>NW_026535783.1:60472500-65272500 GCF_028551555.1 Melozone crissalis
AACAGACTCCAGTATTATTCTGAAATCAAATTAAGATTTCTGGTGGTCTGAAAACTTCATTATTAGGTTATTTTTTTAATTGCTTTTAGTCTCCATCAAAATGAAACCATTAAGCTGGAAGATTCCCAAGTCCAGCACTGCTTGTATTTCAGCCAGGGAAATGCAGTTTTCAGAACATCAGCCTCTGCCTTGTCCCAGACTGACTGGTTTCCGACAGGTAGAGAAAGCCTTTCAACTGCTCTAGCAGGTTACCTTGCTAAGTTAAAGAATGTTCATAAAGCTAGTGATATGAATTGAAAGGGAATAGCAAATGCTGGTGAAACTTTCACCTGAGAAAGTGTCACTTAATCATATTTCTGCCCTTCAGTATCCCCACTGGGTGTGTAGGACACACTGTTAGAATTCTGTGTGTGCTTTGCAATCAAGAGAGGTGAGCCACGAAAGAGATTTTATTTCAGCCTTGCAACATTTCCTTGTTTGTGTTTCCTTAATGTAAGTTTAAAGTTGTCAAGGTGGAAATAGAGTAACCTAAAAAATCTAAATTGACAATTTCAGGAGAACAGTTTATTCTTTAAAAGCAAAACAAAATACCAACCCCAGAGTTTTGTCTTCCTAAAGCTTTGCAAAATGAGTTACATGCAGATGGGGGAAGTTTTATCCACGCAGAAGGATGACAAAACTGTATTAGTGACCTGTTTGCTCTTGAAAAACAGGCCATCAAAACATAGTGGCACTTCACTAGTAATTTTAATGCCTTTGTATTAATATGGTCACAGAGATAGATTACAGTAAATTCTATGTTTTGAAATCTTAAAAAGAAAAATTGCTGCTGACCCAAAATCACTGAAGCGATCAAGTATGGATTGGCAACATTTAACAGTTTTCTCTATGGAGGATATTGAATGCAGTATTTCTTGCTGAAATAGAATGAATTTAGTATTCAATTTGTATGCCTTTTTCCCAGAAGCAGCCTGTTTTCCTCTAGGTGTGTGTATTTGTAAGAGAAACAGATGGGCAGAATGAAAATGGATAGCTGGGTGGAAGGGGATATCCTCATTTTAAGGTTATAAAAAACAATAGTGATAATTTTTCTGAAAGTCTTCAGGCACAGACACCTGTGCAATCATTGAAAGAATTGGGTCCTCTGAAGAAAACACTCCCTTCTTCGTTCTCCTGTCCTTCAACACATCCCAGTAATTATCTGTGTTTTGCAGATGTTTTCAGGCATCCAGCTTTATTCCCTCTTAGTAGAATAACAGAGTTGCACAACCAGAGAAAGATAACATGTCCAATGAGAATGAAATGCGGATATGAATAATACCAAGTTTAGTGTTCACTACCATACAGTACAACAAAATTTAAAATTACTGTTATTTCTGCTAAGATTGTTCTATGTAGGACATTGATTTCTCTGTTAGGTAAACCAGTGATCTATGAAAGCAAAGGAAATAAAGGTGTGTTTGAAGGTGAGATTAAGAAAAAATAATACAAAGCAAAGAGGAAAGTCATTGTTCATTTCACTGAGCATCTACTAGTCAATCATAATGCTTAGCTAAAGAAGAAGTAAATGTTCTAGGAAAGCTTGTGAAATTTTTACAGTGTCTGATTCTCTAAATGTGTATAGTGAAATTGTGTTGCATCTGAGATCAAAAAACCTGATCTCTGATGCATCAGGTTTTGCTTCAGAGGTATTTTACAAGCAATCTGAGCTAGTATCTTTTTCAATGGCCTTCCAGTTTGTAATGTAGATGAGTATTTATTTTCATTGTTCAGACTGAGTTTCCTGAAGTTTTACTGCTATGACTTATTCCTTTCTAATAAAAGATCAGAATTTTTACAGTCTTTCTTGAAACTGAGAAATTTTAAACTTAATCAAAGGCCTGACTGCCCTGCAGCCTCCAATCACACCCCTCAATGCCTGTGAGACGCCGCTCACTCTGCTGTGCAGTTTGTGAGACCACTGACAGCTTCTGCTGGTGCAGTCTGGGTGTGCACTAAGGATGATCATATCTCCAACTATGCTGATTCAGGGAAATTGAGACTCTGCTGTTGATGGGCAGAAAAAGGAAATAATAAGGCAAGCAAATCTGAATTTGTATGTACAGCAAATTATGTGGTGAATTAATTCAGAGATGAAATTTCCTTCCTTAAGACACTGTTTTCTCTGGGTTAGGGGTATAAAGTGGAAAATAAAATGCCTGTTAGAATTCATAGCATCTTACATTATTAAGCCTAATACAAACAGTGATTAATTAATACTAAGTAACCCTTTCTCACCGCATGGGTAGGCACTCATTTTGAGCAGGCTGTTCATCCTATCCAGGACAGCCTTTGGCAGTGAAGAAAACACCAACACTTCAGCACCATATTCCAGAGTAGAAAAAACACTGCTATTAATGTAATTTTTGAAAATATGTAAATAAATTATGAGTGAAAAAAATCATCAAAAGAGGCCTATTAATTCATTTTCAGAATTCCAAAGTAGTAATTAGTTGTTGTTTTTTTGGGTTTTCCCCCAATATTTCTCTATAGAATATTTTTTTAAAATTTTGTAAAAATGTGCCTCAGGATTGGGGTTTATACTTCAATACTTGAAGACTTTATTTTTTTGCCTAGAGGTATTGTACCTCTGAGACATTTAGAAGCATTTAAGAAGTTTCAGGAATAGTTCAATGCAGTGCAGTGATCACCTTTGCGCCCTCTGTTAATGACATTTGGTAGTAGATTCACTGAGTTAACTTCAGCTGAGCAATAAGCTCTGTGCTGTGGGGTTGAGACCAATCCTTGCTCTCATTTTGAGCTTTGGAAGATCTCATTACCCCCTAACTCCTGCCTTTTTTCCGGATTCTTGACAATTTTCAATCATAAGCCTACCTCTTCCTTGCTCTTCACCAACATTTTATAATACCTCACATAAATGTGGAACTCTTGAGATTGTAAATCGTAGATTCATAACCATCCTCTCTGGCATAGGGGAAGTAGGAAAAAAAATTCCAATAGTAGTTTGAAACAAAGGACTATCTCAGTGTGTCAGTGGCAGCTCGTTGCACTGTCTCGTGAGTCCTTACAGTTTCCTCTTTGTTAGATGAATAGTAGGATATTTTGAACCACAGGTGAGGAACTCATTGTGTTACTTTCTCTGCACAGGTCAAGGAAGGGCAATATAGGCAGTTGCATCTAATTTTTCTCACCTGGAATAAAACATGGCCAACAGAATAGCATTTGGAAACATTTTCCTACAAGGAAATGTCCGAGTCATTTCTAAATGAAAATAATAAGGCTTTTTCTTACTAACTAATCAGCTTATATTGTATTGTGAGCTAAAATACAAAAGTCCTTATCAGTCAATGTTATTTTAGCCCTGATGCTACCACTTTTGCTGACATTCAGCATCAGGAACACCAGTGTGTTTTGCATAATCGCAGTACGCGATGATCCTTTAAACCGCGGATTACCGTAGGTTAAAAACACCTGGTCCTGTATTATCTCCTGTGTTGGCTGGGTGGCTGATTGTTGGGTGGCTTTGGTTAGCCTTTGTTGCATAACTGTGCTACAGAAATGTAAAGGTCAACCTGAAGTTAGCAATGCTTTGCTTAGGAGTGAGCCACAGATGCAAGGACACCTCTCGTAATTATTTCCTGTTTGTTTTCCACTAGTTTAAAGGATTCCTCCAAGGTGTTTATTCTCCCAGAACACTTTTGTGAAGTACTTTGGTTGATAGCATTTTAAAAATGTTTGTGGTAATTTTACTTGTAGATCACAGTGGCAGTGATGTATTGAATTCAGTGCTTCCTTGTGGTAATTCCAGATTACTGAAAAGGAATTCCAGATTGCTGAAAAGGAATCTAGCACAGTGGAAAGTATTACAGGAATTAGAAAAGACAGGAGAAATTGGGGAATTTTTACCCAATATGGTGAATAATATCATATAGTGAACAAAAATACATACAGCCTGAATAAAATTGAACATTTTTAGCAGTTAGTGATCACATTCATTGCAAGACTGAAAGTGTGTAAGACACAAATCACATTGTGATACACAGGGAATAATTTTTATAGTCTATTTCATAAAGTTTCTGAGTACCAGTTAGAGGTACATTGCCAACTTCTCTCTTCTCTCAAGTGATAGTTAAATCTAATCTCGCCAGGTGCCTCTTGGAATAAATAATTTTGGAACTGGGAATTCTCATGCTGTTCTCAATCCTATGCTGCTTTTCCTTTAGTGTGTTTTACAGTTGCAGATAATAATTGATATTCTCTGATGAGCACTCTGTAAACTTAGGAGTATTCGCTTCCAAGGTAGACATGAAAAAAAGGAATTTATAAAAGCTAGATCTTTGTGATTTTTCAGCCTGGAGAAAGAAGGGTTTCAGTGTGACATAAGTGTGTCCTTTTAGTACCAGAAGGGAGTCTACAAGAAAGATGGATAGAGACTATTTTCAAGGACATGCAGTGACAAAACAAGGTGGAATGGCTTCAGAGAGAGGTTTAGAGAGAGAGGTTTAGATTAGATATTAAAAAAATTATTTTTATTGTGAAGCTGGTGAGGCTCTTGGACAGTTTTCCCAGAGAAGCTGTGTAGATGCCCCATCCCTGGAAGTGGGGATCCACAGGCTGGGTGGAGCTCTGAGGAGCCTGGTCTAGTGGAAGATGTCCCTGCCTATGGCACAGGAGTTGTAAGTGGATGATCTTTAATGTCCCTTTCACCCCAAGCCAATCTATGATTTTATGATAATTTGGTAATCCAAGAAGCAATCTCTGAAATCTAATGCAATCCATATTCTCTGTGCGAGTCTAGCAAAAATTAGGCTCGTGATTCTGAAATATTTTGTGGCCTGTTAACTATTATTTTTGCTGATTGCTGCGAACCTTTACCAAGATGAGGGAGGCTGGTATTAGTGTGATGGAAGTGGCCTGAAAGTCAGTGTTGAGGTCTTGTGCTGGTGGTGTGTCCATGCCATGTGCCCTGCACCAGGCCCCATTGTGACAGAGGGACAGAGCAGAGGGATAGCTGTGGAGCCACTGCTGCCTTTAGTCTTCTAGAAACTGTGATAAGTCCATGGGTAACTGCTGTTGGTTGGTTTCTCTACCTCTCCAAATCAGTTTTAGTTGACCGGATCATGTGCTTGAACAGAGTAAAAGATTACTGAACGCATTGGGTTCAGGCTTTTTTGAGTATCCATTTCAGTTCTTTTACTATTTAAGAACAGCTTTCTTTGACTATTTAACATTTAGGATATATCATAATTTGCTTAAAATCTGGTATGTATGGCTGTGCCCTGGAAATCTTCCATAAGGATAGATATTCTATGTAATGGGTGCATTTACTCAGCATTTTCATCAGAGTTATGAATCCATCCTTCCACCACATTGTATCAAGCATGGTTAGTAATCTAACAGTCTTAGAGGGGAGCCTTTAGATCCTTCTAGAGCAAAAGTGGTGAAATGCAGTACCCCTTTCTGTTACTACGCAAATTACAGCTATTTTTTCTAATATTTCTTAGCTAGCTCTGAAAGAATATAGGCTGTGAGGTTGTAAAAATGCATGAAAGTTCAACTAAGTGGCTGAAGGTTTTTATGTTATCTAATTATTGTTTCTATTTTTTGCTTCGATGCTTTTTTCCTTTTCCTCTAATTTTATTTCAGCGCAGTAATGGAATATTTGAAAAGAGATACTGACATTTAATATATCTATTAAGTATTTGGCTTTCCATTTGGACAGAAATTTTAGCAAAACTGTTGCATTGATAAAACACTTCTGGTTGGCACAAGACATTGTTTTTATCTATATAAAAGCTCAAAACGGTTTTGACAGGAGTCTGAATAAATCTTCTCAGTGCCACACGTGCCCACCTTTCAGTGTGTGATATACCATGGACTGATAGGCCATTGAGAAGGAAGGCACATAATGAAGTGCGTGAGTTACAGTGCCTTTACTACGAATATGCTGAGTGAGTTAAAGCAACAAGAATTTATTTAGGAATAACAAAATCTAGTGGTGAAGTTGGTGGCATGATGGAGACCGTTTTGTAATATTTTACCACATTACATCAACCATTCTCTTTCTTCCTTTTTTCCTAGGTTTTACTGGGACTTAATCATGCTCATAATGATGGTTGGAAACCTTGTCATTATACCAGTCGGAATCACATTCTTCACAGAGCAAACAACAACACCATGGATTATTTTCAATGTGGCATCAGACACTGTTTTTCTATTGGACTTGATAATGAATTTTAGAACTGGAACTGTAAATGAAGATAGCTCTGAAATAATACTGGACCCTAAAATCATTAAGATGAATTACTTAAAAAGCTGGTTTGTGGTTGACTTCATCTCATCAATACCAGTGGATTATATCTTTCTCATTGTAGAAAAAGGAATGGATTCAGAGGTTTACAAGACAGCAAGAGCACTTCGTATTGTGAGATTTACAAAAATCCTCAGCCTGTTACGTTTATTGCGCCTTTCGAGACTGATAAGATACATACACCAGTGGGAAGAGGTAAGATTTACATGGTCATAACATCATTCACTAAGATCTTACTGCTACCCAACACTAGTCAATCTCTGTGAAGAGCTGCACCAGAACAAGAATGTAACACAGCTTTTCCTCACTGCCTGGTGTAATTACAAGCACATGCTAGTGGCAAGGCCTTTTTGGACACAACCAGCAGAGTAACCATCTCTTCTCTCTGCTAATGGCAGAGACCAAAATGTGTTTGCCATTGGTACAATTTGCATGGATGGACTCCTAATGATGTTACAAAATGTCCCAAAATATCAGAATAAGGCACTAGAAAGGAAAACTAGCAATTTTGACAAGCACCTAAACCTGCACTAGAGTTTGATGACTAGCACGTAAATTTATTAATACTCTTGTAGTGACAGAGAACTTAAACTTGTTTATATTTTTCTATTTTATAAGAAATTGAAACCTTCTACCATTGAGTAGATTTCCTCAGAGTGCTCATTGTTTGAAGGCTGTATGTAGGCTGAATATCATAAATACCGTCCTTCTTTACAAGAAATGGGCAGTTCAAATTTTGAGTCACTGCCTTCTAAACTGTCAACTCCATTGATTCCAGGCATGATGTTATGCTGCCTTTCAATTTGGCATAGTGATTTTTCCAGGAAATTATGGCATTCCCCACTTTGTCGTACTTTGGTTAGGAAATGTCAATGCATTAGCACGTACCACCATTTTGTTTCTTGCCTGTCCTCATTTCTGTAGTTCTGAATATCATCATGTGTTTTAAACAGAAGTGCTAAAGCCATAGGAAAAATAATTGCTTTTTTCTAAACCTTTCTAGCAGTAAGGATAGGGAGAATTGTTTTGTAGAGCATGATCATGGAAGTAGTATTAAAATTGATCTCCACAAATTTATTTACCTCTGTGAAAAATATTTATTTAATTAAATGAATATTGAAGGATGATTTGGTACTATTTTTGGTGCTTTTTCTGCTGGTTATCTCTAGTATAATATGCACTTTCTGGTTTAAGAGGGACCTAAAAGCAGAGCCATCTCAAATAAAGTCAGATTACAATTTAAAATGGCATGATGCCAGATGATGCTAAATATCAAAAGTCTAAAAAATTTATAGAAGTCTCTCAAAAAGTCCCTGAAATAGGTCATTATTTTTTATTACTCTGTTTGGTAAAGCGTCTTCTTTTTGCCTCTCTGTAAAGCACTGAAAAGATGTTTTTGTACAGAAATAGAGCACTGTAGTTTTTGTACTCAATTCAACTAAGGCAAATGATTAAGCATATTTTGCAGTTCTACCATAAAGCTGTGCTTTTGTCTCCTCTGTGCTTCACAGAGAGACAACCTTCTGAAATGAATTCAATGACATTATTTTCTGGCAGCTTGAGTTAGTCACTTGCCACTGTAAAGGGCTACTAGGCAGAGAAATAAATTCCTTTTTCCCCCCCTTTCTGTCAGTTGTCAATCAGAAATCAGGTAATCTAAATAAAAATAGTTGAATTGGCCACTAAGTGGGACTAAAAGTGACCAGCCTATGTGGTCCAAATCAGCAGTAGCTTGGTTCGTTTAGCTAATGGCTGCTTGATCGCAACTTCAGCTTTAATTCCAGTAGTAAAATTTGTGAAATAGGTTCACAGGAAGGTAAAAGGGCACCTAAAGGCGGAGGTTTTTTGTTTTTTTGTTTTTTTTTTTTCTTTTTTGGGATTTATTTTGAGCCTGTAATAAAGCAGCAAAAAGTTTGTTGGCTGATTTTGAAAAAAATAATCACATGTGAGAATAGAGAGAAATATATCAGTCTGAATCCGGCTTAGATAAACCCCAAAATGAAATGTGTGAAAGAAAAAAGGGAGGATTTTTTGTTTGTTTATTTGTTTTTGTTTTTGTTTAGCATTTTACAAGGAGCAGAAATGCAGAAAGTAATGGATTTTCATATATGCCTTCCTGGAAAATGTGTGTTACAATATCTTAATGTTTTAAAAGAGACAGACAAAACAACTGGTAGGGATGACATTTGCTGAATTACTGGGAAACAATAACTGTATCATCCCATGGGGTAGTCAGCGAGACTGCTGCTGGTTTTAATGTTCTCTATATGTGTGTGTTTCCACATGGACAACAAGGAGCAACTGTTAACTAATTTTTATGGCACAGAACTGGAGCCTGTTTGTGTGTGCTTAAAAGGCTTTAATAGTTTTTGTGTATGAGCTGGCACGTTGGTTTTAAATGTGGTGCAGATAAATCTGAAATGTATGTATTTGGTTCCAGAAAAATAAGCATTATGTCAAAAATATTGAGAGGACAGCCAGCAAACTCAATCTTCATAATGTGCCAAGAGAATACTCGGATAACTGTTATTCATGGATAACTGATGTATGAACAACCCAAGTTGTATGATAAGGCAGTTATCCCTGTATTTCTACGTACTCAAATAAAAAAGTCAGGCTGACATTGTTTGAGCTTTTCTTCACATATGTGAAGAGCTTTTCTTCATATCACACATGTGGAATTCAGGTGGTTGGTATCCTGAACCTTAAGATAAGCAAAAATTTAAGAGATTCTTACATGACACTGGTGAAACATGGTTCCTCTTCTTTATTTGTTTCCACATCATTTAAGTCAATTAAATTAAGATCAAGCTGCCAGAAGCCACCTAAAGTAATATTGATGTAGATAATGTATGCATTGCAGAAGCTTTGTCCTCATTAAGTGTTATGGAACAGCTATAGCCTGTGGTGGAATATATATGAAAACTGATTGATATATTCATATCAGTCTGATGTTAATTACTTACCCAAATGAATGGCTCAGTGGAAATGGGAAGAAACACTTCAAGAAAGGGACAGGAGATGTGTGGGCAGGAAATAAATATACTGAATGTGCAAATTCACACTTCCCTGAAACTGCTTTTTAGCTACAAATTCTAATATTACAGTCCTTTAGACTATTGAAAATAGATCATATATTTATTTAAAATAAATTATATGCAAGAAAAAAATCTGTATTTAAATTGGTGATTACAGAAATTATAATTTTGCAGTAATTTCTGCAGGGGGCTTGTTTTGGATTTTTTTAAAATTTAAATTCCTAAAAGTACTGAGCAGGAGGTCCTGGACCTAATTCTTATTTCCTTTAAGTTTTATGAGACTACCTAAACTTCTGACTTTTTAATGTTTTTTTACATAGGCTCACAAGCAACTAGTAGATTATTCTTAGTTAAATATGCTCATAGATCAGTGAACAATTAAAATAAAAGATACAAACAATTAAAATAGATACATGTTTCCATGCCAAATGATATGCCACTTTGCTTTACTTTTGCCTATGATACTAGTTTACTAGTTCTTTAAAATTACAATATTTTCCAAAAGCTGCATAAAACCCAGACTTCAATAGCTTTGCTTACAGCTATTCTAAACACAGACCAAGACCTACAATCTACAAGTAGAAATCATTCTTCCAAAAATGTGCCCTAAGTATTTTTTGTTCTGGGATGTCTGATTATGTAGAACTAGAATCCTTTTTTAAAGAGAATCAATGCTTATTGCAAGTTATATAATAAAGGGTATATTCTGCAAAAAAATCATATGGCAAAATCTGCAAAAATTGTGAATTGCAGCCATGTCTTATTTTGGTTCAACTTCTACTGAAATCTGGTGTTCAATTTGCCCAGACCTTTTTGTGTTTAATGAACCTACCTAAGTATCAATGTCAACTCTAGTTGTTGATAAGGCCCTGGTGTTAAATGAAACACACTCCTGAGCATATCACACCAACATGCCATATTCCAAATTTGCTGGTTTGTTTCTGATATTCACAGTAATGCAGGTTCAGAAGAGTGCATAATTAAAAGCTTGCTGGATTCCTAAGACTTACTAAAGTGCTCAAAAATTAAGAGTATGAGAGCTTTGCCGAATCAGGTCCTGCATTAAAGATTTCATCTGTTGCTCCCATGCTACCAGCCCTGATGGTCAGAGACCACCACTAGGTGTCCTCTCCTTGTTGTTGTGTTTGTTGCCAGTGGTACAAAAACACACATTATGTGTCTCTGTGATGAACCATTATTATTTCCTAAATAAAATTATTGTAAAGGAAGACTTACCCAGACAACAGAAGAAAACTTCTTCTTCAGTAGCCTGCTGTTTCTATGGTAGATACCTTTTCCCCCTACAAGAAAACCAAGCAACTTTTTCTTTCACCTCAAACCAGATAAGAATTCAAGGGTTTTTTTCTCTCCTCTTGATCACTGACTTTTTGTGTGGGAAGAGAGAGATGATGACTTAGGTGGGCACTTGGTAGTGTTGGTTGAAAACACTTATCTTTACTGACTGGATTATTAATTTTTTTTTTTTAACAGGACTCTGTCTACAAGGCATGGGGCTTTCCTATCAATGATGATATTTTACAGTTTAACTTTTTTTAATTAACAGCCTTGTGGAAATGGAAGGTGGCGTATTTTACTTGCTTTTTATTCTAACGTCTGTTGTCCAAGGGGGTATTTTAAAGAACATTTTCTAGGCCCCATATAGTTATGTCAAATAGTTACTGCAAATCAGCACATCAGTACAGGTTGAGTGGCAATTTTGAAGTAGATTAGCTGAAAGTGGGACACTTTTTTATTACCTTTTAGAGGTACATGAACCAAATACATGGTTCAGGGTTGTCTGTCTCTTAAGGACTGAAGGGAGGATATTTGTTAAGTAACTTGAGGGAAAAGAGGCATAAAGTCTCTGAATAATGCAACGAAGCCTCTGTATTGATGTCTTCTGCCTTCCTACCATCAAGAAGATAAAAATAGGAGGTAGGAGAAAATTCCCAGCTCTAGAGGAAGGGAAACAGAAACACAAGCTTTGCCCTTTTTTTTGGTATAAATTAGTGAATTTGTGTTCTCCCACATGAAGCCTGTGACTGGGACCACATCCAGGTTTGCTTGAGGGTTCCTCTTTGCTCTGCAGCATTCCCTATGAGATCATGATGACCAGCTGTGGTCAGTTAGTCCATGGCATGTGCTGACCAGCACCATCTCTATTCAATCTACAGGGTAAAAACCCCAAACATTCTGTTTGGTTGCATTTTGAATTGAAAAATCTGGAAGTGCTCCTTGCTCAGCGTTGCTGTAGCAGATGAGCTCTCCAGCTTTATCAGAGCAGAGGGCTGCTCAGCCCTGTTCCACTGAGGGAATGTGTCGTGCTAGCTGTCAGTTCATTCCTGGGTGAGACTTGCAGTGCTGGTATTCCTCCCTAATTCCATTGGGATGTTGGCTCATGGATATTCTGTCTCTATAGACAGCAAGGTCTTTTATCTTCACAGAGATGGAACCTGGACTACTAGCCCTTTTTTTCCCCACTTAAAATTAGAGGGTGTAAAGGCATTTTCTTTGAGACTGTTCAGGCTGTGTCTTGATAATGTAGTTCTGGTTTGCTACATAGAATTTGCATATGTGGATAGAACTGAAGGTAAGTTACATAAATAAGGAGGTAAGATACCTAAATTGTAACATAAAGTGTTATACAATATAAGTAAATGTGTGAATAAAATTTTTTTTCATCACTGTCATGAATATATAAAAGCCACAGTGCTTTTAATTTTTTTCTTCTTTGACATGTAACTTACAAGGCTATTGTCTGTGTTTTGCTGAACAGAGCACCTAATATAATCTTTACAAAACAGGTAGAGTTCCAAATGGGAAATTATGATGGATCTCATTTCATGTAAACCTTTTTGTTTACATGAAATTGTGCATATTTTAACATTAGGTGGATAAATGGTGTTCAGTTATGTAATATTTTGTAAGGAAAAATTTCAAGTTAAATTATTTGTTTGAGAAATGTATGTACCACTGCAGATAAAGCATACATCCATAAACATCTCTCACAAAAACCCAAGGGGTTTTTTTTCACTCTTTTGAATTCTGTGCAACTGTAGGGAAATACAAATAATGGATAGAGACAATTAAAAGGCATTATTATCCATGGTGTCCTAATAATAGAATACTAACTGTTGAAAAAGAACAGCACATTTGTAGAGAAGGCAATTACTGAAATGCAGGCAAGACACTGAGTATTCTGGTTTTTAATTTACTACTTTATGGTCTAGGCATAATCACTTTCATAGAAAGAATAATCCATTCCCCTAGAGACTAAATAGGAAGTGTAATGAGTGTAAAGTTTCTTGCTTCATCCTTCTACCCCCTTTTTAAGACTGTACAAACTGAGCTGCTTTCCTTCTGTGCCTACACCAGGAGAGTAATTGTGTGGTGGTGATGCTTTCCCTGGGAGATAAACCAGGGAAATGTAGAACATAGCCTGAGATAAATTTCCCTGAACTGTATGATAATGTTTTCTTTATGCAAGTGTTTGCCTGGCTTCTATGGTAATGTTCTTGGGGGACTTGGCTGTAGACCCAAGAAGGTGGGCTCACCCTTGCCGTAACATTTATAGATAATGCCAGTCAATCAGTTTTGAAAATTATCAGAGCAGTGTCAGCATGTCTTTGACACTTAAGCCTAACACAGGTTTTTAGCAGATTTTTTTTAAAGTCTAACTCATTGTTCACTATTTTTAAGCCATTCTAGCAATAATGCTTTTTTTTTTTTTTTTTTTTTTTTCATTTGCTAGAGCTTGCACACTCTATCTGTGGCTGCAGATTTATTTAAAAAAAGCCTTGTTCTTCCATCTTAAGCTTTTAGCTGAAGCAGAAAACCCACTTAGCTTTGCAGGGTAATGGCCTGCTGGATACATCCCATTTCAGGCCAGGGGGGAGGTCAGCAATGTTCGGTTCTCTGCCTCCCTGCAGCTGAGGAGCTGTCGGAGGAGGTGATGACAGCCAAAGAGCTTTTTGGGCAGCGCACAGTCGGGATCACGGGTCACCATTCGGACACCGCGATACTGCTGGCTCCTTCCCACACTGAGTGCATGGGTTACAAGCTCCCACATTGATTCCTGCAGTGGTGAGACAGAAAAGGAACATGTGAATGGGATTTTTCAGTTCTTTTCAAATTTGTTTTTAAAAAGTCAAAAATTGTACAAATTTCACAAGAATGCAATTGCAGTTTTGTTCCTTGCAGGCTAAACATGATTCATTCAGGTATCACTGCGTTTTCAATTTGTATTAATAGTAACCACTACAGAATTGCTGTTTAATTTAAATTATTTAGCAACAGTAATTGAACTAAAAGATATCCCCACCTTGTCACTAATGCCATGTAGAATCCTTTCCTTCTTTGTTTTTTTTATAATACCCATAGAACTTTGTGAGTAAAGAAGTCAGTCATTCTCTTTATGCAGCTGCTAAAGAAGAAATGGTTAGGGATATTTTATGGTCATTTTATGCTGCCTTAAAAATAATTAATTTTAAAATAAATTTTTGAAACACACATTTGAGGGCAGGTTGCTAATCCACGTGGTAGAATATGGCCAGCTGACAGCTGAAATGGGAGACATATAACCCATGGTAATAATTCTTAATACAGTATATATTGATGTGTCTATTAAAGAAAGCCAGAAGATGTCCTTACAGTGCATCATTACTATTTGAAATCTGAAAAATAAATTATACAGTAAAAAATTAATTAGAAAAGTGTATGTGTAGAAAGTGCATATGAAAAATTTTAACATTTTCTTAACATTTGCCTACAAAGGGGCATTTTAATTTTTAAATTAAGTAATCATTTATTAAAGGGTGAAAAGATAATTCATTAGATTTCAATTTAATATAATTCTATGTATATATTCTATTTAATATATTCTACTTTGAGAAGAAAATTGTCAGTTGAAATGAACAGCTTTTTTAAAAAAAATAACAAGCCCACTGCTGTATTCTCTTGGTTGTCTTATGCACAGAACATTGTGTAGGTGAAATTTTGGGGGATTTTGTAGGAGAGGTGTGGTTATCTCAGAAAGGTCTGAGAGGCAGAAAATGGAGATATCTGTAGAACTTGTGTTGGGCTGTGCTGGTCAGACCATCCATACACTGTTACTTTTATTTATTTATTCTCCCAGTGAGTCATGTCTCTGAGCTCATATGGGCATTCTATTGAACAAATTAGGGTGGAAATGATACTGCATGTCAATAGGTCGAGGATCATGTTCTGAATTTGATCAAATTTAACACCCTTCTAATACAGTAAAATACCTGTGACACTACTCTTTTAAGTAGGTTTCTGTTGTCATGGCTCCCATTGAGGACAGTGGAATGTACTTTAAGAGTTAATTGGGAAGAAGGGTCTGTTTTGAAAGGGTAAAATGGCCTAAATTATCCATTTAAGAGTAAGATGCAAATGCATGAATCTATTCAGAGAGGGTTAGAGAGCTGAGATGGCAGTGTAGAGCCATTTGGCTCTACCATTTGTACGTATATTAAATGACTTATTTCTAACCTGAATCTCATGGAGTTTATTTCAAATAACAATTATTATCCCATATGTGTATGATTGAAATGTAGTTATGACCTGGAAAAAACAGGGAGATCACCTAATTCAGAGATTTTTAGAGATCCTTGCTTCCAAGTAGAAATGAATGCTGTGGTTGAACTGTTAATCTCTCCTCACTACTCTGCATTGCAAAGATGCTCTATTTCTCACCATTTTCTCCGTTCTTAACCCAGGCAGGTGTTTTGCTGTGATCTTTCCATGTATTTAAGCTCATAGCATTTTGTTTGTTACTTTTTTATCTTCTTAAAGCACATCTTTTTTCCCCATCTTCTCTTTCAGAACCAATGGGTTTAACTATACATCTGCTTAACTTGGTACAGTGCCTTTTAGTTGCGCTTCCTTTCTTTCTGGTGAATGTTCCAACTTGTTATTGACCTGGCAGAAGCTGCTGTCATGTGGGTATTTGGTGCCATTTCTGTCTGGGCGTTTGTGACAAAATGGTATGCAATACCTGCAATCTTGCTTTGAATCCAAGTGGATCATCCCAGATGAGCAGCTGTGGGAGTGGAGCCCTGTATATGCATGAGGGGAACCCATGTCTAAAAAACAATGGAAGTGTCTGAAGGCTAATTATGATATAACTGCTGTAATCTTTGCCAGAACCATGGACTTCGTTCAATTGAGCTGCCTGTAGAACAGAGAAAGATGTGACTATCAACCCTCCCCCACCCAAAAAAAACCAAACCCAACCAAAAACCAACCAAACAAAAACAAAATAGAGAAAACTCCAGGAAACAACACAAATCTGGAACATGAGAGAGCAATGGTAGTTCAGACAAGTGTGTATGTACATATTTCTGTGAATATGTCTTCAAGGGTGAAGGTTCCTAACCTTCTCTGCACCTTTCAAAAGGAACACTTCACTCTGTACCTCTGAAACTAAAATGAATCTGTCTACAATTTTTATCTGTCTGGATTTTTGCATCATGTACTCAGTTTACCTGAAGTGACTGCCCCTATTCAAAGATTCATAACAAACAGGCAGTCCTTTATCTCAACTAAAACCTGTAATTCTTACTGTTGAGTTGATACATCTATTTATACTGTAAAGATAGTGGCATGCAAAATTTATGGCCAAAACTTGAACCTGGAAAGCAAATATTGCTGTGCATAATTTAAAATGAATGTCTTTTCAAGAGTACCTTCCTGTGGGATTTCCAAAGGACATTATTGAAAACCATATAGTAGTTCTCATCAGAAGGATCGATTTTTCCCTTAACCAAAGACATGAATTATGTCTTCATCTGCCTCAAAAATAGCTAGGCATCCCACATGAGAATTGTTTCCCAGCTGGGGAAATAGAATGTCAGATATGTTTTAAAAAGGAAATGGAAAAAGAATGCACCTGAAATGCATTTTCAACAGGCAAGAGGTAACTTCTAGAACTCCGCCTTGTTTTGATTACCTGCCTTCAAAACTCTGCCTTGTTTTGATTAGAACTTCTAGCAGAAGTTTTAAAATACTGAATCCAAACAAGTAACTTGAATTTTTCTTGCAAGGACTTTCAAATTAATTAGGCAAAACACTGTTTTATCTCCAGCATCAGTAATTTAAACACTTTTTTTCCTATCACTCATTTTGCCCAGGGCAAAATCAACCTCTACCACAAAGGTGTTTTTTTCCTTTTTCCTATGTGTCAATTTTGATAACTTAATACACAGATTAGCCCACTTTGGTTATATATTTATGTTTCTGGTAACTCCTGCATATCACAAATACATATATTTCTTGGTCTTTTAAAATAATTTGTAAAAATCAGTCTTTTTTGGAGCATTTTTGTTGGGTGTTTTAACTGGGAGTCATAAGAAATGAGGTTGTCAGAGGTTTGTATGATTAGAATGACTATCAACACTGTAACCTTTTTCATTGAAGTAAATAATTGAAGAGATATCTTATTTATCTTATTTTAAAAACAATTGCAAAAGAAATTCCAGTAGAACTTCATGTACTTTCTTCCTTTTCGTTTTACTTTCCCATTGTTACTCTTATGGGAGATGTCTATGGATAACTTTACACTTTGTGCAAAGTGAACATGGTTCTGAGAAAGCAGCTGAAGACCTGAAATCTGTAATTTTGAAACTACACGTCTATGTTAACCTAGTCAGACCTAAGAATTTAAAATTGTTATAGCAGTACATCAGGGCATTATTTATTATAAACATAATATTTTTATTTAAGCTCTCAGCCTCAAGTAGTGAATTGGTTTCTTTCTCATAGGTTTGAACAGATAATGAAAGAAAGATGGTCAGTTCAGTATTTAGTTTGTGAAATCAGCACTGAAATATGAAAGGAAGCATATATAGTTAAAGTTTTGATTTCATTGTGAATATTTGAGTACCGAACTCTGTTTCTCTCCTCATTTAAAAAGGTCCCACATGAGTCATGATCATGGTTCCATGCATTTCTTTCCTCTTCCTTTAAACATTTGGGGTTTTGTTGTTTTCTTTGTTGTTTTTATTTTCCTGATGTGACAAATATCATAATGGTCTCTAGAAGTAGAGATTATCAGCTCATTTGGAATTAGAAAATTCAGCCCAGTGGTGGATTTTCATCTGAGTAGTGCAAAAAAATTCCCCAGCAATTAAAAAACCAGTAAATTTTTGCTGAGTCATAACAGACATATGGCTTGAGATGCTTAAAGTTGGACTTGCAGGATTATCATACATACTTAAGGAGTCTTCCTTTACTTCATCTTTTTTGATCTTTTGACCTAAGGTTCTTGAAGCAGCAATACACTTCTAGCTTTGTGCTCCAGTGCTAAATATACTTCAAAATTTTAATACTGCATTAACCCTTATGCATCTTACACCTTGGGAAGGTGAGAGGACAGGGAAACCAGAAAAATCTGATCAGAAAAGGAAAATCATCTTATGCCCATTTTTCCTTTATAACTGGTGCTTTTTGTTACCTGCTGCTGTCTAGAAAACCAGTATCAAAATGTTCATCTGTCATATCTTCAGTGACTATCTTTTATTTTAAGCTATATGAAAATTTGCAAGTGATATGACTGGTGGTATCACAGACCTGATGCAATTTCTTCCGCTGCTCTGATACCCACTTTGCCACTGGAAACTGAATACTCCATTTGTTTCTCTCCTGACTATGTTCTTGTCATTGAAAGTACTCAGCAGAATCAATGTGGTGAGAAAGAAACAAGACTGGTGGCACCTCACAAGCAAGTATCTCTCTGAATGTCTAAGAGAGAAAATATGTTCAGTGTAATTTCTACTCAGTCTGTTGAATAGTGCTTTTATTAATTTCATGTGTGAATATTTTTGTTGGACTATTTTTATATTTGTTATTATGGAAACAATGGCAGATTTTTACAGAAATCTTATTTATGTCTGGGCAGCTTGGGCAGTTTAGTACAGTAAAGGAATTTTAACTGGAAATCACAATGTCTGATATTTTCTGCCATGAGTTTTTGATGGCTTTATAGTCTTCACCTAGCCTTAGTTTTGTTTTCAGTTTGTTGGTTTGGTATGATTTGCTTTTGGTTTTTTTTTTGGTTGTTTTTTTTTTTTCTATTTCCTTAACAGACACCATCTTTTAATCTGTGTTTCTGTTTTTGAGATTCCAGTTTTGACAGGCATCTCCAGGTTTCTGGTAGTAGTATTATCAATTCAATTATGTAATAATTGAATAGTTGGTAGTAATTAGTAACAATGAATGTTCTTTCTGCTTGTGAAGCCTGTTCAATTCCTTCATTCTAGTTCTTGAGTGTTCATGAGTCTTCATTTGTCTGGAGTGCTCAGGCCAGTTTGGGACGTTAATAGAAGCAGGTTTCCAGCTGCCTAGAGGGCATCAGTAGGGTCAGATACACAGAGACCCCACCAGGCAGGAGTAAGAAGCAGCTGGGGTGGGCTGCTGTGATCACTACACTTGGGACAGAAATGTTGCAAGGAAGTATTTGCACCATTCCTCCTCTCCATTTGCATGTATTTAACATTTGGCATGTGTAGTATTCAGTAGATTAGCAGGGCAGGGAGATGCAATTTTGGGGCCTGACATTTTTCTTTTCACTGAATGACTTATAATTAAAAATATTATTTAGGAATGCTTATATATAAACCTGTTAAGTATTTTCCAGAATTTTTACGTTTCAGATCTTTTACATGGATAAAGTTTATCCAACTGCATTTTTAAATTGAACTACAGGTGTACTTGAATGACCTCCAGCTGAAAAATACATGCTCAGGCATTTGTCCCCCAATATCTTTTCAGTCCCACACCTCTTCCTTTGTGTTGCTGTCATGGTAAGACAGAGAGCCTGTGCTCTGTGCTAATGGGCTGTGGTTCTGGAGTGTTAGAGCCTGCTACTGGATTAGTAGCTCTATGTCCCTCAAGTCTACCTGAAGATGGAAAACCTGAGAGGTTTTGGAGACAGTTTTTACTTAGGCTAGTACAAGTAAGCGTACCAAGAAGACTTATGCTCCAGATTTTTTCTTAAACTTGGAATCGAGAGAAAACTGGTTTTCTAATCTAGACTTGTGTTTGCTGAGTTAAATAAGGGGTTTTGCAAGCCATTCAAGATGAAAGCTGCAGGATGTAGAACTTTTCCACTCATGAAGTTTATTCCTTGTTACAAATTTTCTCCTGTAGTAGCAGTGCTGTAATTTTTGAAAGGAAACAAACCCAAGGAAGTCTCCTGTATCATCTACTAATGTCTTGAGGAATATTATCCCTTCCTTCCTGTGCCTGAAGGGCTTCAGGCAGGGTTGGCATGGGACGAAGTTGGCACTGGCACACTGCCCTACCTAACCTGATTTGATTCCTTGTGCCAGACTAAGCACCTAATGGAGCGGGTAGGAGCACTCGTACTGATGGAGAGGCAGCAAGGCTGCGTGTGGGTTGTGTGGAATGACTGTTCCATGGCATGCAGAAAGGGTAGCTCTGACATTTCCCATTGAGTAGCTGTCAGCAGATACACATCCCGTGTTACGTCTCTTAGCAGCACCATCTGAAGTGTCCATCTCTTTCCAAAGACTGGACAGATGGCACAAACAAACAGCCATTAATCACTGGAAAGCAAACACTTCAAAATCAGGACTTTCTTAGGCTTGGCTATTAGAGCTACTGTCAAACTCCTGGCCAGTGATAGCATTGAATTTACTTGTCTGCAGGAGAAATAAGGTGTATAGCCTGGAGAGAATGGAGAGATGTAGCTCCTTTAGTTTTGCCTTGTAATATTTTGAATTCAGTGATCCCATCTCTGTGTTTAGCTCAGCTGAATTCAGTGAGGTGGCACCAATGAAAATGTGAGAATTTTCTATTTTACTGGTGGAAACTCTGGAGTCTCTTTAAGACTTGGTTTGGTGACTCATTTCATTCACTTTCAAGTGGAAAAATAGATAGGTCTGCTGGGAAGATCTTTTAAATGTGGAACAGAGGAATAGATCTGACCTTTAAAAATTTTTATTTTAAAGCTGCTGTTCATTTTAAGTGTAGAAACGTGTTCCATGATTGTGCCAGAGCTTTGCAGGAGTATTGCTAGCATTCAGTTACCTTAAATGGTATTCTCAGACTATTTCTAGAGTAGCAGAGAAAGACCGATTCTAACTCTTCACAATGTTTCCCATTGCAGATCAAGTATTTATACATGAAAACCAGTCATGTATCCTGTGTTATACTTTTTGAAAGAATTCTCATAGATTTGTTGAGTACTGGGAGAAGTGTTCAGCTCACAAGTGTTGATGAAAACCACTATGTAGGTAGAACAAAATCATTTACAGAAACTCTTAAATAGATAGAGGTACTTCAAAGGCATCAGATGCTTTGACCCATTACTAGAATCTCAATCTTCTACTTACTAATACTGTTTTAGAAAAAAAAATTCAAATGGAAAAAGGGCATTTTAATGAGCTTTTTATCCTTAACTGCTCATTGTGAGGTTTTACTACAGTGCACAAAAAGGGCATGTTTCTGTAGCAGCTTGGTGACTTAATCTACTTACTCATTAAAAGTGTGATGAGATAAAGTATTGGTAGCTGAAAAGATGATAAAAGGTGGTCTAACATTGACACAGATCTGCTGCACTTATATCCAATCAGTATAAGAAGAAACAGTGAGCCAAATTGGCTCAAGAAAATGGAGCATGGCATTAAAAAGGCTAGAGCAAAAAAAATTTGCATACCTTCAGAAAAATGTCTGACATGACATATCTTTTATTTTATACTATTTTTCAAAATGTGTTTCTACCCTGAGTAACACCTTTGTAATTCATAGTACTGTCTTTGCTGGCATGTAAAGATATTGTACTCTAGCTTTTGGTCATGCTAAGTGCACCAGCATCAATAAAGATTGCTATTGTACCTGTTGTAAGGTAATGTTTATTTAAAAATTTACAATTTCTTCAACTGAAATTCAGTTTCAAAGCCAGTATTGTGATTGTGCACATTTCCAGTCATATGGAATGTTTTTGCCTGTTCCATGAACCATCAACAACTTTGAAGAATTTTTTCCCCAAACATCTATTCAGAGTTCTTAATTTGCCACATTTTTCCCTCATTGCCTGAAGGAGTAGAGTATGAGTTATCTGTGGAATTCCAAATCTGAGATTTCTAAAATTAGTAGGCAACTGAAGATTCCCCTTTTGCTTGTTTGCTATGGTGTCCTTGGCATATAAAAATGCACTGTAAAGTACAAGGTTATATTGTCCTGTCTCAGCTAAATTCTAGACAGTCAGCACTTTTTAAATTGGGAACCAGTTGGAGTTTGGCATTCTCAGGGTAATACAGATTGTCTTATAACCTTGATGTAGTTCACAGCAATTCAGAATGATATTAAATATATACCAGTGCTTACATTTAATTGTTGTCAGTGATTTCCCTGATGCTATAGCACCATTCTTAACAAAGTGTTACAAATTCACTTTGTTCTATGCCTTTTTAGGTGTGCCATTGATAAGAGGTTGTGAGACTCAGCAGTCGCCAAAAAGGATCACTAAAATCTTCTTTCTCTTTGTAGTGCAGATTTGCTATCACAGATCCTGATCCACCAGTATTCACATGTCTTTATCCTTTTATTTCTGTAAGATCAATGGGGTTACAGCAACCTCTGTACCTACCAGGGTGCAGGTTTTTAAGAACTTGAATAGGCTCTCAGAGACAAGCCTCTCTTGATGCTCTGCTGCTCTTGCTCCCTTGTGCCCACATCAAGCCCAGTGTTAAATGTACCCCACATTTATATTGCTTTGAGACTGCTGCAGCTCTTAGGCAAGTAGATTTGTCCCCTGTTGCCTTTGCTTGCAGCTGTTAGGGAGCTGCTGTGTGCCTCAGATCATCTTTCTGTTATATTTCTGTGAGCACTGTCTAATGCCAGCCAAGTCAATATTGTTTCATAAGTCTTAGTTCTGAAGTGCCTTAAAACTGATTTGTTTGATTTTTTTTTTTTCTTTCAGTGTAGGTAGGATGTAGCATGAATTCTTTTATTCATAGATGAGGTGTCTTATTATTTGTTAAAGACTTTTTAAAGAAATGCAAGTTTTAATGAAGTTATGAAATGTTCAGTTCTGCTGGTGAGCATCGTTTCTTTCTACAGTCTTCCTTTTGGAGAATTTTACAGATTTTAAGTTTCAAAGCTGGAACATGGCATACTTTGAAGATAGTTTGGAGGCTTGAATCTGAATAAATCAAACTCTAAATAGAAGATGGGCTTCAAGTGCTTTTAACAATCTGTATTTCTGGAGTGACGTATCTCCTGCTATGTACTATTTCATAAAGAGCTTTCTCAGAGTTAAGTTAAGTTTTGTTGGTCTGAATAATTTTTCTGTTTTCATAATTTCTCAAATTAATTGACTCTCTGTATTCGATATACAATTATGAGGGAATCTCATGAATAAGTGTATAGGGAAGGAGGGGCCACTGGGAAACTCGCAGAGGGTCTATATAATATAAATTTCCTTGGAGATGATTCATGATAAGCGTTTTTCTTTTCAAATCCATGATTGATATAAAAATATCAAAAATAACGATATCAACTCAACAGCAGTTACAAGGCCAGCAAGCTTCGGTTTTTGGAAAAATTTACTTAAAATTGGAAATGTTTTTTGTCTGTTGTGAATTTTTTGTTCCATGTATGTAACTTTCCTAGGCTTGGATGTTATTGTGTCCACATATTTATTTTCTTTGGGAGAAGGTGGTAGTGAGGCAACCAATGAAGGGAAAATTCCACCCTTAGATGATTAAATATGTCTCATCCATTAGTAGGGATTTTCTTTTCTTGTTCTGCTATTTTTATGCACTGTAGATAATTCCAGTAACAGCAGTAGCAATGTCTGACCTTGTGTTATAACACACCCAAGTGGCATGCCAATCTTGCCTTCATTTTGGCAGTGATTAATTAAGGCTCTAGGATAATTAGAGCTGGCATTTTCTGCAAATTGTGAGCATTCACAGCCAATGCCAATTCATGTTGCCAAAAATAATAATAATAATTTTTAAAAAATGAAAGAGTGATGCTACCAATGACAGCTCTTTAGTGTGGAAAAAATGCACATCTGAATATTTTTCATTGATGTGAGGGGGAAAAGGGGAAGAGAGAGACAGAGATGCCAAAAAGAATAATGTTCAGTAAATGAGATAACTCAACTTGAGCGCAGAAAAATCAGATAAAGTCCCTGCCTGGATACACTGCTGTACCCCCTACTGAGTGGTCCAAATTATCAGATGACTATGTACTCCCTATTTGATCTATTGAAGTGGTTCAATTTTGTTCTTAGGAAATAATTCATCTATTTCTTATCTCAGATAAGTGGTCTGGCCTCGAGGCTCCACAGGAGAAATGCCTCCATATTTGTTTTTTATTATATTGCAAAAATGTCTTGGACCTGTTAACAGTGCTCATAGAAATGTCTGTGTTTTGTTTGGAGCTGTAGAGGCTTTTGGGATGAGGACAACTTTCTGGCTCATTGCTAAAGATGGGCAGATGGTATGTCTAGATATAAAGTTTTCCAAAATTTCAGTATCAAATTGAAACTAATATGTTTATTAACTCTTATGCCTATTTTTTAAATCTTATAGGCATTGAAAATTAATTTTTCTCTATTTGCCTTCCTAAGTCTTGACAGTTGTCACATTACTCTAAGGTGTTTATAGCCACTGGTGACAGAATTGCTTTTAAAATGTCAGTGCTGGCAGCTCATGGAAAAGTTATTATTAACAGCTGCTCTTTGCTGAGAAAATGGTCAATGCCAATACACTGTAATAATTCTATTTCTGTCTATTATTACTCGACTCTGTAAAGTGCTCATGATTTTTGATATGTGCTGCATGGAATGTTCCTCATCCTGTATAAAAGGCAATGTTATTTTGCTAGCTCAAAGCAAATTTTTGTCATTTATAAGCTCAAGGGCAAATTTGTTAGTTTGGAAAAATAAATTAGTGAAATCTATTTATGTATCCACAGCTAAAAGACATGTATGTATGTTAGATTCAGAGTGCAGTCTAATCATGAGGAAAGATGATACAGGAAGTTATTTATGCCATTTCATAGTGATTGTTTCCCTAATGCAGATTTATGATTATTTATTATTTCAGTACACTCTAAATGAAGGTTTTGGGTTTTTTTATTCATTTAGAGAATGATGATAAAGACATCTCAGTGAAGGAAGGAACACAGTTCAGGATGCAACCTTAAGAGACAGCAGCTAGGGTTGTGTGGCAGTCTTTTCTTGAGCATTTCTGTTTTGTGAATGATTTTGTGATTTTGAAATATTTCTTTGCTTTAGTAAAGAACAAAATACAATAATGTCATGTTTTCAAAAAGGAAGAATCAAAAAAGAATATTCTTCAATTATGACAGACTGTGTTAGTGTGGCAAAATCAAAACATTTGATTTCACCTTTATTTTTCATTTTTTATATTTTATATTTTTCATTTTATATATATGGTTGTTACAATTTTAATTTTAATTGAGAGATGGGATATTTCAATATCGTCAAATCCTTAACTTCTTCCTTGCTCCTCCTTCTCCAAAAAATGTTGGAAGAAGTGGTGTTCTTTCATTTTGAAAGAAATGTACTTCCCAATCTGAAATATATCTTTTTTTACATCAGATATACTACTGAGTTACATAAAATCATAGCAGATTTTTGTGCAGACTAAGAGTGGCGACCGTGCATTTTCTGAAATAGAATGACTCATTTTCAGGAACAGATAAAGCCATTACACTGCCTGGAACACTCTTGATGCTGTCTGGCTTTTACTTTTCAATTACAGCATACATTATTTAGCAGTTTTTCTCTTCTTAAGGTCTTCATACCTTCTGTGCTTTTTCAGGTCTAAAAAGCTATCATATAAAAATTATCATGCAGATAATATTTAGGGAAAACTTGTGATATGTAATATTTATGCTGTTAATTGTGCCAATGATTTTTTTTCAAAACTGGATTCAAAGTCATTCTAAATGCGGTGCCCCCAAGTGTATTTGCCTTGAGCCAGATGTTGTTGGGTAGGCAGTATAAAACCTAGAGGCCAGAGAAGTGTGGGGTTTTCCTATTCATCATGGTCTGTAGCATGGTGACTCATATGTCCTGTGGGACAGTCTGAAATAGGGGTCCTCCTCCACCATCATGGAGCATCTAATTTCCTAAACAATTATATAGAAGCTAGTGATATTGTTGTCAAAGCTAGTACCACTAACGGTTGCTTCTTAAATCATGGTGTCATTTCTTTGGGGTTATCCTTTGCAGTGCCAGGAGCTGGGATTGATGTTCATTTCCAGCTCGTGGTATTCTATGATCTGTGATTCTAAATCTGTGAGACTGATTCCTGGTGGTTTGCATTAGGGTACTTTGACAAGACCTACCAGAGCAGTTTTCAGAGAATCAGGAGTAGAAGTAGATAGTGTTTTTAAAAAATACTGGTTTAAGTAGAAAGTCAGAATAAAACTGTATGGACTGTCACAAAACCTTACATATCTTGATGTTTTATTATTACTTGCAAAGAACCTAAGGAGAAAGGCAGCAGCTTTAATAGGACTTCAGCCTTTATAAATTAATCCTGCAGTTTAGGCTTTATATGATCTTCATAACCATACTGAATTTTATTTCATGTGATGTAACAATATCACTTCTGGCCAGGGGATGATTGTGTGGTATTTTTGGAGCATGTTGGAGCATGCTCTCTACTCAGTTTTTAGTTTTGACTTGATGGCAAGTATCACTGAAAATGACACAAAGTTGAAAAACTGAATAGAGTAAATTAAGGCTAAATGATGTATTTGCTAATACACCATGCTTCAAATTCAGTTGGTTTCTACTTTCTTGTGTTTTGCTTGACATTGGCTGTCGTCTTCTTGGTATTATTTTACTTTGTCCTTTAGATTGCGTTTGAGTACACTTTGTTTGCACGGAGGTCACTCTGTTGTGTAGGTGAAGTATGGTAGTACAGGAACTAAATGGTCTGGGAAAAAAACCCACCAAAACTTTAGGAAATAAATAGTGCTTCAGACATTCCACAAGATCCAGGTCAGGTAAATGCTGTAGGTGTAGGTAATCCTACCTTCAGACAGTCTGATCTCTTGGAGCACTTCCAGATCATGCTTCCAGGGATATGCTGAGAATTGTGTCCTCAACCTGACTTTTTCTTTTATCTCTTTAACTCTGTTTGCTTGTTTGCTTTTAATGCAAGGTTGGTTTTGAGTCTTCGTGCTCTTACTGTTTCAGATTTGTTTCAATATTATTGCAGAAATAAGACGTTTAGTGGTTTTATATAATTCTGGTTTTTCCTCCTATTTTCCTCTGTCCTCTCTCCTGCCTCGTTCACTTTCACTGTGATGTCCATTGCACTGGAAGATGGGAGCTACTGCTGGCTCATTCCTTGGCTCCTTTTACCATGAGGCTGTGGGTGGAAGTATATGATCTTTTCCTTAAAACTGCTAAGAGTCAGTGAGAGAGGGTGGGCCTATTTGACTGCGTCTAGAAAGAATTTTTGTAAAATGCACCAGTTTGTTACTGGTTGTAAGATTTTTTTTAAAGTTCTATCTTCATTTGACTTTGAGATCCATTCACTTCTCTGTTAAGCTACAAAATTTGTCCTGAACCACAGTAAAAAAAAATAAAAATCTCTTCATGAAAAGTTTGAATAAAATATGTTGTCCTGATTTCTTCACAGTAAGAAGTTTTTTAGACACCTAATATTACAAGTTGAAATTTTGTCACATCTGTTACTTGAGTTGTGAGCTTCATCAGTTTTCCAATAAATGAAGTAAATCAGTCTTGTGGAGGAGCAAGTGAAAATGATCTTGTGGAGGAGCAAGTGAAATGGATATGAATAAACGGAACATACTTATCAGTATTTTCATAGAAGTAACAAAAAAAGTTACTTTAGCTCAATAAGAGACATTGAAGAAAATAAAATTTAGGTTTAGTATTGTCTATTTCACATAGTTAAACAAAATCTAAGACCCTGATGATGAATGCTAGTCTAATAATGGTTTTAAACATAGTATCATAAGACTGCAAGATGAAAAAAAGCCAATATCACAAGCAGGACATTAAAATTGCTAGCGCAGGCTACAAAGAATTTTGTATTATAGACAGTAATGCAATCTCTGCCCTTGTCTCCACTAAGTAGGACAAAGATATTCACTTCTTATGCAATCTGTTGACAGATTCTTAAGAAATCTTGCATCAAATGGTCTTCTGTATTCATTAATTGCACCATAGTCGTACCTGAAATTAGTTTATTTGATGTTGAAGTGTTCCCTCTCCCCCTTCCTCTTTCTTTTCTATTTCTTTCTCCCTCTCTCCCTCACAGCCGTAGTTAGATAAAGTCCATATTGTTTACTCTGGCGTGTGGCCTTGTTTGCACCTTAATTCCCGCGGAGGCGTGTCTGGCTAAGCGGATCACGCCGGTCACGTTTGCCAGGTGCAGCAGCACCCTGCCCAGGGCTGCCACCTGCTACAGAGGCAAGTCCAGGGCAGCCCTGCTCAGCTGCCCACTGCGCTCCAAAGAGGTTCTTCAGGACGCCCAAAGTATTTCCCTAATACACTTACTTCTATTTTTAAATAGTATTACAAGCTAGACTGAATTATCTGGCCTAAAAAAAATTACTAATTACAAGCAAGTTCAAGTAAACCAAGCATAATTATAAAGCAGTGCAGAACAATTAGCAGAAAACATATCCCAGTGTGCCCACAGCTGAAATACATGCGTGCTAATAATTTCACTTGTAGAGTCAATGGAATGGCACTGATAAGGTTTACAGCCTCTCAGTGAAAAAATAGGGAAATTATGTACTAATTGTATGCACATTTTTAATAAGTTATAAGAAAAGCAAAGTTAGGTTCTGGCAACATCTTTGAAAGAGTAGCGCCAATAATTTACCCTGTGTCAGAGTTATATTTTTACCAATATTTATGACACTATCATGTCATAAAAATGTAGACTTCTGTTTTTCTTGACTAACAGCAAAAGAAACATAAGGAGCATGACTGCAACTGTTCACTTATTTTTAAGCCAGGAACTGCTGTGATTTTCTTAGAAGGCAGAGGAAAAGAAAAACGTAGGTTTCACTCTGTAGGCAAAAGTTTTGTTAAATAAGCCTGTCTAACACATATCTATGGAACATTTGAATTTACAAATTAAGTTTTTGTTATTTTGTGTAACTATTCAAATAGTACGGGCTCCACCCAGAATGTATAAGTACCTATATTTTATCTCAGAATATTGCTTAACACTTTCAAATTTTGTAATGTATATCCTTTTACGTATGCTTTTATTAATCAAAATTTCAAAACACATGTGAACTCATAGTATTTTTTTTTTAATTTTGCACCTACCATATGAGCAACAAACACATGACTGAAATGTACACTGTTCTATTCTGAGAAAAGAAACACAGTTTTATGTTTTTGAAAATAGGCATAGGTAATTTTCTAAATAATGCTGGGTTTATCATTAAATAAGATACGGAATAAGCTTGTTCATATGAAGGGAGAAAGCTGCGCAAGATGTAGAGAGAGCCCTGTGGGGTGTCCATCTGCTTTCCTCTGTCTGAGACAAGCCAAAACTCCTCTTCCAGCCATACTTAGGGATCTAGACTGTCTCAGCAGTGACAGAATAGATTTTGAAGCTATAAAACTCTACAATAGTTTTCCTGCCTACCGTTGTGTTGTTGCAGCGTAGACTGTTATTACCTCAGATGCATTTTATTAGAAGCCCTCTCTTCATGTGGAATAATTCATGGGTTCTTTATTGCTTCCTCAACTAAATATAGCTTTTTCTAGAAATACTAATTTCCCCATCTATAAATGAGTCCAGAAATGCTAGTTTCCTTATTTAATGGCCGACTGGGCTTGGTTACACTGCAGTGCAAATTTGGAGTTAGCGAGATGCACAACTAGACAAAATGGAACCTGCTGCTATTTGGTCTTGTTACAGTGTAAGCATATCTGCTTGCTTAAAGATCCTGACACACAGATTAGTCAATTTTTTCTTTGGATTAGTTTTAAGCAGTCAAAATTAATCAAAACTAATTTTCTGTGTTCACTATTTATGTGGCATTTTCCCAAATATATTGACTAAAAACTGTTTTCTGGATGGTTTTTGAAAAAAAAAAATCATCTTCTGGAACTGAAAGTAAAGCTGGTCTTCAAATTTCAGCTGATTTTTACTGAATAGATGTGTCACGTGCTCTTGTGTTTCCTGGCCAGAAAAAAATCAGTCATATTTCTGGTACAAGTACTCCCAGCTATAAATAACAATTCTGTTTTCTAGTGTTCTCTAGTATGAATTTAAAATGCCCTGTTCTGGCAAATTATTCCTGCAATGCAAAGAGATGGCTGTGAATAGAAGTGCAAAGCATTTGACAGAAAAGCAAGGTTAATACTCCCTGAAATTATTTGTCAGTATTCACCTTCTTAAAGGCATAACGTTCTTCTTGCAGACATTCATCTGTACTTGTCTTTTTAGTTCCCTGTGATACCCCTTCAATGTAGCCACTTAACCAACTATTTCAGAATCACTTCAGTGTTTCAAACCATGAATGAAAACATAAAAACTGGTTGCAAATCCCTACAGTGATCCCCTTCCCTGTTTTCCCTTTGAGGAAGATATTTGGGGATTCTGTCATAATCCGTCCTTCCCTTGCTACAGCATCATACCCTGAACACATGCTGTAGTGCTGAGGAGGCTATTGCAAGGATTTCTTGATGCGGCTGGGCGGGGGAAGATGAAGGCAGTCTATATGTAGAGGTCTACTGGCACTACTGGAGAGCACCCAGGTTTTCAGGAATCGGGTAATTCCCATCTTTTATTCGGTTTTGACTCCAGTACCCTGACAATTTCTCTTCTTTCTGATTTCTTTATGGAGGTTGAAACATGAAACACACTCTGCTAAAATTCATGTTTTATTGCTGACATCATTCTGGCTCACTTGTGATTCAACATGTCTAGACTGACCATTGTTTCTGCTTTACTTAAATTTTCAGTCTTGAATTCTTCTAGATCAGGGTCTATTTTCTTTGTCTGTCTCTAATATGCCAGCACAGTTGTGTAGTGGAGTTCAGCTAGATTTTGCAGCAGCTATCATAATATAATTAATAACTGCTATTAATAATTTGATCTACATTCCAGTAGCACACCCACTGAGATACCGGTGTAACCTCCAAGGTCATGACTATTTGTTTTCTATTTTATGACTATTTGTTTTCTATTTGTCTTAGTGCCTTGAGATTCAGCACAAGATCAGCATTGTATGGACACATGGAATAAATTTAATCTGAAGAAATGTAGATGTTTACATCTGGAAAACCATCAGTCTTCTATAAAATTATCATAATAAAATTATTGAGATTTTGCTATTTGTTCCTTGTCAAAATCAGTACTGTTCATCTACTTGTTTGTTTTTGGTTTTTTTTTTGGTAGGAGTAACTTCTATCTGCCCTTCATAAGGACATTCATTTTAATTTGGTTATTTCTGAAAGAAAACGAATGAAATGAAAATGTAACTAATGTAATTACTGCATGTTTAAGGTAAATATATTAATTTTCAAAACAATTTTTTCATTGATACTCTCATTTTTACTTTTTTTCCTGTGTTGCTAATAGCAGTCCAGTATCTTGTTTCCCAAGACTAACTCTTCTGATTATGAATAATAGTGGACAATGGGTAGTAGAAACCAACTCTTTTTGCATCCGGAGCACTCTGTCTGCAATTTAGGCAAAAATATTTAAGATGTAAGAAAGCTTCAGGTTATACCGCAGAACAGTAATCTTTGTTTTGGTCTCTATTTCTTTATTAATAAAGTAAAACACATTATAGACTTTTTTTGACCAGGGCTGAGCATTAGGCTGTTCCTTTCATTGGCAAAAAGTGACTTGGGGGTGCTGGTTGGCTGAACACGACCCAGGGTGTGCCAAGAAGGCCAGAGGCATCCTGGCGCGAATCAGCAATAGTGTGGCCAGCAGGACTAGGGAAGGGATCATCCCCGCCCTGTACTCAGTATTGGTGGGGTGCTCCTAGAGTACTGCACTCACTTTTGGGTTACTCACTCCCAGAAGGGGTTTGATGTGATGGACTGTGTCCAGAGGAGGGCAGTGGGACTGGGGAGGGGCCTAGAAAACATGTCTTATAGCTGAGGCAGCTGGGAGCTCAGTCTTACGAGGAGTCTTGGGGGAGATTTTATCAGTCTCAACAACAACCTGAAGGGAGGGTGTAGTGAGTTGGGAGGGCAGACTATTCTACTGTGCCTGCAGTGAGAGGAAAAGAGGAAATGGCCTTAAGCTGAGACAGGTGAGATTCAGATCGGATTAAAAAAAAAGTACTTTGACTTTCAGCTGGTCAGTCATTGGAATAGGTGACCCAGGGAGGTGGTGGGGTGACCATCCCTGGAGGTGCTTATTTTATTGCCCTAATGCCCTAACAAATTATTATCAGAAAATATTCTTATGCCCTTTGTAAGCTGTTCATCATGGGGACAAATACAGTGCCAGCAGAGGTGGTGGCCTCTCGCCACTGTCAGAGCTGAGCATTTCTCACAAGAAGGTGGTGGTGCTAGTGGTGGGCAACCCTCTCCTGAGCCCAGGACTGTGCTTAAAATTCTGCATATGAATTATTTCAATTCAGTTTCAAGACGCTGAATCAAAAGCTGGGCATGCATGTTAAGCCCTGGGTTATTTAGATGTTAGATTTGGACTTGATACTGCGAAAACCTGTGTTCCATTACGATAAGACCATATATCCCTTTGCACAACATAGCTAAATGTTTAAAATGTGGTATCAATAATTCTCTTTTCCGTACCTGTATGCTTTGTTTCCTGTTAAAAAATGTTAAACATGAAATCTGCAGACATCATCTGTGGTAGAATTTAGCAAGTGCATGTTGTCGTGCATAGACAGATCTTGAGTATTGCTTAATTTTGATCTTATCTGTTCAGAGCACATTTAGCTTTACCCAGTAGCAGTTAGAATTAAGTCGCTGTTCATCTTCTTTCAACATTCCCTCAGGGTTTATGAAGAACATAATACTATAGTTACATAGCCTTAATGTTTCAGAGGACAAGCCATTAATGGCATATTTATGAAAGTGCATTTTAAACCACAACCAATATTTTTACAGGACAAGTAAAGAGATTTGTTTAATCTGCCCTATTTTTAAAGTGATATTGCCATGTGACATAGGGTATTACTGATAGAGAACTAGATAAACATATTAGAGTAATTAACCTTCCTGGAAAGAGGGAGCTTCTGAAACTTAACCATAATGTTCTAAAAAATAGTCACTGTTGAATTATGTGAGGGATGAAGACTGATTATATCGTTATAATTTCTTTTAAGAATATTGGGATTATTTCATTTGGATAAAAGTGAATTGAAATCGAATGAATTCAAGGGAGCTGAGTCAGTCTTTTTGAACTAAGACTGAATCTGGAACATCTTTTTCTCTCCTGCATTTCTTATTAGCTCCATTACAAAGCAATAGGCTTAAAATAACTGAGTATCAAAATTAAATCTTACATTACTTAGTGAAAGAAGGACATCCTGCAGTTGTTTGTGATCGTATGCATGTGACATTTCTTCTTCTTTATTGACTGCAATAATATAGCTCTTTACAGCATTTTTGATTCAAGAAAACCTTGATGTGAAGTGGTTGACATTTCCAAAGGGCTTCCCAATCTGATTTCTCTTGGTAACATCATACTGACAAACTAGCAGGTCTTGGTTTAGTATTTTGATGTATGATCGCAAAGTATTTAAATACATTTGCTTTTCTGCTTAATTCTGTGCTTTCATTTTTTTCTCTTCTTCAAAGACTGCAATTGCTTCAATTCTCTTGCTGTTTTCAAACTATTCCAGTGTCAGCTTTGCCCAAACTGACTGATTTGCAGCAATGTTGTTCTTGAGGCCCTTAGAAAAAAAAAAAAATCTTTCTACATATCAGTGTGTTTATTTCTAATGTGAAATTGTAAGAAGTATTTCAGTAATTAGACCAAAGCATTTTCATGTGTTATTTTGAGCAGGCTGTATTTTTTAGGACCAGTACCAGTGAGGGTTTAAAGGATTCAGCTCATACTCCAGTTCCTTAGAAAGTTGCTCAGGTGATCCAGAGATTTTCCAGCTTTCCTGTCTCATTAATATACATCTCCATCAAGACTAAATAAACTTCTGATGAGAACTGAACTTGAAACTTGCAAATGTGATCACACTGCTGTTTGTCAGGGTGTGAGTGCCATTCTTCTGTTAAAACTGTTCCTGTAAAACTGGCTGAGTGGAAAGTAGCCCTCCAGTGAAAAAGAAAAAAGAGCTCAACATGAGGTAGCATATGACTCTTTGAGATAGGACTTAAAAATATAATTAAAGAAATGGTGTTTATTAATTCAGTTTTGGAGGGTTGTTTGGTATTATTTTTTAGGATGAAAAACAATATCATGACATTATCTGAAGCTTGAGGAGATTCTCTGGATACCATAGAGATAAAACACAATGATGTAGACTATTGATAAGCCAGAATAACCTTTTTTAACCTATCAGCACAGCAAGACAGCTGTGTGATTTTTGAAAAACATTAATATTAATTGCTAAAATTGCTTATTTTAGCAATTTATCATATTAATGCAGATATCCTGGGACTTTCAGTACTGGAAACACCTGGTGAAATGTGTCATCATGAACCTGAAAGTTACCCAGAGTATACACAAACACACTTTTCTTACCAGAGATTTAAGTGGAAGATAAAGACTCAAAAGGAGTCAATTAAAAAAAAAAAGGAAAAGGTAGTTCTACCTGTCCAAATCACATGGCTAGAGAATTTGTTAGCATTTTATTTTGCATATGCAAAGAGACTCAGATACATGAATAAAAATTTTAATCATTGTTGATCTTAATCTGTCAAATAAAGGACACCAAAAGCAAAATTGCTACAAGAGTATAATTGAAATTATTTTAGTTTTGGCTAAATTACTTACAATAAAAACAAGCATGAGGAAGATCCTAACTAGGAGATCATGTATTTCTCAGCAGTGATAAGGATGTCACATAAAGGACATTCAAGATTGTGTTTACAGTTGATTCTTTTTAGCAAAAAGTTGATATTAGACTCAGGCATGACAGAGAAATGTTTAAGATTTTTAACTTAATGTCGTACACTCTGTTCTGCCTACTTTAACATGGAGAAAATAAATGCAGAAAGTAAACATTACTTCAGGCATATTTGGATGTAATTTTGCCATCCTTTGCTCAAAAAAATACTTTCAGAACTTTTTGTCAGGGTAAAAGGAGGTTTGGTTGTGTCTTTTTTTAGGTATGGTCAAGAGTAGTGCTTTAATATTTTCAGTCCAAAATTAAAATTAAGACAGTTTTGTACCCAGTCCAATTCAAGGTGTCACTGGAAATGTATGGCAAACAATTGCTCTCTGGCAGTTTGCCTTTGAACATGATCTTGGAGACACACAGCAAGCTCCAGAGGGTCATTCTCCTGCTGGGTCTCCTAACAGCTGGTACATTCTGAATAGTTAACACACAAGTGTTTTACAAATGTAAAAGCAAAGGATGCCAGGAATAAAAAATGAACTCTCTCAATGTGTTCATTGCAGCAAACAAACCTGAAAACAATAAACCCTTAGCCATAATGCTGAGCCTCTTGCTCATCAGGTTCTGCTCCCAGCCTACAGCTGAGGACCTCAGCTGGCAGTCATGGCTTCAAGAAGAGTGTTGTCTGCAAAAGGGGTTAATTCAGCACAAATGTTAGCTCTGTTTTACTCATGGAACTTGCTTCATTGGCTCATTGGAGTAAATATTTGCTCTCCAAATTTATTGATCTTTGCTTCACTTCTCTCCAAAAATATCTTCCTTTTCAGTTGGGTCCGTTCAATGGTTACACCTCTAATATTGCCAATGTTGATACAGTTCTAATCTTCCAACTGCTGAATCTGTTAATTTTGAAATGTGGTGCTCCTCTGTTGACAGAGGGTTTATGCATTGCAAGATGTACTTAAGCTTCTCTCTCAGCTGTTTAATCTTGCCATTAGAAGACACAGGTGAATGCAGTGATTTCTAGGTATTGCTAGGAAAAGTCCAAGCTGGGCACTGCCTGCTTGGGAGCAGCTCTGTGGGATGGCTGTGGGGGACGCAGGAGCTGCAGAGGAGCCGCCCTGGTATTGGCAGCAGTGAAAGCCTGCAGTATCTGGTGCTGTGGGGGCAAGGGCACAACAAGGAGGTGGAGGGAAGTAATCCTTCTCCTCTGTTTGACACCACATCTTGGGTGCTTTGAAACCAAATCCAGGGTGCTGGGCCTAACTTTGGGTTCCCCAGTGCCAGACAAGACAGGTTTCATACTGGAGCAAAGAGCAGAGGATGGGCATCAAGATGCTTGAGGACCTGGGACAGAGGTGGTGAAAAAAGCAGCTGAGGCACCGTTTAAGGCTTATTTAAGGCTTTGCAAGACCTGATTTCTGTCTACAGCTGCCTAACTTCTGTCAGTCTTTGGGAAGATGGAGTTAGGCTTTTCTCGGGTGTCAAATAAGAGGACATTTAGTGGACATGAATTGCAGTAACAAACTTAGATTGCCTATAATAGAATCATCGTATCCCCTAGGCTAAAAAAGATCAAGTCCATCACTAAACCATAAACCTTTCTTTACGTGCAAGCTCAATTTCAGAAAAACTCCTATTTTCTCCAGGGAAAGAGAGTACATTGCTTTCAAAGGTACAGGACAAATGCTTGCACAAAATGTGGTATCCTGAGACCAAAAACACAAAGAAAAACTAGGTGCCCTTGTATTTGAATCCAAAGATTACGAAATACTAATGCTTACACTGTAGGGAGATTCATATCAAGAAGATTCATGGCAGAATGGAGTTACTTCTCAGAACGGATTGATTTATCTGAGATAAATCTATCTTTTCACCATGAGACTAGTGAAATACTGGAGCAGAGTTCCAGATTGTGGGCTTGCAGTATCTCAGTTCCTGGAGATATTCAGAACTTCACTGAATGTGGACATAAGCAACCTGATAAAAGGTGACCTTTCTTTGAGGAAATAGTTGTACCAGAAGGCCTCTTGAATTGCTTTCCAAATGATGCAATTTTATGAATTTTATTTTATGAACTTTGTTTTTCATGCATGTCCTTCTGGAATATTCTCAGAATTTCACCTATTTGGTGTCTTAAAATCCAGTTAAGTTTGTCCTGGCAAGAGACTTGCTTATGCATCTTTGTCCAATTTAATTTTTTTTTTTCTGTCAGACTAATAGCAATCCATCTTCCCTAATGCAACAGACAACATTATGGCAGATGATGAAATTTGGACTTCTTGTTCCTACCTAGAAAATTCACAAAGCAATATTATTGTTCCATATCTTACGTCTTTTCATGTCAGATAAGCATCATTTTTATATTGCGTTGGTCATCACAACTGTGTATGCAGTTGTGTGGTTTTGGACAGAATTCAGTATTGGATTCCAGAGTCTTTTCTCTCTTATTCCTTTGGATTCTTTGAAATGTTATTTGTGTCGGAACACTGCCCACGCATCACAAGTCTCCCCTTCCCCAGTCCTTCAAAAATATGCTGGACTTGTTCACCGTTTTACTGATCCTTTATGTTCCCATTCCTTTTGCATTCTCCTTCTCCGTAAAGGAGTGTATCGATCATATTTTATATTTTATGCTGAGTGCGGTGTCTTTCAAATGTCTCTTTAGCTCTGTCTCTGTACAGCTTTATTTTGGTCTCTCTTCCTGAGTGAATTTAAAATTATGATAAGCATTATTATGATCAGAAATGGCTACTGGCAAATATTTTTCTGTATGTCTCACATGTTGCTGATTTCTATTGCAGTTGCAGTTTCAAAAAGAAATTGTTTTGATAATTTTTTGAAGTCAGTGTTGAAAATGGATGCAGCTCGAAATGGCTGACCAACCCAGTGTCCATCACAGCACCTGCTGGCCTGTAGGACTCTTGAGCTGCACAGAGTCTGGTTTCTTTGTCATTTCAGGTACAAGACAGGTAGCACTAGCGTAATTAATGTGTCCTCAGTATGTGAAAGCATGAGACAAGGACAGTGTATTAAAAACAAAGTATATTTAAATAGGGCTATAAGGGAAGGATGATGAAAACTCTTAGTTTGGTTTGCCAGTTCAGCTCAGAACCAACTTGTCAACCAACCTACCAACTGAATGACCTATTATTGGACTCAAAATATTCCAGTCTACTCTGTTTGGTTTTCTTTTCTTTTCTATGTTTGTTATGATATTTGTTGTTGTTTTTCTATGCAAGGTGTAATAGCAACATAAAATCAAATCATTCTTTTCAGACCTCTGGCATTTTCTACTAAATGTAATATTCTTGGTCATTATTTCTGGACACACCAAATCTTTAGCTTTTAATACATTTTCCTCACTTCTGTTTATAAGAGGGTTGTACCAGTTCTGCATTCATGTACCTGTTCATGACTAACGAATTATAAACTTTTCATGTTCTCTTATTCATCATGTTGTAAAAATGTTGGTTTTAGCAGTCTAAAAGAACTTAACAATTTTATTGCTTGAAGTTTAGTTCTGTTATGTTACAAAGTGGTGTTCCTTGAGATAAATGGTAGTTACTGTTAGTAACACTGTTAGTATTTCAACAGGCTTCAAAAAAGCTCCCTCTAAATGCATCACGTCCATAAGCAAAAAAAAGGTCTTTACCACCTGACTATATTTCATTTTTCCAGCTTTCAGAATTCTATTTGAAGGTGTTTGTATCACCTTGGAAAGCATGGAAAGCAAGCTTCAAACTCAGGTGAAAGTTATTTATAAGCAGTCATGTGCATTAAGGAGAAGATTTTTTTTTCCTCTGACCAGGATTAAAAATTTATTTGTGTCAGATTCATGTTGCAATAGTGGATATACAACTACAAATAACTAGTTACTTGAGACCAGAACATGTGTAGCAAAGAAAAGGGTATATGGCATATGATATGTTCTTCTTTGCATATCCAGTGCTTGGATGTCTTCATTATGTTTCATTTTAAACTATGGCAAAGAGATAACCATTGTAAAGTGATACTTGTAAGATATTTCCACAACAGCAATTTAGCATTGGTATTCAGAACTGTCTGTGCTGCCCTGAGCTCAGCTTTTGCACAAGTAGGACTTTGTTACCGTGGTGATGCCACAGCAATGCTTTTGACTAAAACCTGAACTGATTAGCCTGCATTATATTACCATTCATATTTTACCATCATTGTGCAATATATTACTTGAATTTCAGCTGCCACAGATCTTGTTATGTAAGGGGACAAGTTCTTTCTCAAGGTTCGTTGCAGAAAAAGGAAACCAGTCTGTGTCTTTCTTTGCTCTTCAATTTGTGCTCATTTGGTATGTTTTGAACTAATGCTTTTCTAAAATAATATTCCAACGTTGTGCTTCTGCTCTTCAAACAGATGTGCAGTTGTCTCCCTTATTGGCAGTATGTGTGCCCTCTGTCTCTCATTCCCTGTCCTTTATTTCTCTACTGCCTTGCCTTACCCAAGCCCCAGCAATAGGAGTTACTGTGTGTTCACTGAGTGCACGGGAGTGCACACCCAATGCATGTCCTTGCAACACCAGGACATTCCTCGTCAGGGAAAGGACCCTCATTCCATCACTGCCTCATTGCATTAGCCTAGGGATCAGCATTTCTTACCTGTGGTTACAGGGCTTTGGGGAAGGAAAGTGCTGCAGAATTTAGGTTTTCTCTAGCAAAATACAGACCTGCTTAAGCTATCTTAGTATTTTTAGACAGGTTTTATTTTTCAAGACCATTTCTAACCACTTTAAACGAGCTAGAAATTATAGCTGCTATTATAATTAAGCTTGAGATACTGGTTTACTGATGTAGTAAATTGGAGAATATAATAATGAAAAATTGTCTCTAATCAAGATAATATTATTTTAATTGTTGATTAATGTGAATAATATGATTTTAAAAATTGATTTTGAATGTTACTTCATTTTCATTCTTCACACAATAATGTTTTGAGGATAAATAAGCATTAATTGTTGCAGAGATCTTATGTCTACTGCGTTTTCTGTTAATACTCAGATGTATTCTTTCATATTTTTCATTGCACTTCACCATTTCAGAATTTTTAATTTATACACTGCATGCTTTTCTAAAATGAATTCCCTATTTTTTTTTGTTATTATACAAAACCTTTTTGAAAACTCCTGACACTACTTTGACCATTTCAAATTAAATTTATTAGAAATATGCAATAACCCTTCCAGTTGACAATTGAAGGGAATATCTAAGCATCAAAGCAGTGCAGTTCTGGGATGGGGCTGCATTTAGAGAATCCTCTTTTCATACCTGTAATAGATACACTCCTATACTATAATCACTCAAGCAGGTTCAGTGCTTTCTTCTCTGAGTCTGAAAAGCTCTGTTTATTTCATAATGAAAACATAAAATATAGAAGAATTGTGCTGAGAAATTGAGAATTATGACAGTCTTGTGGAGAAAAGATGAATTATTAAACAGTTATTCTTTCCATTTTGATGGTATGAGAAAATAAACTGTTCTAGCTCACATGAGTTAAACTTTGAGAAGAATTTTAGGGATTTCCTCTAATTTTGATGTTCCCAAAAGTAACTGAATCCAAAAAAGTGACCAGAATTTCATATTTGCTCCTGGAAAGAACACCTGTGTTTTCAAGCTATGAGCTTTATCTTTCAAGTATCAGGGTGAGATACGATTGGGTGCTCAGCCTCAGTTAGGTGCAGAAATTGTATGTTTGGTTAAGGACAACTGCATATCAGTATCATAGTGTCACATGAAATAACAAATAGAAATATCTCCCTTTAGCAGGATTTTTGAGAATAATGAAATTCCACTTCCCTTATCTGCTGTCCTAGGGAATAAATAACAGAGGACACAAGTGTTCACGACTGTTTTCCTTGCCTCTGGTGTGTGGCAGCTTTAGAGATTTATAAAGAATATCTTGCTCCCTGTTATCTTCCTCTGCACTTGACGGGTACCTGAGGCAGGACACCATGAACAGTTAGCTGATGCAACTCAGCAATGTGTTTGTATGAGATCAGAATATCCACTTGAATATTCAGGAATGTTCCCAGGTGGGCTCTTACACAGGGCAAAACATTCATGGATCTGTATGTTCTTCCAATTTTTGTTGCTTATTCAGCTTGAAGGATGGGTCAATAAATCAGCATCATTTTTTCCCTTCCTGCATCTCACTTCTTCTACGCATCACAGAATATAAAACTCCTGTAAAATATTGCTCAGGGGAAGAAGGGCTACTCTCTGTGTGAACTAAAGCCTGAAGCAGTAGACTGTATTATCATACTGCTATTAAGATTCCAAACTGTAGTTTCAGAATCTTAAAACATCTACATATCTCATTAAGATGTGGCAATCACCATTTAAATATCAAATGCGTACTATTATATGTATTGGTACATTTTTATAATATAGTTATTAATGGTTTGCACTCTGACTTATGGCTGTTTTTGACTATGTTGTTTACCTGAATTCTGAAAATGAAATAACCAATGTAATTTATTCAACAGAAAAAATATCCCAGATACAGTACAAAAAGATGAAACGTCTTTCTTAATTTTCTGATGATTTTGTGATCCTAAGCTTGCATTTCAAGTAAAATTGCATGTAAAATGTGTCCTAACCAGAATGCAAAAAATAAAAGCTGAACAGTTGATTTTAATGGACTGAGAAGGGAACTGTATTGTTGTCTGAAGGTTAATAAGAGCAGAAAATCATTGGTTAGTCTTGACAGTAGAGCTCCTGCTACTTCCTTTTTATTTTAATATTTTTCTGTCTAGATCAGATATAGAATAAACAAGTTTGGGAAATTAGAATAATCGAGGCGTGGATGATCCCTCCTCAGTCTCTGAGACTACAGACAAGAGGCAGGATGCAAATCAGCTTGCAGACAGCACGGCACTTTCAGGGGGAATATAGATGTGACTCTGCTGCTGGTAGTCTTGACCAATGGCCTAGTGGGGCTGGAGATCCCATCTGGAACCAAGCAGATGTTACTTAAAGTCTGATGAAGGTCACGTTGATGACTGACACTTCTCAAAACAGTATTCTCCTAGCCTACCAAAGGATTGGACATGAAGTACAGTGTTATTAATTCTGTCTAATGGTCAGTTGGATTTAATTTTATTGTGTAGTTCAGCTTTGGGAATTCAAATCCGAAATAATGATCTTTACGACTTCTGTTCTTGTTGCGTATTGCTGGATATATATTTACAGTGTAGGAAAACTGTTACTTTTATTTATAAAAAAATAGTATGCAAGTTCTTTGAGACTTAATCTGGATTTTTATAGCATCATTGACACCAAAGTATGTAGAGCTGTGTCTTCCTGTACAAAGTTGGAGGTGGCTTGGATTGATATTTTTTTTTTCCTCAGGATCAATTAATCCCTTCCACCATTGCTTTTTTTGTTTTAAATACAGTAATTCAGCTTAATTAACTTCTTGGTTTGTGAAGGCTTATGGCAGGACTGAACATACGTCAAAATGCCATGAAATTTCTTCTTCATCCTCTCATGAGTATCACTCTTAAATTTGGAAGTGTTCCAGAATTGCAAAGCAGAAAATTTCACATTTTCTTGATGCTTGTACACTGTTTTCCAGCCACTAGTAACAGCAATATATTGTACTTTTGAAATCCTCAGAGGTGATGCAAAATTAATCCAGTTCTTAGGTTAGGCAGTATAAAAAGGTATGTATTTAGGATATCTGAGTCTTAAAACGCTTTAAAAGCTTAAAAATGTATATGAAAGCTGCTTGGAATGAAGGATAAAGGTGGTAAGCAAAATGAACTGGGGATAGGCAGAGCTATTAGGAAATAATGAGCAAACAGTAGAATGACAGTTAAAGTGCCTTTTTATGTCTGCGTTATGATTTGTACATGATCTAACATTTGTGCTAATTAGGAGATCAAATTTCTGTGAAACGGAGGTGTCTCTGGTTAGGATAATACCTTTCACCATCCTCTGTCCCCATATTGCCACAAAATACCTCAAGCCCATTGGTAATTACTTCTTTCCGATATAGAGTATTAATTTAAGCTCTTCTTATAAAAAGCTTTAAAAAGCATCCTCTTTTGAAAATACATAAAAAATAAGTAAGATGGGATTGGAAGACTAGCTGATCCTTGCTGATCCGATACAGATGTTGAAATATGTGAAAGCAGAGCTGACTTAAAACACTTCGTTATAAAACGCTCACTAATTTGTTCGCTGCATCCTTGCCAGCTGCCCCGTGATCTTCTGTTTTTGTCTTTTGCTCATCATCCTTAGTACCTCCTTGACACCAGCACTCACAAGTTCTGTTAAAAATCCTGATTTTTAATTCATATAGATGTTTCTCAAGTTTGTTTGTTGCAAGTTAAATGCTTTATTGCTCTTCAGGCTTCTGTACTGCCTGTCCTGCCTCTGCACGGAGCCAGCTTCTCCCCAGCAGCCTTCAAAGCCTTGTCCCCAGCTCTTCTTTCTTGTGCTGTTTCCTGTAGCTGGCATGACACATCTCTATCATAGAAAACAGCAATTTCAGGTTTTTTTTGGTGGGCAAGCACAGCTGTGCTCATAAATGCATTTCAGCCATATGCCAGTGCCTGGTTCTTTATGGTTGAATGCTACTTTTTTCAGGAGTAGATCTGCCTTTTAAATAAAAACATCTTCTAGTTATGGCTTCTTTTTAGTTTTTTTTTTATTTGTCTGTGAAGGATGCCATATAAAAGCTTAAAAAATCTTCAACCACATAATGTCATTGGTTATTGAGAATCTTGGCCCCCAACCCTCTCCAGCTTGAGGACTGATTAGTTTTGTAAAAGGCAACAACTCTCCTCTGAGTTTTGAAAGCTTTACATGATAGGTCATCTGACAGGTTTAAGCTCATCAGTTCCAATATTTAAATGAGCTGAAAAATTATTTGTTTTCATATATTTGTATTTACAATAGTGAAAAAATGATGTCTCTTCATATAATGTCTCTTCTCAGGTAATTTGACAGACCATGGATATGCATGTGCATGGCACAGAAAAGATCATACTTGGATAGCTTCACCTAATTACTTGCCTCACTGAGAATTTTGCTTCATTTTTTATCAGGTTGTCTACCTGTATTATAATATGCTGCTTAGAATGGAAACATGTATTTTTTATTTTAGAAACAAGCACCTCAACAAACAAAGCTAATTTTTACCACCACTCCTTTCCTTAACTAGAACCACTTCAAAATGAGAAGAAAATATTCTAGGATATTATGTTTTTTGCCTTTACTGCTTATCTAAGCATGGTAGAATTGAGCTAAGATTGCAGTGGGTCATAACTCCTCTAAAGTTGTTATGGTAGGTAAATGTAGTTGTTTTTATATACTGGATTCTGCTAAAGAGTAAACTAGGAGAGGACTTAACATTGCACATACCACTGAAGTGTCAATCACTGCATCTGAGAGAGTGAAAGCAGGAGCAGACAAAAGTGATGACTTACTAAGCCAGAACTGAGATTGTTCTATCTGAAACTCCTCCGTGGTCCCTCATCTATAACAGAAAGCATGTTCAAAATCAAAAGAATCAAAATACTTTAATAGTTTTGGTATTGTGTGCATATGTTGTACAAAGTATTATATGTGATTCTATTAAAACTGTTTTTCCAGAGGACTGAGGAGAGCACTTTTCAGGTGAAGTGATACAAAACCTCTGCATCTTTCATCTCACTGAGGAAATTTTACAGTTCTTTGGTATGATCGGAAGGGCTCGTGTGACTGCTTCAGAGCTCTTTCAGTGCTAACAATGCAAATTTGGAAGACCTAACTGAGGATATTTTAGCAAGCAGTCCAGCATAGATCAAAGATCATTCAGGAGTGAAGTGGAAATGAGCAGTATTGCAGCAGTTGTAGTATTTTGTAATGGCTAGAAAAAATACTTGAGAAAAAAGTGAATATAATGTAGCCTGAATTGGAAAATAAACTGTTTTAAACTTTAATGAAATTTAACTTTGTATGAGAATCCTGATGGAAAAAAACCCCAAGATATCCACAGCTGTCATTTAGACTGACCCTCAAATATATTTGGGAAATGAACAGCACAACTAGGACAGAGAGTCAGATACCAAAGTTACTTTTTTGATAGGATCATGTATAAAAGAAGAAATTTTTTATTTTATGCATTATGTCTTGATACGATCATTCAATTTGCACTGGGAGCTCCAGTGTCTAATATTCAGCTGCCTCTAGATATGCTATTTATATGCTATTTCCTTCCCTTGTATTCTCAGTAGTGACTCCAAGCTGGACTGCTCTTTGATCAATGTCTCGGCCAGGGCAGAAAACAGAAACAATACTCAGAGCCATAATGTAGAAGGTATTGAATAGTTTATTTTAAATAGGAGATAAAATGAAAGCAGTTATAAAGGTACCCTAGATCCCACATATTCATACCCTTTTCTGCACTGTCCTTTATTTTCCAAAGACAGCCTAATAGCATCTTTAAGTGAATCTGTCCCATGTTTATTCGATACCAGACCATGCTTTGTTTCTTCTCTTTTGTTCCTTTCACCAGACTAGATATGTCGCATTTTTCTTTTTTTAAAATCAGGTTGGCTTTTTTATCTTTAGTACTTCCCAGGACTTTGAGAATGCACATTAATTTCTTTCCTTATGCATTTTGCAGCATACCATGCATGTACTGATTTTATGAGATCTGAAAAATATCAAAGAATTTTGATTCCTTTTTAGATTGTCATTCAGTCTTGAAGACTGTTGTTTTCTGACATGTACAAAGCTTATCAGTATCATTTGATTAGAAATTACTGAACTTTCTTTTAATTTGAAATACTGGTTTTGGTTTAAATTTTGATGATTGTTTTAGATTTTTTTTCCGGTGTTAGGGATATATGCATACACATGCTCACAAGAAAAAAAAATTTTGATAACCAACTGTTTACTTGAAACTCACTCTGTTTAAAAATCTCTATAAAGCCTTCATAGCAGGACTATTGAATTCTTGAATGTTTCTTCCTCAGTGCTGACAGAATATAACTAACTACCTAAAGATCAAGGACTATGAATCACTTTATATATTCTGGGTTGGGGTTCTTTTGTTTGTTTGTTTGTTTTTTTTGTTTTGGTTTTGGTTTTTGTAAAGGAAGATAGTTGCAGTCGAAACAGAAGAATGTTGCCTTTTTCCTCCTCATTTGAATGCCCTTGTTGCATGTCTCACTTCAAATTTAAATTTGTATTCCTAGGGTGAAATTCGGGTCACATTGGAGTCAGTGGATATTCTGCTAATTACAGATGAAGTCACAATGCAACTTCTTTTCTCCTCAGCTACTCTTCAGAAACCCCCAATCTCAGAAAGCTACAAAATGATCTATTGTTAATTAATTTTTATATTTATTTACACAATATTAACATAAATCCAGTTGCTGGATGCATGCAACTGTATAAAGATTTTTATGACTAGGCATTAATTGAAATATATTTATCAATTGATACATGCATTTTCATTTGAAGCACTATTTATTGAAACGTCTTGAACAGACAGTGCTTGGAAAGAATGCCAGTTTAATGTCAAAATCCATCATCTAGCAATACTATAATGAGTTTTTGCAAAAATAATATTCATACTTCTTCCTGATGCCAGGTATTTGTTTGGATTTGTTATGTGAGATCTGTCAAAATTAGATAATACAAGGAGATTCTGACAGCATAATGTGTTTCATAGTCAGGACAGCCGGGACTTAAGGCCCTGATCCTGTCAGGCTGAGACGTGTACAGCTTAGGCGTGCAATTGGCTTTGTTTAGGTCCAACCTTTTTAGATACAAAAGTGAAAATAAGAGCAGAAACTTGCTGCTGAAGATGTGAAGTTGTCCCACAAACGAAACATATGCTTCCAAGTAGACTTAATGCCGCTTAATATTCAAACAAACGTACTAATTTAGCAATAACCACTAAACGTGAAGAATAAAATCACAGCTCCACAGACATTGCAAGTGACTTTGATAATCATTTCAGTGAGGTCAGAATATAATTCAAGATTGAGAAGGCAGGTTAAACGAGCAGCATTTGAAAACATAAATTTACAGATTAAGAATTTGCTCAAATAAGATTAAGGAAAGTTTATATCCTGTATTACTTAGAACCTCAAAGATAAGAAATCAACATACAAAATATGCTGAAATAGCTCAAATATTTTCTGACTGAAAAACGCCATCACCACCTCCCATATTTGCTCATTTTATTCTTGTGTGAATCATCTATAGTTTTTAGCTTTCTTCTCTAGAAGGTAGAAAAGTGAAGGAGACACCTTGGTACTCATATCACAGGAGGGAAAGTGAAAACAGCACTTTCTCCTGCTCTGCACTGGAAGAGCAGTCACATGGTGTCAGAGAGTTTCTTGTCATTCACATCCTTTCACAGTTTGTAAATATAAATTATACAAAAATTAGAAATTTTGCATGCCCTAAAGAAATGAAACAGAATAATCCATGTGAGTCTAAATCCTTACTTTAGACTACCTAAAAATGTGAAACTTTGAAGCAACAGGGATCAAGATGGATCTTTTTGATCCAGCCGACCAATTTAAATCATGTTTTAGGCTAGTATTCAAGATTCTCAAGCTGTAAGATGACATATCTAGAATTTTTTCTGAGTGCAGTAGATATGAAGCAATAAGATATCAGTTTGGTGATTTACAGGAAGATAACTGAGAGGCATTTCCAAACCTTAAGTGATATCAAATAATAATCTTTAAAGATAATTGTAGGGGTCAAAAATTACTAGTATACCCTTTCTCTTACTTGAGTGCTTTAGTGAGAACAAAATCACTCAATATTTTGATCATAAAGATGGTTTCATAACAGATTTATATATAATTTCAGTTGTTGCTGGAATGCATTCCAAAATAAATTACTATTAGAAAATACTGAATCTGTGCTGGTGAGGTATCATGACAGATAACTTCTGGCTGAAATTTGCTGTAGACACGTTATGATAGGTATCTTTTGCCTGAGAGTTTGGTTTTTGTTTGGGGTTAGGTTGTTTGGTTTAAATTTTTTGGCTTCTATATTGTTTAATGTGTAGACCCCCAAATGAATTTGGGCTTCTTGTGTGCTGTCTTCCTCCTGCCTCAAACAAACAAAATTCTGAGGAGCCCAAACTTTTTTTTATGTTTTTCAAATACAAATACTTCAAGATCAGGAATTTCTTGATCACTTCTTCAATCCAGAGCGAACCACACTATTTTTATCTCAAAGAGCACAAAAAATGAGCTGTCAATGTGGCCACTTCAGTAAGAAATTTGAAAAATGCAAAGGCCTCTTAACCACTTCACAAGTTATTTTGGCTGACTTTGAAACAAATCTAGTACTGGTAGAGGACAATGAAGTTAGCCAAATGAGGCTGTTACTGACAGAATTTGAAAAGTTAGAATGAAAGAAATCTATACCAAAACTGAACAAAAAACCTGGTTGTTAAAAGGGAAGAGGGAGTAGTAAGGGCAACAGAAGATTATGTCTCAAGGGTCTGGTTTGAAATTCATATTCCTGAGATTGTGAAATTCCTTATCAGACAAATTTTTCATTGTTGTGTATTACTGTTGATGATTTTACTTGTCATCACAGCAGTAATACTTAGCTACACCAAGAAATAATGAAATAATGTCACAGATTGGCAAATTGGAAAACTCTTTAGGTCTATTTGACTTTGAAATATGCAAGTCAAAACTAGAAAAGGAAGATAAAGAGAAATATTTCTGAAGACTGAACAGCATCATAAATTTTGCTGAAAACTGCTAAAAAATAATTCCATCAGTTGGCTGTAACTGGATTTTCTCTTTTCAAGGATACATGGCCTGACCATGCTGCCTTCTGTCACTGTGATATACTCGTCAACTTCTGTAGGAAGAGATAAAGCACAAAGAAGACAAAAGCAAAAAAAAAAGAGGCAAAGGTTATCATTTTAGCCCAATCTCTCTAGAGCAGTGAAGAGCAGAAGATATGCAGTTGGTAGAACAGAAGAAAGCTCCAAACCTTATTTCCTGATGCAGGGGCCAGAAGTGTGGTTTTATGTCTGGCTAAGCTGTGTGCTGACCTGTACTCTATAGTAAAGCCTTTTCAGACCTGGGATTCTAGGTCAGCCTGCCTCCTGGAGACGGTGAGCAGCACAGACAATAAAACTATGGAAGATTAAAGGACATCGGAAGTTTTAAACTTTTGGAATTTCATTCCAAAGCATGAATTCACTGCCAAAAGTACCTGACTACTTAAGAAATCTGAAGTTTCTTTTTTATGCTATAGAACAGTACAGTTACTTTTGTGTGTGTAAAGTTAGCATAATTAAATAAACATCATTTTTTCACTACTTTGTTCACAGAAAGGAAGACAGTATGTCAAGGTCAGCTTATAAAGCAAGTCACTGTTCCTTCAATACCAGATTATGTATCTAAACCAACTTTTTTTCCCCCCTGTACACACTGATAACCATTTGGATGAACATATTCTCAAAGTGCTTGCATTTGTCAGTATAGGGAAATACAGAGGATATTTTTCAGTATATACTGTTGAAAAAGGAATTCCTCTCAAAATCAGTTAGGGTTCTGAAATGGTAAATTAATTAAACTATGCTCTATATAGTTTGTGCATAAAGAGAAATACTTTTGTTTACAAATAGCTGGGACCAGATCAGCTACTTTAAGGATGATGCCAAGGAAGGACAGTGATTTCTATATCTGTGCTTTGTTCTTTCTGCTGACATTTGTAAACTTTTAAGGGGCAAATCAAGATGAACAATGCTATGGAGTACTGTTTGCATGAAATTCTGGACTTGAAATGAAAAAAATTGCACATCAGAGTTATTAACAGAGGCAAATAGCAAAAATATTGATTGCTTGTCCTTCTGTCTCTGTCTGGATAGTAAAATAGCAGTAAAAAACCATGTTGAACCTATGTTTCTTTCCAGAATGATTAGGGGCTTGTGGGGTATAGAAAGTACTTGTTGGGAATACAGAATTCCTTGCCTACCACTGAACTTCTTCTGTCTTGGGGCTTGAGAAGGGGGATGATATGGACACCATCCCTAGTTTTAAATTTGTCATGAATCCACATAATCAAAAAGAATTTGTTCTTAGGAGGCTCCTCTTAGTGCTAATGTTCTGAGTGATCTCTAGGTGTGAGACATAAAGCCCGGGTGTGAGACATAAGACTTGAGCTAGTAGACTTTTCCTGCAGAGCGACAAGTAAGTTTCATGAGTGAGGAGTCAAGCAAAATAGAAAGTTCTGCGAACAATTTAAGAGCAGATCCAGAGAAAAACAGCTAACTGGGTCATGACATAATGGAGTTCTAGGGAAATGCCTGAAGTCATAGGCTGTTTTCTTAGTAAACTGCTGTAAATGCCTACAGTGTCAGCATCCATGACAGACAAACATACTGAGAGGAATGTGTAACTGTAACTGCAAGTATTCTGTGCACTTTGAAAAGACTGGAGTAAGGGAGAGTTAGCTGATTTTTTTTTTTTTTTTTTTTTTTTTTTTTTTTTTTTTTTTTTTTTGCTTCCTTACAGTACTAATGAACTGTTCAATGGAAGAGGTTGTTACAAAACACTTGGAAGCTTTTTGATGCTTAGGACATAACCATATGGAGAAGTAAAGTGGAAAGATCAATTACTGCTGCAGATCCTTTCATTACTAGTTTGTCATCAGATATAATAGTCTGTTCTTTTTCAGTCAGGAAATAGAAAATTGAGTATTCCTCTTTTTCCTCTAAGGTCAACACAAAAAGAGGATATAATTCTGTTTTAGAATAAGTCCTTATTTGTTCACTGCTGTTTCTGTTAACTGTTTTGTTATACAACATGGAGGGAAAACAGAAAGAAAGCAGCAGCATATTTTTAAGGGTGGAGCACAGAAGAATGCATTACAAAAAGACTGGTGACACAGCTACATCTATAAACTACTGAAAAGAACTAAAATTGCATTGAAAGAATATTGCACATAAAATTGAACAGACAGGACAACTGAATATATTAATGTAAGCAAAGCAGCATCCTGATTTTAGAAGCAGCGACAAAATTTTACATCTGGTTACCTTGCGTAAAAATGAGAACATTGAGGGCAATAATAACTGGCTCATATTTCTCTATCTGTGTTTTAGAGAAATGTCATCAAAGGCAGAGTTTATAAATCCTTTTATAAATTATGGAAGTATCTCATGAAAGCCAATATGACTGCATGGCTCAAATTACAAAAGTATTGCCAGGAGTTTAAAATTCAGGAGTTATGTCCCTCAGAGATCACAGTCCTTTGCTTGAGAAAAAAAAACCGGTTGTGTTTAGATTTTTTTGATCAGTCTGAGACAAGTATTCTTCAAGGTTTTTCTAATCTCTGTAGAAATTGCAAAACTAAAAGTGAGACACTTCCTGGGTATCCTGTTAGGATATGAGAGTTAAAAAGTCAGGAACTGTTAGACTAACAGTGATTTTTTTTTTGACTTGCAATGCAAAGGTTCTTCAAGAGCAGGTTTGCAGAATCAGACCCTTACCTAGCTTAACTTCACTAGTCTTGTCTTTATCATTATCTACTGACAAGCAGTAAGCTGCTGAAGTACGATGTTTTTATTATTAATATATTTAAACTTAAACTTTGAATAAAAAGATTTAAATGTAAACTTTGAATTAAAAACTTCTGTGTTCTTCTAGAAACAGAGCTGATAGTAGAGACTTTTGGAATGGTTTAGGTTGGATGATCATCTAGTTCCAATCCCCTGCCTTAAGCAGGAATACCTTCAACCAGACCAGGTTGCTGCAGGCCCCATTCAGCCTGGCCTTGGACACTTCCAGGGATGGGACATCCACAATTACTCTGGGCAGCTTTTTCTGTACCTCACCACCCTCCCAGCAAAAATTTATCCCTAGTATCTAGTCTAAATCTCTCCTCTTCAGTGTGAAGCCATTGCTCCTTATCCAGTTACTGCATGAGTTCTTAAAAAGTACTTTTTAAGCTTTCTTTTAGGCCTGATTTAGGCACTGGGAGGTTCTGTAAGTTGTCCAAGGAGCCTGCTCTTCTCCAGGCTGAGCACCCCAACTCTCCCAGCCTGTTTCCATAGCAGATGTGCTCCAGCCCTCTGTTCATCTTCACAGCCCTCTTCTGGACTTTCTATAGCAGGTCCCTGTCCTTCTTGTGCTGAGGACCCCGGGGCTGGATGCAGTGCTCCAGGTGTGATCTCAGGAGGGCAGAGCAGATAGGTGGAATCACCTTACCCTGCTGGTCACTCTGCTCTGCCTGCAGCTCAGGATCCATCAAGGCCAGGTTGGCTTCCTGGTACTGAAGTGCCCACTGCCAGCTTATGTTGACCTTGTCATCCACCCACCGTACCCTTCAGTCTCTCATGGGGAGCACTAGCTGTCTACAGCTGCAGTGCTTCTGTTGTCTGCAAGGTACAGTAGCAGGTTTCAGAAAGAAGAGAGGAATTGTGCCACAGCTGGATGTAATAGACATGTCAGGTTTAATAATTTGACTTTGCAGGCTGAGAATGTGGTAGATTTTGTGGGGGTTATTTATAGAATCTTGTCTCACTGACGCAGAGTTGGGACAGTTTTGGACTTACTTTCCTTGGCAAGCAAGTTTTCTTTTGCATAGGAAAACTGCTAAGGCTGTGAGCCTCAGGAGTGACTAATTAAATTGAGGAAGAAATGTCAAAGAAAGGGGAATTAAACTCATAATGAATGTCTCTTTATTTGATTTGGTAATCACTTTTTTTCCTTGCAGTCTGCCTTCTAGCAACGTCACCTTCTTTATGGTTTTATACACTGTCACTTGACTAGTATCAGATTTGGGAAAAAGCATAGGGAAAAGACAAATTAGCAACTCTCCACATTAAATATTGGCTGTTTTGTGATTTGTTTTTAATTTGAAATCTACAAGACAAACAGCTGTTAGCAAGCTTTTCAGCGCAAACCCGAAGAGACTTTTGTTACAGCTTAAATCTGTAGTGTCCAACCTGCCTAATAATCTTTGAGTTACTGAATGAAAATATAATTGTCAATAATGTACATTATGGCAGAGAATTATGCCATCAGAGGAAAAGGAGTGTCCTTTAGCAATCAGGCTTAATGTTTCCTCATTTTGAAAGTACAAGTATAAATTTTGATATTATTTAACAAAAAAGAGTTAGGAGGCCTTGGTACACTTATAAGGAGGGAGGTTTCAGTTTCTTGTTTTAGTGGAAAATAAGAAATTATATTTGAAGTCTTGTAGGAAAGACATTTCATTACTACCTGTTACAGGCAATTGAGGGTACAAAGCATTAAACACCTTCATTAAGCAAGTTCAACACCAAAATCTAGAGCATTAGTTTTACAATGTCAGTAACAGTTCCATGTTATGTTCCAAAGATTATCACCTGTTGAACTGAGTAGATAGCTTTGAGTTATTTTTCACAACTATGATTGGGAATGACAGTTCACAAACTCAGAGGAGCAGCACCTTGTCTTTGTATTCTCTGTCAAACTTTTCCTTTGGTTGGGATCCATCTCACCTGGGTTGATATTGGCTGGACTGCAATTCCATGCAAAGAATGAAGTGTCCACAGCACTAAATTTTTTAATTTGATTTTTTTTTCCTCTGAGGACCTGCTCTATACTACTCTAATCAAAATACCAAATTAAAATTCATCAGGAAAAGAAATGTATTCTATCTCACTTACAGCAAAAAAAAGTTCCACACATTGGGTGCTGCAGAGATTCATAATGCAGTAAGCTAGCGATCCCAGGTTCTGTAATGAGTTGGTGACTTTTAGTGTGGTTATCAGATTGCCCAGAAAGGCAATGGCCTTTTCATCCTTGAAGACACAAAAAGCCTGACAGAAAAACAACCCTGAGCAACTTGGTGTAGGTGACTCAGCTTTGAGCTCAGGGTGAGCTCGGTGATCTCCAGAGGTGCCATCCCATCTCAGCAGTTCTCTGATTAATTCAGAACCAAAGAAAAAGCTTTTCAGAAGTTAGAATAACTTGTTTGAGATCAGAAAGTCCTGTGTGAAAAAGCTCAAATCCAGAATTGGATGTTGTTCAGAGCAGTGAATTATGGAAGTTGAAAACCATTCAGAACCTGTGCAGGTTGCACTGATTATCATTTAGCTATATTTTCCATATGCAAATGAGATATTCAGAATTTAGATCTGTCTGAGACTGGCATTCCAAAATGCTCTAACTATACTGAGCAGTACTACGCATTGAAGTTAGATTGTCTTCAAATATAAAATACTGCTCAAGGACATTCTCCTGATTGTTCAAAAATGTATAGTTCCATATTTATTCAAGCCAGAATTGATCAGAAACCACCCAGATGAAAAGAAGATACAAAATCGGTGATATATACATGTTTCTAGTAAGCACAGAAATAAAAACCCCAAAGGCATTGAATAATACCTTAAGGTCAAGTCAGGTAGCTAGGAAGAGATGAAAAGGTCTAAGGAAAGCGAGACCTAAACATGCTAACTACAAACTGCAAATTAAGAAAAGGAAAACTAATTAACTCAGAAATTACAGCTTTTTGGAAGAATCTGCTCATTGCCCAATTCCCTTTCATATATTCACCAGAAACTTGAATGAAAACATAAAACCTTCACTTGTAAAACTTCATTGTGACATAAACTGATCAGTTATTTAAATCCAGCATTAAGGAATTAACAGTCCTTAAAACAGACAAAGAGCACAGGCTATGCCTCTACATTATGGAAGGACTTTTTTCTCAAAAGCTGTAGCGCAGACAGTAGTTCAGAGGATAAATATGCTTTGTCAGAAAAGCTGAAGTGCCTGTCTTGACCTCTTTTATCTGAATTCACCCCTTTGGTTGCAATAGTGTGAGTGTTTGTCAGGTCTACTCTGTGAAGCAGATCAGTGAGAAGATCTAAGCTCAAAACCAAAACAGAGTTTTTATCGTTATTTTTGTAACCCAGTCATTGCCCCAGTTCATTTTGTAGCAGTGCCTGCTAGTTGTCTTGGAAGAAAAGCAAACCAGAAGAAACACGTAATTTCTGTTAAAAAGCCCTCTACTTACATTGTACAGCCCAGTACAGGAAAGGAGGGGAAGACTCCTTGAGTGTTGAGAAGTCTTTGGTTAATAGTTTGTCTCTGCAGTTGTGTATTTCTTCCCTTCAAGTTTTTTGCTTAAATAAAAATCATTATGTTCAGGGTTCAATGCATTGATAATATCTCTTTCTGACATATTTTTTTGTATTATGCTGGTCAGAAAACATTCACATCAAAAAAAGATATAAAGTCAATGATACATGTACAATAATGCTAAATATGTACATGATAGGGAAAAAAAAGGCCAGGCAGTGAATAAAAACTTCAGATAGCTGGGAACTGATAAGAGGGTCTAAAGAAATCAGTTTTGATAGATGGGTATCTTGTTGGTATCAACCTCAGTTGTAGATAGTTGCATCATCTGTAATTTTTTTTTAATCCCATTATTTATGAACCACATTTCTTTCAGAACATCAGGATCAGCATCTTGCTTAATTATTACATTTTTCCTCCTTAGACTTGGAAGATTAGAATAATGTGATCAAGACTTTCTCTCTGTATATATGCAATAACACAGAAATTATTTATAAGTAGAACAATCACAAAGGCAGCAATTTGTGCAAGTCGAAAGTGCAACAGAGCCTCAAAATAGAAACATGATGCCACAGCCCTTTTCTAAGAGTATGTGAAAGTGCTGTCAATTATGTCTAACAAGGGAATATTTGGAACTAAAAGTAGGTAAGAAAGAAAAACAGAATTTATATGGGCTATACCTTGTCCATAAAAAATCCTAACTTCACCCCATCTCTCAACAGCCGTTTGCCTGAATGGATTCACTGTTTTGTCTCAAGCTTCTGAAACTTACTCTTTTTTTTTTTTTTTGGTGGCACAGCACAAGGATATATATGTTTTGTACTCTTCTGGAAAGGTGTCTGTATGTTCATGGACGTTCACTTCTGCTCTGGTGGAAGACAACGAGCTGTCTCAGCAGTTTGTATTTCAGTCTTGCCTCAAAGTGGAACCAGGCTACAGCTTCCCCAACACTCTTACTGCTTAAATTTTTTACACTTCAGCTTTTTGTGCTTATGTACAGCATGTTCTGCCTCTCAGTGAAATCTCTTTCCCTATAACAGAGAGAAAGTATCCCTGGCACACTTTAACTTAGAATAAGAAATTACAGCATTACAAGCAGCAGTAGGATCTCAGGTTGCAGAATCTCCCTTGCCCTTTTTAGAAGTGGCCATTACAGCATGAATTGAGTGAACAGGGGCAGATCAATTTACCATCACAGATGCCTGTTTTTCTCTCCCATTCATTCACAATGAAGCTGCATCCAGCTTTTAGCCACTTCTTTAATGTATCATTGAGGTATAATACCTTTCTGTGTTTTTAGTGTAAACTTCCAAATCAATGTTCCAGGGTCAGAAGACAGCTTTTTCCCGTTGCTGCTTCTCTTGTCACCTTAGTGATGTGCATCCCAGAATGCTCCCATGAAAGAGCTGCAGCATCCATGCTAGCTGCCAGCTTGAAACAAAAGCTTTCCTCATTCCTGAACCCTGTCCCTTACCTCAATTTATAAGGCTTGTTTATTGCAAAGGCACTAAAATTACATGAACTCATGATACGGAAAGCAAATGTTACAAAAAATTAATTTGACATATACATATAAAACTGTCAAAAAGAGAATGCACCTAAATATGAATGCCTTATAGTTAGGGAGAAAGAAGAGATTTGGTGCAAGCATGTGTCTGAAGTGGGGAGAGAGCAGTGATGAAGGATACCCATCAGAGTCTCTGAAGAGCAAAGGAGAGAATTGAGAATGCTCCATTGCTAGAAGTTAGAGGTGGTCCCTTAGGAGCTAAAGACAGTAATTGGTAATTTCGGTGCTGGGAGAGTTTGTATTTATGAACCTACATGATAAAGTGCTTGCTGTGAGCTCATCACTGGCAACTATTTTCATACCCATCTCACCTATCCTGATTGCAAGACGATCAAATTGCAGAGTCGTGTTGGGAATAGATTTGCTGAGGACAGTGATGTAAAGGTTTCTGAGCTGGCTTTTCCTCTGCATCCCATGGAGAGTGTCGTGCTCCCTTGGCAGTCATCCCCTTCAGTCAAAAGCAGTGGTAGTGTTGACTCAGCTTGGTGGTTTTCCCGCCTGGACACTGAGGCTGAGACTCTCCTGGGGGCAGCCCTGGGAGCAGCCTGCTACTCTTTGGGTTATTTGGATTTTCCACCACTCCTCTCCTTCCTCCTCCCCATCCAGCCCTTGTTTCTCTGTGTTGCTTTGAGGTTGTGCAGCTTTTATCAGGTATCCTGACAAGGATATATGAGGATGGGTACAGTATCACAAACATGTGTTGCTTCCATAGGTAGGCTTCTGTATTTGCATAGCACAGCTCAGCATTCTGTGAATTCATTGTGCCTGAGTCAAGGCTCCTGTGGAGATCTTTGTCCCTTTTATTGAGGTTTGTAAAAGAGCGCCTTTAAAGAAACAGAAACTTTAAGGAGAGCAGTTTGCATCACCATATTTCATTTTTATGGTTTTTAAGGACAATCTGACATTTTCTGTGAAATGATAATGACAAATGCTGCTCCTTTTGCTTCTCTGTCCCAGAAATTGCATATAAAATTCATTTGTGTGTGGTCTTTTAATATCCAGCAAATACAATGTTTAAAAATTAAGTTCATGCCTCTTGTTTATGCCATTTATACCCATTTTTTTCTTGAAGCTGTCTAGTTCTGTCAGATAAAGGAGCAAATGCCTTCCAGCTCAGCAGAGTGCATTTGCAACCTGCTGTCATTAAGCAACTAAAGCTGAAATATCATGGGGACTTCGCTGTCCCAGTCCTTGTCACTATTCTCTTATTCTGCAGCTACAAAGAGCATGTTGTTACATAACTAACATAATTTTTAGTGTCACAGCAGGCAGCTAGTGAAATGGAAACTGAGAACTGGGTTATTTTAGTTGGGAAAGAAAATGAATATATGAGATTATTCAGATCCACTTTATTTACAAATTGAAAAGTTTTTTGAAGAGCTCTGCAGAATAGCTGTTCAGCAGCAAAATTCTCACCAACTCCATTTAGGCAATAAGAAGTGTCACAGCTCAGATGCCTCTGTTTAAACTCTTGTGCTGTTGTGAATTCATTTAGAGATTGCAATGTTTATCTAAAAACTCTATGGTAAAACATTTTGCTGTTGCTTTTAAACCGGGTGCTCAAAGTACTTCTGGTATTTTCACATTCCTGGGCCTAAATAGAAGTGGCCTGATTTGCAGAGGTGTGATCAATTCTAGGTCCTATTGAAATCAATGGGAACTGATGAGTGCTCATTTCTTTTGAAAACCAGGCCATTTATATATAGGTGCCTAAATATGGCACCCAATTTTGAAAAGCCTGGCTCCAAGACCATATACCATCTTCCTCCTTTTGATATCTGGGTCCCTGCTGTAAGAAAGGGTAGGAAGGGTAATGAAGAAACAATTGTAATGAAAAGAAGCCAGAAATATTTCTGAGTACTTATTACTCTGTAACTATAAAAATATTTTTTAAAATCATTTAAGGCAAGTGTCCATTAGAGTGGAATTTCCTCTTCTGTATTTACTCTGTTTTGTACTAAGAAGACAAAGCAAAGCAAGTATCTACTCCTGTGCATGTGCAAATGTAGTTACTATCTGGGAATGAAAGTTGTAACAAAATAAAATTCAGATAGAAGATAATGGCACAAAAAAACCACCACCCTTGATACCAGAAAAAATGATATTAGATTTATTTTTTCCTTCTCATTTCCAACAGAAAAAACATATGCTGTAATGCATTAGTGGACTAATATTCACTCACTGACTCTCCTACTTTCTACAATATCATGAAAGCAACTTTTCTTAGAATATATTTCCCTTTTCCACCAATTTTTTTATAGAGTATATAGCAGTTTTACATTTTTTTACTCAGTATGCTGCAAAGCAGAAAAGAATTGTGATCTGTTATCACAATAAAAGCTCTGCCAGATAATATGGTTAGAGGCTTTTGCAAAGCTCACAGCATCCAGAGGAACTCATTTCAGCAGTGCCAGTAGCATCCTCCCAAGGAAAACATTCAGACCCTTCAGAACAGTTTTTATTTGTGGTTACACAACTGTATGAAAACTCATATAATTGATTCCAGAAACCAAATACAAGCTGAAGCATTAGAAATTATTATTTTTCATATTGTGGTCGTAAGATTACGTGAAGAAAACATTTGGGGCCTATGTCAGGTTTGCAAGCCCCCAGGTTCTTAATTTGTGAGTTTTTTGGGGCAATCATCAGAGTTAGTGACTTGTATTTTTGAGGTTGTAGACTGATTATTGGTGATATTTCCAATCTGTTTGCATATAGCCTTGTTCTGTGTTGATCCTCCTACGTTTAATAAGGTGTAATCTCTGAAGTTCTTTTGGGGTGAGGATTTCTCCTTATGGATCTGCTAATATCTAATGTTGTTTGAGCTTTATGGCCTTATTTTTGGATGAGGAAGAGACATAGGAGCAAAAAGGTTATCTGTCTTCTCTTTCCAGCTGACTTATTTTCCTGAGTATGGTAAAACCTAGCCTATGTTTCCTTCTGTTGGGAGATTCAGAGAGGAAAATACTTTTTGTTGTTGTTGTTCAAGAAAAAGCTGAGGTGAAATTTGATTATTATATTATCACATAATTCTATAGCTGATGTTTTTAGAAAAAAATGTTAAAACTAGATGTAGTTTAGGGCAAGGATTGAAAATGATGCTTTTTAATTTTTAGCAGAAGGCAAATTTTGAGTCTGAGTTGCAAATAATTTCTGAGCATAATTGGTACTTTCACGTTAAAGTTGAGATTGCCAATAGGTCAGGTTAATGTGGGCTTACCCGTAAAAGTGATGTTGGATCATTTAATCAATGTCTCTGAAGTGCACTCAGATTTCAAACAAAACAAAGCAACACTTTGAAGTTGGGTGTAAAAGATAGCAGTGAGGTTCACCTTAGTTTAATGTGATGAATACCTTACTTTTGTGAGTGATTGTGTCGTATTCATCAATGGAAGTGCATTTTAACCATGGCATCCCTCCTTTGACTGATATAAGTTTGTGAACTTCAAAGAAATTCACTAGTTTAGAAGAAATTGAAGACATGGGTTTTTGTACTTCAATATACTTTGGACACAGAAATATCCAGGCAGTATTTTAGGTATATCTAATGGGTTACATGTTTTAATGGGTAAAACATAGAATAATTTCTGGAGAAAGTAAAACCAAGAGGGATAATTATAATGTAAACTATGAATAATGAAAGAATTAGGTGATCAATTTCAAATGACCTCCCTGAACTGTATTCTAGGACCTCAACATCTCCAAAGACTCTGGTTCCCACTACCTCAGGGTATTTATGGAAGTTGGTGGGTTCTTACCCAATAATCTGAGAAAGAATGTTAACTCTTTGCTGGTTTGAGGTTCATTTGCCTTGCCTTCTTCCCAGACCTTGTGGAGATCAGCTGCTCCTTTGCTTGCCCAGAGCAGCAAGTGGCCTTTTCATTTCTGTGACCTTGGTACAGACCCACTAAGCCGCTCTCCTCGGGGATGGAGGCATAAGCCCTGCTCTGGAGGGAACATCCCGATGGACACCACCCCTGGGAAGGCAACAGTGGGCAGCCTGGGAAACAAGAGGAGCTGGAATCAGAAAAGAGACTAGGAACTTTTATACTTTTCATGTGATCTCACCTGCTGCAATACACCTTGGCATGTTAGTCATATAAAAGCAAAGTTAAAATACTGGCAACCCAAATAGTTTTTTGTGGGGTTAGCCGAGAGGAAAGGAAGTATCTGCACAGTTGAAAGACCCTGGCAGTTTAGATTACTCTTAGAACTTGAAACCATTTTTAGATTTAGTGATTGTTAATGAGGATTTATTGTCATTTCACAAAATGCTTCCAGACCACATGGATACTTGGTTCCTTTGGCTTTCCTGCAGAAAATCTGTTCTCTGTGCTTAGCCTTCCTAAGCCTCTCTGTTGCTGTTGTCGTCAGCAGTAATACTGGTCCCCGAATGCAATTAGTTTCTGTGTCACATTGACAGCTTTATGTATTTCTGGTATGTATTACCTGGAGAAACAGGTTTTCTGCACAGATATGATTGTTTTATTAAGAATTACAAGGTCACGTAATGACTGAACCACATGTCCAAAACCTTGTGTCCCTTTCCAGCTGTTAGTCTGCAAGCCAAGCCTTATAATTCTTGTATCATCATATAATGTAGCATAGTTACAACTACAGATATATTAAACTCATTTAATTCCATTTGAGTAGTGCCTGATAGTGTTTTGAGTAGCTGCATTTGTGTCAGTGATGTTTGTTAGAAGTTGCCAATACAGTAGCCCAAAAAAGTCAAGGCTGTTGCAGCTCCATGTTCCCAGGTCCAGCCAGCAGTGAGGCAGAACCTGTGTTACCACTAGGTCACACATGCATGCATTTATATATACATATACATATGCATATACATATACAAGTGTATACACAGCCACGCCAATCAAAGTGGGCAGAAAACATGGTACTCACACAAAAACAGGCAGCCCATTCCTATATACTGCTAAACATCGATGTGTATAAATATCTCCATATGGAACATGGATCCCACCAGCAGCTGGGATCTGGACACTCAGGAATTTTTGAGGAATTCCCAGCAGTAGTGGGAGAATCTTTACCTGGTTTCTCAGTTGGCCTTTTGGGAATCTGCGGGAATAAGATGTATTTGTCTAGCTCGTTCACTTAACCTGGTGGTCACTAAAATGTGAGGAGGATGCTTCCTTTCTCATGCTTTACTCTTACAGATAACTTTTTCACAAATGCACAAATGTCAGCAAAATGTGCCTGTGTGTGTCCTCATTGTCACGGTGTCCTCTGCAGCTTTACCAAGGATGGTAATGAATGGGTGTCAGGAGGAATCTTCTTATCCTCTGCTCTAATAACTGAAAAGAGGAAGCAGGAGGTTGTGTAACTGAACTGAAAAATGTCAAATAGCCACACGGAAAAAAAACCCCTTGGAATATTCAATTAATAACAATGTAAATATATTCAAAATTGTATTTTAGTAAATAATACTTTTAATGAATTACTGTAATATTATTCATGTTGTTTTTCTGAGAAATTAGACTCCATTAGTACCTTAATGCCAGACATGAATAAATTACAGTCAAGTTTTAGTAAAAACTTGACTGTAATTTATTTTATCTCTTCCATACAGAAAAGTGATGGCAGTGTAATCATTCTGGTATCTTAACATGAGCTGACTGAGAGTTCAGAATAATGAGACATTGAAAAATAATAATTTTCAACTTTTGGAGGGGACTTAAAGGAAGGCTGAACAAAAAATATCAAAAATTCATTGTGCAAGTGAAAGTAATAGTAAAATTAACCGCAATGTAATCTTGGATGCCAAATCAGGAAAAACAAAATTTAACATGTTAAGTATTTTCATTTTCCTGAAGAATCTTAACTTCTGTATATTGACATGCAGATTCTCCTATCTTAGATATAAACTTTACCCTGTAACTACAACTTCTGCTGCAGAAAATCTTAGAGAGTCTAAAAAGTACAGCAGATGTATAGGAATATCTTATCCAATCCCCTCTCAAACGGATTTGCTCTGTCGTGTCAGATGCATGTGAGTTTGTTTAAAAGCCATTAGCCATTAGTCTGTTTCATAGCATCCCAGTTAGGAAAGGTAAGAAGTAAGTCCAGCGCTACTTTTGTGCATCTCCCTGGCTGAGGGGCATTCCCTGTTGTCTGGCAGGCGCAGGCGCTGTGTGGGCAGGCGCAGGCGTGCCCATGAGCCCTGCGTTGTGAGCCCTGCCGTGCCTCAGCCCGGGTCAGCAGGGCCGCGCCCGTAGCGGGAGCACAGGCCGTGAGCGCGAGTTCCCTGAGGCTGCTGCTTGGGGGGCTCTCTGCTGCTCCCCCTCCCCTGGTCTGTCTGCTCGTGAGGGAGCCGTGAACAGCACTGCTCTTGCGTGACTGGAATGGGGATAATTTGGGGGATTCTCTTGCTGTTGCCTGTTTCCTTTTATAAGGATAGGAGAAGTTCTATATTTGTCTCTGTGCTCTACTCTAAAGATATTATTTGCCCTGTCAAAGAGTAAACATTCTGGATCAGTTTGTTCTGAGCAATGTGGGGCTCTGTGATAATTCAGATTATAATGGCACACTTGTGTTGGTGAAACAGGCTGTTTGACGTCTTGTTTTCCATATTACCAAAGGAGTGAATGAAGTACATGATGAGCAACTTAGTGAGGTAATTTAGGTACCTTTTTGTGTTCTGTGCAAAGCGGTATGTTTCCAAGTGCACACTAAAAGCCTGTTTGAAAGATTTATGCTGGGGTTACAGTTGAGAAATATTTCTTTCTTTCTAGCAGTGTGTCTTGCAGCTGGATTTTGAATTGCTTGGAGTCTGCTAATCGTCTTTGCTGGTAGACCTGCTGAGAAAGCATTGCAATTGTCCATGTGGAGTGCAAGAAAGAAATGTAGGGATAAGATTTATGAATAATTTTTGGACACAGGCAGTATGAATTGGTGAGGAAAACTTCACAGGTTTCTTCACAGGCTAATTTAACTGTAGCAGCAATGAGCTTAAAACTCAAAGAAGTCAATTATTTTTCCTTTCACTTTTATTCTGAGATTGGTACTTTGTTAACTTTCTTAGCACTGAATAGGAGGATTCAGGACTGTTTTCCACCATCTGATCCCAGGGGTCAATGTGTGCCTTTAACTGATTTGTATTTTTTTCTAAAACCTGCCAGTCTGCATAAATAGGCTCCTCTCTGTATGTTCACATAAGTGTGTATGGGGTTGATCCATTAAAACCCTTAGATGACCTATGAGTCCAAATTCACTTGTTAAAGCTGCAGTTAGATACTTTATTTGAAAACAGTTGATCCTAGAGCATTTGCCCAGGCTGTGAAAATGAAAGAGAATGGCAGTTCACGTCATATTTCAGATTTGTTTCTGAAGGTTCATAGAGGTGAAATGCTGTTGTGCACTCCTGTTTCCTCTCCACCTGAGAGAGGGTGAGCTGGTCACCCAGAGAGGAGCTGGGCTCTAGTGCCTGGAACTGTGCAAAGGGGACTCCTTATAACTGGCCAGTAGTGTACCAAGTATTTTTTCTGCCTTGTGGCTGGCCAGGGACAGCCTGAATCTCTGTGTGAGATGTAGAAAAATAATATTTGGGTGAAACTTAGAGCTAGAGCCGTTATTTTAAACAGAAAGCACTAGAACCGTGACAGCTAAATTCCTGAAATAGCAAAATAGATATTTAGCTACATATGAAACGCAAGTATCTTTGCTTGCTGTGCATTGTGTCTCAGGAGGTTTTTAGCTGCCTCAGGGGGAGCATAGGTACACAGCAGTCTAGATCTGAGATCTTGGATGGTGTTCAGGTATGATACCACATGCTCACTAACTCTTCATGAGCTCTGCAGGAAGAATTAAGAAAACCTGGTTTTACCTCTGTCCTCTGATACTCCCTTTCCCAATCAGAAAGCATACTAATATTGCTGAATGCCCTTGCCTACTATCACCAGTCTTTGAGATCTTATTTGAGTGAATTTTCTTGACTCCTCAGATATTTTACCCCATCCTGCCTTATTTAGCTGGTTTTACTGTGCTCTTTTGCAATGCCTTCTTTTGTTCTCAATTTGGTCTGAGTGTGGCTCCCCTTGAGAGACATAAAAGTTCATCTGAGTGAGCTCACCAAGCTTATAACAAAACTTAGTGGGTTTTTTCCCTCTTTTTATGCAGAGGAATAAATCCCAGTTTGAGTTTCTCGTGTGATCAGTGCTGTGTGATCTCAGACTACAGGTGATGAAGAACTAATCAAATAAATGTGTAAGATGTCTCAAACCAGCATCAGAAAGGAAGGGGAGTTGGCTGAAAGCACTACTTTGGAAACCATTTCTTAGTTTGCATGTCACCTCTATGGAGCAGAAGGGGGGCAGACAGTGTATTTAGCTGATCTGTCACAGAACATAGATTTAACTGGGACCCTCATAAAAGTTTCTCTGAAGAAAGAAAAATATAACAGATTGGGAATATGATGGAGATAAATTAGCCTTGGTTGTCCTTGACTCAAAAGAATTTAACTTTGGGTAAATTAAGGCAGTAATTTAAAAGGTACAAAACCCAATAACCTCTAACCACTTGTTAAAGTAATAACAAGAAAGTCAATAATCTGTATCTCAAGAAGAGGTTCTTGTTTGTTTTTGTATTTTTAGGACTTCTTGTAATGCAGAGAGATCATCTCAAAGAACACTTAGTTATTGAACTTTATTTTACATTTCATAATTTCCCTTTATCACTTAGAGTAATTTTAATTGTCCATAACTGTTCTCCTTCCATTCAGCAGAACAGTAGCCTCAGAGAACGCAGAAGAGAGGAGGGGTTATTTCCAAGTAGACGACTAGAGCATTGCGCTAGAAAATCAAATTAGATTGCAATGAAATGCAAGTATAAAAATGCTATTACTTTGGCGAATTTTATGCAAAAACCCTCATGGAATGATACAGTAGGATTTGCGGGATCTACATGCAGGAGCACTAACTTCAGAGAAAAGAATGTAATTGAGGAGGCTCTCTGGTCTGCAGGATGATGTAAAGCAGACTCTTCAAATAAAATAGAGTGATTTTAAACCAGAATGAATCTACAGTTAGGTGAAAAGATAAGGTGCTAGTGATGCCAGCCTTACCATGCAGCATTAGAATGATAGACTGACTCCTGTTTGCTCGTTTGGGGTTTTTTGTTTGTTTGTTTTTCCCCCCCATTGCATCAAGGCAACTGATCATAAGCTTAAAATAAGGTACTTGCTAAGTGCTTTCCGGGATTGGGACCATGGAATACACAGCATTTTGCAGGATTGATCTCCCATAAAGTCCATGAAAAACCCTGTATTTCTAGGGACTAATCTGATATCCTTTATTTTTCTTTCCTCTTTTTATCACTATTGGGATTAATAGAGTCTTATTGTGTTACTATCATTGTATCCCCTATTACTCATGTTTTTACAAATTGAGTATGAAGATTCCACAGCCCATATTTGCATTGACTTTAGTACTTTCAGAGTTAAGTCCTTTCTCTTTTGCTACTGTTGCTAGTTCTGCACATTTCCAAGGGAAATGCTGGACAATTTCTTTGTAAAATTCCATTATGATACAGTGTTTCTGAACAGTGCTTTCTAAATAATCCATACAATTTCATGGATTCTTCAAACCTTGCAGACATTCTGGTAACATCCTTGAATTACTTGAGTATGGAGATGAGTGGGTGGGCTTGATAGAGGAGGAAGCTGTGAAAAAAACCCTGCTGTGTGGAGCAGAGACTGTTAAATTACTTGTCTGGCTTTCCTATAGTTTCCACTGGATAGACTACCACTTCTGCAGTTATGTGGGGTTCTTTAGGCTGTATCCAGCATGAGGAATTATTTCTATGGCAGTGTGATTCAATAATCTGAAAAACCAGGCAGATTGAAAGTTGATGAAAAATCAATTCAAAATAATAAAATCAGCTTTTCTTGCTGCTGTTGTATTTGTGAAAATAATATCAGGATATTTCATTTGGGCGGGGGCAGATTGGATTGAGAGCAGTGCTCCTCTGTTTGATGTCTGACAAAAGAGGCAGGGCTGGGAGAGAGACAAAAAGCTCTGCTTTCCAGTGATGCCAACCTTCCTACACAAAGTTAAAATGATGGACAAAGCTCTGCTTGGCTGGTTGTTTTTTTTCTCCACTGAATCAAAGCACTTGCTCATGCCCTTAAAATAAAGTAGTTGCTAAGTGCTTTCCTGGGTTAGGCAGAAAATGCTTATGCTGCATCACCTGCAAATGCATATTTGTTATTGAACAAACTAATGTATTAATTTCTTGTTTGGTCAGGTGCTGGGATACTATTGCAAGGGAGGTGCATACCATTAGATGGAAGGCAGTGAGAAATTTGTATTGCTGAAGCAGCCTGATTGAAATATTTTCATGATTGTAGTCAGTTTGGTCATCTGAATTTGCCATGTAAAATAGAAAGGATAAGTTCTCTGCCAGTATATTTTATATTTGCTGTAGTATTTTCTATTAAAAAATCTTCTTGATAAATTTAGCAGCCCATATTTGTAATCAGTATAGTGCATTAAAGGCTTGTTTTGGAAGCAGTGCGCTTTTTATCAATGAACTGTGTCTGAAAGTAGCCTATGGTAGATTAATCCATTTTTCTATCAATAATCTCTCCAAAATAACACCAATATATCCCTGATTGACACAAGTTATCAAGCAAAGGGGAAAACAAAACAAAGGAAAACAAATCAATGCAAGAAATAAAAACTAAAGTGAGTAAATAGATGCTGTGGCTGACATGGCATTTGGCTTCATGCTGCTGCTGAGGAATACTCCCCCTGGACCAGCTCATGCTGAACTGGAGGAAATCAAATGCAAACTCAAGCATGTGAAATGGAGTTTCACACAATTGAGACAGCCAATTAATGTGATTTTTAGTTTTCCACTGTTTTGGTAATGTGGGAGTTTTGAGTCAGGAGAAGGGGCTTTTCTTCACTTACTATTTGTTTTTTTCTAGTATAAGAATTATTTCCTTTCCAATTATCTGTGAGAGTTGTTTATTTTATTGCTACTGGCTGATACAGAGAAGAAAAAATAAATTTCATTATGTTGTTAGCATGTGCCCTGTTGTCACGCCAGCAAAACAAAACTTCCTCCTTTATTGTGTATTTTTATTCCTAGGACTGCAGCTATGAAGAATGAAAATATTTGAGCTGTCAAAAATTCACATTCATAAGTTATGAATACCCCTAGGTGGCACTACATGCTTTTTTGCTAAAAAATAATCAAACACTTTATATGTAAATAAAAGTAAAATCATAATAACTTAATATGCATTATATATAAAATACATTCTGTATTTTCGCCAATAAAGGTGGCTAACAAGCTTTTTTTGTTAACAACTGTCATGGTTTAACCCCACATGGCAACTAAGTACCACAGAGCTGCTCTGTCACTTCTCCTTCCCCTCCTCTCATCTCTGGGATGGGGAGGAGATAAAGGAAAGAGAAGAAAATGGAACTCATGTGTTGACATAAGAACAGTTTAATAACTGAAACAAAGTAGAAGATTATAGTAATAATAACAACAACTACAATAATAATAGCAGCAACAACAATAATAATCACAATCATTGTAATGCTAGTACTACTAATAATAATTGTAATAAAAAGGAGAGGGAGAGAGGGAGATAAAACCCAAGAAAGACTGGTGATGCAGAAAAAATTTCTCGCGACCCACTGACAGATGCCAAATCCTGTCCTTGAACCCTTGTTGTCTTCTTTGAGGTAATTCCCAGCGTTTGTGTGCTGGCCATGCTGCTCTGTGTATGGCACATCCCTTTGGCCAGGTCGGGTCAGCTCTCCTGGCCTTGCTCCCCCAGCCTCTGGGGCACCTGGGCAATGCAGAGCACAGGACACTGAAATGTCCTGGATTTAGGGTGAGCACTGCTGAGCAACTTCCCAAACATCTCCGTGCCACCGGTGTGATTCTCACACTGAATGCAAAGCACAGCCCAGTACCAGCTAGTAAGAAAAAAATCATTCTGTCCCATCTGAAACCAGTACATTAACTCATAGAATAAAATTTTTCTTGTCTGAGGACTGAGTGATATTCTACTAAAGGTTTTTTTAGAATTTTGTGAAAAATGCAAAGCACAAAGACTTGAATACAGAATTTTCTTGAAGAAGGTGTAAAACTTAAAATAAAATATGTTTGTGTTTTTGTTTAGATTTTAACATGTTTGAATACTTCCTTGGTAAAGCCTTGCCAACAGGGACAGAGGAGACAAACAGGACTGTACTAGGTGTGAGTGATTGACCTGTTTCATAGACTAAAGACTCTCTTGTGTGAATGAATCCATTTTGGTGACCAGTAAGTCTTGTTAGCATGTTAACTAATATGTTCTGCTTTTTCATCTGTTGGCTGCAAAATATGGACATAACTGTTCTATAGGTTTGGAACATAACTGTTACATCTTTTGTCTTTCTGTGAAGACAGAAGATCCCCGACAAGACAGGGTCAGCTTTTCATGTGGTACAAACACAGGGCAATGCAGGACTGGGGCACAGCTGCATGAGTACCCAGGCATCACTCTTATCTTGGTTTCATAGGGTTTGGATGTCAAAAGAGTCAGTCTTCACCTGTTACCTCCTACCCTCTTCCTTCCCCAAACCAGGAAGAAAAGCCTTGGCAGTCAGCCGTTATGGTGACATCTGTGCCATTGCTGAAGTAGCACTGGGGATGATGGCTTCAGTCCTGTTGAAACAACACAACTGTTTCTGTGACATCTGATGTAGAAGAACTGAAGTAACCAAAGCTGAAAAACACAAAAGAACGTTGAACTGTGTCCTAAATTAATATTAATCACAAGGCAGTTTTACAACTAAGGAAGTGTTGCCTAGAAGCCTACTGGATTGAAATGAGATAGACTGTGTTGGCGGTGAACAAGATGATAGCATTGTACAGTCACAGAATTTCAAATTAGAAAGTACCACACATCCCTTTAGATCACATGACTGTTGAAAATAAACTGCAGGATCAAGAGCATCCTTCAGATATTCCTCGAACTCCGAGAGGCTTGGTGCTGTAGGAAGCCCTTCCAGGGATTGACTGTCTTCTCAGTAAAGAACCTTTTCCTAATGTCAAACCTGAACTTCTCCAGTGCAGCTTCATTCCTCTTCCTTGTGTCCTGGCACTGGTCACCAGGGAGAGATCAGCACCTCCCCTTCTCTGCCCCCAGGCGGAAAGTGTACCTTGCTGTGCCAGGCTCCCCCTCAGCCTTCTCCTCTCCAAGCTGAGCAAGCCAACTTAATTAGACACTCAGTGTTGCCCTTGAGACTCTTTACCTTCTTTATCCCTCTCTTCTGGACACACTCTAACAATTTGATACCCTTCTTCTATTGAGACACCCAAAACTGCAGGTGGCACTTGAGATCCACAGCAGTGCAGTGTTGAGTGGGGCCATGTTCCGACATCTTGGTTTTCATTGTATACATTAAATTGCATGGTATTTTTTCTGCATCCTAAGCCAGAGTTAGCCATATCTATGTGATGTTGTTTAGCAGGACAGGTTTTTTACCTTTTTTTTTAAAGCTGGTGTAAAATAACTAATAGGAAAGCAAGGAAACTGTATGGATTGTATGCATATTCTCTGTCTTGGATTTCAGTGCTTGGTGACTTGCCTAGAGTTTATATTTATGTATCCAGATTTAACACAGAGTGTTGACTCTTTCCTGTCATCTTGCTGCTAAAGAGTGTTTGAGGCTAAAAAACATATAAAGCAGTATCAGAGTGTTTTCTCATGGGTCATCAGAGGAAGATAGAAGAGTAGTAAATGCCCACATGACATTCTTCAGTTGATTTTCATATGAGTCCTGTGTAAACTTCAAAATATGCAAAATCTACAAATTGTTTGCATTTCAGAAAAGAGCATGTACATCAGCAAGGCCAATTTTACTGCTGCAGGTAGAAAAAAAGTCAAAAACATTTAATACAGACTGTTACAACATTGCTGTTTGTTGATAACCGAGACATGCATGTTCTCAGTGCCAGGAGTATAGATACACAACTAAAACCTAAACTTACATACATTTTTATGTGGAGACGTGTAAGGAAATGTTAATGGATCCTTTTGCTAATTCAGTCATAGAATTAAAATATGCAATATCTAGTAAAACAGGGATTAATACTTGAAATAAACTAAAATCCATATGAACAACAGCTTTTCTTTTTCGGCTATCCTTGCCAAACAGCTGTCTCTCCCTCTTGAAGGCATGCCTCTCCACAGCTTTCTCCTCTTGTGGCTGGGACAGATTGCCATTTAGTTTAATTCAGCCCCAAAAGGACAGAGAAAATCAAGTGAAACGTTGCATCCACTGAAGACAATAGCAAACTCCTCCTGACTTTCGTGAAAAAGGATTCCCCTGGGGTACCTGAATGTATGTAAATCCCTGAAAAGAGCTCGGTTACATTCCTAAGAAAAGATCTTTTTGAAATCAAAGGAGATGGAGCAGGAAATTGCATGTTGAGTGGGGCATTGTTAGGAACTGCCTTTACACACCGAAATGACACTTTTGGTAGTGAAACACTGTTGAGGGGTGTAGCCAGGGTAAATGATATTCCTTCTATGTTAGTACATTATATCCATTGTTAGAAAACAAATTGTACACTGTTTTCCCATTTTAACCGTTGTGCCTTAATGAAAAGAACTAACAGTACACTAATGGAATAACATTCTGCTTGTAGCTAAGAGGGAAATACTGAGAGAGCAGATAATTGTTTTAGAACTGTGCTCCTTCAGAAAGGAGAAATCAATAATCACTGAAGTGGAAAGGGATGACCAATTTAAAGGAAAAATAAAAAGTTTGAAAGGAAAATCTAGGAGAGAGAGCTGACTGTGATTTAGTGAGGATTTAGTCTGTGATTACATAATCTTTTCCATCTTTTGAACATAATGATGTAATTTCATTATTTGTTTTGATTTGACTTTCAGAGATAATGTTTGCTTTATTGTTATCATGGTGCAATGAACTCCTTTGTTTTTGAAAAAAACCCATAATTAATTATTTAGGGTTTCGTAACATGAATAATATTTATCATTGTTTCTCCCCATATAAAGAAATTGACTACTCCCACTCCATAATCCAAGGGGTGTCCAATGGATGAGCATTATTTGTTGAAACTATATGTGAGAAACATATGACCTCCATGTGCTGGGTGCAGAAGAAATAGGGTATCAGCCCCAGAAGAGTCCTCTGTCTTCTGTCATGTTTTGTCCAGTTTGCCAGCAGAGAGCCAAGGATGAGCCATAGCATCCATGTCTCCTGCTTCTCAACAATGACCTGTTCTGCAGCTCATGTTGTAAAGAAGAACAAATGAGCAGAGTAAGTGCAGGACTTGTGCAGAACACAGTTTGAATATTTAACATGAGGAATGTTTAAAAAGTAAGACAACTTCTTTATTTATTTTTAATGTGTTTATTTCAGAAATAGAAATCAGATGGTAGCCAGTCAAACCACAAAGGATTTCCCAGAATGATCGTGACTGTGGGTTGGGATTTTTTTCAATTTTATTTAGCAATGGCATTTTAATGTCTAGAAAACATGTGGGTGACCTAGGAATGAATATTATTTTGTTTTTCATGTCATCACAGGAGAAGGAGCTGTATTTGTCAGGTTGATTTATTAAAAAAAAAGTTTGTTGTTTATTGATGCTTCTGGGGCTGGGACTATTAGAGCAAGTTCCATGCAGGTGGACTCACCAAGTGACAGGGTCATTTAGACAGGTGATAAATTGTCCAGAGTAATTTCAAAATTGTACTTCAGGGAATACAGCCTGGTAAAGAATTGAGTAAGTGCTACTCCACATTCAGCAGTCTCTCAGAAAGCTCCCTGCAGCCTTATTGTTTATTGAGCATCTCTATGGCACAGGAACTGTGTAGACAAATAGTTTTTGTAGCTCTGTAAAACCATGACTTCTCCTGCTCTGTTTCCTTCCTAGAGTGACACTACACACATGCGTACCCCACAGGCACACAGCAGTTATGCAGCTGGAAAAGTATTTGGAGATAAAACATTATCTGTCTTGTGGGATGGGGTTGCTTGGAAACTCCTCATATTTTTTTTCACCACCTCATTAGAAATAACAGGGGCTGCTAAATAAGAGGGTCTGCCACCATGCCCACAAAATACTTCAGGACACCCTGACACAATGAAGGGTTCAGCTTGCATACGTGGTCATGGCACGTGGGCAAACCTGGTCAACTGGAAATGTTGTAATCAACAACAGACAGTGTCAGGAGAGGCGGCCCCGCTTGCAGCAGGCCTGTGCTCCTCCTGGCACTCACCACTTCTGCTGCTCTGTGCTTCAGTGATGCTTTTTCCATCCTTGTCAACCACATGTGAGGTGCTGTCACCCAGTGCTCCTGATGGCACTGCCTGAACAGTGCACAATCTTAGCCCATTTCCATGCATGATGAGTTGGTTTCCACTGTGTATTGGTTCTCCTCCCTCCTGCCACCTCTGTGTTCTCCACTGTTCACTTCCTGGGCTATTAGCTGTACCACAGCCTTTGGAAACACTTGAAGCATCTAGTGCTGGTGCTGCCAAATGCAATGATATAAATACCTCTCCATCCCACTGCCACTCTGCAACTGCGTAAATACTGTTCTTGCTGTTCACTCTCCGTCACAGCACAGTCACAGAAATGTAATCTGCAGCACAGGGAGCACACAGGATAAATGGCTCCAGGATTTAGCCTTCTGGAAACAAAGGGCTCCTGTAATTTAGGATTAAGTTAGTAAAAGGGAGATGATTAAAATATCATTAAAAACTTGCAAACTCTTGCATTTTTATTGTAGGCCTTAAAATAATGCTTTTCTTTCTCTCTCCCATTTCCTGGAGTTGAGTGATTTTGCAAATATCTCAGACTTATTACTGTTTTCTTTTTATGTTTTCATAACTATTTTTAGCCATCAGTTTTTCAGGGATGTTTGATAGGAGTGCAAATATTAACAACCCAAAGGAAATTTTTAAGTGAATCACAGGTTTTGTAGAGTAACCTAAATCACTATTATACTGGCTCAGAGTTGGCAATATTGCTACAATGTGGTAGTTGAACTGCTGACCTTTTCATGGTAGCCATTGGGTACAGTCATTCTGAAAAAAGGATGGAAGTGTTACTTATTCTGGACTTGAGACTCTTTTATGAATATTTTTTTATATAATACTCATGTTCTCTATTGGAGTGTATAAAAGAAAAAAGAAAGTATGGCACAGGGACAGGATGTAGAAAAAGTAGAACATGGAATAGATTAACTGGAATTGTACTGCAGGGATGCTCTGGAAAACAAGAATAAGAGAAAGCACAGAAATTAGGGCGTAATTCTCATCTACTTACTGAAAGTAAATAGTTTCCCTCCAGATGTCTAGTAACAGAAGAGTCTTGCCTTTCAAAATACAAAGTGAGCCAAAATCTCAGTACCAATTTGGAATTGCTTATAATTGGCAAAAGGAAAGTAGGAATACTCTTTTCTTAAAAATAATTATGTTCGATTTTTTTAGAAATCTTTCTTTTCTTTTAAATATAAGCAACCTAGAGAAACCAGAAAAGGAAAACATCAGTATGCTTAGAGCTGTAAAATAGAACTAGACAGAAACAGACTGATGGAGAAGGAAAAAGGTTGATTGCAGCCTGTACAGTAGAGGAATGCATTCAGTCAGCAGCAAGAAAGTTCTTGCAATGTAAATGGAATCAAATATCCCAAGGAAATGTTCCAAAGTTTTCCTTCCGTTTGAGGAAGAGTTAAAAAAGTTGGGACACGTGGGATAATTCAAAGAAGAAGAGCATGTTTGCTTCAAGTTCTTAGTTTTGTTTCACCACATCTTTTCCATTGGCTGCCAGACTGCCATGTATGTTATGCTGTTGCTCATGAGCCAGTTTGATTCCAGCTGCACTTTGGAGACAAAGCAGGAGATCACTGCAAAAAAGCTGTGCGAGGCTTAGCATGCTAATCCCCCTAAGAAACCAAAAAGTGAAATGCATCTGGTTAAAAAAAACCTTGCAATGAGAGATGTTTTTGCTTTGCGCTGTACTCAGCATTGCAGTATTTCAGCACAACATTAGACCCTGGCCTGTGATGTCAAAGAGCTAACACAAGCACCAGCCTGCACCAACCATCCTGATGTAAGGGTGCTTTCATTGCTGGTGTGCTTGCAGCAGGTTGCATCTGGAGATGGGGGGTCAGAGAACTAAAGGCTGCATGAATTGCTCTTGAAAGCAGATAAAATTCTGTCACTTTTATAAACAGCAAGCTGTAAGAAAGCAGCCTAAATTACTGAGCCTTCAGCATTGTGGTCTGGGTAGGATATTTACCAGAAAGAGCTCACTGTTGGTTGCTAAACCTGTAAGGTTTGTAGAACACAGGAGGGAGCGTGTTCTTCAGTGGAGCAGCACACAGCTGGTTTTTCTGGTGTCCATGTGGATCCACTGGGAAAGGCTGCAGACAATCCCACAGACAATCCCCAGCAGTAGATCAGTGCAAGAGTGCAAGGAATGAGTTCACAGAAGGTTGTTCCTGTTGCCAAGTGTGGGCTGGATTTAAATATTGTCTGAATGAAATCTGGCAATAACATCTAGAAAAGATCAGCAGAAATGTTGATACGTGAAATCAAAATAGTTGACAGGGCAGAAGTTTTCCTGGGAGAAGCAATGGTATGTGTGGCCTACTACAACATGAATGGCCAGCTGAAAGCCATTAATTGTGCAAAAGATGTTTATTCGTGTAGTGTTCAGCAGCAGATCTCTGGGCAGATCAAGACTGGGCAGTCACATAAAACCTGACTGGAATGATGAAACGTTGAGACCAAATGTCTGCAGAGAGACCTCAGGTGATCACCCGGGGTAACTCCAATGTCAGCAAGAGCTCTGGCAGGGAACCAGAGTCAGCTCTTGGAAAGTGCAGTCTAGTGGATCTATCTTTTTCCATTATTCGCATTAGGCATTGTGTTTAATGAGGTTAGCTACTTAAAAAATAATGAAAAAAAATGTTACCAAACATAAACTTTGAGAGATTGTATTATACTAACCTGTGAGAGGAACTTACACCTTAGGCTTGCTATACACTAACGGCTTTTTTTTCAAGCAGTTTTATTTTTCAAAATACATTTGCATAATAAAACGACCATGTTAAATGTTTTTAATTATTTAATACTCATTTATTTTATCAAAAAACAGTGGAAAAAATCTAGACACACAAGCCCCTCATCAGCCTGTTTAAATCACTAGCATTAAAATGTAAAATCTAAGTTGATTCTGTGTTGAATGCAAAAAAAAATTACCATCAGGCACAACACCCAAACGAGACCATGAAAGAACACTTGTTTCTTCTTACTATATTTCCTCTTTTCTAATACTACCTATATGTCTATTTTGTCTTTCAGATTTTTTTTCTCAGTCTCTCACTTTTTTAGGCTGACAGGCTCTCTGTAGAAAAAGTTGAGTATTAAGGGCTGTGAGCAAATCATGTTCGTGTGCATGCAAACATACTCTCACTTTTCCTAATAATGATAGTCATGTATTATCAGTTTTTGAACAAAGAAAAATAGAATAATTCAGCATATGAATAATTCAGCTCAAAGTAGTTTTATGTACTAAACCAAATAAACAAAGTATTTTTGAAAAGAGACTCATTTGCAAATTTCCAAAGCAGCTTCTTTAAAATGTTGGTGGTTTTTTTGTTTGTTGGTTTGTGTTTGTTTTGTTTGTTTGTTTTTGTTTGTTGGTTTGGTTCTTTGGCTGTATGTTGCTCTTTATCATGCAACTGAATTCCTAAATTCTGCTGGTGATTTTTGAGGCAAGGTATTAAGATTTTAATTCTGGTGTGTTCTTTGTACCTGCCCAGCAATCTTTTTAATTAAACCTTTAAAACTCTAAAAGATGTCCTCCATGTGACTTTTAGTGGCAGTAAGATTTTAACTGTAAACTTTTTTTTTTGCACAATAATTTTCACTTCCTACAGAAAAGGTTCTCTATATTTTCATTCAATTAGCTATATAAGTTTTAGAATAATTTGTCAATATTGTGAAACACTGACTTAGATCACAAATCACTGATTCCTTCCTGGAAGAGTTATTTATTCACATATGTACTTTTACATGTTATTTCCTGGATTTTTATGCCTTTGAGTTACTATGATATATGAGTGACTATTGTAAGATTTTCAGCAGAGCAAATGAATTTCATGTGTTTAGAGCCTTCAGCATTCAACTGTTGAACAGTTCCAAATTTCATGCAATGTTGTGCCCTAGTCAACTACCTTGAATTGTACTGATAGTGTTGGATTTTTTTTGTAACTATTGACCTATAAACTCTTCAATTAAATTACTAGCAAAAGCAAAATTCAGATTCCAATATGGTATGGAATTTTACATATTTCATTCACAGCTTAAATTTATTCTTAACAACTCAAATTTATAAACATTAAAACAATTGTGCCACATAAAGCAACATTTCTTGGGCTTTTCAAAATGAAGGTATTGCATGCTATTAAAAAAAAGCATTTAGAACCAGTTTCATCTCAGAACTTATTCCACAGGAAATTTAACATAATTACTTTAATTTTCAATTCCTTGCCCATTATTTCCATGTTTGGAAGATTAACCTCATCAGCTTCAGAAAGACATCAGCTTAAATTCCCCAGAAGAAATATTCTTCATTATTTCTATTGTCTTCAATGAGATCATTACACTGCCATATTATAATTAGGACAATTGATTTGAAACTCAGCTATGTGGCAATGTGAGTTGGGGAGAAGGCATCAAGTAAAAAGAACTATGCCTAATGAACCATCCACTTAAATCTCAAAGTGATGCTTTGAGGAGGAGTTAGGATCACAAAAGAGAAAACTTTCTGCTTTTCTACACTCACTTTCCTTTGATTCCCAAATCTGCATCTGCTGAGACACGTGATGTACAGATCTACTGAAAAATTTGTTTTACAACATTAGTTTCAGGTACAACTTTTGTAAATGTAAAAAATTCCAAATTTCTTTGTACATCCAATCTTCTGGTACTTAACATACTATGAAAAAGTATCTGATTTCATTTTGTATTCACAGAGATGGGAAGATAAAAATATTACTACCTTAAAAAAAATTTAAAGAGAAGGTCAGGAAAAAACTGAGATTGAAAGAAGTTGGTTATGTGTGTCCCATTTGTACAATGGTGATTGTAAAAATATTTATAAATGCATAGAAAGCATTGTAACTGCTTTGTATTTATTAATTTTGATTGAATTGCACCGTTTGATCCAGGGGCCAGTGGACTGGATCATTTTCCAGCCATTTCAATGTAAGGTACAGTCAGGGCACTGCTCTGTTCTCTCTCCTAAATACCCGCCTCTTTGGAAAAGACCTAGTGTGCTGAGGGTAGAGTGTAATTGCTACCAAAGTTATGCCTAAAAACAAAAATAAAATTGGGTTCAGGGTTTGAGAGACTTGAATGATCAAAAATGTTGTAGAAAAATTTTATCAAGTGTGCATTTTTTGTGAAGAATTTGCTACTTCCTAAGCTTCTCCCTGCATTGGCTTTGCATTTAGATATATTTTATTGTAGATTTCTTGGTAAATATAAGTCTGGTATTTATTGCTTGTTTCAGATCCACTAATGATGAAAGCTGCTTGTATAATTGTGTTAAAATTGGGGTATATAGACTTCAGAATCTGATACTAATTTCTAAAGATGCAGTCAGGTATCTGATATTTGAAAAGTTGTAAGCAGTGATATTTTTTAGGATTCACATTGCTTGTTCAACTGCCTTTTTGGCATAGTGGGAATCCCTGCCTTGGCAAAGACTGAAGGGGAATAACTTACTTCTCTTCTCTTGTTTCTGCCAAAGTACATCCTCACATTAATAAAAGAAATAAAACAGTTCCTCTTGCTCAGCTAGTAAGAAAAATCTAAAATAATATTTTGGACCATTTACAGACTGGCTACATCTCCTAGCTGCCTTCTTTTTAAGATCTAAATAATTATGAAAGAAAATAAATGTCCCTTTTAGCTCAGCTCCATGCTCAGAGGTCTCCAGCTTGAGTTCAGTGATGCTGTCAGAGGAAATATTTGACCCATCAAGAAGTTGAGCTGAAGCTCAGGTGATGCTGATGCTTGAAATAATGCTGAAGTGGGAGCAGACCTACACTTATAGCTGCCAAAATTATCAGTCTCTATGCTCATGTTCAAGTTCCAGTGTTATTTGCCATATGTTCACACTTACTATGACTTAAGAAGGGTTACAGCTGAACTTTGTTACAGAGGCAGGCTGTTTGTATTCTATGTTTATGTCTTTCTGACAGCTATGAAATGTTTTTGGTTTGCTTTTACTTTCCTTCACTTCAGATAAATGCTTAGTCTATCTAATAAGGTACTTCATGTCATCAGTATAAGTGATGAATGAGACCTCCACCTCTGTAGAAACAAGTGAGAATTAGAACCGGTGATTTTATTTCAGAATCCTGAATCCTTTGTCATTTGCTTGCTTTTTTCTTTGTAGAGATAAAGTGACCGCTACTCTGTATTTAGATGTGAAGACAGGTCCCACGCATTTATCACATGAGGATAACAAAACCACACATTCTGAGAGTGAAGTCATGACCTCTGTGTGAGAGTTAATATTTAGTATAGCATTGGCCAATTTACAGTATTATATGGTATTTGCAGAATTTATAGATGGTAAATAAATATTGCAGAACTTAAATATGGTAAATAAATATTGCTTTCTGGTTATATGTGACCTTTTCAAGTCTTGCCTAAATAGTCCTTCAGCAAAGTAGTTCTATTAATGCTTTCAGGTTTAACCTGTCACATTTCTATTCTGTTGTTCTGTTCTTTTTGATCAGCAGATGCTGGCTTCTATTTGTACATTTCCTTGAATTGGAATAAATGGGACTCCTATTATAAAACCTAATGTCAGACTGACTCCATCTAGAAAGTAACAAATTTTAAAGGTCACATAAAATAGGCCATTCTCAGCTCTTTTTTTTTCTGAATATGTTTGATTAAAAATAGTTTGCTCTGTTTATGAAATCGCTGGTGTTTTCCCTTTAGGGCCAGCTCAAGCAGAAGCAGATCTTTGCATTTGTCATCAGCTTAAGGTCACAAATACAATTGGATTAAATAATGCTGTATACCTTTTCCCACTACTGAATTATCAATGATAAATTATTTATCATAAAATTAAGCACACATATCAGGAGTCAGTTGAGTGTAAAATGTTACCCTGAGGGCATAGCCAGGAATTTCAATCAGTGTGTGTTTACATCTGCTTGTGCAGATGTATTTCCAGTGTAGATTGTGATAACCTGCAGTTCTCAAAGAAACTGGCTTTGGTAGGAGTTGAATCAGACCCGTGGTATCCCAAGTGATATTTATGAAGAATATCTTTTGAAGTTGATTTGTCAAATATGAAATAGATAAAGGAAAAAAGCCATGGTTGCCTTTCGTGGTTTAAAGAAGATTGAGAGATGAATGCGCAAAAAGAGGCATTGTGCTCTCCCTTTTATATTATTTTATTTCTGGGGAAGCTTTGTTGCAGCTGCTATCTTAAAAGTAAACATTCAGCTCAGATAGGAGAATTCAGATCCTACTGTTTATAATCTCTGTTTAGTTGGTGCTCTGAGGGATAAAACTAATAATTTTGGCCTGACCCAGAAACAGAATCCAAAAAACCCTTGTCACTTTCATAGCTGTTATTTTGCCCTGCAGTCTAGCTTGGAGTTTCACTGCTGGAAGTACAGCTTTCAGCATGCCTTCCAGAGCTGCACATGAGCAGCTCTCCCTTTTTCCCCACTGTGGCTGTTTAAGATTCCAGACTCCTCAGCTCTCCTGGTGCAAGTGCCATTTCATATTGCCCCCGGCAGGTTGCAGGTCTCCATTTGAAGACTAAACCTGAGATAGCTTTGTGATGCTGAGCACCTTTAGTACTTCTGAGAAGTAGAAGAGGTGTCTGCATTAACTCAATGACATGAGATTTGAATACATTTCTTTTTTCTAGGAGATTCCAAAGTTTTTTCCTTCATTTAATCAGAATTAAATTCTGATGATTATAAAAATTAATTTTTAGGTAAACTGAACCTGTAAATCAAAGACAGTGGAATAACTATCCCTGAAAGTGTTCAAGAAATGACCAGATATGGCACTTAGTGCCATGGACTAGTTGGTAGGGTAGTGTTCAGGCAGAAGTTAGACTTGCTGATCTTGGAGGTCTTTTCTATCTCTTTCATGGTTCTATGTTTGTGTGATTCTGAACTGAACTAAAAATCACAACTAAACAAATACTACATCCCAATCATCAGAATGCAGAAGAGGTAACCTGTGAATGAACGACAGCAGTTCTACAGCTTTTGTGTTCGCTTGGTTAAATAATACGTGTGCTATTAATTTAATATGACAGCCCTAAAATGCAATTAAGCATATGGGCTGGTAAGACTGGAAAGGTTTTTCCATCTCAGGCTCAAAAATCAAAGTTAGCAGGACCAATTTTATATATACACTCCATTACAAATGTGAGGAAGGAGTAGTCTGCTTTCTGCTTCTTATGTGGGAATAAAAAGGGTCATTAATAAAGTGTGAGTGAAAACTGAGATAAAACATGTGAAGTCTGACTTCTTTAGCAATTTCTTATTCTCTGTGAGCAATATTGTGCCAAAAGACTGGAAACTGTTAATCTGTGGCTCCATTTCAGCCATTGTCCTAGGCATTGTCAGTTATTCAGGAAAAAAGGTTTCCAGGCTATTGATAAAATCCTGTAAAATTAATCAAGGAAGAAATTATGAGTTAATAGAAGTGAGTTCACAGGCTAGATTTTTAAAATTTTCAAGTATTTGGAAACTATGAAAAATGACAGTGCTATAGCCAAATGCATACAGAAAAACATAACAAAAACTGAAATGAAGTTGAGTAGTAATTAAAAAGGAGAAATATTTATGAAGCTTTTCCTATTATATGAAACAAAACTGTGGGAACAGTTAGTTCTCAGGAGGATTTTAATTTTTTCTCATGAGCAGTAATCCTAAGTAATTCTAGAATTTTTTTTTAGAAATATGTCATCCAAAATTTACTGTCTTTCTAGTTAAACTAAATTTTTAGATATGAAATTAGGAATCTAAATAAAGTGGCCAGATTTTCAAATGGATTTTGCAGTTGTAATTTCCTCTTATTTGCGTGGCATTTTTGCATGGTAAATGTCTAATGATATCCAAGCATTTATATTAACTACATGAGTGAAGGGCTTAGGAGCTTAACTTTAATTGTGTGCAAATGCTTGAATTATTTTTGTTATGAATAGTATCTTGTTAAAAAAACTTGTTGAAATAGAGAGATTTCAGTACACATCTGTTCTGCAAAATCAAGGTAAACTGATTCGAGGTCTTCTTGTATTTCTTTCTATCCCACTGGAAGATCAGCTGATGGGCAAGCCACCATTTCCTCAAATGAATGGCATTAGTTTTCTGTCCTCCAGTTTATCTCTGAGAAAACTTCACGTCACATATCTCCTAGTAGTCTTAATGAGGTTTATCTTATTAATACGAGAATTGTAATTTTTGATTACCAAAAAAATGCTATAAAAATCTGGTTTCTTTTATTCCTCCTCCATGCTTCATGGTATCACAATCAATTCCTGAATGGAAGAACATTAAACATGCAGTATGTGACTTCAGTCCACAGGGTATTTTGGCTATAGTCTAAAAAAATCAACACATCCCACCCCTCCCACCCCTTGAGTGTAAATATGTCAATACAAAATACAAGCAAATATTATTGTTTACATTGAACAATGTATGCTTGCAGTATTTAAATTTTTTTTTCCAACGAAAGACACATTTCCATAAGTTCCTTTTTGAAGAAAAACTGTCAGGTACTATTTACTGCAGAGTGGGTATGCAAAGATTTTTTAAATGTTTTTCCAACACTTCCTTAAGGTTTTTCTGTTGGAGTAATTTTTTTAGCACAGAGGCATCACAGTTATTAGGATAGACTACAGAAATATTAGGCTATAATAGGCAAAAGATAAGCAATAAAAGAATGGCATTTTGAAATGCTGATAAAATATTACCATGTTATGCAGTCTAGACAATTTCCTGGATATGTTCAAGCATTTTCAACATTTTAACACTAAGCTTCACAGAAGCCACTTCTGGAGCAAAGTTTCAGAAATGATGGAAGTTTGCAGTGTTGTACACAGACTGTTGGCAGTCATTTCCTTTGATGGATTTGGGTTCATACAACATTTCCAGCCTTTTAGCATTCTTGCAGTATGTGGCCATTATGGCAGAGGCACACTAATAATGCAAAGACTTTGAAGAAAACAGTGACAAGATAAGACAGTCCTGGAAGAGCCCAAACACAGCAGCGCAGTTCCTAAGCCCATAGATGCAGAGTCAGGATGAGGATGCAGAGCTGGGTTTTGAACTCTGGAGAGTTTTGGCAATCAGGTCTTTCCCTGGGTCTCTTACTGCAAAGCCTGATGGAAAACTTGAGGGAAAAAGTTCCAACACTTTTCATGTGATCAGGGATTACCTGCTCTTTGCAGTTGTAGTATAGGAACCATGTCGACAAAGTACAACCCAAATGAGAGCTGGTGTTCCAAACCAGTAGAAATCCTTGCTATTTTTTCCAGTTTTTCAAAAGAAAATAATTTCTGTGCACACATCCACTATTTTGGTTCGTAACAGCTACTGAAACTGAAGCTATTGAAATGACTGTAACACAAATCCATTGCTTAGCAAGAAAAATGCATAATAGTGACTCTTTATTTCCATTTCCTACTCCTAAACATCAGTGTTATCTTCTCAATTTTGACAGCAGCTAGATGGTATTTGGATAGGATTTATGTTACCAGCCTCTATTTCCAATGACTGTTGAACTGAAATTTGGAATGCATTCTCTTTAAACCCTCTAGACTGAAAAACATGTTTTGTACATAGTGTCTGAAGTATGTTTCTAATATGCAGGTTTTGCATTTTGGGACTCAGAATATAAATTGCCATTTTCAAGCAACGACCAACTCCCATGAACAGGAAGTTAAAGACACCACAATGTGCTCTCCATATTTGTACTTGCACTCATTTGCAATGTGGATACTTTACCTCTGCTTTTAGTTTAGATATGTAAAATTTAGGACACAGACTTTCCCTCTTTTATGTGTGATTTTTATTTTATTTAAATATGCAAAATTTCATGAACCAATATGCCCATATATCTCTAGCCATCTGATGTTTTCAGTCCTAAATCCTCTGGTTTCTATGTCTAGTCACAATAGTAAACAGTATTTTATACTTAAAATTCTATGCAACACTAACTTCACATTCTTTAGTTTCTAAATATAACTCCTCATAATTATGCATATTATATTATCATATATTTATCTTTAGTTGGTTGACTTGTGTAAGAAGTATGAAATATGTCTGTATTTATAGATTGGAAGTACATTAAAACCAATATAGCAGAGCAATGCTAAATGCATTTTTTCGTACTATATCAACAGCTGACTAGTGCTCTTTATGCAAATTCTGTCCAGCAAATTTGCCCATGAAAAACTTAAAAATGTCTCTGTTGTTTTTGAGAATTTTATGTGTGAGTTACTGTAAGACACTTTTTAGACGTAAATGATTTGTGTCTAAAGAACAGAGGAACACATTGAAATCAAACTTACTGTATTAAATTGATATGAATTTATCTACTACAGTAGCCTATGTAGTAGCCATGGGATTATCAGCATTTTAGGGAAATGCTAATTATTAAGAGCTATCAGCTACCTTTTTGTCATTTTTGATTGATGACTGGTATATACAAATTGGATTAAAAGTATAAAAGTAGAAGACAAAAAATGTAATTCTTCACTCAGAATTTTGTGCATTTTAGAAGTTAATAAATGCAAAAATTAATCTTCTGAAGGGATCATTAAATCTCCCAAAACTTTTGGGTATTTAGATACCAAACTCATAGGTGAGTAATGGTATCACTGGCTTTATGAGGTATTTTTTAATTTGTGAGTCTTGCTTCAATTGAAACGAGTAGGAGGTTTTAAGAAAACACTTTAGTGGGTGACTTCTATCCAATATATGCCTTTTTCAGGAGCTTACATAACACTGGCATGCAGCCAAGAGTCAGGTGTGTCAGTATGGTTCTCTGCTAAAATTAATGTGCTCAAATTAATGATCCTGCCTTAGAAACCTCACCTTTTTTAGAAGTTCAGGATGACACTTCTTTTCCTTTAAGCTGCCTGATGAGAATTAAATGAGTTTGATTTCTGATTTGCAACATGTACATCACCTGTAATTTTTGTCTGCAGATTTTCCACATGACATACGATCTGGCCAGTGCAGTGGTGAGAATCTTTAATCTGATTGGAATGATGCTCCTGCTGTGCCACTGGGATGGTTGTCTACAGTTTTTAGTACCATTACTTCAGGATTTCCCACCAGATTGCTGGGTGTCCCTAAACGGTATGGTTGTAAGTATTGTTCATTTTTCATTGTGCTTTCTAAACATTATTTTTCTAAACAGTTAGCTTCAGAATTTAGTGTAAAAACACATGCCTAGTAATATGCTGCCCTGCAATTTATTCAAGGTTACTTTCATATTTTGTTGGCTCACTTGCTAATGAACTAAAGTTTGTTTTGTAGTCCTCATGGTCAATAATATGATATTGATTCACTGTCAGTAAGTGAGCCAGAAAATACTTTAAGTTTTAAAGTCATCCTAGTTTATTAACCCTTATTCTCTAAAAAAAAAAAAAAAGAAATTCCCTAAAAAGAAATATGGAAACACTCAGTTCACCATTGCTTTCAGTTTAGGCCATAGTTTCACAATGCTACTGAAGGTAGATTATTGACGTTAGTTTCATGTAATGTTATCCTCAGTTTGTAAACTTCTGAGTTGTGTAATGATCCATTGTTTCAAACACACAGATCAAGATTTTTATAAGTAAAATAAGATAAATAGAGTCAGTTGTAGGATAGTTTTCTCTGTGGGAACAGAATGTTCAAGGACAGAATGTGACTGTGCGTTATTTATAAGGATGGCTAATGACTTTCTATTTAAAGGACAATGGCTGTGAAAAATACTTTTTTTTTTTTAATCAAGTCAGATAATTTGGCAGTATACAGAACATTTTTATAGGAGAAACAGTGAAATTGTTGGAATGGGTCTAAAGCCAAAACAAAAAGCCCCAAGCAGCTCTCTCATTGGTGATCTGAAAGTACGTGTCTCTCCAGTTTTGCAATCTAAGGATCCATAAACCATCACCTTTATTGTAGATGGGCATCTTGCTCAGTGTCACATATTCCTACTGTAGAACCATAACAGTATTTGTTCCTTTAGGAACATGATACTGCACATTTAATGTGGGAGCTCCTTGACTAAGCCTGTCAGTCATACAGACAAGTATTTGCAGTCATCAGGCAACATCTTTAATGATAACCAGCATGTTTGCTGACACCTCATTGTGCCTGCTTTTCTAAAAAAATACTGACATATCTTCAAAAATGGGATTGCTACAATAAAAGTAGGTCACCATAGTGCTGACTGGCACATCTTTCCATTCTGATGTATTCTGTGTTCTGCTTTCTAACATCCTCCATTCATGTTTACAAAGCCTAAATTTTCTACCAGCTTTTTAAAGATCTGGATGAAAATCATGCTAGCGAATGAAAGGCAGTCTTGGATTACACTTAATTGAAGTATTTAACTTTTAGAAAACACTAAACTTTTAAATTCTCTCTGCTCTTTAAGAGCTACATTCAATCTTAAGAAAGCTGTACACATTATGCCCATGCTCAGACCCTTTTTTCTACCTACCCACATTCAGGGCTTTTTTTATGGAAACAATAATCTCTCTCTACTGTCCACATAAACTTGGAAAGATCCTTTCTGAAATTTGCAGCACTAAATTTTTTTTTATCAGCAACTGAATTTGTTGTTTATGTTGAATGGACATTGGGGAGAAATTTGAATATAAAGTTCACAGCATAGACAGTCTTTTAGGCCAGAGGCAAGAGAAAGAGAGGTGGGATGCCAGCCTGGAACCAGGAGCATATTTAAGACCACTCTTAGGGAAAACATATTGACCTTTCTACATGTGTCATGGTGTTACAAGACATTTCCTAGTTGTTTTCCAGGCTCTGGGGATGAATTCTTTAACACTAAAAAAAGATAGTGAAGCTGTCATGGGATATCAGTCCTCTAAAATGATAGTGGAAACAGGAGGAGGTTGATGATGGTGATGATGATGATGATGATGGTTATCTGCTTTTCTGGTGCGTTCAGAATGTAACTGACAGGGAACTTGTTTGAAAGGGTTTCACATTCCTGATACTGCAAGAGCTTTGGCAAGAGGGAAACTTTACTCTCTTGGTATACTGTAACATATCAAAATTTAATCTACTCTTAATTTTAACTTTTGATACTGAAATGAATGCACCTGATAGTGGGGTTTGGACGCTAAGTAAAATTTTAAACTCATTAATTGTGGTCACTGGCTTGAAGACTTATTTAAACCAATGTGAGCTCAGCCAGAAAAAAGTCAGTTTTTCCACAGTGTAAGTCAGTGGCAAGTCAAAGCTTTTGCAGATAATCTGTTAATAAAGGAAGTAAGGAAGTCGGAAGGATGACATGGTGTCTCCTCAACTGACACAACCCAGCCTACTCTTCCAGTCCATAGCTCCATTCTGTCTTGCACATGAGTTGCTTCAGGTGGCAGACTGAAAGAACTTTTAAAAGCCTTGTCTTGAAAGCTGTTTCATCTGTCTGAACTGATGCACGAAAGTATCCAAATGCCTAAGGCATGCTCATGGTTTTAATTTATAAATACTGTAAAGGGAAATAATGTAGATTAAATTTATGTCACAGAGAAATAGGAAAATGAGCCCAGGTTGCAGGTTGCTTACTACCTTTTTGAACAATGTGACTGAATGAAATTAAAACAAAACAAATTAGTTGGATTTTTGTCTTTGAAAGGTTACAAAAACCTCATAGTGCAACACAAAGGAGACGATAAAATTGAAAGCTCTCTCTGAAAAGGGGTTAAGATCACCCCTGGTTAACACTGTACCAACCTACAACCTAAGTAGTTCAACAAAATTGTTCAGATCACATTGCTATACTCTCTGCCATGATAATAATTATAAGCCCATATTGTATCTGTACTCTCAGCTTGAACCTCTTGGCAGTTCCTAACCTAGGCCCTCATCTTGCAATAAAATGACTGCCAGAGCTGACATCTTCCAGAATATCAGTGTACTGGGCATTAAAAATAAGAACATTGGTAAATGTAATATGAAAGTAAGTAGCAGCTGTTTCCCCCCCCCCCATGCCCCCCCCCACTTTAAGTCACATTCCAGCCTATCCATTACAGACAAAATAAGAGTAAATTACTTGTAGGAGGGAATATAGCTCTTTGATGTCATTTTATTTTTTTTAAACACTCGGCTTTTTTAATTCCTAAAGAAGGTCTTTTCTGAAGAAGTTTCACAGACTTTCTTAATGATGCTGCCTAATTTCTCCTTGGTTCAGAAAGCCTATTATCTGCAGCTCCCTGTGTGATTTATCCTCAGCTTTCTGATCTGCATTGCTTTAGACTAGTGTCCTTCCATAATGACTCACAGACTAAACATTTTTGTCATGCCTCAGAGTTTGAGCCAGTAGTTCCTTAAAAAATGAAGACTAAAACTTTCAGATACACACAAAACACTAGGTACACACAAAACCAGAAAAGCACAGTGGTCCTCTGCTATAATCAGTCTATGCAAACCAAGATTCTGCATTCAGTTTCAGGTGCAGTAATTGCAAAACCAGTGTGTGGGTCCCAGCTGATGAACTCACCCGGTCATGTCTTATATGGGGAGGGTTTCTGGGCAAGTACAGATGAGAGATGACACTTTTGCCACTGATGCCATCTGGCTATCTAAACATCAGAGCCTGTAATAAAGCATACCTTGCAGCAGATCATTACTAACAATATCTGAAGATTCCCAACCTATACGTTCCTGTCTGTATTTGCAATAATTAGTTGTATGGTTAGGAAAACATATGGTCCCTTAAGCAAGGCATTTACCTGGGCTTTACAGATCTTTTTTTTATAATGTTCCCTTCGTGAAATAAAAGTGTAGTGGAGAATTTAACTGGAATGGTGAATTTTTTAAAAGCCAAAAGAGACTGTGAAGCTTTTTGAATGCCTTACTTTTCTGGCATTTCCCCTGGCAGTCAGCCAATGTTTGCTCAGCAAGAGCCTTTCAGGTACTCTGATTTATTTTGTTTTGTCTTTTCCTTTCTGTCCTTGCAGTTGGATTGTTTACAGCTCTTGGGGTGTTCTAGGATGAATTTAGTAAACTGGGATTTTGCATTGTATTGATGCCCATTTGTCTCTCATAACTTCCTCAGGGGCAGTAGAAATCAGACCTTCTTCATCTCTGATGGTATCAGCATTGCTAGTAAAAGAATTTGGGAATTTCTTCTGTAGAATCTGGAAGTCTCTCTCATTATAAAATGAATTTCTTAAATTAATATTTGAAAGGGAAATTCAGAAAGGCGGGAGATGGTTAGGATTTATAATGCCCTAAGAACTATGCTAACATACATGTAATATATAAAAAAAGCTATTTAGTATACTACCCAAAACTATAATTTTAAATATCAACATTTCTTACTTATGAGCACCATTTTCAATTGCACAATTACTTTTTTTTTTCCAGTAAGATCTCTGCATTACTTATTGGAGCTCAAGGATTTCATTATAGTTATTTGATATGTTATTCTTCATTGGGTTTTGTCCTTTTTGATAATACACCAGCTTAGCACTTTCTTCCCTATAGTTGGCAATTAGGGAAGCTAATTTTCTCATGAGATTTTTCTGCATTTGATCATTATGTGATAATCATCATTTAGAGCTTCACAAATGTTTCTGAGTACATTTTAATCTTATATTGAGTACTTAAAAAATATGAACCATATGGGAATCACCTGATTCCTAGAGGTTCCGAGGATCTGATGCGGTATACTACTATTCTAATGTACTTTTTACTCATATATTTACATTAATGTGTGCCCATTTATTTAGTGAAGTGCATCTTGGAACAGATAAAAGTGTGAAATTACAAATCAGAGATAGGCTGGGATCAAAATTAGTGGAATTGCTCAAGTCAGATACTCTGTTTACAACACAATTTGAAAATGCAGTCGTATCAGTAACAAAAATATGTAAATGACATCCTTAGGACTGAGACACACAGGTTTTTTAATCGACAGTGAGTAATTATATTTCTATGTGCAGCTGTTGGGAATTCAGTTGCTGGTCTCTCCTGCCCTCAGCACTGACCTAGTCACTGAGGTCAGTCGGCTTCCTCCTGCATTAAGATGATGAAGTAATGGCCTGTTTCACTGGTCTGGCATGAAGTGATAGGCCTAAAAATATATTAGCTCAGGAAAATACATTAATTTGTGTGGTTTTTCCATAACAGAAAGTGCAGAGGAAAAATCTGTGGCTGTGCAGTGCTAAATGACAAGGTAGGTTTAATGCAGACTGAGGACATGCATTAACTGCGATACCAAAATTTTATGCCAAGCTAGTGGGGACTAGAGAAATAGGGTATCTGAGGACACTGTTGATTTAACTCAGTGTGTCGTGATCAATGAAGGGGAAAACAAATCAGGTTCTCATTTTTACTACAACTGCTGAGAATCTAGGAAGCCCACATAGGTTTTCACTTATGCTTTATTCTGTTCTCTGACAGGTTAGTAGTTAGTCTGCTTTTGCAGGCCTAGAATGTCAAGTAGTAATAATTTTAATAATTTTTCTTTCCAAACTCCTTGTTTCCTTCCAGCCTCTTTGGTGTAATATTCTGTACATTTTCTGATGTCTCATATACTTTAGACTGTGTTTTTGACATTAGATTTCTGACGTGCTTAGATAAAAACAGTTATTAGATTTCCCCAGCCTTACAGTTACTGAGATTTCTTTTTTTCCCTGTATATTATTTCTGCCATTAATGTCTTCTCAGATTATAAATGTTACTTTATTGTCTTAAGGCCATGAGCTAATTCAGATGTAAAACCATAAGAACAGAAAAATAAAGGTACAAAATCAATTACAGGGAGGTTTAAAACTTTTTAGAAGTTTAAAAATAGGGAAAGTTATACTTTAATATCTGGATTATAACTTCCTCAGAAGGGAGAATAGTCATTCAGAGAAGGTGTTCCCAGCTGTAATCACAGAATTCCACCAACTGTGAGAACTGTTAGCATTGCAAACTCAGCTATTGTCATAAGCCCTGCCACTTTACCTTACTCTCACTAAAATGCTTAAAACTAATGCTCTAGTATTGGTGTAATTATTTAATGCTGCTGGTGATAGTTATTTTAGTAGATATTAGTGCCTAATGGAAGGATCTAAATTAGGACAGGTTTGTAAGTGTTGATTGTAGCACTATGTTGCTGATGTGATAATAGGTGCTAAAGGGGATGACTTCTCTAATGAATTAGTTGGCTGCCTTGCATGCTTCTGTTTCTTTCAGATAGAAAGCTGGTCTTCCCTATATGGGATGAGAATAATGAGACAATCATTTAGAGGAAGCATAGAAAAGCAAGTTGATACACTTAAAAGATTCTAACTTATTTCCATGGTTTTTCTGTGTTTTCGAAAGAGCTAGTAGAAATATGTCAAGGAGCAGATGCAAGGAAGAATTTGCTTCATTTGTCATCAAAATTTGGCTTCCATGTTTCTCTCTCAAGAATCAACACAACTCATAAATGCTAATGCTGAAGTATGTTGTGAAGGGATTTCTGGTAACTGTAAACTAAAAAATATTTTATGTAAGCCTTACACCTGAAAGAATAGAAGAAATTGCACATAAAATTGTAAAGTATTCTGTTGTGTTTGATAGACATTCAAGGGAAAAATAACAGACTTCATAAAGTGTGCACTAAGCCATTTCTTTAGTAAAAAATGTGAACTAAAGTAAAAACATAAATTAGACCTATCATGTTTTAGGACGTTGTATCCCACATTTACCCTGGAGTAAATATTCAGGAGGTGTTATAAGCACCACATGGCCAAAAGCAGATTCTCTGTTGTAGAAGAGAGTGTTCCCTTTGTTCTGGGGGGATCTGGATCAGTCTGCTTTGCTCTGTAAATTTAAAATGTTTATCTGCATGTAGTTGTACTCTGGATTGAACTGGAATATAAATGTGAAAAAATTACTTTGAAGTAGATTTCCCTGGGTGGCCTTTTCTCTTGTGATTGGAGTATCCAAAAACTGAACTCTTGGAATACTTATGCCAGACCAGGTTTCCCAGAATAAACCCAGTGTAGACATATCCAGATGAATACTGTTCCTATACAGCTGTTCTTCAGCAAATCTTCCCCTTTTTCATTGCAAACCTTAATGAAAATGCACTGCCTAATTCATGATCCATATGTGGTTTGCACAAGGTCCATATTTTTGTCAAAGGGTCATTATCAGAATCAGATTTTCTCAACAGCACTGATTTTACTGCTTTTACCTGATGGGTTTTTCCATATCAAATTTGAATTTTCTACACATCACACATTCAACATCTGACTCATTCTAATATTTAAAATGCATCTGGACAGAAGTCTCTACTGGGATGCAATTAGACATGAAAAAATGGCCATCTGAAATTGCACATTTAGAATGCTTACATTTCACATTGGAAAAAAAACAAAGCAAGATACTTTGTTCTGATTCACGTAATTTTAAACCAAGTCACTCTGATGCATGAGAAACTTGAGATATAGGTCTGTGGCTACCAGACCTATGTTAATAGTCTGTAGGATCTGTAATCTAGAATCCGAAAATCCCAAATGAAGAAAAGAGGGGCTTATAATATTTCTTTTTAAAATCTGGTTATTTATGAACTTCTCTCTCCAAGGAAATTTTAATATTTCATATTTTCCCTTTAATTTGAATTTGAATGAACCTAAAAGCTTCCCTATAAAACTGGAGGTCTCAATTTACATTCATGTCTGGTTACCGAAACATAAGGAAAAGTAGGAAATACATAACATGATATTTTCTTCCGTTTGTTTTAGCTTACTAATTTTCCTTCATGTCTGAAATGGTTTTGCCCATACTGTTTATACATATAAACCAGGGATGTGCACAGTTTATTTGGGTGTGAGCTGCATGTACTTTGTCTCTTTTAAAAATATAGGACAATTTTCTTTAAGATTGCTGTCATACATCTGTTTCCTGCTCTTCCTGCTTTCTGCACAATATACTCATTTGAGCATATTGAACCTCAACTAATTCAAATAGACACCTAAAACTTTCAGAAAATTGAGTCTAATAGAAATTATGGACAAGATTTTACATAGGAGAATCTTTATATTTTCTGAAATATACAGCATCTTATTTATTATGTTTATTTATTAATTTTGTTGCTAATGAGTAAATTTTTAATATCTTCTAGATTTGTGTACAGATGTTTATATATTATTTGTAAAAGCAAGCAATGAATACTTTTAGTATCAGTAGCTTAAAATACTGAATGCCCTTTATATATATTTTGCTTTCTTTCTGCTATCTGGTTTTTTATATTTGTTCATTTATGCTTTAACAGATATTATTAAAAACATAAGGAAAAGAACCAGGCCCTATGGTGAGACTTTCTCTGGCCATGTGCCATGTTTAATAATTTTCACTGGGTTTCTTTTCCTCATGTGAGGGGAAAAGCAATGTTATCATAAAAAATTTATTAGTATTTCTCAAAATAATCTTGCATAAATAATGTACTATCTAATTTAGGTGCAAAAGTAAAACCTTTTCCCCTCAAATTAAAAAAAAACCCCATTATTGACATTGACCTAATCTCTTCTCTTTGTTTTGAATCACTATTGTTTATTACAAAATGTTCATGACAGTCTCCTGCGAAGTGGAGTGGAGCAGAGAGAGATATACACTATGATGCCTTGTTTAATAAGACAGTATTCCCTGTATTTTGGGGTACTGCTAACATGAGAGAGTTGCTTTGAAACAATCTCTTAGAAAGCCAGCAGTTGGCATTTGAATGAGATAAGAAAACAATGCCCATATTCTTACACGAATGACTCATGCTCCCTTTCTAATCCATCACATTCATCATTTTAGTCACTGCGCTTGATCTTTTATATTCGGAAGACGATAAAGTTAGCTTGCAATTGAGGGTAGCACTTTGACAATAATGCATACAGTCAAAACAGGATTATCTACATTGTATAGATAGGGAGAGAATTAACATGACTGGTTTTGAACAGCTGTCTACTTAGGAGTGATGTTTTCAGGTGGAGTGCACTCAGACTCCTAGTTCAGTTTTACAAAGAGTAATTGGGTACTGCTCAGGAATAAAGGCAGTGTACCACTCATTTGTCACTCTTTGCAGTAACATGTAATACCCATCTCCTTATCTCTAATAGTGAAAGACTTAAATTTTTTCTCTTAGATACAACTAGAAAAGTTATGGCAAACCTAAACTCAGCTAAATGTTGCTAGAACTATGTTGACAGAAGAATGTTTGAGGAAGTTTCCTGTCTATTTTAATAGCTTTTTCCAGGTGTTCAGAAATTAAGCTTATCATCCTTGATAAAAGCTATTGCTGGGAGCAAAATAAGATTTGTGCGATAAGAAAATGCAAGATCTCACCTTGGAAGTGTACATTTTGAAGTAGGGGTAGGCATGCTACATTTCCAGTAAGTAAGGACAGATTTGACCCTGGAATTTGTTGGACCTATGCAGATGTCTCTATATGAGCTCTCATAGGCCATGCCATTCACCTAAATGCTGCCTATCCTTTACCACCATGTCTCTATATGAAACACAGATGCAATACAGACTATTTAAATGTGCTTTTACCTTCTTGTTACTCTCTGACACTGACTGTCATGGCTTTACTCTTGCAGCTAGACCATCCTGCTGCTACATACACTTTTGTGCATATAAAACTTGAGATTAATGAGTTAATTAATTTTTGACTTGTATGAATAAGCAAAGATGAGGTTCCCTTACATTTTTGCATTCTGTATCTTGACAAAGAAGCTGTTTATGCAAACATATAAATGCTGAGAGGGAGTGCCTTTAGATTTAATGGTGTATTGCTCCTAAGTAAACATGCTTTGCAGATCAATAAGCCACTCTTGTTGCATTTTTGTGAAGGAAACCCTCCCACACACACAGAGTGACGTGGAGAGCAAAAAGAAGGAATGCGACAGTTTAAATAGAAATAGAACATCTGAGGTAGAAGTTGGGTTTTTTCTGAGCATGAGCCAGTGCATTCAACCATTGCAACATGATTTGAGGAAACATAAAGTTGGCATGTGTACAGATAAATAAAAGATGAAGGGTTTCTAGGCTTTAAAAAAAGATTGTTGATTTTACTTTTTTGCTTTTAAAATCCTTCAGACTTGGTATAAGAAAGTGCTCGCTACTTACCCACACAGTAAATACATAGACATCTGCCCAGAAACTATCTAGAACATACTCTAAAAACATTCTCATTAATAATGTTAAAGACAAAAAAATGCCATTTAAATGCCATATTCACTTACAGTGGTAACATTGAATGCAAAATCTGAATTAGAAACTGAATATGGTATCAAAAACACACCCGAATGCATTATAATGTGTGTTTCTAATCAATAATGACTCTCAATTTTATTTTAAAAGATAGTAAAAAAAAATCATGGTACTTTGCTGTTTTGAAGAATAAAAGCTGCCTTGATGTATATCCTCTGATGACCTTCCCTCCACTGAGTGACCTTGTTCTTTTTTGCAGTTTTAACTATAAAGGTTGGATTTGAAAAATACTTTAGTATATTTTATTTTTTAACGCAAATTTTGGGATTTTTGATGTAAATTTCAGAAGGAAGAAATAGCCATGTGATCTGAAATTAGATTCAGAGATTAGATTCAAGACCATTTGAAACCTGATTTAAAAGAAACTTCACTCTGTAATGTTTACAAGGGAGTTACAAACTGTTTTTATCTGTAACTCAGCTTAAACTTGTCTGCCCTATGTGCTTGGAGGATGCAAATCATGGTTGTTATAAAAACAAATGATTGGTGTTTGTCACTGTTCAGAGTGAGTGCCATGTATGTGCAGAGTGCTGTGGTTTGCTAGATTTATTAAAAGATTCAAACATTGCTGTGGTATTGGTTTTAAGACAAGTTTAACTGAGCCTACCTAAAGTGAGTGGTTCTATTACTTTGTTTTGACAAACTAAGTTAAAAAAAAAGGCTATTCTTTTGATTCTACTTAATATTAAATAGATATGCTGTCAATTATCAGATTTTTTAAATCGATCTTGAAATGTAGCAGGTTCTTAGTTAACATGAAGGTTCTAGCTAAGAAAGGTTTCCAACTATTTGCATGTTAGATAATGCAATTTTTGGGTTAATATATGCCCTTTTCCTTAGAATCTGAGTCCTTTTAGATGTTTCCAGTTTAACATCCTTCCTAACATTTTACAAGCAAGGTAAATGTCATACTTTCAATAAACAGATTTACAAATATGTGCCCTGAATCCAAGAACTCTTTTTGTCTCACTGCATGCTGTCTGCTGTATAACTTTATCCATATAAGTAAATAATTATGGTGTTAGCATTCTAAGCATTCCTCTGTTCTCATTTGGAATCTTTTTTTGTCTTTCACCTGCTCCTATCTATGGTTTATGATACCATGTCTGTCTAGTATGCTTACATTAAATCCAGTGTGCTGGAACAGAATTCACTGAGTCAAATCTGCCGCACCTCTTGCAGAGCCCCTCTGACTTTTGTCAGACTTGCAAGGGCAAACTCATGTCCTGATCTGACTGCAAAGTTCAGTTGTAAGAGAAAAAACATGGATCATAAAATAAAGCCAGAGCTTGAGAGAAGAGACTGTTCTAGGGAGTTTTATTTTCTCCTCTGGATTGGAGCTAGGAAGAAATGGGGTGTCAAGTCTATCCATGAAAACAGAGGTATGCCCAGTAGGGAAGCTCAGGAAGATAATGGATGCAGCTTTAGCTGAATAGGATCCTGGGCAGCTTATGGAAAGAGAAATTCTCCCCTGGAGGTGATAAAGAACACCTGCATTAACATTCTACTCTGAATCACCATCTGCAGAAGTCAGATTTTTACTGACTGTGTAGGGAGCCTAGGGAGACCTGCCAACTCACTTAGCTATCAAAGTGAAATACCTGAAGTCAGCTGAAGTGAAATTTTGGGATGCCTTTCTCTTTTAGTGCTGGTTCTCACAAACAAACCTCAGGACAAATGGAGCCACTGGTCATTGCAAACATCCACGTGCAAACAATAAAAAAGTGCAATGCACTTTTCCTGTCCATTGTCCATCGCTGAGGATTGTTGTGTTCCTGCTGTGCGTCCCTCGCTCAAGCATCAGAGCCAGACATCCCATGTCTGGCCTCTCCCCAGGGTTTGTCCTCTGGCCTGGGCTGTCTGCCTCAGCCTTACCTGCTTCTGTCAGAACATTTTATCCTCAGTATCCAATGAAGAACCTGTTTTCCTGTGAACTGCTCACCAGGTGGATGTTTTAGTTCCTCTGCAGGATTATTTTGCAGGTCTTCCTATAATCCATGCATGTAGTTTAACTCTTAATTGCAGCAAGAGAATTTCTTCCTTTTTATGTTGTAGGTATGAAATTTTCCCATTGGACTTCCAAGCATTTCTAAGTAATTAAATGGCATTACCATTGTTCTGTGGATGAAACAGTTGTTTCATAAATACTTGCTATGGAACTGTGACAGGGCAAGTTGGCTAAAGAAAAGTTAAGCCTTCCACTAAACCAGATTGCTTAAAGCCCCCATTCAACCTGGCCTTGATCACTTCAAGATGTGGAGGGACATCCACAGCTTCTCAGGGCAGCCTTTTCCAATGTCTCACCATCCTCACAGTAAAGAATTTCTTTATATATATATCTAATTCTAATCTAAAACCACTGTCTTTCAGTTTAAATACATTTCTCCTTGTCTTATCAACGTGCCTTTGTAAAAAGTTGCTCACCCTCTTTTTCATAAGCCCTCTCTTAGTACTGGTAGCCTGCTGAGAGGTCTTCCCAGAGGTGCCCCAGGCTGAACAATTCCAACTCTCTCAGCCTTCATCCCTTTGATCATCTTTGTAGGCCTCCTCTGGACTTGCTTAAACAGATAGAAAGTTGGACAGGGAAACAAGAGTAATATAAAGACAAACTGAATGTGTCCCAGTTAATGGTTGAGCTGTTGGGAGTTCATGCAGGTGGGACCAGCAGAAAATCTCCTTGCAGTTTCCGTGTTCCATTTCCAAGGATGGCAAGGGAATATGCCCAGGAAAGATCAAACCGCAGTAAACATGGGGTGATGTTTCTTTCAGTTTTCAGAAATTTGCTGCTGAGATTCTCAGCTGGTATCCAGGTGTTTAGCAGCTATCACTATGTGTTTCTTCTAGTAGTCTGCCCAGTCCTTTTTTGCACGACCATGCAAAAATGTTCATATTTGAACAGGCAGGTGTTACAGGATCGTGACTCTGATGTGCTGTCACATACTGTCAGTGTCAAGCTGGCCTTGATGGCTGTCCTTGACACTGCACCTCGCTCTGGGGTGACTGTACCTGAGGAAGCCCAGAGCAACGAAGTGGGCACTGTCTTTTTAGCTGGAACTGGGACCTGTGTGCTCCACATCTCTTGGGTGAATGCTGCAGGATCACTCAGGTGCTCTGTTAACTCCCTCAAGGATGATGAAAGAGGAGCCTGTTCCCCCTCCTTCTGCTCAGAGTCCAAAGTTCAAACCCTCAAGGTCATGATATTCTTCTGTGATTTAGATTAACCTCCCTCTGCTAGAAGAGGGAAATGAAATTTTTGTGAGTCACTAAGCCAGTCTTTTTTCTTATAATGCCTAGACATAATTTTGTGGGTGGTATTTAGGCTGCTAAATAATTTTTATTTATGTTATGTTACCTTGAAAGTCTTGCAGACTCTAGTAAGCACCTACAGTTTTAAGGCATCTGAGTTTAAGAAAAGGTCATCAGGAAACTCTGATGTATTCTCAGAAAAAAAAAAGCCTCTGACCTAGATTCAGCCTACTTGGTTTGACACTGAGGTTTGTTCTTTTCATAGAGCCAAAATAGGTTTTCAGCTGCAGAACTATTTTGCTTCCTGCTGTCACTGCCTAATAAAATAATGCACAGCTTTTTGTAGGACGTAGTATTTGATGAAGAATTTGCTTTACCAAAAATGCAGATCAGCCTCTTGAGGGCTCAGATATTTAGTGAGGTAATTTTCTGAAGAACTGTGAACTAACCAGATGCAAGGTAGTCTCAAAGACATCAGGTTAGGAAATTTATCGAAAAAATGACAAGAAAAGTACCAGCTAAGGGAAAAAAAATATAAAAAAGCTTAAAACCAGCACAGATCCTATGTCTTAAAAAATCCATTACTTAAATAAAACATGGTAGCAATTATATCCATGGACTAAGCAGAACAGTACTTGAATTAGCCTATATGGTACCAAGAACCACTTTACTAGAGAAAAAACCTGGTTTTTAAATCACTGGATTCAGTAACTCACAAATCCCAATCCTACCCTTATGCTGATTCTCTGTGTCAAAGTAGCATTGGTTCACCTTGATTCATTTTTAAGCAGATTAAAACATATTCAGACTCTTTGTGAGTAGATCAGTTTAGACCATTTTAATCTACTGTAACCTTTTTTTTTCCCCCTCTAAGGACACATTCTTAAAAATATTTACAAGGGAAATTAATTTAACTGGAGTATGCCTATACATAAAACAAGGAGGAAGATGTGTCTTGGAAAATGATTGAACATTTTGAAATGTTTGTAGTGAGAAACCATTGGGATACTATTATTTTGTGCATATCTGTCTATGTACTTTCCAAATTATGTATCAAGTTTGCCTAGATATTTCCTAATGATAGCTTTTTCTGCCACTTGTGACGTTTGTTGTTTCCTGCCCTTTTTAATGTAGCTTTAAAATCCCTTTGATTCAAAGAGAATGGTGACAACACTCAGAAAGCTCAGTGTCCCCTTCCAAAACCATATAATTTCCATTTGTCATCTTATTTACAATTGGATGCTTCACATAATTTGCTGTCTAGTCTGAGTTGTTCACATAGTAGAGAACTTGAGCTCCTTCTACCAAATTCCCTTTCCTGAATTGGTTGGAAATATTGTCTGTGATGGTGTAGATTCTTCCTAGCAGTTTTCAGTGAAGCAGTACACTATGGAGTCACGAGTCAGGTTTTTGTCACTTCACTCCTTCTCCTGCTTCCCAGAAGTGCTCTATATTAAGCCCACATTATCATCTGCCTAGTCTTGACTTTCTAGATAGCTACTGTTAAAAATGCAAAGCTTTTCTTGGTGATTGCTTTGTAAAAGCATTTCATAAATGGTTTGGTTCACTACTTGAGGCTTGTTAAGTAAACTGTTTTACATTATATCCAGCTCCTTTCTCCAAATGAAAGGAGCAGAACAAAGAGATACATTGTCTTTAGTGCACACTGAATTCTTACCTCTCCTGAACAGAGGTATTTCATGAACAAAGGTGCTCATCAAAAGTGCTTCCTTGCAAGATTTTTGTATTCTCTTATTAGATATGCCATTGTATTGGGTTTTTTTTCTTTTCCTGTAAGAAAATTAATTTAAGATGCATTGTTTGCCCAGAAGAAACCTGTAGATACACTTGTAATCACTTACTGTGACCACATGATACTTATTGTGATTAGAACATATTTTCCCATTTGTAGGCAGTGTATATCTGTTCCAGTCAGTCCCTTGTAAACAATGGCACTTAGTTTATTCTGGGATAAAAAATCATAGTGGTTTGAACGTAATCAAAATCTGAGTGCATTATGACAAAGGAAAACAAAAGCTAACTGCCTTGATCAGATTTTTAATTTATTTGATAAATTTCAGTAAGGAACTTTGTTCACTGGAGAAGTGTATTAGCAGATAAATCTTCAATATTTTCTGCATCAGGAAAAATAATCAAAATAAAAGGAAAGATCTGCCATGCTTTGTTTGATGGCTAGTGCCAAAGATGTAGCACCAAAAAATGATAACTAATGGTAACTAATCTGTTTCAGTGCTAAATGTTTGTAAAAACTAATTTTTAAAATATGTTAAATAATAGTGAAGTTGATTTGAAATCAGGGGAGAAGGAATGCTCTCCAGAAGCAGTAATTTTTGCTAAAGATGATACTTTCTGCTCAGTTTGAAAACACACATATAAAAAAGAAATCATTACTGGGTTGGCAAAGATCTGCCTGACACCCCTCTTATAGAAGCAGTTCACATCCTGTGGGAGTTCTTTAGGGAACTGAAACACAAATCCTTTAGACATGCCTGTCTGCTTCCCTGCACTCTGATTTTCTTTTCCAGAAGATGGGAAGGAGATGAAGTAACAGGTACAATTTGGAAGAATTCTTTCACCAGTATTCATCCCTTAGTTTGTAGCTAACTGGCTGATAAGGGAGGTGTACTGATATTATAGATTAAATAGGCCCAGGTCTCTTTTTTTATCCTGGAAGTCAGTTGCTTCCACAACATGCTTCCATGCAACTGGATTTCCTAGTTACCAAAACAAGGAGGCCTCAGGTCAATGTCTGCTAACTCTCAGGCTGGTTCAGGAGCTGTTCTGGAAGATATTAATTAGCTTGAGCCAAACCTATTTTTCTGAAAAAGTATTTTCCATAGACAGTCAAATTCTATAATAGGGGAATGTTTTCTAGCACTTTTAAATTTTCTTGTTGGAAAAATATATTTTCCATATTTTTTGCTTTAAAATTTATAAAAGATTTCTAACATCTTTGTAAGCTGAAATTCCCTTAAAATTGTTATTAAAATAGTCCTTTGCAATGGAATGTTATTTCTTCAGTCATCTGGGTTCAGTTAAGGGAGCACAATGGTCAGATAAGAGGATGAGTCATAGTGAGATGATTCACAGGCAAAAGAACAGGAGAAGTATTTTTCCCAAAAGATTTAATTTATTATTTTGTAACTTTGTATTTACAGCTGTAAAAGCTCACTACTGTATCTCTTTACTATGCACAGATACAAAGAATGAAGAACAATACTGAGCAGTGTATAGGCAATCCTCCCCTATAAAATGGTGAGCATATCTTCTCACCCCTTTGAATGCAATGGACCTGTTTGTTTGAACATAACACCTCAAATATATGTGAAAGACCAGACTGTGTGCATAAACCAAATATCTGCCCTTCTTCTGCTGTTTATGAATTTTTCACACTTCATTCTGCAATGAAAATTATTCATCTTTACCTCAGAAAGGTGATCACAAGTAGACACTCTGGCTACTTGCTTTTAATGAGGGAGTGTATTAGTGGATAAATGTTCACTATTTTCTGCATCAGGAAAAATAATCAAAATAAAAAGAAAGATCTGCCATGCTACATTGTTTTTGTTTGATGGCTAGTGCCAAAGACACAGCATCAAAAAATGAGCAAGCTGTAATGACAGCAAAGTCATGTAACTTCTCTGAACAGAGTAAATATATCATATTTAATCATTGCTCCTCCAAATTTCTTTTCCTGTGGAATGGAATGCCAAACAATTTCTTATTTTTTTCCTGCTAGTACTGCTCCTGAAAGTATATGCTGAGTCACTTACACCATCTGCTATCTGTGCACGTATCAGCTGAGAGAAGTGTTCAGAAGTTTCTGAAGACATCTGCTTATTTCCCTGAGCTTACCAATTCAGGGTTTTTCTGTTTTAAATCATACATACTTGCACACTTCCTAAAATAGGCTCTTCTTCCTTGCATTTCACAAGAATTTTAGAACACTGAGATTTTTAGTCTTCCAAGTCTGATCCCTTGCCTTTGTTTACTAGTTTTAGAAAACAAGATATTCATAGTAGTAATAGCTGTGACAAGATCTAGAGGTTTTACATGGTAGTTCATTCACCATTGCATGAGCTTTGAAACAGTAAATATTGGACATATTTCACATTGGCCTACTTGGTTATTCATTGTCAATTCAAACAACTTCTTTAAAAGCTGAAATGCTGAGATGATATTTAGCTCCAATTTCCTGTCTGAGGTTTTAACTAATACATCACTCTAAGGTACTGAATGATACCAGATGCAGAAAATAATGCAGCTTCCTGATGGAAAAGCACAAAAAATATAAATCTGTATATATGTAGATATATATATATGGATAACTGAGGAAATTATAGATTCTATACAGAGGCCCAGTTCTATTGTCATGTTACTTGCACTTAAGTAGTTGACACAGGGAAAGAATCACATGGCCTTTTTTCTAGCTATGTTAGACATACCTGGTAAAAAATTTTGCCAACATGCATCGGTAGGCTTCTCTTAGCATGCCTTTTTGATTAGTTAAATTATAAGTAACTCTTCAGTTTCTAGAAACAGTTGAAAATAATGACTTGCAAATAAGTAAACAGCTAACTTATATAATGATATATGGCTATAAAAAACAGTTTATAAGTACAGTTTAATTGAATTCCTGATGGAAAAGACTAATTTTTACAGTAAATTTGACCAGCAGTAGCTCAGGTTCCCCAGAATTTATGCAGATTTTTCCTGAGGGCCACTCTTGTGTTACAGTCTCTGACATCATGCAGGCAAGAATACTTCATGCTTTCTTCAACTTCACTTCATGCTTTCTTCAACTTCTTAAAACCTAACTTTGCATTCATTTTGTGCAATGGCTTCCCATGACAATGCTAAACCCAGAGGGCTTACTTATGGACTTATAGCTGCCTCCATGGTCGCAGGTAAATTTTAGTGCCCAATTTTGATGGGCACTGGGATGAGACTAGTTGTGAGCTACATATCCACAGAATAATATTTTTTAAGTTCCAGCACTGGACAAGCTCATGCCAGCAGCCTAGAAGGAAGGGCTCCTCACCTAGACCAGCTCCAAAGTACAACTGCTGTTGCTTGCAGAGTGCTGTGGGGCCAGTGTTAGACCATTTCTAAAAGTGAAACCATAGGAATCAACTTCTAGAGCTCAGAGATGCTTTCTAATACTTTTTAATTTACTGGGATAGAGACTGTCTATGTCCTGTCAACAACTTCTTCAGATACTGCTTACCTTTAAAAGAACCTGAAGACAGTGGTGAGCATAAAAGAAAGGGGTGTGAGTGGTAAGACAAGTTCTTTCAGAGAGGAAGAGCTACTTCCCTACTTCTGCTGCAGTTTTGAAGAGAGAAAGAGGATGAGTTCAAAATCCTTGTAGAAACTATTTCATTTAATAATTAAGCCAGTCTTTGCTCCATGATTGCAAAGCATGCCCTTGCAAACTGACAGACTAATTTCTGTGACACCTGCAGTAATTGTGACGTGAAAGAAAAAAGGGACTGAGGCAAAAATGAGGAAACCATTACTGTCTGTGCAATAGTCTCGTTGGTACGAGATTTCTAAATCAATTTATATCTCAGTGCAAGGATATGGCTGAAGAAAGATAAGCTGTGCCTGAGGGAATGACTACAATATGGGAGTGGAATTGATTTGTCTTACGACAACAAAATTTCCTGATGAAAACCTCCATAGATTATATAGAAAAATAGAAACACTTTTTTAATCCCCTTAGAAAAACAATTTACCTTTTATTTTTGCCCATTAGAAAGAAATAAATTTATTTCTTTTGAGGTGAAAAGTTAATACATAAAAATATATTTGTAGCAGTCCTATGTGAAATTATGGGAGAAACCAGAACATCCTTTGGTGAAGGAAAAGGCTCGGACACAGATTTTTAAGGATCAGAAGTGCCCTGGAATTAATGTATTCCTTTAGATAACTGAGGAGTTAATGTATATAGTTACAGAACTAATTGAAAATGATCAGTCACCATTCCTGTCACAAATGTGAGGATTTCGGAATGTCATCAAGCTAGATTATGTAATCAGTCCTTGGATAAACAGCTTTTCTCAAAATTACAGTCTTTAATGGTTTTTCCAAATTAATTTCATTTAATTTAAAACTTTTTAAACTGATTACTGCTAATCTGGAAACAGTGATCAACCCATTGTCAACTAAGAAATTAAATGCCCTTTTTTATTAATTGGTAGGCCATTTTTTCAGCTTTTTCTTGTTGTTGTTTTTGAAGTTTTTTAATCTATACCTTAAAAATTGAATATGGGTATTTGGAAAACATTTAATAGGTAATTATATAAATATTAGTATTTAAGATTGCATTAAAGAAAAGATGCCTGTATAAAACCAGGATTTTCTGTTTCATGGAATGGCCTTTAATTAACTCTGGGATATTATCTGTAAATGTGTTATGCAAAAATTACATTATGCAGTTGCAAAATTACTTATTATTAAAAAAATACTAATGTAAGTCAGCATCAGAGAAATGATCACACCCCGCTTTTTAACAGCAAAGAGCAGCACATTGGAACAAGGTTTGGAAAATTCCAGCCCCTCACAATGAAACAAAATTAGTTTTATTCCTGCAAAACTCTTAGGTTATACAAGACTAATAGGAAAATAAATAATTATTATTTCATTTTGCAACATTGGTTGTAACATACATGATATATAGGATTTGACATTAGAATCAATGTTCCTTTTAAGTGGTTTATATATGGAATAAATCATTGAGCAACACAAGTAGCTGTACTGAAATCTGCACCCTTCACAATGGTATTTGCTGACCAGCGTTTTAAAAAATATCCCCATGCATACTAAAAAACCAATTTTTGCACCTGATTTTACTAAAAGCCCGTCGTTAAAGAAAAGAAACAAAAACACATTGGCAAGCTATTTTTGGCAACAAAATCCTCAGAGAAATCCAAGCTGAATTCAGATGCTTTGTCGGTCTTTTTTTTTTAATTCACTTTTTGTGAAAGCCTTTCTACCTGTCTGGGGACCTGCTGCTCTGGACCATCCATTCACAAATGCCTGAAATCTTCCTAGCCTGTAACATGGTCTGTAATAAGCTACACAGTAAAAGCTGATGCTGTTTGTATTAAAAAATGGCCATTTGCGATGGCCATGACCTCCACTCTGGATTCAGTGCAGTCGTGACTGTCTGAGGTGTTGGATCACACTTGGGCGCAGATATATCTATATACGTCTGTATAAACATATATATCTAAAAGGCTGATATATAGTTAAACGTATATTATTAACATTGGTTTTTTTATTGTAAATTTTTAGTTATTTCTCTTCTGTCATTACAGCTCTCTTATTCCTACTTGTTCCCCTCTGGTAGTACTTCTTTAGTAGTATTCAATTTATTTTTCACTCACCCTGCTACCCTAGTTGGTCGGAAACATTCTTTCTATTTTCTTGCTTATTGCTACTCCTCTCTTCCATTTTCTTATTCTTTCTTAAAACAGTGGTATTTTACTTAAAATTGTGATTCACAGACCTGGAAAATATCTCAGTCAAGGAATAAAATCATTGGTGTTCAGCTTAACTCAGAGACTGTGGTGTAAAAATGTAATTTTGTAGAAGGTATTTTAATTGGGATTTATCACACCAAGGATATGATAGCAAATATTCATAGGCAGGATCAAGATAAACTTTTATTTTGGTTTAATAATTATAATAGTTATGCTAATAAACTTAGGAGAAAGATCAACTTTATGGAGCCCTACAAGAACTGAAGGTTTTATCTTACAGCTTCATGAATGCTGTGGCTTTAATTACACTACTTGTGGCCTTGAAAGACCCTGGGTATATTTTATCTAGCATGCAGTTTATTGTTTTCCCAATTTAAACTATATAAAGCACAACTGCTAAAGAATTTGACACAGGTCTCTTAAAATTTCCTCATTAGTTATTTCTGCACAAGGAGTTTGATGCCAGCTGGAGGGAAAGGTCTTAAAAATAAATGGTGCCTTAATATTTTTAAGTTGCTTTCCTGAGAAATAGGTAATTTGCATTAGAATATCTGCAATGACCCCAACAGCAAGATGTTTCTGTGCTCAGACTGGATAGTTCAGTTCAGTCCTGAACTGGAGATTTTTGGTAAAGGTTCTTCAAGTCACTAATTTTTTGAGTATATTTAAAAGGTCTGAAACAATACTCAGGGTCTGAAAGTCTGAAATAATATTCCTTATTAGTCACTGAAACCTACCTGGCTTCGAGCTATCTAAGATTTTTTTTTTTTCTTTTTTTTTGTTTTTGAAGTGTAGACACTCAAAACCTATTCCTTAGCTGTTTTTATGATACAAAATTTTAACTTGTGAAAAAGCAACAACTCACAAATCTAAAAAGATTTGACTTGCAACATGAAACAAGCGTTAAGTACAGAGAAACCATTAATTTTTAAATTATTACATTTAGTAAATAAGTACTAGCTGTGTCATCTGCAATACAACAATTGGCAGCTTATCTTCTGTTACTAGTTATTTAGGCTAATAGGGGGTCTAGAAAAAGCGTTTTAATAGATGTCAAGCACAAGGATAGTTAGTAACCTTGGCATTCAAATGGCAAGAGAGCAAGCTTGTGGCTCTTTGAGAAATTAGAGCATTTGAATGCAACTTGTATCAGCAGAAAGACACAAATATTTTTATGTCATACATAAACTTGTATATAACTGCTGCTGCTGATATGGAAATCTATGTTAGCAAATTTGTTACTTTTGGTCCTGTATATTACACACTATACTATATGACTGACTAATCTTTCTCCTGTCATCCCAGTTTCTCCTTCTTCAGTTCTTCATTTTTGAATTTGTTCTCGGTTATTTTTGTGGTAAATACTGTGTTTTCTCACATGTGTGCTGTGTGCCTGCAAGCACTGTTCATCTCCCAGTTTCAATCTTTTGGCTTGGAAAACAGAAAAATCTGACAAGGAGTCCCAGGGCTTTTTGGAATGTGTTAACGTGTCTGCTTTTTTGCTGGGAACAGCCCCTTTGACTGTCTTTATGTAAAGGATACTGCCAACATCTTTGCAATTTTAAAAGGTTATGAGCGAGAGGTCATGTCCTTCTAATATACCAGAGAGGCTGGGAGGGGTACCTGCACATCAGAAATTCAGGACCTAGGCATCACCTTTTTTTTGAGCTGACTTTCACAGACTTGACTATGAATATAAGTTTGCTATGACACAGAATAAACAGACTTCTTTTCAATTGAGATTATTTCTCAGTTGATATATTGATAATAATTACTATTATAATTATTACAAATAATAAACACAATAAATAACATTGTGTTTATTATTTGTAATAAATACAATATTACAAAAACAATAAAAAAATCAGGATAAACAGATATTACAAAAAATAATACTCTTTTTTTCTGTCCTTGAAAAGTGGAAGGAATCTAGTAAGCTAAATATGGTTGTGTGTTAAAATTTACAATTCCAAAAAGAAATAAATAGGGCTTTAGGAGTATGTACACACATATTAAAACAAAATATCACCTTGTTGGGCTTGATAAGTCTGAGTACTCAGCTTTTTCTTATCCATCAGCCGTGGGTTGTAAAATAAAATTGACCTTTCGTCTCCTTGTAATTAGGATAGCACCCACATTTAAGAATGTAATCATGTATTAAAAATAGTCAATTTTATTTCATTTCACTGTGATAAGTGTTATCTATCAGAATCTCTGACACTTTACTTAATTTAGAAGGAATATCTCTTCTCAAACATGGAGGATACATTACCTGACTAGTCTTTCAGAGGCAGCAGTCTATGATCCCACTAAACAGGTACAAATGTAATTTTCTTTCCAGCGGTTTGCAGGCTCAGTCACTTGTCTCTTTTCTTGCAGAACGATTCCTGGGGAAAGCAGTACTCATATGCACTCTTCAAAGCCATGAGCCACATGCTCTGCATTGGGTACGGGGCCCGCGCCCCCGTCAGCATGTCCGACCTCTGGATAACAATGCTGAGTATGATCGTGGGGGCTACTTGCTATGCCATGTTTGTTGGTCATGCCACTGCCCTCATCCAGTCCCTGGATTCATCACGACGACAATACCAAGAAAAGGTAACTCATTTTCTCACAACTCCTCAGGTTGTGGAATGGATTAATGGGATGTTTTAACGCTTTACATTAAATGGTCTAGTAGCGTGTGAAGCCTTTGGCAGCTATCATTGAACACAAAGGAGTTCAGAACACTCCGTGAGTTCAGTATATTTTTGCAGGAACCGACTTTGCTTAGAGAGCAGCTGGTTCTTGATGTTCAACTTCCTTTGTATTCTTCTGTGAAAACTCTGTCCCTTGCTTCAGACTTGCTTTGTATCCCTTTGCTACGTTCTGTAGGTAGTTGAACTAGGTAGCTTCAACCATGGCCTTGACCTTGGTAGCTTGGCCATGTCTTTACAATTTCCTGTCATTCCTTTGGAGTGCAGTTCAGGGATCACACTTGAACATGTCAAAAGAATGGCATGACATGAGGACAGACCAATTCAATTAGTTTTGCTTGTAACTTCCTCAGAGGAGTGCTCAGAAAAGGTCTTCATTTGCTTAGTAACAGTATTGTTTACATGTGACTCCATGATCTGTAAGGTCCTCTCCAAGGTCAAAAAGGATTTTGGCCAGACATGGAAAAGTAGAGAAAGGTTAGTGGAAGAGTGTTCACTATGAAGCAGGAATTAAAAGTTGTTTTATTCCGTGTAAAATTGGAATTAAAAAGATATGAAGGGGTACACGGTTGGATCTTCATGAAGTACTAATTAAAACTGTCAGTTGTGTAATAAAAATCAGATACAGGTGTTCATCAAGGCATGCAACTGGAAGATGTGGCTAGCAATGATGGCATAAGGAAGAAAGGATCAGAATGAACCTCAGGAAGGGAAAAAAAGAACATGCAGAATTAGAGGTGTTTAAAAGATGGCAAAATTCATTACTATAGTAAATGGGGAGCTGGAGGAGCCATAGCAGGGGAGAGGTAGTGAGCAGCTGGGCAAAGTAGTGAAATCAAAGTTTACATCAGCAAATAGGAAACACAGCCTGAGCAATGGTATTTGGCATGTGTCCATAACAAGGTCCAGAAAGGCAAACTGGGCAGAAATCACAGTATGATGTAACACAAACCTGGGGGAGAAAACTGGCAGAGACTAAATAGCCAAGGGGATGACCCTGGCATCTGCTGAGGATGAAGGGGAATTGGCTGGGAAAGAAAGAGGGGGAAAAAAAGAGTAGGATGGACTGGGAGATTTTCTTTACAAGGAAGCAAAGAGGGAGGAAATGAGAATGTGTGGGTGAAGAAGGGTTTATATACAGTTTTGTTAAGCTCAAATTGCATCCAGATCATGGGTTCAGTATGTGAGAGACAGGAAGAGGTAAGATGAGCTGTAAGTTCAGTGACAGAAAAATTTGCTTGTGGCTGACAAAACAGTTCAAAAACAAGTTTGGAAGCAAAACAGTTCAAAACAAGTTTGGAAGCAAGAAATTTCACACGCTGTAGTGTGTCATAAAATATAAGTTAGAATAAGAGGTTAAGAAAGAGAGTAGAGATCATTAAAACCAAATGAGTTCTGTCAGTGACGAAACCCCCTTATTCATCTCAGTATAATGTCAAAGGGCTAATCCTGGTGGGTTACCTGACTCAACTGGCTCATTAGGTCTGTTCTGTGAACGAGAAGGAAAGTAATTTTTTCTAAATGGGACATTTCTAGGAAGCTGGGACCGAAATCTCATAACCATGGACATGAAGTATGACTGCAGCATCATTACAGGTCAACATACATACACTCATATACATAGATTTAAGAAATCAGAAGAAATGTCACTAATTCACCTAAAATCTTATGTCAATCATTATCCTCAGATCTTGCTGGCTGAAGCAGTATATCACAATATTTTGAGCGTCAGAGTGTATTTTAAACTGTGCTGAGTAAAGCCAGTGTCAATTGCACTTGTTTTGTAAATTAAAACCCAGCAACAATCAATCAGTATTGCATGTCTCATCATTTTGCAAAACAGCAAACAAAACTTTCTGTTTATTCGTTTGCTCTCTGATTTTATATACACACATTATTAAACATTAGCATGGAAATATCCAGCATTTTTCAGCTCCTGCCATTCTCAACACATTCATTTTTTCTTTTGTTTTTTTCTTCTGACTTGTTTCCTGACTTCTGAGGTAAAGAATCACATGGCACTGACAATCAGAAATTTTAGAAATAAGCCAGAAATTGCATATTTATATCCTTTAGAAAATTTTTTCTTATTTTTTGGAATCTATTCTTGCACTGTTTATTAAGGGCTAAAAGGATGTGTTGAACAAATAATATTTTTCTACTGATTTCTGAGAGTCTGGACCCTGATACAGTGATAACAACTGTACAGACTTGTCTGTACATTCTTAACCATTTCTTTATCATACTTTCATCTTATTTTAAAATAAATCTTGATTATAGCATAAGAATTATAAGTCATTACTACAAATTCTTAAAGGGTATTCTATATTTGTCTTTATTCTGCAAACTACATTAATAGCATTCAATACCATTTTGTTGTACCCATCTTGTCATTGTATTGTCTAAAATACTGGCAGACAAAAATTTTTTATATTTCAGGTATCTGACACTTTAGAAAAAGGTAGATGAAATTCCAGCTACAGATTTCAGAGTTTTAATATATTCCATTATGTATTTCTGCATTGTGCAGATATAGATGCATTGGTTTGGTTTTTTTCTTCTGAAATTAAAAAAAAAGAAGGGGACTTTCATTTTTTTGGACTTAAGGGCTAGGATCAAGTTCTTTTTTTAGACAAGTATATCTCAGGTTGTATATTTATTGGCTCCATTTGTTTCCTTGTAAGAATTATGTAAAATAATGAAATTAATATGAATTTCTAGGCAACACAGAATGATAGTGGAGGTAAGAAAGAAGTTCTTATTTGATTCTTCTCTAAATAACATCATGAATGTATCTGTGGAATGCAACCAATTAAAGGAAATTTCTGGTCCTTCTCCCTCTGAAAGCAGCCAGAAATAAAATATTTGCTGAAATCTCTCTCATTCAGGTCCTTCCAAAGCTCAAGGTGTGCAAAACTAGAACAAATATAGTACGAAATGGAAGAACTACACACAGGAAGAGAAGAACGATATTTCATTAAGCCAAATGTCAAACTCTATCAAAGCATTTGATCTGTGCCAAGCACTACATGCTGAGAGAAATCACAACATGTTAATGAAGCAAATATTGTTCCACAGGTTTACTCTTATGGGCCAAAATGTATCAGAAAATTAAGAGTGATTATAAGCCATCAGATGTAGGAAATGGACAGTAAACTTGTGCTCTGAGAAGCAGTACAAAAAAGAATGTATTGATACATTCTGTTCACTCTGCTGAAGTTCAGTCTTTTTTCGGCTGAAGTAGTGGAACTGTTCTCACAGGAAAAAAAAAAAAGTCTCTCAGATTTAATACATACATCAGATCCTGGTATCAATTAGTGAAGGACTTATACCTAAAAAAGGAGAGAGATGTCCAGTTCAGGTGTACTTAATCCATATTCTCTTTACAGTAATAAAGTTTGATGGACCATTCTACCTTAGAAAAGCACTGAATAAATCAACAATCAATATCATCTTAGCACTCTCTCCTTCCTGACTTTGGTGTAAGTCAAAGAGGAATGCAGTAATAACTAAAAGCAATATTCTAAGTGACAACACCTTTAACATTTTATAATGTCTAGAAAGTCAGCACATCGCAAAGATTTTTGCCTTTTCAAAGACATTTATTTGAAAGAACCAGAAATGCATATGCTAAACTTGTTAACAATCTAGTGTGAAATAAAGAAGGCAAAATGAGCAGTCATTTGACAAGGAGGTGAAGATCACTTGTTACATATTTCTTCCTTTAGATGTTGGCAGTTCCTAGTAGGAAGATGTTTGCCTGATGCTGTGAGTGTCAAAGAATTTTCATGATTTAAGATAGATTAAAATTTCCTCTGTTACATTCTGTCATAGGCAAAAAGTATCAAGGAACAACAAGCTATTAGAGACAAGATTTGTAGTGGCATACAGATTGTCTCACAGCATAAAGATTGTTAAATTGGTTTGATAAAATACCAGGTATGAGCTCGGGAGGTTATTATTTAATTTTATTTTAATTTTCCTTATGCCATCATTTTCCATTTTCTTTATGCTATCATTTTATATATATTGTTTATTGTCTAATAGAACTCAAACCACATAAGGCGTTAAAAAAAGAATAAGACCATTTTTGCCAATTGCAAGCAATATGAGAGACATAAAAATGTTTAATTAAATTATATACATATAGGAAGTGGGAAAAAGTTACAATTGCCTTCAATGTCCCAAAGAACATTTTCTAACTCCATATATTGCTTTTATTTTATCTCTTAATTTGTGGTCTTTGAGCATGTCTTCAGTTAAATCAGTCTAGTTCAAAAGAAGAGAATAACTTAAATGTACTTTTTTACAGAGAAAAAGTAATAACTATATAAAGTTAATTTAAAAGCAACCAGTAAGTTGTAAGTAGTAAGCAACTACTACATAATTATATGATAGTGTGCATTTTTATATAGCTAGCATTGGGATTTGGAGCTCAGATTGCCAATTTTTCATTTCTTAAGCATCAAAAGAAACTTTTGAAAGGAATAACCAAATTAGAGCAGCAGGGCAGCTTTAGATTTTGCAGCACAAGGCCTTGCCCCAGCTTCTCTGGTCTGTCTGTCACACACATGCACACACAGGATATCTAAATTGCCCTCTCAGTCCGTGGGGAAATACCTGGCATGCATTGCAAGAGGTAGCAGCACCTTGGGGTGCTTTGGGGGAGCTGTGGGTGGGACATGTTCCCACTTCCCTGCCTCTCCAGGTGTGTGTACTCCCTCACCTTGGGCAGTGGCGCAGCTGAGGTCCTCCCTTCCAAAACTGGGGGCCGCCTCTCTGATCTTCCTTCGCTGAGCAGTTGCTTTAGGGTGCAGTGGAGGGGCTCCGCCACAGCGTAAATCAAAGCTTGTAGCCACTCATCCAGCCAGTGACACCTCTGCATCTTCCTAAAGAGGAATGGGAGACATCTCTTCCATGTTTTCGTGAGTTTCAAGCAGTTGGTGGTTAAACTGAAGGTGGAGCAAGGTGAATACTGAGTTCTTGGCGTGTTCATTAAAACTACTTCAGTTCTTAGGAAATATTTCTGGAAAATTTTAGATATTTGTAACTATGTCGTCTGTAAGTATCAGGGATTTGTGTATATCCACATGACTCTGGGAAATGGCTGCTCCGGCCATGATGGAAATTCATAGGAAAGGAAGAGCTGTGGCCAACTCAAGACCACATCACTATTTAGCTAGGCTTACACCAGCTTGTGGTGTATATATTTTATTAAACTAAATACAGATATCCATGCTGGACTTGAGTCAGATGAAATAGAGTGAAACTGATAAAGTTTCCAATGCCTACATATTATATGCTATTCATAAAATCTTTGAAAATTTAGATTTATGGATTTTTTTTTTTTTGCTTAAATTGAACAGATGTTCAAACAGCAATTTGCAGAACCTGAATTTTAGACACACAGCTGAATTTGCAAGAATGAAGTCATAGAATGTTATTACTGGATCGGGTGTGATGTGAGCAGCAAAGTACTGATTAAGTACTGATTTCTAAGTTCAGTAGCTTTTCATGGTTTACACATGGTTTTTTAAAAATGGAAGTAATGCTTTTCTGGGGCTGATAGTAGTTTTTAGAAAGACTGACAATGCTGTAACACAAAAATTTTCTGTGATTCTTTACTTAAAAATAGTCTGTTTTCATTTATAAAGCATAATTTTAGCAATAAGTCATGTCATGTGGCTGCTGAAGAAGGTGAGCAACTTGGAAGATAAATCTTGAATTTTCTATGCAGCACAGCATACTTGGCACACCAAAGGAATTATTTATTTTGGAAGATGAGGGGTGGTTTCCTTTATCCTTGAATTAGACCTACTTGAAAAAAACACATAAACAAACAAACAAAAAACACCCCACGATTAAACCAAAACAAAACCAAAAAAACCCAAACCAAAACAGGAAAATAAAGCAAACCCTTTTCTCAGCAGGGTTTCTCTACTTTTGCAGGTTTTTAGAAAATTCCCATCAGCTTACACAGACATATATCCTATTCAGCTTTGCCACAGTACAGTATTTTAAATGGTAAAGAATTTTGAAGTGTTTTATCAAGTGATCAAGTACAAGAGTTGCTAACAGCTTTGTACAATGTTAGGACCTCAGTAGTAAGCATTCCTTTTATTAGAAGCCATATAGTCATCACAGTATTGTGAACGACAAAATTCATTATTCCCTAAATATTTAGGCATGACTGAGAATCATTGCACACCATAGTATTTGTGGATTGTTTCTGGTAGTTATAACTCCTGGATTTGTGATTTTATTTGGAAGTTATAGTTAGAGAAGGGTCTGTAAGTGTTGGCTTTAGGATTATTTCTGAATCATCTTATGCTGTTTTGGCATACATCATATCCCTGACTGCTAATTGTACAGATGTAGTATTCCTGGCTTCTGTGAGCCTTATTGGTCCTTGTAGAAAGTAATGAGATTTATTAGAACAAAGCAAGCTATTAAAAGATACTTGGTATCACTCAATATTCTGAAAGGGAAAACATTCTGGAAGGGAAAAAACTAGCTGAATCTCAGAAAAATCTTTTCAACTACTCTAGTTCACAGGATGCATCCTGTTATTTGATAGAACATGCACATAATAGAACTTGTAGGTACATTAATCCTTTTATTTATATGCATCTTTTAACTTGATGTATAATTAAGACCATCATGAAATCAACTGACATATAAATGAATATTTAAATTCTCAGCCGTGAGAACTAGTGTGGGCTGTGCAGACAGAAGCTTATTCACTGAGCATGAGAATATTTGTTGTGTCATGATAAGGCCTTCACTGCCATCGCTTTCTTTCTCTTTCTCATCTTTATCAGTGTTTTGTTTATAATGATTACTTGGATTTTTGCTGCGCACACTTGTGATATTGACATTGATCTTCACAATTTTTGAAACAGGAAAGAATGATAGATAGCATTGTAAAAATTAAGGGAACAAAATATTTTCCCTCTCCCAAGCAAAAATCAGAAATTACTCACCTTTAATGATACAACATTAAAAAAATCAACAATTTTTTTTCTCTGCAAGTTGATCTGAATATGATGTTTAGTTTGAGAGCAAGACTTTGGAGAGAAATATAAATTAGTCAGAACATGCTCTCCTCTTTTGTCGTGATACTTCATTGTTGTTTCATCTTCATTGTTGTTTCATCATTACCCCATTCTTGCTGGGGGAATTGGGTGGTGATTTTTGCCTTTCCTCTGAAAAGGCGCTTGGTCCCTCCTGGCAGCAGGTACTGTGCAAGCCTAGTGCTCTCCACCCGGCTGCATCATACCTGTGCCAAACTGTAATAGACTCCCGCTGCTTCTAAAATGGCAGATGGGACTGTCTTTGATTTATTGCTGTGTTGTGGGTAATTTACCTATAAAGTGTTCTGCTGTCTTGCATTATGGATTAGGTTTCTAGCAGTTTTCCATACGAAACTGCAGAGCAAGCTCATTACAATTGCAACCATGTTCATGATGACTATATAAAATTAGCTGTGAAGGCATGAAGTTATTCTAGAGTCAGATTTTACACACAATCTGCTTTCTTTCCACAGTAATTACCATAGGTTCCCACACTAAATAGATTTTTTTTAAAAAAGAGAGAAACAAAAAACAAGGAACTAAGTTTTGGGCTTCAAACTTTCTGTTCAAACACAGCACAAGTTACAAATTTAACAAGCGAAAACTGTGATTCACACCAGATACCTTTAGCAGGTAGCAATTATCCAAGTTACACTAGAATAACTGTGCTTATGTCCTGTAAATGGATAGAAGGAAATAGCCGTCAATATTATCTAATATAATATTAGGAGTGAGAAAATAATCCTTTCTGTGAAAGATTATGGTTTTCTTAGGGAAAAAATGAAGAAAGAAGGATTTATTATTTTTATATTGACTTGTACATCGTAGTTCTTTCCCAATCTCACTCTGTTTCTCAATATTTGAGAAATTAGTGCATATATACTTTGAGAACATAGTAATTTGTATAAATAAGACATGCAATATTTATAAATGCTTTGGAGTGCAGAGGATAGCAGAATAATCAAAGCATTTTCCCTTCAAATGAGTGTTTTAAAAGCCCTTTTGTATTGTTTTGTGTGATAAATTAACAGTTTAATTCAAGTAGTTATTAACCTTGAAAAAATATTGTAACACTAATTCAAGAAAATGTATTAGAAAGGACAAGCAGTAATAAATGTAGCAGTAAAATGCTTTTAACTCCATTTGTTTTCATAAAATACACTAGACCTGCCTTTTACATCTTATGCTACCAAAGGAAAAAAAAACCTTCAGAAAACATTTTTCTAAATGCTAGTTACTTAAGCATAATAAAAGGGCTTTTAAAATAAAAATTCACAGTGCTATGTTTTCACAGTTTGGTATTAGGAAACTGTAATTTTCAGAATGATATCTATACAATCTCCTTCTAGACAAAATATTTGTTGGTCAGAATTTGATGTATATGTAAAAGTAATTTTCTAAAGTTTCGAGGAAAACACTGAGAATTTTTTAAAATGAGAAGTGAAGTCTTCGGGTGTTTCTTTTTGTGCATATGAAGGAGCTGGTAACTAGAATCTATGGAGTTAATTTCCCTATGTAAGATACCTCCCAATCCTTTTTAATTTTTCAACATTTTTTAAGGCATAGGCCTTTTCTTCCCCTGATTGAGTAGGGAATGTAAGTAAGAGAGGTGGGTGATCACCTGGCTGAAGAGCCCATCTGTCTGTGTTGCTGCTTTATTCCTGCACACTGTGTGATATTGTTCAGCCCATGTTTGGGCATCATCAGGCAGCATCAGAGGATGGATGTGGCCCCACCTCAGCCAGGAGTACCACTGACACCAGAGGCAACCCAAAAGGATGACTTAAAGGAAAACTGAGGCAGAGAGCCTCAAAAGATGACTGGTCAGTGTAACAAGAGATAGTGGAAAGGCATCTCTGGCTTTTTCCTATGGTATGTCTGCAAGGAAAACCAGTTTGAAATGGCAGGAGCCAAAGAATATGTGAGGAAGTGAGGATGAAAGAAACAACAGGGACTGCACCGGGGGGTAGATGATGTTGACTTGTTTTAGGGAAGAACTGTGGTTGACAGGGGAGCTTGTGTTGAGGGATTTGTTGATGGCTAAGCAAGAACCTCTCATTGGGCAGTACATGATGTCATCTGAAAGAATTTAGGGAGTCATTTGACACACATTCTGAATTTTCAGCAAAGAGATAGAGATGAACCTTCTATTTCCACCTGCATATCCCCTCACTTAGAACAGCAGCTTGTGTATGTGGACAGTGCAAATAAAAGAAGAGAACTGAAGTGAGGATGATCAATGGAATGGTTACCTGGATTACTATATCAGATTACCCAGTTCTGCCAGCCAGGAAGTTTTGAGTTGCATGAGCAGAGACAAGATAGCATCTGATAATCCCTGCTCCGTCAGGTGCAGCTGTAAGGCATGAGCAGTATTTACTCTTTAAGCAGTGTTGCTAGGAAAAAAATCTGAAATCTGGTGTAAAAATGGATAATAGAGATTTAAAACTCTGATTAACTACATTGGTCCATTGATTTCAAAACAAAGCTATAACAGTCAGAGAGTAATTCTGCATGAAAAATGATAGCACAATAAAATCAACAGTATATGTAACTCAGTAAATGAAAAGATACTTTTTTTTATTGCTGAAAGATTGTGGTTTAGATTTGTTTGCAGAATATTTAAAAAAGAGGCACTTGCTCTGCAAAAGTTTATGATTTAAGATAGTAGAGAACAGTATAACCTTGCAAAATAGTACCAAAATGAGATATTATTTGGAACAGATGTAAACCTTAGCTCTTCCTTGATTTTACTTCAGCTTTATTTTCCTTCATAGTTTCTCAGTCTAGCAGCACTCCCCCAGTCCCCATGTCTCTTTCTAAGGCAGTCTCTGCATCTGGCAGAGACCATTTGTCCTCTTCTTCCTCAAAACCCTGCACGAAACCAGTCTATTTTGTGTGGTTTGGAGAAGACAGGACACTCATCTAAACCTTGCACCATGCTTTCCATGGCAGGAAAAGAAAGCTTTCATTTTCCAAATGATTCAGTATCACTTAACCTCAAGAAAATTAGAGCTTCCTGGGGAGGGCCCAGTGATGTAACTACATAGAATAATGTGAAAAAGGAGAAGAAAAGGGTAAAAATTAATAATGAAAGCATTGTGCTGTGGCATATCCATTAATTTAGGTGTAAGCCCCATTGAATGTGGCTTTTAAATTTGCAGTACAGTTCTGAGCAGAGGAGGGATCAATCACGTAGGCTGAGAAAATGAGCTGTCTCTGTCTGCAGCAGCTGGAGGCAGCTCCTCAGAGTGTTAGCCTGGATTTCTGCAGCACACCAGGGCTAAAGGCAGAAAATTTCTCAAAACAAAGTTTTACACTATAACATTCATTATATGCCATTTCTAACATACTCTTTCTGGGCGGCCAAGAGAGCTTCTGTTTTAGCCATCAATTTGTGCTTTAAAAAACAGAAGGAAGTGCCAGCTTATACCTGAAGTGGTTGCTGCCTTAAAATTGTTAGGTTACCACCTAATTGTTAGGTAGTTGTTATCTGTAGTGAGGTTCTTACGTTACACTGAAGTTTTAGTGGAAGCAATATTCCGTTTCAGGAATTAGCATTGCAGACCCTTGTGCTATATTTGATTATCATTACTCAAAATTTCATTGTCTGTACAGTTTCAAAATATATTGATTTAGTGGGAAGACATTCTGAATTCTTCCAGATCTTTTTCAGATTCAGTTTAAAAGCAAAACGCAAATGAAAAGGTTTTTCTTGCCTCAGCACCACGTTACGGTTTTCACATAGCCCAGGTGTAGGTTTCTCTATTGAGGGTGCACTGGTGTTCTCTTTGCAAGGTTTCCCATGTGGGTCTACATCAAATATCTCTGGAATAATGAAAAGGTGATCTTTTATTTATCTATTTCATGCTTTAAAAACTGAACGAAAAGAAAAAAGGCTCTTTCAAAACCAATTTTTTTAACAAAACCAAGTGTTTTGCATTGCCTACCAGGAAGAGTCCTCCTTGCCAGGGCTATGCAGGTGCCTCCTCAGCTTCAGCAGGGGTCCTGCACTGCAGCCTTTCCATGAGACACCATTGTCGGTGCTGTAGTGGTGTTTGGGGGACTAGCTCAGAATAAAAGTGAATTATCCATTGGGCCTGAACAACAGTACACATGGCAGACTATCATACTCACAGCCAGTGGTACTGGAGTGCAAATTAGTTCTCTTGCTCTGGAAGTAAAGGATCCTTTATTTAGCTCTAAAGCAAATTTTCCTAAAATTTCAGGTGCTGAGTTGAGTGGTTCTAAAATACTTAGGATGGGAAGAAATAAATCTGCACTTCATAAACCGTATTTCTTTAAGTGGAAGAAACTATGAGGAATCCTTAGGTCTTTAGAATTGTTTGTAGAATTGTTTAAGAACTCTTTATTAGCCTTTTACTCTTTTCATGTTTTTTCCATAGCACCTTGTAGGTGTTTTGCCCATTTCCTCAAAGCACTCTCTATTTCTCCTTCTTGTTCTGAAAAAAGATGGGAAAGAAAATAAAGGTATTATTTCACAGAAGCTCTGTTCTTTTTCTTTAACAGTTACAGCTCTGTGGCTTCACTTTTGAATGAACCCAGCTATACTGAATTAAAGCTTTCCCTAATGTTTCTGCAGAAATGATCAGCACAGAAGTACAGTATCAACATTAATTTGAGAGTTAAATCTCCATGGAGATTTGGGAAGCAATCCACTATTACTAAGAACTTTTTGCATTGTTTTGGAGAATAAAAAGTAAGACCTACTCTTTATGTAAGATTTGATGCATTTGGATGATCAAGTGGTCAATGCATTGAATTATGTCTTCATAACCAGAACTATTACAGGAATCATTAGTCTACTTCTTTGAAGAAAGCTATAAATTACCTTAAAATTTGTTCCTTGCAGTGTGTTTCATTGGCTTTTCCATTCCTGGTAGAGCCTGTAGTTCTCATATATACCTCATTTTTATTCTAATTAAAAAATTATCTTTAAGTCATTACAAATTGAAGGGGTTTTTTTTCTGTACCTGGTGAATAAGTTCCATAATTCTGGAATGTAAGAGAATACATCCTGTTGCTCAGTCATTCCTCTGGAACCATGAGGTCTGTAATGATGCTTTTCAGGAGAGTACAAAAGGTTGCTTGGAATATTACTTTCCTGCCATGGCTGTCAATTATTAGAGAAGCCTTCAGATGCCATAAATTTATTTCTCTAAGGATGCCTCTGAAGTGTGTATACTTCAAGACTATAAAAATGTAAGGTAAGAAAAAGAAGATTAGGGTAGTTTAGAAGAAGAAATGAAACAAAACAGCTGTGAATGTGAAGATGAAGAGCAGTTTGTCAAGATGGCTGCAAGTATTGGTGAAGAATGCATTAATATTGTGTGATACTGTGTGTTAAACTCAGTCTTCTAGGTGACGCTGGAGACATGAACAGTTCAAAAAAGAGTGTTAGGTTATCTAAAAAATAAGTTGTAGTCTTCAAGTCTCATTTTTAAGTGGAAGGGCTCTTTGTGTCATGCTAGAGTATCTAGCTGTATTCTCAAATAAAATATGCAAGGTTTCACACTGCAGATATTAAACAATAGTTTGTAAAGTAATGATAGTATTAATGAAGTTACCTGTTCAGAGCAGAGGTTGTCTGGTCTCCTTTAAGCTCCTATGGGTCTTAAGAAATCTTAGTACTGCATTTGTCTGACATGTGAAATGCCTGCAGGGAGGTGGATGGATTGCAGCCAATGGCCCTGTGTAGGCTTTTCTTCCCCATGAATAGCATGTGCATTGGATGATTCTTCATGCTTCCCAGCCCCCTGATTTTATATAAGTGATTATGCATTCTTGGAAAAGCAAGGTCAAATGTGATCGTCTATATCAATTTTTTTGTCCCAACAAGGGACAAGAGAAGTTTCTGTCTTTATCTGATATGCATGTGATAGACAAGTAGAAAAGACACTGGGAGATGCCCTGCCCAGCCTAGAAGAACCATTTCCCCATCATTAAGACATTGCTGTGAAATGAGGGAATGCCAGTTTTGGGTCTCTGATCAGAGGTCAAGAAAAGCAATACATCCTTTAACAGAGCAACTTTACTTACTGAAGAATCTCTTTCTTTCTCCCTTTAGCTTTGAACAGACCTTCCCATGTAAGATAAACTTACTGGCCTGCAAATATCTTGACATGGAAGTGAAAAATGGGAAAATAGGTGCATTAAAAAAGAAAGTTCTTTTTGATGAATTGGCATTTTTCACTAATTAATACAAAAGGAACTGGGAAGCCATAATTAAGTTTTATCAGAGATCAGCAGCTGTATTGTGCTAGTGTTCCTATCTTGTGTGTGCTGGTGCTGCTGGTAGCATAGCTGTTGGCACAACACCAAGCAGATGTAACAATTATGTTGTTAATAAAACTTACTTTCTTCTTCTTTTCATTGCAACTATTAAACAATAGATACAAAGTTACATAATTTCAACCTAATTATACATTTTTCTATATTTCTTTTCTAAATTGCTACTTCCATTTGCTTCTTGAAATAACTGGATTTCCTGTGGGTGAAGTGCTCACAACTAAGCATGCCAATTTAGCTAAAGGCATTGTGGGACACACAGAATTTAGCATTATGCAATGTTTCTGTGCAGCAGGATGGTGGTTTGAGGTGAAGCCCATGCCAGAGGAAACCAGGGCTTCTGATAAGCAGAATTAACACACATCTTAAAAAACATTACATCAAAAAGGAAATAGGTGATTGACAAGTGTGCCTTCAGTGCCCAGGTCCAGATGTCCCCATCGTGGATCCTAGAGCTGCACAGAATGCTGCTCATGCTCAGAACTGAACTGAAGAAGTGACCCAGTAGGGATGAGCTGATCCCTTTTGCTTCCCCAGACTGCTTGCCCTAGTGTGCTTGTCAGGGGAGTAACTCCTTTTGTCTCCTGCTCCTCCCCTCTAGGCACTTATTTGCATGTATATTCTTTCTTACTGGCCAAGTAAATTCAAAAAAGGGGAAAAAAAAAAAGAAAAAGAAACTCAAGTTGTTTAAAAGATAAGGAAAATTATTGTACAAGATGACAGGATAGGTATTAAATTTCATGTTGAAACTGGCAGCTCTAAGGAGGCCATTGCACCATATCTGATATTTTTAAATAAGTTGTCATCTTTACAGTATCTTTCTCGTTAAGAAAGAAAATCATCTTGCCTTAGACTTGATACAATTTCACCAAGAGACGCACAGAGGAGAGTTGTTTTTCTTCTCATGCCTTGGGGATGTGATTGTTGTTTCATTAAATCAGAGTCCTGTCATTGCCTCTGTGAAGAAGGGAACTGATCCTGGTTTTCATGCTGCTTCACTCCCCTTTTTAAAGCAGTAAAAAGCAAATTTGTGAAAGATAAAGAACGGTCTGAGAAAACAAATCCTGTTCAGAAATCTCCCTATAACTTAATTAATTTCTCAATTACACTAATTGAAAGGAACAATAGTAAGAGATTGTGTATTTTGTGGCAACTGAAAGGAAATGTTTAATTACTGCTTGTAAGTAAAATGACAGTTTAAAGCATTCTTGTAAGCAACAATACTCTTTGGGGGGTAATTAGTGAAAAATAGATGGTAAACAGATGATAGCTTTTAGGCTAAAGAAATCACTTCAGTTCCATCTCATGATAAAGAATTATAAAAAAGAACTTACCATTAACATGCCATTCAGTAGGAATACTTAAATTTTATTTTGATCTGTGTTTGATTATAAACTGTTTTTTTCTTTATGTGCTATTATCTGTATGTTAAGTAAAGCAGCAGTAAAGAAAGCAGATAGTAGAAATATCTCTTGAGCCCTGATAAATTCAGCTTTCAGTGACTGTGGGATGGACAGGTGAGCTTATTACTTTGCTACTACCAAAATATGATAACCAAATACTTGACTGCCATGTGCCCTGCTTGATGTCTATTCTGAACACAGACAGATCTCTAGTCATTTAAGAGCCATTTGGCCTTACTCATTTTTGAGTTATCATCACAGGTAATCGTCCTGTGAGTTAAAGTTAGTGCTAACTTCAGGTCTGACCAAGTATTTGGTTAGAGAGTGTCCTTTGGTGCCTTGGTGGTCAGGTTAAAAATTCAGCCGGCTCATGAATAGCCATTGCATGCCAGAGGACCACGCATAAACAGGAGGTGTTTCTGAAATGGAAATGAAATTCCTTGTTTTTCCAGTGTGGTTGGGGAAAAATGCAAGAGAGGGACAGCAATTGGAGTCTCGTCCCCATTTGAAGCACGGAGATATTTCAACTTGCATTCCTAATAATACCAGTCAAAGAAAGGACAAAGGGAGTATAAAGAGGATGAACTATACAAACATCAGACTTAGAGAAACCCTTGCAAGGGGCACAGCTGTGTCACCTGATTCCTGGTTGAATTTCCATTGGAGAGCAATGGCCAAGTGTCTGAAAACTGGCTGAAGCCCTCTCGCACATATGAAGTAGTATCCTAAAGAGATTATTTTTAATATTAGGACAGAATGAAGAAGTGTACTCCTGTACAGGTGAAAAAACTGTTCTGTGGAAGAGAATGAGCACTCCAAATAGGAAATGCATACTAGCGGCTACTGAAGATCATGCTTTTAAATAACAGACGAAATTGAACAGACATTGAGCTTAAACACTTTAGGAGTACTTATCCAGAATTCCTTCTAGCTTGGAAAGGTATTGGCCTTTCTCTCCATTCTGTCCCCCAGTAATCAAAAATGATTCTGATTCTAACCCAAGGGCAGTAGCTCCTTGTGTTTACATAAAGTGAGGTCCTTGCAGTAATAAGGAATCCTCGTTAGTGAGGCAGGATTTCCTTATGGTAGAAGAGAGATGGTCAGTGATTATGCTCTCCACTTTATTCAGGCTGCTGGTAGCTGAGCTCCAGGGCTAGAGTCATCAGCTCAGCTAATAGAGAGCAGCAGACCCAGTCTGTTACTGTGTGGGTCTTTAACTGAGTCAAGGCACACAAACTGGTTTGGACTGTGAGGCTGACAATGCAGAGTCAGATGGCAGATGACAGGCTTATTAAATAGCATGGTTTGCAGTATCAGACAGAGAGGAAGCATGTAACCATCCAGCAGTGGCTACATGCCCTGCCCAGATTCCCACATTCAAACACTGGCAGGGCTGGAAATATGGGTGGCCCATCTTTTTTGAGCAGGAATACCAGTTTTACCTCATTTACACCACTATGTGTCAGGAATAATGCTTGTAGCTGATGATAAGTCAAGGAGTTAAAGAAGAGAAAAATACCAGGGTCTCACAATAAATGTGACAAGAAAAATTGATATTTGTCAAGTAGCCATTAATAAATATTAGCTATACAGTTCTCATCCCTTTCCCATTAATATACAACTTAATGTCTTTTAAAATTATTTCAACATAGAACCCACTTATAATGTTAGATTGGAAGTTCCTGCAAATGGAGAAAATGATAGCCTGGTGTCTATGATTGTCTAATATTATTCAAATTCTTCCTGGGAGAAGCCTCAGGGATTTTTTTCCTAGACATTACTTTTACTTATACAGATTAGATTTGTTTAGCACACTGAAGCAATATCATGTGATATTCAGACATCCAACTGCACACTGAGCTAGGGAATTGGCACTATTGAATACGGGTTTGAGATAAAAGATTGTAAATCTAGTATCTGCCTTTTCAAAAGATTGAGTGAAAAAGCAAATTAATTCACTGTTTTATATGAGAGAAAGATACCACAGAAAGAGGGATATGTACTGTATGAAATGACACATTCTTTTGGGGGGTAATAAGGTAATTTTTATGTACCATTTAAATAGCATTGCATAATAGAGTAGAATTTAATTGAAGTAATTTATAAAGTGTTTTAGCAAAGGAGCTGCTCTTAAAATGCACATTTTATTTCAGAATAATATCTTTAAATAGAAATTATTTCATTCTGGGATCTTTGTGCAGTATTTTGCAAATCTTATACCTGTATTCTTTAAAAGTATATTTCGCTGAAAGATTGTTTTTAAAAAATGATATTACTTCTTTTTCATATGAAAAAACTGTTCTGCTTTATAATTTTTCATTAGTCACTCATTGCACTTGCAGTTATCCTTCTGCACAGAAAAAAATTTCAACAAATGAAATCTAGATAAAATGCTTAAAAGTTAATGGCCTGTGAATTTTTGATCAGATGAAACTTGCTTATTTATTTTAAAAATTTCTTCCTCAATGTAATTTGAGTGAAAAGTCAACACTCAGCTGAATGCCAAATGTAGGTGTAGTAGACATTACTATCAGTTGTAAACCAGAATATAATTTTTATACACTTAATGTTTAACTAGAAATTGAAGCTTTCGGAATATTTCTTAGTTTGTGTAATTCCCTGATTGTTTGCTTTCCAAGTCCACCATGCATTAGAGCAATTTTCAGAGAGAGGAAGAAAACCTCTCATGCCTTTAATATGACAAAGCTTCTCCCCGTCTGCGATTTGCAATTTTGCTTTGTCCCTTCCATACAGCTCATGCTATCTCCAGGGCTGAGCACCACTGCTGCTGGAGAGGGAGGCAGATATTTTTAATAACAAGCACACTTTCCTCAAAGCAAAATTTCCCATGGAAATCATTAGCTTTTATACACTCCAAGAAAGTTATTTTTCCATTAAAAAACAAATAAACAAACAAAAAGCCTGCAGCAAAACCCCCAACATCATGTTATTTTACCTTACAACATTTTGCATTTTGTTTTGGGTAGCTTCAATATTACACTGTATTTGGCTATACAGTTGTTGCAAATGCCATCCCTCCTGTTCGGTATCACAGGATCCCTGTTGAACCTTCCCTCTTTTCCTCATAATTTTTCTGCTGAGTACTTCCTGCAGAGAAATGAGGGGCCTAAACTCCATGTATCTGCAAATTGTTAAACTGAGTGTTTATATGTTTTGAAACAATTTCCTGGACCTCTTCCTCCATCTTCCCCCAGTCTGTATGAAAATCAGAAGGATTTTCTCCCTTTTCTTCATTGAAAAGTAAATAAAAATCTGTAATCAGAAAATAAAACCTTGAGCTCTGCAAAGTGAAGGACAAAAAGTGAGTCAAAGCTCCTCAGTTCCTTCAGTTTGTTTCAAGGCTTTACAGCACAATAGCAGAGAGAAAAGGAACTTTGATATTAATAATTTTGAGGTGTAAAGCCACTGAGCTGTCATAGGGATTTAAAAATACTGGAAAATAGTTTTTTAATGTTTTAAACTGTGTTTATAGAAACAAGCTACCACTAAAAAGCTATTTGAACACTATAAAAGTATTTAGGTTGACTGTTTTATTCCATGCTTGCATATTAAGATCAGCTGGTTTTTGAAATGCTTGGTAACTGTCAGTCAGCTGAATCCTGGGTTTAATCAGAAGTAAAAACTTTTTATGTACATTTGTGTATTCGGATATACAGCATGTTTCTGGCACCTCTTCTGTGTAGATATTTGCCATGTAGATCATAACATGTCACCTACACAAAACTGGTTTGCTTTAGGTTATATAGACCTCATTCTTCTCTCATGAGGAAATCTGGTGAGGGACAGCAATTTTCTTTGCTATCGCATGTGCTGCTACCAGTCTATACCCAAGTTTGGTTATTTTGGCCCAATTGCAAGTTTTGGAGATACCAAGCTGGAGTGAGAGGACATGGTGTCAGCCTTTCCCAAGGGAGTCTCAGGCTGGACTTCAGAGAGAAATTTTTTCATAGAAGAGATGATAAAACATTAGAATGGACTGGTGCTCAAAGAAGTGGTGGAGTCACTTTCCCTGGAGGTGTTTAAGGATGTGGCACTCATTGCCATGGTGTGGTTGACGTTGTAGTGTTCAGTCACAGTTTGGAATTGATGATCCTTTTCCATCCTAATTGATTTGTGATTGTGTGGTAGAAAAATATCAAAAGGCATGATATTCCCATAAGGCTTGTGCTAAGGAATGGTTTGGTAGGTATAAAGGTTGGTTAGGGTGATATAAAGCTTCAGATGCTAATATTGCAGAAAGATCAAAATAGAATGAACTGAGTTTTAAGAGATCAAGTAATAGTAATAAGATGAAATTCGGAAACTCAAAATCCAGGGACTCAGGGACTAGTATACAAGCTGCTGTTACAAACTGGGAGATGAAGAGAACAGCAACTGTAAGTGGCAAGGAGAAAATGAGAAATCTGAGTGATGAAGCTGCTCATAAAATGGCTGCAAACAACATTTTCAATGTGTCTTGGTTTTGCAATAGATGGAAAAGAACTCAGTCTGAACTACAAATTAGTGATAGTTCTTCTAAAATGTTATGTACTATTCTAGTAATTGCAGTTGGATAGAAATGAACTTAAACTAGAACAGATGAAAGAGAAGAGGGCCAGTTCTGAACAAAAATGCTGTGAACAAAAATGCTGTGATCTGAACAAAAAGCAGAATCAACTACCTGCAAGAGGCTGGGAAGAGACACAATTCACTATAAACACTCCAGAGAGATACACCAAGAGACAGAATCTTTTGAAACTGCTGGATAATTTTGTACTAACATTAGTTCATTTAAACTGCATCTGAATATATTTAGACTAAAATTTAAAATAAGGTTCAGAACTATGTATGACCACTGAGCTTCTTGAAACAGCATGTTACTTAGAAAGGATTCATCTTAATCAAATTCCTCCTCTTATCTTTCTACTCCTTATCAGTGAGTTAAATCATCTTCATATTTTAATGCTGTGTAGATTCTTCTTTCATACATGATATGCAAGTATCTTCAAATCATTTAAAGAGTACTGATGGATTTGTTGCATATAAATTGTGGGACAGAACTTCCTTGATTCAGTAGAAGGATTTCACTAATGGTCTTGGCTTTCTTCTACATTTGCAAACAGTATATAGGATTTTGTTTCCCCACATTTCATTGAACTTTGTATTTGTAAAGATATAGCTGGCTATAAATATATTTGATTGGCTATAAGTCTCAATAAAATGCTATTTATAGTTGCTTAGTTTTTTGGGGGAAACCTTCTTAGAAGTGAGGCTCTATTGCCAAGGACAAAATTATTGTAAGAAGTGCAAAAGGCCTATTACTCAAGATGGACTTTTAACTGATGGTAGAGGCACCTAGGTTCTTTGAAAAAATAGCTGGTTTGGAAGTTGTTGAGTGTTGACATTTTGAAAAAATCTGACTTTGGCACTTGTGCTTGAAAAGTATTCAGGTAGTTTAGGTGGGAGCAGTTCCAGGCACATGAAGGTAATTAGTTTCATGTTTTTCAACTGATACGATTCATGTCTTTCAAATATTTATGTCATTTATTGTATCAAGGACAGAATGCTGAGCTGTAAAGATTATTAGGACTCTAAGAAATTTTTCAGCTAAAAACGTCAACTAGTTAGTTACAAAACTTTGTGAAGAAAGGATCTGGTAGGCTCAACATATATGCTAAAATATATTATGAAAGATCAACATTCAGGTTTCTGTTCTACTGGTTTCACTGGGATTTTTTTTGTATTGCGATTTAACACTATATTAATGTTAAAATATTTTCCCTGCCTCAGTTGCAAATTGCTATGCACAGTATGTCATTCTTCTCCTTTGCATTTTTCCATATCTATTTTTTAAAGACAACTGTATTTAACCCATTCTATTACGGGCCCTATATAACTGATGTCATACTCTTCACCTTTTGCTGGAGGAGTCCAGTAGCAGAATTTTGCTACATACAGAGATCCCATGAATAAAATTATATCTGAAACAGGAAGATTCAGATACTACTGGTTGGTGGTTTGCATTAAAATATGTGGAATGTTACTTTGAAACTTTGAAATCCACTTAGCTGTTACCTATTTCAGCAATTTTGTAGCATGTATGGGCATTTTCATTTCAGTGATGAATATCAAACATGTATAAATTACTGAAATTATGGCAGTGCAATATATAAATCTCATTAATATACATAGCCATTTTAGGAGAAACAACTCAATATTCATTTTAAAAAATATATAGTTGTAGAGTGGGCAGCAACACAGTACTTACTCCATTCAATAGCATTGAAAAGACCAGGAATACATATTTGTAACAGTTATGGCGCATCCCTTTAGATGTGCACACGTCCTTACTAAATAGTTCTTCCTGGAAAATCAAGTGCTACATGCAGGAGCAAGGATGGAAAGGTAATTAGAAATTAAAAAGCAGGGAGTTAGCAGTCTTTTGTGTTTGAATGTAGTCTGGTGCTTCTCATATGACATACAAAAAGCCAGAAATAAAAGAGAAAAAAAAAATGGAAGTCAATCTTGAGGGGGCTTACTGTGGCTCTGAAAGTTTTTTTACACAAATGTAATAAACACCAGAGATGTTCTTATAAATGTGGGATTAAGACATCTATTTTCTGAATAAACTAAAGCAAACAAGGGGAAAAAACCCCCAAAAAAGTAGCAAAAATCCCACCCCAAAACAAAAGAGCAAGCAAATCAAAATTTTAAGTCTAGAGGGGAAAAGATAGAAGATGCAGTGTAATGAGAAGAGTCATTAGAAAGAAATTGTTTTTCTCACATATGAAAATGTAGTTTCAAATGTGGATAGGTTACAGCCATTTTAAATATTATTAAAATATCATTTTAAAACAAAATTTAACTTTACTAACAGTTTTGTCCACTTCAGATCTAAAATTATACTTAGAAAAATCAAAAAGCTACTGAATTATCATATTTTTAAGGGTTTCAAAACACTAATGAAAATTTTAAAATCTTTTTTACATCTTTTATGTTTTCCAGAAAATATTTCAGTTCTTTTAAAGCTATTTGCATTTTTGTAATGCATAAAACACTCCCAGGAATAAAACCCAATATAATTGCATTAAAGTGAAAAATATCATTATTTCTAACCACTATTGATATCTATGGTCTGATATTGATATTTGATATCTGTATCTACAAAGAAAATACTCTCCAGTATTAATTTAGACAAATTCCTGGTTTACTACATAAAATTACCAAGACCATATTAATCTTGCTCTCTTTGTGTCTTCATTTCAGCACTTTTTTTTTTGCAATTGTCATGTGGCACATCACAGTGGCAACTAATCTGGAATACCCACAGTATTGCCAGTAACATGTAGCAGGCTGACAATATGAACTTGCTTTTCTGAGGAATTGAAAAAGTAATTATTTCTTGTTCTGAGTTAATGAGAGATGCCAGTTCCTGAACAAGAGGGCAAGTTAAAAGTTTTATGGTAACACTAGGTGTGAACACAACATCAATAAGGGAGTAGTAGAACAGTGAATGATATAGAAAATGAGCCAAAATCACACACTGAGAAACATTAGGAAAATACTGATTAAAGAGCTAGTGATAGTATACTACCTACTCACAGGCTCAGATATTTAGATATGAGAAGGGACCTTGGTATTATATTTGATGGTTAAAAACTTCTGGGAATTGGGGAAGGCTTTTCACTTCTTCATTGATTTTTAAAGAAAAGGATGCTAATGTTCATCTGTGCCTATTATTCTACATATTACTAATTTGAAAACACTTTGAGACATGCCAGTGATAAGCAGTACTTTCCTACTAGTTTTATTTTTTCTTTTTCCCTAAAAGTCTCATGTGAAAGCATAAATCTTTTTAAAGAAAATAGCTTGCTAGTGCAGGAGAAAGCCCCCATTCAAATAACAGCACTAATGAAAGGCAGCAGTGGAAATTGCTGCCCAAGCAATTTCCTTGAAGCTCGGATTTTCTCTATTTCAAGGTCATTCTGGCATAAAAATCTTCCGCAGCTTGCTTGCAATATACATCAGACTAAATGTATTTCTTTTATTAGCAAGGATTGTTAGTTATTAGTGTTACTTAAGCACATTTGTGTGTGAATCAGATTGTGTGGGGGAGCAGCCTCTATCCTGGGGGCCGTAGTGATGATGTCTGATGCTAACCCACAATGTATGGATAAATTTCTTCATATCAGATCAGAAACCAATGTCAAGCATGCAAATTTAAATCACACATCTAAAATATGTGGGTGAAGAATTGTTACTGCAGAGGGGCAAAATTCCTGTGCAGGGGTTAAATCACCCTAACATATTCATTGTTAAATAATCCCATGCAAAATTAATTTTCTTGTATTTTTGGAATGTATGTTGTACACATGGCCTCATCTAATCTTTCGTCACTTTGCAAAGCAAAAGCTAATTTCAATTCCAGAAGATAGAGCAGTCTTCAATTATGTAAGTTAAAGGATAGATGCTGCAGTTCACAAAAGAGGGCATGTACATTATACATTTGCTTAATTGTTCTACAGGGATGCCAATCCTAATTAGGACTTCATTGGTTTTTTCATTGGAAACAGTTTAGATTCCCTAATTAAGCATGAAATAACTAATAAAAATAAATTAAGACGGTTTACATCTGTGAATCAAGTTTCTGCCAAGTTTTAACTCACCTTTCAGCCTGAGAAGGGATTTATCCTTCTCTGCCTCAGTGCCTTATCCTTTCAGAAACCAGGATGGGGGCTCTGAGGAGCAAAAATCTTGTTCTGGTGGGTTGGTCCATTTGCACTTTAGACAACTTGTCCTTTTTGTGGGTCTTGGATTATTATGTAGTTTAGCACACTGCAACTATGAGTATGTTGATTTGGGACTTCATCTTCTGAAAATTATGCTATTAAAAAAAAAAAACAAACCCAAAAAAAAAGGTAAATTCCCAGAATATAGGACAAAGGACTAGTAAAAACTAAGAAACCAAATGTACAGGGTAAATGAAGTGAGCTCTTCTTGGTCTCCTGGATCCTGGTATCTTTTTCTTCCCTCATTTTCTGTTTCCTGATCCCACACATATTTTTCTAGTTTACCTTTTTCTTCTCTTCATCCCTTCTGAGGAATATTTTCTATTTTGTTATCTCCACAGGTTTTAACTTCATAAGCATACACAACATTAATATGTTGCTTAGCAATACAGCACAGCCAGCTTCTAAAATTTCACTACTTCAGCTCTCCCCGAATGCAGTGCTACAGGCTAAACACTGTGTACAGCTTTCCTGTCTACAGCACGAGCTAAAAATTGTGTTGGTGTATTTTTGCAACTCCTGTACAGCTGGGAATTTAGGAAACATATGAGAAGTATGAGGCTTTGGCTTCTAAAACTTATATATTCATATGGATATTAGCATTGCTGCCAAAGGTAGTTTCTGTAATTTGTAAATATGCTGTCATGTAAATATGCTGTCACAAATTAATATTTGTGTGAGAGTTTTCTGATATATGAAAAAAATGTTACCTTTAAAAAATATGTAGAGCTTAAGTGGACACATGAATGAATTTGTATTTTGTAGGTGCTTTTAGATAGCAAGAATTTGAGGCTTTTTTCTAATTCACCTTCCTTTTTTTATCCTGACAGTACAAGCAAGTGGAACAGTACATGTCATTCCACAAGTTACCTGCTGAAATGCGCCAGAAGATCCATGATTACTATGAGCATCGCTACCAAGGCAAGATCTTTGATGAAGAAAATATTTTGAATGAGCTCAATGATCCTCTAAGGGAGGTAAGATTAAAGTATTTGAATAGCTCTTCATGCTAGGAAAAAACTTCTTGTCTTTGCTGTTTCTGTGTTGAAATGCTCTTTACCTTCTATAGCATTTCAGCTTCTTTACCATAGTCAATGGATGACCAGGATAATTAAATTTATACTAGGTTGACACAAAGAAATAAGAAGATCTACACTATATTCAGGACCAGCCAGTCAATCACTGCCACATGAGGATGTCAAAGGATAAAATCTGCCAAAGAGTAAAACCACACCCTTATTGTTGACTGAAATTCACGTTTTTCTGCCACTTTTTAAAACAGAGATCAGCTGGAATAAAATGATCCTGGGTGAAATTCTTTTTCTACTCTCCCTACTTGTTAGCCATACATCTATACAGGTAAAACCACTGAGAGTCACCACAAAGGGAGGGTTGCTTTTTTTCATTTTCTAAAGTAGCATTGTTGGTAAAGGTGGTCTTTACTTGAGATGAGGAAGCTGGAATATTACATATCAAAGCCATTAAAAAATCTCTTTTTTAGGGGTTATGCTTTGCTATGTTAAGTGGTGTGATGTGTGGAAGCAGTTGGAATTTTCTCTGCTGGTGTGGGATCTTGCAGTAGCAGAAGTAGCTCCTTAATGGGAATAGAAATCAGATGGTCTTCTGTTGGCTTGTGCTCATGCCTGACCTGGTCGAGGATGTTGGCTGATATCCTCTACTGAAAGAAGAGGAAAAAAACCCAGAAAAGAAGAAGTTGAAAATCTCAGAGGGAAGAGAGCGTAAAAAGAAAAAGAGAGCGAAAGAGAAAAAGAAACAAGAAAATTAAGGGTGGAACAGTCTAGTATGTGAAACTTGTGAAATTTTCAGTGCTTCTAATATCCTCTGCTTTTGGAGGAGTGGTGCTGATTATGTGTCCATACGTGTGTGTATATATGGCTGTGTATATTATATATATATAACATCCAACAGAGCACAGCATGACATCTGTACTTTTAGAAAGATAGATAGATGAAGGTTGGTCAGGGTTTTTTTCAAGTTTTGAGGGATAAAGAGAGAATCTTTGTCTGTGGTGGATTTTCTGTACTACTGAATTCTGCACTTTGTTGGAAGGGGAGAATGCCGTACAATCCATTGCCAAATTCAATCAAGTTCCATATTTAAAATAGTCATAAAGAAACAAAGCCTTGCCAAGTCAGTTTATCCACACCTCTGTTGTAAAAGTCTCATAGTAACCTCCCTCCTACAAACTGCCAAGTGGTAATGGTGAGTGCTGCCCAAAATTGCTGGTCTTTGCTAGATGCTTAAAGTCAAAATCAGGCCAACCATGGTTGTTCTAACAATTTAATAACCCATGACTAAGTTCCAGATCCTTGACCTACTTAATTCCCTCACACAGGTGTAGACTGAGGCCTTCCTTTATATTTTGAATTAGTGTTTTGGAGTGCAGGTAGAGGGCCCTGGCTTCTGCAGGGAGGCCTGTTTACACTGTGCCTCCCCTCAGTAGCTTTTGAAATGCCAAGAGGAGAATGTACTGCAGGAATCTACCTTGTGGGACAGGAGAAGTGTGGGAACCATCCCTAGACTACAGTGAGAGTAAAAACATGAATCTTGGCCAGTATGGAGCTTGTGTTTTGTTAAGAGAACAGAAGTATGTACAGACACTGACAGCAGAAACAGTTTCATCTGTTTCCACTTCTAAGAAAAGCATTTATCCAAAAGTAAAGCCTGATACCCTTCCATTGCAAAATACTATTTTACTATCAGCAATTTGCAATTGTGGCACCCTAATTACTTGTGTTTTCAGCTTTTCCTGCCTCCCTTTTTGTTTCCTTCCTTCCACTCTCCCTCCCCTAGCCCTGTCCCCTTCCCCTCCTTTTTCTCTAACAGCTTAGAAGCAGAAAGGCAAATTTGGTCAACCATAAAAAACAAAAAGCACTTCTGGTGAGAAATCAAGCATGTAAAATTTCAAAAATTAATGAGCCCCTAAAAACATGAAAGAATAATAGAATTTCATGGAAGGAGTGGCTTCTGATTTTGCTGTGGTTATGCTGTACTTAGCAGGTCTTCTTTGTCCTCTCTATTATATAACAAAAAAATTAGGTACAATCAGGTTGCACATTGCCCTACTGACAACACAGTAGAGTTCCAGAGAAAGGTCAAAAAAAAGAAAGAGAAAAAATAATAACTGGCCACTGGCAGTGCCAGAACAGGTTTCTCAATGAATCTGTCCAAATTTTCAAGGCAGCTTATCAACTGTGGCTTGAAAACATCACTTAGGTATTTTGCTTAGTTAATAGTTTCAAATTCTGTTTTAGCTACCACTTCAGTACGTGCAGCTTAGTAGTGCAGGTGGTGTCTTTTTGATGCAAATAATGGATAATAAATTGGAGGCTTTTAAAGGTGGAACACAGTTGTTCATATATTGGATGGGCTTTACCATGTTACATGCCATTAGCTGCACAAGGCCATAATAGGTATTAGCAAAAATACCCTGGCTGCATCACTGAAAACTAAATATTTAGTGCATTTCTTAAATTTGTAATTAATCCTACATTTGACTGTACTTGGAATTGAGAGGAAACATTCAGAGTCTCTATAGGACATACTTAGCTTGATGAAAGTAGCTTCTGATGAAGATATTAATCTGAAACCATTATTTCCTCACTTGGAGTAAGCAGAACAAAAGAAACTATACTAACTGCTGAGTAATTATAGCATCGTGAAATGTTATGAAAAAATTGCAGGGTTTTCACTAATTCTTGTTCTCAGCCATTCAAATTTACTGTATGGGCTGAAATTTTCCACAGCTATGCTTTCTTTAAGAGTGATGACCTTCTTTTTGGTCCACGTTTTAAAATTTTGGGGTTTTTTTTAGCAAGAAAGTAATTATGCATGATATAAATATGATCATTCAACCATTAAAAATAGCTAAAGTACATAGAATTAGCTGCAAAAATCTAGTGTAAAAATAATTCTTACATGATCAATGCTAGTAATAAAGCTGTATGTGCTTATAGAATCATAGAATCATATAATCATAGAATATGCTGAGTTGGAAGGGACTCATCAGGGTCATGGAATCCAACCCCTGGCCCTGCACAGCACCATCCCCAGGAGTCACACCCTGTGCCTGAGAGCTTTGTCCAAACACTTCTTGAGCTCTGTCAGGCCGGTGCTGTGACCACTGCCCTGGGAAGCTGTTCCAGTGCCCAAACACCCTCTGGGTAAAAAAATCTTTTTTAATAGCCAACCTTTTTCTAACCCACCCCTGGCCAGGCCATTCCCTTGGGTCCTGTCACTGGGCACTCAGAGCAGAGATCAGGGCCTGCCCCTTCTTTTCCCCTCTCAAGGAGGTTGTAACTGCAGTGGGGTCTCCCCTCAGTCTCCCCCAGGCTGAACAGACCAGGTGACTTCAGCTGCTCCTGTTCAGCTTCCCCTCAAGGCCCTTCACCATCCTTGTTACCCTCCTCTAATAGTTCAATGTCTTTTTTACTCTGGCACCCAAAACAGCACACAGGACTCAAGGTGAGCAGGACAGTCATCTGCCTTGACAGCAGAGGTTAAGACTTTGTAAAAGAGGATGAATGTTCATTTTAATGAGCTTGTGAACAATATGCATGGAGCAATATGCATGGTGGATTGGATGATTAAAATAATGAAAATCTGAGAAAAGATTTGATGCATGTGTGTGAGTGCCTAGCTTGGTTGGATAATAGAAATAGAGTCATGTGTATTGTGGGCAATTAACAAAGCTTCATTAAAAAAATGGGGAAAAGGAATCCTGAACCTTTTTAAACTGTACAAGGCTCTGTGTAAGTACTTCAAAGCTGAGTAAAGCATCTGGTTCCTGACCTGTATCCTTCAAGGATAATCTAGTATTATCAAGGAGTTTGCATTCAATGGCTGGGAAGTAAGACTACATTTATGAGACTGAAAAGCTCTATATTCTCCCCTGTTTAGTTAATTGCACAATTTGGGTGTATTAGTCCACCAGTAATGTAATTAATTAGATACTCTCAGCTCTGCACAATCAAACTGAATTAACCATAAATTGCAATATGCTATGTGCATATCTGCTTGTAAGGATACATGCTCTCTGACAAAAGTAAACGATAAGGGTTTCTTTTTGTTAAATTCAGAAATTTCACTTAAACTGAAAGCATATCCCCATTTCCACGGACAGACTTATCTGATAATAAGTGTCCACTCTTCTCAAGAACAGGATAATCAAGAGACTCCTGGAAGTTACAATTTTGGTAGAGATGACTGATTTTAAATTTCTTCTTCGATGCCATGCAGTGTTGGATTCATCCAACCTATCTGTCGCTCCATAAAAGTTCTGCAACAAGTCTAAGATAATAATCAGGCTCTGTCTGCACACACCACCCACACACACATGCTCTCACAGTAAAGAAAACATAGCCGACTAGCTTAGAAAAAAGACTGCATTTTCTAACAGCAATTGACATGTGAAATAAATTCTGTCTTTAATAGCAATTGCAGTTAACTGTCTCTCTCCCTCATTTCTTGAGTCAGTAAGTAGAAACAATTAGCTTGTTGTCCTTATATAAATATCATCTCTAGCTCTTCAGCAGGCTGAGTTATCAAACTTCACATTTTTTAAACTTGTAATTCTTACCTTCTACAAGGCTTGAATATCCTTTGGCCTCAGGAGACCTTAATCCCAAAGTGTTCTTTGTAATTTTCATTACATGAAATGGAGACTCTACAGATAAGAAGCTAAAAAACCCAAATGCTCCTAAGAGAAATATATTCCAAAAGAACACCTGAGTTATAAAAGTTGAAATACATATACATTGCTAGTTCCATCTTGTAACTGAGTATAAGTCAAAGTTACTCAGCTCTGGCCTTTGTTTAAGCCATCAGTCTTGCCAGCAGTGGCTGTGGGTGCATGCCCATGAAAGAATAAGAACAGGGAAAGTGTGATGTGTCCCTTAGTGACTCTCCTAGATTCTCTGTATTTTCAGGTGGAGAGTTTCAGTACTTTCAGGTTCAGTACTGGGTAATCCTTAATACACATCTCTTCCAATTACTTATTTGCATTCTTTATTCTAAGTACTCTCTGCAGCTACACCATCCTTTGTCAAAGAGCACAGACCTGACCCCTCCTGCATAAGAAATCACCACCTTCTTTTGGAATTGAAAATGGCTCCAAATTTTTTTTTTTTGTTTAGATGGCCATTAATTCTTGTAGCGAAAATGATATAATACAGTCAATTTTTACTGACTCTTTGCATGCCAGTTATGATTTTATAGTTTTGGGATAACATACTTAAACTGTATTTTTTAAATGTAAATTCTTTCTTGCATGGAAGCTAGATCATTCTTCTTGCCATTTTCATTATTTTTCCCTGGGTCTACTATAGTCTTTTAGATGTGAAAGCATCAGTTCTGCAGCAAGAATACTGATGCTATAATAATGCAAGTAATTCCTAACATTGATTTGCTTCTTAATCACTGCCAAACATTGAGTTTATTTTTTCTTTTAAATTGTAATGGTAAAAACTAACTCTAAGTGGTAACAAATACATTATTTCATGCATTTATTTAGGTGTATCACTTAATATTGCTCCCCACCAGTAACTTCCAACCAGACCATAACAAGCTTCTTGTAGTTTCTTTTTAACAAGCTGCTCTACCTTTACATGGTGCTGTTTCTGGAACTGAGCAGACCTTTGTGAAGTCCTTGACCTTTGTTGTTCCTGTGGGGATAGTGAATGTAGGTACATTGTGGTACCTATGACAGCCTAATGAATCAGGTGTAGGGTTCCGAGAAACCTCTTAGTGCTGCATTAGGAGTGGCATTTTGTGACAGTTCTTGTAAGAAATGTACTCTCACAAGAAAGTGAAGAAAAGCTTCCATTACTGGATTTATAATTTATATTGTATCTGAGTGAAAATTGGACCCAAACCAAATGGTTTGGTACTTGTAAACAAATTAGGTGTTTTTGTAGAGAAATATTTTGTGTGTTTAAAGTCAGTTTTAAAATTAGCAATTTGGTAACCTTTCTTAATTGTTCTTTCTTAATTGTTGTCCTTCTCCTTTTCCCTATTAAAATTTATCTCTTTTTTAATATCTTTCTTTTTATTTAGTAATTATCTTTCGAAATCACTAAGCAATGTATTCTTATTTAGACTATACTATAGTCCTGTGCACAAAAGATGAAGCATCTCCATAGTAATAATATAAGGCCAAAATGGGCTGTGATTGAACTTTCAAATATTAAAATAATGGTAGCTTTTTTTTTTAATTAAAACAAAAAAAGTATCATAGAAATGTTTGAATTTGGAGATTTTGATTCCATTACAACTTATGTCCATAAATTTATCTCATAAAAACAGTTGACTAGTTCACTGCAATCCACTGTATTTTTCTGCATTTTAAAATGCAATGATCCTTTGTACGAAGCTTAAAGAGAGGAACTAAAAAAATGTATCCTTATTATAGAGGTAGTCCCATTGGAAGTCACCTAAATATCTCCTTATCTTTAATTAGTGAATTAAAGGTGGGGGGGGGGGGGGTGGGTTGTTTGTTTGTTTTTCTCAGAGGTGCAGATAAAGTATAACTGTAGTCCATATTCTGGAGTACTGAATCATGAATGAATTATGCAGCATGTCAGTCTTGCAGAATACATGCTGATATACCACAGCATGATTTATTTGGCTAATGCTGAAAAAGAAAATTGGTGGTTTTCAAATATCTGTGTAAATTATGTCTAAATTGCAGTCCAAGTATACAAGGCTGAAAGAAAAGTTCTTAGAAGGAACTATACTGAAGTTTTAAAAACTGGAAATAGTAGCAAATGGCCATTTTAATGCGGAAATGGGCAGACAATCACCAGGTGGTGATTGGATTATTGTGTTTTAAGATGATTTTCCTCCACAGGTGTGACATAGTAACAAACGGTGTGCACACTCAAAGCTGTTTTCCAGAGACCTAAGACAATGTGGTTTGATTTGTTGAGCTCTGGGGAGTGTTTGCCCTTTGATGTGTGCACATTCACGGTGTACATGCTGCAGTGAAATTGTCAGCCACTTCCACTGCTGTTCCCCATGTTCAGGAAACTTTGATCATGGTCCTATTGGTGTTTGACATGCTTTATTAGCAAATCCATCCTGAGCTGAGACATGCTTTGACAAGTCCCAGATGTAATTGCTTCCGATAGCACAGATAATAATACACCAGTACTTCTCAGTAGTTATGATTTTGAATAGTCATGCTACTGCACCTACAAGACTCCTTTGTTGTAATTGTTTAATAAATATTTCAGACATGACAGTTCTTTCATGAGTTCTGCAAATACACTAATCCAAATAAAGGCCTGATTCTTAGTGCAGCAGTTGTCTTTCATATAAAGTGAGGCAAGCTGTTTCATAAAAGTTCCAAACTATTTAATGCAAACTGGATGCTGTGAGAGAGGTAAAATCCTGTTGCAGAAAAGTAAATCCAGTCTGTGTGTGCTCCTGTGCTGTTCAGGCATCTGAAGAGCAGAATCAGAAAGGTTTTTGTGGGCACCAGGTCCAGTGCAGTGAGAGAATAGCAGTTGTCCTGCTGAGACTAAATTCACCCACTGCCTTGTTCTGCCCAAGACCATGCTTCCAAGTGTCTGTCATGTCTCAGTTTTTAATAGACCAAAGAATTGCTCAGCTGCTTGATACCAAGGTGGTGCTTGGGGCAGTGGATGCAAAGAGTCAAGCACTTTTTTTTTAAATCTTCTTGTAGTTTCTGGTGAAAGCCAAGAGACATTGCCATAAATTGGTACCACAACATGTTCATTTCTATCAGATCTGAATAGGCTATTGCAATTAGAGATAGCATTGCTGATTTTTAGGAGGTTCAAAATAGTAATAATAACATACTTCAGATAACTCCTGAGTTAGTTCTTCTTTTGTAAATATATTCTTTTAATGCTAAGCTTGCTTTGGCTTGACAGGTGTCCTTTTTGGTAGGACGTGAAGAAATTCTGGTTGATTTAGCTAAAACCAAATGATCATTGTCCCTAATCCCTGAATTGTGTCTACTAATTCATTACAGTAAAACAGCAGAATTTAAAATATGTTCCTCTGAACTCTTTAGAGAATAACTGAAGATAAATGAAAAATAAGTAAATTAAAATTCTTGATGCAGAGCTGGAAACGACATTGTTTCTCTTAATTCAAGATTAGGACCTGGCACCCTGGTACTCCAGGGTTCTCCATTTCTTCTTCATTGACTTCTGCAAAACAAAGTCACGGCATTCCATAATGAAAGCATGGGAAGGTGAAAGGGGAAAGCAGAGGGCAGGATGCAGCCAGGACTCCAGTAGAAAACATATTTTGAACAAGACAGAGATGCACAGTACAGACATGCCCACATCCATGCCTTTCCTGTAAATTTCATTAATGGCGGTGGTTGAAAGTGAACATCTTTTCCTTGAGTTTTCATTGTGGAATTTAAATTCAGAAAGCAGGCTAAAGGCTTTTGAAGCAAATCTGTTTGGAACCAGAAAAAATGCTGTGAGGGGCATTAAATACCAAAGGTTCGGTGTTGAGGGGGCACACTTTTAATGTGCCACTGTCCATGAAAGTCGTCACAAAGATCAGAGTTGTGACTCACCTCCAGCAAGAGGAAATAAATATGCCATGAACTGTTTGATGCAGAAGCAAATGCATGTGCCTATTTTTATGCACTCAGTTGCACATTATGGTAGTAACAGCATACAGAAGGGTACACAGCACTTCCCATGCATAAATCTGTAGTTGCCTTTTAAAAGCATGTGATCTCAAAGGCAAAGACAAGGAGAGCAAAAAACAACAGAGCACCAGATCTGTTTTGAAGGTACATTTATGAATGTAATTTCCTGTTGATGCACCAATGATTTAGGAAGGTTAACCTAGTTAAAGCTGTGGGAGGTAATCCAAGTTAAATTTTTCACCTCAAGGCAATCCTAAATCCTTGTTTTACTTCCATCCTAGTGCTACTTGAGCAAAAAAAGTTGTACATTACTTTGAAACCTGCACAAAACTCTGCCTAATCTATACTTTTGTATTGTAACTGTTCTCTAGAAGATGCAATAAGCAAATGCTTAAAATCTTTTCTCCAGAAATTTTACTGCAGTAAAAGTTGAAACACTGAATTGTTTTTGGTACATGATGAAAATCTGGAGTCTCCTTTACAGCTCCAGAATAATCTTTTGAAAATCTAATCTCTTTTGATAGATAATTTCTATGTGAGGGATTAAATAGAAATGAAAATTGAATTAAAATTTTTGCAATTATTATAAATAGACAGATAATTAAATATAGCATAGGTATGGATGCACAAGGTGTTGAATTACACTTGTTTCATTTAAAGATACTGTCTGACACTGAAAGAACTTAATATATGATACTTGTAGTGATTAATGAGAATCTCAGAGATGAGTGAAATTAAATGCTGGAGCAAAATGTGGTGTCTGACACTGTGAGTACAGGTACAGACTTCCTGGTAGCTCCTGGTCTGAGTTCAAGGCAATATTTTTATCTGTCCCCACCGCCTCTTTCACAATACCTTTTCACAGTGCTGGCACAGTAGTGGCACTGGATCCTAAGACAGCCTTTGTAGTAGTAGAGCACTGACAGGCAAGGAATTCCTTGAAAAGGATTTTCATCTCCTAGCTTGTTCTGTGGAGTCTATGTTAATTTTCTTCTCAATAAATCAATTTTTCCTTTCCCTCACTTGTGAAAAGCAAAAAAAAAAATCCATGCTTGGTTGAAAGGATACAAATGAGGTACCCTAAAACATGAACAGTTGCAAATTTGTGAAGTGATCATTGCATGTTTGTGCACTCACTGAAGCGATGGGATGATTGCTACACTACTGAAATATTCTGTAGATAAAATAAACACCTGTGTGGTATCAATTTAAAGAAAAGCCACATTCTTTGTAATTAGCAGTTTTCACTTTAGCCTGTATGGCTGTCATTAGATCACTGTGCAACTGAAAGTATTATTTTTGTAATGTCATTAATATCCCTTACATGTATTAAAAAATGAAGTTTACTTCATAGTGAGAATTTTTTCTAAGTTGAAAATCAGAAAGCAACAATGTATTTGTGTCTGTTAAAAAAGTAAGAAAAGAGCAGAATTATTGAGAAACATTTGAAAAATTTGCATTATGCTATGGGAGTTGTAAGAGAGTATTTGGGAAATGCAGGTAATACAGATATCCACAATCCCCAAAACAAAAATCCAGAAACTCAATGTACCAATCATTGCCACACATTGAATAAACACTTGTGTGTTTATGAAAATGCAAGTTTTCACTAAGACTAGAAAGTCTTCCACCCTGCAGGGTTGGAAATGAAATAGTTCATGCTTTTTAACACCAGGCAGAAAACAGGTTCACTATGTAGAGGAAGAGAAATGCTGTCAGTATTGTGTGTGGACAGCTTAATTTATATAACAGACCTTGAAGGGAATTAAGAGGCAAAGGCATCTGTAGAGGAGCAGAAATGGAGTGTATGTAGCTTGCTTTGTCATTCTCTAACACCAGATACGTTCTTCATAATATTGATACTTAGAGCAATGGGACAAACTTAGAATGTGAGAAAGAGGTTAATACCCTTCCTGAGCCATTATTTAAAGTTCATGGCTGGCCTATTTTTAGGCCACCATGTGAGAAGATGTTCGCTGAAAATAGATACAGATCATGTGTCCTTGCAGAATATAGAACATCAGGACATTTCATTTCCAAAGAACATAATTGGGACTTGGAGCAGAATCTTCTTTCCTTTCACCTCTTTGCTTGGAGATTATAACTTGGGTTATACAAGCACACACTCTTAGGTGAGTTGTATCAACCTCTAAATAAGAAAACTAAATCTAATTTGAAATATAGTTTCTAATAGGACACCTTAATTAGTTACACTTTGATTTTTTTTAATTTAAAGACATAGTGGTATGTCCAGTACACATACCAATACATGTGTGGAAGAACATACATATATATGTATATATGTATATACATGTTTATACATATATATCTATATATATATAGCTATACACACATATATACATGCATACATACATATACATACACACCTATATACATATACTCTGGCACATACATGCAAACACATGTCCAGGATGTCTGTGTGAGAAGAATGCTGTGTTGAACCCCATTGATACCTTTGCAAAGTGCTAAGTGCATATATTGCATTAGGTACTCTGATATGGTCTCTCTTCTTCTGCTGCTGCCATATATCTCAGCACTTATTTACTATGGCACCAGACTATATTTATAATGTATTACCTTAAAATGAATTGTTGTTACAATTGTTAGGGGTCCTCCTATGATATAAAATCAATATAGATAAATTTCTTAATAAAATTAGAGATTAAGATATAGTCTAAAGATAATTTGAAGAACTTTCTGAAGAATAAATTATAGGAATATATTTCTTATGGAAATAAACCTCAGCCTATCTTTAATTCACTAAGTGAGCAATTAAATTGTACATATAAGTTAATTAAATGTTACTAATGGTTAAATACATTTTAAACTTTGAGCAAGGGGATGAACTGAAATTGTTTTGAAAGAGAATATTAAAATTACATAAAGAACTGCATAACATGGCTGCCTGGGTTCATGCAAGATGCTAATGGCAGATCCTGAGTGCCCTGCTGTCTTCCGACCCCTTCACTTTTAATGTATGTCCAATCCTGTAGTGGAAGCACAAGCACAAGTATTTACGGCCTCAGTGATGGCATTCAGAGAGCAAAACAGAGTAACAGCAGTAAATGTAGAGAGCAGAAGGCTCTAGGCATCTCCCCTGGTTTTTTTTTTTTTATTATTTACATAGCTGCTTCTTCTCCATTGTCTATAGAGTAAGAGTTTTCAGAATGTAAAAATGCTGAAGATGTCCTGGTGCATCCTTGATATGTCAAGTCTTGACTGTGGTTTGGCTCCTAGTTGTAAAGTGACTCTGTTACTCAGATGCCATGCCATTATTTAGTGTGTCTGCCTACACACTAAACACTGGATGTTTAAAGTCTGATGCATTATTTTTACTCTAGCTGTTATTACTAATACACATTGACTTGTCTACTCCTGCCAGATTTCCTTCTCTTCGCTCCACATGATCTGCTATTGAGGCTGCTTCTGCTGTCACCATTTGCCCTCCTCAAATTTTTTCCACTCTTTACAACTCCCTTGCAATTTATTCATCTCTTTTCCCTGCAGCTACCAATATTAGCCAAAGTGGTACTCTCAAGCAAATTCTGTCTTGAGGGCTGTCTGGCTGACACTCTACTAAATTATTCCCAGAAAATTCATCTCCATTTTTATGACCTGCTGATAACTTTTCTGGAGCCAGCTCTCTATGTCTCATCCTTACAAATGAGCATCATCCTCATGTTTCACTGTAAAGCAGGGCTCTAAAATCAGCACTTTCAGTATTTTTCTACTTCTGCATGCTTGAGCTCTGGTACAGTGGCCTGAATGTGGGTCATGGACTTCTTACACCTGTATTGCAAGTTGCTACTCACAACATAAGATCACTGAGCCTTTGCACCTGATACCACTCCAGCATCTTTGCCGGCAGTTTCCTTTAGAAGGCAAATTCAAATGGTATTACAATTAGCTTGCCCCAGTTCACATTGCAAAGCAGTGACGAAGGCCGACTTCAGAATTAGAAAGGGATTGTGCATCCTCCTTATCTTTCTTTTTATATCCTTCTGTTATATATAGCTGTGTACCTCTCTAGCTGGCATTGTACATATTCTAGCACGTATACATGCAGGCATTCAGGGTCCTGTCACACATTTACCTAAGAAACCTAAATAATTCTCATTCATTATAAAATATCTTTTTCTCACTTCAAAATGTGGAATATACATGGTCTAACAATGTCTAAATTTTGTGTGTTAGGTAGAGTTAAGACTTTGATATTTCTTGCACGTAATATAATGTAGGCCTTTATTGAGTAGTTACTAATCAAATTAGATGCAAACTGAAATGTACTTAAAAACACTAAACATAATTTCAGAGTGGATATTTCAAGTTCAGCTAACTGGGATTTATCCAGTATAATCAGTAAGACAATTTAAGCCACTTAATAAATTTATAGAGAGCCTTTGAACCAATAGGCTTTTAATTCATTAGAAGAAGAGTAAGTGTTAACCTAGCAATTAACAAGATAACAGTATTTCTCATCCAGAGCTGCTCAAGAGCTGTAAAATAACTCAGTGAAAAAGTGACCACTGATTTTTAAATAACTGTTTTCCTGATTGTTGTTGCTACTGTGTCAACTAAACCATACACATAGGGTGTAGATAAAGAACCTTCTCTTGGGAACTGTGTTCTTGCTCAGTTTTGGCCATCTGGGTTGCAGTACATGGAGGACAGAAGAAGGGAGGAGAGGACAAAGGCATAGTTGGAATGGCAGAAGGAATTACTTGCTTGTTTCAGAGCACACATTAATGGATGCATTCACAGCTTCCATTTCTGATCTTGAACAAACAAGAGTAAATCAGAAATAACACAAAAAAAATTGTACCCAAACCATAGCTTTCCATTTCTTTTAAGGCATATTTATGTTTTCCCACCACCTAAATCCTTGCTTCAAACTTTGTTTTAGCTCCCAGTCACCCCTGATAGCTTTAAACACAGATTTCTTCCTCCCTGCTTTCATCCACAAGTTATTCTATGCATGGCATTCCTTTTCTCAAGTGAGAGAAACTCTTCAGGCTGTCCTGCATTCTAACTGTGTGTTTTAAAGAATAAAGCACCCCAGTCAATATATTTTACCAAATAATTTACACAAATGTAATTCAGGCTGCCTTTGTGAAACTCCACTGTGTCCTCTTTTTCTTTCTCTCAAGCACAATTACTTTACCTTGCTATCAGGTGAATCAAGCACGGTCCTGAGAACAGCAGCACTCTTTCCAGCACTATTCTAAAACAAACCCCCTTTTCTTGTGGTGATCAGGTAAAATCTTACTGACTTTGGTGGATACTGGAGGTAGTCTTCATTGAGCAAAGCTGTAAGTAGCAATTCAACTATATTTTTTTGGAGCATGTAGTATCAAAAAGTAGTAGCTGCCACACAGATGACATAGAAGGTAAACCGAAGGATATTGATTGGTGATGGCAAGTGGAGTTTTAATACAAAGGCATAGTAGTGGAAATGGTTTCCAGAACCATTAAATCAGTTCACCACCTGGAGGAGGTGACTGGAGGCTCCAAAGTCATGGAGAAGCAGTGCTGCAGTAGAGACTAACCTGTGAACAAGCAAACTGGACAGAATTTTGTGATTATTAGCAAAAATTTCTCCTCTTTCTTAATCACTAAAAGTGATGTTTAGGAAAACATGAAAGTTGCTTCATTCATTGTGAAGCAAACATGAAATCTAACTTATGCCATGCACTAACGCAAAGTATGGATAGTCATATGGATACCAACAGGATACCAACAGGTAGGAGTTTTTCAACTTCATATCCCTTAGTATTCATTTTCTGCTGCAGTGTTAAAGTACATGAGTTTAAATCTGTATTCTCATTGGCTTAATGGGCAACTTCGATATTTAAAATTTCTGATAAACAAAGATTTCAGCCTTAATTAGCACCCCCCCACCCTGAGATATTATTTTTTAAATACTGTATAGGATTAACAAGTTCAACATTCCAGTGTACACACATACAAATGGGAATGAAGATATTTAGTTACTCAGGGGCAAAAAACTGAAATAGTGATTGTTAAATACTTTTGAAAATTGCAGTTCATTTATTCAGTTAATAAGACAGAAAAATCTCTACAGCAACTGCTGTTATGGTAAAGCACTAATTCCACATTACCTTCTTTAATAAACTGTGGGTGTTTTTTCCAAAAAGCATACACAGAGAAAATTTGTTCAGCAGAATAGTTTAAAGGGTAAAACCTTCAAGAAGTAGAGACTGGTCAAATGGACCAAACTTTAAGTACTTATCTCAATTATCAGTACTTCTCAGGCTTTTGAAATTAGACTGGCTATCTCTCTTTTACAGGCATCCTTAAAACATTGGCTGTGTTGCTGCTCCCATTTTAAAGCCTTTTGTCCTTTTTCCAGCTGGAAAACAAACTTAAGCAGCATTTAATATATCAGAACATTGAAGAAGATGAAAGCTGAATTCCTTTTAAAAACAGTTAGAAAATGGATAAGCAGTTGGATGAATGAAAGAGTGGGTAGTGTCTTTTTTCTTTCTTTTTCTCTTTTCTAATCTTCCAAATATAATGGACAATCCGAAGAGGAGCTTGAGATGCATAGGACTGCTTTCTCTTAAGCTCCATTAAATCAATTAACAAGCTGGGAAAAAGATGGATATCTTTCATCAGAGTGCCTTTATTGGAGGTTTGGTTAAACCATATTGCCTCAAAAGGATTATTCTGTCTGCATTTGAATTTAATGCAATAATAATACTGAAGCATAAAAAATGCATATGAAGAGTTGAATAGAAAATTCTAATCAAGAAGGGAGTGACAGAAAAGTATGCAGAAGGCCAACATTTAATCAACTAAGCCAAGAAAATATGATTGGTCAAATCTTTATCCCTCCTGATTGCAAATGCATAAAAAAGATTGCTTTCTATTCGAAGACAGCAATACCGTCTACCATATGCTCAGTTTAGGGCTGACTTGTCTTAACCGCAGTTGAAAAGAGCTAGACAGAAAAAAAAATCCTGCTTTAACTCAGTCCTGTCAGTCTTGGTAGAATCAGAATTTCATTCATTGTTTTTCTGCAATGCCTATGCATTCCTTCCTTCATTGCGCCTGTTTATCTCACAGCTGGATGGCAAATTTTCTGCATTTGGATATGCTTTATCCAGGTATATACTGGGAGTCTTGGGAGCTGGAGGGCCTTGAAAATGAAATAGACAGGCTGGTTGCTGGTTTTCAAGGAAATTGAGATTCCATGGACTCTCTTTGCCTTAGAGATCAAAGGCTTTTTTCAGGTTTTGTGCTTTGTCTTTGGGTCAGATAGGTTGGTACCTCAGACCAGAGCATTCTTGGGCTTTAAAATATATAACCACAGGGGCTACACAGGCTTCTAAAACAGACACAAGGAATATCCAGTTCTATTGACAAAATGACAAAATACCAAATCCTGAAGGAAAAAGAATAGTGTTTCTTGACACAATTCTAGACATACTGGTGAAGAGTTACCATGTTTAAAAGTAAAATTTAAGCAGAGTCTCTATGTTGAAACTTATCAGTGTAATTGAAAAATGGAAAGTTGAGGCAATCCCATTCAAAGAGAAAAAAAATTTACGTTGTTGTTTTTACTTACATGAAAGGCCTCTGAGCAAAATTTATTTTTAAGTCATACACTCTGCAGAGATGATAAAACAGAATGTGTCAAAGCAATTTGAACAACTTCAAGTGCACCAGAAATGAAGAATATTGCATCCTATTGCCACATGTAGATTTTCTGGCATTTAACAAGTTGTTAGATAATGATGTAGTCATTCCCTCAGTGGGATACTAATCCTAGTCCTCCTGACTGCCTGCTGTCATAAAACCTGTGAGAACTTAGTATCAGTGAGATGCCTCCTTTCTGCCAGATTCAACTATAATTGTCCAATGGGTTAAAAAATTACAGGAAATCATGAACATATACACAATATAGCTCCTTAGAACTGGGTTTAAATATATCTAACCTGCTCAAACTAACCCAAATCCCTAAATATAATGCCTATGGTTCTCTCTTAATGATGGGTGAGTATTTTTTTATTTGCAAGTTATTTCTAAGGGAAAAAATACTTTTCTCAGATTTCTTCCTTTCAATGATCAGAAAATTAAGACTGATTTAATTTCACATCCTTTTAAAGCAAAATGTAAAGGAACACTTGGGAAAAAAAAGGTGCACTGTTACAGTTATACACTAGATTTTTGCAATAGTATGTAGAAGTCCCATAATAAAGCTAAACTAAGCCATTTTTCCAAATGGCCTACACATAGGAATAACAGTTTGTTGATGGAAGTAGTACCTTTTATTAGCTCAACTGGATTACTGAGAAAAAGTAATGAACTTTTCAGGCATACAGATCTTTCAAGAACTTTTCTTTTTTTATGGCAACAGGATTTTCCAGTCAGTCTAACTACAATCCTTCTAAAAATCTTCTGGAAAAGAGGTCCTAAAAACTTCTAGAGATGCCATCAGAGAACTGCAGTCACAGCTGGGACAGCCTTGTGACTGCTTCTGTAACATCTGGAGATGCTTCAGAGAAGCCATCAAGAAATATCGAACCCACACAAAATGATAATATCTGATGCTTTAACATCAGTTTGGAAAAAAAACCAGAAAGGTCAAGATGAGTAATAAATCCAATATAGTACAAAGGAGCAGAAGCCAGTGTAATTACCTAACCAATCTCTTATATAAAACAGACCATTGCATCTCTTAATTATTGTGTAAGAGACCAGCAATTGGAGTAGATCAAGACTTGCTCTATCTAGGTCTGATTCATTCTTGCTCTTTAACCATTTCAGCTATATAATGCATTCCTAATCCCTTCTTCAAGCTTCATTTGGTATTGTCTTCTGTGATCCTTTCCTCAGACTTCTTTTGGTATTTTCTTTAAGTAGAGGTGAGCCAAAATCTCATTTAATGAAGATATAATATTGGGCACCAGTCTAGCTCCAAAGAATTAAAAGAAAAATAAGAGCGAAAGATTTTTCTCTATGCAAAATGTCAACTCTTAATTTGTCAGTTTGTTCTTTTGTTACCTCTCTTTTAAAACTCAGAACTTTTTCTCCTAGTTCCTTCTGAGTTACATAAAACACTTCATAATCTTTACTGTTTCTTTCTCCCCAGGATGATATTTAAAGTAATACACAAGAATCTGAAATTGCAGAACTGCCTGTGATTAAGATTCAGGGAAATGTATTTTACTGCTCTGAATGATCTCATATTTAAATAAAAGAACACTTTAAAGAAAAACAAAGCACTTAAAAATGACACATTTCTTTCTCCCTCGGTAATTTTCCACCTTCTAACATCTTAAATAAGGGAAGTTTGTACTTTAGTGCAAACTTTCACAGAAAACTAATCAACAAAATGAATGCATTACTAGGAATAACAGCTGAAATTACCTCAGCAGGGTGGTTTTGTAGCTATGTTGGTACCTTCATTAGGCAACTCAGGCTGAGCAGGATAATGTGTGTGCATACATGGGTATATCCAGATACAGGTTACATAATGTGAAAGAAAAGTGGGCAGAAGATTGAGCCATAAGAGGACATGAGATTCCATGGGTGAAAATCCTCTTTGAAAGGTATGTTTTGTTGCGATTCCCAAGATGCGATGAATTCCCTTCTGGGTGGGTAGGCCTGGATCTGTACAGAGGATTCATCCAGGTCTGAATTCTCCCCTCTCTATACTAAAGATATGTTAGGGATAACTTTTTTTTTTTCCAATTTCCCTTTTGTTTACTTCATCTGCCCTACTTTTCAGCTTTCACTCCAGACACCTATTCTCCAGGTTTTGTGTTCCTGTGTTCTCACTTTTCTGCAATTTCCATTTCTCAACCTGTTTTTAAAGTCAAGATTCCTGCCTTGTTTTTTTTCCTGTTTATTTTTTTCTAGGTCTTACTGTTCCTTCTTTGTGTTTCTTCCCATTCTCTCTTTCATAGTACTACTCCACCTAAGTCTATTTTACTCTTTCTTCCTAATCTTGACTGGAGCTGAACTTTCTACTCCCCAGCCTTTTCTGTGCTTCCCCACCAGCTTCTATATAATTTCCAGTCAATTTTTGCTTTCTTTAGTAATTTCCTTTCTCTGCCTCCTGGGCATGCAAGACAAGCTATTCACTTTCAGAAGCAGAAAACAAGCAGCAAGCCTACTGAAAAGTCCCTGAGCAAGACAAGACAAGTAATAGCTGTTGCCAGCATGAGTGGAGACGGCAGCGAGGCAGTCTCACGGGGAGCAGGGGATGTAGTCTGGGGCTCCTCATGGGATGCCACCACACTGCTGGCAGTTGGAGAAGCAAATAACTTTCCTTTGGGAGGGAGGTGATGGCTGGAGCATTACTAATAAATGTAGAGTTTAAACAAGAAGGAAAATAAGCTCGTCCTCATGCCTTAGAAAGACAGACAGTTGGAATCTCATTATGATACTTATTGCCTCACAAAAAATATACTTAGAGGGTATCTTGGCATTGCCCTTCTTGACCTACTGACTCAGCATTATTCACAGATTTGAATGTCACCAATATGGTAGTCCACATGCTGCTACTTGCAATAATTTTTTGATTCAGGCAAACAGAAGACGTCCTGCATCAAATTTACCATGTTTTTTTTTTACATGGGAAAATAGTTTGTAGGGTCCTCACTAGTTTGTAGTGAGACATTTTGTTCAAATTTACTTTTCTAAGTCCCACTAGATTTATTTGGAAAGGATGTTGATTGCTCAGGGAAAGGTGGTTGTTTCTTCACTCTTCTCACTCTTAATGCACTTGCCTGTTAGTTGCTTCAGTAACAAATGTCTTCCCTTCAGAGGGGAATTCCTACATCTTTCCCAGATGCAAGGGAACTGATTTGAAGAACCCACTATGGTTTTGTTGCTTATGGTGTGAAATTACTTTAACTTCCCCAACACATCTACAAGCAGGTTATTATATTGTGGGACAGGGAGAGGAAAAGAATTTGTGTGATCCCTGGATAATTATATCTGAGCTTCATGCTCAGGGTTGTTCTGCATGGCATATATGGGATATATGAGACAGCACGTGCATGGGAAGTTGAAAGAGCCACTTCCAGCAGGAATGCAGTCATGGGAGTGAGAGCACTGGTAGGTGGACTGTGTCCTTTACATCATTCTTGAAGTATTTAAGAAATGCTAGGGGTACTCCACAGACAATAAAGGCATATTTAGTTTTGCAAGCAGTTAAGTGACTGCTGGCTGTATTTTTCTTTTATTTGCTCTGTCTGCATTTATATACAGATGATTATATTTGCTCTTCCTGTCATGTTGGGTTTCCTACCTCAGTAGATGTTGCCTGCCTGAGCCATTCTCAGTGTGCAATACTGATTAGTGTCAGATTTTCAATACAATGGTAAATCTGTAATGGCAACTGACCATGTTCATTTCCCAAGACAATGTAAGGTCTGCAAGAATGAGCTTGAAAATATTTAATAAATTATTCCTATGGTTTTGTTTTCTTTTTATTTATTTAAAGCAAGTATGACATTATCAGCTTTTTTTGGTACTAATCTTTTCATGCAGATGAGCTTACAGTGTGCTCTGTAAATATAAATGCAGTTTCTTCTTGGTAGGAGAAATCCTTAAGGCCCTAGGAGAATAGTAGTGCTTTCTGCATTTAGGGGCCTACTTTATACACATCTTTTTAACAGGCAGAAATGTATGTTTCTGTGTTTACAAAATTAATTAGAAACTGTGCAGGAAATTTTCCTGCTGATTTCAACTATCTAATGTACTATATATTTATATTACCACTAGATATGTCCAAAACAGAAAGATGGTGTAATTTTTGGAAACATAGGGCTTGCATAATTTCATCACTTAATACAGTTATTGCAACAGCCAATCTGGTTGTCAAGCAGTGTCATTCCTATGTAATTGTTACCTTTCTCTCACATTGTCCTCTTAAACTCCAATGGGAATAATAAATAACATGTGAAAAGTCACCAAAGGAAGACAACCTTTAACCTTAGAAATACAAGTCAGACTGCACTTTTGTTTCAATCACTTCTCTAGAAACACATGAAAATATGTTATAAAGTGAGCACAGAGACCCAGAAAAGTCCAATATGAGCATAAAGAAATTCTTTATTAAGAAAGCAGAATGTCTTTTTTTCAAAGCCCATCATATTGAACATATTTACTGACCATTATTATCATGATGTTTCCTTCCCATTTAGGAGATTGTCAACTTCAACTGTCGGAAGCTGGTGGCTACAATGCCTCTTTTTGCTAATGCAGACCCAAATTTTGTGACTGCCATGCTAAGCAAACTGAGATTTGAGGTGTTCCAGCCTGGAGATTATATTATCCGAGAAGGGGCCGTGGGTAAGAAGATGTATTTCATTCAACACGGTGTTGCTGGTGTCATCACCAAATCCAACAAGGAGCTGAAGCTGACAGATGGCTCTTACTTTGGAGGTGAGTAGGAAAAAATCAATGATAACACTGGAGTGAATACACTAAACCCAAACACATACAGATAAACAAAATACATACAGATAACAGATTAAAAGAGACTTTTGAATAAGTTAACTAAGAGTCAGTTGCCTAGACAATTCAAACCACAGTGAAGTGTGCAAAATATTTCTGAACAAAACATTCAGAGTCTGCTTACTGTTGTGAGGACAGCTGTTACAAATGCAAAATGACCTTCCAGAATTTTGAAGTTATTTTGAATTAAAATCGCTGTTATTTAACAGAATATATTTAAATAAAAATATAGTAATTTGCATAGTTATTTTATAGCTTTTCAAAGATAAAACTGACAGGATTAATCTTTAAAAAATAATAAAATGTTTGAATCATAAATCTGATGGTAAAAATCATAGTAAGAATTGAAAAATTAACAATGAATAGAGGAACATTCTTTACATGGGATATTTTGTAATTAATTCATATTTTAATATGTTATTTGTGCTTTTTCAATGAATTTTAGCACATGTCAGTGTTTATCCTGACAATATATACTAAGAGAAACTGGAATTCCTGTTTGACTAGGTAGCTCTCTAACAGATGTATATTATTATTAAATAATATAAAAAATAAATCAGGCATTACTTTTAATCCTAATTAAACTAGTCTGGTAATCCTAATGAAAAATAGTTATTTGCTTAGATGAAGGCATCTGAATATGTATATCTTGATGAAAGCAATTGCTTTTCTTACATATAATAATTGACAATACAAAATAGTTGTTCCCTGTGACTGTAAATTATCTTTATGCAATGGAATAGGTGTCTGCTTTCACAAGCAGGCTGGTTTTCAGAAGCTGCTTGAATATTTGTGTGTGTACCACTGCTGCTCATGAAAATTACAGTTAGCTGGTCAGTGTATTAATTTGCTGCTGAATTCCATTAATGATGCCATAACTGCCCTTTCAGAAAATGCTCAATTGACAGCCTAATCAGTGCCATTTAGTTGGTAAAGAGAAGGGGGAAGCTAAGAAAAGTGAGTTGGGCTCAGCATTTCAGTTGGGCTATAGAGTTACTTAACTAATCCCATTTTAGAATAATACGCTAAAGCAACTCCTACTGATCTGGCCAGAAGACCTTGTCACTTCGAAGTAGCCTCTGCAAGGTGATTTGTATCACCAGTATTTGTAGAAGCACTTTGGTAAAGAGGTCTTGTGCTTATCCCACAGGATTAAACTGTAGATGCTGAAGACAGGAGATTAAGTAGAAAGAAAAGGTAAATGCTGAGGATGAAGAAACAGAGCAACCTTGGTCATGGTCTCCTCTATGCTTAGCAGTGCCCTAGTTTATGAAAATGTCTTTGCAAGAGCCTGCGTGCTGAATCTGGCCATAATACTCCTCTGAACCAGCAGAGGATCAGAAGAGATTGCACATAAAAGTATTTTACATAACTGTCAGCCTGTTGTTGAAGTGCAAACAACTATTTAGCTCATCCTATTCAACTGCTACCCTTCTTAACAGGAATGCAGACAGAAAAATAAGCTACTTGCAATATCCAGACACTACAGGAACTTACTATACTGCATACCAAAGCACTTTTGCTCATCCAAACTGCAGCTGGGATGAGACAGGTGTTGCAAAAATGGGTGGTAATGCATCCAAAGCCTGCTGGGGCAAACAGAAGGTAATAGCTGCTGCTGTGGCATGGAGGGGTGAGGAGAGGTGAGAAAAGACAAGTGCAGAGGGAGACAGGAAATGCCCCAAGATCCAGAGTGATGTAGCTCAGACCTGTTGTAGAAAAACACCATATATTGCGAATTTCCAGAAGTGTATTTCCAGCTGGGGAGAAGAAAGACCTATCTGGATCAGAGGAGCTGTGGATGCCCTATCCACAGATACTTTCAAGGTCAGTCTGGATTGGGCCCTGAGCAACCTGATCTAGTGAATGTCATCAATGGCAAAGGCATTGTAACTAGATGATCCTTAAGGTCCCTTATAACTCAAACCATCCTATGATTTTATAATTCTATGACTGCAGCTGAAAAGATAGAAAACAAGCTGCAAATCAGATATATGTGAATTGAAAAGGTTGGGATTCTCAAAGGAGAAAATAAAAAATAGTTCTAAAATTGTCATCTCTCTGGAGAATACCCACTTTCCCTGAAGTGTGTATCAGAATCTGAGTAAAGCTTCCTGACCAAAGCAGACACAAGGAATATTGCATAGTGATAAAATAATAAACTGGAAGTCAAGGCTGCATTCAAATCCTAAAACCAATAACCCCTTTTTTTGCTTAAAGGACGCATGATAAATCTGAAGCTCATGCTATGTTTAAAATGCGACTTGTAACAACTGATCTGTATAGCTCCCAGGTCTGACACAATACATCAGTATCAACACCTGAGCTCCCAAAAGCAAGTAAAGGGCATACAGGTGACAGGGTGCTATGCCTAAACAGATAATTTTTTAATTTTTTAAAATATCTTATGTTTTGAAACTTCCTTGTCCCAGCTCAGAGATGCTAACTTCTGTCTGTTGGGTATGTCCCAGAGCTGAGTTACCTGGGGACCTTGGCTCTGGAGAGATTTGCAGGCTCACTTCCAGAACAGTGGAGGGTTTCACCAGCATCCTGCCTTGGATTTGGAAAACCGAACTCTTAAAATGTAAAATATTTCTGTGCTAATAACATTATATCAGGAAAACAATTTTGGTAAAAAGACTTACCAATAAAAAAAAACAACAATGCTTAAGTTGTGGGAGAACTGGAGATTAGTGTGAAAGCCAAGATTTAAGAGGAACCAAGGCCAAATCATGAGTATTTGGGAGTGACTTGAATGGAGACTGTTGGGAGAATGAAAGTTGAAATGAATGAAATTAATGAAACCAAAAGTTGCAGTAAAAAAAAGAGGAAATATCTTGAGGTTTGAGGACTGATGTTGAACATTTAAATTCTCTTGCCTGATCTTTGTTTTTAATTAAAAACAGGCTTAGATCTGGTTTAATAGGAAACCAAATAAACCTTACAGTTGGTTGGTAATTCTTCTCAAAAAGAATATGCCTGGATAACCACCAGTGGAATAGATTAATCAGACTACACCTCTGCTGTACACTTTCTGTTCATTTTTGAGGGACTGTCCTGGTTTAGGGCAAATTTGGGAGAAAACCTCCGAAAGGGCCCCCCCCAGAAAGCCAAGCCACATGGCCCCTTCCCCCAACCAGATCAGGAAAAAATTTCCTCAGCGAGAAGTGGGAAAAAATCTTTTTATTTAAACAGGCAGAGCACTCCCCAGCACACAAAATGAACAATATCAGATGACAAAACTCATTTGCTGCTCTGAAGAGATGACAAATTCAGAAAGCCACTCCTGTGGGTGATCTCTCTGTTATCAATCCCTCTGGCACTGGCAAAGGCTGCTGCCCACAGCAGGCCCCGATGGCCACAAAGTGCAAGCTCTCGGTGTTTCCCTGGGTCCCGGTCTGGAGCAGGTTAGAACAGTTCTGAGAAAAGGGAAAGAGAAAACCAGTCCAGGGAACTTCTCTGCCTCAGCCAGCTAAACTAACTAAAGAGCAAAGGAGGGTCCTGTTCTGCCCTGTCTGTGCCCAGACACTGCAGTGGATTTCTGTGTTCAGCCGTATGTGGAGTGAGTGAAGTCTCTGATAACAAACTCCGTGCTTCTTCTCCCCCCCTTTCCTCTCAGAGCCAGTCTTGAAGGCACAGAATACGATATCCAGCATTAACAGAACACACCATGGGGATACAAGCATCATAACATCACCCTAGGACAGGGACATGCAAAGTGGTGACAACAGAAAGATCTGGGCTTGGCTACTGTCTGCCTCCTTCCTCATCTGCACTCACTGGTTTCTCCTTTGGGGAGGGAAGAAGTAAATACAATTCCGTAACCACAAAGATCTTGTGGTTTACTGCCTGGTATTTCTGTGGGAAGAGCTTTTTGTCCCTTGACCTTCATGTTTGTCCATAAATGTAATCTTCTTGAACTTTGTGTGCAGGAGCAATTTTTAGCCCAGCATTTCATTTCTTCCCAATAAGTGGGTTTTTTTCAGACTGCTAGTTGAAGGACATTATCATCCTACATATGCTAGCACTCCTCCAAGTGCTAGCAGGAATTTGAAAGAGTTTCTGGTACTATCCTTTTCAATAGGCCATATTCCTCCTACCATATTCATCGTATGCTCATGTGAATCTTTATAAAAGGGACAGGAATTAGACAAGGAAGAAGACATGAAACTACTTTTCACTATACTGTGCAGTTAAATAGTTATTTCTACTTCAGTGAAATTATGTAAGCCACAGTTAACAGTGAAGAATCATGGGATTTTAGTACTCTATGATGGTTTTTATTGGATTTATTTTTAATTTAACTATATCTTGTTTTTTCCAAAACATCACTGGATTTTTTATGTCCTTAATTATTTGTTCTCTGTTTGGTAACAGTTCCCCATTATTAGAAGCTTTGTTCCTAGTTCCCCATTATTAGAAATGGGATTGCCACTATCGTAGCATAGATAGCAGTAGATGCTTCTTTTCCTTGTACAAGTACAAGAGAAACTTCTCACACTGACACTGACAGAGTTTTCATATGGCAGGAGATAAAGTTGCTCTCAATTGAAATTACCATAGAAACATAAAATGGCTTGGGTTGAAAGGGATGTTTAACATCATCCACTTCTGCTCCCCCCACCATGGTCAGGGATTCCTTTCACTAGACTGAGTTGCTAAAAGCCCCATCTGGGTGTTCATCCTTAAGCACGTCCAGGGACGGGGCATCTGCACCTTCTCTGGGCAAGCTGTGCCAGTGCCTGACCACTCTCACAGAACAGATGAAGACTCTGAAACAGAACAGATGTAATACTCTAAGAAAAAATTCTTTTTTTCTTAGAGTCTTACATCTATTCTGTTTCAGTTCGAAGCCATTTCCCCTTGTCCTTTCACCACATGCTCTTGTAGAAAGTCTCTCTCTGTCTTTCTTGGAGACTCCCTTCAGGTACCAGAGAATCTCAATTAGGTCACCTCTAAGCCTTCTCTTTTCCAGGCTGAAAAACCCAATTCTGTCATCTTTGCCTTATAGGAGAGGTGCTCCAGCCTTCTTATCATCTTGGCCTCCTGTGGATTTGTTCCAATAGGTCCAAGTCCTTCCTATCTTGGAGACCCCAGCTCTGTGTGTAGTGCTCCAGATGGGTCTCAGCAGAGCAGAGCAGAGGGGCAGAATCCCCTCCCTGCCCTGCTGCCCACGGGGCTCTGGGTGCAGCCCAGGACACGTTTGGCTCTCTGGGCTGGGAGTGCCATGGCTGGGCCATGTGCAGCCTCTCACCCACAGCACCCCAAGCCCTTCTGGGCAAGGCTGCTCTGCCTGTGCTGGTACCAGGGGTTGTCCCAGCCCAGGTGCAGCACCAGCACTTGGCCTTGCTAAACCTCATTATATTCTCATGAGTTACTACTTGAGCTTGTCCAGGTCCCTCTGGACAAGGCATGCGATCCTTCAGAAGTGTCAGCTGCACTGCTTAGTTTGGATTCATTGCAGATTTGCTGGGAGTGCTCTCAACTCCTTAATTTATTTCATTAATGAACATGCTACACAAGACTGGTCCCAGTATGGATCCCTGAGGGACACCACTTGTCACTGATGTCCATCAGGACTCTCAGCCGTTGACAAGTGCCCTCTGGATGCGACCATACAAAAAATTCTTTATCCAAGGAATTATGATCTAGCTGCCTGTAAGGTTAGTGACATGTGACTGAAGGTCAGGAGAGAATGAATGGCTGGTACGAACTATGTTAACACATAGGACAAAACTGTAGGGAAGAGCGTGGGGAGCGATTTAGATGTCAACAGAGAGAGAACTCTGTGGGTAGGAGTCAGGTTGTGAGTGTTGCAAATAAATGGGAGACAGAGCAGCTGACAGTGCAGGGGAACATCATGGGCATGAGACTGATGGGAAAGGGAGGAAAACGCAAGTGGCAAGCACAGTTTTGAACAACGTCCAGAAGCTGGAAAAGAGTGGGAAGGTGCTTACACCTATTCCTTTTGGGTAGCAAGTTGGAAAACCTGACTGCATGTGTGTTTGCAGTTAAGCTGCACTGAAAACTTGAGATTGACACACTTGACCTCAGCTTCCTCGAATGAAGAATAAAAAGGTGAAAAATGTAAGCAATTGTATTTTGAGGATGTTGTGATTATGAAGTGGTTTAATTTTCTTGTCATTTTGTCCCTGGTCCTGAGTATCTACAGTTTACAATACTGAAAATACAAAGTACACAGCAGTGGATAATGACAGTTCCCCCATTTTTGCTTTCTCTGTCTCAGTGCATATTTGTCTTTCTCTTTAATATCTTGGTAGTTCAAACTCATTTATGATATAATCCTAGTAATAAATGGTAGGAAGGAAATTGCCAGGTTCCAATCCTGTTGAACCTTTTTCTCTCAGTAGCAGGTGATTGGATTAGAAATTGCTCTTCTTGTGACAGGAGGAATTACTGAACAGATTGTGTTTTAATTCTTCATTATACATACAAAATCATCAAAATGCAAAGATTTTGACATCTTTTGAGATGAAGCATAAGAATATGAGTCTTTTGCTTATAGAAGAAATTAATTCATCAGTTACAGGAGCTTTAAAGAGCAGAATTATTAACATATCTAATGAGCCTAATACTAATCTAATTTACCTATACCAATACATATTGATAGAAACTGATGTACTAGCACTGCTGTGCGAATATTCTGATTTTTGCTGTGGTGAATTGTTTCAGAAACACTCCATAATAATGTTATGTAAATTGGTAATTCAAAATCTCTGATAATTAATCTGACATTATTATCAAACATGCAGTAGTGTAATAAACTAAAGAGATGTTTGCTTTAATACAATAAAGCCTTTCCAATTATCTCCTTCCTCTTACTCAAGATGTGTGGGTCTTAAGGGTACTTCAGTCATGACTGTAAGATCAAGCCCTGCAAATTCTCTTTCCGTTTTGGAAAGGCCTTCTGCTCCCTGATACCTTGTGACCCTCCACTCCTCTGCACATCCCTCACTGCAGACTCAGTCAGATGCTCTTCCCATGCACTCCCTACAGACAGCAGGCTCCTGCCTCGAAAGCCAAGTGGAAAAGCAGCTTTCAACCATTGATAATTTGCCTGAGATTGTTACCCCTGCAAACATAAAAAGTTTTAGCTCTCCCAAAGCTAGTGCAGAGGACTTTGATGAGCAGGAGTGGTTTCATGAGGTCCTGTGCCCTGTCAGCTGCCAGCCCTGTCAGAATCAGAACCAGAGGAGTGACTCAGGACCGGTAGTCCTGGTTTAGATAAGCACTTGCCTCCATGAGCTGGTGTGTTAGAGTGGGACTGACATGCCTACAGAGAGAAGAAAGGAATAAATCCCCCACTGCCCAACCAGTAAGCCCAGCACAGCTTACTCAAAGGACGATTTCTGGGAACACATTCAGGACTCTGCTGTTACTTCATTTGCTTACTCACTGATGGACAGAGGCCTGATTCACTGTGGTCTCATCCTGCTCTTTTCTGTAGTCACTGGCAAAATTCCTCTCAACCACAAAGGACACAAGATAAGACTGGTCTCCCTGCTATCTTTTCCTTTCTCCATCTGTTTTCCCACCTGTGTTTACACAGGTTTTCCTTCATGCAGCAGCCCAGACATATGTTCCTGGAAATTTAACCCCTTTTTTGCTGTTTTTAACAGATACTATGTTAGAGCTGAAGAAAAGTTGACATTGTTGGGGAAATCCAAACTTAGTGTTTAGGAAGTGCAGATATATTTTTATTAATTAGGTCTGAGGGCCCCATGGAGGTTTTGTTAGCTGAAGGAGTTTCCTAATTCCAGTAGATAAATCTTCAGTAACTCACACTGCCCAATATTTTCATGTATCCATTGCAGATCCAGCTCCCCATTGTTTTTTCCCCCACTGAAAATCCCACTGGTATTATGCCACTTGGAATCAGTAGATAAATCAGTTTTTAGACTAACTAAAACTCATGCCTCTAAATTTTTTTTCCTATCAACTTCTAGGTGTGTTGAACACAAAGAAATGAATGTGATTTAAAAAAAAATAATTGTGAGCTGTATATGTGAGAATTACTGTGTGAATATGAAATTGTATGGGCCCATCTCTTGCGTTGTAAAAGGAGACAAATACATGTTTTATTTTACTTATTCAAAGGCAGATATCACTATCTGTGCTTCATGTCATCATTCATCTAGCAAATCTATCTAGAAACCAGATTCTCATTGCCATCTTCCCAGACAATGTCCCAGAGACATATTATAGCATCTTTTCTTTTTTGGTTTATTTTTTGTAACGTGTAGTTCATGGAATACTTTCAATTTTAAATGTTTTATTTTGCTTCAATTATTTAACACAGTTTTAACATTTACCCTTCTGCACTTAAAATTCTAATAAACTCTATTTTGCATTTACTTCAGCTTGTAGAAGGCCAATTAGACAGAACTTCTTTGACCTACCTATTATTTATGGAACTTTTCCCCCTCTCGGAACAGTAACTGTCAGTATATTTTAGACCAGTGCAGTGGAAAATAATACCATGGGAAATGTTGAGTCACTTTAGATTATATTTTCCCACTTACTTTTTTCTGGTTACACTCTAGGTGCTTCCTTTTGATAGAATACTTTAAAAGATATGCAGTATAATACTGATTATTAATAGGAAAAAATCTGTTGAAGTGCTTTACATATGGACATTATGATATGGTATGATTTATAATTTTACATTTTGCAAAAATACTGCATATGGCTATTCGTTATTCAAGGTAGTGGTGAATTAAGTCTTTCAATATTCATACTATAATCCAGATAGTTAATTATAAGTAGCCCCACTGAGGTGTGATTATTCGTATTCTTAATAGCAGGGACATAATTAAATGCTTTAAGGGAGCAGGATCTCCACATCTCCATGCCAACTCATTTGTAAAACATTTTTCAGCTGAACAGTATAGAACATTTTTCTAAAAATATTGTCTGCAAGAGGGCCTAAAAATTAAATATCTTTTTGGCACAGACTAATCTGCCATTTTGAGGCTACATAATATGCAATAGTCCTCATAATATTGCATAATTTCTTGTTGACAATAAATTGTTGTGTTGTTCTTCTGGCATCATTTTTTATATTGAAGATAATAGTCAGAAGGATTTCTTGCTATTCAAACTCAATAATTTTTTTAAAAGTACAAGAGAATTTTTAGGAAGATAGAATGAAAATAACTTACTCTTTTATGCTAAAAGGTAGAAGCTGATTTGGGTTTAGGAGTTTTATTATGTAGCAAACATAAATTTAACAGTATTCATAATCATAACACAAGTAATATGTCTTGCAATCTAAAAGCATGAATAAATTAAAATTATAATTCTACTAATTCATTAACAGCATACATTTTTAATTTAAACTTTATATAACTAGACACAAGTAAAATATGACATAGCATGCCTTGGAAATCAAATGTGGTCAACACAGATAAAGCAGAAGATTTTCCAAGCACCTTCAATTTCACACAGCAGAATTTTAACTAAATATTTTAGTTTAGATTAAATATTTAATCTAAATATTTAATTCAGAACTGACAGTCTCAGATAATTTTTTTAATAATTTAATGAAAAGAAGTACAATATTTTTATAGTCAACTTTAATTTAACTTGAATAGTTTAAATTGTAACTGTTAGTGTTTGCCAAACTCAACAAAAGCATACCACTGAATGCATAAGGAACTAAGTGGTTTTTTTCAATAGGCAGTAAGCATCCGTCACAATAAAAGTAGCAGTAAATAAATTAGATAAAATCACTTTTGGCCTTTGACACAGTGAGTATGGAAACTACATCTGTACTTAGGCATATTATCTTAGAATCTTAGCTTAATTATTAATTTTGTAAAGCATACAGAATTCCTAAAGTTGTGGGCTTTTAAAAGATAATAAATAGACTGTCTTATTCACTCTTTTTAGAAAGAATGCTTTAATAAGTAAGAAGAAAAACATATGGATGCTCTGTCATAAATAGCATTGAAGACAAAATATGCACTTTTATTTCTATTTTATAAAATGATCCTAAGCTTCTGTTGTGTCTTACAGACCTTTCTTAGAAGAATTTGATAGAACATGGGAGAATAGTCAGGATGTAAGATATGTTCATAAGTCTAGATGTGGCACTCAGTGCCAGGGTCTGGCTGACAGGGTGGAGTTCAGTTGAAGGTCAGACTTGATGATCTTAGGGGTCTTTTCCAACCTCAGTGATTCTGTGTTTCTGTTACTGGCTTTTGTCTGCACTAGTAATGAAAACTTGGCCACAGCTATTTTCAGAACCTGCACATGGAAGAAAGCAAAGAAAGGTCAGGATGAAAAATAAGAAGTTCCTGCTCAGACAACTTGCCACATTTTATTAAGATGAGAAACTGGTTTCTCCTAGCTAAGTGGCATAAAATACACATTTGGAGCTAAGTAAAGAAAGGGTTGTTGGCAAACCCTAAAATATTTTTTTTTATTTAATAAGTATTTGTCTATAAATTCTATCAAAGTTTGGGTCAATTAAATGTAGGCACTTTTCAAATGAGTATTTTTCCCCCAAGTAATTTTTTGCTATGTCTTTTGCTATTTTTACATTAAATTAAATAAAATACTGTTAATTAAACTATGAACATGTAGAGAGCTCAGGTCTCAGTCTTCAGAGACAGAAATTTCATACTACAAACAGGCAATAAAAAATGTTAGCTAAACTAATGTATGGGGTTTTTGTTTGGGGAATTTCGGGGTGTTTTTGTTATTTGTTTGGTTGGATTTTTATATAGGATGACTAATAACGGCAACAGCTATCACAAATTACAAATAGATATATTTAAAATAAGTTCAGGTAAGTAGTTTAAAAAGTGATAAAAGACTGGAGATGGGATATTACAGAAGTTGCTTTTCATTCCAATCAGCCATTTTCAGCCCCTCTTCAAAACAATAACTTCTCAGTTATGTATCCAGGCTCCCTCTCTCCAACTGATGAGCCCAGATATCTGAAAGCAACTCAACAATTATTGCTGTCATATTTTAAACGAAGATGTTATGCAGGCTGTATTTCCTAACTCAAGCTCACTTGTCTGCAATTCCATATTTAGTGTAAACATGATGGCAAAAGCGGCAGTTTTTCCATAGCTTCCTTTTGGACAGTCCAGATTACAAATCTGGCTGTAAAAGGCAGGATTTATCTCCATTTTCTGTTCTCCTTAAGCTCTCTTCCTTGCTGCAGAAATGTTCCTCTTGAGCAGTGACTATATTTTAGGATTTCTTAAATGCAGGACTGAATTTTTTAGAACACAGATTACTGAAATTCTTTTAATTGCATCAAACTACATTCTGAGTAATTGTAAGACATGGTGGTAGATATTTTAGTAACTATAAAAAAAAAAGCATCATATCTCTGAGTTTACCATTGTGTACACTAGCAACAATACACTGAATTTTGAACACATTAAAAATGTGGAAAAAATACAGAAAAATGTATTTCTAGAGTTTTCCAGAGTTTAATAAAGAAAAAGAAAACAGAAGTGTAGATGATTCTGTTAAAGTAACATGTTATCATATGAAACAGCTTCTCCCTCTTTTCTCTATGGGGGATACTTAAGTCAACATGGAACTGTAAAATCACTCAATTTCTGAAAGAAGGAAATGCCTAGAAGCTTACTGATTTTTTATTTTTTTTTTAACTTTCTTGAAGTTCATATAGTCCTTTCCTGAAGGGAAAAAGAACCCAGCCACACTCATAGTGTGTGTTGTAAAGCTGGGAATTGAGTGCCCCATGCTGAATGTCCCTTGCTGAGACTGGCACAGCAAGAAAGTGCCCATTAGCTAGTTTCTGCTCAGTGGACAACTTCAGCTGCTTGAAAGAAGTAAAGAACTATCAATCTTTGTAGCATGCCAAGGAGATGCTGTTATGAAGAGCTGTTGGAAAATAAGGATAGCCATGGTGGTTCTGGGAAGCTTACTCTGAAGTTTTATGAGATGGGTGGATGGAAAGAGCACTTAGACATTTGTCTGTGGTAGTTCAGTAGCTCACTGCTCTGTATAAAATAAACTATATTCTAATCCACTGTCCTGTTCTTAAAAAAATATTCCCAAGTCTGTTAGACTGACTGACCCAGGCTTTTGAATTGCTTTGACTTTCCATCTTTCTTCTGCTGCTGGAGGTAGTCAGCCTGAAGATCTGACAGCATGCAGAGCAACCTATATGCCCACAACAAGAACAAGTTTGCTGTTGAGGAACTGAAGCAGTAGTCTGCTGTCGTCAGTTGAAAGGATCTCTCACTAGATCCTGTAATGTTTAATCTAACAGATTATGGGAAATCACACAGCTTTGGAAGGGGACAGAAATGTATAAAAACTGTTAGTTATTTTTAGTTGTTTTTAATATAGGCACTATATAGCTGAAATACTGTTGAATTCATTCATTCATTACTACACAAATTTAATTTCTGCACCTAATAAAGTGAACTTTGTCCTTGCAAGACGAAGATGCACATACGGTAGTTCATTGTAAGAATTTTCTGTTCATACAATGTGACATCCTAAGCTAAGAAATATGGTCCATGCAGACATGACTGGTTTGGTGTCCTTCTGTAAACTTGCTAACTACTGGACTCATAGCTTACCTTTATCAACACAATTGGTGGGCACATTTTTTCTGTAGATTTTCTGTAGTCAAATGTTAATGTGACATATGAGGTAGAGTAATTACATCTGGAATATAAATGATATATAAAATGAACAGATAATGAATGGACAAGTATACACTCTCACAGAAACTGTACTGCTTCTCAGAGTAAAAAAAGGAATTTTCTTATCTAAAAATTTTCTGTATAAAATGGAAACCAGAAGTTATTGCTAGGATGGCCAGTAGATACATACCCATCCAGCAAAGACTTAAGAAGAGATGAATATCATACATGCTACTAGTCATTAATCTCCCCCACATTCATATACACAGATGTGGGGGAGATTGATACATAATACATTACGTATACATCCCCACATCCTTATTTTCTCAAAAAGGTGTTTAGGCATCATGTAGCAACAGAGGAGGGCTAAAAATTATCTCCGACAGTGGCATATCAGTACAGTCCATAAGAGCAATGTACCTGGTCTCAGGATCAAAACTTGATCCTTACAAAAGATCTATTAATCCTATTCTTTAAAATTCATACTGTGGGCTATGTCACTCACCTTACCTCATTCAGATTTTCCTGAAATCAGCCTTCATTATTGCTGTCTTTCAGAGATGCAGAATTTCCCATGCAGAGTGTTCTGTCAAATTAATGCAATAGTAAAACACAACCTATGCATTCCCTGTTTTATGAGAAACTGATACAGGCAAGCTCCTTTAGAAATTCATAGTGTTCCAAAAATTGAACCTGATGCAGCTTTTGCTGAAATCCTGCCATAGATTCATAGAACCACTTAGATTGAAAAGACCTTTGGATCATTGAGTACCACCGTTAACCCAGCACTAACAACTCCATCATACAGCCACATCCCACACAGGGGTGCAACTGATATGTTAGTGATCAATTTTGATTATTACAACTTTCCGACCTAGGTTAGCTTTAAACTTCTATCATTGCACATTTCAGTTAGAGTCTTTGCAGCAGAAAGTACACTGTATTTGAGCCCATTTCCATATTCCTTTGAGGGCTGTCTTTTTACATGGGAAAGACCTGATCCTTGCAGACCACGAATTATGATTTTCACAAGTGAATTAATTAAATTTGCATTAAACATGGACTGTAAGAACAAATGAATGCTTTTAGCATCATTCTGTGTTTTCAAACAGTCATTTTTCATTAGTTCAGTGATTGACAATTGTTTCACAATGTTCTAGGTTACAGTTGTCCACAGAGATTAAATAATTAAAGTAAAATTTGCATTTAGAATTAAATTACAGGTTCATTGTAGCCTAATACATAATTTTTAACTGGAACTTAAGACATTCTTTTGTTTGGAAAGGAAAGATAGTAATATTTCACACACTGAAAGTGTCAACATGAAGGCAATGCACCATGCCAAATGCACATAGTAATATTAGTGAGTAATATGCTGCTAACACTTTATTTTTGTGCTAATAGAGCACCTTGTTTATCCAAGTTATTTAAAAACAGTCTATGCCTTTTGTGTTCCCCTATACACTCGTATGCTATTATTGTATCTCCTAGTCTTTTTTAATCAATTGAACATCAAGGAGAGTGTAATTGTTAAGGGCACCTGGTGTACCTGATGCCACAAAGGCTCATTTTAAATATGTCATGGCTGTTTTCATTACTATATTATTTTCATGAAAAACAAACACTTTGGTTTATTTAAATGAACACAAGTGTTTAATGGGAACTCATTTCAGTATTCTGTGTTCCTCCTCTCTGGTCCTGGTAAGGAAGATTTCACATATTATTTCTTATTATGCTTGAGGGTCTGTCCAAACAAATAGATGATAGATTAACACATGCAATTAGCAAACACTTTAGTTTTATGAACAGACTACAAATGATGCTATTGATACATATTACAAGGCAATATAGATAATGTATCAGTGACTATAGTACAGTTCTAATCAGACAAGAAATACTACAGGAAATGCAGTAGGTGGGTATTCATTCACAGTATTTTTTCTGTAAGGAAACTGTAGTTCAGACCATTCAACTGGAGTTGAGAACACAAAGCTGTCTTTGCTTTCTGAGCAGGCAGGCTCCACAGCAGCACTCCCTGACCATTTTCTGGGCACTGGGACATTTGTCATATCTTTTCTGACATGTTGTTTATTATGTTATCTAACTAGTAAGATTACAGATATTAAAAGCCTTCCAGACTTACAGTCTTCAACCAGAAGTTGTGGGCTGACTGAGTCTGCACATCGGAGTTTTCATTGATTTTTTTCCCTTCACCTTGACAAAAAATAATAGAAGATGAAAGAAGCAGAAGAGAAAAAGAAATTATTTGTTCAGTAATATCCGTGAATTCTATGGTCCCATTGTCCTGTCATGAAGCCTAACATTGTCTCTTATGGTTTCTTCCCATTCTTCTTGTTTAAGTAATCTAAATACAGTAGTCAAGACTATTAATGATGAAAACTGTACTTTCTCTAATTTTTTCTGCACTCTTCAGGATGATAGGGATTTAGGAGATGCTGGGTTTTTGGGGAGCATTTGATACTTTTTATACTCAAGTATTTGTTGAGTGTAGCAGAAGACACCTATTTATGTATCTTTATTGTTTGCAGCAATTTTAATTGAAGAGAGCTGAAAATCAATAGGTGATCATTAGTCACACAGACTTCCCTGATAATTTTCTCTAAATTCAACCATGCACTGTAACACTTTATCATTTGTGAAACCTAAAGAATATCTTAGGAAATAGAACAGGTATTGTCTGCATTTGACTGCTCCCTTTAGGCAAAATGTCCTTCTCTAAACTAACTAAAATGCAGTGGGTTCAATCTAAGGAGAAGAGGTCAGGCTAAGCTAGGAGTGAGAAAAGGAAAGGACTGACTTCTGTTATACCTGGCTGGTTCTTTACAGTAAACTGTCATTATTTCATGGGCATCAAGTTTTGTGAGGGACTTTAGGTCAAGTCTCTTACCAGCATTCTCTATAAATTCTGTATTTTACTCTCCCAATAGTCTCTATAAATTCTCCCCAAAGCTGTTGGGGTTTAAGTACATTCTGTACTAGTACTGGTCCAGTGTTAATTTACTTTGATTTATCCACTGTAATTTAAGCATCTTATCCCCTAAGCCTTCAGGGTTGGATAGCATGTGGAAATTCCTCAAGAAGTATGTGACAAAAAAATCAAGGTTCTTCATATTCTAGATTAATAAAAAATATGTTTCTTAAAGACATATAGCAAAAAGACCCCAAACCAAGAACTAGCTTGGTACTTTATAAAACTGAAGTCCCCAGAATTATTTATTAGTTTTCCATTTGAAAATGATAGTTTGATTGAAATTGAACATGTAATGGACAAAAAAGCAAGGTAGGAGACAGTTTCCTACTTTTGTATTTAAATATGAAGTATGAACTCTCAGCCCTTGACTGCTGGAACTGAGTAGGGAAACTGTCTCTCACCCTGCTTGAGCTCAAGAATTCTCAGTATTTCTAAGTGTGTTCTTAGTCTTAAGTTTGAAAATAGGATGAACTCAAACACTACTTTTTTGCAAATGAGTTTTTAATTTTCTGTATTTTAGTAAATAAATATTTTACCCCATATGTTTTGCTGATACAAGCCTCAGACACCGACATTGGCCTCTATGCAGTCACCCTGATACTGTGGGTTGAAGAATTAGAAGTCAGAAGTTTGGGGCTGTTCTTAGCTTCAGATTCCAGTATTCCAGAACAATTAATTCCTGTTGGGGGCACTTGCAGAGAAAGGCTACTAGACTAATCATATGAATTCCACTTTTTAATCTAATGAGAAAAAAGTTCAAAAGTTGTAAGTTTTCTCTCCCCAAAATACCTAGGACATAAACATCAAGGAAACAGAAGGCATGTTCATGCTTCAAGTTATTTTTTTTCTCAGAACAATTCTTATATTCAAATATCATTACATCATAATATCATGTATTGCATTAGTTCAGTAAATCTGGTGAATGATTAAAGGGATTGGTTGTCTATAGCAGCTGTATATTTAAAAAAAACCAACAGAATCACTTGGGTTAGTTCAGCACTTGGATTAGTGAAAGTCATCAAGCTGTGTTTGACAGCTGATGTATTATTTCTTAGCACTTGAAGCACTATTTCAAAAAGGCTTCATAAAATCAGAGTTCATACCAAGAAAACCTATAGGCAAGGCTCTTAAAGGACATGAATTACTTTTTCAGAGTCGCAAAAATAGAATCAAATACCTTCAGAAATGTCCCTGCAACCTTACGTAAGCAGAAATAGAAAAATTGCTGCTGAGTACTAAATTATAACTTGTTAGCACAGAGTCAATTTCTACCTTTAAAGTTTCACATGGTTCAGTAACTTCTTTGTTTTCAGTGTGTGCTGAATTTTTCTCTCCCCAGAGATCTGCTTACTAACCAAGGGCCGTCGAACTGCCAGCGTTCGAGCAGACACGTACTGTCGCCTGTACTCCCTCTCCGTGGACAACTTCAACGAGGTCCTGGAAGAGTACCCCATGATGAGAAGGGCCTTCGAAACCGTGGCAATTGACAGACTTGACAGGATAGGTATTTATTTCATTTTTTTGTATATTATTAATTCTTAAAATCCTTCTTAAAATCCATTTTCTTTCCCTTGAGCTGCATGATAAAATAGCCCTCTTTAAAAGTTTTTTCTGTCATGCTGCAGTAAATGTTTTCTTGATCTATAAATAACATGTGTGCAGACAAGAATTTTGCAGTCTCACTTTTAAATAATAAAACCCACTGAGTTTTAGAAAGGTCTTGTACTCCTCTGAGGATTATTTTTCATACTTTAATTATCATTAGTATTATTTATTAATCCAATAGATTTCTTTTGCTGCCTTCAGCACTTGATAGGATTTATGCTGTGTCACGAGCAGTAGATGACATTTTCCTAAATAAATTGCTTACGGATGACATCTATAATGCTGGGAAGAGCTGAAGCCTCTCAGCACTCACAAACCCATTGTTTGTTGAAGTGAATTAATCCTCTGCAGCAGGGCTCTCATTTTCCTCACAACATGGGCACTGCTAGCCTTGATGGCTGCACACAGGCACTGCTCAGATCTGCCTGCAATCAGAAAAGCAGTCCAATAATAGGCAAGTAAAAGGCAGAAGGGTATGCAAGTGAAAGGCAGAAGGGTATGCCAGATTATCATATCAGGAGATGTAAACTTGCTGTTCCAGTGTTTGGGACCTCCAAACAGGACATATTAGGCAAAGCATTAATTCTTCAGTCAAGAGAATTGCATTCTGATCATCATTACTGGCACTCATTTTAAAATACAACTGTAAAACAAAAAAATGCCACTTGTCCTGTTTGGTGGTGTTTCTGCAACTTCACAAGAAAATTTCAGTCTGAGGACTTCTCCAGATCAACTCAATGCATTAAACTTCTACAATGTGTCTTGCAAGACAATTTGTCTTGCAGTCCAGCTCTAAGTAATATGTTCTTGAAAAATATTAGCACTAAAGCTCCAGTCTGTTCTTGGAGTAGCAATCCCATTTGAAGTGCAGTGTTTTATCGAAAAAAAAGAAAAAAAAGAGCAGTTGAGTGCCATTGTGTTCCCAAGCATCTGATGACTCAGACAGAATAGCGTCTACATCTTACAGACACCGTGAGCCATCATGCAGACATCAGGTCACAGTGTAAGAAGTCTTCACTGTGCAAGCAGGTGTCATATTATCCACGAGTTCATATTAGTTCACAAACACTTAAAAACACTGGTTATTACCGATATCTAGTAACTAGTTACCAGAAATGTGCTAGATGGCAGATGTGCTCTTAACATATGTAACTGTTTAGTGGAAATTCAGACAGTTTTGCAACGAGAAAGATAATGTAGGTGCAGAGCACGATGACTTAGTTTCTGACAGTTGTTCAGGAAATGACGGTTCTTACATGTAATTGCAGTAATAGCAGTGAGCTGCAGGTGAGGGGGCAGAGCAAGGCCCGGTGCCGGAGCGCGGCGGGGCTGCGAAGGGCCGCGGCGCGGACAGGGCCGGGGCGGGCTGCATGCGGAGCGCAGCCGCGGGAAGCTGCGGCAGTGCCGGCGGGGCACAGCCCCCTCCTGCCCCGGGCTGGCCGGCCGAGCCATGCCCGCTCAGCCACCCGCTGCCTGCCGAGGCTTTTACAACACACAGTCCTCAGCGATGGGTGCTGGAACACAAAGCCAGAGCGGGGCCCTGCCTCCGCACCTCGGGCTCACTAACTCTTCTGCCTCTCTGTGAAGGGAAGAAGAACTCGATCCTGCTGCAGAAGTTCCAGAAAGACCTCAACACCGGCGTCTTCAACAACCAGGAGAATGAGATCTTGAAGCAGATCGTGAAGCACGACAGGGAGATGGTGCAGACCATCGCCCCGGTGAGCCTGCAGCAGATGCCAGCCCTCAACTCCAGCACCTCGGCCTCGTCGTCGCGCGGCAGGACGCAGTCCCCTCCCGTGTACACCAGCAGCAGCCTCTCGCACACCAACCTGCACTCGCCCTCGCCCAGCACGCAGCCGCCACAGCAGGCTGTCATCCTGTCGCCCTGCTCCTACACCACGGCCGTCTGCAGCCCGCCGGTACAGAGCCCGCTGGCCGGCCGAACTTTCCAGTACGCCTCGCCGACCGCCTCGCAGCTCTCCCTCATGCAGCAGCAACAGCAGCAGCAGCAGCAGCAGCCGCCGCAGGCGGCGCAGCAGCCGCCGGGAGCCGCGCAGAAGAATGAGGTGCACAAGAGCACCCAGGCCCTCCACAACACCAACCTGACGCGGGAGGTGCGGCCGCTGTCCGCCTCGCAGCCCTCCTTGCCCCACGAGATCTCCACCCTGATCGCCAGGCCTCACCCCACCGTGGGGGAGTCCCTCGCCTCCCTCCCGCAGCCCGCGCCGGGCCCCGGCGTGCCCCCGGCCGGCCGGGCCACCGTGCCGCAGCGGGTCTCGCTGTTCCGGCAAATGTCCTCGGGAGCCATCCCCCCGAACCGCGGGGCCGCGCCGCCCGCCGCCCCGCTGCAAAGGGATTCTTCCACAGTCTTAAGCACAGAGCCCGAGGGAGACAAACCGCGGTTCGCCTCAAACTTATGATCCCTGGTGACTGTGAGCAATAGACTTGCAACAAACCGAGCACCATCCCCCGAACTGTTTTAGCCTGTTTCCTAATGTGCCCCAGCAGTCTACTATCAGAAAAATAATTTAGACAGCTTTGCCCTATGTAACGAATGTAAAAGTTTTATATATATATATATCTAAATATATATATATAAAGGCAATTAAAAAAACTTGTTTGAGTTCACGTCTTCCTTTTTGCAACCATTGCAGAAAATTAAAATTAGCGCTAATATTACTTATTTTTAATGTGTTGACTTTAAAATCAGCCTAACAGATTTCTCTGTTTATGAGATTGGCTGTTTTCATGGGGAAATTGTCAACACAACAACAAACTTCAAACAAGTATATTTAAAAAAAGAAAAAAAAAAAGGAAAGAAAACCATCAATTTAACTAACACATAGCACTGACTGAGTGATATTCTGAAACCTTTGTTACTTCATTTATTGTGTATACGTTGTTAATTTCTTGTGAAGAATTCAGTTGTTATTTCACATTGCATTTCATATGTTAGCACCATCCATTGGAATTTAGATTGGAAGAGAATTATATTGCAAACACCCGCAGTGTAAAGGGAGGCACTAGCACTCCTCTGGATAAGTTGTAACCTCATGGCATGTCAACCCTTCTGTTGTCTAAGGGAATTGGGTGGACTTTGATCTTCACACTGCTAAAGACTTTTCAAAGACTAAATATATTTCCATTGTAAATAACTTTTTAGACCCAAGCAAAAATAGATGCTGTGTGGTGTACCATTGCAAGGTCTTTGTTTAGGAATTTAGGTTCCGCTTTTCACTTCAAAATTTACAGTTTTAAAATTTGTTAAAGCTAAGTGCAACACAACTGTTAAATTGTAATGCAATGGCTTAAAACCTACAGTGTTACTTTTACATGCAATGTTTTATGCAAAATTGTACGCTTGATCCTGCAAATCGCTTGTATTTCACCAATACCATCACTTTTCTTCTTCTTGCCCTCAATAGCATCTGAGAATATTCCATGCATGCTTTGGAAAAAAAAAGACAATAAAAATAGGTTTGGTCAGTAGGAAAAGGCTTTACGGTATCTTAGAAAATAATAACCATTCATTAATTGTGTCTACCTTAAAATTCCTATAATGCTGACTTTGAATCTCTGGTTTAAGTCTAGAAGTGAGGTTTTTCATTTAAAGGATTATTTGTAAACCACAGCTTGATTTAGACTTTCAGGTGCTTTCTGTGTCTTCACTGTAGTTTTGTAGTTGACTGTGGTGTTAATTTACAAAAATAAATATAATATAGCATCAAGTCTGTCTGGAAATGCACGATTTGCTCTGTGTATATTGTAATTAAATGGTTAGTATATCCTAAGGCATGTAGTGTCAAACATAGCCCATAGGTATGAGGTTTATTATTTTTTTATGTCTTCAAAACAGAAAGGGAATGGTGACAGAAAGCAGGGTTAAAGCATACTGTTTTGTGAACATTTTGTTTTGTTTGCTCAAACCTTCACATTATCTTATCCACAAAAAAAAAAAAAAAAGAAAAAAAATTCGTAATCGTTTGTGCCTGATTTGTCACATTAAATAGAGATTGAAACTAAATGTGTCATAATTTAACTCACTGAAAAATCAGCATTATGGATATGATACAAGCATATATTCTGTTCCTTAAAACCCAGCTGACTCTGTTAAGGAAATGGATGCAAAGGAGTTCTCCTCTTCCCATCAATGCTGAGTTTAACAATGCATGGAAAAATTAAATAACATCACAAACTACGTAATGCAGTGAATCCAGATGTACTTGAGAGCCAAGTAAATTCTCTAAAGCTAACAGAGCTTGAACCCGTGCTGCCTGTTATACCTTTTACTAAAGTGGTACATCAAATAAAATTTTTTAAAATCGTCCATTTTTTTTGCTGACTCACATTCACCAGTAAAGATCGATGTAATTAACCCACTAACATGCTGCTGCCATTAATTTAAGTGACCTGGAGTGGAAATGGGGAAATGATTGTTTAAAAAAGTGTCTCAAACATTATGGATACGCTGCAAGACCATTTATTTATGAGTACAATACCCCTTATATTATTTTAATGCTAACAAATTCTGTCAGTTAATTAAGATCATATACTGATCTTGAAAACTGTTTAAGGTTTACATTTAATAGGAGAAATGGGGTTAGTAGCAAAATATTTTTATATATATTTTTATTTTATTTTAAGCACTATGAAGAAATATTAATTCACATGGTCTTTCAGTGAAACCATAAATAATTTTTAATGACTTTGTAATAGAGTGGACAATATCTAGGATTTGTATGTTAATTAAAAAAAATGGTACAGGGTATAAAATTATATACGTATATATATATGTATGTATGAATGTATATATACTTAGATTAAGAAACAAATGACTCACATTCCTGTAATATAAAGGTCCATTGCTAGTTTCAGAAGTGACCTATTTTCTCTGTACATAAGTAGGCCCATAAGTATGAAATCTCACATCTGTACAAGATGAAATGTATTAATGAAAAAGGTTGGATCTTACTGCTGCTGCGAAGACTATAGATCTGGTTCTTACAATAATTGTATGATCAGGGATGAGTTAGATTTTTTTTTTGTCTTTGCTCAAAGCCATAAATAAACAAATATAAAAGATTATTAATAAATTGAAGAAAATATATAAAAAAATTAAACCATGATATTTTTTTTCCTTCCATTATCTGTGTAACTGAGCCAACTTTTGCTTTACCATAAAAGAAGAACTGTTTGCTTATCTCTTTTCTTTATTCTATGCCCAAAAGTGATATGCACTGAGTATGGGGAGGTGGAGAAAAAGCTGTCTGAGTAATTCTGTGCATTCCTGAAATAAGAAGGCTTAGAAATTGAAAGATACTATGTGATTTACACAAGCAGTTCCTAAGCTGTGTTTCCTCTGCAGATTAGAGAAATTTATCTTCCCAGAAAACCCTAATGTATCAGAAATATACAAAATACTCTCATGTATCAGAAATATATTACCATTTATCAGAAATATATCATGACTACAAATATTTGAAAGTTAAGCTTGTTTTTATAGATTAAATATCCAGAGGGAGAATTGCAAATAGTTGTTAGTGTAACTTAAGGAAAATGTATTCTATCATATTTCACTTTATCTTACTGTGTGTGCCAATCCCAGATGATGTACCTCTGAACTTGTGTATAAAAGTTGAGATTTCAAGGCACCATTGACGTGGAAGTAATGTTCGTTAATCGCATTTTAGGTCAATGTAAATTAAAAAGCACAGTCCGTTCAAATCAATAGCACAGTGTGTGTTTTACATTACCTTCAGTAGGGTCAATAGAATCCTAAATTGATAAACTGATTTTAAGCAAGCATGGGTAGTTGTATTCTATTTTATTGTATTTTTTGTAATTTGCACTGTAAAGTGTATTGTGAATTCCTTTCACTATTATTTCTTCTTCTTTTTTTTTTATTTTGCATTGCTAAGATGTAGCTCTATTCCAATCGTAGGCCATGAGGTGATTTTCAAAAATACCAGCATTGAACCAGAAGAATTTTGTTAAGCAGCAAAATCCAGTTCTCTTGTCTGCATTTGACCACTTCACTGAGTATATATTGCTATCTGGTCCAGTCTTATTATACGTTTTTGTGTCCAGATCCAAGCAAAACAAAGGGTTGTTTTTAAGTGGTATTTTATATCACTATATGTGATATTGATGTGTATTTACACACTAATTTATATCTTTTTAGAATCTCTTAATGTGTAATATCTCTATCTACCTCAGCCTACTTCCTACCTTACCTTGGACTGGAACCAAAGTAAATTTTATTCTGAATAGCAAACTTTCATGCCTTGGTGCATGTCAGTAAGAGGTTAACTTAATACTTCTGTTTTCAACATTTGAGTTCTCACACTGACTTCAGTATTTCTATACAGGTGCATTCTTTTCTACTGTATAAGTGACATTGTTCAGTGAAGAAAAAAGCATTTTATTTGAAAAACAAGATGATAAACTTTTAAATTAATCTGAAATTCAGCTGCTCTGGGAATACTCAGTGACAGTAATTTCTGCTGTTCAGAAGTCCTCTGTTCACAAAAAAATTTGCTACACTATAGGAACAGAAAATGTTTCTTTACAAATCATAGGTCTGAGCTACAAGCATTACTGTAACACTCTATTAGAATTGGGTATGCAAATGTATTTCTTTAGTGGTTTGGCCTTCTATTTTTTTATTTAATCAAGGGACTGCAAGAGCATTAATATTGTCCTAGACTATTTGACTATTGTCCTAAGAGAAATACATGCTGTGAATTTTGAATTTATAGATTTTTCCCCAACAATCAGTACACAGTGCTTGCATACTTAGCCCTGTGAATCATCTTGATCATTTTAACGTCACAAAATCTGCAGTGTTCTGTGGGTGATACATTGAGTATGACCACTATTAATGCTTAAACACCTTTTCTTCAGAAAGCCAAATATGTGCAGTCTGTTTCCGGTTTTGTCACTGCAGGTTTTAAGTACAGATCTGGTTTTGAAGTTTAAAAAGTTCCTGCATATCAGAGGGCAATAACTGCAGATCTCTGTTCTCCTGTGGGCAGTTAGGCATTTTGGGTTCCTAGGCCAGGCTGTTCTTTAATTGGATTTTTTGTTTCTCTGCAAAGTCAACATTAATAATGGGTGTGCTGTGTTTGTTACACCAAATGTGCAGTCTTTATTTTTGAGGAGAAGCCTGCAGTCTTTTATAGTGTTTAATTATTTCTAAGTGCTGGAAGATTTACATCCTATTATATTTATTCCTCCACTTCAGCTAAGAGGCAGTGTGAGCAGTAACTGTTGCCAGTTTGTTGTCCACTGCTGCAGGAAATCTAGGTAAAGCGAGAAGATGGACAGCAGTATTAAATATTAAATTCTTACAAAAACCAGAAATATTCCCAAATATGAACCAGACTGATCAATTAGCATCTGAACGTTCTGTGGTAAACTAGATCATATTGCAGTTGCAGACTTTGCTTTTTTTAAAACCTGCTAGTCAATGCCCACTTTGTCTGTAATGTGTCTTCATCCTCTGCAACGTCGTCTTGGCAACAGAGATATGTACCAATATTTGTAGACAGCGCATCTCAACTGTATTTCAGTTTAGCTAATACCTGCATGTTAAATATCAAAAAAGATTAAGAAATCTGGGTTTTTAAAAAAAAAACCAAACAAAACATTGCTAAAAAACAACCAGACGTGATAAAGGAAATGCATGTGTACATTTTACCAACGGGTATGCCCTCCCTCAGGAAGGACTCAAGTACATTCACTGATGCACTTGGACCTTTGATATTGTATCACAGATAATCACGCTCTTGGCAGAAATGGTGAATGCTATGGAAAGATTCTCGAGAATGGTTTTGACATCTCCTTTGTTCTCTCCGATAGCAAGAAGTTGCTCATCAGATCCACAAGACAAATAAGAATACAGATGGTGTAGTTCAAGGCTGTTGCTTCTGCTCATGTCTTTTTTGCTAGACAAAAAGATGTGGACACAATTCAGACCTGCTAATGAAAACTTTACTGAATTAATACAGACAGAGAAATTATAGAGTTTATGCTAATCTTAATACATAACATCAGAAAACAAGCTTTTAGACAATGAAAAAAATTCGTTTTTTCACCACTGCATATATGGCTTAAGGTGGTGTCTCTCTAAACACTCTCTAATCTGTCTTTGGGTAACATCAAAGATAACCTCTGAGCCAGAAAGTGAGAAGCTATGTCTTTACGCTTTTAATCTCCTATTTTGTTTGTACACATTTTAATGTCCCAGAATAAGAAATCCAAACACAAAAACAGCAACAAAAAGAGGACATTACAAATCCCTAAGGTTTTGATCCTCTATAAATAAGCATTCCAACTGGTTTCCTGTTTTCTGTGAGAGCTGCATTAATCATAATGAAAGTATCTCACATATGTCATCTCCTAGATTTCGAGTTTGGGAAGATGAATACTATATATCTGTTGTTTTCTTGCTCAGTTCTATGGCAGTGAAGTGTTCTGTGAGAGGAGTCATGTTTTTAACGGGTCTTCTGTCATTGTTTTAACAGCTTGCTAAGAAAAAGAAAGTTGGCATTGTTAATAAGTGGCAAAAACTGACATATCTGGGGTAAACTTCCATAGTGTAAGCAGTGTTATTACAGCAGACAACACTTAGCACAGAGCACCATATGTCATGGCCCTGGTTACACTGGCTGTTTCAAGTCCATGATTTTTAATGAGGTCATGTATTGTTTATCGTTGCACTCTTGCTTGGGTCACTTTTTGCTCTCTTATCCTGTCCCTTGTACTCCTGTGCAAGACAGACATGTGAATATCTGGAACATACAAAAATTGTTCTAGAACAATGTTTTCAACACTTCAGCCATGATAGGTGAAAAAATTCATTGCATCAAGTGGAATGATTGTTCTCTAAGGGTTATTTTTTTTTTCTCATATGTTTGCAGAAGGTTCTCAGTAGTAATTGTGAAATACTGATGTCGTTGCCCAAGCACAATGAAAAGAGCAAAAGTGACAATAACAATGAGTAGATGAAAGGCAAAGAGAATTGCCGGAGGCAGAAACAAATTATTTCCTTGAAATAAGGCGTTTGTGTTGAGATTCCCTGAAGGACCTGAAAAGGATAGGGGAGCAAAGAGGACAACATGTCATATCCTATTTAAGGCTGCCAGTCGCCTCTGTCATGAGGGTAGCCATAAAGCTGGGGGAGCAGCAGAAATCAATTTCTTTTGTTTCTGCCACAAATACTGGACTTCTTTTAGGTAATTTATTTTTTTTATTTTGAAAATAATGAAAGTTGATAGACCTACTTTGCTTGTTCCTTCTGTTAATATCAGAGATGGGCCTGCTAGAAGAAGGATGTAAGAAAGATGATCAAGAACATCACAAAAGTGGTGAATATTTTGGGATTTTATGTTCGCTGATATATGAATCCTTGTAGCACCTTTTCTACATAGAAAAATGCTGTAGTATTTTTTTTTCTTGTTACAATAGCATTGCACTCTGTGTCTAAAACTTCCTTTTATAATTATTGGAAAATGTGCACAAGATTTGTCAGCATTGCTAATTAAACTTCAGCATAGGCTGAAAAAAGTTTAATGTGAATCAGTCCAAATAACTAAGATGAAAATCCCCAAAAAATACTACTGGTCAGGGCCTGTTGGAGGCTGGGATGCAGCATAAGTAGCATATGAGATTTCCAATGAAGTTTTTCCCAAAGATTCATTCTAATTTAAGCCCTATCTTAAGACATCACCCTATCTTCCTTTCCCCCCCCCCCCCCCCCGCCTTTTTTTTGCACATCCTGTAAGTCATTTGTTGGCTTCTGGGAGTGAAGCCAGAACATCACTGTAGTGATGGTGAAAGTCAACAAATCATGACAGTGCCCCAGAAAACTCTGATAAAACTGTCTTTGGCAGAGACTATAATCAGGAAAGGCTGCTTGTTTGCTTCATAATATATCCTGCAAATATTAAAGAGAGCTGTTCATTATTTTGAAATCCATCAAGAATAAAATAACTAGAATATGATTTAATTATCTTTATACATTAAGTTTTAACACTATAGTTGGGGAAAAGCAAGCTCCTAACAGATAATAGCCTCAAATCTAGGATAAATAAATAGTGACTATACCTAAGACCCTACAACAAATGAGTTTTGGGAGGAAAAGAGATGCCACTCATTTAACCATTACCATCTAAGAACACTCATACAAACTGCATTTTTGATGGAACATCATATCTCAATAGGCCTCATGTAAATTAGTTGAAATGTTATTGTTACTAGCACTTTGAATACATGCCCTTGCAGCAAAATGATGGAAATCTATTCAGTAATGTATAAATGTATAAATATATCAAACCAAATTGAATAGAACAAAGCTGAAACAGTTATCTGTCTAAATCTTATGCATGGGTTTTTATGCAGATAGCAGCACAACTCAACCTTCTATACCTTGAATCCAAAGACTGCACCTTGGATATTAAGTTGTTTACAGCCATCTGTAGTCTCCAGCCATTGTTAAGTGCATGCAATATCATCAGTGGCTGATGGGAAGTTTTTTCAGCCAGCAGAATGTTGTACTCAAAACTATTTCTTTTAAAATTTTAGTGCAGGGAAATTTAGCTGAAATTATTTCCTAATCTCAAACTGTTAACCAGTTATAAAAATACTAAATATAATACTTCAGACATTTTATTTTAGATTTTTTTCAGCAAGTAGAACCCTCATTTAGATAATATATCAGATTTATACTGTATACTAAGATTAAGGTTATGTTACAAGGAATAAGTTTTGATTATTACCTTAATTTCTTATATTTTATATTGACATTAGAGAATAGTGTTGGGGTACAAGAAAGAAACCTAATTGTAATAAAACTGAACAGAGGAATTTCTGTAAGGGCTGGAGTAAAGAAATCTCACACTGTACAAAGCACTATGGACAAAATATTCAGCTCTGTTCTCCCAGTCTCATGGCAGTACCAGACCTTCAGCTTCAGTGCATCTCTTTTGCTCAAGGTTATTCATTTAACAGTTCATTCACTAACCTTTATTTTTCTACTCTTCCCTAGTCCAGCTTGAACTTTTACTCCTTTTTTTTTCAGGACAAACAGATCGTTTACCACCAATGCCTGTATTTAAAGGCAGTTCAAATGATGTATACAACCATTTGCATGGGATGGGTGCACAGTCCAGCTGACAAGTCAGTAATTAGCAGTGGTCCTCTTGGACCACTGTTCCAGCCAGTAGCTTTATAACTCAAGTGGTGGGACAAAGTGCACTTTCTGCAAATTTACCAGCACCCCACAGGGGGCAGCATGGACAAGAAGTTCATAAGACAGAGGTCAAGGGCATTCAATGGGTCCTCAGCAGGCTGGACAAATGGGCTGACATCTCATGAAGGTCAGAAAAGCAAATGGAAAGCATTGCGACTGGTACGGACGGAATAATTCTATTCAGCATTACAGTGTGAGGGATGTTTATGTAGATAAAAGTTTTGCAGAAGAGCTGGGGACTTGACAAGTCCTGCAGATGACAAGATGATCTTTAGTCAAGGTTGTGGTCTGGCAGCAAAAGCAGCACTTGACATGCTCATCTGTATTAGCAAAGCAGCAGCCAGCAGGCTGAGGGAAGCGAACCTGTCCCTCAATGCAGCACTTGTGGGACTAAACCAGAAGTATTGTGTCCAGTTCAGGGCTCCCCAGTGCAGGAAAACTATTGAACAGTGGCGCAAGTCCAGGAAAGAATATGCGAGATATCCAGGGTGATGGACAAGGAGAGCTTGTTTAGCCTAAAGATGAAGTGGGTGGGCCTTGGGGAAGCCTTATTCCTGTCTGTGAATACCTGATCAGAGGATACGGATGTGCTGCAGACTCTTCTTGCTGATGCAATCAGCAGGTTGAAAGATGATGAACATAAGTTCGAACAAATGAAGTTCCATATAGATGTAAAGGAGAAATGTTTTTTGCTAATAGGGCACACAGTTACTGGAAAACAAGCTGAGTGAGATTGTTGCATCACCATCCTTGTGGGTGTGCAAGACTAAACTGAGCACTGCTCCAAGGAACCTGCTCTAACTAGACCTGTCTCAAACAGACTTGTACTGGATAGACTCTAGATATCACTTCTAACTTAAATTTTTCTATGATTTTGTGATTGTAATGTGTCCACCACTCCTGCAATCTCAGCACCAGCCAGTTTGTCTGAACAAGCTTGCATCCTTATTTCACAAAGTTAAAGTCACTGCTACTTTGTTGTTAATACAGAGACCCTTTCTGGCTTGGACATTGTAGAGCAGCCCTTGTACAAGATGCCTGAGGAGAACTGGAGCTCCCTGGAATCACTCCTCAGGTTAAAAGCAAGAGGGAAAGACAAGAACATAGAGGAGTAGGGGAAAGCAATGAAATGTCCCAGGAAATAGAGTGTCCTTCCTGCTGGAAAATTCTTCAGTAAAGCTGCCAGTTTTTTCCTCAGGCAATCTTATTTCTGCATGCACTCCAACCTCCTCTGTTCACTCAGCTGACAAGTATTTTACTATCTCTTGCACTTAACACTATGGTGCCAGCAGGCTAGGCTGCATTCCCTTCTGTCTGTTGCTATAAACCAGAACAAAAACTGTCAGAAAACTTGTAGTTATACATCCAAAACTCAGTCTTCATTTGTGGCAGAGGTGCAACAGGTAATACTAAATGTGATAGAAGCATCTTGCTTATGCTTCTGTGTGAATTATAGCCCAGCCTCCCCATCTGTAATACAGAAACCAGGGTATATTTGTTTTGTATGTATTGTCTCCACACACAGGCTGAACATAGCCTTGCATGTTCACTCTGTATTGAAAGAAATTAAATATTCTATTTAACTACAAATCAAACTGATTTTGTGTGTGTGCATTGATTTTTATGGACCAATAATGCTGCAAAAAAAATGAAATAGGAAGAATTCATACCTGTAAAAGTTGGTATGTGAGAAGACAGCCATTCATATGCTTCTTTCCAGACATGCTTGGATTGTGTGACAGGCATTGCTGTCATTCAAGAAGACATTTCAATTAGGCTTCAAAAAGATGGTTATCTACTTTGTTTCATTTTTGAGGTTAGAAGGTGCTTTCTGGTTGAAATCTGAGCAGTAGAGGGGCCTGTCTTTGTTGGCCAAGTGACATTCTAAAGGGTTCTACAAACCTAAGTTGGATGCTGAGATTGTTTTATTATTTCAGGTGACAGATTGCAGGCATTTTTGAAACATCCCGTTCCTGTTCTCAGACCTGACATCTAGAAGTAAGCTAACAGCCCCAGAGAGGAGATACTGTTCAATGCAGTTGAAGACTGCTCTTCATAATATCTTATTTAATTTGGATTTTAAATGTTAGCATGGCATGAAGCAGTGGTATACTGCATATTGCTGCAAGTTAATTATTATTATTATTTATCTCAAAGTGAGGTAGGGCCTCTATGTGTGTCAAATGGATTTTTAGTCATTTTTAGGTACATGCTGCAAAATTCAAACCTTTGTGCTCAGTTAGTTACTGAGCAGATAAGCATGGTAACCATATTACCATTTTAACTCTGCTCATCAGTTATTATAAGTAGCCAGGTGAGGTGCTCCACCACCATTCAGAGTCAGCTCTGAATCATTATGCTATAAGTAAAGTTTTCTGCAAGCAGTTGGTATTACAAGAAGCTTCTGCTTTCCTTTTGGCTTACCTATCACACTCAGAAATATGTATTCAAATAAATCATCTTCCTGAGGAGGATGCATAATCCAAAAGAAACACAATAGAATATTCTTATCCCAAAGGAAGCCTTCTGGCCATATTTCTAGAAGCAAAAAAAACCCAAGTTCTGCTTTGAACAGATGTGATTTACAGCCTTTGAGACACATAAGATGCAGAGCCCTAAACAGCCAAGTTTTTACAGTCACTTTTTCAAGAATGATGTCTGTTCCCAGTTTGTTACATCTTGGATTGTGTACAACCTGTATTTGTCATACAGCAATAAAAAATTGCATAAAAATTGCAAAGTGCTGCATTGCACTCTGTGGCCACCCCACAGACATTCCTGATTTTGTAGAATACACAATGGTCCTTTATTCCTTGCAGCAAAAAATTAAGGAAGTCTGAAAGCTCAAATAGCAATTTATGTATCTGCCACTGCCACTCTCTTATTTAAAATTTGTTTTCCATGCTTTCTTAGCCTCTCGTCCTTGCATTCATTTCTGTCTCCATTATAAAAAATGTCATCTTTTATTAATTTTAATTACTTTTTTAAAAAATCCTTGATTTTTTAATCAACTTCTCTTAACAGTTAATGGTGATTTACTTTACTTAATGCTAGCCTTACATCTAAAAGATATAACGATAATTTACAAGTACTTCTAATTAATTAAAGTGTAAAGTCAGTCTGGCAATTTTGTTTATTGCCGTAAGCTTTACTGATGCTACTTAGCCTTAAATATATTGCCAAATGACTGGTGCTGAAACCGAGACATCTTAATAGCTCTGCTGGCCCGTGTGCAGATGAGCAGTGTCTATACGCAAATTCCAGAACAAAATCCAATTGTATTAACTGATGATGCGGAGGAAGCAATTTTTCCTGTGACATGAGAGCTGTCTTGCAACTTTTGCTTCTCAGTTTCTACCGTGTGCAATGGGATGAAAGAAAGTCCTATGGAACATAGTGAAGTAGGGACTGAGACTGTTGACTGAGATGTAAATGTGGTTTCCCAGATAAGGGCTCTAAATGGGAAGGTACAGTTTCAATCTATACAGTCTGCAAAGTGCTCATCCAGTGAATGAAATGAGCAACTCTGCTAACAGTAGAGTTTTGCTGATCAATGTTTTTGTCCAAGAGGGATCCTGCAGCTCAGGGACACTGTGTATCTCTGTTGCAGCTGTGTCAGCAGAACACTGGAGTGCAAACTCAAGAAACAAGTTGTTATAGGCAACTTTAGTGGCTTTATTAGAATTCACAGAGTCAACCATTTGAGCAAAGTTTTCCTGAGCTATTCTGTGATCCGAAGATGTGATTAATTGGTTTCCAAAACAAGTCAGGCTTTAATTTTCTTGGGCCTGGAAATCTTTGTTTTAAGAAACATATACTGCTTTGTAAAGAAAGAAAAATAATTATTTAAACCCATCTCGCAGTGTTTATGATCATGGCTGTGTTCATTCTAGGTGAAATAGAAGTCAGGCCATATTAATGACGGATCAGGCACAGTTCATATTGGTGACAGAATAGTTCTGTGTTGGAAAGGTGGCGTCAGCATAGACTTGTTAGTGCAATGGAAACTGAGAAGTTGGGTGTGATTAGCTCAGAAAAGATTTCTGTCCTTTCTCTTAATTGCACTCTGTGTGAATTACAGATGGATTATGTCTTCAAAGTTTTTTGTGATTTCATTAAAGGCTTGTTAGAGGAGCAAGTATGGGCATGGGTTTTAGTGATATGACAGACAGCATTTAGATTCGGGGTTTCTGAAATTGAAAAGACCTGTGCATAAATGAAATACATAAACTTATTTTCAGTTCTTAGTCATTTTTTTTCTCCTCAAAATAGTAACATAAGAACAAAGTTGATTAAAATCTCTCTATGAATAAAACACATATCTTCTAATATAATTACCAATTTCCCTCACCCAAGAAAACTCGAGGAAGTGGCAAGAATTTTCTTTTATTCATACCAGAGGCCCTCTTTTTTTCACAGCACCTGTAGCTGCTGCTTTAGGGAGCTTACAATAGTGCCAAAACCATGCAATGTGATTTCTGCCAAACATTTCCTTATGTTGAGAAAATATTTTACTAGTTAGTTATCCTAAAATTAATCAGGATTCTTTTCAACTATGTAGAATCAGCTGTCCTGAAATAACTTTTTCTTAAAATTTGCAGTAAAGTATAGGGCATACTTTACACAGCCCTAGAAATTAAACATTTTTGCGATAGTTATATTTTTTTAAACACTAAGAAGTTGAAAGTTATCTTCCTTACCCATCAGATTTATTTTCTCCTGAATCTCTTTACTGCTAGCAAATGTGTCCTTAAGTCATCCTATTGAAAGAGCATTGTACAACATCATGTATCTGATGATTTAAAAAAATGACTCCATCATACAATTATTCTTTCCATATAGCTTGTATTTTGCTAACATCCTCTTTTACCTTGTGGGTAACACTTTTCCTGACTATTCAATGTAATTTCCCGGCTAATTAATATAATTTCCTGGCTAGTCAATATAACAAAGATATCGGCAATTTCTGAACAGTTTTTGGAATCACGTGGGAAACAAGGAAATTTTTTTGTCCTGAATTTACACACAAGGAACAGAGAAACAGGACTAGAAACCATTGCTCCAGCCAAGAGTAAAACAAGCCTTGCTTTTAAGCGGGCCCAAATTTCACTCTGCCCCAGACAGTACATGCAGCTTATAGATTCAATCTCTCTCAGGCATCTTGTACTGTCAGTCTCTCTAAACTGTATCATCACACATGTACTCTGGACTCAGGCTCTTCTTCAAAACAGAGTAAGTCCAAGTCATGTAGGTCCTGAATATTTTATTATCTGTTGCAGTAGTGATACATGTAGCCCCAGAGATGCAAAATAAGAATCAAGTTGGATTCTTTAACAAAGAAGGAATTCCTTTGAGTAGAAAAGTAAGAGTTTGGTAAGCCACTTGAATTTGAAGTCACCAGGCTGTAATATAACACACTAGAAGGAAAAATAACTCAGTGCATGTGCAAATAATTTCCAGTGCTTGTTATAACATCTCTCCTTAAATGCAGGAAGAATTGTCTTCATGGATGTGGTCGTACACACCTATTAAATTGAGGTTCAGGTAACTAGACAGGTTACTTAAGAAAACTCAAGAGTTTGATATCAGTTGGGTACTGCTCGTGCCCTGTATTTCATGGTGTGTGAATTGACAGATGTAGGTAGCCAGGGAGACCAGCAAACCACAGCCACAATGCAGAACAGATTTTCATTGTTCCGTTCCTACCAATATCAGGCAGCAGAGACACGGAGGGGCACAGGCTCTGCCAGGCTCAGTTCATCCTCGTGGGCAGAGGCACGGAGGGACACCGGCTCTGCCAGGCTCAGTTCACCCTGGCAGACAGCGCGGGGGCCCCACTGCCTGCCCCAGTGTAGGAAAGCGCATTGCCACACACACTTTACCACGAGGCTGTGCTTCCACGTTCTCTCGCCTCCAGCAGGAGGCTCAAGCATGTCTGTGAGAGCGTCTCTACACAGGAATTCTGCTGCTTAGAACAGGCAGGGCATGAATACTAGGTATAATGAGTGGAGTTTTCCCACACTTATATTCCTAGTATTCCCAGCTGCAAGATGACTTTAAGTGAAATTATTCACTCCTCACCAAATCTGGTTCTAACCCTTTCCTCCCAACACATGGTATAATGCTTAGTGGTAGGAATATCTTTTAATGTTCTCACAGAATATGTGGGCCTACTAAAACAGTAAAACAAGCCTCCTCAGGCACGCTCAAAATTTAGACACTGGGGTCCAGTCAAAATCAGCTCAAAAGGCAGAAGGAGAGAACTAGGAGACAGTATTTTGTTTTCTTTGACATTAGTTTGGCTGCTTGGCTGCTTGAACACCGGGGTCCATTTCCAGAGATTCCTTGTTAGCCAAATAATTTATCAACCCTTAAAATTAAGATCTTGCAACATGAAGGGAAAGCATATGAGCAAAGCACACTGAAAAGTCTCCTTGCCTTTCAGCTGCTTGTGTCACTTCACACCAGTGCTCTGCTGTGTCACTTGTCAGCTGTGTGCCTCTGCCATGGTGTTTGGCTATCTACTGAGAGTGCAGATGAAATACTCCCTCCTAGGTTTAAACCAATATGCAAAAATATCAACAGCATCCAGGCATATGTTGCTTCACTTCCATGTCTTGGTTTTACAGTTCTTATTTTAGGCTACACTCTGCAAGACTTTTAGGTAAATACTAAGCTAAAATGGTTCAACAAATTCAAAAAGAGAGTAAATAGTTGCTCTGAAAGTGGTTACATAATTATTTTTAAAACCCTCCAATAACCAACAAACTTTTAGCCTGAGTCAAAACATTTTCCTATCTCAAATCTTCCTAGAGAATTAGTGCCAACTGAATATGCCTTGATTTTATATTTAAATGGATCCCTTTTTGATTCAAACAATTTAGGAGACTGTAAAGCACATAGTTAATGGAAGTTCTTATAAAAATTTTATGCAAACATCAATGTCCAGTGGTGTTTGCTACAGTCATCTTATGGTCCAGTGTTACTAATCCTCACTAATTTACTGTGACTCTTCTGTTATTTCATAGTTTTCATAGCAGCCCTAAAACTAGAATAATGAACATATCAGCATGTCAACTTCACTAAAAGAAAAATAAAGTAAATCTTCCCAAGCTGAAAATATGTTCAGGATGTAAGATAAACAAGAAAAGGAGCAGAGTTTCACTATTATTTAGCTCTAATGCATGACATTTAAAAGCTAAAGTTTGTCACTGTCAGTCTTCTTTGAATGCAACAAAATGAAAGCCTGACAGGAGAGCCTGACAGATTGACACCCACTCGTTCCCTGGTGGCACTGCAACCAATGCAAGTATGGGGGGAAGGACAAAAGGCATCTTGTTTTTCACTTTGCCACCTGATATGTTCACTGGGGGGCAGCAAGCCTGTCCCTAACATGGTGCATCCTAAGAGTCTTTGCAGTGGGCTATTTTGCAATACTCCAGAGTGTTAACACTATTTGATTAATTACATTCTGTTCATGGGATAAAAAAGGTAGGTCAAATTTTATACTCTCTTGGGCTCAATGTTCAACCAATTGCTACTTTTGCACTAATTTTATTAAATGTGAATTGCCACACTGACAGAAAATTCAGCATTCTTGATGGATGATACAAAGCTCCTTAATTGCTTAGTGTAATAAACCTGCAGCTGATAAAAATGTAAGTATGCCATTTTAAATTGAAATAATTCTAACAGTCTAAGGAAACATTTGTGAAAAGTAAAAACGGCTTTTAAAAACATTCAGTACATTAACTTGATTTGTATTTGCTTTTCAGTTAGGTAAATTTGATCTTTAGTACCACCAGGGATTTTAATAGAAACCTAGTTTTCAGTGCTGTTATACACACATTTGTATACATTATTAAATAATTAGAGTTTGTAGGCATGATTTATTATTTTCACATTCTTTTCTTGATTTTTTTAAGAAAAAAATCAATAACTTACAAGGCAACAATAAATACCTATTGATGGCTGTATTCTCAACTTTTCATGCAAGGTAGGCCAGGCCTCTGAATGCTGTGTTTTGTTGTGATATATGGGTCTCATCAGGAATTTACTAAGCTGGCAAGGCTTCCTCTGCACTAATTCAGAGAATTCTAAACTGAGTCTAAAAAACAAAATGTGTTTCTTTACAATACAGAAAGAACAAGGACTTACATGACCCGAATTTTATGAGCTTTGGGAAAAGATTAGTTATGCATTTGGACTTATACACACATATGTGTGCGCATACACACACACACACGCACGCACACACACACATATATATATATGTATGTCTATAGCTGCCACCTGTTAATTTCTCTAGACTCTTATATTGCTTCCCCTCAGAAACTACTTCCTGATTCCTAGAGATAAATGAGGGAATGATAATAAGGAAAAGGATATTTGTTCCCTCACATGTTTCAGACTAATTTTGTTACTGCATTTTCTTGGAGATAGAGAAAATTCCATCTCTGCTGTCTATGCTTTAGGCTGTGCCTACATTAGTATTTTGTGTCAGAGCAGTTATGGTTTTCAAGCAATTTTCCTGATCATTCTCCAGCTTGGCTATGATTGCAGAAGGGCTCGGTTACCTTTGCAGCCTTTGAGTTTGCAACCTTTTGGCCTCAGCCCCAGCTGTTTCAACCCATTGATTTGTTGATATCGTAGCAAATTACTTGTTGTTTGGCCCTCCAAAGGGTTGTGTGGGGATGGGGCTGTGTGGCCTCTTTTGCCTTCTCAGTCCTTTGTCATGGAGTGTATTACATTTGGGCACATTGGGATGAGTACTCCTGTTCTTTGGTCTTGGAAGTTAAATAGCTCTCAACTATCAAGGCATGTTTAGGTAGGATACAATCTAAAAGTAGAAAGGTTTGTAGAAAGGAGCAAGTCACAGTCACAGAATATCAGACTACAGAAATGAAAACTTACGTTGAAAGGTGGTTTGTTGTCACAAACCAGCTGCATTAATGAATGTGTATGAAGATGAATCATGTAGTAGAAGACCTGATCAAAGGCTAGATTTTTGCCACTGTCCCTTAATCATTTCATACTCTGCCTCTCCTTGAACATGAGCTACCTCCTCCCTCCAATACAGGGACAAATCCCATTTAGCATCTTCTTTAATGGGTGATGAGACAGAGTTTTCAGCTAGTTTTCAGATGATACAAAAGAGTACCTGATACAACAGTTATTTCTGCCACCAATTGTTTCTGCCGCTATTCAAAATATATGGGTCAACAGGAAACCCATTGAGTCAAACAAGAGCAAATGTGAAATCCTACGCCTTGGGAGGAGTAACCCCAGGCATGAGTAAATGCTGACTTAAGAAGCTGCTGTGCAGAGAAGAATCTGGGGATCCCGGAAAATGATGAGATGGCCATTAGCCAGTCAAGTCCTTTGTGTCAGAGAAGGCTAAAACCATCCTGGACTGCATCAGAACTGATGGCAGCAGGTTGGGCAAGGTATCCAATCGCTCAATACTGGTAAGACACAGCTGGAGTTAATTTCCCAGTACAATAAAGGTGTGGACATACTAGACAGTCTAACAAAGGGTCACTAAGATGATTGAGGCTGGGTTTAAAGCATCAGGCTTACCATGAGAGACTGAGAGAGCTGAGAGGGTTTATCCCAGGGAAGGGAAATCTCAGGGGAAATCTTATCAATTGGTAACTGCCTGATGATGGGAGGAAATAAAGAAGATGAAGTTATACCCTTCTCAATGATACCCAGAGAGAAGACAAAAGAAATAAGCACAAGTTTCATTTCTACTTGAAATTATGAAGGGTTTTTTTTTTTATTATTATTTCTGTGTAGGTGATCAAACACTGAATCAGTTTGCCCAAAAACAAGTGTTGACTTAGTATCTTTGGGGGTATTCAAACATTACTGGACATGGCTTCAAACAATCTGCCACAGGTGACCCTGCTGTGAGAAAAGAGGATGGAAAGTTGGTCTTTGTACATGCCATCCACTCTCAGATATTCTGTGAGTCGGTCATTTTGGTGTGGAAAACGTACTTCAGGCTTCCTCTCCTAGCTGTGGGGCTGTGATGACATCCTTTTATGCTCACCTGGGCAAATACTTTAATGAGTACTTCATCAGGACCAGACACACTAAATCTATCTTCCCTTTCAGATTTTGCTCTGGTATTTGCAACTAGGAAAGAAAAAACATCTCTGCCGGTACCTGACTTCCAATTGTAATTTTTCATCAACTTTTAGTTTCAAAATGTCCAGGTAGAAGCCATTTTTTGACTCAGAGCATACCTTTTGAGTTACATGCTGTGAAACCTTTTTACCTCTGCATTTCTTCTCTGTGTGTTTACATTCTTCCTGTGATCTCATGAGATTTACAAATGCTTTTCTGCTCATCCATTTCTGAGGAGCTGCAGGGGAGTGCCGTGAGAGCTACCTTCAGTTTGAGCAGATGACACGGTGGAGACAGAAATGAGAGATGCTTTTCCTGCAGAGACAGAATAGGCTGTGGCCATTTAAAAAACAGCTGGTCACATTGCAAGTAACTGCTCTAATACTGGAGCACAGGCGGCTGCAGCATTCAAGCCCTTATGATGCCTTTCTCTAAAGCATAATAGATTTTTCTGGATGGATTTTAGAAGCAGTCTGTAGTAAATAAGTTATAGGATTACACTGACAAACTGAGATCCTGCAAAGTGCCCCGTTGTTCCTTGAAAGACAGACCAGCACCTCAGGGAGCCAGGAACTGTCACTGGTCACCAGAGAGAAGAGGTCGCTGCCTGCCCTTCCACTTTCTCCCATGAGGAAGCTCCTCACTAGACTGCAGTGAGGTCTTCCCTCAGTCTTCTCTTCCCCAGGCTGAACAGACCAAGTGAACTCAGCTGCTCCTCACAGTTTCCCCTTCAGACCCTTCACCGCCCTTGCGACCCTCCTTTGGATAGTCTCCAATGATTTAAAATCTCTTATATTGTGGCACCTGACTGGGTTGAGAATTGACTGTCAGAGCTCAGAGGGTTGTGATCAGCAGTGCAGAGTGCAGTTGGAGCCTGCAGTCAGCCGTGTTCCCCGGGGCTCAGTACTGGGTCCATCTTGTTCAGTTTATTGATCAGTGACCTGGATGAAGGGACATGGGATGAAGGGACAAGGTTGAGGATGGCACAGGGCTGGGAGGAGTGGTTGATACTCCAGGTGCTCTGTGAGACCTGGACAGGCTGGAGAGTTGTGTGGAGAGGAACGTAATGAAGTTCCACAAAGGCAAATTTACAGGGTCCTGCAGTAGGGGAAGAATAAACCCATGCACCAGTACAGGTGCATGTACTGCATGGGGCCTGGCCTGATGGAAAACCAAACTGCAGAAATGAGCCTGAAAGTCCTGGTGTGCCTTTGTAGCCAGAAAGGCCAATGGGTATCCTGCATTACAAAGAGTGTAATGCCAGTAAAGGGAAGTGATCCTGGCCCCTCTACTTTACCCTGGTGATGTTGTGTCTGGAGTAGTGTGTCCAGCCCCAGTTCAAAAAAGGCAGGGAACTCCTGGAGAGGATGCCGTAAAGGGTTAGGAAGATGAGGCTATGAAGATGACTGGAGGACTGCTGCATCTCTTATATGAGGAAGATGTCCCCCTTCCAACCCCTTCCCTTTGACCAGAAGGACTGATGATCCCACTTCCAGGGCTCTGTAATCCTTCTTGGTACTCTTCAGACTGCTCCTGTCTGTATCACTGCCACCCACGTGAAACAACAGCACTGAGTAATAAGTGGTTTTTAGGAGGCTCAGTAGGGTCCAGCGGGCGCCCCTGACATGATGCCCCAACAAACAGCACATTTCTCTAGAGAGTGTGTCAAGTCAGCACAGGGGTGCCTCTGCTTCTGCCAGAAGAGTCCCCCGCTAGTGTCCCCTGTCACCTTTTCCAAGCTGTGCTGGGTGTTATATGGGCAGATCAGGCTGCTTTGCTGCCGGTTGTGCAGCAAGCAGACCAGGCTGCCTTACCCAGCCCCAGCATGCCCCCTGATGTGATATGTCTTCAGTCTGCAGAGCAGGAAAATGGTACAGCAAGGGCACCTCATGCATTGGGCAAAGGATCAAGGACCTCCTGCTGGTCCTTGCATCGCAATCTTCTGTTCCTCTGCGTTATTTGCCTCCTCCCTTCTCTGTGTGCTGATGGGGGAGCTTTGGGCTGTCTGGCTGTGGACTGTGGGCACACTGCAGAGTGCATTCAGAGCCAGCTATCTAATTCCATCTCAGCTTCCCTGATGTTACACCACTGTTGCTTCCAGAGGCCATTACATGCTCCCCTCCTAACATTTGGAGACGCCGACTATACTTGGCAGAGGGCTTCTAAAATTAATTTACATTTATTTCAGACATTTTTAGGTTAAAAATTGTTAATGCATGATTTTTTTCCTCAGAAATACCTACATTTTAGGAAATTATTTGTGCCAAGACAACACTGTTTCTTTCAAGTCTGTTATCTTGCCTCAGGCAGTGCCATACTCTTCATTTTGCTAGCAGCATTCAGCTCTGAGGTGGAAGCTGTTCCTTAGGGCAGTTTTGAAAAGCAGAACACCTTCACAAGTTCAGTGGATGGAAATCTGCAGCAAAGGCATCAGTAAGCTGTGTTGCCTCCATAGGCACAATTTAGCCTGTTTATGGACCCAGGTCTGCCCTTGGGCTCTGTCATGCACAGCAGTGCAATCTCATGGTGTAGGACCATCCACACTGCTGCAGCACAGACATGGCTACAAGGCACTGCAGTGGGTCAGGGCTGAACCTGCAGTGCCAGCAACTCCCTGCTAATTTACTCTCATGTTTGGTGAAGTCATAAGAGCACATTTCACCTTTTCCTCTGTGAAAAATGGGGCACTGTGTCCCCAGAGAGCAGGGGTGTGCTACAAGGCATCACTGAGGCAGTGCTGTTTCACATCTGCTCTCCACTCATGACGTGACTTTAGTGTGCCTGTTTTCCATGCTGGCGCTTGCACTGCGCAGGCACACAGCCTAGACTGTCCTGCTTGTTTCTATCACCTGGTCCATTCTGTATGTTCGTGATTCTGTATCATTTTACCCAAATAAACACCTCCTAACATTTTAGTTACATGTATTTTCACATGACTTGACTCTCCCAAGTTTAACCAGGTCCTAGCTATCAGCATGCCTCAGTAGCTTTGGGAGTCCCAGGAAAGGGTCAAAAAAGGAATTGGGGGCAGGCATTTAAATCTCTCTGTTTCTGTAATTCATATCTAAATGCATACATTGCTGCTATACTGGAATTAATACCAATTCAAATTTATTCTTTATTTATAACTATCATATTAATAAGTAGCTTGGTAAATGTAAACCTGCTGCATACTTAGCAGCATTTCCTAATAAACTCAGAATGTTAAACTCTAAATTACTGAAAAAAATGAAGTGAAAAAAGTTTTTTAAAAAATAAAAAAGAAAATACAAAAGGTCTTTCTTGGGGGGGTGAAATAAATTTCTTTGAAAATCTAGCAAGGAATGCTCTTAAAATCTGATTCTTATTGTAAAGAGGACTGTGGGATATTATTCTACTATGGTGAATTTATGTATTTAAGCTAGAACAATAAAGGATATATGTCGACACTGGGATCTTAAGTAAGATTTCTGTGACTTTGACACATACTTGTTGTATAATATATTACAATTGTCTCCATTTTTGCAATAGAGGTTCACTTTTCACTGCAGTAACAATGATTCCTTGATATCACTGGCTTTTGACATCAATGTGTTTTATGAGGAAGGGAGTATAAATATTGATTTAATGCAGGAAGGTTGATTAGAGGTCAAGAAATTATTCTAGGTGTTGGCAACAGGTGGACCTTTGGAATCCACCTAGATATTTTCTGGGCAAAAGTGAATTGTTAGTGAATATTGTAAAATAAAATGTGGCTGCTTTAAAATTGTTCAAATTATAAACAAAGCAACAAAAAAGAATGGCCTTCTTTAATAGTGAGATTGTAAAACTGGAGCAGACAGCAGACAGGGGACTGCTTTCAGGACACTGCTGGAGGGAGGCAGTGGGTAGGTAGTGAGTTACCAGCATTCCTGGTGGCTCAGATGCTGCTTCCCTTGAGCTTGGTCCATAGTCAAAGGGAAATTTCCACTGATTTCAATAGACTGCACATCCGGTCCCCTTTTAACAAGCTATTGGGTTTTTTAATTTACCATATGTCTCTTAATAACCAGATCACTACTAATAAAGCTCAGTAAAGCTCAGAAATTATATTAGGAATTCAACCGTGAAATTAGATGCAACCAGCTAAGTCAGAAGTAGAACAATTATTAACAAAATATTGGTAAATGTAAATCTCAGAGAATCTTGTAATATCTTTATACACTGCCAAGAGCACAGGATCTTAATTTCTTTTTATTAAATGCCTCTTGTGGTAAACAATTAAACAGCACCAGCAATTCCTTTACTCCAGCTGTCATTCTGATGATGAGAATGCTTGGGCACCTGACATCTAATTTCAGTGCCATCCAACTGTAAATAAATTGTGAAGCCTTTCTACATGTCTGGTAATATATAGTCATCTCTATGTAGGCACATATGCAGATTGGGTGAGCTTTGCCCCTAATTTAATATAGTTTCAGCCAGACAAGGATGAGTGTGGGGAAAAAATAGTTTGTGAGAAGTTTGAAATGATAGTTCAGTTCTTTTTCAGGCACTAATAACACTTAAAGTTCTGAGTGTCAGAGTGAGAATAAAAAAACTGATTCCCAGCATCAAGGCAGGGTTTTTTGCCTTTCCCCGCCCCCATTTCACTCACACTTCCTTGAACAAGAGAGACAGATTGAAAAGCTTTGTCATATACAGATGCAAAACTACAGGTACAAGTTAAAATTTTCTGTATTAATTTCAAATGTTCATTCAAAGTTGCCTATTAATTTTGCATGAGGATTTGCTGAAGCTTCCATTGCCTTTGTTCCTTCCTCAGTCATTAACATTCTGTACGTCAGTTAGAATTACAGGGTTTGAAACAAATGTTTGATTTCTGTCACATGTGATTGTTACACAGCTACAACTCTCTAAGCTTTTCTGATCTCCAAGTGCTTGCCTACTTAAGAGATTCTGGTTGGATGGGAATGACCTTCCCCTGAAGTCTAGAAGTTAAATTTCAGATCACAAATAAACAGAAGCCTAGGCAATGAAAGGTTATTTACAGGAGGTGAGGTGGTCACATTCAGACTTTGTGTTCCTATTGGAAATATTTCAAGCACACTATTTTGATATGTGTTATTCTTATATACACTTGGAAACCATGCCGTGGATAGGCTGAGAAAATGGGATATTCATTGGCATTCATTTCATTAGCAATGTAAATCACTTTAAATGGCATATTTTGGCAGTGTCCCTTGAAAAATGCAGCTCATTAGCTGAGAAAGAAGCAAGCACTCTAGGACACACTGCACACTATCAAATTTTTAGGCTGTCCTTCATCGCATCCTACTTAATGGGGCTCCCTGGTACAGCACATGATGAGTTAGGTACCTACAAAAATGCTTATGACTAAGCAGGGGAAGGCCTGACTCAGAAGCAAAATTTCAAGGAGAACTGAGAGCCAAGAGAGCCAAAGCTGTCCTTGGAGGAAGGGATGCTGAACACACGCCTCTTTCTAGGCCAGAGAGAAGCAACTTCCTCCACTGAGGTTCAGGCCGAGAACTCATCTGGTACCTAAACAAAGCCAGGCCTTCCTTTCTGGCTGGGAGCTAGGGCTTTTGCCAGATAAATGAATAAATAATCATCTGGGACTGAACCTCAAATGCCCACTTAAACTGGGCAGCGGTGTGACACAGATGTCCTGAGTACCTCTCTCACCAGAATATTGCATAGGGAGACTTTTCTGTACACCTCCAGGCAAAAATTCTCCAATGTATTTTTCTCACAGCCTGCTGGACATTTTCCAAGTAGGTGGAACTAAGCACAGCCTGAATTAAAATTTCAGTGCAAAGGAAGCATAGAATCTTCACATGTCCCAGGTGTGCAACCACAATGCAGACCTTCCAGGGCTTTAGACTGAATTAGACTCAGTGCAGCTGTTTAGTCACAGTTCATATTAGATATGGGTTTTTCCATCAGAAATAATTCCTTCTTTCATAAGGTAGGTGAAGGAGCAGAGTATATTAGGTATCTGCTTAATAGCTGATGGGCCCATGGTGTAATTGCCAGGGCTGCTGAAATACCATCCAATTCTGTGTAGGACTGCCCTAGGACTCCCCTAGGGCACCTAACTGCATCTTCTTCTGTCACAGCTCAGAAGTCAAAATTAACTTTAACACATTCATTTTCTTCTGCTTAAATCATTGCCAGTTGCCATTTTAGTGCCATTTTATCCCTGTGCTTTTTTCATATGACCTCTGATCAACCATTTCCATATATGTGTGGTGCAGCATCTCTTAGTGGATGGTAGACTCTTCAGTACGGAGCTGCTTTTTTAGTTGTACGTTTTGCATGTCCCATTTTCTGTGTCAAAAATATATTTTGTTATAACAATGCTGGAAAGCCTAGATTCAAAATGACAGTAGTAAAAATTCAGGGATGTTTTTCTGATTCAGGAGCTTCAATTAAGCATATTAATGGAGAATAATTATTTCATCAGGCATTCAAAGATTTTACCCTCCTTGGCTATGTAAGACAATACTCTTTAATCAAGGCCTGTAGTCTGTGTTTTTTTATCCCATACCTGAGCCAACCATTGCTTGTCACTTTCTATTCATGACAATTTACACACTTTAATGATGAGTAAGGTGCACCCTCACTGTTTGTTTGTTTTGTTGTCTTGTTGGTTTTTTTCTTCCATTCTTCATCTTTTTATGATTAGTCCTTGGTAATTTCCTGATCATTTACCATTTTTGGGATGTCTACCTTACCTCTTTATGTTTTTTGGTCAGGTGCTGTGCGTGCTGCATGAACAGGCTTTCCATAGAAGGTTTTAATAACTCTAAATATGCAGCGTTAAATTTTGATTGCTGTGTGTTATCACATTGTTAACATGGGAGACCTCTGAAATTATAAAATCCGACATTTTCTGTGACATATATCTATTTCCAGTTCAGGTACAGAATTTGTTTCTCTTCAGTTGCTATTTTGCTGAGTGCCTCGGGGTGAAAGCATTTTTTTTCAAAAGCCCTCATTTAACTAGTCATCAAAACAAGGCAAACTGCCTGGGAGAAGAAAGAAGCCTCATTCCATTTCTGTCCTTGACTGGTTTGGTTGTTTATTTTCACTGTGTGACTAGCAAGTGTATGGCTATCTCATGAGTTTGCAGTGCTTAGCTCATCAGTATCCACTTCCCAAAGTTTTTGGGGACCAAAAATCTGGGAAGTTTTGGTAAAAAAGCTCTAAATTCTTTAGGGACAAGTTCTCTTGAAAATGAAATAGTGATTTGACAGGCTCTGTGTTTCTTGCTCCGTTATGCATATGAACAGTACGTATTTATCTTCCAAGCATTTTCCAAGTCTTGAGGAAAAATTAGCCCTTGTATGATGCTTTGTGGCATTAATCCTTAAATAACATGTTCTAATTCCCATCTATTTTCTGGAGCCTCATTTTTGTCTTATCATTCCTGCGTAAACATATATCAGCTTTTCTCTCTCACATATCTGAATAGATGGTAAGTATTTACTAGAAAACTGAAATAGTTAACAAAGAATCACTTTTTCTTTTTAGGATGAAGTTACTTTTGAATTTCCTTGAATTTCCCTTGTGTCTCTTTCCAGAATTTTTACTGATTTACTACCAGTAGAACTGATGTGATCAAGGCCATCTAACATAGCTTTAACTTTCTGACAGGTGGTGCCTGTTTTCAGTCCACATGAAATTAAAAGGACCACTGCAGGTCCTAACATGGTTTTAAAGTTGACTGAGGAAGTAATTCCCACACAAGAAATTAAAGAGCTATACTTATATATTTTTATTCCTCAGTTACAATCTTGGAAATATTACTTTTTTTGTTTACATGATTTTGAATTGAGTAAGAATTGTCTCCTTAAGCAGGACAGTGCCCAAATAATTCTAATTGAGACACTTGTCCTGGGAATATTAAAAAGGGTCATCATCCATATTTTCTTATATAATAATATGTCGTGCCATGAAACTGTTAACAGCTAATAACAAAAGTAATTGGAATAGTGAAAGGAGCAAATGTTACTCCTACCGTCAAAGGGGCGAGAAGGAGAATCCTGGGAAGTTCAGGTGCCTCAGTCTCACCTTGATACCTAGACACAGTGATGGAGCAGCTAACCCTGCAAAAGCCTGCCAGGTACAGGTGGGACAATAAAGGTTTCAGGAGTGATTAACAAGGAATCGCAAATGGGACATCATGCTTGACCAACCCAATAACCTACACTGGAATGACTGACTTGGCGAGAGCAATGGCTTCTGCCTACCTGCATACCCAGAGTACCAACAGATACATTTTCACAATGGTTTATAACAGTAAACTCTTTAGAGGCAGAGTAAAAGTAAGAATGCAATTTGGATGTTTTTTCCAGAGGAAAAAGACACCTAACTTTTCAATTCAATTTCTGAACATGTGATGGTTCATATACAGCCCTAAAAAAACCCATAGGGTTAGTAGTTTTCAGGAAAAATCCTAGTCAAGAATTTTCTAACCACTAACTTTATTTCAAATTATTCACCAGAATTTTAATTATTAATTGAATTTGTTATCTAGTTAAAAATTGCATCTCTGTCTCACCTAGCAAGAGGCTTAAGATAAAATTGAACCTGAAGTAGGGTCTAAATGAAGTTAAAACATAATTTCAGCATCAGAAGTAAAATGCCTGAAAACTATCTGATAAGTTCTTTCCTTACCTGAATTAATGAAGAATTATGGCATAGATGTTGTGCAGTATTATTCATAGCTAACTTACTCTTCTTCTAAGAGAAGTGAAAAAAGACCAGGAAAAGGGGAAACTGTGCTTCCACAATGTTTTTTGGAGTCTTTGCCATTAATACTATTTTTATTCTCAGGATTGTTTTTTACTGAACATACACTATTGTTTTGCAAGCTCTGCACTTTTCTTGTGTGTATTCTTTGCATACAACATATATAGGACAATGCAATCTATCACTCTGACAGAAATTAGAGAAGATACATTTTCTTCAATGTGTGAGATATTTTTTCTTTTGTTCATGTCCTTGTCTGTCAGATAAACTACAATAAAATCATGTGGAAAGCAATCATGAAAATAGAAGGGTTGCATTCATTGTTAGGATTGTCCTGCCTATTGAAATGTCTACTCCTGTTTAGGAATAGACATAAGAGCCCAAAAGCACCTGTCCTAGTAAAATTTAAAAATATAATTTGCTTTTAATGATTTGATGGTAAATAATATTTTGTATATGTCTGTTTATGTAGTGTTAAATGCAGTTAGAAGATTCTAAAACTTATAAGTATTGAAATAATGTGATTTTATACTTAAGTTATACAATATTTTATTTCTATCACATTTCATACGTGTCTTTTTATTTCTAAGTCTTTCCAGGTTATCAAATTCCAAATATTTCTCTTTTGGTCATGTTTTTGTGGCATTTGTTTGTTTGGTTTTTGTGTTTGTTTGTGTGTTTAGTTGGTTGTGTTTGAGGTTTTTCAGTGTAGGGTTTTTTTGGGTTTTTTGGGGAGGCAACTGATTCTTTTCACTTCTTTGAGTATAATTTACCTTTGCATCTATTCAGGCAAGATAATTATTAGCGTTTGTGCATATCCCTGCATTGAAGAGCACAGAACTGGGAAAACTGCTTGTTGCAGTGGAGCCTGTGCTTCCTTTGTTTTTTGGTGCATTGTTGTAATGCTGGGCAGGGCAGCCAGAAACTGGTGAGTCCATCAGGACAGGGTGGGACCTGCTGTCTCCAGGCACGCACAAATCTCAAAGAAAACACAGCAGAACCTGGCAGCTCTTGGGCTCATCAGGAGGGATTTCACATGGAGGTGGGAAAAATGTGTGCCCACAAACCTTGCTTGCAAGCTAAATCAGCATAGAGGAGGGCTACTGGGGTCATGGCTTTTTCCCTGTTTGTGCTTTGTTTCCCAGAAATGTGTTTGTTTCCCAGAAATGTGTTTGTTTCCCCCAATTTGCTCCCACTCTATGTCCCATTGTGGAGCTAAACTGTGGGCAGAAGGAAGCAGCCTGGCGAATTCCTCCTTAGGAGCATGTTTACAGCTCTGGTGGAAGTCATTTGGTGTCAGTGTTATTATAAGTACTAATGCCCTCTCCCCCCTGTTGTTTTTATTACATCTCTCCCTGCCAACAGCTTCCAGCAGCTTTAGGAATTTATCATATAAGAGAATTAGGATGAATCGGAGCCAAGCATGTGTGGGGGGGGGTGGTGGAAAGGAGGGAAAAGGAAAGTTACTACAAAGGCAGATATAACAGTAAGGATTTCCTCAATTTGTTCTCATTTTTACAGAGATGTTTTTTTTTTAATGACCAGGGACTTTGTAGAAGAGTCATATCTAAATACCTACAACAGAAACCTATTCTGTGTCTTCATGTTTTGGTATTGCCAAATACTTTTCTAAAAGCCATACAAACTGTCTATGGTGAAGACATAAACAGCTCAGCTGGTTTTCAGTCTCTCCGAAGACATTCCTGTAACTTTGATTTAGCCACTTCTCAGGTTTTTTGCTTAAAATAGAAAAAAAAATAATAATTTAATAACTAGTGGTTCTTATCTGGAAGTGCTCAGAAACAGGAATAATTTTAGTGTGAGTGCTTAAAGAGATTCAGGCTAAACCCTGAACATTTTTTTCATATCAGATGATCTGGCACATCTGAAAGATGTGCTAAAATAGTAATAGTATTGAGAACTAGGTCTGGCTGGGTAATTACGTCTATTTTCCTGTAAGAATTTACAAAGAGTGTGTCCTCCCCATCCCCTGCAGTGATGGGCATTTAAAAAAAGCTCCAGAAACATGTGGCAGCTTTCACAACACAATCCAGCCCTCAAATCTGCCGCCCAAATAGTCTTTTCCTGAGCATCTGGTTCATCCCAAAGATTAACAAAATAGTAAAATTTGTTTGAGCAAGTGACTCCCTGGAATCTTACTAAAACAACTCCAACACTGAGCCTTTGCATTTTTCATCCCTGCAGCCTATGAAGTATTGAAATTGTTTATATATTTACAAAACAAAAATATTATTAAAAGGCTATGGGGTAGGTTAATAATTTTTTATCCAAATCCTGCATGCACCTGCCTTTGATATTGCACGAAGAGTCAGCAGAACAAAACCTGCAACTTGTGCAAATGTATTTTAGCATGCAGAACGACACATCTGGGACAGCACACACCACTGTAAAGTATCAAATGCTGTGAGACTCCTAAAAAGCAGTACTTGCAAAACTAGAAATAGAAATAGGCTGAGATCATTAAGAAGCAAAATTCTCTTAAAATAGTTTTGCAAGTAGGGAAACATTACTTTTTTTGCTCACTGAGCACTTATTCCTTAGTTTATTATTTTTTTTTTTCAAAGTACATTCATCAAGCTTTTAGTAACATATCTGGGAATTGGTTGGGTTTTGTTTTGTCTCTGAATTGATAATTGCTCTTGTTAGGGGAAAATAAACAAAATATAGTGCTTTTTTCAAAATTTCTAGAATTAAATCATTGTTAATCATTCTTAAATTTTACTGTGCACTTTGACCTTGCAAGTATGACCCTTTCCTGGTAACACATGCGACCCACATGGGATGTTCAGTTATTAGGTGGTGAAATGTGGCATTGAAAAACATCAACCTTCTTACTAGAGGTTGTACTATGTATTTAATCCATGCATAATCCAGCTAGGATTAGCCCTTTTTCTAATTAATTGAAATTAAATGCACAGATGTAAGGAAAGATTCACGCTGCTTAAACACATGGCAACACAGATATGTTCATGGACTGAGAAAAGCATACAGATTACTGATTACCTTCAATTTTAGAAGGTCATGATGCACTGTGCTCTCTGTCAGAACCCAGGCCATCCCTCTGGCTGTCCTGAGCAGCCAAGACCGCTGCCAGGGGGCTCAGAGACCCTGGCACAGAGCCCAGGATGCCGGTGGGTTTGATTATGACCCATGGAGCAAGTTACAAACCTTAGATGAAGATCTGCAGGCCATGACAGTTTAAGTGGAATGATAGTGAATTTATCACAATGTGAAAAAGTAGATTTTGGGGTTTTCTAGAATGGGGATTTGGGGGGGAAAGAAGGAGGGATCTGTGCACCCTTCTTCTTCTTGGCCTCCATCTTCTGCTGTGATGTTGGCACTTTTGGATTGGTTTAGAGTAGAAGCTCACTGTCTAACATAGGTGATAGGTATTGGAAAGTAATTGTAAACATTATATATATAATTTTTAGTAAAAAGACATAACACCACCCCGGGGGCAGGCAGAATGCCTCTGACTGTCTTGCTGAGCGGACCTCAGCAGGACAGCAGAAAGAATTTTATAGATGAGATACAATAAACAACCTTAAGACCAAGAAATTAAGAGCTCTGACTCCTTCTTCAAGTGCTGAGCTGGGAAGAAATACTTTCCAGCTTTTCTCGGGGTCACAGTGACCAGCGAGAGATCCCAACAGCTCCACGATTGTCCAAGCTAAGTGGGAATGAAAACTGGTGTGTTTTAACTTCCCCAAAGTGCCATGCAGGGAACACCAGTCCCCTGGCAGGTGCAGCATTCTGCTGTGAAGAAAATCCTCCATATAGACAAGCCCTGACCAGATATACAATCCTGTTTTTTGGAGAGTGCTCAGTGTAGCCTTTGGGATATAGCTGCGGTAACAGCAGCAGGTTTTTTGCTCCTGCAGTCACTTCAGAGGGCTATGAGAATAACTGTCCATTTGTGCCTCCCATATTCTCTGGTAGCCACAGTGGGACGGTTCAAGGAGAGAATCTGCATGCCTGACCCTCTCTCTGTTTCTAGAAATATTTTCAGTAAGCCATTAATAGCATATCACATACAAGCAAAGCCACCTAGCACTCAAATCTTACAAATAAAAAAAAATAAAATAAGCTTAAAATAAGGCTCTGTATTCCTATGAGGTTTACAAAAAGAAATAGCTCCTCTAACCATAATCTGTGATCAGATTCTGCGCGTTCTCATGGAGGATTAGTCAGTTGTGTTTCAAAGTGCTTGGGGTATTCAGCGCGTGGTGGGTATATGAACACTGGCCTGCTCCACCTGGTCTGAGATTTACTAGCCTGCCTGCTTGTGCAATATACTTGAGCTGTAGATGGATTACTACATTCACTTTGTTAACTGCTCCACTGAAAATTTTACAAAAACAAATATGAAATCCCTTGCAGTGGAGCTCAGCTTGTCCTTGTCCTTGTGAAGAGGCAAAGGGACTCAAGTGGACGTACTGAACTGAATGAACCATGTCAGTCCCACTGACTCAGATTTCCACAGATATATAGTGGCTCACCCCAGGTTATGTACAGACCAAGAAGTAGTTTATCCATCTACATCCAGACCAATAAATAATTTATCCATTTATATCCCAATGGAGAAATTGTTTATCATCTCATGCATTTTCCAAAACAACATCTTTCAGAAGGACTTTACATTGAGTGTATTTAACACAACTCTGCAGCCTTTGTAACAGACTACACTTTGAGCGATTGCGTTCTCAGTTGTTCAAAAGTCTCTGCTTTGTCTGTAGTGCCTTGTTCCTATTTCATTCTCTGCTACTTGGATAGGACTTCACTGGTACAGTTTCACCATGATTCTGCATCTGAGGCAAACCTACAAGCAAGTTTATAAAGCAATAATGGATCTGCAGCCAAGCAGTAAGGGAAGAGCCCATTAGCTCCAGACTGCTAAAGTAATGGAGGAAACTCTCTTCTTGTATTTCATTTGTCTTTACTGACAAATTCTCTGTTGTGTCACTTATACTAGAGCAAGTAAATGTTTTGAACCATTAAAAATCGACTCGGTTTAGTAAATATCTGCAGGTGTCTTGATCTGGTCTCCTTCTCCAAGACAAGATCAGCTATTCCTAAAGCAGCTCCCACAGAGATTTATTTTAAGAGGGTCTTTTTAAAACCATCTGGAGACAGGGTTTCTCCAGCCTCTGTCTGCCAAGAGGTCATTTTCCAGTCCTACCTAACTCACCCTGCTATTTTGTAGTTTGCAACCTAAACTTTCCTGGGTTAATTGTCCTATTAACAGTTAAAGTACTTTCCTATTTGCTGAAAATGCCCATATCTCCCTTAGTTTCATTTTTACATTTGTTTAATAATTTCTTTTCCTCCCAAATTACTCCAGCATCTTCTATCTTGTCTTGCAGGTGATGTGTAAAATATTTTACTCTTCTTTTGTAGAAGTATGGTCCCTGTGCAGCTGGTGCATAGTCAGTGTAAATAGACTATTTTGTGTTACTATGTCCACATCAATATTTTCTCCTAATATATCTGAAGGACCAGTTGTTGCTGTTCTCTTTGCAAACCTTGCTTGCTCTTTTTGCCCTTGAACCAACATTTTCCCTTAGCTAAAAATTTCTAAAGGCTGTGGTCCATGGTGAATTTGGTATTAGTCACAACAGATGTAAAGTATGTGACGCAAGAGAGTGAGTTCACATTCACAACTCTAAAACATTCTTGGGTCCAATGCAAGTCAATGGACAGCTCAGACTGTTTTCTGCTCATATTGAGAGAGATGGAGAAACTGAAAAATATCAGTCATGTATTGATTTTACAGTGCAGTTATTCAATACCAAACCTATTCTCCAGTTCAGAGAAATTTGGATATCACCTAATCCTTTGGTTGCTTTTAAATTTTTATGAAAGTTCCAGAATTTTTTTATCTGAGTCTCAGTGTAAGACTCCCATGTGACTGTCAGTGGGTCGACCCTGATAAAATAGAAAAAACAGACACCAAGAAGAAAGAAACCTTTTATATTTTCCTCAAAATCCTTAGCACAGTCAAGATTATAATAGATTGCACTGCGTTATCTGTTCTGTGTGTATAGATGAAAATATTAGTAAGTAAACGGTGGTGAGAGTTTTTAATCAGCGGTTCCACATTACTGGGCTGTGTTCCATGCCTTTTCTTTGTTTCCTCCCACTCAATAAATGAGAACTAGGGTACCTGGCATTTGGTGAGGCTACACGTGCATGTGTACTTACCAGGTGCTGCATGGATTTACTGCTGTACCTTTGCCAGTAATTTGTACTTCTCATTGCAGTTACATTCAGCAATTGATCCCTCATCCTTTTGAGCAAACAGATGTACATCCTTGAGTCCTGGCCTTGACCACGAGTGAACTGCAATTACACATCTTCTTGTGATTCTCTCAAGCCAGCCTGGATGATATTCAGGCAGTTTCAAAACATGTTTTCCTTTGGAGCATTAAAAGTAATCTCTGATTAAACTGTTTAGTTATCTGTCATAATAAATTGGTGTGTATGAGACTGCTTTGGAAGCCTGTAGCCTTTCTATCACTGGAGGATTTTAAGGACAAGTTAGAGAAACATCTGTCAGGACTGGTTAGGTATAGTTGATGTAACCCAAAGATAAAATAGGTGACCTTCTCAGTCCATTTTTTAATTTTTTTTTCTGTGATTTTATAATTGGTCACCAAAAATACAGTTGGAAAGTCAGCGACTTTATTCTGGAGTGTGAATTCTTCTTCCTAAACTAAACTAAAATGCCATTGTTCATTTGTTTGAATTTTTCTATACAGGTAATTTTGAGTGTCAGGATATTTTTTTTCTGTAGTTTTCAAGCGAGAACTCCACCTGCAATTTTTTTGGCACAGGCAACCTTTTCCAAGGTGTCATCCAGCCCTCATGAAATATGGCCACAGACAGTTTCTGCCTATTATTTATTTGGAAAACATTGCAAGAAAAGGAGAGTGTCTCCTTTGCTTCTGCGTTACTCTGCTGAACCGCTTCAATATTAAAAATTAAAATAAAATTAGAAGAAAGAGAACAATTAAAGCAAACTGAAGTGTAGGTCAGAGCAGACTTAGTACTAAAGCAGAAAGTAAATAACCTGAAGTAAAAATTACTGCTATCTTTGATACACCAAAGAAAGTTAATTTTTATGTATGCAAACTTAAGTTGCTGTGTGCACCAGCTTTAGGGTTATCTGAGATCAAAGAAATGTGTAACTTAAGAAGACTTCGCTGTCCTTTCTTCAAACCTAGGTCTTTGTAAAAAAACATAGAACAGGGAAGAAGACTATCCCTTGGTAAGGATTTTAGAACTGGAAAAATATGGATTAAGTATTTGACTGGGTGCTATATAGAACCTTTTAAATTAAGAGGAGCCTATTGCTTGTTTTATACATACCACAGCAACATTCAGGAACATTCAGTAAGTTTCTTCCCAGAAGAGACACAAATGCTCTGATCCATCTGACTCATATGTTGAAAATACCTTCAGCTACCATTTATAAAGCAGTTCTTTATAAATGTAAGGAACTGTAAGGACCTGGCATCTTGTTACTACAAACAAAATTATGTGACTATAGCTGACGATTTTAAAGAATGTTTTGCCCTTTTTCCTAAGTCCTTAGCTTATTTTTTCCCTTTACCTGAACACTTTGAAACCAGAAATTGCTTTCAGTCTCTTGAAGTAAGAACTTTCTAGTGCATTTATGAATGTCACTTTTGAAATGGAGATATCGATGTCTTCCTGCTAAAAAGACTTACAACAAAAATTTCAAAACAAATCTCTGTCTCCTCTCTGTTCCTCTTCCCTTAAGGTTAGCCCAGTGCCATTCCATTCCCAGGCTTCTTTGACTACTTGAAATGGCACATTTCTTTTTGGGTCACTAGAGATAGGTAGGACATGGAGTGTTTCTCTTTTGTTTTGTATGGCGGGTTTTTTTCTTCCCCTCTTCCCAGAAGCTCTCAGATTCACGATCTCCTGCAGCTCAGGCTGACTCAGAGCAGACTCAGCTTTCCCCAGCACCAAACCACTGCCCCTGGGCTCTGCCCTGCTCCTGGCATGCAGCCCTCGGGAGCAGCTGAACAGACAGCCTTTATTTTCTTACCTGGAATTTTTGCTTCTATTCCCACTTATCTATGTCCTCATATTTCAGAACAGAAGGTGAGAAAGATGCTGATCCTTAAAGAACAATACAGGTTCTCCTTAAAGGTGAATCAGAAGGTGAATCAGGAAGTATTTGCAGTGTGTGCTTTCCAATCCAACAAAACATTTCTAGTTTGAAGAAAAACATAAATTCATTTTGCAGAAGTGTTTTTAAAGGATCATTTGTCCTTCATAGGAATTATAATTTCCTATGATGCAATTATGATAAACTGTTGGAAATGTTACAGGTTTCGTACTAAAAAGTGCATCAAGTATGGAGTTAAAAATCAAGAAAATCTCAACACTGGAAGTTTTTGTGTGCCCTATTCTGACCAGATCAAGTGGTCTTTCATTCCAGTGTTATCCAAAGAAAAACCTTTAATAATCTGATCAAATTTCATACAATTTTATCTTACTTTAAGTAATCTAATTCATGCCAATTAAAAATTTAACTCCTGATGGCCTTGATAGACTTTTATCTAATAGAACTAAGAAATCTCTCTTAAGTAAGAAAAAAAAGCATCTCCAGCATCTTGCTAAGATGCCTAAAATAGATAGGATGACTCACTGCTTGGACATGAATGTTTTTTTTCTGTTGATCAGGCACAGAGCTTAAAGCAATTGCATAGATCTAGACATCATTAGATGTTTTATGTTAGTTGAGAACAATCTTCTGTATGTTCCCTCCAAGCAAAGATACAGTTTCAGGTTTGATTTTCTGGGTGAAATGCTACTCTTCTTCTTCACCTTCTGGTGGCTGAAGTGGGTGACTGAAAGACCAGTGCAAAACTGCCGTTTAACAGGAATGAGAAAACAAGCCCATAACAAAAATATTATTATTTTGTTTACAGAACCATGATTTTCAGATAGGAAGAAATTGTGAAAGTGTACTATGTGAAAGAAAGGATGGAAAACATAGACAGAGGTTCTAGGTTCATGCATTTCCTCTCTAGCTTGCCTTGATTCATTTTATATGTGATGCTTCCACAAATTGAAGGAGACATCAAAGCAAGCCAGAAAACCAATTAAAATTACCTTTGAACAAAATATGAGCTAATCACAGGCTATGATATGATGCCACAGGATACAGTAGGAGATATGAAACTTACGGATTCAAGTTTTGGGCAGGATAAACTAGCAATTAGGAAAAATATTCTGGGATCCTGGGATGACATCTTAATGACCTGTCAGTTTTGGTTGCTGGAATTTTTCAGCATTCATAGGTCAAGCACTGAGAGTTCAGTCCAGTGTGCTTGCTATTGATCTTGGAAAAATCTGGCCAATTAGCAAGAATCTTTGTGGAAGCATATTTTAATACATTTTCAACATTAGTATCCTTGCCCCTAGGCAGGGAAGCAGATATAAGAACCACCAGAGGCAAGGGTAGATCAAGGTCAGCATTTATAACTTCTTTAATGAATTCTGGACCTTGTACCCAGAAATCTTTAACCAAGAGGCAATCATAAATTAAGGGAGTTAAAATTGACCATAACTTTTGTCCAACAAAAAGGCTCTTTATAACTTGATTCATCTTAAGGGAAGACAGAAATTGTTACATAACAGCAGACTAAGATGTTAAAAGGAAATTTTCATGAACCAATTTTCCCATAGTCTAGCAATCTGATAACTTTGATTCCAGTCATCAGTCTAAAACTCCCCTTATAAATGGGCATAATTTATAGGCCATTGAGCTGTTATGTGAATAGGGAACTTTGACAAAACTGTATGAGTCAAGTGTTGCAATTATGTTTTACTTTGGGGAAAAAAATAAAAAGAAAGCCAAACAAACGTTTCAGATGTATTCTTATTGATATTGAGAGAGTAACAAAAGAATATTTGAGGAGGGTTCCTGACTAAGGGAACACATTATTACAGGATTTGAGGCAGAACATTCAGAAAGAGACAGAATCTGCCTTTGACAAAGTAATTAAATCTGGCAAGCCAGGGAATTTGCTTCATCCAGTCTGATGTTTATAGGGATGGATAGTGGCTCTCCAGTTTGGACATGAGAGAGAATGTAAAATGAGAAGGAAAAGAGACCTGGGGGAGAAAGCTGTGTACTGTTCAAACTCAGAATCAACAAAATCAGTACCAGAAGTTGTTCATGGTGCAGCATAAAATGTAAGATAAATGATGCCCAGAAGCACCACAAAATACAATAATTTGTCTACCACTCTACTTGCTAAAACCATTTATTCAAATGGAGAACTAGAATTCAGTCCTTGGGCACTGACATTAATAAATTTCATGCCTTTGAAGGAGGTCAATATTAGCTAAGTAAGCAATATAAGATAAGTAAGAAATATTTATCCTTGTAGCTGAGAAAGGTTTAACCAAGAAAGAAAACCTGCCAAGGAATTTAATTCTTGCTTGTTTTCAGGTGCAATTTCACAGTTTACAGATTGGATACAAACCTAGGTAAGACTTTTTTTTTAATACATTTTCTGGAGCTTCTGGAAAATAAAAAGTGATACAAAGTCAAAGGATTGCATTTGTGGTGGGGAAACAATCACATTTGCTCCCAGTGTTTTCTCTGGCTGCTGGGTAGGGCAGGCAGGAAACAAGAGGTGCCCGAGCCACTGCTCAGAGATTTGGTCACAGGCCAGGAAGAGTTCCCAGCAAGATGTGGAGCAGTTGCATTCTCAAGTGACCGCCAAGATGGAAAGGAGGGGTCTCAAGGGGTCCACAGGGAACACACAGATTTTTCTGAACTACCAGTGGCTCTGAAGGAAGGGACTTTTCTCTGCAAAAAATCCTGTCATTTTCATCTATTTAACCCTGGAAGGTTTGTTTTTCCCATTGAAGGAGTTAGTTATTCTAGAGTGACTTGTGAAAAATCTCTAGATTTATTGATTCAAAAACCTTGTGGAGTTTGGGGGGTGTATTCTCACAGAGAAAATTATGCAGGCAGATCTGTCTGCACAACATGCCAATCAGTTGAAGAAAAAACAAACCAAACCTGCCTTTCCAATAGTATGGGGAAAGCTGATTGTGATTGCCCAAGCTGCTACTGAGAATGAGTATGTGACTCTGTGTCCCCACTGTTCCTTTTTGTCTTTTCTGTCAAAAGTCTATAAGACCTGCCAGTACCACTGTCACCTAATAAGAGTTCCACTGAGTACTTGCTAATATAAATGAAAACTGAGAAATGTTATTATTTATTATCTAAATACGACATAGCTTCCTAAAGAGATTGTGATGGGCAAAAATGTCACAAGCCCTGGTGACAATGAAAGCAAAAACCTTTCTTTTCACATAGAAAAGAGAGACAAATAGAAAAGGGGAAAACATCTGGTCTCAATGCAATAATAACAGAAGAACACAGAGAGGCCTGAGCTGCCTTTTGACTGCCAAGGTGGAAGCCAGAAGCAGCTCCAGCACCTTGAAATAGCTGAGCCTCAGGAAATGCCATCACAAGAGTTGGTGGCCCTCATGCTCCCACGATGTGCTGCTGCCTTGCAGTGCCTTACTGTGCAGGGGCTCTCACTAAGTACTCCCACTGCTCATATTCATGAAGTTATTAAGGGTACCCCACTTAAAATTTTGTACTTCACTATGTTTTTTTTGTGAACTGGGAAAACCTGATAAAGGAAAGAGCATATTTGGGAAATTTTGGTATGAGCTATTTGACACTGTGTTCATGAAAAGCACAGAATAAACATCCCTTGGTTTTAAGAACCTCTGAAAGACATTCTGATATTTGTATAGATCAGTGGTATCTTATATGTTTCATATCACCTAACTGACATTGTGGAAATGTAGATGCCATTCAGAACTGTTGAAGTAAATTCCCCAAGCGCGTGCTGAGACAACTTGTGTCAGCACAGATGCACTTGTGAGATAATTAGATAGGACACAGTAGTTTGCAGATTGAACAGAGCCTGGTCAATGGTCCAAGCTCTGGCCTCGAGTTATCCATTTTCCTTTACAGTCTGGGTGAGGGAACAGATCAGGCTGTCCTCATTAGTCAGTGCAGGTGGGGATGTCTGTGTAGCAGAAGATGTGCTAGGACACACAGTCTTGGGCTGGTCACATTACCTGATGAGTTCATTTGTCTTCTATCTACTCTCCCCATGAGTACACAACCACGAGATTACTGCTAAAGTTTTGATCTACCATTCTGAAAAGCTTTGTAGCTCTCCAAATGGACGTTGGTGCTGGATGCTGCCTGGTTGCAAACTTTGCCATCCAGGACCTTCTTTCCACAGACCTGTAGCAACTAATTGATTTGGACTCATCTCATGGTCTTTTATTCACACATATTGACCCCATCAATTCTCCCTGTCTCATCAGATTTATCCTATCATTTTTGTTATCATAATGAGTCAATGATGACCACTCTTAGATTGCATGTGTTAACTGCCAGAAAAATACTTAAGTAATTTTACTAATGAGCTTCTTGTTTTGAGGCCAGGGTAACTATGAAAGTTTTGCCAAAACATACTCTAATGCTACAATATTACACAATGGTGATAAAGCATTAATGGAATTATTTTAAATTATGATGATGATCATCTACTTTGTTCAACACATTTATTAGAATTGCTGTTCAACCATTAACTAACTGAATCTCTTGAACAGAAAGATAAAGATTCATTTAAACATTAAAGTGTTGGAATGAGGCCAACTACTTCTATAATGACTGAGGAGGAAGCAAAATCCTATACCTTCTCAAACTGCGGTAATGAGAAATACCTGAACCCACATGGTTATTAAGACCTAGAAACAGTGATTGTTTTTCAGCTGTTTTTTTTTTATTTCTTGAGCATCAATGAAGATACTTAATATTTATCTTTATTCATGATGTTCAGGGGCAATCATCTGGAAATAGTAATTTTTTCCTTGGATTGTTCACTAAATTTTAAGTCATTAGAATGTAATGTAGATTTATATTTTCCCTCCAATTTCCTGCTCAGTACCGTGTACTAGGTAGCAGAGGATATAATTATTACTAGAGAGTGCTTGAATGACTTTTGGTAATTGGAATTTCAGTAAACCTTGACAGGTCATCTAGCAATATTAAGGAGATATCTGAGTCATTGATCTCTTGACAATCAGCTGACTTGTTTCAGATGACAAAGTCTCTAGATGAATTTGTGCGTTTTTTCATGCAGTGGCAAGAGTATCTTATTTGAAATGCTTAAGGTGCTTGCTATTTTGTGTTTCTATCACTGTTAATGAATACAAAAACCAAATAATCCCTGTGAGATGCTTCAAAATACCTGGTTATTTCCACCTTACATCTCTTTTCTGGACACTTTTCTTTTACAGTGTAAAAGAAGCCTTTATAAAACATAGTTACTGAGACAAACAACTTTTCAGGGTTGCTATGAAAACAAGCACAGCTCCATCCATATGTGACCCAAGGGATCCTAGGAGGGGTGTTGTGAGGCTCCCTGTCAGTGTGGCTGCTCTCAGCTCTGTTGGACTCTCTGATGGCTCATGCCTTGCTGTGGGTGATGCTGCCTCGGGCTCCCTTCCCTGCCTTGCTCCCGTGGTGCTCACATCACACATCCCCTTCCAGCCATTCTGCCACGGGACTGCTTGCTGGGATACCCAGCCCCATGGGAAACTGGAACTGGAACAGTGCTGCAGTTTTCTTACAGCGGGATCATTATTTCATCTATCAAGGTTAAAATTAGCACTACTATTTTAACTCGGTTTAAATGCCGTAGTCCCTTCTTCATTTTGCGGCCTACAAAAGAGGAAAGAAAAGGTCTCTGTGCCATTCATTCATAGCTAAAATTAATTCAAATTACTATTTTCAGTAATTATCATTCCCTTTTAGCTTTATCAAAAGTGCAATGGCAATTAGAAAAAGAAAAAATATTTGAAAAGGAAAAGCTTTAAACATTTGTTTTAGTTTCCACATTGTGGTGCTGCAGCCAGAGAATGCACCTCTAGACCTTTTGCTTCCAGGCACTTAAGTCAAACAGCCTGTGGATGTGGGCTAGGTAAATCCACACTGGTAAGTGTTTCAGCCATACAGAAGTCACAGGGATCTCTCCTACTAGAGAAACCTCAAGTTTGACACATTATCCATTTTCTGATGATACTGTTTATATGCTGAGTATGTATCCCATTATGCTTGTGTGCATCCCATTTATGCAGGATGTCAAAATGTGTCAAAGCTAACAATGCATAAATTCTAACACAAATATATAGCACTTCTCTATGCTATATAGAAATATGGGAGATAGATATAGATACAGGTTATATTGATAGATAGAGATTAGATTATATACATATATAGAGATAATTAATATACAGATATAGATATATACATATGTATACACACTGGTCCGTATATGGACTGGGATATATGGATTTGGATATGTATGGATGGTATATATGGATAGATCTATTTAGGATATCTGTAACAAACATAGTAAGAAGGGATCATTTAATTTGTAATATTTCCTGCCAATGGAAGCATTTTGTTAAAATTCCTGCAATCTCAGGATGACTATATATGGTTTAGCTTTTTGGGTTTTTTTCAGTTAAGCCAGTTATGCTTAAAGGTAATTGACTATTGCACCTAAATTCTTATTTTAGATTTATTCTGCAGCTTATTTCAGCTGGTTGGCATAACAGGAGTATCTTGCTCAACAAAATATATAGGCCTATTATAGCTTACAAAACAAATTTATTCCACTTTGGAAGCATTTTTTCCCTTATTTTGTTGCATAGACAGCAAATGATTACTTATCACTGCATTTGGCAGCATGAGGGAGAAAATCTTAAGATTTGATCTCTGTCTTCTAAGTGATTTTCTTCCCTCTTCCCTCTGGTCAGTTCTTTGCTCTCACAAGACAGATTTACAGCAAGACTGGAAAGTACTACTAGCACTGGTATGAGTAGAGAGCAAACTATAATGAAAAGAATTTATAGAGGTTTGTTTGGCTTCAACTCAAAGGAAAACCTTCTGTACTTCAGCATCTACCTGAAGTGTCTGGCCTGTGCAGGATCCAGCTAAATGAGCAAGGCAGCTCTCATTCCTTGGCCCTAAACCTGCCTCTACATGTGCCTTGCTGGAAATGGCAAAAAGACAGGGCTCTAAACTAAAGTTTAGCTTAGCTCTGTTCCCTTAGGAGCCTTTAGGGGGGACCTGGAGCACAGTAGCACCTGGCTGGCAGGAGTCTGTGAGGGAACAGGCTGTGTGTTGAGCTGACAATGACCTCCTGGGATGCAGGGGTCCCTAAGAGCACATCCTGGCTGCCCAGGGCTGCATGGCAGTACACAAGGAGCACTAATGTGAGCTTACTTTCTTGATTTAAAAGCATGACTGCTCTCTGATGCATTTGTACTAAATTTTTAAACCTCTAGTCATGTAATGTCTCTTTTGGATGTAGGAGGTGAGCTCTGTCCCAGAATTGTTTGGCTTTTTCTTTGTGGGAAGGGCAAAGGCATTTTTTTTCTTCATTGTAAGCATCCTTAGTTGGAAGAACAATGGAAGCAGTGAAACCTGGCTGACATACAAATATGCTATGGAACAAAAACTTCTTTTATTAGGTTTTAGATGCAATAGATAATTGCATAGGAAAGTTCCATAAAACCAGAAAAAAAAAAAAGAAGTATTTGTGATGTTTTAATTTAACGAGTTAAATGATGAAAACAATTTAAAAGAAAATTTTGACAATAAGCTTGAAAAAAATTTTAAAATTAATGTTATGTATTAATTAAATAAAAATACAGTGCAAAGATTCCAGCAGCAGATTCGGGAAAAAAAAATAGCGTGCTTAAGGGAAAAACAATCTTCTTTGTGCTTTAAGTATACATCATAACATGACCCTTGAGTAGTAGTTTTTTAGTTTTCCTGTTGAAAGGAAAATAGTTAAGTTTTTATCATTTGTAAGTTTCGCCAGTTGGTTTTAGTCCATTGGAAATATTCCCTTGGATAGCACTTATGGCACTTCAGGAAGCTGAATGGTAATCTTAGTATCTAGGTTTTCTATTAATTATATGCAATAGTATTTGAAGGTTTTGTGACACTGAGGTCAGAAGAATCACAGTAAGACTTTTCTGGCAGGAGATCTGTGATGTTTTCCACAGCTGGGTACAGCTGCACCTTGCCCTCTGCCTTCCAACCAGCACGGGCAAGCCAAGAGTGCAGCACCTTCCCTACAATGCCTTTATTAGCTTATTCTACTTCTGTGGTTTTGCTCCAAACAATGTAATGAGGCAAGTGTGGTGAGATACAGGGGCTTTCTGTCCTCTGGAAACCCTGCTTTGGGATGGGCACTGGCAGAGCCAGGTGCCATGCTTAGATACAGGAGACATGCTGTGAGGAAGCGGCTGTTCCTGATGCCATGAGGATGTGAGTGGCTTCAAAGATGCTCCAAAGGCTTGCAGGATGGCTTTGGACACTCACCTTTGTACTGTACTCTTCTGAGCCACCAAACAGAGCAGCAGAAGGGCAGTCTTACAGAGTGACTTATTTGTGAAGCAGGAACTGTCTGCTTAGGTCCACCAACTTGTCCATCCTCATTACAAAGGATTTAATGAAAGGCAGACTGTGCTTTTGTTCATAGTAGAGATTTTAGTCATTATGGCCCTGGAACCGCAGGTCTTGATGTCTTTGGATCGTCTTCAACCAGCTGATTAAAGCCAGGTGCTGCAAATGTGTGAGAATTTAAGGACTGGGCCCCAGTAAATATTGTGAGCTATTCTCAGGAGGAAAAATACTTGTTTCCAGAGCTATTCTTTAAGCCACATCCTTTCCTTAAGGCACTGAAATCCTAACTATTTAGACTGAGTTGCTGCCAAGACTTAGTCCTTAAATTTCCTACCCAACATACTATGCTCAACTGGAAATGAACCAGGCCCTGGTAAGAGCGGGAATTAACCATTCATTTAGGAGCTTAGGTTATCAAAAATCAAATTCAGAGGGAAAATTAAGAGCAATATCTTCCCCTCTCAGACAGGTCATTATTCTTGCTGCATGAGCTATGTCAGCCTGAACTTTCACCATGTTTTCAGGCACAAATGACGAGATGATGTGGAGGATATATGGGCAGGCACAGGATATGCCTGTGTTTATCTCTTGCTAGAATTTATGCCTATGACATCACATGTTTCAATCTCAGACTCCCAATTTATGACTTTTGTGAGAGTATGAGGCTTAGTATTTAATACAACACAAGCTAAATGATTAATGTTCATATTTACTTTGCATCAGGTCTTCAGTCCAGTTCATGCCATGAATGAAAATGTCACAAATGAAAATGTCACACAGAGGCAGAATATAGCTCAGAAAAACAGTGGGAAGGTGCACCAAATAAATCCTGTATTGCTACCAAGGACTTGTTCAAGAAATAGTCTTTTGAGTGTTGTCAAGGGCCATATCTGGTCTGTGCTTGCACTTAATTTTCCAGTGTCACTGATAGAAAAACAGAACATAACTGTACAGGAATCCAACATGAGAGGTTAGGTAGCACAGACATTTATTTTTTACAGAAACATTCATAGCTGAGTTTGTCTGAATTCAAAGTGAAAATTAAGGCAAAACTAATGGAAATGCCTAGACATATTCCCTAGTATCTGATATATGTGTCACTGCATGGCTCTTCTCATACCAGAAAAATGGTAATTCTAATTATCTTTTTTATCACTATGGGTCATCACCTCCTCCCTAGGTTTCATTTGACTACTTATATTTAAATTAAATACTGATGTATTGCAGTTACTTTGTGATAGCTTAATACCTGCTGTTGAAGCAGTGGTAAAGCAGCAAGAGAAGACAAGTTTTCTAGTCTTGAAAAATTCTTTATGCCACAAACAGAGGTAATAAGATTCAAACCAAGAAGAGAATGAGAAAAAAATAGTTTAGAATGTAATTTACTTTTTTCATTTACTTGTTCAGAATTTAAGCAGAACTTTGCTTGTGAGCATGCAGCTGAGTTTTTGCAAAGCTGCAAGTAAGAGCATGGCCTTGTGGCGACACACCAGAGATAATTTTGTCTCTCAGGCATGCACAGCAAAAGCTATCCATAGCACCCTCAAAATTACAGTATTTGACTGTACAGCTGTAAATGACCCTACATATGCAAAGATGTTGTCTGGATATGTGTTATAGGATCCCAGATATGTTGGCAAACTTCAGGGACCTATGTTATAACCACAAACCTATTTATAGCATTTTAATCCTAATTATATAATAGGCAGATGAAGTCATGGAGCAAGAAAATTTAAAGCATTTAACAAAAATACTCCATTGATATATCATAATACATTTTGTGTTATAAATGTCTCTTCTGGGTCTATCTCAAAAAAACTATCTGAATTTGATTGTAGCTGATAATACTTTGGAAGTAATGAAGAAAGAATACTTCAACAAGTACCTGCAAAAAACAGTTTTCTATGAGCTTCATTGTTCAGAATAGGAAAACTGTATCAGTTGAATAATAATATTAGCAGGCACATGGAAAATGAGGCATTAAGGTCTTCTTTTTATCAGGTGATGTGTCTACAAACTATGATGTTTTCAAGCCAAGCCACTTCAGTACACTGCAGTACATGTACTAATTAATAGCCATAACACTGTTGAACATTCAAAGCACTGTTTTTTTAGAACAGGTTTCAGGCAAATTTTCAGTTTTCTTCTGTTCCCTACCCTGGCTTAGGAACATTCTCCCCATACCTGGAACAGCTCTGTGAATGCAGACAGGGCAGATGAGCATAAACACTGAAGAGTACATTGTGCCCCAGAGAAGAACCTAAATCTTTAAAGAAGTTGCCACTTTTCTAGCACCAAATTTGCCATGTTCTGTTAGACTATTTAGAACAGGAACAGCACACCTTATGTGGTTATTCTGTGAAATATGAAATGGGATCTTTAATGCACCTGACCTTTTCAAAATATGTTAGAAAACTAACAGTGCTCTGATATAGGATAAAGAGATGTGATCTGGGGGGAAGATAAGACTATAAATCTTCTAGATTTATTTTTCTTCTTCTCCCCTGCAACTTTTAAAAGAATAAACAGCAGGTGTTTAGAAAGTGCTGACAACTACTGAAAGGATACATTCTCCTGGATATGGTATGGTGAAATGCACAGAGGTGTATGGCAGAAATAAAAGAATCCTTACTGAGTTGAAAGCTTCTGAAAGTTAAATTCTGCCTGGTGCACATCAGCCGAAGTCCAACGTCTTCAGCACAGCTATTGTAGTTACTGTCAGCCTCTTACTAGCAATTGATGTTACTCATAATGTTTACAAATGCAAACCAAGGAGATTAAAAAAGAAAGATAAAACACCCACTCACACAGATCAGACTCTCAGATTCTACTACGGATCTAGTAAAACATTTTTCTCTGGCCCTGCAGCAAATTTTGCATTTAAAAAACTGCACAACTCTGGGTCAGACCGGCTTTCACTGTCCTACAGAAGTCTAGCGCTCTTTTCCACAACAGTTTTGTTTATCATAGGACTGAGGGAGATATTATTTTCAGTGGGGTTAATGAAATCAATATTAATATTTAGGGGTTTCTTTTTTAGTAGGCTGATGGCATGAGCATCAAAATGAGTGGAAAACAGATAGCAATCTCTTCTATTGGTATGTGAGGTACCATGTAGAATTAACAGGAAAACTTTGAAGCCAGGGATCCAGGTTAGAGGAAACTTGGTCTGAGAGCATTGAGTGATGACAGACGTTTTTCTTTGGAACATTGAGGGAGCACACACACATCACCAGCTTCTCATTTCTGCCTCTATCTCACATAGGAGTTGATCAAACTCTATGAAACATAATGAAGACCTGAATTTGTCATGTTATTCCTAATGATACTTTCATACCAATGGTGAAGAATGACTTCACACTTCACAAACAGCCCAAGTTTCTTAAAGGTTTGTATCAGACTGTCATGAAGACTACCTTATCTTGCCTTCTCTTTTCCAGTACTCCATGGGTATTTCCTGAAATGCAGGTGGGTATATGGGCTGTCCCCATCTAATCAAAATGAAAGTCTCAGCAAGTCTCCTCTTTTCTTCCTTTTCCTTTTTCTAACTCAGATAAAAGTACTTCTGTTTAGTCATAAGGCATTGACATTTTCCTAGTTCAAATTTCATATAGTTTAAATCTCTGGATAATGCAGGCATATTTAAGACAAGGACATTAAGTGAGATGAAGCTTTGCCTGTCCATCTTACTTAGTTTAACATCAGCCAGGACTCAAAATACTATTTCCAGAACACTGAATATATGCCAGCATTACTGACTATGCTTGCCCAGGAACAAGCTGTATTTGACATAAGAATCTCCACTCCTGAAATGAAAATTAGCTTTTCACCTGGCAAAATAGGTGATTGTTACTGTTATAAATGCGTTATCTTCATGGAGAACACAGAGGAGCAAGGAGTCCTGGAAATCCTCCACAGATTAAAACAGATACAGGTGTTGGGTCTCACTTTCTTCTTAACAAGAAACTCCTATGTTGCAAGCAGATCTGAAAGAATGCCCTTAGCTGATTGGCTGTATTTCCAAGTATTCCATGCCAGTGGAGTTTTGCCTTTCACTCAGATGTAATGATATAAATAATTTTAGCTCTTGCTATATTTTTTCCTTTTGGCTGTGGCCTTACTCAGGCAAATTTGTCAAGTGTAATAAGAGTTTAAACATTTAAGTAAAAGTTGTTGTTGAAGTTGCTCTATGTTTGACTCTAATAAACCTGTGGTCTTGGAGAATTAATTGTCTATGGGATAACAAACAGAAAAACTGAGTGAGGCACCAGATACAGAAAAATCAGGACTAATATACTGTTTTTTTTCCTTTAAGGAAGAAATAAAAATGGGTTTTATCTTGAACAGCTTTCCTTCCAACTAAATGAAAGTATAAATGTTACAATGTGTGATGAGGAAAAGTATGTTTCTCTTAAGAAATACAACTGCGACTTGCTCAAGCCCAGAGCTGCACAGAGCTTTAGCATTACAAGCAGAGTAGAAGGGCTGGTCACATCTCCAGAATACTGCCTTTTAGTCCATCCGTTCTATTCTGCAAGAAGGCAGAGATATGCTGCAGTGAAATGTTTGTTTGCTTTACCCACAAGCAGTAGAATTATTTTTTAAAATTTTCTTCTGCTTTTATTTTTTAGTGAGTAAGACATACAGATACTAGTATAATTGTGCTAGAAGGCTGTGTTTGTGTGTTAGCTCACACAATGTTGCATCCCAAAAAAAGGAAAACAGCATTCTGAATATTCAGGTCAAGAGACTTCATGCACAGCAGGTAAATATTTTTTAAATACATTTTTTAAAAACCAGCAAAAGCTAGGAATACAAAGTCGTTCGGAGCACAGGTAAACATACAGGTAGCAAAAGGTAAACATGCAAGGAGCAAGATGGAGCATTTTCTTCCCTCAACTGCTTCAAAAATCTAGGAATCCTGAGGTTTTCTTTGCAAACTCACCTTTCTTGTAGATCTGCTTTTCTGGAAAATGTCTTGATGTAATGATGGTGTTTGCCCAGTGAATCTAGCACTCAGTCACTAAATTGTGGGATATGTGGCATGTGTGCTGCTTCCTGTTAATTTTGCTCTCTCAGGTCAAGTGGTCTGTGGTAAAAGCCGGTGTTTCTTTATGCAGACCTGTCACAGCTACAAGTCATGTGCAAATGGATGGCTCTGCTAACATCAAGAACTGTAAGATGCTGAGAATATGTATGTAAGTTTATTACCTGTGTTTAGGAACAATGTTGAAAGCATTTCTTAAAAACTTGATAGGGTCATCAAGCAGACATGAAGGCCATGTTGCTCCAAAATGTGGTAAACAGGATGGCTTTGAAGCATCAGGGTGCCTAGTGATGCTGTAGGCTTAAATGGCAATACTTGCATGAGCAGCCACCCAGAAATCCATTACAAGACACTGACTGTACTCCTTGAGACTCAGCTTTCCTCAGTCTTCAAACATGGTTAGAAAAAAAGTGTAACTCTTTAGGTCCTGATCTCAGAAAATTTATTCCTCTTCCTCCAACACCACAGGTTAAACACCACACACTCCTGGAATTTAATTATTAGAGCTAATATGCACTCAGAGGCTACACCAAAGGGTATGGAGCTCAGGTTTGCTACTGAGTGGTCACAGCCCCCTTCTTAAATCCCACTCAAGCCTTGATTGTGTCTTAAACAACCAGTAAAACTCAAAAGTCAGCACAAAGCCTTTAAATTTCTTGGTTAACGGAGGTCAACGACCTTGTTTAACAAAACATATAGAGTTATAAATATTTGTGGGCATATGTGCACTCTTCCAAAGAGCCCATGAATCATTCAGTAATTACAAAAGGCCAGGCATAACCAGTCACATACAAAAATGCAATATTTAGAATAATGATTTAATAAAATTCTTGTAGTGATGAGCTCAGATTGATCAGAAATTGCCCCAGATTCTTCTATACTTCTGTGAGAGTAAAAAAATCTTCTTGGCTTATTTCCATGTGGTTTCAGTTTTTGATAATAACATGCCTCTCCATATTCACCCAAATCTCCAATGGCAATTTCAGCACGTCTGTAAGATTAAACAAAAAATGTCAGCTAACATCTGTTCCTGTATGAACTCATAAACACAAGGATAATCAATAGCCAGGTACACAGAGTTATAAATGTCACTGCTCCACACTCACGGCTCTCAGATTCCAGGTGGGGCAGCTTGCAAAGATCAAACCTCTTCATGCTCCAAACAGCTGGGATTATACTGCCTGTATTGCCAAGAAAATGAAACAAACAGACAATTCCAGTGTTGTTGTAAGAGGCTTTCATTGATTTGTTAAAAAAAATAATTTATTGTTTGTTAATGAACTGGTGGTTAAAAAATGAATGAACAATTCTAGATACCTTTCCTTGAAAATACTAGTGAAATTTAAGCTGTTCCCAGAAGGAGAACCTACTGAAGGCTTTCAGTAATTAGCAATTAGGGAGTATGCTAGACTGCATTAATAGGAATAAACTTGTAAAATTACTAAATCCACACAGCTTTTTTCTTTTTTTTTTTTTTTTTTTTTTTTAACTGATGGAAATGCTAAGGTCAGAACAATGCTTGGTTTACCATAGCACAACAGGATGATCCTGTTGGTCAGTCAAGTGAAGTTTGTCACCAACAGAATAAACAGAAGAGCAGGTAGAGGATTCATTTAATAAAGAATTAAAGTGAAGGGTGTGATTAATGTAAATTAAGATAATATTTTTGCAGAGAAGCCTAATTCTCTAAAAAATCAGAAAAAGAGGTTAATAAAGGCAACTGTGTAGATACAATGTACTGGAGATTTTATATGTGGGAAGATAATATCACAACTAACAATTCTGCATATTTAATGAAAAAAAACAGGTAGCTTACAGATCTTGGAAGGTAATTGTTAATAAAAACAAGAAACAAAGCATAATATTTCTAACAGAATTTGTCAGCAATCAGAAGTCTCTGCTGGGAAATAGTTTTCTCATAATGCAAGAAAAAATACAGCACAAAAATGGTTTTAATTCTGCCTTTGAAATTCTTTGTTAAAAAGGCAATTACCATCAAGAGAATAAAGTAACCTCTTTAGCCTCACATAACTGCAGATCTCAAGTAAGCTAAACCTGGTACAAGTAAATTCAAAGAAAAAATAAGATGCTTTCAGGAGAGCAAATGATCAAATATTAAACCAACCAGTGAAGAACATGAACATTTTTTAAACCACGGCAAAAAACACACTCAGTAAAGAAGTAATTATAAACAAGAAAAAAACCCCTGTGGTATACAGAAAGCCAGGCTAACATCAATTGATCCTTTTAGCTTCAGAATCCATAACTCTAGTCACCTGTTTTCTGTCTATATACAGAGGCAGTTTTCATTTATTGGGCCCAAATTTTTTATTTTAAGTTTTTTTCCCTCAATCTGGAAGTTAAATTTCTGGAAGACTTCCTGTAAGGTATTGGAGACCAGATTTTACCCATTTGAAAGATGCGGGAAGAGCGATGTCTCACTTTGAAGAGTCAAGGTAACAGTGTACAAAAAGGTACATAATGGTATTGGTTTTATTCAGTAGCAGTGGAATTCATGGCATTTATGGCCATGTAATCACCATTCTTTTTCTCACAAAACTGAAATGTTTGCAATGTTTTCCAACCTCAATTCAACTTTGCTGTTGATTACACTTCATATAATATGTATCTCTCTGTTTCCAGAAAAATTCAAAACCTATAAGAACAAAAGAGAAAAAAAATCACATTAATTGGAACAGCTGCTCTTTAGTTCTAGAAAAAGAAAACATGAATAAAGCTACTACAAAGTGTATTTTACTCATGGATTATTTGATCTTTTATGATCAGTTGCTGTCTACTTCCCTGTGATAATGAATACCTAGTCTACTTTTGCTGCTCATAGCAATTGCAAGTAAATTTTGAGAAAGTTGAGAAATAACTTGTTATCCCTATTTGACTTTTCTTGTAGAGAGCTCCACTGTGACAGTTCGTGCCTATAATAATATTTATGTCGGTGTGGAGCAATTCAGGATCAAGGTCCCCGAAGAGCTTATGCATATAACTATTGCAAAGTCAGTCCAACCCTTTGTAAATCTGCCAGGAAAAGCTACATGCATATATTAGAGTTTCTTCCAATATGCTTTCCCTTACTTCCTTCTTTTCATTACCATTATTAATACATAAATTATATAACAGTACCAGTTTTATATCTTCTATTTAACAGAAGTATTTATATGCACACATCCAGTACATTTTAATACAAGGGTTTTGCTGTCTATCTAAGTCATTGTAATTGTATGTATGCCTTTCATTTACTAAGAGTGCTGTTTGTTTTTCTTTAAATAGATAGATACTATTGGCAGGAAATAGAAAACAGTAATGCCAGGGGTTTTCTGGGGTGGAATTAATTTCTTCTTCCCTGTATGTAGTGTTTTCAGACTAGACAGGAACTGAAGGGCTCTGGAGCATCATTTTCTCAGTTGGCTGGACACAGAAAGCTGAAAAATTAATTTAGTGTCTTTGAGTTGCAAGCCACTTAGAGTGCTGTGAGCCACAAATACAAAATGTTTATGTTATTTATGGTCAACAAACATTCCCCCACATAACCCCCCCACACCAAAAGCTGCATATTTTAGATCACCTGAAACAGCTTAAGTAATAAGTAGTAAGCAACCCAGAAAAGAGATTACCATTGCTGTATCAGTTTCAATGTAGCATGGCTGTCTTTCTATGGCCTACACATTTTAGCCTGACACTTCTTGCCTTCAGCTATTCAGAACACATTCTCCTAATAAAAAGAATAAAGCATGCTATCCTGAGACATGGTCTCCCACTGTTGAATCAAGAGACCCTGGACTGCCTCTCTGACTGCCACTGACCAGTGTTGTATTTTATGGGTTAGCATCCACCACAAATACATGGAGCATCTGTGGAAAAATCAGAGTGGACAGAACAAAATATTGTGTCCAGCTGAAAGTTCAGCTAAGGATGAGGACTAATTTTGAACAGACTTGAACATTTAGCTAACACAATCTCTGTAAATCATTTTTGTGAAAAGCCTTTCTTATCTGTCCCCCTTTAGACATAAGTGCAGCTGTTTAACTGTCTAAAATATACTTTCTGCTTTTGGCAGTCTGAGATGAATTGTACTGTCCTTTTCTCCAGATGTACTGTGATGACCAGTGAATGATGTCCTTTCCTTATGAAAGAGATCTTAAAAAATACTACTTAAACTATCAGAGTATTTGTTACCATTTGGACCTGAAATATCTGATCTATTCCATCCTAGGTATTTTCTCTGAAGGACTTCTGCTATGTACTTTGTAAATGGCATATGATAGAAATAGGCTATATAGGGGATAATATGGGAAATTTAAGTCTGTGACTGAAGTTTAGGAAAAAAGGAACAATAATATACTAAGATAAAATACTAAGTTTTTTTAAAGACTATTATTAAAATTAATTTTATTATAAATATGTGCCAATATGAAAATTAATTTAGATTTTTCAGCATCAGACTTAGGGTTGGAACTGAAGAGAAATTCTACTTACAGCTTCTCAGGAAGGATGAAAATTTCATGGATAACATAATTAAAGCAACATGAAACTGCTCTAAGAGTATGAGCTGATTAATCCAGTATTAATTACATTTGCAACTAACGTACTCATCATAATAAACAGAAAAAGGGTTTTTCATCTCCATCACCCTTAGTGCCCCACCACTATGCTCATCACACAGGCATTTTGATGCCTGCACTCTTACCCCAAGCCCTTTTACAAGTAACAAATTGTTTCTGTAGCCTAAAGAGAAATTTTAAAAAGTAATCCCACCTTTTTTAGTTTCGCACTGTTCAGCCTTAGGATGCATCTCAGGGCCCAGGGACATCAGGCACTTCAGAAAGGAGATATTCAGCAAGAATGGACCCTGTAGTGAAGAACAAGAAACATGGAGGAAAGGTTCTATTTTGAAATTCCATCTCCATGGAGTGGGGTCATGTGATCCAGAGCTATAAGGATGTCTCCACCTTTTTGGAACCCCCTAGCCTACAGATTTATGCAAAAGCTGTAATCTTGAACCATTCTTTTTGAAGAACAGAGCCAATATGTTTTCTTTTAAAATCTGCATGAAGGTGGCTGCCTGCCTTCTTGCACCATGGCACAATGGATTGGATGATTTTCTGCAGAGGAAGGATCTGTGTCAACCAGAGGGTGGCTAAACCCACTGCTCAGATCAGGTGAGAGAGTACCCTGCAGCTAAGTCACTGGCTTCTCTTAAAATTGTGCTCTCCTGAAAAAGCAGGATAATTCAAAATTCACAGGAACAGAGAAAGGGAAAACAAGGAAAACCATAATGTCTCTGCAGCCTGATGGCCAGCATATTCAGCTAGAGGGCATGTTGCATTTCTGTAGGATATTAACATATACAGCAGAAATGTTACAAAGCTTATTTCTCAAAAGAAAGAAATCTATGTTTCAAAAGTAGAGGTCTTGTTTTAACAATGCTAGTAGTTCTGGATATAATTTTTGATCTTAAAGCTTTGAATTTTCAGGTAATGAGCAGTATGTTTATATTCAAATTCAGAAATAAAAATATAGTAATATAACAATTGAAGCAGTACAATGAAAATGCAAAGTTATGGGTTTAGGTTAACACCTTCATTTTCACTACTTTAGGGCAAGAATCAGTGTCAGCTGGGCCATTATTTACGTAAGATCTACCAGTACAGATTAAATAAAATATCTGGGAAAAGGAAGCTATAAATATTGTTAGCTCAATAGAAAGTCACTGCTCTTACCTCCAGTGGTTTTAGTTGGTTGCATTTGATGTCTGTTACCTCTGAAGTCTAAAACTTAGTAGGGTTGTATTTTGGCACTTAGATTTGGAGACAAACAAGCTGGCTTGTGGTAGAATAGTATGAGCTCATGTAGGGCTTTTGTTGTATCTTGTACAAAGGGCAAAATTCTAGAATTCCCTCTCTTAATGTTTTGTGATCACAAAAGCAGCGGTGCATACCATGGGCTTCAGAATAGTAAACCTCCATGTCTCAGGTATCATATATTAGTTGAATGTGTTTTCTTTATAAAAAGCCATAATCCTAAAGGCTAGTTATTTTTGCTTTTAACCTGTCATCAGCCTGAGATGTGTGCTTCTCCTGGGGTTAGATACTTTCTCACATAAACATGTAGCCCCAACTTCTGTTTTTATGGGAGGATGAGAAGATTTATTAGTAAAACTCCATGCATGACTTCGAAAATATAAATATATGTTTAAATGTCCAATATTTCAATTGGTCAAAACAGCTATAGTTTCCTTTTCAAATTAAATGTTGCTCCTGTTCTTCACATCCAGCCAACACCCAATATAGTTTTGCTGCAAGTGCTTCAAGATGCACAAGATATGTAAGATATGCAATATGTCAGTAGGAAAACATGATGTAGATCCAAGTCTACATCCAATAGATTACTATTTGGATCTATTTATATTTCCAAGTGGGTGCATGACTTTGTCAGGTAAGGATATCCCTTGTCCTTGATATTAATATCTTAGCCTTAAGCATTTTGTCTGAATGAAAAATGTTCATTTACAAATGAATTTCAGAGGAGTCATGGTATTTGCATATTAAAAGACACCCACAACCCTTTTTTCTCCAGCTGACAGGATGACTACACATTGTAGGATGAGATTAATTAATGTGTCCTTGAATTACCTGCTAATGCTTAGTAGAAACAAATAAAATCCACTTTTAAAACTGTAAAAACCCAAACTTCACAAAAATGCAGAAAAAATTCCCCCCCAAATTAATTTTTTAAATACTACAAGCTGCATTTTAAGTAACTAATCCTTTACACTTAATACACTAATACAACTTCACCAGATGTCTATTAATATTAAGACACAACTTTGCCATCATTTAAAGTGAAACTTGCTTTCTTTGCTTATTACTGATACCAGTAGAAGTACTGAAATTTAGAGGTACATAAGTCACTTGCAAATGCGAATTCATGAAATTCATTTATACAGTTATGATGGTGTTCTCCCATCAAGCTTGCTGCTGTCTTCACCCTCATTATACATATCTTTTCCTTTAACATTATGTGGAATGGAAAATGTACTTTTAGCGTTGCAAAAAAAAAAAGAAGAAAGTAGCAGGAGAATCATACTTTCTGTACCTTAATGCAAAATCTGTTTTCCTAGAAATTCATCACTTTTCATAGTTTTTCATACAGAACAGTTTTCCAACTAATTTGACAGGTTGATATTGAATAATTAGTAAGGAATATCTAACATAGCTCTTTTCTGATATTCTCTTAATCTCATAGCTTTTGATGGTGGGATTTCTTCATACATCCATCGTATGGAGACATCATTAATTCTCTGTAATCCATGTTGAACATCTCTGTACAACCGTTCCATAGATTTTGCACCATATTGTGAAATTTTTTCTAGTGATGCTGAGACTCTCACTTGCATATCTGCCCTTTCAAATTTTTCTACTAACAGAAATAGTTCAATGTTTAAAACATTTAAAATCAGGATAAATAACTTTATGGGGAAGGAATTGCTTCTCCATCTCAAATTCCAGTACAAGAAATGTTCCTGAGAATTTCACTCAAATAATTCATGACAGCTCTGACAAGAAGATTCACAGTTATTACCTGTATCACAGGAACAATAGAAACAGGTTTGATCACCTCACTTTTGTTCTATTGTTCATCTATCACATATATCTATTTTATTTGCAGCTGACAAGAGGAAAAAAACCCACACAAAACTTGAGTAACTGTGAGTTTCTAAGAGAAAAGGAGGATGAAACAAAACTGCTGTCTTAGTGGCCCAATGGTCACAGACTTTTCAGAACATATGTGAGGCAAAATCAAACCTCTCAGCATTGCAAAAGCAGAAGCAGTAAGGTCAGGCGTTTAATGGGTGAGGTAAAAGGAAGCAGTGCAGGTGGTGAGAGACACTGGGGGAGCCATTAAACAGATGGAGTCATAAGACGGGTGAATACAATTCTACAACACTTTAGAAAAGATTCTCTGCTGCACTCTGTGATTTTCAGTTTTTGAAACCAGGAAATGAAAGGCTAAGAAGGGATGTATCTATAAATACACCAGGACTGTTATTACTGGGGAGGATAAAGAGCTATTGCAGTTAAAAGGCAACGCTGGCACAGTTACGAATGGTTATAAACTTGAGCTGAATACATCTAGTCTGAGAATTAGAATACTTTCCTAACCATCGGGGTAGTGGAACCACTTCTTAGTGCAAGCACCGGAAACATAAGCCTGAGCTAGATTTTACAAAAAGCTCTACTAAATATGTTTCTGGGATTATAACCCTGAAAGAGGATTTGACTTGATGATGTGAGGAGCACCCTTTGAATCCTTAACTTTTAATTCCATGAGAAATAATGGAGATACTCCATGTGACCACATCAGCAGAACTCTGCATGGGCAAATTCTGTGGAAAAGTTGCAGGAAAAAAATTATTCTGTTCTTTTCCAGCTAAATCCTAGAAGAATTTAAATTTATACCATTGCTATTAATTCAGGTAGATTCTTAAAATTCAAGTCTGCTGGAATCCTCTAATCCTTTCAGAGTGCTAAATTACCATCTCCAGTGCCTGTTGTGCCATGTGTCAGCAGAGTACTCTTGTGGTGGCAGAGGTTATCCACTTTTGTGGTTGAGCTGTGAAAGTGAGGTCAGCAGGTAACTTGTAACGAGATGCGGGGGGAGGAGAGGGAATCTCAGTGCCAGGAAAAAAGAACGAGGTTCTGGGGGAATGTACTGGTAAAGTAGAGGCACACTTGTCTCCAGGGTGCAGAGCAATAGGGCAGGCAGCAGCCAAAGGTCACAAGCAAGGTAAGAAAGTCAGTTTCATTAAGCAATGAAAAAGGTTTCTCACAGAGACTGGAATCTCCATCATTAGAGATTTTCAAAACTAAGCTGAACAAGGTCATGAACAAACATGTCTAATTTTGGAATTATCTCCACTCTGAGTAGGAGTTAGAGGTTCCTTTCAGACTTTCAGATGAATTTTTTTTTTTTTTTTTGATTGACACTGAGAATTGTTCACAAATTAATTTCTACTATGATTTTTCCAGATAGACGAGCACTTTAGATACCTAACTTAAAACATGTAAGGATATTTCTAAATGCATATTTAAAATGCCACCTTTGCTAAGCTTGCCTTCTGCCCATTAGGTCTATCTGCTAAGTAAACATCTTCCTGCAGATAATTCGACTAAAAGGCATGCATTAAAACTTACGAGCTGACTTTACCAAGATTACACAAAATAAGCTTCTTGGTGACTTTAAGATGTGTTTATCTTCTCAGAATGCATTTAAAAGGTGCAGAAATGCTCAGTCTCCACAGCTGGATGCAAGATAGGTGTTGAAATACTTGAAAAACTAATATCCTGTTTTAGGGTTCTGTTAACTCTTTTCAATGTTAGATATTATGATAGGTGATTAAATCTCTACAAAACCAAATCCACAAGAATCTTAAGTTTTAAGAAAAAAGCTAGGTGGTTTCTTTTTAATGAAAGGAGGTAATGACACTAACAACTGTTTTTCAAGGAATACCTTGCCACAAAGTCATTCATTTTCCCTCCTCTGGCTCCATGCTTCTCATATCATGGCAAGCCCATTTTAATGACCTACTCTTCTGTCTCATAAAGTTCTGAATCCATACTCTTTTTGGTCTGAAGTTTAGGATTGTGCAAAATGATAGTTATAAATAATGAAGTGCAAAAAAGGAATATATCCAGATTCTCCAAAGCATTGTCATTACTGCTTGTCATTACCAAGTTATTTGTACTGTAAGTACTTAAAGTGTGTTGCAATAACTTACATTCACCCCCCCACCCCACAGAAAAATCTACAACCTAGTGGCATTAATCACCCATTAGCTTTTGTGGAAGTTAAAATCAGATTTTGAATGTGGTGAGTGCCATATTTCAGTGATTTCACATTTCATTTGCACTTCCTTGGACACAAATTAATTGGAATTGCCTCATTATGGTTTATCAGTTACTTTTCTCTTCCTAACCACTCTAAACAGCTCAAACCCGGCAAATGGGTACATTGCTGCACATGGCGCGATTTCTTTTCTCTACTACTTAACTCTGGAAATGCAAAGTGCTCCCTCAAATAAAGTCATTCTACTTTATTCACGGTCAAAGCACACAGTGCACTAGATCTATTGCCTTTTCAAAATGGTTTCTTCACAATTTCAATACAGTTACTAGACTGAAAAGCCTAATATATAAAATATACATTAAAAAATCCAAGAAACTTATGTGCACTTTTCCCTCCTTCAGAAGGTAAAGCTGCTGCCTGCATAAAGTCAGTATTAATCTTCAGAAATTTTTGCAAGCAAAACTTTCCTTGCCACCTACTAAGGATTAGAATTCATGTAATTTAACCTGATATTGTCCAAAACTTGACATTGCTCTTACTTTGTAGGTATAAAATTTTGTGTATGTTTGAAGAAATTAAATTAAGGAAGGTATTATTAAATTATACTGAATGTTTCTGAGAGTATCTCAATGAGATCAAAGAACTTTGAAAGTAGGTTTGATCATTTCTCTGCATGACAGGATCAGTAATGGAAACTAAAGGAGTAAATGGATTAAGGTATTGGAAATGGGATGACATAATTTTCTGAGCTCAGCAACCTGGTTCTGCTTTCAGCATCCAGGTGTATATTTTCTGAGCCTTCAATCAGTTCACTTTGGAGTGTGCAGAATTTGGATTTTACCATGTTCTTCTACACTTGGCTTGGATGTTAAGATGCACTTAAATGCCAAAAGGCATTACACATGACTTGTAGAATGGCAAAAATAAACTCCCTGAGAATTGCAATGATGGAAAAAATTCTGCTAATTTCAAGCCAAAATATCTAAACATATTCAACATATGCCTTGTGTTTCAATTTTTATTTTCCAGGTTTAAAATTAGGTGGAAAAGTAAGAGCATAGTGCTTGTATATTAACTATAAAGTTCTATGAGTAGTTTCCACAGAATAATAAATCATAGAATCATTTAGATTGGAAAAGGCCTTTGAGATCACCAGGCCCAGTCCTGAACTCTGCCAAGTCCACCATTAAACCATTAAACCAGTGTCATATCTGCATGTCTTCTAAGTACCTCCAGGAATGGTAACACAACCACTTTCCTGGGCAGCCTTCTCCAGTGCCTGAAACCCTTTCTGCAAATGAATTTTCCCTAATATCTATTGTAAACCTTCTCTGGTGCAAGTGAAGCAACTTGTTACTTGGGAGAAGAGGCTAAGCCTTGAGCAAAGATTTTTTTCCTACTTGAGACAGGTGTACCCCACCTGTTGCCAATGGGCCTGGTGCCATGACAACTGAATTGTGATCAAAAAAATGTCAATACAACAGGTCTCAGCTAAGCTTGACTATATATATTGCAATAAACTTACTGTATGGATGAAATGTCTCTCCAATTTTCTTCAGTCCCACTGATAGAAATTCATCTTGTGGTTTGCCAAAATAAAATGTTAAATACAACCTCTAACTGAAAAGTGTCAGCATGCAGACCCTCACAGAGATTTCCTCTTTTCTAATGGTGGTTCCAACCACCTGAACTACCGGGAACAGTGGCAGAGCCTTTCACAATCTGATCCATAAAAATTTTTCTGTACACATGTGGGTTACCTGCACATAAGAGTTACTTAGATTAACACTCATGAAGACATTTTTTCCATCAAAGAGACAACAATGTCCCTGCCAACTGGAAGAGAACTGCGTTATCTCAGGAACATATCCATAGTCCCTCTCCTCAGTCAAAGTGATATTTAATTATGTTTGAGGAGGCATTTAACCACACAAGGTGCTTTACTGACAAATAAGCTGAGAGACTTAAGCTCCTAAGAGTTGTCTGATGGCTGAAAAGTATGGAACACAACTGGTGCAGACCTTAATCACTAATGTACCAGTAATTTTACTCTTTGCCTGTGCATTCTTTGGCACCAGGGCACCTTTGAAAAATCTCATTACCTAATTGCTCCTTAGGTACTTAAACCTCTTACTAAATCTGGCCCCCAGGCTCCCATCATGACCAAAAATCCATCAGGAGCTGGGCATATAATTGTTACTTTTGCTTAATCTTGTTTTTGTTATAAGGAGACTTAACATATCTTTAAAAATGAGAATAGATTTTACTTTTATTGATATTCTATGAAATTTGTGTAATATGTGCTTGTGATATGAATCTTCATTTTTTGTCTTCACACACTTCAGCTGTTTCTAGTTAGCTTGATGGACATGAATTTGAGGCTTCAGCAAGGTCTCTTATTTAACACATGAATAAAAGGAGTAGGTTCACTTGAGATTCACTTTCTCCTTCTAGTGGAGTTATTAATAGGTTATTGTGCAATAAGGAGAATGAGTTCAGTCTTGACTATTCAACAGTTTTAATAATGCACACATTACTCTATGCAAAGAAAAAGAATGAAATAAAAATTATTCTAAAATAAAAGTAATTGAATCATGTAGTTGCAGGAAAAAATGGAAAAGCAGCCAAAGGAATGCACTAATAATACCTTTTCAATCAATAAATGAAATTGGAAAATAAATACCACATTTTTATTGAATGAGAATTTAACCCAGAATTTTATTTTTCTCAGTAAATTCCCAAAGTATTAGAAAATTAATGTATAAAATTAAGCTTATATTGAACAAAGGAACTGCAAAGGAAGTACTGTATGGAACATCTATTTTTTTAAAAGACCCAAAGCCCAACCAAAAACAAGACCAAGAAAACAGCATTGGTACAAGAAAAGTGCATATTATTCCCTGAATAATCCATATAGAACTTAATCCACTAATTCAAGATGTTTCCCAGTCATTTTACCACACCTCCTGTCTGCACTAACCTTGTCTGTTAGTGCCTCTGTCTGCTCCTGCCTTCTCCACCAACCAACACACTAAATTTATGATGCCACCACTTGGAAGGCACTCAGCTTCACTGATCTTTGTGTTGCAGTCTTGTTTTCCAGAATTAATTTTTCTGACTTTAGATCTTAAACCCCCAACTTAGGAAGCCTATTACCAATAAGGTGAATACCTTTACTGAAACAGCAAAAGGATTTTAGAAAGCTATCAAGGTTTTCATGCCCTACAAACAACGGCTTAGTATTTTACCATACTCAAGATTCATTCACCATGAAGATCAAATCTGCCGACACACACGCTCAAGTTCTAACTTGGTTAACTGAACCAAGAATGAACTCCTGCTTTGCAAAGATCAGATCTGTACCCGTGGTGGCCAGTCACAATTCAATACACTAAGGATGTACCCTAATTTTCCATTTGACTACTCAAGAACATCCGAGTTAACCTGTTCAGATTTTGACAGCTCAGTATGCAATGTCACATCTAATCACATATCAATTCTTCCAGCCTGTTTTATAAATCAGATTGTGGGATTATTAAGGACAAATAGAAAACACACTGAATACAGAAATATATGAATTTATTGCTAGTATAAATGAAATCTTAAAAATATAATCAGCAAGATATTATTAGAGATTATCTATTTTAATGAAAAAAGAAATTAAACACTGTTACAGAAGTTCCAAAATAATGAAATTAAAATTGATATACACTTTTTTCCTGATGTCTATGCCTTTTTTTCATCTTGTCCAAACCCTTTCATTGCCTCTTAGAGTCCTAATGTTGACAGCAACCTTTTGACGGTAGAAATGAAGTGTACAGCAGGTCATCACCATCCTATGTCCTTTCCCATGTGCTGTTGATATTGATGGTCTCACTGTCCCTTACACCATAGGAAATTACTAAATTTGCTCATATGTTTTTTTACAATTTGATTTCTCTTCATTTTTTTGCGAGTTCATGTTACTTCCATTATACTATGTATGGTGGTTTTCATGTTGCTGCTCATATACGCTCTTTGCTCTCTTTGCCCTAGCCCTACCCTGAGCACTGGTAGATGTGATAATTAAGAGGTCTCCAGTGCCAGCTTGTGACCCTGCCTGTGTATCAGGTCCTCTGATCCCACTTCTCAAGGCCTTACCTGTGATACCACAGCTCTCTTTGCCCACAGTTTATCTTTATACTGGCCTCATAAATCTCTTATTCTGTGAAGACTATATTGTTTTATACTACCCATATAATAATATGGCCACACCATATGGAGAAAAGTAAAAGAAGTTACACATAGGCATTAGAAAAGTTGCTGTTAAGCTAAAGCAAGAATGAACAAGGCTCCAGCCAGGCCAAGGGAAGTTCATGTGAAGCAAGCATCACAAGCCCCAGTGCTGAGGCTTTGCAGACTCAGTACAAAGCGTTTTGTTTTGCCAGCAGTGCCACTATTGCAGTTACTGTAGAGTTAAAGGACAACTGACAGTCACAGCTGCAAACAGAAAATCCTAACCTGTACATGTGTGTATATAAATAATGTCCAGACACAGAGTAGGATCACACCTTGCTGATCCGACCAAAACGGTGCCGTTTGGGAAATACTTATTGGAGAAATATTGCAATTGCAAGTAAATCTGATATAATATATGTAATGCGTCCCAGCAAGATATCAAAGCCAATATCAAAGCTAGTTCATATTTACTAGGGACAGCTGGAACAAATCCCGGAAAAGTTTAAGTCCTTTAAGTTTATCTATACATTGAGACTTAAAAAACTGTAAAAATGTTTGATATCACTAAGTTTCTGTCTCATCATTGTTCTGAAAAGAAAAGGGGACCCATACTGGTTCCACTTGAAATAAACTAAAGCCATTGCATGTGTTTAAGAGAATGCTATGCACATGACGGGCACTTTATCCTTTTTTCCAAATATTTTGTAAATTGTAATTGTTTTCTCACATATTTCAGTCACAACCCATAGGCCATTAGACCATTCCTAACTTCTGTTAAAATTGGAAGCTTACATGTTAGTGATTCAGCAAAATCTTCATAATTTTTACCTTCATGAGTGAATTTTTACCATCACAAATTGTTTTTGCCTTAAGTACAAAAATAATGGAATGTACAGCCAATCTTGATTTTCCCAGTGTAACTTTTATAATCTATTGTCTAATAGTAACCTACATTTTTAAAGATATTGCTTCTGATGAGTTATTTGGTAATCAAATAGTAGATATTTAATTGTCATAATAAACAAAAAATGTAGCTTTTCAGAGCTAATGGGTGGTAACTTGGGGCTGTGGATTCTGGATGGATTTCATAGGAGTGAGGACCTGATATCACACTGCCATTCATTTTTTGTACATGAAAATACCTTTCCCCCCCATTTTCCTTCTAGCTGCATGCCCATTACAATAATTAATGGCACAACAAGCTTCTTCATGGTAATATTGGAAACTGTATCCAGGCAGAGATGAATCAAGTACTCTATAGGTAATCTCTCTACATTCACAGCTAAATGTATTTAGATGGGTTGGCTAGCATCTGGGTTTAGATGGGCTGTTAACATCTGAATAGATGTTAACACTTTGATAAGGGGATTTATTACATTAGCTATATTTAGAAAGCAACTTGCATTTACTTATTGTGCATTAAAAGCAGAAAATCAAGATATTCAGACCAGACCAGTAATGAGATTGATCTGAAATAGCCATAAGTGCTCAGTTTGGAAAAGAAGCTGATTTAAACACTGTACTGCCATAAATAGCAGCTCTTAAACATCCATTTATTTTGGCCATTTAAATAATTCCCTAGGGATTAGGGAGGCACTAATGAATGAAATATCATAGGGGAGTACTGTAGAGTCTTGCTAGGGTAAACTGTGCAGCCCAGCAGATTTGGACTTACAAACTTATCTATATTTTCTGTAATACCTCTGCCAAAATCACCTTGTACTCCAATGCTGTACAATAATGGGACTTCTATGATATTAGTAAAACATATTGTATTAAAAAATCAAGAAAGGCATTTTCAAGAACATGAGATATTATTCAAATGAAGAGTCTTCTGCTAAACTCTCTCAGCAATTATAGCTATTTCTACAGCAGTGCCTAGGTTTAGCCATTAATTATGAAAAGTCCCAGATTATGAAAACTTTACATAAGAAACAGAAAAATAATTGTCAGATGTAGTGTCTTCTGCAGTCCGCATGGGAATGCATGACTGCTTGGGGGCATGCAGTACTTTCCTCCACTGAAAATCCAACAGGAAGGAGGGATATTTAAGGAATAGTATTCATGCTGAGTAGTTGGAGAACCTGGGATAATAGACTGGAGTCTCAGGCATGTGGGCACGATGCTAATATAAGCACTCTGAAACCCTCTCTCAACACCTTTTGTTCATCCTGGGTGGCTCAGTGAGAGCAGCCTCGTCCTTTCGTACCAAAGGACAGACAGGGTGAATTCCTACAGTGTTGCACGTTATATTTATGACCTCTACATTCTTCAGTGCTCTTTCACATTGTATCTTCTTTGGCTTTAAATGTGGGAGCTCACATTGATTAAGTGATTAAATTTTCCATTGACTTTCCACAGCATTACAAAACTTTGCAGAGCAGCAAGATAATTTTTAAATGTAGCTCCTTATTTTGGTTACCTATCCTCCCAGTCCTAGCCAGGACTCCAGGATTTCTGGATCAAATGTTATTATTTCAGCAAATTGTGGTTATCAGCAGCATAGCAGCAGATGTAAAACACCTTGCTTAGTCTAACAAACTGATATTAGCCAGATCAAATAAGTAGAAGTAAATCTGCCTGCTAAGGTCTTGTGAGAACAATTTATACAATAAAGAACCAGAAGAGAATCCACTGATGAGGAGCTGTTGTCATGAAGGCCTGAGCCAAATTTTATCCTTTTCCTTCTGCCAGCCATATAAAAATATATTCTAAAAGAGAAAGAAGTTGAAAACAGCTGCCTCAAATGTGCAGACTGCAGACAGACTGTTAGGAATACCAAAAGAAAATGATCACACACAGTCTATTAGATGCTCAGGAAGAACTGAGACAAGCCACATCTTTAAATGAGAGTTTGAAAACACTGTACCAATATTTTTTCAGAAGTAACAGCTCAAGTAAAAAAAACTGTTAGTCTTGCTTAAAAATCTTTAATATAGCAGAAGTGAACCTCAAATGAAAGAAGGAGAGGGACAAGAGAAAAAAAAAAGCAGAACTTGTTTTTCAAATTATTGTGGCTTAACATGGAAAAGAAACCCCTTGTAAACTTTGTGTTTGGCAGTCAAGAACTGAGAAAACCCTTTTTATTAAGACTATTCTTCTTTGTGACTTCTCATTTCACTCTAATCACCCATTGAATTTGTGATTGTAAACATGTTTAATCATTTATATTCACAGAATCTCCACCTACCATTTAGTGCTCTGTTGCAAGACAATTTTTTGAAGTGTAAGTTAGGCAACAGCATTAAACATGCTGATACACCTCAACCATTTTTCATAGTGACTATTTGTTTCGAAAATGGGCTCTTCACTAGAACTTCACTGGTACATGATTTCATTCAGAGTAAAGAACCTTTCAAATGGTGTTACAGATAACCTCTGCCCCAGCCTGTAATGTGCCACATCTTGAAAAGCATCCTATATAAATAAAAAGCCAAAGTGAGACCTTCTGTGGAGATCAAAGAGAGCCCTGTAATATAAGAGACCTGAAAATCAAAGGAAAGAGGTTTCAGAGCAGGCTGTGGGGTGAGGATGTCCAGCTAAACCTAATAACCCAAGCTGAATGACAGATTATTCTCTACCTCTCTGCCATTTCTGTCTCCCAGCATGAAGAGGAAGACAATCTATACAAAGAAGTACTCAGTTCTAGACTTGTTAAACACTATTTTTGTTTCTCAGTATGTAAAGAGAAAAAGGAATTTTCCAAGTTTTGATTTTGTTTAATATCTCCAGTGTATGTATTCTGTCTCATATACATATACTGGTATGTTCTTGCCTTTCCAAACATGTTTTTCTACATTCTTAGATTTTGCAAACATGTAAACTCAGATTTTTACAAGACATTTAAGCAGCAGATGTGTGAACAGTGCTTTGGGGTGCAGATGTTTCCTGTAGATGCAGTATTTCTCCATAGAGACTGAGAGCTTTAATCTATGAAAATAAATCTTATTTGCAAGATATGTCTAGACTAAAAGAAATGCTAAGCACAACAGCATTTAAAAAAACCCAGTGAAGATGGTTCCCTCGGATCAGTTCTGCACACAAAACAAAACACCAAACAACAAGAAGTCTTCAAACCTTTTAATCTAAAAAAAGGCTCTCGTCCTTCTGAGCAGATAATAGGAAATCAGAATGTTCCAAGCCCATTGAGTACTACCTTCTATTTCTCCTAGGTTCCCTTATAGTTCTCTGATCAAATACCTTCTATCTCAGCTTTCAAATCTTTTATTTTTATTTTTGTTTCTGGCTGTGTGTGCACAGAGGGACGGGAGAGCAGATGCACTCGCTGAGAGATGTAACGCTGTAAATGAAAAGTTGCTTTAACGATGCTTAATCTGCATCTTTCAAAAAATATCTACTCAGCAGAAGCACAGAACTTCACATGGTAGCTGATTAAAACCACCGCCAATTTTTTCCGGGGAGTTTTAAACTCTTTGATTTTTATCCCTGAAACAAACTATTGAAGGAGCATGTTGTTCTGTTATGTAAAGGATCTATCAGTCATAGAAAAAATGAAGTTATATAAAATGTGCAAGAAGAAAGGTTTGCTCTGGATAAACATTAACTGTTGGGATTTACCATGAAGAGGTCTCAAGATAGCAAAAAATTCTTCAGATTAATTAAAAAAAAAATCAAAGGAGAGGCATATTTATTCTCTATCAGGAGGAAAACAATAAAAATGAAGGGATTAAAATCTTTAATTTAGCAGTCTTTTAAATTCTTTTTAGTGTGAAACTGAGGCAAAAGGCATTACCTGCCAATAAGCAGTTTAATGACCATTTTTAGAAGCTGTATTTTTAACAATAATGAGAAAATAGAAAATGACCTGCTCAACTTTACTTCACATTGAGCCAGAATTCACTGTAAATCACTGATCCTTAGCATTCAACATTCAATTTCCTTCTATTTAAATGTGTATTTTTAAGAGATTGAGCTTACATGGGCTTCATGTATAATTTAACCTCCCCAGGCAAAGCTATTTTATTACTATAATCACATTAAATGTAAGTGATCTATAGAAAAAATATTTAAGTGGGATGGAAATGGAAACAAATGGAAATGTGAAATGAAATGTAAATGGTGCTTGAATATATTTGTTAAGTCAAGTCTGCAAATGAGAGAATATGGAAAGAAAAGTGGTAGTGGAACTCCATCTCTATGGAATCTATAAAAAACGCAGGAAACTGAAAAATCAGTGAATTGAAGATTCATCTCTCAAGTCAAATAATTCAAAAGGCAAATTAACATCTCCTGCATGGGGACTTGAGTTCTTTTTAAAAATCTGATCCATTACTAAATGACAGACATTTTCAAAAACTCTGGAACTCAAATGGGTTTTTTTATGGGATATTAAACCCAGAGGTACACAGACTCAGCCCCAGGAAATTCAAACTACTCAGCCAGCTTTTCAGATTAATTTATTCTGCGGATTTACAGAAGTGGCTAAAAATATTCAAGATTACACTAGCTAAGAATTGATGTCTTACATGTATGCAACATTCTTAATAGGTTTACATTAATATCTGCTTCCTGTCTAAAGTGTATGGATGGAGAAGGAAGTCCACAGTAAACAACCTAACAGAATAATCCTGCTATTAGAGAAGGGCCATCCTGAATGGCAATTGGTATAGTTGTTGGCAAGATAATTAGCAGTACCACCAGCAACTTTAATCTAATTGGACTCATGTATGCAAGTTGAATTATCCTCAGGATTCATGTCATTTAAGAGAAAAGCTGAACGGAATCAAGCATTTAAACATTATTTTTGGATCTGACTCATTATACCACTTGGGATGGGAATGTGCTGATCTGCTCTGATCTGCACTGACCCCTATTAGTAACAGTCTCCAAAGGTTCTGGACTGGCACAGGAGCTCTGCACAGGTGCTGGATCTTCACAGCCACCCCTGCTGCTGCTGCCACTGGTAAATTGAATTAACTTGTTCTTAAGTGCATCCAAAATGCTGACACCACACCATGATCTTAGGAACTTGTACACTGCATGATTTCTAATATTCAGGGAGGAGAGAGTTCTCTTCCTTTCTCACCAGATTTCTCAATGAAAACTATGCCATTTTTCACAATTATTTTCACTGTGAAGCTTCTGCTTCACGTTGTTGAAAGAGAGTCAACAATGAGGACTGGATTATTGAATTGCTGCAATTTTAGTGTTTAAAATTATTATTATTTTTAATCTGTTCTGGTTAGGACCCTAATACCCTGACATAATCTGATCCCAGAGGAAGGGAGGATTTTTCCTGTCTATGATTTTTTTACATCTTTGATTTATTCTTCATAAGTAATTTCATGACTCATATTTTGTGTCCTTTGAAAGGATTGATTCAAGCCATTGTAGAGACCTTCTGTGAATTCAGCACTGGAATTACATGGCATCACTAGGATGCACCAATAATATTCACATTCAAGTGAGAGATGAATTATGGAAAATTTTAATTACAATCCATCACCCTGGTGATGTATAATTTATGAACATAATCTGGACAATGTTAGAACCTGACTCTCTGTATGCTCTCTGGAAATGCTTCTCAAAGTGGAATCCCACAGAGATCTTATACAAGGTGACAGATAAGTCAGAAAGTGACAGAAAGTGTGTCTTGTACTTTCTGGAGAAATACAGTAGACAATTTAGGAATAAAGTTTAACAAAGGATATTCAATGAGTATACATTTACTCTAAAGGCAAGAGTTACAAAACCTTGCAAATATTCTGTTATGCTTTTGTCTCTCATCCAGTCTCATCCTCCTGTGAGGTGGGAAACTTTTTTGGCATTTCAGTCTGGGTGAAGTCCTACAAACCATTTGCTTTCCAGTCTCTCCCAGTGTGCAATATCCTTTTGAATGGATATTCAGACATCAAATTTGTTTCCTGCTACTCCTAGGGTATTGAATGGAGACACTCTGGTTTTGCAGGGACTGCTAAGAGCTGGTGAGTCTGCCAGAGTTAACGTTCCTGCTTTTGCCTTGAAAAGGTTTTAAAGATCAATGTGCAATAATAACAGAAAAGAGGCCTCAAGATTGTCACAAGGATGTTGGGACCAGAATCAATACATAATTTATGACAGACAATTGCCAATGTTTTGGACAGAAGATTTCAACCTTCTCAAAATTGCTGTCTTCATAATTTCACCAGCCACTTACAGAGAAACAGTAAAGTGAAAGGACCTCCCAGTCTGACAGTCCTAACTCACTTGGTCTTTGCTGATAAGCCATACTTCCCAGAGTGTTCCCCCAGGCAAACCTCGATAGCAGCAACAACACAGGATGTGGCATGTCCTAAGCCACATTCTTCCCTGCAGGATCTGCATCATGGTTCCCATATATTTTGAACATTTTAAGGCTGCATGGGCCATCCTCTGGGGTGCTGGTCTCTCCCTGCAGGTCTGTAGATAGTTGCAGGTGAAACACACCTCTTTCAGTTTGACCGACCTCAAATAGCTCCTATCCTTAGCATTTGAGAATGAAAACATTTAATTCACAACAGAAAGTCCATGAAATCCTATTTTTTTGCTTTTTACTTTAAAAGAGACTCATACTTTTGCTATCATCTGCAAAATCTTTCAGAGTTTTTCAATTATTACTATGATTTCCTTCCTTCCTTCCTTCCTTCCTTCCTTCCTTCCTTCCTTCCTTCCTTCCTTCCTTCCTTCCTTCCTTCCTTCCTTCCTTCCTTCCTTCTGCCACTTCCTTCCTTCCGCCACTTCCTTCCTTCCTTCCTTCCGCCACTTCCTTCCGCCACTTCCTTCCGCCACTTCCTTCCGCCACTTCCTTCCGCCACTTCCGTCCGCCACTTCCTTCCTTCCGCCACTTCCTTCCTTCCGCCACTTCCTTCCGCCACTTCCTTCCTTCCGCCACTTCCTTCCTTCCTGCCTTCCTTCCTTCCTGCCTTCCTTCCTTCCTGCCTTCCTTCCTGCCTTCCTTCCTGCCTTCCTTCCTGCCTTCCTTCCTTCCTGCCTTCCTGCCTTCCTGCCTTCCTTCCTGCCTGCCTGCCTGCCTGCCTGCCTGCCTTCCTGCCTTCCTGCCTTCCTTCCTGCCTGACTTTCTGCCTGCCTCCCTCCCTGCAAACCTCTATAGTTTCCATTTATGCATTGCTATTTTTCAAGCTGTTCAAAAATGTAAATATCAAACAAGCTCAGCCCTGTGAGATGCTCTCACATTTCACTGGTAACATATTTTGCTTTCAGCACAGTTGGTTGCTGTCTGTGCTCTAGCCTATCCCTTATCTTCCACACAATTCACACACTAATCCCTATCTTCTCCCTTCAAAATAATGATTGTCACATCAAATACTTTATTGAAACCCAGAGAGATTACATCTACTTCATTTTTCTTGTTTAACACGGTCTTATTATATCAAAGAAAGTATCAGATGTGTCTGGTGGTATCTCCCATTGATGAATACAAGATGGCACTCACAGACTGATCCAGATTTACCCTGATCATATGCATTAGCAATTTACATCTCTTTCCCAACCCAAATGGACCCCACCACTATAAAACCATTTCACTCCTACAAAAGTCGCATTTCTTCTAGGAATTAATTCTAATTTCCTTCTTGTATCTTGTGATCTGAACCATCTGAACATCCAGTGTAAGGCCAAAATTTTGGGACTAATACCAGTGGAATCAAATATCAGTGGTATATTCTCTGGGGAAAGTGACTTAAAAAGAACTATACCTGTGATTGTCACACCAGATAGATTTTATCTATAATAGTTATTGTGGTAGAGGCATTTTTCTGCAAATCCCCTTGTGTAAAAATATTAGGTTTTACAGTACCTGCAGGGAAAACTGATGTGCAGTTATTCCAGTAATATCTTTCTAGTCCCACTCTTATACAACTCAGTCAATGCCAGTAGCAAGAAAGAAATGCTTCAAGAAAAAGATAAATTAAATATTTCCTTGGAAGTGATATAGAATTTGGCATAAAAAAAATCAGTATATTAATTCCCTACAGTAAATACAGGATCCCATTCTCAGGTAAGGGAGTATTTCTGATGCTTCAATGTAGAGACAAAATAAAAATAGTACAACACCTAATACACCTGACTGTTTAATAAAATTCTTCCCTGACTTTCACAGTGGACATAGTGAAGCACCCATGAAATATTCTTACATCAAGTTCAATGGAGCTGGTGTCTAAGTTCATGCAGGATTAACTTAACACTAAATATAGCTGCACTAAGAACATTGTCTCTATGAACCAATAGTTCACACTGGAGAAGATCAAATCAGCCAGATTGAGAAAGGGATTAAAAGCACTTTCCAAGTTTCATCAGTTCATATGCTCAAAATCAGAGCTTTGGTCATTGTCCTACAAGTTTCCACAGTGAAAAATTACAAAGATTTTGAAAGCTGCATCTCCATTAACCTATCCATCACTCTCTAGCTCTCCTGTCTCCATTCTCCTTCTTTTCAGGGTTTTCTTCTCTCTTATGTCACACCTGCTTCAATAATTACAGGGAATGATTTTTCAGCCATCTGACACAGTAGATTTGGGTCTTGATGATGCCTTTTCTTTTCTGTTTGTAGGACCAGATTGGGAAAGTGGTTTGGAACTGAAAATAGAGATGAGAAAGAAAAGGAGTTAGGAAAAAACTGTGATCTCTAGTACAGTCATCATGTGTATTATGACATTAAATGACACCTGAGATGATCATGGAGAAAGTTTTAAAATAGTAATTTTTTTTCCCACTTCCAGCTAGCAGAAAAAAATTCAAAACTTTTTTCCTTTTAGCTGAGAGGAGGGTATTACTAGAAAGGAATAAGTAGATATCCACAGCACAGAAGCTTGGTGACTAGTTGACATTTACATAGGAAGTGTGAAAAGAAGACTAAGTGGGTCATCAAACCATGTGTGACTTGAAGAACACATAAGTCTCTTAATGGTATAAATGAATCAGAAATTGTGATCATGTATGCATTTTAGAAGGGCAGAATTTGTCCCATCATGTTGTCTGGAGAAAAGAATGACACACTGTAATGTGCTTTAATTTATTCTCCTGTGTGCAAACTCATTGTGAATGCAGAAACAGACATTGTGGCGATTAGATTTAATAGGATTAGGGCTCCCTGATGCCTTGCTTGTACAGTGATTGTTCAAATTCTTGTAGAAGGAGCATTTTAATTTCATTTCTTTGTAAAATTCAAACTTCATTACCTCTTCAGCTCATTTATAATTTAATTCATTACATAATATTTATTTTCTCTTCTAATAATGACACCATTACTTCACCTTCCTAACTGTGCTGGTACAGGGCTGAGTTTTGGATTTGTGCTGAACACAAGGTTGATAATGTGGACATGGTTTTGTTTTTGCTGAGCAGGGCTTGCATAGAGCCAAGGCCTTTTCTGCTTTCCCTACTGCTGGAAAGGAAGTTGAGGGCTCATGGGAGGTTGGAAAGGGTCACAGCTGGGACTGACCAAAGGGGTATCCCAAATCATATAACATCGTGCTCAGTATTTAAAGTGAGGGGAGAAGGAGGAAGAGGGGGACATGTGAGTGATGGTGTTGGTCTTCCCAAGTAACCTTTATATGTGATGGGGCCCTGCTCTCCTGGAGATGGCTGAACAGCTGCCTGCCCGTGGGGAGCGGTGAATCAATTCCTTGCTTTGCTTTCCTTTGGTGTGCAGCTTTTACTTTGCCTTTTAAACTGTCTTTATCTCAACCCATCAGTTTCCCAGCTTTTATCCTTCCAGCTCTCCCTGAGTGGGCTGCTGTCTGGGGTTATGATATGACAAGAGCAAATGATCTCTCTTTCTGTACAGTACTCTCTCTAACAGGCTTGGTACTTTTATTCTGTGGCTGATTTTCTGTTGCAATTCTCTCTTTAGTCCTAATGACTACCAGACACAGGTTCCTTGGAATAGGATGCTCCTGTATATACAGGTAGTTACCTTCTTAACCATTCCCTACAGTGCAAAACCCAATGTCCCCTTTTTGTTTAAGCCCAGCTCCACTGGAGAGAATGAACAGATTAAAGGCAATGACTTTCAGGTATCTCAGACTCATTTCCCTCTAGGAATCCATTATGCTTAGTTTTTTAAATAATTCTCAATTCTCTCTTGTATACAAGATGGTGACTTAACCGTGCCAATGACCAAACAGAGGTTCTTAGGTCATTGTTACTGCCGTGAGCAGGAACATATTTCTGGCAGACTGTTGCAGTCTCTTAGGTTTTTGTTGTACTAACTGGGATGGGACAAAAAGGGTATCACCATGCTGGTATCACCATCGATTCAAGATGCTTGTTGTTGGTGTTATTGGTATTGCTTGGAAAATAGGGCTGCATTCCTACTGCTACTCTATCCCCCTTTCAATAGGAACTGTGAGCTCTGGTGTTAGTATATGGGCATCTTCTGGAGCTTCAGCACAGGGAGGTATCTGCAACATTTGAGCCCCTTCTTCACCCTAACAATTGACCACATGATTCCTATACATGCGCTTTATAACCAAAGCAAGACACAAGCTAGCTCATCCATTCTATAAAGAATACACTTAACTCAATGTTGTCTAATAAGAAATCAAAGCTGGAGTAATAGTACCCTTCTATAATGGATTGCAAAAAATATCTAAATTAAGCCACATTCAGATAACAATTTAAAAAATTCTACTCTGAACATGGGCCAGCTAGTTAAATATAGCGTTCTCTTTAGTAAACTATATAATCACAGTGGTCTATTCTTCTTAAATATGCCAAAACCCAGAGTTTCTAACATCTTCTTAGTGCCAAAGCAATGGCTGGAAAGTTAATTTATTAATGTGGTCTTATGGTTTGGGTGCAACTGCAGTTTATCACCCAAAGCTCTAGAGATGAAAACTTCAATTTCAAAAAAATAGAAGCCATTTCTTTTTCCCCTAAAGATCAAGGCAGAAGTTAAAAGTCGGGGATCATACTTGTCACTACAGCTTTGTAGGAATGAAGCCTAAAGCTGTGAGATATATGGTGATTTCTTTCTGTTCTGTTCTACTGTGCTCTGAATTCTGTTCCATCACAGTTCTGTAGAAAGACCCACAGCCTTTGTAATCATGTTTTTTTAACTATCAATAGCCCCTTTTTACATGTAAAGTGTCTGCCCCCCATTTTTGGTGCAGGATGTTTGACCACAGACTCATCTCCACTTCTTCCAAAAGTGTGAATTGACATTTGAAATGCTCCACGGCAGAAGATGAGAATACAGCCCCATCTGCAGACAAGACATCTGCTCCTCTCCCCAGAGCAGAGAGGCCTCTTTGGTAAGATTTGCATCTCTGCCTGTCTCAAAGAATTCATGGGTAAAATTTAGCTTAATTAATGGTAAAGTTAAGCTTAATTAATTGCCAGTTATGTTTTTTTTTTTTTTGTTTGGTTTTGTTTGGTTTGGTTTGGTTTGGTTTTTTTGCGTTTTTTTTTTTTTTGTTGGTTGGGGGCTTTTTGGTTTGGGCTTTTTGTCGTTTGTTTCTTTCTAAGATTTAGCACTTAAGCGTTAAGTGCATTTTTCAAAGGCAATTCCAGACCTTTATTTCTGTTGCTTCAATGAACCACACTATTTGTGAACCTACAATTGTGAGAGCTCCTTTTGAACGTGACCAGGCTGAGAGTGCCAAATGGGCTATAATCACAATAAATCCCAACCACAGCCAGCCCCTCTGATCTCTGAGGAGCAGATGGAACACAAGGGGTTTTATTTTCTGCTGAGTTTCTGTACTCTTCGTGCAACAAGTTTCATTTTACCCAAAATTGTATACAAATTGATAATGGTAGGTAAAAGATAAATACTGTCACTCTGCTTGAGTTGTAATACTTGATCTTTCACATGTTGAAGGTAAAAAATATAGGGGTTTTACTAATTACTTAGTAATAAAGTATAGTTCCATTTGGAATAGGATATTTGGAGGTACTTTTTTTGGCATTGCATACAACATGGACTGTGAATGATCAGCCGCAGTGTGGAAACACATTTCTCCTGCTTCTTAATACTCCCAGATGATGAGATAAAGAGTGAGATTGAAATTACCGCTTTAGCATAAGTAACTCTTTCTGTAAATCTGTGTTCATGATTCATTATGTAAGTTATAGTAATGTTCCAGTACTGTATAATTATCAGTGGTAGAATGACAAAAAAAATTAAAGAGTTAATTCTCTAATTAAAGAAAAAGAGACATGTGAACAAACATAAGATGTTTCCATTAAGGTCGAGGGAGTAGAAAAATATACCCTGGGCATCAATTTCATGGAGAGTAGCAAATATTAGTAATTGAAAGAGTAAAAAGTCACCAAACATTGCCTGACATTGCTTCATGGACTTTCTAATCAGATTATAAAACTTTTAACAGTGCTTGACAGACTGCCTGCCTCAGTCCTAATTTTTCACATACTTGAAACTATCTCTAATCAATTTAGTTACAGCTTTCTAAAGGACTGGAATCATATGAAGTATGCTTATCACCTTTGAAATATCTCAGATCAAGCATTGCTGCTAAATTTCCTGTTAAGAATTATGTAAATCAAAAATCCTATAAAACTATCATAGGAATTATATAGGCCTATTTTTATAAACTATACCTTGGTTCTTTGAAGATTATTATTCTATTAAAGATAAAAGTGTTCAAGGATGCATTATAATGCTAAAGTGATAAGTAGATATGGATTAATTGTGATTTCCTATAGGTGAATACAAGTTTGGATCACTAGCTTCTGTGGCATTAAATGCTCTTGGAGTATTTTATTTATTCCTTCATTTTTTTTTTTTATGCATTTTAAAATGTTGTTCAGAGCACAGAGTTAAACTTAGCGCTTGTTTTAAGCAAAAGTGTAATAGACAATTATCTTTTTTTTTTCTTTCCCTAAATCCAGAGGATGCATGAAGGTTACTTTGGCTTATGCATACACTTTGAGATTTAGAGAGAACTTAATTTGTGAATTAGTAAGCCTGTGATTTTTTCCAAGGTTTGTGACAACTGTGATAGTGCTGACTAGTGACTTCTTCACTGTTCAGTTTTTGGTCTAAGATTGCACAGTTAATAGCAAGTGATCATTTTAGAAAATAAAATGCAGAATTAACTACCAGTTTACAAATCATTCAAGTTCAACTAAGCCAAAAGGACTCAGAGAGAGGAAGACTCAGTGGGCCCAGAGGAACACAGGGCATTAAAACAGGAAAAAAGTGGTTTTTAAGCATAGAGGTCATTTGGACAGACATTAGCCCTGCCCATTTACTAAATTTTCTGTTCTTTGCTTTGTTAATTCACTTTACCTTCTCTTACTTTAACATACTCACTTTTCAATGGCAGTATTTAGGTTGACCAAAAAATCCACATTAGTATTACACGTTTTGCCATGGTTTTGGGGAGGAAGACAAATAAATCAGTTAGATTAATAGAACAGTCCATTTAAAAAACAGAAGAGGCTAAATCAAATTATATAGCCTCTCCTTTACAGAATTGGTAAAGGACATTTTGCTGTAATTTCTTTATGAAAAATTTAATTTTCATGTAGGCATACTTAAAATCTTCTTTTGCTTTAAAGAGCTTGAATAAATGAAAAAATCATTCCTAGGGAGATTAATGTAACGATTAATTATCCTTGTTATTAAAAATAAAAATAGTGCCTTATTTTTTATAGATTAATCTAATTTCTGTAGCCATTAAGACTTCAGATAAAATACAGGGCTGTCTACTACCAGAAAATTCTTTCCCACATAGGAATTATAAGACCACCTGGTTAATTTTCAGTGAATGACTAGATTAAATTCTCTCTAGTATTACTGGAAAACTATTTCTAACATGTTAGATCACTTTTTTGTTCTTCCTGATGAAGCTTGAGTAAAATTCTTGTATTTTGACAATGACAAATAGACTTCAAACCAAAGCAAACACAGCTGCATATCCATTCCTAATATTGCCTTAGTATTTCCACACTGACATGGTCTAGTGTCTTTAACCTTTTATTCTATGTGAAACAGAGAAGTTTTACTTATTTTTGGCTAAATTGAGAACAACTTTTTCACCTATTGATCAAGCTAGGAGCTGTCAGATCATCAAAGATCAGTCACTGCCTAAGTGATAGACAACCATTTTTTCATAAGGGCCTCCAAATTTTTTCAGAATAGGTGCAAATTTAATCTTATTCTAAGTAGTTTTATTTTTGTGACTGTTCAGAAGTCTAGACCCAGCTCACCTTTACATCCTGTAGAAAGCTGTAAACCAGATGTGTTTATTTTCTTTACTGCTTAACCTGATTGGTGCTCTTAAAGCACCACTGGCTGAGGTCAGCCAAATAAAAAGACATTACCTTCCCTGTTGCAAAGTACCTTTTATCCAAGTTCAGCAGTAAAAGTTGCTGAGTCAAGTTCCAACTTTGCCAGGTTAAAACGAGACCTATTTCTCCTAATCTCTTATGATTTCCCTTTTAGCCCTTCCTTCACAAGTTGATATAACTTTACAAGAAATAGGTGTTCATTAAGAAGAATCTGTACTATAAGGATCCTTAATTATACCTATCCTTATTCATACCTATAACATTTAAAGGCACTTAAATTTATATTTATGCAAAAAGGCATATCTTACCTCCTTTGAGAAAGAGAAAGGCTCTTTATCTTGACAGTCTGTTTCTGGGGCATTTATTTACATAGCATGGAACACAAGAGCTTCAACAGCCATTTGGAAGCTAAAGAGCCTCTAGAGCCTGTCTTCTCCCACCATCCCGTCTCCCTTCCCTCCACCACTGGACGTAAAATGTTCTGTAAACAGTGGTAACAGGGCTTGCTTTCAGTGGAAGACAGACTTGAACCTGAGGCTACCATATGATACAGGGATTGCTTTGGTATTGATGATTATTTTTTATTGGTATTTCATAAATGAATAAATGCATATTTAACTTCCAAAGAGAGACAGTAAACAGAGGCCCAGAAAAGTTGTGAAATTTCCATCCTTGGAGAAGTTCAAAATTTAGGGGGAAAAAGTCCTAAGCAATCTCATCTAATATCAAAAAATTTGGCCCTGCTTGGAAGATGAGAAAGAAACAGATAGTTGTATTCCAACCTGAATTATCTTATAATTCTGAAACTGCATTCAGATCTACAAAGCATGCCTCAGCCATGGGAAAGATTGAGTTGCATTCCATCTGTGTCCTCACAATTTCATGTTGATTGGGGAGCCTATAATTGCACTCAGAATTTACTGGTAGCATTAAACTATTCATGAACATTGCCACATTCCATAGATTACTATGGAATATAGGAATCTCAGGTCATTGAATAACTGCTGGGAGCCTAAGAGCTCGGAGCTAAACAACTGTGCACTAACGTAGATCCTTTGTGGATCTGTCTGTTCACTAGCAAAACTGAAAAGGCCTTTTCAGCTTTTGTGTAGCTTTTGCATGAAGCTCCCATTATTGAAAAATGAGTTTAAGTTTTCTAAGTCTAAAGGTATGACAATTTTTTTTTGCTATTGAAATTAATTTTATTACTCTATTTATTTAATAAAATAATTTTATTACTCTATTGAGGCTGTATCCTCAATTTTTTTCCTAGTTCATATCATTAAAACACAAAAGAGAAAAAAATTTTGTGAGTTCTTACCAAATATTTGACTATTTTACAAAGAAATAGAAAAGCTATAATTTTTATTCACTATCATATTTGTGCAGATTTGGAGTATGAAATTGTTTTGGTTGAAGAAAGGCAATCATTTGCCAGTTGAACAATGTCACTAAAACTGGCAAGGATCCATCATTCTCCCAGAAAACACAGCACACTTGTGAAACATGATTACCTCAAATGAATCTGTCATTTCACACACTTGAGAGCAACATAATTGTTGCCTAATGTGTGATTTTTGTTTCAGTTTACATTACCCTAAAAAAAGGAAAGAAGTGTTAAAGCCTACTATTCTTTACTCAGGTTTGTTGGGGGTTTTTGTGTTAAAACTGGATACATTTCAAAGATTTGTGTGAATTTTAACTGTAACATGTTCTAGAATCCCATCTCACTTCTGTGAAAACTGACGCTTTCCTGTTTGAATAAAAGCGAATTTTCCTGTGTGTTGTAAGGACTGACAAATCCACCCTGTGGTCTGGCTGCACACTGCCAAACACCCTGGTGCATTAATTTGGTGTCTTCATTGAGAAGCTGGATCACCCTGAACATCTGTTTGGAGCTCTCCATAACCCAAACTCCTGGTTTATGAGAACTGAAATTACCAGGCCGTACTGGTTTTTGCTGCTGGAGGATCTCATCCATCAAAGAGGGCAAACAGAAGAACATCTATTCCAGGAGGACAATTTACCTAAACCTCCTGATTTTTAACCCCCTTTTCATCAAGTGCATTATTTATAGCTGTAAGTAATTAGTTTTAAACCCTGATGTGGTAGTTTGCACAGCTCTCATGTAGTTTCTGGCATAGAGGTGGGCCTAAAAAATGTGGATGTACATAACATTGGTTGCAGGAATCAGGAAAACTGACTTGCATTTTCTTTACAGACTGCTGGTGAATCTCTGGATAGTTTGAGTAGGCTGCTCCTTGTTTAGACAGACTGTCCAAGGAACTTTTACTTTGCTCCAAGGTAACATACAGCCACTTTTCACTGTCAAATCAACTCCACAGAGGTATATCTGAAATTGCTTTACATGTTCTCAAATCAGATTGTGGCTGTCAACACTACGTATGTTCCCAGTCCTACGTGAGGTTTTTGTATTAGATATTTTATAACCATTGCTGCTTTACCACCTTTTGTTATGTCTTAAAATCCTCAACAAATATCTAATATTTTAGAATATTTGGCTTCATAGAAGTCACATGTGCTGAATTCCTTTGAGGGGAGAAAAAAGTCTTAGAAAGTAGACTGAAAACCTATAACCTAGAGAAAGTAAGGTCTTGAATTTTATGTATATGTACTAGTATACTACTTTCTGTAAAAAATACATTTTCAGAAAAAATTTTTTTTTCCTCTAAGAACATGCTTTTTGGATCTAAAAATTATTTTTTGCTTTATATGTTTTGATGATGATGTAATTGTTTTTTCTCCTTTTCATTGTGGTCATATAGTCCACTGTCAGGATAATTTCTATGTGTTCTTTACATATATGTAGAGATAACTGGGCGAGATTAAGGAATATGAAGCATAGCATCAGAGTGCTTCTAGGCCATTTCATCATTAATCCCATTATTCAGAAGATAAATCACTTCAGGCTGGATGTTGGTACAGATATATTTTGATTCTAAGCATATTATATATAAAACTTTTTGCTTTTTGCTTTTCTTCCACCAGACTGCTATATCTTTAGGCTTGTTTTAGCAGCATCAATATCATAAAAGGCTGCCCTAAATATTTCGTTATATAAATATTGCCTGAAGTAAAAATTTTTTCCCTGCAGTGCATCATATCAATTGCTTGTATTAAATCAATGGTAAAATTGGTACACTCACAAGAAAAAATCTATTGCAATTACTCTGAACTGAAAATAAGCCTGTCGCCACCTTTCTCCTTCTTCTCTTTCTTCTCTCGCTCTTTCTTCTAGGGCTGAGTGGCCTTAGGGCCTCTGTTACCAAACCCAGGTTTTTTGGCATGTACCTCCATGCCACATTAGCATGCAGCTGCCTTCATATTGTGAAACATTTTTTTCTCAGGCCATGCAGGAAACACAGAACAGGTTTTGCATAGTAGTGCTCTAGAGTCAAACCAAAAATCACACTGACATTCACATCAAGATTCAGAGCTGGTCCTCATTCATGAATTGTAAAAATCAGTAGGAATATCCGAGAAAGGGCCTGAAGAAGGCTGAGGGAGTGATCTGGGACCTGGTTTTGGTTACCTGAGACCCCAGGTGCACAGTGAGAGCAAGAGGCTGCTGACACAAATGCAGCAGGAGAGGCTCACTATCAAGAGGGGCTGCTGAGTGTCCATCCCTGGACATGCTGTTTGGGGATAACAAAAAAGAGGACCTTTTGCTCCAGTCACTCTGAAATTCAGCAAAATTTTCTCAACTAGCACAGAAACCTGTTGGGGCCTCTCTCAATAGGAAAGATGGTGTCATCATGCTCCAAACTCTACGAGAAAGCATAGAAAACAAGACTCAGCCAGTTCCTGAGTAACCTAATATGACCTCACAGCTGGCTTCACCGGGGAGGCTGGACTGGCCAATTTTCACTGCTTCCTTCCAGAACAAGTATCTCATGAACCTGTTCCACAACAGTGAGGTTCATCACATTAGCAAAACTTTATATTGCCTCTTCAAAAAAATACTTGAATACAAAAGAAATTTCTTCTATATTTCCCCAAGAAACTTCCCAATACAAGACCTTGTAGTCTTTTGTAAAAAAAAATTATAGCTTCAGTATACTGGTAAATTATCTGCTAATATTACATTCCTCTTAATTTTCGTATTTAATAGAGTCATCTCAATTGAGTAGAAAAACTGTTTCTGTTGTTAAAAAAGATTCAGATTTTCACCAAAATAATTCCTATAAACTATTAAAAAAATATAAACTGTGTTATATTATAATTAAAATATAAGCTTTAATGTAAATCATATATCCTGAAATAATTTCTGAGCAATCACAATAAATACTTTTTTTTGCTATCTCACTTTTTCAATATTTTGGTTCTGTAACTAGCAGAAATATCTGTAATCCAATTATGTAAAAAGCCTACTTTTGGACTTTAATTTCATTCTCAAGAAGGCTGCTAGAACATTCTGAACTTTCAAAATGTTGAAGAATGCACAAAAAGGCTAATGAGAAACTTATCAGAACTGGTGACTTTCTACAAAATATTTTTGTTTTGATCAGTCTTTTTCTGATGAAAATTACTTCCAAGATTTTAAATACTACTCACTCAGTTATGCTCTGAACTCTATAAAAATCAAGCCGCTGCTGGTGCTGCTTAGATAATAAAGGCAGGGTGATAAAAGATTGCTGCAACAGAAATTCCAGTTCAGCCTTTTATAGGTATCCAACTACATGAAAGTCACCTCTCTCTCCTCCATTCCCCCTCTCCTTCTTTGCCCTTCAACGTGCAGTCACTCACAGCCTACAAGAGCGAAACAATATTAAAGTAAACTCAATATGAAAGTAAGATCCAATTTCTGCAGGATTTTTAATTTTATCTCTGCTGATGGTCTTTAAGACCTAAGGACAACATGAAATGAGATCCTAAGGACAATACTATTGTTGTTTACTTCTAATGGAATTAATTTTGCATATTTTTTCTCATAGTTACAGGCATAGAAATGTCATTTCCAATTATTCTTTGTGAGGGGATGAAATAGAATAGATAAAGACAGAAAAATACAATAAAGAAGAGTAAGTAGATAAGAGTGAATAATTCACATTTCACCAATGTCCCTCTTTTTGATGGATCTCCTTATCAGACCTATATTTGCTTCTAAGCCTGGCACTATCTGACTTCTATTACTGCAAATTATTGTTGGCAATATTGAATTGTGATACTAAAATGCTAGACAAACGACTTAAACGTAAGAGTATTGCTTTCACCCCAGTTAAAGCTGCTTGCACAATCGTTTTGTCCTCATTTTGCCTCAGTACTCTGTTTGTCGTGCTAATGAATGTTTGCAGAGCCATCCTTGCCAGCAGCCCTAGGCGGGATCAGCTCTGCCTCTTGCCATAAAGGCAGCAGGGAAAGTATATCTGCTCATGGAAACTTCCTAAAAAGCAGCTCATCGAGTCAAGGGCTGGTCCTCAGAACCAAAAGAATTTTTTTCTCCATGACAGTTGTTTGCAGGCATAAATGCTTGCAGATAACAAAGTAGCAGCAAGGGAGTATCAAGACTGAGCAATATGTAGAAGGAGACATATATCAAAAATACTAGCAGAATGCTTTTGTTGAACACCTTGCAGCTGTGGATTTGCATTCAAAGTAGGGATTGACTTGTAAAAAGAAAAAAAAAAAAAAGGGAAAAAAAAAAGGGAAAAAAAAGGAAAAAATAGAAAGAAAAACTAAACCAAAACAACAACAACAAGAAGACAGAACCTCTCCTAAGAAGTGATCCATTTGGCCCCAGAAATTTTGCATGTGAGTTATAGTCCTGGCAAGATCAAGGAAAACATGGCAAGAGAGAGAAAAATAGATTTCCAAATGCCTGTGTGTGGCTGCAGTGGTGATTTGATATTGGTCTTATCTCACTCTCTGGTGTAAGGTCATTGCAATCTTTCAGAAGGTGGGAGAAACAGAAAGGACAGGTTATTTAAACACACTGCAGTTTGCTTCCTCTGCTGTTAAATTGTGAAGATAAATTTTGCATGCAGCTACAAAACATGAGATTTTATCCAAGCTTCTGCTATCCTGAGTCATAGTAACTTAAAAGGACCTGTCAATGGCAACAATGGAAAAAATATTTGGCAGAATAGACTCCGGTCAGAAAAAATGAAGAAATAATAGAGTTACCTTAGTGAACTTTCTAAGGGTTAGAAACTAGAAAGATCATCACCCAAGAAGTAGAAAGATCAAGCATGGAAATCACCATCTCTATACAAGTATTAAGATCCTTTGCGTTTCATGTGTCTGGTGAACAAAAAAATGGACAGAATATGGTTTTGATTATGGTTTTGGTTATAAATTAATGTCTATTTTTATGTCCATATGCATGTTTGGGAGGCTGAAAAAAAAGACATAAAGCAGAAACCAACATGCACCTATTAATGTCCTAAGAAAACCAAAGAAAGTAAGAAAAATGTAACTTGCTTGACAGTCAATATTTTAAGGATGAGTTGGTATTTTGAGAGAGATCTTGTACAATGTTCAGACATCTGTCTTCTGCTGAGTCAGGTTTACAATGCTTGAAAAATCCCAAATACATTTTTTTCTGTTTCATTCTTAAAACTTCTTCCTAAAGAAAGATTTCTTTGTGTCCCTTGGGATAGAAAAACACACTGCACAAAACTGCATGAGAGAAGCTTTGTGATAGGATTGCACAATTCAAAATATAAATCTCAATGTAAATTCTTATTTACAGCCATGTTATTTTGTGGGGAAACAGTTTAGTATCCTTTTTTGAGAGACAGAACCCAGTGTCAGATATTTTTAAAAGCAGCATGAAGACCTAAGTTATCACCCAGGAGTTAGTCTTAGCTTGAAAACACTTTCCTGTCATGGTTTATATACAACTCATGTAAGTTTGCACATCATTAGGTACCATCACCTCTCCTGCCACATCCCAGTATCCCAAGATGTGGGAACAATAACAGGCTAAGGACAATGTAAATATTCAGCTCAAATATGCCTCTTGAATTTCTCAGAATATGTTTCAAAAGCAGGAAAGGATCTAAATACATAAAAACTAAATAATTGCAATAAAAACCTTTCCAGGACATGACATTTTCCTGCTACATCTATCAGTACATCAGCATGCAATTCCTGAGTAGTTACATATTTTTGTCAGAAAATCAATTCTAGAAATATTCACTGTCTCTGTGCCTATATTTTTATTTTTGGAAGAAATGAAAAATACTACAGTACTACAGATAAAATACTGAAGTATTTATCTGTAATACTAAAATTACTGCAGATAAAATATTTTAAAGAGATTTCAGTTGCTAGTTCTCACCATCACTGGGCATGGAGGACCTATGTATCTTTTGAAAATCTCACCACTTTCACTGGATTGTTTTTCCTGGCAAATCCTCTCTGAGCTCTCTGATGAAGTTAAAAAATCCCAAAAAACTAAAGAAAACAGATATTCTTATCAAAATTTTGTCTTTAGCTTACCTTTTTATCTTAAAAATGTATTGTTTAGTTGTAAGACAGTTTGAAATTATCTTTTGTTTGTTCCTCTACACCATCATTTTTCCTAGAAGCCACATTAAATGGGCAGCAGAAAAATGATACATTTGCTTCAGGACAATTATTAAGGCTGAAAAATGAAGTACTACACTCTTCTTTGACAGGTCACCTACAAAACAGACAAAAAGGTCTTTCCAATCTTTCTGCTTTCTCATAGAGTCTGGAGCATGATGACACCATCTTTCCTATTAGGAGAGCCCTCATTTTTGTGTAGCTGTCAACAGGTTTCTGTGTAAGCTGAGAAAATTTTGCTGAATGTCAGAGTGACTTCAGCAAAAGTTCCTCTTTTTTGTTATCCCCAAATAAACATAAGTTTCAATTTTATTGATAAAGTAATATTCTTTGTTTCTTTCTGCTGGTAAAATGGCAGCAACATTTGCTTGATAGTAGTGACCTGGAACATATTTTACCCACTGAAGGTGCTAAGAAGCTCAACAAAATTCTTTCGTTGACAGAAGGAAAACAGACCTTTAAGGAAATTAATTTTGTCCTTGGAAAATAATAATAAAAAGATGTTTTCTAAAAATTCCTTCAATTTACCACAAAACAGCTTCTCTGAAAAAATGCATTTCTTACTAAGAATTCATATCTCCAGCTTCCTTACCCCTTGCATTTCTTCTCTGATTGTTTGAGTTGCAACTCTCATACCCTTTTAAGTCACTAAAAAGATATACTTAGACAGTTGTATGCATCTCCTTCTATTCCTTTAATTCTCCATAAATTGCTTTTTGGAAATGGCAAGCCAAAGAAATTTTTTTTCAAGCTATCATCTATATTATTAATTTCTTACTATTCATTCTTGAATTGAGAATGAATGAATGAAGTCTTCATGGTGAAACTTACCTCTAGAAAACTAAAAAACTCTCTGTCTCACATATGAGCTGTCTCCCATATGAGCTCCCATTTTCACATGAATTTTTATTTACCAGAAATAATTGCTTGGTTTTAATTTTTTCATTTATACTGCATCGTATTTCAGATTCCACATGTAATTATTTAACAGAAATTTAGAATTGATAAAAAAATCAAAGGAAGCAACTTAGAAAATTCTGGAGAGCTGATGTTTGCACAGTTTGACCAGATAGTCTGCAAGACAGAAATGTTTCTGAGTCTGACACGCCCTGCAAGCTTGTCCCAAGAGCTTTTACTTGTACTATCTGCATAATGCAGGTAATTTCTTATGCCTATAAAATAGGGAAAAATCAAATATTCCTTTACCTGATGTCAGAGTTTCATCTGAATTCCCCTCATTCTATACAGCTCACTGAATCATGATGGATTTTTCTATGATGCCTTTCACCAAGGTTTATCTTTGAGCTTTAATGGTTTTGTGAGTTTCCTGCCTAGTCAATCATCTAAAAAATCACTGTGAACACAACTACTTTAAATAAGCTTTCCATTGCAATGTCATCAGAATTACAAAAAAAAAAAAGGTCACTGGGTACACTATAATTTCTGCCAAAAATATAATTTTTTTGTTAATTTATTTAGACCTCCCAAGTTTATATTGCATGTATGACAGCTAGTGAGAAAAATACATTACGCTGGTTGCTATTACATACATAGTATTAAGTCTCCTGGAATATTTAGGGAAATTTTGGAGAAAAATCCAACATTATAGTGTCTTTGTGCATGGAGTACGTGGAATTCTAGCCAGCTTCCTGTTAGACCATGTTTTAATCTGCTAAGGTTATTTAAGAGCAAGTGCCAAAAATCTGATATGGTAGTGTAGGTCAGGTTACCCTTCACAGGATCACTAAAAATAAGGCACTGCAATCAGAATAACATCCACTGAATGTTTACAGTCCAATAAAAATGTCATTTAATAATCTATATAAAATTTCTTTAAAATCAGAATAATGATGTTCACTATATTTTTATTATTATTAATAACAATAACAATAATAAAAATATAAGCCTACAACTCTCCATGTAACAAGGATACACTCTAAAGCGTGGCCTCTAAAAGAACAAGTTATTGCATCCAGAGTAACTGAGGCAGGGGACCTCCATTTCTGAATGTCAGGTAAGAAGTCCAGTAAACACAGAAACACTTTCAGGATCCCAGGAGAGTTAATCTGTTGCTGAAATCCCATCTATAGCAGTAAAACACTTATATTGCCATCAAGTGTGCAAAAAAAAAAAGTGGAGCTGAGAAATGTTTCATAGAGATAATTTTTTTGTGAGTCCCGTCTCTGAATGTTTGACACCTCTTAGCAGGTGTGGAGACTTCCCAGCCATCTTGAACAATGAAAGATTTGAAAACTTGGACAGGTATTCCCTGACACTGAATTCAACAGTATAACCTGAATTTTATTGTTAAAATAGTAGTTAGATTATCCAATATAACAGAGAAGGGATGTTATCTATAGCAAAGATGTGAGAACAAAAAATGAAGTTGTTCATAAATATACAACTTGTAAAATACAAATAAAAAGAGCAAAACCAGTGGGATTCATCTCACTTGACTCCTGTCACCCAAAATCTGTATTGGGGGTTGATTCCTGCATTTTTGCATACCTAATTAACAGGGTGTTCTACAGAATCTGCTTGTCTCCGCTGGCTACCAGAGCTTTAATGCTGTGAATTTAGATCTGACACCTGACTTTAGCCAGTTCAGGTGAGATGAACTTTATCCTAAGTATCCAGAGAAAATTCTAGAATGGGTCACCTGAATTGGCCTAAATATGGAGTTTACATACAGGGTATTTTCATAGGTGTTTGAGATAATCTGTTGTTTCTCCCTGGCACTACATATAGAATGTTTAAGAAACCCTCAAGTATGTAAAGATTCTCTGCAGAATAGACCACATATTTTGCAATTGAACTTGAATTTCTCTTATAAATCACAAATCTCTGACAAATCACAGGGACTTTAAGTTATATAAGAGTACAGTGAAAACTCCAAACTCCAGCTCTTTTTCTTTCAGAGACAGGACTTAAAAACTGATATGAAGCCTTGTCAAATGAAGAAAGGTTTTCATTTTCACTGTCACCACCAAAAAAAGCTGCAAAAGAACAACTTGCTCAGGATTGCTGTACTTAAGGGATTTGTCTTTCCTTCTTTCCTTTTCCAGAAGTTTGAAAGTCACCAAGAGTGACAGGACTGAGTTCAGCATGCCCCGTTCCTAATGGACCATCCACTCCTTGTGCCCCTGCCCTGGGAGCATTTGCCAGGGCTGTACACTTAGAAGAAAGACCGGGAAGAGGAGAGAGGCCATAAGCAACATTTTTGAAATCACATTATAATTAAATGGAAGAGATTCAAAAAATTTAATTTTGTAACCTAAAACATTTCATTTTAATAAGCCTGAAAAAATGGTTTCTCCAAGAGCTTCAATATGTTTGGTTTTCACTCTGAAGTGGAATGGAATATATGTCAAAGTAGCAACACATCAATTCTTGATGAACATATTTTAGACATGGTTCAAAAATGGCTCTTCCTTCATAAAAACATAAGTCATTTCTGAACATAAAACTGACTTTATAAAGCATGATGTCTATAAGAAATATTCTCAATATAGAACCCAAAGTTACTGAAACTTATTCAACAAATTCATATGATAATAAATTTATAACAATCAGATTTTTCTTTCTGATATCTGACATCTTTTTCTATGCAGTTTTGGCTATATTTAGAATTATAATAGTTTCAATGAGCCAAAAAAAATCCATATGTAAGTTAGAATTTATCTAACATTATGAATTATTATTTTGGTTTTCCTTTAACTAATCAAGAATTTGTAAAAGATAGTATGAAAAATGAAATATTTCTTTGACAAGTCTTCACAGTGAGAATTTAAAAAAAAAGTTATTTCTCTAGAAATTATATCGTTGGATTAATATGATTTCTTTAAGTTGTATTACTTTCCAAAACCTCTGAACAACCTAGTGAGTTTATCCAACGCATTTTAAAAGACTCATTAAAAAAATAGCATTCTTATAATATTTTTATATTCAGCCAAATGAAGTTAAATAATTTATTATTTTAGAGAAAAACTGAATAAGACTGTAATAACTTAGGGGGAGAAAAGACCATTAAAAGCACTTTGTTTAATTACCTCAGTATTCCTATCTGCATTTTCTGATTCAGATTTATACTCCAGACTTGCAAAGGAATTAAGTTTTTAATTATATTAAAAATGATGTTGTTTTAGGGAAAATAAATGTGATGTATTTACTGAAAGCACTTCTAACAGCAATTGTAATTGCAGGCAAAAAAAAAGAGCAAAAACAGAAAAAAATAATAATTTTAAATAATCTCAAACTCTGTAATGATTTTGAACTTGCATGAACATTTTTCCATAGCTGGAAGAGCTTTCCAAGTAAAACATTTATTTTGAGGAATTTAAATAGCCTACAAATTCTCTAGCTTATTGTTGCCATTTGCATTCTACATTGTGCACTATTAGAGCACTCTCTGAGGCACCCACACAAATATATAAAGACTGATCCAATAAAGTTGGCTGTTCCAGGGCTGGTGTGCCTTCCCGAGCTATTGAGGAGGTGTTTCAGCTGCATAAGTGAATAGATAAAATCTCTCTCAGTCACAAAAGGCATAGCTCACTTCCTGCAAGGGAATAATTCATGTGAATGTCAGGACAAATTTCAGCAAAAACTGCAGAGTCATTGCCCTCATGCCAGAGAGAGGAGACATCTAAACAAATGCCCAGATTCATAGTATCTAGATGTTTTTAAAGGTTGCAGGTAGAATAGGATAACGCTGTTATCCTATTTTATCCTATGTTTTGATAAACATAAAATAACTGAGTGTGGTTGATTAACCTTTACATATAGATATGTGTTTCAATGACATTTACATTATTTTATTTACTTTATTTTACATTATTTTATTGCAATTATCGTCTTCATGGAATGTAGACGATAATATTCTATGCCATGGAAACCCAGGGCGCCAGGAATATTTCTCTCTCCACTCTGGGGTGTCCTGACCCCCAGGGGAGCACTGACTGACCCTCATTCATGGAGAAAGTTTCCTAGACTTCAAGCTAGACTAGAATCCACAAAAATGTGAAATAGATTATAGAGAGTAGTGTAGGTGTATCACTTGGTGAGAAATTCAGGTTTTGGGATTTTTAGTATGTTGTGGATGGAAGCAAGATGGAGGGCACAGGGTGTCCTCCTGGGTTTCCTCTTCATGCTCCTTCTTCCTCCTTCTTTTTTGGGTTTGGGTGGCCTTTTGTAATTGGGCAGAAAAGTCCACATTGTGGGGTCTGTGGGATCAGTTATTGGGTTAAAAGGGAAAATAGTCTAGGTGTCCGTTCTTAATTGGATAGTTTAGTCTTAAAAGGCCTTGTAACAAGAGATTGTTGGCCATTTTGTGCCTTCTGACAAAAAGCTGCCCAACTCACAGTAGTGAGACTGTTTTACAGATAAGAAATAATAAACACCTGAATCTGAACACGAATTACTGTCTCAAGTGCCTTCAATCCAGAAGCAGAGAAACCAATGTATGCATCTTAGCCTTTTACTAAACTCTTAATGGACCACCAGTTTTCTTCTGTAATTTTAAAACAGCTAAAATTTACCACCAAGACTGTCATTACTCTGCTGTGTTTTAGCTTAAACCACAGTCTTCGCAGTCTTAATTTTCCAGGAAGGATAATTGGCTTATCAGTCATAATGAACAAAAATGTAGTGAGATACTGGCAAGTGCCAGCATTGTAAGGCGTGTACAGGCTGATGCATAGTTTAGTTATGGAAGAATTTTATTTAAGTAAATGAACAGCTTAGAGTGGTTGACAGAGTGAAACCAAAGGAACAAAAAGGTTAATACAGCTGTCTACACCTTTATGTTTACTCTGTGTTTGTTTAATAAAGGAACATTTTTGAATAATAGGTGAAGTATAGTAATTGAAAAATTTGCTGTCAGGGCCTTGGAACATTAAGTTAGAGGGATCCCTAGAAGATGTTATTTGGTCCATTCATACAGACGAAATAAGACCAGCCACCGTAATTCAGAATTTGGGGTCTGTATAGAAGTTCACAATCTTTCAAGTCACAAAGTTTTCCCTGACATCTTGACTGAATCTTTGTTGCATCAATAAAATTCTACTATTTCACTTAAAAAGCTGAGACTCCTTTCATATACACCTCCTCCACCATTTCTTCTTCAATCTAAACAATCTTGAATCTCTATGTCTTTCTGTAGGAAATATTTTCTGCATTCCTAGGATTTGTGTCCCACTGTACTGTCTGCAAGTGGTCCAAGTGTCTCTCAGGGTGAAGTGGCCAACCCTATACTAATGTGTTACTCATTTTGCATAGGACAAGGTTATACCATTGCTCATCTTAAATTATTCTGTTTTCCAGAAATATATTTACCTTGTAAGGTATCAGTGCTGCCTCACATCCAATTTACAATCCAGACACCTCTGAACCTGTGGTCAGCTACAGTGCCAGTGCTCTGTCCTGCAGCTGCCTCACTGTTTATACCTGCCAGGGCTGGGACTTAACATTTGCCCACGTCAAATACAAATTTACATTTCCCAAGATATTTCTCCAATTTCTCCACTTAACATAATTTCAAATTCTCTCAGCAAGTGTACCACAAGACGATTTCTGGCTCTTTGCACCTTCTAGCAGCACCTGGCCATTTACAAATCCACTTTTGGCAGCAGGGTTAGAGCAACCCTTACTGAATTACACTGAGTTCTCCTTCTATTTCCATAGTGGCATGGAGCTAATAAAATAAGCCTCCAAGTAGGTTCCTGGTCAGACTAAAAGCTGTGATACAGGTTTTTTTTTTCCTAGACCATGCTGCCTGGCATCAGGGCTACTCTGCAGTTTATGAGACTGTGTTTATGGAAGTTGTGCCATTAATTAAATCTATCATGCTATATATTCTTGACCACACTTAAGCTCTTGTCTTTGCTGAGTGAATAAATAACTCAAAAACAAATTATGGGCAAATATAAAAGGAGGCAGATGGAATGCTTATTTTTTTCTTGTACTTGTTTACCACCCACCAGGGCAATGCTCTTGGGCCAGAATGGTCTGTGACAGACAAGAAGAAAAGAGACCAGATGTTAACTATAAATTGTTGTATTAAATTAATGCCAGTCTGAAATACAACCAGCAATGGGGTCACTACTGCTGTGACACAAAAGAGAAAAAGCAGAGACTGTAACAGATGTGTCTATTTTTTTCCAAAAGGATTTTTTATTATTATTTCTCACTAACCCAAAGCTTCAGTGACAGAAGTTTCTATTACTAACCTCAAGACATACAGAGAGATGTAGACGCTTCTAAAATTTTGTGGTTCCCGATCTGAACCTGGTCAAAAGTAGAACAGGACTGTGCAGATACTAGCCTCAGTTGTGGAAACCATATTGGAAACCTAGTGGAATAATGCCAGGAGGCTAATTTTCCACTCCAAGGAGGCTCAGATCAGAAAATGGCCATGATGCTGCCAGCACCCAAGAAACCTTGCTCACAGCTAGGTCAAATATCTGTGCATGGCACTGTATCACATGGTGTAGGGATAAGGAAGTAAAGTAAAATCACATGGTATAGGGGAAAAGAAGTAAAACACTACAAATGTCTGTAAACTAAAAGGTTATCTGATGAAATAACGACCCCCCCGCCCCCCCCAAAGTTATAAAAAAAAGCAATCCTCTAATTATTCTAGTTCCTTTAATTGTATATTACTTAACTGGCAGTGAGACAGCTATACATATTATGGCTGAATACTGCTTTAAAGGAGATTCCCAGCCATGTCTCATTCTGAAGTTGATCCTTAGCCAGTGTAGGATGACATATCCCCCTTTAAAGCCAACATGTTGTAGCTGATTAAAACAGCTTCAGATGTGGCCCACGAAGACCTCTTCCATATGGCCTGTGGCCATGACCATTTGGTGTATCTTATTTCTGTACATCCGCACTACTTCCCCCGCAGTGACAGGATAGGACCTTCTGTAGGGACAATTGATGCTTGTTTGATGTGAGGTGGACCATGGGCATTGACAATAGATGCCCATGAGATGAGAACATCTTTTAAAATAGGCATAAGCTTAGAAAATTGAGTTGAATTCACAGAAAAAGCAAAGGAAATGTTTTCAAAGGGAAAAAAAATCATGACACTAAATGAAGTGACCCATTTCAAAGGCTGAGATTGACTCTCTTTTAAAATAAACATTTTTACAGCATTATGATTGAGATGACAGCAAAAAAAATTAAGCATCCATAAGAATAACTTTCAGTAAAGGGGGTAATTCAAAGGAACAATTGTAGGCATAATTCCAGTTGTTTTTACCAATACTAACATTACAGTGTAGGAGAAGCTGAGCACATAGGCCAGTGGTTGCCTACAAGTTTATTTCTTGTGCACTGCAATACTAGTAAAGATAAGGCCACGGGTATTCACATTTACAAGTTCTGAACTATTATTGTTAAATATCCTTTTAGGCAGAAAACCCTTGCTAAAATCAAGAGTGTAGCTGTAAAAGCATAAATGCCATAAACACAAATTGTCATGGATGTATTCACTAGCACCCACTCTACATGTAGTTTTTTGTTATAATCTTGAAATGTTAAGGTTTACTGCATTTTTTAGCTACTAATTTAATTCTCCAGTATGGCAAAACAAAACATAGCAAAATTCATTCATATCTTTATTTCTAAATTTAATGCAGTCAGCTAAGTTTATTTTTCTTTTTGAAAAGCCTATATGGGAGATACATTTCTGGTCTTCCTGATTCTACTGAGTATCTTAGAGACATCAGAAATCTTTTGGCCTACTCACTCAGACAGCATGAACAAACATAGAATGAAGATAAGACTAAAATAGGCCCTGCAAAATATGGTCCCTGAAGAAGCATTACCCTGGAGGATGGAAAACAGAACAGGCATGTGTCTGCAATCCCTCCTGTGAAGAGGGGAAGAGATAACTCTGCTCATAGAAGGCATCTAGTACTCCCACACAGGGTCTCCTTCATGTGACATCAGTAATGACAAGTAGAAATGAAAATAACACTCATTTCAGGTTTAGGTTTTACTCTGCTACATATATGAGAGGATATATTTAATATTTGATGATTATTGTTTAATTCACAGACATTTTATCACTGGCCAGAAAACGTTAGCATCATCAAAAGGTTTTGTAACTTTCTAACTTTCTATGAACCACCTTTTGTAGATGTGCAGAAATATAGCCAGAACAGCATTGGGCAGTTCTTTGTAGAAGCACTTGCTAGATGTGAATTTCTCAACAGCCAGAAAATTAATTTTTTTTCAATGGGACAAAAGCTCTGGAAACCCCTGTAAATCCCTTTGCTACTTACAGAGTTATGACAAAATATTTGTCATCCTCAATTCCTTAACAGTCTGTACTTGCATCCTTACAAGGGGGAAATCAGTATCTCCCTCATGCATTGAATGAAAGCAAAAAGAGATAAAATGGAACATGGGGTTTAGAGTGTAGATCCTTCATTTCAGAGTACTCACCCTAAATCTTCTGCTTAAAACCAAAAAATAGGACAGCTCCAATCCTCAGCCAGTGAGATGTGTACTTATAACAATAACCAATTTCATTTCTTCAGTTCAGGACGTGGTCACCTCCTTCCATTCTTTTATCTTGATTACCTGCTGACTTTTGCAGTAAAGCTGCATTTTTACCTGCAGAGACACATGCTTATCAAATGGCAAACATGAAACAGTATTGTCTTGGCAGCAGTGGCCAAAATTTGGCAAATATACTTGTCAAACAAATGGAAAGGTAAATGTCTCACTCCACACATGATGATAAGAGTTTTTGATTAATCAAAAATGTGAATATTAAATTGTCATTCAAAAAAATATTTGTGCTTCTTAAAGTACAGGGGAGAAAAATGAATGTCCAAAAATGGATTAAGTATTGCTGCAAATTTATTCAAGATGGCCAGTTTACCATAATCTAAAAAGGGACTCCACCTCACAAATAATTCCTAAAGCCCAAGGTGGTCTCATTTAGCAGAGAGAAATTATGACAATCACACAAGTTGATTTCCTTCTGTTGGAAAAAATCACATGCATTATGTAGTTTGCACTCTTTTTAAACTTTTTCTAATAACATTGATGTCAGATATGTGCAGGCATTCTGACTTGGCAGTAAGATTTTCCAGCTAGGCAGAATCGGGCTGAATGCCTGACATTAAAATGTCTAGGGCCTTCTCCAGACTTCATCAGCATTTATTTGGCACTATCTGCACTTTGTAAAGTAATTTCAGGTTTACATCTCATAGTAGGTGACTTCATACAATAGTTTAGTGAGTACAAAAGCCGGTAAGCAAAATCACATTGTAGTCAAAACCTGGTAGATGCCAGGCACATATTGACTGGGTTTACCTGGCTGGTATCATTAGTTTGACTTATTCTTTCAATCTTTCTCCTGCATTTAGTTCTGTGAAATGTAGGAAAAGAGTAAGCATTGCACAAGTTTTGTAGAAATTAATGAGCTATTGTATGTTCTTACCACCTAGGAACATCCCAGCAGGTGCCATATCTCACTCCCTGCTGATATTGCCATAAGAGACATCCAAACAGTGCTAGTAAGAGGATTAAGAAGCTGAAGAAGAGATTTGTGAGGGGAAGAGGGTCTGGACATCCTCAGTGAGGCAGTAGGAAAATAACCAGTAATTGCTGACTCAGCTGTTTAACTAGAGAGGGGTGGGGAGTCTGGTTGGTGGCTCTGTGTAGCCATGCGTAGGTAACATGGGCAGTTTGGCTGAACAAAGGTCAGCTATCCCAAAATATATTTGGGCAGATGGTTCTTTATTACTGAACAGAACATCTGTCTAGAGGGTCAGGTACAATCTGTTTAGTCAGTGGAAATGTCACACCTGAGTAAGACGTTTGTTTCCAGTTGTAGTAATTCTATGGCTTTAACAGTGTTTAACGATGCTGCTGGCAAACAGAAGCTGCTGGGCAATCTTTCAGCAGTCTAGACTGGACTAACTTCAGTGATGATAGAGCCAGACTATTCTCAGTGATGCCCAGCTACTGGACAACAAGGAATGGGCATGAACAGAGTCACCCAAAACTCTATTTAAAAAGAAACTTTTTATTTTTATGGTAAGACAAGTGAAGTACAGGAAATGGTTGCTCCGAGAAGCTATGAAGAGAAAGAAACCCAACTGGAGGGACGTCTGATCAACCTGCTCTAGGTGGCCCTCCTGGAAGCAGCAAACTGGACCAGTTATCTCCAGAGCTGCCTTCCAGCCCCAGCCATCCTGCAATTCTGTGGTGCCCGGGATTTGGTTTTGTCCTTTTGCAAATTTTGCAACTCTTCATTCTCATAACAATTTCTACAATAAACGGCTTTAAACAGAATCAGCTTGTCTTGTGAAAGGCTGAATATATTTCAGGAATTGGAGTACTGTCCAGTGAATCTTCAACAGCCGAAAAGTTCAGTGAGATTATGCAAAGCATAATTTGTGCCAAAGAACGAACATGTGCATGGTTATATTGCAGTGCTGTAGCATCAGCAACTCAGCTGATATGATTTATTTTGATTGTAATAGGATTTGGGATACACACAAGCGAGCAAACCTTTACAAGTAGATGACAATTAGTTCTGTGGATACCATGGAAAGTGGAAATTATGGGAGCAAATTTTCTCATTTTAGGACTCTATGCAAGGGTGTTTTGATACATGCACTTGAAAGAAAAGTGCACAGAACCTTAGGAAAAAAAAATTATTCTTTTTTTATTCTAGTCACCACCTGTTAGCATCCTCTCCCTGTCCTAGCAGATATTGCTATCTTTATTAGTATTTCTAATTAATAATACGTACAATTAATCCACACAGAGTGATTCTTAACTAGTGTTAGAATAATTTCAGCATAGTGAAAGATACTATGATACCATATATTGTTTCTACCAAATAAATACAATATATATTTGATCCCAGACAATGTTCGACTAAGACTTCACCAACTGATTTTCAGAGAGTTTAGCTGTTAAAAAAAGGTTAATTTATGTGGCCTTCTAAATATTGCCATGCACAAATATTTTGTAAATTTGATACAAGATGTTGAATGTGTCTAATATATATATAATACTGTAGAAAATAACACAAATGTGTTAATGCTGTTACATAAATAAAAAAGTAAAATGCAGTAAATAAATGGTCAACAACAATGGGAAGATAAGGAAAGTTAAATAACAGCATAATGTCTGCTTCATTCTTACTTGAGAAGTGTTAAAAACAGAACTAAATTAATATTCAGTGTATAAAATAGTGAATAGTGAATAGTCAGTGTATGTTTGCTCAAAATTAGGAACCTAAAGTGTAAAATTACCTGCTGTAGATCAATAATAAAAATGACAGCAGATTATTAAATGCATTAACATGGCACAGAGAAAGCTTGCAGGGCAATTTATGTAATCTTTTTCCAAATTTTTGTTTTTGATGAAAATCCATTTCAGATCTGGATGATATGGGGTTTTTTAGACTGCCCACTTGAAATTATTTTCATCTTTAATGACTATTGCAAAATCATGTCTGGTCTTGCTTTAAAGAAACACTTTTTTTTTCAATAATGAGGAAGCCCTCTTTTCAAATGCATATGTTATGAAAAATCAAGTCAACAGAAATATCACAATATTCAGCTTTTGTATCAGATTTTGAACTGTGTGCATTTCTACATAAATTAAAAATACCCCACAAAATGCACCAAAAAAATCTACACATATGTACACATGCACCCACACATGTATTTCGATATATCTAAATACTAAAATCCCAGATTAAATTCAATAGTGGCTTCTGATACAAATAGACTTTAAAGCTATTTCCAATGTTAGTGAAATTACATAGCATTATTCCTTCTATAATTCTTCTCCTTTTGAGGATTATCGCTATTATTATTATCCTAAATCCAGAGATATACATCCCTTATCCATTATTGCCATATCCAGTTGCCTTCTGATTATAAGTCACATATTCTACAACATACTAATGTCATTTATATTCTATATCACATTTCATCCTGTACTTACAGGTACTGCTTTTCAATTCTGCCAGATTTTTTCAGTCTAAGTAAGGAATGTGTGGATTGTGTTTTCCAGTACATATATAATTAAATATGGGTACCTATCCAGAGTCGGAATCACTTCTGAAATGTACCACCAACTAACCCAAACTCAGTAGAAACATTTTTTAATGTCACAGCTTAAATCTTTTATTTATTTTCTTCATTTGAACAATGCACTAGGAAACATTTTTAGTGCATTTGAACTCTGCTAGGAAGTAAGTATGTAGTATTATGTTCTAAATGATACTAAAAATGTACACGCTACATATTTGGCACCAAAGTCTTTGTTAGTTTCATTAATGAAAATCACAAGGAAAATAAAGATTAATATGGGCCTGTTACCATGCATAATGGTCAGAGGATTTTGCTCATGTGACAGAATTTCCCTGTATTTTTAGTTCAACACTAAATAGATAGCACAAAATACGTAGTCTAGCAAATAAAGAGGCATGTCTAGATTTTTGACTGTCTTCATGGATGGTAGATATTTACTCTATTGTCATGTTTAATAGTATTTTGATGCCTTAGGAAACAAATACAATTCATACTATCCTATGTATACATGGGATGAGAACAGTACATTAAGAGCAGAAAAATATTTTTAAAAAAAAGACTTTGTTCTAACTGGCCTCCAGCATCAGTTTATACATAAAAAAATCTAAAAATAATATTATTCCTATTATTACTGCTACATTACTATTAATAGAAAGTCCTCTTATTCATCTATTTTCCTCTAGACTCAGCTTGCTTTACTAATCCATATGGGTTGCTACTAGAAGATAATAAGCTAACTGATATATAATCTCAGTGTTTTTGTACGATAAAGAACAGTGCTTTTAATGGTTTCTTATTTCAAAGAGTGTATAGATATCCACATACTTCAGAGATCAGGTTTTTTCACAAAGAGCAAAACTTCAGATCTGAGATGTAATTTTGATATTTTTCTCTGTTTTAGTTGGGAAACACCTAAAATTTCACTAACAGCAACAAAAATCATGCCCATGGTCAGTTTGGGTTATCACAGGGTTTTCCACTAGTTTTGAAACTTTACATGTTATTTATAATAGTTTATGTTATAAAATAACAGCATTATTTCAAGCTGCTTTTGTCTTAAAGGATTTAGAAAAGCTTTTTTAAACTGTTTCAAACCACTTTTTAATTTTCAATTTTTTTTTCCCATAAAAATACATTTTGGAAAGGTGAAAGAAACTGAAATCAATGAATTCTGAAAGGAAGATTCGATTTTGGTGAATTTGTATGTTCCAAATAAAAAAAAAAAACAAAAACAAAACCACAACCAGTTTTAGCTAGTCAAAAAATATCATTCCAACAGCTTCCAACTAAATCTGTTAGAGGTCTGGCATTCATGTTTTATATCAACATTGGCAGAGACTAGTGCTGCAATGAAGTTCCTTGCCATAATTTTTATATTTCTCCTTAACAAAGAATGAAGGTTTTGTTTTTCTTGGTCTTCAAAGCCTAGGTAAATCCTAGAATTTGTGCTGAATTAAAAAGTTTCAGTGTTATCTGGAAATATCAATGGTTAAATTATCAATAAAGTAGTCAGAGGTCCAAAAATAATCTTTCATTTGCTAGAGAGCTGAGCTGTAAAGCCTCATTAGGTTCTCTCTACAGTTTTCATTTAAAAATAATAATCTCAGAAGTGAGAGCAGTAGTCTGTGAGGATGTAACTGAACAGATTTCCACATCAAAGCATCACCAGTTAAGATACTTTATCTGAAATATTTATAGTGTGAGATATGCAATCGCTTACAAGTCACATGGCACTACTCTTGCTATGAGCTAAAGCCTTATTGCAAAAATAGTCTTTCTGAGATTAAGTTATCAATATAGGTTTTATATTGATTTGTCAAATCAATATTTTATTGAATTTATCAATACAAGTACCTGGGTCAGATTTTTATAGATTAAGGCTGCCATGGCCCCTTGATTCAGATGAGTTGCACAAATTAATTGGTTTACAGATACTTGCTTGTAAACTGACTGGAAAATGATGAAGTTATATAATGCAGAGAAAAGAAGCAAATCTTTCAGGTTAACAGACTGATTCAAGAGGGGTGGGTTTACACTGATCATGGGAAAACTGAAGATAAATGTTAGATGCCAATAGGTATAAAATGAGTGGTAAATGAAGGAATTTATCCTATCATTTTTGAATGGTAGGAGATACCTTTTAAGTACAGATTATGACAGGGATGGTAGATATAAAGAGGTCAAAGTCTCACCAAATTTAAAGACAACAATGAAGAAATAAATGGCAAGATTCTACATTCCCCTGTCTAGTCTACTAAAACTTCTTGTCTAAAAAAATATACAATTATCTGTTCTCCACACACCATGTAACAATGTCCAATACTGGAACTGGACTGAGGTTACTTACAGGAAGGGGGTTTGGGTATGGCATGTTCATTAATCAGAACATTTCAGACAATGAGTCATTGGGAGCTCTAAGAAGCAGCATCATCAGCAAAATCATTTACTGCATTGCTGCTGGGAAGGGTGCATTAATGACACTGATAATGTTGAGAAACAGACAGTGTAAAGATTACTTTAGAATAAAAAGTACTCTGAAGAAAGTAGGTCACATAGAAGTCGCTCACATCCATGATATGGTCACTCTCATCCTTAATTTTAAATTATGTTGCCTGTTATGGGGCAGTTTGGTTTAGCTTTTTTTTTTTTCTTTGATAACCTGAGAGGAATGCTTGAATTTTTTTCAACACAGTAATGAATTCTGCTACAGCAAATATACTGTAGTTGATAAAAGCAAACTATTTGACAAACTGTCAGAGATGCATATACAGAATGACAGCTACCCCCTTTAGTGTTGTTGGAATAACAGACTTGAAAATTAAAACCAGCTATAATTAACTTTTACAAATATTGGGATGCAGAGTAGAGTCCCCAGGCAATCATTTCTAGGATGTTCAAGGCTCAGACTTGACTCTCAATTCTCTCTAATTTGAAGAAAAACCTACTACTTAGCAGTCTAATGGCAATAATTCACAAAGGAATGTAATGGAAGCACAAGAGGAGTAAGGACATGGGAAGTCCTGCCCAAAATGATGTGATTCCTCAGGAGAATGTCAGTGAAAAGTTGTGTCATATGGAACTCCTATTCTTTGCTAGATTCTTTCTTCTTTGAAGTGCAGACAACAAGAAAACACAGTTAAAGGAAGAAACATTTACTTTATGTGCCCTCATCTCCTGCATCAGTGAATGTGGGAAAGTCTGCTTCCAACCTCATGAACCAAGGTACTAAGGAAAGAAGTGAAGCATAGCCCTCATGTCACTGTTGAAATCCCCATGCAATGGTTTCTCTGAATATCATTCCAGGAATTTTAAAACTTAACTGAAAACTGGCAGACTTTTTACAGGCTCTTAAACCCTCTATTACACTCTCTACTTTATTCTGGAATAGCCTACTTGGGAAAGTAATAGAAGATGAAAGTGCTGGAAAGCAGTAGGAATTCTCTTCCAGTGGCTGAATAGGCTCGAATCTACTTCTTACATGTTACCTCAAAAGACCTTACAAAATCAGGGCAAAGTAACATTGCATCTCCCTGCTGTACAGATCCTGGATCAGGCTCTTCTTTTATTTCAGTGACACAGTTCTACTGTTGAAGACCTCTCTCAGGACACAGAGAAAGCATTTGGGCTTGTCCCTTAATACTGTGTTTAGGAAAATGACTCTTATGAAGGAACAATTGCATAAGAGGCATGTATCATAGGTTTTCAAGATTTATTCCAACCTGTTTTCTTTGACATAAGTGTAGAGGCTTATGAGACATAGAATGTTATTCCATACTCAAAAAAACCTCACCTATGCAAAGATATATCTAAAGCTGCTCTATCAGGATGTTAACTCTCACAGTGTCTGAGAGATGTTTTTTTCCTAGCCTATCAATATTACCTATGAATGGTACAGGACCAAATGTATTATAATTTGGTTGTAAAAGAGGCAAATCCTGAAAGCATTTGAACCTCACAAATAATATAATTTCACTGGTGTTACTTCAGGTTTTCACTAGTCCAGAGAAGAATCTGGCCAAGCCTATTAAAAGACCTGACAGTTGATGATACAATGAGATATGCCCCAAGACACTGAGCAAAAAGTCACCATAACAGATGCATTGCAGAAAATCAATTTCATTGTACTAGAAAAAGAAAAAGCAGCTTCCTTAGTTTCAGAGGAAATTTTCTGTCATTGTGGAAAGTGGATTCAAATACAAAAGGTGGTGATCCTACATGTTCAGGTACAAAATTTCTGTCCTTTTCTCAGAAGAAATCATTACATATTCAATCACTGTTTTTTTCAATGCTCTGTTCACCCATTTTAAGGTGATGTTCTGCTGGGATGGTGATGGGTATTCTTAATTTACCACAACAGTACAGTAAATAAAAAGTAGATCAAACTTTAGCAACCTGAGCTGAAATGGAAGAAAGAAATAATAATATGGAATAATAAAGCAGAAACATAGGGAGTGATATTTAATTAATTACCAGCATTAATAAATTAAAACCATACTTCAAGATCACCTCAAATAAAGCCATTTCTATAGATATGTACAATCCACCTGTGTACATCCCATCCTAATAATTGATTTTGGCCTCCTTGAGATGGCAAGAGTAATTGCAGGATTGTGTCAAGTGTTTAATCTACAGGAAGAAGATGAAAAGGTGTAAATTACCTGAGACTCATGGGTGGCAGCAGATATGCGCAGGAGAAAGAACAGATACAGGAGAAAATTTAAACAGGAAACCAATTCATATGCCCAGCTCTAACTGTTTTGGAAGTTCTTGTCTGCCTGATCCCACACAAGAGGAGCTCTTCTCATTGCCATGGCCCTTCTGCCCAGAGTCTTCATGAACAAAATCTTTCTATGATTCACCTAGATCTAAGTCTGGAAAGGATGTTTCCCATTGCTAAAAAACCACAATATTAACAAACAGTCTTTCTGTGGCAGTTCTTAAGTGAATTTGTCTATAATTTGCTAAGAATATGTCCCAGGTAATCCTACTCCCAAACAGAAGGGTTGTCATGCTTTGGAGGTATCTGATGGGTACATCACAGATATACAAATACAAAAAAATATTATTTATACCAGTTTGCAACTGACAAAATGAATTCAATTAGATAATTTGTAGTAATTTGGTTTATGCTTCACTAATAGCTTTCCTAATTGCAGACAAGCAACAGGCCTGTAATTCAACACACTTACTGAAGATTCACTGAGAACTGAAAACACATTTGCAAGATTTGTCTTGGGGATGAAATGAACAGAAGCTGATTTTTTAGTTTTTGTGTCTGTGATTGAAACCAGTAAACCTATGAATCCAAATCCTAAGGATAAAGTCAAGTAATTCAAACTAGTAAATAACACACAGACAGAAACGTGGTTGTTCCTAGCTCAGCAAAAATAGAGCTTAATGTCTGACAAAAAGTCTTATACAGATTTCTGTCTTTATGATTGCTAGGGGGGGAAGCACAATACAAATGATTTAGCAGCTCCATCTGAACAAGGGCAAGACCTTTCACTGAGTTTACTGATGGTGGAATTGCAGGGAAGAAAATGAATGGGAAAATAGACAAGTACTTCTTACACAGCATCAGTGTCTCTTGGGTTCTGCTGAGCAGCCACCAGTATCATCACACCTTCCCTCTAACAGACCTTGCTCTGGCAAATACTGCAGCAGTGTCATGAGCTGTGATTTCTGCTGATATGCTTTCAGATTGCTTTGTGTTTCATCTTCAATAGAAAAGTGTGGTAACCCAGCTTTCCTACAAATGACTGTGGACATAAAGTGGGCTCAGACTGCATCTCTGCACATGGTTAAGCCTGCCACGTGGCTTACTAGTACCAAAATCATTATGCCCATCCCACCTCATCCCATCCTTTTCTCCTTCTTCACTCCCCCACTCCTCATATCCATTCCAGGCAATATTGTCTCTTGAGACAGCTAAGGGTCTGACTGAACTCTTCTGCAGTAGAGGAAGTAGAACCCACCTCAGCAGAAGACTACACTGTATTTTTCTAGATTATTTTTCTGCCAAATTTGTGAGAAGCCATGGGGAGGATGAGTGTGCACTAGGGCAGTCATGAGTGGCTGCAGCACATGACGGAGATGGGAATAAAATCTATGGGGAGAAGGATAGAGAAACAAGAAAGCTATGGACTTGATGGGATGCATTCACAAGTGCTGAGAGTGTTGGTAGGTATAACAGGGCTGCTCATGATTATCTTTGAAGGGTTGTCAAGATCAGCAGCAGTGCCTGAGAACTGGAAGAAAGAAAATATCACCTCACTTTTTAAAAAGTGCAAGGAGGACTCAGGGATTTATAGTCTCAACTTCCCTGGAGAGGAGATGGAGTCCCTCATCATGGAGGACCCCTGTCATCCCTTATGGAGGATGCACAACACAAGAAGGTGATCACGAATAGTCAGTGTTAAAGATAAATCATGTCTGACCAACTTGATTGCCTTGTGTGATGAAACAACTACCTGGATGAATGAGGGGAGAGCAGTGGATATTGTCTACTTTCACTTCAGCAAGGCTTTTGACACTGCCTCCATCACAATATCTTCATGGGAAAACAGGAAGAGTGGACTGGATGAGAGGGCAGTGAGATGAATTGAGAACTGACTGAATGGCAATCCCAGAACATTGCAATCAGTGGCACAGGATCTAGTTGGAGGCATGTTTCTGGGGTGTCCCCAGGGGTCAATACAGGACCCAGTATTGTTTAACTTTTCATCAATGGCTTGGAGGAAGGGCAGATGCCTCCTCAGCACATTTGCTGATGACACAAAGCTGGGAGGGGTGGCCAATACCCCAGAGAGCTCTGCAGCCCTTCAGAGGCACCTTGGCAGGCTCGAGAGATGGGCAGAGAAAAACAATCTGAAATTCAGCACAGGAAAATCCAGGGTCCTGCACCTGAGGAGGAATGATCCCATGCACTGGGCCAGGGGCTGGCCTGCTGGGAAGCAGCTCAGAGGAGAAGGGCCGGGGAGTCCTGGTGTCCATGAACAAGCAGTGTTTCCTTGGGGCCAAGAAGAACAATGGTGTCCTGTGGTGCATCAGGAAGAGCAGTGCCAGCAGGGAGAGGGAGGTGATTCTGCCTTCTTCTCAGCCCTGGCGAGGCACATGTGGAGAGCAGTGCACAGTTCTGCACTTTTCAGTACAACCAAGACAAGGAACTCCTGCAGCAGGTCCAGTGGGCAGCAATAAGATCAAGGGATTGGAGTATCTCTCTAATGAGAGAGTTGTGCCTATTCAGCCTGGAGAACAAACAACTGAGAGGGGACCTCATCAGTGTCTGTCAGTGTCTGCAGGGAGAGATCAGAGCAGGGACTGGGCTCTCCTCCATGGTGATGAACAGGACAAGAGACAAGGGGAAGAAACTGATGCACAGGAAATTACACCTGAACACGGAGAAGAAATTCTTTACTCTGTGGATGACAATGGACTGGAATAGATATTGCCCAAAAATATTGTGGAGTTGCCCACTGGAGATTTCCAAGAACCATCAGGACACAATCCTGTGCGCTGCGTGCTCTGGGATGGCCCTGCCTGAGCAGGGAGGCTGGGCCCCTCCAACCTGACTCATACTGTGATTCTGTGTAGAGGAGATGTGCTTAATGTTACAGTGACCTTTTAGATTAGCTTTCCATGTCTTAGCATGACAACTTGGAAATTTGTCTGAAAACCTCACTTTGGAAATCACCCTCTTTTTCTCTTCCCACCATCTGCCATTTTTTACCTGTGTTTACCCTTTCCATTATCTGTTTGTTCTCTCATTTCCTCTCCTCTCTCTTCCAGCATTTCAGCTCTCACATTGATTCTTGTTTCCCTTGCCACATCCTCATTTTCCCCTAATTTTTTTAAATTAGCTTAAAAAAAAAATTTAAAAGTCCCCAAAAATCAATAGCCATTTTAATCTGCTGCATAGTAAATATATTCTCTGTAATGTGTTAATGCCTCAAATCAAACTTTCATACTGACAAGTTACATGACAATAGAGATGACAGCTGTATGCTAAATTCTAATTATTGAGATTTCAGACTATGTTGACCTTTCTCTCACCCACCATTTTAAGATCTGTGTCTCACTTTATCCAGTTCCTACCAAAATGTTTTTAGAAGATGCTTTTAAAAGAATTAGAGCTGCCCATGCACCTTAGCAACCAGAAAGATACTAATCTAATCTAAGCACAAATCTCTGACATGTCCCATGTAGTGAGTGCTTATGAGTGTGAAGCAGATCTTGATGAACCGACACAGCTCAGTCTTCACACAGACCCATCACAACAGATGAGGAATCTCAATTTCTGCCCTGCAAGCCCTCCTCTCAGTGGGAGGGTTTTCAGCATCACTGGAGACACAAAGCTCTCCCAAATCCTGCACAAAGGAACAACTGGATGTAGGAGTCAGTCCTGCTTCAGTATCCAGCAAAGACAAGCAGGATAATTTTACACACACTTCAACAGAAGTGAGGAGTGAAATACACACGTGTCTGTACTGTCAGATGCATGGTGACCCTGGGTGATATGGAGAATCAGCACAGGGAAGGGAGTGAGTTGTCCCGTCTCAGCTGTTCTAATGGCCTGGTAAGGCTCTGGATGGCCTTGGGGCAGCCCGCGCTCCAAAGGACGAAAGGAGTCTTCAGGTTTTTCAGTTCTTCAGTGTTGTTTATTAATTCTTATCTACAATATTTTCTCCCGGCCCGACAGAGGTCCGCACAGCAAGCCTCCCTCGGGGCGGCCGCTTATTTTTATACCAAAAACTACGTGTAAGATATTTACCTTTTCCTCCCAATACCCTTATTGACAAGTGCACATTCAGTAAGAACCAATCTCAAAGTGCCACCATCACCATCGAAGATGGATGACAAGAAGAAGAAGAAGGAGGACAGGACACGCCCTAATTCCTCCATCTTGTCTCCTAGAACCCCCCTGTACCAAGATTCCAAAACCTGTGTTTTCGCTCTATAATTAATCTATTCCTTCCCCATTTATCCCCCTGTGATCCTCCCATCCTCATACAGGTGTTGCGTCCAATGCAGGATCAAAGTCCAGCCACCAAGCACTTCTGGCAACGTTCCAGGACTTCCGAGCCCCCCCAAGGGTTGTCTCGGCAACTCTGCACATCAGGAATGATGTGCTGAGTTCCCACAGTGAGTGATATGGAAGAATTAGCACAGAGAAAGGAGTGAGTGATAGATACTGAGAGAAGAAGACAGCAACCAAGCTGGGAGCTAATCTGGGTCTGCTCTGTTTCTAGGTCATTTTACTGAGGAAGTCAAATGCTGCCTTTTACTGGAGATACACTGTGAGATGCAGTTCCAGCACAGTGATAGCTGAGTCTTCCAAATGAGCTTCAGTCAGATTAGATATTTCCTCTATTTCCTTAGAAAGGGGAGAAAGCAGCCAGATGTATCATTAAAGTCAATATTCCAATAGCACAACTAACTAATCAGACTTCGTGTTTTTCACATTTGACAGCCTTGATTGTGTACAGTATTTCCTATTTTCTGAAGTGTCAGAGGGTCTCAAATTGTATTTTCTGAAACTGGATCTTGACCTCTGAAACTTGAAGGCAAACCGTTGGAGGTTTTGATTAAATATTGATTCTTGCATTCAACGCTGTTTGTAAATGTCTGTTATAGAATACGAAATAAACAGATCTCTTTATCACAGATATAGATGTTTCATTTTGCAGCTAGTATATTTGACCGGATTAAGTTGTTTCCCGAAAGTATGTTATATATTTTGATAATTATGCCACAACTATATGGAGTTAAAAAACTCTCTTATTTATGACTAAATACCTCTCTTATTTATGACTATTTTCATTTTGGTTATCTGGATCAACAGGCTATTTTTGAAGTGTACACTTTCCACTCTCACTGCCAAAACTATACTCTGAGCCCTTTGTACCAGCACAGTGAGCAGATTTTTTCCTTCCAACTATGCTTGAAAGATATTAAATCCATTACTTTTTTCCCCCTTATATTTTCATAAGCTTCTTTTAAATGATATGATTTTTTCTTGCTACCATAGGATCTTCTCAGCTCCCAATTACTCAGCTCCCACTTAACAAGTTGTCAAGTGACTACTCAAGCAGCAAAAGGCATGCATCTATAGAATTGTGAATTATTTATTGCTTATAGGTAGCTGAAAATCACCCTAACCAGTCCTATGAAAAAGAAAAATAAAAAATAACTTCATAATTAGTTGGAGTGCTTGGCAACACTAAACAGAAAGTCACAAGGCACTATGAGGACAAAAATGTAATTGTAGAGATGCTATTCCTGATCCTATTTGCCTGCTTTGAGAATTCACAGATATCTGCTCCTTACCTGCCTTCCCTAACCCTGTCATGCCTGCACGGTCAACAGCTTTTTGTATCCAGTCCGTTCTGATAGGAAGTGTGACATTTCAGTTTCTGTGCACTGATTCCATCCTCGAGGAGAGGGACTCTCAGTAGAGGGAGGAAATGGGAACGATGGGGGTGCAACTTCCAGCCTGGGAGTACAGAATCATCTCGACATGACTGCAGGTTCCTTGTGTGACAGTACCCTTACTGACTTCACAGTGATGTTCTGACCTTCTTCAGAGATCCTACCAGACCTATTAGTGGAATCCAACAAATCTTGCCTTTCAAGCAAACATTTTTTATTCCCCATTCACCGCTGCATAATATTTTGGTTTATTTTTTAAAAAAAGGACGCTGCTGTGGACCTAAGCAAGTATGATAAAGTGTGCTACTCATGTGATGCTCTTTTTAAAGTAGTATATCAAAAAGGCAAATTTAGTTCCCTCTTCAGCCTAACAAATGTACACCTACTATAATGAATCTTTAAATGCAAACTTCAAGACTTCTGTTTAATTTGGGCCAGTGAACAGCAGCAAATGAAACCATTTGGAAGTAGCGCAAGCACAAAGCAATAAAGGTACAAGGGCTCATTCAGACTGAAATTTTTTGGACAAATATATTAATCCAATGACTAATACACTTAAACAATATGGAGTGAAACTATTCTCTGATGCATGAATACTTACTATCTAGACATTTTCTTCTCTTTTTTTTTCCTCCCTTTGTCAGACTGGCAAACATTCACTCAAATTTGGCAATGTTAGAAACCAAGTCTCCCTATGAACTTGGCCAGCCTGTCTTTTGGAGAAAGGCCAATTCACTTCCCACCTGGTGGCCTGGACCCATGCCCATGTATTGTTTAGGTGAGAATTGAGGGTCATAGGGGGAAAAGGCTAGAAGCAGCAGGGGAAGAGGGAGGAAAAGCAGTTTCTGCTGGCTTTCTTGCCTTAACACTTGGCACTACTCCATATGTATGGAGTCATTGCTTTTTCATTTCTTGCTTTACATTGCTTTGGCTTCAAAAAAACCCCAAAAACCTAAATGGAAAGTGATTTCCAATTAGGAAAACTGACAAAATGTTGAACAAATGTGTGTCTGGACAAAACAAAAGTTGTGTGCTGGTCTTTAGCAGATCAGCAAAAAGGTAGAAAAATAATTACACTTAACACACTCAATTCCATTTTAAAAGCTGAAGACTGTCACTATTAGAAATGATTGCATTCTGTAGAGCAAATGAGGCTCAATAGGATGTTAGAGGCCGCCAGTGACTGATCATCTCCCATTATGCACTCTTCAAAAAGCGGAAAAGAGTACTAGTTTATCTAGACACTACTCTAAGTACTTCCCTTGTCACAATATTCCCTCATATATATAATTTCATTCAAGTATTTTAAACAATTTGGAAATTTTATTTTCTTCATTTTTTGAAATAATGCTCTCATACACTTTTGTCAAGATTTCCTAGGCTACAGATTCAGTTTTATCTCCTCTGACTCAAACAAATTCGAGTTCTACTTATCCCCTTCAAGAGTGAAAATGGATGAAAGTGTCAAATTAAGTAACAGTTTTCACCCAGCAGATATTAAGGGTATGGGAGGACACTGGAAGTTATGGACTGTAACCCTGACTTGCATAGTTCATTTTAAGAAGTACTGTCAGCTCTTTATTCTGATAAGATTCATCTGTGAAACACCCAGACTGACAGCAGTAGATAACAATTTTAATGGAACAATATTTATAGCTGATTTAGAATGAACTGTAATGGATCATCACAAAGAAATGCCTAGCTGGCTTGAGTTCTTTCTGACAAATATTCCCACAAGTGTAATCGTATTAGGGAAGGTTTGCATTAATTTTAAAAGAAAACCATGTTTTATGCTTAAAATGGCAAAGCTGGCCGCATTATTCCATGATTTTTATAACACTTTCACTAGAATGACAATATCTCCTCTGAATTAGCAATACCCAGATATGATACATCTAAAGAGCCAGATGAAAATATCTCTCTACCATTTTAGAAATGTCTGTATAGAATTATAAGAATATAGAATTGTGTAAAACTTTACATTTAAAATCCTTTTCCCTTTAACAATGGAAGAGGAACAGTCTGGAAGGTTCTGGGGTATGCTGGAGCATGGGAATCCCAGAATCACTGCGCAAGTCATGAAACACAGAAAGAGGGTAAGCAATCCATCATCTTGTCATCTCTCCCCAGCACCTTCTACCATTGTCCATGAACTTGAAGGGAAAACCACTTAGAATGAAATTGTCTTGCAATCTTTACTTTTTGTCTGCATCTTCAAGCCACCATTCTTCTCTGCAGTGATAGCTTAAGACCACCTCTGATTTTCACTGGATTATCCAGTTTTCTTTGCAATAGGATTTAAGTAAATCACTCGATGGGTTATAGATTTCAGAAGCAGAAATATTTTCACTCCCCACATCTAATTGCTTGGGTACCAGAGGGTCTGCCAAACTTCCCTATGACAGAAGTCCCAGACCAATGAAGCACTCCCAAGCCCCTGACTACTTCTTGTGCTGGATACCTCAAGAAACAAATCAACTACAGCTGTAATAAGATCTTACAACATAAAGGAAATGAAACCCCCAAGATGTGTGCAATACAATTATGCAGGAGGTGACGGATTAGAGCTTCAGGAGGAAAGAGCAGAGAATGGGGTTTCAGTACAGACTTAGTAGACTTCTGCATTTGATATTGGCAAACTTTTACCAGGGTATTACACATTCAAAATTCAGTTTCAAATGCATGCAGTTTAATATTGCAAAACTGCACAGCACACGAAGGATGACATTGCCTGTATTTTGCCCTTATTAGAAGAAGAATAAACAGGTTCTAGCACTGAAAGAAGCTACACTAAGCATTGATTCTACCAGTGCCTCTATAGGCATCTCTGTGTGGTCTGCAATGTGAAATGGGCATTAGTCTAGCCTTAGACTGTCATTTCATAATGGCAGAATCTATTAGTCCTGGGACAAACATCAAGACAAGAGCAAAATACGCATGTGACAAAACTATATTTGCCAAAAAAAAAAAAAAATCCTACAGCAATCAATTAAAATAAAACAAAAAAAAATTAGAGTTTTGTTCAACTGATCTGTCATAACCATCTAAATTAGAAATAACACCAGTTATAAACAGTGAAATACACTGCATCATACCTTATTAAAACTAATTTGATTTCTATCACATAAGTAAGAAGTCATGCACTTACAACGGCACTCCCATGAATAATAAAAAACAGAAGGATAATTTTATGGGATTTTAAATTGAAATTAAGGATGATCTTATACAATTCATAGAAAAATTTACAGAAAACTGCAAATTCTGTGGCATAGGAGAGTTATTAATATTCCTTCTAGTTTACATCACCATTAACTACAACAGCAGAGGAAAGGTTCAAGAGCTTTTATGTGAGATTTTGAACATCAGAAGTTTAAATTACACAGTAAATTGAAGGCATTTTTAATGACCTTTGAAAAGGGTTGCAACTAGCTCATACCATGAGCCACAAAAGAAACACAAAAATTATTCCACATTATTTTGTGCTTTAAAAGCCCAGCAAAGAATTAAGAGAAAAACTTAATTTATAAAACCAAAAGTGTGCAAGTTAATTTAAAAATTAAATGTTGTAGCATCTCTGCTGGATAAACTTCTATGTTTAATGAACAGATGGGTGAACTCAGCCACAAAGGAGTTCAGCAACATGTTTAAAACCACATAGGAAATTACTGGTAAAATTCAGGACTGAATTTCAAAATACTGCTCCCCAGTGACCCGCTCTGTCCCTTGTATCGCACTTTTTAATCAGAATCTTCTCTCTCCCAAACTGTTACTAATGAGTTAATCATCAATTTCTACTGCTTAATTCATTTTAAAAAATTCTGCAGGGGAAAAAAAAAAAGTTGTAATAGGAGAATTTTGGAAGAGCACAGCTAAGTAGTCAGCTTCCACAGAAAGTCTGAGGAGGAAAAAACATAACTGTGGAGGAAAAGAATTAGGGAACTGATAGTGATTCCATCTATTTAAATACATAAAAGGAAGAGCTCTCTTGATTACAACACTTCCAGGGGCTACTGAATAATTACAAGCGAACTTATGTTGACTTCTTCAGAAATCTTCTGAAAATTTCCTTTGCAGAAAAAAATCTGTACACAGGAGGTTTCTTTTTCTTTTCAAGCATAAGTACCCATAACCCACATGACACCATTCTGTGTTATGAAATAACTGAAGAAAAACAGATCCCTGTCTTATAAGAAATACTCATTACTGGCATTTCAGCTAGGCTAATGCAACAATGTGACAGACTATCTTTATGTGTAAGAATCTGGGACATTAAAAACCCCTCATCCTTTGAGCAACTCATTTTTCTATAATTATTCTCTCCATTTTGAGCCCATTTGAATGATCATGAAGAATTTTTTGTTTAGTTTCAGCAAATATATGTAAAAATGATGCTTGATTCCAAGTTTTAGAGGAACCAGTGCATTTATGATAACGAAATGGTGCATGTATTTGCACATCCCATCTTGTATTTGATGGGATTGCACAGGATGTGAATGAGTGGGGAATTTGTTGTGTCATGACTTTTCCTCCTCTCAGGAAGAACAGATTTCATTTCTGTGAGCATGAACACTTTTAAATTTAACTTTTCCTCTTCCTTTTTCTTGCCTTCAGCTCCCAACACCATCTGGAGAAAGGGATGGAAGCCCCTGGCAGCTCCTTACGGAAGACAGAGGGTGACTAGAGGCTATGCAAGAAGGGAAAATGCTGCATTAAATTAAAAATGCATCTTCTTATGCAACAGGGAGATCTTGTTCAAGATCTGGCATACGTGGAATTAGCTAAGGAACATTCAAAATACCACCATTTTTCATTCCCAGTGTGAAGCATGTATTTTGACCTTGTCATTTCCAGTGCAAGCACGTGTCAGTATCCTACGTATGAAAATTCAGAAGCATAACACTCCACTGCACACACTTCTTCCCCTGGGGAGACAGTGAGCGAACAAACACATGCCAGATGGTAGTTGCATTGCTCAGTGCACTACTGGAAGGCACTCAGATATTGCAGAGACAAACACAACACACACTGAAAGCAGAAGGTCTCCCCCTTTTTGGTGCTGTGTGTTCATACAGCCCCTAGCACAAAGGATTCCTGGTCCACAGCAAGGTCCATGCATATTTGCAAACAAAGGACAGTAGCATATCCTAGATTTTGTGTGGTGGATATAACAGGCTGACAAGGTGCTGACAAGGCACCTTGAATAAGAAAAAAAGCTCTGGATTCAAGTCAGACATTTAATCCTATTACAACATAATGCTAGGGAGAAGACCACAAACATACAAATAAATATCGTAACACTTCTAAGGAGTTAAAAATATTATGATGTTCAAAGGCTGATACTGCCAGCCCTCAATTTATGGAATTTCAAATGAAACATGCAAATCTGGATACCATTTTCTCAATTCAGGCAAAAGTATTCATCATCTCTTTTTTTTTTAAGGGAGAATTTTTAACATTTAAAACAGTTGATAATTTTCACTGCAGAGGGTACTTTCCACTGCAGTAGGAAAATTTACTTTGAGAATTGTACTGAAGGCCAGTGGGTGTGCCATCCTTTAAAAATCAGCAGTAGGAAATAGTCAGGCGGTAACATGTTATTTAAATTTATGCTATGCAATTTCACTCAAATTTTGCAGGATGGTTTGAAGGGAGGGAAAAACAGTGTTTCCCTTCTGCTGCTTGCACTTCTTGAAAGATTTTGCCGAGGTAAGGCAACTGAAAACAGCCACTCAAAATAGCTGAGACAGCTTGAAATAGCTGTGAAGACCAATGCAGGAGCAGGAAGGCCAGAATGAGCCAGTAAGGCTGTGAGGAACATCCCGCAATTCAAGTGCCAGGTGGGTACTTGGGTTTCAGGAATCACGGCACATTCTGGGTCCACAAGGCCATAATTCTCAACAGTACTTAACTTTAAAATGTGCAATTGTTTATTTTCCCTCAGAAAATCCACACAAATACGAGCAAATTATGTCAAAATAGTGACAATTTGCTTTGTTATGCCGGTAGAACTTTGCTTGCTTTTGCACAACGGCAGAAACAAATGGTCAGCAAAGGGGGGTATGTTTGGATGGACAATAGTGAAAGGGGAATTTATTTACTTCTGGGAATCTGATTTTTCTATCTAAATAGTTATCTTTTTCTAAGCACCTAATTGTTATTAGTTATTTGTGGGCCACCCTCACAGCTGATACAAAAAGAGTTTGTTATTCAGGACTTTACACAGCAATTAATTATAAACACATTAAGTGTTTATAATTATAAATAATTATAATTTATAATTAATTATAAACACATGATATCAGAAATGGAGAAGGAAGAAAGTCAGACGAGAGAGAATAAAAAATATCTTTAATTTTTTCCTATTATTCCTTAAGTGTCAGTCAGGTAATAGAAAATCAAACAAGAGTCATAAACTCTATAACATGAGTCATAAAAATTGGCTACAAAAATAAAATGTTTTTTCATGTTTACATCTCACATATATTGGTCAGATCTTGTTGAATCAAGTTGTCTTTTATTTTCTACAGTCTTTCTTCTACTTTCTCATCTTGTAAATGCACAAACAGCTCACCAAAGAATAATTGCAAAAACAACTCACTGGATTTCCCAAAATTTCTGCTCTTCTTTTCCCCCCAAAAATATGGAACTCCTGACACTCTGTATAGTTTATAAAACACCAACAGCATGCCCAGCCAGTTTTGTTACAAAGAAGAATATCACCAACCTGAGAGATGGATTTTTTTTCAAGTACCATACTAGCTGATGTCACTCTTAGCAAGGTAACTGGGAGTTCAAATTTTAAAAATGCATTAGAATTTATTTCTCAGCAATGTACTTCAAAAGAATTTGTTTATAATGAGCTCCATAGTAGTCTGGAGATGAAAGATAATGACTTATTAGAAGAGATTGTTGATCTGAACGTTCCCACAAACAGATATTTGATGGAAGTGTCAGCTCAGTAGTCAGAGATTTACTTTCTTCTCTGGCATGCCAGGAAAACAGAAGACTGTCTACAGGTTTTGAAACTTTGACAACATGTTGGCTGCTTAGCAGTCTATTGGAGACCTAGAGAGAGAGATTAAAGCTTATTTTTAAAATTCATGGCTAGCAATGTATAGAGAGAATGTCTCTGAAACGGCAGACACTTCTGACACACACATTTCAGAGAAATGTTTTTCTGCTTACCCACCTATCTGTTAAAGTCAATGTTAGAATGAGGAAGCTTTATGCAAACACTAGTCAATATTTCCCCCAGAATTTAATAAAACAATTCTAGCTATCTCACTCTGAAATTTTTCCCTTTTTATTATAATAAATAGAGATAAATTTCCATGAGCTTTATTTGAACATGAGTACTTGAAAAAATATTTGCTGTTGATGTCTTCATTCAACCCTTTAACTCAATATAGCAAGGTTTTACTAAAAGCTCAAAAAAAAAATAGCATGTCTGCTTCAAATGAAATCTACACCAAGGAAAGATTTTTTTTTTTATTTTTAGTTCTGCTACATACAGAGGAAAATCTACTTCCTGCAGATCAATTTTGCCTTGCTGTCAATATCCAAACTGAGAAATCCTGGGGCCATGGATAATTTGAATCAGTTGCTCTCCAGCATTTGTAGGGAGTATCTCCATCCTTACAGTACACTAGCTTTGGCAAGTGTCTGGCACAGGAATTTCACTAAGGTATAGAAGCAAGTATCTGTCCTGTGTACAAGAAATTAGCCATATTTAGCCAAAACCTGCCTCAGAGCACCCTGACTACACTGAGGCAGAATTACCCCAAGGAAGGATGAAACCACAAGTCTGTCAGGTAAAGGAGGTCCAACAAGTGGAAAAGTGGCCTATGTCTCCACTGGAAAATATTTAGGAATTCACCAAGGGAAAGGCTGCACACCATGGCTGTGGAAGTGCAGCGTCCAACAGCTGCATTCTCACCCTGCACTCACAGGGCCAGAAAAATCAAGCCTGGAAAGGCACTCAGCAGTCACCCGCACTGCGCTGTACCCAGAGGCAGAAGTGCCTGTGCACAGGCTTCTCCCTCTGCTCACACTCTTTATTACTCCCAGGGGTGCTGGTACTTTAATATTGGTGCTTCTGTATTGTTGGAGCTTTCTCCTCTTTGTTTGTATGAAAATATATACGGGGAGGACTGTCATGTTCTAGAATTGAGAGGTTTTTGTGAAACCTTATTACTTTTTAGAAAGTTTTAATATATTAAGCAATGTAGATGAAAATTGAGGTATCTTGTGAGTTTTCTCAAAGGGAAGATTTTTTTTCTCCCACCTTAATTCAGAAATAGAGATCTTGTATTTTTATGTAAATTAGCTGAATGAAATTGGGTTGTAGAAAGATTATTCCTTATGCTGACCAAATATTACCTTTTTTTGTTTGTTCCATGGAATTATGTTATTCAGTATTGTACACAGAAAAAAAAACTTTTTGAAAAGTTAAAAAAAATGTGGAAACAATGCTTAATTCTTCTCACTGTCCCTTTTTTATGGGGAATAAAATTAAATGCATATGAAATTAAATGCAAATGTTTCATGCAAATATAAAACATCATGAAAGAAGGTCTTCAAATTCCCTGAATTATCTGTCTTGCTGACTACACTGAGGCAGAACTACCCCAAGGAAGGATAAAAACATAAACCTGTTAGGTAAAGGAGGTCAAACACATGGAAAATGTTACTTACTCTCATCTAAAGTTTAATTAACTCATTTTTATGAAATTATTATTTGTGCTCTGGACAGGAGTCTTTGTGCTGTGGCTAATTTATCCCTGAGAAACTGCATATTTGTGGCATGGGGAAGGGACGTCTTGGGGGAATTCAGTCTATTAAACAACAATTAAAAAAAGAGCAGAATGGAGGCAAGAAGAGAACTCTGCATCCAATGGGGAAGGGGCCACGGAGAGGAGGGATGAGAAAACATGTTGATATCTAAGGTGATCCTGACGGTCAGCTGATGCCTCACAAAGACTGTTGGCTCACTATTAAGCCAGTTGATCTTGTGATGTCCCACTCTGGTTGCAATCAATTGCAATTATTGGAGTAGTGAATCCTGATCACTCACTCCTGTCCTTCCAGGCTGATTTAGCAATAGGCATGAAAGTCAGTAGCTCTAATTTATTTGTGGAAAAAGCCTCAAAAAGTCTCTTAATATTGAAATATATGGAGTTGATTGTATTATTTCTGTGAAATGCTATCATAATCCAAAATGCCCTCTGAAGAATGATTTTGAAACCCACTTCATAATTGGCATCACTCTAGCAAGCTATTACTCTTGCCCCCTGATAGAGCAGTAAGGTTTTAAACTCTACCTCCCCTTCTGTGAGACTGCCTCTGTAGGTGTGATTGAAACCTTTAATTAGGATTTAAAATTTCCTACCCTTATGTTCTTAAACTGACAGATTATCCTTTGACTGCTAATGTTTGTGATCAGGCAGTATCCATCTACTTTTCCATTCACTATAGAAAGTAAATGAAAGTTTTTCTCTACCTCTAGTTCTTTACCCTTTCCTCTCTTTCTTGGACTCACTATATTAGAGACAGAATTGGAAGCATCAGACCATGCTGATTAATTACCACCCAGAAATATGTGGAAAAAGAAGTGTTCGATATCAATGTTCAATGACAGCTTCATACCTGAAGCTCTTATACCAGAATCTGAAAGGATTCAGGGGAGAAATCCAGGCACTATTAAAGTTTTGGCAAAGTTTTACTGAGGTCAATGCTACCCACAAAGAAGGTAAAGAAAATGAAAGCAGCTTTTTCTCTTAGTTCCTCAGAAAACAAATTTCTGTTTATGAAGAATTTTGCAGCAATTTGAAAAGCTGTATCAAAAACCAAATTTCACTCAAATTTCCAAACAGTTTGAAACACTGTAGTAAAAGAGAAAATTCATGTCTTTTAAACTGTCATGACTGAGGCCTTCTGTTCTTCCAAAAGAACAATTTTATTATCTCAAATGAAAGCCATCCATAGTCCAGTAACCAACTCCCAGTTTTTCCCAAACCATCTTTTCATGGTCACTTATGAGTCTATGGACCTCTACTTCTCATAATTTAAAAAATGTCCTTGTCTGCCTGCCACATATGACTACCCCTCCATAACTTGTTAATCCGTATTGTTCCTTTTTAAATCTTTCTGTCTTCTGTGACAATTTTCTAAGTTGGCAAGATCAGAATTGCATACTTTGTTGAAGGTTCAGACATACTGCGGAATTATACACCAGTAAAATTAGATTTTCTGGGTTTTTTCCTTCTCATTTATAGCATTTTTAGGTGTTGCAGGGTAGTTAAGTCTTACTGGGTAATGAGTTCATGCATCTGCAAAACACTTGTAATTTTAAAAAATATTTCTGAATACTAATACTCATTCAGTTTCTGTTTTTTTTTAAGGTGTTATTAAAATATTTTCCTTTAATGAATTATTTTTTATTCATGTACATAAAATTTCCACTGTCATCTAATCATTCAGTCAGTCAAAAATGAGAACTTATTTAGGGACTGTAAGAAAAATAAGTAGAAAAAGAGTTTTGCTAAAAAATATTAAGTTTATTCTCATAGTAAACCAGAACTTAGAAGGTTCTGCATAGCCAGTGGTGTAGTCATTTTACCTCCTGGGAAAATGTCAACATTTGTATGAAATCTAATTTTTTATAATCCAGATAAACAGCGTATTATGCTACACTGACATGCTGTAGGATATTTGCTTAGAAAATAATTGCTCTGGTTCCTCTACTGGCATATGATAGAACCTTCACTGGGCTCCCTTTCAAATTAGCTGCCTTTTTCTTCTTTGAGGCCTTATCTAGGGAAAAAACACATACAGATCTGTGTTCCAAGTGAGATAAAACCACACAGCAAGCCCACCCTGGCCATCGACAATAAAACCCAGAGAAATTCAGCTGTGATGGCAGGAAGGCTGTACCAGCTGTGGAGAGCTCAGCTGCTGCAGGCCCCAGCGAGGATGGCATTGCACAGCACCTGTAAGCATTTAGGGAAACTCTGCTGTGCCAGCTGGAGCTTCACACACCAGCGGTAGCTGGAGCAGACCCCGGAGAATACCATGTGTCACTGTGCAGTGACAACAACGCTGGCGTCACTGAGTAATCTCAGAGATCCTTCTTCTGGGAAGCATATTGAGAAAACATCATCTGCATGCATACAAACACAGAAAATAACAGTGCTTTGCTCAAGTGAGAAAGTCCTTGTGCTGCTTCCAGGACATCTTGCCTGAATGCTTACTTTTAAAATAAGCCATGTCTAAGTTATTAGGCCAAACAATGGATCTGAAAGGCAATAAATATGTGTATAAATACATAAATAAATACATGTCTTATGTATTTGCATCTATACAAAGAACAGTGAGAAAAACTTGGCTCTGCAGATGTGTGTTAAAATATGATGTCCACTACCACTGACTGGCTGCAAGACCTACCAACTAAGCCTCACTTGCAACTAGCATAACCAAGTAGCCATAATGCATTAATAACATGTAGCTGCAGAAAATTTACACCTTCATGATCTTTGTGTAAATCAGAAGCATGTACAAATATTGATGAGAATATTGCAAATGTAAACATAGGAAACATCAAATGCAGCAAAATTGAAAGGAAGAGTAATTTGCTTATTGACTACAGGAAAACATCCAAGTTGCTTAATATTGCCACAGGGCTTGTAAATCAGCCTTAGTTCTGCAGCCTTGCAGAACAGCATTTCATATATTGTTGAGCCTAGTGATCTGTAGAGCTGAAGAATTTTAAATGAAGGGAGTGCAGAACTGTAATTTTTGTGGCTAACTATCAAGAAATGGTTTAGAAATCATCAAGAAACTACTATTAATTGCTGACATACTGACACTGAAAGAAAAAAGTAGGTAGCATTAGTTCAAGATGAGAAGATATCTAAACTCAGACTCAAAAGATATCTATTGATGGAAAGTCCTGATTTGCTGAGACTTGAACAACTGCAAAGCCAGTGAAAGAGCTTTGCATTTTTAAAGATCCATATGAGTTTGCTTCATACCCTTTGCAATTGTGATTTGTTTTCTTTATTGAGTGTTAGCACTTTGAATAATGGAGGAAAGCAATATAAACATGCAAGTGTATAACACCATATTCTCTAAGCTGCTCTATCAGAGAATTTCTGACTTACACAGTAATTTCATAAAAATTCACCCACACAATAGTTTAAAAAATTTACTAGTCCCTGCCCAATCAGACATAGCCTCAACCAAGATTCTCATGCACCCTGAGCAGCACAAACTAGGTTACTGCTGCAGCAAAGGGAAAATCAATTTAAGAACTGAGAAATATCTTCTCTTCAGTCTTAAGCTGAAGGATCTTGAAGAAATCTCAATGCAGCCCAAGGCAGGTTCTCCTCCCTACAAATCCAGAACCCAAAGCTGCACCCCAGAGCACCCAGGCAGAGCAGGGCAGAGAGAGCTTGCCCCTGGCTTCTCACCTTGCAATGCAGAGCAGGTGGAGTTAATCCAGCCCATCCCCAATCCTTGCTTGATTCATTTTATGCAAAGTCTCACTGGGAATGATCAGGGATCTAACACACGGTGCTCGGACACTGTTCAGCACCTCCAGCTTGCAGTTAAGCAGTGCTGTCAAAGGGGTTCTTGTGGATATTGCAGGGATATGTGGAAACCCAGGGCACCAGGAATATTTCTCTGTCTGCCCTGACCCCCAAGGGAGCACTGACTGACCTTCATTCATGGAGAAAGTTTCCTGGACTTCAAGCTAGACTAGAATCCACAAAAGTGTGAAATAGATTATAGAGAGTAGTGTAGGGGTATCACTTGGTGAGAAATTTAGGTTTTGGGATTTTTAATATGTTGTGGTTGGAAGCAAGATGGAAGGCACAGGGTGTCATCCTGGGTTTCTTCCTCATGCTTCTTATTCCTTTTTCTTCTTCATGGGTTTGGGTGGCATTTTGTAATTGGGCAGAAAAGTCCACATTGTGGGGTCTGTGGGATCAGTTATTGGGTTAAAAGGGAAAATAGTCTAGGTGTCCGTTCTTAATTGGATAGTTTAGTCTTAAAAGGCCTTGTAACAAGAGATTGTTGGCCATTTTGTGCCTTCTGACAAAAAGCTGCCCAACTCACAGTAGTGAGACTGTTTTACAGATAAGAAATAATAAACACCTGAATCTGAACACGAATTACTGTCTCAAGTGCCTTCAATCCAGACCTAGAGAAACCCACAACTGGTACTGCCACAGGGCTGTGCCCACAAATACCTATTGTAAGGGAGGTTAAAGAGAGATACATCTTAAGGATAACATGATTAACTAGGTATCTAGGAAAGTCTTGCAATTTTTCTTCTGGTGACAAGAAGAAAGGATATGAGTACTTTCTAAAAGTCTCCCTGTATACTTTATAATTTTTATACTAATTATTGAGTCCTTTTTTTTTGTTGTGCACCATGGAAAATGCAAAAAACACTCTAGTTACTTCTAAAAGATTTTCAGGAGGCCTCAGGAAATCAGAAAAAGGAGAAAGAAATTAAGAAAATAGATCTTAAAAGGATGATTGTTGGATTTATAGGTGCCCTAAAATGGCTTCCCTTTCCAGCCTGGCATAGATTGCAGGAAGCAGGAAGTCACCAACCAAGTCACCACCATGGTCAAGGGAAGACACTCAGACTGTGGAGTATAAACTGTGATTTCTTCCAATATTCAGGTTTTCACCAATCATTTAGATTTGGGCTCTGCATTTCTGTACAGACACTAACAATATAACTAGAGCTCCCGTTCATCAGAGGATGCAAATTCAAGTACTTCCTTTGGATGCAATAGGAGCAGCTGCCTACCTGATCTTTTGGATCAGCTGTCATTCTGGTCTGACATTCAGAGCAGACACAAGTGCATATACCAAAACAACTAATTAAATCAAATGCACCCATATGAAATTTACAGCCTCCTACACAATTGAATCTAATAAAAATGTGAGGCCCACAGAAAAATTTTAGGTTAGAAAATTTAAGAATTATATGCTATTTAATATCTTTGTGAAGTAATTACTTAGGTGCTCTAAAAATTATTAGGTAGTTTTAAAACAAACCCCAAAAATTGGACTAGAGGTCGAGAAGACCAAGATTATGTCAGTTGCATACTCAGAGGCTTTCATTGCCATGCAGAATGTTTCATTGCCATGTTTACCTAACATACAGTTTGGCGTTGCTTTATTTTTTTAAAAACTCATCTTCTAGGGTTTGGTTTTAGAACATGAAGTTGTTCATTAGAGTAAAGAGGCAGACATTTGGTAACAAATGGCATGAACGCAGTCCACAGAGTATCTATAAAGCTTTTATCTGATAATAAGGCTGGAAGCAAGGAGGTAGAACATTTTCTTCTATGATTCATAAAGCAAGTCTGCATTGCAGATGACTGAACAGTGAAAACTAGAACAAATGCACCTGAGTGAACTTCCGGCTACCCCACTCCTGACAGCAAGAGTATTGCATGTGGAACTAGCTCAGATGTCTCTAGGCCACACAGCATTGTGCACTGGGGACCTGCCAGACACTCAAACAAATCACCTTCCTAAAACAAGTATAATGTCACCTTTTCACTCACAACAAAGACGGATGCTTCTCAGCCATTGTGGCTCAGAATAAGATAATCTGCAGTGGTGAAAAGCAACACATGCATTAAAGAAATTATTCTTATTTGCATGTCTTACTTGCAGTTTGGTTTGTTACTGTGGAAAGTTTGCTATTAGTATTTTCCATATTAAACAGAGAACTTCGTCCTTTTTTTTTATTGTTCAGTTTTGCAGTTTTGATCAGCTTTGTACAAACTCCTTCAGAATGTCTTTGAAAGAAATGCTCTCTCCACCAGATCTGAAAGAAATCTGTCTCTGATAAGCAAGTGGAAGGAAGGAAAGAAGAATAAAATTTTAGGAAAAGTAATGAATAAATACTGTTAAATGCAATAGAGGCTATGTGCTGAATTATAGTACTGAGTCATGTTTCAGTGTCAGGGCCAAGGTTGCTTTATTGATCTGTTGCTTTACTACCAGTAAGCAGACTCCAGCTGGGACTTTTCAAAGCCATCTAAACTTGAACATATACTTTTTAATAAGCTGGGTGCTCAAATAACTTTTCAAAGCCATCCAAACTTGAACATATACTTTTTAATAAATTGGGTGCCCAAATAACTTCGACTGAAAACTGTAGCCTGACTAAGCTGACATAATTTCTAGACCTGTTGTCTGAGGAGAAGCTCAGAAAGAATTTGTGAATAGCTAAGGCATTAAGAATCTCTCCATCCACAGGACCAGCTGGTGCATAGGAGGGATGCACAGGTTTAACCTTCCCCCAGCCACTGCACAAATTTCATGAGAGGAGTCTCACTCATGCTCAGAGGAAGACAAGCTGATTACTGGCAAAGCTGAGAGTCATATCCCCATACAATTTCATTGCAGAGGGGAATATTTACAGTGAATCTGTTATCCTGGCCCAAGCACATCTTGGGTAATACAGAATGTACTCATTATAAAGCCCTCCTTTAGTGGGCAGGCCAATTTTACTTCCCTGTGGGCTGCTTTTCCCCTGCACCATTGTTTATTGTACACTCTTCTACATGATACAAATGAGGTTTGCTTTTTCTGAGCATTTCTGTTCACTGATAACATTTGCTGTAGAGCCTGAAAAATACCTCTAACAACACAGCTAAGAGAAAGGCAATCAGAGGGGAAGAGAGCTGGAGATGAAAGGAGGAGAGGACTTGGACAAATATGAGCATTCTTTCTCAAAGCCAGCTTTATCACTGCAACCAGAGACATGTTGTAAAATGGCAGTACAGTCACAAAAGGTAAGCAATAGCCAGCACTCCTCAACTACATACTGAAAGAGCAGTTGGCTAAAGGGAGTCAGCAAACAGTGGGAGAGAAGGAAATTGAGGTGCCCCTAAAGTAAGTGCTAATTCTTATCATTCCCCTCACAAGTATGGGAAGTCACCTTACCATTTTCAGGATATAGGTAACAGTCAACTATTTTAAAATATTTAAAAACTTGCTGTGAAGAAAAATAAAGAAACAGTTACCAGCACTTAAGAATTAAAACTTACCTAGAGATAGTAAGAAAGAGCAGGAGGAGAAGGAATATACAACGGTAGGGAAAATAATGGAAAATAGGGCAAAATAAGTGCAAAGCTGGACAAGATGATGGAGAGGGAGCCTTGGGGCCCACAGAGCACTGGACAAGGCTGGGCTGCCAGGCTGGCAGAGGATGCTGCTGGAAAGCAGCAGGGTCTGTGCCCAAGTGACAGGCTAGGTTAGGGTATTAATCCCACACACTGCCACAGTGATGACAGACAATATGAACATAGCCATAAGGTGCACCTCTGTTTAAGGGGCTCGGCAGCAAAAAACTGATTTAGCTTACATGTAAAGTCTGTAACTCCAAACTTTTCTGAATAGGATGATGAGGTCAGCACTTTCAGGTATGAAAATATTATTCTTTTTACCAGCCTAGCCTATTGCCCCTTTTATCTTCACTTCCTTATCTATGCACTTATTACCTCTTTTCCACTTTCATTTTTAGCACTTGAATAAAATGAGGGTTACCATATTTCTGTTGAAGATGCACACTCATGGAGGTTCATGCATGATGGATGTTACTTTCTCCACATATGTAGTGCATTTCACCTCACCATTTCAAGCTGTCATCAGTCTAAAATTGCAATTATAGATACTGAATAACCAGCAAAAAAAACCTGTCTACAAAAAATTTCCAAAAGAGGACACTTCCTAGCAAGCCTACATGTATGACTACTTTACTTAAGGACAGGGAAAGGAGAAGAGAGGGGAGAAGAGAGGAGAGAAAAGAGGAGGAGCAGGGAAGGGAGATTTCATTTTCCAAATGCAAGATAAAAAAAAGTGACAGAAAAGTCCAAAATACCAGTCTGATTTTTTGTCATTACGGCATGCACAAGAACTTTTAGGACATGAGTTCTCTGATTTAGACATCTGCTTTAGGACTGTGCTCTGAATATACCTACTTCTCCCTAATATCTTTCATAGGAGTTTAGGATTATTAGCTCCATACAGGAAAATGAGTATCCATATGATGGACAGAGCCACTGAACCATGTTTCACAAACAATTTTTGTGTTAGATAAAAAGTAAGTTTCACCTGGGTTTTGACCCACTCACTGTCTAATTTCAGACAAATTGGTTCTGTGTCAGTTCTCCTGTAACACTTTGCATTTTATCTGTCATTCTTACTACTCACAAGAGAAATAGAAATGCACCTGGTTATCACGAAAGCATTTACCTGGTTATCACAAACTTGCTCTGAAAAACAGGAATTAACTTACCGTTGTAATCATCTGCATATATCTTCAAAGTTTTATTCAATCTGTGAGTAAAATAAAATGGGGTTGTTTTTCTCTATGCCTAAGAAAGTCAAGCTGGGCTTTGCCCCTGTTAAGCATTGGGGTCTGCACAAAATATCTGCCAAACAAATAGTCCCTCAAGGGCAGTAGTGCAGACCTAGTGCCTACATTGCGATGGACATGACCTCAATAATGAGTTCTGCTAATGGCACTCAGGAGGCACAGAGGCCACAGCTTTTTCCTGTAGCTGTGTCAGTTCAACAAAGTTAAGAGAATTAAACTGAAATGGGAGCACTGCATGAGATAGTTGTTGAAGGTAGATCCAGATGAATGAACAAGAAACTGCAGCAGCTACATAATTTCTCCCATTAGGACTGAATTCATTAATTTTCCAATACCTCCATCTCCCTGTCCTTTAAAAAGGGGTAGTGCACCTTTCTCTACAACTGCCAGAAGACTTAGAAAACACGTTTGGCAAATGTTTGTGTCTTATACACAACATCATCATCATCATTCTTGAGAAGCAGATAGATTATTTCAAGGTGCAGAAATTTTGCTGCCTCGGAGCAGAGACAGTGTTAGTGCTGCAGGCAGAGAGGAAGGCACTGCTCTGTGCCTTGGAGAGCTGTCCTGTTGCCCTGAGAGCGGTGGAGACTGCCAGGTCTCTGCTTTGGCAAGGGCTGTAGAGCAGACCTGGATGATTTGAGGACTCTGCAACAGTCATTTGTGAGAGCATCCATATTGTTTCTTTAAAGATCTTTAAACTATAAAAACAACCCCTGTGTAACATTGACCTAAATACATTTGAACTGCAGCAGGGGAGGTGAGATGGCACTTTATATCACTGTTGGCTGCCTTCTGTGTTAGGAAGGCAGGTTCCCAGAGCGCAGGTGTCTGCCACAGCAGGTAGGACTGGGGGCAATGGCACTTTTATGAGGCATTTAAAATCTGCAATTTTACACTGCCCAAGGGAAATGGCAGAAATATTCACCCCAAACATGCATCAGGCAGGTTTTCAATAATCACACATATTTCACTTTCCCCCCTCTTATGTTTTAATCTATTCCTAGAGTTTCCTTCAAATGGTGTTTCATATTTTTGAAATTTCCTTTACAATTCTGTAATCATGTTAGGAATTGACACCATCCTTCTTTCACTTCACGCAGCAATAATACCCTTTCTTCTCCACTAAGCCAGGCTGTTCAAGGTTCTGTTTCAAAGCCCAGCAAGGGTTGTTTGTCATATTGGACCACTACAGAGACTTCAGGAATAACTATATGTAGTTGTGTTCAGTACTTTCTATACTAAGTAGTACTGAAGAACTAACAGAATTTTAGGTAAAACTGTATTATGGTAGCTATAATGGGATTTAATTTATTTATCTTAATGGTAAGTAGTACTTTTAAAAAAACAGTTCTGCATTTACCGTATTCTAATAATCTTCTTTCTCTCCTTGACTTAATTTTGTCAAAGTTTATATTCAGTCTGACACAAAAAATTTCTGATGTACATTATTTTAATCATGTTCACTGTGTAAGACTGCAATTTAGCACATATTTTTCATCTCATAATTTCTAGAAATATGAGTGTACTAATGGAAAATATCAATATGCTAGAGACTATGTTTTGAAATCTAGGAGTGAAGTGAGTGAAAAAAAGTCATTTAAAATGTTATTAATTTTCAATGCCAGCAGTAAAATCACAATTGGGATTAGTGGCATATATTCAATTACAGCATTGATGAACTACTTGTTCTACAGAAAACATAATTTTGTTGAGAAGTCAATATTACTGAGCAAATTAATTTTGAAGAGAGGAAAACCATCTGAAGAATGAAAGAAGTCAAAGGTTTATGAACATGTGAAAATGTTTTCTTTTAACAATTCAGGACAACTTTCACAGGAAATAGTTAACAACCTTCATATGATGACAGAATTTCAACAGCAGAATGAAACCAAGAAGAAATGTTAAGGCAAAAATTATTCAAACTTTATTGAGACATGAGTGAGGCTGGGGAAGAGAAAGTGGCATCTATTTTGTCCATATCATGAATTTGCTTGTAAGAGGAAGATTATGACTTTGCTCATGGCTCTGGCTTTTCATATCAGGTCACGTCAGTACTCCAAGACCTCCTTGTTAGCAAATACCATGTTTAATTTAATTTTTGTATGTGACTTCTTCGTGCATATACAGTAGCCTATAGTTAGAATTTATATGTGTCATTTATCCTGACTTTTCACTGCCCCTCAAGGTTACTCCTTGAGGCTGAGCAAAAGACATTTGCCCAAAGTCATCAGTATGGTTGGGTGATATCAATCTCTACATAATAATAGTTTTATCCAGCTTTAATACCATTGTTTTAATATAATTGCTTCAATATTGCTTCATATTGCACTATAATAGTTGCTATAGCTCCTATACTCTGTTGCAACTCATTCTGATTAAAATATTTTTGTCTAATCCTCATTATAATGAATGTAGTATAAATTATAAATTTATAAATTAAAAATAGAAATTTATGAGTTCCATATCTGGTTTGCCATCCTTAATTCTGCAGGACAAAGCTTATAAAGGTTCAATTACACCTGTACAATACTTTAGACATAAACGATTGATAAATCCATTTGGTTTTGGTTTGTTTGGGTTTTTTTGCAAAACCCTAATTTATTAGGGTTTTTGCAAAACCCTAATAAATAAATGCCTTGTGCAAGTTTTCCTGGAGACCTTACTCTGTGAGACAGAAAATAGGATAGCAGAAAACATTAATGTTCTTGGCAGGACATATGGGAGACTGTGTCTCCTGAGTCCTTATCAGCTACGCCCTTGAGCCTCTTGCTGAGCAATACCAGCACTACTCAAACAGATAACATGCAGAAGAGGAGATTATAGGTGCTTCCAGGAGGGAAAAAAGAAGCCTTTCTGTACTTTCTGTACTCCTGTGGATGAAACTGGACTAATTGAAGGCCAGTTCCTTTCCTTTACACAGGCATCCTTGTATGCTGTCAGCATCCTTGTTTGCTGTCAGCACCCGTGCTTCTGCCTCTGGTGCCATCAGCGGCTCCCTAAGGGTGTTCCACCTGCAGGCCTCCAACTTGTCCCTGCCCCTTCTCCTAACTGATGCCTGCAGTCCACAATAATCCATTTGACCAAGACTGACTTAACTCACTGCCTGCAAAAAGACTGTCTTCTGAGACTAAGGACAGCCTGAATCAACACCCAACAGCTTTGATAAAGTATCATCTATTCAGAACAAAAACATGACAGGGAAAAACACTCAGAAAACAATCCTGACTGTCCTCCAAATTCCAGGCTGTCATCCAAATTCCACAAAGAGGCTCTAGGGCTGAATTACCTCAGACCATCTCTGCAGAGTGTCTGTGTTGGTCAGTCCTGTTCCACTCCCAAAATGATTTAGCAACTCCACTGCTTCAGCTAACGGTGTCTGATCTGACTGAGAGCTACCAAAAGCAATAAAAACAGTAACAGCAGATGCCTCACTTCCCTGTGGGAGTGCAGCTCAAGACCACTCACCTACTTTGCCTCAGCACTCGGGATTTCCATTAAATTAGTGCTCTGTGAGGTGAGCTTGTGATCTGAACCATTGAGGTGCACATATTTACATATTTGTAGAGTCTTTGAATATTCCACATGGCCTTAGTGTCTCCACTAGGTTTCACTCAAAACAACTGTTCTCAGTAGATGAGAAGCCTGTCTCTAGTCTTTGTTTAGAAACAGCAGCAAAGAGATTATAGGACCAAGCTGTTCTTGTAACTGAGGCTGCAACTTTAAGAAGCTTCTCAGTGACAGATGGTAGAGGAATATAGAACTATCACACTCACTATATCCCCAATCTGATCTGAAATTTAAATAACTTGACTCATTAAAGGATAATGCATATGCACTTTTACAACATAAAAAAACCCAAAACAACCTAAACCAACAAGCCTGATTTCAATGCTTATGTTAGTCTGTGGTAGGTCATTAAAGGGTATCAGTTTGGCAGACGATAAAATTTCTCAGATAAAAATGACAGCAACAGGAGGTTGTCACAGGCACAAGCAATCTCTTCTAAAACACTGAAACTCTAGCTGCAGCCAGAAATCCTGCCCTCTAAATCATGTAGAAATGATCCAAATGTGAGTTAGTTTTAAAAAAAGCAGGAGTACATACCTGCAAATTCTGTTCTTGACTAATACATTCAGTTAGTTTGGTATCCATGCATTGCAAGGCCTAAATCTGAAACTGTCATTTAAAATCTTTCTAGTGCCACACAATGTAATTCCCACTTTTCTTTCCTCCTCTTCTCCTCCTACACAGCATTAGTAAATTATTTTAATGTAATGAGGGCTCAAGGGTGTTTGTATTTACATACACTTTACTGTACCATGGGAGTCAGTAGCATTTGCAATAGATTGAATCTGGATAGCTGACAAAATCTAGATATTAAAACATCTTTTGAGTCGGTATGCAATAATATAATGCCAAACACCCCGTTAAGAACAGCAATTGCAGTGCAGGGGAGACATCTCTCAGAACTGCAGCTCCAGGTGCTGATATTATTTTCTTGTAAGAGCACAGCAAGTTCTTTGTGGTAAAACTGACCTGGCTGACGCTATCCTCTGCAAGGGAAGGGACCATGTAGAGAGGAAGGGACAGAGTATTGATGTGTTGCAGAAAGGTGAAAATGCAGGGAGTTAGTCAGGTAAATATAACTGCAGGTTAAGTGGAGGCGGCCAGGACCTTTACAAGTCTAAGAACCTGGAGAGGTGAAAGGAGACGACAGGCAATTCCATGCTGTTGTCATATTTGCTCAGGTAAATGTATCTGAAGGAGGCAATCAGGGCAGAGACTTTTCCTCAAAGATATAATTTCAAAACTGCTTAGTAAAATTCCAAGCACATAAAAATAATAAGAAGTAACAATCAGTAGTTTGGTTTTTTAAAATCATCCTTCTCAACAGGAAAGGGGTAAACAGATACATCAATAACAGGAAAAAAAAACAATGGGGATTTTTTAGTCATTTAAAGGTTTTTTTTAAATTTTACATCAGCTACTTGACTGATTGTGACACTTTTCCTTGGTTACTGTACCTGATGTTAAATTCTATTTTCCACAGCAGCCTCTAAGTCATGTTTTCTCCTATAGTAAGGACCCTGGTATTTTTTTCTTCCTTCCTTAGGCTTTCATTAACTCTGATTCAAGAGTCTGATCCTATTGAGTATTTAGATCTTTACCACTTTTAGTCAGAGGCATTGTATTTCACGTTATTGCAGCTTCATAGGAAAGCAGCTATTACAGAAAAGTGTTTTATGGCATAGGATGGAGGAGCTTGTTCCAGCTGTGGAAAGGAAAAATGCAGGAAGGAGCCTGGAAAATATACTAGGAGTTCAATAAGAATACATTGGGAATAAGGGGAGTAGTTACCTATCAGCTGAAAATCCTAAAATAAAGGCCATTTCACTTTTTACCTGGATTCAGAGTCACCTGAAAAGTAATCATAAATCATTGCTGATAGAAACCAGAAAATTAAATTTGAGAAAACCATGGAGGAGGAAAAAAAGCTATTTTACTTTGCATTTTTTGAGCAAAGTTGTTGTACTGAAGAGAGGAGTCAGGATAAGCCCTGGTGTGCTGCAGCAGACTGCCAGGACACACTGCACACCATGACGCTGTCTGCTGGGACCCCCTGAGAAACAACTTCCAAACATGGCAGAAAAGCTCCATTCTGCTTAAATAGTTACTTTTTTTTTCTTTTTTCTTTTTTTTTTTTTGCTTGTAATTAAGAAGAAAAGATACATTTTTGCATGTTACCAGATTTATCACTGCTCCCACCCACTTCTGGCGAGCTCACCTTGAAGAGGTGGTAGCGCTCTGGAGGCTCTGGAAAGTCTAGACAACAACATTCCTTTCTAATCCTTCCTTGAATTACCTACCCAGAAAGGCAAGTCAGGTATTTGATACAGACAGTGGAGAGGTAAAGGCACAAGCTGCAAGTGCCAGGTGAGCCAGGCTAGCCTTGGGTTCCCCAGCAACTCCTGCAGGCCAGGGCAGTCTCCTGCACTCACATCACAGGATGGAGAGGAAATCACAGAGGTCTGTGGGTGGGTGCACCTGCTCCTCTCAACTGCACCAAGCAGGATGAGACTGCCAAGTCGAATTTATAAATCAAACTGTAAGCATTCCCTACATCTAAGTGTAGTGTCGAGCATTTAATCCTGAAACAGGGAGAAAAAACCAAACCACCAGTGCATGAATGCTTTGCTGACTTTGGAAAATATGGTAATACTACTCTTTCACTGTTACACAGACTGTCGCAGTAATTGCAAGCACAAAAAATGTGTTTCAATTGGTCTTCCAAAAGGCATGTGTCCTTTTGAGGTTTGTGGATAGATTTTTGTTGCTGTTTCCCATCCAAGCCGGCTATGGCAAGGCCTCTGAGCAATCTGGTTTTCAGCTGGCTGTGTGCATATGCATGCGAGGAAAAATGAGTCCCCAACTTAAAAGACCTTTGAAGTGATTCATGGCAAACATATGGCTATTTTCAGCCAGACACGCCCATTTTTCTTCTTCCGAGTGTTTAATCAGAGTTCTCCCGCTAAGCTTCTAAACAGGGCTGAAAAAAGAAAATCTAGCTTTTCTTATGCTTGCTTGTAATTTCCCTTCCCACTGTAGTATCTAAATTCCAGAAGTGGCAGGAATGTCATTACATAAAATGATCAGTACCCTTGCTTCAAGTTTTAGAAGGCTATTTCTTAACAGTAGTATATACAAATGGACTTTTAGCTTTATTAATAGTCTAAATAAAGGAAAGGAGACATCTTTCAAAAACATTTTTCCAGGAAAATGATGAATAGTGCTGAATTTCATAATTTAAAATTCTTCCTCTCTTTCACAACGTTTGTCAGGAGGAAAAACTGTCACCAATAGTAATATTATTAATCTTTATGATTGCCAGAAATCCCGATTTTGTTTATACTTCTGAATTACAGATATTCAGGGGGCCAACCAAGATAAGTATCTTGAAAACTACTAAGCAGCATGTAGATGGGCAACTATGACAAATGCTAAGATGGAAAAAGGGGTGATTTATTTTAATTTCTTTCAGGTGGAGGCTGGATGCTCTTTTGTTTTCTAAATTATCTTCTGCTGGCTAAGGCCATGGTTTTTTTCCTGCAGATTAAGCTATTTGAAAGTGCAAGGTAGCACAAGGAATGGACAATTAGTCCAGCCAAAAGGCAAGATGCAAGACAGCTTATTTGCTTTAAATGAATCTGTGCCAAGCAAACTTTGAGAAAATAGTTTCAGTTATTTTCAGTCACATGGCTCCAGACTAATTCTTCAGCAGAGAAAGAGACATGTACCACTTCTCTAGATCTCAAATACAATGAAATTTTAGTATGCCTTATTATTTTATTCATAAATTTTAAGCTTGAATGCTCTTAGGTAAGCATACCACTGAATTGAAAACCATTTAACTTTGTCTAGACAGACATTAAACAGTGAACGTAGAACACAGCCAGATAACAGAAAAAAAACCCCAAAACCTAAAACCTATGAACAACAAAATCCTCTTTTTGTTTTCTCTGTTTTCACACAGACTTTCAGAATCTAAGTTCATCACAAGGTTATTGAAGTGAACCAGTGGAAGGATATCAAGAAACTAGAAGTCAATCTTTTATTTCTGAATATATGTTAGAGAATAAATAAAAACCTTGTGTATACAAGTGTAGATATCTTGGTTTTACTTGGTTGAATGTTTACATTCAGCAGCAAGACTTTTCAGTTTGAATACATAGATGCCAGTAGCTCTGTAAGGATGTTCAACTGAAAAGACTTTGGTTCACTCAGATCTGTTTTCAGGCAATTGCTGAACATCCTTCCATGCAAAAAGAGTTTGAGTTCAGCCTGACAATTCACTAGAAGAAATTCCAGACTCAAGCAAATACAAATCTTTGGATTTCCAGGTTAATTCCTGACCAATTAATGTCTATTAGTTCTTTAAATGAGAAATAATTTTCTTTAAAAGCCCACTCCTTTCCTGTCTTTTTTTTTAATTTTGCCAAACTGTTAAACTTCAAGTGCTCAAAAGCTTAATTTTGTATAGCTGTAATAAGTGCAAAGTTAAAAAATAGTTATAAAGACAGGATGTTGAGATGAGGATTTTTAGGAAGTCATCAAACAGTGGGCAAGTATTAGATACAGTAAACTAAAAATCACTAAAATTATTTTCAGATGACAATATTGTCAGTATATTAAGAATGCAATGATTTATGGCTTCAGACATGTAACAATTAGCATAGATGGAGTGATCAAAATTAAGCAATTTTTGACATACAAACAACTGAAGACATGACTTACCAATGTAACCAGCTGAATGCAAGTGACGTGTTTTATGATATCCCAGGCACATGCACACTAGAAGACTTTTTATATCTGCTGGATTTGCCGGTGTTTCATGACCCCAGAGAATCTGTAAGTAGATTTTCTTTAAAACAATCTTCCTTTTAATTTCCACAATTTAAAAGAATAGTGAATTTACTTCAAGAAAAATTTCTTCTTCTCCTACATCAGCAACTCCTCTGAACCAACACATTTTATAGAAAAAAACATCCCTTTTTAAAAGCAAATTATACAAACAACCACTAAGGCCTGTCTTTAAGTTAAACAAACACCTCTAGCTTTTTCGCGATGCATTTACAGAGAGAGTTGGATTTCATGGGTGGACTATTAGATGAATAAGAAAATGGTTGAAGGGTCACATCCAGAGGGTAGTGTCAATCAGACCAATCAGACTCCTGATAGACATCAGTGACAAGTGGCGTCCCTCAGGGGTCTGTACTGGGACCAGTGCTGTTTAACAAATTCATTCATAGAGATTGAGATTGAGAGCACTCTCAGTAAATTTGAAGATGACACAAGCTGAGTGGTGCAGCTGACATGCCCGAAGGATGGGATGCCATCCAGAGGGACCTGAACAAGCTTGAGAACTGTGTCCATGGGAATCTCAAGAGGTTCAGCAAAGCCAAATGTAAAGTGCTGCACCCAGGTCACAATAATGGGCCTGGTATCAGCACAGGCTGGGCATGAGCAGCCCCAGAGCAGCCCTGCCCAGAAGGGCTTGGGGTGCTGTGGGTGAGAGGCTGCACATGGCCCAGCCATGGCACTCCCAGCCCAGAGAGCCAAACGTGTCCTGGGCTGCACCCAGAGCCCCGTGGGCAGCAGGGCAGGGAGGGGATTCTGCCCCTCTGCTCTGCTCTGCTCTGCTGAGACCCACCTGGAGCACTGCACACAGAGCTGGGCTCCCAGCACAGGAGGCACAGGGACCTCTGGAGACAGTCAGAGGCTACCAAGATGATCAGAGGGATGGAGCACCTCTCCTACTAGGAAAGGTTTAGGGAACTGAGTTTGTTCAGTTATGAGAAGGCTCCAGGGTGCCCTGATTGTGTCCTCCCACTCACTACCTGAAGGGAGGCTTTAAGGAAGATGAAGGGAAACTGCTTCCAAGGGCCTATAGTGAGAAGACAAGGAGAAATGGTTTAAAACTGAAGGAGAAGAGGTGATATTAAGTAGAAATCCTTTACTGTGAGAGGGGTCAGGCACTGGAGCTGGTTGCCCAGAGCCATTGTGGATGCTGCATCCCTGGAAGTGTTCAAGGTTAATTTGGATGGAGGTCTTAGCAACCTGGGATAGTAAAAGGTATCCCTGCCCATGGCAGGTGGGTTGGTGATTTTAAGGTTCCTTCAAACCCAAACCATTCTATGATTCCATAATATAAAGGGAGTAAGTGAATATGCTCAATGTGCTAACTAACCAGCCCTTGTCAAAACAGGACAAAGGCTGTCACTGTAATAGTTCTTTGTTTGTATGCAGGAAACTAATTGGGGAATGTATATCATATTCCATAAAGAAAGTAGAACATCTGTTATTGCAAATCTGATGTAAAATACAAGTTTTTTCCCTAAAAGTTATTTTTCATTTAATAAACAATGGAAATACGAAGAACATTGTTCAGAGAGAGAAATCAAGGGATGAATTTGTGTTCTGGCTCTTCTGGTTCATCTTATCTTCAACAAAATTGTTCACTAAACATTCATTAAGCCTAGGGTATTGAATGGCATGAAGCTGTGTCAGGGAAGTTTAGGCTGGGTATCAGGAAAAGATTTTTGACCTAGAGGGTGGTTAGGCACTGGAACAGGCTCCCCAGGGAAGTGATCACAGCATCAAGCCTGACAGAGTCCAGGTGTGTGGACAATGATCTCAGGAATACACATAGTGGAGTTCTTGCCTCTGTCCTGTGCAGGGCCAGGTGCTGGACTCAATGATCCTTGTGGCTCCCTTCCAACTCAGCATATTCTGTGATTCTATGAATTTTGTCAGTTCCAATGTGCAGTAGAAAGCACCTAGGTTTTCAATAAAAATGCATGTTTAAAAATAACTGATAAAGAACAAACTCTGCAAAGGGAAAATCCACCAGTTGCCTCCTTGAATATCTCTGCTACCTCTAACACCCTTCTTGCATCTCCCACTGAGGAGCTCCCTGGCACAGGAGGGATTTGCTGGTGTCACTGAGGACACACTACAGAGGTAACAGGATTGCAGGAGTGCAACTGAGGACAGATTTTGGCTCACAGAATCTTTCTTACTGGTCATGTAATGTGTGATGGAAAGATCCCAGGCTGACTCTGACAGACCGCATCGGCTTGTCAAAGCTGGAAGCTAAGGAAATAAAAACCTTGTTTATTGTAACCTGGGAGCATTTGATAAGGATTGATTGAGACACAATACACACAGACTCCTGGAGTATAATACTTAGAATCTCTCTCTGTTCAAATAGAACCATGTTTCAAAGAAGCATTTGGGTTTATAACCTCCCCTATCTCCCATTCATCCAGAATAAACATTTTAATTTGCATGCCCAGATTTTAATTGGTACAGCATGTGGAATTAATAGAAACCATTATCAGCTAAATCAGCATGACCCTTCTGTGAATTAAAATATGTCGCATATTTAGAACACTAAATGAGAGAACGGAGCTCTCTAACAGCTAAAGCCAACAATTTTCTGTAAACTAGGAGCACACTCAGTACACTGCCACACAGTTTCTGTCTTTGAAGTACGTTCAAAAAATTAAGGAAGGAACAAAGGTGCTGGTGGGTGTATTCCTAATACTTTCTCAGCCCTTTGCACTGAAAACAGTGTTCAGGAGAAAAGAAAAACTAACTCTTAAGGCCTCAATGTTGAATAGAATTATTAAAGAGTAGTTGAAGATAGAATTGGCAGGAAATAGAAAATATGTATAATCAACTGAAAAATCAGAGGGAACAGAAAGGATGAGATTATTTTTGAGTAATAAAATATGCCAAAAATTACAATGATTCCTTTCCACTCAAAGGTACATTTGAAACGGCATTACTGAGGATCTAGGATGGTTTGAAATGACTGGAAAACAACACAGTTTAAGACCTCATTTGGGAAATTTCCTGCTAGCCTGTCTTATATAACTAATAAGAGGATTATATACTTCAAAGCTGGGTTTTATCATCCTATTGTGCTGACCAGGGCCATCAGTTCACTGGTTTGGCTGATAAACTGGAATTAGATGTCAGAAATGGACCTTTTCATAATAGTAAGTAGTTATATATCCTGAGAAATTTATAATTTAAATAACCAACAGCAGCAATTTGCAAAATATGGTAGTGAATTCAATAGCTAACTGAACTTTAGACTCCATTAAAAGTGGAAACAGTTTTGACTAAAATTAGAACAATGCCAAGATGATAGAAAAAAAAATGATGGTATTACCTATCACCAGAAGAAAGCCATTATAATAACCTGCAGTTTCCAGCAGCTGAGTTCCAGATGTAAATGTTACATTAAGTTCTTGTCTGAAGAGTGTTCTATCCCTTAGAAAGTCCTCTTTCCCACTGCATGAAAGATGGATGCATCAATCTCCTCTACCCTTCCAGCTATACTTGCATGAGCACAATTATAAAATACTTTACAGATATGTGAGGATATGATGTTTATCTAGGAGTTAAGAAATCTATTCTCTAAGAACAAACCATCTGATATGTGACAAATTACTTATTATTCTTCTATTAGCTGTGCCCTCACATAGGGAGAGATGACCACATACATAACTGCCATTTAAAAAATAAGGTTTTCCAAATCATGGTTTTGACCACTGGCATTGAACCTAGTCTGCACTAGTGCCCTGACCATTGTATTGCTCCATAAAGGCTACTCAGATTATTCTGTTTGCAGTTCAGTTTCATGTTTGTGATGTAGCTGCACTCAGCTGGCTCCCTGAGCTTATCTACGAGCAGGTCGATACGGACAGAGTCAACCTGTGTCGCTTGGGCCAAGTGTCCCTGTGAAATTGTAGCCGAGAGGGACTGGAGAGGTAGCCCAAATCTCAGCTACGGCATAAAGTAAAGTAGCAAAACTGCTCAGACTGATACTGTTATGTGACTCACTTCCATGTAATGCTGTGATAGAGCTGTTATCGTGTCCTGCTATTTCTGGAGCTCTCCATCTCCTTGGCGCTCTTCTTCTATGGAGAAGGTGATGAGGCTCCCAGCCAGACAAATGCTCTGGTCATGGCTCTAAAGGTCAGTTGGGAAATATGGCCATCACCTCCTTTAAAAAAAAAGTACTTTTAATTCAATGGAAGTTCGGTCATTAACCTCCTGCATTATAATGCTTCTAATGGTTGTTTTTAAAAGTAGTACACACTCACTCTTTGGAATTTGCTGAAGCTAATGATTCTAAGAAACTAATTGGAATCAGGAGATTTTAGACTCATCAGCATGACAGAAGCAGGTTGCCTGCTTCCTTCCTACCCTCATTGTTCCATCTTGCCCTTGGTCAGTCAGATTTGCATGGTGAGTGGCCAAATGTTATCTCATTATTTGACTTAAGGACCACTCTCCCGCAAGGAAATGAAATCTTCCAAATGCAGATCCAGGTTAAGCTTATGTCTGAAGGGCTCTGATACTGGCTGATGAGAGTGCATGCACTTTCTCCTTTGCCATTAAACAATACCCTTATTCATTGTTTTTACCATGGAACAACAGGTACCTCAAGAGCAGGCAAAAAGCCTAGTATGCTTTCAATCCAGTGAGCTTCTTAAAATGGCAATTTCCTAGTTTCATGAGGTTTTATCTCTAGTTAGATCATATTTATGACTTTCCCTCAGGCAAAACCTGATTTTTTTTTTGTAAGAGGAAATCAAGATTTTGAGTGGGTAGTGAGTGATGTGTACAGGAAATCTTATGAGTAACTTCTATGTGAGGTAAGTAGGCAGAAGCTCTTCATAGGAAAAGAGATGACTGAGTAGTTATGGTCTAGCTGTCAAACTGCAAATGTCACTGCAAATTAACTGTGAAAAGCAGCTTTCTGCTATGAGATTTTGGGGTTGTGGGTTTTAAACAAAAGGAGATTTTAGAATAATTTTCAAGGGTATTATTATTATGATTATCACTACTACTACTACTACTACGACTACTACTACTCCTCCTATTATACTCATTGCCATGAGATGTCACTGACCATAACAGTACCAATAAGTTCTAGATTTAAAGAAGTTCTAGATTTAAAAAGTGTGTTAATTGACTTCAGGAGTTAATGAGTACATAAATATAACACAGCTGACACAATCTTCAGGAATTTTCTTAAAATACTGAGAAAATCGTAAGAGGAAGAGTAATCTACAACTTGTAAAATTACTCACAGTTTTTCCTAACCATCTGCTACTGACCAGTCCAAGAGCAAGGATACTAAGCTGAGTATACTACCAGTCTGTTCTGCTATTGCATTCTCAGTTTAAAAAAAAATATTTAAATGACCTATTAGTTTACCTATACTTCACATATGCATAGTAATAACAACCAGTCATAGAAGGAAAAGATACTTATTAACTAAATCTAGTTATCAGGAATATGTGACTACCTGTGCGTCACCTGAACCAACAACTTCATACTGAGTACCTCTACCAAATTTTAAAAGAGCTCTGCCAATTATCTCTGGGGGCAAAAAGCAGGCATTTTTCTGAGCACAAAGAGCAGACAAAGAGCAGAATTTTTGAAGGAGGATTCTGAGCTCTTCTTCCATGCTCAAAACATTATAAAAGTCTGATACTGACCCCAGCTGTATTTCAGATTTCAGTCATCAGAGTTTTGCAGAGGCAAAACAAATCTCGTGATAGGGCACAAAACCCAAAGCCTCTCACTTGCATCAGTGGAAGTAGTGGTGGCCACACTAGAGAAAGGCCACAATGCTAGAGAAAATAGCTTTGTACGAAAGAGAAGGAAGAGAAGTGACTAGAGCCCCTCATGCTCACTGGTCTTTGCTAAGTAGAGACACTGACAGCAGATCTCTTTCAACATGACCAGGTTGCCTCTGTTTCAGATTTCCACTTTCTGTACAACCTCTCTAAAAACAAACCTATTGGTAGCTTCAAATTTCTGGAGGCCTCTTGTTAAAACGTGGGTAGGATGGGTACCTAGGCTGCAGCACCATGATTTTCCCCACTCCCTTGCTACAAACTCCCAACATATCTGTGGAACAGGGTACTCCAGGATAGCATCTCTCTTACCTCACACTGATGCTTAGTGAGGCCCAGGTGTTAAAGGTACTAAATTTCCCCTACAAGCCTGTGTCTCTCGTTTATTATTTACTAGTGCTGCTGAAGATAGATATTAAATTCTCCTGCTTGGGGGACCTTACACTTCACATCCAACACAGCTGCCCAGGCATGCTGAGCATTTTGTCTGAACGTTAGCATTGCCCCTGTGTCAGTGTGCTGAATCAGATACAGCCCTGCTTTTGGCAGCTTATGTGTCAGACACCTTATCATGGATTACCAAATCACTTGTCTTCACATAAAGAATGAGAAAGAGGAAAGAATCAAAAACTTTGATTTTGGAGACTGCCAACCGGTAATTTACCAGTTACACAGAAATTTACCTTTTTTTTAGCTGTAGATAGAGTCCTATGAATTATACTTCAGAATCATGGGACAGACCAGTATGGATAAGTTTGGAGCATCACACAAATATCTAAGTTTTGGCATAAGGCTCATGGGGAAGCACTGAGCAGAATTCCCAGTGAATTCATTTGAAAAGGGGATAGCTTTAGATATGGCAAAGCAGGCAACTGTCTGTCTATAAAAGCACACTAATGCTGGTTGTAGGAAGATCCTTGAAATGAGCAGCCAACCTCTCCTGCCTGAGTAGCCAACACTGCTCTGTGCTTGCCTCGACCTTATGCACTCCTGCTTCTTAATCAACTTTGGGAAGCTTCACTGGGAGAATGTGGAGAGACTTGTTGTAAGGGGAGGAGTGGCTTGTAATCCAGACTGCAAACTGGACAGCACTAGTGCTTGATTCTAATAGGGAAATTAAGTTCTGCCTGTATTGTTGGAGAAGTTAAATTGCCACAGAGGGAATTTCCCTTCACGTTAGGTGCACCAAATTAAATTTAAAAAAAAAGACCTGAGCTAGCTGGCCATTTTGTGAGTACATCAGGGAAGAAAAAAATTGATTTAACCAAGTTGTCTTTGCAGAGCTTACAATTAGGGGATTTGGTTTCATTATTATTATGCTTTTTATTTTTTCATTCTTTCAAACCAGCTATATTTGACAAAGACTTTTTGCCTTCCTTGAAGGCTCACATGGTTTTCATGAAATTACACTTTGTCAGTGAAGACACATTAATAATAATTCTAACACATTAATAGAACAGGACTAAATAAACATCTTGCAAGGCATTTTTTAAGCATATGCAAGTATACAGTCTGGTTGCAAAGAACTACCAATCTGCAAAGCAATAAAAAGAATATGGCACACAGTATTGATTTGTTTTTCCTTTTCTACCACTTACAAAAAAATGGATCATTTCAGCTGAAGTGCTCCATCCAGTTTTAGTCACCATCTATTAGACAAGCTAAAGAGAACACAAGAAAGACCAGCAACAATTAAGAGGCTTGATTAAGAGAACACAAAAAGAAGGATTCAGGTTTCCATAGTTTAGGCAAGACTAGGGAGCGCATAACAATAAAGTTCACTTTTCTGCATAGGCAGAAAAGTGAAACAAAGAATTCAATTGTCACCCATGTCAACCAAAGGCCACGCAGAGAGCAAATCCTTTATTTAAAAAAACAGAAGTCTGCACAGGACATAAGGAAAAATTTCCATCCAGAATTATATTTAAGCACTAGGACTGGTCAACTAGGAAAATAGTAGGAACTTTAGTGACTGCTTTCAAAAGATTATAGGATGAACAACAAATGGAGACAGTCTAAGTATATTTTATCTTGTCTGGAGCCAAATTTCAGTCTGGAGTGAACAGGGAGAGCATCAACAATGTTGATCCCTGTCTTCCAAGGCTAGGCAGAACCATTTCAGTTATCTCTTCTGAATTTCTGCATAAGGGAGGCTGGGTGATTCCAGAAAATGAAGATTTCATTAAACAATGGAATCTAGTTGAACCAGGAGATTAAAAAAAAAGAAAAAAATTATTATTACTACAGTTTAGCAAGAAATTAGGAATTTTAGACTCCGTGATTTGTAACTGAGTTCCCAGGAAAAAAAAATACAGGAAAAGATCATTTGATAAGAAAAAAGAAAAAAAGGAAAAAAAAGAAAGAAAAAAACCCCAAACCCCCACCAATATCTGAATAAATCAAAGCTAAACAAAAATCAGTGTTGCCATCATCTTGGGGTAAAAAAAAAGAGCAAACAAATGTATAAATAGGAGTGTTATATGCAGGATTGATAAAGTAATCCTTCCAAGTGTGATGAGGTATGATTTTAGGGTCCAGCCATAGGCCACATATTTAAAAAAAGATATTGAGAAAATTCTGATGGAGTCAAGAAAACAACACATATAGAAAAAATAGTAGAAAAAAAAGGTTTTCAGTTATAAGTGATAAGTGATGTTTTAAAGAACACATCAGAAAAGTGCAGATGTGTTAGTCTCCAAGTTTACTAGGGATAACATTCAAAAAATAAAAAGTTAACTAGTACACAAACTTTCTAATATAAACAGGGAATATAATTCTAAGGAAAAGTCTGGAATTTTCACCAGTGGAAGGCTTTGGAAACTTTTTCCAAAATGCTCAATGAACTGGGATAGGAATGCTTAAGAACATCAGAGCATTTTGGGCATTTACAAATCTATCCATATATTTCTGAATGTAAGTTGGTTTTCAGTAGATTTTACATTTTATTTTTATATATTTGCCTGCATTTGTTGCCTGCCAATCTTTTGATAAATAGAGATCTCAGTTCCAATTTAGTTGTGGGTGGAGTGATCCTAAAATCTAAAAGAAGTCAGTGGGTACCTTTAGGAAATCATTCTTCACCAGATGACTGAAAAATTGTTGAGAAACCATTTCCTTAAAAGAAGACAATAAAGGAGGATATTAGGTCATCTACAAGACAATGAGGGCATTTTGTTTTAGTTTCAGAGTTTAACTGAAAATGCAATCGTAGATTGAGCACTGCATAATGTAATTACTATCAAGGACATAAGGAATAAGCCTATATAATTTGCATTAGTCAAGACAAATCATGAACATTTTAATTTAGATTAAAACTTTTTTCAGAAACACCCTCTCTGAAGAAGCATTTGGTGTTAAACCATGGCTCTCCTGAGCTTCAGCTGATTGTATTGGCCCTCAAGAACCAGTGGCAGCTACTGTGATTTCCTGAACACGTAGTTTCTGACAACTTCCCTTTAATACCACTATTCCATTCTTTATTTGGATACAAGGATACAAGGACCACAGGTAGGAAGCTGGTTACATTGGTTTTACATCTGTAGCAGTCCCATAAAGAGCCTCAGAATAAAGTTTATATATACATATATATATATATATATATATATATATATATATATGCATGTATCTAAATTTGGAAGTAACTAATTCAATATGAAATGCTAAAAAGATCATCCTTTTGCAAAAATTGGAACTTATTCTTGCCTTAGGCTTATAGCAAATTTGAGGCTTTGAGTAAAATCCAAATTTCTCAAAACCTACCAGCATGTCCACATGTGGCTAGCATTCATAATACCAGCATGTGTGTTTAACTCCTTCTACATCTTGCACAGGGTTTTCCAACCCATGGATTTCATATTTTTTAACTAACAGCAATTAACAGTCAGCTTTCAAGCTCATGAATGGAATCCTGATGACTACCTTCTCAGATATGCAGAAAATATACATCATGGAAGATAGCAGCCTTGTCACCTCAAAAAATCATAAGAAATGGAAGATTATCCTATCACAGAAGAAACATCATCCCAGTTAAAAAGACTAGGTAGAGATACCAACATGCTGATCACTTAGCATGGTAATTCCTTCCTTCTTCTTGGAAGGTTAAGATCCACCTACAACATATTTGTCCATCTGAAGGGTCTCGTGCAACAAGAACAACAGAACAACCAACCAGCTTTGCATCTTATATATGAAAGTCCTGCTAATTTAGCCCTCTGGACAAAAAACAAAACAAAACAAAACCTCCAACACTTTTTTCCCCCTGTGTTTCTTCATTCTTCTTTGGCAGAGAATATGTGTATTTACCTTTCCCTTCATAACATCATTGCAATGCAGAATAAATGGAGCAGAGGAAAGCACCTGAATATGATATCATCATTTTTCTTGTTTCTTGGCAGCAAAGGGAATTTTCTTACTATTCCATCTGTCTGGAGAAGAAAAAAAAAAAACCACCATAATAAATTAAGAGTCAGATGAAGTTTATAGTGCTGACTTTTTCAAAGTCACATAAGGATGGCCAGATGGAGTCTGCAGGAGTTACTTTAAGGACAACTGACCAGAACAGAAAAGACAAGTATTAACATTCTTTGTCAAGTATTTTATGTAGTGCCCCAGGCCTTAAGTCTCCCAGCATTGTAACTTATTCTTTCACAAGAACATGAAAAGATAAAGCTGTACACTATCCAGACTCAATGTACCCTTTTGTAAGCTGAACAAATTCTGCAACATTTCCTATAGCTGCTGCCCGCTCAAGCAAGGTAGAGCACACTGATATAACATTCGTGGAATTTCAGATGTGTATGGGAACAGATGAGCTCCCAGCTTCTCATCAGTTCACCTTATCTGGGGGCACCTTTGACAGGCTCTGTGCTATACCCAGACAAAGTGGCAGTGACTTTTGCCTCCATAAACACTGTGATAATGCCAAGCCCTTTCAGTTCTTCATGGTGCAAATGGTTCTGCTGCCTGCATGAGAGTGTGCCAAAAACCTAGGGAAAACAATCAGAGACAGTGTGGAAGGTCTAGGAGGAGATATGTCCCTGCCTCAGCTGAAAAAATCCACATCCCTCTCAGGTTGTCTCACCCTTCATCGATCACACACCACCCTCTGTACCCACAGCTTAAGAAATATCTGTATAGCTTAAGGAATATCTGTATTATAATAGATAATGCTGACAGCACTTAGTTCTGCCATCATAATGTTGTTAGTAACTGTATACACCATTAGCCAGAGTTCCTGTTACTCAGATTTAAAAAAATCCTGACAAGGCTAATGACTGCAAGTGTCTCTGGATAAAAATCCCACCAGGCATTATAATCCATCTTCACTCTGAAAGAAATGCAAACCTTCCTCTTGCTCTGTCCCTCAAACTTCCTGACAAATTTCAAGTACAAAGGTATCCTTAAGTAATTTTATTTGAATTTCATCACATAGAACACATACTAGAGTCCTGGATACCACATTCGTAATTTTTCATTGTGACAATTTTTAACACCAATATGAAACTCTAAATAAATTTCTGACATATGATTTCCAAATTTGTATGCATTTTTTAACTTTAACATCCCCATTTCATTATTTAGACAGTTTCAAGGTTTTATATAATTTCCTCAATTTCATACTAAAATCAAAACATTACTCTCCACTCCAAACTGACAAATACCTTTTAACTAAATAAAGAGCAGTCCAACTACAAAATGTAGCAGAAAGTTATACATGGACTGACAAGGTAGAAGACTAAACAGTTAATTTGCAGCACTTCTACTGTATCTGCTGACTGAACTTTTTATTACAAGAAGAAAAATGTAATCTTTTACAATAAAAGCATTATGCATGCTGCATAACTTACAGAGGAGCAGCCAAGTGTTCCCATTGTACTTTTATCCTCATAAAAACACCACATTGTCAGAACACAGACTTGCTAGCATATGAGCTTTTTTGAGTAGGTCTATTTCCCACATTAGAGCCCTAAACAGATACATTTATGTCACTACAACCACTCTTTGCAGTTAACACTTTGTTTTAAAGACTCATTTCAAGTCAAGTATCAAAATCAAGAGAGAGCACTCATATGAAATTCTCTGCAGATAATTTGGTCCAGGAGCATTTAACTTGTCTCTCCATCCGAGGGAGATGACAGTGCATTTAGGTAATCAAACACAGTCCTTAGGACTGACTCCATAGTTCAGAAAATGGCCTTAGCAATTCACCAATATATCTAAATCAGAAATAAAATTTTCTAGCAGCTACATTTGTGCTGAGAGTAGCCCATACCATAGCACCCAGACTCAGGGCTGAGCTAAGAAGTCTGAAGGGAACTGGAATTAAATCCTCACAGATCTTTTTCTCTAGGTCTAATATAGGTCTCTATTTTCTACTTCACTGCATATAATCTTGCATTGACACAACTCACATAGAGCCAGTCACTTGAAGTGATAGAGTTCCACCCAGACTTGTTGTAAACAACAAACGCTAGAGGAGGGGCATGGACCTCTTGTCAGCCTTCACCAGCAAAGCACTGGTGTTTCCTGGACTGCCATTTGACTACTCGACTGTATCTAGTTCCTGACATCCTTTCCCAAGCAAGCAAAGAAAAAACCCAAAGGGCAATGCACTCTGCGTCTTCTGCCCCAGCTGTACAAGAGTCTGCACTCCCCTGCAGCAAGGGGACATCCACTTGTGGACTGCAGGATTTCTTTTTCTTTTTCTTTTTTTTTTTTTCCCCACAAGCTTGAGCTGTATGTTACTCATGAGCAGAAAAGCACATAAAATCCTGAGCCTAAGGCTGCAGTGCATCTGTCAGAGCAGAGCTAAAATAAGGTTCAATATTTTGGCTTTCCTATACTGTACAAGATTATTTGGCACTGTGCTTTCTGAGTTTGTGAGGTCAGGTCTTCAATTATTATGTGGACTTAAGAGGTCAGTTTAAGGTCTTCTGAGCTTTTAATTTTGGAACATTGTTTTGCTATCCATCCACACCCTTCCAAACAAAATGAAAGCAGCGCAACAAATATTCAGTGAGAATCACAGCTCTATCTGTGCGTGCCACAGGGAGACAAAAATCTCCTTTTAGCTTGAGTATTCATCATGGAGATGCCTGTAAGCTCCAGATACATTTTCCAGGCATTTAAGACTTGCAAATTATAAAACTTTTCTCTGAATCTTTTATACAACTATGACTCTGTTAAAACTGCTTCAAAAGCTGCTTTTTTAAACTAAAGATGCAGGAAGTTGCACATATCATCTTTAGTTGAAACATCTGAGTAGCTGAAGTGCTCTCTTCTTGGGCAGACTGTGTAATGAGTTTTTTACACCTATATTATAAATTAATAATTTAATTTGCTGGTTTAAAACTAGCAGTGTTGGTGTTGTAATGCAGATCATAATCACCTCCAGAGAGCAAATAAATGCCTGTGAGGTTAGAACATGACCTCACACCTCATTCATATGTTATCAAGCTGCAGGGTGAGTCACTAAGCAATTTACTTCTTTGTTTGCCAGGACAAAAGCACTAATGAAAAAAATATCCCACTGAAATTCTTTTCTGTTAAGAATACCCCAGCTGCTGGAAGTGGGGCTGTCCATGAGCCTACTGAGCTACTCACTTTATTTAAACTTTTGGCTTTGTATTGCACACCAGTTTCTACCATTTTAGGAAGACTGCAAGGCAAAAGTTAAAATTTCTTGCTCACCATACGAGAAAACTTACACTTTTATTTCAGGGATATTTGGGACACATCTGTATGCTGTTTTCAAGCAAATATCTTGAGTATATCATATTAAGTAAATAGAACACCTACAGAAACAATAGAATATGTTACTTCTTAAATTTTATGAATATTTTCTTATTCCTTGTTAGTCTGGTTTGCACAGAATTACATCTTTTAACTATCTTCATACATGTCAAAATATAAAAGAGTGCATAATTTCTATTATGCAGTCACTGAGTTGTACAGTATTTTGGTTAACTACAGGACTTTTTAACATAAACCATATTAAAGACACATGAATTTGTTACTGTGTGAGATTCAAAGCCAGATTTCTGAGGCTTTTGTCTTTTATGCTATGTTGGCACAAACCTAGGTATTACTCTAACTACAGCTCTATTGCAAAACACTTCCAGAGGCAACATCAGTAATATTTTGGATGACAAATGACTTTTCTTAAAATGCCTCTCATTGAGCCAACGACATATTAATTCTTAAATCACAAAATCCATTTATTCACAAATGAATGTTTTCTAACACTGCTGTTTTGCCTACAGGTATAGGATTATTATTGAAGTGAACTGGCATGTTTGTTAGCTGACTTCTCATTCACTGAAACAACAGGGCCTTACAAGGTCCTCGGGAAATTTCTGACCCTGAAAAAGCAGAGGCCTTTACAGGTAGCCCTCTCTGGTTGCCTGCTTTCCTGGCTCCAGAAGAGATGCTCTTTGGGAAGAGATGCTATTTTTAATCAGTTTTCATCCAAGAAGGAGCATTTACTTTTTTTTTCTTTTTTTTTTTTGAGTATGCATTAGTTATGCTAGTTTTTAGCAAAGAGATTAAGCTAGATAAAAAGCAATTTATTGCCAAGTACACTGAGTATTTGGCACCAGCTACCCTAACCAACAAATTTTGTGTTGAGCTGTTAAATAATCTCTTGTCCTACTTCTCCATATGTGAGCCTAGAAATACCTATCTGAGATTATCCTTTTCAGATGTAATCTTCAGTGACCCAAAATAATGAGAGAGAAACATTGTCTTTCTGATTCCTGGGGCCTTTATTCTTCCTTGTCCTCAAATAACATCATCTTGAGTTCATACTTCAGTAACTGTTTCCCAGCAGCCTATAGATTCAAATAATCATAGGATCCTCCTAAACGAAGGAAAGAAAACTGTAGAGGCACAGCACAAAAATTCAACACTGCACTGTAATTTAAATTCTCTGTGCTATTCTTAGCCTTGAAGTGATATTCTGAACAGCTCTACAGCCTCTAAAGGAAATGCTTCATTATTTCTTTGATGGTTGCCAACTGTCTACTACTGTCTTTACTACCCTGGAGGTAACTACATGCAGAAAAGAAGAAAAAAGTCCAAACAACAAACTAGATACAAAATATAGAGAGAGACAACATGACACTCTTGATCAAAGCAGAATGGACAATTTGTGTGCCAGCTTCGTAACGAACAGAGTACTCAGAAGCACTGAAAATTTAAAACTGGTTATATCCTTTTCTTAAAAGCACCACCTCACTAATAAAATACCCATTATACAAGGTTTTAGCAGTATGCTAAAATACAGCTAGAAATAAATACAGTGATAGAGAGTACACAAATGAAAAACATTTCTGAAGTAGTATCCACCTAATAACTATATGCTAAATGCATATTTTTTCTTAGTTCTTTTAAATTGTGATTCCTATGCAAATCATAACATGGCAGATCTGCTAGTCCTCATATTTTTCTGTCATTATCTATAGGAGTTCGTATACAGAGTTCAAAACCAGAACAGCTCAGTGCTTCACTGTATAATGTTACCTTGCCTGTGCTTTGCACTGGTTCACCAAAGAGTGCTTCATCCCTGGATTGTAAACATCCTTCATCTGAATTATATGGAACAAATTATGTTGCTCTACGTCAGAGTAGGTTGCTCCTCAATGACATGAACTAAGGTTCCCACGCCAAGGTAAGGGAAGTCTTTTCCTGATGGCAGTGGACTCTAATATATTTACTTGCTAAATGAAAATAAAACATGTGTTGGTACTGTCATAAATTAAAGGTAAAGGAAATGTCCCATATTGCTCTGACTGGGAACTGGAAGCTGCAAGTATTCAGGCTCCCATCTGCAACACATAATGACTGTAAAACAATTCTGCAATTTTTCACAGCAGCTGCAGCCAGCCCTGAAAAAATATTCTCATATTTAACAAGTTTGCAAAATTACAGTTCTCAACCAATTGCTCTTTTTGGCTGCCCCAAATAGGCCATCTGGGTTTGTAGATTAAGTCAAAATCAAATGGTTAGAGTTGATAAAGTTTTCAAAATAAATTTCCAGTGATCAAAAATATTTAGTAACATCACCTTTGTTGTCTCCTTCTGTAATTAATCTCTGCAATGATGCTCCTGGTTGTGAATATATTTTTGGAAAAAAAATAGACATTTACTAACCTGAGGTAGAGTTGCCAAAACCTATGAGATCATTTGATCTTGAAATGGAAAACAGAAAAATTGCTCATATCTCATGTCATTGATTGGAGAAGAAAATACTTGGTGTGGTCCTAAAAGCTAAATTTAAATTTAAAGCCCCTCCAATTAACATAATTTTTGCATATATTTTTCTCCTTATCACTACTATCATTCAGAAAGTTTCCCCTATTTAGCTGAAGATACTTTCTGTAAATCTTACAAGAGATTAGCTATGTGTGAAATAGCATTGGTTTCTATTTAGCTTTCAGAAGTCACTAATAACGTAAGGCAATGGGAAAATCTACAGTGAAGATTTCAAACTCTGATAAAGAAACCAGAGTCTTCCTATGCCAGAGGCAGTCAGAAGATGCACAAGTGCTTCACTGGCCATAGTGGGAGATCCTCCATCAGACATCAATGGCTCACCGCAATTTTCTGCCTTTAATGGTTATTGACAAATGAATCTTCCTGTTAATGATCTGATAGAAAATCACTTGCAACTGTGTGGAGCATCCCAGTTATCCAGCAACACTAAGGCATCTGGTTCCAGACCATGGAGACAAGTGCTTCCAAGGAGAATCTGTCCCCTTGAATAGGATCTTCTTCACAGATCTGACTGGGTTTGTCCTGTAGGAAGGAATCATACTGTGTTCTTAAAGGTAGCTAGAACTGACACAGATCTTTTTCTTTTAGAAATTTATACTGATCTCAAGCCGTGCCTTTTCACATGGACAGCTTGGAGCAGACCTGGAAACTATAAAAAGCGCATCATAGCCAATGAAAGCCTCACATCCATAATCTTCAAAGACTCATAAAACTGGAGCAAATGATTCATGGTTCCTATTGCTGCATCATAATCATACACAACTCGCAGTTCTACATGGTTTGGGAGCAAAGTGAAACTTCACAGTTATGAACAAGCTGTCCTTAAAGAGTTTGAATATATTCAAGCCCTAAAGTTGTATTTGAGGGTTATAGTTTTGAATGCAAACCAACACTCCCTCAACAAACATAATGAAAGAATTTGCATGACAGCCCCCAAGCCAAACTGAGCTGTTTCAGACCGCCATGGTGTGATATACATGATATACAAGCCCGAGCTTCCTGTTCCTCACAGCAAAAAGTAGAAGGCAGATACAGAAATGATGGTGGTTAACATTCAGCTCTGAACATCTCAGAGGTCGTTGCTTGCCAGGCCATCCCAGCTGGTGAATCAAAGTACCGAAGACATCTCTGGCAACTCCCCAGTCTTTTATTACAGAAGGGGTAAGAACCTCTCAATTTGTTATTTTTCATTCCAGATTAGTTAAAAATAGTTCTGATGAAAAAGGAAACAAAGAGGAGGTAATCTCACCCTAAATTTTGCCTTTCCCTTACTTAAATTTACCTTTTCTTTAGTGGAGATGAAGTATATTAGCCCATCTGAAATTAAACTATTTGGCATGACGCCAAGTATTTAATAGCCTGAAATGAAGCCAAATTATTTCCTTCTTTCTTTGCATCTCTCTTCTATCTGCTTTTATCATCTTGGTTGGATCAAAGACAACAAACGAATATTAAAATATTTCCAGCTACTCAAGATGTCTATTGGAAAACATCTCCCATGACTGACAGAGCAATATACAACATGGGAATAATATCTTAAACTTCTCGGAGGAAAATTAAAAGCATCTTTTTTAAACTGACAAATTATTTTTAGTTTAGAATCCTACCTTATTTTCACAGACGGGCATGATCATAAACTGTGAATAAACTCAATAAAAAATAGTAATTTTATTTACCTCTCCATTCCTCTGGCTGTGAACTGTGAGTCAGTCATCTGTCTTCCTTTGGACTGCTGAGTGAGTGGAATAACATGAGCTCTGACCAAACACAAATGAATACATAGCATAATTCAAAATAATACAATATCAATATCCAAAGAAAGATGCCAGCTAATGATGTTCTATAATAATACTTATAGTCAAACTGAAACCTCCTTGGATACAAAGCCAGGGAGTATTTATTCCATTAGTGTAAAACCCACATTTTGTGAAATTACCTGATATAATCAAAGTAAACTTGGACCTGTCACAGCATTAACACATCATCTCTGTTTCAGACCAGAAGGAAGGATTATACAACAGGAGGATGACTTCCCCATCACCCCCTGGGCCCCCATCCCCAAACTTAGTAATTTTCATGCACTAAAATATATTGCTTATTCCCACAAACTCTCTCCAGGACATAAATATAAACCTTAATGAACAATGTACTAATGTATGAGAAGACTAATTAAATGAGTTACTAAACTAAAAGTTTTACACAGCATAATGACACAATAATAAGTTCCTGTCCTTTCAGATACTCTGAAATACAGCATATTCATCTCAATATTTAAATACTGTTTTCTTGCATTTGATTTTAAAATAAAACAAATAAGTTATATTATGTCATCGACTAAAGTTGTTTTGAAATAGGTTTGGCAGTTTGCTTATAAGCTACAACTTGCTTTTAAGGTACAACTCTCATTGTCAGAAATAATCAAATTCCTTTAAAATGCTGCTTGTAATTGAGTGACAAAATGTCCATGGAATTTATTTACATCAAGATTATTTGAAGATATGACTAAATAAGCATATTAGTGTCATATAGCTGTCATTCTAAGAACAGCTTCTTTTTGAAGTTGATTGGAAGCCCATATTAAACTCCCTTGTGTGGTGTAACTCCCAGTAAATTAAATATTCTCCTTAAGCTATAGATTTCTGTTCTCAATTAAGCATTAACCTTAGACACAGAACCAGTAAATAGATTTTAATATAGTATCACAGTCTTTTCATCTTAAAAAAGAGCTAACTCCAACTCGTAAATGTTCTGTCCTAAAATAAATAAGCAGAAGTATGTCATGGCATGTTCTCATCTCAAGAGTTACTAGGGAACTCACAAGCATTGATGCCTGCTTCCCTCATTGTTGATGGGTATAGTACTTCTGTTCATAGAAAATTCTTAAATTTTTTTATACAACTGCACAGCACTTTTAGTGCCTGACAAAGTTTATCTAGTCAAACTTTTTATATGATTCAATCACAGAAGGCAGCCAACCCTTTACCTTACTACATAAACCTACTTACACTCATCTGATATAACCTCACAGTTACCATTTGTCTCCGTTACCTTTGCACATCCAAATATTTATCTGCATCACCTCCCTTTATTGCTTAAGATTTGAATTTCTCTAGATTTTGCTATTCATGGACACTCTGATTTCACTGAAGGATTAAACTAACCTGATCATTACGTCTCGTAGCACCTTGAGTCAGTAGATGTAAGCATCTTTACAAATGAGCTCTAGACAACATTACCTCACTCAAAGCACCCTTACAAAGGAATTGTAGACAACCTTGCCTCTATTGCAATGTCAGATGAGGGCAATATGGGGAACTTGTGACAGTAAAACAGGCAACAGACATTTCCAAGGCTGAGAACAGCAGGCAAGTCTACTGGAGTCAAGGTAATAAACCCTAGTACTTTCTGAGGAAAACTGCAAAAAAACATTACCTGGGGATTGGTGACTGTGCTGGTTTTGGCTGGGATAGAGTTAATTTTCTTCCCAATAGCTGGTGCAGATCCAGTCTATTGGACCACTGATCCCGAAGGACCACAAGGATATTCCATACTACATGGCATCATGCTCAGCATATAAACCTGGGGGCAGAGGGCTGAAGTTCCACTGCTCAGGCATTGGTGTGGCATCAGTGGATTGATGGTGAGCAATTGTTTTAATCTGCATCATTTGCCTTTATTTCCATCTCTTTGCTATTTTCGTTTTCATTACAAACCATTATTATTATTATTATTATTATTATTATTATTACTACTACTACTACTACTACTACCACCACCACCACCACCACCACCACTACTACTACTGCTACTACTACTACTACAACTGCTACTACTACTTTAGATTTAATTTCATGTCATTTAATTCTAGTTATTAAACTGATTTTATTTCTAATGAAACATTTTCTCACTTTTACCCTTCTAAATCTCTTTCCCCGTTTCCCCAGGGCAGGATTGAGTAAATAGCTATAATAGCATCAATTGCTCTTGTGGATTAAATTGTGACACTGGGCTACAACAATAGATTTAGGAATGTGGGAGAAGTGCATACCTGCAAGTTACTGGTGTGAGGGGGGCATGGTTACACCTGAAGTGGATTGGTATGAATGTCAGTTCATGATGCGTGGTTAAACTGAATAATGCCATGAATGAGTAATAATGTGTAGAAATGTAGTTCCCTCTTGTAGCAGCAGAGAAGCTGATCCAACATTTCTATCAGATCAATAGAAATCTCATTCATGAAAGAATGCAAAGAGTTAGCCAAGAGTAGTGAATCTTGAATAAGCAATGCATTCACACTGGATATGTGTGACAACAAACTAATATTAAAATATTTCCAGCTACTCAAGATGTCTATTGGAAAACATCTCCCTTGACTGACAGAACAATATACAATAGGAGAATAATATCCTGAACTTCTGAGAGGAAAATAAAAAGCATCTTTTTTAAACTGACAAATTATTTTTAGAGTCCTACCTTATTTTCACAGACTGGGGGATGATTATAAACTGTGAATGAAACTGGATGTGTGTCTCAGGGCTAACTTTACGAACATGAGGATGGATGTCCACTTACAGTGACCAGCAGCCAAAGGAAGACAACAGCAACACAAAGGTTCTTCACCACTGAATACGCCTTATTAGAGCAAAGTATCTCAATGTATATTGCAGGCACTGACACCAGCCACCAGGCATTTAAACTCCCATTTTGAGGACAATTGGTTTGGAATTGAACACAGTGTTGTTCAGGTCTTGAAGTAAATTTAGAATAATTTGATTTGTCTAAAACAATCCCCATCTTATCTTCTCTTTTCTGAAATGCTCTTCCAGAGCAGGAAGAGATATAACAGAAAATAGGCTGATTTCCTATAACTTTCTATCATCTAAGCTACCTGCCTGGAGCAATAAGGCATTCTTCACAGCTCTCACATATTCATTGTGAATTTCAAGAGATTACATATCTTCCTTCCCTAGGCCCTGTTGTATTATAGTTCCACAGAAAGATACAATTCCTCGTAATTGCTTGTGAGGGGCACGTGGCATATATGAATGACAAGTCATATCCAAGCACTGCATGACATGCCCTTTACCCAAAGAAAATAATCAGCCCTAAGAGAATGCAGCTGGTGTATCTTCACTTAGAATATTTCATAGAGGCTGAGACAATCTAATCACTTTTTGTATCAAAATTGTTACAAAACATTAGAGTAAAGCGTGAATTCATCATAATTTCGAATTGTTCTTCCAAGATGCTTCAAACCTCAGACTTTACATTGCACAAAAAGAAGCATTTACACATCTTTTCAAAACCACCCCCCTACCCTCATACTGTTTCTATCAGAGAGCATTAAAATCTGAAATATTAAACATGATTCACAGCCCTATAATAGGAAACCAAACATAATTTTCAGCACTGGCATGCTGAGGTTGCTGCTGTTCTTTCCTTTGTGAATGACTAAATCTTAGTACACAAGTTTCAAGGGTTCTTGAATGTGAACCCAAAGAAATTTGTCAAAATTAACTGAAGCATAAGGACCATTGAAAAAAAAAAAGTAGACACTAAAGGAGAAAATTCCTTTGAAACACATTAAATTTTGGGCAGCGAATGCAGACAGCTAGGGTATATATTTATATTCTCACTGGAGTATGTAAAACTTGCTCTGTAATTCAGAGCAAAAAAATCTCAGGCTGGGAGAGAATCATATTAACAGACATTTACAGGAACCTGCTCAGTTGCAGCCACTCAGGCTACAGGATCTCCTGGTGAGAGGCACTTTATCCTTTCACAGCCATGGAGCCCTTTTATGCAACCAAGGGGTACATTAAACATAGAGGTGGCACTTAGAATTGCATAACTGTACCAAACTCTCAGATCTTGATAGTTTCTGTCCATTGCAGGAGAAAAACTACTGAAGTCAATGGACATCTTTTTCTGAATAAAAATGCAAAGGTTTGACTCTCATACCCAGTCTCAAACCAAACATATTTAAAACCTGAACACTAAGATGGAGGAACAGCCGTATTCTGATTGTTGAATCTACCCGTCGTATATGAAAAAAGATGCCCAATTTCCATTTAAGGTGTCACAAAACATGAAGCAAAGAGGGAAGTGAAAGCAACATACTGCTGTAAATTTATTGTATTCCCTTGGAGTCAGCTTTTCTTGGCAGCCTGCACAGCTTTTGAGGATCTTGGGGGAAACCTGCAGGTTGTGGAGAGGTTCTGCAGGGACTCTTGGCAAATTAGACCTCTGTCACTGAACTCAGACTAGTTTGAGAATTTCATTAAAAAATCAAAAGCTTCCTAACATATTTGTTTATGCTGACAGCCCCATTCAAATATAGGTGATGTGTTTAAAGAAATTTGCTGTAAATTCTTTCAGTAGAAGAAATGTACTAGCTTCAGTCATCTTACAGCTCCTGTCCCAATACCATGCATCAGAGCAGTACTGCAAAAAACCCCACACAACAAAAAGCATCAAATAAACATGGTTTGCAACAGCAGAACCATATCAAATATCCACAGACTGTTAACATTCTGAGTGAAATGTTCTGTCTCACACATAGTTTCTTTGTATAGCACCAACTGCTTTCAGCTTTATACAGGCTCATAAGCAACATTTTGGAAGTAGAACCACAGACATGTTCCTGCACTCAGGGCACAGGGAAGAGATCCTGCCTACCTTTGTGGAAAACAAGGCAGCATTCAGAAGAATGCTGAAGAAGCATTCTTCTTTAAAGACTTTCTTTACCACAGCTTGTTTCAAAATACAAGATAGCTGCAGAGGGGAACCTTATACTACTTTAGCTTCTTGGACAGCCAGAAAATGGTTTTTTGAATAAGAAATAATTCCCAGAGCCAGAACAGCCTTGTATTTTCTACTCTGCATTTTAATATCTTCAAAATGAAGACTTCAGCAATAATCTGACTTGGTTTCCTGAGTCTGAATCAACATTAGTGACCATTGCATCTCTACTGTGGAGCTCATAGAAGCATGGGCATGCAATGAACCCAACCTTATGAAATAATAACATAGTAATAACATATATGCATATGTGTACATAAGAACACTATCTACTCTTGGCAGCTAATGCTGTATTTAATTAGGCTAAATTCTATATCATGTAAATGATGCAAGATATAAAAGCAGGCTCAAGATTTATCAGTACCTCCATTTTTCAGAAAAAGAAAAAGAAAAGGCAAAGTTTTTGAAGGGAAAGGATTACAGACCAAGCTAGACAGATATTCACCTCCAGATAAATGCAGATAATAAGCCAAGGAGAGAAATAATGAGAATAGACAATGATTAGCATCTTGGAGACAAGAATATTTAAGGGAAAGTGAGAAGTCCCAGCAGTCAATCTGAGTAAAATATAGCAGAAAGAAAATTAAGAAAAACAGGAGGTGTATCAACAACAAGCACCAAAGAAAACAGCTTTGTCTTAAGCTTATGCCAAGTAGTGCAAAGAACAGCATTCCGGCTATTATCCAAAAAGGAAAATATTTTATCTTAAACGGAATTGGGTTCCTAGGAGAAAGCAATGAGGAGGTCAATTAAAATTCTGAGACAATGTGTGATTGGCTTCTGAAAGGTATCCTGGCTGGCTGCAGTAGTAGAAAACAAACTCAATGACCTACAAACCCCCATCAGTTCCATGTTTCTTGATAAACAGGTATTTTATAACAACTGACTGCCACACTAAACCCAAGAAGAGTTAAATGTGTTGTTCTGAGGCACTGCTCTTGCCTCCACACAAGAAGAACCTGAGAAACAAAATAGGACCTTCCTGATTTCCACATGAACCCAGCCCAACAGTACAGTGCTTATCAGGACTTGAGACATGAATAACATCGGTGTCCTTGCAGACTTACACAGAGATCCAAGACTCTGACCTTGCATTCAAGTGCTGACTTAGTATTACCTGAACAATGCAGATTAAGAAATTTATGTAAATTTTAAATATGCTGAAGATATTTAAAGAGGATACATATAATTTTAAAATATATTTTTAAGGTCATTAGCATGTCCTCTTTTTCTACAACCATGGTCTTCATCACAACATTCCCCAAACTATGGCCACAGGGAGATCCACAGCTCCTTCTGCATCTGAGAGAGGGTAACTGTTCTTGACCCCAATAGAGCATTCCCATTGCAATTCCAATCTTCTTTCCCTCTCTTCACAAACTTTAAAATGAGCCTCTCACAAGATATATTTAATTTAATGAACTGCCCTATTTCCATTTTCTGAGTCTCTCCAGCTCCTCATTTTCCATGTGTCCTTCCTTTTGCACGACGGTAACCTAGTTGTGGTGACTGCTGGAGTTAACAGTAAAGGTTTCTAAAGAAAAAGCTCATCTCATGCAGCAAGAGAATCAGCTCAGGCAGCCAGGCACCATTTTCTCAGGGTATTTGCTGGGCCTATGATCCTTCCCCAGCCTGTTGTATTTCAATGCAAAATATACGTTGCAAAACAGAATTAAAGATTTAGAACACGGGCTGTTATACAGATTGGGTAGAGAGGCATTAATAAGCTATATCCACAAAAAGTTCTCACACCAGCACTTTCAGCAGATTCTCACACAGGATTCCTGGATGGCTGACACCACCTTCCCCCTTTCTTCCTGCCTTCCTTCCACTCCCCCTGAAAATTTTCATATAAAATAATACAATTTCAGTCATATAAGAAAAATATTCAGATGGAAAAGGCCTGTTCCCAAAAATGCAGCTTGTAAGACAACACTCTTTCCAAGGGGAACTCAAAGTGCACTGCCACTGCTGACTCATTTCATCTCCTGCACCTGCAAAATAAAAAGTTCCTTTATTCTGATGTCTTTCAGCATCAGAGGTTACAGTGCAGCCCACTACGGGCATATTTTGTTTACTTTAAATTATAGTGTTCAAATATCAGTGTAGCTTGCAATGGGAGGCTGGAGCTCAGTGCAAACTGACAGCTTTGGTGTTTGTTTTACTTCCCAGCTGAACTCTGCAGCCCTGCCAAGCTCCTGTCCTGCTCACACTGCTGATGTACCACAGGTCAAAGCCAGCTCAGGTACCTCTATTCCTTCACATCTCTTCAACTGCAAGTGATTACAAACTTCCAAATTATTGTACCTGAAGAATGCAGAAAGGTGTTTTCATGAAAAGCAACAGTTTTCAAAGTAAACAGTGATATGCATATATGGGTTTGTTTACCTGAAGAGACTGAATTTAAAAGAGAAACTCTCTCAGAAGTTGCTCACAAGATGAAAAAAAAAAAATAGTTTTGAAAACATTCAAGTATATGGAGTACACTCCATATAACCCCTCTTTTTAGTCCTACAAATTTAAGTCAGATTACACTTTTCTTGTATGTTTTTTTCTGTGAAGTTTACCAAATGCCATGTATTTTGCTTGCTAAAATTATTTTTCAGATCAGTCATATATTATATTCATTCATGTCTTCATGTTTAAATTCTAAATGGGCTTTTGATATTTTCAACATATGCTACAAAACTTTTTAAGTATTAAGTAATAAAATTTTAAAGTATTTCTTAGTACAGCATACACAAAAACTTCTTAGCACACATACACAAAATTAGCAAGAATATTGCCCAGAATTCCTTCCCATTTTTTCCCTTTACACAGAAAATAATATTGTTGTGATTATGCACTAAAAGTATTTCTAGGATAGGAAGGATGGCCCAGTGTTTTCACCATTTGACAGTATCAGTTCAAAGCAATCTTATAGTTGCCTGAAACTAATTACTTGAGTATGCCACTAAAACAAAGAAGGAAGTATAGGAATAGACAGTCAGATACTGAGCTAAGTAACAACATGTCTCCCATGAAAGGATTCACTGAAAAGCTTTACTGCATGTTGTGCACACAGCTAAAGTACTTTAAAAAGTCCAAGTGCATCATAAATATGTGTTGCACCAGAGATAAGTGGTTTTGGAGATGATAACTTCTCCAAAATACTATTAAAAGTGTGCCTGTAGAGCCGGGGATGTCTTTCTTTGGATTTTTGCTTTTGGCTTTTTTATGTTGTTTTTTAACAATGCACAGTATTATGACTGTAAAACACATTTTGTGGTTTATGTGACTGAGAATGTCTTCCAATTTTCCCACCTCACAGACTTTGCTACATTTCCAGACACCTGGAAAATTGAGACCAATTAAATGAACTTCGGCAAAAAAAAAAACAAACCAAAAAAAACCAAAACCACAAAAGAATCCATAAAAAACTCCCAAAAAAACCCTGTAGCAATTTCCTGATAGCAGGCACGTAAATCAAACATTTTCTTCTATGGATCTAGAAAAGTAAATTCTTTAAATTTTGTTGACTGTTGAGTCTCTGTTTCCTGGATTCACCTCTATATATCCTTGTATATTTTTTTCAATACTGAAAATATAATAATCTAGCCTTCTGTTCAATGAAAGCAACAGTGACTAAATATATATGAAAGAGAACTCTGTTTGGTAAAAAGACACTCTCAAATAAAGTCAAAATATTCAGGTAAAGCAATCCTTTCAAGAAAAAAACCCCACTTTTGCAGCCTGCAGGGGAGTGCTGACCCTGAGCATGTCTCAATCAGCGCATGAGTTCTGTATGGCCCAACAGGGAATGTGAGATTCCACAGGGAATTCTGATTCTCTGATGTAATGGAGTCAGCCGCAGAATTTCAGTCGGTTTATAAGATATTCAGTGTCTGCAAACACAAGTTTTCATTTTGTAAAATTGAGGGTTAATCTAATAATGTAACCCAAATAAGCACATATACACATATGTATGTGTGTTGGCCCTGTAGCCACACAACATAAATGTAAGCACTGGGTTAACTATTTCAAGACTTGAGCCATAAATAATTAGATTTCTTTCCCCTGTAACCAGAAGACTAAGGAAGACAACCATTACAATAATATACGATGAAGTTCCAGGAGCTCTCTACTAAAAGATTGTGAGGTGATTAAACAGATGTAATAGTATGAAATAATAATTTATCCAAAATAATTCCATTAGAAGCATCAAGGTTACAACATATGTCATAAGGTTGTTAGCAGCCCAAAAAGATGTAAAGAAACAGCAGCATCTGCTACTGCAATTCCTTCCAGCTACTTATTTGCAAGTGAGACTTGCTAAAGGACAGTATCAGCCAGCAGGCAACTGTTGTAAAAGTTAGGTTTAGCCCAGCCTCTTTTCACCTCCTCTTCTGTAAGTACGTGTGCAAAAACGTTAGAAATTTTTGCTATTGTTTATACATGGCAGAAAGCAGTGAATATTTCATTCTACTACTACATTAACATCATACCACAATTAGAGATTTCTCCCAAACACACTCTATTCTGGATTTCAATTTCCTTTCACACAGGAGAAAATACATGTTTTTCTGCAAGGAGATGCTGTTCCAGAACTTCTTTACCTAAGAAGTCTGAAAGAGATTTTCATCTAAACAGTGCACAAAAAAGAGAATTTCCCTACTTCAAACATTAGTTGTCAGAAGTACAATTACTTGAAGATAGATACCACAATCAAACAAAAACACCAGAAAATACTTCAAGTGAGTGAAAAAATATTTAGTACAAATTAAAGTTTTTATAAATTTTTAGATCTGAAAGAACACAGAAATATGTTATTCTCAGGATTAGCTAGACAGTAACCTTTTTCTGGTTAAAGGTATCTTCAAGTCTATTTTTCTGTTAACATATTGAGGTATTGAAGATCTAAGCAGCTAATATTTGTTGAACTACTGACTCTACCACACACAAAAGTCTAGATCAATTTCAGATTTGCAACATGAGTACTAATATGCAATGTATCTGGGGCCACTCACAAACAGACATGGTTTTAATGATGAAATCACTGGGACTAATGAGTGACAGTAGATGACAATGAAATCAATAGCCTCAGTATGATGAAATGCAGATACACATTTTTTCACATTTATAGTTCTTTTGCTTTTTATGTTTGTGTAAACCACTAGATTTTTTGTGATTTGTTTTTATAATCCATGCCAGATCCTCATTCAGTCAAGCTTTGCAGTATTTCTGCACAGATCTTTTATTCAGAAGTCTCAGAGCACTTACTAAATAATGTACCTTATGCTGGCATTAATGATGATTAAATACTCATAATTTTTAGGTACATTTATCTTTCAATAGCTTTTTTCCCTGTGTAAACAAGACTTAATATTATGTCTTTTCCTTTCCGAGATTCCAGTTCCCTTCCTTCCCACATGAGACGTGCAATCTTTTGACAGTTCCACCTGACCTTTATAGAGGCAGTGAGGTCTCAAGATTAGTTAAGGCCTTGTAATCTTTGTAAAACGCAGAAATATGGACATACATTTTTAAAAAATTTCTTTTAGGTCTACTGCTTCAGTCAAAACCAGCGACACACATATGACTGATGGGGACTGCCCTTGAAAAGAAATTAGTAGATAAATATAAGTTCAACACAAAATCATACTATAATTCAGTTAAGAAGTCAATGAATGGATGGACACTACATGAAAACCTTCTTTAGTTGTGGTGTTCACAGATCTACTTTTTTAATATCTGAATCAGTAATAAAATCCCATGATCCTAGGCAATGTTTTGCATTGGATCCATTCAGGCCAGCATCCAGGAATGCATTTAACAGAATGCATGCATGTCCATATCCTTCCTCTTCAGTACAAAAACAGCCCAGTTCTCAAGTCAGTGTAATCAGCTGCCTGACCATAAATGTATCATCACCCTCTGCTGGAAAGAGTTTAATCTACAGTTAGAGACAGCTACAAATGCTAGACACAGAACAAAACTTTAGGCACACAAATCCAAGGTTGAAAAACATAATTTTATAGATCATTATCACCTATAATGGTGAAGATAATTGCACCGGACATTTCCAGGATTAGACTGCATCCTTTAGATATCACATGAGTACTGGTTAAAGTGAAAATTCCACTAATTAAATATTAATTATAAGTAATTTTTTACCAATATCTTCTTACCTCAACAAACAATTAAGAAAAATTTTCAATCCTTAAAGCGTATGTACAGTATTTCCACATTTTCAGAATTAAAATATTTGAAATCCTACTCCTTTCTTTGAATATGTTACTGTTAATTTTAGTGTAAGTTGAGCTGTTTGCTCTGTTTGTGCTATTAAAGAGCCATGGTAAGCAGAGAGCTCTTGATGGCTGTAACACAGACAGAAAAAAAATTTAAAAAATCATTGAAAACATGAGACAAATAGGAAAAGCCAGCTGCTCACATACCAAGGCTGAGAGAACTAAATGTGTAACAGATGGTCTAGACTACCTTTGGCCATCAAAATCATGCCCAAACAATATACTACCCAGCTGTGCAGAAGAGTGGAAAACCACACAGATTCAAGTGAAGGGAAACACATAATGGCTTGAGGGTTCTAGCAATGAACGTATTTTCATGCAGCAATGTTAATGGACCACCAACTCCCTCTTTGAATCTCTTTTGATTCAGACCTGCAAGCAATAAAAACTGTCCATTCTCTGGAAAAATGTGAGATGAAACAGGATATGAAAACTAGTTGCATTTCTGCTGCTAAAACAATGTTACATATAAACTGATTTTGTGTTTCCATGTGGAAAAATGTATGACGCTCTACTCTCTCTGTCTCAGAAAGAATTAGCTGTTACAGATATAGCTGCAGATGTGAGATGGAAACATACCAACAGCATAAGCATAAGGGTATACTGGAAGGAAGATGAGCATTTTTTTATTTTACAGCAACATTTCACTTAATTTTCAGCAAATCTTGTCAATGTACTGGCATTGCTTGCTCCCAAATATAACAGCCCGGCTTGACAAAAAAAGGTTTAGGTGTCTCACTCAATGGCACAGGCATTTATGGAGAATATGGTAGATTATATGGTAGTGGAGTGAACCCTCTCTCAGGCTCCAGTGAGCATCAGCTGGAAACAGCAGAGGACAAGTTCAAAACAAGTATGGCAAGGTGGTTTGCACACAGTGAGAAACTAATGGTGAAAATCCTTTCCACAGCATGCTGCGGACACTATAAATTTTCAATGTCTCTAAAGAAACCCCAACTGGACAAATTTATTGAGGAATAACACAATAAAGATCATTAATTGCAAAGACACTCATGAGTGGCTTGATGAAAACACATGTGACTGCACATTCTTATACCCTTCCCCAGGCTTCCCTTACCATGAAATATCACAGAATGTATTCTTTAGACTTGTTTTCCTTGATCTGGTACAGTCTGGTACAGACAGGCTCACCCCATGCTCAGATTCTATATAGTTCTTACAATGCTTAAAATTAACCACTCTTTTTGTGGAGTACCCTGCATATCTAAATGTCTTCTGAATATACACAGGTGTGCAACTCACCTCTCTCCCTCTGTTCTGAATCTCAGAATCATAGACTTATCTAGGTTGGATAAGACCTCCAAGACCATCAAGTCCAACCTTTCACTGAAAAGCACCTTGCCAGCTAGACCGTGGCACTAAGTGCCATGCCAGGTGTTTCTTGAGCATCTCCAGGGATGGCAATTCCACCACTTCCCTGGCCAGCCTGTTCCATTCCTTAATCACCCTGTCAATTAAGAAATTCTTTATGAATCGGAGAGCGCTCTCTCAAAGCTCACCACAGAAACAACAGATACATGCAGCTGAGGTTGCCTCAGCCCTTCTTCCTCATCTCGCATACTCTCTTAGCCTCTCAATAGTCCAGTGGCTAGAGCAGTCATGAAGACAGGAAAAACTGGATACATTCCTTCTCGGCCTTCTAAAGGAAGGGTTAAAACATAACCAATAGATGGAGCATGAAGTACAGTGTTTGCCCAAGTGCCCAAACAGTTCATTATTGGCCTAAGCAAAGATGTATTTCTCTATCCATAACATAGTTTAAGAATAAACCACATTCTGTCTGCTGATCAGGGCAAAGCAAGAAATGGGGGCCTGAATCTCTTAAATTAGAGGAGAATTGAGTGTAGGACCCTCACACATGGGAGAGCTCTTCAGCTAACGAGCTGTGAAATACACAGAACAGATTGCCAGGTTTTTACCACAGTTTGAAAGAAGAGATCATCTCCTTCATTCAACTTCTTGCACAGACAAATCTTACACATCTAGCTTCAAAAGAAAATCCTGTGTTGCAAGCACCACAGAGAGAGAAGCGTGGTGCTGGAGTGCGAAAAAAAGAGCTTTCTGACATCTTTAGGACTCTCCCTTTCTGGAGAGTTCCTTGTTTCTAGCTTAGCAAAGTTTTGAATCCTCTCTTTCAGTTCCTTATTCTAGACTCTTTCAGTTCCTTATTCTGGACTTCTAGACTGTGGATCCCATTTGTGTCTCTCTTTTTCTATTTCTTCCTCTTAAAAGAAATTTACACCTAAATTTCTTCATAACAAGTAATCAATAAATAAAATCGAAGCCATTACACATATCTTACCATAAGAGTGAAGAAAAGAAATAAAAGAAAAACTTTATCCTCATATGATGCTGATGCAGTTTAACACAGAGATTGCTACTAGCTACAGTTAACGTTCCCAGACAAATCCTTCGTGCCTGGCACTGACCTCTGAAAGATGCTAAAGACCAGCCTAACATAAACAGGAAACATTCATGTGATTTTTCCTCAACACAGTTCCATCAAAATAAACTTGAAATTCACCTTTAAAAATATCCTGGTTCATTCTGACTAGGACTAAATGGTTTGTTCTAAAAGTCCTGAGATACTGGACTTGGGAAAGGCAAATGCTTTCAGCAAAGAGGTGGTTTGGGAACAGATAACAGTAATTTCTTCAAGTCAGCACAAATGCAGCTGAAAAAGGACACATGCCACAGTCTAAATCAACAAAGAAATAACTAAACTACCAGCTAAGATGAAGAACTGAGCAACACTGATAATCTAAAAAAAGCCTCCAAAGATAGTTCAGTTTCAGAATATTGGGTTTGAACTGAGAACAGCACATCCGGGAAGACAGGCTGAAATGTGAAACTAAATTGAGAGAGACAGAATGAGGTGAAGAGGTAAGCTTGGGAGCTGCCTGCAAAGAGAAGCTAGCAAAAGCTTTCACAGTGCTTTATATCATTCAAACATTAAAAATAAGGAGGGAGAAGAGAGGGAAAGCAGGATCCATGGATACATGTGAAAGAATTCAAATATGGAAGAAGAGATGATAAAGGAGATTATTAAGCAGCTGACAGAGGATTAAGGGGAAACTAAGAGAACAGAAAGAATATAGATTTATCATAAAATGACAAAGTGGAATGGTATGGGAAAATGACAGGATTATCCACGTCAAAAGAAGTGAGCTGAATAAATAAATAAATAAATAAATAAATCTAAGGTGCGCTTGGAAGTGGCATTAAAGATGAATATTAGAAAGATAAATATAACAATTATACAAAGCCCTGGAAAAGACTTGCACTTTCAGAAGAAACGATTACTAAAACATTTTGATTTATTTTGGTGTCTTTCAGAAGTTTCTACAGCTCAGACATGTCCATATATACTCATGCTTGCTATTTGATTATAAGACCACAGAGTACTTTATTGACTCTCAAATAATAATACTTTGACTATGCCAAATTTTAGCTATTATTTAATCACACGTTTCCAATTTCCATATTTCCGTTCCATAAAAATTTCCTAAAAACCATGCTTATGTAAATAAGGTCATTTCAGGTACAACCTTAACAAATTAGCAGCTGTTATGCCACTATTAGTCACTGAGAAACTGAGGCTGTTCCCTCATTCAATTATGATGCTGCCAATTCCATTTCCTGGCCTTTGTCTTTCTGGCCAATACATGCAGCTTGGGGAAATTCACTTCTGCTGCACCGCTAGACTTTTACCCTAGAAAATGCTGAATGGTCACTGACCAAAAACATGGACGCATTTTGGGGTGAAGGCAGAGAACATTAAATTGAGGAGGAATACTTGTTATAGCTCAGCCATATAATATAGCAATGTTAATCTGTTAAAAGTCATGCTGCTTTAAGCTACATATTTTATTTGTATGTTTAGTCTTATGTCCAGTCAGCTCATGTAGGAACTATACTTCTGTGCTTAAATGACAGAGACAGCTAAAAGTAACAGTATTCTGTAATAACCTAATTCTCAATTCCTGTCTGAAAGCCATCTTTATACTTGAATTCACTGGCTGTTCTGGTAAGCACAAGCTTAGTGAACACAGACAAAACAACAGCAGCCTCTATATGAAATTTGGAAAACATTTTGAATTCTTGACTACTCTGGGTAAAGCACATAATTTTTATTTCCAGTTCCAGAATGCTTTTTCAAGTGTAAAAGCTTTCAACCTACACTACAACCTACATTTGTGTAGTGTAACTATTTGCCTTTGTTTTGACAATTCAAACAAAATCCTTCAGTTTCTCCTGCACTTGTTCCAGGCTGAGATGATGCTTTGCAAATACAGGTGACTTAACAGCAGTCTTCCAAAGTACTATCAGTGGCTTGGGCACTGCTGTTAATAATCTCTAATACTCTCCCTTGAAGTATATGTAAAGACACCACGCTACATGTTTTGCACTCACATGCTTTTTTTGATGTTGTTTTCTCCCTACAAAAGCAACAGGCAACTGCTGATTTACAGTCAGTATGTGATTGACAAACAGATGGGATTGTTTTCCTTTATAGCTATGATCCCCCAGTTTAGGGCATCAATTACATGTGAAATGTTGCAAGCTACATTAATAATATTTATCTTATTTCTCAAACTTCAGTATTCAAATACACTAAATATTTCCCATGGGACTGTTTTCCTTAATAGTTATGAGCCCCCAGTTTCTGGCATCAACTATGTGTGAAATGTTGCAAGCTACATTAACAATCTTTATCTTATTTCTCGAACTTCAGTATTCAAATACACTAAGTATTTCCCATGTCAGGTACTGGTTTCTCTGATGATTTTTCCCAGTTTTGTCTAAAAAAAAATCCTTAGAATTCTTCTGCCCTTCAATGCTAATCATTAATGACTGACCATAAGAGAAAGAGAAAAATTGAGTCTTTCATACCAAACATCCATTTCAGAGATGCTATCAGCTCACATCCATTTCAGAGATCTTACCAACACCCAAGGCTCATTTTTAACAATGTTAACCTAAGCCTCCTTCTCACAGTTCCTCACTAACCTCCTCCTTCTCTAGCACAATTATTATCATAACTGTTACTATGTCAATCACTGAATGAAATGTAGGCAGGCTTCTTGTTTTCAGTGAACCATTTCAAGCTTAAAAGCACTAAGTGAAAAGTAACCTGCCTTTTGGTAAAGAGAAAATGGAATCAATTATGATCTCTTTGTATTCATTCTTATCTTCTGCAATATTTTTATCAAAAACTATTGAAATATTATAACAACTAAGTAAAATACCTGAATCACTCCTCTACCCTTTACTTTAATCTGGATGTTGGGGTCCTAAACAACAATAATGCTGCTGGAAACAACCCAATATCCCTCACTTTTTTGGGATAGAGCTAATCAGGTTCCCTTCTTCTTCCCAGCCAGTCAAACCCCCGCTTTCCCTCACATATAGGTAAAATTCATGCCCCTTTACTTGTCCACCTTCACCCTAACATTTGCTTTCATTTTTGAAAAAAAAAGATATTCAATAAATTTTGCTGTCTAGAGTGTATTTAGTCATGGCCCACCCTTGCTTCCCAATACACTGCCTTGTTTTTATGTTGCTGTCTTTGCATGTAGCTAGGAGGAAAAAAAAATAAAAAAACCCCCCAGCAAACCAAAATTAAACCAAACAAGCAAAAACAAACAAACAAACAAAAATCCACCCCACACAAACAAACAAGCAAAAACAAACAAACAAACAAAAATCCCAAAACATGCAAACATGCAAACAACCCCAAAAAACCTCAAACAACAAAAAAAAATCCCACATGCAAAATACTTGCTTTGGGTTCATTTTTAGGGCTAAACTTAGCTTCACTCACGTCCCATTTTACTATTACTCTTTCATACTTCCAAGGTATACTTTTCTTTGCTAACCAGATTATTTTCCCCTTTCCATATTTGGTTCTTCTTTGGACATAATTCAGTTAAGGAAGTTGGACTTGCCTGGCTTCCTACAGGCAGCACCCAGCATTTTACAAGATCCTATCCTGCAATGGAATAAATCTGCATGAACTAACTGTGCATAAGTTAAGTCTCAGAATGAAAACAAGGTTCTTCATCGACCAAAGAAATATGTTCTGAAACCATTTCCTAACAGAAGGAGGACCTGAAAAGAATTTCAGGAATAAGACTTCCTCACTGTGTGGAAGAAAACTATATTGTCAATATCTTGCCTTTATTCAGTTTTTCCTTATTGAAAACCAAAATGTCTGTTCTTGAGCAATGGGCATCTGAAGCTGGCTGCAATCACTTATCAGCACTTTTATAATGAGAGAATAAGCAATTAATCGGCACATCAATCCTCAGAGAAAGAACTACAGTGCCAAGGATGCTAAGTTTTATTGGGCTGCAGGGGCTACATACTGGTGTTTAGGATTTGTTTACCTTCACACCTGATGAGGCTACAGCAGGCTCTTGAACTTAAATCTATGTTGATAAAGGATGACAAAATTATTATTACCTTTTATTCAGGCAAAGCTGAAGAATTCACTGAGATTCTGAACTATCCATGCTTAATTAATTACAGATTATGCTTTGTATATAATTTGGGCATCCCATTCAAGAATGGGGTTATTACTAAGGCTGTTCTTTCCTATAAATAAGCTAGTTCTGAAAATTTTTATTCAGCTCTTGCACTTCTAGTGTCTCTGTATTTTATGGAATTGCTGTTTTCAAAGAAGTGGAACAAATTCGTCTTCCTTATTCTTTCATATCTGTTTTATCTGAACACACGTTCTGACCACAATCACCTAGTTACTTGAGGCTAAAGTAGGGAAAAACCAGCGCATTTCAGAAAATATTCCTTCCTTCCTCCACCCAGCAGCTAACTCTTTCAGAGTCAAGAACAGAAAGAAAGATGAGACCTGCTTCAGCATAAGTTTTTTGAAATATTCATTGGCTTTGTGTGTCTTATTTTTAACTACATGATTATAAAGTTGTGTTAAGAGTTTCTATCAAGTCAGATACATTGAAAACATGACCCTCTGCAGCTTTCTTTTTAATTTATTATTTTTCTATACAGATGTGAATAGTTTTTGGAATTTTATTATCCAAATTTTAGCATATCATTTACTTACTGGTTTTGCTGCTGTCTGTAATAAAAATCATCACCAAGAAAGACACCAGGAGACAGATTGTTTTCAGCAGTATTAGTTCAGGCAAGAAAAACGAATATTTTACTTACAGAATGCCAGTCACATACAATTAAAAGTCATTGTAAATTTTGAGGCTTTCAGAAAACTCTTAGCTGTCACAGCTGTCTAAAAATATCTGTCATAGGGAAAATGTTGGGTTTTGACAGTTACCAATAAGTCTTTTAAGGACAGACTCTGTAGATTTGCTCAGAAGACACATTTGCACAACGTGGCTCTGGTATTTGTGGGTCTGAGATTTTGTTTACCTTATCAGAGACAGACTTGGGTTTTGCTGGGCTCAGCAACCTAAGGGATGGACTTACTCTTCATATGTTCTTATTACTTTTTGGTATGTTCTACGAACTATTTAGTATTACTTAGTAGTACTAGGTATTTCATAGAACTACTTACTTACTACTTAGTTGTATTAACTGTTTGGTAAGTTCTATTAAAGCTGTTAACTGTTCACTACATCAAGCAAAATTTTTTTCTTTCTTTTTCTTTTAAAAAATAAATATCTGTGGGTACTACACATTTCAAAGCTCTCAGTATACAGTACTAAATTAAATGTTTTATCCCATCATCAGTGGGATAAAATACACTGACAGTATTTTCATGAACAGCCTGGGCTGTGAGGAACTCTGCCCAAACTTGCATTGAAAAATATTCCTAAAAATTTCAGCTAGAGTATGACAGCTTGCTTGACTTTTCTCTTTATCAAGGACTACATCCAACTCCAAAATGTGCCAGTTCTATAGCTGGAAGCTGATGCTTCCTCCAAGGCTTTCATTACAGTAGTAGCAACCCATGCAAGTGGCATATAAAAGTTCCCAAGCTCCAAAAATCAGATAGTAGAACTGTTGCCCTGTGATGGCATCACAGCCGCACATGAAGCCAATGATTTTCAGAAGTGCTGGCTTAGAACAGCATTTCTCCAGGAAAATCAAAACCAAGAGCCCTAATGGGAACAGAGGCAGCTGTGCCCTGTGCCCAGACATGCTCTAATATCCCTTAGGGAGCAGAGGGAACACTGGCTGAAGACAGCCACATAAGAGAAGGTTATTGTCCAGCTTGCATTTCTTTCCTAGAAGTTCCCACTGCTACAAAGTGGCATTTATTTGGCTTTAAAAGGAGTCAAGCAGAGACTTGGGAGAGAGGTAAAGAGGTTGTTCTCATCTGTAACACAACTGGAGCCTGGAATCTGAGCCCAGATGACTTGAAGTCATCTACACTAGCCAGGAGTGAAACACTTAGAAGAGGTATGGGACAATTACAAGGATGATGGCCACAAGGAGATCCCTCTGTTACATCGTCTGCATTAATCAGTCTCTTCAATCCTGAAAATTAGGTATTCACCTTCCTCATCACTATTACACGATTAACAGTCTACGTGATCTGAGTTCAGACCTGAGCAATCCAGGTCGGTTTCTATCTATGATGAACTCTGCCAGTACGAAAGGATAGGAAAAGTGAGGCCAGTACCACAAGGAAGCCTTCGGCTTAAGTAATGAAGACAACTAAATTACAAAAGGCTATCATACCACACCACGTCAAAGAAAAGGACCAGCAACTCTCCTCTTTTTCACATCACCAAGCAAAGCAGCATCAAGGCTCCATCCCTTTTTCCTTCCTTCTTACTCTAATAAACTCTCAGTGATATCCCATCATATTCACAGCCAAACTAATGACCATTTTCAGCACAAAGACCAAAAATGGAAAGCAGAATCATAACATTCCCTTGTTCCTTCCCTGTTGCTTTTTCATTCTTTAAAAATGAAAAAAAATAAAACCAAAATCTGAGTCTTCATTTATAAAAAAAAGGAATCACTTATAAGTTATAACCAACACATCTTTACATGAGCAAACACTTTCTTTCAACTGAAATATTGACTTTATTCAGATGAGTTTAAAAGACCTGCAGTATCACTGGGAATTTATTTCATAACAAACACAATTGTATCTTTTTTGCATTATTATATTGTAAAAGTTCACCACATGCTAATACAAAGCCAATGAAAATGGAAGAACCTAGTTTTGAAAATGAATTACTTTGCCAGAAATGTTTTCCCTTCCTTAAGCATGAAGGTAAGGTATAAAGGGTGCATGAGAGATATATTTGCCCCACAGTATTCAAAAAGGCAGATCCAAAATACCAGGCCATGCATCCTAGCCCAGAGGGGGGACTCCAGGTGACGGCCATAAAAATCTCCTCTGAGAGCCGGGCTCTGCACTGCGAGTGCTGCAGGAAGGTCTGGCCTGGGACAACCTCCTCCACCTCTGTCCTGTCCCTCACTGCTGTCCACAGCATCCCTCAGTAACCAACTGAGGGAACACAAAATTTTTCTTGCCAAAATATCTGCTCTGGTTACATGTGTTCAAGAGATAATCAGAATGTCTTGTTAACTCATCACTATTAAAATCTCTGTAATATCAAGCAGGGGAGTAGAAAATGACTCATCCAGTCAGAGATGAAAAGCAAGCAGAGCTGTTTCAATTTTCCAGCAGCAACTCTGACAGGCACAGATTCTGTCTCAGACAAAAAAATTACTTGAAGCACTTGAGTAAATTACTTCCAACTACTTCTGTCAGCAGTGGCTGTATGATACACCTCTCATTTTCAGCCACTGAAAAAATATCTGTAATATGTTCTTTGAAGACCTCTGGTGGCAAAGACTGAGCACTAACCTTCCCTCTAATTTGGATAAAAACATGAAGTCTGCACCAGAGAGGCTCATGCAGTGATTTTGAATAGAAATCCTGTGCACTTTCAAACAGCTTGCACAGTGACTGACTGCAGTTTTGCTTTAAGACACAATTCCTGGAACTAATATATCACTGTCCTCATAATACCCAGCACCATGAACAATTGCTTAACTAGAGCTGAGCAAATAATTATTTTAGCTTCTTTTGATGCCGCGTGGAATTATCTATAAATTGCAAGTACTGTAGACATAATATTAGATGAAAAAAACCACATTTATCCAAATAGCTAATAATTATTCCAGCTTTTTCTTTTGCCTTCCTTTCTTTGCCTTCCTTCTGAACCACAGGATTAAGGCCAGAAGGGATGAATGCTTAGGGCATATTCCCTCTTCTTCACTTCAAGAAAAAAAAAAATCCATTTTCCTTTGGTTTTCTTTTAGGAGTTTTTTTGTTGTTCAAGAAATCAAAATTATCCAAGCCACTCAGTATAACACAGATAGTGGCTGTAGATAATTTTGAACACTATATGCTAACTAATAATAAAATTCTGCTTTCCAAGATGTAAAATCATCTCTCTGAATGGCCCAATTCTATCTAGGTTTTGTTTAATGGATGAGCTTGTTGTCAACCTATCCAAAAAGGTTTACTGCTTGCTCTTTTCCTTTTATCAGAATGACATCTACAAAATCACAATAATATAAGTGTTGTGAAAGGCTAAATTTTCCTCCTAGTATTTTTAGGTCTTATAGGAAGCTTTAGTATATCTATTTTCTCCCTGATAGCAATAACCATTTATTATCAAGAAAAATGCGTCAGGAGTAAAATGAAAGATTCTCTCAATTTGAAGCTTGATTTCACAAGAAAGGAGAAATTAGCACCCTATTCTTCAAAAAAGGCAGAAATGCCCTCTTTCATCCACAGATTTCCTACATATAGCAAACGTCCAAAGAGATGCTCTCTCTTCTCTAATACCATCACTAAAAAGCACCTCTGTGCAAGAAGATGTTTTAGCATTTGAAAAACCTAAATCTTTGATGAAACCAAGTCTCTGCAAGACTCATATTCTTCTCCATGCTGAGCACTCTAGCCTCACAAACTAATTTTTTTTCATTTATTTAATGTTGTCATATAACTTCATCAAGCTCTAAGATAAAACCAAAGTGCTCTGATGCAGTTTAATTCCCCCAAGGTCTTAGCACAAGTCTGAACTTAAATATCAGATCCTAAGGGTTCATTACAGTGGAAAAAAAGTCATTCTTCATATTATAAATGAGAAACAACAGTGACAAGTCTGATGCATGTAGATATCTTTACATATTTTTAAATAAAACATATTTAGAGGGGATTTCCCCATTTGCTTTTTTACTGCTAATCACATAATTTAATCACATTAGTTTAAACTATACTATCCCAGTAATTCCTTGGCTAAACTACTGTGGAAACAGGAGCTGAAATCAAATATGTCAATTCCACTTATTTTGCAACTAATCTTTCAACAGCTGCAAAAAATCCAGATGTAATATGTCAATGTTTCCAAGTCTCATGGCTTCACTGTCTTATAAAATTATTTCTGTTTTAAACCATCCTATAAGCTCTTCACAGTCAAAAGTCACAGCTTGATTTCAAAATCTAATGTACTTCATGTGCAACTTTAACAAGTATCTTGTAGCTCCTGTGTGAACAAGTTATGCTGAGGGGGAAACTACAGGACAAAGAGCAAGTCAGAAGGATAATGAATGCTATGCAAGATATGCAGGGGAGAACAGCACCAAGACCTGAACTTGTTTCATAGTATCACACCACCACCATACAGTTGTGACTGAAACAAACATCAAAACCATTCAAGTACCATTCATTCCTGATAAAGCATTACTGATACCTTTGGACTCTCTTCATCTTCCTCACAGGTGGACAAAAGGCATTAGGCTGGCATAGGACTGTTACTTTGATTGCAAAATGGGTGGTTTCAAAGGCTTGAGGTGTGCACAAGGAAGACATTTAAATATAAAGGAAGAAAAGAATACCAACAGCTCATCTTTATTTCAGTGATTTTATAGAAGCCCTCAAGAAAAGCAGTGAAGGCCAGTAGCACATCTGATTCAGTGGAAAGGTTACAATAACATCAAAAACATTAAAATGTTTAAACAAGGGAGTTTCAACACTTTCAACACGATTCCATTGTCCCCAATTTGCAGAGCCAAAACTCATCTCACAGAGAAAACAGAAAGATAAAGAGGAACAAAATGAACACCCAACAGGTGAATCTTCATAAGGTTCAGTTATCTGTACAAGCACAGTTTGTTCAGAATATTGTTATGGATTTTTCTAGAAGTTGTCTCCTACCATTTTATCCTATAGCTGTCTCATAGAAAAGAAGCTGACAAAGGTAGCCTCAACTTTGCCTTGAGCCAACAGGATCATAAATTATTTTTGTTGTTGCCCTTAACAGCACACTACGTCCCTTACCTTTAGTATGCACAACCAAAAAGAACTTGTGCCAAATTCTAATATCAGGTACTTGAACACAAAATAGGAAAATTGACTGAATCAAGCTTTATTTATAGCTTTTAATGCTCAAAAAGCTATAAATCTGGTATCAGCAGACAGAAATTAAAATATCGCCGGCAGGGGGCTATTTGCAAATCACAAACGGGACGGGGCTGCTGTGGAATGTGGCTCGAGCTGTTTTATTTTTCAGCATCAGTCTCATTACATGATTATGACAATGGGAAGATGCTAGCAGCTCACATCCAACAAAATATGGATTAGTTCTATAGTGAAAGTTGCATAAAGACATGAAAGCTAACAGTATAAAGTGTCATTGTTAACATCCTTCTAGTGACTTCATTTTACACACATCTGCAAAACATATATGATTTAGGATACAGACACCAACAAAACACTGAACAAGTTAGCTAAAATACTAGTTGTATCATGAAAATCAGTGTAAGTTCAGTCACATTGATTCTTCTAGGACTAAAGTGCAGAGAATATCACAGTTATTAATATAATCTCCATTGCTTGAAAAAATCTTTTATTATTATTATTATTAATAATAATAATAAATAAAATAAAAATTAAACTAAAACTAAAACTAAAAATTAAAATAAAAAATAAAAATAAAAAATAATGTTGCACCCAGGGTTGTGCAAGAATGTAAGCTGATCAAGTTTGTAGATATGTAGTATTTTTTTGAGAGATAAAAAATAAAATTAGCCTGAATAAAATTAGGCAAGCTTCTGAACACTTCTTCCAATCTGCAATGTTGTCTGAATTAAATTTCCCTCAAACAATTGTGGAGATATAATTTGAAGCCTAAAGTTCATGGGAACTTGCTCTAAGAAGTTGTTTGGTCAACATGATTCTAAAGCCAGTTCCCATTAGTGCATACTTACTTATGTTTTCCTCTTGTTAAATTGCCAAATTTCAGCTGTGATGAGTGAAAAACATGGTTCTGTGATAGCTCCCTACACAGAACATTTCAAAAGTAAATAGGTAAATAATTCACTAGACTGTCAATGAACAGAAATTAAAACTTGAGCTATAGCTCCCTCCAGCACTAAGCACAATTTTCTTGACTCTTTCGATCTTGTAAAACCAGATTTATCAACTGCATGTTTCATATTCTGCAGATCTAAGGAATAGTTTAATATTCAGTATTTGACATTTACACTAGAGATGGTCTCAGGAAACACAATACAGTTGTCTCAGGTTCTAAAACCAAGATTCTCAGTTTTCATGAAAGTTGGAAAGTGGAGATTTTGTTCGTTGATTGCTTCCAATTCAAAAGGTGTGTTCAGATGTACAGCTTCCATCCAACTTCAGCAAAACCAGGAATCTGAGCCCAGATGACTTGAAGTCATCTACGCTACCCAGGAGTGAAACAATTAGGAGAGGTGTGGGATGGTTGATTACAAAGATAATGGCCACAAGGAGATCCCTCTGTTACATCATCTGTGTTAATCGGTCTCCTCAATCCTGAAAATTAGGTACTCACCTTCCTAAAATAAGAAATGAAGTAATTAGAATTATCTATCCACTAGGAGAGTAGGATAGATAATTGCAATTAGACCATGGCAAGACTGTCTTCATTTCAATATCTGGTATACTTACTCCAAACTGGTGCTTTGAATATCTACTCAAGGTGAGCCTTCTTGACACTTCTTCATTTTTTCCCAAAAGATATCACTCAAGTTTCTCTTCTGAAGTTACATAACATATAACTGGGCAAAACTCAAAATCAATGTTTCAATGATTAAGAACCTCTCCAGATTCTGGAAAACAGAGATTTAAAACTCATCTGCAAACCCAGGTCAGCACAATTTTCAGCAATGGCCTTCTGCATTCTCAGAAAACTCCTTAGTCACAAGTAAAGTAATTGAAATTCTAGTTCATCTTCTGCCTCAGAAAAGGCCACTTCTATTTTATTGCATCTCTCCAGGACTGTCTTCACATGCACAATAGACCAGGGAATGCCTGTGAATATGAGAATTGCTGAGGGTGGCCTCTAAGTCTCTGCTTTTAGATATAGCTCTCAAGTGGCCTGCATGGTCTTCAGTCCTTAATTACCTCTGTACTACTTGAATGGCTGATACCCCAGTGACATCAACTGAGCTGAGAATTTAGGGTTCTAATGACATACACCTAGTCACTTAGGTATCGAAAGATGACTAAAACCATAGGTATCTAACTGAAGTCCAAACCAATTCCTACTACTCATTCCACATGCCTGAATGGAACAAATCATCTGCTCAGTTCTAATGCTTTACTTTTTAAGACGGTTTGTATTGATTCTTGCAAATGGAGAAGCCTAAGAGGACCTCTAAATTATCTTTTATAGATATTTTTTCTTGTTTAGAGTTTGAAGAATAGATTATATTGAGACAGAGTATGAAATGAGAAAACTTAAAAAAAATGGCTGCAACAATTCAAAAACTAAAGTGCAAGTGCATGGTCTGAAATTTTATTGAGTGCATAATATAAAAATTAACTTCATCTATCCTGTTTCCAGGAAAATATGAAAATTTTAAATGGAAAATACTAAGCACAATGTCAAAAAATTCTCCACAGAGCTCTTATTCCAAGACAGCTTGTGACTGCAGCAGTAAAATGGGAAGCTCCACTGATGACAGAGGAAGGCCAGTTATCCTGGGGCATTGCCATGGCAGGCCTTTTACAAGGACAGAAAATAAACCTATCTGCAAAAGTGACATTTGCCCAGAACTCAAGATGGATAATGAATGGCATAATCCATATAACAATGGGGAGCAAAATAACTGCTCTGTAATCATCCTTTGTGATCCTTCAGCAGTTTCGTAAAAATTGCATCATGGCAGTAATACTTTTTAAGTTTTTTCTAATGACTAAGCTTTTTACAAATGACTTTTATTCATTAGTAATTATGAATGCTGTTCATCAATATCCTTTTGGATTCATCAAATGCGTTCAGTATTCTGTAACACGTATTCTGCATAACTACTGTATGTTTCATTTTCAATCATTTATACAATTTATGCCCATAGTTGTTTACTATGACAGCATACTAAAAATACAATGAAGAGTTCACGTTATAATCCCAAGCATTGTCTTAGGCCTCTTTTTGGTGATTTTGTCACAAAAAGTATGCAAAACAAGTGCATTGCCCTGTGACTTGCAATATTCCCATTATAGAAAAGTAAATGCTGCATTTTTCTCTGTTTGTTTGACACACTGTTTTGATTCTATATTTGCCTTTTGTGTTTTGTTACTTGATTAGTGAAAATAAGCCTCAAACCACTTCAAGATGATGTTTCTTCTGCCCATTTCACCCTCGCTGTTTTTGAAAGAACTGGAGCCCTAAATGCATTATCTAAGGAAACACGAGTTAGACAAGCAACTGGTTCCAATTGCAGGTCATAATCTCCCTGCCCCATCTACCTCATCTTGCTAAATCCTCCTAAATCCCCTAGCTTCTGCTCCTCTAATCATGAGGGTTAGAAGCTGCAAGGGCTGCTTTTCGCTTCATTAAAATTTCCTTTTAATCTTTTATAATCTGTCAGCACAGTACATAAACACCCATCAGAAGCTTATTCCTTCTAATTTCACAAAAGGGGATAATTTTACTATACATTCCATATTTGCAAAGTTAAGCTGCATTTCACACCACCATAAACCTTGGTCAGAAGGATGAATAGTTAAGCAGTTGAGCAAATGGCATTTATGGCTACAGCTGGGTGCATTATTCATTGTGAAGCATTTATTTGGTGAACTTAAACCTTGGTTTTGCTTATGAAACATCCAAAAGCTGATCCCAAATTATTTCAGTACATGGGGCTCTTTTCAGAAAGTACATTTGAACTGTGCACAACTGCATGTTGCCCGTGTGCCCCTTGCGTGACCGGCTGCCTAAATCAAAGAGATTAGTTTTCCTTCCTGACAGGGTGACTAGAATTTCTTTTAGAGAGCAACAACTAGTTACCCAAGCAGATATTGAAGAGATCATCCATCCTCTGCTACAAATTTTCAAAACTTCAGTGAACAAATGAGCTATTAGCTAAACATTCAATCCCAATTATTAACAATGTATATTTCCCCTAAAAATACTGCTAGCATTGTATAAAGTCTACATAACTTACATAACTTTACAGTTCTGCAGCAGAAAGGCTTCAAATGCATCATCTAGGAAACCACACTATGCAAACATTCTCTGAGAGGTAACAGAAGAGAGGTCTCACTCATGGGAGCAGTGATTTGCCCTCACTTTCCCTCTCCTTCCCTTTGTAAAAGTACAGATGGATGTAAATAGGAAGGGACCACTGGAGGCAACCTAGTCCAACCTCCTACTCAAAGCCAGGCTAAATTCAAAGCTTTATTGCATTCTGTTCTCACTCTAACCTTTCCTTATAAGCACCTCATGACAGAATACGTTAATGCTCAAGAAAAAGGGAAGCGGCAATTTTCAATTTTTTAACTGATGTTGGCTATATATGATTTATTACTCTTTTCTTCAGGTTCGTTTCTTCTGATTTTTGTTTGGTTTTGTTATTGTTGTGGGGTTTTCTTAAACACAAAGCATTGAGCTCCCCTGGTTTTTAGAAATAAGAAACAAACATGAATAACATTACTATTACCAATTTATTTCTTATACTACTGTAATCAGAAGACATCTCTAGGCATAAATATAGGTTTAGAACAAACCCATTTGGAAATACCACAAATTCCATTCTGTTAGCTGCAACAGAAACTTTTCAGAATATCTTCCAGGAAGTGACAGTGAAATAAAGAACATAAGGCTGCTCTAACTGCAAATGATCTCCTTGATTGTATCTACAGTACTATAAACATTTTCCTATTCCAATTTTTTATTTTTCTTTTTTTCTCAGAGGACAGTGAAATGAGTGCGTGGTTGTTTGAAGGAAAAATTACTCATTTGCCCAGGGGAGAGGCCTTCCTTCCATTAGGTTCTCATCTGAAAGCCATGTTGCAAACATTTCTTCCATTCTAATATTTATATAGAATAAAGGAAAGCACCTGAATTTATAAAAAATTATAAATTCACAGATTTATTTATAGTAATTAATAATTTACTCAATTTTTGTTGATGCTACACATAATGAAGAATCTGCATCAGATCCAAACAATAGGGAGATTTTTTTGAACAGTATGCAATACCATGAAAAACTGTTATTAAGTAGTAACTAATAATTAAAATTTAGCAGTAAAAGCTCCAAGAAAATATCGTCAGCCTCTTTTAAATCTTCTGTCACTGATGTCAACATGCATCCCTCTAGACTTCAGCTCCAGCCCGTACACCATTTATATGCTCTCTCTCATCCTATGATGATTTATCCTCTTCTGCCAAACAGATTATATACCATAACAACTATTCTACTCTCCACAGGAAACAATAACTGCAACATTAAAGGATTTTGAAACTGCTTACCTCAAAATGGGTTTGAAATTAAATATCCTATTTTTGTAGACTGGAACTGAGCACATTTATTTTAAAGTATTGGATGTAGCTAAAAATTCCCTTGACTTTCCCTAATGTAATTCTGTAACGTTCCCAAGCATGATAGCTTTCAAGCTTTCAGTATGCCACTGAAGCTTTCAGTCCCACTCCTTCAAATATTGCTGAAGACTGCCAAGCAAAGAAAATTTAAAAAAAAAATGCAAAGGAGTGCCAAGGGAAAAAAGCAAAAAAAAAAAAAAAAAAAAAAAAACCAAAAAAAAAAAAAAGTCAAAGAAAAACAGAGTCAAGCCCTAGACACAAAACTGAAACAAACAGAACTAAAAAATCCAAAAGAGAACACTCAAAAGTCTATTTCTTCTCCTGGCTGAGACCAAGCCAAAAAAAGTTAATCAGATGCTATTATGATTCATTATAAATAATTAATATTTCTCCTGCTTACAACAATGCCTTATGTTCTGAAGGATACAGAAATGTCTGCATGAATGCCTGGGGAAAGCCAGCTTGAGTACCCAGTCCAGTTCTCCTTTTGAAGCAGTTCAAAAGGACTGGGATAACCAGCTCAGAAGGACACAAAGTATCCATTTCCCATGCTATCATGTCTTAAGTATTACAGAACACTTACAATAAACTAAGACCTATAGGAAAGAAAGAATCAAAGCTACAATCACTGGATGAAAGAAGAAAATTGAATGTACCAATACTATTTCAAACAAGCAGCAGCAGACACATTAAATTTCAGGACTCACTTTTTCTTCAGAGGGGCTTCTCCCTCCACAGATTCCATCCAAAAGGTGTGAAACTACTATATATGAGACATCTATGCTTGATTTCATGTTCTTTCATTAGGTAAGATACATCTCTGGTTCTCTATTGAATATTTCAAAAGTCTGCTTTGGCAACCATATTCTTTACCTAAACTTCAAAGTATCTTTAAAGGACAAGAGAGAGAAGCAAAGACCCCTTGCAGGATTTGTGAGGCTGAGCTGTCAGCATTGGCAGGGGAGGCTATCGCACCTGAGCTGAAACACAGGATGTGCAGTTCAGAGACACCCAAAAGCATCTGAACAGAAGGACTTTAGGGGGAACCAGAGTGTACTTTCTCAAGAGGGAAGACAGGCAAGGGCCAAGGAGGGTCCTGAAGGCTGGAAAGCCTGAGGGTAGAACGGATGAAGGTGGAAAAAAAAGCTTTTTTCTAAGAATCCGTCACCTGATTGCTACAGGCTTCCCACACATACCCTTTCCTCTACACACAGCATCCCAATGCTCTGGACTCTGATCCCTGTCTCTGAACACATACACATAACACACAACCTGACAGCAGACCCCTCTTTCAGTCAATCTGTTCCCTAGTGGGTGTCAGTAGGATTTTGGTCATGAATTTTAGCAAGAACATGTCTAGCCCAGAGACACTTTATCTCATATTTAACAAATATATTATTACCTAACCAATGGAGCCACACACCTCTAGCTAATATTTTTCAAGTTGGTAACTTTTAGATCTTGTAAATAATCTATCCTCTCCTGTAAAGACATTTCTGTTTACAGTTGCAAGATGCACTATTCACCCTTAGTTCACATAGTTTAAAGCTTGCTTATTGGTGACTTGACTGACGTTTTCCTTACAGTACTGAACTCAAATTGTACTAAAGGTGCTTCAGTCCATCCTGCCCTTTCCTAGGCATCTCTCAAAATGCAAGGTAAAATGGCAGTATCACATTTAACATTGAAACTTCAGCCCAATTCCTTCCATTCGCCCAGAGATTCAAACCAATGGTTTGCAACGAAAATACAGTTGAGTTATTTAAGCCATAATTCTCTGTGCACATATGACATTTTCAGAAAAGGTGTATCTCCAGAGACAGCAGTTGTCCAAACACACAGTCATTATGTTGATTTTGTTTAGTACCTCTTGACTGCCAGGCTGGCTGTGTTCCAATTCAGCTCATGGTCAGCATAACGATATGCTTACAAGAGGGAAAAGCAGCACGCTTCAGAAATTCTGTACTGCTCAGTCCAAGCAAATGCTTTATTTAGATTTGTATTGTAATGAAATCCGGTGGAACATTTTCAAAAGGCAGGTTACTGTCTTCAGAAGTACAAAAATCATCAAAATATCTATGTACCTGATAAATCCATAATAAAATTCAATTAAAATTACTACTAGAATTTAGGAATGAAATTACTACTAGGATTTAGGAATCATTATATATTTAAAAAAATCCCTGTGGGAGCCTACGTTATTGAAACATTAGGTATATAAGTTGGTCTTTTTTAATATTCAGATCCAAACAAGAATAACATATAATAATGAAAATAGCCCATTCCAAATCACTAATATATCATTAAGAAACAACATAAAATTATACCTTGTTATTTCTTTTAAAGTTATAAAATAAAGCCATCTAAGTGCGTATCTCTTGTGTAAACACAGTTACAAACCTAAATCTTATTATCCTACCAAAGAGGATAATAACTCTTTACTCCACCTCAATTTTATCTTTATGCTACTGGATTTCTCCAAGAAGCAGGCATAACTGTTTTCCTCATTCTTCTTTGCTTCCATTATCAACTTGAGAAGCTTTTTACAGCCAGTTCTATCTATGTATTTGCACAGGATTTTCCAGAGAGTAGGCATATCTGCTCTACTGAAACGACAGTAAAATATTTGACATGAGCTTCTTAGCCATAACTGGATTAGAGGGGATCATTAATCACACAGGTAAAACACTACATACCTTCAGAAAGAGAGGTGTCCTACTGTGGCAGTTACCACTGGGAGTTTCAGGAAATGTTTGGATATGCTATCTATGCTTGTATGCAGAAGAAACCAGCACTCCCATACAGACAACAAGGACCAGGTCACCACTGCCTAATGCTGTCTTCGGAAATGGGGAAGACATCTGAGCCTGTCAAAGGTCATATGTAAGGAAGTACAGTATTGGTAAGAAGCTCAGACACAAACATACCTTGAGGTAAAACTGGAGACACAGAAATTCTGTGTATAGTCTTAAATGTATTCTTGGTGTCAATGCTCTGTCAAGAAAGAAAGATGTACTATAAGTCATTTGCAGCTGTGTATCAAGTAAAATTTATGTTGAATAAATGCATAAACACCGACATCCACACAAAGATCAGAAGAGAGAAGGTCCAGGTCAAAACCCACTATTTACCCAAATCTTTGCACATGGTTTCCTTCTACACATAGTGCCTGATCTACAAGGTGAGCACTAATTTATTTCCACAGAATTACAGTGTAGAAAAGTTGGAAGACACCTGTTGTCTAGTCCACTCATCCTGCTCAGGGCAGGGTCACCTACAACTGGTCGCCCAGGGCTGAGCCATCTGGTTTGAAGTATTTCCAGTGATGGAAACTCCACATTCTTCTTAGAGCAATCTGTTCTGGAGTTCAATTGCCATTATAGTAAGAAAACAACGAAACAAAAACTTTCAAATAGAACTTCCTCATTTTCAGTTTCTGGCCTTTTCCTCTTGCCCTCTCACTGGACACAATTGAAATAGGCCTAGCTAAATCTCTTCCACTTCTTTCCATCCTATACACATTGGTAAAGTTTCTCCTGAGCCTTCTCTTCTCCAAGCTAGACAATGACAGAACCTGAGTTTTAAAATTCAAACTCCTAATCACCTCCAATTACCTAGGGATATGTGTTGGTGCAGAAACTGATTTAAAATAAAACCCCAACCAAACAAAAAGCCTTTACAGGCTGAAATTTGAGGTTGAAATGTAAACCTGCACTGGGACATCTCACTGAAAAAAGCATGCATATTTGCAGAGCAGACAGTCTTGTGTTATAAGCTGTGCATTCCAATAGTGAAAACAATCCTATATTGTGTCCCTTGAGAGCAGTGATAAAGTGTACTGACTTGATTACTGGTTTAGAGGAATGCTGAAAGCATAAAAAGAGGAAAGAAATACATAGAAGGTTTCTTTTAAAGAAACACATTAAGATCAATTCTTCATTCTAAAGAAAATAAATCAGGCCTAACTTAGTAGGAATGAGAAACATAATACAGAGAAGATTCTGTAAGAGATTTAGTTCAGCAAATTGAGCTTCAAATAGTTATTAAAAGACAACAATGATCAAAGATGAATCAATGCTCACTCATAGACTATATAGCTAAAAAATGCTTCCAACCATGCAGAAACCTGGATAGATAAAAATTACTGCAGATACTTATAGGCAAATATAGCTGAGCAGACACCATAAAGCTGCTGTCTGTCCTGCATAAAAGAATTATGTGTCTTTCCAACAGCATAAACTACTGGGTTTTTAGTCCTGCAGAGATATAAAAAAGTGCACATCAAGTGTTCTGCCTGTTTGCCTTGTTCAAGTGTTTTTCTAAGTGTTTGCGAATGAACTCATCATAAAGTATCTGTTACCAATGGTAATACTGGTACCCAGATTATCGGCAAAGCAAAGGAAACCATTTTTGACATCACATCTTCAAACTCCTGCTTTGAGACCAGTGGGTAAGTTACCCAGCTGAATAGTATGGCACACTTTAGACTGGTTTCCTTCACTCTGAATTAAATACAAATAATCCCTTTAATTTTAAACCCCTGGTCCAGTAGGAGTATATAGTGAAGTCCATAACTTCTTCCCTTTGCACCTCAACATGCATTAATAAATGTATTAGTAGTTGCCATATACTTACTCCTTGTAGCTTGTAACTCTTTGTAATCCACTTCTACATGTAGGACAGCCAGATCTTTCAAGAAACTCAGTTCTAAAAAAATTGTTTTACTGTGTACTTACCAAGTAAACTTCAATTTGTCAGTATACTAGAGAAGGCAAACATCCCTATAACCATTACTAGCCTCCATTTACTAACATCCTCCAAAACTGCATGACGAGTATTTCCAGAATGAGAACAGGGTGGGCTTCTTTAATACTATACTGCAAAGCTACTTTCATTACATTCAGAGGTATACTGCCAGTACGTCAAGTTGTCAACAGACTGTCACCAACAGCTGACTCCCAAGAGTTGCTCTTGTCTCAGGAAAAATCCACTTTATGGAACTCCAGAAGGAAACCTTCATCTCTGCCTACAATAAAATGAGTGTGCGTCTTCTCCAACAGAAAACCTGAGTACAGAAGAAACATCAGGAGAAACTTCAGCAAGCTACAACATGACCAAGCAGGCTACAAATGTTGCAGCTCCTTTTCCTGTCTGAAAGGACAGAGCTATCTACCCCAACAACTTGGTGCAAAATGACCCTGAGTAGGGGTCCCCCATCTCTTCCTCTCTGCTTGAATTTTCCACGCCAAGTCACTACTTGCAGCCTCATAATATGAAACAATGCAAGCAGAATTTTGTAGATCAGTCACCCACCTGAAGGTGATAGAAGTTTAAAGCAAAATAGTTCAGTACAACAGAAAATTGCCTCATTATGCAAAAACCATTCTTACTTTTAGATTCCATCTTATGTTCCCTTGTGTTACACTCCACTTGACCTGAGCAGAAATTAATACAGAAAAAAGGATCCAAACTTGGAGATTTCCAAGCTGTGATTTCGAATTACCTTTTTTTTTGTTTCTTTTAATGAGCAAACACTATATAAAAAGTGCTAAAGAACAATGTTCCCATGAGACTTAGAGGAGTACAGTCACGGGAGATTTCTGGTAGCAAAGCTGAAGAACAGGAACAGTACAGCTTCTAAGCTATTTTTTTAGCTTTTAATAGATATACAATACTTTTTTAAAAAGCCCAAACAAAACCAGAGCTTTTCTCCTCTCTTTTCTTTTTCTTACTTTATCACTGTAAGGCAGCATTAAGCACCCTGTACAGATGAGTACAAGATCACAGCATCATCAAATAGTTTGTGTTTGAAGGGACATTAAAATACATCTAGTTCCTATCCACCTGCCACGATCAGGGACACATTCCACTAGAACAGCTTTCTCTAAGCCCCATCCAACCTGGCCTTGAAGATGAAATATTGCTGTACAAAGCTGCATGTATTACAATGTCTCAACTTAGTCAGTTTTTTCCCAGCAGAAGGTGAAACAGTGCCACCTACAGTGATATTTCACTCACTAGGAAAGCTGCACAAGGGAAAACTCTTTGAACTTGCTCTACTACAGCTGAAGCCTCAGGATAGACAAAAGGCCAAATCACAGAGAAATTAGTGTTTTTTAACCCTGTAAGCAGGAGTTTCTTTGACTGTACCTCTGGGTTTTCACAATCACTAGTTGTATGCAACTCAAGTGAATCTCAGGCCAAAGTATTTTACCTGCAATATGTTACATTATGTAAAATTAAAACTGTTAAAATTGCCTTAGGGTCTAAATATCTAACTGCTTTTTTTCCACATGCTTCCATTCATTTTGTACCATCACTTAATCAGACCTGACAAGCATCAACCACTCCCTCTTAAGCTAGGTCACAGGTCATTCTCTATAATCAACACTCTTACCCACCAGCTTATATTCTGTTACTAAAAGGAACATTTACGTAATCCAAGGATAAGAAGTTATTAGAACTGGTAACAGTCATGCATTGTTAAGACAAAAAGAGCAATTAAGGACTTCTTAAAAAATAACAGTGCTTGTACACATCTTACTTACCTTATCTCTGGACAGTGGAGAAAATGGCAATGCTTTCCAGCACAATAACATACCAGTCACATAAAGGTCTACAACTACTTGGTTTTCCATTAAGAAAATACTTTGTAGGCCACTTTACAACAGGAAGTGGGCTGTTACTCATACTCAAGAATGTGCAGGCCAGTATTTCAATGATTAAGTATTCTGCTTAACAACAAACTACTTGCCTCTTTGTGAGAACAGAGGAAAATTCCAGAAAGGTCAAGTAGAGTGGATGAAATTATGTAAAATTCTAGGTACATTTAGTTACTTCAGAACCAGTTAGACTTTGTTGATAGCTAAATACCCCTAGCCACTCATTATATCTTGGCAGTGTGTGTTTCAATAGGACAAGGTGGGTAGTATCTTAAACTAAAAGATGGTTGATCCAAGCTAAATACACTAAGAAGTTTTTTACAATGAGCATGGTAAACCAAGTTGCTCAGAGAGAGGGCAGATGGATGCCCCATCCCTGGAAACATTCACAGTCAGGATCAACAGGAGTCTGAGCAACCTAAAATAGCTGAAGATGTCCCAGCTCACTACAGGCTTGAAATAAATGACCCTTCATGGTCCCTTCCAACCCAAAATACTCCATGACTGTATTTTATGATTCAGACATCCTCTGGCTGGGGCTCAGCTGTGGTCTATTAACTCTTAGGACATCCAAGTAACAGCAATGAAAACTCAAGATACCAACAGCTGAAATCAAGGACCCAGACTAAAGAGAAAACTACAGACTCCAAATGCATTTGAGAGTTCTCTCTGTGGTTCTGGAGGTGACAGCTTAAAACTGTGCATGCGTGTTCACAACACAATCTTTGGAAGCAAGTTTCATCATGTCTGTACTAACACGTCTAAAGATTTCTCTTACTGTGCAAGTGAATTGCCAACCATTGATTAAGAAACACTTTTTATTCTGAGCTCACTTTCTCTTTAAACTGAATAACCATTTAACTCAAGTACAGAATTAGAAACTTATGACTAGTGCTGAGTATCACGGCAGCTATTTCCTAGTGACACTCAGCAGGTCATATGAATTAATACCTTGTTGTGACAGTTTAACATGGACCTGTGGATCTGCTAAAAAACATGCTCACATGACACTGAATCAGCAGAGAAGGCTTTTATGAGTAAATATACAAAAGACTTTAAGTATTCCAGCTGTTTATTTGCCAGTGTACAGTATACATTAAAAAAGAAAAAAGGAAGAAGGCCCAAATAACATAAAATATGTATATAGTGTTTGCTAGACAAATACCTGACTAAATCAAGTCATACCTTACACTTCATGGAGTCACAATGAAGTTCAGGCACATACTTTATGTTTGGTTTAATGGTTTACAACTCTTTTGGTCTGTTTAGTAGAAAATGAACCAACTGAAGCAGAACTTCATCATTAAAGCCCTTCACATTACCATCTTCCACAACATCATACAGTGGCTTACTGTCGGTACCCCAACAAATATTCTTTCGAGGGTTGTTTTTAATTGTTTCTGCATTTAGTGCTAAAGTATTTAGCTGGTAGCAAAAGAAAGCAAAATATTTTCCATCAGTCACTACTGCCTGCGATACAAAAGGACGGGTCACATCTGCTTCATTCCAGAATCCTACAAAAGAAACAAATAAAACAGAACTTGAGATTTCTACCAGCACAAACACCCAAATGCTAGTCCCAAAAACCAGGGAATTGCAGCAGCTACCTAGTCGGGAAAAAGTGCTGTCTGCTTTAGCAACAGAAGCATTTTTTATACAGACTAACCAAAACACAATCACCAACAAAGGTTATGTCTAAGATCAGGAACACAGAGGCATACTTGCATTTTGTACACAGTTTCCTATCAACAGTTAATTAAAATCACTCACTCATCAGCCAAGTGACTTTTCCAAAACAGTTAAGTTGCTAATGCATCCAAAGTCCTGCAAAGGAGCTGAGGGAAAATGTCTTTTTACTATTTCACATCTCTCAAGATGCAGTGAGCGTTTGTTTTATGACAAAAGCATGCATATATATGCACAAACATAACTGACTATAGTAACCAACCAGACACCAAGATCACTATGTCAGCGTTAGTGTTTCAAACAAACCCTACCAAGCACTAATAATATGTTAAAAACATGTACATACTAATGCACATGCACTAGTACATACACATATATTTTTCAAGAATATTACTATTATGTGCCACAATGCTAGAAACTGTTAAAGAAGAAAAAAAGTCATAGATTTGAATAATGCTGCCCTTGTAACTCATGTTGTGTCCACAGCTGATCAGCTCTGAAGACAAGACTCACTCAACTTCAATATTTTACAACCACAAAGGAAACTTTCTAATACTCCACTACATTAAAAAAATTGATGCAGAGCCAGCAGTATATACTACAGTCAAAGAATTTTCTCACATGTGTTGTTTCTCAAGTGAAACTACAAGCCATCAGGTGTCTTACACTAACATTAGACAATAATTTTATTTACAGGAATAAGCGAAGACTGATCTGGTTTAACCATCCAGGCATTCCGGGACTTTTTTAGAAAAATGTAGGCACAAAATCCCAATGTAAGGTGGCTAACATTTTTCTTTCATTCCCAGTATTTTCATGGAATTGAAATTACTGAAACAAGGGCTAAGAAACACAGTTGTTCCAGAAGGAAAAAAAACAAAAGTGCTTGATGTCTACTGCATTTCCCTCTTAAGGAGGAAAGAGCAAGTGAAAGCAACTGAGGTTTTTGCATAGGCTTACTGCTATATACGGAAAAATATTTTTGTATTTGAATTGTATTTAATTCCCCTGTATAAAAGTACTCCAAGTCTTAACTAACTCTTTAATTAATTCGATTACATCTGTAAAGACTTACTTAAAAGACAGTCTTCAGGAAAAAGAAACACAAGAAAGAGGCGTTGAGGAGAAAAGGTTAAAAAACTTTACAGTAGGCATTCATAACCAGGAAAGATTTGTCCACCTGACCATCTCACCTTGATACATTGCTTGTGCTGCTGTCCAGGCAAAGAGACTTGCAATTCCGTTCGATCGATAAACGACTTCGATTTGATCCTCAAGACGCTCTTTTATGAACCTCTCCCGCTTCAGTCTGTCGGGAAGGAGATGGAACTGGGTATGTCCATAACAGCATGGATCTGCCACCTTTGCTCCTGCGCTCCCCAAAACAAAACTATCAGTCACAGAAAGAACACTCTATCACACATTCAAACACACATCTTCACCATCAGACTCTAAAGCCAGAACCCCTACTGTAGATCTGTGAGGAGCTGCCTGCTTCCAAAAGGCAAGAGTCCACATCCTAAAATGAGAATTTCCCTGGACATGTACCAAAGTTCAAAATTTTGTGTCAATTTTCTATTCAACTAAACTTCTTCAAGCAAATTTGGACACACAATACCACACGCACAGGAGAATGCTACTCCCCATTGCCTAACTCTGACATGAAATCTCAATAGAGATCTATACACCACCTATATTTACACAGTATACTTACAAAGAAAAATACAGAACTTTTTCTGGTCATGGGAGAAGAAAGATCAAGGTGGTATTAGTTTTGGGGTTGGTCTTTGCTTGATTGGTTTGTTGGGTTTTTTTACCAAAGAAAAGTTAATATTTCACAAACAAAAACTCTTACCTATAAATACCTTATTTTCATACTGTTTTTTAAACAATGGCAGTTTGGATGGCTTGTGATCAATAACAGGAACATCTCCAAGATCTGACTCCAGGGGTACAACCTTGAAGACAACAGAAGAAAGAACAGCCATGATGTAAGACACATTTCTGACATCAGGTCCACTGTAATACACCACTTCCTGGTCAAACAACAGAAAATGCAAGTCCCGCTTACATACATCATACAGATAATCTTAAATGAAATTCATTGTCTTGCAAGAGAAATTCTCATCTTGTGATGAGTGTTAGCACAGTCATGTTGTATTAATTTTTCCACAACACAAAAAATGTGAAATAATGCTAAAAAAACTGTCACTTATCACCATCATTTACCTTCCATAGAGAAAAACACATTTCTAGCAGCAGCCAATAAACTAACTTGAACCTGCAGACTAAGTTTGCAGATTTGGTTTACTGCACAACATTTTAAATTGCCTAGACAGTTCTTCCAAAATGCCAAGGTTTGTAGCATCTGATGACACTAACACAAGCAAACTGTACAACTAAGTCAGCCATAAAAGTTCCGTGAAAAGTTCTGTAAACATAAACGTTTACAGAACACACAATACTTTTCTGTTTGGGGTGGAAACTGGACAACAGAGACCTTCAGTGGCTACACAACTACCACTGTATAAACCTGCAGGAAAAACATTACAATACTGAAACAGAAAATACTTCCACCAAACTTGAGCATTCAAGAAAACAACTGCCAAGCAGTAACAACTGGCAAGAATGCTCACATTCAGTTTGTATGTGCTTTTACTTTTTTTTCCCTCCACTCCTATTATTCTCCTCCAATGAGAATGTTACACAGCATGATTCTTGTTCTTGCCTCCATTTCCAAGGACAGAATGTTAAAAAGTCAATTTAATTAAATGTAACAACATGCAATTTAGAGTACAAAGAGGATCAGAAGTTCAGAAGCTACAAAGCTCAATACCTACAAAGCCATTTCCACAAGGCAGAAAGGGTGTTAAGACCCAAAAAATACCCAAATGTGCAACGTACTGATTAACTGCATCCTCCACAGACCACCTCTGCATTGTTTCAATGGCTGTCAGAAACCAAAGTGAAAAGGCATGGTATTAACTTGCTTTTGAAAACATCCCCACCTCGGGAAGCTGCTTTGGCACACGGATCTGGAGGTGTGGGTTATCATCTATTTGGAATCGCACAGGATCAACTCTACCCTTTCGATGTCCGTGAACAACAACTTCATTACCATGATGCCAGTAATAGTTAACCTCAGGGTTTAGATCTGAAACGGAACATGAAACACAAAAACCCAGTGATTCGCCTCTTGCATTTAAAACCCTCTCAATTCCTCTACAGCTGCAGTGAGATGAAACACCCAAAATCTAAGTAGAAGGATGAAACAAATTACTAGTGATGGTGTGAACAGGTGAGATACACCAGCGACACTTGTGCCGGCTCGCAGCCTGGCTCTATCACCCAAAGGCTCCCAAGTCCCATTCCCTGACAGCCCCGCTCCGTACCGAGGGACGAAGCAGCCAGCAGTGGGTTGCGACCGGACAGGGAAGCGGCGAGGGTGGAAACGAGCTGCGTGAGGAAGGGGCCGGGTGTGTGATCCTGGTCACGGTAGAGGAACGGCCTCTTCTTGTTCTGGTAGAAGCTCTCCTGAAGAAGGGCGTCGCAGGCGAGGGAGCGCAGCTCGCCTATATCCGGACACGGCGCCGCTCCCACCGAGGGCTCCGGGGTTTTCGCGGCCCCCGAAGCGTCCGCATTCCCCACCGCCTCCGCATTCCCCGCTACCTCCGCATGCCCCGGTGCCTCCGCTCTCGGCTCCGGGGCTCTGCCGGTCTCGGAAGTCGCTCCCGCCGTCGTTACTGGGGGTTTCGCGGCCGCGGCTCTCGGAGGCATTCCCGGCACTAGGACGGTTTTTGTGAAGCTGCGGTACCAGCGGTCGGCGTTGAGGGCGAAGGTCTGCGGGTACACCATGTACTTGGGGCGCTGCAGCTTCCCGTACAGCCGCAGTTTCTCCTCCACCGTGGCCGCCTCGTGCACACGCTGGTTGAAGCGCTGCAGGCGTCGCGACTTGGCCGCTTTGCTCTTGGCCGTGATGGACGCCACCACGGGCGGGTAGAGCGGGCTGGCGGGCGGCGAGGGGGCGCTGGGGACCGTGTCCGAGAACCAGCGCCGGCCGGGCCGCAGCAGCCGCCGGGCCCCCAGCGCCGCCATCTCGCGAAACTGCGGAAGGGCGGCGGGGCCGCGTCCGCAAACCGCGGCAGCTGATTGGCCTCGGGGACCACGTGATAAGATTGTCTTCCGGTCGGCGGGCGGGTTCTCCGGAAGCGGGAGCTGCCGGGCAGGAAGCGGCAGGGCCTTGGGAGTCACGTGGCTGGAGGGCGCGGAGCGCCCCCGCGGCGTGCCGAGGGGGAGCCTCTGCGCATGTGCAATAGCAGCAGTATGGCCTCTCCCGCGCTGGAACTACAGCTCCCAAGATGCTTAGCAAGAGGCGGCTGGAAGTGCCCCGCCCCGCTGCAGGCGGAGTCCGCCCCCGTGTCGAGCGTGGTGTGGCGCTGGGAGCCGCAGAACCGACCGGGCTGGGAGAGAGGTCTGAGATTATCGAGTCCGGCCTGTGACCGAGCACCACCACCTCAATAGACCGTGGCACTGCGTGCCACACCGTTTTTCCTCAAATACACCCAGGGACGGAGGTATTTTCCTTAAATACCCCCACCGCCTCCCGCGGCAGCCTGTTCCAGTATGTTATCACCCTTTCCGTGAAGAAACTCCTCGGGATGTCCAAGCTGGACCTCCCCTGGCACAGTGGGAGGCTGTGTTCTCTCGTCCTGTTCCTGGCTAAAAAGGCTCGGCGGAGCGTCGCTGCTTCCGCTGGGGAAGAGGACCCAGCCTGGAGCCGGCTTTCCCGGCGTGTCCCGAGCTGGGGGCCCGGTGCCGCCCGGGCGCCTCCGCCTCCTGCTGCCTGCGGCGGGGAAGGGCCGGCCGTGCGGGTACCCGCAGCGCTGAGTGTAAACTGGAATGACTCCTTGTCAGAGACATCGCGGCCTGCAACGGCTGGCTTTAATAAAGGAATTAAGCTGTGCTAAAATATGATCTGCTACGGCCTTTGTTTGTGAAATGAAATGAGCTAAAAGTGGCATACCGACACCGCAAGAATGCCACAGTCACTGCGTGTTTATCTTAGACATGCTTGGAAAATTTGGGGTATTTCTCTTCAGTAGACAGATGAAGTTCAATATTTATTCTTAAAACTTTTCTTCTGTCATTACTTTTTAAAAGTTGATTATTTGCAGTAGTCATGGGAGATTGGTTGTTTTTTCCTGTATTTCCATGAAGTATGACTAAGAGTGGGAGTGGAAAATATGCATGGATTTGGACAGGAGACACGTTACATACATCCCAGATCATCCGCTTTCTTGCCTTAACTGCTTAGCTTTCTGCTAATGATCACTGCTGAAGTGGTGGAATCTTTGGAACATAGAGGAATTTTTGGAGTAAATGGCAGAGATGTAAACCCAGAGTTTGGGTTGAGATTTTCAAAGAATATAGAACATAAAGCTGTTCTCTTCGGAAATTAGGTGAAAGTTAAATAGAAATTAAACTAGTGTTAATCCATAGCTAAATTGTTCTTTAGTTCACAATTCATAAGGAATGTTATAAAAGACAGATTTAAATGTTAAGTTACAACTAAGTTTAGCATAAAGTGTTTAAAATTTGTTTTTCTTAATTTTGAATCCATACATTTTTTTCATCAGCATACACTATTTTCTTCAGATGGGTGACAGGAAAAGGCCTTAGATCAGATGACTGACCATTTAGGAAGCAACCACTCTTCCTCACCTCCCACACTCCTGTCTCCAAGTGCCTCCAAAAACCTGTTTTCCTCTTGATTGATTAAGGGCACTGGCCAGATGTGTTAATGGAAAAGATACTGATTCCTTGTGATCACAGCCAGCCAACTTGCACAAGTTGTCAAGAAAAATCACCTCGTACTGTTATTAGGCATTTTGTTCCTTTATCTCCTCTTTCAAAACATGTTTCCTTTGCTGATTAGAAGTATTCTTCTAATTTCATCCTTAAATGTGTTCATGGTCAATTTATACCGGCTTGTCATTGTGCCAACATTGTCCTTCAGTTTAATTGGCTTTTTGTTTTCTTCAGTGTTGACCTTCTAAAATATTGATGGAGACCAGGCATATCACTTCTTGTCCTTATTGACCGAGATTGAACAAGCTCTTCTCACACAGGCAGATTTCAATTTCCCTGATCATGTTAACAGCCCTTCCTTGCATTTCCTGCAGTTTTGCATTTGTCTCAGGGATATGTAACCATACTGAACCCATTTATTCATACAAGGGACTGTATTAGCAATGCCAGGATTGCTAACATTTTACCACTGTTAAAAGCCTTTCTCATCATGTTGTCAAATCAGAATTTCCTGCCTTGCAGCCGTATGATACTGTGAGCAACTTTTGCATGGGATATTTTAAACCCTCAAGAAGTTCAATACAGAAACTGAATATAAGTGATGAAGTAAGTGAATGTTCAACGAACCATTTTTATCTTGTCTGCTTCATTCAAGAGCTGATACCGACTGTAACATTAGATAAGAGATGTCAAGAACCAGTGCTACCCTTTAACCTGCACTTAATATCCCTCAACTACTGATATTTTTGTCACAGTTTAATTTTATTTGCTTGGCATATATTCTAGTATCATTCATCTTGAGGTAGAAGCAGCAAGGGCTTGGATAAAATGTCCCAATAGACAGTCTAGTTAAAGGTGCTTGCATGCCAGCTCTGTCATAAGCTTCTGGGAGAAGTGTATTATGCAGCCATGGGTCTCTTAGTTTGAAGAAGCAAGCTGACCGTTCAAAAAGGATCTATTTTTCCTTCTTTACTCAGATAACCTGGCACATTCAAATTATCCTAAATCTATAAACCCAGAGCATCTTTTAGCAATGAAATGGACGCTTAAAAAGAGCCTGGATTAGGAAGCTTACCCTGCCTAAAATGTTCAGAACAAATGTTAAAGTGAATGTCACAGCCTTGAATCTCTAAAATGTAAAGTGAAAAAAAAAAAAGCTGTATCTCAGTTCCAGCAGGAGGATCGCTGGGGAATGTCAGTTGGAAGTCCAGGAGGTAGTGCAGTGTGCATCTTACTGAAACTAGTCCATAGGAAGAGATGGAATGTTGTGTTGCATGCAACTCCAGGACCAGTCAGCTGGGAGAGTGGCACTAAATAAAAAGGCTCAGGAATTACTGGAGTGCCCAAAAATCAAAGTTTAATAAAGGAAAATAATAAGGTGCACTAACAATCAGTGTGCAACAAAACGTAGTACAGAGCTTCTCCAGAAGACCTCTGAGTGAGGCAAACGCAACCTCATATAGACATTAACTGAGGGCAGAGAACCAACCAACCAAAAGAAACAGAAAAAATACCTTATATGGAAACTATCAGAGGGCTGGGTTCAGAACTTAACCTTAAGGAATAACTTAATTTATGTAACTGTTCCCATCATTCTTTTCCCCCACCTCTCACCATAACCTGACGTGATGTTATCTATCCTGGCGTCTCAGTTTCCAGGATCCTGTGGTGTTACCTGCGGTGTGGTTGATTCACAGCTTTTCTTCTCCAGGGCAGACCACCACAATGAAGTAGTTACTCTGTTTCTGAAACTTAGAAATGAGACAGTGTGCACTCACTCAGAAATGAGATTGCATAGACATTGATTACTGGCAAGCTCAGTATCTCCTTTATGCAGGTGGTGAAGCTGCTTAAGTGCCACACTTCCTCAGTAATCCTCACCAGAAGACACAACCCAAATGGGATCACAGGGATCATGTAGTGGAGATACAGTGTCATATGCATACTGACAGTATTTCTCTGTGGCTGATTTTATGCCTAAAGAGAGGATGTCAGTTTCTTCATGCCTGCTTCAGATGAAATTTCTGTGTTTAGAATTTTTTTTTGTTTTCTTTACTGCCTTTTTCAGCTTAGGTAAAATCAATGGGCTGTGTGCTGCCTGTAAAACTCCACATACTGCCGTAGACACAGTCTTAAGTATTGAGATATTCATTATTTTATGACTTAACTTGTTGTTGTTACAACAAAAGCTGTCAGATGATAACATAAAGCAACTCATAGCACAGGTACATGCAGTAAGAAAAAGTCATTATCATATTTTCTAATTTATATCTGCAGATAAAAGCATATTTCTTACATGATTTACAATATTTTTGTAGGAATATAAAATGCATTTCACAGAATGAAGTCTTCCATTATTCATCCTTCAAAATCTAAGTACTTCTAGAACTGCACAGCACTCCAAACAGCATCAATTAGAATTAGGTTTGCATTATGTTTCAACTGCTATTTTAATGTAGTTCCTTAGACAAATTCTTTGTGGGCTAAAGTTGTCTATATTCATCTATAGATCAAAGATCACACCACGCACTCACCACCACCCACCGCCAGCTCTCATTCCCATTTAAAGTGAAATCAAAGCACCTTTGTTGCAGGACTATAGAAATAAGAGGGGGGAGAGGGAGGTAGAGAGGGGGAAGATATGTTTCTGGCCCAAGCTTCATTTTAATTAGGAAAACAAGTTAAAAGAAATAACTTCAAAGTTGGTCCACTTTCTAGTTCTCATGTGAAAGCCTAGAGTCCCAATGAATTTAACGAAAGCCCCTTGTTTGAAAGCAAGGAACCTTCCAACTGGGAATTCAAAAGGTGCACAGGCACTTTCTGCCTGCTGTGGCTTTACATGCCATTACAGCGGAGCATTTCAGAGTGGTGATGACATTTAAGACCACTCTGGCTTCATACTGCTGTATAGATAAAAGCTTGTCTTGAGAAGATGCTTTGACAAGGCTTAGTTTCACTGCCTTGATGCCCATTAGCTAAAAAACACCCAGAAATCCTTTGGGAAAACTAGAATTCTTAGACAGTTTTATATAGTATTTCATGCAATTGTTGCAGTTACAAAAGAATATCTCACATATTCCCGATGCATTTTGGGGAAAATCTATCTCGTGGGCATTCTATGTGGGCTGTTTCAGCCCTTGAATACACTTTTCCCAAGGTCTGTGTTTTATTTGCAGAAAATCCATCTAATTTTAACCTCTGCTTTGTGAGATAACTTAGAGCTAAATGAAAAATATTTATTGTGAAATCAGTCTGAAAGAGTTTCTGAAAGAAACAAATTGATTGACTGGAGGAAATATATGCAGTCATTTTGAAAGGTGTAGAGCGTTTTGGATGCTAAGTGACGACTGAATTTTTGCAGTAAGAGCACTCATCATTTGCACAGTTACAATATCCAGCTGTTGAAAAACATACACTTTTGTGAGAAAATTTGTGGAGCCAGCTGTAGTGTTCAGGAGATCCTGCAGAGGGAAGACTGATGAATAGATTTTGCTCAGTGTGATAACGAAGAACTGGATGTAGAACACAAGTGTTGCAAAATAAAGCTATCGTATATAATTATTAATACAGTAAGTGTTTGTTCACAAAAGTTGTCATGAAGGTGGAATTAGTGTCATGGGGGAAGTAGTGTCAAAGGCTTTACTGAAGTCTAGGCAGACCCCTGGCACTGGGGGCACACTGACCAGCTTGTTCTTCTCCAGATCTTCCTGACCTTCTTGGGGGTGGGTGTCTCATTTGCCAACCACCAGTCATCTGGAGCCTTCCTGATTTACCAGGACGGGTAGTAAATCATGGAAAGAGCAAAGTTTGCTGCCAGCTCTATAAATATCTTCTGGTGGATCCCACCCAACATGATACACTTGTCTAAGTAGCACAGCAAGTTGCTATTTCCTTTTGGATTATGGGAGATTTATCTAGCTCCACATCCCTGTCTACCAGTTCAGGGGGCTGGGTACCCTGAGGATTGAGGCAAAAAAAGGCATCAATTACCTCGGCCTTTTCCTCATCCTTTGTGACAGTGTTTCTCTCTGTATCGAAAAAAAGGGTGGAGACTCTCCTCAGCCTTATTTTTGTTATTTATTTATTTATTTGTTAAAACATTTTTGTTATCTTTTGCTGTGCTGGCCAGATGGAGTTCTAGCTGGGCTTTCACCTTTGTAATTTCACCTTTCTGAATGACTTCATGATATCCTCATACTCTTCCTAAGTTACCTGCCCCTTCTTTCAAAGGTCATAAATAATTTTTTTTTTTCTTTTTTTCCCCCCTGACTCCCTGCAAAAGCTTCCTATTCTGCCCAGGCTGGTTTTTTTTCCTACTGGCATCTAAGAGCTGGAGACCATCTTACTGATACCTGTCACGTTAGAATAACAGGTTACATATGTTGCAGTAAAGCATCTGGCGCAGGAGAGGGTACCCCCATCAATGAACCTGTTCTAGCTCCCAGCCAAGGAGACTGTGCAGCTCTTTGGGAGTGTCCTCCGCCCATATACAGCAGCCACCTCAAGCAGTCCAGATCATGGCTTGTCTAGCAGGTCAATAATACATATATTTGAGCAAACAAACTCTGGTACTGATCAACCTTCTGTTATAGATAATAATTTGGTTTCTCTACATACCTGTATCTCTTGTTTTTCATTGTGCAAATTTCTAAGACACATTTCTAGCAGTTTTTCGACTGAGCAGATTGGACTTTATTAAGGTCTTTTTTTATAGCTGTTGTTATAATATGACTTATTTTATCTAACTTCAACTGTTTCAGTTAGACCTCCAGACTATAATAACTATCCAGCCAGAGAGCAAAAAGCACCTAAAGTGTGATTTGTTCCATCCTTTCTTCAGTTTGGGGTTTTTTTAAGCTGAGGATTAAGTCATTCCCTGGATTGCTGTCTGGGTCCCTACTGAGACAGAGCCTACCATGTTATTCTGACACAAGTAACTTGAATTTAAGGAATGAATTCAGAAAGAAAGCTTAAAATTGTTATTGCGATATTTACAACACTTTACGATACAGCTTTATTTGCAGATTGCTGAGTCACTCCTTTATGACAACTCTTGTTTTCCAATTTAACAAATAAAGGGGAAATTATGTTTGAAATTTTCAGAGGTGGACACTGATAAAAAGCTGATGCGTCAAGATATAACGTGAAGGGCTGTGAGAAGAGCAGCACCACTAGATGTCACCATCCTTCCACCAAAAATTCATCAGCGACCAGCCTGACGCGATTTACACGTACCCCTGGTTCCACCAACATCACGCTGAGATGAAGTCTTAAATTCATGTTTTGCCAGCTCTGTTTCTTTGTAATTCAGTCAAAATCTGTGTGGCATCATTTATTTCTGGTAGCACTATATTTAGATCATCCTAAAATCCTGCTTTTGAGATGAAAACAATGAAAACATGATTTTGGGACCGAGGTTCATTCAGATTCATGAATCTAAGAGGAAACACTGTTGGATAAGTTGACCCAAATAATGCTGCTGCAGCTCAACCCATTTGACAGTGGATGGTTGGAGAGTATGAAGTGAGGATCCTATTTCCTTTTTTCTTTTACTGATGTACTGTATTACTTTGGCAAGTCATTTCACCCTAGCTTTTCTGTTTGCAGTTTACTATAAACCCTAGTTTCCTCAGCACAGGAACTAACCTTATTATTGTTGTTTGTGAATCATCTTTATCTTAATTCAGTGCCAGGTATTGCACAAAGAGTCAAACAACCCCTGGTATTTAAGTCCAGCTGAGAAAAATACTGGAGGGAGATATTAATTCCCTAATCTAACCTTACTTATTACCCCAATACTCAGCAGTGATTGAAACTTTCCTGGAGTCAAGGCTGGGGTTAGAGGAATTTTTGGGTGTACTTAGTATGGGATATCTGAAGTCATCAGTTCCTACTCCCTTTCATCTTACTCAATGGGTAACATCACCTTGCATTCAGGTTTAAGTTTTTAATATCCTATCTGATATAGATAGGAGCTGAATACAGTTTATCTCCTGGACAGGCCAGCCATCTTTTATCTTCTCTGATCCAGGCTGGGGTTTCCTACTCATTTTTTTCCCCACTGTCTTTCATAGAAATACATTTAAGTGGAACTTTGTAAAAATGTGTCATTGACACGATCTTTCTTTTCTTATGGGCAGATCTGCTTATTTGGACCTTCAGGTCCAAATGGGGCGTATGTACAGATTTTTCATCTGTAATATGAGGATGGAGCAAATGAAGTCTTCCCTGCATTCAAATTTTTTCTTACCTTATTCGATTCAGTGCTTTTGTGCTTCAAAGACAAAACCACAAAAATAACTGGACAATACCCAGAGCAGACAAGACCATAGCTGAGGTCAAATCAAGTATGTATGCTCCAACCACAGAACCTGCTGAATGTATTCAACATGCATCCCATAAGCACTTATTTTCCCACTGGCAGTCCCTCCTCACTCATGCAGTGATTCTCTCCTTGAGTTGAACTCTTGTATTGTCAGATATGAGCAGGTGAGACTGCAAACATGAAACCCTACTTTAACTTTCTGATGGGAATGCCATATTTTGGATTTGAGGGAAAAAAAGGCATTTTTTGAATCAAATGTCTCATCCCATTACTACTGAAGTATGAATTACTAGAAAAACAAAAAGTGATTGATGAGCAAAAGCACAAAGGTTACTATAAAAAGACCATAAACTGTCAACCCTAATAGGGATAGTGATTATATTTAATTACACATTTAAATGTTGAACAGCTTGACTGAGACACGCTTGTGTCTATCAGTATATGTTACCAATGCAAAGCTGTGCCAAACACTTTTCTTCATCCTGTCAGCACACTAGGTGACAACACAAAGTAGTAGTCTGCACTGTTCCCCAGAGGCTGGTCCATTTGGAATGAAGCACAGGATGGAAGACAATTCACAGACTGCAGAAAAAACAGCAATGAACCTGCAAAAGATTTCACATACTTCAGTTTATAATAGGCATCATGTAAATAAAATCACAACCCATAATGCATAATTTTCTTGCAGACAGACAGATTTTAATGTTACATAATCTCAAATGAACAAAGCAATAATTTTATATTCCAATACTAGATATGGCATGTGTTTTTAAAACCTTAAAAGGGATACTTTCAAAATAGAGTAGCTCTGTAGTATTTTTGTGATGAAGTTTATGAATGTATCTGTATGATGTTTTAGATGAGGATTAAATATTCAAACTAATATTTTATAAGATTTTTGTCAAGAAATTGTAAACTTTAAAAGAGTTTTTAAAACCATAGTAAAAGATATTCAGTGGGCAACCCCTGAATACATAGAAACATGAACATATTCTACTTTTTGCAGTTTTAAAGTTCACATATTATGTATTTTATGTAGTCATTTAAAGGAGAGTTCAGGTAAAGTAAATCTCATCAGTTTGTTTGTATCTACACCTAAGCAGATATTTAGGTTAGCTCAAGTGTACAAGCTTCACATGCTATCCAAGGATATTTAGTAAACAGAGTCAGTGGAGTCCAGAAGGCAGTTTCTCTCTGTGTGGAGTGGACACCTACGTTAATTCTGTTGAGTAGGCTCTCAGCTATTCTCTGAAATGGGAAATCATACATCCAGCCACCCTAGCAGACACACATGGTGGACATCAGAGTTGAATTCATCCCCGATCACTTTCACAGGGAATACCATTTCTGCAGCTGACACATAAGGGTTGAACAAAAGCTGGCTAAAGATGTTTTAGTGGTGTGAGCAAACTCAAGCCTTACTGTGACATGAATGAGGCCTTTCTGCCAAGAGAAAAAGGCAGTATTTCGCTTTCTGGAGAGAATGTTCTGGTCCCCTAAGTAATCTCCTCTCTATGCCTCTGCCCCTCTCACAGCCACCCACGCTATCTGGCTTCCTCTGAGGTTGTGATTTATGTAAAGGAAGAGGATGGGTTATTGTTGCTGCAGCAGTTGTGCAGCTTCAGGAATTTTTCCTTTGTAGTGCTGAGTTACAGCCCAAACTTATAGGTAGCACTGGAAAGTCTGCATTTTCATTCAGAATATTCTGAATTAGATTTGGGGATCGTTCAGGTTTCTGAAAAGACTGTTTTCATTAATCAGATATTAACTAATAGAAAGCATTTAGATAAAACAGGTTTCAGCTATCAAAACTGAAGGGAGAATTAAAAAAATTTGAGACATTGGAGTCACTCACAACACACTGTTTTTATAGTTCTCCATAAGTATATCAGACAGAAACTTCCTGTAATACACTTAGTTTTCATCAAAAAACCCCAACTTTCATAACCATCCAGAATGAGAATGTTTCAACAAATCTTATTTTCCTGTTGGAAAATATACCTCATTTCCCATAACTTTAGAGCCTTTACTAGAATGACATCTGAAACATTTTGCTTTCTGATAGACTTCCTTATGCTGCTACTGTACCTTTCTTTTTGTCCGGCATTTTGCACTTCCCCTCAACAATTTTTCCATTTCTTTTCTTCTCAAATGTTAAATTAAACATGGAGACTGATTTGCTTTTTTCACTCCCATGTTTCTTTCAGAAAAGTAAGCTGCTTTTAAAATCGTGCTGCTGTCACACATGGCCTGTTATATATCAACAAATTATATTTTTGTTTGATTCCAAAAGAAGTAGATTCAGCAGTTGGAACCAGAAAATGTCCTTAATTTTTCTGTTTTTTATTTGACAGCATGGTGCACAGGGTAGAATATTTATAGCGTTTATTGCTCTTATATTTCTCTTTCACACTAAAATATCTCCATTTCAAATTAACAGTTTGGTTTAGATCTTTAAGCTAAAAAAATTATATTTTTCTGTGGTTATTTTAGCTCTACTCTATTTTAGCCTAGTTCTACTTTCTATTTTTTGAAAAAGTCTATCTCTGTTCTCCAACATATATCTTCTTTGGGATTTCCCACAAATAGTTTTGAAAACTTCCTTCAGTTTACTTTTTGAGTGTCTACCTCCTTCAAACAGAAGGAGGTACAGTTGTACTGAGGGTGGGCTGCAAACCTGGTCTTTCTTACTACTACAAGCATATCTAGACTTATCCTTAGATATAGATGTCTGTTTTCAGCACAAAGTCAAAAGATATTGTGAAAAACACCAGTACCTGCACTCATTTCTTTCAGCTGGGAGGGCAATGTAATGGTAGAACATACTCATGTCAAGAATAAGGTTTATAACATCAAAGGCTTTTTATGCCATAGATTCACAGAATCATTTGTGCTAGAAAAGACTTCTAAGATCAGCAAATCCAACCAAAAGCCCAGCACTGCCAAGTCAACCTCTAAACTATGTCCCCGAGTGCCACACCTGAACATCTATTATATAGCTCCAGGAATGGTGATTCCACCACTTGCCAGGGGACCCTGTTCCAGTGCTTGACAACACTTTCAGTAAAAACATTTCTCATAATATCCAATCTAAACCACTTAAGACTTTTTTCTCTTGTCCTTTGCCTTATTACCTGGGAGAAGGGGCTGACCCCCACCTGGATACAGCCTCCTTTCAGACCTTTTTGATTCAGAGAATGATAAGGTCTCCTCTGAACCACCTTTTTTCCAGGCTGAATACCCCCAGCTCTCAGGGGTAAAAGGAATATTACCCAGATTTGCAAACAACATTAGCCCATTTCTTGGCTACCACAGTATTTTAACAAGACCCTTCTGCGCAGCCAACTCCCTTTTCCTTTTCCTTGCCTCTTCTTCATATGAAGGAAGCCATATGAAGTGGAGCTGCATGGCACATAGAGTGTGGTCTTTGAGCAGCAGTCCAGTGCCACATCATCACCTGCCTTACTTGGTGCATAGATTCCGAGTCCTTTTGCCCCTGAGTCTTGAGCTGGTATGGTCTTATGTCTGCCTCAACTATAAGGAATTCAAGTATTTAAAATTCATGTTAATGTGCACATGCTTAGTTAGGCAGAACCATAGATAATGGAGTCAGTTTACAGAATCAGGATCTAATTCTGGCAGAGAACTTTGTTTTGGCAGTGTAAGTTCTTCCTCCCAAAGAGCTATATAAAGTCCCTCTGTAGGCCTAGATTCTAAAGCATTGGGGCCGATATCATCCCTGGAATTACACTGTTAAGCTTCCAAAAACACTTCTGCAAAGAAAACAGACTGGAAGCCAAACAGATGATTTTGATTAATAAGAATATGTTCCTAAAAGTAAAATAAAGTAATAGAGACTTAAAAAGTGCTACAGTCCTCTTAACTACTAAAACAAAATGTGAAATAAAGATACTTTCAAAGATAACACTGACAAAAGATTACAAATTACCTAACAGGTTTTTCAAAAGGAAATAGCCTAAACAAAGAAACGTTGAGGGGCGGTACCCATAGTTGTGTTTTGCCTTTGCCATCTACATTCTGGAAACATTTTTGGAGGTTGCATTGCATGAGACAGCCAAATCACCCCTAATTTAGAAGTAAGCATGAGATTAAACAAGCTTTCTGTAAAAGCCAGTTAAAGGAATATCCTTCATTTCTTCTGTTCTTGTCCTCTTTTTTTATCCCTGCTTCACTTTCTCAGCACCTTCCAGATGTGCATGCATGTGTGTGTCAGTGTGTGCAAGTTTTCATTATTATAAGCCCTGCCATTTGTGAGGCACTAGTTTTTATGAATAGAGGAGTCAGAGTTCATGTGCCAGCCCACCATCTCCCTCTCTGTAATAAAATTAGTTTAAAAAACATGGCACTTCAAAAACATCTAAATTAGGATTGTGTTTATATGGTCTTTTGGATTTTGAGTTGTTTTGCAGGGAGAATAGGAACAGAGTTCCATTTATTTGCAACTATTTAAATCTTACATTTCACTGAAAACTTGCAGAAGGTTTGAAGAAATGAAGGGTAATAAAAAAAAAGACATAAAAATAACAAGAATAATGAGAAAATCACAGGCTTTCACAATTCTTTCTCCTTAATTTCTTCCCTTGCTTCAGGATATTTTCCTTTTTTGATTAGCTTGTTTTTCCTTGTGTTTACCTCGGAGATGTACACAACCACATCAGTGCTGCCATGCCATAAGTCTCCTTGCTGCTGCCAGTCCTCTGTCACAACCCCAAACATGAACTTTCACAGTTTGCAGATAGCAGCCTCTTTTCTACTCTCCCCTCTTTCTTCCAATTATTCTCAAATGTTACGGGAAAAAGAAAAAGCCTTTAGTGCTTCAGGTTTTTTTCCTCTTACATTCTAATAACAACTAATCAATTGAGCCTCTAGGGAAACTCAAATTTCCTAGGTTTTTTGGATTCTTATACAGTGGTAGTTTCAAGATATCTGTTATGTAAAGGTCAGTTCAAGAGAGCCATGGACCTGATCAGGGAATGGACATGTAAGTTCACAACGTGAGGCACCAAGAAAATTGAGCTTCCATCTGAATGAATGGGTGAGGAATCAGAGTTTGCATGATTCAGTTCAGCATCATTTATGTGCTGTAGTACCACTACACTGACAAATGTGGAGACTGTCTTCTGTCACTGACCCAAAACTGGACTTATTGGACACAGCTGCACAGGCTGACATAAGCCAGTCTGTGTCCAAATACAGTCTGGCAGTGTCAGTCCGACACTGCACCTGGACTAACGTTCTTGTCCCACGGATTACTACCTTGGATGCCTCAGTACACTAACACATCTGGACCCCATCTGGATCCAGTTGCCTGTTTTCACAGGAGTCTAGGCTTGCCACAGCTGTGTGGCCAGAGACCTCAAATCTCTGCTAATAGAACCTAGTTTCCCTTGAGATGGAGGTTCCAATGCATTTGTCTTCTGAGCAGAAATATCCATAGATGTGGGGGGAAAGAAAAGGTGGACAAGAGACTTTTGCACTTGAAAGAGTAAGGAAAAAGTGTAGAGGGCAGCAGGAAAAAGGAAGAGACAAACAAAGAGCAATACATGATGGCCATGGTAGCAAGCAGGCAAGTGTCTGCACACTCCTGATTCTCCTCATTGTCATTGACAGAAGGACAAGCATAATGTTTGAAATTAAGGCAAGCCCTTGACTGTCAAAAGAAAATTAACCCTGACTTCTATTAACCCTGACTTCTGCACACACACGCACACAAAAGCTGCAGCTTACGTTTAATTTATTGGGTTTTGGTTTGGATTTTTTTTTTGGTTTCCAAGGGAACAGAACATATAGAGATTGAAAGCACATGTCATTAAATTGATGCTCTGGAGAAATCCCAAGTGGCTTAATGTCATGCAGCCTAATTTAATTTGCATTAATAGTACAGTTTGCCAAAAAATATTGCTGGTAGTGTGAGATTTGGTGTGTGTGTGCTACTGCACAAAGTCAAGGGATATTGTATCAATATTTTAGTGTACTATGCCTGCTGACTTGCAAAATACCAAGAGTCCAGATTTCCAGAATTATTTCTGTGCCTAAATCTCAGTGGCACTTTGAGACAAGTTGTGTCCCTATACGGGGAGGTGTCTGTGTTTTGAATTATGTTAAAGAAGTGTAACAGACATGTTTTAAGTTTGTTAAAATTGACTCATCCTAGGTACACTGCAGATTCCAGTTGTGGTTTGTATACTTCCAATGATTTAAAATATAAAATTGTTGTTTTCTCTAAAACCAGAATGAAGTAAGAGCTTCCATTCCACACACAGCATGGTAACAGCAACATAGCCACCATAGCTTAGAGATTAATGGGAAAGCTATCTGTTAAAATTAGTATCAAATTAGGAGGTAAAATGTTAGATTACACTTACTATGCTGTGATGGTGGCAGGGGAAACTCTAGCCTTGGTGACACACAAAAGTATCTGCACAACTCAGAGGCTTTAAGATTCACAATAGAAACTTGCAGGAGTAAACAGAACTTGGGATATCGGGTGACTTCACCTGCAGAGTATGAGGACCAGAGTAAATATGTAATTCAAACAAATAGGAAAAAGTCAAGAAACAAATAGTATGGAATAAGTGATATTTATCAGGGAAAACAGAGAACCATATGGGCATTGATACTTGGGGAAAGACCAGGAAAAGAGAGGCCTGCTGCCTTGCAGAGGGTCAGATTTTTCAGTGAGAGTTAGATAAAGGAGACATAACCTTTAATACTTTTTGCACTAGTTTTCACTAACAAATAATGTTTCCCCAACTAGCAACATAACAGAGAAAAGTTCTCAGCTTTAAATGAGAATAGACCATAGACCATCTTAAGTACTTTCACATTATCAGGAGCTCCTAAATTTCATTTGTCATTACCAAAGAGCCACCAAACACAACTTACAAGGCATTAGCAATCATCTGTTAAAAAAAAAAAGGTGAGCGTTTGAAGAGAGGGGGAAACTTGGTGCTAATCTTCTGAACTTGGGAAAACAACATATGGATTTACAGGTTTTCTGCTTCAATTAAATTAGTAGAAAATACTGGAGCAAATAACAAACCTGTTCATGGTCATCTGCAAAAGAAGCAGAGAAAAGACTAACAATCTATATGGATTTATCGAGAGAATACAGAACAGTTTGCAGTTTCTAAACTCCAGTATTCACATATTTTTGAGTGATTCAGGAATAGATTGCCTGTGGTGATGGTGGAGTTTCTGCCAGCCCTTAGAGGGCAGAGAGGCTTCTGTTATTCTGTCATGAATGCCTATTCCTGTATGGCATGCTGAGAGGTGCAAAGGGAAGGGAGCTGTAAAGACCACATTCATGGGTCATAAATGTGTTTGGAAAAAGGACCATTGCTATTACAAAGAAGAAGAAAAAAAAAGGAAAAATTGACCTGTGAAATTTTATATATTGCCCAAATGAAAGCCAGATATTGTGTGCTACACCAACCAGTCTTTGCCAGTCTGTGCCCAGCCTGTTGCTGATCTTGTGCAGGCTACTAGTGCAGATTCTACTCAGGTGTTAATAAATCCTGTACTCCTTGAGACAGGTGTCCTCATGAAGGAGCCCATGCCAGGAAAGGAAACAATGCAGTCTCCCCTGCTGTGGTCATGCTCAAGCAGTGTACACTGTGGCTGCTACATGCAAGGGGAAGTGGCAGCAATTTGTGCTCTTCTGTTACCATCTCCAGGCATACAGTTCAAAAAATTATTTCCCCCTTATGTTAAGCAAGCATGTCTGTGGTTATGAAGTATTTCTTTGCAGCTCCAATCTTAAATGTTAAAGATTCTTTTGTATTCTTTTCCAGCTTAATGTTTTGGGAATCAGTTCATTGTCATTCTGTTACTGGGGAGATGCATGCTGTCTCCTGTGCAGTTGCAGGACATACAGATCCAAAATGGATCAAAGGCACAGGCACAAGGTTTTCATCACTTGAAAATAGAATGGAAATGTATCATCTTCTGTTCTTTCAAAGCAGATTACAAGTAATTATGACATGTGGCACATGCATTGGAATTTTGCTGGCACAGGTCTCCATGAAAGCTCCATTAAAAAGCAAAACTAGAATTCAGACTCTATAGTTTTTAATATATTGGTTCTCAGCTTCAGCTGAGTCTGCTTTGTTATATTCTATAAAAGATTTTGAAGGCACAAAGCAAAGACCCAATCTATCCCTTGAAAACAAAGTTGTAGGCTGAGATTAGTTCAGTTTACTGGGAAGTAGACTAAGATTGGATGTCACAGCTTCAGCTAATTTAGATCCCTAAAGTTAAAGGCAGTCATCTGTTATGAAATAAATAGAATTTATGGTTGGCATGCATTCAGCACCTAGTCTGCAGTTTTGACAATTTGGCAGGTAACCTGCTACTAGACCTTGATTTTTCGGGTCATCCTTTTTGTGGCATTCTGTTCTGAAGTAATTTGTAACACTTACCTCCCACAGAGAAAGATCTAGTGGCACAGTTGTGGCATTTTCAGTGTGTAATTGTGCCTCACATCAGTGCATCCAATTAAGTCATACTATTAATTTCTTTACATTACTAATAATCTCTATAGCTCAGAGTGCCTTAGCCCTCTAAACCCTTTAGTGGTGTGTTTTGTCACTATTTCTTTTATGTGATTCCTTTTATGTTGCCCTACTCAGCTCATTAGTTTGACTCTTTTACCCCAGTAGTGAAGATCTCTGATTTCAGCTTCAAAAATGCCTGTTTGTGTATCCAGTAACATAAAATCTGTTGCATTTCAATTCAGAGGAGAAATATTACCACCAGAAGCTGGGGCTAAGTTAGACAACTGGTTCCTGACACTCCTGTTAACTGGGCACTGAACTTAAACATGTTGCCTTGGCTTTACACAAAAACTACTGTGTTTTGTGTCTCCCATTACGAGTGAGGGAGCTCAGGGAGACTGCTTAATGTAGGTGGCTAAACTGTGTGCCTCAAGTGGGATAGTATGAGTCCCTCCAGCTTTCTAATTGAGAAAGCCTGAAGCTGGAGGGAAGGGACCCATTCATTTTTTCCCTGTAAATTTCTGCATATGTCCTTTTGGCATTGTAAAACAAAGTTAAGGCTGTTTCCTTTCTGTAAGTCACTGGCAGAGCTCAGAGAGTCAGGCACTTAAATGAGCTGTCTTTTGATTCATCCCATGCTGATTTAGACCCACACTATTCCTTTCCTCTTCTCTTCTCTTGCCATTGTCTCTGAATCCAAATTTTTTTCTTCTCTGCCAGAACATACTCATATGAGGAGCACAAAGCATTGCTCTTATTAGGATCATTAATTTCCATTTCAGGAACTTAGCAACAACATTCCTTCTACCCCCTCACTATCCTCTCTATCCAAATAATTTCCATGGCATGATTTTTCCAAGTTTTGTAAGGTTCAGTCTCTCTTAGAAGTTTGATGGAAAGGACAGGGGTTTTTTGATAATGTGCTGTGTGTTAGAAGTCAGAAATACTGTTTTAACAGTCCATTTTATAAAGGTTAAAATAACACATGACAAAGCTTGGGCTAATGCTTATACCCAAGAGAAATTATCAAGGAGAAGATTTTCTGTGGTTTGATCTACTTTAATCTTCTTTACCTACAGTTCCCTGATCAAATTTGCCAACAATATTTTCCGCTATTTAAATATACGACATACTCTTTTTTTACTCCTTCCTGCAATTTATTCATGTGTTGCCTTCCTGCATTACAGCCTCCCTGAAAAAGAATACTGTACATTTTTTACACTGCAAAGCATTTTGCATGTTGTAGCTGACTTAGAAATAACAAATAATACTAAGAACTGTAGGCAAGCTGATATAAATGGGCAAAAATGCTCATAAATATTCCACATGAAAAAATATGCTTAGATTTACCACATACTCCAGAAATGAGAGAGAAAAAAGAAGTTATGTGGTACAAAAATATTTCAGGCATTTCTGTGTATTGTAAAAGAACGTAGAGAGGTCAGCTCCCTCTCAGGACGACAGCATGCAGGTAGAAGATGGGTCAGACCTTCCTGTGTTTTAGCATAGAATTTTTGTCCAACATTTCCTCTAAATGGTCTTAAATAGTTTTTCACCTTCCTCTGTAGTAATTACCTTTATTGCTGACTGGTGTCTTTTCTATTTTCTATGATCTCCAAAGAAAATCCTCTTGAGTTCCTTGCAGGCTTGACCGACTCTTTGCTTTAAACCATTTTCCTAAGTTCTTGTACTTTTGGCAAAACCTGACATCTGCTGTCTTATTTCCTTCTGAATTTTGTATACTTCAGTCAAAACAACTCATAGTTACCTTTTCCCAAAGATATCAGAATTTACTTCTGCAGTTTGTCCCATAACAAGATCACAGACATGAGGAAGGAAAGAACAAAAGGAGAGAAGGGAAGTTCCGGGAAGGGAAGGTTACAGGAAGTTTTGGGAAGGGAAGGTTCCAGGAAGGGAAGAGAAGGTTCTGGGAAGGAAAAAGAAAAAGAAAAAGAAAAAGAAAAAGAAAAAGAAAAAGAAAAAGAAAAAGAAAAAGAAAAAGAAAAAGAAAAAGAAAAAGAAAAGAAAAAGTTCAGAAAGAAAAGAAAAGAAAAGAAAAGAAAAGAAAAGAAAAGAAAAGAAAAGAAAAGAAAAGAAGAAAAGAGAAAAGAAAAGAGAAAAGAAAAGAAGAGAAAAGAGAAGAGAAGAGAAGAGAAGAGAAGAGAAGAGAAGAGAAGAGAAGAGAAGAGGAGAAGAGAAGAAAGAAAAGAAAAGAAATGAAAAGAAAAGAAGAGAAGAGAAGAGAAGAGAAGAGAAGAGAAGAGAAGAAAGGAGAAGAAAAGAGAAGAGAAGAGAAGAGAAGAAAAGAAAAGAAAAGAAAAGAAAAGAAAAGAAAAGAAAAGAAAAGAAAAGAAAAGAAAAGAAAAGAAAAGAAAAGAAAAGAAAAAAGAAAAGAAAAGAAAAGAAGAAAAGAAAAGGATATTAACAAAAACAACTTCATGGAAATTAGTGTAGTAGATGAGCAGGACAGTAACAAAAAACCTAGTCATCCATGTTTATTTTCCACAGTAGTAAAGTTCATCTCTGAAAAATAATGTAATAAGTAGGTGTCCATTACATAAAAAAAAATTTTAAAAAGCAGCCTATTAATTAAAAATAGGTGCAAATATTTCAGTCTGGAGGACTTATAGCCATGATTAACCATTAGTGCATATTCGGCTCCTCAACTCCTCATCAGGCAGAGGACACTTATCTTCTGTGATACTGACAAGGTTATTGCCATACTATTGCATATCGAATTATGGCAAAGCATTTGGGTCTGAGCCATTAAAGCATCCTGTTGGTGTAATTCCACATGCTTTCATTAAGCAATTAGAAGCAATATAATGAGGAAAAATCAACATAGTGAAATATTTTAAGGTTCTGACATTTGGTTTCATTTCACAGTAGGATAAGAAAAAAACAAGTATCGTTTTGAAATGAATGTGCAATAGAAATACTTCACCAATAATAATTTTGTAAGCATATTTCACTAACTCCTTATAAATCTTAAATTCTAAATAAAGCAAACCCTAACTGTCCTAAAGATAAATCAGAGCTAAAGGAGAATATCATAAACAAAGTAGGCTTGTTTCTCATTATGGGACATATTTTGGTTTTCCCACTGTTAAAAACTGGATAAAATATTATAATCATTTACCTTGAGTTGACAGCACATTGTTCTGGAAAGTTTGTGAAGACATGTGCCAGACATTTCTTATTTATCCAGAGTCTCAGAATAACATTTTGAATGTTCTTCAAAAATTTTTTAGTTTTAATAATGTTTCTGGAATCTAAAACCCTTTAGGGAGCTAGCTTTTTAACTATTTTCTTGGTAAACTATGAATCCAGTCATCTCAAAATACTTTACAGGCCTCTTTCTTTGAACATATTATATGTGCCATACAAGCAAATTGAAGATTCACTGTATACATTAGGTAAACAGGCAGATAAACAAGACCACTACAATTTCTGTGGGTTTAGACGCTCTGATTACTTTTTTAATTTATTCTTCTATATACCAATTTATTTATCTGAATTTTTTTATTTTATGTTCTTCACATTCAGGGACACATTCTTCTCTCAAAGTTTTGGTTCTGTAAAACCTGAATATGAAGCTGAAGCCTTAAGGTATATGTACTACTTTTCTAGTCTAGGGACTATGATGGAAGTATCCAGAGGGTTGTATCCGTTGGTTCAATATGTTCAATAAGAACAAGTCAGATGCATATATAAGTATCACAAAATTGCTATTTTACTGTGAATCGATTCTATCCTTGTCCCCTATTTACTGACTTTTTCTGATCTTCCAAGAGAGCTCCCACTGATTCAGGCTTACAGGATCATTTCATCAGATTGAATCACATTATATTTTGAAGACTTTGCTGGTTAGACCTACCTGAGTCTCTAGAAAACCTTGGGAAAACGCAGTTATACAATACAGTTGTAATATTTCTTATTTTTTAAATAAAAGTAAGATTAATTAATTTAAAATTAAGAAAAATACATTTGGTCTCATTTGGTTAAAATGGTCCAAATGTTGTAGAATATTGTGAAATGTCTTGTTATAACATTTTACTGTCCTGCAACACTTTTTCAATCTTAATTGATGTAATCAAAGTAGGGGGGGAAGGAGGCTGCTTTGCTGGAAATTATGAGCATGCAGACATTTTGATTAATATTTTTTTAAATAATAATTTTGATTATCTTATGCAATTCATAGTCATTATTCATTGGCATAAACACTGTACATGGCTTTTCCTCAGCCTATGCACTTGAACATGCTGTAGTCCATTTTGGATAATCAGCTAACTAGGTTTGTTAATAATTAGTTTTGTATTTCATTATTATTCACCATAGTTTAAAATACTTTGGCAAACCAAAAAAAAAAGTACGAAGAGGGGAAAAACTATAAGAGAACTTCTCTGTAATAGATTATCTTTCTAGTAGACTATGTATAAATTGCTCCAGATCAATATGCCCTCTCCTGTCAGGAACCATTTTGTCAGGTTGAGGTGCTTATGGTCTCAGCAGAAGAAGTTTTTAATGAGGGAGGGTATAGAAAAACCTGCAGGTTTATCAGTGTGGAAGTGATAGTTGGTATAATCTTTATCTATAGCCCTCGTCTCCATGCTGACAAGTAAAGGAAATGGATTCCAGTTTTCAAATTCTTTAAGAACAGAACCTTAGCTTTGCCAACATCTGGCATTGTCCCTCTAAAATATAATACCTTGATACTGTTTTTTCAGTGTCAAGCACAGGTGCTGAGACTGACATAATATATTCTCTCATGTGTAATACTGTTTACACTTGAAGGTGTTATTTTGCTAATTGTTCAGACTAGATGACCTGTTATGTTACAGGCACAGAGGAATGCCAAGGAGCTGTACTTCTTTCAGCACTGAGAGAGGAGAAATGAGTGTACGCTGAGGAATTCACATTATAGCTTGGCTCAGGCCATATGTGCACAAAACACAGTAAGGGGACCTTCTCTATTCCTTAGGCCTATCACATCTGCCTCCAGGAAAAGCTCTGTGGAGAAAAGAGAAATATACAAGATGGGGTGGACGTATCAGAAGACGTCTTTTGTACAAGCCAGTGGCAGTAAAACAGCTCTTTTACCCCAGTTGTGCCAAGAAACAGTAACTTTGCAAACATAGGTTTCCTTCTAATATGTGTTTCATGTTCCTTTCATTAATTTACTGTCATTTTCACCATATGAAATAGTGAACAGCATGTTTGCTTTTGAATCCTATGGTTCAGCCACCTACAGCTTCCGCCCTGAGAAAAAGAGAATTGGCTCATATTCCAGTGCCCATGGAATAGTTCAAACAGTTAAATGGATGCAAAGCAGACGCTGTGTCAAAATATTTTTCTTTGACACAGATGCGCCATGAAGCCACAGCCTCAGACGTGTCAGAAGTTCAGGCTGGAGGCTTTGGTCAACAGGGGCTGAACATAGATATATCTTTCCCCAGGGGCTCCTAAAGTGTTGGGTGAAGGAAGAGTGTGGTCTGAGGGAGTATGGACAGAGGGCTCCTTCAAATTAAGCACAAATTCTGGTAAATACATAGCTGTCACCAGAATGGCACAGGATTTTGTTGAGTACAGTAGGGGTATGGAAGTGGGTGATCTTGGTGACTTATCTGCACCAAATGTCCTGCAGACATGCACATCTAGCTGCAGGGGAATGCACTTGATGGTTAAGCCTAATATCCATGATGTTTGTCCATGTGTCTGAGGTCCCTTACAGTGTGCTGGGGTAATCAGGTCACATCCACAGTTTTCACTGGACATTTGGACATTCCTCCACCATACCATCAGCTCAGAGATTTGCCGTGTTATTTTTATGATCTGAGGCAGACCTCAGGACCTTTAGCCCAAACCCTGCCTGCACACCTGTGTCCTGCTCTTGTGTGGAAGAGAAGGTGAGCAGAGTCCTGCATGCAGCGCCTGGAAGCTCAGCAAGTGAATCTGCATTCACTGTCCCCAGCTCTCTTCACTTGGTGTCTCTTGGCGCCAGTGTGTCCTGTTCCCAGTCTATTCCCTCTACAACAAGAAGGAATAGACAAAACCAAGGAACACCTTCATTCCATCTGAAACATGACAAACGATCACCAGCCAGCAAACGCTGTATCACTGTTTACATCAAACTATTACTGTTGTGATGCCTCTCAAAATCTGCAGTTGCTGAAAACTTTGTCAGCTCCAGATAATTCCTAGAAACTTCTTTCAGGAAGATTTATTCTAGAAATACTTTATTTTAAGAGGCATATGCAATATAAGCATCTGTTTTATAGGTGGCTATTTTACTGAAGGCATGCCAAGTATATGCAGAATGGCCAAATTTAGCTGTGCTATAAGATCCAGTTGCTGAGCATTAGCCATCATTTTAGGGATGCAAATAATTTAGAATATGGTGATACTTGTATGCTGTAAATTTAGGAAGTAAAAGATTCAGGTCATGAAGTAAAAGGATCAGGCAAAATCTGGAAAAAAAGCAGAAGGTGGTAATAAATTATACAAAAACTGGACAATATTGGAAAATAATACATTTTCAGACTGACAGATGCAGTATATCCAGTTATGGTGTGGATAGAATTCACACTCAGCCTAAAAATCAAAGAAGTTTATAAGATTTTACAATTTGTTACTGGATTATTAAAAACCCCAGCAAATAATACCAAAACCCCACAATCTTGAAAACAGAAAGCAGCATACAAATATGTACAAATATATGAATATTGCAGTTACATGATTAGGGGTAGCAAAAATGCCCCTTAAAAGCGCTATGTAAGAAAAAAATAACAACTAATCATTTAGTTGCTATTTAAACAATTAGTTGTTTATCTTAGTTTAAATTAAATTAATGTAATTAGCTAAAAAATAACAACTAATTTAAATTTTTTCTGCACAGTTAACACCCATCTACCCATTTATTGAAATAAAGGTGTATTTTAAAACTAGACATTTTGCAATAATTTGCTTATATGAGCAAATCTTCATCTATAGTTTAGATAGAATTTATGGCTTTGATAAACCAACATTTATTCTATGCACCTTATTAAAAGAAGTCAGGCTAGATTCTATACTGAATTACAACCTGGAAAATGCTCATGGAATGGCTTCATTATGCAGGCTCTAAGTCAATACAGAACTTGTTTTATTGTATTTAATTCGGGACATTAATGGAGCCCAAAGATATGTTTTCATTTTTACAGACTTAACATCAATTACATTTTTAGGGGAGGGCATCCAAAGATGAAATCAGAATTGAAGTCAGGAATTTGAAAATGTTGCAACATTGGCATCACAATTAGAGATTGTATTCATGCATTAGAAGAAGAAAACTAATATTAATGAATATACCAAGCTCATGTAAAAAAATATTTTCATTCCTTAAAGAGCACCCAGAAAAGCAGTTATCTAAAACCATTAAAAAATATCAGGCAGGCTATAATAACTAAAAATTGATCGTTTCAGTCCTTTTTTTGGTTACACAGATCTAGTGCTTGTCATTATATTACATTGAAATTTCATGAAGTAGTTCTACTGTCATATCTTGCAATGAAAAACAAAATATTTAGGATTATTAAATAAATAATTTATTTAACACCAGAGAGCTCAAGCAAATATGACTTTTTGCCAAAGCAATCTTTGTAGTTATAGTCTCCCGGGTATTTTTTGATCTTAGGATATGGAAAACCTGATTTGGAAATTTTATTCTATCCAATATCTCAAAAGTACATCAAACTAATTTTCAATGTACCAATTTGTTTATTTATATGGTGCTTCAACATAGGGTAGTAATAAAAAATTTTAAAATCTTTATCAGCTGGGGTTTTCCTTAATGAAAAAATGACTAGAATTTGGACTAGATAGGTTCTGTTCACCTGAGATTAGGAACTTAATGTATGAACTAAATGTCAATATGTCAAACCTTTTATCTAAGAATATAAATAAAAACACAAAGCACACCTGATTTTATAAAAAATCTTTCTGCCTTTGACAGTCTTTAAATAACCTGAAATAGCAAGCCACAATACTCTTGCTTAATTAAAGGATTCTAAACAAAAACAAAAATGCAAGCACAAGGAAAATTAGTTTACATTTTAGAGAAAAAGTTAGAAAAAAAGGTGAAAAGTAAGAAGTTTGAAGATCTGTCTGTAATTATGATCTTACCTATAAAAATGAAATATTAAAAACAATTACTTCACTACCTGACTGACCAGGCTTTTGTGTCCAAGGCTGCCTTTTGCTTAATCTTCTGATTGCATTCACACCAATATTTGCAATATCCTCTGCTAAGTGGGAAAAATATTATCACATCTTGCACAGGAAACACAGAACCTTTGCAGACAAATTCTGGCAGGTTAAAATATTTCTCAGTTCATCTTTTGGTTTTGATTATGGCCCTTAAAATTTGCTTCCAGCTTTCTGGTACCATTTTTGTTTCTATAATCAACTGCAGACTTGAAAGCAGGGAAAACTTGGTTTTGTCACATTTTTGGCTCCAGTGCTGCAAACATCTCTGTGCAGGTGAACCCATTCTGTTGAAATCTGGGTCAATGTAATGTTATTTTATTCATTCTGCTTTACTTTTCTTCCTTTTTTTACCCACGTGTGGTCATTCTCTTACTCAGAGAGATGGCTGTCACTGAGGAAAATGGTGACAGATGAGCAGCTGTACCTATGCCAGGAGATGAAAAAAAGCTTGTGGGGAAAATTGGCCAGATTACATCAAACTGAGCTTTTCAGAGATGATAATCACCAGCTTCAGTGTTCATACCTCACTCCCATGGAAATCTAGTCACTAATGAATGTAGCTGTTCCAGCTGTTTCAGGAACTAGAGGGTACTAAATCCAAGGCCTCTTGTAATGCAGATTACCTTCTCTGCAGCACAGTCAGAAGTGGAGAGTGTACCAATTCTGACTACCACAATTCACAGTCCCTTGTAGTAGTGAGAAATACATGTGAGCTCTCAGGCTGGGTGAACATAGCTTGTGTAACTATCCCTTTCCCCCATAGCTACCAAGATGAGATGACTTTGACCAGAGGAGCATGGAGTTACACCCTTGTGCACCTGGTAGAGTTTGTTAGTGGTTGCCTAGCAAATCCAAGGCATACATATGGAAAGCCAGGAAGATGGATTACTGCAGTCATGGATTTTAGTTACAATTAATATCCAAAGACAGCTACTAGCTTCATAATACTTTTAGGCCTCAGCTTAAACTACCTCTGAAAATGCAGCAGTAGATGTCTCAATCCCATCTGAGACTCTTGTGTAGACTCCTAACTTATTTACATATATTTTTACCCTTAGTAAAATTTAGTCAAGCACAGCTTCAGATATATATAATTCCTAAACTTTCATTTTACCAGGAAAAGAGTTTGTATTTGTGAATCCTGTGACTAAACAAGAAGTCAGAAAATTCAAAGCAAGTTACTGCTCTGATTTAATTTAAGAAGATTGAAAGTTATTTTAGGAATTGCAACATCTTTCTTCTTCTGTTAGATGGATTCTCCTCCTACTAGAGATAATGCAAATCCAATGGAACCTGGGGGAAAAAGCACACAGGCTGAAATCATCAGGGTTCATCTCTAGTCCCTGGATGTTTCAGACAGTTATAAAAGCAGCATCTCCATACAGTAGGATGAGCTGAAGAACAGCAAGTATGTTTTGTGTATTTTAAAGCAGTTTGACACTACATGAATCCAGGTTTTCCATGAAGTCTGTCCTTTGGGTGCCCAGTTACAAAGCTGAGACTGTTCCTTTGTAGCAGAGGTGGCCAGCAGTGTAAGAGAATGGGCCAGTTGCTAGCAGGCAAGAGAAATGATCCTTCCCCACTGCTCCCCACTGGTGCGGTGACCTCAAGAGTGCTGAATCCAGTGCTGGATTTCACAGAGAGATGGAGATACACTGAAGGTGAAATCCAGCAAAGAGCCTCAATGATTATTAATGGACTGGAGAACCTTCTCTAAAAGAAAAGTCTGATAAATCTGTGACTGTTCAGTCTAGAGGGAAGCAAGCCCAGGGCAGGTTGCATTTACAAATGCCTGAAGGAAGGATGTAGAAATAATGGAGCCAAACTCTTTCCAGAGGTGTCCATTGGGCAAGGGCAAAAGGTAGTGGTCAAATATTGAAACAAGAGATTCCAAATGAACCACGGGAAAGATTTGTTAGTGAGAGGAGTGACTGAGCATTGCCATAGGTTGCCAAGAAGTTGTGGAGTCACCAAATGTGAAGAACTTAAAAAATATTGGCTCACAGTCATGAGCAAGTGGCTGGGCAAGCAGCTGTAGGCAGTCCTGATTCTGCAATGATTTTGGATCAGAATGTCTCCACAGGTTCCCAACAGCATTAAGTGTTCTCTCATCTCTGTGGGTTTCCCACCACAGACGCGTCTTCCCACCACCAGGCCCTTCTGCTCAGGCCACCAGCCTATGATCACAGGAGCCAACAAGCCTGTGCCTAAACCCCAACCCCAGCACAAGGCACGGCCAGTGCGACAGCAGGGAGTGTCCTGCAAAGCAGGATCTTTCTCCCCTGGGGGTTGTAGTCATCCTCAATGAGAGGTGGGACTAGGCAGGAGAGAGAAAGAGGAGCCACGGCAGCAGCGGCGGCAGTGCTTGTGGAAGTGGGGGTGGGGCCAGCATTGCATCTGTGGCTTTTGCTTTCCTTCTTAAACTGCAAGCTACAAGTTGTCTCACCATGAACCCTTCAGTCCTCTCCAAGCAGTGAGTGAGCAGCAGTGTGGCATGGAGTTTCTGGCCAGGGGTTAAAGCATGACACGGCTCCGCCATGGGTGTGGAAGGACTGCAAACCCGGCACAGCCACAGGGCATGCTCAGAGAGAAGGGGCACTCTGTACCATAACTGCCTCCACCCTCACACTGTGCTCAGGGCTCCCAAGGGTACAACCCACTGTGTGCATGCCTGAGCAACACCCTGGGCTTGGCCTGGAGTCTTGGCTTTGAGGAGATCAGCAGCTCTGGGTGCTGACCTAAGGCCACCCCTTCCCGTGCTCCTCTCCCCACTGCCCTGCTGTAGGATGCTGGGAATCCCACACAGTGACTGTTCCAGGGCCACAGGCCCTGCTGAACACTCCTGGTGAGCTCCTCTAACTTTGTTGACCACTTCCTCCTTCAGGTACACATTTTATGATTCTCTGATTCCATACTTGGGAGGGAATAAAAGGTTCTCTCATCTTTTGATGTGTTCTTCTTTAGAATCATGATAAATTTCTAATCAGAAGCTCTTATCAGAGATTTCGACTTCCCAAAGATCTACTGCAAATACCACACTTTTGTGACTAGTCTGGCAGATTCCTGAAGTTTATGTCCCAAGCACCCAGAGACCCAAGTAGGAATGTTGCCCTCCTAAACTTGCTATTTCTGAATAAAAGCAGGACTTATGTGGGCTGCTATGATCTGTGGCTGTCTTTGCCAAAATGATGACAAAATGGTTGATTTTAAACTTTTCAGTGTATGAGAAAAAGAAGTAATCAGAGTGGTTACCCTGGATTTCAAGAGGACAAGCTTCAATCTACTTCACAGTGTCCTAATGGAATCTCTCAGGGCTTATAGGTCCATGAGTGCCAGTCAGTTCTTAAGAAGCACATTTTGAAAGCACAGGGTCAGGCAATTCCACTGTGTCCAGTGTCAGGCTGAACGAGGAACTCAGGTTGAAACTCAAGAGGGAAAAGAAATTATGTGTAAGTAAGGTCAGGAAGGAAATTTTTGAATTTTTGATGGAAAGTTAGTGAGCTGTGGTTCAAATGTTCAGGGAGAAGACATGAAATGCCAAAGCTCAGTTAAGAGTTGAGATTTGCCAGCATTGTGTTAGACATCGAGAAAGTCATTAAAGAAGGTCTAAGGAAAAGGTTGAGAAGATATTTGCTGAAGATGATCACCTGGTAAATCAGGATGAAGAAAAAGTGAAGCCATTCAGTGGGTTTTTTTTTTTTTTTACCTCAGACTTTAATAACACACACAGACCTTGGGCTGATCCTCGGAGTTGAAGGGACAGTCTGTCTCAGCATCATCATCATAATGGGATCAGGAGAAATCCAGGAGTGCCTCTTCTACTCCTCCTTCACTGATCTTGGTATCTGCAGGACTCTTTTTCTCACATGCTCACACTTCTTTCTTATAACTGGTCTTGTACAGAAGTACAGCAGTTTTCAACCTTTTTTGAGTATGTTGTCTCAGAGGCGTGCCAACATCGTCGCTTGGTTGTTTGGCCAGCAGTATGTCTGCCTTGGAGCTGGCTCTGTCAGATATGGAGGCAGTTTCCAGCATCTTCTCGCAGAAACCACCCCTGCAGCCCATTTGCTACCAAACCTGGCCTCTCAAACCCAACACATTAAATGCTGCAGGTGAGAAGGCATCGCTCCTTCTCTCCCAGCACCCACGTCCAGACACCAGGGCTGAGAATATCCAAGCCCTTTGAGCAGTGGCCAAGCTAACAGGTCTGACCACCACTGGAGAAAAGCTGTTTAGGTACCATAAAAACACCAGCATTTATTTGCTTGAGTGATAATGATAGACATAACCCTGTTTTTATTACACAGATAGGTAGTAGATATTACAGACATTTTCCCTAGGTCTCTTCCCAGTAATACTCATATGAGTTGGTAGTTTACAGCAGTTTGGAGCCAAAGCTCAGCTGATTACATATGGCTTTTTTAGTGAAGAGATGTGATTACAACACCTAGCTGACCTTTTCTGTTTAGGAATCCTGTGATAGGTTTTTAAATACACAGTTTCAGAGGGGTGAAAGAATTAAAGAACTCAGACAAAGCAATTGTGTGATCATGATGGATGCCCTGGTGGAATGACTTTGAAAGTGTAAACTCTTGAACTGAGCCTAGAAATTCTTTTAACTGTGGTTTGTGTAAACATTTCACATCTTGCACCATAGCAAACCTGTGCCCCTAGTATGTTAAGATTAAGTTACAGTGCTTGGAAGTATGCAGAAATTGTTTAATGCATAACCTTATAGTATGGGTTTTACTCCTTTTTTAGCAGAACATTTATATTTTATCTGAAGAAAAAGTAATATCCTGTTGTAGCAACATTAAAGGCATGTTAGAAACTTCAATAAAGCAAATACAGTCCTGGCAAAAGGTTATATTAAAATATGGCATTTAATTGGCTCAGTCTCTTGATAGCAGCAGCAAATTTGTTATTATGTTCTTGACCACCATTTATATGTGGTGTTATATCAATCACTGCCCTCCAGCTTGCTGTTCTTCCACTGAAGCAAGTCAATTGTATGCTAAACGACGAAGAGGAGATAGGAGACAGGAGTGGTAGGGACAGAATTGAATGGTTTTCTGGTTCACACCTGAGACTGAAAGGCAGGTGATGTGGGTCAAGAATTTCAACAAAAGTAGATTCCAGATTTAGGCATCCAAAATCTATCCAAGCCCTAATATTTCCTGTTGATTTGTTCTAGGCCTTGCCGGTAGAAAACACCAGGCACAGAGAATTGGGTGGAATTTGGGATTTGTGAATTGGAGCCAATGCCTATATACAGTCATAGAAACACAGTTATGTTGCCATTTTGCCATTTCAAAAACACTTCAAAGACCCCACACAGTCAAAGGAACTCAATTTTAAGTACATTGCCTAGTTGGCTTTCATTTCTTTTTTTAACAGATCTTTTGGGTTGCTGCAATGAGAACTATACCACACACAATTATGCTGAAAATTCACAACTTTTAAAAAACAGTACAATAAAAGCAACTAAAAATCAAGCATACAGCTTGGTTTGCTCTATAGTAACCTCAGAGGAAAAGTTCATGATGGGTAAATGATGCTTGTCAGTTGTAATTTTTCACTGATTTTTGCCCTCTGGAGACATGTGTTTTACCAAGGGAAGTAAATGGTCCTCTCCAAGCAAAGAGATTGTCTGTGGAGCCTTGAATTTAATAAATCAAGAGAAGCCACATTTCCTGGAAAATGCTAAATATGTAGGACATGAAGGAAGGAATTGAGCATATTTATAATAGCATACTCCTACTTTCAAAAGCAATTGAAAACTATGAAATGGCCAGAAATACTTTGCTTTTAATAATGATCTCCTGTGTCTTATTTCCATTCTGCACAAAACGCCAGTTCTGATTTAGCATTGCTTGATCATTCCAGAATCACATCTATGTTCTTTAGTACCCCCTGGAACCAACGCAGCATGTTTCTCTTTCATGAAGGGTCTGATCCAAATTTCATTGATAAGTTGAAAATCATCTGCTTGGCTTCTAGCAACCTGTGCTGGACTTCAGGTTTCATCAAAATGCTTACCATATCTGCCAGTCCATCTGGAAATACCTGAACAGATCACATTTAGGAAGATCTTATCTCTCTCAACTTTTAAATGAACACGGAGATTTAAATGAAGTAAGTGTACACATGGCACTTTGAACAATGATATATACTAGCAGAACATCTCAAGCACACTGTGATTCACATATGGGTTTCAGCTAGCAAAGGGAAGAGGCAGAAATAGAACCACATGCATTTAGTTCTGTCTGTCCACAACCCTGAATGGAGGATGACTGCAGGAGCCTTAACTTAGCTTGTACATCTTGTCTTGGTTCTAATTTAAGCACAAATATTTCTGACACCATCTCTGTTCAGGATTAGAAGTAGACAATGTGCTAAATTGGAAGTTTTTAAATCCTGGAGGAGCAATGCGCCTTCCGTTCATGCTATCCCAATCTTCTGTGCCTTGCTCCCACCTAGGGGGTGATGGACTTTTGTTCATTTACATTGTCAGTCTAAACACACCATGACTACTCAAAACAGTGAAATTCTGCTCCTTGAACCACCCAAATGGTGACTTTGGGCCACCCAGGCTCTTGCAAGTTACTGTGATCCTAGAACACCATCATAGAGCTGGACCATTGAGAGAACTATAGCTGTGCTATATATGCCCTGCACAAGGATGGCTTTGGGACTCTGACTAATGGGACAGCAACACCATTATTTATGTATATCATTAACCCCTGTTTCATAAAAACATGAGTTTTTTGCCAATCACATTTGTACTAATTAAGAAGCATATATCAAGATAATTATTACACTGATTTAGTGTATGATATCCTGTCTTTGGTCTCATGTCCAAGAGTCAAAAGGAGCTGACCAAAAATTAAAAATATACTCCAAAAAACTTCACTATGCCAGTTGTAGCTGGGCCAAGCAATGACTAATAGGGACAACATTTGCAAGGATTCTGAGTGCCTGAATGCCAGGGAAAGATAGCTGAGTTGTGTTGGGTGGTCCAAAGAGATATTAGCAACAAAAGAGTAAGGAGGTAAAACAAAAAAATTCAGCTAGAACCAATTGTCCTGTTTTTAAAATGAGCAAAGTCTTTGCTTCTCCAAAGACTGGAGAATGCAGTTCGAAGTGGATGGATAAAAACATGACTTGAAATTGAGATTTGTGAGGGAGCAAACCTTGGGCTTTTTGTTTCTTTCGCTGCTCCCACATTTAAGAACATTCTTCCTGTGAGCAGGTGCTAGGAAAGGTGAGACACCAGAGATGAGCAGCTGATAGATATGGGCTACTGACACTCGTTGGGATTCCCACTCAGAATTAGGTCAAAGACATTAATTAATTGGGGAAAAAAGGGCCCTACTGAACTTTAGGTCTGGTTTCTGTCCTTATTTCAGACATTGTAAAAGATTTTATATATAAGCATTTTTTTATAAGGTGCAAAACCTGAGATGAAAGGCAAAAATTTTTGTTGCCCAGAATTTTCAAAACAGCATAGTGATTTGGAATGATTCAATTTCTGGGCAGAAAAACTGAGTGAATCTGATTTATAATTATTTGGGAGACTAATTTCAAATGAAACAGATATTTAAATTTTTTCTAACTATATACTAATGCAAGACATATGTGAAGTCAACAATTTATATCTACAAAGAATGAGACTCTGATGTAAATAAAACTGATTTGGAAACGTCTTGGACTGTCATAGTTGAGAATTTCATTCCATTGATATTTGGGTATTTAAAGAGAAAAATGTGCAATAGAAACAAGAATTCTTGTCATAATATTCAATCAAAATTAAGACATTAGTGCCATTTCTAGACTTGGGACTCAAATTTAAATACAGAAATGTTAAAGATGTAAAGAAAAGAACAAAATAAAAATCAATGTTAAAGAAACTAGAAAACATTCATTATGATATTTAGTATATCTAGATCATCAAACATACAGTTAAGGGATTATCTGAATTTTGAGTATACGTTTTGCACATCTGTTTCCAGAAGGTTGGATTGTTCATTCTGGCTGAAAAAAACTTATAGTCAGATCAGTAGGATACTGAGTAAGATTTTAATTTAACCAGAATATGAAAGACAGTGGAAATAATTTAAGTTGGAATAAAAGGAGAGGAGATGAAGTCACCAGTTCATGGAGTCTTTATTATTATATAAATCTTTCTTAAGCATGTTTATATTAATTTTTTGTGAGAAGTTTGGTGGCTCTGGAGTTTAAGCAGTTGGTCTGCACAGTCATATTTGAGCTGGATACACTAAACCCCACACTTTAACCCTTGTTTCATGAAGGAGCCTGGAAACTATAAATTAGTGAAGTCTCAGTCTTTAAGGTGTCATTCATTAGCTGGTAAGATTAGAGTAGATGTGTTTTCTCTGGTGTTTTTAAAAGTGATTACATTACAAGTGATTACATTGCAAGCTTCTTCTGTCTTCTTTAGCACTTACTTGCTAACTTACTTGCTAGTCTCAGGCAATGCAAAAATGTCTTTCCCTAGGGCACCTGGTCAACACCTTCTGCTCACACATTCAAAATTAGATTACTAGTTTTACAACTGTGAAGGAATTAATTGCCAGGCAAGACTTCCTGCCTTCCTCTGTAGTGCTAAGCATGGATTGCTTGCTGATTTGTCTGTTCCTCACCTAATCAGATTTTGGGGGCACTGGGAGAATTTGTACAATGTCTAATGCTATATCTCCCTGGCATGAATAGTTTAATGGGTAGCAGGATACAGTGCTATCAGTGAGTGGGCAAAAGAGAGTGATTCATTGGCTCCTGGAGAGAGGAATCCCCAAGAACTGATGTTCTGCATCCCATGGCTGTTTAACAGCAAAGGAAAAAAGTTTCTGTGTAATAATCAGAAGTTTAGTACCTCATATAGAGATATGTATTTCTAGGTCAGATCTGCTGATAATAGGCCAAAATTGTTTTGTTCAAATTCAGAAACTTAGAAGTTGTTCCTATAATCTGCAGTCATCCATACATTCAAACAAAATGCCCAGTGTATTTTTTGCAAACATAGAACGTCTTCAAATACAGACCAACATAAGCAAAGCATGAGTTAGCTTCACTAGAGCATCACTCAGACTTTGAAACCCAGGTGCAAACATGTTATATGAATGTACTTACATGTACAGGCGTATGCTTTGCATACATACAGATTTAAATACCCTCTTCGGATTTTGGAGCCAGGCCATCATACGCTGCCCTTCTCATGTGGAGTCCATCTGTGATTATCTCTAGTACCAGACAGTGCTAGTACTATCTCTGTTACTCAGACAGTAACAACCTTCTTTTTTCTTTTTTTTTTTTTTGTATTGTAAACCTCCACCTCAAAGGGCTAGAGTATTTTGGACATCTCTTCCTGCCTTATTTTCATAGATCCAAACCAAAAGAAAGCTTCTCCTTTCTCAGAGCAGCTCATTATGTGTTAGGTGCACCACTGATTTCTTACCTTCTGTCATTCATTTTCAGTACATCATTTTATAGATGTGCCCAGCAGCCACACAGTTCTTAATGTGCACTGCCAATCTTCCATGGCCAACTAGTCCACATTTGCTGAAACAATGAGAAGGATGATTAAAATTAAAGTGTCTCAACTGCTTGGAAAATACTGAAAAGCAAAGTTCAGCAAGAAGGAGTGCGCACATTGGCTATAGATTGCCAGGGGCAAGCGGTCTACACAGCTTTGAAGCAGGAACACTGAGGAAGCTTGGTGTGCTGCTCTGAGGGAGACATGAAACAAAGGATGGAGTAGCACAGAGGTTCTCTGGTCATGCTCTGTTGAAATCAATGCCCATATGACACAGAGAATGGAGCAACACAATGGGGTTGTGATCATGCTCTGTTGAAAACAATGTACCTAATGGGAACAAAGCCAAAGGAATGTGCCAGGTGGTGAATGAAAGCTGAACTTTGCTTCATTAACTTGAAAATACATATTAATTTTCATGCTTCTACAAACACTAATGACTAAAGTCACTCAAAATCCACCTAAAGACAAAAATACATCAACTGTAACTTTACCTTTGCCCTCCCTTGAAGAAAAAAATATAAATATATCTTAGGGAAGGGAGGTCAAGAGACTCCATTGTAACTTCTGGTATTGCTGACACGCTGTACCTGTCTTCTCTCTCCGCAAGGACATTTATAGAGTAAGAACCTTATTATATGCATGCTAAATAATTACCTTGAGCTGGCTTTTATTGGGCATTAGAACTTGTCTGTATATTGCCTCAAATTCATTTTTGCCAGTCAGTATACCATCAACATTAATCTTTCAATCTATCGCAGTTTACTATTATCACTGCATTTGTTAATAAAATCTGTTATTCTGTAAACTATTTAGTACAAGTCTTTCTTCAAGGGTTCTAGCAGCCACTGACAGTCAACAACTTTGCAAAACTGATAATATGCCAACTAAGAGTGGTGAAATCCAGAAAGGGGCATCTGGCTGTTCAGTGGGGTTCCCATAACAGGACACAGATAGGCTGGTCAGGCGCAAGGGCCTTCTGCGTCTTTGGGCATTGACAGCCAGATCAAACATTTGTGGTTTAAGGAAACTACTCTTTCATGTGACAGTATCTGTAGAGTGACTGTTGTTCCAGGGCAAACAAAAGGAATTCCCTTATTTATACCAGCAGACCTAACCTGTAGTGGCAAATAGAAATGATCTGAGTAAATAACTGCCTGAAGCACAATTTTGGAAAAAATATTAGATAGTCACTCATGTTAAATAAGAGATTATTATTCCACATCTCTCCTTTCTTTGCATCAGATTTACCTCACATTGCACAGGCAACTGTATAACTGTGCTCTCAGGAATCTCTAGCAGATGACTCAACAAGATTTGTTTGTTTCCATCAAACTGAGTTTTGGGTCTCCATGGGCTTATGCCATGCAGAGAACTATCAATAGATGTTTCTGATTCATAGCTCAGGGATTTTCAGCCTTTCCATGTCTTATTCTATTAATAATTCTTCCCTCTCTTTCTTCTGGTTTGGTACTGTACAATCACAGCACTTGATCCAAAAAGGTAAAAAGAACACAACATCATTAATAAGCTTCAGGCACTTCGGCATTAAGTAATTCTATGAAAGCCATAAGCAGCTGGGTCTTCCATCTTACTTAAACCCCTGTAAAATACATGTTAAATTCAGATTTTGAAGCTTTTATTTACAGAGGTAAAATAACCTGAATACCAGTTCCACTGGCTGAAGGATTCAAAATTATGAACATGTTCAACATGTGAACTATGAGTCCACAAATTAGTGTTTTTTGACAATATTGCAATTTCCTCTACTTTGACATGACCAATCTCTCTTTCTCTGCAGTGTCCAGAGCAGAAATCCTGGCAGCTGTTAGTACTTTATGGTTTCATTCACTAGTTTTACCTGGCAGGTGGGTCCCTGGCTGTAAGGCCTTCCATTGAAAGGGTGAGGGAGGGAGGGAGCAATAGCATGGTTCTCCACTCCTATGGAAGGGTATGAATGTGTACCTCGTTGTGTTTATTTGACACAACTATTTTTATACAATTTTTTATGTAGAGTACAGTCATTTTATTTGGAGAAATTTAGGAACAGGATATCAAAACAGTATCCTCTATCAGACAGACTTGTGATTTTTGAATTGAAACCAAAACCCCAAACCACACAACAGACCTATTTTCCATGCCTCACAATGACTGAAAGTAATTATATTTTTAGCCTCAACTTTCTTGTGTGGCCATATGAAGCTATTTGGGTTTAGTAACTTATGCAATAATTCAGCATGCTCAGTTTCTTTCAGCTCACTTGTACAGGTGTTTCATCATAAATTACTCAGGACCTCAGGCTTGATATTGTAATGCCAAATATTTATCATACCCTTTAAGCAACCCTTCAGGCCAGGGAAAATCTTTAATCAACTTTGCTTGCATAAGCTCAACTTGTATAACTCATATAAGCTGAGTGTTTGCAGCCTGAAAGAATGCAGCCTGGCCAAAGACTACAGTAATAACAGGCCAGCTAGAAATAATGCCATTATTAGTAAAAACTCATGACATCTTGATTCTATTTTTTTTTTCCAAAGAAACTAAATGACACAATGGAATGGATCATTCCAGACACATTTTTGAGTTATAACCCACAACATACATGCAAAGAAGCTAGCAGAATCAAAAAGGAAGGCTGATTTCTTAAAAGAGGTGTCATCTGGACAGTCTTTTTCATTCCAGGTCCTGCTATCTGATCTCTGAAGAATTGCAGTGGTCCCTCTATTTGCTCTTTATCTCCTGTAATATATTTTTGCATTCCCTGTATTTTTTAATGTGGTCTTTTGAGTGAATAGTGTGGAAGTCAAAAGTCATACTTGAGTGCACTTATTATTCTTGAGAATAGCTGAGAGCTGGATGATCCTTTGTTATTATGTTCAAGTAGCCATCTAAAAAACTCCAAAACTAGAATCAGTAAAATTGGCTTCTTAAAATAAAACTCTCCATAATTACTTTTGCTTTCCATATCAGTTGGAATCTGTTTTGGGCAAGCTCCAAATTCAGACATACTTGCAGTCAGCTCCACTTAGTAAACCCAAACTACACTACTAGTCTCAATCCTTCAGTGACAGAAACAAAGCCAAACTGGGCCAGCTCAGAGATGAGTCCCTAAACAGAATATCATTAAACACATCCATCTCAAACAACCTTGTCTGATGGCTCATGAAGCATAAACATACCCCCCAACTTCTAGAAATTTATCATCAATTACAATTGCTCAGATTGTCTCATTGCAAAAACTTGGTAGGATTAGAAGAGGCATAATAAATGATATTGTTATACAGCTATACAAAGTGACCTTAAACTACTGTGACACTTTTTCCAAGGAAGGGGTCTCAAGGCTTCTGTTTTGATTTTTTAACCACATTTTTCATATGCTGAAGCCTTCCATTTATCTTAAAACTGCATTATTCCACACTGAGCTGCCAACAAAACAAATGATTTGATTTCATTTTAATAAGAAGATAAATGTCCTTTAGAATAAATAGACAAGTAATAAATACTAGGATGCATGACTAGAGTCTCTTCAGTTATTTCTGAGATATAAACATATGTTCATTTCCAAAATAGTTGAAGATTGAGGCAAAACCACCAAGTGGATGATAATTCCATTCCCTGAAGATCTCTGGCTCCAGTTTTACAGAGAGAAAGACACAAAAATGTCCGAAATGGCTGCCGTGACATTTGCCCTGTGGATCAGTTTCAGTTACGTCAAAACAATAGAAAATTATGAGGAAAGCATGTTCTGCCTCAATCCCTCTCCCCCCAATCTTTACCGTTATTTCATTATTCCCATACCTATGTTCTCTCCATCTAATTGAATATCTAACCCCTTTTGCCATATAGTCCCTTGAAAAATTAATTAAAACTGGCAATAAAGTATGATCCATATAAAAATTGCTTATAAAATGTACTAAAATGATTGGTCCTGTTTTATAAGACTTCATAGCACAGACACAGTCAAAGCAGAGCTCTATAAATATCACCTGTTTTGGGAAGTGTACAAGTATAGCCTTAGCATTTAGAATGTGTCTATTCTTTAAATTGTTATTCAGTTTTAATAAGGTGATGTGTCTCTACCTTACAGAGCCCCACGCATTCCATAACTCCTGGCACATGGTCCAGGACTTCAGTGCTCTGAATTTGTTCTTTTCCAAAAGTAAGGACATGTTCTCAGATGCCAAACACCAGCCCACTTTAGAGAAGATAAAAAAATAGATGGCACCCTATATACAAAATATAGCATCAAAATATAACAAAGGCACCACTGAAAAATGTTCCTCAAAAACTTCAAATGGAGTATGAAGTCATTTATAGGCAGGCATCAAAGACTACTGAGTGTAGGGATATGTCTATAGGAGGCAACTCCCATGCCTCTGCGAAGACTAAATCTGTAAAATATAGTGATTGGCTAGATGCCTCCATTATTGTCAAGTTACTACCCAATCTAGATACCTATATCAGCAGGCATAATTAATTTCAAAAGGCCTTATGTTGTCTATTATCTTTAGATAATTATGTAAAATACTGTTAAGCACACTAATCTGGAAGACAGGGGGGACTACCTGGCAGTAGCTTGAGTGCATTCAAACCCACATCCTGGAAAAATGCCTCAAGTGTAGAGCTACATCATGAGCACAGCCTTGTCTCCAGCTAAGTGACCTAGCACCAAAAAAACACACAAAAATGCAAGGTTCATTTAATGAACAGAAAGGAGAGCTATAGAGAGTGATCAGTCCTAAACTCTGATCTTTTCTTAGCTCTGGAGTTTGTTTTTGATTTAAATGTGGATTTAGCTGTGTAGAGTGAAATACATCAACTAGCCAGCAGCAGTTCCCCCACTCCAAAGCACTATCAGAGAAAATGATCTCCTTCCTCTGCAATTCCTGTACCTTTAGTAGCCATTATCTAAACTACTTCCCGGCTCCATGACTATTGCTCTCTTCTGGTAATTTAACCATTGAAACCCTCCAGACTGAGGTGGGTCCCCACAGTTTCTGAACAAATGCTGTAAATGTATCAGGACTCCTGCCCCTCTCCTTGTATTTTGAAGTGGCTGTTGCTGCTGTGTTGCTTTCTCAACCCCATGAAGCCAATCTTTGTTTTTCTAAATCTTTGTTTTTCTAAAATCTAATTTTTCTAAATATTCATGGACTATTCCTCCCTTTTTCCTTATGGTCAATTTAATAAAAACTGTCAGAACAAACAGGACTACCAATTCGCACCAGGACCTAACCCCAACCAATTACAACAAGTGCTGGACACTTCACTTAGCAATTTCTAATGTATGTTCTTTCTGTCTTCCAAGGTTCACAGCTAAGGTAGAGCCTTCACAAATACAATATTACTCAACAGGGTATTTAGCAATTATTGTTTCATTGACTTTGCATGAAATCTTAAAATCTATTATTAGTTTCCAAAAAATGGCTTGGAGATTAATGGCTTCACAGTGTGCTACCATACCTCCAGGGCCACCCAGTTCTCCTTTATAGTTACCTTTCAATATATTCTCCAGTAGACACAGAGGCATTTTACATCTGGGAGATGTGTCTGATCTCTTTATCCAAGGAAGCTTTAAAGTAACCCTCCTGACTAATCTCTCTCAGGCACCACAGACTGCTGATTTGTGAGGTGACTATCTTTCATATATATCACATCCAGGCCAGATGTCTCAGCTATTGTAAACTTCATCATGACTTAATGGGATAGTTAAAAATTCTGTGCATTTAAAAAAATCCAGAGGTCATTAGCATCAAACATAAAGGAGAGAGTAAAATAAATTAAAAGTCATATCACAAGCTTTGATATGGAATGATACTAGTGAAAAACAAACTCTTTTGCAAGGCAGAGTAAAATATCTTCAGATAACCTGGTGGGTTTTATCTTGAAAATAAGAGGTCTTGTATAGAATTATGAACATAGAAGCAATATTAAAGCATTGGGATGATTACTTTAAAATTTTCAGGGAAAGTGTTTTCTATTGAATTGATAGTTTCCATATGCAATAACATGGGAGCAAAGCATAATTATGTGATACTCATAGCATGTAAGAGGATGATTACATTTGCGCTTATTCTTATATTTTTTTAATGTTTCTTAAATTAGATGAGTAATAAAAGCTTATTTTATATGGGAATGAAACCTACAATGACATTTCTCTGGGGAAAATCTCTTTCCTTTGCAGTATGAAAAGTTAGATGAAACAATATTTATTGACAATTTCAGCCAATCTGTTGCCAATTACTCCACACTTACTCTGTGTTTGAACCAAAATCTTTCTCTAACTCTAATAACAGCTAAAGATATTATTCCCTAGCCTCTAAATGCAACTCTGATGCCAGAAAGTAAGCATATAAAGTGTTCTACTGTAAACTTTGCAGTTAATCAACTCAGAGGCCACAGAAGACTTCCATTTAATCCATCCCTTAAACTAATTCTTCCTCATGCTCGAGCCAGTCTTTTTCTCAACATCCTATCGGTGGAGGAGAGCTTTCTGAGTCGTTTTTATAGAGCTCCTTGGTTGTGCTGGAGACAGAGATCTGTATTTGCCTTGTAGGGTCAGCACCGTTTCTCTGTCCCACAGACATTCTTTAAGGCTTTTTCTTTGTTTGTTTGTTTTGTTGTTTTGGGTCTTTTTCATGGAAAAACAGTCACACTTCTTGCATAAGGAAACTTCCATAAATAACATTTACATCGAAACTTTGGGTTGCACATCTAGCAGGATATTAAAATACTATTTTTGTAAATTTGGCTTCAGTCAGTAAGTAGACTAGTAGATTGCCCAGTAGATTGCCAATAAAGAAGATTGAGGCTTCTTTAGAGCTGTATAATTTGGGTAAATCTCTTCCCTGTACTTGTTTATGTCTTTTCTTCCCTTCCACCACCTTTCTTCCCTTCCAACCAGCCAGAAACCCCTGTGATGCTAATGTTCTTTGGTACTGCTTTTTGAGATACCTGGAAAAAGTGTTATCCTAACGACTATGTGCTAATACACCTCACTACATCAACTATGTTAATTTGAAAACACGTAGAACAGAATCACAAAATCAGAGCTTGGGGGTTAGATGATGATGTTTGTGCTACCCTTTCGCCCTCCTGACTCTTTTGCAGTTTGTGCGTTAGTGCCAAGACAATAACTCACATTATTTATTGTAGTGGCCATATTATTTTGCACCAACTTGTATTTCTCCCCCACCTACCCCAATCTCACCAGTAATGTCTGTGATTATATTCAGGGAAAACCGAAGGGAAAATCCCCTGACATTACCAATATCAAGACAATTTAAACCTACTTTTCTATTTGTATTGAGAGTTTGACAAAAGTGGGCCCAATAAAATGCATATGTGTGAACATTTTAATATGCATTGGGAATTCAGGACTTTGTAGACATATTTTGGCATTGAAATTCACTCTCCTATCTCAGAGGCAAAGGGAGACTCTGTGATTACTGAAATCTGTCTCATATGTTAGGTACTCTTATGTTTTGATTGTGCTCAAAATAGGTTTCTGCCCCTCAAAATAGGGTTTCCTGCATATGTTTGGCTAGAGGAGACATCCTAAGTAGGTGTGATTTTCAAACGTACAAATGATATTTATATCTTGCCTGATCTTTTTACGTAGAAAATTATCTTCATTCCCTCTTTAGTGAGATTGAATTTAAATTGAGTATATTCCATGACAAATGGATTAATATTTCAACACATATTAATAAGCTGCACAAGTCACTGTCCAGTAGTCAACTGAAAAGAAATGGGCAGCTGTTCCATTTTTTTCCATTTGCTTCTGCTAGGAAAAGAAGGTACATCTTTACTGGTTACAGGTAGAGGGATGTAAATTTCTACATCAGTGGACACAGTATCAAAAATTTAATGTTTGGAAAGAAGAAAGTGGATTATCTTCCTTTGTTTTAAAAGATTTTCTGTCTTATTTTTGCTTTCATTTCACTTCCATTTCAAGTCAGTATCTTATATCATCAGCATTGTTTGTTATAGAAGTTGTTTCTTTCATAATCTGTATTTTTACCTTTAGAACAAAACAGAGCTTTGTCACAGTCCTCAGATAGTCAGATAGTGAATTAAATTTGTTTTATTTCCCAGAATGTGACAGATCTTCTTGGGATGAAATTAGTGGATGCATGAAATGTATCACACAATACTAAGGTGGTAAATAGATTGTAGGTGAGTTTTCAAGTCTAAATTATCTGTTCTACATGATCTTGTCTGCAAGAACATCATGTGCCCTGAATTTGATGTTCCATAACTAGAATTTCTATTGCAAATATTCATCTATTACACAATACTGATAATCACGTTGACATTTGCAGGCAACATGTAGGGAGTGGGTTTTTTTAGGGTAGCCTGTTTTTCTAAATTGTAACCTCTGCTATGGATTATTTTGAAAAATAACAGCAAAAGAAATTATTTTAATTAGTAGGAAATATAGAGATATCTGTACATTAGACATAAAACAGATTTGGAAATAGCATTTGATGATTATTATTTGTGATGTGAGATTATTCGCTAGACAACAAAGAAGTGACCAAGAAGTAACCTATCAACAGCATGCATTTTAATTATTTCTGTTATTAGTGAAGAACCTGGTTGAAAGTGATAGCTCCATTATTAAAATGTAATCTTTCCCCCATAAACCACCCCTGTGTGTATCAGTAGGGCTGTAAGCTAAAAGTACTAATATTTAGCTATGTAATTTTTCAGACACAGGAAAATGCTGGACAAATAATTCTGAGCCTCATGACTTTTAATCTGATCAACACAAAATGGAAACAAAAACAACAGTGATAGTGCAGTCTGAAAAGGACCAGTGGAAAGAGTGACTAGTTTAATTTTAATCAGCAAACTTTAAGGAAAAAAATCACCATTTTATAAGTCATGGTTGCTTGAGGGTATGGGTGGAGAGGAAGATTGAAGGCCACCTTCTTGAAATCCATTCTGCTATTTGTAATTTTCTCAATAGATTTTGAAGTAATAAAGTTTATTTAAAATAATCCATATGCCAATATTTGTCGGATTCTGTCAGCCTACTGACAACGGAAATAAACACTTTCCTTCTAAAGTCAAACCAGATTCAATCAGATGTTAAGTTTCTGTTGCATGGGCTAATCTGTCTTCTCAAATGGTTGTAACACATCAATCCATCTGATAAAAGGCAGTTTAAGGAAGTCAAAGCATGGCATTTTGGTCTGGTCTGTCAAGGTACTTTTTCCTTTGCTTTTGAAATATTCTGGTATCTTCTGAAAAAAACCCAATCTTTTGTATTTCAACCTAGGATTCATATTAATGGATCTTTAAAATACAACTACCCAGGACAATGCCAGTTGAACATATCTCACCTGCCTTACTCTGTTGCTGATGCTGTGAATGCTCTGCATCTGAAGCAGCTTTATCTTTTGCAAATGGAAAGAGAGAATTTTAGTGCTCAAAACAGTTGAAAGAAAAATATAGGCTGATTTCAGTTAAGTTTTTTAAAGCTTCTTGTTTCTCTACTGCATAATTTCTTTGCATTTTTGTGCCTCTTTTGAAAGCATGTAAAAATCATACAGAAAAGTCGCTAATTTTGACAAACCTCCTTCAGCAAAGTAACATCTCGACCTTATATTCAACCTTTGCTGAAAGGCCTGCAAAATAGTTTCCCATTAGCTGCATCTAATTGAAGTTTCCATGTTGGCATTTAACACTAGGTACATTTGTTTGTCAAATTTGCTATGGAAAGTCTGATTATTGGGAAAATTACTAGGATCTACTCCTTGCTCTGTCACTGGACTGGTTTGACCCCTTTTGGTGGGTCACTTTGTCAATTTTCAAAAGGAGATTCTGTTTCTGGATTCAATCTGTCATAGAAGCTGTGTAGTGAGTCATCAACGACACTTACGCTTTTCTGACTCCTGTATGTACAAGACTTAAAATATACTTTCTTTATGTAGTGCGTCTCTCAAGTAAAGGACGTAATTACTCAAAATTCCTTTTAATATATATCCAGATTAAATACCACAATGAATAATTCATTTAAAGGCTTATGAAAATAATTAATATGATCTAATACCAATGTTTGGTGGTCAAGTTTGGTTTGCCTGATAGAAAACATACAAAAGTACCAGTCATGACCTCAAATGATTTATAATCTATGGCACTGACCGTCAGACAGAGAGGTAGTGTAACAGAGCCTGAGCTAATGAGCTGTGCTGCAGCTGGAGAGAGGAGTCAGCAGCAGAAATTAGGAGGTAATTACTCAGTGGCATAGATGAAGAAAAGGCAACATCAGTGAGACTTGGCTAAAAGCAGTTGGAAACATTCATATGGAATGTCTTACTAATTCCCTTGTTAAGTCTATGTGGAAACTGGGTCCAGATTCTGTGTTACCCTCTAGATTGCCATCTGGCAGTCACTTTTTCCAGTAGAAATATTAGCTTGCTAACCTACAGACCTCACATTCATGAAATAAGAAGTCACACCTTGCCCTTAATTAGAGCATTTTCTCATGTAATGGTTCTACTCTGTAAAAATGTTTTTACATTTCAGGTTTAAGTTCAGATTCCATGGATTAGTATACAAAAGGGTGAAGAACACAGAAGAAAAAGGCACATAATAATGCAACTTCATATTTGTGGGACAAAATTAGGGGACACTGCAAAAGTTAAAATATTAGACTTGTATAATATAAAGTACTCTAGGAGTATTACACACAGCACAAATGTGATTATAATTAATTTTTGAAAAATCACTTCGCAAATCATTAAATGTATAAATCACTTATAAAACAGCATTTGGTGTGTAATATAGCTATGCAGAATTTAGTGTTTTCTAAAGATTGCTTGGAAAGAAATGCCAGCATTGCTTGAGAACATGGTTTTGAGCAGCATATCTTAGAGTGAAGGGCCTTACATAAGAGGACAGCAAGAAATGAGTAGACTGTCATCTCTAAAGTACAGCAAAGCAAAATTTTTCAATCCCAGAGGAAACCAGCTGTTCAATAGCACTGTAACTTTGAGTCACTCCAACTTGAGGACTCCACAAAAGCTCAATTGTCCATTTGAGTGGATATGGCAAGAAAATATTTTCCTGATTCAGATCGTCCATGATTTCTTTTGGAAGCTGGTATCACTACTGGGAGAGTGCACATTCTAGTAGAGGCCCTGTTCCCTGCCAGTTGCCACTTTTACAGATGTTGATTCTGGAAAAGACTTTGAAAGCTGTTTTTCATTCTTATGTATTGGCTTTTCCACTTAATTTTTAGAAATTAAAAATAAATTTGTTCTTATTCAGGGTCTGCAAAATAGTAGTTTTCAAAGTAATATATGAGCAATCTTAATAAGTGTTTTTTGTTAAAGGTAAATGAAAGACACAGTGCTTTAGTGTACATCTGAACAGGTTACATACACAAGCATCCTTCAGAATACTGAATGTTTGCAGAAATATCACTTCCAGTGACTACCACTAGACAGTGGAACACAACTCATCTAAGAAAAATTACTCTTGTTGCCAGTTTCTGCATGGCAGGTTGCTCTTATTATATGGCCCTACATCTGCCTTAAGGATAGCTCACCAGATAGCCAATTGAGAAAATATATTTTCAAAATTGAAATTTTATTTTCATGAGTAGTGTTTGTATAAAGAAGAAGAAATCTTTTACTTAGAAATATTAATTAAAAGTTTAAGGACATTTTAGTAGCACTATATTGTTGATTTGCAAAACAAATGATTTCTTCTAATAGTAAAAGTATCTTTGACCATCTTTCCAGGGACTCTCCAGTCACATGTAATGATACATCATGGGCTCTGTTGCCATTCCAAGTCATTGTAATGGAAAGAACGAGACAAAGACTGTGATCCCAGTGGGAGGTCTGCTATTCTTGGCCTTTGTTTTCCTTCTGCTCTTTCACTTCCAGCTATGGATTCTTCTCAGAAGAGTGGAGCAAGGAGATCAACAGCTTTATTGGGTACACAGACAAAATATATTCTGATTCCGATCTTGGATATCTTTCTCTTTTTTAAAAAGGCTGACCTAAATAAATGAGTTGCAAGTAATTCAGCTCCTCATAGAAGACAAAAATGTGAATATTCTGTTTAACGAAATTGCATAGAAAACAAAATAGCAAATCAGTTGTGCTTTATTGCAATGCATATAAAACTTTGATTTTTACTTCACTGGAAGTATCTGAAATTCCTCCTAACAAGAGGAAAGATAAGAAAGAAGAGAAAAATTATGTTTTCACATACAAAAATTCATAGACAGAAAATCAAGGACCCTAAAACATTTTTCTATTCATCTGCTTAACTGTGAACTCTCAAAATTTTGGCTAGAACACTGAGGAAGGAATATTCATGCTTTAAGGAAAATACAAGATTAGAAGAAAAGGATTTAAATACTCTCATTCAGTACATTTATTTTGTACAATTTGCACGCCTTCTATAAACAAATAATACATTTGGATGCATACAGCTACTCATCTTTGGCATGTATATATGGGAGTGAGATGTAGCCAACACACAACTGTGCAAATAAGGAACACAATGTTGCTTAGAAATGATGCTTTTCTTTGAAAAGATGAGTAATATTCCAAGATGAAAACAATTAGTATTGGACTCATATCATATTTTTTCCAATGCTTTCAAAAGAACTGGAAAACCAAGAGACATACTACAATAAAATTGTAAAAACAAAAACATGAAAGGAAAATTAGTGTAGCTATTGAGAGCTGAGTATCTAAATTTGGGCTTCTGAGGCTACAGTAAAGCAGCTGTATATTAGATCTACTTTTCCAAAGAGCTGAGATGGCAGCATCCTCTATTGAAACAGACATTTTTGAAAGTGTGATGACCTACTTAATTGTTTTCACCTGGATTTCAGCTCATAATGCTAAATTTGCATGTTCATTAGCCCTTGGGAAAGAAACATAAATTCTCTGCAAGTAGTAGAACATTATGATGAAAGGAAATAAAGAGGAAAAATAAATATAGTAGTAAAAAAACCCACCCTGCATTTTATAAATCTGAGATGTCATCTTTTACCTCAGTTCTTTTGGCTATCAAGAAAAGCAATGCTGTTCTTTCTCATATCCTTGTTTTTCCAGAATACTACAAGGTAGGATCAGACCTAAATGTGAAACATACTCAAAGATTCATTTGACTATGGAAGCATCACTGAACCTGACCAATTTAGCCTTCTCCACTCTATGCTCCACATAGGCTGAGTCTTTTGAACCCGTAAACATCTGGGAATATTTTCTGCTTTAACTAGTGACCTTCATCTTGGATGCTGAGAACATGCTGTTCAAAGCCAGCAAAAGTAGTCCCTACTTGCCTTCTTTCCTGAGTTTAAATGCACAGTGATAGAATGTGCTCGATTTAAGATTAATGGAAGCTAACTTATTGCACTAGGACACTGGATGAGAATATAGCTTTCCTTCAGTTCTTTGGGGAAATCCTTTGTAAAAGTAAATAATTTCTACATGCATTTTGATTCCATGAATGTATTATAGAACTTTTTATGTACTAACATAACCTAATTTAGGAAAACAGTAAAATACATGTAATAGATGTATTTTTGCCTGAGGCACAACTTCTTGTTTTTACACAATATGTTAAGTATGGCCCGATTCACAATCCTTTTTGGTCTTCTGATTGTTATACCATGGCTCTAAGTATTCACAGCAAGCAAGAGGAAGCACCATTCTCCAGTGGAATGCATCAGAGGGAGCAAGGCAGAGATCAGATACCAGCGTTCCAGAAGAAGTTTCCTTGCAAGAAACCTTCTGGCAGCGAGAATCAGGTGTCCCTCCTGTTCTGTAGAAGAACACTTTCACCCCTCTTGATCCTGCTCTAACTGTGCAAATCTGTGCTGTGTAATACAATCTCACTCTATAGACACATAAGTTTGTTTGTTTGGGACTGTTGGTTGGTCTTTTGTTTTGTTCTGGTCTTTTGGTGGTTTTTTTGTTTGGTTGGGTTTTTTTTTTTCCATTAATAGTACTGTTTAAGTTCTTTAGTGGTCTTATAGAAGGTCTGGGAGTACAATTTTTCCTGCACCAGATTCCTCCAGAGATCACACAAACAGAAGGAAACGGAGACCCTAAAGGTGGGATTGTCATAAATCAGGAAGAAATATGGGATTCAGAACTAAAAAAAAAACAAAACCCAAAACAAAACAAACCCAGTCACAGCTAAATAAAGAACCATTTATTTTTGAAGGGCAGAGAAAAGCAGTGCTGGGAATTGTTTTCTTCTTAATTGTAGAGAAGCATACAGTTTTATACAGCCAGGTTCTTGAAGACTGCTGTCTGCCTACTTATGTGGCTTCATACAGTTGCTTATCCACACTGAGCAGAAGCTATTATTAACACAGGTCCTCCTGTCTGTACAAAAAAACCCCAAAAACATTCAGACAAAAATGCAGTAAACTGTGAAAACAAACATATGACTACATGCATATTGTTGCCTGCTTGCACTAAATTATTCTAAAAGGAAAGTAAAAATAGTGATTTTCAATATCAGAACAAGACATTAAACAGGGAAAGGAATATTTATTGTGCCTGATTCCTGGCATAATGGCTTAGATGAACTACCCGATAAATGACTGCTGGTCTTGGCTGATGCTCTGACAAAGAAGAGACTTGGTAAAATTTAAATTCTTTCTTGGCTGAAGGTATTTGTACCCAAAACTAGTCAATTCAATTCAGGGTTTGGGACTACTCCTATATTCCTTATTGATGAAAAACTCTTACACAATATATTATTCCCAGTCTGTGCTTTCTGGAGTGTCACTGTCCAAACTCTGTCACATAGTGGCAGATGATGATTTAGCCTGGTTATTCAAACTCTCATCACCTTTCAGTTCAACATGAAGCATTAAGTGCCTAGGAAACACTAAGTGGTATAAAACATTTCAGATTGTCCTTTTAGTAATACTGGCTACTGTAAACAGCTCAAACCTTCATCCCATTCCCTACAGTAAAGATAACAACTCATCAAGTTTGAAAGAGTTCAATAACCCCAAACCAGTATATTAGCATTATCACCTAAAGTTCTAGCCTTCCTTTAATAAATTCCTGCTCCTGAGGCAATGGCACTTGCTAGAAAAAGCCTAAAGACTGTCTGTGAAGCAACAGGCATTTTCAGGGGCTGATCTAATGACTTACAATGCTTTACCCATGAATGAAGAACTAGCTTAATGCTTTCTGGTCTAAAGTAATTCCTTCAGCACTTATTTTTTGCCCATAGCATAAATATGCAGCAACATGAATCTATTACTGAAATGAACTCTAGACACAGCATTTCTTGTGCATCTGCCACTGAGGAGAAGATGTGAGAATCAACATGTGGCAGATGCTACTTTTGTTGCTTAATGCATTATTGGAAGGTGTTCAAATATCGGGGTGATTAGATATCGTATGTAATACAGCAGAACAGAACATACGCAACAACAAAACCTAAGAAAGTGCAATTGTTCTGCAAAAAATCTGGGTTTGCTTTCCCTTTCCTCATAGCAGTGTTTTCCCCAGTTTAATTGACTCATTCTCTCTATAAACCATAGAACAAATGAGCATGTTATTGTGAAGTCTTTTTCTTTTTTTTTCCTGACCTTATCTAAACACAAAACTTTGAATGTCTTGCCTTTTCTTTTATTTCTTTTTTTCCCCGGGCTTGTGTGGAAATTTGTTCCCTTAATGTGGTGTTTAATGGAGCTATTTTACTGCTTCCTCTAATATGTTTATGGTTTGTTCTGATATGTAGCTAGATTAATAGTACTAAGGGCCCAAGCTGGCCTCCAGGTCACCTATCTAATCTGACTTCCTGCATATCATGAGCTTCGAAGGTTATGCCTACATATTACAAAGCAGCATGATGAAGAGATGCCTGAGCTAACTCCAGAATCATAAATATTTTTGTCACATCATTATGGCATTCCTCCTGGGATGATTAGCTCAGCTGGAACACTATATAACATAGCTATACCACTGCTGGATACAAGCTAATATTTTTGCATGAGACCCCAAGGACGTCCCAGTGCAGCGTATCTCAATTTGAGTCTGCTTAACTTATGTTGGCATCCCCTCAATTTCACTTAGTTTCTGATGTTTGAGACAAAATAGAAATAATGCTGAATAAATATTTGTTTTTTAAAATTAATCTTTGCACATCATTCATAATTTTTGTGTTTTGTAATATAATAGAAGATATAAGTGAAAAATTAAGATAAGAAACCCTATCTGAAATATTCAGCTAGAAAAGTCATGACATATATGAGGACAAGGTGATAAGCAGAACATTAAATTATTCCTATTGTTTTTGAAACTTACATAGCAATATGCAGAGGTTTCCAAGAGGACCAGAGCCACGCAAAATTTTAAGCTCTACTAAAGCAGTAGCTGACTTTTTACTTCTTCAGGATCTTGCTCTTCATTTGCTTGTTGAAAATAAAATGCAGAACAGTACCATGGGCAAAAGCTAGCCTTGAGGCTGTTTGGGATGTCTCCATGGAAAACATGCTAAACTAAGGATCCCAGGAGATCCCTAATTTAATCATTACATCGTATATTCACAAATAATGGATCTCAGTGATTTTATTCCTTGAAGAATAACAACAACTTGAAGAAATCCTGGCAGCAATGTGACCTCTTGTTTATTACAGTTCCTATAGATTTTTATTCATTTGCCTGATGTATATTCAGATGTGTTCATTTTGAGGTTAATGGATTTCAAATAAATCAAGTTAACAGAAAGAAAACAAGATAATACCCAGGCTTCACATGCTTTTTCTGCATTAAAGAGCCAGCTCCAGCTGAACAACAATCATCACAAACATGATTGTCATTATTGTGATGGTGAACCAAGACAGTAAATAGTACAAATTTAACTAAATGAGATATAATTTGAAGTCTTTGCTTTGTTTTTTTTTTTTGTTTTGTTTTGTTTTGTTTTTGGTTTTGGGTTTTTTTTCTGAATTAACTTCCTCTTAGCTCTACCTTGCATGATTTAGCTGAGTGGTTCTTTCTGGCTTCTTCACAAACTTTGGGTGAATATGTAGTGGGCTAAAAACATATGATCCATATTTCAAAAGAAACACTTCTTTTTCTATATACATCCTAACAGGGTGAATGTTTGCTTCTATTATGCAGATGCAGATATGTGCTATTGTTTTGATTTTGACCTATGCTTCCCCTATCATCCTTGAGCTCACAATCATCTATAACTTTCATACCAAAGAGCAGTAATATGAATGCAGGAAGTCACTTCACTTTTCACCACATTCCACTTAAGCCATTGGTAGTCATACCATAAAGGGTAGTAAAAGAGAGACCAAACAGTTACAAATTCACATGTAAGAATCCGTAAATGAATCACAAATATGATTTGAATGTAATTGGAGTTTGAGACTGGTTATAAATGCGGCAGTTTCTCCTTGGTTCTTTATTCATAACAAATATATGTGATCACTAAATGGAAAATATTTTTTTAGAAAGTAAACAACATCTTTGTGAATCTTTGTGAATGAGAAATAATAACAAAATGTGTAAGTCTGGAACTGATGAGCTTGTTCTTAGGTTGCTTCTGTTCTTTCTTATATGCCATTTGCCTTCTGATTTTCAGTAGTTTTGTCCCTTTTCTGCCAGCTGAAATTTTATGCCACATGCCTGGTCTCCCCCTAATCAGTCATTATGGAATCATAGAATCATTAAAGACCTCTAAGATAATCAAGTCCAATGATTATCTGACTGTCAACTCCATCACTAAGCCACGACCCCTGAGTGCCACATCTACATCTACTTACAGCAACAGGTACAGTCCCACCTCGAGTCCTGGATGCAGCTTGGGGTGTGACACCAACACAGGATATAGTGGGGCAATCACCTCCCTCTAGGTACAAGGGCTTGACCCAGGTATCGTGGATGTTGATGTACTTCAAGTTCTCCTACAGCAGCTCTTTGCTGCTGTTGTCTTCCCCACAGGATAGTGGTTGGTCGCTGCTTTCTTCCCTTTGTGAGCCCCTTGGCCTCTGTTATCTTCCCACTGCTTTTCCCTCTTGGCCAAGGCCCTTGCTTTGGTGTCCAGTGCTGCCAGGACCACCCCAGCTGCCAGGTCTGCCTGCTGAGTGCACGGGGGTCCAGCTGGCTTGTGGCAGGGCTGGGGCAGCAGGGGCACTGCAGGACAGCTGCCTCTCTCTCTGCCCTTGCTCTGTTGCTGTTGCTGCCATTGCCACAGCTGCGCTTTAGGCCAGGTCCCGCTGTTCTGTGGGCAGCAGGTTGTGTCCAAGGAACACAGAGCCCAGGTCAGGGTCTTTCCCCCACTGTAGTGGGTTCTGATCTGTAGGGCTGGGCCATGTACTGTGGCTGTACACAACTGAAGGTCCAAGCATTCTGCCCGCATCTTGCATGTGAGGGACACAGGGAGTGTCTCTTCTCTAGCACTCCAGCTTTTATCTCTGGCATTTTCCCCTTGAATCAGGTCTTGGGAGCTGCAGACTTGCTATTCTTCCTGCTCCTTGGACAAGGCCCCCTCCTCGATCTCTGGTGCTGCTAGGACTGAGGACTGCTGCCCCTCTTGTCCACTGCCCACTGAGGGTATGGATGTCCAGCCAGCTTGGTGAGGGGCTGGGAGGCAGCAGAGGCAGTGCAGGGCAGCTGCCTCATTCTGTCCCTGCTGCTGTTGTCTGTTCACAGAAGGCAGGAGAAGCTGCTTGTCTTTGTTCTCTGCCACCTTCTGTTGTCTCTTGTGCCTGCAGCGCAGCTGCCTGTGGTCCACTTGCAGGCAGGAGGGGGAGGAGGGAGGAGAAGGTGCTGGCAGCATGGGATGGAGACAACTGCCATGGCACACAGCAGTCCCCTTTGTCCTGGCAAGCCCAGCTGCATCTTTTGGTAAAAAATCTGTATATTAATCAGTCTGCTTACCTTCTTCTCAAAACAGTTTCCTGGGCTGGAAATTTAGTTAGACTTGATCACCAAAAGATGGAAAACACAAGGTAAATACTAGATTGTGTATATTCATAGTGGTTTTGTTTATATGTGATCTTGAATCTGAAGTTTGAGCACAGACAGATTAGATACCCATGCATGCACAAAGAGAACACAGTTTCTGTTGTTAAGATATGCCATTTTAAATTCATTAGATTTGGTCCTAAGTGTTTGCTTCCAGTATGTAAGGGAAAGGTTTTTTTGGTCGGTTGGTTGAGGGGTTTTTTTTGCAATTTTCCAGCATGGGTTAGGGTTTTTTTCACTTTAGCTGTATATAATTGAACTTATAGTTAATAGCTAATGTTCTTCATTTGGATTCTCTACATCCAAATAATTTTCTATAGGCATTCAGTTCATCAATAGGGAATCTCATGTTCTGCAGGACGGTATGCAGTGAAAATATAGAGAAGTCCCATTTCAAAGAGTGAGAGGAAAGTCAAAGCAGCAGATATTCTTTACTTCATTCCATCTGCATTTTGAAGGAAGAAAATGTCTATTTCTGGTCAGCTTGCTATAGGAAGCAAAGCAGTATGTAAGGGCTGCTGGAGTATGGAGGGAAAAGAGACACCAAATATCATTCATGTCAAGTCCATTGTTTGATGCATGCTTCTTTTCCTTTACATCTTTGCATATTCATATAATTTAGGTTTTATCTGCATGAACATGACATCCAGTTGTTGAACTCACAGTCAGTTTTCCAAAACTTCTAATTTACATCCTGAACATGTAGCTAGTTATCCTCTAATCTTACTCATTTGGTAAATAGTTACAATGATTTTAATAACTCCAGGTCATGTGTTTAGCCAATATTGTCTCTGTAACCAACAGGAAAAAAAGTCATCCATAAATTAAGTGTTCCATGACTTTCATAAATATTATTTCTGAAGACTTGTTGTGTAGATTTTCATTCAACAACTTGGATGCTCCTAATTCTTGCACTGTACATTAATCTATTTTTAAATTGTAGTCTCAGGGACTCAGGTACCTCAGCAGGGACATATCTGTGCTTTCTTGGGTGCCCAGTGGTCACAGGCTAGTGTAATAAGATATTGCTTGCCATAAAGGATAGTACAGTATTTGGAGAGGTTTTTAAATTAGCTATGAACTTAGCCTCCTGTAGGTTCTTCTTTGGCTAGAAAGATGAGGGGAAAATAATCATTAAGAGATGTAAAGTTAATAAAAAGCCAAACCAAAAGGTGTCAGCATTTTCTTAGAGAGTGAAGTTGGGAGTTCAGGTTCTTTTAATACTTTGTGAGGAAGGCAAGGCGAAAATGCTTGCGTTACAAGTTTGTTTATAGAAAGTCAGCTAACACTAGTAATTTTCATGCAACTATTTACTGAGACTTTCATGCTTAGAACTTGAACTCAGATTGATTTTTGTATCTTCCAGAGTGTAGGAATGATGCAGGGCTGAAGAGTTACACCGTACATAGTCACTGTATGTACGAATCAATTTCGCAGAAGCAGGACCGTGCCATTAAATAAGTGAGGTACCATATTAAAACAACCAAAAAATTTTCCCATAAGCAAAGTTCTGTTTTTTCTTTACAGTATACTAAAACTACACTTCTTTTTTGTCTTTTTTTTCTGTGTGTTCTGTCTCCTAGTACTCATTCAGAAACTTTAACTTGCAACACAAAATAGAAATTGTTGCTTTCATTCCTGTGAATGAGTTCACCTACCACTGGATTTTGTACATGTGAATGAACAAAGACCAAAAGCTTCCTTGTCTTCACTTTCCAGCAATGAGTCTATTTAGCATTACTGCCTCTTACCTTGCTTCCTTGACTCTTTCAGATCACTGCACACTCAACAAAACTGTCACTGCAGAGTACTTTGTGGTGAATATAATCTCATTCCAACAGCATATGCAAGTTACACTGAAGGCAGGGAGTGATGGGGAAAAGAACCTCCTCAGATCCAGGTCTCTAAACACAGACCTCTGAGATGCAGTCAGGAGACAGCCCTGTGTGGTTCAGCTTATTGAGGTAATCATTCATTATTATAGCAAACACTTGTACAGCTGAATCAAAGTTACATTTGCTTTCTCAAGAAGCTACTCAGGTTTAGTTTATGGGCTTATCCAAATATTGTTGTAGGAAATGTTCTTCACTTAAAAATCCTCTCCATGACCAGAAGGGTGCATTGTCTGCACAGGATGAATTACTGCCAGACTTGAGACTGTGAAGACACATACCATGTACCATGGGTGGAGCCTGCCTAAGTATTTCAGTGTTGAAATAATGGCATAAGAAAGGCATCTTTTGACTGCCTATTGTAACAGTGCATACCCTCATGTGGAAAGCATTTTTACACCCTATTCATCAAACAGAAAAGCCTCCACTGACATTGTAAACAGAAAGATTTTAAGAACCTCACACAAGAAATCTGGCTGTAAAAGTTTATGGTACTGCTGAAACTCCTGTTGATGTCATGTTGGCAACCATGGAAGTCATGTTGACTTCCTCAGCATCTGGTGCTACCACACTTGATCAGGTCAGTGGTGTCTGAATACACTAAGAAAAGGAAGACCACTTCTGTCTTGCCCTAGGGATGAAAGTTAAGAAACTTTAGGGATATGGATCTTAGAACTAACAGTGCAGAATTGAAAAAAAATCAACAAAACCAACCAACTGACTGCAGGCAATGTCGAACAGTTAACTCTGCTCTCGAAATGAAGAAAATAGGAACATTTCATATAGAAAGCTTGTAACTGCAAAGATAAGACATGAGAAGCTTTATGAAGCAGAATCTGAAGATCAATATCCTTCTGAATTCATTATTATTTTTTTATATGTTGTCGGAGACATGCATAGAGTTCATATTCTGTAACTATACCAACTAAAAGATTTTGTTGAAATCAAATAAGCAATACATAGACTGCTTCAAAGACAAACCAAACTGTGGTCCAATGCAATTTTCAGTGCAGCTATTATTTTTATTTAACTCATATGTTGCACCCAACTGATACGCCCTGCAAGATCACTATCAATGTTCCATCAAAAATTATTTCCCAGTATTTTTGCACAGCTGTTCAAACTATAATTTATTCTCAGAGGACAAATATAAAAAGGAAATTAATCTAGAAATACTGAAACTTTACCATATGCTATGGTTATTTTGACATAACTTCATTTGCCACCACAGAGATCTATTTTTCAAAGATTCATGAACACGTCATGAATATCTACAGGTCAGAAAACAGCCAGCTATTATTGTGGGAAATTACATGGTTTGTTGATTGCTCCAATAATATTCAGCTGAGCTATTGGTTAAAATGGTTTCCAGAAGTAAGTTCTACTTGAGTCTGTTTTGCAGGCAGAAAATATGGTCCTACAAAAATAAAATCATTCTTTGTCATAAGGCTAAAGAAGATATTTTGTCTTGTGGTCATACAACTGGCTTTTATAACACTTGTCCAGCTGTTTATAAGATAGCTCCTTCCCTGCAAGCTGGCATAAATCTGTGCTCTGTCTACTTGGTAGCAAGAATTATATACAGAGCCATATCTGAGGTATTAAAACATGGGAAAAAAAACTTTCTGTATATAAGAAGGCATATCAGTGGTAGTTAGCAGTGCTTTTATTATTTAAATTTTTATTAAATCTGCTGTAATGAGATTGCTGTAGAGTGGAGGCTAAATTAATGTTTTGCTGATTTGGCACAAAACACTAGTGTCTGGATCGTATTAGGAAAAGTACTAGGAAGGCCAGCTGAGGAGAGGATTCATCATTCAGACCTGAGAGTGTTTGGGGCATAAACATGTCTGTATTTCATAGAGTTCATGGCAAAACATGTGTCCCGGCTCTGCCAAGGCTTATTTCCTGTTTCTGAATCACAGCTGCAGGATAGTTAAGTGTGGAATATTGGCCTGATGGGTCATCAGCTGGCTGTGGAAGACAGGTTGGTGTAGTTTGATTCCTCACACATTAGCACCATCCTGCACAGGATGTCATTCTGGCCCCTTCTTCTTGCCTGCATACACCTAAGCCAGATGCATTCAAAAGGCAACTTTCATAAATTAGAAACATTGCACATCCCCATGAAAGCTAAGATTTGAAACAGGAGATAATGTGGCTGTTGTTTGCAGTAAATCCAGTATGAAAAGTAGTTAATGCATTTCTGCTTATGCGTCTTTTTCTTAAGCCTTCTAAAAGAAAGAAACTTCTGTTCCATCAGAAGTGCTGCAAACATGTATGAAATTACCTTTGTCATCTTTATGCAGCAGATAATTCTTATGAATGCTGCATCAGACCCTTAACATGTGAAAGAGTAAAAGATATTCAGATTTTAAACATTTGAATGTAACTTGGGTTAAATTAAGCAGCAGATATCAGATATCCCACAAAACCAATCTAGAATTTCTAATTATTTTCCAATTACATTTATCATTACCTTCTGGAATGTGAAATGAAATTAATTGGAGTAGGTCAACAGTCAAACTACTAGTTCTTGAGAAAAACCAAATCTTTCTCATCTAACTCAAGCATTAAAGAGGGTCATTGAGTGCACTTTTGAAAAACATTTCAATACTCTTCTATTTAAATTTATTTTACAATTAGTCACTTCATTTGTGAAACTGAGTTTCTTAGAACCTTATTTTTCACCTATGTCTTCATGTAAGTCTCTATATGTTTCCAGAGTTACGCGTATGTCTGGTATAAACAGATGTAGCTATAGCTTCCTGCAAACAAGCTTGCAGAGTACAGCTTGGTACAGAAAGCCAGGTTTTGCAGATTTTTCAATGAAGCACAAAACACTTCAGAGACAATACCTAAATTATTACTGTAAGACTTGCATTATTCATTATTAAATTTATACACAAGGTCTTTGTTCATATAATTTCTGCATGTTGTGCTAGCAAAAGATAAAATAATCCAGTGTCAAGGAATTTAGATCCTCATTAAGCTTCTGTATTGCTGAAGATGTAATGTTATTATGTTGCTGCAAAAAAAAGCCATGCAAATAATTTTTTTCTCTTAGTTTAATCCAAACTGATCTGGAGGAAAACAAAAGAAAGCCAAACTGGACCAAAGCAGAAATGCAAACAAACAAAGAAACAAACAACCACCACTGCAATAAAACATTCTTAAACCAAGCCGTTCACAGAGTTAAGGTTTATATAGATTTGAAAGTAGAGAGGAAATTCTGAGGCAATAACCTCAAGTTTTCATAGAACATAATCTCTAAGAAATTTTGATTTATTTGGGTTAGAGCGCAAGGTACATTAGAGCACAAGGCTCATTGTTTAGATTACAGGGAGAGGTAACTTCTTGTGTTGCAAACTTTGAGTATAGGGGACAATTATGACTAGGCAAGTGTTGAAACCTACTCAAATAAAGGCAAGAGTTCAGAGAATACAGCTCCTCTTGTGGTTCTCTGTTACTTTTAACTTTGCTATAAGTGATGTAGTGTCATCAATATTTTTAATAAAAAGTTAAAGGCAATTCTCATTCTCATTCTCATGTTACTTCTAAAATATGTTTTATGTGTCTATGTGTATGTACAGGTACACCTGCACCCACATTTATACAGATTTAAGGGAAATTATTAATTTCTGTGTCTAATAAAATCCTGGTACATTTTCACAAAAATATTTTAGATCCAATATGGACTTAACCCTCTGAATTTACTAGATTTGAGATGTTAGAATCTATTTTAATTTTAAGAGGCTTTTCTTTGCTTGCCATAGACTACTGCATAAACTTGAATAAGGACAGAATCTCCAAAAGAGGAACAGAAGAGAACACCGCCAACAGCCTTGCTAGCCAAGGCCTTTAGGAAAGTTTGTTTGGGAAGATGAACACTGTTATCTGAACCATACCTGTTGGATACTAATAAAATACATTGTCAGCTTGCCATGAGTCAGGCTGGGTATAAGACAGCGGCCAGAAGAATTTTAGATTATAAAATATTCACTTCTTTCCTCATTTTCCTACATAGTTTCACAAGCTGGCACAAAGAATCAAGACATCATATTCCATGATTCCTGTGCCACACTGAGTATAGTTTAGTTAATAATTCAGAAGTCATGCTAATTTGAGAACAACTTGGATTAGTAATATGTGCACTGAACATCACGAAGATCTTGTCTAGACAAATATTCTCAAGAAATATAGGGCAAATCAATTAAAGTTAATAATTTAATATACAAGTGCATCCAGATTTTTTTTTCCTTTAGACTCATATTCACAGTGGTTTTATTTCAGTTTAAGCTAATCCTATACAAAATAAACAAAAGCATCTTTATTTCTCTTACATCCATATTGTAAGAGGTCACAAATAACAGACAAATCTATTCATATTTTGTGCATTAGCTGTGGTTGATTCCTCCTAACTTTTCGTTTCCTCTTTTGATAAGACTAATCATAATTTTTTGCACCCTAATCCAGTGCACGATTTAGGTACTTGATCACTGCATTGATTTCCAGGTGTACCTGTAAGGTATGTAAATTAGAAAAGTCTCAGGAAAAAGAAAATCTAGCAAAGCCTACAATAGAGCTCTCCTCCAGAAGATCTTTTTTTCCATTTCTGCAGCACTGGTATAAAATGTAACTCTGTGAGCAATGAGTACAAGTCTTAGGCCTGCTTGAAATAACAGGAGAACAGGTAATTTTCAGCAATATGTTTTGTATTACATTGGACAGATGTAATTTTAATATCATTTAGCAATCATCCTAGAGAGACAAAAGACAGCTAGATGCAAAAGAGAGGCACAAAGGGGCAGAAACAAGGTGAGCCAGGGAATAAAAAAAAAAAAAAATAGATACAGACGAGGGTCAATCTCTTTGCCCAGTCAAAGGAAAAAAGCAAGGAGAGTGATGAGGAAAGGAGCAGAGTCATGGAGAGGGCAGAACAACTGATGTAGTTAACGCTATATGTTGGAACTGTACCCTTAATCCAAGAAGGTCAACCTGGGTTATCAAGAGTGAAGCATAAACAGAAGTCCTACCAAAACTCAACCTAATTTAGAAGCACAAATTTTTTTTCAGGATTATTTTTTTCTTGCAATTTCCATCCCCCTTATTTTAGGATTTTCTGTTCCATTCACATTGTATTATTGCTTGAAGAGAGGAGCACAGTCAAATAGCAAAATGGGAGATGTTCTCTGATAAATTGTATGTTTTGGAGTTATAACAGGGATTAATAAATTAAATTACTTGATATTGAAAGCAGACATTTAGTTCGCAGTTTGGTCACAAAAAAAATCCACTCCAGTAAAGGCACTGAAGATACTGTTCTGTTCTAGTACTCTCCGGTATATACCTCATATCTATATTTGAATTACTGCTAGTGATTCTGTTAGTAACTGGAAATCAGCAGTTTCCTACACGTTGTTATTTTCCTTCTGACACATAACTTTTCACTCTTTTTATAAGGTTAACATGCAGCTAATGTTAAACTGTCCTGATCTTATCTAAGGATGCAGCTTGATGTTACAACTAAACTGATCTAACCATAAACTGCTGTCAGAAAAAGCAATCTTGCTTCCTCTTTGCTCCCACCAGCTTTTTATTTCCACCCCTTCACCCCACTTTGCACTAGCAAGGTTTTTTTTCTCTTTTTATTTTCTCTGGTTTTTTCCTTTCTCTTTTTCTTTTTGTGATTTTATTTCCTTCCTTTCTTTTTTTTCCTCTCTCTCTTCTTGTGTCCCTCCCTGACTCTCCTCCTCTTGCCCTTCCTCTTCTTTTCTCTTTTCCTTCCTTCTGCCACTTCCGCCACTTCCTGCCGCCACTTTCTTCTGCCACTTCCTTCCTTCCTTCCACCACTTCCTTCTTCCTCTTCCTTCCACCACTTCCTTCCTTCCGCCACTTCCTTCTGCCTCTTCCTTCCACCATTTCCTTCCTTCCGCCACTTCCTTCTGCCTCTTCCTTCCACCACTTCCTTCCTTCCGCCACTTCCTTCCTTCTGTCACTTCTGCCACTTCCTTCCGTCACTTCCTTCTGCCTCTTCCTTCCTTCTGCTACTTCCTTCTGCCACTTTCTTCTTTCCCTCCCTTCATCTTTCTCTCTCCTGCCATCTATTTTTCCCAAATGGAGGCAGGGCTGAGGTGCAGGCCAGGCCGGAGCCTGAGGAGAGGTGTAGGCAGATGGGATGCAGGAGGGATGCCCGTGCCTCTGATCCCCCTGGAGCAACAGCAGGAGCCGGTCCTGGATGCCAGCAGAGGGAGCGCCCAGCTCTCCTCCGCCATGGCCACGTCCCAGGGACTTCAGGGACTGAGCAATACGTGCAGAACAGGTTTGCATGGAAAAGTCCTGTCCCGTCTACTACAACATCAAAATGGGGATTTAAGACAGCCAGTCGTTTAAACTGAATAATTGCTTTCCCCTTGCCCTCGTAGTAGATTTCATACTAGTCAAATAGAATAATCACTGTTTATTTAACCATTTGGTCAGAATTCACATCTGGGACGTGCTGTAAACAGACATGAAATCATTTCTAAAGAGCAAAGAGGTAACAGACTAACAGCTTTGAGAGAGCCAAAAGCAGCCGTGCAACTCTTACAATTTCCATAAAGCAAGTAAATTTATGTAAGAAAATACATGCGACCTAACACAAATAAAGCAACGTTCACGCGAAGTCAGGAAAGCCAAATGCTAAGCTTTAACTTCCCTAGTTTTAACTCTTCATGTTGTATATCCTGTAGTTTTTATGGTAGACCATAAATAACAAAATGATACATTAAGGTTTCCATTTAATAAGGAAACCAGGAATAGAAAATAACACATGTACAACTTGGCCAAGTAAACACTGTGGAAGCAGTCTTAAATTTTAGTGTTTCCTGAGTCTGGATTGAGGATGTTTTAGATCCACATCTGGATCAAATGATGTGACTTGAGCTCTTCTCAGACATGAAACTGTAGTATAAGATTCATTTTTACACTAGTATAACTCCACTGCACTGCTTTGGTTTTGGTTTGGCTTGATTTTTTTTTTTCAAATCTGGGGAAATTTACTGTATTTAGATTGAAAAGAAACAACTGTAAATTTTACCTGCAGAGTAATAATTTTTATATATAGTATCACACTGAAGAAACAGGTGAGAAGGTGAAGAAAAAAAAAAAACACATCCTGAATAAAATTGAGGTTTTTGAGATAACCATGTTTAAACAAGAATGTGCAGTTGATTGCAACTAATAATGATCTGTCTTGCATGAAATGAATGATACCAGGACTACTACATCAGTTGTAAGTAAATTGTTCTATATTTACACAAGCACAAGTGTGATTAAACACCTTTGGTCACATTTAAAATATAATATCATATTTTTCCAGAGCCTACTTTCTAGACAAAAACATCTGTTTTGCCTTTTTGGTACTCATAGCAGAAAACTTCAGTTCGCTTATTATTTGTATAAAATACCATTATCTTTTTGAGAGCCCAGCTGGAGTCTCTGGAATGTGCACCTCTCACTTGGTTTAGAACTCTGAGCTTTGAAAATATCTACAGTGACATTTAAAGAGAGAAAATGTAGGTGCCCACAAGCATTCTGTGTAGATCACTAATTGGAACTTATATTTAAGGCCACGGTAACAAAGGAAAAACCAAGCTGTATCTGTTGTACACTGTAAAGCATCCTATGCAGGTAACAGTCTTCAACAGCTGCAGAATGTCTAAAAGAGAGTCAAAATCAGTTTTAAACCTTGCAGTATTCAGAGTAGGCCTGGTTATGGTGATGGCCTCAGACATGTTGTCACACCCACCCTGGCACATCAGACTTTCCTCAGAGAGTCAGATGAGGAGGATTAGAAGAAAATTTATCTTTCATCTTCCTAGTCCTTGCCCACCTGGACTCCAGATGCACTGCAGGGGGGAGGATTATTTGTTCTAAAGCGTGTGGAGGTTTATCCCTTGGGCCTTGTAAGGTGGTGTCCAGAAGATGGGTCTAGTAGGAGGTGGATGAGGATTCTGGGGCTGCAACTGCACCAGTAAACTCCAGTGGTTTTTCCACAGTTGCACACGGGGCAGCTACCTAAAGTACCTAGATTTCACCACAGCTTCTAAATTCCATTAAAAAAAATAAATTAACTGCCAGCTTCACTATGAACCATTTGAAACCAATTTAGGTGACTGGTCAATATTCAAGTAACTTCCAAGTTCCATTACAGGGTTTACTTGCTGCCACTAAATAATAGTTCCGGATGCAGTTAAAAATCAATATGTAAGCTAATGTATAGTAACATAAGAGTTACATAAAATGTGATTGAGAAAGAAAATGCAGTTAATGGTAGCCAAAACAAGCAACAGAGGAAAGTGATATCACATAATTTCAGGTTATGTGTTGGTAAGCTCATTATCAGAGTACAGAGACTAACAGAATGAGTTTCCTGCAGATTACAGCACCAGATTGCAAGAGCATATGTGACAGACCCCTCTAAGAAGGACACACATCGTACCTGGAGTGGTGAGCCCAGTTTTTCTGCTTCCGCCAACATGGTTTCCTCTGGCAGGAAGACAGCACCTACAAAGGGCCCTCACCACCTATTGTTACCTGATCTTGCCAGGTTATCAACTGTGTTATGAATTCTATTTTTATAGTATTTTTCCCTTTTTGTGCATTTTTAATATACACTTCAAATATTCTCTGCAGTACTACCAGAGCAGAGATCACTAAAATAGAGATCCCCTACTTTATTATTTCAACTAGTAAGCTATTACATGGGTCATTGTCTAGCTGCCCAGTACAGCCTGATTTTAGTTGCTCGCAGTGTGTCAAGTCTACCCAGAACAGACAAAATGGAAGAAGTTGTACTTTATTACCCTTTGAAAACTGATTTGGAACCATAATCACCTATTTACGGCTTTCTGATGAGATTGCAGCTAATGAAGATACATTCTTTGTCATGCTTTCTGAAAAGTCTTGAAAAGCTGAAACTGGCTTGTTCAGCAAAAGAGCAAGTGGAAGACAGAAGGAAAAGAAGTATTTTAAATATACAATTGTTTCAGGACTTCATAGGGCCAGTGTTTTGGAAACATACTCTGCATTAGTCTCTTTCTTCAAAAAAAATTGGTAGGAGTCCAAAACTACAAACTTTTATTTTTAAAAATATGTCTTTTTTAGACCACTTAATATAATAAAAAATTTAGACAGTTATTAATAAAGAAGTGCCTCTTTTTTTCCCCCTCACAGACAGAGAGGATTCAGTGGCCTCAGCCTCACATTCAATATTCTATCAGTGTGTTTTTGCATCTACCACAACAAACATGCACATAAGAAACAGAAAGATATTACAAGAATGGGGTCTTGCAGAGAAACTGTCAATTGTAATGACCATTTTTTAGTGATCTCCAGATAGGAAACAAATAACATACATAGCATAAGTATACTTCCAACCATGAAATACAGGACGCTGGTAAATTAAGAAATTATGAAGTAAAAGGATCTGTGCTGCAGAAAGAGATATTTGGTGGGTTTGGAGTTGGTCCATATATGTGAGGTTTAGCACCAAAGGTGGAAGGAGTGCTAAGTCATTTCAGCCACAATGTTAGACCAAGGCTCTGAATTTCAGGGCTCAAGAAAAGGTGCAGGGTCTCGAAGATCACAAAGGACTTTCTCTAGAGGCAGTCTGACAGGTCATCACTGGAACCGTCACAGACATAGTTCACAATTAGAAAAAGGTGGATTATTAAGGGCCCATTTCTGTGGCTAGGAAAAACACTGGTTTTTGTTATCAGGTTTTTTACCTTTCTTGGATGCCCTTGACATTCAGCGAGGATTTCTCAACTTTGTTTCAGTCACTATTACAGTAGCAGAAAATTCAGACATCAGATGATGTCAGACAGGGTGTGACAAAGTAGAAATTTTCCACTCCAGTAATCAGAAAAGAACTGGGATCAAATACTCAAGCACATTTATCATTTGTAGGCATTTCATATTTTATTTTATGTAGTAAAGGGTAGGTAACTTCACTAAAAGTAAAATTTTTTAATGGGAGAACTTTCGGGAAAAGAAAAGTTTTAAAACTCCTTTAGGTTTCCTTTGGATAAGATGCTAACATGGGACATTTCAACACATTTTAACCAATAAACATGTGAGAACAAAGGATTAGGACAGTTCTCAGCTTGCATTCCAACTGGAATACAGCTTTTATCACTAACCAAAATGTATATTGTAAAATAATTAAATTGGTTATCCTGGACGTACAGTGAATATTTGTAATAGAACTGCCTGTTCCGTAAGTCCTTCTCAAATTATTGTTTTACCAAAAACCCCATAATTTTTCTTTGCTTTGAAACTCCTGCTATACCAAGTTTTCTTAGAGTCATGTCATAATCCATTTTTATAACAGAAATCCCTATGGAAAGCAAGAGGAAATTTCAAAAGCTCTTTATTTCAACAGAGTTGGCTCATCATAAGCAATTGTCTGAAGTACAGTTATTTGAGTTATCTTAAGGCCAGAACCTTAGTAAACAGGAAAAAGGGCTATAACTAAGTTTATATTAAAGTATCTTGTTTGCAGAATTATGTCTTGTTGCCAAACCTGGCATATCTTGTAACTGCTGGATGATTACCCAAGAGAACTCAGTCATTAAACTGAATTTTCCTATGCTCACTTTTTCATTTATTTGTGCCAAAACCCTTAATCTGAATCTACCTAAACTCATAGGAATGCCTGTCGAGGAACAGATTAATGCTTTTAAATTCCCCCTTAATATATTGTCCAAACCTGTTTTGACCCTGAAGGCAAATACAGCTGCCCAGATCAATATCAGATTCACCACCAGGTTTGTCATTCCTGGCTGGTGACCCAGAGTGACTGTCAGCAAAATAATCACTCATTTGCTGAAACTTTTAAAAAGTTGGAACCTTAAGTCCATATCCTGACCTGTTTAAATGACAAAGGCACACATTGCTGTGTTGACTGGCCTTGGTAGTTGAGCAACATGAAGTTAGATCAGGAGTCCCTAAGGAGTGGAAGTGGGACCAAGAACAAATAGAAAGGTATAATTTGGGTTTTTCCAGAGTAGATTTTAACAAATTAATTTTAAATGTGGTTGCAGGAACATGCATTCATTTCTGGAAAGGCGGATTCCTGTAATTTGTGAGCTCCTCAGTGGCTGAACGCAGCCCATGGTGGATGAGCTGTACTTGCGGCATCAGCTGTCCCTGAGAGGAGACCTCAGCACGCCCCAATCTGCTCAGGAAGTGGGGAGAAGGACATCAACTCCACCTCCTCAACTTTCTTTCTGAGGTGCAGATCATTGCCAGTCATCACCTTCAGTGGTCACCCTGCTGAAGCGTCACTATACCTGTTTCTCCCACGAGCAAGCACAAGGTGAGCAATTGCAGCCCTTCATTTACACTCTGCCTTGCTAAATCTGAAATCCCCCAGCCTGGTGTGCAGGGCTGACACTATCTGCCCAGTCTCAAGGACCTCAAAGACCATCTGCTCACACTCGAGTAGATGCAGGTGGGAGTATGGTGATTTTCTTACAAAGGCTGCTCTTATTTGCTGAATGATAGGAGAAGGAGGCTCTACCAGCAATAGATCATCCATAAGAAAGTTTTGAAAATTTGAAAATATATACATTTTAAATATTTTATATGAAATATATATAATTTATATATTTGATATATAATGGTGTTCGCAATTTTTTTTGCATCTGGTCAGTTGTCTATGGTTTGTATCTTTTCTGTACACATCTAGCAGGATTATAGGAAATTAGCATAATTTAATGTCACAGTTCCATAATCCTGTATTAGAAAATAATTTTTTATAAAAAATACAATCATGTTCATAAACACCCCACTGATTTATGTTATAAAATAAATTATTTTATGCATTCTAAAAATTATATAATAAATTCTAAAAATAACATTATGAGAAAAAAATATATAATATAAAATTTTTCATTTGGCAATTACTTATTTAGAAGGGGAACAAATGTATGCTGTTTCACAGGTAGGTATTTATGGGTTGTTCTTCCAACTTCCCTGGGACTTCCTATTTATATGATGATCCTTGTTGGGAAAGTTTGCACTAGGTACAACATAATATTTTCAGTCTTTGCTACCTTTTTATAGTATCATTAAAACCACAGATGTTAAAACAAGTTATTAATATACTATAATTACAGATGCTAAAATTGAATTACACTAAATAATGATTTAATTATTTTCATTGTTATGAAGGACACTTCTAATCAAAAATCTGTCCAACATTTAAAGAACCAGTCAAAAATATTCTGTGGATTGTTTTGCACCACACTTGTTTGGCAACCAAGGAATGAATAGTGACTTAGTATTTAGACAAATATCATGGTAACATTGTGGTTGTATTAATAAAATTATTATTCAAATTATTGATATAAATTTAACTATGGAACTGCAGCTGTTAAACCCATGGCCTTTAAACATATAAGAGACATATTGCCTGTAGTCAGAATTTCACAATCACTTTGCTAACTACTAATTTTTTGCACAGAAAGATAATGCCATTTCAGGTGCCAATTCATACAATGTCCAATTCACTTTTGCTTTTGGGCACTGTAACACGGTTTAGAGCCAGACTTTCATACAAGCAAACAAATTATGATTAACTCTTTCCTGTGCTGAAATCCCTGCCAACATTCAGATATATTCCTTTTCCCATGGACCTAGAAGTTTATTCAGAAATCACTTTTTATAAATTATTAGAATAAAGTCTAGCTGTCCTCTGATATATAGCATAGATGAATGGACCAAGCTGCATTTGCACCTGCTGCAAGTGGTTGTCTCTGAAATTTAGTGGTAAAGGGAGAGATGTTTCAGGAAGGAGAAATTATTTCAGGCCTTATCAGAATTAGAACCTTCAATTAATGCAGGTTGAATAGTCCTTGTTTCCCAAGATGTGGGTTAAAGTGATAGATTTGAAGTGCTCCCAAATATAATACAGATTTAAGACTTCCAAAGAAGAGGAACATTTCTGAATAGAATTTGTATTAGGGCTATTTTGGAATTTTCTTTCAGGAGGATTTTTTTTTTTTCAAGAAAAACTTCATATTTTGATTTTAGAGAATTGCAGTTCTTAAGATGAGAATGGTAATTTCCAGCTTTGCGAATTGTTCTGGGGAGGATATGGAAAGAGGCAGGAAAGAAAGGCTTCCAGCACTGAGAGTCTGGAAAGCCTCGGAGGCTGGCAGCCTCTGAACAAGGCGAGGCCCTTGCTCAAGGTCCCATGTTCAGCCCCCTTTTGGCTGAGCTTCCAGGCCTTGCCTGCTACCAGTGAGTGGACATTTCCAGGCTTCCAGATTCTGCTGTGGGGAAGAAAGACAGCAAGTATAGAGTAGTCCTTGTATTTAAGTTTGTCAAAAAGAAAAGGAAAATTAATTTAAGAGATAAGAATTTTGTGGAGGTTTTATGACTTGGAATAAAAATTTCACTGCTTCTCAATCCAGGTTCAATTTTAATTAAGCAAAACTGAAAAATCCTTTCTTTCAATAAATAGGTTGAGTAACACTTGAATTTTATTCCTACTGCAATTTTCATAAGCCTGTCTATACTCGTAGAATGTTATTCAACTTTTGCTATGCTTGCTGTACAAAAAATAGCTTATAGTCTGATGACATTTACAGAAAGGAACAAAGTCCTATTTTTGTTAAAATGTAACTAGAAGCCAAGTCTGCATATGACAAATGTGTGTGGGAAACTAGCTTTCCAGAAATTTTAGTCATGTTTAATAAGACACACCTGAAACCTTTATTGTATGAACACAAGCAACCTGGGAGAAAAAATGGGTGAAGAGCTGCTAGTCCAGGATATGAAACCAGAGATGGTAGAAGTTACAAACAGCTACTGTAACTGAAGCATAGGTGTAGGATTTAGGGGAATAGAGAAACATGAGGATGAACGTGCCAAACTGAACACTAGTGATGACTGACACTGTGGAAAAAAAACTAATATAAATAAAAGCAAATCAAACTGAGTCAAAAAAATCAGTCTCTGATAAAGAATGATGGTGCATTCTGGATTAATGTTGTAAATCTCTGTGAAATCTTTGGATTAGATTTATATATAAACAAAAATCTTGGTATTTTTAGTAGGGACAAAAACTACTGCAAATTTATATAATTATGGGAGATTATAGCATTGGATATTCAACTTATGGAAAACAAGGCTGTGCTAGTCAGTCCTGGATGGGGTGGCTCTAAGCTGACAATCTGCTGAACCCATGGAAGGTGAGGGTGTGTTAGACTTTGTTTACAAAAGTAGTAAAAGGAATCTGAAACACTTGCCCATGAGCAAAAGAAGATATGGGCACAGAATCATAGAATGGTTAACATTGGAGAAGCGCTCCAAAATCATTGTGTCCAACCCCTAACCCAGAACCACTGTGTTCACCACTAAAGGATGTCACAACATGCTATATTCGCAGCCTTTAGAACCCTTCCAGAGATGGTGATTCCATCCCTTCCTGGGAAACCTTTTCCAATGCCTCACTACATTTTCACTGATGAAATTTTTCTTAGTACTGAGTGTAAACCTTTCCTGTTGCAACTCAAGGCCACATCCTCTTCTCCTGTGACCTGTTACCTGGGAGAAGATTTGCTTTATTTTAATAGAGGGACAAAAAATAGCTGACCTGCAGTGCAGGGTGTCAGTTTCAGATGGGCAAACTCAGAAATTCGCTGAGTTATGAAGTATTTTGGCTTGGTGATAAAGAATACTCACACTCCCCCATTTTCTTCTTTACAGTTACTAAGTGGCTTTGGTATGAATTTAGTTCCCATTTTGGGAACTAAATTCATACCAAAGGATACTTGATGGAATTTGTTGAGTGACAAATATTTTTAACAATAAGCGTTGTTAAGGGCTAAGAAAGCCTCATTCTGAATGCTTTCTCTTTGCATTTGTGATAATATTTTGGTGTTTATGCTGTATTTATAAACTTGGGATACATTATGAAATCTTCTCTGAATACTTTAGGCTAGACAAGGTGTACTTAAATAGAGTGCTTCTGGTAAGTCTACAAATATGTAATTTTTACATGGTAATGGGCATTTGAAAGCACAGCTTTGACTGCTGTTGAATGATACAATGAAATTCAATTTTGGAGGCTTCTAGCTCTAGATCTAAGATCATGCAGCCACAAGTCATTAAGTGTTCTTGCATTAATTTTATAATGGTGTTTCAGGCGCATTCCAAAAACATTATTTTAACTAAACTGTTAACCTGTTTCGATTTATGCCAAAATATTTGTCTTTCCAGAATCAGCATGCATTCTGGCTTTGTGCTTTGGCTGATCTGTGCCTGTGCTATACCCTATATATATTTCTCAGAACTGGACTGTAAAATTTTTAGTATAGCAGACAGACACATGCACCACAATCAAAAGAAGATACAATGCAAGACAGTAGAAATAATAATAGTAATGATGGTACTATAAATTAAAGAAGAAAGCCAAATTAAACCAAAAACCGAAAACAAAACCAAAAAAAACACCCCAAAACAAAACAAAGAACTCAGAAAAATTTTTATATCTATGATTGACAAATCTAAGATAGTGCAGTCAGATCACTTTTTCTAATTTAAAACCTTTTCTCTCTGTTAAGCATACAGAAATACCCCAGAAAGTGTTTTGAGTCTCTTTAGCTCTTTGCAGCTCTTCAATGCCAAGAAGCACAAGAAGGGACCAGAAGCATAAGTCACAGAATATACAGAAAAATTAATGACATTGGATAATAAAGTTGACATAGTTATTAGTTTTGAGTATTTCATCTGCAATTTAATTGGAAAAACAATTCAGTGTCATCCATTTCTAGAAGAGTGACAGGCAATTAAACCAAAAAATTGTATAAATCTGTAATTTTTGGGAAACAAGTGAAATCAGAATTGACATAATGAAATCTATTTTGATTTTTCAATTTAAACTCAAAGTTTGTTTTTGTCAGATTTAAAAATACATCTGGCTCTTCAAGTAGGTCAAATAACACTCATTGTAGGAAATAATTTTTTTAAAAAAATAATTTGTTTAGTTTTTTGCTTACTAATATTTCAGTTTGTGCTATGTCTGGTACTCAGAAAGATTAATCAATAATATCAAATCTTCTGCCTGTTGAAATCCACATAGAGCATACTGTACCAAGCGTTATCAAGAGCCAGTTACAGAGGAAGAGAAAATGCCCAGTTTGCCAATATTCACTAGAGCAGAATTTTTCAGCAGCATAATTAGGACTTAGCAGGATTGATCAAGGCATGCTCCAGCAAGAGTTGCTTACAAGGGTGCAAGTTACTCATTTTAGTATTCTTCATCCAAGTTAGTATTAACATCCATCTGATTATTTGATTTGGGGAAGCCCTCTTACCGTCAGATAAGATGACTTCTCAAATATCTTGGTGACAATTATACACATGTATGCACTTTTAGCCCCTAAGATCATCCTCATTCTCTCCATCAAAAAAGTAAAATGGTTTTAATTCTACAGCTTTTTCTATTAGTTAGACTCCAGACGCCCTGAACTAGGTAGGAACTTCTGCTTTACATCAGAGAATAAGCCAAGATTTGAATTCTCTTCTGAAATCAAGTAGTCCATCAATGATAAAGCAGGTGTAAGGAGACTAAAGGAAAGTATCTGCTAACAAAGTCACATCACTTGCAGCAGGTATCTCTTCAGCAGATGCCAACAAATGCCCACCTCTTGTCCCCCACTCGAATGCTGTGGTGCTTGGTATGAGAAATTTTCTTAGGAAGACAATTCAGAAGTAGGATTAGATTTGTTGCTGCTCCTTAAGGTATTTAAAATGGGAACTGGAAAACTTGAGCTGTAAAAAGTTGAGCTAGCTACTGCTTAGAGACTGTTTGTTCTGTTCTGCTTATTATCCATAATGGCAGCAAACAAATTCCTCTCTGCATTAATTCTGATGATGAGTTCTCCTATGATTATGAAATCCAAGGAACGTTTTCACCACACAATTGCAGACTTAATTTAGTGTGTCTGACTCTTTAAAAAAGCTCTCTTTTCTTCAACTCTCTGGACATTAGTTGTTGAAATTAGTACATTTCAAATATACTTACACCCCTGTAAATCATCTCCTGCCATTTGCTGTTGTTGTTAGGAATATCATGAGCTCATAAATCAGTGGACTTTTCACATTTTTAGGATTATCTCTAGAAAATCTTAATAACCCATAAGCTGACTCCAGCAAGAGTTGAATGTCTTATGGGATAGTCTGCCTCCAAAACATTTAGATCATAAGGCCAACCACTTCAAATGTACATTAGAAAAATCCCTGATGCATTTGTTCTTAGTAAGACTTCAGTGTCTGGTACCTCCTGCCATCAGACAATTTCCATGGTCTTTGAGGCAACTTAAGAAGTGAGAGTTTCTTAATGTGGCTGTGTGACAGCACACTGGAGATGTTACAACACTGACTTGCAGGACTTAAGTTTTGTTCTCAGTTTGATGCCTTGTCTCTTCACAGTCTCATCCAAAGTCTTCTAAAACTCCTAAAGCCTTTGATAATCTGTGGTTTATTTCATCACGTGGGCGTGCATCTTATAAATGGTGCTTCTTATTGAATGGCTTCCAGTGCAGACAGCAAATGCCTAGCAGGAGTTTTAGCCAGCACTAACAGGACCTGGTTGATAAGGTATTTTTATCCTTTTTATTAAGTGAAGAATAGAAACAAAAGTATCACAAATTCTGTGGACCTTACTACTAGCCATATTACTTTTTTTTTTTTTCCAAGATCATGTTAAGATCACCTGTTCTATTCTTATATGTAACCAATGGATTAGTAAATGAGGAACCTAAAACTAATCTCATGACAGAGCACTGTCAGTAAAACAAAAAAAGGTCTTCAGAGAGACAGAGGATTTTATTAAGAATCCTGGACTGAAAATCTTCCTGCAAAATCTTTCTGGAAAAGTTTGCTGGAAATAAAGTCTAGGTGAAGAAAAAATGCAATTATTTCCCCTTTTTGGAGAAGCATTTGGATAAATGACAGGCAATTCATAGCGTAAGAAAGGTAAGACAAAAAGTAAAAGCACAATGAAAAGTTGTCTTCCTTAAATATTTATGACTTCAATTGATGAGATTCTTATTCCTGATGGACAGCTTGCAGACTAATGAGTTTTTAGTTGTTATGCAATTAAGGGTGATGGTCTTTTGCTAAATCTTGAGTTTCAGCCATAGTTTATGTAAGTCGTTCACATTACTCAATCTATAATGATGTACTTGGCTTCATTGTTTGTGATCTGGTTCTCATTTGTCTGGCACTACATTCTAAGATTGCAATGACTCAGATTTCCTTTAGTTTTACAGCAAAAAGCAATAGTATGTATTGCATGAGGCATCTCAAATTTATTCACTTGTTTGTGGTCATTTTAGTGCAGGTTTCTCAAGCAGGTGTACACTGACACTTATCTCTGCATTCAGAAGATAAATAGGAACTTCTTGATGTAGTGTTACTACAGTGATGTCTTCACCATACAATGAATGACTTACATTGAAGGGATTTCTTTGTTATTTGAAATTTTTCTGTCCAGGAGAAATTATCATCTACTTGGATGTACTTTCAGCAACACTTGCTTAACCTTTATTAAGATAAAGCACTGATGAAGTTGGTTATTCTTTTAACTGTGTCAGGAAGGCAGAAGTTGTCCACTGTGGTGTTAGAAAAAGAACTGCTATATATTTTAATAAGCTTTAAGTCAATTAGAATGTTTTCTGTAGGCAATAAAAAGGGTTATCCAAAAGTTCATACTGATAAAGCAAAATAGATTCCAGAATTTTAATAGACTTTGGGATTTAACTTGTATGTCTATTCACACAGCAAAAACAATGGTATAAGTTCATGCTAATCAAAGTACATTAGGTTAGCATGAGTATATTAGTATATTTGGTTAGCATATGCTAAACAAAGTATGCATTTAGATTCCCTTGACTGTCTATGCTTCAACTCTTTCTGCATGTATGTAGTTTAGGATTATTAGCTAGGATTATTAAAATTAAAACTACTATAATTGAACCAGAAAGTCAAGTGCATGCTATTGTCTTAACTCTGCTTTGTCATCCCTGTACACAATCAGAATAAAGTATGTCCTGGAAGAAAAAAAAAAAACTGAAGAAAAAAAAAACTAAAGAAAAAAAGGATGAACAAAAAGATATATTTTTAAAAACAGATTTTGGAAAAAATAGCTTTATTAGTTGTTCTGGTGGGCCTGGAAGTAAAACAGAATTCTATTAACTCTTAAATTTAATTCTTACACTATAGAATCCTGTGGATATTTACTTGGGCCTATCACTCCAGAATGGTAGGTGGTAGGGAAGGTGATGGAAGAGGGCTTTGAAAATACAGAGACAGAAGATTATTGTAGTCTGACTTCGCAGGCACTGTATAATGACTATGGAGCACTCTGGAAATTATTGATGGTGTAAGAAGCAACAGAGTGAAGCCTGAAAAGCCACATTTTGACAACAGATCCCATATAATGAAGACTGAGTATTCAGTAATCTCTATTGTGTGCAGCTATAGCCTCTACTTTACAAGAAGTAAGAAAAACCAACAACAAAAACTCCTCAAAGAGATGATCTTGAAATCTCAAACTACAGACTGAAGCAACTGGATATGGAGAGCCCTGGTTTTGTGATCAGGAGCTGTAATACTCATCCTGTAGATAAATGGAGGGACAAACCTACACAAAATACTCAGCATGAGCTTTTCAATGGCATTTGTGTTGAAGTAACTTTATCTTAGTTTTGACAGATTTGTCATTAACAACAGGAAATTAAAAAAAAACCAACCTGTAACACAGTCTGATGATAATTTTGTCAATGAATTGCAGCCATTTTGTATTCTCTGACTATTGCATTAGTTTTAATAGAGTTTGTGGACTTTTCCAACTATCAAAGCATGTTCTCTCTTCTGGCCAAAAAATCATAAAAGGAAATCATAATTCCTCCTGACCATGGAGAAATCTTGTATGTATGCCTGCAATCTGTTGTTGGATTACTCTGCTCTTTTTAATTTTCTTTTTCTGTAGTAGCTCTATCACTGACCCCTAAAAAACCACTGGAAAAAAGCCCATTTTTTTCCCTTTTCTATAAAAAGGCCAATAAAAATGGCAAATATAGAAGACTGAATGGACATTGCAGTGATTCATTTTGGCAACGCACAACTAACTTATGTAAAGTTCAGTTGGTTCACGGAGTTGGACTCTATGCCATTATTGACGCAGTTCCTGCAGTTCCTGGGGTACTAACTCAAATTCACTCAATCAACTCCCTGAGCAACTCCAAGGATTCCAGATCTTCTTTCTCTGGGACATTCTGTTCCAAAATCAGAATGTATTTTCTCAGAAATTACTTTAGTGGCATACTACAAGAAACTGTACATTTCCACATGTGACCTGAGATTTCAATAAACAATTTGGAGTGATGCTGATGAAAGCAATCAGCTTTCAAACTGTTCAAATATAGATCAACAGATCCGTAGCCAGTGGAAAGTCTTTCCCTTCCATTTCCAAAATCACTTCAGTTGGCTTCAAGTTAGGCATCATGATTATTGTCTTCCCATGGGTGCAATAAGGAAGGTCTTCATTCCTCATTCTATTATGCAATTCACCTTGACATGCTTTTTAAATTTGAAGCTGTCCCAAAAAATGTAAAATATGATAGTCTTGTTACATAGATGTTTTATTTTCAGAACAGCAATAACAAGAACATTAGAGTTTCAGGAAGAGCAATAAAAGTAAAAACACACATTACATAATATAGTTTAAAGAATCTGAAAAGAATTAGTTGGAACTGTAAATACACTCAGATAGGCTGTAATAATTTCAAATCAGAAGGAGATCACTCCTAGGACTCAAATTCCATATGGGCAACAACTCTACTTTCCTAAATCAAATGAGTAGCCCCACAGGAGCCAGTGAACCAGGAGAGGAGTAATTTTTGTTTATGCAGGGCTTAGAATGAAGAAAAACATCTCCTACCTGCATATTCCATGCTCTTGCTTCTTAGTAACAGACAAGAAAGTTATCCTTTCAACAGCAATTATTTAGAACCTCATCTTAACCTGTTTCCCAATTGAGTTGAGCGATTGAGTTGAGTGATGAACAGGAGCAGGGCTAAGAATGGTAAAATTGATGGGTAGGACCATCAGTCATGCCAAGTGAGGGTTTGGAAAGTCAAGTAAAGTGCAGGATTTGGAAAACAAGGCAGCTGGATCCTGGTGGATACAGGACCTTCAGAGCAGAGGAGGGTGTGCACTGACCAGTCCCCTAGCAATGTCACCACACTGTCATAAAATCCTTGTGGTTCTCTGCAGCTCTGCACAGTAACATGTGCAAAGTCAAGACTCAAATACAAACACCTTGCTGGCTCACACATACCATTTTACAGTCAGGAGAGGATCAGGGTTCCAAAGGGTTTTGCTGCGTCTAAACTTCACCAAATGGGATGTTGCTGTATGTGGCTAGTGTGGCCCACTGGAGAGGAAGACATAAGATTCAGATGTGAACCCCACTTTGGATCTTACAGTATGGGATTTGAAAATATAATAGGAAAACAAATTTAGTAACTATGAATACTTTACATTTCCACTCCCACAACTTTAAAGGAGTTTACCTATTACACAAAATTTTAAATTGTAGAATCTTGTATAATTTTTTTTCAAATTGCACCATTATTCAAGCTTTCTCTTCATCTATAACCAGAAAAAATCATGCAGTTTTAAATACATAATATGAATCTATGGCTTTTTTAAGCTAGTTCCACACAGAACAATTTGTAAGATTAAAAAATATAAAGTCTGAGTCTAGTAAGATGACTTAAAAGAAATTATCCTGTTTACCTTATGCTTTATGAAATGGCAAAAGTGCTTATTGAAATTAAATCCTCAGTAAAATTTATCATTTTAATTATGTAAGTCTCAATAAAAACCAAAATAATAGAATGCCTCTAAAGCAAAATGATGAAACTTAATGATGAAACTTCTTTACAGAATAACAAAGATTAGAAGAAGAACTATCAAAATACCTCTGCTGTTATATTCATTAATATAACCTGGCCAGCTCTTCATAGAGAAGGAAGCACTGGGGTACTCTGAGAGGGTACATTTGCACATGGTTCTCCTCATGAAGAGATATCAAAATTGACGTCTCATACCTCAAAGACTTTGAAGGATTAGTAGAAGGGTAAAAACCTCCCTTACAACCCCTGGCTCCCTGGCTGCAGGTCTCTGACCACTATCCACAACACACTCATTCTTGAAAACCTCCTTTTAACAAGAGCATCTGGTGCAACACAGAGGAGATGAGATTATATTATCAATTTGTCTAGTCCAGGATGCTGGCAAAAATGGCATACCTTGTCCCCTTTGGGTGAAACTTCAGCGCACAGAAAAATCTTCAGGACAGTCTGGGCAAAAAAAGAACAAAATGATAAAGAGCACTGACATGCAGAAAAGTCTCATCCTGTATCACGGATTCTCCACACACAAAACCATGACAGTCAAGGACAAAGATTAAAAAATATGATCTTTGGAAAGAAGATACCTGTGTCAGAAAGGCAATACAGAAGTAGAAAAGATCAAGCTTTCCCAAAGAAATGTGAATCAAAAGTACATAAAAATCTTTCTAACAATACAGAATTTACAGCAGAAATGCTAATACCAAAATATTCTAAGGCTTATAAATCTTTCAGAACACATACTGGTCCTCTCTTTCCCCTATATTTTTCTCAAAAAATTAGATTCTTACCAATGTGAAGTGGTGCATCATGAAAAACAACACTAAATATTGGGCTGCCAATATAAAGTAGCAACATGAGGCTGAGCAATCATAACCATGAGTACTAATAGGGCAGGTCAACCTTTCCAGGGCTAAGATATGAAAGCCTTACTTTAAATAAATATTTTTTTTTTAAGTAGCATCAAAAGCAGACTTGATTAAATTTGTTCACAAAGTTCTTGGAATGATTCTAGCTGGAACACAAATATCTATTAATTTTGGTCCAGAGGAGAGAACACCAGTAAACCCATCCCAGCTTTTGCAGCATTTTCCTTGTAACGTCTGATCAGAGTTTAGCTTGTAGGATCCAAACACAATTGAGCAACATTTGATTATGATTATTTTATTTGATTTTCTGAAGTATTTGCACAATATTCTTGTTACTTTGAAGATAGCTCACTTCAAGCTGTTCAGCTTTTATTCAACAAAGCCAAACACAATTTCTTTTTATGAAACACTGTAAATATAGAAAGCTGTAAATTAAGTTGCTCTGGAACAGAGAAAGAAATTTTAAGAAATGTTAAGTGATATATCTAGCTTTGAAATCACTCTCCATGGGAAGAAACAGGACTTTCCTTATTTTCTTGCCAAAAATGGGAAGCAAAAAGGCTAATTCAATTTCGCGTCAGAAAAAAAGAAAATAAGTATGTGTATATATTATAACACATACCAGTAGGTAGAAGAGATACTTAAGAAAAGGAGAATTGTGCTTATAACCACAAAACTTAGGCGTTAGCGAAGGTGTTGGAAGTACACTCCAAATTTTAAAAGTTATAAAGCAATTACTGTAGTACCTGTTAGAATATATGCTTTAACTACTCCTTTATCTAAAATAATTAATTACAGGCTTGTACTACTATTTACATATCACAGTGGTTTAGGGACTATCATAATAAATTTAAATATTCAGGAAAGCATGTAAACTACACTACTGATATGAATAGATGTATTAATTATAAAACCTGGTTTTGCTTTTAACATTTCTTTCATACACTGAATCATCCGACCAGAAACTGAATTGAAAGGTATTCCTCTCTACAGGCTGGCAATTATTGAAACCTTACCACAGGAAAAGGTTTGGGAGCAGATGTTTCAAAACTGGTTTGCTGAGCTTAAAGAGTTTCCTAAATAATGGGTTACCTGAGTTGGAGCACTCCTACACCAGCAGCTCCATCTGATCCCTGCCACGTCACTGCTGATTGCCTCAGAGGTCACCCCTTGGCAGCCTGTATGATTGGCAGCCTTTGCTGCAAGAATACAACCAGCGCTGGAACCCGCTCTTCAGGTTCAGCACATGGGATCAAGGCCAAAGAAAGGCAGCTGGCTTGGAGGAGGGAGGGAGTCCAGGTGCTTTATATAGGCTTAAGAGCACAATAGCATTGGCCAGGCAACTGTGTCTGAATGGAAGTGCACAAAAAGAAGGCAGGACGTTTGTGGTGGTGTTCTGGCTTTAGGAACTGTCAGGAGAAAGGTGACAAGAATAGGAGAGAGATGTTAGGCTGCCATTTCTCACAGCCTGCATAAAACTGAAACAACCACCTTTACAAATAAAAGTAAAAGAAAACATGGAAGGCCAATATGGTGTTAGGTGACAGTTTATTTGTTCACAACAAATTGTATACCAGTCCTAGGTTGAGCCGGTCAAGCAGGTAAGTGAAGGAGTCCTAGAATCTGCTAATCTTATTTCCACTGAAGAAATTTTTATTCTAAATTTGTCATTACAAGCTATGTAAGTGCAAGGAACTTTTATAGCCAATTAAGTGTCTAAAAAATTCAGGAAGAAATTTTTTCCCAGAAACTGAAAGTGGTTTCTGAAAACGCAGTCCTGTGAAAGTCCAGTGCATGATTCCATCATCCACTTAATGTAAAATTTTCTGTGTGTTTACACTGCCTTCCAATTATCACATAGGACTTGATCATTGTGATTTCAATTCTTCTTAGATGCGTTTTTTGGGGACATCAATATAAAACAGCCAGTCATGCTTTTTAAGTTAACAGTCTATCTGGAAAGCATATAGGTAGATCTCTATTGAAGCAGTCCTCAGAACAGTATTGGTGTTCAATTTAAGCAGCTGTTGAGTGCAAAGCAGTCATGACAGCACTACTACCACAGTATACTACTCTAGCAGAACCTGAGAAGTTTTCTTCTGCTACATTTATGAGTTCTGATAATCAATATATTTACAAAAAAAAAAAAAAAAAACAACAAAACTGACCCTAGGACTAGTTTAATTGTTTAGAAAGTGGTGCTAATAAAACCAAGGTCAGGTGTTTGAGTGCCCCTTATGGGCCATTCACTTCAGTGCTGGACTTGATGATCTCTGTGAGTCCCACCCAACTTAGAATATTCTGTGACTGTGATAATCACACCTGGAACCTCCATCTGCCTTACACGTCCATATTACAGTGCTTGCTTATTGAAACTAAATTATTCATTACTGGAAGTAAAGAATCCAAGCAGCAAAGCAGATGGCTTCTTCACAATTTGAAAAGAAAAAATACATAAGAAAGACAATGGTGTAGGAACTGGTAGATTTTGTTACCCAGACTTCTGATCACAGCCCATTCTCTACCACCCTTCCCTTTAATTTAAAGAAAATTATCAACAGAAGTTTTATCTTTTTCCAAACTCCTGAAATCCAAATAGCGTGTCTCCTGACTAGGTTTTGTTCATTTTCTGCTAAATCTCTGCCAGAGAGCATTGTTTGTTCTTTGTTTGAAATTATCAGCAACTTTAACTAGATCTATCAGCTGCAAGGAAATCTCTCAAGTTCTGAGCAATTTCTCCTCCACAAGCCATCTTTTATTAGGCAAAAAAGTTGCTGGGAAAATTCCAAATTCCCTCTTCATCCCTCTGGGATGTTTCTTAAATTTCTGCACCAGGTCCTCAACAAAGAAATGAGCTCTTTCTTTTGGAATCAACAAGAATAAAGTGTTTAGTTTCTTAATTACTGGGCTAGGCTCTCTCCAAAAGTGTCTAAGTTTGGAATTCTTTTTCTGGCTACTTTTTCTAATCAAGAGCCAAGCATTTTCTGCTCCCTGGTTGGGAATATAATTATTTTCATTTCTTTTGGGTTTTTACTGTCTTTACTTGCAGCTCAGAAGTGCCTTATGTTCAGGAATACAAAGCTGTAGACAGATATGTAACAACACTACCACAAAAGCTACATGTACAGGACTCTGATAATTCCCAGTGCTTTTTATATTAGGAGAAGAAAAAAAAAAAAAAAAAAACCAAAAAAAAAACCAAAAAAACCAAACAAAAACCCAACAAAAAAAACCCCACAAAACCAACCAAAAACCCCCAAAAAACCCCAAAGCAGAAGTACAAAAATAAGCTCTGTAAAAGCAATGGATAATAGAACACTAGAAAAGTAAAAAATTGTTATTTTTATGTTCTAGCATTTATAGTCTTCACCAGGACTTTAAGCATTTAATTTGCAGCCTCCAAACTCCACACCAATCAAGCTCAATTTATTCAAGTGCAAATCCCACAGCAACTTTCAGCATTGCATAAAAGTAATTTCCCATACAGAAGCCGCAAGTGACTAGGATCAGCTTGGAAATTTAAATACAATCTAGTTCATAAAAATCCTTTCTTCACCAATTCAAATCCTTTTTGCTGTTCCTCTGTCAAAAGTCACTCAATTAGTTGCTACTACAATGGCATTGCCCAGGCATGCAGAGTGTACAAAAGTCTTTTCTCTCAAAATGGTGAATTTCCTCCCCTCTTGAAGAAATTTCTGGATCCTTTTTAACAGTCAGTTCTGGGATTGGAGGTGCAGTAGCAGAGATGGTTTTACTTTAAACCTGCTTCATCTTCATGCATGTTAAACGATGAACTCTAAATTGAAAGCACTCATTTGGATACCTTCAGAATGTTTCTAGTTCCTACCAAATAGCTATACTCTATTCTATATAAAGACTTGAAATAATTTAAGTACTTGAGAACATCTTCTATTCCCAAATACTTAGGATATATTATTTCCCCCTCTTTGGAGAATCCAGAGCATTCCACAGTGAGTTTTTCCTCATTTTAATTACAGTCAGAATAATATATTTTATATATTTTATTCCCAATGCTTTACATTGTCTGCTACAGGAGAAAGCTATTAGCAATCTTGAGTTATCTGTGGGATCAGAATCAACATGTCCTCCAGTTTTGGTCATACTTTAAAAAAATTATTCCTGCAAAGGATGTCTAATCAGCTCATTATTTAGTTTCTTTTATCTTTAGGTGATAAAAGCAAGATAAAAAGATAAAATCCCACAGGCTGACTTTCTGTCCATAACATTCTATGGCTTGTCCTAATGCTGCTCCAGATCAAATCTCTCAAGTTTTCAATTAGTTACAATTGCTGCTTCCTGCCCTTTTGGCTTGCAAAACATTCTCTAGATCTTTGACTCACATGAGCTTCACAGCTCTCATTCTGTGATTACCTTTGCAGAATAAGCTACAATGAACCCAGTGTCCTTGGTCTGTGTTCTGACAGGCTGCATCTTGGTCAGCCTTTGTATCCTCAACTGTACATTGCTCAAGAGTACAGTTCTCCATGTAGAGCAAAGATTTTGCTTTCACATCAGTGCATTCACTGCCTCAATGCTACTCTATTTCTGTGCACTTGCAATTTTACTTCATTTAACTTGCTTTTACAAAGCTCATGTAGAGATGGCCTTTTTCAAATATTGTCCCACCAATTGTAGAGGATCATTTTCCATGATGAATCAGTATTCTGTATGTGTAAGTGCTGCAGAATTCACCACTGATGTGTTCACCATGTCCTTCCTACCTCACTTTGGATTTTCCTTTATTCCTCACACAGCCTGTAAGCAACTGATCTTCCAAAGGCTCAGCACAAATATTTCACATATACTCACAGCCTATAAAAGGCTTCAAGATTGTGAAACAGTACCCAAATCATTAGATATTTGGACACCATTGATGAATTTAGAAATAGGCAGGACAGATGAAATACATCTACATGAAAGCAACCACTAGATAAATCTAAAGCTAAACACCTTAGCTAGGCAATTTCACATCATTGCTTTTATTTGATTTAATGAGATCAATATCACCCAAGAGTGGAAGGACAGTATGAAATTTAGATTCCTTTCTCTAAAGCAAAATTTTCTGCTAATTTCTCTTCTAGAAAGCTTTTATGCTTTAAGTAACCAGATTCTCATTCTAAGACTTCATCAGTGTACTGTTTTTATAAAGATCTTGGAGGAAGACATGTCAAGCACTTGGTTTAGGTGAGTTAGAGCCAATTAGAATGTGTTCTTTCAAAGGAAGACATTCTGAGCATCAAAAATGAAAACATTTTTGGAATTTTCATTTGGAATTTTTAGGAAGTTTTTCTTGAAAAATGAAATGCATTTGAAAACTCAATTTTATATGAAAAACAAATATGACCAAAACTACTTGATCAATTTTGGCTCAACAGATGGTGACAAGTAATGAATCTATTTCCAAAGACTTCTGAATTACTGCGCTGCCGCCTTGATCACCAAAACTGCAGATATCCACTAACTAATAAATCTAGGCAAAATTTTAAAATACATTAATTTTAAAATGTAATTTAAGTTCTAGTGTGCTTGGTACTGAAAAAAACTTTAACAAAAGTAAGTTCCCTTCAGAGTCCTACAGCCTCATAATTTGGATAAGATCCTAAGAATACAATTCCCATTTAATTCAATGGTAAGCACATAACTAAAACCCTGTGCAAGGCATTGAACATTTAGCACAGTATTCACTAAGTAGATCCAGATGATGGGCCAAATCCAGCTCTGATGTAGGTGGGCAAAATGCCATTTAAATCATTTGAGTTGCAACACTAGAGCCGAATTTGACCTTATATTTTTTGAACATGATGCCAAATGACTGCAAAAACAATGTAGTTTTTACTCAAGTGCAAATGAATGCGGTGGTTTCATCCTAGACCCTGGAGGACATGTATTCAGAGCACAAAAGCATCACAGAGTCTGGCACAGCTTGTAACTGCTTTTCCACAAAGATCCAGGACCCGAGTGTTTAGGGCGTTGCAGGTCATGAGCAGAAGAGGCAAAGCAGCATAGCTGCATGGACATGGCTGCACACTGCTTGCCTCTTGCTAACCTCCGGCCAGCACTCGCTTCCTCATTTTCATCATTCACTTTAATGTTTCAAGAACAACAACATCAATTTGAATAATTCTGAAGTCTCAGAGGATGTGCTTTCCCTACTGAAAGGCAACTCTGTAACTTTGTATTTTTGCTGATAGAACTACAAGCTGGATTTGTCTTGGTGTGGTTATTCACACCTGGCCTGTGTAATGTTTTACTTCTGAAGATGTGAAGGGTCTTTCCAAAGGAAAATTTATAGAAGACAGTGATAAATGGAACTAGAATTTATCATACGTAAATTTTCTAGCCATTCATATTTTCATATTATTTTCATATTTTCATAATTAAACTTTAGCTTCCAGAATTAGTAAGAATAAAAGAAGAAGGTCCTTTAGAACTATATGCATCTTTATTTAGCACAAATAAGTACACAACTGGTAACAATAAAACAAAAATCTAGATGGCCCATAAAAAGGCTGCCTAAACCATGAGATCCAGCAACTCCCCTCACCACTTTTTGAGGCTATTGAGTCCAGTTAGCTTCAACATCCCCTTACTGCTCATTTTCTTACTTACCTTTTCCATCTTAAGGTAACAAGGAAAAAGATAGATCCTTCCATAGGAAAAGGGGAAAAAGGTACAAAAACATAGTCTGGTGAAAAATTCCTCATTTTGAATGTGTGTACATGTAAGAAACTGGTGTCCAACAAGTTGAATATATAACAGAGAAAAAAGCAAGTCTTCTAATTTTTCTGGTATTTCACAAGAACAATTTTTGTTCTGCTCTTTGTTCATCTCATTTGTACTCTTTCAAACTGTATTGTCAACAAAGACACTTTCCTGAAAGAAATCAGAAGGATAATACCCCAGGACCACAGAATAGCCAAAGAAATAATCTGCAGTAGTACTTGTTCTCTTCTCACATAGAAAATGAGAAGGATAATTTGTTTCTGGCAGCCTTCTCCTTCACGTTCTTAGCAATTTTTATCACCAGTTTAATTTTTCCTTCCAATGTTCTCTGATCTGTTCAAACCAGAGACCATAGCAGTGTTTGTTTTGCAGTTGTATGGACCCCAAACCCCCACCTCTGCAGACCAAAGCCAGCACAAGGCAGGCCCTGCCAGTGTTACCTGAGCAGAAGAAACACTTGGGTCATGTATCCAGACTGTAAAGCAATTATGGCAAACTCAAATGGAGACTGCAAATTTATCGGGAACTCTCTTAAAAGCAAGATAAAAGTCTAAATCCATTAACTTGGTTTTGACAATTTTGATTTACTGCTCTTCAGGCTTTTGATTTGGGATTTTTAAATTTAATTAGGAGTAGATGCCATTCAGTGTTTTCCATTATATTCTAGATTACAAGGGTTCAAATCTCACAATTCATTTATACATCTTTCAAAGGTTCCACTCAATCATCAGCATGTAATACTGTTATATTTACCTAAACTTGCTCCATCTGGTTACAGTGACACCAGACTTAAATTCTTCAGACAAATTTTTAAACTGCTGCTGAGAAAATATTTTAAATTTCTGTAGGTGGCAGATAAACTTTTTCTTACCCTTTCCCTCCAACCGGTAGAAGGAATATCTCCTACAACCCAAAACCAAGACTTTTCAAATAAAAAGATGGGCAACATAGTTATTTAAAAAGCGTAGTTTACAACCATGGGGTTTTTCCTCTCACATTTTTTTTTCAAATGTGGTATCTGGAAAACCATAGTAAACTGGCTTGCAATTCCAGTAAGCCCCCCTAGGACAGCAGCTTTCAGTTCCAGGAGAAAATTTTTGCTTAGTGGCTAAAAGACTTCCAAGTTCATGATCCAGAACAGGCCAAGAGCACTTGTAAGTCAAAAACATCATAAATTAACTGAGTAAAACTAAAGTACTGAAATATCTGAAGTTGATTTCAGGGATATCAAATCAGAACTTTGCTCAGACTTCCAAATCTTGTTTAATTTTCATAGAGAATTTCTGTCCCAAAAACTGAGTCTTTACCAAAATACAACATCCCACAAAGCCCACCACTGAAACTTGAACAGACTTTTGCATTACAAGTGCCAGATTTATTTTTTCCCCCGACCATCTTTTTGCTAAATCAGACTTCAAATAGAGAGGTTTTCTGGGAGAAATTAAAAGACGCTCACAAACCACCCCCATCTTAGATTGACTTTGACATTTCACAAGGATGTTAGAGCTAAGTCTAGCCAAATTTGGGTGGAAGGCTTCCAGCCCAGGATTCTGTGGTGAGTAGGGCTGGTGAATAGGTCACATTCTTTCTTCCAGCCATACAAACTGATGTCCTAATATGGTGCTAGGTGGCGGTATTCTGTGAACAGATTCTTTTCCTAATAAAATAACTCTTCATTACCAAATACCACTGTACTCTGACAAAATTGTGGCATTAACCTGTTTTTCAGCAAATGCAGGACATGAGCTACCTTTGTCCCAAATGAGTTCAACCACTCTGTTTTGGTTCAGTTCATACATCAAGGTTCTTGTACTGCTGCTGTTAGAGAGGATATAGGTCTTTGTGTATATTTTGAAGTTGCTTCTGCTTTCAAATTAGGATCACATTAAAGTTAACACAATCTTTGAAAACATTCAATAGAGGATTCATTTGGAAAAGCCCCCTGGGTCCTTTAGAAGAAAGGCTCCAGATCTGTATGAAGAATTGTTTAATGAGAGAAAATTTAAAATCTTTGCTCTGTCATCAGTCTGTCATCAGATTCATGCTGCCCTACTCCCTAACATGCTGACTTCTTCAAAAATATATGGATGATTCTTTCTTTTCAGGGTACCCTTCACCTTCCCCTTTCCTTGCAGGCACCACTGCTGTACAGGGATCCAAGAACAAGAATTCGCTGAGACAGGATGTCTATTTCCTTAGGGGACTGAAAGCCAGGAACTTGGACTATAGTCATACACTTTTACATTTTTTTATCTGTATACCTCAGTTTCATCTAAAAGAAATTACATATCTTGACATAACTAAACTGTGGAATCCAACTGTCTCTTATTACCCGTTTCACAAATAAACAGAGTTTTCCTAGGCAAGCAGATCTACTTTCCAAAAAATGTAAAGCAGCAATGAGAGGGAAAAAGATTCCATCCCTTTTCATGGGAAATTTCTTTTAGTGTCTTGGTGTTGCTCTTGCTTAATGTAGTGTAACTTTCAGATGACACTTCCATCTGTAGTAACTCATAGGTCCTATATCAGCTCAGAATATGCTGGGGTTGCTAATGTCTTTTATTTATTTCTTGTATTTTATACTTGTTAACTATAGTCCAATATTTTTAAAAATAGCAGCACTAAGGAACTCTAATAAAAGAGAGTCTATTTTACATTTATTTCTTGCCATTCATTCTTACCAGCAATTTGATTACATTCTGAAAAAAAAATTGGCAATTAGGCATGCAATATGATTATTCTTATTAACCATTACATTCATAACTACTGCATGTTATTGAAAAAAATCATCTAGTAACAGACAGCCAGTTTTCATTACATGAAAGCCTACATGGAAATCTACAGATAATAAAGCTGTATTTTCCCAAGCATTTCACATTCAGCTTATAATAATAGGATATCTGTTTAAGCTGAATTCACATATATTATATTTTCTTCATAGGAAGTATAATACACTGCAAAAGGGAACTATCAGATTTATCATGAACACATTTCATAAAAATGAGGTCTTCATTAAGCACCAAATGAAACAAAGAAACAAAATCAGGAAAGCAGGGGGAAGGGGTGAGATCAGAGTGATTTTGTTTTGTCCTTTTTCAACACCCTCCTGCTTTCTAGGTTGGCTGTTTACTTATATATTCTGTTCCTGCATAAAGGCATTTTGCATTCCTCTTCCCTGGTCCCCCATTCCACCATCTCACATGAAAGATAAGAAGAATGGGACAGGTAGCAAAGGCAGAGCTTTCCCTGGCTTTGATAGCAGAACTATCCATGTCTCCCCTCCTTCGGACTGTAGCCAGAGCAACTTTCCCTCCCTTTGGAGGGACAGGTTATGGGCAGCAGGAGGAGCAGCCTCCAGGAGATTCACACTCACACTGCAGTCAGTTTGCAGACATCAAATAGCCCCATGGCATTGTCGGACTAACAGCTATCCTGTTTGTTGTTGTCTGTAGAAAACTTCTGAGTTATGCTGAGTTTACTTAGCTGCAGAAAGTTTGGTGAGCTTGAGTTGACTCTGAGGTCTGTTAACCTGGAAGGAAAAGTCCAGCCTATAGTTTCAGAGCTTCACTGCTTGATGACACTAATAAGATCCAGATCCAAGAGGTAGTGACAGCTGTGATCTTCATACACTCTGCCCTGCAGGGTGAGTATGCAAAATAAAGCATTTCATCTCACAGTGTTGCCCCTGCCTGTCGGATTTTGGGGCTGTTTAGATGGTCTGGGAAAAGCCCAAGATGGCCTTGGGTCACCCGCGTTCCAAAGGACGAGAAGAAACTTCAGATTTTTTTTCGGTCTCGGTGTTTATTAATTGCTTATCTAAAAGATTTTCTCTTGGCCTGACAGAGTTCTGCTCAGCAGTCAGCCATGGGCACACACTGAGAGCCCCTGGGGCGGCCACCTATCTTTATACCCGGAGTTACGTATACAATATTTATCATTTTTCTCCAATACCCTCTACCCTTATTAACCAGTGTTCTTTTAGTAAGGTCCAATTCCAGAGTGCCAACATCACCACAGAAGATGGAGGCCTAGAGGAAGAAGAAGAAGGAGAAGGGCACGCCCCAATTCCTCCATCTTACTTCTTTAGACCCCCCTGTACAGAAATCTTAAACCCTTTATGTCACACTCCAATTAGCTTATCCCTTCACCATTCACCCCAGTGAAATCCTCCTGTCCTCATACTGATGTCATCTCCCCTGTGGGATCAAAGTCCAGCCACCAGACATTTCTGGCAACATTCCAGGACTCCCGAGCCCCCCAGGGGTGGTCTCGTTCACCCTGCACCCCAGTTCTGAGAGACTGAGATCCCACACCTGCCCACTCAAGCGCCCAGGGTAAGGGGAAAACTGGAGAAATTAGTGCCTTGTTTTTGAATTAATAAGAATTTTTAAGCCTCTGCCAAGCAGATAAGACTTAGATGGAATGCTGTAAAGATACTCCAGACTCAACAACTTTTTAAATAGATATGCTCATTATGACCAGAAGATTAGAAGCTATTTACAAGTAACACAACCTAGAGAAGAAAAACTTATACATAAGGAGACTGACATAGGAAGGGTTTCTTTGAAAAAGTCAAGATAAAGGAAATGCAAAACACAGCAAAGAAAAAAAGCTGAGGATTCATTAAGCTCCAAACATGCTTCATGAAAATGTGGGTTTTGTATTAAAATAAAAATGAGTACTTAATGAACTAACAGATATTACTACAATTTTTAATAAAATGGCTTGGTATTTGTACAAAATATCAGTATCACAACTGAAAGATATAACAAAAGTATCTGATGGTAAAAAAAGCAATTTCTTCTTTATCTTTTTTTCCTTTGTCTTTTCATAAAATGCTTCCATTTCTAATATGAGCAATTACATTAAGGGCAGTCATCTCCTTAGTGTAAAATATCATTCACACATGATAGGAGTTATATAGGAAGTGACTGCATGCCACAAGGTCAATAATTTACATTCACTATTCAAAAAACAGAGATGGTCCAATTCTGAAAATAATGCCTTGTGGGTGAGCACCTTTCACTGATGGTACTTCTTTGAGCAGGATCAAGTCCTACTTTATGCACCTGACATCACACCATCAAGAAAACTCTGCAGATGTCAGATGTTCATCTTAAAACCCAACAGTGACACCACAAACTCCATCAAAGAAAACACAAAAGCCCTTTTGAACTGTATTTATTGTTGTCAGGAAATACATACCTTTCATCGCATGTAATGGGATATTTTGTTTTACTAAACCTAATTCGAACAGGTGAAACAATAAGAAATAATTCTGTTCATAGCTTATCTTTTAAATTCAGATGGCATTGCTATAGTTAAAGGGAATATCAGTAGAAGGCACAAAAGATAAAATGAACAGAAATCATAAGAGACTAAAAGACATACTTGTTACTGCATTAGACCTGTGGCTTCCAGCAAAATATTTATTTGCTTATTAGCTGATAAAAATTATTATCACTAGTCCTCTTTTATCATGAGTTGCTTTACTATTTTTTTAGAAAGGATTAGTTATCAAGTTTCAAAATATAATGGAGATTTTTATTCTATAAAGAGAATAAAAATCTATACTACTATAGAGATTTTCCTGTATAAAACTTGAGTTCAGGAGGAACCATTATCTCTAAATCAGTAGATTGCCTGTGTGATTTTTTTGTCTCCCTTCTACAATTCCCTCATTTCCAAATTCTTTATGGCCTACAGGATGTTTTAGCAATTATCTGGTTCAGGCACGCTTGGCCTTGACTTTTGTATCAGTTGTGTGCCTGTATCATGCCATATAAGAGGGATCTAATTTAGTTGCTGCATTGTCAGCATTGGTAAAAAAACTAAATTTCTTTCAGAATTAAAGAGTAAAAAAAGCATTTTAACATGCAGAAAGTTCAAATGTTGCAGATGGTTCCTATCAAATGACTGCTATCTGGATATAGCTTTATTGGAAAGCTAAATGTTTATAAAAAAATTTGGGCTTGAATTTAAAGGTCATTTAATTAAGCAAATAAGTAACATTAAATTAGTCACAAATGTTCTTAAAATATGGGGTTTGCCATTTACAATTAGCCAGTAGAAAGTTGACTCATACTTCTCACATCTGACAAAGTGTTACTTTTGATTTTTAAAGCAATAAGAGGTCTTAAGCTATGTCAGGGTACTAATATTTAAATACAAATAGAAACTTGGCATTGAGTCATATTTGGCATGATCTCCTACTTTTCTTCCAATGGCAAAAATTATTACTGAATTTCTCAGTAATTCTCATAGCAATGTTCTTTGGACAGATCTGGAGAAATTTGTCAGCAATTTATATTCTGGAATCCCAAGCACTGTAGAGATGCAAATTATGGCCCAGACACTATCTGCCAAAAGGTAACATGCTGTGATGTGTCTGTTTGCCATCAGGATACTGCTGTGGTAAATTACAGTAATAACTATAATATTGCAGTTATCCCAAACACCTTTTCAAAGCCACTGCTCCTCCTTTGAACATTCAGGTGGTGTTTACTGCAGAGAAACATTAATCTGAATGTATTGACGGTTTTTGATCCCTGTAATTGAGCACTTTTGTACTAGAGCATTTGTCAAGGAACAGATAAATACATGGTTTCAGAGGAAGATTTTTAATGAGACAATGAGAACCCTTTTTTTCTTTAATAGAATGGATACAGTTGTATCTCATCACAGCACTATCCACTATCCTTCTGTTGTTGACAATGGCTGTTTCAGCTTTATTTAATACCTTTTTGATTTCTGTCTACAGGAAGAATGATTACATATAGTCCTGCACTGAAATGTTTACCCGTTTCCCAAATGATGGGAAATTAATCAACAAACATGTATAAACAAAAGTGTTTCCCTACCTCTAACAAGCCAACAAACAAACAGAAATTCCTAGCCTGATGCAGCAGCATTTTAGAAAGCCCTAATATCAGGGTCCTAGAAGGATTACACACGCTGGTTTCAATTGCTGTAGAATTATTTTCACTTCAAAAAGCTTCTATTTAGATTACTTTCAGCTTCAGTTTGCAATGCTCAAATCTATGATCTACAATAGGTTTTGTTTCTAAACTTCATTTTAAAGATTGTTTTCTTAGCAGAATAGAGAATTAATGAATTCTCAATTTTACTTGATTCCTCTTCTCCATTTTGAGCATACCTCTGCTCCTGAAAAAAACTAGATCACAAGGGTGTACAACATATGCCCAAATCTTATTCTATAGCTCATGCCAAATAGTAATGCATGGGCTCAAGTTCCTGCTCCAGTGATAGTCTGCAGCATAATTCTCATGGGTAGAAAACCACATTGTGTTGTGTCCTCTTGACACAATGTATAACAATATCCAGCAAGCTTAATACTCTTGAATATATTTCAGCAGCAGAGCCACAATTATTTTTAGACATCTAATTCTTTAAGCCTTTCTGTGTTATTGTAGGGAATTTTGGCCATCCTCTGCACCGCCAAAGCAAGCTTGAATAATTTCTGTCAAGAGTTCAGAACTCACAACAGAGCAGGCTGGGAGATTGCCATTAGCCCCCAAGAGTCTACAGAATTCTGCCCACTTCTGACACACAGAAAGAGGCTGAGGTTTTCAACTTCATACAAGCTTAATAGCCTTAAAATATTTGCAAAGGCTGTAATTCACCTATTTAATAGAAATTTAAATTCATGTGAGAGAGCAAAATATGTCTTCCTTTTAAGGCTGTGTCCTTTTTTCAGGGATTTCAGTCCTTCCCTAATTAAAGGAAATTGCAAAACTCCCGCCCATTTCCCTAGGAGCAGAATCAGATCCTTTCATACTAGGGACTACACCCTGTGATGTGTGTTTTAATATGAGAATCATCCATATCCAAATGTATTTTTGCGATGGAATTAAGACAAAAATGAGGCCTGTATCACAGACTCCAGAGCAGAGAGTCAGTACTGTTTGCTCAACCCCTAGCATTTGGCCATGTTATTAAGTCCCAACAGGCTTGTTATAATCCATCTCACAGGCCTCAGGGTGTAGGAGAGATCCAACAGCAACAAGAGCTAGCTGAATAAACAACAAATGTGCAAGTGGAGCAGGGCATCCCACTTGTTTCATTAAAAGCCCTAAGCATACATGTGCCTGACTGTCATGCATGATCACACCCTAGGACATCACAGTACACAAAGCAGCTCTCGCTGCAGTTGCCTCATCTCTTTTCAGATTGCGCTGTCTCTTCTGACCAGCAAAAATAATCAAATGCTCTGCTTGGATACACTTTACAAACACTAAAATCTTGGTGTACAACCTTGTCTAACGCTTCCATTATTAGCTTGAGCTGTGGCTTGGAGGGTGTTGAGGAAGGAGCAGGAGGAAAGAAAAAGCTGTGTGTTAAATATTGTTAAGACTTCCGCTGTTTTATATGTAACATCAGAGAGAGCTTCTGCATAAGGTCGTTCTCATGGTTTTCATTATCACATATAGTTAATTAAAAACACTTCTACCCCAGGCAACCAACACGCTGCAAAGAGAATATTAAGAGGGTATAAAAGCATCCTACTCACTTGGAAACTAATTAACTTGGTTAAAAATGAAACAGTTTTTTAAAAAGTACTGTAGTGTCAGGAAGGGCTTGTTGATACCTCAGATTTACTATGTGTGGACAGAAATGAAAGCAGTTTTGCTTCTCTTGAATGTAATGGCAAAGTCTGTCTCCAGGGCAGGCAGATCAGGCCTTTAGCATTAGACTTAAACCTTGAAATCAGTAGAATAGCTGTATGGCATTGAAAATAGGCTTTAGGTGCTTGGTGCTGGTTTGAGAACAATTTAGTAATTTAATTCCAAAATAATAGCCCTGAAAATCTTTCTTCGATATCTTCCTAAATTTTGCAGCACCTCTATTCTTATGAATATCTATCTAAAATAGATAGATACTTTACTAAATTATCTATGAAATATAATTCATAGCTTCGTTATAAAGACTAAATATCTTCTTTCTTAAATGCCATATTGAGACTTACTTAAGTTACCACTATCCTGTGGCCAGGTAGAGACTGGAGCCAAGACCCTTCCATTGAGCTGTAGAGTCTATAATACAGATTCCCCATTCTGGCATTGCCATCAGAAATATTTCTATGGTCAAGGGAGATCATGTCACTACAGGTAAAAAAGTTCAGACAAAACTGAACTTCTCTGAGAGTTTACTCAGAACTATGGAATAGATTCTACTCACTCTTTTGTCAATGAGACACTTACCACAGTCATTAGGTAAAAGAAAAGAACTCTAGGTTTGGGGTGATGCTCCCTGTCTCTGTTAGCAAGCATTAATTCTCTGAGCATGTCTACTGAACACTAGTGGAAGTAGGACCTTCGTAAAATGCAGTAGGAAGTCCTTTCATTTGGAAGATGTGTGGTAAAACTGCTTTCCTTTTTACACTAAGAGATCAGAGAACACATGCATAGTATGAAAAAATAGTTTTCAATCTGTGCCAAAATCCCCCACGTATTGGCTAGCATGATGACCATTTACAGTTTAAGACCCTCTTAATGAAGATTCTCCACTGAAAAAACAAAACAAAACTAGAAATTTATTGAGCTGGATGAAGACAGCAAGAAGCAACAAGGCTTTTTGCAGCTTGGTGTGCAAATCCCCAGTCTCCTGACCAGATACCAGAAGCAAACAAGTGCATTCTTTCTTTTCTTTAGAAAACTCACCTTCAGCACAAGCTTGCATCCCCACATCTCATGAGGTGGCCATGCTGGAGTGCCCCAGCCACACAGCATTCCACAAGCTTTACAAATTGAGATCTCTTTCTGAAATCCTGACTAAAATACATAAAACAACCAAGCCCAATGGAGGGAACCATCCATGGAATCAATACTAATTCTGGAATATTTTCCAGACACTTGTTTGATAAGAAGAATACAGTTTCCATAATATGTGGCTAGCCTTTGCCAATTTTAGACCTAAACTTGCTCTCAAAGCCTGCTGCTTATATGCTGTGAAATTCTCAGCAAGTGCTTTGCTATGTTATAGGAGTTTCTGAAGAATGAAGGCCAGAATTTTAAATTCTCCCTTGCTGACACAGATTTAAATATGAACAGTCAACTGAATAAATACTTACTTTAAAAAAAAGCACTCAATCTTACATTACAGGATTATTAGAAATAGCAAAATTATTTAAACAAGGATCACTAATAGTACCTAATAAGTTAGAAGGCTAAAATTGTTAATGATGCTTATTTCATACTAGGATATTTTAAGTGTTATTCTGTTGCACCCGTTAATAATAGATAGAGCACATTACAGTGGTTTTCTTTACTCAGCTCTCTCTCACATGAAACTAATCCACACATACATTATTTATAAATAATGCACACCTCTCCTGCTCACAGCATCTAAATTATGCAGAATTAGGAGCAGCTAACAAACTAATACATATACTTGTTTATCTTAATAGACATCACTTTATTTTTAGCCAGCATACATGGTGAACCTCACTTTTGTGTAAAACACGAAGTTTAATATATAAATAGAGTTTTTTGACAAATGTCAGAACATTTGGCTTTCAGATTGATACCTGCCTCCTTACTCTTCTTTCAGATAAAATACATTAGAGTTAACTTAAATATACATTCAAAAGGATCACTTGAAATAATGCAGCCTGACAAAAATAAATTTTTTGCAGAGTTTTAGAGTAACTTGTTTTAGAGTATGTTGCACTGTAGCTCTCCCATCAACAATAAATAACCATCATACCAATGTTCATTTTGCCTTCCTTTTACAAAGCAATTAGTTCCTATTTTCATCTAGGAACTACACACATCATTATGAAGCAACATCTCTCAACAATCATGAAATATTTAGCACCTGAGAGCATCACCTAGTGCAGATTTTCAAAGCAATAATCTTAGGTTACATTTGCATTGGGTTTCCAAGTATGAGTTTTCCTAAGCAGACACACAGGGCCAAATTCACCTCATCAGTTCACTTAATTTACAACTGGGCTATTTTCACGCACCTGAAAATGCTGACATAGGCATTAGGGCTTCCAACCCCAAAAAGGTAGCAGGATCATTAGCCCAATAGAAATGCAGGTACATTGCCAGTGCACATTACATGAAAAGAAGCAGGTCTCATTTGTAGAAGGAATAATTTTAGACAGTTGCAATAATAAAAAGTGATGGGAAAAATTGCACAACTGGGATACTCTATTAGAGGGCAATCATTCAAATTGAGTTGAGTTATATTTGCATCTTCAGCTTTTTCTAGCTCAAAATAATTGCCTGAGAAAAGCCTCACAGAATATTTATTTAATAATACAATTTTACAGAGAAATAAGCAAAATTTGTCATAAAGTTCATTATTTGCTATATATTCTGACAGTTATGACTGGACAGCTCAGGTGTACAATTCATAGGGCTGATGACGTACATTGTGGGGTCTGGGGCCTTTTTGATCACTGGGGCAATACAAGTACAAGACAAAAGCATAAAACCCTAAAAGCAGGCCATTCTTCAAATACTGAAATCTAAAGCCCATTTTATTATGCTGTCAATGAACTGCTGAGATTCTCCTTTGCTTGTTAACATGATAGCAGACAGATGAGAAGAAATAAAAAGTACTGGCGTGTGAAAGGCAAATCAAAAGGGGAGATTGAAGGGATTTCTCGAGTTACTCAGGTGAGTCTTTAAGCCCCAGCCAGTGACCCAGCCAGTGGTCAGAACGGTGCAGGTTCCGTTTGGTTGCTCCGAACACTTAGACACGGTATCCAACTGTCTGCCCAAAAGGCTGAGAATTTGCAGTTTCTTTGTAAGCTTACTGCACAATTAACAAAAGAAGGGAATTTGATACTAACTAAACAGAGAATGAATAGTCAATAACATTGTATAAACTTTTTCAAGTCACAAATCTTTATGCAGCAGGAGCAACTTCGCATGTTACTGGAGTCTTTTACTGCAAAGATTGGGGTTTTTTTGTTCTCTGCACTCATGTTTTAGTTGTAAAATATATTTTTCTAAAATGGAGCCCTCACCTGTTGGCAGATAATGGCAAAAAATCCCTAACACAAAGAGAAAGATAAATCACAGACTAAACAGAAGTTACAGTAAATTAATAAAATGAAGAGCACTATGGTTAGAAAGATCCTTAAATTCGCAGAACTGCAAAATAATTATTTTTGACTTTCAACATGGGTAGCATAATATTTATGAAAGAAATTATTCCAGAAAAAAAAAATATATTTTTTCACTGCTGGATTTCTAATTCTTAAATTTAAAAAAAGCATTCAAAGTCCCACAGCCAACATTTTTAATAAATAAATAAAACACGAAACAAATTCCATGCTATCATAACTCAACAACTACAAAATGAGGTGGCATGTGAAGAAGAAATGCAGCAGACAAAATGCAAACACAAGTATATTTGTAAAACAAGTTTTAATGCAGTTAACTAAAGTTTATAGACCTCAACCTGAATACCCTTACAGTGGAAACATTATTGTTTGCATGATGGTGTATATTTCTCAGAATGCGCTAGCTGTCAAGTTTAAGTAATTTTTACATACCCTTTTCATAACTGCACAATTAGCTTTATGAAACCCAGCTGTTCAAAATAAAGCCTGGACTAGCAGTGCCATCTAGCATCTTTTAAAAAAACCCAACAACAACAAAATCTCTGTGCACTTACAGAATTGGTAGATTAGCATTTATTAAGACTATCAATCTTTGTAATTGATCTGTGCATCAAGTTATAACACTCAAGTGAGTAACAAGACATGTTTTGATAATCAGTGTATTAACAAATATAACATCTGTAATATGTACACGTCACAAACCATCTGGACAATAAAAGTGTCAGATAGAATTCTTTAGCCTTTGAAAGAGCTCAACTGAGACTGGGGAGAAGGGGACTGCATTTACTCATTCAGTGTTGGGTTCTAATACATGGATGTGTAACATAGTGTGAAAGTGTGATAATACGGTAAAAAGGAACAGTAAGGTTTTCTTTTGGGAACAGAGGCCACATACACAAACTGTACCCATTTCTTAGGGTAGACTACAGACTGCCTGGGGCCCAGGTTAAAGATGTGAAAGAAATATTCCCACTCTGGTACTGCTTTCTGAGTATTATCCATTTGTCTTGTTGAAAGCAATGAAGTGGCAACAAGAAATCTGAGGCAAATCAGAAGAGATTTCAGGATAACTGATTGAGGGATCAGAAGCAAGTGTTTTTTCTACTTTCCTTGCATTTTCAGGGACTGGTAAGAGAGAGTCAGAGACAGAGCAGAGTAATATCAGGGTCCAAGCCTGATATAATCAGCAGAATTTTTTGGGTTTTGATCCCAGGTCTGTCCCTGTGGCACCAGGCCTGATCACAACAGGAGAGTCACACCTATCTCAAAGGGTGAAAGGATCTTTGTGCAGGAGTTAGTAGGGTCACTGAAAGAGCTTTAAAGTAGATTTGAACAGTGAAAGGGGTAAAATCAGGCTCCCTAGAGTGGCCTGAGGGTGGCACATCAATGTCAGAGGACAGTGTGGTAGGAAGTCTTGCAGTCTTGCTATTTCAGTGGAGAGAGAGAGGGATGGAAATCAATGAAACAGCCAAGATGCAAAGGGTATTGATCTGTTAGAAACCATGGATCCACCTGAAAATGGTGACATAGGAACTGGGGCTTCTAAATAGAAGAAGCCCAACAGAAGTGCAGCTACACCAGTGCCCACAGCACAGGCAACAGCAGGAGCCATAGAGCAGCAGGAAAACTACCACACAGCTGACACCTTGAAAAGGTAGTGTGAAGATTGGCACAGCTGGGGTGGTGTAATAGAGATCTAAATTCAATGAGCAATGATGGAGGGACAGTGGGGTAGCCCTATATATTAGGAAGTATTTTGATTGTCTAGAGCTTAATGATGGTGACAAGAGGGTTGAGTGTTTATGGGGAAGGATCAGAGGAAGGCCAACAGGCAGATATCCTGGAGGGAATCTGTTATGGAGCACCCAGCTAGGACAGAGAGAAAGAAGAAGTATTCTATAAACCTCTCAGAGGAGTCTCACAATCACTAGCCTTTTTTCCATGAGAGACTTCAACTTATCAGTTGAAGCTGCTAGAAATATAATACAAAGGAGAGGTAACAGTCTAGAAGGTTCCTGAAGCATGTGGAAGAGAAATTCCTGTCATGGTTTAACCCAGTCATGTGGTTTAGACTGGGATATATAACTTTATCAATTATTTGAAAAAAGAGCTCAAGTGCACCCTTAGTACATTTTTCAACAACATCCAAGCTGGCTGGGAGTGTTGATCTGCTGGAGGGCAGGAAGTCCCTGCGGAGGGATCTGGACAGGCTGGATCAACGGGCTGAGGCCAGTGGTGTGAGGTCCAGCAAGGCCAAGTGCCAGGGGTCACAACAGTGCCACAGTCTGGGGCAGAGTGGCTGGAAAGCTATCCAGTAGAATAGTCAATAGTAGCTGAACATGAGCCAGAGTGTGCCCAGGTGGCCAAAAAGGCCAATGGCATCCTGGCTGGGATAAGTTACACGTGGCCAGCAGAACCAGGACAGTGAATCCAGTATTCAGTTTTGGAAGAAACACACTGAGGTGCTGGAGTGAGTTCAGAGTAGGGCAAAACGACTTGTAGATGTGACATTCAGGGACACAGCTTAGTGGTGGGCTCAGCAATGTCAGGCTTATAGTCAGACTAAATGATCCTAAAGTTCTTTTCTAACCTAAACAATTTTAATACTCTATGTTCTACCATTTCTTAAGCAACATAAAATACATAGAGTGCTTCAGATGATCCAAAAAAATATTTGCTCATGCCATTTAAAAGAAACATATGCTTTTCATGGTTTAATTAATTAATTCCTCATTCTGAAATCTGATTGGCTTCTGCTTTGCCCAGGTACATACTGACATGTAACAATACGTGTGAAGCATATTCATTTTCTCCTTTCTATATGGAGTTAAAAGACTTCGGATTCACAAAAGTGTAACAGTAAGCAAAATTTCACCCACTTTCATTGTTTGTTGAACAGAATGAATTGCTTGGCATTGCATAAGACAAAACATGAAAACAAATACTGCCTCTCAGAGCCTACAGTGTAGAGGACAGGCTCTGAAATGACAGGATGTACTGGGAAGCCTTGAAACACATTCATTAATTATTGTCATTGTTAGCAGCAAGCCTTTAGAAAGAACTTGAGTGCAAACAAGGATGGGAACACTGTAGCATATGAAGCTTAGGGAAAGAGAAGTGAGATACTATTGCAAGTTCAAATTAGCTCATTGGCACTATGGTATATAGATAGATAATATAGATAGATTAGATACAGCTATATATAGATATATAACCACACATTTTAGCCCTGAGAATAATTTCTATATTGCATAAAACAGATTAATTGCATTACAGAAATGATAATGAGATTACAGATCTTTCAGTTAAAGCCTCTGAAGAATCATTGCAGGGTAAAAAGTAATGTCTTGGTCACTTTTAAATAGATTTCACCTGCCACTGTTTTTCCCTATTCCTGTGCATTTTTGTGGTGATGCTCCCCTAGAAGGGTTTTATTGATATAGAACTCTAAATTGAAGATGAAACTTGCAATACCATTCTGCTCATGAAGGAAAATTCTCTCCCCACCCCAAAAAAGTTTTGTTGGGATACAATAAAAAATACAATGCAAAGTTTTAAACAAATATCTTCAGAACAAAAACAACCCCATCAAGTATAGATGCCCAGTAAGTGAATTCAGACAACCAGTGAGATCAGTCCATGAGACACCACCTGCAAAGTGTTTCTGAAGAAAAGCATACAACAAAACCCCAATAACAACAGCTTAATATACATTCTGACTCACATTTCAGAAATAAAATTGTACCAATGTAACAGTTCAGCAGCCACTATAACACACACTCCAAATATCTCAAAAGTTCTTTTAGAAGGCCTAGTAGAAATTCTGTGACTACATACATATATTAGGATATTAATTAAATTTATTTCCTTTCAAAGGACAAGTATCTCTTTCAGCCACATGATACTATTATCTACTTATTACACCTGGTATTATGTAAGGTTTTGTGAGCTTCAGCTACAGGTCAGCATTCTGCTGAGTAAAGACTCAGCCAATAAATACATATGTGTGATATTCTCATTTTCTGTGTTAGCACTTGGACTATTTGTTTTCCAAAACACTTTTTTTTTTTTTTTATTCCCAAAGAGAAATCTTTCCTGTAAGAAGAGTTATGTTTAAATTGTAATGTATTTTCAAAAAGACCGGCATACCATGTGGAGAAGTAAAGCAACAGACTGCCAACACTATAGTCTGAAAGGATGTTTTTACCTCTGTAAAGAAAAAAAAATTACAAATGGTGGCAGCATATTAAGACCAGTATATTCACCCTAAGCTTGAACCATTTTTGCCATTTTCTAAGAAACTTTTATTTTCTCTTCTTATTTTATTTCTGTTACAGCATACTGGCGTGATTGAGAATTCATACCCACTGTGTAAGTCTGTTTCCAGACCTAGGGAGGCAAGGTCCCTTCTGCGCACTAGAGTAGCTATTTATGCATCTCACATCAGTTCATCCACATCATAAGCCTGCAGAGCTCAGGGCCCAATATGCGTGTGCTCCCATTTGTCAAGCATCATCCCTTTAATGATTAAATAGTAAGAATGTTTACAAAGGAAGCAACAAGCAGAGATTGGAAGAGGTGGGGGAGGGGGCCATGATACATTCAAACTAGACTCTCACACACTCCACTGGCCCACTGGCGCAAAACTGATTAGCTGCCTAAGGCCACTGAGAGCGCAGGCACAGGATGTTTTCCTAAAGGGAGGAGGGGCGAGCTTGACCTTTTAATTTATAAAGGGAAACCACACACCCAGGTGTTGCAGCTCTGCTCACAAAGAACAATTAGGACATAATCTGGGCTGTTTATTTTGTTGGGTTCAGAGGTCCATGCTGAAAGATCAAAAAGGTCTTACAGTCATTCAGTAATCTCCATGCATGTGATGTTTTTCAACAGCCTTTTGTGTTGGTACTATTTAGTTATTTGTTTGTTTGGAAAGAAAAAACAGTCTCTAAGTAGGAAATCCCACTTGAGCTACAACAAGGCAAATTGCCCTACTCATGTTAGAGCTGGATTTTAAAGGAAAAGGACAGCTTCCTCAGAAGGGGAAGTGGAGGGGCAGGCACTGATCTCTTCTCCCTGATTATCAGTGATGGGACCCGCAGGAATGGTGTGAATTGTGTGTCAGGTGAGGTTTAGGGTGGATATCAGGAAAAGGTTCCTCACCCAGAGGGTGGTTGGGCACTGGCACAGACTCCCCAGGGAAGTGGACACAGAACCAGCTTGACAGAGTTCAAGAATTTTTTGGACTACACTCTCGGACACATGGTGGGATTCTGTGCAGGAACAGGCTTTGGGCCCAGTGATCCCAATGGGTGCCTTCCAACTCTGTGTATTCTAAGAGTTTCTATGACAGTACATGATAAAAGAAAGCATATAAGCACCAATTACAGCAGGTATTTTAAAGGGCTCTTCTGGGCAACAATGACATCAATGTCACAGCCAAAGTTGCACAGTTACCTCAGCAACTTTCTTATAAGTGAAGTGTCAAACTTGCATGACTCTTCTGACCTAAACTGTGCCAACAAGGCAAAGAAATTTGGGCAGTGTTAAAAAAAAATAAAAAAATTTCTCAGGCGGTCTCAGCACAAAACAAATAGTAGAAATATAGAAAATACTGTGGCATACCCAACCTCTGCTATGTTAAATCTTTTCAAAGATTTATAGGCGCTGTTCTAAAATGACAGCCTATCAGCAGGGTCTCAGGTTTCTTTATAACAGTCCTGCATCAAAGATGTTCACAGTAGACTCTTCAGCCACAGAATTGGTTTGGGGTAAATCTGACTGTAACAGCTTGTGTTACCAGTTTGGTTTCTTTATAAATGGATGCGTAATAGAGTATTTTAAAGATAATTTCTTCTGTCAACCACCCAGGAAATCAAAGTCCCTCAGCAGGGCAAAACCTGTCATTAATTATAGTTGTATATGTTGTTGCATATGTCATTTATTATAGTTGTGTATATATATATAGTTATATATATATATATACACACACAAAACTTTTAGCATAATGTAATGTGGTGGACAATCTTCTAGAATGACAGAGATTCTTTCCCTCTACTGAAGTGCTGGGTAGTTGATCAGTCATCAACTACCCACAAGAGAGTGGGAGGGTAAAAATAGACGTTCTTCACAACAAATTCCCTTCCAAACCTTTCAGATTGCCCAACACTGCCTCTTCTGTGGGTGCTGTTCTTGCTGCTACAGGGGACTTTGGCTGACTGGATGGCAGGCAAGCCATACACTGGAAACTCTAAAATCTTGAGACATGCGCAGAAAGATGTCAAAGCTCACCATCAGAGTTTCTTTACTGCTACAAATAACAGGTTGGGACACCAAGATCTGGTCACTACTCTTGCAAAGGCTTGCAGGGAACCTCAAGTTAACACAGCCTGATTCAGAAAACACAGATAATAATGGAGAGCTTTTTCCAGCTGATGTAACAGGCTGTAGTTTCAGGAATTGTAAACAGTCTTTTGTGTGGGTACCATCTCTTCCAGTGTGTGAATTTAAATTAAGAAGTTTATGATGGCAGAACTTTCCTGGGACATGTTGGTATACAGCATCCAAAAGCATTAGGAAGGAAGTAATACAAGGTGCATTTTTTTCTTGAAATACTTTGTTTATTTCTAATGTTTGCTGACATTTAAACTTTCAGCAAGGAACTTTAAAAAAAGACAAACTGGCTGTTCAGTCTTGTCTTCACTATATAGAAACTTTCTCTCTAGAGTTTTCATAGGAAGAAAATAGAATCCAAGTCTAACATCTCAAGCTACCAAATGTCTATTTTCTTTCTTTTTCTTTCTTTCTTTCTTTCTTTCTTTCTTTCTTTCTTTCTTTCTTTCTTTCTTTCTTTCTTTCTTTCTTTCTTTCTTTCTTTCTTTCTTTCTTTCTTTTTCTTTCTTTCTCTTTCTTTCTTTCTTTCTTTCTTTCTTTCTTTCTTTCTTTCTTTCTTTCTTTCTTTCTTTCTTTCTTTTCTTTCTTTCTTTCCTTCCTTCCTTCCTTCCTTCCTTCCTTCCTTCCTTCCTTCCTTCCTTCCTTCCTTCCTTCCTTCCTTCTCTCTTTCTCTCTCTCTTTCTCTCTTTCTCTCTTCTCCTCTCTTCTCTTCTCTTCTCTTCTCTTCTCTTCTCTTCTCTTCTCTTCTCTTCTCTTCTCTTCTCTTCTCTCTTTTCCCACTAAATTGGAGAAGTAAGTTTTCCCAAAGGTAATGGCATACAGAAAAATTCAGCATTTTAAGATCTGATTGTCTGCAACATTTTAACTAACACAAAAAAGTGATGTAGAGATGTGAGACCTCTCTTTATCTGACATTAATATTTTCTACAGGTTTGATACTCTAAAACATAAATTACAATAGAATCAGTTCTGGTATCTTTACCTTCACTGAAGAAAATCTGCAGCATTCTCTAGGATTAAAACTAATCTTTCTTTCCTCAGAGTTAAAAACCCATTTTCCAGGACACAAAGAACAAAGAGAGATAAAATCTGTTTCTGAATGAATCTGTTGGTTATGAACACAAGTTCAGCTAAGTTTTTGTTCTTTTTAACTGGAGAATATTAAAATGTCAAAAATACCGCAGAAAATAAAATTTAAAAGTTTCTACATTTCATCTGAAAATAAATTTTCTGCATATAGATACCAATTTCTTCAATTCTGATTACCTGGAACATATTTCCTTTGTATAAATATTCAATTTTGGGGGGTAAGGCTGTTGCACAGATTCATAAATTTCTAGTCCAGAGGACAGTGGATGTCACACTCAAAGCATGTTCCTCCTTATACTCTTGACTCCACTGTTGGAGGCTTTTGCAAAACTCCTTTTAACCACAAGTTATTAGATACAGGGATTATGTGGAAGATACACACAGGAAAGAGAAACTTTCCACAATTTTAACTTATGTTAAAATACAAGATTGACCTGATAGACATAATAGTTGCTCCTGGCTCTAGTATTGATGAAAAAAATGAAGCTTTATCAATAAGGGATGTAAATTTGTTACCATGTTTTAAAGAAAGCCTACCATGTACAAAGCTACAGAGCTACAAGGCTGGCAGTAATTTAAAAACAAAGACGTATTTGAGAAATAGAGAAGCAAAATCAATGGTTTATTTCTTAAATTTTTAAATTACATCAGTTAAACAAAAAAGCAAATTAATTAATACACAGATGAGCAAGATTGTATTTTGTCAGATATTTTACAATTCCAAGTGTACACTATATGAGAAGAAAGAATGTGCAGTACAGATGAAGTAGCAGACTTAGATTCTGGAGGTTTTACTCTTGTTTCTGTTACTGACCTTCCGAGTTCCCTCAGCAAGCACAGCTTGCAATTCAATTTCATAAATTTAATAGACTTCCTCTGAGAAAAATCACATTTAGTGATGTCTTGGTAATCTGTCATAAATTGCAATTTTTGTATATTTTAATGTGATCTTACCCTTTGTAAAGACAAAATATAGTTAGAGCAAGTGGGAGACTGTATCCCCACCATGCTACCCTTGGGCAAATAATGTTAAACCAGGGTTATTTGCAGAATTCAAAATAGGATTTAAGACAGACTTACATGTCTAATCAGTTGAAAGCTTTGCTCAAAAATTGTTTAATGCTCCTAGGAGCATCAGGCTTCAACAAAGGTGCATTGGCACCTACAGGTCAACTTCTATCATGTTAAAATGTACCTGAGCACCTAAAACTGGACAAACTAAGGAACTCAGCACACGAGTACATATATGTCATACATACATATATGTCATGGTGTCAGCAGATGCCCTGCTGGAGCTCTGAAATTAAATGTCCTTATTTCCGTGAGGGATTCAATCCATTGAGTGTCAACAATCAAACAAATTGATTGAAAATTAAGACAGACTTGATTATCAATGCCTGTTTGAACTGACATCAATCAACTGAACATTTTTCAGACAGTCAGACAGTCATAAAATGCCTAAACATACCATGAACAATAACTGGGATCCAGATCTTCTAGAAGAGAAGTTTAGTATTAGGCCACAGCTGGTGTTTTTCTGGACACAGGCACACAAAGCAGGAAAATTACATTAGAACTGATTAAGAAGATAAAGAGATTTCACCTAATGTGGCTTAAGCCCTTTTTTTTTTTTGTACTGTAGATAAGACTGAAATCTGCTTTAGGAAGAATTTGAAACAAGAGGTCTTATCACATTAGGAAGAACTGTGGGTGAAAAGCGATCACTACTTCTGCTTTCAGATCTGTTTCAAATTATCAGTTCCTACTTCATTTGAGCAAAGATTTACCTGGAATGCTTATAGATTTGAATGAGAAGAAGGGATCTTGCCCCTCTACAGAAGCAGCACCTCGGCTGGTGTTTAGGTAGCTAGGTAGAAGTCATTCTCCTACCTATACAGACAACAAATTAGATGCATCAAGCTGCAGCTTCCTCTAGGGGAGCTGAGCATCAGACTTAGGGACTGTGATGATGAACATCACAAGTGCTGAAACCCTTTATTGTGAACAGATTCTCATAGTACCTGTGTTGCACAGAAACAGAGCTCACTCTTGACATTAAGATGCCTCCAGATACCCAGTAATTATTGGCAGTTTCTTGCAGTGTTTCAGCTCAGGTTCCACCATGATAGTTCATACATTTTCTCATAAAAATGAATGTTTAGGTACCTTACATTTACCAGTAAGAAATGACATTCTGACAGTCAAGTTATAACCCACAACAAATCTGAGTCAAACACTGTATATGTTGAGTTCAGGTCCTTAGTATCTTAAACTACTTTCACATTTATTACAGCTAATTCCTAGAAAGTTGCAAAAAGCAACTGGTAAGAGGGGTTAGGAGTGGGGGTGTGTGTATGCACAAACATTTCTGAAGAGCTTGACTTGGTATAAATTACAGCTTCCTGAGTTTTTATTATTGCATTATTTGTTTAAATGCTGGATATCTGACGATCCAATTCTTGGTACAATTATCTTTATAGAAAATAGCACAAAATCTGGCTCAATACCATGAGCACAGTTAAATTTTTGACACAATTCGAAACAGCAGAGGTTCTATGAGTAAACAGGCTTCAGAAGCTGGTCTTGGACAACTGACAAGCCCTGGATTGGTAACATAGCCTTAAGTAAGAGTGACAAATAAACAGCATCATGACAGAAGAAGCCTGCTCTGAGTGAGATACCATCTTATGAACAACTCTCCCCTTTCTATGAAGGCTGATAATATCACCAGCAAAGGATTCCTCCCCTAGCTCAGTACTAGAGGAGAAAAAGGAACTCAGATTGCCTGTTATTATCTGGTATCACCATCCCCACCTAAATACCTTGGTGCATCACACACAGCTCCTTCCTACCTATGCTGTCATAGCAGACCTATGCCCAGGACAGCAGAAGGGTCTGGTGACGTCCTCTTTTTCTCAGCTCTAAGGATGCATTCTTCAGACTAATTGGTTACAAATGTTCACTTAACAAGCAAAGTTATTCACATGATGCAGTAATGCAATAGTGGGTCTTGAAGACTTTAAATGTTGTTGACTTGTCTTTCTGAATCAAAATCAGACAGAAATTATTATGGAAAAAAAATCATAATTAAAGAAAATGTCATTTTTAATATTGGGGAAATTAATATCCCAGAATTTAATGGATTGTTAGCATTCTTTTTTTGTGTGTGTTTTTTTTTTTTTTTTACCAAAGAACAAACCCTTACTTAGCTAGGAAAAAACCACCAAGAATTAGAAATGAAAGTAGGAGTCTTTTCTTGTTACAGTATTGATCCTTTTCAGTAAGATGTGATCAAACACTCATACTGTCTCACAGGTATTTAGTGCACTGTGTAGAACAAAATGCTAAATCAAATTCTTAGTGGATGTGGACACAGGACTATTACAAACACTGGCAAAAATTTCAGTCCAATGGAAAAGAAATCAGCATACATTGAATGAGCAATAATTGCTGTCTTCCTTAGTTAAAGCTGGGAATTTCCAGGGAATTTCTAGAATTGCCACACACTGATGCATCCTCTGCAGCTTGGTCAGTGCAGGAAAACCACACAGAATCTGTTGAAGTCATCCACCCAGAATCAACTGAAATTTGAGTCCTGTTTATTCTCCAAGTTTAGCAGAATTAGAGTTTTAGAGAGAATCCTTATAAAAAGAAATGGAAAATAAATTACTGTGAAATGATCAGAAAGCTTGTTTTGTTCTTGCTTGGGCTGTAGTTTTGCAGAAGCTGTCACTTAGTAATGCAAGTATTTTGTTAAGCTTTTAAAAATAGTCTGAGTCTGACATTTTGGATAATTTTTACTATTTTAAGTTTTTATAATCTCAATCCTGATACTATTCTATAAAAAGAATTCAACATCTGATAAACTTTTTACTGGTGAAAGTACGACTAGGAAATGGTGAATAAATCTGCCCTAAGAGAACTTAACTGCACCTGCAGCTTTGAACATAGGTGCTGTCATGTTGAAATTTATTGGTATATGCAGCTGCTTAAGCAAAGGCATAAGAACCACAAAGAATTACACAATTAGTAAGGCTGGAAGGGACCACAGTGAATCATCTGGTCCAACCTGCACCTAGAACATGTTACTCGCAATTTTGTCCAGAGGGTCTTGAAAATCTCCACTGATGGAGGCTACAGAACCTCTCCAGGCAACCCATTCCAGTGTGTGGTCACTGGCACATTAAAGATTTTCTTCTTCATGTTCAGGTGGAACTTCTTGTACATCAGTTCCTGACTGTTGTCCCCTGTGTCCTCAGACTCTACCAAGCAGAGCCTGGTCCCTCTTCTAACCCACCCCCCTGCAGACACTGATAGACATTGGTGAGGTCCCTTCTCAGCCGCCTCAAGGCTTAACAGGACCACCTCCCTGAGAGAGAGAGGTGTTCCAGACCCTTAATTGTCTTTGCAGGCCTCCCCTGGACTCACTCTCAGAGCTCCATGTCTCTCTAGTCCTGAGCAGCCCAGAGCTGGACACAACAGTCCTGGCACGGCCTCACAAGGGCTGAGCAGAGGAGCAGGATCACCATTTTTGAGCTGCTGGCACTGTTCCTCCTAATTCAGCCCAGGATACCATTGGCCTTCTCGGCCACAAGGGCACACTGCTGGCTCAGGCACACCTCGTTGTCCACCAGGATCCCCAAGCCCTTCTCTGAGCACCTTTGCAGCAGGTCAGCCCCTAGTCTGTACTGAGGCATAGGGTGCAGCACCTGCATTTGCTGTTATTGAACTTCAGACAGTTCTCTGCCCGTCTCCAGCTTGTTAATGTCCCTCTGAAGGGCTGTACAGCTCTCCAGGGCAGCAGCCACTCCTCCCAGCTTTGTATTGTCTAAGAATTTTTCTAGAAGGCTGGCAAAGGGCTCAAAGTGCTGTAGAGCTCCCAGTTTTGCCTGAAGATTTCTAACAGTTTAGAGGAATACATTTATGGACAGTGTTTTCTATGTCATGATTTCATGAGTTGACTTGTATTTATTTCTCTGACATCAGGCTCAGTAGCGACCTCTTCATAGATACAACTTGTATATTTACTTCTCTTGTAGAGGATAATACATTTTATACATTAGATGATGTTGGTTGGTTTGCTTTCATCAGAAGTCCAGTCTGGATGTGGTCATTTTTGGTGGCAGGCCACTCCCTGCTCCCAGTTCTATTCCACTTCAGAAATGACATCTATATGTGTGACTCATCAATCAAAATGCTGGGAGTCAACATCCTAGCCTCCATTTCTATGCCAACGTTTAATGTCAGGAATAGGATAGGCTGTTTTAAGGGTCCACAGTAGTTTCTGAACAAATTTTCAAGGATAAGTTTTTATTTTGGAGGATGTATGGCTACTCCCTAGCTCCTATCTGATGATACTAAACAATTGCAAGACATTTTTTCTGAAGGCCACCAGGGAATAACTTGTCCACTGCAGCTGTGGACAAGCTACCTGTCTTAGACTTCTGGAGGAACACAATTTCTGCAAACCATAGAGAAACTAAGAGATTTAGTTCCCTCTTCTCCCTCTCCTCAGAAACCTGACTTCTGGTGGTTTATCTGATTACATGAGTTCTTGACAAATATATGTGTATGAGCACAGAAATATTGTTTAGTAATCAAATTGTATAATTTGAATCAATACAATGTCTGCAAATACTATTATAAATTCTTTTAATTGCCATTCAGTAATGATGAATCTAGCTAGCACTCTCATGCCCAGAGTTTTTTGTAGGAAATATTAACCTGCCACTTTACTAGGTAATGAACTAACTAACTAACAGAATTGTTAATTAGTTGAAGTGTTTTCTGCCTTTTGATGTATATCTGACAAAAGCACCAACAAGTAAAGCTGACCTGGGCCAGTCTGAAACAAGGGTCACCACTGTTTTGTTAAACTGTCTGTACAACAGACTCACAGAAGTTCAGAAGGCATCAAACACACTGGTCTTAGATGCCTCAGAAGCTAAGCAAATATATTTACCCATATTTAATCTGTAGATTTCATAGGTCAGCCTACCTATTCAGCCCTTCCATATGCTCTCCTCTGCTCAGACAGTATTTTGAAGGTATGTAGCTCCTCTTGCAGTCAACAGACAGCACTTGCCACAACTAAATAACGTGCCCTTTCCTTTTTATATCATTTAAATAGATATAAATGGCTCCAAGATGACATTCTCTGCACAGTAATCACATGAATAGAAGAACTTGATGATTCAGAGCTGGAAGGAATATCAGAGGCAAGGCAGCATCACAAGCAAGGTCAATGAGAAAGAATGCCTATAAACCCTCCCTCCTTGGCCTCCTCTATGCTCTGGGTGCATGAAGTTCTTGTACACTTTTGAAAGCTACTCAGAATGATCTTTTACCATATATACCAGCTTCTCTTGCTTGTTATGATCATTAATGTCTCTTGGTATCACAAATCCCAGTCTGCTTTAAGGAGTATGTATGACTGAGCTGTGCCAAAACCAAACAAACAAACCAACCTGAAAAAAGCCAAAAAACCTCCTCCCAAAACCCAGAAACTAAACCAAACCAAAATAAACCACCAAAACCAAAACCAAACTAACCAAAAAAGACCAACATCAACAGACAATAAAACCCAAACTAAAAACCAAAAATTAACCAGAAAACAAGACCTGCAGCAGTATTGCTCATATTTAGAAATATCGAGGGAAGGTATTTTAGCAGTTATTGGCATACAAAAAAAAAAAAAACCCAAAACAAACAAACAAACAAAAAAAAATTGTGTCATTTTCAAGGTTCCTTGCTTTGAACTATGTATAGGGTACATGAAATGCAACGTTAATTTTACCAAATCTGGCATTTAGGAGCTAATCATTATCATCAGTAACTGGCAACATGGTAAGGTCTGCAATGATTTGGTTCTGTGTGGCCAGTTGTTAGCCATATGCCATAAAGAAAAATAATCTCCTTAAGCCTTGCAGAATGGATGACTGCTCTTCAGAGGCCTGCTTAAATCTTTAACATGCTGCAAACATTTTAAATAATGCTGGAAAGAAGATACCATATTGTTATCCTTTTTCTCTGTGTTTGATCTTAATAAAAAGTTAAATAATCTGCTAATAAATATAGAACTAATTAAGCTGCATTTTCAAAACCATAATCTGCAGCTGGAGAGTACCATATAACAGACGAAAATCATCTTTCAGAAGATCACTACTCAGCAATAAGCTGACTTTGGGGGACTCATTCTTTGATACAGAGACTAGAAAACAGCAGAGTCTGGCTATTTTTTGAAACCTAGGCCTAAACAATAAGAGTCTATCTAGCTGCACAATTATATCTGAGTCATCGTGTTCTTACATATAGCATTAAGTGTATGAGTATGTTCTGAGCTGCAAAGCATTTAGGGAAAAAATCCTCTGCGTTCAAGCTGCCTCCACTTTTGGTTCTTGCCTTCATGGCATCTTTGGTGAGACATGTTTGCCATATATAAGTGTAAAGGTACAGTCTTCAGAAGGGTGGTGGCCAGCCCTGCACAGCAATTATGTGGAAATACTGGTGGAATGTCCCCTATATTTTCCCACTCTGCTGCACATCCCCTGGGTGATGCCACACTGGAGAAGACTGACACCTGCCCAGCCTGGCTTAGCAGCAGCTCCAGTCTTGCCGGTGTAGCAGGAGACGTGGGGAGCTGTCCCTTCCTTCTCGGCCATGCCTCAGGCTCCTCTGCCAGCCGAGGGCTCACTTCCATCGCCCTTCCTCACGCTGAGAGGTGCTTACTCACAGAAGTTATCCCAGTGACTGCTACAAATTAGCTGACAAAGAAGAGGCAATGTGTGAGCTCCCCCTGCAATGTGTGAGCTATTAACCAACTCAGAGGGAGCCCAGCTGGCTACCCTGGTCGCCTGTGGTGAGGCAAGCGTGTTCAGCTGTTGGGCTGATGTTCCTAGCTGTCAGCTCTGTTTCAAATAGCTCCACGAGCAAAGCCTGGAAGTGACTTATTTACTCCCTTTCAGTAGCACTCAAGAAGGATGGTGCTGTGGAGTTTTAGTATGGCTTTGCTGCCTTTCTGAAATGGATTGTGATCGAATCCAGGTAGAGTACAGGACAGTTAGCACCTTTTAGGGTACACACCCCTGTGTGTGAAAAAGCACTTATAATTTTTTATCTGTAACATTCCCCCCCCTCCCCCCGCCTCCCGCGAAAAAAACCCAAAAAACATAAAAAAAATTAAAAAAAAAATAAAAAAACAAACCACAACCAACTTTTTCTAGTAAACAGAAACCATTCAGAAACCCAAAGATGACATTTGGGCACAATATTATCTGTTTTCTGCATCTTGAGAAAAAGCTGTAGAAATAGATAAAATAGCAGCGGTGGAAGGGGAGGAGGGGAATAATTACTGTTGCCATTACACATTACATAGAATACTCACAGGTGTATATGCTCATATGGAATGTATGTCAGAATGCCCAAAATATTTCTTCAAAGCTTTAATAGGATTCTTCATGGAAAATACAGGCTTAGATGACACTGAGTGGGAGGAGAAAATAATCTGCAAAGGCCTAATGGACCTCTTGCCTCTTCTTGGCTTCTTCTGGCTGGTTTGTTCTGAATTGCTCATATTTATAGGAGAATCTAAGTGGTCCTCATTTACGGTAGTATGAAAAAAGAAAAACAAATCCTCTAAGATTGAAGTACCTCCTTGAAAATACTGCCTTTTTCATTATATTTGTGCCACAGAGTAAGCAAAACTGGCTGCCAGCAGACCATTACTAAACATGGTCATTGTCCAACCCACACACATAGCTACTTATGGCACTACAACTCAGTGTCTGTGGGTCTGTAATTTCCTCTTGCTGACCTTCACAGAATGCATTTTTTACTTATTTCTTATTCTTCTCTTAATAGCTGTATTTACCAAACAAAAGCTATCCAGATATTTCAAAATGTCATACATCTCTTTGTAATTTTTTTTTGTCAGACACAATGTAACCATGAATGTATTTCGAGGGAATAACTACAATTAGCATTTTAGAGAGAATAAACCACTTTGTTAATTGTTTGCTTGAAGTGCAGCATTCAGACAGTTTTGCCAATGCATCCATGACAGAGTCACCACTAATAGTAATTAATACTATTACTCTAAGTAATGCAACAAAATCCTCCTGGACCCACAATTTATATGTCTATTCACAAGATGACAACCTGTGCATTTCTAAGGGCTTTTTCCTTTTGTTTGTGTTTCTCAAAAGAAAAACATGGGACAGGGTATATTCCAGTTAATCATTACCTATCACCTGTGGCAGTGCTAGCCCAGCCAACGCTTTGCTCTTCCACCAGATGTCAGAGAGTGAGTGGCATATCACTCATCTCTGGAGGACTCAGCCTACCTCAAGGGCACTTGGCCATTCTCACCACTGACTCTAGGCTGGTGGAAGCAGCTCTGGCTGGTTATCTCAGCTTCATTTTGGTTATCTCAGACACATTTTCTGTGTCTCTGCTATGTCTGATCTAGAAACACAAGTGGTTTTGAAATAAAAATGAAATGGTGAAACATGCATTTTATTAACCTTTGCTAAACTCTGCTTGAGTTCTCCATTTTTGGATACTTGGTTGGAAAGGAGTTTACACAGAGGAGCAAGGAGTATGCTGTCACTACCAAGTCCCATTACAGGCAGCTAAAATAGTGTTCTGGCTTTATGTCTTTTATTCCAGCTACAAAAACACTGATGAGTTACACCACCTGCAGGCTTGATCTTTGACAACTTAAGAGTTTATATACTTAATTCTTATACATAATATTGGAATAATATTACTTTTTCAATGTCACAGAGGTATATGAAATGGTAACAAATAGAGATTAAATTGTGATTTTGCAGATTTTTCAGAAGAAAAAAACCTGAAATATTATTTTTTCTCAAGCTTTAAGACATATTTTATTAGATAAAATTCAATGTCATTCAGTTCCTGTTGTTAGGGGACATGAACTACACTCTGTAAATATTTCAGCAAGCAGCACTGTGTCTCAAATCAAACAACCTGTCTCATTGATGGCTGCTGCTATGTGCCACTGCCTTTTCTTTGTAATTCAGAGATACAGTGCCACAGGCTGGGACAGAGTGGAAACTGTCCCAGCAGAAAACAACTTGGATATGCTGGTGACAGCAGCTGAACATGAGCCAGGCTGTGCCCAGGTGGCCAAGAAGGCCAATGGCATCCTGGCCTGGATCAGCAATGCTGTGGCCAGCAGGGCCAGGGCAGGGATTGTCCCCCTGTGCTGGGCCCTGCTGAGGCCACACCTCCAGTGCTGTGTCCAGGGCTGGGCCCTCACTGCAGGAAAGGCCCTGAGGGGCTGGAGAGAGTCCAGAGAAGGGCAATGGAGCTGGGGCAGGGTCTGGGGCACAAGTGCTGTGAGGAGCAGCTGAGGGAGCTGGGGGTGTTTGTCCTGGAGAACAGGAGGTTCAGAGTGACCTTTTCACTCTCCACAACTGCCTGAAAGGAGGCTGTGGCCAGGTGGGGTTGGTCTCTTCTCCCAGGCAACCAGCGACAGAAAGAGAAGACATGGCCTCAAGCTGCACCAGGGGAGCTTTAGCTTGGATTTTAGGAAGAATTTATTCACAGAAAGGGCGATTAAACATTGGAATGGGCAGCCCAGGGATGCGGTGGAGTCACCAGGAGCTGTTTAAGGAAAGACTCATCACACTCAGTGCCATGGTCTGGTTGACAAGGTGGTGTTCAATCACAGGTTGGACTTAATGATCTCAGTGTTCGCAGAATCAGCAATTCCATGATTCAGTGTTTTACAATAATACCAAGTTCTGCAGTTTGGAATTGATGTACAGAGGGAGGCATCTGAGCCATTGATGTGTTTGGCATTCCACACCTTGTTTCTGGCAGAGCTGCCTCTCTGGCAGTGACAATCCTGGCTGAAATCCCTCTCAATGAAATCACTGGCAAATTTCCCAATACCTTGAATAAGAACAGAATTGGGTGCCATGACCAGAATGTACATGTGCATCTCTCATCATACTGTAAGCAGCAAATGTTCATGAAGGCAATCTAGCAATCTAAACTGAGGGGCTAGTGACATCTGGGAGTAAGTTGATTATATTAATACCCAAGGACATAAACAGAACTTATTTACATCATCAGAAAAAATAGGACATTGACTAAACTAAATCATGCAAGGCAAAAGTTATTCCCACTTCATTAAAATAATCTTTGTCTGATCCAAGTCACCTACTTAACTAGGGAAAAAAAAAAAAAAGAAAAAAAAAAAAAACAAAACAACAAAACCCAACCCAAAACCCCGCAAATTTGCCTCCTTGCTGATGAAAAGACAAATACATGACATAAGCTATTGCTATAAGTATTTTAAAAATAATTTTAGCCTTTTTTTCATTAAAATTCACCTGTACAACTTATTTTTCTAAATATACTTTAGAGAGAAAACATCTCAAAAAGAAAATTCTTTAAATATATTTTCTACTTTTTTACAAATTTTTTGGAAAGTGTTTTCTTTATTTCATTCTGGATGGGTCAATGTAATTCATAATTTATAAAACTGCAGTGCAGGAGATATTTTGCAGAATTTTGCAGTGGTAAAAGGCAAAACAGAATTACTGGTTTTGAGCAGCAGGTACCATTTCTAGTCTAGGACTTGTACTGAAGGTAGCTGCTTTTCAAGCTTACCAATGGAACAATTAATAAAGAAACCCATTAAGGTCTGATTGTTGCTGCTAAAAAGGAAGGTTGAATTTCAGGCCTTTGAAGTAACTGAGAATGATTCAGGCCTCATTACAGAGATATAATCTACATTCATACATTTATGTTAGTGATTCAAATCTATTGGGACAGATTGAATTCCGTTAAATAGTGGATCTTTCCTGTGGAACTTTTCTCAGGCTTTCTCAGGCTAACCTAAGAGGTGACCTGACAATACAAAGTAGTGGGGTATTTAGGGATTCAACTGTGCTATAAAAGAAAGGCTATACAGAAGGTAGAAAAAAGAATGAGATATAATCTAAAAAGCTATGTCAGCTTTTCATTTGGACTCTGTTTTGTAAATGCCCTCCTTGTCATCACACAGGACAGAAAAGGACTCTATGCATTGCAGTAGTTTAAAGTACTGCCCTGAATATTGCACCTGCCAGAAGCAGATCTTATGAGAAATTCTGCGCGTGTTGAATTTTCTGTTCTTAAGTACAAAATCTTGCAACCAATATATAGATAATCATGAGATAGAAATAGGTTTAAGCACAACTCTTTTCGAGTTAGTTCAAGATAGTACTTATTTTTTCAGGGTAAATTATGGCTGTTTAACCCCCAAATTATTTCTAACTCCCACCAGAGATCCTAAAATGCCAATTTGCTTTATTTTCCAACATTTGACAGGAAAAAGAGAAAAACCGAAAAGAAAGACATACTCAAATCTAAAAGTTTAAGATATTATGGAAATTGTTTCTAATTTAAGCTGTCGGAATCAAAATTACTTCAATTTTAGAAATAATGTCTTGTATCCTTCATGACCCAGGCAGCACTCAAACATTGACATAAGTTTTGTAGACACACATGTAAGCTGTCAGGCATTCACAGAAAAGAGTGGTTTGCTTTACATTTTTTCTTGTTTCTCTGCTTTTATAAAATTAATTACCAAAAGGAAAAGCCTTAGGCAAAAGGAAAGCCTAAATCAGATTTGCAAAAAGAAAGATTTTTTAAATGCTTTGCACTCAGTGCAAATACATGCAGAATAAATAATCTGAAGTACCATAAACAACATCGTAAAACATATTGATTCTAACATTAAATGGTTTCATTTTTAAGGCTGTTTAAATGTCACCCCCAGCAGCTGAACACATAAATTTAGGAGCCAACTCTCTCCAGGATAAACAACACAATTGGAGAAAATAATTTCTAATTTCTGTTGTGAAGTTAACAATATATTTAACATCCTAATCTAATGAATCAGTCTAATTTTAGAACTGTTTGTTCTTCCTGCATTTTCTGTTGTTTAAACTAAGATTTAGTCCAAATGCCACATGGAATCACATAGGAGGTTTTCCATTGCATTCCACTGATCTGCATTATTTAACTGCCTATATTTCAAAAAAGTTTCCGGTTTGCTTATTGAGCTACTCACTGTGTTTCTGTACGTATTTCCTTGATATTCCATTCCCTTGCAAATGTTCCATCCACTCGTGTTCCAAAACAGGTATTTAACATGGCTAAATACTGACTAAAATATAATATCTTGCATGCCACCCATACCCTGTCAGTTTCTGATGCTTTATTCTGGTGTTAAAAGATAGTACATCATATGGAAGATGCTTGTTGATTGCGGGGAAAGCTGACACTTCAGTGATGGGCTAGAAATATGAAACTGTCATAACACTCAGTACGTGAAATGATAAATCCACTAGAAAAGATGGAATCATAGGAAAAACCAACAACATATGCCCCTCCAGGAAAATAATAGCTTGAAAAATCGCTGAAAATAGCCTCGAAAATGGAAAAATTGTTTCTTTCTGGCAAGGGAAACTGCATTAGTTTAAAAAAAAATTTAAAAGACAGCAAAGTATTCAGACAGATTTTATGGGGAAACCTTTGCAATGCCAATAAAATCCCTTTTGCTTTGAAGTCAGACGCGTGATTCAGTAAACGACTCATGTTAGCAATTAGAAAATGGTCATTTAGGGCCCTGATTTCTTTTGAGACAAGGAGAGTGAGGGTGGGGAAAGAGACACAATAAATCTTGAGAGGCTTAAAAGGAAGAGCAGGCTAAAGTGTGAACTTTTTATTTCAGCAACGGAAGCGAGAAATCAGTGATTCATTGAAGGAGGGAGAAAGACCTCCATGCAAGCTGGCAGAGAAGAAGGAAAAGGAGCTAATTATGTCTCTTCCCTTTTTACTCTCTCTGACCAGCATATAATCTGCTTTTCCAGGGTCTGCCTGTAGTATATACTCCTTTCCAACCTCTCCACCCAACCCCTCCTCCAGCGGGGGGGAGGGGGAGGTCTAGCAGGCAACAAGCTCCAGGTGGCTTTCTCAATCACTTCACTGCCAAAAAAAATAAAATAAAACCCTCCAGTAGAAAACAAGTTGGGGTTTTGGGGGTTGGTTTTTGTTAGTTTGGGAAGGCTTTTTAGGGGAGGAGGTTGGTTGGTTGGTTGAGATTTTTTCTTTTTTGGGGGGGGGGGCTGGGGGGGGAGAGAGAGAGTGGGGGAAGAGTGAGGGGGAGGGAAGCCTCCCTGGAGGGGATTGGTTCAACTTGGAAGACAGGGAAATTAGTAAAGCATGAGTCTCTAAGCCATGCTGGTGGCCGGCGCTCCGAGGAGAAGGACGCTTTAGGAGCAATTAGCAGCGAGCCGAAGGCGGCGGCTGCCGCAGCCCGGGAGGAAGCGAGGGCAGCTCCCGGGGCTGCCTCCGCAGCAGGCACCGCTCGCTCCAGCTGCAAAAAGGTTTCAGATGTCCCACCACTGCCTGACCCCCTGCAAATAAGGGCTGACCACCAGAGGCACATCCCACCTCTGACTTGTAATCGCTGACATTTAGGCTACAGCTTCCAACCTGTTTACAACCAAAGGGGGAGGGAAAGGAGAGGAAAGGAAGGGCGGGGGGACAAGTTGGGATTTCTCCTTCTCTCTTTCTCTCGTTTTTTTTTTTTTTTTTAATACTGTTCTGGAGAATTCAAAGCAAAACAAAGAAACTTCCTCCTCTGGGGTTGTCAGTGAGAGAAGGACGAGTTGTGCAACTGGTTTGGGATTTGCAAAAAGGCAACAGGGTGGGGATCAGAAGAAGGTGCAAAGCCACAAAGTGTGAGTGCGCGTGTGTGTAAAGGTGTATGTGTGAAAAATCCATTCCGGCACCCCTTTCCGCTGGCTATTATTTATTTTAGTCGTTGTTTTTGTTGTTGTCATTGACTTTGCTGTCATCTATTTTTCAGACCTTTCTGCATCTAAGATGGTGAAGAAAGGAGTGAGGAAGAGAACAAAATAACTACTGGAAAGTCTCAAACCAGGTTGGGGAGTGTGTGTGCATGTGGGGGGGGGTGGGGAAGGGAAAAAGAAAAGAGGATTAACCACAGCAACCCCCCCACCCAAAAAAAAAAAAAAAACCCACCAAAAAACCAAACCAACAACCAACAGCTCTTTTTTCTGAGGGAGGACTCGAAGGATTAAAAGGCAGCAACTTCTGAGGCGATTTGTCCCCTGAGTTATGGATGTTGGTGCACTTACTTCAGGCCAGATCAGAGCTCAGACGAATCTAACCAGAAGCAGCAACCACCGTCTCTCCACTTGCCTTTTACCAGGTTTTACCCTTCCAGTATGTTTCATTTGATAAGACATTTTCCAGCGCCCAGAGTTTCAGTACAATGTGCAAATGGATACTGACAAATGGTGCCTCAGCCTTTTCCCACCTGCCTTGTTGCTGCTTGCTGCTGCTCTTCTTGGTGTCTTCTGTGCCTGTCACCTGCCATGACCTCGGCCAGGACATGCTGTCCCCGGAGGCCACCAACTCCTCTTCTTCATCATCCTCCTCCTTCCCCTCGTCCTTCTCCTCTCCTTCCAGTGCGGGGAGACACGTGCGGAGCTACAATCACCTCCAAGGAGACGTGCGCAAGAGGAAGCTCTATTCTTACAACAAGTACTTTCTCAAGATCGAGAAGAACGGCAAGGTCAGCGGCACCAAGAAGGAGAACTGCCCGTTCAGTAAGTACAGCTCTGCCGCCGCGCTGCCGGGCAGGGGCCGCTGCTCCCCGGGCCGAGCGCCCGAGCCCCGGCCGGACAGAGAAGGGAAGGGACGGGAGAGGGAGAGGTGGCGCCGCGGAGGGGAGGGGGAGCACGGCAGGGCTGGGTGGGCTCGGCTCGGCTCCTCGGGGACGCCGCTCCCGGACAGCCCGTATCTGCGAACCGCTCCGGTTACATTTGTTTTGCAAATGGCCTCGCTGAGCACCGTTTGTTTCTTCGCCAGGCAGAAGAGCAAATTAGAAAGATTTTCAAGGAAGTGGCGGGGAGTGTGTGGGGGACATTGTCTCCTGAATCTGAAAATCATTATCCCCTGTCATTAGGGCGCCTTGACGAGAGCGCTGCATTGGAACAATTAATCGATTGCCCGCACGCTCCGCGCTCCCCGCGGCCCGCTCCCGGAGCAGGGCTGTTCATTCCCGGGGCCGGGCTCCCGCCGGGGCTGCCCGCGGAGCCGGAGCCCGTGCGCGCCCGCGCTGCCGCCCGCCGTGCGGCGGAGGCGGTGCCGCGCTGCGCCCCGCCGGTCCCGGGCTGCCGCGCCGCTATACCGCTACTCGCTCCATTGTAAACATCTGGGGCTGCCTTCCCACAGACCTCACACGCGTTTCATTGTCCTTTTCTTTCTTTCTTTCTTTCTCTTTTTTTTTTTTTTTTTAATAAATTATTTCGGAGCCAAAGTCATATGGCGGTGCCCATAGCTGAAGTTTCGAGCTTTTCTCTAGAACTAATTAGATGCTTAGTAATAGTGTGTTTCTGGTAATGTAATTTTTTGGCTGTTAGTGCTTGAAATGTACCCTTTACTTGGTTTTCCTGCCTGTGCAATCTCAAATTGAACTGTACTAAATCACAATGTATTGCTTTCTCTTATAAATCTTAACTATGTCCCACTATAGGAACATGCTGAGAAAGTAAGCTCTGTTAGGCAACTCGAGGAGACTCTAAGGCTTTCTTCAACTGGTAAAGAACAACATTTTGGTTCTTGTGTTGTTTTACATAAATCCAGATAAACCCGGGAATAAATCTGCCGTTAAATTAAAACAACTGAAAGCGAATTAAGTAGATCCCTTGCTAGCTAATGTGTAAAATACGGAGTCCTTCAGCAGGTTGCCTTGCTATATGACAGACACTACTGTTAATTCAGCTGTATTTCTGGTAAATACCATAATATAACTTTAGAAACAGTGAGAAAAGGGTTGGAGTATCATGTGTCACTGCTTCACTTGCTCCACCTTGCAACTTCATGCTTTATCACACATTCTAATGTTTATAAATGCTTTAGATGTCAAAGCAGCTGAATCTTACCACCTCCCGTTCTGTATTACATAGAAAGGCAAATTCTTAAAAAAAGCAGAGCTGTGAGGGAGGCTTAACTTTGATGAATTTGTATGGAATGAAGTCCTAGAACTGTGTTTCTTAGATTACCTTTGGATTTGGAGGAGAACAGCACCCCTAAAATGGGATTTTGAAAGCTTTGCATGCATCTCTGAGAACAGCAAACCGTTCTGTATAGCACACTGCTGCCATAAAGGGCTGTAAGGTGCCCACTCTGACAGCAGCGTACACAGGGAAGTAGCTACAGATCTGAGCAGTCCCACTTTGCCAGCAGAATTGCTCAGTGAGTAAACTTACCCACATGCTTGAACTTTTGCAAAGTCCTGCCAAGAAGAGGCAGAATAGACTGAAATGCACAAATACAAGGTCCTACCTTTTCAGGCTACGTGCAAGAACAACCCCCCACGACTGTGGGAGGGGGTGTGCACGGTGTGTCCTGGTTTTTCAGTCAGTGCATCAGAAAGAGAATTGCCTTCTCAGAGATGTCATGGTTACTGCCACATCTGCACAGTATCTGCACAGAGGAGAATGTAGGTTTTTTTCATATAAAAACAAAACAATGCCTTTATTATACATAATTGCATCCTATCACTGAAGATTACATGCAGCGAAGAAAGGACTGCCGTCATCTTAAAACTTGCAGCTTCCCCACTGTACTTCATCACAACGGCAGACCTAGTGAACATCCTTCAGCTCAAAACTATTCCCATCCTGTTGACAGAAGTCTGAGTTCTATGTTGCTGATTCATACTGATTAAAATATGGAGTTTGACATTGTCTTTTGTGTAAAAACATAGTCTGAGACTATTTAAAAATATATTTATTGTGCCTTTATTCAAGGCTGTTTGTGTAGCAAAATGTTGCAAGTGAATTCACTAAATCTGTTTTTCACAGCATCATGTGTAGCAGTGCTATCATAATACTGCTGTAATCCCCAGCTGGACTGATTCCATGCAAAGATATGGTATCTCTCACATGGTCTGAAATAAGTAATTACATGTGAATACATTTCTGCCTTGCATAGGGTTAGCCAGAGAGGCCACTAAATTGTAGCCTGTTTAACATTACAAGCTATTTAATCTCTAAAATTAGTTTCTCCCTCCGAAACCATGTTTTCCTAAACAAATAAGAGTGACTATTGACATACAAGACTGAAATATTCTAATTTGGAGGCTAATTTTCTCATATGCTAATGTTTAAAATTCGTTTATGCTGAAGTAAAGCCTTATCAGTAGGTCTGTAAGATCGTGATATGTTGTGTAATTAGACAACAGCCTTCATGGCTCTCTGCCAGTTAAGCACTGTCACGTAAGAAGAACAGTTGGAGAAATTCAGAATAAACATTCAGAAAGCAGAATTTACTCTCCAGCCTGTGAACGGCTCAAACAGCATTCATGGATTAGCTCTATAAATATTGTGTAGAGTGCACTAAATTAAAGTTTACCCTGGCAGCTGTATTCCGACTTGATTGCTTGGAACTATTCCATCATCCTTTCTCTACCTGCGGAGTACCAGGTGGTTCCTGACTGTTCTGTCAGAAAACTGGCAGAACTTGTAGCACTTGGCATGGCTGGAGGTGTCTGTCACTAGATAGATGTAGGACACTTTATTTTTCCTTACATCTGGAAGTTGATCCTCAAAATACAACTACTACCTTGTCCTACAGCACCACAGCTGTGAAGTCCCTTGCCCCTGTTCTTGACAGAGCCCTTCACAAGCACCAATAAAGAGAGCTGTAGTGTTTTCTGGAGGCTTACACACTAGATGGGGGACCAACAATCCAAAAATCCTCCAAAGAGCAATAACAAAAGCTTTCACTATACCTTGAGCTCTGGGATCAGCAAAAGAATCTAAAGACAAATATTAAAATTGAGAGGGAACTGCATGTATGCAGATTCTGACTTGAATCCCACACTGACAGTTCTCTTGATTAAGATAGAGAATCTCTGTGGGATTAATGGTTGACATGCATTAAAGCTACATGATATATGACAAGCAGGTTCAAGAAAACTTGAATGTATGTCTCAGTGCTATACAATTTTCAGTTGTCTTCTGAGGTAACCATTCACAGTACTATAGGGCACACAAACTTCAAATTTGCAGGACAAACCTTATTAGTAGAAGAACAACAACAAATACTCCTTTAGCAGCAGCTGACCTGCAGTCTGTGGAGGGCGTTCTGCCTGAGCAAAGTTTGCAGGACCAGGCTCTTATTTAGGTGCACGTTCAGGGAGTGCAGTCCGCGTCACTGAGCCTGGAGAGGAGTGGGAAGGATTGCTGGAGGGATCCCTGCGGGCTTTGGACCAAGCGGTGCTATGCAAAACCTACAGTAGATGGCGGCACAGCCACTGCCTGGTGTCACCTCTGCTCAAAGAGGTGGACAACGAGGGTCTGCATCCTCAACTGTGTAAGGTAATTTAGTTCAAGCAAAGCCATTCCAAGCAAAGATATTCTATTTATTTGTCTTCTGAGCAACCCAAGTGGTCTATTTCAAGAAAAAGGCACTTTGTTGCAGAATGAAATTGTATGTCAGGGGAGCTAGCAAGAAATAATTAGCTACTTCCCACAGGCTAACCTATTCCGGGCTTTTCTTCTGAGTATTCAATTATCTTTTATACTAAGCTTTAGGAACTCTTGAATTCCCTGATAGTCCTTGCTTTTGCTTTGGTTAGCATGGGATAAGCTTAACCACATAGTGAGTGAAAGAAGAAAGTTTTGACCCTCATTCTTTAGCCCAAAAGATTGTAAACAACCACTTAACTACTAGAAGTGCTGAACATTACTAATGAGGATTTTAATTGTGTTCATATATACGTGACATATAAATAGGTATTTGTATTCTAGATTGGTTTATATGCCAAAAAATAGCATTAAGTGTGTTTTGATTAGGTATACTTTATTTGATACTAATTTTTTTCACCATACCTCTGGTGCAGGAAAGACAATAAAGTGCCATAGGTACCTTAACATCAGTTATGAAGCTCCAAGCAGATTAGAATAATTGATAAAATAGACTCTTTTCCTACCAAACATTTTGTAAACTAACTGTTTGGGATTATTGACTCCTTATCATATGTGTTTGTAAATTAATGTGAGAATTTTTCACTGTTTTTCTAAAGACTGACTAGTGTTTTGCTCGTTTACTGTCCTAAGAGTTCTGTTTTATGGCTTTACTAATCAAAATACTTAAAATAGGAAATAATAATGAGTGAAGTAATTTGAAAACTTGGTTCCTTACTGTGAAATGTGTATGTTCTTAAGGACATGATTTCTCATTTTTGGGTAGGTTTTTTGTTGTTGTCGTCGTTGTTTTTGGTTTTGGGTTTGGTTTTTTTTTTTTTTTTTTTTTTTTTTTGTTTGGTTCGGTTTTTGCTTTTAGTCTGTAGAACTCAGTTATATAATTTATAACCAGCAGTATAAAACCGTAGGCACTTAGGATTTATGAATGTAGAAAGAATTGTACTATTTAATGTCTACATGACACTCTCCTGTTACCCTTACTGCATTCCTGCCTTGTGGACCCTCCATGCTGATACTGTAGCCCTGTCATAAATCTTTTCAAAATACACAGTTGTAAGAAGTCTTTTTGTCTCCATAAATCTAACTTATAGCCACTTGGGAAAAAAAAAAATAAAATCCCAAGAGTTAGGAGCAACTGGAAGTTTGTTCCCAAACCCCAGAAGAAGGAAAATAAGGGACATGGACGTACAGGTTTAGAGATGCCATGTTTCTGTTTTAATGGGAGGGTTCACAGGTAGTGGCTCAGTCAAAACTTCCCTTGAAGATGGCATTAGCTGAGTGAGCAGTATAGAATGTGCTTACACTTCTGAAACATCTTGGATGCATTCACTCATAGGATAAGATCCTCTGTTTTGAAATAAGGCATTTTAAGATGACTTTCAGATGTCTTTGAACTGTGTGTGTGAATAGGGGCCTTTTCACTTCAAATGAGAGTCAGATCAGATCCTGCAATAGGGGAGTTTTCATTTATTGCAGAGTCTTTCATGTAAAAAAAAAAGAAAACTTTTCTATGCGCATATCTTGTTAAACTGTGTCTTAAGTTAAAAATCGCAGGTACCTGTATGAACATAGAGCAACAACTCATGTGAGGCAGACTGCTGATTTTTCCTATGAGAAAGTAATCTAATTCCACAAGAAAGATTCTACATAGGAAAAAAAAGTATATGTAAATAATGTTTTGCTTCTATTTCTAGGCTTAGTATTTGGGATGATAGTGTCAACAAAGCAGAGAAATTACTTGGTTGGTTTGGGATTTCTTATATACTCCCTTCTTGACATTGATATGCCTTGACAAAACATTGTTTTCTATTCGATGGAGAGCTTTTTGAATCAAGCTCTTACAGTCTCTTTTTCCTCAAGCTAGTACCAGGTTGAAATTTCAGCTTCCTCATTTAAATGCTTGCTACTACTGCTTGCAGTGGTATATATCACTGAACTACCTTATCCTAATATTCTGGGGTATATTGTCTAATGACCTCTTTGTCACTTGGAACATCACAAATATTTTGTTTATCAGCATTGCCAACCAATGTCAGAATGATGAGGCTGCATGAAAAAGTAACCCTTGCTCATTTTGGGCTGTGTATACCAAACTACCAGATAAGAAATGGAGGACCAGTTTAGTTAGTCTTAGCACATGTTTGTTTCTCAATTGGTAGGTGTATTAGTGGCACTAGTCTAACTGTGTGTACCTGTCAAACAAGTTTTCCTTCTTTGACAATTTATTTTTATGTGATATTTTGCTATCTTACATCCTTTAATTGCACAGATGCTTTAACAGGGAAAAGTAGTTAATGGTGCTTCCAACATTAGTTCCGTTAACTAGAGGGATCCTTCCCTAGCTCCCCTAATTGCTTCTGGTTCTTGCGCCAATTTCTTGTAAAACATCTCTGTTGGTTACAACATAGTAAAAAGGAGACAGGAAACAGTGTTTCATGAAGTTTTGAAAAGTCAGCCTGGGAAAGCTCGCTGTGTTTATGAAGAGAATTAAAATCTTCAAGGGTAGGAGTCAGAAGGAAGTGGCTAAATCTTTAATCACAGAATGAATATTAAAAAATTAATTCATTAATTGGGCAGATTATTAAAATTTATTTTGGCGCTTCATGTGTATGGTGCAACAAATAGAAGTTGCAGGGGAAAGAAATGGTTACAAGTAAGCCAAGTCTCATACTAAATAGTGGCTTTAAAGGCACTGTTTTTAAATTAGGTCACTCGTGTTCTTTCTTTGAACATTCAGTTCTAATTGCAACAATAAATCAAAGAATATGCTCAAAGTAGATTCCCATGTAAGGTGGACAACTGGACAGTGCCTTTTTACTGCTACTAACACGTGCATCCAATTACTGGGTTGATATACTCACAATGTCAGCTGTAAAGCATTCCCCTATTTTATAGTTAGCCTAAAGAATTATTAGCCTGTCCCCTTTCACATTTACCTCTAAATAATCTGTCAGAGTGTATATCTTCTACAGTTAAAGAGGAATTTTCACGCACATCGAAGCTGACTTTCAAGAAAAAAGGAAATGTTGAAACTACACCAAACAGTTTTATTCCTTTTCGTTTTCCCTCTTCCATAATTTTTGGTATTGTCAAAGAGAGGAAAAGGTTATGGATAGCAGGAATATGAATGATCATGAATGTTATATAAAAATAAAGAAGAAGATCAGATCTTTCATAAACCTTGATTTAGGAAAGAAATATGACGCCTGCTCCTTTCGTGGTGGAAAACATATGTGAAGGACATAGTTGTTTTTTGCCATTCCTGACTCGTCTTCCTATGTGGAGAGCAGAAGTGAAAATGAGGGGGTTGAGGGGGGTGGGGGAATTGTGAGGAGTCTCTTTGCTCTTCTTTATTCTGCCACTGATATTAGAGGTTCAAACATTTCATAGAAATAAATGAAATGTAAGTTTTCTTTTAGGTTCCTGACACACAGCTGTGCAGCTGTAGTCAGTATGTGTGGGAGTTGGGGAGGGAATGCTGAAGCATTTTGGAATCATTCAGGATGTTATTTAATTGGAATTAAGGCACAGTGCTAAGTGGAGATTGGGTATAAATCAATGATATTGTGCCTGCATTAGAGGAAGTGGGTGGGATGTGTGACAAGTACCAGATCAGTACTAGAAAGGATGACAAGAAAGAAATGGGGGCAGCATGTGTCATGAGTGGGAGAGAAGTGGGGAGAGGGGGAGCATGGCTTACCCCTTTTGGCAGCTGTGAACTGCCAGTGATGTTGCGTTGTTCTGTCTGATCTCACTGTAACATCTGTTTGTCACAGACTGAAACTATGAAGACATTAAGGTGCCTTTTGAATTTGTATAAAAGTGTGTGCTTGGTGTTAGGATATGAACGTTCCACTCCCAATTTAATTGTGTCTTCTCTGACCCTGTTCTGTAGATATTAGATACTATTTGGCAGCTGTTCTAGGGTTTTCTTCTTCATTTTATCCTCTTTGAGAAGATTAATAACCTACGTTATTCCTAATATCAAATTCAGTATCAACTACTTGCAAGAAGAAGGGTAGGTGAATTGCCCCTTGAAAGTAATAAACCATTTGAAAGAGCTACACGCTATGCATTAAAGAAAAAAAAGTGGGGTTTTAGTTGGTTGGTTTTTCTTAATTTTTTCAGTATGCTAATACTACAAGCTATATTTGTTAAGAGAAACATATACCTGAAGGACATCAAGTTACCCTAGAATTCCAAGTGGTTTGACTTTTGGAGCAAGGAATAGAGTGGAGTACAGTGTTTTGGTTGGTGGTGTGTTATCAAATATGTCATATTTTGCAAGCTTATCATTAGGATTTTAAGCAGATACATAGTTACAAGTTTGTTGCTGCTGTGAGCAAGGGAAAATGTGTGCTCTGGAATGGAATAGGAGATGACTGCATTTAACACAATTAATATTTTATAAGACTGCTGTTTAGTGTCTTCTTCTCACAATTTTATTATGACATTTTAGGAGATGCTAAAGCTTCCAATATTCTCTGAGGCGGTCTTTTAATTTCAACACAACAAATTTTTTTCTCATTTATTTCCCAGATACTTCTTTTTTCTCTGTTTTTTCCTGAATGTAAGCAACAAAAATATAAACCATGTCATAAAGCTGTAGAGCTGTATAATATCCCAAGTCAGAAGGCTCCCACAATGATTGTTGTGTCCAACTTCTGATCCTTCACAGGGCAATCTGGAAGTTGATCTGGAAGTACCTCTCTTATCCTCATGAATTATCTTAGTACCTGTGGCACATTTCCCTTGGAGACAAGCTAATGAAAACCTTCCCCTGAACTGTAACCTGGGCTCATGACTCTGCCCCTCTGCCCTGTCTCAGAGGAAGCAGAGTGGTGCATGTGGTTCACATTCTGATGACAGGACACCTTTCCCTTGTCAAAACACTAGTGCTAATAACTGCAACACAGAAATTCTGTGCTCACTGAGGATCTGTCACTGCAAAACTAATGGCAACATGAAAAGACACAGAAGAAGAGTCTAGAGCTAACCTCATCAGCCAAGGTGGGGTTGCTTTCTGTTTGTCTGCTTGTCTGTCTAGGCCTGGTTACTCTGCCTCTTCAGATGCTGAAAATATAACCTCCCATTTAAGATTCATGTGTAGTTTTGGTGCTACTGTTTTAGTAGCTGGGTCAGCAGTTCATACTTTGGCTGAAGAGCTGAGTTAAGGCACCACCATATGTAAACTGGAGCAGAAAATTATGACAAACCTAGTTTCACTGGGCATTCTGACCTACAAACCATTGCAAGCTCTTTAAATTTTCACTTCATGTGGTTCTAACACAAATATCTTAGAAAGTGAGTAGAATGTAAGATGTGGAAGGAAATTATGATTGTTTCAGCTTCCTAGAAGTGAAGATGCTGATGAAATCACATGTGCAAGTCCAGTTATTACGAACAGTGACATTTAAAGTCATGTATGATCGCTTTTATTCATAAAGCAGTATTACCTTTTCTTCCAAACAGCCCTGAGCACACATAAGCAAGACTCACTTCTTAGTCCAATGAGTTGTTTCTACCACTTAAGCAGCTAATAGAAAATTCAGTAGGGCAAGCGCTGGGAGGTACAGGTTCTGCCCTTTCTGAGGCTTAAAGGTAGATTCAATATAAGAAGTTTTGCTTTTTTTCTTGGATTTTGGTTTGTCAGGAACCCTGCTCCTGGGGAAAGAATGATGGAAGGAGATGCTGAGATCATGCAGACTGGTAATTCCATCTACCCTGGGAAATATGATGTTTCCTATTGATGACATACTGTGGGAGATACTGCTGGACAGGGAAAGGGAGACAAGGCTAAAAAGAAAATAGTGCTCCAGGTGCTATGAACAGACCATTTCATTTACAGCTTTCTGTGTCTGAATAACCTGAGGAGCGGCAATTGGAACCCAGCCTGTACCTGCCATGGCATTTAAACTATGTAGCAACCCTATATTAGCTTTTCCTTGGTACTTCCTTTTCTCATATGACATAAACCAGTCAAGATCAGCAGCTGCTGATTGATTAAAATATGGTGATTATTGTATATTAAGAAACTACAAGACCGAATGCACTGGCATACTGAAAACATTTTAAGAACACCCTATGGACAGAAAGATTACTGTCAGTAAATGCAGGGTATAAAATACCTTGCTATAGGGCAGTGGATGAGAAAATGCTTTTTATCTGAATGAAATACCTCACAGAGCAGCTGTTCAGTTGTCTGAAAGGAAAGAAAAGGTCCAATACCAACTTTCTTTATAGAAGAGCTTGCAGGTTATTTGAACTTTAGATTCTTAATGACTACGGTGGATTTTTGTCTCAATACAAGACTGAAGCAGGTACAGACTGGAGTAATGATGTAGGACTATGGGAATGATTGTCCTTCACCATGTGCTGTGGAAATACTGAGGGGATAAAGGAAGATGAGGGAATCCTAATGGTCCTCCTCATGGGGATTGTCAAGTAGCACAGAGTAGGAATCTGCTTAAAAAGAGAGGGTAGAAGACTGGAAAATTTGGCATGAGGATAGTCTGCAGGAATTAAGATTTGAGTATAAGGAATTCCATAAAGTATTGGGGAATATTAGGTCTTATATGCTGGTTATCCATTGTACCTCAAAATTTCTGAGAATATTTGAGTCTTATTTCTCCTTGGCTCTTTGCTACTTATAAAATGAAGTTAGAAATACTTCCTACACAAGCAAGGGTGTTATGAAAGGCAATTTTCTGTGAAATAAACCAATAACACCATGACAAGTGCCAGGAAAAAAAACAAAAACTGAGGATGATTACCAGAGGGTAATGTCATCTGATAGAGCAGGCAAGAATAGGCTACTTCTTAATTCTGTTAAGAATTAACAGAATTGTCTGTTAATTCTGTTAACTGTCTGTGTACCTTAATTAAGGTATTTTTGTCTTTCAACAGAAAGAAACTCTCAAGTTAAAAAAAAAAATTACGATATTACCCCTCTTGCAAGCATTATGTCAAGATTACCCACAGATTTCTTGCACAGCGCAAAACAAAAATCAATGTCAAAAAGATCCCCTAACCAAATAGCATGAGTGAGGCAGACATTGGATCTGTCCTATAAAACTGGATCTGGTTATGCTGGTTATAGATCTGGTATGAGCGTTGTGATCACAAGCAATGTTAAAATTTCTTTTGCTTTGAAGATATGAACCTTATGGTGTTTCAGCTCAAGGATCTGTATAATTTCCATGTTAAAATATAATTGTTATTTGACTCTCTTTACTGTCAGGCCTATCAGCAAATGAAATTTGAGCATGACATCCTCCTAATATTTATTCTATTAATGTATTATGTACTTTTGGAAGTGCCTTAATTTTCCTGAAATGCTGTCAATCTATTGGAGTTAAACTACTGGAATTATTTGTTTGGGTTTTATTTATTTTATACCATTTTTTTAAATTATTGATACTTCCCCTTTAGTGTCACAGACATTATTCTTTCAGTTTAATTTATTACAATTACTTCTACATGTCACAACTTTGCTTTGAAATGACAGCCATCCAAGTTAAAGCCTTTTCAACTTTAGTGAAAACACTTATAATGAGGCTGACACTTGGCTCATGTGGAATTAATCTGGTCTCCTGGTCATTTCTTCAGTTTCTCCTGCTGCAGTCAGCTCTCAAAAAGACATATCTGCAGCTGGGGAGTACATAAGATTAACTTCCGCCTCTCTGTGGCTTCTTGCCTCAGACCACACACCAAATAATTCCTCAAAGCATTATCCAGATTTGCTCAAAATTCACCATGCTTGCTTTATTCCTTTAGTTCTGCCACACATGCATTTGTGGACTCTGCTTCCAGCTGATTCTCCTTATGAAACAGGAAACATTTTGCAAAGATGAATATTTAGAGACAAACATTCTTGTAAAATATCTATATTAATTTTTCTGTAGAACTCTCTGGTTTTGTTAATTTTATACATGTACACAGTAGACCATTAATATCAGCAATACACAACCTTTTTGTTTCCAACTATACTAAGGACATAATAAAGACTGATAGAGCTTTTCAATACCAACTGAATTACAGTAACTCTTTCACCCAAAATGAATTTTTTAAAAAAGAAAAACACAATGCTTATATTCATTAAGAACTTTAGTGCTGTCTGAACTATTAAGTTCAATAATGCTATAAAAAGTTGCCACTGGGGGAAGTGGAGTCAGGTCTCTTATCCAGGGACCTCCAAACATTAATCACAGTTCAGAATTTTTTAAACAGGAGTAACATATGTGAGGTATACGTACATGTGCTCACACAGCAATGCAGATTCAAAAAGTATCTAATGATAAGACAAAACACCAGTAGAGAAAAATATGGATTCTTTCTATTACCTTGTACTTTATACTAGAAGTTATAGATGAGACTTCATTAAACCCATAATGGGGAAGGGAATGTAATTTTGGTGTTTGAATCAACTCAGTCAGGCATTTGCTAGTACTCTCAGTGTTGGGTTTTCAACTAAATATTTTTTCATGAAGGTTTCAGAATGTTTCTGCTTTCCAAAGAGTCAGTATGTATATATAAGCTCTTCATTTATAGATGTGTTTTGTGTGCTGAACTACAGAAGTTCTGGATGCAAAATTCCCTTTTCAGATATACTGATAATGCAAGGGTAGATTGCAGGACAGTGCAGATAATGTAGCACATAAGATAATGCTTCCAAGGAATCTGTAGAGGCCTAACTGAAGAGCACACTTATATTTTGTCCCAGCTTGAGAAAAATATTTAGCTCTTGGAATGAGTCCAGAGAAGAGCCTCTAAGCTGATCCCAGGCCCAAAACACCTCTTGAGAATAAGTAGAAATATGTGCCATTGTTGCAATATATGAAGATATGAATAACTTCTGAAGGACTGTAACATATTTTTTACCTAGAAAAGGATGACAAATATTAGAGATTTCTAGACATCCAAAAGTAATTTCAGAGTTTAGTCAGTTAAAGAACTTACCTGTTCTTCAGCTCTCTTTTTCCACTGGTAATGAGTCCTAGTCAGCATGACCTTGTAGCAGAGTTTGTTGCTGTTGCCTTTTTTTTTTTTTTTTTTTTTTTGCATTCCTTATCCAAATGGTAGATTTGTTTTCTGATTCTGAAGGAGAGCTAATACTCACAAGTCATTTGTCACAAGCCACTAAAAGTGTCAAAGTCTTACAGCAGGTCCTTGGTGGCTTGTTAATCTCTCCTTTTTTACCCCCCTCCTTTTTTTTAAAGGAAACAGACTAATTCACTTAAGCATAATGAGAGCCATGCTTGCTATAGCCGACTATGTCCTACTAGCAAAAGTAAAATCTGTCTTATTTCTTCACCTCCTTTTCTTGGCTCCAACAATTAAACACAAAGCTGAAAAGCACAAGCTTTTATGGCAGAGCTATTTCATATGTCAAATGAAAAATGAAGGCTGCCGTTTTCATAACAGAAAAATATACAAATGTGCTTTTCCTTTTTGCCCCCCTCTCTTCTAAATTATCATCAGCAACATGCAAAAGATAAACCTCTATGTTAAATAGGGGGACCAGATGTATGTTTAACCTCTCACCCTCATTTTTCTAACTGGCTTCCATTAGGAACAAAAAGTTAATATATTCTAAACAAAAATAACTGATATGGTAAGGTGAACTTTTCAACTGGGTAAGAGTTCTTTAGAAAGAGACAGTATTACAGAGTCCTGTGTTGGGCTTACAGACTGTTTTACTGAAGTGATATTCAGAACAATAATTCCATGGTTACTTTCAATAAGTAGTAGCTGAAAGTTTGTTGAGTTGCAGCAAAACCGATTGTAACAAGTAGTTAAATTCTCATGTGTTACAGAAAATCTAGTAATATGTTCTAGATCCGCTATCCAATGTTAGAATTTTTCATCTATATAGTCATTCCTTAATCCAAACTTGAAACATGGCTGTGATATTTTCCTCTTCTTTGGAGACAAGGACTGAGGTAGAGAGTTTAAAGATCAGGATTTTCACTCTTTTGTCTTTACTCAAGCTTATTCCACTGTAAAGCCATAGACTGATGATTCTACTCTCTTCATTATTTTGTGTTCACAATACAAGGGTGATGTTCTCATTCTTAATAGATAGGGGAATAGGAGGATAAAGGGTAATACTGTTCAATTTTTATAGCAGAATGTTTCTCCAACATAAATGTGTATGTATGACAGACAGGATGACAAATTTAAAGATAATTTATCTTATTTAGGATATAGAAAACAGAGGAAAAGTCTACAAAAGTGATTAATTAGAGACAATAGACAATTCTATTGAAATACGGTGGTTTTGGAAAGTGCAGTCTCTTGGTAAAAGTGCCCCTCAGACAGTGGAGTAAAGAAAGTTGTCAATGTTTGATAATGGAGTGTTCTTAATGAGCAAAGTTAGGAGCTGTGTGTAACCCATAAGGTATCCCTTGGAAGAGTTTGGGAGCTGAGTTTGTTTTATCAGGAAAGATAAATGTTTAAAGTGCTGTTAATGTATTCACTACAGATACCATTTGTAGAGAGTCTGTCTTTTTGAAATTACGCAGTCTGAAAACCAGAAGATTTTGCATACAGAGTCAAAATTCATAGTTTTATTTGCCTCATTTTCATACTGTTAAGCTTGTATGGATAAGCTAATGTTTAGGAGAGATCTCCTAGAAGAAAAGATATTCACCCAGGAATCAAGGAGAAGTGATTACTGAAGGGCAGGAGAAGCAAGTCTGAAAAGAAACTATTGCAATCAGGGAATCCTTACCAGAAGTGAGTAGAGAAGAAGTCCTCTAGCAACTTGTTCTGACTCCTCAACTGGAGGTTATTAAATCTACCCAGCTCATGTTAGCATTTCAAATCTTCCCCCAAGCAAAATCACACATCTTAGCTTTACTGGCATAAATAAAAGATTTCAGCCACTCTGAATTTTGTTCCATAAAGCAAGAATACATTGGAGTGTTTGGAGAGCAGCTAAGCTCCATCTGGGGAAATAGCATAAGAGTGGCTGGTATAGTTTTTTTCCTTTAGGCATGATTCAAAAGGGTTTAAGAGATGTTTTAAAAGGGGGGACAAAAAAGTAAAGAGAGTATTAAAAATTGAGTGACATTTGAAATAAAATTACCAAAATCATTTACTCTCTGGAGAGAGAGGATGGTGTTTTGACCCAGTCCAGAGTCTCAGGATTTCAGTTATGTTTTTCTAGTATATCTCTGAAATTGGCAATGTAAAGTAGTCAATTTATTCCCACTGTGATTTCAATTTCTATCAAGAGTACCCTTTCAACACCTTAAAATACCACCTTAGAACCTAGTCCAGGAGTAAATACTAGTTGATTTCATGAGCTGTGCCAGTCCTGGAAGAGGTTGCAGGTGTCAGCTTTGCAGAAGGCTGAAATAGCCAAAGGAAAAGGTCAGTTGTGGGATAAAGAGGAAAAGGAAATTAAAAAATAATTTATTGTGCTGCAAGATGCAATGAGGAGGTAGGAGCTCTCTGAATTGCTACAATAAACTCCTCATTTTTTTGTTCCTTCCAACTACTGTAGAAACTCTGTCTTCTCATTATCTCCATAAATTTCAAAGGCAAAACCATATTGGAACCATTCTTACAGGATAATTCCAGCAGGCAGTTTCTGTGGAACAGCAGCCTATGCCTGGCAGCAATGATAACTTTACCATATTTCCAAAATGTGTCATTCACAAAATGGCCTCTCCCACGGACAAACATGTGTCTGTGGCAGCTTGGGAGCTGTGAGTATGTGGGGAGTGGCTTGTGGCTCTTGGTCTGGAATAGGGAAGTTCTGTAAAGCTGTGTAATAGGTAGCCAGTGAACTTACCATATGAAAAAACAATGATTATTTATCTTTCCCTGACTTCTTGTAACATCAGCCTTTGGTGGATCACTCCAAAGTAGCCAGGCAGGCCTTGTGCCCCAGGATCAGGAAGGAAACAGCATTGCTCTGTGATTTATGATGATTGGGAAGCTCTGTTCCAGGAACAGCCTTGGCACAGGCATTTGTTATACTTATGTATAAGTGTGTGTCTGTTAATTAAAAATCTGTCAAATTGCAGAAAAGGAGAACCAAAGAAAACCTCCTGGGAATCTTAACAACAGCTCCTGTTATCACCAGTGTTCATTATATAAGTCTGTTCAGAACTTTAACAAGTTCAGTCAACTCCAAATAGGTTTGCTCACTGTATTTTTTGGCTGTTCCACAGTAGAAAGGCTACAAATAGTTCTGACTTTCAACCAAAATACTGTCAACAGGACAAGAGGAAATGGCCTCAACCTACAGCGGGGGGAGTTCAGGTAGGATATCAGGAGGAATTTCTTCTCTGAAATGTCAGTTAAACATTGGAATGGGCTGCCCAAGGAGCAGGTGGATTCACCATTCCTGGAAGTGTTCAAGAAAGGATTGGACATAGCACTTAGTGCTACAGTTTAGTTGACAAGGTGTTCAGTCGAATGCTGGACTCAATGACCTGGGAGATCTTTCCCAATCCTAATGATTCTATGATATCATGCTAATCAGAGCCGCTCTTTAAGCTATTTCAGCCAAGTAGTATCCTTAACTGACCCAAAAATTTTGTTTTGTACAGTTTACTACACAATGTACATGTAGGAGGCAGTTGTATTCTCCCGTTTTTCTTTTCTTCTGCTAAATTTGATGTGCTAAGTTCATTGCTAAGCAGAGAACAGTGCGCTAGAACACAGCCCACTATCTTGCCCCTGAGATTAACTCTGTGGGTCAGAGCATGGTGCTAATAACATTATATTATGAGTTCAATCCCTGTATGGGTCATTCACTTAACAGTTAGACTTGATGATCCCTGTGGGTCCCTTCCAGCTCAGAACATTCTGTTATTCTGTGATCTTCCATTAGGTCTGAATGCAAAGCAAGGTAGCGGCATTCACACAGGTAAATGAGCTATGTGTCTTGCTGGGGATTTTAATTACTATATCACACCCTAAAAACATAGATTTCTTGTTTTCCAGTCCTAGGTTTAATACCTTTTCTGGGGGGCAGTTTAATTTGAAGTATTTCTTAGTGATCTGCTTGGATCTGTTTGGACATGCTCTTTTCTTGTGAGGTAATGCTTTCATTTCCTGACTTTCAAGAACTGCTTCTAGGTGCCTGGCCTTAAACTAGATCTGTGCACCATGTCCAAGACCTTAAAGAAGAATGCCCAGGTTACCAAGTGAGTTACCAAAGCTAGTGAGCCTTGAAACAGACCTCATTTCTGGCACTTGGCAATGGCTGCTTTCTCTCCCATTAGTAAACAAAGTGTGGCCTAGGCCTGGTTCTCAGTGTATTTGACAGTGCAAAGTGTTGAAAAGGTTGAAGTACTCTGTCAAGAGTGATGGTTGGAATGCAGTGATGCAGACAAATGAGTGATGTAGACAAAAGTGAATTTAAGATATTGATTGTGTAATGTCAGAAATGTAAATCTCATTGATCTGCACATAAGGCCACATGAAATTTGAAAGGATAATGTTAGTTAATGGGTGTTTCACTGAAAAAACTTATTTTCTCTACTTTCTTAAATATGTTGAAATGCCAAAGCTTTTTCCAAATAGAGTGAATAAGAAATATTGAGAAAGATTGTCTTACAAAATCAAAGTACAAAATAATGTCTGCTTAGATGAAGGATGACATTTTCTGGGAATTAGTTAGAAATATGTCATGAAAACTGTCCAATTTAATTTTCTTTTTCACTATCATAAGTTTGACAAGATGTTTCTCTGTTTCTTTTAGAAGTATAAAAAACTGATTTTATCATAATGTTTAGAAAGTTGAACTGCAAATTTGTTTGAAGCCCATTACTTCTATGGGGAAATGAAATTTATTTAGTGATATTTTCAAATGAAATAATGTTTGGTTATAAAAAATTCCATGTACAGCTTACTAATTCAAAAAAGGAAAAGAATTGAAGAAAAAAATAAATGCTCAGAAGACAGTTGTAGTATTCTTTGCCAAAATAATCAGGCTCTTTGCTGACATGATGCTAAAGGCAGAGAATGACTATGTTGTGTTTTGCACAGGCCTGTGTCCAAGTTCTTGGTCCAGGCAAGAAGTTTCACAGTTTATGAAACGTCTAAGTCAGTACTTGAGGCTTAAGGCACTGATGCCTCTATGGCTGAAGTAGGAGACATTTCCAGCTTGGTAGCTTCTGTCACTGGGGGCTGTTGAATTAGAAATACTAGAGAATGGCAGCACATACCCATTATGGCTCAACACTGCACACAGAACTGCTGATTTTCTTGCAGAAACCTCCCCATGGGTCATTCCTGCTCTGTCCCACATGTGGAAGGGAACAGGCAGAGCTCCACCTTCATTTCATTCCTCCTGCTAAGTGAATGGATTCAGTATAAACATTAGGAAATATGCTTGTTTTCTCCTCCCCAAGCCGAAACATTGCTTTCCCTGACATTTTTTCAGGACAAGCAAGACAACTACGTTTTTTTCTGGATATAGTGCAAGCTGAGCAACCAGGATAAATTTTCATGAATTTGTATATTTTTTATGGTAAAAACAGATTTGTATTTATGAAAGTGTGCTTTGTGGGGTTGTGTGTTTGCATATGCCACAATACAGGTCTCTTGCTTCTGTGTTGATGAAGGGACAGAAGAAAACCTTGACAACTGTGATTTTTTCCATATTGTGACAAAAAGCTGTATTTCCTGAAGCCTTTGGGTATAATTTCACCTGTTCCTGTCATTCTAAGAGGGATATATCAGCCAAAGCTATTCTTAGTCCTCCCCTGATGCATCAGGATGTCACAGAAGAAGTGTGGACTGTTGCAGCTGATATATGGAGATAATGGGCACCACATGACTTTCTTTTTTTTTACTTTCTTTTTTTTTTCCCCCTCTTTTTTTTTTTTACTTTTTTTTTTTCCCTGTTTTGCTTTTCTTTCGCTGTCTGTATGTCTGGCTTTAATCAGTCACTTCTCTGTGAAATGTTTCAATTGGGCCTAAACAAAGTCTTTGCTCTTCTCTGATATAGACCCGTGGATTATAGGTGAAACTACATTAAGAGGCTGCAGAGGTTAATTACGCCTGAAAGTTTCCAGTACTCTCCACATCAGTTGACACTCTCAGCACACTACATAAACAATCTGGGAGCAGCTATCATTAGCAAAGCAAGAGTGCTGCACTTGCCCAGCTCCTGCACTTGCATTTCGAAGTTTTCATACATGCTTGTACATCGTGCATGACCCATTTATGCATAGAAATAAATTTGTAAGTCAGCTGCATAGCCTCTGTGTGATATTTCTTTCATATATATAAGCAAAAAGATTCCTGCCTGCCCTACCAACACTTAACAGCCAAACAGTCCTTTTCCAATCCTTCATTTTTATTTTAAAGTACTTAATCTTTCTTTTTTTAAATAAAACCTTGTAGTAAATTTGGTAGAACACCTGCATATATTGTACTTGTCAAGAACTTTTGAGGTTCTGTAGGCATATTTTTCAAGTTTAAGAATTTTTTCTCTGTTGAGCTGAATGCTAAGTTTTTGGGGAAAATACTAAAACTGTTTAAACAGAAGTGTTGTCAAGAGTGCAGTGCAAACATCCTGATAAATCATTCCTCTCTTTTTAGTGGAATCCATGTAGGTGTTGGGTTAAAAACCAGAAGGCATAAGGTTTTCAAACAAATGCAGTCCTTAGGACAATCATGTCTCATTTAAGATTATTTCAGACCAAACTCCAGTTAAATCAGTTATCTCCTATGCAAAACAAAGAAACGAAAGGGCAAGTAGCTGCTTCCCTTTATCTCTTGGTATAATGTTTTCTTACATTCCAACACCACTTTCTTTACTGTTTTTGAAGAGAGAGGAGGCAGTTTTATGCTTTGGAGTGTGCAGGAACAAGTTGAGGAACGGTTGGAAGGTCAGCCAGTGAGCTCAAAGTGTGGCAATTCACTTCTGTCTCACCTCATTCCTGCTTCTTCAGAGCAGCAGCACAATAATCTTTTAAATCTGTTTGATATGGCTCGTATGCTTGGAGCAACTTGGACACTGCTTACATAGGAGCTGTCTTGAATTTGCCTATATGAGATCACAGGAAAAAAAAATCCTAGGACACTCAAGGAATTCTCCAGGTTGCTAGATTTAATTACCAGAATTTCTAAGGAATTCTTTTGTACCAAAAATAATTGGATCATCATTTTTCTAAGTGGATTAGATACAAAAATATAATGTAAAACAGCCATTATGGTGAGGTATGATGTGGGACATTTTTAGCTGTCAAAATGTGCTTAGAAATGTATAACAAATGCCAACATGATACTGTGAATTTTGAAAAGAAAAAGACGTGAGTTCTGCTGTTTGCTGTTGCCAGTAAATGTCTACTTTTGTTTGGACACTATTACTACAAAAGCCAAGATAAGACTGTGATTTGCCAATTGTTGCATTGTGCTGTCCAACTCTGGTTTTGAATTAAAATACACATATGCCAAAAATTATGTTTATATAATTTAGTATGTTGTGTAATGAAAGAGTGTTAGGTAGTCCAGTTAATGAAATTATTAAATTTTGGCAGAGTGCTGTTAAATTAAGTTTATATTCAATTTTTTTAGGACATTGGGTGGAAGGAAAGTTGAATTCTATTTCATATTAATTGAAACCAACTAGGTTGTTGATATAATAATGCCTGTAAATAGCAATTAACTGCATTGTGGCACTAGTTTTTTCTAAGAGGACAACTCAGAAAGTGCTTGCTTTGAAATAAAACAGCCTAAAGAGGAGTTTTTATTCTGCATAAAAGCGTGTGTAGATAACATCTATTTTGGACATGTTAGATGTTGCTAGTTCCACAACCACATACTGGAGGAAATATCTTATAACTCACAATGCAAGCCAAAAAAGGAGAATTAAATATTCAGTTCTTGAAGATGGCTTATGGGATATTGCACAGCTGATTATCTTATGTCAGATGAGGTCTTGATTCTCAAAGTGAGTACAGCATTTTACATTTTTTTTTTTGAGTACATGTACAGTTTTAAGGATCTCATTCTTTATCTCAAAGCCCTATTGCGGTCAGTTGGATAATTTTCTTGACTTTGAATATCACGTGGATGAGGGAGTTTGCAGGATCAGCCTTGTTTTCTTTGTGAGCTGCCCAAGCACTTTCAGTTGAACAAAATCTGCACACCCCAACTTTTTTGAGTTGTTTGTTGTTTATTTTTCCATTATCAAGATGACCAGTTATATGTTTCATAAGTAGGTTTAAGAGTGTGGCAAACAGGCTCCGGTCGTCCCTTGTTTGGTTTGACACACTTCATGGACACTAACACCTAATTAGTCATTGTCTGATCCAAAGAATTTGAGTAGCTTGTTGGCTTTGTTTGTTTATTCCATTCCATCCCATCAGCAAGTAGAGAAGTGTAAAACATATCTGGAAACAGAAAATTACGTGAAATGTCCATGTTGAAAAATTTCTCATCATAGGTAACAGAAGTTTGACCATTACACCATTCTTAAATTCATGTTCATTGTGCAGTGAGAGACAACGCTCTTGTAAAATACACATCAGGAAAAACTAGGAAAAGATTGAAATTGTAGTTAACAATATAACAGAAAACTGAAAGTGAATTTAGACACTTTCTGAGGCAAAAAGAAAGTCAGTCAAAATTTGAAAATGTAATCTACTTAAGCTAGATTGAAATAAAGTTGTCTGGAAATCAACATTAGCACTTTCAAAGGGTTTGTGCTGTCAGTCAAGACATATACTACTCTTTCTTCTGGGCATTTGTTTTCTAGTTTGGGATTTACTGAATAAAAATGTTAAAAAGATTTCCATGCAGACAAAAATTCCAGCCCTGTTCCTTTTTGAATGACTTATATAAACACTTGCAACAACTCAGTCCCAGAATGTTCATTAAAGTCAACGTCTGCTAAGCCTCAAAATTTCTGGCTTTACTGTGAATATTTCCAGTTGTTGTGAACTGGGTAATTAGGTTTTTCCCCTTTAACACAGCATATTTTGCTACAGCAATAAGCAAAGAGGTTGGTAAAGTTTTAAAGTATCATTTTTTGATCAATCTAAGCCAAACCTTGACAGTTTATATTTGTATGAAACCTTTTCCTTCATATTTATTTTAAATTGAAAGAAGTTTAAAATCTTTGATGCTAGAAACTAACCCTTAGGGTATCTAGTGATAATGTCATGTCCAACTGACATGACATTATCAGAGTCAGTGTCAATTATCAGTGACATTGTCTTGATCAGTGTTAATGTGCATACCTTCATACCTTAAACAAAAATATCATCACTGCCATATAGATCATGAACATTTGCTTACCAGAAGTATTCATAAAGATGACCAGGTCTTACTGCCCAGCTGTAGGAGGGCATTAGGTACCTTGTAGTGTTACCAGTAGATAGAAACCAAGAGAATTGAAAAGGGAAGAGGAGTGTGTAAGAAACTTTACACAAGGTGGGTAACTGCAAAATAAGGGGTATTTCAAATTTTTCTGGGTTGGGTGAGGTTGTCTTTTGGTTGGTTTGTTTTCATTTCAGTTTGGTTTTGTTTTGATTTGTTTGTTTGGGTTTGTTTTTTTTTTTTTATGTAATTTGTGTTATCTAGCTGCCTGGTTTTGTTCTCCTGGCTGCAGTTGTTTTGCCCAGAAACACATATGCATGAACATGTATTGCAGGGAATTTGGAGGAAGGGTTTACAGTAATTTGCAGAAGTTAGCCACATGAAATAAAAGCAGGGGCATTTCTGTTAGAAACCTGGCTTCAGCTAGTGTCTGCCTAACCACTGTTGAGTCTAATGAATAGCAATGGAGTCTGGTATTATGAAGTGCAGGGAATCATCAAAGGTAATAAAACTGAGATCAGACCAAAGCAGCATCTGGGAGTGAAGTTTTAAGTAGCAGACAGGAATGTGTACTAATTATTGCATTGTTAATATGTTGCATGTGTTGCTTGAATGGAGATGGTGTGAGTAAGGGCAGTCAGTAGCACAGCCAGTAGCCCTGGATTTTATCCATCACAGATTCTGTATTAAATCTCCAGCTGCTTTATAACTTTCCTAATGCGACATATTCCCATGCAAAACCAGTCTGTCCAACTGAGCACACCACTTCTTTCAGATGTCACCAAATTTATGTAGCAGCCTAGGACCACTTGGCTTCCTGCTAAACCGGATTGAAAGCTTAGAAGAGACAGCTGGACAATGTTTCATTGCTACTAAAATATTTGCATTGTATGCAACAGACACTCAAGTTCATGAAAATGCTTTGATAGCTCTTTTCCTATATGTATATATATAGGAGGAACATTTAGTTGAGATGATACTGCAGCACTGGATTCAAACACAGCTTTCCAAAATGTCTTTTATCCTTAGAGAAGACTGTTCTTTCTCAATATAAATCATGAGGCTTTGGAAAAAGTATTGTTTTTCTCCTGGTATGAGGTAGGCCAAAAAAGTACAAAACAGGCACTAGTCAACAACTACACTAGTCAAAAACACTTTTTATCCTGAATTTTACATGTCTATTACTTGAAATATCAAAACTGTGAAATTAAATTTAATATTCACCAGCCTGTTGAAGAGAGTAATATATAGCAATTATACTTCAAATTTGCAAAGCCAGAGCAGCGTAAGCTCATTAATGTTCTGGAAGCACAGGAAGCAATAAAAATCCTGTATTCCTTTGAAAATGATGCAGCAGGATAACGTAATCAGCTTTCTCATGTCTGCATGAGAAATAGTCTTGGATACTAGCTGCAGTAATAGTGGTAAGTGTGGTCATCATTTACCACCATTTAGCCTTCCAAATTTCAGACTTTTACTATCTTTACTGTTTAAAATGCAGAAAATTCACCTGTTTATAGGTAATATGATATGGAGTTTGTTTATCCTTTGTAAAATGAGGTATTGAATACTCCACTGGCAGTCTACTGATGTAGTTGGTAATCTATGATGAAAACTTTTGGTTAGTGAAAAGTAGAGAGGCACTGGAGGAGCTCACATCACCATTCGTTTGACCTGGAAATGGAATTTCTTCTGTGATTTGATTTGAGCATCCATCAGAACAGTTAGTTTTTCTTGGGTCTCTAGTCACAGAGTCATCAGGAAAGAAGGCATCAGGGCATAGGCCACCAGCTGGATTATGGTGGTCTGGATTTGTTCAGTAATGTTCAGTCCCAAACAATCCAATGACCAGATCCTAAAAAAAAAACATAAAGAACTCGTATTTGAAAAGAGAAAGGGGAAAAGGGGGAAGTGTGTTGTAGTTCTTCTGGGCTTTGTTCATCCTCCTATCTGTTATTTTTGCCAGTCAGTCAGGACTGCAATAAGATGTTCCCTATTCAAGTTTTGCTCTCTGACTCCAGGGATCAGAAAGTCTGATATTGAATTGTTTTCTCCTCAACTCTCTAAATTTTGAAGCCTATGTTTTTACTATGTATCTTGCTCTGTATTGTATTTTACTTTGGACACAAATGCCCACCTATCTGATTTCAGTGCTAGCAGTAGCTTGGTGAACCTCCATGGTGCAGAATGGGAATATTTTTGAAATCTGGAAATGTTTCCTGGGTTAGAGAGATGGTTTCCCACCCAGCTCTAACTAGCAGTCACATATTTATCCATGGAATTCCCATATGGCTTTGTGGGTGGTAATGTGTAGAGGGCAGATTTCCCACCACAGGAGTTTCCCTCAATACAGATTTATTTCTTTTTAGCTCTGCAGAGTTTTCAGTCTTAATCACTGCTAAACTTAGGCCTGGTGTTTGTATTAACTGTATGATTGAATAGTCTATATTGAACCTTACAGCTCTTTGGATACCCATTTGTTACTTTTGTCTTTAAAATTGGATAATTACTTTGAAAGTTTCCTCATCCTGTCTAGAGGCAGAATAGAATGTACAAAATCCTGGCACCAAGACTTTAATTACAAGCTCCAGCCTGGAGGCAAATTGGTGACTCTGAGGGTTGAAAACCTCAGCCATGCAGAAAGCAAAGAACCAACAAAAACAGAGTCCTCTGGCTGACTCCTGCCAGAGAGTGCTGCACTGCTCTGTGTACGTAGCGGGGGGCAGAGAGCAGTCAGCTTTTGGCATCTTTGTCAGCTCTGAAGTCAGCACTCCTCCGAAATTCATGGCAAGGAAATATTAGAGCAAAGGGGTCATCCTGAAATTGATAAATACCAGTTTGAAAATGCCTTACATTGCATAATGATTGGCCAGAGCCAGCCTGAGTGGGACAGACTGTGCGGTGTTAACTTGTGAGCTGAATCCAGAAATTTTAGATGTGTACCTGACTTTTGCTATTAATGTGCTGCAAGGGGCTGAGAAGTTTTTTGGCTCCAGTCCAGTGCAAACAGATCTTAGCTCAGTTAGATGATAACTTTCTGGCAAATGTTTCTCATTCTCTTATTTTGAGGAAATACTTTTTTTAAATCATGGTAGAAAAGCAAAATAAGGAAGGCATGGTTCAGTTGAGACCTGGGATGCAAGAGGCCTTTTAAAACACACTGTGACTTTTGATTGTGGCTTGGTCCAAAGGCAGATGCCCTGGCTGGACATTGCAGGTGACCACCTCCTCTTCCCTTGCCGGGTGCATGGACTACTATTATTCTACCCCTACCACACTAATGGGGCCCAATTATAAGTGCTGCTTTGCTAAGAGTTTTTCTTCATTTCGTGGAGCTCATTGGAGGCCAAAATGTTTCTTAAACCAGTAGCTTTTGAAAATATTGTATAGTGATTTAATACAAAAACTGTTAGCGTTTGGCGTCCATGCAGAAACCTCATAATGATGCACCAATGCTGATCATCTGGCTCAACTCTTGAGTTTTTGCTTTTAAGACTGCTTCAAAGAATTCTTGTCCCCTAAATGCTTAAAATTGCATGGACGTCATCATCACCTCACTGTGTTTTATTACTTCACAAGTGCTACTGCAAAGCAAAAATCTTGTTGAGTACCTTATCCATTCTTAGCAGTTTTCGGCACTGTTCACCATAGAGGGTTACACCTTCTTTCACTTCCCTTTTGTGAGTTACATACCTGTAGAAGCCCTGCTATTCCTTGCATCTCTTGCTGGGTTCAGTTCCAGCTTGTCCTTGGCTTTCCTCACCCCATCCCTATGTAATCAAACTTTGTGTCCATATTCTACCTGCATCACCTGTCCTGGCTTCACCTGTCTATGCATTTGCTTCTTTCTCTAGTCTGACCACCAGTTCCCTACTCAGCCACATCAATCTCCTGCCTTCCTTGCCTGATTCCTTGCCCCTGGGGCTGATAATTCTTGTGCTCTATGGAAGGTCCTTTCATCTGAGACATGGCAGAAGAGACCAACCCTCCTCTGGTCACAACCACTTTTCAAGCAGTTGTAGAGAGAGATGAGGTCCCCTCAGAGCCTCCTCTTCTCCAAACTAAACTGCCTCAATTCCATCAGCTGCTCCCCACAGGACATGTTTTCTAAACTCTTCACCAAGTCTGTTGCCCTCTTTGGACATTCTGCAGCACTTGAGTGCCCTTCACTCTAACAAAGACCCCAGCCCTGGACACAGCACTGGAGGTGTGGCCTCAGCAGGGCCCAGCACAGGGGGACAATCCCTGCCCTGGCCCTGCTGGCCACAGCATTGCTGATCCAGGCCAGGATGCCATTGGCCTTCTTGGCCACCTGGGTTCACCCCCAAGTTCCTTTCTGCAGGGTAAATGGACTCAGCCACTCTGCCCCAGCCTGTAGCACTCCCCAGGGCTGTTGTGACCCAAGGGCAGGACTCAGCCCCTTACCTTGTTCAAGCTCACTCCACTGGCCTTTGTGCATCGAAGCAGCCTGTCCAGATCCCTCTGCAGAGCCTTCCTGCCCTCCCACCGAACATGCAATTAAGCACCTAGGCATGCAACTTCCTTCTGCCTAAGAAAATTAACTTATAAAAGAATCTGATTTTGTGCTTCTGCAATTAATTGAATTTTATATAGTTTGCAATTTAAAGACATGAGTTATGTTCTCCTTTATAGTAGCATTGCCCTGATTCAGTCTTCTCATTAAAATAAATACCGAATATTTTTGGAAGTATACTTAAAAGAGATCAGGCTGCTTTTTCATGATTTTTAGTTGTTTAGCGATTTGAGGCAATTTTCTTTGTATGAAGAAGCTGGATTCTGAGACCACAAGGGCTGGTGTTTGAGGTGCTGTACCAGCACTAAGAAAGCTAATTGTACTAATTTTCAGTACAAGTAAAGTCTTTCACCTGTCTTTAGAAATAGCAATGACAACAAAAGCCAGAACAGAACATGTCATGAACTCTTATCAGACTCAGGATTTCAGGATTTCTGTTATAATTGTTAGGACCTTAACCTTTACAAAATGAAGCATTTGCTCCTGCTTTAGGAACAAAAGGTTTCCTTCCGCAGTTGTAAGTTTAGTGTAAGAGAAGATTGAGTAGAGCAACTGCAACATGCTCTGGAGTAAGCTGAGCCCCAAATACATTTACCAAATTTGTTGAAAGGTGAACCAGAGGAGGCTGGAATACTCAGAGAATTAGACTGAACAAAGGGAGCTGCACTGAAAAGCCATAAAAAGGGCTCTTAACCCTCTGCTTGCTTGAGTAACTTAGTGGCAGTATATTAAATATTGCAACTGACTGCAAGGGAAGCAGAAAGTTCAGCAGTTCATTCATTTTACTGCCTTTTGTTTGGAAAAAAAATTTAAGAATAAACCTTAAAAGAGGAAGAAATAAACGTAATTCTGAGTGTTTCTTTGGTGGAAAGCACTAGAGAACTCTTTCTTAAACCCAAGAAAAACGTTTTCTTTGTAATGTAAATCAAAGGTATCTTTCCCTGACACATTGATGCAATGTCTTATCTTTGATAGAGTAAAAAAATATTCTCTTTTCATTTTCTTTCTGAAGTTGGCAGAAGTTAGTTTTTTGACAGAGAGAAAGTCAATATCATGTCCTCAGCGAATTTTGTACATCTGTTAGCTGTATTACACCACAGTAAGAAAGTAGCAGCTGGAATTGCAGGACCTGATAATGTTCTCTTTCAAAGAAATTGTCATTTTTCCATTGACTTCATTGGGATTGAGGCCAGTTTACATTTCACTAGTGTAAATCACTGATTACTGAAGAAGAATGGCACTTCTAAAGCAACACTTGAACTACCTTTCACAACCTTCAAGTCTTAAGAGTGTCATGCAGATTTTATCTCATACAAAATAATCAGTTGAGAAGATAGTGCTCTTGGTAGTCACTGACAGTGGCATTCCAAGTGAGGTCTTTGTGCATAGCAGATCTCAGTAGAGATTACTTTGTCAGCAGCAAGGAAAACCTTCACTTTTTCTTCTTACAGTGACATTTTATTTTAAGCAGCTACTGCAATAATGTAGCAATGTGCAAACTGACAAATATGAGACTGGTTGTGCATGTGTTGGTTTCAGGTTTATTTAACTCTCTTGAAATTGCTGAGGCCATTTGGGTGTGTTTTTAAGTAGCCTCTAAATATGGTGTCACAGAAATAAACAAGAAAAACGTTTTCTGGACATTAGTTCTTTGTGGATTACTAGCAATATTCAAAAAGTGACAGAAGCTCTGATCATCCCCATTTGAAAGTCACTAAATCACTGAAATTCCAGAAATCAAATATTTCATTAGGGTGTTACATACCACCAATGCATTTACACATCATCACGGTCACAAAGTCCAAACAACTTCATATTCAAGAACATTAATAAATGGTGAAGTACCTTATAGTGACATAAAAGAGAATGTCCACTGATTCCAAGGGAGCAGCTTTGATATCAAGCAGATGAGGGTTTGGTGCCATTATTTTACTGAGTTACTTCAGTTTTTGCTTGTCTTTGTGAGTGGGAAGTATTTTACTGTTTTGTTTTTGGTATTCAAATATTTCCCTTTTAGAGGTCAAATAGGAAATGTCTCCTCATATATGTTTGCTAAGAGCAGTTGATAGAGTGATTATAATTTTTTTTTCTTTGCAGAAAAATATGTCCTTCACTCCAGATTGATTAAAAACAACTGTTGGTTGTATTTGGCACAGACATAGTTGATCATCAACATACATTAATACATAATTTTGCTATGTTTTATCTTACAGACATTTTCTGTTGTGTGTATATTTCAGATTGTGATAAAGTAATATATATCTAATAGAGAGTTTAGTTTGAGTTGCAAGGAAATGGACTTCACTGAGATATGTGCCACTAAAGGATCCAGACTGAAGTTCATGGAAACTTTTTCACTGGCTCCCTTGAACTTTAAATCTGATTCCTAATCAATTTCTAATTAAAGTTGCCTTCTTTTCTTAGATTACTCAGAAATACTGCCCTGTAGTTTTGGTTCACAATTGGACAAAAATAACATTTAGCTTAAACACTTGAATTCCAATTCTCCTGTGTAAAACAATATTTTATATGAGAGAAGTGTGTTCCTACATTAGTACTGTGATATTAGAAAGCAGGTACTTCTTTGTGAGGTGAGGAGGTGGAAACATATTTCATACAGCTGACTTCTGTTTTGTTTGATATTAGAGCCTTTTGTCTGCAAGGGCAATAACTTTTAAATGAGATTTTTAAAATTCTGTTTAAATGCAGCTCCAGAAAAATCAACTTCTAGCATGGTTGTTTTGGCAGAATACCTGTTTTAAGTACAGTTTCTTAGAGTACCCCAGATGTGTAAATGTGTATCCTCTTTAAATGATCAAATTACATCCCACCTCTCCACTCACCAGTCTCATAAAATGCTTCTTATTTCTAAAACTGCTTTATATGTCTGAGACTTTGCAATGTCTCACAATCAATTTAATTTGCCTTGTTGTCCAAGTTACTAGTGAAAACACAGAAAATGTATCAATTTTCCTGAAGTCCAGCCAGATAGATCCCATCCCATTTATCTTCCTTCTCCCAAAAATCCCCAACCAACCAGTCATCAAAGAGAGCTATCAGATTACCTTGGCATCATACTCTTTGGGAAAAAGCATGTTAAATTTTTATGCCATTTTCCATTTATTTCCATGCATTTTAATGAATGCAGAAGAGAAAAGACTTTATACTATGATTTTTATATTATTTCAGAATTACTAAGAGTAGTCTTTTTTCTCCTGAATCAGAAGTAAAACCCAGCATTACTGGGGTGTTTTTTTTTTCTTGATAATATCCAGTGGTAAAGCATTCTCTTTTTTTTATTCCACTCTGTAAAGAATATGTAATGGATAGGTGTGGCCAGCTACCACAGGACAGAAGTCTCAGGATGCCGCATTTTTACCAAAACCTGCCTCTAAAGCCCCGTGTCCTTGGAGCACCTCACCATGTGAAGCTTTTCTGAAAAAAAATGCTCAAATTCATTTTGGGGGGAAAAAATGTCCCACACAAGCACATGGGCACTGTAAAGGGTCACAGTCTGTCCATGTTTATCAGCAGATGGAAGTCAAATTACAACCTTGCTGTCTTCATGCAATCCAAAGGGTGAATGTAAATGCATGAGTAGGAGATGAATATATAAACAGAAAAAAAAAGAGACAAAATTATTTCTCTTATCTTGTAATTATGCGTCATCTGAACTTAATATACACAAGGATTTCTGCAATTCCTCCAGATGTCAGAGACCAAAATCTTTGAGGACAGCCATTTGTCCAGGAGGACCCTTTGAGATAAAAGTGTGTTCAGATTAAGATGCTGGCAAGGAAGAGTTCAAAGTCATGTCAAAATTGCTATCTAAGATCATTTTTCAGGAGGATCCATGCTTGTCTCCAAGGCAAAGCAAGAAATTTGATGCTTTGTCATCTATCTCAAGCATACAATAATTTTTATGGTTCATTATAACTTGGAAACATAGAATGGCTTCACACAACAAGTCACTTACCTCAGCTTTACTGCCATTAGTTCTTTATACTAATATGATTTAAAGCATCCAACAGGAACATGTAATTTAAAAATAATAATTTTGCTTTTGCTTGCTTTAGTAATTTTGTTGATTCTCTGTGTTTGGTACTGTTTAACACTCTTTTTACAAACCACAAAGTATCTGCAGATTTTTATATGCATAGTTACATGACTTCATGAACAACTACTCAGATTCATAATTTTTCATTTCTGGTTTTGCGAGAAAATGGTGGATGATAAGTTAGTTATTTGCAAGATAATGATTTACATATGGCTTTTGTCAAGCCACATTTGGAAAGAAATCAGCCTGTAGCTAAAAAATTCAAACCCAACAATTTAACATTGTTTTGTTAGTTAAATTACATTAAATGACATTATGTTGGAGGCACAAGAAGTACATTCTGTTGGAAGCATAAAAATTTGTCAAAATTGCTTTTCATTAAACTTTAACTGATTTATTAAGCAAAAGAGAAGTAAGCAGTTAGTTGCCAAACTAGCTGATTCTGGTTACTGTTCCTATTTTTTTTTTCTTAAGTAGCAGAACTCATCTTCTGACACCTTTTTTCTTATTGTTAGTCATTGATTTCTTTCCTGTAACAAAATCCAATATTTTTCAAAATCCAAATCACTTCTTAATTTTGAATGGATAGTGACACGAATAAGTTGAATAAATCATAATGAAGTTATTTTCTCTACTAAAACTCTGACACAAGGTTTCATGCACATCCTTTACTACTTAAGTATTTGACACTTAACTTTATTAGCGAATGCACTACTCTATTTAATATCATAATTTTAGTTTCAGTCCTAATATGTTGTCATACAACTAAACCTATTAAATAGTAGAATCATAGGACCACTTGAGCAACTTCCATGAATTACTTCATAGAATTATTTAGGCAGCTTTGGTGATTATAAAGATCCACACAGCTGGTCAATCACTCCTTCCTCTAGTGAGACTGGGGTGAAAATCAGAAGGATAAAACCAACTAAGTTATGCCCAGCCAGCTCCTGGCCAAACACCCTCCCCAGGGCAGTTTTGTTGTTGTGCATGACACTGTATGGAATGGAATATCCCTGTCATCCATTGCAGTCTGCTGTCCCAGCTGCATCACCTTCGAATTTCCTGTGCTCTCCCTGTTTCCTCGCTGGCAGGGCAGTGAGGGCCAGAAAAGGCCTTGAATTTGTAAGCCCTGGTCAGCAGTAGCTAAAACATCTCTGTGTTATCAGCACTGTTTTCACTGCTTACCCAAAACACAGCACCATTTGAGCTGCTATGAAGAAATTTATCTCTGCGTCAGCCAAAAAAAACAGTACAAAAAAGGCCAGCGTTGCATTTAGACTTGCACACCCTACTACAATCATAGTATCTCTTGATGGACCTATGAGATAAATGATCAATCACTAGATACCCAAGAGGCAAAATATTCTAAGGAGATAAAAGGATGCAGGGTTGAAATGAATACCACTGTAGTTTTAGTGCAACAGACTTATCAATGAATGAACTTTTTAGTTTTAGGCCAGTCTTGAAATTCCTTGTGCATTTATCTCACATGCCCACCCTAGTGGCACAAATAAAATATTCCCGCAATAGATAAGGCAAAATAATGTTGCCTTGGAAATTGTATGATGAACTAGTTTTTTGTGTACTATCTTATGTAATAATTCTGCAATAGTCACTAAAATTTTAATTATTCACGATGTTTTCAGGGGCCTCAGGCTTTTTTCAAGTGAATTTTTTCCAGGGTTAACAAGACTTTCAGGCAAGTGAAAATGTCTTACATGGAGAAGTCTTACATACAGAAGAAAGAGATTTGACTATAGCTGACACATCTCTACCAAAACTGCTGTCACCACTATTTGTCATGTGTGTTGACAGCTCACAGGAAGAAAATCAATAAATTCAGTCAATTTTGTGCATCTCTTGTCAGATACTGCACTTCATAATTACATGTAACAATTCCCTTATAGCAAAGCCAAAGGTTTTTTTCAATCTCTTTATTAACTAGGAGTCCCATGTCCAGATATATTTTTGCTGGTTCTTTGTTGATGTAATTGCAGTTACTCTGTGAGCATCCTGTGTGAATACACTTCAGCCCTGTGCTGCAGTGCACACTGGAATACAGTCCATCACTTTCAGTTTTCATCATGTATTTGCTTTGATGCCACTTAATGATGTTTCTGCTTATTTATAATATGCAGAAAAATCATGCATTGGGATATTTGGCAGACAATTTCTGTGGTATGGAAAAACATGCAAACACCTACATTAATGAGCTTAATATTCATAAGCATTATCAGTAGTAGATATTATTATCTTAGGGATATGTCTGTGTATTCACATGTATTATCTGATGGCATGAAAATAAAGTCATGGTCTTCATAGACATTTGGTAGAAGTTAGCTAAATACAACTAAGCTGAAAAGATGCCCATAATTAGTGAAAAGCTTGGAATACTTTCTGAAATATATCATTCTCTCATTGTAGCTTTTATTACTTTTGTTTGGCCTGCTTCCAGATGGGAAATAGCTTAGACAAGATCTATCCATTAGACAACATTGACATCTGTCTTGTGGGTAGAAATATGAGAAGGGAAGATAAATGATGTCTCATGCCTGTGCTGAAATGTATCAAATTTTAAGGGAAACAAATTCACCCTCTGCCCTAGGATTATATGTAATATTTGCAGTATGTCACTATCATTTTGCCTTCATGTAGAATCCCTTAACTGTTCTTTCCCACATAATTTTTGTATCAAAAATATTAATATCACTGGCTAGTTAATTTTATAAATGTTCAACCCAATTTGAGAGTATGAACAATTTGACAGCTATGTAGCAGTTTGGCCTCTGATGGGAAATATAACAGGTATTTTGCTTCCAGGTAAATGTACTTCAGAGCTAAGGAGTATATTTAAATTGAATGTGAAATGCTCATTATGTGTGTGTAAATATAGGTGTGTATATCTATGTCAGTAGCTAGCATTCATATTGTTGAACTATAATTTAACATCAGCAACATAATAAAGCACATCTATGTACAATATTTAGTATGCTCAGTACATATGCAAAAATACACATATGAAAAGAATCCCTTTTCCTGCATTGCAGCTTAATGCTGTGACAAGTGAATTTAGACACTTGCAGGTTCATAGCTGAAGATATTACCTCTGTCTGTTCATTTTTATTGTTGAAATTATTTTTTTTTCTGGTGTCTTTTAAGTAAAGAGTAATGTAAAACTTTTTGTGGCAACTTGGCCTTTGCAGCCAGATGCCAGTCTAAAATGCTATCATTTAAGACATGGTAAGATGGGAACAGAAGTGGAATCATCATTGCTCAACTGGACCAATGGCCCAGAGGCACAGAGAATCAGAATTACTGAGACAGAAAGGGCTAGCCTTAGTCTGGAGAAGAGACAACTTGTTCACTAAAGTATGACAAAGCTTTTAAAATTAGCTTTAAACAAGCAAGCCTGAGAATTAACAGCAGTGAAGTCACTGGGTGGAATCCCTCTGCAGAGCTAGCACAGTGGCATGGTGAGCACTCAGAAATAATTGAATGGTCAGGGTTGGAAGGGACCTTAAAGACCATCTAGGTTCCAATGCCCCATGCTGCTAATCCCTTCATGCTAAACAGTACAAGTACAAAATAGGAAACTGTTCCTCTGATACAAATGTGCTGCATATATACAAAATAGACATAAATTTATGTAATAAATTCATTTGGCATAGGTAAAAAAGCATGCATATATTTATAAGACATATATATTTAAACTCATTATTTACTTCTTTGGGGGAAGGAGTATTTATCAGATAGAGGTATTATATTAAAGTTGAATTGAATTTAAATTCAGTTAAGTTGTACAAGCTCCTAGCCTGCATGGGAGTTTGTCACACAAGTAGGTTTGCTCTGTCAGATACTGAGATGTCTTAACAAGTGGAAAGAATATATTTTCTTTTAAAATTTTCTGTTTACTGCCTCAACTGTTGCAAAATCTTTGTAGTTATAATTGTTCTGGTAAGTGATGTTACCCAAGTTTCTCTAGTCACTAATGAATTCCAAGGGTTTCAGAAGATCTGTACTCAGTTTACACTGTGGTATTTTAATTTCTCTATTAAGGCGAACTTCTGCCTCAAATTTTTGTATATATTTCTACCCTTTCTAGAGTGCTACCTATATTTAGTAGTACCCTCATGTATGTGCTTTGTGCACCACTGTCATGAGAGACAATGATATTCAAATTTTATTACAGATAAAACAGATATTTTTATCTTGAAAAAAAAAATTGCATACTTAAGGTTTTCTGCTTTCTTCTGCTTGAAGTTTTTATTACGTTTGTTTTCTAGAACTGCATTTTTCACAATGAATCCTATGGCCAGTGTACAGCCTGTATATTCCTGGTGTCTCCAAGCATCTATAGTTTCTTTCCACCACAGTGTGGAAAATAAATTAACACCAACTAATAAAACAACTGTTTAATAAACTTATCTCATATATTATGGCATTTTTTATAATTGCTAATCTGTATGTGGCAGTTCAAAGCTGCTAGAAAGCTTTTGTTACAATTCAGCTTTTTTGTTATATGTTTTCTTTGAACTTGCACTGCAATGGGGAAGCTGAGGAAAAGGCTCTACTGATATTTGAAACACATCAAAGGCTTAAGAAACTAAACATGCAAGACAGATGCTTTTGTTAATGTCTGCTGTATCTCATTTCACAATCTTTAGCAGCACATACAGCTTTGTGATTTCACACGACCACTGTTATCCTGCTCATTAACGTGAAAATTTGATGAGTAAAAAACCCTTGTTTCAGCATAAAATTCTGATTTTTTTACAAGAATTATAGTTTTAACATGCAAAGTTGGAAAAAAAATTTAAAAAGCAATAAATAGACAAAAAATTGCTAATATAAACCAAATCTTAGGATTCTTTATTGTATGGAAAGATAAATAGCATCTAGTCTGACAGTTCATGTATTGCAACCTATTGCATTTAACACTATAAAAGAGAATAGTAACTTCCACATTTAGCATCTGTGCATATGATTATGGCTAACCATATAACCAGATAAGCAGTAATCTTGGATTAGACATAAATTTTTAGAAAAACCTAATTTTTTATTTGCTAGGTGGTACCAAATCCCAATCCAAATTTTTCACTTAAGTGGTTTCTTTCTTAATGAGTTACCCTGACTACCGCTTCTACAATTTGATCTCTGCTGAGCCTCAAAGTATTTTACATTAGGCAGTCATCTTTCTTGTTTTTTTTTTTTATTAGCAGAAACCTCAGCACAGAAATAATCCTAGAAGTAAGCAGAGTTAAACACTATGGTTGTTAGAGCTAATCCTGCCTAACATAGACCCAACTCTAGACTCCAGTTCTGTAGTTTGAATTGGAAACTGTAGAGGAAAGGGAGTTTGAGACTCCTCATTCCTCCATGCGGAAGGACGCCCCAGGTATGCTTCCCCTGGTACTCCTATATTGTTACCTTCTGATTGCTGATATCTTTTCTTGAAATATAGTAATAGTTATGGTCAGCATATTTTAATACATTTACTAATTAATACGAAACAAATTGGCTAATGAATGTTGCCCTCTGCTGCAATAATCCTAAGGATGTGCATAGGTCCTGTTTACAATTATAAGTTCGAGTGGTAGAGAGGCCTCTTACAGCAGAAAGAGATGGGTGCTATCCTCACTGCTGCTTTGTAACCACAAATTTGTTACAGTACTTCACACATACTTCTTTCAGTTTGTAGACCTCATTGAAAATACTCATCTGTAAATATTCCCAGCTTTCCTCCTTGCTCAGAATATGATATTACCACTGGGATTTCCTTATCTTGTTTAAATTGAAAATGGGCATGGACTAAGGCTGTCAGTTTTGGTTTATTCCATTATAGTTAAAGTAGCAGCCTTTAATCATTACCAGCAATATTAGTGCCACAACAGTGTTTACATCTCAAATATGCTTCTAATTTTCCCAGTCAAAGGCAAATTGTTGGTGATATCTTAATGTTTTTTTAGGTAGCTAATGCCAAAATGCAAGGTTATGATCTTGATCTGAATATTTCCCAGATGTGTGGTAAGGTGAAAGGTGGAGCAGCTAACAGAACTTGACTTCCTATCTGTGTTAGTCTAAGTTAAGTGAATTCTAAGTCAGGCATAATTAGAGAATGAGACCCCTAGAAACCTTCACCTTCACAACTACTTGAGATGAAAGCTTAGCGCTTGGGTGAGTGTAACATAATCCACATGTTGGAAGAGAAATCAGAATCAGCTGTCACTGTCTTTTGCATATGTTTTACAGTGCCCCATTAACCACCTTCTTGTCAAAAGTCAGTGATCTTCTCTGAGCTTAATGCTTCTAATTCATTTACAGTGGAATCAGGACCAGATTCTAAATCTGATGCTGGTTTGAACACAGTGCCGTCCACTGAGGTTTCAGTTTGCATATGACAGATCCAGTTTGGAAAGGTGTAGTTGATAGAGATGGATTCCAGTGATCCTCAGTTACAGGAGTCACTTAACTCCTTTCAAGACAGACACATCAGATATAACATAGATAATAAAAACCAAGAAATAGAACAACATATGAAAATTTGGATTTGGCCCCTGCGGTTTTGACCAGAAGACCTTCAAAGGCTTTTGCAACCTGGAGCATTCTCTGAATTGAAAAAGCATCGAGAAATCTCTGCTATGTCCAAGAATGCTGAAATTGTTAATCTGGGATTCAGACACTGATATTCAAATAATTTGAGATAATTAGGAAAATTTGGTTTTTTTAATTATTGTAGTGTTACCAGATAAAACACTGACATAGATGTCAGATAGCAGTCTTCTTTCAAGTTTTGCTATTATCCTGCAAGGTCACTGCAGCAAATCAATCAGTCCTCAGAATCAACTGTTTGCTGGCTTCCCAAACTGATCTTACTGGCTCTGATTGCTAATGATCCTGCAATGAGGGTCACACGCTTTCCAGGGGTGGTAATCTGTATGCTAATATGTAAAATTAAGTGGAGTAGCATTCAGGGGCATGTCTGTTAACACTTACAGAGGTAATGGCTTGTTTTTAATGTACATGATAAAAATCTTTTTATGAGAGTAGAGTGGGAAGACATTTTAGAGTGGTCCCATAACAAATCCATCAGTGATTTGCCTTAGCCCTTTGTTACTGAGACATATGCCAGGTTTCTTGAAGAAGTGAAGTTTAAGTATTAGTAGGCTTCTCCTAATAACTTTCACTTATGTTCATTCACTTTTGTTAATGAATAACTCAGAGTTCTCATGTAAATGAGGATGTAGCTCCAATTAGAAACTAGGCAAAAAATGCGAGAAGTTACAAATTTTTAGTTCTGCACTATGAAAAATGGTAGATTTTAATCTACCACAGGCCACAGATTTGCAAGAATGTATTTTGTATAGTTTTCCAAGCTATGTATATTTCATTGGAAGTAGCACAGAAATCAGGAATTGCTGAAGTATCAACTGCAAATTATATTGCAGTATAACTTGTGATAGTACTGATTGCTGCTTATATGTATGTTACATCTTTAAGAAGAAAGAAGGCTTCTCTGAAGTCTCTCTAAAACAGAGCATACTTCTCATTAAAATCAATTTCTGAGCATTGGACTTAAAATGTTTTTGAGCAAACAATGGTGAAATAGCTGAGAATAGTGACAAACTGGTCACTTACCCATTTGTCTGACATGTCCTGTTGGAATGGAATTTGAGAAGGGTAAATCTGGCAAAAACTTATGCCACCCTTTGGAAATTCACCATCTTCTTGATTGTGTGTAGCTTGCCTTTCTTTGGGATTTTCTTCTCCCTTTTATGTGCCCCATTAGCACTGGAATCATTGCTTTTGACGTATATATCAGAGATTGATATATAAAGTCATCAGATCAATTAGGAGGGATTTCTGAGGTCAGTGGGCACTAGATCTTGTCAGCTGATATTTTAGCAATGGCACTGGAAGCTTTGAGATACTTAAGGCAACGTGCTAGATCCCTTTGAGCCAGAACTGTTCCATTTTGACACCAGAGAGCTGGAAAGGTGGTTTGCCAACAAGGATTTCATCATCTCTGTCCTGTTAAAGATTTTACAGAGTCTTTGCTGTTGCTCACTATGTAAGTGAAATATATGGAAACTAAAAATCACCACAAATACTTTCAAATTATGTTACTCTATTGTTATAAGAAAATATTTTGAATATAATTTTTGCCCTGATACAAAAATTTCTTCTATCTTTCCTTCCAGATTTTTATCTTTTGCTGTCTCTGAAGACTTTTGTGTCTTCATAGGCAGCTGAGAATATAACAGAGGGACTGAGTGGAGTCAGGCAGTTCAACTGCTCTGTAGTTGCATGGAAGGGAATTATGATTGAGCAGATGCATGACAAAAGATTCAGCAGTATTGTAATTTTTGTTAATTGTGCTAGTTTAAAACTAGCAAGGAGCTCCCAAGAGTGGTCTTGGCACAAAGTTTTTAAAACAGCAAAATATGTAAAGTAAATAAAGAGACTGAGAGATTAAAGGTAGCCACTGTGATCCTTAGTCACATGTTTCAACTTAGTCTTTTTCTATCAAGTTCTTTTGTTAGTGTCTACATGGAAAGGGAAGGAGATTACAGTGTGGGCTTGAGAATAAAAAGAGGTATTGGAAAGTAAAGAATAGGAAAAAATAAGTAATTCTATAGAGGTGGGCAGAAAAAAATGGCCATTAAAAATCAAATTTGCATAGGTGGTATTTTCATGCTTTGCCTTGTAGGATACTTGCTGTCTGTGAGCCTGATTTGTGAAAGGAGACCATAAATTAATAATTCTTGTAGGAACTATAATGGGGAGTCCAAGTTTCATGTACTGAATCGCAGGTTCTCTAGGATTTACTAGTATTCAAACACAATTTTTATTTTGTTTTTAAGTAGAATTCCCTTCACATTTCAGTCTAACAGGATTATTACAGTTGTCAATTACTACTTATTTACAGAAATCAATGCCTCTTTTATAAACAGCACTGACTGCAGTGTTTGAATCTGCAATTTGTTTTATTTGTCTAATAGAGCAAAAAAGGAAATATGGTTAATGTTGGATTTGATCAGATCATAAGCACAAAATAAGCAAATTAAGAACATGGGGATGCGGGACATAAATCTCACAATTTAGAGGCAAGTATCTAAAGTATATGTAATCTATAAAGACAATGCAATGTGAAAAAACTATGATCTTGAATTTTTTGTCACCATAATGTGAATGATCACACTCCTGCTGTTGCCTAGGACTACCACTATATCTAAACCATCTTCTGCTGCTGCCTAGACATTTTAGAGTTTCTTTGCGCTCCTGGAATTCCAGTGAACTAGCCAGAAATATCATACAGTAGTTACAACTGGTTCCTTTGTAGTGAAATATCGTCAGCACACCATGCACACTGTGAGTACATCGAAGTGCAAATACTGTAAAAAATACTGCTCTTTGGTGTAGTAAGTCCAGCCCAGCATATTCAGAAATAATTGATTGGCTTCCTGTGTGTGAAAACAGAGTTTTACGGGCTTGGAAGCATTCTCGAGAGATCATGTGGTACATCCCCTTGTCCCACAACATATCTATCATTAACTCAGCTGGACACTTTTATCACCTGCTCTTAAAGTCTGCACACACTCCAAAGTATCTTTAATGAATAAAGAGAGTTTTTATCACCCTTATTAAAATCTTATTATTCTTAACATCCTCTCTTACTCTTCTGTGTAGCTGAGCCCATTATTTCTGTTGTCTGTTTCATGCAATATTCCTCTTCTTCCCAGAAATTTTGAAGTACTTGAAAGTTACTGTTACACTTTTTCTTCCCAACTCTCCTCTTCCTAAGGTAAACTTTAACTTACAATTAATTACAAATCTTGTTTTTCTATGCCTAACACTATGCTGATTGCCCTCCTTAGGCTACCTTGAAACAAGCAAAGAACTCAGATGAATCCTTCCAAATGCTGGATTATGTAGAAAGATTTTCTTTTGTATTTTCAACATGTTTAGATGTGCCAGGAGGCTATTCACTTTTCACGTTCCTCCCTTAAAGCCACGTTGTACACCAGTAACCACACAGAAACTTTTCTGCAAAATAGTTATCTTGTTCTTCTTCCTGCATTTGTGTTTCCTCAACACTTCATTCTATTTTTGCAGTTAATCCTGGCAACAATTGCGTAAATACAGTTTTCTAGCCTGTTTTTCATCCTACTTAAAATAAATTTATATTAAACTAGGGTATTTATGATAATGTAATGTGGTTGTGTCAAAAGCTTAACTACATAGCCCTTTTCATGACGTGACCTGTTACGCTGTTATAAAATCAGATTAGATTTAATGAAATTTGCTCTTGACTGGTCTTTGCTGGCTGCTTCTCTGCTTTCTTTCATTTCTCTATATGGGGGAATGTATATGTAAGAATTAAAGGGTGACTCCACTGCTTCAGACTAAAGGTCAGTCTGGTTTCCTGTCTCTGACAGTAGCAGCAGGAGAAGCCCCAAGAGGAGAGGAACAAGCAGACAGTGCTAACTGCCTGCTATACTTCCCTACTGTGCATCAGTATGCAACTCAGAGACTAATGATTGTATTGATTTACTTGTCTTACAACATAATTTTGGAATTAATTGCTCAGATTTCTTCTCAGTTCAGGTAAACTGACATCCTAACAATGATTGCTGTAATCTGACAAGTGTGAAAAAAAATCACTTCTTTAGTTTTAAGCATTAAATTTTTGTTTTCTAGCCAGTAATTTCATTTAAGATTCAGCGCATAGTCCATACTCCTTTTTCATTTTCTCAGTTACTTTCAGTTTTACAGATTTTTGCTACTGAAGTCATTTTTGTTCCACCCTGCAAAGCCAAGTGGTTTAGGCATTCCTCAAATACTAGTTAACCATTATTTCTGATAGTGCATGTTGCTCTTTCCTGCAGCTTTTCCAGTTCTCTTCTATCTTTTATGAAACAAAAGACAACTGTAGCATTTGGGTTTAAAATGAAGTCATGGATGGATTTAAACTTTGTGGCTGTATTTTTCATTTCCTAAACATCCTACTCTTCTCCAGTAAATTTCAATTTTTTTTAGTACCTATTACAAGACTAAGAGCTAGCAGCTGGGCCATAAATCATTCTGTAACACATTCAATGTTTATAAACCTGAATGTTTATTTTTCCTGTGTGCATCACTTTTTACAACTTTCACCTACACTGATTTTTTTCTGGAATTTTATTTCAGAAATTTATTTTCTGCATTTTATTCTGGAATAATTGCCTTATCAGGTTGGGTTCTGAGAGTCTTTTGCAATTATTATTCCCAATTCCTTCAGATTTAGTACCCTGAATAATTTAGTATAATCAGCAGGGTTTTTCATGGCATTACTGTAAATCATTAATGAATACACCGAGGACAGAAAATACCAGGACTTTGTTGATTACTTTCCCAAGAAAAATTACTTTTCCCCCCTATTTTTAACCCATAGCTTGTTTTTTTATTGTTTTCTATGCACCAGCTACACAACATGTAGAGAGAACCTGGAATACAATTAATGAGTTGGTCAAGCACAAGCAGTTGTAGATAGTTTTTCGTTTAATGTCTGTGCACAGGCTGTACAAGGAGCATGCTTACCATTGATCCGACATTCTCAGGTGTTTCTGCATCCACATGCAAAATCCCATTATATGGCAGCTCTTCAGCTGCTCATCTCCAAAGCTGTCTGCAGGTCTGCACTGTCAAATAACTTATTTCCCAAGGTGGCTGTTGGATCCAGCGCTACTGTTTTACACTGCACATGTTAGTTCACACCTAGCTTTATTTGGCATGAGCTATTTTCCACTGGGATCAATTTCCATAAGATTTTCAATATAATTCACTGCAGGGACCACATAAAAAAGACCAAGCCAGTCCTACTTCCTTTGGTTTTTAACAGTTTGATGCCAGACCGTGCAGAGCAGTGCCTACATGACCTTGCCATCAAACTATACAGAGACCAAACTGGTGGGCTGCCACACAGCCTTCCCAATGTGTCAGACAGAACAGAAAATCCACAGGTGTCTCTGACATGCAGGTGAAGCCTCTAGAGGTAATATTCTGAGGAAAATTGATCCAAGCCCTCTCAGGGACACACCAGACCAGCTCCATAAGGTGTGAATATGATTGTCAGACAGGTTTCTTCAAATGGCCTAGGGACAGGTTCTCCTTGCAGTGTTAGGCAGTGGTGTAAACAAAAGTATGTCTGAACCTGACACAGAAATAGGCAGAGAGGATGGGACATTCTTTGCCTGCTCTCTACACATTTCTTGACACAGCTTCTGCTGGTATGACAGCACAAATCACACTCACTGTCAGCTGAGTGGTTCATTGGGGTTCCTTGGTTGAGTGTGCTTTGTGTTGCTAAATTACAGAATGTCGAGGCAGAAAAACTGGAAATAATGTATCAAACCTTGTGGATTTTATACATTATCTTTTAAGTGTCCTAAACATAGTTTAGCGAGCATTTGTGCACACACACAGTTTGAGAAGAAGTAGCCCCAAAAAATTTCAGCAATCCAGGCTAGGGAACCATAGTTTTTATAAAAGGACAAGATGTGAGTTGCAAGCACGTGGAGGTAGATCACATAATCCTGTGTGCAAAACATGCTTGTTAGCTGTTATCTGAAGATGTCAGCAGGGAAAATGGAAACAATATAGAAGGAGACTTGAAGATAATAAAAGCAGAAGGGTGTGAAGTGATTGTGCTCTTCAGATCAGCCTTTTAAGTTTCTGTGCAAGATTGACGATTTTGTAATCCTGCTTTTTATGAGGTGTTGAATGAATGCTTAAGAAGACAGCACTTATCAGTGCTCATCAAAGTTTAAAAAGAACTGTTTGTACTAGCAGTCTGAAGATACCGGGTCTAACCAGGTTAGAGACAGTCAAGTATTAAAGATGAAAACACTGTGAAAGACATATATCAGGTTGCACTGCAGCAGGCCATAGTTTACATATGTGTGCTAGAGTACAGACCTTGTTACATGCTTTTACTGCATACCTTTGATGAAGAAGGAAATGTACATAATAGGTAAGACAAAGGAAAAAAATCTAGCATTAAATATTGAGGAGTGGGTCACCTAGCATTGTAACAAGAATAATTCAGTTATTGAATGGTGTCTTTTTGAGTGGTTGCCATTTAGGATGCATTAAGCACACAAAATTATTTATGTCAGAGAAAGAAAAGCAATTAATGGATAAAAGAGTAAACTGGTGATCAGAGGTCATCATGTATTTTTCAGCTGCTAAACTGCTGGCCTTAATATCTTCTCATATAGTAACAATATGCAATTAATTTATCTTTCTTTACTCCGAGACTGTTGAACAACAAGTTTTATAACAATTGCGTCTTTCAATAAATACTTTGTTTGAAAAAGTTTAGAGAGTGGTTTGCTTGCAAAGTACCAACTAGGTTATAAGTTACTCAAAATCACCCATCAAATCATATACAACATTGTCCCAAACTATATAAATATAAGTATTAAGGTCAGAGGCCTGCCTTTTATTTGATCATATCCAGACTGGCTAAGAAAAAAAATTCTGGAGAAAAAAAAAAGCCAGGAGGGACAAAAAACAGATGTGAATTTTAAGGAATTTTTAGATACAGTGAAATACTGTTTGCATTGATTTTCTAAATACTGATTACCCATACCGTAGAGCTGCCCTAGTGTACACTTCCCAGATATTCATTCTGTTCCCAGAGTCCTTATAAAGTTTTCTTGCAAAAGTGATTATTATGATCAAGTAACATTAGGAATATTTGTGGCATTGCAGAAGAAAACTACTGAAAGTGTTGATGAGTAGCTACCACCAAATATAATTATGTGAAAAATAATGATCATTACAACTGTCCAGGGGTAATCTTTCATTATAGACATGTGGGTCCCGTATTTTAAAATACCATGGATTCCTTTTTCCTGTGTGAGGCAAAGACAGACATAAACCATTAGAACCAACAACTAACTGATGTTGTGGATTAGTGTGTTTGGCAACTTTCTGATTTGCAGGGAAAACACTAAAACATCATTTTTTTCCCAGAGAAACATAGCAGTAACAGAATACTGCTAGAAACTGCTCTTAGTCATGGTATTTTAAAGAGGAGCCTGTAGAATTCTGAGACTTTTTTTTCTATTTCCCCCCATTACTAAGTTATTATGCCCATAGAGATTCAGGAGAAGATCCTACCTGCCACAGGCAGTGCAGTGCACACTTCTAAGCTTTGTGATAGCTATGCAGGTAGTTATGCTTCTGTCTCCTACCTTCCACAATAAGGTAAGTTTTGAGATGGGGAAATAACAGACCATATTTTTCCAGTCCTATTTGCTTGCACAGAAGGGAGTCAAGATCCACCCTAAAGAAAAATGAGGTCAAAAATGAAACAATACTGATGAAAGAGAACTATTGTCCCATTTAGCTGTTGTTCTAGCAGCCTTAGCTAGAGCAACAGTCACAGTATGTGTCAGACAGTCTTAGCAGCAGACAACAAACTTGTCATTTGGATAAAGATTGTTGGTAGACAAATTGCAGAGGACGTCTGCAGCACGCTGGGTTTCCTTTCCCATAACGCCTATACAATGCCTCATAAGACTTTTTTCATCTGTTTGTACATACTCTGACTGCTTTAGCACCCTGGCTCACTTCCATCTGCTCATATATGTCAGTGCCTAAGTACTGTTTGGCTCCATTTAATTGTCATTTGCACCCCCTTTGCAAATACAGGTATTGTATCTGCTAGCTGATTTCAGCCCATTAATTCTCTTGCCAATACATTCCACGCAGCTAGGAGATACTCCCTTCCCCAGGAGGGAAAGGACAGATTGCAGGTGATGTACAGATACTTCTGTCAGCTACCATGCCTTTGGACTGTTCCTTCTGCAGTGCAGCTGTCTGTTATCCCTCCATAGTCTGTTGGAATGGACATTAAATGGAATAGCCTTACCTCTATCCAGTTTCTTCCAGTTAAAGTTATTCACTTTGAATCTTATACAAGTGGTAAAATACAGGAGGCAAATAAAGTAATCATGAATGTCCAAGATAACTTGGGATTTCACCCAGGCAGATTCATACAGCCCTCAGAAAATGTACTGATCTGTACTACTCACTTATAAGCTTTCCATTCTCCTGCATGTTTCTGTGGAGACATGGAAATTTAAGATTTGGCAAAAATCCTGAGTGCCTGGTCCCGTCTACAAAATGGAAAAATACATGGGCTGCCAAGTTTCGATTAGGATTTGGATTAGGATCCAAGTTTCCTTATAAACACATGAAGTAGTCATTCTGCTCAAGTCAGTACCCATCAGGCCTTAGTTAGAACATTGGTCCAGTCTTGGGCACCTCAGTTCAAAAAAATTAGTCATCTGGAAAGAGACCAAAAAGAGAGCACTAGAAGGTCCAGAAAATATATACTACTAAAACTGACTGCAAAAACTTGGATTGTTTAGTCCTTAGGGTTTAAGGCTGATTTGTTTTCTATTGGGAGTTGTTTTTCCAAGCCAAATCATTCCAATGATTTTGTTTATACTGCTGCTCCACAAACAGTTACATTTGAAGGGTTGGTGAACTTCAGTACAGAGGCAGGAAAAAGAAGCCAGGGAGGGCTGAAACTCCTTAAGGCATCTTTGTCAAGAGATCTAATCAGATAACTGCAACCCTGCATCTAATCATATGTACTATACTGTTGTGGTGTTTTGTTTTCCATTTTCTCTCTTGGCATATGAATCACTGCTCTTCCTTGGTTAGTATGAGTTGTCACTTATAGCTTCTCTGTCCCAAAACCAGATCAGATAATGTATTCCTACGCTGTCTGTGTCTAATCTAAAAGTTACCAAATCTTGCAGTGTTGGGGTCAAGCAGGCTGAGAGGCTCAGAAATCAGCATTTTCTGTCAACATTCATGCAGCTGTTTATATGTCTTCCCATCTTAGCTCAAAACACAGAGCCCAAGAAATCTGAGCTCTGGTTAACAGAACCAGAGCCAAACAGGTACTGTTGGCTCTATGTGCCATAGTATTCAATCTCAAGAGCGTGAATTAAATCCATCTGAAAGAAGCAAACATGTTTATATTCCCTAGCACTTTAGCTAAATCTGATTACACGCTTGTGTGTTTGTGATGAAAGTGACAGACATGGTGTCCTTGAGGGAACATCTGAACTCATCATAACTGACAAGATAGATGTGTCCTCAAAGTCACTTCCAGCATTTCCCTTGCTTCAGTTTAACCTATCTAGCTTTGGAAACTTAATCGAGGGAGTGGTGGTGTTTAGAACTGTCCTTTGAAGTTGGCTGTCTTCACTGACCAGAGAGAAAAATGTAGGCTAACTGTGATTCTGAATTAATTGTTTCTGTTACATTGCAGGATGTATACTAGATAAACTGATTCCTACTAATTTTGTAGCTAAACCAAAACTCCTCCTTTGCTAACCAACAGCTCTCATTATCGATCACTAAGAGGTTCTCTCATCCCAGGTGGCACCCTTCATTTGCTTGGTTACAGAGAAACATTGATTGACTCATCCGTGCTCTGCTCTGAAATTAAAGCCATAAAAGCAGTAAAAGATGAAAAGGAAGTTGGTACAGACTGTGTGAATCTGAGAACGGGCTCTAATAATTAGTCTTTAATGTGATTTTTATGCACTGTGGACATGTCACATCTTACGCTGATACTATGGTGATGCAGGAAGTCTCAGAGGTTTTGTTACCATAATCTTCCATAAGTTTAGATACATATCTCAGGCTTATACAAAAGTATTAGATGTGGGCCTTGGATAGAAAAGTTCATGGAACATTAGTATTTTGGTTATAGTTGATCTAAAGATGACATATTAGCAGATTGCTTTGTGGTCTTTCAGTACATTAACTTCTGATTTACAGTAGGAATGATGGCAGTCTCAAAAAAAAAGAATCAAATATTAATAAAATCCAGAATCAAGTCTTAAAAACAGAACTGGTTTAACTTCAAATAAACTTAATTTTTAAGTCAAAGCTTAGGTTTGGTTATTATTCAGGTTGGTTGTTATTTGAGGTTTCTGCCCATAACTGTGGCACTGTGGGTTGTGTGACTTGTATCTTAAGCTCCCTTACAAATTCAAGCACAAAGTCTGTAAGGTTGCCTTTCAGTGGAACTACTTTTGTTAATTGAAAAAGTTTTCAAAGGCAAGACTTGCTTGCCATCTTCAGTTTTCCATGTTTTTTATTTTTATTTATTAACCCATCATATTTCTTTTTCTGTTATCACAAAATACAGGTAAATATAAGAATATCAGTATAATTTGTCATTTGGGGATATTTTCAGCTTGCAGGTGTACTTGGTGAAACAGAGTGGAAACAGAGGCAGTGTCCTCATATACCTTAGTACTTGACCCTTCCATGACTACATCCAACAAATCTATTTGCTTCAAACCCCTTTTTTTCAAACTACCATTTTTTGGACTACCATGTAGTTCAACATTGTGCCCGAACACCAACTTGTTTTGACTTAAGCCAGTGGCAGACAAAGGCACCTCTTCAGAGAAACTCCCAGTTGGGGCACAAAAGCCAAAGTTCTGAAAAGTCAGTTTAGTGTCACCTGCAGTCACACCGAGCCCTGTCTTCTCCAGCTACCTGCCAAGAGCTGCAGCATCCTTCATGGGCCCAACAGCTTCTTGTCACCATTTGGGAAAACAAAAGCTTTCACAAGCTCTCAGTCATCATCCCATTCTATCCAGCTGACCTCACTCTTCATCTACAATACTTTTGCAGACAGAAGAAAACTCAAAGGGGGGAGGAGAGATTGTTTGTGGATTGCTGCATGTATGAGATAATCTTTGAAAGGTGTAGGAAGATGAATGGTGGTTCCATTCTTCTGCACAGATAGGACTGCAACTAGTGATGGAGATGTTCTAAATGTGCTTATAAGAACTCCTTACACAAATGATACAACTACAGGAAAATTACCGCTGTCTCACACTGCAAAGAAGTTGAATTTGGCTCCAGAATCAAGTGTTTCTTGTGGCAGACAATGTCTACACCCACTGCGCTTCTGCCTTGACAACAGATCTGATATTCTGTCAAGTGCCCTTCCTAAGAATTGATTGACATAATTTCATTCCATTTCTAGGATATTATGCATTTTTTGCTTCATATTTATCAGCATTTTTATAAAATATAGGACATTTTTAATTAACATATAACCAAGGAAGTGCAATTTTCACTTGTAGTTTTTACAGACCCTCTGTGCAAAGCAAGAAGACAAACAGGTTTCTGTTGCCTTGTAATATGTATAATGATCACTTTTTTAAAGTATAAAAATACAGTTTATTTAAGGTAAATACATTTGGGTTCTATTGGGAATATGTTTAAACCCTTTGGGACCTGTAAAGAGAGTGCATGCACAGCTACAGGGCACATCTCATCTTGATATTTGAAATCTTTCTAATTATAATTGGAAATTATTTGGGTATTGAAAGCTATGCTTTTACAGTGCATGTGGTCAATGGGGATTAGTTGTAATTGTTGGGTTTTACAAAGTTATGGCTGTGAAATAACAGTGTGCTATCTGGTTTAAAGCAATAATAGAGGCCAGAACATTTTGATTATTTTTAGTTATTTCATTTTCATTTCCAAGTTCCTAAGAAGCATGAAATCAGAATAAGTAACTCCTAAGACTTTTACTCCAATAACATTAATTTTTTGTACTGCTTATTATCGAGAATAATTTCAAGTCACATTATATCATGGAAATTATTTACCTCAGAGATCTTCTTGGACCTAAGTCTTAAGGCATGGAAATACCTAAGCCCAAGCAATGGTATAATATCAGATACAAGAAGCATGCAAGGAAACATATTGAAATGCCTTTTTTGTTTCAGTCTTAGAGAAAAAAGAGTTCCAATGAAAGGTAACATTGTTGGGAATAGAATAAGAAAATAAAAAAAAATAAAAAAGAAAGGGATGGGGAAAGGGGGAAACACTGTAGTTTTAAGCTTCATACTGTATATCTCAATTTCCTTTTAAAATATATTCCTGCTGAATTTAATAGCACTTCAAGAATAATCAAATGCATATTTTCACCCTTACAACAAATGCATTTTACTTCTTTTTATTCTAATTAAATTATTTCAAAGTTCTATAAAGTTCTTAGGCTTTCTTGCAGATTCATGTCAGAGGAGAAGGTGATTTGTCTACAGCAGATTTGTCTATATCACTGAAACCAATAAAAGATTCCTACTCCCTTCAAAAGATTTCTATCAAATTAGAGATTCTTCTCTTAGGAAGATCTGTAAATACAGTGAATAATTTGCAATCTAGACAAGATCTAGCTGGTAACCGTGCTTGTAACTAGCAGGTAACTCTTGGGGGACTACAGAGAGTAGCAAAGTATCAAAGTATCAAGTTAAGTCTCTATTGCCCAAGGGTTAACAGATCAAGATTAAATTGATCTGAAAGAAAAACATCCATTAATTATCTGCTTCTCCCAAATGAAATACTGTAGAGGATAGAAAATGCAAAATTGTCAACAAAAAATACACCTTTTTAAGCTTTCAGGTACACAGAACACACTCAGTGAGAATGAATTCAGGATCACTAGTTATGATATTATCAACCTGACAATAATTTGGAACAATTCTTTTATGTTTGGCTACAACTAAATAGCTTCACCAGCTAAAAGCAAGCTAGTTGTTTTGAATATAATAAATGTAGTAAATGTAATTTCTCCTCATGGACCTCCTTATAGTTGCTCCACCAGGAACATAATGGAGTATGAAACTGCAAACAAACTTTACCAGAAAAAGCAGACTATATTTTCATTAATTGTACTTGTGTTATTTTTATTTAAGTATTTTCCTGGAAAGCAGTGATGTCCATCATTCAAGTGCAAGACACTTAAAATGGGTTAATTCTGTACAAGTTTCTTATTTAGACACTGCTCTCCTTCAGCTCTTGGTGAAATAGTTAATGAAATAGCCTAATACGTTATTGTTACAATGATAGTACAGCAAAATCCAAATCAGTTTAATCCCTTTCAACATGAAAATTTATAATGGCACATGTTATGCCAGTATTTTTCTTGCTTCTTTGTTTGTGTTTTGGTTTGGTTTGGTTTTTTGTCATGGTACTGGTGATAGAAATTGACCCAGACACAGTTCAGAATACAATTCTGTAGAAAGAATTAACTGAATTATTCTCATCAGTTTTGGCATGGAAAATAAAAAAGAAAAAGGCATCACTCATGGTGTTGTAGCAGTGTTTGCATCAGATTCTTGCCCTCTATTAGTTTGCTATCCAGAAGTTAGTCCATTTTACTCTGATTTTGAGCACAATTACTCTAGCAGATGTCCTGTGGGAGAGCTGCTCGGTCCTCTGTAACAATGCTCTCTCAGAAGATCAAGAAAGCAACTTTGGCTTTTCTTTGCTGTGAAAACGAACAACATTTTAAGAATAATACGGATTAGAGCCCTGCAAACATGGGCTCACTGACCTGCCTCTATCAATGGCATGGCCCTGGTAAATGTAAGATACCACAACCTAATCAAGGAGGACAGTTTTGGCCCTCCTGTAATTTCCCTATTGGTACACCTTAAGTGTGCCACACTGAGTTAGCCAGGATATTGATCTAACTATTGCTACGTAGATGTCAGGAGAACAGTAGAAATTTTGGAGCCAGGCATGCAGTCTCCTACTCCCAAAACAGTATGTTCCTGGGCAGAAAACAGAGATGAAAAGATCTATCTCCCATTACAGGTCCCTTGAAGCATCCCAATGTCCCAGAAAGAGACTGTTTTAAAGCCAGGGTGTGGGGGAAGAATAATATTTATTACAAACAGCAAAATGTTTCTGCTATCTGGAAGACAAAGATAATGTGGCCATTAGTGTTGGTTTTACTATTTCCCATATTGTCAACACACTTGCCAAAAGTGAATTTATCAGCTCAGTGCAACCAAGAGATTTAGTTTATCTAAATGTTCTACAAGGAAAAAATTGTTTACCCAGGGTTTTAAAGATTGGGGAAAATCCAATATTCTATTGACATATGCTATATATTTAATTTGATGCTGTGGTTTAATGTCTCTTCTGATAAATTATAGTAAAATCTTTGCTAGGAAGAATGAAGTGTTTCAGTATCTATGAGTCATAAAATGTGGGGTTAGGAAACATGTTAATTGAAAAAACATTTGTGTATATTCTTGCAGTGACTTAAAAAATACTTCTGCTGAGTTTTTTGGTCAGTTGGTCCTAAATATTACAAGTTTTGTATTTTTCAGGTTTATTGTCTTTTCTACAGAAAGAAAATCCTGTAACAAAGTGATTAAATAGCTCAATTTATATTTTTTAGGCATATTGGAGATAACATCTGTAGAAATTGGAGTTGTGGCAGTTAAGTCTATTAAGAGCAACTACTATTTAGCCATGAACAAAAAAGGAAAAGTCTACGGCTCTGTAAGTACCTTTTCACATTCCAGATGGATTTCAGGAGTCAGCCCAGTTCCCTGTCTTGCCTATTGAAACACTGCTTGTCTGTGTATTGCTACTAAATAGAGCTGAAATGAGCTGTTTATCAAAATTTCATCCTCTGAAAAACCAGGATCACCCCTCTCCACAAGCTTCCTGTTGTTTGCTAGCTCATGTCATACCAACATAGCTGCTGGGATTTATCATGCTTACTGCCTCAGTCATATTGCTATTAAGGAGTGTTCAGTAGACAGGGTCTCACAAAATGTAATCTTTAAGGCTTGTTTTCCCTGGTTTTTTATACTGTGCAATCACACTTAGCAGAAATTTGAGGTTGGGGAGAGAGGAATAAAGATGCCTGAAATCATTGAGCTGATGGAGTGAACACCCCAAATCATTAAATTAAAACTTTGAAGAAGATTCCTAGAGTAGCAGGCTTTAAATTGACTATATTGACTAATGAGCAAGATTATGGATAGTACAGCGAGACATGAACTATCAGCAGCTGAGATTTATCTGAGCAGAATTCAGGTAACACTTGAAAGTTGTCCATATACACTTAATTTGTATTTGTGTAAGTTTGGGATTACAGATACTTTCAGGGGAAAAAATATCCAAACACCAAATCCCAAAAGTAATCAAGCAAACAAAAACAAACCAACTCAAGGAAACTCAGAAACTATCCAACTTTTTATATAAAGTGATATGATCTATAAATCTAACAATTAAACTCAAATTTATCCTCACACATCCCCATGATTACAGAAACACCAGGTTGTTCTGGTATTACATCTGGTTTGGTTTGCAGTTTTGCAATGTTGTTCCAGTTCCTGGAAAGGTTATGAGCCATTCTGCAGGTTGCTTAATGTTCAGATCATCCATATGCTTTAAGGATGTCACATATAGGGACTGAGTTTATGGTTGAGCAATGTTGCTAGGCCACTTATTTCTGCTGAAAACAATGAAGTAATGGTAATCTCAAGTGAGACTCAAAGGATCTCTAGTCATTTGGTTCTCTTTCTTAAGAAGAGAGTGTGTTGAGTTCATACAAACTATATACAGTGTCCTCTCTCACCTACACTGTGGCTAGTCACTCCTGGTTCAATAACTGCTGGTTTTCTAAACTCCGTGACAGTTTCAAAGAATCACATTAAGGAGAGACAAGAACAAGACATTTTTCTTATATTCCTGTAAATGTAGATTTAACTTCTAGATTTATACTTGTCAGAAATACAGGATGATCAGTGCTTATTGAGAGAGGAAACTGTGTACTGAGTTACTCAATACAGTCATTGATCATGGGTATGCTGCTGATGTAGGTGAGGGTTTTAGCATAAATCACCATGTTCAGTCCACACATCTCAGTGGTGCACCTCAGCCATTTGTGATGGTCCATCCCAAAGCCCAAGACAGACTCTCTAACCCCAGTTGTCAGCCTTGCCTGGTTGGTGAGAGTCTTTAGAGTCTGTCCCAACACTATATATGTACAAAAGACATCGAAGCAGCTTTCATGTACCATAGATGGAAATTGCTGCCATAAGATTCAGTAATTCATAGTGTATTAGAAATAGTGTTGACAGGAAGATACGAATGTGGGAAGCCTTTTTTTTTAATTCCAGCTGAGATAATTTTTCAATATTCACATCATAAAATCACAATATAATGATTTATCAAAACCTATTCCATAATACTTTAGCAATTTCAAGAATGCTTCTGTTACTATTTTTCCAGTAATCCCAGGACTTGCAGTTAGCCTCATATTACTGCAGTGTGGCAGCTTGCAGATGGATACGAATACCAAAACCAGAACCAATAAAAATTCTAAAAGCACCCTTGAGCACGTGCACAATAGACATTGGTGCAGACCTATGCTGAAATTTGTTTTAAATGAGTAAAACAGTCCTGTGTATTACTCAGACCCCTGCCAGTAAGACTTCAGAAGCACATCAAAACATCATATTTTCTGTTATCTAAGAACAGAAGTACAAGTTGAATTTGAGTACAATTCTGCATCTAAGAAAACAAGCAAAGCTCTTTCTATATTAATCAAATACTTTTCCATTTGACTGATTTTGGTTAAAATGAGGGGGGAAAGGCTCACTCTTAGATTTCTTTAACAAATTTAGCTTCTTTAAGTTTCTTTAACAAATTGGCAGATAGGAGAAGTTACTATGGTTTAGGACTGTGATTGATGAGCACCTCCCTTTTTAATATCTTGATGCCAGAGGTGACATATTGCAGAAAACAACTGGTAAATTATCTATATGGTGGCTTTGTGGTGAAGGCAGGGCCAATAGTGGTCTTGTAAAGAGTCTTGCCTTGATAGTGTCTTCCTCGCTGATCATTGTTCAAATAACTACTAATCCTGAAATTAAAGAACACTTTGGGAGCCAAATTTAATTTGAATGTATGCAATTCCATCAAGCAAGTCTTCAATGGTTGTAGAAGCAACCAAGGGAAACAAACTGTTCACACAAAATTCTCACTGGATCAAAGCCCTTATCATTAACTAGTATAAAAATTCTAATTTAAATTAATAGGTACAGGAAATATAGTTAACTTGATTTAATTGACATGAAACTTGATTTATTATTCAGACTTATTTCTTGTCTTGTTCATGATCACATTAAAAATAGTACATGTAGTTAGTACATCATACTCTGAGATTCTGACCTGCTTCTCCCTGAACTGTGCAATGACATTTTCTGAAATGCAGGAACAACAAAATGCTGATTTTTCATTCTAATTTAATTATGTTTCAAACACCCCAGTTTTAAAAGCCTTCTAAATGCAATATAAGTAGTTTGTTAAAATTGGATGGCTTTATATATACTTGTTTATGAAAAGAACCATTCTTGACTTCTATATAGAACAGTGCATCTACGTAAAACTACATTTAACAGTATAAAAAATAAGTAGGCTCCCCCACGTTCTTCCACAGGCTTGTATTTTTGATTCATTTTAACAGCCTGACAACTGATTCTCCTTTAAAAATAGAAAATCTTAATCCCTGGTCCCATACATAAAATTACTTCCTAACTAAATTGACTAAATTGTTTAGTCAATAAGATATGGGATCATACATGATTCCTTTTTAGGCTAAGCTTTTTTTCAGGTCAGCCAAGTGATAGGCCTCACACCAATTGTGATAGCAGCCTAGCAGTGATTTACACCTATCCAAAAAAAAGCCCTTTTTCATCACCAGAGTGGTTCAAAGATTCTTACTTTAAATAAGAAATAGTCCTATACCATCAATATTTGTTTAATGTATGGTATCAATAATTTCATTCAAGATATTTAAGAGTTATATTTGTTAGAAATGAAATGTGATTTATGATTCCAAGATTGCTTCTTTATGCTTTTGAGTTTATGAATGAGAACTTGATTTAATATTCTTGCCATGTTCCAACAGAGAGATGCTGATTTTCAGTTCTTAATTAATGAAATCATTTAACTGCTATATTTATGCATTGAATTATTAATTATATCCTTTTTTAATTTCACTTTTTGCAGTCTAACTGATGATGCTTTATATGCTGTGAAACTTTTATTTAAATACACTGTGGAATCCTAAAAGAGTGTCACATACAAAAGACTACAATCTTTTGAAACATTTTTAAAAAGTATTTTCTTTCAGTATGCTGAAATATTATGTTTGTTCTGAATCTGTGGGTTTTTTCTTCTTTTAACAGAAGGAGTTTAATAGTGATTGCAAATTGAAGGAAAGAATAGAAGAAAATGGATATAACACATACGCGTCCTTAAATTGGAAGCACAATGGAAGGCAAATGTTTGTGGCCCTGAATGGGAGGGGAACCACAAAGAGAGGACAGAAAACAAGAAGGAAAAACACTTCAGCTCACTTTCTTCCTATGGTAGTCATGTCGTAGATGAACAAACTTTTTTTGACGCAGTTGAACCAAAGGCTGTTATGTCAAGAATATTTGGTAATTCTCTTAAAAGGTAGATGCGGAGAAGTAGCACAGACATCTGCATGTTTGAAATGAGAGCAGGGGAAGCCTTTGAAGATTTTGTACTTATTGCTGGCACATGAAATACCTTTATTTAGTTCGTTGTCATATCTTATAATCAAAATGAAGCTGGATCAAAGGGGATGGAATTTATTGCCAGTGTGAACTTTTTTTTTTTTTTTTTAATCACTGCAACAGACCTTGATGGACATAGGACAATCTGTTGCGTGATCTTCATGGGGAATGCTATTTATGGAATACTAACTCTTATCAAAGTCCTTAATTGCTCATTCAAGCCTAATGATTCAATGAACAGTTAGACACACAAGCATTTACTGGAAGCACTTGGGTCATATGCACAAATAATGACATTTCTGGAGAAGCCTTGTGGACAAATGGATAGGATAAGCAAAGTAGTGTATAACTGTTCTAACAAAATGAATAGTATGGTTTGCTTGTATGTCCTAAATTCATTTCTCTTTATTTCTCTCTAAGTTATTTATTTAATAGGATGTTAAATATCTTTTTTATTTGAAATGTTTCCTCATTTGCTTCTTTCTTATTTTCCCTTTTTCTTAGTACTTCACAGAGGGGTTGATAGATCAAAATGTCAGAACCTCAGAAGTACTCAGAGAATTAGACAAGGCTTTAAAGGGAAAATTTAGAGTGTATACTCCATTTTTTCATAAACTGTCTTGCACTTAAGCATAAGACCAAACAAGCAGTGCTTGGATTTATGGTATTGAGTGTCTTTATATTGCAGAAATTTTTGTACTTATCAGCACTCAAGAAAAACCTTCAAGAAATACTTTGTTCAAAGGGTCTTTCTGCTATTTTGAAGTTGAGAAAAGGAGCCACATCTGTACTTGGGTGTCAATGCATCTGTGTGTATATTCACCTGACTTTAATTTCAGTTTGGAGCTAGGATCTAACACAATGCTATCAGTGTGATATTCTGCAGCACACATTGGGCTGGAACCCTGATGTGGTCAGCCCTGTTAAAATCACTGAGACTGCGAGCATTGAAGTAAAACAGTAGTGTGTAATTCCTAAGTGTAACATTTGGCCACTGAAAGGCAAGCAAGAAGGCAATGCAGTCCTGCATACCTTACTCAATTGATACTTATTCAACCCATTTGCCTTTGGTACCAGCTTGAAGAACCACAGGCATATAGTGGGAGTGATATCTAGCTAAGGGCTGCAAGACCAAAATCACCCTCGTGCAATCCAAATCATGCTCATGCATTTTTCAGAGATTATTACTCATGTGTATATTATATATGAGAGCCAACTGAAAAGCTGTGCTGGTTTCCAGCTTTAGCATGCCTTTCACAACCATCACAGTAACTGAAGGCTCAAAATACATAATATCCAGCACAATTTTATGAAGTGTTACTCATCCCATGGCTTAACTTGAGCAACTGCAGTATAATAAAGTTAAGCATAATATGAAGCCTGTTCAATTAAAGGTACATAAGGTTTGTTTTATATTTTGCTTTACTCAGTAATTTTAGAGAGCTCTGGAAAGCTCACCAGTGTAACCATATTGAGATTCATTTTGTTAGAGCAGATAAATAGAAAACAGTACATCAAACAATTTGTACCACTGTCTTCACATTGTATTCCACTAAATAAATAAATAAGCCTTTGCAGTGTCTTTAGTAAGAAACAAAAGTAGTATAATATTATTTTGTTTTAAATACTTTACTGATAACTATAAGATTATATTGATGCTGCAGTTTATCTTCAATATTTCTCGTTGTGAAAAAGTTGGTTTTATTTTTATTGTTTGGAGACTGTATTTTGGTACAAAGGAGAGCCTTGCTTAATGTGTCTTTTTGAGAATGTTTAACCTCTATAAAGGCTGGTGTTGTTGGAATCTTCTATAACTTATTTAAGTCAATGTTTAACCAGCACTTCAATCTTAATCTGTTATTTAAATATTAGCTGTTTTTAAAAAAAAAAAGCAAAAAAAAAAAGCTTTCCCATAAAATACAAAATGGTCAGATTATATTTCCTGTCCTTAAATAAAGTCAGCTGTTTTAAAACTAGGAATTCATTGAGAGACAACATATTTTTAGTTGATAGCTGATGTTGCATTTCATGGTAGTTTATCTCCAGTTTTCTTCTTCACAAATGGCATTTTTCTAGAAAGAGAAATAAGAATTTTAGATTTTAAATGTAATTGCAACTCACAGCAAAATTTACCTACCATGATAAAAGCAAGTCTCTGTTTAAATTTGTAATCAGTAATTAAAACTGACAAGACATAATGGACCACCCATACTGAACCTTCAGTGTGAGTTGGATGAATGCAGTATTGAATGACGACTTAAAGAACATTTAGGGTACAAATGAAATTCTCTTCTTACAGACTTACCTAGATGACTTGGTCAGGGGAGGATTATGCATAAATATTATCATAGTACTCAAAACACCATGCTGCTCAAATGACAAGATCAGGAAATATCACTTTTCCAAAGTGAGCCAGGAGCCATTTGCGACATGAAGAGTGGTTTCTGAAAATTAACCAAAATAAAAAACCCTTGAAGGAATCAATGATTCCTGTGTGTTTGGTATACTGTAACGCCCACTATAGTGGGAGCAAACTGCAGATATTAGAGTATCCCAGGTCCTCAACCATAAGCTCTGTTTTCTGTCACCCTGAGCATAACAGTCTCCTGAGTAAAAGGAAAACAGGGGAAGGGGTTTAGAAAATAAAAGGGATACCAAAATCACTGAGCAACAATGTATAGTATGTTATATTTAAATAAAAATAATAAAATGTGGGGATTAGAGAATAAAAGTATTGTCTTTGTTTGTTTTATTAACCTAAAATTGTACTGCACAATAAAAATAAAGAAGAAAAAGATCTGGTGTATTACGAGCTCTGCTTTCATGCTGTGTACTCCCCAAACAAAAATAATTTTAACATTTCTAAGTATTTTTAATATTTTGTATGTGTGAGGCCTCTATCTCCACACTAATAACAACCAAATGTTCCAGATTCTTCCTGTATTTGAGTCCACCTAGTTTTATACAGTGGGAAAAAACAATGAATTTAGAGGAAGCTTGATTGATGAAAGAAAGAAGGGGTTTAGGAAGAAGAACATGTACTAAATATAACTTAAGCTATAAGATTCCAGCTTTGGAAGAAAAGATATGGCTCAGTTTATCATGTTAAATGAGTACTGTATCCTTTCCCTGACAGAGACAGATAAGATTTAATCCATTTATTTATTTAACCGATTGCTTCTTAAATGTTATTAAATGAACGATATAGTGTGAGAGAAGAGTCTTGCTGATAGCCATAATTATTACATTTCTATGGTAATTTGGAGATACAGTAGGAAGGTACTGTGTCAGAACTGTTAAAGTGCTTTAATACAAAATCAGCATAAGTTCACACTGAAAGCCACCATCAAGTAGAAGATGAATGCCTGGGCCTCAAGATTGAGGAACTCATTTATACAGAAGTTCTGGCTGGCCCTTTACTCCCCTGACTGGTGTAGTGTCTCAACCATTCTTCACAACAAAGTCATAACAGTCAACAAAGTCAAACCTGAATGTGATTACATGTATAGGTGTAGAATGTGAAGCCAATTCCATTGAAAGTCAGAAAGTGACAGCTTCTGAGTTTAAGTCACCTGCAGCAATCTTTTTTTTCTTCCCCTCCACTCTGTAACATTTAAGATTTTCCTTGGACTTTTGTCAGAGGCCTGTCACAGTTTTTCCTCACTGCAGATGAAATGCAATGCAGCATGAGGTTTCTAACAACATGTCCTACCTATACCAGCTAAAAATGAAAATTCATTTGTGAAGAAAATCCAATTAAAACCCTCAGGTGGAACGTTGCAAACACAGCCATTGCTGAAACCTGCCTCTGACACACAGGACTGGATATAACAGCAGACTAGTCCTCAGCACTCATGTGCTTAGTTTAAGACTTACTTGTATTAGATTTTCCTCAAACTTGTCATCTGTTTTGTTATAAAGAATGTCAGTGAGATTCAGATATGAGCTTGTCCACTGGGGGTGTTTAATACTAGACACATGGTTTTGGCCCAAGAAGTATTTGAGTTTCTTGGTGCTTTGGAAGTGTACTTTAAGGAAATATAAAATTTCTCCATTCTTCTGCTAATCCCTCTGGCTACAATTCTGTGCTCACTGTTGGAGACAAAACATTTTAGAAGAAAATTTTTTTGTCTGTAAACTGATGAAACATGGACTTCAGAGATGGCCTCCTCAGCAGAAAAAAAAAAAATTGTGGCATGATTGCACTATGAAGGTTGTGGAGAGAAGTTGTCCATGCCAGGACAAACACATTTTAACACCTTTGTCAGGGACGTGGACAGGGGGATCCAGGGCAGTCTCAGCAGGTTTGCTGCTGACACTGAGCTGGGTGGGGCTGTCCACACAGGGGAGGGCAGGGATGGCATCCACAGGGACCTGGACAGGCTTGAGAGGTGGGACCCTGCAAACCTCAGGGAGCCCAGCAAGGCCAAGGGCAAGGTCCTGCACATGGGCCAGGGCAATTCCAAGCAAAAGTACAGACAGGGCAGAGAATGTATCAAGACTCACCCAGGAGAAAAATACTTGGGCATGTTTGTGGTCAAAAAGCTTAACATGACAGGACAACACCTGCTTGCAACCCAGAAAGCCAGCCACATCTTGGGTTTCATCAAGAAGCCTGACCAGCAGGTCAAAGGAGCTGATTCTCCCCATTTACATTGTTCTATGAGACCCCACCTGGAATACTCTGTACAGATCTGGAGTCTACAACACAAGAAATATGTGGTCATGTTGGAACAAATCCAGAGGACAGCCATTAAACTGATCACAGAGATGAAAGACCCCTTCTGTGGTGACAAGATGAGAGAGCTGGGGCTGTTCAGCCTGGGGAAAAGAAAGCTCCAGGGAGATTTCATTGCTGCCTTCCAGTACCTGAAGGGGGCTTGCAAAAAGGCTGGAGAGAAATTTTTCACAAGGGGGAATTGTGAAAAGTTGAATTAAGTTGAAGGAAGATAGGTTTTGATGAGATATTAGAAAGAAATTTATAATCCTAAATAAGATCATCTCAAAACCCACAAGTCTTATGATCATCATATGAGAGCATTTCCATATCACCATGCACATATAGTGTCATCTGATTTTGAAGTGCAACCTCAAAATTACTGAAGAAACATTAGATTAAATTGCTTCTCCAAATATATAGAGAGCAGTCATAACTGGTTGCATTGATTTTTAACACAAGTTGAGCTGGTAGTTTTGGTAGTTTGATAAGAAAAATATCTCTATTTTAATCCAAGGTAATTTAAGAATAAAATCATCTGAATTAAGGGAATAAAACTGAATTAAGGGAAATTCAAGTTAAGTTATTTGGAAAAACCTCATTAATACCAAGAGCTCCAAAGTAAGCTGATTTAGATAATTGTACAACTTACTGAGTTTTAGGCATGTAAGAGCTATCAGGAATGGTTTACATTGCTGATTCTGCCACAGACATGAGCATAAAGCAGATCTCTTCCAAAGTAACTTATAGCAATATTTTGTCTGATCCAACTAACCATCTGCTGAGTCTATATAAAACACAAGACAGTTATCTGCAGGCATAACTTTCAGTTGCTACCAAGTTCAAACTCAAGCCAGTAATATGTAGAGAGCCTCTTAAAATTTTCCAGAGCCATACAGTTACCCAATTATGTGCAAGTGTGTTGCAACAGGACAGAATCATTAGTATTTAAAATGTTTCTAAGTAGAAGAAATCAGAGTGACTAAAAGCAGCCAAAGAACAAGTTTTTCTGACAGAGCACACACTTACGGGAAACGTCAGCAAGCCTTTCGGTCCCATCTTACCAACCTTTGTAAAGAGATGCAATCTGGGTCTGACTCAAGCTTCCATTGCACACTGATTGCAGGAGGAAATATTGACACCAGCACTTACAAAATGAAAAGATCAGTACCCATCTCCTTTCAGCACTCTGTAACTTGCATGAAAAGCAAAAGATGATTTTCATAGATAATTACTATATTTTTCAGTGGTTCTTGCAAGAATGACCTCACAATGAATAAAACCCTTCATTATCCCTCAAAATGCATGTCCTCCTAGTCTGAGTTGACTTATGGATATTGTTCAAGAAAATTGAGTTATTTCAGCTTTTACTAACAGCACTATAAATAAACCTGTAAATAGAATCACAGAATCATAAAATGGTTTGAGTTGGAAGAGATCTTAAAGATCAGCTATTTCCCACACTCCCCATAATGAGAAGTGAAAATGAACACCTCCACTAGACCAGATTGCTCAATGTCCTGTTCAACTTGGCCTCATCACTTCCAGAGATGGGTCATCCACAACTTCTCTGGGTAACCTGTTCCAGTGCCTTACAATACTCATAATGAAGGATTTCTTCCACAATTTTTTCATATTTAATGTAATTTTTAATCTGATGGCAGCTTAATAGTTTGTAGTGTTTATTTCATGTATTTTTTCTTCTGTTAATTTTAAGCAAATAGCAGACTGATCCTTCATTACATAGAGATGTCTATTTATATTGGGGACAGCTCAGCCACTTACAGTTTTTTCTTTTGACAGTCTGTACCATAATTTTAATATACACAGTGAAAAAGGGAAAATACCCAACATTCATGACTATTGCATTACTGCTTGGACTCTGCAAACATGGGAAAGATTCACCATGACTAAAATACAGAGAGAAGAGGGAAAAATTATTCTTCCAGTTAATTGTAGTACCAACAGATATGGATATATCATGAAATATAAAGTATGCTGCACATTGTGTCATATTCTTAAATTAATTCTATATTTATGTATATAACATGTAATAAAACTTACATCCAACAGTTATAAATAACACACACAAGCACAGAGGCTTGCACCATTGGTAGTTTCCTGCTAATCTCAATCTATCGTTTTCATTTCTTTAGCTCTGGAGGACCACCCATGTTATTCCCTCCTGTAGCCTCTACAACTCAAGTAGGAAGTTTGCTCAATCAGCAACCTTCAAAGATAATACCCATCTCTAAACTCCACAACCCTTACAACCCATCTGACAAAGTCTCGGACCTCAAAATCACTAAGGCATGTCTTATCATTTCTCTGTATGTTTGGCAGCTATCAGTTTGCTGTTCATAGCAAAAGTACAGATGTTAGCTACAGCTACTCCTGTTTTCAAAACTCCAATGTTTTAGATGCCAAAACCCAAGAGTTAATACACATTAATGATCCAGTATGATTATTTATCTCTGTTTTGATATGCTGGTATATGACAGAGAACAATAAATAAATGAATGTCATAATTGAAGTATTATTATGCATACTCCTAAGATGTATCTTAAGGAGGTAGGCCTTTTTTACTAAAGAGACAGAATTCAAGGAGTGATTTATTTTAAAAAAAAGATTATACAGGTTTCCATTTGGAGGATTTTATTTTCTTCAGTCCAAAGGAAGGAACATGAACAAAACCCCTGCAGACATACTGAAGGCAGAAGCAACAATCACAGCTAATATCTCAAGACCAGTAAGTCATGTAAGACCTACCAGGAAAACTCTCGGCGGAATCCTCTTCTTTATGGGTGGGTGAAGATAGAAAGACAATTATTGAGTGCCAAGCCCTGTAACAGAAGAAAGATTTGAGCAGCTGTGTTCTTAATACTCATAATAAAGGGACTCAGTGCAACTGGCATCTGAGACAAATAGCAACAGGGCATAATCCCTGATGTCACCATGATGGTATTTCAGAACACTACACTTTTTACTCAAAAGGTTAAGGAAGGAATTAGAAGTAAATTGATATTTACCCATTTGGAAAACAGTATCCAAACAAGATTTCATTATTTTAATTTAGTTAACAAAGTTAGTGAGCAAAACATAATAATTGCCTATTGTGCTTTGGAAGTAAGTACTACATGTATTCCAGAGAAGAATAACATGAACATTGGCAATGCACTGTAACGACCAACATAAATGCTCCGTGTTGTTGAGAAGTGGCAGGATCACCTATATCAACAAAGAGCTGCAGAAAGGGGGAAGTGGATACATCCAGACACACACAAAACTTTGACTGAAAATATTTTACCTCAAATTACTTCTTATTTAAGCAAATTTTTACCTCAGAAACTATAATACATGAGACTAAAAGGGATTGTGGCTACATGGTAGAGCAGTGTTTCTTAACTTAGAAGGTATGCCCTGAGTGCAGCAAGATGATATATGGAGTTTTATAAATAGGAGATCACTGCAAAAAAAAAGTTAGTCCAGGACAAGCATCATACCAGGAAAGCAACATAAGCATTTAAATGTGACTGGATGAGGAAGACAACAGGAAGACAGGAGTATTGGGAAGAATGAGTTAAATTAACATGCAGAATCTCACATCAAAGTTTCAATTTAAGTTTTGGGCAGTGTCTGAGCCTTAGGGAGAAGTTGAAATTTTCTTCAAAATCAATCCTAGAAGTAAGCTGCTATTGGCTTCTAAATATTACATCAAATGTGATTTTGTTTGTTTCAAGCCCTCACAGATTGTCCACACTGTAAACATTTTCCTGGTAACATTATTGTGTTTTATGTAAATACGGAGAATTTTCTTAACTTGAGCCAGATTACGTTTTAAACAAGCACCATGTAACAAGGATGGCCCTAATTAAACAGAGGACTGCTGGGAGTACTATTGCAATACATAGAAATCTTGTGCCATTTCCTGTCTTTTTTTTATTGAGCATGAAATCCACAACAGATTTCCTGCCACCTAGGTAGAACTGAACAAGACACACTCTCACTCTTACTCTGCCGTGCAGATGCATAAGCCAGCACTGGGTGTCTGCAGCAATCTGTGCTTACCTGGGTTCGTGACAGAGCCTGTCACCATGAGACAGTTTAGCAGGCAGCATGAACAAGAGCTCAGCCACTGAACATGGTTAGAAAATCCAGGGGCTTTCTGAGGGAAGGGGAACTTCACTCGGGTAGCTGTCACCATACAAGATCACACTTCACTTTTTGGAAGAATGGCAACTTTAACCAATAGTGGAAGTAGTTAATGAGGTTCAAACGGACCAAATAGGTCTGATGTAGTCAGTGTTTTGTACATGTTCAGGTAAGGCACTCGCTCTGTTTTACATATTGCTTCCTAGAAACACCAATAAGAGAAGTATAAAAATCAGAAACAAGTAGTGAAGTCAAGACAAAAGAGAAGAGCTGAAGCAGAAAATACAAGAAGCTGGCTGCACAGTGGGTTGGCAGACGTGGTCTTGTGCAATTATCTGTACTTTAACTTATTTTCTGCAGTGATCATCACTTCCCAGACACACCTCAGGCTGCTTCCATTGCTTGAATGAACCACTGCCTCCACACTACCACAACTGCCATGCCTTTGATCGTGAGTATTTGAACAATAGTTTTTTATACATATTCAGTTATAGAACTTTTCAGTAATTACACTTGCAAGCAAGACAATTATCTCCTTATCTTTCTTCACACATCCAAAAAACATGAAACTAGAATGGAATATCACTTTGTCTTCACAAATTTCTCTATCATGGCTGTATTTTCTCAACCAGATTGTAAGACACTATGGCCTAATTTGTGCTTGACTGAAGTATATCCACTTGAAAATGATCTTATCTTGACAAGAGTATTTAAAGAGAGACAAAGTCCAGTTTTGTCCCAGTCACATGCTTTATTGCAATTGTGTTTTTCTGGTTTATTGCAAATCTTGGCTTCAGCTTTCCTTTTTTTTTCACTGTAGCTAAAAGGCAGAGATAGCTAGTGTTTTACTCTGTGAAGGACCAAAATCAACTCACTCCTTATGTTTCTAAGTAGTAAAAATTCTTTCAGCTCATAAGGCATGTGGTTCCTCCTCTGATAAAGCTTAATTCTCTTAACTCTCTCTCTTTCTCATTTTTGTTCTTCTTATAGTATCTCTAGTGTCTAGAGTATCCTACCAGAAAGATAAAAATAAAAAATTTTTGGTTTTTTCACCCCTACTTATAATTAGAGCATGACATTAGTTCACCTTTTTCCACAGAATGTTTTTCATTATGTTAGTTTGTACAGATAAGTAAGAAATTGATATTTATGTCCAGGGCAGTGATTAAAACCCTGAATAACATCAGGCCTAATATGGAACTCCTGTATGTTCAGTTGGGTTCTTTTCTGAATACCAGTTTTTGCCAATGTGTTTTACTGCTACTTCATAATTTGGAATTTTTTTTAACTGAATTGAGATACAATGACTAATGGAAAGTTTATGAAATATAGTATATCTACACATTACATTTATCTGTCAAACTTGTTATCCTATTAAACAAAATCTAATTTACTTCATAAGGTCTAAATTTCCTTTGAGGTCTATTAGCTATTACAATACTTTCATTCTCTGCTTCACAAATCTTGTTGCAGAAATTGCATAAAACTGACTGGTTTATATACCATGGAGTTGTCCCACTTGTCTGTCAGATGATAATTGCAATTTTGTATGCTTTTTATTAGGGATATTATTTAATTCAATAATTTTGATATACTCTTTGTAGATAGTTCCAAAAGGAATGAGAAAAACCTAGCATCAATATGCCTAATTTACTAAATATTAGTTCACATTCTCATTTCTACTTAATCTGCAAATGAATTTAAAATTATTCATCTAATCATTATGACAATAGTTTGCTGCAGGAACATAGCAAATAAGAAAATTTATGCTAGTTTTGTTTCTCATGAATCCCTTACTAATGAGTCACACATGAAATTAGGCAATATCCAGTAAAACAAACAAGCAATTAATTACTGAATCTCTTTGGAAATTTACAGATAATCTTCTATTAGCCTAGTACTTATTACTACCACTATTATTTTATCAGCAAGCTGGAGATATAAACCTGATAATTTTCTATTCCAGAAATTTTGTCTATACCTAATGTCTGACAGAAGCTCATCCAACAGTTTAACATATCTAGTTATGGAAATTCTGCTGCTTTTTCTAATAGCTTGCTTGTGTGTTGAACTGGCCTTTTGATGTGAAAGTTTTTCTTAAAATCCAATATAAATGGTCCTTTCTAACAATTAATCTAACTAGTTCACATTCTGTCTATTACAGAGATGAAAACACTTGATCACCATCCTCTTTGCAATAACCTTTTATGCATTTGAAGCCTGCTATCATAGCCTGTCTTCATTTTTCTCTTTGCCAGACTAAACAAATGAAATTCTTTCATACCTGCTTTCGAAGTCATGTTTTCTAAACTGCTTATCATCTGTATTATTTATGACAAGTTATCTCCATTTTCTGTGTCTTTCAGCAAAAGCGTCCCCTCCTCTAAAAGTGCTCATGGTATAAGGTAGCATAAAATAAAGATAACTGTAATGAGAGTCATGCTTTTAATAACTTTCTGAAATGGCATTTGTCTCTTTTGTAAATGGCATTCAGTTGCATATGTGTCCCCAGCTTCTTTCCTGCATTTTCCAAGCCAGTCCTTGAACATTTCCTATTCCTGTAGTCAGTGAACAATAGTTCAGAGAATTTTCAACCATCAGTGACCTCACTCATTATCACTGACAGCCATAAGTCCTTAACTTGCTTGACCATGGATCAGAGGACTTCATGGAAAGCATATAACCCGTACAGATAAATATTAACCCAGACACAGAACCAAAAATTATATGAACTAAGAATTTCCTCTCTCTGCCCTCCAACATTACTCACTACAGGCTTGTAGCTATGTCCTATCCTTTTCCTGCTCTAAAAATTTAGTTAATACATTTGTTTCTTGAGAGCCAGCAAGTAAGTCAAGCTAAATTGGCTCACTTTTCATATAAACCTCATATAGACAACTGTTTAATTTAGTTAGTTTACTCTAACATGTAACACATGTAACATGTTTATGTTACTCTAACACTTGCCAAGCCTCAGTGTCTAAGAGACAGCTAACTGCATCTATAATAATCTAGACTTATCCTACATATCCCAGATATTGTTTTCAATTTCTAAATAAGCAGCTAGCCTGTCTGCTGTAACAGGCCATTTTCTGAACATTACTCCTAATATTATATAATTAAAAAAACCCAGGAATATTGTTTATCATTATGAGCAGATAGTTAATTCAGTTCAGCTTTAGAGAGCCTTTAAGGTTTTTATTTCTCTGCCTTATGACAGGAGTGATGGAATACAAATACACCCCTGAAATCCTCCCTATTCAATTAGATAATAGGGACAAATTCTTCACTGAAAGGATTTTAAAAATTGGAACAGGATGTGCAGGGAACTGGTTGAATCCCGACCTTGCACAGGGTTGAAAGATGTGTAGCTGTGGCACTAAGGGACATGGTTTAGTGATAGATATGGCAGTGTTGGGTTTATGGTTGGACTAGATAACCTAAAAGGTACTTCCAAGCTAAATGATTATATGACTCTGGAATATTTTAAGGAAAATCAGTGTCATATTTTAGGATACTTATCTTGAACTCAACAAAGGAGAAAAATGGAAAGAATTTTTCATAATTTTATGCCACCAGAAGTTTTCTGCTAATTTTTAAAATTGCAGATTAACTTTTACTGGTCTTATTAAACAAAAAAGCCAACTCAGAAATAAAAATAATATTGTTCAATTAACAAGCATTAAAAACATGCTATTGTTAAAAGATATGATAGCGGCTTACTCTGAACAACACTAGAATCAATATGCTTTGAAAAAGGGATGTGAAGGTTGACAAGAAGTTTGAATTTCATTGTTTTATTCTCCTTATGATGATATGTCCAACTTCAGACATATAAAGTGATTCTTGCCTACATTAAGCTGCTTTTTAATGAAAAGAATGTCCTGAATCCCATGCACAGAGCCTAGAACTCTGTCCCTCACTACAACCCCACCAACATTGATGCGTAGACCATCAAGAATAGCAGCACACTTCAATTCTTCCCTTTAATTTTGAGGGAACTCATATTTTTTAATCAGGTTTTAACTGTACTTGCAAGACTAAGTACCAAGAAATTGCTTTGATTACCTGTCACTTACTTAACTGTCACTATGCATTTAGTGGGTAGGTTTTATAAATTATGTTTTATTTGGCTTTCTTTTCTTTAAGATCACACACGATGCACTTCTACACCTACACCCTGCAGTGTTAATTTTCTTCTTCACTTGCTATGTTTAATGATAGACTACTCTTTTTTAAGCTTAAAAAATACTCAGGAGATTCCATTAACCTATTTAAAAAAAAGCAGCAAGTCTTCAGCTGCAAGGTCTGCAAAATTTATAGCTAAAAAGAAGTCACCCTTCAATTTTGCAACACAGGTTTCAGAAAACATTGTAAATACACCTGTTAACACTTATGCTACATGCAGTCAGGGATGTTCTCTAAGCCACTGTTCCAGTGAAACAAAAGGTAAAAATACTCATCACACGGGTCAGAAGGGAATGGAAGTGGGAAAGACCTATAGAACACACTGGGTTGTGTTTGGGTGATAAATGAGCAGTATGAAGGTTAGCTTATCTTTAGACCAAAAATCTGCAGAGGCACTGATGTTATGGTACATGCTGACAGCAAGCTGCTGAATATAAACAGTGTCTTACTGAAACCTGCTGGATGCTAAAACTAAGAGGTCAAGACTGGTGCCCTGATGCAATTTAAATCTATGCCTTTAATTACAAATTACCTGTTTTGAATTTAGAACCTCAAAAAATAGTTTTTCAAACTGCATTTCAGCATTGTCTTTGAGTGGCATGAGCACTGAAATATTGAGGAACCTCAAATGATGAAAGCAGGTCAAAAAATATAAAAGTGCTATTTTATTTGGCCTTTACAGAATGAGCCTCTCTAGCTGAAGCTAGGTAGAATGGGGAAAGCCCATGTTAAATGCATTATAGCAGCCTTACACTCCACTTCTGAAGGGCAACTGTGAGTGCTAGATACTCTGTCACCTCGAACCAAAAGCTATCCCTCTTTGAAATGTTTACTGTAGAAGACAGGAAATCTGTTTGCAATCTTAAACACAGACCAAACTTTTCAAAGGATGTCTCTAGTGTGTAAGCATAAAGGTAATCTTGTGGGTAAGGCACTGGACTGAAATTCTGACCTCAAATCTCAGCGGCCAGAGTAGCTGTATAGAACCTTGGTAAGACATGTAGAGAAAAAAATAAATAAAAATTCCTGTGAAAAAGATTCAAAACTGTGTCTTTGGCAGATACGGTGACTGCATTGAAAATCATAATTTTATTTACCTGTCCTTGAGAAACACCATGTGATTAGTAGATAGGTTTTACAAGAAATGTATTACTCAGCCTTCTCTTCCACACTCTTTAATCTGCCAACTTTTTTTGATTACTGCTTAAATTCCATAGCCAGTTCTTTCTTTTTGGTCAGCATTCCCAACACTCGATGTGTTGTACGCCTTAGTGTGATCCACCATCTAAGCTTCAAGCTTCTCCTTAGCTTCTCCTAAGGTTACTTTTCTTCTGTGTGATGTGCTCATGGGACCTGAGGACTTGGACAGCTAATCTTACCTCAGCAAAAACAAACGAACAAAATGTATATGGCAACTGTGATGTGACACAAAGTGGAAATTTCTCCTACAGAGGTGGATGAATCCCTGAAAAGTTCATGCTTGCCAGAGTTCCAAGAACACATTTCTGAGGGATAGATGAGGAAAACTATTCTTCCAGTCATTATGTTGTGGAAGACAGCACACATAATTGAGGCTACAAATGATAGTAAGGTGTGGTTACTAAAAATTATTACTTCTCTAAGTTAAAGTATCATTTTAAGCAATGAATTTTAACATCAAAAAGCAATAACTGATATTTTATACCCTTTACCCTCTACAGAAAGAAAGTAGTTGCTCATTTGTTATTTCTTTGGTCAAACTGTACTCACTGGTATGAAATAAGATCTCAGACCAAGATGAGATTAATCTGTCTACAGGCAGTTAAGCATATTTCATAATCTCCTACTAAAGCTCTAAAGTGTAGCTCCTCCATTCTGACACCAAGGAGGTCTGTATGGGGTTTATAAGTGCTTGTGTTTTACAAGCCCATCTTTAAACGCTCTGTTTGATGCTGTTGTTCAATACTTAGGATCAGAACTTTGTTCCTGGATGTTCATCCCAAATCAAAATACCACGGCATTAAACATTTTCTGCCAAATAGAACATCTAGAGAATGTTTCACATGTTTGGCCAACAGAGAACAGCTTATAACACTATTGCAATTACATCCTGTACAGATGGCACATGCTGTATGGATTACAATGTTGCTTGTTCTGTTGCTGAGGACTCAGTTTGAATTGTCTCTGAAACATTTGAACCATAAATCAATTCTTCTCCCTCTCAAATTAAAATAAAAAAGTATTTCAAAAGGAATTTTGTGCAAAATGGCAAGAGTCAGGGGTCTAGGGTAACCTTTCACTTTGTACCAAGGACAAGGAGCCTGCTGAATGAAACAAAGAGGAAGCCACCTCTTTTATTTAACCAGTTTTTTCTCCTGAACTCATACATCAGAAAGAAAATCTTCATTGGAACAAACTATAATGGAAGGCAGACCATGTTCCACCATGTCTTGTACAGATCTCCAGGGCTGGCAATTGTTCTCATGAACAACTTTTCCATCAGTGGAAAGCTGAGCCAAACTCCTGGTCTTAAAGCCAAAGTGTTCATGGCTGGAAGAATTGTAAAACATTATGACAAGATGGTTTTCAAACTGAGTGTTGAGCCAGATGACAAGGTAATGTCATGGCTTGATCAAGCCTTATTTGGGTGTGCGGCACTATTAACTATCAGTTGCTCTCACTCACATTTACCTTTTTCCATGAACTGATAATCAAAATTACTGTATTTAGAGAAACCCTTTAGATAAAAAGGTCAAGTGATTTTTGAAAAATTTTATCTTTTGATCTTGATCTTGTGTTGCAATTACTCCCAGACGTTATTGTGGTTTCCTGCACAGAATTATATCCTTAAGCATACCAGTTCAGCATTTAATACAGATACAGGACAATAAAAAGTCAGCAGCAGGAGTCAATATGTTTTATATGTGCAGTTAACTTCACACAGCACTGGAAAATATTGGCAAGTGGCACTTAATTATGTTACCCCTGGATTCTTAAAATGTATCACAAAGAACACAAAGGCACAAAGAACTTATTTACTGTAGTCGGGTTTAGAAACATTTTACAGATAAACAGTCTTTACATATTAGAATGCAATTTCAATATGTTCTAATTTTGCTAATACAATTATACTTTCTTGCTTTTGTTCTTCGTTTACTCTTAAATAATTTCCAATAAATAATTCTATAAAAAGTGATTTCATTTGAGGCATCGGAGAAATTATTCCAGACATTTAATCCTAATATTTTTACCATGTTGGTTCTGGGTCTGGGAGGTAAAGGAGGGCAGAGGATTTTCTGCTCCATTGCACAATACCTAGATCTGAAAATAGTACCAATGATGGAAAGAACCATATAAAACAAAAGGCAGTCTACTGATACATCACCAGCAAGATATTTTAGTTTGTGGCCTACTAAGACTACATCCTAACATGAAATTGATGGAAATGCTGAGTTGAGAGGTTGACAGTGAAAAGATAATTGAAGAAATGATCTGATGGTCAAACCTTCATATTTTCTACCTAGTGATGTGCTCAGATTCCAATGATTTACACCATCTAGGTAATATTGACCAAATTGTATGCAAACACCATATCTCACTTATTTTATGTCTTGATAAAATGTTCTAAGAAATTAAGCTGGCTTAGCACAGTCATATTCCTAACTTAATGCAACAACAGCAAAACTTGCCATCTGACACATCTGACAGTAACTGTCTGTTTTAGTAGCTTGTGCAATAATAATTTTATATGTTAATATAAAGATATACCTGAATATATATATATATATATTCAGATGTACTTGAAAAATACTCAGGACAATAAGCACCATCTGAAAAATATAGCTACTACATACACCGTACAATCCCTCCCTGAAAAAACTAGTTCAGAATTTGATTCAAGGCATTCTGAAGAAAATTCTGAAAATATTTGGTCAGAAATTTTCAGTTTAAGGTCTAAATGGTAAAAAGGGATATTTGGGATATACTTATTAAAAATGCCTACAAAAAAATCTCCACAGGTATTTATTTTTTCATAGATGGTGGATTGACATTTACTTAGTTTTTTGATTTCATTTTATTAGGAAAGCAAATCTGTAATATGTTAATTCCACGTGAACTCCACAGAACTGGACAATGCTCTACTTTCAATACTGTGAATGTATCTTAAGAAATTCTGATTTTACTTTCACTTAGTGCAACATACAGCATAACTTTCTCCATTAAAAAAAAAATTTTTGCTACTCTGGCAGAAGTGTTATTGAGTTATTATTGGATTTAATATTGTTAACTTTTGAGTGACACATTTTTTCTTACCAAGTTTTGACTTTATCGACAACATTCTAGTTTTGCCAGCTTGATTTTAAAATAATGACAATTGGCTCATTGCAAAATCTTCAGAAAAACAGCTATTCCTGCCATTCTTTTTTACATTTTCTTATTGCTACCAGGACTGCACATAGCCACACAATTGCTGTCAGCAATTTGTAAGCACATGTGGAGATGTGGAGTGTGCATGACACAAGGCCATGTCCAAGGATCTCCAGTTCTCTTAAATCCTCCTGTTGAATCCATTCTGACTAGCAAAATAAAAAATTCTGGGATTATTGTTGTGTTTGGATTTTTAAAAACATTTACATTTGGTCTCAGTTCTAAAGGAAACCACAGAGAAGCCTTTCACTAGACTCCTCTCTGACATGAGACTTTTCCACTCACTTCTGTAGCATCTCTGCTGCCTCATACCAGATTAGGATCTGTTTCAGTCTGTGTTAACTCTAAGGTAGAATCCGAATCTGTGTTGATCTCTCTCCAAAATGAAAGCTGCAAAATGAGCAAAACAAAAAAGACATTGCAATGTGGGAAATTGGTATGTGTTTTCTGTCCAAGCATTACTCAAGGAAAAATGGCTGCTGTCTCTGAAACTTGAAGGTGTTTTCAAAGTTCAAAATGTAATCCACAGAATAGGAAGACAGCACAAATTTAAAGTCACATAAACCAAAAAACTTTTATAACATTTAGATTTGTCATCTAGAAAAAGTACTGAGAAATCCTGTCTGACAAGCTTGCACTAAAATATTGGAAGAAAATAAAGGAATTCTGCCCTGTATCAGCCTGCTTGAAAACTCTCAGTGTGTAGCTGTACTCAGAGATCTCTGTGGCTCAAAGAAAATTCACCTTTTTGTATTTTCAGTCTCCCTCATATTAAAAAAGAAAAATTACGCCTGTGGGCAATCCCAGTACTCATTAAGTAAATAGTATACACAGTTACAGGTATTTCACAAAGAACCTGCAGTTGGGTGACAGCCCAGAAGATGAATCCCTGTTTTCCATTTATTAATTTACTAGATTATGATACATCAAAATGAATTATTTTGTTTATACTTTCTAAAAAAATAATTACAGTTTGAGAACACAAACATACATTTTCTCAGACAGTTAGGAGTATTGCTGCAATGCAACAAATTAGTGTAATTTCACACCACTGGAAAAGCAGGATGCAAATGTTGATCCTTACCATATAGATTTAAATTAGACTGACTAAGATTCGCTCATGACATTTGGAAGAATGTTATCATTCTTTGTGTGAATGATACTGCAATCCTGTGGGTTTATCTTACTTTTATTGCAATGGAAAGTCTGTCAAACCACAAAGATGTAAATAATTAAGCTTGACTTTGATCCTTTAACATCATTCTCTCTCATTAAGCAGATACATTTGCAGTTTCCACTGTCTTTTCAGAGATAATATATCTTTATTTTCCATATATTTCACTTAAACAAAAAATGTTCTAGGTAGGAAACCCCTTCCTGAAGTACATTTTTGAACTTGCTGGTTCAGATGTTATAGGTAGTGTTATAAATGTATGTTTATCTGATTTGTACCCAGCCATCTAAATGGCAACAGGGGCTATTCTTTATTCAGTGTATAAAGGGACATTTTAGGATAGTATAAGTCATCTCCAAAGGTAACAACTTGCTGCCATTGATCATCTGGCATGCTGGCTAAGACAATAGGCGAGAAAAATCTCACCCTCATTTTTTGAATGGAATGAAATACATACTTTCAGATATACTAACAGGCTTTCTTTGAACACATGACACTTTGTAGCCATGAAAAAAAAAAAAGCCAAAACAGACATAAGACACTAAAATCAGGTGATGTGTAATACTAATACTCTGGAGTTTCTTGGGAAGCATTGTGCAGGAACAATATACACATCCCCAAAATTTATGGGTTTTTTGACTGAGCATAAACAGGATGGATAAGGGATATTACAAGATTCCTTTGATATGATTACACTATGTCTATCCCTGTGAAAGTAATTTCTAAGCATGTATCTATTCTGAAAACTAAAATCTTGCTCATAAATCTTCTTACATAGTGTATCAAGAACTGGAGATCTTGAGAGGAGATCTAATCTGTCCATGAAAAGCCACACAACATTTGAACTAACCGCATATTTTCAATGAGTTAAATAGACTGAAACCCCTTACAAGATTTTTCAGTTAAGCAATTTTAAATCTCTATCATCTACTGACATGAAATATCAAGCCCATAATAGGAGGGAGCATTAACAGCTAGTTAAATGTACATAAGCAAAAGCTAAAGCAGGTCTCTTCAATATTGCATACTAGTTGCTGCTTTTTAAAATTTTCTTTTTATAATAGCTGTTACATCTTAAACTACTTAAATCACTACTATAAAACCTATATACATTTATACACTATATATTATATACATTTTCAATTATTCTTTTCCTGATCTTTATTGTTCAAAGCAAAAAGATAAAATATGTGAAACTCTAAAGAGTACAATAAAATATGTTAACTTGCAAACTACACATAAGACACATTAGTAATGACATACAGGAATGTTCTAATGTGATTTTATCTAGAATAATTTTCTCCAAAGTAGCTAGTACAGGACTGTGGTTTGTATTTGTGCTGAGAACAGTGTTGACTATACAGGCATGTTTTAGTCACACGGGATCAAGGTCTTTTTTGCTTCTCACCCCAACCTGCCAGTGAGGAGGTTGGGGGTGCACAGGAAGCTGGGAAGGGACACATCCAGGGCAGCTGACCCCAGCTGATAACAGGGATATTTCATCCCACAGGGCATTGTGCTCAACATATAAAGCAGGTGGAAGAAGGACAAAGGAGGGAGTGATGGCATTTGTCTTCTCAAGTCATTGTTATTTGTGAGGAATGCTGCTTTCCAGGGGATGGCTGAACACCTGACCACCCATGGGAAGTGGTGAATGAATTCTTTGTTTTATTTTGCTTGTGTGTGCAGCTTTTGCTTTCCCTATTAAATTGTCACTGTCTCAATCCACAGCTTTTCTCACTTTTACTCATCCAGTGCTCTGACCTATTCCCCTGTGGGAGCAGTGAGTGACTGTGTAGGGCTAAGTTGCCAGTTGGAGTTAAATCATGAAGGCTATTAACCCACTTCTGAAGACACTGAAGTCTCTCAGATGTTGGTCTCCAGACTAATATCACATCCAAGAAGCATACCAGCAATCTGATAATGTGCACTCCTGTTGTGGCATGTTATTATATGTCTCAGTGCAACTTCCACATGTTCCAGTTTTAAAACTGCCTGACATTTCTCATTGAATATCTTGTGGCTAAATATGTGCAGGAGCAGTTTTTTCAAAATTATGCATTTAGTTATTTCAAAATGTTTATTTCTCTGAGTAGCCAAAAGTACCAATCCACAACCACTACAGAGTGGATTGGAAGGGTTTCCAAAATTACATTTAAAAAAACAATGCAATGCTTGAGTTAAGAGAAGTGTGGAAGAACATCTGAAAGTAGTAACTCCCTTTTTCTTTCTTTTTAGTTTTATTCCTATTTATTCATTTGAACTACTGTAATTTGAAAAAGAACCAAACAGGTTTTTGAAATATTATGAAAACAAATGTGCTGCTGGATTGAATATCTAAGTGTCAGTCTGGGAAAACATTTTTACAACTACATTATAATACTCTGAAAGATATCAAATGTCTTTTGTCTTATTACTGAGTAGGCTTATTACTGAGTACTCAGGTTTTAAAGCAGTTCTATTCTGCCTTGCATTGTGGTCTTCATGCTTAGAGCTTCTGCACTTTGAGTGTCCAAGGGGGCAAATATATTAAAATGTCATCATTGCTTGGAGAACTCCTGTGATCTGAATCGGAAAGAGTAATTCACTTTTGGACAATTTTCTTTAGTACTTCTCTCATATTTTAAGGCAGTTTTGTTCAGCATTTTGAGAATGGAATGTTCAGGTTTTTTGTTTGTCATATTTTTCTTTTGTCATGTTCTGTTTGTCATATTCATCTTCTCTTTTCATACCTTTTCCATCTTTCATTTAGTCTGCTCCTATTGGAAGGTTCTCCTTGCATTAGGAATCAAGTAGAACTAACTGACTCACAATAATAACCACTACAAAACCTCTCACTTCAATCCTTATTCTCTTTCTACCTTACTGCTGCTTCATTTCAGGAAGTTTAATTATCATTCTTATTTTTCAATGTTTCTTTACTTACATGTAAAAAGACCAAACCAAAACAAAACAGAAAAAAATCAAACCAAACCAAACCAAAAAAAAAAAAAAACCCACAAAAACCAACAAAAACAAAACAACAAAAAAAAAAAAAAAAAAAAAAAGAAAGACAAAATCTCACACACACAAGAACCACCAAAAAATAAAACCCACAAACATTTCCTTCCTTTCGACCTTACTCTCGGTCCTTACCACAGTCACATTAAATCTGGACTGCTTGCCTCCTCACCTCCTCCCCTTTACAGAATCTGTACACAGCAGTGGCTACACTGTCAGGTGCAAGGCCACACAGCCACCCCAGCGAAGCTCCAACCTTATCAGCTGAGAACTTTCCTGAACTATTGTGGATCAAGACAGCACCAGACCGTTGTGGCAATTGTTTGCCACAAAAAAAGAAAGCACGTGTACAGAGACAACCCAGCCTATTCTTTTTTTTTATTACCAGCCTATTCTTTGCTTAAAAAATGAAGTATCTTTTTTCCTCCTACTATCTAGACATGGTCTGCACATCATCTCCCTTCAGAGCTGATCCAAAAGAGATGTGCATGAATGAAGATTGTAATCCATATATTTCTGGCTATTCCTCATTCCATTGCACCACTCAATTCGGTGTAGGTTGGATGTTCTGCAGGATTTGACCTGTCCACACAGGAATGGAAGCAAAAAAAAAATCAAACATAGTTGATTTTTGTGCAATAAAAAAGCATTGTAACATTAAATTTCTGAGGAAATTATTTGAAGTTGCACTTAATTTGCCTGAAAATTGAAGAAAAAATCATAGGAATAGAAAAGCCTCTTACTTGTAGAATTAAAAACTTTTCGTTCATTGTTTTAAATAAGGCACAAAAATATTTCAATATAATTCAGATCTATTAGAATTACAAAATTTACCTGTTGTCTTAAAAATCGAGTCAATACTAAAAGGCAGGCATGATTCTGCCATTGAACATTGCTCAAACCAGACAAAGTGTAACCCTAAATCAGATTACAACATACACTGAAAAACATCCTAATAAATTTCCTGAAATGGCACAGCTTAAAAGAGAAAAATATTCAGAAAATGGTAGGAAATAAGCAGTGTTTACATCTGTGTATGAAATTATATTTCCATGAAGTATTTATGATTTGAGCGCACAACTGGGGCACAACTGGGGCACAACTCCCAGCTTTGTTATAGAAGCCTTCAGATACAGTCTGAAAGTCCTGGTGGAGATTTCTAGTCCACACCACCGCCTAACTCAGTTTTTCCCTTTATCATTTCTGAATGATGCCTTTGGATACAATTTTTAAGGCATTCAGTAATGGAGATCCCAGGATAATCTCAAAAAAAAAAATCTGCTCTAGAATTTATCCATCTTTATAGACTGTAGGATTTCTTTTTCTTGTTCACCTTAAATTTCCCATGCTGTTGCACAAACACATCAATTTAAGAAAAGTTGGGGTTTTTTTTAATTTCAATATCCTTCACATTTGTCGAGAACAAATTATTTTATTTCTGCATTCTCTTCTAAGTAAGACCCATGAACAGTGAACCTATTCAATCCTTTCTTATGGAGCATCCCCAGCCTTGGGTGAACACATATACTGTGATCCCCTACCTAAAGCTAACCAGCCATATCACTGAATAACGGGGAACAACTCAGTAATAGTGAAGACTACTACATTTTATACTGAGTTCAGCAGCTCTTACCAAGGCTTCCATCTAGTCCTATCAAGTTTACAGTATACTTGAGATACTCTGCACAGGATCATTAAAACTTAAAGCATAATATTTTTAATAAAAAATCAGTATATCTTTTAATTTTCAAAACATGGTAAACTGTTGAAACATATTTAACAGAATGTATGTAGATATATACTGTAACTCATCACATTAAAATTCTTACATATTTTCTTTTTTACTTGCTTCCTCGTCTTGTAACATTTCCAAATTCAGTTACCATGCATCTCCAGAGACTACATACTAAATTGAGAGAAGAAAAACTTTATTGTCTGCTATGGTGTTGATCCACCAAAAACTGCATGGGAGATGGTCTAAAAATGTCTACATGAGACTAAAGGTACAGAAGCAAAGCACAGTATTATTGCTTTTGGAATGGCAAGGCAGATTTTAGCCTAAATTAAATTGCTGGATAACCCACCGCTGGTCTTCCATCAGATGGAATAATTTAATCCCTCAGGTTTGGCTAAATTAAAAGCAAAATATCATTAAGGGACTTAATGGGTCTTCACTTGCATAGAACCTGTATATCAAAGGAATAAATCTATTTCGGTGTCCTACGAATGAACACACAATATTTAATGGTTTAGATAATAAGAAATTACTAACTTTATAGTAGTAATTTCATAATTTTATATGAAAGGATAAGCTTATGATTTCCATGAGTCTTTGTCTTGTACTGAAAACATCATTAGCTTTAACGTCTAATTAAGTAATTTTTTCTCTCACTCTGTTTTCTACCTCCCACCGTAGAAGGAATAATAAAAACCAGACCAAGAATGAAAAAAATATTATTTGCAGAAGATTTAAAAGCCAAAACAAGGGGGCCTGGATGGGAATGGAAAAGGTTATGATGCAAAAAAATTAGGTTGCTAACTGTTATTGTATCTGAAGACAGGCAGTGTTCAGTACTCCTGGCAAGTCTGAATGTTTCAAATAGCTTAACCAAGACCAGTTGGTCCAGCACTTTTTTTTGAAAGGATGGAAGAACTCTGTATTTAAATGTCAAACATTGTGGTTGTCATGTTTGTTTCCTTTCTAGGGGAATGAGAGAGGGAGACAATCCTGATAGGAAAGTGAATTTAAAATAAGACAGAGAAAATTACACACAGAAGAAGAAAATAAATATAAAAATATGCAAAGCAAAGAAAAAACAAATAAAATTCAGATGGAAAACCAACAGGTGGAATAAAAACAACTAGTAACAACAATCTGCTTATGTTCTCCCTGGAATGTCACTCACACCTTAACACAAGCCCAAGATTATTTTTACATTAGCTAAAAACAGTTTTAACAATAAATTTTTCATGTCCCTTCTAATGTGCAGATGTTTTCAGTGTTTACTGCCTCAATTGGTTTAAGATACAAACAATACAAGTGTAGAGTTTCCTTTCATTTATATATTTGAACTGTGGGTCTATACAACCGAAGTAATTTTGCAGTTTGATTTGAAAACCTTTTCTTTGTTTTGGCATGTGATCAAGAAGCTGAATTTACATGCTAGTGTAAGGTTGTGCCTGAGCCACCTGCTTCCTTCTGTCATAATCTAAACTGACAAATACCAGAAAAGTCTGTTCACAACTAGCAGTGCTGAATGTGAGCATCTTTTACACATGCCTGAGTCTGAGATGTTCTGACTCTTAGTCCAGTGCCATAATCATGATTGTAACTTACTCTCAGAGAGTAGGTATACATACATATATATATATATATATATATATATATATGTGTGTGTGTGTATGTGTGTCTCTCAGTATATAACATCTCAAAAGCCATTCATATTCAACTTGTAGCTTACTTGTCAGACACTTTCAAAATTAGCATTTCAGAAATAAACTTAATTGGTTTACGTTTTAATGACCTTAGACCTCAACTGGGATAAGTCAGCATTTCATTGATAAGTCAGTAAGTCAGTTTTGTTGACTTATTTATGCCAAATTTAACTCTAAATTTTTGTACAATATAATAGATATAACCATAGACTCATAAAATTGTTAGGGTTGGAATAGGCCTCTAAGGATCAAATCCAATATTCAACCTAGTACCACCACAGTGACACACTACACCATGTCCAAAAGTGCCATAAACATATTTTTTAATGCTTCCAGGGATGATAACTCTACCACTTCTCTGGCAAGCCTATTTCAAAGTTTGACCTCGTAAAAAAAAATTTCCTAGTATCTAATATAATCCTCTCCTGGAGCCACCTGAGGCCTTTTTTCTTGTCCTGTCTCTGGTTGCCTGGGAGAAGAGACCAACCCACATCTCAGTACAGCCTCCTTTCTCTTGAGCCTCCTTTTCTCAGGCTAAACGACCCTAAGTCCCTCATCATAAGTCTTCCTTCTCCTACAGACCCTGCCCCAGCTCCATTGCCCTTCTCTGGACTCTCTCCAGCCCCTCAGGGCCTTTCCTGCAGTGAGGGCCCAGCCCTGGACACAGCACTGGAGGTGTGGCCTCAGCAGGGCCCAGCACAGGGGGACAATCCCTGCCCTGGCCCTGCTGGCCACAGCATTGCTGATCCAGGCCAGGATGCCATTGGCCTTCTTGGCCACCTGGGCACAGCCTGGCTCATGTTCAGCTCCTGTCACCAGCACCCTGAGGTGCTTTTCTGCTAGGCAATATTCCATCCACTCTGTCCCAGATTGTGGCATTGCCTGGGGTTCTTGCGACTCAAGTACAGGACTCAGGACTTTGTTTTGATCAACCTCATATCATTGGCCCATTGTTCTATCCTATCCTGATCCCTCTGCAGTGCTTTCCTATTTCATAGGAACATATTTCATCCATGAACTTTACAGAAATTTCTGCTGCAAGAAATCTTTCTACTTTAAGAAAAAGCAACAAAGAGTCATTATACTTATGTGTATACGGTCTAGATTCTAGATTTAAAAAAAATATACTGTCAATACAGTTAAGTCTGCAAACAGGGGCAGCTCTGATAGCCCCAAATGTCATGCCATGTGTCTGAGAGCATTGTCCAAAAGCTTCCTAGACTCTGGTAAGCTTATTGATGTGACCACTCCCCTATGGACCCTGTTCTAGTGTCCAGCCACCCTCTGGCTGAAAAACCTTTCCTTTACACCTGACCTAAACCTCCTCTGATGCAGCTTCATACTACTCTCTTGAGTCCTGTCATGGGTCAGAGAGATCAGTTTCTGCCCCTCCACCCTCTCCTCACAAGGAAATGCAATGACATCTCCCCTCAGTCTCCTCTAGGCTGAATGGATCAAGTGACCTCAGCCACTCCTCATACAACTTCCATTCCAGGCCCTTCAAAATCTCAGTTTGAATGTTACCTAATAGTTTAGTATATTTCTTGTATTGTGGCACCCAGAAGTGCCCCCAGCACTGGAGGTGAGGCTGGCCCAGTGCAGAGCAGAGCAGGACAATCCCCTCCCTTGCCTGGCTGCTGATGCTGTCCCTGATGCCCCCAGGACACGCTTGGCCCTCCTGGCTGCCAGGGCACTGCTGGCTCATGTTCACCTTGCCATGGACCAGAGCCCCAGGGCCCTTTCCATGGCACTGCTGTCCCGCATTCCCCAATCTGTCCATACATCCACAGCTGGTGCATCCTAGGTCCAGAATCCGGCATTTTCCCTTGTTAAACTTCATATAGTTGGTCATTAGCCAGTCCTTTATTATTTATTGATGTCTCCTTTTCCTTGTTATAAAAGGATTTCAGGTTTGCTAAGCAGGATGTGCCGTGCACACAGTGGTGCTGGCTATGACCAGTGACTGAACTGTCTTTCAGTTGTTTTTCAAAACCTGCCAGAATAATCTTCTCCACACTTCACAAGGTACTGAAGAGAGATTGACAGGCCTGGAGTTTCCAAGGTCATTGCTCTTGCCTTTCTTGAAAACTGGGACAACATTCACGAGCTTCCAGTCCAATGGGACCTCTCCAGACTCCCAAGACCATTCAAAGTCATTGAGAGAGCTTGGAGACAACATCAGCCAGATCTAGGAATTCTTGAATTGATCCCATCAGGCCCCATAGATTTATAGGGATCCAGCTCAAGCAGCTTGCAGTAAATGACAAAACTGGAAAGAATAAAAATAAAAACAACAGGAAAGTAGATTTCCTTACATAATGGCACTTTCCACTTGTGATCTGAACACAATTTCTAATTTAGACTTGCTAGGGAACCAGAGGGAATTATCTCACAATACTTTTTGCCTCGTTTTTCACCAAAAGAAAAAAGAAGCAATACCTCTAAATTTAAAAAAAAACTTTTGAGGAGGAAATTCATTGTCATGGAATATTCTGATCATACAAAATGGACAGCTGTGTACCTTGCTTGTCATTAGAGTGGAAGGATGCAAAGATAATTTTTTTGCAACAGGCTGAAACAGTGATTATCAATAATACAATGGTATGTCACAATTACAGATCATTTTGTCTTTATCACTCTTCTAAAAAAGAAGTGACTAAAATGAGTGTCTCTAAAGTCATTCCTATGACTTCTGTCCTAAAAGATTTTTGTAAAACATCCATCACCAGAAGGATTTGTTGAGCACAGCAGAGACTCTTAAGAGCTTGAATCCTCTCTGAGTCTGGAAATTAGGTCACCTTACTTTGGTACTCCAGTAAGAAAGGTCTGGTCTTACTGAAAAGCTCAGAGAAGGATCACAATACTTTTTTTTTCAATGCTTTGCATAATTTTGTCTAGAATACCTTGACTAAGTGACTTTATGAATGAAGTGTTGTCTTTCTAACTTGCTAGGCAAGGGCTGAAATGTATAACCTGTTCTAAGTCAAAATGAAATAGGTAAAATCTGCACGGGGTTAGAGCTATTCACTATTTGGTTTTTAGGTCACTTCCTCTCCTCAGCTCTTATTCTCTACCAAAAGATAAAATGAGCTTTGCAAACTTCAAGACTGCTCCATGTGTCAGAGACTACAAAACCAGCAGGAATCTACCCTGTGTCTGTGTCAGCAGCCATGGGATTGGAAAGACAAATGTTGTCATAACCTCCACCCACTGGAATCTGGTTGTTGGTTTAGTTAACACATCCTCTGGCTATTTGAACTGGTCACCCAAGAAGTCAACAGTAAGTCAAGTTGTCATGCATTCCTTATTAGTCATTTCCTCCCACAGCTGGATCTTCTGCATTCATGTTTACAAATCAGCTGAAATCTTGTTTGTGCTTCGAGGATGAACTGAAGACATTAGAAGAGTATCTGCAATTCTGCAAACTAAAATTTAGGTTCTGCCATACAAGCAAACTCCATCAACTTTCTGTTTGCCAGCTGTCTTGCTGCTCCTGAATTGCATGGGGTTTACAGTATCCGGGATTTTTTTGGGGGGTGGGAGAGTGGCGGGTTTGTTTGTTTGTTTGTTTGTTTGGGGGTTTTTTGGAAGGGGAAGGGGCACAGAGAAGGACACAGACATCACATCCTCTGAACCCTTCTATGTAAGTACCCAGGGAGGAATTTCAGCTATTTTCAATGAAGGAAATGCTTGCATTTTTTTCACTTAATGTGGTAGCACTGAGCAGTTGTGTTTGTACACATAAAGATGCGCGTATAATTACTTTTTAAAAATTTAATTAAACAGCTATTTCTGAACAATTTTTCCAGCTATCTGGCAACGTTGAGACCTTGAGTTGACATAACTGCTTATTCTTGTTTATTTTTACAGAACAGAATAAAAATTTTACCTATTTAGGAATTTTTTCACTTTATTGAATGCAGAAGAGGCAGGGTACAAGAGACAGAAAAAATGGGCATGATACAAAGGAGAAATCTGGGAAAATTCCAGCTAAATCCAGCTCATTGTGAATGACATTTCTCTTGACTTACTGCATTTCCTGGCAAAATTATTTTTTCTCTTCCATCTAAAGTGTTACTTACCCTCATCCTGCCAAATCTGACTTGCGTATCAGGCTTTCTTAAAACATAGACTTAATCTTTCCTTTTTTTTTCCCCTTAAGTATTCTCACTGGAATATTCTATCTGGATATTGACATTAAATAAAATATTAGCTGTATTAAGAATTGTCTGGAGAGAGCATAGAATTAGCTGGAGAAAAGCAGGTTAGATTTGCATTAAAACAAAAGCAGAAATAAATAAATATGTCCAACAGGTGAATTTTGTTATTCTACCCTGAAAGGCACACTGCTTACACTATAGTCAGAATAATTTTACAACATGTCCTCTACATATTTAAAATCATTCTCTCTAATTAACCAATATCTAATCACCATCTACTCTAGAGTCTTCCACAAGACTCTAATGCAGTTTTAATTTTATAAAAGAGCCAATTGACTTTTAAGGTCCACAGAGATTAAAAGTCATTGTGACAAATTTTCTAAAATGGTGGAAATTCTTATATAATGCTTAATGGTTTTACTATCAGGCCTCTTAAGTATTTTTTTAATTAATAAGAAGTTAAATGCAAAATAATCCTATTGCTTGTATTAACAGAATTGTAGCAAAACAGATGCTAGTGTCATTTATGCATATTATGAAATAAGAACATTTTGCAAAAATGTCCCTTTGCTTTTTCAGGATGAGAAATATTTCCTCAGAAGTCATCTCAAAGCAGCCATTTTTTTAACCAGATAAAACTTGTCTTGAACCAATCAAATATATATTATACAGCTATTACACCACTAATATGAAGACAAACTGCTCAACACTGAATGCCTTCTCGTGCGCTTGTTGTCAGCAATTAAATATCACAGCAGAAAAATGTGTCTATTAGCACTAAAAAATTTTTCACCTTGACAATAGAGGGTTGCATTCACACACAGGACTTTGTAGAAATTCACATTTGTGCTGATATTCTACAACCCCTGCTGCTGCTTCTGCTGCTGTCCTCAAGCAGATAACTTTCTTGTGGTCCACTGTGCTATTTGGCTTATTTCCAAGAACAGATACAAACTAAATCGTGGGATCATCTACTTAGCCAGCAGATGAAAACAAGCAGAAGGAGGAGGGATATATGGATTCCAATCTCTGTTTATGAGAACATCCTTCCTGTCATCAATATCCGCATTCCATTAACGTATGGTTTCAATTCTGCCTTTGCGATGTGGTTCAAGCACAATAGTCAAAGCATATATGTTCCAGTCAAGCACATTTCACTTTATATTAAATCAAGTAAGAAGGGATACCATAGCAGTTTCTGTGAAAGCTCTAGCTGTTTAGTAACCTGCTGCTCCTAATCATTTTCAATGGTACTGCAAAGCTTTTCCATTACGTAAGAGAAAATGCAACCTCTGATAAAATATTATGGATAATATCCATGAAAAATAAGATGTACTCCAAAATACTTATGGTTTTCATTATTTATCTAGTTGTTTAAAATTTACATTAGTTAAAATATTACTCTGTCAAAAACTTGTTTGAAAGAGCACAAAATGAGAAAAGAAAACTGAAAGAGAAAAATTAATCATTAATAAATCAAAATGTCTATATAATTTCCTTTATTTCCATAGCATGTGCACTGTATCCAAGTTCATGGCCTGTGAATAGCCTTAGGAAAATGTTTGGAATGTGAACTGATACTGCAAAGGAACTGAGGAATCTATTAAAAAGGTATTTGAAGGTATATAAGCTATACTGTGGCTTGAATTGCTGGGGTCAGCTCTAGGGTATGCACTAGAGCTCCAGTGTCTGTGATACAAGTGTGCGTACAGCATACATGGAGACACCCATATATAACCACTTAAATCTAAATTTCTCAATCTGAAAGATGAATTCCACATTAAAGGTCTTACAAGGCAGCTTTAATTAACCTGGAGATGCATCAAAAAGATGTCTGTATTTATGTCAGCAAACTGCTGACAATATATAATCCTAGACATATTTACATAGCCTGGCAGGAATACTGGAAGGTAAGTTTACTGCTTATAATTATTTTCCAACATCGAGAATTCAGATATTTTTGCAGAGCATTGCATCACCTCACGCACATATAATTGTCACCACGTATGAGCTGAATCATACCCAGGGACTAGATCTGCTTGATTTTTTTCCATGCCCTATGTTTATGACATTCACACAACCTGTGTACAAGGAAAGAAAATCACCTTGATCTGCAGCTCTAGTATCTTTTCTAATTTGACTTGACTAAAGTGTAAAATTTCAGTAGCAATTTGATCAGAATCAGTATTATAACTGAATGAGTGATTCCTGAACTTTGCACTAAATTTGTAACTATGTGTGAATGCATTAGACTACCACACACTAGCCTCTACTTTCAGACAACATACATTCCACTGTGAAGAAAGGATTGATACGGTTTGAATAACAGATCATTTCTCTTATGATGATGGGAATTACTGAAGACAAGATAATTTTAAGGTTAGGAAAGAACAGTAGCATGCCACCTGTACCAGTGAACCATCTCTAATCTCTGTTAACTTTTCTGAGGCTTCCCATGACTTTTGGAAAATTTGTTTCTTGCTAGAGGGATATTAAAAAGAATCAGACTATTAGTATTGCAGAAACAGTATTTATAGGACTGCACCTGGATGCTGAAGTGGCATTTTTCTTGCTTACACCAGGTGCTGTATCTAACTTAAATCTGCCTGGACAAATTATATAGTCATAGAATATTTTACACGTTTATTAAAATGCTTTCTCTAGTCATTGTGTATGTTAGATCTATTTCTCCTTCTTTAGAAATAAATAGGACTAAGATGAAATCCTTGGTTTTAGTAGAATTACTCCTGATTAACAAAGCTTAATGGCTCCTTAGCTCAGAAGTTAAACTATGTTATTATGGGTGTTGTCCAAATGCCTCTTAAACACTGACAGGCAAGGGCACTGACCACTGTCACTAAGAAGCCTGTTCCAAAGTTTGATTACCCTCTCAGTAAAGAAATACTTTGAAATGTCCAGTCCAAACCTCCTCCAGCACAGCTTTGAATCATTCCCACACATCCTGTCACTGCATACCAGGGAGAGGAGCTCAGCACCTCCCTGGGCCCTTGCCCTCCTCAGGAAGCTGCACAGTTGTGAGGTCGCCCCTCAGCCTCCCTTTCTCCAAACCACACAAGCCAAACCCCTCCATTAGCGTCCAGGACATGTTTTCCAGCCCTCTCACCTGCTGTTTCCCTCCTCAGGAAGCACTGAAGGACCTCCCCATCCTTCTCCACCTGCAGGGCCCAGCAGGCCCCAGGCGAGGCCCATCCCCTCCCTGGGCCGGCTCTGCCCCGCTCGGTACTCCGGGATGGGCTTTGGCCGTGCCCTGCTCGGTGCTGTAGGATGGGCTTTGGCTGTGCCCTGCTCGGTGCTCCGGGATGCGCTTTGGCCGTGCCCGGCTCAGTGCTGTAGGATGGGCTTTGGTCGTGCTCTGCTCGGTGCTCCGGGATGGGCTTTGCCCTCGAGGCTGCCCGGGCACTGCTCACCCACCCTGAGCCACCCTTCTCCCACTTCACCCCTGTGCCCGGTGTCACTCCTTCCCAGCTGCACAATCCACCATTTGGACTTGACAAATTTCACCCCATTTAAGATTTCTCAGTGCTCCAGTCTATCTAGATACCTCTGCACAACCCTCTTGTACCTCAAAAGAATCCACAGCACCTCCCAGTCTGGATCATCAGCAAACCTGCTACTGGTGCACTCACCTCCAGCACTGATACAGAACTGGCCCTGGAATGGAGCCCTGAGGACACCACTGGTGTGACCAGTCACCAACCAGATGTTGTCGCATTACTACAACCCTTTGGGCTCCGTCCCTCAGCCAGTTCTTCACCCACCACTCCATGAACCTGCTCATCACACAGCTAAAAAAATTGTCCAGAAGGATGTTATGAGGGACACTATTGTTGAGGAATAGATTCTGTGCAGGTACCCCGTGTCCAGCTGCAGTGGAACTGCAGGCTGAGCTCCGGATGACATGAACTCCAGGCAAGAGGCCCCACATTACTAACTTTTTTTAACAAAGGGCATAGGGACCTGCAGTCAGGCGACCAAAACTCTGAGACAAAACAGGAGCTAAGGATCCTAGACTCTTGCAAGCTTATACTCGTGATGATATAAAAGTCCAGGTTTTCCTTTGTTTGAGGTACCTTTTTAGGAGGCATCCAGCATGAGCTGTGATTTTGCTACTTAGTTGTTGCACCAAGATTAAATTATTTTAAGGAGCAAGACGTCTGAGATTCTACTATGAAAAACATGGTGTTGAGTCAGTGAGGAAGTATTGTCTGACAGTGTGAGTGTGGTGTGTGTAGGGAGTTAGCAGGGCATTTAGAAGCTCTGGATCTGCCCACTGAAATGGCTTTCTGTCCCACTTCAGGCGGTGCAAGTTTGACTGTCAAGACAGGAAAGTTTCTTTAACAGTATCTAAAGCCTAACAAAAATACTGGGAAATTACATCCTCTGCTTTCCCTTTCTCTACTAGATGAGCCTTATCATAGAAGAATAGCAAATTAATTAAATGAGATTTCCCCTTTGTAAAACCATGCTGACCGCATGGGATGCATTGTTTGTTACACGCTTTTTAATAATACCTAGTGTAATCTTCTACATAATTTTTCTAGGAACTCAAATTAGTTCTGTGCTGCTTCCAGCCAGGACACAGTTAATTTTCTCAGTAGTCTCGAGGGGGCATGTCTAAAACCCAGAGATTATTCTATACCAGCTCATTGCCAAAAACAGAGGGAAAGGAGTCACTGACATGGGTGCAGTGAGGTGGTAGGCTCCACAACATACATTTTGGCACATTAATCACTCTCTCTTTCATACACTTTTGTTATTAATTTTGTTGCTGTTACTGATTCTTTTATTTCATTGCTATTTTCAGTAAATTGCTTTTACCTTAGCCTGTGAGCTTCAATTTTTTTGCCTTCAATTCTCCACTCTACCCCACCACAGCTGGAACAGGGAGGGAAAGTGGAGGAGTGAGAGAACATCCCACAATTTAGAGAGCCTCGATGGCTCTCAGTGAAGGTGGGAGGACCATTCCTATACCATGACAAGTTCCCTGGCTCTTCCCGCACACCTTTTTTCTAAATTGGAATACCACTGTTTTGTTTCCAACCAGCAGAAAGAGATCTTTAATAGATGCTGAAGAGCTGAACAAAATCCCACCAAGCCTCATGGACTTGAGAACAGTCAGCTGATACAGCTGATCCCTTACAACTTCAGTGTCCAAAAATGGAAATTCACAGTTCTTGCACATGTGGGTCTACAGACCCAAGGCCTTAGTATGCCCCAGGTCTCTCATTAAACATTGAGGCCACAGCCACATTGAATGCCTTCACTTTTTTCTTCATCCCTAGTAGTCAGCTATCTTCAACAAGTAATGATCCGATGTTTTCTTTAGATGCCCTCTTGTTATTAACATACTTTAAAAGCCTTTCTTGTTGTCTGACAGATCACTGACCAGTCTCAATTCTACCTGAACTCTGACCTTTTGTGTCTCCCCCCCTGCATTTATGAACCACAGCTTTTTAATTCTCCTGCAAAGCTTGACATTACTTTCACAGATCATACAGTTTTCTTTTCCTCTTGAGCTCCATGAGGAGTTCCCTGCTCAGCCAAAGGGGATTTTGCTCCTCTTGCTCCACTTACACTGCAATGGGATTGCCTGTTCCTGGATATCTTAAAGACAGACCTGCCTCCATGGACTTGTAAGCCCTCAAGAGCAAATTCTCAGGATAGTCCACTAAATGGTTTTTTCTTTTTTCTCCTTACACTAAACACATTGAAGCAAGTAATTTCATGATTGCTATGGCCAAGACACCCACGTACCATCACAGACCCCATGAGTTCTTCTCCATTCACAAATAGCATGTCTAGGATTGCAATCTTCCTAGTCTGCTTACTTAGTATCTCTGACAAGAAGCTATCTGCTAGAACCTTCAAGACTTTGAATAAACAGACATAAAAAGAGGAGGGGGAAATTATGTTTTCATTTACTAAGTTAATTTGTTGAAGAGAATCAAGCATTCTGGAATATAAACAAAACTGTTTTAAATAAGCATGTAATCTGAAAGTTTCTTGTGGGCAAAATAGCTATCATTTCCTGGAGTGGAGCCTAACTTTACTCTAATAAAAGTGACTCCAATACTATGAGAAAGAGCTGGAGACTGGAAATTTAGAAAAGAAAACAAAAAACATTTGACCACATTTCAATATTGTGATGCAGGAAGTGATGGGGAGACATAAAATTACCTGAAATTCTGCCAAAGCTTGCAGAGGAGTTGCAGTCAGTTCCTAATGAACAGGGTGTGCCCCAAAACCATTGTGTGGTTCTTGTAGTAACCAAACAATGAAATTAATTTTTACGAACTAGGTATTCAGGGGCAGGGGGTTCTATTTCCACAGTTCAGCATCTTGGGATTGTAGCAATTGACCCCTAAAGAAAATGTTCCTGCAACATGTGTCACAACTAAAGAGTTTTCAAGTGGAACTATATTTGAGGATGTGCCATTTTTCTGTTAATTCTTAGGCTTCCCTATGCATGCAGCTAGAAACACATATCTATTTTCTTTCAGGAATTCAGATGTTGTGATTCAAATAGCAAAGACAACAAAAAGAAACCATATTCCCAAGCCATTTCTATTACTCTGAGTATTGATTATGTTCCTAGTGGTAGTAGCAGCTACAGTGCCTCAAAACAAAGAGGCACTGTATTATCAGTTTATATTAATAAATAAATTTTATTTGTTTATATTAATAAGTAAAAGAAAAAGTGAGTTTTCACAAACTCATATTACTTTTACTGGATCAAATGTTGCTTTTGACACTGTGAAATCTCCCTGACAGTGCTTGAGTTGATGTAAGTTCATTTCATGGGAGCAGAGTGTTATGGGCACCAGGATACAGATGTCAGGACACAGAAATTAGGAGTGCATGGACCTGAGTTTGTGGATAACTGGGAAGTGAATCACAGGGTTATGAATAATACTGATCATTAAAACCAGGGCAAAAAAAACAGCTGTTGGAACTTCTACAGCTTCAGGGTTTCTTTTCACAGAGCTTATTAGTTGGAAAGAATTAATTTGAGATAATAAAGTACAACTCGCCTCTGAGGGATTTTGTAGGTTTGTAAATTATTGAAGTTTCATATCCATAACTAAAGCCCTTATTGCCTGTAGTACAGCAAACTAGCTAAGAAAATCATACAGTAAGCAAAGCAAATTAAAGTGGACATGACCTTTGCTCCATTTCTTGCACTACAAGAAAAATGTGGAATGAAAGGCTGAACCTGAACAAACACTTAATCCCACAAAACTCCTTCCTATTTTTCTGGAATTGTAAGTCACAAAGAAAAGATAAATGCTGGAAGGCACTGGTTTAAGAAATATGGAAAAAATACTACTAAGAGAAAAATGCAACCATTCTCAAGAAACTCTCAGATAGCTACTTGAAACCGTAGCTGTTAAATGCAGTATGTTGCTCTAGCCCCCAAAAGAGCTAGCCCAAAGAATCCACAGTTAGATGTGTGGATAAGAATTCAACTAAAAACCCTATTAATATTTCTAGAACTGATAGTGGACGTACCAAAGGGGGACACTAACAAGTTATTCCTCAGTAATTCATTCAGTCCTCCTACTGAAAAAAAGAAGCCTAATACTGTTCAAACAATACAGTTAACACAATAGCTCCAGCCAGAGATTTATAAACAAGTACATCATAGAGTTAAATGTTGAGGATTACATGTTCAAAGTGAGATTCAACCCAAAATCTAGGAGAATAATGCAATATCTGTTTTCTAGAACTAAGTGACTAACATCTCATCACTAATAGTGAGCAATGAACTGAACAGAATTACTGTCAGTCTTCACTCAAAATTTCTTTCATTTGCAGAGGCAGATACAGTTATAGTCAGATAGGCCTGTTGACACTGATCTGTGAACTGCTGATTTTCACAAACAGATTTGCTAGCAGTGCTGCTCTTCTCTGCCACAGGCTAAGTTGGAGGTGGTTCTTACCTCTCTCACCATCTTCTCTCATTCCTTGGGCAATATATTGATGGGTGGAGTATCTTTGAAAGAGATTCAGTGGTGTGCCCTGGAGGCTGGTCACACATGAAGCCATCCTCCATCACTTATGAAAAAACCCAGCAACATTAGCAGCTGGACAAATGGCTTGATCCAGCGGGTACTGAACTAATAACCTGAAAATTTTAATAGAATTCACAAATCAGTATGGGAATTAAGAGAGTTTAATTAATTGTATACTGTGGTTTATATCCTAAACAAAAATTAATAGAAAATAGGTGCTTATTCCTGCAAGTAGCAACTGTAAAGTCACAATTTGGAACTTCTATTATGCCAATGTTTTATGGAGTCCTCACCAGGTATCTTATTTCAATTTTGCTTATTTTTCAAAAAGTATTACTTAAGTGGTCTATATTTATAAGAGCAACCTAAAAATTAAATAATTGTGTGGCAGTCAAGACTCTTTATGTGCTCAAAGGCTTTGAAGAACTTCCTTTCAATCAATTTCCATGAGAATTTTACTTACAATAGGAAAAATCCCTTAGTCACACTTCTGTGTGAAGTCTGTGAAGTCTGTGACACACTTCTAATAACAGGCACACTGACTGTTATTCAGAAAGGCAACTAAACTACACAGATGAACAAATATGCTCATTGGTTTTACCTTGTCAGATATAGTAAATAGGGCAGTGTGCAGTGATGTTATGTTTATGGTTATTCCATTATACGGGTCACTTATAAGAAGTATCTCTAAAGAATATATTTTTTCTAATTTCCTGGGAAAGGAAGACAAAAGGATCACTGCATCTGACACCCACAGCTGCAACTAAAAGCTCTTAGAAAAGGAAAAAAACACCTTTTATAATCTTACAAATCTTACAAAGAACAATACTACTGAAAATTATTAATCTTTTTTTCTAGGATCTATAGATATATAATATTTTGAGAAGTACATTGCCAGGCTCTTATGATATCTATTAACTACATTAGGCATCTACCTATCCCTAATTATTGACTTCTAAGTCATAGAGAACAAACATTTAAATTCTTTCTCCAGTCAGTGAAGAATAATAAAGGATCCATAGGGATGAGCATTAACAGATACACGAGCATGAGTTGCACTCAATTACTTGAGTGCAATTCATATCCTTCTGAGAGTGTTAATTATCATCTTCTCTGGGCAAAGCCATGGTACCTCGCCAATCCTGAAGGAAGTCTTAGTATGTCTGCCTGTTAGAGGCCATTAAATTGGGCATATTAGTCCACCCCTAAATTCCAGGAGTACTTCAAAGCCCATTAGATATTTATAAGGTTTATGCTCAATTTTATTTAAACTTTGACTTTTAAAGCCTGGGTTTCACACTAGTTGCTTCCTTCATTCAAGTACAAGATTCTCCCTACTGTGCAGTGTTCAGCAATCCTAAATCTAGTCCCTAATGTTCTGAAGGAAAACTGGGCTCCTCTGAGAAAAGGTGATTAACCTCATTTATTTAATTTTGGACTTGTTTTTTCCTTTAACAGATGGTGACCTTCTCTAACTGCCAGGAATCCTCATGCACGTGCTGACCTGTAACTAGTCATTTATTCCAGGGAAAGTGTGCAATAGTTTGACTCTCCACTTTATCCTGGCTGACCTACAAGGTTTTTCCTAATGTTCCTACTCACTACAAACTGGACTTTTCACCATATGACAGTGACCTCAGAAGCCAACCACACACTCTGTTAGATAAACAATATGTTTTCAAGATAAACATAATGGCGGATCAAAGCATGAGTTTTTCCAAAAAGGGGCATGCTAGCTTTATTATTTGTTATGCGATCATCCTCAGTTTGTTGCATTGCTGATTTTCTTTCCCTTGTGTATTAGTTTTCATCTGTATTTTACATATCCATTAAAAAACACCATATACTCACTCCAGCAGAGATTAAATGTCTAAAAGATGGATTTAAGTTCATGATCTCTTCTATTTCTATGTAATTGCATTGCCTTCCATGTTGCAGTACAGGTCTCAAAATAACTCCTCAATTCCCCGCAATCAAAACTTTCAAGCTAGTTCAAGTTCCAGGAATTCAGTCTACAGAGGGCTCAAACTAAACAGACTCTGTCCCAATGAAAATCAGGCACTTTTCCAAAAGGTGATAATGGATAGACACCAGATGGCCGATAGCGAGGAAAACAAATCTCCTGGTATGTGCCAGAAAAAAAAAAAAAAAAAAAAAAAAAAAAGAAAAGAAAAAAAAGAGAGAGAGAAAACAACAATAAAAAAGCAAAATGAGAAGTGGATTAAAAGATTGGCATCAAAGGAAAATAGTAAAATGCAGCAAAATGTAAGGCTAGGGCACTTCCTGGCAGATGGAACAAGCTGGAAACAGAGATGAAGGACAACAGGATGCAGGATTTCTGGAGGACAGGGTCAGGTTTCAGTGGCAGTGTGCAGCCCAAGACACAGCTGAGAAGGGAGGCAGCAAATGTCCTGGTGGCCCTGCCCTGACAGCAGAGGCTCCAGCCCGTGGAATGCTGCAGAGGGTGAAGCCGTGTTGGAGCTGGGCAGCCTGGGCAGCCCTCCCCCGTGGGCACACCGCGGGCTGTCCGGGCAGGAGCAGGAGCAGGTTTAAAGCCAGCCCTGAGCAGAGAAAAGCCATTCCCGGGGGCAGAGGGCAGGCTGCAGCGCTGCAGGGGCCTGGACAGGCAACCAAACTGGACCAAGCCATCCTTCCCCCTTGCCCCGGAGGAAGACACAGCAGCACCTGTGGGAAAGCATTGCCCCGCCTGCACTATCCACTCCCGGCATGGCTGTGATTTTTAAAAGTTTGCTGTTCTGCCCTTTTATTTAATTGTGTGTTTTGACTTTAAAACATAGCTTTGGAGTTTAAAAGGCTCCATTGGTTTTTGTTTGCTTTCAGAGAAATATAACATGGGCTGCCTCAGAGCTTGACAGGGAATTCTTCAGGGAAGAGAGGTGGCATCTCTTGGGGACCATACAATAACTCTATTGCAATAAACAAGATTCTTGGAAATATTATCTAAAATAATATTATCTAAAATAATTCACTCTAAAATACTTTGTCAATATCATTCAGGAAAAATAATAAGATACATGGGGCTGAGCTGGCTCCCAGTGCAATTACAGGTAAATTTACTGGATTCAGTTGCATATTTGCAAAAGCAAATAATGTCTATTCCCAATTTAAATTTTCAAGAAAGTAAATAGAGTATCTGCAGAGTTGGGATAAATTATTATCCCAAAAAATAACTGATTTTACCATGCTTAGAAACTCTGAAATAGGTATACAGTTCCATATATCTGTGCTGATTTGAAAATGAGTTCTACAAATAAATAGAAGACCAAGAAAGGTCACAGATAGCACAAGCCATTGCATATTTCAGAGGATCTTCCTACTTTCATTAAGATTAAATAATTTTATTAGAGTTAGTGGATTTTTAAAACAAAAGGCAAATTTGTCCAATATTTCTTCTGCTATTAGAGTTTCTAAAATATTGAGCTTAGAAGCTGTACATTCCATGTACCTTGGCTACCACCTTTAACAAAGAAGACTGTAAGTTTTCATACTTCAAACTACCCTAAAAACACCCTTTATATGTATAAAGGTCTGCTCATTTAAATCAGTCAGTTTCAAATCTAAATATAGTTAGACTTCAGAACTGAAAGGTGCCAAAGTCCAAAATTTCCACAGCTGTAAACAGTAAATACCTGAAGTGGGGAGAGTAAGAATGCATGAAACTTTCAGTTGAATGTGTTTTGCATTAATGTACACAAATCAAATGTTTTGTGAACTATTTAAGTAAGTGGATGAAACATCAGGAATGAAGCAATATAATCCAGTAAAGTAAAGCATGCATACCCTGAGGCAGAAGGGGTTTTAGTTTTCTTGTCATAGCACAGCATTTTGTTTTGTGTTTGTAAGGAGGTAGGGGACACTGGAAACAAGGAACTGAGCAAAATTCAAGAAAGTCTTTGTAGATATTTCTGTTGCTAAAAAACAGGCCACTTTTTAGAGTCAAAATCCATTCACTTTGAAAAAGTTGTACTTTTCCCCACATAGGTTTTCACTTTTCTCTCTGTTCTAACCAGCAAAGTATTTCCCTGCCTTTTCCTGTATGCAAATATAATGCAGATTGCAGACAATGTATACTTGTAGCACTGCTTGTTTTACTGCTACACTCAAGAATTCATTTTCATTTGAAACCACATTTTTCTTCATTCTTTTTTTCCTTAGCTCTGAGCTAAAGAATTTAGAAATTAGGCTGCAGTGTTCCCAGGGCTGGGAGTTATCCACGATCCAGTCTTGTCCTTCCTAAACAAGGAGTCCAGGGAAAATCCAAACACCCAAGAGTTTTTTTAACCCATTGCAAGATCATGCTTCATACTTAAACAGAGACAAAAATGCCTCTGCATACAACCTGCCACCCACTGACAGAGCTTTGCAGAGTTGAGACATTTGCTATAAAGTGTTATCTTCAGCAGAACTCCTTTCAATTAAATGTTTGGTTCCTATCTTTGCCCTCTGGGCTATATATCCATGTATTCACTCTTCTGACAAATCATCTCTGTGTTTCATTTCAGGTTCATACGTTGTTGATTACCTAATTACAAGTAGTAAAATAAGCAGCCTGAACTATGTCTTTTTGAGGGAATTTTTGAGGGAATTTAAAGTCTTTAGAAGTAGGGTAAGACTGGACCTTTCCAAAAACTGGCTTGGGATGATCACCTCTGTACTAAAAAAGTGAACTTCAGCTGTTGTGCCTTACTGCAGCATTTAATTAGAGAAGCAAAAACCAGTGGTTTCCATCAGATTTCTTGTAACTTCTTTTTCAGTTGTTCTGAGAATATAAAACAGGAGCAAGACGTTGGATAAATAATCAAGCCTTCCAATATATTTCTGCATACCTTTTCTTCACTAAATTAAACATGAAGTGTTCTTCATTAGCAGCCCATTGGGAGAAGAGGGAAATCACAAGAACCTCTGTTTATGCAATGATTTTTCTTTTTTTTAAGGAAAAGGCTTATTCTTCCTATGTTTTACCTTTCTCAAATCATACAATTTAATCATGACATTTTCACACCTGTCACCTTACTGTGTCCTCCTGTCTTACAGGCTGACACAAGACTGTGGGCCTAGAAACAATTTTTCCACATTTTGCAGGGAGCTGGGCAGGACCTCATGTGAATCTTCTTGCAGAATTACTTTGAGCTGCACTACCCAGCACTGGGCTGCCCAGAAGGTAACCCAGTTGTCATGACATGTTCTTTGCTGGTCAGTATATAGAACTTTCCATCCCATCTTGGTGTTTTTCACACTTCAGGGTGACTCTGCTGAAAGCTTATTGTCTTTGATCTCTCACAGCTCTGCCTTTCAATCATGTGTATTTTTAGATGCAGTGGAAGTAAGCCATTGACTTTTCTTCTCCTTTTTTGAAGAGGGCTTCTCACATGTTGTTTACACTCTCTGTGAGCCTTAGTGGAGTGTTTCTTCTCCACTGAGAGGAACATACTGTTCACGTGCACTCTTTCTCCTGCTCATGTTTGTGTTGCCTGGAAAAGACCAATTTTCCCCAACTGCATCATGCCATGCACTATAAATCACATTTGTGTCCCATTTAAAATATAAACCACAACAGACACAGAAGAACAAAAGGAACCACACGCCCAGCTTTTTTTGACAAAACTCCCACACATTGATAATTAGAAGCACATAAAACCATACACAAGCTAGGAGAGCTTGAGCAGCTGTCATGCCTCATGCTGTCTGTCTCAGCCTCCTCCACTTTCAATTCTGCCACAAAATTGCCTGGAACAGTAAAAAGGGCAGGAGAAGATTAACATAAACAATCTGTGAAACAATGGAGATTAAAATAATAGTAAGGATTGCCTGACAAGTGTGCTTTCATGAGTCTCTGGGAAATCTTTGCTTTAATTAATTATCTGCACTTGTCGAAGGGATATCTGAAGCACTTAAACACTAAAAGAAGAACAATGTGTTTTAAAAGCCATCTGTAACACAAATAATTGTTGAAAATGTTTTAAGTAACTTGGTGCATAGGCAATGTGGATAGAGAATTCTGGCTGCATATTTGTTTTATATTTTGTAATCGGCTTTATTGGCCCTACAGACTTGAACCATAATCCTGTGAGCTCATATGCGTAAGTATTCCCACTAGACTGAACAGAACTCTTTGAGGGACTGGATGGTGTGGTTTGTCATAAATATCACCAAATGTAATTAACAGCACTCACTACATATTTTTGCTGCTGTTGCAAGGCTCCGTACATTGTGCTTAGGCTGCGTAAGGCATGGTGAATCCACACACTTCATACATCCCACTGCCCTTTTAACTTCTGAAGCCCCTAAGAAGAAGCCAAGCATGTTAGAGCGGTGTTGAAAGAGAAATAGTGGTTTGAAGGGCTAAAGGATTTTAGCCACGGATGTTTAACATATAAAAGACAAAGTTCAGTAGAAAATTAGAATTCTTCATTCCTCACACAGTATCTCATAATTGATGGCAGTCCCTATTTCACACTAGGATTTTACAAAATGTGTGTGTCACAGCTAGTGAGGCACATGGCAAAGAGGTGAATAAGAAACTCATCGATCTCAGTAATATAATTATGAATATTTTATTAGTCTAAAAATTACCAGCACTGAGCAATCTCATTTATCAATTTAGATAATTTTGGCACCAATTTTCTCACACTGAAATATATTTATCTTCCATTAGTTTCACCCTCTAAGTCAGGTGAATAATGATTGATAGGACATAACCATCCTTAAAATAAAAGGCGTCATTCTGTAAAGTGCAATTTTTTATGGTTTTTCTCATTTATTTTTAGATTTGCTGTTAACAAATCTAAAAATAAGCACTTGTTACTACTTGTCTGTGTCAGTATGTTATAGGTGTTTCACTCAAAGTAGTGGAGATGCACTTGAGGAACTTACACCAAACCACATGAATTTCACACCTCCAGATCATCCCACCACATATTCTATCACATTTGCTCACTCTGAGCATTGCTATCTTTCAGGAGACCATAATTTCCCCATAATTTTCAAGACCTACTGAATGTAAATGAATGATCCTGTTAATGACTCTTAAGAGTCATTACTGCCACAACAAATTTACTTCTCTTATATGCATAGTCAGAAGCAATCAATAAGAACAATCATTTAGTTTAAGACCCTAAATTAGTGCCTAGGTTCATGTGGATTGCCAGTAAGACAGACTGACAGCAAACTGAAAGTTAATTAGCTATATTTGCTAATTTTTCAAATGCCAGTGAAAAAGGCTCTCTCATCCTGAGGTAATAAATTGCCTTCTGACCATTGAAGCTGTTCATGATTGCAAGCTTAAAAGGGCTTGCTATGTCCCAAGAAAACAATGGCCATATAAAACCTGGACCGTCCTATCACTAAGCCATAGGAAAATCCAAAGAGCTCTTTGTTCATAATTCAAAGAAACAGATAAGAACACCAGAGGAAAACAGCAAAAATGAACCTTTTTAAACATGGAATTCTAGGAAAGAAGTTCTTAACTTCAGCTATCATGTAAATAGGAAGAACAAATTATTTTTCTCTTCAGTTGTCTAAAAGCCAAATAATGACTTATACTCTATCTCCAGTAAAACTGAAGTCATCATGAGTTCTGCTACTTCTTTCAATAAAATATTTTCTTTTCCAACTATTACTTTCTTTTCCTCCTGCCTTTACTTCCACATCTAAACAGTTAAAGTTTATGAAGAGATTTATATAAAGCTTTACTCAATATTTGAAATATTTAAAAGTATAAATAAAGTAATTGTTGTATCTGAATTTGTTCATGTGCCTTCCAACAAGAAATTATGTTTTAAATTTTCCAGTCTACAGTTATCATAAAATATTAATCTAGAAATTGATCGCAATACAAAGATGCTTTATTAACATCAGTCCATATATTCCAATTAAACATATACAAAACTGAGACAGGAGACTGCTCTCTATTTTTTTTTTCCCTAAGAAATCTTTTTGGAATAGAAAAAATTATCTAAAAATAAAAGATAATTATTCTGTTTTCTCTCTGGAATAAGCACAAAATCTGTAACCCTACATTTTCAGCTTTTCATAGCGGTCTATTAAATTGCAACTTTTGAGCATAGTACCAAAAGCTATTTTCAAACATTTTTTTGTCTTTTTTTTAAAGAAACAACGAACTAAAGTCAACACATATATGTGTATACCCCAATTTTGCATAGCTTTTAATAATGAGTTTTCATGTTCCTTTTGTTACCTGTTTTATTTCAACTTTTCCATAAACAGCATTTTCAAATGGATTTAACTGTATCTTAATCTTTCTCCAATTTATTGTTATAATATGAAAGAATTACTACTATATTGAATTAGTTGAGTAAGGAAACATTGTATGTGTTATCTATTTTCACTCCTCCCAGTGCTTCCTATTTTCTAGCACATTTCAGGGTGGTCCCTAAGATAGAATCTTCACATATCAACAGTGCTTCATATAAGCAATATTCAAAGCTCAGCAGTGTTGCATATTTTATTCTACATTTTTCTTTAAAATTCCCTGTAGTTAAGTAGATACTGATGAAGGTAGCTGACTCAAAAATCACTGCAAATGACATAAATCTTTTCAGTTTCTTGAAAAATAATTTCAGTTGCAACTGACAAAAACCATCAGATCCCAACCATTACAATTCCTTCATATTCTCAGCTGAGGAAATCATGAATGGTTTTTCTGGACGAGCTTAGTCAGAGCTCTCAGAGCTCACATTTTGGTCTTCCCATATGCCAAAAAGGAAACTTAAAGCAGCCTTTCACTAATTCTCCATCTTTTGGTAATTCCTGTTTGCGAAACTTTATTTGAATCAATTATTTAACTGAATTTTTTTCCTTAATGGCAGCTCATCTGGCCATTTCCATGTTTTTCCAAACACAACATGAGGCACAGAGTCCTGACCCAAGAAGGTTCCTCATTATATGATCAGTCATTCATTTATGGAAATAAAATGGAGAGAATATCTTAATTACCTATATGGTAGACACTTCCACCCACTGAAACTGTTCACAGAGGACACGTGTGCACATTATATTCTACAATTTGCTGTATTCAATCTTGCATGAAAATTATGGTGTCATGTTGATTCTTTATAACTTTCATTTTAAATTTAATATGAATCTATGCTATGCTGCTTGGGACTCTTATTTTCATTTTTTTTTCTGTGACAAAAGGGAGAGGAAGATTTTTGTTCTTTCTATTTAGAAGTGTTGGAAGAGGAGGGAATTAGAAAGCCAAAGTACTGGAGGTTATACACATTTAAAAACCAAATCATTCATGGAGTTCAGGTGGTATCCAGGAAGGAAAATCTAGTGAGACATCTTGAAGCCTTTAAAATAATAATTTTAACTCTGAGGCATTCTTATATTACCCATTCTTAAAAAATAATAATAAAGAGTACAAATCCTTTTCCTCCATTCTGTTTTTCAGATCACATTAACATGTATTGTACACACTGTAGGTATTACTTTTAGGTCTGATACTGTATTCTAGGTGCTTTCTGTAGAGTCACAGAGGGTTCATGAATAGACATACACTGCTACTCTGCTGCATGGGTAGAAAGTGTCCTTCCTAAGGCCTTTTATTCACAGAAACAACATTTGAACTTTATAAGACATTTTTAAGGTTTGTTGGTTTATTTTCAGGTGGTGGGGGTTTTTTTTTAAATTTTTAACACTCTGCTCATGAAAGTTTTTGTTGTCCCTGCTTTGTTTGCCTTTTTTTTTGTAAGCAAAGAAGCCATGTTGGCTAGGAATTAATTAGCATAACTTCCCAGCTCAAGAGTAATTGACCCTTGGAAACAAAGTTAAAAATGCTGGTCCAGCAGAGAACCCATACATAAGGACTGTTTCAGTTTAAGTGTTTCTCACCCTTCACAAGCACATGGACCACATGAGACGATGGAAACCCTTTGCACATGTTTCATAAACTTGCCAAATTATTCAACTGAAAACTTAGTAATTACATGTAGCTATTTCTGGCCACTTAAGCAGAGGCCTCACGCAAACAGATTTCATAGGTCTTCAGTCTAGATGATTGCCAATGACACTTTGTCAGAATTTTCCTTCTTCTCTGTCTATTATACTGTACTTCTGTCTATTATCCTCTTGGCAAGATAAAGTATCCTTCTCAAAATCTTGCTTGATCAGAGCTTCTGTAAGCACTATAGAAAAATCAGCATGATTACCTGGCATGACTGCTTCCCCTTCTGCCAAACACTCATCTTGGAGCTGAATACTGCTGCCAACCTAAGCTTTCTGTAAGCTTTGCTCACCAGTGTTAGAACCAGATTAATTAGAACCCCTCAGCTGATGGATGGATTAGGAAAAGTTTTAACAACTGCTCATTTCAAGTGCCATGTTTTTTGAAAGCAGCTCATTCATTCCATCTAGCCAGGATTAAAAGCCAATCACAAGTAAGCCAAGCAAATGGTAGCCAAAGCATAAATCATCATTACATGCTGGCAGCTGGCTGCAAGTACATGACAACTATTCACAAACAGGATGCTTGGTGCCCTTTTATGTGGATCTTGTGTTCTTTGCACATGTTTGTTCCACATGAATTGTTCCCTTGGAAATACAGGGAGAGAACTAAGGTGATGAGAGAACAATAAAATAGCTCATTGTCTCCTGCTGCCTTTTACTCTTGGACAAAGGAGCCTTTTATTCATGGATGAATTAAGATTTGCCAAACTGATACAGAGATAAGCAAAACCTGCACTATGTCCTTCAGCTGTGATGCACAAAGCATATATGTGTTGTTGAGTCTTTGCCACTAACATAAACGAACTTACAAAAGTGAGGGAATTGAAGCCCATTAACCAAGATTTCCACCCATCCACAGCATTAGTACCTCTCCAAAATTATCTGGTGTTCTCTAGCTATGTGGTATTTCTGCCCTACATTTTGGTATTTTTAGTATGAGAATATTAAAAATAATAGCAAAGAGTTCCCTTCTTGGAGTCCCAGCAGTATTATTACATGAGTGAAGATCATCGCTCCTTCAGGAAAATGCTTAAATTAGTGTGCCTATATTGCTTCATTTTTAAAAGTCACATTATGGAATTAAATATGACTTATTGACTTGAGTGAATGCATGTTTTTTTGAGTTTTTTTTACTGTCTTTTCACTACTTCTAATTGCCTTTCATAAAGAAGTCAAGGATATAGGTAATTGAGTGGCATGCTACATAAATTTGTACAGTTACACCTAGAAGAAAAAGCATAAGGAAAATCTGTTAACTTACAAAATATATTTTTTCCTCTTATAATTAAAACAAAATTTTGTGATATAATTCCATGCTAAATATTATTCTTTATGGTATTATGTCATTAGTAGAATACAAAGACCCAATATCTGTAATGAATACCCTTTATAAAAAGTGTTAGAACTATCTCAACAATTGACAGATTAGCCACATAGCACACTCTTTTCTCTAGCTGTACATTCAAATATATTCACACCTCCTAGCACAGAAAATATTTTAGGAAAACATTATAAAACATCTCAAAGTACTGCCAACATCTGCCATTCTGTTGTTCTGCCACTACAGTTCAATACCTTATGCATGATGGTTGTAAATACCAGATGCAAATACCAAAGAAAGCTTTAAGAATTTCAGCATAGGCATGTGTTGGATAATCATCTGTCATGTTAGCTTTCATCTTTAATCCTAATCTTTGACAATGGCTTATGCACCAAAATATTTCACTGAGTCTTTTCAAAATGTGTTAGCTTTACCAGGTGTAAGTCTGAAATTCTTAAACGTAAATGTAAATACCCTGTAATGTAAAAATATGTAAATATGTTTTCAGAGCTCAATGAGTGTTCCATCTCATTGTCTAGAATACTGCTGCATGGATATTTCATGGAATCATGGAAAGGCTTCCAAGATCACCAGGTCCAACTGTCAACAACCAGTGTGTTCACCACAAATTCATGTTTTCAGGTGCCATATCCACATATTTTTTAAACACTTTCAGTAATGATGACTCCATCATTGTCCCGCACAGACTGTTCCAATGCATGACAACTCTTTCCATGAAGAAATTTTTCCTAATATCCAATCCGAACCTCCCCTGGTGCGACTTGAGGCTGCTTCCTCTTGTCTTCTTGTTTCCTACCCAGGAGAAAAAACTGACATGCCCTTGGGGTCAATTTTCTTTCAGGTAGTTGTAGAGACCAAAAAGGTCTCTCATAACTCTCCTTCTCCCCAGGCTAAATCCAGTTCCCTCCGCCATTCCTTATTGTGTTCCAAACTCTTCACCAGCTTTGTAAACATTCTTTGGATATGCTCCAGCACCACTTGCAGTTCTCTTCCAGTTCAGTAGACCTCTTTGTTATCGCTGAAATCTGGGAGGGCTTACTATGCAAAATGTATTACTGTGCTTCTGTTTTGTATATAATCCTCATTTAGTTAGACCAAGAAATATTTGCAGATAGCCCAGATTTTTAATTTCACAAACCTTGCAGTTAGAAGAGATACATTGATCTCACTGAATAAATTTATATCTGCAAGGAAAATCAGAACCCCAGTAAAGTCCATTTATAAACAGTGCTATGAAAAGAGCTTGACATGTTATGAAATCTCTTCCAAAAGTTAATGTGACTTTTCTGACAAAGACATATCCTATGGGACTTTGTGAAACAGTGATTGCTTTTATGCACAGGATTACTTCCTGAAAATAATAAATTCCTTCCAAATAGCCTTAGTTATTAAATGTGGCACTGGCACATTTAATCTATATTGATGCATTAAAGGCACATTAATCAGCTGATGTCTTCTTTCCCAATATTTCATTTTATCCTAATATCTAACTGTACAAATTTAAGTACCTTGATTACTCATATACATTGTAAGCATTGTCAGTAGCTTCATACCCTGATAACAGATTAAGTACTTTGAAAGTTGTTAATTCTTCTAGAGCTGGAACCTATTAAAAGTACCCAAAAGCTGAACCAGAGAACAGTGCTTTCCATTAAATCCCCAGCAGGAGTGACAAGTCAATGAATCTGATTCAATTACCTCATAATTTCTGTTTGAAACCAAGGCCTTGTTGGTCTACATGCACATTTTGTCCTGAGACAGCTTTTTGTATTAATAGGATTTTTTTAAGCAAAAGATGTATTGATAATCAATTAATAATGATCCTTTTATTTCAGTAAGCCTGTTTGTTGTCCTAAAGCAGGTAAATCAGAAGTACCACTTTTATATTTACATACTTGAAAACACAGTAGTAACTTTTATGTCACTGCAGAAGTATCAGTAAGACAAAGAAATGTATGTGTCTGTGAAATGCTGGCAGAGGGTCACATAAGCTTAATAAAATTCTTCAGGGAAAGTTGATGTCTACTGGCTTAGACCTTAGCCCACGGAACCTTATGAGAGTGTCTAAAAGCCACTGAAGTCAAAAGGTTTTAAAACACATGCTAACTGTTAAAATACATATTAGCACAGTTTCTGAATATAAAAAAGTTTTCCTGAACAAGGGCCACGGACAGGCTCAGAGCTTCTTTCTGTGACCTGGTATTCCATGTGGGCTGCTTCTAAGTGTTGCCCTAAGGAACTGGAACTGAATATACCACACGATGATTCAACAATCAACATTTTTCCAATTTGTCCTGGTCCTTTATATTTCCAAGAATGGGTGGTCCTAGTTGGCATTGCCCCAGTGTTAAATAAGGTAAAGGTGTGTCAAAGAGCAAGTCTCAGGAAGATATTGCTATTATTCTTAGCTTTGTGGCTCGTAAAAGTAGTTTTCTTGCCAGCAGCAACAACAGTAGCAAGTAACTGGAATTGTTTCATTTCAGAGACTAATGGCAAATAAAAATAAAGACTTCTCTGCTCGGAAAACAACAGCCCTGTAAGTTAACAAAAAACAGAATAACTGGTAGCTTACCCTCTAAGTAGCAAATCCAGTTTAAAAACAACCCACGTGTATGTCTCAGAGGAATCTTTCTGCTAAATATTTCTCCCTAGCTCAGTTACTGTCTACAGGGATGCTACCTTAGGTTTGCTATTTAGAGCTGTTCCAGCAGCTTAGAGTAAAAAATATATATTACAGAGAATAACTAAGTTAGCAAGTCTACTGAATCTGAACTTAATTGTTTCCTTCAGTTGTAACTGCGTTGTTTTTTAACATGACCAGCTTTAATCACAGCCCTTCCTGCACCATAGAAGAAGCAATAAGGCTTAGCTCCTAATGAACTTTTTCTGTGGCTGATGAACAGGCCAAGAAACTATTGCAAAATAGGATTTAAAGTAAGATTTGAAGCCTCCTTCAAGCTAAAATTCTCCTTTTGGTGCACCACTTTTTAATGTCTACCCTCCTTCCTACTGGCAAAAACTTCTGTGATGCTTTCACTCTAGAGTAAAATTAATTTATTTTCCTCAAGATTTCTGTCATAAGACTGTAGTAAGCAAACATCTCCATCTGTTTTGGGAGACATGATTAAAGATTTGCCAACAATGGAAGTGAGAATGGATACAACACAACCCGGCTCAGTCCCCAGACTTAATACCCATAATCAGAGAGGCAATAGACAGAAAATAAAAGAGAACAGAACACAAAGCAAAAGCTTGGGTATAAATGACCCAGAACCAAAGAACATATGAGCTAAAATATCATTCCAAACTTAGTGACTTGATCTCATCCCAATGTGGACTGAGACTGGGTCCATGACTGCATTGCCTTGCTAAGTGGGAACAGAGCTGTGCCACAGCCCTGTGTCTGCTTTAAGAATAAGAGAATTCATTGTTGCAGCCTCGATAACTTAAATATTAAATGCAGATTGAGCTATTAAATTCAGACTCTCTCAGTTTTGAGCAATATGGGAGGTATATGAATCCAACACTGAGTCAGGCCTCAGGCTCTCTTGCTGTTAAGCCAAAGATGTACGCCTGCCTAGTATGCATTTCCAAATTCTATCCATAATGGTTCTCTCTCTCCATATATTGCTAGTTCTGAAAAACCTTCTCCCCACCAGCTTCTTATTTTTTCCATTTTCCTTTGATTCCTTTGACTGTTTTTTATTTTTCTCTTGTTGTTTTGGATTTTTTTTTTCTGCACTTTGATTTGCACTTTTTCTGCATGGCCCCTTATTGCTCATTCTTTTTTATTTTCTTTATTATTTTACTCTTCCTTTACACAGATTGGCTGCCATAACAGTGTGGGAAATGACTGTAAATATCCAGCAATCTAGTAAATGCAATAAAATTACTGAGTCCTTTTTAGCTAAAACATGAAGAGTCCATGCAATTTCTTTTATATCCAGTGCAAAAGATATGTTCACCATCTTTAGGAAGCAGCCAGAAATTTCTCCTTTCTGTATCCTGAACTCCATTGAGCTCACAACGTGTGCTAGTAATGATAGCAAGAATGGAAAAGGTAAATAAAAAACAGTTCTGGGTGAAACTTACAGCAAAAAAGCAGGCTCCAAATCTTAGGCAGTGGTGCAGGCATTTATAAATTGAAGGGACACCTGTCAAAGTCATTAGAAATAAGGAATGTGATGCTCTGAATATCTCTTGCACAGATGCAGATCTATAAATGGAAAGAGAAAAACATTTTTATTAGATTTTTAGGAGTATATTCCAGGAAAAATAATACTGGCAATGACCTTATTCTCTTAATCCAGACATTATTTTCCATAAATTTCTATGCTATGCTACAGGGGAAAAAATTCAGACATTTCATCTGAAGTCTTTAGTCCTTAATACAATACTCGGGTGTGGTTCTATTTTGAAAAGGAAACCCATATGGCATTCCATTTTTGCATGCTGATTTTTGCATAAATTATCACTTTACAAGTACAATGAATCAGGTATTTGAAGCATCCTGAACCATCTATGAGATTTTTTTTATTTCAAACTGCCTCTTGGAGACAATGAGTCTAACAGCATCTCATTATTTCTTCTTCTCATTATCTATGAAAGTGTTCTATGATATCTTATTTTCTACAGCATCCACTTACACATTTTCTTCCTTAATTAGACTTTCAGTAGACTTTACATATTAGCTTTTGGATTTTTAATGCATTTTCTGAGTCAGGTAAACTGAGTTGTATTCTCAACAGGTGTAGATGAGTATGTGTCATATGCATGTACATTGTATTCTAGACAGATCACAGGCTGGAATGCATGGAACTGATAGAAGGATTGAATTGATGACTATAGATCACTGAGATATTACTTTTTCACTTAGACCTCAAGACAATTCTATCAGGCACATAAATTTCCTTGTCAGCCTCAGGACCTCCCAGATTCACCAGTGCTGCAAAACCCAGTCACACCACAGTAGGTTCCTGGGTCTAAACTCCATCCTAGCATACCTCTCAGAAGAGGACTTGCAAGACCATCCTCAAAGACATCTTTTTGTTAGATTACCACAGTGTTTGTATGATGAGAAATTAGTGTCTCAAGGGCACCTTTAAAGGAGCTGGATCACTAGTGAGATCCCAAGCCATAGCTTGCTACAAAGTTTCTAAAACCTTAAATCATACCGGCAATTTTTCCTCCCAAAGCCTTGAATTAGGCTGTTTCCAATGCCTATCTGAAAAACTCCAAGGTTGCATCTTTCCACTGACTTGCCACTGTGCACACTAACCCCTTTTTCCTTTCATTTTTCTAAAGAAAACATAAGCAGTACCGTGCTTTTCCTACAGTGACTGCTAAAGTCACTGAAAGTGGTATGTCATCTGCATCTACCAACTGAAGCTCTAGTGAGCTTAAAATGCCAAAGTGGGAGAAGGCTTGGCTGCTAACCTAGACAGTATGAAAGGGCTCTGAGAATGCCCATACTGGATGTTTCACTGGAAAACTGTAAAAAGCGCATTCCATATGGCTTCCAAAAAATCCCACAGTCACTACCAATGGGAAAATTGGGAGGCTTTTAGAAATCAACCTCAAAATTCTTCCATCGTCTGTCTCCCTGGACATTGTGTTCCAAGATTAGCTCTAGAAATTGCAAAAAACAAACTTTAAATAGCTTGACACAAATAAAATTAACATATAAATTACTACCATTCAACAAGATTTTTTAAATCATATTTTTTAATAGATTTATGAAAAACACAGTGTGTTAGTGCATGTGCTTTCATATCAGATAAAAGTTTTTGTAGCTAGGAATGGTGAAATTGCACACTTGCAAATTAGACCTTTGGAAAGGCCAAGACACCATAGGAAGGTCTCAAGGACAGTGTGTTTTTACAGAGAAGCAGGTTTCCCAGACTGGTCTTTTCTTTTTCAAGATGGTCAGTAGCCTAATCTAAGAATAGATTATATTGGAAAGGCATTTTCAGTAGTAGAAGAGTGAAGCTATGTCTAGACTAATGAACATGCTGTGATTCCTTCTGTAACTCCTTCTGCCATTGATTCCATCTGTGTTTTCTGTGTGTCTGGGTTGCTATACTGTGCAATACAGTACAGAAGAGAAATAAGTCTGCTTGGGCCTCAGGATGAGGGCAAGCTACCTACCTCCAAAATGTATGGATGCAAGATGTTATTCTCTGGGACATTCTGAAATGCAAAGTGCTGGTGAGAATACCCTAGCAATTATCCCTTTCTGAGGATTTTATTCTTCTTGGTTGTTATTGTCTAAACTTTCACTGCACACTTTGACTTTTGCGTGTCTTGTATGTATGTATATATTTACTATGTTATCTAGAATATAAAGAGGGAGAAAGGGAATTATTATTTGTCCTGCATAATGAACAATGTGCTTAATTCTAGTTATTGTTCATTATAATTGTGCGTACACAGTACTGCACCACAAAGGAAACATAATTCTTCACTGATGAAAAGACAGTGTTGGTATAGCACACAATATGATTTGCTAACATTGGAAATCTTACAGCTATGGTACCTCCAATAGGCACAAAGAAAACATATTCACTGAGCAGCCACCTGCACTTCAGTGCAAATTCATAGATACTGAATCTTTTTTCAAGTTCTGCCATAATGATTGCAGTATTGAGCAGTAGAAGATTTAACCAAATAGCTAGAACATGGCAACTTGACATGTACTGCAATGTATCTATGCACCTATGCTTAGGAAAACATAAAAAGATCAAAATCAAACCACATTCATCCTGAAGAGAACATATTCCAGACACAAGCGCTAACAGAGCCACAAAATCTTCTAATTCAAATAAACTAGCACCTTTTGTAATGTATAAATCACTGGTATGAACACGTGTTAAAACTAAATACAGATGAACACACTACAATAATTTTTTCCAAGTGTAACTCTTGGAATTATATAAGTCACTGTGGTTTCCAAGAAAACAAATGGTCTGGAAAATGAAAAATAAATTGGTTCTGTGACTAATTGAAGTCAGAGATTGAAGGTCAGACTTGGTTTTGCAGCTGACACTGGTGACCAGCAAAAGTCCAGCTTGGCTCATGGTACAACTTTCTGTATTAAAGAGTTGTTTACAGTAGAGAAACACTGAAAGTGTACATTAGAAAACTTCCTCTTACAAATCTAAAACACATGCCACTTCATAGGCAAGTAATAAACTTATAAAGGGCCATGTTGACAATTTCAAAGTCTTTGGTAGGACCCTGAGACTTAAAATTGGAAACATTCTAATAAACATCTCTTCTTTTAAATTTTGCTGCTTGCCCTAAGTTAACTGAAAAACATGTATCATCTTCCTAAAGAGTTTAATGTCCCCAACTCTTTCCCATCACACAATGAAAATTATCATTCAACTTTGAGCATATTTTGCTCATTTATGAATCTCATCCAATTCTCTTAAGGCCAAGAGAGTTAAACTAGTGAAAAATTGAAGTAAGTTACTTCAGAATCATGCCTCTTCTTTTTCACACAATATGATATTAATTTAGTGCATCGGCTTGGACTCATAATGGTTGATAGTTTTATTGCAGTGCCTAAAGTATTTTGCTCCCTTCAAAAGTGTTAGAATTGTTTGTTTATAAAATGCATCTGCTTCCTTGCACCATGTAATCAATGATGATAAACTCTGTTTATGAAGCATCACACATATAACATGTTATACAATTTCTCAAAGTTCTGACAAGCCTGAGACTCCTTAATTCAAGAAAAGCCTAGCTCTTCATCATTATTATTGTTGTTGTTGTTGTTGTTGTTATTATTGTTGTTGTTGTTGTTATTACTATTACTATTACTATTATTATACTTGAATACACTTGTAGCCATAAAAGAAGAAAGCATTTCCCAGTGGAAAAAATTAATTGAGATCAAATCTTCCATTATCCAAAGCCCCAAGGAAACAGTTCCGATGACAGATGGAGAAATTGACTTGAAGACTGCAATCTGACTTAAGAGCCGGGGTAGGAGCAGGTGCATCTCTGACTATATGGCAGGGAGAGAGGAATCTCCATGGTCATCAAGCTTGCATCACCTAGTAAGTGTCAGGATAGAGCCATGCTTGTCTTGACCAGCTGTACTTGCAATTTTAGGTTTCTTCCTACTTTTCTGATCTCATCTGGCCTATTCCATTTACTCACTCTACACCTTATCCAAACTTTCTCCACATTCCTGGTGCTCCCATGCTACACGCAAAGAAGCAGAGTACTGCCTGTTTTCTTAGCCTGCAGAAAGGAATACAACCACAGTAGCTTCCAAGTAGCAGCATATTTCAGAAAATGTTGAAAGTGTTATTTGCAAATTATTCCTTTCCCAATACTGATCTATGACAGTTTGAATGCATTTGCTCGTCCTGCCTCCAGATAATTCTCAAAGTACTGTGGATTCCATTTTAAAGTCAATCATATCACAAAAATAGCCTTCCAGAAACTGTCTCCTCAAGAGCTGGAAGCTGTGATTTTTCCATGACTAATAAATTCCGTGTCTGTTTAATCTATTTTAATTACAGTGATGCATCCATTTTTCCCTTTCCATTGTTAAGCATGCCACTAGAGTGCTTAAATGAGTTACTTCTGTCCTTGTTTGCCTCTGGTTTGGGAATGTCAAGGGTACAAACCCTTTACTTTCACTGTTTGTTCACAGGATATTCTCTGACCTCCAGTGTCTTATCCAGTGAGCAATCCAGAAGTCATTCAAAATGAAATATTTTCAGCATAAAATATAATTATTTCTTGGACACCACTGTAAGTAGATGACTCCTCTTTAAATTAGTGTCAGTAGATCAACTGATAATGGATAAATAAAAATTCCTTATACTGTGTAATTTAGGAAACTAATTTATCTAAACAAATACTCAGGCACCCTATCTTTTGATTTTTTTAAAGGCAGTGATGTGGAAGATGCAGAGAGGCTTGCAAAATAGATACAAACTAAGTACCTATGGATCAGAGATAACCCAGTCCTTTCAACTCAGATAAGATTATTTCAAGTCATCCAAGTTTCCAAACCAAACCCAGACTCTACTTATTTGAGAAGTCTGTGAGGAACTTACCAAAGCCCTACTCAGGTAGCCCAATAAATATGAAATTCAAAGGGAAATTTGCCCACCATTGTAAGAAATAATACAAATTAACTCTCAATACAAATTTACTCTCATGTGTTAGCCATGTAGAAAGTATTTTCCATTTTCACAGAAGTGAGACAAAAGGACCTGCCAAATGTTAGACTGTACGTCACAGACGAGACAGGCAGGAACTGAGAAGGTACTGAAATGGTGTCTGCCAATGTTTTGAAGCAGCTTTACAATCCTTATCCCATGCCAGCAGATGGAGAGAACATAGAATAAAACTGATGCTGATCTCCAGTGTGGTGGATGAGACTCATGCGCTATGGTAGCTGTGTGAATTTCCAGCTTGACTGATCACAGCACACGACCTGATGGCTTCAAAATACTACCAAAATCCCAAAGCCGCTGCCAGTTCTCAGCCCTTTGCACTGTCCTGCTCTTGTCTGTGAATCTCCATCCTCCTTGCAGGGTAGAGGAGACGCACATCCCTGTCAAGAACTGAACATGCAATTCCCCCACCAACCACGCCTGCTGTTCACTCACCCCAGGAAGAACATGGCAGCTAGCCAGCTGTTCTCTTGTTCTTGTGAAGGAAAACCAAAATGCTTACAGGATATTCAATAAATGGTTCAGCTTTCAGTAGGTCCCTGAAGAAAAATATCTAATAAAAAAGAAAAACTTTTCTCATTTTCCTAGATCCTATTTGAATCTCTATTACAAGACTTAATTCTCCCCAGAGATGCTACCACCTCACTGTTGAAAAATGCTGACTTAGAGTAGGTCCCTCAGCTAGGTCAGATAAATTCTACTCCTGAAGATTAATAGCTCTCTCAGGAAATTTAAAAAACATACTACTTTGGATTTAATTAAGCCAGAATCTTACTTTAATAATAAGAAGGAATAGGAAAAATAGAGTTTGGCATAAAAAATAAAAATGTGTAAAGTACCTTATTGTACCCACCTTAGGTGATAATATTAAAATGCTAAGTTTAGCTTATGGTTTAAGAAAATTATGTTTCTGTCATCAGATATTCTCCACTTACATTTTATTAATGTTATAAACTACTATTTGACTGGCAGTCAATGGGATGTGAAAGGAAAATCTCCTACAAAATATGCCACATAAAAAGAGTTCAGCTTACACACTGTTATTTTTCCTTGTTATTAAAACTAAAATTTCCATATAATAAATATCCCCAGAGCATGGGTTTCCAATATCAATTAATTGTTAATAAAAACATGTAATTAAACTACTTTGCCAATAAATTGTGCAATCTTAATGCAAGCATGGAAATTTACAACAACTATAAGAAATAATATAATAAAAGGGAAATGGGTAAGACTATGCGGGTGAGATTTGTGGGTTTTCTCCTTTGTACTGTGAACTCATCAGAGGTCATAAACTAAATCCTGGACTTTGGCCAAATGAAAATTTAGATAGGAGAGCCTGGGAGTTACAGGAAGGTGTATTTCCCCTCTTGGTTAATGTCAACCTATTGCCAGAATGGGAAACACTGGACTGCTGGAAGCACCCACCATATTTCAACTGTCATATAATGCATACATGATAGTTATTAGTGTCATGAAAAATGTTATGCCACCATTTGAACTTAGAATATACATTAGTCCTGCTGTGTTGGTCAGCCTCTCTGCAGAGAGAAACACATTTTGCCTTGATGAAAGATCTCCCTATACTTCACCAATCAGAATCTTCTTATTTGTTTGAATTTAATTTTGTTATCTTTGATTACAATTATCTGTATAACAACTTAAGAAAGTATATGAAATTAGAAGCAAGTGACCCTTAAAACATCCCTTAACGTGTGATTCTTTAACCTGAACTAGAAACAAATATTCTGAAGTGTGCTACATAATCAAAAATGTGTTTGGTGATCAATAAACCCATGTTCCCATTCCCACAGGGGTGGATATTACCATGACAAAAGCAGAGTCAAGAGTCAATATTATTAAAAGTCAGGAACACCATTCTAGTTATGGCTTCCTGTGTTATCCTAGCCACTCTCATAAATTCTCCAGACTTTGCTTTCCAGCTCAATAATGTGCTGGTCATGTGGGAAGCTGAAATTTTTAATACGTGTTTGTGAGTCACTCAGTACCACAGGGGAGTCTTTACAATAACAGGTACATGCTAAAGGCTTGCAGTCAACGAAGAATTTAAGCTTGCAATTAAATTTAAGCCTTCCAACTTGAATTATCCTATGATCCTGTGCTGAAACCCCACTGAAGCTGGATAAAAGACTTTTCAGCTATCAATTAAAACCATTGATATTTCACTGTACCTCACTGCCAGAGAAAGTTTTCAGTCACAAGTTTCATAAAGAAAATAACTGGATGAATGGGCAGGTGCTGCTGTTGTGCTTATCTCTGGAGCATCTTAAAAATTTAACTTCTGTGAAAGGCATTTCAAGACTTGTCAGTGACAATCAGTTGTCAGGCTGGCTCTAGAATTTTCATCATAGCATCAGCCACTTAAAATAGGAATGGTGAAAGTCAGCCACAACATTGAAAATCCTGGACTGAACTGGAAGGTAAAAAATGCAAAAAAAGTCTATTCTAGCCTTCATCTTCCTCACAAGTTTACACATTTAACCTCGGAACCTAACCACATGTTCTTAGGAATGAACTATTTCCTGGTGTTAGGCAGTTTAAATCAGATACTATAAAAAGGAGATAATTCTCCACTTAGACACAATAGCATCAGAGATGTTGAAACATCTGCTCCAAATATTTTGTGGCTTCATTTGGAAAGGTATTTCAGTGTTGACTCTTTGCATCACTACTGTATACATCACCATCACACTTCTGGTCCAAATAATTTTTATGTAACACCAGAGAAGTAAAATATCTTTACCATGAGAGTTTAACATATTTTTCAATCCTCAGACAGAGAGTACGTCTTAAAATATGGCAGTCCAGGTTCAGATCCATCTTCCAAGCCAAAGAAAGGATCTTAATTACTATCAACAATATCAAGGATGAGTGGGACACGAGTTATGTCTCATGAACTACTGTGGCAGTGACAGCAGGAACAGAATCTTCCATTTCTGTAGCAATGTATATTCCTATATATTACACACTGTTCACTCTCTGAAATTTTCTTTTTGCTGAAATGAAAACACTTTAGGGATTTACAGCAACTGTCAAACTGAAAAACAAGTTTGAAATTAATTAAAAAGGAAAAAATTTTCTTCTTGAATTATGTACCCTTGTAATAGTTTGGTTACTATTTAGTGGGGTGTTTTTTGCATTTTTGTTTGCAGGGTTGTGGTGTTTACTTGTTTGATTTTTAATTAGAATTGATACTACATCTCATAAATCTAGGAAATTACTGAATTATACAGTAAAATGTTTAACTCTTCACATATTTCCTAGACATAATATGACTTATTATAAATGAAACCATGGATGTATAATTCTCTAAGAGCACATTAAATCCTACTGTCTCCAATACTGTCTTCCCATTTCCAGGAGCCAGTTATTTAAAATCATAGACTTTTTCTACAGCTTCATATAGCATCTAAAGTCCAGTGAAGGAGGTTTTTAATAGATCAGAAATTACACTTGTCTGCCCACACATTCACACAGAAAATTTAGACCACCAGACAGTTCTAGGTTCATATTTACTGGTGCCTAAGTCCTGTTGCTGAGCATCAATCAGTTTGGCATCTAGTGTCCCATGTGGTTGCATGAGCTCTGCATTTGGAGAGAGACTACATCTTGCTGTTTCCCTCATGCTGGATGGATATTGTTCAAATTCTTAGTGTTCTTTTCATGAGAAAATGCCTATTTTGTTTATACTGTGAAAATACCTTCAATATGGAAACTATTAGTCCATTAGAATTTGGAATTTAAAAATTAAAAAAAAAAGTCATAAATTGAACAGACTGTTGGACAATGAGATTAATATTTATACTGTGAGTATACTTACTTGTGAAAACAGTTCTCGGAAGCTCTTATGGGCTGTTCACTTCTTTAGTCTCATTCTCCAGATATTGACAAATAGACTTTCTCAAATTACAGCTAGTAACCAAGGAGTTAAAAATCTGAATTTCTGTTAAAAGATTGATAATACCCAGGTGTTCAGCTATCTTGGAAAAAGGCATTTGAGATATACCCTCTCTGCTGTAAATATCATTAGGAGACAGATTAGGCAGTGTTACAAAACTTCAGTAAAACACAGGGATAATGAAAAAAACATTGTTCAAGTTCAGTGAAATAAATTGTCAAACACATGATGTGCAGTGTGTCATAGGGTCCGGGGTGGTGGCAGAAGGCTTGTAACGTCCCATGCAGAGACAAAGGCAATGTTGGATTCTTCTGTCATAGGCACACTTGAAACAGATTAACTGCTACTCCGATGCTATGAAATATTTTGTGTTAGTCACACAAAAACTGCACTTCACTTCCTTCAGGAGGGTGCAGAGTCCTTACCCATAGTTTGGGAATTTTATTCAAGTTACAGGATCAATGTGTTCACCCTGACTTGGTACAGGACGTAATTCTGATGCAGATTACAATAATGATTAGAGTCTCTGGTGGGAACCTCTAAAGTTTTGACCCTTGGGATCAAGCTCCCTAGCATCCCATTTGGTTTATGTAATATAACTACTAAGCTGCTTAAAAACAAAACAGAACAAAAATGCCTCTTTGAGTGAATTGTTAGGAGAAAATGTAACCTAAGTGTTAAAGGTTGCAATCATTCACAGGTGGAATTGTTTGGGTAAGTGTGCATTTTAACAGGGGAATTTACATAGAGCTAAAAGAAGCCACCACAAAACAATTTGGGCGGGAGAAAGGAAGTTCTTAGCAAAGCAGTAAAATAGCTGTGTCTGTTTGTAGTTATTGGGCTGTTGTGTTTTTTGCTTAGTAGGTCAACAGAGTGTTGTCTTATTAATTTGTATCGGGGCCTATCATGCAAAGACTATTTTCTTCACAGACGATTTCAATCAGAGCAGTCAAACCAGGAAAATAGGATATCCTGGTCAGAATTATTTTCTCAACCCCATTTTGAACTGTTGCTTTTTCAATCAGTCTTGGCAGATTTGATTATAAGGTGTTTTTTATTGTTTGCACATTTCACATGACATAACAGTTTTTACATAAGAAAATATGTCTTCAATCACAGTGTAAACCAGGATACAAAATACTCCTTGTTGAAGAAATAACCTTAATCAAATTACACATCATAAGACTAAAATAGCTGCTATACTACCACTGCTATAGTCTTTTCCTATTGTATTTCTTGTAACGATATTCTATACTAGGCACAATATCCACTTCCGACTTCTCAGAAACTGAACTGCTTGAAAAGCTGACTTTTCACTTCCCTGGTCAAACCAGATGAAGTAATTCAAAGTCAATCTAAAGAGGCTCAAAATAGAAAATAAGTTTTCATCTCAAGGAAGGGAGGAAGGAAGGGAGGGAGGGAGGGAAGGAGGGAAGGAAGGAAGGAAGGAAGGAAGGAAGGAAGGAAGGAAGGAAGGAAGGAAGGAAGGAAGGAAGGAAGGAAGGAAGGAAGGAAGGAAGGAAGGAAGGAAGGAAGGAAGGAAGGAAGGAAGGAAGGAAGGAAGGAAGAAAAAGAACTTTTATTCTGTGTTTTTACCTTTAAAATTTAATGAGCATATTTCAAAGTATCCCCATAAAGACATTTCATTTGAACGTGTTTGAAATGAAACATTTTGCTTTTACAGAAAAATAATAATAAAAAAGTAGCAAACTTTCAACCAAAATGTGGCATAAATTCTCAAGTACTTTTGACTGAAAGTGCATCTGTAGTTTTCACTCAAGAAACATCCATCAATTTTTTTTTCCCAGGTCCTTCTTTCAATTTTATGTGCTTTTCTTCTGGCTATTCCAGTCAGACTTTTCTCATCTCCACAACTGTTACTAGAGATGAATCTTCCCCAGATTTCAGCATTTTATGTAACTAATTTTTAGACTTAGTCAAAATCATTCCTACAAAAAGAATTTTATTTCTTTTAACTAAATAATGACTATTACTTAACGATTAATGCCATTAGCAACCAGCTTTTAAATCTTTAAGAAGGCAAATCTGTGTATGTCTGCTCCAGCCTGAAAAAGCAATGGTAGCACCAAGATTGTTGGACATCAACAAATATGTTTTCTAATTCTGTTGTATGTTATTTTCAGTTGATAACTAAGTAACTCAGTAAAGTCTTAGAAGGACAAAACAATGAGATATGTTTTGACCTTGCTTGTGACTTTGCATCTCACAAAATTCCATCTTGATGTAGTTCTGTTTCATATCATATGTATTTTCTACTGTAGAAACATATAGTAGAAACATACCGAGAACAAGTCACTAACTGAGTGAATTACTCTTTGTACCTAGGGATCACAGAATGTATCGACTGCATTATGTTTATTTTTAACGGAAGTAATTATGCTTTCTGAATATAAAGGGGGGGGGGGGTCCATAATTTTCTCTTAAATACACGGATTTTAACTTTAGGCACTAAATTTCACAATGTATTCCTATACAGAGGCAGTTCTGTATTGTACTGCAGGCCACACATGCTGTAGGCATCACTCCTTGATGGCTGATGAAGGACATGGGATGACAGTCATACTGTCAATACAGGTAACAAGCTATTTAAGAAATCCCTGATCTGTTCGATTATCTTGTAGTTCATGCCTACAGGCAGTCAAAAGGCACTAGGGTGACTGAAACAGCGGCTGTGTTGCATCATCTCAGCTTTTAGCTACTGTGGTTATGTTTAATGATGTTGCCTTGGCTGCTACTGTTGAGCTGTACTCAGGTTACTACAAGTAGATACTCCTTCTGCTGCACGTTTTCTTTGCTATAGGCTGGATCCTGCTGTTGTCTAAATCTTGAGGTTTCTTCTCACTTGTCACTGCAAAGCTTTTCATTTGGAATTTCTGGTACTTAACCTCACATAAATGCATCAGTTCATTAATGGTGGATTAACTTGAATATACGTCTAATAAGGGATAGATCATATTTAGTAATTTCAAAGGTACATACAGGAGTTAAATATTTCTTGAATTTCACTTTTTTATTGCTTCCTGAGGGAACGAGCACACTCTAGTTCCTGACATCTCTAAAATCAAAGTTCCACTATAACTGACCATTCTTCTATAACCAATTTAGCACAAAACTTTCTAAATATCTAGCTCTCTAAACTGCAGTTTTCATACAAATTTAAGATTTCACAGTTTTTGAAAGCTCTTCACTGATGCTGCCAAATACTCGATGTCCACATCAGGTTGAAGCACAGAACCAAGAGACAGTTTGAAACAGACATGTCTAAGATCTGAGTTACAACATGGGGTAACTCACTGGTTACTAACTCAGACCATTTTCCTTTGTATGGACTTCAGGAGCACAAGGATGGCTAGATCAGAGGTAATCACAGAGAAATGCTTTTCAAAAGCAGAACTTTCTGACAGAGTGACAGTCACTCAATTATATAGTTTCCCCACTTACTAGATATTTTCACAATTTAGCACCTGATTTCATGTTAGAAACTTATACCTTGGAAAATAGAATGCATCTGTGCTTCATTAGGCTGTAAATTTAGGGGAGGACTAAGGGGACAAGAAAAAAAGCTGGTGTTTCGCCAAACTTCTCCAAATTCTCTCAATGGGACAAGCAAATGTAGACGGAAAAAGACAGAAATGAAAGATTAACAAAGAACACCTCAAAGAAGAACAAACGAAAAAATGAAGTGTGAGATCTGATGTGAGTGCTGGGTGAATTTCCAGCTAGCCCTTTCCCAGACTGCACTGAGATTGGCCAACCTGACCTGTATCACTTCAGGTGGCCGTAGAGCAGGGCTGCTCAATGCCACAGCAACAAGGCAGCTCTTCACAGCACTGGCTGTATCCACGCCTAGGATCAGGGTAAAGAACTGGGAAGGACCTTTCACATGGTTTCCCAAGAAAGCTTATTCCCAAAAACTGTCAGGAATTAAAAAGGACTGAACATAGCCTTACATCCACTTATATATGGGGAGAGTTCCTTAACCAATTGCAAGTAACCTCAGGAGAAGTGCAAGGCTGGGAATACAATGTCCAGACCAATAGGGAGTAGCAGGGGAGGAGAACAGTTTGAGCAACCAAATGGGAATTCATAAATGGCAGAGAAGGTGCTGGAAACAAAGGCAGGTTTATCCTGATTGACAGGGGGGAGGAGGGCAGGGTTACAGTGATGGACATGGAAAGAACTGGAACAAAGGACAGTTCTTTGGGAAGATTGACAGGGGAGGTGGGAGGATAGAACTCAGGGGCAAGCCATCTGCATAGGGGCAACGGAACAAATCATTACAAACCTGTTAAAAAAAACACGCCACCACAGAGATCTACTACAGAACATCACTACAGTTCAGCATTACTCGTAAATGTTTGCTTTAGAAAACAAATGCTTGCTTCATTTAAAGAATGGAAACTTCTACTAAATGTAAGAGTGAGGTTTGAAAACACACACAAACACACACGCAAAAGAATAAAGACAAAATAAAAGAATTAAGACAAAATAAGGACAAAAGATGAGAACCAGTGATCAATAACACTACCGTTCCTTTTACATCAGGGCTATACTACCATAAGCGCACCTTTTTTTTCCTGTCACTGTCCTGCACAACAGCTTTTTCTCCTAACAGGAGAGACATGGATTGATGGATCACCCACTTGGTGGACAAAGAGCTGGCTGGATGGCCACACTCAGAGCTGTGCTCAATAGCTCCTTGTCCACATGGAGACCAGTGAGGAGTGGTGTCCCTCAGGGGTGGGTCCTGGGGCCGATACTGTCCCACACCTTTGTCAGGGATGTGGACAGTGGGAAGGTCCTGCACCTGCATTGGGCAATCCCAGGCACACCCACAGGCTGGGCAGAGAAGTGATCGAGAGCAGCCCTGAGGGGAGGGACTTGGGGGTGATGGCTGGTGAAAAACTCACCATGAGCCAGCCGCGAGCGCTCCCAGCCCAGAAAACCAAGGGAAATCCTGGGCTGCATCCAAAGGAGTGCGGTCAGCAGGTCAAGGGAGGGGATTCTGCCCCTCTATTTTCCTCCTGTGAAACCCCACCAGGAGCACTGTGTCCAGTCCTGGTGTCCCCAATTTAAGAGGGACATGGAGCTGCTGGAGTAAGTCCAGAGGAAGCCACAAAGCTGATAAGAGGGCTGGAGCTCCTCCCCTAAAAAGACAGGCTGAGAAAGTTGGGGCTGTTCAGCCTGGAGAAGAGAAGGTTTTGTGGAGACATCACAGAAACCTGCCAGTATCAGAAGGAGCTACAGGGACTCTTCATCAGTAATTTTAGTGACAGGACAGGCAGTAATGGCCACAAATTCAGAGGGAAAATTTAGTTTAGATATTAGAAAGAAATTTTTTATTTTGAGATGGGTTAGGCACTGGAACAAGTTGCTCAGGGAGATTGTGGATGCCACAGTCCTGGAAGTGTTCAGTGCCAGGCTGGACAAAGTCTTGATCAATCTGGTCCAAAGATAAGTGTCCCTGCCCCTGGCAAGGAGGGCTGGGACTAAATGATTTTTAAGGTTCATTTCAATCCATTGATAGCCTATGTTTCTATGATTATTAACATTTTAGGTTTCTTTGATTCTAAGAGTCTCTTCTTCCTAGTTCAATCCTCCATCATAAGATTTCTTTTCAGTGATGCACCATTTACCCCTTCAGTTTCTTTCTTTCTGTTCTGTCACATACCTTTCTACTCATCTGGCTAGATTCTGACAACTGCTTCATGACCCAAGTCCGTCCTTGCCTTCCACCAGGATCCATATTTGGTAGCTGTCCCATTTTTTTTTTCTCCCTGGCATAACTTCTTGGCATACTTTTCTCAGTGGTTACAGTGGCAGCTAACACTGATTCTGTGTCCTCTTCCTTACTATGCACTTTCTTTTTTTCACATTTCTGATGCTTCTCAGTTTTTAAATTTAATATGGGGTTTACAAAACCACCAACACCACTTCTTAGCACTTTCTTAGTGTTTTCTGCTGAGAACTAGAATCATAGTTTGTTTTTACAAAACATAACAATGATTAGTATACTTAAAATTGACCAATTGCCTTCTTTTAACAATTGTTTCTAAATGCCCGTGTCACTTGCTCTCCAACTGCAAAAGAAGAAAAAAGGACAGCAGCTCTAGCATACCATGTCAGCCTTCATTTACAATTTTAGATAAATTCACAAGTTTATTTGTAACTTCTTCTAGTTATATGAGAAATTTACTGCAATAAGCAAGGACTGTCTGTCCTCTGCATCTGTTAGCGTAAATGCTTGTTACAAAGCTTTTACTCTTTGCTCCTTTGGAACAGAAGGCAAAAAGCAGTGCATTATGACTGCTATCAGCAATGTCTCTGCCCCATAAATTTGCTGTTCATTTGCCTCTCACAGAAAGAATAGAATCTTATATTTTTGTATAATTACTCCTAGTTTGTCAAGTGCCTAGTTTTAGTCAACATGCAGAAGGATTACCAATGTTCATGATCCAGCACAGCACTGTTTGACCACTCACTGGAATGAAATCCTGTCTTGTGCAGATAAGATTAGAATAAAGATCAGAATAAAGTATGCAGAAGTCAATCTGATTACAATGTACAAATGAAAATAAGTCCGAAGAGAAAACAGGAGTGGAAGATACAGTCAGATTATAGGTATAAGAATTTCATTCTCAAAAGAAAAATGTCATTTTAGCTTCTTCAGTTCAGCCATGAAACCCAGCAGGCAACTCTTTCATTAAAGGGCCTAAACTCTCCCCATGAATTAATGGTCTTCTCTAGTCAAAGATCATAATTTAATCAGGGATTTATCATCCATTTTCAATATTTGCTCATTCAGATGCAATACCCTGTGAATAGTGGCCCCAGAGAAAAAGTATAATTCAAAAGGTGGTCAGCAGCTGCAGTCTTCAAGGTGCATTCTGTTACCCTCTGTAACTTTAGCTCTAGTAAGGCAAAATTTTTCCTACCCAACCCACAAATGAAACGAAGCAGGAAAAAGAGAGGTACAAACACCCAAAACTGGAGTAATGTTAACTCACTGCCAGACACCAGCCTGTGCTTCTCTGATGCAAGAGTTTCTTAGATTATCAAAACATCAGATTTCAGTCATGGAATCATAGAATCACTTACATTGAAAAAGACCCTTAACATTTCTCAATATACCTAACACTTCCCTTGTCCCTAAATGACACATTTTGAAGGTATGCCAATACTTTCAGGGTTGGTGATTCACCCACATCCCTGCGCAGTCTGTTTCAATGTTTGACAAACCTTTCCATTAAGAAATTGTTTCTAACATCCAACCCAAACATCTCTGGATGCAACTTGCCCAGTGATATTGCCTAACATCAATGAGCAAGTACCTAAATCCAAAGATAGTCATCTGTGCCGAAGTCCTCCTTTAAAACTCTGGTTTGACTCTTTAATCACTCAGCAGTACTCTGACCATGTGCTCTTGCACATAAGTGATGGTGAAGCCCTCTCCAAGCATCAGTCAGGGAAAGGGCTGGTTCAGCAATCTCAACAGTAAACTGAGTAAAGAGAAAATCCACATGCAGCCAAGGTAACTCTATCCAGAAGCAGGAGAAAATCCACCAGAGTCCATGGGGTTGCTCAGGTGCTAAAGGCAGCTCTGCAGATGACTCTTAAACTCTGCTGCCCTATGAAACTCTCATAAAGCCTAAACTTGAGTCCAAGCTTCAGTTAAGAGCTTCATAGGAGCTTTGCTCTGATCCACTGCACCAATTCTGGTGTTGAAGCACAAGCAAGAAGAAAAATCTGGTTCAATGAGGCCACAGCTTTTGGCCTTCTGACTTTAAACAGGAGTACAGAGCAAAAATATTGTTTTCGTTAACTCCAGCAATAAGCTGGCCTTCTGGGTCCAATCTAAAGCTGCTATGAAAAGAATTAATTATTTTACCGAGCTCTCAGTTTTGAGGAATGAAGATTACATAATTCCAGCCTGGCCCCCTTAATTAATTTAATACGGGAATGTTACTTGCCCACAGTCTGTCTTCCATTGTCCAGTAATGTTACACAAACTAAAAAATAATCATAAAAAATAAAAGCTTATGTTTATTATTTCATTACCAAGAAAAACAGTGAAGTTTGGACTTTTCCTATGTTAAGCCATATTGGCCCTCAAAAGTAAATCTAGATATTTATTTAGTCTAGTGAATTTGGTACTTCCCTTTGCTGGTGCCAGCAGACGGGAGGGCACTGTTCTCCCCTTGTGCAGAACCTGCCAGCTGCTGTGCTCCAGGCTGGCAGAAGGCCTCACAGGGAAGCTCCTGCTGGTGTGACACGAGGACACGGCCTGGTGGCAGGACAGCCACTCTGCCAAGCTGAGCAGCAGACAGATGGGCAGGCACTCCCAGACACCAGGCTGCTCGAATGGACACGGGCCTCCCCAGCTGCCCCAAGACATCCGTGTAATGCCTGCTGAGGCACAGGATCCTAACCACCACAGCTGGATTGAGACCAGGCCCCTCCATCCAGCAGCAGCCCCGGAGACTTGAGACATGGCCTTTTGCAAACAGGAGGCTCCTTTTGCAATCCTTTAGCGGGATTAAATTTAGGCATTGAGCTAAGCAAACACTGCGGTGTGGGTCTGATCCTGCACCTAGGAGACACCTCTTTCCTGCTGCCTGTGTGTTTGTCTCTGTCACAATCTGCTCAAGAGCTGCTTGAAGGAATGTTCCAGCACCACCAACCCACCCACCAGGCAGAAACAACACTGCGGCCTCGAGCAAACATTCCTTCCTCCAAACAAGGTTATCGAGAAAATGCAGACATTTCTGAGAAGCTTATTTTCTTGATTTGCAGATTTTTCAATAAGAAAACATTTCTGATCCTACACAATACACATTCCAAAATATCTGAGGAAGGGAAAAGAGGTATGGAAATAATGGCATAAAAACTTTTATGTTACTAAGCCTCCAAGCAAATTTAAAACACATGTATTTTTTTCAAGTATTTTTTTCCTACAAATTGGACCATATTCAAGTCATTGCTTAATTTTTGCCAAACCAGCCAAATACAGAGCTTTGATGAATGCGCAGGTGATGTCATTTCAAAAAGTCCAGGGACATTTAAAGAGGGAAAACAGTTTATGATTTCATCTCTGAATAAGAACAGTCTGCTGTTTACTCAGACTCAGTGCTTAAAAACAATGCAACTCTGGTCTACAGAAAATGAGATCATTTTATTTATTTCAACAAAAGAACTGTTTATACCTAAACAAAGCTGTAACTGTTCTTCCTTTCTATTGAATATAAAATATGAAAATATCCTTGTAGTAACACCCCAAAATAAACCTTCTTGTGCCATTGCAACATTGAGCTCTTTGCTGGCTTTTCAGATCACTCTTCTGTACGTGACCTCCATATCTACAGGGATGTTCCCATCCACATACAGAGAGTAGAATCTCAAAATGGAAATAGGATCAGCAGATCAAAGAGCAGAGTTGTGTCGTCAGGAAAATGAGAAAGATATGAACAAGACAAGAACTTGCCTTTCTTTCTGTTGCCTAAGTGATCATCCGATCCAACTTTCCTCTTTTTAGTTAACATAAGGAAGAGCATGTGAAAAATAAGCTAAATCTTCTCTGTGTTCCTAAAGGTCCATTACTTTTATGAGCAGTGACATGACTCTGCCACTATTTTCTGCACAGAGTACGCAGAACCTGCTGTGGCTATCAGGAAGGATCCAGTCACACCATGCTTAGCCACCAGTCATGACATCTTCCAGGTGAGCAGTACGAGGGTAGTTTGCTCTGCCACGTCCTTCAGAGGTGTTCTCTTCATCAACCACCATCTATTTTTTGAAGGAGAATGCTAAAGCTATGAGGTAGTTGGTATCATTTCACAAAAACAATGTAGCCAGAAATTGACTGCTGATCATTTCTCCAAAACTGAGCAGTGTTACCTGCCCACATGTACAAGCAGAATGTATTTCCTCTCACTGAACTCACAGAACTCTAGATTTAATGATCTCTATATTTTTATAGTTAATATTGAAACTGACTCCTTCTGTTTCACCACAAGGTGTTGGAACTTGTTCTTTTTCCATCATTCCTAATGTGCCTCCACTCTTGTTCCCACAGCAGTTCCAGCTTTGTGGATGATCTGCCAGGTTCCCCTCAGGCAAGCCAATGGTAAATGCAATCTGCTGCTCCCAAGGCTATTCTTGAAAGTGCATGATACTCTGGGGAGCATGCACTATTCTTTGCACATTTTTTATCTTCTTAACTACTTCTGTTTATACAAAGCTAGGTTCAGGTATCCCACCATAGGTTTCTCTGTAAAAGGAATGTATACATTTACTTCTTTCTGCCCACAATGTCACATTTGGCTCTTTGCCACTTGTCTGAGAATAATGGCACAAAGACATCCCAGGTCATCAGATCTTGGTCTGTGAGATTACTTTCAACATATTTATATCTTTATATTTCTGAATTTAATTGTCTAAGAGGCTAAGGAAAAAAACATAGGAATACCTTATTCCAGCCTGAGTTGAGAAAATATTGTAATCTCAGAGTAGTGCAATTTAACAGTTTTGAGTGTACTCAAGAACATACCAGATACCTGAGAAAACAGACACCGAGAGAGTACTTCAAGAATATTCTGCTGCCAACTTTTCACAGATAATTTCTTTGAACAGCAAACTGTATTCCTAGATAGCATGACTGAAAAAGAGGTCATTCAGTCTATTGCTATAGGAGCTTCAGCTATACCTAAGTTGTACTTAAACCAAGAAGGATGTGGAGGATTCTGAAAGCTTGTGGAAAACTTTAGATCTGATATATTTCTGTCTGAGGCTTTCACCCAAGATTTCACCAGCTGATGAGCCCAAAGTGTGCATAGTTGTGCTTTAATAGCCCAGAGCTGGCTTGGATACACTGTTTGACTACACTGATTTCCTGTATCTGTAGTTTGCATATCAATTCACCCAGGCATTCCCCGACAAAAGGTCTAGAGAGTGTAAGTATTTCATCTTCATTTTGAGTGGAAGGAGGAGGCTGAGGAAGCTGGTGTTGAGGAGACAGAAGGAGATTTGGTTTTGTACTACAAGGACATAACACCTGCATAGCCCTGTGTTTGCAATTATGCATCTAGCTGTTTAGAAGAAATTTAATTTTTATAGCACCCAGCACCAGAGCAGCTGGGATCTTGTTTAGAAAATAAACCACCCTAAGAGATGACATCAGGCAGCTGTTCTTGCCTCAAGAAACACTTGCTACCATCTTGTCATTTTGTCAGACAAAATGACTAAGTAAAACAAATAAAGAAAATAACCAACCTTGAACTAAACAAACAGTCTAGCACTGCACCCCAGCAGACTGTCAAGAATAAAAACATATACAAGCAGAGTCACTTGGCTAAGAAAGTGGTGTAGACAGATTTGAAGCTTTGGTCTCAAAAAACTTACCCTGTCCATGTGGTGGGGTGAAGTAGCAAAGGGGAAACTTCAGAAAATTAGGCGGAAGAGACTGGGTAACAGTATAAATATTGATTAAGTGCTACTGTAAGTTTTAAATAAAATTTAAAACGGGTGTTACAGCAACTCACCTCACTTTTAAACAAAAAAGACTTTGCCTCATGCATGAGAAACAGGAGCTAGTAACAACACAGATCATAGCAAATAAAAGGCTGAGATATCTGCAGTGAAATTGAAATTAAAAACCCCATAGCTTAGCACATAGTGGCACTGAAAATAAATGGCTGCAGTGCAGTCTGAGTCTTGAAGTTACACTGTCTAGAATTCAATGGGCTTGATTGTGTAATTTATATAATTTTACCATTATCATTCATTTCATTGCATGATGTTTAAGCAAACAAAGTTTTCAAAATGGGTTTTCATATGCTTCCGATGTGTCTGCATGGGTAAATCCATCACACATTGGTTGATTTCTTTTTCAAGGATATTTCTACAAAAAAATATTTACTTATAAAATTCTTACAATAAAGAGAAAAAAGGGAACAAGGCAGATAAATATTTATACGCAATGTTCACCCAGCTCTGTCCAGTCCCATCTCCATTTCAGCAAAAGGCTTTCGTGCTCTCCCAGTGCCAATAAGTCCTTCTTGCAGTTTTCAAAGTGCTTTTCCTGTTTATTTCACACACAGCTTCTGTCTCAGACCAAATGTAGTGTTCTATGTTTCATTCTCTTGGACAGTCCCACTCTCTAGATCTTGTTTACATCCTAGATGCCGTGTGACTTTGATGGAGCATTCCACTGCTCTCCTTCACAAGAATCTTTGCAGACATTTGACTTTTCGTACTAAATTTTCAAAGAACCACAGAACCATTTAAGTTGGGAAACCTTCGGGTTGGAACCTTTAAGATTATCGAGTCCGGCCATAAAAATAACCCTGTGTTTAGTCCTGTGCCCTTCAAAATTTGCTGGAATCAAAGGGCCATGAACTTCAAGACAGGTTCTGTAACTCTGCAGACTGGGCAAATAGCTTGGGTGAAGCCATCTTGCCCTGCATCCAAGGCTTGAGAAACATCTCTGGAAAGATCCCCACCCTCTCTGCTCTGCCAGAGAGAACTAAAGGAATGAGTCAGACACAGAAAGTTTGTTCCCCCAACTTCTGCTCTTTGGGGTAAACAGATAACCCCAACCCTTGCTTTAATCTTTCCATGGCTCAGCTGCTTGTTGTACCATCCTCCTTGGGGCTGGGGCTGTCATCCAGAGCTGGTGCACTCCTTCTCCATGTAACAAGTAACCCCTGCTGGAAAACCAGTCTTGATAAAAGGTAGCAATGCAGTTATAATGAAAATAGGTAGAATTCATGTGTAAACATAGGAATAAATTACACTTTTCCAGATCAATTGATTGTCAAAATTTACTATTTAAATCATCTCTCAAAACAGGAGATAAACTGTCCTTTAAAAGGTATTTTAAAGTAAATGATGGAGAAGTTTAGGCTAACATCTGAGCTCTGTCTTGCTAGTGTGGCTACAAAGTGGTGCTGTAGAACGTGCTGAAATGTAAAGTCTTGACAAAGACAGAAAAGAGGGGTACATACAGTGGTAGTTGTTCTGGGGCAATGATAAAAGGAATCCCTACTCTGTACAACTGCTATGTTGCAACATTCTTCAGTCTGAACCCAATCAGCCTGTAGCCAAGAAAAAATGCTTTCCTGATTTGTTACTTTTGTTGTATTTATCCTCTCTACTTCATTTAAAATTCTTGTTTTTAGACACAAACTTGTAAATATTTACAAAATTAATCATACTAAACAGCAAAGGAGATTAGAGAAATGCTTCAGTACTAAAACAATGCATTTCACACAGCCTTGAATTGTATAATTCAATTTTATATTAGAGGGGAGATATGCAAATGCAAATGGTGAAATGTACCCAGTTTTATGAGGTCATATGTCAGATATATAGTTAAATTCCAAATTGAGTTCTGGTTCCTATGCTTACTGTGGGAAAACTAAATTTCATAAATATATCAGCACCTGGAGATATTTGGTGATTTCTGAATAACCATGTTAAAACATTCATAAATCAAAATGTTCGTGTGAACAAAAAGCATACATTTGGCTTTTGTGTGGTTTTGCTACAGAGATTTATTTTGTTTGATCATTCATAACACCTGCTTCTTTTCACATAAACACATGTAAAACTCGTGTTAACTACTAAAAAAACAGTACTTCTTTTTTTTCTTAATGGTTTATCAATACTGCAGTAATAACGAAAAACATAAGAAATGAGGCTGCACCGCATTTGTAGGTAATTAGTGTGTGGTTTATTTCTGTGTAAACTGCATTTCCAATTTATTGAAAAGCAATGTGGTTTATAAAGAAAAATTACTCACATTGTATTCCATCATAAAAAGACTATCATAGCACTAACACAAAGGCATGCACACAAATTTTCTCATTAACAACACACAGATATTGAACATACACAATTTCCAGAGAGAATTGAAAGATAAGGGCAAAACATGGAAAGTTTCTTGTGTGAAAAGCTTCTTCTTCTTCCTTAGTACAGCTAAAAAGATTAAATATTTTACATTGAATAAATGCAATATTCCTTGTGCTGAGTCATATCAGATGTTATCACAGACCAATCAGAAGGACAATAAAAGTACAGAGAAGACTAATAAAATTGTACTTCTTAGAACATCCAGCTCAGTGTAACAGGAATGGTAAACAGTTCCCCACCCATGGAAAAAGCAAAAACAGGGGGATGGCCACAGAACACCTGCCTGCAGAGAAGAACCAACAGCTGCTGAACAAAGAACAAAACACAAGCTGAAAAGAAAAATTGAAATGGAACCTCTCAAGTCTGGTACAACAACCAGTCTGGATGGCAGGTCCTAACCTTTCCCATAAATCCAGTTTACCTATTTCGTTTGTACTTCTTGGAGAAAAATGATTCCTGACTCACTTTATTCATCCTAAAAGTTATCCTAGAGTTATGGGTAAACTATAAAAAAGTATCCTAGAGTTAGGAAGCTGTCTTGGTTGACTAATTTCAAATCAAGAAAACTGTGAAGGTAAATACAGTATATTCAGATTGACTTGAAAGTTTCCAAGCCTATGCTACAAGCTGAGGTACAATACTACCCTGACACTGTTGTTGCTGCTCTTGCTGTTGTTTCTATTGTTATAGACCCAAAAGAAATTATATTTCATTGCCATTCACAAGCCTGTATTCTGATCCAATGCCATTAGCAGCTATAGTGATCATGTAAGCAAAGCTAAAATTGAAAAAAAAAATTGCAGGTAAATGTTAATTCCAAGGAAGGGAGTCACAGAAAATGTTTTTGAACTGGACATAAGAGAAGTAGTGTCAACTTAAGGACAGACTCAAATTTTCTTTCTTGCCTTCAGGCCTTCTTGGCAGAATGGAAACAGTACACTTGAGTCATGCCAGTAGCTTCTGACAGGTTTTTAGTAAATTTACTTCCTTGACTGAAACTGAACTCAAAGCATAAGTCTAGGCACCTGAACAAATTGCTGAAATCCCACCTCTCTGTGGATGTTTTTTAACACAAATACAGGATACTTGGTTCAGACCACAGTTTTCTCAAAAGTCAGAGACAGTGAAGAGTGCTACTCTTTGGAGAAGTGTGTGGTTCTGCCCCTAAAGAAGTGACAAACTTTCTGGAAGAATCTAGCTGTCCCTGCAGACTGAGAGGGAAGTTGTGGTAACAAGGCTCCAGGCTTAGTCATGTCCCCATGTTATGAAAGTCTACATCTTTGTCCTCAGCTGCAACATGGGAGTAGTCACATATTTATTGTATTTCACTGGATTTTTGTGAAGGAATTAGTTTAGGTCACTTTTCAGAACAGACAGTATTTATTAAGTCTGCTCCCACCAGCAGGTATTAATTACTATTTTATTTTGTAAATAATTTGTGGAGTTCTTTTTCAGCTGCACTTAAGGTTTTCCAAAGAAAGGAGCCTGTTAGTAGCTTCAGAAATGTCTCACTAAGCCTCCAGTTATTTGTGTCTGTCAAGTTCTCCAAGTTGGAAATGGAAGAGTTGTGTTAAATATCCCTATTAACTTTCCAACATGTGACTCAAAGCAATTCCTCTGTCTTTGATTAGCTAGAAGTACATCTGCAAAGTTGAGTTTACAATACACCACATAATCTCAAATGCAGATCTTCCTCTGCCATCTGGACCATACGTGTTAGTGTCAACAACAGCAATAAACAATGCAAGACACAGCTCACATAAACATTTCAGAAATCATAAGCTTAATCATTGTTCAGAAGTTGGACCAAGCTATGACTAACCTCTTCAGCAGTATAAGCCCTCGGCTTACTGACTTTGAAATATAGCCAGAAGAAAGCATATCCAAAACCTGAACCTAGAGATAAAAGGGAATTCATGTGGCATAACAATGATGTGAACAACTATAAACAGCTTTTAAAGTTGGTCAGCTATGAAACTGAAGTTGTGTTGAATTGCAAGCCTTGCTGAGTGGCAGTCCCTGCTAGCACTGTGAACGCTGTTTCTCTTGCAGGATAAGAATATTTTTTAATTCATTTCATTATCTACTTCTTCTCCAGACCACTGATGTCTGCTGGACTGTCTGCGCTGCTGCCCCTCTAACCTCTGGCTTTCCAAAAGGATTCTGGCAACAGCATCTGTGGGTAAAACTGATTAAAAAGTTGAACTTGGGGGAAAAATATCTGAAGCAATAATCAGTGGAAAACATTTCAGAAAGCAGAGCCTAGAAAATGTCTGTAAACCTGGTCTGTACAAACAAATGTGAGGTGTTGACACACAAGTGCCCCTGCGACTGATGACACATGGGTCAGAGCCAGAGTACTAACAGCTCCTGAGGCCAGGGACATTCTCAACACCTCTCTTCTTTGCCACCTCCCTCCATTCTATGATTTCCAATCATGAAAACGTGACTGCATTTGAAAGGGAAGAACCACTGCATATTCTCCAGTCTGACAGCAGTCTAGACATGCCCTTTAGCTATATTTAGGTTTCTGGTCAAAGACACCAAGAGGGTGTTCCAGCATTTCAGATAATAAACTGAACTAACAAAACTTGTTTTCTCTTTATTTCCCTACACAGACATTAGGTGAGAGATAGATAAATTCTAGTCTTTCAGGTCCAGTCTATAAGAAATTGAAAAGTTTCTCATATAATATTTTAGGCAAAGCTCATGCCAAGCAGGAATTTCTTTAGCCTCGTTCCTCAGTCAGAAGTGTGACAGAAAAGATCTGCACCCCATTAGCACCATACATGTACTTGAAAAAATCATTTACCAGAAATAGTTGTTAGTATTCAGAAAAAAAAAGGGATAAAGCAACTCATACTAAAGACAGAAAGAAAATCCATCTTTTTAGACTACTGAATATTAGCAAACTTTCCCTTTTCCTCCTTTGGGAGTTACATAAAGGTCATTGACTCAAGCAAGCTAGGAATTATTGCTAGTGAAGAAAATTCTGCCTGGTTTTCCTTAAGAAAGTAGCAAGTATGAATTATATAACTCCCAGAAGAATATCTGCAGTCCATGGTCTGAGTCCTAAAATTCAGCTCTATACAGCCTTGTTAGTATAAACAAGGGGAGATAGCCATCAATTATTTTTTTATCTGATCTTCAAACCAGTGAAGGTCAAACTGCCCTCCAAAGTCTTTTAGATAGCCTGCTATTTTGCACCAACATCCAGATATTGGTATATAGGCACAGTTTCCACAGGTATTTTGTTAATGCACTGTTTTGAGACACACTAGAAAAGCCAAAAAAACAAGAGATAAATTAGATGTCATATGTTAATGTAGACAGCTAACAGAAAGCTGCTGTGCATGGATATTATATTTAAGACATTCCCTCTACAACCTGTTCTGCCCAATACTCTTGTCATGCCTCTGTCTAAACCTCCAGGCAGACTCAGGGTTAACAAATATTTATTAGCATAAGGAGCTAGTTATTCATCTAAATAAACTGGCAGAAGTACAAAGTGCTTTTAGGGGCTAAAGTCAGAAAAAGACATTGTAGGGCTTCATCCAGCTCAAGTGATACAGCATAACTGCAGCTGAACTCCTAGGTAGTTCTAGTTATACAGCTAAAGCTTAAAACAGGGTATTAGATATTGAGAATATCTAAGTTTGTTAAATTAAATGGTACTGCATTAGTGTGTTTGCTGAAAAAGTGACTGCTGCCCATTCTGTCACGTCCTCATGCACAGTCCAGAGCAACTCATGTTTTATGGATTTCTGAAACATCCACCACTTACTATTGCTAATACAGAACTTTCCAAAAGGAAGAGTTCTTGAGATATTTTAATATCTTCTCAGAGAAAGAAGCCCAAGGAAGCTAAAATGCTCAAATGCAGTAGAATGCCTTAGACCACATCTGCTGCAAAGCACAGACATCACAGTGAAAAATACCAACCAAGAAAAAAAACCCAACCATTGCATTCAACGTTTTTGACTGCCTTAACTATGTGATTCATTAAAAATTCACATATCACTTTTTAAAATTCCTGATTAAAAAACCAGATGTTTCAATTGATCTTGAAACAGTTGCATTAATTTAATTCAACAGAGACATTTTCTTAGGTATGTATGTCTAGGATTAAGTGTCCTTTTCTTTCTTCACCAAAAATTACAAGCCTCCAGAATCTGGATGTCTGAGAGAATCAGATGGTTATGATAAAGGTAAAAAATTAAAATAATTTCTCCAAAACTGCTGTCTATTTTGAGATTAAAGCCAAGAATCAATAGCCTGTGAAGTCAACCATAAAATACAGTCATCACTAATCAACACAAAATCATTTGTCCACATGTTTTGTGGAGTAAGATGGCTCATCACAAGTATTTTATCATGAGACCGTAATCCAAACCAATAGCTGGCATGTTTCTAGTACAGGCAATGGAGATTACAGAGACTGATTGCTCTAAACAATACATGCTAGTGGAACAGTTTGCTAATTTTTCCAAAGTAGGCTGATTTACAGCAGCTGATCAAATTTACAATTTGGAGGATTTTTTTCTGATTTTTTTTATAGAAAAGATGTGGCAGAATATGCTCAGCATTTTACGTGTACACCAAAGAAGGAATATGTCAATAAAATATTTTAGACTGGTGTAAATTAATGGATTTGAATGGATTTACTCTACATATACACTAGACTTAAGTGGAATTAATATTCATTTACATGTACCACTTGTTTGGAACAAACTCCTGCATGTGATCCAATCATATTTGTCTCCAAAGTACCATGCAGTTTCTCTAATTAAAAACATCTATTTTAATTTCTATTACCATAATACTTAGGAGTTCCAGTCGTGGTTCAAAACCCTGTTTTGTTGGGAAGAGTGTCGTCCTCTAACAAGAAAATAATCCCTGTACTTGCAGTGTGAAGCTAGAGAAGAAAAGGAAAGAAGAAATGCCAAAGACATACAAATGGCAAGGTTTACAATCGTTTCAGTGTATCAGCAGTCCAACTATCCAGAGGGCTTTGTTCCAGTTCCTGCTGGGCTGCTTTGCCTTTCCATGGTATCACAGCAAAGCAGAATTTTAAGGTATATGTATGCACTGTATAAGCAGAAAAAATATGAAAGTTAAGGCAACAGCTAGTTGCCATTACCTATATTTGCATATTATCAACTGAAAAATATTATATCAAAAAACTACCAGTGGTAAATAATACTATTTCAAGAAATGCAATATGTATGGTTGATGCTAAAAGTCTGGTTTAAATCCAGTAATTTAGTATCATGAACAAAAAAAGACCAAACTAAATTTTCATGCCATTAACCATGAAAATTTCAACACAAAGATTGTATTTTTAAGGAATCCATGTGAAATTGCAAGATTAATTTGACAAGACAAAAAGATAATAAAGAAATAATACTGCTTCCAATTTTTAAAAGGAATTTCGAGCAGTTTTAAGACCTTAAAACTATCTAGAAACAAATGGTTAATTTAAAATAATTTCTGATTAATTTGCTACAGTTATAAAGTACTTTAGTTTTTCTACAAATACTATATGTTCTGTGCAGATGATATGACTAATGCTGATAGCATGTATAATAATTTTAATATGCCTTATTTTCCAATCACCAGGGTTCAGCAGTGAATGGAATCAAAACAGAGATCCAGAATTATTGATTCGTTGAACTATTTAAATCCTAACCAGTTCTGACATCTCTAGAGCTAAATACAGACTTGTCTTAGCAATCTGTTCTCGGTTACAACTACCCATCACCAGATTGTCTATGCGCTGCAGGCTCTATGTAACTTCTTTGGCCAAATATTTTCTTGAAGAGGGTTTACAATTTTGACAAGTACTTGAAAATATTTATGCATGAAAGCTACTGCTCATTCTTCCCAAATCATTCATTATTGTCATTGTCAGATCCCCAAATAAACAGTAAAATCCTTACTAAGATTTAGATGCAAAAAAAAAAAAAAAAAAAAATCAAACCAAACAGATCAAAGCAACTAAGTCCACACAGATCTGGTATGAAAATCTATGATGCATGTTTATTCCTGATTCTGCAGTTATCAAATATTTATCCCTTATAACCCAGTAGCTGACATAGGGAATGGGATTTCAATCCACAAGTTGGAACTGCAACAGCTCATAAGGATAGGCCATTTCCAAACACTGATTTTTCTTTAATTATTTGCAATTACTTTTATGTCATCTACTGTAGCTTGATTCCCTTGTTCTGTATTTTTCTCACTGAGTTCCTTTCTTTACAGAGGGAAAGCAGATGGCTGCAACTATAACCTGTCACCAGAACTACTTGTTTCATGAACAACATTTACAACTTGTTCAGACTGGTTCTTAATAAAATACTAAAAATATCTGTCTGGGCCTAATGTGCCTTCGGCTGAGAATGTTTGCAAAAGTCATGTTGTGAATTAATTTTATTAATTTTCATATAACATAATAGGTGCTAAATACCAAAGTATTAAAAAACCACACAAAATTTCTATTAAAATTATTCAAAGTAACACAAATTACTTCCCAGTCCCCAGGGCTCAACAGCTAGGAGAGCATTTGCAGATGGCTCATCTGTTTAAATGCACAGACAACTTTATTCATCATCTGATATTAAAAAAATCAGAGTAGAAACATGGGTTAGCCAATAAACAGAACTCTGATTAGTTTTCAGTCACTTTAACGTCCGTTCCATGGCAAATTGAAGTTGCAAACTCAGCAGGACTGGTAGGCTAGCAAGTGTCGGCTTCAGCAAAGGGCAGAAGGAAGTCTGCCAGCACAGCACCTGGCACAAAGATCTTTCACCTGACTCAAAACTACGTCCTTCATACTGATAGGGGGACACACATCAGGGATTTGCGACAACATGGAGGGATAAAGGGGACATGACAGAGATTCATCTTTCTTATATGTCCCACTCAACCCCACATATCCTTGCCATGTGTCCCCCTGTATTCCCTGTGCCCCCTCAGATCCTCACCACATGTCCCCCATGTTCACTCCCCATGTCCTTGGTCCCATCAGCCCCCATGTCTCCTCACATCTCCACCCTGCCATTTCCCTCCTATGTCCCCAGTGTCACAGCCATTCCTCATCACATGCCTCTGCTATGTGTGCCCCCATGCTCCCCTTTCCTCTCCATGTGTTCCCAGTGCCACTGCTCTCCTAGTTCCCTCATGCCCCTGCTATGGATACCCTCACATCCCCCCTGTTCCCCTTCACATTTCTGCCATATGTGCCCCCATGTCCCTCCATCCCATATCCCCCCACGTGTCATCACATCCCTGACATGTTCTCCCACATTGCCTTCATCCCCCATGACCCTCCTGTGTCCCTCCATCCTCTGTGTCCTTGTTCATGGAGCACAGGGCAATGCTGGCCTTCCCTGCTGCCAGCCCCACAGGCTGCCCACTCCTGTGCAGCTCTGTGTCTCTCCCTGAACCCTAGGGATTTCTCCAACCTGCTGCAGCCGAGGCAGCCAGTGCCCAGCCTGCTGCTGCCAAGGGTGAGGGCTCTGCCTTCCCAAGTTTGACTGGCAGTGCAGGACTTTGCACTATGGTCCTGGTACACCTACACTTTTTCACTAGTATAAGACGAAAGGCTTGTACGGTTCTGTCCTTAAAGTCTTGCAAGACTTCCTCATCTCCTTTGTCCTTCAGAGCTGTCCCAGGGGGTCCCACCGCCCAGTCTCCTCAGTGAGTTTAAGTCTGCCATTCACTTTCCTTCTTGCCCTCCAATGGTTCATGGCTGCTACAGCCCACACTGATGATTATCATATTCCCAACTACATCCCTGTTGTTAAATAGGTGATCCAACTGTGCCTCACCTTTGGTTGGTCAATCCACTTTCTTTATCAAGGTGTTGTCATTTATACCCTCTAGAAGTCCTCAATTTATTGCAACTTGCCATGTTGCTCTTTCACCAGACATTAGAGAAGTTAAATTCTTGCCAGCAGGTTAGGTTTTTTGATACAGAGACTTACTCCAGTTGTTTAAAGAAGATTTTGTTGGCTTTGATCTTACTTGGGTGGAAAAACAAAATGCAACAAAATATTCTAAAATCACAGAAATATTTTGATTGATAACAGAAGACTTTTTTTATGCTTTCTAGATTTCACCCTTCCATCCTAATTCAGAGCAGTAAGTTTATTTTTAAATCTTGACTTACATCCTAGAACAAAATAAAACAAAACAAAGAAACCCCCTTAATTAAATAAATATAAGTACAACAGCCAATCTACTTTGTTTTCTCAACACATTCTGAAAAGCAGGCTCCAGAGCAGTTCCCTGAAGAAAGCTGAAATAAGCCATGGAAAGAGCCAGAGAAGGGAAAAATGGAGCAATGTCTTGAGGAAACATTCCCTCAGGGTTAATTACCTTTTCTACATCATACTGCTCTTCACTACATAAATAACAAATTGACACTTTTTCTAACCGCAACTGGTTTTCCCTTTCTAAAGGCCAATGAAACATTAGGAAATGTCTCCTACATACTTTCTTCAACAGGATTATTTTTTGCCAGTCATTATGTCGGGGAAAGTAAATAGCCTAAAAGAGGACTACGAGAGGACTAGCAAAAGAAATCTGGCCACAAGAGAGGAAACAACCAAACAACCCAGGTCTGTTCTACTTATTGGGCCCTGTTCTACAGCTGGCAAAACATTAGAAAATAAAATTGTTTCCTGATATTTTAATTTCCCATTGGAGCATACTATTGTAAACTCTTCTTTTGGGTAAAATATGTTTTTTAGATTTATTTTCTTTGTATAGCCAAGTAAAAAAAAAAACCTTAATAAAAAGGCCTGACACATGCTGATTGGTAAAGTTGCCCTTTCTTCTTGTTCAGATGACCTGGTAAATCCTATCATCAGCAGTGGGAAGAAGTTACATCCCTGCATAGAAAGACATATTTACTGGATACTTTACCATCAGCCCTCATACTGAACTTTGAAGAGCCAAATCAACTGTCACATACTGATAGGGACATTGATATGAATTGAAATGAAGCCTGTATGAATAATACAAGGCAGATGTTAGCTCACTGTTACCCAACTAATCCCAGCCATCACAACAGCATGTGGCAAACACCTGCTAAGGCCTGCCTTGTCTTGGATGTGCTCCTAGTCACTGAAGGAAATTTCTTGCAGCATCCTGTGGTAAACTAAAAAGCAGAAAGACCTTCAAATGACAAGATATTTGTCTCAAATTACACAGAGAACTTGTCTTTTCTAGTCACAAGCTCCCTGTTTATTTTGGGTTTTTTTAAAATACCACTGAATAACCAAGCTGTATTAAACACTTTCCAAAACCAAACAAGAAAGCTCTGAACATCACATGAGAGTGCCAAGTAATGAGGTCCTACCCATTTACAGGGTAGGACTCAACCACAGTACAGCCCAGCAGCAGAACAGTAAAGAACGATAAAGCCTTGAATCCAGTAGAAGTGATAACAACCCCTCTCCCTCCCACTCCCTCCATTTCAGCAATAGCAATTCATTCTTTCTTCCCATTGTGCTTTCCAACACTTCTGTAAACATAGGCAAAAGTCATTGTTCTGAATTTATGCATCACAGACTCATTTGCCCACTGTGGACAGTTTAGCAGCCACTATTTTCATCAAAATATGGGAGGGCATTTTTGGATTAACAGCACAATACCCAAAATGGAAACCATCCCATCCCCAACTAGCAAATTTTGTGCAATAGATTGACTGCAATTACAAATGTCTTGAAATATAGAAAAAAATAATAGAACAAGACAAGAGTGGGAGAGAAAACCAGAGTGTTCCACGCTGATATGGGATGGGAGTTGCCTCTGCTAAGAGGCCTGTGATGTCTCTGCAAACTTTCCAAGGGCTGATTAATAATGTCTCCTACATGTTCATCCATTTCACTGGCAACTTTTTGTATTCAAACCATTTTAATGGCATCACACTTCATGTACTCCAGTTGCTCATGTGGTATAATTTCCCATATTTTCCTTTCTAGTCCTACACAAGAAGAAACAAACTATCATTTGGGAGGATATTACTTGAATAAAGAGAAAGCAGAAGTGAATGTCTTGCTACTAGTAGAGCAAACACCGGAGAACTTCATTTTCATATAAAGCACAGGTTTTAGTTTTATTTAACTAAAAGTGCTTCAGAGAAGTTATTTATGATTTAAATTCACAGGAGTGGAGAATCAGGCTATCACTTATTGCTTAGCCTGTTGATCTCCAAATATCTCCTTATGTAGTTGATTTACTGAAGTATAAGCTCAAGCACAAATTAAACTATTATAGTCAAACATGTAACAAGTCATGTGAGACAAAGATTTCATAAAACTTTATAGCTTTTTGTTCAGGGTACTTGGATACTCACTTTTCTGTACATATTGCCCTAATTAAAGAACTCGCCCATTCTTTAAGATACATTTCATCAAAGGCTTTCAATGTAGAGAAACAGAATTATTCCCCTTTTACAGATGGGAACCTAGGCAGATAAATTGGGAAAAACATGGGCCAGGGCCTTCCCGGACATGGATTTGGATGAAACTTCGGGTTCGCCATTATTCCCTCTGGAATATATACTGGAAATATGGTTTGGAAAAGAGTGATATGAAGATACGTAAACTGTAAAACATGAGTTAATATCAAAATCCTTAAAAGGCTAACTTTTTTGTCTAAATTATCTCAGTATAACAGTAAGGCAAAAAATAATCAAAGTAAGTCAAAATAATAAATAGCAACCACAGCATACAATAGATCCTAGAGACTCATGAAAGATTTTCTAAATATTTCTTTCCAGAGTAATACGGATAACAAGGAAGACTGATGGGATTATATTCAACCTTGAAGTTCAAAAATATATCAATAAGTTAGCTCTTTAGTAGATGAAAATGATAAAGCTATTAATGAGAATGAAGAATCAACAAATGAAAATCTAGACAATAAATGTTTCTGTTCTGCATTTGCAAGGCAATGAGTTTATATACTTACATCACAAGGGCAACACACTTTCCACAAGCAACATGGAGAAGTGTCAAACACAATGTCTATAAAAGACATGTATCTTAAAATCCATAGGCCTGGATAATTTGAGTCTGAGTGTCCAAGGAGTGCTAAATTGTTCAGGGTCAAAGAGCACTAAGAGCACTAAGATGCTGTCAGTACTACAGTGGATATAATCCTGATCCCGTAATTCAAGGGGAAAGGATCAGTACCTCTTACACCACAGACATACATAGTTCTCTAAGACTGGATGAGATTGACTCAAATGTGCTATGGAAGTTGGTAGAAGTGTTCACCAAGACACTTCCCATCATTTATCAAGAGTCCTAGTTAGCCAGGGATATCCCGTTTGGCTGGAGGGTGGCCAGTGTGATGCCTATCTATACAAAGAGTCAGAAGGAGGATTCAAAGAACTACAGATCAGAACTCCAGCCTGATCCGACTGCCAGGGAATTTGTTGAGCATGTAACCTTGAGTACCACAATGCAGAGCACACAGGCAGGGGATCAGGCCCAGCCAGATGGCTTTAGGAAAGCCAGGTCCTACTTGACCACTCGATCTCCTTCTGTGGCAGGTGACAACTTAGAGAATGAGAGAGAGGCCTAGATGTTGTCTGCCTGGACTTCAGTAAAGCTTTTGGCACGTTTCTCACAACATTCTCATGGAGAAACTGGCTGCTCATGGCTTGGATGTGTGTGCTCTTTGCTGGATAAAAAGCTGGCTGGATGGCTGTGCCCAGAGAGTGGTGATGAATGGGGTTTTATCCAACTCGCGGTGGTCGCTAGTGGGGTTCATCATGGCTCAGTATTGCAGGCAGTCCTCTTTTTTTTTTATCAATTATCTGGATGAGGGAATCAAGTGTACTGCCAGCCAATTTGCACCTGGCACCACTGGGCTGAAGTGTTGATCTGCTGGAGGGCAGGGAGGCTCTGCATAGGGATCTGGGCAGGCTGGATCATGGCTGAGGCCAGTGGAGTGAGGTCCAACAAGGCCCAGTGCCAGGTCCTGCCCTTGGGTCACAACAACCCCAGGCAGCTCCACAGGCTGGGGCAGAGTGGCTGGAAAGGACCTGGGGGTGCTGGTGACAGGAGCTGAACATGAGCCAGGCTGTGCCCAGGTGGCCAAGAAGGGCAGATATAATTTCTCATTATACCATGCACTCAAAACAAATAGTGAATGCACATAGTCCCAGTGTAACAGCACTCAGTGATGCCTGAGGAACCTAGAGACTGGGGTATGTTCCTCAATTCCCACAAAGCTTTCCATCAGACTGACCATGTCCAGGTGCTAGGGAATGGGGACAAGCTTCTCTGTCAAACACAGATAAAAGCCTTTTTGGTTTTTAAGGAAAAGAAAGCAGAAGAAGACTCCATAGCACTAAGGACACCCATAAAGTCCATGAAGAGAAATGAGAATGAGCTGGTAAATAATTGGGTAAAGAATTAAAATAAATCAGGCTGTGATGTTTTCAGAAGGATGAGTGAAAGTTGTTAGATGTGAGCAATAGAAATATTTACCAGGAGAGGAGCAGTTAGTTGGCTTTCAGTGAGAGATATACTGAAAAGGAGCAGGATGTTGACTGAGTGTCATCATTAAGGGAGAATACTGAGTATGAAAGCCATAACTCTGATTGGGAAGGCATGAGATAGGACAAAAGGAAAATACCAAGAAAAGAGTTGTGATTCTCAAACTTCAGGATGAAGTTTAGACTAGAAACAGTGCTTACGCATCTAGGGTTACTAATCATGTTTAAAACAATAGCTGACGGTTCAGACATTTTTCATGTCTGTAGACAACATTTTGCTTGCACAGAGAATATTGGCTGCAAGAACAGAGCACTATTTAGTGGCTACCAGCACACTGAAGACTGAGAGAACACACAACTTCTCATCCTCAAGCATAATAAGTTTCTCTAGCTGCACAAGGAGAGACAGACACCAAGTTGTGAGAGCCATCCAGACTTCTGTTATCCACTTTGTTCAACAATCAGCTGAAAAACCACCTCTCCTAGCTGGTGCCTCCTGATGCTTCTTGCAGGTAGAGAACTGCCAGCCCACCTGAGCCCAGCATCCCCATTCCCTCCACACACACTGTAGGAGAAGCTGAATCATATATTCGAATAAACAGTTCTGTAAACCATGTCAGAGGAGACTTTGTGTTTCCTAGAGAGACAGCTAACACTTCAGGGAGAGGCAATACACTTCAACAAATCTCTCTCAAGTGAAAAAATTCAATTTGTTTGTGGGTTTTTATGTGATTTGCTCTTGTTTGCTTTATTTAAAGAAATGGTAAAGGGGCTAAGTCCTCATATAATGTGTCCTTTATGGCAGAGCTGCTCCAAAATTTTTCCCTCAGTTTCTTTTAACATGGGAGTTAGAACCCAAAAAAACAAGTCTGTAGAAATGCCACATTCCTTCAAAAATCTCTCTGCTCCATGTGTGTTTTTGAGAAGTAGCTGTTGTTTTTTCTGACAAAAGGAATGTTTCGCTTCTGTTAGCACTGCAAAGCCAAATTCAGTGTAGAAAAAGGAGCTGACCTCGGGCTATCCTCGTGCATCAGCAACAGCACTGTCACCTAATTTGCAAGCACAGAACAAATATGATGGGCAAAGATGGAAGAGGCAGCCTGGCTTTTAGATTCCATTTTTTACATGAAAAATTGTCAGTAGGAAAAATTATCTTTTATTCTAAGCAAGTGTGATCAGAAAATAGTTTAGAAAGAAGTCACACCTATATCCATTTTTTTAGTAATAATGTATATCAAGCTAAAATCAGCAATAAATAAGAAAATTTTTTTAAGCTCAGAATTATCGATTAGTTCCATAACTCTGACTACCTAATCTCTGACTGCAATTGACAGTGTACACTTATGCAGCTATGTTTATAAATACAAAGACTACTAGCATTCAGCTAAAAAACTGCAAAAATAACCAAAAAAACCAAACAATGAGACAAAGATATTGGGAGATGACAGTTACAACATGTGGGTAAAAGCAACAGGGCAGAGGAAAGTGAAATATGCATTTCAGAGGGGTTATAATGTTCACTGAAAAGGAATGAATGAATATTTATGAAATTGCTATTATACTTCAAATCCAAAAATTATATTTATGTTTCTTTTCCCCTTCTATTCAGTGTCTTTGTTTAACATTTTTAGATGTACGATATACATATGGACCCAAAACCTGTGTCTGTACAGGCTTTGTTAATGTTTTTTTTTTTTACTCTGCTGATATTATCTTTGTGAACTACTATGTTTGCTAGGGGAAAATCTTTTGCTATTAACGGAGACAACTAACAGAGGGAAATAATATAAATCATGCCTTTTGAACTGCATCTTGCTCTGCTGGTTACCACAGATGAATGGGACAATATTTCATTACCTTAAGGAAAATATTTTCCTTTGAGGACAGACATAACCTGTAGCCAGACATAACCTGTAGCCAGTTATCACAAAAGGAAGAGCAAAAGTATGGGCAGCTGGACCATCACATCAAAGACACTGTTATGACTTCCTGAATTCTGAAGTGGCTCAGTTCAAAAGTAATGTAAAACTAGTGCTATACAGGAGGCCAGACTGACCTTCACACAAGTCTTCACCTGGTCCTCAAATGAGGCCTCCACACTGAAAAACCTTAACTGTTTTGACCCAACAATTTAACAGCACTGTCTGTCACTGGAGAGAATGAGAACACAACCCAGTCATTATCAAAGTGTCATTTAAGTGAACTCCTGTAAAAAGTGTCTGAGCAGACTCATTTGCTGCTTCTGAAACCTGTACCTTGTTCCTGCCCATTTCCAAAGAGCAGTGGCTACATTTGCTAATGAATACATAACCACAATGCCAAGTTTGTGTATTATTTTTCCTTTTATTTGCATTAGAGATTCTTTGACTCTGAGGCAGAAATAAGATCTTAGTGAAGCCCAGACAACGATACAGCCCAGGATGATGTCCTTGTTCTAAACATAAATTATAGTACTGATGTTTCAACTTTATTTTATAGTTAAAGAAAGAACAAATGAGCAGAGAAAGAATTAAAGGGAAAAAGAAAATTTAACTTTGCACAAGATACACAACTTAGCTGTAATGATTATATAAACAAAACCTGTTCAGCAAGGAGAAAATCTCTGTTGGCTTATAAGCATTTTTCATATTGCCTTTGTTTTACTTCCATGTCTTACAGGCATTTTTCTAGGACCCTCCCTGAAATATTATTACTGAAATAATCCCTGAAAACATCTGTTCAAAAAGAATCAGGACCTACAAAATCTCTTTAAGACAAAAAGAAAACTCTTTGCTTCAGAAGTTGTGCAAAGTTCCTGGCCCATATTTGTACGTTCTGAACAGGAAAGAAAAAGAGCAGAAAATAATCGTAAGGATATATATAAGGATATATATCCATAAGAGGATTTTTACATACTAAGAAAGGGGGAGATTTCTGGATGCTTTCTGCTTTTGTGAATACTTTTTCAATATTGCATCTTTTCCCAATTTTTTTTCCTAAAATTATTGGTTTTCCATCTTGCTATCTGTTTTCCCTAATATCTTGTCTTTCTGGCTATTTATGCATCCCAAATGTTGGGTTTCCTTTACTTCTTCTCAGATGGTATGGTACTGTGAGTCTTTCTGATTGGTTTATACTTTGATACAACACATGCCTGCCTCTTAGGCTGGCCAGGGACCTTCACAATGGACTTCCCAAACCCTGAAGCATTTAACTCTCCCTATTTGACATCCACCCCAGCCTGGTGAGCTTCAAAACATTTCTGCTTCCAAGATCTCTGGATCACGACACGCAGACATGGAGTGAGAGCAATCAGGGCCAGTGGGACTGAGCCTGACCATCGCACCTATCACAGTGTGGAGCCTGTCCTCACATGCTGTGTGAAAAGGTTCTCCTCTTCCCCCTCTTCTGCTCCCCTCAGCTGCTCTTGTATGCTCTTACACATACAAGGCCCATGTTCCCAGATATCCTACAAGCTGTTTTCTGGTTTTCTCCCCAGCCACTATGCGGTGGTCTAAAATCCCCTGAATCCTTAGTATTCCTCCCATTCTAGAACACCTGTCTGTATGCAGCTTAATTTTGTGGGGGTCTTTTTTGAAGTTGTTGGGGCTTGCATTCCTCTTACAGTTCTGTGTGCTTTTGTTTCTATTCACTAAACACACTGATTACATGAAATCAAAGAAATTATAGCTAGGACGTCTACATTCTCAAGGATCACATTTCAGGCAATTGTCTGGTCAAAGCAGCTTCTTTTGATCTGAAATGCTTATGAGCCTTTAATTCAGGACATGGGAGATTGAGCAATTTCTGGAAGTAACCTGTACAGCCACATATCTTCTGACTACTAATTGGTAGTATATCATGTGGTGGTTTAACAACAGCTGGAAATCAAACTCCAAATAAGCCTCTCACCTTCCCCCCACCTCCTCTGATAAGAGAGAGGGAAAGGCAGAGACTGTATATTGAGATAACAATCTACTGAAAGAAAAAAGCAATGGAATAAGAAACCCACAGGAGCAGCAACAATATTAGCAAAGTAAGTATCTGAAATGAGAAAGTGCTTTACACACAAAAGGTGTTCACCACCGGGACTAAGTTCTGTGTGGTCACTGGGACAAAGACAAGATGTCAGGTTCTCCCCATAGGTTGTGTCCATGAGGATTTCCCCAGACAGAGAAAAGATTATGAGTGCTGCAAGACCGAATGGAAAAGTCAATGAGCAAATCCCCTAAAGCCAGATGGTCAGTGTTGTGCCGCACCACTGCTTTGGATGCTGGACTTGGTCCTCACGGCTGCATCCAGCACTGGCATTGCCACTTTGGGCCATTCCCCACGGCTCTCCTCAGCTCCCTTCAGCTCGGCTCCTTTTGGCTCAGGTTTGGCTGGGCCTGGGCTCACCCTGCAGCTCTGTCCCTGCAGATGCTCCGGCAGACGCTGGGGCTGCTCTTCCAGCGGAACCTCTCCAATGTGCGTTTTGGTGGAACGGGAAGGGAGGAGCCCTGGCACAGCTGGCACCCCCCCAGACACAGAGGGCACAGAAACCACGCCCACCTCCCCCAAGCCACACCCCCCGGCTGTGACGTTGCAATGCAGACTTGCCACCTGGCCACACCCACATGGCCTTGAGCTCCACCCCTCTCACAGCCAGGGCAGACGGGAGTTCCTGCAAATCCCGAAACCTGGAGCTATGTCTACTGGCCTAGAGTGCGAAGGAGACTCCATCTCCCCAAATTCTCGTCGAAAAAACTGTTTGAGAGCCTACAGCACTGAGCATCTCTCCCTTGATCTATTTCCCTTCTCCTCAAAGTGTCCCTCCTTTCATCCCTAGTGACTCCCACACCCCTGACAACAAATGGCTGAAAGCACACAGTGCTGACAGGCACATTCTGCATTTGGATGCTGTGACTTTTAGCCCTCAGCATTATTGCTAATTTAATTCTCTTGGCATTCCACTGACTGTGTTTGCCTCTAAGTCTCCAAAACCTTTTTTCTCCCCAGTGCTTATTTTCACAAGACAATAGAAGGAAAAAAATTGAATCATGAAATTCCCCCATATCAGCTATGAAAAGTACATTAAGCTGACTTTTTGTACATCCAAAGATTGTAACCTAAGCTTTGCACTTTTGCTTTTGTTTCCTATTGTGGCTTAAAGTCCTATTCATCTACACAAAGAATGGGTGACTCCCAATTACACTAGGATGAAAGGATGATTTCATCTTCTTTTTGGTTTTAATGTATTCTTTTAAGATAATGAGCAATTATTTGTATTATATTAAATGACAGAGGAAGGATTTCCCTTCATCCTTCTTTCTTTGGTTATTCCCCAACTGGAAAGATCATAGTCTACCTACTAGCACAATTTTGCAGAAACTGGGGGCAGGGCCATTCTCATTGTGTGCAATGGAGAAATGAAAGTGATGATTTAAGCCATTCCAAAATAATTAATTTTAGGTTGCATATAAAATTATGGTAGGGATCTGGAGATACCCATTTTTTGCAGCATGCAAGTGCGTGTCAAACACTTGTACGCTGTGAAAATACCATACATACATGAAAGTCTCATTTTTGGTGGAAATGAGCTTAAAAGAGCTCTCTCAATCAAGCTCCTAAAGGAGCCCTCTCAGTCAAAGATCCCACTAAGAGTGAATCTGTGAAGAGATCTTACTCTTCCCACTGGTGAAACAAGCTGAGAATATGTGTAAGTGGAGTAGAAGAGAAACTTTCTGCCACTGAAAGGGCAGATTTGCCAGGATACAAGAGTTGCTTTATTCCCACCCTATATACAGGTAGAGTTATACTACCTAAAATTCTGTTAATTAAAAAACTTATTTACCTACTTGGTTGTATATTTGTCAATCAACCATGAGGGAGCCTCTCTTCCATTTAATAGGTCTGCATCTCTGTAAAGAATAAAGGATATGCTGAATGGCTTTATAGAATTTCTTCTCTGGGTCAGTGAATTTTAACATTGCACATACATTTGGTACAAAATTGAAGAATGTTAATTGTCCATGTTTCAAATAAAATGAGATGCTCCATTTATTGTAACATCTTTCTCTGTCCTCCTACAGAGTCTCAAAGCATTTTGACAAGTTCTGCCCTGATTTATAAGCACTCAGTTCTCAGAATGGCACAGTTAGATAAATGAGAATTTGTAAAATTATTTGAGGAAAGCCAACATTTCTCTGAAAATATGACAGATCTTACCAAAAGCTTCAAGAGTCTGAATAGCAGTACCAGGCTGAAAACCTTTAAAATGTACAAGGTTTTCCAACATGCACCCAGTTAGGCTGGCACAGGGGAAGGATTAATCTGCATTCAGGCTTCAAAACCAAAAACCTCCACTAACAACAAAATTATAGTTGGGCGTTAATCCAGGCGAAGCAACTGCATACATGTATCTGAGACTCCCTCCTGGGCAGGAAGGGTCAGTTTTATCCCTCTGTCCAAAAGGAGCAGCAGGGTGCCATTCTGGGGGGCAGAGGAGAGTTATCAATCCTTCCAGTAATCATAGGATCTGCAAATAACAACCTATGGGCTCCTCTGTTCTAACTGCTTTTAAATGCAGAAGTACAGCCCCTGTTGTATTCCTGGCAGCATTTTATCCAGTCTGACTTTTCATCTTCGGTGGGACAGAGTATCTGCTCCTCCCGAGGGGATTTTTCCATGGCTAAGAGCTCTCATGGCCAGAGGGTTTCCTCCTCTAAATTCTCTTCTACACTTCTCAGCTACCTCCCTTATTGTCAAGTCATTGTACATAATTCCTCTGTGTTGTTGATGCCTCCATCTCTTTTCATCCATAAGGTTGTTGCAATTTATCCTCCTTCAAGAGGAGAGTTTAGCTATATTTCAAACAGCTAAAAAAAAAAAAAACCAACCCAACCTGTCTATGGTTCATCTCCACAGCAGTCCTCCTTCAAGCTGAATTTCTCCTCCCATCAGTACCATTTAGTGTGGAACATTGCAGAATATATTTCATGTGTAACTACAGCACCTTATGTACAAAGAGATTAGCAACCCATCTTTTGACATGAGTCTGTACACAGCCCTATTCCACCAGTATGTTTTGGTGCATGGGTTTATGTATGTTAACCACAAACTGAGCAGTAAGACAATCTGTGAATGCCAAAAAGGAGTTTTCTGTTGTTTGTGAGATGCTTTTATAAGCCTCAACAGAGAACAGTAGATAGGCAGCTCTTCTGCTCAAACAATCCTTTGAGACTCAGCACAGAGGCTTCATATGCATTTTGTCATTTAGACAGCAAAAGACATGACAAAACATTACTGGAAAAGTCTAATTTACATTATACAGCAAATTAACTCTGGACAAACACCAACTCTACTCCCTCCCTCTAAACTTTCATGTTATCTTTCCACATTATAAGTGGTTTTGGTTTTTCTAACTAAAGAGTCAATTTTCTCTCTTTTCTGCTACAGTCTTTCTGTTATTTCACTGTGTGCTCTGTTCCTCCCAGGCATTTAGATCTTGCTTGTAAATGCTGATATACCAAGCTCATTACTCTCTCTTTTCAGTCGCCAATTAAAGCACCAATTTAGACTCACAATAATCCTTTTCCCTAGTAAAGATCATTAAAGACAGTGTTAATGTGCTTAATGATCCTCCTGCTAATGCAGTTCCTTTCCCAGAACCCATAACCTTTGCTTTTGCCTCTCCACAGGAAGGATGTTGTCAAAGATGTAAGTTTTCCCAGCCTGTTTCTTTTCAAAATAAGCACCATGATATGTGTGAATGAATGTGTTTTGTTTTGTATGATCTCGAGACTTTATGACACAAATATCTCTGAAAATCTTTCAGTAGCAATGAGAACATCCCAAGGAATCCAAGTAGGAATAAGATCCCTGCAATTTTAAGCAGTGATTTCAAAAAGTAGGAATTACGTGTGCAAAGTAGGAGGCTATAACTTCTGTAAGGGAAGATCTGTAAAGAAAGGGCTATTCAAGGACTCAGATAGAGAATGAATTCATTATGCGCTTATTAATGGCCAAACACAAAGAAATTATTTAGTACAAACCCAAAGATATTGTGTCTGTGTTGCACTTGTCCCTATAAAAAAGCTATCCAAACATGGATTTCTATGGTCTGAGTTTTCCTGGTAAGCAGGCTGATAGCCAATGAGAGAGACATTCTGTCTGATGGCACTTCGGAGCATACCAGACAATTTGCTGAGTGTTCATGTAAAAGCCTTTCTTAAGCACCACATGGACAAAGGCCTCTGCAGAGGAGCCTCTTATAAAGAAATTACACACTGATTTATGCAGAACTGATGGCCACCTTACTATTGTTTGTCTGCAAACTCAGGCATGTGTGAGTGGTTCGAAGCTTCTTCCACTCAGGCAGGGAAGAAAAGAGTAAATTCCTGTTTAAAGAAAGGAGGGCAATTGACTTGCAAGGAAGGACAGAAAATAAAAGGAGAATGGACAGGAATACATGATGTGGGAGAGAAGACAGTCAAAATAATAGATGGTTGAAGTAAAGAAACTGTAAAGTTAATCTCTTAGAGTACAATTAGTTTCTAGCATTTCCTATTAAAACTTGGCAATTAGATATTATCATATCATTGATCTTTTTATGACTTTCTTCTAGTATGTCTTTGTTTAAGTCTTTGCCAGCTTAATAAGGCTGTACTGAGAACAGACACAGATTAAGGTTATGAAGAGCTCAGGTGCTATATACCAGTTCCCTGGGAAGTCATTGAGGTAGAATGTAAAATGTTTAAGTTCTAGGTATTTACTTCTGACAGATAGGGTGCTTTTGTGTTCTTAAGCTAAGTTCCTCTATTGATTGTCTAAATATACACATACACATTGGTCTTGGAAACTGCAAGCTGTAATTAGCTCTGACAAACCTCCTGGTATCTTGTTTGCACTTTATTTCTACTGTTAGAATAAAATTATCCTGATCAAGACTGCTTCTTTCTACACTGCAGAGATATTCCTCCTGCTTCAGACCTCAGAGCAAATTTGATTTGTTCTTATAGTCCTGTGCTAAGGACTTTACAGGACTGCAGTTATTCCTTGGAATGAGGGTTATGATTTTCATCAGGTACTAGGAGAATCAGGAGGCCAAGCCAAGAAAGATCAAAGTTGTGAAAACTCCATTGCTGATACCAACTAGTGCAATACATAGGAACTTGTTTAAATCACATTAGCTAGCTGTAACTGCCACAGAAAGGTTTTCACATACTTCATCTGAGCTGCTTCTCATTTCTGGACTGGCATATGAGCTTCACTTTCCCTTTTGAGTGCTAGTGTTAAGGCAGCCACTCATCTCACTAGATCAGAGGCCAGCAACTTTGATTCAAGCTCTAAAGCTGCCTTTTTGCAAGAGTTTGCATGTAGAGAAGCCCCATGTATGAATCCAGATGAAAGTAACAATGTTTTAGTTAGTTCTTTCAACTTCGTTTTAATAAAAACAAAAGCATATATTACCTAAGACAAGCATCTCAGATATGATATTTACAATTTTCTTCAGAATTTCAGTTTGCTTTCATTGCTCAAGAAGGCACTGTAGTTTCAGGTTCAGGTTTATCCTTGTTTCATGTCCTAGGATTTACAGCTCTTTGAGTTTAGGAGTATAAAAAGGAGCTGAAGGAGACCTGTGTCCTTGTAAGGCAGTAGGCAGATAGTCACTCTGCCTGGGTCTCCCCACTAGGAAAAGAGTTTTAAACCCCCTCTGTAAATCATCCTTGAGCTACTAGGAGTACTGTTATTGACATAATAATTGGAGACATTGTAAGAGTGAAAAATGTCGTCTGTTATTTAAAGAAAGGAAAACATGTGAAAGGGTGAGTGAGTTGCCTCATAATAAAACCCATTTTGGAAATCTCTCATCAACATAATGAAGCAATGTGGGGAACTTGACACTGAAGAGGGAAGGATGCTGTAAGGAAGGATGCATGTGTAACCAAATTTCCACATGGCATTCTGATCCACATCAGTTCTGTTAGCGTTTACACAGTCCAAAATTAAGAAATCAGGGCTTGATATTAACTCATTCTTGAATTCTATCAACACAGGAGAATTGTATCTCATAATGTTCACAGACAATTCCTCAAGTAGAGAAATTTTAACATGCACCAATCTTGATTATTGTAAAGCTGAAAATGGCTTGAGCATCAATATTTTTGTAAATTGAGGTTATATATTAAGGCCTTACGATCTTCTTCAAATCAAAATATGTTGGTGCTGTCCAGGATGCCAGTTATGTGGTTGCAAATGTGACATGTAAATTTCTTGCTATTTGAAAGATTCCTGCCCACAAGTGCCATCAAATTGCAAACTACATTATGCATGTGTTTTGTCAAAAGGGAGAAGATGCTGCAAAAGCTTGGAAGACAAAACACACATCATCAACCCTGTCATGATTTTAGCTGTGCACACCCAGGTATGACTGAAAATGCAAGCAGATAGGAGTAACCTTTAGGCTGTTGCTGAAAACACAGAAGGTAGTAAATTGGAGAAAGAGCAATGCACGTGTGCACACAGACACCCACCCACATGAGAGCACTAACATCTTGCAACCATTACTCGTCCTGTGATACAGACATAATCTAGTTAAAATGGAAATGTATTAGGAAAGTCAAACAATTAATTGATCCAAGAAAGGTTGTTTCATGTTTTGTGTAAATCAAAGCTAAAAATTCATTTGAGGGATACTGCTGTATTGTAGACTAAACAGAGTTTGGCATGAGCACAGTGCTCGGTGTGGGTGTTAAAAGTTGTTCTGCACTACACATGGTCAGTAATCCTCAGCAGAAATGTTAACTCAATTTGTCAGCATTATCTTTATGTCAACAGTAATGCTTAAATATTTACAATAGACATAGTACTCTGAGGGTTCGTAACGCAAGATAAATTGGAAAAATGTTAACAAAATGGATGGTACTAATACAAGCCCTTGGCACTTTGTACTCTTCAATTTTATATACAAGAAGGTTTGCCTGAAAGTTGGATTTTATTAGGCTTTACAGTTTATTTGCTACCTCCAAGCTCTTGCTAAAATGAAACAGAAATTTGTATAACCCTTATAAAAACAGAAATGTATTAGGTTAATGATGCATGAGTACTGAATCCACAAGTAAGAGGACTAGATTTTTACATACGTGCTCTGGACCAATTTCAGTCTTGACATAAATAAGCATGAATAATGTAGACCTTAAACTGAGTTGCACCTGTTTATATACTGACAGAATTTGCCCCCACAATCTCAAAGAAATTATAAATATGCCGCATATCTTTTTTTAATTTACCATTTCCTATATAATATAATTCAAAATTCATTACAAGAAAAATTAAAATACTATAAATTTTACAAACAGATAAGAACAAAAAGAAACAAACAGTAACTTGGAGAAAGTAGATTCATTCCCACTCCGAAATTAGAGGAATAATATCAGGATGAAACGAGATAGCCTTCCTAGACACTTTACCTTTGTTACTCTCCCTTTGTCAGAGTCCTTGCCATATAGTCTTCTAATTAATTCTTCTAATGAACAATGGCTGTGAAAGCCAAGCATTTATTTCAATTACGTGTAATTTTATCACCCTTAACCTTTAATCTTTTGCCTGTTTGAGTTTCTGGTTTTAAACTGTCCCTCAGCATTTGCTCACCCCTATGCCCATCCTCCAACTGTCCCAACCAACAAAGTCTGCCCAGTATTTCCTCTAGTCATAATTCAACAGATAGCAGCACATGAGGAATCCCACTGCCTACATTGGCATGATGTTTTTAGACAAAAAAAATTGTAACCATGCCTTTCCTGGATGAGACAATTGCACTTTCTACTTACAGCATTTATGATAGCTTTAACTCACTTTCATAGACCTACATGTCATTATCCCTACCTAATGTTTTGTCCACTACTTTCTACAGCTAGTTCATTATCTGTTGTGTTGCTGCTTCTCATACCAGAACCTCTCACCTTGAAAAGTTTGTTTCTATCTCCCTCATTTTTTGCTCTTGCATTTAAGCGTGAAAATGTTTTGAGATGTAATTTTTTAGGTATTCTGATTGTCATAAGAGGGGGAAAGTGACATAGTGCAGCAAAATACTGTGACAGAAAGGGAATTTCTTTCAATCCACTATTTTTCATTACATTTACATACAACTTCATTGGGTGCAAATCCTGTACGTTTTGCTCAAGCAGTTCTTGTCTCCTTGTTTCCTCAACTTTCATAACCTGTCAGTCATCGTTTGACTGTGATATTGTAAATATGAAAATGTCCAAAATAATAATAATTAAAGGACCAGCTGACATATTTAAGAAAAAAAAATCTGTGAAAAGCATATTTCTCTTTTGTAGATGACTGACCAAGTAGATTGTCAAATTATTAAAAATTCAGTGTCAAACACCTCCAAACATTTTTGTTCCTGCTCCAACAGAGTACTAAGTGAATTAGTCCCCCCCAGTTAGTCAAGGGACTAATTGCTGAGAGAACTGATGTTGGAAAACATGTTTCAAAGCATTTACTACAGACTGTAGTGTCAGACAAGTGATATTACAGCATCAGTTTGCAAGGCCCCCACCTATTTCCACACACATTTGCTTTTTTTCTCTAGGCTCTTCATAAACTGGCAATGCTTAACTTTTAACTATTCTGTTTTAAGCTAATCATCATTTAAGCTACATCCCCAAATAGTCACATAGTTCTACATAAAGAAGAGTATAATGAGAAAGGGGTAAATAAAATCCAGCCCTTTTCTAGTCACACACACACATTTTCTATCTATAGAACACTCACTGTTCTTTAATTAGGAAAGCCAGCTGGGATTTGAACAGTTCTTTGAAGGAAGCACAGAAGCAATGTTTAGAAAATGTATGAAATACCATCTTTTCTTTGAGCTGCCACTCAGGCTTTGAGTCTTTTGCCCCATATTCTATTCGCCATTCTTATTCTGGACCTGTGATATCCGATTCCTGTTTCTGTAATTTCCATCTTTTGTTCACAAGTCTATCTCTCACAATAACACTATTCAGATAAGGTATGTCTTTGAGTAGGCAGCTACTACTTTTTTTTTTTGCCCTCCCTGTAAAGGTCCCATTAGTGCTTTGGGATCCTGTGATACAAATGTACAAAGCAAGAGCCCTCCACTGAAATATTTCAGCTCACTTTTCAGTGCTGCATCAGATAGCATTAGCAGGGAGTTTTTATAGTTTACCTTGCAAATGATGGAAACCATTCTCTGTTAAACAAAAAGAATTAAGGGAGCACAGCAAAAGATATACTTGTATTACATTGCCAGTGCATTATGATGTCTTGGCACTGAAGGAAAAATGTAAGAGGATTTTCCTAGATAAAGCACCTTGCAAATACAACATATGCATGTTGTTACACTATGCCCAAATATTCATTATTCAATTACAATTGTATGCTTTCAAGAGTTAAAAAGTAAAAAAGATTACAGTAATGACTTTGAACTGCACAGAAAAAGACACAGAATATTTTTATTATGTCTCCTTTCAATACAAGGATTGTAATTTTTTCAGCTACATGCTGAGCAGAAAAAACACCAGCACTGCTTCAAGGAAAGCAATAAACCTATAAGAACACCCACTGTATTTTAAATAATTGTAATTAAAAACAAGAAACTGATGTTTATTACTGTAGATATTGCACAGAAAATATATGATGCTTATTTATATAGAGAAGCCACAAGTTGCAAACACTTGAATCTTTGCCAGCTCTGTAGTTTGTGACTTTAGGCAGACCACTTATATTTACAGATATATCACCTTATCCACCTGTAACACAGAAATGTTACCATTTGCTTCAAAGAGATGTGATTCAGAGGTGTAATTTGGCTTAATGGTATTTGTGATTCTTGGATGAAAAATATTTTATCCATGTCCAAGTTCTATATTCCAACTACTTATCAATAAAAAACCAAAATTCACTGAGGTTCCATAGGCATTTATTGTTGGATAAAATTTAAAATTATACAAAATGAGTGATATAAATAATAATAGTGTAATTTCAAGTCTTTTTTCCAAAATAAGTTATTTCTTTATGGTTCTTATAACAAAAGAAGAGTGATTAAAAATTTATTGCTAGATTGATTAATCACTTTAACACTTATTCAGTAGCTTAGGACATGAAGTAATTAAAATAGTCTTCATCTGTAACCAAACTGACAATAATTTTGAAATATATTTGTGAAAGTGTGAAATGTGTGAAAGTGTGAAAGGCCAAGATAAGGCATTTTCCTACTATTTTATCACATTGTAATTTGGATAAAATAAAGAAAATTGTTTCTGCAAAAAGCTGAGTGTGCATATTCTAATTGGACCTCAGAAGTTTGTTCACATTAAGATCTACTTCTTTTTTAGTTTTTGGACTAGCAAAGTTGCAGGGACAACTAATTGTAAAAGCAATCAAAGGCATTTAGGTCACTTACTATAATAATGAATAGTTAAGCAGTACCAGTGGCTGATATTTTGTGGCTATATCTAAATTTATATCTCTAAAGTCCATGAAAACTTTAATTTTGGATGCACTATGCATACCATACAAAGACACATTTCAGCAGGGTGCTCACTGAATTTATTTAGGTGGTATTAAACACAGCTGTGTCAAGAACTGAGGTTAAGCTGTGCCTGAGTGCTCTGCTGGACTGGAGGTGCTCATTGCTGCACTTGCTAATGTGGAAGTCTGGTGCAGTCAGAGCTGAAAACATGATTTTAACAGGTTTTTTTTTAAGGAAACAAGCACCAATAAGCACTCTTCTGAGCAATGAAATATGAATTTTTTGACCTCACTGACTCATTTCTCTTTGTCCTCTCAAGCACTTCTGGTCTCAGCAGTCAGCAATACAGAGACACCAAACAGAGGAAGCACATCTGCTAGTCATGGCACCTACTCCCTGGCAGACTGCTAGCAGCAGTTGGCCGGAGTTTCAGCTTTATCTAAAGATATGTCCCATATTCAGGCTGTTATGTGATCTATCTTTGCTGCTTTCTCTTCCTAAAAGCTTTCTCCGTTCCCTGAACTTCTCTGCTTTTTTCACATTTGTGAATTAGGTGCCATATGACTTGCTCATGAAATTGCTACATAGGCTGTTTTACAGCTCTGGGGTGTGAGCCAGGGATCTCCCCACTTTTGTGTGCCTCCTGCCTCTAAGCAAGCAAGACAGGAAAACTAATTACCCTATGGGCACATTCACATGCTGGGACCGCAGTTCAGTGCAGGAAGGTCAAATATGCAAGCTAAGACTCTTGTCTGCCTTTTCAAACCATATTGCTGCTTGCCACACAAGTAGGGAGCTCGTAGGGAGCGTGTAAGAATTTACAAGTTATGTTGCTGAGAAACTTATTTTCAAATCCTGATCTTTGACCTGTTGCCCCAGAGCCTGCCAGAACCACAGGAGCTGCACGCGTGGCCTGGGCGCGTGTAAGCACAGCACGTTTTACTTCAGGGAGGATTCAGGAGCACATTTGATTTGTTATGTTTACAGACAAGGGGCATTTGCAGGTGCAAGTCAAAGCCACAGAGGCACAGGAAAGCCTCACCAGTGCACACCGAAAAGGATCCCTTTGATCCTTGGAGGTGCACTAATGCACTGCTGCAGAGAAGACTCTCTTCCTGTGTGTTTGAGAACACACCATGATCAACATCAGAAACAGCTGGATAAGCAGGAAAGAGCAACTAGCCTCCTTGAAACCCAGAATGTACTGAAATCAGGGGGGAAAAAAGCCATTTCAATGGAAACTGAAGAAGGTCTAAATTGATCATACAAATTACCTGCACATCATTTTGAGTATGTGTTGACTCTTGTGTTCTTTTTTTTAAGGGTTTTGGCCTTTGAATTTACCTGAAAAGACTTCTCCATTGATGTTCCAAATTCAATCATAGACAAATTCTGCTTCCTAGACTTACTCCTGACAAATACTATAGCAGGCATTGAATGCAGTCTCCAGTTCAATGCTTGTGCTGCTCTGGCCCATCAGTACAAACAAAGAGCTGCTATAATTAATCCTTAGGATTGTCATAAAGATAGAGGGGCCATTCTGGGAATGTGCATATGCTCCAAACTTCCTTTGTCTTTTTATTTGCCTTCAGTGCACCTTAAAAGAGGTCCTGAACTGGCACTGGCTTTCCCATAATTTAAATGCGGGAATTTTTTGTCGGTTTTAAGATGTGCAGAGAGGATTTTATTTTTATTGATTTATTTTTATTGATTGAATGAAATTATCATTTCATTTTTGACAATTACATAGTAATTATCTGTAAATATTTCCAAATAAAAGGAGAAAAGGGGCTAGAGAAAAACACACTTTGAGAAGGGGGAGTGTTCTAAAGATCTACAGCAGATTTTAGGAAGTACCTTGCAAAACAGGAGATAGATGCACTAACAGAACATATGCAAGTCATTATCTTGTCTTTGCCAAAGACAGTGCTCTTTCTGGTTGGAAATGGACCACATTTCATACTGAGTGAATAATTTGTCATGGATGAGTAATTCCATGAGTTTTAAGCTCCTTTTCTATTTATCAGACACCTGTGAATAGATCGTTTTCACTGGACTTAATTGATATTCACTGAACTGGGATACTTGCTTAGTTCATCAAGTATTTTTGCATATCTGAGATTTGAGTTATTCTACTGAATTGTGATCAGCTGAATGAGTAACCAAGCATGTGATGTGCTTGAAAGCACAGATCATACCACTCAAAACACACATTGGTCTAATCTACTCTCTGCTTGGAAAAGAACTCAAGTATTTCTATGACACATATTCTGTGTACACCTTTAAATTATTTTCCCACCAAAATCCTATTATTCACATAATTCTAATGCATACAAACTCAGATAAGCTGCATAGAAAAAAAGCACATCATTACCTGATCCTTAATCACAATCAATTCAGAAGCTGTTTCAAATGTCAACATATATGATCCATAAAAATGTCTCAGGTAGTTCAGCAAAAGAAGAAAAGAAATGTGTCAAGACAGGAAGGGAGAACTCTAAATTACACAGTAGATTGTGGATTTACACATATATCAAACAGAAAGAAGGTGTCAAAGCACAGTAGTCTGGTATCTCTTGTACATTCTAAATATTCTCCAGAAACCCTTATTTTACAGTGAATCCAGAAGATAAGGGAAGAGAACTGTAATTTCACTCCTAGAATCTGATACAACTTGTTTAAGAAATGAAGTAGTCATTTTTATTTATTTAAAATATCACCCAGACACAGCAAAAGTGTCTTTTTAATTATCTATCTGACCATAAAAGCAGTAATCAGATAAGTGCTGAAGATACAGTTGTTACAGTAACACATTTTACCCATTGTATGCACTTCAGTGATGCAAAATATCTGCTTTTATATGAAAAGACAGAAAACCATAGACAGTGTTCAAAAACACTGGTTTCCTCAACAGGACAAAGGTTTTTACACAAGTCAGGAATATTTTGGAAACAGACTGGAATTCTGCCCTGATTATCAGTCCCCAGAGAGAGGTAAGTACATTTGATGTTAATTGGTGAAAGAAAATAACTGTAATATTCTCACTATCGACAGCATGTATTCTTCATGTGGCAGTCTGACAATATTCTCTCCCTTCTTTCCTTAGCTATCCCAGGAGGCTGGATAATCAGGACTATACATAGAATTGATGAACTCTCTAAAGTATTTGTTTCACAGTAATGATCAGCTGGGGTTCTTCGTGCTCTTCACCATGAACCAAGTCTTTGGTGATGATGACTTCAAGCTCTGAGTCAAATTATCTTTGTGGAGGATTTCATACCACATCAAAAATATATCTGATGCAGTTTCCAGCATCAAAATAAGTGATGTGCAAATACCCATGCTATGGTGCTGAGGCATCTGCCTTGGGTATTTTTTTGAAACATCAGATCTGCCGTGCCATTTTTCCTCTCTCCATCCTGTGGAAACACAGACAACAGATAAATCTGTCCACAAACCTCCAGCACTTGACACTATGAGAGAGGTAATGAAAATGAAACATACTCAGAATTAAATTATCAAAAATATAAATTACCAATATCTTGTATTTGTAAGAAAAATACCCGGGGGGGGGGGGGGGGGGGGGGGCAGGGGGCAGGGGGCAGGGGGCAGGGGGAAGCTTCTATGAGCCTATGCTGTCTTTTGTTCTTACTCCATAAAAATATCTCATGTGGATGATTTTGGAAAAAAGCATAATAACCAACATGTGGTTAGACAGGAAAGCCCAAAGGAATTAACAAAATCTGATGAAACCCTGAATAATTTCATTTATAATGGTATACATGTGGGAGATACACACAGGCAAGCATTACATCAGGGAAGGAGAGAACCACAGTGTTCCACATTCACTCACAGGCTTAAGAGCACCAGTCTGCCACACTTAACTTTGGTTGCCTTGTGACAATCCTTCGAAACTGCTTGGTTACTCACTGTATTGCCATTTCTAAGAGAGAAATTTCCTCCTTCCAGGATCTATCCTTGATTGTTTATCTGAAAAAATGGGCAATTCTTTGCAATAATCTGGAGTCCAAAACTTTCTATCCTACTTCATTGTCATTCTGTGCTTTTTTTGTATGTGTCTCCTCCTTCTTCATGTAGGAGGATGTCACTCCTACACATTTAAGCTTCTTCACTTGACATTTGTGCTATACAAAATGGAAGGGTTGTGACATACTTGATAGTAAAGTAAGAATGGCCATTTTACCCTTGTGGATTTCATAAACACTTGCCTTTGGTGGCAAAAAACATTAATTAATCACCAATATAACAATGGAAAAAGAGTTCTCTGACTGAAGTGAAAATGGAGCAATTTCTGTTGTTTGAATCACAACAGCTGTGATCATTCTCAGCTAGGAAATACAATGTGCAAAGATAGTGAGAACACTCTTTTAGGTAAAATCTTGGCCCTGCTGGAGTAAAGATGAAAAGTTTTTATCTCAACAGACCCATGGTTTGACCTTTCCAGAGTCAGAAGAAGTTAAATGTTTGATTAGCCAGCACTCAAAATGCTATATAAGATCAGCTAAAAAATTTTCTGTTCCAGTTTCACTCATAATGCAACCTCAATTTTATATACCCTACTTAAACAAAAACTAGTATTTTCTACTTTCTTTTATTAAAAAAAAGAGAGAATTTCTGAAAACCACAAATCCAGTGACAAAGTTTGTTAAATGAAGACTCTCTGTATAATAAGTACCACATGAGAGAAAACAAAGCCAACACCCACCACCACCATTCCTGTCTACTAAAAACACGTAGGAGGATGTTTTATGGAGTAAAGTGTAGAGACTACATTTAGTTGAAGGGTTGTGGCAATGCTGTGGTGAGTTTTAACTGGTTTCTGAGATTTTGAGGGTTGTTTAATATTTTTTTGGAAATGAAATTTGCTTTTAGTCTGGGAACCCTGGCTGTTAGCTAGCCTGTATCAGGGCATGGTTCTGTTTCCTTGAAAATACCGAAATCTAGCATTTCAAAGAATTGCCAAAAAATTGATAGTAAAGGAGTAGGTGTTATTTACTAACAAAAAGAAATTGCATATGAATGGGACTCCCTTAGAAACTGAGAACTGGGAGAATTTGGGGGAAATGTAAAAAAACTCCTTAACTGTATATGGACAAGACAGTATAGTACAGATGCAAAATGACTGAAAATAAATTGTCGCATTGGTTCTAGAAATCCATTAGGAGCCAGAGGTTAACTAGGAAAAACACTGCTACCTAATGAGAAAGACAAAAGATACTCAATATGATACAGATGATGTGTAGAGCGTGTAATGTTTATTTTGTTTCAGATTATTCTAAAAGGCCAAGTCAAGTCACTCTTACACTAATAGAGTTAATATCAGAGATTTAATGGAAAAATTAGATTATTTCAAATAATCTGGATTTTAAATCTAGTTCTAGAAAACTTTGGAAGTCTTGTCCACAGTATTCATCACAGTTTCCAATAATCTTTGCAAGTCTGCAGGAATCAATGAAGCTCCAGAAATGGGAAGTATTTTGTCTATTTTAAAATTACACAGGAAAAAAAAAGCACTGTGGAATGTTATGAACTGGTCAGCTTAACTTCACTTTCAAGGAAAAAAAACCAAAACAACAAACTACTGGCAAATAGGAAGGTAACAGTTGGTAAAAGAAATGAGGAGATAACCAACATCCAAGACAGACCTGCCAAGTTCCTGTCAAATTTTCTTCTGTGATGGGTAAGAGATTGTTGAGATGGGGAGAAAAGCAGAAGTCTTAGCTTCAGTAATGATGTTTGTTGACACTGCTTCCAGAGTCATGGTACAATGCAAAGTTATCTGGTACCTTCAATTTCAGCTTTGTGGTGCAATGGAACAACACAAACTGGTTGTCAAAATGCTGTGCCTGATCTAATAAACCCTAAAAAATATTATCTAATCACAGATCTCTATGTGGTAAAACTTAATCTGAAAAAAAAAAAAAGGAAAATGTGGGCTCAAAAAAGCTAACAATTAATAAGAAAACCTGTTGAGCCTTATGAAGGAGTCTGTCCTGTGGTCAATACCAAGTGGTCAGCATGGAGGATGAAAGAAACTGAATTTCAAATTTATGATTAAGATCAGGCTTGAGAGATATGAGAAAATTCAATATGATCTTGCCAATTCAGAGAAATTTATAAAAAAACCAATGCAGGCGGACAAGGGAGCAACAATGGTTTTTGGGGAACAGTTAAACAGTTTAGGAATACAGGACATTGCACAATAAATAGCAGACCACAAGCTCCATAGCAAGCAAAAATTTCATCCAAAGGAAAGACCAATGGCAATTTGAGGCATTTAAAGAGCAATTCCACTTGCAGAGACTCAAAGTAGTCTTTCCATTGCAATAAGGCCTCAGGAGGAATATGTTCTCAATCACTTGTAGAGAAACAGATGAAGGAAGAATCCAGAGTTCTGCAGTGGTAAAGTGACATCTGAAAAAATGTGACGTGGAAGAAGTGATTGAAAGATCCTGGGACTGTTTAATTTAGATAAGAGAAGATTTGTGGAAAACAGAATAACAATAATTGGCATCTAGACGGCTGCTAGGAAGATCAGGAGGGGAAGGAATGCCGCAAGGGGTATTTGAGAAGGCATTAGGATAAACCTTCTAGTACTAATAACTGTCAATCAGTTGCCTGAAGTTGTGATGCTAGCATCATGGGAGAATTTAAGAACAGTTTAGACATGAAAGACATAGAACAGGAATGGACTGAATGACTTCTTTCCCTTTCCCTACTCTGAGTGTGCAATCACTGTTAATACATATCCACTCCCTAGAATTTTGGCAATAGGTCTATGAATGGGACAGAATGAAAAATGGTTGCATCTCTGAGTCACAGGAGAGATCAGACTAAAAAAGACCCAGAGAAAGAAAGACCCAGATCCAGGGTATCAAGGAGCCAAAATTCCAGGATGTGATGAGTAATCCTGAAAAGATGGCACATGCTGTTGGGCAGCCCTTGACAAATACTAATGGACATAAATGATACAAGCTGAGGAGCTGTCATAACATTCGCTAGATAACCTATCACAGAAACTACCAAGTGCCTTGGTAAAATGTCAGTCCTTCAGAGACAAAGATTTAAAAGTGTTCATGCTTTAAATTTTTCCACTAGCTTTTCTACGAAGATGTTTAGAATTCATTTGCATGGTAAGTTCATCAATAAAAGGTTCCCCGGTTGCAGCTAATACAAGTAGTTGTACCAACCTCTGGTGTTTTTGAAATAGTCTGGACAGTTACATATGTATCAAAATTATTAGAATAGGCTGCTAACTTATGATCACTAGTGAGAGAGGATTTGCAAGAGAGGAAGAAAGTGGCTCAGGACAGGACAAATGGATGTCAAATAAATATTTTATTGTTCCTTTTCTGCTTATTTTATTTTGACTATGGCTTACTGCCCCTTCTGAATGTGTCAGAAGCTATACCAAAATGAACATTCCTCCATGGAAGGTGAGGCTGCAAGATGTATGTAGGCTGTTTTTATGATAAAAGCTCCTTTAAACATTCTAGAATTATGAAAAACAAATACTAACAATATTCAAGTGAGTACATAAACCATGGTCCTCAATAGACAGCCAAGATCTGATGCCAGGGATATAACTGATCCAGGCAGGGAAATAAAGGAAGTTTTCTTTTCTTAAAGGATAGTGTTGTGACAAAGCTATTTCATTTTTTAAAGAGAAAGAACCAGAAAATCAAGAAAAGGGCTGTTGGGACAATCAAAGGTAGTAAATGCAGCAGTTTGATGGAGGTGGCAATACATAAGGAAAGTTTAGATCACCTAAATTAAAGTTGTTAATGAAACTTAAATTCTCACATCAAATTTAACAGTTTGGAACTGGGCTTCACTGAATCCTGTAAATCACCAAGTTACACACTTGAACATTCCTAAGACACAGATTTTTCCATTTAGAAGCAGAACTCTTTGTGACTATAAACGTTTTAGCAATGGAGTGGAAATCATTACAATGCTTTGCATTTGTATTCTGCATCAACAGGAACAGAAAATTTACAGCCTGTGCATGTCTTCCTGTTTTTTGTTTTCATGTTGGAAAGAAGTCAAGGGCCTCACTTTGCAGGGCCCAGCTAGAAGTCAATAAGAGCAGGAGCGAACCTCCAAGCCTTGGAACACCAGACACGGTTACATCACAAACTAAATGCACCACTTGGATTATCTGCTGTTTAAAATAGAACTCTTTAGCATGCTATCTATGTGAATAAAAGCATAAACATTTCAGCTATCAACTCATCAAAACCACTTGAGCAAGCATAAAATATCTTCTTGGCACCAGGTAGTCACTCTGTCCTCTTAACACGATTTCTCTCTTTCGAACTTACTCTTCAGCCACATGCTAATGGGTTCATCTTAAGATAGCAAAGCCATGCATGCTTTTAATATCGGACTTCCTTGCATTGGCAAGAACTACAGATTTTTTGCTGACAAGACATTTTTACAACTATATGAATGGTACATCTTTGTTTAGGGGAGAAAAATGAGGTGAGTAATAATTCTGAACCACAAATGATGCCATGTGAGTCTAAACCAAGTGCAAGCATTACAAACCACTTCACAAATGCAAATGAAGTAAAGTAAAGAAGAAAATGAAAGTGCAGCTCATCCCCAAAAATGCTTTCTTTGTGTTTTTTCTCTAAATAACCTTTATTTTTTGCAATTTGGTTTACATTTCCATGCTTATTTTCATATTTTATTTTTTATTTTCCATGTTTACTATTGAGCAGGACTATCTGAAGCAAACCAAATCTTCTCATTCATCTATTCGTCTTATTCTTTAAATTTCTACCTATATCCTTGGCTATTGTTATTTATTTGTTTTGAAGGACTAGGCATGGCCTCTAAAACCACAGATCCAGCCCTCCCTGGGGCTGGTCACAGAGTCTACCAGGCACAGACTGAAGCTCTCTCATGGCAAATGCTGCTGGTGATTGAGTGCATCATGAAGTGGAGCACAAGACTCCTTCTGCTACAAGAGGTCTGTGATGACAGGCTTACAAGGAAGCAAGGATGTCTTTCCTTTTCATCCCTAAGACAAATCAGTATGGGTTTCCTCTGTTCTGGCTATCCACCAGAAAGCCCTCACCCATTACTCTTCCTAGTTCCCTTCGCAGGCAGGCACATACGATTTTCAGTCCACTCAACCATTAACATCACCCCTTCAACTGCACTCGTATATACACACACCCTCTTCCCCTTCAACTGAAAGCAGAAAAATTAGAGGCAACTGGGGAGAGCAGATTTCTCCCTAAATCTTTGTTGCTGAAGACAGCAAAAGAGCTTAATGAGTGCCTTGGCCCAGAGCCCCAGGCTGGCTTGAGCCGGCTGCTCCTGCGACGACAGCGTCAGCACGGTTTTATTCTCAGCTCAGTCAGCACCTCCCCAGCAAAGGACTTCAATCGCACCAGATGCTGCATTCACACAGCAAGGGACACTGTCTTCCTGTCTATTCCTGCAGGTGACATACCAGAGAAGATCAGGGAGAAATACAAGAGCAATCCATGCCTGTCCTAGACTACTGTGGTCAGATAATTCTTTTTGGATTTGTATCAAATTCCATTTAATGTCATCCATTTCTGTGGTTTCTTTTTTTCCCCCTGCCACCGAGGTCCTCTCAGCTGTCCCACTGACAAGTCGGCCTTTTTCTGATGTCCCCAAACGCCTGTATGGACACAGTATCAGATAAGCACTGGGATGAGTGACTGGGTTAACTGATAAAGTTGTTAATTAAAGCTCTGTTTTCAGCACTGATGAAAGATTAACTGGGCAAAAATTTAGAGCACAGGGGAAGTTTTACTTTTAACAATATACACTGTTTGGTAAATAAAAGGCTTGAACAATTTCAAAGATACTTGTGCCAAGAACCTTGCAAAAACATTTTCCTCCTCAGAGAATTACACAAACAGTGCAATTCACTGTAAACCTTTGTAGGTTTAACTTTTGCAAGTCTCTTGTAAACACTGAGGCTAATTCAATAAAAACACTATGGACTGAGAGCACAATCATTTCATAATCTTAACCATTCATTCCCAATTACATATTCCTAACATTTCAAACTGGCCAAAAATCAAAATTACTGGAAAATTGAAAGTAGGTTTAAAAAGAAATTCTGTCTTCTCCGGTGTAAGGTTAGATATGCAGTTGTTGGCAGGACTGTACATGTGAGATAATGAAATCATATTGGTATGGTAGTGACCTCACTAATACTTATCTTAAACTATGAAATGGACCCAGTATAAACTGTATGGGTCTCAGGATGAGGTGACTGAGCCTGAACTGTGTTCCTGTGCAGTCCATAGAAGGGTTGCTGCTTTTCTTTCTGGCACTGTCACAATCACCAAACAGTTCATCATTACTGGTTGTATAAAATACTATGGAAGGTCTAACTAACATAAGCAGATATACTCCTGAGGTATGTTCTTTGATGCCCCAAGTGCATGCACACTTGTTTTGTTACTTGTTCATAATATTCTCAGATGGAAAAACATGTAGGTAAATTGAGAAGCAGTGTGATGAGCTAAAGTGAGCTGTGATGAGCTGGATTGTCTGAAAATAAGCACAGTTTTCCAAGCATGTTTTTTATTTAAATGCTGCAACAGTGATTATTTACCGTGAGGATAATAGAACAGATGGTGAACATTTAGCTGACCAATATTTACTGGTTGCACATGCAGTACATCAGGACTTTTATAAGCATTGAGATAATGACTTCAAATCACAGCTTGTTTTCTTCCTTTTTGGCAGGAACTGTTAATAAATAGAATGGAAAATAAAAGGTGATTACCATTTAAAGATTACACTTACGTCTTGACTACCTTGCATTTGATTTGTTCAATTTTCATAACATAAGCCTGGGCTGTCAGGTCACAATGAAAGCACTCATTTACAGTCTATATTAAGTTTAATTAATAAATGCATGATGCAAAAAATCTGATTGCATGTTCTGATCTGATCCCAGATTACAAGGACCTGAGAGAGGTGCCCAAAATGGCCCCATCTCTACTGATAAGTTCTAAAGGTGCTTTGTTTTGGGCTACTCATTTAAGAGCAAGCTTTAATTTGTTGAGACTGTGCTCTGTTGGCATTATCACTTGACATAATTTACATCCATACACAGGTTTTTTGAAATGTCAGAGCCATCACTGATGGTGATTTTGCTGCTTTCTAATTACATTTTGAAACAGGTGAACTCATTCCTTCCAGTTACCCTACAGTAGTTAATTGACCTCTTTGTGTTGTATTTTCAAGAACCATTGAGAGATGTTTATATTGTAGCTGTGGTCTGCCTGTGATCAGAAAATATCAGAGAAAAATTAAAAGCCACATGCATGTTTCTTGGTTAAGTGTCTGGCTTATCTTAATGATCTAAAGCTGTTTTGCAACACAGCAAAGATATCAAGTAATCATTAAAATGCCGGGCTTGACACCACCGAGGATGGAATATCTTCCCTATCCAAGGAGCAAATACATAACAGCATCACAAATACACTAAGCTGAAAACACAAGGTCTATTCCCTAATTTGGTCCCCAAATGGAGCATGCCAGGTGGCACTGCTGTATGACTCTTCTTGATTATCATTCACATTCATAGCAACAATTTTGTATTTTAACAACCAAGGCTAAATTTTGAAAGGTTTTGCCAGTGTTCTTCTTCATAAACACTTATCTTTTTCTTCATAAATACTTATCTCCTTACAAAGCTCTGTATTCAGGTTCCAGTCTACTTTTTAAAAGCTTTTTTATTTCCTTCCTTTCCTTCCAAATTAATTTCTACTTTTATTTGAATAATTTAAATATATCCCCTTTAATTTCCAAACTAATTTATTTAGTTTCCAATTTTTTACCACCTCTCGTTTCACACTGATGCCCACATATTTTCAAATTTTAATCCTTACATATTGTTTTTTACTTAAGATTGCTGTTATCTAAAGCACTCTAAAATTGTCTGAGAAGTAATTGCTTAGGGATGGGGAAGTGAAAGGTCCATTAATAGGTCCATTAATATGTTAATAATTTTTACGTAGAATGTATAACATAATAATTTTTTGACAGTAAAAGGAAAGCAATTAAATCAACAAAGCAAAAGAAAATATGGAAATTTAATTTATTTTATAAAATATATATTAAGGCTATTTAGATTCCCAAATTCTAAAAGAAAAACTCTAAAATAAGTACTACTGCACAGGGTAGTGCAGTATGATGAAAGAATAATGAAAAATGAAACACGCACACAGAAAGGAAGAACTCCCGGCCTAGGCGGAGACCTACAAAGAATGGACAACTCATTGGCTCACTTCCACATACAGATAAGCTGACAACAAAGAGAGGCACTTGAAAATGGCAGAAAATAAACATAAAAAATTCAGAGGTCATTTCTGTTGAGAGAAAGATTCAAAACTTGAAGAATACAACAAAATCTGTAGTTTCTCTGTCACATTTTCTTCACACCTTTTTGATTCTGTAATGTTGCAGAGCATTTTGAGGGCTGTAAATAACAGAGATGTAGAGAAGGGATTATTCCAGCAAACCTGTCAGACACATATTATCACAGATGTCTGTCCTCAAGTACCTGGCTTATACCACGTTGTGGTATGACTGCCCTTCAGGTAAAAAGTGTGTGTGGGATTTTCCTCAACCTTTACACTTCAGCTCTAACCCAGCTGAAGGTTGTATGGATGGGGTAGGAGTAGCAGCAAACACTAATACGTATGCACTGAAATTGGCAGAAGCCCTGAGAGGCAATGCCCTGCTGAAATGGAAAAAGGAGGCTGGCCAAGCAGAATGCATTGGAAAACGAAAGCAAACCCTGTGAACACAGGAGAAATAGGGTAAGACAAATCACTGTAATTTTGAAGTCTTGTTTACAGAAAGGTCTGTGGATTACTTCGCATGAACTGCTTTTCCTCTTAACTGTGATACTTATCTATGCAGGAGTTGTATTATCAGCTTCTGCAATACCATTTCACACTCCACCTTTTTCTCTCTAGCCAGAAGCATGTGCTTGCTATCTCTACAAGGCTGCTTGGACCAAGACATAAATATGATTTCTACCAATACTATGGACTGTACAATACATCACAAATGAACAAACTATTGTCCTCACTAGGAACTATCACTAAATTTATGGTGACAACTGTGTGTATCCAATGGGCAATTAAAATAATTTGCTATTTAAATAAATCAGCTTATTTTCTTTTCCCTGTTTCTTCTCTGAATATCCAGTCAATTTCTAACCCATGGGGGGTTTTTTGGAAATAAGGAGGTTGTTTAAAAAAAAAAAAAGAAGGAAAGACTTAATTGTCCACTTTCCCTCATAGCACTGTTCAAAGAAGCAGTGAGTAAAATCTAGCTTTCACTGCCTTCTCAAGAATCATCCATGATTTCTGACTCCACCAGGTAACTTTCAAAGATATCTTCCTGGGTAAGACAAATGTTTCATCTATCTCCTGTCCTTGACATGGTGCTACCATGGCTTGATACTATCATGTATGCAATGCTTTTATTTCCTATCTGCTTGATTAGAAGTACACAGTTCTTCTCAGACTGAGCCAATAATCTTACAAGAGAGCCTATAAGACCAAATGCCTAGCCAGCTGGATATATTTTCCAATGAAGTAATTCAGTCATGCTGTCTAGTCAGAAATTTGGTTCAACACAGTATATCACAGAAGAACTTAGTTTATGGTGTACCTCACAAGCAGCCTGTGATCCTCTACTACCTACACACCCCACACAACAAAGACTTTACATATGGCAAAAAGAGTTCAGCTCCTCTGCTTCCTTCAGCAGGGTTCATAACCTATGAAAATGGCAAAATTCACCTCTGGATCAAATATCCCTTCAAACACTCTGACAGGGAGATGCCTTGTTGTGACAGACTGGCTTTTACCCGTGCCTGCAGGGAACACATTAGCCACTTTCCTTCCAGCAGTAAGTAAACAGCCAGCCCTTCATGTATGGCCTCCAAAGGAAGGTTCTTTGAGTAATGTTTGTACTGGCAGCTGCTATTTACATACCTTTGAGAAGGGCAATGAGTCTCACTCTCCATATAAGTCAATAGGCCTGCAAGAGTTCTAAATCAGGGAATAATATTCCTTGCAAATAAGCCTAGAGTATTTAAAATAATCCTAAATAAGACAGCATGATTATTTCTCAAAATAGCAGGAGAATGGATTGACTGGAAAGCTGGATTTCAGTTCGTCCAGATGTATGCAACAGAATCACTTTTGTTTTCTTACAGCTGTTAAAAAGTTATCCATCTTAGCTTTCACCATGGAAAATTACCAAACTTAGGGCTAGTCATGAATGGCACTAGAGTCAATTTAATAGAGACAAAAATATGTCTGAGACAAAACTGATTTAGAGGCAGAAATTATTCATAATGCTCTTCCCCAGTTTCAGCTCTTCTTTCCCCTACAGTCCCTTTAAGCTCAAATATCTGTAAACTGGCATGCAGCTAAAAGAGGCCTCCATGGCCTCTTTGAAAAGACAGGAGAAAGAAGCGTTCATGTATTAGAACAAAATAATTTGAGTAGATCTCCAAATATGAAATAAATACTTACATATTTTCTTTTTCTACCACACATGACCAACATTACTAGAGCCTTTTCCCAGCTGAGCAGAAAAAAGGCACTCTTTCCTGTATACTCAAAATTCCCGCGTCCTTTCTAACAAACCCCATAAAGCCAAAAGATAAAAGATACCAAAATAATATTTCGGGGGTTTTTTGCCACTAAAATCACGTATTTTACCAAACATTCTTCTGTGAAATCACAGCAGTATATAACAAGTAAAATAATGCTATGGAAGAAAGATGTTCACTTGTTATCTTCTTCATTGCCTTCCTCTGCACCAATCTATTCTAGATTTCCAGCCTTAGTCCATTCATCTCAATTTAGGACAGTTTAATCATCTATTTGCCAATTCCACAGTGAAGTTCTAAAATACCACTGCAAAACAGCATGCTTGGATCATCACAGTAAATTATTCCCATGGTGGCATTTACAAGTGAAAACTGAAATAACATTTTAAGAGCTTTTCCCCCCTTTTTTCTTTGATGCAAGTGTTCTGCTGCTTGGAAACGCTGCCAGACTCAGCACTGGGTGGAGCCCTCTGTTGAGCAGAGACCAGACCATGCAAGAGGTAACAAAAGAATTCAGTCCCATGATAAATTAAATCCTTGGCCTCTCTTCTCAAAGACCCAGCAAGGATCTCAGCTGAAATCAAACATAGTAGCAGTTTTTCTCTGTGATGCAAGTCCATCTTCATGATGATCTGGACCAAGACAATCTGAGAAGCTTTAAGTTAGCTACAAATTGAACACTTTGAAAGAAAAGAAGTCAAACTAAGATGAAAAAAGATCAATAAAAGAAATAATTACAATACTGACCATGCAAGACAAAGCCTGGTCTCTGGAGTACAGGAGAGCTCATCATCTTCTCCATTGACTTGGAAAGAACCTGAACAGCAAAGTGGGTTAGAAATTGACAAGCACCATTTGTAAATACATCAGGAAATTGTTAATGTGTAAGTACTTCTAAAACAGGTGGGTTGTGGGGAAAAAACTTTATGGTGCAGCAGTGTGTCATACTTGCACTGAAATTACCATGTTCCTCCTTTTTTAGAGACTGAAAGTGTACTTCTGCACTGGAGTCCATCCACATTATCCCAGGAATGACCCCTCCTTTGGGAAGTGTCATTCTGGCATATCACTTACTCATATCCTTGCTTGCTTAAGAAAGCAGCCAAGATCCATTGGTCTCTGATAATCTTTTTTTACTGGAAAAGTAAACTGGTTTTCTACCAGTAAAGTCACTGCTTTGACAAATTATGTAGAGGAGACAGTGGAGGGTGGAGAGTATGCAAAGTACACCACTCCCAGTTGAAGAATGTGAGCAAAAGAATGACAGAGACCATGATAAAAGTTGATCGTGTGAGTAAAAAGGGCAAACCACTACCACATGCCTGATGAAAAGTCAGGAAAGATGTTGTCCAAAACATGACTCCCAGGAGAGATGAGATCACACTAAGCGGGGGAGGAGGGTATGTTCAGGATGTTGTTTTGTAACTGTCTAGTGTTTTCCAGAGTAAAAGTGATTGTGGTTTGGCTAAACACAAGTTTCTTGCCTACCCACTGCTTTATCCCTAAAGACTAGAAACAAGAGCTCCACCAGCAGGTAGGCTCTCTGGAAATGCATCCAAGCAACATGGTGCTGGGAATGCCACTTGTCATTGAAGTCTCACCCAACCTCCCTATTGAGATGGAAGTGACTGCCCAAGAGTTGTAGAACTGCCTCACAGCCCTGAGGGATAGAACTAGACTGACCAATACCCAAAACTCAGAAGCTCCATCCAACAGATTTGGTCATAAAACATCCACTCTCACAGTGGAAGGAAAGGACTGTAACATCCTGCTTCCAAGCATTCTAAGCAAGTTAACTGCTCTTTCCTAAAGAGCTGACAGGTTAACAGTTATGTCACTCTAAGAGTCAAGAGAGTTTGTTATATAATAGTTCAAGTAATTTGAACTATTATAGATTCTGTAATTTGCTAGATTCTTTATTTGTGTTAAATTGCTTTTGTAGAGGCAGAGCTTTAGAAGTGATTTTAGTAATTTTTAACTTTTCTGGCAGTAAATTAATCCAAGCTGCTCTTAGAGGCCCTTCTCCTTCCTTTACAGACTTCTCATCTCTCATCTACTATCCACTCTCCTGAAAATTCTATTATCTTAATCTCAGGGTGCTCATTTCATTTGCCAGTATTGCTTTTCTTATCTTTTACACTCTTGACTTCGCTATGTAATCGTTAACATTTCTCCTCCACATTTAATGTTTAATTCCATGGCTGTATCTCCTTTTTGCTTTGCATTACTTTTCCTAGTTCTCTGTTTCATAAGGCTTTCTAGTCTGTTAGTTTTTGCAGAGTCAGCTTCCTTAAAGGACTCAGCCTCTGTTTCCATTACCGCCAATGATAAGCTCTGGCATTCTGTTCAGAATATGAGTATTGATACTAATTGTTCTTTCATTCTTTATCTCTTGTTTATCCCTTCAAATATTTTATTCCGTCTTGTCGACTGTTCTGTCATGCTACTAAACTCTCCTCTCAAACAGCGCAGTAGTTTTCCTTCTCTACTATTTTAGTCTCACTCTTTGCTCAATAATAAGACTGGTTAAGTTCTAAAAACTAGCACTCTTGTACCCATTTTTATTAATATTTTGTCATAGTTTAGGAATTACACTCTCCAATTTAGTGTTCTCACTGAAACCACTCCAAACCATGCAGCACTGCTTACTCCTCCCTCCCTTCCTTGAGGCAGGGACAGGAGAATTGGAGGCACCAAAGGTAAAGATCACAGGTTGAGATAAGAACAATACACTAGAAACAGCAGTGGGATAAGAAAATGAACAGTAACAGTAACAATAAAAAAAGAACATGAGAGGCAATTGGTTCTCATGGAAATGCTCATCACTATACCCTGAGGGAGCCAAAAATAGCTGGCCCTCCATATCCTTACTTGGAAGGGACTCCCTCCACCATTCCCAGAAAAAGAGAGAAGGTGCTATGGAATAAGGTCTGGATCCTGGCCATGCCCCCTCCTGGTTACTGCAAACTAACCCAGGACAGAACCAGGACATGATCCTACCTGGAAGTGTTAGGCTTGGGTTTTACTTCAGTTAGAAAACCACAGCACAAAAGTGAAACAATTATCAGTTGAAACAAATTTCACATCCCTTGTTTTATACTTAAATCCACTACCTTGCCTTGTATGAGAGAAATAACCCTCTGAAACCTCCCTACTCTCTAATTTTATAGGTTTTCTTATTTCTAACATTCTCTGCTATTGCAATCCATTAAAACCACTGTAGTCTTTGTAACTACATTTTGGAAGTCTGCAAACTTGGACAGCTACACAGCAGGATTTCATATTTCTGCCTTTGTGTTTCCTATCTCAGTCTTCTCTAAAGCAAGTTTACACTACTAAAATGTATTTTCCTTGTGAAAACTATTTCTCGTCTTTATTTCAAGGTTCTGTCTATCTCAGTTACTTTTCATCTGCAAAGACTTGCATCTATCTGTGTCTGCATGCCATTTTTGTGTCTCTCTTTGCTATTGATGCAATTTTGGTAATTACCCCATGGGAAAAAGTTGTCAAATTTACAAGCTGCTATAAAGAACCTTCCTGAACAAAGGAGTTTGGGGCAGAAAGTGTCTTGCTTTTTTCATAATTCACTATATAAATTTGTTACTATTGAGCAAATTATTCCAAATTACAATATCCTTTCAGTTACAACTGCTCTATGATTCATTACTTGAGATAGTCAGAGCTCAGAGAAAGTTATTATGTTTTCTCATATGCCATGCAACATTTAATGCAGTCATACAGTGCCGATCAATGGTTAAAAGGATCTTCTAAGTCCATTAAGGTCCCTGTGCTGGCTTGACCAGGAAATGGGAATTCTGGGATGCTGTGGTCAAACCAATGGGTGCTCAGATTTTGATATTGGCATCTGGTGCGGCCAGTGGGGTTCGGACACGCCTCCGAGAACACACAGGGGTTAAAAACCAGAGCTGCGGCCCTGGGAGGATCTCTTGGGACTTCGAGGGAAAGAGGTCGGATCTCCCTCCCCCGTCCAGCTGCTGCTGCTGGGCAGGGGAAGGGCAGCCATGTGGTAGGCCTGGGCCTGGACAGAGATGGGAGGTGAGGAGGCCCTTGAGGATGGAAGGGTGGAGGAGCACCAAGAGACATCAGGCAGCCACCCCCCACCAGGGCAGAGAGAGAGGGAGAGCCGGCATCTGAATTTGATAGCGGCCAGCCCAGGAGGAGAAGGAGTGCGGCAAGAAGGTGCCTGGCAGGGCAGCGTGGGAGTTCCAGAGCTCCAGACAGCAGAGACTGAGATATTTAACCCTTTTCTTGCATGATAGAAACCTTGCAAATGCTGATCCTCCTGGAGCTGAATGAGAAGAGAGATAAGAGATGAGATAAGAGGGAATGGGCCACAAGGGAAGTGCAGAAGACTCTTGAGTGGGGGAGAGATGACGGAGTGGCCTTTTGGCTGGACTTTTCTTGTGTGGCCATAGACTAAACCATTTTTTTTCTGTGACACACAGACTGCATTTAGGGGGAGGCAGTGCCTCAGAACCAGGAGGGTTCAGTGTGGGTACCCCTCGGCCCCAGGGGGTGAAAAATTGGGGGGGACAGATGTCCCGAAGGAGAGACTGTGCCTTTTGGAGTGAGACAAGGCATCCTTGAAAGACAGCCCTAAAAGCAGCTCTGGTCCATGCGCAGTGGTGAGAGCACTGGGCATGGAAGGAAGATGTCATGATCGCAACTTTCCAGGCGGTGCTGAGTGACATGGAAGCACACGAGGTTACAATGTGTTTCCAGCGGAAGCCTATGGTGCAAGAAGGACTCCTCTCCTCTTCATGGACTGAAGATTGAGTATTCTAAAGGGTGGTGCCGGACTGAGAGTTAGAGTTGGTGATTTGGGGGAATGTATTGCATTGGGAAATTAGGTGGAGGGGGAGGAGGAAAATGCTTTTGTAAGGTTTTCATTTTCCTTGTGTTGTTTTTCTTTCCCCTCTTTTCTTGTAGTTCAGTTAATAAAGTTTTCTTTATTTCTAAGCAGGAGCCTGCTTTGCTTATTCCTGGTCACATCTCACAGCAGACACCATGGAGAGGGTATTCTCATGGGGGCACTGGCATTGTGCCAGGCTCAAACCATGACAGTCCCCCATTCCTTAGGTTCCCAGGAAGATTCCAGACACCCTGCACAGAATATGTGTGAGTCTAATTACACTGCCAGCATTTACCTAGGGACCAAAGACAGCCTAAGGATGGAACAAAAGTGTCTGATGTCCTGTGCTCAGCTCTCATAGCTCCACACAGATTGGAAATTAAATGTAACTTGCCTGAGACAACAAGTTCGAGAGCTTGAGAGCACCAAGCAAAGCAAGCTGTTTGTTATCTATATGACTTCCCAAGAGCACAAAGAACGGGACCAAATATTTGCTAGCAAGATGGATCCACAAATCATCAAGATACACAGAGTGCATATAAGGACAGTCTGCCTTGAAGAACAGAGTAACTTACACATCATTAGGACCACACCATGCATGTAATCACCTAAAGAGGTGGATAAAACAGCACAAAGGGTTCACACAGATATTATCTAATCCAAATGCATTTCTTTTTTGGCTGTGTCTGGACTCATTGCAACAAGAATCCAAAGTATACAGTTGTCCAACATAAAATACATGTAAAAACCATCACAACTTATCTGCTGATCTGACCTAGTTAGCTGAAAGCAATTTTATAGTGTCATAATCATAATTTAGATTTATAATCGAATATATTTAGTAGACTGTTCTTTTGGGGACAGTTACAATAGACAGCCAAGATCAAATATTTGATAAGATTTTATGGCCACAGCGGCATGTAAAAAAAGTACAGGCTGCAACCTCAGAGTCATGCAGTAGTAGACCAAGGTGAAGGTTTTCCAGACGTTCAAGTCAAAGAGGAATGCAACTCCCTTGGTAAGTTAACAGATGTACCCAAACTGGATGAAGGGCTGAGGAGAAGCAGTGCATTTTCCTGTAACAGAAAACAGCTTCCAAACCCATTATCAGCTGTGAGATGTATTTTCACTTCCCACCAAGGTTGTAGGGGAGATCAGTGCCTCTATATGGAGACTTTAGGTTCTTTTCATGCTGGAGAGAGAAAGAGAGAGAGAAGAATAGCATAGAACATCAAGTGGATTCCTGCTTACTGTCTTTTCTCTCAAAAAGCACAAATAAGCTTTCGTTCTTGGAGTGCCCCTTTATGCCTAATCAATAGGAACCCTTTTTTTGTTAATGTGGGGGAAAGAGTATGTAGGGTCTGAGTCAAAGAAGAGCAAGGGATGTTCAGACTTACTAAGCTGGAAGGTCACACACCATAGACCACCAAACAAGAGAGTGGCATTGCTCGAGGTAAATCAGCCTGACACCCCAGAGCCCTTTGAAACACCATGACATATCCCTGAAATAATGTAGTTAACATTTTGACACAAGAGAGGACATTTGAAAATGAGAAAATTCAGTTCTAGAGATAGAAGAGCTACACAATTTTGGTTTTACTCCTCAGTAGGAAGGTAGTTCTATGTCTGTGAAATTGGCAAGACTGACTTGCCTATGAAAGCAAGATTAAAAATTTTACACTCTCTTCTGTAAAAGAAAAACATGTACCAGGGAATAAACTCAGAGATATTAAAGAGAGATGATTTTCCATTGGGACCTGAAATGAAACTACCACTACAAATTTATTAGATTTGGAAGTGGCATAAATAAAGATTCCTAACATTTATTATTATGGTCTTAGTAATGAACATTACCATCTGTTGGAAATAGCTACGAAGAGAGGATTTTAGCCAGCTAGATGCACAGAACATCAGTGGCCTGCAGCCAGAGAGGTCAGTCAAAGCATTGCTCTGCATTAACACGGCTCATAGGCTACCCCGATTCCTGCGCAGCTGCCCAGAGTTCCAGTGCTGCTGTGGCAGCTATCAGTAGGAGCATCAGTACAGCATCATAGCAGCCCTTGTTTTCACCCTCAGTTTGCAATTTCTGAAGACTTGCATCATCCTTCTCTGGAAAAATTCCCCAGCAAGAAGTGAAGCCACTTATTATTCTGCTTACTATTCACAACATCACATAGAGCAGGAGAGGGAGTCATAGTTGGTAGCAAACGATTTCCAGAGATATGACCAGCAAATGGACTGAAGACAGGGGCCTGCAGTTCTCAGTGGCATTGCATCTTTGCTAATCTGCATTTACCTCCCATTGACATGAACAGATTTTCATCTACAAGAGTAGATTCTGCCATGTTGCATGGCCTCTTTAAGTTACATGAGCTGCTGTAGTTTTCTGGTGCCTTGCTTGATAAAAAGAGAGTTTGCAAGCAAAATCTCTTTTTGGTCCTTACAACATACTATGCATTTTTCTCTTTCATTTTTGGATTGAAATTTCTAAAGAAATTAAATTAACAGGGCAAAGTAAATCAGCAGAGCATAATGTGACCATAAGCGTATCGACAGTAGTGTGTGCGTTTATGAACCTGTCACTCAGAGATTAGACCAGACATGATTCTGTCATCAAAGGCTTCGAAGTCAAGCCTGAATACTCAACTGACTTTCCCAAGATGGGATTCTCCTACTCTCAAAACAATCATGTCATTTCTGTCTGTGCTGGAGAACCCTCTCATATAATGCCACATCAAGTATCATTAGTTTGCATTACTGAAGCCAACTGCTCCAGCATCAAATTTTATGGTTCGTTCCAGTGTGGCTGACTTCTTGCCTCGCAATTTGCTGACAGAGAACATTAAGGCATCTTTTCCATATATGTTAGGACTGCTGCAAGTTCATTTACAGTGAACTGTCATCCAGTGCAGCCCAAAGGCTTAGAGCATTTGCTGGAGAGCTGTATTCCTAAATCAAGCACTGGGTTATTGTACTGGCACATTGCTTAGCATTTCAGATAATCTTTCATCTAAACTTAACATCACTATATTTATTATACTTGCTTCACAAGTATTTTGTAAAGCTTAATTAATATTTTTAAGTCTTCTGGCTTAGATAACAGTTCCTGATAAAATGCAAAGTATTATCAAACATATTAAAATGGCTTCACAAATTTATAGCTATATCTAAAAGTAGTATTTGAACCATGTTAGGGCAATCTTATTATCAAGGGAAGCTAAACTGCTTGCACAGCTAATAAAACTACCAGTGTGATGAACCTTTCTGCTCATATGTCATAAAGATTGATGCCGTATTTTAAAATGCGGAATTTTTTTTTTTTTTCAGTTCACAGGTTTGTTAGGGCAAGGCAATGCTTGCCACCAATTAGAATAGGTACTCAACTTTTATTCATAAAGCTCAAAAGATGTTCTTCTCCAGGTTAGTGGAATTTCACCCTTGTTAGATCCTGCTTTTTACTTCTGTGTTTGAAGTCACGAACAAAGTCAAAGGATATGGTGTGACATGCAGGGTAAAATGTAATAGACTTTAGCTGTTCATGCTGGTCAGATGCTGTCTTAGGTATAGTGACCACAAAAAGACAGGTTTTGATTCTTACCAAATTAAGAAAGATGCCAACAAAACCTCTACCTTCCAGAGGGTGGCCTTGGGCTGTTCAGGACACTGCCTTGGAGAGTCCCCTGGGAAACAGTCCCTAGAAACAAAGGAAGAATGAAAATACTTAAAGAAGGAAATCTTAAAAGAACATGGAAGCAGGCCATACCTATATGCTGAAAAACAAACTGTTGAGGAAGATTGGCCTGCTTGAACAGGGAGCTTTTGCTGGAACTCGGATTAAAAACACAGTTTATGACCTTTGGAAGAAAGGGCAGGTGACTCAGGAAGTGTACAAGAATGTCATTATGCCATACAGAGAGGAAATTAGAAAGAAAAAACTCAGCTAAAATTCCATCTGGCCACTGCTGTGAAAGGTAATAAAAAGGTTTTTTTATAAATACATTGACAACAAAAAGATGTACAAGGAAAAAATGTCCATCCTTTATGGGCATGGAGAGGAACACTGTCAGGAAGGGTGAGGAAAAAACCAAGATACTTAATGCCTCAATCTTTAACAGAAAGACTGGTGATCCTCAAGGCAACAGGCCCCCTGAGCTGCTTGACATGGATGGGGAGCAGAATGAATTACCCATAAAGGAGTAATCAGTAACCTCCTGCATCACATGAACACCCACAGCTCTAATGGACTGGACAGGATTTGCCTGAGGATACTGAGGGAGCTGGCAGAAGAGTTTACCAAGTCACTCTCCATCCTTTATCATGAGTCCTGGCTAACCAGGCAGGTCGCAGTTGACTGGAGGTTGGCTATTGTGATGCCCATCCAAAAGGGACAGAAGGATACAATGTTGGGTTTTTCTTCCCAACCTCATTGCCAGGGAAGGTTATGAAATAGATCATCCAAAAAGCGATGATGCAGCACATACAGAACAACCAGGGAATCAGGCCTCAGCACAGGTTTTAGAAGGGCAGGTCCTGCTTGGCCAACCTGATCTCTTTTGATGACCAGGTGACCCTTCTGGTGGATGCAGGAAAGGCCATGGATGTTGCCTACCTGGACTTCAGTAAAGCCTTTGACGCTGTTTCCCATGGCACTCTCCTGGAAATCCGGCAGCCAAGGCTTGGAAAGATACACCCTTTGCTGGATTAAAACCTTATGGGATGGCAGGGCCCAGACAGAGGAGATAAATGGATATTAATACAATTGGTCACAAGTGGTGTTCCCTAGGGCTCAGTGTTGGGACCAGCCCTTTTTAATATCTTCAGTGATGATCTAGACAAGGGCATTGAGTGCACCCTCAGTCAGTTTGCAGATGACACCAAGGTGAGTGAGTGTTGATCTGCTGGAGGGCAGGAAGGCTCTACAGGGAATCTGGACAGGCTGGATCATGGGCTGAGGCCGATGGTGCGAGGTTCAACAAGGACCAGTGCTGGGTCCTGCCCTTGGGTCACAACAGCCCCAGGCAGTGCCACAGGCTGGAGAGCCACTTGGTGGAAAAGCACCTGGGGACACTGGTCAACAGCAGCTGAACATGAGCCAGGCTGTGCCCAGGTGGCCAAGAAGGCCAATGGCATCCTGGCCTGGATCAGCAGTGGTGCTGGTAGCAGAACTGGGGCAGGGATTGTCCCCCTGTACAGGTAGAGGGCACACCTCAAGTACTGCTTTGAGCCCCACAGAACAAGAAAGACACTGAGGTGCTGGAGCAAGTCCGGAGAAGGACAAGGGGGCTGGTGAAGGATCTGAAGGAAAAGTCCTGTGAGGAGCAGCTGAGGGAGCTGGGGTGTTTAGCCAGGGGAAGAGGAGGCTCAGAGGAGACCTTATCAGTCTCCACAACTGACTAAAAGGAGGTTATAGCCAGGTGGGGGTCAGCCTCTTCTCCAGGCAACCAGTGGCAAAACAAGAGGAAATTACCTCAAGCTGTGCCAAGGGAGATTCAGGATTAATTTTTTCAGCGAAAGGGTCGTCAAGTATAGGAATGGGGGGATGGTGGACTCAACACCTTTGGAAGCATTCAAGCAGCCATTGGACATGACAATTAATGCTGTCTATGATTGTGTCAATGAACACGCCAGGTTGTGTTCAGTCAAAGGCTGGGCTTGATGATTTCAGATGTCTTTTCCAACCTAAATGATTCTGTGAGGCAAGTAAACAATATTAGCAGTGATGGAGTAGCTAACATTACAGACAGCTTTCATGAAATAAAGTGTATCCCCCCCAATGGAAATTATTTCTTTTTTCAAAGAGCAAGACTGAAGGTGCTTGCCTCCAGCATTGCCCTGATAGTCAGGGACTGAAAACAGTAATGCAATGCAAATTACTAATTTTCAACATGAAAAAAGATTTCTAACCACAAAACAAAGAAACAACAAAAAAAAAAAAGAAGTAATGATCTCTCTTCACAAACCTCAAGCTTGGCCATTTCTGTTATAAGTGATAGGAAATTTCCTTTCTTACCTTTACTCTTTGCTGTTAGCTAAACAAGATCTGTCACACACATTCATCTCATAATCACAAATAAGATAATTTTAGAGATCTTATTTAAAGATCATCTTAAAGATGATAATCTTTAAAGATGATCTTTAAAGAAAATCTTTAAAATGCTCATCTTAGCCTCCATGCAGAGGGGAGAAACACCTAGTGAAGTTAACGGATAGAATTCAGAAGACTAAGTTCCTGTTTTACCTGCATAAGGGTCAAATAAGGTTGTGAGAAGTGAAAAAAAAACTGCATTGCCAATTCCTAGCAGGCGCTCCATAAGATTCTAGCAATAGCTAGATTATCCTAAGGCATGTGAATACACAAAATCCAGTGTGTCCATCCAGTTTGGTAGGTGCAGTCAGTAACAATCTTGCTGCTCTATAGACACTCTGCAATAATGCAAACAAGTTCTCCATTTGCACTTGAGAAAGTATTGGAAAATCAACTTAAGAACACTGGTAGCCATATATGCAATTGCTTCTGAGTACTATTTATGGTTTGACAGTTAGTAGTATTCAATCATAATATATCAAAACTTTTAATCATTTTTGATTGAGGAAGAAGGTAAGGAGGAGTAAAGGAAAAAATAAGAAGGTAAGGAGAAGGTAAGGAGAAGATAAGGTAAGTCTACTTATGACTGTAGAAATTTAAGGGCCCTAAGTAATCCAAACAAAACTGTATGGTTGTTCTTATCTCCTCTTTCATAGTGTTAGTAACTCACAAGTTTTTATCAAGAATATTCCAGTACATTATAATTTTCTCATCATCAAAGCTCATAGAGAATCTTTGTTTATGGCTTACAAGAGTGGCATTCAGGCCTTACCTTAAATACTCAGCTTGTATGCCCAAGAAATTAATCCTTTCTACAGAATTTAAGCAGACAGAATCTCCCTCTACAGGCCTCCAAAGACACTCCTTGATTGGAAAGATATCCTGGAAGACTGTCCTGATGTGGTTAAAATGAAGCCACAGGTTAGGTGACCTGGGTACAACATGAAGTTTCTCATGCTGAGGTTTAAACAATGCCTAAATGTCCCTTATGTCTAAAAGTTTAAAGTCCAAGAGGAAAGCATGGGGTATTTTATGATTGCGTCGAGTCATGATTTTTAAGTTACTCTCGGTATCTTTGAAGTCTGTTTATTTACCATCCAGAAGTACTGCATAAGCTCTTGGATAAATATTTCAGCTCTCAAGTATGGCCCATCACATGTTTTTCTCTTTAAATGAAGACTGAGCACTTCCTTTGCTTGATGACATTAATGGCAAGTGAGCAAAAGGCTGTCTAAGAGTAAGAAGGGCTGACCACATGCTTCCATGCACTCTCAAAGCCAGAAGGAATTCAGTGTGTTTGGATGAGCAGCAGTGTGTTTGGTGGCTGATGTTTATGGCCTCTCTGTGTCAAGAAACAAAATGTGAGTTAAACACTGAGGAATTTTCTTCTGTAACTTCAGTGTTGATGATAGGGATTTCAGTGCTGCCATGTGGCTGACCAAAAGTTCTGCTCACTGTGAACGTGTGTAAACACAAACACAAGCATGTCAAGCTTTGCAGAAACCTTGAGCAGGGATTTTATTTTCTCTTTTAAAAGTCAGTGAACTTACAGGTGCATCTCAAGTGCTTCTGAGAGTGCCCCCTGCCACTCTGTTCCTCTCCAGGACCAAAAGCAGTTCTGTGTGTTTTGCCTGCCTTGGTCACAATACCCGATAGAACAAGGGCCTAGATTCTCCCCGTTTTATGATGTTAAAAATGGACTGTCACAAGGCCATCTGGTATATTCTTTGAAAGGAATTTGGAACATATTGTTTACTGGATGTTAGCAGCTACTTGAAATTGAACTTTTTCTGTGTGTATACATTACCATCCTCCAATCCCACAGGAATTATACACAAATATCCAGCTCTAGTGATGGAAAACATGACAGGGTGCATTTGGCAAGGATTTTTCATTTAGAACTGATTCCCTTGCCAGGAGGTTTCAAGGTCATGCAGCATTGTTCATATGGCACCTACCCTTCTGCAAACCATCAGTGTGGCTGAAAAAGCTTCCTGATTACATCACTTCTTTTCATTTTTATACCATTTAGTAGAAGTTTTCTCTAGTGGGAAAAAGGTAGAATTGTTTGCCTCAGCCCCATTAAACTTTCTCACACAGCCTCCTGAACCAGTTCAAATAGATTTATTTGAAAAACTCAGATGTAATAAGAGGAAGAATGGCCCAAAGCAGTGATTTTTGGCCTTTTCCATTTCTGGATCTTCAAAGTTTCTGCAGAAAAACATGCATGGCAAACATAAGGTAAGCAAAGCCTTGATTTCATTAACTATCTTTCACAGACTCCTCATAGAAAAACACTGTACTAAATCATTAATCACAGAGCTTAACTCATCCAACATTTTTCTCTATAAAGCCAGGCCGTTAGTCCTGTGCAAGGTTACTGCCCATGATTTGGCCTATATGGCCTTTGCAGATAGTTATTAACAAAATCCTATCATGGAATAAAGGAAAATATGTATTTTGTCCATTTGTCCATTTTGTCAATTTGTCCATATGGCCTCAGCCTCAGAAATACCTCAGAGTCTATAGGTTTTGAATGTTTTCTGTATGCTATACATACATGCAGCCTACTCATTTTTAACAGTGGAGAATTAAAGAGCAAGGGAATACGATTCCATGTATTTTCAGAAACTTAATTCCAAAGGAATTAGAAGCACACCAGAAATTTTCACTTCACAATGGAGAGAAACTTCACAAGATGTGATGTGAAGCAAGATGGTCGCATAGAACTACAAATCATAGAACATGCTGAGTTGGAAGGGGCTCATGAAGATCACACAATCCAATTCCTGCCCTGCACAGCACATCCCAACTGTGACACCACGTGCTTGAGAGCATTGTCCAACTGCTTCTTGAATTCAAACAAGTTTGGTGTTTCCCCCTTCCCTGGGGAGCCTGTTCCAATGCTCTGGGTGAAATTCCTTTTCCTGACATCCAAGCTAAACCTCCTCTGTTTGGTGTGGAAAGTCCTCTGACTCAGCTTCAGGACATTCCCTCAGGTCCTGTCAGTGGTCACAAGAGTAGAGATCAGTGTCTGCTCCTCCGTTATCCCTCGTGAGGATGCTGAAGACCATAATCAGGTTTTCCCTCAGTCTCCTCTTCTCCAGGCTGAACAAGACCAAGTGACTTCAGCCACTCCTCATCCAGCTTCACCTACAGACCCTTCACCACCCTCATGGCCCTCCTTTGGACCCTCTCTAATAGCTTTATACCTTTTTTATACTTTTTATACTGGAGGTGAGGCTGCCCCAGTGCAGAGCAGAGCAGGACAATCCCCTCCCTTGCCTGGCTGCTGATGCTGTCCCTGATGCCCTCAGGACGCGCTTGGCCCTCCTGGCTGCCAGGGCACTGCTGGCTCATGTTCATCTTGCCATTGACCAGGACCTCCTGGCTCCTTTCTACAACACTGCTCACCACCATCCTATTATCAGTCTGCACACACAATCAGGGTTGCCCCATCCCAGGAGCAAAATCTGGAACTTTCCCTTGGCAAACTTCTTATGGTTAGTGATTGCTCAGTCTTGTAATTTATTGAGGCCTCTCTGCAGGGCCTCCCTGCCCTCAAGAGGGTCAACCATTCCTCACAATTTAGTGCTGAGCGCAAACATAGTATTCCTTTGAGTCCTGCATCCAAGTTACTTATGAAGATTTTGATGAGCACAGGGCTGAGGATGGAGCCCTGTGGAGCCCCACCAGTGACAGGTCACCAATCTGATGTCACACCATTGACTGTAACCCTCTGTGCCAGATCCTGACCCAGCTGCTTCCCATCCCAAGATGTGTTTGTCCAGTTGTGAGCTGGATATTCTGTCCTGAAGGATACAGTGAGAGTATCAAAAGCTTTGATGACATCCAAAACGATTCCATCAACAGGCTTTCCTAGACCGACTGGGTGGGTTACCTTGTCATGAAAGGAAATCAGATTTGATAAGCAGGATCCTCCTCTCATGAAGTTGTGCTGTCTGTGACCAATGACTGTATTGTTCTCCAGGTGTTTTTCAATACTTCCCAGAATACTCTTTTCCATAATTTTACTGAGCACTGAAATAAGACTGACAAGTCTATAGTTTCCAGGGTCCCCTTTCTTGCCCTTCATGAAGATCAGGAAAACATTCACCAGCTTCCAGTCAGTTGGAACCTCTCCAGATTCCCAAGATGGCTCAAAAATGAATCCTCAAGAGGGGCTTTGTGATTAGCCAGCTCTTTGAGGACATAGTCCCGTTCAGTCCCCTGAGGGACAGCAGCCCACAGGTGACCAAACCTGCAGCAGGGACACCCCCATGGGACTGCAGTCCTCAGGGGACCCACACTGCAGCAGGGACATCTCTGCAGAACCAAAAGGCCCGGATGTTCCACAAGCAGGCAGACACCTGAGAGACTATGACCAACAGGAACCCACATAAAAGACACTAAGAAGCTGTGTAACAAAAATAAACCCAAAACAAAAACAAATAAAAACAAACAATGAAGAAGAAAATAGCAGCAAACAAAAATATTAAGAAACAATCAGCACCAGACAAAATGCTGTAAGAAGCAATGTGCAACAGAACAAAATAAGTGAAGAGCACAGCAGAAAAAACAGTTATATACACAAGACCCAGACCCAGATCTTCTGTGTCATCTATCATCTGACAAGAGTAAATGGAACAGACTGACTTTAACCCCAACAAATACAGGGGAAGTCAAGCCTGGGAAAGAGGGAGGGAAAAGTTTTTAGCACATGATTTTTTTTTATTGCTGATTTTCTCTTTTTTTCCTCTCTAGCCATATCAATGTTTAGAAGTTTATGTGAACTGGACATAGATTAAGCAAAAATGCCCTGAGAAGAAATGTTTTACCCATTCTTGGGTTCTCTGGACAATAAGGTGTGTGCTTCCACAGGGCAGGTCAGCCCAGCAAAGCTCCCATTTCTCTGTGTGGGAGCACGTATCTCTCTCCATAAACACTGAACTGGAATCACAGTGCCTGACTCCCACCAGGTGTCCCAGCCAACAGTTCCCTTTAACTACTCCAACATAAAAAATCATACAGAGTTTATTAATCAGCCCAGCCCAAAGCTAAAGGAATATGGCAAAGTATTAATTACTATACTTGGAGGGAAAGGGGAACAAGGATTTATATTTAGTAGTAAAGAACTGATGCCTAATAATAAAAAAAAATATATACATTAGTATGAATACTATCAAACACAGACTTAGGTGTTTGTCACATTACGTATGAGGTTTTAGCATTCAATTCTCCTTTCACCATGGTCGATAGTAAAACATGCTTTTATTTCAATTGGAGGTGAATGGAGCCATTAAGTGGAGTTGAATTGTTAGGCCATATGGTCACTCTCCTTGTAGGTTTCTTCATGTTGCAGGTATTTGTTTCTGTTTTGTGTTTGTATTTACATATTCTTGGCCCTTTTAGTGGCCTAAGGAGACATTTATAAATGGTCATAACACAGTAACCCACAAAATTATAGGCCTATAAATTATTCCCTCAAGCATTATAAGAGCCTGGGAAAATACAAATGCAGACAGACTCAAAACTTTTATTTAACAAAATTTACACCATATTGATGGTGTTGAAAAAAAGAAGTGAAAAACTATTTGTCTTGTGGACATATGTCATTTGGTGTGTAACTTATAGCACACACAAGAACAAACTAGGCCTTCCATAATTTCTTACCAAATCCTAGCTGGTGTTTTTCTAACATTAATGTTACCAAATGACAGTGTACTTACTTATCACATCATTTCCAAAGTGAAACACTTAAAAGCCAAGAAATTAATAAAAGACATCTGAAATCTGACTTTCCACATAGAAGAAAGAAAATACACTAATGGCCTCTATTGCAATGGTACCCTAGAATATTGCACTCATTGGTACCTTTGTTCTCAGAGCTCCTCTCTAAGACAAGGGCATGATTTTAAATCAGGGGGAAACCAAGGCATGAAACAACAGATTTGGAAAGATGCCCAACTTTGTAGAACCAGTAGAAACATGTGATCACTCTTACTTTCCACACCAAAGGGGCTCCCTGCAATCCCTCAAGGCTGCATTCACAGCCCACAGGAATGCAAGCAGGAGGTTGATGAAGTTTCCCTGTTTGGGTTGCCCATACAGGCCCCTAAAAGCAGAGCATACATATCTCAGAAATGTACTACCACACCCTTATGCAACAGCTTTGGACAGTCCCAGCCCCCATACTTTGAGGATCCACTCAATAAAAGCCTCACAACCAGCTTGCACAATGTCTACCATGCAATGATGATGATGTGGTAAGGACAAGGGTAGTGTGGATGCAAAGCATTTTGACACACCACTGAGTGACCCAAAAACCTGGCAGCTGAACTTGGGCATGTCACCAGATATTGCCAAGAAATGAGAAGCTGCATGAAAAACTAAGTGCAAGCCCAGGAAAGCTATGCTGTGACTGACTTTCTGATTGCCCTTAGTTTCAACTGCAGACTCTCCCCAGAGGTTTCCCAACATGTCCTACCTTGCTTAGCCTGTCAGCTTTGGGAAGATCCCAAAAGAAGGTGGTGTAGCCATGAATAGTCTCAATTTTAAGGTCTAGTCAAGAGATACTAGTGTCTTCACAAGAAGATTCAGACTAGAGATGAGGTGGCAGAACTAAACTTTGAACTAAAGTTTGCAGAAGACAAATGTCTCCACACTAATCCCAGAAACAGTAACAACAAAAAAATGCCTTTGTCAGTTGTATCCAAATGATTTTTGACCTCTTAGTCCCAGAGATTATGAATTTCAGATGGTGATATTGGAAGAGCAAACATAAATAATTGGTGCCCTGTGGACCCCCCTCTCTCTGGGAGACTGAAATCATCAATAGACTGTGTTGCAGGTCCTGATTTTGGCACACATTAATGTGAAATCAAGCTCAGGAGGAAGAAATTTCAATTTCACCATAAATATTTTATGTACAAAATTCATGGTTATCCATGATTTTTCTCTGTCATAAGATTTGAAGACTTCTTTTTTTCACTCTTTCTTCTGAAAGGGATGAAAAATGGTTAAAAAACTATGTTCTTCAGTAAGATAAGGTACTAGGAAGGGACATTACATCTGCTAGAGAAATCAATGGAGCTGTGTGTCCACCTGCATTTATGGGAGACTCTGCAGCGTAGTATCCTGGGATGTGTTAGCTCCGCATGATCTGCAAAGAAACAGTCCCAGCTCATGTCAGGAGTGAAATAAGGCCCAGAAAGGCAAAGGAAAGATACATCATAGTTTCTCAGAGGTGGGGCTTTGGGCAGAGCAAGAGAAAATAAGCTGCTAAGGAGCAGACCCCTGCAAAATACACTTCCCTGCTTAAGTTCTGTGCACAGATTTTTTTTCTAGAGTGTAACAGAAATTCCTGATTCAGTGTTTTTCCAGAAGGTACTGATATATTGTTCCTGCCCACAAAAGATTTCTATAAGCAAGAGGGAGTGTGCTCTATTCAGCCTTGCTGAATGTTTTTGGCTATAATCACAGAAGGACTGATAGAGTTTGCTGGCCCTGAAGCCAACAGCCATGCACAGTGCACACCACACGCATCCCCTTCCCTATCCACCCATGAAGAAAGGGTAGAAGAATCCAGTCCAGGTCCTGGGAATGGTTCCTGGAAGGTCTCACAGCTGGATCTCCTCTGTGAGTGTACCAGCTGGTTTGGGCCACGGCCAGGAACTATGAGAGCTGTTTTATTAGTACAGCTATACATCCCATTAATATATCTGTAGCCACTTTGAGCAAACTTGGGCCAAATGAAGGTAAACCAGATCTACTTAAGACCTTGATGCTTACAGTCATTGTGCTGTCCTCAGAGGAAAATTAAAAATCCCCCTAACCGTCCCATAAAATGTTTTTCTGAGTGTGAAGCAGAATTCCATCCAGTTCATTTTGTTTCTAACAGCAAACAATTTTAAATCTCAAGGGCTTATACTCACACAAATGAAAGGTTATTGGCATCATAAATTTTATCACATTAATACTTATAAACCTGCTTCCACATTGAGTGCAGGTTGTGCCCAAGTACCAAGTATACATTCTACTGGATATTTTTATAAAATCAGTTACTTCAACAAATATGAATTATCAACATTTGATAGCTAAGAGCTAATTTTTATTTGCAAGTATATGTTCAGTAAAATTCACAGAAATATGATGTGATTTAGTACAGACTACAGACTGATGGCTTTAAACAACCTCTTACATTGCAGAGGTCCCATAACAAAACAAATTAACAATTGTCTAGAACTTGAAAACCACACATTACTAATTTAAAACTTGTATAGAAACGTTGCATTATATATGAAGCTAATATAATTTAATCAAAACCCTGAATTCAGAACTTCTCAGAAGTGACCTCCATCTATATTTTTAAATGAAGTTATCATGCCCTTTAAAAATATTATTTGTTACTATTAGTGTTGACACAATAACATTGTTATTATAACTGTCAACTGCCCACTTTATATTATGGAAAATAAAATTTGAAGACAATAAATTACACAAGGAGATTTCATTCAAATGTTGGATATTCTTATTCTACATAAATTCTTACAGGGGATTAAATCATGCAAGCAGATGCAGAAAATATCAGAGTTTTACTGAAAGAATATGCCCACACATAAAAAAAATTATTTATCTCTGGGGAATAAACTTCATTTAGGGGTTACAACAGAGTTCCAGCTGTATGAATTTAAACTTTACTAACTTGAGTTTTCTGCTTTCTAGAAGGATTTTCACTGACAGCATGAGCATGCATTTCAGTTCCACATCCATCCTAAATTTAACTGAATCTCTTTTGAACACCATTTAATTTATTCTCCATGTAGAGCTGGAAGTTGGAGAGCCAAAGGCAGTTTTTCTACAAGGGGCAGAAGTGGAAGACATCATTTTGTAAGCTCGTCAATCCAGCTACAGGCAGCACAGGTAAGAAAATACAACACAACACCGCCTGTTGTGCTATAGGTTACCTTAGCTGTTTGGGGCTGATGAGCATTCAGCTTTGGGAGGGATGTAAAACACTCCTCTGGGCTCTCCACCAGCCTGCCAGAGGGATCTGACAGTCGGCTGCTGGGAAGAGGGGAGAGCCAGACTGCACGTGCTAGCTGTCTCAACCACTGCCATGGCTTCAGAGAAAATCATTCTTGAAGACTGTCCCTAGGAAGTGGCTTCTTTTCATTTAGAAGTTATTGCACACCAAACCATATGACCCCTTTTATGTAAAAATTGTTTTCTGTGTTTTGGTATAATTTTAAGATGATACTGTCATTCATTCACAGCAATAGTTCTGCTGAGGAAGACGGCAATTATGTACAGAAATCTCATACCAACTTTTGCCTCAGTTTGGAAAATACAAAATTTAGTCATTATTTGGAATTACTCAGTCCCCAGATACTATGAGCAATACAAGAAAAACCCTCATCTTTTCAGAGCCCACAGTAATTTGCGTTCTTACATATTGCACATATTTATGTGTCTACTTTGCTGTCTATGTTTTCCTGTGCCTGGCCATCATCTTCCCACACCGTCCCTGTTCTCTGCAGTAAAAGTTAAGCTGTTGATTTGGGGATTTTTGTGCTGTGCTCTTTCCAGTAACAGCATAGACAGTCCTCCAGTTTAACAGAATGAGGCCAACCACATTTGAAACAGACAACATCCAAAACATGAATGAGTTTGGTGCCAGCAATCTATTTAATACCTGTGAGCTAAAGAGTTTAGTTTCAACCTCTTGGTGTTGTACAACATTCAACCTCAACGCAGGTTTAATCTTTAGCATTGGCTGCAAGACAGCTCTTCCCAGTTGTTGCATTTCAGTTCAAAATTAACCCATTTTATTGCATTTTTTCTAACTGCCCTTAAAAGGGAGAAATCTTGCAAAAAAACCATTATTTCCAGGGATGCATTCTGGTAATACTAGCGCAGAAGTTATATCCAAGCCTTCCATGTCAATGTTGATGATAATAAAATACACAGTTTTTAGCAGACTGCAAAATGTTCCATAAGAGAAGATGCAGCTCCACAGTCCCCTTCCTCCAACCAGTTCTGGTTTATATCTACCTGACATTCTTTATTTGCATGCACCCTCTTTTATACATTGTTTAAATACACAGTAAGATTGCTGCTTCTCTAGCAGTATAAATACACAACCTAGAGTAGGTAATCTCAGTCTCAGTTCATTATTCAGTCAAATAATTAATTAGCATAAGGTTTCAGTTCAGCAGCTGAGGAGTCAAGCAGCATATTACAAAGAACTTTTTGTCCTGATTTTATGAAGATTTAAAAGTGGAAGAAGAAAAGAATTGTCTTTCTTAAGGCTTCATTTTAAGTAGCATTTCAAGACTTTGATTGAATACATAGTTCATTTAAAATGGTAAAGTTTTACTCAAAGGGTACTGTCAGTTCTATTGCTCCATTTAGATTTTAACAGGATTTTGGCTTTCTTCCATTGTCAGAAAGTATTGTTTCCAGAAATCATCATTTATTAGAGCAGCAAGTCCTTAAAAACTACCAAGACAGGCCAAGAGGTGAACACCATCCTTTCTTTTTTGAAGTTTTCTTAGGAATAAAGGAAAGGTAATTCAGCCTCTATCATCATGCCTGGATCGGCATTCCTTCCTTACAAACAGCTTTATCGATCCCTGCGTCATTCCTCCCAAAACAATGGCTGGGGTGCCTCGGAAGCCCTCTCATTATGTAACATGTCACAACATCAGGAGCACGCTGGGGAATAGCTGCATCATTATGCAATGTCAGTCTGTGAATCAAGGCTCCCTTGCAATGCCCAGTGCTTTACAACACTTTGGTTGTGTCTCCTGTAGTATCTCTCTTCTGGTAACTAAATATTTTTAAATAGTTTATATTGACTCCAGGGACAGCTGTTGAGGAGAAAATTCCTTATTTCAAGCCAAATATGGAGTTCATGGCTTAGCTCAGGAATTGGACAATACCCAAGAATTTGTTAGGTTTTCTTCCCCTATGCTCTGAATTGTCCAATATCCCTCCTGCCTTCCCCTCCCCCACAAAAACCCCTCTACAATAATAAAACCTAAAGCGTATCCAGAGTGCTTACTATATGCTGACATTCCCTTAAAGAAACAGTGTCAGCATAGCTTAGGCCTAAATTTTGAATTTAATAATAAAATTTTAAACAAAAATGTGAAGTTAATACAAAATCTAAGGTGATTTTAAACTGCCCCAGCAAAAAGAACATTTCAAATTTAAAGTGTTCCCTAATGTTGTTGCGTTTCTAAGAAACATTTTACACTATAAAAGCTGGTAATTGAAACCAAATAGATTCTTTTTCTGAAGTCCAACACACAGGCCTGCTCTCACTTCACAGGCAGGAAAACAAAGCAAGGGGAAAAAAATCTAACTAAAATATTTTCAGAATTTTCTTTTTTAATGTTTTATCTTATATTAATCACACATCATATCAATATTGCTTTTCATTAAAGCACCTAGAATCTGGAAACCTATCATCCTTTAAAAGAAAATACATTCCTTTGTCCTAACAGTGAAGCTACCATTGGTAATGAAAACAATAATATATCTTCCATTTCCACTAGCCAAATGTCTAGCTACTTTTCCTGTGACCAATCATAACAAATACGTCAAGAGTATTAAAAACACAGGAAATACTGATCAAATTCTTCTCCAGAAAAAAAAAAAGAAATATGTTTATAAAGTGAAGCATTTCTTACAGGAAATATCTCCATCTGAACTTACTGTATAAAAACTTGTGTTGCACATTTAATTTCTGACAATTTTTACCTCCATTTTAAAATGCAGGACAACATAAGAAAGTTACAATTTCCACAAGGTGTTTGGAAAATGATGCTTATCAAGATAGTATCACTCTGCACAGCTAAAATCAAAGAAGATTTTCTGTGAATCACATACACCACATAAATAATGTCACTGGTATTTTGTGAATGACACTATACATCAGTACCAATAGAAAAGGAACTTGCTAGCAAGGAAAACCAGTATTTTTTCACTAAAGTAAGGCACTATCCAGAGTAAAAGCAAATCTGTAACTGCTGGCCTCCAAGGCACAGGTGACTCAAACCAAATAATGCTTAATCCTTGTGATATGCAAAATATTTTGAAGATATGCAACTGGAAATACCTGAGCAGTTATGAGTTTTTAAAAATGCTTCTTGGGTTTTATTGAGAATTCTTGGTGGAGGCGATATACCTGCAGGGTGTTAGTCCAGCAAAATCAGCTTTACTTTGGCCACTCACAATGGTCAGAGACCTCCACCCCACAAAAGGTTTGTTACAGATGTTTATTTGTGCATGATCAGTTTGAGACAGACATGGCCAGCAGGAGCAATAAATTTGATCACAGCACTAAACTCACCAAAGATGGAGATGAACCAAACTCCCCTCTCACAACCCATACTTGTGCACCCCTTTTCTAAAAGCGTGTGACTGGTATAATTACAATGCCAACGTGTTAGGGGTTAGTATTTTACCTTTGGTTTCCTTCTGTCAGGGAATTTTGTCCCATTTGTTGATAATAGAGACAAAAATGACCGGTACTTAAGAAGAGACAAAAGATATGTTCACACAGCACAGGGGGAAGAATGCGCCTGGCTGCACTTCTCTTATCTTAGGTGTTTCTCTTAGAGGAGTAGAAACAGGGCAGGATTTGGTCTGGGGCTGGAGGCAGCTCCTCGTTCGCTCTGGGTCTCCCGGCGTTCGGGGTGCCAGAGGCCGCGGTCGCTGTGGGGAGGATTCGCCGCCACTGCGGGGCTCTGTCTCCGCTGCCTTTCTCCTCCCGCCAGCGGAGCTCTGCCCACAGCAGCGGCCACTGCTCTGGGACCTCATCCACACCCGACCTCACCAAGGGGGACCCTTCAGCTTCTGCTGGGTGTCTCAGGGGAAAACCCGGGATCCTGAGCCCCTTCCCCCTCCAAGGGAGCCTCTCCCTGGCTTGTCTGAGAGCCGGGCTGCCACTGCCCAGCCACTGCGGTTTGACACTGCTCTGGGGTATTTGCTACATTGTAGCCACATACCCTCTGCCTGCTGGGACGCCCTGCAGTTCCTGCTGTCTCTTGCTGCCCCGGGTGAGCCCGCTCTGCCCTCCCAGCTGCCGCTCCGAAGTATTTGCTGCCTCCCACCTTCCGCGCCCAACCCGCCGCCATTGCCGCCTGAGGGAGGCGCTGCCGAGCCCGCGCCACCGCGCCCCCTGCAGGCGCGAGGAAACGGCGCACGCGTCCGGCCGGGGGCCAACAGCGCCCCTGCTGGCTGCAGCCGGAACTGCACCAAAGGGGAGCGCGCTTAAGGAGCCGAGAGAGATCCCTGGGCTTTCTGTGTCTGTTTTGTTTTCTCTTTGCTTGTTTTCCTTGTTTTCCACACATGCACCAGTAAAAAACTGTTGTTCCTTCTCCTATATCTTTGCCTGAAAGCGCCTTAATTTCAAAGTTATAATAACTCAGAGGGAAGGGCCTCAGTCTCCATTCCAAGGGAGGTTCCCGCCTCCCTTGGCAGACACCTGTCGAACCAAAACACAAGGTTAGTTTGAAATACAATCAAAGTGTGAGATGTTTTTGAAGTCCATTCTTTAAGGACCTTCTTGGAGACACATTTTAGTCCTCTGAGGAGGCAGTTGTCTCCTCATGGCTTGCACGCACTCTACTTCTGGAGCCTGCTCTGAGCAGGAAGTTATTTTATAGTTATTTGCTGACATTTTGTGTGCCAATCTTGTTTTAAGATGAAGCATCTGTATAACTGTATTTTGAAAGGAATACAGTTTCACTCAGCCACTGGGGTTAAGTGTCCTGGGAGAATTCCCAGTGGACTAGCATCCCAAGGGCATCACTCAGCCCAGGCTCAAGATTTTGTTTGAAGAATTCTCTGGTAGGCAATACCAGAATTGTTGGCACAACAAATGTTAGGAGACTTGCTTAACATATAATGGGCCTCTTAACATTGATAGAGGGGGACCCAAAAAAAGGGAAAAGTCAAGGCTGCCTTTCATGGATCTCATAGTTCCACGCTTGCTGACTCTGAACTCCTCAATCCTGTTCTGGTCTGCCCTTCTAACATGGATGTGGTAAAACTATTTGCTCTGACAAAATTTGCAGTGCTCCTGTTTAGCAAAGTACTTTTCATAACACCTACAGGTTATCACCTACCAGCGCTTTGGCTTGTATAAGCATGGGGCCATGATAAAAAGGTCACAGCTTACACATGAAGGAAAAGAAAAACATGTAAGTGTTGCTGCAGTTTTCTAAAGTGGAGTCCTGGAAAAATTCATGTAAACTCTGCATAGCTGTAATGTGAAAGGGGACATTTGTTTCTTCAGAAGGAATTACTATGGTGCAAGAATTGTCTTGGCAGATAAACAGAACATATTTGCCCAGTGTGTAAATAACTTTTTCTTCTGTAAAACTTCTAATGAATAAGTAACTTTTTGAAAGGCAAAAAACACTCCATCTCTTTAATTTCTGTATAGAGAGACATACCTGTTCCTTAAAAAAAAAAAAAAAAAAAAAAAAAGGAAAGAAAGGAAAAAGGAGTTTTGGAATTTTTTAATTCTACCTTTTGACCTCAGTGGTTTTGGCACAAATTTCAAATGTCAGACCAAAGAGTATTGCTCACGGAAAAAAAAATGCTGGCAAAAGTAAGTCTCCTATCAGGGTCACATTCTAGAGTTCAGAATGTGGGAAAAATGATCATTTTCCCCCAATTTCCTAAGAGAAAGCACTCACATAAACATTTTTTAATTAGCGAAAGCACTACACGTGACTTTGCTCATTGAATTGCGTTCGAGTGTCTCTCTGTGCAGTTTCACTTGCACAGTTTCACTGGAAGGAATGCCTGCCTTCCACAAGCTGTGCGCAAGCTGGCACTTCCCCACTGCCTGACCCTTGGGAATGAAACCTCTCCAGACCCTGGCAGCTCTCTAGGCAGACATTCCTCCTGCCTCAAGCCCCGGGAGGTGTGTGCCCAGCGAGGTGCAGTGCGAAATCCCTGCCGCTCACCCTCAGCATCCGTGCGAGTGCTGAGCTGCGCCGGCTGTGCCAACGCCAGCCTGGAGCTCCCAGCCGGGCCTGCCCTCCTGAGCCCACAGTCAAAGAGGTTTTCTGCTGCAAAGGGATCTTTCACACAAGCATGACAGAGCTGAGCCTAAAACTTGCCTCACCAGAGGGAGAAGGGTGGGAGAAGTGAGTTCTGCTCAGCTGAGCCAAGGTACCTTTTTCCTCTAAGCTGTGGTCACCTCACCAGCCTGGATCCTCTGGCAGAGGATGTTCACATTCCATGCAAAGACTTTTTTTCCCAGTTTAATGGCAAGTCTCTCAGGAGATGGAATTCAAATCTTTCCTGGGTGGTAGCATGGAACCTAAGTGTACCCACTGTTGCAATGTCAGTAATTTGGTACTTGCCAGAACTCAACAAAATAGTCTCATCTTCTTGCCTGTTTTCTTTGGAAATATGACTTTTAGTTACAATATTTTGCCTGAACTTTTCTTCTCTCTACTTCTTTTCTGAGATACCAGTGGCAGAACTGCTTCATTATTTGCTGCACAAGAAAGAAGAATTGAAAAAGGGAAAAAAGCCTGTTTTAATTAATAGCCTATCAGGAGCTTAAAGTACACAGACACACACACTTTAAAAAGATTGAACAAAACAAAACCTAAATAAGTTTTTCCTACCATTTTTTGACACTCAACAGGTTGTAAGTTGGTATTTTCTCATGATTCACCTGGAGATCCACACACACTTTAAAAGAATTAATGAATATATCACGCCGCAGAACACTAATGCATGCATTACTCATTTTGTCTGAGCTTGTTTGAAATGTTTGCATGAAGAGGAACTCAAGTAGGTACTGTTTCATTTCATCACTTACAGTGTCTGTAACCTGACTGTAGTAAAATTTACAGCCCTGGGCTCTTTTATGACTAAAATGCTACTAGCTTAAGGATCTGCTGTATTTTTGGTACCATTATATACATGTGTTTCTGTTGATACCAATCTGATACCAATCTATGACTTCACATAATGTGATTTTAAAGCTAGGAAATGCTTCCTTAAATTATGTTTTCAATATTATGGATCAGAGGTAGGAGATACTCTGTGAAACTTGTAGAAGAGCTCCTTTGGAAGCAGCTGATACAAATCAAGACCAGCAAGTTGCTTATGTCTACTCATCTGTAATTTAAAACTGGTTAACTCCACAAAACAAAAAGGCCTATAGGAGTCCTAGGCAGGTAAATTAATAAAAATCCAGCGAGGTGTCTCTCAGTTACCCAGCAAAGCATGGGCAAAGTGGAAACTTCACAACACACCAACCCTGTCACCTTTTTGTTCTTGTTCCTGAAATTCCTTATCATATGAAGTAGAAAGCTGAACAGAAAAGCTCCAACCAAAATAAAACTACCTGGAATAGCTTGTTTGTGATGAAATCCACACTGCTCAGAGGACAAAAGGGAAGTGGAGGAAGAGGATGTGAAACCATAGTACATGTCACTAACTACCTGCAGTCCCCTGCTCCCCCAAATGTGAAAGGAGAGTCAAGCTGAATATCCCCGGAGTCATCACAGGAAGTGAGAAACTGTGAATACAGCTCCTACTGAAAGCAGGGAAGGAGACCTAGCACATGAAAGCCTTCCTCCATGAACAGCTGTCATGCAAATAACTAGCTGTCTCCTTCCCTATCTGAATTACTTTGGGAACATTTGAAATATCATGGTATAGCTGCTAGAAGAAAAAAAAAATGTTAAAGTGTGCAACTATAAGCTAAAGGTCAATTTTTTTAATATTTCTTTTTTTTTTTCCAGTCCTCACATGTGTGTGATTACAAAAGGTCCCCTCCTATTTTTAATTAAAATTCAGTGCCAGAAAGCAGTTTACAAGCTCCTACAACTCTTGTAATCTATAGCACAGTCCTTTAGGGCATCATTTACCAAATTTGACCAATATGTTTAACTGTTGAAACAAAATTAGCAAAGGTTTGTATTATACACTGCTTGAATTTTATGTAATTAAGAGTAAACAAGCTCTGTTGTTTCCATTGGTATCTAATATGGTGTTATAACAAACAGACAGAGACAACCTTTGCTGTTGGGAAATTTATACTCTACAGAGTTATGAAAAACTGGGACTTCAGACTTCACTGTAGAGTATTAAGACACAACAGAACTGAGGAGACAAAATTCCTTTATAATAGATGTGATCACTGAAAGACCCTTGGAAAGAGACTATTCTTTAACAAATCATTCTGTAACAACAGTAAAGCTGGTAAGCAGCAAATACCTGAGACTCTACAATGCAGTGACCCTTACTTGAGTTTTAATGGCTGATGACATCAGATGCAGAAAACACAAATAGAAGGGAAACAATCACTATTTCAGTTTTAAATACCTGTAGTATTTGATAACATTGCTGTAAAAAAATTAAAAGTTGTCCAAAGCAGTAAATAAAACATCAGGATAGCAATTTACTATAAACAGGTGAAAACACAATAAAAACAAATGCAATTGTATCAAAAATTTATTCATGGACCCTGCAAAGACGCTATCACTTCAGTGTTTATGCACTGCACAATGCATAAGTGAACTTATGCATAAGTTTTAAGGGAATAACAAGTAGGAGGAAATCGTTAACAATGATTACTGGTTCTTGGATCCACGCTTGAACTCCCATTCTTCAAGTCAACTGCAAGAATTTTGTAAGATGCAACAACACGTATTTTCATTTTGAACAAGTTTTGGTTAGAAATAAAAATCAGAACTTATTTTTTTCACTGGATGATTTTTAAAATGTTTTTTTCCCAGATGACAGGGAACAATTTTGTTTGGGTGGTTTTTTTTATTTCCAAGAATGCAGTAACACTTCAGAACAACTCAGTTCACATAAGATCATGCTCAGCCTGAAGTCATCATGCTAGGAAAATTTTAAGAGCTGACACCTTGACAAGAAGCATTTCAGTAGAAAAAAATATTCTGACACTACAGAAAGCCTGTATTGACATAAAGTCAACTAACTATGGGATATTATATATGCATATAATTAATATTATGCATTCTATATATTTTAGATTATTTTACAAGTCTTCCTATTGCATTTCATGAATATATTTGAAATTAATTTTTTTACATAGTTATACAGACTTATAGTTAACTTACAGTAAACTTTTACATAGTTTACATACTTACTAGAATGATGAAAATTTAGCCAGGAAAAGAAGTGATGGGACAGTGTGCTCTGGCTGAGGGTGGCATTGACACCTAGGTGAAAGACTTGACACAGTTATCTGAGGATCAGTCAGGAAAAGGCCATTCCTCCTTTTATAACAGTTTTTGATTGCTGTCAGATAGATGATGCAATTGCAGAATCACGCAGAATCAGTCAGGCTGGAAAAGACCTTTGAGGTCATTGAGCCCAACCTGTGACCCAGCAGCACCTTGTCAACTAAACCATGGCACTGAGTGGCAGTCCAGTCTTTCCTTAAACACCTCCAGGGGCAGTGACTTCACCACATCCCCAGGCAGCCCCTCCCAATGTCTGATCAACCCTTCTGTGGTGAAATTCTTCCTGATGTCCAACCTGAGCCTTCCCTGGCACAGCTTAAGACTGTGTCCTCTTTTCCTGTCACTAGTTAACTGGGAGAAAAGACTGACCCTACCTGGCTACAGCCTCCTCTCAGGGGTGACAAACGGGCTGTACATCTAGGCACAATTCTGCTTGCACAGCACATGGCCAGAAGACTACATAAGCCAACACACTAAAGGACAGTAAATATTTGACTGATGTTGACATTACCCACACATTTTTTTCCAATATGTGAATTTTCTTAGCTAGCTTTTCTGCAGTGAACCATCTCTACCTCAAGAATAGAATATTTCCTCTTGGGCTTTGTTCCTTTCTATCTTTTTGTTCTCTTTTTGGGTTTTTTGTTTTGTTTTGTTTGTTTTGGCTTTTTTCCTGCTTTTTTTCCTTTTCCAACTTTGATGTATCTTTCTCTACACCCATGTTTTCATTTTTAAGGCAAACCTACACACAGAAATCAAAAGCACTGTTGTGCAAACCATGTTTCTGTTCACTCAACTCATGGTGCAAGTCACTGTTACTGCTACATAAGGCATGGAGATGAGCACTGTAGTAGGAGAAATAGGACCCTCTTTATGGCTGCCTCACAATTCCACATTCCAGGAAAAGCCAGCATCCAAACTTAAGAAGGGTAGCATAGGCAAAAGTCAGCCACAAGCATCTTGTGGCGCCAAAGTAACAAGATGTCTCTTAAAATTAGGCTCTCTTGATTTTCAGATGAAAAAGCATAAGGCAGGGAAAGGAAAATCCTGCTGCCTGTGCTCACTTAGGCACCATTTGCACGTTCCCAGCAGACACACTAACTATTGTCTCTGCAGCCAGATAATGAGCTGCTTAGATGTATTTATGTGGAACAAGTGACATCCAGCGGCCGGTGCAGTCAATTACCATTCAGCGGTCAAGCCAAGTGCTCCAGCATCCTCATCTTTCTTCTTCTCTTGTTCTGCCCCCTCTTTAGCCCAAGTGCCCAAACCAATTTTTCTGACTGAAAAGAGCTTCTTCAAGGCCCTCACTAGAAAAAATCACATGGGAGACTGACACAAGGATTAGGGAGGTATAGAAATAGCCCAGACTACATTTAAATGACGATTTTGATCTTCAGGTTTGTGGTGGAATTTGACTACAAGACTATTTATTTTGCAGGTTGTTTTAATACTCAAAAAGGCAGAATGAAAGTTGATTTCCAAAAGGCAGTCTGATGAAGTTTGCTACCTGCCTGATATTCATCAATTCTCATAGTGCTGCATAAAATATTCTCAAAAAACACTGCTGAAATGATTCGACATATTAGAGATTGTGTCTAAAAAATCCCAGCAAGACTATTCTAGGACTAGGAAACAGAACACAGCTGCTGCATTAGGCATTTTTCCTGGGTATTCTGTATTCTGTTATGGGTTATTTTCACACTTATAAACGACATTCAACCTCATCTTTATGAGCTCAAAAATCAAGCATTTTCATACTTTCTTAGAAGAGATGGTTACATAAAGACCTAGGAAATCATCTCATTAACCTGTTTTCCTGAGCACTACTCACAACAGCATCGCATGGGCAGAATGTATATACCAGAGAAGATGGGGATGGGCAGGTCTTCCACCTGGATACCCTGGAGTGATTTCTGTGACAGTCACAAGCACAAGGACACAGCATCAGAGACTTAGACCTTGCTGTTGTTCTTACCACCAGCACTCAGTGAAAAAGGACACAGAAAATCAGGTCAGACCCTATCAAAAGGCAGCTGCTGACCATTTGTGCCATGAAAACTACTACATGTCACTTAGGGACATGGAAGAGTGTAACGTTTATGGTTGGATGCAATGATCCGGGTAAGTAATGATAGACGACAAGATATGTAATTCTGTAAGAGGCTGAAGTCTTTCAGTTACCTTTAAAGATATATTTAATAAATCATTCAAATCAAGTACTCTGGTGTGAAAGATATCAAAGGCCAAAAAACACCATGCAGTATTTTAAAAGTTTTGCCCTTTTTTCCTATCTTGAAATGTCATCTCTGCCTATTTACCATGCATGCACATACTCTTTTATTTGCTGTTGCTAACTTACAGGAGTAAGATTAATTTGTGCTGTGTCAATAGAAACATGTGCATTCCATTTTAAATTCTTATTTAAGAATTTTCAGGATGTTAGGATTTACAATAAGATTAACAAATATTTCTGCTAGAGAAAAAGGAAAACATACATTCATTTAAGAATAAATACCAGGAAAAAAAACACACTAGATATATTTAGTGCCATATTACTGTTCAATAATTTCAGATCCCACAGCAATAAGAAATTTTATAAAGGTTTGCCTGTCATGCCATGGAAAGCAAGTTTTGTAAGAAGAAATAATGTAAGACCTAACAATATAGCTTGGAAAAAGACCAGAATATTTCAAGCTAAGCATACTTCAAAGCTAAGCACAAGGCCATTTCTGACTAGAGGAAGAAAATGAGGGCTGAAAAAAATGTGTCTATTCTTTTCCCAACTATAGCAGTTGCCTAATAAAAGATGTCAACTCTCCCTTTCATTTTTAGTCTGTTTTGACAACAGCAGACCACCAAACAATAGCAACAACCAACCCACCAAGAGGGAAAGGTCTTTTTCAGAATACAATGCCATAGCTGCTCCATTACACATTCTGCACGAGGTTAATTCTCAGTGGTAATGCAAATACAAGCTAAGCCAAAGCAACCTAACTGATGTGTCTGGAACAAGCTTTCAAAAAAGCTCTCTAAATATGCAACCAGGCAGCAGCATATATAAAAGTCTTGGAGACTTGAGCAACTATGTTTGTGAAGATACAAATCTACTGAGATACAGGTTTTGACAACATACTGCGACACATGCAGAGCACTCTACTCCCACTGTTGAGACCTCAACAGTATTTATTTCTACAGAACTTTAATAAATTTTGGCAAAACTTTGGCCTTTAAAGGTCCTCTTATTTTGTGGGAACTCATGTTCCACACCCTGAACACTTAAGTAGTGATTGGGGTGACAAAGATCATAAGTCCTCTTGTAAACTAGCGCTACCATCACAGGGCAGACAAGGGGCAAACTGGGACTCCCCTGCTGAGAAAGGGCTGTTATTAAGGAAAGAAAGGTCCCTTATTAAGGGTCTTTCTTTTCCACCATCCCTTGTTTTGGGATGCTGAAAATGTTTTCTACACAGCAAATACAATCCAGTAAGGGGATAATGGTTTATCTACTCATTAATCACAATACATGAATGTCATATAGAAACATCTCAACATTTATATTTCTTAAATGACTTTTTCTTTTCTTTTTTTTTTTTTTTTGGAAGCTTATGAATCCTTTCATAAATCATAAGTACTTCCTATAAGGAGTACAGAAATTTTTGGATACAGCATCAACTTTACACTGGATAAAGTATCTTTTTTATTTTGTGGAAACTTTCTTATAAAAACACCAAAAGTTTTTTGGTAAAAAAGATGCTTTAGATACCCAACTCCTATTTGTCTCTGTTCCCTTCCTATTATATTTGTATTCAACACAATTTAATTGCTTGCAAAGCATGGTAATTCTTTCCCATGTTTTTATTTCTACAAACTATGGCCACCTCCTCCAACACAAAACGCAGACAATTAAGAAAATTACCAAAACTAATTTTCACCCACAAAATGAATGCATCAAAATTTATACTGCAAGATCATCAGAGTAATTCCCAAGGCAACTACAACTAGTCTTAAAAGTAAAAGCCATTAGGGAAACAATCTTTGGAACTAGGTAGACAAATGCAAGTTGATACTAACTTGAATTGGAAATAGAAAAATATTACTGAACATAAACTCTGGCAGAATGCTTTGGTATTTCCTGCAAAGAACATAATTTTTCAGGTATGGTAAACCTAATGTCAAACTGATCAAAACCTGAGCTACTTCCCTGTCCTAACTTTGTAATATATTAGATAAGTCTCGACAAGAATCAAATCAGTATATTTTGAGGATAGAATAAAAAAGATATTGGTTGAACACTAAGGCTCAAATACTAACTTTTACACCTCACTGGCGTGGGATTTTTTTTGAGGAAAGAAAAAGCATTGCCTACAGGAACAATTCTAACAAAACATCCTCTCAAATACACGTCTTTCATATACTGAACTTACTCCTAAATTAAAGAGACAAGTAGGCTAAACAGCTTTTACAGCTGTTTGGAGTGAGAAGTTACCTTATCCACAGAAGCCTGTGCTATAGGTTTATTAAGATCTAAGGGTAGAATACCACCTTACAAACACAAGAGCAGCAAGGGACCAGTCTGTAGACTACATGTGTTCCAGGTTCTGGCTGGCAAAAGATCCAGCTTTCTTCTTTCTCTTTTTAAGAGCTGACAATTTTGAAAACAATTATTTTGAGAAGAATGCATGCAGAAACAATGTGTTGCTAAGGCTACTACTTACTTTATTTAAAAAATGGTTGCTCTTTGTAAGCCATTGTACATTTTCTGAGATGGAAGGATATCACGCCTCTGCAAATACTGAGATTTAACTGTTCAGCCCAAAGCCACAGAACTGGTCCCTGAATAGAGGGAAAGAGAATTGACTGTTACAGCTGTCAAAATCACCCTCTCTTGAAAATTTTCTCATTTCTCATGTCATCAGCAAAGGACATGAAATTTCAGATGTCTCCTTCTTATTCAGAGGGATGCACTGCAACTCATTAGGGAGATCAATCCAATGCATCTGCAGGAAAACGAAAGCAAGGCTTTTTATGTGCAGTGTTACGCGGTTTATTACACTAAGGTTTTTAGCTATATTTTGGTCTTCAGTCACTTCAACTTCATCCCAATATTGTTTTACTTAAACTTTTAATGAAATTAACTTCAACAAACCCAAGGAATTGCAACATATGTCTAACATGAAGACTATGTAGTCCCAAAGTATAACAATACACTAGGTCCAGAAGAAATGGAAAGCTCCTTCTTTTCTAAAACTGGCAGCAGAGTTAGAGATACAGGGCAGTAAGGTGGGGCTACTGTAGGGTTTTCTGTAAGAATAACTCCATAAAAATCTTGCCAAGATGACTAGCTCCTGAGGTAGACAACAGAAAGTAGATGCCTCAGAAAGAGTTAACATTTCAGTACCAAATGTCATGATAATTTCTCACAGAACACAAAATGGAATGAGTAGGTAAAAAGGCAACAGATGCTACTTGCTGTATCATCCTGCAGGGAAAAAAAGTAAAAATGGTTCCAAGGTCTACAGCCAGAGTTCAGCAGCTCCATGGATCACCTTAACACTTTTCACAGATCAAATTAATCAGGTATAAAGTGTGGTGTATGATATCTCTTGAAAGTTAAAAAAAATAAGTCAGTGTTGCATCAGCAATATGACATGAAAGTGATAGCAATTCATAGCACATTGCATTTGTTGACATGTTTTACTTTTTTTCAGGTTTCAAAACTCAGATATAATTCAATCACATCAAATTATATGGTTCACTAAACTAACATTCAATTATAATTTTGGGAGACAAAATAATAGTGAAAAATAAGGTTGTTGATGTTGATTAGCAACTTCTTATGTTGTGTCTGTACATCAATAAATCCACCATAAAACTCTTGAAAACTGAAGTTCATTGTTCCATGGTCCATAACAAAAATGAGCTTTTGAGAATGTAAAATCAGAAAATTAAATGGCTTTTCTTACCCACATCTGTAATATTTTAATAAGGGGAATAGGCAACTGCTAGTTATTACTGCATGAGACAGCTTTAACATCTGCTTGAGTTTTTTACATTCATTAGCTGTTAGTTTCCCTTCTGTTAGGGATTTTTTTAAATTATGGGTTAGACTGACCATGTAATAGAATAACTTAATTTCATGCTGTGCTAAAGTTCAACCTCAATCTTCTTTCAGAAAACACTTCTTATTGAGTGTGAAGCCCCTTCAGTCCTTCTTTCTTCCAGTTCCTTTTTTGCTTCCTTTCATAGGGAAATGGATGGATAATAACCAGTTTTATGGGGTTTTGTCAACAAGGGACAGGAAAAAGTGGTCAGGAGACAGACAGAGCCTTTTTCAAAGTATCATGTCTAATTGCAAAACATCATACTTAGTAAATGTCATCCTTAGCACATCTAACAGAACCGCATCATGTATAACCTTAATTTAAGGCCATACTTACATGTGAGGTTTGATCTTTACAGCATGACTCCTTTAATTCTCTGACATACAATTCTTTTCCCCTTTTCTGGCCCATTTTGATCCTCTTATCAAAATGAGTAACAGACATCTTTTGTACATAATATCTAAATATTCTAAAAATAGTTGTAGTTGGTAAATAAAGTTTAACAGCTGTTTTCCATATCATTTTCCAATTAAAACTGCTTTGCAGAAGTAAAGTCTACAGACTTCAAAAAATGCCAAGAGGTGGGAATTCACTGAGTAATGGAGAATTTACACTGCCATTTCTCTAATAAGCGAGTAAAAATGGGGATTAACATGTAATTTATATATGCTGTGCAGAAAATTGGACTCTGAAGTGCCAGGTTTCAAAGTGATATAGAGGCCTATGTTCAGCCCGTGAGTGCATGGGGTAAAACAAAACTGATGAACTGTCACTAAAGGAAGAATGCAAAATAACCTCTTCGTATGTTCAGTTGAATAATATGATCCCACTCGTTCTCAAGGAAAATGTGTCTCCAGGCAAAAGTGAAAAAGACAAAGCAGAACAGTTGTTTCCTCTAACCCTTTTTTCTGATTGCTGTCTTCCCATTAGCTAACATTCCTCACTATCATTGCAACTGGAGAAAACACTCTTTCCTTAGAAGTAATTAGGATGATCACCCTGGAATAAGGGCTATAAATTAGTCCCTTAATTTCTCAAGTAATACCTTAAATTAGTATTTTAGGATTGTTTCTGCTGCTTAAAAAAATGATCTTTTTGAGAACTTATAGCTTGAAATATTATTAACTCCATTTATGGAAACATCTAATTGTGTATTTTCCTCTCAGAAAGAGCCATGTATCAAAACAGTCTAAGACAGCAATGCAATATATCCTCTGGGCAGCTGCAGAGCAGTTGGATTATGCAAGCTATTACCATTTGTAATTTGTTTATTCATAAACCACCCCACACTAATCATATTGATGGAACAATACTCATTGCAAGTGTTATGAAATGAGTATTTGAACTGCACTTCTTAGGTACAGAACAGAGGACACATATCTCCTGCTACTCAAGTCGCCTTCCATAAAGTTTTCCTGCAAATTTGAAAGCTTACACCAAAACTCACATGCACTGATAGTGCAAAACACTCTTGATTTTGAGCATTTCTTTGAATTTAAATGTTTTGTTTACTTACTACAAATAACTGAGGCTTAGAATGGAAGATACTGAAATATTTCCCCTCATTCTTTCTCATGCACTGCAGATCTGGAAGACTACTTCAACTGGCACTCTGGAAACAAACCCAGCAAACAACACTTTCTGTGCTGAGGATATGAAATTCATTCCTCTTTGTTGAGGATGTTTACTATGGATGACCCCTAATCTAAGTCCTACAGACTAAATCTTCTTTCACGGTGCTAATATATCTTCTAGCTTAATTTCAAAAACATCCAGGTTTGTGTGTTCCAACAGTGCCCTGCAACAGAACCCAAAACTTAGCAAGTGAATAAAACTCCAGATGCTGGGGGTTTTAGCCAAACTTCAATACGGAAGCAGGTTCAAACCCCAGTTTCTCTGTTTGAATGGACCAGAATTACATGCTTGCTGCTTGATACCAATGTAGTGGGCTACACATGACACATTAGACTGGAATTTCAGAAACCACATCTTATAAGCAAGAATCTGAGAGACATAGATTGATAGATCACATAATGGAAACCTTGTCATTTTGTAAACCTTGTTATTTTCTAAACAGTCAAATTGCCCTACTTACAGAAGATTTCAAAGCCAATTTAACAGCACAAAAAATTTTGTACTTCTCAGTACAGGAAGTAAGAAATGTTTCTTTGAAATACCACATTTTATAAATTTAATTTCTGATCTAAATAAGTCTCTGGCTCAAGCAGAGTGGAAAAATGATGGAAAATAGTTGGGCTTCAGTTCTGTTTTCAGTCCATCTTCCCCCCATGCATCCCCTCCCTTTCAGCCTCCTCTGGTGTTCAATGTGGTTTGTCTAAGATAACACCAGGTGGGTACTGCAGAGGGGTCTGGAGGCTTGCACAATTAATGCATTCCAGAGATGGGTAAGCACATCAGCCTGCTAAAGGGTATGAAGTGCTGCTGGAGACTGGAACAACTAGGCAAACTGGTCTCCTGAGGTTGCAGGCAATTCCAGTAAAGGAAATTCTAATTACAGTTGAAAAGGAAATTCCAATTACAATTTTTAAAAAATCACTTGTTCCCACCTGGAAGAATTGAACACTGTAACAATAGGGAGGTGGACATCTCCACCAAGAAGTTCAAATGAAAGCCTGTACCAATCTAATCAAATTGGATCTGTTTTCAGCAGGGAACTGATGCAAGTTAGCAGATCTTTCCAAACTAAATTTCTCTGTAGCTTTAGTACTGTAACAATTTGTATTGTAAAATAAATAAATAAACAAAAAAAAAAAAAAAGCAAAGGTTGAAGTTCTTAGTGGTCATGGACACACACTGCAAACTGCAAAAGCTTCACAGCTGAACAGAGACAAGTACTCTTGTTCTTGCTGCACTGCTTTGCCATGACCTGATCCGATTTTCATAGCCTGCTTGAGTCAGGCTAGAGCAAACACTTGGCTGAAAATAAGAGGTAGGAGATAGGGTAGAGAGAGGAAAATCTTCAAAGCAGCAGTCAGATCCACATGACATAGACTAATCTTTACCCTCTGTCACACTACAAACCCGCAGGCTCTCTTTATATGCTTCCCTTCTTCCATTAAGAGGGAAGACAGGTTACTTCATGGGCCAATGCCAGGCTGCAGCCTCTGGAAGAGACTTCCAGTCTGGGCTTCACCAAAGCTTGAGGAAAACACGAAAGCTGCATTGTCAGACTTGTGATATTACTGAACAGACTGTCAGAGGGCTAAAATTATTCACTTATCACTCTGAAGGTAGAAACCGGAATCATCACAGCAATCAACTCAACAGTCTTGCAGAACTAAAAAACAGTGGAAGGAAATCTACATGGTATCTGGCTCAAAGGGATAGCATTCATCTCACACTGCAGCCACTAGAAAATTAACTACTCAGGTAATTAACTAGTCAGTTATTATAGCTTTTCTTTTATCTTCTTTAATCTCAAAAAAGCAACACATATCTTGTTCAATCACTCTCACATATCTTTTATCTTCTTTAATCTCAAAAAAGCAACACATATCTTGTTCAATCACAGTTGTATAACCCTTTTCATTCACTAGAAAAGCTAAGTGAAATTGCTATGGTCAGGTGACAATCAAACCTAGAATGAAAAAATGCAAAGAACCAATGCAATTAGAAAAGAAAAAAGAAAAAGAATATTTTATTATGATTTCCATTCACTACAGCCTTCAATCTCAACATCCTTTGGTGGCAGCTTGATTATTTTAATTTTCAAAAGTAACACTGGACTAGTTAACTACTCAGGAAAAACAACAGAAGAAAACAAACATAGTGATCAGAGAAAAATAACTGGCTTTTTATTAGCACTTCAGCAATTACCTAGTGTTCCACAGTAAAGCATATGTTAAAGAGAACCATGGTACTACTTACACAAAGTAACAGAATGGGGTTTTTCTCCAAGTACAAATGAAAAAGTGTTTCCCCTCCCTCATTTGCTATTTTTTAAAGAAAAGCTAGATCTTTTATTAGCTCTCTATGAACAGAGACATGATGCATACTGCAGCTGGATACTTCAAGTTTGACAAGACAAAAATTAATGCTTCAGCATGTTAGATCCCTTCAAATCCCCTTTTTTTCTTTTGCTTAGTTGGGAGGGATATGGAGAATTAATTCTTTGTCTTCCCTCTTCTCCCATTTTCCTCCTATTTTTTATATACCTGAAGGAAAAGTTGAATACAATGAAATTGAGAAGCTATACATGCTACATTCAAATATAGCTGTCACAGTGTTTTAAATTAAAATTCAATTACAAGCCTTTTCCTGCAGTATACAACATAGTGCTTGCATGAAAAAATTTATGTCAAATCATAGAAAAGAGATCTGCAAAAATGATAGATCTGCTGTATATTGTTACATTTTTAATGTATCACCTGTTCAAAATCTGTGTTTTAAGTGATCTTCACATAAAAACAGAGGTAGCCAAGAAGAAATGCTGTATTTTATATGAGGTCTCTATGCATGGTGTAATAAAAAAATGCTTGTTCTCTCAACCAAAATGGATTAATTTCAAGACTTTCTTCATAATAGTTTGTCTTCTCTAACACAAAGACAGTGATTTCTTTTCTGCCTTTTCACCATGGACAATTGCTATATCATTATGGAAATATGAGAAATTCATGTTATTAGGCAAATATTTGAATTTCAGTCAAGGATACTTACCAGAATAAAAATGAAATGGCAATCTATGTCATAATTTAAATTTGCTGGATTTATTATGGAAATTAAACAGTGCTTTTAATTAAATTAGCAAAAAGCAATCAAACCACTGGATTTTAAGTTTAGTATGTTTCTGTGCTGTCCAAACAATAGAAAAAAATTCTAATGAACTTCAGTATCTTAAATATAGAAGCACAGAATGGCTTGGGCTGTAAGGGACCTTAAAGACCATTCAGGTGCAATTGGAACCCAATGGGCAGGGAACCTTCTGCAAGACCAGGCTGCTCAGAGCCCCATATGGCCTTGGTCATGAGCAATTCCAGGGATAGGGAACCTGTTCCACTGCATCATCACTCCCACAGCAAAGAATTTCTTAACATCTAGTCTAAACCTGTCCTCTGTTAGTATGAATCCATTCCCCTCTGTCCTGTCACTACATGCCTGTGTGAAAAGTCCTTCTCCCGCCCTCTTTGGGGTCCCTTTTAGGTACTGGAAAGTGCTACAATGTGTCAGGGATGCCTTCTCTGCTCCCTGCTGAGCAGTCCCAGCTCTCTCAGCCTGTGCACACAGGAGAGCTGCTCAGGGCCTGTGATCAGCTTAGTGGCCTCCTCTGCATTTGTTCCAACAGTCAACATCTTTCTTGTGTTGGGGGCCCCAGAGCTGAAGACAGCATTCCAGGTGGGATTTCACAAGAGCAGAGTAGAGAGTGAGAATTCAAATGTGTTTTTTTCAGCATCACAACAATATTAATTAAGAAAGCATCACTAAGCATCACTACTACTAAAGTAGTAAGTACAATTAAAAGCTAAGTGAACAAACTGAAACACTGTGGTCCAAATTCTGTGAACAGATAGGTATGAAAGACATTCTGCCTGTGCAGAACTGGACCATGTTTTTTCTGAGACACTTAAAAAGGCAATGACTGGAAATGATGGACAATTTAGCAGCTGCTTAAAATAGGTAAGCAGAGCAAGTAAATGTACATTTCCTTGTCAGACTTGAAGATTACTTGGCAAGTGCCTGATATCCTGTGTTTCATTTAACATAAGTGCGCACCATAAAAAGTGAAACCGCATTTTAAAGTAAAGTAACTTTCCTAAAATGTTCCTGATTCACAGCATCCATACAATCCCCAAAAGAAAAAGAACATTATGCTTCGATTTCAAATCATGTACACATCTAGTTCAGAGAATGTCCTGAGTTCGAAGGGACATGCAAGGATTTTCTTCTGCTTGCATCTGTTTGAAATTTATTTTTAAGTTTTGATGAAATCAAAAGTTGCATTGTCCATACCAGCCAAAAAACAGCTTTGATGATAAGACTGAATACAGTTTTGGCACAGTATTTTTTATGAATTTCCATGACAGAAGTACAGACAGTAAGGAGGAGGAAGTCAGTAACTACTTAAAGATGACCATGAGTTATTAGGTTCTTCTTGTAACAGCACAATGTTGACCTTAAAAAAACCCATTTTTATTCTTTTATGCATTGTCTCATTGGAGATTTAGTTTGAAGGGCTAATCTGCCCATCTTTTATAAAAGTCTATATCCCCTGACTGAACTACATCTCCTAGGACACAATGCAGTCTTCTCTAAAAGCCAGCTGCCTTAGGATATTGAGAGATGCTTCCACCTCTCATTTTCTGTGACCTCTGTGACAAAACTGTAGTCAGAAATATGTGCAGAATATAAATCAGTATTTAGCTTTGGTACGATTCCCTGACTTTGGCCTGCAGGGCATCACAGGTCTTTTTAGCATCTCCCAACAACATGGCAGTATTGGGCTTGTAGAAGATGGGATTGTCCACCGCTGCATAACCAACTCCCAGAGATCTCTTCATTACAATGACCTGCACATAAAGAGTTCATGTTTGAAACAGCAAAGCACAGCCACCACCCTTCCACAAACAAAGGCAACACAAAACCAACAAATAAAGAGAAACCTCTGACCAAAACAGAGTGCTCACTGCTATGAAATTGTATTTAAAATTTTAATATAGAAGATGAATTGATATCCAGACCAATTTCAGAAACATTTTCTTGTTAAAAACAATGTTATATTTCAGATTAAGAGATTGTGGACATTGCACATGAATTTACTTTATTCCATGTAATAAAGCCAAAGCATGGCATGTCTACTAATGACCATAACATGGAAGTGTTTTGAAACTTTAATTTTGAAGTGTTCAATTCCCTGATAGCAACAAAATTCAGATAAGTGTTCACACCAATACTTGGTGCAACTGTCTCTTTACTATTCATCTGTATTACTTCATACATAGGACATTTTAAAAAAATAGCCAGTTTTACCTATTGAGTGTAAAATTAGTTAACCCATCTTTAGCAGAGAAACTGAGAAGCTTTATCTTAACTGTGTCCATTTTTATTTCTCAAATTGCAATCCATAGCTACACACACTGCTAATGAATGTTTATGTCTGAGAACTTGAATGGATAACCCACAGAACAACTGAGGCCCGGACTTCATGCAGAACAAAGTATCAAAGATTTCACACCAAGGAAACACTATATGTACTTTAGATCAGAGCAAAACTGTAAAGGTAACGACACTGTTGGTTCAACTTGGACAGTCTAAGTGCTCTACTTGTCTCAGTCTTGCATTTTTTAGGGGTTTTGTTTGGTTTTTTTGGGAGGGATGTTTGTTGGTTTTTAATTACTATTTATTATTTTATTTAAGCATACTATTCATTCTTGTATTTCCACCTCAGTATTAAAGTTGTCAACTATAAACTTAACAAAACAGCTATGAGTACAGAAATGTTTCAGGGCTGTGGATATAAGCAGACCACCATTTATTCTAATCACATTCTAGTAGAAGCAGCCTAATTGATCTTTTCTATTGCAGTCATCATTGGTCTCACCAAAGCACTTGATGATGATTCTAAAATCATGAAAAGTGCATCACACTTGCAAGGCACTAACCATTTTGTTGGACAACCTGAAGAAAAGCTTCTTGTGGAAACCAGAATAGTGGCAAAATGCTGTTAGCTTATCCTACAAACCATATTTTTAAAAGCTTGCTAAAGGTAGGTGATAATTCAACTCCATTAATCTCACCTGTTTGGACTTCCAGACCTCAAGAACTGGCATTCCAGCTATGATAGAGTTTGGATCTTCCTGAGCTGCTGAATTAACTGTATCATTTGCACCAATTACAAGGACCAAGTCAGTCTCTGCAGCAAGACAAAGAAAACAACACTGATGAAAAATTATCTGAAACTGAAACATTGAGGCTGATGCACATTCTAGGCAGAAGGACCCCTAATGGTTAAGTATGCTCACAAGTATTTTACAAACTTCTCAAGCCAATTATATGTGAGAGTTCAAATGTGCTGCCAGCTACCGCTAACAAACTACACACATTCACAATCCAATTCAACCCTGCCACACAAAATTTAAAACCTTTTGATATTTAAATGTGGTTGAATACACACATCACTTCCAAATTTTTTTGTGCCTGGCTTTTCTTTTGAATATTTTTCTGAAAAACCTTTAGCAGCAAACTTCTGCCTTTTAAATAAAAATGTAAAAAAAGCAAGAAGTTGCCAGTACAATGCTGTACATGACAGGGTCAAGTCATGTCATTAACAATAACTGAGCTAAAGAAGTAATAATAATTTTGCTCTGCAAGGACAGGGCAGTAACAGAGATAATAAGGATATAGCATTTGCCATTTACTTCACAGCTACAAGCAATTCATAAAAAGCTCCCCCTACCCACCCTTCCCACCAAAAGACCTCTAGTCCTCTACAAAAGAAACTGAATGGCTTGACTTCTTGACTTTCTATTGTTAAAATCCCTGTGCAGTGCAAAAACAGAAGCAAATCAATCATTCAGTCTAGTGGAAGCTTATGGCTCATGTGCTAACCTGGGAAGTCTTCATTGATTTCATCCATTTCTAGTACAATATCATAGGGAACACCAGCTTCTGCTAGCAGTACGTTCAGCTGACCAGGCATACGGCCAGCCACAGGGTGAATACCAAACCTAAAAGGGAAGAAACTCCTTTAATAAGTTTGGACTACTGTGTTTTATACATTAAAATTATCACCTGTGACTTAGAAGGGTGAGAAGCTCTTAAGTATAAGCACAAATGGCAATTAATGAAAAGAATCTGTTAAAATTTAACAGTTCACCTTCCAAGCACTACTGTATTTCAAACCTTGTGACAGATTCTTTTGGACTTTTACAAATGATCCTTTTAACTCCAAAACTACCATCCACATTAGTATGTTTTTCAGGTCCTTTACATCACTGAAAACACCACAGTGTTTAAATAAAATTGCCATGAGAAAGGCCAGAGACCATGCCACCTTTCTGAAGCAAAACTACTCCTAGACCTAGAGATGCCCTTAAAAAATGACTTTATTACTCAGGTATGTCTAGAGTATGTACAAGAAACACTTGTATGAACACTTTCAATCCAACAGAAAAATTAACAGCACAAGACTTCAAGCACAAGAGAATGTCTAGCTGAATTAGGTTAACATGCCACTTTCTTCTCCGGATTGACTTTAGGAGGAAATGAAGAGGGGACCAAAAAAAAGGATGGGGAGTGAAAAGGTAAAGAGCTAAAAAACTAACAGTTTAAGCATAAACATTTTAAAAAATGTTTTCAGAACAACTCAAAAATAACATAGAGAGATTACACTGCTCATGAGTTACTAAAGCTTCAGACAGACCAACAGACCTGGGGTGCTCAGGCATGTATGTATGCAGCTCCCTAAGATTAAAAACCTGAAAAAGCCAGAATGGAGATGTTAAGCTGGTTTCGCGGCAAACCAAAGACGTATTTGGTTAGAAGCAAATCTATTTCCTGTTGTTACTCTTTTGATCATCTACTGGCCCTTACAAGCAAGGCATATCCATGTCTACTGTCATGTGCACTTTCTGTCTTTCCATCTCTGAAGCTATCACCAGATGCAATGCTGACTCACGCATGCCAGAAGTGCCTCAGATTATGATTGTATGGGGCTGAAGATAATGTTTAATTCAGAAGTCTATAGATACTTTGGAAAAGAAGGAAAATAGTCAAGAAAAAACTTGGATTTTTGAATTTTTGGATTTTGGAAAAGAAATTTCTGAACAGAAATCCAAGTAAGTCAGGAATTAAATGAAAGTAATTCAGAATTCTTCAGAAAGGAGAGAATTACTAATAAATCAATTTGCCATGACAGATAGATAGTCATATACTTCTATTTTCAACTCCACTGCAATGGGAATGACTGATGGACCACAAGTCACAGTCCAATCAACACAGATCACTTGTGAATTAAAGACTGAACAAATACATCCTTAAATGGGCAACTGAGCACTCCATCATCAAGGCAACATTAATACAATAAAATACAAGACAATTGGAACTCCAGCAACAAAATTAAGGACATACGATTAATCCACATAATACTAGATATAATACAGCTTTAAGCTCTAGGTCAAAGAATAAAGCTAGTTTTAGAAGGAATGCTTTTAAAGAAGAACAGGAATAGATTGTATTCAGCTAGTAAACATTTGGGACCCTGTTGCAAAGGCTAATACCTAGAATCAGGAGAGCAAACATACAGCACAAATTACTAACAGCTTATGTTTCACACCACTCAGTAACACAAGCCATGTGTAGTACTGCAGATAGATCTTAAGTATACCAAATTTGATCACTAACAGTACAGTAGGAGAACTCTTATTCTGAAGTACCCTTGAGAAACTCATCACTCCTCTGGCAGTGAAAATAGATTTTCCAACAAAATTCTCTTTTGTGTCTAATAAAATTATTTGAGTGCCTTTGTGACCAAAGCTGCTTTGGCAATACACAAAACAAAACACTCGTGAGGTTTCTATTAAGTACTATATACACATACAATCTTATTTTAAGGGCTGGAAAGCCAAAATTTAAGCTGCCAAGAGAATGAATTTCACCTTTGACTTCGCCATTCCTGGCAAGAGGCAAGGAAAGAAGAAAAGAAAGGGACAAATTATCTTCATACAGGAAGAGTTATGGCATGAACCATCAGTAGTTAGAGACTTCTGACAGACTCTGCTTGAAACCACATACTGTGTATTCAAAAAGTTTGAGAAAGCTGCTCATACAAAAGCTTTTTTGGACAAATATTGAAGCGAGTCCCAAAAGTCTGCTTGTAAGAGTCTGTTAACCAAATATGACAGTAGCTTGCCAGTACTACTCAAAATTGGATGTGCAAGAATGTAAAAAAAGAGTAATTTAAAATTATAGCTTCTCTAAGACTCTCACTATGTCACAAGGTAACACACAGTTCTGAACTGAAATCAGCCTATCCAGTAGAAAGCAGGATTCAGAATTCAGGTAACTGTGCAAAATAGATACTAAAAATCCCTGATGGCTCGTAATGAGTCAAATAAAAGCAGCAATCTTGCCTCCAACTCACAACAGCAACAGACTTCTTCAAAGTCATGTGCATTTCAGCAGGAACATTTTGTTACATATGCCGTCTCAGATGTTCCTAACATGAACCTCATTCATATTCAAAAATTTAACACAAATTATTTTAAAAGGGAAACATGTTTTACGGCAAAAATGCTTTCAAGTGAAAAATTGCAAAGTTTCTTTGATACTCTTTTGTCATCAGTAATGCAGGAACTCCCTTAGGTTGGTTGATTTGTTTATAAATCAAGAAGAAATCTTAAACCACAACACACAGTCACAGCCATGTTGTGTATGACTTGAAACATTATTCTAGTATTTCATTGAAACACAGAATTCAACAAGAATTTTTTCTTTTGACTTTGAAAACATAATGTGGGGCTTGCTTACCACCAACGATTGTCAAATACTGAAGTAAGTGTACATCACCTTGCTACTCACACTTCATAGGTAAACAGCTTAAGGCAAGGATATTCAACTCTTTTAACCAGCCTCTACTGAATACCTTTTAGTTTTATAGTTTTATAAAGACAACACAGCGCACAAGTTTATGTTTTGAACTTTTTTAAGTAATATAAAAGTGCAGCATTTTATTTTAAATTTAGACTAGATATCTAAAACTCCTGACATATCTAGCACTTTCAGCACAGAAAACTGCATTTGGAGTTGAGAGGGATAGAAAGGACAGAAGGTGGCTGAAGTAGTATGAACTCAGCAATATCAAAAAGACAGCTATAGCATGAAAAATTATTGAAAAATCTCAAAATAGAAATTACTTTTCATACAGCTCATAAAGTCAGTATCTATCTTTATTACAGCTGGCTAAATAACATTCTTGTAATCAAAAGTGAAAGAGCTGGCTCACAATAGCAGCACCTAACCCAGTGCAAAAGTGTTTCAGGATCACTTCATCAATGTGAAGATAGGGTTCCTGTCATTATACCAGAGCTGGGCAGAGCCAAGTAGCATCTGCCTGGTGCCTAACTGAACTTACTCAACAATTTAAATGTCATATTTGCCCAAGGGCTTGGCTTCACTTACAGGTTCTCACATCTCATTCACTTTATTTAGACACCACTCTTCAGCTCTGTTTTCAGTAAAAACAGGAATCCATCACTCAAGGTAACGGGAAGGGAAAAAAAGCCACCAACAAACTATATGAACAGAGAAGTACATCATTCAAATATTCCACATCTTGAATCCTGCCATCTTGAATCCTGCCATAACTGCAACAACAGTTGCAGTGCAGAATGACTTAAGAGTGTAATGTTTATCATAGGTATGGACAACTGCAGGTTACAAGCTAACCCAGCTAGCTTAGACTTACTGTCATGCTGAAGGCAACACATGCCCCCAAAATCAGTCCTATGGCATGGATCAAGCTTGGTGGCTCTGCTGCAATCAAGCCAGTTAAATTTAAATTAAGTTAGACAGCTAAATTACACATAGTAAAGTAAGGGCTGACACTGGCTCCCTATTTCCAACCACTATGGTATATGACAGCAGGGTTAAGATGCAGATGGATCTTAGCTCTGTGCAATAGCCTTCTCAAGAACACAACTACAGGCAAAAAACAAGACCCTGCTTCCACAAAGCTGACCCTGCTTCCTATACTGACCTAGTAAGGTCATCCAGAGGTGACCCATATGGAACTAACAGCCCACCTACAATACTCCCCCAAAACACAGTTACAGCTGCATCCTTGCAGAAGCCATCAGGCACTGCATGGTTTGCAAGTTCTAACTACAGCAATAAACACTGGAGCGAAACAGACCTGATGGACTTCAGCTGTCCCTTCATGTGCAGCATTAATAATTCAGAACCCATACACCATGATTACCACAAACCAAGAACTGGCACACAGGTACAGTTTGTGTTTTCTTACTGTGTATAATAACTCAGCTTCCCAGAAACCTGCACCAGCACACATTGTCCTTAAGCTGCCTCTCATCAGTGACACTAATTTCCATCTTGCACGTGAGCTACGCAGTGTGTTAAGGCTGCTTGGGACAGCATCTTAACAGCTCATCCTTAAAAATTCTTCTAGATTTTCTTGTAGAGCCACAAGAGATGATGGTTTTAAACTGATACCATAAATAGTTTTAGGTAATCAGGCTTATTTATTAATTTGCAGATAAATGTGTAACTCATACTCATGCACATATTCTATTACATACAAGACATTAAAGAGTGGAGAAAAAAAATCAGAACACTGAACACATCTGATTAGAGTTCAACCACTGACATATCAATAAGAAAAACTTAGAAACACAGGCACAACATTAAATCAATACTACCATATTTTCAAAAATGTAGAAAACTCTTGTTTTCATGTTGTTCAAAAGTAATTACATTCTCCAGCACCAAAAGACAGAAATCCAAGTCCTTCAAGATATCTATCTTTAAAAAGGTAAAAAAACCAAACCAGAACACTAACTTCCTAGCAACTATTTTGAAAAGCTGTTAAAGAGGCAATGTGCATGTCCCTCAACTATGAATTCCTAGAAAATCAACTTATTAACTATGTAATTATTTAGAAAGTCTACACAAAGCATAATTTTAAGAGTCCTTCCATACCAAAATGCATTTTTCTTATCAAGAACATCTTTTTATGCAGGAGAACTAAATACACTGACAGCAAATGTCTCAAGAAAGTTATACTGTGGTAAAAACGAGGACAGTTAACTGGAATTGGATATGAGAGCATCAACAACCCTTGCATATATGAGAACGTACAGTTTTAGACTGTAATTATGTTTCTATATATAAAATTACTACAGAACATAGTTTTATTATATAGGAAAAATCAGAATTTCACAACCAGAGTTCTACAAACAACATTACATGTGAACTTCAACATTACCGATGAACTTCAGTAAGGCAAGAACTTTCAACAATTTACTTACTTCTAACTTTGCAGAAATACAACACCAGTTGTAGGACAGCCATTTCCTCTCCAAGGCCAATAGATTCAGGGGGCTATGGGATTTAGCCTATAAAACGTTTTGTTGTTTATCCATCCATGACAAGGGAAAGCTATACTCAAGGCTCAGTAACATCCAGCTTTCTCTGTGACTTTACTAATGCATTAAAGATGTGATCTGCTGCAAGACCATCTCAAGTGAGTGATGATGCTAGCTAAGCAACTGAGTAACTAAAACAGTCTAAAGTTTCCAAAATCTCTCCTGTATTTCTAAATTTAAATCCTAGTCAAAGGTTACGCATCATGTTATATAATCTGCGGTCTTCAATGAGAATGTTATGGCTATAGGCAAAGCAAACTAAAACAACTTCTCTGGATCAGTGGTGAGCCATGAAACAAAAAACCAGACCATATGACAGTCGCAATTTTTCTTGGCACACGATGGGCATTACAGACTGATGCAATCCTGTGTCCATGCTGGCAGCCCTCCACAGCGTGTGTGTGAGAGTGTCACTACATCTGGATGGTGAGTGCATTAGGGTCCCGAGGCACTCCAGGCCTACTGAAACCAGAGGACAACAGCTGCACTCAATGAACACCATGGGAGCCCAGCAAAGCGATGAAAGGCCTGAATTACCACAAACTGTAAATACAGATTTCTTTCATTAAAATACTAGGTAACCACTGCAGTCATCCCTTCCTGAAACTGATTCATTTTAAGTATAAGCCATTTATTTCAAGAACTCATTCACTTTTCTCTCCTGCAAAGCCAACATAAAAGGCAAAACCATTTTTTTCTTCTTTTATTTCACCAAGGTTGGTCAAATAAGAGCTAACCCCCCCACAGAAGCACTGAAAGGAAAGCCAGAAGTGTACAAGACTGTCATCACATTAGCCATGAAAGGGTTTTTTTTGTTGCAAAACTAAGCGCCCTCAAATGCGATCTGGACACACACAGAGCTGTTGCTAAACATGGAGAATCAAGGTGTGAAGACTGCTCCAGGAAGCAAATACACCACCACACCCCCTCATTTCTCATGCACAAACAAATACATCCATAAAGCAATTTTATATGCAAAATTCTGGTTAAACACTAACAAGTTATTGCTGCTAAACCCTAGAACTCTACTGTTACCCAACACAATGCTGTAATACGCTGCAAAAGCTTACATGCAACTTTTTAATAAGGTTGGAAAAGTAGTGGAAGAAAAAAAACAAAACCAAAAAACCCTAATTACTAGAGGAATGATTCCAAAGGGAAGTCACCATCTAATTGAAATAAACATATGGAAATCAGAGAATGAGTCTGGCTAACCAGCATCTCCCAAAATACCTTGTTTGAAATGAAAACTGAGCCTTGATTGATTTTAAAATATTAAGTTATCATAAATAGAAAACAAGCAAAATTTCAAACAATCAGCAAGATAGACTTAATGTTTGTTTTCCAGTACTTTCAGAATATATAAGGTCTACAGAAAAACTGAAGGAGGAAAGGAGACTTGAGGCCAATACTGGAAACCTAAGAATTATCTCTGTTTTTCGGAATAGCACTCCAGCAGAATAAATTCAGGTGACTGGAGACATGCACTCCCATAATCCTTTCATGAGATGCTCAACAAACTCTAATAGCAGTCTTGCCTGCAACAGCAAAATCTTACAGGAGCCCCATAAGTGTAGGTGTAAGTTGCTTAATGGTTAAGACTATCTGCCACAAGAGGAGAGGCTGAAATCTGGGATTCTTCTGCCTGCAGAAGAGAAGGATCAATGGAATCTTATCACTCTGTATAAATATAGATGAAGGGCAACAAAAAAGATAGAGCCAAATTCTTCTCAGGGATATCCAGGGAATGGGCAAGAGGCAACAGCTGCAAATTGCAACACAGAAAAAACTGGTTTTACCCTAAGGATGACTAAACATCATGAGAAACTGCCCAAAAGAGGTTGTCAGTCTCCATCAAGACATTCAAAATCCAATTGGACAACATTCCAGGCAGCTTTTCAAGCTGATCCTGGTGCCTCTGTCAATGCTGAAAAAAACGTTAAACCAAAACTAGCGGTTTTAATGGAATGAAAAAAACCAAAACAAACCACCTGTAATACTTCTCATCAAGAAAAGCACTTACCTAACATTTTTCCCTTGTTCTCTCAACATCTTCACCAGATCAGCTATTGGGTACTGAGCTTTTGCTGCACACAAGCCATAACCTGAAAGAATTTCAAAATTTTAACGTATTTTCCTGTTTTAGTGCAGAAAAACCAGTTGCAGACAATAAGTGTACTTTCCACACACAGAGATGTTCTCATAATTAAAAATAAATGAAAGAAATTTAAAAAACATACATTAGATTCTCACACATTCCCAGCCTGGCCACTGTAATTAATCTCTTTCTTGATCTCCTGACCACTTACAGTGCAGTGATTTGACCAGTCTAACTACAAAAGCACTTATTTCGCCCTCACAAAAAGACATGTTCCTTTCTATATCAGAAAAGGATGTTTCAGACAGGTATTTTGAAAAATTGATAAAAGGGTGATTGTCAGGTTACTTGACAACCATTATCCTCAACAGAATTTCAATCAGCTTAATGCAAATCTAGTAGCTAGATATGGCTTTTAGCAGCAAATAATTTTTTCAGTCTCTCTGAGCTAATTCATCAGAGCAACTATGCCAAGGATAAAAATAAAAAACATGTATTATTAATGGTGTGCTCAAGGTTTAACCACAGGAGAAAGACGCAAACTCCTTGAAGATGATTGCAAGCTTCATCAGGAAAAAAAGTAGCTTACCAAATTAGAACCCTACCTCACTGATGGTCTCTTTAAACTTGAAGCAAAATGAAAGATAACTTTGTATTTTAGCATTCTTCACATTCCAGTGCTAAAATGAGTTTAACATGATAGTCAAGCCATTTAGTTGAAGGAGAAATCCTAAACTGTCCCCTACTTGAGTTTTCCTTTCAGGGAACGTACCACTAAACGACATGAACAGCCAACATAATCATTTCAGACAATTCAGGCTTTGGTTTTCAGGTTGGGTTGTTTTACTTTAATTACAGTATTTATATTTACTACATTTTGGATGGGGATTTTTGGCCTTTCTTTTTCATAAACAAATGCGGAATTGAACAAGTACCTGAGAAGTGTAAACAAAATCCTGTCTTTCAGGATTTAACAGATCTGTCGGTAAAATTGGTACCACTGGTACTGTAGTTGTGCTTGGAATTCAGTTAATTTTGTGTACAGCTGTTGTGGCGTAAACTTAACTTACAAAAGATAGCTTTTGTTCTGAAGAATTTAAAATGCAAATAAAAAGGACAAACTTTGATGACACATACAGAAAGAAAAATGAAGTGGCACACATCTCTGCACAGGGGAATGATATCTGACCAAGGAACAAAAACAAATCGCATGGACTCAGTCAACATTTGATATGCTGCTGCCATACTGCAGCCTCTTTGCTGCTACCTTTTTTTGGTTTGTTTTGTGTTTTTGTTTGGTTGGGATTTTTATTTTTAAATCACATCCTCTGAACATCTTGTTGTGTAAGTCAAGAGAGTCTTACCTGGAGTAATAATAATGCTATTAGCTTCTTTTATCATTTCAACTGCATTGTCCAAATTGATTTCTGTGTGAGTTCCAGTAATTTCCATGGGTTTCCCACCAGCTGTTGATGCAGTGCCATAGCCCCCAAGAATCACATTTGCAAGGGAACGGTTCATAGCCTAAAAGACAGGATGGTTTTGGTCATATAAAGATGAAATCCAAAAATAAAGGTGACACTCCACAAAGAAAACTTCTGAAGAAGATTTCTGAAAATATTAAAGACTTCCTGACAATAGTCTTTATAAGCTGGTTTTGCCTTCTTATAATCCAAAGACTCTTAAAACAGGCTTTTTAAAACAGTTTACCACAGCCATCACCAAACATCAGCTTTGAACACATTACATTACACATATAGTGGGAGAGCGCCAATATTTCTCCAAAACAAAGAACAAAACTATGCAAATAGCAAATATTGGTCTCTTTTTGTTCTTAAAAGGGAAGAATATGAAAGAATGCATGCTCGATGACAGAGTTTCTAAAAATTTTTTTTACACTGGCATATACACACACACACACATTTTTGCAAGATATTTTCCATAGTTTTTAACCAATTTAACATGTAAGCACAACACTGCTCCATGACAGCATGGAATCCACAAAGCTCTTACAGGTAGTACTGAAGCAAAACTGCTACAGCAACAAAACAGGAAAACACAATAGCAGCTAATCAGCCACACTGAACCAGCCACATTGTAAAGAACTGAAGGGGACCATTGACTTACTGGCTGACCACCAAAGGAAAACAAGAGATTTTAACTAGAATGTTTAAGAGAATAACACACCCTGAAAATCTGGCTCCATTAGACACATAGCCAGAAAAAGCCATTGGCTAAATGCTTTCTTTGGCACGCCTGCTCGTGACTGTGGTCCCAAAGTAATATCTGTCAATAACTGGAAATAGGAAAAACTTGTAACTGCAGGGGATAAAAAACTTTATAAGCAGGAAAGGAAGAGGATAAAATGCTTCTTTAATTACACATATGAGTCATACATCTTCTGTACTAGCTGAGAAGCCATGACAAAATTTAGGAATGGATCTGGAGAGTCACAAATATAAGTAGGAGGAAGTACAAAATTGTGCTTCCAGACGTATATTCTCCACATTTCAAATCATGCAGCTCCACAGTTTTTTTGCCATAGTCTCAGAAGGTGTGCCAGTCTTTGAAATTTATTATCTAGCAAATAAGCAAAATGATGATGTTAGAACTTCTGTTTTTCCTGATAAGTCATCACTGTGTCAGATACTGTAAGGGATGCACACAAACATGGTGAAATCAATATTTTTCACTGTCTACAGCACACAGTATTTCACATACCCTGAGAACACACTGCCTTTGGCATCTATTTCAACATTATAGCAGTTGTGTCGGGTAAGACAGCCTAGACAGAAGAATACCCTCTGCAGATGTTGCACATGCCAAGCTTGTAGGGAGGACAGCACTTTCTACACATATCTAAACCAAAAGACAACAGTTAGACCAAGTCAAAGGGGAAAAAAAAGAAGATAAAATATAATTAGAAATATGGGAATCGGCTAAAAGCAAGCATAAGATTGAAGTACCCTTGCCTGGCTCCACTGCAAAGAGCCAAGAACTTCCAACAGAAAATGTGGAAGGCAGCGAAGAGCCAAGACCTTTATCAAGCAATCATTAACCAACATATCTGGGACAGTGTGAAAACTCTTCTGTAGCCTCTTCCACCTTCTTTACCACCACACACCACAAATATGGAGGTATAAAGTGCAAGCTTCATCACTCACTGATAATCCAACAAGTGGCAAAAAGCCCTCTATGCTGAGCACAGACAAATAACAACAATGGTCAGGAACTTACAGTCCAGGGAAAATCAAATACCTGAATCCTGAGAACTGCAAGTGCTTCCACTGTGCCTACAGAAACTTCACAGCTAGTACACAGGAATGGTCAGCATATAATTTGTAAGACTAACACAGTTTGTCCCCTCTCTTGCTCTGTTTCATCAACCCAGTTAATGGTTCCTCTTCAACCTTAAGTTTCTTCTGGGATCCCATGATGAGTCTAACACCAGAATTGCAATCATCAAGTATTACCTCTGGGTAAAAACGGAGTGACGAGGACATGCTAACAATCCAATGTTCTGAATAAAATATATTGTGTTGGTGTCTTAAAAGACTCACAATTCATAGGATAAGCAAACAGTACAGGCCTTTGCTTTTTGAAGTTAAATTCCCTGCCTTTAACTCAGTTATCAACTGAGGCTTTAAAAGACTCAGGACTGACTATGGATAATTAGGTAAGTATCAATAAATATACTAGTTTTGACAGAAATCATACTAAAAAGTAGGGGGGAAAAACCAAAACAAACAAAAAAAAACCCACCAAAAAAAAGAAAAAAACTCAAAAAAACCCCCAAAAAAAGCCAAACCCCCCCCCCCAAAAAACAAAATAAAACCACAAAAAAGCAAAAAAAAGAAGGAAAAAACCAACAAAAAAAAAAGGCGACAAAAAAATCCCCCCCCCCCCCCCCCCAAAACCTAAAACCCACAGGATAAAAAAGGACAAAAAAGGGGAAGGAGAAACTTTTGCTTTATTAGCACAGGTTGAAACACCAAGCGCAGAATTTATTGAAACTCTTGAGCATTTCCTTCTCCTGAAATGCAGCTTCAAGACAATGATACTGAATCCCCTGATTATAACAATGCTTTCTAAAGTAATGATTTCCATTAAAGGAAGTATAGCAGAAAAGAAAAATTCTGGGCTAAGAGCATGTTATTCTGCTTACTGTGCAGAAATCATACAAAATAATTTTCATTTTACTGGTTGATGAACTTTAGTTGTCTAAGCTTATATAAAGCAGCACAAGATTTCTAGACACTACCTCAAAAACTAAACTTCCTGTAATCTGAGAAACACTGGGGAAAGTCACTCTGTCACTGCCTAACTATTTTGCTAACTACTCCCTCAGGCTTCCTATTTACCTAGGCTCCTCCAACCAACTCTGTAAGTATTTCAAAACTCTCTTGTGAGTGCTAAGAGAGCGAGCAATATTAGAAAGGAAAGAGAAAGTAAAACAAAAATGAAGGTATAGATAGATTACTGGTAAACACACACCAAGCAGTTCACATTTTCCCTGAAGTTTACAAGAATTTGATTCTTAAAAGAGTTTTATACCTGTGTTATCCATAAGCATTATTTTTCCACTGACGTGGACTAAATTCTTGAATGTATATAACTAAATATATGAGCTACATAATATGATTTCCTTTTGATAAGGAGACAGAAAATGTTCAAGAAAGAGATTCTTTGCAATTCATACTTAGAATTGTTAATTTTAACTCACTTTCATGTAGTTTTACAAGAATACCTTTTTAAGCTTTTCTGAAATTTTTCCTCAAGAATGATGAAAAAGAACGATACTGAACATTCCTAACATGGTAACAATACTATTTATCAGTGGAGATGAAGTAAAAGATGATTGTCAGAGCTGACCAGAGGAAAACATCAGACAGGAGAACAGTGGCACCGATCACACAAGAGCACAAGGGCAGAAACAAAGCAGGATTACACCATAGAGAAGGAGAAAGTTGGCAGCTGTGGTACTGCAAACTGTTTTCTTTAAACCATTACCTCTCCATCTTTGAATACAAGGCCTCTATACAAATGTTGCAGAGAAAAGGAGGTCATTACTATAGCACAATACAACTCTCACACCGAGATGAGGCTCAAGCTTGCAGACACACAGCACTGAACTCACGCAGGCCTGCTGCCACCCCGTGGTATTCCAAAGTAGCTGCTCTGAAGAAAAGGGCACACTTTTCTGCACTCCAAAAACCAAACTGCAAATCACTGCCTAACCAATGAACACACTTCTTAAAGTATCTCCTGCTATATATTAAATCTAGCTTAAATTTAACCACATTTCAGAAGCTGTATGACTGGAAAAAAAATAGCTGACCACAAGTAATCATACTTCTTTGAGCCCAGATACAAATCCTTAATGCTTAAGTCAATGCAAGGGCTTTCCTCAGTTTTGAGATATGTCTCTCACCAAATCAAATAAAAATTACTGACATCTAGTCCAACAGTTTCAAACAAGAATTTTCTAGTCTATAAACATGTAACAGTTTGAGATCCAATGGCTTATCTTCCTAAAAAACATGGTTAAAAAAGCTTTTTCATAACTCAAACAAGCAAACTTCTTACCACACACATGATGTAAGAGAGGATGGCCCCAGAGGAGCCGATGAGTGCACCAACAATGGTCAACAAGTTGTTGTTCAGGAGAAAGCCCTCAGCACACAAAGCCCATCCAGAGTAACTGTTCAGGACAGTAATAACTACAGGCATATCAGCACCTCCAATAGCTGCTGTTAAAGTGACACCCTGGAGAAGGAAAGAAAATACTTAACGTCAGCAATCACTAAGGAGAACACCCAGAAAGGACACTCAGCCCACAGCACTGAAAAATAAATATAGAATGGTTTGTGTTGGAAGGGACCTTAAAGATCAGCCAGTCCCAACTGCCCTGCCTTGGGGAGGGATATTACCCACTAAATCATGTTGCTTAGGGTTCCAACCAACCTGGTCTTGAACACGTCCATGAATGGGGCATCCACAACCTTTCTAAGCAACTATCAAGTTACTTAGAGCCTATTCAAGTATTGTCAGTGTAGGTATCCAGGCTGAGAATTCAACTTGCCAAATCTGCCTTTTCAGAGAGAACAGGAAGGTACCCCACCATTCTCATGCTCAGCTTAGTCACATTTTTTTACTTGCAAAATTATCCTACTAGCTCCATGGAACTGTTCATACCATTAAGGCATTCATATTGAACAGTCTTGCAAGACTCAGTTTACAGAATGGCAATATTCAAGGTAAATTTTGCAACACTGGCATACACTGGTGTAGGTGAATGGCAGAAGTTACACAAGGACATCATCTCAAGAGGCTATCATAATAATCCGTAAATCAGAGCTCTTTCAGGTATTTTAGGGATTACCTTTCTAAAAAGTCTTCTCTAATATCACTCTGTCGCATAAAAAAAATTCATTAATCAGTAGCTGCAAAACGTAAGTAGAAAAATGCTATATAGATCTAGAAAAGTCAGTTGCTACTTGCTACTTCAACTTACCACACAGGCATGCACCATGCCCACTGTGACTCAGGATGGCAAAATATAATGAATAAAGAGGAAACTTGCAGGACTGGAGAATAAACTCCTTTTGTAACTTGTTTCACTTTCTACAATTCCTTAACTTACCATTATGGCTGAGAGTGCTGACACAGAACCCAGGCAAGTAATTCCCGTGGTGTAAGAAGGATCAAGCATGTAAGGTATCATCCCACCAAAGCTGGCAGCCAGCAATCCTGCATTCAATGCATGCCGACCAGGCAAGAGCAGAGGTGCAGAGTTCAGGATACCTGCGATCAAACACATTTTCAGACATGAACATGTACACTCAAGGAAGCCTGCTGCTAACATTCAGAGAAGACTGAATAACTCAGCAAAAGAAAAATTAAAAAAGAAAAAAAGGGAGGGGTAGAAGATAAAACAAGTTAGTGGAAGCTGAGATTTTCTGCTGACTTAGAACTGCAAGACAGTTAAACTTCCTCTAGATTCTCAAATACTCTTCTTTCAACTGTGTTTACTTCTTATTTCACTGAAGTGCTCCAGAATAGCTAGAAAAATCTCTTTTCCTTTTGAAAAGCCTTTTTATTTTTCCTTCAACAAAGTCCTTCCACTTTGCCTCCAGGTCTTTGTATGTTGAATATGACACACAGTAGAAGGAAGCTTTTAGCTGGAACTTCTACACAAGGATTATCTCAGTCTCTCAAAAACTGTGTGCTTAAAAAAATGACTTCACAGGTAACACCAAGTATAAAACATTCCTATTTTCAAATGCATTAATTTCACAACTACCCTCAGTCACACGGAACTCCCACAGCTTCCCACATCTGCAGAAACTTGAGGGGAAAAGGCGGTTCAGTATTTCTGTGATTCAGTTAAAAAAGACAGTCACATTAATTTCATACTAGGGTTTGGTTATTTTCAAACCACATGACAAAGGGTTGAAACAATGCAAGTTTGCCAGTAATTACTTACATCAGAAATAAGTGTCTCATTTAGATTTGAAAAAAAAAATTAATTCCCATTTAAAATTCATTTTCATTTCATTCATTTTCATTTCATTTCATTCATTTTAATTTTCTCATAAAAATTTGAGAAAAGCTGAATTCAAGGGAAACAATGAACTGATGGTCTCAGCCAGGGGAGTCAAAGTGTGTGGCTCACTACCCTTTTCCATACCATAGGATCAGTAGTTTGCTAATATAGACAAACTTCATATTTCATACCATAATGATATGAAAATGCAAGGGAGAAAAAAGTAAACAAAAATAGGAGAGCAGGCTCAAACAGGCAGTGAAGTTTACCAGGGACATGCGCACAAATCACTGAGGAGGTACAATGGAGAGAGAAAAAATAACTCAGAACAAATAAATTAATAACTACTTAGCAGAGATACATCAGAAATACATACTACTGACAAATCCTTCAAAAGATTATTAGAGAAGACAGCTTTCCATCCTTGTCATATTTCCTCCTTCAAAGGCTGGTCTCACAAACATTGAAGAAAGCAAAGAGATGTTTCCCAAAGGAACTATTGCAAAGTTAACAAAAGGATTAGTAATAGGAAGCTCTTAGCCTGAAATTCTTAGTACAAGCATCACCTCAGCTTCTCAAAAGCTGTGTGTTTACAAAACCAAAAATAAATGCAATAAAGAAAACTTCACATGCATAATAACCAGGAATTAGTGAGTATTTAACTTAGAAAACGTATTTGCTAAAACAGCAAGAGGCATGGAGCATGGAATCTGTGCAGTGGGTAAATAGACAGTGAACTGAATGGTTTAAAGTGAGGCAGCCTCAATATTGCAGGCTGCCTACCTTAATGAAGATTGCAGTGTTAAGAACAAAATCCTAGAAGTATTACTAGGGCTCACAATACAGCAACATGAGAGTTTCAAGCAAAATTCTGCTCAGAAATACCAACTTGTGATCATTAAAGTTCAATAAAATGAATTTGAGAAAAAGCATCAAGTAGTGTCTTAACACCAAAGCAACACTTATTTCTAGACAAGATGAATAATAATATGTCAAAGCACTGAAGACAACTTTTCATAATTAAAGCTGTACACAAATTAAACAGAATTAGAAACAAAAAAGTACTCGTAAAAATTAAACATTTAAACTTTCACCTGGTCCAAAATACAATGGTTTTTTTTTCAACTACATAGCAGTCTAAAAGTAGAGTCAAATCCCAAGGGAAGAAAAACCCTTTAATAAATATTTAATTCTGAACAGGAGGTCTCACCTTGCAGTTTTCCATACGCAACAAGAGAGCCACTGAATGTCACTCCCCCAATGTACGTGCCAAGATATGCCACAATCTTGGTGAGGTTTGCAGCAGGGTTGCTGGAGAAGTGAGGATATTCAATCATGTACTCTGCTACACAGGTGAGCACAGCAGCTAAACCGACCAAACTGTGGAAAGCAGCCACTAGCTGAGGCAGATCTGTAATCTGGATGCGTTTAGCAATTGTCAGACCTATTGAGAGATGAAGACAGAAGGGAAGTCTTAGAAAACACAACCCACCTGTTCAGCTAGAAATTAGTACAGGATGGTTCAGTGTGCAATGATTACACATACACAAGTCTGTTCCAACTAGAAATCCCTATGGCATTGAACCGAAGGTTGCACATGTGAATTTTGTGCATCATGAAAAATAGAAAGAGTAAAGCATATCATGGGCTAAGAAGCTTCACCAAATATTGAGAAATTCATTGTTTTCTGTAACAAAGGCACAGTATGAAAGAGAGAATTTGGCAGTATTCGGTCAGGAACTGAACAGAAGTACAAAGCTGGGCAAGATCATTTACCTCTGGACACAAGTTTTCCTATTAGAGATGACGTGGTCCCAACTTTTCAGTCAGCACCAGCACTTTACCAGATTGTAAAGCATTAACAAAAGCCCTGACAGTTACAATATTTTGTTCACACATTTGCCAAATAATTTTGCACAAGCCACAAGTGTCAGTTAGTCAATTCACTTGGGAGCTATACAGTATTTTATGTATATACAGGTTGCATATATGCATGCATGGAACATAGATTGTTAGTTCATCATACACATACCTATGGTCCCACCAAGTGCCATTGCACCTGACATCTGCGCCAACAATGCAGGAGTGGGATTAAGGCTTCCAAGAGTTGCAGCTAAACCTCCTGCAACACCAATCATACCCAAAGCATTTCCAAGACGAGCTGTTCCTTGGGTAGACAAACCAGCCAGGGCACCAACACAGCACAGTCCTGAGCCCAGATACATCATCTTTAAAGGAAGAAAAAACATCAGTATGAAGTAGTGACAAATTGCATTGCTATAAAACATCTCTGATAATTACACAAAATGACTGATTTCTCCAGAATGTGTTTAAGTCACAACTCTGAAATGAAGTCAAGAAACTTTACAGGATGAGGTTTTGGCCAATTAAAATGTGATATCTATAAAGATTTTCCCTCCCTTGACGACCCTTTTTTATCTGCAAAATGACTATTAATTAAAGCCAAACCAATTTTCCTCATCAGTTTAGAAGAAACCTTTCCTTTAGCACACAAATCCAAAACAATATGGTCCTCTTCATTATAAGGATAGTTTCATAATTTGTTTATGGCAAATTTGAACTAAGAAATAGCTTTGATAGTTCTGAACTACCAGCAAGAGTGTGGCCAGAAGGAGTAAAACTGTGATCATTCCCCTGTAGTCAGCACTGGAGAAGCCACACCTCGAATCTTATGTCTAGTTTTGGACCCCTCACTCTAATAAAGAGCAAGTCAAGAGAAGGTCAACTGAGCTGATGAAGCATCTGGAGCAGAAGTCTGATGAGGAAGGAGTTGGGGCTGTTCAGTCTGGAGAAAAGGAAGATCAATGGAGACTTTATTACTCTGTACAATTCTTCAAAATGAGATTGTAGCCAGGTGGGAATTGGTCTCATTTCCCAGGTAACAAGTGAGAGGACAAGAGGAAGTGGCCTCAAGTTCATGGGGAAGGTTATATTAGATATCAGGACATTTTTTTTCATGGAAAGCATGGCCAAACTTTGGAACAGGCTGCCTAGAAAATGGAGTCACCATCCCTGGAAGTGTTCGAAAAAACTTGTGGATATGGTACTTGAGGACATGGTTTAGTGGTGACCATGGTGGTAGTGCAAGGCTGACAGCTGGATTTGATGTTCTTAAAGGTCTTTTCCTACATTAATGATTCTGTGGCATTCTGTAACTGTTGTTTGCAAAAAGTATAAACAAACTTACATGAACTGAGCTATAAATGTCCAGATAATTGACAAAACACAAATACATTACAAGGCTCTGCTATAACAGTATGTTTGGATTCACTTTTTCCAAATGCACAAGGCAATACAAAGTGATTTTTCTTACTATTAAAACAAATGTAAACAAAAGTTTACTATAAAAGGTGTTATAGTATACAATAACCATTTATATAACTATATATAACAATATATAGTTATATATATATATTGTACATTTCTCTGCACTGAAAACTGATCCCATCCTTTTTTAACTGTCATGCCAAGCTGAAACATTTCAGAAACATTTAAAACAAAGACTGATTTCTGTAGTTACTGTATTATTTAGACTGCAGTTTAGGAAAACAGTCCAATAAATAAAAGCACCTGCTATGTTAACACAAAACCAAACAACAGCAGAGCTTTTAAAGTATGTTAGCTATGTGACTGCAAGCTCACAGTTAATCAGCTTCAGATTAGCCTTGTGGGAACATGCAGCTGATGGAAAGACCTTGGATTATTTGTTATCTACTCCTCCACAGAAGAGGCATGAAGAAACATAACACTGAGCACTGGGCTAAGAGCCATGAAGTTATCGTCTTACTTGTTCAATGTAATAGCCACTGCTGAGAGCAGCTGCATAGCCTCCTACAAATACACCACCAGGGAGCAGGTACAAGTAGTTGTACTCAGGAGGGTCTGTGGGACGTTTGAACATATCCAGCATTCTCTGTGTAACTAAAAAGCCACCTGGACAAAGTAAAGGAGCAATCTTAAAAAAATAAAATCTGAAATCAAGCACATGCCAAATTATAAGAGAAGTATTTAGTAATACCATATTACCACATGATTCAGCAACCAATAAAGCTAGCAATCTGGAAAACTACTAGGAAACAAAAGCATAATCAGTGTTAGATTTTGCTGTCTCTTTTAGCCTTTTCAGAAGAAAAAGAGGAATTGCTCTGGCTCCATACTCTACACTGACTGTAGGATACAGCTTAGTTTATGACTGCACTCTTTTCCCAACCTGCTCTAGCAAAAGCAGTATTTCTAAGTCACATTGCTAACTTTGTTGCCTTTTTATTATTGAAGCTGGGACTTATGAAGCTCAAAAAAACAGAATTTTGTTCTATGCTGCTAGTATGCATTTCAAGTAGGAAAATTAATACCAGTAGAAATCCTCTACAACTACCCCCTTGGGTTACACAGGAAAAAAATATTGTATACAATCACCAGCCAAATTTATGAAAGGAAAATGCACATTTAAATAATTCCTAAAAGAGCTTACTCCACAGGGTATGCAAAATATCTACAATAACTACTGTGAAAATTGGAGGGTTTTTATTGATAAATGCTTCTCAGAGTCTATTCTCACACTAGTATTTCTGGAATTATACAATTAAATAACTACAAGAAATTTAAAAATTACCCTAGTACTTGAAGTTATCCTCAGGAGAAAAGCTAACATTCATACCTGCAATATTGACTGAAGATATAAAGGTTGAAAGCACTGCTAGGCTTTGGGAAATGTCTTGAGGGAGATAGTGTCCTCCCATCAGTACCAGCCCACCAACTGCAGTCAGACCTATTTAGAAGAGATAAAAGCATTACTGGAAGAGGTTACTGTGTAATCATAAAAGGCGCTACACCTACAGGAAATTTCCTTTCAACTCAAATTTTGACCCCTACTTCACACATTAATGGTTAAAAGAAGACTACCACAGTCTTTTTCAGGAATACAAACATGCTTCAAAAGAAAAAAAGAAAGAAAAAAAAACAAGTAAATGAATGTAGTTTTGAAGAACAGTGCCCCAGGTGCAGAATTAGCCAAGTACGTGCTCAATAAAAGAAACTTTGTTTATAATAATCAAAGCAGATCCACATATAGCCAAACACAGATATACAAAATCTTACTTATAAGAATTATGAATTTTATGGATATTTTAGGATTGATTTTCTTTTTTCCCCTCTCTCAAAACACATAGTTTTAGGAGATGAATGGAAGAATGTAAAAAATATGAAAGATTAAATTATTTTCGGGGCAATCTTTTGAAGAGATGGGAGAAAAGATGTGGTCTATGAAAGGAGACTGTATCACTCCAAATAAAACAAACTTTTAAGCAAATAGGTCAAGTGTAAAAATTACTTCAGAAAATTAAAAGGATATCAAAAGGATAAATTAAAACATCACATTTGCCTTTCTTTTGAAAAAAAAGATACTCTCAGAACACATTGTTTCAGGTTTCCTTGCTATTTATGAAAGTAAACTCAAACATGCACACCAGTACTAATTCAGGTAAAAGGAGCTGTGGCTGCTTCAAGTAGAGAACAAGAGGCTGTGTGACAGCCACTTACCTGAGATAGCATTAGTCACAGACATAAGTGGGGAGTGCAGAGCAGGAGTCACACCCCACACTGTGTGGTACCCCACTATCCCAGAGAGGCCAAACGTTGTCACCATTTGTGTGAAAGCATCATTAGGTGCTACAACGCCCAGCCCTAACATACCAGCTAAACCTAGAAGAAAAGCACAGGAAAGCTCTGTAACTTTTCAATAACTTCTTACATTTAAACTGTATCAAACAGGAGCCTAGTACTGACACAAAAGCAAAATGGAGTTCTCTGCATGGACTGGTTTCAAAATCAGGGAGATAATTTCTTCAAATACACTACATTCTTTCAGTGCTAATCTTTCCTTTGTAACAGAAAATAAAGCCATACATACAATCCACACATATTTGTTACACATGGACACAATGCGGCTAAGATAGGTTTCTACACCAACACTGACTGAATCCTGTCACTCCCCTGTTCTGTAGGAAAAAACGTAGAAGTCACAATTATGTTGAGATATTGCTCAGATGTATCAAAGCATATGCATGAAGAACAGGGATTAAAATTAAGACTACTGAATTCATTAATTACTTCATGCAAAAGTTCTGATACACTTTGTCAAAGCAAAGTCCTACTTCCAATACTTCAGTAGACTGTGGCCATTTAAGTCTCACACAATACAGTAAAATCTGAAGAAAGCAAAAGCCATTGAACTGACTCTGCTGCAAAGTTGGGGCACAGTCCCCGGCAGGAGTCCTTCCTGCTTTTTAACCATTTTACTAATATTTAAGTACAGTCAAACATACATATATGCAGAGAATCAGCACGTGTTGGAATGTCAAATACTTTTGGTATTTCACTTTTGGTAAAATTTCAGAAGTTTTATTTTCCCTCTCAAGCAATTCTTACACTATGCTGATTTTGCATCAGGATACACCAGCCAATCAATTGCTCCCCAAATAGCTATTCAATTAAATGAGTTAGATGATGGGTCATTCAAAAGTATTAGTCAAATGAGAAGTATTCTACACTGGCTCTCCAGCTATGGAAGTTGCCTACCTGCTGTGTATATAGACGCAGTAGTCATGGTTTTTCTAAAAGGTGTAATAGTAGCTGCTTTTTCTGCTTCCAGCTCTGCTACAGTCTTCTGCTTCACTGGTGCTCCCTGAGGAATGTTTTTTGGTGGAGGTGCTGGGAAAATCACTTTGCCATCCTGACAAGAGATATTTACAGTTATGCCTAGCATGGAATATGCTTAGTACTTTTCTTCTCAATCCTGCAATTCAGGCGAGTGCTAACATCCTACAGCCATGCCCAGGAACAAGCTCTTTTTCTGCATCAGCAGAAGTTTGCAAGGCACGACCAAGTTACTCATACTGGTTTACACATTCTTCAGACAAGATTTGATATTAGTATCCAAGAGTACCTGGTGAAGACACAGCACAAGGCTCCAGAGCAGAAACAAGAGAAAAGTAAAGAGATAAAGTTCCTTAAATGGAAAACATCTAGGCAAAATAAAACTAAGTCTTGGAAATAACAAAATCTGCTACAGATGTGAACTGTAAGCACAGCCTTTCCAGACCTCAGATAGAAACCCAAGGATGATATCCCACATTCTTTGTTAATCTTCAGGCCTCTGTGGAGCTATCAGCACTGAGCTGTACTCACCATTTCAATGACCTGGGAGAGCTGAAGTCTATGCCCTGAGTTTTTATTTTATTATTTTCTGATAAAGCTTCAATTATTTTGCATATTCTAGTTTCACCATTTTTTTCTCTTACTATAAATGGAACACTTTTTATTTTTTAAAGGGAAAAATGTTTTTCTGGAAGAATGCTTTGGTGTGGTAAAGCCTCAAATATGTTTTAAGTAGCTATGTTTTTATCACACAAAACACACAAACTTTATCTTTTTTCCTATTTTTCATTGGTAAATACATTAGATTTAACCTTGACAAGAAGACAAGACTAAAAAGAAACAGAGGAATTTTCAGCTAAATAAACACACCATTACCCATACGCTCCACCAAGCCACCTCTGAAATCTGCTGACATGCAGTATCTCTGAACACATTTTGAAGAGACAGAAATTATAAATGATAGGTCTGTACTCACAAATTAAGAATAGAGTATTTATAGAGTATTTAGTGGCTCACCTTCATTACTACAGTTCCTCTAATAACATGATCCAGAGTCCCATAGTCGAAGTCATCTTTTGGATCAAAGTAGAAGTTCTCTTTGTCAGGACTAATAGCTTTCAGAAGTTTGATAATATTATTAGAATACAGGGTACTGGCCTGAGTAGCCATTCTGCTAGGTAGATCTGTGTACCCAATGTGTGTAACACCCTGAAAAAAATCCAAGTAAAACAATAAGGATTTGTACAATCTCTGAAAGAGCATCATCTCTTCCAGTATATCCTTCTAGAAATATCTATCCAAACTGTTGATTTATCTTGGTTTATAATCTCAACTAAATTGGTTACCTGCAGTTCTGACTCTACTACGTCAGGGACAGATCACTCACAGTAGCTACAGAATCCAACATGATCAATTCCAAAACCTTAAACTCTATTAGCAACAAGACTTCACAGACAGGAGACATATTGGTGCAAGAGCTTGTCTTCTCCAAATCCTACATTCTCTCAGAACCCAAATTCTTTAAGCAATCAGATAACAGATTCATCCATCTAATGCTTGGCATCTTCTCAGTTTTTCTGGAAGGCAGGCAGGGGAGACAAGTTTCTGTATACCACTGGAGTGAAGGGAGCTCCCTCAGAGCTGTGCAAGAAATATGTCTGAGTTCATATGGATGTAAAAATGTAGCCTAATATATCCTCACTGCTTAAAGAACTAATGAGAACTAAAGGATATCAGGCTTTAGGAAAGAATGGGAAGCTGAGGCTGGCATATACTCTGAGGTGCTCAAAAGCAGGCATGCGTTAAAACACTGCTCCCACAACTTACAGCTAAGATCCATCCTGTGGCTTCCTAATGCAATGCTCTGGCACAATCCTAATAGTTCTGCACTGCTCCTATTTTCCATAACACAGAGACAGTACACTAAATCCAGGGGTAACACTCCTCTGACTAAAGTGTTCCATATAAACCCTTCATGCAAGTATCTGCTTACTTCTCTTCCACATTCTCTAGTTTCAGTTTTAAGCAATGACATCAAAAGCCCTAGAAAGCCACAAAGACAAGCGCAACATGTGATTCTTTGATATATACAAACAGATTTCTGCTTATGTCAACAACAACCATGGCAGCAGCGTCCTACAGGCTTCCCAAATAAAGGCATTATATACTTGCATTACCAAATTACACCCTAGGAAATCTGCTACTATAAATCTCATCACTCAGATTTCTGTAATTGTTAGCAGACTTCACATAAGCATCAAAAACAAAACCCAAAAAGCAGAAAGACAAGTTCTCAACTGAGCAAATGAACACTGGAGCAAAACCAAAGTAATTCAGTTCAGACCAAAGGACTTTCTTTAAGGAACCAATTTATGCTACATCTACTTTGGGTTTCAAGTGCTTTGGATGCTCTATGGACAACACACTCACATTACGGAAGATAAAGAAAAGCAAAGTCAGCACCCTCCTGAAGCTGAAATAGTACTTAGTAAGCCAGAGACTTTGTACTGAAGTAAACACTGAGAGTCTGAACCTGCTTAGCTTTGCCTGTGACAGGAAATGTTTCTCTCCAGCCACGGGAGGTAATAAGCAAATCAAAGAACCTATCGCTACTGCTGTGTTTTTTAGCTAGACCAAGAAATAGATATCAAATCCCACCTTCAACTCAGAAGAGACAAACACTGGACTTGGAATTTTAAGTAGCAAGAATTCTGTAATATCCATTAACAACCAAATTAACACTATACAAAGGTGTTAGTTTCTTTAAAAATATTCAAATTGATCTATTTAAATAGTGACCAAATGCAAATCTAAAGGATTACTTGAGACCAAAGCAGCTGAAAGACTGCTGAAAATCCAGCTGCTTATTTTCAGCATACAATTTACAGTTTTGTCCAGGTGAACTGAGAATGAACTGTAGATTAAAATGCTCACCTTATGAACATACATTTCCCCAGGCTTTGTAGTCTCAATATTTCCACCTGCTTCTGCAGCTAAATCCACAACAACTGAACCTTCCTTCATAGATTCAATCATATCTTTCTTAAACAAGATTGGAGCTTTTTTGCCTGACAAAACAAGGCATAGCAAGTTAAACGCAAAATACAGCTTTCTATCTGTTGAGCTTAGGAGATGACTTCTCTTTGCTCTATATATAAGCTTTAATTTTGTAAGCAAAATTTTCAAGTATTTGGTACCTAGGATAAAAAAACACACAAAGGTTTTTTTAGAAAGACAGAAGAAATGCTAGAACATTCTGCTCCAAAAGCATACAGGAAAGTTATGCATGGTAGTCTACCAAAGATAAGTCCAATTCTGCCAGCAAACTGACAGTCCAATCTCACAATTTCAGTCATAACAAAAAAAAATTTTAAAAAAAAGAGCCACCACATTGCCAGCTAGTAAAATAGAGACATTGTGCAACACAAAGCACTAAAATCTAAGCTCTACCTTACTGTGTTTCTATTACAAAGCACAGTTCCATTTCAATCAGACTTGCTTCAGTGCACAAGTTGTATAGCAGAAGTAGTTGTGTAGTCGTGATGCAATAGATATGCAAGAGAATTATATATTCTCACTTTATTACTAAACACTCCTTTCTTAGTAAGAAAAACATGACAATATTTGATTCATACTGATCGTCCATGAAAACAAAAGTTGTTTAAAAAAAAAGGACATACTTTAAAACCAGGCCTTTATCACAGAAGCATAAAGGTGAACGTTCACACAGACATAATTTATTATCTCCTCTATCTTTATGCAGATGCATAAACTTCAAAAAAAAACAATTTACCTAGAAGAATGAAAATTTTCATTTTCCACATCAAGCATACCTGGAATAAGTGCTGTAGTGATGATAATGTCAACATCTTGGCACTGTTTGGTAAAGAGTTTCATTTCGGCTTCAATAAATTCTTTGGACATTTCTTTAGCATAACCACCTTGTCCCTCTCCAGATTCCTTTATGTCTACTTCCAACGGCTCAGCACCAAGAGACTTGAACTGTTCCAGGGCTGCAGCTCTAGAAAAAGAAAATTGTAGTTGAGAGAAAAACCACTACTTTAAAAATACATCATGACCAGTGACTTAAGTAGCAATCTTCAGACAAGTGATGTAAAACTTACTTTAGTATTAAGGAGACCATAACAAAAGTCCTCAGCTTTCTGTATTCAGTGCAAAAAATAATTGCACTGATAAATTCAGGTTCCAGTCAGACTTGAATAAGGAATGAAGGTAGCCTATGGTTTCCTATATAGTCAGCAGAGTTGCTTCAAGAAAAACCTCAAAGCTGAGGCTCTGCTGATTAACTCTCCTCATGCATTTCTGTTGTCATGACTTGGTAAATCTACAGCCCAAACAAAGGTGCCAAAAATGGGAGATAAGCACAGAACCCATGACCTTGTCTTTAAACTGTGAGATGGGAAGTATAAGTAAATCTTATTTTCACGGGGAAAATTACCAGGGGGTGGGTGTTTGAAGTTGTGGCTTCCCAAAATTCTGTAATTTATTTCGCATCATATGACATCACGTTAAAGAGACTAAATTTCAGTGTTAGGTGAACAGTGACAACATCAGAGAATTAAACATAAATGTTCTTGAATCTAAAGATAAAAGTATCAAGAGTACTTAAGAAGGGAATTAAAATAAAAATGGAAAAGTTTTAGACAGATTTCAAAATAAAACATAAAGGACTAATAATGGCATAGAAATAGTAGGAAGTGAATTGTGACTCAGTGTAGTACAAATCATTTCACTCTAATACAGCCATAAACAATCTTCAAGTAATTTCAAATTGTTTATTACAATTTTCACACCCTTACCTAGTATCAAATCCACGAACCACTGCACCCATCGATTTTGCCGCTCCTGCAGAAGCCAGGCCAGCAACCCCTCCTCCAATGATCAGCACCTAAAATGATAAATCTCATTAACCAGCCATTTAAACTAGATACTTTATGATAAAACCAAATTTAATTGGGCAGAGTTGCCCCATATATCCAAGAGTTTAAAAGCTGTAACTCCTAATTACATATATCTAAGAGGCAACTCTTCTGTAGCTAGTAGTTTCTCTAAGTAAACATAGGTTTTCTCCTTGATATCTTCCTTTTTTCCTTCCCTAATTCTAATTTCATTTCATTTCAATCCAATCCACCTGTAATTCCAATCAAGTAAATCTTTCCATTGCACTCCCCAATGCACAAGAAATACCAGTCTCTCTGAATTTTTTTAACTGCTTTCTTACCTTCTCATACTTTGAAAAAAAATTAATCCAACCCCTTATAGCTAATCTGATGTTTAAAACTAAGCAACCTTAAATAAAATTCAAATTATTCTATTATTCCCAAAACAAAACCAGAACAGATGTGAACAAAAAGTGGTATGAGAATAAATTACAGTGATTTCTGAAGTGTCTAGAAACAGCCCAAAGGCAGGAAAAAAGCCTTTTAACATAGTTTCCGCAACAGCTACCTTTGCTAAGAAATTCACATTTTCTTTTGCCACAATGTTTGTTTAATGAAACATACCTTTGCTGGAGGAACTTTGCCAGCAGCTGTGATTTGACCCGTGAAAAATCGACCAAAGTGATTTGCTGCCAGGACCACAGCCTTGTAACTGTCAATCAAGGACGAACACATATCAGTGTTTTCTCAGATTCAGTAAATTCCATTCATTACATCAATCTAAAAGATGAATATTTGACCACAGTATATGTGTAGGATAAAGCAAGCTTAGTATTTTACCACTGAACACAAGCTCAATAGTCTTTATTCATACTTCTATGGAGACGTCTGACAATATTTGATCTTTTGTTTGTAACTGCCATGGCAATTCCATTCACACTGAGTGTTCTTCGGGTTAGTTAGCTCCTAACAATACCAGATCCCCATGACAGACAATCTGTATTCAAGATAACTTAGTTCAGAGCAAAAAGGGGCTAGACAAAACAGTCAAGGAATTAGAAGAATTGTATTCAGTTTTGTTTATTTTAAAAGCATTGCTCTGATCTGCTATAAAGCTAACCATAAAAAACTTTAACACTACCCTGCTTGAAACAGCTCTGCATGAAAACACAGATGTAGAATCATTTTAGATATACCTAATATCAAAGCACATGACTTTAATCCAGCTATACTTAAAGAAGCAAAAAAAAATCATACCCAGCAATGTTGGCCATGGAGCTAAGTGCATCATATCCCTGAGCAATGGTGACCCGTGGAACCTGATCCATAGCCAAGACAGTAGCTTTTTTTTCTGCAAGTTTTTCCAGGAGGTCTGGATTTTGTGCTGGGTAGATAAAACTAATCAGGGTTGCTGCTGTCTTGAAAAGATCTGCCTCATGTACACCTAGAGATGAGTTATATATAGGACCTCTCACCTGAAAAAGAAGTTTCTAAGTTAATCAGAGGAAAAAAATCAGAACACATTCAATTACTTTCTCTCAGGTTGTAGTCTATCCATTCCCATACAAAAAGTACAGAAAGAAGAAAGTACATCAAAGGCAATTTACACAACTGAACTGAGTAACTGCACTTATCAGCTGCAGTCCACATCATGGAATTGGCTCTAGGTGGATTGGTGACAGGGCAAACACCTCATCAGCACACACCTTCACCAAGGTCTGATGACCTTTAACTGGCAGTCGCTTTTGTTACAATCAGCTACCCCCAAACCCACTATTTTTAAGCACAATGACTATGCAACAGATATGACAATTAAGCTCTACAAACTAAGAATCACAAATAAGGTTGCAGTGCACGACTACATACACGGAATTTCATGCCAGATGTCCAGCAAACACTCATCTTCATCTATATTCACTTCTCAGTTTCTCACTTTTCTCCAAACAGAAACCTACTTAAAAGCATTGTTCATAAAGCAGCTCACAGAAATTCAATGTTCAATGCTGATGGGATAATTTTAAACAGAGCAACTGAAGGAAGCCTCAATAAGGCAAAGGTATTTTTTCTCTTTTTTTCCCTTCAAGACTCTGCACAACCTAAGACCTTTCAAGTAAGATTGCTTTTAGTTCTTTTCTCAAAATTTTAAACACATCTTTGCTGTGAATGAGAAGTTAATCTTATTTTCTAAATCACAAACAGCACTATTTAAAAAGTAACTAGAGTTATATGTTACCAATTTGGGACAAAAGATTTCTTAGAGCAGGTATCTCATCTGACTAGATTCCAGAACTAGTCTACCTCACTCTAGAACACAACTCTTAGGTAGTTAAAAACTTGCTAGAGATATTATCCACATTTTTTTCAACACTGTCATTTCCTTTTTTTTAGTGTAGGTGCATGCCTGAGCTATTAAAAAAAACCCAAAGCTTGAATCAGAACTCAAAATGGAAAACACTAATTTAAATTACCTTACTTACTGAATTTTCCACAGATTATCAGAAAAAAAATTACTTATACATTTCTCCAAAAACAATGTAATAGGAAATATACTAATAAAGTAATTACTTTCACAATCAAATCAGAAGCCAAGACTTCCTTGGTCCCCTGGATCTTTGCTCCAACTTCTCTGTAATGGTCATCAGAAAATTTAGAACCTTCTCCAGCACCAGATTCCACCACAACATTGAAGCCTTGCTTAACCAAGGCTTGAACTCCAGCCGGTGACAGAGCCACTCTCTTCTCATTCTCAAATATCTCCTTGGGGACACCCACAGTCAGTTGCTTATATGGAATTCCTGTAAGAGTGGCAGATAAGACAGCATTAGTTGTACTAAACATTAATTAACTGGTATAAGGGACACTCTTCAATGTGTACAGACACATGCAAACACATGTCACAGTTAGCAATTCTCTCTCCTGAGGAGGAAGCAGAATGCTATTTTCCAGGAACATCGTTTACATTTCCTTAAATTACACCATCTTCCTAGAGAGACTTATTTTCTCAGCAATCAGCAGGTGAGCACAATGAGCCACACAAGCAGTAACAAGTGTTTGGTGCAGTTCATACTCGTTGTCATTTACACAGCTCTGATTGTGTAACTGGCATTATGATTCACACAATACCTGGTGTACTGGTGATAACACATGCTGCCTCAGGCCAGAATTTAAATCGCTTTCTAGTCACTTCCAGGTTATTGTGAAGAAAGAAATAAATGAGCTTGAACAGTGGAACTGCATTTTAACTGAATATGTTTGTAATGTATATCAAATTATGCCAAATTATTGAATGCAACATACATACCACAAAGGACACTGAAAGGTGTAACTATATCAATAAGGTACTCTAAAAGTTGCCACAGAAATGAGAAATGTGAATTCAGAAGTAGTTGAAGAATAAATTAATATCCAGCTACTAGTTTCTACAAAGTATTTATCATCAAAGTTATTTACTTGTCTTAACTTGTTCAAAGCTCCACTAAGTAACACCAGGAAACTGCTGAAGCTGAAATTTATGTTTTAGTTAAAGTTTTCAAATTACAAACATCTAACTTAATTCAAGTACAGTTTGGGGGCTTTCAGTCTTGTATCTGAGAGATAAACTCCTCTGATCCAAACAAGTGTTTAAATACATTATTTATGAATACACAGGCTCAAGTAGAAAATCACACATAAAACTATTACATTACTTTAATTACACTGACAGCATGCAGTCCAACATATAGGCTGAATCCTGTACCAGCTTTCACTTACATCTATCCAGAATTTAAACCTGGATTGTGACATTACTATGCAACACCACATGAATATTAATAAACTATAATTTGCGCAATCTAAGCGGTCACTCATATTAATGATCAAGCAACAGCAACAACAAAACCCACCAAAGAAATCACAAACCTAAAAAAAGGGAGAAAGTGGATGAGAGGCTTGTTTAAAATTACATATCTCTTTTTAAATTGTCCAACAGTACTGTGTATTGTGCTACAAAAAATGGTACGAAGCAAAGAATGCAAATTTTAGGAAGGCCTCCTTTTGACTTTCAGATAGAAACAAGTAAAAAAAAGCTAAAAACACACTACAATATAAGAGCTTTGAGGAACTAGATTTAGATTTAAAATACCAAAATAAATAATCTGTGAAATTGAACGTGGACTACAATGTGCCTAAAGTTGGCAATCTGAAAATGTTTTTAGTTAGAAATTTTCAAGCTACTGTCAACTTACTATGTTCTGAAAAACCAGTACAGAGCTGCTAAGAACTGGTACTTAAATACCCATTTCTCAGCCTACTAACACACTAATAAAAATACTAACACATCCAACAAGACAGAATGACAGCTCACCAGACAAAGAAGTTCATTACTTCTAATTGCTGCACCAGGGGAGGTTTTACTGAACCACAGGAAGTTCAGGTTGGACATCAGAAAGAACTTCTTCACTGAAAGGATGGTTAAGCACTGGAATGGGTTGCTAAAGGGAAGTGGTCAAGCCACCATCCCTGGAGGTGCTAAGGAAACGTCTGGATGTAGCACTGAGCGCTATGGCTTAATTGACAAGGTGGTGTTCAGTCAAAGGTTGGACTTGATCTTAGAGGTCTTCTCCAACCTTAATGATTCTATGATTCAAATTACTTCTACTTTTATTTTTAATCTTTGCCTTTGAAATTTGACTAATAAAATGGTAACATATAATTTAAAGATAGAAGTGTTGTGATGTTTTATATGTTGCAGAACATCTGAAATATTTTAATCACAAGACAACACTCAGATTCAGAAACACATACATTCATAGAACATAAAGCCAAAACAGGAGCAAGAATGCACATCTAAAACAACAGATCCACAAAGGTAACAGAGCTTTGCAATGATTTGTTCCACCAGCATACACCAAATCTAAGCATCACCGTGCAACTCAGGCCATACCCACCACAGCAGCACTAACCACTTGTTACCAGCTATGGTAACTGTTGCTGTCACTCAAATTACTCTTGTCATTTGAAGAGACTTTTCTCCTTATCTCTTCTAATTACTACACAATAAAGTACTGCTTCTGATTTTCACTAAATCAACTTGGTGGAAATGAGCTCTCTTGTCTTTTAGAAGCAGGAATGAAACCTAGAAGATTGAAATTTGTTAGGATAACAGAGACCAACCAGAATTTCAGAGAGGAAGCAGCTCTAGGGTATGATAGGATGTAAAACACTTTTCAAAAAGCACTGAGAGAAGTTAAGAACTGAAGTCCTACTTTCCCTTTTCTCCTTTTGAAAGTTTGTGTAGCACAAGAAAGCCAAAGGGGAGGAAAGGAAGGGGAAAACGTGGGGGAAAATAGGGGAAGGGAAAAACAAGGGGAAAGGAGGAAGGAAAAAAGGGAGGGGAAAACATGGGGGAAAATAGGGGAAGGAATAAATTATAGCATAAAGGAAATAGATAACTGCAAATTTAAAGGTACAAAGACATTTGACTAAAGCTTTTATTTTTCTCAAGCAAATCTTCTATAGCTCCTAAGGTTCAAATGACAACAGATGCTTCTAATTTCCTTTTGCTCATCTGCTTCTGTGTGGAGTATCAGAATAGAAGAGTAAATGGCTAGGAGTAAAAGGACAGAAATATACATTCACTAGATGCCAGATATGTTTCCTCATTCCTCACTTCCTTCTTTATTGGTACATCTTGCATGCAATAAAAATTAGTACAACTTTTTCAGATAGAAAGTATTTGCACCTTATTTAGTAAACAGAATGATCACAGACCAGCACTGAGGAACATGCCCTTCTCCGAGCTTTATGAGCTCAAATCCAAGATAAATATCCAACAAGTCTCGTTTGCCTACCTACCTTTCTTCTCTATCCCACTACCAGAACTCCAGCAATCCATAAATATAAAAGCAAATGAATACATAAGCAAACTGTCCATTTGCCAGCTTTTAGCTAGAGTAGGTATCAGACATTTTTCAAGTACACTGCCCCGAGCCTCCACATGATTCAGCACCGAAATGGAGCAGATATCTACAGCTCAAAAACAAAGATCTATCTTAAAACTGCAGTACAGGTCTTGGGAAGAAAGCATTAAAAAGTGGAACACTGGCACAGAGGATTGCAAAGCTCACTTTCAGCTGGAAATAACTCTTGATAAGCCTATGTGAACAGCAGGTCTGTGATGATTTACTGGTGCCAGTGTCCCTGCTTGTTTTCCTCTGCCCAGGTGGTGCTTCAGCAATATCCTGTTAGCAAAGTAATGGAAATAAATTATAAATTTACCCTTTGGATTCTAGACATGACTTTATGGCTGTCCCACCTGCCTGTCTGTGCGGACATACACAACAGCGTATGATCAATATTTGAGCTGGAGGAAGCTTTGTGATTAACACAGATTTGGTTTGTTGGTTTTGGATTCAGCAATTTCATCAAAGTCAATAGTTTTGAAAGGTTGAAAACTAGGGTTATAAACTTAGGACCTTGATTTAGTTTTTATTTTGAGGAAGCCCATCTGCTATCCCTGTCAGGGGTTCAAAGTCACGTTAGAATGTGAAGCCTACAAATTGTCTCTCTAATCCTTCATGTCAGGTAATCTCTTTAAGTACTGCCTTGAGTATGTTTTAGTGCTGCTTTACGACATCATGGACATCTTCCAAATACTGAGTGATATTACATACCTGGAGCACCTTTTTGACTCATTAAGTTTTTAAAGAGTAGAAGATACACAGTACTTAGATTCTCCCACTATCAGAAGTAGAATCATTACATTTTACAGGTCTTGGAATATACATTCCAGTGAAATGCTCTGGCACATACATAACTTAGAACTTCAAAAAACTAGCAAGAAGCCACTCTTTCATTCCCTTACTACAATCCTAACTGTGTAATGCAGACATTGTCAAACTTCAAGTAAACAAAACTATAACTGTGACTTTCTCCACGTAACTTCTATCTACAAGAATCTTAGAGAAGATTATAAGTCAAACCTATAGCAGGAAATACAGTCTTTTGATCTCCTTAACCTGACTTTGGAAATTAGTCTGCAACAAAACAGGATCAACCAATAGAAAGTGACTTAGGGAAAAGATAAAGGAGAGGTTTTGACTATATGCCACATGTTCTGGGATTGAAAACAGGATGCCTATTTTCAGTGTTACTCGAATAACCTTTAAACAAACCATCTCACCTGTCCTGGAGATGAGGACATATTCCGAAGAACAGCAATATGACGTTGGCAAAAAGAAAAAAAACGATACAGAAGATTAAACGAACACCAGATCCCTCCTATTACATAAATAAGGATTTTTTTTTAAAAGGGAAATTAAAGGAGAATATTTCTTTGTTTATAAATAAAATAAAGCTTACCTAGAGAACTAATTAAAAATTAACTGCTACAGGTTTAGAAAAAAGCAGGAAAATTTAAGAAATAAGCCTCAAAATAAAAAGGATATTTAAAATCCCAAAATAGAGAGGGGTAAAAGTCATAGAGCTGTAGGACAAACTAATGTGGGAGTATACTGGGAAGCTCAGTCACTCCACGTGCACCTTTCCCAGGGCTTCAGAAAGTTTTGTCTCTGTTTCTGAAGTAACTGGTCCTAGTGACTACCTGGCACAGATTATGGGAATACTTGTTTACATCTGTATGAAAGTTCCTATAGTTCTATTAAGCAAGTAGCAGCACAAGAGCTGGCAGTAAGAAAATTATCCATGCTCCAAGTTCACTTTTCAGCTGACTCTGTATCTCCATATTTCTTCTCCTCAAGCAGCTATTGCTCTTTCACATAACATAGCCTGGATGGAATGAAAGCTGACCTGACTAAGTAATAACTACAGCCTTAAGAAGAATCACTGTGACACTAGTCTTTTCAGAAAATTTACTCTTCTTACTAATACAGTGATTTTACCAAGTGTTACAATAATCAAAGCTAATTTCTGAAAGACTAAAACACAGTTCTTTTGAATCTGTTCCATTTTGATTCAAGAGCACTTAAAAAGTAAATATAAGCAATAGCCCTGCTTCTAATTTGTCATTAAATTGCTGTTTTCTCCTTGATTTGTCCTCTAGCAAATGACAAATCACATGTTACCAAAGCATACTACACGGACAGCTTAATTATCAACCAAAAGACTACCAAACTTGTAATTCTCCACATTAAATAACTGCATTTCATGAATACTACTAATCCTTACATAAGGGCTTCCACACAACAGATTTGACAGGGCAGCACTGAGCATTAAACATGACACTAATCAGAATTCTCCATTCTTGTGGGAAAATTTTTCAAAAGTTATTCTTAAAAATGAGAAAATTCACACACACAGAGTAGCATACCAATTTCAGTAAAATAGAAGAGACTCTTTAGTTTCATGATGAAATTTGTGGTCAAAGCCAAATACAAAATTGATTCCAAACTCAAAAAAGGGCACTTACCTGGGGTATTTGGAAAAGAACTTTGAACCTAGTTTCCTATGTTCCAGTTTATGCTCCCAACCAAGGGACAATCTGCCATATGAAGACTGACAGATGTCTCTTTCATTCTGATATTTAACATGGAAAAAAAATTGAGAGCATCTCAAATCTATCACAGACATTCTGGTTTCAGGACACAACTGCGATACAGATTTATCAGAAGCCCTCAGAGTAAAGAAACTTCCCCTCATGACATTTCTTCAGAAGTTCCAAAATCTTCAGTCACCAAGTTGAAAGGACCACAAAATGCACCATTTTCTGTTAGTACTGCCACAAATTCTACACAACACAGGCTTCTCTGAACTACTACCTGTTACTTTTGTGTCATGTTTTCACTAGGAGACACTTCTGTTTCCAGCAGCACTACTTTCCTCACACTCTCAAGTACCTATTGCAGTCACCTACTGTGTACATTTGGAAGAACCAAATGTCATGTGTGCAATCAGTCCAACTCTCCACATTAATTTTTTGCAAAGACTAAGATCCTACATCTGCACAGAAACAGGGTCTCTGCAAGGGACACACAACCCAATCAGTAATAATGGGCAATAATGGGCATTAAATCTGCACTAGGGTCTTCTTCAGTCTTCCTTCCAACTCTCAGGTTATATACAGTACAGAATAGAGAAAAAAATTGTCAGTTCTGATATTCATGTACCAGGATCATAGCAGAAACTGGAAATAAGAGTGCCTCCTTTCCCAGGTTTTTTTTTTCTGAAAATACCAGAACTTGTCCATTATCTGCCGAAATGCAATTTTTTGCAAATACACTAACAAACCCTACACGTGAAGATACATATCAATAGTTTTTCAAAGTGATACAATGTGTTTCCTAAACAAAGTTAAGAGGTTTTTTTAAGATCGGATAATAATGTCTGCATATACTCATGCTAGCAGATGTTGTCTTTGTGAGGTCTATATTTTCTCACATGCATGCAAATAGCTGCACTACCAAAACTAATTAGGAACTCAGGATTTGAACTAAGAAAAGCATTTATTTAAATACTTCCTTCAAGCAAGGAAAGTATTAGCAGGAGCCCAAACCCTCTAACCACAAAAACTACGTGGATCCAAAGTATTCATAATAAACACAAACACCTTCTGCGTAAGCCCTATAAAGCCAGACTAAAATTGTGCTGCAACTGACTCAAGTACGCTGCTGACATGATTTAAGAGTGTTCTTTCTATTTTAAGTCTTTTCTGTACTAATGCAGATCTGAAAGAAAGAAAAAAGAAAGAAACCATTTAAATTCATGTTTTAAAATAAAACATTGCTTACAGTCCTTTAATCAATTTACCTGGCTTTGGAGCTGCCTGAGACCCAAGCACCTGGTGGGTTCTAAACATTCGCAAGCAAAGCACCTTTGCAGATCGCGCCTTCGACGGGAGCACATTGCCAAAAACAGGAGCTGAGCATCCACCCACAGCAACACGCAGAAGGCTCGCCATTGCACCCAGACCTCACAACAAATTCCTTGCCACGTATGGAACCCCTACAGCAAATGTGAAAACAAATCAAGAGTTATTAATGACACTGCACACAAGGCATGTAAACGCAGCAGGTTTAGAACCAGTCGACTGCCAGTAGCACGAGACAATCATTCCTCACCACCTTTATCTTTCAGGCTAGAAAAAAAAACACTTTTTTTTTTTTCCAAATTAAGTAAGACAGCTCTTAACCAAAGCAACTGGCGCGACCAGCCGCGACCCGGGATCGCATTTCTGCGACTCAAGGCCATTTTCTCTTTACACCGCTGCTTTAAAACGGGAACTTTGGTACGGGAAAAGCGCGGCGCCCCAAGGCACCAAACAAACGACTCCAATCCGTGCCACAGCTCCCTCAGGAGTCACCCAGGGTGGGACACTGCTTGGGAGGCGCAGCAGAGCACGCACTTGGGGCAGGACACCCCGGGCTGCGGGCAGGGGAGCCGGGAATGCGCTCTTCGCCCGGAATCCCGCCGGGCCCCCCAGCAGCGGCCCCTTTTCTCTCCCGTCACTATTTATAGCCCGCGGCCACCGAATGACCTTGGGCGGGCGGCTCGTCCCCCGCCATGCACCGTCCCCGCTCGGGGGACACCCCGCAGCCGCCACCTCCCCGCTCCCGGAGGCCCCTTCCCGGACCACCTGCCTCCTCCCGCACGCCCATCCCGCCACGCTCGCTCCCTCCCTCCCTCCCTCCCCCGCGACAGCGTGGCGCCGCTGTACCTTCTCCCCAGCAGCGGCTGGCCCCCACACGCACCAGGAGAATAAGGCGGTGCCGGCGCAGCCCCTCACGACGCGGCGCACACGCCCCGCACGGAGCCCCGCACACGCTCCTCCCGTAGCCCCCCACCGAGCCCGCACAGCCCCGCTCCACGGGCCTCCAGAGAGCTCCGCGCACCGCCGCTCTCGCGCACCGCCGCACTCGCGCACCGCCGCACTCGCGCACCGCCGCACTCACGCACCGCGGCAGCCCCGCACGACGCCGCGCGCACACCCGCGGTGCCGCCGCCGCGGCTCCCACCGACCTTGGGGCGGGGCGGGGGCGGACCCGTGCCCGCCAACCCGGAAGGACTGAGGGGCACGCGGGGGTCGGGCGGCCGCGTCACGCGGCGTCTGAGGGGCGGTGGCGCGGGGCTGCCGCGGTGCTGGCCGAGCCCGCGGCGCCGGCGGTGGCAGAGCGGGATAAGCGTGCCCGGCTGGCCGCGGCGCCGAGGCAAAGGTCGGGGCTGGCGAGGAGACGTGCCGAAACGCGCGTGTTGGACGTGGGGCTAACGCCATAGCACGTAAGTGGTGTCCTCTTCGTTATTGTTACTTCTTAAAATGCACGATAAAGCAGCGAGGTGTCGGAGTGGTAGGCGCCGTACGGGAACAGAAAACGCGGAGCTGTGTCATCTTTGGGCATTAGGAGGAAATTCTTCACAGAAAGGGTGGTTTGATGTTGGGGTGGTGCAGTCGCCGTCCCTGGGGGTGTTTAAGGAAAGGCTGGACGTGGCACTCAGTGCCATGGTCTGATTGTCGTTGGGATGTTCCGTCATAGGCTGGACTCGATGACCTCAGCAGTGTTTTCCAACTTAATCGATTCTGTGATTCTATAGCTGTTGAAATAATACATGGCTGGATGAAGAGTACATGGGGATGGAGAGGCAGTTCCAGAGGACAGCCAGCCACGCTGCCCATTGCCTCCATGCATTGTCTTCACATAGGCCTGCATATGTTGTCTCACTTCACATGATCTGTGGGTTCCGTGTATGTTGCGGTGTGTTGTAATGTCCTGCTTTAGACTTCCAGGTCACCTCCCAGGTGTGCCTATACCTCTCTCCCTTCCCCCTCGCCCCCTTGCTGAGTGAGTCCTGTCAATCAGGCTTAACATTCCAGGAAGGTCTTCGTGTGGTTGGTCAAGTTCAAAAGATTCCCCTATGCCCAGAGGTCATTGGCCTGTCTGAGACCCCTGAGACCCTGCCCCTCCCACCTGGTTGGTAGCTCACCTGCCCCTTCCCTCCCCCTCTCCCGGGAGCTTAAAAGGGTAATCAGACCATGTGCTCGCAATTCTGTTGGAGCTGTTGCCTGTGATTCAGACCTCTGTGACCAAGGAATAAAGCTCTGGATATAACCCTCCGGCAGAATCCGTCTCCTTCTTCCTCACCATTAGCCTGAAGCCTTCCCTCCTGAGGTAAACGGAGTTCCTACCAAGCCTGGACTTGTTTCAGTGCCCAGCTGCAATCTCCAGCAAGCTAAAGGTATCTCTAGGGTGATACACCACAGTTGCTGCCTTTGGCCTAGCAGCAAGGGTCAGACTGGCCCAGGCACAATCTACCTGGTAATATTGGGATTCATATTCCAATACGTGTATGAGGCGTATTTTGGTTTGCTTGTTTGTTTTTTTTTTAATTTACTGAAGTCTGTGTAGCTGCTCATGCAAACTACATGTTGCTGGAGATGACACAGCTTCCAGACTTGTAAATGGTGACTTAGTAAGTGAAGTAAAGCACTGAAAACATGAGAGTTATCCTGAAAATAATTAATAGGATTTTCTACTAATAAACGTTCATTACTTTTGTGCTTTTAAATAAGCTTGTGTGAAATCTGTAAAGCTTTAGAGCTACAGATTATGCCTGTGGTTTATGTTTTGGGCTCAATAACCACTGACTCCTACAAAAACATGCCTTATTAGTATGGAAGCAATTGGAATAATTCCGGCTAGTAACAATAAATTACAGTTCAAAAGCTAGAGCCTGCCTTCTCCTTTTTTTCTAATTAGAAATACATTATCAGCATTATAAAAAAAGTAGACCAAATAAAAATGCCTGTGTTATGAATAGTGATGAGGTTATGGTGTGTGACTTCTTGGCACCAGGCACTGAAGGTGTGTATGGATTTGGTTCTTAGCTACGTTTTAAATTATTTGGTAGTACACTTAGGACAAAGCAGGTATCTCCTAGTGACTGCCTGGAAGTGTTCATAATTGTGTGTGGTGAAAGTTTTAATACAGTCATTGGGTGCTTAGGTTAGGTCTGTCTAGTTTAGTGATCTCAGGGGTTCTGCTGTGTGGACTCCAAGGCTTGAAGTAATTCACAGGACTTCAGTTACTCAGGCCAAAGCCTTCTAAGCATAATGTTAAGCAGTCTAAAGGGGTGTGCTGTTGAGGGCAGTATTTGGGGCTTGTTATTTTGGAATTAACTACCTGATTATTTTTCTAAATTTTGTTTTAGGTGTCTACACTGGGGAGAGGAAATTGGGTTCCCAACCAAACTCAACGGCATTCATGCAAACTTAAGTAGTGCATCTCTAAGAAAAATATGGATTTGGGATCACATTCCACTTTAAATGGTAAGCAGTTGCCAAACGGTTATTAAATTAATATAACATAAAATGTCTGCTATGTGAAAAGAATTCACATTTATGTCCAAAGGTGAAAACTTGTCTTGTTCCATAACTTAAGGCACTCAATTCCTCTTAGGTGTAAACTTTAAAAACTGAGATTTGCTAACTTGAAAGATTGGCATATTCAAAATTGGCATATTCTCCATTAGAATATAATGATGGAGATTTTAATTTTTCTTCACATCAATGTAAGCTTTTCATTCTCCTCCTGGCAAGGCAAAGTCTACAGATGTGGACAGAGGTCACAATATAGGCATTAAAACTGGTGCTGATAACATAAGAACACTGAATATTTTTAATGGAGAAATTTAGTAGCTAATTTGTAATCTTTAAAGAATTGGTAATGCTGCTTAAATTAGTTTTGACAATGGTTTACACAAGTGAAGTATTATAATGGTTTTTTAAGACTCATTCAAAACATCCTGCATTGGCTCACATTCCAGTTGCAGAGTACAGATTTATTAGTTTACCATTCTGTATTTCCAGAAGGGTTGCCTAGGAACAGTTTCCCCATGAGCCTCATTAATTTTAACTTGTGACACCTTTAATGTCTGGCCATCTTTTTATCTTGGCAAAAATCAGTCCAATTCATGCCTTGGGGAGCTAACAAATATTTTATACCCTGCCCCTCCCCTGTTAATAATTGAAAATGGTAACATGTAATAATAAACCCAATAGGAACCTGACTTCTAAAGACACCATTTTACAATCCAATTGGATTTTTTTAAATACAAGACAGCACTATTGTAATATTTTAATAATGTTTCATACATACTCGCCTATTTTTTTCACCCCTTCATAGTGGTGAACAGAGCGGGAACCAGTGCCACACAATCTTTGGATTTTTTTTGTGGCAGGAACAAGTGGCAAGGACAGCACAGACCAGACTATTCAGGGAGACAAAGTATAAACTCCCTCAGCATGATCAGCTGAGGTGGATTTGTGGCACACCAGATTACACTTGCCCTCCCCATCTTGAAAGCTGATTGCGATACAGAGTTTGCAAAACAACGAGAGAAAGACTTTGGAATTAAATTGAAGAAGAGTAGATTAATTAAATTGTAAATGGACATGTGAGTTGAACCGTTCTCAGTTTATGTAACAATATTAGGAAAAATGCATTACATGAACCATGTTCTTCAGTTGGTTCCTATTGGTGTGGAAGGTGGTTGTTAAACATTAAATCAGAAGAGCATTTGTTATCACATCATGCATAAATTATAAATGAGAATATATTTTTTCTGAACCACCATCGTTTCATTAAATAGCCTTAACCGTACAATAATATGGTCGTGTTGGAGGCCTAACTTTATGGGGTTAAATTTAAAATTTCGCCTGTAGCTTTTCCATCCCTCTCTGGTGTAAACATCCGTGTATGCACAGCGTGGCGTGATGCACCTGTGGCTGCAGGTCTCTCCTGTTGTAGCTGAAGCCTTGGCCCTGCCCCGGTCACCTCGCCCCGCTCGTTACCGTGGAGATGCAGTCGCAGGGAATACGGTGCCTTTGGAAACGCTGTTTCCAGGCTGCCGCGGCTCGGGGCGGGCGCGGCCATCGTGACGCTGCGCTGGGTGAAACCGAAAGTGCGAGGCCGGGGCGGGCCCGCGTTCCGCCCGCCTCCCGCGGCCCGCCCGCTCCGCTCCGCTCCGCGGCGCCCCTCCCTCCCATGAGCGCCCGAGCCGCCCGGCCTCAGCATGTCGGAGAGTTTCGACCGAGCGCCGGGTGCCGGCCGGGGCCGCGGGTGCGGCGCGCCGGAGAGCGGCGGCGGGGCCCGGCCCGCGGGCAGCGCGTCCCGCGGCTCGGGCTCGGCTGAGGAGCAGCAGCACCAGCCGGGCGGCCTCTTCCCGCAGCAGGAACCATTGCGGCCTCCGAAGACGGCGCCCCTGGGCACCGGAATGGCAGGTACGGGCTGCTCTCCCCGCTCTTTCTTTTCGCGGGGCACCTGCGCAGCTCCCCGCCGGCCGCAGGGGCACCGGCACCCGCCCTCGGGAGCGTGGTCCCGTTCCCGGGGGTGCGATGCGGGCACCGCGCTGAGGCCGGGTCAGCCTGGTGAGCCCTGGGGCCGGCGGACACCTGGGTGACTAGGGAGGGGTAAGAGGAACAAAACCAAAGAGAATCATGTGATGCACTGTGCAGTCAGCTCAGCACCTGCTGGCCGATACCCAGCCTGTCCCTCAGCAACAATTGACGACTCCTGGCCAACTCCCCCCCTGGTTTATATACTGAATGTCACATTCAGTGGTACGGATTATCCCTTTGACCAGTTCGGGTCAGCTGTCCAGTCTTTGCTGCCTCCCTGCTTCTTGGGGTTTCCCATGCTCACCATCACAGCATGGGAAACCCGTGTTATCGACACTTGCCTCATACTGAATCCAAAACACAATGCTGTACTAGCTAGCAAGAAGAAAATTAACTCTATCCCAGCTGAAACCAGCACACTGGGTTATGGACCTGGACCAGGTAAAGGTAAAGGATGTTGTATTGCAGCTGCTTGCAATACTCTCTGTCCTTTCCCCTCTTTTGTGCTCCCACATCTGAGTGTACTTTTTTATCCATCTGTTAATCTGACTGCAGATGGTCTCAGCCTTCCCCCACTGAAGAATTCCAGTCTATTTGCAAAAAAATAAACCCAACCCAACAGTAACACAAAGCGATGTTTGTTGGTCAGCTTTTTCAGGTAGGTATCAGGTTCTGTTTTCAATAAGCTTATGAGCTAGTCTGTAAAGAGTGGTTTGGAAAATAGTGTTTTAAAAACACTTCAGTTGGATGTTGTGGCACATGGTATATAAGAACAAGAATAGCCAAGTGTCCTTTCAGCATTTTGTTGAAAATAAGTGTTGGTCAAAATCAGTGATGTCTGTCATTTATTGACCTTCCAAATGTATCTTGTATCTGTATCTGAAATCAATGAAAAATCACAGGATAATCAGATAAGCAGATTTACTAGTTGCATAGGTTAACTTAGATAATGTGTTTACACGGAAAATAAAGGTTTTTTCCCTTCTTCCGTTTTTGTTCATCTGCACAAGACCACTGTTTACTTTCCATCATGTAGAAAGACATGTGGAGTGTGCTTAAATGAATATCCACACCTAAGAATAAGCAAAAAAACCTATGTATTTAAAGGAAGTATATTTATAGAAAAACCATACTTTAAGTTTAAAAAATATATATATATTTATATTTATATTTTCTGTGTTTACTCTGTGTGAATACATACTAATTTAGTGATTTTTAAGACAAGCTGTTAACAAAAATTTTTCAGAACACCTGCAAAGGACGGGAATTCCATCTGGATCTCAAGACAAAGTTTCAGTTCTTGATTCTGGACCAGAAATGACTGAACCTCAGTTAGCTGTGGATCCTGTAGCAACATCAAACTTGTCTGCTAAAGCACCTGAATTTTATCCATCAGGTTACAACCAGAACTTCAATCAGAATTTTACAGTGAGTGTTTTAACTTCTTTAGTATGAGCCAATTTACTTGTATTCAAATTAATAATATTTTCTTGAAATCTTTTATGTCAGATAATTTGAATTCTGTATTTGCTAAAGTATTGCAAATATTCTGAATATAACCTCCAGAGTTGCAGCCAGGATGCTAAGTGATATTGGGTGACTATTATGATGTACATGAACACCTCTGCTGTGAAATATTTTGCCAAAGCTTGTTGCAGATAACCATATTCCTTTTTGACTACACCAGGCATTGGTTGCATTCAGTATGAGAGTAAGCTGGTTTTTGGTGACTACCTCTGTTGTAGTTACATCTATACTGCATTTTAAATGAAATCATAGCTTCACTCTTATGCAGAATTCACAGGGAGAGAAAGCTTGAACTTTAGGTTCTCTGAGCGCAGGCTTTGCCTTTCCTGAATTTCCTGCGCCACCGGTACCATTCCTCATGACTGCCTAAGCTAGTGTAGCATCATGTGTCATCAGTGGTGTTGTATCACCAAAGGGCAAAAAAAGTTAACAGTTACCTACCAACATACCTAGTAAGAAATGTATTTCCAGCCAGACTCAGATCAGTTTGTAGATGCATCGTGTAGTAAAAGCAGGTACTTCTGTTTTCTGCTCCATTGTCTTCCATGTTACTGCTTCAGTAACTCTACTCCAGGGAAGATGTCTGTGAATTCTTGGTATATCCTTTTGTTATACAAACAGTCAGACTATGGTACTATATCTAAACAGATGGGAACTTTTACAATTACAATCAAGTGATTAAAAAAAAGAAAAGGGGGATACTGAGTCAAATTGATTTTTGTTAACTGGTAGAAAAACACCTCATTTGAATGCTGAATATGGTGGTTTGGTATTCTTTTCCTCACCAGTAAAATTGATGTTACCTTAGTGTTACCCACTTTGCCTGTTTACTGAATGTAATTACTGTCCTATATAATAAACCCCACAGCCAATACACAATATACAACTGTTAATGCCAGTGTGAACATGTTTTGGTGAATTGATAATCTAGGAAAAAAAATAACTGCTTTGCCCCAGCACTGTTACATGTTTTCTATAAATAAAATGTTTCAGTTTCAAGACAAAGAAAAAACCCAAACAACCTTTCCTATAGCATACATAGCGCGCTCTTAAAACTGCAAAGTTTCAATGCCAACAATGTTGCTTTTCAGCTGTTTTGCAAAAACACACAAGCATGTGTGAGTGCCTGGTTGCTATGTTGTTGGAATATGCTATGAAAGTGACTCATCTATTAATAAACTACCTCTGAAAATGTTATTAAAACTTATTGCAGGGACTTTAATCTGATTAGAATATGATGCACATAAAGCAGTGGTATTTTTCTTTCATTCTTCACTATTAGAAAATCTGTTGTTTTTTTAGTTTAGTAACTGAAGTAATTTTATATACTGGGCTCACTTGTCATAAAAATAAAAAATTTAGCACACTTTACAGTTACACTGATTTTGAGCATGAGTTTCAAAATTTGAATTGAAACAAAGTTTTGAGAAACATCTTTTTTTACTTTAATTAGTACTTAATAGGTTCCATTTGTAAAGATTCCTGAATTTTTAGATCTGAAATATTGTATTTCTGTCGTGAAATACACAGTTGTTTTGCAATAGCAAAATAACATTTATTATTTTAAAAATAGTGTTGATTTCTTGTTTGACTATGCACCATTATAATTATTGTGTCTGTCCATGTAACATTTGCTATTAAGTCAGTTAATTTCCAGTCTTTTCAGTTTTTGATGCTCAAAACTATCAATTACCTGTGAAGATGGTTTAAGGAGTACAGCTTATAAGGTTTTGTAGAATTTTCAGAACAACTTTACTGGGACTTTGAAGAAAGGCCTCCATGGAATTCTCTATTTTCATACAGAGTCCGACCCATAGAAATTGTAGTTGTCTGCTCCAGAGCTAGCAACTAGATAGGTTTGAATTGCCAGTAGGAAACACCTGGTTTGTTCCTTGGAACGGCTGTATGATAATAATATGGCTGTCACTCCATCAGATGGGCATAATGATGTTCTTACTTCATAGCTTTAGGAATGAGGTTTTTGTTGTTTTAGGGTTCCACAATCTTTCCCTCCCATTTTTTTCTTTTCTAACTTCTGTAATTTCCATCAGAAGACCAAGCATGAGAGTGCCACTTAACCTCATTCAGCATGAATAGAGGTTTTTAGTTTTGAACTTGGGTTTGCAATAACTTTATTGGAAACTTGTTGAGTTCATTTAACTGAAAGGACAAAAAGCTTGTTCCTAAGAAATCTGAAGAAAAATCAATAAGTTGTTATTAGTGACTAAGTTGATATGTGGAAATATGAATTTAGTAGATAAAGGAAAACAGCAATCAGTACATTTTAAGAAACTGAATAAGAGCAGATTTGTTTCATGAATCTTTGCTATAGACTTTGTTTTATCTTTTTCTATATCAGAGGAGTTCTAGTACCTATTTAGCTTTCTACCCTTCTGTATGTAAACTCATGAACTGACACATAATAAAAGAGAGGAAAACCTATAATCTTTTCATCAGTTACTCTTTTGTTGTGAATAATCCAGGACCCCGTCCTGTAGCTATCAAAGATTAGAGAAAGAAATTGGAGCACTGACTTAATGGAGTAATTATTGAAATTAAGAGAAAATCTTTAGTTTACTTTTGGCTTTAAATTATAACTTTGTAGTGATGTGTAATCTTAGAGGTTTCTGTTAGCCAACTCCTCTTGAAAAATAATCAGGAGCCATTTGCTTTGTTTTCCTTGGCTTCGTACATTGCGTGGTTCTACGTTTATGTTAAATTTTAAAATCTGACAATGAGACGTGCAAGTACTTTATTTCTAGAAGCTATATTTAATTGGATTTTAAGAAATCAATTATAAATAATTTTAATAAAGTTGTATATTTCTGAATTTCCAAAGTACTCATTTTCTCTCCCATTTGTTCAGTTCCCTGAAACCTAGACTTCTTTTGAAGTTGCATATATAGTACATATAGATGAATACAGTGCAGAGTTTAATTCTGTGTTTAGCCTCATAATTATAAACTGAAGATAAGAGTATACAACAGGGACACTAGTATACCAAATGGCACCTGGGATCCCTTACAACACAAGGATGTTCTCTAAGACTGGATTCTTGCCAAGTGAGTGTGAGAGGACGATGCCTTCCTCTCTGCTGAAGGAGGACCTTGTAACAATCTGATGGCTGTCAGAAGGAGCAGCTTCTTTTACTAGCTACAGCAATTGCATGCTCTGCAGCCTGGCTGGAGTTTTTTGGAGAGATGCTAGTTCAGCTGTATGTGATTCAGCTGCAGTAGCTGCACAGTAATAGTTCTGTGGAACAAACTAGTTTTAATTTTATTGTACAGAACTCCTACTGGCCTGTTTGAAATTGCCTTATAAATGTTGATTTTCTTTAGTGAAGCAGAGTATGTAGCAAGTCACACGTAGGCCTGTTAGCCTTTACTTTTTGGATTTGTAAGCTCCAAGCCATTAGAATCATAGAAAACTCTAGCTTAGAAAGGACCTTTGAAGTGCCCATGCTCCAATCCTCAGGTTGTCAAAGGCTTTATGTAGTAATAATTTTCCTTTATTTCCATAAACCCATATTTTTTCATGTTTCTGGTGGGCAACATTAAGTTATTTAGCATTTAGTGTTATTAACTGGCATATCTTCTAAGTAAATATATTTTACCTCTGTTACACTGATGTATGTCCCACCTCACTAACTTACGACATGTCTGAATGATTTTGGAAAGTCTGCTTTTTTACCCACACATTCTTCACAAGTCATGCAATAAATATCAGGACGTGATTTTCAACAATGTGTATCTTGTCTTTCTCATAGCTCATACCCAGCAAGAAATTTTTCACAGATCCACATTGCTTCTCAGTAGAGGAGAGATAGGCATTTAGAAGACAAAGAAATTAAAAATCCCTATTAAGGGAGTAGAATGGGAGGGGGACAATATAGTTACAACCCTTGTTAATATATTTATGTACATTAAGTAAAGAAAAAGTGCTTTATTTTAGCTCAGCTTTGCCGTGGATACCCTTTAAGCATTTTTAAATGGTGGAATAGTTGAGAATTCTGATTTTCTTTACATTACTCTTATGTCTTGAATTGCTAATTGTAAGTCATATTTTTTAGAAGTGCCTATTCAGGCTCCTGCTTGCTTTTCTGAAATATATGAGGTGATTTACACAACCTGTTGTGTAGTGTGACAAAGTTATTTATTTGGACTGTGTTACTACTAGTGACATCACGAAGGATGCTACTTTCTTTTCTGTTCTCTTGATATGCCTGCATTATAATCATCTGGAACAGTGTTTACTTTAGGTACTCTCACATAGATTCATTTCTGAACGGACAAAAATTGTGTTTCATCAGTGGTAGCATAAATATCAATAAAGTGGTACTGGGTAGCCCCTTCTCTGTTTAGAGAGCAGTTGTGTTTACTGTCTTGTCTGGTTTTAAACCTCAGTGGCTGTAAATTAATGCAATTCAATTTGAATAGCTTCATTTCATGCCTCATAATCTTTAATCTTTTGCCAAGAGATAAAAATACTCTGACTTTAAAATAGCAGTTTTCCTGATTATACTTCTTACATGGGAACAGTACTATGTATTTATTGTATTTCTCTAATTACTCTTAACTTCTGCATATTTTTGGAGCATTATACACACTATCTAAGCCCAAAATACTTTGTTTCAAATTTTCCCTTCTTTTTACTTCTACGGTTCATAAATCCACAGTACAGTACCAGGAATGGGTGTTGAGCCTCAGTTGGGTAGTTCTACCCTTAACAGATTAAACTTGGTTTTTTAGTTAATCTTGTAACCAACTTGGGAAACTTATTTCTTTTTAATCCATTTTTCATGTATTTTACTGGGAGACCCTAATGTCTGTAAAAATACTTTGCCTGGTTCTTAAGGTGATTGGAGGTTTCTGAAGTCTGTACTCCAGGAGGTGTTGGGGGTCTATGCTCTGTAAAAATGTTGAAGTGAACTGTGTAGTCCAGTATACAGAGACTCAAAACTCAAGGCTGTATGGTTATTTCTGGAGACAGAAGGTGTAACAATTCTGCAAGGTTGTTTTTAAGGAGTTGGCATATTCTTTCACTTCTACAGGATTCTTCCTTTGAAGATAGATGTGATGGCTATCTGACTCTGGCAGAATATGTACAAGACTTCCTAAATCACCTCACGGAACAGCCAGGTTGTTTTGAAACGGAAATAGAACAGTTTGCTGAAACACTGAATGGCTGGGTTATTGCAGATGAAGCTTTACAAGAGCTTGTTGAACTCATCTATCAGCAGGTAATGTATTACAAGATGGACATTATGCCTCAGTTACCCAGTGTCCAAGATAGGCATTCCAGTATTTGGTACATTATTGTATCAATGTAGTAATTTAATGATTGATATTTTTCCCCTTTAGACTGAAATATATAGGGAAGGATTTTGCTCAGTAAATTGAAATGGTAGCTCAGATTTCGGATGCCTAAATTGTATACATTTTCCCAGTTTGCTGTTTCCTTTGTTCTATGTTTGTTTCTCCTGGGTAGCATACTATAATTGAAATTATGCTACTTAATTAAAGTATTTTTATTTTTGTTAGTAAAGATTGAAGAAACTTATACAATATTGTACACTTTTATTATCTTGTGCAAAAAAAAAAATCTTCATAGTCCTAAGACACTTTTAATTCCTAGGTATTTAAAAAAATTAAATTCATACCTACTGTGCACACCATCTTTTGGGAAATACCTCCTTTCTGCCAGGCTTTTTCTTTATTTGACATATACCTATTTCAGAACAGCATAATTGGAGAAAAGGAAAGCTCCTGTAAGGGTAACTAGGTCCAGCCCCATTGATGGCCGTGGAAATGAGGACAGAGACCTTGAGCTGAACTCTGCACTAATTGGGGGAGCCATTGGAAAGAACAGCTTAATATGTGTTGCTTAGCAAATGAGCTGCTGTTACTGTCTTTTGGGCTCGCTGCAGAAAAGGAAGCCATGCTTCTGGCTGGCTCTTCATTATTTGTTGTTATCCCAACAAACCTTTCATAGGTTTGTTGCTTACAAGTTCTACCTTGAATAAAAGTAAGAAAGCAGACTTTTACTTAAGTGAAGATACCTGCAGAATATTTTAATCTGGTGTATGTAGAAGTGGAATGACTGGTTGGCCATTGTACAGAACTGTAGAATCTCAAGTTTCTCATTATTATACAGAATTAATGCAAATTTAATTGAGATCAGTTTAGTTAGACATGATGATCACCTGTGCTGCATTAGGCAGCATCATTTTACCCTTCTTTATTTGAACCCACAGAGGATAATTTATTGGAACGGAAAAAAGAGGATTTTATGCTATTTTTAACTTCCTATATTTTAAATACACTGACTTGCATTTAATAGAAGTCTTTAATGTTACCTCTTCCTCTCTGTCCCCCTTTAAAAGCAAAGCATTGGGGTTTACTGTGACTTCCTCAGCTCAGGACTTCAACGTTAGTCTGAAAATTTTACATTAAAAAGTTACATGAAAAATAAATCTTAATGCTGAAAAGCTGTGTTAATATCCACAAGCATCTGATTTTAGATATCTTATGTATCAGGCTAGCATAGTGTCTAAGCAAAGCCAACTATACTTACTATTTTTCTTTCTTGAGCAGAGAAGAAGCATTTGTCTCCTGTTTTTTCACAAAACAATTAAAATTGCTGTAACTTATAAGCATCTGCTTCAGTGATACAAATTTGACCCAACTAACTAGATTTACAGATGCTAGGTTAAGGAAATTACTGAAATGTAATAAACCCATGTCCTGTAGGGTCTTCCCATCACTTCTATGTAAGGTATCTTAGCCTGTCTATAAATCGTAATTATATACTTATCATCTTATTTATGTCTGAACAGAGTGAAGTGACAGTTCTTTTGTGACAGTCTTCCAAAAGTTGGACACTGAATTCATAGTTTAAGAACCTTTACTGTTGTCTAGTTAATGCAGTGGATTGTTCCTGTTAGAACAACTACAGTTTCCCAAGATATGTGTTGGTAGATTAGCCTTCATGCTTAGATTGTGACTTTTTTGAATTGGAGATAAAGTGGTATTACCAGTGTCATGGTTTGGGCCTGGCACAGAGCCACTGCCCCCATGAGAATACCCTCTCCCTGGTGTCTGCTGTGAGATGTGACCAGGAATAAGCAAAGCAGGCTCCAGCTTAGAAATAAAGAGAACTTTATTAACTAAACTACAAGAAAAGAAGGAAAAAAACTATAAGGGAAAAATTTGAAAACCTTACAAAAAGCACTTTCCTCCTCCCCACCACCAAAATTTCCCAATCCGATACATTCCCCCAAATCACCAACTGCCCAGTCTGGCACCACCCTTTAGAATACTCAATCCTCAGTTCATGAAGAGGAGAGGAGTCTTTCTTGCACCATAGGCTTCCGCTGGAAACACGTTGTAACCTCGTGTGTTTCCATGTCACTCAGCACCGCCCAGAAAGTCCTTTTGCCGCTTGTGACACCTTCCTTCCATGCCCAGTGCTCTCACCACCGTGCATGGACCAGAGCTGCTTTTAGGGCTGTCTTTCAAGGATGCCTTGTCTCACTCCAAAAGGCACAGTCTCTCCTTCGGGACATCTGTCCCCCCCATTTTTTCCCACCCCCTGGGGCCGAGGGGTACCCACACTGAACCCTCCTGGTTCTGAGGCACTGCCTCCCCCTAAATGCAGTCTGTGTGTCACAGGAATAAAACTGGTTCAGTCTATGGCCAACAAGAAAAGTCCAGCCAAAAGGCCACTCCAATCATCTCTCTCCCCACTCAGCCAGTCTTCTCCACTTCCCTCAGGCCAGGTCCTTGTTATCTCATCTCTTATCTCTCTTCTTACTCAGCTCCGAGGAGGATCGGCATTTTTGCGAGGTCCCAATCATGAAAGAAAGGGGTTAAAAATTTCAGTCTCTGCCTGTCCCAGAGCTCCAGCACTCCCACACTTGCTGCTGCTCCGGCTGGGCACCTTCTCGCCGCACTCCCCCCCTTCTCCTCCTTGGCCGGCTGCTATCACATTCCGTCATCGCCGGCTCTCCCTCTCTCTCTCTCTCCTGGGAGGGGTGGGGGAAGGGGGGTGGCTGCCCGATGTCTCCTGGGGCTCCTCCACCCTTCCATCCTCAAGGGCCTCCTCACCTCCCATCTCTGTCCAGGCCCAGGCCTACCGGACCGGGGGCGGGGGGGGGGAGGGAGATCCGACCTCTTTCCCTCGAAGTCCCAAGAGATCCTCCCAGGGCCGCAGCTCTGGTTTTTAACCCCTGTGTGTTCTCGGAGGCGTGTCCGAACCCCACTGGCCACATCAGGTGCCAATATCAAAGTCTGAGCACCCATTGGTTTGACCACAGCATCCCAGAATTTCCACTTCTTCCTGGTCAAACTACCACAACCAACAATAATTGTTACAAGAATATGATTTTGCAGTGTAATGATTGATTATTAGGAAGATTTTTTTTTGTCGGTGTGTGCTACACCAGATCATAATACGTAAAATTTAGTTATTTCAATGTTTGGTGCAACCACAAGTAAGACCAACTTAATAAGGAAGATAATGTTTAAAAAATACAACTGAGATTCGAAGAATTTGTGTATGTGTTTGGATGTTAAAGTTTTCATTTGCTGGGGGTTTGTTGGGTTGGAGTTTTTTTGTTAGGAAAAAGTATTGAAAAGGCTCACTTTATAAAGAAAGGGGTACCTTTTCTAGTCAGAGCGACTGATTGAACCACAGCATCAAAGTCTTTTTTGGTAGTTCACATGCCCCTTACTGGAAAGTGAATTCCATTTGTCTATCTTAATTACTTAAACTTGTTGTATTTTCCAGAGACACTTAATTTTTTTTTCCAGCAACTCTATGCATGTAGAAGAATTATGTCTTTTTCTCTACCTCTGAGAGGTAGCTAGGTATAATTGCATTAGCAAGACCTTTTTTTTCGGTTCCAACAGAAAAAAATGTTCCAACGTGTTTTTTTTCAAACGTGTTGGAACAGCTCAAGCATGCAAACATATCTGTAGCACTGATAGATGATCAAGATGCAAAAAAATATTCAAAGATTATAACACCAAAGGCGAAGTTTACTGAGTTCTTAGTATCCTCATTTTCTTTTGGACAGAGCAGGTGAAGTTATTTGCAGCAGAACCTCTTTTCACTGAAATTGAGAAATAATTTCAGTGAAATAATTGAGAAAAAATTGAGAAATCTGAGAAATAATCTGAAATTCAGATGTTGTTAGAGGAGGCTTGACAATCAGTGAACAAAATAAATTTCCACCTCTTTAAAGTTTGAGTTATCAGATTAAAATAGAAGATTTTTTACACAATGGCATTCCTACCATGTTTTTTTGCATGACAAAGGTGTAGATGTTCAACAGTAACAGGACTTGTTTTAGCAAAAAAAGGCTACATTGAGAGTGTTACTTGTAATGGTCTAGTCTTACTCTCTGATTCAGAAGTTTGCAATTCTGCAGATTGCTGGAGGATGTATGGGAGAAAGTATTTTTCTTTACTTGCCATGTTCTTACACTCTTTCCTTGGATATTAACCATGACAAAAAGAGATTATGGAATAAATAGCTTATAGACTGAAAGAAGACCACTTTTTATGATGTTGTTTGAATGTACTCATTGTTCCTTGAGAGAGTATGTGTTCTTGAAAAAGTGTCTTAATGACCACTGTTGATTTTTTTGTATAAGCAGTCTGTAAGTGGCTTTGAGACACTCTTCAGTTGTAGGTCACAGTGCAGAGGTAGAGTTGTATGAAAACACATGGCATAATGGTGGTTGTTTTCTTAGAGCCTAGAATTACAGTGTAATGAACTTTTAAGTTCTGCTGAAGTGCATATATCAACATGCTGAAGCAATACAAAAGTGAACATGGCAAATAGTAATTATTAATCATTAATTTTCTGCTCATGAGTAGTACGATCAACATTAAGCATGGATTTCAAAAAAGCTTTTAAAAATATTTTCTGAGCCTAATCATTACTTTTATAAATAATTTATTTTTCCATTTTTATTTTGGAAGGCCACATCTGTCCCAAACTTTTCATACATGGGAGCCCGGTTGTGTAACTATCTGTCTCACCACCTAACCATTAGTCCACAAAGTGGGAACTTCCGACAGTTGCTGCTTCAAAGGTCAGTATCAGTCAGTTTAAGCCTTATTCTCTTCAGTTACATCTTTCTGGTATGTGTGTTAACTCCTTCTGTTGCATACGAAGAGATACTTATTTAAAATATTACAGATTGAGGAGTATCAAAATACAGGTACACGCTGAGTACTTAAAATATTTTAATATTTTTAAATACAAAAATAGGGCTCCATTTGAAGGTCTGTGTGATCTTTTGAACTGAATATATTAGGCTGATCCCCAAAATAGTGCAAATTGGAAAGTTAATCTATTTTAAAAGTATACTAAATCTATTTATTTAAAAGTATAATAAATCTATTTTAAAAATATACTAAATGCACACATAGGTACTGTCCTTGTCCTTTGACTCTTGCCAGTACTTACTTAATTGTGGTTTTTTCATTAGTGCTTTGGATTTTTGCCTGGAATTGCTGTGTAAGGTTTATTCACTGATAGGCTAACTGACTTTGTATCTAGGAAATAGTTGTATAAAATCCAGAAGGATAATTTTTTTTCAGTTTCAGTTGTTGCAAATTTCTGGGGACTGCACTTAATAATAATTAGACTTTGTAGTTAACAAAAATGCAACATTTTTCAATTGCTATATATCCTCTCAAATATTACTGCATGACATTTGAAGGAGTACTGTTTTAGACACTTCAGAATTCTTTAGAAATTTACCTTTTGATTTTTTTTAAAGACAGCTTTTTGTTTAAAGAACAGCATTCTAAGCTTCAGGTTTGCCTGTTATTTGAAAAGTTTTTACTTAATCCAGCAAAAGTGTGGTAAACTTACTGTAGTGCATTCCAATGGTCTTTTATCATGAGTGGAATGTTGTGGTTTAACCTGGCAGGTAGCTAAACACCTTTCAGCCCCTCACTCACTTCCCCCACCCTCCCAATGAGATAGGCAAGAGATTTGGGAACAGGTCACGGGTTGAGATAAAGATATTTTATTAGGACAGAAAAGGATGTGGATATAATAACAGTGATAAAAGAATTAGCATATAGAAAACAAGAGGCACACCATGCAATTGCTCACCACCCACAATGCCCTGAGAGTTCCTGAGCAGCAGCCTCCAGCAGCTTTCTCCCTGGTTTGTATGCTAAGCATGAGGGCACATGGGATGGAATATCTGTGGGGTCAGTGTGGGGCCAGTGGTGTCTCCCCTCAGCTTCACCCCAGCCTCCTTGCTGGTGGGCTGGAGTGAGAAGCAGAAAATGTAGTGCAAACACTGAGGCAAAAGCTAAAACCAGGGACTGCAGAAGCTGAAAACACTAATTTTTCTCTCTTTTTTTGGTTGTTGTTTTCCTTTTTTTATTGTTGTTGTTTGTTTATTTTGTTTTATTCTTTCTTTCCGAAGTCATTGCTTATGTTTTTTTTAACTGTGTGTTACTTTGTTACTTGAACACAAAAAGAATTCCCTGTTAATGTTGCATTTTTTGCTTCTTGGTTTTGAAGCAAACCCAATTGATAACATTAATGTTAGCACCAGATATTAGTTTAAAGTTGCTTATGTTTTGCTTGCTAATAGGGATGAAATTGAGAGTGGGGAGGGTGTGTGCAGATAAACAACCTAATAATGTGACTGCAGAGAGGTCATCTTCTGTTTCTCAACTAAGTCTCTACCTGAAACTTTGTATTTCAATTCTTAAGATTTTCCAGATTTTCTCTACTTTTTTTCAACCCATTGCACAATCATTCAGAATATGTTAAAATTTGTGTGGGTTTCCTTTTATCTCAAATATTTTTAATTTTGTTTTTGTACTGTTATGTAAACTTGTGTGGTTTGGCACAGTTGCTAAATACTAGAAAAATTACTTCACTGCCATAGTATGTTAATCCTATTGTTGTATTTATATTTAAATTACAGAATCATAGAACTATTGGGTTGGAAGAGGCCTTAAAAATCATCTAGTTCCAAACCCCTCTGCCATGGGGAGAGAACCTTCTGCTAGACCAGGTTTCTCAGAGCCCCATACAGCGTGGCTTTAAACACAGGGATGGGGCCTCCACAGCTTCTCTGTGTGGAACCTGTCTCGGTGCTTCACCACAGTCACAGTAAAAAATTTCTTCCTAACATCTAGTCTAAACCTGTCCTCTGTTAGTATGAATCCATTCCCCTCTGTCCTGTCACTACATGCCTGTGTGAAAAGTCCTTCTCCCGCCCTCTTTGGGGTCCCTTTTAGGTACTGGAAAGTGCTACAATGTGTCAGGGATGCCTTCTCTGCTCCCTGCTGAGCAGTCCCAGCTCTCTCAGCCTGTGCACACAGGAGAGCTGCTCAGGGCCTGTGATCAGCTTAGTGGCCTCCTCTGGTCTCACTCAATATGTTTGTATCCTCCCTGTTCAGTGGACCCCAGCTCTGGATGCAGTGCTTCAGGTGGGTCTCAGCAGAGCAGAGGGGCAGAATCCCCTCCCTCCCCTGCTGCCCATGGGGCTCTGATGCAGGATACAGTTGGCTTTCTGGGCTTCAAGCATGCACTGTCATATTGATCTTCTCATCACACCCCCAAGCCCTTATTGGCAGGACTGCTTTCAACTACTTCCCTGCCTAAGCTGTTCTTATTGCTTGGGATTGCCTTGACCCATATGCAGAACTTTACACTAGAACTTCATGAGTTGCACAAGGCCACCTCTCAAGCCTGTCAGGGTCCCTCTTGTTTGCCATCCCTTCCCTCTAGAGTGTCACTTAACATCGCTCAGCTGGGTGTCATGAATTATGTATTACTGTCACTCAACACGGCAAGATAAATAATTAATGAAATAAGTGTAAAGGCATCTAAGACAATGTGGTAAGCACCCTGAAGAGGGGAACGTGTCTACTTCATTTCTTTGGGCGTTGGCTCCCTGTATTACTGTTGCACATCCTGGACCCATATTCAGTTGTAAAAATTGTGTAACTATTAATTTCTACATGTTGTAAGTTGTTCTATTTAATTTTGCTGCATCAGTTATCTCAGTGCTTAAAGACCTAATCGTGTAATCATATGTGTTTCTCTAAAAGGATGCAAATCCACCGTTTCTTTGTGAAGGCCTTTTATTCCCTTCACAGATCATAGATCCCAGCTTTCAGCATGTAACAGTTTTCATGCAGTTCATAAGTTCTCAGCATTCCTTTAAATGAGTAGCATGTTACATTTGTTGGAATGGCTACAGATGGTGTAATTGTGCTTTGATTTTTACAGGTGTCGAACAGAGTATGAAAACAGAGATGAAGCTACTAAAGGGGATGAGACTACTAGAAAACAATTTCATGCCTTTGTGCTGTTCTTAGCTGAACTTTATCTTAACTTAGAGGTAAGAAGAAGGTCGGCTGTCATGTGGCTCTTCATACATTTTTTTGTGTGTGTAGGTAAACACTGAAGTGGACTATAATTTGAGGTGTTTTTCCAAAGGCAGAGGGCAGTAAAGTAAAAGAACTTTAGAACAGTTTCATTATGATGGATATGTCCAAAAAATACATAAACAAAAAAGGACAAGATTATTAGAAATGTATAAAAATGAAAGTGTAAGTATTTGTGGGAAGAGCCAACCACAAACATCTTTGAAATGAAGCTTTTATTTTCTTTTTTACTGGCAAAACCCCTAGATGGCTATACTTAAGCAATATATTAAATGTTATTAAATGCCTAGCAGAAGCAGATCAGGATGAAAAACATGTAATTTTTTTCAGTATTCAGGTGCTAATAAGAGGTGTTAACAAACACCTGAGGCAGATGTGAAAATCCTCAAAATGAGGAATTAAAAATGCACACTTTTAAAGGTACTTCTTCTGATTGTTGAGTCATTGGTGCATGCAAACTTGTATTTAGCAACTTCATGCATCTGTGATATGTTCAAAAATGGGTACAATTTTTTTTTTATTTTTATGCCTATGCATTCACCAAGTTCACTTCCTGCTGTAGCGTAGTTAAAAATACACATATAACTTGATTGTTTCAGTGGTTTGATTTAAGCAAACAATATAAAAATGTTCGGCTGGCATAAGGAAGATCCTTCTCTAACTCTTCCATTTCTGGACCATAAGTGGTCCTTGAAATCTACTTTTCACTTGCTAGATGAAAACAATGAAGATTTTCAAAGACTTTAAGACAGGGGAAGTTGTCCGTTTGTGGAGTATACGATAGCCATTGGACGATACCTTTTGGTTTTAAACCATTGTCTGTAATTTTTTAGTTATATAAAGACTGCTTTCTAGAACCAGGCTACCACTGCTGTAGAGAATAGGCAATGCAGTGTGGAAAAGAGCATGAGGTTCTGGGAATTTGGTAATTTTTGGACCATTAGGCAGGCACTTGGTAGCTTTTCTTATTTTAGCAGAGAAACAAAATTCTAGACCTAAATTGTTATGCCAGAATTGCAAGGAAATTACTCAGTAAGTTTTCCACTGACACTGAGCTGTGTGGTGTAGTCCATGTGCTGGCAGAAAGGGATGCCTCCCAGAGGGACCAAGACAGGCTTGCGAGGTGGGACCATGCAAACAAGGTCAAGTGCAAGTACTCATCTGGGCCAGGCACAAATACAGGCTGGATGGACAATCAGTCAGAAGCAGCTCTGCTGAGAAGGGTTTTGGGTGTTGGTGGATGAGGACCTCAGCATAACATGCATCAGAAGATGTATGGCCAGCAGATTAAAGTAGTTGATGACCTGAATGATATTTAAAGTCCCTTCCAATCCAAACCATGCTGTGATTCCATAAAAGTCTGTGTTCTAAAATGGTTACAGTATTTGGCATATAGATGTCAACTATATTGATCACAAACCAAATAATACAGCATTCAAGAGAGAAAATGTGCCCAAATTAATTTCTAAGCATTTTAAATATTGGGGGGTTTCTTATATGTTTTGCAGATTAAGGGAACAAAGGGACAGGTTACACGGGCAGAAATTCTTCAAGAAGGCCTTCGGGAATTACTGAATGCGCTCTTCTCTAATCCTGTGGACAGTAATTTGATATGTGCAGTGAAACTGCTGAAGGTGAGACAGTAGTTTTAAAAGGAAAAAAATCCTGTTTTTTAAACTGCCTAGCTTTAATATAGGGAATAGTTGGCTAAATTGCAAATGAGAAAGTATTTACAGGGATTTATGCATTATAGCATTAGCAGAGCAAACTACTATTTTTGTTTTCCTTAGTACCATTAGGAAATTGAGCCAACAAAAAAAGTAACAAGATGCTCTAAAAATAAATTCAAGGCCATTTGTGTACAAATGAGCAATAGAACTGAAGTTGAGGTGCCAACAAATAAATTTTTCCTCTAGATCTCATTTTGCTGCTTCTGGTGTAGGAGAAAACTGTAACATGTCTGAATGAATTGTGATATCTTAGGTATGCTCTGTGTTCTGAAGGACACCTGGCCATTGGGGTCCACCACTTTTTGTGGCAAAAGGTTCTTAATATCTCTTTCTTCCTTCTGTGCTATGTTATTACTATTGTAGAAATATAGAGATTTCTCTTTCATGTGGAAAATAAACCTCTTTGCTCATAACCCATAGCTTTTCCTGTAAAATTGTTAGCCTCTATGTAGGAGAAACTCTTATCTTCACTAGGTATCATTATACTTGTAGTTGGGAAAACAGTTTAAAATAGGAATGAAGGTTAAATGCTAAACAGTATTTTCCTGAAGATTTTTGTTTGGCTTGGTTTTTTTCCTCATTCCTTACCTTTCCCTCATAGTCCACTGCTTCTCAACCTGCTCTATCTTGAATTTCATTTCTGACAGTTTCTCTTGATACCATAAACATAGAGTAGGGAAAAGAGATTTTTGTAATTTAAAACCTTCATTTGACGTTTGGATGTTTAAGGAGGTTGCTTCACAGCAAGTGTGAGATTGTGCTCAGTGAGCACATTCACTCCTGTGGTCAGTCCTTATGTTGTCAGTGCTTCCCTGAGGCAAGGCGCACTGAAGAACCTTTTTAAGCAGCAATACACAAATCAGGAAGCTTTACAGTGCAGTAAAGAAGAAAAGAAGAAAACCAGTCTTCTAAATTGTTTTATGACAGATTGCTATATCTAAACGGTGTTACAGAACAGACACTCTTTTCATGCAAATGTTTTCTGATGTTACATAGTATCTACAAATGTTGAGTATATACGTAGCTAGACTGGCCTACCTCATGAAACCTTAGCTTCACTACTGAAGCAATAAATGTCTCTTTTTGTCTTTTCCATTTTATAGAGTGATAGATACAGGTTTTTCTCTGTTTGCTGTGCAATATGGTTTTTTTTAATTAATCTTAATGCTATTACCTAATTATCCAGGATTAAGGTGAGACCACTGTGGGATACTATGAATGTCAAGCAAATGCTTACCAATATACTTGCTTTTCTCTTGGGATTTTATCCTTTGTATCATCAAGCACCATTCCAAGCATTTTTGATCCTGTATTTATGCTGAGGAGATTGCTACTAGTGGCAAACTAATTATTTTTCTGATTTAACTCCTCCTGTACAATTATTGAGTAATGAAGTACCTATTCTTGTAGTAAAAAGCTTTCATCCACAGCTGCTCTAGACTGACTCCTGCTAAAGCTTTCCTGGCAGCAGTTCTAGCCTCATACACTTTTCTATATTAAAGTTCAGGCTGGCTTCAGATAATTCTGGTGTCCCTTATATATACCCAGAAGAAATTCTCTGGCATGTGTGGTGCTGGCCAAGTTGACTGAAGTGTTTCTAGAGCTCAATAAAGTATTTGCTGTTGTCATGTAAACTGGTGGAATCAGCTGCAAAAATAAGATTTAAAGGAAATAAATGATGGTAGTATGTACTTAAATCAAGTAAGATCTGCCCAATGTCACTGAAGAATTGTTTCGAAATTGTATTTCAAGAATGAAACAAGTGGCTCTGAACTTCTAGGTAACATAAATATTGGACATGAAGCTCCTATACTGTCTGTAGTTTAAAATAAACTATGTACGAGGTCTGTTAATCTGTTTAGCAAAGAGATACAGGCAGCTGGGAGTGTCAGCCATCAGGTAGTTCAAGTGTCATGAATTGTTACAGAATCTCTTAAGTTGACTGTTTATTAAGGATATCTAATTAAAAAAAAATATACTAATCCCTTGTCTTTAGTTGACAGGTTCTGTCTTAGAAGATGCCTGGAAAGAAAAAGGAAAGAATGATATGGAGGAAATGATTCAAAGAATTGAAAATGTTGTGTTGGATGCAAACTGTAGCAGGTGAGAAGAGAAGTTTATGTGCACTGTTTTGTTTATATGAAAAAGAACACCTTGAATAAATCATCAACTATAATGAACAGGGCAAAAAAATTATCTTTGAAATTTATAATTATGAAAATTAATGTGTTGTGTGTGCAGGTCATTTTCCATGTAAAAAAAAGTGGTGTTTTTCAGTTGAAGGGTAATGTGGCTTTTTTGGCTGTGATATGTTCAAAAATGGGTACTTCTGTTGGCAGTTGGGTTGATTTTGTTTTGAGGTGGGTTTTTTTGTATTTTATTTTTAATAGAGATTCAAGTTCCACTATTCAGTTAGGTTTTTTAACCTATTAGATCTCAGTATCTTCAGTGAGTGCTTTAGGCTCTTAAAGCAAGTATATACAAAGGGAAAATAGGGGCAACATCTCATAGTTTATACTTTTCATTTTGAATTGAACAGGCTTAAATAGCTACAAAGAGTACTAAATATGTAGCAGTATTAAATAGATACAAATTATTATAAATGTAAAGGCAAAATGAAATATACTTTGTGGTTTGGTTTTTGTCTGTTTGGTTTTTTTTGGAGAGTGTATCTTTTTGGCAAGGTTTTAGCTTTAATCTGGGAAAAAACGAGTGATTGAGTAATGTATTACTAATATATTAGTGACTGACTAATCATGAAATTGTCATAAAACCACCTGAGTGCATGAGGTTATCTGATTCTTCTGTGCTTCACCCTCAGCTTCTTGCAAGCTTACTAAAAACCTGTAGAGGGCTCAAACACTGATCTCTTGCCATATGGAGGGAGGCCAAGAGTGGTTTATAACATCTGTGGGTTGTAATTGAGCTGCCCACAAGGAGGATGAGGAAATTTTTGCTTCAGGAACCAGAATAGATGGCACAAGCTGAGGCCTCAAAGATGTAGAGCAAGAAACAAATTTTGATGCCTTTTTGCTGGTCCTAAAATCATGAGCTAGACACAGTTAGGTGACAAAAAGGGCTTATCTTACAAGGATCCTTAGGTGCTCAACTCACTGGGTGGAAAAGAGCTGAAGATGCACACCCAGCATAATGTGTAGACAATGTCTGTATGTTTAGCAAATTAGCATAACTGACAGGGATCCCAAAGTAGAGACATAAGTGGTGAGATAATTCCACCCCAGGGCAACCCTTTCTGAATTCCTCCCCTCCTCAGATAGGAACTAAACTTTGTTTATGAAAATGTGTCTGGGACAGCTGGTCTCAGCCTTGGCTTTCCAGATAATCTAACCCTGCACCACCAGCTTGGAGCTGCTGAGGAATTTCTTCTGTCTTTCTGTGTAATATAGTAGATAAAATGCTATCTGCAAATACTGTAATAGGCTATGGAGCTATAAATATACATGTAAAGAATATAGAGAATCTATAAAAGAAAAAAAGGCAAAAATCAATTTGGTATCAATTTCAGCTGGGAAAATAACTGGTTTTTTTTACTGTATTCTTTAACGATACACTTCTCCATAGACTAGCTTAAAGGAAGAAGAAATTTTCTTTTATTTTAGGGATTAAATGCGTGTTGATATCTAATGTACTGGGGGCATTATGTCTTACTTTTGACTAAAACATTTCATTATGATGAAGAAGACTAAAGTTAGGAGGATAGAATAGATAACTAAAATAAAATTCAAAGATAATCTTCCTTTTTTCCCCAGTATTATCCTTTATCAAAAAGGATTGTGTTCTTTAACTTGTATTGCAAGGTGTGGTATCTCAGTAAAAATTACAGCAGTTTCCTTTTTCATGTGAGTTCCCTACTTAACAGCAGAGGAAGTGAAGAGGTTGAATATCTCATTACTGATACATAAAGCATCTAGACTTGCAGTTGTAAAATTGAATGCAAAATTATCTACACAAAGGACCAAATATTATCCTTCTTGAACTTGTTTTTTTGGATGGATTTAACTATCCTGTATTTGCACAGTAAGAGAAGCAAAATTTCTTGCTTGGCACAAAACATTCTAACTTTGGTAGTGCTTCTCTATTTCAGAGATGTGAAACACATGCTTCTGAAACTAGTAGAACTGCGATCTAGTAACTGGGGTAGAGTTCATGGAACAACTCCACATGCAGAAGCTACCCCTGAAAATGACCCAAACTATTTTATGGTAAGAATATATGGACATTTCAGTTCCTTAATTTCATGTGAATTTAGTTTGATTAATAGACAATTGCATTACTTGCAACTGCAAGCCTCTTTCTCTCTGAATACATATAACTTTCTGGATGACTTTATTTTTAGAATGAACCAACATTTTACACTTCTGATGGCGTTCCTTTCACTGCAGCAGACCCAGGTATGGCGGAAGTTTAGCTTACCTGTCTTCTCACTCTTCTTTAAAAAGTTGTAATTAAGTTTACAGCCTGTTGAAGAACATAAAATGTTACTCTTCAAGAATCTAAAAGCTATTCAGCTTAAAAGACAAAATTCTGCCTGAATTCCTGGTAGAGCACAGGATTTATTCTGTGTTAAAGAAGGTAGATGTTTGAAATGGAAAATGTGCATTTGAGTTCATATAGGTCAGAAGAACTTGTTCAGTAATCCACAGCATCTGACCTTTCCAGAAAGCCAAAAATATTCAAGTCTTCTTTTGTTTGTCCATTGTTAGTATCAAAATCAAATCAAAATCCTTGATTTCCTTATGTGTAATCTGAGCACAACAGGGCACAACATCATTTGAGGTAAAGACATCTATCACAACCTTTACAATTCTATGGGAAATTGGGCATCATTCTTAGACATCCATTCGTGTCCTCAGAAAACATTGCGGAAGGATCTTTTCCTGTTAATACACTTCCTGCCTTTTATGATTTCGTTAACCAGCCAATTTTCAAACTTGATATATTTCTGTTATTTTAGCAGAGTAGTCTTCTACATTACTCAGTCTCATTTTTACTTTGCCAGATTATCAAGAAAAATACCAAGAGCTGCTTGAAAGAGAGGATTTGTTTCCATATTATGAAGAAAATGGAGCAGATCTGTCAGGACCTGGAGAGCTGTATGTTTTCCTTTTTAGTGATGTATTTTTTAAATAATATTTATTTTTACTGTGATGCAGTGATAGTTCAGACTTAGGATTCCAATGATGACAAAAATGAAACTAAATAATGTAATTGTTACTTAGTTCTACAGTGGATGTATTTGTTCAGGTTTAAATTGGTTTTTAATCACAGAAGTTTGAAACCTATTTCATGTTTATTCTACTGAGTATGGTAATTACATTTCAGATGTAATTCAGATGTTTATGCACATGTGCAAACATACTTCTGCACTTAAGAAAAAATTTGCAAGCAAAATGAAGCACCAAGCCTTCAAGTGTTTGTAGAGAGGCAAACTAAATTTGTTTGACTGATGTGCATGAACATCCCAGCAAGAGATGATTACCAAATTTCCAGTGTCTTTGAAAGGGAGAAAGTGTTAACTTTCTCTCTTCAGCCTAAGGACTGTTCCCTTCAATTAGAGGGCTAGTCAGTATTCCTGTAGAGCAAGAAAAGCAACCTAATGGCAAAAGGGGAAGCAATAGTTGAGAATACAGCCGGACGTTTTGGCACCAGAATATAGCCTGACCAGTTTGGCACCATTATACGAAATATGGTCTAAAATAAATTGCTCTGAGCTTTTTGCTCACTAAAGAAGAATTTCAGACCATTATTTGACACACAAGAACATTTTCAGTGGTTTTTTTATGTGTGATAAGAGTGCAGGCCTGGATCAGTATTTTTTTAGTACATTAGAAAACTTTCATTATGTACCTAGCTGAGGGGAATGTAAAGAACATCAAGAACTGGAAGATATATTAGAGATGTCATCAGAAATCAACAAGCTCATACTGAAGGGAAAAAAGGACCCATTTGGACCTCTGCTTAGAAGAAAAATGCAAATTGAACACAGACATCCATTAAAAACACAGCAAATCCTAAGAGTGTCATGTAGAACACACTGAGCTATCCTTCAAGCACAGTGACTGTAACCTTCTTTGTTGAAGACTTAAGAAAAGCTTAGACAAATGTCTGCTGATTCTCTGTCAGCTATTTCTTATGACATCAGGGAGGAGGGCTCTTTGTGAAGCCCCTTTCTTCTGATGGCTACACTTCTACAAGAACAAAGGAACACATGACAAATATGTAGATTGCTTCCTCAATGCACATCACTTTGGAGCGAAAAAACTTCCTTACATATTTTCTATGTCCTTCTTTTACATATCAACAAACAGGAATGCAGTGTTTCTATATTAATGTATTCTGTCTTTGAGCTAGGATGTTGACCAATCAAAATTACACTAATATGTTATTAATAATGGTTTTTTGTAATTGGATCAGTACAGATGCATTATTAAATTTTCTGTCATGTTGGAAACTTTAGGTACTTCTGTCTTTTAAACTGGGCGGCATAAGATGATCTAAAAAGGTGGCAAACACTGTAGGTATTTGAACATATCTGCTGCTTTGAGGTTTCTGTTTATTTGTTTTCCTAGTATCCATTATTTTTTTTTCCTTTTCATTCCCTTTAGGAAAATGTCATAAATAACAGTCATTTATAAAGCTATGTTTTATTCTTGACATCTACACAAATTCTAAAAATCTGTTGGCTCTGAAAATCTGTATGTAAATCTGTATGTAAAGTGTTAACCTTTGGTCATTTTTTCCCCCCTCAGGTATTTTGATGAGATTGATGATGAGATGGATCCAGAAATTGAAGAAGCATATGAAAAATTCTGTCTAGAATCAGAACATAACAGAAAACAGTGAGATGTTATGTTTTAATGTTAGTTTATTTAACCATTTAGAGTGAAGGGGGACACAAAACATTTGTACCAAAATGAGAAACTTGAGTTTCTCCAAGTACTAAAGTTACACAATTTCCATTTTGTTTTACAGAACCTGCCAAAAAATGTAAACCTATGCCCTGTAACTTAAAATGTTGTGTATATACCATAGTTTATTTTGTGAAAAATGTTTTTTGAACAATGTTTTGGCTGCAATAAAAATTATTTAAAAGTTATAATTGAAATTAAAATTTAATGGGGAACTGTCCCATAAAACTTCCTTGAGGAAGAAAGGGAAAGAATAATGATCTGAATTTGCTTGCTTGTTTGCTTTAGTATATATTGGGATTTACTCATCCTATTTACCATATACACTATGTCTTGCATTTACTTCCTCCACTTCCCCTCCAAGAAGAGTATGATCCAAATAAGAAAGAAAATTTCTTTTCTGTATATCACAATCATGAAAAGTGGCTTTTGAAAGTTTTGTGTATGAGTTTTTGTTTTGTTCATTTCCTTTTTCTTCTTCTTTCAAAACACACATGGGTGAGGTCTGGACTTTTCTTTTTTCCTGGAATAAATATGTTACATGTTGATATGTGAAAAAGCAAGCAGTATTTTGGAAGTGAGGTGCTTTCAAGATTCTTGGTTCAGATAAGCTTATTTTCAAATCTACAAGAAAAAACTATTCTGTAATTTGTTGTGTTCTTCAAGGTAATAGTAATACAGTTATGTTCTAAAACACGCTTCTCAAGAGTATGTGCAGTGCTTTTTTTCTTTTGCTTTTTTTTCTAGTAATGTATCTAACATGTCTAACCTTTCCCAACTCCCCTGTAACTTTCTTTTATTCTTCTAATTTTATGTAGTTTGATTTAATTTTGTACTTGGAGTAAATTCATATATTTCATAAATGTTAACATTCTGAAGCCAGCTGCTCTTTTTTTGACTCCATATAATCATGTTAGTTTTCCTAGGATACTCCATTGTCGTTGTTGCCAAACTCAGTTGAAGTGTTTCCTGTTACCTGTTGCTGGTTAGACTTGATTAGAAATCGTTACCAAAACCAAACACAAGTATTTCCCAACAGTTAGCTACTCTAAAGAACACGCATTGTAAATATGCATGTAAATAATTCTGATAATATTTCACTGTTATTTGTTTGGTTAAATAAGTTGTGCATCTGCTAGTAGAGTAAGCAGTGGCTGTTTTCTGGATGTTTATTTAACATACTTATTTAGGTTGGAGTTTTGGAAAATAAAATTTAACTAGCTTTATTTCCTTTGGTATAATATTACTACCTTGTCTTCTTGCTTTAAAACAAAAATGATATTTTATCTTCTTCTGTCTTTCCTTCACTGAGCACTCCTTTCTCTTCTTCAAAGTACACAATTGCAGAGTCTATTATGTTTTGATTCTTGCTGGAAAACTAAAATGTATCAAAATGCAGTATGCTCAGAAAGACTGTATTAGCATTCCAAAGTCTTTAGACTAAAATTCAGAAACTAGAAATGTGAGAACTAGATGACTTTCATATACATATTCTCTAAGTTGAGCACAATTTTCATACAAAACTTTTAATCTAAATACAGGTCAGACTTCCTGCTGGCTTTACAAGCAGATGTCTTGTGGAAATTATTTTTATTCAGAACTTACAATCCAAGGAACAAGCATTCATATATGCTTTACAGTAAGGTAACAGTGACTCAAAGGGACATGCATTTTACATGTTTTAGTTTTGCATGATTTGTGGTGAGTCATCTTTTTCTGTCAGGTAGCTGTCAGCTCCAGATGTAGTGTCAGCTTGTGGAAACAGTAATTTTATGAGTAGATAAAAAGCATGCCAAATCCTGGGGTAGAAAAAATCAGGAACTGTATATATAGAGAACAGCTCAAGTCAAGTTTGCAATGCAAGGTTTTTCCTCCACTGAAAATATTAAAAATCATAAAGTGAGACTTTCATTCAAACTAGTGTAGAAGTTTATAGTCTGTACATATGAACTTTGTAGGTGCTTTCAGTCTTTGCTGCAGCAGGGAAAAATTGGTTTTAACGCTGTCCTGCTGCATTAAAAAAACAGGATGATATTTTCATTAAACACTCAAGTATTTCCCACTTATCTTAAATCTCAAAGAACTTCACTACAAGCTAGTGAATGTGAGAGAGCAAAAGAAAGCAGCAGGTTTCTCACTGTCAGGATCCCCTTTGCTGCTTGTCTGCCCACTCCTAATCACCCGTTGTTCTGTGTATGATAGAGATAAGTCATGAGAGATTTAAAGGTTATTTCACCTGAATTTTAGCATTTACAAATTTCAAGTGCAATGTGTAAAAGTGTTTCTTATCTACTGGTTTCTGAACAATGCCTTGCAAATGTACAACTTTTTAAAAATATGTGTTTTCTTAATGGCATAATGGTAAATCAGTGAAGGCACAGAAGCATGGAAAGCAAAATTTGTGGGAGATGTGAAGCAAGATTCTTTAGCACTGGTTCTGAAAAGAAACAGGCTTCACATTCAAATTTGAGCATGAGACCCAGGCTTTGCAGATCAGTAAAAGTGTGCACACTATTTCCTACTCTTGACAAATTATTATGATTTAGCAAAAATGTTTAGTATTTGAAAATCACACTTTGTTTGAAGGAATTTCAAAATGGGCTGCAAGAATGCTGCTTTGCATGTGCTTTGTTGTTGTGTGATTTTCATATCCAGAAATGCAGCTTGTTCTCAGTATTTCCCTTTAAAATCTGCAAAGAAGTTCTTGCTAGTAGCCTTTGTCTTTTTTTTTTTTTAACAGATGACATCACTGGGTTTTAACTGTTGGGTTTGAGAATAATTGTACCATTAGAGAGAAGCAAGACTGGCCCAACCACATGCGGTATCACAAACTGCACATAGCTAGGTTGTTTTCTTTTTTCAATAGAATAATCTGTTGTGGCACTGAATGTTAGTGACACTCGGTCTGGTTTGTAATAGTAATCTTTATTTTCCACTGGGACATTATTTCCTTATCACATTCTGCTTTTCCTTCCTACTGCACACAACTCATTGAATTACTGACAGCTGAAGTTTCCAACTTCTCTCTGACTGAATTATAGTTCTAATCATCCAGTTATCCAAATCATCTAGTTGATACCAGACCAGAAAATGGCATTCCAGCCAAAACTCACGGAAGATACCCTACTGTACCCTGAACTGCTAATTTGCCACTTCAGCCTGTGTCACCTACTTCCACAGTTCCTATGCTGAGGGTTCCAACCAGGGCAGTGAAATTGTGAGCAAAATGCAATGCATCATCCATAAATAATAATATTCATAACTCATTCATAATCCCAATATATACTTTGAAACTTGCTTCTGACAACTACTGAACAGAATAATACTCATTAAAAAAGGGGTATTCGGAATAGAATCAGGGTATTTTGATGCATGGCTGTGTCAGCAGCCACTTGACTGGGTGTTGATCTGCTCTCTGCTGAGACAACAGCTGTTGAGAATGGAAAATTGTACTGAATGCAGTCGGTCAACCTGAGGAACCTGTACTTCCCTAAGCAGGTTAGGGAGCTAAGAGAGACCATATGGACTAGTGGGGATATTCAACTCCATTTGCTAAGGGCTGGGAGTGGGGGTTGATAATAATTGTCACTCAGCTGTGAACTGTCAAGCCACTTTAAACAGCTTTGATTGAACTGTAGGTATGGGTGGAAGGTGTGTATAATAATAAAAAAAGGCAACTGTCATCATGTTAAAATTGTCCTTTGGCGTCGTGGCCTTTCTGTTCAGAAAGGGCTTCTACCGCCCAGCTACAGAGCTGTGTGTTGGCTCACCGCGCCATTTTCAGCAAATAAAAATTTTAAAATTTATTAAGAAAAAAAAAATTACAAGGACACCGTGAGCAGTTCCCTCAAGCTTATTTTACAGATGTGTGTACGGAATGCGCTCATCTTGCCTGAGGGATCAGGAAGGCGCGGTTACCTCACCGGCGGAGTGAGCTGGGGAGGAGCTCGGTGAGAGATCAGGTCGGCAGCACATCGGGAGAAGCTCGGGGGGAGTTTGGCTGGAGCTCCGGCGGGAGTTCAGGCGGAGTTCGACGGGAGCTCGGGGGCGGAGTTCCGGTGGAAGTTCAAGCGGAGCTCGTGGGGGGGGTTGGGGCGGAGCTTGGTCGGAGTTGGGGCGGTCTCCCCGCCCCGCTGTTCCTGCCGTACGGCGGCGCGGCCGCGGTTCTGGCTCTGCCTCCGAGCGATGGAGGCGGAAAGGCTGATGGTGCTATTCGGGGACGACTCGGTGGAGGTGCACTACGCGGAGGGGTCCCGCTTGCTGCTGTCTCCGTGCGGCTCCGAGTATCTGTACGAAGCGGCGCTCCCCGCGGCCGCCCACTCGCTCCAGCCGGCGGAGACCACCCGCCAGCGGGTCGCCTTTGTCGTCAGTGCCTACCGGGTATGCGGTGGGCAGTGCTTTTGGGGACGGGAGCGCTGTCCCTCGTCCCTGCGCCGTCCCGGGGAGCATCCCTTGGGAAGTGCCGCATTTGCCTCCCTGCTCGGGAACGGGCCGGCCCGGGGATCACGGCCCCAACAGGAGTTCATGTTTCTCTCTGTAAAAAACGGAGCGGGTTTCATAACCTCGCCTCCACAAAAAGTGTGAGATCAGCACAAAATGTTATCACTGCATGTAAAAATCGTAATGGGGTTTGTTTTTCTCTGCACTTAAACAGGAACAACTTCTACGAGCACTAGATTTCCGGAACACGTTTTCTTCTCGCCCGTACTTGGCTTCACGTCTTATACCTCCAGAAAGAAAAAAGGTGATATTGCACATTAGGCGAGTAATGCTTTCATAAAAAAGATTATTCAGCGGATTTAATATAATTTCACATGCCTGTGTGTGAGTACAGGCCGTGAAGATCTATCGAATGCGGTTTGGCTAATGGAGTTGTCATCTTTCTTAAATTACTGCCGTTTTAAATTACAGTTTTAACTGTTACTTAGACGTCTGTTAAAGCATTTTCTTTGTAGAAAAAAATACTAAAACTTAGTTTATTCCTAGCAAATGTAAAACCTAGGAATTTTTTGTGTTGTTGTATTTTGGCAGTAGAAACTTTTCAGGGAGGTCACACTGCAACAGGATGGTATTTTCTGAGGCTGTCAGATCTCCCCATTGGAGTACCCCTGTGAAAATGCTGCTGGGGTCTGTGGGAGGAATGGAACAATGTCCAGGTCAGACTGAACATCCATGCAGAGAACAATTTAGCATTTCTGGAAGCTTTGCTCCAGATCAGTATCTCTCTGGGTTCCCACTGAATATGAATGTCTGCACAGCGTGGTGGGAATCTTAAGACAACTGATCAATCAAGCAAGTTTTAAAGCTTTTAGACTGACCCTTCAGTAGTAACACCCTTCGTGCTAATGTTTAGCTGCCTAAAGAACTGTCACTCAGTGTCACTATGTACTTAATTAAAAGACAGGAGTCCTTACCAGTCATGCAGTCAGTGCAAAGAGCTGATGCTCTGCTCTTAGCACTGAGGAGTAAGTTCCACCTTCTCTCAGGCCTTGAACAATCTAACTCCTTTGGAGATTGGCTGGGTTTCTAGACTGTTTTTAACTTACAGCATCCCTTTTGACTACTTGCTTCAGGAGGCTGAAGGATAACTTTCCTAGGCCACAGCGAGCACTTGACCATATTGGTTGGCTTCTCCCTCACACCCCTTTTCTGTTGCTTTGGTTTCTTGCCCTTCACTTTGAGAAAAACTCCTGCTTTTCATAAAGCCAAAATACTCTTTTTAGAACTCCTGAGGTTGCCCTTGTCCAGCAATTTACTGTCACTTTATTGTTGTGTGGCCTGTTATCAAACAGTGCCCGTGTTTTCAAGGCCCTTGCTGTTTCCCACACTCCAGTGGTCCACCATAATAAAGTAAGAGTTACTAAGCTTCAGCTGCCATAACAAATTGTTAACGAGCCTGACAGGGCAGCCCAGGGCCTAGCAGAGTTAACCTAAGGCCTGAGGCCTGTTACTACCATGACAATACCTTCATGGGCACAGAAACACTTAGACTCTGTTACTTGCCTTATCCTTGAGTTCAGAACAACCCGTTCCTGTGGTGTGCTTAGGCTCTCATTTGGCCACTCCAGCCACCCACTTGTCTAGACAGCTCCCTGAGGGAGATCTCGTCAGTGGTCTGGGCAGTTCAGAACTGCACCTAGTATTCAAAATGCAGGTTAGCTGTGAATATGTATTCAGTGGTACGTTCAGTTTGCTCTTGTTCCATTCCTAGAACTTGCAAACATTTCATACTGATTAAATTGCTGGTGAGCATTGAGTGTGTTTTCATGGGACTGAGAATTACAACATGAAGATTCTGGTTGGTGGCAGTCAGCTCAGAGCCCATCCTCCTATATGGAAATATATATAACTATATATAGTTAGGATTGCCTTTCCTCATTGAGATAACATTAGGTTTATCTCAACTGAAGTTTTATCTGCAGCCTTGTTGTCTGGCATTGGTTATTTTTTAGTGTCCTTTTGCAATTCTTTATCAAATTTACTGATAATTGCTCTGAACAAGATAATTTGGCCATTCTGTCCCTTGTTTCTGAAGAGGCCGATGGAAGCACAAACATATACAATTGTGCCTGATCAGTTGCCCATGTACCTTACTAATTTATGGCTGGATTAAATTAAAACATTATTGCTTGATAGAACTCTGTTAGTACAGGAGGAAGCAGATATGAAGATTAGATGTTTTGCTTCCTCTGAGCTCATACACGCAGATAAATACAGAGCAACATTTCTTGCCATTCATCACCTTGCAGAAGGACTGAATTAATTTAAATGTAAATGCTTCATTGAATTTCTGGGAGGCATGTAATTTTTGTCTTGCTGCAATATTTCAATCCTTTTTCTTGTATTAGATTCTTCTCAGTGATATCTCAGAAATTAAATGGCCTGACCCTGCAACAGCTGATCTGACAAGATGTTTAGACAATGGCAGTGTGAAGATCTCATCTGTAGATGGCTATGCTCACCTTTACTTGTCAGAATTGCAGCAAGAATTTGCAGTGGAGTTCTTATGCAAAGTCAGCCAGTCATCTGCAGCATCCTCATGCTCCTCTGAAAAGAACAGCAACTATCAAAGCGGAGATCAGTATGGAAAACCAAGTAAAAATTCTGCTGAAGTCTCATCAAAACAAAGAAGAATAGAGAATAGGGATAAATGTAGTTGTGCTGAAGGTAGGTATAGGGAACCAGCCAAACCAAAGGACCAAAAAGATGGAGATGGAGTGCCTTTGTTCCACACAAGTTGTTCTCCTGAATACACATGGGTTACACAGCGTTGGACTGTTTCCTTGTGCCCGGAAGAATGGAAATACCCTTTGTCCTTGGCACTAAAATGCTGTAACATACATACTGTGGAAAATGTTATAAAGACATATGAGACAAACAGCTGTGCAGCTGTTGAAGGTGATGTTTTAGCAGACTCTGAAACATATGAAACAGTTTCTTGTTTACCTACAGCTTTGCCACTCAGCTGCAGAGCCCCACATCTACACAGGTAATTTAAACTCTTTACTTTGTCATTGTTATCATATGCTTTTCAATTCTGCATTTTGGATCTTCAACTTCTAGCAAAATAATTGAATACTAGCTATAAAAAAAAGTTTAAAATTACTATCAGTTGTGGGTCTTTTAGAAACTTCTTCAAACTTGACTTTGTAAAACCAACATTCTGTAACCTACTCTAATGAAGCTATAGTGATTAGTTCAGTTTTAAAAAAATATATTTTCTGACATGCTTTATGAATATGTAAATGGAAAAGAGATTATTGAAAAAAGAACACAGGTGTTGTATTGGAGTGGGTTGCTTTTTCTTCTTGTTTTGAAAAGAGTATCTCTGAAGTGGGCCAGTGGCATATGTTGTCTCTCAGCATCACTAAAAATAATTTAAAAAATCATTTGCATGATTGAGAAGTTTAATTTGGTAAATAAAGTGGATCACTAAGGAATTGGAGGTCTCTGAAAATATGTGTCAATTTATCATTTGAATAAGTGTGCACACTTCAGTTCTAGTTACAGAAATGATTACCAGCAAAAACACACACACACACACACACACACACACACACACACACACACACACACACTCAAAAGAACAACCAATATATGGACTTAGTGAGGCTGTCATTCTATTTTACACACACAGGTGGGCGTTCTGTGACTTCTTTAAGAATGAAGATACAGATGAGTATTCATTCCATCAGCTAATTCAAGTTGTGTGGTGCCAGGGTGTTTTCTACAGGTATGTAAGAGGTCATCTGTTATCTGGAAGACTTTATTTGTATGGGAATTAAGCTCTAAGATGAAATGTCTTACTTTGTCCCTTTCTTGCTCTTTGAGAAATGGAACACAGTCTTCATGTCAAAGTCTGTTTCTGCTTTTGTTTCACTGGACTTCTAGCACGGTATATTATCAGGCCTGAATCTGAAGTCATGTTTAAGTGATCTGATAATCTGATTTCTTAAAGGTTTACTGGACAGCTGGAGTTACCACAGATTTCACTTAAAATAATGGTACTTGGTTTCTTTGCAAATTAGTTCTCTCCCCTTGCTGCTGAAGACTTCACAGCTTAGAAGTGTTTATCTTGGTGACCTACATAATTCACATGTTCAGCTGTGGATTGTCCTGGCAAGTCACCTTGTCCATATGGTTAAGGAAAAAAAAAAAAAAAAACCACAGGGAAAAAAAAAAACCAAAAACCAGGACTTTGAAATTGCTATAACTGCTATTAGCACCTAAAAGTCTTTGATAAAAGCATCAAAAGCATCACTGGTGTTTAGCCCTTTAATCTTTCTGCTGAGTGTTCTTAATTTTTCCTCAGTATAATTCCTAAATTTTTATCTCAACTAAACAAAATGTTTAGCCACACTTCAGAGTTTTTCAGAGCTTTTTTTCTCAATTAAGACCTTTCGATTGTTCAGGAGTTGTTCAGTCCGGCATTTTCCTGTGTACACTAGATGTGGCTGGTCTACTAAGAAGGTTGGATTTTTCTTTACAGGATCACTATGTTTTGTGGAATGAGCAGCTCTTGAAGGTGTTTACCTTGACGCAAAAAAGCTTTCTTTAGCTTACTAAAATCCCACCCCCTGCATATGTCAAACAGCCTAGTAATATTAATATTCTCTGTTAAAAGACATTATCAGTACATTCTACTGTTTGTGAAACAGTAGAAATTTTTAACATCTGAGTTGCTGAAAATGTGTCTCTGCTTATTGTTTTCTTCAGGTTTAATAACATGTTTTGCTTGTCTAGTGACACAGCATTTTAAATACTTGCTAAAAATCTTATTATTTTTCTTAGATTTATCCATGGTAGGACAAACATCACAGAAATTTATCCTGGTGGTGACTCATATTTCAAGTCAGAGGGAGAATTTTTGGGAAAATACTTTGTACGTTATGCAATCCAAAAAGGAACAAAAAAGGTACGAAACTATCTAAAAACTAGAACTACTTAAAAGGATGTTCCAAATTCCTTCAAATTAGCTGGTTCCTTAAGACATTTGTCTATGCAGTGTGTAGTGAAGTCCCTACAGTGGTAATTACTACAATGCTTTAATCAAGCTATCAGTCATACAAAAATATGAGATTGTTCCTTCTGTTTCAGAAGGTATTTTTGTAAATTTTACACAATAAGAAAATTTTTCCTCATTGTAACATTTATTTTATCAAACTCAAGAGTAAGATTCTACAACAACCATTTTCCATGAATTTAGAAGTTTAGTCTTGAAACTAATGTATTGATTAGAGTTTAATCTCTTTGTACTTTTTCAACCTATGACAACTTGGAAGTGTTTCCTACTGTATGAAGACAGAACCTAGAAAATGCAGGTTTTGCTCTGGCTTTGCTGCAGACCAGCTGTTCAGTGCTGGAAAAGGATTTTGCCTCTGTGCCTGTCTGTTAAGATCCCCCAGAGGAGAGGTCCTCTCAAGTGCTAATTCAACACCTTGGTTTTTTTAAGCAGAATTAAGGATCAGATTTGTACTCTTGGAACGCAATCTTTAACTTGTAGTCAAACATTGCCACTCAGTAATGACCTGTAGTCTACAGTCTGATGAGAGAAGTTCCTGGTTCTTACTGAGTGTAAAGAAATGGAATATTTTAATATTTTTTCACACAGGTGTAGGCTTAAGGATACAATTTTCAATCAGATATTTGTCTATGTTCTGTGGCAGATTCAAATGTGATTATAGTTGGCTTCTGGGAGGTTAGAAATTTCATAACTTGCTCTTAATTCTGTTTTTATGCTACGGTACTTGTAACTAACTTATCTTCTTTCTGCTCTTTACTCAGATGGAAGAAAAGATGTATTCAGTGAGCAGCCTACCTCCAGATGTGCCAGGACATCCATACTCAATATCCTCCATTATTACTCAGGCAACCAAGTAACTTTACCTTTGTTATATTAATTCTGCTGACTTAGAAAGGACAGGAGTTAAAATCACACAAAACGCTTCTTATTACTTTAAGTATAAAAATTAAAGGAAGTTATCTTAGCACTGAGGGTGTGTCTAAACGTACAGAACAAAATTTTCAAGTGCTTAGAAGACATAGTAGGAATTAAATGCTTAATACCTTGTCTGATTTTTTTTCTCTCCTCAGAATTCTTCAGTATTGCTGCAAAACAAAACTGTCATTAAGTCATAATTATTATCTCTGCTGCTGGAAAGGGGTATGTAGCTGAAAGTGTATAAATCTTGCAGTGTTATAAGCATGATTATACAGACTGTAGGGAATAGGACTTAATCTAGAGCGAAGAATGGTGAGTGTATCCTCACAGATAGGAAGGCAGATATTTGGAAACCAAAAGCATGGATTTAAAAGTTACATTTAAGAAGCAATTGCATGATGAAGAGAGCTGGTTGTGATCTGGAAAAACAAGTGAATAAAATATCTGGAACAGATACAGACAGTTGTAATGATGTAAATAGCCTTTCTTCAAGTTTTTAATGTATTTGTTTGGTTCTAGGTATCTGAGGCTGATGGACGAGAAATGTTGCCAGTTTTGCTGCATGAAAAGGTTATTCCCAGCACAGGAAGACTAGTTGTGTACTCAGATCATAAAGTCCATGCTTTTTTTTGGGATAGGATGATCCTGACTATGATTTGGGATTTCAGCTCTTCCTGTAGTGAGATCCAGGTAACATGTGACTTAGAGGAAGGACTATCCATGAAAAAGTGTTACTAGGAAATTAATGAGAATACCAAACAAAAGTTCTGATACCAATAAAATACAAAAACAAAAAAGACTTTGAGAATTCTACAAGTTTGGAGACATTTTTACACACTTCTAGAAATAATTTATTCTTGAATAGCACAAAGGAAGAGTTGGGGCTGTGCCAGGTTTTTGTCCCCTGCATTTGTAATAGCAGACTTTAGCAGATTCTTGCCCTAGCAAACCACAGACTTGCAAGTTTTTCAAGTGGATTGTTCATATATATTTCATTCTTGAATTGGCATATTATACTTGCTTAGTTTTTTCTTTGGACTGCAGCAGAAAATTAATATTTGAGTTTGCTTTTTATTTTCTTCTAAGATAAATGAAGATGTAGGCTGGTGTAAGTTAACTACTCCTGATGGGCTACAGCAGCTAATACAAATAAGTCATCCTGGAGTCTATGAAAGGTAATTTAAATTAGTTGTTCAATTTAAACAATTTAAATATAAAATTTTTTCTTTATAAATCCTCTTAGATGAAGAAACACTATTTTCTGATGATAAACTGGTAGGCGTGGACTAAACATGTAGTGATAAAATCTCCATCTTATTTCTGGCAAAGATTCAAGACCTGTGTGACTCAGGGCCACTGCATGCTGTGATTCCATTATAACTGTTATGGCAGTGTCTTTCTAGAAAAATATCTAGAGCTGCAACTTGGCATTTACTACAGTGGATAAAAAAAATCAAAAAAACCCAAAAGCATGTGTCCCATATAAAGCTGATGTACAGAACTGAACAGCACTTTATGTAATTTTTGCTGTATTACAGATAATGACCTCTGCCTACAGATTGTTTTCTAATCTGCTTACTGTAATTACAGCCTCATTATTGGAATAATCAGAAGTTTTCTGTGCTGCATTTTAGCATGGAGATATTCACAAACAAAAAATTAACATTTGTACACTGTTCATTGCAAAACATACAGCTTTGTTATAATTTACTATAACTGTATAGATCTAAATATGAAAAAGATTCTAGAGAAAAAATGGCAAGGCAAGCTAGGAGAAAAATACAGATTTTGAATCATAGATTTTTCTTTCAGATACAAGTGTATTCCTTAGTGCCTTCAGTTTTTCTCTCAAAAATGGAGTTTATTTCTTAAATAAATAACTACTTTTTTGAATTTTCATATTAACACAGGTACATCAGAACAGCAATAGAATGGTGCAGAAGTTTGAATGAAAGGAAGGAGATTGCTGAATATCCTGTACACTCCATAACTGAAGAAAATTGGTATTCATCTTTATCCCAAATAATTGACTATAAATAACGTTGAAATCAAAGCTCAAAAATATTATAATCTGAATTTTATATCTTGCATTTCCTAGTGGGCAAAAATGAAAATTTATTTTTAAAGTCTATTTATTTTGTATATGGTTTGATATTTTTCATCCAGTGTTTAAAATGTTCAGTGAGTTTCAGGTTAAGGTTGTTTCGTTGTGCTTTGCCTGTCTTAAAAATCAGAATTATGGTAACTTTGTCAAAGTCACTTAATGTTACAAAGATGGTGTCTTGCACTGTAAAGATATCAGACCAAGAAAGATGTTTTTTAACAGAACATCAAGCATCTAAAGCAGTACTTTGAACTGCCTAATGACAGTTGTATCTCTTGCTGATGTATTTTTCCTTTCTAATACATGCTACTGACCAAAAATCTACTGACATCATCTGCAAACATTAGGATATTAAAAATGTGCTAATTGAAATCAATTGCAATTGCACTTGTTACTTAAATTATAGCAGATTCAGCTGATGAATTTTATAGCATCAGCTATGTTATATTTATAGCTGCTGAAATGAAAATTCTATCTCTATTTATACATACTTACAGCAAAGAGACTATTCTTAGAGCAGAGACCAAATTTTTGGAAACACAAATGATTTACAAATGTCAGCCATTGAACTATGGTATCAAAGACAGATTTTGCTAATCTAATTCTCAGTATTGCTGGAAACTGTCAAAAAATAAAATCTGAAGTAGAAAATACCCTTGAGAAATAACCTTTCTTTTTTTGGACAGGTCTGCTGATGCTGAGCTTGAAAAAATACAGAGATTTAATTGTATCCTTTTAAAAGCTGTAAAGATCTTTTTCACTTTTATATTCTGCATGTTCAAATCTGCACTTTAGATCATCAAAGGCTCTCTATCCTGATCTTACCTTCTTTTACTGTATCACTTTAAAAACCTAATTTTCTTACTTATCTTTTTTGTTTTATCACTTATTTTGTGGTAAAGATTAAAAAAAAATTAAAACAGTGTTGAAGTACAAAACAAAAATGAAAAGTTGCCAGAAAACAAAACTCTTCAATGTGTATTGCATCAGTTTTGCTAAGAGTCATCTGCTGATCTGTTCTTGAAAGAGGATCAACACAGTTGCTTTTGGGCTTGTATTTGCAGTACAGTATCTTTCTGTTTATCAGCTACCTTAGTATTGTTCTATTGTGTTCAGCCAGCTGGAAATGTGCACTGTGCTGAATCTGCTTAAAGCCACTCTAAAACTGTCTTTAAGCCAGTGTTCAATTCCATTAGTATGAAAAGTGCATGCTGTTAAACTGAAGTGTAACACCCTTTTTCTTTTCAAAGTAACTTTTGGATAAATTGAAGTCTAAAAGACATTTTTCTATAAATGTTGTAGACAGTTTTAAGTAATACCGTCTTTTTCTTTTGTTACCTATGTATGTAATTACCATGCTACAAAATGTGAGACTTTGCAAGGCAGAATGATTAATACAAATGCAGAGTCTAATTTTTCTCTTTAGGAGGAAGAGTCTGAATTTTTTTCTTAACAAAGTAACACTAGTTTTATTAGAAAATAGCAACATTCTGAAAAGGTCATCTGCCACAAAATCCAATCCATCTAGTATCACTGTCAGACAAAAAGAAAACGGGCGTGAGACCGAACTCAATGAAGATTGCGTCTTGGAAGCTTTGGAAAAAACTTCTAAAGTCATTCAGGATATTGAATCGCTGCTTGCCGCTTCTGGGAGGTGAGGCCCTGTGTTCCCTGTCCTGACAGGAGCTGTCCCAGCTGTGTCTGAGGAGGCTCTGCGGGAAGACAGGAATGAAGGCTGAGGCCAGAGAGACAGGCTGCCGGTGTATTCCCGGCGAAGTGTGTAAGGTGCCAGTATAATATCACTAATAACGCCAGTGCTATATTTGGTATAGGCAGAGAAAACAGTTGCGATAATGGAGCGCTGCTGTATAAATAGATCAGCCCTGACCTGACAGTGCTGCTTTTAATGTTTGAATATATGTTCGAATCAACTTGAGTGATGGATTGCTGCTGGAATGACCAGGGTGGACATGGCAAGTTTCCACTGTAAAAACGTGCTTTTGTTCAGATGTTCACACCAAGAAGTCTTAATACTGAATAAAATGTTTCCCAAATGCTTTCTATAGTGCTCTCTATGAGTAAATAAGTACTAATTTGAGGACAGAAGACGCTACTCTTCTCTGTGGTCTGTCAGAGGCGCACTATGTCCTAAATGACAAAACACTAAACTCTCATCATCGATGTCCCTCCCAGCATTTAAAGGAGCCAACGCGCGAACACCAAACTCTCCATTTAATAATCCAGGAAACGCTTCTCCCTCACAACAAGCGCCGCTGCCGGCGGGGCTGGGCGGAGAGGAGGCGGGCCCGGGTCCCAGCCTGCTCCGCGGCCACGCATGCTTCCTGACCGGCTGCCCGGGGCGCTCTCCAGCCCGCTGCCTCCGGGCTGCCCGCCCGCTCCGGCCGGCGTCGGGCTGGCCGAGCCCCGTAGGCGAAGGGCGGATGGCAGTGGCCGCGCTTCAGGTGGGCTCCGGGGCGGGCGGCGTGGGGCGGGCGGCGGCGGCTCCGAGGCCCGCGCCTCCCCTCACGCTCCCGCTGGTCTCGGGTTCACAGGTTAATTTCCTGCTCGGTTTAATTTAGTTTGTTCTTCGGCGTCTTGGTAAAATCGTACCGCTTCCTTCTGGGATTTTGCCCTCTCCAACCCCAAAAATGCGTTATAATTATGTCTGGCCCAAAAATATTTGCTGGATCGCTGCAATGATGCATTGTAATTATCTGGCCCAAAAATATTTGCATGATCACTCCAATAATGTGTTATAATTATCTGACCCAAAAATATTGCCACTGTCAGTTCTTCACAGTCAGTCTGGGATCTCCTTTACGACGAGATTGTATGCTAAAGGTTTGAGCTGGTGTCGTAATTCTGCTTCATGCAGTTTTTAACATAAATTAACATCCAATATCAAATAACGAGGGGTTTAGGAGATTATAGAATTGTAAGGGATTACAATTCTTTTAACTTCCTATGTAGAATGCATCATTCTATTAGTTGGCAGGGGGGTGTTTGGTTGTAGGTTGGACTAGATGATCTCAGATGTCTTACCCAATCTTATTGATTCTGTGATTCTGTAACTTCATGCATTAAATTCCTATATGTATTCACGTATCTAATAGCATCTATCATGCAAAACTGGGGCAAAAATTATGCAGAGCAATATTTCTAAGTGATAATTTTAGCCATTTGATTTTTGTTTTGCTCGTACACCATAGCCTCTTAGCTTTTTTCCCAAAAGTGTATATACAATTTTGATCTAAATAACTTCTTGTGACAGTAATTTAAAGTGTTAACTGTGTGTTCATTAAAATTATTTTGGTAATGTCCTTAAATTAAAGTAAGCATATCTACAAAATTCCATTTTGAGACTATAGACAGAGATTCTGCTCAGTGCTTTATCTCATTTAGAAATGTTATGAGAAACCACAGCTCAAAGCTGGGTTACTCTCTCAGCTGTTACATAAAACCAACCTAGAACTTCCCTTCAGGATGTTAACTGTAGTGACCACACAGAGGTCTATAAACATTTCCGTGTGAATTATTCCCCACTTTTTGTTTTAGCAAGAATGTAAGCTACACTACTGCTTTTGAGATTTATAGGCTGGAAAAATCTACACTTTATTGTGATATTTTGTAAAGAGCCTGAAAGGCATCATTTTTCAGGGAGAAAGAAATGGTCTAGTTTTACATTAAAATTTATAATTTCAGATATTATTTTGGTTTTCCAGAGTTTTGCTTTTTGTGGTCTGATGTCTCTCTTGATCTGCAGAAAAATTCTGGGAAATACTGTTGTACCTGGGAATGTGAGTTGATTTTTACATAGGTGGCACTCATCTTTTTCTTAAAAGGAGGCTGAAACAGACGGCTTAAAAAGAACAGTTGGAGATGGCTCTTGACTATGGTCAGCCTGAAGCCAGTTTTGCATCCTGTTCTTCATTCTGGCTCAAGGAACACATGCTAATACCACCCATAGCACAAGTGTAAGCCTAACAGAACTGACACAGACCTCTGTTGCTATATGAATTTCTAGGTCTCTCTTTGTCTATTCCAGGGTCACTAAGTGATGGGGTGGAATTTAAAAAGAGATCCCTGAATGGGACTTAATAAACGTTTCATTAGGTGGGAATCTTCTAGGCACAAGAAGAAATCTATGAAAAGGGATTGCTCTATCTGTTGAAATGCAGTTATGTAGAAGACTGGACTTGGTTTTGGACTTCATGTTTTATTATTTTTTAGTTACTATCGTGTTCCATTTTTATTTCTGCTCTTCTCTCGGTTTGTGGTTTTTTATGGTTTTTTTCTGCTTTCTTTTACAGCGCTTCAAAGTTTAGCTGAGGTTGCTTTAACCTCAATTATATTTGTTTACAAATTAATTAACTATACGTCTATTCTTTCTGGATTTTTTTACTGTTGTTCATATTTCATGTATGCTGTTTTGCCTAACATCGGTGCTTACCAATGCCTGGTTTGTTTTAATTTAGGATGGAACAAGTGGTGTTTGGGCTGGGCAGACTGGATTCAGAAAGCGCAGAGGCTCAACGCTGAGGCATAGACCACAGACATTTCCTACTGGAGTAAGGCACCTGTGATGGGAAAAAAAATGTTCTCCTAGTCCCAGGGGAAGTTTGATTCTAATTACTGGTGTGCTTTTTAAAGGTATGTTGCTACATGACCTCTTCACAGATTGGATTCTTACACAGCCTTTATGGTAATTTTAAATTAAATCCAATCTGACACAATGGCCATATAGAATAAACATTTGTGAAGAGACTGCCATTTTTTTCCTTAACATGGAATTTATTCAGCAATGTCCTGTGTACCATAAGGCTGCCCACCAGAAAACAGCACTTCCATTGTTTCAGGAGTCATTCATTCAGAAGAAGTACTGTCATGTTAACCAACTCTAAACTTGACCCGCTTTTTTTATCTCTGTGCAAAGTCCATGTATTATTCATGCTTTCTTCTCTTTTACTTTTTTAAATGTTTTCTAAATAAATGATTCAGTGGGCTTTTTCTTTTCCTACAGAGAGTGCCAGTAGTTCTGTCTTGCAGAGAATTCTAAAACAGGCAGGCATGTAAATAATCCGGAACAAACATCTATATCTTCTGAGATTTATAGTATGTTTAAAATCATAAATTGTTATGTATTAGCTTAGGAAGTCTAATACACTCAAAAAGGCCCTTCAGAATAAGAATTTATCTAGTAAAAAGGGTTGTCAAGATTAAATGTATTGCGCAAAAATGGTGAACTGATGGGAAGTATCCATTTTTAGGCAAGATGTAGGCTTAAAAACTCTGGTCTGTCTGTATAGCTTCTCAAATAAGACTTGCATAACAGCTGGGACAGTTAGATCTTCCCTTGCAAAAAGAGGAGTTATGAAGGTAAGGTGGCAGACAGTAGATAAATCCTAAAAGTAACAGCCAACTTCTCTGCTGGAGCACATGCTGAGGAAAAGCTTAGGTAGTTTTGTTCTGTAAGGAAATGATTTTGATTACTTTGCTTGACTAAATGGCTGTTGGTTTTGTGTTTATTATAAATAATGAATATATTTTAGTGGGTTTGGGTTTCTTAAGGCTTATTCTACGTTCCAGTCTCCAAATTAAACAAGGCATTGCTCAGGAAAGGGTACCAGGGGAGTACTACATATGTTAAGAATGTAAATTAAAGCAGTGGTTTGGATTATACATTGAAAACTCAGTTTTAACAGTTGTTTTATAGAGAAAGCTGGAATTTTGTGCATCAGTCATAAGAATCTTCCAAACTGAATCTTCTTTGGTTATTATAGTGTAAAGTATTTAATTGGGTTAAATAATGTATTTAAGATAAGAAGGAATCTTGAAACACATTCAGTGAATTATCACAGAGATGTTTCAGATTATTTTGTAATATTTAAGGTTTCAGTAAGTAGAATTAGAGCTCTCTGTGTTACTTGTGCTGGTTCTAAAAAAAGGCAGGTGTTTTAATTCAAAACTGTAGTGTTCTAGTCAATAAACTAATTGAAATAAAAAATTCCCTGGTAATGCTAAATGCAAACAGTGAAATTGGGGTCTTAATGCCCAATTGTAGCCGTGGTGACAGATGTTTTGTGCTAATGGATTTTCTTTGTTTAATAGTTTCCTTTCTGATCTCTGACATTTACAGAACAACTGTCAATACGAAGGACAATGCACAGTGTGTGTCCTGATGACATTTTGTGTGCTGCAACATGGCTCTTGTCATGGCATCCGAGACTGAAAAGGCCCACGCTCTTCTCCAGACTTTCAGCACAGCGTCGGTTCTTTCCAGTCTAGGTTTGGGGATATTCTGCTTTGTAGCAGACAGACTCCTGCAGTTTTCCTTCATTCAGCAGAATGACTGGCTAAGAGCCTTATCTGATAATGCAGTGCATGGCATACTGGGGATGTGGTCCTGGGCGATAGTGATTGGACTCAGGAAGAAAAGTGACTTCACTGAGGTCACCCTAGCTGGCTTTCTTGCCTCTGTCATTGACGTGGACCACTTCTTTCTTGCTGGATCTCTGTCATTAAAGGTAAGTCACTAGATCAGTAATTTGTTACTTTTTCACTGTTTACGTTACTTTTCTTCTACCATGTCCTAGACAAAAATAGTTCCGTTAATAATTTAATTAAATAAATTTCATAGATATACAGGAATTATGTTTCTATGCAGTTGTTACAATTTTAAAAGCCATAAAAATATTTTATCTAGTGTTCAGTTTCTGCTGCTTAGAAAGGAAAAAAAGAGTTTTGCACATGTAGATGCTATTCTACATGCATCACATAGTTGCTTTGTTATCCATCTTATGGAGTTAAGTGCTGCCTGGCATACTTTTGTGGATGAAGTGGATTATTCCACTTCTCTTTACAGTAACGGTTAGAAATACCTGAAACGTAAATGACAGAGCTTCTCTTTAATTTAATTCAGTCATTATAATTCAGTAGTACATTTGTTTTAGCCAGCCCTAAATATTTATCCCACAAACAAGCTATATGTGAGCTGTCACTTTTAAAAAGGCAATTTGAGTTGCATTTAAATATAGTTCATTGGAGGAAAAAAAACCAAACTAAAAATTAGTAGATAAGCAAGCATCAGCTTATTAATAAATGTAGAAAGGTGAATTGGCTCCTGTTAAGCAGTGAATGGATCATCATCTACTTGCCGAACTGCTTGTTAGAATAGAGTTTCTCAATGGCATTAGTACTACCAGATTATGGAACTCTTTTCCAGAAGTTTTTCTCCTCTAGTTTGCTCATAGTACTATTAAGTTCAGGGGGAATAGCTAACTGTTCATAGGGAAATAGGTAAAAGGCAGGCAGGGAGGGAGGGAGGGAGGAAGAAACCCCTGTTTTTAATATTCATATAAGTAAAGAACAACAATGGTTTACCAATTTTTAAAAAATATTTAAGTGACAGCTAAGTGCAAGAGGCAAATACTGCTTTTAGTTGAGATGTAAAAATCAGACTTAAAATGGAAAAATAATTTTTGTTTGCATACAGTATCACTATTTATTGTAGAGAAAAGATGCCTCTTATTTGTGCGTTTGGTCAGTTTTCCCCTCTTGGCTTTACCAGTGCTGAGGGGAAAGGGGAGAATTGCGTCTCTGAACCTGCTGGCCACATTCCCAGTGCAGTCCAGGATACCACTGACCACCATCTTGCCACATGCACAGTCAGGCTCCAGCATGTCTTGGTGCCTGGCATCATTCTTCCCTGCGTAGTCCCTGGTTCTCCCCTCTTCTGTACTTCCTGCATGTGGAAATGCTGTGCAATTACAAAACTATGTAAAGAAAAGGAAAGTTAGCTTGGTTGATTAATGGATCGCATGTTACTGCTGAATAGCAATATGGAATAGAATTTAAATCTCTTATTAGTCTCATCTGTTTTTTCTTATTTTAAAATCAGTGAATGCAAGTAAGTGAATGGCTAGCTATTAGAAAGTATTAAAATTTTATTGCTGCTTTTTCATGCATTTGAGATGATTGCCAGAATTTTTCTTAATTATGACCACTAGATGTCACACTTCACCGATATCAGTTTGAGAAGCTGGCTGCTGAATTGTGTTATGGAATCGGGAGGTGACTTGCCACTTGGTAGGGAGGCAAGGTTAAATATACTTACACCTTCCTTGATGGGGAATGTTTCTGCAGCCTAGCCTATCCCTACTATGTGAAACCAAGCAAATTTTTGTAATTTTGTGACCTAATTTCTTCCTGTGTTGTTTCAGTTCCCAAGCAGATAGCAGTTAATTTTCTAATTGTTGATGACAGTTAGATCTAGTTCTCTTGTTCTTTAAGGGTTTTTTTTGCAAAAGACAGCTGACTTCTGTGATCTCCCTCAAAATTTTTTTTCAAATCAGAAACACAAAACATTTCAGGTAGAATCATAGCCCATTTTAGTAGCCAAATGTATTTAGCTGAGGTAAGGAAAAGACAATATGCTCAAAGTCTTTTTCAAAGTGATTTGCCTACCAACTTCTTCGCTTTCCATATGTTAACTGGGCTAATAAAGAAAATAATCCAGTGTAGGTCTCTCGACTCTCATTTCAACTTGCAAAGCCCCTATGCTTTGCAAAGACTCTCTTCTCAACTAAATAACTTTAAAAAAAAAATCTTAAGGAAACAAGTTTGTGTTTTTTAAACCTCATACTATTTTTCTCCTCTCCTATCTATTGCTTTTTCACCTAAATTACCTCTAAAGGGTCCTGTCCAAAACCATGAGTAGTATTTTGGGTGAGACTTCATTTGAGCCAAATACTGTAGTTTAATTCCTTTCAATGGCAGAAAAGTACAATCCTTCTGTCCTTTAAAAAAAGAATAATAATCTGTTACAGATTTTGTCTTCTTACAGTGCCATCAGAGTCTCTTTGGTTTGTGATGTAACATAATCCTCATAAACTTTTCTTCTGTGTGCTGTCTAGCCAGCTAGATCTGATTGTAGTATGTAATTTTTCTTTCCTTGGCTTTATATGATGTGCTTGTCAGTTTCTTGACATAATTTCAGGCTGTCACCTATATAATTTATCACTTCATGGGATACTTTTTTACTACATATTTTGTAGTTACAATCCCATTGTTTGTCTTTAAATTGCATGGTTGAGAGTAACTGCTTTAAGATACTAACATGTTTACTGCTTTTGCGACACATTACTAAATAACTAAAAAAATTAATTCGTATAATTAACCAACCACACCATGATTACTAATTTGTACCAATAGTATATTTCACGTTACTGCACACAATCACCTGTAAAGCTCATCATCATCACTTTTAAATCTGATGACGAGTTATTTTTTCTAGAGTAACCTTTCTGTGTGGCACCAGGCGGTACTGCCTTCTGCCTCCAATTGCTACCTTCACACTACTCTAGTCACCTACTTCTGTTCCTGCTGACGCCACTCAGCATCTGGATTGTTTGGCCATTGGTCTGTTTTTCATGGTCATCAGTATTTTTCTGCAGTATTCAGGGTAAATAGTCACCTGTGGTATTTGTATGTTTGCTCTGATAAATACTTGTGTACCAAGTACCATGTGATCTGACCTTTTGCCCACATTATTTTTGCAACGAGTATGATAGTCTATAATGACTCTACTACTTGGAATTTGTAGTTCTTTGTGCTCCATGTGGTTTTTACTGTGCACACAAGTATAGAAGAACCTGTCCCACTGACTGCTCCAAAGGTGGTAGTTCCTGCAGCCTGTTGTCAGTCAGGAGTGCTGGTATGATGTGACGGGCTGCTCCCAGACTCCACCAGGATTGTAGCCCAGACACACACGTTGCAGAACAGACATGCGGAAATTGCTGTCTTGGTGCTAAAACAGTCACCAAATTTTGGAAGTGTAGAACATTCAGTTGGTGGCAAACATACAGAACTGCTGGGAAATGTGCTGCCCATGACTGACCCAGGCTGTACAGGAGCATTTCTGGGACGAGAATAATCTTTGTGCAAGCACAATTGATGTAGCATTGAGTATGTTACTATGTTGTTAATATTGCTACTTTATGTTACATTGAATATGTTACTATGAACTAAAGACTTCAGGGTTGTGAAGCGCCACAGAATATCAGTGAGGGAGCATCTGTTATTACCTAACATCCATTGCGTTTCCATGAGCATTAAAGCAGATAATTTGCGTGGGTTCTCCTGCATGCAATTATTGTATCCTGTCTCCAGCTGCTCGTTGTAGTTAGAGGCTGGAGAAGCAGCAACTGCAAGATGATCTTGCATCTGATTGCATATGTAGGCAAATGGAAAAGGTCTTCTGTAAATAAATTCTGTTTGCAAGTTTTTCCAGGAGGTCTAAGGCAGAAAAGAGGTTTTTTGTGTTTTGCAGTGGGGTTTTTTTTTGTTTTGTTCGTTGTTGGTGGGGGTTTTTTTTGTTTTTGTGGGTTTTGGGGTTTTTTAAAGATCTGGTGCTTTCTAAAGGCAAATAAGTTTTCCTGTTAGGAAAAAGAGATTGTAGCAGCTTAAATCAGCTAACAGAACTACCTGTCTGTGTCCAGGGCTTGGCAACTCAAGGATGTAAGTGTTCCTTTAGTCACAGAATGTAAAAGAGGAAACAGACTGTTCTCTCAGGCCTTGGGCAACAGCATCTCAGAAGCTTGATGGCTTACTGCAGTTACAGAATAGGACTTTCTCTTGCTGTCATTGAACACTCAGGTTTGCTATATGAACAACCCTGCCATCTGAAATTTATATGAAAAGAATTTAAGCATCACCTTACTGATGCTTAAATTCTTTTCATATAAAATGAAATAATGATATTTCATTTTATATTAAAAGAATTTAAGAATCTATCACCAATACTGATAAACTAAGTGTACGTAAGTATGATTAAAATTTTCCTTACTCACTGTGTGCTGTTGGCACTTAACCTTAATAGGCCAGAGGGAAAAGACTAATTTAGACTGTTCTACTGAGTTTTTTTCTAAAGTGCAGAAATAGAGGCCAGTCAATAGATTATCTCTAGAAACATTCAAGTTTTTTCAAAATTAAGTTAGTATGTACTTTTGAACCTTTTGTTGACAGTAACAAAAATTGGACTCTTTGTAAGGCAGGTGATAAAAAATTTCACCATCACAAGATTTTTCTGCCTTAATCGATGAACAATCTGCTTGTGTGAAACAGAACTGAAGCTGAAGAAAATACACCTTTTGCCCCAACTTAAAGGAATTGCATCCACCACATTAGAGTTAAAAATTGTTGAGACAGTTTGTGAGCTTTTAAATCCCATTACCTGATCAGGAGTCAAGGACAAGTGTGTGGTGGCAAGCTAATAGAGCAAAGCTTTCTGCAGGCCTTTTATGGTTGGCTGTGGTTTAAAGCATGAGTTGTTTTATTTCAAGGTAGCCTGTAACTTCCCATCTCTAATCCGTTAATAAACTGGCTGCGGCTACATCAGAGCTTCCTTGCAGAGAAGGTAGTGTTCCATGCAGTTATCTAAATTATGCATGAGCTTGATGAACCTATTCCAGAGTCCCACTGCCAGGCCCTCTTCCTTTTGAATCCCACAAGGATTAACACAACTGAAGAATGAAGAGGTTAGAGATGCTTTGTTTGCCTTATGCACTAGGAGCAGTGAGGGATGTGCTCAACGCAGCAAAGATACACTGTTGCTTAACATCTCTGGGGCCTTGTTACAGGTTTTCTGAGTGTCCCCCAGCAACTGAATTGAGCCAATGAGTATCGCATCAGCACTTCTGTAGACCTTCTGGTAGTGTGCTGTTGTTTCTCCTGTGCTTACAGACACAAGAATCTACTTATTTGTGAAATAGGAATCCAAAATGCCACTACTTTTTTTATTGTGTTTGAATTTGGGGTGGTTTTAACTGTTGCTATTGAGTACACCCCCAGAATATCTCCTCAAACATGTGTGTTAAATTGACATTATCACTTCTTAAAATGGCTAAATCTAATCTTAGTACCTAGACATTCACCAGATATCAGGCTTCATCAATATTAAAACCAAATATCAGACTTTCAGCTGAGTTATTGTTAAACAAGTTGTTGACACAAAAATCCCACTCACAAATGTTTCAGATCTTTTTTCATGAACTTTGTTTTGCCTGTCCATGAAGAATACTGTCTCAAGGTGATCCAAATACATGTAACTTTGCTCATATTTTTGTCCTATTGAAAATTATTTTGGTGTTTTAAACACTGTGCAACTAAACCAACTTTACAGGTGACAACTATGGTAAAATACAGGATGTTTTTCTGGGAGTAAATGCCATTAAAGCACATGATTTATTTCAAGTAAAACATACTAAATATTTAAAGTGTATTGCATGGTTGTTTTCCTTTTAATTGTCTTGAAATTAAAGACGTATAATCAGTGCAGCAGATAATACAGGTTCCCGTGTTCCACCTGACTGTGTGGCAAACAGGATTCCTCATCCCTCTCCCTCCCTGTTTTGCTGACGATGGTGCTTAGTAGGATGCATGATTCATGTCATACATAGAGACAGGGCAGAACACAACTCTCATGCATAAAATTGGCTTTAAATTATTTCAGTGGAAAGTATGTTTTTCTTTCTGCTTCCATTTAGTCACCTGACAATGCACTTGTAAACACTCATGAAACTTTTCTTCTCTTGTTACAGTTGTAGCCATTGGCAGTAATATTTTTCTCTTCTGCAGGCTGCTCTGACTCTTCCACGGAGACCACTTCTTCATTGTTCTACTGTGATTCCTGTGGTGGCTCTGACATTAAAGTTTATCATGCAGCTTTTCAGGCTTAAGGACTCATGGTGCTTTCTTCCCTGGATGTTATTCATATCCTGGACTTCTCATCATGTCCGTGATGGGATTCGTCATGGCCTCTGGATCTGCCCATTTGGAAAAACTCCTCCCTTGCCATATTGGCTGTATGTGGCAATTACAGCATCTTTACCTCATCTGTGTTCATTTATTATGTATTTAACGGGCACTAGAGAATTAATGTCCATAAAACATGGAATCCGCATTGATGTATAGGAATAATGGCGTTTCAAGGTGGTTTGTGCAAGCACTTGAAGTAACCTGCCTGTCTGTCACTGAAGGGTTTCCTTGTGTTTCCTACACCTTCTGAATTAGGCATTTTAAAGTTGTGGAGCCAATTACAGCTCTTGTGTCAATTCCTTGTGGTCACAGAACCTATTTAATGAATAATAATAATTTTATATCTCTACATTTCCCTTGTACAGTGTGTGGTCTTCCATGATAGTTCATGCATAGCAAGCTGATTATGAAGTATTTAGTTTCTCTCTGTAGTAATTACATTGCATTTTACTGTTATGGTGCCATTCATTTGATCACCATTCACTTTGGATTTGTATTCTGCCTCTGGAGAATACGTTTCATCCAGATAGTATTTGTATGGCACTTTAAAAATTTGAAGTTCTATATAAATGCTAGGTATTATTGAGGATTTAATAGTGTTTGGGAATTCTAAAAAAATCTCTGTTAGCCTTTCTAATTTATTAATATGTTAGGAGTCCTGCTGGATTTTTGCATTCAACCATTTTAAAAGAAACACCGCCTCTATTTCACACTGTCTGTCCACACCTCTTTGAACCTGTAATCACAAAGTGTTTTACTAAATTCTGTATGTCCCTGTCATTGCTTAATACTAAATTTGCAGATAATTACTAGCCTCAAAATTAGAAAGGGGTATACAGATTGGTTATAGTATTATGGTGTGTTGTCCAATTTGTTTAATTTTTAAAAATACACTAAATATGAATACTGTTTCATTTGAAACCAAGGAATTTTATTTAATATTTAAGAATTGTGTGAAGATTCAGGGAGACTCAAGAAAATAAAATTTGCTTATAACACAGGCTTGCTTAAAGATATTACTACTCAGTAAAACATTTTCCATTAAGTGCAATATCATCCTCATAAGTGTAAAATAAAATGCATTATAATTATTATTATTATACTACAGAAATATAAATTTCCTCATAAAGAAGATCCATAAGGAAAAGTGTTATTATGCTGCAGTTTATGAGGTAGTAATTTGCACTATGGACTATTCAGTTTTTGTTTATAGACATCTCTCAGAAGGAGTCCCAAATTAAAAGTTGTCTGGTCTTGTCTAACTAGACAAGACTGTCTAGACTTGTGCAGTTTATAATATACAAGCTGAGAATGTCTATTAATAATTTTTAAATTTTTTATTCACTGCCCATAAAAGAGATGGGGCCTTAACTACTCCAGCTTGTGATGAATAGCTGTCAAAAGGGGATCATTTTTATGGAACTGCATGTATAAGGTAGCATGTGTTTAACTTAGGTTACCAAGGGGTGTAAGGGTTTAACATGATGTGTACATTTACATTATTAAATGTATATTAGAATAAAGTTTAAAAAAAATTATTAAATGGGATGCTTGTTGTAATAAGTACCAGAAACTTCCTGTGGCTGCAGAATCCTTAAGGCTCTTTGAAGCATTCTGTGCTAATCATGGAAAGTGTTGCACCTCTTTAAAATGTGTCTTTGCATCAAAAGAATAGTCACTGTCCTGTCTGTTCTTCACGTTAGAAATGTATGCCAATGCAAACTTGCCTGATAGTACAGTGGGCCTGTCTGGCCTTTATTATAAAATGAATAAAAGGTTTCTTTGTTGGAAAGAAGATTGTAAGAGCAAAAACCTCCTTAGAGGTTTATCCTCATGCTGTGAATTTCTGTCCTTTAGAGTTTTCCAGAAACAGCATAAGAAATATCTTGCTTTAGAGCTTCAGATCAAAACTGGTTTTCATCCAAAGGCAAGATGGTTTACTAGAGGAGCATTGCTCATTCATTTACTTTTATCTTGTATTTTAAAGTACAGGCTATGAAATGCCAATAATGAATAAATTTTGTGCAAGGGGGGAAGACTGAAACCTGTGTAGAAAATTTTCTCTATTCTTGTTTCATGATATAAAGTTTGTATAATTTTGTGCTTTATCCAGGTTTTTTTCAAAGGGAAATGTATAATAGGAACAAGGTGTAGAATTACACTTTCTCACTTTCAGACTGTAGCTGTAGTGTTTCTGGTAATTAGGTCTACCCACAGTCCTTAAAATCAGTACTGTACTGTTCTAGCTATGTTTAAGCACCATTTAATGGGTACATATTCAGTAGTTTAAAACTATGTATTTTAATTCTCTTTAAAACTACGAATTTGAATTCTCTTTGTGTCTAGGTATTTCTGTGTGAGCATTCACAGTAACTTTGAGCTGTATTTCAAAACACCATTTTTTCCGGCCGTGTTCTTACGCCAGTTCTACCACAACAATAGGTGAACCCTTCATGAACTCAGACACATATTAAGGAAAGCAGCAAGTACAAAGTACTTTGGTACCATGTACAAGTACAAGTACAAAGTACCATGACTTTTCTCCCTCCAGACAGACATGGCAGTCCCTCACCTCAGCCTGACATTTAGGCAGCTTTCACTGAGGCCATCAGCAGCTGTTCAAGGTAACCTGACACGTGGCATGTGCTGCTGTAATTTGTGGGTAGCCAGGGTAGGTACAAAGGGGAAGTTAGGTGTTTGTTTCAGCCTGTGTGTCTGTGTGTTGTGGGCAGAGTGGGAGCTACAGAGATTAGAGAGAAGGCCCCCTGTTGAGTCATGAGGCACAGACAGGACCCTCTTGCTTTCTAAACTCCTCATAGAGGTCTCTGGGGGGAGCTGGATCCAGCCTCAGTCCTAGATCCTGTCAATGGCTTATGTTAATGCATTAAATAGGCATTATTGAATCTTTTCACAGCTTTGTCCCACAGGATTAAGGATAAATTAGGGTTATTATTAGGGTTATAACTTACTATGATAATGATAAGACTAAAAGATCTTAATCAGAATTATTTACTGCACAGTATAAGTAGCTATAACTACTAGTCTAGTTCAGTCCACTATTTTTGAAGCAATATTGAAGCAAAGGTACAAAAGAAATTATGAACTAGAGATTGATTTTACTCACCGATACCGATGACTGTGGGGAAATCGCTTCCTCTCAGCTTTGAGGCGTAACCTTGAGGCAAATCTCAACTCAAGGAAGGAATCTTCAGAAAGGGGATTGTTGCAGGACCTCCCCACTCATTAAAAAGTGGGAATAGGCCCTATGTTTCCAGACCAGCCGTGTCACCTCGGCATCTTTAGATAAGTTAGCAGTACCACTTGTTTGTTGCTTTATCTGGTACCTTACCAGGTCTGCCACAGCTTCACCTTTCTGTCAGGAGTGTTTAACTCTGGGATTGATGAGTCAGACAGGTTTCAGCATTATGCAGCACCAAAAGCACCAGGACAACCCCTTCCTCCTCTGATAGCTTTGCAAACAGGGCGTTATTCCAGCTGTTTTACTGCCGTCCAGGCAGAGCATCCTGCTACACCTCTTCACCCAACACCTGCCTGCTACAGATGAATTGCCCAACAACTCCTTACCAGTATTCCGTGTGCATTTCAAATTCACTGATGTTTCCAACTATGCATCGATACCATGTCTAGCAAAACCATAACAAAAATAAACCAAGATACTAAAAATATACTGACTTTGTACTTTATTGCATGCATTACTATAATGGGTAAATGTAAAATACAAAAAGCATGTGATTGCACAAAATGGGGCTTGCAAAGTCAAGCTAATGATGTTGTGCACAATGTATGATACATGTCAGTAAAATACTAGGTTTTTCAGTGGTTCTTTTAACATGCCAAACTAAAAATTTCCCATGTATTTTAAAGTTGAACTTAAAAAGTTGAACAAAGTGTTGCTGTTTTGTGACTTACTTTGTTAGAACTGTGCTGCTTTTTTTTCTTGCTTTGACAGATTTCTGCTGTAAAAAGTAGGTACTAATAGCTCAAGCTAAAGAAAAATATTTCTTCCCCCAGTCCTGGAGAAATAAGATAATTTTTTTCCCAATTGCCTAGTGGCCTTAACAGAATGCGTGAACATGTTTCCTATAACTTTGTCTTCTACTTTAAAATCTAACCTGTATTTTCACCTGACTGTTGGCATCACTTTTTACTACAGTGCAGTATATATTATATCACGTGCCCTTAATAAGGTACCCTTAATAAGGTACTGGTAAGTGAACTATTCATAATTGATCCCATGCCCCAGGGAAAATGATGCTAAGTTTAAATTAAACTGAAGTAATTTTTACAGCACACTACTGATACTGACTTATTATGAGAAGGACATTTCCTCTGCTAATGGAAATGAAGTTCCAGAAGGAGAGGGAAGGGGTTAAAATTCAGTCTGAAGGAAATGTTAGTACACAGTTAAGTTTGGACACGTGTTTTTATTCTATCACTGTCAGTATGAAGCTGGGTGATGAAATGCATCAGAAGACTACGTGTCTGGTTGTGTAATTGAGCCAATCTAAATTCTGTAAATTATGCAAATTTATTCAGGGACAGAAGAAGCTTTGTATTCTCAGTGTTACATTGTGAGCTTTGATCAACTGGTAATTTTGAGCCCACAAACTAGGTTTTGTTTCCCTGCTACAGGCAGACCTTGCATTAAAACAAAGGAAGAGCTGTCAAGTTGAAGTACCCTTTGTGTTCGTCACAAAAAAAACAGTAGTAATGCTTTTCCTCAAAATTATAAGCTGGTGTCTTCAATTCTTTCTTAAAATTTCCCAAATTTTACATCCTCTGCTGAATTTTTGAATTTATATTTTCAAATTATATATTTGAATGCTGAATTGTAGAGCTGTTTCCTGTTATTTAAACCTGTTATTTAAAATTGTTTCCTAATAATTAAAGTTACTTTTTTATATGTACATACATATCTATATATATATGTTTATGTATATGTACATATATGTATCACACACTGATACACATACATCTTTCCTTCTATGTTCATATAATAATTTTGCATTTCTTCAGCTAATTTTGTATTGGTTTTCCCTGGAGTGAGTGGAAGTGTTTGTCTCACTGACTGTGAAAAACCAGGCATGCTACAACTTAGCAGAAACATTTTAGTGCAAGGAAATCTTCACATACTGAAAACAAGAAAAGAGATTATGCTGTCCTTTTGATGGAAGCATTCAGTTGGTTTCTAGGCAGTTCTTGAAAACAGATTTGTTTAATCAAAACTAATAGACTGAAAACATTTGTCTTAGTAAATATGAGTGAACAATCTTCATTAAATTGGATTTGTATACTAAAACTGTTGCAGGGATAATCGGCCAAGTTGCTGTTACTATATCCACCACAGAAACAGCTCCTTTGGCCTAGGAATGTTAGTAATATCCCTGGAGCTTTCCTCATGTTTCCAAGGGAATTTAGTCTTGCTTTGATCTTATTTTTCCATTTAAAAATTAAATTGAGCAAGAGCTCCTTGCCTGGTGTGGAGTAATTTCTTTAAACTGCTGTCCAGTCATTCACATCAGTTTTTACAAATGAGCCAAAAAAGCTCAGTACAGTAACTCTGCAAAATAAATTAAATCAAAGGTAGTGGACATAATATTGACATAAGGAATTTAGAAGGTAGAATGTTTCTAGTTTCACATTTCCATTCAAATTGCTGATAATCAAAACCGCCTCCTTTTTATGTATTACTGCCAGCAATTTAGAAGCAAAGTTTGTGGTGACTGCTATAAAAATTTCAGGTTTTTCTGGGCCAAGTGAATACTGTTAAGAATTGAGTAGTAAGGCCTTATGAACGTTTTTTCCAACAAAATATCTGTGTCATCTTGTTAATGTAGCTGTTTACAATGTGTAGATGCAAACACTTGGTTATTTCCTGGTCTTATTGTGGAAACATGGTTGTGGCTCAGGGAGGTTTGGTAGAAAATGCTCTAGCTAATATGACCTTTGAACTCAAGTAATTTTTGTTTCATTAGTCCATGTGGAGACAGATCTTCCCTTCTATTTGATATGTTTTGTTAAGGTGAAAGTTTGAGTGCTTTGTCAGCATCTTTTGTGTGAGTGTTTTGTGTGCCTTGTACATGAATAAGCAAAGCAGAGACACTTAGAACTTTAAAAATGTGTGCACATGATTTATTTTCAGTTTTTCCCCGTGGTGAAAAATAGTTCCACATGCTTTAGCATCATGCATCTTGCATTTGAATATCTATATAAATGTTGACCAAATGGTATTTCTAGTACTTTTATATGGCTAGAGAGACACTGTTAGTATTTCATGTGCTCTCCTAGTGCTTGACTTAACTTGGGTTGCATGATAAGCATGATCCTACTGTCTCAGTGTACAGATTGCTCAACTAGGTGCAGCAAATATCATAGAGACCCTTTCTATTCAGTATGTGACTGCTCAGTCTATTCAGTGGTGCTTAAAATGTGATTTATATCTTCCTAAAAGAAGATATAAGTTTACATCCTAAAAGAGATGTATGCTTCTGGAGTACTGAATTCCATTCCAATCATCACCTATTGTTCTAAATAGGTACTACAAGAATATAATTGAGATTGTAGATTAGGCTTGTCTTCCTGTCCTTCATGTGATTTCCCCTTGCTGGAGAAGTAAACCATCTTTTCAATGACTATTTTATCCAGGGGTTCTTTGATGTGTGACATAATAATGTAAACATTAAAAAATGAAACAACTAGAGGCAGTTCTCAAGAGGTGCTGATACTATAGTTGCTTCTAGACTGGCATATTTCAGTAAAGGGATGACCAGCTTTTTAAAATTAATTTTAACTTTTGAAATGCAGATGAAGCATTTATTGTAAAGTTAGACAATTATGTGACCATCTTTCCAAACACAGGAGTGTCTCTTTGAAAGATTTCACAATTTTGGTGAGAATATTTATCATGGCTGAAGTTTTCAGTGCTAAATCTTCGCTTCGGTTTACGATTTGTTCAAGATTCAGTATATGGGGACTTAGCAATGTGAAATCTGTTGAAAGTTTGCACCTTTTTCTCCCTTGAAACTTGACACAGAAGAGGCTCTGTTTAAGTTTCGTAAAGTAGAGCTTGTATTAGGTGGCCTAGCTCTGTGGCAATAGAGAAAAGCTGACCACCTGATAGTGTCATGATACACATTTATTGCAGTTAGAACGCCCTGCTCCTGCTCTGCAGCACTCCCAGGGAGGTGTGGGCTGCATTTGCTGCTGCCGTCTGCAGACTCAGTGCAAAGAACAAGTGCTGCAGGGTTAGTTAAGGGAAACCATGGCTCGAGTTTGTGCTGTATGGGGCTCCAGGCTTCAGTGGTTTCTGTGAGTGCTAAAAACCTCCTTCTGTTACTAAGAAAATCATGAGTTTCTAAAAGAGACAGTTTTTTCCCCAATGAATTTCAGCCACTGAAAATCTTGTTGGATGATCAAATTTCTTGAAAACTCATTTCAGATAAGAAAACCAGTTTGGCAGGGACTTGATTTACAAGTAAGCATATTCCTGCTGTCTGTTTCAAAGTGAGGAATGTTGGCACATTTCTGTAGTTCTCTGTTGCCTGGATTAGCTTTGCAGAAAAGGATGCGTTTTCTTAGTCACCGAGTGTGAGCATTTCCCCTCTTTTTAGTGAACAGATAGATGGCTTTGAAAGCATTGAGGACAACTCTTTTTGCCTTTGGCACACATTCACAAGCATTCACCTGTCATGGTTATGAAAGGTATTCAACAAAAGACGGAAAATGCCTTGGACTAGGCATACACTGAATACCTAATCGGAATGTGTCCAAACTGCTCACATAACACACTCTAGGCAAATCTCCTCTGCAAGAAAATAACCGATAGTGTGAAAAAGTCTATTGGGAAACAAATCATTGAAGACAGAATTGCTTTGCTCTGGCTTTTTTCTTGACCCAGTGGTTCTACCTCCCTGCCTTGCAGGGGGACTGGCCTTTGACTGGGCTTGTTCTCATTGCTACACAGGGTGCACATGCACCAAGCTTGTTTGGAGGGGGAAAGGTTTCAAATGCACAGACAAAGGTGAGGTGCCTGATGGTAGCAGAATGCTCTGTTCCTCAGTTGGCGGTAGGTGATACCAAGAAGGGGTGAGGGAAGCACCTCTGAAAAGGATTACTACTGACTGGAGGTAGAGAACAAATTATTTCCCTGGCCCCGGTGATATTTCAAGGAACCTGGCAGGAGTTACTTTACTGCTGGAGATAAAAGCTTTACGTTTCAGCTGAGATTCCATACTGACAAAATTACATCTACAGAGGTAATAAACAGTGATGTTCTCAGTGTAATAAGAGTAGCTTCTACTAAAATTTTCCAAGTTTGTGCTACATCTAGACTTGCAAAAAAAAAAAAAAGGCAACTTTGCTTTGCATTGGAGATGTTGTTTGAGAACACTCACATCCTGCCATGTTTACAAAGGGTGTTCACTGTTTCTCCTTCCTTTCCGTCCCAAAGTTAACCATACTTGCCAACCTTAGCTGCTTCACACAGAAGGAAAGAACTTGTAGAGTTAAATACAGAAGAAAATCCGTTTTATGAGTGTTCTGAAGGCTTTTCACCAGGGTTTCAAAGTCAGAACAGTTGAGCAGAGGTGTTATGAGGCATACAGAAAATACATTTCCATGCTATTGAATGTTTTATTCCTTCATACTTTACAGAAATAAAACTTCACTGCCACTTGTTTTGTTTCCTCCAGTCCATGACTAGTCCTTTCTGTGCCCTATCTCCAAGAGTCTCCTGGTAGCATTTCAAATTTGTCTCCAACGTGCTTTGTAAGAATTACCCAATCTCACTGGGTCCCTAATTAGTTTACAGGAGGAAAAAAAGCTTATTGTCTAATATGAAAAAATGGTGTAGCTGAGCCAATAAGTAGTTCCAAAGTTAAATTCTTTGAAGCTAAAGAAGGGGAGCTAAATGGAGAATGTTATGATGAAATGTAGTTCTCCAAGAAAGAGATTGATCTAGAGAGGAGCTTGTTTCAAACTTTGTAAGGACTAGCTTGAAGCTTCATTGTTAAATATTATGTACCAGTCACTTCCTGCTAGTTGACCTAAAGTGATGAAATAGTTTGGGTTTTAAAACTACAAAAACAGAGCAGGTTTTGCAAACAACTTTCCAGTGCCAGGAAATGGGATCTGGAATAGTGATGAGGAACTAAGATATGAAATTCACTTGCCAAAGTAAATCAACTCCATGCCCCAAGTTACTCAATAAATATAAATGTGAAGGACTCTTTCTATCCAAGTATTTGATGGACTGGAAACCACTGGATAATTTGAAAAAAAAACAGGCATTGAAAGAGATTACAGGAAGACAGTGTGTGTCCTCCTTCTGGAGAGCACAGAACCACCCCATGGCAGGACAGTCAGCATTTACTTGAAGGATTTGTCTCTTATTCCTCTTTAATTTCCATTGCAACCCAAAGACTGGATCTCAGAAGAAGTGAACAGTTCAGGGTGGTCCATCCTTAACTGGAAACATACAGTCAGTGATATCAGAGTGTAAATGAAATTAAAAAAACCTTTACTTGCCAAATTTCAGGTGGCTAACATAACCTAAAAGGCATTTAAAGTGCAGATTTATACCCGTGTATCTTTACAAATCAAATTAATTCTGTTACATCTGTGCAGCCTCTATCTGCTGGCTGTGAGATGAGCTTGGTTTGCTGTGGTAGTTTAATAATATAACCTTTACTGTAAGTGAGGAATATTTGGTGACCACATTTCCTCAAATGGAATTCAAAAGAAAAGCAGGCTAAATCCAGCAACCAAAACCCTTCCGGTATTAATGAGCAAGAACCATAGAACGTGTTATTACATATTATTAGTAACGTCCTTATTAATTAATTCTTATTAATATTTTATTTGTGTGTTAGTGCAGGGAGGTTTCAGTCACTCATTGTGTTAGATGTTGTTTAACAGTAGGACAATCTGTGCTCAAGTAGTCTTACAATGTAAATAGTTTGGTTTTATCATATAGGCAACATGTAACCGTAAAAATATGAGAATAGAGAAAGGGATTGTAATCTTAAATTCAAGTAACAGACTTAAAACGTGTAAACTAAAATTAATGAATGCAAGTGAGTTGTTCTTTTCTCAAATTGTTGGCATTCCCTGTATCTCAGGGATTTGTTGAATTCATGCTTTTGGTATACCAAAAAGAGAGTGGCCAGGAATATTCCCATGGTTTTTGTGCTTTTTCTTTAAATTCATGTTTTAAAAAAATTCTTAAGTATGTTTTCCTGAGACAATGAGCTCATGGGGAATGATCAGGAGGGTCTATATCCAATTCATCCATCATTTTACTGTTCAAAAATGTACTCTCACTGTGTCCTGTTGTTGGTAGAGTCTGGCCTCTTTTGAAAGCACAGCAAATCCAATTTTTTTCTAAATGAAACAGACTGCAGTCCTGTCTACTGTGTTTCATCATAACACATGATGAAATTGTACACTGAAGTTATTTTGTCCCATTCTGTGGGCAAAAAATGAACCAAAAAAATTAAAATGGCACGGGGAAGAAGCTGTTTTGGATGGCTGCTCCTTCCATGGTGAGTTTCCCCACTTGTGCCAAGCTATCTGAGAGCTGCAGAGACAGAATGGGCATTGATAGGAAATTTATGCAAAGACAACGAGTGAAAACACTCTTTTACAGAGGGCCTCAAGGCCTGCTCAGGAAGGAAAGATCCTTCATTAGAGTCACCCTCACATTTCTTAGTCTGGGATATAGAAAGCGTGAAGGAAGTTTTGGCCTCTACTGATCTCAAAGACACTGTGAATTCAGCTCTAAACAAAAAGCCAAGTATGCTGTGCAAGACTGACAAGTGCACCATGGCCTCGGAGGCCTCAGGGATGTGAGGGGACAGCTGCCTGTTACCTGGCAGACCTGAGGTCATGTGAGGTGTTATAAAAGCCCCGGTGCTAGCTAAACAACAAACATGTAACATGAGGACATGACGGTTTGTGAAACAAAATTTAATCTCCTGGTATAAACAAGGGCTGCAAGAGATCATAGTTCAGGGTTGGTAGTGACTTCACAAGTCGCTGTCAGAGTGAGTGAATTTGGGTCAGGGAAGAGTTAGGATGACATTTGCTCTCGGTGAGAGTGGTGCAAGGCTGCCGCTCCCCACGCGTTGCTGCAGTGTGCTGCACGTGCCCTGCTCACACTCGTGTTGGTATAACCTTGTGCGGGCCCTGTTTGCGCTCGTCCTGCGCAAGCCTCTCTGACCCCAAACGTGTTCGGACAAACTGGAACACCAAGACATTTCTGTGTGCATTTATGTTGGCAGAAAACAGCAGCAACCTCTTCAAAAAACTTGACTTAATGCATTTCCATTGAACATTTGTCACTTTTTGTTATCATCCTGTGCATACAGTGTTGGGTTTTAAAAGATAGGGAGATCAGAACAGATGCTCAGGACATATCTTGTCCAGAAAGACAGCTTCAAGTGTTTTAGGATGCAGGAGAAGCAGGCTAGAAACAGAACATCCTGCTGATCCAGACCACTGTCCTGTGCGGTCAGATACTGCCTCTGTAGGGCATGAGCTGTCACATGTTTGTGAGTAGACCTTCTGTCCACCCCCCGTTTTGGTTTTTGCCTTTTGGAATCAGAATCACAGACTCAGTTCCTCATTCAAGAATCAGTTAAGGCTTAGGACAAAAAACAAACCAAACATCCAAAACTTAGGGGTACCTGGCCTTTGGCACTCAGCTTTGTCGTGACAGAAGGCAAAGTCTCCTGTGAGGTAGAGTTGGAAAGAGGCTGTGTGGACACTCATGTAAATGTCTTTTTTTTTTTTAATTTGGTTTCAAGGACATCTCAGCTATGTATTCAAGAAGATACATTTATTTTTAAAATAATAAGGAAGCATGCAGAATTACTGGTCTTTGTTCTGTTCAAAAACACAATTCCCAATGTACTTATTTCCTGATGGTGCATCTCAGCATCAGGTTTTCTCCTGAGCTATTCAGCCATGGAAAACATCTGACATATTTTTTTTCAGTACTCACCTTATAATCCTCTAAATTATTATTTTTTTTTTAAACAGAGGTTGAGAAGGAAAGGGTCTTCAGTTTGTCCTTTTGCTCATTGCTTCAATAAATTAGGTCCTTCTTCTTATGCTGCATAATAAGGTGTCAGACATAAATATCATACTGGATGTATGAAAAGTATTACAATTTGGCTATCTCAGCCAAAACATGCTATCAGAAGCCAAGATTTTCAGTTTACCAGCAATATTGGACTCTTTGGCAGTCTTGAATTACGTTTCTGAGGTGAATCCTGGGGCTCTGCTCAGGGCTGTCTTCCCAGCCAACACCTGCAACATGATGCTAATACAGCAGTCTATCAAATGGTACTCCTTGCTTCTTCAGTAGTGGTTTCCTGGGTGTCTGCCTCTCTGGTCTGCAGTATTTTCATGGCCACCTTCTCTTCAGTCTATTTCATACTTTCAGAGAGGAGCAGAATCACAGAATTACAGAATCACAGCAGTATCAGCCTCACTTTTCTCATAGTTCTCACTTCAGAGAGATTTTCGCTTCTCTTTTGAGTGCCAGTCATCTTCTCTGTTAGCACTGGTGCCACAGCATTCTCTCCTCCTCCTGTGGTTTGTCCCCCAAAGCACTGCACTGTGAGGAACAATCCCTTTTGCAGTGTGCTAGTGGCTGGGGCTTCCTCTGTGCTGTTTCCCTTGGTGATGATAATTGCTGCCACAGGAAGAGCTGAAGTCCATACAGCCACCTTCAGGTAAAATGCCTGGGGGTGTATACCATTCTGTCTGTCTGTACATGACTTTGTGTGTCAGCTGCTCCAGGTGGAATTCAAAATACCCATAATAAAGCTTGCTGAAATGGACAGTGGGAAATAGTAGGTATTTCTCTGAAATTTTAGCATTGCAGCCAGAGCTGGCACCTTTGCCTTCTTGGTCTGTAAAGCCCAAAATGTCATTTCAGGACAAAAACCTTCTTCCCAATAACTCAACTTTCATCTTATTCTGTCAAAATTTAGTAGTCAGGGAATGGGAAGTCCATGCCCTGAGTGCCAGAAAACAGCACAGAGAGAGACAAGCCTCTCAGCAATTCCTGCAAGTGCTGCACCTCTGTCACCAGAGAGTCCCGGGGACTGAGCACAGCAGCAGGATGTGAACATCATCTGTGGGGACATTCATCTGGTGCAAGGGGAATGGGTGCTCCAGTCCTTCCTCAAGTTTCTTACCTGTTTTATGCACCCATAAGATGCAGTGCTGAGTGTAAGATAGATCCCACTGAGGCCCTAGCTGGCTGCTGGAGAGGTATCTTGATGTGTGGGTGTATCCATACCCTCCCTCTTGGGCAGAGGACTGAATCTGACTTGCATATTGGAATTTGCATGTTAAGCACTAATAACTTTTCACAGGTCAAAGTTTTCTTTGGGACTCCTCTTTTTTCCCCAAAATGAAGTCCCCACAGATGAAATGTCTGGTATGGAGAGGGCTGAATAAGAGTCATGCAAACCATTTTAAAGTCAGAGGTTTATGATAGGCACAGGGCCAGCCATTGCAGTCTGGAATAGGGCTCATCTGAGGAGACCAGTTTCGGGTTTTGATATGCACATAAACAGTTAAGACATTGCTAGGAAGTCCAAAGTATATTTCATTGTGAAATATGTCCTTTCATTATTTAAATCAAACTAGAAAAAACATTTATTACTGTGAGTTCGTTGTTATGATCATTTACAGTGCAATAAGTACTATGATAAGCCTATTCCATCTATTGATGTGTTGGAAGCCTTAATCAAATTAAGTCTTGCTGGAAACAGTAAAGATCCAAAGTTGTTTTAAGATTAATTATCCTGCTTTAGCAAACTGCACTCAGTCTTCCTCAGCAATCAGCACTCCTGTGGCAAAAGAACATTGTTTAACTGCAAGGAATGGGTAAAGGAAGAAGCATTTATTCTTGCCTCAGCTTAGTAACTGCAGAGAGATATTCATAACTGAGGGGATTATATTACAATGCACACTGAAGTAGAAGTTAAAATCATTAACCTCTGCTCAAAAACTGAAGGCTCAGATTAAAAGATTGGTCAGTTTTAGCCTTGCTAGCCATTCTACTTTTACAAATAAAAGGCAGAACTTCAAAAAAGGATTTTAAAAAGCATTTACTTTGTTTCAAAGATAGAAGAATGACAAGCTTCTATTTGCAACAATTTCTGCCTGCAGATTAGAGCTTTGACTTGAGCTTTGAATGCAATCCAAGTCAATATGTCAATAAAACTTTTTGCCTTCTCTCAGCTATACCTGTAACTAATGCCACTGTCAACTCCTGTCAGCCCAATTCTTGGAAAAGAATTTCTGGCTAACTCCTTCTTCCTTTGTAAGTTGGATGGCTGCCTGCACATTCATGTGGAGCCATAGCACAATATTTGCTATTGTTCTCTTTATTTTTAATTTTGCAGTCTCATAAATCAGTGTTGTTTCCCCAGTTTACATTTTGTCCTGTTCCAATAGGTTTAGCATTTTAAATTATTGACAGATTATATAGCCTCCATAAAATGGGAAGCATGTTCTGGTTCTGACACAACCCTAATTTCCTTCCTTCACTTTCAGTGTTGAAGCAAATGGCCATTTACTTCATTATGAACCTATAAATGACACTATGAGCATAGGACAGAGGAACATAAGATATAAAACTTGAGCTCAAGCTTGTGTGCTGTTGTTTGTTGCCAGCAGCAGAGAAAATAATACCCAGATTCCTGTATTTACTCCATGGTTCTGAGAGCACAGGAGCTGTGCATGTCTGAGTTACCTCTGGGGAGCACTTAGAACTCATCATACAGGAACAGGTCTTAAGAAACACAAAAAGCTTTGGTTCTTCTTCCATCCCCATCACTGCTACAGCTCCCTGTACTCCATACTCTCACTGTGGAAAGACCCTCGTAATCTGTATCAGGTCTTTAAAACTCTCTCATCCCTTGCGAAGAATTTGCCAGGACAAACAAATGAATTATCTGCAAGGAAACAAAGCATCCTGATTTGCGGTGTCAACCAGGCCCTGGAATACAAAATCTAATACTGACTGAAGCTGTTTCTTTAACATGCTACTCCAGTAGCACCAGTCTCGCTGTATTTCTTTTAATCTAGTTTTCTCCTCCTCATGCTACTTTGAAGGACAATAATGCTGCTAATATTCTTATCCTTATGTAGGTTCGGGTTAATAAAGCTGTTGTCATCTGTCTTAGCTTTGGCCAGGATGGTGTAGCTTTTACAAACTAAATGGTGACAATGAAGCAACTTTCTGATTTCAACATAAATGACTTCCTCAAAATCATACTTTAAACAACACACAAGATTATCTTCTACTCTTTTTTTTATTTTTACAGTAGACTTTTACTTCACAGTATAGTAGTCTGGATTTGCCCTGGTCTTTTGTCCTGGTAGATAACAGTGAATAACAGAAACAGCTAGGAAGTAAAACGCTGATAGCCAGAAAGATTGATTGCACTTTATTATTTTATTATTAGAAGAAATTGCAAAACCAGTGTTGGGACAATGTAAGTATAGACTAAAGTCCCTGAGGTTAAAAATTTCTTCTACCTTGTGGTCTGAAAGTTTAAGGAATAGTAAGAATGATGTAATGAGCCAGTGCAAAGATGAGCTTGGTTGAAGAGTGTAGGAAATTCCCAGACTGATTTTCTAGTTCAGCCCTGGGAAAGGTCGAAGCAGGCAGCTGTCACTGTGGTGGAGTATACAGCAGCTGCTTGCTACGCTTACAGCCCCTGCGCTCAGTCCAGACTGAAACCACACATAATCTTTTTAGGGGTTTGGAAGCTTCGAAACTGTGCTGAAAGCCAAGTGTGCCAGGAATAGCATGGTCCTTACAGACTGAAAATGCCTAGGTCGAACACAAGGCTAGGGCAAGGCTGGGCTCTCCTTGAGGTTGTGTTTTTTGTGCTACAGCAGGTTTGGCCCACAGCACCGGACGTGTAGCTTCCATGCAGGTAACACCTAATAGCAGGGGAGTATTCTTCTTAATCCTCAATCCTGCAAGTACTTGTTTCTGAAGTACTCCTACCCTTGGCTAGTCTTGCTGAAAAGCCTCTTCAGTAAGGAGAGATGTGAGGATCTAGATGTTAGGCAGTAACCTTCTTGGGGAGCTGTGTGGAATACAACCTGTCTTCCCATCTGGCAAAAAACTGAACCACGTCCTCAGGTGAGAGCAGGGATCCTGCTGAAGTCCACAGTGCCACCCAGGACAGAACTGACGCCAAGCTGCTGCTCAGGGTGGGGCTTTAAGGCACGTTCATCCCCAGCAGCCACAGGTAGGGTCAGGTGTTAGTCCTGCGGCTCAGCACCTGCTCTGTGCCTGTGCTCCTGCTGCTCCCAGGAGGAATGAATGTGAAATTTGTCACTGTTCTGGTTGTTCTGGCAGCCACGGTTAGTCGGACGTCTGAGAGTAAGTAGTCATTGTACTTTATCTATTTATATACTTTAATCTCTTAAAGGTAAAAAAACCTGATGTGTGCCTACCTGGAACTGTGTCTGCTTGAGCCTTTGCAGTTCTGCATGGGACCAGAGGTGACAGCTTAAATGTCTGTGCCGCTTTTCTTCAAAAAGTGAAACTTGGGTGCCTTAACTGCACAGAGCAATTGGCATTTTCAGTGGAGTCAGGGCCTCACCTGAGAATTTCCTCTGCAAACCTGATGTTTCCACAGCAGGTGTGAATACACTATAATTCTGTGGAGTGCCTTGAGCAAGGAAAAGCCACATGAGCTATTTGTCATAGGAAACATTTCAAGAAGATTTTAGCTGCTGAAGGTGTAAGAAATTTAAAGCAGTGATTTCCTGAGAGAACACCTTGTAAAATGTCAGTATTTGTTCAAATGGATCTCTCAAGTTCAGGTGCAAGTTATCCTTTACCAACTCCCCAGAGGAAATGTGTTTAGAAAGTCACTTGGTCTTTTTCCTTTAAAGTGAAGTTGCCCTGGGTAGCACAGGCTTCAAAATACTTTTTATGACAAACTTCAAGTAAGAGATTTTTCCCAGCAGAAAAGCAGCTTTGCATGCAACTTTGCTCTGTGTTGAGTGCAGCATGTCTCAAGGATTCAGGAGATCTAATAACACTCAAAAATTAAACTTAACTTTAAACTTTAAATTTACAAAAAATTAAAAATTAGGCAACTTTAAAAGTTTTCAAAACCATCTAGGCAATGCTTGCTTGAATCCTTACTTTTTCTTTGTAATTTTTTACTGTAAAATGGACTGTGTTCACAGAGAAGGTAACTCAGATTCTGGAGCACTTTCTTCAGGACAATCCATCTCAGGCTCTTCTGGCTTCTGTAGGAGTAGGAATTGTGGAATTCCTTGAGGATTTTGATAACATGGACAAAATCTGCCTTAGAATTTTATCCTGTTAAAATGGCCACTATACCTGCTGGCATGGGAATGTTCTGCAAGTACTTTTGGTCTGGATATATGATCTGGCCAGTCAGCAAGGTCTTGCACAACAGAACTGACACCTGCATGCACAGGCCAAAGCAAAGGCTCTCTTAGAAAGTGTTCTTTTACACTGAACCACCTGACACAGGGGAAATGCCTTTAGCACCCAACTTTCCTCAAACAGACGTGCTCCATCCTTGACTGCAATGCTCAAATGGCAGAACCTGCAATAAAAATGAGCAGAATTTCAGGTTACAGAATTTGCATTACAGGCATGCCCTACCTGAGCTGAACCAGATTTGGGCTCAGCCCTACCTAGGCTTTATGCATCCATTTATTTCAGGGTGACAGTAGACATACAAGTAAGATCTGGGCTGGCAGCTACAGAGGTTTCCTTTGCCTGTGGACGTGAATTGACAGAGGCCAGGAAAGCCATCTGTCATCCAAAATCACACCTAGCTACAGGCTTAAGAATAACCCAGCCAGACAACAAAGATCAAGGTATTCTGTAGAGTATGATGGGGGTTTCCCCCTCCACATACTCTACCCCTATTTCCCATAATATGATTCAAAATAAGTTTTTGAAATTTTACTTCAAAATTCCCAGTAATCTTCCATGATTGCATCTCAGTGCCAGGGATTTACAGGGTGCCACACATGCAGTGAAGGAGGCAGCACTGCATGAATTGTGCAGCAGCCTGGACAATGGAGCTTATTCCAGAGACGGTTGGTTTGAATTTCAATTTGAGAAGACAAAAGTTCTCTTCTGGAAGCTCCTACATGTATTTCATCTTGAAGACATGAAAGGAGAAATTTGGTAATTCTCATCCAGTAATAGCAACCGAATCAAATGTTTGACGCTACAGCATAGGAATAACAGCTAAATAAGACTGTCTGAGATTTCCCAAAGTTATCTGCACTTATCCTACTGAAGGTATTCCAGTAATATTAGTCTGGGCTGTGCAGTATGGGAGATGTGTTCCCTCTTATCCAAATGTATTTCTTTACAGAAACAAACCAGATTTCTGTTGAAATGACAGATTCTTTCTGCATCTTAATATGCAAGACATTGTGATGTTTAGTTTTGCTAGGAATAGCAGAAATTTCCCCTTCTGGTAAGGCAGTCAATATTTTTTTTACCACGTCAATATTACACTCTGTTTTGCCAATTTTCAGCCTGCATTTCTTTGATGCTCTGTAACCCAAGCACCAAGGATGTTCTGTGAAGACACACAGCTTGCAAAGCAATCATGATTTGATGGACAAAACCCCATCCTAAAATCCTGACCTATAGAAAATACCCATCTATCTGTCTCCAGTCACCCTTCCACCTTTGAAAATTTCCATATTAATAGCAGTCCTAATAGCAAAACAGGAAAAGCATCACTGCATAACTTCAAATATATTTATTCTTTAAATATGCTTTTTAGATTTATGTATTATTGTTTACGGTTATATGGTTATAGCTTAGAATCCCTTTGTCTTTTTTTTTTTTAACTCTGTCTCAGAATTGTGCTTTAACTGTGTGCATTACCATGTTAAAATAGTAGGATGCCTTGGAACATATTTCAGCATTTGAGTTCCCCTGTCAAGTCCAGCTGTTAAGTAACCTCCTTGTTTTTACATTTCCCAAGAATTCTAGCATCCGGCTTTGTTCATCTGTCAATCAGGATCAGAGTCTTCTACATAACGAAATAGTTAATGACTTTCTTTAAGTTAAGATGAAAAGACCTGCCTTGAGGTGCTGAACTCTTAAAATAGCCTCAAGTTTGTTTTAAATTAGAGAAACACTTTCTGACGGCTTTATGAAATGAGTGCTAAATAAGCTGCTTTACAGTAGGTAACATTAAGTGTAGATGATGTGATAGTCCATTTCCCTACAAGGGCAGAGCCTGGATTCTATGTTCATAAGGCAACAGCATGGGACTAAGTGCTGAAACTCGTCTGTACTGATACCAGAGCATATCAATAAACACCATGTTCTGACTAAGCAAGACTGTAATACAATCAATCAATGCAAAGTTGTGTGGGTTCTCTTTCCAGATGTACAAAGCCTACTTTGTAGCCACAAAAGAATTCCATTAGGAAACACTAATGCCTGCTGTTAATAGCACAGGTGTGCCAAACTTGTGCAATGTGTGCAGAGCTGCAAGTTCAGGGTGAACTTGAGGCACAGTTACCAGCAGGTCTCACATTTCAGCACAGAAAGTGCCTCAGGTGTATGGATCTCGCTGTGCAAGAGAAGCTTCCCCTCAGAACACACAAAGTGTTGGGGGAACACATCCTGCTTAATAATGTTGCCCATATTTGCTGGGCTCCCTCATGTTGTGTAAATTCAAGAGCTGTCCTGGTTTTCTTGGTCACATAAAAGAACAAGTACAGCATGGTTTTTCATTCAAGCAGTCCAGCTCACAAAGGTGAGCCAGCTGTTCTGCCAGCAATGGACAGGCTCCTGTGCACTGCCAGCAGGATTCAGGAGGGACCACCAAACGCCTGGGCAAAACACCAACTGCTGGAGGGAAACTTGTGAAGAAAAGAGCTGCCTAAGGCAGCTGGGTTGGGTCTGGAGTGGAGGGAAATGGAGAAAGGAAGGAAAAATGCCTTCCCTACTGTTCTCACTTAAAGCACAGCTTTTCTTTATCATGCTTAGTCAAAGGAGACCAAAATTAAACCAATAGGTAAGAGCAAGCAGAGGGGTTGTGGGCACAATGGCTCCATCACTCACCATCTGTTTCCACAGGGCATCATCTCCTCTTTTTCCCTCCATCTGGCCCTCCTTCATGAGGCAAAGACCTGCCCTGCCATGTTAAATTCTCTGTGGAGGAGGCTGGCAGAACCACCGGCTGCCCTGTCAGTCCTCACCAGTGTTCTGCCTAGCCCCAGCCCCTGAGGCTGCAGAGGAGAGCAGCACAAGAGCCGCGTGGGCTCCCCTGGGTGCCACAGGAGGGCTCCTCGTCAGGCACGACAGTTTTCCTAAAAGACTTGGCAAATCTAGGAATATCAGCTTGAAACTGAAGATGGACAGAAAAGTTCTTTGTGACCCCCGAAACTGAGCATGCACCAATAACTTTTTTTGATTTTTATCTGAACCCTAGACAACCAGCCTTCTCTGGGTGATTAACATGTGGCTCTCAAGCTTGAGAGTGACAATGAAAAAAGTAGAGCAGAAGGTTCTATAGACTAAGTTTGGTCAGATAGCAGAGAGGAAATGGAAAAGGAAAGTTTAGGCAGTCAAGGAGATTTGATACTGATCAACTTAAATGTAAAAACAGATATAATGGACAGTACTCATGGAGGTCTTTTTCCATGAGAGGCTTTGTTTTCACTGTGCTTCATTCCCAAGTACTCCACTTCAATCATAGAGTGGTTTGGTTTGAAAGAGACCTTGAAGATCATTCAGTTCCAACCCCTTCTGTCCTGCACAGGGACAACTTGGACAGCTTTCATCTTTCTTTCTCTTTTCTTTCTCTTTTCTTTTCTTTTCTTTTCTTTTCTTTTCTTTTCTTTTCTTTTCTTTTCTCCTCTCCTCTCCTCTCCTCTCCTCTCTTCTCTTCTCTTCTCTTCTCTTCTCTTCTCTTCTCTTCTCTTCTCTTCTCTTCTCTTCTCTTCTCTTCTTCTCTTTTCTTTTTCTGAATGTGCTACATAACTTTGAAAACAACAGGTCATTCCCAGGGAAGAAATATCAAAATAGATAATATCACTTGCTGAAATAACAACAGAGGAATCCTTTCTGTCTCAAGATCCACCACTGAGCTTAGTCCTTTCAGCAGTTCCTTTAGCTCTAAGAATCTCAGGGTCAGACAACAGGTCTAAATAATTTTTGGGTAAGCTGCTGTGTATTTCTTACTATGTCACTGAGCAATAGAGACAAATGAAATCAGCAGCACTGAAAAAATCCTATTTACTGATCAATGACACAAAAAAGGCCATGCCAACATCCATATGCAAAACCACAGTTCTTTCCTTTTAACTACTGTTTAGATCAACAACTACTAATAACCCTTATCTAATTGCTGAAACCACAAAAAAAAACCCAAAAAACCCAAAAACCAAAACATGGCCCGGGCTGAAATTGTTATCTTTGTTTAGGATTACCCCCTAATTTCTTCCCATTTTCAGGATTAGAATGAAGTTATAGTAACAATGGAGGTGCAGGATGGCTCAGTGCTCCATGAGAGCTGCATCAGTTTTTCTGGGCTCTGGGGAATTACAGGATTACCTTGGCTCACTGCTCTCATACTTCATACACAGGAAAAATAATTGCTTTTATTACTGACTTCAATGTAGAAAGGTACCAGTTCTCCTGAGTACCTCTGTCAGCAGAAGGTTGCTGGTGACAATTTCGTGTTCTCTGACAGAAAGACCCTCATGCCATGCATTCATCTATGACTCACAGATTATTGATTTCTATTTTCCATATTGTAGCTGTGCTTTCATACACATAACAAAAATGCAGCCAAAAAAAAAAAAAAGTGAGAGCTTTTTTTTCATCAAAGAAACAGTGCACATCAGAATTCCTCAGGGAATGCATACATGTGAAAGGAAGAAAGCCTCTCCAGGCACATACCTCTAGTAAAAATGTACTAGCAGCCTCCCAGTGTCCATAAGAAATGCTCTTGACTGTTTAGCACCACTCATTTACATTTTGTACGGAATTTCAATCTGTTTTTTATTGGGGCATTCCCCAGTTTCCCATGCTGCTCACATCTGCAGGGCACAGCTTTTGTGCAGCTGCAGGGGCTGGATGCCAGTGGCATCCAAAGCTCTGGGTCAAAGACTGACTGAGCAGTGGGTGATTGAATTTGCTCTAAAATGGCAACTCTGGTCATGTAAGTGATGTCTAAATGTGCAGTTTTAAACAAGTTGCTAAAGGATGCAATTCCTGTTGGTTAAGATTTTTGCAAAAGGGCAGTCAGTCAGTCAGAAGCAGCCAGAGAAGCCTACCTGGATGCATCAGGAGTTTTGCTTTATTTTCCTTGGTTGAGCCTGTGTATGTTTTTCCTTACAAAGCTATAAAAGTACATCAATATTAATTTAATAATTTTCAGTTAAAAAGTGGACAAATGGCTAACATGGTGGTATATAGCGCAGTGTAAACTGCAATACTGATAGTTCAGATCTGAGTATCAAAGCAAGGGACGGTTTTAAGCACAAAAAGTAGGATGAGGGCAAGAGATAGTCAAGCATCAGCAAAACCACCTGAGGAATAGTTCAGGGGACAGTTGGCTCTCTCTAACACCTCCAGCCATTCTACAGAAGCTGGTTGCACTGGTCCTGCCAGGCATTTTAGTTTACTAGACCCCAAAGACATACTGGAGTAGACCTCTCTTAAAAGTATAGCAGACAACACCAGACAGAGTTGAAAATATAATTACCCTTCCTTAAGTTTTCATCTGACAGAATTCTTCTGTCAGGAGCTGACTAGCAGCAACAAAAGTTTTACTTTACTTTTACCAACTCCATCTTGAGGACCCAGAAAAAACCTTAAACTTAGTGGTGCTCAATGAGCTGAATTTCCATTTGTGAACATCAATTAGCCTGCTTCACAAGAAGTGTGCTGTTGAAGAGAGAAAAACAAAGGACAATGGGGAAATAGCACAGGTAGCACTCAACACTTAATTAGACCTTCTGCACCATATGATTATTTATAGCCCTCCTCTCTGTGTTGCTGAGGAGACAACTGCTGAACCAGCTTCTGTCTTTCCACCTCCCCTCTGACCACGAAATCCCAGGGCCGTGCCATCAAGCCGGCAGGTACAAAATCCCCCTGCAGGCAGCAGCGGGCAGTGTGAGCGCTCTCCGAGGACTCCAGCTCCATTGCTGGCTGCTCAAGCTCACTGCTACAGCTGTGCCAGCATCTGCCAGCATTATTTCAGCACTCGGCAAGCACTCTCATAAGAAGGACACACAATCGTCTTGCTTACACGAAAATTTTTAAACAGATTTATCTCCTGCTTACAGAAGCTGAAATTGATTCTCTTTTTTTTTTTTTTTCCTAGCTCATGAGTCTTGCATTCAAGGCTAAATGATTACTTAGGGAAAGCATGGATAGGAAGAAAAATGAAAACAAATAGGAAGAAGACTCTCTCTCCACTTCTCCCAGATTAGTTCAAGGTCTGGGACCCAGGGGTCTTTGCTGTGCTCATTTTGAAGAGTGGGTTTAATCTTGAGACCTTCATCCTAGATAAATCCCTGAGCAGTACAGCTTTGCTTGTCCTTGAGCTAGTGGAGGAAATCCCTTTTAGAAGATCTATTTCTCTGCTAGCACAGAAGAAAATCAAGTCCCAAAATGTTAGTATTTTTCTTAAAAAATAAAAACCCACCTAGATTTATGATTTGCTTTTTAAAGTTGAGTGACTTTTAATTTTTAAGATGGTATTTGCAAACAGGAAAAAATGTGCAGGAGATAATTCCATAGTGGAGACACATTCAACCATGGGAGCCCTTGGGGTAAAAGAAAACACAAAGCCCAGCAAGAGCATTTGTCTTTTCAAAAAGACAACAAAAGATAATGGGCCTGATTTGACCTAAAAAGGCAGAGCTTTTAAATTACACTCCTGGCACTTCCTGTGTCGTAAATGTTGGTGATCTTCCACAAGTGAAAATAAATAATTTTGAATTACTTTTATATTACTGTAACAAGCCTTTGCATATGCACGCAGAAGGAGGGGGGAAGGAGCTTATTAAAGCCACCAATCTCTCTTGTGGGAGAAGCAGAGCGGGCAGATCTCAGGCACAAGCTGTGGGGATAACTAGTCCTGTCAGCGCTCGGATTAGCAGCATGGGGACAAAGAGCAGCACAAAGGGCGGCTGCAGCCGCAGGGCTCGCACCTCACTGGGCTCAGGGATGTGCCCAGGGGTGCCTCATGTCACTGCTGTGCTGCAGCTGAGGGATATGGGCTTTTAGGAACGGCAGGATGGAGAGGGAACACCAGGGAAAAGACAGACTTGGCCTTTAGGCAAGAGAGCAGCAGGAATGCACGGCCTCTGCCTGGGATGGAGGATGAGCTGGCTGAGAGCTTACAGGGCAGGATCAGTGGGCAGACCAGCAGGGGTGATCTGGTAGTGTGGGGGTCTGCTATGGGCCTCCTGACCAGGAAGAAGAAGCTGAGGCCTTCTTCAAACAGCTGAAAAAATCCTCATATTCACAGGCCTTAATCTTTCATGGGGGACTTCACCCGTGCTGATATCTGCTGGCAGGGCAATACAACAGTGGTGAAGCAATCCACAAGCTTTGATGTGCATTGATGACATCTTCCACAACAAGTAATCAAGGAACTGGCACAGAAAAGCTCTTAGGTGGATGAGATACTTGCAAACAGAGCAGATCTAGTCAGGGGCATGAAATCAGAGGCAGCACTGACTACAGTGTCCATAAAGCGGAGGAGTTTGGGATTCTAGGAGAAGGGAGCAGGGCAAAAAACAAGTTCATGGCCCTGGATTTAATAAGAGCTGATTTACAACCTCTTCACAAGTTTGGAAGAATCCCATGGAATGTGATCCTGGATAGAAGAGAGGTCAAGCAGAGCTGGCTGATGTTCAAGGGTCACCCCCTCCAAGCATTATAAAGGTCTGTCCTGACAAACAGAAACCCAAGCGGGAGGCCTGGCTGGATGTTCTCAGAGCTTTTAACTGCATCAGAACATAAAACAACGCGTGGAACAAAGGGGTGGAAGCTGGGCCAGGTGACCCAAGTGGAGTATAGGGTTGTCTGATCGTGCAAGAATGCTGCTGAGAAAGACAAAGCTGAGCTGGAGTTGAATCTGTCAAGGAATGTGACATGTGGCAAAATGTTTCATAACTACATAAATAACAAAAGAAAGAGGGGTGAATACAAAAGCCCACTGCTAAACTGGACAGAGAAACTGGTGACAAATTACATGGATAAGGCTGAGGCACTCAACACTTTCTTTGTCTTGCTCTTTACCATGCAAACTAGGAAATCTAACAAGAAATCCAGGTTCCTGGGACCAGAGGGAATATTTGCAGCAAGGATGATTTATTGTCAGTGGAGAAGGATCAAACTAGAGAGCACTTTTAAAAACTACATATATATAAGGCCACAGGACAAGTAGGATAGACCACAACCAGTGCTGAGGAAGCTGGTTGATGCCATTGTGAGGCCCCTGTCAGTTACCCTGGAACAGTCATGGCAAGTGGGAGAAGCTCCTGAAGACTGAAAGAGAGCAAGAATTACCCCTATCTTCAAGTAGGGCAAGAAGGAAGATCCAGAGAACTATAGGCTGCTAAACCTCATCTCAGTCCCTGCAAGGTGATGAAGAAAATTTTCTGAGAAAGCATTTCCCAAGATCTGAAAGGCAAGATAGTCATCAGGAGTGGTCAGCGTGGATTTATGAAGGGGACATCATGCTTGACCAACCTGGTAGCCATCTCCAATAATGTGACTAGGTTATTGGTGAAGAGGAGAGACATGGTCTTAGTGTATCTTGACTTCAGGAAAGGCTTTGATTACTGTCTCTTGTAATCCCATCATAGACTAGCTGACAAAGTACAGGATAGGCAAGTAAAGACTGAGGCAGACAGAGAACTGAATGAAGGACCAGGTCCAGGGGGTTGTAATCGGTGCCACGAACCTCAGGGGTCACCATGGGAGAAAACAGAGTCCAACACCTTCATTAAAGACCTGGATGATGGAACAGGATGTGCCTGTGTCATGTTTGCAGATGGTAACAAACTGGGAGCAGTGGGTGATGAACCACATGGTTTTGCTGACATAGAAATGGGCAGAGAGGAAACTCAGGAAGTTCAACAAGGGGAAATGCCAAGTCCTGCTTCTGGGGAGCAATGATGGCAGGCTGGCGGCTGCTAGGGAACAGAAACAGAAGTCTGATTGCTTTGTGTCTTGTTTCACAGGACCTCCAGGGCCTGATAATGAGGGAAGGGGTATGAACACATGACTTGCTTGGTCATAGAAAGTTGTGGCTGCTTGTCTCATAAAATGGAGTTAATTAAGCTAACCACATTATAGGGGCTGGAGTGGAGCTCAAGCAGGACCCAGGGACCAGATGGCCCTGCTTGAGCAGAGAGCTGTGCCGGATGACTTCCAGTGGTGCCTTCCAATCTCAACCCGTCTGTGATTCTGTGCAGTCAAACTACGAGTTATCCCTCTTATATCTGTGTTGTTTCTAACATTGCTACTTCTCTTTTTAGCTTTGTTTCCAGGTGCCTTTAGCTGTTGCACAAAAATTTCAGATGAAATTTCCAAAGGAATTCTCAGAAGAGTGGAGAGATTTGAAATCCAGAAAGCTGGTGGCCTGTGTCACCTAGAGGCTGTTATGTAAGAGATATTTTGTGTCCTTCACTGTGAAAGGGATACTGCGAGTTAAAATCCATCACGCAGCATTTAAATAAGTAGAATCTTGGAAAGCTAACACAAATTCAAAAAACAATGGTTTATGTGATTTAAGAACTGTCCTTCCTTGTGCTATTTAAACTTGATTGTTAAAAGTTAATTATTTTTTCAGTAGCAATACAGAATATTATTCAGCCTTCATTGACACTTGCTTTATTTTGAGAACTGAAAAATTACTCGTGCACCTTAAGATTTCTCTGCTTTTTCCAATTATTTATCCCATAAACCCCCTGGCCTAAACGCATTAAATCAGCTTTACTTTTGTACATAAACATATATATAATTTTTTTTCTGGTACAATATCACACCATTTGGATTAAATTGGTACATTTTCTAGACTTTTGCATGATAATCATCACAGTCATAATAACTACACAGTAGTCTGCTTATTTATTTGCCATTGAAATGTACTGCTTTGCATTGTGGCTCTTTTTGCACTGAAGTAGTAAAGCCTTTTCACAGATTTTGGAATATAAGTTTAATAATGTAAAACTTAGATCCTAATGTGTTTGAAACCAGAAAAAAAATTATTAAGCACAGCATAAAATATAATTTAAGATTAACCAAGTCTAACTTTGTGGTCTTCATAGGTAGGTGATAATTATGATGATTTTTAAAAGCCGGGATTTTTACTTTTTTTCTTTGAATCTGACAACCATTTCTTTAAATGTTAGTCTCCACGTGAAAGGCAGAAAGTTCTGTGTGAATCCATGGAATAGAAAAGTTGAAAAAATGATGAAGAAGATGAAGCACAAGATTCACAGGAGCAAATCTCATGTTAGAAAGCAGAGAAGAACCAGAAGAACCAGAGAGAAAGAGCAGAAGCAGTGGCAAAATGAAACAAAATGACCCATGATGAAGATTCTGTGGCATATGGCACTGTGGGCAAGGATACCAGATTTCACCACTGATGGACTATTGCAGCACTAAAATGACTTTCCAATCTCTATGTGCTAGAAAAAGCAGAGGCAGAAAACATCACCTGTACTCAGAATGCTGCTAATCAGACAAATGACAAAGTGCTCCTGGTAGTGTCATGTAGCAAGTGCTCGCTGTACCTCCTGGATCTTTTGGCAGACTTAAATCTTCCTCTCTCTCACCCTGCTTTTATGGCAAACTCCCCTGTCACCTCTGTTTTAACATGCTGCTCCTTCTCATTTTTTCCCAGTCCTATTCTTGGTCCCTATTCTTTCCTGTCTGCAATCATCTCTCCACTGTTGCCTGTCTTGTCTATATTCTTTCAGTCACTAATCTTTCTTTTTTGATTCATTTTACATTGATTTACAAACACTTTTTCAGATCCTTCCAGCTTGTTTGCCAAAACCATGTCTTTTGCCTCTTTTAAACAATCTCTGCTCCCAGCTGTTACTATCATGAAATACAATTTCAGTGATAATATCTGATCCTCTTCACAAGACTCAAAGTGTGGCACTCAAAGCTATGCAATAAATATCATCTCTAGTGCTTTTTTTCATTCAGTTTTGTTCATTCAAATACTCAGATCCTTCATACGGGTCCTTCCTACCCTCTTTGCTGAATTTCTCATAATTGAGACTGAGGATTACATCTCAAGGCCTTTTTTCATAAACTAGCAATGATGACAGTCTGGCTACCCACTCCACAGCCTCTCTTCCACTGTCCAGCACTGCCTTCTCCTGTGTGGCACAGTCTGGATTCCCTCCCTCCTTCCTTGGAAACTTCAAAGTAATTTAGTATTTTCACAAAGACATGCCATCAACAGCACTTCTCATAGACATGTACACAGAAAGCAGCAAATGAGGGAGAAGAGAGGTCTTTAAAAGAGTCAGTGCCATAGAATGCACACATCTCATAAGCCAAAAATACTTAATTTAGCAGCACAACTCTGCTCTTTCTCCTCTTCCCTTAGCAATTACTGTTGTTTTTTAAATCACTGCATTTGACTTAAATGAGCTCCTCTGAGTTGCCTCTAGTGTTTGCTTTGAAATTTTTATGCAAAACTTCATCCTGCAAGCATGGGAGAAAGCAAGTCTGATGACAGGGGATAGAAGCAGATGCTGGTAGGTTCCCTAAATAAGAAAGATGAAAACTGCAGCAAGGTCCCTAGAGACAAACAGCATACTTCTACACATGCAAATCTGGTGATAGAAATTTGACTCCCTTCAAAACAGGTTAGAGAAACAATTACTGCTCTAATGAGCCAACTGCCTTCTGACAGGGATGAGGCAACCGATATATTCTTCCAGAATCTAGGGAATATTTTGCACAGCATGTACACTGGCATAGCCCCATCCTCTGCCTGCTGGAATGGCGTGCAGGAAGCCTGCTGCTGGGAGCAGGAGCTGGGACTGCCCTCTCTGACTCCCAGCGTGCACAGAGGCTCTTCCTCCCAAAGCTGTGCTTGGCACACTGCTGAGGCAGAGGATGTGACCCTGGCTAACGCAAGCTGAAATGGCACACGCTTCCCACCATCTCATTTGCACTGCCTGGACACCACACAGATAATTAGCTAAGGGGTATCACACAGAATCCAAACCCCCCGGGCCCAGGTCAGCAGAGCACCAGGAATGCAAAATGGTGAAGTACTTTACAATATGGCAGCAGCACATTGGTCTTTCTGGCAGTTCCATTTTCTTCCTCATGTTCTGCTCTGCCTTTTAGATTTTGAACCTTCTTGCTTCCTTTCGATTTCTAGGTGGGTTTATGATGGCATCTCAGCTCCTCAGAACTCTGCCATCAATGCAACCAGTGACCTTTTGAGAGTGTAAACATACTGACTGGAGCATGGAGTGTACCCCAACTTCCATGGCTGTGCTATGGGAGAGAGCACTTCACAGAGAATGGAACAACCTTCCCAAGCTGAGGGAAGGGAAGGGAAGGGAAGGGAAGGGAAGGGAAGGGAAGGGAAGGGAAGGGAAGGGAAGGGAAGGGAAGGGAAGGGAAGGGAAGGGAAGGGAAGGGAAGGGAAGGGAAGGGAAGGGAAGGGAAGGGAAGGGAAGGGAAGGGAAGGGAAGGGAAGGGAAGGGAAGGGAAGGGAAGGGGTTCATTCTGGTTTTGGTACAGGCTGCTGGGAAGCTCCATGCAGTCTTGGCTTGCAGACCTGTCCTCTGACAGTCATAGGATCACAGGACAGCTGCAGTTATCCCTCCCATTTGGAAAGCAGTACATATACTAGTAACTAATTTTTGTACTGTCAGCCCTTCTGGCCTCCAAATCTTTGATTCTTATCAGTTTAGCAATTCCTTCTTTGTATTGAAATAAAAGACCCAATCAGATCTACAAGGCAAGTGTTATTGAAATATTTGCATTCACTGGACCCACTTTAAAGACGGGCTTTGATATATTTGTTTACATCTTCCAGTTCGTCAGTGTGATGTCTCCTGTCAGGTTCTCCTGGAATCAGTAGATCAGTCTGAGAGATTATGAGATTACAAAGTCCATTCCCTGCTTCCAGCTGTATTTCAAGTTTTGATTACTGTGCATTCTTTTGGAAATTGAATTAGAAATAATTTATACCAGTCATTTAATCTAATAAAAACTTTATTTCCTGGTATTGGTATATAAAGTACCAAAACAACACTTGAAAGATCCACTGCCTCGTACAGTTTTATTTAGCCCTGAACGCTGACACACAAATATGTAGAAGAAAAATCTTCCAGTTTCCAAACCTTCACTTGAATGATCTCATATTCTCTGTACCTGAGCATTATTTTTGACCTTTGCTATTTTGTACTTGGCAGCAAAATAAAATCAATGCCTTTTTTGTTAAAGTCATCTCAACATCTTGTTTTGTGGAAGAGATTATTAGGGCACATTACTTTGTTTTCCCTGAAAATGCTGAATAAAGCTCTCTCTTCATTAGGTTTAGGTGCCTAAAAGATCTAGTTGGATGCATTTGAAAACACCAGTGAGTATTTTAGTGGCTTAGAAGTGTAACTTTCATTGAATTAAGTCCAAATTGGACTTGTAATTAATATTCTTGAGAATTGCAATAAAGTCACTCTTAACCACTTTTAAGAAACAGCTTAACAGATTATTATCATCCACTTTTTAAATTTATTTTAAGAGTTATTAACTTAATGTGACAGCCTCTGAGTCTTTAGGATGCTTTAAAGAAATCACAGATAGCATTGCTTAAGAAGTGCTAAACAAAAGCAAAGAACCTGTTGAGTCTATTCAAGCAAAACCAGCACCCTGAATTTGATACTCTTGCTTAAAACTAGAAATCAGACTAGAGTCATAAGATTGCAAACACTTTTCTTTCAAAACACTGGATTAGGAGTTACCACACACTTTTACACAGTTGAAAAATATTGATAGAGGCTCAAATTCAAAACCCTCTTTTACCAAAACACCTGGATTTTAACAGAGGAAGAGGATGCCTGCTTGCGCCCTGAGTAGCACACCTGAACACATTTCTGAGACAATGTTATTCTGAGTTATGCTGAGCTTCTTTGGTAGTACCATTTTTATTAAAACAACCTGTCCTTAGTCCAAACAAATAAACATAATTTGCAAATACAATTTTTGATAGAATATCTCTCGGGGCAGATTCGTTAAGCTCTACAGCCATGAAAGGCATTCTCACTAGCTGGACTGGAAATAGTGCAATCACATATCTGGAGCATGATTTGGTTAGAAAACTATAATTAATTAACTAAGAGGTTTGAAATAAGGTTCACCAACAACTTTATTGATATTAATGCAATCCTTATGAGAAATTAATGTAAAACAATTGTAGACTATTGCAACACCAGCATAGGCAGATCCTTTCTTGTGAAAGATCTGCAATTTTTTATAAGTCTTCCCTTGTAATACAGTCTGTAGCAGGAAAAGCAAATGGTGTCACAAAGCTGAGTAAAAATAATAACACTATTGACAACAATTATACAATAAATTGCACTGATTAATAAGAAAAAGTAGGTTCTAGGTCTTAGGCTATAAAGGATTAGTCATCAAACCAGTCTGCAAGAGGAGGATGTCTGGACTTCATATAAATTTAAATTAGCATCTGGATCCATAAACATCCTGAGTAGACAAAACCAATGCTTTTAGCAATGTAAAGACCAGGTAAATCTCTAAATAGAGAGTAGAGATACATAGACTATGGGAAAGAAAGCAATAACATGGATCACCTCCCCAAGCTAATCTTAGTAATTTTGGCAGGGTTTCTTTACGACATCTGTAGAAGATCTGCATTTTTAAGATCTTCATTTAGTGTTGACTATACATGCACCAAAAAAAATTGCAGAACCCAATTCTGACATCGCCATTTTGAAAGCAAGCAAGACATTTGTTAGGAGGAGCCCCCCCCACACCTGAGTGCAGGCTCCCAGGTGGGCAGGCTTGCGTCACCAGGAGCAGTGAGAGCAGCCAGGTTTGCATTGCCAGGAGTAGCCAGAGCCGTGGCAAGGCAGCAGGCAGGCCAGCGACCCCACCAAGGGCACGCTCTCACAGTGCCCAAACAAACAAGCAGAGCAGGGCCAGCGATGACAAAACAGGGTCAAACAAGAGCCCAGGTTTTCACACAAGCCTGTAGAGATGAGTAGATCAGAGGTGAAGCTGGAAAGTCAAATCACTGGATCAGGGTCAGCAAGGCTTGTACCAGCACAGGCACAATCATGGTGTCCCTCTGGCAATGGCCCAAATTTGAATACAGTTCCCAAATGCAAGGGAAGAGGTGGTCAAGGAGGCTCCCCACAGCTCCATCACACCGCCTACCTTCTCCAGGGCAGCCCCAGCCCAGGCTGCCTGAGATGTGGGAGCCAGTGCTGGCCTGGAGCACAGGCAGCCGAGTCCCCAGGAAGCAGGGAAGGGGACTGGTACCTCTGCTGCCCGGCACCTCTTCCAGAAAGCCTGGGCAATCCAGGCACCCCTGTGGCAGGAAATATTTTGTCACCAAGTGCATACTGAGGCTGGTACTAGGAGCCCATTCTGATGTCCAGAACAAGAATACAGCTCTGGTTCTGTTTTTTCATATTATGTGGTTTTGAGGGTATGTTTGGGGTTTTTTTTGCGTTGGTTGTTTGGTTGATTTTTTTGTAGGTTTCTTGTTTTGCTTTTGTTCTGTTTGGTTTTGACTTTGTTTTGGTGGGAAAGTTTTGGTTTTTTTTGTTTGTTTGGTTTTGTTTTTTTTTTCCTGTGGTAGGAATGGAAAAGAAGGAAATGAAGTTTTAGAGTCCCAGAACAGAAGACGAACTTTCCTGACAAGTCCCTTTTGTCTGTAGGCAAAGGAGGTAACTGTGTCTACATGATGTAACTACACCATCACCTACTGAATTTGCATTTTGTCAACATGTTTTTTTCAGAATTACAAATGGAACTGGCTTGTAACAGTGACTGGCACAAGCTGATCAGGAGACTCCAGGGTAGCATGTGCAAGCAAAACTTTTCTTGATTTCTCAGTAGTATTTCTCAATCCTCACACTACAGATAGTTAAGTGACAAATCTGTGATGATTCCCCATGACAATGGCAGAACAGATTCAACAAACCGGATAGGAGCTCACACTTTCAATGATGGCTTTCCCATTTCCTTAGCAGTGTTTTTACCTGCTCCTAAGATGGTGGTTTGACACCCTGGAGTGGAGTGAAGTGAGCAGGCTGGTGTCTCCTGCTGGCTTCAGCAGCCAGATCTCACAGAACCTGACGGCTGCCAAGGGAGTGCATTTCCTTGATTTGAGCAGTGGTTTACAACCCAATTACCCAGGGTACAAAATTTGTGTTTGACTTTTGTCAAGCTGCTTCCTATCTACAGCAGAGGTTTGTTCTCCCAGTTCTCCGGGGGTGTGCAGCAATGGATTAGGTGACAATAAATCATCGCATGGCCTAAAGGCAAGCCAGGCTGGCAGGAGGAACCCACACAATGCCAATTTGTCAGACAGTAACCCCGTGATGTGCGGCTTGGCACATGGAGGATTTAACGAGCTCGAATTAAAATGTTACGGGAAGATCCAGGGTAGGGCAGGGCAGGGCAGGACAGGACATCCATCACATCCTGTGTGAAGCAATTCTGCTGGCAGAGCCCCGTGCGAGCCCCGGTGCTGGGGCACTCTGGGGTCGGGACGCCGGGGCCGGGACACTTGGGCGGCTGGACGGGCGGGAGCCGGGACAAGACGGGGTCGGCATGGGCCGGGGTCGGCATGGGCCGGGGTCAGGATGCGCCGGGGTCAGGATTCACTGGGGTCAGGATGCGCCGGGGTCAGGATGCGCCGGGGTCACGATGCGCCGGAGTGAGGATGCACCGGGGTCAGGATGCACTGGGATGAGGATGCACTGGGATGAGGATGCACTGGGGTGAGGATGCACTAGGGTCAGGATGCACCGGGGTCAGGAGGCACTGGGGTCAGGATGCACTGGGGTCAGGATGCACTGGGGTCAGGATGCGCGGGGGTTAGGATGCAGTGGGGTCAGGATGCGCGGGGGTCAGGATGCACTGGGGTCAGGATGCACTGGGGTCAGGATGCGCCGGGGCCGGGACCCGGGCCGGGACACTCCGGGCGGGCGGCTCGGGCCGGGACACGCGGACACTCCCGTTGCCAGGCAACCGCCTCGCGCCCGGCCCGAGCCCTTCCTACCCTCACCCGCGGTCGGCCGCGCGCCTCCATTGGCTGTCCCCGCACGGCGCACGGCTCCCATTGGGCGCCCGCCGCCCCTGCCGCGTCCCCATTGGCGCACCGCCCTCTGCCCACGCCGCGTCACTTTCTCACGCCATTCCCCCCGCCCGCTCTGCCCGCCGCTCGCCGGGCGGGGGGCGGGACCTGGTGCGGCTGTGGCTGTGATTGGTGGACGGCCCTGCCGCTCAGGCCGCGCACCGGGTGGCGGGCGGTGCAGCTGCTTAAAGGGGCCGCACGCCCGCCAGAGGCCGGTGCTGTCTTGAGTGCGTGCGGAGCGACACCGGGAGCGACAACGGGAGCTACATCGGGAACGACACCGGGAGCCATCACCTCCGACGGGTGAGCGCGGCTCGGGCCGCGGAGGCACTCGGGCCGGGGGCGAAGGGCTGCGGAGCCGCCTGGGGGAAGCACGCGAGGGGCGGCAGGGCTGGGAGGGGGAGCCGCACGCCGGGTCGGCATAGCTGGGAGCGGCTTCCTGTGGATGCAGCGCCTTCGGAGGAACGCCCGTAGAGCGGCCCCGGGGCGGTGGGGGTAATTTAAAAAAATTAAAAATTAAAAGAAAGGGGAAAAAAAAAGGATGAAAACCGCCCCAAAAAGATGTGTCAGGGTGTCCTAACTTAGGTGTCACCTCGTATCCCGCGCCAGCGGCTGTCCGGAGCATCACGGCCCGTCGGGCGATGCAGCGGGCCGTGCTCACTGCCCGGGTAACCAGGTGCGTCCCGAAGGAACTGCATCCCGCAGTGGGGGTCCCGGCCGCCGCCTCCCGCCCTGCCCGCGGTGGAGGCCCTCGGCTGTGTGAGCTGCGGTTCAGCGGCTGCTGCGGGGCTCCGCCGGGCTCTAAACCCGTCTCGGAGGCAACCGAGGACCCTTCGGTGTGTCCCTTAGCCGCCTCTCAATGTCGCGACAGCGTCGTCCTCCCAAGCCGGGAAAGGTGGACCGAGCGTGCCTCCCTGCCCGCGCCACCCCCGTGCCCAGGCAGAGGCAGCCGGGTGCTGCCCCGAGGGATGCCGCCGCCTTCTTTCCTTACGGCGTTTGCCGCAGGGTGTGGGCATCCCGGCACCCACCCGTGTTGTGATGGAGCCCCGTGCTCGGGTGTGCCGCCATCCGCGCGGGTGGGGCCGCACGGCTCCGCCCCAGTTCCGTCCCCGCGGATCTGCGCTGTTTGCCTGTATCCCGGCGCTCGGCGGTGGGCGAGCATCCCGCGGCATGCCCGTCCCGGCCCATCCCGGCGCCCGCAGCCGAGCGTCCCGCGGGGAGGTGGCCGCGGTCTGGCGGCCTCTGGTGGCGGCACGGGTGTCGTGCGCGCCAATGTCACTAGCTGGCCTCTGCGGGACGAGGCGGTGATGTCGCAGCCGGGGCCGCCACCGGCCCTGCCCCTCCCACCGGTCCTCCGGAGCCAAAGGCATCGCTTGTAGCAAACAAGGCCGGGGCTTATTTTCTGCCTTTGAGTAAAGTGTTCCGTTAGAATTAAAAACTAAGGCAGAAAATAACTCGGTCAAATTATTGACACAGTATGCTCAAATGCCTAAGAAAGACAGTAACGCCACCAGTTGTTACAAGCAAGCATGGTTCTGGTAGCAAAAGCGGAAAGAATTGGCTTGGCTTATGCTTCTCGTTCATTCCCAGCAGAATCATAAGGAGACACGAAACAAAGTGTGTTTCTAGTTTCCATAAACTGAAGCATTTTGGGTTCTTGTTATTTTAAAACAAATGATACTTCTGAGAAAGTTTTCATTTTCAGTAAAAACTCAATGATAGGATGTTGTTTGCTGTTGACAAAAGACTGTGTTTTACACTGAGTAAACAAATTTTTTTTTTCTGTAATGACTGACTGACTCGAGATGTCATGGGTCCCATTTCCTTTAGTGGTCAGAATATGCTTACAGAGCAGTGCTGCTCATGGCAGCCCAGACTGCCGCCCTGGTGGGTGTGTCTGGCGAGCTTGGTGTTTGGTGGGCCTGGGAACACAAAAGAAACACCCTCCCTTCAGTTGTGTTCTACACAAAGTTTTCTGATGAGAGAACCGCAGCAAGTAATATCACTTGAATGCCAGTTTTGGCATCTCAAAGTTCTGCAAGGAGCAAGCACAGAAAACACTTGTTTTCATCAGCTCTCATCAATAATGTAATTCCTTTTGGCATATTGATTTTCCCAACAATTCACTGCCTGGTTAAAAGCTGCTATTCTCCTACACCCATTATTTCTCAAGTCCATTACATGCTCCATGCAGGCTTCAGGGAGACCTCGCTGCACCCTTTCAGTACTTACAGTGAGCTTATTAAAAATTAGAGGGAGAGGGGCTTCTTGCAGGAATGTGTAGTGACTGGACAAGGGGGAATGGTTCCAAACTGAGAGTACATTTAGATGAGATATGGGGAGGAAATTCTTTAGGGTGAAGGTAGTGAGGCACTGGCACGGGCTGCCCAGAGGGAGCTGTGAATGCCCCGTCCCTGCAAGTGTTTAAAGCCAGGCTGGATACATTAAGCAGCCTGGTCTAGTGGAAGGTGTGCTAGCCCATGGCAGGGGGGTTGGAATGAGATGTTATCTAAGGTCCCTTCCAACTCAAGTTATTAAATGATTTAAGATTCCATGAATCTTAAATAAAGTTAGGCCTTTTGAGATTCTCTGCAGCCTCCAAGTTTAAGCTTTCTGGCCCTTGGAGCAGCAGTGAGCTCTACTCTGGGTACATGGCTCACCCTCGGTGTGGCTGCCAGACACTGATGAGCTGGAATTTCCTCTTTGATAAAATGAGGTGTTTTGTGCCAGAAAGGGAGCTGGATGCCCAAAGCCCTTTTCCCAGCTGGTACCTTGGGATCTCTCTATGGGCAGTATGTCTGCACTCATATGGGAGCCAAAAAGCGACTTCCTGCAGGGCCTGTGCAGATTTGGGATAGCGCACAGCTCTTGGAGCCAGATTTCGGACCCCAGCGCTGCTGCGTGTCCCCAAGCCGTGTGTGACTCGTTGGCGGTGCTGGGCAGGGACACTCCCCGCGGCTCCGGGCACTGCTGCACCAGCGCCCTCCCTCCCTGCCCTGGCCGATGGCCGCTCCGCAAACAGCATCAGCCCTCTGCTGTACCAGAACAAACCCAAAATACTGCCCGACAGCTCACAGGAGGCAGGAATAATTACGGGTTTGCTCAGTTTGTGGGTTGTTTGGGGGGTTTTGTTTGGTAAAGCAAGATAAGGCGACACGGCACCGCTCCACTTTGGAAACAAAAGCGATGTGCCGAGGGCTTGTCCAAAACAACAAAACAAACACAGCCAACACCACACAGGAAGCCTCTCCACAGCGGGGGTTCGGGTGCCGGCGAATTGGGGTTTATTTCCTGAAGGAGCTGTCGCCCGTGCCCGCCGGCCGAGCCGAGCGCGCGGTCCCGGCGCTGAGCGGGCGTGGCGGTTGCTACGCACGCGCACTGCCCGCGTCGCGCATGCGCCCTGCCCGCGGCAGGAGGCGGCCATGGGATTCCGCAGCGTGTAAGAGGCGGGCGCCGTGGGGAGCGCGGTGGGGCAGCTGGGGCACGGCACGGCACGGCGGCCTGAGGGGCAGCGGGGGTACGGCGGGGTGCTGGGCGCCACCTGCGGCTGAGGCGCGCTGCGAGCCCCTGTGCGCACATTCCCGCGGCTCCAGGATGGGTGTTGGATAACCTTGAGATGGTGGGGGCGGCAGCAGGGGACACAAGCAAGGCGAAATTGGTTCTTTTGCTTAAAACCGCGCAGTCCGCTGTAGGGCCATTCTTTGGCCCTCTATGCAGCTGGTCCTGGGTTCTGGAAGCTTGGAGCTGGGCACGGAAGGGACGGGTGCCCTGTCGGGATGTAAGCTGAGGAGGATGTTGCCGGGCTGTGTAATTGAGGGAGGGTTGAAGTAATGGGGTGTAGTGTGTCCTTGGGAATAGTAAATCCCCAAGTGTGGTGACAGGAAAGTTGTGGGGTTAGAATAAGGAAACTCGGCCTATCAGGGAGAACGCTGTTCATCTCAGCCCTGAAGTACTCCAGGCAGTGTGCTAGGAGTTCCAGTGTTCTGGAATGCCGGAATAGAATATGCAACAAATAGAAAAACCAAAAAGAACAACAACACCCCCGCTGAAAACAGAAACAAACAAACAAAAAAAAAAACAACCCACACAGAAATAATTCTGCCTTTTTGCAAGTGTGAACAAAACAAAGTGACGTATGTCACTTTGTTTAAAAATAAAAATTATTTTGAAGAATCCTGCCCTGTCTTAAGATGGTTATTTTCTAGTAAGGGTTTTCAACTAGCAGTGCTAATAAAAATAACCAGTGTTTCTAGCTTGGTTATATGCAAAATTGAGACTTTGCACATTAGCAGAAGTAAGATATTGAATATTAATGTCTCAAACACTTAACACTTGGTAAGTGTATGGTTTTGCTTCAGAAAGACAGCTTGGGTTTAACCTATGTCTGTTCATCTCCAGGGCTGAAATCTGTATTTTCACTTAATAAAAAAAAAACCTCTTTAAACTAATGATGTTTACAGTATGCTCATATTGAAGCTTCACCAGAGGCAAAGGCTTGCCTTTTGCAAATGACATCATAGAATACATGCAACACATCCTTTTCCTTACAATTACAGGAACTAAAAGTAGGCTCCTCTAAGTATATGTGAGTAAATCACGTGGCTTTGTGGTTTTCTTTTCTTTTCTTAAAGATCTGCCACGATGCCTGGGTCCCTTCCAGTGAATGCTGAATCCTGTTGGCCCAAAGATGTGGGAATTGTGGCACTGGAAATATATTTTCCATCCCAGTATGTTGACCAGACAGAGCTGGAGAAGTACGATGGTGTGGATGCTGGGAAGTACACCATTGGGCTGGGCCAGGCAAGGATGGGGTTCTGCTCTGACCGGGAGGATATCAATTCCCTCTGCTTGACTGTGGTCCAGAAGCTCATGGAGAGGAACAACCTTTCCTATGATTGCATTGGGAGATTAGAAGTTGGAACAGAGACCATAATTGACAAATCAAAATCTGTGAAGACCGTCCTGATGCAGCTTTTTGAAGAGTCTGGTAATACAGATGTAGAAGGAATTGACACCACCAATGCATGCTATGGAGGCACAGCTGCTCTTTTTAATGCTATTAATTGGATTGAATCCAGTTCCTGGGACGGTAAGTCACCAGTATTTTCCTGGAAAGTTACATCATCCTTACATCAGTCTGCCCCACAATGACAGTGGTCATGTTTAACCATATAAAATTCAGAGGGTAAACTTTTTCTCTTCTAAAGTCTTTTTCTTAAATTCTCTGGGTATTTGCCACGTCAGTTACAGCATGAATAATGACATAGCTACTAATGTAGAGGTCTTCTGTAAATTCAGGTGATTGCCAATTGAAATGTGGGAGAAAAATCAAAATTGAAGAGCCCTTTAATCTTGGTGTCATCTCCTCAATAACTAGAGTCTAAAAATTGCTGATGGGTGTTAAGATGTGCCAGACTCGTGGCTCCTTATCCTCATTTTCCCTGTGTGTTTTTCCCAGGACGCTACGCCCTTGTGGTGGCTGGAGACATTGCTGTGTATGCCTCTGGAAATGCCAGGCCCACTGGGGGAGCTGGTGCTGTTGCAATGCTGGTGGGCCCAAATGCACCGCTGATTTTTGAGAGAGGTGAGTCCCGTGGGAGAACGTACACTGCTCAGGTCAGATTACTGCATCTGGCCTGGAGCCTCTTCCCTGATTTTTGTGCCTTGCTGAAGCAGCAGATCAACTCTGACTAATGTCAAAAATTGCTCTTTATCTCTTCTTGTCTGGGCTAACTCAGCCGAGTCCAGTTACAGGACACAGAGAGGAACAAGTAGAGGTGCTCCTATTTGTTTGTTTCCTTGAGGATTCTCCAGTAAAATTGATAGATTAATACTAGAGCTGAACAAAACAACATTCTACTTCCAGGGCAATATGACAATTCTTTATTGCAGGTGTTTGTCATGCTCAGTCCTACTCTGCTTTACAGGCTATTGAGGACTGTGTGAAACCTTATCTTAAAAGGCCAGAAGTGCCATGAAAATCTGCTGAACAGGGGCCAAAGCTGCTTCTTTTCCCATGTGTGCCAACTGACACATCCCAATTGACTCAAAGCAGCTGAATAAACTAATTTCAACTTCTGTCGATTTCTGCCCACCAGGGTTGCGCGGAACCCACATGCAGCACGCGTATGACTTCTATAAACCAGACATGGTCTCTGAATATCCTGTGGTGGATGGCAAGCTCTCCATACAGTGCTACCTCAGTGCTTTGGACCGCTGCTACACCGTCTATCGCAACAAAATCCACGCCCAGTGGCAGAAGGGTGCGTAGCCTCTCCCGGTGGTACTGCAAGATTGGCAGATGCTTGAGGGTGTACCACGCAGGCAGTTTCAGTATCTGATCTAAAAGCTGGTCTGTGTCTCTTCATGTTTGTATGTTATGAAGTGATTGAAATATTTCTGCTGTAAGAAATTATTTAGTTCTGTTCTGGCATGGCTAATTTCCTGACAGTCTGTAAGCAGCAATCTCTACAGGCAATTGTTGGTGTAAGACATAAAGCCTTGGTTAAAAGCATACTATTACCCATCTCCATCCAGACTTTTAAGAAACTTAGGTTAATATTTAAATGTTCTGTAATTATACTGATTTTTTTTTCTTTTAATCCAATATGTTTAGTAATTCCTTTAATTATATTAAAACACATAAGTGTGAAGAGAGGCAAATTAAGTAGATTATTACGTCAAAATGCTGTTCAACATAGCTTTTTGTTCTAGAGAAAGAGCAAACATTGTTAGCTGGTGCAAAAGGTGGTAAAAAAAGAAATTTTAAACAGAAGCAGTACAGTGTGTTAAGTGCACTTGACAGGAGTGGTTAGTGTTACTTGCATGTTTGTGTCTCATTTATGCCAACCTGTTACGATGACTGGTGTCCTGCCAGCTCCCTGCTTTATTTCCATAATTGAAGTGAGTACTAAACAGAGGTTGTAACATAACACTTCTGCCACTTCCAGAGGGGACAGACAGACGTTTCACCTTGAATGACTTTGGATTCATGATCTTCCACTCTCCATACTGTAAACTGGTACAGAAATCTGTGGCTAGACTCTTGCTGAATGACTTTCTCAGTGACCAGAACCCAGAAACAGCAAATGGTGTTTTCAGTGGTCTGGAAGCCTTCAGGTGAGAATGGCTGCTGTGTCTCATTCAGATAATCTGTTATACATCCAAGGTGTGTTTTTACTTTCTGCTATTTTATTAACTGTTTCTGAACTTTTTTTTTTCTCTTTTGAATAGGGATATAAAACTTGAAGATACATACTTCGACAGAGATGTGGAGAAAGCTTTTATGAAAGCTAGTACAGAGCTCTTCAATCAGAAAACCAAAGCTTCATTACTTGTATCCAATCAGAATGGAAATATGTATACCCCTTCAGTCTACGGTTGCCTTGCCTCTCTTCTAGCCCAGTAAGCATAAAATTGGGAAAAGCTATTTATGAATAAGGTCATAAAAGGCTTTTTTCAGAAAGTCTTTTGTAAAAGCGTAATTTAGCAAACCTTTCCCTACAAGATTGCCTTAAGCAGAGAAACTAAAGTTAAAACATAATTCTATACACACATTCTGTTCAAGTGACATATAGATTGAAAATGTCCATGTCAGAAGCTGATGCAAAACAGCTGCTTACTGCCTTGCAAAGCAGGATCTTATTTGTAAGGTAGTGTCTGTTCTCAGCCCTAACTTTCCCCCTCTTCCTTCCCCTAGAAACATTCCTGAAGTGGAAAAAAAAATCTGAATGTCTTCTCTTACTATAATAAGTAAAGCCAATTAAATTACTATTTAATTTTTTTTTCAAATACAGCCTTTTACAAAATCATACTAAGTTTACATTAAACCACTCCTCCTGGGTTTTCTTTTCTTTTTATTTATTCTGACATTGTCTTCCAAGATGTGTTTATTTTTTTGGCCTTAATTTGCTTAAGAATGAAATATGTCTGCCTTCATCATATTTTGGGCATTTCTCGGGCATGTTTTTCTCTAGGCAGCTTTCAAACTCAGCACATAACAGCAGTATTTGAATTTGTGTTTTTAAAATGTAATACTATGTACATAGTATGCTAAATGTGTATTACAGACACTGTAATTTGCTGGTTGCTTTTCCAAAGCTAGATGCAGTTTCTAGTCATTTAAAACTGGAACTTTGTCTTAGTTCTGACTTTAAAAAGCTGTGGTATGATTTGCAGGTACTCCCCAGAGCAGCTTGCAGGACAGAGAATCAGCGTGTTCTCATATGGCTCTGGTTTTGCTGCTACCCTGTACTCCATCAGGGTCACACAGGATGCCACTCCTGGTGAGTGACTGGAGGTGATGTCATCTGCCTCTCTTGCTCAGCTCCCTCTTGCTGCCTTGTTGCACAACCCACTAGCATAAGGAAACCTGCAGGGCAGTGCCTTAATGACAGCAGTGCCACACTGGGAATGTCCAGCTCCAGGGAGTATTTCAGTGTCTCCTTGAACAAATAAATAATGGTCTTCAAACTCTGTTAAATGTTTTAAGTTGGTAATTGGGAATATTTTAAATGACTAATACTTGAGATTATATAATGCAAAGTACTTTGAATGGGCTTGAAATATTCACATACCAGTGTGCAGTTCTCAGTACTGACTTTACCCTACCTGGATGGTTCTATATTGCAGGTTCTGCACTGGACAAAATAACTGCCAGCCTTTCTGATCTCAAAACAAGACTTGACTCAAGAAAATGTATTGCACCTGATGTCTTTGCTGAAAACATGAAGCTCAGACAGGAAACACATCATTTGGGTAAGAACCTAATAAATACCAGTCCTTCCTAGTCCTTGAGCAAATTGCTTATCACTTAATCTGCCAAACTTTAAATTATAAGGACACAGAATGAAGGAAATGTCAAGCCCTTTCTGCTTCTAAGTAGCTTGTGTTCATTATGCCCAGCATGTCCAAAGTAAAAATGGTGGCTTGTTTTTTTCTGTCTCAGTGCATCCAGTCTGCAAAGACTGTGTTGGGTAAAACTCTTACCAGGAAACAGCTAACAATGTGTTCCTCCCTTTCTTGCAGCCAATTATATTCCGCAGTGTTCAGTCGAGGATCTCTTTGAAGGAACATGGTACCTTGTGCGTGTGGATGAAAAACACAGGAGAACTTACGCCCGACGCCCACTCATGAGTGATGGACCTCTGGAAGCAAGAGTTGGAGTTGTCCATCCAGGCATTGTTCATGAGGTGAACACTCGGCACTCTTTTAAAGTTTGATGTAAATGGTGGAACCATTTACATGTTTGTCTTAGCATGTGCATGTATGTTAAGGGGAAGTGGTTTTACGAGTTACATTGAATACTTTGTTAACACATGTAACATACAAGCCAGAAGTAAAAAGTTGAAACTGCGATTTTAAAAAGTACATTTCATCATAAAAAGAACGAAATTGCACAAGAATGAAAGAGGAACAAACTGGCTCTTCTCACATGATCTGTTTGCATGAAGCATGACCAATTTGATTGACTTAAGGCCAAGCCGTCCATTGTAGCATGAATGTTGTTTGAGAGTTGGACTAGCCATGAAGTATTAATGTCTGTGAACTAGAAAACTGTATTTAATGGTTTTTTTCCCTTCTTCTTAGCACATCCCAAGCCCTGCTAAGAAAGTGCCAAGAATCCCTGCAACAACAGAATCTGAAGGCGTTACTGTCGCCATTTCCAATGGGGAGCATTAAGATACCTCTGTGAGGTGGGGAAAGAAACGAGGTGTGAGGGCAGGGTGAGAGAGAGAGAAAAAGGATTGCAGTAGCACTGAAGTTTCAGTGTACACTAGTACTTAATTGGAGCATGACAAAACTCTTTAGGCTCCTTGAAAAAAATCATCATAATATGGTGTGCTGATTTTATAATATTTTCAGAACACTAAAATCAGGAGTATATTGGAGATAGAAGGACTTGCCAGGTGCTGTGGGGATTCCTTAACATGTCTGAACTTTTTTAATTGCTGAAAAGTAGCTGTAGTCTATTACAAAGTCTTCGTACACAGAAAGGAAAAAAAAGAAAAGGAATCTTCTGCCTGCTCTTCCATGTAAAATGACTTGAAACCTACACTGTTAACTTCTACTAGTACTCAACTGCGTGCAAAATAGTCCAAGCTTTTAATGTTAGGGTTCTCAGTGCCTTGACAATAAGCAGTCAACCTTCTGAATACTGCAATTCTCTTTCACTTTATCACCTTCCCTTTCATCTCCTAGTCTGTCTCCCATCACCCCATTGCTTTGGGACAGGGACAGAATCAAGAACATTCATTGCTGGATATAGAGCCTCTCTTCCCTGTCAAAGTGACTGGATCAAGAATGGCTAGGCTGACAAGTGGTTTTCTTAGAAGAAACTCTGTGATTCACTGTGTTAGTTACTATGTAATTCCTCCTAACATCTTATGTGATTTATACCTGCATTTTAAATCACAGGAGACTGGGAGGAAAGATGAAGAAGAAGGGAGGTAGTAAATTTTTTATTCTAAAGAAAGGGGATAATTGATTTGACATCATAATAGATGGTTTAGTAGAATATCCAAGACAGCAAAATTTTCAAATAAAATTTAGAGCTATTGTGGCGCTGTTTTAATTGGCAAACAAAGGAGAGAGTGATGTTTATCATTTGTCTGGAACTCTAGCCTACTAGTTGTCTTTATATAATACTTTCCAAAAGACTCTTTGTAGCTTTGAATCTGGCTTTTTACTTTGAGGTCCTTCTCACTATTGGTAATACTGTATGAGTGGAGTCCTTTATTTTTTTCCCCCCTTCCCCAGCGTGCAAGCTAAAGCTATTAGCTTTATTATTTTGCAAGCAGTAGATAGATTTACAGTGGTTATGGGGAGTCCATTCTGGTAGATTTTTAAAGCCCAGATTGGAAATGAACTATGATATGAGCCTTTTAAGCTTGTAATATATATATATATATATATATATACATACATATGTATATATATATATTTAAGTTGAGCTAATGTACAGAATGAAGTTTCATTGAATTTATTTCTTTGCTAATTCGACAAAACTACATTATCTAATATAAAGTAGCAAAAACTTATTTCTGTTAATTACATTTTTTTGTGTGTGTGTAATGAAGTGTGTGTATTACCTGTCACTCACTAGAATTTGATAACTTGCTGTATTTGTACAGTCAAGCCTTGGTAAAATAGTTGTTTATTATAAATTGATGAATACTAATCTGTTTGTTCTGCTGAAAATGATGGAGCAATGCATGATGATGGTGTTTGCAAGTATTTTGGTTTAGGTTGCCCTCATGGAACTTAACCTTGGCACCTGTAATACAAACTGTCATGGAACAAAGTCCATTGCTGGCAGTGGACAAGCCAAGAAGTGAGCTACTGGCACAGGCCTCACAGGTCTGTGAGGCTGATCCTTTATTAAAATAAAGTTTGAGATATTTGAAACCTCTTGGAGTAGTGTTGACTTACTGGTTTTTTAGGATGGATTTCGTTTTCTTTAACAGGAAAGAGGAACCTGGCTCTGGTAAAAACCCAGAGTTGTGGGGTCACAACGTGTGTGGACATTTTGCGTCTTTCTTCTTAGTAATTCCATTACAGAAGTGGAAAAAAGAATTGCTTAGGCTGGTGTAAAACAATCTTATCAGGACCATGTTTCAAGATAATTTAAAATGCTTTTATATGGAAACTGTTTATAGTGGAGGAATTAATACCCATTTTATGAAGTTGAATTAATTACTGATTTATAAAAATTGATATTATTTACCCTCAAATTCTAAATTCTGTGAAGGAGGCTTGGTTCTTGCTTTGTACACACCTGGGCCTCACTGAGTTGTTTTCCCATGCGTGGCCTTTCAGATTCATTCCACTGTTCATTTATATGAATTATTCCCTCTAAAGTGAAATTGTTGTCTCATCAGTGTGGTAACAGATAAGGCACCCTGCCTTTAAATGTGACAGCACCAGCTGTACCTGTGTACATCTTGTGTAGAGTATCTTTCCTTAGCTAAACTCAGAGGTTCTGTCTCTTAGCTTAGGCATGTCAGCTGTCCCTGTTCAGAGAACAGCTGCCACACTTGTCCTTTGCACTGGAGTTGATGCTGTTGAAGAACTAAGCATAGAATAAATGACTAAAGCTGAAAATCAGAGCATCTGCATTTTGGTGATGCTCAGAACAACTGGAGTTGTCAGACTGTCCAGCTTTTAACTTGCAGTGATCAAGTGCCACAGTCAGCTTTGTGCAAGCTTTGGCTGCGAAAGCAGGATGGCAGGAGTGAGGACAAGCCTGTAATGCTCAGTGAATATAAGCAGATTTTGCTGCTGCTTGCATTCAGCTACTGGTAACTAGGGCTAAGGCAAGAACTTAAAACTACATGGGTTTTGGAGTATGCTTAAATCTTTATTGGAATGCAGGTGGAGTCCAAGCAGTTCCAGAGTGGCAGAATCATGCAAGCAGTGGAAGGTGTCAGAAGGGTAACTGATGGTAGCCCAACCAGTCAGGCACCCACACAGACAGGGTTAAAGTACTGAATCCTGATTTGTCTTCTGGAATCGTGACAAGTTGGGAACTCAGCCAACAACAGCTTTGATATTTCTTGAAAGGAAATAAAATGCTTTTTAAAAATTAACTTGTTAAATTTGATGAGGAAGTTCAAAAGAATTTGCAATTGATTAGATTAGTCTGGTCTCTGCTTAAATTTAGTTTCTGCAACTGTCCCAGTTTGCAGTGGTGAAGTTGTATTGAGCTTAGGTACAGCTTTCAGAAGTTAGCAGTTAGGTGCCTGTGCAGAGAATCTCCCAAGTGGGTTAAGTGCTGTAGCATGGTGTTTATTAAAAGATCCCCTCCACTCATGATCTTTTCAGTCACTGGGTTCTTGCACTGGCTATACCAAGTATATGGAGAAAGAGTCAAACAAATGCACAAGAGCTCTGTTTTTGAGTGCTTCACTGTTAATTGACAAATGCAAAGAAAATGAGGCATTTTTAGTTTATTCAAAAATTACAAAAGAACACTAAAGCTTAAGGATAAGTGAATAATCCCCTTTGTCAAATGTGCTGAGCATAAAGCCTGCAGTGCAATTTTATAAAATAGAACACAGCTTGGATGTGTGCTTAAAGCCACTGTAAGGAGTGATTCCGTTCCTTGAGTTGTCTTCTTTTGGATCTGGCTGGGACATGATAGGAACAGATTCAAGTGCCCTTTTCTTCTGTACTCTGTGCAACACGATTCTGTAGACTCCCGTTATGGAGCTGCGCGCGTCTCTTCCCCGGTTGTTCTGAATGTGCTCTTCTGTGATTCCGAGGTCTTCCAGAATATTTTTCACTTCAATTTCTTCTTCTTTTAGTGTACTGATGTCTGATAAATATTTTGGATCCAGTTTAAATGTCTGTAAAGGTTTGGGGAACTGTATTCCTTGCATCCATTCACTGTTCATAATCAGTTTGACAGAGTATCTCTTGGTTGGTACTGGCTGAAGGACTCCTTTTATCAGTTTCTGGCAGTTTTCTGAGAGGCAGGGAGGCAAAGTGTATGTCCCTTCAAGAATGCACTTTTTCAGTTTGCCTACTGTATCTGCCCGGAATGGCATGCTGCCTGTCATCATGAAGTATAAGAGGATTCCCAATGCCCAGATGTCTACATAGATGCCAATATAGTTTTCATCTCGGAAGAGTTCAGGAGCAGCATAAGGAGGAGAGCCACAGAAAGTTTTTAAAGTTTCATCTCTTTTACTTATTGTGCTGAATCCAAAATCTCCCACCTTAACACAGGTGTTACTGGCATAGAAGACATTTTCTGCTTTCAGGTCTCGGTGAATGATATTGTTGTCATGCTGTGGAAGAAGAGGAAAAGTTGGTATTGGTTTGTTCCCAGGAAAGTTCTCAATAGCTACCTCTAATTCATTTATTAGCCTGAAGGAGAAAGCGAGTTATCTTGGGCAAATTCTGAAACTGGTATTGCAATTATTAAAATTAAAATTTTGACTCAAATTTAACAATTCTCCAAGGATAGAAAACCAGTTGAGTAGGGAGAGGAGAAGGATGCTGGGATTTTTAAACACAGCACTCTCAATGTGTTAACTAATAGCAACTATTTTCACGAATGTGTGAGTGCAGTGTGACTAATCCTGCAAGACTAGACAGATTCATGTGCAAAATCTGTATTTTTTTAGGGTTCATGGCACTTGTTTTTGCAGTTACTACATGCAACTTACAGATTTAAACATTTAGTTCACTGATTGAACATTGTCACAGATAAAATAAGAAATCTGCTGTCATTACATTCTGTGATCTAATGTCCTATGAGGAACTGGTGGTGGTAGGAGAAAAGGACCACAGAGCTGGGCTTCAGAGTACTTCATGTTCCTGGACAGCCAAGTTTAGTAGGGTTCTAGTTTTAGAAATCTATAATACATACACTGTAATTTCTACTTTTTTCCCATTGGAAATGCCAGTACTCAAAATGAATTTGCTCTGCTTAGTGATAACATACCTGCTTTGGTTAAGTAAGAGTTTAGCTTCATCTCTGAAATAACTAGAAGGAATGAATGAGCACTCTCTGCCTTATCCTTTGGAGTAACATCATACAGTATCTGGAGGCAATAAAGAAACTCTTTGGCATCCTATTTCAACTTTCATCAGTAACTGCCAGGGATCCTCTGTCCTTGTGGACTGGCAGCAAGGAGAAAGGATTTATGTAGCCTGGATGTGATGGCTTAGCAAAAGTGAAATGTGCAGAAGTTTCTGTGTACAAATGAAGAGGTTGGCCAGCTTGATAGTCTATGTTTAATTCTAATAAATAAATGTGGTGTAATTTTGAAATGCAAATTCAATTCCTATAGCTGCAGGGTGCCTGTCCTTTGGATAAAACGTTGAAGCTAATCCACCACTTAAAGCACATACAGTAATTTCGTCAAAATAAATAAGAAATGCATGCTGTTTATGTAAGCCAGGAGTAGCGTGCGATGCAATCCCCAGACGTCTGACCTGGGATCACCCTTGTTTCTGACTTCGCCAGAAGCTGTTATGTGGCAAGGAGGACAGGAGCCACCGGAGGGCACCCTGAGCCAGTTTTAACGAATGCTGCTTCTCAGACTTGTAGGACAGTTCTCCGTGTTTTTATTTATTTGAAGTAGCTGTAATTACTCTGCAAGATTTAGAGATGTACCGGAGTACTTAATTGCTCCTTTTCTGCCTTGACAAGATGCTTTCGGTTCTACACAAACAGCATCATCTTCAATGTATATATTGAAGACTCGGCAAGAAGTGATTCGTTGGACGTTAACCTCACAGACTTGCATCGAAGTGAGGAGTAGGAATTGACTGTGTTTAAGTGACAGATTCACACATTCATTAATGAGCAAGTCGGATGTTTGCAACACCTAACCAGCCTCTCTGGAAGCGGAAGAGCGACTGATCCTTTGTTTTGAAATAGGGAGGGAAGAAACGAAGCTTTGTTCACTGATGCCCACAGCACATTAAAGCAAACAGAACACTTGTGCTAGAAGGGTGATTCCACCCACCAGGTGTTCCCAGTCTCCTCCCAAAAGCTGCCAACAGAGAGGCAGTAACTTGAGGTGGATATGAAAACTCTCAGATACCTTTAACAGCTCTTCTATAGCTGTTAGCTGTTTTGCTTTTTAATAATGTGGGCCTGAAATTTCGGGTAAATCTACTGTTGAAATTCAAAAGAAATATCCACAAAATGAGCTCAGAGTAGAGAGAGGCAGCATGCCTGTGTAAGAGCAACTTACCATGTGCTTCACGGCAGACACAATCTGGGAGAAGATTATTTTACACTCTGTTTCTAGCAGCTTTCCTTCTGTACTGATTTTAGTGAAGAGCTCCCCACCTCCTGCATACTCCATCACCAGGTGCAGTTTTGAGAGTGTCTCCACCACTTCATACAGCCTGATGATATTTGGGTGGTGCAGCTTTTCCATGCTGGATATCTCACGAGACAGCAAACGTTGAGTCTTCCGGTCTAGCTTTGTCTTGTCCAAAATCTTAATTGCAACTTTCTCTGAGAAGAAAAACATTTTTCCATGTTGTTAATGTAACAGGTACAAAATGGTGATACCATTGACATACAATGATGCTTGGTTGTAGAAATGCAATAAAATTTCACCTCATCAGTATAAACTAAGCTGCAGGGGCCTACTAAGCCCTGCAGTCTCTCACACAAGCCCTGCCCCTTTCTGTCTACAACAACCTACACAGTGCTGGGGTAACTGAAGGCTGGTAGAGTACTCCAAGGGCTGATCAAATCATCTGCTGCCTTGATGTGCGTTGCTGTGACAGGCTTATATATGTCTGAAGGTACAGCATCTGCTTTTGGTGTTCACTGCTGGTAGAGAGTCTGTGCTTTTGTTGCTAGCTCAGAGCTCCTCACATGAGCCAGGTACTTGGAGACTAATGGAGGTGTGAAATCTGTGTGCTCCGTTTCCAACCAGGCAGAAAAACTTGTGGGGAATTTAGAGGCTTTGGCTATTTATTCTGAGCAGTGAAGTCAAGTAAGTCACAGGGATCCTGTAAGACAGCAAATCTAGCTGGCACATACTGCTCTGGTAATGCAAAGCTGCTGTTAAATACTACATGTTTCTGAAAGCCTACACAGAGAAGCCAAAGCAAAACACATATATATATATATCTGCAGCTGCATCACATCAGGGTAGCTCAGAGCAATATGAATAGTTAAAACACAGTTGCCCTTATGTTCCTGTTTTAGTCTGTAGGTTACAGCTTTTGTCTTTACTCTTCTGAACACAGCCAGTATTTGAAGGGTTTGTCTGGTTAAAACAGGTTTATGGTGGCTTTGTATAGCTTGTCAGGACAGCAAAATTAAAATGGATCATAGCAATAAAAACAACTATTTTTTCCCAGGAAGAAGGGATTCTTGGTTGTTCAGTTTTGGCTTTTTTTTCCCCTCAAGACTATCTCAGTCAAACAATCACACATTTCTTAATAATTTATCACTTTTAATAAATCTTTCAGAAAAAAACTTCACCTTGGTCTCTAGTAAATGGGAATAAATTAGGAAAAATGGTATTGTTCACTTGTTGCTGTAAGAAAAGAGAGAGAAGGCTATTGCATTTTTACACATATTCAGGTATAAAACCATTCAAGTTTTTACCGAATAGTATCAGGTTTTAACTCAAGTTTAGTATTTCAACATATATAAAGGAATGTTAAGGATACTTATGCATGTGTCTGTACAGATCAAGAAAACTCCATATTTGGTATATTTACATTTTTTAGTGTGATACATAAATCAATTGATCTCCCTACTGAAGTGCAGTAGATGCTTGAAGCACATGTGATTCTTGTGGTGGAAGGTGCTGAATTATCCCTTGATGTGCCTGTTTTTAGGAGTCTGTGCTGAATTCAGGGCAGTTATCCTGGTCACACTGCTTCTCTCGGAGCTGAGGCAGAGCCCCTCAGAGAAGCAGCTACCTCCTGTGTGGAGCTGGGTGAACCAGGAGGAAATGCAGCTACTGACAGTGACTGCTGACCTAGTGAAAGCACATAGATCTCCCAAACCCAGAGGAAGGAGCATCAGCTTGCAGTAGGTTATGTTTGCACAACTAAATGCTTACAACATTTACAGTCTTAACCATCCACAGTGGAGACATTTGGGCTTTTAAAATAAAATCTTCTAGGTTCATTTTTCCCCCTGTCTTTTTGCTCTACTTTTCCTCCTGGTAAGTCTTCCTGCTACATTTTAAAAGGAAAGAGGAGAGGAAAAAAAGATTTTGAATTGAAGAGCTTGATCCTACTGCAACACCACCATAAATCAGGACAAACTCCTTTAAATCTATATCGTTACAGCTGCAAATGCATTCCATGCAAAGAAACCTGACACCTTCCTTTTATTCTCTAAACTCTTCCTTTCGGCTTTCAAAGAATGCTTGTTTACAAATCCTCTATTATTCTTGCTTAGCAGCTGTGCTGAACAGGACATTTTTAGCAGGCAGCTTATTTACCAAAATAATTACAAAAAGAGTTGGAAGAGATTTTGATTGACTATATGCAGTGTATGAGGTTTGAAAAGTGCTAGACAAAATCTTAGTAATAAAAACTAGGAAAAAGTTGGGAAATACCAATTTCAGGAAGAAATAGTGTATGATGTGATGGCAGAAGGAAAAAATATACAAACAAAACCAAGTTAAAATTGCTTTAAAAAAAAGGCAAACCGGGTGCCTGGACATTCCTGCTTTTGCAATTTGTGTCACATTAGACAGACTTCTTACTAGCTATAAATTTTGTATGCCCGTAATTGCTTCCATTCAGCTGTGATATCACACTTCCTTTGTCAGATGGAAGGCATGTAAAATAAAAGTTATACAGGGCTTAGGAATTTAACGGTCCTTAGCAAGAAACGCCATGAATTTCTGGAGCAAATCTCTGCCAAAATTCAGGTTAATATAGTGGGCAAAGCCCCTGAATAACACAACATATACAGAAACATAAATCAGAAAAGACCTCTAAGATCATGAAGTCCAACCTGTCAGGCCCACCACTAAACATTGTCCCTAAATGGCACATCTACATGTCTTTTAAGTATCGACAGGGATTCATTCCAAGGCCTGATCACCCCTGTGGTACAGAAATTTTTCCTAATGTCCAATCGAAACATCAACCTTTCCTGGTTCAACAAGGTACAACTGGAATAGCTGAGAATAGGGAGTGGTGCTGAATGGCGTTATATCCATCTGGGGCTAGTCACTATTAGAGTTCCACAGGGCTCAGTACTGGGGACAGCCCTGATTAATGTCACTCAGTTTGCAGGTGAGTGACACCTCTCCTGGTACAATTTGAGGCCATTTCCTCTTACTCTGTCCCTTGTTACGTGGGAGAGAAGAGGCCAACCCCCACCTGGCCACAGCCTCCTGTCAGGCAGCTGTAGAGAGCGATACGGTCCCCCCGAGCCTCCTTTTCCTCAGGACAAGCACCCCCAGCTCCCTCAGCTGCTCCTCACAGCACTTGTGCCCCAGACCCTGCCCCAGCTCCATTGCCCTTCTCTGGACTCTCTCCAGCCCCTCAGGGCCTTTCCTGCAGTGAGGGCCCAGCCCTGGACACAGCACTGGAGGTGTGGCCTCAGCAGGGCCCAGCACAGGGGGACAATCCCTGCCCTGGCCCTGCTGGCCACAGCATTGCTGATCCAGGCCAGGATGCCATTGGCCTTCTTGGCCACCTGGGCACAGCCTGGCTCATGTTCAGCTGCTGTCACCAGCACCCCCAGGTCCTTTCCAGCCACTCTGCCCCAGCCTGTGGAGCTGCCTGGGGCTGTTGTGACCCAAGGGCAGGACCTGGCACTGGGCCTTGTTGAACCTCACACCACTGGCCTCAGCCATGACCCAGCCTGCCCAGATCCCTCTGCAGAGCCTCCCTGCCCTCCAGCAGAACAACACTCCCACCTGATGTGCTGTCACCTGCAAACTGAGTGACATTAATCAGGGCTGTCCCCAGTACTGAGCCTTGTGGAACTCTGCTGGTGACTAGCTCCAGATGGATAGCTCCATTCAGCACCCTCCCTATTTCCAGCTAGCCAGACAGCTTTTTATCCAGTGAAGAGTGCACCTGTCCAAGCCATGGGACATGGCATCCACATCACAGCCCTAAAGATTTTTTCTGTGTTTTCTAAACAACCAAGACAGCCCTTGTGAGGGAAACAAGGCTCACCATCCAGTATGATCCTGAAGTTTTTTCATCTCTCTCTCTCTCTAGAAATCATGTGTCCTGCTACAACAGATCACAAAGGCAAGAGAAAAACATATGTAATTTTTACAAAGGCTCATCTTTGTAAAAAACCAAAACTGTTTCCTCTTTTGATATAGGATGATACAGGAGAGAGACCATATTAAAACTGGCAGTAACTGAAGAGCTGAACAGCCCTCGGACACATACACCACCTTCTTCTACAGAGACCAGACCAGCATTAATGATGAAGCCTTTTATTTATATAACCAGATTTAAAAAAAAAAAAAAAAAAAAAAAAGACTAGCGCTCATTAATACTGCACAGAAACATAATTTCACACAGATAAACTCATAGGCAGAATGAGTCAGAAAACATTTATCTTTCATTCTTCTTTCCTCATGAGAGTTGCAAACTTAACATCAATAATCAGCTTCCTTTCTCCCTTTTAACCAAAAAGTTATAGACAAACAAAAGAAAAATAATTTGAGAGATTTCTGTTGAAAAATAACCTCTTCCAGAAAAAGAAAAAGTACAGTTTTGGTTTTGGTATTTAGCTTACTGTATTCACTGAAGTTCAAAAATTTTCAACCAGCTCTGTTTAGATACTAAAGGAACCTGTTTCATAAGTAAGTTCAGCAAAGGGTTAATCCAGATCAAATTTCTAACTGCCTTTCATTAGCATTCCTTATGTTCCCAGTACAGGAGCAGCATTTTTCCCAACAGTAAGTACAAAACAGTTACCTCGGGAAGAAAAAGAAATATCACAGAAGAGGAAACAATTTGTGAACCAAGTAGAAAAGAGATGCTTTTCTGAAACAAGAATAACCAAAAACTCAAAACCCAGTTAAAGCAACCCTTGGGTGTTGACAGGCTTCAATGTGAAAAATTAAGTACCATCGGTTCTCCACTTAGATTCCCAGTGTAACAACCACTGCCCCCAAGGGATAATTGTGACCTTTCACCCCTCTCAGATCTGGGCTGAAAAAAAATAACAATAGATAACACAGTTTTGGGGCATATCTCATTCTCTCACCTGTAAGACGATGAAGGGAAGGAGAGTCAATCAAACTGAAAAGCAAAGACTCTTAGAAGAAAAGCAAGATAGTAGTGTACAAAGATACAGAGAAAACTAGCCACTCTGACAGAAAACAACAATTTCTATTATTGTCAGACAAAGGCAGAAGATGTAACAGGACAGCTGATGACAAGTTCTTAGTTATACCTATGACTGAAGTGTCCACTGCAGTTACCTAGCCCTTCCAGTCCTTCCTAGAAGCAGTAGATAGTAGATTTTGTTTTAGACAGCAGCTAAAACAATAAAACTAACTGACAATTCAACACAAACACCAGTTTGGTGATACCAGAGCTTGTTCCCCTGCACCTGTTCCTCCCACACCTATAGCTAGTTTCTCTCACACCTATAGCTCCCATCCTAGCTTTTTACAGTAAAGAGACATCAGCAAATGAGTCAGTTAAGTGGGCATTTCTCACCAAAATTACCATGGCCAAATAAAATATTTTGTCCATACTAGTAAAATTTGTGATGAAACAAAGGAAGCCTTGCTGCCTCTGGCTGCAGGCAGGAGCATACCTAACCTGCTATCCTGGGCATTCATCACCTGCATCCCGGCAGGCCAGGAGCTGGGGCAAGGAAGAGGGTGGATGGACAGGGAAGGTTACAGCAGGGGAGGCCCAATACCACACTTCAAAGTGTGGAGTGTCTGAGCCACAGGATGTGTTAACTCCATGAAGTGCAGTGACGAACTACACCTGTAACAGCTGCCATGTAGAGAAAACCTTTCTAGTTTCTTTAAAGCAGAATCCAGCCCTGAGGATTTATGTGTGACCCTGTCTATAGATTAACTCAAAAATGTTAAAAACACACACACATACACACACAGACACACACACACACAAACTCTATATGTGTATTTAAGGTTCATAGAGCCTCTTTCTTCCCATAGGAAGCCATTTATATAGGTCACTCAGCATGCAATGGCGCCTACCTTTGGTTAGGGAATGAATTCCAAGCTTCACTTGTGAGAAATTCCCACTTCCTATTTCTCCTCTGACTCGATAGAAGGCAATTCTCTTTCCCAGTGTTAATTCTTTCACCACCTTTTCATTATGAGACATATCCTGCATCAGTTTCTCAAATGGGGTCAGCCTGTGCTGTTTGCCCTCTTCATCTCCTTCGTGGCACTCTGGGCGCCCATCATCGTCTCTGCTGTCCTCGTGATGCCACCTGGAACAGCGGTATTTTCCAAGACTTCCTTCATTCACATATCCTGTTGTCATAGTCTACAGGGTGATCACTTCCCCATTTAACAAGATGTCCTGAGAAGTTTAAATGAAATAATTCTATATGAATATGCAAGCCCTGCACATTATGGACACTGCGGCAAATGCAGCAAAAAAAAAAAAAAAATAAAATAGCAGCTTACAGAAAGTCCAAAGATTAGTTTGGAAATTTGTTCAAAAACAAATCTGGCACATCTACATATTGCATGTCCTGTTCAAAATCAGAGCTAAAACATCCATTCCTCACTAACAGAGTTAGTGTCTGAGGATCTTCAGCTGCAAGGTAAAAGAGGCTTTGCAATTAAAACTGCAAACTTTGTGCAAGAAAGTGGCAAGGTGCTCGCTGTCTATGCAGTACATTTGACACATGCAAAATATGTGACACAAATATTCAGATTTTAGCTTGATCCTTTGAGAACTAACTTGATAGATAAAGGTCAAACAGAAAGCTGATTAACTGCTCTGAATAAACCGAGAAACTTCTAGCTAATTTTGAATAGCTGACCTTAAGAGCGTCGTTCTCCTTGATTCTGGTAAAAGTCCAAAAGCTGACTGTAGGGATTGCCTTTGATTCATTCTTCAGCCTGTGAGCTTGTCACTGTACCTTGGAAATATCACTGTGTGTGGAAGCCTTGCTGTAAAAAGTACGCTGCCCCTCTGTTTCTTTCCCATGGTGTGTTCAACAAAGCAACTGATTCTGGAAGATGACAGGAAAAGCATAATCTGTGCACCAGGCAAAAGAAATGCTGCGCCTCAGTATCCCTGCAGTCACATGGCAGGACAATACAGGATTAAGTAACTGCAATGTCACGTTAACCCTCCTTTATTTAGATGAGCTTTCTTTAACGCCTTGAGCCTTCTCAAAATTTTGCCAGACGCATGGTGTTCCTGAGCAGACAGATGAAGAAAGTAATTAAAACCTTTACATAACAGCTTCACTGAATGACAGCATGACCTGTACCATTTCACCAGTTTAACTCTGGCAGCACAGACACAGAAGTACTTACCCTAAATACACAAGCAACCACTTACCTTTAAAACAGCAGACCAATTTTTTCTTCTTTACCTTTCTCTTTTAATCTTGAAAGCCAGGAGTTGATCAGCAAGTGCTGATCCTGCAGCTGCATGCCTGAGGGTGGTGAGCTGGGCACGAGAGCTGAGACAGCTCAGGCAGTGGCAGCGCTCACCTCCCCTGCTCCCAGCCTGCAGCATACACGACTGCCAGGACAGATGCACCAGATTGAGGGGGAGTGAGTCAGACCAGTAACTCACTGCCTGAAGCTTAGCTAGACAGTCACCTAAGGTGCCACACTAGCAGAGGGCATGTGGCATTTGCCAGGTGGAGCTGCCCTCTAAACCCCACAATCTCCTTCGTAAGCAAGAGGAAGAGAGGTCAGAGGCACGACCTAAATGCAAAGAAAAAGCAGCTGGTGATGGTTTCATTAAATGGGAACTTGAGTGGCACAGAGGCACTCATCAGCTCCTACAGAGAGGCCAAGGTGACTGACCTATGCTCTGGGACACTGCTCCCTGCCTTGAGACACACTGAAGAAATTTTGAAAGCCACTTTACCTCTCTGTGCTGCAGCCACGTTGCAGGAAGACAAACCTGCTCCAGGGTGAGGCAGAAAGCCTGGCTTTCCCTCAGAGTCTGTGACTCTCTCTGTCACTTCTCTGAACCAGGGACACTTCTTACTGTGTGTGCTGCAAACTTAATGGCTGATGCAGGTTGTAACTGGAAGAGAGGGAGAATTTACTACTTCCATAATGCCTTTGTTAACTCTTTTTGGCTTACTCATTTTTGAAGGAAAGAGCCCTTTTCATTGTTGACAGAAACTAAAAATAATAAACGCATAATTATATTATTTTCTGGAGCTAAATAGAGTGAAACCCCTGACAAACACTATATGTGCGCATACAGCTAATGGCTAGATCCTGATACTGTTACTAGGTAAGAGACCAAGTGACAAATAAGAAAATCCTTCAGTATTCTCTCACCAAACCACTCTTTCTTAGCACCAAATACTCTCCCTAATTTTATTATTTTATACCTTGGAAGAAAAAAAAATCTGTGTGGAAGGACACCCCATCCCCATGCAAACAGAAAAAACCCAAACCCCACACCTTACACTCTGTTTTTCCTCCATTTGGGAAAAGGACAATTTCTTTCAGGAGTGTCAGAATTCTGACCCACAGGTTTTCCGCTTTAACCTGTTTCACATCACAATCATAAAAGTATTCTAGGTAATAAAAAACTCTTTATATGAAACTTGACTGTATTTCACAGTTTTAACGGTGGGTGACACTCTAACAGAGCAGGGCTTTTGGAAGTCACTTGTGTGCTGTACAGTTCCACAGCAATTCAGGGGCAGAATTCTGGCCCCATTCTGCCCTTTGACCTTGAGAACAGCAGCACAGGTTGTACATGCAGAAAGTCTGGAAACCTCCATGAGCAGTATCAGGCATGCCATGTACAAACTCTATTATTTAATCAAGTTTTTTTAGTTGAGTGGTGACATCCTCACCACCAAAGAATAGCTGTAACTTACGGCTATAACCTCCTGAGTGGCAGGTATGGACAATTTTGCTCCTGCAAAAAAAGAAACACAGAACTACCACCATCTTCTGCAAAAATTATCAGTGCCCTTGCAGTTAACTGGCTGTACAGAAAAGGCTGACTGTGCAACAAGAAGGGTTTCCTTCAAACAGACTTGTGTAGACAAGCCCCTCCTGAATACATTCCATTAAGGCACAGAAGGCAGCTAGCCCAGTTGATGTGGATCACAGAGACAAATCACATGGGAATGCCACAACCTTGTGGGGACAGAGGAGCCAAGAGAAAGGCAAAACTGCACTGAGGCATCAGCACATGGCTCTTCCTGAATTTGCTCCTGGGGTTCAACATGCTGTTTTTCAGAGCACTGCCTATCATTAATCTCCCTTTCAGGCTTGACATGTAACTGCCAACCCTGCAACCTCCTGGCACTTGGCCAGCTGGCTAGGTTTTCCCTGTCTTCTGAGACGAGCTTATTTCAGTATTCCTGGTGCTAGCAGTATATCTACCATCTATTTGTGGCCTACATTCCTTCCTGTAATCAAACCCAGCAAAATCTATCCTGATGTCATACAAAAGGACACTGACTGTAAAAGAAAATAATTCTAAGAGAGAAGGGAAAAATAAGGAAGTCAGGAGTGATCCAAACACAATGAAAGACGAATGATTTTTTTTTCCTCCAGTCTGGCTGACCAGTGAGAAGAACTTCACAAAAATTTATCTGACCAAATAATCACTTTAAAAAATAAAATTAGCAATGAAAAGAAAATCAAAGCCAAAAGCAAACCACTATAAAAAACATTACAAGACAGTGAACGAATGTATTAATCCTTTAAGACCTAACACTGATGTTGTTTAGCCTTGTTTTTTAAACTGACATTCTCCTCCTATTCTACGAAGTGCTGAGTACCCTCAGGCTTCACCTGCAGACTCAGTTTAAACCCCACATCACAACTCTAAGGAAGTTCAGAATGAGGAGAAAAAGAATTAAACCAAAAAAGAGATCATTTGGTACAGGGAGTTTGGTTCCTAAAATCCCATTTTGACAGATAGATAAAAAGTGACCTGGTTTTAAGAAGCTTAGAATGGAGCACATGAAAGCACAGAAACAGCTAGACCAGAGCTCTCTGATGGCACTGTGTTTGGCAAATTGGTCTCTCTCATTAAATCTGTCTTTCAGAGGCAAAAATCCACTCAACTTTGAGTGCTTAAACTGCTGCAGCTCCTATTAGAGTGAATGTGAAGGAAGTTACACTGGAAGGTCTCCTCCCACTCAAACTGTCACAATACCAGGTGTTTTTAATGAGGATGTCACTGGATATTGCAACTCATTCACTAGAGTTCCCTTTTCAGCCTCTCTGCTGTCTAGTATGAGGAGATGGGGATTTTTAAGGTATTTCCCTAGGGTAGGGGATTAGTCAATTTTTTTAAAATTTCCTTGAAGAACAGCATGTCTCCTGCTCAGTAGATTATATGCACCATGCACCAGCTCTGGATCAAAACTGATTTAAAATAGCACGGATATTTTTTTTTTTTAAACTCATCTGCTAAAAAAATATCAAGCCCATTTTTTTAGTCACAGCTTTGAATGTTCAACTGTTGCAAGAAAACATCAAAAACTTGGTATACTCCTCTGTATAGAAGACCTATCTTTTACAAAAGATTAGAGGCCAGCAGAACAGTCCTGCAATATCTGTAGCATAGACCACAGGTGACACAAAAGCGCTGCTCTGCAGACAGACTCCACAGGGAAAGTAACAGCTCAGCTTCTGTGCTTATGCTCAAGTAACATTGACTGCATGGCTGCTGTGGCCAAAGGAAGTCAACATCTGTTCAAGGTTTGTCTTGGGCACATTTTTTTTTTGTTTTACATGAGAAGCACTCTCAGTCTTATTTCTGTGAATGCCAGAAAACAGAATGACTATATAAAATACACCTCAGAGTTTCACATGAATTTTTAAAAAAAACCCCAAAACCCAAGTATTCAAAATGCAAAATACAGCATGGTTACAGGATGAACACAGACCTCTGTGTTCCCAGCTCACATAGGAGAAAATACTAACAGGGCACTGACCATGGAGAACCTCCAGAAACTCCCTGCTCTATCTGCCCAGGCCCACATGCCACCCATTTCCATGCATCCCAAAACTACTCCTGTTAGCGGGCACAGCATTCAGTTTGCCAGTTATTGTTTGATGAAAACCAGACATGAAGAACATCATTCTTATCAGCTTCCTGCTGTGCCTGGGAGTGCTTTGATAACAGCCACAGCCAGGGCATCACTGCCAGCTCTGTGTGCTGCACTGGACAGGCTGCAGCTCCAGTGTGAACTCGAGCTAAAGAGACTGTGACCCATGGATGCTGGAAGCATGGTGGTACCTCCCAGAGTGGCTCTGGCTGTGTTTGTGACTGTGCCACAGCAGGTACACCTCTGGAGAGCAATTATGGCCCATGCAGGCCATGCTGGAGCAGGTGCACCTCAAAGGACTGAATAAACCTATGCTGCAGTAGGTATAGCCCTGAGGAGACTGTGGCTCACAGATATGGCTCCACTAGAAGCAGGTACAGCCCTAAGGCACAACAGGCTATGGGTAAATCCAGGCTGGAGTAGGGGCACGGGTAGCACTTCATTGCACTGTCAAGCCATCACACACTGCACTCGATCATCTTAAGGTCTTCACCAATAGAAATGATCCTGTTGTTCTTTACCAAGGATGTGGCATTGTTTTCCCACTCAGGGAACATTAACATATGCAGCAGCCCTGGCTGAAACGGAACATAAACACTTTCAAGGCTTCTGTGTGAAACCTTACTAACAGAGCGCCAAGGGAAGCAGGAAGAGATAACAAACAGTTGTGCTATACACACTCCTTCCTCACAATGAAATGCCTGTTCTATATGCTGTAATCAGAAAAAAACAAAAACAAAAAACCCCCAAGAAATTCTGGTATAAAAAGGGAAAAAATAGCCAAGAAACCCCCCTCTACACTGGAACATGCTAACTCTAACCGGCAACTTAATTCTACAATTGCAACTTCGAGCAAAAGACAGGGAACTCTGCAGCCCATTTAGAAATTTAATAAGCCTGAGTCCTTCATACTGAAGCAAAATAGAGGTGGATCCTTACTCAAGTGTCCCAAAATCTCAGTGGAAAGACTGAAACCTTCATCTTTTGGATTGACCCCACAGTCATTCTGGGATGGACCCCTAAAGACAAACCCAATTCCTTGGAAACTGATGGAACATGATCTCTCAAGGCTTTTACCTGACCAGCCCCTTGCCAGACCTGCTGACTGAGTAGTATTCAGCATGGGTCAGTGTAGCACAAAACTGTCAATCTAAGCAACATCCCACATTTATTTAGTCCAACTTCCTTCTTGCCAAGACCAGAGATGTGAAATAGAGAAAAAAAATACTGGTGTGCCCTTTTTTGTGGTTGACCTCTAAAAGATCTCGCCATGATCTTCAACAAGCTAACCCTTCTGTGTCCAGGATTGCTACGACAACATGAATAAATAAAAATTAAAAAAAAAAAAATACCCAGTGGGACCCCAGGCTGGGCCAGCACAAGCACACGCTGACCCTGTGGGGCTGCCCACGCCTGCGTGGCAGCAGCAGCAGCTCAGGAGTCGTGCAGGGCCACTGACAGGCACTTCATGTGACACGGGTGACAGGGTGCAGCACAGACTCACCTGCTCCCTGCCCTGGGGGTCACCTGCCAACAGGCTGGAATAAGCTCTTGGCAGAAGAGGGAAGGCTGCACAGAGCCCTCAGCAGCCAGAGCTTACACAACCCTGCCAACACAGGCTGGGCGCAGCCCAGCTGGTGGAGTCTCACATCAAATCCACTGTCTGCAGTGTACAGGGCATACGAAAAAGAAAATCAACATAACACAAACCATACTAAGTGGGTACATTAAGACTTGTGAACTAGAAACTAAAATCAGGTGGGGGGGTGCAGAGGAGCAACTCCTTTCATCCTTTCACAACACTGCTGATAAAACAGCTAGAAAGAGAATTAAAATTAATTAGTCTTTGAATTGTGCAGAAAATAGCATTAAAAACAAAGACAAAAAAAACTTATTAGTAGAACCCATTGATTTCCCAGGTCTTTGAAATACATGGGAGGGATAAATTTGAAGTCTGACTGTTTGAAATTAAATTTACCCTTTCAAAGCTTTAGCCTGGCCAGTCTATTTTATTTTCTTCTTTGAGATATAATGCAAATGACATCAATTTGCCTCAGAATTGTTCTTCCAAGATAAAATAAATTTCCATTAAGCATGTGTTTCTGAGTCAACAGAGATGCAACAAAGTCTTTACTAGCCTTTTAAATAACAGAAAAAAATTACATCTAACTTGGTTATTTGTCTAAATATTAGTTTGACTCCTTTTTTGGTGAAAATAAAATAAATTCTCTAGATAAAGCAAGGTATAGTCCACGAAGTAAGAAACGGGAAATACTTAGAGCACTGCTGAAATCACTGAAGAAATCAGTCTTCACTTACATCAAGAAAATGATTGCATATTTAGGCAGATATGCTTTGCTAAGACAGCCTACAATAAACTCACCCTGTCATTTTCAAGGAAGAGAAACCTAAACTGTGCTCCCATACAGAACATTTTCTGGTTCATATTGTCTATCACAGTTTTCTTTCACTACCCTCACTTAGTAGCTGGGACTTAGCAAATAGAAACAACTCTAGTTATCTCTTACAAGGTAATCAAATTTAGTTGCATCACTTTATATACACTACTCAAAAGTACTGAGTAATAAAGGGTTAAGCATTTTAAGGTAATTTTTCAATGTAAATGGGCAGAAGACAAGCAGTTGGTATAATTCTCCAGGGACCTCCTTGAAAATTTATAAACCCTACACTGCACTTAGGAATATACTTTATACTGATTGGAGCCTCCAATTTTTCAGAGTAATCTCTAAGACATCTGAGATTTACCCTGAATCAGTATTAAGAAAACAGTGCATTACAGTAATTACATTCCTCACTAACAGAAGACATAGATGTAGAAATATAATACCCACATAAAAGTGTCCGGAGGGCAGCATCATGAAGACTTGGTTTTAAAATTGCTGAAGAATTATCCCCTGAAAATGTTGTTGCAACTTCTTTGTCCCCGCCCATTTTAAATGTCCTGAAGTGACTGCAGCTTTGAGAATTTCTTGAGCTTTTAGAGAAAAAAAAATCTAGGTAGAAAGACAGGTATTTGCATTTCTCATCTCACTTACCATTAGACTGGAAATATCTAGAATACACCAGAAAACAACCTGGAAACGGAAAATAGTCCCAGACATATTTCCCTAGTAATGTAAGAGTGTGTGCCACCTTCTCAGACTAAAGGGGTCCCCTTCCCATGCAGACCACATGCCCTTCACACCAGCTCCCACCTCTGGAACTCTATTTGGGTACCCCATGCTGAACAACCTTTGCAGCGCACTGCTACCAGGTTTGCCATCCATATGACCTCCTCAAGTCTTGCAGGCACAGAGCCACAGAGCAGGGGAATAAGCACAAGCTCCCCAGTGCTGCTGAAACTTTGATTAATCTCTGGAAAATGGTTAATGCATAGCAAATCTTCAAGATGCAGCAAGGAGCTTAGCAGGAAGAAATCTGATCTTATTTGACATCCTACAGGTCGTAAGTCACTAATCTCTATATCAAAGACATCTCTCCCACTAAAGATTCCTCTTCCACTGGATTGAGAACAGAATAGGTATTTCTGAAACTGGGATCTAGAGAAACAGTACAAAGGCAGCAAAAAACACTCAAGACAGCCCACTGTGGATGGAAATGTTCTATCAGCTTCATCAGTGTAATGCACATCCTAAGTGAAGGATATTAACCCTAACAAGGTGAAGCACAACTCTAGATTTTACTCTTCTTTTGAGACTTCAACTTCAGTATTGCAGCTTAATGCTTCACATGCATCTTAGATCCTAGGCTTCCTTTACAAGCCTGATTTTTTTTTCCTTTTTAACTGACCTGGTTTTGGAGCAGTGAAAAATTGATAATGCTGTCTCAAACTGAATTTCCAAGTGCAGCAGTGTGTGCTGAGGAAGCTGCCAGCACATTTAGGCAACTGATCTCTCCTGCTGAGAGGATCAGCAGAGCACACAGTATTTGAGGGCAGGCACAGATCAATACCCTGGGAAACGACAGAAGAGGAGCACTGCAGAGCTCCAAGAAATACAGACCTTACTACTGATCCACTGAAAGACAGTCATGTGAAAAAGCTGCTACATCTCAAATCCCTAAAACCCATGCTACTTTTCATTTCACATTCAAACAGCAAAAACTTTCCTGAATTTAATGAATATTAATGTTAATAAATTTTGCTAGCATTTAATTTCATCAGCTAATCTTATAGACATTTGTTGAGTATGTGTCCTGGAAGTCAGATTATTATTATTATTATTATTATTATTATTATTAGTAGTAGTAGTAGTAGTAGTAGTAGTAGTAGTAGTAATAATAATAATAATAATAATAATAATAATAATAATAATACTGCTGCTGCTCTCACTACTATTATTACTGTGAGAAGGAAGGGTTGTGTAAACTGTTTCCTTAGAAAAACAGAGCAAATCAGAGTAAAAAGATAGTAACAGTTGATACTTTGTTAAAATGGTAATGAGTAACACACTCAATGTTGAAGCTTAGGGAAGAGATTTTAACAAATCTGCAAATATGGAAATTAAGAATAAATCCATGGTATTACATGTAACTCTATCATTACATATAACCTTATGGTACTACACAGATACTAATTACATTCCATGCTTTCAGGAAGCATAGATTCACTAATGAAGCAGAAAGCAAACAGATGCAGAATACATGGTATTCTGTACATACAGTACAGCAAATAAGCAAATAAGCAAATTTTAGAATATCTTTCAGGTATAATCTTCCCTGCAAGCATCCACTCCCATAACACAGTTCTGTGGACAACCACCACACATGTAACACAATCCAAAATCCTAAGTTTATTTAAGAGTCTGTAGGTAAGAGACTCCAGTTTCTCACCTTTCCTCAATCTTTTCCTTAAAGAAATCTGCAGGAGAATTTCAGATTAGAATCCAGAAATGTACCTGAGACTAGAGATATGCAGAAGACTTTATAAACTATTTCTATTAGACTAAAGTTCTGAAATAGCAATCTATTTTTAAATAGACAACAATGTAATGCTGCTAGCATTTCATTCTCTGACTAATCTCTCCTGGATTTGCTTAATGCTACACCCCTTTCCAGCAGCCTTCTATCGGCTCTAGGAAAAGCAGCTGCCTGAGTCTAGCAGAACTCAATGCAAAGGAAAAAACTCTAGTTTCACTTTACTTGGTGAAGTGGGGGGGAAAGGACAATAGGAAATCAATCAGTTGAATTAGTTCACAACTAGTGTTTAAGAGAAAAGAGAAATAAAAAAGAAAAAAAATTGATAGAGTCAAAATATTATAAGAGTCTATACTACTTTAGTGGTGCGAGTTGCTTGAGCACAACTGAATCTTTTCAATTTATCACCGTAATTAAACTATAAAATCTATTTAGTGGGAGTTTTGTTAAGAGACTTAAGAATGAAACTGCTGTTTAAGTGGTATGTACGTGAAATTATTTGCCATCAGGCAAACATACTGAGGAAAAAAAAGGCTTTCATACCATAATGATGCTTTTGTATACTACTAAAGGCACACAGAGTGTCTCTAGTTGTTCAAGTGATTGTGCATTTAAAAACATAAAGTTATAAGACCTGCTAAGGTTTCTAGGACAGCTTTTGTGAACAGCGGACAAGAGGAACAAGAGACAGAGAGGAACAGTCTGTTCAGTTTTTTCCAAATCCAGCAGGCTAACATCAGGAGGCCAGCAAGATAAAACACAAAATGCTTATATTGCCTTGAAATCTGAAAAAAGCACAGCTGGCCATCCAGAAGGTCCCATTCTCTCAGGACAAACCCTGACTTGTCAGGTGATGGGCAGGATGTCACCTGCTGTCAGGATGACAGTCAAGGCCTCTGGCAGTAAAAGGCAAAGTTCTCATGTGCTGAGCGTCTCACCCCAAGCTCAAATTCACAATGGCAACATTTCTTTCCAGAGAAAGGACACTCTTCCATCTTCCTGATTATTAAAAAAATGCATAATGAGGAACTGCAGCATCAAGACCAAAATTTTGTTACTCCTCACAGCATTTTACAAATGACATTACATAATTTTAGCACCACAGTGTGATAGCAGGAAACAGGTCAGGAAATGAAGACATGCAAAGAGGTGAATGTTGTAATGGCTGTATTTTCAGGTAAAAGGGACTTGTTTGATCTCCTATATCCTCAATCTACTAAATAAGTTCCATTAAGAGTCTGCAACCTCCCAGGGAGCAGACTCATGAGCAGCCCTAAAGAGGTGTATTTGAAGAAATTCTCCAGCAAGCATCTCAAAGTAGACACAATACTGTCCTGGTATAATATTACCTGGTGATGTACCAGAGCTAGAACTGCTTTGCTGGCACCAAGATCTTAAGACTGCAGCTTAAAGATTAACTGCTTTTTCTGATTCCTCCAAAGGTCTCTGACCAAATGTTCACTGACAATATTTACTCGTGTCTCTCCACAGCAGCAGCATTTCTCAGTGCCACAGCACTATCTGACAGAGAAAAAGAAAGAAAATGCATATCTCTTGCATCCTCTTCATATAATTAGTACTTAACCCAGTTAATCACACCATTTAATCTGATGACACCATGCAGAGCTCAACAGGGCTGGAAAGAGATTATTCTCATACCCTCTAAAGCACAGAGCTGGCATAATTTGGTTAACTGGGTCAAAGAACATCATATATTTCTCTCATATCTCTCAGTGTTGCTCATTTTTAAACCTAGGGGCACCCCTAACCATTCTAAAGACAAAGATACAGTTACTCACCATTCTATTCTTTAACACTGTAGAGTCATGTGTTCAACACAAAAACCAGAATATCATTAATTTGAAAGCCTGCTCCCAATTCAGAACCAACATCAAGCCTATATCCTCCACCTCTTGCACTTTCAATATAGAATTTCATGATTTTTCATGGACATGATACAGAACTGAACATACACACCATGTGTGTGCACTGCCAATCCAAAGCCAATCAAAAAGACAACCACTCCTTGCTGTGCTTTCTTCTTGTCCATGAAAAGTAAATCAGACATGCATATAGACTTATTATTCACTCTAGACAGTGTCACAGTTCCTGCTTTTTACTCCTGATAATGATACTTCTAATACTCCTTTAAGATGTTTTACATATTTTTCTTTTGTAACAAAAAAATTCCTGCTTGTATGTACAGTTCACTGTACAGAAGTAAAGGAGTTAAGCCAACAGCTTCAGTGAATTGTTGCTGTACGCCTAAGACAATCACACACAGATGACCACAAAGGTGAAATTGAACCTTGAAGACTGCTAGACCACAACTGCTAGCCCGATGGACGTAATGAAAACAACGGAGTCTCATTGCAGATGAAGAGGGGATCTGTTCACATTTTCTATTTGAGTACAAACAATGGAATTTCTCATCATGTAAAGGAATCTTAACAATACATTTGATAATTCTGGCCGTTCTTACTGCAGCACTAAATGTAAGACAGTGTACTGAGTTTTAAAAAGTTTTGCAATACTACTGAATCAGATGAAAAAAAATTTATACAGGGACTTCTCATATGGCTTGATGAGGCTGAGTTCCCTTCCTTCAGCCCACATGGGAATTCCAATTCTAATAGAGTTTTCATGCAATTATTATTTCCAAGTAATTAAGACTTTCTTTTAATTCTGATTTCTAACTTAGTAATTAAAGGAACACAGAAAAAATGCTGTTAAGAGAGGCATTTTTTCATCCTTCCTCAGCGGTTTCACTGGATGATCTAGTGTTTGCACTCCAAGAATCAGACAAAACAGACATCTTTTGCGCATGTCCATGTTGCTTCTGTACTGAAATGCATTTGTCAATCCCTCTATGGGCAGAATGTCTTACACAGATGAAAATCATAGTAGCAGATGTAAACTTTGACTGTACAAATTGTACATAGAACATACATGCAAAAAATCTTTAAAATTCCAGAGGCCTTGGCAGACATCTTCTGTTCACAGCCCTGAAATCCCTTTCACACGCCATGCTATATTTACTGTTGGGAGGATTAGTGGAGACCAAAATCAAAAAAAGGGAACTCCCTGTCCTAAAGCTGCCATACTTCACAAAGCACTTCTGAAGGATAAAATTTCTGGGGAATTGTATTGCAACCAATTGTCATTTCAGTGTCTACCAGCTGAAGCAGGTACATCTGGACAAAACAAGTTCTGTATGCTTTTAAACAAAACAAACAAAACCAACAGAACCCACATCAAAAGAGCTTCTCAAAAACAGTCTCATGAGTGGAACAGTTACACAGACCTTAGTGGTGTATTTGAATCCTGGTCCTGAACCCAGAAGAAGGAATTCAGATGCAGTCTTTCAATGTACTGTCACTGCTGAACTATCCCATAAGCATTAAAAACCATTAAAGCAAATTTCTAGAAAGCTGGAGAGAAGGCAATTCAATGACTGTGATGCAGATCCATGTAGCAATTTACAAACACACAAGTTATGTACGGAACTATCACATCCTCACGTGAAGGAAAGTTAAGAAATAATTTTTCAACATCAGGTTTATGGGCACAGCTCTGTGGAAGACACCTCAAAAAAGTGATGTGATACTTAGCAAGAATGAAGCTTCAGTGTCAATGTGTTTGCTCTGCTAAGTACAGAAACTTCAGCAACTCTAATATATATCTCCATAAATATTCAATATACTTTGCTTAACGTCTATATTTTCATGTCATGTGTAGGGCTACAGGTATTTCTTAACTTCAATCTTTTATTTTTCTACTAAACATGTTCTCAAACAGTCATTGGACCAGCAAAGAGGATGATATAATCCACATCTGGGAAAAAGGCCAAACCCAGTTTGTACTGATGCTCCTGCTCTTTGATTATTAAGGGAAAATTGCATTTTATTTTTTTCTGCTTAGCAAGGTTATCGGCTGTTTCAAGTGATATCAAGCAGCCAAAAGGGGGTTGGGACACAAAAACATGAGAAATTAAAAAAAAAAAAGCCAAAACTCAAAAGCCCAAGTAAGAAGAAGAACAAAGACATTGACAGCTTTTTGCAGGAGTAATGATTTTCAGAAGTATTTTATTTCAATCTTAATTCCAAATGAAGTACTGTCAAGAGAAATCTCCAAACGGAGCTGATTACACCTCAAATTAAGATAAAAATTAGCCATTCATATCCTGCAAAAGAGCTGACACTTTGCACTAATACTACTTCTGAACTACTTTCCTTTGATGTTTGTTCAAAATCTAATCCGTGCAGAACCTGAGCATTTTTCAACCTGTCAGGGATGCCCCCAGCCTCAGGTGCAGCCCTGCAGCCTCTGGGTGACTCCTGCAGAAATGCAGTTCCAGTTACAAACACAAGCTCTTAATGACGAGTGCAGCAGCACAGGTGACAGAAGCCCATGCTGAATGTGCTTCCTTCCAAGCAGAGGGACACAACACATGCAGGCACAGAGGTCTGAAATGTCTGCATTCAGTGTGATGCTGCAGCTGTGCAGTGCTAAACATCCCTGGAAAACTGAAATCCCTGTGCTCCTTGTGGCATGCTTTCTGGCATCTTAAACAACCCTGCCGCTGCTGAGGGCAAGTAAAGCAAGACTTCCCCATTAAATGCTAACAGAAATGTGCCACTGGGAATGAAACACAGACTAAGTGATCAGCTCTCCTTCGGTGCAATTATGCCATGCTTGGGCAGAGAAGTGGAACTTTATTTAGGAGCAGAGCCCCAGGCTCAGTCCTACACTATAATTTTTGGACTTGGGCACAAGCTGAAACAGACTCTTCAACCTGAGTTCTGGAAAACCAAGCTCCTAAATGAGGACTCTGTGGAACCCATAACCAATGAGAAAACCCCAAACTGACACCACTCTGTTGTGTGCAAAAGTGAAACTGAAAATGAGAAGCATGGTTACATTCTCCTTCCATAATTATGAGCCCAGTTTCATGCTGGTCCTCTCAGCCCACAATTAGCTCAATTCACGACAGCCTGGCAGGGCAGAGAAGATTGGCCGTACAATCAACTCCTTTGAGACAAAGAAAAATGGATTTTTTTCAACGATGCTGTCCAAAAAACTAAACTGCCCTATCTGCAGGCCTGCTGTAGAGGACAGGCCTGTCATTTTACACAAACACAACCTCTCCAAGAGGCCACTTTGCACATATGAACTGAGCCTGCTCATCTTGACTCTGTGAGAACTTTCTCAGACTCTGAAGTTCGTAAGTACATTTCAGCAAGCTACAGAAAATGCAGCAAAAGTAAAAATATAGTAATTGCAAAAAAAAAAAAAAATTGCAAAATACTAAAAGAGGGATCAGGTCACGTCAGTAGTAGTTAGTAGTTGTCCTGATTAGTTCAAAGACAGATGAGTTTTTAAGCACACTCTACTACTCAATTGTGTTGCAGGTAATGTGTTTTCTAAGTTGCTTCCCGATTAAACATAATCTTATTTTGCAATTGGAGCTTTAAAAGTCATGATAGTATCAGCACGCATTGCTGCACACTGTAATAACCAGACTACCTTAATGAGACACTAAGGAGTCCTTATACTTCTGATACAATCTCTAAAACATAAATGACATAATAATTCAGGCTGAGAACCATTATTTATTATAAACACCTGAAAAACATGGGGCTTGGGACACTGAGGCAAGTCATGCACAGCCATTACAGCATGAAATTGCTCCATGGTATAACACTGCGTCTTTCTGAGATCAGAGGTGTATTGGCTGGACTCTGGGCACTATTTCCAGTGGAGTGAATGGAGAGCATTTAATCCAGCTGTTATCAATCTGCTCAGAACTGATGACCTAATTTGGAAACTGGATTACACTGCAAGCACAGATTAACGTACTGCTGTACAGCTGCATGGATTTATGATTCCCATGACAACCAGCAGAAAATGTATCCCAGTAATTCTCCTTGCACAGAGCAGATCTGTTTCCATGCAGCACTAACAAGATTTATCACTAGCACAGTCATACTTTCAATGATTTCATTGCAGATATCTAGACTGGTATAATCTCTAACTCTCTCTGCATCTTAAAATACCAATTCACAACCAGAAGAGACGCTCATATGATGCAGTAATGCTGCAAGCAATGAAAGGCCTATATGAAAAGCATAATTTCTTAGAAAGTATTAGTCATTTCCAAATAATTTTCCAGGTCACTGAATAAATTGCTGTTTATTTTAGCAACATAAAAAAAGTGAGTGTTACCCTGTACTTCCCACACTAGGCATAGTCCTCTCATATTTCAAGCAAGTGATACACTGACTTCTATTTTGGAGTTTGGTAACTTGTTTTCCTTGCAATGAGAAGAGTCTTTGGTTTCATCCTTCAGGAGAGAAAGTCAGAAAACTGGACAGTATTTTCAGTTCCATCACTGCCTGCTTGCAGGATTATTTAGTCTGTTGAAAAAAAATTCTAAAAGAGGGAAAATAAAAAATGTTTAGGTACTTCACAGTAAGTTAGAGGCTGAACTAAATAATATTTGCCAAGTGTCCTAAGAGAGAGTTGTCTATCCATAAGGAACTATTTTCTTCCAAACACACAGAAGAGCCATGCTGGGGATTTTCTTAGTGTTAGCCAAGAATTTCAAAGGTTAATGTTTATTTCCCAACTCACAGAAAATATCAGGAAGAGAAGCAAACACACCAGTTTCCAGGGCTTTGGAAGAACAGTGGAGCTAAAACTGGCCATGAAGAAATTGTGTGATGTTCCCGTTGTAGAGGAGCTAATCCCATCACTTGTCAGTATGCTTCAAAATCATGTGCTGTCCTTGGCTGTGTTCTTCCACCTCAGCATAACCCGGCCCAAAAAAGGACAACAACCCCAAATCCTCCCACAAAGAGTAACTTCTAAAAGTGTATCTTACAAGCATCTCTGTCACATGTACCTCCCCCAGAAAAAGCACTACAGCTGTCTCAATTCTGCATTTCCTTGGGTCAGTACATTGTGGAGTGGGAATTTGGGGCAGCCCCACCTCAAAGCATTTTCTCAGTGGTAAAGTCCAGAAAAGGCTTCCATGAAGTTCAACCTACAGGAACCAAAGAAAAATCTTTTTTAGCAAAGGGCCAATAGATCAGCTTATTGTAAAGTGGTTGCAGTATGACGAAAACCAATTAGCTGCCAGTGCAATTTAATTGCCTTCAAAACAGAATCAGTACATTTTAATGTGTTATGATGAGTTATTTGCATTTGCAATAGTGTAGATCCTGCGTTAGTTCACAAAATCACTGTTTTTCCATCTGGCAAAGCTAAGGACTCCACAACTGGACACTTTTTTGAACACTCACTCCACAGCTGCAGTTTTAAAATAACACTCTGAAAAGATCCCAAACAAGCAACTGTAAGAATAGGAGAACTGGCATGTTAAGGTATTTTATTTCCTAACTCCCAAACCGACTGCCTAGGACAAAAATCCTGAAGTCCTCATCTCTATTTATTGGATAAGGCACTATTTAGAAAACAACCATCAATGAATGAAAGACAGTAGATGATTAACATATTCAGGAAAAATAAATAATCTCAATGAAATTATTTGCTTATTTCCATTCATGAGATTGCTCAGGCCCTGGAACTGCTGTAGATCTGACAAAATGCTTTAAAAGAAATTACTTAGTGCAAGAAAAAAAAAAAAGTAATGTAGGACCCCTTTTTGATTGAATTAGATTTTCTAAATGCAGATGGGTTTTTTTATATACACATGAGCAAATACTCTTCTCTTTCTGATGACAAGTACCAGTTTTTAGTTTTTCTGAACTGGGACCACCAAAACAGGCTGTAACATCTGTGCATCCATAACGTCAACAAATCTACTTGTTGTAGATGAACTGAAATGCCAGACTACATCCTCAAAGGAGCAGGTCCCGAAAGGACAGGTTTGCTCTGATAGGGACCGCACCTCCTCCTGCTATGAAGTTGCAGGAACACCGACAGCACCGTCCAAATTAACCACCCAACCCAGAAAACACTGCAGCATGTCTCTGCTCCTCCCACGGGATTTGTCGTGGGTTTTGTAGGTCAAACACAGGATGAAATTTCTTTGAATCAAAACGGGTTTTTTTCCCCTCAGGCTCCAGTTAGCCCAAAGTGTGAGAGGGTGTCGGATAAAACAAGCGTATGCCTCAAACAATCTGCATTTAATTAACAGCTGGAACCCGGGGAGCTCACACCAGCTACAGCTTCATGGTGCCGAGGGTTTGCAGAAGCTCGGCTTTAGGAAGATGCGGCATGCTGCACCAGTAACCTCTTGGAGAAAACCGCAGATTTTCTAGGGTTGAGGGGAGTCTGGAGATCCAGCGCAAGCCCCTGCCAAGGCAAAATCACCTGGGTCAGGTGACACAGCAAGGCGTCCAGGTGGGTTTGGAGTGTCTCCATGACTCCACTCCGCCAGTGTACTTCGTCTCTAGCCAAACCAACACACAGGCTGAAACAGCAGCGACGCGCTATCACTGACGCTACCTAAACACCTCCGGCGGCACTAAGCGGAACCTGGAGGGGACGCTCCATCGCCGGCCCCTGGCTGAGCTCCCTGCGGGAAGAGCCGCCCGCCTTCCGCCGGCCCTGCCCGGGCTGCTGCCGCAGCCCTCGGCCCCCCCGGCGCCGCCATTTGCTGTGCTCGGCGGCCGCGCCATTTCCCCGCCTACCGGCGGGAGCTCCCGGTGCTCCGCAACCTTCCCTGCTCCAGCGGGCTCCGCTGGTGGGGAACGGGCACGAAGGACGGCTCTGGCAAGAATCTGGGCTTCAGTCACTTGGAAGGAAGTTACAGAGGAGGAGGAACGGCGTCTGTAGCAGAGTTATTTCTAGAGGAGAGCTTTCCTGTGTGTCCCTCAGGATGAGGAGGGGACACCGGGCTGCCGCCCGGCCTCACGGGCAGCCGGGACAGACCGCGCTGGGCACAATCGCGGAGCACCGCTCCTCTCCTGCAAATCCCCTGAACTGTGCTGGAAAGAGGAGAGGAAACAGAACCAAGAAACAGCCCAGCTGTGCTTACTAACCACGGCCTTGCTGGCAGTAGCATGGAATTGTTCAATTTACCCTCGACTGAAAAACTACACAAAAGTTAGTTTTGTTGATCACATGCACAGTCAGATTGTTCCTTTAATTCCACCGAGACAGACTTTGTCTATATGCATTTATACCTAAAAGGTATAGAGCTCAGCAGCTAACCAAACAGGCCAGTCCCCTCCATGTTATCAGAAGACAAACTGCTTATCAGAAGCCAGGTATAAATATAATAGCTAAAATTTACTCTCATGATCAACGTTGGGCCACATCCTTTCCCCTACACAGAATCTCGTCACAGATTACTTGCATCTCAGAAAACACAAAACATAATTAAAAAAAAAAATGCAAGTTACATTAATCAAATTGTTTGAAATTTTAATTGCAATTCATGTTTTTTTTGCAACAATTTCTCAAAGGCTATGATGAAACACAATAATATTAAATGAAACTAAATAAAAGCACAAATACCAGGAAACAGTTCAGCATTTGAAGATAGAATAGAAAAGCCTGATTTTAACTAAGATCTATAGTATTATGAAGAGGAGTAGGGACTGTCCTTGCAAAAATTCTTCCCTTAATTTAAGGCTTTGAAAGAAAAATTTCTTCAGGAGTTTGGAGCACCTCTAACCTCCAGCAGTAATTAAGACATTCTTAACATCCTTGACCAAACAAGCATTTTCTAAAAGATTTTAACTTTACAATAAAAAGCTATTAACCATATTAAAAATGAGATTGATCCTTAACACTGGAACTTGGCACTTAATTGCCAGTCATTCAGTTGTTTCTAATATATTGGATGAAACAAATAATGCAACATTTAATGGTTGGTATTGTTTTATTTTCTAATATTGATTAAACTATTTACATTTCTACTTTTCAATCCACAGTTTAGCACTCATACCTATGGCTTTTACTTTTATGTTTAGCACATCTTTTTGTCAAGTGTCAGAATTTAATTAAAAAAAAAACCAAGAACCTGATACCATATAGACAAGTCTCTGTTTATGTTTGAAACATATTCATTTTAAAAATGATTACTTATAAAAGAAGCTTTTAGCTTGTAGCTTTTTTCCAAATCATGTTTATCACAGACTATAGCAAGTTCTTCCTATTTTTAAGTGTCCCATTTAGCATGTCCTGCTGCCTCTAAGTGAAGTCTCTTCCCTCCCTCAGCCCCCCGCCTCTAAATTTAATGCAAAAAGAAAATCAGTAACCAGCAATTTCAAGCAAAAATATAAAGCACTATAACATTACCTACACTGCCTTTCACAGAACCAAGTTCTCAAAAACTCTAGAAACTTTGTGGAAATTTAACCATTCAGTGTTGAAAAGGCACAGGACTTTTGTGCTCAGAGACCTCCAGCAACAGTGCTTTTAGCCCAGCCTGAAAGTTAAGATCCGAAAATTCACAGGTACGTAATTGCGACTTACAGCAGAACCCCTCAGATTTTACTGACTCTCCTGCCACAGACATCCTGCAAATTTATATAAGACTTTGCCTCTACTGCAAGAGGAAAAGAGGTGAAATTATTTTTACATAAGCCCAGGAATGGTGTGATGATACAATGATACAAGCTGTTCATTGCTAAAAATCTCACAAAGTTGTCCATGTCTTGTGGTAGTTTCTGTTTCATGGCACTACATGAATGGGGAAGTATTTTTCACTTACAAGAGAAGTTAAATTTTACATGAAGGAAGCTAATTTTGGTCCACTTGTCCAGCTCCTTATGGACAGCATATTGGAAAGGTGACCAGTGACTGTTCAAAAAACCAATGTAAAAGTTAACAAAAATAATTTGGTATTTAATTCTTAAAACTGCAGTGTCATTATGTGTCCTACTCATCCACTTTTGCATTTTGTGTATCCACTAACTGTTGTGTTTTTAAGTCTTCAGCTTGTTCATGATGTTCCTTATCTGCCTCATCTGCTTGATTATGATCCTTTTCTTCTGCTTCTCCTTGATCAACACTTTGATATTCTACTTGTTCAAGGTCTGTTCCATCTATAAGTTCTGCCTGTACTTCTTCCATCTGTATTTGATTTACATGCTCGACATGTAACTGCTCCACATGAACTTCAGCACCTTGTTCAGTCTGAATGTGTTCAACTTCCAGGTAACTAATCTGCACCTGTTCCTGTAGTTCCTCCATCTGTGTGCCTTTCACTTGATTGTCATGTATGAGATCCTGGTGCATCTGTTCCACAGTTACCTGTGCAGGATCCACTTGTACCTGAATTACTGGTAGGACATGCACTTGCTCAACTTGTTCTATTATAGTCATTGACGTTACTGGTTCAGCTTCCATAGCTTCCACTGGAAGAACCTCTTCTGTCACTAACAGTTCTGAAATATTGTGAATTTCTTTGAGATGCCTTCTCAGCTCACTGCCTTGCATAAACCACAGATCACATAAGGTGCAGTGGTTGGGTTTGTCACCAGTGTGTATTACCAAGTGGTCTTTGAACTGATCCCAGCTGTTAAATACGCTGTTACAAACCTGAAACGAAAGATACAGTGTGTTAAACAGTGCCAACAGGAATGTCACAAAATACAGTGCCTATCTGAGATCATGGCTTCACATTGTATAGCTTCTTGCTACTTGGATTCAAAAACTATACATTTTAGAGGTAAAAGCTGACAAGAAAGCTTCAAATGAACAGAAAACTTGATATTTATTTATTCTTTTTTTAAGAATGGTGATCTATTTTGAGTTGTGCATGCATAAGATACCTACAAAATTCACAAGTCAGTAGAGCATTTGAAAGTTTTCTCATCTGATATTCATGTAAGTATCATACCCCAATCAATACATGTCTGCTACTAGAGTTTTGGGTCTAAAAATATTTATGCATTAATAGGGTGCACTGAAAGTGTAATGCAGACTGTTGTTTTACTGACATTCTAGATGCAGTACTACTGAACAACTTTTCCTTATCAGCTTTCACTTGCTGATGACATCGTGAGGTTTAACAGGCTAGGCTGAACTCTCACATTTTGTGATTCAAAAAAAACCCACTTGAATTTTTTCAGCAGATAAAACTTTTAAAACTCCATCCCTCATTCTCTTCCAGCCAAAAGTACTGCCTCAACATCAGACATACTGTTTTCACAAAGCACATGAGCTCCCTTCTCTTCAGCTGGCACTGGAGGTAAATAGCTGGAAAACAACACACAGACTGCAGAAATTAAAGAGATGCAGGTAGAGGAGACAGAAGAGTGGGGTGGAGTCAGGCTTGGAGTAAAAACACCCACAGGCTCAGGAGTCTGTCCATGGAAATGTGTTTCGCTGTAGAATGCAACAAGAACATCCCTTCTTATTAACATCCCTTCACTGTTGACAAACAGTTTTGAAACAGGATCTTCTAACTCTTCATAATTTTCAGTAACTGCACAGAAAGGTGATGGAGGGAGTATCTAACAGGATTAACTCAAGAGCAGGTCTGTGTAGTCAAGACAAGTATCTCCATTTTGCTGAAGTCAGCTAAAAGGGGTTGTAATACTATTGCCACACATTTTTCCCCCAGGCTCACATTTCAGAAGGAGATTACACATACAGTTTTTAAAATACTAATATTATAGATAAGCACTCAAAATTACTTAGTCATATATAAAGGTAATGACTATCAGCAATGCCCAGGCACACAATTACTGTTCTTGTCACACAGAATCTAATTCAGTTTTCAAGGCATACACCTGAAGAGCACAAAAGGACTCATTAAGAAAGCACAACTTTTTCTCATCTTTGTTCAGTGAACAAAGATTTGTTCAAATTTAGTTCTAAAGAGAAAAACTAAAAATTCATCCAAGAATTGCTGCAGTTTCTGCAGGCTGAAGGGACACAAATCCACATTCACAAGATCTGTAAGAGGATGAGGAAGTTTACAAAATGAGTTATGACTTGAATCAGCTCTTTAAAAGTGAAGTAAGATTTATCTCAACAGTTTTTCAGACGTCAGTTACATATAGTGACCAAGTACCCTAGCAATTTCTACAGCATTTATTTTGCTTAAAAAATACTACAGACTGCCATAATAAATTTGAATTACTTTCCAGACAAAATCAGTATGTTTTGTATCAAACAGAGAATAACAGAACAAGAAATTAAACAATAATTTGCATTTTGGACTTTACTTTGGGCTTTACTTTTTGTGAAGCATGCTTAGAAGTGGGAAAGGCCTAGGTCAGTGTATCAAGAATCTTGAAAAAGAAGCAAATGTAAAATGCAGCCTACTCAGAAGAATCTCTACAATTTTAAGTATTGTAAGGCTCCACATCAGTATTCCAAATTTTAAATGGAGATACTTAGATGTGAGGATTTATCTGCATATTGTGGTTGAATGTGATCCTAAGACCTCACTTCTGTCTACAACTTCCTCGTTAGAAGAGGGGTCGGGACAGGCACTGATCTCTTCTCTCTGGTAACCAGTGACAGGACCGAGGGAATGGCCTGAAGTCCAGCCAGGGGAAGGTTAGGCTGGATATCAAAAAAAGGTTCTTCACCCAGAGGGTGTTTGGGCACTGGAACAGCTCCCCAGGGCAGTGCTCACAGCACCAGCCTGACAGAGCTCAAGAAGCGTTTGGAAAATGCTCTCAGGCACAGGGTGTGACTTGGGGTATCCTGTGCAAGGCTGGAAGTTGGACTTAATCCTTGTGAGTCCCTTCCAAACCAGCATATTCTGTGATTCAATGTTATTTTACGGAAGTAGCTCTTAGAGACATAAGCACTCTCATTGCCTCTCCTGTTCAGTCCTCCCATGCTCCTTGAAGGAGGGAGGCACCTAACCTATTTCCATTACCCACCTGACATTCATACAGCTTCTTTCTTCCCTTTTTAGCACCAGCTCCAGACTGACAGGCTGTCAGGTGACATTTCAGTGTGCTATTCCGAGCAAAACGTTCATGGCAGTTTGGACATTCAAAGGGTTTTTCACCTGTTGAGACAGATACAAGGATTTGTATAAGTGTATAAAACCACCCAGTCTTCTTTCAGGTCTCTCTTCTTCCTCTCTTTCTCTCTCATCTAGGTTGATAAATGCACTGTAAAGATGTGGCCAACGGGATTATTCTGCAGAAAAAGAGATGAAAATTGAATATAAATGGGCAAAAAGCTGATGTAGATTCCCAAGTCTCATTTAGAAGAAAACCAACGTAACAATTACCAGTAGCTTTTAAGGTATTTGTGGAAATTATATTACTATTCTGGTAAAATATTTTAAACACTTTATTTCACACTTTTCATCTGATAATAGTTACAATTAAAGAATCAACATAAGTCAATACACAAAGTGACATATTAAAGGAAGAATTTAAATAGTACAACCTTTTATTTTCAGTAATAACAGCTTATGCTTGAAACTGAGCTCCAGAAAACAAAGCTGGCACAGAGTGATTGTGAAATAACAATGCATCAATACTAAAACAAAAAAACCCTGCATCCCAAAATACACGGAACAGAAAGCACAGGGGGACATAAAATTGGCACAAGCAACATAAAAATTCCTCTCAGTTTGGCCATTTCAACCATGGTGTCAAACATAGAAGCCAGCTAAGGACAACAGCAGGGGAAGCTGAAAGTAGGTCTTTTTATCATCCAAGGTACTATGCTGTCATCAAGTGGTAATGAACAAAGGATGTTGCACCATGCACAAACACAATGACATTCAAGCAAATTAAATTACAAAAAAACCTAGAAGAGTGTGTTTCCTCTGAAAGGCTGTAATAACCTGTATAGGTACTGCCACCAACACCACTACTAAAACAAACAGATAATGAACTCCAAAAGAGGCTGAGCCATTTCAGGGAAACCATGAGGATCAATCCTAGCTAGTTTAAAAGCATGCATTTTCAGGCATGCAATACTTATTGGACATTGCAGTGGAAAAACAATCTTCAGAAATATTTACAAGTTCCTAATTAGCTTTTCAAAAGAAATTCACAAGTAGCTGAAGTGTCACTTACACACCTGAAAGCTACAAAAAGATGTTAAATGGTGGGAACATTTCCCTCAATGGTTACAAAATGCTACATATTTGGTGAGTATAGTACAAGAAACGCAGAGGATGCTAAACTGCCTTCAGTGTGGCAGGTCAAAAATCATGGGTTAGTTGACGGGTTTGAAACTAGATGATCTTCAAGGTTCCTACCAATGTAAACCATTCTGTAATTCTGTGATTCTACAGAGCAGGCGTGGATGACCAAAAAGCTTTTGGACAAACTCAAACACAAAAAGGAAGTCCATGGGACCTGATGAGATGCATCTGCTGGTCTTGAGAGAACTGGTAAGGAAGTTGATAATCAACTATCATAAAATTAGAGGTGTGGCAGTCTGGTGAAGTTCAAGATGACTGGAGAAGCAGAAGCACAACCCTTTCAAAACAGGGACATAAAGAAGAGCTGGGGAACTACAAGCCAGTCAGTCTCACCTCCATGCCCTAAAAATCATGGAGCAGATCCTCCTGGTAGCTCTACTGTGAAGACAGGCTGAAAGCCTTGGGATTGTTCAGCCTGAAGAAGAAAAGGCTTCAAGGAGGTCTATGAGGACCTTCCAGTGCCTATAGGCAGTCTACAGGAAGGCTGGAAAGGGACTTTTAAGAGAATAGTTATAATCACAAAGGTGGAATGGCCTTAAGCCAAAAGAGAGTAGGTTTAGATTAGATATTCAGAAGAAATTATTTTCTCAGAGGGTGGTGATGCACTGGAATAAGTTTCCCAGAGAAGCTGTGGTTATCCTCTTTATGAGAAATGTTCAAGGCCAGGCTGGATGTGGCTCACAGCAACCTGGTCTAGTGGAAGGTACCCTGCCCATGGCCCAAGAGGTTCAAACTAAGTGATAGGTAAGGTCCCTTCCAACCCAAGCCATTTTATCAACCAATTACTGCCCCACTGCTATTTCAGTGTAATTGCTGGTATAGTGATTGAACAACAGGACAAAATATTTTAGGACATTTTCTCACAGGCCTTTCAAGTTCATTTTAGCATTCAACCAGTGCTGTACAGAACTCAGAATTTAGAAAGCATGTAACAGAATGGGAGCTTTTTCATTCTCCTTAGGAGACCACAGTTAAATGCTGATATCCATTCTGATTTTAAGCTTAAGGCTTTTGAAAATGTTAAACTGTAAGTAATTAGATTCCATATATTATACTTGTTAGATCAATACATATTTAGTAAGTATTTTGCACCTCTTGTGATATGCTATTTTGCACCCCTTGGTTTGAATCAAAAATACTTTCTTTGCAAGAGCAACAAACATTACATAGTTTGGATTACTCTGGTTATCTGCCACAATTTTTTTTCCAAATAGATTTTTGCTAAGTATTTTTTGATAATAGTTTTTTCTAACTGCTGATTTTTTAGCACCTATTTGAATTGCTTATAATGGAGAAACACTCCCTGCTTTACAGGGAATAAGGACTTCCCAAGGCTTGTCTATAAAAGGAAGTTTTAAGAGACTATTGGGAATAGACTGGACACTGCCCTATATTAATACTCAGCAGTCCCATACACAGATACATTCTAATTAAATTAAGACATTCTAATGACAAGGCTTTAACAATAACAAGCTGCAAAAGAAATAGAGCTGCTACCCTCCAATGAACTTTTACTTATGACTCATGACTGGCATATTACACAAAAACATCTGCAAGATCAAGATGACATATATTTTACATTCAGTTATCTGTGTCATTTTCAATGTCTGTTCAGTCAGCTGACTTTTCAGTGAGATGAAGATGCAATCTCCTATACTAAAAAGAAGAAGGAAGGACCACAAGTCACTTCGTACTCAAAAGATTTTTGCTACCCAGATTTCAAAGAGGCAGATTTCACAGTAAAAAAAGTGTACTATTATGACTAGGAATGTTTTGCCAGTTTTAGCAGTTTTGCATAATTAACCAAGAAAATTCAAATCACAGATGAGACAAGAGCAAATGTGAAACTTTCTAAACATGATGGTACAAGACATAATTCTTTGAGGGTGTTTTATGTAGGCATTTGCTCAGAAGTTCTGTTAGATAAAGAAACTCTCTAGACTGGAAAGGAACATGACTTAAGGGAGTATTTTGAAAAAAAAATCTCTAACATTTAACAGACTTGATAGAGAACTTTCTTTACTACTTTCTGGTTTTAGGTGCCTATTTTTAATCAATTCAATCCCCTAAGTTTCTAACATCAATGGAAAACAAACAAAAAAAAAAATCAATGAACAAACAAAAAGACATACCACCATTTTAGTTATAGCTAGAAGCCAAGCCAAGTATTCCTAGCACTCATGACTCATTGATTTTCTTCAGCATGTTATCTATTTCCCCAAAACATGTAAAAGCCCAAAATACTTGAAGGAAGGCCACAAGCACAGGACTGCAGCAGTGTTCTTACCTGTGTGCTTCCGAAGATGCTCTTTAAAATGCCCAAAATGGTCAAACTGCTTGTCACAGTACTGGCATACATGTATTTTCTTGCCAGGTCTTTGCTTCTTGCTGGCACCACCTTCATCAAGGTGGTAACAGGTGAGGTGCTGTTTCAAAGCACTCTCTCGTAGGTATCTTTTATTGCATCTGTCACATTTGTAATTCTCAGTAGAGTGTGTTTTCATGTGTTCCTTAAAATGGTAAAACAATTTAAATGAACGGTTACATTTCTCACAGTGGAATAAACTGTTCATGTGTGACAGCTGAAGTTCCACAATTTCAATACCTTCTACCTGTTTGCACGAGGGGTCAGTTGCACTATCACCTTCTTCTTGCATCTGGCATTTTCTCTCTCCCTGACGATACTTGCTGGTGATATCTGCCAAAAGAGCCAAAGCAGATTCATCTGATGTACCTGTTGTCTGTATGTACTTTATGGATTGCTCTGCAGAAGCTACTTCTTCAAGAGTTTCAATGCTGTCATCCTCCACTTTCATCGTCCCTTCAGCAATCTCCACCTCAATTTCAACAGGCTCTGATTCTGCAGATGGCAGTGTTTCTGTGATAACATTAGAGGTTTCAGCAATCTTCCTCTTTTTTGGTTTATTTTTACCTTGTGCTTCATTTGATTCTAAGGGTGATGAATTTTCTTTGTTCCTGAAAAACATTTGCATAAACACGGTTAAGATCAATTAACAATGACATAATAATTCCTGTCTAGTAATCTAGGTTCTGCATCCAACACTCCCTGAGTTGTTTCTTGAAGTTGAATGATGACCACATTATCTGTGTGCACATCAGACATATAATCTGATTTGTGGAAGAACTGGCTACAGGAGCTAATTTGTCCTTAATCTACACTCCTTAGTGCAGTAAAATAACATTGTTAAAGCTGATAAAATATTTTAAAGTATTCAATCTAAATAGCTCTGCTTCAATGATACAAAGCATCTAGGAAGAAGAAAAGGCAGTTAACCTAATGACTTATCTAGAAATTTATGAAATTCTCTACTTGGAAAGAAAACTCCTCTAAAATAATGAATTCTTTGGCCTTCCTACTCAGAAATAAGGTTTAAGTCCCTCCTATGCCATTCACCTCTGGATTGTGTGCAACTGCAAGCAGTACTTAGAGAAAATACTTTAGCTGTGACTTCACATGATGCTAATACACGCAAGCGTTAACATATCCCATAATTCAGGGAGGCACACTACTAATAGCTAACATTAAAAAAAAGATGTGAAAGGAGTATTCTAGTTTAATTTCTGGTCTTAAACACAACCCTCAGTTCTGTGCTGTTCTGTCTGCATAAAGCACACACAATCCCCCCTTCCTCCAAAATGTCAGGGATGGCATAGCATCTCAAACAGAGACACAGCTGAGTGGGTCAATGCTTTCAAGTCATCCACAGCACTGCTGTGCTGGAGGTTTTACTACTGATCATCAGTTTCAAAAATAAGTGGCTATCTTCCCATCAAATAGACTGACTAGAGTAAGCTGTGCTTTTACCCTTCTTCTGCACCATGATGAATCCTTTCATGTAATGCACTCCCTGTCACTTCCAGGCTTTCTAGTAACAAGAGACAAGACTCTGCCCAGTATCTCCAAGTCATATTGTCAGATGTGTAACTAACGTGTAATGCAGGCTACAGCTTATAAATGGCACCTTAGTCTATTCATACACAGGAACACAGAGCAGCTAAACCCAGTTTCATATAGCCTGGATTTCTGATGTCTACCAGATCACAGACACATTGCGAGGAGCTCCTGCATCACATACCAAAAGCAACTAGGGTAGCATGCAGAAGGAATGAGAACATGAGAGTACTTTATGGAAGTGAAATGGAAGAAAGGGGATAAAAAACAGCATGATGGGACTGACACCCACTTTTTTAAAGCTAGATTTTGGCATGGATTACAGTTCCTGGTACTGGATAACAGATGCTGCAGCACCATTTGATTGAGTATCGAACCCAGATAAAACTGTTACATTCATTCAAGAAGTTTGAGAGGTTAATTTTACAGCAAGAGCTTGTAAGATCACAGTTTATTCTCTCAGAAAGAGCAGAAAGCTACACGAAATCTAAACACCACAAAACAAAACAAGCACCATGAAATTAAAACAAGCACAAACTTGTTAATGTTGTCTGATTACCAGAGACATGTTGTCACTGCACAGCCAGCTGTCAATCAGGTGTGGGCCATCAGACAGCACAGAGACCAACTATCAGCTACCACAATCACAGCCCTACAACATCAGCAACATGCAGAAGCCATGTCACTTGTCATTGACTTCTAGCCCAATGAACGTGACATTCTTGTTTTACCCTGTGTAATTCTGAAATGTATGTTACAGTAGAACATATGGCTCTACACAACTTAAGGAGGTTCCAGTATAAGGAACAGGACTGCAAAATACTGGCAGTCAGCTCTTGCACAAGCCTTATTGAGACTCTCTCCTTCAGTGCTGGAAGAAAAAAGAGGCTTATGTGCTTACCTGATTTCAAGTGCTTTGATTGCTTCTAGCATCTGTAGATACTCTGCAGCTTTCCAAACATCATTTGCTTCTTCCTCACCTTGTACCATTAGCTTTGCTGTATAGGTGAACTCAATTAGGTGACGAAATGCCATGTTACTTACACCTGTGTACAGGCAAGAGAAACAAGTTACCTTTAACAATTCTGCAGCCTTATCTTCCCAATGAATCTTGCACACTTGCCTGCACACCATTTTGATAACAGCACTGTAGTCACCGGTTTCATAAACGTCACACCCTTAAATGGCTCCACTGAATGGTTTGGGTTGGAAGAGACCTTTATAATCCCCTAGTTCCAACCTCTCCCATGTTGGAATAAAAAAACCTACTAGAGAAACATAGTCTGGAACAACTGTGGAGTTTTGCCATGACAAAGATAAAAGGAATGATAAGATGGACAAAAAGCTGTTTCAGTAATATATAGATTTAAACACAAAAATACTATTCCTGGAGGCTGAAATGCTGCTCTAAGAATTTCATTTCCTCTCTGCCTATCACATAAATATTACCCCATGTTTGCCCTGCTCTTGCATCCCAGCTAAGGCATTTGCCATTGGCCATCACTGAGAGCCTTTTTCAGCTGACCAGAATGGCTTTTCTCTGGGAAAGCTTTTGTGTAGTACTGCTAGTCCTAACAACATATAAAGGGTCTGCCTGACCTAGACTGGACATGTATAAGGGGAAAGAAGGAGGGAAAAAGCACCACATAATCTCACATTTTCCTTTCCAATATATTTAATACTGTTCTCATTTTGATTTTTCTCCAGGGAGTTTTCTTTCCAGTGATGGTAACTGTCTCAGAACAACTCAAGAACTAAGATCTAGAAAGTTAACTTTCAATAGCCAAGCATGTTCAAGTGTTCAAAGCCAGACTGGATATGGCCTTGACCAACCTGGTCTAGTGGGAGGCAAGCCTTTCCATGGAAAGGGAGGTTAGGCCTAGATGATCTTATCATTCTACACTTCAACCCTAAACATTCCATGATTCTATGCACTAGCCTCTACTCAGGATGCTACAGTAATTTCCAGCTTGAACACACAATTCTGAATGCTTTCATTTGCACAAGTCAGATTACCTTCAATCTCCACCAGAGGCTCCTGAGTGAAATCTTGGAAGAATTTGTGGAAGAACTGGCTACAGGCAGCAAGAACTGCCTTATGAGCTTTAAAATGATGACCTGCAAAGGGAGACAAAAAGTTTGGTTTAAGGTAACACCTTCCTCCCTTCATAGTGCACATGCAGAAAAAAAGACCACCCAGTGTAAACATTATTCCAGCAGCATATACAGAGTGATTCTCCTTGTAACATAAGATAGTACTGCAGCTGGCTTGTCCCTTCTCACACAGAACCTTGCTGACATTGCTGACCTCACTAAAGCTCTGCAACTCAACCACTGGAGAAATCACTCACTCACTCCCTCACTCACTCTTTTCAGATATTTAAGAAATGAATTAAGGGAAATTTCTATGCAAACTTTTCTTGCTATGTCTTGGGCTCAGCTCTGTATGTCTCATGTTTTTGTTGCTCCTACAAACTGATAGATGTTATTACCACCGCCAGTATAAACACCACAGAACAAAAGTGGTTCTGCTCTATTCTGTCTTCCAGAGTCTGTATTTCTTCTCCCCAGTGGAGGCATGCACATTCATGGGGCTCAGTGGTACAGGGATAAAGGAAGCCACACAGATTAGAACCACACAGCTGCACACAAAACCAGCTCTGAGTTCAACACATGGATTAGGTAATGACAGAGCAGGAGCAAACATTCAGGAAAAGCACTATCAGTGAAACCGTGGCTGTTCCTGAAGAATATTTTTTTTTCTTCATTTGCTTACCTCCTTCTAATCTGGACTCTATGATCCTTTTTCTTCAAGGGAGCTGCTGCTATCCTTTTAAAGATCAGGTGCAACTCCTTCAGCTAAATCTGTCCTAGTGGACACTGCCTATATTCCCTGTAGTGTTCATCCATTCTAAAATATGTTTGGAATATGAAGCAGACTTAAATGATCTACTACATACCACCTTTTCTAAGGAAATAATAAGCACTTGTATCTTCATCATCCTTTTAAAACAGTTGTTATGCTCTTGGAACATGTACAAAAAGTGTGTGCTTCTACCCTTTTAAAAGTGTGCATTAAAAACATTAAAATAGTAGACAGATACCAGAGAAGCTGCTATGAGAAGTAAATATTATTTCAAGGTGTAGGATTTTTTTTATTTAAACACAGTATTTGTAAAAGTTTTCTGCATGCAGTCAGACAGCTCAAGTCACAGAAAAATATTTAAACAATGTTTTGGGAATCATTAGCACATTAAATATACCACGGCAGTTTTGAAGAGGGCTTCTATCTGAAAACATTTTAGTCTCTTGTTTGGGAAAGCAGAAGCAAAATTACTAACCACTATGATGAAACTTTGCAAGTAACTTGCACACAGGTAAAGAACCAAGAATTGGTTCACAGCCCCATCTGACACGTGACCATGAAAAATCCAAGAGCATCCCAGCACAGCTTTCAAAATTCTCCAATACCAACTAGTTGTCAGGCCTGTACATACCATCGACGATCAGAGTGATATCTGTAAACTGGTCCTGCTCACGTTGTTCATTCAGCCTATCCAAAATAACTTTATAGTGCTCAGGGAATTCCTGGATACATTCCATCGTTTCCTCAGCTTCCATGGCAAAAGGCCTGGTCTGCAAAACAAATGTAGTATGAGAGAAAGAATACTGTGCCAGTCAGTAAATACTGTGCAGAGTCAGGTTATTATACAAATGTGAACTAACTAGCACTTGGCCAGGATTTTAAAACCAATGGAAAAAATTTCTTGCTTGCTTTTTTATCCAGTGTTAGTTGACAGGTAGAAATGGCAGAGTTAAAGAAGTGGAATATTCTTATTTGGACACATGAAGAAACAGCCAAAGTGGGTATTTCTTTATCCTACAGATTCAGCAGGGATCCACCACCCTCAGTGCAAATACTACAGGGATGCAACATCTCCACAGCTACTCATTCAACACCACTGCAGCATAATCTCAGAATCTTCATACAGTCCTTGCAATCCTACCAATCCAATGGGTTAACAGACAGTTCTTTAAACTTTATCTTTAAACTTTTATTTAAGCCACACTTTGCAGCTCATAAACACAAGTTGTTTACTTCCTATAATAGGGATATTATACAGCAGCAATTTTTATTGTCTGAGTGCATGACAACTGCCAAGGATTTAATCTACTCTCAAGCTTATTCATCCATCCTACTTACACTTCTTCCTCTGTAAAGCGAAATATTCTTTGCCAGCCTTTTGATGTATAATGCTTGCAGTGAGGCAGCCCTTCCTCCCTTACTAACACAATGAACATAGCTGGGGGTGGGAGTTGCAGAGGATCTCAGACCTGGAGAGGTCTAGCAGAACTCGGTGCCTGTGGATGAGACAGTAGTCTGCTCCATATGCAGAAGAACCTCAGCAGAACATCCAAGTGCTTCAACGAAAGCACTTCACAAATTTTTCACAAAAAAATTTACCTCCGGGCAAAATTATTTCAGATCCATGAAGCAATGCTCATTTTCAACTCCCACACTAATGTGGCTTACACTTTGAATGCTGCAGAAAATAAGAATTACGGAGTTCCTATTTACACCACAAAACACACTTCTTGTCTCTCAGAAAAAAGTCACCCATGAAGAAGTTGTTTTGCCAAGACAATAAGTAGAGCAGACGCAACTACTTAGGGAAGTCCAGCCCTACCTGTTACTGCTATGCTATCAACCACAGAAACGCTGCCCACAAAAGTCAGATTCATTACCTAGTGTGCAAAGAGGCAATAACTACACACATTCGAGGGGACACAGATTAGCGATTTCAGAGCTGCGCAAGCCTGGGTGCCCCGTGCAATTCCACAAATCAAGTACCCAACTATAAAAACTTTTTGCTAATTATACATTTTAGCAAGCAAAAGGATTAGTGTTCATTGGTTACAAGTAGCATAGTTCTGTAATTAATTAGCATTCTCTTTTCTACTGGTTAATGATTTTCTTGCTTCCCGTGCTAATTAGTCCACATGCTCAGCCTCCCTCTTCTTTGGGATCAGGAGGCTTCATGGGTTGGTTGCTGCAATCTTCCCCAGCTAGAATTACCTGTTACCAAGTTGGAGCCAATTCCAACACAATTGCTAAGTTTGCTTTATTAGTTTGCTCCTTATTTTGAGGTTTTCGCTACATGTCCCTGTAGCCTCTAAATTCCAGATCCTTTGTGTCCACTATCAGTGGACACACCCATTTTCGCAGGCTTTGTTAGCCTGGCCTTAGGTCAGAGATCACTGAAGTATGGCTTCATAAGCTTAAGAAGGCCATTTTACCCACAAGTAATTTGTTTTTCTAACACCTGGACGTTACTAAGAGCTTGTCAGCCACTCTCTATATCATGGATTAAATCTCCTTTCTAGCTGAAGAGGCTTGACAGCACACAAAGATCAAACAGCAAAGCAAATCCTTCCTTAAGAAAATTCTACATATTCCGTATTTCACACCGGAAACAACTGCCAGTGTCTTCAAGTGGGCAGAGGAGCCCAGTCTGCAAGGGAAGATGATGTGGAAGGGAGGGGAAATGCTGCTGCTGCATTCTCTTCACCTCATCTGTAACGGTGGGTCTAAGACAGACAACCAGAAATTCCTGCCTTCCTTTCACCATCTGGTATTTCACATAAAATCTCATGTGGGAAGATGTCAGCTACATACTTCACAGTTTAATTCCTCATGCCGATTTTTGACACATTATAAAAGGGCAGATGACTTGCAATTGAAAGCATAATTGCTAAAACCAAAAATTCGATCTCCAACTCACATGATTTTCATATCCCATAGTTTTTGCTTTACTTCTAAACTGACTGTGGGGATATCTTAAAAGAAACACCCCAAAACTCAAAATAATAGAGCAACTTTAGCCTAGCAAACACAAGATACTTTTAAAAAGTTTCTTTCTCAGAATTCTTACAAAACATAGTAAGAAACATACAATTTATGTTAGGCAGTTCATTAATTAACACAGAACTAGTAAAAACGTGAGTTTACTGCGTATCTAAATGCTGTTGCAGCATTCATTGAGCATTCTCATTTTGAAAACCTCGGTCACACTGCACAAAAAGGCCTGACAAAACAGCACATGTTCAGTAAGAGCGTGACTGCTTTGGAGAAAAGTGTGAAAAGTACAGTTGGGAAAATAAAGCAGCCGAGGAATATGGACAGAAGCGATCCAAATTCCGACTTATGAGTGGGCTCACAGATGAGCGACAGAGAGTGGACCGCTTCAACTGTCTGTGCAATTTCCTTGAAAGACTCATCGAAATACGGCCTGAGCCTTATGAGCCTGTAACCCGGCACGCATTTCACGTGATGCGCATATGATTCCCCGAGCTGCTTTTATAAATCCGCCCCAGTGAAACATGCTATTATTGCTGCTCTCCTGGGCTACAGCAGGAGCTGCTCGGACTCCGGGCACCAGACGTTAGGTTGGCGCACACGGGTCCCAGAGGCGTGGGCGCCGGGGCAGCTCTGGTGACCCGCAGGAGCCGACGCGGCGGCCCACAGCACCGCCATCTTGGCAAAGGGGGAGCCGCGGGCCGGCCAGTGCAAAGCAGGAATTCCTCATGCACACTGCCGCACGTTCTCCTCAAAACCGACGCTCAGGCATGGCGCAGGCACAACCCCGATTCCGATCCTGCCCCTCGCCCCGCAGCGCGGACGCGGGATCGGTGCCGCTCCCGCCGGGATCGTGAGCACAACGCCCGCTAGGCGGCGTCCCCACCCCCGGCCGCCCCACCCGGGGCTCCCGCCACCCGCGCGCGCCTCCCGCGGGCTGCGGCCCGCGCGCCCCGCGGCCACCCGCAGCCTCATTGGCGGTCGACGGTGTCATTCAGCGCGACCCCCGCCAATCGCGAGGCGCGGGCAGCGCTCGCCCCGGGCGCAGAAGCCAATGAGCGCCCGCCGAGTGCCCGGAGCGGGCGAAGGCGGAAGGCCTGGCCCGCGCCCAGGGCTCGCCGCGCACAGGGGAGCCGGGCGCGGTGCGGGTGGCATCGGCAGGCACGGGGGTCCCGCGGGGCGCCCCGAGAGGGGACCTGACCGCTGCCGGCCCCAGCCTGGCGCGCGGTAGCGCCGCCGCCTCGTTAGTCCTTATTACGTCATCAAAGCGCGCATTAAATCGATCCCTTTTCAATTCCCGGCCGGGTCGCGGCCCGACGACGCGGCGCCCCGAGGGGTGGGGAGGCGGTTCCGCCGGGGACTCACCGTGAGCAGCTCCTCGCCGCGCCGCTTCCCCCTCCACCGCCGCCGCTTCCTGCTGCCCGGCACGCTGGAAAAAGGGGCGCGCGCCGGCCAATCCCGACTCGCATTCCCGGCCTGCCCCGCGCTCACCTTCCACGCGACAGGGCGCGCGCGCGGCGGGGGCGGGGCCTGGCGGCCAGGGGCATACCGGGAGTTGTAGTGCATTTGTGTGGTGCGCCGTGTACTGAGTGACGGAACGGGTCGGGCTGGAGGGGACCAGAGCGGGTCATGTATTCCAGCCTCCCTGCTCAAGCAGGATCATCCAGAGTGCAAATGAGACTCCACAGAATCTCTGGGCAATCTGTTCCAGTACTTGGTCACATGTGCTGTAGAGTTCTTCCCAATGTTCCGGTGGAATTTCTTGTGCACCTCTCACTGCCATTTGCCTCTTGTCCTTTTGCTCGGCAGCACCGAGCAGAGCCCGGTCCTGCTCTGTCCCCTCCCTGCAGACACTGAAAGACACTGATGGGGTCCCCTCTCTGTTATCTCTTTTCAAGGCTGAACAGGCCCAGCTTCCTCAGTCTGTCCTCATAGCAGAGATTCTCCAGCCCCTTCTCGATCACCTTTGTTGTTCAACTCTGTTCCTCTTGATGAAGAATGCCTGTGTCTCTTCTTCTAGATGCACTTTGCAGTTACATTGCAGTGCATTCCCTAGTCTGGCATGGCAGAACATTTTGAAGGGCTGGTGTTAGGGCCCCATACACCCTCACAGACCGGACTCATACCCACAGGATTCCCTTCATCCCACGTCCCTTGACTCTGTTACACAGCCACTCTTCCATGCAGTTCCATAACACCATGTTACTTTATAATTCAGATTGAGCTGTGTCAAAAATGAGTGTCATGAAGCAGTGTCAAAAGCTGAAAAGTCAGAAGTGCAATACTGCCCAGCAAGCCTCTGTGGCATCCTGCTGTGCCCCTCCAGGTCCCCACGGCTGAGGAAGGAAAGGCCCAGGTAGCACCTTGCAGCTTCAGCACAGCTCCTGGGCTATTTGGCACCTTAGTGAGACAGCAAGTGCACGGCCCTGGCTGCAAGCAGCCCCTCTGCCATCCTGCCTGAGCGCGGACCATGTGAAACTCACGTTTCTTTTCTGCACTGGAATCTTCAGGGGACCCCTGCTCATCCATGTTTCATGTCCTTACATGAGATGAAAATCTACTCATCCAAATAAACCAGTATAATAATTTAACTTTTCAGAACTGCACGATCATCCCTTTGACAGCCTCCATGCTGAAGCTGACAAGACAAGAACAGCCTCATGCAGTGGCTCTAATTAGCTTGCCCATGTTAATTTCTGAAAATTGATTTGTTTTTGAACTCCATCCCTTTCCCATGGTGCTTATTGCTTAATGGCCTTGTTAACATAACAGTACTATTGATCTTGTCAGCAGGTCTGCTCAGACAGTTATTTGCAGCCTAGGAGTTGCCTGCCACACCCATTCTGGTTTTCTGGTACACAACAGTAGATAAGCAATATTGATGCCTCCTGCATTTAAAAATATATGAAGGTTTGTTTTAAACTAGCAGAGATCTAATTTTTAGTAGAAGAACTGTATCTCCGATAGTTTATAATCCAAATAGAAATATTGCTAAATCTATCACTGCAGCAGGGTACAACACAAGAATTAAAATTTTCCATCCCAGCACCTTCTACCTCTCCAGTGTTAGTGTCTTGCTTGTTTTTGATTAATGTATGGTTTGTTCTGACCATTTACTTTTTTTCTCACGGCATTCTCCGCTGTGTTTCTTTTTTTCCCATGGCTTCCTCCATCTAGTTTTACTGTGAGGTTAGGTTGAAGGTTTTAAATGAACAGTTCATACTTGGTCCTAATAGCTTTTCAAGTATAAAATTACACTGACTAAGCTGTAACTCTTATGTTCTCCTTTTCGTCTCTCAGAGATGGGTGTGCCATTTGCCAGTATTACCTCCAAGATTTCCAAGAGCTATGTTACAAAACAATGCAAATTAGTTTTAGTAAGTCTGGAAACTACCTGGTTTATAGTACATTTTATTTACATAAGGAAGAGAATGTTAAGCAAACTTTTAAAGGATCTTGATCAATAGCTTTAGTTCAATCTGTATTAGCCATTTATATGCCCAAAAATTACCTATTTTTTTTTCCTTTTCCAGAATCACCTCAATGACACTAGAGAATCCTGTATTAATTAGAATAACGTGGTATATCTTCTGGGCATACCACGTTATTTTAATTAATACACGATTAATTCAGCTGAGTTTGGGAAAATTACTGAAGTGTAGATGTTCTCTTCTAGCTCCAGCCTCTCACAGCTGCATTGAACAGGGCTGAGAGCATCTGTCCAGGCTGAGCATTGTGAGCCTCTCCCAGGGGAAACTGTAAGTACCAAACAGCCAAAAATGAGTACTACATTAATCGTAGAAAATTGTGAATTGCATATTTCTCTTCTTTAATAAAGGAAACACCTCTTTGTCTGAGGAAATGTAGGAATTAATAAACTGAAGATGTGAAATCAAGGAGGCCTGCTTATTTGCAGCGTTTAGTAGATAACTGTTGTCCAAAAGCAGGTGATATGAAGGCCAAAAGGGACCATTAGCTCATCTAGTGCAGGGCCATCCACCTGGCAGCCTCTGACCTACATCCAGCTTGCTGGACAGTTCTGACTGGCTCCCAAAAATGGTTTTGAAAGCTCCTTTGTGCACTCATGGCACACCCAGATCTCCCACATCAAATCCAAATTATTCACCTGGCAGAATACAGGTAGCTGCAATGTGGCCTGTACTGGTCTCTTCTATTAGAGAAATTCTTACGAAATAAACTGCTCATTCCTGTGTTATCAATCATTTGTAGTGTTATCAATCATTTGCGAGAAATCTCCGTATCAGGCGAGTCAGTACGTCTCCCTCGCACCGTACTTGTTCTGTGCATGAGAAGGCTGTGCTGTCATGCCTAGAGCAAGCCAGATGTGTGCTGTTATGCAAGAGGAAAACATTTCTGTGGGGCCCCTTTGATAGGTATGCCGAGGGCAATAATATCAGTGTCTGTTTAAAAAGTTTTAAAGGAAAATAAACGTGGATTGTGCTTCTGACAGAGAGCTGTTCTGTTAATCCTCCTTATTTCTTTATTCATTCCAGAGTAAAGGGAAGATGTAAGGAGTTAATGGAAGTAAAAATTATAGTGTAACTACAAAATGCAATGCTTGAAAGCTGTAATGTGTAGAATTGTGGATTGATGTCAAAAAATATTTAGACCTTAGTCCTGTGACACAAACATGTCAGCCTGTTCCTTCGTTATCTATTTTCAGAGGAAATGTCCAACTGGGACAGGATGTGCATTTATGTCTATTCAGTATTATCTGCTGACGTACAAGCTCCATGCCAAATCTTATCTACTGTTTACAAGTTTCATATTTTTGTGACCCTAGAAAGAGCAGCTGACTGGTGAAATCAGGAAGATCAGTGTCTGTTGAACCCTGCAGGCGATGGTAGTTGAATTCTAGTTCTTATCTAAATATTTTTTTTGTATAATTTTAAATGTCTGGGGGAAGAAGCAAGTCCAGCAACTTACTGTCCCTCAGTTTCATAAACTGTAGGATTCTGCAGGATTATAAGAAGCATGCCTAAAGAAATGAGTTGTAGAGTACTTAGCTATTTTTTTTATTTTAATCCCATAATATAGAACCATACATATAAATATAAAATGGGTTGTGTTGGAAGATCATATAAATTCAGTGGACTTTGTCTCCATCAGGATTTGTCTGGACAACATCTTAAAGAAAACCTCTGTTAAAAAGTTATCTGTATTTATTATTAAAATACATATAACTGGGCAATTTTTTCATGGAAATGCATTGTGCATCATGAGTAGAAATAACATATGCAGACATTATTACTACAGATTTAATGTATTTAGTTAGTAGCTCTTCAGACATGACCCAAATGTTCCTCAGCAAAATCTTTAACTTGATTTGCAAAAATATTTTTGTTTTGTGGGGTTTTTTTCATAAGCAACAGTGGTCACAGTGCATCAGGATTTGAAATGTGGTGGCTTTTTTCAAGCTCTCTCACAATCCATGAAAATCTACAGGGTCTGGAAGGGGTTAAAGCTAAATTGTAAGAAAAAATTTTGACCTAGCCCACAACTGTACTTCCATGTATTATACATGCAGAAACATTAACAGATCATTTTCTATTACTCCTCTTTCAGGCCAGGTAATCTTCCTACAAAAATGTAGACCTATGAATCATACTGTTGCTGTGAGAAATTATGTTTGGTTGATAGGGGCATAAAATGTTCACTATAAACTTTACTCCAGAACCTGGAGACAATCAGAGAGTCATTCCACATGCAATTAAGATAAGATTAAGAGCAATAAAAAGTTGGAAAGCTGGGCAACCTAGAATTCTTCCTGTTTTCTAGAAGAATATTTTCCCTTCAAGAACTTTTTATTTCTGGCACAGTCTTCCATCCATCAAGTGCATCTTCTGTCTGTGCAAGACAGTGTGTGCTCTGTGTCACATTGACTGCACTGCACTGATTATTGTGTGAGTACTCGCTCTCTAGACTTGCAGGTTGAGCAGCTACCAAAGCACACATGCTACTGGAAGACCACCCAGCTTCTGTCTGTTGTGTCACTTCAGTTCTTAAGGCCATGATCCACCTGATGTGGATCACACATGATCCACACTGTACGCCTCAAACAGCGCCTGAGCTGCTGACTGCATAATGATTTGCCTGAACAGTGGAGACTGAAGTCCTACCATGGCTTCAGGACTACTGAAATTCCTCACTGTCCTTTAGTTTTGTATTTTGTAATTTACGTAGGCAGACAGCTGTGTTAAGGAATTAACAAAAGTTAACAACAACATTTACGAGCAAGAAACCTTTGCAAAAAGGGGAATAAAATTAAAGAGTGTTTATTGTTAATTATTACTTTGTGCAGTCATGGGATCACTTTTGCATTTTGTTTTCTGGTCTCTCTTCCTGAAAGCCTGTTAGCTGAAGAGAATGTTCAGCAACTTTACTGCCATGATTCTTAAATCATTACAATTTTTTTTTCACTTCACAGTCATGTTTTGTTTCCTTTTTTTGAAGCTCGTACAGGAAATCTGGCAAGGATTATGATGCAGGATCAGCAGAAAAAAAACCCTACTTAGGTGGGTTTTTTTGATATTGTGGTTTTTTTGGTGGGTTTTTTGGTTTGATTTTTTGTTTGTTTTTTTCCCCTGACAAGAAAAAAATCAGAAAATTTCATCTTGCAGTTTAATGGGGTGGATGAAATGCTGATGGTCAAAGACAGCTGTGGGATGCAGACTCTGGGCTCTGTGGTGGGTACTACACCTCCATAAATACAATCCTTAAGACTGTTATGTCCATGATATATAAATAATAATTAGTAAATAATACAAGGCATACGTGAATAATATTATGAACGCCTTCCTGCCAAGAGGCAGACATTAAAAAATTAAACTAGAGGCCAGGTAGAGATGAGGGGTTACCAAAGTAAAATGCCAACCTGGGACTCGTCTCTGCTGTAGTTCTAGATGAGCCCTTACAAATGAGCATCCATGCAAAGCCTCACTGACTGAAGAGCTATTGAGGCATTATGACGGCTGTTTCTTGATGGCACCAGGACTTACCTTTCAAGTTCCACAGGTTTAGCCAATGCTTTTGAAATGGGATGAGGAGACGCAAAAGTGGGTGTTGCTGTTTCTGCCTTTAATTAGACAACATGATACAAAGCCTGTCCAGTGTGAATTCTCAGATGAGCCAAGAACAAGAAGTCCATCCAAATACATGTGAACTTAAGAAATCGTGGTACTTTTGTAAAAACAACCAGTAGTGGCTGCTTGAATTTTGCAGGGCAGATTTTCCCATATCTTTGCTATTTGTAGTGATATGTAGTAGTGTGATGGCTTGTGCAGGTGACTTCCAAACATGTCCTCAGACAAAATGTCCTCAAATCTTCTCTCACTTCTCTTTGTTTCAAACACTTAGTTATTTCCTCTGCATTGCATTCTGCATCCTTTTTTGTGGAACACAGTGCAGATCTACTACTCTAATTTTGCCTTTTCCAAAGACTGGGAACCCAAAGCTGTAAGGAGAACAGGAAGACTGCCAGTGTCAAAGAATATCCGTCAGATATAGTGTCTTTGTTGGCCCATTATCAATGTTATACAAAAGTCATATTTTGTATTCAAAATTTTACTTTGCCTTCATTGTTACTTTCAACAACTGCATCTCTGGAAAGTAAAATACAGGGCTGTAATATCAGAAGATTGAAGGCTTCTGTTACATATATTTCAGCCAAAATACACAAAAATAACTTTATGTTTGTTAATAATTGTAATTTCCAGCAAAAATGTGAACTTTTCATGAGATAGGAAAAGCTTGGAAACCTTCTGGAAGTGCTAAATTGTTGTTAATGATTTACAATAATATTAGAGTATGGAATAGAATCACAGTATTATAGAAGGTTTTGTGGTGGAGGAGACCATAAGAATCATCTAGTCAGCCCACTTTCATTAGGTCAGGCTACCATCTAACTGAAACTCTTTCAGTTTTAAACCATTGCCCCTTGCCCTGTCACTACCTGCACATGTAAAAAGTCCCTCTCTCTCTTTTTTTTCAGCCCCCTTTAGGTACTGAAAGACCTCAGTGAGATGTCCCTGAAGCCTTCTCTTTTTCACTCCAACTCTTTCAGCATATCTTTGCTGCTGAGGTGCTCCAGCCGTCTCAGCATCTTTGTGGTCTCCTCTGGCCCTGCTACTTGAAAAGAAGTATCATCAGCAATCAACTGTCAATATAATGTATTTGAAGCCATCAGTATTTTAGTTTGTCAGATTTCATTCCACGTATGACAGTCTCCATCTTGCACTCAGATATCTGAATCTGCCCAAAAACACTACTAACATCTCTTGCTGACCATAATGTTCATAACCACTTCTGTATTACCAGGAAAAGAGAGCAACACAGAGCCACAAAGAAAAATTGAACCAAAACCACATAATCCATTTTTTAATCACAGTTCAACAGTTCTTGAAAGATGAATTTTTTTATATACAAACATCTCTTGTTCATTAGCTGGAACCAGTTTTCACTTCAGTTTTAGTGCATTTCACAACAGATAAGCAAAGGACAGACAAGCAAAAGTCTTGAACTTCCCATCAGGCTGACTGTACATGGTCACTGAATCCCATGTAGTGGGCTGCCTTAACTTCCATTCTGCAGCTAGGGTTCAGTGCAGTGAACTGTGCCTGCATGACCTATTGTAAATCATTAACAACAACTTGCTTGAACAGGTATTTCTGGTGAGAAGCGTTTAAATGTAGTCACCTAGAATGAACCACTGTGGATTTAGCTGATGAATCATTTTCCTCCACATCTCCTAAGGAGGTTTTTTGTGTATAAAGAGTTAAAAGGAATTTTATGTATTGCTGATGGTACTTCTACAGTTACACACTCTTGGACACCTGATCTGTTAATGTAAAGAGAAATGTCTGAATGCAATGTAACAGAGAGGTTTTTTAAACTTTCTGTGTGTTCATTGGTCCAGATCCCTAACCATATTATGTGTTCACTCAGTGAATTGTATTGGAGAGCCTACAGCTGCCTGCTAAATTCCTGCTGCAACTGCATCATTCCATAGCAGGAGGATCATTGTGTGGGATATGAGATCTGGACACATACCCTGTTTTGGGCGCTGCATGATGACATTTGCTTTTTGGTTTACTATGCCAGGCACCAGGAGCCTCAGCAGAGTCACATCAAACTGAAGGAATTTTCTATTTTCCTCTATAGATCACAGGACTGCAAAGTATTACTAAGTATACTGGAAAAATACAAAAATGTGGAAGATTTCCTACAGCTGTGATCTTCTAAACCACCTCTTGGGTACCATCAGCAAATTTTTACTTCATTCAAATGATAAGAGGACCACTGGTTTTAAGCTCACTGCAGTGACTTGGAGAATTTGTGGATGGATAGAATTATTGCAGGATACATGCAGAAAGTAAACAGAGCCTGTAAGGAGCTCAGAACAGATGTAGCTATTCAGCAGCTAGGGTCTGTTTGCCTCTGTAATCTGTGCAATTATTGTGATTGAAGATACATCTGGTAAAACGTTTCCCTTCCTACTTACAGTGTGCTTCAGATAGATTCAAGCAGGGAAAGGTACTTCATTATTGTAATGGAATTTCCAAGCAGAAAACCCAAACATTTTGCTAGATCAGGGATCCTTTAAGTCTCATTTTATTTATAAGTGGACAATGGCATGTATCAGCTATTCCTTTGTTCACTGAAGCAATCTTTAGGCCTACCTCAGAGGATGTCAGCTTTAGTTCCTTCCTTTGAATTCTGAAAAGTGTGCATTTAGTTACCTTATGCTGTGATTTACTTCAGTGTATCTTTTGCCCTTCACTTAAGTGACCCTTTATTTTACAGCATTTATTCATGTTTATTCCTCATAAACTGATGGAAATTTCTTTATATATCTATAAGCATTACATGACAGCCTTCTGCTGTTGCCATATTTTCCACTCTAAAGTATGAGTAACTACCCTGAGCTGACACAGTTGTCAGAGAAGACAAGAAGAACCAGTAAACAATTAAGATTTGCAAGTGGACTTTGAATTCTGTGTTTATGACATCCTTCAGTCACAAGAGCAAAACAGGCACTGAAGACTAAGGCCTCAGAATAGGGTTCATGCTGAATCTGTGCTCTGCCCCCATTCTTGCATTATTTGTGCGTTACAAATCTCCTCAGCAGGCATTACCAGAATTCTGACAGCCACAATTCCTTGTTCTTTGGAATTGTGGCATTGTGTTGGGGTTTTTTATGTATTTTTGGTTTTTCTCTTCCCTAGAAGTATGTACATTACCAATCTAGATAACAGAAACAACAAATGATACTTCTGTGCTCTGATGGTTTGAAAAGTTTGGAACATGTCAGAAAATGGGAAAGTTGATGTTCAATAGGAAAGGAAGGGCACTGTTATTTCCACCAGAACTATTAGCCTCTCCCAAAGAAGAAAGAAAGTGAATAGAAGCAGGATGATCATTAAAAAAATTATTGTTCCAAATGGAGGACTTGTCCATATTAGAGTTCATAACTTGCCTCCTGCTGTGATATTGGACCAAACTCAACAACTAAGAAAATATTTGCAGTGGAAAGCAAAAATTAATATTTAAGATTATTGTTTCTTTGCAATCTATCAACAAAGGACTACAGAAGCCTATGAGCAGAAAGGGAATTAATGTAAGAAATTGAATGATCAGACTCCTAGACTTTTAAAAATTTGACAATTATTAACAGCTTTATCTATGTTCCTAAGAACATCCTGTGGAAGCAGATTTTTTTTCCTCTCAGAAACAGTAATGCTTCAGACTGAAGTTTAAATGTATTTAGTTTGTACATTTCTAAACCAAATTAATTACATCTATTTTAATCTACAACCAAGATTATAATATTTCCTACCACTAGCTTTAAGATGCAGGAACTTTTTTCCTCAATATTTATTGAGGCAGAGCAATGATTTAAAGCAGGGTGAATATTAAAAAGTGAGATGCTTATGGCTTATCACTTTGAATATAGTTGAAGTCATCTTAATATTATAAGGGTTATAATAAATGTAATAATAAATAATACTACATACAGTATTTATTGTCATGGGGATAATTGCTAGCAACAGGTGCTTCTCATCTCTCAGTAAGGCATCTGAGGGTCTGCAGGTGTCTCTGCACACTGTATGGCAGGAAATACTAACTTTTCCATAGTGACCACTGTCCATTTCCATCCTCAGTGTGCTTTCCAGAGCAAGGTACTTGTTTTATATGATGGCTGCTTCAGCTCTGTTTACTATTCCTGAACTCTGAGTTCCTCAGTACTTGTGAGCTGCATGTCTCAGCAGCACTCAGTGGCATTACCTATAGGTTATAGGTTCAGCACTTGTTAATCAAACCTTCTCCACATCCTCCCCACAAAGAAAAGGAAATGGAGATAGAGATTGAGTATTGCTCTTCCTTAGAGCAATAGACACCCTCCTTAGAGGGTGTCTCCACCTGTGTTGCTGTAATTGGCAAGAGAACAACTGTCAGTCACCAGTGAGCTGCATCACTTTTATTAGCCCTGTTAACAGAGCTGTACCTGCTTCATTTTTTGGCTGCCTCTGTGCTCATGCAAGAATTGGTGGATGTGGTGCACACCAAATACTTCCAGCCAACCTTACAGGATTTTATCAGCTCTGGGAATGAACCTCAACACCTGAAGCAGGAGGTGAGCAAAGTGTCTATCAATTGAAACAGTAAAGGGCACTACTGCACATATGAGGGTTTGGTACCAGCCCAGCAAAGAATACAAGATGTGTTTCCCTAGCAATATAAGGAATACAAGCACACTCCACTTCTTAAAAGAACTTCAGGTCTAGTATGAAGTCTATCTGTTTTCTGCATTCTGTCTTGCAAGACCACTGAACAGAAGTTCAGAGATTTCTGTCTTTCCACTCACCAGTGGGAAAGAAGTGCATAGGACTTCTGCAGCAGAAACCCCCGAGGTCAGCAGTTCCCTATCTCGCATCCAGCCTAAAGCAAAATGCTTATCTGTGCAGAAGATGGCCTCAAGCCATAGATCTAAGCAGTATCAATCTCACCACCTTGAACTGTGAGGGCACACCACCTTTTTAAACACTGATTTCCCCATAAACACATGTAACATGTACATTGGAGGAAATCAAAGCAAAGCAAACTGCTGTTGAAGTAAAACATCATGCATAAATAATTCTCTCACCAAGGAAAGAGAGGAGGGAAACAGTTTAACCTGGATGTCCATAGGTACCTCAGTGATCCTGGGGTTAAGAAAATATAAAAGTGAAATATAGAGGCTCAAGTACCTACTGCCAGTAGCTAGAGCTTCATGGCTTTCGTGTAGCAACATTGAATTAAATGTCTGAAGTTCTGGGCTCTAGCTTTCAACAAAACTGAAGAACTGGGAGGTTCTACAGAGAAAATTTTGAAAGCAGAATGATATAACCAAGAGGAGCTGGGCCAAAGGAGCTCAGTATGCACATGCCCTCAGATGGAGCACAACATTCTCTGAGGCAAATATCAGATAAAGCACATGAGAAAAAACCTGCTAGCTCAGCGTTTTTGTAATTAGAGAAGTACCTTCCCCCCCTCACTGTGGTTACCACTGTGTTCAGAAAATAACTCCTCGGCCCTTCCCCCTCCTCTGACTGTACCACTACCACCAGCTGGCTGGGGTGACTGACAAACTGCATAACAAAATATTTAAAGTCATGATAGTAAAAATGCTTCACTATTATACACAAGAAATGGTTTCCACTTGGGATTAGTTAATGGAGAAATATTTTGGGTCCTTTTTGCCCAAGGGGTTTCCTTTGCTTGCAGGGTCATTCAGAAAAGGCTCCCTGAACTTTGAACTGTATCTGCAAAGTGAGATAAACAAGAGCCATATAAATACCACAGCCCTTTTCCCCACACTGTTTCCTTCTGCAGCGGAGCCAGGCAGAGCTGCCAAGAAGGGGGAGGAGAAAAGGGTAAGTGTGCTGGGTTTGCTGTGAAAGAGCTTCATGACTTAAGATTTGGCAGTGTGTTTGCTTGTTTCTTTGGCTGAAAAGGCTGACTGTGGAAATTTCCATTGGAAACTAAGTTGAAAGTTGAAATATGAAGAGAAGTATAAGGCAGGACATGGCTTCCCTGCAGCTTGCCGGGCAGACAGCTGTTGCTGGGCGCTGCATGCCAGTGCTGCAGAAGGCTGCTGGAAAGGGAAGGAAGGATATAAAAATGTCGTGAGAGTCTCATGTGTTCATAATGGATATAAGGGCAGGCTGCTTTCCTGATGCATGGAAAGAATGGAAAAAGGCTGTGTTGGTATATACTGGACCACAGTTTAGTCTTCAAAGTACTTTACCTAGAACGTCAGGAAAGAACTGTCAGGCACAGCTGGATTTCACAAATGCAGCAACAAATCACTCTTGCTTCAAAATGTCAATTATTATTAATCTTTTAGGCTATGACAAGATGGATGAAACATGTATTATTAATCAGAATTTATTGTTTCCAAACTGTTTTATGGTCAGACTTTGATGTAAGTGGTGAAATTGTACAATTCCACAACCTAGGACATGTTGGGGAGCAACTTTATAATTTTAAGTATTTCTTGATAATATGTGTTTAAGCCAAAACTGAGATGTTAATGGAATAAAATGAAAAGATAATGATAGAATTTCTTATATGCTTTGATTTTCATAAACATTAACTGAACTAAGTATGGATATGAGATTTTATAAGATCTGAGGACTCCTGAAATTCAGTTTCCGGTGCCTGTTTCTGGTGCCTGACTTCTTCATAGTTTTTTCTCAATGGTATTCAGATACTCCAGACTGACTTGTAAATATTTTGAAGTATTTTTTATTATTTTCTGCTATGTTCTGTAGCACTTACTGTGTACTGAAATCCGCCGTTGGTGCATGTACTTTTAAGACAGTGGAATTTTCTGTAACTGGAGTGAACTGGTCTAGATTCTTCCTGACATAAACAGGCTTGCTACAATTTATTTAAAAAAACAAGAAACAAGGCCACTTTAAAATCACTGAAGTGTTAAAAATGGTCAAAAAGAAATTACAGAGAGAGAGATTAGTAGTGCTGAAAAAAATTCCAGTTATTCTGAATGTTTACTTTGTAGCTGTTCAAACACAGTAACAAAAAAACCCACAAAAACCTTCGAGTACCAGAAAGAAAAAACACCTGCCTCTATTAGAGAGGAGCTCTACTGAAAAATCAAAGAAATTGAGCAGTAAACAAAGAACTCAAATTTATTCTCAGAGGGGTTTGTTTCTTTTCTCTTTTCTCTTTTCTCTTTTTTCTCTTTTCTCTTTTCTCTTTTCTCTTTTTTCTCTTTTCTTTTCTTTTCTTTTCTTTTCTTTTCTTTTCTTTTCTTTTCTTTTCTTTTCTTTTCTTTTCTTTTCTTTTCTTTCTGAATGGAGCCAATATGCTGCCTTGTTTTCTTAAGGGAATTTCAGAGTTTGGACTTTGTTTAGGCATTGGCCTTACTTTGTTTGTTTTGTCTCTTGTCAGGTAAAGCCCAGCCATGTGGGCACATCTGGGGCTAGTTCTGGCCCTCTGTCTCCTCCCAGGAGGAGGGACAGAGATCCAGAACTGCCAGGAGGCCCCAGAATGGCGTATTGGGGAGGAGGACCCCATGTGGAACTCCAGAGGCTCGGTGACCGTGGTGGCTCTCCTCCAGGCCAGCTGATTATTGTGCCTGCGGCAGGCTTCCAGGTAAGCGTGGGTCTCGTCCCGATTTTTGTTATCCAGCTGAGAATGCTACGTGTGCCCTGCCACAGACGCACTCAGATGGACTCTAGCTGCCCCAAATGCCACCATCCCAGCTGGCATGTGTGACCCAGTGACCTGGCTCACTATCAGCAGAAGGGTTCTGTGCCAGTGGGCAGGATCCTTTATCTCTTGACCTACTCCTGACTGGCAGATCATCTTCTCCAAATTAGCTTTCCAACATAATAAATAGTATGATCAACTTGACATGAATGAAACCCAAACCACAGGCACACCCAACAGAAACAGCAACAGATGGTTAATGCAGCAAAAATGATGAAGCCAAGAAATATCGCAATTCTTTAACATTGTTAGATCACCTGAAATAGAGAGATTTGTGATCACTGATTTCTTATGTAAAACCTGTAGGGAAAAAAATAAACTAAAATATGTGCTTTTCATGTGGCTTTTCAGCCTATGTTCAGAGATCCAATATATATTTAAAAAATCCATAAGCTAAGGTAAATACTGTCCTATCAGAAAATTGATGAAGCATTCAAGGAAGTCATCAGTGTTAGGTTTTCATCCAAGACCTGGGACATGGGTACTCTATTTTCTAGAACTTACTCCTTGCAAATAATTAGCTATCATGACAGTAACAATGCATAAAATAGCAATAAAATAATTTCAAGCTGAGCCAAACAGGAATTGCATAAAGCTCTTATCTTTGATTCATTTAGGAATTGTGAAATTATTTTGGTTTAAAAATTCATAGTGCCAGTTTCAGATTTGGATTTTAGTCACAGAGAACACCTTAGTTTGCTTCTCTAGGCTGCACTTACATATCATAATAGGCATTGCAAGTTTATTAAGAATTTGATTTTAAAACATCTGTGGCTCCATCAAAGTTAACACTGGGCTTTGTGTTTGGCTTTCAAAGTAGCTGGGTTCGGTTCTTACATTTTAGAAAAAAACTGAAGAATCTTCCACATTCTAGACTGTTTCTCATAGCTGAAAAATAAAAGTTTTCTAGAGCAATTCCATAGGAAAAATACAATTGAAAGGGAAGAAACTCCACATCATACAGGTCAAATAAAAGCAAGATGGAGCATATTAACTTTTGTGTCAAATCTCATGATTCTCTAATGATTTATGGTCTTGCTTCTTTACATTCCCACTAGTTTGGAGGACCTGCGAGTAAAGTTAGAGAATGAAGGATTGGTCAACATCTCGTATGTGGTTGTCAACCATCAGGGAGCTCAATCCCGGAAGGAATTTCACCTACTTAAAGAACGTGTTTCAGACTACATTACTGTCTACCAGCAAGATGAGCACCAAGAGGATGTGTGGACTACTTTAAATGGAAACAAGGATGACTTTCTTATCTATGACAGGTGTGTGCTTACAGACAAACATGGGAAAATATTTGCATGTATTATGAGTAATGATTTGCAAATCTCTATAACATGTCATTGATATGCAAAAAACAAAGACATCATGCTCAGCTTCTAAGCTGAACTACGTAAAGTGGTATTTACTGGAAAAACAAAGTTACAAAAGCAAAGTCTGCTTTTACATAAGTAATTTTTGAATAAATATTTTTTTTCTTTATAATTGCCATGGATTTAGATGAACATGAGTGAGTGAAAAATTTGGTAACATGTTCATTTTTTTGTAGCATATTTATTTTCATATTAACTTCATTACATCCATGCATGTCAAAGTAGAATCTTTTATCTCATGGAAACTTTTTGAGGAGAGATGTTGAAAATGCCACGTAGATATAAGGAAAAATTAGACAAAACTTTAGGTAAAACTTAAAACTTGAGAAGAAAATTGCTTTGCAGGTGCGCTGCAGTGTCCATCCCAGTCAGAATACCTGTCAGGCTGCATAAAAACACCTGGTTAGGGTGCAGCGACCACTATGCAAAGAACCCTTCTCATTATCCCAATGGGTCTGTAACAAGTGCACCTCTGCCAGTCTTTAGTGCCACTCTAGGACAAGGCTTCTGGCAGTGCAGCTACCACATCAGCCAGAAATGATGCTTCACATCCTGGCCAGTGCAGCTGAGCAGGCAAGCATTGTAAGGGAGATACTGGATTTGCCTGTGAACTGGAACAGAAACACTCCTTGTGGAACTGTACACTGTGGGTGGATTGGTGCAAGTAAAGTGAGATCATAAGAAAAGAGATTTAGTTGTAGGTATTTGTAACCACAGAGTCCTTTCTCTCCTTAGATGCGGCCGTCTCGTGTATCATCTGGGTATGCCCTACTCCTTCCTGCATTTTCAATATGTGGAAGAATCTATTAAGATTGCATACTGCAAAAACAAGTGTGGAAACTGCTCTTACATGGTATTTTCTTGTCTCATTCTGTGTATAATAGAAAAGTGGATTTGATTGGTATTTAAAAAATTATTTCAGTGTGTTTAATCAAAAAATATATGATTTTGAATTTACATATTTCATGCATCTTGACAGATAGCTTCTAAGCATTTTTCTAAGCAAATTATATTTGATTTCGAATAGACTGATTGCCTATCTGAATTCCTGTCCTTGATAGAAATGCAAGTAATTGTCAGAAATGTAATCCAATCTTGGAGAGTAATTCTGTTTGTAGAGCTATAGAGGTAGTGAGCAATTAACTACTCTAATTTTGTGGGATGGGTAAGTACATATTTTTTTTAAACGCAGGAATCAAACTCTAGCTGGTTTGTGTTACTATTTATTGTAGTTTGCATTTAAACACAGTCTACAGGAGTTATTTTAAAAAAGTGATAATACAAGGTGACAAATTATTGTTACTGCTATAAAAGAAGGGTAGCTTTCTTTAGTGACTCATTCCAGACCAGAAATACTTTTAAAGATTATCAAGAAATGTATATACTTCATGAAAGTTCAACGAAAATAATAGTTTTTGATCCCATTGCGCAGCGTTCTAGCTAAATGTAGACCATAGACAGGTCAGATGTAGGATCTAGGATAAGAATAATTGTTATTAGCAATTACTGGAGTTATAATTGCTAAAAAGCCCTGTCTAGTTGACAGTGGTGTGACAACACAAGGCTATTTCTTATATATTCATATGTTCAGCAAAATAGCGCTAATAACTTAAAAGTGTCTTTCATGCTCTGCAAAAATGTCAGTTAATCTTTTACATCTAGTTTAATTGAATTCAGTGCCCTGTATTTAATGCAAGCATCTGTTTTGCAGGAACCTGATATTGATGGTGTCTGTGAAAACATCACTAAAAAAGCAGTTGAAGAGCTGTCAGAGATAGAACCTGAGCCAACAGACCAGCATTCCCAGACCAGCCCGCACAGACATGGACACCACCACCGCCGCCACCACCACCGCCACCATCACCAGGGCAGTCGTGATCCCAAACACGAGAACCACCAGGCTGCTGTTGAAACTGATGGACATCATCCTCACAGCGCCTGGCGCCACAGGCTTTTTGGCCGTCACAGACACGATCAGACAGGTAGTCAGGAGCACGTAGACACTGCCCCTCCAGGAGAAATTGTGGAAATTCCACAAGATAAAAAACTACGAAAGAAAGGGAAAAACAGCTGCAAAAACCAGTTAACCTGAAATTGGCAGACAGGATCAGACTCTACCTCTGGTAGCTGATCCTGTCATTGTCGACACCTTCTGTTTGAAGAGCTAGGGAATTCTGTCACCTGACAGTGTCGCGGAGCGCTACCAAATTCTTGCAGGTGACGCGGGCAGCTGGCAGCAGAGGATGTCACTGAGTCTTGACAGTGCCGTCTGCTCTCTGCTGCCTGACATTCATCACCAGCAGGAGCAAGTGAAACTAGTGACACCTGACAGTGACAGGAAAAGGCAAGGAACTGATCCTGAAAAACAAACTAAGCACCTTCCAGAAAAAAGGGAGTCACACTAGCTCAGTTAATATACTTGCAAGAGCAGAAAAATGAACAGATTAAGTGTTTTTATTGCCCCAAATTCAAAATTGTGCTGAGAGGTATGGGTAAATTGCAAAGAAGGGTATTTTTAGAGCAGCGCTCTTAGAATGATTGAATATCTGTCTAATTCCATCAGTGAAAATCTTCATGATCTAAAGGAATTTGGTTGACCCCTAGTTTGTTTTTCGGTTCCACTGGGAAGGTGTCTGCATTCTCGATTAATTTGTCTTTCTTGTTTCTCTTCTAACATTCTGCTTGCATTTGTGAGGACAGGAGCATAAACTATGACCTAGGGGCTCCTGTCTGATGTTTTGCAATCAAGAACAGAAGAAAACCAAGACAGATACTTTAATCATTTTTCATTAGGAAGACAATAGATTTGAAGTTTGTTTGTTTTTTTTTCTAACCTGGGGATACAAATCATGTACAAGTAAAACTTACTCCTAAGCAATGTGACAGAATAATTCCACATAAAAATGTAATATATAGACAGTAACTGCTTTATTTTTAAGTAACAGATTGATATACTTAACTTTGACAAAGCTTTTTTAACAAAGCTGAGAGCTTTGTGGCTCTTAGGTACAATAAGAGTGTCCATTAATACATACTGCTACAGCATGTAAAATCCTACTGAATCAATTAGATCATCCTGAAGTGAGAAATAGTGTCAACAACTGAGAGTCAGAATCAAAAAGAAGGTGGGATGAAACAAGTTTAATCTTGGTGTAATGTTGATCTTGGTTTATAACAGTGCTGAATTTGATAAATCTGTACCAATTAGCAATCCATATCAATTAACATAATATACCACTTAAACTTGTATCACTTCTCTGTCTATAGCCTAGCATTCCTAATGTTTGATTAACTGAATGGAAGTAAATTCAGTTGTTCGAAGGATCCTGGATGAAGAAGAGAATATTCATGAAAAGAAAACTGCTATGAAAGCATACACCATAATTAATGATGGTTTAATAGGGAAATTACTACTTCTACAAAACCTGAACCTTTTTATTGTGAATGCTGATTAGCAAGAGAGTAGCTTTGAATACATACAGAATGCATGCCTTTGGAATGTTTGACAAGAGTGTTTTCAATAAAACATACTTTCTTCATATCTTGTTTTTATTTTGAGATGCAGAATTTGAAACACTGAAATACTTCAAGTCATTTAGTCAGAATCTCCTCCGTTTGAAGGGCAGGTCTTGACCTTTATTAAGACGTTGCTCCAAATCTCTTATGGTGTTTCGTAGAATTTCAATTTCCTTGTTTTTCTCTTCCTGGAGATGCTGCAGCTTCTGTAAAAGTACAGGCAAAGGCTTCATTCTTAAACATCACATAAAATTGTGTAATTTGCTTTGCTACTGCAAGTAAGATATATTTTAATAAGAATATTTTCCTCAGTATTTTGTATCACAAAATTACAAAAACTATTTCCCCAGAATCCTGTTTTTCTGCCATCCCAAAGTTTTAAGCCTACAAAAAAGAAAAAAACAAACAACAACAAACAAAACCCAAACCCCAAGCATATGCAGAGTATTGTATCAGTGTCACTGATGTCAGATCTAAGTTTCCAGGTTAACAATTCTGCAGTAAAACAACCTCACATGTTGCTCTTCATTGTTGCTTTCCTGTGGTAGGATCAGTATGTCAAGAGCCATGACAGTTGGAGCTGATGATCTTAAAAGCCTTTTCTATCTTAAATTATTCTATGATTCTATGAATTGAGTTATGTAGAGGTGGGAGGGGCGTGTGGGAGAGAGCACATGGAGAAACCCCGGGGAACTCCTGTTTCAAACACCCTGGAACAGTATCTATGTGCTGCACCCTATGAAAGCACCTACCCTTCGATAGATACTTTGTGGCAAGACTGAAGTGTCTGAAAAGGACTTGGTGGTCTTATCCTGAGCTCTTGCTAATTTAGCGTTGAACTGAAAGAATCAGGCAAAGATAAAACGGTGAGAATGAACGGGGGCAGGGGAAGGTATATTAAATATGTCAAGCATAATTTTCACTTTTTATTAATTGCGTTCTTTTACCTGAGCGTAGTAGCAGTAAGCCTTTCTACTAAGTCTAGAGAAACAAGGCTGCTTATATTTATTTTAAAAAGAATGCAGTTACAAACTGTATTTCTTTAAAAAAAGCCTCAAAGTTTTGCAAAAGTAGTACAAACATGATCAACTAAAACCATGTAGATAAAAAAGAGGCTTCTGAAAAAAAGAATAAAATTGAAGGCTTCTCAGCCACATATCTACAGGAGGTGCTAATATCCTTCAGAACCATCATTCTTCTCTTATGTTCCAAGGACAAGTCAGCCTGAACACTGCCACATCTTATTTCTTTTTTGTTGTGTGAAAGGTTTGACGTATTTCCTTAATTCTTTCTTTAATGAGAGTGTTTTAAAATATGAGCAGTGAAATACATGTTGAACGCTCTCTCTTAAATCTCTGCAGGATTAGAAATTTTTTTTAAATTTTATTTTAAAATATATGTATTCTCACCATTCAGAAATTAAAACCAAGAAAGTTAAGCAGAAAACATTGTTGCATTTTTTAATAGCTCAAAATCTAAAACTGTTTCTAAGTAATTTAATTTGGAACAAGAAGAGAGCCACCTTCAGTCTCCCTACATAGTAGGTGGAACTTGACTCCGGAGCAGGAGTCAGTTACCATTGTGGAAGGGAGTACCTGCCACTGATTCTCATAAACACAATAAATAATTAAGTTTTCTAGATTGCATCATATTACTTTGTTAAGTACTAATTAATATTTTTTCACTGCACAGTCTCTTTGAAGTTTACCCAATGCCCAGTTCATCTTTAAGTCAGCTTTGTAATGCATACCTCTATCTGCAGTTTAATTATTTCATTCTGCTTCTCTTCATTTTGAATTTTCAGCTGTCTAGTTAGCTCTAATATTTCCAGTTCTTTTTTCTCTCTCTCTTCTCTATACTCCATTTCTTTTACTTCAACTAGTAACACAGTAACACCAAAATTATTATTATAATAGATGAAATAATATAGATGAAAAATTAACATCATTTTCCAAATTAAAAAACTTTCCTGAACATCAGGTAAACATTTCAGTGGAAGACAATTCAAGCAAAAACCATACTGAAACTATATGAAAACCACACTGTCCTTTTAAAAAGACACCAGTAAGATGGTGTCTTTTAATAAAGGCATATAATTTACAAAAACTTTCCTTGTTTTCATATGGATGACCAAAAAAATCCTACTTTTTAAGTTTATCTCTAATGGAGCAAATGAACATATAAATCAGTTTTTTCCTCACTGAAGTACTATTTATTTGTGAAAATAATGTTCTACTCTCCTGAACACAGATAGAAGATTCAAACAGCAATCTAGCTTACAGTTCAAAGGTTCCAGTTGACATTTAATTCAAAATTTCATTCCTTCTGATCTTTATGCCCACATTCCCAGCATTTGTTCTAACTATCTGGGAGTTTCTACTCATCCCGTGTTGCTGTACTATTGCTTCATTACCGCTGTCTGCTCTCTTCATCGAAGATAAAATTGTATTAAACACTGCCCACTTCTAGCCTTCACATGCTTCCACCAAGAAGAGGAACTCATATTTATCCTAGACAAAACACAGCATCTACAGGTGACAGTATGTTTTACCCATTGCTAAAGCATTCAGTCTTCAGAGAACTTACATTTTTTCCTTGTATCGCAATTCAGTTGTGTTATTTCTAATTTGTGGTCTTCCTCTTTGTTTTTAATTTCTGTCATGAGTTTCTCAATTTGATCCTTATACTCCTGTGAAGGTAAAATGTTTTGTAAAGATCTTTCAGTTTCTGTGCTCTTAGCCTTCTGCAAAGCACAACCATCATGTAAAAATATACAGTACTGTAAAATTCAGTATTTGTTTTATCCTCAGTCTTGTAAATTTAAATGCCCAATTACTTACACAGTCTGGCTGGAGTCCACAGATTAAAAACATAGCAGATTTCATTGTATTACAGCTATCTGTTAATATAAAATTGGAAACTGTACTTCTTAGGAGAACAGGCAAATGGAGAGGTAATATTCCCTTCCAGAGAACAGGATCTGACACAATGATGTTAGTTAAGGGACAACAGTTTCGCCTTTGTGGGTTTTTGACTCAAGGATTGCATGATTCAAGTGTGTGTTTTGTTAGTATTGCTTGCACAAAGAATTCCACAGCAGCAGGAGACACATCAGTGACACCAGCAGCAGTGATGCTACTGCCACTGATGTTCAAAGTTTGAAGATGCCAGTTATAAATTTACTCCAGTAGGGACTCCAGAATTTTCAAGGAATTGTCTGTAGCTGCTACTGTTGAGGTGCTGACTCCAAAGCTCTTGTTGCAGCCTTCTGACAAGATGGCCACTCACCAGAACAGTGCCTGGGGACACTCACCAAGGCAGACACTGACTGGGGATCAGGATATGGGAACGTGGTCAGGTGCCTTCAGAATGACACCAGGAAGTCCCACTATGCTAACATGTGTTTAAGGGATGAAATAATAGTTTATCACATCCTTCAGAAGGCAATACTCATTTTTTACTTGAACAGTCAAGATAATAGCTCTACTGGTACTAATATTTAAGTTTAACTTATAGCACAAACACAGGCAAAGGAAATCAGCAGTGAGATTCCGGATCCTAAACAGATAACACATCTGCACTCTCCACACGGAGAACTATGAAAACAGAGAACTATGACTAGTGCTGCTGGTTTTACCTCCTTTGCAAATATGAGTGCCATAGATACAGAGAACATATATGGAATTTATTATGAGGTACAGATAAGAAATAGAGATTTACAATCTTTGTAATATTTATTCCTCAATAAACAGGACAAAATTCAGAGCACGTCTGATTCTCTGGCAGCGCAACCAGACATCTTCAATGTGAAAACCCTACTCCCACATGAAATTTTTTTTTAGTGCAAGGGATTAGAATGATGAAGATGAATTTGAATTTAAAGCTAAATACAGCTAATAAACCCCGAGTGCATCTTAAATTGAGCCAAATTCAGCACCAAGGAATTTTGACCTCTTAGTTCTTCTAACACCTTCTCCCATGGATACTGTCATGAGAACAATCCTTCTCTTTTCACACATGAAAAATATTAACAGAAGAGCACTAATAAGAGTATCAATAGCAGACACTAAACAAAAAGATGTACAGCATAATAGAGATGCAGTGTTATTCCTTTACCTAAAGAATGATAATTTGTGACATACCTCTTCACAAGTCTTTAATTTATCTTCCAAGATGTGAATGGTTCCCCTCAGTCTATAATTTTCATCTAAATAAACAAAAACAAATATGGTATACTACAAAGTACATTTTTACAATTTCTTTAGCATGAAAGAGGAATAAGGAAATTACTTGTGTTTTTTGACTTTGCTGAACTTTGAGGAACTATTTTTGTAGACATAATCATCATTACAGAACCACATACTGTCTGTTTCCATTTTTTTAACAAGAAAAATCATAGTTTAGGTTTAATCATAAAATTTACTTGGTATTACTACTTAGAACTTTCTTTAGTCTCCTAATAAATGATGCATTCAGGAAAATTTAAATGCAAAGTTCTTTGACTCAGAAAATAAAAGACTATTATCATGGCTACAACAGATTCAAATGGGAAGATGCAAGTTCTTAAGTACCTGTTTCCCAAAAATCAGAAAACTATGCAAACACAGAATTAAAAGAAAATAGATTTAAAAAAAATTATTAGTATCAATTTAAGTATTAAAATATCTGTATACTTCCAATGCTAGAGGTTTATTTATATAAGTTAATATGCCTTGAATGCATAATCGTTATAAAATTAACTTCATGGTGTGTTGCTGAGCTGTAGTATAAAAATATAGCAAACACTCTTTTTTTTTCAAGTAAAAATGAGTAGTCAATGTGGATAACAGCAATAACAGCAATAGTTGTCAATGTGGATAACAGCAATAAATTTAATAACATTATATACTAAGAATTAAGACATGCTGGCTTAACACAGTGATAAAAACTGTGCATAAACACTTGAATAGTCTACAATCTAACAGCTGACTGATACTTTCTCACCTTTTGTAAAATTGCCTGTGTTATGCTACAATGAATTTAAAGCACAACAATTGATTAAAATAACCTCCTGGAGGCAGTTACTAAGTAAACTATGGCAATAATGGCAATAGACATTTATTACTGCACACGATTGATTTAAGAAATTGTTTTTTATTTCTCTTTGCCTGCCAGTAAGTTTCTGTGTCTGAAAAAATTCAATAAAGTTAAATGAAAAAATTAAATGCCTGCTCATTCGAAATTACAGTACAGCATATATATAAAATAGCATTTTTTGCCTTTACCTTTCATGTTACACTGGTTTTCAATGGTTTGTGTTAGACCCTTTATCACATTCTGTAGAGCACTGCACTCTGAAAGAAATTAAAGACCCAGTATTTTTCAATAGTGTCTTTGCAAATTTACACTTTGTTCACAAAGTTTATCAAATATTTTATAACAATTTTCTTTAAATATTACTCTAAGTCTTTTTACTGACTGTAGAGATGATAGATTATTATGACGTGGTTACTGCTTAATTTTAGCTTTTAGTTTGATGATTGATTAAAATCAATTTTATGAAGCAATACAAACAATTTCATAAAAGTATTAAATGTTTGTTTCTAGTCAGAAAACAAGTATCTTTTTGTTTTCTGGGCAATACTAGAAGTTTTCCATATCAGCCTTCCAGCAATTTGATGTATTTAATGAAACTGACTTGCTTTCCTGACAGTATTTCCTTGCCAATTTTCTTTTCAACAAGACCAAGAGAATCCACTCATTGCAGTCTCTCACCCCTTTTTTACCCCTTTCTTGATGCATATAACATTCATCTTATGGCTCAACATAAGCTTTGAGAGATTCAGAATATGTGCTATGGTTCCATTATCTCATTTTATACAACAGAATTATATATGCAAGCTCCTATCAGTTTACACAGTTGTATTTCATAATTTTATTTTTAAAACTGAATTTTTAATATTCAAACACCATGTGTACTTCCTGTAATACAGGATTTAGTTTTCATTAATATGACTTTTATCCTTTATGTTCATTGTAAGTTTATCAGTAGTCACAAAACTGTCAAAGACTGAGAACAGCAGAGGTTCTACAACAGAGGTTGCTTACTTTTAAAACTTCTCTTTCTCTTTCCTGTGTTTCCTAAATGGCTTTTCATTTCCACAACACATAAAAGTTTGCTAAATAAGTTGTTCATCTTATCAAACCAAAGCTCTTTTGAAAACTGTCTAGCATATCGCTGAAGACTACATTACAAGTGAGGAAGATGAACTAAGATCCCAGCAAACAGGTTCAGTTTTCCGCTCAGTCTTTCTGATCGTCAGCCTAATCTTCCATCAAGTCTTTTCAGGCAGCCCAGCACGTTAGCCAGATACCTTTTTCCGTTCCGTGTTTCCAAAAAAACACAGCAGAGGGAGCACGAGCAGCACAGAAACATTGCCTGCCCCTCAGTTCCTGTGCCGGATCAAAAACAACTGTGGAAAAACCCTATTCACAGTCGGAATGACGAGATCAGCATGCCCGTCTGTACCAACTAGTTGTACTACAAATTTCTTCCCATTTGAAAATGTATGGAAATTAACTCAGATGCTTGTAATTCATGCACAATTTGGAAAGACATCTGAGTCAACAGTAGAGCAGCAGCTAGTCTTTAAAAAGAATCACAACTTTTTAAGTGTAAGCCACTCTTTTGTACAGTCCCAAGAATATCTGCTTGTCTTTCTTATCTTTAAAGGATATATCTTTGCAAATCTCATATGTACTTAATTTTGTGACTGGAAAAAAAAATTCTGGGAACCAACAAGTTTTGCTTGCCTACATTAAGAAAAAAAAATTCTGGGAACCAACAAGTTTTGCTTGCCTACATTAAGGAAGAGAAGCAGAATTTTTCTTAATATTTGCAGCCTTGCAGATCACTGTCATAGCCTCTGTTATGGATCCTGTGTAGCTTATTCCCTGTAAGGAATACTGCCTACATAAAGAAAGACTGAACAGCATAAGTGTTCATCTGTATTTATAATTGATTTTTTAATAGGGTAATTACATCAACCACTTTTTCCTTTAACGCCTTAGAAATGCCAAATAAATAAATACGCAACCCTGAAGATGCTAAATAGAACCTCCTTAAGTATTTCAGACAAAAATGTGCTTTCTTTTAGAAAACTACATTAGAATTTAATTCAGAACTGTAGCATCACAAGAGTCTATTTAGTCACCACAGAAAATGTTTAAGAGTAGAAAATAAAGATGTCAGACTTGTATCTAAAATGAATCTGCAATTAAGTACGCAAAACAAAAACTGGTTTCTTGAATCTCATCTTTTCTTAGCAAAGAACGTATCAACAGAAAATGATTAATTTATGACCTTTCAGAGAGTGTACATGCAGGCCAATCTGCCTTTCTTTTTTCATGTTATCCTGGATATAAGTGTTTCACTGCCCTCTCCCTTGATTTTTAGGTGTTTTCTTTTTTCCTTTGTCTTTTTTTTTCAGAATTTCCAATTTCCTTTTACCTTGAACAGTTCTAGGAAAGACTTTTGACAATGATATCAAGGACTCCCCATGGTCTCACTTGTTGAAGATTTCTTGGGGTGTGAAATACTATTTTGTTGTTGCTTAAAGAAACAACAGTGTGTTCTTCAGCCAGGATAAAATTCACTTCCTCATTCCATGACCAGTGGTAGCCGCAAACCCTTCAGGATAGGTGGAACAACACCCTATCCTTCCACAGCCCTCTTTCTTCCTGTTCCTCTGCTGTAAGAAATATCTGTTGCCTTGGACCAACTCTTCAAAAGATACTTCAGGGGCTGTGGCTGAGTTGGTTCTGGGAAACAGCTTGGGACATAAGGCTAGGAGAAATATTTTTTCCAAGCCACAATTGGCAATATCACTCTATAAAAGCCATTCTCACTACTACAGTCTGTTCAGACAACTGTTGCCAGAGTAAAGATTGGAAGTATCAATGCTGTATTGGGTTCCTTGTGCCTCTCCAGTGCTTCAGGGGACCCCTCTATAACCCCATCAATATTAAAGGGGATTCGGTGTCTCTTTTAATCCCACAGTGCTTTGACCTTTCAAAAGGTTTTTATAAAGAATTTAACTATTAGATGCAAAAGTTTTATTACTCTGATTCTGAATACCACATATGCTATTACCTTTTTTGAAGGGTCAGTGTCAATTTAATAAAGGCGCAAAGACCATTTCTATCAATTGCAAAAATAAAAATAAAAATAGTTTAGAAATGTTATAGACTTACTAATTTATAATCACTACACCAGCCTTTCACATCTTTTTGAAACACTCTTAATGTCATCACTACTATTCACAGGCTCTGCTCATCTCCAGTAAAATGTTAACTGTTTTCCTGAAGGTTCCTGTAATAGTCTCTGCTACAGTTTATGTCAATTTTCTGTCCAAGATTTTTTTGAAACTCTACTTGAATACAGTTCAGAACAATAAACTTACAAGCATTTCATATCCTGATATTTGAAGGGTTTACCTTATTGGTAAGTGCATTAATCTAATAGTTTACCTTACTGGTAAGTACAGACTCACAGAATCACAGAACCACAGAAAGGGTCCTTACTGAGTTTTCCAGCCCAACCTCTCTGCTCAGGCAGGGTCATCCCAGAGCACATGGCACAGGATTGCACCCAGATGGTTCTTGAATGGCTTCAGTGGGGGAGACTCCTCCACCTTTCTGAGCTTAACCTAACAGAGCAGCTGTGATAATTGTCTTTATTTCTAAATAAATTCTATCTCTTTGGTGTCTTACTCATATTTTACTTCATTATCATCAAATAGCTTTCAGAATCACCTCTTGGATGTCTCACACTGTTCCAAGTTCCCGCTTTTCACTTCTTTTTGTCAATGCTACTAATATCCCTGCAATTACTCTTACTCATTGATCAGGATCCTTGTCTTACAGCAGTTCTGTCTCCTGTCTATATCGGCACTATTCCTATGACTTCAATATTGTTAAGGTTTTTTTTTTCCTGACTATCCCTGTTGCTGAAACATTACTTCATATTTCAGGCAGATTGCTCTGGTATTTTTACTTGGACTTCTGCCACCCACGCTTCTTTTTTTCGTCCTGTGTTTCAAAAGAAGCTCCAGAGCCTGTTCTCTTCAGTTATATCAGCGTTAACTATCTCAACTAATAATTTCTCTCTTATCTCATGAAAGTGAGGCAATACTGTTTACACAGCTCAAATCTCTCTTCTGACTTTGCTCTGTTTTCAGTCCATTCCTCTTGTTGCAGTCATCCCAGCAGCTCTGGTTTCCTAAGTTGTCTCTTTCATTTTCTCTGCTACCCTTTATATCATAGGTTCTATAGTAAGAATTATTTCTTCTTTTTGTCCAACTTTTCCTTTCCTTTTTTACAAATTGTTTTATATCAACCCACTCCTTTCTAGCTTCATCAATAAAGAAGCCTCTTCTGTTTCTGAGTGACTGTCCTGCACTGTCTGACTTTTGTGCTTAACAGAGAAACTAGTGTTTCTGACTCAAACCAAAGTTCCATCCACTTCACTATGCCACTTCACAATACACACTATGAGATAATTCAGGAAAGACGAAAAAAAAGCTAGATAAATGCTATCATTAGTACATCCTCTCAACTTCCCAAACAGAGAATGAAGGGGTACAATGAGAGATACTGTCTTTGTGTTTAAAAGTTTGTTGGTTTTAATTTTTTTTCCATTTTTTAAAAATTAATATATACTCCTGTTATGCACAGGCTTCTGTGGAACTGATTTAACTTTATTTTGTAATGTGTGGCAAAGTTCCTCCTTTTGTTAGCTTTAAATCAATATACAAGTTTTATTTCCATCTATTTTTTTTATTACATTAGAAAATGAATATTCTATTCTGTAATCACTTTCTCTGTGCCATTCACAGTTTTACAGCTATGAGTCATATCAGCTCTATTCTTTATCTTGGCTGAAAAATTCCCAGCCAACGAGTCTTCCCTCAAATGTCCCAAAATTGTGACCAAACTTGTGAAAGCCCCAGGTGCATTTTCCCCCATGCACCTTCTGGGTGTTTGGCTGGACACAAGGCCATCTCAGAAAGAGTATAGATGGCGACATTGAAAAAAAGGCTGGAGCAGATTCAGAAACAGCCATCCCTTCTTCCCATGGGAGCTGCTTGTAAACAGAGGTTTTTGCCCTTGGCCTATGCAGCAGTTGTGTGACAGGCACACACTAGACCCTGGTCATGACCTAGGGAGTGATTTTCTGGCTTGACATCAGATCTGCCTCTTCACTTGGGACTAAGTAGAGATCCTTGGGCCATGTCTGGCCTTTGTTACCATTTCTGAACTCCATTCTGACTCAGCCTCCGGAGCCACTCTCATCAGTACAGACTTGTTTTTTAATGTAGACTTTTGGCTGACCGTGGTAGTCCTTGCTGGGCCAGCCCTGCATGGGCACAGTGGGAGTGAGCCTTGCACGGTTAAGCCCCTACATCCATGGTCTTTGTTACAGGAGTAGTTGCTGATTCCTTGTACCTTGCTCTCTCCTAGCAATACCAAGCCTTGCCTCCTTCCCTGTTACCTTTTCTAGTTGTGCTATTGTCTATCTTGAGATGTGTGGACCAGAACATGACATAAAAATCACAGACCTTACAGAGTCACAATGCTTATTTCTCTTTTTTTTCATCATCCTGCCTACCACAGTGTTTGCTTCTTTGTCTACTGATATTTTAAGAGAATACAAATATTTTAAGAGAATAAAAATATTTTATGAGAACTGTTTAGAGGACACCAAGACCTCTTTCCTGAAAAGCAACCGACTAACATCAACCATTGTTTATAAAAAATGTCTCCCATTTGTGGTGCTACTGGTCTCCATCTCCCCAGTCATCTTGTACCATGAGTTTTTGGTCTATCTGAAGAGATTTATCATCATAAGCAAACTTTACTCACTCAATAGCTCAGTTTCCTTGCTCAATTTCTGATCATGCTAAATTATCCAAGTCCTCGTGAAGATTAAAATAAAACCCGACTGGCAATCTCCCTCCTGTTTGAAACTAAGTTTATTCCTACCTTGCTTCCCAACTTTTAGCAGGCTGACTTCCCAGAGATGGAAGTCCCACAAAAGATGCACATTTCAGCTACTTTACAAACTACAGAAGAATAAGCAACCACAACCCATGCTAAGCACTAGATATTGTTTCTCATTTCAAATACTCATCTGAAAACAGTTCTAGAATAAAACAAATCTTAATTCTATAGTTTTCCCTGTAATTCCTCCTTTGTTTCACAACTTTTTCATTATGATTATAGACTTGTAATTCCCACTTATAAATGGTAAATGAAGTTTTATTAGCATCCATTGAACAGTCTGAATCCTCATAATATTAATATAAATATTAGTATTTACTATGAGATGGATTTCATTACCATTCAGGGTTAGGCATTACTGCTTTTTCCACATTTTTTCCCCATATTATTTTTATGGCTGAAAATAATGGAAATATCTCTCAGAATTTCTTGAATACATGAAAAAATCATACCTATCTAATAAAGTAACTTACCCTCTTTTACTGATTCCTCCTTTGATTGGCTTAATGCTAGCAATCTGTTACATTTTTCCAGCTGATGAATCAGTAGGTTATTTGCATCATTGATTTCTGATATTTTCTAGAAAATTGGAGAGGGACTAACATTATATTAACATGTTTTAAGTTTTGAGTTTTAAGTGAATAAAAAATTTAACAATTCCACAATACTGCAGTCCAAGCCTGTAATATTTCCCATTCAGGATATTCCTTTATAGCGAAAAATGATACTAGACTTCAGATCCTTTACTGTTCCAAGTTTACCCTGCAGAACTAAGAATGCTGACTTACATAATGAGTTATAAACTATTTTCCTCTCAGTCATATAGCCCAGAGTCTGGGTCAATCCTCTGCAAGGTTCTTTCTACTGCTTGGCATATGAGGCTGTCAACACTCTTGCAAAGCAACAGCTTGAACAATACGTGGGAATAGGAACTGGTATAATAAGTTTATTCCAAGAGAAATGCTAAATTTATTTCAGGTGCTCCTTTTATACTACCTCTAGTATGGATTTGCTGACCAGGAATCCGCAGAAAGCTGGTCAACATCAGTCTAAAAGAAACGCAGTACTGATTTTCCTCAGAGGGTCAATCATTTGAGAAATGACACACACATAAGATAAAGGAAGATCAATGCATATGGAATGTAGGAATTCGTGCTCCTGATAAGGGAATGGCATTTTTCTAGGACAAGGAACAACTTCTGAAAGGATACCCCAGCATTAGACCATCTGGTCTAGCGAGGGGAGGTTGGAACTAGGTGGTCTATAAGGTCCCTTCCAGCCCAAACCATTTTGTGATTCTATCAAAGCAGTGCAATGCAGTTAATCTTCAACATCATCTTCCAGAGTCTTCCTAAGAAAGCCAATTTGGCCTCTGGATGATTAAAATCCTAGCACAGAAACAAAGGCTTCTCAGATTTCACTCAGAGTCCACTCCTATGTCTCCAGGATACAGTCAATACAAAGAGCTTTCCAAAGGAAGTTCGTATTGCAAGGCATAACAGTAATCTGATACAACTTAACATTTTCAACAAATTTTTGAAAATGTCACACAATAATTATAGGTGGCAGTCTCAACATTTTTTACCTTTTTCACTTACTTTTTCTATCTCTGAGAAGTCATATAAAAGCTTATCAAGGTTCACTATACTGGTTTTTTTCATAGTTTCTTCATCACTATGATTCATTTATTTCTGGAACGTATAATCAAATGATGACTAGATATATGTAAAAAAAAGGTCTATAAATTAATATATTTATCATTCACACAACATAAAATCTAAGGCAAAAATGTAAGAAGAACAAAGAAGACTCTTTTTTAAAATCAAAACTATTTTTGCATTGAAGATAAACTTCAGCCTATTTAAGATCTTGCATTTCTGGGAAATACAATGAATGTCAGAAAGCCCAAACAATACCTGCCAAGCTGATATATTGTGGCTGAATTTGGAAATTTTGCTGTAATTAAAAAAGTTAATCTGATTCACTTCCATAGACAGAATAATGCACCGGGCACATATTAATTCAGCATCTTTTATCTGTGTAGATGCTCTAATACTTGGATACTCAGGTTTAAAGGTACTTACATATTTTCTTATAAACAACAAGTGTCAAATCAGGGATAGGCACATAAACCTTGCTGCAGAATAAAAAGACAGTATTTTGAAAGGCACCCATATAGTTCCAGATTTTTAACATAACCCCTATTTTTGTAAATTCTACTTACAGAATCTTCAACATGTATTTGCAAGATGGATCTGAAATGCACAACATGAATGCTTCTAAAAATATTCAAACTATTTCTCAACATCAGGCTCCATGAGACAAAAATTCCAATATCTACTAGTAAACCATGTGGTCCAAACAAAATCACCACTTCTATGTGGAAATGTGTGAACAGCCTTTTTACAAATAACAAAAAAATTGCAATCAGAGAGATGAACTAGAAGTTAAAATGTGTTCACTACCCAGAAACTGAATGAGTTTCCAGACAGAAATACTTGCAGTACAGTTAGGCAAAAATAGGTAAATGCACAACACTAAGCAGAAACCAAAATTACATAACGGAGTAATTTTCTTAATCATTCAATATTTACAAGCTTTTGTGTATATGCAACTTCTTGAACAAAGCAGTAAGATATTGGTTCTGTGTGTTTAATACTTTTTCCTTGTGCCCACTCCTTCCTCAGTGAGACTAAAACTAATTCATAAGCCAAAGCTCATTTTTTTCCATTAACAGTTTTAAATTAACAGAATATAGGAAACTTTGAAAAATTAATGCATCTTAGTTAAATTAATGGGGGTTTTGTTTTTTAATTAATAAGTAATCTTAGTGTCTTACAGCTTACTACAATGCAACTATTTGTCAAGTTGGGGTTTAAAATATGTATTCAGAACACTCAAATTTTTAAAACAATTACCCATCCTAATATTCTGTTAGTTGATGGTCTAAATGTACACTATGAATGTCGGTCCTTTGACTTTTCCAATCCTTATCATGGGCAGTATCTTGTTTGTCAATCGCCATTTTTTTCATTATAATTTTAAAACTGTGTTTAGACATTTAGACAGCGGATAGAATTCAGGGAGCTGCCGTGTTTTGTTTGTGTGTTTCCTTATTCTATGGCATCACTTGTTTTCTCGGAGACAGGATGTGCTCAGTACTTGGCAACAGTACCACTGGGTACAAAACTCCTGCTGAACTGGAACAGTAAATTAAAAATGATGTTGTATTATTAATGTTGTATTTTTTTCCAGCAGGAAAACTCATCACTGTTATTTTTGTTCATATTACTATTACACATTATGTCTTCAAGAGGCATTTTTGTCAAATCTCCCACTCCTGTTTTGAACGGTATTTATGTCACTGAGGAAAAAATTACAGGTTTAAATCGTGGGTTTGATTGCTGTGACACCTTCCTTTAATGCCTCTTTGATCCCTTGCCACCCATGCTTTCCCAGTATCACTTTTGAAACTATTGTAGCTGGTGATCCCGTTTTGAAAGTCAAGTTTTCCATTTTTTTGCTGCATATGGCAGTAAAACATATGTATATAGGGAGAGAGAGAGAGAGACATTAACTGAATGTAGGAATTATTCAGTTGCAGGCTGGTCAGCGCTCCCCGTCCTCTCCCGGTCCCCGCCTACGCCGCGGCCCCTCAGGCACCTGAGGGGAACGCGCGCGCCCGCCAAGGCGGGAAACCTCGCCCCGCCGCGGAGCGTACCACTACCGGCCCTGCAGGGGGCGAGCCATCCCCCCATGCCCCGCTGGTGGGCTCGGCCGACCTCCGCTGTTTACAGAGTCCCCTCAGGTGCGATGGGGCTCCCGCTTAAAACGGGGATGTGTCCTCACTTGGCTAGCTGTTAATTTACTTTATGGACCTAGGTTTTTTACAAAAATAGGCTTTATATTGCATTCCTGGAGCCCAAGGTGCATTCTAGTATGTGACATTTCACCCTTAAGCGGAAGGGAGTAGCTGAGATTCATAAATGCTTGTAGTTGAACAGAACGACAAAAGTCAGGGGGGTCTGCAAAAGTGTGAAGTGGTATGTCAGCTCCTGACCTACTCTGTAAGCACATGGCAGTGGGCTAAAGGGATAAGAGGGAAGGGAAGGGAAGGGAAGGGAAGGGAAGGGAAGGGAAGGGAAGGGAAGGGAAGGGAAGGGAAGGGAAGGGAAGGGAAGGGAAGGGAAGGGGAAGGGGAAGGGGAAGGGGAGGGGGAAGGGGAAGGGGAAGGGGAAGGAAGGGAAGGAGAAGGGAAGGGAAGGGGAAGGGGAAGGGAAGGAGAAGGGAAGGGAAGGGAAGGGAAGGGAAGGGAAGGGAAGGGAAGGGAAGGGAAGGGAAGGGAACGAGGCTTGGGTCGTCTTCATCTCCCCTGTAGTCCATGTCCATTTGTTAGCCTCATTCCTGCATTTGTACTGTGCTGGATTGTGCTCCAGAAACTGGAACAACTTTGTCCTGGAAAGTGCTGCGCTACTTCGACAAGGCCTTCTCCAGCCACATCTTGTTCTTTCTCACGCTGTGTTGCTACCAACAATTCTTGTCTGTTATTACCAGCTGTCCTTTCTTGGCTCCACAGCCCTCCAGGTATCCGTATTCAAGACATACGCATCGAGACATACACCTTTATCTTCTGAGATTCTAGAGTATAAATCAACTTCTTGTCCAAAATGCTAAATACTGCATAGCTTTCTCCAATAAACAGTTTTTGTCTGTAATAGAGTGGGAAGATGTTACATCTTGAATGTGTTTTGGTGCTGTCCCCATGATCAGAACTGTCTGCTGTGCAAATCGGAAGATGTGAGTGCATGCAGAACCTTTTGTGCCTGCAAACACCCAGAGAAATAACAACCTACCAGTCAGAGTCACACGTGCTGTTTTTACAGGCAGCTGCTTTATCAGAACATCTGTGGGTTGGTTGTGTGCACTGGGACATTGACTAGGCAAATTGATAAAAATAATTTTCATGGATAGAAGGTCTGCAGCTGACATATCAGTGGGGAAAGGACGCAGTGCTAAGTGTGTCATGGGCAGATATTAATAGAGAAAGAGGTACTCAGGGAACTTGGTACACGCTACTCACATTTTCTAGCTCACTTTCCCTGCTTCACATACCAATTTTTACAAAACCTCTTTCACAGTTTCAATCGTCCTTGTAAATTGCACAAATTTTTCAAAAGGTTTGGTACTTTCAAAAAATTAGAATTAAATTTTTTTAATTAAGTTAACAAAATTATTAATCACAGAAATTAATGTTCCTCTAGACCTAGAAAAAAAGTCCACTGTCGGTTACTAAAGAGAGAAAACCCCACCAAACTGTTGAGTAATGAGCATTTTACCACACAGTAAACCACAGCATATTGCACAGACTGGTTTTTGTGTTATTTAGCTGTATTTTTGTTGTATGGATTACATTCATAGGAAGACAGAAAGTGAAGACTAAAATCCTATTCTTACAATTAAACAAAAATGTTACTCAGTATCCACATGTTAAATTTGTGATAATGCTATGCTAAATGACCCATATGTAAATATGTCATCTGACTTCTGGGAAGGTGATTACTATGAACAGACTGGGCAAAAATGCAGAAAATAAACATTGAGGGAAAAATGTTTGACAGATTTTGACGCAGAAATACATGGAATGAAGTCTATAAGCCCAGGGTAGAACATTTAGCTTGTAAAAGATTAAACAGTCAGCAAATATTCTTTTGTTTTATCTTTTAAAATATTGCTGCTAAAATAAGCAGTTTAACACTGCATGCTTCCAAAAGATGAGATTTTTATCTGTAGTTCATTTAGAGTTCATTCTCAATTTTTTTGTTCTTTTATAGGGTAGTAACTTCTCACACAAGGCAGTTCAAGTATCTGGTGGTCACTGAAAAAATGTTTGACATCCAATGTGTATGAGGCAGGAAAGCAGCAGGTAGCTGATGATGCATACTGCAACATACAGCGAGTTTCTAACACGTATGGAAAATACTGATGCCTTTTATTGCCATTGTGAGCATCCCTGTAAGAGAAACTGCTGCACCAAGGACCTGTGACAAGACATTGTTTCATATTGTTTCTCACAAACAGCACAGTCTATGTACATTTAAAATCTCATGGCTAGGCGTGGGCTTGAGCAGTGTTTTAGTGATCTTCATGCTGTTTTGATGGTCTTATACAGCCGTCTGTACAACCCTAGCCATCTCAAATGGATGTGTCAGATTCTTTCACGGAGTTAAACTTTGCAACATTCAAAGCAGTTTACAAAATTACTTGTTTTGTCTTTTTCTGAAGAACACACAGAAGGAATAGCACAGGTTTTAACCTGCTCTAGACTGCCAGAGCACTCATCCCAGTGTTTGGCAGAGTATTACGTTGACTTTAGCGTCAGACTGCAGAGTAGCTTAATATGATGGGAATATAAATTGTACTCTCATGTATCTGGGGCATCAATGTACTGTTTGACATGTTATATTCCTTTTGACAAAAGGATTTGTTTTTCTGGTTTAGGAGATGAAAGCTGTCAGAAAGGGTATTTGGTAAGTACCCATTTCTGTTGCATTCTCCAAAATGTTTAAATTTTTCCAAACAATGAAAGCAGAAATATACACAAAATACATACAAATGCGTGTTTATTTGTATTGAGTTTGCATGACCATGTTTTGGTAGCAGGGGAAGAGTGGGGAGAGCTACAGGAGTGGGTCCTTAGAGATGGTGCCAGAAGCTTTCCCCATGTCTGGCAGAGCCAGTGCCACTGGTTCCGAGGCAGACTCACTGCTGGCCAAGGCCAATCCCATCAGAGACAGTAGAACCACCTCTGTGATAATGTATTTAAAAAGGAAAAACGTTACTGTGCAGTTGTAATTGTGCTCAGAGAAGAGAGGAGTGAGAATATGAGAGAGGAGCAGCTCTGCAGAAACTAAGGTTAGTGCAGAAGGAGGGGCAGGAGGTGCTTCAGGTGCTGGAACAGATTCCCCTGCAGCCCGTGCTGAGACCCTGGTGAGGCAGCTGTGCCCCTGCAGCCCTTGGGGCTCAGTGCCAGAGCAGGAGGATGCCCAAGGGAAGGCTGTGATCCTGTGGGAAGTCCATGCCGGAGCAAGCTCCTGGCATGGTGTGGCAGGTTTGCTTGGGAGGACCAGTGACCCTGTGGGGGACCCATGCTTGAGCAAGCTGTTCTTGAAGGACTGACCCCCATGGAAAAGGACCCATGGTGGAGCAGTTCATGAAGAACTGCAGCTCATGGGAAGGACTGACACTGGAGAAGTTAATGGAGAGCTGTCTCCCATGGGAGGGACCCCACGCTACAGTAGGGGAAGGACTCCTCTCCTTGAGCAGCAGCAGGAACAACATGTGGTGATGTGACCATAACCCCCATTCCTGTCTCCCTGCACCACTGGTGGGGAGCAAGTAGAGCTGGGAAAGGAGGGAAGTGTGGGTGGAAAGTGTTTTCAAGATTTGTTTTATTTCTCATTATCCTGCCCTGGTTTTGATTTGTAATAAATTCAGTCTGTTTCCCCCAAGTCAAGTCTGTTTTGCCCGTGATAATTGGTGAGTGATCTCTCTGTTTTTATTTCAACTCATAAACCTTCTGTTTTACTTTCCGCCCCCTGTCCAGTTGCAGAGGGGAGTGATAGAGCAGCGTTGGTAGGTACCTGTCATCCAGCCAGGGTCAACCCACCACATTCTTGAGTATAGTAATATAGTAGAACACATTTAAATACATAAGTATATAAATAAATATATCTATTTCTATGAGCAAATATACCTGCTAAAACGGTGTCTCTAGCCATAAAAATCACCTCAGGAAAAAATGTTGATTTCATGTTTGTTACCTAAGTATTGGTGTGGGAGTCTTAAGGGGGAAAAAAATATTTGCTTACTTTCAGCATGTGTTCTAGCTGTTATTTTCTTCAGAAACAGAACAGAAATTTCTGTTCACAAAGTATTTTTTTCCTCTCTTCAGGTGTCCTTTTGCTTGTCAAAGGATGACCTAATCTCTGCTTTATAGCTTCGGTAGTTGAAAAAAAAAAGGTTTAGCATTAGAGATTTTGATATGATTAAAAGTTTCAATTTTTGTAACTTGAGACTGGTAAGCAGTAAATTTCTTATCTTCCTTATATGAATCCCATACCTTGCAATTTTAGCAGGAATGTTGTGTGATGTAATATGAACAAAAAAAAAAAAAGAAAGAAAGTAAACACTAGCTAAATGACAAATGAAATCTCCTAAAATGTGTATCATTCTGTGAATCTGTGAAACCATCTTCTTTGTGAGCTCTTTTACATGCTCAGTATAAAATGGCTTTTTTTGCCTCGAGAAATAACTTCCCAAATTACTACAGATGGAAAACTATCTCACTGTATCTTGCTGTCTACAGGTCTTTTTCTGGAATAGCCTGTGTTCATCTGCAGCATAACTCATAATAAAGTACTTAGTCATATGGAATGAAGGTAGCCCGTTCCAGTGCTTTGTTGTGAAGACTGGTATGTGCTTTTTCCAAGAGGAAAAAAAGCCCCTTGTATGCCATTAGACCTTTGCAGTCATTTAGCTGGTCAGAACAACGCTTTTGTTTTAAAAGTTTCAACCATCACCCAAGCAGGAGGGAAAGCTTTGATTTGTAGCAGAGCTTGTTGTTCTTTTTCTGACGTGGTTTTTTTTTTCATAGATCACAGAATAATAGAATGGCCTGGGTTGGAAGGGGCCTTAAAGGCACTGTAGTTCCTACCCCCCTGGTGTGGCCAGGGACACTTTTTGCTGGGTCAGGTTGCTCAGAACTCCATCCAGCCTGGCCCTAAAGACTTCCAGGGATGGGACAGCAACAGCTTCTCTGGATGTGTAAGTATCTATGGCAAAACAGAAATCAAATACCTAGACTAAATAATTTAACTATGTTAAAATAAAAGTTTAATCTATGCTACAGGGAAGAGAGTGTCTATCTATATTCAGTTATTCTTGTGCCCTGAGTTCTTTAGTGGTCAAGTATTCTTCCCTGGTGTATCAATATCATCCATTTGGAGGCACTTCCATAGACAATATAATTATGCAAAACCAGATTCTTGATCTTGCTGAAAATCTTGAAGTCATTAGTATGATTTTATCCTCAGAAGATTTTCACTTTGCAAATTACTGTTTACTTTTTATACTGCATCCATGTCAGCATTCCAACTGTGTCAAAACTCTATCCTGCAAGCCATGGTGCAAGCCTACAAAAACTCAGTCTTTTCTTGGAAGCATTTAACAGATATTCTATCCACTTTAAATAGAATATAACAAAGATGACTGATGGAGCTCAGAGATGAAGAATAATAGAGAAAGAATAAACTCAAGAGAAGAAATTGTGTTGCTTTCTGGTTTTCTAATTAAGCTCACATGTATTTCTGTGCTTTCCCATCTACATTGGATTTCTGTTTTTGTTGTATGCTGATGGGTCAAACTATTATAATTTCAATTTTAAGCAGAAATGTAACAATTATATTCTTACAATTTATTTGTAATTCTTGATCTCTTGTTCTCTTAAAATAATGTTGAATTTCTTACCTAGTTTTTCTTGTACACCTAAAAAAGCCCAGGTTGGTAGTGAGTGCTTAAACCCTGCAAACGTCTGGCAAGGAACATATTATCTGAAATACATTTCTCTGAAATCACAGAAAATTCTGAGATGGAAGGGACTGAGAGGAATCACCAACTCTAAAGTGAATGCCCCATGTAGGGATCAAACCTGTGATCTCAGTGTTAGCACCATGCTCTAACAGTAACCATAGGATGTTTTGTTAGGGAGTATATTTTCCAGCAATTATCAAATCTTGTCTTATTGATCCTATCTGAAGCTGTCCATTTGGATAGTATTTTCTTTGTTTTCTTACTTTTCCCTCCATTAACTATTAGTCCTTCTCCTGTGGAAGTTAAACAGTTGGGGGCAGTCTTGTGAGAAAGGAATACTTGTGCATAATTTACTGCATCATTCCCTGTGGAATCAGGAATGTAAAGACATACTAAAGTCTATTTTATTTCTATTTATTTCTCAATTTCAGTGCCAAGCTGAAAGCATGCATCTTGCTTCTAAATAGTCATTTAATACATTCCTCAACAAAGTAAATTCAGAAGGTTTTTGTAATTGATCGATTGGTGATTGGTAGGAATCAGCTAACTAATACTAACCACGTTCAAAAGGAGGTGACACAATTTTGCCATTATTTATACTATAAAATCAAGAGACCACGTGTCTTTTGGAGACATGGAGTTTTTAATAAAATAGGTCATTCTTTGGCTAATCTGTTCTTGGTATCTGACTGTGACTATAAAGTGTATAATCCTATCTAAATAAAATTTTGCATTTTCAAACACAGTAGGTTTACAAATCTAATTGCAGTTAACACAGGAGCTTGTCGACAGTTGCACATTGTTCCAGCAGTAGTTTGATTTGGAAAATGTGACTTAAAATTTTCATGACATTTCAGGGCACCAATAAATCTTTTTCATTCCACCAAAAAATATGCTGTGAGAAAGAAGGAATTCCACCACATAGTTAAAATCTTGGCTTAAGGAACCCAACACAGCTAGGCCACAGGTGGAGGATAGGATGCTCATCATGATCTCTGGGTAGCAACTATACCTCAGATGTGCTCAGATGTCTGTTGAAGAAGGGTTGGACCAACTAATTTGGTACCACTAGTTTTCGCTAGACATCATGTTGTCTTTACTAAATTTCCAAGCCTGAGACTTACTCTTCCAAGGAAAGTACATTTAGTTGGCTCACAGAATTAGTTCCTGAAGGAGTTTTTAATGCAGAAGGGCAAGGTTGGTATTTCTTCTGTAACTTGAGACTGTAGCACAGTACATGCTACACAGCTGCTAGGAAATAGATCTGAAAAGTTTTAGTATGAGGAAGTTAACTGATACTGTATTGTTCTATACTTTATGTCTTTCTAGTATAATATTCTAGTAAGGTTTTGTATTCAAGGGAAAAAATAGAAATTAAAAAGAAAAATCTGTTGAAATTTCTACTAAAAAATAAAGAGACAAATCAGTTTCCTGGAATGTCTAGGTCTCAGGTGTCTGTTATGTAACAGATTTAATTTCCTTCAGTATGAGCTCAAAAGCAGACCAAGGACAGTAGTGGGACCATAATTTGTAGCATTGTGATGGGAAGCTACAGAAAGTTGTAAGCATAAGCTCATTGACTTTGCTTTTACTCCCACTAAGCATTCTGCAGACTTTTGTTTCTTCCAGTGTCAAGGGGGAGTTCACCTATGTTTTCTCACAAATTACCACATGATGTGGGATGATCTGCTTGCTCAGACTGATTGCAGGAAGCTAATGTTTCATTAGTCAGCTAATTTTCATATATTAAAGAAGCTTATATTATGCAAAATGAATACAAAATACTGTAGTGATAAAAAAATTAAACCTGTCAAACAGTGTGCCAGTTTACTAGATGCATTGGTTTTAATAACTGCATCTGCTTATCATGCTGACTGCTGGCAGCCTCTCTGCTGTGCCTGTTTCTCTGACATCACTGGTAGAGTTTCTCTTCTGCTTCTGCATGTTACCTACTCTAATTGCCGTGATTAGAGAAGATAAGGAAGCACTCGCTCAATACAGTTATGCCAGAGTGTTTAAGTAGTGTACTAATCACAGAAATGGATTTGGACCACATCTTGCTTCTCTGTGGCCTGAGGGCATGGTTTCTATGGCAGTTAAAGCACTGATTGTGTAGCAATTAATAATGATTAGTCAGAAAGAAGAATTTGTACTGCTAAATTACATTTAGACAGAGTCAGTTCCAAGAGAGAACATATCCACTTGCATCTCAAAGTTAATTGATTATAAAAGCTGGTTAAATTCTTACCAATTCCATCATCTTGGTGAAATAGATATTCTGAGTTAAACTGAAAAATTTGTATTGCAAAACTAAGATTCTGTAGTGTTTACTTCTTGTCCCACCACCCAAATTTGCATTTCTTCTGTAATAAAATAATATCATGCTCCAAACATTTCCACAGAATTCACAGAATGTCTAGGTTGGAAGAGACCTTAAAGATCATTTAGTCCAGCCCACGCCCTAACACCTCAAGTAAACCATGCCACCGAGTGCCACATCCAGTCTTTTTTTAAACACATTCAGGGATGTTGGCTCCAGCACCTCCCCAGGCAGACCATTCCAGTACTTTATCACTCTTTCCATAAAAAACTTTTTCCTTACATCCAGCCTATATTTCCCTTGGCACAGTTTAAGACTGTGTCCTCTGGTTCTGTCAGTTGCTCCCTGGAGAAAGAGACCAACCCCGCCTGACTACAGCCACCTTTCAGGGAGCTGTAGATGGTGATAAGGTCACCCCTGAGTCTCCTTTTCTCCAGGCAGAACACCCCCAGCTCCCTCAGTTGTTCCTCACAGGATTTGTGTTCCAAGCCCCTCACCAGCCTCGTTGCCTCCTCTGGACATGCTCAAGAGTCTCAATGTCCTTCCCAAATGAGGGGCCAGAACTGGACACTGCACTCAAAGTGTGACCTCACCAGTGCCGAGTACAGGGGGAGAATGACCTCCCTGGTGCTGCTGGCCACACTGTCCCTGATACAGGCTAGGATGACTCTTTTCTCCCTTTTCTCCCTTTTCCTCTCAGATGAGGTAGTCTGCAACAGGCACATGTTTTTTGTCTGGTAATAGGCCCCTGAGAAAATCTCAAAGGAAAGAAAGTTGCCTGTGGCTAAATGTCATATAGTTTGAAGTTTTTCTTTGAACCAGAGAATTATTTCCCATTCATACAACTATGCTGATGCATATGTAATTAAATATACTAAACTGTAAATGACAGTAAAGTGTTCCCAATAGAGACTGCCATCATTAAATTGCAGTGTTTTAAAAATCATGGCAGGTGTAAAGAGCACTTAACTCTTCTTTAATACTTCATTTTAAAATAGAAAATATACCTTTTATAATGTTATTTTTCATTCAGACTGAACAGCCCTCATAATCTGCTGATCTCACTCCCCATAAGTCAGAAAAAATATTTCACCCTAAGTAGTAAAGAGTAATAGTGCAAGTCATTATGTTTGACAAAATTATTTCTTATCTTAATGGAAACTAGTATAGATGAAGCTTTTTTCAGTTTCTTGTAACACTAAGCCTTGGAAATTTACATTTTCTTTGATGGATAAAAAGAGGCTCAAACTTTTCCAAAACAAGATAGCTTCTTGCTGACACCAACAGACAGGCAACAGAGCAACTTGAGTCCTTGCTTTTGATAACCAACATGTTTTCTGAACAGAGATACTAGGACAGATTAAACACTGCCAGGTAATCTATGAACAAAGTGTCGTTCCAAGAAAGGGAACACATGCAGGCAGTTCATATGCAGGCTGGCCAACGTGTTTGAGACGGGCTTTAATGTGACGGACTTTGGAGATGAGATCCAAAATGGCAATGCTCACACCATTCCATCCAATTAGGACACAGACTAGGCCAACCAGAGCAGTGACAAATGTTCCCTAGCTGCCTTCAAGGGTAATAACCAAAAGGTCAGCCACCTCAAGGAGGGGGGTGTGTGTGGTTGTGATAATTCACCAGCACCCTTCTTGGGAGACCTGCATGCCCAGCTACCTCCCTGGAATGTTTGTAGACCAATGCATGCAGCATAGGGAATAAAAAAGCCTTCTAATATGTAATGCTTGGCTGGTTCAAAGAGAGAAGAGCTGTGGATGTTGTCTACCTAGATTTCTGCAAGGCTTTTTAACACTATCTCCCGTAACACCCTCACAAGAAGCTCAGGAAGCATGGGCTGATGAGTGGACAATGAGGTGGGTTGAGAATTGACTGTCAGAGCTCAGAGGGTTGTGATCAGCAGTGCAGAGTGCAGTTGGAGCCTGCAGTCAGCCGTGTTCCCCGGGGCTCAGTACTGGGTCCATCTTGTTCAGTTTATTGATCAGTGACCTGGATGAAGGGACATGGGATGAAGGGACAAGGTTGAGGATGGCACAGGGCTGGGAGGAGTGGTTGATACTCCAGGTGCTCTGTGAGACCTGGACAGGATGGAGAGTTGTGTGGAGAGGAACGTAATGAAGTTCCACAAAGGCAAATTTGCAGGGTCCTGCAGTAGGGGAAGAATAAACCCATGCACCAGTACAGGCTGGGGACTACCCTGCCCATCACAGGATGTTCCAGCAGCATGTAAATGGGTCAGCTAAACTGGCAACACATCTTGGCCAGCTCTGGGTGCAATATGTCCTATGTCTCCATACACATCCATTAGTGAAAACACTGGTTATATAAGGCATTGTTTCTATTCTAAGGAAAGTGGCTTTATGCTTTATTCTGTGAGAAATACTTGTTTTCTCCTAATAAAATCTCTATTTTCCCTTAAAAAAAATTACCTGCAAAAAACCACATTGTGTCCAGACAGATCAAAGACAATACATTTATTAAACTTCGAGAAAAACAAACAAAACACTAACATAGAGAAAGTTAAATAGAAACTGAAAGACACATCTTCTGACCGGCATATCATGGCTTGTGTGACCAGTAAAGTACCAAAATGACATTCTGAGTTTGACTGAGGTATTTAACTATTTTTGGCAATAGAAACAGAGTAAGAAACTTCTTTCAAACACACACATAGGCATTACTTGCATTAGTGTCTACCATCTATGAAATTTTATATGAAACTAAATAATGCAGCTGTTAGAAAATTGTAGCAGCAAATTAGCAGAATATCTAATGCACATTTACCATAAAGTACGTGCTAAACTTAAAAATCCCACCCAGTAGTTGGGCCCAGTTGTGTAGCACTTGGTCACAAAAAGAGCATCAGTGAGTTCAGTTGGAGACATCATAAGCAAGACCTGAATTTGTTGCACATCATACACTTCTCTTCAGGTCAGAGTAAAGAAATGAATGTTCCTATTTGCCCTCTAAGAAAGAACCCTGCTGTGATAAAACCATGGCTTAGGAAGGTAACTCCTGAAACAATAAGAGTTAATTGCAAAGCTCTGTCAGGCTCTTAACATATGCAAGAACAAAGAGAGCTTCCCCACTGAGTTTCAGTTTTCTCTCCTTTTCTTCTGAAAGTGTGCCTAACACGGTCAGAGGAGATGCTGTTAGGCTGCAAAAACGAAAACCACATTTGAACAATACTGCACTTGATCCCCTTGTTCCACTGAAGTATTTTAATCCTGTTATATATTTAAAAATTAACTGCTGGCTAACTTCTGAAGTCCTTAATTTATTTTTTTTAAATAAAGACTTTATGTGGCACTGATTATAAATGATACCTTTGGCTCACGAAGGGCTTCAGAAGTTGGTCAAATATGAAGATACTATGCTGCTAAGTTATCAGAGCTTATTCACGTTTCTCAAAAATATTCAGTGAAAATTTAGTTGCACAGTGCTTAATACTGTGCTCAACAAGATTTTGTTTATAAAAAGTGTATTATTATTATCATTAACTAGATTCTGATGAGGAACAGAATAATTTGCCCAAGTATGCTGTATATTTTAAAATTTTACACAGAACTTTAAATTGCATGTATATTTCTATAATAGTTCCCATAAGAAAGTAATAGAATCTGTTACTTTTAAGTTTCTACAATATTCCAAAAATTTATATAGGTTTCTTTGGAGGTATAAAATGGCTCTGTAAAAACCTATTTTTATTTTAGCTGTGAACAAAATTTTAAAAAACAGAAAATTCCTTTTTAGGACTGCAGCAATTACATTACTTAAATGGGTCACCATAATTGAACAACAATATTTGGTGTAATAGAAAAAATTTATGGTTTTACAACCAAAGTATTAAAATATATTTTACCAATTTACAGAAATCAAAATAGATGTGTTATTTAGTCAAGCTACTTTTGTGTTTTCACCTATATGATCAGTTCCCAACTATTGATATAAAGATCTCTGCCAACAGCAGTTTTTTCCTAAATTCTTACACTTTAAACCACCTGATTTTTAGATTTATCAAAATGCACAATTTAGTGTACATTAAACAGCAATTTCAATGTTTAATTTCACAAAAATCAACACCCACAAGAACAAGACAAAACAGCCTCAAGACAAATTCATAGATAATATTTACAGAACACAATAGGAATATTTTGATGTATATTTTACGCTGCGACATTTCAGATAAAGTTATAGGAACCACGAAAAACTTTTAGACTTCATTTTGGTTTCAGCATACAAGCCCAAAACTGACTCTTTGCTGTGAAACACTACACACACTTAGTGAAAAACAGAGCTATGGCATGATTTTATTCAGCTGGTCTGTGCTCACATAGCCACAAGACGTGTTGAATTCCTTGTCTGGCACTGGCAGGGCGGTGGCATTGAGCACAAGGCCTTGTGGAGACTGAACAATGTGGATCGATGTATAGTCTGCCACAGGCATCTCTGAACTTGGGGCTGCTGCTGTTGAAGCTCCAAAATTAGCAACAGTAGTGGTAAGGCTCTCTGTGGTGAAGTAACCATCTTCATTATAGCCTTGTTCCTGAACACGTGGCTCATTCTCTTCGTGAGAAGTCACAGCAATGCATTTTTTCACATCTGCCTCACAGAAATAGGTGTTGTCCATGGTGAAGCTTGGTTCTGTGCAGCCTTCACGCTGTGCTCTCCCCAGCTTGGATTTCTGCCCTGGTGAAAGAACAACCCTGCCTGCTGGAGTAATATCACTCACTTGAGCGTAAAAGTCAGTACTTGCCAGTGAATTCTGGTTGCTTATCTGGCTATGGACTGATGGACGGGGTGACTCAACGCTGTCTCCAAAGGGTGCCCACAGGTGGCTGTTTTCAGACTGAGTACTCCTATGCTGGCGTTGCAGGTCTGTGTTGGCAAGGCTTGGAAGTGACTCATAATTATCTTGCCTGTCAAGACACAAGAGATCCTCTTCTTTTTCAGTAGTCTTTTTGAACTGATCACTATCAGAGGTGGCATCACATGTGTCGCTTGTGCTGAAGTCTGTCTCTGGAATATCTGGTTCACAACAACTGGCCCGTCCAGAATCATCATCCTTCGCTCCCAAGGAGCTGTGAGATTTCAGATGATCTTCACTCAGGAGCCTGTCAGTGTCTGAGGCTCTGTTCTTTTCATCAGGGTCTTCGATGTCCAACTCAATAAACTCAACCCACAAGTCATCAATGTAGAGCTGTGTCTTGTAGTTGTCATGGCAGGCTAAGATGGAATTCACTTCATCTAGCTTTCCTTTCTACAAGGCAAATAAAAAAGAATTTTATAAAGGAAGTAATAGAAATGCTTGTCCTTTTTATAATGTTGACTTATGTAAAGATGACTTATGTAAAGATGTAGTTATGTAATAATTGCAAAGGGATTAAAAATTATTTTATGCAAACTAATTCTATGGCAACTCCCCAAATGTCAGAATTTTCTTCTACAAAGTTTTTCTGCCTGGGACAACAGTTGTCATCTTCTACTACTATAAAGATTCCCACTGTAGATTTTAGAGTTCGATATTACCTTCAAAAGATCTGGGTCAATCCCTTTAATCTTTGGAACTGGCACAGGAGGAAAAATAAGCATTTTTAACCTGAAAAAAAAAAAAAGGCTTTTAATTGACAGTGGTCTTTTTTGAGGAAGTTAGAAAGAAGACAGGCTTACATTGCATTTATATTTAATTACTCGAAAACTTAAATGTTTGATAATAAAATTTCAAATACTCCTAGGGAAAAGAATATTTCCTCTCATTGCAAATTAAGAAACAAGTTCTCTGCAAGCTTCCTTTTGGAAATCACTTAAATTTATGTGGGAATCCATTTTGGAGTCTGGTCTTTGACAATTCAATGCTGTATAGAAAGAGAGTAAATTCCTAGAGCTCTGTGAATATATTCCCTTTATACATATTTTCAATGCAACCTGATACAAACCTCAGTATGTCGTGACCTTTCCAATTTTTTTTTTCAGGGATACAGTAGCCTTGCATATGCCCAATAAATTTAAATAGGGGAACAGAAAATAGGAATTGGTGGAAAGAGTGAATTACTTTAGAACTAATAAATAAAACTGAAAAACATCTGCAAAAATTTAGGCTAGTATTTTGCCATCTCTATGACAGTTCTGCTTCTTGAATTATTAGTGCAACAAATAATAAAATAATTTGTAATTAAGGCAGGGCGTTACCCTTGTGGAGAAAGGTCTAGTAACTTCCTTGGGCATTTGCAGGCTGTGGAAATACATACTATTCTAATCCTTCATAAAGTGCATTCCTAATTTTTAGGGGACAAAAAACCCCTCCAAACCAAACCACTCCCCAGTTCTTGTTTTCCCTTAATACAACAGTAGCTGTTCATGCCTATCTCCTCCATGTTACCTCTCTGCTTCTTTTGCAAACAGATGAACAAAAGAAAAATTCAAAATTCTCTTTATACTGGGTTAATTGCCTATTTTAGAAAGTAAGGTGTGGAAAGTGGTGAATACAAATTCAGATATTAGCTTTGCTGCCTTTTTAGGGATGTTGGTGAGGTCCAGAGAGGGTAGCAGATGTCTTAAAGAGTGCCTAGAGAGAAATCTAGGCACCTTTGGCTTAACCATGGCATGTCCAAATTCCTCAGATGTTTCTGGTTTTGAGCAGATCCTCAGTGTTCTGCCCAGAAAGCCTACTGAGAGCCAGAAATACAGTAATTTTCCATCTAATCTCTGGAGAGGCAGTGTAAACTGGTTGGGTTCTCAGAGTTTGGACTTGTGCTTTACAGCTGAATCCACAAATCAGGTATTCTGACAGGACTGGGCATTGCTTCTAATGAAACAGACAAAGAATTTTACCACTCACTGCCTGGAGAAGACATTTGGGAGGGAGAACTGTGCTCTGCTCCTTTCTTAGCCTAGCATAATTCAAGCTTTCATCTCTCAGCTCTAATGACCTAAACCTATGGCATCTGTCCTACAGAGACTCGCTCAGAGCCTGTGAGATCATAACTGAGGAAAATATTAATTGGCATCTTTCAGAATCAGAAGGTAACCAAGCATGGATATTTTGCATTATGGAAAACCTATGCAGGCTGCTTCTCTGCAGAAAATATTGCCATTTCACCACTAAATGGCAATGCTTGAAGGAAAGGGTGTACACCTGCAGTCCAGAAAAACTTTCCACATGAGATCCTCAGTAGAGAAAAGCTTCTTCCAGCATTCATGATTAGCGTGGAAGATATTTATAAAATCTGATTAGAGATATGCTTCAGACTTGAGGATTTTCTCACTGAGAAAATTTCTCAGACTGATCCACCTGTTGTTCAGTGTGCTGACCTTAGCTCCTGGTGCTACATGCACATTGCTCCATTCTGACACATCAAGCTTTTGTCATAAATTGTATCAGGAGCCTTGCTCTTAAATCTGGGATTGGGATGCTATTGCAGGGAATGGCTCCCTGAAATTAAACTCTGTCAAAGCATAGAGCTTGCCTAAATAAAAAATTACTGCCTAATGAAAAATTTATTTTTAGATCTGCTCCAAATGCACCAAATTGTTGTAATTTCAGTATGTGAAATGAAATTTCACCATTTTTTGGTATGTGCAAAACTACTCAGTGTTCATTTTCAAAGTGTATACCCAAGACCACTGACAACACCCATGTGTGCACTGGGTCTTGACCATGGTGTTGCTCCATAGTGTATAACAGTACTGATATGACATCCAAGTTGAATTCTGCCAAAACCTACCCCTGAAAACACATATTAGAAGATTAATTAATTTTAACACCTGTTATTTTTATTTATGTTTCATTCTTTCATTTTTGTATATGACACCATTTCATAATTTTTACAAACAATGCAATTCTGTGCTTAGTTGCATTTTATTCCTGTTATCTACAGAAACTGCACTTTATCCACAGAGACCAAATATTGCTCTATGAATCAATCTCTTTCCCTTGGCTTCAAGAAGTAGAGTTTAGTGGAATGGTCTAAGAACAAAATCAAATATATAGACATAGGTTTGTATTAAACTTTTGAACAGCATGTGAATAAAAAATAATATGTTCAAAATTTGACTGAACTAAAAAAAAAAAATTTCAAAGCATAAGTAAATCAATCATGTCAATTCTGCAGAATAAATGTACTGCAGTGAAAGAGGAAGATCAAGATAATCAGATTCCCCATGCTGAAGGCCCCATACATACTAATCTCAGTTATATGTAATTTACAAGAATAGACAAAAATGCTCAAAATTGTTCCTTGTCCCCCATATTTGAAATAATCAAAAGATCTTATTTTTTCCTTTTTTTTTTAAAGCTACAGGTACATAAAATCCAACAAATAAAAAGTCTCTACCTTGGTTGTTTAGACAGCATGATTGAGATCACTGTTACAGCCAGCCCACACACTCCGAAGACAACAACTAAGAACCATGGAAACTCAACTTCTGAAAGAACAAAACATGAACATATAAGCAGGAATGTCACATCTTTAACTTTAGCCTTGTCTTCCACCACTTGAGGATTCCAAAATGGTATAAACTGATGAAAATGTTTGCTACTCAAATGTAAAAGTTCTATGTTCAGCAGAAATAAAAATGGGCTTTTGTCCTAGTTCTGGCCAGCACTTGGATGTTCCTGGATACCACCTCATGTCACAGCCAGGGGCGGATGAAGGGACTCACTGCCTACCAAGAAGAAGGGTGTAACTTCTGATTGAAAAATGTGGTGGCATTGTCTGACATTGCTTGTTGTCTCTGCAGTGAGCATCTCTCACTCAGAGGGTGTGAACCACACTCTCTTTTGCATACTTTTGCTATTAATATTGTGGTATTAATATTATATTAATATTGTGGTATTGTGGTATATTATTATGCTTTTACTGTTTGTTTTCTTATCTCATTGCTGTCTCCAGTAAACTGCTTGTATCTTGACCTGTGATCTTCACTTTTTGTGTTATCAGTTTCAACTCCTTCCCACTGGAGCAGAAAGGGGAAGAGGGACTGAGTGAGCAGGATGTGGTTTGGGAGAGCCTCAGTCACAGCACTGAATTGGGAAGTATCATTCCTAATCCATGGCAGCTTTTGGTCTCAGCAGTTTCCATGCATTTATAAGACCACTGGGACTCCTTGCTAAACCAGACTGATTTCATAAATCTAAACAATATCTTAATAAAGATAATGTTTATAGCAAAACCAGCCATGAGGAAAATGCTTGGAACATGGTATCAAGTAGTCCTGAGGGCATATAATGCCACAGACCATGCTAATACTTGTTCATTCATGCTGAAAGAACATTACTAATAGCACATAAAATCACAAGCAAACTATTTTTCTCTCACAAAAACTAAGGTATGGTGGTGTCAAAAAACATACCACTTCTCTTTCTAAAGGTCAAACATTAATTATTTTGTGGACCAACTGAATCAACTGAAAAAAAGCCCCTTTTATTTACCTCGCAGGTGGCTACAAAGAATTTAGAAATTATTGAAATAAGCAGTTTAGTAGAAATTACGAACAATGCTGATAAATGAAATGTTTTATCTCTTAAATACTAGCAATTCCATTATTCTTAATATTACATTGTAAACTACAAAGCATAGAGAAATTTTTTCTAGCTTTAGTCTTAGATTTTTCTAATTTTTTTATAATTTAAAATTTCCTACAGAAATGTCACTCTTATTTTTTTGGGCCAAGGAACACTGGACAGAAAGCTTTAAAACTCTTATTTACCTTCTGTACAATGATCACATCCAATGCCTATTTGAGAAAATGATACATAGAGGATTTCACTGAACTCCCCAAATTTTTCAGAAGTTCGTTGTCTTGATCGGATTCGTATCTCATAATCTCTTGCTGTCTTCAGAGAGTACAGTGGAACCATTGTTGAGAGCCTGGGTTTTAACTGTAAAGACAGAAGAACTGTGATTTATTTGTTTGAGTTGTACTGGAAATTTTACAATGTTGCTTATTTCTGAAGGCATTTTTGCTACTGGGCATTTTAAGGATAGCACAAGAAGAGTTCAGAGAACATTCACACCATTTACTGTCAACTTAGTAGTCATCAGGCATTTCTGTGATTCAGGGGACCAGAAGCAGACAATCCAAGCTCTGAAGATACAGTCAGTGAAGAAAGGCAGCTTCCCCCAGTTACATACCATAAGTAGGTGGTGTGAACATCTTTCACTGATCTTTCAGGTTGTAAATACTTTTTACTGTTATAACACAACATTACTGATTACAGAATGCCAAAAATGCTGTTAAAATAACACAGGAGTTCTAAATTACTGCAATCTCCACTATGGGTTTAATGGTTATAACCAAACATTTTGCATGTTATAAATGTTTTTATTTGGTGAACAATCAAAATCTCCAGCTATATACAAAATGTGATAATGGAGACTGTGTGACAGCTGGCATCAGATTATGGTCTTTGAAACTTCTATATTAGCTGAAACATACTTAGATACTGCTGAATATGAAAATGTTTAGGAAATCATACTGGAGGTCGTAATAAGTAAAATTTCTGCCTTTTTCTATTATACCTCTATATGCATTTTCATTCCAATAACCCTACAAAAGTATACAAAATAAGGAAAATGTGCTCAAAATAGAAATCAAAGTGGCAGATATTATATTCTACTTTTACTTTAGAATCAAATATGATACCAGAAAAAAAGCATCATGGCTAGAACTTAAAATATCTGGACAACAGCTGCCTTTGGGATTTTGAAGGAAGCTTCAACAACATAGTCTTATAATCTCTATAGCTGCATAACCTCAACTTGAGACAATATTTGTTGGTAGGTATGATCTCTGGAGTTGTCTGATCCCTGGTGACTCCTGACTCCAATGTTCTTACAACATCATCTTACAACCAGTCACATTTTGGAGGAGACAGACTGCTCTTCTCTCGTAGTAGTTGAGCATTGTGGAGAACCACAGCTGTACATCACCAATGTTTTTAATATGTGTAGAATATCCATTTGGAAATCATTGGGAAGGATATTTCATATATACCTATTTCATGGTATTAAGCCATAAAGAAATAGTTGACTGAAGTTTTACGGATAAGTTTACACACATCCCAAATAATGGTCTTACTTGGAAAAAGCCAAGAAGAATAAATCAGAGCCTTTATGAAAGACTCCTGGATGGAGCAGGATGTATGGAGTGGGGAAAGTTCAGCAAGAAGTGAAAGGATGAACAAACAGCATTTGTCATAGATTAATTCAAGTAAAAGTCATATGAGAGAGACATCATAAAAGGTAATCAAAAATTTATCTCCGTCTCATGAACACCCATTATGTCAGGGTGGATTTTATTCATTTAGAACGTTTCTCAGAAAATAATTTTGGTCCTCTTATCACTATAACTTACTGTTTTAACACTTACTAATTAATGTTTAATCTTCTTTCAATTTAGAAATTATTTATTTTCAACTAGTAAATATATTGAGAAAACAATAAAGGCTGTGCATGAAAAAGCAATGAATCATCCCAAAAAATCTAGAAAAATTACAAGCAAATCTTAGTAAGGAGGGACTTAGTACCATAAAAGGTACTATAAATTAATTTTTTTTATTAGTTACATGTACAAAGCATTATGGTGTATTTAAGCAGTCAAGGATTATCCTTTGTGTAAAAAACTAGTAATAAGTAGACATGTATAACTTGACCATGTATAAGCAGACATTTATGTCTTAATGTGCTTCAACATTGATTAGAGAAGGCATTTGTAGCAAGGAATCCAAAGAGTGAAATTGTAGCATTGCTCCAATGCTGTCATTCAGAATTTGCTTTTGTCCTAGGCCAGACCAGGATTTTGTTCAGAAATTTGTCTTTTGTACTCTCATATATAAGTCTCAGTGAATTATGCCATGTTTATATTCCTAAGATGAAAGGCTTACAAAACCTTCCACTATACACAGGTTAAGTCCAACATAATCTATAACACTTTGTCTCTTGACGCAAGTATCACAATCAGGAATTCCTTATCTGTGTTCAGAAAGAAGACTGATCTTCAAATCTTTCCTCTCCTGAGAAGAACTATTCTCAAAGCGTTCTGGGATTATTGACAGTACTGGAGCAAGAACAAAGCTTTATTAGGGTATTTATATGACTGATATCAAAATTCTTATTTAAAAAAACATTAAAATGGTGCATTTTTAGAGACATACCTGTATTCTGCTTTTGAACATTTGCAGATTTTCAGCTTCTTAAAGATTATTGATTTACTGCCTAAACTTAACACATTTCACAGGCTTTAAAATAGAAGCTAATATACTAAGTATATATATATTAAGAGGCTAATATATTAAACCAGTATACATAGAAAGACAGAGAATTAATAGGAAAAATCATTACAGACATTATAGGCCTGTTTGGCTGTAGACTTGTTAATAAGGACTAGGTTAAAGAGAAAATACTAACACTGGGAAGGACCAGAAGTGAGGAGTGAGCCAAGGTCTTTTGCAGGGGAAGGCAAACAAACCAGTTTGACTACATTTCAACAGGTAAATCTGGCTATGTTCAAATTGTTGGAATTTTACTTTTGTAGTTAATGACAAATTTGTAACAGTATTTTCTGGATTTTTTTTCTGCCAATTAACTCAGTTCATATTAATAAGAAAGCGATGGAAGAATTCTGCTCTGACACAATGTTCTTACTGAATTGAATAAGAGCTCTCCATATGCAAACATGCCATGACACACTGGAATTTAGCCTATGCATTCAGGTAAGAAGGGCACAATATCTTACCTGTAACAGAAAAGCTAACTACATGAGAAGTTAAGTGATTTTCAAAAAGTAAGCTTAAAATATTTATAATATATTATTTTATATTTTCACAGACTATCCCAAAACTTCCTGTTGATGTCTGGCATGGAATCTGTAAGTCTTATCTATGTTACATTATTTTTATTTGCTTATTGTATCAAATTTTAAATTGTAACTCAAAGTCAGTTCCTTCCTTTCCTTCCTTTCTTTCCTTTCTTTCCTTCCTTCCTTCCCTCCCTCCTTCCCTCCCATCCATCCATCCATCCATCCATCCATCCATCCATCCATCCATCCATCCATATTATAAATTTACAGGTACTCTGAAGAATCTGGATTGACATGGTGATATTTACCAAACAAAATATTCCTGTTCAGACTACTGAAACATCATGCACTGTTTAAATAGTTGAGGTTTAAGAAAATAATAGATTAATATTTTGTCCTTGAAAACACTTGCATATACTGACTCTTCCTATACTTACTAATATAACACAGGTGTTTCTGGGCTTTTTATTACCCTGCCTGTCAACTATCTTGACACATAAAGTTACAGTATGTGCTAGAAAATGTCAGAAAAAATGCAGGTACATTGTTTAAGAAACAAGGCATTGTCTGATTAGCAGTTACAAACATGTTTTTCATAGTGGTACAAGAGTGTTAGGGATAGAACAAGCCTGCACTGCACTATGACTAATGTATAATAAATATTTGTTTCATACCTCCTTCCATTTTGTCTCATTAACTTCTTTGTACTGCAATTCATATTCCAGAGTAATCCATCCCTTCCGAACATCTGCTGTTGGTGGTGGATCCCATCTTACCTGGATATCCCCATGGATCCCAGTTTGACTAGTATTTAACAGAGTCCAGTTAAGGTTGACAGGGGGATCAGGTAGTACTGTTTAAAAGAGTATTTGGAATAAAACAGCCAGTTTTCAATGTGAAATGACCATTCTTACTACATAATGATAAATTATTTCAGGACTTAAAAAGTATATTAACCATGTATTTTCTGATTAAAATCAAATATATTGCAATGTCAAAGCTATTGCAAGTTTGATAACAAGAAGGCACTCTGCCAATTGGTAGTAGATATGTTCTGCACAAATCTCACCCAACCAACTAATAAAGAAGATTAAGAATGAATGCTCAGCTGAATAAAAGACAGCATTGGGTATTCTAATTACCTGTAGGAATAAATTATCTGGATATGCAGAGTGCTTGTTCAGAGTGGTACACTACCACTCTGAACAAGCAATAACATCTGTAAAGTCCCAGGCAGTCAAGATTCATATTGCCATAAATATAAATCCTAGCTTAGAAATACTACACATCCTGATCCTTTAGATTACAGTTGATTCAGGAAAAAAATAGTGTTTGGCTTCCAGAGTTTTGCAGGATCAAGGTTTTAATGCCAACTTTGCTCTACAAGGAGATCTAGTATGCATTACAAAGGACTCAAAGTGAAAGCAAAGACAAGCTCATTTGAGCATGCACACATTTGAGAGACCACTGGTATTTAGAAAAAGAAATCACATATTTGATTTTATCCTTTAAGCTTTCTTCCAATCTAGGCAGTATTTTCTGGTGTGGATCACATTACAGTGTTGCAAAATCAAATCCCTTCCCACCTATCATATATTTTAGGTACTAACTTTTCTGAGAGGCAATATTTAAATACAGCCTAAGTAATACAAAAACTTATAGAGGTAAGATACATAATGGAAGCATACCTATTTCATCAACACTGAAACATTTTTTATCATATACTTCATTTTTACTGGCAAGTTGAACACAATACGGTGTCCACACAGAGGTGTAGGATGCATTGAAGTAACAGCTATTTTGTCCTGAAGTAATATAATCAGGGCATTCTTTCCAGTCTTCCTCATTACTAGAATGAAAACAAAAATGCAATATTCATGAGAGAGAGATTTACAGACCTTACAAAGTACAAATTACAGATGTTACTAGACACAGTACTGATAAGTTGTAAAATTTATGAAAGGGATAAAAACATGTCAGTACTGATGGTGATTTACAATGAAACCACTGTTGAAGAAACCTGTATAACTGAGTTTAGGTACTCAGGTACTTAGTGGCCTGGAAAATAGCTAAACTTTAAGGTGCCTTCTAACCCAAAGCATTTCATGATTCTGTTATTCTATATTCCTATGATTTCTGAGATGTCTCAGAGTAACTAAGAAAGCCAGCCTTGCTATTAGGCTTAAGTCTGCTTGGCAAATGTATCATTACCATCATCTGTAGATCAAAAAGATCAAAACCCTGTCCATTAGAGGGAACAGAAATGCACGTCCTCCTATTCCTGTGAACAAAAGGCCTATTTCTTTAATAGCCATTACTGGTAATGTCTATGTCATTTTTCAGGCTAATCATTGTAGCAACCTGAAATTTAAAAAAGCTTAAAGTGGAGCTGAATCATAATTGAACAGGACTCAATGGAACATTATCCCAGTATCATAGCAGCCTTTTCCCCCGGACTAGTACATTCAGATTTTATCACATCAATTGATCAATGGGGACTTCATAAAACTTTAATAAAAATTTGAAAGGGCCTGTATCCAACCTCCACATTTGTGCACACATATAAGGAATCTTAGTGTTGCAGGTGAGATGGATAAAGAATAAACTGAAGTTGCCTATTAAAATATCCTTACCCAAGCTATATAGTGTTCAGTTTTGGATTCTGCAACCTGGACCTACATTTAGTAAGAATGTGTTCTTAATTATCTGTCAAATAATGCTTGTTGCTGCAAATTGCTCAATAACTACCAATGAAATCTAACATTGGAAAAAATGTACTTAAAACATGGGTTTATACCCTTTAAAAGAGCATGGTTCATATCACAGCAAAAAATTAACAGTAGCAACCTAACAAACATGCCAAAAAATACTTTTCTCTTTTCCTTTTTCAGCTTTTATTACCTCTTCTTGTACAACAGCTGTAGTATTCTTGGAACAGTGAGGTTATAAAAATTTCCAGCAGTCCAAAAACATGAAAACGTCTCCATTTCAGGTGATCTGCATTTGCTGATTTGTGGCCACTGCAAGAGGTCTGTCAGAAAAAAAAAGCAGGGGATAGAAGGATACACATTAAACAAATCCAAACCCCAGATAACCTGCTGTTAAAATGAATAATTAACTTTTCTTCCAATCCCTTATGTACAATGAGGCAAGATTTAAATTCTTACATGCATACATATAGAGGGATATAGAAGCCATAAATTCGAAAGATGCATCAAGCTCTCCTTTGTGCCATGTAGAAGTGAATATAATCACAGCTTGACACTAGGCAAAGGGATTTGCCAGCCCTACAGCTGTAACTGAACAGAAAAGTCTGTTTCAGATGGAAGGGACCTAAAACAATCATCCAGTCCAACTGCCTGACCACTTTAGGGCTAACCTAAGGTTAAAGCCTGTTATTAAGGGCACTGTCCAAATGCCTCTTAAACACTGGCAGATTTGGGGTGTCAACCACTTCTCTAGGATGCCTGTTCCAGAGTGTGACCACTTAAAGAAGCTTGTCCTAATGTCCAGTCCCAAGCCCTCAGGTGCAGTTTTGAAACATTTCCACATGTCCTGTCACTAGCCCTCTTATCAGCTTTGTTTCCCTCCTCAGGAAGCAATCAAGGACATTCAAATCTTCTTAAACTGCAGCGCCCAATACTGCACACAGGGAGGTCACATCACGGCTGAGCACAGTGGGCTCATTGCCTTTGGACTAGCTGGCTGTCCCCAGTTTGGTTAGTTCAGTACAGATACAACTGAATTAGCACTTCAGTTGCTTTGAAGAAGGTGTGGTACTGCAGAGCTTCCATCAGACTCACCACAGCTTAGCACATACCCAGCTGATGCATTTCATGACACCTGCTCATGACAGAAGCTACCTTGAGCTGAGCTACCTGAGCTAAGCATGGGCATGTTCTGCCACATGCCCACTTCTACATCCATAATTTCTATTCTTTGTCAAAACCGAAACAAGGAAAGCTCATAAAATGACTGCTGCAGTAAGTCAGCCACATCAACTCTTGTGAGAAGTATAAACGCAAAAGTTGCAGGTATGATTCACTGCTTCCAAAGCCAAGCCTTAACTTTTCCCTGAGTTTGAAGGTTCTAATTGCCAGTGTTCCCTATTTGGCCTGAAAAGCTTTCAGAGAAAGTACATGGAATTGTCTACCTCTCTTCACAGACTATCTGGGAATATGATCGTTTATTTAAGAAAATTTCTCCAAAATGCATTTAAGATGTAGATGTTAGTCAGGTATTATGAGTGGTGAAATGATCCCTGAAAAGGGAATAACATGGTGCTCCTCGACCCTGCATGCAAAGTTCTTTGCGAAGGTTTTGGCCACTGGAAATATATATCACAGCTGTGAATATCAGAATTTCAGACAAAATAATAAGGAAGAAATATGTTAATGTCAGGGTGGCGAAACATTGGAACAGATTGCCCAGAGAAATAGTGGGTGTCCCACCCAGGAAACATCCAAGACTAGGTTGGACAGGAGTCTGAGCATCCTGGTCTAGTTGAAGACAGCCTGTTTGATTGCAGGTGGGTTGGACTAGAGGATCTTACAGGTGCCTTCCAGCCCAAACCATTCTGTGATTCTGGGATAATACTTGATACAAGACATTTACCTTCAAAGTCAGATGCAGTCATCCACAAGCACTAGGGACTTCCTGCTACACAAGAGGATATTGTGGCCTTCATGAACACTGACTCATTTATTTATGGCTCAGACAGACGCAGCCACTCCATGCCTGAGCAATCTGTTTTTCTCCGGCTCCATGGTTTAAATTGTGTACTTTATATTACAAACTGCCAAGTGTCCATATCAGGCACTAACTGGTAAACGAGTCTTATGAATTTCTGTTTTGGTCATCTCATAAAATTGTCTGATTTTACACTTTGGACAATGAACAAAGCCTGAGAACACGTCTGTAAATAGATTTCACAAGCTGGTTAGATTAAATCTCTCTGCTCTCCCCTTCCCTCTCCTGCCTCCCCAAAGCATTGAGAATTCATCTTGCCACCCTAAAATAAGTGAAGTTTGATTGGAAAGATTTAAAAACCTGTTTTTTTTCTTAGCCCGCATGTTCTGTTTCACTCAACTTTAAATAAGTTTCAGTTTAAAACTGAAACAAATATTGAAATGAACTGTTGGTGCAAAGGAAAACAAATTGCACTGTTCTTTTTCCAGAAAATATTGAAACAGAACATTTTTACTATCGTGTCTAATTATTTTTAGTGTGATATTTAGTGTTTGACAGCTTTGGCAAAACTTCAAAATGCTTCTGGGATTGATGTTGATTTGAGCTTTTACATAGTTTCACATCATTTGTCAAACAATTTCCACGCAGTAGATGTCTTTGTTACAAACAGCACATGATCACGAAACTGCAAATTGTTGTAACATAAATCCAAAACAAAATAGGATAAAAGATTTAAAACCAGTATTGTATTTTTTTTACTTTTACAAGTGCGAGTGTCCCAGCTTTCAAATTTGAATTTTCTTACTTAATTGAAAATCAAATTACTATATAAAAGCAAAACAGATGAAAAAAATGTTTAAAAACAGAAGAAAAATGAATTATATTTTCTGCTTTTACTTCAAAGACATGAATAAAATTGCATAATACCTATAATCAAGAAGACACATGTCTCTCCCTTCTTCTATAAACAGATAGTGTGCAAGGAAGTACATGCTATGGCTTTTCCTGTTTCTATCCTCAGCTACATGCAAATATAGTTATTTTTACTGCAACACATTAAAAATTTGAGAAAATGATATACTGGAAAACTACTAAATTAGAGTATTTCTGTTGATGTATTTATATCTGTATTTATAGCTAGAACATATAATATTTACAGACCATGCAGACTATGTTCTCATCTGTAGGAGTAAATAAAGTCACACTGTCATTTTTTCACATAATGAAATGAACTGAATTGAATCAAACTTCACTTAGATCTTGAGAGGTCCAGCAGAATCTTAGGCTCTACCATGTCTTACTAATCAATTATCTGCAATTTACCAGCTTTATGCACACTTTCAGATGTACAAACTCTTTTAGGAAAACAGATCATAGCACACCAGAATGGCATCATTTACAATGGAGAGGATTAGAAATGCAGAATACAGATTAAGACTTGATCTCTTACATCGTAACTTCAGAAGAATGTATCCCCAAGTCGCTCATTTTCACTTCATCATGACAGGAACATTAATTCTTTATCTAATAGATGTTCCATCAACAGTCCCAAGAATTTTAGAACAGGGAATATTTTTGTTTGGGATTCAGTACTCCTGGTTAACCAGTTTATATGAATACGTATATTTTTATTTTATGACTATTTGAAAGAAATACTATCTTATGATAAACATTTCCAGTTTCTGTATCAAGTTTCCAGCCGCAGATTTTGTGACTGACTGAAGAAAACTTTAACATATTAACTTGTGTAAGGTTTGGCATTCCTGGGGTAGAGCTCATGAATTCCTTGTTTCCCACACAAGTCAATTATCAGCATTGTGCATCCTGTGTGAGCTCCATCTGAACAAACTGTCCCAGAATGTGATAACTGTAAGCAATAGCTCAGCTGAATGCATTTAGGCATAAAGACAGCAGGGCAATAAAAGTAAAGGCTGTCAAACCAAGATTTTAAATAGACTAGAAGAGAAAAACAAAGAAGAGCAAAACAAAGCATGGATGCACACTTGCTCATTTCCTATCTAAACCAGTAAGTTCCAGTCAAACTGTCATTAATAAAACCACTTGCTTTACTCAAGATAATGGCTTGACCAAATATGCCATTTCAACAAGAAAAAACATGGGAAAAAAAGTGTCAGAAGGCTAATTCTTTTAGAGATTGAATTTACTTTTTTATTTTCCTTTTCTTCCTCTTCCCGCCCTTCCTCTAATAAAATATAACTTTAAAAGGAGCTGAAAGTGTGGAAGACTAAAGAACTGACATATGTAACTGGGGTGTAGCAAAACAGTTTATCATCATCTTGGAGAAAGTCCTACTGCCACCAGACCTCTAGCACTTCTGCAGGGACAACAGTGGAGGAGTACACAAATTGTACAGAAATATCTCACTTGTTGGTGTAGGACTTTGGTAGGTGAAATGATAATAAGCATATGACTGATAAAAATTAAGCTAACTAAACACAAAATGATAAAAGGGGCTGCACTTTTGCTGAACAAAATGAGGTGTTTCTAGTGTGAATTTTAGAAGCTTCAAGTAGAATTATCCATTATCAGAACTTCCTGTACCAATCAAACCTACAGCAAAGTTAAACTCACAGAAGAATAACATGCCACAATATGCAAATCACTGATAACTAAAATCTTATGCAACAGCACATCTCTTAATATAATCCATTCTCAAAGCACATACAATGTGTCACTGCTAGAGTGCAATACAGAAAGGTGGAAATGGCAATACAATGAAGGGAATTCATTACAGTTAACACTGAAAACAGCTATGAAGAGCTGGAGTGCTATTTCCTGTAGCTCAAATTTGTACATTGGCAGTAAATGCTCCGTCAATTAGCTCCTGCTCCTGAATCCACCAGGCCCATCAAAGGTTGGGTCATTTAATTAATAAGAGCCAGTTGATTTCTGTGCTACCAGGAAATTCTAATTTGTTTAAATTAGGCAGTAAAATGAACCACATTTGGTGTCAGTGGATGATATGTTGAATAGGTACAATCTAGTACTAATAAATTGTCAGACATCCTATACAGAGAGCAGGAGAAGCAGTACAGGGAGACAAGAACCAGGTCACCTCTTCATCAGGCTGCTTGCTAATCTGACCCAGTTTTTGCCCTAAGTAAAAGGGACCCATAAAGGACCAACAAGTTCTGGAATATTTTTTTGTGGAAAAGAATAAAATTTATTTAACATCAGTAATAAATCAGATTCTGTTGTACAAAATACTTGACAGACTTGTACAAAGCAAAACTTGATAACTCTGATATGCTGTTTCACAGTGAAAACAGAAGGGAAATGTTGTGTAAGAGAATACTATGACCATGAAGTAAGCCTAAATATTTTATTAGTTCATTATAAATTCAGGTGTTTTTTTTAGAAGAATGAAAGTGGGATGTTTACTTCTGCTTTGAACAATAATTTGGTGACTGCTATCTCAAAATACATTATGTAGGCATCCCTGCAAAGCAGCTAACTATTCTGGCTGATCTTTCAGAAAAAAACTTCCTCTATCTTTAGTCTAGTGAGTCTGATGTGGTTAAAAGCACAAAAGCCAGGAGAAACTGAGCTTATTCCATAGCATAGAAGTCTTAACAGCAGTGCTGGTTTCCCACACTTTCTATGCTATCAAGCATCCACAGAACAGAAATCAATGTGGCTCACACATGTAAGGGTAGTACACACAAACAAAGTAAATAAAGCTCAGGACTGAGAGAAAAAACAATCACACAGCATTACTCAGTACCATTGCCCATGCGAAAGTACAGGGAGGAGAGTGGATGTGCACATATGCCATGTCCCATGGTACTTGGCATGTGCTTTCCAAATCATGCCCTCCCACGTGCAGTGGTGGAATCAAGGGATTTCTGTTTCAGGTAATCACTGTCTACTGGCTTGCCTTCATATAACAAATAAAGAGAAGCAAAGCCAAAGGTCATGATAATTGTAAATGAAAGGCAGTTAATGTAACAAACCCATTTTCAATTCTCTCTTAATTGCTTACGTAGTTGTAACTTAAACTGAAATGACCTTTTCAAGAAATTATGTACAAAAAAAAAAGAGTGTAATGCTTTTATCTGTTACAGCCATTGCTGGAGATGTTCAGTATTGGCTAGCATTATGTGGAAGATTATGTGAGGAAATATGGAAGCACAAATGAGGTCCTGTGTCAAAGAGAACGTGCAATTAGCAAACACACAAAAGGTCTTCCATGCCCTTCTCAGTGCAAACAAATTTTTCAGTTTGCAAACTGAAACTGATAAAAATTTTCAATATCCTTCTTTCTCCTGCATATGTACTAGCAATTTATATTCTGAAGCCCAGTTCAAAGTTAACACTGTCTAAAACCAAATGCATTGCTCCCTACCATGCAGCAATAAGGGGTTATCTTTGCTGAGATTGGTGCTCAGAACCAGCACCAGAAAGACAAGCTTTTCAGAAAGAGAAGCTAAAGTTCAACTTGGCATTCCCAATCTAGGACCTAACACCTTCCCAAACTCTAAGAGAGTACTCAGAGGACATGGGGAGTAAGATTGTGAGGTGTAAGAACTGTAACTTGACAAAACAATGAAAAGTCACTCTAGGGCATATCTTAATGCTCCTGCCTAAATGTTGCAACTTACTTCCCTTGTTTTAACATTAGCTCCCTTCCTATAAACAAGAAACTGTGCAGATGGGGCACTTTGACTGCACTGCAGTGGCTACTGACACTGGGTAAGGGAAGCCAGGTCTTGGTCTGACCAGGGGATAAGAGGGGACCAAGCCTTGAGCCCCAGAGCCTGGTGGAGGTGGCTGGTGCATGGAGCCCATGGAGGGCAGGGTACTGCGAGGCACACCTTGCAAAACCTGGCAGCAGCAAATGACTGTGCAGTGATGTTAGGAAAGCAAACAGCACAAGTGCCAGCCTGACAACAATACAGAGACTGTTTTAAAAAAGGAAGCAGAGTAGTGGGAAGTAGAGCAGTGGGAGTAGACAAATGGAGCCAAAACAGGGAGAAAAAGAAAAAGGAGAACAAAGACACAGGTGAAAAGAAGAATGAGAAAACCACATGTTTGGAAAGAAAAGCACAAGAAAGCATAAGTGGTTATGACAGGAAGGTAAGTCAGGGCAGCAAAAGGCTTGAGGTAAGGCAGAACAAGCATAACATTGAAAAACTACAAATGAAACACATGAGCTGATGTAAGCCTGCAGTCATTGTTACTCAGTTCAAACAGTGAAGACAACAACTGTGGGTCTGGCACATGCATACCTTGATAATGTAGAGCAGAAACTGCATGCACCTGGGATCACCCAAGAGAGATACTAAGGCAACAGACTGGAGGAGAAAGCAGGTGGTTGCAAGGGCAGTGTGAAAAGAGACAAGCTAGCACTGACACAGCAAACCTGTTCAAGGACTACTGCAGAATAATGCAGTTCTGCACAACAGAAAGACTGAGGCCTTCCTCACAAATCTAAGTGTCAGACATCAGGTCTAATACAATCAGTGCTCCATGAAAGCAGGGCTGTGAGTTTGCCAGGTTTCATTCATCATCAAGATGCAGCCATGCACTAACAGTGATATTATATCCCAAAATCCATGGGCAAGATGACAATGACACTGTGTCCTAAACATCATCAAAACAGTGTTGGTTATACAGAAATGTGTCTTGATATTTCTTGTTTATTTCCTATCCACACCCTTGTTACACTTGAATGAAGTAACTCACAGAAATACGGCCCCCAGTCTGGCCTTGTTCTTGACATTCAGTCCTTTTAATTCACACTGCTTTTGGGAGATCAGAGTTAATCTCTAAATTCTTGTACTTTCCACTGTTAAACTTTCAAGTTATTTCTGATTTCTGCGGATTTTAACCATTCTTCAAAACAATGGCTGTCTGGTATATTTGCAGTATCTCTTTCTACATGGCAGGAAAATCCTACCTTTTACTCTACAGAGATTTTAAACCATCTCCATTTGAAGCAGTAAAATTTGGCCTTTATTCAAGTGAAGCAAAAATTCTAGATCTATCCAGAGAATAATTATCTGAATATCTTTGAAGGGCATTCCAAAAAGGCAGCAACAATTTGTTCCTTAGTCTAGAGGGAAGTTCCTATTACAGTCACCATACAGCAATTTAAAAACTATGGAGATAAAAACAGATATGGAGGCTGCTACTAGGAGAGTCATTTGTTACCTTCACCTGGAATGAAATTTCATGGCATTTTACTGAGCCATTCCCTGAGAAGTGCTACTACAAAAAATATCCTTGGCAAGCAGGGTCACAGGCACTCAACAGAAGCTGAATTCTCAAAGGAGTCCAAGGATTCCTGTGGCAGTGATGATTGAAAACTTTTTGAAGACTGAAGTCTAGTGATTCTTCACAATTCTTCATCATGACAACCATCCAATTTCATCATTAGACAGACTGTGAATTACACAGGGATTTACATGGTATTTTCAGTCTTTTTGCAGCTCTAGGCCATAACACTTTCTTTTGGATCCCAAAGGAAACTTAATCGAGTATTTTAGAATATTCTGTTGTGCCATATTTCTCTTGTGCTTTTTTAAGTATCTGTTTTATTACTGTGGCCAGAATGTTTATTCATTCCATAATTCAGAGCTTTATTATTGCAATAAATCGTGAACTATGAGTTTCCAACTTCAAAGTGAAATTTAAAAATCAAACTCAAGAAGAATAAAATAATTGTTTTCTCCTCCTTTTACCTTCAAACCTAACAAGTACATGAGTCTTTGCAGTTTTGCAGGGCTCTTGCTTTTGTAAGAAAGTTTTTTTTTAGTAGGTTTTAAAAGGAAAATCACTGTGACAACAGTTCTGTCTCCTCTTAAGCAAAGTTCTGGCAGCCCTACTATGATTGTCCTTTTAATCATATTTATAAAGCAACAATCTCCATCTCCTAGTGGTCAGAAATGAAGCCAATATTGTGATAGATCATTTAAAAGTCCTGCTAATTTACAAACAACTTTTATTTGAAAAAACCCCAACCAAGAAATTGGAGTACCAAGCAGTTCTCACAGCCATGACTTGACACATGTGCTGTGGATCCCAGCTGGATTCCTGCACATGAAAGGAAATGTATGTGACACAGCTGTAAATTACAAACAGGGAGTATCTGAAGCTCTTCCCAAAATGGGAAAGTTGCTGAGCTGGATGCATCTTGACTTTATCTGAAATTCAGGATGATGTAAATACCAAACAAGAGAAGAGCTCAGGTCAATGATGTTAGACTGGTGGAATTAAGTCAACAGTGGAAAAACACACCCCCCACTCCCAGAAGTACTGGCAATTCCGCACTAGGAGGAACAAAACATCAGAGAACATACAAACGGGGGACACTCATGACTAAGAAGTGAGTTGGGCTTAAGGGAATAAAACATATTTTCCTTCAGCTTTTATTTCTGTCATCTGCTTTTGAACCTAAAAGATCTTCTGATCATCTCTATGGCACTGGGTGGCCAGAAGTAAGCCTCCAGACTAATCCTTATTTTACTACTGCAGAGTAGTAAAATGGAAAATCCAAAAATCACAGTGGACAGATTTATAGAGGATTTTTTTTTTTTGACAGACTGCCAAAAATTATTTATTTACATTATGTATCCTCTGCTGAACTTGACTTTCTCTGGCACCTGTTTTGTCTTTCTAAGAATCCAGTGCTATCAGCCCTGAGCTTCAGAGCTTACGTAGGGAAGGCTCATGGACAGAATACTTGAAGTCTTTGAAATAAAGGCTCCTGAGATATTCTTTAAGTTTGGTGGCTATTAAAGAATGAGACTTTCCCACCTGGCTTGTTTTCCACCTTCCATTTCATAAACTAGTCTTTTCAAATGACTACAGGAGGTGTTTAGAGGGAAGATGTGATTTTTTAAATTTGAAAATACAGACATTTCCTGACAGGAAAGAAACCAAGCCCAAACATTCAAGTTAACTAAAGACCAACCTAGGTTTCTTGAATTACTGTAGTCTTTAGCATGCCTCAGAAGACTTCATTTCTGATAAAAGCATGGACTTTTAACAATACTATGCCAAGGAGAGGTCCATTCCCCTGAGTGCCATTCATGCAAAAGGAATACATTTTTCATGCTTTATTTGGATTAACAAAAGATTAATAGGCACTATCAATAAGGGAAGATCTAATGAGCCTTTAAAACAATCAAAGAAATAGAGGTCAGTCAGGAAACAGTCTTACATATCATTTATAGTAACACACTTCCTTCTCCTCTAGGAGCTCTCCAATATGCAGTTAAAGTCAGGAGGTCACGAACATTTTACACACAATACATGAAGACTTTTGCAATTGCCCTCATTCAATTTATCATTAAACAATTACCCATCATCTCCCCAAAACTACTGCTTTTTGCAGGGAAGAAACAGGAGCAGCAGAGAGGTTTGCTTCAAGTGAGCTCAGATGGTTCAAAGGAAGAATAGTTCCTAAATCCCAAATGGTTACTCCGAAAAATCCTGCCATCAACAATTTGCTTCACTGTGTCAGACACACATTAAAGAACACACTAAGTGCCAGTCAGTTAGAAAGCTCCATTTGCAATCAGTTTTCTAGATGCAGGTGGTTAGTCACTGATGTATGCGCTATTCACTGACACTGGGTACTACAATGAGATACACCTTGCCTGCTCTAGAGACCCTGTAATTTTGGAAACCATGAAGGCAGGTACTGCAGAACTTGTCTCCTACAGTGAACACGTGTCACCTCCCTTCCTGCCCACCTTTCCATGCTCTCTTGAGTTTTCTTACAGTATCCTCTCCTACTTTGTAAATGTCAACAAATGCACCATTAGAGCCAGAAGTTGTGATTTTGCTCCAGCGCCTTAGTAAGAGCAAATTGGTCTTAAAACAAGTCACAGACCACTTTTGTGCATTCAGCCAGATTTTCCTGATATAGTCTCAGAACGGTGATGATTCCACCTACCCCTGCATAGTAAGGGGTAGATTTGCTACTCAGACAGGTATAAACAATAATGTTATAATCACACCATCTCTTCATTAAAAACGGCAAGCTGTAATTATATAAATTGACCAAAACTACATTTTTGGCACACTGAGGAACATGAGATTAAGGGATTAATTCACTCCATCTACAGGTGAAGAAAAAAACATGTTATTATGCTGAGCTAAAAGCAGCGCACAAAAAGTAGATGAAAAAAGACAGAAAAAAAAAAAAAGGAAAAGCATGCAGAAAGAAGACAAGAACCCAAGTATTGAATAAATCCTACCTGGAAGCAGCTTTTTAAATGCATGTTACAGAAAGAAGCTTAAACAGAAGCCTGAGAACAAAAAGCCAATGCACAAATGTTGCTATTCAACTGAAATAAGTGACACTAATTAGTCTGTATTACAGCCATAAGTGTATATTTATTCTGGTTTTCCAAAAAGTCAGAAGGGGTTGCACAAATTGGCATCTGCCTGAAGAACCAGCCTAGGCTCATTCACAAGCTCTGAGTAACTGATGAAACCCCCCCAGTTTTAAACAAACACTGCTTCTTTCAAAATATTTGATCTTTGCTACTCTGAGTAGCTACTAAATTAATTTTTTAATGAAAACATAGAAAGAAAGAGCAAAATATTTCTGTGAAAAGTTGACATTCAAGAAACTCAACAGAAAGGCAGCAGTTACAGCAAAACGTTAGATCTGAAAAAGCTCAAAACTGAGGAAAAAGATTAAATGGCAAAAGTAAGCATACAGTCTGTTTAAAATGTTGCAACATTTTAAACCTACTTGTCCTTACTGACACATCTAAGAAGTAAACTTGTCAATAAAAGTCCATCATGTTTGTTCTCTGTCATTGATTTTGAGGCCAGAACAATCCCAAACAGTTGGACAGGTTTACATCAGCCATTATAGCTGAACTTTGCAAACTGTGAAAAACATGGATTTGTTTGCTAAGACACTGCAGTAAAGACTCTACCAAAAGAACGACACTATTTCCATTAAAAAGCCCTTCCTTGGCAGATGTTCATTAGTGTTTAATGCTGGTCACAGCTGGACTAAACTCAGGAAAGCTGAGCTCAGCGCTTCAAGCCTGCAAGCTTATTTGCATCTCTACAGACAAATTCTTCAGCTTGCAATCCAGCTGAGTATAGCCAGGCAAGTGTTACAGGTTTTCCCATGGTGTTCAAAGCTGACTTGGAAGTCTCTGAGCAGGGGCTCCCCTGTGACTTTCATCACCTTCCTTTCATAGCTGGGTTAAAAGTAATGTTAAAACAGGGAATGCAGTTAGAGCTTGGAAAAAATAATTACACCTAGAGGGAGGCTATCTGATTGTTTCCACTGACTCTGCACTGCACCACTGCACCACACATAAAGATAGTCCCCAGAGTGAATACGAAAACTGCAGAGGTGACATTCAAAACTCAAGTCAGCCTCAAAATCTGCAAAGTTCTGAGTTTATGGTGAACTTCTGGGTTTCTGTCACCTTGCTTATTTCAGTGACCAAGAAAAAAAAATATACTGAATGACATCAGCCATCACATTCTGATGGTTACCCCAGAAATAAAGTGCAAATAATTTCTGCTGTGTCTGCACAAGATATAGTATTAGTAGAGTGTACAGTATAATATGATTAGCTTCTGCATGTAGGCCTAGCACAGACAGAGACAGGCCTAAGACAATAAAAATACATATAAGTATACTACTCCTACTACTACTACTACTAACTGTTTTAATTTCAAAATAGGAAAAAATGGTAACTTAGGAAATGTGAAGATAATTTTTTCTTCAGATGCTCTCAGCTCTTTCTTTTGAAAAGGTAAGAAAAATACAGATCACATCAGACAGTGTCCAGGCAATGACAGAGATCTCTTTAGCAAATTAATCTTTCACAAAACAATAGGAAATGGAAATACATAACAGCTTTGTTTTAAAAAGTAGAAAGATCCTCAAGCAATGATATCCAGTAATGGTCCTCTATGTATTAATATTAGGCCTATCTTAGGCCTTCCTCCCTAAGATAGAAGAGTAATACAATAGACAAGAGGGCCTGACATGGAGACAGAGGCCTCACTGGTGACACAGAAAATTCCATCTGTATTTTACAATATGTATCTCTGTTCCTTTTCTCACTAGCAAGCCAAGGGACTTAACTGCTTCAGGACTCAGAGAAAAAGAGACGTGCAGACATTATCTACGTACACTTTGTCCTGGTGAAAGCGTGCAGATGTTACAGAAGAAAAAAAATGACAACTGCTCTGAGAAGAGAGGACAATTGAAATGTGACAGATTATATTCCCCACCATGTTCCCTCTGCTGAACCACCTGCAGTCAGGATTTTGGAGTACATACTGCTCCTCTTGGGCAATGAAAACACAAAATTAACAGTGAAGTCACAATCCACAGCTCAAAAGCCCTTCTTGACACTCACAGGACCAACAAGGGTGTTTCAATACAACCATTTGACAGAGTTTTACCATTATGCCAGACTCCCAGGAACCTCACCTACCTTGACTTTGGTCAGTATGACAACAACTGAAGATAGCTGGGACTTTGCATGCACACATCACATCTCCCTTCCCCCCAGGCCCATCCTCCTTGTCCCTCCCACCCTTTTTTCCTTTTCCCTGATGTTCAATGTGGTTCTTCCCAACAAAGGAACATCATGTGGGTATTGCAGGAGGAACTGTCTGTATGATTGCACAATCAATGTATTCCAGAGATGGGAAAGCTGACATGTTTGCATTTACTTTGGAGGACATCAGCCAGTAAAAGTGTAGGGAATGCTGCTGGAGACTGGGACAACTGGGCAAACTGGCCTCCCAAGGTTGTAGGCAGCTTCTGGGTGGAGGCCTCCTCCCTGCCAGGGATGCCAGCAAGGTCCATCCAGGCCGAAGACTGAACATTCCCTTTTGGATATCTGAGTAAAAGTGAGTAAGATTCAACCAAATATGGAGAAGAGAACCTAGAGCATCTCCATAGGTGCTTTGTTGCTTTGTAACAAAGTTGTGAAGTCTGCAAGGCCGAAGAAACCTGTATACTTCTAGCTGAACCTGCTTATATTATAACTCTTTAGATACTATAATTCATCGTAATAGATTATAAAGTTGTTATTTAGATACTGCACTAGCAATTTTTAGAGACTCTATTTGCCATAAATCCAATAATAAACATCCTCACAAACCCTGTGTCTTACTTCTCATGTGTAGCCAAGAACACTTCCCTCTGCAACTCTGCTACACACAGTTTGGTCCCTTCATTGCCCAGGAAGTATCCCATGCTATCAGGCATTTCCTTCAACATCTCAAGACACATATAAGAAAACTAAACAGTAAATCAAATCACTTCCTAAACCAATTGTTTGCCCTAAGCAGGAGACACAGGATATTTAATAGCTACAAGTTGGATAATCTCTCTGTGGGTTTCCTGCTACTATCAAAGCAAGAGAGCACAGGGAATCTTTCCATGATGCAATCACTTGTTCCTGATCTCTACAAACAAGCCTGGCATCACTTCTTTAACATCTGTAGCACGATGATGTCAAAACAGCCCCACTGAACACTTCCCAGGGTGCTATGGATACATGCCACTACTGTTGCCCTAAAGGTTTCCTTGTTCTGTGTGGGCTCTACCACTTTCCTTCTCCCCGGGCTCCCTGGCATGCCTTCTGAGTGCAAAGACATGGAATCTTACCTTCTGACTTCAAAGGGCTTAATTCATACCCTGAAGAAAGGAGTTGAGGTGCTTTGATCTGCCATATGAAGATATTGATCTGCTACCTGGAGATGCTGATCTCTCCTCCTTGCCTGCAGTTCCCTGCCAGCTCCTCCAGCAGGCACAGCTGCCTGTGCTGCAGGAAGGAGGAAGCTCCAAGGCCACTTCTCTCCCTGGCCCAACAGCCTGTATGATCAGGTGGTATAATGAACTAGGAAAGGGATGCAGCTGACTGCTGCCATGGGGGTGGTGGCGAGGTGGGCTGGGGGCTGGTGGGGAAAAGAGTATTTTCCAGCTAAATCAGTTTATCAAGCCAGCCTTCCATGTGACTGCAAAAAAAGCTTTTGCCAGGCATGTGGGAGGCAGCCATGGTTAGGAAACAAGCAGCCAGGCACAGATGAGCTCAATTCTTTCACTTGTAGTGAAAGTATTTATTTTGGGGAATAAAGAAAACAAGAAACCACCCTTGCTCCTCATGAGGTGTCTTAAGGCTGAGTGCCAGTGATTTTGCACAGCTTAAACATCACTCAGGGGTACATTGGGTGGAGTAACAGCCACAAGCAGAAGAACATTTGGTCCCTTGTCTTGGCCTGTGGTGTGGCTCCAGCAGCAGGAATGAACATGAAAGACAAAAGAAATCAGCTTGTACTGCTTTCACATGCCACACATGAACTTAATGAGAGCAATTCATACCAATTAAGTGAACCTGAAATTTGGAAGAACATTTCTGTGTCGACTGTACAACCAGCTCCAGCAACTTAGGCCCCAACAAATCTGAGAACCATGTATATTAAAGACAAATAAGCAAGCTGGTTTAGGAAACAACAATAACACAAAGTTTTATATACATTTAATGTCCAGCTTTGCCTTATTTGAAATATGAAAGATTGAAATTTTTTTACAATCCTTCAATTTTTCTTAATCTTTAACTATGTTTGTTAGTTCTACCAGGAAGAGTAAAATGAAAAGTCAAATTATCAGTAAAAATATTATTTTCAAAGTAAAAATTATTCCAACAAAACCAGAAACCAAAGAAAATGGGAAATACTACAGTATAATATATAAGACTTCCAGGTTCATTTCTAGATGATAAAGCTTGAGGAAAGCATTCAAATGAAATCAAAACATTTCAATGAAGAGAAAAAGAAAAATTATGGTACTCCAGATACTGCTGTGATAACTGTAAAACAAAACTCAAAAAATTTTAGTAGTTTTTGCGATCTTATCTTAGCGTAAGAGAGAAAAATTGTTGGAAGATGGGAAGAGTAGTGAGAATAGATTCAGGGTCCACATGACAAAACAGATATAAGACAACAGAAGCATGTTAAAATAAAACATGTATCAGTAGCAGAGCTAATAATGCCATCAGTTAAGTCTTCTTTACACATCCCACTACAAAATCTAGTACTTGAATGTTTTAATCTTTGCTCTAACATATTTATTTGAGGTGACAATCTCAGTGTCAGGAGCCTGTTTTTTATGGAAATCTCCACCTGAAACGATTTGGTGATTCCTTAGTGGTTTGCTCATGCTAAGTATTACGGGTTCTTCATTTTGAAAACAGCTTTTGAATTAGAAACACCACATAATTTTGTGGAAATTTGCTCCAATTCCACTATAGGCTTGACAGTGTGCCTAAATTTGCACTAGTCCCTGGCACAAGGCACAATTTTATCACATGAGGCACAGACAGACTTTTCTTGAAGTGACTGCTTATATAATCCTATTATAGGTCAGTGTAGGTCTCAGTCTGTTGGTGAGATGTTTGTACTGTTATTTGAGCTGGGAAACCAAACATAGGAGTGATCCCTTTTGAGTCCTAAGGGCATAGAACATGGTGGCACATGTTGGAAATTCCTACGACAGTGGCAAAATGCTGACAGACTAATCTACACCTGGCCCCCAAACATGCCTACGTATGTCTCACTGAACCATAAATCAAATATGTTTTTACAAGTTTTCTTCTTTTAGAAATCACTCAGCAGATATTTTGAGCTCAAATCAGGATCCTTTTTCCCATAAAAGTGCCAAGCCCTTTCCAAACCAGGTTAAGTGAGGAGCAGATTAAAGTATCAGTTGCTTAAGCATCTAGAGAGGCAACATTACAAAAGAATATCTAATGCTGCCTTGTAGAAGGTAAGTCAAAGAACCATCACCCACTGTCACTGCAGAAAGCCTGTAAACTTCTTCCAAACAGCTGCTCTTACATTTGACAGCAGCTGATTTGCACAATGGGGATCTCTGTCCTCTCCCAGGTGCATCTCCTTCCCCGGCTTCATCAGAGTTGGAAAGGAAAATCAACATCCTATCCTAAACTGTTTTCAGACAAGCCTACCACAAAAGCTTAAGAATTTATTTATTTTAAAATAAATGTGCTAGGACTTCCCTGTCTGGAAAAGAGATAGCAAAGTAGTGAGATTTACAAAACTAGAAAGAAGAGATGACCTGACTGTCTGAGTCACTGTCTCTTTAAATTAAAATTAGAGAACAAAACCCAATCAACAAACACCCCCCCCAACACCAAAGAAACAACCCCCCCAAGAAATGAAACAACTCAAAAACCACAAACCAAAAGGAAAGATAATGCAACTAGGAAGTAGCAGATAAAGGAACAAAAAGACACATTTTTCCACACAGCTTGTAGCTGAGCTGTGAAGATCCTTACTAAATGGCATTTAGGATCCTAAAATTTTCTACATCTGCATGTTCAAGAGGGCAACTGTCAACTTTAGATGAAAAAGTATTCAAAGGCAATGATTATCAAGGTACCACCTCTGGCTCCAAACCCCAGAGACACACAACACCAGCGGAAGGTGTGTTATTCAGTGATCACTCCACTCTGCTCTCTGCTGTGCACTTGGCAAGCAACCACTGGAGCTCCAGGAGATAGGATACAAAGCTAATAGAATTTTAGGTTTACACTGGCACAGCTATTACTGTTTCACAATGCTTTTGAAAAGACAGGCCTGCAAGGAAGACAGACATGAGTAGCAACTTGTGGTAGTTCAAAATATGTTTTCTACTACAAAGTAAATTACAATTTATTTAATTAGTCAACCTAGTTTTGTTATCCCTTGTCAGTACATTAAAAAATTAATAAAACTTGCTACGTAGTACAAACATGACACAAGTTCTTTCCTCTACTTTAGTAAAGAAATACTGGGCAAGCTCTCGTCAGTTCACAGCTCTGTGCCAACAATTCCTATTTTACTGCCAGAAGAAAACCCAAGTTATGTACAATGTACACAGAGAGCTCAGAAGGAGATGTATGGCAGAGGCAGCATGAAATTCACAGTTTTTAAAGGTGTAAAGCCCTCTACTCTTCTCTTGAGCTCTACCTTGTCTTCTGTCTGTAAATGGCACCTCTCAGGCTCACTTACAAATTACTATATAAGCACCAGTGTGGGAGTGCAGCCAAGAATGGGAAGCCTAAGCTGCATTGCCTCTTTAGGCCAGAAACAAAGTAGTTTCTTTAGTATCTTTTACAAAAAGAGGCAATTTGTTGTAAGGAAGGACATACCATACCAAACGAAACGAAAGGCAGCTTAATAAAGTCTCTTAACAAGTAGTCATTCAGGACCAATAAGACTGGCAGGTATTCCCTTGTGAAAAAAAACCCTCCTAATAATTTTTCCATTACCAGAATAAATACAGCATTCATGGTGGTTTTTTGACTGCTCTAAATCCACCACTTCCAACAGCCGGCAGCAACTGTAAGTTCCAAAGCCAACCTGTCTGAATTCCAGGCAGAGCTATGACAAGCAGGAGTCATTTGAAGAACTAAAGGAACAGAGTATTCCCTAAGCTTTTGCCATATGCTTATTCTGCTGCTGAGATTGTACCAGAGATAGATGGAAAAAGACTTATTTATTGCAGATTAGGATCTGCCTCACTCCACACGCCACCATCTCCCCTTGCAAAACTTGTGGAGCAGCTCTTGCAGCATTTACTCTGTCTGTGATTTCTGAACTACATGTAAAGATAAGGCAGAGGATGCACAGGTTTGGGATCCAGTCACTGATGACAGACTAAGATCAATTTGAGAGATTAATAGGAGGGATGAAGAAAAGCGAAGGGGGCTATCATGGCTTGTAGGCCTGTAAAGTCTCAGAAGAGCCAAAAAATATCTAATTTTCAATCCCTCAATAATCAAGTCTGTGGCAAGAATCAATTCAGTTTCTGACTGCTGTGTTATAGTGTGGTAGGGCCCTGGACAGAACAGCAAGAAAATGTGTCTAGTTGAATAATCTAATCCAAGTGTACAATTTCAATGAAAACTGAGCACACTTGGGGCCAGGCACTCACCTTAGGAAGGTGAGAGTCAAAAGAAAGGCAACGCTAGGATTTTTTAAGCCCAGTTTGTAAAAAGACAAGAGCTAACATTCTTGTGATGGGAAGATCAGAGAAAACATTCCCTTTCATGCTCTTTCAGAGCATTGAATGTCTCAGGTTTGTCACTTAGTGACAGAAATCCTAGTGACAGAAATCCTTTTGCACACTTCTCATTTTCTCCTTTTGTCATCCCCTTCCCTCCCTAATGTCTTTGTTTCCACTGATGTATTCCTTGCATTTTTCCTTAAGGTGCTTTCACAGAATGGGTCAATTTGGAAGGGCCCACTGCGAATCATCTGGTCCAACACCCCTGCCCAGTCAGGGCCATGTCACAGCACTCTGTCCAGATCATTCTTGGATATCTCCGTTATGGGAGACTCCACAGCCTCTCTGGGAAATCTGTTCCAGTTCTCTGGAATCTGTTCCAGCCACAGCACAATAAAGAAGTTCTTCCTCATTTTCAGGTGGAACTTCCTGAACATCATGTTCTGCCCCTTGCCTCTTGTACTATAGCTCAGCAGAGCTTCATCCATCCTCTTGACATCTTCTTCCCTCTACCACTATTTTCTTTGATTTTCTCTTTGATATTCCACACTCCTTGACTTCAAGTAAACATTGCATTTGATGAGTGCATGAGGGAATGTGTGACACATCATTTCTGAATGGCAGCAGACTGCTTGCTGAGGGACAGACCCTGCTGTGGTCCCAGGACACAATTTTGTTTTCTATGCAGGACCAAGAGTTCCCAGCAAACCTCCTGAAGTGGGATAGTGGAAATGAGCTAATCCAGGGAGAGAAAAAAAATAATCCCAAAAGATCTTTGTATCTTCAATTAGGGTGCATCCAACAGTTGTCCTGGCTGCCTCACAGGGAACACTGAGTTTTTGCTATAGAGACAACATAGGTCACTACTAAAATTCAGAAAATACATTTTGGCAAGCATTGAGGAAGAACATATGAAGAACTAGGAATAATTACCATTAGGAATAACATATTAGAAGGAAATTCTTCACCATGAGGGTAGTGAGGCACCAAAACAAGTTGCCCAGAGAAGCTGTGGATGCCCCATTCATGGAGGTGGTCGTGGCCAAGTTGGATGGAACTCTGAGCAACCTGGTCTACTGAAAGATGTCCCTGCCCATGGCAGGGGGGTGGAACTAGATGGTCTTTAATAACCCCTCCAACCCAAGCCACTTTATGATTCTATGATTTGTGTGAATTCTGTTTTGCCATCTGAAGTCCAGAAGGGTCCATGAGAACCACAGCTCTGCTATGTGACATGTGACTGTGAAAACTTACCTAAGCGTGTTTAAAGACTGCAATAAGAAACACAAAAAAAAACCTCACAAGTATTACAAATGAAAAGGTATCAAGACCTTAAAATACTGCAAAGTTTTCTCTAAACTGCTGCCACAGAATCCTTGTTATCATTACTAACTTCCTTGCATAATGTGGGTGTTACAGCATTTAGTAATTTTTTACAGAATTTATAAATGGATTTACTTTTGTCACAGGCACTCTGGTGAGAAATCTCTTGTTGACACAATGGCAATTTCTTCTATGAAAACTGTCTTTTAAGTTCACATAAAAGATACACTGAATAACCATTAACATTTCAACAGCTTTTTTAGAAAGCTGGGTTGTAATTTAGGCATGTCAAGATCATAGTCACTCCTAAGCAGTTTAAGTCCTATCACTAAAAAGGATGCAAACTAATTATCAAACGAACACAGGGTGGGGCCATCTGTGCCATGCTTACTCATGCAGAACAGGGTGTACCTAGACAATTCCCCCATGGGACCCTTCTGCAAAATGTACTACAGGCCTATTCAGATTAAATTGAGAAGAGAAATGTAACAAAACATTCCCTCTCTAACTTCTTAAAGCTAATATGTTACTTCTAAGGAGACAAAACTAGTGTGCTTCTGGTGCAGTGCCTAGGGTAATCTCAGTCACCAGCAGATTTGTTTTCTTTTGCTGCAGCTCTACTACACAGTGAATAAAACACACTTATGTACAGAGGAGGAAAATATGGAATAAATATGAGCCAACCTTCCTGAATTCCAACTGCAACAACCCTGTCAGGATGGGAAATGCCTAATTGCTGGAACTCCGTATGTCCTTTGCTTTGACAAGTGCTTTGCCAGTGAGATTTACATCCCTTCAGCATGAAGCACCAGACTGACGAGACAGAAATACAGTTCTAATTCAGGCTTTGGATGAAAGCAGGCTGTAGGGATTATACAGGGAGTTTCTGTGCATTTCTTTGCTAGTGTGACCTCAAGCCTCAGTATCACAGACCTGTCATTTGATTCCTGCCCTTTTCACAGAATGCACTCTTCAAGTTGTGCTCAGCCCCCCTTTTCCATTCAGATCATCCTTATCTTTTCTTTGTGTGTCACCACAGTTCTTCAACATACAGCAAGCAAGCTGCTGTGCAGATGCCTTCTCTTTCAGTCTGTCTAAAACAGGTCCAGCCTGCTCTCTGGCTGTGTACCCAGCCCTGCATGTCTCAGCCAATACAGACCCTCATCTGCCCTGAAGTTACACAATGCAAGATCACCTTTAGGGAATACCTGCATGATGTTAACAGCAGCAGGTGACAGGCTGTACAGAGAGATGGGTTCAACTGCACTTCAGGTAAGCTTATTCTAAATGACTATCCAAAGAAAATTTCAATATTTCGAGAATATTCTCCTGGAATATGGAGACATCACTACAGGAGGGAGCCACAAATGCATGCAAATGATTAAGAAAAGCAGATAGGGATCTACAGGACCACTGAGATGCCTTCAGCTCACATCCACACAGCTGCAAAAATACAGCATCTGTATTTTTGCATACTTGCCTGTATCCCTTCCTCGCCGTTTACGTTTTGTCCCCACTAAATTTGAGCCTATTCCCTCCTCCACACTGCTTTGGCACCAGCAAAGGGGTCACTGAACGCACACAAGAGACAGGCTTCCTGCTCTTGCTTCCCAGGCTTGGCCACATCCCAGCCCACAGCAGCTGGCTCTGGCTGCTGCAGAAACTCGGCTTCATCCCTGCAGCCCGGGGACACAGCGTGCTCTGACACCCTCCTTCGGGAGCACACACAGCCTCGTCAGTGCTAATTGCTGGGAGAGCCTAAGCAAACTGTGATGTCAGGGGCTTTGGAGATTTTAGTTTCTAAGTGCAAGCTACTTTCTACTGAGCACACACAGAACTGAAGAGCCCTTGCAGGAGCACCAGAATTTGAGCATACAATTTCACGTACAGAGTAAAAGAAAATTCCACGGTAAACTACAGGCAACTGTGAATATTTCAGTAGGAAGACTGAGGCAAAATGTAACCTCATAACATGTTAGCACCACTGCCTACACTCATTCTGCCACCAGTGAGCTTGCAAGTGCAGAGGAGGACATAAAATTGTGTTTATTTATGATGCGCCTCTTTATGAGAAAAGCAACAGTTTAGGGTAGGAGGGACTTCTTGGGGGTCATCTAGCCTAGGAAGGACTTTTGAAGTTACATAAGTATGCTGAGGGCCTTGCACTGTCCTGCTTGAAGTACTTTGAAGACGGAGATCCTATGTCCTCTCTGGCAAAACCTTTTCTGTCTGCAGAAGAATGTTTTTCTTATGCTCATGCAAGTCATCTCTTCTTGCAGTTTGTAAGCCATTGCCACTTCTTACTTTTTGCGTACACCTCTCAGAAGACACTGGCTTCTGTAGGTATGAAAGCTCCTGTAGGTAACAAAAAACAAAGCCAGTTTTTTCCATTTCCCTTGTTTATTGTGTGTCCCTGCCCTCTACCCATCCTAGTGTCCCTCCACTGGACTGCCTCCAGCTTGTCAGCAATATTTGCAAGTATTTATAAAGCTCTCGAGATTGCTCAATCCCACAACAACACACTAGCTTAACAACAGTAATATAAATATTATGAATAAATTTTACAGATCTTTCATTATTCATTAAAGAAAATTATTGTAAGCAAAGTGGTAGATCTAGCCGGTAATTACCACACAGCACCGGCCAGTTTCTGTAAGTGTGTTGTACAGTAAGATTAAAAAATAAAGCTTATGCAATAATATAACTATTAGGAAGAAAATGTCCCAAGGTATTTGTGTATTACACCCCACCTGAAAGCATATTGGGTGTAAGTACAGGGTTAGAAATTTTGAGCCGAAAGTACCTTCTTTTAGAATATTCCACATCTGGCAAAGCCCCATATTTCTGTGAACTGAGATGATTTTCATGTGCTTCTGAAAAATATTTCTGAAAAGCCTCATTAATCACTTTGCACACTTAAGAACTGGAAACACTTCTTGCGATGAACACCAGTTTGTTTGAAGTGGCCTACAGAAAAGCTCTCCAAATTATCCAACTCTTGGGAAACAATAACTGATGAAAACTCCTCCAGCATAGTAAGGGCAGTTACCTTATCCCATGGCACTGTTCTGCAGCCATCACAAAGGGTTTCATGGATTTGTCAGGTCACAGTGAGTTCTTGTTGCCTCGAAGCCTAACTCCTCACTTCTCATTGTACAGAGAAACAATGAGGAAAGTGGGAACCATGTGGTACCAGTTGTGATATTCCTGAAGGACAACAGAAATCATGTATTTCTGACAGTGCTTGTCATTGCAAGCAGCAGGGCTGCCAGCCTCATTCCTGTATTCCTAATACCAAAACCATTGTAATGGCTTTGGGGAAGTTCAAGTCCAGGTTTCCTGGAAGCATCCTTCCTTCACAGGGTATTTCTGAAGGGGCAGTGGCAGCTGAGATGCATCAATAGTGCCTGACACTCCTTATCCACATGACACCAGAGGAGCCACTCTACCTCCTTGGTCATGCAGTTATGGGTCAGTGCCTATCAAAGGCTCTGCACTTCAATGCTCATTCATGATTCGACTTCTCCAACTATATTTTAAAATACATTTAAATCTCTTACACAGATAATAAATTTAAAATCTGAGTATTTTGGATTAGTCTACAAAGTCACAAAAATGCACTGAAAACACCAGTACTTATAAATTACAGCCTATCTGGTATAAAAAGGATTGCAGTCATGGTGTCTAGTGAGACTTGCAGAAACTTTGCAATGTAACTTCATATATTTATAAGTTTACTATTCTAAAGTAATAATAAAATCATAGCCACCATGATAAAAACCATAATAGAATAAAAACAATAACAACAAAGACTACTGAACCAAACCAAACCCCAAAAGTTTTCAAAATTAGCATTTGGAATTGAGGGTCTAAATATGTTGAGATTGTTGCAAGTATATATAAAACATCAATAACAATTTCTATTAAATATATATGGTCAATTACTATATTCTTAACATAATCAGAAGCAATAAAAATACAACCAGTATAGTAACAGCATTGCTAAAAGAAGGGATAGAAAAATATTTTTTGTTTAATTTTGTGTGCAGCTATGCTCTTTGCTTCTTCTACATGTACTGGTGCAGTCACTAATATCTTTGCACCTTGCCTGCTTTCCATACACAACAATGTGATAGCAAGAGAAGAAGAGGAAAAGAAAATGTGGACATTAAACTGCTATAAAGCTTCTCCATTTGCAGACAGGAGGAAAATGCTTAAATGTTTTAAGCATAATCTTGAAGAGCAGTTATGGAGGAATCTCTTGTAACTCCTATGCATTTTTGACAAATCTAAATTACAGATAAAGACTGCCAGTGAAGAGAAGCGGGAGTCATGTGTCTGATGTGCAATGTTACCTAAAATCCCATAACAGCTGCCCCATTTCCCTCCCTATCTTTACAAAACAACTGTTGAACTCTCCTAACAACTCCCTGCTCCAGCTTCACATACTCCTTTCCTATCTGGCACAGCACCTTCTGCTATGATTCTAAATGTCCTCCTGACACAACGCTTGTGCACGTACTGCTGCATCTGTTACTAATTAAGGAGGGATATTTAGGCTGGTTGGAGAATGACACTCTTTGGCAGGGGAAGGAAGCCTGCAAGTTAGAAACACCTTTTCAATCTCTTCCTAATAATTTTTATACACAGCAAAACCGAAAGAAAAGAGCCTGTGAACCCTCTAAAGAAGGCCAGTGTGTCTGTGCAGATTCAGGTTTCTTCCCAAGATGCTGGAAATTTTTTTTTTTTTTTTTTTGCTTTCCTTTGAACTCCCAGTCAGACTGGCATTTTTCCACATACCTGTCCAAGACCAACCTTTTCTATCAACAGTTGTAAAAACTCTGTCTAGGCTTTCACAGATTGAACAATAAAGTGATACTGCCTAATTTAGCCAAAAACTATAGTATGGCACTGTGGAACAGAAGCAGCAGATAAAATTATCAACTTGTCAGAACATGTGCAGAGCAGACAAGAAAGCATTTACAGCCTACGTTAGTTTAATTTGCAAACATTTTGGAGCAAACTAACAGGATATTTAATATCAATAAAAGTGTTATAGTAAAATAAAGTATGTTCTTGCCAATGTTAAATGCTAATGCCACAATGACATCCCCATAGGATAGGTCCTTCAGAGTACTGCAACTATCATATTCAGTAAGTTTGTACTTCATCTTACAGGATTCCAATACCCATGAGTTACACAGAGATGTGGTCATTTATGTCAGCAAAGGCGTGACTAATTGAATTCAACTTTAGATACCCACACATAGCACAGTCAGCAGCCTTTACAATCAGTGGAGAGAAACAGGAGACATGTAAAATCGGATGGACATCAGCTTTATGATGAGCTCAGTCATGGTTGAAGTTTACCTGTCATTCTTGTGTTAATGTCAATCTATCTCCAAAGCATCTCTAGGTACAGGTGTTGAAAATTTCCCTATTTACTTTTGCTACCCAGGTTAACTGAGTCTGTTGGTGACAATTTTTTACCTCAGGATAACTGAAGGAAATGCTTTGCAGGACCTACAGTTAAGGAAGAGCTGGTAGGGGATGTGAAGGTCTACAGCAGCTTCAGCTGGGGAGACTATGCTAGTTTTGGAACTGGTGAAGGCAGTGAAGAAGTTTCTGTAATGGAAATTCTGGTTAGACATAAAAATTCGAGTTTTTGCCCTACAGTCAGGGTGGTCAAGGACAGGAATAGGTATGCCAGACAGTTTGTGGAACATTCAAAACTTGACAAAGCCCATAGCAACCTGATTTAAGTTTAAACTCAGCCCTGCTTTCAGCAGGGGGGTAGACTAGGGACCTGAAGAGTTTTCTTCAGATTGATTCGGTGACTGAAAGTTTCTATGACTCAAAAGGGGCCATACAGAATAGATTACTAATTGTTAACTAAGAAGGCTGTTGTTCTTCAGTTTTATAAACCGGACTTCAAAAATTCAACTTTGGATGAAAATAGTAAAATCTGGAGATATTGTAAGAACTGCTAGGACTTTTCTGAATCAAGGCTTTCTTAAACATAATCACTCCAGACACATTTGAAGACTCAAGATAATTTTTCCCTATTGGAAGAAAGGAACAAAGAATGAGTAAACGCTGACAAAAAGAAAATCAAAACAATCTTACATATTCTGCCGCACTCTGCCCTTCTTGATGAGCCAGCATTTTGCAGCTTTAACTTATATAGTATTTTCATTGTGTCCCTGATTTTCACTTTCCTCATATTGTTATTCTTACCCTTCCCTGCCCTTACTTCAGCTCTTTTATGCATTTTTCATCCACGTCAGCCATACTCTGCTGTCCAGTTCATTCTTGACTTGAATTGCAATCCTAAAAATTACTTTATTTACTCTCTCTCTCATGTGAAGACAACAGATAAAAACATTCAGTTGAATACACAAAAAAACATGCATATACACACACTTGCTGCTTTTGTTTCCATGTAGTGGACAAATTATGTTTACTTTGACCTAATCTCCCATATACTGGTCTGTTTATTTTATGCAAAAGACCTCTACACAATTCACAACTGAGCTAGAAAATGGCTATTTGTAGAACAATGTATGAAACCTTACTGAAGTCTTTTCATCATAATAACATTTAGAAATAGGCCTCTCAGACACCTGGCAGCAAGACTAGGAAAACGATTGCTGCACATCTCTATAAATGCATCATAAGCATTTCCAACAGTAAATCTTACTGTTTCCCTGGAACACTTATTCCACAAAAATGAAAACAGATCTAAAAATCGTTGCTTTAAATGCTTGTGCTTCTGTCAGTAAAAAATGGTGCCACTCATTCTTAAGAAGGAAAACTTTTAATGAGAACTGTTAAGTCCTATTGACAAATGGAACAGTTTATCGTGTTCAGGACAAATGTTATAAATCAACAATTCGTGACAACCAGCAGAGATTTAGGGCTCACTATCCTGCCCTAAAGACATAGAACAAAACCATCTCCAACTTCCATGAGAGTAGTCCATGAAGAGTCCAGTTGTATCTGCTCATAAGACCAGGGCGAGCCATGGTTTGTTTTTAGAGTGGACTGCTATTTAAAGAAACACCTTAATAAGGATCTTAATTCTTCCTAAAGCAGAAACAAGACTGTCCAGCTTGTGATGGCAGAGAGGAGGGTCAAATCACACAATCAGCATGATGAGAAACTTACTATTTCCTAACCCTAAAAAGAATTTGTTTGCTTTTTTCTGGAGGCAACCTACCTCAAAGCATTAATGCATTAATGGTTTTTATCCCAGATTTCCAAAACACAGGAATGGGTTCTTATGCTGACTGTAGTATGTACATAACTCATGCACAGAGCTCCAGACACTAATCAATAACAATTTTGCCTTTTTGTCATAATGTTTTATGTGAAAAATATCTGGTTGGTACAAATTCCCTTATTCTATGAGGAAAGAAAAACCTAAAATACTTTTTTCTTTGACATGTTCTGCATTGAAATGCAGAAAAATTTTAACAGTAGCATCAGCCTTCTTCATTTATCATTCCTTTTTCCAGAGAGTATCATACTCAATTCACAGTTTTTAATTCACAGTTTTTAATTGCTCTGGTCTTCCAGTATTTTCTTTGGTTGCAATTCTATGTTGTACTCAATGAATGCTCAGTGCTGTGGATCTGGCAGAATTGGTATCCCTTAGCAGAGATCACCATTTCCCATGTTTCCTGCTCTGAACCACTTAATAATGTTTGCAATTTTCTATAATGAAGTAGAGTAAATCCAGGAAGTGCCTTTAATTCTCAGTGCTGTTGGGTGCAAAGGATTTTCAGCTCCTTGTAGAAAGAAATTAGTGTGCAACAGCCATACTCAACCATTTGAAATGTAAATGTTCTGTCAGAAATTAATAAATTACTTGCATAGGACTATAACCTGCAAAACAGAGCAAGAGTGAAAATCTACTACAAGTATTTAAATAGAAATGTAACTTAAAATCAGCAAACTCTGAATTTTCTGTTCTTTCAGAATACAGATAATATTGGTCCTACCTTTCAACCAAATACATATCAAATGATGCCATTATCATTAAAATTACTAAAAGAGTATTGCTCTTGATAAGAGTGGTCCACTGTGTGGCTAGCTTTCAAACTCATCCATCACCATTCATCTCTTCTTCTTTTATGTTTTTCTTTTCTCTTATGTGGCATGGATCAATCTTTCAATAAGCACTCTGTTGTGAGTGTCGTCAGAGAGCACACTCATAAATTGAGTATTACCAAACAGCACAGTTCATACCATAAATTTCTTTTTCCTTGCACATTTTTCACATATTTTTCAGGTTTCAGGCAACACTTAAATTATTCTACCAATAAAGTGATTCAGAAAAGCCAAAATATTCATATAAATGATATTTGGTAAATAAGTGAAGCTGCTAATAGTTGATAGGATTTTTTTGGTCTCAGCAGACTGAAAGCTGATAAAATATAAAGAATGTAACCAGCATTGCAAACAAAATGTCTCTACTTTATGCTTTCAGTGTGGGGAATTGTATCTGAAATTAAGTAAAACCCAAAATTAAAAGAAACATGAAAAAAATTTTCTTCAACTCCTTCCCAAAATAATCTATTGATCTTCCCTACCAGTAACTAAAAGTCAGAACCAGATGTTCTCTATATTGCCAAATTATACTCTATAAGTATAGCACATACTTTTAAAACATCACTTTTATTACTAATATAACAGAAATATGCAAAACTCAGTAAAATGAGAAACCTGCCTCTCCATTGTTTCTCTGCCCAGTCTGCACATTCTTAATCATTACAGTTCTGGAAAATCACTGTTTCTTTATACTGCTGTTTCCCTCAGCAATTAAATGAAAATAATATTAATGAAACCTGTTGTCATTCTGTATTAAATCTCTATTAAGTATTTTGACACTCTCAAATGTAAGGTCCTCTCTAAGAAGCATACGCAGCAATTTTTACCTCAATATATGGTTCTGTTACTATGTCTGCACTGCATATGAAGACACCAAGAGCTTCCGAAGGATCATTTATCACAACACACGCTACTACTACTACTACTACTACTACTACTACTACTACTACTACTACTACTACTACTACTGCTACTACCACTAAAGTAGCCCACTTATTTTGAATCAAGCTGTAGCACTAGCACAGTCTAAGGATTTATTTTTAAATGACATAGTGTCTTGCCTTGAGTGGGTGACCAGGTCACAATCCTCCAACAGCAGTGGCTGGTTAGATTGCTTTAAATTAACAGGCACTGCTAACAATTACTTGAAAACAGATAGTCCTATTAGAAAAAAATGGTGATCCAAATTCCACCATTTTTTTCCCCAACAAAATTGCTAAGGTTTTATTGATCTATTTATCCAACATTATTGTTAGCTGTACTTCTTTGCTCTTAACATAAATGAGAAAACTGGAAAATAAGCCAACTCCACTTACAAAACAGTACAAAACAAAGACTGAGCATTGATGTCAACGACTGAATTTTTTCCACATAATTCAAAACTACAGACTGGAAATTTGGCTTTCATATGCAGCAGCAGGTTTGATATAATTTATCTTTGTGGGGAAACTGTTCAGCTGTTTATTTTTGAGGAGAAAGAAGAAAAAAACAAACTAGCACAACCCCCCACCCTAATCTCCAATGCTCTAATCACACAAAATAAATACTCTAAAACCTAACAACATTAGATAGCCATGCCTAAAGCTTCTCCCTTAGGAAAGCTATTTTCAGTTCTCTTGCTACATGGGACCAGCTTGCTGCCAAGAGCATGTGTTCTTGGATGGGGCTGCAATTCTTGAGGATGGATAAAGCCTCCTCAGCTGGAAAAACCTGGCTGTAGAAGGAACTATGGAGAAGAAACATTGAGTGCTGCCCATCCTTGTTCTGAAATGTTCTCAAATTCTTCTTCTCCTGTTTTTTTCCTGTGTTTGTTTTTGTTTTCTTGTTTTTTACTCTAACTGGAATGAGACTTATTTCATACCAAGAGCAGAAGAGGAGCCAAGGACTCCCTCAAGCTGACTACAGACTAGACAATTTCCAGTATTTTTTGTGGAAATAGCACAAATACCAGAATGGAGGAGAACATAACATAACAGGAGCTGCCCTTATTCTCTACTACATTTCTATTACTCCTGCTCAGTAACTGAGTTTTCATCTCGGCACAATGTTTTTAAACTCTAGCTTAAGGTTGGCAGACAAACAAAACAACCACAGAAAAGTAGGACTTCTGAGGCCCTTACTCTTTCATGGTGTTCTTTTAAAAATTGGCTGTGTAGTATTTGTCTCAATCAACTAGTTTTGACCATGTTCCTCCAGAAAGCTTGTGTCAGATGCAATAATTAGTACAAGAGTGACTAGACCCAACCAGAACTACTTTGCACACACTGAGACAGAGTGCAGAATTAGCCACACCAGTGGCCTTCTTCTCTCCAGGGTATGGCTTCATGCAACCTGTGTGCTGCCATCAGGTAGCGCCTGCACACAGCAACCCAGCTGGTCTCTGTGAGCACAAGTGAGAGACGCCTCTGTTGTTGAAGGTCTTGGTTCTTCATTTCAGGACATCAATTGTAGGAGCATCTGAGAAGTAACAGCTTAGGAAAACTGAAGGTGAAGAAAGACCTTCAAGGAATGTCTTGCAGAGCTTTGTTCATCCTTATTGGCCTTCTCTGCACTTTTCCAGTTCTGCTCTATGTCTTTGGTGTGGGGAGGAATGGAGCTGTGAAAAGCAATGAGCTGACCTTCCTGGGGACACCCTGTCACAACAGCAAAACCCCATCTCTGAATCATAACATTTAGAGTGCATGAATTTATGTGCCATGTTAGGGTTGTATTTTGCCTACAAGCATCATTTGGCATTTATCTACGCCAAGCATTGCTTGCTAATGATTTATTACCCAAGCATTTGCCTTGTAAGGACTTTCTGCAGCCCCTTAGCTAGTCCTTTATGGTTTAGTGGGGCATCGACAAACTTCTTGTTTTGCAAACTTCAGCATTTGCCTCGTCTGTTGAGTTGTTTATGAATGCACGGAAAAGAACAGGTCCCCACACAAATATCACCTCAGCTCACTGACTCCTTCCCTCTGTTATCTAGTTGTCTTTCAGTTCAAGTACTGCCTCCCCTGTACCTCTAACTCTTCCCAACACAAAAGTGAACGGTGTCACTCCTAGTAATGGTCACTTTACAGGTATCTATTGTTTTGTGTCTGTACACAAATGACAATTCAAGATGAAAAAAAAATTCCAATCAATTGCAATGAATCTACAAGATTTCATACACTTTCCTGAATTGATGTACTCCTCACTCAGCTTTGCTGATTTGGCACACTGTGCTTACTGCTTTTAGGGAATAGCTGAGTCCTGGTTTCAGCTGGGGTAGAGCTAGCTTTGTTCCTAGCAGCTGGTACAGTGCTCTGTTTTGGATTCTCTATGAAAATCACACTGGTTACACAGTGATGTTTTGGTTGTCGCTCAGTAGTGCTTATCCTATGTCATGGACATTTCAGACAGGAGGCCCACAAAATGTAATTTCTGGGGCTTTTTAAGTTTTCTGAGCATTTTTATTCACTCATTCTGCATGAAATGTTAAATTAAACTATCGGTCTCAGAAAATAACAGAAAAAGAAGAGACTAATTCATAAGGAAGACTGAATCCTGACTTGGGCAACAATTGTGATCCAAATCTGTCCTGGAAGCAGGATGTATTTTAAAGTAGTAAAGTAAAGTAATGTATTTCTATACTACTTCATCTTTGAGGATGAAAGATGGATTTCAGTTTCAGCAGCTTTCAAAACACACCATTCTAAATACACCAAAAGTAATTAAATAAAAAAAAGGAGAAAACATACAAATAGATAAAAGTCCCTTACAGCAAGAAACCTCCCACAACACTGAACTGAAATGCTCAATATATATTTCTGCTTCCTCTAAAGAGATTTCATTTTCTGTATTTTGTGTTTTATGAACAACGAACTATTTTAAGCTTCTAAATTGCTGTATGATTCACACTGATGATAAAAGCCAGCAGAACACATTTGAACTTTGCACACATCTATCTCTTCTTGTTTTTAATGGTTTAGAACAGCCCTAATGTATTTACACAGGTTAAGCAGCTTAAAAGCTGGAACACGGGAAACCTTTGGGCTAAGCTCAATATGATTAAAGTTCTCAGTAATGGATGAAAAGAAAAAGAAGAACACACAAGACACTACAACAACAACAACAAAAAATTCTATACAACTGTTTTGCAAACACTTAAAATAGAAGAATTTTGTTGACCTAAAAACAACTAAGTACAGTTTTACTCACTTATTAAAAATACTTTTAGTACAAAAATTTCTTAATTTTTCAAAAGATACTTCAGCTAAAGGATAAAATATTGCATCTGTAATATGTCCCTATGTAGTACATTTCATGTTTTAAAGTAACTCATACCCCTAAGAATCCATTTTCTCTAGTAAGGCACTTCACAAAATGAAAGAAAAATGAAGTAAATTAGAAACTCCTGTTGTGCCTATGGTTCTACAACTACAACCATAACATGACAAACATCTGTTATTGCATTTCAAAGAATTGAAAGCAGAGATTTATCTACTTGGAAATCTATAAAGATATTTTAAGTGGCCCAAGTAACAGAAATACAAAATATTATGGTAACTCATCAAAAATACAGATAGCAGTTAGATAAGTAACCTTGAGGGTGGAAAAACAAAAGTCTTCTTCTTTTACAACTTCAATATTGATATTTTACTAAAAAAGGTTCTTTCCAAGATCATGAAATCTTTTGTAGCTTGAACAGGTTTCTGCCTCATTTATGCAATTCAGTTTAACTAATTAGTAAAATATCCTTAAGATCATTTAAAAATAGGGGAACTTTTATAAAATATGTTTTAAATTCACATTATTTTTGTAAGGTCTTTTCTTCATTAGTAAATTACTCAAGTCTAGGTAAAGGAGGTAATAATGAGCATCAGGTGGCCTGCATGCAGAGGGGTTTAGCTTGGTACTCTCACTTTCAATATTAAAGAATCAATTTGGTTGGAAAAGATCTCTGCGATCAAGTCCAACCTGTGACTGAAAACCACCCTGTCAACCAGACCATGGCAGCAAGTGTCACTTCCAGTCCTAAACACCTCCAGGGATGGGGATGCCACCATGTCCCTGGGGAGCCCATCCCAATGTTCAGTCATCCCTTTTGTGAAAAAAATCTTCCCAATGTCCAACATAAACCTAACCTAGCACAGCTTGAGGCCATGAGCTCTCTTCCTGTCACCGGTTGCTGGAGAAGAGACCAACCCCACCTGGCCACAGCCTCCTTCCAGGCAGTTCTGGAGAGTGGTAAGGTCACACCTGAGCCTCCTTTCCTCCAGGATAAACACCCCCAGCTCCCTCAGCTGCTCCTCACAGGATTTTTCATCCCCAGCTGACCCTTCACCAGCTCTGCCACCTTCTCTGGATCCACTCCAGCACCTCAATGTCCTACTGGAAGTCTATACTGTCAGTATGTACTTCATTATAGCTAACATTTTTGTGAGCTCTCCCACAGTTAAAGCAAAATTGTCATTTAAGGAAATGCAAGCACAGCAATAGTGTGACAATTAGATGTAAATCACATCCCAAAATCCCACTAAGTTTATCTAGTCATCTGAAGTGCCAGAATAAATCATAATCATAAAAAAAAAATCCACCATAATAAAATTAAATTCATTGAATGTGCAGTCTCTATTTGTTCAGACTTTAAAAAACCTTTCAAAACAAAAAATGAGGAAATCAGGGGAACAACTTAATAAATTGTACAAAGTCACACAGTTAGGGGATCATTAAGGGTCATGCTCCTGTGACAGCTGTGACTTATCCTGTATTTACGGAAAAGAGCTGCTAGTGACTAAAGGTGCTCACACACCAACATGAAAGTGCTAGACAGCAACAAGTGCTAGCTTGCTGTCTCAAATGATGCTATAATTAACACTTATATTAATCTAGTCAGTATTTGGGTATGCAGAAGAAATTGGCAGGTTAGACTGTTTTGAAGGCAGGGAGGGAGCCAAGCATTGCACTCTACGGCTGGTGTTTCTTTCGTCTCAATAAATGGTGCCAAATTCACAGTCCAAAGAAAATGTGTAGTTCAGCCAGTGACAATGAAGCCTTTTCCACAACATTTCATCAATATGTTTGAATCTGCTTCACACAGATCTGCTCTGAAAGGACAATGGTACAGTGAGAGAAGTCCCTGTTTATTGAGCCTAGTGATTGCTAGCTTAGCAATTAGTGCTTGCTACTAGCCTAGCAAGTAGCTAGCAAGTACCTTGTCTTCAGTAGCAGACCTAAAAAAGCTTTCAAAAACTAAGCAGCTTAAAAATAAGCCAAATTTTACCTATCAACAAGTATATCTAGAATTGCTTGTCCAAGTACCTTCCACAAGCACTTGCTGGTTAGCAGAAACCATGTGCCAGTGACATTGCCTTCTCCTGTCCAGCAGACACCTCAGTCACTACCTGCCACCAAGGATGGCTAGGTCACTTCCCATTTCTCCAAACTTCAGTCATCTGAGTTGGGATTCTCCAAATCAAGCGCACATCTCACAATGCAAGTATTTTAGAAAACTTCACACAGGACAATACAGTCTGGGCACAAGAAAAGGGTAAAATAGGTTTATAATTCAAAACACCATATTTTCTTCTTTGAAAAGCTCCAGTATTTGCATTTTCATGTTTGCACAATATTTCATTCTGTGGGGAGAAGGGCTGCAGGGTCACGCTGCCAACAATTAAAGTGAAAATTTCCTAAGACTGGCTGTGCCTTTCATCAGCTCTGAGCACACCAATGAACTGAAGGAAGACCACAGGGTACTCTGGGCATGTCAGCACTGGAGCAGCCCCATAAGACAGAGTGTTCCAGGGCTGGTTGATGCTTCCAGAATCTTTAACATGAAAGGCAACCTTTCATAATTCAGCTTGACCATGCTAGACCAGGGAAGAAACATATATACACACTAATCTGCGTATGCTGACCCACAGATGGAATGAACACAAGCTCCATTCAGATATAAAAGCGTGGGTGGCCATTTCAGAGTTTCCCATGGCAACAATTAGTTATGGGCCCACATTAACGTAAGACCTTTCCTGTTGGAAGAAAATCATAGTTTCTGCAAGTATGTAGATTTACTCAGAAAAAAAAAAAAATACATGTGCTGGAGGACACTTCAGCTCTTTATGTGCTCCTGGGTGGTGTCCCTTACCTCCTGACAAGCGTACAGACACCTTTCCCTGCCTTGGTGGAGGAGGGAGCCTGCCAGCTTCATGAGTGCTGGAGGAGGAGATACAATTTTCTATCACTTTGTTCTGTACAATAAATACAATGCTGTTGACAGAGGGTATTGCACAACCTCAGCAATTTCATTCACCATAATATCTGATAAACTCAAACAGATTAAGAAGTTTATCCCTGAAGTGCCTTTTCACTTTTCAGCTAGGGAGCCAGGACACAGATATTAATCAATTTTCCAAGGACACAGAGGAATTTCTATGGCACAGCCAGATGCTGAAAGCTTGTTTCAGACCAGTGTCATTATTATAGAACTATTAGTCTTGCAGGAGTCACAGGAATTTTGCTTTCTTTAGGACAAGTAAATGGCTTTGGAAGGTCACCATTTCTGCCAATACACCTCAGCCTTATCTGGAGATCTCAGATTATGGCCACTGATTTGCCTTTCTGCTGAGACCCGTGACAGGTATGTCTGTCAGTGACAATTCAGGTAAATGTTTCCCTCCAGGAAACGAAAACAATATAAATTGTAATTTCACACCAATCAGGTGAGAACCACCCACAAAAATAACAAAAATCCCTAACTAACTCCCCAGCTCATTCATGCCTTAGCACTGAAATAAACACTTGAGAACTCAGGACAGTCTGAAACTCCTAGGGACATATCTACCCTGTAGCCATCTCAAATATGGATTAAATTTTATTCCTTATTTAGTACATTAGACTTGCCCTGATTAAAAGGAAGGACAATTCATTTTAATGTATTTTTGTAAAAAAATAATGTCTTTCTAACATGCTGCATTTAAGTGCTACAGTGCATGACAACCAGGAAATATTGTATGTTATACCAGTCATGGCAGCTTATCTGCAGTAACAATATGATGGATTCAGAACTTTTCTAAAAGTAGTTTTTAGGAAGACTACACCAGCTTTTCATAAACTACAATTGAGTGCATGATGGTATTCCCACAGCAATTAGAACAACATACAGAGGCCAGCTCTCTTTAGATCAAGGACTCCCACCAGTATAAGCCATATACTATTTTAATCAGGTCCCACTTGCGTTCTTAAATGGGGTTAAGAGCCACATACTAAGGCTAATACTCTGTTTCCTTTAGGGATAGCTATGACTTTGGGAAAAAACAATGCTATGTCTAGAAAGCCAGTGCTTATATATAGGTATCTTGGGACTACTGGAACTGTTAATTGTATTTCACACATCTTTGCAAGTTGCTGAGATGTGAAACCCATAAAGTGAAAAGCATTGACATGGTCATAACTCATGTTTCTTGAGAAATTTCCAGGGGGTATAATGGAATTAAACAGCACGGCCTTAACTGTTGACACTTCTCTAAAACAGAAGAAAACATAGCCTTATTCTCTTAAGAAAAAATGCCCTTTTTGGCTTAAAAATTGGAACAAAAATAAGTTGAATTCCAGTGGTAACATGCTGTCACAACTGAAAAACAGCATTTAACAACAATTTACAATCAAGTCTTCTGTTATAATGCTGGGCAACGGAGACAAAATGCTAACTCTGATAGATATAATCCTTTCAGCTCTTGTAACTAAAGCTGCTACCCAAGACAATTAGCATGAAAAACTGTTGTAGTAAAATATCAGCACTGCTGTACTGAGGGGATAAGATAACATGTCAGACTGGGAGCTCTGCAAGGAGAATATAGTTATTTTCAGATGGTCAGGGCTTCTGGAAAGAAACCCTCACCTCCTGCAGAACATCAACTGGAAGCTGTCACTCACTTATCTCAACAAAACATTCACAAGCTTGTACCACATGCAAACGTGCCAGATCCTGTAACGCATGTTCCTCCTGGTAAAAAAACAAATGTTTCTTGAGTCAGGGAGGAAAAAAGAAAAAAGGACATAACAGAGAAAAATTTACTTTAAACTATGAACATCATTCACAGCCTTGAAAAGTACATAATATCAGCTGCATGTTTTGGGTCACCACAAGAAATTCTGATGGCTTTGTCTCTGTTACTGGTCTTAACATTATGTCTCTGTCAGAAGGGTTCTTGCAATATTATTACAAGTATTTTTGTAGACAACGATTTAACTCTGCTTAACTGGCTTGACCAAGAATGGGAGATTAAACACAGTCAGCTGTGACAGCTGGACAGCCTGAAAAGCTTCCAGTGCATCCTTCCTAGAGAGAAGTCTTGCCCTCTACATCTATAAAGTATGGCATGATCCAACCACGACTTTGATTGAGTTCTGAAGGTCCCTAGGTGTGCTGAAAGGCATGTGACAAGAGTAGAAGGAGATACTTTGGGTTTTTCTGTTAAACTTCTACAGTTTCCTATTGTGTCATAGCTATGAAATCAGAAAGGAAGGATAATAAATTATTGATCTCACATCTATTTCACTACTTTTGGAGTTGCCCTAGATGCTTCTCTTTTTACTGCAAAGTGGCTTAACAGATCTTTACAGCATGAAGGCTGAGTTCTGGAGTCAGGTGGAGATATCCTTGAGTAACGGGGCAATTTTAGGACAGTTACAGTCAAAGCTGATTCAGCAAGTTAGCAAGACCAAAGATCCTCTATAAATCCTGTGAAGAATACACTGGAGAATGACACAGTTCACTAGAAAGTAAATTACGTTGTTTATGCATACATGCCAGCATTTCTGACATTCTTCCCCAGTGTTTTATACCTCCCTTTTAATAAACCACCCATATTTCCTTTGCCATGTGAAATAAATGGGCTTAATTAAGTGGTGGAGAATAATCAGACGAGTGACTTACACTTCCAAACACCTCACTGGGATGAACCCCAAATATCACATAGACTTGTGACAGAAAATATTCTGTGTTATACTCCAACCTCAACCATTTCTGGTGCAGGAGCTCTCTTAAAGAGACACCAAGAACTTGAAAAGGCATTTTTTTTCCTTGCCAAACCATGAACCACTAATAATTTCCATTCCGTTAATAATTACTTTTAACTGCCAGAAAAACATTTAACTGCAAGTAAAGATCAACCCAGGATATATACAAGGATTAAAACAGATGGTTTGAATTAAAACCTATACAGTATTAAAACAGTAACTATAGTTGACATCAGCATTTTTACTGAAGTAATTACATTGACTATTAACTACTTGATCACTAACAACAAACAATAAATAGATCATGTTAGCATTTATAGTTATTACCTAAATTTGCTTCCTTAACACTCGCAGTTTTCCTGTTAAAAGTAAATTATCACATTATTCTTTGTTCAGTGTTTCAGCTACGAGGAGACCAGACACATATTCAAAGGGCATAATGACATTATTTTATTTGTACAAATTTTTTGTTGAATATTTACTATTTATTAAATACTCTCTGTTTTTCCTGTTATATAGTAGGCATAGGTAGCAAACACAAAGTGTATCTTAAAAGCAACATGATGCACATGGTGTTTGCCTGCCAGGCACGTAATTGGTCTTGTTATTTTGTCTTTACAAAGTGCAATACACAGAAAGGTTCTAGTAGATAGGGATTCAAGAGTAAATTTTTGATCCAAGTCAGTTTTCAATTTGCTTCTGAAGTTTCTGCGTCAGCCCTAAAGCCAAGACTACACATTTCTAAGGGAGTAATAAATAAACAAAATCCCAGACCAAATACAAAATAAACATATTTCCTTTCAGCATGTTTCTCCGAATATGCTCAGGGTACAATCTGGGATAGCCCACAGAAGACACACTTGCTGGTCTGGGTGACTCTGTGGCGTTTCCCTGGGCAGCCCCATTCCAGCAGTGCCCAGTGTTTGTGCACAGGGCTGCAGGGCTCCAGCAGCTCCCCTCGCATCCTTCTCCCTCATTCCCTCAGCGCCTCCCAGACCTGCACTGCTTTCCAGCCGGTCCTGCCACAGCAGAACAGACCTGGATTTAATTCTTCCCTGTACAAGGGTAGACAGGAGATACCCTTGGATGTGGGAGCTCATTTTTCTTTTTTACCCCGCTTTTGATTAATTCTTTAATCCATACAAGTCCTTCCTTTTTGTCCCTGGTGTTTCTTCAAGGAACTGTTGCTTACAGTGCTATATCAAGGGCTCAAAAAAAATCCAAAATGGCAGGGAGTGAACAACTGTCTGTCTCCCTGACCAACTTCACGAGAATGAATCACAGGACTGAATTGGTATTTTGTATGGCTCTTTAGACACTCCACCAACTTTATCAGCATACATTACAGCTTTTCTTTTTTTACCCCTTTGCACCAAATGACTTAGTAGAAGACATATAAGCACCTGTAAAAAAACCCCCAATACTTCTAAAAAAGAAAATCTTCACTGCATTATGCAGGAAGAATTTAAAATCCCCAGTAGAGTCACAATCTGTTAGATGTGCTGAATAAAACTGACCATTGCTCTTACTATTTGATTATGCTTCTACAAAAGGCGAGAATAGCAAGCAAAGTAGAGAAACCTCCATCTTGTTAAGTAGCAGGACTTGTTCCAGTTTCAGAAGCTAGAGAGAGGACTCATAGTTTGCAGCTCTGCCTCTCACCTACTACATCACTCTTCCATAGTTCATGGGTACCTCTCCAGTAGTTCAGAAGGGAAACATTATGCCAGGTACTTTTGTTTTCCAAGGGGAACCTTGCCAGAAACTTGTTGTGGAGGGTCACACCACAGCCAAGCTCCCCAACAGTATCTCATCCCCATTCCCCTTTCCATCCTCAGAAGTCAATAATCACCTGGGTACCAGTTCAGTGTGCCAGAGCGTAACAAGGAAGACTGGGGCAGTTGCAAGGGTTGGAAACAGGGGTGTCTCTGGAGCCCAAGTGACCAAAAATTCCTCAAGGCTGGAATTAGGCACACTTCAGATGGTGGCTCCAGTTCCAGAACTACCCAGCTGTGCTGAAAGCTCTGCTGCAACCCTGAGAATCATCTGATTCTGCTGCAGGTGCCGGCCAGTGCGAAGCTTTCAGGGTCACTCTGTGTGCCTCAAGAATGGCATCTTGGGAACTCCTGCTCTAGAATGTTTCTTGTTCACTTTGGATCCCTTGGAATGGTTGAGGGGGAACACCCAGTTGTGTCAAAATATTGCTGAGCTGCACACAATACTCCCTGATTTACAGAAACCAGATCTGTTCAATTACAGCTCTCCAAATTCCAGTCACACTTTTACTCAGTTTCCAGTACAATCCCTGCTGTCACAGCATGGATAAGGAATGTGCAAAATAGCAAAGAGTCTCCTGGTTGTAAAAATCCCTGGTGTTTTAAATCAGGCAGTGCAAGTTACTGCACAATAGCTGCATCATTGTTTAAATAAATTGAAAAAGTCACCCCTTTTCAGGAGCATTTCATTACATACTATGAATATGCAGCAACTAAAGGTTCTTTTTCCTGTTAGAGATGGATGGTATTTAAAGAAATTTTCTCTGTGTGTACTTTACTGTATGGAACGATTCATTCAGTCGTGTGGAACGACTACTCATGTCGTCTGCTTTTATAATACAGACTAGTGTTTATTTGCTAGAGCTACTTTTCTTTCCCCTGCTGCAAAGTTAATTAACTGCATTGATTTGGCTAGTGCAGTACACATGGTTTCTCTAATTCACATTAAATACACAACTACATTTAAAATACTAAGCGGAGTTAAAGATTGTAACCAGGAACTTTCTCACTTGTTAGCCTCTTAGATAGTGGTAACTAACTGCTGTGCAAGGTTTTGCATAATTTCCATCACCTGATCTTCCTCCACAAATACAAAAGCTTCACTCCGTTTGTGGGCAAAAAGTTTGTGTTTCAAATTGGCCTCACTCCTCTGAAAGCAAGTGGCCACTATCAGTCAGTGGTTCTGGATGCAGCTCTGTCCTGGTAGCAGAGGAGCAGTTCTGGCTCACAGGAGGACCAGGGCACATGTTGGTAGCTAGCCTGCAGTCTGTAAGTCTGCCTGGGAGAGCAAAGCCCTGCTGGGATCACAAGCTTTGCCCCTGGGAGGGAGGAAGACTGACCTCTCCTTCTGACTACACCAGGCACTAACCACTGATGAGTTGCTAATTCTTGCAAGTTGCCTCAAAACACAGCAATCAGAGGACAGCAAATTGGCAAGTCTGTGTTAAACAGAGAAGAAAATATGATAGCAACAAAAGAGCAATGAAGGAAATACACACAATAGGAGGAATATTAAGGATGACAGAGATAACTGGATGGGGAAACTTTGGCATGTACCGTCTTTTACAGGGTATCTGATTGAAGCTGATTGTCCATGAAGTGTTTTTGGCAGGCTTGTGGGTGAAGATATTCAAAGCCTTGAAAATCTTCAGTAAATGCTGGAGTCACAGATGTGGTTTGGAAGACAGGACAAAGGAGACAAGTTTCTGCATCTCAGGTTAGCATTTAAACCATTGGATCTACTCAGATGTAAGCCTAAACACAGATATTTTGGGGCACAATTTCAGGCTTCAAATATCTTAAAATGCTTTTGATTTTCTGGGTTTTCTTATAAAATATAGCCCCATCTGCAATTAATTTTCAGCATGTGTTTTCCACATTTAGAAATCCCAAATAGTTTTCTGTAAAAGAACAGGCAATGTGAAATCCTTTCTTCCCCATGAGATACTGTCACACAGGCCCAGACAAATGGTTTACCTGAAATATATACTACTGGGTAGGAAGCAAGAGTGGTAAAAGTAACTCAGAAGTGCACTTCCTTGGCCTTCCCTTGGATTTTTCTGCTAGTCATCAAAGCTATCCTTAATCCCAATGGAAAGTGATGATGGAAATACTATTTTTTTCTCTGCCAAAATGAATCTTCTCTTCAGCTGAAATGGCTTAGCCAGATCGCAGTGGTATAACTTATGCTTCTCTGTGCCAAGGTTTCTGATTCTGGCTCTTGGAATGTGTCTGTAGCAATTTCTTCTACATAATGGAACACACTTCTTGCTTGGAAACACTTAAAATAGGCAAATAGGGCAACTATTCTAAAGGCTTTGTTTTCAGGTGGAAGTTTTAAACCTGCCTTCTCAACAGTTCTGCCCCCATCCACATCCACCAGGATTCATCACACTGATTACAGTTTTCAGTTTATCAGGTTTTCCTGTCAGCTCTGCTTGGACTTATGCTCCATATTTAGCTGCATTTAACTGAGAAAACAGACAAAATAAAGAAAGGCCATAGGAAAGATGAACCAAACTAAAAGCATCAAGAAGAGAAAATGACCACTGTGAACAAATGACTACTAACTGTATTATGTACTATTTACCAAAAGAAGGCAAGAATGTTTGCAGCTCAAGCTAAGGAAGATTCTGTCCTTTTGTCCCTTCCTAACAAGATGAGGATTTTAATATATGCAAATATATCTAGTCTTTGTGATTATGAAAGGAGTTATTAAAAAAACCCCAAAAAATACTTGAGAAACGTTTTGTTACTGACTGCATCTATAAAATTTGAGTTCATCTAAATCACAAAACATGTTTACAGACAAGACCATTTTTCTGAATCGTTTGGTACCTCCTGACTCCATGAACTGAAGGACAAATTTCCCTGTCCTAGAAGAGAATATGCTGCCATTCAAAGTCACCTTTCTGCTTAATTTAATTCTAATAATTTCTTCACATGTCACAAAAGCCTTCAGACAACATGTGTCTGCCAGCAAGATCTCACATGCTTTCCCAACAGTCCAGTGAGAAGACCCCTCACCTTGACAGTAGCAGAAAACCTACAGTGTCTGGCTGAGTAGGTATGACACTACCCAGAAGAAAGCAAGCAGAATTATGCACATTGAAACAAGTCAGCTGCAAAGATGAGGCTCAGTTCAAAATAAGAACACCTAAAGTTAGCTCCCTTTATGCCCCATAGGGCAAAATACAGTTGCCTAAGCATCTGTAGCTATGTCAGACTGCCCAGGATACTCTGCTTGCCTTCCAGCTTCAGCTTAAAAGGCACAGGTGTGCTATCTACAAGTTTTATGCACACTTTTTGAGTATCTAGAGATATCCCTGTGATAAATCTTAGCCTTAGGTGTCCAAGCTCCCAATAGTAAATAGAGAGTTAGGCAAAACAGGCCCTGGCACACAGAACAGCTGATAGAGTTGACTTAATTACCTGAAAATACATGTCAATTATGTATCAGATACCTGGGCATAAGGTTTTAAAGAGAGGTCTGTAAGCTTTTGACTATCCTAGGAAGATGCAGATGTCCTGCAGGTCCACTGAGATCACTGGGAGCCCTGTACAGAAATCTTGGCTGCTCAGGCATGTCTTTAATGACTCTGAAGTCATATGCATGGGTTATGGATTCAATCTCCAGTTCTGCAACTGGAACACTGATATCCAGTGCACACATATAGTTGGATGGTTTATCATCAATGTGTAATGCACACAAAACATCCAAGTACAGCAACAGACACCAGTAAAACAAAAGGACATCCAGGTGGAAATAAAAATTGGACTGTATTTGTTTCAGAAAGGAAAATAACTAAGTCTATTTCTTAAATAAAAGTTATGAAAATAGACTATTTGAGCATAGCAGGTTCATAAAATAATTTTAAAAGCTGTGATGGAAAAAGAAAAATATTTTTAAAAATCAAATTAGATAAAATGAATTATAATATAAGGCTTGTTACTCTTAAAATTGTCATTGTACAATCAGTTCACTCAAAATTATTTTTCTTGTGCAACAATTAAAGATTAATGCCTTTCTAAAGCTGTTTCAGAGGATAAATTAACATAACTGTAATAGTCTGGAATTAACTTTGTCCTAGCATAAAAATATGGTAAAAGACATTTCTCATTTTTTTCACTGGAAAGAAATTCATTTTGGAGCTGCTTGAGCTTATGTGTTGTTTTATTAACTGGGACTAGTTCCCAGTTTACTTCTCTATGTCCTTATTTGACTTACGCTCATCAGACGTAGAGAAGGAACAAGCAAACAATATCACAACTTTCATTTTGCTTCCTAAACATATTTCAGTCTGTGTCTTGAGCAATCCCCCTCAACTGCTCTGATGTCAGCAGGTACAGTAAACCAAAGTACTTGGTGAGTTCTGGATATAGTTTTGAAACACTACAGTTACATTAATGCAAAATCTCAAATACAAACTGTGTATTTGCATGCAATTATATATTTTTATATCTGAACTACAATTAATACTGCACAGATATACATCTGCTTATGAGGCAGTACTTTTTCTTGTTTATGTATCTAATTAACTAAATTAAACTAAAATGTCAAAATTACACAATTACCCATCTTCAAAGCAACCTAGAAGCCTAATTCTGCTGAAAAAAAAGTCTTAATCAGCTGTGAAAACGGCCCTTGTGCTTTCCAATCCTGAAGGCAGAAAACCCATTTATCTATGGTAATTATGCACCTATTAGAAATTACCTTCCTGTTATTGCAGCCTTTACTTTCTTTCCTTGTCACTGTACATCAGGCAGCTCACGGGAATGGACAGCACAAGGGTCAGCAACCCTGGTGAAAGGCTGAAAGTGCCAGACCTGCTCAGCCCTGAATTACAGTCAAAGGCCTGGAGCAGTGGACACACCTGGTCACTTCGAGCATCACCCTCTCAGAGACAGTGGGAACCTCTCTCACTTCATGCTAGCTGCAGTCTCAGTTTAGGGAGCTGGAAGCCAGCTTCTTTGCAAGAGGAGAGCATGAAAAACAAGCTAAATCAATAGAAAGCCTCCAGCGGAAGTGGATACCAGCCTGGAGACAGGAAACAGGTGACTAAATGTCCAATATCTGGTCTCAAATGATGTGCAGTTGCCTAGCCAACTGCTGGCCTCACATCCTTGATCCTGCCAGAAGGAAACTTGTATGGGATTTCACTGTATCTTGGGTGGATCTGACCCCATGGCACAAAGCCAACTCCAAGCACTCTTGTAAAGCTGAACTTCCACTTTGTTTACTTTCAAGACATGTAGGTATCCCATGTGCAAGTCTATATTACACTGATTCAGTACTGGGCTTTGGTACAAGACTACAAAACATATGTAATTTTTATCTCTTCTGCTGCCAGAAGAAATAGGACTACTGAAGTGAATTTTTTAGGGAATCATGACACCATAGATCCAGTCACCAGGCAACATATCAGATATGGTACAAGTATAGAGCACATTTAATGAACTTTATACAAAGGTCTCAGCAAGACTGTGCTGGGCAGAGCACTGTAAGATTGTCAGGATTCACGACCTGAGTGGGGCTGGATCCTCATGAGAACTTTGGTAGATATGAGCATATTCACATGGGAGAAAAAAACTCAAACATGTAATAAACAGATCTTGTCTAATACTCCCTCCTAAATCACAAAAGAACAGCAAATGGGTGTTCTTTCATACTGTTATCTCAAATACTGCTGCTCAATTTATACTTCCTTCTCTGACATTCTCACTGTGCATGTGCCCAAAGAATTAGAAGCAATTAAATCAATAGCAATCACTAAAAAAAGCAATTCCCTTCACACACACAATCTTTATTAGGACAACAAATCAGAACATAAATATTTAGTACTGTGTCTTGTATTTAAGCACAGAAACAACCAAAATATTCTTAATTTTTTGGTTCTGAAGGAAATCTCATAGAAATTACTATTTCATCAACATTGACAAAGTCACACAAAGACGATGCTATGGTCAAGTTTTATTTATAACAATGATTTTTACTGCACTTAGGACATCTGGACCACAGCTCATCTGCCAAGGATCATATAACCCTCATGTGTTCTTAAAACTCAAGAGAGAAATCAGTTGGTCCAGTAGACTGCCCTGGGGATTATTTTTGACTGTTGAATGAGTCTACTGTAAAATGCAGACATAGCGGGGGAAAGGATGAAGTCAGGACACATTAATTTTTGTTCTACTGACCTTTCTGTGGTCACAATGAATAGGAGCTGGTGCATGTGTATATGTTTGGTAAATGTTAAAGAAAAAGTCTTAACTAGCAGCCTTACAGATTCTCTTTAGCACAGAGGACAAGCATTTGAGCCACGTGCATAGAAGTAAATAAACAGACACTTGTATTTTCTGTATCCAAACCTGTTTGTTAATAAACAGAATGAACTTTATAGAAGAATTGTCTGAGAACTGATCACCTGAGTTTTAATTATTTACTATTTTAGCTTAAGGTCTCCATTAACATCCAAGTAACACCTCATATGCCTCTCCAGTGCTTCAATGTATACAAGACACCTAGAAATTCAAAGTATGCAACTCCAAGAAAATACAGAACTGTATCAAGACAAAGAGCTATGGCTATACCTTTAAAATGTGAGCCAGTTATGACTACAGGCAACTATGTCATTGCCTTTAGGCTTACTACCATACTTTAAAACTAGCACTAGAAAGGCTGATGTTACATGGCTTGCAAGTCTATAGATGTTTAATTTGCAGTCAGTAAAACTAAAGTATGGACCTAAAGAAAAAAAAATTGAGATGTCAGAAAATTTCACTGAAAATTATATCACTTTATTTAGAGTTAGCTGTGGACGCTGTTTTCATCCCACTTTAATAAAATTTCCTGACAAACTGCCCTTTCTGACTTGCTCTGCTAAGTCAGGAGGGGCACCTGTTTACAGAGCTGCAGCTGCTCTGTAGCTTTGCAAGAAGCAGTGACATGTCTGCATGAAATTAATTATTATGGAAAACTGTTACTGCTGTCTGTTCTGAAAACCAGAACAGTACAGAGCTGATCAGGTTGAGCTGCACTTCTTTAGTTAATTAGATCATAGCAAGCATAAGCAGATCAATCTGACACAACATGCAAGTCCCATTGAAGTTCGTGTGTTTTGTTAAATGAGTTAAACACCAGTCCCAGCTGGCTGGTTAAGGGTACATGTTCTTTTGAAATCCCATAATCTCCACCCAAGAATTACTAAGCTTATTTCTTATGAAACTTGTTCCTACTAGCCTAAGATTCAAAGCATACAGTCTTCAAATGCTTATCCTGTATGTCCAAATACTTAGTCCTATACTTATACTAAGTCCTACACTTAAGATATTAATATACTAAACTTAAAATATGAATATGCTAGAAGACTTGTTAGGGAAAAAAAACGAACTAATCCCATACAATTCTTTCATTCTTTCAATTTCATCTCGCTTACACATCAAAAACTGTCTTTGAAATTCACCTTCATTTCGCAACGTGTCCCAACCTCACCCACTATGTTTACAAAAAGATTAACTGATGCATTTGTCACATTAGGTACCCGGGTTACTGCAATCAAGAAAGTTGCACAGTCATTGAAAATTCAATATAAAAATACGATTTAAATAAAGCTACATATTTATACATCTACACACATAAAGGCATGGAAAGGCATCATAAAACTTACCATCACCTGCAGAAAGTGAGTCATTTGCACAGATCAGTGCCAAAGTAAACAGCAGATACCGAAGATCCATACTCCTAACTCTGTAATATGAAAAGACAATAAGAGAGTTTCTTTACAAGCAAATATTACTAATCTGATACGACATTTAAGCTATTATCTAGTTTTATTGAATTTTTGATTGGATTTAAACCAGAAGTACATTTAGTTTATTGTTCATTGCCTCATAAAACAATACATCATCTTGCAGTCTGGAACAGATAGTAAATACTGTATTTACAAGAGAAGTAGCTTATGCGTTTCTAGTCCATTAAATACAGAGGGAGGAAAAATCAAGTATTTTCTTGATTTCTCGATAAATACAGAGGGAGGAAAAATCAGTATTGTCAATTGACATCTGCAAATGACTTTAAAACTTCTAAGAATGCAAACACAATCCCAGCATAAACCAGCAAGGCTTTACAACTTCCCCCAAAAAAGCACGCTCCTTGTTTTCCTTAATTCACTTGTGCCACAAATGTACACACATCGTACAACCCCATCACACAATCCTGTTTTGAGGCTCTACTTTGCTCTTGCCATTATCCCCAGCATCTGGTAACAATGGGGAAGGGCAGCAGCTTGGACTTGCAGATTGTGCAGACACCTGCACAAGATGGCACCTTGCTCCCAAAAACCTCCTGAGGTGTCCATAGGAAGTATGGGGAAAATATCCATACCATGGGGAAAACATCCATACCATGGATTATAACCTGACCATTTATAGCCATGGAGATTACCAGAGACCTTCAAAACTAAACCAACAACATACATGCTAAAATGAGCATGGATGTGTAAACAAGTCAGGCAGCATTTTTTTTGCTGCGTGGCATCAAACCAGCACCATACACTAACACCTCTCTCAGAGAGGCAGCAGAGAGAGAATAGCTCCACTTCCACATCTGACTGTAAATTGGTATGACAGACTGATTCTACACTGGACTGTTTTCATTTAGAGATTTTATTTCCTTCTTCTTTATTTCCTTCTAATCTCCTTTCTAATAGGAGATTAAACGACAAGTGTCCAAAGCCAACTAATGAGTAGCAATCTTGACGTAGGTGTTAGTTATCAAGTAACAATGCTATCAAATCTGGGTGTCAAAAACTAGTCAGTTGCTTAGTACAGTTATCAAAGTTTGAATAAGGTTAAAGACCATAAAACACAAGAATGTAGAGTATGTAAAACTATAGTAATGCTGAATTTAAAAGGTTATTCCCTCAATTTTCTTATACTAAGAGAGCAGATGGAATCACAGTACAGAAAAAATCCAGAACTATTACCATCTCCATGAGTTGGCATTTACTCAAACTGCTCTAGACTAGCAGAACCTAAGCCAGACCTGCAAAGGTAAGCCAGGAAATGCTCCCCACCTCACACACATCAGGACAAGGATGCCCAGCAGCACTACCCAGACAAGCTTGGGCCAGCCTGAGTGGGCATGGGACTACTACACCAAGAGAAGAGCTATAGGAGCTCTTTGGACTGCCCAAGCACCTGCAGGACTTTTTTCTGGCCAGGCAGACATGGGTCACACCAAAGGGGGGCACGGAGGGAGGGATGGATGGAGGAGGGGGGAAGAAAGGAGGAAAAGAGGAAAGGAAGAGAGGAAGAGAGGAAGAAAGGAAGAAAGAGAAGTGCTTTAGTGAGGATTTGGGGCAGTGTAGGAGTGAGATAACTTGGGGAGCAGGACCAGGAGAAGTGACAACTGCAGCTGTTGGAATGCACAGACCTGGGACAAAGCTAATAAAGCAAACCACAAGCCAACAGTTCCTCCTAAATCTCAGTAGAGGAGCTACATTGCCACAGTACAAAGCTCATCCGAGATCAGCTAAATTTTCAGGTAGCTCAAATGGTCCTCCTGCTTCATCTGTACTCTTGTTTATAGGATTCTTATTATCTGTTATTAAATAAATCTACTACAAAAATGTGCCTCTGTGTTTGTCAATTCTTCTCCTGTTACACAACGTATACCCATCAGTCTCTTCTCCCACTCTGCTCTTCCGCTTTCTCCCTAAAGTTTTATTTCCTCTTTCACATGCCTGAGAACAACGTCACTTTATTTACAACTCTCCTTTCCCAGTACCCAGGCATGAAATGCTGCCTTCCTATTCCCACTTTCCTGTTCTCCCACATCCATCAGCCTCTGCTAATCTTCCAACTACTTTTTTTCCAAGTCTTTCTACTTCTTCCTGCCTATTAACAGCCACAAGAGAAGGCCAAATCCTCACAGGAGTCCTCCTGTGAGAACAAATGTGATCAGAATCCATCATTCACTTTTCAACACTGTTTCACTTTTCATAACCACACCAAACAACTCTGGTAGGACCAGGGTTGGTCCCCATGTGCAGCTGTCACAGCATGACTATCCCCTCCATCCCTGGACACCTGACTGGTAGCCATTTCAGTCTCCTTCCAAGAAGAGTCTGGAAGGTTTAGAAGCTGAAGCACTAACCCAGGAGCCTGGAAACACATTACAGATGTCAACAAACACACCGCACTTCAGTAAGGTCTTGTTATCCTCTTCCAGTACTGCTGTTCCCTCCTGCAGTGGTAGGCTTGTTTACATACCTGCAACACAGTGAACTCCATCAGGAGATTGTTCTAGTCAAAATTAATCCATAAACCATTATTGTAATTAACCTGTTTGCAGACCTGTTTTATCAGGTCCAAAGACACAGCCCATGAGCAGAGCTGGGGCAGCACAGGCATGGGAGTGAGCAGTCAAGTGGAGGGGAGGGCACAGCCTCCCTCCAGCAGTAGCTATTACTTGCTTAAGAGCAATTCTACAATTATTGAGAAATGTCCTGCTCAGCCACAGACCTTGACAAAAACAACCATCACTCTGAAACAGGGCACAGGATTAACTTGTGTTCCTAAACATCAGAAATGAACAAAATTGCTGCTTCATCCCTTGCCTTTCTGTTAGTAAAACACAGTAAAGAAACAAATTATGTTTCTTCAGTGGACTCTCACAAATTCCAGAATCTCAGCAAGACAAAACACTGTCTTGGCTTTGCCTAAAACCACATGGGATATCCCACAGAGTTATCCATTCAGACAAGTTGTGTCAGTGAATAATATCCAACTGGTATACTCTGAACATACCCAATATGGACAGGACTGAGCTCAAAAACAGTAACTGCTCTGAAAATATGGATGCATGATGCTCCACCCTTTGTGCAAGAGCCTCTGTAAAAGGCCAAGTTGTTCTATCTCCTTGGAGCTGCAACCCAGAGCCCTTGGGATAGGGCTTGTACTCAAGGCCTCACCCAGGCAAATGGAGCTCTGCACAGGGTGTGAAGCAGCAGGGACGTGACCTCTGCATCCAGCACAAACACCATAAGCTCGGCTGGGCTGCAGTTATGACAGCCACTTCTAGCAGTATTTGAGATGAAGTGAGAGCTACATTGCCATGGCTCCAGGCTCATGGGAGAAAATCTGGTGGAAAGCAGGAACTGCCCCATCACAATACCACTTTTGGTGGTACAGAATAAAAATTCTGAGAGAAGGGTCCTCTGAGGTACCACCTGTATCACCATCAGACAACTACTGCCTTGCAGAAAATTCTTGAAGATCTGTTCCATAATGACCCACTGCCCTTCCTCTAAGCATTCTTGAGAGCTTGCTGTCAATAGGAGCAGTACTGTCCAGACTCTTCCCTGCTAACCAAGCAAGAGACAGCTTCTCTGCAGGCATTAGGACAAAACTGACCTTTTACAATCCAGTAGTATTTACCTCCCAACACCTACCCTATGTGCCTATGAAAGACAAATGGCACTAATAAAGTGCCTCTTATTCAACAGAAAAAAACCCCAAACCTTAAAGTTTCTGAAACATACTATTCTAAAGAATTATATTCTATGTCTTACCCAACTCCAGCAGCCTGCAAGAATGAACAGAGTTAAAATCAGGAAAAAAAAAAAAAATTACAGCAGCTGACTGTCCTCAAGCCAGCTGAAACTTGACCACAGAAACATTTGGCTAGAGGTCAGCTCAGGCTAATTACTTCAGTACAGAAAGAGAGCCAGGAGTTATAAAAAGGATAAAAAAAAAATATCTTGGCCCTTTTCTATAGCAATGTTGGAGTAAGGTCAATCACAAGTGAATTTAAACACAACATCTCTCCAGTGGGACATGAACAGAGTCAGCATAAACAGGCGAAACTGGGCTAAGAAGCTCCCTGAGAAAAGAAACAGTTTAGTCACAGCACACTGTTTCCATCTGCTCTGGTCAGGTAAAAATGTTAACACTCAAAGTAAACCAGAAGGAGACCTGCTTATAAGAAAAACTTGCTTGAACTGAGATCTTGACCTTTACATAGTTTCTGAACCTGAAAGAACCAGAAGGAAAGAGGAGGACAAGGACATTGAACTGTACCTATTATGGCACTTCTGTTTTTGCCATGACCATTAATTCAGGGTACTCCAAATATGACAGTTTCTCCCCAGTAACCCCCTCCCGTTTAGCACTGCTTGCAACAGCAGGATCTCTGCAGCTAGCACAGAACAAAAAGCAGCCTCCCTGCTGCAAACCAAACCACAAAATTACTGAGTGAAGATTAATCTGAAGAGTTTTCCATACACTGCTGTTTCATCATTCCATTAGATCAGAAAGAGGCAATAGCACAGGAGTATGCCATGCATGAGAATATGCACCAGCAGATCCACCACCAAATAAGAACAAGTGTTGAGAAGGGAACATAACTCCAGGCTCCCCAGATCTGAATCTTCTTTATTGCAACTACCACATATGTATGCATGTACCTGTGCAGAATTTTTCTGGGTAAAAGGCCTTTATTATTCACAGTGTGAACATTTCTTAAAAGTTATTTCAGGGCGTGACCAGTGATACCAAGAGGTAATCTTTCTGTGCTTGCCTAAAAACATTCCCATCGCTTTGGCTGATAGTGCATAGCTGAAATCACTTTGCCTGCATACCCTCATTCCCCTGAGTGCCAACAGGATGGAGTCATGCTGCAACTGAAATTAGTTTTAGCCCTTCTGATCAACACAATCTAAAACTGCAATGGACTTAAAGCCTTCTTCCCTTGCTTGCTGATGTTACGGCTTGATTAAGTCATCAGCATCCCTTGGACGAGTGCCTGCTTTTACACAGCCCTCATCAGGGCTCTATACTCAGCCACAGTAAGAAACAGAGATAACAAATTGTCTCAGCTGATATGAGGAACACACCACTCACCTATTGCATACTGTTATCCTGGATATAAAAAGGTCAGCGAATGATACCACAGAAGCAGAAGTTACGTATTCCAAATTAAAAAACCAACCAAACAAAAACCTCATAAATGGTACATTTCACTTAAAAAAAAAAGTCAAAATCTCAACAAAAAAAGAAACATAAAGTTGCACTTACTATACATGTTTTTATGCAAATTTGAGGACTATAAAAAAGTACATATAAACACAAACTAAACCTATGGAACAGAAGCAACTCTATTCATTAGGTCTTTATGTCAGCTAAATAATTTATAGTGATTGCAAGTGTTAAAATGTTAAAATTGCAAATAGAATCTATTGAATTAATTTCTCACTTTGAATTTAAAAAATATTTTTCCCTATACAAACTTATGATTTTGGAATAGAGAGGTATATTAAATTTTAATTTCAACACCCAGTTTATTTCTCTCTCTACTGTAAGAGACACCTTTAATGCTTTCAGTGGGTTTCTTTTTTCTATGGATCAATGTGTCTATTAATTAAATAGATTTAAACTTGTAACAGGCCAAATAATTATCAGTTCTTTGATATGGTTAAGGAGCCCTTCAGTGAATCCACATTTGGACATTTCTCTGGGGTTGTACTGAAAGCTCTTTAAAGTCATTCTCCAAAAGCTTGGCTAATAACTCTAAGGATGGCTGTGGCAAATGAAGTATCACTTCTTTATTCACAATAAAATGTGCTGTACTTTGACAGCAGTAACCTAATGGACTAGGTACACAGGAGGATCTCAGCTCTTAGACTAGTAGATCTCGCCATCAGAAAACAGTTCCTAAAAAGAGGATTGCAGTTATAGTCTTAAGTTACTGTCTACTACATAGATAGAAAAAATTGAACTTGGAAAAGACTCAATTGCTCTGTTTGCCTTTCAGCCCCCCAAACTGATCAAAGCAGTGAAATAAATGCATTTCAGATGAAAGTGCAAACATTTAGCTGCGTAACATGCAGACGGGAACTCCTGAGCAGATACTCAGCTTTACATATAATTGTATCATTAAGGAAGATTCAGGCCTATTTGTGAGAATGGTAAGTTTTTCAGGCTAAAAACACTTTCTCAACTATAGTACTAATTCTTCCAAGGCTTCTCGATTTGGTGTTTTTTTGTTTTTTGGGGGATTTTTTAGTTATTATTAGTAATTTAGTTATTATTAGTATTATTAGTATTTATTTAGTTATTATTAGATAGCAGTCATCCAAAAGACAAAATTCTGCTCTTTGCTTTGTTATTTGTACAATGAATTGCAAAGAAAAGTGCTAGAAGCAAATATGTATTCCAATCTGTTTGAAGAAATATAATGCATCCAATTTAATGTCCAATATCATGTTAAGAAAGCAAAGAGAAATATCTAAGTCTGTATCTATTACACCCCTAGTAATCTGTACTAAAAAAATGTGATTTTACTCAATAGCCTTTCACTGAGATAATTATTCACACCTTACATAAAGAGATTAAACGGTATTTCCAGCTCTGTAAAAAAATCCCAAACCACAAAGCAAAAGCTCTTCATTGCCTTGCTGGCATTGAAGTTCAAATCCCATCAGGACTACAGCAGTGTGGACCCAATCCAGCAAAGCAGTAAAAAACATCTGATTTAAAGCAGGCAAGATTATGCATTTAACATGAGAACACAGCTAAGTAATTCTCCTGGCATGGTGAGAGAGCTTAGCACCTCACAGAAATTAGGGAAAAATAATGAAGCACAGGAAACATGGTGCAAAGCAACCTGTGTGACACCACTGTGAGTTTAGGCTGGAATATGAGGGAAAACAGACAAGATTATTTTATGCTTGATAACAAATTACCATTTTATATGTGCTGTAGGATCATTACACAGCAGGTCAGTTCCACTGTTCAGTCAGGACAATCTCTGTAAGCTTTCTGCTGTGTGCCAGCAGAAAGCCAGTATCTGCATTATTGCTCGAATTAAAAAAATACTGCCTGGTACTTGGGCAAATATATTCAGTTAGGTTTCAGCACATATCATAAATAAATCCACATCTGATCTCTTGGACCTCTTCTATAACATGAAAACCCTGCTAGCTCTGATTTCCTGAAATTGCTCTTTGAAGTCTGCAAGGCAGGTTTGAGTTCAAGGTGATTGGAAGAAATTGAGAATGTTTTGTTCAAAAATGCTTGGCTGTAATCCAATTCTATTTCACTTGAGATCACTAAGAGTTTCATTATTTTGGAACAGTTGGTAATAGCCAGTCATTTTTGGTCAAAGAGCAATTTCAGGAAATCAGAGCTAGCAGGCTTTTAATTTTAAATAGTACTTATTTAAAAAAAAAAAAACAAAACATTTCTTCTAGAAAAAAAAAATCCTCAAGAAGTTGTAAAATTTAAGTTCAAGGCCTGATATTTAGCCTAGACTAATGGAATTACTTAACAGCTCATTACCATGGGACAAATTAATTATACGGTTTAATCGCACGCTAAATTATTAGTGTGCTCCTAATCAGATTAAAGACTACATAACAGAGCCTGTATGGCATTTAGGAAGTCATTAACTTAAATAGCACAGTAAGTGAAAGCTAGTGAATGACAGACAAAGCATTTCTGAGTGCATTTCTGCATGACCACTCAGGACTCCAAGCACTCACATACTTACTATCAGTTGGTCTGCAGGAAAAGAATCTTCCTGACGGAAGGTTTAACAGCAATCACTGCATTTTAATTTACTGCAGTTTTGTATGTCCTGCAGCTCATGCAAGTTTAAGATATGACATATATTCGTATATTTTGAGTCTGTAATATGCAGACTGAAGCCAACTTTAAATTTCAGTTAAAGTGATTCAGATTTAACATATAAGCACACCTATTCAATGCAAATGTTTTCCACAATAACTGCAAGCAAAATTAAATAATGTTTAAGAAGTTCTGTTTTAATAAGAAACAGTATGATTGGCTTTCCATGTGCCCTCTCTGGGATCATACCACCATTGTTCCCTCCCCTATTTGCTGCTGATTTGGCGCTTTAAGTCCACACAAACCTGAATATAGAAATGGTGGGCACCTACCAGAAAGTAGGCTACTGCACTCAACAGCTGCTTAAACTACTTCATATCAACACATAGAGAGATTTGGAGCTAGATCCTTAATTGTGAAAATCAGCAAAAAGTTGAAATAAGCGCTGAATGAAACGAGCAAGTGGAGAAGATCATTCAGTATTTTTAAATGCTGTGCTGCCAAAACAAGTTTTCATGAGGTAAGAAATAGCTTGTAAAGAAAAGATGATCTCTGTTCAAACCTTTCATAAAATTCTTTAAAAGTCTGTTAACTTCTGTCTCCACCTGTGCTGGTAAGACCTGGGATACAAAATACCCAACTTTTAAATGTAAAGTATGTTTTGATGAAGCATCACACATACAGAGACAGACTATGCCCACATTTACCAAAGTGGCTTAAAAACATATGAGCATTTTTAGATACCATCCAAACAGGATCTCTAAAACCTTTATACTGAAACAATCACTTCTGATACGCATTTTTATGATATGGCTGTTGATGACACCTTTTAGGCCAAGAGCTGTAGGAGGAATGCTGCTAATTTTTAACTGGAGATTTTTCCAAGGCTAGAGTGTCTAGTATGTCCAAATATAGGGAGCCTGACTAGCTTTTTTGCTGATAGAATTTACTGAAAGTGCACAAACTGTGTACACGGCTTGATTTTTCATGGCCTTCAAGGAACTTCTTCCAATCCACGTTTTGCAACATACAATGGCATTATTTTAGCTGTTTCAGTTATCACAGGCCCTAAAAGAATTCTTCCCAAGGAAGCAGCAGAAGTGGGGTCTGGTTTGTGTCATGTGCTTGCACATACTTAACACACACATGCACACAGTCATATTGGTGTTTTGATGAAACCTGAAGGTGCACCTTCACAAGCACTCAGCTCATTATTTACATCCTCTCTCTCTCTCTCTCTCTCTCTCTCTATATATATATATATATAAATATATATTTATATCCTGAGTTTTTACATATGAGAGAATGAGATTCCATCCTGTGAGGCAGATGAGCATGGGTTAGATCTGATGAGCAGGAAGTACGGGATGGCTCATGGAAAGCCTTTTTTCCTGCTCTGGAGCGGTAGAAGGGTACGTAACATGGGATCCAGAACAGCTTTGAAATATGACTGATTATTAAAGGAAGGGGAGACAAGTTTGGATTGCTCATTGAGTGATGAAGCCAGCCTGCTTTTTAAGGTGCATAGTCCAAACAGACATGCCTGGTAATCTCTAGAGTTAACGATCTACTGAACAGTTACTGGTTCAGAGAGTTTACCTCCTAGTAAATCTGCGTGGGCACCTGCAGCTATCATAGCACTACAATGATGGCTTTCTCTTAACAGCTCATTACCTGTTAAGACATAAAGAGAAATGCCAGGCTGTGATTAAAAATGCACATTGGAAACTGACAGAGCTTTGTTCCAATGCCTATCGCTTCCCGTAAGAAAACTTCACCAATGGAGAAATTAAGAAGTGTCTGTAAAATAAGCCACAGAAACAACCATATTAATTTTAAAGATAATTTGACAGACCAATTTCTAAAGAGGTATTTTAATTTTAATACTATGCCAGATAGTATTTTCCATCAGCAAATCCGGAAGCAGCCAGCAGCAGGAATCAGTGGCATTATCCATTTAAAAGACAGAGAAAAGGACACACTGGGAAGAGGAACATTTAAACCTGCCTGCATTTAAACCTCAGCCTAGCAGCAGAGTAAAGCAGGGACTTCAACACCCCCCTTATATACCACAGAATATTACAGTCTTGTGGATACACGGCCAGCCATTTCACCAACACAAAATAAAGCTGTAGTGGATTAAAAAAAATCCCACGCCCAAAACCAAACAAACCAACCAAACTGACAGTTTGCATTAAGATGGAAAGAATTGCAATTAAGAGGAAAGAAAAGCTCATCTGAAACACTCAAGCAACTAGAAAAGCCATCTTAATAAATGTATAGCTCTTTCACAAACAACAGAAATGAACTGTGCTCTTTAGCTGTAGTAACACCAGTGTAGTGGATGTAAGCCTATCATACCACATATACCACTTTTCAAATGTCAGAGACCAAAGCAATCATAGCTCAGCATTACAAAATTTGATTTTAGACATCACACATAAAGCACATCAAGTATGGACTGATCAAAATGGGATACTATGCAACAAACAGGTGCTACAAACAACAGAGCTGCCCCGTGCAAAGCTGGCTGGCTGGCCAAGCGACAGCACCGCTGCCTTCACTGATTTTATGACTTCCTTCTCTGCAGGAACTCCATCACAATACCAACTCATTAAAAAAGTGAAACTTTGGAGCACATTCAACTGTTCATTAAAAACGGGAAATGCACCCACATTTTTCCACTGCTGTCGCTGTTATTTGTATGGGACCATGAGGAAATAGATATTTACAGATAAAATTCACAGAGCCTGGGGCTTCACCCACAACCACTCTAAGTATTTCTCAGGCACAAACCCACTCTGTGCTGTCTATTCACAAATATAAATCCCATACCAAGCTAGATCTCAGATATATCATTCAAAAAAAGGAGCAGACTAAAGGGCAGGACATTGGAGGGAGTTTTGTAAAGCCCTGCTGGGGGCTGTTCTCATCTAGCACATCACCCAACTCATCTGAAGTCTGACTAGGAGCCTTGCCCTAGTATGCATTTTTATACTAAAGTAGGAAGCAAGACTGCTTGCACAGAGGCCTGTCAGCAAAAGGCTTAGGAACTGGCTCTCTCCCTTTAATCAGCCACCACTAAACACCCTCACATCACTCAGCCCTGGGCTCTGAATGGCAGTCTCACTCACACGCCATGTGGAAAGTGTCAGCATGGAAGGGAAAGAGGAGGACTGTTCCTTTTTTGTAGTTCTTGTACTGAATTAATTTTATATCACAGGAAGCTGTATTATTGGAGAGACCAAAGACTTTCATCTTAAGAGAAACTTTTAAAAAATGCAAAATAAAAATATATATACATAAAAACATTTAATCTTTTTTTTTAAAATTATCATTAGCAATGATACTATCTGGTAAAATATGCATGACACCAATCACACCAACTGTGTGACAGGAGCCACGTTCACATAAGTGTGATGAGACTGACTGCTCTCAGGTTCAACACAAATTGTACAGCAATATTCAATAAATCACTTCCTCATAGCATATATTTTTCCCGACATTATTAAAAATGTGGAATATCACAGCAGACAGAGTTTTGAATTGCCCTGATGCATAAATCAGTCCTTATTTTTAGTTCATTTGTTGCATACAAGTTTTTCTTCAGTAATCACACTCATTAACTGGTGACTAAATTAATATACTTGAAAGAATAAAAATCAGTCACACATAAATGCAAAAGGTTTAAATTCTCCCCTGGTAACACCACGTCAACATCACATCAAAGATGATAAGCACTGTGCAAATAGCACTTCCTAAGGATTGGGATCTTTTGGTCCCTTCTGAAAGTTCGTAAGTATTAGCCTTCATTTACAAACAGGAAACTGAAACACAACAAGGTTACAGAAGGTGACAGAGCCCGAGTGAGTTTGTGGTGGAGCTCAGAAGCAAAGCCAGACCCCGTGTCTAAGCTGTGTCCTTCTAGTTCTAGGCAGCTCACAGAGGAATCAGGAATGGGCAGTTTAACTATGGATCAAATCACTCCCTGGGCACAGGAAGCCAAGAAAACAGAGCCCAGAAGCAGTTTTCTGTATGGATGTTTGGCCATGTTTCAGCTATAAAATAACAGAAGTCATTCAAAAACTGTTTTCCAGGTGTGCTGAACTCTGTATGAAAAAGCATGATAACCACAACAAAGAAGGCTTTGGTTAAGAACATCGCTAATGACTAATTAATGCATACTTTACAAGCATTTTTACAACTAACTGTTCACTGTTCTGACCTTCTCATTTCCTTGGTAAAATTCATATAGGCAAATATCCCAAGCAGAGATCCAAGGTGCATGAATGAATCTAGGGCTATACCATCTGGTTTCAGAAACATAAAAAACATAGACATAGGACAGCAAGTTTTACCTACTGTTATAGAAACTGAAGCTAGAAATATCTATAATTTCTTTTCTATTTAATGACCGTACAACTATGTACACTTAGACAGGAATAGCCAGTTCAAGTCTCATAAAACTGCTACAGTACACACAGATAGCAGCTGTAAAGTCTCATGCAGCAATTTAACACCAGATTACAGCTTTTCAGCTTCACGCCATGAGCAACCACGGGTCTGAATGCCTTATACACTAGATATTTCTGTGATGTCCAATTCAAATTTACACCACTGTATTCTGATTAGACTTTCAGTAATACAGGAGAGAACCAATGAATCAGACATTAATTAAAACCAATATGTATATTCAAATTCAATGACATGTTTAAGTGTTATTTAAACCATGATTTGTTACCTACAGTGTTCTTATAGGCATTTTCACATTCTCTCTCATTCATAAAATAGAGATTTTTTTTCTCTATTTGTTTCAATAGTGTGCATTTAAATTCAGCTAATTAATATCCTAAATAGCACTCTATGGGGGAAATGGCTTGTTAAAATGCAGTATAATAATTTTTCTCTGACAAGGAAAAATGGCTTTTAACCACTTCAAAGAGTCACCCAGCCCTCTATCTCAAATGCTGGCTACTAGAGATTGACAGAAAGGCTTGAAGTCATCAATTTAATCAGAACTGAATCAGACAGCCCTAGTTCATATATCTAGATTGTTTTGGGTATTAAAATAGGACAATTAGATCCCAATCAGAATTTTGTATAATGCACATTCTAAGTATCACCTCCTGCAGGAATGAATCCTAGGATCTGTGTGGATTATTTTGGGGTATTAAAGGACACTATTGATCAATTTGCTTAGCCAACACTGGTAATAAAGTCACTCGCAGGTAAGATAAAAATTATCACCCTACCTCAAATGTCAGCAGGGGATGGACAACGCTTCACGCCTCCCTCAGCTCAAGTGCAGATCACGACCCTCTCCAGCCATCCCAGCACCTTCATGGAAACAGGAGAAACAGACAAGAGTTGAGCTCTGGAACAGCAAAGGTCACCTGCGGTGGGAGGGCACCATGACAAAATCCAGGCTGGTGTCCTGGTCCTGCTGTCCCTGAGGGAAGGCCACCAGCAGGGCCGTGTGCCCGGCGGCGCCAAGCGCAGCACCTGGGCTGCTCACTCAAACTGCACCGGGCCCCAGCCCCGCGCCGCAGAGGCCTGCCAAGCCACAGCACCCTGCCAACCTTGACATTAACGTGAACACATACTCAAAAGGCAAAGAGAGGTGAAGGTGACTGATCAACTCACTCTTAATGCACATTCCTGGTGAAAATCAGCTGCCCTGGAAGTAATCTCTGAACCACTAAGAGGATGAGTAGTATCTCACTACCACAACAACAACAACAACAACAACAACAACAACAACAACTCCTCCTACTACCACTATAGATAAATGAATTACAGCACAGTAACTTTTAAACTGGTGAAATTAAGAAAACAACATTTCATTTCCCTCTTAAAGGAGGATGTCTAAATCTCATGAAGACGGCACACTGATAAAAAAAAAGTAGCGTGATATGTTCTGAATTCCTAAGCACATTTTCGCTGCCATGATATTTTGGCACAGCAGCAGCATCCAAAAGAGTTCTTAACTAGCAGCATTTCTCTGTTAAAGAAAAATAACATAAATTCAGCATGGAAAGTTACTTCTTCCCAAGAATTCAAGTCAGTTTTTGAAGACATTTTAAAAAGTCAGATATTTAAAAAGTCCAATAATGCTCACATTATTTGAATAATTCACAATAATCTGGTTTCTAGTGGGTGGGACTACAAAAAGACGACCAGATTTCACAGCATAAAGCTCTTTAAAACATGGGGGGGAAAAATCAGACTGCAAAACCCCTCAAATAATGTTTAAAGAACTACTGTGTACATGCAAACTGAATGCCTAGGGTCACACTGCCCTAGCCTGAAAAAAAAAAGTAACATTTTAGAAGATAATTTTCCTTTACTGAGTTAGCACTAGCTGAAAAAAGAGCATCTAGAATCTTTTTGTACCCCCAGAATTTTCTATCTGTTATGTGTATAATTTTAATGTACAGACAGATCACTAAACAATGGAAAGCAAAATGTGCTTTTGAGTGAAAGTTTCATCAACATTTCTCTGGAATCCTTCTTTAGTGCAATGTGTAAAAGGCTGACACCTCCAAGTTTATACTAAAAAGCCTCAAAACAATACCCTCCCTACCTGCCAAATGAGAAAATCCTTCAATAGTGAGAAAAATTGAACAGATATTTGAGATAAACAGAATGCCGTTTCCATGCAAAAGCATGACTAATATGCAGTATTACTATAAAAAAAATCATCTTATGTGCGGTTATCCAAAGTAGAACCTGTAAGCACGGTTCCCTCCTGGTTCACATCATGTAGACAAGCCCCTACATTATAAGTCTTTACGTTAGTCTACCCCATAATATGCTCAGCCAAATTCTATTATCACACATTTTAGAAAGCCCCTGCACACATTTCCGCAGGCTGAGAATATTACTGATTGTGTCCCACATTCATATGCAATTCTACAAGGAGTCTTGTGTTAATTTAATTTCGGACTTTTGAAAGAACTCTGAATTTCAGGCAGAATAACTGAGCAGTGAGCCACAACTCCCATTTCCAAAAATAAAAGGACAGCTTAGTGTGGAACAAAGTTATAAAGTCTTAGCCAGCTATTAACTGAAGTGAGCTACTAAGGACTACTGACAAATTCCTTTTTCAAAACACTCGCTGTGGCACTAACAAGGGGAAATGACCTTTATATGACAAAGTCAGAATCCTATTACAATAGGACAGAAAAAATTATTCCAGCAGTCCTTCCAAAATATTTTGAAACCCTGCTCAGCAGCAGAAAAGATCTCTCAGCTACTTTATGGGCAACAAAGGGAAATGTCCTAAGTTCTGATTACCTGATTGTACTCAGAACATTTTGTTTCACTCTTGGCAGCTGTGGCGATGTGCTCCAACCCCTGCCGCTTTCTGCTTGTGCAACAGCCACCCGGGGTGGCTGTGACGGCTACATCTGGCTCACAGATACCAACACAATAGTTAAGGGCCATAAATCTTGCTTGACACCTAAGGCCTGTGAGGCTTGTTCAACAGCTGAGGGCTAGCTGAGCATGCGCCAAACGAAATACGGCTGCTGTGCAAATATGACCATAAGTCAATCATCTTACTCCATAAACAGTGGGCAGCCTGAGGCTTGATCAGCTCTCCTGCACAGAAGGGGCTGTATTCCAGGAGCTCCCTTTCAGCATGGACACCTCTCTACATTAATTCTTGGGGCTGAGAGACTCCTTGCCTTAGAAGGTTCTCAGTAAGTGATTAGTAACATGCTAAACTTCAAAATTTTACCTAAGTGACATAAAATATTGATTATGCAATTACAATCCTTTAGCCATAAAGTGTTGACCAAGCCTGGGACTAAGTCTGGATCCAGGCACAACTAAACTCGCATCAGAAAATTTTGAACACAGGGGAGTCCTTTGAACCTTGTGACTCAACAGGATGGTCTCCGGGACAGTTCTGTATGACTCCATCCTCTGTGCTGTAAAAAATCAAGTATATCTTGCCATTGAATATTGTTAAACTGCTGACGCATTTACCACCAAACTTTGTTAAATGGCTGAAATGGCTGCTTTACTTCAATAAAGATATTGTTACTTCTCTCTTGCAGGTGAAGTGCGTCACTCTATCTGTGGCAGCAGCAAGGGGTGATAGCACAAAAAATGCCGGCAGCAACAGTTTAGAACAACCATACAAGCACAAAATCAGCTATATTTGCACTTGGCTCTGACAGTTCATTATGTGTGAAAAACAGGCATTACTGTACGTAAGGTAACAGGCTGGATGTTAAAATTATTAGCAGTCTCCCTTTAAAATGATTCTTGGAAATACTGCAGCTTTGAAAAAGGATAACACAGATTCACGTGAATAACTGATATAGGTGAAGCTCTTTTTTTTTTTTTTTTTTTTTTCAGAGATACAGAAGCACATTTGATTACTGTTATCCACAAGGCAAACAAAAGGATTACAGCACTGAGTTGACAGGGCCCATCGAAACTAGTTTGTTTCACAAAATAAGAAACAGACCCAGATGCATCAGTGCCTTAACTGGGATGTGACAATCTTTGCCCATTATTATCTTCTCATTATGTCCTAAGCTAACCTACCAGAAAATAATAATCTGGACAAGATCAAATGGACTCAAATGTGCCAGAAGTTCTTTCAGTCTTTAAAAAAGCATCTAAGGAAAGGTCCAGTGCTGAAAAAAAGCTGGAAAGGCTTTTGAACCTCTCCCATGTAAAATCTTAATGATGAAGTACAAACTAGAGAAATGTACTGGAAACTGGCTGAAATGCCCTGCTCAAAGGATTTCAGCCATTGGCAAAAAGTCCAGCTGAGGCACAGCCACTAAAGCAGCAGCCCAAGAGTAATTTCTGTTTAAATCTCCATTAATGACCTTTTTCACTGAAGAGGAGACAAAACAGTGGAAGAGATTGTTTAGAGGTTGTGGAGTCCAGGGGTACTCAAAAGTCCAATGGACTCAAAGCACAACTGCATTAGTGAAATCTCGCTCTGAGCACAAGGGTTGGACTAAATGATATCCAGGCATCCTTTCTAACCTCAGTTATTCCATGATTCCACAATTCTGTGGAATTTACATATCTAGCTGAAAAGTTGCAGGCAGCAGACTTTTAAGTATAAGAGGCGGGTATAAATTACATGCTTTGGAAGAAAGATTGCAAAAAACCCCTGTGATTGCATGGAAAATTGAAAAGGAGTGGATTATTTCCAAGCAGACACATGACATGGATTCACAAGTCCTACAAGATTGTCCAGGAGTTCCTGCTTCTCCATTATGCTGGGCTACCTCTAACGGATGTGTCAGAGGACTCCTGGCACCTGTGATATCTGGCACCTATTTCCAGAGCATTTGTGCTCCTGAGATTGACCTAAGGAATCCTGTCTCTTTATTCTATTTCTCTTGTATTTTATTTCTTTCCATTTCCAGTTAAACCACTACTCTACACCCTAACTCAAAGGAAAACAAAACAATTTGTCTGGGAAGTATCCTAATTTTACCTGAAAAGCACTTTATTTCCCTAGATTGTGATGTGTGACACTTGCTGAGAGTCTTGAACTACTTTTCCCTAAACCTTTTGAAAGTATTTATCTCAAACAAAAGGAAAAACGGACTCTTCATATGCACTTTTGAGTCATTCCAATCATTTTATGGCAAGTTGAACATGAGCCAGCAGTGCCCTGGCAGCCAGGAGGGCCAAGCGCGTCCTGGGGGCATCAGGGACAGCATCAGCAGCCAGGCAAGGGAGGGGATTGTCCTGCTCTGCTCTGCCCTGGGGCAGCCTCACCTCCAGTGCTGGGGGCACTTCTGGGTGCCACAGTGTAAGAATGACATCAGATTGTTTACATGTGTCCAGAGAAGGGCGACCCAGATGGTGAAACCCCTTCAGGGCAAGACTTACGAAGACCATTTGAAGTGAGTTGGCTTGCTCAGCTTGGAGAGGAGAAGGCTGAGGGGGAACCTGGCACAGCAAGGTACACTTTCCGCCTGGGGGCAGAGAAGGGGAGGTGCTGATCTCTCCCTGGTGACCAGTGCCAGGACACAAGGAAGTGCAGTGAGGCTGCACTGGAGAAGTTCAGGTTTGACATTAGGAAAAGGTTCTTTACTGACAGCGTAGTTGGTCACTCCAACAGGCTCCCCTGATCATGGCACCAAGTATGTCAGGGCTCCAAGGATTGTTTGGACAATGCTCTTGGTTATATGGTTTATTAATACTAACTAAATTTATTAAAAATTATAAATTTATACTAACTAAATCTATTAATACTAACTAAAGCAGTTCTATATGGTCCTGAGAGGGGCAAAGTTGGACTCAATGATCCTTATAGGTCCCTTAAAACTTGGGATATTTTGCGATTATGTGCTCTTTCTTAGGTTCAAACTTCTCACCTTCAAACTTGCAATGGGGTTTCACATTCTCAGCTAAAATAGTGTTTTGCAACTGTGAACTCACTCCTTAAATTATCTCATCAACTTTCTCTTCTGCACAGGAATTCCCTATATTCCTTCAAGGAAACACGAAGAAAACACATCAGAACCTTCCATCACCATTCCCTTCTTCTTCTCTTCAGACACCAAAAGCTTTGAATCTGTTTTACTTTACACTTGTCTCACCAATCTACTCTGGACAAGGGATCACATTCTAGTTCCAAATCAGAGTCTTCTTCCCCTCCCCTCCTCAATCTATTCATATCTTTAGGAGTCTAACAATAAATCCTGCCCTTCATGCTTTAAATACTTCACTGAACCACATTTCTGCCCTTACAGACTTGGCAGTCTTTTCCCCTTTGACATAACAATAACCGGAACATTTTCTTAGCAGCGCTAAGCTGAGTAACAACTGATTCTTTTTTGGCACTCATGGTAGGATAAAAGATGAATTTATGTTTTCCACTGCATTATGGTTACAAGAGTATATGCGGACGGATAGCTCAGGACGTCTACACTGTGGTACAAGGCCAAATATAGGAATTAATACACCTCTTTGACCTTTTAAAAGAAACCACCAGTATTGTAAAGGATGCAAACAGAAATCCTAGCAATTTCACTTGTCAAACAACATAGCTCTTGTGGTATCCAGAAATTCAGACTGCCTTTCTTAAGTGAAATATGTCATATTCCCAGCTACAGCTAATTATCTTCTTGTGCTGGAGGAATGTTATGAAGAATAGCTTAGTCAATGTTTACAGAAAGTATTTTGAGATCGGGGCAGCTGGAAACCCAGAACTCTATTAGCTGAAACTGTTGCTGACATATCAGTAACTTAAAAGGAAAAGTCTTTTGATAAATTAACAGGAAAATGACAAAGAAAAGATTAGAAAAAAATATATTACTGGATTATTGTAGATACTTCTTATGTCCACACTTAAGAAACTAACTTCAAAAGAGCACAGACATAAAAATGTTGCTTGAAGTCTTGAGCACCTTTTTACTATCAAGGTAATAGCCAGTTAATTAAGAAAAATACATAATGGATTACTGTACCTGGTGATAATCCACATGTAGCAGAAACAACAAGCACTAGATTGCTCTTCAATGGAACCGAAAAGATACTGAGGAATCAAAAATAGAAATAAAGAACAAAAAATATTTTACAAGGCTGAAACAAAATGAAAACTGGAATTTACTAGAAGAAAAATAATATTAATTTTAAAAAAATCTCCATCACTTTAACTTGCTGTTCAAGTAAACAAATCACTTGGCACAAGTAACTGGTGATCTGTGTAACAGAAATGGAGAAAATCAGGCAGTGCAACAGTGTCAGACATTATCTGATCCAATCCCCTTCTTCCCAGCCAGATCACTTAATGAAATTAATGCAATTCAATTAATCTCCTTTTTGATTAAACATTTCTCAATAGGCACATAAAATGTCAGTTAATATGGAAAAACAAATCTATTAATATTAACTAAAGCAGGAATAAAAACTGTGGTTCACGGAACTAAGACTGTAAAAAAGAAAAAGAAAAAATACAGAATTTTTGAAAAGTAAATACAGGGTATTCAGAAAATCACCCAATAAATGTATGCTGCCAAAATTGTCAGTGCTCTAAGAAAACACATAGTATATAGAATGACTTGGCAAACTGTTAATACAGAAACATACAAACAGTATTTATTGGATCAAAAAAGCTCATGACTAACCAGCACAGTGAGTAAACATTTTATGCTTTGAAATACAGAGTTTATAATTCAGAGATACAAATGTTATTTTAGGCGTACTGGGGCCTTAGCATGTAACTCAGGCAAAGACGAAACCTCCAGGGTTCCCTCTCCCTCTCTATTTTTTGGAATGGTGCAACCTTAGCTCATCATTCTTGAGAACAAAGGAGAGAGATTTAGGGGATAGCAGCAAATTTACCTTATCTCCATCTCTTCTACGTTTGAGTTTAGTTTGGCCATTAAATCTTGTAGCTGCTACCCTAAGCATTCCTAATGTTTAAATGTCTGGCTTTACAAATTCTACAAATTGGTCACATTCAAACAAAGCGTTGCCTGTGAGTGGTTACTTTCTCCAGCGTTCTCTTCACTCAACAGCAAATACAAAAAGCCCACTTTGTTGCCATATCCTAAAACAGCTACTTCGCTTCCTGCCTCACTATCACTCCTTTTTCCTCAAAAAGGCTAAAATTTGCCATTTCAGCTTAACAGGGTTCAGATTTCACTGACACAAGAAATGTAACTCTTCATTAGTTACTGGGTATTTTGAGTTTCACTCAAAATTATGTAGCATAATGGGCTGTTCTTTCTACACTTCTGAAATATGTTCTCAGCTTTTTAGTCCTGAACTGCACTTCCTAAGAGCTTCTGCAGCCAGGGGAACCTGGACATCACTTGGCTGCACAGAGCAATGCCTAAACCCTTCACCACTGACCACACAGCTCCAAGGTCTGCGTGACTCGTGCTATCAAGAAGAAGCCCCTGTGAAGAGATTAAGCATTAAAGAAAGGGTGTACAGAAGCTTGCTAAGAAGAAAGGTGTTGAAGTCAGCCAGGACTGAAAAGTGTGGCTGGGAAGTACACAGGCATGAAGGGCTAAAACGCAGCCCCTTCCACCGACTCTAGATGCCCAGCCAAGGGCTGAGTGAGGCATCCAGGCCTCACCAGATGTTCATGCAATATGCTGAGATACTTGTGGCCTCAAATACTGCTGGAATATGAGCGAATGCACAAATCATGTTCAAAATAAATATTTTGTTATTATAAAATACAGGTCTAAATTTTGTTCTTCAACAATCACCACTGAGGTATCATGCAACAGGCAAAAAGTCACTAAGATTTACACCTTAGCTGTGGCTTTTCTATTGCCCTCTGTTGCAAGCTACATTTGTACTTTATATATTTTCATATTCTAAATATATTTCTATTGTGGTAATCCTCCACAATTCTGGAAAACAAATACTCTTAGTGCTAGAGATCTGTCCCTTTAACAAAGCCACGGGAGCCATATATGTTATGGCTTTTAATATGTTATGTTATGTTTAATATTAATATGTTATGGCTTTTCCAAACTCTAAAAATTGCTGAAGAAGAAACATTTTTTGTTGGTTTTAGTCTTATCTTTCTTCAAACTTTCAAAATTTCTACTTTCTAAAACCTAAATCTGAAGAATAACCCTACAACAAAGAAGTTAATAGATCGGGAAAAAAAAATATTTTAAAGGTCTCAAGCAAGACTCAACATTTTATTTCAGAGCCCAATATTGCTTGTAAGGAGATCTCCAATCCAGTTCCTTAACTCAATGACGATTATACATGGCATTACTGACCTGTGTCACCCATGGAAAGAGAGACCCAAAAGAGATATTCTATGCCTCAAATTCTGCCGCCTATACAACAAGGACATTTTAGAGTAGATTTTGTATTTTTCTTCCATTCTATTTTGAACATTCTATTATTCAATCCTTTTATTAGATCAACAGAAGAAGGAACACAGCTCCGGAATTCCTCCTTGGGAAGTCAGTCACAATGAGGCACTTGGGAAATTTAATTCATACCCTTCCACTCATCTTTCCTAAGACTGCCTGGGCTTGCATCGATGTATATATTTAAATTAAAGGTTTTATGTATAAATACAAGTTTCCGTTTCATGTTGCAAGTTCTTGTCATAGCCATTATTTACTTTCTCTTAAATTCTGCTGCTGATTTTCATGTACATTTACATCCACACTGCCTCTTTAGCTTTAAGTCTTTTTGATACATCTCAGGAAAAGAATAAAACAATGTGTTATCCAGCCAATGAAAAATTGAGTTCAACTAAAAGACCACCAGTATCAAAAACTAAGATTTCTTTACCTGTGGTTAACTAAGGAACAGAAAGCATCATTAGCAGGATTTTTTTGGGGGCTGGGGTCAGAATTTACATAGGAATGAGTCCAGAGTCTTTTACCTAAGGTCTCAAGTGAGAACATGTATCTTGTGCAATTGAAATCTCCAGCCAAGTACTTCTCCATTGATTTAGGCTTGTTTTTCCTTCTAAAAATATTAAATCAACAATCTTAAATCAGACTCAGGAATTCAAAGAGGCCTATTTTCAGGGGTTGGCAGGAACACCACAGATGGCAGGACTCAGCTTCCAGCCTGTAGCCAATATTAGGCTGAATTAGGAATATAAGTTTACTTACATATTTACATACCTATACTTATTTCATATAGGTATTTATTTCCAACTATGTCATATTTGTTTATACAGTCCACAACATAAATACTGAATAACTGCAAAAGACAATCAAGTAAACTCACTTAACACTTTCACTTAAAACAAAGGCTTCCTCTTCCCACTTCAGTATGCAGACATCATAAAGCTTCACTGAAGAGAGTCCTATATGCCTAATCAGATAATCTCTAACAGCTTCCTTATGACATAATTATACCTTGATGGTAAATGATGTCCTTAAAAACAAAGGGATTCGCAGTTCTCTTGCCTTTGTAAGGTATGTTTAATAATGTGTTTGTAAATTTAATTGCCTCAGTATAGAAGGGACTTGCAAGTTATCAAGGACTCCCAAATATTTTGAAGAACCTAAACAAAGAGATGTGGGTTTTGTTAGCTCTCCCAAACCTCAGGTTATTTCAGAAGTTTCTCATAGTGGACTAACTGGTGCTGATAGTAACTGAATAGATGTTACAAAGAATGCTTCTAGGCTTAATAACTAGATTCCCACAAAGCATGTGCATTTATACAGATGCAAATTATGTTTCTTTGTTCTTTCATTTAATGGTAAGTTTAATGTAAAGTTCAATTCACCCCTTCACCCATTATTATAAACTTGAATACTCATTTTCCATTACTGAATAATTAATTTCATGAAGCTCTTATTTACCTGTTCAGTGTTTAAGAACCTAGATGAAGGGATCAAGGGCTTCACTTGTTACAATGTGAGTCTTCGAAAAGATTATTTACAAGCATCTATTTCTGTAAGCAGTTCTGTACTGGGCACAAAGAACAATGAAGTCAACTTTCTGGAAATAAAACCTGAACACGATTTAAGAAAAATAATATACCAAACTCAGAATGAAAACAGCAACCTACACAGACAAATAAAAAAATTTTATCAAAAAGAAACCCTAGGGGTAAAAAAAAAGAAAAAAGAAAAAAAAAAAAGAGAGAGAAAAAAAAGGCATCACATTTCAAGCAACTTTCAATTCAACTTGTTCCTCTTAACTCTGGTGCATGCTACCTTGCCTTGCCAAAAATAATGAATCAGAACAGTGGACATCAGTTAAGATTGCCAGGGCAGCATGAATTATAGAACTGATCATTGTCAGACTGAAAACTCACAATAACAGTTATAAAGATAAAAGTAGCATTTCAGAATTTGGTCACAGATCTGTAAAAAAAACTGTAGATATGGCTTTGTGCAATTTTTAGAATGCTTTGTTTCCTTCTAAAGTAGCACTAAGTCCTCAGACCACATGCTGATATCAGAACATTTCAGTAATTTTATCATTTGGAACTTAAGATCAATCAATGATTTAAGTTTTTTTATCAAATGTAGTTTACTTTGGTAGCTGATTTTTCAAAGACCTAAAAAAGAAAGCAATTGTTTCCAGCATTTTCAGTTTAAGTAGCAGTGTGAGAAACTGAAATTGCTTCTCACCAGGGCGAGTATTCTTCTCCAAACTCATGAATTTTTAATAAAAATTATCACATAAAATCACACCCAAATACCAAAGCAGTTACCATGCCATGAATTTGCTGCTTCTGAGAATCAGCCTGCTAGGGAGCCCAGCAGACAGAATCTGCTACACTCAGTTTTACCTGTGAAAGCCAGTGCACAGAATACTGAGGTAGGAAGAGATTTATCCTGTGAGAGCACTTCCTACCAGTAGAAATCCATTCCTGTAACCACAGCTGAAGTGACGTCCATCAGGAGAAATCACCCCAACAATTAATTGATTTACTTAAATAATTCACATAGGAAAGCCAGTTTCAAGTAAGAATACATCCTCTTTTTCTCATAAGCATACCACAGACCCACTCTTTCAGAATGCCACAGCTGCCACAATGACTACAGCAAGTATCAAGACTGGCAGGGAGAATACATGCATGCCCCTCAGCCCCCTCCTTCAAAGGGAGCTCATACTCTTGATGAATGACTCCTAAGAATCTTTCAGCTTTTTAGGACATGGTGGGTCCTATCACATCTCTAAGAACTAGACTTGTCCATAGGGAAATGTGAATAAGGACATACCTGAATGAGCACAGATGAATTCAACTCTGACAGAGCAAGAAAGAGCTCAAATGACACTCCCTGAGCATTAGAAAAATTAAGTGAGAAGAATTAAGAGTGTAACAAAGCCTGAGGGTGGAATTAAACATGTGTAGAGAAATTAATAGAGAAATAAAATATTTAACTAAGTCTAAATATTCACTATTTCCACTTAGTTCAAAGGGACAAGGATCACTGCACAGGCAGGGCAAGACAGAGGACAAGAAAAGCCTGGTAAGGTAGATATGCTGGTGAGGTGGTTGGATGTCATGTAACAAACTTTGGATTTCTTATTCACCATGTGCTGGAAAACACGCTATGGCAAAATGTTCAAAATAACCAAGGAAGATTCAAAACAGAGCAACAAAACTCACAGTTTTGTACAGTACAGTCTGTGCTGATCAACAGCTCATCTCCAGGCTGGCCCACAGATCAGCTCTTCCCACATGGGCGATGACTCAAGGATAGCATCATTCAGACAGCATGGGTGGTGTCACTCTGCTATAGAGGCCCAGCTTCTTTTCTAGGTATCCAAAAAGTGCTCCAGGGGCATTATGGAGAACACTGAACAAACTCTGTGTTCCTTTTATGAGTCAACATTCAAGCCATTCTAAGACAGAGCCCAGGAAAGAGAAGGTAACTGCAGGTCACATCAATCTCCTGCTTACTGAGAGATCTCTGAACAGTGCAGGTAAAATACACCAGGCAGCTGCCACACAGCTGCTCCACATGGGCCATTGTCCCAGTGCTGCCACCAGATCACCAGCCAGTGCAACTCATCTACTACTTTCCCCCTCTGATATCTTTGATTTTGGAGAAAGGAGGAAAGGAGTGGATTAGTGTTGAAAGAGCCGGAAGATTTCTCTCAACTATTAACTAGATGGATTTTTGGTTTTGGTCTACTCTAAATCCTTCATCTCCCTCCTCTTGCTCTCTGTCCCTCTTTCATGTTGTCTTCTGACCTTTCACTCTAGGGCTCTACTTTTCCATTATAAATAAGTTCAGTATTTCTCATCTTGCAAAATTCTCTGTTCTACCAGCCCAGAACTGTCATGAATCTGCCTACAATTTTCACCTCAAACTCATCAAGCCAAACACATCCACTCACTAGAAGTCTAATCATCCAGACTTTAAAATATGGATATTTTGCACCTCAAGAAAATTCCTGAAGACTTTTTTTTGGAAAACAAATCAGAATCTTAATTCTACTCTCAGTCTTCTTTGCTCACTGCTCTGATTGAACTCCACAAATCTGGTTTTTTTTGTGAGGGTTTCCATTTTAGCTCGTTACTTTCAAACTCACTCCCTCCTTCCCTCTTATCTTTTAGAAGCCTCACCCAGAAACAGCAGCTTTGCATACATGTAAATTCTTCTGACTGAGCACAATCCTCCTACTTCTTACTCCAAATGAATTTCTCTTGTCACACTGAAAAATACAGCTGGGAATAAACTGAAAATAACTGTAAACTCGAACTGACTTTAACAGAAGTGAGATTCAATGAAAGTCTGCAAAATTTTTCTTTTCTTCCCCCTGAATTTAGTATCCACTGCAGTATTATATAGAGAGGCAAGAATTTGTTTGAAGACATTATTTAAAATTTTACCCAAATCTTACTTCAAAGGTTAAAGGATAACTGAAATGAAAGACATTTAGAGGCCAAAGTAAATAAGTAAATTTAAATAAATCCCCCCCCCTCAAGTGATAAAAAAAAAAAAAAGGAAATTCTTGCCAGAAAGAAATTAGTTGAACAGCTTAAAGCTGCACAAAGAAGAAAATCAAGTTAGGAGTTCACTGATCTAATTTTTAGCGAAAGATTGCATACAGCTGAAGAACAGTTTTTTTATTGCCACATCATCACAAAAGAACACTAAGGGAAATTTGAAGTGTCTATCAGATATAATGACTTCTTCACTGAAAATTACTTTGTTTCTTTTATTTGATGCCAAAATAATAGTAAATTAAGGCAATCAGAAGGCATTTCACTACCACTGCTTATACTTGATAAGCACAAATAGCTAATGCTTTTCAAAGATAGTATCTGTCTCCACACTAAGAACAACATCACACTAGCTTATGATTAATCAAAACATATCAATTACTCTGCTGTTAACTGAACTGAGATATAGATGACTTCTATCTACATTACTTCATAAATATGCATTTTTAAAAATAAAGTGGCAACTGCCTCCCTTTCATAATAATTTGTGCTTATAATTAGAATGACTGCTATATTTGTTTCCATGCCATGTGTACTTAGGCAGATGTAAATTTCTGCAGAGAAACCTTTTAATATTTTCCTTTTTTTTTTTTTTTGCCTTTAAAGAGAAGAAGAGCAGATACAAAACACAGTAGAGTTAGTGAAATGTGGTAGGCTGAAATAAAAGATTAGGAATCCCAGCACATTTCACATATTTGTGACAGATGTAGGCACTAGCATCCTGGAAATCCCAACTCCCACACATACACATTGTGGCCATATGATGTGCTCAAGTGGTAAAAATTTCACTGGAAGGATCAGGGCAGAGTTAAGCATTAGGAATGCCTTATAATGGCAAGAGACACTAACCCAAATACCACTCACTTCCATTGCAGAATAGTGATTTTGACATTACTCATACAACTTTGCTCACTTTTAGACAGCAAAAAAAAACTGGTAAGGCTATATATACATTAAACCAGCAGTTCAGTTGCTTACCAGTTAAATTCTTCAGTTGTCCTAGCTCAGAACTCATTTAACAAAATATCATTCTCTTCAAGTGCCATTTTGTTAAACACCCCAGAAAGAAATAAGCCCCCACATGCAGTGTGAACTACTTTCCCCTCTCCACCACAGGGCAAATATAGAGTATCTACAACAGGACTAGGGCTTCCTGGGAATAGCCTGCATCTCAGTCCAATACCAACAACATGGGTAACATGAATATTAAAATAAAAAGTTTCAAAATGGGAGATATTTTGACTTCATTTTAAAATTGAGACTTATTTCCCCCTACACACTACTTGAAATCTTTGCGTGTGGTATTTTCCCTTCTGATTCTCCAGAATGTTTCTACAGGATGCTACCAGGTCCTCTGATACCTTAGTGAAATCACACAAGGGCAGAGAATACATTAGTTCAGGAATGCTGGAGTTGGACTCTATTTTTTAAAAGTAAAAAGGAGAAGCATCTCTTATACAGCAAAATGCTAACCAGCTAATTACATGTATGTGAAACATATGAAGAGTTCCTAACATGGAAAATTGCCAGTGCCTGCTTATGCATCATTTACCTTGAGAAGTGGACTCGATTCTCAGCCACAAACCTGCATAGTTAAGATTTCAAAGATGCTGCAACACTAAGGAATGTTCCCTCACACCGCTCTTACTGCCCTGGCTTGCTGAAGGAATGGCCTGTGAAGCACCACTGCAGTCTGTTAGACAGATGGCTGAACGATCCTGGACAGAAAATGGGGCATTTCTAATGAAAAGCTGAAAGTTCTGTTTCCCACAATTCCTTTGCATGATTTAGAAATCGTGGTAATTTAAAACTGGCAATCACAGACCAGAATGCTTGACTACTATTGTTACAGTAGCACAATCACATTACCCCTTTTGGGCTTTTACAATTAACTTGTTAGATGACTACATTACCACTTCCTAAACAGTAATATTATCAGATGAAGAAATTCAGCAGGGAATAGCAACAGGAAAAGTACTTAATATAATTCCTTATCTGAACCCCAGAGAGAAATCCTTTATGATAATATGCATTTTATGCATAAATATCATTTTAGAAACCTTTATGGTAATATGTTCTTTTCCATTCCAGTCTTAGAAAAGAAATGAAGGAAGGTCTTTAAAAATAAACATATAAAATTCCTGAACACTAAGATAATTTGCATGTATGTTTAAGTAATCCCCCAGGCTCTCAAAGGTTTAATTAAGACTCTAAGCTACAAAGAAACCAACTGCCAAAACTAACACCAGCCAGATACCTGCTTCTCTGCCAGGTTAGGATTGTGAATTATGGCAAGATCCTTTTGTAAGCATGCATGATGAACCAGCCAGAAGTGTAAAAGGTCATTCCTTTCTTGCACTCACTTTTTGGATGAGATTTCTCATCAACATTAATAAGCTAATTCCACATGACTGACATGGAGCTGCGAAACACTCAGAATATTACAATAAACATTGTTTCACTCCTGTCACTGTGGTATTACACTAAGCAAAAGAGATGCAGAATAAAGCCTTCTTTATGCATCACCTTGAGGAAAAAATTATGAATCACACAGGTAAGCAGCTTAGCAGTACTTGCTCTGTAAAATAACTGTAGAGCAAAATCCTGGGATCACTCGGCACTTTACTAAGGAATCTGGATGTTTAATAAACCACAGATCTAAGAATTGCAGTGAAGGAAGGTGATGGCTCATACTAATCAGATTCTTTCCTCTCCAAGCAAGGCATGGCATTGCATGGCAACAGCAGCAGACACCACTCTGTGTTTACACACTGCCCTGCCCAGCTGTGGGTGAAAAATAGTATGAATATTATGTGTAGCTCCTCTGCTGCTGCTCAAATCCTCTCTTCACAATCAGGTTTGTTTTACTGTGGTTCTGACTGTGGAGAGACAGCAACCTCTCAGAGGTATATTTCCCACTTGTTTACTGTGTTCAGGATTTCATCCAGCAATCTTGTGGCTTGCTCCTGTTAAGCCCAAGTTATATCAGGCTAAAGCATTAAGGAAACAGCCCAGAACACCATACCTTCCATAATTGTAGCTGTAGAAATATCTTGTAGTAAAACAAAGATTTTGCAAACAGTTATCACAATTAACTATTCTTAAACGCAGCAACAACTTGAAAATTTGCCTTCAATTAAATAAATATGAAGACTCAAGAAAAGTTACTGTACTGCTATGAGAAGATACCAGCACCCAGGTGAGCGGTACCAGCCTCTTTAAAAACCTCCCTGATGGTGGCAGCTGTGTGAGCATAAGGATCTGCTGCACTATAAGAATTAAATAGGCACTTCAAACCACCAAATGAGCAAAGAGTGCTCATTTAAAGAACATTACTGTTGTTGGAAGCATCAAGAGATACTGATTTGGATTTAACTTCAGAAGAAAACTGAAACAGTTAGGTTTATACCAGAGAGTAAATATGTTGTGGCCAGACCCCTATTCAGTTGAAATTATTATGGAGATATAAAACATAATAGAAACCCAGTTGGCTGGGTTCAAACGAAGTTGACAGTCTTCAAACGAAGAAAAAATAACTCAAGTGAATTTCCCTTATTTTCTCTAGTTCAAATGTATAAATGCTTAAGAATTCTACATGAATGTCCAGTTTAAATAAACCAAGTCAATATGGGAAAAGAATATTTTCACCTGTTAGAAAAAGTTGTGATGGTGATGAGAATTTCTTTTCTTAACGAAAGATGAACAGAGTCCTTATACTTTTGCTTCAAGGTCTTTTCCTGCTGTTCTCTATCTGTCATATACTTATTTTATTCTTAACTGAGAACATCAGGGATTAATGATGTTCTTAAACAGTGCTTAGCAAAAAAATAAGAGTCTGTAATATTAAAAACGTGAACAGCTCACAATGGTATGTATTATACAGCTTAGACATAGCTCAAGAGCCTGACAAATAATAGACAAACATTCTTAGGCTTCTGAAGACAAAGGTTTCATGTCCACAGAATTATCAGTGTCTTCCAGAGTAACACTTGCAATTCTTGGGCTTGTTATTTCTAGCTCACATCTTGAAGAATCTCATGTGTTTGTTCTTTCTGGAGAACACGTATTTCAGATATTTCAAAAGCATATGAAAAACATGGCACAGAGGTACAAATTACTATCCTTCTGTTTGACATTAGCCACCATTATTTTCAGGTGTATTCTCTTATTCTAGTCCCCCCAAAAATCCTGGTATTTCAATGCTATATTCATACAGGTCAGTTTATTTTATTTATATTCCTTTACATTTAGACCCCTGCTTTGAAAGCCAATTACTTGCCAGCTGCCAGCTTTAGAAAGAAAACACAAAATGATGCAAATTAATTTGCTATTCAACACAGCCAAGATGAATTGCTCATAAACTATGGGTCAACAGTATAAATACACTGAAAAACTTCCCCAACCTATATTTACCTTCTGTGCAACAAAAACTTTCTTACTGAAAGGCAGAGATCTATCATTGTCTGTAGAGACTGGGCTTGCGGCAAACCAAATAGCTCCAAAAAGAACTACACGACTTCTTTATTATTGCTCCCCTATCCAAATTATTTATAAGCAAAATTCAGTAGCTGCACCACCTGCATGGAGGCAGAGTGCTCTGTCCTCTCTCTGGACTGCAAGGAGGACAAGTGCTGGCAGTCTGACAGCATGGGAAGATGGCATTTGCATCAGGTACCAGAGGAGGCACCAAGAGCCACTCAGCTTCCATGGAAGCAGCCTATGCACAGTATAAAAGAGTTCTGCATAATATTCCATGGGATTTTGATAGATATGCTGGAAAAAAAATGGATCAATTTCAGGTACTTTCCCACTGCAAACTCATGCTGAATATAGCTCACACTTAATGCAGCCGTCTTGTTTTAAGAAGCACCTAGCAAGTTCAATCTATAGCACAAGTTTTGGTTGGGTTTTATTTTTGTATTTAGGTGCTCCTTATGCATATTCTAGTAGTAGTGGTACTTGATAAATACATAAATAAATATATTTTATAAATATATTTATATTTATATAAATAAAAGCAGTTAGACCTGAAAGTTCAGTTTCTGAAAATCTGGACCATTAGAGCCAAGCCTTAATGTTTTTAGTTTGGCTGCTGTGTTACTTTTAATACAAGGTGGAACCCCACAGCACTCTAGAGGAAGCTGCTTTGTATTTATAAGCTTTTGAATCCTATTAACTCCAGGCATTGCTAGACACAACTGCCCAGTGACCCAGGGGTGGCCATCAAAAGCTGAGGTGATGCAAGCACTAGGTATTGGGATTTGGATACTGCACTGACTGCCAAAACCACGGGACAGCACCAAAGCATATACAAACAATTCAAAGTGTCTTGATGTTAAATATGAGGTTCTGGGAAAACAGACCTTGCTAAGACTAAATTGTAACATGTAGAGATTAATTATGTTATTGAGATAAACTTCCTAGTGTTTTGATACTACCAGAAACCAATTATACAATATAATAAGCACAAGAAAAAGAAAAGCCTTGTGTGATGTCTCTGTTGAAAAGCCATTAAAAACAGTTTTATGCGATTATGAAATTGAAACTAAAATGCTATTCCGTCCTTTAAAATTAGATCTTCACCAACTCAAGGCTTTCCTCCTGTTAAAAATCCTTGGTCAGTTTGGCCTTAGCATGCATCAGGACATTCCTTCCTCCATCACAGGAATTCACCATGATTGCTTCTTTTTACTTGAAAACATTGGAAGAGTGTCCAGGTCTTCATCACCAGATTGCTGAAACAAAAATGACCTCAATATAGAAAGTCAGAAGAGGAGCAAAAGGACTAGTATCAGATGTCCTCACTTGGGCTGTGTGTCAAAATAAACACAGGAATGCTCCCAAGCACATTGCTCCTGAAAGAACAATTATGTCTTTCCCATGAAGCCTGGTTATCTCACCATAGTCCTTGGCAGATCACTGGCTTGGGTCAAGTCCCACAGCTGAAAACAATTCTTAAGCGTGTTTTAGGAACAAAACATTTTAATAGTAAAGAGGTAGCCATTCTGCAGGTCTCAGCTCTGGGTGTGCTTAAAGTACCAACGCACAGCTCCCAGGCAGTTGTTTCCACCTGCTGGGGATACCGATCTCAGAGGGATCCTGCAAGGCCATTTTTAAGGGCCTTTGGTACAACACCAGTGTCGTGGTTTGACATTGACAGGAAGTAGGGGTTTTTTTGGGATATGCTGTGGTTACCAATGGGTGCTCAGATTTTAATATTGGCATCTGACGCAGCCACTGAGGTTCGGACATGCCTCCGAGAACACACAGGGGTTAAAAACCAGAGCTGCGGCCCTGGGAGGATCTCTTGGGACTTCGAGGGAAAGAGGTCGGATCTCCCTCCCCCGTCCAGCTGCTGCTGCTGGGCAGGGGAAGGGCAGCCATGTGGTAGGCCTGGGCCTGGACAGACATGGGAGGTGAGGAGGCCCTTGAGGATGGAAGGGTGGAGGAGCACCAAGAGACATCAGGCAGCCACCCCCCACCAGGGCAGAGAGAGAGGGAGAGCCGGCATCTGAATTTGACAGCGGCCAGCCCAGGAGGAGAAGGAGTGCGGCAAGAAGGTGCCTGGCAGGGCAGCGTGGGAGTTCCAGAGCTCCAGACAGCAGAGACTGAGATATTTAACCCTTTTCTTGCATGATAGAAACCTTGCAAATGCTGATCCTCCTGGAGCTGAATGAGAAGAGAGATAAGAGATGAGATAAGAAGGGATGGACCACAAGGGAAGTGCAGAAGACTTTTGAGTGGGGGGAGAGATGACGGAGTGGCCTTTTGGCTGGACTTTTCTTGTGTGGCCATAGACAGAACCATTTTTTTTCTGTGACACACAGACTGCATTTAGGGGGAGGCAGTGCCTCAGAACCAGGAGGGTTCAGTGTGGGTACCCCTCGGCCCCAGGGGGTGAAAAAAATTTAGGGGGGACAGATGTCCCGAAGGAGAGACTGTGCCTTTTGGAGTGAGACAAGGCATCCTTAAAAGACAGCCCTAAAAGCAGCTCTGGTCCATGCACGGTGGTGAGAGCACTGGGCATGGAAGGAAGATGTCACGATGGCAAAAGGACTTTCCGGGCGGTGCTGAGTGACATGGAAGCACACGAGGTTACAACGTGTTTCCAGCGGAAGCCTATGGTGCAAGAATGACTCCTCTCCTCTTCATGAACTGAGGATTGAGTATTCTAAAGGGTGGTGCCGGACTGAGAGTTGGTGATTTTGAGGGAATGTATTGCATTGGGAAATTTAGTTGGGGGAGGAGGAAAATGCTTTTTGTAAGGTTTTCATTTTCCTTGTGTGGTTTTTTTTCCTTTCTTTGTAGTTTAGTTATTTTCTTGTAGTTTAGTTAATGAAGTTTTCTTTATTTCTAAGCTGGAGCCTGCTTTGCTTATTCCTGGTCACATCTCACAGCAGACACCAGGGAGAGGGTATTCTCATGGGGGCAGTGGCATTGTGCCAGAGTCAAACCATGACAACCAGGAACGCTACCACCATGCCTTGTCACATCTTGAACTTAGTCCAAATACCCCTGTGGCTCCCCCAAAAAATGTCATCCAAGGAGGCTCTCCTGCAGAAAGGATAGAAGGATGGAAGACAGGTGCTGGTGTTCAGCAAAAGCACCTTTGGGAGTACTCCTGGCATGGCAGGATGCACAAGACAGTACTGGCTTGCCCTGTTTCACACCAGCACAATCCCATGGTGCTGTCAGGAGGGTATTCCAGTGAAGTGATGGACAACTGCCATGTGAAAGAGCCAAAACAAAAAAATTTAACATCTTGAAAAGAAATGCAAGTATCTCTACTATTTTTAAATACTGTCAATCACACCAGTTGTCAAGCTGCTTTCAGCAGAGGTGCAGTCTTATTAATAAACAGAAGCTATTAACAAAGACCAAATCTGTGGAGGTTCATAAGCGGGCATGCTGGGAATGGACAACAGAATATGCAGAATGCAAAATTCTGAGAAAATAAACTTGAAAATCCAAACCAAACCAAACCAACCAACCAACCAACCAAAAAAACCCTCCCAAAAAACCCCCAAAACCCCAGGCCTTTTAGCAGTCTACAATATCCCTAAGCTCAAAACTCTTTACCATATTGTTGGATGCTCAAAAGAGCTACAAACCACTTTAAATTTTCCATTGTATTTGAAGTATTTTTCTGTAAAGGAGGGGATTTTTAACTAACTACATTTATCATTAACACAAATGTATTATACACCAATGTTAGACTCTAATAACAGCTGGGAAAGAAATGCTTAATAATAGTTATTATTTGTACAGAGTAATGGTAAAATAAAAGTGTGTTGTAAATTTGTTTTGCTGGTTTTATAACTACATATGTCAGAAGAAGACGCCTATATTGATGTTTATTTATGGTCTGGGTGCATCTGGAACTATTTTGTTGCACTCCTTGTGCCTTAGAACACTTAAAACTGCATCATCTCTCCACTGGTTGGAGCAATCATTTGTAAAACACCCGCTGAGCTGTAAATTATGAACCACTATGATCCCATGCCCATTTCAGACCCAGGACTGACAGATTATATCAACTGGCTTGATAAACTTGTCACAAAAGATTCAGGGTGCAACTGCTCAGCCAAAATACACGTGAGATGCACAGAGTGAATCAGGGCACAAATTAGTCTCCAAGCACAAATCCTTAAAGGGACACATCAAAATCAGAAATCAGTTCTCCACAAAATGCTACTTAAGTTTAAATTATCCCAACTAAAATACACTGCTAGATTATAGCTATTTTTCTGATTTTGTGTACTGTATTTGTCTTCCTTGTTGGTGTAAAACTGACATACATACTAAAAATTAGTTTAAAAAGCAGTGAAAAGCTGAGAGCAAAAACCACCCAGCAATAAAGAGCGAATAATAATTATTTATTAATTAAACCTTTATTAAAAATCAACAGTTAATTCTTTTTCATGCATTCTTTTATGGACTACTGTTTTTCAGATAATTTGAAGCAAATCTTACCTCCCACTAGGCATTTCTACAACAGTTAGTGCAAGTCATAAAAAACTGTAACTAAATCACTTTTGAAGTAAAAATACATAAAGGCAAAACAATACAGCTATCCCTCCCTAAACTGATCACTTTGCAACCATTAAGTAATTTAGCACTAAGAATTTAACTACTAAAATGTCCATAAAGTGAGACAGAGAAGAGGAAAACATTATGTGAATGTCACCATTGGATGATCTATGTCCAGCATTATCCATTCTCTGATAATGGCAATGAAATCAAAACCTGAAAGGAAACACTAAAGGTGAGAAGGATGAAAGCACAACTTCACCAGATGAAAGCACAACTCCCATCCCTTTTGCAGACAGCAGCAGAGCTGGCCATAGTCTGCACCACGGGACAAGGGTTCAAAAGTTGATGTCTGTACAGTGTGTGCAAATACAAAGCAACAGAAACCCTCAGGACAGTGAGGAGAACGCCATCGCGGCCTTGTGACTAAACCTCACTTTCTGCACAGGTAAATAAATAATAATTAGTTTATAAAAACCTCATGACACAGAGAGTAGGCAAATTCTATGTCTTTATTTTGGAGCGGCCTTTCTTGAACTGGACAAAAAATTACATTTATTCAGTATCTGCTCCTGAGATCATAATCAAAACCACGACATGCTTTACAAGTAAAAAGGCAGACAAGGGTTTTGAGACTTTAATATCACTAACTCTATCAAATAAGAAAAACAATTATCAGAAAGCTGAGACCAAATTAACGTCTGGGGGTTTTTGGTGGTTTTTTTTTTTTCTTTCTTTGTTTTTTAAAACTAAACTGATTGCAGCAATCAATAAATAAGTTTCAAAGAGCTCTTTCAGTAAAGACCAGGCCTAGCCAGCAGGTATTACATTACCAGTCATTATCAATTAGGGCTCACTGGGCACAGACATTATTTACAAAGTAAGAGTTCTGGGAATCCACTCATGTGCTAAAAGAACTTCTGCACTGCTCCAGACTGATGTTAGCAAAGCTAAGTGCTGCTTCATTAAATGCAGTACATACACTCCTTAATGGAGAGCAACTTTAATTGTCAGAAGGAGTCCATCTTTACCATCTAGTGTGGGATAAACACATTCATGTTATTTCAGGAATTTCAGGAACAAGGGAAAACATTGTCCATTTCTTTTTTTTTCCCTCAGAAAAAGATATAAGTAAACTAGACAAACATTCTTCAGAGCTACTAAACTCTTTCTGCCTTTAGCAGATGTAAACATAGAAATGGAAGGTTAAAAATTACAAAGTATTTCAGCTTCTGAGAGCTATCTCAATTCCATTCAGGCAGACATTGATAACTTCAGTTTATAATGGAAATAGTCACAAAGGGAAAGAAAAGAGGAGAAGTAATTCTGATAAGTCATTTTGTTATTTCTCAATAAATCCTTCTCCCCCCTTCTCTAAATGCCTCTTCCAGTAGATACATCAGAACATCAGAAACACATTTATTAAGTCATATGTACTTTTGAAAAGCCTGATCTTTTGATATTTTGATGATTACAAAGTATGCAAGTTACACAAACACAGAAATATCACTGTAGCTGCATTTGACTTGCAGACACAAAGGGAATGTATTAGCTAATGATGCCGATGGTCAGCACAGCAACAAACCTCTGCTCTGGGTAATCAAGATGTGAAGAATTTAGGTTTGGGTGCAACAGTATGAGCCATAGATGACACAGAGATAAACAGCAACAGTCACTGCAAGAGGAGAAGGTTCTGGAATGCTGTTAGTATTTGCACTTAAACAACGAAACAAATACACAAATGAATATATCAGTTTCTTTTTGAGAGGAAAACATCTTAAGTAGCACAATTAAAAAGATTTTTAAAATCCTCCAATGGAAACAATTAAGTATAATTGTCCCCCCTTTTAATTAAAGGCCACTTGTCACCATCCTGAACTGAGAAATAAATTGCAAAGGGCAAAACAGTTCAGTGTTCATCTATCTCCCAATGATAAGTGGCATTAAGAGTCATTGAGATGGTTTAACTGTTGCTTAAAGAAAAAGTATGAAAAAGAGAGGGCAGGATGTGTCTTCACTTTTAAAAACATCTTAATGGTGAAACATGCTGAAATTCCTGTACTTTTGGTAAAGTTTGGGTAACATCCTATTAACTGGGAGCACACTCTCCTGAGATAACAATTTAACTACATTCCAGCAAGCAAACACAACTGCTGGTTATTTTAACATGGAAAGTAATGTTTTTATATTTTTAAACAAGTATGACTCAGTGCTATACACTACTTTTACTCCTGTCCCTTCCTTGCACTTGAAACAGTTTTTCCAACATTTCCATGATAAAATGCACCTCACTGCTCCCCCCCAACACTGCCCAGACATGAAATGAGGTCTTTTCAGAGAGATGCATGTGTTCTCATTCTGCACCAGTGATTTCCACACTGGCTTATGCTTAGAGATTGTACTGTAGAATAGGGACTTCAGTAGTGCCCACCTTGCGAAAGCAAGTAATGCACAACACATATATCTGTACATCAGTTTTCTCACTGATTGAGAAAGAAGATGTAGAAAAAGATGCAGTTTCTACTCTCTGTATTTTAAATAGCTGAGAAATTCATACGCCAAAGATGGTGAATGGGACTGTATTAAGAAGTTACTTGACTTGCAAAGCTTACCACAGGCATTCAGTGTTCAAGATGCTAGCTTAAAGTTGTGCTTAAAAATGAGCTTTCTTATTTCTTCTGGGGCATCAGCCTTTAGGATTTACATTTGCAAAATCAGTGTATGCAACACTGAAGGCTGTAAAATTTCATTAAAAGCAAGAGAAAGTCATATTGCACTTCTTTGAAAATTGAATGCTTTAAGGCATTTTATAGCACTGTGTGTAAGATTAAATCTCAAGCAAGGTGCTAAATGGGCATGGAGGTAAATAGGGAGCAAACCAAAGAGAATGAACCTTGTTATTTGTATTCACGTCTTTTCAGATCCAACCCCCTCCAAACATGACAGTATCAATAAATAAACAGGATTAATGAGAAGTGGAGCTGTAGCCCCCCATAAGGCATTTAACATTACTGACTGCCACAATATTCAAGTGGACAGTGCCCTTTTTTAAAAAATACTCTTCATTACAGTCAATTGCCTTTAGCAGAAGCTCATACTCATAATCTCTCAAAAAGCCACCAGCTTCCCTCAAGCAGTTGAGCGTAAATGGTAACACTGTACACAAAAACACTCTTCCCTCCTGCCTGGTTTGCAAATTTTTATTTAAATATAAATAGCATTAACTTTCTCCATGTGATTAATTTAGCAGGTTAAAAGGTTTACAGGAATATACAGTACTCATTTAAGTGGCCCAAGGTGAACAGTAATTATATCTGAGCTGTCATAGTGGAAACAGAATGCAAAGTGATTGATGCTGCACAGGGAAAAAACATTATTCCTCAGTGTGGAACAGCCCCATCTTCAAAGCCTCTGTAAACCAGTCCTTACAATAGCACTGCCTCTTGTCCTTATTACCCCCGAAAAGTGTGAAAATAACAATTAAAATATAAAATAATTCAGCATCTGGATTAAGATGAACAAACAGGCTGCTAAGGGGAGCTCACCTTTTGATATATGAGCAGTCATGGTCAGCCTCAAAGGCAAAAAGAAGCTGGGATGGCCAAGATAAGGAGATAGGCTGGAGAGCAAGGGGGGCAACCTGTGCCCAAGATGAGTGGATGAAAGTCAGTAGGTGACCCCTGGCAAGTCTTACCTCCTGCAGCCTCTCCCAGATAGCAGCCCTTCCTACTTGCCCAACAGTCAGAACTCCCAGCTAAGCATCACACCCTTGTGCTACCCGCCCATCTCCATCTCTAGGTACACACCCCATCCATTCATTGTCTCTGGTAATGTGAATATCCTCATCCATGGTGCTAAAAAATCAGTAACATAAATGTCCACTATGCATCCCACCAAGTGCTTTCACAGCAAGAGAGAACAATTACCCTCAGCACAATTTGGAAATTGTGCTCATATTACGTTTTCCAGGAATAAGCCATCTGACAGAATAAACAAGAAAATGTGTAAAGGGATCAGACAGAACTTTAAAGGCTGAACTATTCTGTGTGAGAGCAACAGCCCTATGTACCCAAAAATCAACAACCAGATTCCAAGTATTTTGGAATATGAACTCAGTATTTCTTTTGTTATCAAAGTTTACAAACCCGATTGATGCCAAAGAGAAAGGGAACATTCTCATTTTGCAATAGACCTCAGGGAGAGTGAAAGCCTTTATGAGGGTTCTCCCTGTAGCTGAAAACAAGCAGCCTGCCAGCTTAGGAGCTGTGTTTGCAAAGTTTTGTAAGCAGCAGTTAGGATCCAAAGGGAAGCTGTACTGTCAGATGCTTAGTTTGGCTACTGCAGTTACCACCTTAGTCCATGAAGAAAGGAGAGCCAAGACCTTTACACACCTAAAACCAAACAGGACTTTGGTGCTGGCTCTGACAAAGAGCAGCAGGGCATTAGTGTCATGCTAATACAGCATAGGACACGTCCAAGATCCACAGCAAATCCTGCATTGCCCAAACCTAACCTGGAAATAAAGATGGATGTTTTGTGTTTCACTAAAGCAATTTTCAGCCTGAAGTTTCTTCTTACACACATTTTTTGGGGCAGCATCTGAAGGGGAAAAAAAGAAAAAAAGATACAGAAAAAAAACTCAAACCAAAACCTGATCGCATCTAAGGATTTCTCATGATTCAATACACTTTTCTCATTGCTTTATTACGATTTAATGTGTCATATTGTACCACTGACCAGTGTAGTGTAAAGAGTTACAGGCTAGGCAGCAGTTCTGCAAAGAGAAGAGGGGAAAAAACCAAACCAGTGGAAATCAAAAGGGAGAAAAAGCTGATGAGAAAATGCCATTGTCTCATCGGCACCTGGTATTCTGTACCACATTAATGGGAGCAGCACATGTTAGAGGCTTCTCCTTTCCAATACTGCTGCCAAGTGAAAGACTCTGCCAAAGAGGGCAATGAAGATAAAACGTTTCAGAAAACCTGACCTGTGGAGAAAGCTTTAGAGGGTGAGAGTTTGTTTACAGAGGAGATGCAAGACTTGTGAGGGAGCAAGGAAAAGGGAGGTGAGCCCAAAGTGCTGCAGCCTGGAAACTACGCTCTTGGTGTTAAAGCAGCTCCTTTCCAGCTAGATAACGAATAAAAGCAAAATGACCCTGTAGCAGACCCTGTGGAGCTCACTCAAAGGTGATGAGGGACTCTGCTGACCCATCCACACGAGAGGAGACAGCTTCCTATGCATGCTGCACACTCTCCAAAGGACAGAGGTGCATCCACTCACCAGAATGAGCACCAGAGGTGCCCATCGTGGCACCAGCAGCATCAGCATCATGTCTACAACACATACAGCACATTATGTCTACTCTTGACCAAGAGTAGTAATTTGCACAATCAATACCTTGTATCAGTAAGTAATCATTTAACAAAATTCTCTATTTTTCAAGGCATTTCAATATCCTCATGAACACTGTAAAAGTACTTACTTCTCTATTAAAAAAAAACCTGACAGCAGTTAGCCTGGCAGCAAAAAAACAGTTTAGTAACAGGCCCTTCTGGTGACATGAAAAAATTCAGTTGGCTTCATTCATGTTGATGCATAATTCTATAGGAAGACTGACATTTTTATCTCTAGCAAATTTATATCATTTTATGCAATACCAAATATTTTTTGCATTTGTACGAATGCACTTGAAATTATTTGAACTTATTTGGACTTATTGAAATTACTTTTGTTTAGTTGGTTTTTAACTGGTTTTTAACATTAAAATAATCCTTCAGACTGAAAAAGTTTTTATTTTAAATGTGTTTATCCAGTCCAGCATTTATGAGTTATAAAGTCACAACTACTTCTGAGAGATGAAACTATTACTCTAATTCAAGCCAAAAATTGCAACTGGCTTGACTTCTTGAAAACTTCTGTTGTTCCAGAAAAATTACTATTTACTTCATCCAGTCAGAGGCAAGCTTATAGCACAGAGTTTATACACGTCATTGCACAGAAGAGAGTAATTTTCTTCACTCTAAGGGAAAGATTCCAGGATTCCTGCACTGTCATATTTCATCAGGCTATATTCAAAATTCCTTTAAAACCTCAGATTTCAGGAAAATATTTTCCTACAGCTATTTTAGCAAGGTACAAAGAAGCAACTAATATTGGGAATCATTAGATTAGTAATACAGTTTACAAAAGCACACATATTCACCATGCAGTATACAGCCACAGGTGACTCTATTTGTTTTGTTCAGCAGCATAAATTATCCTGCTATTCCTGAAGGCTGGCAGTTCTCCAGGGCAGATATCTTCATATATGTTTAGCATAGCTGACTGAATTGCAAACTATGGCTATGGCACTGTAAAAGTAATAAATTACTGTCACCCAAGGCAAGAGTCTTTGCTCGTGTTTATCACAGCAGGCAGCACGCTTCCAGTGAAATTCAGCAGATACCACTGAAAAGCAGGCTCTAAACTGAGGTGGCTGTGGCGGCCTTGCACTTCTCATAGTCTGTTGAGTCTTTACAGACGGCAAACAACAATTCAGGTATCTGGTGGAAACAATACTACATCATGTGCATACTCTTCAGCAACTTTAACAAACTTTGGAGACCACCCACACAGACAAGCTACCCTTAGGTCACATTTCTCATGTGCTGGCTGGTACCTAAGGCTGGCAAAAAGCAGCTTTGTGAATGGCCAAAACCAGCTTTGCTGTGGGCTGCTCCCAGAAGGATTTGCCTAGCCCTTCTTGGTGACAAGGCAGGCTCCTGCCACAGGCTCCCATCTCTCCTGGAACCAGGCAGTTGTAGGACAAGTTGCATCAGCCCAGTGAAAACAGCTTCCAGTTAGGGGTGCAGCTCATGCAGCCTGCACTACAGCTCCCATGGCAGAGGGATGAGAGCCAAATAATCAGTCTGGGCTTAAATTTGCAGCCATAGCCTTTGAATGTAATTTCATGTCTGAATCTGTTATAAGCAACCCATGTATAGACACACACCCCACAAAGCTGCATGACTCTTCATTGCAGTGACTCTGGAGATTTACATTCTGTGTGAGGAACAACAGCTATTTTAGGAGATAACAGGCTTCTGATACTCCAGCACATTTTGAGAGTAGTCAAGCTGTCAAGTGACTGTCAAGAAAGTACAAAATCTAAAGAAGCAAAGGAAATGCTAGCTGGGAAACTCTTTTCTTCATTGGCACAGTTTCTATTTACCACTAGCCTCAGATGAGTTATTGTAGCTCACTTGGTAGCCTGTCTAAAGGGTCAGAACTACAAATCTGCTTCTCCGTACACATCTACGAGTTTGTGCATAAAAATCTGATACTCAATCTCAATGCTTTCCTTCAGTATTCAGAATACCTGCAGGGAAAAATCACATACTTACATTCTTTGAAAATAACTATATGCTTGATGATTAATTTCCAGTTATGAAATGCAAGTTATTATGTCTACACATTTCTTTCTCCCAAAAGTTTTCTAACTCACAGAATGATAGAATGGTTTGGGCTGCAAGGAACCTTAAAGGTCATCTAGTTCCAACCCTACTGCCATAGGCAGGGACACCTTTCACTAGATCAGGTTTCTCAAAGCCTTATCCAACCCAGTCTTGAATATCTTCAGAGATGGGGCATCCACCACCTCTCTGGGCAACTTAGTGCCTCACCACCTTCACAATACCAAATTTCTTCCAAATATCTAATCAAAACCCATTCTCTTTCATTTTAAAGATATTCTCCCTTGCCCTATCTCTGCCTGCCCTTGTAAAAAGTCCCTCTCTGGCATTCTTGTAGAAGTCTCTCTTTTTTCTTTTTTTTTTCTTCCTTTTTTTTCTTTTTTTGCTAGCCTAGCTTAAAAAAATAACCAAATGCATTTTCCTGTCTACAAAACACCCAGGAACATGCCAGAAAGTAATTAGGAATGACAAGCATATAATGACATACAAGCTGCAAGTATTCAGTTTTCAGTCTGGAAAATAAAACACTTAACGGATATGGAATGCTTTTGCTCCAGCTCTTTTATGCATAGCTGGCATGACTGATCTGAAAAATAAGAGAACATGTGCCAGTCTACTTTTCAGGCAGAGTTCAAACAACAGAGAAATTTAAACAGAGGGGGAAAAAAAATCATACTAACCACACCAGGTGACTGAACTAACTTCGCAGAGCAACGAGTGTATCCAAGGGCCTGCAGTAAGTCTCCACAAAGAGACTGGTTTGTACTTGAAGCATGCCAGATTCCTATTTTTTGCTAAGAAGCAAGTTTTTAGCCATTCTGAGACTGGTGAAAAAGTGCTTGTTTCCTGCAGGTAAGTCATTATGTGGCAGAGACAAGAGTTACAAAATAAGATTAACTTTGAGGATACCAACTAGTGAAGTTTTAGTTTTTCTGGATTTATGAAAATAACTTCTAAATAAGTTTGACAGCCCAATGTGAATTTTCTGAAACTATGCTTTTTAGCAAATGCTTAGAGATCTAGTACAGTCGGGAAAACTTCAAAATAAGCAGATTTGCCAGTGAGCATCAGGACAGACTGACACCTCGACTAAAAACTTACCCATTAATCTCAACAGAAGCAGAGCTCCTCAGGCTCTGCTTGCTGATGAACAATGGAGAAACGTTTTATCATAGAAAGAAAGTTGTTTTTTCTGTTGTGCAACTTAGCAGCAATAGGTTATCAAAGACTTATCTGTCCCAAATAACGCTGGCACTGTATTTCAACTACTTAGCAAAATAGCTGTGCAGCATATTCTTGTCCTGTGCCTCATAGGACAGGCTTGCTGCCAACTGGGTCACACAATAATCAACAAACCAGACTCCAGAAAGGATGCTAGATTCCTCCCAGCTGCACCTACCCTTGAAGCAATCAAACATACTTAGTGGATTTTCACTTTATTAACAAATTGTGCAAAGGGGTTTGATCAGCAGATAACTTCATACTCAGCCGGGAATCTTTAACTCATGTAAACCTTTCAGCTCATGCTACTGCCAAAAAGAACAGCTGGAAGAGGAATAGTCTGTTTGCAGGGTCCCTGTATTCTTGGGTTGGATACACTATCCATGAAACACAATCAACACCAGGCTTATTACAACTTCCAAGTAGTTTTTGCATAAAAACTAAGAGCACAATACATCCAAAGTCACACCAAAACACACAAGTATTCCCCTCTTCCAAGAAGAAGAAAAAAAAAGTATGAGGTTCTGCTATGGTTTGGAAAGCAGTGCCATGAGCAGAGGCTTCGAAGGCTCACATCTGGCTGAGGTCTTTCTGAACTCACTGCAGAGCCTCCCATGCAGTCATGGACAGGGTTATGGCTCCATTCCTAGCCACAAGCTCCGTATCGCTTCCAGGAGCTACTGCTTGGGAAATACAGACCAAATCTTTCACTCTGATCCCACAATCTGTGCTCCCATTGCTTTTTCACAGCTACACTGAAATCCCAAATAGAAGCTGCTGTATTCATTCCCACAGTTAACAGGATAAAGGTGAGAAATACTACCTCATGAATATAACTTCTACCTGCTGGTGTGTCATTCAAACTGTAGAACAGTTCACAGAGTACTAATAATCCCCTAAAACAACTAGACTGATAATTGGCTTTGAGCAATTTCAGAAAACTAATTCCCACTACAGTGGTTGGTGTTCTCTTTCATTCAGCATGAGCATCTGGCAAGAAGTGATTTCACTGAGTAATCTTGGCAAAACTTGGAGACATTGTTTTGAATTTCCTTCACAACTTCTCAATGCCCAACTCTACTAATAGCTGAAGAGAAACTACTCTTGTGGGTCTTCCTGACCCCACAATAAATATATCTAATGGTCCACATGGCTCTTTTTTACCATTTCATCATTTGCTTAAATTGTTAACAATTAGATGACCATGCCCTACACAGTGATTTGCTGGTAATCAAGGCAAGAGCAGCTAGTACTTAACACCCATGAATACATCTTTTGAGCCAAACAATATCAAGAAGTACTAACACTACACAAAATACACATAAAATCTGTAAATTTTTCTGCAGATAGTTCCCCAGAGCCTTATGTCATTTCTCAGAAAGGAGTTACAATGACAGTTTTGAAAGCATCATTTCTCACCCATTCCACACACCACAAGTCTGCAAAGAAAAAGTCAAAGGAATATGAGCATTTGTTTTGACTTTTTTCAAATGACAAAACAATATAATGCATGGGATTGGTCCTTTCCTGTAGTAACTGACAAGACAAAGAAAGGAATGGTAAGAGCAGTAAGGATCAAAAGTCAGTGCAAAAAGCCAGAGCTTTTGCCGATAAGCAACTATTTATAATGTAGAACACACAAAAGGTGAGTGCTGTTGAGGCAGAAGTACGTACCCTCCATCCTTGACCTACATTGTTAGAATTACTTGATGTTAGACTTACTCAGTTCCTTCATGCATCCTAGAAAACTTACACAAGGTCAAGTATAGATATTAGCCTGTTAAATGTCTTTTTGGTACTCCTTCTTGTCATTTTTCTAATGCCCAAATTCCTCCAGTACTGTTTGTGTGACTATAGCACCAGCACAAATGACTATCAGTCACTTGTGTAGGAACAGCACCAATGGAGCAAAACATAGATTGATATTCCTCTTTCCCCAGAAAATGCCTCATTTCTGTTCAGTAATTGCCTAACTGAATACAGTTGTTTGTTCAGCCTTCCTGCTCTTCTCTATTAGCAAGTTTCCACCTCCAGCGGTGCCACACTTCTACTGGTTTCTGCAGCTCTTCCCCCCTCTCAGGGATGGACACACAACCCAGAGGCTAAATCACTGCCTGCTCTTCTGGTACCAGAGACCACTGGTTGCTGAGTTCAGATGCATTAGCCCAAACTCAGAGACACTCCAATTTCTGCTCAGCAGAAGCAAAGGGCGAGGGGCTGGTGAGGAGCAGGGGATGGCAGCTGTGTTTGCAGCCTGCTGGATGCTCAGCTGAAGCCGCAGCTGCCATCTCTGCCTGAGCATATCCAGCACTTTCCGCAACCTGGTTTCAGCCTGCGCTGTCTGAAAGGCTCCACAAGACACAGCCTGTAAACAAGCACACTGCTTCTGACCAGGTATTTTAATAACATTTTGCAAGAGTACCTATCTGTATTCTTAGGATAGGGAGAGATCAGAGCATCTGGAAAATACCAATCTACTGGGATATGAAGCAACAATGAAAAGTCCCAAGAAGAGAGAGCTGTATGACCTTCAGGCCCCAAAGCCACAGCTGAGGCTGTTGCTCTGTGGTACTGCTTAATCTTAATGGGAATGAATGCTTCTCTCATTTTCAAGATATTTGGTCAGAGCAGGTGTCTGAGATGTAGAAAGTGGAAAGGATAATTCTTCTTTTGCCCAGAAAGCCACAGTTCTGCTTCTTGTAAATAGGATTGTATATACAAACAGTTTACACAAACAGTTGCAGCCTTTTGCAAGATCAGATTCCCTGGCAGGAACCTTTTAGAAGTTTAAAAACTCCCAACAAAAAAGTAACTAGTGAGAGACAGCTCTTCTTTTTCAGCCCTAACAACAAACAGTGCCAGTCCTTTTTTATTGACAGCTTATATTTTGTTTTCACAGTCCAGCATTAGTAAATGAAACAAAAACTGCAAAAGCACAAACAAACAGTATGTGTACCCACCACTCACATATAAAATGAGTAGTTGAATGACATCATCTATTTGATGCAAAAATACCATCTTTCTGTTCCCTTTATTTTTACATGCTGTTGCACTGACAGGCTGCTAAAAAATACTGCAACTAGTATGCCATTTGGAAAGCAAGCCACTGACAAAATCAGTCCTACCCTAACAAAAATATTTCTACTCCTAGCATAGCTCTATCCATGAAACACTGTGATCTTTACAATAATAACAATTTTTGAAAATTTCAAATCAGTATGAAAATACACTTCTAGGTGCAATTCAAATTGCTTTAGAATTTTTTAATCATTTTGAGGAAGCTGGGTTTTTTTACTGTGTTTTAGTCCAGCCACCTCACACATCCTTAAACAAATCATTACTCTCGGTCTTAAACATGTTCTTTTGATTACTGACCACCTAATGTTCAGTCACGTGTTCGCATAAATGTCCACTTAAGAGTGGAACCAACTGCTACAGAGCCTATACCTGCAGTCTTTCCAACAACCATTAGTTCCCAAACTTTCATGTCCTGGTCTTCCTACTTGCACATTTTCCATTTTGTTTCCCAAATTATCCAGAATCTATGTCTAATCCCTGGCTCTTGATCCTTTAACATCTTCTCCTTTTCTGCATGATTTAGTAAACTGAAACACTAAACACATGCTAACACTGTGAAAAACTGCTTCCCTCTTCTAATTGAAGATCTCCTGTGATAACTTGGCTCCTCATTTCCTTGGGTTTGAAATAATGTTCAAATAATAGGACAAAATTATTTTTTAAATTCTGCAACTCCCACCTCAGCAAAGACAACAGGAGCATGGCTATAGAAGGTTCTACATGAAGATTCCCATCATATCATTCAATTCAATGTGAACAACTAGTCAGGAGGAGTCTCTCTTCCTAAATCTAGTTTTTTCCTTTCAATAGATGGATATTTTTATTCACACTGGCTCCACAAAGTTCCCTTGGGCTTTTATGGAGAGAGCTCTTCACCTTCACCTGCAGCAGTAGAACAGGAGAGGAAAAGAGACCTGGAATGATTTTCACAATATACCTCATAACCTTAATAAAATATTAACTTTTTATATTTGGAAAAAAAAAAGCAATAGAACAGGCCACAACGAACACATGGGTACAACAGTAAACAACATTACTTCTCATTACGGCATTAAGTGCACTTCAACATTATGGCATTAAGTGCACTCACCTATGCCACTGGCTGGATCAAAGACACAAGGGCCAAACATATTGCTTAATTTCCCTGTATGCTGGATACAGGTCTTATAGTATTATACACCATAAGCCTGAAAAATCATAGATCATAGAGATATTAATGCGTTGGAATTGCATTGTAATGATTATCTAGCCCCAGTCTCCCCTGTCATGCACAGGGACACCTCCCACTCGACCAGGCTACTCACAGCTTTGTCCAACCTCACCCTAAACACTGCCAGAGCTGGGAGATCCACAGCTTCCCTGGGCAACCTGTTTCACCACACTCATAGTAAAGGATTTATTCCTCATATCTAACCTAAATTTCCCTTCTTTCAGTTTGTTCCCATTACTCCTTGCCTGTCTCTACAGTCCCTGATGAAGAGTCCATCTCCAGCTCCCCTGTATTCCCCCTTCAGATACCAGCAAGTTTCTGTAAGGTCTCCACAAAACCTTCTCTTCTCCAGGCTGAACAGCCCCAACTTTCTCAGCCTGTCTTTTTAGGGGAGGAGCTCCAGCCCTCTTATCAGCTTTGTGGCTTCCTCTGGACTTACTCCAGCAGCTCCATGTCCCTCTTAAATTGGGGACACCAGGACTGGACACAGTGCTCCTGGTGGGGTTTCACAGGAGGAAAATAGAGGGGCAGAATCCCCTCCCTTGACCTGCTGGCCACGGTTCTTTGGATGCAGCCCAGGATTCCCTTGGTTTTCTGGGCTGGGAGCGCTCGCGGCTGGCTCATGGTGAGTTTTTCACCAGCCATCACCCCCAAGTCCCTCCCCTCAGGGCTGCTCTCGATCACTTCTCTGCCCAGCCTGTGGGTGTGCCTGGGATTGCCCAATGCAGGTGCAGGACCTTGCCCTTGGCCTTGCTGGGCTCCCCGAGGTTTGCAGGGTCCCACCTCTCAAGCCTGTCCAGGACCCTGTGGATGCCATCCCTGCCCTCCCCTGTGTGGACAGCCCCACCCAGCTCAGTGTCAGCAGCAAACTTGCTGAGACTGCCCTGGATCCCCCTGTCCACATCCCTGACAAAGGTGTGGGACAGTATCAGCCCCAGGACCCACCCCTGAGGGACACCACTCCTCACTGGTCTCCATGTGGACAAGGAGCTATTGAGCACAGCTCTGAGTGTGGCCATCCAGCCAGCTCTTTGTCCACCAAGTGGGTGATCTAATGTCTCTCTAATGTCTCTCTAATTTACAGAAAAGGATGGCCTGCAGGACAGTGTCCAACTGCATAAGCCCATGTAAATAATATCAGCTGCTCTGCCCTGTCCAGCAAACCTGTAGCTCCATCACAGAAGGTCACCAAATTTGTCAGGCAAGACCTCCCCTTCATATAAAGCCACGCTAGCTCTACAGTGATGTATAAAGCAAATACTCTTGTTCCTCTTGATTTGATGCAAGTTAGGCAGGCCCCTCACATCACTTAAAGAGGTGAATGCCATGCTTCCTTACTGTCAGCACCCGCACCTCTGTGGTCAGCTAGAGCCCTGAGAACCATCAAACAGAATCCACTGTAGTCAACCTACTTGTGTGTGCCTTATGGTGGATGAAATTACACACCACTGAAAAAAACTGGATGTAGTACAACCAAAGAAATGAATTTTCTCAAAGCTACCCAATATTTCAAGGAAATTAGCTGTTCAAACAAAATACTTACCCAAGAACCAGAAGCACAGGCTTCTTTACAACAGTGACTTCTTTTTCTGACATGTTTTCTCAACTGATATGGCCATCCTAATTAAAGCGCCTCAGAGCTGGAAGATACCAGAGCTCATCACAGTTGCACAAAAATAGCCTTTCTCACAGGGAAGTGGAGGGCCGTTTCTCCCCCTGTGAGGCTGCAGTCCCTCCGTGCTGTACACGCTGTCCTGCAGCAGCAGAACTGGCTGGTGTACAGCCGGCCAGCCTGACCGTATCACGTAACAAGCACCTCTCCTGTGCAGTGTTTGTTAGCAACACCCAGCATGAGCAGACCCAGAGGCACACTGCTGCTCTCCAAAGGTCAGGAATCACAGCTGAAAAGTGTAAAGCACTGTCTCACACACTCTTTCTGATCCTACCGCAAAAACACTGCAGCTGTAAGATAAGCTCATTCACACATGCTGGACCAGTAGGCTGGCACTATTTGGAACAAGAACTGTAGTGTTTCAGCTGCATGTATTGCAGCTATATGTGTGCCTCAGCCAAAACCTGCAAACAGATTCTAGAAAAAGAGCAGGATTTCCCACTGCACCCTGCAAATCATTCCTTCAGGTGGCTCAATGCACCTATTTTACACCCTAAACCATCCAGGACTCAACCTACAAGACCAAAGCCCCAGCATAAACACAGCTCACCAGGTTTGATCTATGTGTCCTATGAAAGAGATGGCCTGGTAGAGTCCTGACCATGTTGTATTCTACTCTGTTTACTTAACATCTGACTTGAAGCTCCTCTGTCTGACTGTGAACTGTCACAGTCATTACGAAAGCTATGGTGTTCTTAGAGGTTTCTTTTTAAGTAAAAGTTCCACAGTGCCCCCCTGATATACTGTAACAGGCTTAGACATAAAATGCAATCAAAACCCAAAGATACAGCACCTTTCAATGGCTCTTCTCTCAGTCCTTGCATCAGATCTTTCTTATTCTTGGCAGAACAGGTAAAGTTTGGTCCCAAAGCAAACCACAACCAGTCTTCTTCAACTCATGCAAAGTAAGGGACAAGAACCTCCATCAAGAAGGAATCCTGCTTTGTTTTTCACTCATTTTTTATAGCATCACATAAACCTATTAGCAATGCCACAAACCATCAAAACACCAAACAGTTAAAGCTGTTCTGGATGAAAACAGTAAACAAGGCATTGCTAAGAACAGTTATAAAGTAGGCTTATAACATGGCTCTTGAGCAAACACAGTTTAATAAGCATTCCATCAAAAATTTAAACAACATTTTCAGTCATGCAATGAAGGAGAGCCCAACTCATTCTCTAGGTAGCACTAAACACATGTATGAAAAAAAAATCCCATGAAACCTAGCAGAAATCAGACTGCTTGTTGCAGCTGGGAAACAGGTAGGTAAGGCAGAAACTGACTGCATGCTCATTTAACTGAGACAGCTAGAACAAAATGTGACTGATCTTTCAGTCTGTTTCTTCTGTCCAACAAGCTGTACTTAATGGTCAGACTACCCCCAAACTCCAACAGGCACAAAGGGAGTTGTTTGGCTGTTCCAATAAGGTTGTAGAGATACACTGCGTGTGGATTAAAACCCAAAACTTTTGCATATTGGTCAGACACGAAGACATCTGTTCACAGGACTAACACAGGTACAGTTTCTACAAACCATCAATTTATCAGCTAGGGTGACTGAGGTTCGCTAAGGAAAATGGAAGGGGCAATGGGCTTCAGATTGAGATTGCTAGGAGTAAGGCTAGTATTGGGGTTGCAATGAATAAGATTGGAGAGGATGTTGATGGTCGAATAGGCTCTTTGATAAGTAGTTTTACACCATCTGCTAGGGGCTGTAGGAGCCCGAAAGGGCAAACAATGTTTGGGCCCTTTCAGCCTTGTATGTAGCTTAGGATTTAGTGCTCTACTAGCGCAAGGAAGGCTACTGCGATTAAGATTGGAAGGGCATAGGAGAGGGCTATGATGAGGTTGATTAATCACCCTACAGATTTACTGCAATATGGAGTATTACTGATCCTGTTTCCTCTTGAGGCTATAAAAACTCAAATTCTATTTAAATGCTTGAATGCTGTAGCATTATAGTTGTTATTAATAACCTCTTTCCAACTTTCCCTCAGAGTTGTTGTCTGTTAACTACTGACTTTTTTTGTATGAAATTACTATTGTGCATCCAAAAGAATATTTCATGTTTGGACTGACCAATTACAGAGTTTGAAGACCATAATGGATTTGTCACAGTATTTAAACAGCTTTTGAAATTCTAAATATTGCCTCCATCTCTGTTAATGTCCTATTTAAATGCAACTGATTATTTGTTTTTATGTTTTCATATATCACCTCTGTTCTAGAATTACAAGCAATAAGCTTATTAAGTGATCAGAGACAGCAATCTGCTTGCTGCCTTAATGAGCACAAAACCAGCAAAGCATCTTTGCTTTTTACATTCTGAGTTCAGTTTCACACACTTGGAACCCATCCTCAGCAGTCACTCGGTGCCTGATGCAGAGGCCAAGCAGGTCTAGCGCTGTAATGCACTAATGCTCTGAGTCTCGCTAAATGGCCACAGGAAAAGAGAAATGGGGAAGCATAAATCATTCCACACCAACAGAATGGGTGCTGTGTTTATTCTCTTAATGCACAGAGGTTAAAATTTTCTGCTACATTTATCAACATTTCATATCCTCTCACCAGCAGTCACTGAGCAGAGGTTCTCGTCTCTCCAGCGTTCTCCATGCAGCCCTGTATCACCTTCCCCCAGAGGACCACAATCCCACACAGCAGATCCCTTCCACAAAATCCAACCACTAGCATGGCCACAGCAGGACAAAAGACTATGTTGCAGACTGTGTCACTACAGGAGTACTTCTGTAACTCTAATTTATAAAGCTGAACGTGATTTAGTAGGTACGGGTGTTGGCATGGCAGTCTGGATCTCTTGGCAAGTCAAAAGATAAACATAAATGGTTTAAATTAGCATCGTAAATATGAATAGCAAGGCAGATGGGGTTTTAAAACTCAGAAATGCTTGATTTGTCGTGTAGTCCTTCAGCTATTGAGTACATGGCAAAAGAGTAGGGCAATATTACATCTGAAAAGTTACCCCAACTCAACCGTCTGTACACTTGCATCCACCACCAATTGTGTCTTCCAGCAGTTACTCCATCAGTAAGAGTGATTTTCATTCTCTTTTACATCCTCATAACATTGTATGTCTGAAATGCCCAGCAAATAGCAAGGCACATTAAATTGTTCAAAGGAGACATTAAGTTCCGCCCTGTTGCAAGCCATCCTGCTACTCTGAAGTATTTCTGAATTTTATACTAACTTATTGATATTGAAGAAGATAACTAATTTTAGGGATTAAGGTATTTTAAATAGAATACATGCTTTCCAAAGGTCAATAAAATATGTGTTTAAATGTATTTTGAATTCTTAATCTGCAGTACAAGTGATATGGACAACATTCATCTCTGTCAGAAAACAGCCTTTCCAATCTTCTGGGAAAAATTGTTTCTCATACACTGAAAACCAGCTCTTTGGTAACAGGATGCTTGTTCCATCTCTCACGAACTAAAATAATGTGTAAACAAACACCCACCTCACACAAAGATTTAGACTAGGATTCATATACGGTAAAGGAAGATTTCCCTAGTGATAAACAGTTTGAGCACAAAGTGTTCCTTCAAGTCTTGACATAAATCTGTTCCTGCCAAGCTAGTATCTCATTGCATCAGCCTTTCGCCTTCACCACACCGAAGTAGCAGCCCCACTACCTCTCTCCCTGCTTTCCTCATACTGCCCTCTCCCCAGAATTACTACCTCAGCTCCACTGGGCCAAAGAATTATCTTTCCATCCCACAAACATTTGGTAACAAGAGAAGAAAACCCTTTTATTTAAAAGAAATATGACTCTCTAGCTAACCTATTACTGAAGGACTCCCATGTGGGCTCAGTAGATTCATTATTACGGCTGGTAGCCTTGCCCTTTCTTACCCCACAAGTTTTACCCCCTCTTCTTTGTATTCCTATAATATTTTTATTAATTTGTAATGCTTTTGAAATGTTTTGATATGTACCTTAAGATTGCAAGATCTTCAACTGGGCGGAATGCAAGCAAATGCTGTCGTATCTGATAAAGCACTTAATTTTCAATAAGAGAAAAAAAAATCAAAGCATCTCTGCCTACATTGCTTCCTCAATAACAAATATTTGCAGTTTCTATTTTATTAGTGGAAATCTGGTATTTCAAATAAGATACAGGATGCTATATTTATCGTCTTCAATGCTCCTTTCAATGGTGCAAGATAAAACACAATTTCTGCAGCAAAAGTTTCATTTTAAAGAAGCAAGGCCTAGCTCCAGGTGATATAGGCACTTAGATGTGTACAAACAGTCAGGCAAAAGAGACCCTGCAAGTGGAAGTTATGGTCTAAAAGGACAACTATATACTCACACTTCCTTAGTCTCCAGTTCATGAAAAGGAATGGTACCAATCTGTAAACGGGAAATTTGCCTTCAGAGCTTTTAATCATTCCTTACTGGAAGAGGGCACAAGAGGTCATACACAGTGCTACATGCCACTTCAGTTTGGAAAGATGTCTAGAACTGGGCTCTGTGGCCAGCCCTGGTTCCCCAACCCAGCCAGTGTGGCACAAACACCCATGGGAGCAGTGCTGTGCGCTGCCTCTACAGAGCCCTTGATTTTTTACACTTGAACGGTGCTACACTGCGCTGTGCAAATACATCAAGACCAGGAGATACAACAAATACAACAGCCCATGGTAACAAAAACAATGATTGGCCATACTCAGAGAATTTAAAAATATTTGGTGAGTGTCTGTAACTTTTCTGTACATTAGTGTAACTTTCAGCAGTTATAGCCACATATTTGATAAAAGTACCACTACCACTTACTGGCAATGTTAGAAATTACTCCTCAGAAGGATTGGAAGCCGTCTGGTTTGTCAATCCTTCATAATTATTAGAACATGCTAACATCATGAATTAACACGGCAAGTAGCAATTCTAGTAATGCGAGACTGAGATGTGGTGGAGATGAAAGACATCACATTCCTATTCAAACAGCTCAAGCTGTCTGAATAACTTTCAGTATTACTTACATTTATCACTCAGAGCCACAAGACATCTCAATTGCAATGTACTTTAATCTCAATATTCAAAATAGCATATTTTAAATGAACACCAGCATTTAAATGTATCTTACCAAATCTCCTTAAATTGATTCTATGCCCAACTGTATTTTCTCTGCTGAAGTGAGCAACGAAGTCTATGCTACAGTTAAGAGTCTTCTGGATTTAAGCTAAAAAGATCTTGACAAATAACTTCAATTTTTCATATCAGTAAATACTTGCTTAAAGCATTAATAAAATGGGATCCAACTCAAGTGGTGGGTTACAGTTTTTTAACTGCTTCATTCTTACTTCTGACATTATCATGACCAGAAAGATGACCTGGTGTGGGTCTTCTGTAGTTGCTTACACAAAAAGAAAAGTTAGGCTGTGACTGAACACCATAAAGTTAATAATACACTATACTCTAAACAAAATATACTGCACTGAAAAGATGAGTAACTAGTTCACATCCACTCACTGGATCTCCAGCATTAGCCCCGTAAGAGTTTGCAACAAGTTTTACCGAAGAAATTACTATGATAAAACACTAGTTACTCCTATGCTATATAACCCCTCTGTTTGCACACTTCTGCTCAGAACATTTGCAGTATTTATTTTTCAAAACATTCTCTATTTTTTTATCCTATGCAATACTTATAACACGCCACACAATAAGAAACAAAATTACAGACAAATGTCGTAAAAAAAAAATTAAAAAAAAACAAAACAGGTCGGATTTGCAGGGATTGTATAAACAGGAATAAATCATACAGAAGAAAAATTCTGATTAGGTCTATTACAGCGGAGAAGATTGCGACGCTAGCAGCTAAACGACCATTCTTGCTGTGCTTTTAAAATCCAAGTCCACACAGAAAAGAGGGTTTCTCTGAAGAAAACTCTTTCTCCAGATCTCCGAGGCTAGGCTTCCCTTCCCCGGCACCCCATCCATCACCCACAGCATGGGACGTGACAGGAATTCTCGCCCCCCGCCCGCCGTCCCAGCCCCGGCCGGAGCTGACGCCGCGGTCCCGGCCCGGCTCCGGCGCCGCACTGCCCACAGCAGCGGGACACGGGCGGCCCCGCTCCTGGAGCGGCTCCGACCGTGGGGCAAGCTCGCCGATCCCGCGCCAATCCCGGGAGAGGGAGGTGAAGCCGGACAGGAGCGGGACCCCGGCCCGTCGCCCCCGGGGGCGGGGAACCCGCCGCGCCGGGCGGGCGGGGGGAGCGGCGCGGAGCCGCCGCCCGGTACTCACCGACTCGCACGGAAACTTCCCCCAAGTTTCGGCGGCGCGGCGGGCGGCAGCGGACGGGCCCCCCCGCGGCGGGCGCCGGCACCATGGGAGCGCCTCAGCGAGCGGCCGCCACGGCCGGCCCCAACTTCTGGGGAGGCAGCGACCGTCATAAAACGCGAGCGAGAGCGGCGGGCGGCGGGCTGAGCCCGCACTCCTCCTGCGGGGCGGGGCGGGGCAGGGCAGGCGGAGAGCAGAGCCGAGCAGAGCGGAGCGGAGCGGAGTGGAGGGACGGACGGAGCGAGGGAGGGGAGATCAGCACTGGGGGGGGCGGCGGGCAGTGCTCACCCACACCCCTCCCCGTGCACCGTCCCCCGGCGGCGGCAGGAGCGCCGGCCTTGGCACTGCTCGCTTGTCGCAGCCCGCTCCGTGCCTGCCCTGCCCTGCCGGGGCGCGGGGCACTCAGCGGCCATCGCCGCCGACTGCTCGTCGTCTTTCACCGGGGAAGCTGCCGGCCGCGGAGAGGGGCTCAGAGCGGCGAGCGGGACCGTGCCTGGCGGGGGGGCGGCTCGGCGAGCCCCGGCCGGTGCCGGCACTTGGGCTGCGCCCCGGGGCTCCGTCTACACGGGGACGGCGGCTGCTGCAGCGCGCAACCCGGCCGGACGGGCGGGGGACGGCCCCGGCGCCAGCTCCGCGCTGTGGGCGCAGTGCCGCCGGCGATGGCTATCGGGGGCGAGCCGCGGGCTGCTGGCCCAGGCTGAAGCAGGGGCTCAGCGGGGCTGGCAGTCATGTTTGTGTTCAGGATCGACGAACGCAATTTTAGGGTGAAGGAGGTGTCGGCGTGCCACGGGCGCGGCTGCCAGGTGGAAGGGATGGCAACTTCTGCGGCCAGGTGTGTGGCAGTGCACGCACAGGGCTAAGTAGTGTGAGTGTAGAAGGTAGCTACAGGAAAACTATTTAGGAAAGAAAACATTAAAAAGGAGCATACTATCATCAGTTTATTTAGGTACCATTTGCATTGACAAAGTACCGAATGCAGACCCACATGTGCAAAGGTAACCTCAGCAATGACACATTGTTCTTTAAGGCCCTTGCGGGCCTCCCGTCATGTGTGTGGCCCCAGCTGCAGAATGGCTCATCATCTGGCTTCCTCGTAAAACAAAGGTGGGACAACAGCCCCACAGATCAGTGTTGCAAGAGTTTCACAGTCATTTAGTAAGTCACAAAGCCGGCTCTGAAATTAACTGGGAATAGAAGAGAATTGTATCTCGCCCAAGCTTTCTGCTGTGCTGGGTGTACAGGAATAGCAGTGCTGGCATATGGAAGTTGTTTGACTATAACGGCTGGGAACAGCTCTGGTACCTCTGCCTGCTCAGGTCGGTGCTGCCCTTCCCTTCCTATTGAACCAGGTGCTCCCAGACTGGGAGCTGTTTGTCTTAGGAGGCTGGTGCTCCTCAAAGGCTGATCAGCGAGCTGCAAGTGATCTGCCTTCAACTGTGCTGTTGATCCAGGCTTCTTCTGCCCAGAAAAAACAAAGTGATTTCAGGGGGCTGAAGACATGTATAGGGGTGAGGTGGATCATGAAATGTGACCTCATCAGCTCCCAATTGACTTAAGGAAATTAAAATCTCACACGTTGATAAGTATATGATGAAAGTATTGCCTTTGAGGTTTTAAACTAAAGGCACACAGATCCCTCTTCTTTATTCCTACCAGAACCATCTCTTGCCATTTCCTCATTCAAAATCACAGGAGCAGATTTTTTTTAAACAGTATCGAGCAATACCATTGTCTTTGCATTAATACATGTGCAAAGGACATTAAGTTCCACTTCTTACCACTGGTCAGGGAATTCATAACCACATCTCCCGGGAGATGCCTGTGCTGCCAAACTAGCAGTTGTTATTCAGACCTTTCGTTCTTACTATTTGTGCTGAAGCTATGGCAAAGCATGATTAATAACTCAGTGTGTTAGAAATTGCAGCCACAGATCTGATCCTGGCCCTATAGTCTTGTGGTTGAAGCACTTGATAAAAGGGGAAGATTCCAGGTCCAGAGATGTTTATGGGGTTTGTTAATACAACATTCTGATAACACAGTAACACCTGGGACTATGACAAGCTGGTTTGCATTAACTAAGTGGCAGTGGGAGCTGAACATGTAAAATACCACATGAATAAACCGGAGAAAATAATTTATTTCTCCCTCATTATATATACAAATAAACTTGGATAACAATAAATCCATTGATTTATTACATAGTCTAGGTTTACAACTGCCTGGACTTTCTCTACACTAGATAAAGTTTTCTATTTCTTCACATGATAGATTGTTCAGTTTCATGTGGACTAATGTCAAACACAGTACACTGCCAACGAGACCAGATTTAGGCAAAAGCAGCCAAAGTAATTTTCAATCAGGAAGTTAGTGAGTGTGTGTAGGGGGGGGGGGGGGGGGCTGGAAAGACAGGAGACAGGTAAAAGTGGAGTTTTGACATTGTCTACAGGTGGAAGGTGGCCTTGGATCTGTGGAATCACAAGGCTGTGTGTTGCTTCTGTGTAGGATAAATACTTTGAATTTTCTCCATCACCCCAATACAAATAAATAGCATAATAAATGGTCAGTGGTCTTTTGGCTTGTCTGTTATTAAAATAATAATAAAAAATGTCTATCTTTTGATAACTATTATTCTCAGTTTCTATGGAGGATTTCAGGGTATATTAAACTATTTACTATATTTAGTACTGCTAATCTGTGGTAGTAGTTTAATCTCCCAGATAAATTAGCAGTAAAATACCCAAGATTGGTGTCATATGAAGCATGAGTCTTATCTCAGCAACAATATAGAAATTGGTTGTATTTTTCATATGTCCATTAGGAACACTTTTAAAACTATGTATAACTTCATAACTTGTGCTTTTAAAACACTACTTTTAAAACTATGTATACCTTCATCCATGCCTATGTTCTTCACTTTTTGGTTTATGCTGTATTATCTATCTCTCTTCCAGATTCTGTCCAATCTCCTTAGAAAGCCTGCAAAAGCAAGTCTGGCTTGAGGACATTCACAAAGACACCTGAATTCTGACCATTTGCTCTGACATAATATCCAGGGATGCCTACATCTACCCTTTTCTCTGCATGCAGTTGCTGCTTCACTCCTTTCCAAACAGTGTTCAAAAAAGTTGAAATCCTTCCTGAGCATGATGCTGTGGAACCAAGTGCAGAAGACAAAATTATGCCTGAGTCTGATTTTTCTCTCTGTTTACAATAGTGTACAATGCAGTGTTTATAAACAGGGTGTCAAATAGAATTCCAGCAGCTCAGTTCATGATAATTCATCTGAAAGAGGTTCCTTCCCTGCTAAGTGTCTAAAGCAAGTGCTGTTTGTACTTTCTGCCAGACTTGCTTGCCAGTGAGTGCTTCTGTAAGCACTGGCTAAAGTCTGAGCTTTTACAGTGTAAAGGTAGCTGTATTGGTAAAGTCTGTCAGTCAAACTTCCATGGCTTGATTTAGTAGGCAATAGGTGCCTGTATTCAGCAAAAGCAATGTTAATTTATATATTTCTGTGTCAATAAAATGGGGTGCACATGCAAGGTCCATGCTAAAAATGTAAAGGGGTTTCTTTGTGTAGCAGTTTGTATTGAAAGGAAATAAAGCTACTTTTTGTTGTTGGGCTTTTTGCTAATACAGTAGTGCAAAATGAACTCAATTGACACTGCTTTACTTGCAGAGCTTTTACCTGAGGCCTGAAAAAAGGTAGTTTAGTCTGAGTAGTTTAAAATTCCCTGTGCTTTGAGGTTAATGTGTGCATGGATATGGTTCTCTTGAGTGAAAAACTACTTACACTAATTACAAAAAGAGTTTATATTTCTCAAAACTGCATGAAATAATGCAGAAGGGAGATTAAATAAAAATATTGTTCATATTCTGCATTCCTAACTGCAGTTTAAATCTATAATCTTATTTTATTGGCTTTGTGTCTAACACAATCATAAACAGAAAGTGTGCAGCTAGAAAGGGGTCTCAGGAGCTCTCCAGTCCAACCTCCAGCTCAATGCAGGATCAGTGAAGAGGACAAATCTTGCTGGGCTTTACCCAGTTGGGTTTCAAAACCTGTCATGTCTGGAGGCTGCATAGCATGTTGGGACAGCCTGCTCCATAGCTGCACTGTCCTGTGGGGCAAGACATTTCCTTTCTTCTCTGCTCTGTGCTCCTCAGTTCTTACTATACTCTTTTCCTCTGGGCTGATGCTCCAACTCCTGATCTGGGCATCCTGGTAGTGCTTCACTCCACTTTGGCAATATCTCTGTGTACCACCTCATGGGCTTTTTTCCCCCAGGGCAAGATTTTGCATTTGTCCTGGCAGAATGTCTCACAGGTCCCATCAGCCTGCTCATCCAGCCTGTCTAGGTCCTGCTGTAAGATGGCTCTGCCCTTGAGTGTATTGACCAATCCCTCCGGTTTGGCGTTATCTGCAAACTTGTCAAGAGTACACAATACCTCCTCCAGGTCATTGATGCAAATATTAAAGAGGACAGGTATAGATTACTGGTGCCCAAGCACAGGGACTATGAATCCATAGTTTTTAGTAATACAATACACACCTTTTTCCAATTAATCTCCACTGATCTTATCTAGATGGTAATAAAAAATGGGGAATGTAAAAGGAACGTGTTGGTCTTTTGGAAATGAGCTAGAGAATGATTCAGGTGAATAAGTGTTTCCCCCTTTATGTCATGCTTTTAGAAAACTTAAGGGGAAAGAAAGTCCACTGGCAATGTGTGAAACCTAGGTGATAACCTTCATAGAAAGTTAATCAGTCAATTAGACATTTACTGTATTTTCCATCAAAATATTTGTTTTTAGGACAATAGCAAGTCAAAATTCTGTGCAGGGAAAAGTCAATTCTTCTTTCCTTCCTTCACCTTCTTAATGTTCTTTATTCATGTAAGAAATAAGGAATAGCTGAAAGATGAGAAGCTCTCCTTTAATCTAGATTTCCATCATAAGTAGAATTGCAGAAAAAAAGTACCATGACACACACTTGTTTGCCACAAAAAGAAACCACACTAATAAAATGCATGTTCCAACCACGATCAAACTTTTACCAAGAGCTGGGAATGCACAGTGCTTGCTGTATATAACAGTAAAACCAATATTTAATAGCAGGTCTGTTCTCAGCCTCTGAATATGTGGAAAAATTTAGTTTGTGGGTTGTCTGGGTTACTTCCTTTAAAGCAACAGAGCAAAGCTCCCCCAAATACTTTATATGAAAGCAGAATAATTACCTAACCAACAAATATCTGTGGAAACAGAGAATTTTCTCTTAGGACCTAATCTCCAATGAATCAACGTGACCATGCATGCAGGATAAGAAGGCACAGGCAAAGCAAGAAAAGAAAAAAATGAAGAAATACTCTGCCAGAGCCTGAGGTATCTTGCTCTCTCATTCTGTTGTTTCTAAGTCATCCATCATGTATCATGTATCTAAGTCATCTATCATGTATCATGTATCATGTATCTACAGCTAATATAAAACAAAGACCTATCTGGCCATGTAATTAATTCAATGACTTTCTGGTTTGCTGGGAAAGGTGCATATTGGTGGTATTTTCCTTGCTTTTTTTCTGAAGAAGGGAGATGGAGGATTGTAGAGATAAAGGTTTTGGTTCAATTGATATATTCACTGCTATTTTTTAATGCAAGAAATATCAAAGCTGGTCCTGGCCTGTTTCCAGCACTATACAGGTTGCCCTGCATCCTAGATGTTACATTAGACAGAAGAACTTCTCTAAATGAACAGTGAAAAACATCAATCAATTTTATAGCATGTATATGCATATATATGTGTGTGGGTGTGTTTGTATGTATTATTTCAGGAATGTGTTGTTATTGCTCTCTGGATCTTAACTAAATCCCATCCTTAGTCTGTCAAGTGTTTTTTGAAGACTGTGACTGTTGCAAAGCTGAAATCCAGAGGCTGACACCACTTTCTGCCCCAATTTGTCCATATTATCCTCCATTTCCTTCTGCCAATGAACAAGTTTGGGAGTCGGGTAGATCTCCTGCCTGAAGCACTTTTGTCTAAGTGTCCCAAAGGTTTAGACGCTTCAAACAAGGCTTTGTTGCTTTCCTACATTTGAATTCCTAAATAGTAACATGTTAGAGACCTAACCAATTAATATCTCCAAGTATTTTATGTTTAGTTGTTCAAAGCATGTATTCATTGTCTACCCACATTTCATGAGCATTTTTCTGCAAAATTTTGCTAGACGTTCCTGCTCTCCACATCAAGTTTTTTTGTCTCTCAGATTAAGGTGGAAAGGAAAACACATAGGAACAGACACTATGCTTGATTATTTGTGTACTTAAAATTCACTTTACGCTTAAACAGTAGTGCTACCATGCAAAAGACAACAGACAGCAATTTGGTCAATGTCACAGAGAATAAAGGATGATTCTTAAATTTCTTGGCCTAGTCAAAGAATGTGAACAAAGCCAGACAGTAATTTTGTTTGTTGTTTTCATAAGTCTGCTAGTTCCAGGAGCTGCAGCATCCTTTAATTTGTGATTCAGCTTCAGGTCTCTAGTTGACAGATCATAAGCATTTGTGACAATAAGGGATTTGAGATGGACAGACTGATCAAATACATGCTGTTGCCATCTCTACATAATGGGTGTGCTTCTGTTCAGGATGACATTAACCATTATCTGGAGAGTGTGGGTTTTTGCAAAAATTCACCATTTTGAGAAAATTGTAATATCAGGAAAGGAAAATCTTGACTTGCATTATTTTGTAATTCAAATACTCACAGGGAAGTTTCTCTCAAGGGAGAATATTTGTATGTGCGTGGAAGTTCCTAAGATGATGGAAGGTAGCACTTCGACTCTTCAGAAAGACTGTGTTTATTCACATGTTTCCCAGTTCTGCTCTGTATCATCCATCTGATCAGGTGTAAAAATCAGACCCACAAGTCTGTAGTTCCCTGGTTTCCCTATCATGGAGTCTTTTTTGCAGATGTGATTACACTGATAATTCTCCTGTTCGTAATCTTAATGGGAGCCATAAGTACCCTATAGTCAAAATACTGATCTCTGGACCCTTTGGGTCTAACATAACAAGTTCCTCTCCTCCATGAGTTCCTCCCAGTGTTTTGGCTGTCCATCCACACAATCTATGGTCCCCTAGCCCTCAATCACTGCCTGGGTGAAATTGCTGCATATGATTATTTCAAACTCTTCATCCTGCATGCTTGTACTTTGATGGTGCTTGGTACTCAGAACTGTACTGATGGACACAGAAATGGCCTTAAGAGTCATCCAGTTTAGGGTGTGTCCTGCCTCTTTCTGGTTCATGGAGTTGCAAAACAATATTTTACCTTAGATGATAGCCATATGATGCATACCATATATCTTGGGGAGGCCAAAGAGCAGGGGTCCCGAGAACAGGAGTGTTCTTATACAACTCCTGAGTTCCATCATGGGGTCTGGGGCAAGCTAAATATAAAGATGGGTTCCAGGAAAATAGGTGACCTCACTCTAAGCAGGATCTGATGACTACTTCCCTTCACTGGTGGAGACTCAAATTGAGCAGTAGCTCCTGCACCAGAACAGCCCACCTGCTCATCATGGGCTTGACATGTTTGACATGTCGTTATTTTGACATGGTTACCACAGTTGAGTTACTGAGAAGCCAAATACAGTGGAAAGCTATGAGTTAGCTACACATAGTGTAGTTCATGCATGTATCCCAAAGCAGGATTTGCTTTCATTTCCTAATTCTTGGTATTTTCTTGACTAGCTTTCTAAATATCTCAGTGCAAAAGACCTCCTTACTTACTAAAGTGACCTGTGTCAGATTTTCACACGTTTATTGCTAAAATGCTTTCCATAATGCCTACCTCTTATTATTTTGTTAAAATTTAAATTCAAGAATTCTTCTATCCACACTGAAAATGATCAGATTATTCTCTTCTGTGTTTGAAAATAATTGCCATGTACTCTAGAATTCTTCCTTTGTCCTAGGCCAAAGGATCTCTATTTTTAAAATCTTTCATCATGGATCACATTTTCTTTGCTTCTAATCACGTGCAGTTTTGGGCCTTCTCCAGTTGTTTCATGTCTCTTCCGAAGTATAATGCCCCAAAGGGACCAAGTTCTCTACGTGACGTCCTAATAGTGCTCAGAAGAGAAAGGCTTGAAGGCTATACTGCTATTTATAAATCAGAGCATTAAATTTGATTATTTCCACCTAAGTGCAGTACATAATGTAGAATTTAAACCATTTTCATTCCACCACTGCAATTTCTCAAGATAATTCTGAATTTGAATTATGTCTTTCAATACATTTATGTTTACACATCTTTTCAACTTTTTCTCATCTGCAAACTTATTAACACTATTATTCAGATTGTTAAAAAAAGGTGGAATAAAGTCAGAACAAAGAAAGGTCCTGTAATTTTGTGATATGAAAGTATCAAAATAAAGAAAATGGGTCTAAAATTATATGCATTACCAAATTAGATTTTATGATATTATTTTTCATTTAAAGTATTTGCAGAGTTTACTTAATTCTATATATGCTTTGAATTTGTTTCTGGGTTGTTTTGTTTTTTTTCCTGAGTTGAACTTAGATTGATTCATTTAATATTTACAGCCTCCTCTTCATCTACTTTCTCCCCTCTTATTATATCAGGCAGCTGTTATTTTTTGTCCTTTCCCAGACTTATATCTTTTAGCCATTTTTGACAGATTCTCAAGTAATTGATAATCTGAAGAATTCACTTCATTCTAAAATATCCTAGGCCAAAGTCTGTTTGGTCTGGCTAACTTGAGAACATTCCATAAGGCTCTACTGACCCTGTTTTGAATTGAATACTTAACTTATTTTCATGAACGTTAATTATGCTAGTGAGGTGTGTGCAACTTTTTTTGTCACTTGCAAAAAAAGGTTTTAAATATTCCAATCTTCTTGGGATCATCTGCTGTGTCATTATCTTGCCTCCAGTCTCACAAATAGTCAGGAAAAGCAATCATAATTTTGTTTTCTCTTTGGTATTTTTAATGGTTTTTTCCTTTTGAAGTGTCTTCTAGCTCTGTGTTTGGTTTATGCCTTAGTTTTCTGATTGGATCATACTGTTATTTTATATGTTTAAGAATTTGATCTAATTTCCACTTTTCAGGTGGAACTTCGTGAGTTTGAGATAAAGTAAAAGTTCCTGGCCTACCTGAACTAATCTCTCTCTCAATACTTTTCCCTTCTGATAAGTATAGCTTATGTTTTCTGCTACAACTTAATTACTTTTTTCTTTGACTTTTTTATTGACTTGAATTGGTGAAAGTTGTCTGCTTCAAGTCCATGATTGTTGCCTTTTTCTCTATTTTCTTCCCTGAGAATATATACTCTATTATTTCAGTCACTGTCTCCGAGTCACCTTTCATCATTCTTTTCTCAAACAGCTATTTTCCACTGGTACTTTTCCCTGGTACAGAAGCACATCCAGAAGAGCCTCTCCTCTCTCTGTTTTTAATACAGAAATAGAAGTGAACAATGCCTTTCAGTACAGAGCTTGTTAATTGATCTATGCACTTGATGTTTCCCTTCCTACCCATTCTTTGGATAGTTAGCTCTCTTGTGACTCTGCTTCTGTGCATTGGGTGTTAAATGATTTGTCATTTGTTCATGATAAAGGCTTCCCCTACGTATTCTCTGTTCACTCTCTGTTCTGTGGTTTTTGAGTCCTCCTCTTCTTTCACCATCATCCACAAGCTTTTGATGGGTCCAGCTTTCTCATTTGTCTGCAGTTCAGCACCAGTGAAGGGCTATGTCCTTTAATGTTAGACTGCTCTACTATGTAGTTACCTTACTCATAACTCTATTTATCAGTAAGGTCTTTTTTGTGGTCATATTTTAGGTATCCTTACTCCTCTTATTGATTTCTTGTGTGTCCTCATTATTTCAACTTAGCTTGCCATATTTCTCCCCAATGCATACAATTTTTTTGATTAAATTTGTTCAAAATGAATTTACGTATCCAAACTGTTCATGTTCAAGCAGTCATAAAAAGTGAACACATGGTATATAAAATTAAATTCAAGCATGTAGAATTTCCCCTGTTCTTTTTCTTCGAAGACTTTTGCACTATTCTTTTGTTACTGACTATCAGAAAGACTAAACAGACAAACAGGGAAAAGAGGTCTTTAATCAAAATTCTTAGTTATATATACTTTTATTTTTCATTGTTTACTTGAGTCTAGCGGAGTTTAGATAGCACCCTTGAAGTAATTTGCAGTTGTAATATTTAAATGGATTCAAACAATGGCAGTAACATTTACCTAATGTTGTTTTGTTGCTTTTAGTCACAATTCTAGCCGTGAAGTGGAGCACCAACAGTGTGTGTCCTTTCCAATTGCCTTTGACTGTACTTGATACCATTTCATCCATCCTGATGTTTGTAAACAGATACTTGGATATCCAACCAGCCCAAATCTCTGACACAGGCTACAGCTAGAAACAGCCTATGCAGAAATAATCCCATAAAATGGTTGACACAGCCAAGAGGAGGTCCATGTTATGTTGAGAGTTGTGATACTTGCTGTTGAACAGGAGCACTAATGATTTCAACCCCAGAAGGTGTGCTTTAGTGAGAAACTGTCACAAAACTGCTGTTTCCCATTTTCATCCATTCAATCTTCCGCTTTTATAATTTTGAATTAGTAGTTTTCAGCTGTAACTCCTAGTGCAGGCATTGGCCTGACACGATGAGGAGGCGAGCTGCCATGGCTGTGGACTCAGGGTTGAAGGTCTGTTTGCCTCTGACCTCCCTCTTAGATCAATCCATGCCTGGTCAAAGCTTCTCCATAAGAGAGGCACTGGAGTACTCCTGTTGCATCCTAGAAATTTAATTTAATATATGAAACAAATCATTAACTTACCCAAGGACAGGGAAATGCGAGGGAAGTTTGTAATTCTGGAGACACATCTCATTAAAAATTATAGCATCTGTTACTTGTGCAGCACAGACACTGTTTATGTCACCCTGTAGAAGTGGCAGCCTACAGGACTGGAACCATCAAGCCCCATCCATTTATCTACAGTGGAAAAATATTTGGGAAGAATGGGATGGGTCAGGCAGGCAAGGATTACAATAGTAAGATTACTGTCTTTGGTATGTACATATTTCAGTGGTCTCAACAAAATATTGTCATGACTGTATATCTACTTATATGTTGGGACTTCCTCATTGTTTTTTTCTCACTCCTAATGATTTTAGTGAAGTTTAGAGACAGAAAAACCAGAACAGTGTGGGATGTTTTGAATAACTGCTGAAAAGTGAAAGAGAGGCATCTCCAACACATAGCATTACATAAAGAGCCTACATACATCCTGATAACTAGGAATCATGAGATTCAGGTGCACACCCTTGACTCCAAACTTCTTATTCGCATGGGCAGAGAGGGAAGATGGATATTCTTCAACATCCTCTGCAGTTTATATACAGGGGTCCACAGTTTCCAGTTCTTGTGTCATCTGAACATCTCAAACTCTCTCAGAGCCCATTTTAAGCAATGAATCTTGAGATAGGATCAAAAGACAGCTTTTCTTGTGGTTATTAGTACTCATTGCATTCCATGCTTAAATATATTCATGGCCAGAAAAAATCCTTTTCTTTATCAGTCAAAATTGTCCTTCACCTGAAGTTACTCACTTCCTTCCCAATTTTTTCCCTTGATATATTGATAGTTACATTATTGTCTCTTTGCTTTGACTTTGAATTTAGAAAGCTGCTGTAGTCACCTCTCAGGTCAGAGACTGATAAAATCAACAGTCAATCAATTCTAATAGCAATGGAGATTCACCTGGTGCTTTATACTTCATTTGCCTAATAATCCTGCTCCTGACTTGCCCTAAAAGGAGAATTTCAAGTTTAATGCAATTTTTTTTTTTTTACTCCTTTTTTGTTTACTTTGTTTTGATTTGGACCAAAACCTGAACATTTCGAAATTCCCTGTGAACTGAACTTCTAAGGACCTAATTCAAAAGCTGCCGACTTGAAGATCAGTAGTCACTTTAGTTCTGCCACCCAAGGTCCTAAGCCTGTGACTTTGGTTCAAGCAGTGAAATACAGGTACTTGGCTGCCATATATGAGATCTGGCTGCTCTGGAGTCACAAAATCTGAAATCCACATCAGTCCTGGCATGGTCCTGTTGCTGAACCTTGTGTGAGCAAAGTGCTCAGCTTCTGGGAAGCTCCCAGCAATCCAGCCCCACCTTGGGTTCTGCCGAGGTTTCTCAGAGACTACAAGGTCCACATCACGTTTTAGTGGGTGAAACACACTGTTCTGTGAATTTTCTGTTTTGTGTCATTAATACTGCCTTATCTCTGTACAAAGTCCCTTGTCTGATCCATCTTTCTGCTCGCGGTCCCTTCTTTAGAGCATGCCACCGTCACTACGGTGCTGCTGGAGCTGGTGATTGCTGTCAAAGAGAGGCCACTGCCACAGGGAAAGATGAGAAGCCTGGCCACCCTGAGGAGTAGGACAGGCAGTGCCAGGAGGAGTACATGTACCTATCTACCTTGGTCCCCTAAGCCTTGATGACAAAGCTTCATCCAGTCATCCCTTGCACTCCTTTTCTACTAAATCCCATCTTCTCTCTTTAGTGAAAGTAATTTCAACATGACAAAAAAATAAAACAAGACCTGGCAATGAGATTTCTCACTGGGCCCCGTATCATCCCCATCATGTAACACACTCTTTGGCATAGTTTTGACCTGAGTCAGCAAGTCCTGAATAATGCCAGGGGAATAGCACTGGCTGGGAACTGTTTCCAGTAGAAAGTACAGAGATGACTAAACCACTGGAGCTGGCTCCTCGCTCTTAGACTGTCCCAGCACTGTCCCAGCAGTGTCTGAATCCCCGGGCATGCAACATGGTACACGTCAGGGGTTTGCAGCACATTCGTGCAGTTTCACACTATGAAAACACTGGTCTGGCAGGATGAAACCTGAGCCTTCACACAATTTTAGCTACAGAAATAATAATTATACTATACAAGTGCTGGATGGGGGCCCAGAGGAAACCATGGCCAAAAACTATGTAAGTGTGGGTATTGCCCATCAGTGACTGCTTCTGTTTCACTTAGTAGTACAGATGTAGACAGGATCATCTGCCTACTTGAGCTGTCTCTAATTAATTTCCATAACTTAAAACCTAATAGCATGAAAACAAAGGAGGTTTTGTCACATTCTAATCAAACACCTACCAGTTTTCTGTCTGTGTAACCCAACCAAAAACTCTCTTTGAGTCAATACACTCAGCTTTTAAATGGTGCTTTGTGTAAACTCCTGGGAGTTTTCCTCCCTGTTAGTGATCTCCAACCACAGCCTCCCCTCCCCACATCCCGACACAGCTGCTGGAGATCGCAGTTCAGTAATACAGAACTGGAAAAAAATTACTACAGCAGCAATGCTCATTGTCTCAATTGCTCCTTTCAGATGCTGCTTCATACATCAAGACTTTCTGGACTCTCTTCTATGTAAGAGAAAGACATTAATATTTATGCATGTCAATATTCTTTCCAAATCTTTGCCAGCCTTTTCAGATCCCACCTCTTTCCTTCTCTGCTTTCTGCTGCACAGCTTGCTGCTGCACAGGTCTGCTTCAGTTCAGGTTAATGTTTTCAGAGGCTGAAGCTCCTTATGATCATTCCCAGAACACTTTTGTAACTGGACTATACATTTCAAATATTTTTTGAAGAAGACCACATTATCTCATAACTGATGCTGTTATTTGCCTCTGCATCCATGATTGGACTTGAAGGCTTTTCTGTTATAGGAAAGCAGTTAACTCCTTCCCCCCATGGTGGGGGCAGCTATCTTCCCTTCCTCACTCTTAGGATTTATTTATTGTCTTGAAAGTTTTTTGTATATACCTGATCGAAATATCCATCTGAATAAGTATGTTAGAGGAAAGGACACAGGGAAAATATTTGTTACAAACAAAAGTTTAATGCTATTCTGAATTGACTTGTTCTTTTACATCATTAAAATAAAATCTGTAAATCCTTAATGCTAGAAGATGGTTACAGTTCTGAACTCTGCAGTTTAAAATATTGGCTGTTCCTTATCTGCCAAGTTCAAATAAGGGCCACACCACAGGGCCAGGCCCTTCACGTACTCATGAGAGCTTTGCTATCCACAGCAGCTGCAGCAACAAATGCAGCACCTGAATGCAGGCAGAACAGCCTCTACACAGAGGTATTACACTGAGCACTGAGACATTTACTTAATGAGATAAATAATTAGATGGGTCCTTGCTGGCCAACATGTGAGCTCCCTTTCCACACCTTACAGGGTCTGGTCTGAGAGAACCAGCTCCAAGAATGTGCTTGACAATCAAAGCAGGGCTGAGAGTTGTGATGAGCTCTGAAATCACAGGGCTATGGGACTGGAGGGAAAACGAACAAAATTTTTGTGCCAGTCTCATTTGCATAATATCTATCAAGTCGTCAAGTCAATTTTTAAATTAATTTTTCAAGCAATAGAACTAAATTTAAAAATATACACAATATTTTATATAGCAGTCTAATCCTCATCTGTCCCCGTTGGGTGATAATCATCACACTTCTTTTCCCAGCAAAATGAAGACCATGATTATTACCATGATAATTGTTACAAAAGTAAAATTTGAGTCCAATGAGAAAATTTGTCATTGAAATAGACAAAAACATTGGTGTTAAACTGTACTTTCATTAATACCAGAATGAGCTAATAAATGCTATTAGTTACAGTTTTGCTGCTTATTTTCTTTTGCCATTTTATTCCTAGACCTTGTGGTTTTGTTAAAATAGGAACAATAAGCATCTGTAGTGTCCTGGGTCACAGATTGAAATGGCATCTTTCAAAGCATATCAAGCCAATAAAACTGGAAAAACAGGTCTAAAACAAAATCCAGTGCAAACAGAATAAGTCTGAAGTGTACTCACTTGCTAATTTTTTACCTAATTACACTTGATTACAACAGACAAGAATGACTTGGTTTTTACTGATAGCAGTAGAGTAGATGCATTGAATTTCTTAGTCCTTTCTCCTGCTATAATGGCCTGGATATCTCCTGTTGTCTCAAAATGGAGAAAAGGATCAGCTTGCCCATCAGTAGTAAGAGAGAGATCATTTTTCCTTCATGTTTCCTAGACTCTTTGCAGCATTCAGTTATGAGCCACTTTACCCTGTAAGTGTTATATCACTATACTCCAAAGTACAAATTTGATATGATCGTTGTCTTTCTTACCATTTTTAATACTCAAACTCTCCTTTTTCTTCTCTATCTCAACCTTTTGTTCTTTCTCCATTAGAAGGCTGACAGCTTAGTCCATGGTTACTACCTCTTCTTCCTTTCTCTAGAGATACAATAGAAATTCCTTAGGATGTGAGATGTGGAAATTTCCTTTGCTGGTATGCCTCTCACTGCTTTTTAACCTCCTTTTAGAATATTGAACAGTTCTTCTCCCCATCCCAACAATGCCTCTAATATTTCCTTATAATGTAAAAAAAAAATTCTTCCAAATTCCCATAATGTAGCCTAACAACAGATTTTGTAAAGCCTTGATCTATTAAGAGTAATGTTCCCATTATTTTTGCACTCTAGCTGTTTATTCATCAGTGTCCTGGCCATTTATAGGCAGCAGAACAGCTGACTTCAGCTGACTATTACAGTTGGGGTTTCATTCCTTTTCTAAATCAAACTGTTGTTCTTGAGATGGATGAGGTTCCCCTCTTTTCCAAGGCAGAATCCATGAAACTTTTATTGAAAATGAAATTCAGCTTGGAAGAGCAGAAAAAAAATTGCTGCTGTGATGATCACAATACTCATTTTCCTCCTCACTGTTTCATAAGGATCAAAAATTGCCCCTAAAGGTAGGATTTAAGCAAATCAGGGACTCAAAACTAGTTAAACAAGGCAATTAGAACAGATATGTACCTATAAGTGTTGGAAGCAGCAAAACTTACTAAAGGTATGTATGCCATTACCTGGTAATCCTGCCTGCAGGAACAAAGGGGATGTTGATCCCGTGTAGCCTCCGCTGATCTTCTGTACTATTCCATAACATTCTGCTTATTTCACAATAAGTTAATGAGCCTACTGTGTTGCAACTCCACCCCAGAGCTACTTAATTCATTGGGCTGGCAAGTGTACTGTTTGCTGGGATGATAAATACCAGCAGAGCTCCCAGGTCACCAGGGTTTGTGACATGACCTGTGATTGTAGTCTGGGCAGAGTCTGGGACTAGCATGAGTGCATCCCTGCCAGACTCAGTCTTGTGACCAAGGCACCTCAAGGGCATTTAAATAAAGCCTTGGTCCCTTTAGGTCCCTCCAGCTAGTCACTTGTTGATCCTTCTTCTTCCCTACCAGAAGCTATTCCCCATGATGATCCTTTAGCATGTCTGCCACTAGCAGTAAGAGAATGGTTAATACAGTGATTTGCCCTGGAAAAGGAAAAGGCCTCAGAAGGTTCAAGTGTTTATGTTGGCTGTTTAACCTTGACAAATATCATCTTTGGACTTGACTCTTCCAGGCTGAGTGATTCAGTTCACCCTTCCTCCTTTCCCAAGGGTTGGGTAGCCTGGGAAGTGAGTCCTATCACATTCATGCCCCACACCACCACTAACAGAATTTTGCTCTAGACATCAGCATCTGAGATCTAGGAGAACAGAAGATTTCACTGTAGGATGCTCTATGCAGAGTGCCATTGTTCTGCCAGTGCAAGAGAGCTTTTCATCCTCCCGGACCAGACTAGTCAAGATTCAGGAAGTGAAGAAGAATGAGTCGTGGAAATGAGCATGATAGTCCATAACACACATCCTGTCCTCAGCTAGAAGATGGCCAAGCCAAACAAATCACAGAATCCACCACAAAAATCCAATGCTAACATAAAAATGAGGCATAAATGGCTTTCTGATGGTAGTTTTGTTATAAAATCCCTCTACACTAACAAAATCATAGAGAAAAAGCCTTCTTTTCTGTGTGCAAAAAGGAGATATGCCTTGAGATACAAAGCACTTGGGATGTAAAGGAAGTCTTAATGGGTGACTTGCTTTGATTAAGTCAGCCTGTGAACTCTGAGCACTTATTTCTTAGGCAATCTTCAAAGACCACATTCCCTCCAGATTCCTCAGAGTCAGGCCTTTACACGAAGTGTGAAGTGTACTTGTCTTTGTATTGAAGAGTTTTTTATACTATAGTAATTCTTGCTTTCTCAGCTTACTGAAACCCTTATAACTGCCTGTGATCAGTTGGTACCACCAGTCATTTTCCATTTTTTAGGTTCTGCTTGATTTCATCTGGCTTTCAGAGCTACACTCATGTCTTCTGAGTACACAAATAGTCTCTCAGTTCTTCACTATCTGAAGGAAGTAATTACTGTGCTCACAGCCCCTCAGCCATCACTAATGCCTCAGCAAATTTCAGAAGCATGGGCCAAGACAAACTCTATTCCCTATCACACAGTCACCCCGACACAGTAAGTCTTCTGATTTTTGTTGCGAAGCCTCCATAACGTGGTCTGTGTCCGGCACTGACACAGCTGTAGTGTCAAAGTGCAAATGCCTGACATTCTTCAGTGCACTTATCCTCATGAGGAATACATTTCCCTTCTCCCTGCTTGTGGATGAGAAGTGAGGTCTCCAGAGGATGAGATTTAAAAAGTTTCATCCCCGTACACATCTGACTATCCCTCCTGCCTACAGAGAGACCCTTAATAGCTGCAGGATCTAGAACATCTAAACATGAATTAGAACCCATCCTGAATTTCTTACTGAAAGCTGCAGGGGAAGTAGTCTACGATTCGGGGAACTGGGTATACATGCTTTACAGTCCAAAATATTACTGAAGGTGTTGGTTAATATTTCCATCTTCTCAAACTTGGCTTCAAAAGGTAGCTGATATATTCTGTACTCAGAAGAAAGATTTCATTTCCCTTGTGTTTATTGGTAAAAGACCAAGAAGGTACATCTGATTCCAAAAATAAGTTAGAAAGACAATCAGTCCATCGTTTGAGAAATGACCAAAAAGAATAATTTTGATTTTGTTGGGGTTTTTCCTCTTACGATTGGTTGGGCTCCAGGCAAAGAATATGCACTTGGCAGTGAGAGACAGCTACTCCCACTGCACTGTCATTGTAAGTCGATGACTAACTGGAAATGCATAAATAAATACACAGACAAGATTGGTAAAGACAAGATGACCCTAAAGAAACAGCTGAGGACTGTAGGTTAAAGTCACAGGCAACCCCTAGCACACCTTGAAAACTGATCACTGAACATTTATAATATTTGCATTCAAATTGAACCACGCTGTAACCTGAAACTAGGCCATAAACCAATTTTGGCTACAGCAGTAATTTTCAAGACTAAACCACTTAGCCACTTTTTTCCCTTTAGAGGTAGATTTTAAGAGCAGAAGCAAGGCAGACATTTCTGGGCTCCAGTGTGAGGATTTGCACAGGAACAGCAACCTCATGGTGCAGTTTTGAGCACTATTGAAATGTAGGACTGAGATAATATGCAAGGTAGCAATAGCATCAATCTCATGACTGTACCACAGTAATCTTTCCTGACTAAAAAGAGATTTATTGCTGATAATAAGATCAAGACTGGGCAAACGGGGGGTTTTTTGGAGAGTTGTCAGAGATTCTAGGCATTTTCTGTATTAAATGCTGGTCATAAAACTACAGCAGCACAACAACACTTCATTACAGGTGCCTATGCTAAATATGGCTTCTCAAGTGAACAGTAAAGTTCAGAGTGCAAAATACAAATATCTTTATTTTAAAAAATTCAGTAAATAAACCTGTAAGTTCTCAGCTAGAAGGACAGAAAGTTGTATGAGAAAGAAAGCACTTGACTGACTGTGGAATGGGGGCTGTTGCATTAGGGATGTTTTTGGATGGCATGTACATGACATGTCTTTAAAATTGGTTAAAATAATACAGAGAAGGTTTATCTTATTTTAAGACATGAATACAAACAGCTTTTGACAGAAAATAAATATTACAAATAAACAAAAACAAAACAAAAAACCACTCCAGAGAAGTTAGAAGCTCTTTCCACATAAAGCTCAGTTGTCATACATATGTCAACTGCAGGGAAAAATATTAAGGTGAACCTGTGAATTAAAGCTTCTATTGTTTTGAATGCCTACTCATGCAAGTCAGTGAAATTAATTTTCAGAAGTCAACTACTGGATTAATACAGTAATAATCTCATAACTTTCTGATGAATGACTTTCAAATGCTTTGTAAAAAGAGTATGGTAAGAAATTGGCTTGCAACCATTTGCTAGAGAGATTCTTTTTGAAACTGATTCTTTAAACAAATTTCAAGAGATCCAGTTTTATGTGGTTTTTTTTTTTAATCAGAGGAAGGATTATGGGAATATCAGCCTTGCTGTCTTGCTAGTGGAAGAAAAACAAACAAAAAAATCCCTCTTATTTTTATTCCTCAGCAGTAAAAGCCATGGTAAGAGAATACCCTTATTCCTCTGCTATTCTTTTCACTAGCCATCCTAGTCTCAACCTGTCCATGCATTCCCCTCCTGTTTCTTATTCAGAATATACATGGTCTAGCTAGCCTACTACTTAATTATCAATTGTCATTGTTTATTTCTTTTCTTGGTGCTCTTATCCATCCACATTTCTTCCTCTTTAATATCACAACATCTAGGTTTCCCTTTTTTTTTCATGGTTGGCATAGCCTCAAAATCTCCCACATTCATGCAGTCTCATCGTTCCCTGGAATCTCTATTTCCATCTTTTTCTTGCTATTCCTACTTTCAATTTTACAATAAGCCTTCTTCCCCACAAGAAAAAAAGAGCACTCCAAGAACAGAAGCTTCTCTTCCCTTAGGGATAACAGGCAGTGAGCTTTTTTTGTTAGTCTAGCATACAAATCTAGATCTATGTTACAGAACCTAGAAGTGCAAAAGAAGGCAATGAAAAAATCATACATGTGAGATTTAAAATGAACTTACAAACTCATATTCAGTGACTTTTCTCCTATTTTAGTGATGCTTCTGATGACACTTCAGTGGAAGTCAGATACTACAAGAGCATGTACAGACAAATCTAATAATTTCCACAAGATTAATATGCTGTAAGGCAAATACTCCCTTACCTTAACCTGAGCTAAAGCAAGTTTTATCCTGGGAAATTTTCATAGCCTCTGTCAATACTGTTGAGGGGAAATGGGTAAAGCAATGATGTTAATAGCAGGGACTTAATCTGAAGTGATGAACAGTTGTTCCTGATGCTGTCCTTTAGGACTGTCCTGTTCACTCTTTAAATCAAGTTAAACATGTTCACTACGTTTGTTATTAACAACAATAGTTGACCAACAATATTACTGCCCATATATTGTTTCTTTATTTCAAAACTTAATTTCCTCCATATATTACTGTTTCTGTTTGGTTGGATAATTAAATGTGGAGTGTTTTCCTTTAACCACATGCATAGCAGAGGTTCAGTGAAATGTAAATGGTGATTAGGTGAGCCAGGGAAACTCCTATAGGTGCAATACAAAGCGTTGCCGTACAAAGCTATGAAGGAGTATTGCAAAAGGATTACTTGACACTTTCATTAGAAAGACATCTGCCTTCCTGACAGATTAATTCATCTTAATTTAGTAGGTATTATGCAGGTACTTCAAAACACCTTTTTGATTTTCATATGTATTTGTCTAACTGGTTTCCAGCCTGAAACATAAGATCCAAATCCCACCAGTCATAAAACCTTTATACTGATTTCAGTGGGTTTGGATACAGCCACAAACCCACGCAGCCAGGAAAGCAGTTACAAATGCAGGGGAAAGTACTACCATGACAAACACAGCTCAGACTGACACTACATGCTGCAACTCTCAGAAGTGTAAAATCTGTGCAGTAAGAGTTTCTAAAAGCATAAAGAAATAATTCAGCAAGCATGGAAGGTGTTGAACTCAACTCTTGTCATGGAAGGGAAAGATGAACTGGAAGCTTATGGCCGGCTCGACAGTATGAATCATAAACTGACTGTGCTCATTAACCTTACAAAAAGTCAATTCAACTCTATCAGTTCCTTCTGAAAGCTTAAAAATCTGTACTTTAGGATTCTGTCTCAGAAACTTGAGAAATAAGACATACAAGAGTAAGGAGTACCAGTAAAAGTAATTTGAACAAATATAACTTTTATAAGGGGATAAAGAGACACAATAAAACAATAAACCAGTCAGAGATAAAAAATTAATCTGCAAAATAAGTTATGTCAATATTACTAACCTTCTCACATGTCCATGGCAGCCATCCAAACATAGGCTAACATCCTTATCCAAGCTAAGAAGTATCTGAAATAGTCTCTACAGTATGTGGAACTCCAGGGCATGCATTGCCGGGTAAAAGGCAGCTTTTGTTATTTCTGTTGCCACTCTTCAACTCTATCACCACTCCTGCTGCCTTCCTACCCACATCTGTCATCATTGCCAGAGAACTTTCTCAGCTGCTGTTGGTTTTCAGCCTGTGAGCTCTTTTGGGCTTTCTGGGAGACTACTTCTGTGCTTCGCTCATGCATGAAATATAAATTTACCCTTCAAAAATGGGCAGTATTGGCCATGACTTTTACTTGTCTCAAAATGTTTCACCTTCCCATTTCTGACTGCAGCCACTGTCAGAGCAGCATTTGTCTGTAGGAATATTTGTCAAAGATTTCATTTCTGGAGGTTTCCAGACATGGCTTGCAGTCCTTCAATCACTTCAGCTTCATAATTTTTTTTTTCTTCAATAGAAGTATTCTAAATTATTGCACATCTTGCATGTAAATGATGTGTTCAGTTGTTCACTTTCCTTCTTTCCCAACAGGTGCTAAGAGAGGACTCTTCTTTCAGACAAGTCCCTGCCCACATTGAGTACTTGAGTAGCTATAAAGTATTTCTACTTCCATTTACTTTGAACTGAAGAACATCTCCAGTAAGGAGAAGAGTGAGCTGAAATTTCCTTTCCACACTGCATTTTTTCCTAATAAATTTTAGATAAGTATTTCTGAAGTGATTTTCTGGGCAATAGAATACGAGGTAATAGCGTGATTTGAACCCCATTCTGCTAAACACATACACCATCTACTTTCAATTACTTTGATTGCTTGATACCAAACACCTAAATTCAGGAGACTAAATTCTCTATAGCACCGTGTGGAGGAAACTTGGCACCTCTTTATGGTGATTCTTAGCATGTAAATTAGATAAATAAATTCAGAATATGTAGCCATACCCTCTGTAATCTACAGATCAAAGAGAAAGGTCTGCAGGAGTGCGCTGCATGAGGGATGTATAGCTCAGGGAGAATGTAGTTCAAAGTACCACCAGTATCTCCAGTAGGCAACGAATACTCTTTATTAGCTCTAGTTTAACAACAAGTTTGGACCTCATCTGCCCTGCTCAGAGAAACTACCATGCAGGTCTGTGCTATCCTTGGTGCTTTGGATGGGCTTTTTGCCTCCAGCATAGCACTGCACAGTGCAAATGCAAAGCCTAGCATGTGCCTTGGTGCTGCATTCAAAGCAGCACTTGCTCCTAGATGCCAGAAAGTGCTGGGACTTGGGTACAATAAATAGGAGCATGGACTGCATCTTGCCAGGAAAAAACATGTGGTAGATAATGTTTTCTTTAATGGCCAGCCCTGTCTCTTGGGATTAGCACTGCTCTCCCAGCCTCTGGCTTGTTGCTGAGCTCAACTCTGTGCTAAAGCTCAGCCACGTCCAGGTGTTCACATGGGTTTGCATAAAACCCAGAAAGCTTCTGGGACTCGGAGATCTGTGGGCTGGGGGTACTTGTACTCCCCAGCTGCCCTACTCTTCATAAGGAGATCAGGAGGCACCTGACCTGGATGGGCTTGCTGGAAACCAGGTTGTATCTGCCAGGGTGGTTTTTCTGTGTGTTTTGCTGCAGAGCAGTGGCAACACTGGTCCCAGAGGTAAACTGGTGTGAGAAACAGTGGAACTGTGCTTGTGCCAAACCTTAATAGTCTTTCCATAACTTGCATAAATAATCTGCAATCCAGATAACTGATATTTGACTGTTGTAAGAAATACAGATTCTAGGAGGTTTCAGGATACTAGACAAAGAAGAAACTGTGAGGATAGACAGAGGATTAATTTTTAAAAATTACTTTTGTGAAAACAAAAGCAAAAACCAGGAAAAAAAACCCTTAAAAACTACCATTATCAAAGGTGAAAAATTAGAAGGATTAATTAATGAATAAAAGAGGATATGAAACAGAGTTCTGACAGACCTGTTCTGTATAAAATCTTTTTCTTTCTCATCAAGCATTTATAATCTTTTATAAACAAGTGTATTTTTTATGGAAGTGAAAAGTACCACAACCTAGATACTGCCATGATTCCTCCAATGAAAATGAAAATATTTTGATTCTTCATATTAGTTTAATGCAGAAAAAAAAAACTTAAATTAAGTCCATTTGTTGACCTCTGCTTGTATAATAAGTATATTGACATTAATCCCAGCAGCTCCCCTAAGTTTTCTGAATGTCTTTTGGTATTATACATAATAAGACTGACATACTGACATTTGTAGGGTACATAAGTAAACAATTCAACTTGACTGGCACACCCTGTCCTTTGGAAGGAATTGCACTTCTATTTTCCCATGCAACTTGTGTATATATAAAGGAAAGAACTGCATGCATTATTTCAAGGGATGAGATTAACAATAGGAATTTAAACAGATAGCTATAAACTCAGTAAAGTGAGGATTAGTACAGACTGTGGTGCACATTAATTCCAGACTGCAGATTTGTGGATTTTCATTTTATACTGGGTAAACAACCACACTGTGCCACTAATGACATGCTGCCTCCTTTCTGGGTCCCCAGCCCAAGACAGCCACAGTCTGCATCTCATAGATGCTGACAAGTCAGTGCAGCTGAAGCCAGCAGATGCCACGAGTGACTGGTGGCCATCAAACGAGTTCCAGGCATCCCCAGTGAAGAGCACAAGTAATGAAACACTTTAGAGGCTGCTCCTGTAAATTCTGGGATGTATACTTATGGAGTTTACAAAATACCATATCTGGGGGCTGAGATGGCTAACTCATTTGTGCTCGTAGGGTGCTCTGATCCTATTGTAACAAGCATAAAAGAAAGTAACTATTTTAAGTGTTGACATAAGGTACAGCTTACATACAATAAGCAAGATAAAGTCACACTATGACTGAGAGGAACCAAAACAAATATTATCACATTGTGTTCCTTATTTAGCACTTTGCATTTGCAACACAGAAGTGCCTTCTCTGGGGGACTAAGGAAGAGGTCCATGTGGCTTCCTCTGAGCATCTAATTGACTTTTTCAGCTGAATAACAGTACTTGTGTTTTGCCAAACCACATTCTGTATCACTATAATACACTGGATGACATAAAGGTTAAACAGACTTAATTTTGGGATTTCTGCTGTTTCTTAACTTTTACCATTCATCATAAGTAACCAGTATTATATAGACAAAAGAGATACATCCTTACACATAATCTCTTATCTAAAATGCTACACAGTTAACACTAACTGCCTAATTAATGTATCTTTACATCATATAGCCATTTCAATTAATTTTAAATTATATTACTATATAATCAATGAACACCATGTAATAAATATAACATACAATATTAATATATTGAACATTTAATGCTCTGTTAGTTTTTATAGAAACATATTGATATAATTTATAGGTATAACTCAATATAAAGCATTATTTTGTATGTTGCTCTTTCCTTAAAAACCACTTTGCCACTGGAATACACGCTTCACAGCACTGGAGACATTTATGTTTGATTAACTTTACTGTTCTGCTTACACAATGATTATTTGAGAGTGTTAAAGGGATCTTAATTTAAAGACAAAAAAGGCATCCAGAGAACTGTTAGGGATAACAGCTAAAAGGACTTGTGACAAAAGGACTTGTCTGAGATTTAATAATTGCATTGGATGCAACCAGCTAGAGAAAAGTAATAGCATTATAGAAGCCAAAGAATACCTAGTCCAAGCCTATCAGACTATCCCTAGTCCATGCAGATGTAAAGTTGATGTACTAAAATCAGTTCATCTTGTCTACGTGACTGTACTGCTTCAGTGGGAGTATATTGCAATTGAAATGGGGGACAAAGTAAGTTTTTATTCTGAACAACTAGATCCTAAAATGGAGGGTGATTGACCACTGAAAGGCTCTTTGGAAAATGTTTTCCATACACACATTCACAGCATATGCAAGCCTATTTACAGCTATTTGACCTAGAATAGTGTTGGCCTTGCCAGGACTCAGAGGCTGCCTGTCCAGGCCTTTCCTTGCTCTCTATAACCTCCTCTTTGAATGCAGTCTGCATAACTCTCTACCTCATGCAAGATTCAACTGACAGGGCTTTCAAAATAAAGTCTATTCAAATGAACATTTCTTACCATATCTATACATATCAGTTTCATACTGTGAACCAGTACTGCCCATTTATACCTAAACCTCAGATATTGCCCAAATTTTGCAATCCTTATGATGAAGCCAAATTCTGGTCTTGAAATGACCAGATGAGCTTCTATATGAATATTCAATCACAACGTGCCTGTAACTACACAAAATATCAGTCTCTGGTGAAACCAGAAGAGGGACTTTTAAGATAGCTAATTTTATCTTAAGTACTTCAGTTTCAAAGACTATATTTAAAACTTTTTCCCAATTTTCCAAGGCTCAGAATAAAAGTTAGTCCTTGTATGCCAATTCTACTGCTGTGATAATTATTGAAGTAACATTATTGATCATGTTACATGGCAAAAGAATCTTTTTTTTTTTTTTAATTTTTTGTTTTCCCTAGCACATGTAACAGAAAGGACTTGTATTTCTTTTCCAGAAATCATTTTGAGACAGCTTCAGAGTCAACATACTGGCATATAAGTGGCACCAAACTGCACCCTTGAGATGACTGGGATTTTTGACATATAAGCACATTCTTTCTTGCAAGAGTTTGCTTGAGTGGTACTTGTATTGATATAATAAAAGAAGTGCAAGACCAACCTAGGCATGAGTATTTCTCTGCTATTGCTCTCTATTCAATTGCAGCCATAATCATTGTCATAACAATTCTCAAGGCACTGGAACAATTGCAGCACCAATTAAGAGAGGAATCCAAAAGGGCTCTTGCAGCTCATAGAGATGATTGCCATAGTCTGTTATTTAAACTCTCATTTGTCAATCCTTTAACGTTACACCTGCTACATGGCAAAACACTCAGATTCTGACAAATTAATATTTTTACGCAATACTTGAAAGAGGAACTTTTCAGGCTGATAGCAGGACAAAAGACTTTGTGTACTGCTGGTCAAGGGTATCACTAGGATTTTAGGAATAAATCAGAATGCACACCTTGCCATCTCCCTTTCTATCTTTTGAGAATGTTGCATAAAATCTTCTTGTCTAGGAGCTCAAGTGACCACAAGCAATAAAACAAGCCACGGAGAATCAGATGATGGCTCCTATAACTGTCTTGTCTGCATAACCTACACTATGCATAGCATGGCCTTGTGCAGTAAATATTTTGGGTAAGAAATGCTACAGACATCAGCAAAGTAGGTTGTTTTTTTTCACACTTAAGTATTTATAAGCCAAGATGATTTGCATGCAATGTTTAAAGACAGAATTTTTTGTAAGGTGTGATGTGGTGGCTTGGTGACTCTTTTGGAGATACATTTTCATTCTCTTGCCATGCTCAGTGCTGCACAATGCAGGTAAGGGCCAGACTCTTCACAGGAGCAGCAGGAGAGCTGAGCTGCCCAAAGGGCAATTACTGCTGCCAATGAGAGTGAGCAAAGATATTGCTTTCTTCCTGGCTGGAAATTTCTCAGTAGAGAAAATTTAAAAGTCAAACTGTGATTAGCACCATGATAGTACTCACTAGAAACAAATGCTAGCAATAAGTCAGAGCACAGCCCAGGGCTTAGGCTCCTGCCTAAGCAGACATGCCTAAGGCATTCATACCAGCAGACACCCCCCGCTCACAGCCACTGTTTTGGCTTTCAGTGAAGAAGTGAAGATGCCAGGTTTGGGTGAAAGAGTTCAGCTGCCCAAGGAGGCAGAGGCTTCATGAAGAATTAAACAGAGCAATCCTTCACTGCTATGAAGCCCTAACATAGATTGTGGTTCTTTAAGCACTTTAGGTATACCTGGACATGTTTTGGACCTGTTTTATACTCTCACACAACACAAAGATCTTCAGATTGTATACCTGATATTTCTGAAAACTTCAAAAATTAATGCTTTTGTTTCAATAACAGGCATATTCATATTTTTATGTGTTAGAATAAGTTCAAGGAAACTTTCAAAGTTATTTTAAGTGGCATGATTTTCTTCTACTGTGCATATTGCTTGAAATATTTATGTTATTGTGTGCCATGGATTGGAAACAGACAAAATTAATTATTGATTCTCTTATATATTTCCTCTGTGTGTGTGACCCTTCTCAGCTCTGCAGCCACACTGGAGCCAATTTCTCCAATTATCTGAGACTAAAAGATTAAATTTTGCATGTTCATAGTCTTGGGAAGAAGGGGAGGTCATCAGGAGTGTTACAAATGTTGCTTATTATGAGAACAGGTAACATTTAACCTGATGACAGTGCAAACACAAATTAACTATGCCATAGTTCTGAGTGAAACCTTCAGTTGTAGCTGGAGACACTTTGAATTAGATAAAGTAAGCAAGAAAATCCATGTTTTGAAGATTAGGCATGGGTTAGTATAACATTATTTCATGAATATTCAGGCAAAATTAAAATATTATTTCCTCCAAAATTAGGAAATTGTAACATATTCAAATTAAGTTGACTAATATATGTTATTTTGCAAAGCTAACCAAAAAGGTGCTGTTGGTACCTTTGTCTAGCCTAAAAATGAACCTAAAAATGAATTTTGCAATTAAACCCCTTTAATTGAGGCTTTCTTTGTGATATCCTGCCACATTTGCTTTGCTTTCCTGATCGCTGCCAGAAGTTAGAAATGTTCTTGTCCAGAAATGCCATGGACATCTATTTCTTTCTTCAGTCTGTTCCATTCTTTTCCCTGATTCTCCTATTACATTGTTCCTGGAATACTTCTTAGGTCCTGATTCAGTGAAAATAGAGTCAGAGATTCTGAGATCCTTGGGGTCCACCTCAGCAGGGTCTTTTCTCAGTAATTTTGTTCTCAGCAATGCTATAAATGGCTAGTTTATATTAGCAGAAGATAGAAGTCCATAGGCATAAATAGCTACACAGTGCTGAAAAAATCAACAGCATGAATTTCTTCTGACATTGCATAGACAGAGAGAGAGAGAAGAAATTCAGATGCTGAAATACCACAAATGAGATTTAGGCAGAAAAATGGCTTAATAATCAGTCACTATTTCTTCCTCACTGAAAGTTGACATAATATTTCTCTACAATCTCTATCTTCCTATTCCAAAATGGAAGCAAATGTGCAGTTTTAGTTTAGACTGAAAAGTTTGTTCTTTGCTAAATTTTCTAGTACTCATTTGTCTCATTTCACTGCATGCATTCATTTTTGAATTATATTTTAATTTTAATATTTAACAAGTAAAATACGATTAAAGAGCTTAACAAAGTACTTAAGAGAAGTCTAAACACTGTGGCTTTTTCATTTGACTCATACTCCTGTTTCAGAAGTAACGATTTTTAATAACAAAAATAGTGGAGGATATTGAGTAAAAAAAAATTTAATATAGCAAACAGGAAACTCCTGATTTTCCAGTGGCTGGTTATGTGACTTTGGATCAATCACTTCTCACTGTGCACCCATTCCCACAAGATATGTAGGGCAGGGACTGCTCTCTGCCCCATGGTTTAACGTCTGCAATGCTTCTCTGCCACATTGGATGCAGGTGGTCACTAATGATGGACCTTACAGTTTTGGATGTCTGAGTTTTCTGAGCCCAAGCAGCCCAAAATAGTCAGGACCAAGGACTTACTGGATATCATTGCTAAGGTAATTGAAGAAGCCCATACAAAGACATACAAGGCATTAACTATTTTAGTTATGAGATAATGTCACCACTTAGTGAAAAATTCCATAGAAGCTTGCTGAACATTACAGGTGTATTTCTAATAGTGTGGCATTCTGTTGGCTTGCAGTTAAAATAAACTGGTATTTACAATTTTGATGCAAATTATTTTCCTCTGGAGAAATTAACTAATTATTTCTCTTATGAGGCAATAACCAAATTGTTATAGGTGTTTAAACTTTTATTCTAGCCACTAAATACCTGATTATTGATTTACAAATTAACCTGAATATTAGGTAACTCCTATCATAATCTGGTACAACTACCTTGTTCAAGTAGTTAGTAAGCTCTGGGAAAGTACTCGACATCCTTTCCAAACCTCAGTTAAGAAAGCTATATGGTAATTTCAGAATTCATAGCTGAGTCGTCCAGATTCTCAAAGAAAATTCCATTTGCTAAGGTTTGTGACAAAATTTTCAGGCCATGTTCCTAGAGTCTGGGGAAATGCAGGGTTTTCAGGAATTTCGTTAGGAGCTGTACAGATGCAGTGCTTGGTCTACAGAAGCTGCACAGATTTGTTTTCACCAGTTTAGCCTCACCATAGGAAAGAGTATAAATAAGGTGAACATACACCACTGAATTGAGAAATAACTAGAGTAGAGCTTATGGAGTTTTCAAAGGATTTTTTGATTATCAAACCATGACAGTGTTCCTCCATAACTTTTAGTATAGTTGTGTAATGTGTAAAATCTCCCAAGGAGTTCACTTTTGTTTTTAAGACAAATGTCTTACAAAAATATTTGATGTTACAGTGGGAGAAACCATAAATAGATCTACAATTAGAGCTCTGGTAGAAGGTAGCTCTTCAGGAATGAGGAATCCCAAATACTTCAGAGTTTTTGACTCTTGTAAAAATAAACAATACTGTGGTAAAGCAACTTAAACTACATGCCACCAAAACAAATTTCAATTTCTACAGAGAGCATCAGTTGTTTGTGGCTATAGATAAATAATTTTAATGTTTTAACAGTAAATTAATCAAATGTAGGTTTGAAATATTAATTAAAATAAGATGATTTCAATAAACAATTTTGATTAAAAAAAGAAAGAAATTAAAGGCATTTTGAAATTTGTTCAAATCAAATATACAATTTTAACATGCCTGAACCAAGCTTCCTTTTTTTTTTTTTTTTTAATTTGAATTGACATACGCTTATGAGCTGATTCTCATTTCTTAAAAAGAAGAAAACTGCCCCAGGATATTTTATAAAAAGAGCTTAGTACAGAGAAGAGAGTCCAAAATTATTACATTTGTGGATACAGATTTTGAAACATTTGGTGTTGATTCAAAATGAAATGTTTGTGCTTTCTTTTATTTTGCAAGAAATCTGAAAATCTTTTCTAATTCTACCCAAGTAAAGGCTCCATTCTCCCATTCTACATCTCAAAAATTTCTGTCTTACATGGAAAGAAACACTAACAGATTATATAAGTCAAAATCTAAGTGTCAAAGAAATCCACTGTCAAGATGGGAAACTTCAGGTATGAAAAGACTTTAAAAACACACTTGAGATATCAAATTGAACAGACACATTGCAAGGCCCTCATGAAGCCCAGGTGCTCCGGCTTTCGGTGTGCAGGGAAACTACATTTTCTGTATACTTCAGGTGAACTCTAAATACTCTGCCAATGTTTAAAAATGTCTGGATATGCAGCAGAGGAATCAGAGGTTTTACACAGAGCCAAGAAAATCATAGCATTCCCAAACATATTTCATGTTTCAACAGCAACCATTCCTGAAAGAACAGGATTTACCTTACGGCAAGCGTGCCACATCTGTGAAGCCCCACTGTGGACCTTAGCATAGGCCAGGAGATCCCCAGTGGGTTACTGCACTAGCTCAAGATTAGTTAAGTCTTGGAACTAACACTGACAGGATCTCTAGAAATTGACTTAGAGAAAAGAATTTTAAAATTATGTGATTAGCAGCTAAGTCGCTAAATTTATTTCCTCAAATGCAACATCATCACACCATCTATTTAACCACTGTTGTTTCAGTGTAAACTGGAATGCAATTATAAAATAACTAAGAGATTGCTTGTGCTCTCTACCCAGCAGAAAAATATTATTTCAAATGGTATACATTCACTTAGTTTTCTTCTCAAAGTTATGGTACACATCACATTTATATTTTCATTTTTTGCTGCCGATCCTACAATAAACCGATATGCAGAAACATAAAACTGAAATTAATTTTCCAAAAGAAAACTTTCAGTGAAACAAGAGGAAAAAATAAACTGTAAAAATTATATTTCAAATTTCCAGTCATGTCACAGAATTGTCATGAGAAAAAGTTGAGTTTAAAGGCCTGGTATTTCAACTTCTTGTTTTGCTCTGAAAACTGAAAGTATATTTTGATCTGCAGAGATCCTTTGTGTTTTGTAAATTTGTTAAAACTTCCTCTCCCAACCATATTTTCTCTTCTCACCGTGCTCAGTGCCAATGAGAAGGAAAAAAGAGCATGTGAGAAGAGAGAGATGCAGGCGGTCATGACCTGAGTGCTAACCTGAGCCCCATCAGCAGCTCAGACTGGACACGGTGGTTTATCTGGATAAACTGCAGAAACAGAGCCACTCCTGTCTCACCAGTCAAGGCCTGGAGACAAGGCAGAACTTTCCCGGTAGCTCCATTGCTTTAGAGATGCTGGTTTCATATTTCCCATACTTTATCCTGCAGCCTGCAGTGATGAGCCCCTGGATTAGGCGGAGGTTTGGTCACCTGAGGCCCTGCAGAAATCCCCATGCTCCTACCTGGACTGGGTCGCACCGTGCCAGGCTGATGGCGTGTGTCCCTCATGTCCGTCCTGCGCCCACTCTGGGCCCCTTCAGGGCCTGCACAGCAAGGCTGCAGTGCTGCCGGGCCTAAAATAAAAGTGTCCGAAGGGGTAAACTATGGGCTCGTGGTGTGCTTACAGGAGTTCAAGGGTTCCTGGCCAAAGCTGGTTTGCACCAGCTCTGGCACTCCTGTCCAGAGCAGGAGTGAGAGAGATATGGCCTATCTGCATCTGCCTATGTCAACATGTCCCCTGAATGGCCTTGGAGCAGGGATTGCTTACACAGTGTGACACAAAGCAGCTATTTCATCTAAGAGGCCCTTTATTTGCTGGCTTCTATTTTGTTATGAGGACTTAGAAAAATAAATTATTTCTCTCACAGGATTTATGAACCTCAGCATCTTTGCAATCAGTGCTTGAATACTCTCTGAACGACATCAGGATTTTAACTCTCGTAAGCAGAGGTGTTGTCTTTGGTGCTTTGTTGCTTTGTGGCAAAATGTGTCTTTTTCATAAGCTAAACAAACTCTTCTGGTGGACCTTAAATGCTGGCTACCTGATTGGAAAAGTAATTTTGAAGGAAATGGTGTACACGTATATTAAGCACTTGTTCTGTCTGACAAGGGAAGGCTCATTCTTTGATCGAAGTCCAATCCTTTTATACCTGTGCACCATCACAAAAAATTGATATTTTGAAAGCACTAAAACTGTGCTTTCCTAATCCTAATGCTTGGATCAGAAAGGAAAAAGAAAAGCTGAATTGATCTTCTGCAAGTGCAATGTACATCAGGTGTGAAAATTTCTAGAAGGTGTTTTCTTGAGTTATGACTATGCAGGAGGCAGACGTGCAGGTAATGCAAACCTCCAGGAAGCCACATATCTAAGTGACATAGCAGAATTTGATCCTGATCCAAGTTGTTGTCAGAACAGTGTTAATTCATAATTGTTTTTTTGTTTTTTGGGTAGTAACAAATGGCCTGTATCAGGGACAGTGTGGCCAGCAGCACCAGGGAGGTCATTCTCCCCCTGTATTTTGGCATGGGTGAGGCTGCACCTTGAGTGCAGTGTCCAGTTCTGGCCCCTCATTTGGGAAGGACATTGAGACTCTTGAGCATGTCCAGAGGAGGCAACGAGGCTGGTGAGGGGCTTGGAACACAAACCCTGTGAGGAACAACTGAGGGAGCTGGGGGTGTTCTGCCTGGAGAAAAGGAGACTCAGGGGTGACCTTATCACCATCTACAGCTCCCTGAAAGGTGGCTGTAGTCAGGCAGGGTTGGTCTCTTTCTCCAGGGAGCAACTGACAGAACCAGAGGACACAGTCTTAAACTGTGCCAAGAGAAATATAGGCTGGATGTAAGGAAAAAGTTTTTTATGGAAAGAGTGGTAAAGTACTGGAATGGTCTGCCTGGGGAGGTGCTGGAGCCAACATCCCTGAATGTGTTTAAAAAAAGACTGGATGTGGCACTCGGTGGCATGGTTTACTTGAGGTGCTGGGGCATGGGCTGGACTTGATGATTCTGAAGGGCTCTTCCAACCTAGTGATTCTGTGATTCTGTGACTATAGTGTTATAAGATTATCAAAATATTAAAAAAAGGATATCAAAATATCTCTAATATTCTCTGTTCCTTTTGTTTTTCTTTTTTATTATTTGATTAAATTCTTTCCCCTATAATTGCTGAAATTTAAAAAAATTACCTGGTTTCCAAAATGGCTTGAACTTTAAGAGAGAAGGAGTTTGAGCATGTCTTAGATGGTGTATCTTGAATATGGGGAAAAAACCTCCCCTTTTCTTCTTCCTTCAAGTGTTGCTTTACACATATACACATTCAACACTCTGGGTCCATCCCAAGACTGTTACTCAAAAGAGATCTCAGGATCTAAAAGACATCCTTCCTGACAGGACAGACAATCTTCCTTTACAAAAAAGGGAAGAGAAGTATTTTGAAGCTGATTTTGGTTTTGGTCTAATGAACACTAATGAACTCACAGCTGAGTTATATGAGGATTTTTTAAAACAAATGAAAACGAAGAAAAAATTAATGTTTTCAACCTGGAGTCGCAAGGTTCTTGCAACATCCACAGTTTTTCAGAGAAAAACCAGAAGCATAAACATTCATTGAAAATATTCTCCACTGATGCAATATGACTTCATTTGAGCATGGCCTCCATGGAACATTACTGGGTTGTTGCTAAGAAACACTGATATATGACACCAAATTACATTACTGACATTGAATTTTTACTCCTTTTCATGTTATAGCTTGCTTGAAAACAGCTGCAATTATACCATAAATGGAAGGAAAGCTACCAGCCTCTATTCAGTGCCTTTTGTATTTTAGTTACAGGATGAAGTCCTTATCTCTTTACTATATGTCTGTAATGGTCCTACAGTATTTCAGTTAAAAATAATACCAACATTATTGATGGTCTGCATCTGCATCTCCTACACAGTCATCTCAACAATAAAACAAATGTTCTCTTTGATTTTCGCCCAATATATGCTAAATTGCAGAAAGCTAGGTCTTGGGGTTTCTCTATTTTCCATGTTAATGTGACAATCCATTTTGACCTGCAAGTAATAAAATTCAAACTCATAGATAATGTTTTCAAGGTACTTCACTTCTCTCTTGTTTTGATCTATGCAATTGACCAGTGGAAAGCTGAAAAGGAATGATGTTTTTTAGTATGTATTTTAAACCTCTGTTCTTTTGTAAAGCATATGGATGTTTTTCTTCTTAAAGAGCCACTCATCCAACTATTGATTTATGGCGAGTATACACAGCTTGTGGTAGGGAAAGTATATCTTAATTTATACAAACAGAGCTGCTTGATTATTTTTTTCATATGAAAACAGAGCCCAGAACACCTGTATCTGAAACTGGGATCTCAGCGCAGCCAGCACTGTAGAAATACACAAGTGAAGAGGGAAGTTCTTCCTGAAGCGCTCAAACCCCTAGGAGTAAAAATGGACAAACTCTAAGAAAAATGGTGCTAGAGTCATAAAAATTTTGCAAAAGGACTAATGATTTAAACCATGTATATTTGCATATATATAAGCTTTGAGTAGATTGCTCATGATTTCTGTTCCAGGGGTGATGGGGTTCCATCTATTCAAGAAGGGGAAGAGAACTTCAGTCACAGTAAAGATGATGAAGAGGGCTTTAAACTATAGTTGCAAGGGGAGGGGACACTCAATCCGTTCTACCCCTTACACTTTCCATTTTGATATCAGGACCAACAAGAGAAGCCCAGAGCCTGGAGAAGGGTCACAGGTCATCAGGAGAACAGCACAAAATAGTTCCAGCCACTCCAGACAGCAAACTGGCTTCATCAAGGGCAACTTCTACTGGAATACACTCAGCGTGGGGAGTAAACAAGAGTGAGAGACAGCTCACCTCTATGATCTTATCAGCTTCATGGAGATGTTATGGAATAGCTCCTACGGCTGGAGTGTTGGAATGGGTACATACAGACTTTTTAGGAAGGACAGGAAGAGAAGACAAGGAATATTTCTCACTCTCCATGTCAGTGATCACCGGGAGGGCATTGGATCTCCACCTGAGGACGGGTGACAAGATGACTGATGTCATACCTCACTTTAGTAACTATTAAAACATGTTGGGGGGTGGAAAAAGTAAGCACATCACTCTATCAGGAAAAAAATAAGTAATTTGCAGGACAGAAAAAACCCATGAAAATGTGCATGCATGTAAAGATCAAAAGAAATCAGTGAGTCAGAAATCAGTACATCAAACTGTATATTAGTTGGACAAAAAAAAAGAAAAAAATACAGAAGGATGGTTGGCATCTGAAGACAGATGTAAGAAGTGCAGAGGACTATCTCACATTTCAGGAAAGTGGTGAGAACTTTTTGTGGGCTACAAAGACCAAGACAATGATGCAGATCCACCTACTCATTTAATCTGTGAGACAAAAAGGGACTACCTTGCAGTCAGAGGAAAGTGGATGATCAGGATGAAAACTATCAGTAGATTAATACAAAAAGGGATCTTCCTATAAATGTTCCTGAAGAATGGTTGTGGAAGCTGTAACAGAAAAAAGGAAAATTCACTTTACAGTGACAAGATGAACCTTCCTTAAAAGTACAGCTAAACAACAAAAAGGGAAAAAAGCAACAATAAAGGCTGAAAATGTACACTTCTCAAGCTTAATGAATACCAAATAGAAGAGTTCCAGAATATCTTCTGAAGACTAGGGAAACACTCAGCAGAACAGAGAATAAAACTAAAGGAATTTAACTCTTCCACCATGACTTCTGGGAAATTCTCGAGAAATTTGACTGTAGAAGCAGGTAGATTCATTGTGTTTGCAAGCATAAAGCAATAAATCCAGAATATGCTAATGAAATAAAAGAGTGGACCATTATAAGAGCCAAATACCAAATAATCAGATCACATACCATGATATATGATACATCCATTCACTTTTTTTGACAAGAAGGTACTATATCACTGTATTTTCAATCGGGTGCTACTTATCTCCTCTTTCTTGAAATATTGTTTTCCTTCCTTCTTCTGATTCATATTGCAAAAATTTCTGCATATCACCTTGGTTCCTATCTCCACATTTCTTTGTCTGAGTGCTGAAAGGCAGCACAAACTTTTTAGCCTTTGTCATAGGCTGAAGTACCCTGTGTTCTCCTCAGATGTATGTCTTATTACTGAGAATATTCATATGTTCTGGTTTGCAACATCATAGTCAGGTGCATATGTGCCTTCTTGCAAGGAATTGCTTGTATGGTGATTGCCAGCTGCACAGTGGTGAGGTAAGAGCCATTCTGAATATTTTTGTGTTTGTTTTGCATTGAAAATTACAGAAGAAAGGTATTAAGACAACCTGCACTGATAAAGGCCATTTGCTTTTTGTCACGTTTTATTACTGCTTCCCTGACTTTGATTATTCATTCCCAAAATTTTCTTCTAATTGTATGCATTGTATGCTTTGGGTTTTTTTCTTCCCCAGACATAAACACTAAATTTTTCAAACATCCTTGGGTTTAAATTTTTTATTACCCACTGGGACTAGGGGTTTCACATGATATATAGCTTCTAGTAATTTGAAATAGCATATTAACACAGAGTAATAGAGCTACAGAAGGATTTTAAAATCCTACCATTGCAGACTGGCAGTCTTTAAATAGACCTGCAATTTGTCCAGAGCTTGGACAGGAAAATTCTTATCCCATTCACACCTAACCTGAGACATCCTCATTTGTAGTACCTACTTCATTTCAATCAACTTGTTTTTAATATGCACAAAACAGTATTTCTTGTGAAAGTTTCTTTCCATATGAGAAAAAAAGAACTTATGGTTTTGGTACAAAACTACAACCTTGGTAATTTGTATCACCAAGCACTATTTAATTGCAGCTCATCTTCCATATTTGTGCATTAAACCTTGTATTTTCTAATGAAATAAAAGAGGTTATGTCTGTAGTTTACCTCTGAAAAACCTGCAACAGTTACTCTGTATATTGAACAAGCTGTTGTTTCTTATATAAGTGTGATGAAATGCTGCACTAGAGCATTGCAAGGACACTACAATAATAAATTGAAGGAGGCAGAATTAGCTCTGTAACAACATTTTTCATGAATAATATTTTTTGTTTTTCTCCTTGCCTGCAAAGAATGCTTACTAATTTTTTTCCACTCTCAGCAACAGGAATATCACAATTTGTTTCAATATTCACTATCACAGCAGATATTAGAAGCTCTGATTGTTTTTCTTAATAGTTTGAATGGTTTTCTAATTTTTGTTAAAACATATATATGGATCTAACTGTTAACCTTTCTTGGGATGAAATCCAGAAACCTTGTAAGTCAATGAAAAAACTGATAAACTGAAATAAATTTTAACCTTGTTCTTCACAGCTTTGAAACATGTACAGGCAGTTGTTACAATGCCAGAGGTTCCTGCTTCGTTATGAGGAGAGAGAAAAAGCCTCAGAACTGGTTGCATTCTGCTGTGCAATTTGGATTTCTGTTGAAGGCTCTGCACTTGCTTAGTATTAAAGAAACTTGGATTGCCAATAGATAGGCTTCAATATTGTTTTGGGATTCTATGTTTTGATACTACTGAATGTTTGTATAAGGAATTACATTCTGAGTGCTTCCTGAGTTTGTAAGAAACAAAATTAAAAAAACAAACATGAAATGCAAACAGAAAAAAGAAACACATACACATACAAATTCCTTGCCCCAAAGCCAGTATTTGTGTTCTATTAGCTTCAGGTTTCTCAAATCTACACAAATGAATAAACACCATGATATAAACATGAAGAAAAATCTTCACACATCAGAAATTAGGAACCCCTTGCCTTAAGCATAAAGTATTTCTCAATCTAACACAAATGTAACCAAAAAAGATGATGAAAAAAGACAACTGAAGTAAATTATATAAATCTTGTTTCAGTAGAAAACACAGTGTAGATGGAAATACTGGCAAGACATTTTTTATTCTCAAGTAGTGGAAATGATGGTAAGAGTTTACTGCAGTGATTTCAACAAGGTCTATATTAACTCAGAAAAATTTGATCTATAAAAACATTTTTATCTTGATTCTCTTAGTCCTGATATTAGACATCTATGATTCCTTCAAACATAATCTTGAAGTTTGCAAGGACAGTACAGAAATAAATCCAAGGAATGGCAGAAAGTACTCAATTTATTTCCTATTATTCAAGTTTTCTGTTTAGAGGCCAGTGAAACCACTGTCCTTGCAATTTCTACACAACTCAAGAGGCAGCTCATTCAGAAAACACTACTGGTCTCAGCCAATATCTTGTCTGAACATTAAGCAGACATCCTAAAGTTTTATTCAGAACATGCCTGAAAGTTCTTTGTTTTCCACTCATTGTCTACAAACTTTGCCTGCAATTAGTCTTAATTATCATTCTTGAGAACGTTAGTGCTTTCCCAGGGTTCGATAATGCCTGTCTATCAGACTAGGTTCCAAGCAAAAAGCAGCTTAAAATGCTCTTTCTTGCCCTTTTCACTTGTCTCAAAGACTGGACCAATATCGAGATGCAGGAGCTAGAGATTTAGCTCCTTGTGTTCCAGGATGGATCTAAACACACATGTTCTACCTCCTGAAAGAAAAATACATATTGCAAGTGCTGGAATGGAAATCTGTTCTGTCCTCCCCAGTGTTTTTCACTTTGTGTGGAGTAGCTAAATATTAATGGAAAATGTTAATGCTTTTCATGACTTCATGCTCTAGTGACTATAGCAGTTTTGCAGTTTCCTAGGAGAGGGGAGACCTGGTGTTCTATTCTTGTTCTAATTAATTTTTCATTTTCTCTATTAAATGGCAAAAAAAGAGAAGACATTTTAAAAAATCAAAACTCTCTTACTGCTGATCCACTCAAATCCAGTACAGCTCAAAGTCTCAAAGTCCAGAAGCAGAAAAGTCAATGTGGTCTACTTGCAGTCAAGAAAAACTCATCATCCATTTCTAGAAAAAAAGACTAATTTTTTTCTTACTTAGCAGAAGTGTGGGCTTATGACCTTCCCTTCCCTTCCCTTCCCTTCCCTTCCCTTCCCTTCCCTTCCCGGAACCTTCCCGGAACCTTCCCGGAACCTTCCCGGAACCTTCCCTTCCCAGAACCTTCCCTTCTGCCTTCTGCGAGCATCTTTTCACACATTGTTTACTCAGTCTAAATGCCAGATGCAGAAACACGGATATTCTTTTGAGACCAGATATCTTGCTATGCTCTGCAAGATATCTGACGGTGACTGAATTTCTTTTACATATAGATCTTTAAAAAGTCACAGATAATTGAAAAATAAGCAATTAGGTAAAAAAAAAAAAATCAACATATTATCTCAAGAATATTAGTTTGCTAATCAGTAGTGGGCTACAATTGGTAAGGAAAAAATCATCTTAAGAAAACATTAAAAATTTTTTTAAAGAGAATATGAAAAAAAGAGATCTTAGAGGCAGAATGGGAAAAGAAGTCATCTTTGGAGAGATGCTATTTCTCTAAAACGTTGAGGTAGGAATGAATAATTAAGAAATCAAAGACCAAATTCTTATATTACTTTTACTGTTAATTTGTTTTCATTTGAGTTACCATCCCTGCCCTGACAAAAGGCCAGGAATCTGCCCTGTAACTCTTGTTTTCCACTTTATTGGATATTTTATCCTTTGTAGGTAATTTTCTGTGCTAAATAAGGCAGAAATAAAGCATGAAAGATAATACTTTAGAAAGAATTCTTCATTCTGAGTTCTGGCTTGCAGAGTTTCAAAGGTAGTCTGCCGTACAAGGTGGAACTTTAAAACAAAGAGCCCAGATACTGAACACAGAAGCAAGCAAACAAATCAGGGTAAATAAAATATAAACAAACTTTTAACATTTTGGCTACGATGTACTTGATTGTTGAAAAAAAGCATGGTGAGAACCCTGCACAAAATGGTGTGTAGATGTTCATGCAAAAGGAAAAGGCTGAAGTACTACATATATACATATATATGTTTTGCATATGGAAATGACAGTTGACATATTTGGTGTCAGACCATGTAAGAGAGCACAATGTCCCCAGAAAGTTACTTAGGGTTGCTAGGTTAAGGTGAAACATTTTGTTGGTTTTGTGGAAGTGTTAACATCATTACTCTTTCCATTTATGCTTAGCTTGAAACAACATGAATTAATCATCCCCAGATAATATCTTGAACTCATCCATTTATTTGTGACCAGTTTCAGTGCCTTATTATTATTTTTATTTCCCTGTCCTAGTCGCCTAATATGAAAGTTGTGGGTTTTCCCCAACCTTTCAGCAAAGGTATTGAGTTGTTATTTCCAAATCAAAAGTTGATGTTCAGATCTCTAGTAATGATGAACCTGTTTTCACAGGTATAATGTAATGTAGTGACAGAGCAAATGAAATATCACAATTTCTGTTTTTCTTTCTTGAATGGCAAGGAACAGAATGTAAGTCATTGACCTTCTCAATATTTCATGTCATCAACAACTCGGATCAAGTTTTTGGGATTGCCCTTCTATTTATAAACAGTGCTACCTGCCAGGCCCCATGATATGTTGTTTCCAAAAACTTCTTCTGAATCTCATGGCAATAGAAAGAGCAAGACCACATATTCTTTTGTGATTCTACAGCTATCAGAAAAAGGCAGTGATTGCACTCCTTCTTAGGCATCGAGGCAATTTCCACCAAGCCACCAATTTTGAAGGAACAAGGGCAGGTGATGGAATTTTCCATGGACTACAAGTTGTTATGGCAGCCACCTCCTGTGCTCAGGCCCAAAGCAGTCCTGTTCAATATGCATTCTCTAGCATAAACACACAACAGTTTTTTATAAGCCCTTATAGAACACTGTATTGACAATATCCTCAACCTAGTATTTTCCTAGGAGAAGATAATGAGAACTTGGCAGCGGTAATAAGCCCTCAAAAGACACATCTTAGCATCTCATAGTCAAAATCACCTAAGAACAGCAAATAAAGGAAGAGGTTTATTCAGTAGTTTTGTTCAGTGTTGCTGTCAAGTTGGATAAATTGAACAATTTGTATAATGTGTCATAGCAGAAAAGTACAGAAGTCCAAAGGACTGATGTGTTCCTAGGTGAGCTGGGGAATATGCATATTCCTCTGTGTCATGCAGCGGGAAAGGCAATTGCCCTTCACCTTGGGGTGGTCAGTATGAAACTGGTTTCTGGGAGTACCAGTTCCCCAGGAACCACCAGCTCCCTGGCTGTTTTCCTGGGAGCCCAGGCTATGCTTCTACAACAGTTACCAACAGGGGAACGTAGCTGTAGAGTACTTAGGTTTTAATGGAGTATCTTGCATGACATTTGGTTTTCAATGGCAAGGAGGTCTAATTTAGACCAAAGGAAAACAATAAACCTTAAACCAAACCATACCAAACCAACCAACCAACCAACCAGATAAAAACTGAAATAAAAAAGAAAGAAAAAAAAGTAAAGGGAAAAAAAAGGGAGAAAAAAAGGAAAAAAACCAAATAACGCACTCTCCTTGAGCTGATCTTTGATCTTTAAGCTTGTTTAGTCTCAATAGCACCTGTTGGCATGTTCTAAAAAGCCTATATTTTTGATATTTTGTTCCAATACAGGAAAATTAATCCCAGAAAGAAAAGCTGGGAGATTTACTGCTTTTGTCTCAAGCAGCCTACCATCTTTATGTGTTGATGACAAGTTAAATACAAAAATAGAGAATGGTTTAGAGAAAAGAACAATGTAAGTGAGCCAGGCATTACCATACCCTGAAACCCACACTTTCAACTGTTGTTTTAAACCAGGCTGATTACTAATGGAACTGTTTCTCTTAAAGTGTCGCCATAAAGTGAAAGTTGCAAGAAAGCTTGGCGCTGTGGGTGTCACCAGGGAAATGAAATATTCCTCTGTTTGTGGGTAGTGAAACAAACTCATGTCAAAATCATCTCTTCTGAAGTTTAAAATGAAAGCAACAGTGAAATGGTCTATTTACAATCTTTTAAAATATCATAGTGCATTGACTGTGTACACTGAAAATGCTCATCATTGTTAAAAAGACATAGAAGAACAAGTTCTCTCTTACTCCACTCTTACAGATTTGGAGAAATCACCAAACTGTATGATGGCATCTTCAACATTTTAAAATATTTTAAGTGTATTTAAATCTTTTGGAACATTAAAATGCCATATGAAAACACAATAATGGCTTCCTCAGACCCGTAATGACTGGTCTGAAGAAAGTACAACATGATAGCAGTCATGCACAAATTGCAAATAATAAGAATTGAAGTAGAAAAATTTGATTGAAACTTCCCTTTATGTTCCCATTGGAGAATGAAAATTTATCATGAATATGTAGGCATGCGAACATCTGAGATTTGTAAAATGTCATCAGACTCCCACTCTCCTGCTACTGAATCACAGAAGTGCCTAAAATGCTCAGCTACACGGCTACACTGACATTCAAAGATCCCGTGTGTCTAAGCTATACTGGTAGACATCTCCAAGTGCCTTCTTAAGTGGAGAAGCATGAATATATATTAACTATTGCATCCTGCTAGAACCCACAGACAAGTGGGTTGTAGGCCAGCCATCATCCCTACATGAAGCTCTGCTTATGCCGTTTATTCAGCCATTTTCTATGTAAATTATACATGGTTTCAATGGGAAATGGAGACCCCTTCATGCCTCTGCCACCTGAAAAACTTATCACAGGGACAGCAAGCAAGTCACATGGATATCCTGTCTATCATTCAGTTTCACTTATGAATTGTTTTGGACCTCTTCAGGCAAATAGTTTTAACAGGAAGTATCTGCAACCCTCTCCTGTTCAGGGGCTGCAGTAATTTCTAGGACTGTTGACTGTGTGTTTCTTCAGTTTGAAATGATCATGGAGAAGAGACTTATTTTCACTGAGCGGTGTTTGTATTCAGTGTATTATGGTGCAATTATGCATGCAGCATGGAGCTTGTGTGCCATACAGCTCTTGGTACTTTGAGGTAATTCTTTTGAAGTTAAGAAAAGATTAGTTCAAGGTATTTGTTTAGGGACCTATTTATTGCCTGCTGGATTTTGAGGTTCTTTTTCTCACAGTTCACTAGTGAATACACTTTCAGTTTTGATCTTTCTTAATACAAAGTTGAAAGATCTCATTATGACATGTTTTTTTAAAAAGTCCATACAGGTATATTCAGGATCTATAAGTATTTGCTGAAATACTACATTCCCAGCTTGAGAAGCTTGTATTAAATTTAACACCACAGGTTTGATGAAATTCCAAATTCCAAATGCCTGTTTCATAAGTCTATCCGTCTCTAAAAACTATTTTAATGAATGAAGACATTTCAAATTTACATTGTCAATTACATAGCAGGTAAAATATAGAGCAAAATATATAATTGTTTTTATAATAACAGCCTGTTCACATTTTTCTTTTAAAGATTAAAATTTAGTGCCTCACTGATAAGAAAAATATTCAGTTTTCAACAACTTCGCATATAATTTTTTAAAAACCAACTACTGGCAATTATAAATGATATGAAGCTGAAACTTATGGTAAAGTCAGAAATGCTGTGGTTTGGCAAATCATGCCTTCTTCTGTAAACAAAAGAATACTGGGATAGAGTTTTCTTTCAAACACTGATTTCAATTATTCTTTCATCATGTTTTCCTTCTCTGTTTTGACTAAGGATCTTGGGAGCAGAAACCTTCTCAACATATATTTGAACAGCATTTGAACAAAATGAAGCACACAACTGACACAATATATCTAGAACTAATACAGTTAGAAAGGCAGCTTTTTTTAAAAAAAATATTAAATTAATACTATTAAAAAACTGATATTTTATTCACTTATTCAACAAAGCATTCTCTGGACCAGAATTCTGTTATCTGGTCTTTTCTTAAAACAGGAAATATTTGTTTCAGATAAGCTCACCCACACTAGCCAGCAGAAGCCAGCAAGAAGGCAGCTGTAGTCTCACAGAAGTCCTGTAGAACACAGGCAGCTTAGAAAATCCTAGCTATGTAAACTTAGAGGTTGGGGTCAGACTGCATCTGTAAATATACCCAAGTGTTTCCAATAAATCACTCCTTTAGATGACAGAGTACTTTACTAATTTACAGAATTATTGTTTTTTGGTAGGCTCTGCTTGGGGACTCCGGGAGAGAATCCTAATATCATTTACCACTTTGTGGTATTTAGATCCTTGCAGTAAATATGCATTCTTTCCAAAGCAAAACTCTAAACACTACCCCCCCCCCCCCCCACTACCTAAAAATCTCTTTAAAATGTAGAGAGATGAGAGGTTTTTTTCTGTCATTCCTTAAACAACCTCCACAGTAATAGCAATATTCTTCCATGACAAATATGATCGGCCAATGGAAAAATATGATATCCATACCATAGACAGAAGAGTGAAACTGGCAGGTGACATTCTGAATCTATTTCATTTTCTTTTCCTCGAAAATTTTTAGTAGTGTCAGGGCTTTACCAAGGCAAAAACATTTGGATGTGGTTATACAACCATAACTGGCTGACAGAATAGGCATCTTAGTAATCATAGAATATTAGTCACATTCAGGAATTATATATTTTATTGTTATAGCTATCTAATACATAACATATATAAAATGCTGTACTACCTACTTTCCAATTTTAAAAGTGCAGGTCAAATAAAATGTAATTAAATAAAGAACACAAGCCTCTTCAGAAGAGTGAGACATGGAAAAGATGAGGAAAATGCACGTTACATTTAGTGTTTTGGTTAGTTTGTTAGATTTGTACTTCCCCATGAGTATATATTTTCCTCTCTATTTTTCTCTGTCTCAAACAAATCACTAGCTACACTAAAGGATAATATTATTCTTAGATAGGAATTCTCAGTATTTTCTACTCTGCTTTGGTGAGACCCTGGAGCACTGTGTCCAGCCCTGGTGTCCCCAAATTAAGAGGGATGTGGAACTGTTGGAGTAAATCCAGAGGAAGCCACAAAGCTGATAAGAGGGCTGGAGCTCCTCCCCTAAAAAGACAGGCTGAGAAAGTTGGGGCTGTTCAGCCTGGAGAAGAGAAGGTTTTGTGGAGACCTCACAGCAACCTGCTGGTATCTGAAAGGGGAATACAGGGGAGCTGGAGATGGACTCTTCATCAGGGACTGTAGAGAGAGGACAAGGAGTAATGGGAACAAACTGAAAGAGGGAAATTTAGGTTAGATATAAGGAATAAAATCTTTACTGTCAGGATGCTGGGACATTGGAGCAGTTTGCCCAGGGAGATTGTGGATAACCCAGCCCTGGAAGTGTTCAAAGCCAGGTTAGATAAGGCCTTGAGCAGCCTGGTCAAGTGGCAAGTGTCCCTGCCCATGGCAGGCAGAATGGGACTTGATAATCTCTAAAGTTCCTTCTGATCCTTAACATTCCATGACTGCTATAAATATTATAAAAATTAATACATTATTCCAGCCATTTGGAAGATGCTTCCTTTCCTTCTATTAGCTTTTTTTCTCCAGTCCTTCTTATTATTAATTCTCCCTACCAAGCTCCAAATCAGCTGTATCCTGCGGTCTTCTCACCAGATCATCTCCTGTGCCCACTGTGGTCTACTGCAGTTGTCCCCCCCAATAACCCTCTACTGATTTTGCTCCTGGACTAGGTCTCACCTTCAGGAATGTTCTGGTTCACCTGCAGCCCCTGCACCCTGGACCCCTGGACCTGCTCCGCACTGCCCTGTTTCTGCGATGAGCACAGGAGAAGAACGGAGAGCAGTTTTCTCGGTCTGAAATTGCATATAAGTATTACCAGCATGTTACACAAAACCTGTAACAATTTTGAGCCTTCGCTCCATCCTGATGATGTCTCATCTGGAGTCTGTGTCCAGTTCTGGGCTCCTCAAGCACAACAGAGACATGGAACTCCTGGAACATGTCCACTGGAGGGTGACAAGGATGATCAAAGGACCAGGGCTTCTCTATTATGAGGACAAACAGAGGAAGCCGGGCCTGTTCAGCCTTTAGAAGAGATAACAGAGAGGGGACCCCATCAGTGTCTTTCAGTGTCTGCAGGGAGGGGACAGAGCAGGACCGGGCTCTGCTCAGTGCTGCCGAGCAAAAGGACAAGAGGCAAGGGGCAGTGAGAGGTGCGCAGGAAATTCCACCGGAACATGAGGAAGAAATTTACTGTACGGGTGACCACACTCTGGAACAGGTTGCCCAGAAAGGTTGCAGAGTCTCCCTCAATGGAGATATTCAAGCACCATTGAGATGCAGTCCTGTGCTGTGTTCTCTGGGATGGCCCCGCTTGAGCAGGGAGGTTGGATCAGATGAGCCACTGTGGGTCCTTCCAACCCAACCCATTCTGTGATTCTGTGAACATTATGCTTCATAAGATGAGAATCTTATGATTGGCTTTTGTGCTAATAAGTATTCTTTTGATAACAGAATAATCTGAACCACATGCACCAGAAAGAAAATTAAATTAATCCCAGATGTAAAGATTCTAAATACCTTCTGAGGGTCAACATATGAGTTTTTAAGCTCCAAATCTCCAGAGGTTCAACATAGGAGTTTTTAAGCTCCTAGTTTTGGAAATACTGGATGTATATGGCTGATAAGAAACAATTTATTTTTGGTGCAATGTTTCCATTGGAAATATTCATTCATCTAAAACAAAATATTTTGTGGGAAAAGGTAATTTTCAAACAGCTTCTTGAGCATTTTTGAACATTTGGTCTTAACACTTTCACATTCAAACATTTCATGTTCAGGACCAGAACACTCTGCTAAAAGTTCACAAGTTGATGCACAGTCACACTGAAAAGCACTCATTTCATGGGGAACTGAGCTGTATTATACCAAAACTACATTTCCCAACAGCATTCCATTAAAAAAGATAACTTTCCAGGTCTTCCTTATGAAGCATGAATCCACTTGGGAGGAAAACAAAAAAAGTCGTCAGTTTACTACTGGTGGTTTCACAATGTGCATATAATATTTGTGTAGGGAAAAAGAAACAAGCATATCCCTGAATTTTTCAGAGTTTCATACAGAGTGTGTTGTTTTGGAAGGAAGCACAGTGGGTCACCTGATCCAACCTCCCTGCTCAAGCAGGTCCATCCCAGTCCACACAGCACAGGATTGCATCCAGGTGGTTCTGGAGCATCTCCAGTGGGGGAGAGTCCACAACCTGTCTGGTCAGTCAATCCCAGTGTGAGGTCATCCCCATACAGTAAAGAAGTTCTTCTTCATGTTTAGGTGGAATTTCCTGTGAATCAGTTTTTGCCCTTACCTCTAATTCTAAAGTCAGAAGAAAATTATTTTTGAGTTTTTCCTAATAGTCAAGTGCAAACCCATGATTCTTCCTCCCCCCAGCTTTTATGTGCCATGCTTAAAGAATAAGTACCAGGAGCTAAAAGTCAAACAGGGCAGGTGGGTGAGGTGGATGAACAAAGTTTCATGTCCTGGTATTACTTAGATTTGTAGTACATCCTTTCAGTAATGGAATTTCTTACTCAATCAAAGATTTAAGAGCTTATGGAGTTTGGGATTTATTTTAATGGAAAAATAACCCACAGGGACTGAAAACATCCCATTATGAGCACAGTAGTGGACCAGATCTGCAGTTAAGTTTGAGAAAATAAGAAATTTGGATGAAAAGCAGAAGAGCAAAATTAATTTGGAATTTCCTGTTTAGTAGATAGCTTTCAAACTGGGAAATTCTGTCATGAAAATTTCCTTCAAATTCCAAACACAGGTTTCTTTGATCTGAGGATTGAGGTTGTACTTTGTGACTGCATTTTTAAAACTCTAGTGACAATTTTTTAAAAGGGGTCATAACTCATTGTCTGCTGTCATTTCCATTTGCTGCCTCTTAAGATCTGTATCTTTGTCCTAAAGAAAACAGCATCAATAATGTACGTTCTGAGGTTACTTTTGTTCAGATGATGCTAAAATGACCTAAAGGAGAGAGATCTCCATGTTGTAGCCAAGTATTAGAATGAAGCATAGCATTCTTCTTAATGCACGTCTATTTGTTTCGACACATGGAATCAAAGCAGGCTCAAATACATAAATTAACTGAGATTTATGTCAGCAAATAAAGCTTATGCAATCATCTGATATTTTCCACAGCAGGTATGTGTTAACTCTGCCATTCTTGTAAGTGCAGCAGTGAGTAAGAGCTAAGACCACATGGAAAAGGAGGGCAACCAGTCTTTTCCAGAAGTCTGGCCCTTGAGTGTCAGGCAGTGGCTGAACTTCATGAACTCTTTTGTTTGGTTGGTTGGTTGGTTTGTTTTGGGTGGGGGTTTTTTTGGGATTTTTTTGTTGTTTGTTTGGTTGGTTGGTTTGGTTTGGTTTAGTTTTTTGTTTGTACATTTAATTAGTATATCAGGTAGGAAAGTTGAGCAGGAGAAAAGAGGACGGGGCAAGAGAAAAACTTCACAGCTGTGACTGAACATATCCAGGCTAGCTGTGAATGAGGCATCTGCCTACTCCAGCAGTGAATCCATGGCAAGGTGAAGTTTAGCACACTCCAACGATTTGCCTGCATTTTTGGATAAATGTTCCGTTACAACAGCTTTCCAGTAGCTGTGCTGCCTCAGCTGCATTGCTGGCAGTGTCTTGCTGGGAATTTTGAAGATAGTTCAAATACACAAAAAATATCTGAAATATGAGGAAAAAATATCAGGATTTATTGTCTCCACTATGGCTTCTTCCATGACCAACTTTAGTCTCTGACTAACTTTTTGAAATTCCTTTAAGGCTATGTCTCAGATGGCAGGGGTGAGTATGTGAGGAGTAGGAAGCACAATACTAATGTTTTCATAATATGATCTTGCTTTTATACTTTGATGTAGAAGTTCACAGATGATAGTAGCTGATCCTCTTCTGCTCTATCCCATTCAAACATTAGTTTTCAGACAGCACAACAATCTCTGTCCGGCTTTGTCTGTATTCCTCTGCTGCCATCAGTCATAATCCTGTATAGGTACTGCTAGAGAAACTGGACTTTCAGAGTTTTTCTTGCATTTGGTGTTCCCCAGCTCTACATTTTAGACATAAGTATTTTTTTAAATAGTGTAATCTTATGGTTTTTCTTCTTTTTTCTACTCACACGTTTTTTTCTTGGACTTATATGCTAGATTTAAAACTGGCTTTAATTTGCTAGACCATCTTGTTAACTTGCATTCCTATCAGGATATTTCATGTTTAAAGCAGATTGCTTCATCAAAACTATTTATCAGTAAAATTTTCAAAGACATTTAAATTAAATCAGGATGACAACTTAGAATTCCTCCAGCCCCAGAGAAAGCATAATAATGTTGCTCCCCTTTCTCATTTTGTGTTCAAAACTTTTTGTTCCATTTAAGAGGTCAGCTGAAAGAAATAATCAGAAAAACATAGTTTCTATAGCAGAGCCAAAAGGAATGAAACAAGCTGTTCTTAAGTCTGAAAACAGCAATTACAGCCAGGGTGAATTTTTGACACATGAATGTTAACACTTGTACAGAAAAGGGTAAAAACAGTTTGGTGTGTCTAGATAAAGAGGAAGGTTGCTTACATGTTAAAGTGGGGGGGATACATATAAGTAAGGACTAGTAGCCCAGATCTGCAGCAAAATCAACAGTTTAAAAGCTCAGTGTTTCTGAAATAAGAACTACAATGTATATGTCTCTAAACAATAAAATCCACCCATGCTTAAGGCATATACAGTTGGTGTACAGTGAGAGCATAATGAATACAAAACATGTCTTCATACTAGCTGGGATGGAAGAAGTCCTTACCAGATTTTAGAGACAGTCTTCCAGAATCTAATGTACTATGCTTCTAATTGTATAATACCTATTTTACTCCGTTTTCTGCTCTGTTTGATACACTCAGGTTTCCAAGGGGTTAATTAAAACATTAATAGAGACAACAATGTGACTAGTTTGATACATAATTTACTGGCTTTGTAGAACAGTAAATAGAACTTTAAATTCTGGTTTCTTGGTGGATGACTGCACATGCCCCAGCCATGGCACTCCCAGCCCAGAGAGCCAAACGTGTCCTGGGCTGCACCCAGAGCCCCGTGGGCAGCAGGGCAGGGAGGGGATTCTGCCCCTCTGCTCTGCTCTGCTCTGCTGAGACCCACCTGGAGCACTGCACACAGAGCTGGGCTCCCAGCACAGGAGGCACAGGGACCTCTGGAGACAGTCAGAGGAGGCTATGATCAGAGAGGGCTGGGGCACCTTTCCTACAAGAACAGACTGAAAGAGTTGAGGCTGTTCAGCCAAGAGAAGAGAAGGCTCCATGGGGACCTTAGAATACCTTCCAGTACCCAAAAGGAGCTTCAGAAAAGATGGGAAAGACTCTATCAGGAAGTGCAGTGATGGGATGAGAGGTAGCATTTTAGACAGAAAGAGAGTAGATTTAGATTTGATTTTAGAAATAAATATGCATTGTGAGGGTGGTAAGGCATGGGAACAAGTTGCCTGGAGAATTTGTGGATGCCTTCTCCATGCAAGTGTTCAAGGCCAGGCTGAATGTGGCCCTGAGCAGCCTGATCTAGGGGAAGGTGTCCCTGTCCATGGAAGGGAAGTTGGAAGAAGATGATCTTTAAGGTCACTTCCAACCCAAACCACTCTAAGATTCTGTGATAAACGTCTGGGTAAATGCGACTAAAGTGTTATTTGGCAAATTTTTTTTGTGTGAAAACTGCAAATGATTTATTTACTACACATGGAAAATAGAAAATAGAAAACCCTTGTTGTGAATTCATTGTGCCAGAAGAAAAAATGGAATTACTTACATTGTTACAGCTTCAAGTCATCTTCTTATGATTTAAAGATTCATGATTCCAGCTATAACTCCCATTTACATTCTGTACTTCAAGAAGAATTGATTTTAACTTTTCATGACAGTCTTGAGGAGTGCAGCAATGCACTGCATTTATATAGGAAGAAATAGAATAGAAAATACATATCATAATATGCCATTATTACATTACCACTCAAAAAAAAAAAAAAGCACTAAAAAATAGTTTTTGGGAAATATCAGCTCAAGTTTGTGTAACAGAATATTGGAATAATTTTTAAAAGGTAAGCCCATCTTTCTTCTGAACCTTTGTTTTACTGCAATTAAAGTAATTCTGAATTTGCTATGCACATGTGATCTGCCTCTCCATTGCCTGAATGAATTTGTATTCATTCAGAGGAGATGCTTCTTCCAAGGATCACTCCTTCCCAGATCACAGTCTCCCAATATGATACTGAAAGAAATCTCTTGAGATATTGCACATCAAGTTTCAGCAAACAGGCACGCTACCTGTGATAGATTGTTTTATTTTCTAAGGAAAAACATTAAGTAATTTGATCTTGCTCACCCTTCAGTGAGAAAAGCTGGCAAGAAGCTGAGGAACCCGCCAGCATGTGCTTTGGAACACATGTCAGAGGATAATTTATCAAGCAGGTACATGTTCAAGATTCTGAGCCCTGACACTTGCAGAGGGGATAATGAGTTCTCATATCTTTTGGACTGTGTCAGAGGAAAGTGGGCTGGGCGAGATGGTGCAACAGAGTGTTCCAACAGCTATTTACAGCTATTCTCATGCCACTGTCCCTTGATCTGAATGCTGCTAAAATGAATCACTGTCATTGGCATTGCCGCCTCTCTTAATTCTACCAAGACAAAGAAAATTATATTAAGATATCCAGAATAAAATTACCTTAGATATCAGACATAACTTTATGAGCCTGAGAACTGATATCCAGCAGTATAATTTCCAGTTACCACCAGAAAGTAATAATAAAAAATTCTGCAAAAGACACCTCAGGTAATATAAGTCATTGTTTGGTACATTATGGTTAAGAGGTCTATTTCTACCTCGGAAAATCTCTCATATTTATTTTCCCTGAAATTTAACTCCTTTCAGTTAAGGACAAGAAGCTTAAGCTTCACAGTACTTTCTACAGCAAACAAAGTTTGTATACAGTCATATATGTCAAGCTTTACAAGTGAAAAAATATTAGTATTTATTTAGTCCTTCCTGAAACTATGAAGATTTCCCCCTGTCTGTAGATGTTGTTTTTGTCTGAAACATTACAGGTCTGCCTGCAACTCAGACATTACTATTTATTAGTACAGTATGTTCTCTGCTTCTACCACTGTGTCAGAGGTATATGGCATTGACTTGGTGCCTTAAGCAAACAAAAGTGTAAAAGAATAATCAGATAGTCGATAAAAAGATTTTCAGTTAGAGTAGACTTTGACTTTTGTAATTCTTTGCAAATACCAGTTCATTTAAGGTTAGCTTGTTTGTACAAAGTGAGAACTTGTCATGAGGCTCCAGATCCCACCTGTTTATTGATAGGGTGGCTCTCATTAGCAATTTAATGTGACTGAAATTATGAAAACCTTCAATGCTGCAATAGAATGCTGGTCAATATTAAATTTCTTAAAAAACTTATCTTCTGGAATTCAAAGGAGTACAAGCTGTGCTAAAAGAATCGCTCTTATCATGGCCACAGTTTCTTTACACGAAAGCTACTGCAATAACATGTCCCCATTAAAATAACTATGAAAATAAACTCATGGAGATCTGCAGCTGCAAAGACATCCTTTTCATATCAGCTGACCTTTATGAGCTTGAGGCATATCCAAGTTTCCTCTAATCAGTGCCAAATCATCCTCTTGTTTTAGAATAATTACTAGTCTGAGATATCTTTATCCTGAAACATCATAAAAGAACTTTGGGTGGTCTCCAATAGTAATCAATACTACTTCACTACAGGCCTGACAAAAGCAATTTTCTTGGTAAAATAATAGCTTAATGAAAGCCTGTATCCTCCAGGTGTAGGCAGTCAAGAAATCAGAAGTGACATATCTTTCTGTTCTGAAATCCTGAGAGAAATACAAATTAATCTGAACATAAAAATAAAGCTGTGACAAAAAATATCCTTCAGAGGGTTCCTCATTCTCACCAGTGCAGACAGCGAACAGGTATTTTTGCCAGGCAGAAGAGAGATCAGAAAAACTCCAAGTGACACTTTAGACAATATGACTAGCCAAGATCAAGTGGAATTCGTACCTAAAGACAAACACCTGGACAGGCATGAGGGTATCCAATGAGAAAATGAAACAAATAGATTTCAGCAAGCAGGTGACAGGAGTAGAGTGAACAATCAAGTACAACAGCAGTGAGGGAAATGGGTCAGGCACCAGGAATGAGGAAACCAAGGCAGCAGCAGGGTCAAGACTGAAATGGGGGTTGTCAGAGGAGTAACACACAGATGAGTGGACATCAGACACTCCAGGGCATGAGGCTTGCCTACACCCAAGGTCACATGAGGAGGAATAAACAAGTTGTACAATCCCAATGTATACCTTGTTGTATTCAGAGCAAACCTTTGGACAGCCTCCTAGGACCACCTGCTGCAACATTACACAACTACTGCAATAACAGGTTGTGGACAGGTGCAGGTCTCACATCCTCAGCAAACATAGGAGAGGCTTCCAGGAATGACAGGACTGGTTGCAAATCACATTGTAGTCTTATAAAATGCACAGAGGTTCAGATTGTCCCCATCCACTTCCCCATGACCATTAATGGACAAAGAGATCCATCACTTAAAGCATATGCAGTGAAGAACCTGGTCTCCAAGGATAGCTTTATTTAATCCAAACATGGATTTAACCATGGTGGTCATGAGGAGGGCTGAAAAGTAACAGATGTAAATAATGCTATCTAATAAAAAAACCAACACCAATAAACAAACAAACACCCCTCCTCCTCCCCACCCAAAAAAACCCTCACCAAAAATCTGCAAGTCAAACTGGACATTTAAAAATGCTACACACTGTACCCAGAACTACAGAGGGTTCCACAAGTTTGTCCAGCTAATTTTATGGAACTCTCTTTCACAAGACGCTATTGATATATTGCAATATTAGAGATTTTTTCATTTAACTCTGCTGTATTCAAAATCTCTTTTGGTTCAGGGTTGCATAAATTTATGGTAAAAACTAAGGAAAATAGAAAATGTAACATGCAACAGAAAAATTCTTGATGATGTCCTTAGTGTAGTGAGACTCTGATGGGATTAATAAGGAATGGGGGGGTGAAAGGATGGAATTAATAAGGAATGAGGGGGTGAAGAACTTCTGATTCTCTGAAGAAATACCTGGGCTTACTCATTTACAAATACCAATTAAAATCTTGGATGGCAGCCCTTTGTGTTGCTGCTCAATATTGAACTGTAAGTGAACTGATAATAGACATACATTTTTTTGATGCAAATTCTATTTTTTGCTAGATTTTGAAAATTATGCCAAAATACTTATACCAATTTGATACTTCATTTATGGAGGCAATATTTCTTAATAATTTGATTTTATTATTTAATAACCAAAGAGTATGCAATATTTCAAAAGTTCACATAGTCCCTTGTTCAACTGACTTTTCAGAGGGATTCTGAAGTTTCTCTCTAAGTGTTTATATACTCTACCCTGTTTGTACAATCCAATTTTCCCAAGGACATGGCCTACACATGCTTATTTCACATCTTCATCCCAGTTCATATAAAGAACACCCTGCCTGGTATTACTGACATGCACAAAAGTATCTCATATTATGATAGTCTAAAAATAGACCTTATTTCAGCCTTTCAATACTTAAAGCAGGCTTTAACAGCGAGGTAGATACAGACCTTTTTTTAATAGGGCCTGCAGTGATACGACAAGGGGTAAATGTTTTAAACTGAAAGAGGGCAGTTTCAGGCTAGGTATAAGGAAGAATTTTTTGACAGTTAGGATGCCAAAACACTAGAAAGGTTGCCCAGAGAGATGGTGAATGGCTCATTCCAGAAAACATTCAAGGCCAGGTTGGACAGGGCTCTGAGCAATCTGGTCTAGTTGAAGGTGTCTGGGCTGATTGCCAGGGAGCTTGGATTAGAGGACCTTCCTTTCCAACCCAAACCATACAATCCTATTATTCTTTAATTCATTAACAACAGCTTTTCTTAAAAAAATAAAGGTAAGAACAAGGTTTTTGCACAACAGAGAGGTACTCAAGATATCTGAATGAGATGAAAACAGCCTAAGAAAATTAACGGAGCTTTGTTCCTAAGCGTATTCCCCACAGTACATGGCACTGTATTGTGAGAAGAACATGTACCTGAACATTTAGTTTTAGATTCAGGCATTTCATATCATTGTATGAGGGAATTCTAATTCTTTTCCCGCATATTTACCTGTGGAACTATCTAATACTAAAGTAAACAAAGGTACATAAATTTTTGTAGGTCAGGTAGAGGTATTATGTAGAAGTAAACTGTGGGGTCCTGGTCTATGCCAAGCTGAACATGAGCCAGCAGTGCCCTACAGCCAGGAGGGCCAACCCTGTGCTGGGGGCACCAGGGACAGCATCGACAGCTGGGCGAGGGAGGGGATTGTCCCACTCTGCTCTGAGCTGGGGCAGCCTCACCTCGACTGCTGGGGGCACTTTTGGGTGCCAAAAAAATCCCAAAAATTTAACTTTAGATTTTCCAAAAGATCAGTGAAAATTGCCAGCTAGAGAATAGTACAGATTTTGTTCTTCCCATTTGAAAGCATGGTTATCATCAGAGCAGTATTACATATTTTTATGAAGCCACATCTGAAGCTTTTTTTTGTAGGAAACAAACACACTTGAAAATAAAAATATTTGGGTACCTTGAAGGCAGCAAGGCTCAAAAAAACAATGGAAAACCAGAAATAATCATTCTCCCTGGAACTATAGAAGTCTAAATGTACATTTTAAAAGGTTAAGTCTAATATGCCGCTCAGTTTCAGACTGTTGAGCTGGCACCCTGAAAACAACTAACCTTCCAAGAACACTAAAGCACACATTTAGAAGTGCTCAGAAAGGCAAAAAATTGCCATTCTAGGAACAGAGGCCTCAAAACTCAGTTTTGTGCATCTTGATTTGTCTACCCCATGGCACTGAGTTCTGTGAAGCTGAAGTCATAGACTAAATGATACTTTAACAACAGAGCTGAAGAGGCAATAAGAGAATCTTGAATCCTGCTGGAGAGAAGGACCTGTGATGCCCCTTTGAACTTGCACAGAGTCAGCTCCCCTGCGTGCTCAGCCTGCAATAGAAAAAAAAATCTCCTGCTGACATTCAATTGAAATGAAGAATTATCAAAAGAGCAAATCACCATTCATTTGTACCTGTGATATAATTACATGACAGGACCTTTATTGCTTGCTCAAGAACTTCAAAGATTATGTTAATATATAGACCTCCTCCTCCTTTTAGAAGTGGATATCTCAATGACCTTTCAGAAAGATGGGACTGTAATGTGGAGATTCTTCGTAAATTCATCCTTAATGACAGTGACTGGTGAAAAAGAAATAGTTCATTGACTTTACATAAAGCAAGACCCATCACATTTATTCATTTGATGTAGTTGATTAAATTTATGTGCAAAAATAAAACAAATCCCTGGAGAAATAAAATAGTTAACTCCTGGTATTTGCTGATATATCTTTTCAATTTAAATTTGATGCCTTTCTTCTTGTCTTGTGAAGATTTTCAACATATTCATCCACAATTTATGCCAATACTTTCATCTTTTAGTTCATATTCCTTTTGTTCCCTTGTGGATAGTCAGAGATTTCCAACAGACTGAGGGAGTAGGCAACCCAAGAAAAATAGCAATTTATTTCTAAGAATGCTATCAACTGATCATTACAAAAACTCTCTTATTGCTTGACATATCTCCTTATTTGCAAAGGAAGTAGAGTAATGTAGAACAGTCAAGGAACACAAGACACTCCTACTGGCATAAAGTGGGGCAATTAGACAGCAACACTTTTCTTACTGATTCTCCAGCAAAAGAAACACAAGCATTTTTATACTTGAACCAAAAGGTTTTCTACATGTTCTGTGAAGAAATATCATCTTCTCACTCCTGTCACTAGCCTTCATGAGATAATTAGCTACTGCTAGCAGCTACTTCTTGAACGTCCTTTAAACTTTGACTACTAGTCTACACCATTTGTTTTGAAACACACACTCTCTGAAGCTGGGATTGTAAACATCAAGCTATTGAAGTGCAGATGTCAGGAGCAAAAATTAATTATCATCACCAACACTTGGCTTTACCATTCAATGATCCCTTTATAAAATGTGCCACTCTACAAAGAGTCCTGATGTTGAAGTCTAGGGAACCTGCTGCCCTTTGAGAGCTAACATTTTCCTGAAAAGTAAGTTACAATTACAGTTAAAATTATGGCATTGACAATCATATAATTATTTCCCTCTCTGTAAAAACACTTTCCAGTGAAATTCTGGAAATAATAGACACATGTTTCACACAAATCTCTTGACTACACTTCCTTTTCCTAGGAAATTAGTTAGAAGGACTTTGGGATCTTTTTTACAATTTATTCCGTATTATACATATTACACCAATTTGAATAAAAATGCCAGAAACCAACAACAACAAACCCTTACAATAAAACATTTCAAACACACTTCTCATAAAACAGGTATGTATAAAGGAATCCATAGAAAAATAAATAATCAGGAGAACTATTCAATTGTGTAAAGTAAATAAATAATTTATAAATTGAACAAATGCAAAAAAGGTAGAGGAAAGAAATGCGTTATTTAAGTGCTAAGCAATTGAATTCCAGAGATTGCACAATGTCATCATCCTGGATTTGGACTGTTAGTCACATAATAAATTGCAGGAAGCTCCTTGAAATCTGGTCAACATAACCTATACTATCAATACACATATTAAGCTAAATTTCTAAACTGTCTGCTGCAGTAATAACTATGTTTTCTCACGGCTTAAAACTAGAGAACCACGCAAATATCCTTAGAGGCAAATATCTGAATTGATTTACATTCCATAAATCTTGCTTGACTTAACAGGGTGGCCATTTCTGTCTGTGCAGAGGCTTTATCTCATTTGAAGAAAGGAATGATTCATTAACTTCATCGTGCTTTGTATAGGGCTACTGGAAAACAATGACTCCCTGAAGGCAAATCTGTTTTTTTTCCTGATCTGGAAAGAGCAATAGCTGGGAAGCTCAATAACCTGTATGCTGCATGGGATACTAGGCAAAAGTGCTGCTGATAAAATTTCCCTACCTGATGTCGGCAAGCAAAAAGTATCTTTAAAAGCGGCATTCCAGAAATGAAGAACAAATCTTGTCCTCAGGCAAGTCGGCAGAATTTTTTTTCCAAAATATTCAAGAAGGCAGCAGCATTATGCCCTCACCTTATTTCCATTTACTGTGACCAGTCTATCATTGTATTTATGGTATGAATCACTTCTGTTGTTTCTTTGTTGACAGCACTGGCAGAAATCCCAATTAGCACTGTTGAGACTGAACAGATTTAACACATACTAAAATTTGGTCTGTTTCAACCAGCAACAGAGAAAAGGAAAAAAGATTCTTAGAGAAAATTGACCTTACAGAGTACAGTATTACTTCCCTTCTATGTCTGTTTTCTTTATTTCTGCACACACAGAGAACAAAACTTAAAAAGAAAAACAGGTAGGCAGCCCTGACATCCCAGTGCCCAGGAGGCCTCCCCCTTTTTGACCTTTTGCTCAGCCTGCTCCCAGATGGGATGGTATCAGTGTCTGTGTCTCAGCACTCTTGGAAATGTCTCTGCGACTGTTTTCTGTGCTCTGTGTGTAAGCTCCACCCAGGAACAGAACCCTTGATGTTGTTGATCTCTCTGCTGAGCTCAGACTAGCAAACAAAATAGGATTTCAGGGTCTTATTGTTTCTTCCTCATTAAGCCTCCGAATTTGTTTCATTTCAGATATATACCCTATGGCAGAAAACCAAGCAAATCAGATTTCAGCAGGAGGAAGCACACAACACAACTGTGACAATTTACAATTGAGTGGGTTAGGATTTGTTGCTAGTGTAGGGCTTAATTAAATAGAACCCAATTTTAAAAGGTTACCCTGTGTGCAGCTGTTAATATGTAAGCACTCAGTACGGAAGGTGGAGAAAAGCTTCAAGGCAATTTATTCATTTAAACAACAACAAAAAAGCACCTAAAGAGAAAATTGGAATTGATTTTTTTTTTTTAAATCTTGTTTTATTAGTTAGAACCAGGTCTTAGGTAGCAGATTTAAAATCTGTAGCCAGAAAAGTGACTGTGAAGTCAACAAACTCTTAGACCCATATTCAACAGCAGAAGGAAACAGAATAGGACAGAAAATATTTTTACACAACAAGTAAAAGCTGAGCCTGCCAAAGATGACTACAGTTGCAGCTATGTTACTGCCAACAGTGCATATGTTTCACATGGGCAGCTGAATGCCTTCTATTCAGTGTGTAAGAATCCTGTTCTCCTGACCTATATTAACTGGAAATGCTCTAAAACTTTCTGAAACAGAAACCGCTCACGTATAATTACTCCCTGCTCTGTAAAACTTCTGAAGGTTTCTTCACACATGTATACATGGGCTATTGTTCTTAGTATTCCAATTAAAAGGTAGTTGCCTTCACTTCAAATTTGAACAAAACAGCCAAACCCCAGTAATTCCAAATATGACTAGATTGCATCCTAAGTGGGCTTCTTGGCAAGCACAGAGTCCAGATGAGATATATTGTGAGAATATTTTAGATCTCCCTGCTGGCCTCCATGCCCGGATTCTCCCCTTAGAAACAGTGTCCGTATATGTGCGTGTGTGAATGGAAAACAGCACAGATTTTGTCCTACAGGGAATCAACGTGCTCAGGGAAAGTGTCCAGGTCTGGAAACTGGGAAGGTTTCCCAGATCCCAAAGTACAGACATAGACAGTGAGAGGCAGGGTCTGGCTCCTCAGTTCTCTGGTTTTCATAATCCAATTGTCCAAAAGGGTCTGAATGCTGGCTTAAAAATCTTCACTGTCCTCTGGTTTTTGATAAAAGCTGTCTTCAGGAAAGAAACAATTATTAATTCTGATGTGAAAAGCTTCAGATCCCAGTTCTCAGGTTCTCGTGAATAGGTTTGTTCAGAAATCAAAAGAAGGACCCAAATAAGGTTCTTGGTTAAGACAGAGAAAACATCCACCAATTAAGCAAAGCACATGGGAAAACACAGTTCTGAGGAATGCTGTGGTACAACTCTTGAACAGCATCCACTAAGCAGAACAAACAATATTATCCCATGGCCATCCCTTCTGTAGGCTTAGGAGAGAGCATTCAAACATAAAAATACATGGAAGAGAGATAGCTACACCCAAATATGCCACCAAGACTATGGAAAATCTGTGTACTTGCTGTAAATCTATAGCCAGTGCAGTGGCCACAGACAGTACATTATTTTCTCCTATCCAATGGATTTGTGACCTACGTAGTCTATGGAAAAATTCTAGCCCTAAAGATCATCACTTCTGAATTTCAGAGGCTTCTCACAACAAATATTAAATAATTCCAAAACTCAAATGCAGTGGTTTTACATCAAATACGCACTAGGGTGTACAAGTAATATATAAAAATAAACACTTTCACATCTCACTGAAACTCTAGATAGCATTTTTTTTCTTAAGAGATTTTTCACACAAAACACTGACTAAACTAATTTGCTTGCTATCTGGATCAGTCAACAAAACAATAAATGAAAATTATTTAGTAGTATAGCAGAGTATTCACCCATTTTCTTCTCAGAAAATATTCAAATAAATAATTAGGTCAGACTAACTACATTTGGAGTGATAGTGATCTAATCCCTCCACTAAAGTTGCACTTTTCTCTCCATACTTCTGACCATCAGAATAGAATTAATGTGGCTGATAGAAATCTTATATATTGATCTCCTTCAGGATACTAGTTAACTTCATCTACTTCAGTGTTAGTTGCCAAGGGAACCAACAAATTGAGTCTGTGATAAACAGGGTAATCAATTTCAGTTCCTTCCTCTGCCTTTCTCTACTAAGCCAAAATGTCCTTTTATCTCATTAAGCTGATCAAGCATGTGTTTGGACTCTTGTTCATTTAACACAGCTCTTATGAAAAACAATCCTTCTGCTGCATCACAACAGTAAAGTCTGACAGCTGGGTGAATTGAAAGCTAGTTAAATTCACAAGATGCAAACCCGAGCTTTGTAAAAGTGGCACAGCTCGTCATAACTGAATTAAGAAATGCCCAGTCCTTGAAAGGCAGATAGACAGTGCGGACATATCTGCTGGAATTAATTTGTTCTTCATTTTTCATTCTCAGCTAGACAGAGCTAGCTGAACTGAGATGAAAAAAAACAGAAGGAAGCAACTTGTGGGCTCATACTTCAGACAGACATTAAAAAAAGACACCTAAGAAAACCTTGATGGAGTAGAATAACAATGAGATGTAAATCTAGAAAAACACTTTGGAACAAATTATTAGTGGAAAAAGTGGTTCTATGACAATCTTAGCATAGACAGCTAATGTGGTTACCATTTAAATGGTAAACCCCTAAATCACGGTCTAAATATCTTTGGATGTTTTCATCCCCCTCTTCTGCTGATAAAGTCAGTCTGGAAGAACTGTTTGGAAACTGCTGCCAATAAAGAAGGTTGGTTCTGTTATTTTGTTCATAACAGCTAGACTTTTAGGTAGCACTGAGGTAAACTAACTCAGTTTAGTTTAAACTACCTCCTCATAAACTAACTGAGGAGGTAACGGTAGCCCTTTGTCTTTGATATCTTCCCAAAAGTTTGGCTTTTGAATCGGAGTTCAGTTTCATTGAAGATTTCCTGGAATATCCTTTTGATATTCATAATTAGTATTTGGATTGACTAATTTAGGAAAGAATAAGAATCCTTTCAATAGTACCAATGAGGCTTGTGTCTAAACATTGATACTCATTATTTCTATTTTTGTAATGCTATCAGATATTTATTGTATTTTTGTGGTACACAGAGAAATATTCCAGATAAAGAGATATTAAACTTTTGGCAAGGTTCATTTAAAAGTTGCCTGAGATAAATATGTAGTTAAAAGGTTTAGAATTGGCAGATCCTATCCTACTAGTTCTGGCTTCTTATACTCCTGCCAGATGTTACCATAGGGAATGGCTTTGAACAGTCCTGAGATCTGATCTCTCTGCAATAGCTCTGCCAAACTTCAGCAGGCTGGGATATCACACCAATGAAACCAAAGACCTAGAAAGTGTTTGGCAATTTGATTGGAGTTCAAATCGCCTAGTTGTGACCTAGGGAAAAAAAATCTCCTCACTGTTTAGAATATAGACAGTTCAGAGATTTGTTATAACAGACTATCCTCATATTCAAAGGTCAAATGATCTGCCAAGATGTTCCATTACCAGATTATCTTTTGAGACATTTCACTTGGCTCTTACCCAAGAACACAAATTATTAGCAGAAGCCCTGCACACTTCCTGTAGACAACAATTCTACAAGTTCTATGAATAGTCCAGCCAACAGTAAGACATTCCACTTGTTTTTTTTAATAATAATATATGTCTTTTATTGTATTTTGTGATAAACCATGAAACAAAAGATTATCTTCTGTGAAAACCATAGGATATTTTTACTCTTTTTGTGCTGATATTTTTTGAAGTTTTTATCAGATCTCTGCTTTTTAAGAGAGAGGGACATAATGTGTCATGCTATTGTTTACTTACAGGAGCATTATTAAAGCATCATAACATATATAAAGCATGCTTAGGACTTAAGCATGCTTTATATATATTCTTGGTTCCTCTTGGTTGCTTTGTTAATATTTCTTAAATGGCAGCATAGCTAACACAAATTAAAACCATGAAAAAGCAACAGATTTAAATATAAGCCATTACTTTAGCACTCTATCTAATCTCTTCTTTTGTAGATGGCAGAAAAGGAAGGTAATTCATATGTATGCTTTGATTTAGCAATTCAGGTTGAACAGATAAAAGAGAGCTCTGAGGAATAGATAATTAAAATGAAAAGCTGTAATAATTGCTGGGTTTGGATGACAGCCTCAGTAGATGGCCCAACTTTTTAGTACTCATCATGTTTGGTTAAACCTTAGCAGTATGAGACATGTACGAAATAAATTTAAATATACAACAGATGTGCTGTTAACAACTTCAGATGCTTTAGCATCTCCTCCTGGATTTATTTTATTTGATTCTCTGGTAGCACTGAGAGACTGTTGCTACTATTTTTATTTTTTCCATGGCAAATTGTGTGCACTGTAGAGCAATCAACTGCAATTCCAAGCCCTGAAGAGGGGTTTTCAATCTCCATAAAGAAGCTTTATTTGCTGGAAGTCCTGATGATGCCATTTGGGGTGATAGAAATTCAAGACTCATCAGTGATTTCTAAGCAGTACATCACAGAATATGTTGGCCACAAGAAACACATGGCTGAGAGAAATTTGATTCCAAAGTGCCCTTTTAATTGTCACCATTTACTGTGCCTTGGCTCAAAACATGCGGAGAACTAAGAGCATTCAACCTTGTTTCCTTTCAGACAATGTCAGTCTGGAAGAGCTTTTTTCTCTCCTTTTCCCCATGAAAAATATGCTCAAAGGCACTGCCACTGGCAGAATCTCTTTAAAGCTTGTGTTTCCTCCCCAAGCAGAACTCATTCCAGAACTGGAGACCTGACCAACAAATGCAGGAAGCTTCATGTTCAGGACAAGATTGACCTGTGGTGCTGGACTAAAACCTCTCTTTCTGTATGCACTGCTTGGCAGGTGAGAGGGGATGGGAGGGCTGTGAAACACAATCTGATAAGCATACAGAGGAGCAAGGTCTTCCACAAAAGAAGTAGCAGCAGCAAACATATGAATGGGAAGAAATGTGACTCATAATCACAAAAAACTTTTGTTTCGGTAAACTGCAGTTTGATTTCACTCTCTGGGCATAATGCTTCTTCTTGTCCCTCTCTCTTCATGTCTTCTTCTCTCTTTCTATTTGTATTTGCTTATTATGAGGAGGAATTGGTCCTTACAGAAACTGTTATCTCATCTGCTCTGTAGTTCAGCTGAAGTACATCTGACTGAGGGACAACGCAATGAAGGAAGTTCTAGTTATGCGCTTAAAAGCCTGCAAAGTCCAGTCCATGGATCCAGACAAAACTCTTAAAGTAATTTTGAGGCTGACAAGTCAGTTCATTAGCTTCATCTCCTATGTAGCCAAAATTAACTGATGTATTAAATTTTTTAAAGGCACCTGTACCTTCACCATTACTCTCCTTCCTCATCCTCACCTTCCTCTCTTAAATGTCTATTGATATGTAGTTAGACTGAAACACAGTACTAAAATATTTATCTGTAAATAACAGCAATCTTAAAGGCCCCACATCTGCTTGTCCCTTCTTTGCTGTGGATTAGATTGAAAATGCATTTGTGAGAATGACCCTCATCTTTATAAATTCTGATTATACTTTAAATTATTGGTTTTATCTTTCAATCATAAGTAAGAAATTTAAGGTATTCCCTTGATCATTTATGCTGCTGTGACTTTAATATTTTGAAGCTGATATAAATTAAAATATAGCACACATTATCAATTTTTATACACTTAATGTTTTAGAACATTCTATTTCTTATAACCATACAAATTAGTTTTCAATTTTCAATTTAATATATACAGTAAAATTATTTGATCTGTCAGAATTATCTATATTGCCTGAAACAGAAATACCGGCTGCCACAGCACAAAAACACCACTACAGTAACTTCATAATTGACTGAGAAATGGAGCATTTATTTCCTACTTGCTTGTAGAGTCCACAAAGTCCAGAGTCTGCCCTGTGCTAAACAAGCTATGCTCCCTTTAATGATGTCCATTTAATTATGAAGGAAACTATAATATCATAAACTAACAGACACAATTTTTTTTACAGAAAATGTAAAAGAATGCCACCAAAAAATCAGATCTGCCGTATTGCCTTCAGATCTGCCGTATTGCCTTCAAACTACTACTGGCCCTCAAATGTACAGGGTGCAGACATGAGTTTTCAGACTTGTTAGACTCTAAGTTTGCCTAAATCTCCACATTTTCTTACGCTGTCTTGATCTGGGTTTTTTTGCAATATAGACATATTTATGAGGTGTAATTGGAAATCTGCCTTGGGTAGAGGTTCATGTGTATCTGGAATGGATCAGCATTTGCATCTTGATTTGCGCTTGTCTGGGAAATATCAGCTGCAGAATATCCATGAAACACTTTAATATCTCAACCCAGACCAACAACTTAAAATACCAAGTACTTTAAAAGCACACTAGCTGTGATGACATTAATCATGTGCTAAAGTGTGTGTCAGGATAAGGCCTGACAACACCAGAAGGCTGTGAAAAGAACACAGATAATTCTCACAACCATCAAAGTTATTCATAAAACAATAATACTCTGCACATGCAAAGACTGTGGAATCTAGCCTCATCTAACCACTATTTTTCCCAGATTTGATGGCACTGAAAACAATTAAATGGCCACTTATTCCTTAAACCATTTTGTGCCAATGTACCCTATGAGACATTCTGTTATGTGATGGGAGAGAAAAATTAATGACAGCATTCACTGGGAGTTGGTGGATGTGGCTGGCAAAGGGGGAAGAGCAAAAATAAAGAGCAGGCAATTTTTATGATTTTAGCTTGGACATCTATTTAATCTCAAATATTCAGTGTAATGAGTTGAAATAAAACAGTGAAGACATTATATCTCCCTTTCAGGATTAGTCAGTATACCCTGTTGTTAGCTGCCTGGTTTAGGATTCAAGTTAATATTTCAAAATAACTCCTGCAGGCAAATTGTTTCACTATCTGTTGAGAGACAGTGAGCTCGTTTGCATGGCGATATTTAGCTTGTGAGACTTTTACAGCACTCTGACAGTTTGCAAAATAGAGCAACCTCTGCAGCTTTTTGAGAAGGATAATTACATAGCTCAATTTCATTTATCTAGCATGTACAGGCACAGTTATATTTAAATGGCTGAAATTGCCTGACACTGAAAAATAATTCCACCTTGCTTTACTTGTAATTGATCTAGCTGAAATAACCCTGTATTTCATACCTGTATTGTCCTTTCATGTAAGTAATCGATCTGAATGATGCTAACTAATACTATACAATACAATACAATACAATAGAAATAAACTCTAAATGTTGAGGTTTCCACCATAGGAAACATTGTTCTTTGTGTTCAGTTTGACAGATCTCACTCATTAAGTGACAATCAAATGGCAAACAGAGGTTGGTGCTGACAGGCAAGCGTTAATCCACACAACGTGAGAGCTGTCAGCTTGCCCATAGCATGGTCAGAGATAAACCTTCCTGTCTCTCCACAGTAATGCCTAGATCTTACCTAAGAAGCACAGTCAAACCCTTCGTGATAATGATTTCCATTAGGCAAACATCCACTTCTAGCCATTTGAGGGAGTTGTCAAGTTACCACTTTCACTTGTTAATTGTCAGTTAATGATCCAGGGATGAATTTTGCTCTAGATCTGTCTGAAGGACAAAGATTCAGTGCCAACACTGCCTCTCAAAGCATTTAACTGGAGAGCCCCAAAAGCCAAGGAAATTTAGCTTGGTCTGGGCAAATATTTCTGAAAGAGCAAAAGAGCTCAGAGCACCTGCTATTTCTAAAATAAAAATAAAAATAAATAAAAGAGAACACTCGGAAAGGATAAAAATCCAGACAATTTGAGGACAACTTGATTTTCACTGTGTGCTTGTTTCTCCAGATCATCAACAAAAACATTGAATAAAACCTGTCCCTCACCAGCGCTAAAGACTTGGTTTCCATTATGAAAAGCCCTACTCTTTACTTCCTACACCTCAATTGTTTTCAGTACTCAAAAGGACCTTACCCCTAAACCCATGGCAATTTACAAGAGAAAACACTCAGAAATTCAACCCAATTATAATCATGATCAAGAATTGGATCCTTTCAAAATTGTTCATGTTACATTCACACATGCAGACACAGAATGAGGTGTAAGATATGTCAGGGGGGAAGTGGGGAAGAGAGAGAGGGAAAGAACCTCTGCACTTATTCATAGCCTCCCTTTTTTTTTTTTTTTTTTTTTTTGTCAAGGAGTGCTAGAGAAACTCTACTCATGATCAGGACTATTAAATAGTGCAAGAACTGTACAGATAGTCCAGTGCTCTAAAGAACACACACATAATTAGAGACACCATGAATTAATAAACCATACTGTAAAGGAAGTTCCATAAGGAGCCTAAGAATATTTTTTTTTGCAGCATTGTTGACCATAAAGAATGCTAGAAAGACAGCTATAATGAAAGAGCTCATAAAGTAAAACAATTAGGATGGTCTAGAAAACGCGATGTTGGGAAAATGAATGGCTAGTACCAATTACTGGTATCCAGGAAACTGGAAAAAAGTGAAGTGACAAGGTAAAAGTATTTCTTTTCTCTGGCTGTAATAAGAAATCAGAAAAGCTGCTGGTAAATACAAGTGAGTAAGCCCTACTAAACTGCAAAATATTATTGGAAAAGCCACAGTTACATCAGAGGGGAAAAAACCTTCCTAGTAGAAGTATCCAAATGACAGGCATAGCTTTGTTTCGCCAAAGACTATTCCAAAACAGATTGCAATGATGACACTCATAAGATATCTGCAGAAATAGAATATGAAAGCACACAGCAAGGATCCCTCAGAGAACAATCATCCATCTCTGGTAAACTGATTTTTTAAGCATGACCACAAAATGCTGGATTATGGAATTAGTCAATATGTTATTTGGCTTCCAAGACAGGGACAAAATGGTTACAACATATATTAGAACCTAGCAATCAGAAAACAAAACCAAAACAAATCAAACAAAAAACCCCAACAAAACAAAACAAAAGAACAAACCCAAACAAAATAAAAACCCAAACAAACAAAACCCCCAAAAAACCAAAAACATACCCCAACAACAACAAACAACAAAACCAAAACAGAATAACGAAAAGCAAAGCCGTAAAGAGCAAGAAAAAGGGACTGCAAGATTGGAAATTCTTGTTGAAAGATGGCATTTGATGAGCCATAGACATAGAGGACATGAGGAACCCTAGGTTTCTTTCTCAGAAACTTGACTTCAAAAGTACATTGTCACTTCAAAAGTATTTTCTTCTTTTGTGCCATGTATAAATGCTGCAGGTCTGTTGACTATAGCAGTTTGAGCTGTTATGCAAGACTGACTGAGATGAAATATTTCTTCATATTGAGTGGGCCACTGTGATGAAGAGCATAAAATCAGCACTCTTATAAAATTACATGATCTTTGAAGTGTATTTATACTTACAACCGGAATCTTTGACTGGAATGTATTATAAGAGGACTTGAGAGAAGGTATTTTAAATAAAGCCCATTTGCTTTTATCAATCATATTGAGCTCATATAATGTTCTAGTCTTGTTCAAAGTACCTAAAACCTGCAGATCCAGTACAAATATTTCAAATAAATTTGTTTGGATAAAAGTTAAGAACTCACTATAATCCTGCAGAGATTAATTGAACTACCATGTTGCAAAGTAGTCAGTAATGAAATTACTAAAAGCTGCCCTGGAGTTTTCATTAGCACTAATACATTTGCGTTTGAGACAGAAATAATTGTGTTTTTCTTAATACAGAATAATTTGGTTAGGAAGCAAAATTGATTATTCTTATAATCTTTCTGCAAATTAATGATTTGATAGCAGTATCCAATATATTCAACATACCTCACTGAGCAGTGTAGCAAGTTTGGCATGGCATTGGCTATGAGAAATAAGGGTATATTTTGAGTAGCAAGCTCTAACATTTCCTTGTTTATCTTAGCTCAGCATGGAGGTTCTGCGGGCCATGCAGACGGCCTGGTGACGCTGCTTATTCTTGCCAGTGCCTACACATGCCAGTCACCCCACTGCTGGCAGAACTCATTGAGCAGTAGTGTTGTGGTTTGTTCCCCAGCTGGCAGCTCAGTCTCACACAGCTCTGTGTCACTCCATAGGGCTACTCCGAGGAAAATCAGCTCCACCCCAGCCAAAACCTTCACAGTTGTACCTCTGCAGGTCTGTCAGCCAGTTACAAATAGCTTCAATAGTAGGTCTGCTCCTGGAAGAGGAAACTGAAAAAGAGATGAAGACCTGGAAACTATTCAGAAAATAATTGTAAGAATGATCCTGAAATCCCATTCCTTAACCCCACCTGTGTGGGGTCTGGAGAACCAGGGAAAGGCTTGCTGTGCTCCCCTGGAGAGCCAACTCCTAAGGCACAGCCCTTCAGTTAGGGTGGGCAAATGATCACTCCCAGAGACTTTGCAGTCATATGTTGATTTCTTCCATCCCATTAGCCCTATAGTTCTGCCCTACCCCTCAAGGTCCCTATAAAAACCCCAGCTTTCCCTGCCTGAGTGGTTCCTCTCTCACTGGACTCCTCAGGGAAGAAGCTCAATAAAGGCTCTCCTTGGAAGGCCACAGGAAAACCTCGTCACTCCTTCTGCATTGCTGGGATCCCAGAAGAGCTGAAATCACCTGGTGTGAGCAGAGATGTGCCTGTGCCCCCAAGGTGCCTTTTGCAAAACACTTCTTCAAGAACGCTGTGGCACTCTCAACAACACCCACTGCAACACACCTGGACAAGATGAAGTGGTCTGTAACTGCATGCAAGAAGAAATTTCTAATACCAGACAGTTCCTTCCTCAACGCCAAAAGGCATAATAGAATTCATCAATTACAAAGTGATCCTAGAAGATGTTATTGTTTTCAAACGCTACAACAATTGTTGTGTGTGCACAGTGCACACTCTGTCAGTTGAAAAATGTAGTTTAAATCATTTATTGGATATTTAATATTCAGGTACAAAAATTATTGTCTTAGGAACATTTGTTTTGCAGCAGGTCAGGCTGATGTACTGCAAGTTTGGCCTCTGCTCTTAAAATCCATGGCTACACCTGTTTCATGAAAGGCAATCATTTATTACAAATGCCATCTTCTGGCATTCCAGGGGACTTTGAATACACTTTTTTCAATCTTACTAACTAAGTTTGATACTCTCAGTGGATTCCAGAGACAGTGATGTCAGAAAGTGAGTAAACAAGCAAAATGAGAATAAAAAATGAGGGGGGCAGCATCTTGAGAATCCTACCTATTATTTGTTTGGTAGTTTTGCCTCAAATAATTTTCAAAGATTTATTACATTATTATTATAATAATTTTAAGAATAGAGAGATTTAGAAACAAATACTTGAAATAAAAAGCTGAGCAAGAAAACTTTAAAATGGAGCCCACCTGTTCTTCCAGTCCCCAACCCTGAGCAAAGAGGATTACAGTGACTCCTTTAGAAACATTAGATTTGTTTCAACCATTGACAAAGATCCTGATCTGACAGAGGAATTAATAGACCATTTAGTCAAAAGCATGATTGTTAGCTTTCAGAGTGCCAAGCTTAAAGTGGTAAGCGCAGAACAAACCCAGACTGGAAAATAAATACTAAAAAGGAAAACTTAAAAAGCATTAAATGGAAGTAAGAACCCATACATCAGAATTTTTCTTCATACTATTCATACTAGATGAACAGGAAGGAAACAAACACATTTGCTCTGAAACTTCATCAAAATAAAAGTAATTTAGCTCGACTGAACTGCAAAGCTGTTTTCAAACAAGTTCTCACTTTTTGGGGTTTTTTTTGGGTTTTTTAACAAAATGTTTTAAGGCTAGATTGAGTAAATCATACCTGGCAAGTAACGTAACTCCTGGAAGACAGACAAACTCACCTGTGACACACAGCTTGGTGAGACATTTCACGTGGGGAATGGGATTACCAAACTGCAACACACTGGTGAGCCCACTAAGTGACAAGATAAAAGTTAGCAACACAAGGTTATTTTCCCTGTTTAATATCCAGTCCAGGGGGGGAGCAGAGGCAAGCAGGCCATATGCAGCTCCTATGGGAGCAATCGCTGGCCATCCCCATGCACCCAGCAATGCATGACCAAGCACTGCTTCTGGGGAACTGTTTTAAACGCTGGGCATGTGTCTATTACAAAAAAACCCAAGAACTTGTGCCCTGCAACTTCATATTCTATTCTTGAACTGTGACTTCCTTACTGAAATAAGTATATAAGCAATATATTTGCTGAATCCGGCCCAGTGACTAGGTACAATAAAAAAAGGCAAAAATGTTGATAGTCATCACTGGGAGGGGGTGGCAGGAGTGTCTGGAAATAGCAAGTGTTGCATTTGAATTGGCATAAATTAGGAAAAAAAATCAAAGAAATAATGGTTGGATTAACAAAAGCATTAAATTGTCATCCTTGTAGGTACCTAAATTACAAAAAAAAGAGTCCTGTTCTACTGCCATCTAGACATAAACATGTGTACTTGTCTTTGGTGACCAAAATTCCAAGATTAATGCTTATTAGGATATGAGGGATATTACAATGATACAATTTTTTGGGCAGTTTTGATAATAATAGACAGAATTATTGCCTTCCTCGCACTTTGAAAATACCAAGCATGCACTTTGTTTCTCTTCCCTGCTTAGCACTATATTTGCACAAATTTTTGAAGGCACACCTAAGAGATGTCTAAGTAGAAAGATTATAGTCTCATTTGTCTAGAGGCTCTATGTGATTAAATGTATTTAAATGGAATAGCGCCTGATATAACTTCAAAAGCCACCTTTGTCTCCCATTAACCTACACTAATTAACAGGTGATTGAATGCTCTCTGAACCCTTTACATGGAAAGATGTTAGCACAAAATTGCTTTTTCAGCTGTGTGGACAAAATTACTCTTTCTTCTTGCTCATAGCATGTATATATGTTCCAAATATGTATGTTCCTATAAGTACATCAATCCAATTATTCAGTAGTTACCTTTTACAGTTTTTATCTGAGGTTTTTAGACTTCAATTAAATATGAAGCATATTTGTGCATGTTTTAGTAAATGGTTAACTGAAAACATTCCCCCACTGAGAAAGCCAGAAAATCCAGGCCTGATGCTGAGTGCACTGTTCATGTGAGGTTTACATTACTAAATTAAGTGTTGAACTGTGATAAGAGAAGAATTTTCTTCATGACATTTGAAGGTAAATAATTGCTTTCACATGGTTTACCTCCAACACTTGGCAATCAAAGTGCACCCTGACACACTTGCTTCCACTCCCTCTTCCCTGTCAGAGAAGAAGCAGAAACAAATCACAATCAGATACAAAGGTATAATGCTCATGACTATTTGTTTTTAATTAGAGTAGATTAAAACTGCTGCCCTGAAGCCTGTAGCATTTTCACTCTTATGAGGTTGACGTACAGCATGCTGAAAAATTAGATACTGCAGATTTCACCTAATGCCAATAGGAAGCTTTCCATTTATCTTTAATCACTGTTAAGACAAGGTCTTCAGCCATTTCGACTAAATCTTTTACTTGATACTAGTGCTACAAAAATACAAGCAGCATGGTTACTGCCTTTAAACTTAGCTCTATCACATTATTCACTGTTTTCTACTGGTAGTAAGAAAATGGGTGGTAATCACCCCCTCAAAGTCATCAGCATGGGGAAAAGCTTTCAGATATTCTTCACTGAAGTAGCACTTAAAACACAGTTCATTTTTCTCTTTTTTTTTTTCCTCAGAGCTAAGCCACCAATGTCTGTGTCTGATGTCTCTTACCTGTCTGCTCATTCATCCAAAGAAAAATCAACTTTCTTTAAAGAAACACTGTCTTTGTTTCCAACAATGATGAGATTCTATGTGTAGACACCCTATTTCAATTTGTTGGTTGTGTGAAAGATTTCGACAGCTGCTTACTGTTTCAGTGAGCCAAAAGAAGTGTTAATGTTTTTCCAGGATATTACATGTCATGTGTTAATGCTGACTTCCCCATTGAGTGCATTTTAGCTTTTACATAGAAGACACTCTTCCTGTCTAATTACTAGCAGAGAGTCCAAAGAACTTATATGGATGAAAGACTCACTTTATTAGGTGTACAGGCATGCATCCTTACTTACCAGGTATTAATTAACTTTCAAAGAACGGATCAGAATTTACTGAGTATATGTAAAATTATTTTCTCTCACCATTGCATTCCCTCATGATGGTTATTGGTTATTGCTTAGTACCTTCCCACCAAGAACAGGACAAATGTTTTTGACTTTTCATTGATTCAAAGTTTGTAAACAGACACATATTAATACCTACTTGAATGAAAAGATAAATTAGATTAATCAATATTCTGAAAAATACGTATTTATCAAATAACCTATTCTGCAAATTAAATACAATAAATAAAATACTCCTACAAATAGAAGCGGACAGTAAGGCCCATGGTAGCATATCATAATTTTGTAATACCTATATCATGAAAATACAAAACATCAGAATTTTTCCCTCTTTTTAGCAGAACTGTTGCCTTCACACTCATCTGTGAAAGAAAACTTTAATGGAAAACCTAAATCAAGACCAACGTCCCTTTTTTTGTATAGAAATTTCAGTTAACAGCTTGGAAAGATTTCAGTTCACAGGCTGAAGGAAAAATGCAGGGGAGTTTGCTTTTTAAAATTAAGCAACTCAAATTCCAGGATTTTTGTGCCTTCTGTTTGTGCAGACACAGTACATTGATCTTTTTTATTGAAACAAGTTCATTTGTGCTACCCACACAACAAAGAAAAGTTAGTTAAATGAAGAAAGTAACTTGAAGGTAAAGAGACATGAGCAAAGCTCTGAAGATGAAAATTTCCTGTGGAACCTTCCCAGGCTGATCATTCCCAAGGCCTGAGCAGCCTCAGCGCCGAGGTCAGAAACTTTCCCTGCTGGGACCAAGCCCCTCCACCATGGGTGGCTCCGAGGGGTCCCTGCTGGGCTCCTGCCGCCAAGTGGACCACCAAGGAGGACCCCAAACAGCCCAAAACCCTGGGCTTTTGCACCCTCTCAGTCTGCTCGAGGGCAGGTCTTGCTCTCCTTCCTGAATCTTTGACTCCTACCCTCCTGTCCACGTCCATCCTCCTTGCTGGCAGCTCCCATCTTCACCACCTTGGTTATCCCCAAAGGTCAATTGCTGCCAGGTCCTGCTGTCTCTCAGTGTCCACTCACCTAGCTGGCCTCATCCATCTTCAAGCCCTTAGTTATCCCAAAGGCTGGAAATTCAAGGCCTCTTGTCTTAAGCTTCCACCCAGGGCTCAGTCTGCATTTCTGTCTTGATCTCAACCTGCAGCTTGTGGGTCCTGCTACCCAGGTCAGATGTATTCCTCCACCAGCTTAACAGAATAATAAGATTTTTATAGGCTGAGATTCAAAAGGAAAATTCTCAATGATTTCTTATTAATTCTGTTCATTTCTTTAGTGAGTCACCCTCAGATCTCCTCAAATGCATTGCACTTGAAAGGCAAGAGGTTCCTGCCTTCCTTTCGTTAGCTTAAGTCACTTGTAAGGGAAGAAAAAGCTGTTACCATGAGCTTGCAGAGATGTGATCAGACAAATTGACAGATTTCATGTATTCTGTTATTTATGCAGCAGAGATACCACTTTTTCAAATTCCAACTTCAGTTACACTGACAAGTACAAAGAGATTTTGTATAGATAGAAAGGTTTCTTCTGATTTACAAGTACAAATATGAGAAAAATATCTCCCCCAACAGAGATCTAAAAGTAACATCCCAAAAGCTGCTAAACATTTAAAGGCAAAAGGAAATAAAAAAAGACACTAAAACAACTCAAACTCAGGCGCTTCATGTTAAGGTGTGATGTCCTAATTACAGTCTAATTAAGACATTAGTGGTCATTCAGTCTTCTGACAAGCTTCCAAACAGGTATATGTAGGTATATCAACATTTGCCCACAGTCTGGCAACACAAGAACTATAAAGACTGAAGAGCAATTTGAAAGAGAATTTCTGTGCCTGGAGAAATGGAGTTGTGTAGCATATAACACAAAATTATGAATGTCACTTAGGCAGCAAACATAATCAATACTATTTTTAAAATTGTTTTTTTCATTTAACTCAGATGCTAACAAAAGCTGCCCAGTCCTTCTTCCACAGTGGAAAAAATACACCTTTCATCTATAAAGACCCTTATTGCATCCTAATTTAGGTAACAATAGAAAGGACATAAACATTACAATCCCTGCAGGAAGACTTAAACTTAGAAGGAAAAAGAAAATTTATCCCAGTTGGATTTCTGTGTTTCTTTTTCCCATTTTTCTGAAAAAAATACACTGAAAGAAGCATCTTCCTTCCTTATGAAAATGCAGGTTTCTTCAGCAATCTTGACTTTGGCAATAAAAAGTAATTCTTCAGATGGGGTTTTCTAGAGGACAGATATTAGCAATAACATCTGCTGCCTGCCTGTTCTAGTCAGAAATTCAGTCTATGTACCCAATTCTATTCCCAATAGATTTTTTTTTTAATGACACATTAATCTAAGTGTTTGAAAAAGCTAAATTTCATATGACTCATACCTCTTCCTGTTAAAATAGACTAATCGTCATGTTTATCCACACAGCACATGCAGCCCCATCAATAGCAGAAGGGCTTTCCTGGACTTGAATACATAACACTAGACTGCCATCACCCTTTTTGATTTATCCTTTCAGTAGGAAAACACAAGAATGAGCAAGCTGGAAGATGCAAGTCTGCTGGTTGACCATTTCTGTACTCCTCAACTAGCTCACTCTGTGTTTTTCTTGGATCTAGATGAGGACAGGTGATTCAAATCCTATAATCGTAGATTCACAGAATGATTTAGGTTGGAAGGCACCCTAAAGATCATCCAGCTCCAGGGACCTTCCACTAGACCAGGCTCCTCAGAGTCCCATCCAGCCTGGCCTCGAACACTTTCAGGGATGGGGCATTCCCAGCTGCTCTGGGCAACCTGTGCCACTGCCTCCCCACCCTCACAGTAAAAAATTTCTCCCTAATATCTAATCTGAACCTACTCTCTGTCTGTTGGAAGCCACTTCTTCTTGTCCTGTCACTACATGCTCCTGTAAAGAGTCCTTCTCTACCTTTCTTGTAGGCAGTCTTCAAGCACTGGATGGCCACAATCAGGTCATTCTAGAGCCTCCTCTTCTCCATGCTGAACAAAACCAATCATCTCAGCTTTTCCTCACAGGAGAGCTTCTCCAGACCTGTGATCATCTTGGTGGCTTCCTTTAGGCTTGTTCAAATGGGTCCATGTTCTTTTTATGCTGGGAGCCCAGCTCTGTGTGCAGTGCTCCAGGTGGGTCTCAGCAGAGCAGAGCAGAGCAGAGGGGCAGAATCCCCTCCCTGCCCTGCTGCCCACGGGGCTCTGGGTGCAGCCCAGGACACGTTTGGCTCTCTGGGCTGGGAGTGCCATGGCTGGGCCATGTGCAGCCTCTCACCCACAGCAACCCCAAGCCCTTCTGGGCAGGGCTGCCCTGGGGCTCTTCATGACCAGCCTGTGCTGATACCAGGGGTTGTTCCAGCCCAGGTGCAGCACCAGCACCTGGCCTTGAGCCTCATTCAATGCCTATGGACGCACTTCTCAAACTCGTCCAGGTCCCTCTGGATGGCATCCCATCCTTCAGAATTGTCACCAGCACCACTCAGCTTGGTGTCATCTGCTAATTTTCTGAGGATGATTCCTTCGTTGATTCCATTATTGAAGATATAAAATAACAAAGTCCCAATACAGACCCCTGAGGGACATTGTTGTTACTGATCAATCAGGACTCAGAGCCATTGACCATATGGATGTCCAACTGCTTTCTCGTCCATCTTGCAGTCCATCCATCAAATCCATGTCTCTCCAATTTAGACAGAAGGATGTTGTGGCGAACACTGTTGAAGGCTTTACAGAAGTGCAGCTAAATCTGTAGCCCTTCCTTGCCCACTGATGTGGTCACTCCATCATCGAAGGTCACTGGGTTGGTGAAACAGGATTTGGTGAAGCCATGTTGGCTGTCTCAGATCACCTCCCTATCCTCTAAAGCATAGCATAGCTTCTACAAGGATCTCTCACATGATTTTCCCAGGCACACACATGAGGCTGGAAGGTCAGTCATTCCCAGGGTCACCTTTCAAGGCCTTATAAAGATAGGTCCAACGCTTGGGACTTTACCTGACTGCCATGACTTCTCCAACATCATGGGAAGTGGCTTGGCAACTACATCAGCCAACTCTCTCAAGGCATCAGCTTCCTGGGAATTATATTCAGGATCTTCAGGTGGACACAAACTTGGTCTTTACTGACATTGATGTTGTGGTTAAAGCCCGACTGGAAATTAAACAATATGTAGCTACTCATTCAAGCCCCCTCTTTCCCCTAACAACCTGATGGCATATAGAGGAGAATCAAAGTAAAACTTGTAGGTCAAGATAAGAACAGTTTAATAACTGAAAAGAAATTTTTAAAATACAGTAATATTGAAAATAATAATTATAATTACAAGGAAAAAACAAGTGATACCCAATGTAATTGCTCATCACCCACTGACAGATGCCAGACCCCCTTCCCTAACCCAGGCTTGCCTCTCTTCAGGGTAATTGGCCCCAGATAATACACCAGGCATGACATTTTATAGTGTGGAATATCCTTTTGGTCAGTTCAGATCACCAGTCCCAGCTAGGCTTCCTACCAGTTTCTTTTGTGTACCTCCTCACTGGCCAAGAAAGGAGTCCTTGACTTAGCATAAACACAATTAGCAAAAACTGAAAACATCAGTGTGTTATCAACACCATTTTCATTCCAAATCCAAAACACAGCACTGTAACGGCTACTGAGAACAAATTAACTCTCCCCTAGCCTGAAACCAAGACAAGTGGGAAGTTCTTTGCTTGGTCCATCCCTATAAGGGTCAGCAGCCCTCTAAAAGACAACTAGCAAAGTTTGATCTATGCAACAGGTCCTGGCCATCTGCAGACATACAAGGGAAAAGCAATTCAGTTCATGAAGCTTGTTCTTGTCTTTGGGAAAAGGGCTTTGAATCTGGGCATTTCTCCAGAAGCCTTTGGAGGGTCTTAAACCCTTTGGTGGGTGGGAAAACAACAGAGCATTTGAAAAGAGCAATCCCTGTCCCATTGGGAGAAAAGGGGGTTTAAACTTCTGCTTTTAGGATGACACTCTGAATTTCACATCTTAAATGGAGATGGAAAGTAATACCTGTCTAAATATATCATATGATAAACTATGAACAGAGATGTATGCAGAAACTTGGCATAGATCTTCATCATACTGGTCTCTGGATCCAAGTTAACTGTATAAAAACCACATACTGCAACACATAAGGTTATTTTTTTGAAATCTAGCCCCAGATTTATACATTTAATTGTTTCTAATATGTTTTACTCTGTTTACAAAATAAATTGCAATAAATAATTGAAAGTTCTTCAGCACATTTTAGATTTGGTCAGTCCTCTCGGGACAGAAGTGGCCAGCAGCTAAAGCACTTAATTGTCCTTGTCCTTATTAAGCAGAAAGACTCCACATTTAAACACACGCACAACATTAAAATACTGCATAACTGTTAGGAAGCTGTGACTAGAGCCTGGCATTTGCAAGCTGGTTCTCTTCCCAGTAACATGGATCTCTACCTTCCCAGGCAGAAAATCTCCTTTGCAGGTAGAAACTGCCTTCTGCCTTACCAGAACCTGCTGCTCTGGCATTAGAAAAGAGACGGAAAACAACAGCCTAACACAGTCTGAGGATGGGACACAAATGCCCCAACTCCTCATTGTTGAAAGCCATGGGAACCTCAGCATAGAATTTATCTCATGTACTAGACTGCAATCCAAACCCCAGGATAGTCATGAGTGAGACCTGGAGGAGTCTCCTTAGAGGATCAGTGGTGCTCAGCGTGTGCACGCCAACCGGCTCCGCAGAAAATGCTCTTATTTTTTGGTAACATGTGGGCATCATTTGGCAAGATATTTTCATTTCTTAATATGAATGCTCTGGAAACAGACTGCTGAAGGGGCTTAGGCAACTATATAGAAAGAAATAAAAATTAATATAAGGAACAACAAAATTTGGTGGTTGTCACAGAAGGGTTTGAGTTGGAAGGGACCTCAAAGATCATTTAGCTCCAATAACCTTGCCATCCTTCCAATAGAAAAGTCTGCTCAAAGATGATCATGACCCTGCTCTTCATTTACCAGCTGTTATATCAGCTTTGAGATGTGATACAATTGTTTCTGATTTAATTCTTGAGTTTGTAGTAGTTGTACCTGCCGAAGGGATACAGTTCATACCTACAGCCCACTCACTGCTTTCACAGACAGAGCTCTGGATGTATGAATGCTCAGGATTTGGTAGCTATTGAAACCAGTCACAGGTACCACCTTACTGAGAAGTAAAATTTTCTAGATAATGCCCAAACATTCTTGGCATTGGCGCTACTCTTACAATTCTGTATTTTACCTGTTTTCCTTTTGTGGTACAATTTGGCCTATATTCATATCTTTAACTGTATCATTTTTTTATGCTCAGCATTTTCTTTATTTATCCCATACTTCTGAATGCATGCCAGTTAATCAGAACCATGCACTGAACTTTGAGAACTATTCTGGAGGATCTATTTCCATTTCCTGCATGTATCATAAAAAACCAGTCTGCAGACATATGCAAAATGCACAAAAAAAATCCCCCCAAACAGCCACTACAACCAACCCCTCTCACCCACTTCCAGATCAGCATCAGACACAAACCAGATTGGTTTTAGGCAAGTTTTCACAATACCCGAACACCACAAAACCAGTATAAGATAACACAGGAAAAAGAACTTAATGTTCACAAAGACCTCTTTCGAGTATAGTTGTGAAATAGAGAATTTTGCAGCACAGGAAGCAAGAAAATGGACCACTCACCACAAGAAAATGGAACACATAGGTTGAGAGACACCCAACTGGGACAGGATGAAAAATGGAAGAAATAGAGACACTGATGAATGGCCTGTGCTGTAGCCATACAAAGGGAGTGGGATTTGTGTAGACTCTTAAAGACAGCAGGACCACCAGAGTCAGGGGTGGTAGAACACAGGAGCACAGGCAGAGTGGACTTGAAATGGTGACTTGTCCTGGGAAAAGCAAAATAATACCTGAGACACAAAAACAAAGGGACGATCTAGGAGAAGGATATCAAAAATTTGCTTTGAAAATTAAAAGCTGTTCAATATTGGAAAGGACATGAACAGCCAATGTATTTGCAGCAACTTGGATAATAGCTATAGATGTTCATTATCCCTTTGCAAAACCATAGCCAGGGGTAAGTGATATTGAATTATTACGTGTTAGGTGAAATAGCATGAATAAAAACCCAGTTGCACAATAAATATACTCGTTAACACCTTAACTCAAACCTTAGCCCACATGATGCGAACAAGACATCTTTGGGGTGTGCCCCAGCTACTTGCTGTCTTCACAAAAGCTTTGAAAATTCTTTACTTTGTGGGATCACAGCAGAGGTCAGATAAAATAGTGTGTGTGAATGGGAAACTGCTATTGAATATTTCTTAAATATATAATAGAAGAAATAAATAACGCTGTTTTCTGAAGTTTCACTTCAGGACATTTGATACAGGCTACAGAAATACATTCTAATTACACTGAACCAGCTGATAGAACTCATCAATCCAGCTTATCGAGGAGGGCAAAGGGATTGAACCAGTTCAAGGAATACAGACCATCTACCCCTAGTAGCCTCCAGTTTGGAGTGTCCCTAAGCAACTGACTGCATAAAGCCAGGGAACACAGTAGGGAAAAGACCAGTCCACGGTTGCTCTTATCCTCTCTAATAACTTTCTACTAATGGAGACCAGGATACTTTGGTCTGATTCGATACAACTGCTCATTAACCGGATCACAATGAGATGATATAGTGATGAAAACTTCAAAAGGGAGCAACACAATAAAATTCAGAAATCCAATACAGAGCAAACTGTCTGTCTGCTAGCACTCACTCAGCAGAATTGCTTTCTTGAAGTTTTACTTTCAAGGTTTACTGTTATTTCCAAATTCACAGACTTGGACAAAAAGAAAACAAAATGAGCACAAGTCTTACTACAGACTGAAACTGCCTATTTGCTTTCAGCATTTTGATTTAAATCTGTAAAGCAGTAACTGAAGCACTGCACATGAAAATTACAATACTTTATGTTCATTAAATACTATGAAGTAGTCAAAATGAAAACAATTCTGCAGCCTTTTTGCACTTTGCTTAGCTTGAGTTAAGATCTTATAAATTCTTTGAGCCTCTCCAATTGAGACTGAGCCAAGGTCCAGCATAATTTTGCAATGGTCACAGGTTGGCTGAAAAAGCACATTCCAACCCAGGTATTCAAAGATGATATTTTTATTTTTACAGTTTAACTACAGGAAGTGTGCAGTGGCTTCTACATTTTTAACCATGTAGAGCTCATCTTGGCTGCAGTACTAAGGATTATATCCCACCTGATTGCCTCTCTCTAAAACTATAGTTGAACAAATTGATGTGTCTCTACTATTAAGTTCTCTATAAAATTCAGTGTAAAATGACATTGTTTAATTACTTATGGAAAGGAAGTTGAGCCAAATAGTCTTGAAATTAGTTACTTTTAGTATATGTGATTTTGCTATAGAAACATCTGGGAAGATTCCCTCCAAAATTAAAACCAAGAAATATTCAACACTTTATATGCTTTCAAAATAGACAGTGAAGTAACAGCTCTGCAAAGAGTAGAGTTCAGAGATGTCAAGCAATTGGTAATATCTTTTTTCTATTATCCAATCAAGAACTAGAAAAATACTCTTCACAGTATTGAATATTATGCTTATTTTAAAGCTGCACATTAGGCAGCAAACAAAGCATCATCTCTCTTGCCCTCAGCTTCCTGCCTACTCAAAAGACAAAACTAGAGCAACCATATACCCAAATTGTATGTAATATGAAAGAAAAGGGCAGTTACTGAGGTGGTTTTTCCTTTGTCATCACCAGCGTTATTAAGATAGCCTGGTCTGATGAGCAAAATCAGACATTCAAGTTCTAAACTGCAAAGAGATCCTCAGAAATTAACATAGTCTACATGTTGCAATGCCTAGGTTTTTAGAATTTTCTCTTCATGTCTCATTAATATGTTTAACACTGCTAATTTCAATAAAGGGTAAGATTTTTTTCTCTAAATAATAATTTACTACAAGTGTGTTTAATATTACAAACTTCGGAAAAACTCAACCATTTGGGCCACACACTTCCCATGCTTTATATGCAGAGTAATTGGTACACCTGAAAAAAGACAGCTAAGGGTCTAAGAAGAGAGTATAGAGCAGCTGAGGCTAGGTTAGGAAGTCCCAGAAATCTGTGCATAACTGAAATGGAGTTATGAACTTAAATCTTTTCCACATGGACTTCCAAAAGCTTATTCATATTTTATTTTAAAAGGATGAAATATGTTTTCTCAGCACATCAATATGGTCAATTACAAAAGCCACAATAAATACACCAGAAATCATATATTCATGATGTGCTGCAAACCTCGTTTAACTGGATCTGAGTAGGCTTCTGCCAGAAAAGCACATTTCTTTGTCAGGAGGAATTTCTCCACTGAAAGGGTTATTAAGCATTTGAATCAGCTGCCCAGGAAGGTAGTGGAGTCTCCATCCCTGGAAGTGTTCAAGAAATGACTGGATGTGGTATTTAGTGCTCTGGATTAGTTGACCAGGTGATGTTTGGTAAAAGGTTGGATTTGATGCTCTTGGAGGTCTTCTCCAACCTTAATGATTCTGTGATTCTTTTCTGTTGTTCTGTATATTCACTCAGGCTGGCAGCAACGCTCAAGTCGCCACCTCAACCAGCTGCTAAAAAAGCTTCAGTGTAATTTAAATCTGAAACTGCACCCCTACAAGGATTTATTAAAAAAACAAAGTCCCGATTTCTTTAATCAACAAAAACTTGACATAATTTTGCTTTTGAACATGTAAATATAGAAATGGTTCCCAGTTCACATAATGCATTTTACTGGAAACAGAAACCTACAGAAAGTCATTCTGGTCTGTCCTGGTTTCAGTTAGGATAGACTTAATTTCCTCTCACCAGCTGTTAAAATGCTGTGCTTTGGATCTGAACTGGCTGCCAGTTGTTGATAACACACTGATGTTCTGTTTTTTTCTAACTCATGCTTATCCTAAGTCTAGGAGTTTTTTCTTGTCTCATGCTCCACCAATGAGGAGATACCCAAAAGAAACTGGAAGAGAGCTTTAGATTGTCTAAATTCTGAATTTCTAATAGAGTTCCAGCTCTATTCAATCCCATGGTAATAACTTGATATATGAGGTTGACAAACATTGCATATTGTCCAAAAAAAGTTGTGGCTTTACTGACAATAGGTTAATTGGTGAAATTCACTAAATGCTACCAAGATTGGAATTCCCTTTCAAATTTAGTTGCACTATCCCAGAATACCTTTCAAATTTCAGTAGGAGAAGTGCCCTCATTGCCTTTACTTCTAATTAGGGGGGACAGTCAACTGTATCCACAACTCATCTTGGATACAATTAAAGCATAAGAGATACTGGTTTGTGCTGCACCTAGAGCACTTTTCACTATTATCAGGTGATTCTGTTCATCAGCCCCTTTCCACTTAGTTAATATATCTGATAAGAGCCATTGATTAGTTCCTAATGCTGATAGAGAAGATCTAAGTGGATGCTCCAGCTGGTATCAGTCACTTGTTAGTGAATTTATCTTGTTGGCTAGGAGTTCAGCTTTCATCTTAACACTCCTAATCCCTCCCCAGAATGCCTGTCACATCTCTCCTTGATCATTTTGGAGACGTGAGGGTCAGTCCATGCAACCATGCTGGCCATCCTGTGCAAGATGTGCTCAGGAGTGGTGAGTAGCCTGGTTTAATTGCAGAGATATTGACCTGCACTGATAATTCCACTTATTTGAGAGACCATAAAGGACTAAATAGCACTTGTTGCTGGCCTGTATTGTTGATGGCATAGGGTCCAATTTTAGAAATTTGTGGAAGTAAAAATTTCAATACTCCTATAGGGGGTATTAGAGGTAGTGGAAGGCATTGTGTAGACTGTGTTAGTCTCCATTGTGTCAATATGCATTGTGCCAACATACATTTATCCCAGTTACAGTTGTGCATATATCTTCACGTGTATACAACTTCCTAGGCTTGCAAGTCTTTGGGATATCTTCCTTCTAGTTGCTATCCTCATTTCTCTGAACTGAGGGTCCTCTCAGAACCATGTTAATTAGACCCTGGATAGCGCTGCTAGACTGTCTCTGAATTACAGCTCTTGGAATGCCTGACACTGAGACTTGATTGCACAGCTCTCTCCACCTCCAAGTCTTGGGTGGATGATCAGGGAGCTCGGGTTCTGGGGAATTTTTTTGTCTGATCTTGTGACTTGTATTTTCAATGTCACTAGATGCATTACCCCTTCCCATCTTTCACCCAAAATTTATGCTATCATGCTTTAATACTGCCATTACAGGGATACCTCTGCATAGTAGGGCTTCTCCCTGATCTACAACAATCTCTATTACAACCAACAGAGAGCACTGAAGTCAGTGTATATCTCAATTTCATCATGTTTTGCAATGAGATAACACTTGAGGATGTCTCCCTAAATTAATTAATGAGTTTAGTAAGACATAGCTCACAGGCTGAAATGGGAACACTAATAGGGTTATGCTTGTGCATTGTCTGGATACAGGCAACTTTTGTAATAGCTGTAGAGAGCCCATTCAAGGATCTAATGGTCATTAACAGAGGCTCTTCTCAGCCCAATATAGTGCTTTGCTTGTTATCAAGTAGGGAGCATTGGTTCAGAATTTAGACACCATTACCCCAAAATCCCTTGGATTCTTCACTATTTAGTAAAATTCTATCTCCTGTGGTTAGACACACTTGCCATAACTATTCAGTTTCATTTTTACCTGGCTTACAGCCACAGTGTTCTTACTACCTGAATAAAATTGATGGGATCATTTTCCAGGTGTGATTTCCTTTTCCGCCCAGTGGTCCAGTTGGTACTTCGGCTTTTATAATTGATCTGGCTTCATATTCAGGGAGATTTGGAAGATGCATTCCATGCTATACCATCTGGGTTCTTGGAACCATCATCACCATTATTGTCATCATCACATGAAGCTCTAGTCCTCATGACCCAAATGGCAGTTTAAAAATGTGCCATAAAAAGTGACAGCAGGCCTTAGAAAGTGTGAGAAGCTTATGCTGACAAAGCTTAAATCCCACTGGATAGGTGGCAGAGTACAACTGATAAGCATAGACGCATGCCTAATTGATTACTCCTTACAAACCTATAATAGCCACTACTGACAAAGTGAGAAATATATAGTATATTTTCAAGTGTTTGTTACCATTTTTGACTTTTAGGGAAAGAACTCCATTTCAGCCTTAGCAAACATGCTTGTAAATATGTTCTTAACTATTACTGCAAAGTTTAGCTGAAAGCCATATATCCTCTTAATTTTTTTAGACAATGGTCTATCCAGATTGCTTCATGGAAGTGCATCTCTCAATTGAAAATATGTAGGAAACAAAGATTACTTTGGTCATGTTACAAAAACAGCACTGAAGTCAGATACTTAAAGGCGGCAAAGTGAATACTCCTAAAATACTGCAGTATTTTTATTTATTTCTGTGTATTGAACCCTCAGGACTACTGCAATACTCAGCTGGTGCCAAGGCAAGGAGAGCAAATTTTAGTCAATAGTACAGACTCCAAGAAAGCAGTACTGGCATCTATTGCACAGGCAACCTCTTCACACTGCTGCAGAGAGGCTTGTGTCAGGGGAGTCAGCAACTGCCACATTCATACAAGTCTGACAGTGTACAGTCAGGATACGACCAAAAGGTACCATATGCTGACCCTGCTATAGGAGGCATATTCCAGTCCATACAGTTCTTTGAAGTAATGCATGCTCTCCTGAGATATTACTATAACGTCATTTTCAATTCAAGGGGCCCAAAGGAATGAGGGCTGCGTTGCAACTTGTCAGAGCAGTGCTTCCATAACAGGGAGCTGAAGTGGACAGTATGTGCTGAATGCCCAGGGGTATAACACGAGAGCACATGAGCATCTAAAGATTCAGCAACAGTGGTTAGAGGGCAGTTTCCACACTGGCTACAGCTTTGGTGCATGCTAATCCTTTAGGTGTGCCTGGACCAGCTGGCACAGGTTAGTGGACAGACAGGACAGCCAAAGACTGGCTGGCACAGTCAGAGTAAATGTCCATGCCAAAGCATCAAATCTAGAGGAAAACTCTCTTCATCTGGTAAAGAAAAATTATTATTTCTGTAGTTACTATTTATTGCCAAGTAGGCATGCTGCCTCTGTAAAAAGGCCAGTGTCCCAGTTACTCTCTTGGCAAACTGCAACCCCAAGGCTGGGAAACAGCTGTAACTGTGTGCAAGGTCCACTATCTCAGCTTTTTGAAACCTTTGGCTTGCACATTGGCAACTGCACAAAATTACACCCCTCACTACATATCAGAAAACTAATAATGCAGCTTGTAATCTCTAAAGATCAAAGTTACAGTGCAGCGTTGGTAAAGTTATGCAGTGCTGGTAACATGCCAACACGTACACCTTAACCAGATTTATCTGCAGGACAGTTTCATCATTTATGAAACTATTGTACTGAAATTCTCTTACCTCAGGTCACCTTGGTTGGATCATCTGCATATCTATCAGTTTTTATACTTTTTGAATGCATTTCCTTAATTATATGTCCGTATTACACAAATTAGTTCATGCTATACGACTCACCAAAAAGAAAACAACTTCCTTGTGCATTTTTTTTCTGTATGGACAATCCTAATTAATTTTTCTTCTATTAATTATTTACCTTTAACAGTGTAGAAGATAAATATAAGATGAATTTTTTACAAAAAAAAATATTTTTTAAAACTCCACCTTTGAAAATAAAGGTATTCTAGTCATGTTTTCTGCTCCTCCAGTGTTAGCTTGCTAGTATTTATGAATAAGATGACAAAAGCAAAGCTTTAATTCTTTTTCTCATTGTCGAGCTGCAAAGTTAAATTTAAATATCTGTTTAGCAGAAAGGCCACAAGATGTACTCTGCTGCTAGGACAACATTGACTGAATAACTTGAATTTTTGGTTCTTTCAAAATTTTTTCAGTATTTGGTGTTCCAATCCTATCACTCTTATGAAAAATATATTATTGCAACCATTAGAATAATATCTTCATTTATATAACTATATTAAATAAGTTATTACACATTATAGCTTATTACTTTAGCAACCTAAAGTGAGGCACAAAACAGCAGCATCATTCTGCTCCAAAATTCAAGGAGAGGTGGAGTTATAGCACTATTCTAGTGCCGTCATTTGGGTAGGACAAAACAACTTTAGGGCTCCTAAAAGGGAAGTAATTGGCAAACTGTGATATTGCACAGGCTTCTTCAGATGGCCTTTTATACAGAAACAAGGAATTTTTCTTAAAAACCTGTTAAGCCTGTTCTTGCCTCCCTATCCTGCTAATCACCTGCCTCTCTATCTATGGAAAGAAATGCCAAAGACAAATTCATTCCTAGCTGAAACCTTAATGGGATGAAAACTTGGATATTAAAACTCAGTTATAGGAGTATGGACAGGTAACACATATCGACTGGGTATTCTTTTTCAGATTTGGGTTGTTTTGGGGTATTTTTGGGTGTGGAAGGGGCTGTTTGGTGAGTTTTGGGGGTTTCTCCCTATTTGTTTGTTGGTTTGGGGGTTTTGGCATTGTGGGATATGTTGGTTTTTTTTTTTCTTTTAGTTTGGGGTTTTTTGTTTTTTAGCTTGGGTTTTTTTGTTTGTATGGTTGGCTTTTTTGAATTGAGTGAAAGGAATATTATTGTAAGAAGTAGATTTCAATTTCACAAAAACTCTTGAGGAAGACTTGTTTTTTCAATTTAAAATGCTAACAATCAATGAAAGAAGAGAAGTGCTATTTATGGAATTGTGTCCAATATCAGGAAATAAAAGGCACTCCTATAAGGTTCATTCATCTAGGGACTGAAATTCCAGAGAACTGAGGTTGAGTATTTGTGCACAATCTATTCACAGGCCCATTGTTCAGTGAAACTAAACAATAAGAACTCCAATCACTGCCTTTTTATGGAATACATCAGAAAAGACAGTTCAATATTAAGAAGCAGATTGAAGCAAAAACTGAATTCTTGACTGTTCTGAACTCCCCTGTAGGTCACAGCATAGGGAGACCCAAGACTTATGATGATGCACAAAATTACCAAAAACCCTTCTGTCTGTCAGTGAGCATCTTTGGGTCCATGGAGAAAATACCCAATTGTCTTTCCCGCGCAAATACCACCCTGCACTTATCAGCCTTCACTCTTCAGACACTGAAATAAGAAAAGAAGCTCCAGTTGAGAGCGGTCCCCAATACCAGGGTCACCAGTCCCACACCAGTGCATGCTCCACAGCCATTACTAGTACTAACTAGCATATTTACAGTGCTGGAACGTTTCTGTAAATACAAGCACCGGGGAAATTCCTTGGCACATGAGGAATTACTCTGCTCATTCTCATGCTGTGCCCTCCTTAGTTATACTGGCTCATTTGCCAGCCTTTATTGCACCCAGGAAGTCCACTTTTCGACTTCTTGCTGCGTGTAAAGTCTTTTAGCACTGAGTTACAATTGCATGCCACAGAGTTTCATTCTGTAAGCAGGGCAGAAGATCCTTCAGTTCCAGTTAAACGTTCAACCAAGGAATGACTCAGAAATTTTCCCATGAATGCCTGTAAAACAATCCTGGAATGAGCTCCTTTAGACTACAAATAGTTATAACATCTCTCACACTTCCTTTATATGGAGCAAACTGATTTGTCCCACCATTTCTTTGGCCACAGATGTGATCAATAGAATACAGTTTCTTTTCATGCACAAGACACGTAAATAACAGCAAAGCATGACCATCACACTGCCATTTCACAGGATGTGAAAGGGATAGAAAGATGTCCCCAAAATCTGATACATAAGGGAGGACCACTGCCCTGCACAAGACACCATTGCCATCTCAAGGTGCTGCCAAACATTCTCCAACAGCCTATGAAAAGGAGTCTGATAGTGGTTGGTCAGAGTGAATCCATAGTGATTGTGTAGGTACCATGCGTCAACACAACCTGGATTAACCAAAGGTTCATTCCAGACCACTGCATTATTTATTGCCATTAATGGTAAAAGACTCTCTGTCATTACTCTGTCCTTTCTCCTCTACATAATTATACTTTCTCCTCATGCTATCTTTCCTTCCTTCCTAAAATTTATTTCTGCATCCTATAAATATAGAAAATCTTATAAAAATGTCCTTATATATAACAATCTTATATAGGCAAGGTATTATAAATAATGTTGTCCTCCTGTTTTTGTCAGAAAAAACGTTTACTTTTTTCTAGCAGTAATTGTCATTTAAGTTCAGCATGGCTGTGTCAGAATACTAAGTTCTCTATGCTTTGTATGAAACAGTGACAACTAGGGAAGTCGATTAGCTCTAAACCTACTTGCTAACAGCATGACAAATGTAGGAAAAATTACTTCTGTTTCTATGTAGACACTAGAATCAAAATGACATTTTATGGTTTTATAACCAGAATTCCCTATATTACAAGATAAAATGCAAGTACATTCATCATTTATTAATATATATTAAAGTGAATTGAACATTGATGAGTTGGAAAAACAGAGCAAAGGTTTGTTTGCTTCATCTAAGTGATACATTAAATAAACTAAAGCAGACAAAACAAATAGTCTGGCAAAATGCTAACAGTGGGTCTAGAATTCACTGCAACTGCAAATACAGAGAATCTTTGTTAGCAGTGAATCACTAATAAAAATAACATTCAGTTAATGATAAAAAGATCTGTTTAGGGATAAGACATTAAATGTTGTGCAAAAAAATCAGCAGTTATGAGACTCCCACCTGTCTCTAGAAGCCACTGAGGCAGAAATTACACTTCTGGGAAAAAAAGGACAAAAAATTAAACAGTCAATAAAATTATCTGGAAGCTTAACAAAGACATATGAATACAGACAGAACTAAGTAAATTAAGAAATCAAATTCCTGAGGACAGAGTATAATGAGGGATGTAATGTGAGTCTTTCCATTATCAGCTTCTGAAACTAGAAGATTATTTAAAATTCTGCCCAGTCATTCAGAAGACTACTTTTTCTGAAAAATTACAAAATAAACCTAGAAATTGAGTCCAGGGGTTATTTCTTTATTTACTGACAGAAGTAACTCTTGCTAGAAACAAGGACAGTAAAAACTTTTTCTGTAAAACAGCTTTACAAAAAAAAAAAAAATATCCCCAAACTGCCAATTGCAGTAGAGGGTAAGGGAAAAATGAGGGAATGAATAAAACAGTATGGGAACAGGAATCAGTGATTTTTTTACTGAGGAGATTTGGTGCCCACTGTACCCTTAGTATGCCAGCTACCAGTCACACGGGAATCAGTTTGGGGGTCATCTGCAATATGGTAAATTGCTTTTGAAGGGGTTCCCCAAAGACTATTTATAGATTTCAGACTATTTTAGACTGACAGACTGTGAAAGACTCAGTGCCGATGAAGTTCAAGGCTACCTCAAATCCTTTAGCTGGTCAGACTTGATGTATGATGATCAGCCAGTAAACGAGTTCAAAGCGCTGTTCCTCAGAGGTTACAAGGAATTGTAAGACTTCATGGTGGGAAAAACCCAGTAACTTGGCAGTTCTCTAAAGAACTGGTTTCCAGATCCTGCTCAAGCCTTCAGCACTGAGAAAAGTCCTGGCTGCTGAGCATTTTATGATCTTCTGTGATTTGTCTCTCACACATTTGTCCTTCTAGAAGGAATATCCCTAGGTAGTGGGTGACAGCCCTGCCCATGGCAGAAGGGTTGGAACTATGAGGTCCCTTCCAACCCAGGTCATTCTGTGATTCTGTGAAGTAGCAGTCACAGAAATTTTCTCACAGAATGTCTCTAGCTGACAAAGCCTTCCCCCACCCCTGAGTACTTCTCCTGGCTGCCTGAGCCTGCTTTTGCCCTCTACATCAAGTTCATGTTGTGAATGAAGGAAACTTGCAAAGTGAATTGAAATCTGATTTCACAATGCTAAGCACTCAATAGTATCTTACCAACCTATTTTAAGGTATCTAATTTAAGGGAAGCCCCAACACTGGAGTAATTTATACTCTGGGCAAAGTTTCCCAAGTGGCAGATGAACTCCATCAGAATTAGAAAGAGAGCAGCACTGCCAAGCTCACTACTAATTCTTGTCCCTAAGTGGCACATCTCCATGTCTTTTATCTATCTTCAGGGATAATGACTCCACCACATCCCTGGGCAGCCTGTTCCAGTGCTTGACAACCCTTTCTGTGGAGAATTTTTTCCTAAAATCCCATCTAAACTTTCCCTGAAACAACTTCAGGCCATTCCCTCTCTTTCTGTACTTGTTATCTAGGAAAAGATGCTCACGCGCCACCTCACTACAACTTTCTTTCAGACAGTTTTGGAGGGCGGTAAGGGCTCCCCTGAGCCTCCTTTTCTCCAGTCTAAACAACCTCAGCACCCGCAGCTGCTCCTCACAGCACTTGCAATCCAGACCCTTCACTATCTCCATTGCCTGTCTCTGGACACACTCCAGCACGTCAGAGTCTTTCCTGTCATGAGGGGACCCAGAACTGGACAGAGACCTCAAGCTGAAGCCTCAATAGTGCCAAGTACACAGGGAAAAGCTCTGGTCCTGCTGTCACACCATGGCTGATCCAAGCCAGAATTCCATCAGTGTTTGTGGCCATGTGGGCACACCCTGGCTCACATTCAGCTGGTGCTGACCAGCATCCCCTGCTCATTTTCCACTGCTCAGCTTCTAACCCCTCTGCCCCAGCTTGGAGCGCTGTCTGGAATTGCTGTAAACAGCAAGGCACTGGGCCTTGTTGAACATCACTCCATTGGCCTCAGCCCATGATCCAGCCTGTCCAGATCCCTCTGCAGAGCCTTCCTGCCCTCCAGCAGATCCACACTCTCACCCAGCTTGGTGTCATCTGCAAACTGACTGAGGCTGCACTTGTAACCCTCATCCAGCTCATCAACAAAGACATTGTTGACACTGGCCACAGTGCTGAGCCCGGGGGAACTCCACTAGTGACCAGGAAGTAAATCCATTCACCACGTCTCCCTGGACACAGTCAGCCAGCCAGTTCTTTATCTAGGGAAGAGTGTATCCATCTACACCACAGGAAGCCACTTTCTCCAGAGCAATGCTGTAGGAAGCAGTGTCCAAGGCTTTACTTGAACAACTAAGTGGCTCACGTGCCAGAGAAGGAGGTTGTGTTGGTCAAGCAGGACCTGCTTTTCATAACCCCATCTGGCTGGGTCTGATTCCCTGGTTGTCCTGCATGTGCTGTGTGATGGCACTCAAGACTTCCCATGTCCTTCCCCAGCACCAAGGCCTGGTTGACAGGCCTGTAGTTCCCTGGATCCTCCTTCCAGGTCTTTTTGTAGATGGTTATCCTATTTGCCAACCTGGGGCCTCCCCAGTTAGCCAGGAATGCTGATAAATAATTCAAAGTGTCTCAGTGATCACCACCTGCTTCTTCAGTACCCTTGAGTGAATCTCATCAGGCCCCATAGACCAATGTGTATCTAAGTGATGTAGCAGGCCACTGAGCATTTCCCTTGGATTATGTGGGCTTTTTTCTGCTCCCCAATCACGTACTCCAGGAATTTTGAGAACATTGAGAACACCTGTTTTTACTCTTAAAGACTGAGGCAAAGACAAAGAGCAATGCTACATCTTAGAAGGATTTTTAACATAACCACTGTAGCCTCCAATCCATCTCAAAGAGATTAATCTGAAAATATTAGATAATATCTTTGTTGGCTGTGGTGTTCCATTCAGCATGGATGCATGCACCCATGTAGAGTTAATTAGGACTGATATTGCCTCCCTGATCCACAACTATGGTCACATTATCAGAAAATATATTTTATCAGTGCGAATTGTCTGAATCCTCATCAGTTGGTCTTATCACTTTTTTCTATTTTGTTTTATTTTTTGTATGTTGCACCCTGCAGCCTGGTCAGTGAGGCCCCTGATCTGGCTGTGCGAGGGCCATAGCTAGTCTCTTCAGATGGAGTGTGTGCAATGCCGCTATGAACAAGCCCAAGTGGCACTGTTCCCTGTAGAGCACTGCCCTCTAGCTTGATTTCATGTCAAATCCCACTAGCACTCAACATTTACACTTTTTGCTTTGCCAAGACAGATTAGTTATATAGTACGTCCTGATGATGCTGTAGTGAAAAAAAACTGAACACTTACTGCTGGCACATGATACAGAAATGCTGTGACCTTGAAGAATTTTCTAACCAGCAGCTAAATTCTCTTCCACATTTTTGAGCAGCAAATATTTAAGAGTTTTATTAAAAGCACATCAGTTTCACCAGGATATGGAAAGGCACAGTTGGAATAACATGATGGCAAAAACACACAACCAGAAGACAAAGGTACAAAGCAAGGAGCTCTTGGTACATGCATCACTTGATATTATATTTATGCAACTGCTAAGGGGTTATAATACCATTAACATTAGTGCTAATGACAGGAAAAAAATACTCCAACTGAAACAGTTCAGAAGCATTTGGAGTAACTTTTGTCAAATAATAGTGACAGAATATTTTGTTGAAATCTATGAAACGTTTGAGTTGAGAGAAGGATGAATACATCAGTACGAATATTCTTCCAAAATAACTAAATTTTAAAACATGGTTATATCACAGTGTTTTGGGAATTTGTTTTTTCTGACTAATTTCCTATGGATGACACAATCATGAGAGGACCAGCAGGCCTCATAAACCAACCCAGCATTAACTTAATATCTCCTTCACCACTGATTTAACTTTGGATCCTATTTGACACAGCCCAGAGTCACAATTCCGGATCCTATTTGACACAGCCCAGAGTCACAATTCCATGCTCTTTCCTGACTGGGGACCTTGCTGAATGCAATGCCTACCCACAAGGACAATGTCCTGCCAAGCCTCAGCTCTATCCTGGATGCAGGAAAGTGCCTGATGTCTGTGACTGGGGCTATCCATCCCCCTGGCTGGCTGCTGGGATGGGGCCTGGCTACCAAGCTCCTGCCCTGCCATCATGGGGATCCTCTGCATCCCTGCAGAGCTGCCAACCTGTGCAGTGTCACAACAACTGAAGGGCAAAAACCTTTTGGAGGAAACTAGGAATACCAGTTTCACAATAAACAAACAAAACATATTACTATAAAGTGATTTATGCATAGATTTGCATGTGATAAATGTATATGTCATAATTTAACTGTTTTTATTAACCTCATTCTTGTAAAAAACAAATACATAGCACACATTTCTATGTGATTCTGCTCAAACAGTGTATATTACTAATAATAATTCCCAGTAAAAAGTATGATTGGTACATACTATTGCATTTTCCCCACAAAATCCTTGAGGCATTATTGCAACTTTAACTACATATTTACATCTATTTCACACATACTAACATATTTTCACTTTCTATACTTTACTTACGAAATTAAAATGACAGCTCATATCACTTAATACCTAGATAAGTAACTTGATTTCATTCTTTTAGTCTAAGCAGCTACTATTGCATTGCAAAACTCCTCAATTTATATAAAACAACATGCAATGTCAATCAAGTTTTCATCTACACAAAGCAAAATGTACTTCCCTTCAGAAGTTACCTTCTCAGAAATTTTTTTAATATTGCAGGAGACAATGGAATCAACGGCATAGATCTGAGTACAATAGGGAGCATTTGTTTCAGTATTATGAAAATTCAGGCCCCTGTGCAAACCTGCAATAAAATTAAGCATGGGAAGTTTATGCAATATTTTAGAGTTGCTTTTCATGTCTTTCAATTCCTTTGATTTCCATGGATATAGTCTCCCTCTGGATCTCCAGTCTTGCATGAAAAAAACCCATTTCGGTTCTGAACACATACATCTACTTTCTTCTCCTTCTTCCCCAACTGATATTGAAAGTATCCCACTGAGAAATAATTACATGTCAATACACCAAAAATCTGAGGTACAATTATATGTCAATACACCAAAAATCTGAGGTACAAGCAGATCCAGACATGGGAGTACAGAAGCATGTGGTAGGCATCTAAAGATTCAGTCCTTTGTTCTAAGCAGTCCAAAAGGAAGTAAACATTTTGTATTGCTTTCTAAGAAGAAAATGAAGCACAGATTGAAGGTATCAAAATCAATTTACCATTATGTTTTTCAAAAAATCCTTTTACCTATCTAAATGAAATTACCATTCCCTTTCTAAATCATTTGAGGAACAGAAATATGTTATTAATACTGAATACCATTAATATTGAATTGTGCATCTCTTCACAGTATTTCCTATGATACCACAACTCTGCAAGCCTAAGTTCTTCAGAGCAGGTTAACTGGAACATATTTAATACATTCACTGTTACAAAGCTGAACTATTTCTAGTTCTAGCAACAGGACTATTACACCCACTGAAATTTTAGTTGGACAAAATGACAACTCCTGATGTCTTATAAAAATTTAGTGAAGATGAGCAAATGTCATCAGTCAGCTGATGGGAAATGAGATGCAAAAAACAGTTTTTAAAAGAGACTAGTTTCTAATGCTGGACCTTTATCCTAACATCCAGCATTAGAAATTAAGCCTCAATGCTGATGCATTCAGAGCAGCTAGTACCCTAACTTTTAAACATTCAGCTCCTAGAGACTGCTAAGGAATAAACATCATTTGATCTCGCTACTTCTCCATTCTCATAGAGTTTCTACTCTCCTAGGAATAAAATCTGCTTGCTTCAAGTAACAGCAAAACTGCAATTGATTTGCAGCGAAAACATAGAGAAAAAATTTGATTATTGTAAGGCTCAGTTCTAAAAGATAGAGATAATACTACCCAATTTGGTCAAGAAGAGAAAGAGGAACATTAAGCCTCAGTGGATTGCCTGGCAATTTTGCAGCCATTCAGTGTGGTTGGACAGGGATTAAGATGTTTTAGTTCCCTTTCTAAATCCATTTGAATAAGCTGTTTTTGTTTGAGACATTTGAGATGTAAGGATCTCAGTTTTCACCTGCTCCTTTGAGAAAGTCAGCTGCTTCTGCTGCTGGGTTTCCAGCATGGCCACAAAATGGAGCAATGGAAGCAACACCTTGGGTGTAATATTAGAGCAGCATTAGAAAGCCCTCTCACACAGCTTTCTGCTGAATTTCATTATGAACAAACTCAAAGGAATTTATATAAAACCCCAGAAATTATGAACTTCTTGTTTTACCAATTTTAATGTATTCAATATATTCTTGTCCTTTTTGGTTTTTTTTTTTAGATTCATCATAATATTATGTCCTAACAACAGTAATAAAGAGGTGGAGAAAATAAGCTGGCTGTAACAATGGGACCTCCACAGTAAGTAGGAAACCAAGTATTGGTCATGGTAAGAACGATCCTAAGGGGGAAAAAGCCACTACTCTTTCTTTTAAAGTTCCCTTGTCCACAAGTACCTAAAAACAACTGAAGAGAAAAATGTTTTAGCAAAAATTTTTTGTGATGCTTCTTAAATTTCTTTATAGAAGAAACCCATCTAAGATTTTTGTTTATCTGTGCTCTAGTTTTCTATGATCTTTATTTAAAAGCTACACAGAGAGCAACTTTACACTCACATTCATTGCCATATGTAGCTTCTATGTTGAAATTATCAAATTCAAACCGATACTTAATGTCTTCCTCAAGTATTTTTCAGGTCAAACTATTCAGATTGAATCATCTGTTCTACTTCTCCCAAAATAGACAGCATCTTTTGTTGGCCATCAAGACATTTAAATTCTTCTGGAAGATCCATGTCACTTACGACATCTGCAAGAATGACCATGATGATACTCAGACTTTATGCAATTCAGTTACTTGATAAAATCAAAGGAAAGAACAAATGAAACAGAAAGTGATAAAATTTCTCCCTTTAAATACAGAAAAATACTGATTTTGAAATATGTTGTCTGGACTGAGAATGTTCTATATTCAACCTCTGTCCCAAGCTCATTTTGTTGTTTCATTTAAAATATCCCTCATGTTGTTGTGTGTTCTGATGCTGCTAACATTCATTATTGAAACTAAATGTTTTCTATTGAAAAGCACGCTTCCTGTCCCTACAGGCTGTCTTCTTAGTGAGGAAAAGAAGCTTAATGAGGTTTCCTTGTAAGCTAATGCCACTAATAAATGCATGAACTAGGAACAAGAAAGAAATGAGGAGAGACTGCTGATTGTTTTCAAGGTCTTCATTTCAAAACAACATGTTCCCTTTAGTCCTTAAATGCTGTGGTCTCATGAAAAGACACAAACTTCAGTAACATTGAGGCTTCACAAATTCTCGATCAGGTAACACCTATTTTGGTCCTATTTCTGTAGGCAGTCAGAGAACCACAATATTATTTCAGGTTACAGGTGTAAGATCCAGCAGAAACATGGAAGAATATCCTTTATATGTGAAAGTGAGACCCTGACACAGACCAATCCTTGTTCTGAGACTCAGAAAATGGAAACTGAAAAAAACATTTAACTGTTGCTTGTGATAAAGATGAGAAGGAAGCAAACAGCAGCCAGCTGCCTACCACACAGATGAAAAAGAAAGATACATTCTGCAGACAGGTCCATTCTGCAGAAGAGAACACCACAAGAAGAAAAAAAACTCTTCTCTAAACAAGCCAGATATTTACCTGTTGTAACAAATTTGAACAGTCCATCTGCATCAACATGTGTTTGCAAATGGAAGTGAAACAGGATACTTTATATTCTAGTGAGACATTTCCCATCTCACCAGCTAATGAGACATCAAAAAGTAAAAAACAATATCAGGCAAGGACAGGCCAAGCAAGCTACTATATGATGCCAAAGTTTTAACCTCACAGAAGATTCCACTGTTTCTGTATATATTTTTTGATTGTATGTTACTAAAATTACTTACAAAGGTCCCTTACAATCTCATCCTTTCTGAAATTCTGTGAGTACTAACAGAAAATAGGACCTTCCCTTCATATTTCTTTCTGTATTCTTTATCATAACATACCTCTCAGCACTATTAGAGAGCACTTAAAGTGCTAATGTTTTGAGGGGAAAATGGATTAAATTTGTAGGCCAGAGTTATATAAATATGGAAGACAGGAAAACATTGACTAAAAAGTGTTGGGATTCATGTTATACCTTGGCAACTTTAATATATTTTGATGAAAATTAAGCTATCAGGCAGAATAAAAGTGCTCTCCTTCAGAGGAAGTATAAGGAAGATCTTCACATCTCATTCAGCATGTCACAAACAGGAACAATCCAAGGTATGCAAAAAAGAATCCAAGGACTTAGCACGAAACTTGGAAGAGCTAAAACAGTATAAGATAAAATATACACATGATCAGCAAATTTGGGGGCTAAGCAGCAGCTGGAGATTTGAACCTGAAATAAATACTCTGTAAACTACTTCTGCTCCTATAATAGCCTGTTTTTCCTGATGGTCTAATATTCAGACAATATTAAGTAAGGAATAAGTGATAAAGCTAATTCTTTAGTGTGCCATGTAGCAGTTACTAAATAATGGCACTAACTAAAACCAGACACAAGCAGCAGTTCAAGTTGCCTTGTTGAGGTCATTCTTTCTTTTTAAATACATAGTTTTCCCAAAATGGATGATACAAAAGATAGACATAAAGAGAGATTAAACCAGATGCCAGAAATGTTAATCTGATGTATCTTCATCTTTGACACCAAAGGAAGTCACACTGCTTTCATAGCTGAGTGCTTGGAAGTTTTAACATCTGTGGCTCTTTATCCATGTGATGGAAAGATTAATTCTTGACTTAGCTGCCTCATATTGATCTGGGAAAGTGACCTAAACAGACAAGCTGTAAAAAAATCAGAAATTAATTTCTGAATCCTGGCTGCTGGAATATGTTTTTTCTCAAGAACTTGTTTCATCAACTGTGGAACACTAGACTTACGATAACACAGACCTCTTATTTTTCATATTATTACCAATGCCACAAGAAATATTACATTTGTTTGCACGACTCAAAGTCAAAACAGAGGTTTATGCCTAATTAATTAAATGTTCACATACACTGTCCCCATGCTATTTTACAGTACCACTCTAGGAAAAGGACAAAGCTTTAACTACTTAGATGAGCAAAAAACTATGCCTGGTCGCATTACACCCTGATTACTGCTAAAAACTCTTTTCTGACCTGACAAACAACTCTGGTCCTGTCTAATATATCTATCTGCAATGCTTCCATTAAAGCAAAAGATCAAGAGGATAGAAAAATTAATTTAAAACATACAGAAAATGCTGTGTACTTTTTGTATGAAGACAAGTGTCTTATCTTCATTTTCAAGACCTGTCAGTTCTTTTCCTGGTTGTGCAGTTCTTTATTGAGTATGGAAAGTTCAAGTCTCCTCCAAACAGGGAGTCAGAATTGCCTCCTACTTATTTCCAAGCAGTATTTACTCTTTTTCAGACAATATATTTTGAGGAAACTACTCTTACACAAATCCATGCAGCTAACTTTGCTCTAAACCAGCCCTAGCATAGCTCAAAATTCCAAATATGTCATTTTTTTCACAGAAGAAAAGGCACAAGTTCCTCCCTTATAAAACCACACTTTGGATGGTAATTGAAACATCCAATCTACAGCCCCTCTGGGAATTGTGACATCTGCTATCTGGTCCTCATCTAGTTAGGTCTTTCCCTCTAAGGCATAACGCCCCACCAACTTTTCATCAGATTGTCACTTGGAAACAGACAAATGGGGTAGGTATTCTAACCCACTAAATGCACTCTCCCTGGAATTCCTTCTGCTCTGCTTCAGCCAGTTGTACCTCAGTATGGATTAGGCTGAGGGCTACCTAAAGTGCCCACATTTTCCTTTCCTCTTTTGTATTAAGATTCTCCTGGACTCCTGTAGTTGGGACCCGGAAGTGTCTTGAGTGCTCCCTGTAAGCTCTGCCCTCTGCAGAGAAGTCAAATGGGTTTAAGACTTCAATACCAGAAAAATATATTTGCCTAAAAGCTGCTATTTGTCTAGGTATTTACCAGCTTAGAACTAAAGTTTTCAAACACCCTTCTTACATCAGACATGAAATTTCTCCTTATCAAAAATCATGTTATTTCCTTTCCTTGAATAAAAAAAAAAAAACAACAAAAAAAAAAAACCAAAACAAACCCAACAAACCAACAAAAAAACCCCACTTTATATATAATTTTTTTTCTGGCCAAATTAAACAATTTCTTTCACAGAGCTAGATGTAAGCTAAAGTCAACCATACAAACTCAGGACCATTTGTTCCTTTTGACAATGAAATACTGCAACAACATTCAAAACAGCAGTAACAGTATAAATCAGTACACTATTTCCCCAGTTCAGTTAATTTTATTATAGAAATTTATTCAGCTGGTACCATACCAGATTTTCAGTCTTTTGTATGCTTCCTTTTCTCCTTAATAGCAGAGTGGTTTTGATAAAATTCTTTTGGTGAAGGTATAATTTCTGTATGTTTCTCTGATAAAACAGGAGTCAGAGCCACCCTGATTTACAATTGCAGTCTTACCTAGTCTCTGTGATATATTTCATTTGCAGCTCTGGGTCCCTGGACAGTTGTAAGGGTTATGCAGTACTGTTACCAATTCAGTCATTTAGAACTCTGAATTCTTTAAGAATGGGGAGAAGTTATTTGTGAGCTTCTGCTTGATGCTTGTTGTGCGCATATTGTTACTGCTTCTGTCGCCTTTCTTCCAGCATTTCGGTGTTGAGGAATAAATTTGGTGTAGTTACATCTGGGTGCAGCTGCTGTGGAGCTGCAGGTTGAGCTCTGGGTGACAGGGGGCAGAGGCCATGAATTGCCCACTTTGTGGTGGGGTGAGCAGGAGTCTAGCAGGGACTCTTGGGTCACAGGAGCCTCCCACGGTGAGAGGATTCCAGTAGTGAAAGTATCTGGTGGTGTGAGTGTGACCCCCAGAGTGCCACCTGAATGGTCACACTGGGACATTTCCACATTTGCCAGTTTGCTTGGGGCCTTACAGATTACTCTTGGAACCTACTGCCCAGGTAAAATTCTCATTTTGTAGTAATTGCTGTTCATGATGTCTTGTTTTGTACAAATAGCTGGTTTGAAAAAACCAGACATGGATTCTTCATGTAAAGGAGTGCATTCTTCACTGTGCTCCCTTACATTTCTCCGGAGGTATGCTCTGGAAGATGAGACTGTTGTATTATGTAGCACATACAGCAGTGGTTTCTTTGCCCATTTGCTGAATTTTATAGCTCTTCTCTGGCTTTGAAAAGGTACTCCCCAAACTTTTTAAAGTTTTTCCTGTACGCTAATCCAAGTAAATATCTGGACTGGGAAAATGCAAGGGTAAAGGCCAGCCTATGTCAGGACTTTCTGGAGAGCTAATGACATACACGGTGTAAAGCTGGATTTTATATCATTTAGAGTTTTACACGCTTGTGATACTGAGTTCTAAGTAGTTAAAAAATATTTGAGGACACCCTTTCCTCAAGTATTTTGTCAGCTTCTTGGTAGGGCATTATATAGCACTTGGTCGGACCCTGCTAAATGACACTTTATTTTCCCTGAGTGAAAAAGAGCCACCTGCTTGTACATGTTTTGGATGGAACAAGACCAACTGGTTCTTTACAGTTTACATTTGATTTATGCTTTGTATTTTCTCATTGAACAGACGCCACCCTGAAAACAGTTATACCTGACCTGAAAATAGGGTTGGAGAGGGCACGTGTGACCAGTTGAAAGACTTGAGGTAGTCTTGAACTTCACGAACACTAAGTCCTTCAAAGTCTGCCAGGTTTTAGATAGCTTTTGGGGAGCTCCTTCAATAAAAAATTTACCATATTGCAGATGACAAACCAAATCTGATTCCCCCATGACTGGTAGCTGGCATACTGTGGGTGCTGCAGGCACCAAATCTCCTCAGTAACAAATTAGTTTGCTGACTCTTTTCCCATCCCATTTTATTTAGCCCCTGATTTTTCCTCTCTTTTCCCTTCCACTTAGCAAACTAATGTATTTTACTGTCCTTATTTCTAACTAGAGTTCCTTCTGTCCGTAAACTGAGATCCTCAGCTTCTCGGCCCAATTTCTGACACCTCATCTAGAAAAGAAAATATAACCAAATGACACCTCTGGCAGGCTCTTCCATAAGATAAAATACACACAAATGAATATAAAACCACTGTGACTTCCTATTTTATGAAGGACATACACAGACACATCAGAATCAACTATTTTCTATGAAGGTCTGCAAAACTGCATTCAGGTAACAGGAAGGAAAAGGTTCCTTGAAGTGGGAGCTGAATGTATATATCTCTACAAGGGGCTGCTTCCTGTTGCCACCAGGTTAGGCAAATGCTTTCTATGGCTGAAGAAAACCTGAAATTCATTTCAGCTCACAGCTGAAAACAATGAAGAAAACAGCCTAATTAAGCAGTGTGCTGGACAGTACCACAATATCAGGCATGAATGATTGCTTAGGCTCTTTCCCACAGTATTCAGACCCCTGCAAACTAACTTTACTACTTGTAAACAAAAAGTTTTAACCTCCAGAGAGTCCTATCAAACACCTGGCACTGAGACGCACTGAGACTTTCTGTCAGATTAGGCAAGACCACTGGGTGGCTCAGCACCTTGCAGAACTGAAGCTTTTAGAGGAGGTGAAGCCTTGAAGGCACAATAGGCAAGAGATTAGGAGAAGATGGCAATAAAAAGAGCTTTTAATTTTATTTTCCAAAATAGGTCACCCAAGACTCTTAGTCCCAAATCAGACCTGGTACTCTGATCATCAGTCTGGGTGAACAGATTGTTGCTCTCATTGTTGCTCTACTACTGACTGCTCTGCCATTTTTTTCCCTGTGTGGAACACTGTAATGTTCCTTGGTCGAGAGTCAGGAAACCTACTACTATTGCAAATGCATTAGCCAAAGAGAATGTATTAATAAAACAATGTGAGGCACCAAAACCACATCAGTTACTGAAAAGCAATCCAAAATTTGCTGTATTCATAATTCACAAAGATCAAACTGTAATGCCTTTGGAATGAAAAAAATAGATATCACATCTGAATTATGGCATCTGATCTGCAACTGAAATCTTTTGACTCAAACAGATTTAAAACCAAAACTAAGTACCTAGTCTTTTAACATGACAGCAGGGTACTCTTTCTGTTCCATTAAGTGCACCTAATTGCAGTCCAAGGCTGCACAGGCTTCTTCATCAATATATAATTTGTTTTTCAAAGCATTCTGAAGAGAAAGAGAATGAGTCAGAGATGACCAAAAGACATGCTGATTGATCCTCAAATCAGTACATTTTAATGTTCACTTACAAGAGGGAGTTTGAAGGCAGACACTGCATAATAAATACTTCCTTTCTTGTTTTTTTTTTTTAGAGAATTACCTGATCTGACTCAGAGCAGCACCAATAAAAAGAAAGGTGAAACAAGCAAACAGAAAACTGTTTAAAGTACTTTTTACACTGTTTGGAAATATTTCATTAAAAAACCATCATCTTTGAGAGGAACAGAAAGATAGGGCAATTCCAGACCTCAACTGGAAGGAGACAAATAAAAGCAATAAAAATAAGGGGTAAGGAAAAGTTAACACAAATAATCACAGTATTAACCTTTGCTTCAACTACATTAACTCAAAGCATAAACCACGCCAGTTTGTTCTCACCTTCAAGTACCTCCTTTATCAGAGTATTTGCTGCTTCAACTGTTCTATTAGAAATGCTGTGAGAGAAACTAGCCTTGAAATTATCTACTTATACTTTATCTATACTGCAGTTAATTCAGTGTTCAAAACAGTATCCATGGAACACTGGGGAAATTCATGATTTAAGTCTTAATTAGCCCTTATTGATACTCGTCTTACCTTAAAAACATTGAATCCAGAAGGGCTGATTTAGATAAAATTGTCTGCCTCAGCTGTGTCTATGCTAAACTTCTAGATAATTTCCCATCATCTTAAAGGAGAGAAGACTTCTTTTCATTTTGAACTTGCCATTCAAGAACTGATCCAAACATCTAGTTTATTTTTCTGCTTGGAACAGCAGGGAACAATGAATGTGCCAAAAGATTGCAAGAATGTAGAAGAAAGAAAGCATTATGACCTGCATGAATCTCATTTTAACCTCTCAGACTGGTTTCAATTCAGAAATGAGTAGCTTCATTCATCTGAGAGTTGTCTCCAATTATGATTACACCAGGTAAATTACTACTTCTGTATATATTCAGTTTTTTGAAACATAATTATACTTTCTAATATAGCCACATATGGGTACCAGTTTCTTGTGTCAGCATTAAATTAACCATTTTATTGATTTCTTGCCATAGTGAGCTCCATTGTTCATATGTTAACATTAAAAGTGTTTAAAAAAGGAGTTAACATAGCAAATTCATCATAAAGACACAATGCTCTTACCAGGGCCTCCTGAAGGTTCAGGTGAAGTTCAAAACATCTCAGTGGGAATGCTTAGGTTAAATACATATCAGACTGGATATACAGAATCTGGTTTCCACTAGATGTTGCTTTGTATGAAGCATGATGCATCCACATCATGTTCTTGAATATTGTGAGCTAGATTTCTAAAGGAAGAATAAATGTACCAGCTTAAATGCAATCAGTAGTATACCTTTCACAAAAAAGGCAAAATGACCACATGAGTACAAAATTTACTACAGCTTTGTAAAATTGCTTCTAAATGTAAAATTCACATGAAGATGGTTCTGAAATATTGAAGTAAGGAAATTTTGATTGAATATATAAATAAATGTATAAGGACAGCATAGGTTGGTGAATTAAATTTCTATTTTTATTCAAATTCTTTGTTTTCATTTCTACTAATTTCATTCTATGAAAACAACTAAAACCAAATTATTCTCTTTTAATATGCAAACTAAAAGTGGAGATTAAATTTTATATAAAGTTTTATAAAACTGGAATTTTCTTCTTGGGCAGCAACAACTAAGTTCAAGATTTTACTGCATTAGGTCTTCAATTAATGTATTTTTATAATACATCCATATGTAATTAAAAATGTTACCTGTCTTGCATTTATCCTCTAAACTTATTCATTATTGAATGTACACTCTAGAAATACTTCCCCTTTCTCTTTTAAAAGGACTTCTGCTGATCTTTAGGGGATTTTTCCTAATCCTTGTTGTTTATACTGTCTTGAAAAATGAAATATATTGGTTCAGTGAACTTCACTGAACATGTTTTCGTTATATTCTAGTATTTTCCTCCAGGTTTCCTCTACCTTTTTTTTTGAGTTATAATTCTGAGGTATTTCTAGATGTGGGCTGTATATACTGAGTGCTAACACTAACTATTTAGTGTGGGTCTCTCAGAAATGTCTACAGTCACATACATACTTTGTAATACTTACAGAATTAAAATTGTTATGACATGAATTAATAAATTTTTTAATAGACATGGTGAAGGAAGCTGTCTTACATTTGCAAGATTTTCACTGGGTCAAAAGTTAGGTCCAATAGCTGATCTGTGAGTAAGAGCTTCCTCTGCTCCTGTCTGTGAGTAAGAGCTTCCTCTGCTCCTGTCCGTGGAAGACAACAAATTTGTGAAGACATCAAAAAATGTACTTCCTGTATAGCAAAAGTTTTTTATAAAAAACACTGAAAAGTAATAAGCACAACTGCCTTATCACCATTAACTATATTAACTTTTAACAGGCTTTGAAGAAATTTTAAGAACATTTAAGAAAACTTATACCACTGCAATGTGATCTCAATATTTTTAACTCACTTGTAATTTAAAAAGTATAAGGAGAAAGACCCAAAACTACTTCATAGAAATAACCCATTTTTTATCAATTTTTAAAAATTAACCTGAGATTTTCCAAAGGTATTAGCTAGCTAGCTTGTAGTCTCACTCATAATGAGAAGTGAAGTCTAGGTAGATGTGAGGAAACAATTTAATTTTGATTTTTTGCCTCAACACTACATGAAGACTACCAGAGGGGTGGAGGTTGGGGCTGCACCTGTTCTGGCAGCCATTTCACGTCTCACATGGAATAGGCAGTGTCCAGGAGGAGGAGGAGAGTGACATGATCACTGTGCCCTCCAGAAAGGTTTTCCAACTTTTGGGAAAGTTGGATGGGCAGAAAGACTTTCTGATGGGCAGAAAGTCTGCACCAATGGAAATCAAACACTCCACTGGCCAATGGTCTCCTGCCAGCGAACACACCTTGGGAGAAGCCTTGGGGGATAAAATAACTGCACCAAAAGTTGCAAGGCACAGCCCTTGGCTTGCTGACTTCAGTACCTGAGACCACTGAGCCCTGTGCCCAACCTGTCCTGCTGTATCACTTCTTCTCCCTCTCCTGCTCCAGCCTCTGCTTGTCCTACATCCCTGCACACCTACCTGACACCCCTGCCTGCTTTGTCCCTGCCTACCTGGCTCCTGCCTGAGCCACCTGCTTCCAACGCTGCTCTGCCACTCCAGCTTGCTGCCTCAGTCCTGCTGCAACCCTGTCCAGGGTTCTGCTCCTCATGCCCAAGTACCCCCTCTCCTTGTTTCTGGCCTGTTAACATGGAAGCTGTGCCTTCCTTCGAAGCTGTGCCTCTCTTACAGGCCTCCCCCAGCAGGTAGTGTGCACACACCCCTGCCAGCTGGATGTCAGTGGCACTCTCTGAACTTCTAGTGGGAACACTCACTTTTTCTCCCTCCCTCCCCTTTTTCTTTGTCCCCCTCTATTCTTTTTCCTTTTCCTTCCTCTTTTTCTGCCTTTTCTGTTCTTTACTAGGGCAACACATGTTTTTTTACCAGTGAACAGTGTTTGCCTGGTTTTTGCTTAGCTTAGTCCTAGAAAAATCTTTTGTAAAAGAACCTACCAAAGTTTCCCACTGTGGAATGTAACAGTAGGATAATTTTTATATTTCAATGCTGAAAGAGAAAGTACAAAGAGGGCAGATTTGTGATATAGACTAAACAGCCATCTGATCCCAGAATATAAAATACGTATCTCCAGAGATAATAGATTCCTTGGATTAGAGGGTGAGGAACAAAAGCCAAACACAACTTTTCTACCTTGAGGATGACTTCACAAGTCGTTTAGTATTAAACACAGAATCATCAAGGTAGACACCTTCAATATCACCCAGTCCACTGATCTGCCCAGCACAGCCCCTGTAACCCTAAACCACTAAGTTACATCACCCAGAGCCAGAAGCCTCTTGAGCACCTCCAGGGATGGTCACCCTACCACCTCCCTGGGTCACCTATTCCAATGACTGACCATCTGAAAGTCAAAGTACTTTTTTTTTAATCCGATCTGAATCTCACCTGTCTCAGCTTAAGGCCATTTCCTCTTTTCCTCTCACTGCAGGCACAGTAGAATAGTCTGCCCTCCCAACTCACTACACCCTCCCTTCAGGTTGTTGTTGAGACTGATAAAATCTCCCCCAAGACTCCTCGTAAGACTGAGCTCCCAGCTGCCTCAGCTATAAGACATGTTTTCTAGGCCCCTCCCCAGTCCCACTGCCCTCCTCTGGACACAGTCCATCACATCAAACCCCTTCTGGGAGTGAGTAACCCAAAAGTGAGTGCAGTACTCTAGGAGCACCCCACCAATACTGAGTACAGGGCGGGGATGATCCCTTCCCTAGTCCTGCTGGCCACACTATTCCTGTCATTTGCCTTCTGGGCCACTTGAGCACATACTGGGCTCATATTCACCTATAGTTAACAAGCACCCCCACATCCTTTTCTGCTGAGCAGCTCTCAAGCCTGTCCTCCATGAACCTGTAAAACTGCCTGTCCCATGTGCACAATCTGGTACTTTATCTCACTTAAAGTAATGCAGTTGCCCGTGGTCCACTGATTTGAGTCTGTCCAGGTCTCCCTGTAGAGTCTTCCTACCCTTCAGTAGAATAACACACCCACCAAACTTGGTGCTGTGTGCAAACTCACATAGATGCACTCAACCCCAACATCCAAATCATGCAGTCATGCCTGGTTTTCCCCTAGTTTCCTCCTTTCCTCCTCTACACTTTCTCACGACTGTGTAGAGCCTTGGACACACCACAGTGTGTTGTGGCTATAAACACATGGGGTTTAACAGGTGCTTCCTGAGCAACTATACCAAAGGTGCTCTACAAGGCCTTCCAAGAGATTCTAAGTCTTGGGGGCCCTGCACACATCAGTGATGACTATTTCCTTCTGAAAGAGCTGCTCATTTAAAAGGTCACCCATGCTAACTCTTAGCTGTGGGAACTGTGAGGAGCCAATTCAGTTTTGATTTGTCTCAACCCGGCATGTCAGAGGCATGTTGGGGAGGGAGTGCACACATGCCACTTGCAGGACGCAGTAAGGAGGTGGGGGAAGCCTCGTCTCTGGGCAGACTTTGCCTGGCAACACCTCACATGAGGCAGTCAGTAGGAGACACTGTATCCCTCGAATGGATTCTCTAATCAGATAGCAAAAGGTCTCCACTGTGAGGAATGAAATAGTGGAGATGAGAGCTCTTTTTCAGAGTAGTAATTGGTAGTTGATGTTAATGAAGTTGATAAGCTAATTTGAAGTGCGGGTCTGTTGTTAAACATCGAATGTTAGAGTTCTAGGACTTGCCTTTAGGTGCCGCCGTTAAATGTTACTATTTTACCTTGTATTTGTATATCTCCCCGTCATACTCTGTATTTGTACCCGTGTTATTCTGTTGTTAAACATTGAATGTTTGAATTCTAAGACTTGCCTTTAGTTGCCACTGTTAGATGTTACTATTTTACCTGTATTTGTATCTCTCCCCACCATACTCTGTATTTGTACCCCTTTCCGTCTCACCCCAGATTTGTATCCATTCCCTTCGGGAACCACTTCCCCTGCTCCCCTGTTCCCAGGAGGCCTTGCCCCCGGACTGAATTCAAGTGAGAGGCTGTGGGAACTATAGGAACCCTCTCAAAACCACAAACCAGCACATGAACTTTGACTTTAACCCACACTAAGTCACCCACTCTTGACCAGAGCTGGATTCTGTCTCCTGTCACCATAACTTGGATAGTACCCAGCTTTGAGGATACCCCTGGACTACGAGCCACTATTGCCTTCCCAAGGACTCTCATGAGGACGGACGCCCCAGCTCTGCCAAAACACAAAGCTGCGCTCCTCCTCCTCAGCATCGTCCAGTGGGAGCAGCAGCGCTGTGTGCGACCCCTCGGGTTCCGCACCCAGAGCTGTCTTTAATAAAGGCCTTTCAAAGGAGCTGGTCTCCTGGCCCTATTTATCACATCCACTAATGGATGGCTGAGGAAAGTTGGACTGGACCAATGGTTCTCCTGTCTGCAGGCAGACTTTGGGAGGGGCTAGACAATATAAAAACTAACTGCTACTGGCTGGCTGCTTCTCATTTGCTGGCTCACTCCTTTGACCTGGCCCTCCCTAGTCCATTTTATTTGTCCCTTTTACCCTGGCCCCAGCCTGTCTTTTGAGCTCCTGCTCACCTTCACGCTTGTCCTACCTCTCTGTCTCCCTGCATCCAACCATGCCCACCTCAGAGCCAGTCCTCCACTGCGATCCTCATCATGACCCCATCCAGAGTTCTAGATGTCGTGCTCGAGCACCCACTCACTGTGTGTCTGGTCGCCCATCACCGCAGGGGCTGCCCCTGTGAAGCCATGCCTCTCCAAGAACTGCTCAGGCTGGTGAGCAGGCAACTAGCACCCCCAACCCCACTGCATGAACATGGACAGGACATCCTGGTCCTGATGGTGGTAGCACCTGCTTTTTCTTTCTGTCTCCCCTTTCTCTCTCTCTCTCTTCCCCCCTCATTCCTTTTCCATCTTCCTTTCTTCCTTCCTGCCTTTTCCAGTTCTCTTTAGTTTGAGTAACTTTTTTTTTTTTTTTAACCAATAAATGGTTCTCAGTAGCAGGTGTGCCTCATTAAGCTTAATTTTGTTCCTGGTGTTTCTGTGTTCCTGACATCTAATTCTAAAAGAACTCTTTGCAGTTTTCCTCAGTGGAATGGACATTTAAATTGGTGGCAGCAGTGGGACTGTCTTGAAGGAAAACTTTGTATCTTTTGGAACCATTTTGGTGTGCGTTTTGGGGAGAGATTTTTGAGGTGATAATTTATTTAAGGATTTTTATCTATTTAAAGACCAACGATGTACACATGAGGACCTAAAGATTTACTTATTGAAGTACAAACCTGAACTGTAATGAGTTGTTTTCCCTCTTGATTCATTTTCCCACAAGTCTAAAGTTGAAATATTTCTTGTTTGTAGAACCAAGTTGTAAAGTTGTAACTTCTAAGTAATTAGCATGTGGCATGCCTTCTTGAGAACTAATATTATTGATGATTGCTCCTGACAGCTCCTGGATGAACACTACATTTTCAATGGTAAGGAATGCATCACTTGCTGGGGAAGCTAGGCTTGTCGAATTGGGAAGAATCATCTGTGTCATCATGCTGTCCTACCATCATTCTGCAAAGGTCCTTGCAGAAACATGACAGAGAACATTTTGCATTTTTTAAAACAGAAAGGGAGAACTGTGACAGCTATAGCTGGTCTTCAGCTGAAAAGATAATTTGGCCATAACAGATACCAACTCAACCAGCCTAGTTCGTAAAGGGAACACAGAGTAAACAAGTCCCCAGGTTTTAAGATGACATGCTGAATTCAAGTTCAAACAACGGGAACCCAGCCAATCCCTTTCAACTGGGAATGGACCCAGTGAGCTGGGTGGAGTTAAGATCCTTGACCAACTGTATCTGTAAGCATGGGATATTCAAAACTCCTATAAAAGAAGGTGGCCCTCAATAAACTTAGGCTGTTGCTACATGAACTCGGCGTGTGTACATGTCACATTCCTTTCTCCAACATCAGCCAACATTAAATGCATTGGGGGTATCACAATCACTAGCCACTGCTGCAGTCAATCTAATACTGCCATGGGAGAAAACAAGTGTCACAGTTACCATGGCAAAAGTGAAGTTTCTCCTAAGCTTACTGCTCTGGATGTTTTGAAGGGGAGTATGTGGTATGACAACCTGGGGCAACAGTGGTTCTTTGGATCCAGTAACCACCAAATCAGATTGCTACAGATGGCCCCCAATCTTCCTGCTTCAAAATTCACAATTGTTGAACCATGTCCATTGCCTTTGGGAGCCAGAGAGGGGAACTAACCCAAGTCCTGGAGGATTTGAAAAAAATGAGAAACTGTTATTTCTGTTCATTCACCATTCAACTCCTATTGGAATATGAATCCCAATATTACCAGTTATATTGTGCCTGGGCCAGTCTGACCCTCGCTGCTGGGCCAAAGGCAGCAACTGTGGTGTAATCACCCCAGAGATCCCTTGGCTTGCTGGAGATTGCAGCAGGGCACTGAACAAGTCCAGGCTTGTTAGGAACTCGGTTTACCTCAGGAGGAAGGCTTCAGGCGAATGGTGAGGAGTAAAGGAGATGAATTCTGCTGGAGGGTTTATATCCAGAGGTTTATTCCATGGTTACAGAGGTCTGAACATGGGCAACTGCTCCAACAGAATGCCGACCGCATGGCTCGATTCACCTTTTAAGCTCAGGGACAGGGGAAGGGGAGGGGACAGGTGAGCCACCCAACCAGGTGAGAGGGGCAGGGTCTCAGGGGGGGATGACACCTAGACAGGCCAATGACCCCTGGGCCTGAGGGGCATCCTTTGAACTTGACCAACCACACGATGCCTTGCTGGAATGTTAAGCCTGATTGACAGCCCAGCAGGGGGCAAGGGGGGAAGGGGAAGAGAGGTATTGGCACACCTGGGGAAGGAAGTTTACAACACACTGCAACAAACTCCCCACTGTGGTCAGTGAGAAAACTGACTAGATCCATCTTAATGCCAATACAAATCCTTTGATATCAACCATAGCTAACATTGCTGAGCTCATAGCCAGCATCCAGAAGAAAGCACACTATGTCATGGCCACTACTGATATTAAGGACATGTTTGATTTTTATGCTGCTTTTACAGCCAGGGGATCAAGACTGCTTTGCCTTTACGTGGGATGGGCAGTAATAAACATTTATTAGGCTTCTTCAAGGGTACAAACATTCACCTACCCTGGCTCATCATGCTCTGTTAAAAGAACTGGGAATACTACTAGTAAGAGAGACAGTTAAAATTTATCAATATATTGATGATACACTCATTGGAGGGAACCAGAAGGAGGAGGCTGGGACTACTCAAATTAACATTATGACTCACCTGGGATGATTTAGGGTTAGAGGTTCCTCCAGAGAAAATCCAAACTCTTTCAGAAAAAGTACATTTTCTAGAAATTTGGTGGAAAGGAGAATTGACATGCATTCTCAATGACACTCTTTCCAATTTGGAACAAATTAAAATGCCTGTTGGAGTTGGTTCAGCATTACAAGAAGAAAACCTCAGCTTAAGGCCATGCGAATACCCTTTTTAGTCCTGGTGAGCAAAAGGTTCACTCCCAAGATTCCCCTGTTCAGTTATGTAAATTGGTGCTAGGAAGTTCTAGGTTCTCCTTGTTACTATTGATTACTTTTTGCTGCAGAAATTGTAATATTCCTAATCATTCTCTCCCATTTGATGCTTCTCTCAGATCTCCTTAACCCCTCCCTATACTCAAGTGGATAACTACCTCTGTTCTACTTTGCACCCAGCTCTTTTTCCAGTTTGTTCCTAATAACGTGAACATCGTCCTGTTTGGATTTTTCACCTTTTTAAAGTTCTGCTTCTGAGCAATCGGATCAGAGTAGTGTCTCCTCGTAAAGTAGCCAGAGCTGATTCCCGAGGAAGCCATTGGTCAGACTGTCTAGGCAAGGTCCGGGGGGGTTTCATCTGGCACCTGAATAGGGACCGAATAGGTATCCAAGGGACCTGGCAGGACTCGGCTCTGTCCTTTGAGAGCTGAGTGTAGGCCACAGCCCTTCCCATCAGACTGCCAGCAGTGAGTCAAAGAAAGGAGGACTTCGATGGCTAAGGAGCCAGAAGGAAGCTACCCTAGGAACGACCCTCAGAGGAAGGCAGGAGAAGGGCAGACATCTGCCTCATTGCTATTTTCCCCTCAGCTGGCATTCTAAAATTTGCTTCAAAATGGGAGCATGGATGTCTGTAGTTGAGACAGACACCTACAAAGCCTTTGAGTTAAAACTGGCAAACCACGGAAAGAAATTTGAGAAAAAAGAACTCCAAGTTTGGATCCCGTGAGTCTTTCAAGATACCCCAAATATCACTGAACCCAAGTTATATTCAGTTGACCACTGGGACTCGGTTGGAAAAAAGCTCTACCATTAGGCTGCAAATCGGAATTACTCTGCACAGAAGTTAATTCCTATATTTCAGAAGGTATATGACATGATAAAATCAGAAGAAATATGAAATTAAAATTCTTTGGGAAGGAACAAAAATCAAATGTTTCGGACAAACCCAGGAATACCAACTCTGCCTTTTCTTTTAAAATTTATCCACTGACCATCCCAGAGGACAGATATGGGGCCAAGATGGCAAAGGCCTGTGCCCATGGCTGGAGAGAAATGCAGCTTAGCCGGTGACCCCACCACCCAGTGTCCATCATCATCAAACCCTCCACCTGAGATCCACAAGGGCAATAGGCAAGGTACCACCTCCTGCCCTGCAGAGGCAGGCCACTTTGGACCTCTCCCGCTCTGTTCCACCAGTTCCCTCACGTTCTCCTTGTCCCTCCAACTTAACTAACATCAAGCAGTCCAACTCCATCCTAAACACCAATGGCCATAACACCACCAGCCGTCATTTTAAGAGTGTCAGCCATTTTGAAGAGCACACTAACACCTCCAGTCAATCCTCTGGTCCATCTGGAGTCTCCACCTTCAGCCCCACCCATGAATCCACCTACACCTTCTTGTGGCACATCCACCACCTAGAAGAGCCTCCATTTCCTGTTCCTGCTGGAACTAACTCTAAATACCACACCCCTTGGAGGAGGCTGGAACTAGGTCTACTGTAGTTCTGAAAGGGCCCGCCCCCAAGATGATGGGTCACTGTGGCCTACCCCAAAATCTGGTACGGGGAGGAATCACAAATACAAAAGAGTGTTCCTAGTTGAGGGCTACTCTTCCCTATCCAATTCATCCTGCTCCTCCTCCTTTATCAGAGGAAGATCTCTGCTGGCCAGAATCTAGAAAAGGTGCCTGGGAAAAAATTAAAAGAACAGCAATAAAAAGAGGGGACTGGGAAATGGCAAATAAATTGGATGTTATGCTGGTCCAGTATAATAGGAGAAGCAATCCCTTCTGGGAGACCTTGGCTTTTAATGTGATCAAAGAATTAGATAAAGTGGCTAGAGAGCATGGAAGAAGCCTTCCATATTTCTCTAACCTTATCTCTGCAACCTTCTCTGTCCACAACTTAACCCCACATGATGTACTCTATGCTCTACCTTATGACGTAGTTGTTAACCCCCACTGAATACTCCCTTTGGGAATTGGGATGGATGCAGTTGCTGAACAACCTGCTGCAGGATTATGCCAGAGATCAAGCAAAGGCCGGACTAACCACAGACCAATTGGCAGGAGAAGCAGCTTTGGTAGACCCAGACCAACAAGTAGCGAACCTTCCAAGGGCTGTTCTTAATGACATCAAGGATGCAGCCAAGAAAGTCCTAATGCAGAATCCAGAAGCTAACAAACAACAATTAGATTTTGCAGACATCAGGCAAGGCCCCACTGAGCCCTATTTGACTTTTTTAGACCAAACTGACTGTCAATAAACAAGTCACTGAAGACCAGGTATGAGAGGTTACTAAACAATTAGCTGTGGCTAATGCTAATCCAGAATGTAAAAAGTCTTCTATGTTTTACCATCAGAGCTGGAACCCACCATCCCTCAAATACTGGAAGCATCTGGCTACCTCAGAACATACCGCCACCATCCAGGCACAAATATTGGCCAATGTTTTAAACAACTTTCAGAAAAACTCTCAAAAATAACAAAACCAAAAGACTGGACATTGTTGTCAGTGTGGACAAAAGGGTCATTGGGTGAGGAACTGTAATAAGCCAAAAGAAAGGAACTTTACAAAAACAATGCAACTGTGGTAAGAATAGACAGAATGTTAACCAATTTAATCAAGTACAGTTTCAGCATTGCTATTGTCAGTCAGGAAACTTCAGGCAGAGCATGAGACAGCGGCATGTGATGACACAAGGATCCCTGTCACCTGCCATGCTGAGCATTGGAGACTAACAGGTCAACAGCTACAGCATCCCATCAGAGACCTCCCCACCCCAGTACCCCCAAGCACCCAAATGGAGTTGTCAACTGCTCAGCCAGTAATGATCACAGATTTTATTCATCATGCCATTTACACAGGTCATTTAGGGCCAGAACCACAGCCATGAGACGTCTTAATAATAGGACTGGATAGAATAACGCAGAAGGCTTTTATGTGTTATCCACAGTTTTAACAGACACTTCAAGCGTAGTAGTTTGGCGTTTTAAAATTGTTTTGATATAAAAGTTGGACCTTTATAACTAAACCTTCCATGTTTCGTTATAATGGTTTCTCCCATGTACCCCTGTAGCTCACACTGCGGTCGCCAGAGCGGAGAGGTGCCGGCTAGCTGCTCCCTTTGTGACCAGAGAGGGCCGCAAGAAAGGCCACCCGCAGGCTCTCCTCTGAGAACTTCTGGGTAGTGGTGCTGTCTGTGGTATGGGTGACACAGACAAGAGTGTGCTGCAAAATCCCGAAGCAAAGAGAGAGTGGACACTTGTATGGGTGCCAAGGAAACTTTTTTCCCAGATGGAACCAGGGACAAGCACTGAGGAAAAGGGGAGGCACTTATAAAGGGAGTGGGCATGATGGGAGGAGACATAAGGCAACCAATAAGCAAAGGTGACTCCATTCCAGGGGAGGAGTGAGAAACACAGTTGAACTTATGAGGATTACACAGGGAAGAGAAACAGCCTCGGAGGCAAATCATGTATCAGGTTAGGGATGATTGACGCAGAAAATTCTCAAAATAAAGGGGGGGTGGTTACAATGACAGGCAGTGGGAGTGGGCAGCACCATAAGGGTGGAAAGAGACTTGTAAGAGCGTAAGGGGATGAACAGAACATCAATCACTTTGAGGGGCAATTCACTGGAGTGAAAAACAGGTGGTAAACAACTTGGGGAGAAACCATTTTGAGGGGATTACATGGGAGGAGCTGAGGATCGAACCACTTCTTGAACTAAACAGAAAATAACTATCTTTTACAACAGAACCAACATTAATATTTTAAAAGACACACAACACCACATACCCCATTCTGTTCCCTCAAATGGTTGAATCCTAAATTGTTTACCACAAAGTTTTCCTGCCACTTGTTTGCTCATCATGTGTCAGTCTCCTATTCCTCCCCTCATTCCTCTGTATGTCCCTGGCAATCCCGGTCACCCTAACCGTTGCTCCTGTCAGTCACTGTTGTCAGTCCCCTTGTGTTCCAGAATGCTCCCTGTCAGTTAGCCCTGCTTCGATGATTGATTGGTTTGAACGGCTTCTTCCCTCCCCTGAGTACCCCCTATTGGTTAAGTTATGTGATGTAACCCTCCCCTAAGATCCCTCCATTGTTTAAGAGTTGTATCCACCCCTTGTACCATCCCCTCCTTAAAAGCGCTATCAGACCCATTTTCTGTGTCATTTGTTCCTGACCCCTTCGGGAAATAAACTTTCCTTGGAAACTCAGGCAAGTGATCTTTCCCTGTTTCCTTCACCTTGGATTCCTCATGTTGAGCCCCTGCTCTGTCACCCACGCCACAGCAATCTCTGCCACCCTAGACAGTCTCAGCAGAGATCAGAGGGCAGCCATCCTCATGTGTGCCCTCCAGCCACTAAGGATGAGCTAGCCAGTGAACCTCCACCCTGTGGCCACAGAGTGCAAGTCACATTCAAGAAAGAAAATTACTGTTTGCTTGGTGTCCTGACCCTCCTTGTTTTCAACCTGAAGGATTGGGTTTTGCCCAAGCTTTCTTACTACCTGAATTAAAGTGTCCAGTGTTCTTTCTACATAGGTCCTGTGACTGTGCAGGACAAAACCTTTCTTAAGGCAGAAAGTAACAGCAAACAAAGTTCAGATGAAGAACTAGAGGCAATACAGGACACCAGCAGACCTGCTCAGCCTCAGGGACATTCAGGAAGTGAGTGCTTGGGAGACATTTGCTTAAGGAAATAGGAGCATTTCTGCTTAATCCCTGCAGCACTCTCCATGGATGAGTTGCAGCTGCCCAGCACACAGCCCTGGACTGCAGCCCAGAGGAAAAGACAGGGGCAGTGTGCTGCTCCCTGGCACACACTGGGCTCTTGTCCATGACAACTTTATGGGATTCCTCTTGGTCCCTGATGCTGAGACACCAGAGCCAGAGGAACACATCTCTGAAGACAATAATCCTTGGCCATCCGAAGCACCCTGTGGGATTATCCCTAGTGTGGAGTTTTGGAGGGTTTCTTATACTTCTGCCTCCGGCGGTAAAGACTGTCCCAGGACAATTCCCTTTGAAGTAGTGAAGAGGAACCACGGAGCTCCTCACCCTTGTCCCTCTCCTCTCCACAGCAGCTCCAGCTCCACCTCTGGGCTGTCTCTCATGGGCCTCTCAGCAGCCTCTGAGATACCCACCTCCTGAGAGGGCAGCCCAAGGCTCTTTTCAGAAGAGAGCTGTGCCTCATCCCTTGAACCAAGCCTCACAAACTTGTCATATGGACGTGCACACTTGCAGTCCTGCAGATGCACATGTTAACTAAGAGCTGTGGGACATAGATATGGTCATGCCCTGCAGTGTCATTTCTGAAATGCCTTAGCTGCTTCAAGGGAGCTGACATGACACTGCAGCAGGAAAACACCTCTGGATTCAACGGGCTGCAGCAAAAAACACCCCTGCGTTTCTCCTTCTGTGTTGCTCTGTCCAGTTCTCAGTCCCTTGGTTGCTCGTTGCATCCCTGTTCTCTCCTACTCCCTATCTTGCTGTCCCTCCAAAGCTTCTTCAATAGCGTCCATTCTCCCCCAGCCCAGACTTGGCTCTCTCCTGCTCCCTCCTGCTCATTCTGCGGCTCTTTCTCTGTCCCTGCTGCCCCTTCCCGCAGCTCTGCTCCCGTTCCCTGCCCCTCCTTTGCTCTCGTTGTCTCTCCGTTCTGCTTCCTGTCCCTGTCTGTCTCTATTTCTCGGCTCTGCTCCCTGTGCCATGCTTGGCTCAGACTCCCAGGCGAACTGCCCCGGCAGCTGTTCTCTGCAGCCGGGACACGGCGGGGAGCTCTCCTGCAGCGGCACGACAGCGGCCACTGGGGCCTAGGACAGGCGCCTCGGCCCTCGGGCCGGAGCGGGGCCGCTCCGAGCCAGCGGGAGGAGCTGGAGCTGCGGCCCGGGAAGCGGGGCCGGCACAGCCCCACAGCCCCGTGCCCGCCCCTCGCGGCCCCTGTGCGAAATGGCGGCAGCGTGGGGCACGGAGGCCGCGGGCTGCGGGCGGCGCTGCCTCCCTGGTGTGCCACACGCGGCAGGCGGCTTCAGCAGCACCACAGCTGCTCTGGGGACACTGCTCCCACGGCTGGTGACGAGCCGCCGAGCAGCACAAAGCTGCAGAGTGCGCTAAGGGAGAGACTGGGTGAATGGCCAGTTAAGGAACAAAGAAGGGCAGTGTTCATCGGTGCCTCCCCTCGGGCAGGAATGGAGGGCCTGTGAGAAACAACTGCTCACTTTGAAAATTTAAAAAGGTTTATTAAACCTTAACAAAAATACAAAAAGTGACTATATAAGGAAAAAGTTGCAGCGCTGCAAAGTACTCTCGTGGATTCAACCTCGCCAGTTCATTATCAAGATGGATGCTCAGTCTTTTATACCCGTGGGGGGGGTTGCATCAGCCAGCCCTGGCCCCTCCCAAAGTCTGTTAGTCAGCTCTTCTTTGCCATTTATCGGTGGAGACTCCTTGCTTGTAACTTCATTGGAGATCAGGTGTTGCCATGCTGCAGCCCCTAAGCAACAAGGTTTTCCCAAATGCCCCAGGCAAGGGCCACCTGTGCACATCTTCTTTTTTACCTGTTCTAGACAATCCCGGCTGTTGGATGGTCACAATACACCGGGGGGGAAGAGACTTCTGGGGAGAATAGTGGACATCTAAACTACAATAACATAACTATACACTACTAAAGCTTTTCTTAATATTCACATAATAATTTTCTTTTAATTGCAAGAGCCAATCAACTCAGTATCCATCTATAACAGGCTCAAGATGGTGCTCAGACTCAACGCCGAGGCAGCTGGGCAGCCTGCCTGGCTTCTGGCTAGGAGATGTCACCAAGACACCCTCCAACCTGGTACGGCTCTGCTCATTATGTGCTGCAGCCTTCAAGGTGAGCAGTGATCTGTATTTGATTCCAGAGGATGGCATTGGCCGAGTTTCTGCAGCTTGTCAGCTGGAGACTGCTTATGAGCCTTGGAGAGACACCCCAGGAGTGGAAATCTGGCAATGCCTCTGTGCTTGCAGCTCTAAACACCTGGGGCTTAACTGGTGCTTCAGGAGCAATTATACCAAAGGAACTCTCTAAGGCTTTCCAAGAGATTCTGAACATAGTGTGCCTGGCACACAGAAGTCATGAATATTTCCTTCCCAGAAGAGCTGTTCAGCTAAAAGGCCACCCATGTTAACTGTTATCTGCAGCAGCCAACACATTTGTGTGTGTCCTGTGGCAGTACCTCATGGTGTCCAAGGACAAGCAGGAGGGAGATCAGGGCCTCTGGATGATGGCTTGAGGGATCTGAGATGCATAGGATATTTACTTGTGCCACTTGCAGTGACCCAGACACAGGAAGGGTCTAGAGGTAAATCCCAGGCACCATGGTGTTCCCAGCAGGAGTGTGGGACTTTGACCGTGGATCATTCTACAGGACACCAGGCCTGATGGTGGCACATGGGCTACAGCTGCCTCAAAGGGAAAAAGGATCTTGGCTCAGGAGTTAGCGGGGCTCCTTTAGCGAGCTTGAAGTAGGATTGGAAGTGGAAAGGGAATCAACCAGACCCACTTGGGAGAAGCGTGAGCACTGCACACCCATGTTTACGTGACAGTGGAGGATGGAAGCAGTGCTGCTATCAAAGGTGATGAAACTGTAGTAGAAGTAATGGGAAAAGCAGGTTTCTTGCCAGAAAGCTGTCAGACAAAAATACTACCAAAGAAAGACACATGCATTTGAATTTTTTACAGCAGCCTTCATAGAGGGCTTCTGATGGGGATTTCTGAGGAATAAGGCATGAGTGCCTCTGCATTCCCCTGCACAGTGCTGCCTCCCAGAATACATCGACCCTTTTCCATTTTGCTCCTTCTATTACTATGCAAAATAAGGAAATTCAATAGAGGGGAGGTCCAGGAATTCATAGGCAACATGGGCATACATTGGGGACTTCAGAGACACCACTTTGTCATGAGGTCACAGAGCTCTGTTAGATCTGAGGTTCCAAAGCTCCACTGTCTTGTTCAGTGCTCGCTCTGGGCAACACTGCAGCAGCAGTAGTGTCAACACTGCAGCAGCAGTAGTGTCAACACTGCAGCAGCAGTAGTGTCATCAGCAGCAGCAGAATGTTGCGAGCAGGGGGGATCATGGCCCTGACCCACTACCTCCTGCTCCTCTTTCTTCTGGCCCTGCAAGCCCAGAATGCCCAGAGTACTCCAACAGCTGGGCAGGGAGCAGGTAGGCAGGCAGGGGCCAGCACATAGCCCTGGCTGGCAGCAGCGGGGCCAGGACTAGGGCTGGCTGAGCCAGGAGGCCACCACGGTGTGGGCAGTGGGGCAGACACACCAGGGATGAGTGAGGGGCTGTAGCTGCTTTAAAGTGCAGCATGGACAGAGGTTCCTAAGGAGCAAGGAGGTGGGAAGGGGCAGTTCAGGCCCAAAGCCTCAGCACCGGTTCTCTATCACTCAGGTCTGGTTATCATCACTCAGCACTGATTATCCAGCCTCCGGGCCTGGTTCCAAGGCTGGAGGGGGTCGTGTGGGCATGCCATGGCTTTTCACTTCATGTGAGAGCTGCCAGCTCTGTCCCAAGGGCAGCCAGACCCCCTGCAGCTGTGAAAATACAGAACCACCTGTGTGTGCCCTGTCAGTACCTTCCACATCCAGGCCTTGAGGTGTGTCCTTGAGAGGAGTAAATGTGATGGTAATTTCTTGTGTGTGCTTGGTTGTAGTTGTGGACACAGAAAGTGCTCTTTCAACCCCTGAGCTAGAGGCAGATACCGTGCTGATTCCAAGCTGGTACCTCAAGCGTGAGTAGTCAGTCTCTACTGCCTTCACAAGAATGAGAACTCCTTTCCCCCGTGTTATTCATGAGAAATACACCTTCATAGGTGTAACATCCTTTTGTGTAAATCTAACACAGGGAAGAATTATGACAAGGTTCCTGAAGAATTCCTTGAAGGATTCCCTGAAGGATTCCCTGATTTTGCAGAGGAGCTCCTGACAGGCTTGGATGAAACCCCATCTGGTTAGTATATCCCGTTCTGTTAACCCTGGGACACCGAGCTTTTGGTTCCTGTAGGGTGTGCTGAATCCTGGATAGCCAGAAGTGCTCAGTCAGAGTCTTGCTGCAGGGACACTCCATTTGACATTTCCTGGAGTGAGCCATAGAAATGGTCCAGCACAACATCTGCTCACAGCTGTGCTTCCAGATGATTGCCAGGGGCATCTCCAGCTCCTGCTGCAGTTGTACCATTACTGGTCAGAGCTGCTGTGTGCAAACATTGGCATCCAGATGTTGGGAAAAAGCCTATGCTAAATTTGTGTTCTCCACACACTCAACACAACATGGAGGCAGAAATTATATCCCACAAAGTCTTGGCTATCCCTGCCAAACCTCAGGCTCAGGGATGGGTTGAAGCTGGACCCCAAGTATGAGGGTGAACCAGAAGGCATTCTTTCTGCGGGTCATTTGGTTGATTAAGTCTTGGGTGGTTTGGGTCTGCATTTCTTGTTGGATTGTAGAAAATCCAGCTGTCAATTCCTCTTGTCTTTGGGGACAGTAGGCTCCTCACTGCCACTTGCCAGAATGCCCAAGCCATGGCACCATGCTTTTGGTAAAGGACACTGGCTTCTGGTTTATGTGTCCAATGTTTTTTCTGAAGAGACAGATTCTGAGACTGTGCCAGAGACCCACCCTGTGGAAGAAAATGACAGTGTTCCAGGCTCAGATGAAGAAAACCAACCAATACAGGACACCAGCAAACTTGTGCCTGAGGAATATTCAGGTGAGTGCTCAGGTGATGCTGTCTTGGGAGAAGAGCAGCATTTCTGTTGTATCCCTGCAGTGTTGTCCATGGATGAATTGCAGCTGCCCAGCACACAGCCCTGGCCTGTAGCTTGGTGGAAGAGACATGGGACAGTGCTGCTCCATGGCAAAAACTGGGCTCTTCCCCATGAGAACTTGATGGGATCCCTCTTGGTCCCTGAGGCTGAGACACCAGCGCCAGAGGAACCCATTTCTGAAGACAATAGCAGATGTCAATCCTGATTCAATATCCATGGCAATCCTTGGGCATCTGACTCAAGACTGTGGGGTTATCCCTCGTGCAGAGCACAAACATTGTCTCTCACATTCTCTTTTGTCCTGCCAGGGTCAGCTGCTGGGCAAAAAGCCAAGACTTCTGGACACCATGACCAGAGCAAGTACTACATCCTTGGGACAGCTGCAGCCTCAGCTGTGCTTCTGCTTGCAGCAGTGCTTGGGTACATCGTCATGTATCAGCTGCCGAAGAGACACATGTGAGTTATTCATTGCTGCTATTGGCAATGAAGTGTTTACACCGTGCTGGAGTGCCCAGGCAGCTCCTAGCAGGGCTCTGTGGAAATCATTGCAGTGCAGTGCTTAACTGTACTCCAAATTCATATCTATGAGGAATCTTCTTGGAAATCTGTTTCTACAGGAGGGCCCAGGAAGACAAAGAAGCACCAGAACAAGTCCACACTGACTCTTCCTGGGAGTGCCATGGTCAGCCTAGAGGTGCACGTGAAACAGAGTCAGGAGAAGGACCAGGAAGCAGCAAGGGACCCCAAGCCAACGGGTTCAGGGCCAGCAGCCGCCTGTTTCCTGAGATCTTTGCAGCAGAGCTTGCCCAGCTGTACAAGAACATGCATGCAGATCCGTCACCTCTGACCATATGTCCCTACTGTGCTCTGGCTGAGGGGGCTTCACGGGACTACTGGATTTCCCTGGAGTCTCCTCAACCCACAGCATCCTGGTGCCCCTCTAATCAGTACCAGGAGGAATTCTTTATATTCCAGGACGATGGTTATTTTAGTGATAGTAATAGCGCTAAATAGTGATAAGGATAGTGACACTTTTAGTGATAGGGATAATTTTAGTGATACTTTATTTTAGAGGTTGATGATTATTTTAGTGATAGTGATAAATAAATCCATTTCCAAAAGCAGTAAGTTCTTGCCTGTTGTGGCTGTTTCTTGTTTGTTGGGGAAGAATGCACAGAGCTGGGAGCAGGGCTGGGGCTGTGACAGGTGCTCTGAGAAACTTGCACTGCAGTGCAGGACCTGTTTGTGCCAGCCTCAGCCTGCTTTCCCAGCAGCACCCATTAACAAGGCTGTCCTGTACCAGAATAGGGACACGCTGGTGAGGAGTCACATGCAAAAACTTCTCTAGGAGCTCACTTGGGATGCTGCCCTGAATCAGGAAGGTCTGGGCAGAGAGGGAAGGATGTTCTGGGAAGGATGGTTGTCCAGTGCTGAGCACATCAAGGAGACCTGAGATGGTGACTTAGGTCATAGGGGATGTGGCAGTCCCTCCTCAAAGAGCAAAGGAGGATCAAGGAGCAGAAAGCTGGAGCCGGGCTGTGAGATACAGAGGGGAAGGAATGGGATATTAGTCACAGGAACATTACTAAAAATTATTTTGATAACAGAGACAACAGTTGTACTAAAAATGACAGTCTTTTCCCACTCACCATGGGAAAAAAGCTGAAGGTGGAACAAAACACAGGAAGTGCTGTGGTGTTCTGCTTGAGTGAGGGTGGCAGTTGCTACATGGTGAGTGGTTCCTTAATTGCTGTTCTGGGACTTAACTTTTGGTTCAGGGAGATTAAGACTGGAATGTAGGATTGTGAAGAAGGAGGTCTTCCAGGAGGAAAGAAGAGACAGAGTGCCCATCTCAGATGGAGAAAGTAAGGAACTGCAAGAAACCAACCTGCCAGGGAACTGCTGTCCTGGGCTCATGACTCAGAATCACTGTGGGCCTGCAGGCCTTTCCCCATGCCCACTCCAGCTTGGCCATCTACAGCCAAAGCTGGAGGTGTGAGTGTTACAAATATGAACAAAGCCAAACTTTCTCTGGAGAAAGAGGTTCTCATTTATTAAAACAGCTGCAAGGAACGGAGTACCCAGGATAAGCCCAAGAACCCACACAGCGAGCCAAAAACAGAACAGTGCGCTACCCCCAAGTGCACTGGGCTCCCCCCAGAAAACAAGTTTCCAAAAAGAAGAACCTCAACCCAAACAAACTTCCCCCATTTATAGCCTGCTTCGAGTCCAGGATTGGTCCATTTTGGATCCGCATGGTGATTGATCCCTTTCCTGGCTTCTCATTGGTCTTTACTGCCGTTCATTCTGGATCAATCGTTTCTGCAGTGCTTCGAATGATTGGTCAGATCTTCCATCCAATTCCTCTTTGACCTCGCCTTGCCCTGCCAGACCGCCCTTCCACCAAACCCCGGACCCTTCTCCTAAGCACATTCTAATCAGCCCCCCCAGTCTTAACATAATACAATTAATATAACATAATACATACAATATAATTGAACAATAACCTAATTTAACATAACTTTTACCTATAACACATAACAGCCTCAAGAGGCACCTCAGACACTCAACAGTCAAGGCAGTAACATATGGACAGGACACAGATGGCTCTTCATGGCTAGGAGAGCATTTGTAGACATATCCAAGGACAAATTTCCCAGGAACTCTCCACAGCTCTGGGATCTGCCCATCAGCTCTGTCAGAAGCTTCAGCAGCACAACTTAAGTACTAAGATGCAGCTTCCAGACACTTTTCCTACCATCCTGCCTGAGTAGCCAGGTTGCTTGCTGCAAAACACTCTTTTTCTCCTTTTCCCCAATGCCCTGTGGACACTTGCAGCCAAAATAAAAAGCTCCTGGCCCTCTGTGTGATGTGATAATACAATTTTTGTATTTCAATGCTGGGAAGAAAGAAAGCTGTGCTGTGGGTCAGGAGAGACCAGGACCCACTTGGCCTTCCTGCAGGCTGAGGTGGTCCCAGCAGACACAGCTGCTGGGATCAGCTCTGCTCACAGCTTGCAAAGCATGGCTGGCCATGGACCCAGAGAGAAGGTTCTCTCCTACACACCCTGCGCAGCAGGTCTTGTAGCAGCTGCAATGGGCCAGGCAATCCATTTCTTCGTACAGTTCTTAGGTTGTGCAGTGTTTGTTCTGCCAGGGTTGAGACAGAGGGACTGATGTCATTTGCCATGCCTAGAAGGGCTGGAACACAGAAGAACAGACAAGGTCAGACCACGGATCTGCTGAGTCCCCGGGACCCTTCCTGACATATCCAGGAGGGCTTTCCCATCCAGCTCTTCCCATGGCCAGGAGAGAGCAGGTGCTAATGGAATCAGCTGGAAGGTGCTGGCTACAAATATCCCATATGCCCCTTAAATCTTTCTCTGCTCTGCCTGCACTGCACCTTGTCTGTGCAGGGAACAGACCTCTTACAAGATGGGGCAGGAATTGAAGCTTCCTAGCTCTCTACTCCTCCCTGCTCAGCCCCAGCTGACACCCCACTGCCCTCACTCACCATCACAGATGATCTGGAACTCTTCCTGCCGTCGTTCCTTCATGCGCTGCCCAATGAGGCCTGGGAACACAGACCCTGTTATGGCCCCAGTGACTTAGCTCCCCCACACCAGTGCTGCCAGCCCAGCCATACGCCCTCCTCCCCTGGCAGGGCTGAGCTCAGGACCTTCCAAGACTGTGAAACCCCAAGGTGACAGAGGGTGGCAGTGGCCCCAAGGCACTGTGGCCCTGAACCAGGGAGCCAGGGTTCTAAAGTCACTGGGCTAAATCCTGTTGCCAGCACAGCAGCCAGGGCTGGGGCAAAGCTGCAGTGGGACAGGAGTGCCCCTGGGGCTGTGGCTCACCGAGGAACTTGATGGCGATCTCTCGCATGGACTCCTGTGGGCTCTGCAGGTATGCCAGAGACTGGCGCCAGTACTCGTCTGTTGTTTTTCTGTCCTCTGCCAGCTGGAGACAGTGCAAGGGCAGGAAGGGAAGGGTTTGTACAGACTCTGTGCCTTGACCAGCTTGCCCCTGTGCCCAGGACTGGGCTCTCATGCTTAGACAGCAGCTGGATGGTGCCAGAGTCTGAAGGGAGCAGAGGGCTGGGTACTCCATAGTGAACCTTTATGCCAGTCTGCTGCCAAAGAATAACTGGGCCAGGGCTCCATTGGCCCCCTGGGTTGTGGGGGAAGGAGTCTGGAAAAGAGTTTGTGAGCTGATAGGCTGACAGCAAGAAGCAGCATGTGGGGTGCAGGCTGGTCGCAATGAGTGCAGGAGTGGGCAGGGGCACAGCTACCAGCCCCACAGGCCTTGGGTACTGCAGGCAGAGGGTTTGTTCAGGCTGTGTTTTGGGTTTTGGAGCCATCCCTACCAGGCACATACTACACTTCCATAGCTTGTTCTTCTCCAGACGTCTCTTGAACTTCCTCTTCTTCAGAAACTTGGTCGCTTGAAGCAGGGTTTCCAGGGAAGCCTAAAGAGCAGCAGAGACCAGGAGATGGTACCACAGCCTGGGGCAAGGATCTGTGTCCCTGCAGGCAAAGCCAGGAGGAGGCTGGAGAACTTCAGCCTGCAAGTCACTAGGGCAGGAGGCAGCTTGGAATCCTCACCTTTGCCACATGCTGGTTCTCGTCATACAGGTGGTAGAAGAGTGGAAGCAGACTCTTGCGCACACACATCTTCAGGAAATTTTTTCCCTCTTTCTTTAGGTAGACTATCATCTCTCGAAAGAGGCAAATGGAGAGAAGTTGCACATGGCTGATGTCCTTGTGGAAAAGAAGTGGGCAAGACCTCAGCACTGGCTATTCCAGGCCCACCTGGGCAGGGGCCTGAAAATCCACAGGGCACAAAGTTTCCTGACAGCACACAGCGCCATGATACAGGGTATAGTCTTACACTGTTGAAGAGTGGCCAGAGTGCCTCAGTCAGCTGCAGACCAGTGGGGACAGGAATTGTCACTTTTTTGTCCTGAAGCATCTTGCTGAGCACAGAGAGGGTCAGCCTAACCAGTTCCCCATCTGCATCCTCCAGTAGTTCCACGAGGCTTTCAGGAAAGCTCTGCAACCTTCTGGCCTGTGTGGAGCACAAGGCTGTATTGCAAAGCTATGGAAGGCTGCTCCAACAAAACTGTTCTGGTGGTGCAACCCCACTCTGCAGCCTTGGGGCCCAGAAGGCACAGGTCTGCCCCAAAGGACTTGGGCAGCTGAATGGGGAGACAAAATGTTGGGAGCAGCTAGCACAGCCCTCAGAGCCCAGCCACATTCTAGATCCTGCATCACCCAGCATTCCCTACCCAGCCCCATGCTGCCAGCACATGTTCAGCCAGCTCTTCTCACCTTCCAGGGACTCTTGCAGAGCACAAGGAGGCCTCTGAGCACCAAGCGACGCATTTCTTTGCAGTCACTCTGCAGATGACTTGACATGAGCTGCAGGATGGTATCAACCATTTCCTCTTTTTCAAAGCATTGCAGGAACTGAAAGACACAGGTTGCATCATACAGTGACGGGGTTCCCAGTTGGCAGGACCCCAGCACCACACAGGGCAGGAGCAGGGTCCCAGGCCACCCAGCCCAAAGGCAGCAGAGGCTGTGCAGGGCCTCTGGACTCCCTGCACAGATCTCTCGCCCACTTTGCTGCACCCTCCAGCCCTCAGCAGCCTCAGATCCTTTGACCTTGAGGAGCCATGATGGAAGAGTGAGGGGTGGCACCAGGGTGGCAGGAAACAGAGGTGAAAGTGTCACCCCTGCAGCAAGAGGCCAAGGGCACAGAGCAGAGTCTCTGCTCTGCCCCAGCTCCACTGATAGGGCTCCCCCCACAGCTGTGGCTGCAGGAGATAAAGTGTCAGGAGGCAGCTCTGCGAGGCAGAGCTCGCCATCAGGATCACCTCGACAAGGAATGCCATGGCAGGGACCTGCCAGCATGACTCCTCCCTTCTGAGCAGCATGACCAAGTAGTGTGCGATCATTTCCCGGAAGGACCTGGAGACATGGCGCATCTCTCTGGCACAAGGAAGAAGGCAACATCAACCCTGAGCAAGGTGAGCAAGCTTCTTCCAACACTGACTCACACAGGCCTGGTCTTTCCTTGCCACCATTCACCAAGAGAAAGGCAATGCCCAACATCAGCAAGCTGCTTTTGGGTAAGACACTGTAGAAAGCCTCCAGGGAACCATGTCCCCCACGCTCTGTCACTGCCCCTCAGTGCAACCTGCCCTGCCCCAGCAGGCTGCCCTCAATGGGGCTGCATGCACAGTTTGCCCTGCTCTGTGCCATCACCTCAGGAGGCAATGTGTATGCTTTGAGAGATGGCTGCTCCTGTGCATCTGCTTCTCCCAGCCGTTTTGCCTGCTGCACCATCCTTTGGTGACAGTGTGGGCTGCCCCATCTGCAGGGTAGAAATGATGGGGGCAGCAAGGAGAAGGAGGCTCTCACCTGGCCAACAGACCCACTGCATAGTGGTGGGTGTCATTGTTGAGGAGTGTGTCCCAGCCTCTCTTACGTTCAACTGCCAACACCACATCCTCGAGCCACAGACGGCAGAGCAGTGCTTTCACTGTCAGCACCGCAAACCTGTGTGCAGGGCAAAGCTCAGGTCACACAGAAAGCCTTGGCCCAAGGTCCAGGGGCATGGGATAGACAGAAAAACTGGGAAAGAACACCTTTTGGGGTTGGTGGGAAAGTGCTCTCTCTTCTGCCATCTCCTCCAGAGTAGATTGATGCCTTCTGGCATCTGCTCTGTGCTGCAGAAAACTTGGACCAGCAGAGCCACAAAGAGGGAGGGGGCCACTATTGATGCCTCTGGGGACAAGGGCAGATGGATGATCTCCCACAGTGCCTTGGTTGCCTGCAAAAACAAAACACCCAGAGACCATGCTTGGGCATTGCTCTGGGCCATGGAAGCGCCAGCCTGGCTGCCCCTGAACCTGCCCCTAGCCCAGGCTTCCAGTGAATCTGAGGGAAGGAGATGCAGAGGTTAGGGAGTATGGAGAGCTGACTGAACAGTGACCCTGGGGGCAAGAAAAGACCTGGGGAGAAACTCACAGCCAGGGCAAAGACTTTCTTTCTGTCCCCATCAGAGGTGCATGTGCTGTGCTCTGGCCAGTCCTCCAGAATGCAGGGCAACTCCGACAGCACCATCTTTGCAGTCCTGCTCGAGGAAACGAGCACTTTCCACATGGTCAGAGCAGCTCTGCAGGTCCAGAGCTTTCAGTCAGTGGGGTCTCAGACCAAATCCTGTGGCCTAGGTAGCCACAGGCTGGTCCCCAGCCCTGCCTCTGCCCTCAGCTCCCTCTGGCAGCGCCCAGCAATCCTGTTCCTGCCGGTGGGCAGGTGGCCAAGAGACAGTCTTGAGGGTAGGGAGGGAGCATGGGAACAGGCTCTATGACTGACACGCCACTGCTTCACTGGGAAATGAAGCAGTTGGAGGGTCCTGGAACTCTCCATCACTCCAACAGCTTACATGGGACGGGGTCTGCAGACTGATGGGCTCTAAAGGCAGATGTGCCCCATACCTTTCACATGATGGGGCAGACCACAGGAGGGTCACAACCACATCACTGGGGTGTGCATAGGTCAGTTCTAAAAGGGACTTGTCCAGTCTGCGCTCAGAAGACACATCCTTGTTAGACACAAGCCACCGGTGGATGAACTTCACAATGGTTGGCACCTGGAGGAGATATGGAAGAGCAGCTAGATTGCTACCAGACTGAGCCAAATGCACAGCTTCTGCAGAGAATCACTTTGCTCCCCACCACATTGTGCTGGCCTAAGCAGCTTTTGGGTGCCCATCTGACCTGGCTTGTGGGACTACACAATCCCCAGAGGCTCGAGCTCTGGCCACAGCTACTTACACGCTTCAGATTGGAGGTTTCCGTCTGTGCAAGCAAATCCAGCACAGCAGCACAAGCCTCAGCATTGTAGGGGTCACAGCGTACCATGCCCGCAAGGGCTGCAATGGTGGTCTCTTCCCGTTCATCCTTCCTGACGTATTTCCAAAAACTCTGCAGGAGGAAGGGCCAAGAAGAGAGAGTTGTCCACAGCGGTGCTGCTCAGCTGTACAGCAAGAGCACCGGGCAGGGACGGCTGTGGGTACCTGAGCTCTATGTCTGAAACGCCTCTGGGTGTCCTTCTGGTCTTCTGTCAGGTCCTCAACTGGCTCTGGCAAAGAGCAGGCACAGCGAGAGCTGAGGAGCTGAGGGAAAGGCTGGAGAACACAGCTGAGCCCCCCTGGATCCACACTCCCGAGGCAGGCCCAGCACAGGGAGGCTCGGTGAATGGAGCACGACTGCCATGGGGCATCGGCTCCACGCCCTCCTCCCCCTTCATCATCCCTGGGCATGTCCAAGGGGCCAGGCTGGCTGCAGTCACTGGCCCTGCGACCCAGCTCTGCCACTCACCGGCCCGGAGCAGCTGGAACGTCTCCATCTTTTCAGGAGGCCATTTGGGGGCAGCCCCAGGGCCTTCCTCCTCCTCCTCCTCCTCCTGCTTCACCCAGGCCTGCCCAGAAACTCTGGAGGGTTTTCCTCTGCCATGCTGCTGCCTGGCCTTGCGGGATCTGGACATAGGGGCAGGAGAAATCTACAGAAAACAAAAGGTCAGCAAGGAGGAAGGTGGCTGCTCAGGGGATCCTCACAGAGTCCTGTGCTGTTTCATTGTGTCCTTGTCCTGTCACATCCTTCAGGCACTGTGAGTATTGCTGCCAGCACCCATTGCATGGTGGGTAGTTAAAGGCCCTGTGACACACTGCCACATGGCATCTCATCAGCAGCATCTATGTCACAGCATGTCACAAAGGGTCCTGAAACCACAAGTGCCCTGGTGCCACTCCCCCATCCTCTCAGTAGCCTCCCAGTAGTCCAGGCTTCAGGGCCAAACAACATTTTGGTATCTTTAGTAATGGTGGAGATGTTTTGTAGATTCCCTGAAGAGGTATCAAATGAGTAATAGTATTTCTAAAGCAGTTAGTGGTGATTTGAGTCCTAAGGTAAATGTTGTTTCCTTGTAAACAGATTTATAAGACTCTGCATGCAAGATGTTTTTATATTTAGATTATGGAGAAGATAATATCAGAACCATGCTGTCTGTGTGAACCATGCAGTTTCCAGATAGAGTGGAAGAAGGTGTGTTTGGAAATCAAAAACTCCTCAAGGCAGGAAAGAACACCCTGAGTTTACTGTGCTTGTGATGAGGCTTCCCCAGGTGGACACACATCTGTGAAAACCAGCTTTGTTCCACACAACAGAGTACAAATCCAAGCCTTTCCAAAGAGAGAGAGATCTTACTGTGTTGCAGTGTGATGCAATCCCAATTCCTCCCTCAGGTGGGCCAACAACAACCTCTCCCTTCCCCTCCCCTTGCCTCCTGCTGAGAGCTGTCTGTCAATCTCAGTAGGCCAGCAAGGCCCTCATCTGTTTGGCAAAGTTCAAAAGATGCCTCTCAGCCCTGGGGACAATTGGGCCGTCCAAGTGCCATTTGTCCCCTGAGCCTTCCCCCCTCCTACTTGGTGGGTGGCACACCTACCCCTTCCCCTCCCCCTTTCCCCAGGCTTAAAAGGACACTGGGACCGCGTGGTCCGGTATTCTGTGGGAGCTGTTACAAGATTCAGAGATCTGTGTGCCGGGAATAAAGCTCTGGATCGAAACCCTCCAGCAGAACCCGACTCCTTTTCACTTCACCTCACCTGAAGCCTCTCCACCAGAGGTAACTCTGAGTTCCAGCATGCCTGAACTTGTTCCAAGTGCCAGCTGCAACATCTAGCCAGCCAAAGGTGTCTCTGAGGTGAAAACCATCTCAGTTGCTGTGTCTGGTCAAGCAGCAAGGGCCAGATGAGCCAGGCACGTTCCATCCGGCAATATTGGGATCGTATTCCAATATTACTGTAACAGAGAAAGTAACTGAATGAACACCATAGACATGCTATGAGTCAGAAAACAAAAAAGCAGCACACTCCAGTCTAAACAGGGGTTTGTAATAACTGTTATTAGTTCAAGGTATTGATGCTAATAAATAAAACAGATGTAAAGGAATTAAACTATCCAGAATGACAGTGATTTTAGGTTTGAACTTTGAAAACTGTTGTGTTGATTTCAGACCAGAGGAAGAGAACAACTCCATCATCAATCATTTTTTTTCCACCTCTTTCCAATAGTGTCATTAAAATTTTGTCTTTTTCCTTCATCTTCCATGGTCAGACAAAGATTTACTAAAAAAACATCAATTTACCCAAGCAAGCACATTCCCTTTTCCACTACTTAAGTGAGGATAGTTGTGATAAATAGGTATGATTTGTGCTGATAAAAATTGAAACAGTAATCAATATTGATGCAGTAATTAATATTTGAGAATAATAAAATAGTTAAAAGTTGTAATGCCAAAGAAGAGAGGGAGAGGAGGGGCTCCACCCCCCCCCCCCCCCCCCCCTTCCCAGCAGATGTTCTCAAGGACCACAGGAAAGAAGCTGAAGATACAGTTGCTAAAAATGAGCAAGAACCTGGTTGGGTCCCAGAAAATGCTAATTATAAGGGATTGCCTTGATTATTGCCTTGATATGCAGATGCAGTGATATGTTAGTCTTGGCTTACATTGTACTGGCTTGGTGCGCATGTGTAACCCAAAGGTGAATTAAAGGACAACGAAGAAGACTACAGGGCCTTCATCAGTGACGACCCCCAAAGACTTATGTGACCACCAAACCGAGTGGTGGCGCATGCATGATAAAGGTGGTAATGAGGGCGGAGATAGAGATATGACGAACAGAAAATAGGAGGAGATGGTATTGACACATGGCATATAAGGGGTGATTTTCACTTGGCAAGCTTGTACGTGAAGTGGCAAGGGTCATTGAACCCTGCCTTCTGTACCCTGCGGTTATCTTTTGCTTATGCGCTATTACTGGAACCAAATTATCCCTTATTTTAATCAAATTATATTGTATTCAATTTTATATTTTTTTATTTTAACTATTAAATTAAAATTGCTACTACTTTAATAATGTTTGTGGTTTTTTTATGATGTGATAATGGGGCAAACATAACAACGGTTATTGCTCTCCACTGGGTTCAGAATTAGAATCAGATTGGCCAAGTGGCAGAAAGCTGTGCCTATGTGAGACCTCTTCTCTTCATGGTAAGATGGCTCATGCTCCTCCTTTCTCAAAATGTTTTCACCTATTTCTCCTTGAAATGGTATATCCAATTGTTTGTCCAGCACAAATACAATTAAGATCTAAATCTCAGAATGAAAATATCAGCCTTGCATTCTAGTTTACCTAAAACAGACACATTTGATTGCAATTTCCATCATTTGCTCTGCTGTCTGAAAAATCACATTCTGACATCAAAATAATTTTGTGCAATAACTTTGCCTAATTCTAAAACAATGTCATTGCTCTAACCTTAGCGGTGGTAATTTTGCATTTTGGCTTTACAGAAGCACATAGTCCTCAGCTGGTGCCAGGAAGTACTGAGTGTGCCTCAGACCTCTGAATGTGTGGAGTTTGATTGCTGGAGTGCAGTGTTTTTAACAAACATCCCCAAAGTCCATACCTGTTCCCATAAACAGCAGGAGTTCAGAGGAAATGGCTTCTGCTCCTTTTCACCTGTTTATCTCCACACACCAAAATACCCTGAGAATTATGACTATTCATCAGCAGACAAGGAGCTACTATTTGGCTGATTCAGCACTGACTGTAATAACATATCTAGAAGTGATGTTTCCAGGAAAGTAAGGTACCAATTATTTTGCTAAAGAGTAAGGGTAAAATTCTTGCCACACTAAAATGTCCTCCTTTCTTATTTATTCAGGTGAGAATTTAATCTTGCTACCTAGAATGTATGTTTTTCTTTTATGTTCAAAAAGAGGTCTAAACCGTCTTGTGTCAAAGTGTCGGATTCCCGGCTGTTTAGATGGTCTGGAAAGGCCCGGGGTGGCCTTGGGCAGCCCGCGCTCCAAAGGACGAGAAGGGACTTCAGATCTTTTCTCGGTCTCGGTGTTTATTAATTGTTTATCTAAAAGATTTTCTCTTGGCCTGACAGAGTTCTGCTCAGCTGTCAGCCATGGGCACACACTGAGAGCCCCCGGGGCGGTCACTTATCTTTATACTCAAAGTTACGTATACAATATTTATCATTTTTCTCCAATACCCTCTACCCTTATTAACCAGTGCACTTTTAGTAAGGACCAATCCCAAAGTGCCAACATCACCACAGAAGATGGAGGCCTAGAGGAAGAAGAAGAAGGAGAGGGGCATGCCCCAATTCCTCCATCTTACTTCTTTAGACTCCCCTGTACAGAAATCTTAAACCCTGTATCTCACACTCCAATTAGCTTATCCCTTCACCATTCACCCCAGTGAAATCCTCCTATCCTCATACTGATGTTGTCTCCCGTGTAGGATCAAAGTCCAGCCACCAGACATTTCTGGCAACATTCCAGGACTCCCGAGCCCCCCAGGGGTGGTCTCGGTCACTCTGCGCCTCAGTCCTGAGAGGCTGAGATCCCACATCAAAGGAGAAACATTATACAGGTGGAGGAAACAAGATCCTCCACCTACTTTTCATTTGGTTTGGTGGTGGGGGGCAGGGATTGGTGTTTGGGGTTTTTTTTTCCTCTTTGTTTCTTTGTTACTTTAGATTAGTTTAGTTTAGTTTGGGGCTGGGGATTTTTGTGGATTTTTTTCATTTGGTTGGTTTGGTTTGTCTTCTTATGGTTTTAGCCTGAGACGTACAGTATACAGAAATGTAAAATCCCTAGCAGGTGTACACCTATGAAGCAGTTGGATGCATAAGAAGGCAGACTTTCATTCCTAGCTTTAATAGAGTAAACGCTGCTTTGTTTCTTCATTTATTCACTTGAGCCTTTTGCAAATATTTCTATTTTCTAAATACTAACAACATAAATACTGACAACATATGCTTAAGTTTTTTGTTCTATTTTACTTCGGTTTAGGTCTAGAATGTCTTCAAGTTCCTCTGATAAGAAGACATTCTTTACTGAAGGACAGCAAATATGAGATGATGTTTTGAGTCTATGAAATGTCCAGGTCCCCAGTACTTCCCTTGTCATGAGCTGCAAGAGGCAGATGGCCAAGCTGATATTCCTGGACAACAAGAGGGAGATTTATCTTCCATTGCTTGGCAAGAAGTTTTTCCAGCAAGCAGAAGGATGCAGGAGGGCACCTGAACCCCAGGAGGCCTGCAGAATTTGTCTGCCTCTCCCAGTTTTTGTGTCACTGATAAACACACAGGCTCACAGCCACACATCTGGGTGAGGAATAGTCCATACCACTTAAAGTCCAAGAGCAGTATTCCAAAATTACTTCTGAGCTACCTTAGGCAGTGACTAAACTACCAGTGACAGCAGCCAGAACAAGATGTGAGTATTACTGAAACATCCCCCTAATCCCAGTTTTGTTCCTCTGCCACAGCCCTCACCAGAATATTTCATCATGACCTTTAGTCCTCCTGGAGCTCCCAAGCAACAAATGCCACTTCTCCTTGGCAGAGTCACAGATGGCTTGAATGGGCACAGATGATGAGAATTTCTTCCACTTGAGCTACCTGGGCTCTTAAATGTCCCTGACATGCTTCCACCAGCTCCGATCACTTGAGGGAGGATAACAATCCTGGCAGACCTGAGCAGCACGTGCAGCAGACAGGGTGACCCAAACCAGGGCATCACAACCTCAGGTGTACCAAGACCTGTGCAGTTGTCACATAAAACATTTCCTGGAGATATTCAGCTAAGGCTGGAAATGTGCAGAGAGATTTTAGTCAGGAGGGAGCAGCACAGACCAGCCTGAAGTGGTGTTTGCAACACAAGTGAGGAAGCAGAGAAAGAGGCAGAAGTTGCTTATGAAGTTCAGCAAAGAACCATGTCATACCGAGTTCATCCCCAAACTGAGGTGCATTTTCAAAGCAGTTACCATAGCTTTTTGTTTTGCAGTTTTGTTTTTTGTATAAAAGACTTTTTGTTCCCTCTTGTTACAGAGAATAAGGTGGCTCCCTAAGTGCTGGTTTCAGTGTTTTGAATTCACTGGAGTCAAAAGCATGGGTACTCTGTACCTGGTGTTTCAGGAAGACTGCCTTTGACTGAGGGATTCTACCTCCTATGCAAATATAGTTAGTTATGTAAAAGTAAAATTTGGAGTCAAGGTGTTCCTATAGTGGGTTAAGACCACACTGTAAGAAGGAAGAAAATGAGCAAGATTCTCTTTCCCATTCTGTAGACAAGGAATCCAAGAAATATAAGCTAAATCAAATGATTTACTACTTGTTTCCCAGGAATCTGTTTGCCAGGAATTTCTCACTTTTATCACCCATGTAAGTCCAAATACAGGTAAATTGGTCAGAAAAATATCCATTTATTTCTTTGGCTTTTACTATTCACGGTGCTGTGGTTAGACCAGGCAACCTAAAACATTGGCAGGAACACCCTTTGCCACAAGTATTGACTCATTAAAACTGAAAATCACGGACAAAGACTCTCTGACTAGTCAAAGTTAGAACGTGGTATGTTCATTATGCTGGCAGGTGGCACAGGGGTAGTCATTCCCGAAATGTGTGACTGTGCCCCACAAGGATTTTTGCCTTCTGTTTATTTCCCAAAATAATACATATTTATTTCCCAAAATAATACATAACAGCACCTCCCATCCCCACTTTTTATTAAAATGACGTTATTAGTCTTTCACGTGTGCACAGTTCTTCTCATGAATTGGGTCAGTCGTCCCAGGGATGAAGCCATGAATGTCTTCAACAGGTCTCTGTGACCCTCTGGCATGATCCAAGGCCCCCTGCTTCGTGATGGATTGACACAGAGTCCAGGTGCTGGGCATTGTTTTACTGCTTTCAGTATGTTCCTAGAATGGTTCGCTTGCTCCACTTCTTTCTGCAGATGAGCTCATAATAAAACAATTAGCTTTAGCTTAAGCACCTAATAATCATTAACCTATCGTTGGTGTATCTAACTTCAATACTAACTTCAATACGAATTGGTTCTAAGCCTCAGCTAAAATCATGATTCAGTATAGTGTAGAAATAAATAGGAAAGGATGGATTCAGGACCAGCTCCCAGAAGATCAGGAAATGTTTGTGTGCTGCATGCCCACCACACCTACATGACCTTAAGGGATACTGCTGTCACAGGAGGAAAATTTGTCCAAGCATGTGAGATGAAAAGGTGAAGGCAGTGACATAGCTCCATACAAATCAGAAAGTGAAAATTGTGTCTTCCTGCAGTGCAAGGAGATCTTACATGCTAGCAGTAGAGCCCAGAGGAGAGTTTCAGCTGAAACACACACTAATGTATGGCAGATATACTGAAAATATTAATAATTTCTAACAGCTTCTCAAAAAGAAGTCTGTATAGACTGTTTCAATGTTGCCCCTGTTGCATGTAATACCAGGAGATTAGTGAAAAAAACTACTTACATACAACATATTTCACTTTAAGAACTGTCTGTTCTTTAACTTGGAACTGGTAAATATTCACCAGTAGGAAAAACACTAAAATTGCATTTTCAAAGTGGTAAAAACTGTGACTCAAAAGTTACAGTGCCATATAGGGAAAAAGAAAAGATATGGAAAAATCATACTTGAAATGATCAGGCCTGTACATTGAGTTAGGTTCTTTACAAATTATTTTTAAAGTGGAAAGAAGTCATTTTTAGAAAAAAATCCCAATCTAAAACCATATACCAGTTTTAAGGAGTTTTCTTTCCTGAAAATTAACAACCTTTTCTGTTGTTAATTTTTAAACCAATTTTTGGCCCAAACACTGAAATGTGACGTCCATCATTTACCTTGTGATGTTTGTAAGTGATATTAAATTCTAAGAGTACCACAGAAAAGAGTCATGAGGAAGAATCATGCTGCCAGACACAAGATATGCACATTTCTTTTTAAGTTTCAGTATCCTTAAAACACAGCTAAGAGTAACTTCTCATTCTTAGCCATAGAGTACTGTGGCAAAGTCAATGTAACCATTAGTATACTACAGGTGTGACTCAAGATTCCAATGGACAATCCACTTTTCAGCCACCTGTTTCCACATCGCTAGTAGGGCACAGGGCTAGTATTCATGTGCTTCTCATGAGCCACAGAGATTACAATGGAGGTCTTCAAAATGAGGCTTTTCTTGATGAAGCACCACATAGATGGACACGTGGGAAATAAGGGCCATGAAACATGAAGACAGAGATCCCTTCTTTTCTGAACTCCTGTCTTCTCCTTTTTGCCTATACATTAGAAATTGTGCTGTAATTCAGTTGCTGGGATAATTTTTGTGAAGGTTGTTACCCTGTGTTTAAAGACAGACAAACCCCATCCCACTGAGGTGGATCATTCAAAATTCAGGGTCTGTTTTAAGCTATTTAAGATGAATTGGGAAGACATTTTCTAGGTAGTAGGTTTCAATTTTTCTGAGAAAGCCAGCACACAGAGATGACAGAGCATCTTTAAAACAATCAGTCCAAAAAGCTACTCCAGAATGTGAGGAGACCAACAATCCCTGTGTCAGCATGTCACCCACAGGACAGTGTCTGAAGTGACAGGGTTGAGCCCTCATGGTTAAATGATGTAAGGACGTTTTAAAAAGCCCCAGTGCCTCCCCAGTACCCCTTAAAAAGGGGCAGGAACTAAATTAGATGAAAGGTCTATTATTTCCTGCTCTGAAAACTGTTTCTAGTTCAAGAGAGAATTTAAAATAAAAAGAACAAGTGACATTAAGCACAGATCATTGCAAGACCACCTTTGTTAGGTTACATTGAAAAGAAATTTTCACTGAGGAAAGAAAAATGCAAAACCTCTTAGTGAAAACACCAGCATGAGTTCACTTTAACTGTAGGCAATTAATCCCTTACGTAAAGCAACATCCTTCCAGGGGCAGGATTTTAGCTTTGATGAAAATGTTGACAAATTTGGTGCCCCTTCCTGTTGCTTCTTCTATGTTCAAAGAATCAAAAATGTGCCAAATTTGCTGAAGACAGGCATGGACCGCGAGAAAGAACCAGTTGGCGGGAAAAGGGGCAAAAAGAATGTCAATTCTCTCCTCTTCACCATTTCCCCTTCTCCGATTTAACCTTTCTACTTTGAAGTGGGGAACTCTGTTTAAAACCTCAACTAAAATACTTAAGTTACTCTTTCTAACATCTTTTCCGTCCCTTCAGGCACGCAGAAATAAGGGTGATTTTGCCTTCACTGGACAAAGGGCAAGACTTTGTCCAGTGAAGGCAAAGACGATGGGATTCCTCAATTTAGACCTTTCTGAAAGTTCCAGCGCTTGTCTTGCTGGTTCGGGGCTGTGCCGCAAAGCCAAAGCAGAAGGATGACTGCAGCCACAGAAAGGGGGGGTTCGCACCAAGCCCGGCCAGCCCCGGAGCCGCCCTCCCGCGCTGTGCCCGCAGCCCCAGCTCTGCCGCGCTCGTCCCCGCCAAGGCCGGCCCGCGTTGTGGCCACAGTCGGCGATCGGCGCCATGGCGGAGCTGCCGCTGCCCGCTGGGCTCAGCTCCAGCACCTTCCCCGCCAAGCTGTGGCGCCTGGTGAACAGCCCTCGCAGCCGCTCCGTGCGCTGGGACAGCCGGACCCAGGGATTGCTCATCGACCGCTCCCTCTTCGAGCAGGAGCTGCTCAACTCGGGCGACGCCCACAGGGGCCGTGGCCATGGGCTGGCCCCGGTCCCGCACACCTTCAGGGCCACGCAGTTCCGCAGCTTCGTGCAGCAGCTCTACCGCTACGGCTTCCACAAGGTGCCGGGCTGGGTCGGCTCAGCTGTGCCGGGCGATGCCGGGGGCTGGCTCCACTACAGCAACTCCTGCTTTCGCCGCGACCGCCCCGACCTCCTGCTGCGCATGAAGCGCTGAAGCGCGGCCAACAGGCAGCGGCTGGCGGCGGGCCGGGAGGGCAGCAGGCGCCCGCCCTGCGGCTCCCAGCAGCTCCCCGGGGCGCGGCCACTGCCGGACGGGCGGCACGGGCGCGGTCACTTCGAGCCGCTGCCCAGGGAGCGGCCGCCGCTGTCGGCCGGGCGCCCGCCCAGCGGCTTCCTCCTGCTGCACAGGGAGCGGGCGCTGCCGGCCCGGCGAAAGGGACCTTGCAGCCGCTTGCAGGAGCCCTATGGGGAGCAGCTGCCTCCGGCCGAACGGGAGGTGCTCGGGATCCAGCCCTGCAGCTTCCAGCAGCTCCACAGGGAGCAGCAGCCCCCAGCCCATGACCCCCGAGGTAGGAAAAAGAGTTGTAGCCTTGTTTTTCCAAAAGGTCATGAAAAGTGACCATTTGAAGTAGTTTGCCGCAAAGCTCTGTCATTCTCGGCCAGAAGTTGTCAAGCCTATTAGGAAGGGGCACCTAGGAGGCCAGAAGATTCTCTGCCTGGTTTTCCTGTGTGCTTCCCGTGATGTTTGATGCACAGCAGCACTAGAGCTCTGTGTCCTACAGCCACGTTGTGGAGCCTGACCAATGTGTTTGGATTCTTGCAGCCACCCCGGGCACTTCAGGGCCCAGCGCTCCCACTGGCAGTACAGCCTGTGCAGCATGGACGGCCTCCAGCTCAGCACAGAACGCACCTGAGGAGGAGGAATGGCCACCAGCAGATCTAGGCTTTGACGTAGAGAAAATGATTCGGGAGATCAGGAGGTCCCTGTCTGAAAGATCTCCCTCTGCTCAGGTAATTCCATTGGATGGGGATAAAAGGGGTGGACTGAGAGCTTTTGAACCTTGTTACATGGCTGAGAAGCAAAGGCTTCTTTAATTGAACTTATTTCATCATTATTTAGTTATTGAATTATTCTTGGAAAAGAAAGATTTCTAAAAGAGGAGATGAAGAATAAATGAAGAAGAGGTTTTACTTGCTGGGAAAGAGGAGGAGAGTGTTTGGAGAATGGCACTGAAGGCCAAGTGTCCCGTGCAGGGAGGGGCATGCCAGAGGTGCCTCTGTAGCAGCAGCAGATGTGGGCTGTGCCTCTTTTGGGTGGGAAGGCCAAGGCAAAGCAAGGGCTGGGCTGCAGCTGCTGCTGCTGTGTGAGCCCTGCCGTGCGTGTGGGCGCTCCCAGAGCCGTGGCTGGGGCTGGGCTGCAGCTGCAGCTCTCTGTCCTTTTGCAGATTATTACACGTGTTGGCCAAAGAATGTCTCTCTTTCTGTTGATGTGCTGACCCATTGCCTGCAGTACATTTGTGATTATGACTCAAGGGGAGAATGGGATTTTTTGGATTTACCAATACCTTATTCTCAAGTGGCATGACTTTTGTCTTCTGTAAAGTCACACATAGCAGTTTTCAGAAGCATTTTATTCTATAATAAAAGGAAACATTGCAGGCTCAGAGCCATCTTTAGAATCTTTAGGGTTCTGATGGATGGGCTAGGGCAGAAGAGATGAATATTCTGAAACTGGTCATAGTGAGAATATCTTTGTGTCCAAAGGTAATTTGCTTCATTGTGGACATTTACTTCCTCAATGGAACAGAAACACTACTTGGTTGTCTGGCTTTTCCTGCCTTTTGGGTTGTTTTTTTTTTCTGCTCTCCCATTTTACAGATTTTTGCCACTGATCACAAATGTGATCCTAGAAATACCCTGGCTGCATAAATGTTTGCCTGGGTGACACACATGGGGCAGCAGCAGAGGGCTCCGAGAAGCAGCACCTTGTGATGGGTTGTGTGAGCGGTTGGCTGGGGGTGCTGAGACTCCCAGGCAGAAATGTGTGCTTTGTCTGTGGGTTTGCAGCACACAGCCCTGGGCAGGGCTGGGAGCAGGCTCTGCCCTTGCTGGCAGCTGTGCTGGCAGCAAGGAGAGCCCCTGGCTTTGTGCTGGCTGATTTCTCACAGCTCTGGGATAAGGCAGGGTCAGAGCGTGAGGACACGTCCCCTCGCTTGGTGTCTTCTGGTTTTCTGTGCTCCCCTTTTGTCTCAAAGGTCATTTTGTAAGAGCTTCAGTTTCACCTAGGCCCCCTGAATCCTGAGTTTAAAAGGCTTGTCATGTGTACCATTGGGGCAGTGTTCCCTCCTCTGTTCTCCATGTCCTTTGGGAGTGGAGAAGGAGTTATTGTATCCCTGATATGATTCCAGCAAAATAGTGAGTGATCTTTGGGTTCCTTTCTTTCTATTTTTCTGCTCAGGGCAATGTTGGTGTTGCCCCTGATTCTTCAGGAGGGGAGCCTGTGAACAGAGCTGCAGCAGAGGGAGCTTTGCCTGGCACCGAGAGCTGCAGGAACAGTTCCCAGGAGCCCGAGGAGCCTGGTAAGGACAGAGCCCACACTGGTTTAGAGAGCTGTGAGATGGCTGCTCTGAGCAGGGTTGGTGCTTCCTGGTGCATTGAGTTCAAATCCTGCACGGGCACAACCTGCCTGAGCCCTGCCCTCCACGCTTCTCCAGAGTCTCTGACCCTGAGTCCTCTGCTGGGGCAAGAGAGCAGGGAATAAACCTGAGCTTGTGGGAGTTGTGTCACCAAGCCGGGTGTCCCAGATTTGTGCTGAAGTTGGTGGGTAAATTTGCTGCAGGGTGCTAGGGGAGGCCAGGCTGAGTGACTCTTGAAGGAACATGGGAAAAAAAGAGCAAAAAGTCAGGGTAGAAGTCCAAATCACTGGCTAAATGTAGTAACAGTCTGCTGGTATTGGTCCTGACCCACAAGAAAAACAAGGAGCACAACACAGAGGCCAACCAGTTGAAAAATCACAGTAACTCCAGCATCAGAAGGAAAAGCTTGAATGACCCCTGATTAGGGAGGCCTAAGAGGAGAGAGAGCACTGTGGATCCATTCCTTAGCCAAAGCTGGTGCAGCCTGCAGGCCTCATAGGGAACTCTGTCCCTCCCAGCCCTTCCTGCCAGAGCTGATGGTCAAGTTGCAGCAGCTGGTGCTCACTGCGGAGGGCAGTTTGTAGATGCCAGGTAATGGAGCTGGTTCATGACTCAGCTCCCAGCACCTTCAGCTTCAGCCATTTCAATGAGGACTGAGGTCTCTCAGCACAGAGAAAGAACAAGGCTGGGCTTCCTTGTGGCAGCTGGGACTGTCTGTGTTTCAAGCTCTTGTGGGTGCCCTTTGCATTGTGAGTGCTGAGACTTTACTGAGATACTTCAATGTCTTGAAACACACTTTTGAACACTTGGAATGGTCCCTGTTCTTTTAAGGGCAGATTGCTTCCAATTGCCAAGTGAGAGTCTGCCTTTCAGGCCATCTTTGACAGCCCCTGGTAGAAGGACAATTGCTGCCCAAGGGAAAGGTGCAGAAAGGCCAATATTGACTGAGCGTTCCCTTTGCTTCCCAGATGCCATCTGACCAACATCTCCAGGAGGGTGGCCCTGCATGGCAGGAAGAGACAGGGGAGAGCCTGTGACCATCGGGCAGGTAGAATTCCTGTTAGTAGATATGTTTATAGATTTCCATGGTTCTATTTATTAGTGGTTATAGTTCCATTTATAGATGATAGTGTTCTGTTTATATGGGCATATATTGATAGATCTGTACAGTTAAATGTGGATATGTATACAGTTAGAGAAGTGATATAATTATATTTTATAATTCATATACATATATATCTATATATGTAAATGAAGTTAGACTTATAAATGTGCATAGTTATATAGTAAGAGGAATAGGAATGTTTAGATGGAGAGATTGATGGATAGATTGCTGTTTGTATAGGCCTAGGATGCATTTGTACCTCTTTCCCCCCTCGGCTGCCTTTTTAACCTCTTGCTTTTCCCCCGGTGTCCCCTGTGTCCCCTGTCCCTGTGCTGGGTCTGAGCTGGCGGCCGGGCCGGCCGGAGCAGCACTTCCAGCCCTGGCTGTCCCTGGAGCGGTGGGAGCTGCCGCTGGCCCCAGGCACTGTCCCCTGAGGAGCTGCTGAAGGACGGTGAGACTGAGGGAGCTGAGGGGGCGGTGGCGCTCAAGGGACAGTGACCCTGAGCTGCTGCTGGGGCTGAGGGCTGTGGGGCAGCCGAGGGCCATGGTGGCACTGAGGTGACAGGGAAGTGGCACAGGCTGATGTGGTGGTGGGTCTCAGGGGACGGAATGGCTCAGAAGGGACTGAGGAGGGTGAGAGGACTGTGAGGGGCTGAAGAAACTGAATGGGGCTGGGGCTTCACCGAGAGCATGGCGGGGCTGAGGGGATGGAGCGGGGGGCAGCAGGGAGCACAGAGGGCTCTGGGACTGCAGCTCTTTTAGGCCTTGGAAGCAATTCCAGAGCCTCCACTTTTGCCCCACCTGCAAGGAAGACCTTGAGGACAGCCACAGAGTGACGGGAGGCAGCAGGGAGGAGCTGAAGGCCAGCAGCAAGAGCAGTGAACGGGGACCTGCTGCTGCCAGCCTGGAGAGAGCCCGGGTGAGGCCACAGGCCCGGGCAGGCAGGCTGGGGCTGAGGCTGCCGTGGGCTGCGGCCGTGGGCACTGCCCGGCGGGGCAGGAGCGGGCCCTGCCCGTGCTGGGGCTGCTCAGCGCAGCTGCCCCGCCTGGCACAGGGGCTGTCCTTGGGCAAGGCAGCTGTGCCGGCAGGGCCCGGGAGCTGTGCCGGCTCTGCCGGGCTGCCGGGGCTGCGGGACAGTCCCGCCGCGGCTGCGCTCACCACAGCCTGGCCCGCTCGGCTGCTTTCTCTTTCCGACCCTCCTGGGGAGGCTCTGACATTTCCTCTTCCCTGATGGAAGTGCAGCTGCTGCCAAGGGAAACGTCCCCATACTCACTCAGTGTTCCCTTTGCTTCCCAGATGTCCCATCTGCTGTCGCTGTCCAGGAGAGCTGGTCTGCATGGGAGGAGGAGACCAAGGGAGAGGCTTTGAAGGTGGGGCAGCTGGGATCCCTCTGCTTGGAGCTCTGTTTAAAGATACACAGACTTGCACGTAGCCACAGTTTATTATATGTGTATTTCCATATTTTGGTTGCTATTTGTATATGTTTATTTCCATGTGTATATTCTTATATTTACGTATATTTATTTTGTTATGAATGTATGCTATGTATATATTTTTTTTGAAATTACATATATGTGTATAAATTTATCTATGTATACATGGATATTGTTATATCTGTGTTAATTTATATTTCCTGTGGGTAAAGTTGTGTAGGTATCTCTTTTGATATAATTTTTATTATATGGCTTTTAAAATAGGAATATTGGTATTTGTATAGGTATATAAGTCTATTTTTATATGCATATTTATCTGTTTCTGGATGTAATTCTGTTTACATATCTATGGAGATATTTTTGTATTCCTAGATGGGCTTAATCCTTGTAGTAATATGTAATAAATTAAGTTGTTAAACACCTAATTGATCTTTGTGTATAGTGAGTTGTTGTGGAGGTTGGCAATAAATTAACTGAAGTTGGTATTTGTATAGTATTACATAGACAGGTTGTAATTATCTAATAAATTCCTGGTTTTTTACCTAAATTGAGATTTGTATAGTTCTATATTGTCAGCGTGGGTGTTGCACTTTGTAATAAATGACATTTTTAAACTGAAATTGATTGTCGTGTATTTGTGGCTCAGCAGCGTGGCTGTAGCAATCTGCAAGAAATGCCATTTGTCAGCTGCAGTGAGTGTTCTGTGATTTGTGCTACCCAAAGCTATGAGCAGATGTAAATGCTGGAGGATTTTGGCCATGCAAATCTCCAGCCATGCCCAGCACATGCCCCACCTGCACTCAGGCTGGGCAAGGGAAGCGCAGATTTGGGCTGGCAGCAGAGCCCCACGTTGTCTCAACACTCACTGCAGAGGCTGCTGAGAAAACTCTGGGGCTCCGCTGAGAGTAGAACTCCAAGCAGGAGCAACACTGGCAGGAGAAATCATTCACAATGAAGAAAGTGGCAAACAGATGTGGGGATACTCTGTGAGGCTGATAAAATGCTCTGAATCACCCCTGCCTAGGCACATCTTCTGCAAAAAGGTTTTGTTAAAAACAGAACATCTCTCATGAAATACAGATTGCACTTTCCCCTTCACTTACCTTGCTGTGTGAGTGGAGACACTCTCTCCTTATCACTGAGAATTTTTGCCCTTCAGCACCTCACACTAGATCAAAGATGATGTACTGCCACTTGGCACCATCAATGAAAACAGCCCTGCCCTCGTGGCAGTGTTTGCAAAGTCTTCCCTCCTCCTGTCCCCACGTGACAGACGGAACCATCCCCTTCTGTCCAAACTGTGCCTGGGCTGAGTGAGGGCTCCAGGAGCTCAGGAAGTGCAAGAGCACCACACGTGGGAAGGTTTAGCAAAGCTTCCTAAGCACCAGTAAACTGGGTTTGCCAGTCTTGCCCTGCAATATTGTCCTACTCAGGAATGATCCTGGAGAACACTGTGCCTCCAGCTCACTCAAGTAAAGTTTGTTTTCTTCAAGGCTTGAATAGAGGAAAATGAAAATTGTGATTTTTAGAGTGAAGTTTGGGGGTTGGTGCAGCTGGGTTTGCTCCACTATTTGCGGTGGAAAGTAGGGCAAAAGCTTTAAATTCCCAGCAGAAGCTGACTACCAGCCCACACAGACCTGAATGAGGCCCAGGTGGGCTTGCTGCACGCTGGTCCAAGGGAAAAGCTGGAACAAAGTCCCCTTTTATTGCTGATGGAGTCTGTACTGGTGCCTCCAGGGCTGTCTGTGGTAAGACACGGCAATCCAGCCAGAAACTGTGGATATGAGAGCTCCAGCAGCAACCTGCTTCTCCAGGGTGAGGGACAAGGCCAGCCCAAAAGCCTGGAAGGTGCTCTGGGCACTGGAGAAGGCCAGGCTGTCCTTGTGCAGGGATGGCCCTCAAAGGGGACCTCACACCTTGTGCTGCTGACCAAGGGCAGCTGGTGACCTTCCACAAAATGCTTCTTTTGTCCAGCTCTTGGAAAAGTTCCAGCCAGCAACAATCCCTGCTGCTCACACCAGCCCTTTCCAAGCAGGAGGAATTTCAGCAGCCGCCTGACAGCTTAGTGGCAGGAGAATAAAATACTCAGCTGAGCATTACCAACTCTCTGTCAGAAGCCACATCCTCAGCCCCTCATCTCCTCAAGTTGTCTCAGACATGGAGGAAGCAGCAGGAAATCTCTGATCCTGGAAGGGAAAGCAGAAGGAGGAGAGGCAGTGGCCAGTCCCTGGGGCCTTGGGAGCAGTGAGAGCCATCCAAAACAGGATCTCTGCTGGGCTGTGGAGATAAGAGATAATGCTCTGTGTGAGACTGGAGCTACTTGTCAAGGTGAGCATGGAAATCTGACCTTGCAAAACAGAGGAAAAAGTGTCCTTGGGTATTTGCCAAACTTGGAGGGGCTCTGAGCCACCTGGTCTAGTGGAAGGTGTCCCTGCCCCTGGCAGAGGGGTTGGATCTAGAGGATCTTTAAGGCCCCTTCCAACTCAAGCCCCTCTGTGAGTCTGAATTACAAACCCACAATGACAAAGAGAACACAGCAAACCTGTTTCCCCACTGCATTATTGGAGGTGTCTGTAGTCACTTGTGTCACCTGGAGACTGGTTTGGATCTGGAGAAATTTTCATGATCCCACAGTATTTCGGTGTGACTTTCCTGGTTTAGGGCCCCAAAAGATGCCAGAACAGATTATCTGCAAGCACAGAATTGGTTAAGCTGCCTGTGAACCTGATGGGAGCAGTGTATTCATGTTATTGCAGCATTTACCCTGTACAGGTGATATTTGGTTTCCATTTTGAAGATGCAATGTTCTTGCACAATGCTTGTATATGCAGAAATACTGGCTTTAAATCCTAATTCCATCCTCACACAAGGATTTGTAATCCATAGAAATGTTTAACACGGAGCCATATTAGTTTTGGGCTTGATGGTATGGGTTGTTTAAAGTGTGTGATGAGTAATGGCAGCTCTAACAAATACCACTCTTGTTAATTTGGGTCTGTCCTTTATCAACCCTGTTGCATAGAAATCACTTCTTTACAGCAGAGACTAAATGAAATTCCTTCATAGAGATGAGAATTGTGCAATTCAGGCTGATTAAAGGGGAAGGTTTCTGTTATTGTGAAAAGACAATCTAGATAACCTGTTTGCTGTACATCCTGGAGGGGCTTTGCAGTTAAGAGTGAAAAGGAAAAAGACATTTCTCTTAAGAAGTGTCTTGAAAGAGCTTTTTGTATTACCAGAAGCAGCTACATTGATATTGACCTCCACAATTAGAAATGCACAACAACCACTTAGGTGACTTAATCTGGCCATGATTTTTAGCTGCAATGCCAAAATCTCATCAAATGTTGCTATCCTTTAAACAAGGAAGGAGAGCACCAATACCAACAATTCTCATCAGCCTTCTGGCTTGGAAAGACCATTTAATTTATGCTCCCTTAGCTGTCAGCCTAAACTCTGCTGTGCAAACCTTAGGTCTGTGTTGGACCTTATGAACTTCTTGAGCATCAACTCAGGTGCAAGCCTGCTACAAAACCCTTCAGGCACCACACTGATTTAGAGTGGCAGGACTTCACTCTTCCAGCACAGAATTTTATTTACTTGCTCCTGCAAGTAATTTCCAGAGTGGAAGTGAAATCAGTGCCTGGCTATCTGGATGTGATAGGATTTTCCTCCAGTCCCAACAGACAACAGGGGAAAAGATTTGTTTCTATTATACCATTACATCTAAATCTTTGGTTTGAGAGCAAAAGGAAAATGTTCCTTTAAGAGGTAATTTCTGCCTGGACTTTTTGGCATGAGGACAAACTGTGGTGTGCTGGCAAGAGCAGCACTGTCCCTGTGGGTGCAAACCCCCTGAAGGATGAACACGCTGCTGTCACAGGGACCACACCTACAGCATGAAAACTCACCGTGCCATTAACTCGGTGCAAACTAAACACAAGTGACACAGCTCTGCATCCTCAGCAAGGACTTGCCTCTGCAGAGATGTTACTGACAGACTCAGCTCTTGTTTGCAAGTGCTGTTAAATTGTCACAGAAATCTACCACCCCTCCCTCTCTTGTCCTCCTTGGCATCCAGCTGCTGAGCTGCTGCTGCTGCGAAAGAAGAGGCAGAGTCCTTCAGGGCAAACGGGGACTTTCCAGTGGGCAGAAACTTCCTCCTGTCTTTTGTTTTCAGTGACAACAGAGGGGTTTGTCTTCAGTCCCTGTGTCAGCAGGGAAACTGCGCCTGCCCATCACACCTAGGATCTGAACAACCTGGATTTTTATTGGTGTAAAACCCAGGGTGACCCGACCTTCTGCAGGAATATGGAAAGAAGAGTCAAAAGGGATTCCTGGAATGCTGCAATAAGCAGATAGTGGTATTAAACATATATAGATAAAAAGGATAAAAGCTCATAAAAGCACATGGAACTGATGTAAACCTAATAAAAAGAAGCATTTTATTGTAATAAAGAGTGAGGGTTGCAGAGCACAGTGTGAGAAATAGCCACTCACTTTTCATATTTAGGAAGGTTTATTAGACCTTATCAAAAATACAACACAAGACTGAATAAAGAAAAAAGGTTACAGCAGCGGCAGCAAAAGACTTTCCTCGCCATGTGCTCAGCCCCCTCACACTGGAGACTTTTCCCTTTTTAACCCTTTAACCCCTCCCAAAGTTCTGTCCATCAACCCCTTCTTCACTGCCCAGTGGTGGAGATCTCTTCCTCAAATCCTGATTGGGGGTCAGGTGTCGCCATAGCGACAAGCCCGCCCTCCCAGATGTCCCAACCCCAGCTGTCCCTTGATAACCACACGAGGGGTACAGCGTAACTATAAATCTATAAACTTTTCTTAACTTATATACATGATATTTGTCTATTAATTGTGAGAGTCAATCATCACATCACTCATCTATCACAAGAGGAAAATAAGTTTCTGGTGGGAGGGACACTGGTTTTAAAGGTAGGACCAGCTCTTGAGGTTTGATTTGTTCCCCCTTTCAAAGTACAAGGAAGTCATGGTGTTCCAGAGTAGAAGCTGGTGCCAAAAGTTTGAGAACAGGGTGTGATAAGATCATCAGAGTATTTTATCTGTGTCTAGGAAGAAGCCCTGCAGAGCTTCTCTTTGGCTTTGACTGAAAGTAGAAGTCCTGTTTTTACCAAGAATTTTGATCTCGTGGTGGTTTGGAGGAAGAAAAAGAAACCAGAAAACCACCTGAAGTCTACATTCAGGTGAGGTGTATCACAGAGGGCTGAGGGCTCACCAAGGCAAGAGACCCTCCTGTAATTTAAACTGTTCTTTCAATAATAACAATAATTTCTCAGTACATGTTGATCTCAGCAGGCACTATATTCTCTTTTCTTGTTCTGGCCTTTCACATATCACTAAGGAAAGATGAGGCTCTGTCATTCCCATTTGGATTTTTAATTCTTCAGAAGTCAAAACTGAATTCAAGTCAGGTTCATTAACACTGCAATTTACATACTTCTAAAATCTTGTAGCCTTTTATGAAATAAACAAGGGCCAGGAGACTTCTTCTCCTTTTTAATACCTTTATTAAAAGTGATCAGCTCAGGATTGGGTAGCTCGGCAGGTCTGCAGCATCCGTCGTGTCTCCCAGGGCGACTCAGAGGAGGAGGATATGTGCAGCTCTGTCCACAAAAGACAGAGCTGGGGATCACGTCCTCGTGGGAACCTTTAGGGCCTGCTGATCCCCGTCAGATGGTGCCCCTCCCACTCAGTCGGCCTGGTCTCACCGCCGGGGTCGGCTCTCGTGGTCAGGGCGAGAGGGTCCGAAGGTGTTCCGCATCTCTGCAGGCTCAGCACTCGGCTCCTCACATCTAGACATCACTCCAGTCTCTCAACTCCTAGGTGGCTCGTTGTTTTGGGGTCTTCTCTGTACACCGGGGGACCCATGCTGCATTGTGGTCTTGGAGTCACTTTGCATAGCCCCCCTCACCTTCTCAGGTCTCTTCACCCTTCTGGGAAAAGTACACCTTAGCCTCGGGCAAGGCTCTGCTAATACAAAAGGAGCGATTAGCCTCAACGACCCGTGATTACAATAACAAAACACAAAGAACTTGGGCAGCTACCGTGCTCTGGCTGCCTTTTTGTAACTTTTTCTCACAAAAAAAATATTACCCGAATTTTGTTCATAGCATTTTATATTTGCCTGGAGATTTGAGCTTGTTCCTTGGCAAGAAGAAAAGACTACATATGGTACTAATCTTTTTTGATATGAAACAGTTTTCAACAGAAAATGGGGGGAAATGGCTTTGAATACATCTTTACTTGGAAGAAAGGTGGCTGCTGCAGCAAATACTTACCAGGACAAAAAGGCATGAGCTGTCATTCTTTATGTTGTGTGTGCATGAAATACTGTTACTAAGCCTCTGTTTTCAAGACTATAAAACCCACATGCAATGAGAATCTCTATTTAATCTCCTCACCAGTACAACTTATGCTGGCTTCTGAGAACCCTGTTTAATTATTTTAATGCTTCAATCATTCCTGTAAATGTTCAAAAGCCATTAACCATAGCATTCAGTCTCTGGCACATGTTTGGTCTTGAAGGAAAACTTTTTACTAATTTTTTTTCCTATCTCTTTTAAAACTCACTCTGTTCAGTTAATATCAAGTGCTAGAAATCCAAAGCATATGGGAAAGCACTATTTATTGTAGAAAACATTTATGTTGTCAGAAAATGTCCTTTAGATAAAATCAGAATTTCCAAGGACTCTATCCTCTCCCTCTCTCCCTTTCTCTTTCCTTTTCCTCTTTTTTTTTACCTTTTCCCTTCCCCTTTCCCATTCCCTCTTCACTCCTATTGTCTCTTATTTTCACAGAGAGAGGTTTTTATAACCCAGCCCCTTCAAAGGGATTTACCAGCCCTTCCTTAACTCTGCCAGCTGCTGTTTGAAGGTTTTCTCTCCGTTCTCTGAGAGGCATCTCTGCACCATCCTGCCCCTGCAGACGCTCTTGCTGTCACAGCAGAGGCTGCCACAGCACTGCCAAGAGCAACTGTGCAGCCACAGCTGCAGAGTTTGTCACTGCTGGCCTGAAAGCCCTGGATGGAAATATCAGTAGGAGCTGATGCTCTGCCTCACCGTGCTGACAAATCCCTGGAATCCCTCCTGCTGGGCTCTGTGGCAGCACTGCCAGGGGAGGCAGAGGATGTGACAAATCCTCAGGGACACCTCGGGCTGGCTCTGGGCAGCAGCACCTTCCCTTGGCCCATGGTCAGTTCTGCAGACAGGTATGGCCCTGCTCCTCAAAGCACTCCTTGCTTTTTGGGGGAAATCCCTTCAGCTTTAGTCATTCAAGGCTGTGAAAGGGCCCAAAGACTCAACCCTCTTTTTCTGAAAAAGCAGATGATGGGCAGTTCTTCAGCCCATGGAATTAAAAATAAATTCCTTTGACCTAAGTAGCCTCCAAGCACATATTTTGTGAGGGAATTACTTTGCCACACATGGTGCACTTTGCCTCTTTCACTGCTAACAAAATCCCAGTGTTTGATGCAAACAGCCCCAGGGTATTTTCATGAATAGTTCACAAAATTGCTCACAATCAACCTCTTGAGAAAAGCAAAGTGTGTTTTCTAATGTAACCAATTAGCTTGAGTTTTGAATGTTTTGCATTTGCAACTGAGGCCCTGTAAGCAATTCTAATTGTCAGTAGGTGAGGTACTTCTGAACAAAAAAATAAGTTTTACATGGCATTTCCTAATGGATAATGGTCATAAAAAAGAATGGATGTTTGGAGAGTCTGTTATTATAATGTGGTATGTTCAAGGTGTGACGCGCACACACACACACACTCTCTCTCTATCTCTCTCTCTTGTACATAGAGAGTGTACAACATCTCTTCTTAATACTTCTGTTTAATAAATACATAGTTCTAAGAATTTTTAACTTTTATTTAGCTTAAAACCTCAAAGACTCAGTATTAAACACCTGTCTAGCCTCCTGGCCCTCCACTGTGGCCATCCAGGGCCATAGGGTGCCACTTCAAAAGGTATTTTTCAGACAACAGTAACAGACATAGATCCCAAGGCACCAACCTGTCCTCTTTGTGTATTATCAGCAATAGAAATTAGTTCCTTCCAGTTCCCAAATGTCAAAATGTGTGTATTTTTGCATGGAAACTATGATGACTTTTGCTGGTATTTTTAACATTTCACAGGGCCAAACATGATTAAGATTTCTGAAGTTTTGTAAAAGAGAGATGCAAATGTCACAGCAAGCATAGCAAGGATGGAGGTTTAATCAGCCTGAAAAAACCTTCTCTTACTGAAGTATCCATAGAATCAGAGCTTAATGCAGAGTGCCCTGGTACCACCTCACCCTGTCCGTGAGCCATCCTGGAAATGCAGAGCATGCCAGCCCCAAGTCTGGTCCTAGTGCCCGTTCTTATGCACAATTGTCTCCAAAACCTGCAGCAGCATGCTAGGAAAATTAATCCACAAACACTGGAGGTTTATGTCCAAAAAGGAGACAGAGGAGAATCCTTTTACTTTATTCGAACAGAGGGAGAGGCCATGGGGCATTCCCCTGGGATGTCTCGAATTTTTGGAGGACACAGCCTCTTTTTTATCCCAATTTCCCGTCCGCATTTCCCTTCTTTCTTTCCCCATTGGCTGAGGTAGTTGAGAGGCACAGTCTCCCCAGTACACCTGATACCAAAGTTTTCCCTCTGATGTATAACCCTCCCTTTTCATTTTTAATTCTTATGGAATTTAGGGGTTTTTCTTCCCCATTGTTTCTTTCATCTTTCAATGTCTAATTTTATTTATCAGCAAACCTAAAGTTTATTTGTAAAAGCAAATCTCCTTTTCCATTCACCAATCAGTGGAATCCTTCCCATTGTTAGTTTTATCTACCAGCAGACCCACAGCTTGTCTGTAAAGACAAATGCACTATTCCTCTCACTAGCTATCCCATTACTTGCCTTTCTGTGGAAACACAGGTTTCAGTAGCCCACCTTTCAGAGACAGGAGCCTGCCAGACCAGATGGAGCATTCAGCAATGTCTACTTGAATTATCTAAAGTTTTCAATCCAGAAGCCCAAGCCTATGGAGGGTGATTCCTCATTTAATTTCCTATATTCAAAACTGATTATTCAGATCTACTCATGAGACTGCTCTCATGGTCTGCTGAGGTCATGGAATGGTTTGGAAAGCAAACTAAGGAACAAGGCACAAAGAAAAATATATTTCACAGGGTCAGGGAGAAAATGCTAAGGGGGAAAAAGGGCAATTGTGGTTTTATTGCACTGTTATTAGCTATAACTTGCAATTGCTCTGGGTACTTAATAGTTTATTCAGTTTGAGAACTTGAATCAAAAGTTTATTACTTCATTCCTGAAGCTGCACACTTGAAATTCTTCAAGTTTGTACATCCCCAGTGAATCCTGTATGCAAAATACTTGAAAACGCATTCTTTATCAGAAAGGAAAAACAGATTTAAGCATCGCTGCAAGCATTTTGAAAATTCATAAATTCTCAAACTACTAGATTAATTCCTGAGACAATTTTTACCTTTTGCTCCTGTGCTCTTTGTTGTCTTATTTCAAATTCTGTTACTACCTGTAACCTACATTAATCCTATCTCACTGCAGTGCAATAATAAAGCAAATAATTACCTAAGGGATGAAAAGAGTCTATTCCTCACTATCTTGCATAAGGATGAAAACGGAACATTTCAGGGACATCAACAACTCATTTCTCTTCATAGTACCCAAAAAAACTCGAGCCCCCCAAAAAAGCAGCAAGTTTTAAACACTCCATGAATTCTGGCTGAAGTAAGAAGCTCACAAAGGGCACTAAGCCAGGGAGACATGTGCACACCATCACTTCATCTCACAAAAATAAACCTGTTTCTCACCACCAACTAGTCCATAGACCCAAGCTCCTTCCCCAGCCCCATGTGAAAGCCATGCCAAGGCACAGGAACCGGGAAGTGTCCCAGGATGCAGAGATAGTGCTGCCAGCAGCACTGGCTCAAACACACTGAAGTTAAGTGGTTGCTGTACAGCAGTTTCTTCAGACTGCTAGGTTTCGTGGTCCTGGCTGCATTTTTCACAACATCCACTTCAGTACAGGACCTGGTGTAGTGAAAAGTTCTGGAGCTCTGTTTCCTGTCTTGTAAATTCTATTTCTCTTCTTCTTTAAGACATCCACAACTTGAGACACCTCAGGACGCAACACTTAATTGCAACCAGTTCCCAAAGTAAGCTTGTAAATTATGTTCTATGTTTACATTATGTACTATGGGGATTTCAAAACTCTAAACTGTATTTTTTCAGTTAAAAATGGCTGCCAATTAAAAAGCTGAAACTTGGCCAGTTTTAACTCCAGAGGAGAATACTCTCTGTCCCAGACCACCATCCAAACACACCCTTGCTTGGGTACATACAGCTTTTGTGCCTTTTGGGTATCTTGAGTGCAGAATTAAAAGATCCAAGAACAGGGGTACAAATACAAACACTTGTGTAAACAACTAGAGGCAACTAGGAAATTGTTGGGTTTTTTAAATTTTATAGGAAGAATTAACACAGCAGTAGTAGAAATCACCTTTCTACAGAAGCAGCTCTCACAACTAGCTCGCTTAAGACTGCACCACAAATAGTTACTAGGTGTGAAATCCAGTTGTTACATGCCACCAATAGCATGTGGAACTGCTGTAGGAAAATACCACAGACACATTTTCTTCTCTTTTTCTTTTGGTTCCAAATAGAGTCATAAAATCTGTCTGACTCCCTGGGTAGCGAGGTTAACACTAAAAATATTGACCAGCAGAAACGATTGCAATCACACTCTTTTAAATGATCAGTCAAAAATTATCAAAAATGCGGAAGGATTTATTTATCTTTTTCTGCAACCAAAATACGGTTCTCAAAACCACCACAGCCAAAGAGACAGCGTTGAGCCCGGGTTCAGCGCTGGGTGAACCTGGATCCGACCTCTATCGCATCGGACCCCCCCTCGTTCACGGGAGCTGCTTCTTGCAGGGATGTTTTATACGGTTTATTATGCCCAAGGTGAAGGAGTCCCAGTTTCTTTTGTAACTCTTCATAGTTGGTTCTTTCACTGTGCAGAGCTGGACAATCGCAGTTTCCTGGTTGAGAGCCAGCATTGATCGAATCCCAGGAAGTCGCATATTCACATGTATCTTTCTGGAGACTTTGGCCATCTTGATTGATGTTATCAACAGGGCGGTGATCGCTCTTAGGCGTCTTCCGATGACTCGGGATAATGGTGATCATCATGCTGGGTGTGTCTATTAATAAGCTAAGTGCCGAATGTTCTCCTGCCTCCTTCGGGAATTTCGGAATTTGAATAGACATCTGCCTCCCGGGCTGCTTGTGGTCAGAGACTCGTTTGGATTTTACAATCTTTATAAAATACATGCTTTTATAGCATGAATTATTTCCCAACATATATTACACCACTACAATCTTTCACAGAAGAAGGCAATCACACAGATCAGTGTATGGTCAAATTGCCCCCTAATTCTCATAAAGTCCATCTACTCTGGATACCCTTTGTATTGTTGTTTCTCAGTCATCACAGAACTGAGAGCTGCAAGAAAAAAAGAAAGAAATATGAACAATCCTTGGGTAAGGGAAATACTGGAGTGTCAGGAACTAAAAATAGTTGGTAGCATCTGCATCAGGCATTTTTTTTTCTCTGTACCAGTGTCCATTTCAGGCATCCTGTTAGCATGATTTAGGATTTTGCAGCTAAATGCAATTGGCTGCAATTTGAGAGACCTACAAGAAAAAAACCTTACCTTCTTTTCCCTTCAAGTGACAGGTGCAAATTACAAAATGAAAGGGCCTACAGAAATATAAAATTTTCTAATTTTAGAAAAATATAGTATTAACATCAGATTCCAAGGGGATAAAGATATCTTCTGGGAGCAGCAAGGAAATGCTCCCAGAAATGTTTTCTAGCCTGAAAAGACAAGCTAGCCACAGGAACAGGAGAGAGCCACTTCTTTTAAAATGTGTGAATTACTGAATGCAAGAGCCATTGGGCTTTCCAGCTTCTGTTTTTAACAAAAAGTAAGCTATTAACTTGTGTTTATGAAGACAGTAATTGGACTTAAATGTTTTTGAGACAGCTTCTGAGCAAAATACAAAGAAACTACATTACATGTTAGTAAATGCAGCATTTAGAATAGCAACTAAATAGTCCTATCTCATAGTTAAATGTTCAGTTCTTCATAAATTGTGATCAAGTCCATGAAATGCAGTACCTAATCAGTTAAATCCCACCTACACCTAAGACATCCATCCACACCTGCTTGTGTAACTAATATTTTCCACTCCACTCTCTATCCTTTCTCTCACCACAGTCCTCAAGCCTTCAGCCAGGCACAAGCCAGCTTCTCACCTCAACTGCTGTTAGCAATTACGAAGCACCTGGTGGTAATTACCTGAGCACCTGCCCCATCCATAGCAGCTGTAGGTTCCTGACTGCTGGGAGAACAGGTCTGAAGTGCACACCCGAACACCACCACCACAACCCCCCCAACACACAAAAAAAATAAATTACAACTTTTCTAAATAATTTGAGACTACTAAAAGATCAGGACATGGAGGGACTTGTTTATCCCCTTTAGGCCAATCAAGAAAAAGTTTATATACTTCTCTGTAAAGGGAAGACAGGGGCGTTTTTCTTGAAGCAGAAGCATATTTTATCAGCCCAGTTTCCTTCCTCATTTGTCCCTGCTCCCCAGGAGGCCATTCACTAGGCATATATAGAAATATCTATGTCTGAAAACACATCTACATGAGTGCATAACTTGCACTGAGTGCATGACTTGCACTGGAGCAATTTAAAGCATAGATTTTATTGCACAAAGATGCAGAAATCTGTTCTAGAAGAGGCACATCTTGTGGAGTTGTAAGGACCCTGACAGCACATCTGCTACCAAAGCAACAATTCCTGCTCTGCAGTGGCTTAAGCAGGCTGAGATGGAAGTGTTTCTTCATCAATGCATAAACCACAACAAAGTAGTGGTGACAAGCCTTTTTTCCAAGTCTGACTGAAGGTTAGGGAATCAGGTTTGCCTGCAGAGGGCACACAGAAGCATGACATGTTTGCCTACTGTGCACCTACAATTTCTACACCATCATATCACTACTTGGTTACTGAGCAAGCTGACAGTGTATGACAGGTTATCCATACTGCATAGAAAGTCACAGAAAGAAGAAGAGAGGAAGAAAACACGGAAGATGACAATGCAAAAAAAAGTTGAAGGAGTGTGGCAAGAATTGAGCATTAAGGGAGAGAAATAAGGAGACCATACCCCTGAACTGTAATGTCCTGACAGGAAACTGCAAGTACTTCCATATATGAGTTCACCACTTCCATATACTGAGTGCCCAGGACAAAGAGATCCTAAGAAATTGGAAGAAGGAAGTATTGATTGAGTGTCACAGTTATGTTGAGTTTTAGCCTTTCAAATGTTTGTTGCTTTTCTACTGAAAACTGCAGGTGAGAAAGCCTAGGCAGAAATGGGAAGGAAAAGATATGTAAACATACTCATAACTGTATACAAGGACAGAAGCAGATTTTGTCTTCACCAGGCTGAAGAGAGTGGTTTTCTTATTAGAAAAACAAAAGCCTAACCAACCCAAGTTAACTGTATATTCTCCCACTACATTTAGACATGACAACAATAAAAATGCACTATAAAACTACTGCAGTAAATTAGTCAGTTAGGAACAATAAACAGGACACAGGCTAATAGTATCCGTCTTTGGAAAGATATCGATGTTTGGAAAGATGAGCAATTATAATATGCATCCCAGCTCATGCTCGGTATTTAATACAATCTCAAATAACAATAAAGTAAAACACAACAGATGAGTAATGTTCCTACCTTCTGCTTTCGAAACACAGTTTTAAAAGATAGTTAATTGCAAAATCAGTCTAAAGTATGTTCGAGGCCTTGAGAGCTCTATGAGCATAATTAACAACAGAAATAAAAACTATATCTTTATAACAAAGTTATAAAGATCACAACTTTAACATCACACATATAGAATCCATTTTAATATTTCTGTAAAGCCAAAACTATAATATTATAATTTGTGTTTAAAATCTATTTGTAATGTTGCTGAAAGAAGGCACACTTTTCTAAACACCTACTGGCTTAGGCAACTGCTAAAGGTAATTTACATTAGGCTGTACTACTGTTTACTCATCTTTCTGTTGCACATAAATTTTGGATACATTACTGTGTACATTTCCGATTCTGACATTTTTGGAAATTAAAGTGAGAGCAGAAGTGGGCTAAATTCAGATACCTGAAGTTACGTATCAACATTTGAAGACGTAAATCAAATACACACGGAAAGATTTTCTATGGAAAGAATGAAAGGAAAATTAAAATATGTATTGATAAGAATAATAAATACATTAGAAATGAAGACCATTAGCACCATAAGAATGAGTGTATAAATCGCACCCTCCATCAAGAGAACAGGATTCGTATTTCTTCAGCGCCTCACTTCCACGGGCACTTCCCCAAATGTGTACATTTCCTGGGGAACACCAACCCACCCTTAAGAAACACTGGCAAGGCTGAATTGCTTGTGCTCCTTGCAGCGCAGGCACTCCAGCTGGAGCTCATCTTCCTTGCCCCGAGTCTCTTTCCACGCGTCGCTTCGGGCGCGCGGCCCCTGGCCCCTCCAAACACGAGCTGCCCGCTGCCTCTGCACGTGCCTGAGCTCCTGCCTGCGCTCAGGGCAGCAAAACCAGGCTGTTCCCAGCCAGGGAGCAGAGCCCTGCTCCCGCAGGAGGCTCTGGTGAGCCCCTTCCAGGACGCACCGCCGTGCAGGCAGCACTTCTCCTGCCCGCCCAGAACGCTCCTGGGACAGCAGGACACAAGTTGGCCGGCTCTGGGCTCAGCACACCCCAAACAAAGGGGCAGGAGGATGCAGTGGCTGTTCTGCAGCCCTGCCCAAGAGAGGTGGGAAGGGTCTCCTCCCTCTGGTCTCACTTGGTTGGGTTTCTGACTGGGCCTGAGGCAGGGGCTGCCATTCCTCACTTGTGGGGACACCAGAGCTACCAGAACCACACTGAGCCTGCAGGCACTGCCTGACAGCGCTGCAGCCACAGGGACAGTCACACCTCTGAGGCTCAGCCACTCCCTGCTGCTGCTGCTTGTAGGCACACACAAAGCTCACTGTTAGGCCACGACGGTCTCTGCTTCTGCCCTCTTCCTGTCCCTGTGATGGGATGGAGCATTGCTGTGCTTTCAGTAAGCTCTCTGGGAAAAACTTCCAGCATTGCAAGCTCCTCCGCCCTCCATAGATGCATGCTATGGAATCCCTCACAGCTGCCTTCAGAGCATCCTCAAGCTAGCTCTTCTTCAACCCAGGGTCCTTGTTCCCTTCTGCACGCTCAGCATGACCTTCAACTCCATGGTGCTGTGCAACTGAAGCAGCAGGACAGGGACCTTTGCAGCCTGAGCTGCCCTTGTTCCTCTCTGCCCGTGCACAGAACACAGCGTGGAAGAGAACGGTGGCAGGGCCCCGCGTGTCCCCAGGCTCAGGATTTGTGCCGCTTCAGCTCCACGGACACGTGGGTAAAGTGACAAAGCCAAACTGTTTATTAAGGGAAGGCGAAGCAAAGGGGTGAACTGGGAGGCAAAAAAGGGGATGGGCAGGGCCTGGGGGCTGGAGAGAGGGAGGGAAGCAGGGAGGGAGGGAGCTGCCATCAGGGAGGGAGATGACAGGAGCTCCCGGAGCTTCCCACAGGCTCAGCTGTAACCAGCAAGAGCTGTGCCTGGAGTTGCAGCTGGTCCCCTGTGCTCTGCAGGTGGTCTCATCTGCACTGGGAACTCGGGGTTGCCGAAGGACTCGGGTTCTTCCCATCCTGCCGACGAAGTTCGGCAGCTCTTGCCTCGAACTTCCGCTGGATAAATTGGTTGATGAAGGAGGGGCACTCGAATTCCCTCAGGGCTTGAAGGACTGGAGAAAAGAAGCACAGAGAGCCACGGTTAGATGCCGGATTGCGGGAGTCCAGGGAAACACTCCTGCCAGGGCCATCGCAGCCGGCTCCTGCTATGGCCAGAAGGGGGGCGGAGACAAGGGCTCGGGCCGGGAGGTGCTGGCCTCGGCTCCCCGACGTGTGCCTGAAAGCTCTCCGGGCTCTGGCCCCGCCGCCCCTCGCCCGTCCGCACAGGGAGCAGAACCCTCGGCAGCCCGGGCAGGGATTGCAGCTCCGCAGCCGGGATTTGCTGCTGCCCCCGACGGCCCCCGCTGGCAGCCGCGCGGCTGCCCCCCCGCACTCACCCTGACTGAGGACCTGGAGCTCCTCCTTCTGCCCCATCATGAGCACTCCGGCAACCCCTGGCAAGACAGAGCCCGTGGCGGCGCCAGGCGGCACAGCTGCCCGACACGGGCGCTGGCAGCCCTGCGGCCGCACGCCCTCCTGCCCCGGCAGGGCTCCCGCCGGGCCCGTGCCGCACGCTACCGCCCGAGGGCACGGCGGCGGGAGGGCGGCGGCAGCGCCGAGGGCGGGCGGGGCTGCAGCGGCCCGGGCGCGGCTCCCGCTGCCGGGGCAGCAGCCGGGCCGGGGACAGGGAGGGGCGCGAGGCTGCTGGCTCACCGATCAACCTGACGGCCGCCTGTCGCAGGCGCTTCTGTGGGCTCTGCAAGTAGGGCAGGGCCCAGCGCAGGTGCTCGGCCGCTCGGCTCTGGTCCTCCAGCAGCTGGGGGGAGCACCGACGGGGAAGGCTTGGCGCGGGCTCTGCCCCTCGGCCCGGCGCTCCCTGCGCCCAGCAGCGGCCGAGCCGGCCCGCACGGCCCAGGGCAGGGAGCGGCGTGTGGGGCGCAGGCTGGCGGGCCCGGCTGCGGCGCCGGGCAGGGGCACAGCCGCCGGCCCCAGCACAGGGGGCAGGGGGCTTCTGCAGCCCGCGGCTGGGGCTCCCGGGCTGTCCTTACCAGGCGCTCGGCGAACTTCACGCGCTGCTCCTTGGTCAGCAGCTCCTCCAGGTCCCTCCTCCTCCGGAAGCGGGCCGCACAAAGCAAGGCTTGGAATGAGGCCTGGAGAGCAGCAGAGAGGCGCAGGTGGCACCAGAGCCCAGGGCACAGGACCTGCATCCCTGTGCCAAGACCAGGGAAGGCTGGAGCCTGCCAGCTGCCAGGGCAGGAGGCAGCCAGGGATGCAGCAGCGTCCCACAAAACCTGACCTTTGCCACACTCTGGTTCTCATCGTGCCAGCGCAAGAAGAGAGGGAGCAGGCTCCGGCTCACAATTCTCGTGAGAAGCTCTTCCCCCTCTTCCACTACCAGCTCCATCACTTTGCAGAAGAGTTGAATGGAGAGCAGCTGCACGTGGCTGTTGTCCTGGGGGAAAGGAAAAGACCTCAGCACCAACTCCTCCAGGCCCATCAGGGCAGAGGCCCAAAAGTGCACAAGGCACAACATTTCTGGGCAGCATCCAGTGCCCGTGGCTGGGGCCACAGAGCCTTACATTCTCAAAGTGTGGCAGGAGTGGCTCAGCCAGCTTCAGGGCGGTGACGCTGGGTATCTTGAGGTCTTTCTCCTGGAGCATATGTGTGAGCACAGAGAGGATCATGCCGACCATCTCTGCATCAGGATCCGCCAGCTGCTCCAGCAGGTGTTGATAGAGGCCGCGTATTCCTCCGCCCTGTGTGCAAGAGCAGGCCGTGCTGTGAAGCCGAGGACAGCCGCAGCACCAACAGCTGCTTGGGGCACTCGGGCAGCTGAAGTGGGAGGCAGGAGAGCTGGGAGCAGCTGCCTCTGCTGCCAAAGGCCAGCCAAGGCCAAAGGTCTGCGTTGCCCAGCCCCACGCTGTCAGCGCGGCTTCAGCCACCGCCCCTTCTCACCAGTGAGGGCTCCTTGCTGAGCACCACGAGGCCTCTGAGCTCCAGGCGCAGCCTGTCCCTGCACTCACTCGGCAGGTGCCTGGACACAACCGACAGCGCACTGGGACCGTGCTTGGTCAAGTCCAGACACTCGAGGACCTGAAAGGCGCAGGGCAGTGCCAGGGGAGCCGGCTGGCAGGAGCCCAGAGTGCACAGGGCCGGGCCCAGGCAGCAGCAGCAGGCGCGGGCAACGTCCCAGGCAGCTGCAGCTACGAGAGGCCAGAGAGCTGGCAGGCAGCTCAGCCAGGCAGCGCTGGCCATCAGGCTCACCTCCACAAAGAAGGCCAGGGCAGGCAGATCCCAGCAGAGCTGCTTCCCAATGAGCAGGTTGAGCAGGTGCAAGGCGATGTGGGAACACAAGCGGGTCGAGCTACGGCGCATCTCCCTGGCAGGGGGAGAAAGGCAGCAAAGCCCTGAGCCAGGCAGGCAAACCTCTGCCAGGACTGGCTCCCAGAGGTGTGATCTTTCTCCGGCACCCTGCAAGGGGACGTGGGTGCTTTGGGAGGGAGCTTCTCCTGGGCACCCTCCTCTCCCAGCCTATTCCGGTCTGCTTGGTCGCCCCTCGGTGACAAGGCCCTCTCTCCCACAAGCACGGGGACTGCGTGGGGCACTGCGGGCACAGGGCACAAACGCTGGCGGCGGCGGGGGGAAGGGGGGCTCACCTGGCCAGCAGACCGACTGCATAGTGCCGGGTGTCGGCACAGAGCAGGGTGTCCCAGACCCGCTTGCGCTCCAGAGCCACCAGCTGCTTCTCAAAGTCCAGGAGGCAGAGCAGAGCTTTCATGGCCTGTGCTGCAAACCTGTGTACAGAGCAAAGGCCAGGTCACGCCAGGAGCACTGGCCCTGGCCACAAGGGCATGGGAAGGACAGGGCGACTGAGACCTGTTGGGCTTTGTGGGAAGGCAGTGTTCCTCCCGACATGTTGCGGTGTGTCTTAAGCTTCTGGGTCCCTTTCCCAGGTGTGCCTATATGCCTCTCCCTTCCCCCTCGCCCCCTTGCTTAGTGTGTTGTGTCAGTCAGGCTTAACATTCCAGCAAGGCATCCTGTGATTGGTCAAGTTCAAAAGATGCCCCTATGCCCAGGGGTCATTGGCCTATGTCTAGGTGTCCCTCGTCCCTTGAGACCCCGCCCCTTTCACCTGGTTGGTGCTCACCTGTCCCCCCCCTCCCCCTGCCCCGGGAGCTTAAAAGGTGATCAGGCCATGTGCTTTTTCATTCTGCTGGAGCAGCTGCTCCCGTCCAGACCTCTGTTGGACATTAAACCTTCCAGCGGAATCCTCTCCTTTTTCTCTTCACCATCGCCAGAAGCTCTCTCTCCGGAGGTAAACGGAGTTCCTGACAAGCCTGGACTTGCTCAGTGCCCAGCTGCAACCTCCAGCAGCCAAGGTATCTCTGGGGTGATTTACACCACAGTTGCTGCCTTTGGCCCAGCAGCGAGGGTCAGACTGGCCCAGGCACCATCTAACTGATAATATTGGGATTCTTATTCCAATAACTGGCGTCCCTGGGTGGGCAAGCGACTCTGCAGCCCGAGAACGGAAGTGTTGCAGTTTGCTCTGGATTCCTACTCAGGACAAATTTCGGTAGCACGGCCCGCTCACAAATTGTTTGAACAAGACGTTCAATTTACTTTAAAACTGAGAAGTGCTCTAAGTAGGAGACCTTTAAAAAGGGCTCTGACTGTCTTTACAGATGCGTCTGGGAGGTCCCACAAGTCTGTTGTGACTTGGAAGGATCCTCAAACCCAGCAGTGGGAGACGGACATTGCTGAGGTGGAAGGTTCACCTCAGGTTGCTGAATTGGCTGCTGTTGTTAGGGCTTTTGAAAGGTTCTCAGAACCATTTAATCTGATTACAGACTCTGCATACGTGGCAGGAGTAGTATCCAGGGCAGATCAAGCAATTCTGCAAGATGTATCTAACATCGCACTTTTCGAATTGCTCTCAAAACTGGTAAAGTTAGTCACTCACCGAGAGCAACCATTTTATGTGATGCATGTCAGGTCACACACTGACTTGCCAGGGTTTATCGCTGAAGGCAACAGAAGGGCAGATGCTCTTGCTGCACCTGCAGTGATGGCCACTCTCCCAAATGTTTTTGAACAGGCAAAAATCAGCCACCAGCTTTTCCACCAAAATGCACCTGGCCTGGTTCGACAGTTTAACATCACTCGAGAACAGGCCAAAGCGATTGTGGCCACATGCCCAAATTGCCAACAACATGCACTCCCTGCAGTGAGTACAGGAGCAAACCCAAGGGGACTGAACAGTTGTGAACTGTGGCAAACAGATGTAACACACATACAGTCTTTTAGACGGCAGAAATATGTTCATGTTAGTGTAGATACCTTTTCTGGAGCGGTCTATGCTTCTGCCCACACAGGAGAATCATCTATTGATGCTATTAAGCACCTCTTACAGGCTTTTTCTTTCATGGGCATCCCCAAGGAGCTGAAAACTGATAATGGGCCTGCTTATAAATCCAAGGAATTTGGGAGCTTCCTGCAGCAATGGGGAGTAGAGCACAAAACTGGCATCCCCTACTCCCCTACAGGTCAAGCCATTGTAGAAAGAACTCACCGTGATATTAAAAGGGTCCTGGACCAGCAGCAACAGGTTCTGAAGGTGGAACCTCCCCATATCCGGTTATCCAGGGCGCTATTCACAATCAATTTTCTGAATTGTTCTTTTGACAGCCTGAACCCACCCATCCTACGCCACTTTGGGGGGAGCAGTCACAGGTTGATGAAAGAAAAGCCTCCGGTTTTAGTAAAAGACCCTGAGACTTGGAAAATGGTGGGACCTTACAAATTGGTTACTTGGGGACGTGGATACGCCTGTGTGTCCACCCCCTCTGGTTTAAGGTGGGTTCCTTCCAAATGGGTAAAGCCCTATGTTCCCAAGGTCTCAGAGAAATCTACAGAAGCACCCCAGGTTGCTCATGCTGCCTGGAGAAGAAAACGCCGCACGCGTTCTCTGGAGGAAATTCCATTTAAGCCTCCTATCTGGAATAGTTTGTAATATATGTTTGTTTCAAGTTTTTGTACCAGTTTAGATCCCACTGTTCGTGTGTAGCCTCGAGATGCCATGAGACCGAGCCTGCGTCTCGTTCTGCTCGTGATCATCCCACCTGCGATCTCCTGCATAGTGCCGCAGCCCAAACCGCATATGGACTACCTTGACAAAGGCTCTCGGACATCAAGAGAGAAACTGACAACGGACTGAATGGACTGTTCAAAGGCTGGGGACTCTCGGGCTGGTTGGGATCTATTCTGAAAACTGTGTTTTTAGTGCTGTTTATTTTAGCTATAGTTATTGTAGTTTTCAGCATTGTTTTTAGACTAATCAAACGCATGGTCCTCAAGTTAATTTCAAGCTCATCTCCCCCTCCTGAGGTCTACCATTTGGAAGCCCTCAGTGCTCCAATGGATGACCTGGAGGCCTCAGTGGAAAACACTGACCCTCCTGTAGAGGAAGAACTGATTTACCAACCATGGTTTGGCAATCACTCTGCACCACAAACACAGCCCTCTTCTTTTTAAACAAAACTAGGGGGAGATGTTGCGGTGTGTCTTAAGCTTCTGGGTCCCTTTCCCAGGTGTGCCTATATGCCTCTCCCTTCCCCCTCGCCCCCTTGCTTAGTGTGTTGTGTCAGTCAGGCTTAACATTCCAGCAAGGCATCCTGTGATTGGTCAAGTTCAAAAGATGCCCCTATGCCCAGGGGTCATTGGCCTATGTCTAGGTGTCCCTCGTCCCTTGAGACCCCGCCCCTTTCACCTGGTTGGTGCTCGCCTGTCCCCCCCCTCCCCCTGCCCCGGGAGCTTAAAAGGTGATCAGGCCATGTGCTTTTTCATTCTGCTGGAGCAGCTGCTCCCGTCCAGACCTCTGTTGGACATTAAACCTTCCAGCGGAATCCTCTCCTTTTTCTCTTCACCATCGCCAGAAGCTCTCTCTCCGGAGGTAAACGGAGTTCCTGACAAGCCTGGACTTGCTCAGTGCCCAGCTGCAACCTCCAGCAGCCAAGGTATCTCTGGGGTGATTTACACCACAGTTGCTGCCTTTGGCCCAGCAGCGAGGGTCAGACTGGCCCAGGCACCATCTAACTGATAATATTGGGATTCTTATTCCAATACCGACAAGCTCTCCAGAAGTGCTCAACTTCTTCTGGCATCTGCTCAGAGGTGTCAAAAACTTGGAAGAGCAGAGCCACAAACAGGCGGGCGGAATGAAGGGCTAGTGCCTCGTGCCACTCGGGCATGTGGACAGTCTTCCACAGCACCACGGTTGCCTGCAAAGGAGAAAGCGCCCCAAGGCAGCAGTCAGTGCCCTGGTGTCCATGTTGCAGAGCAGCCAGCCTGCTCCCCCTGAGCCTGCCCCTAGCTCAGCTTTTGGCCCAGTGCCTGAGGGAACGGGGAGCTGCAGGACAGGGAGAGAGCATGGAGAGCTGCTGGAGAGGTGACCTGGAGGGTGAGCAAAGGCCAGTTCCAGAAACTCACAGCCAGGGCAAAGATGGCCTCGTTATCCCCACTGTAGAAGAACATGCTGTAATGTGGCCTGTCCTCTGTCACAGACAGGAGTGCTGGAAGCACCCTCTGCACTGCGGATCCCGAGGAGCCGATGGTTCTCCACATCAGCGCAGCAGCCCTGTGGGAGCAGAGCTGCGCGTCAGGACCGTGCCCCGTGCGGCTGCGTGGGGCCGGGGAACAGAGCCCCGGTGCCCTGAGGGGCAGTGGGGGAGCATGGCAGCAGGCTCAAGAAACAGAGGGGCCCCAGGGTCCTGGAGCTGTCCGCCTGTCTGGCAGACCCCACTGGACAGGCTGGACAGGGGGAGGGCCCCTAGGGGCTGCTGAGCACCGAGCTCTCGAGGCAGTTGTGCTCTGTACCTGTCACAGGTTGGGGCACAGCGCAGGAGGCTCATCACCACATTAGCAGGGTGCTCTTGGGCCAGGCTCACAATGTCCCATTGCAGCCCAGCGTCCACAGTGAGACGGGACATGAGTGTTTGGTGAATGTCCCTCACCATGGCTGGCACCTAGAGGAGGCGTGGGGAATGTCTGGAGTGCTGTGCAAGGGAGCAACTTGCCCGGCTTCCCCCAAGAAGTGCTTGCCTTCCCACCCCACTCTGCTAGCCTCAATGGCTGGGGGGGCTCAGCAGATGTGGCTTGAGGGGCCACACGATCCTGGGAGGCCTTCAGCCCTGGCCCCAGGCTGCTTACCTGCTGCTGGGAAGAAAAGAAACCCTGAGTGAGAGCAGGAACCGCAGTGCAAGTGGGCCTGCTGTTGGTCTTGGAGAGTGCCCACACGCTTTGCGTCCTTGCGTCCTCACTCAGGGCCGTGACAGCCTCTGGCCTGGTCTCAGCCATTGCCCTGACAGAGTCTGCTGCACACTGAGGGGAGGCCGAGCTGACATCAGGCTCTGCCCGCAGCTCGGCCGTGGCCTGGGTTGCTGTGGCGCTGGTGTTTCTGCGCCGAAGACGCAGCAACCTCCGCAGTATCTGCAGCAGAAGGAAGGGCGGGAAGAGAGGAACGTTGCGTGGCCTGCTCCAAGCGCAGCGCCAGGCCGAGCAGTGCCAGCAGGCCCGGCCCAGGTGGGGATGGCCGCAGGTACCTGCGCTGCTCGGTGGAAGCATCCGCCAGTGGGGTCCTGCTCTGGTGTCCCATCCTTGCCCGCACCTGGCAAAGAGCGAGTGCAGCCAGAGCTGAGGGGCTGCGGGAGAGGCCGGAGAACACGGCCCAGCCCTTCACTGCCCAGGCAGGGACAGCCCCCGGGTGGCCAGGGGACGCAGCACGGCCAGCGGAGGGCAGCCCCAGCCCCTCTTCCGTCCTGTCTGCGGGCACATCCACAGGGGCAGGGACGTGATGGGGCCAGGCCGGCCACAGGCACCAGCCCTGCGTCCTGGCTCTGCCACTTACCATCCTGCAGTGGCTGCAACTGCTCTGGCTCTGCAGGCTGCTGTGCTGGGGAGGCTGCAGGGCCTTTCTTTTTCTTCCCCCGAAGCACCTTGAGGAGGCTGCGCACTCTGCCTGCCATCGCGCTTGCTGACACCTTTGTGCCGATGCCTGGGCAAAGGGTCTGAATCAGCAAGAGCCCCGCAGGTGCCTGCCACAGAGAAGCCTCAGGAAGGCTACAGGACAGCACGTCCTGCACTCTGATCTCAAGGGCTCCTGCCACAAGAACAGGAGACTCCTTGTGAGCAATGGAAGGCACTGAGTCCTATGGCCTGGCCACGAGGGCACTGGCCACAGGGACGGCAGGTACCTTGGGAAAGCTCCGAGTCAGGAAGTCCCGCAGCCTGGCGGCAAGGCCAGCCGCAGGAGTAACGCTTGGGAAAAGCGTGGACCAGCGACGAAAGAGCCGGCTGTGTGGGGCTCCTCACAGCACAGCTCTGGCACGTCCTGTCTCGTCACGTGCACAGAGCACTGTGGCGTTGCCTCATCACCACCAGCACCCATGTCACCACGTGTCACAAAGGGTCCCGTTCCATGCCGTTCCATGGTCACCGTGCTGCGTCGTGTCAGCAAGGTCCCTTGGAAACGCTGCCAAGTGCTCTGGGGCCACCCCCACCCCGCCCAAAATGCCTCTGATTGGAAGGATTCCATTGCCCCAAGTGTCTAAGACAGCCCGGGACACACCAAGCCCAGCCAAGTGCTCAGGGAAGGACTCTGCACGGTACCCGGCCAGCACAGCCCAGCTCGCTGCTGGCTCTGGAGCTGAGCAGCTTCCAGCAAGCACGGGGCAAACGCATCTTGCCAAGAGTTAAAACACACCAGAGAGGGGAGATGGCATGAATGTGTGCATCAAGGCCTTTGAATTCACAGCTCCCCAAGAGAGCTTTGTGGCACTCGGCTGGACAAACAGGATCCGGCTCAGAGCTATGCTCAAAGATGGGCAACAAACCCTGCCGCAGGTGCTTGGCTTGGTCTCTGCAGGCCCAGGCAGATGCCAAAGCTGCTCTTCACATGCTTGCCCTGCCCCTCTGCTGAGTGCAAGGGGCCTCAAGGACTGAAGCAAACACAGGGAGTCAAAGGGAGACAGCTGCACCTACCTCACTGGGGGCTCCTGGGGAAGCAGTTTCCTTGGGAATCAAGCGCCTCTCTTCCAAGGGCACTTCCCCAAATGTGTACGTTTCCTGGGGAACACCAACCCACCCTTAAGAAACACTGGCAAGGCTGAATTGCTTGTGCTCCTTGCAGCGCAGGCACTCCAGCTGGAGCTCATCTTCCTTGCCCCGAGTCTCTTTCCACGCGTCGCTTCGGGCGCGCGGCCCCTGGCCCCTCCAAACACGAGCTGCCCGCTGCCTCTGCGCGTGCCTGAGCTCCTGCCTGCGCTCAGGGCAGCAAAACCAGGCTGTTCCCAGCCAGGGAGCAGAGCCCTGCTCCCGCAGGAGGCTCTGGTGAGCCCCTTCCAGGACGCACCGCCGTGCAGGCAGCACTTCTCCTGCCCGCCCAGAACGCTCCTGGGACAGCAGGACACAAGTTGGCCGGCTCTGGGCTCAGCACACCCCAAACAAAGGGGCAGGAGGATGCAGTGGCTGTTCTGCAGCCCTGCCCAAGAGAGGTGGGAAGGGTCTCCTCCCTCTGGTCTCACTTGGTTGGGTTTCTGACTGGGCCTGAGGCAGGGGCTGCCATTCCTCACTTGTGGGGACACCAGAGCTACCAGAACCACACTGAGCCTGCAGGCACTGCCTGACAGCGCTGCAGCCACAGGGACGGTCACACCTCTGAGGCTCAGCCACTCCCTGCTGCTGCTGCTTGTAGGCACACACAAAGCTCACTGTTAGGCCACGACGGTCTCTGCTTCTGCCCTCTTCCTGTCCCTGTGATGGGATGGAGCATTGCTGTGCTTTCAGTAAGCTCTCTGGGAAAAACTTCCAGCATTGCAAGCTCCTCCGCCCTCCATAGATGCATGCTATGGAATCCCTCACAGCTGCCTTCAGAGCATCCTCAAGCTAGCTCTTCTTCAACCCAGGGTCCTTGTTCCCTTCTGCACGCTCAGCATGACCTTCAACTCCATGGTGCTGTGCAACTGAAGCAGCAGGACAGGGACCTTTGCAGCCTGAGCTGCCCTTGTTCCTCTCTGCCCGTGCACAGAACACAGCGTGGAAGAGAACGGTGGCAGGGCCCCGCGTGTCCCCAGGCTCAGGATTTGTGCCGCTTCAGCTCCACGGACACGTGGGTAAAGTGACAAAGCCAAACTGTTTATTAAGGGAAGGCGAAGCAAAGGGGTGAACTGGGAGGCAAAAAAGGGGATGGGCAGGGCCTGGGGGCTGGAGAGAGGGAGGGAAGCAGGGAGGGAGGGAGCTGCCATCAGGGAGGGAGATGACAGGAGCTCCCGGAGCTTCCCACAGGCTCAGCTGTAACCAGCAAGAGCTGTGCCTGGAGTTGCAGCTGGTCCCCTGTGCTCTGCAGGTGGTCTCATCTGCACTGGGAACTCGGGGTTGCCGAAGGACTCGGGTTCTTCCCATCCTGCCGACGAAGTTCGGCAGCTCTTGCCTCGAACTTCCGCTGGATAAATTGGTTGATGAAGGAGGGGCACTCGAATTCCCTCAGGGCTTGAAGGACTGGAGAAAAGAAGCACAGAGAGCCACGGTTAGATGCCGGATTGCGGGAGTCCAGGGAAACACTCCTGCCAGGGCCATCGCAGCCGGCTCCTGCTATGGCCAGAAGGGGGGCGGAGACAAGGGCTCGGGCCGGGAGGTGCTGGCCTCGGCTCCCCGACGTGTGCCTGAAAGCTCTCCGGGCTCTGGCCCCGCCGCCCCTCGCCCGTCCGCACAGGGAGCAGAACCCTCGGCAGCCCGGGCAGGGATTGCAGCTCCGCAGCCGGGATTTGCTGCTGCCCCCGACGGCCCCCGCTGGCAGCCGCTCGGCTGCCCCCCCGCACTCACCCTGACTGAGGACCTGGAGCTCCTCCTTCTGCCCCATCATGAGCACTCCGGCAACCCCTGGCAAGACAGAGCCCGTGGCGGCGCCAGGCGGCACAGCTGCCCGACACGGGCGCTGGCAGCCCTGCGGCCGCACGCCCTCCTGCCCCGGCAGGGCTCCCGCCGGGCCCGTGCCGCACGCTACCGCCCGAGGGCACGGCGGCGGGAGGGCGGCGGCAGCGCCGAGGGCGGGCGGGGCTGCAGCGGCCCGGGCGCGGCTCCCGCTGCCGGGGCAGCAGCCGGGCCGGGGACAGGGAGGGGCGCGAGGCTGCTGGCTCACCGATCAACCTGACGGCCGCCTGTCGCAGGCGCTTCTGTGGGCTCTGCAAGTAGGGCAGGGCCCAGCGCAGGTGCTCGGCCGCTCGGCTCTGGTCCTCCAGCAGCTGGGGGGAGCACCGACGGGGAAGGCTTGGCGCGGGCTCTGCCCCTCGGCCCGGCGCTCCCTGCGCCCAGCAGCGGCCGAGCCGGCCCGCACGGCCCAGGGCAGGGAGCGGCGTGTGGGGCGCAGGCTGGCGGGCCCGGCTGCGGCGCCGGGCAGGGGCACAGCCGCCGGCCCCAGCACAGGGGGCAGGGGGCTTCTGCAGCCTGCGGCTGGGGCTCCCGGGCTGTCCTTACCAGGCGCTCGGCGAACTTCACGCGCTGCTCCTTGGTCAGCAGCTCCTCCAGGTCCCTCCTCCTCCGGAAGCGGGCCGCACAAAGCAAGGCTTGGAATGAGGCCTGGAGAGCAGCAGAGAGGCGCAGGTGGCACCAGAGCCCAGGGCACAGGACCTGCATCCCTGTGCCAAGACCAGGGAAGGCTGGAGCCTGCCAGCTGCCAGGGCAGGAGGCAGCCAGGGATGCAGCAGCGTCCCACAAAACCTGACCTTTGCCACACTCTGGTTCTCATCGTGCCAGCGCAAGAAGAGAGGGAGCAGGCTCCGGCTCACAATTCTCGTGAGAAGCTCTTCCCCCTCTTCCACTACCAGCTCCATCACTTTGCAGAAGAGTTGAATGGAGAGCAGCTGCACGTGGCTGTTGTCCTGGGGGAAAGGAAAAGACCTCAGCACCAACTCCTCCAGGCCCATCAGGGCAGAGGCCCAAAAGTGCACAAGGCACAACATTTCTGGGCAGCATCCAGTGCCCGTGGCTGGGGCCACAGAGCCTTACATTCTCAAAGTGTGGCAGGAGTGGCTCAGCCAGCTTCAGGGCGGTGACGCTGGGTATCTTGAGGTCTTTCTCCTGGAGCATATGTGTGAGCACAGAGAGGATCATGCCGACCATCTCTGCATCAGGATCCGCCAGCTGCTCCAGCAGGTGTTGATAGAGGCCGCGTATTCCTCCGCCCTGTGTGCAAGAGCAGGCCGTGCTGTGAAGCCGAGGACAGCCGCAGCACCAACAGCTGCTTGGGGCACTCGGGCAGCTGAAGTGGGAGGCAGGAGAGCTGGGAGCAGCTGCCTCTGCTGCCAAAGGCCAGCCAAGGCCAAAGGTCTGCGTTGCCCAGCCCCACGCTGTCAGCGCGGCTTCAGCCACCGCCCCTTCTCACCAGTGAGGGCTCCTTGCTGAGCACCACGAGGCCTCTGAGCTCCAGGCGCAGCCTGTCCCTGCACTCACTCGGCAGGTGCCTGGACACAACCGACAGCGCACTGGGACCGTGCTTGGTCAAGTCCAGACACTCGAGGACCTGAAAGGCGCAGGGCAGTGCCAGGGGAGCCGGCTGGCAGGAGCCCAGAGTGCACAGGGCCAGGCCCAGGCAGCAGCAGCAGGCGCGGGCAACGTCCCAGGCAGCTGCAGCTACGAGAGGCCAGAGAGCTGGCAGGCAGCTCAGCCAGGCAGCGCTGGCCATCAGGCTCACCTCCACAAAGAAGGCCAGGGCAGGCAGATCCCAGCAGAGCTGCTTCCCAATGAGCAGGTTGAGCAGGTGCAAGGCGATGTGGGAACACAAGCGGGTCGAGCTACGGCGCATCTCCCTGGCAGGGGGAAAAAGGCAGCAAAGCCCTGAGCCAGGCAGGCAAACCTCTGCCAGGACTGGCTCCCAGAGGTGTGATCTTTCCCCGGCACCCTGCAAGGGGACGTGGGTGCTTTGGGAGGGAGCTTCTCCTGGGCACCCTCCTCTCCCAGCCTATTCCGGTCTGCTTGGTCGCCCCTCGGTGACAAGGCCCTCTCTCCCACAAGCACGGGGACTGCGTGGGGCACTGCGGGCACAGGGCACAAACGCTGGCGGCGGCGGGGGGAAGGGGGGCTCACCTGGCCAGCAGACCGACTGCATAGTGCCGGGTGTCGGCACAGAGCAGGGTGTCCCAGACCCGCTTGCGCTCCAGAGCCACCAGCTGCTTCTCAAAGTCCAGGAGGCAGAGCAGAGCTTTCATGGCCTGTGCTGCAAACCTGTGTACAGAGCAAAGGCCAGGTCACGCCAGGAGCACTGGCCCTGGCCACAAGGGCATGGGAAGGACAGGGCGACTGAGACCTGTTGGGCTTTGTGGGAAGGCAGTGTTCCTCCCGACAAGCTCTCCAGAAGTGCTCAACTTCTTCTGGCATCTGCTCAGAGGTGTCAAAAACTTGGAAGAGCAGAGCCACAAACAGGCGGGCGGAATGAAGGGCTAGTGCCTCGTGCCACTCGGGCATGTGGACAGTCTTCCACAGCACCACGGTTGCCTGCAAAGGAGAAAGCGCCCCAAGGCAGCAGTCAGTGCCCTGGTGTCCATGTTGCAGAGCAGCCAGCCTGCTCCCCCTGAGCCTGCCCCTAGCTCAGCTTTTGGCCCAGTGCCTGAGGGAACGGGGAGCTGCAGGACAGGGAGAGAGCATGGAGAGCTGCTGGAGAGGTGACCTGGAGGGTGAGCAAAGGCCAGTTCCAGAAACTCACAGCCAGGGCAAAGATGGCCTCGTTATCCCCACTGTAGAAGAACATGCTGTAATGTGGCCTGTCCTCTGTCACAGACAGGAGTGCTGGAAGCACCCTCTGCACTGCGGATCCCGAGGAGCCGATGGTTCTCCACATCAGCGCAGCAGCCCTGTGGGAGCAGAGCTGCGCGTCAGGACCGTGCCCCGTGCGGCTGCGTGGGGCCGGGGAACAGAGCCCCGGTGCCCTGAGGGGCAGTGGGGGAGCATGGCAGCAGGCTCAAGAAACAGAGGGGCCCCAGGGTCCTGGAGCTGTCCGCCTGTCTGGCAGACCCCACTGGACAGGCTGGACAGGGGGAGGGCCCCTAGGGGCTGCTGAGCACCGAGCTCTCGAGGCAGTTGTGCTCTGTACCTGTCACAGGTTGGGGCACAGCGCAGGAGGCTCATCACCACATTAGCAGGGTGCTCTTGGGCCAGGCTCACAATGTCCCATTGCAGCCCAGCGTCCACAGTGAGACGGGACATGAGTGTTTGGTGAATGTCCCTCACCATGGCTGGCACCTAGAGGAGGCGTGGGGAATGTCTGGAGTGCTGTGCAAGGGAGCAACTTGCCCGGCTTCCCCCAAGAAGTGCTTGCCTTCCCACCCCACTCTGCTAGCCTCAATGGCTGGGGGGGCTCAGCAGATGTGGCTTGAGGGGCCACACGATCCTGGGAGGCCTTCAGCCCTGGCCCCAGGCTGCTTACCTGCTGCTGGGAAGAAAAGAAACCCTGAGTGAGAGCAGGAACCGCAGTGCAAGTGGGCCTGCTGTTGGTCTTGGAGAGTGCCCACACGCTTTGCGTCCTTGCGTCCTCACTCAGGGCCGTGACAGCCTCTGGCCTGGTCTCAGCCATTGCCCTGACAGAGTCTGCTGCACACTGAGGGGAGGCCGAGCTGACATCAGGCTCTGCCCGCAGCTCGGCCGTGGCCTGGGTTGCTGTGGCGCTGGTGTTTCTGCGCCGAAGACGCAGCAACCTCCGCAGTATCTGCAGCAGAAGGAAGGGCGGGAAGAGAGGAACGTTGCGTGGCCTGCTCCAAGCGCAGCGCCAGGCCGAGCAGTGCCAGCAGGCCCGGCCCAGGTGGGGATGGCCGCAGGTACCTGCGCTGCTCGGTGGAAGCATCCGCCAGTGGGGTCCTGCTCTGGTGTCCCATCCTTGCCCGCACCTGGCAAAGAGCGAGTGCAGCCAGAGCTGAGGGGCTGCGGGAGAGGCCGGAGAACACGGCCCAGCCCTTCACTGCCCAGGCAGGGACAGCCCCCGGGTGGCCAGGGGACGCAGCACGGCCAGCGGAGGGCAGCCCCAGCCCCTCTTCCGTCCTGTCTGCGGGCACATCCACAGGGGCAGGGACGTGATGGGGCCAGGCCGGCCACAGGCACCAGCCCTGCGTCCTGGCTCTGCCACTTACCATCCTGCAGTGGCTGCAACTGCTCTGGCTCTGCAGGCTGCTGTGCTGGGGAGGCTGCAGGGCCTTTCTTTTTCTTCCCCCGAAGCACCTTGAGGAGGCTGCGCACTCTGCCTGCCATCGCGCTTGCTGACACCTTTGTGCCGATGCCTGGGCAAAGGGTCTGAATCAGCAAGAGCCCCGCAGGTGCCTGCCACAGAGAAGCCTCAGGAAGGCTACAGGACAGCACGTCCTGCACTCTGATCTCAAGGGCTCCTGCCACAAGAACAGGAGACTCCTTGTGAGCAATGGAAGGCACTGAGTCCTATGGCCTGGCCACGAGGGCACTGGCCACAGGGACGGCAGGTACCTTGGGAAAGCTCCGAGTCAGGAAGTCCCGCAGCCTGGCGGCAAGGCCAGCCGCAGGAGTAACGCTTGGGAAAAGCGTGGACCAGCGACGAAAGAGCCGGCTGTGTGGGGCTCCTCACAGCACAGCTCTGGCACGTCCTGTCTCGTCACGTGCACAGAGCACTGTGGCGTTGCCTCATCACCACCAGCACCCATGTCACCACGTGTCACAAAGGGTCCCGTTCCATGCCGTTCCATGGTCACCGTGCTGCGTCGTGTCAGCAAGGTCCCTTGGAAACGCTGCCAAGTGCTCTGGGGCCACCCCCACCCCGCCCAAAATGCCTCTGATTGGAAGGATTCCATTGCCCCAAGTGTCTAAGACAGCCCCGGACACACCAAGCCCAGCCAAGTGCTCAGGGAAGGACTCTGCACGGTACCCGGCCAGCACAGCCCAGCTCGCTGCTGGCTCTGGAGCTGAGCAGCTTCCAGCAAGCACGGGGCAAACGCATCTTGCCAAGAGTTAAAACACACCAGAGAGGGGAGATGGCATGAATGTGTGCATCAAGGCCTTTGAATTCACAGCTCCCCAAGAGAGCTTTGTGGCACTCGGCTGGACAAACAGGATCCGGCTCAGAGCTGTGCTCAAAGATGGGCAACAAACCCTGCCGCAGGTGCTTGGCTTGGTCTCTGCAGGCCCAGGCAGATGCCAAAGCTGCTCTTCACATGCTTGCCCTGCCCCTCTGCTGAGTGCAAGGGGCCTCAAGGACTGAAGCAAACACAGGGAGTCAAAGGGAGACAGCTGCACCTACCTCACTGGGGGCTCCTGGGGAAGCAGTTTCCTTGGGAATCAAGCGCCTCTCTTCCAAGGGCACTTCCCCAAATGTGTACGTTTCCTGGGGAACACCAACCCACCCTTAAGAAACACTGGCAAGGCTGAATTGCTTGTGCTCCTTGCAGCGCAGGCACTCCAGCTGGAGCTCATCTTCCTTGCCCCGAGTCTCTTTCCACGCGTCGCTTCGGGCGCGCGGCCCCTGGCCCCTCCAAACACGAGCTGCCCGCTGCCTCTGTGCGTGCCTGAGCTCCTGCCTGCGCTCAGGGCAGCAAAACCAGGCTGTTCCCAGCCAGGGAGCAGAGCCCTGCTCCCGCAGGAGGCTCTGGTGAGCCCTTTCCAGGACGCACCGCCGTGCAGGCAGCACTTCTCCTGCCCGCCCAGAACGCTCCTGGGACAGCAGGACACAAGTTGGCCGGCTCTGGGCTCAGCACACCCCAAACAAAGGGGCAGGAGGATGCAGTGGCTGTTCTGCAGCCCTGCCCAAGAGAGGTGGGAAGGGTCTCCTCCCTCTGGTCTCACTTGGTTGGGTTTCTGACTGGGCCTGAGGCAGGGGCTGCCATTCCTCACTTGTGGGGACACCAGAGCTACCAGAACCACACTGAGCCTGCAGGCACTGCCTGACAGCGCTGCAGCCACAGGGACGGTCACACCTCTGAGGCTCAGCCACTCCCTGCTGCTGCTGCTTGTAGGCACACACAAAGCTCACTGTTAGGCCACGACGGTCTCTGCTTCTGCCCTCTTCCTGTCCCTGTGATGGGATGGAGCATTGCTGTGCTTTCAGTAAGCTCTCTGGGAAAAACTTCCAGCATTGCAAGCTCCTCTGCCCTCCATAGATGCATGCTATGGAATCCCTCACAGCTGCCTTCAGAGCATCCTCAAGCTAGCTCTTCTTCAACCCAGGGTCCTTGTTCCCTTCTGCACGCTCAGCATGACCTTCAACTCCATGGTGCTGTGCAACTGAAGCAGCAGGACAGGGACCTTTGCAGCCTGAGCTGCCCTTGTTCCTCTCTGCCCGTGCACAGAACACAGCGTGGAAGAGAACGGTGGCAGGGCCCCGCGTGTCCCCAGGCTCAGGATTTGTGCCGCTTCAGCTCCACGGACACGTGGGTAAAGTGACAAAGCCAAACTGTTTATTAAGGGAAGGCGAAGCAAAGGGGTGAACTGGGAGGCAAAAAAGGGGATGGGCAGGGCCTGGGGGCTGGAGAGAGGGAGGGAAGCAGGGAGGGAGGGAGCTGCCATCAGGGAGGGAGATGACAGGAGCTCCCGGAGCTTCCCACAGGCTCAGCTGTAACCAGCAAGAGCTGTGCCTGGAGTTGCAGCTGGTCCCCTGTGCTCTGCAGGTGGTCTCATCTGCACTGGGAACTCGGGGTTGCCGAAGGACTCGGGTTCTTCCCATCCTGCCGACGAAGTTCGGCAGCTCTTGCCTCGAACTTCCGCTGGATAAATTGGTTGATGAAGGAGGGGCACTCGAATTCCCTCAGGGCTTGAAGGACTGGAGAAAAGAAGCACAGAGAGCCACGGTTAGATGCCGGATTGCGGGAGTCCAGGGAAACACTCCTGCCAGGGCCATCGCAGCCGGCTCCTGCTATGGCCAGAAGGGGGGCGGAGACAAGGGCTCGGGCCGGGAGGTGCTGGCCTCGGCTCCCCGACGTGTGCCTGAAAGCTCTCCGGGCTCTGGCCCCGCCGCCCCTCGCCCGTCCGCACAGGGAGCAGAACCCTCGGCAGCCCGGGCAGGGATTGCAGCTCCGCAGCCGGGATTTGCTGCTGCCCCCGACGGCCCCCGCTGGCAGCCGCGCGGCTGCCCCCCCGCACTCACCCTGACAGAGGACCTGGAGCTCCTCCTTCTGCCCCATCATGAGCACTCCGGCAACCCCTGGCAAGACAGAGCCCGTGGCGGCGCCAGGCGGCACAGCTGCCCGACACGGGCGCTGGCAGCCCTGCGGCCGCACGCCCTCCTGCCCCGGCAGGGCTCCCGCCGGGCCCGTGCCGCACGCTACCGCCCGAGGGCACGGCGGCGGGAGGGCGGCGGCAGCGCCGAGGGCGGGCGGGGCTGCAGCGGCCCGGGCGCGGCTCCCGCTGCCGGGGCAGCAGCCGGGCCGGGGACAGGGAGGGGCGCGAGGCTGCTGGCTCACCGATCAATCTGACGGCCGCCTGTCGCAGGCGCTTCTGTGGGCTCTGCAAGTAGGGCAGGGCCCAGCGCAGGTGCTCGGCCGCTCGGCTCTGGTCCTCCAGCAGCTGGGGGGAGCACCGACGGGGAAGGCTTGGCGCGGGCTCTGCCCCTCGGCCCGGCGCTCCCTGCGCCCAGCAGCGGCCGAGCCGGCCCGCACGGCCCAGGGCAGGGAGCGGCGTGTGGGGCGCAGGCTGGCGGGCCCGGCTGCGGCGCCGGGCAGGGGCACAGCCGCCGGCCCCAGCACAGGGGGCAGGGGGCTTCTGCAGCCCGCGGCTGGGGCTCCCGGGCTGTCCTTACCAGGCGCTCGGCGAACTTCACGCGCTGCTCCTTGGTCAGCAGCTCCTCCAGGTCCCTCCTCCTCCGGAAGCGGGCCGCACAAAGCAAGGCTTGGAATGAGGCCTGGAGAGCAGCAGAGAGGCGCAGGTGGCACCAGAGCCCAGGGCACAGGACCTGCATCCCTGTGCCAAGACCAGGGAAGGCTGGAGCCTGCCAGCTGCCAGGGCAGGAGGCAGCCAGGGATGCAGCAGCGTCCCACAAAACCTGACCTTTGCCACACTCTGGTTCTCATCGTGCCAGCGCAAGAAGAGAGGGAGCAGGCTCCGGCTCACAATTCTCGTGAGAAGCTCTTCCCCCTCTTCCACTACCAGCTCCATCACTTTGCAGAAGAGTTGAATGGAGAGCAGCTGCACGTGGCTGTTGTCCTGGGGGAAAGGAAAAGACCTCAGCACCAACTCCTCCAGGCCCATCGGGGCAGAGGCCCAAAAGTGCACAAGGCACAACATTTCTGGGCAGCATCCAGTGCCCGTGGCTGGGGCCACAGAGCCTTACATTCTCAAAGTGTGGCAGGAGTGGCTCAGCCAGCTTCAGGGCGGTGACGCTGGGTATCTTGAGGTCTTTCTCCTGGAGCATATGTGTGAGCACAGAGAGGATCATGCCGACCATCTCTGCATCAGGATCCGCCAGCTGCTCCAGCAGGTGTTGATAGAGGCCGCGTATTCCTCCGCCCTGTGTGCAAGAGCAGGCCGTGCTGTGAAGCCGAGGACAGCCGCAGCACCAACAGCTGCTTGGGGCACTCGGGCAGCTGAAGTGGGAGGCAGGAGAGCTGGGAGCAGCTGCCTCTGCTGCCAAAGGCCAGCCAAGGCCAAAGGTCTGCGTTGCCCAGCCCCACGCTGTCAGCGCGGCTTCAGCCACCGCCCCTTCTCACCAGTGAGGGCTCCTTGCTGAGCACCACGAGGCCTCTGAGCTCCAGGCGCAGCCTGTCCCTGCACTCACTCGGCAGGTGCCTGGACACAACCGACAGCGCACTGGGACCGTGCTTGGTCAAGTCCAGACACTCGAGGACCTGAAAGGCGCAGGGCAGTGCCAGGGGAGCCGGCTGGCAGGAGCCCAGAGTGCACAGGGCCGGGCCCAGGCAGCAGCAGCAGGCGCGGGCAACGTCCCAGGCAGCTGCAGCTACGAGAGGCCAGAGAGCTGGCAGGCAGCTCAGCCAGGCAGCGCTGGCCATCAGGCTCACCTCCACAAAGAAGGCCAGGGCAGGCAGATCCCAGCAGAGCTGCTTCCCAATGAGCAGGTTGAGCAGGTGCAAGGCGATGTGGGAACACAAGCGGGTCGAGCTACGGCGCATCTCCCTGGCAGGGGGAAAAAGGCAGCAAAGCCCTGAGCCAGGCAGGCAAACCTCTGCCAGGACTGGCTCCCAGAGGTGTGATCTTTCCCCGGCACCCTGCAAGGGGACGTGGGTGCTTTGGGAGGGAGCTTCTCCTGGGCACCCTCCTCTCCCAGCCTATTCCGGTCTGCTTGGTCGCCCCTCGGTGACAAGGCCCTCTCTCCCACAAGCACGGGGACTGCGTGGGGCACTGCGGGCACAGGGCACAAACGCTGGCGGCGGCGGGGGGAAGGGGGGCTCACCTGGCCAGCAGACCGACTGCATAGTGCCGGGTGTCGGCACAGAGCAGGGTGTCCCAGACCCGCTTGCGCTCCAGAGCCACCAGCTGCTTCTCAAAGTCCAGGAGGCAGAGCAGAGCTTTCATGGCCTGTGCTGCAAACCTGTGTACAGAGCAAAGGCCAGGTCACGCCAGGAGCACTGGCCCTGGCCACAAGGGCATGGGAAGGACAGGGCGACTGAGACCTGTTGGGCTTTGTGGGAAGGCAGTGTTCCTCCCGACAAGCTCTCCAGAAGTGCTCAACTTCTTCTGGCATCTGCTCAGAGGTGTCAAAAACTTGGAAGAGCAGAGCCACAAACAGGCGGGCGGAATGAAGGGCTAGTGCCTCGTGCCACTCGGGCATGTGGACAGTCTTCCACAGCACCACGGTTGCCTGCAAAGGAGAAAGCGCCCCAAGGCAGCAGTCAGTGCCCTGGTGTCCATGTTGCAGAGCAGCCAGCCTGCTCCCCCTGAGCCTGCCCCTAGCTCAGCTTTTGGCCCAGTGCCTGAGGGAACGGGGAGCTGCAGGACAGGGAGAGAGCATGGAGAGCTGCTGGAGAGGTGACCTGGAGGGTGAGCAAAGGCCAGTTCCAGAAACTCACAGCCAGGGCAAAGATGGCCTCGTTATCCCCACTGTAGAAGAACATGCTGTAATGTGGCCTGTCCTCTGTCACAGACAGGAGTGCTGGAAGCACCCTCTGCACTGCGGATCCCGAGGAGCCGATGGTTCTCCACATCAGCGCAGCAGCCCTGTGGGAGCAGAGCTGCGCGTCAGGACCGTGCCCCGTGCGGCTGCGTGGGGCCGGGGAACAGAGCCCCGGTGCCCTGAGGGGCAGTGGGGGAGCATGGCAGCAGGCTCAAGAAACAGAGGGGCCCCAGGGTCCTGGAGCTGTCCGCCTGTCTGGCAGACCCCACTGGACAGGCTGGACAGGGGGAGGGCCCCTAGGGGCTGCTGAGCACCGAGCTCTCGAGGCAGTTGTGCTCTGTACCTGTCACAGGTTGGGGCACAGCGCAGGAGGCTCATCACCACATTAGCAGGGTGCTCTTGGGCCAGGCTCACAATGTCCCATTGCAGCCCAGCGTCCACAGTGAGACGGGACATGAGTGTTTGGTGAATGTCCCTCACCATGGCTGGCACCTAGAGGAGGCGTGGGGAATGTCTGGAGTGCTGTGCAAGGGAGCAACTTGCCCGGCTTCCCCCAAGAAGTGCTTGCCTTCCCACCCCACTCTGCTAGCCTCAATGGCTGGGGGGGCTCAGCAGATGTGGCTTGAGGGGCCACACGATCCTGGGAGGCCTTCAGCCCTGGCCCCAGGCTGCTTACCTGCTGCTGGGAAGAAAAGAAACCCTGAGTGAGAGCAGGAACCGCAGTGCAAGTGGGCCTGCTGTTGGTCTTGGAGAGTGCCCACACGCTTTGCGTCCTTGCGTCCTCACTCAGGGCCGTGACAGCCTCTGGCCTGGTCTCAGCCATTGCCCTGACAGAGTCTGCTGCACACTGAGGGGAGGCCGAGCTGACATCAGGCTCTGCCCGCAGCTCGGCCGTGGCCTGGGTTGCTGTGGCGCTGGTGTTTCTGCGCCGAAGACGCAGCAACCTCCGCAGTATCTGCAGCAGAAGGAAGGGCGGGAAGAGAGGAACGTTGCGTGGCCTGCTCCAAGCGCAGCGCCAGGCCGAGCAGTGCCAGCAGGCCCGGCCCAGGTGGGGATGGCCGCAGGTACCTGCGCTGCTCGGTGGAAGCATCCGCCAGTGGGGTCCTGCTCTGGTGTCCCATCCTTGCCCGCACCTGGCAAAGAGCGAGTGCAGCCAGAGCTGAAGGGCTGCGGGAGAGGCCGGAGAACACGGCCCAGCCCTTCACTGCCCAGGCAGGGACAGCCCCCGGGTGGCCAGGGGACGCAGCACGGCCAGCGGAGGGCAGCCCCAGCCCCTCTTCCGTCCTGTCTGCGGGCACATCCACAGGGGCAGGGACGTGATGGGGCCAGGCCGGCCACAGGCACCAGCCCTGCGTCCTGGCTCTGCCACTTACCATCCTGCAGTGGCTGCAACTGCTCTGGCTCTGCAGGCTGCTGTGCTGGGGAGGCTGCAGGGCCTTTCTTTTTCTTCCCCCGAAGCACCTTGAGGAGGCTGCGCACTCTGCCTGCCATCGCGCTTGCTGACACCTTTGTGCCGATGCCTGGGCAAAGGGTCTGAATCAGCAAGAGCCCCGCAGGTGCCTGCCACAGAGAAGCCTCAGGAAGGCTACAGGACAGCACGTCCTGCACTCTGATCTCAAGGGCTCCTGCCACAAGAACAGGAGACTCCTTGTGAGCAATGGAAGGCACTGAGTCCTATGGCCTGGCCACGAGGGCACTGGCCACAGGGACGGCAGGTACCTTGGGAAAGCTCCGAGTCAGGAAGTCCCGCAGCCTGGCGGCAAGGCCAGCCGCAGGAGTAACGCTTGGGAAAAGCGTGGACCAGCGACGAAAGAGCCGGCTGTGTGGGGCTCCTCACAGCACAGCTCTGGCACGTCCTGTCTCGTCACGTGCACAGAGCACTGTGGCGTTGCCTCATCACCACCAGCACCCATGTCACCACGTGTCACAAAGGGTCCCGTTCCATGCCGTTCCATGGTCACCGTGCTGCGTCGTGTCAGCAAGGTCCCTTGGAAACGCTGCCAAGTGCTCTGGGGCCACCCCCACCCCGCCCAAAATGCCTCTGATTGGAAGGATTCCATTGCCCCAAGTGTCTAAGACAGCCCCGGACACACCAAGCCCAGCCAAGTGCTCAGGGAAGGACTCTGCACGGTACCCGGCCAGCACAGCCCAGCTCGCTGCTGGCTCTGGAGCTGAGCAGCTTCCAGCAAGCACGGGGCAAACGCATCTTGCCAAGAGTTAAAACACACCAGAGAGGGGAGATGGCATGAATGTGTGCATCAAGGCCTTTGAATTCACAGCTCCCCAAGAGAGCTTTGTGGCACTCGGCTGGACAAACAGGATCCGGCTCAGAGCTGTGCTCAAAGATGGGCAACAAACCCTGCCGCAGGTGCTTGGCTTGGTCTCTGCAGGCCCAGGCAGATGCCAAAGCTGCTCTTCACATGCTTGCCCTGCCCCTCTGCTGAGTGCAAGGGGCCTCAAGGACTGAAGCAAACACAGGGAGTCAAAGGGAGACAGCTGCACCTACCTCACTGGGGGCTCCTGGGGAAGCAGTTTCCTTGGGAATCAAGCGCCTCTCTTCCAAGGGCACTTCCCCAAATGTGTACGTTTCCTGGGGAACACCAACCCACCCTTAAGAAACACTGGCAAGGCTGAATTGCTTGTGCTCCTTGCAGCGCAGGCACTCCAGCTGGAGCTCATCTTCCTTGCCCCGAGTCTCTTTCCACGCGTCGCTTCGGGCGCGCGGCCCCTGGCCCCTCCAAACACGAGCTGCCCGCTGCCTCTGCGCGTGCCTGAGCTCCTGCCTGCGCTCAGGGCAGCAAAACCAGGCTGTTCCCAGCCAGGGAGCAGAGCCCTGCTCCCGCAGGAGGCTCTGGTGAGCCCCTTCCAGGACGCACCGCCGTGCAGGCAGCACTTCTCCTGCCCGCCCAGAACGCTCCTGGGACAGCAGGACACAAGATGGCCGGCTCTGGGCTCAGCACACCCCAAACAAAGGGGCAGGAGGATGCAGTGGCTGTTCTGCAGCCCTGCCCAAGAGAGGTGGGAAGGGTCTCCTCCCTCTGGTCTCACTTGGTTGGGTTTCTGACTGGGCCTGAGGCAGGGGCTGCCATTCCTCACTTGTGGGGACACCAGAGCTACCAGAACCACACTGAGCCTGCAGGCACTGCCTGACAGCGCTGCAGCCACAGGGACGGTCACACCTCTGAGGCTCAGCCACTCCCTGCTGCTGCTGCTTGTAGGCACACACAAAGCTCACTGTTAGGCCACGACGGTCTCTGCTTCTGCCCTCTTCCTGTCCCTGTGATGGGATGGAGCATTGCTGTGCTTTCAGTAAGCTCTCTGGGAAAAACTTCCAGCATTGCAAGCTCCTCCGCCCTCCATAGATGCATGCTATGGAATCCCTCACAGCTGCCTTCAGAGCATCCTCAAGCTAGCTCTTCTTCAACCCAGGGTCCTTGTTCCCTTCTGCACGCTCAGCATGACCTTCAACTCCATGGTGCTGTGCAACTGAAGCAGCAGGACAGGGACCTTTGCAGCCTGAGCTGCCCTTGTTCCTCTCTGCCCGTGCACAGAACACAGCGTGGAAGAGAACGGTGGCAGGGCCCCGCGTGTCCCCAGGCTCAGGATTTGTGCCGCTTCAGCTCCACGGACACGTGGGTAAAGTGACAAAGCCAAACTGTTTATTAAGGGAAGGCGAAGCAAAGGGGTGAACTGGGAGGCAAAAAAGGGGATGGGCAGGGCCTGGGGGCTGGAGAGAGGGAGGGAAGCAGGGAGGGAGGGAGCTGCCATCAGGGAGGGAGATGACAGGAGCTCCCGGAGCTTCCCACAGGCTCAGCTGTAACCAGCAAGAGCTGTGCCTGGAGTTGCAGCTGGTCCCCTGTGCTCTGCAGGTGGTCTCATCTGCACTGGGAACTCGGGGTTGCCGAAGGACTCGGGTTCTTCCCATCCTGCCGACGAAGTTCGGCAGCTCTTGCCTCGAACTTCCGCTGGATAAATTGGTTGATGAAGGAGGGGCACTCGAATTCCCTCAGGGCTTGAAGGACTGGAGAAAAGAAGCACAGAGAGCCACGGTTAGATGCCGGATTGCGGGAGTCCAGGGAAACACTCCTGCCAGGGCCATCGCAGCCGGCTCCTGCTATGGCCAGAAGGGGGGCGGAGACAAGGGCTCGGGCCGGGAGGTGCTGGCCTCGGCTCCCCGACGTGTGCCTGAAAGCTCTCCGGGCTCTGGCCCCGCCGCCCCTCGCCCGTCCGCACAGGGAGCAGAACCCTCGGCAGCCCGGGCAGGGATTGCAGCTCCGCAGCCGGGATTTGCTGCTGCCCCCGACGGCCCCCGCTGGCAGCCGCGCGGCTGCCCCCCCGCACTCACCCTGACTGAGGACCTGGAGCTCCTCCTTCTGCCCCATCATGAGCACTCCGGCAACCCCTGGCAAGACAGAGCCCGTGGCGGCGCCAGGCGGCACAGCTGCCCGACACGGGCGCTGGCAGCCCTGCGGCCGCACGCCCTCCTGCCCCGGCAGGGCTCCCGCCGGGCCCGTGCCGCACGCTACCGCCCGAGGGCACGGCGGCGGGAGGGCGGCGGCAGCGCCGAGAGCGGGCGGGGCTGCAGCGGCCCGGGCGCGGCTCCCGCTGCCGGGGCAGCAGCCGGGCCGGGGACAGGGAGGGGCGCGAGGCTGCTGGCTCACCGATCAACCTGACGGCCGCCTGTCGCAGGCGCTTCTGTGGGCTCTGCAAGTAGGGCAGGGCCCAGCGCAGGTGCTCGGCCGCTCGGCTCTGGTCCTCCAGCAGCTGGGGGGAGCACCGACGGGGAAGGCTTGGCGCGGGCTCTGCCCCTCGGCCCGGCGCTCCCTGCGCCCAGCAGCGGCCGAGCCGGCCCGCACGGCCCAGGGCAGGGAGCGGCGTGTGGGGCGCAGGCTGGCGGGCCCGGCTGCGGCGCCGGGCAGGGGCACAGCCGCCGGCCCCAGCACAGGGGGCAGGGGGCTTCTGCAGCCTGCGGCTGGGGCTCCCGGGCTGTCCTTACCAGGCGCTCGGCGAACTTCACGCGCTGCTCCTTGGTCAGCAGCTCCTCCAGGTCCCTCCTCCTCCGGAAGCGGGCCGCACAAAGCAAGGCTTGGAATGAGGCCTGGAGAGCAGCAGAGAGGCGCAGGTGGCACCAGAGCCCAGGGCACAGGACCTGCATCCCTGTGCCAAGACCAGGGAAGGCTGGAGCCTGCCAGCTGCCAGGGCAGGAGGCAGCCAGGGATGCAGCAGCGTCCCACAAAACCTGACCTTTGCCACACTCTGGTTCTCATCGTGCCAGCGCAAGAAGAGAGGGAGCAGGCTCCGGCTCACAATTCTTGTGAGAAGCTCTTCCCCCTCTTCCACTACCAGCTCCATCACTTTGCAGAAGAGTTGAATGGAGAGCAGCTGCACGTGGCTGTTGTCCTGGGGGAAAGGAAAAGACCTCAGCACCAACTCCTCCAGGCCCATCGGGGCAGAGGCCCAAAAGTGCACAAGGCACAACATTTCTGGGCAGCATCCAGTGCCCGTGGCTGGGGCCACAGAGCCTTACATTCTCAAAGTGTGGCAGGAGTGGCTCAGCCAGCTTCAGGGCGGTGACGCTGGGTATCTTGAGGTCTTTCTCCTGGAGCATATGTGTGAGCACAGAGAGGATCATGCTGACCATCTCTGCATCAGGATCCGCCAGCTGCTCCAGCAGGTGTTGATAGAGGCCGCGTATTCCTCCGCCCTGTGTGCAAGAGCAGGCCGTGCTGTGAAGCCGAGGACAGCCGCAGCACCAACAGCTGCTTGGGGCACTCGGGCAGCTGAAGTGGGAGGCAGGAGAGCTGGGAGCAGCTGCCTCTGCTGCCAAAGGCCAGCCAAGGCCAAAGGTCTGCGTTGCCCAGCCCCACGCTGTCAGCGCGGCTTCAGCCACCGCCCCTTCTCACCAGTGAGGGCTCCTTGCTGAGCACCACGAGGCCTCTGAGCTCCAGGCGCAGCCTGTCCCTGCACTCACTCGGCAGGTGCCTGGACACAACCGACAGCGCACTGGGACCGTGCTTGGTCAAGTCCAGACACTCGAGGACCTGAAAGGCGCAGGGCAGTGCCAGGGGAGCCGGCTGGCAGGAGCCCAGAGTGCACAGGGCCGGGCCCAGGCAGCAGCAGCAGGCGCGGGCAACGTCCCAGGCAGCTGCAGCTACGAGAGGCCAGAGAGCTGGCAGGCAGCTCAGCCAGGCAGCGCTGGCCATCAGGCTCACCTCCACAAAGAAGGCCAGGGCAGGCAGATCCCAGCAGAGCTGCTTCCCAATGAGCAGGTTGAGCAGGTGCAAGGCGATGTGGGAACACAAGCGGGTCGAGCTACGGCGCATCTCCCTGGCAGGGGGAAAAAGGCAGCAAAGCCCTGAGCCAGGCAGGCAAACCTCTGCCAGGACTGGCTCCCAGAGGTGTGATCTTTCCCCGGCACCCTGCAAGGGGACGTGGGTGCTTTGGGAGGGAGCTTCTCCTGGGCACCCTCCTCTCCCAGCCTATTCCGGTCTGCTTGGTCGCCCCTCGGTGACAAGGCCCTCTCTCCCACAAGCACGGGGACTGCGTGGGGCACTGCGGGCACAGGGCACAAACGCTGGCGGCGGCGGGGGGAAGGGGGGCTCACCTGGCCAGCAGACCGACTGCATAGTGCCGGGTGTCGGCACAGAGCAGGGTGTCCCAGACCCGCTTGCGCTCCAGAGCCACCAGCTGCTTCTCAAAGTCCAGGAGGCAGAGCAGAGCTTTCATGGCCTGTGCTGCAAACCTGTGTACAGAGCAAAGGCCAGGTCACGCCAGGAGCACTGGCCCTGGCCACAAGGGCATGGGAAGGACAGGGCGACTGAGACCTGTTGGGCTTTGTGGGAAGGCAGTGTTCCTCCCGACAAGCTCTCCAGAAGTGCTCAGCTTCTTCTGGCATCTGCTCAGAGGTGTCAAAAACTTGGAAGAGCAGAGCCACAAACAGGCGGGCGGAATGAAGGGCTAGTGCCTCGTGCCACTCGGGCATGTGGACAGTCTTCCACAGCACCACAGTTGCCTGCAAAGGAGAAAGCGCCCCAAGGCAGCAGTCAGTGCCCTGGTGTCCATGTTGCAGAGCAGCCAGCCTGCTCCCCCTGAGCCTGCCCCTAGCTCAGCTTTTGGCCCAGTGCCTGAGGGAACGGGGAGCTGCAGGACAGGGAGAGAGCATGGAGAGCTGCTGGAGAGGTGACCTGGAGGGTGAGCAAAGGCCAGTTCCAGAAACTCACAGCCAGGGCAAAGATGGCCTCGTTATCCCCACTGTAGAAGAACATGCTGTAATGTGGCCTGTCCTCTGTCACAGACAGGAGTGCTGGAAGCACCCTCTGCACTGCGGATCCCGAGGAGCCGATGGTTCTCCACATCAGCGCAGCAGCCCTGTGGGAGCAGAGCTGCGCGTCAGGACCGTGCCCCGTGCGGCTGCGTGGGGCCGGGGAACAGAGCCCCGGTGCCCTGAGGGGCAGTGGGGGAGCATGGCAGCAGGCTCAAGAAACAGAGGGGCCCCAGGGTCCTGGAGCTGTCCGCCTGTCTGGCAGACCCCACTGGACAGGCTGGACAGGGGGAGGGCCCCTAGGGGCTGCTGAGCACCGAGCTCTCGAGGCAGTTGTGCTCTGTACCTGTCACAGGTTGGGGCACAGCGCAGGAGGCTCATCACCACATTAGCAGGGTGCTCTTGGGCCAGGCTCACAATGTCCCATTGCAGCCCAGCGTCCACAGTGAGACGGGACATGAGTGTTTGGTGAATGTCCCTCACCATGGCTGGCACCTAGAGGAGGCGTGGGGAATGTCTGGAGTGCTGTGCAAGGGAGCAACTTGCCCGGCTTCCCCCAAGAAGTGCTTGCCTTCCCACCCCACTCTGCTAGCCTCAATGGCTGGGGGGGCTCAGCAGATGTGGCTTGAGGGGCCACACGATCCTGGGAGGCCTTCAGCCCTGGCCCCAGGCTGCTTACCTGCTGCTGGGAAGAAAAGAAACCCTGAGTGAGAGCAGGAACCGCAGTGCAAGTGGGCCTGCTGTTGGTCTTGGAGAGTGCCCACACGCTTTGCGTCCTTGCGTCCTCACTCAGGGCCGTGACAGCCTCTGGCCTGGTCTCAGCCATTGCCCTGACAGAGTCTGCTGCACACTGAGGGGAGGCCGAGCTGACATCAGGCTCTGCCCGCAGCTCGGCCGTGGCCTGGGTTGCTGTGGCGCTGGTGTTTCTGCGCCGAAGACGCAGCAACCTCCGCAGTATCTGCAGCAGAAGGAAGGGCGGGAAGAGAGGAACGTTGCGTGGCCTGCTCCAAGCGCAGCGCCAGGCCGAGCAGTGCCAGCAGGCCCGGCCCAGGTGGGGATGGCCGCAGGTACCTGCGCTGCTCGGTGGAAGCATCCGCCAGTGGGGTCCTGCTCTGGTGTCCCATCCTTGCCCGCACCTGGCAAAGAGCGAGTGCAGCCAGAGCTGAGGGGCTGCGGGAGAGGCCGGAGAACACGGCCCAGCCCTTCACTGCCCAGGCAGGGACAGCCCCCGGGTGGCCAGGGGACGCAGCACGGCCAGCGGAGGGCAGCCCCAGCCCCTCTTCCGTCCTGTCTGCGGGCACATCCACAGGGGCAGGGACGTGATGGGGCCAGGCCGGCCACAGGCACCAGCCCTGCGTCCTGGCTCTGCCACTTACCATCCTGCAGTGGCTGCAACTGCTCTGGCTCTGCAGGCTGCTGTGCTGGGGAGGCTGCAGGGCCTTTCTTTTTCTTCCCCCGAAGCACCTTGAGGAGGCTGCGCACTCTGCCTGCCATCGCGCTTGCTGACACCTTTGTGCCGATGCCTGGGCAAAGGGTCTGAATCAGCAAGAGCCCCGCAGGTGCCTGCCACAGAGAAGCCTCAGGAAGGCTACAGGACAGCACGTCCTGCACTCTGATCTCAAGGGCTCCTGCCACAAGAACAGGAGACTCCTTGTGAGCAATGGAAGGCACTGAGTCCTATGGCCTGGCCACGAGGGCACTGGCCACAGGGACGGCAGGTACCTTGGGAAAGCTCCGAGTCAGGAAGTCCCGCAGCCTGGCGGCAAGGCCAGCCGCAGGAGTAACGCTTGGGAAAAGCGTGGACCAGCGACGAAAGAGCCGGCTGTGTGGGGCTCCTCACAGCACAGCTCTGGCACGTCCTGTCTCGTCACGTGCACAGAGCACTGTGGCGTTGCCTCATCACCACCAGCACCCATGTCACCACGTGTCACAAAGGGTCCCGTTCCATGCCGTTCCATGGTCACCGTGCTGCGTCGTGTCAGCAAGGTCCCTTGGAAACGCTGCCAAGTGCTCTGGGGCCACCCCCACCCCGCCCAAAATGCCTCTGATTGGAAGGATTCCATTGCCCCAAGTGTCTAAGACAGCCCCGGACACACCAAGCCCAGCCAAGTGCTCAGGGAAGGACTCTGCACGGTACCCGGCCAGCACAGCCCAGCTCGCTGCTGGCTCTGGAGCTGAGCAGCTTCCAGCAAGCACGGGGCAAACGCATCTTGCCAAGAGTTAAAACACACCAGAGAGGGGAGATGGCATGAATGTGTGCATCAAGGCCTTTGAATTCACAGCTCCCCAAGAGAGCTTTGTGGCACTCGGCTGGACAAACAGGATCCGGCTCAGAGCTGTGCTCAAAGATGGGCAACAAACCCTGCCGCAGGTGCTTGGCTTGGTCTCTGCAGGCCCAGGCAGATGCCAAAGCTGCTCTTCACATGCTTGCCCTGCCCCTCTGCTGAGTGCAAGGGGCCTCAAGGACTGAAGCAAACACAGGGAGTCAAAGGGAGACAGCTGCACCTACCTCACTGGGGGCTCCTGGGGAAGCAGTTTCCTTGGGAATCAAGCGCCTCTCTTCCAAGGGCACTTCCCCAAATGTGTACGTTTCCTGGGGAACACCAACCCACCCTTAAGAAACACTGGCAAGGCTGAATTGCTTGTGCTCCTTGCAGCGCAGGCACTCCAGCTGGAGCTCATCTTCCTTGCCCCGAGTCTCTTTCCACGCGTCGCTTCGGGCGCGCGGCCCCTGGCCCCTCCAAACACGAGCTGCCCGCTGCCTCTGCGCGTGCCTGAGCTCCTGCCTGCGCTCAGGGCAGCAAAACCAGGCTGTTCCCAGCCAGGGAGCAGAGCCCTGCTCCCGCAGGAGGCTCTGGTGAGCCCCTTCCAGGACGCACCGCCGTGCAGGCAGCACTTCTCCTGCCCGCCCAGAACGCTCCTGGGACAGCAGGACACAAGATGGCCGGCTCTGGGCTCAGCACACCCCAAACAAAGGGGCAGGAGGATGCAGTGGCTGTTCTGCAGCCCTGCCCAAGAGAGGTGGGAAGGGTCTCCTCCCTCTGGTCTCACTTGGTTGGGTTTCTGACTGGGCCTGAGGCAGGGGCTGCCATTCCTCACTTGTGGGGACACCAGAGCTACCAGAACCACACTGAGCCTGCAGGCACTGCCTGACAGCGCTGCAGCCACAGGGACGGTCACACCTCTGAGGCTCAGCCACTCCCTGCTGCTGCTGCTTGTAGGCACACACAAAGCTCACTGTTAGGCCACGACGGTCTCTGCTTCTGCCCTCTTCCTGTCCCTGTGATGGGATGGAGCATTGCTGTGCTTTCAGTAAGCTCTCTGGGAAAAACTTCCAGCATTGCAAGGTCCTCCGCCCTCCATAGATGCATGCTATGGAATCCCTCACAGCTGCCTTCAGAGCATCCTCAAGCTAGCTCTTCTTCAACCCAGGGTCCTTGTTCCCTTCTGCACGCTCAGCATGACCTTCAACTCCATGGTGCTGTGCAACTGAAGCAGCAGGACAGGGACCTTTGCAGCCTGAGCTGCCCTTGTTCCTCTCTGCCCGTGCACAGAACACAGCGTGGAAGAGAACGGTGGCAGGGCCCCGCGTGTCCCCAGGCTCAGGATTTGTGCCGCTTCAGCTCCACGGACACGTGGGTAAAGTGACAAAGCCAAACTGTTTATTAAGGGAAGGCGAAGCAAAGGGGTGAACTGGGAGGCAAAAAAGGGGATGGGCAGGGCCTGGGGGCTGGAGAGAGGGAGGGAAGCAGGGAGGGAGGGAGCTGCCATCAGGGAGGGAGATGACAGGAGCTCCCGGAGCTTCCCACAGGCTCAGCTGTAACCAGCAAGAGCTGTGCCTGGAGTTGCAGCTGGTCCCCTGTGCTCTGCAGGTGGTCTCATCTGCACTGGGAACTCGGGGTTGCCGAAGGACTCGGGTTCTTCCCATCCTGCCGACGAAGTTCGGCAGCTCTTGCCTCGAACTTCCGCTGGATAAATTGGTTGATGAAGGAGGGGCACTCGAATTCCCTCAGGGCTTGAAGGACTGGAGAAAAGAAGCACAGAGAGCCACGGTTAGATGCCGGATTGCAGGAGTCCAGGGAAACACTCCTGCCAGGGCCATCGCAGCCGGCTCCTGCTATGGCCAGAAGGGGGGCGGAGACAAGGGCTCGGGCCGGGAGGTGCTGGCCTCGGCTCCCCGACGTGTGCCTGAAAGCTCTCCGGGCTCTGGCCCCGCCGCCCCTCGCCCGTCCGCACAGGGAGCAGAACCCTCGGCAGCCCGGGCAGGGATTGCAGCTCCGCAGCCGGGATTTGCTGCTGCCCCCGACGGCCCCCGCTGGCAGCCGCGCGGCTGCCCCCCCGCACTCACCCTGACTGAGGACCTGGAGCTCCTCCTTCTGCCCCATCATGAGCACTCCGGCAACCCCTGGCAAGACAGAGCCCGTGGCGGCGCCAGGCGGCACAGCTGCCCGACACGGGCGCTGGCAGCCCTGCGGCCGCACGCCCTCCTGCCCCGGCAGGGCTCCCGCCGGGCCCGTGCCGCACGCTACCGCCCGAGGGCACGGCGGCGGGAGGGCGGCGGCAGCGCCGAGGGCGGGCGGGGCTGCAGCGGCCCGGGCGCGGCTCCCGCTGCCGGGGCAGCAGCCGGGCCGGGGACAGGGAGGGGCGCGAGGCTGCTGGCTCACCGATCAACCTGACGGCCGCCTGTCGCAGGCGCTTCTGTGGGCTCTGCAAGTAGGGCAGGGCCCAGCGCAGGTGCTCGGCCGCTCGGCTCTGGTCCTCCAGCAGCTGGGGGGAGCACCGACGGGGAAGGCTTGGCGCGGGCTCTGCCCCTCGGCCCGGCGCTCCCTGCGCCCAGCAGCGGCCGAGCCGGCCCGCACGGCCCAGGGCAGGGAGCGGCGTGTGGGGCGCAGGCTGGCGGGCCCGGCTGCGGCGCCGGGCAGGGGCACAGCCGCCGGCCCCAGCACAGGGGGCAGGGGGCTTCTGCAGCCCGCGGCTGGGGCTCCCGGGCTGTCCTTACCAGGCGCTCGGCGAACTTCACGCGCTGCTCCTTGGTCAGCAGCTCCTCCAGGTCCCTCCTCCTCCGGAAGCGGGCCGCACAAAGCAAGGCTTGGAATGAGGCCTGGAGAGCAGCAGAGAGGCGCAGGTGGCACCAGAGCCCAGGGCACAGGACCTGCATCCCTGTGCCAAGACCAGGGAAGGCTGGAGCCTGCCAGCTGCCAGGGCAGGAGGCAGCCAGGGATGCAGCAGCGTCCCACAAAACCTGACCTTTGCCACACTCTGGTTCTCATCGTGCCAGCGCAAGAAGAGAGGGAGCAGGCTCCGGCTCACAATTCTCGTGAGAAGCTCTTCCCCCTCTTCCACTACCAGCTCCATCACTTTGCAGAAGAGTTGAATGGAGAGCAGCTGCACGTGGCTGTTGTCCTGGGGGAAAGGAAAAGACCTCAGCACCAACTCCTCCAGGCCCATCAGGGCAGAGGCCCAAAAGTGCACAAGGCACAACATTTCTGGGCAGCATCCAGTGCCCGTGGCTGGGGCCACAGAGCCTTACATTCTCAAAGTGTGGCAGGAGTGGCTCAGCCAGCTTCAGGGCGGTGACGCTGGGTATCTTGAGGTCTTTCTCCTGGAGCATATGTGTGAGCACAGAGAGGATCATGCCGACCATCTCTGCATCAGGATCCGCCAGCTGCTCCAGCAGGTGTTGATAGAGGCCGCGTATTCCTCCGCCCTGTGTGCAAGAGCAGGCCGTGCTGTGAAGCCGAGGACAGCCGCAGCACCAACAGCTGCTTGGGGCACTCGGGCAGCTGAAGTGGGAGGCAGGAGAGCTGGGAGCAGCTGCCTCTGCTGCCAAAGGCCAGCCAAGGCCAAAGGTCTGCGTTGCCCAGCCCCACGCTGTCAGCGCGGCTTCAGCCACCGCCCCTTCTCACCAGTGAGGGCTCCTTGCTGAGCACCACGAGGCCTCTGAGCTCCAGGCGCAGCCTGTCCCTGCACTCACTCGGCAGGTGCCTGGACACAACCGACAGCGCACTGGGACCGTGCTTGGTCAAGTCCAGACACTCGAGGACCTGAAAGGCGCAGGGCAGTGCCAGGGGAGCCGGCTGGCAGGAGCCCAGAGTGCACAGGGCCGGGCCCAGGCAGCAGCAGCAGGCGCGGGCAACGTCCCAGGCAGCTGCAGCTACGAGAGGCCAGAGAGCTGGCAGGCAGCTCAGCCAGGCAGCGCTGGCCATCAGGCTCACCTCCACAAAGAAGGCCAGGGCAGGCAGATCCCAGCAGAGCTGCTTCCCAATGAGCAGGTTGAGCAGGTGCAAGGCGATGTGGGAACACAAGCGGGTCGAGCTACGGCGCATCTCCCTGGCAGGGGGAAAAAGGCAGCAAAGCCCTGAGCCAGGCAGGCAAACCTCTGCCAGGACTGGCTCCCAGAGGTGTGATCTTTCCCCGGCACCCTGCAAGGGGACGTGGGTGCTTTGGGAGGGAGCTTCTCCTGGGCACCCTCCTCTCCCAGCCTATTCCGGTCTGCTTGGTCGCCCCTCGGTGACAAGGCCCTCTCTCCCACAAGCACGGGGACTGCGTGGGGCACTGCGGGCACAGGGCACAAACGCTGGCGGCGGCGGGGGGAAGGGGGGCTCACCTGGCCAGCAGACCGACTGCATAGTGCCGGGTGTCGGCACAGAGCAGGGTGTCCCAGACCCGCTTGCGCTCCAGAGCCACCAGCTGCTTCTCAAAGTCCAGGAGGCAGAGCAGAGCTTTCATGGCCTGTGCTGCAAACCTGTGTACAGAGCAAAGGCCAGGTCACGCCAGGAGCACTGGCCCTGGCCACAAGGGCATGGGAAGGACAGGGCGACTGAGACCTGTTGGGCTTTGTGGGAAGGCAGTGTTCCTCCCGACAAGCTCTCCAGAAGTGCTCAACTTCTTCTGGCATCTGCTCAGAGGTGTCAAAAACTTGGAAGAGCAGAGCCACAAACAGGCGGGCGGAATGAAGGGCTAGTGCCTCGTGCCACTCGGGCATGTGGACAGTCTTCCACAGCACCACGGTTGCCTGCAAAGGAGAAAGCGCCCCAAGGCAGCAGTCAGTGCCCTGGTGTCCATGTTGCAGAGCAGCCAGCCTGCTCCCCCTGAGCCTGCCCCTAGCTCAGCTTTTGGCCCAGTGCCTGAGGGAACGGGGAGCTGCAGGACAGGGAGAGAGCATGGAGAGCTGCTGGAGAGGTGACCTGGAGGGTGAGCAAAGGCCAGTTCCAGAAACTCACAGCCAGGGCAAAGATGGCCTCGTTATCCCCACTGTAGAAGAACATGCTGTAATGTGGCCTGTCCTCTGTCACAGACAGGAGTGCTGGAAGCACCCTCTGCACTGCGGATCCCGAGGAGCCGATGGTTCTCCACATCAGCGCAGCAGCCCTGTGGGAGCAGAGCTGCGCGTCAGGACCGTGCCCCGTGCGGCTGCGTGGGGCCGGGGAACAGAGCCCCGGTGCCCTGAGGGGCAGTGGGGGAGCATGGCAGCAGGCTCAAGAAACAGAGGGGCCCCAGGGTCCTGGAGCTGTCCGCCTGTCTGGCAGACCCCACTGGACAGGCTGGACAGGGGGAGGGCCCCTAGGGGCTGCTGAGCACCGAGCTCTCGAGGCAGTTGTGCTCTGTACCTGTCACAGGTTGGGGCACAGCGCAGGAGGCTCATCACCACATTAGCAGGGTGCTCTTGGGCCAGGCTCACAATGTCCCATTGCAGCCCAGCGTCCACAGTGAGACGGGACATGAGTGTTTGGTGAATGTCCCTCACCATGGCTGGCACCTAGAGGAGGCGTGGGGAATGTCTGGAGTGCTGTGCAAGGGAGCAACTTGCCCGGCTTCCCCCAAGAAGTGCTTGCCTTCCCACCCCACTCTGCTAGCCTCAATGGCTGGGGGGGCTCAGCAGATGTGGCTTGAGGGGCCACACGATCCTGGGAGGCCTTCAGCCCTGGCCCCAGGCTGCTTACCTGCTGCTGGGAAGAAAAGAAACCCTGAGTGAGAGCAGGAACCGCAGTGCAAGTGGGCCTGCTGTTGGTCTTGGAGAGTGCCCACACGCTTTGCGTCCTTGCGTCCTCACTCAGGGCCGTGACAGCCTCTGGCCTGGTCTCAGCCATTGCCCTGACAGAGTCTGCTGCACACTGAGGGGAGGCCGAGCTGACATCAGGCTCTGCCCGCAGCTCGGCCGTGGCCTGGGTTGCTGTGGCGCTGGTGTTTCTGCGCCGAAGACGCAGCAACCTCCGCAGTATCTGCAGCAGAAGGAAGGGCGGGAAGAGAGGAACGTTGCGTGGCCTGCTCCAAGCGCAGCGCCAGGCCGAGCAGTGCCAGCAGGCCCGGCCCAGGTGGGGATGGCCGCAGGTACCTGCGCTGCTCGGTGGAAGCATCCGCCAGTGGGGTCCTGCTCTGGTGTCCCATCCTTGCCCGCACCTGGCAAAGAGCGAGTGCAGCCAGAGCTGAGGGGCTGCGGGAGAGGCCGGAGAACACGGCCCAGCCCTTCACTGCCCAGGCAGGGACAGCCCCCGGGTGGCCAGGGGACGCAGCACGGCCAGCGGAGGGCAGCCCCAGCCCCTCTTCCGTCCTGTCTGCGGGCACATCCACAGGGGCAGGGACGTGATGGGGCCAGGCCTGCCACAGGCACCAGCCCTGCATCCTGGCTCTGCCACTTACCATCCTGCAGTGGCTGCAACTGCTCTGGCTCTGCAGGCTGCTGTGCTGGGGAGGCTGCAGGGCCTTTCTTTTTCTTCCCCCGAAGCACCTTGAGGAGGCTGCGCACTCTGCCTGCCATCGCGCTTGCTGACACCTTTGTGCCGATGCCTGGGCAAAGGGTCTGAATCAGCAAGAGCCCCGCAGGTGCCTGCCACAGAGAAGCCTCAGGAAGGCTACAGGACAGCACGTCCTGCACTCTGATCTCAAGGGCTCCTGCCACAAGAACAGGAGACTCCTTGTGAGCAATGGAAGGCACTGAGTCCTATGGCCTGGCCACGAGGGCACTGGCCACAGGGACGGCAGGTACCTTGGGAAAGCTCCGAGTCAGGAAGTCCCGCAGCCTGGCGGCAAGGCCAGCCGCAGGAGTAACGCTTGGGAAAAGCGTGGACCAGCGACGAAAGAGCCGGCTGTGTGGGGCTCCTCACAGCACAGCTCTGGCACGTCCTGTCTCGTCACGTGCACAGAGCACTGTGGCGTTGCCTCATCACCACCAGCACCCATGTCACCACGTGTCACAAAGGGTCCCGTTCCATGCCGTTCCATGGTCACCGTGCTGCGTCGTGTCAGCAAGGTCCCTTGGAAACGCTGCCAAGTGCTCTGGGGCCACCCCCACCCCGCCCAAAATGCCTCTGATTGGAAGGATTCCATTGCCCCAAGTGTCTAAGACAGCCCGGGACACACCAAGCCCAGCCAAGTGCTCAGGGAAGGACTCTGCACGGTACCCGGCCAGCACAGCCCAGCTCGCTGCTGGCTCTGGAGCTGAGCAGCTTCCAGCAAGCACGGGGCAAACGCATCTTGCCAAGAGTTAAAACACACCAGAGAGGGGAGATGGCATGAATGTGTGCATCAAGGCCTTTGAATTCACAGCTCCCCAAGAGAGCTTTGTGGCACTCGGCTGGACAAACAGGATCCGGCTCAGAGCTGTGCTCAAAGATGGGCAACAAACCCTGCCGCAGGTGCTTGGCTTGGTCTCTGCAGGCCCAGGCAGATGCCAAAGCTGCTCTTCACATGCTTGCCCTGCCCCTCTGCTGAGTGCAAGGGGCCTCAAGGACTGAAGCAAACACAGGGAGTCAAAGGGAGACAGCTGCACCTACCTCACTGGGGGCTCCTGGGGAAGCAGTTTCCTTGGGAATCAAGCGCCTCTCTTCCAAGGGCACTTCCCCAAATGTGTATGTTTCCTGGGGAACACCAACCCACCCTTAAGAAACACTGGCAAGGCTGAATTGCTTGTGCTCCTTGCAACGCAGGCACTCCAGCTGGAGCTCATCTTCCTTGCCCCGAGTCTCTTTCCACGCGTCGCTTCGGGCGCGCGGCCCCTGGCCCCTCCAAACACGAGCTGCCCGCTGCCTCTGCGCGTGCCTGAGCTCCTGCCTGCGCTCAGGGCAGCAAAACCAGGCTGTTCCCAGCCAGGGAGCAGAGCCCTGCTCCCGCAGGAGGCTCTGGTGAGCCCCTTCCAGGACGCACCGCCGTGCAGGCAGCACTTCTCCTGCCCGCCCAGAACGCTCCTGGGACAGCAGGACACAAGATGGCCGGCTCTGGGCTCAGCACACCCCAAACAAAGGGGCAGGAGGATGCAGTGGCTGTTCTGCAGCCCTGCCCAAGAGAGGTGGGAAGGGTCTCCTCCCTCTGGTCTCACTTGGTTGGGTTTCTGACTGGGCCTGAGGCAGGGGCTGCCATTCCTCACTTGTGGGGACACCAGAGCTACCAGAACCACACTGAGCCTGCAGGCACTGCCTGACAGCGCTGCAGCCACAGGGACGGTCACACCTCTGAGGCTCAGCCACTCCCTGCTGCTGCTGCTTGTAGGCACACACAAAGCTCACTGTTAGGCCACGACGGTCTCTGCTTCTGCCCTCTTCCTGTCCCTGTGATGGGATGGAGCATTGCTGTGCTTTCAGTAAGCTCTCTGGGAAAAACTTCCAGCATTGCAAGCTCCTCTGCCCTCCATAGATGCATGCTATGGAATCCCTCACAGCTGCCTTCAGAGCATCCTCTGAAGCTAGCTCTTCTTCAACCCAGGGTCCTTGTTCCCTTCTGCACGCTCAGCATGACCTTCAACTCCATGGTGCTGTGCAACTGAAGCAGCAGGACAGGGACCTTTGCAGCCTGAGCTGCCCTTGTTCCTCTCTGCCCGTGCACAGAACACAGCGTGGAAGAGAACGGTGGCAGGGCCCCGCGTGTCCCCAGGCTCAGGATTTGTGCCGCTTCAGCTCCACGGACACGTGGGTAAAGTGACAAAGCCAAACTGTTTATTAAGGGAAGGCGAAGCAAAGGGGTGAACTGGGAGGCAAAAAAGGGGATGGGCAGGGCCTGGGGGCTGGAGAGAGGGAGGGAAGCAGGGAGGGAGGGAGCTGCCATCAGGGAGGGAGATGACAGGAGCTCCCGGAGCTTCCCACAGGCTCAGCTGTAACCAGCAAGAGCTGTGCCTGGAGTTGCAGCTGGTCCCCTGTGCTCTGCAGGTGGTCTCATCTGCACTGGGAACTCGGGGTTGCCGAAGGACTCGGGTTCTTCCCATCCTGCCGACGAAGTTCGGCAGCTCTTGCCTCGAACTTCCGCTGGATAAATTGGTTGATGAAGGAGGGGCACTCGAATTCCCTCAGGGCTTGAAGGACTGGAGAAAAGAAGCACAGAGAGCCACGGTTAGATGCCGGATTGCGGGAGTCCAGGGAAACACTCCTGCCAGGGCCATCGCAGCCGGCTCCTGCTATGGCCAGAAGGGGGGCGGAGACAAGGGCTCGGGCCGGGAGGTGCTGGCCTCGGCTCCCCGACGTGTGCCTGAAAGCTCTCCGGGCTCTGGCCCCGCCGCCCCTCGCCCGTCCGCACAGGGAGCAGAACCCTCGGCAGCCCGGGCAGGGATTGCAGCTCCGCAGCCGGGATTTGCTGCTGCCCCCGACGGCCCCCGCTGGCAGCCGCGCGGCTGCCCCCCCGCACTCACCCTGACTGAGGACCTGGAGCTCCTCCTTCTGCCCCATCATGAGCACTCCGGCAACCCCTGGCAAGACAGAGCCCGTGGCGGCGCCAGGCGGCACAGCTGCCCGACACGGGCGCTGGCAGCCCTGCGGCCGCACGCCCTCCTGCCCCGGCAGGGCTCCCGCCGGGCCCGTGCCGCACGCTACCGCCCGAGGGCACGGCGGCGGGAGGGCGGCGGCAGCGCCGAGGGCGGGCGGGGCTGCAGCGGCCCGGGCGCGGCTCCCGCTGCCGGGGCAGCAGCCGGGCCGGGGACAGGGAGGGGCGCGAGGCTGCTGGCTCACCGATCAACCTGACGGCCGCCTGTCGCAGGCGCTTCTGTGGGCTCTGCAAGTAGGGCAGGGCCCAGCGCAGGTGCTCGGCCGCTCGGCTCTGGTCCTCCAGCAGCTGGGGGGAGCACCGACGGGGAAGGCTTGGCGCGGGCTCTGCCCCTCGGCCCGGCGCTCCCTGCGCCCAGCAGCGGCCGAGCCGGCCCGCACGGCCCAGGGCAGGGAGCGGCGTGTGGGGCGCAGGCTGGCGGGCCCGGCTGCGGCGCCGGGCAGGGGCACAGCCGCCGGCCCCAGCACAGGGGGCAGGGGGCTTCTGCAGCCCGCGGCTGGGGCTCCCGGGCTGTCCTTACCAGGCGCTCGGCGAACTTCACGCGCTGCTCCTTGGTCAGCAGCTCCTCCAGGTCCCTCCTCCTCCGGAAGCGGGCCGCACAAAGCAAGGCTTGGAATGAGGCCTGGAGAGCAGCAGAGAGGCGCAGGTGGCACCAGAGCCCAGGGCACAGGACCTGCATCCCTGTGCCAAGACCAGGGAAGGCTGGAGCCTGCCAGCTGCCAGGGCAGGAGGCAGCCAGGGATGCAGCAGCGTCCCACAAAACCTGACCTTTGCCACACTCTGGTTCTCATCGTGCCAGCGCAAGAAGAGAGGGAGCAGGCTCCGGCTCACAATTCTCGTGAGAAGCTCTTCCCCCTCTTCCACTACCAGCTCCATCACTTTGCAGAAGAGTTGAATGGAGAGCAGCTGCACGTGGCTGTTGTCCTGGGGGAAAGGAAAAGACCTCAGCACCAACTCCTCCAGGCCCATCAGGGCAGAGGCCCAAAAGTGCACAAGGCACAACATTTCTGGGCAGCATCCAGTGCCCGTGGCTGGGGCCACAGAGCCTTACATTCTCAAAGTGTGGCAGGAGTGGCTCAGCCAGCTTCAGGGCGGTGACGCTGGGTATCTTGAGGTCTTTCTCCTGGAGCATATGTGTGAGCACAGAGAGGATCATGCCGACCATCTCTGCATCAGGATCCGCCAGCTGCTCCAGCAGGTGTTGATAGAGGCCGCGTATTCCTCCGCCCTGTGTGCAAGAGCAGGCCGTGCTGTGAAGCCGAGGACAGCCGCAGCACCAACAGCTGCTTGGGGCACTCGGGCAGCTGAAGTGGGAGGCAGGAGAGCTGGGAGCAGCTGCCTCTGCTGCCAAAGGCCAGCCAAGGCCAAAGGTCTGCGTTGCCCAGCCCCACGCTGTCAGCGCGGCTTCAGCCACCGCCCCTTCTCACCAGTGAGGGCTCCTTGCTGAGCACCACGAGGCCTCTGAGCTCCAGGCGCAGCCTGTCCCTGCACTCACTCGGCAGGTGCCTGGACACAACCGACAGCGCACTGGGACCGTGCTTGGTCAAGTCCAGACACTCGAGGACCTGAAAGGCGCAGGGCAGTGCCAGGGGAGCCGGCTGGCAGGAGCCCAGAGTGCACAGGGCCGGGCCCAGGCAGCAGCAGCAGGCGCGGGCAACGTCCCAGGCAGCTGCAGCTACGAGAGGCCAGAGAGCTGGCAGGCAGCTCAGCCAGGCAGCGCTGGCCATCAGGCTCACCTCCACAAAGAAGGCCAGGGCAGGCAGATCCCAGCAGAGCTGCTTCCCAATGAGCAGGTTGAGCAGGTGCAAGGCGATGTGGGAACACAAGCGGGTCGAGCTACGGCGCATCTCCCTGGCAGGGGGAAAAAGGCAGCAAAGCCCTGAGCCAGGCAGGCAAACCTCTGCCAGGACTGGCTCCCAGAGGTGTGATCTTTCTCCGGCACCCTGCAAGGGGACGTGGGTGCTTTGGGAGGGAGCTTCTCCTGGGCACCCTCCTCTCCCAGCCTATTCCGGTCTGCTTGGTCGCCCCTCGGTGACAAGGCCCTCTCTCCCACAAGCACGGGGACTGCGTGGGGCACTGCGGGCACAGGGCACAAACGCTGGCGGCGGCGGGGGGAAGGGGGGCTCACCTGGCCAGCAGACCGACTGCATAGTGCCGGGTGTCGGCACAGAGCAGGGTGTCCCAGACCCGCTTGCGCTCCAGAGCCACCAGCTGCTTCTCAAAGTCCAGGAGGCAGAGCAGAGCTTTCATGGCCTGTGCTGCAAACCTGTGTACAGAGCAAAGGCCAGGTCACGCCAGGAGCACTGGCCCTGGCCACAAGGGCATGGGAAGGACAGGGCGACTGAGACCTGTTGGGCTTTGTGGGAAGGCAGTGTTCCTCCCGACAAGCTCTCCAGAAGTGCTCAACTTCTTCTGGCATCTGCTCAGAGGTGTCAAAAACTTGGAAGAGCAGAGCCACAAACAGGCGGGCGGAATGAAGGGCTAGTGCCTCGTGCCACTCGGGCATGTGGACAGTCTTCCACAGCACCACAGTTGCCTGCAAAGGAGAAAGCGCCCCAAGGCAGCAGTCAGTGCCCTGGTGTCCATGTTGCAGAGCAGCCAGCCTGCTCCCCCTGAGCCTGCCCCTAGCTCAGCTTTTGGCCCAGTGCCTGAGGGAACGGGGAGCTGCAGGACAGGGAGAGAGCATGGAGAGCTGCTGGAGAGGTGACCTGGAGGGTGAGCAAAGGCCAGTTCCAGAAACTCACAGCCAGGGCAAAGATGGCCTCGTTATCCCCACTGTAGAAGAACATGCTGTAATGTGGCCTGTCCTCTGTCACAGACAGGAGTGCTGGAAGCACCCTCTGCACTGCGGATCCCGAGGAGCCGATGGTTCTCCACATCAGCGCAGCAGCCCTGTGGGAGCAGAGCTGCGCGTCAGGACCGTGCCCCGTGCGGCTGCGTGGGGCCGGGGAACAGAGCCCCGGTGCCCTGAGGGGCAGTGGGGGAGCATGGCAGCAGGCTCAAGAAACAGAGGGGCCCCAGGGTCCTGGAGCTGTCCGCCTGTCTGGCAGACCCCACTGGACAGGCTGGACAGGGGGAGGGCCCCTAGGGGCTGCTGAGCACCGAGCTCTCGAGGCAGTTGTGCTCTGTACCTGTCACAGGTTGGGGCACAGCGCAGGAGGCTCATCACCACATTAGCAGGGTGCTCTTGGGCCAGGCTCACAATGTCCCATTGCAGCCCAGCGTCCACAGTGAGACGGGACATGAGTGTTTGGTGAATGTCCCTCACCATGGCTGGCACCTAGAGGAGGCGTGGGGAATGTCTGGAGTGCTGTGCAAGGGAGCAACTTGCCCGGCTTCCCCCAAGAAGTGCTTGCCTTCCCACCCCACTCTGCTAGCCTCAATGGCTGGGGGGGCTCAGCAGATGTGGCTTGAGGGGCCACACGATCCTGGGAGGCCTTCAGCCCTGGCCCCAGGCTGCTTACCTGCTGCTGGGAAGAAAAGAAACCCTGAGTGAGAGCAGGAACCGCAGTGCAAGTGGGCCTGCTGTTGGTCTTGGAGAGTGCCCACACGCTTTGCGTCCTTGCGTCCTCACTCAGGGCCGTGACAGCCTCTGGCCTGGTCTCAGCCATTGCCCTGACAGAGTCTGCTGCACACTGAGGGGAGGCCGAGCTGACATCAGGCTCTGCCCGCAGCTCGGCCGTGGCCTGGGTTGCTGTGGCGCTGGTGTTTCTGCGCCGAAGACGCAGCAACCTCCGCAGTATCTGCAGCAGAAGGAAGGGCGGGAAGAGAGGAACGTTGCGTGGCCTGCTCCAAGCGCAGCGCCAGGCCGAGCAGTGCCAGCAGGCCCGGCCCAGGTGGGGATGGCCGCAGGTACCTGCGCTGCTCGGTGGAAGCATCCGCCAGTGGGGTCCTGCTCTGGTGTCCCATCCTTGCCCGCACCTGGCAAAGAGCGAGTGCAGCCAGAGCTGAAGGGCTGCGGGAGAGGCCGGAGAACACGGCCCAGCCCTTCACTGCCCAGGCAGGGACAGCCCCCGGGTGGCCAGGGGACGCAGCACGGCCAGCGGAGGGCAGCCCCAGCCCCTCTTCCGTCCTGTCTGCGGGCACATCCACAGGGGCAGGGACGTGATGGGGCCAGGCCGGCCACAGGCACCAGCCCTGCGTCCTGGCTCTGCCACTTACCATCCTGCAGTGGCTGCAACTGCTCTGGCTCTGCAGGCTGCTGTGCTGGGGAGGCTGCAGGGCCTTTCTTTTTCTTCCCCCGAAGCACCTTGAGGAGGCTGCGCACTCTGCCTGCCATCGCGCTTGCTGACACCTTTGTGCCGATGCCTGGGCAAAGGGTCTGAATCAGCAAGAGCCCCGCAGGTGCCTGCCACAGAGAAGCCTCAGGAAGGCTACAGGACAGCACGTCCTGCACTCTGATCTCAAGGGCTCCTGCCACAAGAACAGGAGACTCCTTGTGAGCAATGGAAGGCACTGAGTCCTATGGCCTGGCCACGAGGGCACTGGCCACAGGGACGGCAGGTACCTTGGGAAAGCTCCGAGTCAGGAAGTCCCGCAGCCTGGCGGCAAGGCCAGCCGCAGGAGTAACGCTTGGGAAAAGCGTGGACCAGCGACGAAAGAGCCGGCTGTGTGGGGCTCCTCACAGCACAGCTCTGGCACGTCCTGTCTCGTCACGTGCACAGAGCACTGTGGCGTTGCCTCATCACCACCAGCACCCATGTCACCACGTGTCACAAAGGGTCCCGTTCCATGCCGTTCCATGGTCACCGTGCTGCGTCGTGTCAGCAAGGTCCCTTGGAAACGCTGCCAAGTGCTCTGGGGCCACCCCCACCCCGCCCAAAATGCCTCTGATTGGAAGGATTCCATTGCCCCAAGTGTCTAAGACAGCCCGGGACACACCAAGCCCAGCCAAGTGCTCAGGGAAGGACTCTGCACGGTACCCGGCCAGCACAGCCCAGCTCGCTGCTGGCTCTGGAGCTGAGCAGCTTCCAGCAAGCACGGGGCAAACGCATCTTGCCAAGAGTTAAAACACACCAGAGAGGGGAGATGGCATGAATGTGTGCATCAAGGCCTTTGAATTCACAGCTCCCCAAGAGAGCTTTGTGGCACTCGGCTGGACAAACAGGATCCGGCTCAGAGCTGTGCTCAAAGATGGGCAACAAACCCTGCCGCAGGTGCTTGGCTTGGTCTCTGCAGGCCCAGGCAGATGCCAAAGCTGCTCTTCACATGCTTGCCCTGCCCCTCTGCTGAGTGCAAGGGGCCTCAAGGACTGAAGCAAACACAGGGAGTCAAAGGGAGACAGCTGCACCTACCTCACTGGGGGCTCCTGGGGAAGCAGTTTCCTTGGGAATCAAGCGCCTCTCTTCCAAGGGCACTTCCCCAAATGTGTACGTTTCCTGGGGAACACCAACCCACCCTTAAGAAACACTGGCAAGGCTGAATTGCTTGTGCTCCTTGCAGCGCAGGCACTCCAGCTGGAGCTCATCTTCCTTGCCCCGAGTCTCTTTCCACGCGTCGCTTCGGGCGCGCGGCCCCTGGCCCCTCCAAACACGAGCTGCCCGCTGCCTCTGCGCGTGCCTGAGCTCCTGCCTGCGCTCAGGGCAGCAAAACCAGGCTGTTCCCAGCCAGGGAGCAGAGCCCTGCTCCCGCAGGAGGCTCTGGTGAGCCCCTTCCAGGACGCACCGCCGTGCAGGCAGCACTTCTCCTGCCCGCCCAGAACGCTCCTGGGACAGCAGGACACAAGTTGGCCGGCTCTGGGCTCAGCACACCCCAAACAAAGGGGCAGGAGGATGCAGTGGCTGTTCTGCAGCCCTGCCCAAGAGAGGTGGGAAGGGTCTCCTCCCTCTGGTCTCACTTGGTTGGGTTTCTGACTGGGCCTGAGGCAGGGGCTGCCATTCCTCACTTGTGGGGACACCAGAGCTACCAGAACCACACTGAGCCTGCAGGCACTGCCTGACAGCGCTGCAGCCACAGGGACGGTCACACCTCTGAGGCTCAGCCACTCCCTGCTGCTGCTGCTTGTAGGCACACACAAAGCTCACTGTTAGGCCACGACGGTCTCTGCTTCTGCCCTCTTCCTGTCCCTGTGATGGGATGGAGCATTGCTGTGCTTTCAGTAAGCTCTCTGGGAAAAACTTCCAGCATTGCAAGCTCCTCCGCCCTCCATAGATGCATGCTATGGAATCCCTCACAGCTGCCTTCAGAGCATCCTCAAGCTAGCTCTTCTTCAACCCAGGGTCCTTGTTCCCTTCTGCACGCTCAGCATGACCTTCAACTCCATGGTGCTGTGCAACTGAAGCAGCAGGACAGGGACCTTTGCAGCCTGAGCTGCCCTTGTTCCTCTCTGCCCGTGCACAGAACACAGCGTGGAAGAGAACGGTGGCAGGGCCCCGCGTGTCCCCAGGCTCAGGATTTGTGCCGCTTCAGCTCCACGGACACGTGGGTAAAGTGACAAAGCCAAACTGTTTATTAAGGGAAGGCGAAGCAAAGGGGTGAACTGGGAGGCAAAAAAGGGGATGGGCAGGGCCTGGGGGCTGGAGAGAGGGAGGGAAGCAGGGAGGGAGGGAGCTGCCATCAGGGAGGGAGATGACAGGAGCTCCCGGAGCTTCCCACAGGCTCAGCTGTAACCAGCAAGAGCTGTGCCTGGAGTTGCAGCTGGTCCCCTGTGCTCTGCAGGTGGTCTCATCTGCACTGGGAACTCGGGGTTGCCGAAGGACTCGGGTTCTTCCCATCCTGCCGACGAAGTTCGGCAGCTCTTGCCTCGAACTTCCGCTGGATAAATTGGTTGATGAAGGAGGGGCACTCGAATTCCCTCAGGGCTTGAAGGACTGGAGAAAAGAAGCACAGAGAGCCACGGTTAGATGCCGGATTGCGGGAGTCCAGGGAAACACTCCTGCCAGGGCCATCGCAGCCGGCTCCTGCTATGGCCAGAAGGGGGGCGGAGACAAGGGCTCGGGCCGGGAGGTGCTGGCCTCGGCTCCCCGACGTGTGCCTGAAAGCTCTCCGGGCTCTGGCCCCGCCGCCCCTCGCCCGTCCGCACAGGGAGCAGAACCCTCGGCAGCCCGGGCAGGGATTGCAGCTCCGCAGCCGGGATTTGCTGCTGCCCCCGACGGCCCCCGCTGGCAGCCGCGCGGCTGCCCCCCCGCACTCACCCTGACTGAGGACCTGGAGCTCCTCCTTCTGCCCCATCATGAGCACTCCGGCAACCCCTGGCAAGACAGAGCCCGTGGCGGCGCCAGGCGGCACAGCTGCCCGACACGGGCGCTGGCAGCCCTGCGGCCGCACGCCCTCCTGCCCCGGCAGGGCTCCCGCCGGGCCCGTGCCGCACGCTACCGCCCGAGGGCACGGCGGCGGGAGGGCGGCGGCAGCGCCGAGGGCGGGCGGGGCTGCAGCGGCCCGGGCGCGGCTCCCGCTGCCGGGGCAGCAGCCGGGCCGGGGACAGGGAGGGGCGCGAGGCTGCTGGCTCACCGATCAACCTGACGGCCGCCTGTCGCAGGCGCTTCTGTGGGCTCTGCAAGTAGGGCAGGGCCCAGCGCAGGTGCTCGGCCGCTCGGCTCTGGTCCTCCAGCAGCTGGGGGGAGCACCGACGGGGAAGGCTTGGCGCGGGCTCTGCCCCTCGGCCCGGCGCTCCCTGCGCCCAGCAGCGGCCGAGCCGGCCCGCACGGCCCAGGGCAGGGAGCGGCGTGTGGGGCGCAGGCTGGCGGGCCCGGCTGCGGCGCCGGGCAGGGGCACAGCCGCCGGCCCCAGCACAGGGGGCAGGGGGCTTCTGCAGCCCGCGGCTGGGGCTCCCGGGCTGTCCTTACCAGGCGCTCGGCGAACTTCACGCGCTGCTCCTTGGTCAGCAGCTCCTCCAGGTCCCTCCTCCTCCGGAAGCGGGCCGCACAAAGCAAGGCTTGGAATGAGGCCTGGAGAGCAGCAGAGAGGCGCAGGTGGCACCAGAGCCCAGGGCACAGGACCTGCATCCCTGTGCCAAGACCAGGGAAGGCTGGAGCCTGCCAGCTGCCAGGGCAGGAGGCAGCCAGGGATGCAGCAGCGTCCCACAAAACCTGACCTTTGCCACACTCTGGTTCTCATCGTGCCAGCGCAAGAAGAGAGGGAGCAGGCTCCGGCTCACAATTCTCGTGAGAAGCTCTTCCCCCTCTTCCACTACCAGCTCCATCACTTTGCAGAAGAGTTGAATGGAGAGCAGCTGCACGTGGCTGTTGTCCTGGGGGAAAGGAAAAGACCTCAGCACCAACTCCTCCAGGCCCATCAGGGCAGAGGCCCAAAAGTGCACAAGGCACAACATTTCTGGGCAGCATCCAGTGCCCGTGGCTGGGGCCACAGAGCCTTACATTCTCAAAGTGTGGCAGGAGTGGCTCAGCCAGCTTCAGGGCGGTGACGCTGGGTATCTTGAGGTCTTTCTCCTGGAGCATATGTGTGAGCACAGAGAGGATCATGCCGACCATCTCTGCATCAGGATCCGCCAGCTGCTCCAGCAGGTGTTGATAGAGGCCGCGTATTCCTCCGCCCTGTGTGCAAGAGCAGGCCGTGCTGTGAAGCCGAGGACAGCCGCAGCACCAACAGCTGCTTGGGGCACTCGGGCAGCTGAAGTGGGAGGCAGGAGAGCTGGGAGCAGCTGCCTCTGCTGCCAAAGGCCAGCCAAGGCCAAAGGTCTGCGTTGCCCAGCCCCACGCTGTCAGCGCGGCTTCAGCCACCGCCCCTTCTCACCAGTGAGGGCTCCTTGCTGAGCACCACGAGGCCTCTGAGCTCCAGGCGCAGCCTGTCCCTGCACTCACTCGGCAGGTGCCTGGACACAACCGACAGCGCACTGGGACCGTGCTTGGTCAAGTCCAGACACTCGAGGACCTGAAAGGCGCAGGGCAGTGCCAGGGGAGCCGGCTGGCAGGAGCCCAGAGTGCACAGGGCCGGGCCCAGGCAGCAGCAGCAGGCGCGGGCAACGTCCCAGGCAGCTGCAGCTACGAGAGGCCAGAGAGCTGGCAGGCAGCTCAGCCAGGCAGCGCTGGCCATCAGGCTCACCTCCACAAAGAAGGCCAGGGCAGGCAGATCCCAGCAGAGCTGCTTCCCAATGAGCAGGTTGAGCAGGTGCAAGGCGATGTGGGAACACAAGCGGGTCGAGCTACGGCGCATCTCCCTGGCAGGGGGAAAAAGGCAGCAAAGCCCTGAGCCAGGCAGGCAAACCTCTGCCAGGACTGGCTCCCAGAGGTGTGATCTTTCTCCGGCACCCTGCAAGGGGACGTGGGTGCTTTGGGAGGGAGCTTCTCCTGGGCACCCTCCTCTCCCAGCCTATTCCGGTCTGCTTGGTCGCCCCTCGGTGACAAGGCCCTCTCTCCCACAAGCACGGGGACTGCGTGGGGCACTGCGGGCACAGGGCACAAACGCTGGCGGCGGCGGGGGGAAGGGGGGCTCACCTGGCCAGCAGACCGACTGCATAGTGCCGGGTGTCGGCACAGAGCAGGGTGTCCCAGACCCGCTTGCGCTCCAGAGCCACCAGCTGCTTCTCAAAGTCCAGGAGGCAGAGCAGAGCTTTCATGGCCTGTGCTGCAAACCTGTGTACAGAGCAAAGGCCAGGTCACGCCAGGAGCACTGGCCCTGGCCACAAGGGCATGGGAAGGACAGGGCGACTGAGACCTGTTGGGCTTTGTGGGAAGGCAGTGTTCCTCCCGACAAGCTCTCCAGAAGTGCTCAACTTCTTCTGGCATCTGCTCAGAGGTGTCAAAAACTTGGAAGAGCAGAGCCACAAACAGGCGGGCGGAATGAAGGGCTAGTGCCTCGTGCCACTCGGGCATGTGGACAGTCTTCCACAGCACCACAGTTGCCTGCAAAGGAGAAAGCGCCCCAAGGCAGCAGTCAGTGCCCTGGTGTCCATGTTGCAGAGCAGCCAGCCTGCTCCCCCTGAGCCTGCCCCTAGCTCAGCTTTTGGCCCAGTGCCTGAGGGAACGGGGAGCTGCAGGACAGGGAGAGAGCATGGAGAGCTGCTGGAGAGGTGACCTGGAGGGTGAGCAAAGGCCAGTTCCAGAAACTCACAGCCAGGGCAAAGATGGCCTCGTTATCCCCACTGTAGAAGAACATGCTGTAATGTGGCCTGTCCTCTGTCACAGACAGGAGTGCTGGAAGCACCCTCTGCACTGCGGATCCCGAGGAGCCGATGGTTCTCCACATCAGCGCAGCAGCCCTGTGGGAGCAGAGCTGCGCGTCAGGACCGTGCCCCGTGCGGCTGCGTGGGGCCGGGGAACAGAGCCCCGGTGCCCTGAGGGGCAGTGGGGGAGCATGGCAGCAGGCTCAAGAAACAGAGGGGCCCCAGGGTCCTGGAGCTGTCCGCCTGTCTGGCAGACCCCACTGGACAGGCTGGACAGGGGGAGGGCCCCTAGGGGCTGCTGAGCACCGAGCTCTCGAGGCAGTTGTGCTCTGTACCTGTCACAGGTTGGGGCACAGCGCAGGAGGCTCATCACCACATTAGCAGGGTGCTCTTGGGCCAGGCTCACAATGTCCCATTGCAGCCCAGCGTCCACAGTGAGACGGGACATGAGTGTTTGGTGAATGTCCCTCACCATGGCTGGCACCTAGAGGAGGCGTGGGGAATGTCTGGAGTGCTGTGCAAGGGAGCAACTTGCCCGGCTTCCCCCAAGAAGTGCTTGCCTTCCCACCCCACTCTGCTAGCCTCAATGGCTGGGGGGGCTCAGCAGATGTGGCTTGAGGGGCCACACGATCCTGGGAGGCCTTCAGCCCTGGCCCCAGGCTGCTTACCTGCTGCTGGGAAGAAAAGAAACCCTGAGTGAGAGCAGGAACCGCAGTGCAAGTGGGCCTGCTGTTGGTCTTGGAGAGTGCCCACACGCTTTGCGTCCTTGCGTCCTCACTCAGGGCCGTGACAGCCTCTGGCCTGGTCTCAGCCATTGCCCTGACAGAGTCTGCTGCACACTGAGGGGAGGCCGAGCTGACATCAGGCTCTGCCCGCAGCTCGGCCGTGGCCTGGGTTGCTGTGGCGCTGGTGTTTCTGCGCCGAAGACGCAGCAACCTCCGCAGTATCTGCAGCAGAAGGAAGGGCGGGAAGAGAGGAACGTTGCGTGGCCTGCTCCAAGCGCAGCGCCAGGCCGAGCAGTGCCAGCAGGCCCGGCCCAGGTGGGGATGGCCGCAGGTACCTGCGCTGCTCGGTGGAAGCATCCGCCAGTGGGGTCCTGCTCTGGTGTCCCATCCTTGCCCGCACCTGGCAAAGAGCGAGTGCAGCCAGAGCTGAAGGGCTGCGGGAGAGGCCGGAGAACACGGCCCAGCCCTTCACTGCCCAGGCAGGGACAGCCCCCGGGTGGCCAGGGGACGCAGCACGGCCAGCGGAGGGCAGCCCCAGCCCCTCTTCCGTCCTGTCTGCGGGCACATCCACAGGGGCAGGGACGTGATGGGGCCAGGCCGGCCACAGGCACCAGCCCTGCGTCCTGGCTCTGCCACTTACCATCCTGCAGTGGCTGCAACTGCTCTGGCTCTGCAGGCTGCTGTGCTGGGGAGGCTGCAGGGCCTTTCTTTTTCTTCCCCCGAAGCACCTTGAGGAGGCTGCGCACTCTGCCTGCCATCGCGCTTGCTGACACCTTTGTGCCGATGCCTGGGCAAAGGGTCTGAATCAGCAAGAGCCCCGCAGGTGCCTGCCACAGAGAAGCCTCAGGAAGGCTACAGGACAGCACGTCCTGCACTCTGATCTCAAGGGCTCCTGCCACAAGAACAGGAGACTCCTTGTGAGCAATGGAAGGCACTGAGTCCTATGGCCTGGCCACGAGGGCACTGGCCACAGGGACGGCAGGTACCTTGGGAAAGCTCCGAGTCAGGAAGTCCCGCAGCCTGGCGGCAAGGCCAGCCGCAGGAGTAACGCTTGGGAAAAGCGTGGACCAGCGACGAAAGAGCCGGCTGTGTGGGGCTCCTCACAGCACAGCTCTGGCACGTCCTGTCTCGTCACGTGCACAGAGCACTGTGGCGTTGCCTCATCACCACCAGCACCCATGTCACCACGTGTCACAAAGGGTCCCGTTCCATGCCGTTCCATGGTCACCGTGCTGCGTCGTGTCAGCAAGGTCCCTTGGAAACGCTGCCAAGTGCTCTGGGGCCACCCCCACCCCGCCCAAAATGCCTCTGATTGGAAGGATTCCATTGCCCCAAGTGTCTAAGACAGCCCGGGACACACCAAGCCCAGCCAAGTGCTCAGGGAAGGACTCTGCACGGTACCCGGCCAGCACAGCCCAGCTCGCTGCTGGCTCTGGAGCTGAGCAGCTTCCAGCAAGCACGGGGCAAACGCATCTTGCCAAGAGTTAAAACACACCAGAGAGGGGAGATGGCATGAATGTGTGCATCAAGGCCTTTGAATTCACAGCTCCCCAAGAGAGCTTTGTGGCACTCGGCTGGACAAACAGGATCCGGCTCAGAGCTGTGCTCAAAGATGGGCAACAAACCCTGCCGCAGGTGCTTGGCTTGGTCTCTGCAGGCCCAGGCAGATGCCAAAGCTGCTCTTCACATGCTTGCCCTGCCCCTCTGCTGAGTGCAAGGGGCCTCAAGGACTGAAGCAAACACAGGGAGTCAAAGGGAGACAGCTGCACCTACCTCACTGGGGGCTCCTGGGGAAGCAGTTTCCTTGGGAATCAAGCGCCTCTCTTCCAAGGGCACTTCCCCAAATGTGTACGTTTCCTGGGGAACACCAACCCACCCTTAAGAAACACTGGCAAGGCTGAATTGCTTGTGCTCCTTGCAGCGCAGGCACTCCAGCTGGAGCTCATCTTCCTTGCCCCGAGTCTCTTTCCACGCGTCGCTTCGGGCGCGCGGCCCCTGGCCCCTCCAAACACGAGCTGCCCGCTGCCTCTGCGCGTGCCTGAGCTCCTGCCTGCGCTCAGGGCAGCAAAACCAGGCTGTTCCCAGCCAGGGAGCAGAGCCCTGCTCCCGCAGGAGGCTCTGGTGAGCCCCTTCCAGGACGCACCGCCGTGCAGGCAGCACTTCTCCTGCCCGCCCAGAACGCTCCTGGGACAGCAGGACACAAGTTGGCCGGCTCTGGGCTCAGCACACCCCAAACAAAGGGGCAGGAGGATGCAGTGGCTGTTCTGCAGCCCTGCCCAAGAGAGGTGGGAAGGGTCTCCTCCCTCTGGTCTCACTTGGTTGGGTTTCTGACTGGGCCTGAGGCAGGGGCTGCCATTCCTCACTTGTGGGGACACCAGAGCTACCAGAACCACACTGAGCCTGCAGGCACTGCCTGACAGCGCTGCAGCCACAGGGACGGTCACACCTCTGAGGCTCAGCCACTCCCTGCTGCTGCTGCTTGTAGGCACACACAAAGCTCACTGTTAGGCCACGACGGTCTCTGCTTCTGCCCTCTTCCTGTCCCTGTGATGGGATGGAGCATTGCTGTGCTTTCAGTAAGCTCTCTGGGAAAAACTTCCAGCATTGCAAGCTCCTCCGCCCTCCATAGATGCATGCTATGGAATCCCTCACAGCTGCCTTCAGAGCATCCTCAAGCTAGCTCTTCTTCAACCCAGGGTCCTTGTTCCCTTCTGCACGCTCAGCATGACCTTCAACTCCATGGTGCTGTGCAACTGAAGCAGCAGGACAGGGACCTTTGCAGCCTGAGCTGCCCTTGTTCCTCTCTGCCCGTGCACAGAACACAGCGTGGAAGAGAACGGTGGCAGGGCCCCGCGTGTCCCCAGGCTCAGGATTTGTGCCGCTTCAGCTCCACGGACACGTGGGTAAAGTGACAAAGCCAAACTGTTTATTAAGGGAAGGCGAAGCAAAGGGGTGAACTGGGAGGCAAAAAAGGGGATGGGCAGGGCCTGGGGGCTGGAGAGAGGGAGGGAAGCAGGGAGGGAGGGAGCTGCCATCAGGGAGGGAGATGACAGGAGCTCCCGGAGCTTCCCACAGGCTCAGCTGTAACCAGCAAGAGCTGTGCCTGGAGTTGCAGCTGGTCCCCTGTGCTCTGCAGGTGGTCTCATCTGCACTGGGAACTCGGGGTTGCCGAAGGACTCGGGTTCTTCCCATCCTGCCGACGAAGTTCGGCAGCTCTTGCCTCGAACTTCCGCTGGATAAATTGGTTGATGAAGGAGGGGCACTCGAATTCCCTCAGGGCTTGAAGGACTGGAGAAAAGAAGCACAGAGAGCCACGGTTAGATGCCGGATTGCGGGAGTCCAGGGAAACACTCCTGCCAGGGCCATCGCAGCCGGCTCCTGCTATGGCCAGAAGGGGGGCGGAGACAAGGGCTCGGGCCGGGAGGTGCTGGCCTCGGCTCCCCGACGTGTGCCTGAAAGCTCTCCGGGCTCTGGCCCCGCCGCCCCTCGCCCGTCCGCACAGGGAGCAGAACCCTCGGCAGCCCGGGCAGGGATTGCAGCTCCGCAGCCGGGATTTGCTGCTGCCCCCGACGGCCCCCGCTGGCAGCCGCGCGGCTGCCCCCCCGCACTCACCCTGACTGAGGACCTGGAGCTCCTCCTTCTGCCCCATCATGAGCACTCCGGCAACCCCTGGCAAGACAGAGCCCGTGGCGGCGCCAGGCGGCACAGCTGCCCGACACGGGCGCTGGCAGCCCTGCGGCCGCACGCCCTCCTGCCCCGGCAGGGCTCCCGCCGGGCCCGTGCCGCACGCTACCGCCCGAGGGCACGGCGGCGGGAGGGCGGCGGCAGCGCCGAGGGCGGGCGGGGCTGCAGCGGCCCGGGCGCGGCTCCCGCTGCCGGGGCAGCAGCCGGGCCGGGGACAGGGAGGGGCGCGAGGCTGCTGGCTCACCGATCAACCTGACGGCCGCCTGTCGCAGGCGCTTCTGTGGGCTCTGCAAGTAGGGCAGGGCCCAGCGCAGGTGCTCGGCCGCTCGGCTCTGGTCCTCCAGCAGCTGGGGGGAGCACCGACGGGGAAGGCTTGGCGCGGGCTCTGCCCCTCGGCCCGGCGCTCCCTGCGCCCAGCAGCGGCCGAGCCGGCCCGCACGGCCCAGGGCAGGGAGCGGCGTGTGGGGCGCAGGCTGGCGGGCCCGGCTGCGGCGCCGGGCAGGGGCACAGCCGCCGGCCCCAGCACAGGGGGCAGGGGGCTTCTGCAGCCCGCGGCTGGGGCTCCCGGGCTGTCCTTACCAGGCGCTCGGCGAACTTCACGCGCTGCTCCTTGGTCAGCAGCTCCTCCAGGTCCCTCCTCCTCCGGAAGCGGGCCGCACAAAGCAAGGCTTGGAATGAGGCCTGGAGAGCAGCAGAGAGGCGCAGGTGGCACCAGAGCCCAGGGCACAGGACCTGCATCCCTGTGCCAAGACCAGGGAAGGCTGGAGCCTGCCAGCTGCCAGGGCAGGAGGCAGCCAGGGATGCAGCAGCGTCCCACAAAACCTGACCTTTGCCACACTCTGGTTCTCATCGTGCCAGCGCAAGAAGAGAGGGAGCAGGCTCCGGCTCACAATTCTCGTGAGAAGCTCTTCCCCCTCTTCCACTACCAGCTCCATCACTTTGCAGAAGAGTTGAATGGAGAGCAGCTGCACGTGGCTGTTGTCCTGGGGGAAAGGAAAAGACCTCAGCACCAACTCCTCCAGGCCCATCAGGGCAGAGGCCCAAAAGTGCACAAGGCACAACATTTCTGGGCAGCATCCAGTGCCCGTGGCTGGGGCCACAGAGCCTTACATTCTCAAAGTGTGGCAGGAGTGGCTCAGCCAGCTTCAGGGCGGTGACGCTGGGTATCTTGAGGTCTTTCTCCTGGAGCATATGTGTGAGCACAGAGAGGATCATGCCGACCATCTCTGCATCAGGATCCGCCAGCTGCTCCAGCAGGTGTTGATAGAGGCCGCGTATTCCTCCGCCCTGTGTGCAAGAGCAGGCCGTGCTGTGAAGCCGAGGACAGCCGCAGCACCAACAGCTGCTTGGGGCACTCGGGCAGCTGAAGTGGGAGGCAGGAGAGCTGGGAGCAGCTGCCTCTGCCGCCAAAGGCCAGCCAAGGCCAAAGGTCTGCGTTGCCCAGCCCCACGCTGTCAGCGCGGCTTCAGCCACCGCCCCTTCTCACCAGTGAGGGCTCCTTGCTGAGCACCACGAGGCCTCTGAGCTCCAGGCGCAGCCTGTCCCTGCACTCACTCGGCAGGTGCCTGGACACAACCGACAGCGCACTGGGACCGTGCTTGGTCAAGTCCAGACACTCGAGGACCTGAAAGGCGCAGGGCAGTGCCAGGGGAGCCGGCTGGCAGGAGCCCAGAGTGCACAGGGCCGGGCCCAGGCAGCAGCAGCAGGCGCGGGCAACGTCCCAGGCAGCTGCAGCTACGAGAGGCCAGAGAGCTGGCAGGCAGCTCAGCCAGGCAGCGCTGGCCATCAGGCTCACCTCCACAAAGAAGGCCAGGGCAGGCAGATCCCAGCAGAGCTGCTTCCCAATGAGCAGGTTGAGCAGGTGCAAGGCGATGTGGGAACACAAGCGGGTCGAGCTACGGCGCATCTCCCTGGCAGGGGGAAAAAGGCAGCAAAGCCCTGAGCCAGGCAGGCAAACCTCTGCCAGGACTGGCTCCCAGAGGTGTGATCTTTCTCCGGCACCCTGCAAGGGGACGTGGGTGCTTTGGGAGGGAGCTTCTCCTGGGCACCCTCCTCTCCCAGCCTATTCCGGTCTGCTTGGTCGCCCCTCGGTGACAAGGCCCTCTCTCCCACAAGCACGGGGACTGCGTGGGGCACTGCGGGCACAGGGCACAAACGCTGGCGGCGGCGGGGGGAAGGGGGGCTCACCTGGCCAGCAGACCGACTGCATAGTGCCGGGTGTCGGCACAGAGCAGGGTGTCCCAGACCCGCTTGCGCTCCAGAGCCACCAGCTGCTTCTCAAAGTCCAGGAGGCAGAGCAGAGCTTTCATGGCCTGTGCTGCAAACCTGTGTACAGAGCAAAGGCCAGGTCACGCCAGGAGCACTGGCCCTGGCCACAAGGGCATGGGAAGGACAGGGCGACTGAGACCTGTTGGGCTTTGTGGGAAGGCAGTGTTCCTCCCGACAAGCTCTCCAGAAGTGCTCAACTTCTTCTGGCATCTGCTCAGAGGTGTCAAAAACTTGGAAGAGCAGAGCCACAAACAGGCGGGCGGAATGAAGGGCTAGTGCCTCGTGCCACTCGGGCATGTGGACAGTCTTCCACAGCACCACAGTTGCCTGCAAAGGAGAAAGCGCCCCAAGGCAGCAGTCAGTGCCCTGGTGTCCATGTTGCAGAGCAGCCAGCCTGCTCCCCCTGAGCCTGCCCCTAGCTCAGCTTTTGGCCCAGTGCCTGAGGGAACGGGGAGCTGCAGGACAGGGAGAGAGCATGGAGAGCTGCTGGAGAGGTGACCTGGAGGGTGAGCAAAGGCCAGTTCCAGAAACTCACAGCCAGGGCAAAGATGGCCTCGTTATCCCCACTGTAGAAGAACATGCTGTAATGTGGCCTGTCCTCTGTCACAGACAGGAGTGCTGGAAGCACCCTCTGCACTGCGGATCCCGAGGAGCCGATGGTTCTCCACATCAGCGCAGCAGCCCTGTGGGAGCAGAGCTGCGCGTCAGGACCGTGCCCCGTGCGGCTGCGTGGGGCCGGGGAACAGAGCCCCGGTGCCCTGAGGGGCAGTGGGGGAGCATGGCAGCAGGCTCAAGAAACAGAGGGGCCCCAGGGTCCTGGAGCTGTCCGCCTGTCTGGCAGACCCCACTGGACAGGCTGGACAGGGGGAGGGCCCCTAGGGGCTGCTGAGCACCGAGCTCTCGAGGCAGTTGTGCTCTGTACCTGTCACAGGTTGGGGCACAGCGCAGGAGGCTCATCACCACATTAGCAGGGTGCTCTTGGGCCAGGCTCACAATGTCCCATTGCAGCCCAGCGTCCACAGTGAGACGGGACATGAGTGTTTGGTGAATGTCCCTCACCATGGCTGGCACCTAGAGGAGGCGTGGGGAATGTCTGGAGTGCTGTGCAAGGGAGCAACTTGCCCGGCTTCCCCCAAGAAGTGCTTGCCTTCCCACCCCACTCTGCTAGCCTCAATGGCTGGGGGGGCTCAGCAGATGTGGCTTGAGGGGCCACACGATCCTGGGAGGCCTTCAGCCCTGGCCCCAGGCTGCTTACCTGCTGCTGGGAAGAAAAGAAACCCTGAGTGAGAGCAGGAACCGCAGTGCAAGTGGGCCTGCTGTTGGTCTTGGAGAGTGCCCACACGCTTTGCGTCCTTGCGTCCTCACTCAGGGCCGTGACAGCCTCTGGCCTGGTCTCAGCCATTGCCCTGACAGAGTCTGCTGCACACTGAGGGGAGGCCGAGCTGACATCAGGCTCTGCCCGCAGCTCGGCCGTGGCCTGGGTTGCTGTGGCGCTGGTGTTTCTGCGCCGAAGACGCAGCAACCTCCGCAGTATCTGCAGCAGAAGGAAGGGCGGGAAGAGAGGAACGTTGCGTGGCCTGCTCCAAGCGCAGCGCCAGGCCGAGCAGTGCCAGCAGGCCCGGCCCAGGTGGGGATGGCCGCAGGTACCTGCGCTGCTCGGTGGAAGCATCCGCCAGTGGGGTCCTGCTCTGGTGTCCCATCCTTGCCCGCACCTGGCAAAGAGCGAGTGCAGCCAGAGCTGAAGGGCTGCGGGAGAGGCCGGAGAACACGGCCCAGCCCTTTACTGCCCAGGCAGGGACAGCCCCCGGGTGGCCAGGGGACGCAGCACGGCCAGCGGAGGGCAGCCCCAGCCCCTCTTCCGTCCTGTCTGCGGGCACATCCACAGGGGCAGGGACGTGATGGGGCCAGGCCGGCCACAGGCACCAGCCCTGCGTCCTGGCTCTGCCACTTACCATCCTGCAGTGGCTGCAACTGCTCTGGCTCTGCAGGCTGCTGTGCTGGGGAGGCTGCAGGGCCTTTCTTTTTCTTCCCCCGAAGCACCTTGAGGAGGCTGCGCACTCTGCCTGCCATCGCGCTTGCTGACACCTTTGTGCCGATGCCTGGGCAAAGGGTCTGAATCAGCAAGAGCCCCGCAGGTGCCTGCCACAGAGAAGCCTCAGGAAGGCTACAGGACAGCACGTCCTGCACTCTGATCTCAAGGGCTCCTGCCACAAGAACAGGAGACTCCTTGTGAGCAATGGAAGGCACTGAGTCCTATGGCCTGGCCACGAGGGCACTGGCCACAGGGACGGCAGGTACCTTGGGAAAGCTCCGAGTCAGGAAGTCCCGCAGCCTGGCGGCAAGGCCAGCCGCAGGAGTAACGCTTGGGAAAAGCGTGGACCAGCGACGAAAGAGCCGGCTGTGTGGGGCTCCTCACAGCACAGCTCTGGCACGTCCTGTCTCGTCACGTGCACAGAGCACTGTGGCGTTGCCTCATCACCACCAGCACCCATGTCACCACGTGTCACAAAGGGTCCCGTTCCATGCCGTTCCATGGTCACCGTGCTGCGTCGTGTCAGCAAGGTCCCTTGGAAACGCTGCCAAGTGCTCTGGGGCCACCCCCACCCCGCCCAAAATGCCTCTGATTGGAAGGATTCCATTGCCCCAAGTGTCTAAGACAGCCCGGGACACACCAAGCCCAGCCAAGTGCTCAGGGAAGGACTCTGCACGGTACCCGGCCAGCACAGCCCAGCTCGCTGCTGGCTCTGGAGCTGAGCAGCTTCCAGCAAGCACGGGGCAAACGCATCTTGCCAAGAGTTAAAACACACCAGAGAGGGGAGATGGCATGAATGTGTGCATCAAGGCCTTTGAATTCACAGCTCCCCAAGAGAGCTTTGTGGCACTCGGCTGGACAAACAGGATCCGGCTCAGAGCTGTGCTCAAAGATGGGCAACAAACCCTGCCGCAGGTGCTTGGCTTGGTCTCTGCAGGCCCAGGCAGATGCCAAAGCTGCTCTTCACATGCTTGCCCTGCCCCTCTGCTGAGTGCAAGGGGCCTCAAGGACTGAAGCAAACACAGGGAGTCAAAGGGAGACAGCTGCACCTACCTCACTGGGGGCTCCTGGGGAAGCAGTTTCCTTGGGAATCAAGCGCCTCTCTTCCAAGGGCACTTCCCCAAATGTGTACGTTTCCTGGGGAACACCAACCCACCCTTAAGAAACACTGGCAAGGCTGAATTGCTTGTGCTCCTTGCAGCGCAGGCACTCCAGCTGGAGCTCATCTTCCTTGCCCCGAGTCTCTTTCCACGCGTCGCTTCGGGCGCGCGGCCCCTGGCCCCTCCAAACACGAGCTGCCCGCTGCCTCTGCGCGTGCCTGAGCTCCTGCCTGCGCTCAGGGCAGCAAAACCAGGCTGTTCCCAGCCAGGGAGCAGAGCCCTGCTCCCGCAGGAGGCTCTGGTGAGCCCCTTCCAGGACGCACCGCCGTGCAGGCAGCACTTCTCCTGCCCGCCCAGAACGCTCCTGGGACAGCAGGACACAAGTTGGCCGGCTCTGGGCTCAGCACACCCCAAACAAAGGGGCAGGAGGATGCAGTGGCTGTTCTGCAGCCCTGCCCAAGAGAGGTGGGAAGGGTCTCCTCCCTCTGGTCTCACTTGGTTGGGTTTCTGACTGGGCCTGAGGCAGGGGCTGCCATTCCTCACTTGTGGGGACACCAGAGCTACCAGAACCACACTGAGCCTGCAGGCACTGCCTGACAGCGCTGCAGCCACAGGGACGGTCACACCTCTGAGGCTCAGCCACTCCCTGCTGCTGCTGCTTGTAGGCACACACAAAGCTCACTGTTAGGCCACGACGGTCTCTGCTTCTGCCCTCTTCCTGTCCCTGTGATGGGATGGAGCATTGCTGTGCTTTCAGTAAGCTCTCTGGGAAAAACTTCCAGCATTGCAAGCTCCTCCGCCCTCCATAGATGCATGCTATGGAATCCCTCACAGCTGCCTTCAGAGCATCCTCAAGCTAGCTCTTCTTCAACCCAGGGTCCTTGTTCCCTTCTGCACGCTCAGCATGACCTTCAACTCCATGGTGCTGTGCAACTGAAGCAGCAGGACAGGGACCTTTGCAGCCTGAGCTGCCCTTGTTCCTCTCTGCCCGTGCACAGAACACAGCGTGGAAGAGAACGGTGGCAGGGCCCCGCGTGTCCCCAGGCTCAGGATTTGTGCCGCTTCAGCTCCACGGACACGTGGGTAAAGTGACAAAGCCAAACTGTTTATTAAGGGAAGGCGAAGCAAAGGGGTGAACTGGGAGGCAAAAAAGGGGATGGGCAGGGCCTGGGGGCTGGAGAGAGGGAGGGAAGCAGGGAGGGAGGGAGCTGCCATCAGGGAGGGAGATGACAGGAGCTCCCGGAGCTTCCCACAGGCTCAGCTGTAACCAGCAAGAGCTGTGCCTGGAGTTGCAGCTGGTCCCCTGTGCTCTGCAGGTGGTCTCATCTGCACTGGGAACTCGGGGTTGCCGAAGGACTCGGGTTCTTCCCATCCTGCCGACGAAGTTCGGCAGCTCTTGCCTCGAACTTCCGCTGGATAAATTGGTTGATGAAGGAGGGGCACTCGAATTCCCTCAGGGCTTGAAGGACTGGAGAAAAGAAGCACAGAGAGCCACGGTTAGATGCCGGATTGCGGGAGTCCAGGGAAACACTCCTGCCAGGGCCATCGCAGCCGGCTCCTGCTATGGCCAGAAGGGGGGCGGAGACAAGGGCTCGGGCCGGGAGGTGCTGGCCTCGGCTCCCCGACGTGTGCCTGAAAGCTCTCCGGGCTCTGGCCCCGCCGCCCCTCGCCCGTCCGCACAGGGAGCAGAACCCTCGGCAGCCCGGGCAGGGATTGCAGCTCCGCAGCCGGGATTTGCTGCTGCCCCCGACGGCCCCCGCTGGCAGCCGCGCGGCTGCCCCCCCGCACTCACCCTGACTGAGGACCTGGAGCTCCTCCTTCTGCCCCATCATGAGCACTCCGGCAACCCCTGGCAAGACAGAGCCCGTGGCGGCGCCAGGCGGCACAGCTGCCCGACACGGGCGCTGGCAGCCCTGCGGCCGCACGCCCTCCTGCCCCGGCAGGGCTCCCGCCGGGCCCGTGCCGCACGCTACCGCCCGAGGGCACGGCGGCGGGAGGGCGGCGGCAGCGCCGAGGGCGGGCGGGGCTGCAGCGGCCCGGGCGCGGCTCCCGCTGCCGGGGCAGCAGCCGGGCCGGGGACAGGGAGGGGCGCGAGGCTGCTGGCTCACCGATCAACCTGACGGCCGCCTGTCGCAGGCGCTTCTGTGGGCTCTGCAAGTAGGGCAGGGCCCAGCGCAGGTGCTCGGCCGCTCGGCTCTGGTCCTCCAGCAGCTGGGGGGAGCACCGACGGGGAAGGCTTGGCGCGGGCTCTGCCCCTCGGCCCGGCGCTCCCTGCGCCCAGCAGCGGCCGAGCCGGCCCGCACGGCCCAGGGCAGGGAGCGGCGTGTGGGGCGCAGGCTGGCGGGCCCGGCTGCGGCGCCGGGCAGGGGCACAGCCGCCGGCCCCAGCACAGGGGGCAGGGGGCTTCTGCAGCCCGCGGCTGGGGCTCCCGGGCTGTCCTTACCAGGCGCTCGGCGAACTTCACGCGCTGCTCCTTGGTCAGCAGCTCCTCCAGGTCCCTCCTCCTCCGGAAGCGGGCCGCACAAAGCAAGGCTTGGAATGAGGCCTGGAGAGCAGCAGAGAGGCGCAGGTGGCACCAGAGCCCAGGGCACAGGACCTGCATCCCTGTGCCAAGACCAGGGAAGGCTGGAGCCTGCCAGCTGCCAGGGCAGGAGGCAGCCAGGGATGCAGCAGCGTCCCACAAAACCTGACCTTTGCCACACTCTGGTTCTCATCGTGCCAGCGCAAGAAGAGAGGGAGCAGGCTCCGGCTCACAATTCTCGTGAGAAGCTCTTCCCCCTCTTCCACTACCAGCTCCATCACTTTGCAGAAGAGTTGAATGGAGAGCAGCTGCACGTGGCTGTTGTCCTGGGGGAAAGGAAAAGACCTCAGCACCAACTCCTCCAGGCCCATCGGGGCAGAGGCCCAAAAGTGCACAAGGCACAACATTTCTGGGCAGCATCCAGTGCCCGTGGCTGGGGCCACAGAGCCTTACATTCTCAAAGTGTGGCAGGAGTGGCTCAGCCAGCTTCAGGGCGGTGACGCTGGGTATCTTGAGGTCTTTCTCCTGGAGCATATGTGTGAGCACAGAGAGGATCATGCCGACCATCTCTGCATCAGGATCCGCCAGCTGCTCCAGCAGGTGTTGATAGAGGCCGCGTATTCCTCCGCCCTGTGTGCAAGAGCAGGCCGTGCTGTGAAGCCGAGGACAGCCGCAGCACCAACAGCTGCTTGGGGCACTCGGGCAGCTGAAGTGGGAGGCAGGAGAGCTGGGAGCAGCTGCCTCTGCTGCCAAAGGCCAGCCAAGGCCAAAGGTCTGCGTTGCCCAGCCCCACGCTGTCAGCGCGGCTTCAGCCACCGCCCCTTCTCACCAGTGAGGGCTCCTTGCTGAGCACCACGAGGCCTCTGAGCTCCAGGCGCAGCCTGTCCCTGCACTCACTCGGCAGGTGCCTGGACACAACCGACAGCGCACTGGGACCGTGCTTGGTCAAGTCCAGACACTCGAGGACCTGAAAGGCGCAGGGCAGTGCCAGGGGAGCCGGCTGGCAGGAGCCCAGAGTGCACAGGGCCGGGCCCAGGCAGCAGCAGCAGGCGCGGGCAACGTCCCAGGCAGCTGCAGCTACGAGAGGCCAGAGAGCTGGCAGGCAGCTCAGCCAGGCAGCGCTGGCCATCAGGCTCACCTCCACAAAGAAGGCCAGGGCAGGCAGATCCCAGCAGAGCTGCTTCCCAATGAGCAGGTTGAGCAGGTGCAAGGCGATGTGGGAACACAAGCGGGTCGAGCTACGGCGCATCTCCCTGGCAGGGGGAAAAAGGCAGCAAAGCCCTGAGCCAGGCAGGCAAACCTCTGCCAGGACTGGCTCCCAGAGGTGTGATCTTTCTCCGGCACCCTGCAAGGGGACGTGGGTGCTTTGGGAGGGAGCTTCTCCTGGGCACCCTCCTCTCCCAGCCTATTCCGGTCTGCTTGGTCGCCCCTCGGTGACAAGGCCCTCTCTCCCACAAGCACGGGGACTGCGTGGGGCACTGCGGGCACAGGGCACAAACGCTGGCGGCGGCGGGGGGAAGGGGGGCTCACCTGGCCAGCAGACCGACTGCATAGTGCCGGGTGTCGGCACAGAGCAGGGTGTCCCAGACCCGCTTGCGCTCCAGAGCCACCAGCTGCTTCTCAAAGTCCAGGAGGCAGAGCAGAGCTTTCATGGCCTGTGCTGCAAACCTGTGTACAGAGCAAAGGCCAGGTCACGCCAGGAGCACTGGCCCTGGCCACAAGGGCATGGGAAGGACAGGGCGACTGAGACCTGTTGGGCTTTGTGGGAAGGCAGTGTTCCTCCCGACAAGCTCTCCAGAAGTGCTCAACTTCTTCTGGCATCTGCTCAGAGGTGTCAAAAACTTGGAAGAGCAGAGCCACAAACAGGCGGGCGGAATGAAGGGCTAGTGCCTCGTGCCACTCGGGCATGTGGACAGTCTTCCACAGCACCACGGTTGCCTGCAAAGGAGAAAGCGCCCCAAGGCAGCAGTCAGTGCCCTGGTGTCCATGTTGCAGAGCAGCCAGCCTGCTCCCCCTGAGCCTGCCCCTAGCTCAGCTTTTGGCCCAGTGCCTGAGGGAACGGGGAGCTGCAGGACAGGGAGAGAGCATGGAGAGCTGCTGGAGAGGTGACCTGGAGGGTGAGCAAAGGCCAGTTCCAGAAACTCACAGCCAGGGCAAAGATGGCCTCGTTATCCCCACTGTAGAAGAACATGCTGTAATGTGGCCTGTCCTCTGTCACAGACAGGAGTGCTGGAAGCACCCTCTGCACTGCGGATCCCGAGGAGCCGATGGTTCTCCACATCAGCGCAGCAGCCCTGTGGGAGCAGAGCTGCGCGTCAGGACCGTGCCCCGTGCGGCTGCGTGGGGCCGGGGAACAGAGCCCCGGTGCCCTGAGGGGCAGTGGGGGAGCATGGCAGCAGGCTCAAGAAACAGAGGGGCCCCAGGGTCCTGGAGCTGTCCGCCTGTCTGGCAGACCCCACTGGACAGGCTGGACAGGGGGAGGGCCCCTAGGGGCTGCTGAGCACCGAGCTCTCGAGGCAGTTGTGCTCTGTACCTGTCACAGGTTGGGGCACAGCGCAGGAGGCTCATCACCACATTAGCAGGGTGCTCTTGGGCCAGGCTCACAATGTCCCATTGCAGCCCAGCGTCCACAGTGAGACGGGACATGAGTGTTTGGTGAATGTCCCTCACCATGGCTGGCACCTAGAGGAGGCGTGGGGAATGTCTGGAGTGCTGTGCAAGGGAGCAACTTGCCCGGCTTCCCCCAAGAAGTGCTTGCCTTCCCACCCCACTCTGCTAGCCTCAATGGCTGGGGGGGCTCAGCAGATGTGGCTTGAGGGGCCACACGATCCTGGGAGGCCTTCAGCCCTGGCCCCAGGCTGCTTACCTGCTGCTGGGAAGAAAAGAAACCCTGAGTGAGAGCAGGAACCGCAGTGCAAGTGGGCCTGCTGTTGGTCTTGGAGAGTGCCCACACGCTTTGCGTCCTTGCGTCCTCACTCAGGGCCGTGACAGCCTCTGGCCTGGTCTCAGCCATTGCCCTGACAGAGTCTGCTGCACACTGAGGGGAGGCCGAGCTGACATCAGGCTCTGCCCGCAGCTCGGCCGTGGCCTGGGTTGCTGTGGCGCTGGTGTTTCTGCGCCGAAGACGCAGCAACCTCCGCAGTATCTGCAGCAGAAGGAAGGGCGGGAAGAGAGGAACGTTGCGTGGCCTGCTCCAAGCGCAGCGCCAGGCCGAGCAGTGCCAGCAGGCCCGGCCCAGGTGGGGATGGCCGCAGGTACCTGCGCTGCTCGGTGGAAGCATCCGCCAGTGGGGTCCTGCTCTGGTGTCCCATCCTTGCCCGCACCTGGCAAAGAGCGAGTGCAGCCAGAGCTGAAGGGCTGCGGGAGAGGCCGGAGAACACGGCCCAGCCCTTCACTGCCCAGGCAGGGACAGCCCCCGGGTGGCCAGGGGACGCAGCACGGCCAGCGGAGGGCAGCCCCAGCCCCTCTTCCGTCCTGTCTGCGGGCACATCCACAGGGGCAGGGACGTGATGGGGCCAGGCCGGCCACAGGCACCAGCCCTGCATCCTGGCTCTGCCACTTACCATCCTGCAGTGGCTGCAACTGCTCTGGCTCTGCAGGCTGCTGTGCTGGGGAGGCTGCAGGGCCTTTCTTTTTCTTCCCCCGAAGCACCTTGAGGAGGCTGCGCACTCTGCCTGCCATCGCGCTTGCTGACACCTTTGTGCCGATGCCTGGGCAAAGGGTCTGAATCAGCAAGAGCCCCGCAGGTGCCTGCCACAGAGAAGCCTCAGGAAGGCTACAGGACAGCACGTCCTGCACTCTGATCTCAAGGGCTCCTGCCACAAGAACAGGAGACTCCTTGTGAGCAATGGAAGGCACTGAGTCCTATGGCCTGGCCACGAGGGCACTGGCCACAGGGACGGCAGGTACCTTGGGAAAGCTCCGAGTCAGGAAGTCCCGCAGCCTGGCGGCAAGGCCAGCCGCAGGAGTAACGCTTGGGAAAAGCGTGGACCAGCGACGAAAGAGCCGGCTGTGTGGGGCTCCTCACAGCACAGCTCTGGCACGTCCTGTCTCGTCACGTGCACAGAGCACTGTGGCGTTGCCTCATCACCACCAGCACCCATGTCACCACGTGTCACAAAGGGTCCCGTTCCATGCCGTTCCATGGTCACCGTGCTGCGTCGTGTCAGCAAGGTCCCTTGGAAACGCTGCCAAGTGCTCTGGGGCCACCCCCACCCCGCCCAAAATGCCTCTGATTGGAAGGATTCCATTGCCCCAAGTGTCTAAGACAGCCCCGGACACACCAAGCCCAGCCAAGTGCTCAGGGAAGGACTCTGCACGGTACCCGGCCAGCACAGCCCAGCTCGCTGCTGGCTCTGGAGCTGAGCAGCTTCCAGCAAGCACGGGGCAAACGCATCTTGCCAAGAGTTAAAACACACCAGAGAGGGGAGATGGCATGAATGTGTGCATCAAGGCCTTTGAATTCACAGCTCCCCAAGAGAGCTTTGTGGCACTCGGCTGGACAAACAGGATCCGGCTCAGAGCTGTGCTCAAAGATGGGCAACAAACCCTGCCGCAGGTGCTTGGCTTGGTCTCTGCAGGCCCAGGCAGATGCCAAAGCTGCTCTTCACATGCTTGCCCTGCCCCTCTGCTGAGTGCAAGGGGCCTCAAGGACTGAAGCAAACACAGGGAGTCAAAGGGAGACAGCTGCACCTACCTCACTGGGGGCTCCTGGGGAAGCAGTTTCCTTGGGAATCAAGCGCCTCTCTTCCAAGGGCACTTCCCCAAATGTGTACGTTTCCTGGGGAACACCAACCCACCCTTAAGAAACACTGGCAAGGCTGAATTGCTTGTGCTCCTTGCAGCGCAGGCACTCCAGCTGGAGCTCATCTTCCTTGCCCCGAGTCTCTTTCCACGCGTCGCTTCGGGCGCGCGGCCCCTGGCCCCTCCAAACACGAGCTGCCCGCTGCCTCTGCGCGTGCCTGAGCTCCTGCCTGCGCTCAGGGCAGCAAAACCAGGCTGTTCCCAGCCAGGGAGCAGAGCCCTGCTCCCGCAGGAGGCTCTGGTGAGCCCCTTCCAGGACGCACCGCCGTGCAGGCAGCACTTCTCCTGCCCGCCCAGAACGCTCCTGGGACAGCAGGACACAAGTTGGCCGGCTCTGGGCTCAGCACACCCCAAACAAAGGGGCAGGAGGATGCAGTGGCTGTTCTGCAGCCCTGCCCAAGAGAGGTGGGAAGGGTCTCCTCCCTCTGGTCTCACTTGGTTGGGTTTCTGACTGGGCCTGAGGCAGGGGCTGCCATTCCTCACTTGTGGGGACACCAGAGCTACCAGAACCACACTGAGCCTGCAGGCACTGCCTGACAGCGCTGCAGCCACAGGGACGGTCACACCTCTGAGGCTCAGCCACTCCCTGCTGCTGCTGCTTGTAGGCACACACAAAGCTCACTGTTAGGCCACGACGGTCTCTGCTTCTGCCCTCTTCCTGTCCCTGTGATGGGATGGAGCATTGCTGTGCTTTCAGTAAGCTCTCTGGGAAAAACTTCCAGCATTGCAAGCTCCTCCGCCCTCCATAGATGCATGCTATGGAATCCCTCACAGCTGCCTTCAGAGCATCCTCAAGCTAGCTCTTCTTCAACCCAGGGTCCTTGTTCCCTTCTGCACGCTCAGCATGACCTTCAACTCCATGGTGCTGTGCAACTGAAGCAGCAGGACAGGGACCTTTGCAGCCTGAGCTGCCCTTGTTCCTCTCTGCCCGTGCACAGAACACAGCGTGGAAGAGAAGGGTGGCAGGGCCCCGCGTGTCCCCAGGCTCAGGATTTGTGCCGCTTCAGCTCCACGGACACGTGGGTAAAGTGACAAAGCCAAACTGTTTATTAAGGGAAGGCGAAGCAAAGGGGTGAACTGGGAGGCAAAAAAGGGGATGGGCAGGGCCTGGGGGCTGGAGAGAGGGAGGGAAGCAGGGAGGGAGGGAGCTGCCATCAGGGAGGGAGATGACAGGAGCTCCCGGAGCTTCCCACAGGCTCAGCTGTAACCAGCAAGAGCTGTGCCTGGAGTTGCAGCTGGTCCCCTGTGCTCTGCAGGTGGTCTCATCTGCACTGGGAACTCGGGGTTGCCGAAGGACTCGGGTTCTTCCCATCCTGCCGACGAAGTTCGGCAGCTCTTGCCTCGAACTTCCGCTGGATAAATTGGTTGATGAAGGAGGGGCACTCGAATTCCCTCAGGGCTTGAAGGACTGGAGAAAAGAAGCACAGAGAGCCACGGTTAGATGCCGGATTGCGGGAGTCCAGGGAAACACTCCTGCCAGGGCCATCGCAGCCGGCTCCTGCTATGGCCAGAAGGGGGGCGGAGACAAGGGCTCGGGCCGGGAGGTGCTGGCCTCGGCTCCCCGACGTGTGCCTGAAAGCTCTCCGGGCTCTGGCCCCGCCGCCCCTCGCCCGTCCGCACAGGGAGCAGAACCCTCGGCAGCCCGGGCAGGGATTGCAGCTCCGCAGCCGGGATTTGCTGCTGCCCCCGACGGCCCCCGCTGGCAGCCGCGCGGCTGCCCCCCCGCACTCACCCTGACTGAGGACCTGGAGCTCCTCCTTCTGCCCCATCATGAGCACTCCGGCAACCCCTGGCAAGACAGAGCCCGTGGCGGCGCCAGGCGGCACAGCTGCCCGACACGGGCGCTGGCAGCCCTGCGGCCGCACGCCCTCCTGCCCCGGCAGGGCTCCCGCCGGGCCCGTGCCGCACGCTACCGCCCGAGGGCACGGCGGCGGGAGGGCGGCGGCAGCGCCGAGGGCGGGCGGGGCTGCAGCGGCCCGGGCGCGGCTCCCGCTGCCGGGGCAGCAGCCGGGCCGGGGACAGGGAGGGGCGCGAGGCTGCTGGCTCACCGATCAACCTGACGGCCGCCTGTCGCAGGCGCTTCTGTGGGCTCTGCAAGTAGGGCAGGGCCCAGCGCAGGTGCTCGGCCGCTCGGCTCTGGTCCTCCAGCAGCTGGGGGGAGCACCGACGGGGAAGGCTTGGCGCGGGCTCTGCCCCTCGGCCCGGCGCTCCCTGCGCCCAGCAGCGGCCGAGCCGGCCCGCACGGCCCAGGGCAGGGAGCGGCGTGTGGGGCGCAGGCTGGCGGGCCCGGCTGCGGCGCCGGGCAGGGGCACAGCCGCCGGCCCCAGCACAGGGGGCAGGGGGCTTCTGCAGCCCGCGGCTGGGGCTCCCGGGCTGTCCTTACCAGGCGCTCGGCGAACTTCACGCGCTGCTCCTTGGTCAGCAGCTCCTCCAGGTCCCTCCTCCTCCGGAAGCGGGCCGCACAAAGCAAGGCTTGGAATGAGGCCTGGAGAGCAGCAGAGAGGCGCAGGTGGCACCAGAGCCCAGGGCACAGGACCTGCATCCCTGTGCCAAGACCAGGGAAGGCTGGAGCCTGCCAGCTGCCAGGGCAGGAGGCAGCCAGGGATGCAGCAGCGTCCCACAAAACCTGACCTTTGCCACACTCTGGTTCTCATCGTGCCAGCGCAAGAAGAGAGGGAGCAGGCTCCGGCTCACAATTCTCGTGAGAAGCTCTTCCCCCTCTTCCACTACCAGCTCCATCACTTTGCAGAAGAGTTGAATGGAGAGCAGCTGCACGTGGCTGTTGTCCTGGGGGAAAGGAAAAGACCTCAGCACCAACTCCTCCAGGCCCATCAGGGCAGAGGCCCAAAAGTGCACAAGGCACAACATTTCTGGGCAGCATCCAGTGCCCGTGGCTGGGGCCACAGAGCCTTACATTCTCAAAGTGTGGCAGGAGTGGCTCAGCCAGCTTCAGGGCGGTGACGCTGGGTATCTTGAGGTCTTTCTCCTGGAGCATATGTGTGAGCACAGAGAGGATCATGCCGACCATCTCTGCATCAGGATCCGCCAGCTGCTCCAGCAGGTGTTGATAGAGGCCGCGTATTCCTCCGCCCTGTGTGCAAGAGCAGGCCGTGCTGTGAAGCCGAGGACAGCCGCAGCACCAACAGCTGCTTGGGGCACTCGGGCAGCTGAAGTGGGAGGCAGGAGAGCTGGGAGCAGCTGCCTCTGCTGCCAAAGGCCAGCCAAGGCCAAAGGTCTGCGTTGCCCAGCCCCACGCTGTCAGCGCGGCTTCAGCCACCGCCCCTTCTCACCAGTGAGGGCTCCTTGCTGAGCACCACGAGGCCTCTGAGCTCCAGGCGCAGCCTGTCCCTGCACTCACTCGGCAGGTGCCTGGACACAACCGACAGCGCACTGGGACCGTGCTTGGTCAAGTCCAGACACTCGAGGACCTGAAAGGCGCAGGGCAGTGCCAGGGGAGCCGGCTGGCAGGAGCCCAGAGTGCACAGGGCCGGGCCCAGGCAGCAGCAGCAGGCGCGGGCAACGTCCCAGGCAGCTGCAGCTACGAGAGGCCAGAGAGCTGGCAGGCAGCTCAGCCAGGCAGCGCTGGCCATCAGGCTCACCTCCACAAAGAAGGCCAGGGCAGGCAGATCCCAGCAGAGCTGCTTCCCAATGAGCAGGTTGAGCAGGTGCAAGGCGATGTGGGAACACAAGCGGGTCGAGCTACGGCGCATCTCCCTGGCAGGGGGAAAAAGGCAGCAAAGCCCTGAGCCAGGCAGGCAAACCTCTGCCAGGACTGGCTCCCAGAGGTGTGATCTTTCCCCGGCACCCTGCAAGGGGACGTGGGTGCTTTGGGAGGGAGCTTCTCCTGGGCACCCTCCTCTCCCAGCCTATTCCGGTCTGCTTGGTCGCCCCTCGGTGACAAGGCCCTCTCTCCCACAAGCACGGGGACTGCGTGGGGCACTGCGGGCACAGGGCACAAACGCTGGCGGCGGCGGGGGGAAGGGGGGCTCACCTGGCCAGCAGACCGACTGCATAGTGCCGGGTGTCGGCACAGAGCAGGGTGTCCCAGACCCGCTTGCGCTCCAGAGCCACCAGCTGCTTCTCAAAGTCCAGGAGGCAGAGCAGAGCTTTCATGGCCTGTGCTGCAAACCTGTGTACAGAGCAAAGGCCAGGTCACGCCAGGAGCACTGGCCCTGGCCACAAGGGCATGGGAAGGACAGGGCGACTGAGACCTGTTGGGCTTTGTGGGAAGGCAGTGTTCCTCCCGACAAGCTCTCCAGAAGTGCTCAACTTCTTCTGGCATCTGCTCAGAGGTGTCAAAAACTTGGAAGAGCAGAGCCACAAACAGGCGGGCGGAATGAAGGGCTAGTGCCTCGTGCCACTCGGGCATGTGGACAGTCTTCCACAGCACCACGGTTGCCTGCAAAGGAGAAAGCGCCCCAAGGCAGCAGTCAGTGCCCTGGTGTCCATGTTGCAGAGCAGCCAGCCTGCTCCCCCTGAGCCTGCCCCTAGCTCAGCTTTTGGCCCAGTGCCTGAGGGAACGGGGAGCTGCAGGACAGGGAGAGAGCATGGAGAGCTGCTGGAGAGGTGACCTGGAGGGTGAGCAAAGGCCAGTTCCAGAAACTCACAGCCAGGGCAAAGATGGCCTCGTTATCCCCACTGTAGAAGAACATGCTGTAATGTGGCCTGTCCTCTGTCACAGACAGGAGTGCTGGAAGCACCCTCTGCACTGCGGATCCCGAGGAGCCGATGGTTCTCCACATCAGCGCAGCAGCCCTGTGGGAGCAGAGCTGCGCGTCAGGACCGTGCCCCGTGCGGCTGCGTGGGGCCGGGGAACAGAGCCCCGGTGCCCTGAGGGGCAGTGGGGGAGCATGGCAGCAGGCTCAAGAAACAGAGGGGCCCCAGGGTCCTGGAGCTGTCCGCCTGTCTGGCAGACCCCACTGGACAGGCTGGACAGGGGGAGGGCCCCTAGGGGCTGCTGAGCACCGAGCTCTCGAGGCAGTTGTGCTCTGTACCTGTCACAGGTTGGGGCACAGCGCAGGAGGCTCATCACCACATTAGCAGGGTGCTCTTGGGCCAGGCTCACAATGTCCCATTGCAGCCCAGCGTCCACAGTGAGACGGGACATGAGTGTTTGGTGAATGTCCCTCACCATGGCTGGCACCTAGAGGAGGCGTGGGGAATGTCTGGAGTGCTGTGCAAGGGAGCAACTTGCCCGGCTTCCCCCAAGAAGTGCTTGCCTTCCCACCCCACTCTGCTAGCCTCAATGGCTGGGGGGGCTCAGCAGATGTGGCTTGAGGGGCCACACGATCCTGGGAGGCCTTCAGCCCTGGCCCCAGGCTGCTTACCTGCTGCTGGGAAGAAAAGAAACCCTGAGTGAGAGCAGGAACCGCAGTGCAAGTGGGCCTGCTGTTGGTCTTGGAGAGTGCCCACACGCTTTGCGTCCTTGCGTCCTCACTCAGGGCCGTGACAGCCTCTGGCCTGGTCTCAGCCATTGCCCTGACAGAGTCTGCTGCACACTGAGGGGAGGCCGAGCTGACATCAGGCTCTGCCCGCAGCTCGGCCGTGGCCTGGGTTGCTGTGGCGCTGGTGTTTCTGCGCCGAAGACGCAGCAACCTCCGCAGTATCTGCAGCAGAAGGAAGGGCGGGAAGAGAGGAACGTTGCGTGGCCTGCTCCAAGCGCAGCGCCAGGCCGAGCAGTGCCAGCAGGCCCGGCCCAGGTGGGGATGGCCGCAGGTACCTGCGCTGCTCGGTGGAAGCATCCGCCAGTGGGGTCCTGCTCTGGTGTCCCATCCTTGCCCGCACCTGGCAAAGAGCGAGTGCAGCCAGAGCTGAGGGGCTGCGGGAGAGGCCGGAGAACACGGCCCAGCCCTTCACTGCCCAGGCAGGGACAGCCCCCGGGTGGCCAGGGGACGCAGCACGGCCAGCGGAGGGCAGCCCCAGCCCCTCTTCCGTCCTGTCTGCGGGCACATCCACAGGGGCAGGGACGTGATGGGGCCAGGCCTGCCACAGGCACCAGCCCTGCATCCTGGCTCTGCCACTTACCATCCTGCAGTGGCTGCAACTGCTCTGGCTCTGCAGGCTGCTGTGCTGGGGAGGCTGCAGGGCCTTTCTTTTTCTTCCCCCGAAGCACCTTGAGGAGGCTGCGCACTCTGCCTGCCATCGCGCTTGCTGACACCTTTGTGCCGATGCCTGGGCAAAGGGTCTGAATCAGCAAGAGCCCCGCAGGTGCCTGCCACAGAGAAGCCTCAGGAAGGCTACAGGACAGCACGTCCTGCACTCTGATCTCAAGGGCTCCTGCCACAAGAACAGGAGACTCCTTGTGAGCAATGGAAGGCACTGAGTCCTATGGCCTGGCCACGAGGGCACTGGCCACAGGGACGGCAGGTACCTTGGGAAAGCTCCGAGTCAGGAAGTCCCGCAGCCTGGCGGCAAGGCCAGCCGCAGGAGTAACGCTTGGGAAAAGCGTGGACCAGCGACGAAAGAGCCGGCTGTGTGGGGCTCCTCACAGCACAGCTCTGGCACGTCCTGTCTCGTCACGTGCACAGAGCACTGTGGCGTTGCCTCATCACCACCAGCACCCATGTCACCACGTGTCACAAAGGGTCCCGTTCCATGCCGTTCCATGGTCACCGTGCTGCGTCGTGTCAGCAAGGTCCCTTGGAAACGCTGCCAAGTGCTCTGGGGCCACCCCCACCCCGCCCAAAATGCCTCTGATTGGAAGGATTCCATTGCCCCAAGTGTCTAAGACAGCCCGGGACACACCAAGCCCAGCCAAGTGCTCAGGGAAGGACTCTGCACGGTACCCGGCCAGCACAGCCCAGCTCGCTGCTGGCTCTGGAGCTGAGCAGCTTCCAGCAAGCACGGGGCAAACGCATCTTGCCAAGAGTTAAAACACACCAGAGAGGGGAGATGGCATGAATGTGTGCATCAAGGCCTTTGAATTCACAGCTCCCCAAGAGAGCTTTGTGGCACTCGGCTGGACAAACAGGATCCGGCTCAGAGCTGTGCTCAAAGATGGGCAACAAACCCTGCCGCAGGTGCTTGGCTTGGTCTCTGCAGGCCCAGGCAGATGCCAAAGCTGCTCTTCACATGCTTGCCCTGCCCCTCTGCTGAGTGCAAGGGGCCTCAAGGACTGAAGCAAACACAGGGAGTCAAAGGGAGACAGCTGCACCTACCTCACTGGGGGCTCCTGGGGAAGCAGTTTCCTTGGGAATCAAGCGCCTCTCTTCCAAGGGCACTTCCCCAAATGTGTACGTTTCCTGGGGAACACCAACCCACCCTTAAGAAACACTGGCAAGGCTGAATTGCTTGTGCTCCTTGCAGCGCAGGCACTCCAGCTGGAGCTCATCTTCCTTGCCCCGAGTCTCTTTCCACGCGTCGCTTCGGGCGCGCGGCCCCTGGCCCCTCCAAACACGAGCTGCCCGCTGCCTCTGCGCGTGCCTGAGCTCCTGCCTGCGCTCAGGGCAGCAAAACCAGGCTGTTCCCAGCCAGGGAGCAGAGCCCTGCTCCCGCAGGAGGCTCTGGTGAGCCCCTTCCAGGACGCACCGCCGTGCAGGCAGCACTTCTCCTGCCCGCCCAGAACGCTCCTGGGACAGCAGGACACAAGTTGGCCGGCTCTGGGCTCAGCACACCCCAAACAAAGGGGCAGGAGGATGCAGTGGCTGTTCTGCAGCCCTGCCCAAGAGAGGTGGGAAGGGTCTCCTCCCTCTGGTCTCACTTGGTTGGGTTTCTGACTGGGCCTGAGGCAGGGGCTGCCATTCCTCACTTGTGGGGACACCAGAGCTACCAGAACCACACTGAGCCTGCAGGCACTGCCTGACAGCGCTGCAGCCACAGGGACGGTCACACCTCTGAGGCTCAGCCACTCCCTGCTGCTGCTGCTTGTAGGCACACACAAAGCTCACTGTTAGGCCACGACGGTCTCTGCTTCTGCCCTCTTCCTGTCCCTGTGATGGGATGGAGCATTGCTGTGCTTTCAGTAAGCTCTCTGGGAAAAACTTCCAGCATTGCAAGCTCCTCTGCCCTCCATAGATGCATGCTATGGAATCCCTCACAGCTGCCTTCAGAGCATCCTCTGAAGCTAGCTCTTCTTCAACCCAGGGTCCTTGTTCCCTTCTGCACGCTCAGCATGACCTTCAACTCCATGGTGCTGTGCAACTGAAGCAGCAGGACAGGGACCTTTGCAGCCTGAGCTGCCCTTGTTCCTCTCTGCCCGTGCACAGAACACAGCGTGGAAGAGAAGGGTGGCAGGGCCCCGCGTGTCCCCAGGCTCAGGATTTGTGCCGCTTCAGCTCCACGGACACGTGGGTAAAGTGACAAAGCCAAACTGTTTATTAAGGGAAGGCGAAGCAAAGGGGTGAACTGGGAGGCAAAAAAGGGGATGGGCAGGGCCTGGGGGCTGGAGAGAGGGAGGGAAGCAGGGAGGGAGGGAGCTGCCATCAGGGAGGGAGATGACAGGAGCTCCCGGAGCTTCCCACAGGCTCAGCTGTAACCAGCAAGAGCTGTGCCTGGAGTTGCAGCTGGTCCCCTGTGCTCTGCAGGTGGTCTCATCTGCACTGGGAACTCGGGGTTGCCGAAGGACTCGGGTTCTTCCCATCCTGCCGACGAAGTTCGGCAGCTCTTGCCTCGAACTTCCGCTGGATAAATTGGTTGATGAAGGAGGGGCACTCGAATTCCCTCAGGGCTTGAAGGACTGGAGAAAAGAAGCACAGAGAGCCACGGTTAGATGCCGGATTGCGGGAGTCCAGGGAAACACTCCTGCCAGGGCCATCGCAGCCGGCTCCTGCTATGGCCAGAAGGGGGGCGGAGACAAGGGCTCGGGCCGGGAGGTGCTGGCCTCGGCTCCCCGACGTGTGCCTGAAAGCTCTCCGGGCTCTGGCCCCGCCGCCCCTCGCCCGTCCGCACAGGGAGCAGAACCCTCGGCAGCCCGGGCAGGGATTGCAGCTCCGCAGCCGGGATTTGCTGCTGCCCCCGACGGCCCCCGCTGGCAGCCGCGCGGCTGCCCCCCCGCACTCACCCTGACTGAGGACCTGGAGCTCCTCCTTCTGCCCCATCATGAGCACTCCGGCAACCCCTGGCAAGACAGAGCCCGTGGCGGCGCCAGGCGGCACAGCTGCCCGACACGGGCGCTGGCAGCCCTGCGGCCGCACGCCCTCCTGCCCCGGCAGGGCTCCCGCCGGGCCCGTGCCGCACGCTACCGCCCGAGGGCACGGCGGCGGGAGGGCGGCGGCAGCGCCGAGGGCGGGCGGGGCTGCAGCGGCCCGGGCGCGGCTCCCGCTGCCGGGGCAGCAGCCGGGCCGGGGACAGGGAGGGGCGCGAGGCTGCTGGCTCACCGATCAACCTGACGGCCGCCTGTCGCAGGCGCTTCTGTGGGCTCTGCAAGTAGGGCAGGGCCCAGCGCAGGTGCTCGGCCGCTCGGCTCTGGTCCTCCAGCAGCTGGGGGGAGCACCGACGGGGAAGGCTTGGCGCGGGCTCTGCCCCTCGGCCCGGCGCTCCCTGCGCCCAGCAGCGGCCGAGCCGGCCCGCACGGCCCAGGGCAGGGAGCGGCGTGTGGGGCGCAGGCTGGCGGGCCCGGCTGCGGCGCCGGGCAGGGGCACAGCCGCCGGCCCCAGCACAGGGGGCAGGGGGCTTCTGCAGCCCGCGGCTGGGGCTCCCGGGCTGTCCTTACCAGGCGCTCGGCGAACTTCACGCGCTGCTCCTTGGTCAGCAGCTCCTCCAGGTCCCTCCTCCTCCGGAAGCGGGCCGCACAAAGCAAGGCTTGGAATGAGGCCTGGAGAGCAGCAGAGAGGCGCAGGTGGCACCAGAGCCCAGGGCACAGGACCTGCATCCCTGTGCCAAGACCAGGGAAGGCTGGAGCCTGCCAGCTGCCAGGGCAGGAGGCAGCCAGGGATGCAGCAGCGTCCCACAAAACCTGACCTTTGCCACACTCTGGTTCTCATCGTGCCAGCGCAAGAAGAGAGGGAGCAGGCTCCGGCTCACAATTCTCGTGAGAAGCTCTTCCCCCTCTTCCACTACCAGCTCCATCACTTTGCAGAAGAGTTGAATGGAGAGCAGCTGCACGTGGCTGTTGTCCTGGGGGAAAGGAAAAGACCTCAGCACCAACTCCTCCAGGCCCATCAGGGCAGAGGCCCAAAAGTGCACAAGGCACAACATTTCTGGGCAGCATCCAGTGCCCGTGGCTGGGGCCACAGAGCCTTACATTCTCAAAGTGTGGCAGGAGTGGCTCAGCCAGCTTCAGGGCGGTGACGCTGGGTATCTTGAGGTCTTTCTCCTGGAGCATATGTGTGAGCACAGAGAGGATCATGCCGACCATCTCTGCATCAGGATCCGCCAGCTGCTCCAGCAGGTGTTGATAGAGGCCGCGTATTCCTCCGCCCTGTGTGCAAGAGCAGGCCGTGCTGTGAAGCCGAGGACAGCCGCAGCACCAACAGCTGCTTGGGGCACTCGGGCAGCTGAAGTGGGAGGCAGGAGAGCTGGGAGCAGCTGCCTCTGCTGCCAAAGGCCAGCCAAGGCCAAAGGTCTGCGTTGCCCAGCCCCACGCTGTCAGCGCGGCTTCAGCCACCGCCCCTTCTCACCAGTGAGGGCTCCTTGCTGAGCACCACGAGGCCTCTGAGCTCCAGGCGCAGCCTGTCCCTGCACTCACTCGGCAGGTGCCTGGACACAACCGACAGCGCACTGGGACCGTGCTTGGTCAAGTCCAGACACTCGAGGACCTGAAAGGCGCAGGGCAGTGCCAGGGGAGCCGGCTGGCAGGAGCCCAGAGTGCACAGGGCCGGGCCCAGGCAGCAGCAGCAGGCGCGGGCAACGTCCCAGGCAGCTGCAGCTACGAGAGGCCAGAGAGCTGGGAGGCAGCTCAGCCAGGCAGCGCTGGCCATCAGGCTCACCTCCACAAAGAAGGCCAGGGCAGGCAGATCCCAGCAGAGCTGCTTCCCAATGAGCAGGTTGAGCAGGTGCAAGGCGATGTGGGAACACAAGCGGGTCGAGCTACGGCGCATCTCCCTGGCAGGGGGAAAAAGGCAGCAAAGCCCTGAGCCAGGCAGGCAAACCTCTGCCAGGACTGGCTCCCAGAGGTGTGATCTTTCTCCGGCACCCTGCAAGGGGACGTGGGTGCTTTGGGAGGGAGCTTCTCCTGGGCACCCTCCTCTCCCAGCCTATTCCGGTCTGCTTGGTCGCCCCTCGGTGACAAGGCCCTCTCTCCCACAAGCACGGGGACTGCGTGGGGCACTGCGGGCACAGGGCACAAACGCTGGCGGCGGCGGGGGGAAGGGGGGCTCACCTGGCCAGCAGACCGACTGCATAGTGCCGGGTGTCGGCACAGAGCAGGGTGTCCCAGACCCGCTTGCGCTCCAGAGCCACCAGCTGCTTCTCAAAGTCCAGGAGGCAGAGCAGAGCTTTCATGGCCTGTGCTGCAAACCTGTGTACAGAGCAAAGGCCAGGTCACGCCAGGAGCACTGGCCCTGGCCACAAGGGCATGGGAAGGACAGGGCGACTGAGACCTGTTGGGCTTTGTGGGAAGGCAGTGTTCCTCCCGACAAGCTCTCCAGAAGTGCTCAACTTCTTCTGGCATCTGCTCAGAGGTGTCAAAAACTTGGAAGAGCAGAGCCACAAACAGGCGGGCGGAATGAAGGGCTAGTGCCTCGTGCCACTCGGGCATGTGGACAGTCTTCCACAGCACCACAGTTGCCTGCAAAGGAGAAAGCGCCCCAAGGCAGCAGTCAGTGCCCTGGTGTCCATGTTGCAGAGCAGCCAGCCTGCTCCCCCTGAGCCTGCCCCTAGCTCAGCTTTTGGCCCAGTGCCTGAGGGAACGGGGAGCTGCAGGACAGGGAGAGAGCATGGAGAGCTGCTGGAGAGGTGACCTGGAGGGTGAGCAAAGGCCAGTTCCAGAAACTCACAGCCAGGGCAAAGATGGCCTCGTTATCCCCACTGTAGAAGAACATGCTGTAATGTGGCCTGTCCTCTGTCACAGACAGGAGTGCTGGAAGCACCCTCTGCACTGCGGATCCCGAGGAGCCGATGGTTCTCCACATCAGCGCAGCAGCCCTGTGGGAGCAGAGCTGCGCGTCAGGACCGTGCCCCGTGCGGCTGCGTGGGGCCGGGGAACAGAGCCCCGGTGCCCTGAGGGGCAGTGGGGGAGCATGGCAGCAGGCTCAAGAAACAGAGGGGCCCCAGGGTCCTGGAGCTGTCCGCCTGTCTGGCAGACCCCACTGGACAGGCTGGACAGGGGGAGGGCCCCTAGGGGCTGCTGAGCACCGAGCTCTCGAGGCAGTTGTGCTCTGTACCTGTCACAGGTTGGGGCACAGCGCAGGAGGCTCATCACCACATTAGCAGGGTGCTCTTGGGCCAGGCTCACAATGTCCCATTGCAGCCCAGCGTCCACAGTGAGACGGGACATGAGTGTTTGGTGAATGTCCCTCACCATGGCTGGCACCTAGAGGAGGCGTGGGGAATGTCTGGAGTGCTGTGCAAGGGAGCAACTTGCCCGGCTTCCCCCAAGAAGTGCTTGCCTTCCCACCCCACTCTGCTAGCCTCAATGGCTGGGGGGGCTCAGCAGATGTGGCTTGAGGGGCCACACGATCCTGGGAGGCCTTCAGCCCTGGCCCCAGGCTGCTTACCTGCTGCTGGGAAGAAAAGAAACCCTGAGTGAGAGCAGGAACCGCAGTGCAAGTGGGCCTGCTGTTGGTCTTGGAGAGTGCCCACACGCTTTGCGTCCTTGCGTCCTCACTCAGGGCCGTGACAGCCTCTGGCCTGGTCTCAGCCATTGCCCTGACAGAGTCTGCTGCACACTGAGGGGAGGCCGAGCTGACATCAGGCTCTGCCCGCAGCTCGGCCGTGGCCTGGGTTGCTGTGGCGCTGGTGTTTCTGCGCCGAAGACGCAGCAACCTCCGCAGTATCTGCAGCAGAAGGAAGGGCGGGAAGAGAGGAACGTTGCGTGGCCTGCTCCAAGCGCAGCGCCAGGCCGAGCAGTGCCAGCAGGCCCGGCCCAGGTGGGGATGGCCGCAGGTACCTGCGCTGCTCGGTGGAAGCATCCGCCAGTGGGGTCCTGCTCTGGTGTCCCATCCTTGCCCGCACCTGGCAAAGAGCGAGTGCAGCCAGAGCTGAAGGGCTGCGGGAGAGGCCGGAGAACACGGCCCAGCCCTTTACTGCCCAGGCAGGGACAGCCCCCGGGTGGCCAGGGGACGCAGCACGGCCAGCGGAGGGCAGCCCCAGCCCCTCTTCCGTCCTGTCTGCGGGCACATCCACAGGGGCAGGGACGTGATGGGGCCAGGCCGGCCACAGGCACCAGCCCTGCGTCCTGGCTCTGCCACTTACCATCCTGCAGTGGCTGCAACTGCTCTGGCTCTGCAGGCTGCTGTGCTGGGGAGGCTGCAGGGCCTTTCTTTTTCTTCCCCCGAAGCACCTTGAGGAGGCTGCGCACTCTGCCTGCCATCGCGCTTGCTGACACCTTTGTGCCGATGCCTGGGCAAAGGGTCTGAATCAGCAAGAGCCCCGCAGGTGCCTGCCACAGAGAAGCCTCAGGAAGGCTACAGGACAGCACGTCCTGCACTCTGATCTCAAGGGCTCCTGCCACAAGAACAGGAGACTCCTTGTGAGCAATGGAAGGCACTGAGTCCTATGGCCTGGCCACGAGGGCACTGGCCACAGGGACGGCAGGTACCTTGGGAAAGCTCCGAGTCAGGAAGTCCCGCAGCCTGGCGGCAAGGCCAGCCGCAGGAGTAACGCTTGGGAAAAGCGTGGACCAGCGACGAAAGAGCCGGCTGTGTGGGGCTCCTCACAGCACAGCTCTGGCACGTCCTGTCTCGTCACGTGCACAGAGCACTGTGGCGTTGCCTCATCACCACCAGCACCCATGTCACCACGTGTCACAAAGGGTCCCGTTCCATGCCGTTCCATGGTCACCGTGCTGCGTCGTGTCAGCAAGGTCCCTTGGAAACGCTGCCAAGTGCTCTGGGGCCACCCCCACCCCGCCCAAAATGCCTCTGATTGGAAGGATTCCATTGCCCCAAGTGTCTAAGACAGCCCGGGACACACCAAGCCCAGCCAAGTGCTCAGGGAAGGACTCTGCACGGTACCCGGCCAGCACAGCCCAGCTCGCTGCTGGCTCTGGAGCTGAGCAGCTTCCAGCAAGCACGGGGCAAACGCATCTTGCCAAGAGTTAAAACACACCAGAGAGGGGAGATGGCATGAATGTGTGCATCAAGGCCTTTGAATTCACAGCTCCCCAAGAGAGCTTTGTGGCACTCGGCTGGACAAACAGGATCCGGCTCAGAGCTGTGCTCAAAGATGGGCAACAAACCCTGCCGCAGGTGCTTGGCTTGGTCTCTGCAGGCCCAGGCAGATGCCAAAGCTGCTCTTCACATGCTTGCCCTGCCCCTCTGCTGAGTGCAAGGGGCCTCAAGGACTGAAGCAAACACAGGGAGTCAAAGGGAGACAGCTGCACCTACCTCACTGGGGGCTCCTGGGGAAGCAGTTTCCTTGGGAATCAAGCGCCTCTCTTCCAAGGGCACTTCCCCAAATGTGTACGTTTCCTGGGGAACACCAACCCACCCTTAAGAAACACTGGCAAGGCTGAATTGCTTGTGCTCCTTGCAGCGCAGGCACTCCAGCTGGAGCTCATCTTCCTTGCCCCGAGTCTCTTTCCACGCGTCGCTTCGGGCGCGCGGCCCCTGGCCCCTCCAAACACGAGCTGCCCGCTGCCTCTGCGCGTGCCTGAGCTCCTGCCTGCGCTCAGGGCAGCAAAACCAGGCTGTTCCCAGCCAGGGAGCAGAGCCCTGCTCCCGCAGGAGGCTCTGGTGAGCCCCTTCCAGGACGCACCGCCGTGCAGGCAGCACTTCTCCTGCCCGCCCAGAACGCTCCTGGGACAGCAGGACACAAGTTGGCCGGCTCTGGGCTCAGCACACCCCAAACAAAGGGGCAGGAGGATGCAGTGGCTGTTCTGCAGCCCTGCCCAAGAGAGGTGGGAAGGGTCTCCTCCCTCTGGTCTCACTTGGTTGGGTTTCTGACTGGGCCTGAGGCAGGGGCTGCCATTCCTCACTTGTGGGGACACCAGAGCTACCAGAACCACACTGAGCCTGCAGGCACTGCCTGACAGCGCTGCAGCCACAGGGACGGTCACACCTCTGAGGCTCAGCCACTCCCTGCTGCTGCTGCTTGTAGGCACACACAAAGCTCACTGTTAGGCCACGACGGTCTCTGCTTCTGCCCTCTTCCTGTCCCTGTGATGGGATGGAGCATTGCTGTGCTTTCAGTAAGCTCTCTGGGAAAAACTTCCAGCATTGCAAGCTCCTCCGCCCTCCATAGATGCATGCTATGGAATCCCTCACAGCTGCCTTCAGAGCATCCTCAAGCTAGCTCTTCTTCAACCCAGGGTCCTTGTTCCCTTCTGCACGCTCAGCATGACCTTCAACTCCATGGTGCTGTGCAACTGAAGCAGCAGGACAGGGACCTTTGCAGCCTGAGCTGCCCTTGTTCCTCTCTGCCCGTGCACAGAACACAGCGTGGAAGAGAAGGGTGGCAGGGCCCCGCGTGTCCCCAGGCTCAGGATTTGTGCCGCTTCAGCTCCACGGACACGTGGGTAAAGTGACAAAGCCAAACTGTTTATTAAGGGAAGGCGAAGCAAAGGGGTGAACTGGGAGGCAAAAAAGGGGATGGGCAGGGCCTGGGGGCTGGAGAGAGGGAGGGAAGCAGGGAGGGAGGGAGCTGCCATCAGGGAGGGAGATGACAGGAGCTCCCGGAGCTTCCCACAGGCTCAGCTGTAACCAGCAAGAGCTGTGCCTGGAGTTGCAGCTGGTCCCCTGTGCTCTGCAGGTGGTCTCATCTGCACTGGGAACTCGGGGTTGCCGAAGGACTCGGGTTCTTCCCATCCTGCCGACGAAGTTCGGCAGCTCTTGCCTCGAACTTCCGCTGGATAAATTGGTTGATGAAGGAGGGGCACTCGAATTCCCTCAGGGCTTGAAGGACTGGAGAAAAGAAGCACAGAGAGCCACGGTTAGATGCCGGATTGCGGGAGTCCAGGGAAACACTCCTGCCAGGGCCATCGCAGCCGGCTCCTGCTATGGCCAGAAGGGGGGCGGAGACAAGGGCTCGGGCCGGGAGGTGCTGGCCTCGGCTCCCCGACGTGTGCCTGAAAGCTCTCCGGGCTCTGGCCCCGCCGCCCCTCGCCCGTCCGCACAGGGAGCAGAACCCTCGGCAGCCCGGGCAGGGATTGCAGCTCCGCAGCCGGGATTTGCTGCTGCCCCCGACGGCCCCCGCTGGCAGCCGCGCGGCTGCCCCCCCGCACTCACCCTGACTGAGGACCTGGAGCTCCTCCTTCTGCCCCATCATGAGCACTCCGGCAACCCCTGGCAAGACAGAGCCCGTGGCGGCGCCAGGCGGCACAGCTGCCCGACACGGGCGCTGGCAGCCCTGCGGCCGCACGCCCTCCTGCCCCGGCAGGGCTCCCGCCGGGCCCGTGCCGCACGCTACCGCCCGAGGGCACGGCGGCGGGAGGGCGGCGGCAGCGCCGAGGGCGGGCGGGGCTGCAGCGGCCCGGGCGCGGCTCCCGCTGCCGGGGCAGCAGCCGGGCCGGGGACAGGGAGGGGCGCGAGGCTGCTGGCTCACCGATCAACCTGACGGCCGCCTGTCGCAGGCGCTTCTGTGGGCTCTGCAAGTAGGGCAGGGCCCAGCGCAGGTGCTCGGCCGCTCGGCTCTGGTCCTCCAGCAGCTGGGGGGAGCACCGACGGGGAAGGCTTGGCGCGGGCTCTGCCCCTCGGCCCGGCGCTCCCTGCGCCCAGCAGCGGCCGAGCCGGCCCGCACGGCCCAGGGCAGGGAGCGGCGTGTGGGGCGCAGGCTGGCGGGCCCGGCTGCGGCGCCGGGCAGGGGCACAGCCGCCGGCCCCAGCACAGGGGGCAGGGGGCTTCTGCAGCCCGCGGCTGGGGCTCCCGGGCTGTCCTTACCAGGCGCTCGGCGAACTTCACGCGCTGCTCCTTGGTCAGCAGCTCCTCCAGGTCCCTCCTCCTCCGGAAGCGGGCCGCACAAAGCAAGGCTTGGAATGAGGCCTGGAGAGCAGCAGAGAGGCGCAGGTGGCACCAGAGCCCAGGGCACAGGACCTGCATCCCTGTGCCAAGACCAGGGAAGGCTGGAGCCTGCCAGCTGCCAGGGCAGGAGGCAGCCAGGGATGCAGCAGCGTCCCACAAAACCTGACCTTTGCCACACTCTGGTTCTCATCGTGCCAGCGCAAGAAGAGAGGGAGCAGGCTCCGGCTCACAATTCTCGTGAGAAGCTCTTCCCCCTCTTCCACTACCAGCTCCATCACTTTGCAGAAGAGTTGAATGGAGAGCAGCTGCACGTGGCTGTTGTCCTGGGGGAAAGGAAAAGACCTCAGCACCAACTCCTCCAGGCCCATCGGGGCAGAGGCCCAAAAGTGCACAAGGCACAACATTTCTGGGCAGCATCCAGTGCCCGTGGCTGGGGCCACAGAGCCTTACATTCTCAAAGTGTGGCAGGAGTGGCTCAGCCAGCTTCAGGGCGGTGACGCTGGGTATCTTGAGGTCTTTCTCCTGGAGCATATGTGTGAGCACAGAGAGGATCATGCCGACCATCTCTGCATCAGGATCCGCCAGCTGCTCCAGCAGGTGTTGATAGAGGCCGCGTATTCCTCCGCCCTGTGTGCAAGAGCAGGCCGTGCTGTGAAGCCGAGGACAGCCGCAGCACCAACAGCTGCTTGGGGCACTCGGGCAGCTGAAGTGGGAGGCAGGAGAGCTGGGAGCAGCTGCCTCTGCTGCCAAAGGCCAGCCAAGGCCAAAGGTCTGCGTTGCCCAGCCCCACGCTGTCAGCGCGGCTTCAGCCACCGCCCCTTCTCACCAGTGAGGGCTCCTTGCTGAGCACCACGAGGCCTCTGAGCTCCAGGCGCAGCCTGTCCCTGCACTCACTCGGCAGGTGCCTGGACACAACCGACAGCGCACTGGGACCGTGCTTGGTCAAGTCCAGACACTCGAGGACCTGAAAGGCGCAGGGCAGTGCCAGGGGAGCCGGCTGGCAGGAGCCCAGAGTGCACAGGGCCGGGCCCAGGCAGCAGCAGCAGGCGCGGGCAACGTCCCAGGCAGCTGCAGCTACGAGAGGCCAGAGAGCTGGCAGGCAGCTCAGCCAGGCAGCGCTGGCCATCAGGCTCACCTCCACAAAGAAGGCCAGGGCAGGCAGATCCCAGCAGAGCTGCTTCCCAATGAGCAGGTTGAGCAGGTGCAAGGCGATGTGGGAACACAAGCGGGTCGAGCTACGGCGCATCTCCCTGGCAGGGGGAAAAAGGCAGCAAAGCCCTGAGCCAGGCAGGCAAACCTCTGCCAGGACTGGCTCCCAGAGGTGTGATCTTTCTCCGGCACCCTGCAAGGGGACGTGGGTGCTTTGGGAGGGAGCTTCTCCTGGGCACCCTCCTCTCCCAGCCTATTCCGGTCTGCTTGGTCGCCCCTCGGTGACAAGGCCCTCTCTCCCACAAGCACGGGGACTGCGTGGGGCACTGCGGGCACAGGGCACAAACGCTGGCGGCGGCGGGGGGAAGGGGGGCTCACCTGGCCAGCAGACCGACTGCATAGTGCCGGGTGTCGGCACAGAGCAGGGTGTCCCAGACCCGCTTGCGCTCCAGAGCCACCAGCTGCTTCTCAAAGTCCAGGAGGCAGAGCAGAGCTTTCATGGCCTGTGCTGCAAACCTGTGTACAGAGCAAAGGCCAGGTCACGCCAGGAGCACTGGCCCTGGCCACAAGGGCATGGGAAGGACAGGGCGACTGAGACCTGTTGGGCTTTGTGGGAAGGCAGTGTTCCTCCCGACAAGCTCTCCAGAAGTGCTCAACTTCTTCTGGCATCTGCTCAGAGGTGTCAAAAACTTGGAAGAGCAGAGCCACAAACAGGCGGGCGGAATGAAGGGCTAGTGCCTCGTGCCACTCGGGCATGTGGACAGTCTTCCACAGCACCACGGTTGCCTGCAAAGGAGAAAGCGCCCCAAGGCAGCAGTCAGTGCCCTGGTGTCCATGTTGCAGAGCAGCCAGCCTGCTCCCCCTGAGCCTGCCCCTAGCTCAGCTTTTGGCCCAGTGCCTGAGGGAACGGGGAGCTGCAGGACAGGGAGAGAGCATGGAGAGCTGCTGGAGAGGTGACCTGGAGGGTGAGCAAAGGCCAGTTCCAGAAACTCACAGCCAGGGCAAAGATGGCCTCGTTATCCCCACTGTAGAAGAACATGCTGTAATGTGGCCTGTCCTCTGTCACAGACAGGAGTGCTGGAAGCACCCTCTGCACTGCGGATCCCGAGGAGCCGATGGTTCTCCACATCAGCGCAGCAGCCCTGTGGGAGCAGAGCTGCGCGTCAGGACCGTGCCCCGTGCGGCTGCGTGGGGCCGGGGAACAGAGCCCCGGTGCCCTGAGGGGCAGTGGGGGAGCATGGCAGCAGGCTCAAGAAACAGAGGGGCCCCAGGGTCCTGGAGCTGTCCGCCTGTCTGGCAGACCCCACTGGACAGGCTGGACAGGGGGAGGGCCCCTAGGGGCTGCTGAGCACCGAGCTCTCGAGGCAGTTGTGCTCTGTACCTGTCACAGGTTGGGGCACAGCGCAGGAGGCTCATCACCACATTAGCAGGGTGCTCTTGGGCCAGGCTCACAATGTCCCATTGCAGCCCAGCGTCCACAGTGAGACGGGACATGAGTGTTTGGTGAATGTCCCTCACCATGGCTGGCACCTAGAGGAGGCGTGGGGAATGTCTGGAGTGCTGTGCAAGGGAGCAACTTGCCCGGCTTCCCCCAAGAAGTGCTTGCCTTCCCACCCCACTCTGCTAGCCTCAATGGCTGGGGGGGCTCAGCAGATGTGGCTTGAGGGGCCACACGATCCTGGGAGGCCTTCAGCCCTGGCCCCAGGCTGCTTACCTGCTGCTGGGAAGAAAAGAAACCCTGAGTGAGAGCAGGAACCGCAGTGCAAGTGGGCCTGCTGTTGGTCTTGGAGAGTGCCCACACGCTTTGCGTCCTTGCGTCCTCACTCAGGGCCGTGACAGCCTCTGGCCTGGTCTCAGCCATTGCCCTGACAGAGTCTGCTGCACACTGAGGGGAGGCCGAGCTGACATCAGGCTCTGCCCGCAGCTCGGCCGTGGCCTGGGTTGCTGTGGCGCTGGTGTTTCTGCGCCGAAGACGCAGCAACCTCCGCAGTATCTGCAGCAGAAGGAAGGGCGGGAAGAGAGGAACGTTGCGTGGCCTGCTCCAAGCGCAGCGCCAGGCCGAGCAGTGCCAGCAGGCCCGGCCCAGGTGGGGATGGCCGCAGGTACCTGCGCTGCTCGGTGGAAGCATCCGCCAGTGGGGTCCTGCTCTGGTGTCCCATCCTTGCCCGCACCTGGCAAAGAGCGAGTGCAGCCAGAGCTGAAGGGCTGCGGGAGAGGCCGGAGAACACGGCCCAGCCCTTCACTGCCCAGGCAGGGACAGCCCCCGGGTGGCCAGGGGACGCAGCACGGCCAGCGGAGGGCAGCCCCAGCCCCTCTTCCGTCCTGTCTGCGGGCACATCCACAGGGGCAGGGACGTGATGGGGCCAGGCCGGCCACAGGCACCAGCCCTGCGTCCTGGCTCTGCCACTTACCATCCTGCAGTGGCTGCAACTGCTCTGGCTCTGCAGGCTGCTGTGCTGGGGAGGCTGCAGGGCCTTTCTTTTTCTTCCCCCGAAGCACCTTGAGGAGGCTGCGCACTCTGCCTGCCATCGCGCTTGCTGACACCTTTGTGCCGATGCCTGGGCAAAGGGTCTGAATCAGCAAGAGCCCCGCAGGTGCCTGCCACAGAGAAGCCTCAGGAAGGCTACAGGACAGCACGTCCTGCACTCTGATCTCAAGGGCTCCTGCCACAAGAACAGGAGACTCCTTGTGAGCAATGGAAGGCACTGAGTCCTATGGCCTGGCCACGAGGGCACTGGCCACAGGGACGGCAGGTACCTTGGGAAAGCTCCGAGTCAGGAAGTCCCGCAGCCTGGCGGCAAGGCCAGCCGCAGGAGTAACGCTTGGGAAAAGCGTGGACCAGCGACGAAAGAGCCGGCTGTGTGGGGCTCCTCACAGCACAGCTCTGGCACGTCCTGTCTCGTCACGTGCACAGAGCACTGTGGCGTTGCCTCATCACCACCAGCACCCATGTCACCACGTGTCACAAAGGGTCCCGTTCCATGCCGTTCCATGGTCACCGTGCTGCGTCGTGTCAGCAAGGTCCCTTGGAAACGCTGCCAAGTGCTCTGGGGCCACCCCCACCCCGCCCAAAATGCCTCTGATTGGAAGGATTCCATTGCCCCAAGTGTCTAAGACAGCCCCGGACACACCAAGCCCAGCCAAGTGCTCAGGGAAGGACTCTGCACGGTACCCGGCCAGCACAGCCCAGCTCGCTGCTGGCTCTGGAGCTGAGCAGCTTCCAGCAAGCACGGGGCAAACGCATCTTGCCAAGAGTTAAAACACACCAGAGAGGGGAGATGGCATGAATGTGTGCATCAAGGCCTTTGAATTCACAGCTCCCCAAGAGAGCTTTGTGGCACTCGGCTGGACAAACAGGATCCGGCTCAGAGCTGTGCTCAAAGATGGGCAACAAACCCTGCCGCAGGTGCTTGGCTTGGTCTCTGCAGGCCCAGGCAGATGCCAAAGCTGCTCTTCACATGCTTGCCCTGCCCCTCTGCTGAGTGCAAGGGGCCTCAAGGACTGAAGCAAACACAGGGAGTCAAAGGGAGACAGCTGCACCTACCTCACTGGGGGCTCCTGGGGAAGCAGTTTCCTTGGGAATCAAGCGCCTCTCTTCCAAGGGCACTTCCCCAAATGTGTACGTTTCCTGGGGAACACCAACCCACCCTTAAGAAACACTGGCAAGGCTGAATTGCTTGTGCTCCTTGCAGCGCAGGCACTCCAGCTGGAGCTCATCTTCCTTGCCCCGAGTCTCTTTCCACGCGTCGCTTCGGGCGCGCGGCCCCTGGCCCCTCCAAACACGAGCTGCCCGCTGCCTCTGCGCGTGCCTGAGCTCCTGCCTGCGCTCAGGGCAGCAAAACCAGGCTGTTCCCAGCCAGGGAGCAGAGCCCTGCTCCCGCAGGAGGCTCTGGTGAGCCCCTTCCAGGACGCACCGCCGTGCAGGCAGCACTTCTCCTGCCCGCCCAGAACGCTCCTGGGACAGCAGGACACAAGTTGGCCGGCTCTGGGCTCAGCACACCCCAAACAAAGGGGCAGGAGGATGCAGTGGCTGTTCTGCAGCCCTGCCCAAGAGAGGTGGGAAGGGTCTCCTCCCTCTGGTCTCACTTGGTTGGGTTTCTGACTGGGCCTGAGGCAGGGGCTGCCATTCCTCACTTGTGGGGACACCAGAGCTACCAGAACCACACTGAGCCTGCAGGCACTGCCTGACAGCGCTGCAGCCACAGGGACGGTCACACCTCTGAGGCTCAGCCACTCCCTGCTGCTGCTGCTTGTAGGCACACACAAAGCTCACTGTTAGGCCACGACGGTCTCTGCTTCTGCCCTCTTCCTGTCCCTGTGATGGGATGGAGCATTGCTGTGCTTTCAGTAAGCTCTCTGGGAAAAACTTCCAGCATTGCAAGCTCCTCCGCCCTCCATAGATGCATGCTATGGAATCCCTCACAGCTGCCTTCAGAGCATCCTCAAGCTAGCTCTTCTTCAACCCAGGGTCCTTGTTCCCTTCTGCACGCTCAGCATGACCTTCAACTCCATGGTGCTGTGCAACTGAAGCAGCAGGACAGGGACCTTTGCAGCCTGAGCTGCCCTTGTTCCTCTCTGCCCGTGCACAGAACACAGCGTGGAAGAGAAGGGTGGCAGGGCCCCGCGTGTCCCCAGGCTCAGGATTTGTGCCGCTTCAGCTCCACGGACACGTGGGTAAAGTGACAAAGCCAAACTGTTTATTAAGGGAAGGCGAAGCAAAGGGGTGAACTGGGAGGCAAAAAAGGGGATGGGCAGGGCCTGGGGGCTGGAGAGAGGGAGGGAAGCAGGGAGGGAGGGAGCTGCCATCAGGGAGGGAGATGACAGGAGCTCCCGGAGCTTCCCACAGGCTCAGCTGTAACCAGCAAGAGCTGTGCCTGGAGTTGCAGCTGGTCCCCTGTGCTCTGCAGGTGGTCTCATCTGCACTGGGAACTCGGGGTTGCCGAAGGACTCGGGTTCTTCCCATCCTGCCGACGAAGTTCGGCAGCTCTTGCCTCGAACTTCCGCTGGATAAATTGGTTGATGAAGGAGGGGCACTCGAATTCCCTCAGGGCTTGAAGGACTGGAGAAAAGAAGCACAGAGAGCCACGGTTAGATGCCGGATTGCAGGAGTCCAGGGAAACACTCCTGCCAGGGCCATCGCAGCCGGCTCCTGCTATGGCCAGAAGGGGGGCGGAGACAAGGGCTCGGGCCGGGAGGTGCTGGCCTCGGCTCCCCGACGTGTGCCTGAAAGCTCTCCGGGCTCTGGCCCCGCCGCCCCTCGCCCGTCCGCACAGGGAGCAGAACCCTCGGCAGCCCGGGCAGGGATTGCAGCTCCGCAGCCGGGATTTGCTGCTGCCCCCGACGGCCCCCGCTGGCAGCCGCGCGGCTGCCCCCCCGCACTCACCCTGACTGAGGACCTGGAGCTCCTCCTTCTGCCCCATCATGAGCACTCCGGCAACCCCTGGCAAGACAGAGCCCGTGGCGGCGCCAGGCGGCACAGCTGCCCGACACGGGCGCTGGCAGCCCTGCGGCCGCACGCCCTCCTGCCCCGGCAGGGCTCCCGCCGGGCCCGTGCCGCACGCTACCGCCCGAGGGCACGGCGGCGGGAGGGCGGCGGCAGCGCCGAGGGCGGGCGGGGCTGCAGCGGCCCGGGCGCGGCTCCCGCTGCCGGGGCAGCAGCCGGGCCGGGGACAGGGAGGGGCGCGAGGCTGCTGGCTCACCGATCAACCTGACGGCCGCCTGTCGCAGGCGCTTCTGTGGGCTCTGCAAGTAGGGCAGGGCCCAGCGCAGGTGCTCGGCCGCTCGGCTCTGGTCCTCCAGCAGCTGGGGGGAGCACCGACGGGGAAGGCTTGGCGCGGGCTCTGCCCCTCGGCCCGGCGCTCCCTGCGCCCAGCAGCGGCCGAGCCGGCCCGCACGGCCCAGGGCAGGGAGCGGCGTGTGGGGCGCAGGCTGGCGGGCCCGGCTGCGGCGCCGGGCAGGGGCACAGCCGCCGGCCCCAGCACAGGGGGCAGGGGGCTTCTGCAGCCCGCGGCTGGGGCTCCCGGGCTGTCCTTACCAGGCGCTCGGCGAACTTCACGCGCTGCTCCTTGGTCAGCAGCTCCTCCAGGTCCCTCCTCCTCCGGAAGCGGGCCGCACAAAGCAAGGCTTGGAATGAGGCCTGGAGAGCAGCAGAGAGGCGCAGGTGGCACCAGAGCCCAGGGCACAGGACCTGCATCCCTGTGCCAAGACCAGGGAAGGCTGGAGCCTGCCAGCTGCCAGGGCAGGAGGCAGCCAGGGATGCAGCAGCGTCCCACAAAACCTGACCTTTGCCACACTCTGGTTCTCATCGTGCCAGCGCAAGAAGAGAGGGAGCAGGCTCCGGCTCACAATTCTCGTGAGAAGCTCTTCCCCCTCTTCCACTACCAGCTCCATCACTTTGCAGAAGAGTTGAATGGAGAGCAGCTGCACGTGGCTGTTGTCCTGGGGGAAAGGAAAAGACCTCAGCACCAACTCCTCCAGGCCCATCAGGGCAGAGGCCCAAAAGTGCACAAGGCACAACATTTCTGGGCAGCATCCAGTGCCCGTGGCTGGGGCCACAGAGCCTTACATTCTCAAAGTGTGGCAGGAGTGGCTCAGCCAGCTTCAGGGCGGTGACGCTGGGTATCTTGAGGTCTTTCTCCTGGAGCATATGTGTGAGCACAGAGAGGATCATGCCGACCATCTCTGCATCAGGATCCGCCAGCTGCTCCAGCAGGTGTTGATAGAGGCCGCGTATTCCTCCGCCCTGTGTGCAAGAGCAGGCCGTGCTGTGAAGCCGAGGACAGCCGCAGCACCAACAGCTGCTTGGGGCACTCGGGCAGCTGAAGTGGGAGGCAGGAGAGCTGGGAGCAGCTGCCTCTGCTGCCAAAGGCCAGCCAAGGCCAAAGGTCTGCGTTGCCCAGCCCCACGCTGTCAGCGCGGCTTCAGCCACCGCCCCTTCTCACCAGTGAGGGCTCCTTGCTGAGCACCACGAGGCCTCTGAGCTCCAGGCGCAGCCTGTCCCTGCACTCACTCGGCAGGTGCCTGGACACAACCGACAGCGCACTGGGACCGTGCTTGGTCAAGTCCAGACACTCGAGGACCTGAAAGGCGCAGGGCAGTGCCAGGGGAGCCGGCTGGCAGGAGCCCAGAGTGCACAGGGCCGGGCCCAGGCAGCAGCAGCAGGCGCGGGCAACGTCCCAGGCAGCTGCAGCTACGAGAGGCCAGAGAGCTGGCAGGCAGCTCAGCCAGGCAGCGCTGGCCATCAGGCTCACCTCCACAAAGAAGGCCAGGGCAGGCAGATCCCAGCAGAGCTGCTTCCCAATGAGCAGGTTGAGCAGGTGCAAGGCGATGTGGGAACACAAGCGGGTCGAGCTACGGCGCATCTCCCTGGCAGGGGGAAAAAGGCAGCAAAGCCCTGAGCCAGGCAGGCAAACCTCTGCCAGGACTGGCTCCCAGAGGTGTGATCTTTCCCCGGCACCCTGCAAGGGGACGTGGGTGCTTTGGGAGGGAGCTTCTCCTGGGCACCCTCCTCTCCCAGCCTATTCCGGTCTGCTTGGTCGCCCCTCGGTGACAAGGCCCTCTCTCCCACAAGCACGGGGACTGCGTGGGGCACTGCGGGCACAGGGCACAAACGCTGGCGGCGGCGGGGGGAAGGGGGGCTCACCTGGCCAGCAGACCGACTGCATAGTGCCGGGTGTCGGCACAGAGCAGGGTGTCCCAGACCCGCTTGCGCTCCAGAGCCACCAGCTGCTTCTCAAAGTCCAGGAGGCAGAGCAGAGCTTTCATGGCCTGTGCTGCAAACCTGTGTACAGAGCAAAGGCCAGGTCACGCCAGGAGCACTGGCCCTGGCCACAAGGGCATGGGAAGGACAGGGCGACTGAGACCTGTTGGGCTTTGTGGGAAGGCAGTGTTCCTCCCGACAAGCTCTCCAGAAGTGCTCAACTTCTTCTGGCATCTGCTCAGAGGTGTCAAAAACTTGGAAGAGCAGAGCCACAAACAGGCGGGCGGAATGAAGGGCTAGTGCCTCGTGCCACTCGGGCATGTGGACAGTCTTCCACAGCACCACGGTTGCCTGCAAAGGAGAAAGCGCCCCAAGGCAGCAGTCAGTGCCCTGGTGTCCATGTTGCAGAGCAGCCAGCCTGCTCCCCCTGAGCCTGCCCCTAGCTCAGCTTTTGGCCCAGTGCCTGAGGGAACGGGGAGCTGCAGGACAGGGAGAGAGCATGGAGAGCTGCTGGAGAGGTGACCTGGAGGGTGAGCAAAGGCCAGTTCCAGAAACTCACAGCCAGGGCAAAGATGGCCTCGTTATCCCCACTGTAGAAGAACATGCTGTAATGTGGCCTGTCCTCTGTCACAGACAGGAGTGCTGGAAGCACCCTCTGCACTGCGGATCCCGAGGAGCCGATGGTTCTCCACATCAGCGCAGCAGCCCTGTGGGAGCAGAGCTGCGCGTCAGGACCGTGCCCCGTGCGGCTGCGTGGGGCCGGGGAACAGAGCCCCGGTGCCCTGAGGGGCAGTGGGGGAGCATGGCAGCAGGCTCAAGAAACAGAGGGGCCCCAGGGTCCTGGAGCTGTCCGCCTGTCTGGCAGACCCCACTGGACAGGCTGGACAGGGGGAGGGCCCCTAGGGGCTGCTGAGCACCGAGCTCTCGAGGCAGTTGTGCTCTGTACCTGTCACAGGTTGGGGCACAGCGCAGGAGGCTCATCACCACATTAGCAGGGTGCTCTTGGGCCAGGCTCACAATGTCCCATTGCAGCCCAGCGTCCACAGTGAGACGGGACATGAGTGTTTGGTGAATGTCCCTCACCATGGCTGGCACCTAGAGGAGGCGTGGGGAATGTCTGGAGTGCTGTGCAAGGGAGCAACTTGCCCGGCTTCCCCCAAGAAGTGCTTGCCTTCCCACCCCACTCTGCTAGCCTCAATGGCTGGGGGGGCTCAGCAGATGTGGCTTGAGGGGCCACACGATCCTGGGAGGCCTTCAGCCCTGGCCCCAGGCTGCTTACCTGCTGCTGGGAAGAAAAGAAACCCTGAGTGAGAGCAGGAACCGCAGTGCAAGTGGGCCTGCTGTTGGTCTTGGAGAGTGCCCACACGCTTTGCGTCCTTGCGTCCTCACTCAGGGCCGTGACAGCCTCTGGCCTGGTCTCAGCCATTGCCCTGACAGAGTCTGCTGCACACTGAGGGGAGGCCGAGCTGACATCAGGCTCTGCCCGCAGCTCGGCCGTGGCCTGGGTTGCTGTGGCGCTGGTGTTTCTGCGCCGAAGACGCAGCAACCTCCGCAGTATCTGCAGCAGAAGGAAGGGCGGGAAGAGAGGAACGTTGCGTGGCCTGCTCCAAGCGCAGCGCCAGGCCGAGCAGTGCCAGCAGGCCCGGCCCAGGTGGGGATGGCCGCAGGTACCTGCGCTGCTCGGTGGAAGCATCCGCCAGTGGGGTCCTGCTCTGGTGTCCCATCCTTGCCCGCACCTGGCAAAGAGCGAGTGCAGCCAGAGCTGAGGGGCTGCGGGAGAGGCCGGAGAACACGGCCCAGCCCTTCACTGCCCAGGCAGGGACAGCCCCCGGGTGGCCAGGGGACGCAGCACGGCCAGCGGAGGGCAGCCCCAGCCCCTCTTCCGTCCTGTCTGCGGGCACATCCACAGGGGCAGGGACGTGATGGGGCCAGGCCTGCCACAGGCACCAGCCCTGCATCCTGGCTCTGCCACTTACCATCCTGCAGTGGCTGCAACTGCTCTGGCTCTGCAGGCTGCTGTGCTGGGGAGGCTGCAGGGCCTTTCTTTTTCTTCCCCCGAAGCACCTTGAGGAGGCTGCGCACTCTGCCTGCCATCGCGCTTGCTGACACCTTTGTGCCGATGCCTGGGCAAAGGGTCTGAATCAGCAAGAGCCCCGCAGGTGCCTGCCACAGAGAAGCCTCAGGAAGGCTACAGGACAGCACGTCCTGCACTCTGATCTCAAGGGCTCCTGCCACAAGAACAGGAGACTCCTTGTGAGCAATGGAAGGCACTGAGTCCTATGGCCTGGCCACGAGGGCACTGGCCACAGGGACGGCAGGTACCTTGGGAAAGCTCCGAGTCAGGAAGTCCCGCAGCCTGGCGGCAAGGCCAGCCGCAGGAGTAACGCTTGGGAAAAGCGTGGACCAGCGATGAAAGAGCCGGCTGTGTGGGGCTCCTCACAGCACAGCTCTGGCACGTCCTGTCTCGTCACGTGCACAGAGCACTGTGGCGTTGCCTCATCACCACCAGCACCCATGTCACCACGTGTCACAAAGGGTCCCGTTCCATGCCGTTCCATGGTCACCGTGCTGCGTCGTGTCAGCAAGGTCCCTTGGAAACGCTGCCAAGTGCTCTGGGGCCACCCCCACCCCGCCCAAAATGCCTCTGATTGGAAGGATTCCATTGCCCCAAGTGTCTAAGACAGCCCGGGACACACCAAGCCCAGCCAAGTGCTCAGGGAAGGACTCTGCACGGTACCCGGCCAGCACAGCCCAGCTCGCTGCTGGCTCTGGAGCTGAGCAGCTTCCAGCAAGCACGGGGCAAACGCATCTTGCCAAGAGTTAAAACACACCAGAGAGGGGAGATGGCATGAATGTGTGCATCAAGGCCTTTGAATTCACAGCTCCCCAAGAGAGCTTTGTGGCACTCGGCTGGACAAACAGGATCCGGCTCAGAGCTGTGCTCAAAGATGGGCAACAAACCCTGCCGCAGGTGCTTGGCTTGGTCTCTGCAGGCCCAGGCAGATGCCAAAGCTGCTCTTCACATGCTTGCCCTGCCCCTCTGCTGAGTGCAAGGGGCCTCAAGGACTGAAGCAAACACAGGGAGTCAAAGGGAGACAGCTGCACCTACCTCACTGGGGGCTCCTGGGGAAGCAGTTTCCTTGGGAATCAAGCGCCTCTCTTCCAAGGGCACTTCCCCAAATGTGTACGTTTCCTGGGGAACACCAACCCACCCTTAAGAAACACTGGCAAGGCTGAATTGCTTGTGCTCCTTGCAGCGCAGGCACTCCAGCTGGAGCTCATCTTCCTTGCCCCGAGTCTCTTTCCACGCGTCGCTTCGGGCGCGCGGCCCCTGGCCCCTCCAAACACGAGCTGCCCGCTGCCTCTGCGCGTGCCTGAGCTCCTGCCTGCGCTCAGGGCAGCAAAACCAGGCTGTTCCCAGCCAGGGAGCAGAGCCCTGCTCCCGCAGGAGGCTCTGGTGAGCCCCTTCCAGGACGCACCGCCGTGCAGGCAGCACTTCTCCTGCCCGCCCAGAACGCTCCTGGGACAGCAGGACACAAGTTGGCCGGCTCTGGGCTCAGCACACCCCAAACAAAGGGGCAGGAGGATGCAGTGGCTGTTCTGCAGCCCTGCCCAAGAGAGGTGGGAAGGGTCTCCTCCCTCTGGTCTCACTTGGTTGGGTTTCTGACTGGGCCTGAGGCAGGGGCTGCCATTCCTCACTTGTGGGGACACCAGAGCTACCAGAACCACACTGAGCCTGCAGGCACTGCCTGACAGCGCTGCAGCCACAGGGACGGTCACACCTCTGAGGCTCAGCCACTCCCTGCTGCTGCTGCTTGTAGGCACACACAAAGCTCACTGTTAGGCCACGACGGTCTCTGCTTCTGCCCTCTTCCTGTCCCTGTGATGGGATGGAGCATTGCTGTGCTTTCAGTAAGCTCTCTGGGAAAAACTTCCAGCATTGCAAGCTCCTCTGCCCTCCATAGATGCATGCTATGGAATCCCTCACAGCTGCCTTCAGAGCATCCTCTGAAGCTAGCTCTTCTTCAACCCAGGGTCCTTGTTCCCTTCTGCACGCTCAGCATGACCTTCAACTCCATGGTGCTGTGCAACTGAAGCAGCAGGACAGGGACCTTTGCAGCCTGAGCTGCCCTTGTTCCTCTCTGCCCGTGCACAGAACACAGCGTGGAAGAGAAGGGTGGCAGGGCCCCGCGTGTCCCCAGGCTCAGGATTTGTGCCGCTTCAGCTCCACGGACACGTGGGTAAAGTGACAAAGCCAAACTGTTTATTAAGGGAAGGCGAAGCAAAGGGGTGAACTGGGAGGCAAAAAAGGGGATGGGCAGGGCCTGGGGGCTGGAGAGAGGGAGGGAAGCAGGGAGGGAGGGAGCTGCCATCAGGGAGGGAGATGACAGGAGCTCCCGGAGCTTCCCACAGGCTCAGCTGTAACCAGCAAGAGCTGTGCCTGGAGTTGCAGCTGGTCCCCTGTGCTCTGCAGGTGGTCTCATCTGCACTGGGAACTCGGGGTTGCCGAAGGACTCGGGTTCTTCCCATCCTGCCGACGAAGTTCGGCAGCTCTTGCCTCGAACTTCCGCTGGATAAATTGGTTGATGAAGGAGGGGCACTCGAATTCCCTCAGGGCTTGAAGGACTGGAGAAAAGAAGCACAGAGAGCCACGGTTAGATGCCGGATTGCGGGAGTCCAGGGAAACACTCCTGCCAGGGCCATCGCAGCCGGCTCCTGCTATGGCCAGAAGGGGGGCGGAGACAAGGGCTCGGGCCGGGAGGTGCTGGCCTCGGCTCCCCGACGTGTGCCTGAAAGCTCTCCGGGCTCTGGCCCCGCCGCCCCTCGCCCGTCCGCACAGGGAGCAGAACCCTCGGCAGCCCGGGCAGGGATTGCAGCTCCGCAGCCGGGATTTGCTGCTGCCCCCGACGGCCCCCGCTGGCAGCCGCGCGGCTGCCCCCCCGCACTCACCCTGACTGAGGACCTGGAGCTCCTCCTTCTGCCCCATCATGAGCACTCCGGCAACCCCTGGCAAGACAGAGCCCGTGGCGGCGCCAGGCGGCACAGCTGCCCGACACGGGCGCTGGCAGCCCTGCGGCCGCACGCCCTCCTGCCCCGGCAGGGCTCCCGCCGGGCCCGTGCCGCACGCTACCGCCCGAGGGCACGGCGGCGGGAGGGCGGCGGCAGCGCCGAGGGCGGGCGGGGCTGCAGCGGCCCGGGCGCGGCTCCCGCTGCCGGGGCAGCAGCCGGGCCGGGGACAGGGAGGGGCGCGAGGCTGCTGGCTCACCGATCAACCTGACGGCCGCCTGTCGCAGGCGCTTCTGTGGGCTCTGCAAGTAGGGCAGGGCCCAGCGCAGGTGCTCGGCCGCTCGGCTCTGGTCCTCCAGCAGCTGGGGGGAGCACCGACGGGGAAGGCTTGGCGCGGGCTCTGCCCCTCGGCCCGGCGCTCCCTGCGCCCAGCAGCGGCCGAGCCGGCCCGCACGGCCCAGGGCAGGGAGCGGCGTGTGGGGCGCAGGCTGGCGGGCCCGGCTGCGGCGCCGGGCAGGGGCACAGCCGCCGGCCCCAGCACAGGGGGCAGGGGGCTTCTGCAGCCCGCGGCTGGGGCTCCCGGGCTGTCCTTACCAGGCGCTCGGCGAACTTCACGCGCTGCTCCTTGGTCAGCAGCTCCTCCAGGTCCCTCCTCCTCCGGAAGCGGGCCGCACAAAGCAAGGCTTGGAATGAGGCCTGGAGAGCAGCAGAGAGGCGCAGGTGGCACCAGAGCCCAGGGCACAGGACCTGCATCCCTGTGCCAAGACCAGGGAAGGCTGGAGCCTGCCAGCTGCCAGGGCAGGAGGCAGCCAGGGATGCAGCAGCGTCCCACAAAACCTGACCTTTGCCACACTCTGGTTCTCATCGTGCCAGCGCAAGAAGAGAGGGAGCAGGCTCCGGCTCACAATTCTCGTGAGAAGCTCTTCCCCCTCTTCCACTACCAGCTCCATCACTTTGCAGAAGAGTTGAATGGAGAGCAGCTGCACGTGGCTGTTGTCCTGGGGGAAAGGAAAAGACCTCAGCACCAACTCCTCCAGGCCCATCAGGGCAGAGGCCCAAAAGTGCACAAGGCACAACATTTCTGGGCAGCATCCAGTGCCCGTGGCTGGGGCCACAGAGCCTTACATTCTCAAAGTGTGGCAGGAGTGGCTCAGCCAGCTTCAGGGCGGTGACGCTGGGTATCTTGAGGTCTTTCTCCTGGAGCATATGTGTGAGCACAGAGAGGATCATGCCGACCATCTCTGCATCAGGATCCGCCAGCTGCTCCAGCAGGTGTTGATAGAGGCCGCGTATTCCTCCGCCCTGTGTGCAAGAGCAGGCCGTGCTGTGAAGCCGAGGACAGCCGCAGCACCAACAGCTGCTTGGGGCACTCGGGCAGCTGAAGTGGGAGGCAGGAGAGCTGGGAGCAGCTGCCTCTGCTGCCAAAGGCCAGCCAAGGCCAAAGGTCTGCGTTGCCCAGCCCCACGCTGTCAGCGCGGCTTCAGCCACCGCCCCTTCTCACCAGTGAGGGCTCCTTGCTGAGCACCACGAGGCCTCTGAGCTCCAGGCGCAGCCTGTCCCTGCACTCACTCGGCAGGTGCCTGGACACAACCGACAGCGCACTGGGACCGTGCTTGGTCAAGTCCAGACACTCGAGGACCTGAAAGGCGCAGGGCAGTGCCAGGGGAGCCGGCTGGCAGGAGCCCAGAGTGCACAGGGCCGGGCCCAGGCAGCAGCAGCAGGCGCGGGCAACGTCCCAGGCAGCTGCAGCTACGAGAGGCCAGAGAGCTGGCAGGCAGCTCAGCCAGGCAGCGCTGGCCATCAGGCTCACCTCCACAAAGAAGGCCAGGGCAGGCAGATCCCAGCAGAGCTGCTTCCCAATGAGCAGGTTGAGCAGGTGCAAGGCGATGTGGGAACACAAGCGGGTCGAGCTACGGCGCATCTCCCTGGCAGGGGGAAAAAGGCAGCAAAGCCCTGAGCCAGGCAGGCAAACCTCTGCCAGGACTGGCTCCCAGAGGTGTGATCTTTCCCCGGCACCCTGCAAGGGGACGTGGGTGCTTTGGGAGGGAGCTTCTCCTGGGCACCCTCCTCTCCCAGCCTATTCCGGTCTGCTTGGTCGCCCCTCGGTGACAAGGCCCTCTCTCCCACAAGCACGGGGACTGCGTGGGGCACTGCGGGCACAGGGCACAAACGCTGGCGGCGGCGGGGGGAAGGGGGGCTCACCTGGCCAGCAGACCGACTGCATAGTGCCGGGTGTCGGCACAGAGCAGGGTGTCCCAGACCCGCTTGCGCTCCAGAGCCACCAGCTGCTTCTCAAAGTCCAGGAGGCAGAGCAGAGCTTTCATGGCCTGTGCTGCAAACCTGTGTACAGAGCAAAGGCCAGGTCACGCCAGGAGCACTGGCCCTGGCCACAAGGGCATGGGAAGGACAGGGCGACTGAGACCTGTTGGGCTTTGTGGGAAGGCAGTGTTCCTCCCGACAAGCTCTCCAGAAGTGCTCAGCTTCTTCTGGCATCTGCTCAGAGGTGTCAAAAACTTGGAAGAGCAGAGCCACAAACAGGCGGGCGGAATGAAGGGCTAGTGCCTCGTGCCACTCGGGCATGTGGACAGTCTTCCACAGCACCACGGTTGCCTGCAAAGGAGAAAGCGCCCCAAGGCAGCAGTCAGTGCCCTGGTGTCCATGTTGCAGAGCAGCCAGCCTGCTCCCCCTGAGCCTGCCCCTAGCTCAGCTTTTGGCCCAGTGCCTGAGGGAACGGGGAGCTGCAGGACAGGGAGAGAGCATGGAGAGCTGCTGGAGAGGTGACCTGGAGGGTGAGCAAAGGCCAGTTCCAGAAACTCACAGCCAGGGCAAAGATGGCCTCGTTATCCCCACTGTAGAAGAACATGCTGTAATGTGGCCTGTCCTCTGTCACAGACAGGAGTGCTGGAAGCACCCTCTGCACTGCGGATCCCGAGGAGCCGATGGTTCTCCACATCAGCGCAGCAGCCCTGTGGGAGCAGAGCTGCGCGTCAGGACCGTGCCCCGTGCGGCTGCGTGGGGCCGGGGAACAGAGCCCCGGTGCCCTGAGGGGCAGTGGGGGAGCATGGCAGCAGGCTCAAGAAACAGAGGGGCCCCAGGGTCCTGGAGCTGTCCGCCTGTCTGGCAGACCCCACTGGACAGGCTGGACAGGGGGAGGGCCCCTAGGGGCTGCTGAGCACCGAGCTCTCGAGGCAGTTGTGCTCTGTACCTGTCACAGGTTGGGGCACAGCGCAGGAGGCTCATCACCACATTAGCAGGGTGCTCTTGGGCCAGGCTCACAATGTCCCATTGCAGCCCAGCGTCCACAGTGAGACGGGACATGAGTGTTTGGTGAATGTCCCTCACCATGGCTGGCACCTAGAGGAGGCGTGGGGAATGTCTGGAGTGCTGTGCAAGGGAGCAACTTGCCCGGCTTCCCCCAAGAAGTGCTTGCCTTCCCACCCCACTCTGCTAGCCTCAATGGCTGGGGGGGCTCAGCAGATGTGGCTTGAGGGGCCACACGATCCTGGGAGGCCTTCAGCCCTGGCCCCAGGCTGCTTACCTGCTGCTGGGAAGAAAAGAAACCCTGAGTGAGAGCAGGAACCGCAGTGCAAGTGGGCCTGCTGTTGGTCTTGGAGAGTGCCCACACGCTTTGCGTCCTTGCGTCCTCACTCAGGGCCGTGACAGCCTCTGGCCTGGTCTCAGCCATTGCCCTGACAGAGTCTGCTGCACACTGAGGGGAGGCCGAGCTGACATCAGGCTCTGCCCGCAGCTCGGCCGTGGCCTGGGTTGCTGTGGCGCTGGTGTTTCTGCGCCGAAGACGCAGCAACCTCCGCAGTATCTGCAGCAGAAGGAAGGGCGGGAAGAGAGGAACGTTGCGTGGCCTGCTCCAAGCGCAGCGCCAGGCCGAGCAGTGCCAGCAGGCCCGGCCCAGGTGGGGATGGCCGCAGGTACCTGCGCTGCTCGGTGGAAGCATCCGCCAGTGGGGTCCTGCTCTGGTGTCCCATCCTTGCCCGCACCTGGCAAAGAGCGAGTGCAGCCAGAGCTGAGGGGCTGCGGGAGAGGCCGGAGAACACGGCCCAGCCCTTCACTGCCCAGGCAGGGACAGCCCCCGGGTGGCCAGGGGACGCAGCACGGCCAGCGGAGGGCAGCCCCAGCCCCTCTTCCGTCCTGTCTGCGGGCACATCCACAGGGGCAGGGACGTGATGGGGCCAGGCCTGCCACAGGCACCAGCCCTGCATCCTGGCTCTGCCACTTACCATCCTGCAGTGGCTGCAACTGCTCTGGCTCTGCAGGCTGCTGTGCTGGGGAGGCTGCAGGGCCTTTCTTTTTCTTCCCCCGAAGCACCTTGAGGAGGCTGCGCACTCTGCCTGCCATCGCGCTTGCTGACACCTTTGTGCCGATGCCTGGGCAAAGGGTCTGAATCAGCAAGAGCCCCGCAGGTGCCTGCCACAGAGAAGCCTCAGGAAGGCTACAGGACAGCACGTCCTGCACTCTGATCTCAAGGGCTCCTGCCACAAGAACAGGAGACTCCTTGTGAGCAATGGAAGGCACTGAGTCCTATGGCCTGGCCACGAGGGCACTGGCCACAGGGACGGCAGGTACCTTGGGAAAGCTCCGAGTCAGGAAGTCCCGCAGCCTGGCGGCAAGGCCAGCCGCAGGAGTAACGCTTGGGAAAAGCGTGGACCAGCGACGAAAGAGCCGGCTGTGTGGGGCTCCTCACAGCACAGCTCTGGCACGTCCTGTCTCGTCACGTGCACAGAGCACTGTGGCGTTGCCTCATCACCACCAGCACCCATGTCACCACGTGTCACAAAGGGTCCCGTTCCATGCCGTTCCATGGTCACCGTGCTGCGTCGTGTCAGCAAGGTCCCTTGGAAACGCTGCCAAGTGCTCTGGGGCCACCCCCACCCCGCCCAAAATGCCTCTGATTGGAAGGATTCCATTGCCCCAAGTGTCTAAGACAGCCCGGGACACACCAAGCCCAGCCAAGTGCTCAGGGAAGGACTCTGCACGGTACCCGGCCAGCACAGCCCAGCTCGCTGCTGGCTCTGGAGCTGAGCAGCTTCCAGCAAGCACGGGGCAAACGCATCTTGCCAAGAGTTAAAACACACCAGAGAGGGGAGATGGCATGAATGTGTGCATCAAGGCCTTTGAATTCACAGCTCCCCAAGAGAGCTTTGTGGCACTCGGCTGGACAAACAGGATCCGGCTCAGAGCTGTGCTCAAAGATGGGCAACAAACCCTGCCGCAGGTGCTTGGCTTGGTCTCTGCAGGCCCAGGCAGATGCCAAAGCTGCTCTTCACATGCTTGCCCTGCCCCTCTGCTGAGTGCAAGGGGCCTCAAGGACTGAAGCAAACACAGGGAGTCAAAGGGAGACAGCTGCACCTACCTCACTGGGGGCTCCTGGGGAAGCAGTTTCCTTGGGAATCAAGCGCCTCTCTTCCAAGGGCACTTCCCCAAATGTGTACGTTTCCTGGGGAACACCAACCCACCCTTAAGAAACACTGGCAAGGCTGAATTGCTTGTGCTCCTTGCAACGCAGGCACTCCAGCTGGAGCTCATCTTCCTTGCCCCGAGTCTCTTTCCACGCGTCGCTTCGGGCGCGCGGCCCCTGGCCCCTCCAAACACGAGCTGCCCGCTGCCTCTGCGCGTGCCTGAGCTCCTGCCTGCGCTCAGGGCAGCAAAACCAGGCTGTTCCCAGCCAGGGAGCAGAGCCCTGCTCCCGCAGGAGGCTCTGGTGAGCCCCTTCCAGGACGCACCGCCGTGCAGGCAGCACTTCTCCTGCCCGCCCAGAACGCTCCTGGGACAGCAGGACACAAGATGGCCGGCTCTGGGCTCAGCACACCCCAAACAAAGGGGCAGGAGGATGCAGTGGCTGTTCTGCAGCCCTGCCCAAGAGAGGTGGGAAGGGTCTCCTCCCTCTGGTCTCACTTGGTTGGGTTTCTGACTGGGCCTGAGGCAGGGGCTGCCATTCCTCACTTGTGGGGACACCAGAGCTACCAGAACCACACTGAGCCTGCAGGCACTGCCTGACAGCGCTGCAGCCACAGGGACGGTCACACCTCTGAGGCTCAGCCACTCCCTGCTGCTGCTGCTTGTAGGCACACACAAAGCTCACTGTTAGGCCATGACGGTCTCTGCTTCTGCCCTCTTCCTGTCCCTGTGATGGGATGGAGCATTGCTGTGCTTTCAGTAAGCTCTCTGGGAAAAACTTCCAGCATTGCAAGCTCCTCTGCCCTCCATAGATGCATGCTATGGAATCCCTCACAGCTGCCTTCAGAGCATCCTCTGAAGCTAGCTCTTCTTCAACCCAGGGTCCTTGTTCCCTTCTGCACGCTCAGCATGACCTTCAACTCCATGGTGCTGTGCAACTGAAGCAGCAGGACAGGGACCTTTGCAGCCTGAGCTGCCCTTGTTCCTCTCTGCCCGTGCACAGAACACAGCGTGGAAGAGAAGGGTGGCAGGGCCCCGCGTGTCCCCAGGCTCAGGATTTGTGCCGCTTCAGCTCCACGGACACGTGGGTAAAGTGACAAAGCCAAACTGTTTATTAAGGGAAGGCGAAGCAAAGGGGTGAACTGGGAGGCAAAAAAGGGGATGGGCAGGGCCTGGGGGCTGGAGAGAGGGAGGGAAGCAGGGAGGGAGGGAGCTGCCATCAGGGAGGGAGATGACAGGAGCTCCCGGAGCTTCCCACAGGCTCAGCTGTAACCAGCAAGAGCTGTGCCTGGAGTTGCAGCTGGTCCCCTGTGCTCTGCAGGTGGTCTCATCTGCACTGGGAACTCGGGGTTGCCGAAGGACTCGGGTTCTTCCCATCCTGCCGACGAAGTTCGGCAGCTCTTGCCTCGAACTTCCGCTGGATAAATTGGTTGATGAAGGAGGGGCACTCGAATTCCCTCAGGGCTTGAAGGACTGGAGAAAAGAAGCACAGAGAGCCACGGTTAGATGCCGGATTGCGGGAGTCCAGGGAAACACTCCTGCCAGGGCCATCGCAGCCGGCTCCTGCTATGGCCAGAAGGGGGGCGGAGACAAGGGCTCGGGCCGGGAGGTGCTGGCCTCGGCTCCCCGACGTGTGCCTGAAAGCTCTCCGGGCTCTGGCCCCGCCGCCCCTCGCCCGTCCGCACAGGGAGCAGAACCCTCGGCAGCCCGGGCAGGGATTGCAGCTCCGCAGCCGGGATTTGCTGCTGCCCCCGACGGCCCCCGCTGGCAGCCGCGCGGCTGCCCCCCCGCACTCACCCTGACTGAGGACCTGGAGCTCCTCCTTCTGCCCCATCATGAGCACTCCGGCAACCCCTGGCAAGACAGAGCCCGTGGCGGCGCCAGGCGGCACAGCTGCCCGACACGGGCGCTGGCAGCCCTGCGGCCGCACGCCCTCCTGCCCCGGCAGGGCTCCCGCCGGGCCCGTGCCGCACGCTACCGCCCGAGGGCACGGCGGCGGGAGGGCGGCGGCAGCGCCGAGGGCGGGCGGGGCTGCAGCGGCCCGGGCGCGGCTCCCGCTGCCGGGGCAGCAGCCGGGCCGGGGACAGGGAGGGGCGCGAGGCTGCTGGCTCACCGATCAACCTGACGGCCGCCTGTCGCAGGCGCTTCTGTGGGCTCTGCAAGTAGGGCAGGGCCCAGCGCAGGTGCTCGGCCGCTCGGCTCTGGTCCTCCAGCAGCTGGGGGGAGCACCGACGGGGAAGGCTTGGCGCGGGCTCTGCCCCTCGGCCCGGCGCTCCCTGCGCCCAGCAGCGGCCGAGCCGGCCCGCACGGCCCAGGGCAGGGAGCGGCGTGTGGGGCGCAGGCTGGCGGGCCCGGCTGCGGCGCCGGGCAGGGGCACAGCCGCCGGCCCCAGCACAGGGGGCAGGGGGCTTCTGCAGCCCGCGGCTGGGGCTCCCGGGCTGTCCTTACCAGGCGCTCGGCGAACTTCACGCGCTGCTCCTTGGTCAGCAGCTCCTCCAGGTCCCTCCTCCTCCGGAAGCGGGCCGCACAAAGCAAGGCTTGGAATGAGGCCTGGAGAGCAGCAGAGAGGCGCAGGTGGCACCAGAGCCCAGGGCACAGGACCTGCATCCCTGTGCCAAGACCAGGGAAGGCTGGAGCCTGCCAGCTGCCAGGGCAGGAGGCAGCCAGGGATGCAGCAGCGTCCCACAAAACCTGACCTTTGCCACACTCTGGTTCTCATCGTGCCAGCGCAAGAAGAGAGGGAGCAGGCTCCGGCTCACAATTCTCGTGAGAAGCTCTTCCCCCTCTTCCACTACCAGCTCCATCACTTTGCAGAAGAGTTGAATGGAGAGCAGCTGCACGTGGCTGTTGTCCTGGGGGAAAGGAAAAGACCTCAGCACCAACTCCTCCAGGCCCATCGGGGCAGAGGCCCAAAAGTGCACAAGGCACAACATTTCTGGGCAGCATCCAGTGCCCGTGGCTGGGGCCACAGAGCCTTACATTCTCAAAGTGTGGCAGGAGTGGCTCAGCCAGCTTCAGGGCGGTGACGCTGGGTATCTTGAGGTCTTTCTCCTGGAGCATATGTGTGAGCACAGAGAGGATCATGCCGACCATCTCTGCATCAGGATCTGCCAGCTGCTCCAGCAGGTGTTGATAGAGGCCGCGTATTCCTCCGCCCTGTGTGCAAGAGCAGGCCGTGCTGTGAAGCCGAGGACAGCCGCAGCACCAACAGCTGCTTGGGGCACTCGGGCAGCTGAAGTGGGAGGCAGGAGAGCTGGGAGCAGCTGCCTCTGCTGCCAAAGGCCAGCCAAGGCCAAAGGTCTGCGTTGCCCAGCCCCACGCTGTCAGCGCGGCTTCAGCCACCGCCCCTTCTCACCAGTGAGGGCTCCTTGCTGAGCACCACGAGGCCTCTGAGCTCCAGGCGCAGCCTGTCCCTGCACTCACTCGGCAGGTGCCTGGACACAACCGACAGCGCACTGGGACCGTGCTTGGTCAAGTCCAGACACTCGAGGACCTGAAAGGCGCAGGGCAGTGCCAGGGGAGCCGGCTGGCAGGAGCCCAGAGTGCACAGGGCCGGGCCCAGGCAGCAGCAGCAGGCGCGGGCAACGTCCCAGGCAGCTGCAGCTACGAGAGGCCAGAGAGCTGGCAGGCAGCTCAGCCAGGCAGCGCTGGCCATCAGGCTCACCTCCACAAAGAAGGCCAGGGCAGGCAGATCCCAGCAGAGCTGCTTCCCAATGAGCAGGTTGAGCCAGATGCAAGGCGATGTGGGAACACAAGCGGGTCGAGCTACGGCGCATCTCCCTGGCAGGGGGAAAAAGGCAGCAAAGCCCTGAGCCAGGCAGGCAAACCTCTGCCAGGACTGGCTCCCAGAGGTGTGATCTTTCTCCGGCACCCTGCAAGGGGACGTGGGTGCTTTGGGAGGGAGCTTCTCCTGGGCACCCTCCTCTCCCAGCCTATTCCGGTCTGCTTGGTCGCCCCTCGGTGACAAGGCCCTCTCTCCCACAAGCACGGGGACTGCGTGGGGCACTGCGGGCACAGGGCACAAACGCTGGCGGCGGCGGGGGGAAGGGGGGCTCACCTGGCCAGCAGACCGACTGCATAGTGCCGGGTGTCGGCACAGAGCAGGGTGTCCCAGACCCGCTTGCGCTCCAGAGCCACCAGCTGCTTCTCAAAGTCCAGGAGGCAGAGCAGAGCTTTCATGGCCTGTGCTGCAAACCTGTGTACAGAGCAAAGGCCAGGTCACGCCAGGAGCACTGGCCCTGGCCACAAGGGCATGGGAAGGACAGGGCGACTGAGACCTGTTGGGCTTTGTGGGAAGGCAGTGTTCCTCCCGACAAGCTCTCCAGAAGTGCTCAACTTCTTCTGGCATCTGCTCAGAGGTGTCAAAAACTTGGAAGAGCAGAGCCACAAACAGGCGGGCGGAATGAAGGGCTAGTGCCTCGTGCCACTCGGGCATGTGGACAGTCTTCCACAGCACCACGGTTGCCTGCAAAGGAGAAAGCGCCCCAAGGCAGCAGTCAGTGCCCTGGTGTCCATGTTGCAGAGCAGCCAGCCTGCTCCCCCTGAGCCTGCCCCTAGCTCAGCTTTTGGCCCAGTGCCTGAGGGAACGGGGAGCTGCAGGACAGGGAGAGAGCATGGAGAGCTGCTGGAGAGGTGACCTGGAGGGTGAGCAAAGGCCAGTTCCAGAAACTCACAGCCAGGGCAAAGATGGCCTCGTTATCCCCACTGTAGAAGAACATGCTGTAATGTGGCCTGTCCTCTGTCACAGACAGGAGTGCTGGAAGCACCCTCTGCACTGCGGATCCCGAGGAGCCGATGGTTCTCCACATCAGCGCAGCAGCCCTGTGGGAGCAGAGCTGCGCGTCAGGACCGTGCCCCGTGCGGCTGCGTGGGGCCGGGGAACAGAGCCCCGGTGCCCTGAGGGGCAGTGGGGGAGCATGGCAGCAGGCTCAAGAAACAGAGGGGCCCCAGGGTCCTGGAGCTGTCCGCCTGTCTGGCAGACCCCACTGGACAGGCTGGACAGGGGGAGGGCCCCTAGGGGCTGCTGAGCACCGAGCTCTCGAGGCAGTTGTGCTCTGTACCTGTCACAGGTTGGGGCACAGCGCAGGAGGCTCATCACCACATTAGCAGGGTGCTCTTGGGCCAGGCTCACAATGTCCCATTGCAGCCCAGCGTCCACAGTGAGACGGGACATGAGTGTTTGGTGAATGTCCCTCACCATGGCTGGCACCTAGAGGAGGCGTGGGGAATGTCTGGAGTGCTGTGCAAGGGAGCAACTTGCCCGGCTTCCCCCAAGAAGTGCTTGCCTTCCCACCCCACTCTGCTAGCCTCAATGGCTGGGGGGGCTCAGCAGATGTGGCTTGAGGGGCCACACGATCCTGGGAGGCCTTCAGCCCTGGCCCCAGGCTGCTTACCTGCTGCTGGGAAGAAAAGAAACCCTGAGTGAGAGCAGGAACCGCAGTGCAAGTGGGCCTGCTGTTGGTCTTGGAGAGTGCCCACACGCTTTGCGTCCTTGCGTCCTCACTCAGGGCCGTGACAGCCTCTGGCCTGGTCTCAGCCATTGCCCTGACAGAGTCTGCTGCACACTGAGGGGAGGCCGAGCTGACATCAGGCTCTGCCTGCAGCTCGGCCGTGGCCTGGGTTGCTGTGGCGCTGGTGTTTCTGCGCCGAAGACGCAGCAACCTCCGCAGTATCTGCAGCAGAAGGAAGGGCGGGAAGAGAGGAACGTTGCGTGGCCTGCTCCAAGCGCAGCGCCAGGCCGAGCAGTGCCAGCAGGCCCGGCCCAGGTGGGGATGGCCGCAGGTACCTGCGCTGCTCGGTGGAAGCATCCGCCAGTGGGGTCCTGCTCTGGTGTCCCATCCTTGCCCGCACCTGGCAAAGAGCGAGTGCAGCCAGAGCTGAAGGGCTGCGGGAGAGGCCGGAGAACACGGCCCAGCCCTTCACTGCCCAGGCAGGGACAGCCCCCGGGTGGCCAGGGGACGCAGCACGGCCAGCGGAGGGCAGCCCCAGCCCCTCTTCCGTCCTGTCTGCGGGCACATCCACAGGGGCAGGGACGTGATGGGGCCAGGCCGGCCACAGGCACCAGCCCTGCGTCCTGGCTCTGCCACTTACCATCCTGCAGTGGCTGCAACTGCTCTGGCTCTGCAGGCTGCTGTGCTGGGGAGGCTGCAGGGCCTTTCTTTTTCTTCCCCCGAAGCACCTTGAGGAGGCTGCGCACTCTGCCTGCCATCGCGCTTGCTGACACCTTTGTGCCGATGCCTGGGCAAAGGGTCTGAATCAGCAAGAGCCCCGCAGGTGCCTGCCACAGAGAAGCCTCAGGAAGGCTACAGGACAGCACGTCCTGCACTCTGATCTCAAGGGCTCCTGCCACAAGAACAGGAGACTCCTTGTGAGCAATGGAAGGCACTGAGTCCTATGGCCTGGCCACGAGGGCACTGGCCACAGGGACGGCAGGTACCTTGGGAAAGCTCCGAGTCAGGAAGTCCCGCAGCCTGGCGGCAAGGCCAGCCGCAGGAGTAACGCTTGGGAAAAGCGTGGACCAGCGACGAAAGAGCCGGCTGTGTGGGGCTCCTCACAGCACAGCTCTGGCACGTCCTGTCTCGTCACGTGCACAGAGCACTGTGGCGTTGCCTCATCACCACCAGCACCCATGTCACCACGTGTCACAAAGGGTCCCGTTCCATGCCGTTCCATGGTCACCGTGCTGCGTCGTGTCAGCAAGGTCCCTTGGAAACGCTGCCAAGTGCTCTGGGGCCACCCCCACCCCGCCCAAAATGCCTCTGATTGGAAGGATTCCATTGCCCCAAGTGTCTAAGACAGCCCGGGACACACCAAGCCCAGCCAAGTGCTCAGGGAAGGACTCTGCACGGTACCCGGCCAGCACAGCCCAGCTCGCTGCTGGCTCTGGAGCTGAGCAGCTTCCAGCAAGCACGGGGCAAACGCATCTTGCCAAGAGTTAAAACACACCAGAGAGGGGAGATGGCATGAATGTGTGCATCAAGGCCTTTGAATTCACAGCTCCCCAAGAGAGCTTTGTGGCACTCGGCTGGACAAACAGGATCCGGCTCAGAGCTGTGCTCAAAGATGGGCAACAAACCCTGCCGCAGGTGCTTGGCTTGGTCTCTGCAGGCCCAGGCAGATGCCAAAGCTGCTCTTCACATGCTTGCCCTGCCCCTCTGCTGAGTGCAAGGGGCCTCAAGGACTGAAGCAAACACAGGGAGTCAAAGGGAGACAGCTGCACCTACCTCACTGGGGGCTCCTGGGGAAGCAGTTTCCTTGGGAATCAAGCGCCTCTCTTCCAAGGGCACTTCCCCAAATGTGTACGTTTCCTGGGGAACACCAACCCACCCTTAATTGCATGGTGCGGAATTTTAAGGACGTCACACCATGTCCAATATTGTCCAGTGATGACAAAAGTGTTATTCCTAAAATAAATCTCTTTATAATAAATCTTCTCTGCCCACTCATCTCTAGGTAATGCATGATTGGTTAATCCTAACTTTTCTCATGACCCGTCCGACTGTTCGTCTCTGCACAGTCACGCATGGAATGGACTTGCTACAGCCCGCGCTTCAAAGGACGAGTCTGGACTCTTTAGATTTTCAATCTTTGATATGGTTTATTATTTCTTATCTACAAAATTTTCTTCCAGCCTGACAGAGGTCTGACCAGCAAGGCATCCAAGGGCACTCTGACCTCCCACTGGGCGGTCGTCTGTTTTTATACTAAAACTACATACATCATATTTACCTTTTTTTCCCAATACCTTTCACCCATATTAGCAAGTGCACTTTCACCAAGAACCAATCCCGAAGTGCCAACATCACCACAGAAAATGGATGACAAGAAGAAGAAAGAAGAAGGACAAGACATGCCCTGATTCCTCCATCTTGTCTCCATAACCCCCCGTACCAAAATCCTAAAATCTATATTTCCACTCTGTAAATACTTAATTCTTGCATCATTCATCTCCCTAAGTGATTCTTTTGTCCTCAAACAGGTGGCACATCCCTTGCAGGGTCAAAATCCAACCACCAGCTACTTCTGGCAACATTCCAGGATTTCTGAGCCCCCCCCAAGGGTTGTCTCGGTAACTCTGGACGTCCGGAGTGATGTGCTGAGTTCCCACATTCACACATCTAAAATAGAATGCTGATTGGATCATCTAACTTTTTACGCATCTTGCTGTGGTTGTCTGGCCCACCCATGGGTTACTTTCCCAAATTTGCTGACAAACTTGCTGAGTCCTGATTACTCTTCTTTTTGTATCTTTTTCAAGGATATACTGACCCTATATCTGAATATGTCCATAATTCATTCTTTGTGAACATGTTCATTGTCCATTATTACAAGCAAACTGGATTGTGCATCAGCTCAATATGGACATTGTCTTGCCAAAACTCCTCAACCTGCAAAATATTCTCGACACTTAAGATACCCTTGCAAGGCTGAATTGCTTGTGCTCCTTGCAGCGCAGGCACTCCAGCTGGAGCTCATCTTCCTTGCCCCGAGTCTCTTTCCACGCGTCGCTTCGGGCGCGCAGCCCCTGGCCCCTCCAAACACGAGCTGCCCGCTGCCTCTGCGCGTGCCTGAGCTCCTGCCTGCACTCAGGGCAGCAAAACCAGGCTGTTCCCAGCCAGGGAGCAGAGCCCTCTTGTTGTAGATAGGAGAGTCTGCTGGGCTCAGCAGAGAATAGCAGCATGTCAGGTACCTGGCTGAAGGCCTCAGACACGTCATCATCTCAGGTGAGACTATCATGGCAGGAAGTGCTTTGAGATTTATCAGCGCCGCCATTAATTATCCTGGACCAAGTCCTGGAGCATGATGAGTCCCAAGAGCAATGGCAATGAGTGTTTCCACCTCTCTCTCTTCCCATGGCTCACATAGGCTCTCTCATTAGCAGTTGTATATTTTCATTTTCAAGGTAAAATGCATTAACATACCACTGTGTTCTAAAAATTCAAGTCTTGAACTGAAGGGGGTCCAAAAATACAGGTCTTGAACTGAAGGGGAGTGGCTTCTCTGTTTCTGGGCTTTTAGGCCAATGAGTGAAGCTTCAGTGCACTTTACTGTAAGCTGATACCTGATCTAGGAGATTTAAATGAATGATTCACGGCAGGTCAGATCTGGGGCACTGAACTCTGTGTAATCTGTGGAATAGAAAAATGAACACGAATATGTGGAAACACCATCAATAACTTGCCTAGAAATACCTATTTTGCCTTTAATGAAAGAAGTATATACAATAGGTTTAATTTGCTTTTCACTTGAGCCAAATTCATTTGTGCCAACGGCATGGAGAATTGCTTTCATTTAAGTCTTGTTTCTGAAAAAGCACATTCTTTTTTTTTCCAAAATAATTTTTTCACCCCTAACAAGCCAGTAATTTTAGAAAAAGCCTATAGCTTTTCAGTTTGACATGGTTTAATTTATAACAAATGGTAAACAGAGTATAGAAAATGGAAACACTAATAGAGACAGGCAGAGACAAACCATTTTTTTTTGACACTAGTCAAATCTGTGTGGCAAAAAATGAATCACAGATATTTGTCCCTGTGTGAAGCACACTTATGTGTGAAGCATTCCATTAGAAGTTATGCACCTAAAATACATAAATGTTAGCTTAGTCAATTGCAGCCTAAATTCTAGTCAGTGACTGAGTATTTAGTACCTATTCATAGATGCTTCCAATTCACATATTTCAGAAAGTGTATTATGCTCCCATTTGCTTAAATGTCCAATGACAGAACGATCCCGATAAATACAATTTAAAACCAAGAAACACTCAGAAATCCCCCAAGTGTAGCTCAACAATCTTTTTGAATCAAAATGCTTAAGTCAACATGTAGGAGGAAAGCTTCATCTGGTTTAAATTTACGCTGAGGAGCTGGCCCTAAATTTTACTTATATGTTTTAGTGCTTTTCTTCACCACAGCATTTCTTGTAGCACCCCGTCTCCTTCCAATTACTCTGTAATACTCTGTATCGAATGATTTGCTAACCAAAGCCAGCCATGAGGGAAGTTGTGTCCCCATATTCCCTCAAGCAAGAAGCTTGCTGGATGAGGATCACTCGTATTCATCCTAAATTCTTTTAACATTTCCATGTGTATTTAACATTAGCTTTCTCTGCTTGAGCTTGCTTTGACAAGCATATAATACGTGTGGGAATTATGTGAATACAATACTTGAGGCCACTGAAAAGCTTGGGGAAAAAAGTCGCACTACCAAAATTATTTCAGAAACAGAGCCACTGATCCTGAATACAAATAAACTGTAACAGATCCCCTGGCCATTGTATGCAGAAGTGTACATATAAATATTTAGCTATTCATTTGCAAAGTATTAAGAATAAAGATCCTGAGTTACAGTTGGTCATGAGATAAAATCATAAAGTGGATCCTTAGTAATTTCCAATGCTTGGCCTTAGGAAGAACTTTCAGTGTCATCTCATGATGATACTGGAGCCCCAGAGGGTTTTGAAGATGTGAGGTTGACAAATGTAACTGTAACATGTCCAAACAGGTAATGATGACACCTCTGCTGGGACCTTATTCAGAATCTTTTTGCACTGCTGGGACATACCACAAAAATGCATCCAAGCTCTGCATTCTGTATATTCATTGGTAATCTCTTATATGGGTTTTGTTTTTCCTTTTGCCCTTGCTTCTTCTGCATTTACCTTCACCAAGAGAGTTTTGTGACATCAAGTTGCTAACAGGCAGTGGGCTGGATGTAAATTGTACTGTCATTCATATTTCTCTTTCCCCTTAAATTTTACCTGGCAACATTTCCACTGTTGAAAATAAACCATTTATGGCAAACAGAAAGGTAGTTAATTTGGAGAACATAACAGAGTCATTGTTATTGCAATTCTTCAAGTAAATGTACAAGTTTAAGCATGCTAAATCTGATAGTGACTCAACACATGGTTAAGTTGGGTTTATATAAGTACTATGATAGCTGTTTTCTAACAGCTATCTGTTCTATTAAGGCCATTAAGAATAAATAAAACCAAAGGAAGTAGGCAAGCGAAAACTGCTAGAGGAAAGCAAGATGAGGACAGGAAGAACTTGTTAATAGCATACTGAAAACTGAAGAAAAATGCTTCTTGAGTGGAAACAGTGACCATTAAGTAGAAAACAAAGAAGCAAAGATAAAGGAAAATTACTTCAGTGAGGTACAAAAAGAATCAAGCTTCAAAACGGACAAAATGCAGAGCAGAATCAAAATCAAACCATACTTTTGTAATTACTATTTATTTTATTTAATCCAACCAATTATCTAAAATTTTAATTAAGCACACTTCACGTCTGTGAATTGTCTTCTATAATCTTTTTGTCAGCTTTTTGGATGACAAACACTGGAGAGTTCCATGGGGACATGGTCTCCACAATGTGGCCCTTTTTTAGTTGCTCTTCTACTAGTTCCTCAAGCACCTTTATTTTTTGTTTACTGAGCGGCCACTGTTTCACCTGAACTGGTTTGTCTGTTTTCCACTTCAGTTTTTGGGTGGGGCGCTGTTGTTCAATGACTGCTGCACAAAAATGCTGTGGAGAGTCTGGAATATCAATTGAGACACCCCACTGGGCCATTAAATCTCTCCCTAACAAAGGTTCCGAATAATCTAACACAAATGGATGGATATTAGCTAATTGTCCGTTTGGTCCCTCAAATTGAATAATGCTTTTGGATTGTCTTGCCAATTGCAGACCTCCCACACCTTGAAGGTGACCGGCAACATTTTGCAAAGGCCAATGTGCTGGCCAGTCTTGTACTGGAATCACTGTGCAGTCTGCACCAGTGTCTACAAGCATCTCAATGCGTTTTGACTCCCCACCCCCACTGACATTGCACCATAATTTGGGATTATCTTTCCCAATAACTTGGACCCGGGCGACTGTGGGCCCTTGTTTTTCGATATTTTCAGGTAAAGACGGCACAGGGATAGTTTGTGCAACAATTTGTCCCTTGGGAAGAAACAGGGGTGGGTGGAAACAATGCAGGCCGAGAACAAATCGCTCAGGATCTGATGTTGTCATTCCTAGAGCAATTTTGATCTCTTGTGGTGTGTGTTTGGTGTCCCCAATGACCATGTGCTTACAATGAATTCGGTTCCAAGTACCCTTCTGTTCAGGATTTACAGAGACAAAATGCCAGTTACTGTCCTTCAGGTGGAGTGACTCTGTCAGCTGCAACCTGTAAGGCTCATTGACAGAAGACGTGGTTAACACAGGATCACCTAAATCATAACAAAGGTTATTTTGTTTCACTTTCAACAGTGGACCAGCAGACTTGGTCTTTGAGGCACTCGCTTCACTTACACAAACATTAATATTATTGCGCGCTTGGTTTGTTTTGCTACCCTTATTCTCTTGGCCTGCTCTTTTTATGTCTGCACGCCTGGCAGGCTGGCGCTTTCTTTTCAGTTTTTTTGTTGTTGACCCCCAGGGAGGGCTTGTAGTTCTCCTCCCCTGCCATTTACAAATTCATCAAATTCCCTTTTCAGGGGGCACTGGTTACTCCAGTGCCCTAGGTTATTACAAAGCAGGCATGGTTTTGTGGGCTCAACCATTGCTGGTCTCCGCTGCTGCCCAGGGTACTGCAGTGCTGAGGGGAAAGGCGCAGGGCTGGCAACGGTGACACGCTGAGGTGGTCTTGGCAGCAGCCTTGGTCTGGTGTCTTCAGCCACACTCATCAGAGGCACTTTCCTGTTACAGACTAGGAGCATATCTTTTAATGTAGCAGAAGGTTCTATAGGAAGGCTCAGGATTGCTGCTTGACACGGTGCATTTGCATTTGTAAATGCCATTTCCTCTAAAATTGCTTCTCTAGCATTTTCTTTTTTAACTTGTATTTCAATGGCTCTAGTTAACCTTTCTACAAATTTCAAAAAGGGCTCTGATGGTAGCTGTTTAATTTTACTATAGGGCTCAAAAGGCCCCTCAGGTTGGAGGGAAAAGAATGCTTTTTCAGCTGCTTCTTTTACCTTCTCGAGTGTTTCTGCAGGAATTGCAGTAGCTTGGATTGAGGGAGAAGACCACTGACCCTCACCACAGAGGTGCTCAATGGTAATAGGGTTACCACTGTTGTCTTTGGCTGTGTTTGGATCAGCATGCAAGCCTGGGAGAGCATCTTTTAGCATTTGTTTCCATGCTATTTCCCATAATTTGAATTCCGTGGATGTCATGAGACAGGAAAAAGTTGTTTTAAATCATGTGGAATCACCACAGTCCTACTCAGTTCAGAATTTAAAAGGCCACAGAAATATGGACTGTGTGGACCATATTCTTTATGAGATTTACAGATCTCCTTAATCAATTGTCGTCCAAAAGAACTCCAATTAGCAGTTGGGGCTGTTCCCCCCTGAGCTGCAGGCTGAAAGGTAACAGGAGTCAGTGACAACATGGGACTATGCATTGAATCTGTTGTTCCCTGCTCTGTATCCCTTGAAACAGAAGCATTGGGATCACAGATACAGGTTTGCGGACAGGCAGTGGGTGTGTCCCCACCGTGGGAACCCGGGGAGGGGGCGGGGGCAGGGGGCTGGCAAGGGGCGGGGAAACCGTGGGAACAGGAGGTGGGGTCAGGGGGCGAGCAGGGGGCGGAGACACCGTGGGAACAAGGGGCGGGGACACCTGGTGACATCATGTCAGCAGACGCCCCCTGGGAGGAGTAGAGGGGTGGAGCTGAGGGTACTGCAGGAAAGGGAGGGGGAAGGGGGAAGGTGTCACGAGGAACAGAAGGAGAGGGGGATGGGGCTGGAATTTTGGGATGTTTAAGAGGATTTTGGGAAGAAGAAGACCAGGTTTGGGAAGGTGCCACGTGGCATCCACCATCTTCTGGACCCCCTCGGGACTGGGGGCCATTTTGGACATCACTGCTCTCTGAAAAGCTGACACATGCTCTGGATTTCAGGGCAGGGGACACAGGGGATTGGGAAAGGTTCCACACAGCCTGGCCAGGGCCTTGTGGACAGGGCAACTCAGGTATTTCAGCAGACTCTGGGAGTCGACTTCCCAATGAGTTTGCTCTCTTTAAAATACCAAGTTTTGGGTAAAGAGGTTTAGGGGTTTTAGAGCTAGGAGAGGGAGAAACAGGGAGAGCAGAGGTAAATGGCTTGGCATCTGGCTTTTTCTCCATTTCCTTTTGTTTGAGCAATGCTGTTCGAATTTGTAAACTCCAGAACACAAATTTAGCAGAGGGTGCTTTGCCAGACTGTCCTAAGGTTATCAATTCATTCCCAACTTTATCCCAGAATTGAATATTGTGGATTTCTTCAGGGGAAATGTTTGGGAATTGCAGAAAAAGCCATCTTATAAACTGTTTCGATTTTTCTTTAGAGAACTTAACATTACCACTGACTAAAATGCTAACAATATTATAATACACTCCTTTTTGTACAATGCTGAGTTTCGAACCCATGTTAGATGTAAAAAGCAAAGTACTTAATCCCGCCTGACCAAAAACAAATTAAAATCAGCTACCGATTTCTAAAAAAACCCTACAAATAGGAAAGCAATAACGAGCAGACAAAAGCTTCACAATGCAGCTGTATACACTGCTTTTAAAATTCCCGGGCAGCAGCAGGGCACGCCCTGCCAAACCGAGGTGGAAACAAAGCCTCCCCCGCCGTGGAATGCAGCCCCCCCGCGGAGCTGGGAGAGCAGCCACGCCACGTGGCAAGCCGAAACCGGGCCCCCCCCCCGCGCCACGTGTGCAGAGAACACCCCGCACCAAGAGAGATCCCCCAGCCATGTGGAAAGAGAGCCCCCCCTCCCCCGCACAGAGAGAGAAAGAGAGTCCCTGTGGCGAGAGAGCTGAGAGCCCCCCCCCTCCCCTGCACTGAGAGAGAGAGAGAAAGGGATCTCCTGGCCATGTGGAGAGCCGAGCACGCTGCACTGCTGAGCCGAGGGGAAGGGCAGACAGCACTCCGTCTCCGGCGTGAATTCCAAAAGACAGCGAAACACGCGGCAGAAAGCTAAAGCTAGAACGCAATGAATTCCCTCTGTGGGGCTGCGCAGCCAAAAATGCAAAGGCAAAAAAAAGGAACAGAACTCACGGCAGAGTCTGTTTTTGAGCTTCTGCTCAACCGAAAGCAGAGATACTCACCTGAAATGGAAGCTGTAGCTGGCTGGGTACAGGCAGGTCTCCTCACCAGAACAGGACCTCTCTAAGGGTGAGAGAGGCTCCCCTGTTCTTCCTCTGGAAAATCTGCTCACCAAACAGGAGCTGGGCTTTCCAGAGGCGCTGAACAAATCCGCGAAACTTCTTCTGAGAATATTCCCAAAGTCTCTAGCTGAGGGCGATGCAACCAAAGCCCTTCCAGCTGGATGCACGTCTGCCAGAAGCTTCTCCGAGGTACTGCGGGTCCGTCTCGGGCTGCAGAGTCGCTTTGCCCACCTCAGGGACACCAGTTATTGGAATAAAAATCCCAATATTACCAGTTAGATGGTGCCTGAGCCAGTCCGACCCTCGCTGCTGGGCCAAAGGCAGCACTGTGGTGTAATCACCCCAGAGATACCTTGGCTTGCTGGAAGTTGCAGCTGGGCACTGAACAAGTCCAGGCTTGTCAGGAACTCGTTTTTCCTCAGGAGGAAGAGCTTCTGGCGATGGTGAAGAGAAAAGGAGAGGATTCTGCTGGAGGGTTTAATATCCAGAAGTTTATTCCATGGTTACAGAGGTCTGAACAGGGGCAACTGCTCCAACAGAATACGGCCGCATGGTCTGATCACCTTTTTAAGCTCCCGGGGCAGGGGGAGGGGAGGGGACAGGTGAGCAGCAACCAGGTGAAAGGGGCGGGATCTCAAGGGACGAGGGACACCTAGACAGGCCAACGACCTCTGGGCATAGGGGCATCTTTTGAACTTGACCAACCACACGATGCCTTGCTGGAATGTTAAGCCTGATTGACAGGACTCACTCAGCAAGGGGGTAAGGGGGAAGGGAGAGGCATATAGGCACACCTGGGAAAGGGACCCGGGAGTTTAAAACAGTTTACAACACACTGCAACACTATAACACTTTTATGTGTATCATTCTCAAAAGTCAAGTGTGCACTGATTGCACTTCAGACAATGTTACATTTCTAGAACGCTGGAGAGAGGAAAAAAGCCCCACATATTTAAACCATGCATGTAGCATGAAATTACCTGGAGTTTGGGTGTGTCTGCTCAGCTCTCCTTTCACCTGGCATTGCCCTGCTCATAGCTGGGTGCACCAGGCTGGAGCTCAGGGCAGCCACGTGTGGCACAGGCCAGCCAAAGCTGCTGAGCTGCCAAGCCCAAGGTCATCTCCTCTGCCGGTGGCAGTCAATGTGAAAAAAGCTGGAAGCAAGATCTGGCCCAAATTTTCCCTTAGGAGCTGCTTTTAAGCTACACTGCACCAGCAGCTTGTCTGTGATCCTGACCCAGGGTTGCCACCGCACCTGGCTACTCGCTAGAGAGGCCACAGCTGCCACCTGCCAGAGCCACACTTGGCTCCTCGCTCTCTGTCCCTTGCAGAGTGGCCACCTTTGCTGCACCCTGTCAGCAACGGGTGTTTTGTGATGTTAACAGCAGACCTGCACACACATAACTTTGGGAACCCAGCATCTGCATAAAAGCACTGTGTGTCATGCTGATGGTCTGCAAAGTTTCCAGAGTGACGTTGGTCCATAGGTCCTGACAGCCATTAACCCTGGGCTTATCCTCTTCTGACCTTGCAGACACAATCAATCACCCTGGTTACTGCCACAAGAGCAAAAGCCAGAGTTACACTCATAAATTACTCTCCCTTTTTGGCCAGGTCACAACTGGAGGTTTTGTGAGATGAACACTCCTTCTGACAACCCATTGTTTTGATGCCAGTCTTAAAATATCATCAGATCAAGGCATGAACACCCATCAGGGTGTTCCATCCAGCCTGCTGCTTCAAGTGCTTGGGCTTGAGCGAAAGCCACTTTTCCTTTGCTGTGAGGGGAATGGGGCACATAACCGTCGGACTTCTGAGCTGGTGCAACATTTCTGAATGCACAGCCAGCATGTCATAGGGTGTCAGCAGAGTGTAGAAAAAAGTGCTTGTTATATGATGTCAATAAAAAGCTGACAAAATGCCAAAGTAGTTGAGAACAGAAATCTGAGGAATAAACTGAGAGATATTGGAGCATCTCTATTGTTATATCAGCAAGATTTCCTCCACCTTCAGAATTTTAGTACAGGGGACCTGGGAAGAACTGCCCATTTCCCTAAAGCCCATGTTTCAGTTGTTGTTGGGAAGCTGTTAATGCAAATCGGGCTGTGCTTTCATTCCAGCTGGTTTTGCCTCTGAAGGCACTGCAGGTGGCAATGCTTTGTGTCCTTTGATGAGGGAACAGACAGTGGCAGGTGCCCTGTGGCTCCCACTGGTAGGAAGAGCACAAAACCAAGGATCAGCCTGCGCCTGTTTGCGCAAAGCGTTGCCAAAGTGTGTTGCCTTCTGATATAAGGCAAAGCGACCTGGTTTCTAAGAGCAGCACGGCGACCCAAACTCACCAGGGTCACTCGGGCCAAAGAGCGCGCAGACACCAATGTGATAGATGGTCAAAGGCCTTTATTGTCTCATCTCATGGGGTTTTATAGTCTAAGGGGCTTCTCTACGTCAGAGGGGGTCTGCAGTACTATCTATGCTTAGTAAGGAGTGGAAAGTTAACAGCATTACTATCGTTAGGGGGGCTTCATTCCTAGTTACATTCCTAGGGTGATCTCTTATCTCAGGGGACTAGGGGAAAAGGAATCCTGCCGCTTTCCGTCACATCGTGTGATCTTCCGATCGCCTGTCCCTATCTACCACAACAGTGGCTGCCAGCAGACACATTTTGATCAGAGACAAGGAGGGGGCACTTCCTAAGGCATTTTTTTCCTTGGGAATCTGTGAAGCAAACTGTCAAACAGGGATGGATTTCCTACAAAGCCACTTCTGCTTCTTTTCTCCCTCCCCCATAGCTGATATTGCTACAGGGAAGCCCAGGGGTGGGAATGGAGTGTGCATGTAATCAGTTCTGTAGATAATGATAGACAGATGGTATCAGGAAATTAAACTAATATTTCTAGCAAGGCAAATGACAACAGGAATTCAGCATTTGGGTTTGAAAGATTGATGTAAACTTCAATAAGATAACAGCCAGGATTTTTCATAGTGACTTTGCCTCCTTCAAGTTTTGAGGGCAAGATTCCAAAGATATTAAGGCATTTGTTGTTTTATTAAAAAAAAAAAAAATTAAAATCAAACTCCTAAAGATTAGATTACCTCCACAAACACATAATAGTATGTTAATCTGAAAATAACCTCCCAGGGCTGCTGGGACTTTTCCGATAAGTTTCACTTGGATGACCTGTGGATATGTGGATGTTTAGCCTTATAAGGCTATGCCACATTTTTCTTTCAAGTGACTTTACTTTCTCTTCTATTTCTGGGATAAAATATTCCATCATTTTTACTATTTTAGTTTAATTTAGATCAGAAACATCTTTCTGGCACCTAATTCTAATTTCAAAATGTCAGTGTTTTTTTCAGGCAGATGGGAGTTTTTTTTAATACAGTGACCACCCTTTCTTGGGTGAAATTGTTGACAATATCATCTCTAACAATTAGGAAATTTATTTTTATGTCTCTCTGACAGGAAAATCAAAGTTCAGTTACTAAGATGGATGTCAAGTTCAAGTGATTATGTTGAGGATTTAATTCACACAAATCTGGTCACTTTCTCTAGGTCACTATTTGAACACTGTGTGCAAATCTTGGTTTCAGTGTTACTCACATTTTCTGAATTTTTACAGTTTTGTTCCTGCGCTTGAGACAAATATGAAATCATATCCTAGGACAAGGATTTTTCAGCCAAAACCCCCTGTAAGCCTAAATATTTGACCAGAAAGGAAGAACAAATTTACCCCCCCAAGAAGAACATTTCTTCATCAATAATTCTATATTGGAAAAGTTAGAATTCTTCTTTGTTTCTAGTATTCATCAAATTATTTCTGCTGAAGCAAAAATGACAGCTTTGGAAAACTTATAATTAAAGTCTGCTTCTGTGTGAATCTTTCCCTCCATGAAATAAAAACAATCTAATGTGTGTCAAACTCGGTGTCACAAGGAAACTAAGGGAGTGTGTATTTCTAGCTTATTTGAATATATTTCGTGCAAGATATATGCTTAAATTCACTAATTCACTCAATGTTGCTTGTCACAGACCATAGTGACAAGAAGTGCTCTACAGACCTTGGACTTTTGAACAGCAATGTTTTCCTGGTCCAACCCAGAACAGTCCTAGCACTCTGGACAAAAGGTAAAATAACTCACACTTGATTTTGCAAGCCTGGAGCAATGGAAAAAAAATAATCCTTAATCAGATGATGTTCAAGAGAAGCATACTGAGGGGCACAAACCGAATAAACCAATAATGTCTAAAACCAGAATGCTTGAAGCTGTGGAAAGAGAACACGGAGATTTGCCTTGCTACCAGATCCCAAATGTGCTGTGGGTTCCAGTAGCCCAATTTAAAACTCTCTTGGGAAGGATGAGAGATCCACAGAGCAATTAGCAGTTCTCAGACCTGCTGGAGAGCACATGAGGTCCTATCTGAAAACCACATGCAAGTTCGATTTTTGTAAATTTACCCTGGAAAAGGAGAGTTTAGTGAGAACAGGTAGAAGTTTAATTCTAGCATCCCCTTTCCTATTCCCTCTGCTCTAACAGAGGTTGGTTACTTTTTCTCCTGCAAACACAGTAAGGAGCCTTTTATTTCCCCCTTCTCCTGAGGGGTGAGATATAAACCCCCTTACAGCACTTAGTAAACTGATAATGCAGAAGCTGTATAAAAGAATCAGGTGATATGACACATTAAAAACAGGAGTCAAAGAAACACAGATAGCATTTTTCAATAGTACCAGTTCAGGATAAATTTCATTTTTGTATTAGTTCCTCCCATTCAGAGCTGAAACTGAGAAAACAATCTGCCAGTAGAGAGGTCCTAGTTGTGTCAAGGTTCAGTGACAACCAGAAGTCATGACTGGCCATGCCTCCACAGATGTGTCTCTGAGGTTTGCAGGATAGCAATGAGATCAGAAAATTATAAAAAGGGCCTGCCAGAAACTGCTGCAGCCTGCAAATACCTCAGACATTTGTTGGGGACAAAGCAGCTCCTGTCACCCATGGCTAGTGTGACTTTGCTGCAGCACTTTTTGGTTGCATCTTTTCTCATGGCTGTCACCTGTGTGGTGAAGGTTTTTTTATTTATGCATTCATTTGTGTTAAAACAGCAATAGTAGTGCAAAAATTTTCACTAGTAATGCCAATAGAAATAACATAAACTCCCCAAAAGAAAACATTAAACAAGAGCAGTGTTACCAGCCAATTCACTAACCTTTGTTAACAGTGGAAAAATGAAAGGTTTGTTGTGAAAAGTATTGATATTTTCTACACTGTTGAAAATATCAATACCACCTTCTGGGGTTGGAACTCTCCAAGAAACAAATATTGATTTCCCTCTTTCCTGATGTACAAATGACAGACAATGGCTGAATGAACTCTAAGTCTTTTAATTGTTTTGAGGCCACCAGATTCTGCTAGTATTGAATTTTTATTGTTTCATTGTTCTCCTGTTTTCTGCTGCCACCCCCCTACCCATCTTTGAAACCTTTGAGGGGAGATACTTTGCTTTTTTTCCTTTTTTGTGTTAGAAAGACAAGTAAAGGAGTAGCTGAAATTAATGTAGTATTCCCTATACTGCAGTTCACTGTCAGGTCTGATTCATCTAATTTTAGTATTACCTTCAGGAACATTGTAGCAATTTATTTGAAACACAAGGTACTAGTGATGATATAGCATTCTTATTTTTTAAAAACAACACAGGTTCCAGAAAATCATGCTGTAAAATAAATGTCTGCTGCATAACAGTGAACTGTGGACATTCCATCTCAGTATAAATGCTACAAACAGAAATCCTGCTTCAGAATCTGTAATTTCACCAATTTTACAACAAATATGAATGGCAAAATTGAAAGAGAAGACAGAGGAATACATAGACACATGTGTTTCTAGTGATCCAAATGCTAAGCAGAATTTGGAGCAAAACAAAAAGGATTAGGGCAGAGTAATTTTTTTTTCTTTAATTTTATTTTATGGAATAAGTACTAATCTTCAATACCGGGTATATGTCATGTAAATCTTAAAAAGTAGTTACTCATTGTCCTGAAGGTCACCCAGACACAGTAAATAAATTTCATTTTTTTGGCAAGAGATCCAGGCTTATTACGTACTCTATGAAACATGACAGCAAGGGACTGTCCCTCCAATCCCTTTCAAGCAAATGTGATTTTCCCTCTGGGGAAGAGGGAGAGAGAGGAGGCAGCTGAATCTGATCCTGCTCTACCTGTGCTCATCCAGGGACAACAGCTGGAGGCACAGCACTGCAGAAGTGTCCCCATGAGTGAGCAATGGGTCAGAGTGTGCCAGTGTCTGGATCTGGCTGTGCCACGCTCACCAGGCAGGTGGCAGCACAATGACAGCAAGTTGGACAAGTCCCAAGCTTTTCCCCAGGGCTGTGCTGGCACCCACAGGCTGAAATCCCTTTCTCCCTCAAACTGAAAAAGATGAATTTAAAAGGTTTAATGATGATTTATATGATTTAGACATTTTATAATAAACATACTGAAGTAAGAGGCTGACACTAAATTTTGAATCGGTACCATAATTATAGAATGTGTTCCCAAATGAAGTCAATTAATTTCTATTATTTTCTACTCCCATTGTTTGCACTGAAATTTGACTTGCACTTCATTTATTGAAAAATAAGAGACATTTTCCAAGCCTTCTTAACATTTATCAACAATGTTTATCAATCTTTTAATTTTTAACCTAATCTGCTCTTTGAGACCAAAATATATACCCCTTCTGAACAAAAGAAAAAAAAAGTCTTCATTTTAGATCACATCACATCTAAATTCCAAGTAAAACATGTCTGAGCTTTGTTTATCTTTTTCTGACTGTACCCTCACCTCCAAGAACCTGACCTATTCAGAGGTATCATGTAAATGCCATTTGGTGCACCATTATGGACAGTTTGTGGAGTTGCAGACTGGTGGGGGGAGTGTAAAATACTTACACACGTCATTGTCAACTGTTCATGGCAATTGACATGACAAACTCAAGCCTAACACTTCCTTGTCCCAATAATTGAGCAGTAACATTAACTCAGCTGCCACAAATCCAGAAATTGTTTAAACCAACGCAAAATGTAGGCACCCTTGTCATTGTTCTGGTGATTATGAACAGAAAATCATGTTCTACAGGAACTGGAAATGTGTGGGCTGTGCAATGGAGAACATTGGATGTTCAGATGGCAGAGGCACTAGGAACAGGCAAAAGTGCTGGTTTCAGTCTTATCTATCTCTATGTTACCTCAAATTTATGGACAAGAAGCACTTTGCTCCTATTTACAGCACAGCTGAGTGTGCAGCCCTTTCATACTATGAAAGAACATGGCTCTGTCAAGGAAATATCTGAACAGTTCATGAATCTGAAGAACAAATTGGCCAGATTTTCTTTTATCCCTTTCATCTCAATACTTTTGCCCTTTTGTAAGAAGCCAGGCATTTTCTCTCCCCCCTCAGTGGCCGGGCTCATTTCTCTATCACCTGTCTGCTGGCACATCTCCATGGACTTGGAGCTCCTCACCTCTGGAACCTTGCTCTGGCTGGGTTTGGGGCCCAGCCTGGCTATTTGTGACTTGCAAGCAGCACATGTTTCTCCTGGCATTTTCTGGGAAGAGCTGAGTGCAGCACTGGGAACATTCTCCAAAGGATCCTCAGCCTTCTGCCACGTGCTGCTTCCACGGAGCAAATCCAAGGTGCCGCGTGACCGTCGGCTTTTCATCAGACAAAGCGCTGGGAAGGCAACACACAGTGTCCTGAAACTGAAAGGGGATGAGGGCTGACCCCTTGTTCCACCCTCCAGAGACCTGCAGGCACAGGGACGAGTGGCTGCACCTCAAACCACGTCTGTCAGCAGCGCCCTGAGCCAGAGCATTTACCCCAACTCCCCTTCCATGGGCACTCCCCAGCAAAAGCCAGGATCAGCTCCTCTCAGGCTGTGCTCTGGGCTTGCTGGCCTGGAGGGCTGACCCCACACGGGTAAATGGGATTTAACCAGTGAGACACCAGTTCCAGGGTACCTCGGGGGCTGCATTTACACACCCTGACGTGTCAGTGCTGCCCAGTGACTCTGTGCTCACCTCACCCCCATGGAGATGTGTCCGTGTGCCTGGAACACACCTGGAAAAGTGGGCAGAGTGTGGATCCACGCCATGTGAATGTCAACTGCTCTAATTAATGGTAGGCCTGGAAAGATGGACTCCATGATCTTGGAGGCCTTTTCCAACCTTGATCATCCTACGATTCTGTGATTGTTCAGGAACCCATTTTGGTCATATTGCAGAGAACATAAACAAACACAGCAAAAACCAGAGGATAAATGGGTAATTATGTTGTGTAGTCATTAATATCAGTTCAGCCTGATATTTCATGCTCTATGCCTGGTAGCAAGTTGAGGCATTTTGCTATATCTTGCAACATTCTATTTTAAGCTCATAGCATCTAAAATATTTTCCAAAATTGGCCCAGTGCAATCTTATTATTATCACACAATCATCCAAGTTAAGGAATCCATTTTTGAAAAGTAGTTCATTACAAAGCCCTTTATTGTACTCTAATGTTGTCAAGGATACCAGTATTAATGACAAATGCCTTCCATAAGCAAGCCCTAACTGCTGTAACAGGAAATAATCACAGAGACCGAGTTGTATTTCTGTAATTTGCTCCCATGATAAACAGAATGTCAGTTCAAGCCACAGAAGATTTTGTAACCATACCTACTATTCAAGATTGCAGCTGATTTTGAGATCCATCTTGCTTTCAGTGCACTCTGGGTTCTACCTAGAAGCTGAAGGAAAACAAAAACTGGTGTGTGAAAACAGCACATTGATTGCTGGCAAACATTAAGGCTTCAATTCCTTATTAGAAAGGTGGCACTGGTGACCAATATTCTGCTTCATGTGTCCTCACAACTTATCTGGTGGTAGTCTGACTGTCCAAGGGAAGTTTCCTTACTTGTCAACCAAATATCCTAATGTCCAACAGCTACCAGCAAACCTTAATCCGACTATTAAATAAAGGGAATTCCTCAATGCTTTTTTGGGGGAATTGGCTGTAATTCTGACTGCAGCTGTGTCAATTCTCAGAATCCAGTGCAGCATGACCATAACAGGCACCAAAATCCTATGGAAGAGCATCTAAGTCATAAAGCAGCACCTGGAGCCAGAGGGGAATTGCCCTGGAAGCTCAGAATGAGTCCCCATAGGTCAGAGGAGTCAAAGCTGCAAGGTGGGCACTGCTGAGAGGTGCCAGCAGCCAGCAGTGACCAGTGGCTGGGACACAAGGGGAGGCTCTGTGTGCTTTCCCTGCAGCCAGGTGCTCGCTGCCTTCTGTCTCCTGCACTGGATCTGCATTGGTGTGAGCCCAGCTGGGCACTGAGGGAACTGAAAATCAGCCTGGGAAACAGAGCAGTGAGCATGGCCCTCTGCTGCAAGGACACAGCCACAGAACAGCCCAGGGCAGGAGGCACCTCACGAGGTAAAACTTTCTGTGGGAAGCAGAGGGAGCCTTGGTGACATTCCCTGGAGCCCTGTCCAGCTGCAGCTTGGAATCCTCCAGCAAGGGGGACTCTGCCACATCTTGGGGAGGTTGTTCCAGCAGAGGCTTGTTCCTACTGTAAGAATTGCTTTTTCCTCTTAACACAAAACCCCTCCCAGTGTTACCTGCAGTGTTGCTCCCTGTCCTCTCCACGTGGCTCTCTGTGAGAAGAGATGTTCTGTCCTCTTTGTATCTCTGCTCTAAATGCTGGAATCATATGATGAACCTCATGTTCACCAGGGAGAAAAGACCCAACTGCTCCAGTGTTCCCTCACAGCAAAGGTCCTCCAGCCCCTTGATCATCTCTGTCCCTCCTTTGGGCCCTCTCCAGTCTGTAAGAGCAGCAGGTGATTTGCAGAAGCAAGCAAACTCTACAACTTTTGTGAAAGCTGTAAAGCTGGTATGTTTATTACAGCACTGGACACATGTGGGAATCATTAAAATGACATGTGTACCTCTGGGAACTCCAGATCCTTTTTATCCCCCTCTCAAATACATATGCATGCAATTTCACAATATATTCTTACATATTCATTCTACTGTTTTCACGTGGCATTTGACACTAATTCTTCTTTATCAGAAAGAACTCCTGGGTCAGGCTGCCCTCTTTCGTAACAGTCTCTCTGTCTGCCCCCCTTATCTCTGTCCTTCGGCTGCAGCAGTTCCTCTGAGCTTAGGTTTTTTACGAGAACAGGCAGTCAGACTAATCAGCTAAGTTTTCAAGCTACTGACTTAACTCAAAGATGTACATTCACTTAAATCAAAATGGATTTCTACTCTGGAAAATTTCCATTCTGTCTCATTTCTCCCCCCTTTCCTAAAAATAAGTAAATTCTTTTACTTACTGCAAATCCCTACTACAGTAAGTGTCTCTTAGTGCTTTACCATGTACATTTGATAAGGTTAACACAGTTACTTGCTGTAGAATTCTCCAATTCCAAATTAGCAATATAATGGATAACCCTAAACTTACTCCAACTAATATTAATAAAACTACAATGGGATGACACAACTAATTAAAGATCCCATTTGCAGTTGGTGACCACCCAAAGATTACATCCTACCAGTGATGATCTGCATTTTGTTTTATTCTTTGCAGAATTCTGGTTATTTCTTTTTTATCATGTTGGACAGTAATTAGGGTTTTCTCTCGACTTTCTTGAATTTTCTTCAAGATCTCCAGTAGGTCTTTGTATTAAAGTAATTGTTTTGCCAATGTGAGGTTCATTCCAATAGGTGATAGTCTGTGATACATTGTGTGATTGGTTTTAATTAACTGGTGGAATGTCACTGGGGCCAAGTACAAAAAATCACACCGAATATTCCTAACAAAATTACAAATACAAAAATTAGAATGATTTCTACTAAACAAAATAACATTGTTATTATGGATTTTTACAATAGCACAAGCAGTTCTCAAGCACATCCAACCTTTACCGGTATATAAGAGCACAGTTTTCTGATTAGTGACTGGATTAATTTTGAAGTGGCAAATACTCTGTTCAGTGTCTAAACACACACCTTGGGCATTAATAGTATTGCTTTCACAAATGAATCCTAGTTGTTCTCTAGTAATACAGGATTCTAAATTTACTGTTTGCCATTTTTCATTCACCTTTCACGCCCACACCCTATGTTCTGAAGACTAGAGTGTTGGGGTCTGAATAATGAAGGGAGCTTGGGAAAATGGGAATATTCTCTGCAGTTAGGCAGGAGCTTCTACCCAAAATTGTCCAGTTTTGTTATTCAAATTGTTGCCAGAAAGTTCCATGTTCTCTGTATTGGACAATTTTTGCTGCATTAATTGTAATATTTCAAATGACCCTTTCCTGTTGGTTCCTCTGTTTAGACCCTGCCTTAACCTCTCCCCTTTTAGAGATGTATAAACATCCCTGAAGACCCTGAATCCTGCTTTTTCTAGTTCATTCCTTGTATGCTGCATGCTGTTTAGTTTGTTGTTTTATCATTACAATAAAGTTATTTTTCTGAAATACTAGATCAAGCTGTCTCTCTCGCCAAAGTCACCAGGGCCGGTTCTTGGAGAAGTCACTGGCCAGCTGTCCTGGCTGGGACTGGGGGGGCTTCACCTGGCACCTGAACAGGGACCTCTGACATTCAGGGGATCTGCTGGGAACCAGCCCTGCCTCCAGGAGTGGGTCATAGGACCTTTCCCTTCTTGACAGAGCGAAGCCTGGGACAACTTCGCTAGGTAAGTAACAAGGAGGATGTTGCCTTATCATCATTTTTCTGAAGAAGGTATGAGAAGGACGACATCTGCCCCATTTGCTATATTCCCCTTTGTTAGCGTTTCTCAAAGTTGTTTTAAAAATGGGGGGAAGGATGTCTGTAGTAGAAAGAGACACCTATAAAACATTCAAGACTGGCAAACCAGGGAAAGAAATTTGAAAAAAAGGAGCCACAAGAATTGGTCAGATGGGTCTTTACAGATGCCATGGTGTACTGGTTTAGGGCAAATTTGTTAAAGAATCTGCAAAGGAGGACCCCTCCAGAAAGCAAAACCCACACGGCCCCTCCCCCCAACCGGTTCGGGAAAAAATTCCTTGGAGAGAGGTGGAAAGAACCTGTTTATTTCAGGCACAGCACCCCCCAGCACACAAAATGAACAATACCTGATGACACCGCTCTGAGAAAGGTGACAAAATCAGAACGTCTCTTTCGGGAGTGGTTGCTCTGTTCTCAGTCCCTCCGGCGCTGGGGCAGCTGCTGCAGCCAAAACGGTGTTCCCGGGTCCCAGTCCGGAGCAGGTTCGAGATGGTCACAGAAACAGGAGAGGAGAAACAGTCCAGGAAGGAATGTGGACTGTTTAGCTAGAACTAGCTAATAAGCAGAGGCCAAAGCAGAGCAGAAGCAAGAGCAGAAAAGGGAGCAAGCAAAACAGCAAGCTGAAAGCAAGAAGTGAAAAAACAGCCCTATGTACTGCCCGTCTCTGTGTCCCTGATAAGAGAAACCCAAACAAAACTTCCACTCTTCAGAGCCGGTCTTAAAGGCACAGAACAGATGAATGGGGATACAAGCATCATAACGTCACCCCAGGACATATGGACATCACCGAGTCTAAGTTAAATTCTACTAATTAATGGGATTCAGTTGGAAAGGACATTTACAATTCAGTTGCTAATCAGAACCACTCCACACAAAAGCTAATTCCCATCTTTCAAAAAATATATGATGTTGTCCAATTATAAGAGAAAGAAAGAAAGATGAGAGTGAAATTACTTGGAGAAGAGAAAAGGTTGGATAACTCTGACAAACCCAGATAGGCCAACCCTGCTTTTTCCTTCAAACTTTGTCCATCAGCCAACCCAGAGGACAGACACGGGGCCAAGATGGCAGATGCCTGTGCCCGTAGCTGTCCCTGGGAGAAATGTGGCTTAGCCGGTGACCCTGCTGCCCTGTGTCTGTTGTCACCAGACCCTCCACCTGAGACCCATGGTAGCAGCATGCAGGCTACCTTGGACTTCTCCCACTCCGTCCCACCAGTCCCTCGTGTTCTCCTCACCCCGTCACCCTGACTAATCCTGAGCAATCCAATCCCATTAAAGACACTAATGGCTGTGTCATCACTGAATGCCATCCTAAGACTGTCGGCCATTTTGAAGCTCCTTCTAACAACTTCAGTTAATGCCCTGGCTTGTTGGGAAACCCTACCCCAAGCCCTGCCCATCCCAAACGCAGGCACACCCAACACCCTAAGGGAATTCCTCCTCCTGCTAACACTGGAAGTTCGTCTAATAGTCACCTCCCTCTTCTGGAAGCCGTAATTAGACCTGCAGGAATCCCGGGAGGCCCCACCCCCAAGATGGCGGCATCCAGGACATCAAAGTCCAACCTGAAGTTTGGTGAGGGGAGGTATCAGAGATGAAGGAAAGTGTTTACGGCTAAGGACTATTCTTCCCTTAGCTGATTTATTCTCCTCCTCTTCATCTGAGGAAGATGTCCGCTGGTTGGAGTCTGGAAAAGGTGCCTGGGAAAGGATAAAGAAAAAAGCAATAAAGAAGGTGACTGGGAAATAGTAAACAAATCAGATGTCATGCCAGTGCGATATAACAGGAAGGGCAATCCCACTTAGGAAGCTTTGGCATTCAGTGAGATTAAAGAATTAAGTAAGGCTGCTTGAGAGTGTGGAAGAAGTTCACCATGTTTTTCTAATCTCCGTGCTGCAACCTTCTCTGCTCATCTTTTAACACCTCATGATTTATGCTATATTATGACATCATTGTTATCCCCACTGAACATTCCTTGTGGGAAGTGAGGTGGAAGCGATTATTGCATAAGTTGTTGCAAGATGATGCTGCTAATCAGTTGTGGACCAATTGACCTATAGATGAAATAGCGGGGCAAGGGAACTTCACTGACCCTGACATGCAAGCTGTGGCTCTTCCAAGGAGTGTTCTAAATAGCATTAAAGATGCAGCAAAAAAGGCTCTCATGCACATACCTGAAGATAACAAACCTCAACTGGACTTTGCAGATATTAAGCAAGGCCCTGCGGAACCTTATATGACCTTTTTGGATATACTTAAATTGACCCTTGATAAGCAAGTCACAGAAGACCAAGTAAGAGAAAAGTTGCTAAAGCAAATTAGCAATAAGTAATGCTAATGTAGAATGCAAAAAGGTCTTGAGTGCCCTACCTTTAGAACTGGAACCTACCATCCCTCAGATGGTGGAAGGTTGTAATAAATTGGCTACTCCTGAACACACTGCAACCATTCAGGCACAGATGCTGGTCAATGCCTTGAATGATTTCCAAAAAAACTCTCAAAAGCAGCAAAGCCAAAAGACAGGACAATGTTATAACTGCAGGCAAAGGGGGCATTGGACAAAGAACTGTAACAAAGCTAAGAGGGGGACTTACCAAAACCAGTGTAATTGTGGCAAAAACAAATAAAACACTAATCAGTTCCATCAAGTGCAGGCTCACCATTGCTGTCAGTTGGGAAACTTCCAGCCAAGCATGGGACAGAGGCATGTGAGGACATAAGAAGCCCTCTCATCCGGCACACTGACCACTGGAGGCTGAGTATTCCACAGCTGTGGCACCTCACTGGAAACCTTCCCACCTTGGTACCACCAGGTAACCGACTGGAATTGTCAACTGCCCAGTCAGTGATAAACACAGATATAATACATCACGCCATTTCCATGGGTTGTTATGGCCCAGAAGCTAGACTGTGAGATCTTTTAATAATGGGACTAGATAGGTGTAATGAGGAAGGTTTATACATGTTTATCTACGGTTCTCACTGCCACTTCTGCTGAAGAAAACACTGTTCTAGTGTGGTGTGCTGACCCCCCTTGCTTCTTTCCAGAGGGATGGGCTTTTGCTCAAGCCTTTTTGTTACCTGAAGTAGGTGAAAATTTACCTTCAGAGCCCTGTGTTACCTGGACTAAGCAAATTGGTTCAGGGAGAATAAAAGTTACTTGCACTCTCACTTGTTTAAACAAAACCATTACTCTTACTGGACTTGTAGATACCGGTGCAGATGCTACGGTAATTTCCTAGGACTACTGGCCCCCAGAATGGACTCTTGTTCCGTCTTTGGACACCCTACTGGGAATCAGGGGACACAGAAATACTATGTGGAGTCTGCACCCCATTTCCTTTAAAGAACCTGAAGATCATGTGGCAACTGAAAACCATTTGTCATCAACAAAAGCCAAATTTTTATTTGGGGGAGAGACATTTTATCCCAATGGAGTTTAAAATTAGAAACAAATTTTTAGCAAGGGCCACTGATGAGCATGGTGCAGTTAAATTGACCTGGACATCAGACAAGCCTGTCTGGGTAGATCAGTGGCCCCTTCCAATTGATAAATTGACCACGCTAGAAACCTTAGTAAATGAACAGTTACTTAAAGGATGTACTGTCCCCCCAAACAGCCCATGGAATACCCTCATATTTGTTATTTAGAAACCTCGCAGTGATAAATGGAGACTACTCCAAGATCTAAGGAAAATAAATGAAGTAATTGAGGAGATGGGACCATTACAACCTGGCTTACCATCACCAAATATGATTCCTAAGCATTGGGCACTAATAGTCATTGATTTGAAAGACTGTTTTTTCAGCATCCCTTTACATTTAGAGGATGTGCCAGGATTTGCGTTTTCAGTGCCCTCAATTAACAGACAATCGCCATTGAAGAGATTTCATTGGACCGTATTACCACAAGGCATGCATAACTCACCAACCATTTGTCAGTGGTATGTGTCTAAAATCCTTTCATCTGTTTGAGAGAAATTTCCTCAGTCCATGATATTTCATTACATGGACGACATACTAGTTGCTGCACAGGATGATGTTGCCCTAAAAACTGTTACCACAGAAGTAATTGCTAAAATACATGAGGCTGGATTACAAATAGCTGAAGATAAAATACAGCAACTTCCTGCTTGGTAGTACTTAGGCTACAGAATTACAGTATACAGTTGTGCTGCAAATCATGCATCTACAAGACAGCCCTGTGACGCTACGTGATCTCCAGACACTCATTGGATCTATTAACTGGATTCGAACTCTCCTAGGGATTACCAATCAAGATTAAGCCCCTCTGTTCGAGTTACTACAGGGAGGCACAGATTTAAACTCCCCGAGAGAACTAACAGGAGAAGCAAAAACTGCTTTGGCCAAAGTGTCTGCAGCTCTACAAAGTCACCAAGCCCATCGATACCATCCAGAGCTACCCTTTCTATTTGCAATCTTAGGGGAAAGTCCACATCTGCATGGTCTAATTTTTCAATGGAACAAAAGTTTGTTTGACGCCTTATTGATTTTAGACTGGGTTTTTTTGCTTTACCAAATGTCTAAGACCATTACTACAATCCCTGAAATCCTAACGCAGCTAATAATGAAAGCTAGATCTTGGATTTTATGACTAGGAAAGTACTTTACTGTTATGTTTATACCTGTTACTTTTTTGTACTTAAAATGGCTCATTCAACAGTCTGATATTTTTCAATTTACATTGACAGGTTTTTCAGGACAAATCTCAGTTCACTTTCCAAAACATAAGTTGTTACAACATTCTTTTAATCTAATTTATAAACCTTTGAGAAGCCATACCCCTCTTAACGCTCTCATCATTTTTACAGATGGTTCCAGGAAATCAGGCAAATCAGTAATTGCATGGAAAAATCCCCTCAACGGCAATTGGAAGTTGGATATAGAAAACATAGAAGGATTGCCACAAATTATGAAACTTGCTGCAGCTGTTCATGCTTTTTCTGAGTTCCTCCTTCCTTTTAATTTAGTCACTGACTCCTTTTATGTTGCAGGTGTGGTAGAAAGAGCAGAAGGTTCCCTCCTCAAGTTTGGTTCTAATGAAAGGTTATGTAAGTTACTTAAAACATTAATCTTCTTTCTTTCCCTAAGAAAACAGCCTTATTTTGTTACACACGTCTGCTCTCGTACCACCTTACCTGGGTTCATGACTGAAGGTCATGCCCATGCTGACCACCTCACAATGCCCATTCACACCACCCTCGCAAACTTTTTCAAGCAAGCTCATTTGAGCCATTCATTTTTTCATCAAAATGCTGGCAGTCGGATGTAACACAGTATCCCTCTTTTGGCCAGTTCAAATATATACTTGTTTCAGTGAATACTTTTTCAGAAGCTCTGCTTGCCACTTCACACGGGAGAAAAAGCTCGAGACATTATCAAGCACTTTTCACAAGCTTTCTCATCATTAGGAAATCCTCAAAAAATAAAACCAGATAATGGGTGCGGATATATTTCACAAAAAGTACAGCAACTTTTTAGTTTGTGAAGGGTAAATAACGTTACCGATATTCCCCATTCCTCTGCAGGAAAGTCAATTATTGAGAGAATGCATAGGTCTTTAAAAGACCTTTTAGAAAAACAAAAAGGGGGAATGGAGACCTTATCAGCAGTAGAGAGGCTATCTAAGGCCATATCTGTTTTTAATTTTCTTAATAATTCGTTTATGGAACCATTACTGCCATTTTTTCTGCATTTTAGCAACTCCACTCAAGCCAGGCTGAAGGAGACACCCCCAGTTCTAATGATCCTTTGAAGTGTCCACAGTTCCCATTCCTGCCATTCCTGCTCCTCATATACCTGACCCTCGTGGATTACTACAGTGGATACGTTTAAATCTTTTATCTCAGAAAGTTCTCCCATGGATCCAGTATACTGATTAAAAGCTGGGACCAAGGCCAATCAGCATCGCTTTGGATAGAGGTACTCTCTAATTCTAAGACTTCAGTTATAATTATATGCAAAACAATTCTGTAAATGAAATTAAAAACTACGCCCAGCCACAATATACTCATTTTGCCTGAGTAAGTTTTAGTCTCAGTTCATTGTCTCCTGGTGTCACTCTCCAAGGGGCTTCTGGAGCCTTCTTCAGTCAAGAGTGGTGGATCCAGGCATTCTGCTCCTTGATCTTGATTGCAGTGAAGGTGGTGAGAATGGTCCCTGGAATGGTCCCTTCCATTGCTCCAAAGTCTTTTCTGTAAGAGACTTAACATATACATAATCTCCAGGCTGTATTTTATGTACTGGCCAATCTAACTCCCTCCTCCAAGTTCCAGCCACATGTTTCTCAATTTTTCTGAGCTGTTTGCTTAAAGGCACCATGTCGGTGGCCAGTGTTACCTCCCAAGCGCGGGTGGACATTCCTTTTTGTATTCCATATGGTCTTCCATAGAGAATTTCAAAGAAACTCAGTTTTTCTTTAGTCTGAAGTTTAGTTTGGATTTGCAATAGTGCCAGTGGAAGAGCTTGGGGCCAGGGTAGATTAACTTCCTGCCCCAGTCTAATAAATACCAATACCTCACTTTCCTTGGGAGTTCTGAAAAGTCAATTTGCCACTGCTGTCCAGGCCCATGGCCCCTCCCAGTCTGACCCAGTTTCAGCCTGGGGGTATTTTGGGGGTTAGTCTGGAGGCAAAGATCACACTTTTGGGTCACTTGAATAAAAGTGGCATATAAATTCCTGGCAACGACTCTCTCAGTCAAGTAGGAGTTTAGGGCATCTATTCCCTAGTGTGCTTTCTGGTGTTCTACCCTTACTAGTGAAAACAAAAAATGGGAAGGGATTACCAGTTTTCCTTCAATGGTAGCCAACCCTTCTTGGTTATACAGCTCTTTTTGATCTTCAGTTAGTTTTCTATCTTTCTTATTATATTCTGGCTTACCTTCAAGGGAAATTTGTCCATGTGGAATAAGGGCTCCTTCAATAGTTACCTCACCTTTTCCTGCTTCCTTTGCCTCTCTATCCACCAGCTCATTTCCTTCTTCCAATTCTGAGCTCACTCTTTGTTGTGCCTTAATGTGCATAATTGCTACTTTTACAGGCAGCTGAACTGCTTCCAGCAGCCGGATTATCTCTTGTGCATGTTTGATGTTCTTTCTCTGTGAGGTCAGCAGTCCCCTCTCTTTCCAGATGGCTTCAAGTGCATGCACGACTCTGAATGCATACCTCAAGTCTGTATAGATGTTTATTCTCTTTCCTTTTGCCATTTCCAAGGCTCAGGTCGGGACAATTATCTCGGCCTTCTGCACAGAGGTGCCTGTTGGTGAGGGTCCAGATTCGATTACCTCTCTGCAGGTAGTCACTGCGTACCCAGCATGTCACTTTCCATTGGCAATGTAGTCACTCCCATCAGTGAACCAGGTCTCTGCATCATCCCAAGGAGTGTCCTTTAGGTGCGGGTGGCTGGAGTAGGTAGCTTCAATGGTCTCCAGGCAATCATGGTGTACTGCTTCTCCTTGATTTCCACTGAGAAAAGAAGCTGGGTTGACAATATTAGTTACCACTATCTCTACATCATCTTGCTCTACCATTATGGCCTGGTATTTCAGGAACCTCTGTGCTGAGAACCAGTGGCTGCCCTTTACTGCCAACACTGTGGACTCTGTGTGGTACACTAGCACAGTAATTTTCTGTCCTAGGGTAAACTTGGGTGCCTCTTGAACATTCAGCACGACTGCTGCTACACCTCTGAGGCACCCTGGCCATCCCTTAGTTGTTGCATCTAGTTTCTTAGAGAAGTAAGCAACTGCCCTCTGGTATGGACCCAACATTCCCAGGGCAATTCTTTGTCTTTCATGGGAAAATAGAAAGAATAGTTTACTTACATCTGGAAGTCCCAAAGCTGGAGCTGACATGAGGGCATTCTTTAGCTGGTTAAAGGCCCGTGTGGCTTCTTTTGTCCACTGGAGATCTCTGTTTCCATTGGCAATAAGAGTATAGAGGGGTCTGACGAACAGTCCATAATTATAAACCCACAGCCAGCACCACCCTGCCATGCCTAAGAAGTTTCAGAGTTCCTCTATTGTCTGGAGTTTTGGGGTTTGGCATATGGCTTCTTTGCGAGCCTGCCCTAAAGTCCATTGCGCAGCACTGACGTCGTACCCCAGGTAGATTATTTTCTCTCCCTGTGCCTTTTTCTTTGATACTCTGTATCCTTGGGGTCCTAGGAAATTTGAAAGGCTTACTGTCCAGGCTACACAAGCTTCCCTCAACTGAGTGGCCACTAGAAGATCATCCACATAATGCAACAGCCTGCCTTCTTCCTGTGGAGCTTCCCAGGTCTCTGGATCTTTGCAAGTTGCTCCCCAAACAGAGTGGGGTAATTTTTGAAACCTCGAGGAAGCACGGACCGTGTGAGCTGGGTTTTGCACCTGCTTTTAGGGCTTTTCCATTTGAATGCAAAAATTTTCTGGCTGGTGTTTTGGATAGGGAGGCAAAAGAAGGCATCTTTCAGGTCTAAAATAGTAAACCAGGTTAGCTCAGGTATTAGACAAGTTAGTAAAGTATATGGATTTGCTAACACAGGATATAAATCTTCTGTTACTTTATTGACAGCCCTCAAATTCTGTACTAATTGGTATGACCCATCAGATTTCTGAAAGGGTAAAATGGGAGTATTGAAATCAGATTGGCATTCTTTCAATAACCCTAACCGCAGAAAATTTTCCATTATTGGTCTAATTCCTTTCCTGTCTTCCTTTTTAGGGGGCACTGCGTAATTCTCACTGGTTGTGACCCTTCCTTAAGCTTAATTACTACAGGGGAGGCATTTCTCACACTCCCTGGTACATCAGAGGCCCATACCCAAGGAAATACTTGACTTAGTATCTCTTCATCAATTTCCTCCTTAATTTCAACAGCTGTTATGGTTAAACTTAATAGCTCTATGTACTTCTTATCATTCACCTTCAGAGAAGCTTCTCCATCTTTGAATGTAATGCTTGCTTGTAACTCAAATAAATCTCTCCCTAAAAGTGCTTTTGGCAAATTGGGCATAAACAAAAACCTATTAATACCCCATTGTTTTCCCAATTTGTACCTTAAAGGTTTGCAAAAATATGCCTTTTCAGACTGGCCAGTTGCTCCCCGCACTACAACATATTAATTCTCGACAGGTAATAAAGCTTTAGTTAAAACTCAATATGAGACCCCTGTATCCAAAAATTCCACCCTTTTCCCTTCTTCCCCCAGCCCCATTGTTATAACCAGTGGATCCACTGGGGTAGAATTCCCCAGTCCTCCTCAGTTTTTTTGTACATGTGCAGCCACTTGTCGGCCACCTTGTCTCCGTTCTGGGCATTGATTTTTCCAGAGACCAATTCTTTTACAAGTTACACACTGGTTTCTGCCCAGCCAAGGTGGTCTTGTCTGGGTGGTCCCTGATTGTATTTTCTTTGCCTTTCCTCCTGTACCACTGCTACCAACTTTTTCATTCCTTGTTTATATCCTTCTTCCCAGTTACTAAAATACCCTCCATGACTCTTCTAGCAAGACTTCGAGGTTTCTCCCTTCCGGCCCCCAGATATTCTGAAGTTTATGTCTAGTATCTCTAGCAGACTGCCCCAAAAATGAATTAACTGGCCTGATTCATCCCTATCTCAGACCCCAGATCCAATGATGTATGATGACACATAGCATCCCTTAAACACTCCAGAAACTCAGACAGTGTCTTGGAAGGGCCCATCTTAAGGGAATATAAGGCAGACCAATTCATGGGTTTTGGAATAGCTCTTTCCACTTCTGTTGCTATCCACTCTTGATAATCTGCTAATCTCTTTACTTCTGCTGATACATTGGGATCCCATTATGGGTCTTAGTGGGGAAAATATTCTTTTACATCTAGCTGCTTGCTCTTGCAGTAATCCTCTGCCAAAGTCCCTGCTGTCTTTAAGATCAGCTGTTTTTCTGTTTCAGTGAAAGCATCCAGTAGTAACTGGATGTCAACCCAATCTGTATTGTGTTGTTTGATAACATATCGTAGACATTTGGCAGTAAGTATCAGATTGATGCGATAATTCCTAGCAATCCTTTCCCATGCCTCTAAATCCAGAGTGGTAAATGGATTAATCAATAACTTCCCTTCTTCTGGTCCCAATGCCTCTCACAGAGGGGCCTGTAACACTCTTGTCTCCTAGTTCTAGATGCAACTGGGCTGTCAGGAGGGGGGTGGGTTCTAGTGGGTGTGCTTTCCCAGCCCGAGTCCTCCTCCTTTTTGGGGAAGTCCTCTTCCTCTTCATGCTCATCCTCAATCTCCCTTCCCCCAGGAGAAGCTTTTATGAAATCAAATGTATCTCATTCTTGCCCCTCAGAATGATAAACTTTGTCTGATGTCATACACCATTGTCCTATTGTTTTGCGGAGAAAAGAAGAAACCTCACAACTTTATAAAAGTTGTAAAGCTCGGTATGTTTTATTACGGCGCCGGACACATGTGGAGAAAACTCTCCTCAAAAGGCATGCGTACCTCTGAGAACTTCAGATCTCCTTTCATCCTCCTCTCAAATACATATGCATACAGTTTCACAATAGGTTCATACATATTCATTTTTATGGGTTTTGTGTGACTTTTACCGCTAGTTCCTTTTTATCAGAAAGAATTCCGAGGTCAGGCTGACTTGCCCTTACAGCAGTCCCTGTCTCTCTCTATCATCTTCTGTCTCCTCCCCTTTATCTCTGTCCTTCGCTGAAGTAACTTCACTGAGCTTAGGCCTTGCAGTCTGGCTAAATAACTACGATTTCTAACCACGGACTCAACTCAAAAATGTACATTTCACCTAAATTAAAATGGATTTCTATCCTGGAAAATTTTCACTTTGCTTCACTATACTGCATGCTGAACAACAATGCTTGATTTGCCCCCCCCTTTGCCTTGTTGTCCTTTCCAAGAGCTAACACCATTGGGTCAGAGGGAGCTCTGAGCCCATGGTCTCTTTGCCATTCCTGGTGATTTCTTTAAACAAAAAACATATCAGCATACAAAACCTCATTCCATTTACCTTCCTGTTTTAAAAATAATATTAACTGCAATAAGGTATTATAATCTAAAGTTCCAGTGGCTGGCCACTTTGCTCCATCCTCTAACCTGTATAATGGCCAGCGTGTGCAGTGTTGAATTAGATATTTTTGTTCTCAGAGCCCCCCCAGCTGGTGACTTCCGTCCAGTGGGCCAACATGCTCCCCAAGGGGCTAGCCTGAGGAACTTCTTTGCTCTGGTTAGTTCCCATTATCTCCTTCTCCTTGTCCTTTCTCATTTCCATCCAAACCTCTCTTCACAGAGCTTCACAGTCATTTCCCAGTTTTCTTCCCACACACACCCCCAGGTGGCATGTATCATGTGTGATTTCCCACACACGAGTTTTAAAATCTTAGGTTCTGAATCAGCTTGATCAGGAAACCTCAATTTACACCCAGGGCATGTGCCCTGATGCTTATTAGAACAGCAATACCAGCATCTCTCACAAACTCCGCACTGCAATAATACCCACACAGCGCGCCAGCCTCTCGATGCACCAAAGGCTCTCATGAATTGCCCGCAGAGGCAGGCTATTCCGTTTATCATTCAGGGAATTCTAAATCTTCTTTGGCAAGTTGTTCCCAGTCCAGACTTACTGTAGTACCAGCTGAAGCCCAATAAAGCCCCTCTAAATGAACTCGTTCATCTCCTCTATCTATCCAATAATTCACAGGATTCACAAACTCCCAGGTGTCAAGTCCAAACCACTGGGGCAGAGGAACCCTTCATCTAGCCACAGTTAAAGTGTGCACAATCTACACAAATCCCCACCTTTGAACTCAATAAATGTCCTCATCCACGCTTCTCCACTTGCTCCGCTTCTCTGCCTGGTGCTCCCTGCCCTCACAGCCTGCCCCAGCTGGCGCCTCAGGCCTCACTCAGCCATTTCAGTGGCGGGCGGAACCCCCCCTGTACTGTATATTCGGTTACGCGCTCTCTTTCAAACACCACGCACTCGCACAATTACAAGACACTAAAATTAAGCACACAATGCATTTGCCATACAATGTCCGGACACCACAAACACACACAGGTTCACTTGACTCACCCCCAGAGTTGACAGTGGGAGTTCACTCTATTGAACAGTGAACCCCCATTTCTAGTCCAGCCGCCCCATCGACCGGTCTGCCTGCTGGCACAGGAATGAGGCTGAGCATTCAGACGTCTTTCAGTGACTCATTCAGCCGTCCTATCTCTCTCTCCCCCAGGGCCCCTCAATACACACCGTGCTTATCTCTGCACACCAGCAGGTCCTTGTCTGTCTCCGCAGGAGGCAAGCCAAGACAGGCGGAGGTCATCCGGGAAAATCCCAGGGCATGCCTTAGGAGGGAGGTCTGTCTTCCCTCTGCCCTGCGAGAACAGAGACGGTCTCCTACCTGGCTCGCCAAAAAGATTTGCGGACGCAAACATTCTTCACAACTATTGTGGAAGTTGTAAAGCCAGTATGTTTATTACAGCTCTGGGCACATGTGAGGACCACTCCCCTCAAAACACAGGCTGTACCTCTGGGAACTCCAGATCCTTTTTATCCCCCTCTCAAATACACATGCATGCAACTTCACAATAAGTTAATACATATTCATTCTACTGTTTTCACATGGCATTTGACATTAATTCTTCTTTATCAGAAAGAACTCCTGGATGAGGCTGTCCTCTCTCGTAACAGTCTCTCTGTCTGCCCCCCTGTCCTTTGGCTGTAGAAGCTTCTCTGAGCATAGGTGTTTTACAAGAACAGGTAGTCAAACTAAACAACTATGTTTTCAAGCTACTGACGTAACTCAAAGATGTACATTTCACCTAAATCAAAATGGATTTCTACTCTGGAAAATTTCCAATCTCTCTCACAGGGGAGAACAAAGCACTGAAGGGAGAACAATCCAAATTCAATGGATGCACCAACTTAGACTCAGTGGATGTGACCTTGGCTGTTGCTGGAACAAGTCAGGAGATGTTTGGAGGAAGCAAGAATGGAAAGGGAAAAGGGGTAGTAAAAAAATTAAATAAAAATATAAATAATAAAATAATAAAAGAAAACTGAAATGAAAAAGAGAGAGGAAGAAAATTATCCCTAATGATACTTTTCTCCCAGGAGTTCCTGACAGTGGTGCTGGCACCAGAAAAACAGGAGCAATTATTTCTTCAGTGAGGACTTTATCTATTGTGTCTACTTTGTCCTCCACTGCTCAGGCTCCATTCAGGATCAGCAGCTTGTTTCTAAATCATCCAGTTTTCCTTCTTTCCAAAAGAGACTGATGACACAGTGTTTGGTTATCAGTTTCCCTTGGACAAAGCAGGAGAAGCTTCTTCCTGACTGACCTGCATGGGAAGGAATGTGCTGTATAAATGCACAGTGCCAGAGTACCTCCACCACTTTCTGTACCTGTATCCCTGTCCTAGGGTAACATTGTGATGCTTGAATCCCCAGCTGTCTGTTCTGTTTATGCTGGATATTACATTCTGTGCCTTCAAGACTGACTCTGAGAGCAAAGTGGGAGAAGAAACACAGAGTTTTGTTATCCGCCTTACTCACTCCTCCACAGTCTGCTGGAACACAGAACTCCACTGTTGTTGTCTGGGCATGGACGGGGCAGAACACCGTACTCCTTTTGCTTTTTTGTTAGTTAGTTAGTTAGTTAGTTAGTTAGTTAGTTAGTTAGTTAGTTGGTTAGTTAGTTTAACTGGCTGAGGCAGTCCGAGTTTTCCCTGGACTGTTTTTCTTTCCCTTTTCTTGGAACTGTTCGACCCTGCTCCAGACTAGGACCCTGGGAAACACCGAGGAAACATCGTACAATGCAGCCTGCCGGGGCTACTCTGCAGCTTTTCCCAGCGCCGGAGGGACTGATAACAGAGCGACCATCTCCCTCTCTCACCGAGAAGACTTTCTGAACTTGTCATCTCTTCAGAGCAGCGAATCAGCTTTTGTCATCTGGTATTGTTCATTTTGTGTGCTGGGGAGTGCTTTGCCTGTTAAATAAACAGGTTCTTTCCACTTCTCTCCAAGGAAATCCTTCTCGAACCAGTTGGGGAGAGGGACCTTGTGGGTTGTCTTTCTAGGGGGGCCACTTTTGGAGGTTTTCTCCCAAATTTGCCCTAAAACCAGGGCAAGATGGAACAGTGTAAGTTGCAGTTCTGCTGCAAAATTTGGACAATTGCTCACAAATGAATGATCTCTCTTCATCACTGCTTCAATCTGAACATAATTTATGCTAGTCTTATGGAAACAATTTAAAGATAAAATCACTTTAAACTGCTTTTGTACTCTCAATTTAATTGTTTTCTAACCAAGATATCAGAGACTTGGCCCTTTTTTAAAATAAAGGCAAACACAGAAAGGGTTATGCATATTCATCGTTTCCCTTAGAAAAGGCGTGGTTATGCAAACTATTTCTTAAAACTTTCTATTTTCATTAGCATGCATGAGGCACAGGCGCAGTGCACCGCTGTGGACCCTCTGAGGAAGGCTCCTCATCTTCCTCTGTGGTCTCCTGATGAAGGCTGGAGGTCTTCATTGCCGTGTCCTTTTCACATTTCTCCTCTAGGCATGTGCAGTGTCTTGTTTGCTGTTTCAGTGATTTCCTCACTGTTTATAGCAAGCTCTGTCCTTCATTTTTCCAAGTTCTGTTCTGTATTTCTTGCCACATTTCATCCTGTGTCTTTAGCTAATTATTGCTAGTTTGTGTTGGTTACAATGTATCTGATTCCTGCCTATGTGCCTCACATTGACCTTTTAACCCTTTCAAATATTCACACTATAGGAAATCTAGGCCTGATTTTGTTGCTTAGCATTTCAAATTTAATACATTTTGATTTTTAAAAAAATTAATAAAACTGAAATTACTGTAGCACAAATTGAATATCATTAAATACTGCTTATTACAATTTAACTTTAAACAAATATGACTTTTCCTTGGGAAAGTGAACACAGTAAGAGGGCTGAGGTAGTTAGGTCTGAGCAGCAGGCCTCAGCCAAAGTTGACTTATAAGATGAACCCTGGGCATTATGGGACTAACACTATCATTATTATTTATGCTAGCCGTTTAACACCAAACAAGTGCTTCAGAAACTTACACATAACCTTGTGTAAATATCTGCAAGAAATGTATAATTTTAAGAAATCTTCCCAATTGATATGAATAGAGGCTTGTTCACAGGGTATTTAAGGGAAACCTCCAGACAAGGCCAGGGCTCTGGCCAAGCCCCTGCCTCTGCTAGTCAGGAAGTGTGCCATCAGATTGACGTGTTTCTATGCTAAAGACGTAATCAAGTTACTTTGACTTGGTGATTTGGGCCTATAAAAGATGGCCCCACTTTCAGGGTGAATTTGGATACCTCAGCTACAGGTGAGGATTTTCCCAGCTTCTGGGAAGATTTCTCCAGGTCCTCTCTATGAAATGGGGCTCCACAGCAACTGTGGACTCTGGACAATGGTAAAGCGTTCAGGCAATTGGTGATGGATCTTTCTCAATCACTGTCTGGTCTCTCACATAGTAGTGAGATTACCTTGCTTGTTTTTGCTTCACTAAAGCGAAGCACACAGTTTTACTGAATGTATTGTTTTACTTTTCTGTTGCCTTAATATTCCTAGTAAAATATGATCTTTCTTTCTTTCCATTGGTGTCTGTGTCCTTTAAAACACCCCTGTCAATTGACAGAACAAGAGCCTAAGACCTACTGGGATCAGCGTTTCTTAGACTTGTTGGAGTTGCCTAAGCAATGCTTTGTGCCCCTCATTTTTTTCAACAATAGCCCAAGTCTGTAGAAAAGGGGAACCTAAGCAAGTATCTTGAGTTTCCTGAAAAGAACAAAATTCTTGGACAGCAAGCAGCATTCCCAAAGAGCTAGGAGCAAACTGAAGATACCTTGATGAATGGATTAGCGAGATTATGGGCCACGTTTGCCTGTGATGGCAATGTTGTCTTTTTCTCAACCTGGAAATGAAAGTAGAAATAATTTTAGTAAGGAGATAATATAAAAAAGGATCTTTATTTGGAGATTTTCAGGGGCAGTTATGGAAAGATGTCCACAAAAGCCCACTCCCTCCAAGGATGAGTACATATTTGTAGGTTTTAGGAAATTAGCATAATTGATAAAAAACACTAATTAGGACAAGTGATGATGCAATTATCCCCCAGGTCAAGTTTCTCCTCTGGAGTCCCCCCTCTTGGCACTGGCTGTACTTTGTCCATTAAAATGCATCTCCAAGAGTCGTTCTTGTGTGCCAAGATGGCACTGGGGCCTTGGAACCCCCCAGCGCTTGGAGCTCTGGAATTTATTTTGTCTTTTTGCTTAGGGAAAGGACTTGGGAAAGGACTTGGAAAAGTATTAGGAAAACTGGTCACTAGTACAGTAGGATACAGAGCTACAAACATATATGCAAAGAATATAGAAAACATAGAAAAAAGGCAAAACCCAAATGGCATCAGCAAGGTCTTGGGCACGAACACGTATGTCCAAAGGACCTTCTCAGCCCTATTTCTGCATATTTCTGGGAACCACAGGAATCCTGCTTGAGCCTGTGTGGAGATGGATTTGGGAAGTAAAAGTGCATTTCTTTTTTTCTCCTTGGGGCAGCTCCTGTTCCTAACATCAGCTGAGCTTCTCTCCACCGTGATGCCTCTGATTGCAGCAAAACAATTCATGGCAGACAGAAGACACTGACACCTCCAGGGACATGGCTTTTTCCAGTGCCACCTGTGAGTGGGAGTCGGAATAAAAACTATAAACCACAACTCCACTGGAAGATTCTCTTCCTTTTCATTCCGTAAATAAGCTCTACATTCCCTTCTGAATTGTCAGTTGTTTGTTAAGGACGGGAACTTCTCTTTTGTGATTTTTTAAATGTGGTTTGGAATTGGATAAGGGTCTCCTTCATTCACAGACTCCAGACCAAAGTGCCTTTGGAATATGGCCCATGGGCAGTTTTTGCCCGGCCATGGTACTTCTAGATCAGAAAGCAAAGGCAATGGTATTTGCAGCCAAAACCCAACAAAGCCTGAGACAGCCAAAACATCCTGGGGAGACAGAGGCCTCCAGCTCTTCTTAGAAATCAGCAGTGTTGCAGCCAAATGGTTGTGTAGCACTAAGTGCAATCTCTTTGCCTGGATCAGAGCCTTGCTCAACTGAAAAAGCAGAAAGATCAGCAAGGGTGCTCCCAAAGGCCCATCACATTGTTTTTATTCTGCTTATCTGGCTTAAGTTTGCAACTCAATGTGTGTCTGCAGTTACACTGGTGAGGAGGAAGGAAAACCAAACCAACCACCAAACAAACAACAAAACACCAACCAAAGAAGAGCCTCATGGCAGGGCTATGACGTTCCACAAGAGGAATCACTGGTGTCCATTTCATGGACCTCTCTCAATCCTATTAAAGTACTGTAGTCCTGATTTAAAATAGACATGTATGAAACAGTCTGAGAGCCAGTGACTAAAATGGCTTATGGATTTTTCTTTTTAAGAAGGAGGAAAACAACCCAAAAGGTGGTTTTTTATAACATTTTAAAATATACTACATAAAAATTAACAACTGCAGTAAGTAAGAATTAAAAAAATAAGTGCTTTGGTATGCAAGTAATTAGAAACACAGAAATGTGAAGATATGAATGCATATTTTCATAAAAATATGAAATTACAGACAAAAGTCGATGATGTTAGAGACAGGAATCTGACATACACACACTGAGTTCATGCAGCAACAGCCAATGCTTATTGAATGGCTGTGGGAAATGGATTTGTGAAGAATTCTCAAAACCTGACAAAAGCTCACAGTCTTGTACACCTGTATGCAAACACTGAGATAAGGTGTGCTGACTTAGGAAGGCCATGGAATAGCAATGACATTGTTGAGAGAGACTGAACTAGAAAGAAGTTTCAGTAAGTTTCAAAATATGGCCCTGCAAAAAGACTAGATATTTTAGAGCATTAGAACTGTGAAAGATGTATTGTAGCAGAACCATATGGGGAAAAATAGAGGTGATTGGTGTTAGAGTTAAGAGCAGCATTGTGGGGCAAAAGCTAATAGGTTGAAAACCATTTATAAGGTATTGTAACCAGGAAATAGGTTGGCTTCTGAAGGAATGGCATTGAGATTTACATCTCTTGTGTCTCACTATTCATCAAGACTGATAATGGAATGAAATCTCTTTAAATGCCTCTCAGTTGCCCCCTCTCTGTAAAAGCTGGGAAAACCAACAAAAGGCACCCTCTTCTATAGGGCCTTCAAATTTCCCACTCTTACATAGCTGACTGGACAAGGGTCTTAGCTCCACCAGCTCACTGGCCAATGATATGGGTGCATTCATTGTTCAAAGGGATTGGCTGAAGTCCCCTGTTTGAACTTGAATCCAGCCTATCAGTAACACACCTGGGGACTTGTTTGCTTCTACTATCCAATGGATTAGGCTGGTTGAGTTGCTGTCTTGTTATGCCACATAATCTGTGAAGCTTTAGGCCACCTATAGCTGTCACAACCAAAACTACATACACTGAACTACAATATAAAGGTTGGTACTTTAATTACTCCTTTTTTAATTGTACTTTAATTAGGTTCTTTTACATTGATGGATTTTTTTTCTTCTGAAGAGAAGCTAGGATATTGCTCAAGAAAACTGTCACATCCAATAATTAAATTCCCTGATTTCTTCTGGTGCTGAGTAAGACCTTTGACTGAAGGCAAAGAACTAGTTCTGTGTGGTTTTGTTGACTGAAGATCCAGTACCAGTTCTGCTCCCTATCATATGGGAGGATGCACCCACTGACGATCCAGTACTGTTTCTAGTTGGTGTCAGGTTGGTGAATGTGTCCCTTGATGACCCAATGCTTGCTCTGCTTGGTGTCCCGCTGGAGGATATGTTGCTTGCAGACAAACTGTAACTTCTGTCGGATATCGCACGGGAGGGTATGTCCATTGATAATCCAAAACTTGTACTTAGGTTTTGGGTCATTGGTGGACATATTGGACAGTCTGATGTCACACTGGAGGGTATGCTGCTTGCAGACCAACTGTAACTTCTGTCAGATATCTCATGGGAGGATATGTCCATTGATGATCCAAAATCTGTTCTGCTGGGTGTCACACTGGAGGATGTGTCGGTTGGAGACAGAGGGTACATTCTGTCATGTGGCCCATAGGAGAATATGTCCATTGATGATCCAAAACCTGTTCTGCTTGGTGTCACACTGGAGGATGTGTCGGTTGGAGACAGAGGGTACATTCTGTCGGATATCCCATGGGAGGACATGTCCATTGATGATCCGAAACCTTTTTTCTCTGGTGTCAAAATGGAGAGTGTGTCGGATGTAGATGGAGTGTACATTCTGCCAAGTACCCCACGGGGGGACATGTCTATTGATGATCCAAGACCTTTTTTCTCTGGTGTCACAATGGAGAATTTGTCAGATGGAGACAGGATGTACATTTTGTCGCGTACTCCCTGGGGGGACATGTCCATTGATGATTCATAACCCGTCTTCTCTGGTATCAGAACGGAGAGTGTGTCGGTTGCAGATGGAGTGTACATCCTGTCACGTACCCCATGGGGGGACATGTCCATTGATGATTCATAACCTGCTTTCTCTGGTATCAGAATGGAGAGTGTGTCGGTTGGAGACAGAGGGGACATTCTGTCAAGTGCCCCATGGGAAGACATGTCTATTGATGATCCAAAACCTGTTCTGCTTGGTGTGACACTGGAGAATGTGTCAGTTGGAGACAGAGGGTACATTCTGTCGGACATCCCATGGGAGGATATGTCCATTGATGATCCAAAACCTGTTCTGTCTGGCGTCACAATAGAGGGTATGTTGCTTGCAGACAAACTGTAACTTCTGTCGCATATCCCATGGGAGGATATGTCCATTGATGATCCAACACCTGTTCCGTCTGGTGTCACAATGGAGGGTATGTTGCTTGCAGACAAACTGTAACTTCTGTTGGATATCCTGTGGGAAGATATGTCCATTGATGATCCAACACTTGTTCTGTCTGGGGTCACATTGGATGATGTGTCGGTTGTATACAGAGTGCACGTTCTGCATGGTATCACACTGGATGGTACGCTGGATACAGGCACAGTTCTGTCTGGTGCCACACTGGAGAGCCTGTCAGTCGCATACAGAGTGGGCGTTCCACGTGATACCACACTGGATGGTACACTGGATACGGGCACAGTTCTGTCTGGTGCCACACTGGAGACTCTGTCAGTTGCATACAGAGTGGGCGTTCCACGTGGTACCACACTGGACGGTACGCTGGATACAGGCACAGTTCTGTCTGGTGCCACAACGGAGAGCCTGTCAGTCGCATACAGAGTGGGCATTCCATGTGGTACCACACTGGACTTTACGCTGGATACAGGCACAGTTCTGTCTGGTGCCACACTGGAGAGCCTGTCAGTCGCATACAGAGTGGGCGTTCCACGTGGTATCACACTGGACTTTACGCTGGATACAGGCACAGTTCTGTCTGGTGCCACACTAGAGAGCCTGTCAGTCGCATACAGAGTGGGCGTTCCACGTGGTATCACAATGGAGGGTACGCTGGATACAGGCACAGTTCTGTCTGGTGCCACACTGGAGAGCCTGTCAGTCGCATACAGAGTGGGTGTTCCACGTGGTACCACACTGGACTTTACGCTAGATACAGGCACAGTTCTGTCTGGTGCCACACTGGAGACTCTGTCAGTCGCATACAGAGTGGGCGTTCCACGTGGTATCATACTGGAGGGCATGCTGGATACAGGCACAGTTCTGTCTGGTGCCACACTGGAGAGCCTGTCAGTCGCAAACAGAGTGGGCGTTCCACGTGGTACCACACTGGAGGGCATGCTGGATACAGGCACAGTTCTGTCTGGTGCCACAATGGAGAGCCTGTCAGTCACATACAGAGTGGGCGTTCCACGTGGTACCACACTGGAGGGTATGCTGGATACAGGCACAGTTCTGTCTGGTGCCACAATGGAGAGCCTGTCAGTCACATACAGAGTGGGCGTTCCACGTGGTACCACACTGGACGGTACGCTGGATACAGGCACAGTTCTGTCTGGTGCCACACTGGAGAGTCTGTCAGTCGCATACAGAGTGGGCGTTCCACGTGGTATCACACTGGACGGTACGCTGGATACAGGCACAGTTCTGTCTGGTGCCACACTGGAGAGCCTGTCAGTCGCATAGAGAGTGGGCGCTCCATGTGGTATCACACTGGAGGGTACGCTGGATACAGGCACAGTTCTGTCTGGTGCCACACTGGAGAGCCTGTCAGTCGCACAGAGAGTGGGTGTTCCATGTGGTACCACACTGGATGGTACGCTGGATATAGGCACAGTTCTGTCTGGTGGCACACTGGAGAGCCTGTCAGTCGCATAGAGAGTGGGTGTTCCATGTGGTACCACACTGGAGGGTACGCTGGATACAGGCATACTTCTGTCTGCTGCCACAGCAGATGTTGTGTCGGTTCCAGAGACAGTATCGGTTCTAAGCTCTCCCCTGTGTGCTGGAATAAAAAAAAATAGAAAAGTAAATCAAGAGCAAATCTACGTTTCCTCTTAAATACCTCTCACAAGGGTATGTACGTGAAGTACTTATAACTGTTTGCTTCTTGTCTTAAGTGCTTATTTGAAACACACAGTGCCTGATTATAGATACTAATCTTTAATAGATAAAGGATATTAGCACAAGTATCCTGCCCTTCGAAGGGTTGGAAAACAATAGCACTTTATTTGAAGTGCTACATAATACTTACAGAGATGTTTTATCCCTCATCATTATAATTCCAAGGCTGTGTTTTTTAATCAAGTAAACAAACTTATTCTACAGTATCCCTGCCACTGTTATTGGGGAACACTTGCCCTGTTGGCCACAGAAGGGATTTGTTTTTGGATAAACTTCACTATTAACTGAAATCAACACTTAATGTTCTTCAAATATTAGTTAGGCATATTGTTGCAGGCAACATTTAATTAAATTACTGTAATATTCAAGTATGTTACAACAGTCTGACAAGTTAAAAGTTCACATTACTAGAATACTGAGTATCAAACAATTTTTTGCATAGAAAAGGCACTTTTTTTATCAAATAGCACATGTGGGGTTGAACGAATGTGTTTTTGAAAACTTTGCCTTAAGTTACATAATGCGATTTATAACATAAGTTTCATATTGTTATTATTTTCAACTGCATGATTTAAAATATTTGGTTACAACTATTATTTGTGTAAGCAAAGAAACATGACAAGGAGAGCATTTGTACTGGGATACATGCATTCCTTGGCTATGTAGTAATGTTGGCAAGTGATGCTCAGTTGATTAAAATCAGGTAAGAATTGCTAATACTCCTGTAAAAATTAGTTTCCAGGAGACATCACTGCTTGGTGTATTCAGCATTATAGACACTTCCAGATAAGTAAACACTGTCAGTATGCTTTTCTGTTTTGCTTGTACTGATATCTCCATTCTTTCATGTCTGACATCATCTCAGTAGCTGGGAAATTCTCTTTTGTGGCCTGTGTTGGTTTTGCATGGGTTTATTTTTGTTCAGGAGGGGAGAAGTCAGCCATGAAAGTGATATTTATATGAGGAGCTGCTAAAACTTCCTCCATGCCAGGCAAAACCAATTGCTGGCTCCCTCTGAGAATAGGCACACTGCTAAGTCAATTAAAAAAGCTTGTAATTGATGCCTCTATGATTATTTATGAAAGACAAAACCTTGGGAACTCTCTTTTTCTTCCTTGGAGAGGTGGGTAGGTGCCAGGGTCTTCCTGGTCCAGGGCTGGCCATGTGGCCAGGACAGCACAGCCAAGATGGGCACAGTCAGGGTGGCGCCATGTGGCGCGGCTATCTCAGTGTGGCTCACAACGAACTTTATTTGCTTAGCTGCTTTTAGCCAACCATGTTGCCAACAGAATGGCCAGAAGTGGTGGCAGTGGATTTTTTTTCCCCCTTTTGGTGCACTGCATGAAGAGAGGCACTGAGTAGAGCTGGCAGCTGGTGCGTCCCACGTGGCGCCAGCGGGAGCCATGTGATCAGCTGTGAGGGGCATGGCGAGCAATTGCCCAGTGTGAAGCCTGGATGGGATCAACCTTTCAACGCTGCAGAGGTCTATAAAACTTTTCAATTGATAGAACTTGAGAACAAATAGACTTACGAACGCTGATTCTCTCCTGAGTCAAAGAAAAGGAAAAGGGGAAGACATACGAGGAGAACAACATGGCGACACTAAGGTGGGTGCAGAAGAGGGAGGAGGAGGTGCTTTGGGCCTCAGAGCTGAAACGCTCCTGCAAGCTGTGGTGAGGACTATAATACAACAATCTATTTCCTTGTAATTCATTAAGTGCATGGGGGGAATACAGAAATCACCTGCAGCCTGTGAGAAAAAGGTGCTCATCCTGGAACGTGTGGATGCTGACAAGCTGTGATCAAGTGAAAGACTTGAAAGAGAGAGAGAAGCCTTGCTTCCAGAGATAGAAGAAAAATACCTTTGCTTTTATACTAGAACAGCTTATCCTTAAAACCCCATGAACCAAATGGCCCATGAAAAAACAGTTGTGGAAAGACTTCTTTGCCCTTGGAAGTGACTCATGTTGCAGCAAATCTGGGCAGGGCTGCTACTCGTGAAAATTAGAATCACATTGGAAAAGTTCACAGAGAACTGCCTCCTGTGGAAGAGACTCCATGGCGATAGTGAAGCCCTGGAAAAAGTTAAAGATAGAATCTAAAATGTTAAGCTTTGTGCTTTCCCAGATCAACTGCACCTGCGTAAGCAGTATGATAAATTATATAATTGTTAGATATGATGATTGTTTAGTAATTAAATATAATTATTATGTAACCATAAGAAGGATAATGAGAAACTATGTTGGAAATTCACAGGGGGGCTTCATTTATGTATACAATAGAACAATATACGTTTAATAATTAACATGAAAGTTATATAACGACAGAGTATAAAAACACGATCATTTCGGATGTATGGTCGGAGTGAGATTTGGGTTGAATATACCCCTGACACCCAGAGCTCTTAATAAAAAGCACCGCATATAATCCCTCCGTGATTATGTATTTTTGAACGCTAACAATGGTACAGCAAAAAAGACACCTCTCCCTAAGCAGAATGAAGAAAGACTTTTAGAAGTGACAAACTGACTAAAAGCCCCATGTTTAGTCTCCCTCTGTTGTTGGTCAGAAGGAAAGAAAGGCTATGGAAGGGTTTTAAATTTCATTATTCTTTTTTAATTTCATTAATAGATTTTTCTTTGTATATTTTAAAGTTTTGAGCCTGTTTTGCCTTTAAAGTGTTTTACTTCTAATCCTTATCTCACCCCATCAGCTTTTTAATTATTCTTTCCCCCTCCTCTGCTCAATTGTGGCAGAGGCGAATAAGTAAAGGATTTTTTGTACCTGCACTGGCTTTTAATGCACTGTAGGTGCATTGGCTTTTAGCCAATGTTAAACCCACTACACTATCAGATTTTACTTTACTTACTATCATTGTAAGAACATTTACATGTTTCAAAGCAAATAAACCATTCACTAGCAGTAGTAAGAAAAAGTTAAAATTATTTGAGGTCCACATTTACTGAATTCTGTCCTACACTACTTCCAAGAAAAAAAGTGCAAGACAGAGGGTGACAAGAAAAAAGCCCAGTCTGACAAATTTCTACAACTTAGAGAAAGCAAAGTCTAAAAATCAAGGAAATTCAAAGAACTGCAATGGTTTTGGTTGCAAGAAAAGGCTATTACAAAAACATTAATGGTTTAAAACAGAAAGAAAGGAAAAAGCCTTTAAAAAAAATTTAAAATAGTAATGAAAGAAAAAAAATCAAAAACCAAATACCCATCCACCTGCCACCAACACTCCCCAAAATAAAAAAAACCCAAACAACCAAGCAACCAAACACAAACAAAAATAAAAATAACCAAGCAAATGGGGACCACTAGAAAAAAACACTACTAAAAATTACAAAAATTTTAATCCTTGTCTTAGCTTTCATCATCCCGTTCCTCTTCAGAAAAATGTCTCTGAACATTTCTGTTTGCACTAGTTTTAATGCTACATTATGTAATGCTGCATTTACAATTAAGTGTTTTGTGCGTTTACGATTAAGTGTTGTTGCATTTGACGACAGAAGCTGTGCAGCATGAAGGGAGATGCAGGCTGAGAACCCACATCCTGTAATTGCTTGAAAAGCACACTTACCAGCAGGAGCAGGATTAGGAGCAGGAGCTCTACCAGCTGCTTGGGGTGAAATGTGAGGCTGAAGAAGATCTGTTTAGTAAAAGTAAGTCATAATAAGCAAGGAAATGCACAGAAATGAAATAGTTACGGTTACAAAGAAAGGTGATTACAAAATGTTAATGGTTTAAAACAGAAAGACAGGGAAAAGCCTTTGGTTAAAAAGAAAGAAAGAAAACAATTAAAAGAAGTAAAAAAAGAAAAAATCAAAAATCAAACACCCACCCACCCACCTCAACCACTCCCCAAAACCAAAAAATTCCAATCAACCAAGCATCCAAACCCAAACTAAAACCAAAAAACTCCACAAGGAAATAGGAGCCAATAATAAAAAACATTAGAGTAATAATTTTAATCCATGTGTTAGCTTCCACCACCCCCTTTTCTCTTCTGAAAAAAGTCTCAGAACATTTCTCTTAGCACTAGTTTTAATACTCCCTTATGTTTATATTTAAGTATTGTTTCCCAGAGAAGCTGTGCAGCATGAAGGGAGATGCTGTCTGGGAACCCACATTCAAGTGACTTTAATTGCTTGAAAAGCACAAAGCACACTTACCCACAGGAACAGGAGCAGCAGCAGGAACAGCAACAGGAGGAGGAGGTGGAGGAGGAGGTGGAGGAGGAGGAGGCGCAGAAGCAGGAGCAGGAGGTGGAGGTGGAGGAGGTGGTGGAGGAGGAGGAGGAGGAGGAGGAGGAGGTGGAGCAGCAGCAGGAGCAGGAGGAGGAGGAGGAGGTGGTGGAGGAGGTGGAGGAGGAGGTGGAGGAGGAGGTGGTGAACCACCTGCTTCAGATTCAATGTGGCGGTGTGAAGATTCTGTTTGGTGAAAGCAAATTGTAAAAATCAAGGAAATGCACAATACTGGAATGGCTGTGTTTGCAAGGAAAGGCTGCTACAAAATGTTAACGGCTTCTAACAGCAAGAAAGGGAAAAGCCTTTGTTAAAAAGAAACGAAGGAAGGAAGGAAGGAAGGAAGGAAGTGGCGGAAGGAAGGAAGTGGCGGAAGGAAGGAAGTGGCGGAAGGAAGTGGCGGAAGGAAGGAAGTGGCGGAAGGAAGGAAGTGGCGGAAGGAAGTGGCGGAAGGAAGGAAGTGGCGGAAGGAAGGAAGTGGCGGAAGGAAGGGGCGGAAGGAAGGAAGTGGCGGAAGGAAGGAAGTGGCGGAAGGAAGTGGCGGAAGGAAGTGGCGGAAGGAAGTGGCGGAAGGAAGTGGCGGAAGGAAGGAAGGAAGGAAGGAAGGAAGTGGCGGAAGGAAGGAAGGAAGGGGCGGAAGGAAGGAAGTGGCGGAAGGAAGGAGGGAAGTGGCGGAAGGAAGGAAGGAAGTGGCGGAAGGAAGTGGCGGAAGGAAGTGGCGGAAGGAAGGAAGGAAGTGGCGGAAGGAAGGAAGGAAGTGGCGGAAGGAAGGAAGGAAGTGGCGGAAGGAAGGAAGGAAGGAAGGAAGGAAGGAAGGAAGGAAGGAAGTAAGTGGCGGAAGTAAGTGGCGGAAGGAAGTGGCGGAAGGAAGTGGCGGAAGGAAGGAAGGAAGGAAGGAAGGAAGGAAGGAAGGAAGGAAGGAAGGAAGTGGCGGAAGGAAGTGGCGGAAGGAAGTGGCGGAAGGAAGTGGCGGAAGGAAGGAAGTGGCGGAAGGAAGGAAGGAAGGAAGGAAGGAAGGAAGGAAGGAAGGAAGGAAGGAAGGAAGGAAGGAAGGAAAGAAGGAAGTGGCGGAAGGAAGGAAGTAAGTGGCGGAAGGAAGTGGCGGAAGGAAGTGGCGGAAGGAAGTGGCGGAAGGAAGGAAGGAAGTGGCGGAAGGAAGTGGTGGAAGGAAGTGGCGGAAGGAAGTGGTGGAAGGAAGTGGCGGAAGTGGCGGAAGTGGCGGAAGTGTCGGAAGGAAGTGGCGGAAGTGGCGGAAGGAAGTGGCGGAAGGAAGTGGCGGAAGGAAGTGGTGGAAGGAAGTGGCGGAAGGAAGTGGCAGAAGGAAGTGGTGGAAGGAAGGAAGGAAGTGGCGGAAGGAAGGAAGGAAGGAAGTGGCGGAGGGAAGGAAGGAAGGAAGTGGCGGAAGGAAGGAAGGAAGGAAGTGGCGGAAGGAAGTGGCGGAAGGAAGGAAGTGGCGGAAGGAAGGAAGTGGCGGAAGGAAGGAAGCAAGTGGCGGAAGGAAGTGGTGGAAGGAAGTGGCGGAAGTGGCGGAAGGAAGGAAGGGGCGGAAGGAAGGAAGGAAGGAAGTGGCGGAAGGAAGGAAGGAAGTGGCGGAAAGAAGGAAGTGGCGGAAGGAAGTGGCGGAAGGAAGTGGCGGAAGTGGCGGAAGTGGCGGAAGTGGCGGAAGGAAGGAAGGAAGGAAGGAAAGGAAGGAGGAAAACAAACAGTAATATTTAAAAAAAAAAGAGAAACTAAACACCACCCACCCCACTGCCAACATTCACCAAAACCAAAAAACCCAACCAACCAAGCAACCAAACCCAAATAAAAATCAAAAAAACATCCAAATGAGGTCCAGTAGAAAAAACGTTACAGTAGTAATTTTAATCCCTGTGTTATCTTCCACCATCCCCTTTCTCTTCTGGAAAGTCACAGAATGTTTTCTGTTTGCACTACTTTTATTGCTCCATTATGTTTACACTTTAAATTATTGTATTTTCCTACAGAAGCTCTGCAGCATGAAGAGAGATGATGGCTAGGAACCCACATCCAAGTGACTGTAATTGCTTGAAAAGCACACTTACCATCATGAGGTGGAGCAGGAGGACTACTGGCTGCTTGGAATGAAACAATAGGTTGAAAAATATCAGATTACACAAAGTAAATTTACTTCAGCACAGGTAAATTTAGAAAATAAGGAAATGCACAGAACTAAAATGGTTACGGTAGAAAGGAAAGATGATTCAAAAAATGCTAATGCTTTATAACATAATGAAAGGAAAAAGTCTTTGGCTACAAAAAAAAAGAAGTAATAAAAGAAAAAATTGAAAATCAAACACTCACTCATCCACCACCACTCACCAAAACCAAAAAATCCAATGAGCCAAGCAACCAAACCCAAGCTAGAATCAAACAGATCCAAGCAAATAGGAACAAATAGAAAAAAACACTACAGTAGTCATTTTAATCCTTGTGTTAGCTTTTACCATCCCTTTTCTCTTCTGAAAAAAGTCTCAGAACATTTTTTTTAGCACTACTTTTCATTCTCCCATTAGTATTGTCTGCTTAGAAAAGCTGTGCAGCATGAAGGGAGATGCTGTCTGGGAACCCATATTCAAATGACTTTAACTGCTTGTAGAGCTCAAAGCACACTTACCCACAGGAGCAGGAGCAGCGACAGGAACAGCAACAGGAGCAGGAGGAGGAGGAGGTGGAGGTGGTGGAGGTGGAGCAGGAGGTGGTGACCCCTCTGCTTCAGAGTCAATGTGGGAGTGTGAAGATTCTGTTTGGAGAAAGTAAATTGTAAAAAGCAAGGAAATCCACAATACTGGAATAGTTGTGTTTGCAAGGAAAGGCCATTACAAAATGTTAATAGCTTCTAACAAAAAGAAAGGGAAAAGTCTATGAAGGAAAGGAAATTGCAAGGAAAGGAAATTACAAGGAAATTACAAGGAAATTTCGAGGAAAGGATATTTCAAGGAAAGGAAATTTCAAGGTAAGGAAAGTAAAGGAAATTTCATGGAAAGGAAATTTCATGGAAAGGGAAAGGGAAAGGGAATTTCAAGGAAAAGAAAGGGAATTTCAAGGAAAGGAAAGGAATATGAAAGCTAATTTCAAGAAAAGGATATTTCAAGGAAAGGAAAGGAAATTTCAAGAAAGGAATGTCAAGGAAAGGAAAGGTCAAGGAAAGGAAAGGAAATGTCAGGAAAGGAAATGAAATGTCAGGAAAGGAAATGTCAGGAGAGGAAAGGAAAGGAAATGTCAGGAAAGGAAATGTCAGGAAAGGTCAGGAAAGCAAATGTAGGGAAAGGAAAGGAAATGTCAGGAAATGTCAGGAAAGGAAATGAAATGTCAGGAAAGGAAATGAAATGTCAGGAAAAGAAAGGAAAGGTATGGAAAGGAAAGGAAAGATTTGGGAAGGAAAGATTTGGGAAGGGAAGGGAAGGGAAGGGAAGGGAAGGGAAGGGAAGGGAAGGTTCCGGGAAGAGAAGGTTCCGGGAAGGTTCCGGGAAGGTTCCGGGAAGGGAAGGTTCCGGGAAGGGAAGGTTCCGGGAAGGTTCCGGGAAGGGAAGGGAAGGGAAGGAAAGGAAAGGAAAGGAAAGGTTCAGAAAGGAAAGGAAAGGAAAGGAAAGGAAAGGAAAGGAAAGGAAAGGAAAGGAAAAAGGAAAGGAAAAAGGAAAGGAAAGGAAAAAGGCAAGGCAAAGGCAAAGGCAAGGCACGGCAGGGCAAGGAAAGGCAAGGCAAATAAATGAAATGTCAGGAAAGGGAAAGGGAATTTCAAGGACAAGAAAGGAAATTTCAATGAATGGAAATTTCAAGGACATTTGAAGAAAAGGGAATGAAAGGATATTTCAAGGGAAGTTCAACAACAGGCAAGGAAATTTCATGGACAAGAAAGGAAATTTCAAGGAAATTTTAGGGAAAGGAAATTTAAGGAAATGAAATGTCAAGGAAATGTCAAGGAAATTTCAAGGAAGTTTCAAGGAAAGGAAATTTCAAGGCAACGAAAGGAAACTGCAAGGAAATTTCAAGGCAGGGAAATTGCAAGGAAAGGAAATTTCAAGGAAATTTTAGGAAAAGGAAATTTCAAGGCAAGGAAAGGATATTTCAAGGAAATTTCAAGGAAGTTTCAAAGAAAGGAAATTTCAAGGCAGGGAAATTGCAGGGCAAGGCAAGCAAATTGCAAGAAAATTGCAAGGAAATTGCAAGGAAAGGAAATTTCAAGGACAAGAAAGGAAATTTCAAGGAAATTTTAGGGAAAGGAAAGGAAAGGAAAAGTCAAGGAAAGGAAATTTCAAGGAAATTTTAGGGAAAGGAAAGGAAACAAAACGTCAAGGAAATTGCAAGGAAGTTTCAAGGCAAGGAAATATCAAGCAAATTTCAAAGCAAGGCAAGGAAATTTCAAGGAAATTTTAAGGAAAGGAAATTTTAAGGCAAGGAAATTGCAAGGAAATTTCAAGAAAATGAAAGGAAATTTCAAGGAAAGGACAGAAAATTTCAGGAAAAGGAAAAGATATTTCAAGGAAGTTTCAAGGAAAGGAAATTTCAAGGCAAGGAAAGGAAATTGAAAGGAAAAGAAAGGGAAGGGAAGCAAAGTTCCAGGAAAGGAGGAAGTAAAGTAATATTAAAAAAAACCAACAACTCAAAAACCAAACACATACCCACCCACTACCACCACTCCCCAAAACCAAAACAAATCCAGCCAAGCAACATTCAAACTACAACAAAAAAAGACCCTAATCAAATAATGACCAATAGAAAAAAAATACAGTACTAATTTTAAGTGCTGTGTAAATCTTCACCACCTTCTTTCTCTTCTGAAAAATGTCTCTGAACATTTCTGTTTGCACTAATTTTATTGCTTCGTTATGTTTACAATTAAGTGTTGTTGTATTTTCCTACAGAAGCTGTGCAGCATGAAGGGAGATGCTGGCTGGGAACCCACAACCAAGTGACTATAATTGCTTGCAAAGCACACTTACCATCAGTAGCAGGAACAAGAGGCACAAAAGCTGCTTCAGATTCAACGTGAGCCTGTGAAGATTGTCTTCCTGTTCTTAATGCTTCAACTCCGGCAGCTGCCAGTGAGTAGAGATCCCAAAGACGTCTAAACATGTTCTTTAAATAAAAGTAAAAGGAATCATTAGTGCCAGGCAAGCTACACTTAAATGCCAAATAGCACACATCCAAATTTGTTACAAAAGACAGATTTTTTTTTTTTTTTTTAGCAGAGAAATCAAATACAGTTTGTAAGCCAGGCAGATTCTCAGTCCCAGGACCTGAACATCAAAAAGGTCTAACACTGGATTTTGTATTTCTTCTAGAATGTTGAATACTAATGTAATTGAGGAGCAGGGAATGTGTCCACACCCTAGTTAGAAAATGCTTTGATGTTTTCAAGCATGGAGTACAGCCTTGAGCTCTTGATAAAATTTTTTCATTTTATTTAAATACAAGACTCACTGCAGGTTCAATTTCTGTTCACAAAAAATTACCACATAGTTTCAAGCTAATGCTCACACTTCCAAGACAAGTCAATTTACTAATCCTTCCACTCCACAGCAAAAAAATTAGCTTGCAGTAACAAAAGAAACATTGTAAACCTGCAGACCTCTGAAAACAAATAATCTGATTGCACTATAACTGGAAAAATGTAACTGTTTCCATGTATGTAGTGAAAATGTCCCAATTTTGTTTTATTGGTTAAGATTGATGATAAAGTTAGCAGGACAAGAGAGCACAGATGATTTGGCAGTACTGGTAAGTTTATATCCACCCCAAGTAGTCTACTACTGTTGAACAACAACTAACTGTTGAAATTATTGGTCTTCTTTACAATGGGTAATCATATTTTATTTGTTATAATTTTTCCCTTCAGATAATATGAAATTGGACTTTTGAATGTAAACCTGTGATACAGACAAAAATCAGCTTAGTACCACAAACAGGGATTTACAAAGATTTTTCAGTTTTCCTTTCCTTGGTTTCACATTGCTGATCTTCATAATAGATGTTAATCCAGCTAAAATCAATCAGGTTGTTTCACTATGGTGTCTAGGAAACAGCAGTGGCAAATTAACCCATATCACATATTTTTTCACCAGAAAAAAACCTCCAAAATGTCTTGGTTCTGTGGTTCTAGTCCTAACAGAGGATTCTTGCAGATTATAAGGCCTTTAATTGAAATATGCTCATCACAGACTAACTAAGGCAGTTCTACAGGATGTGCCTGCAAACAACTCCACTGTTTTCAGCGACAAGTGTCCCTAAAAAGACTCCTAAATGCTTACCTCACTCAAGATTACAGGATTGCCCTTAATACAGTTTGGCATGGAGTAAAATTAAAATCCATAAGGTGACCTCTGTCTATAAAAAGGCAAATTTTATCATAAAACCTCAATAATGTGCTTGGAAAGGAATCAAACAGGAACTAGAGATAAGGGCAGAGGAGAGAGAGAGGGAAAAGGGGGAAAGAGAGATGTGAAAAGGGAGAAAGAGGAAAAGGGGTGGAGAAAAGGAAGTTCACAGTGACACGGACTGAGCCATTGGTGCTCTTCGTCCTGAGTAACCAAGTGCACCTGAGGCTGCTAGGTGAACAAGAACTTTACAGTTCTGCCCACCAGCAAGCTTCCTAGAACATACTGTGTTATTTTATACCACAAGCACTCTGTGCAAATATGAAATGCAGCTTTTTGTGTTTATGATTCTCTTCTGGAGAGAAAGAGGGAACAGACTGCAGATGTTTCTGCAATCATTGTGAGGTCAAAAAAGAACGGGGGGGGGCTTAAAAAAAAAAAAAGGAAAAAAAGCAGCATCCACTACCAAATTAGAAAATCAGGATTTAAAAGCTGGTGATTGCCACAATGCCTCCTGTGGAAAGATGCCACCTCTGGGACCTTTTGTGCAGCTCTAAAATGGATCATCACTGTACTGGGGAAATATTTGTAATTCTACCCTTTGACAAAAAAGTTCATCAGTGCTAATTAAGCCTCATTGGACTCTTAAGGCATTATATATTTCATATTTCCATATTTTAGCGTGGAAACATGATAATGCACACATAATTTATGTCTTTATCATATTAAAATGTAGGTATGCATGCAAGAGGGCAACAGTGAGAAATTTCCACTTTGGAATCTGCCTTTCTTGAATGTTTGATTTTGTGACCTCGACCCTGCAATTATATACTTATACTGCATTAGAACAGAAAATCTACAATCAATTGGAAGGAATCACTGTGCTTACACACTGTATACAATACTTACCTTGTCTAAGTTCCTTGCAGTTCACTTCATTACCTACTCTCTCTCTAATTCAGACAGAGAAGTACAATGAAAGAAATATGTATTCACTCTGCCTTTTTCTCTCTCATTAGGAAAAAAATTCTGTTTTAGCACTAAAGTATTCTGCACAACTATAAAGACTAAGGCATAGTTTATGTAGAAGACCAAACTCACAAACAATAAGGATGCATTGCACTGAATCTGCATTCAGAGATGAAAATATGGCACATTATTGCTAAATTTCTCTTTTTTTTCCACTCATTGTTTTGTCCTAAAAAAATTAGTATTTTAAAATGTGCAAGTCTTTAAACCTACATAAGCAAAATAGCTTCTATATTTAAACATTCTAAATAGCAATCTCTTTTAAATGAGGAATGCTCTAAACACCACAGTTAATTCTAGAACTGTGGATTGAAAAAAATCTGATACTGACCAAGAAGGAGCCTGAAAATCTCATCTTTTTTGTTTGGTTGGTTTTGCTTTTTTGTGGGGATCTTAGTTTTGGTTTTGTTTGTGGGTTTTTCTTAATTAGTCTTGTGTATATTAATGGGAAAAAAAGTGAAGAGGATAGAGAGATATTAATTTCCAAATATATACATTTCTGTCCATGTTTGTTTTCCCATCCGTTATTTAATACTGTAACTGCAAAACTGAAAGCTGACATTATCTCTGAAATACCATGTGCAAGAGTATACATGGAAATTCTTTCAACTGTTGACTGCAATACTTGTTCTCCACATGCTCAGAGCATAATCTGTCTGCCTGTTGTAGCTCAGATGCAAAAAAAAGAAAGAAAATAATAAAAAAAAACCAACAGGATTGGTTTTAGACTCTAACCTGGAATGAGCTAGGCTCTGGCCTGTCTCTCATTGCTTCCTCTGAAAGGGTCTTCAGGCTGGGGAGTGGCATGGCTGCTGCAGCATCTGATGCCACAGCCTCTTCTCTGACCTAAAGGGAAAATACCCCAGCATCAGTGGTTATTTTCCTCCAGACACACCAGCAGGGATGAACCATGTCCCCTTGAGCCTGTTGAGTGGACCTGCATTAATCACTGGACCTAACATCCATGAATAAAGTACGACTGATTGAATTTTCATTGCAAATAAATCTCTTCATTCACAGTTCTAGGAGAGAATGCTACCAAAAAAAACCCCAAAACAAACAAACAAACAAAAAAAAAACTACCCTGCCCTGAAAAGAGAAAGGCAGAGGACATGGCACAACGTATGTATTACTGTAAAAACACAGCAGTTGCTGCATGACATTCACTTCCAAAGTTTGAAAGAAGTCAGTATGAAGATGGTGGTGGCACAAAGGAAATTTCCTATCAGCACAGTTTGCTGTAGGTGAAACACACAGTTTAGGTTCTGTCACTTTCAATCAGTATTATAGGAAAGAGACTTGAAAAAGGTATCTGAAAATAAAGTTAACAACAGTTTTGGTGAATACAGACAGTAAAATAAAGAAGAGATTCCCATTTTGCTACGAATTAAAGATGTAGTAAGGGAAATCGACACTCCAAGGTAATGAAAACATTTCTTTTGCTCGGCACCGCTGTAGATTAAAAGCAGTTATAAAACCATCTGCCATCAGAGCTACAGTTGAAAATATTCCTTTCTCCTAAATAATTAATATGTACAGCTTTGTTGGACCTTCAAATAGTCCTATACCAGGCTACACTTGTACAAGTCAGAGAGAAAACTTGAGATTATTATTAAATTTAAAATGAGCTTTAAAAAAATACCATGGAAGTTTCTGACCACACATTATGACTTCCTGCATTTTCTTTTCCTATTTATAATGTTTCAGAGGTTAAAGTAGCAGACACAAAGCAAATGTTTTATGGCCACCAAGTATGTGATCTCTCATTATTCAGTAGAGGGTTAACCACAACAATCACAATTTTTTGTATGTTGCATTAGTCTTGGCAACCAGAAATAGTGCTCAGCGAGGGAAGGAAAGTGAATTTTGTCATAACTTCTACATTTAGAACAAGCTGTGTGTATACTACAAACTTGCATTTTATTCCACTATAGTTTTTAAGACGGTAGAAGTTGAGGGAGGAAACTTCAACTCTAAGGAAAGAAAGTTGCTTTGCAACAACTTTTCTCCTCCCCTGAGGATAAACAGTTCTAAGGGTTTGGGATGTTTGGAACACAAATCAGAGGGAGCACTTCAAATTCTTACCTCATTCAGGGTGGCCTCCACAGCTTTCACATGATTAATGATCAACTCTTCATCTCTATCATAAAAGAAACAAACAAAACAATGGAGTAACTTTACAGAACTGAAGCTCTTCCAATGTAGAAATTATTCTTCAGCTACTTTATGGTTTTGATGTCTTGTAAAATAACTGCTGATAAACTGTTAAGATTTTCTCTTTTTCATATCTCCAATGCAAATCCTAAAAATAGTTCATACTGGTGCATTTGGTGCATTTCCATATGAAAGATGCTTCTGTTGAGGATAAGCAATTAAAATTAATGTAATTATATGCCTATCAATGAACAACTATCATGGCTTGGATATAGAGGTCATTAAAAGTCTCTAGCAGGATGGTATTATATTCTTGTATTAGAAAACACTGACAGATTCTGTTTATTTCATCTGCTTTGCTTATATGTTCCAAAGAGAGAAAAAAATCCCTATTTGTTGTGAAGAGCTGCTAGAATAATGAAGGGAAAGTTGTCTTTGTTGATATTCAGTTGCTATACACAGAAAAAAAAAAGCCATTTTTAAAGTCTCTTCACATGAAAAAAATCTTTTCTGGATATATGCGTGGCCACAAAGAAGAATGTCCAAAATAGATTGGGGTGATTAGGATGGAAAGGACAAGCTTTCTAGAACAAATCCTTCTGCAGGTGACAGCTGCTTTGATCAAATCCTACCAAATAACATTTGTCATTTTCATTAGCTTGTTAAACATTTCATTGAGGATCATACAAATGGCATTATTTCCCTCGTGCATAAAGCCCTTAAAGCTTCTCAGATTTTGGTCTTCAGAGGTCAAATGAACCCATGTATGACTAAAGTTTTTTCAGATCCTAGCCATGGAACAATAATATTCACAATACATGCTTCATACTACAGTAAGTATTAGAAAACAAAGTCTGCAAAGTTGTTTTTTTTTTTTTTTTAATCTGATCATTTGGTGTAAGAATTGGTTAGTAATAAGCTCCTTCAAGTCATGGGGGCTCCTTTTGACTACCAGTCTTTTCAAAACCAGTGCCTGAGCCTTTCCTTCCACTCTATGTTGTGGTGTAAGTGGTATGGGGATTAGGTGTAAATCCAAAACTCCCTGAAATCAGCTGGAAGATCTGTCTTGTACCAAAGGAAAGGCTAGGTCCAAAATGGGTTTCAGTCCCTTTGGCAGTGAAGACTTGTCCCCTAGCTGACGATTCTGTACTTACTATAAATAAATTGTATCTGTCTATAACAAAATGGCATGGAAACACAGAGAACTAACAATCATTTCTTAAATAAACAGAACTTTAAGGATCTGCCAAAGAGATATCAGATCAGTAAAATCGGGCAGGTCTTTTGTTTGCCAGATATCTCAGCATCCAGCATTTGGAGCACTATTATGGGATAACTGAATAAAATGTATGACCTAGTATTTTGAACTACCACTTTTGTTTTTAGAAGACTATGTCTGAATTTCAAAAAAAAGGAGACAGATGTACTTTGCTCTTCTAACCTTACACTGTCCAGGGCTAAAACACTGCCCATAGAAGTAGGAATTTAAATTTTTATACATTTCAAGTGATATCCCCCACGCCCCAGGGCTCACATTGCTCCCTGTTCCCGGATGGCACGTTCTGACTCCTGGAGAGTCTCCTGCAGCCGCTGCCGGTACTGCTCTATGTCTTTCAGGAGTCTATTCTGGTGATCCAGAACTTGGTCTCTTCTCCTCAGCTCCTCCGCTGCATTAGAGAGGCTCTGCCAGCAGAGAGCAGAGTTGCTATTTAGCCCAAATAAACTTCACTTTATGCCACTGGCTGCTGACCAACATGGAAGACAAATTTATTGTGAAGTAGATTTGGACCACTGCATACTACAGTTTTATGAATTTCCTAGCAAAAGCATTAATGACTCAGAATCCCCCCAGTTTTTAGTATATTTGCCACGTATAAATAAGTTTTAGAAAACAAAATGATTGTAGGTAAAAAGCCCAAATCAAACCCTCACTGAAGACTTTTTCTTAAATTGTTAAAAATAAAACATCCATAGCTTAAGAAAAAAAATTGAGTCTTTGAAGTGTTTTCTCAGTAGCTTAAAATTCTCAGAAGACTGAGTAGTGTGTGTATTTACTCCTGTTATTTTATTTATACAAGGACTGCACTATTTGGCTTATTTAACAGAAGGTAAAGCTCTGGTGACTGTTCCAGAAGAATAACATTACCATCAGAGGTACAGTGGAGACTTGGCTTCTATCTTTGTTGGCACATGAGTGCAATTCCAGTGTATTACTCAGCTCCTGAATCCGTTGCTGGTGTTCTTGTAGAAGCAATTTTGCCTCATGCTCACGCTGCAAAGCATTATCTAACTCCTTGTGTATATTGTCTTGGTTGATTCTCTGGAAAGAAAAAGAAGTTTGCCTGATTCTGTAATTATATTCAGTGCTTTCCCTACCACTAAGTGAGTTTCACTTGCAAACCCACCAAATTCCAAAACAAATGCGTGCTTAGGATTAGTATTGAGGTTTTCTTAACATGAAGACAAATCACTGAACAGTAAAATGGCAGACCAGTTAATTACTGTGTTTTTCAAAAAGAACATTCATGTAAAGTCTTGGCATTCATTATTCTTGTCAAAGTAGCACCCTAGGATGCAAAACTTCAATATTTAGAAGGAAAAATATGCAGATCAGTGTTCAGAAACTTAGTGGATAGCTTATTAATCCTTGTAAACACCTTTGTCGACTGTTCTTCTCCTCCAAGAACTGTTCCAGACATAAGAAATAATTCTTCAAGGAAAGTCGTCATCTACATTTCAACTACAACCTAAAACGTGACAACTTTCATCTGACTGTCCCAAAACCACTAAGGGAATAAAACCTGTTAAGAACAAAACTGAAGATGATTAGAGATTTTTGAGTAAGAAAAAATCCGTTTTACTAGCTAGGAACAGGAAGGACAATGGGTGAGACATTATCTAGCAGATATTCTCTGCTTGGAAGTGTTTGGATTGGGACACACTGACAGGTTCTACCAACTAGGTTTCAGGTTAGGGAACCCACAGTGTTTCAGTAAGTCAATCAGCAACAGCAAAAGACTCAGGGGAATTTTGGGCATTTGTGCTACTGAGAATGTTGGAGAATGCTTTTTCTCCCCTGCCATAAAGTAACTTCTTCAGGGAAACAGACCCACTAAAATTTGTATTGTATTTATTATAACAACATCCATTACTATGTTATTCATCAACATCCATTCAGAGTTTAAACTGCTAAATTTATATTTCATGAACTTCTCATGAACAGTCTTATTGAATATGTTCATTCCAGCTGACTTTACTCTGTGGAAGTGAAATCTTCTTTTAGGATACATAAATCACATCAACATTTCCAACAAATGGGAAAACCCGGATTGCTGAAGACCAACCTGTAATTTATACAGGATACCTCCTTCTACAAATCAAAAGGAAACTCCAGTGGAAAAGGGTATTTCTAAATACATCTGTCTTCTAGTTTAGTGGCATTTACTGGACAAGTTTTCTGGAAAATTCTATTGAAAGTAAATCAATTTTATGCTTGTTTTCCAAAATAAAACAAAAATGTGTAGAAAGGAGAATCTCTTTTAAGCAAGAGAGTCTCCAAGTCAAATGTACTTACACGCTGAAGTTCATTTAATTGCTCTTGCAGTCTGCAGGCTTCTTCAGCATCTTTCTGCATCTCACTGAAAGCCCATCTGCATTCTGCAAGCTGCAGGTGCAGTGAGTGGGACTCTACCTCTGCTGCATGAAGCCTTCGTAAAAATCCAAATATTTCTTGCTGCAAGATTGCTATGTTTCTCTGTCAGCAAACAAAAACAAGTTGATGGGCTATACAATCTGCTATTTTAGCAATAAAATAAATCATATTTAGGACCCAAGAAAGTGAAGACAAAACTATCATTTTTTCCTCTCTCCCTAAAAGACATACACAAAAGTCTGAACCTGTCACCTACCAAGGGTTACTGAAAATTCTGTTTACAAAGAATTACTATTTTCACCTAAAGTCTACTATAAAAGATTATGAGAGAAAGTGTTTGTCTTTTCATTTTGGTCAAAGAGAAGAAGGTTATCTTTACTGAAAGAAAGGATGGTAAACATGAGAAAATAGAAAACAATAATAAACTATAAATAAAAAACAATAGAAAACAATAATAAATAACACTTACATCAAGCCACAGGCAAATTTGTTCTTATAAGCTAAAACAGATGTGATAGAACTTGGAAAAAAATATTTTACTTGGATACACTAACCCTCCTCCAAAAATTCTTTGACAATAAACAAAAAGACCTATTCACACCCTAATGTGTGACAAATCTACTTCTGAGTGTTCATACAGTGGTACTTCATTGTCATGGACTCATAACCAGCCTGAAACAAAATAAATGGTACTATCAAGGGAGCTTCACCATTGCTGTAAACCTTCTATTTTCCTGAAGGAGGACTGTAATCCGCTTACTGTGCTGGGCAGTCTGTCATACAATCCAGCTTCCAGGGCCTGGGCATTTACTCTCTGGAGCCCACGAGCCAGCCTCTGTATCAGGGAGTCCCTCTCCAGGTAAGGTCTATACCCACAAGCGTTCCGTTGAACTGTCTCCATCAGTACGCTCAGGTTGTCCATTAGTTTTGCGAAGCAGTTCCTGGCTGCACCGATAAGTGAGTGTCCAGAAAGCCAGGACTCTGCATCTTTAAGAAATAACAACACAAAGGAAACATCAAGCAGGTTATTAGTTCCCATTTCTTGTAATATACCATTCTTTTTCATTTATACAAGATGGAACCTGTAAATAGTCTGAAACACAGAATACTGAATCTGAAACACTGTTCAAACTTTGCTTTTTGATTTTCAATTTATTGAAAACAGCATGATCAAAGAAGAAAATGCCTGAAACTGAATCTAAACACATTTGATTCAATGGCAACTTTTATACCAATTTAGTGTTTAGCCTTTTGGAAAATGCATTGCCTTGTCTTTGTCCTGCTGTTTCCCTTTATTCACATAAATTATCCCTCTTCTAATATCCTTTTTTCTGTGATAAAAATGTGAGGACTCTAAAAGTAGAGTTTAATAAAGAACCAGGGATGGCAGCAATGCAGATGAACCAAGGGAGCCTGTATCAGTTCTCACTGTAAATAAACTCCATAAACACCCTGAAGCCTTCAGCTTCCATGGCTCTATATACTGAAAGGATAAAATATCCTATCAGCTGTTAAAGAAAATTAATCTGTTCCAACAGTACAGAGATGTGATCATTCAGAGAATGCAGAAAAGAGTTATTATTTTATCCTGCAATGAAATTACTCCGTCAGGGAAACAGTTCCACTAAAATTTGTATTAACTAGCTCAGGATATAATCTCTCGTCAAAGGTGTCTATCATAAATATTCAGAAATACCTCTTCAGAGCTGTGATCCAGAACAGTTTAGATAAAATCATAAAAATGGAAATTATAAACCCAATCTGACTTATTTATTTTGAAAATATATTTCTGCTACAACAATACACAGTTAAAATTACCTTGGTTGTTGAGAACATCCTGCAGTTCCGAGATGGAACTGATTATTGCAGTATAGAGGTTAGAGCTAGTCAACCACTGAAGTGCTTCCATACAGTCAACTCCTTCCTCTCCAAAACCTGTGAAAGTGAATTGCAGCTAGCAGGATAACTGAATCACTAAGATATGGCACACTGCTATCTCCAGCTTTTTCAGAAATTAACCAAAAATAAGCCTATAAACAACAAATTAGACAGAACAATTTAGACTGTTCTAAGCATGCTTCCAGAATTACTTTTAAAAAAAAAAAAAGTAGTATCAAAAATGTTTTGCCAATTAGAAGATTCATCTATTTATCCTTTTAGAGAGAAGTATAAACTGGTCTGGCAAGAGAAAGGGGCAAGTAGATATAACCTCAAAAGAAAATTTCAAAATCCTATGCTAATATTTTACCTGAATCAGAAAGCAATTTTTGTGGAAAATTGTAGGAATTTTGGTAGGAAATAGGTATTAGAAATTATACAAAAAGAAGAGGAAATACTTTTTCAAAAGAAAAAAAAAGGTGACAGTTAATAATTTAGGAACATTGCAAGATATATACCACAGAGAAGATGCTGCAGCGCCTGGCTATGAAATCCGTAACATAAATATCAAGGATATCAGATAGTGTTGAGTTCGTGTGCATAATTGCAATTTTACTTGCAATGCTTAACATAAGAGTAGGCATTTGCTCTTAGAGTGAAATACTTTCATGAAGAAACATAAAAAACATAAATCCATAAATAATATTCGTCAGAATGTCATTAAATATGTCTTTATGACGTAGCAATAGCAATAATATTGCTCTTTGTTATTTCCTAAGCACGTAATTTGACATAACATTTTAAGAACATTTCAAGAACATTTCACTTACGTGGCACAGGATGCCTGCCTCTGGATTCTCCCACACAAACTTGAATTCCAGTGCTTTCTCTGGAGCCATCCGTCCAGACAAAAAATGTACAAGAATATCGGGCCAGAGCCCTCAGCCTGTTAGCAGCCAGAACTGCAATCACAGCTCTTCGGAACACATAAACCAGGTTCTTGGCTCTTCTCTGCCTCAGCCTGCCTTCGTCTTGGTTTCTTTCCACCACAGTAGGGAGAGCATAAAGGAGGCTGATGATCTTCTGGTTCAATAATTGGTGCTGGTTCATCTGTTCCTGGAGAATGTCTCTTTGGCAAGGCATAGTGCACAGTCGGCCATAGAGAGAGCACAGGGCCCCTGACAGCAGCGCACAGGCTGCCAGCAGGGGTGAGCACTCCTTGTGACCACTTGATAATGTATTTTTCATGGAATTGTTTTCCTGGGTCAGTTGTGCGCACATTTGTTCAAGGCCATACAGTTTTTGCCTGTTTTTCTGCTCCCTTTCTTCACATTCCTGCAACAGAAACAAACCAAACAAAAATGGAAGAAATATTAACTAGATGGTTTTTACCTAGACAAGAGCAAAGAGAAAATTCTTAGTTTTGCCATTCAAATGATTCATTAAAGGAATAAAAATTGTTAGTAATGATAGTGATAAAAGTATCTCTTCTAGTAAAAAATTACAGAATCAGATATATGAAACCAAAGCAATGGTGGGAAGGAAGTTTACATGATCATCAACTGCAAATGGACTCCTGATTTCTGACTGCAATTCACCAATACTGTGACAGCTCACAGAAGGTCCAACACCACTTGTCTGCCCACAATACACTTTTAGGGGTTGACTTAACAATAGTAGTAACATTCTCCAATTTCAGAGAGAACACTGCTCTACCAAGCAGAAAACCAGTGTAAGGAAAAATGTAAGGAAGGCTGGAATATGAAACTATACAAATTAAAGCTTTCACCATGCAAAGACTTCCAGCCCTGAAATCTGCATCAAATACAGCATTATTCTGTGAAGTTGCAGTAACTCACAAATAAAAAGGCACATCAATGTCCTTTATTCACAATGCTTTTAATTGAAACAGGTGTGAAGGAATGGGATGGTAAAGACAGTAAATAGTTTTTGTGGAATAACATTTTGGATTGCAAATAACTCATCTAACAAGCACTGACAGTTTTACACTTTAAAACCACTTTTCACTGTAGTATCAGTAAAGCAGAGCTGCTTAACATTGTTGAAATCTACCACTGTTCTTAGGGTCAGTACATAAGTAACTAAATTGATCCACAGGTAACACCACATTATTGTTACTCCATACAATCTCTGCACATGATGATGCTGAAAAAGTATCAGCTGCCCTCAGTAATTCTTAAAAAAAGGAAAATCAATCTTACAGCTTTAACATTCTCAGAAAAAAATACTACCATTTGTAGACGAAATCAGGCTTCTCAGCTGGGGCTGTAGACCAAATTCTCTTCAACAAATGCTTCAACAAAGTAAGTTATTTCTTATTTAAAGTGATGTTAATATTATCCCGCAAGGGGTTGGTTTGTTGTTTGTGGGTTTTTTAGTTTAAAAATACACTTTAATTCCCAAATGACCTTAAACTGCTAAGGGACTTAAACTACTAAAATAATCCATTAAATGTTACAAGAAAAAAAATTAGAAGTTCACAGCACCATACCTGTGCTCTGGCTTGAATTTCTGCAAGGCGATTTGAGTGCTGCTCTTCAAGATATTGCTTTTCTTTCTGCCATAAATGTTCCTGTGCTTTAAACTGTTCAGACATTTTCTTAAAAGCATCCTCCTGGTTCTGCAGAAGGTTGTTCATAGTGTCAGTCTTCTGCTTGCAAGTATGTTCTAGGTGAGATATCTGTGTGACAAGAATTTAAGAAGAAATTATTATTTACCTTTTCACTTTAAGTTAAACACAAACTATTTCAGCATAAAACCTAAACTGTGATTTCTTTAATATTTTCATTAAAACTATGAAAAACCCTATCATAGTAGATTAATTACTTGGTTCTCAAAACAAAACTGAAATATATTTTGAAACAACTATTTTATTTGGTTTTGGATTTGCCATCCTTATACCACCTTGCAGATATTTGTCACCTTCTTTAAAGGAAACCTGAACCAGGCACTTAAAACACTTTTTTTTTTAAAAATTGTATTCAATTTCAGCGAGTTCAGCAAGTTTTAGTAAATCAGTAATCCAAGTATATCCTTTAGAAGTTTGTGATGATTGCAAACAATAATTAAAAATGGCATTTTTTCTTTTGTTTGGGGTTTTTTGGGTTTTGGTGCGGGTTTTTTTGGTTTTTGTTTGGGTTTTTTTGGGTTTTTGTTTTTTTGAAAAGCCAAGACATTCCAGATTATTACTAAGTTTTAAAACAATTTCAGGGAATTCTAACATAGAGAATGTTTTCTTTACAAATAGCTCATAAGTTTATGATGTGTTTTCAACAAGCATGAAAGTGTTAATCCTGTGGTTTAACACTGCACATCCCACGCAAACTAAATGGAGGAATGAACCAAGCCAACAATGATCTCCACATGCACACACTTGCACTTTGTTACTAGAAAATATTAGCAAGACACTTCCAGATAGATCACACTGAACTGTAGGAAAAAAAGTTTTGTACAACACAGTCTAAAATCCCAGAAAAGATGCTAAGTACATGAGAAGAGCCCTACAGACCTCATGATCAGTCTCAATAATAAATGCTTAACTAAAAAGCAGGCACAAAAAGATACAAGCCCCACAAACACCGTCAACAATATTCACTCCCTTCCCTTCTCTTTCCTTCCCTTTCCTCTTCTACTTCCAAAGAAAAATAAACCAGAAAACAAAGTGAAACCCTAAAGAGTGGCTTACCCACTCTTAGCTTAGTCTCTGGGGCCAGCTGACTTATTTAAAAAGGGTGTTTTTTTTCCTAAAAACACAAGGTCTTCTGGGAGGAGAGGTCATGTAACCTCACTTGCATTATTATCATGCAGAAAAGTACAGCTCCTCCTTCACACAAATGCTGACATGTTTTATAATAGGTATTTCTAAAAATGTCATAATCCAAAAGTTACAATTAAACAAAAAACCCCACACTGGCATTCTTTCAAATAGTAGATCTGAACCATAAACACATAATTTAAAAATGGTATTCCTGGAGAAAGCATATTTTGCCAATGGATTATGGTAAAATAAAGACTTGCTTTATGACTGTAAATGACTACATTCTGTGAATTTCTTCATCAGTAAGATGAATTTATTGCCTTTTAATTAGGTCCCTGTGGCTAGTATCAGATATTCCTTTCAGAATGTCTTGCACAGAAGGTGGAGCTGAGAGATTTGATGCACACTCCAGTCACATTTAAAGGCCCACAGCAACAGCATCAAACTGAGCTGTGGACAAGCCAAAATAAACGGTGTTTATTTGTTAGTGTCCAAATCCTTTTAGGGGGATGAATATCAGTCCTTTTTAATGAGACTGCAGTGTGAGCAAATGTCACTGAGCTCAGCAGAGGCAGCTGATGCTTGGGGACACTCACCCTCTCGTTAGCCTTGTGGAAGTTCAAGACCAGGGCTTCAACATTCTCATGCAACAGTGCACAAAGCTCTGTCCAAGGTAACTCTTCCAGGGGGACAGTTGTCTGTTTGGTAAGCACATGGGCATTGGCCATGCTCTGGTATAAGTTCAGGAGGATAGACATCTCCCTCTGGAACACAAAGGAAAATTAATTGCTGTATCTGGGCAATGTTAAAATCAAAAGAGATGCATCATATGTGTAGTAGCAGTGCTGCATGCAGCTGAAAACAAGCCCTCAAAGTTCATTCTCACAGATTTACAAAATTCCTCAGTTAATTTCTAATAATTGCAGCCATAATTGCATAATATTACAGCAAAGAAAATAGATTTCACAAAATTTATCAAATTAGACACAGTATGTATATAAAGTATGTGAATAAATCCCAGTCCTGTGGGGGCCACAATCATGACCTGGCACAGATAAAAATTTCCATGCTCTCAGTGGATGCAGTTCATTTACCTATGTTAATACTTTGAGGTGCATCCAAACTGTATGCAACACCTGCACAGCACACAGAAAACTGTCCAGTTGGCTTGGCAGCACAACACACTCTAAATTATTTTAAAATTTTGTTTTGCATGGATTATATATGAATAAATAGCCACCCAAAATAGTCCTACAGCTCCACCAAACTCCACAAGCTGTGCCTCATTTATTTACAGTGATTTTAATCAGTGGTATAATAAATTGATTCAGGTTATAAATAAATTTTAGTAACAACAGCATGCAGTAGAAATTCAATTCTTCATACTTTTAGTACATACAAGTGCCTTAGATTACTTTGATTAAGTTAATAGAAATGTTATCTTAATGTTTCTCAAATGCCATGAAGACTGTATCAGTACAGTCAGAGATCAATATGAGATTATCAGTCTACTGTGGAAAGAACATAGAGAGCATAGAAGTGATATAAAATATGAAAAAATACTGTACAGGTCAGGAAAGCATGAAAGGAAAATTAAGGGAAGGAAATGCACTGACGTTTTTACACAGTTTAAGCATGAGTATAGCAAAGACCAACAGCAATATATTAAATGTTATCTATACTTAGCTTCTGCTACAGTCTTCTGCTTTTTCATTTTGAGAAGCAAAATCAAAGCTGTCTCAATGGAGTAAACAGGATCACACACAGGCACTTCTGCTTCCCAAACAAATACAAACAGCTTTGGGAAAAATGCAAAGCCATCCAAGGCAATAAAGACAGACCTGATCTCATAAAGGAACCACTAACACAACTCTTCCAAAAATGAATATTTTTATCACCTGCTCAGGACAGTCTTGTGGTTTGAAATCCTTTGAGTAAAACAATTAAAACAACCACCTCCATGAATATGACAGTGAGACAATCCTTTTTTTTTAATCTTTCAGTAACATAACATTAATTTTGAGTCTACCATTAAGTTCTGTTTCCATTACCAGAAATCTTGATCATGAATGGAATCTTGTCCTGAATTCTTGTCATGTATAATATATATTTTACTAAGGAATGCGAATAAGAAAGGAAAACTCCTACCACAGCAACAGCAAGCACTTTAAGTTTCTAGTATAACATTTTGAGCTTGTAATTGTGTTTTGTAGTTATAAATAGCAATCATTAATGCCTGTAGTTAAGGCACACAGCTGCTTTTCTCTCTATATATTCCTTTTGTGCCTGATGAAATTACTTTTTCAGGCTAAGCAGGCCAGCAAATGTCTTTTAATACATTATTGCTTGCATGGAAGAAGCTGTTATTCTCCCAGAAAGAAAAAATAAGATCCTGATTTTACTTGTCTTCAGATCTGCCTGGGCAGTGGACAGCACTAAGACAAAGTGTGGAATAACTTCATCATCTGAACAAAAGACACCCACAAATCTGAAGACTCTCTGATGCAGGTCTCGGCTCCTGTCCACAGGGAACAGACATCATGCACCTTCCATGCTCAGAGCTCTGACAGAGAAAGAGGAGAATTTTCCAAGCCACCACCAAAAAAATTTTATATTACTAAGAGTAGAAACAGAGCAAATGTTACCACACAATGACAAGAGAGATTTTCTAAACATGCTAAGAACTTTCCTTTGTCCCTGCTGCTATGCAAAAAGATGGGAAAATTGTTATTCAAGGTGTAGCTGAGTAAAGACAGTAGAAAGGCCCAAAGTGGTCATATAAGAGGAGAAAGTTTTCAGAAAATAAGCCAGTGAAATACATCCAATGTGCCAAATCCACAGCAAAACATGCAAAAAACAAAACAGCGACAAAAAAATCCCCTCTGCTTTTCCATCTGAAAGCTTGAAATAATTTTCAAGCAATTTTTACAGTCAAAAATTTGCACTAAAACTAAAAGAGTGTATGAAATAGAAATAAACATTTCTACAATGGTAGCTAATGAAACTTGACAAAAAAGTTGGGTAGAAAGACAGAACATTCTTCACGTGAAATGACAATCAGTATCTAAAAAATGCCTTAATTAGAAACGCCAGTACATCCTACCCATACTTTAAAAAAACATTTTCAAATTAACTTCTCCAAGGCATTCGTTACATTTATTCATGTATTAAATCTTTTTAAAGGTAGCATATTAACAAAAATGGTAAGAGTATAGCAGAGCTCTTCCACAGCTCAGCACAGCAAATGCAGCAAATCTTCAGCACAGTAAATATTTTGACAGTATGTTTTAAAAAACACCTAAACAACGTGTGCCACATTTTTTTCCTTACTATTGAGCCTTCATGCAGGCTGAAGTTGCCAGGAGGAGTCACTAATGTCCCAGGGGATTCTTCAGTTTCCTTTCTTTCCTCAACTTGGTCTTTCCATTGCACACCAGAGGATAAAGGCTGTCTTCGTAAACTGGAAAGTTTCCACAAAAAGATACTTTAACCAAAATTACTTTTGGCAAATGCACTGTGTTCTTTTAAAGGATAATCAATGGATTTGGCAGATACCACTTTAGCACACCACATGGATTCTGAAACGGCTTGCCTTTCTTAATTGAATGAAGAACTTTATATTCCTTCTAAGAAAGATTTTTCAAGAGCTTATATTTTCAGCTACCAAGCCTTGTGACATGCAATTCATAAGATTATCTGGATATGACCTCAAAGTTAAATATAACAAACAGAATTCTTCATATTTTAATTAAAACAACAGCTGTCTTCAGAGAGACCATGTCACATCTTGCATCATCAATCCTGATTTCAAGTACAGTTCTTGCTCTTAAGGTTTCCACATGCCTGACTTTACTCTGCAGTGACTTTTAAAGCAGACTGCCCAGAATTTTAATCTGTTCTTGTACTGTGTCAGTCAGGAAAACAGATATATCAAGTGCCTGGCATGATTAAACAGGCAGCTGATGAGGAAACTACAAGGCCAAACAATAATATAAAGGAGACAGAAGCAGAGACAGGAATCCAAGGAAGAATTTAAAAAGATTGCCTGAGTATTTAGGCATAGTGTCAGGAAAACCAAAAGCTTGCTTAAAATTGATGTTTGCAGAGGATGACAAAGGCTTTTCCAGCTCAAGTTTGAAGTATCTTACTAAAAAACATCTCCATAACCATGAATCTTGTATGAGTTGCTCAGGCCACAAACCTCCTTTCTTGTAGGAAAAAACGGTTTCTTTCGTTCTCCACTACTACTTGTGTAAGTCAACATAAACACCTGTGTATACAGAGCCATATAGGTCTAGGCTGAAAGAGAGGTCCCCCAAGTTCTGTTACCACAGACACAGCAGACTGCGCTGGGCAGAAAACGTCCCAAGAGATTTCCTCTGCTCTCACACATTTCAATATTTTTTAACCTTTTAAAGCTTTCAACAGCCATTCCAAAGTTGAAAACAAAGATTACCCACTATAAATGATATACAACTTCTTGACAGAATCTTAGAGATTCAACTGAGTCATATAAGTGGAAAATAACATCTTCATAATAATATAAGTGTATACAGAAAAGCCATCTTTTCTAGACCTGCTGGCTATGTTTTCCTACACTCACCCCAACCACTACTGGAGGCTGGACCCTACCATAACTATGATTTTCAAAATTTTTTATTTGGCAAATGATCTGTAACAGGCTAGTTATTATCTGTACCATTCACAATACCTTTGGTTACTGATATGGGCCTGTTATAATTGGACTGCCAGGTTCTGAACCTTTAGTTTGGTTTGGCACATTGCACTAGATTCTCTGCTGACTGGAAATTGCAGGGAATGTAAACTACAAGTTGTACTCAAGCTGTGTACTGCCACTTTACAACAGCTTTAAAAGGAAACTTACACTTTTTTTCCTCTCTCATGTGCATTTTCTGACTCTCTGAAATCTTTCCTTGATACCCCTGAAAAAGCTTCTCTCCTGCCGCGTTGCTCTTCATTCAAAGCGCCTTCAAGTTCTTGAATTCTCAACTACCAAGTTATAAGGAAGCAGTTAAAGGAAGTTAGGAAAGACTACCATGGTTTTTACTGCTGTTTGCTGTTCTGTTCTGCCTTTTAGACCTGAATACATTCTATTCATTCTATACGGAATTAGAAAGTGTTGAACAATGTAAAAATGTATTAATACATAAAGTTCAAAACAGAGAGAAATAGATATGCTGACCAAAAGCACATTTTGTTGTCCTTTCATGGAGTTTGGATTTTCCTCTTTTCAATTATTTGTATTACTGAAGTTTTCCAGAGAAATTCTATTTTTTTAAGCAGACTCGTAAAAGCATGGAATTAACAGTAAACACTACACTTGCACTCAAAGCAAAGCGCATATGGAGCTTGTTCATGTACATAAACAAGGAAGAAAACCTTACCAGTTCTTCACCTATAAAAGATAAATCTCTAACTTCAAGGAATGCTACCCTCCAGTTCCTTTGTATGTTGTAGAAGTAGAGAAGGAATCAAGAAAACTGAATCATCACTACTTATTTAATCATCAAATCAGAAATCTAAGTGACTGTACTTAGAGAAGGTCATAAGAAAATAACTGAGAAAGTATCAATGCTTATTGGTGTTACTCAGAAAACAAGTAAATAAAAGATTATATTCCTTCTTGTTTTCTCATATGATTTTTCAAAAGTTCAGTGTGAAGGCTTTGTTAGTCAGTATGAGATCACTCAGCAATTATCTTACAGGTTTTTCGTACTTGTTTTTTAAAATAAACCCTAATTACTTTAATGGATCAAACCCTGTGTGATACAGTTTAATAACACAATAATTTAATATACAAGTATACATATTACATTTTTCCATGTATTCAAACTTCTCTGGTAACTGCAGATATAATAGCTTTGAAGCCAAAATGTACTCAGCTGAAATTTGAAACTGCAGTCTCAGGATTTATTAATCTCTCACACCTAGAGAAGTTGGATGCATGCACTGTATCTCCAAAATTATCTAAGTACCCATTCCAAAGATACAAGACAGAACATTTTAAAAGTTTAACTATTGTGAAACATTTCCTTTCCCCTCACTGTTTCAATGCTACTTTGAATTCTCAAACATAAGAATGTGACATTTTATTTTAATATTTATTCTATTAACTTGATAGTCCCCTGAAAAAAGGAGATATTTTTCTATTACCTTTTACAGTTTTGACACTCATTGCAAAAAATCTACTCAACGTTTTCACTGGAGCAAGGAAGGCTTGGCATTTTTCAAAGATGGTACCTTTACAAGTTCATCTTCTGTTTCTTTGTAAACTTCTACCAAATATTTAACTAAAAGTTTACCTGCATGATTTCTGTAGCAGATTTACATTGCATATGTGCTAATCTTGCTGCTGCAGCATCTTCCTCCAGTTTCTTTATTTTCACTGTCTCTGCCTAAAAGTACATTTTGAAAATATTTAAGTCCAGAAAGATGATAACATCATGCAAAGACAACTTAATTTCTTCAGTTTATTAGGTCTCCATAAACCAACCTGTGGTATCTGAACTACTTGCACTTTAGAACTGTGAAAACTCATATAAATAAATAAGCAAAAGAAAACAATTACATATCCAGAATATTAAAATAAAAGTTTTTGTTTAGTTAAAAGAATTTATGTAGGATTATGTTCTTGCTGCATTTTTTATACTCACAGATACTTATCCCAATGTAAAGGCCTGGACATGGAATTTCAATTGAAAAAATGCTTCTAGCAATAGCAGTAACTACAGAGGTGCTATAATAGAAATTCACATGCAATTTTAACTACACTGTTTCCTATCAAAAAAATATTTTCACTTAGACTGATGATTGATTTGAAAAGAACAATATACTCCAAAAGGACTCCTGCCTTCAAGTGATGCAACAAAGATCAAGAAAAAGACATTAATATTAAAAGTCATTTGAGACACCTAAAGTTACACAGATACAAGTGAAGTCATTGATTTTGGACAAGTAAAGCAAAGTAGCAAGTATGTGAGACTGAAGTTGACTCTAAGCACTTCAGTTACGGAAATATTAATTGAAAAATAAATAAATAAATAAATAAATAAATTTAAATACAAGCTGATGGCAATAAATTTAAACTCTGTATAATCTCACATATTCACAAAAGGAAGTAACTGAGAAACAGAGATCTGTGGAAGGCCTATTAAAGAGAAAGTCATGGCACAGAGCCCACCAAACCTACACTACAACAGCATCAGCCAAACGGCTTAAGCTTTGCCTCCTCCCACAAAATCTATGGGCTTAACACACTTAAATAATTTTTTTAAAAATTCACAAATCCTGCACAAATACTCCCTCTATGCCTCTATATTGCTAAGAGTACTTTCCCAGTGACATAAACATCTTTCCATGTGCAGTTCAAACACCAGTCTCAGGTCAGGCTCACAGCATTCACCTGTGAATCCACCTTTCCTGTGAACTGATGCTCCATATTTTGTTAATCAAACACAAGGCATTCATAGCCTAACTCAGAGGTTTCAAAAATGAAACTGCTCAGTTGTGCCAGTGCTTGCAGCAGCAGGCAGAAAGCTTTACCTCCAGTTCTTTGATGAGATACTCCTGTCGTGTATTCTTGAAATCCAGACACTTGGCCTGGAGCTTCACAATCTTGCTGCAAGCATCGTGTTCTGCCTCCATATCCTTCAACTTCCTGGCAATGCTGTTCAGGGCAGCATTTGTCTCCTAAAGATATATAGGTACATGAATAAATAAATACATCAAGAGGTACTTTTTCTAAGATAAAGTATTGCAGTAGAGAGCTCAATAGAGGAGGAGAGACCACATCAGATGATGATATTAGAATTTTAAAATCTCAGATGCCAGCACATGTCAACAGAAGTGTTTACCCAACAGCAAGCATGCTTTTAATTGACCACCATTTAAGAAATCTCTGTTGGCCCAAAAATCACTGTGAACATGACCTTCTGTGATAACACTAAAATCAGAGTCAGATCTCCACATGAAATCTTTCCCTAAAAGAGTACAGCTCTTCCAATCTCTTCTGTGTCCCAGCTCAGTGGCAATGCTAGAAACAAGGTGCATTTGGGGAAATTATGGAAAATAGGGACATGGGGACAAACGTTCATTTTTGTTATGATTTTAATTGCTAAAACTTCAGATGTTTTGAGAGACAATTAGTCCCACAGACCAAATAATTTCATTTTCTGGAAAGGATTTTCCTCTTTGTAGAAACTGAATTTCTTTAAAAACTTAAGAAATATGAAGCCCTCAGTAGAATAAAATAAGATGGTCCCCACTTCAATTTCTGCATACAGAAACTCAACTAATCTACAGGTTGGGTGAATTACTGACATAACTAGACTCTGTAGATCTGTGAAGTAACTGCTAAAAAATCCCCATAGTCCATATGAATTTGGACCAAATTTAAGCTAATCCTCTAGCTTTGCATGTCCAGCAAGACAGGTTTCTTTCTTTCAGAATGCAAAATAAATAAATAAGTAAATCAATAATCCAAAATTAACAATTTCTACGAATATATATACCTGGAAAGATTTTAAAATATTTATTTCTTCAAGTTTATCTTCCAGATATTAACAAAAGTGAACTGGGAAATATGAAATAATTAATACATATTTTGCTGTAAAATACTACAAAAAATTTAAAACATTTTATACTGGAAATGTAATTAACATCAGCAAACTAAAATTGTCATGCATATATGAAGCTTGTTAAACAAGTCAGTATGACCTACAGAATTTCAGAGTTTTGAAGAATTTCTGAACTTTTTGGAGGCGGTATGACTGTTTAATACTATCCCCGCAGCCACCTGAAAATATTTGCTCATGAAAGACATGGCTGGGGTTTTTTTCCTTTGTTTTGGTTAGCTGGTTTTCTACTGTGTGTAAACGACACAATCTCCCAAGTATTTTAACGAAAAAACCGTTCAGGGATATGATCTCCTCTCTAACCACAAGGTGATGCTATTGCCCTTCCCATCGAAACCAACCCTCCTATCCCGGCCCAGGATATGCCCAACAGAGCTCATCACGAACCTGTCACAAAGCAGAGGACTACTCTTCCGGCGTGTTTCAGACACACATTTCAAATATTCTATGACTGCCATGCCTACTTCAGCATTTTCACAGCCAGAATTACAGTTTGTGCAGTTTTTCCAACCAGGATTTTCCTACATGCTCAGAATCCCACTTCTCTGCACATCTTAAGACCCCAATTAAATCTCCTTAGCTTTCATTTTATAACTCAGAATAACTAAAGGAGATTTAAACCAGGCCTGTAAATACTCAACATAAAAGATGGCAACACATTCAAACTCATAATTTATAAACACAGATATTTCTGATGTTTATCTGACAACAATTAATGCAGCCAAATCCAGATGTAGCATTTTTTTATTTCCCAGAATTTTATAACTATACATAACATAACTGTCGGGTGGTGGGCAGGGGAACAGCTACAAAAGCAAAGGAGAAAAATTGAACATTTTTACTGCTGAAGGCAGGTTAGGGTTTGGCACCTAGCAGTGAATCACATTTTCCTTTCAGAGAGTTTTGGAAGTTCTGAAAGACTTCTGAATTCAGCAACGTCAAGATTCTGAAACCCTACATCTCACACTGACCTGTTTAACGAGCTACATGTATTCATGGCAATCTTAGTCTACTCATGTTAATTACATTTCAATTTTGTAGCTTTAATACACTAACCAACAAAGCCCCTACAACCACTGGCAGAGAACGCTGCCAGGGAACTGACAGAGAACACAATGTCCCGAGCCATATGCTGCTTCTTTTGTCCTTTTTCAAGGACAAACATCACTTGACAGAGCATAGCATACTTTTTCAATTTTGATCTTTTGATGCAGCATTAAACTCTCTGAAGGTAGCTTCTATAAAACACTGTACACAACAAAAGGCAATACTCTTCCAGAGCCTCCTCAAACTAATTCATCCACTCACTGTTAGCCAGAACTCGGAGCTTACCCTGCCCCACCTGGCAACTTAAAAAGAAAACCTACCTTGTTCACAGCCTATATCCTGCCCTATCTGTGTAAGAATCAGCTTTGAATGAAAACTGACTTGTGTTTCTGCTTGTCTTGAGAAGAACCTTAGGTCCTGTCCACAAGCTCCTCTGTTTTCACTACCACTGTGTACTGATAAATTGGGTTAGGTGTTTACCATGACAAACAGCCACAACGCATTCCATCAAAGCCCCAAACCAGCATTACACATTAAGTGTAACTTCATAAAGCTGTAATCTTCAGAAGTATTCTGCAGTATTTAGCTATTTGGATTTTTTTTTCCCCTTAAACCAGAAAAACCTCAACCCACCCCACACTTTGCACCAAAAAACTTTCGGCCAACATCTAATGAAACTTTCCATCTATTAATACACCATACCTTACAAGCCCTTTCTCTTTCAGCTTTTTCTTTAATAAGGAATTCCATTCTACCGAGGTATTCTCTGAGGATGTTATCTCTATCCACTGCAAATCTTTGCTGTTCCTCTTCCCACTGCCACTGAGATCTTTGAATCATTTCTGCAGTCTCTGCTTCCTTCTGCTGGTATTTGTCATTGAGTACTGTTGTTTACCAGAAAAAAAAAAGGGGGGGGGGGGGAAGAGAAAAAGACAAATAGCACTGCAAATAAGCATGCTCAGGAAAAAAAAGAGAAAAAAGGTATAATGAATACAAATTCACAACACAAAATCTGTGTACTGTGATATCCTATTAAACACTGGAACATTAACACTTCCATTTTCACTACAGAGAAGAGAAACAATCATGTTTTGTATTCCTGTAGCATCTTTCACATAAGGACACAGAAATGCTTTGGAAATTTTTACAAATTAAAGCTCTTCTCCCTTTGGAAAGGAATAAAAATTCAACTTTTTCATGTGAGGCCTCTATAGCATGGGAAACTTAATTGCGTTTTTCTGCAACACTTGGCTAGCTTATTTCCAAATGTCTATGTGAAACTTTAGTCTGTATCAATTAATTTCAAACTCGGTTTAAGTAACAGCAAATACAGATATCTGCCACATGAAAAAGACTATAGGAAAACCTAAGGCAGGCTGGGCTAATGAGCAAAGGCTTGGCTTTTCTGGGGAAATTTACCCCTGCTGAAGAGATTTGAATCTTCAGCCCAGAAACTGCCCCAAGATAGGCAAACACTGCCATCTAATTCTCTGTGAAAGCTTAAATGCCAAGGAAAAGTTCTTTTCCTATAAGCAGTTTTAGTAGGGACTTTGCTTCATTTCACAAACTGGCTTTTGGGTCAAAATATTTTGTTTTAGCCCTTTATATTACTGAGTGTAACAAGCTATGTTGGTGTTTATACAAAATGGTGTTTATTCACCATTTTCTAATAGATTTTAACTTCAAATTCTTCCCATTCTTCTGAAATTTCTTCCTAGCTGGAGAAGGGTAAAACAAGAAGAAGAGACGTTGTGGGAAAACACAGAGAATTAGTGGACACAATGATGAGGAAGACCTGTCAAATGTTAGGAAGTCAAGCCTCAAGAACAGCAGAAAAACAGTCTGGAGAAAATACTAAAGACAGGACACAAGTGAGGTGCTCTGTCCAAGAGTTAAGTTGGGATTGTATCAAAAGCACCACATGAGGTGAACAAGGCTCCAAGACGCCAGGAATAAAGAAGTGCTAAGTTAAAAAATGAAAAAGAAATGAGAAGCAACACCAGAACTAGTTTGTTTGACACTAGGCTTCTTTGACATTTGTCACAATAAAAACAAAATCAGAAAAAAAAACCCAACAAAAAACCAAACCAAACAAAAATGAAATCAAAAACCAAAACAAACAAAAACCTCAACCAAACAAAAACAGTTTAAGAAATTTAAACCAACCATAAGATTTGTAAAATTTGTGTGTTCTCCAAATAAGTGAAAGTGCATATTTCTTGTTATCTTTTTAAAAAATCAGGCTGTATAATGCACTGGCAAGTTTGAAAGTCTCCTTCCATCCTTGTAGGGTTACAAACTCCAGGAATGCTCCAGTCTTTTCATTGAATACCCAAGTTTCACAAGTACATCTCCTGTACCAAATTTAAAGAGTACTTTACTTACTTAGACAACAAAAAATGCATCTCCCCGGGTTTTAAGTGTGAGAAATATAACTCTGTTTGAGAAGGATTAAGAAAGTTTGAGCTTCTGAATGCAAAACAAGGAGGGGAAAAATGTGCAGGTAAAACCCTTCCTTTCTGCAGACTACTGTCATAACACATGTTAATTGTATAAAATCAAAACCAAAGATGACAAAAAGAGACCAGGTACGAGCAATGAAAAGGTAGAAATATTTGAAAATATGAAAGAACAAAGCAGTACTATGAGCACTCCTGGGGGGAGGGGAAGGGAAGGGAAGGGAAGATTCCGGGAAGGGAAAGGAAGGTTCCGGGAAGGTTCGGTAAGGTTCGATAAGAAAGGGTTCGGTAAGGAAAGGTTCGGTAAGGTTCGGTAAGGTTCGGTAAGGTAAGGTAAGGTAAGGTAAGGTAAGGTAAGGTAAGGAAAGGAAAGGAAAGGTTTGGAAAGGAAAGGTAAGGAAAGGTTTGGAAAGGAAAGGTAAGGAAAGGTTCGGAAAGGAAAGGTTCGGAAAGGAAAGGTTCGGAAAGGTTTGGAAAGGTTCGGAAAGGAAATAGTGTAAATTTTAAACAGGACTGCACATTTTCCCCCCTTGAAATGGAAAAGGAAGAACTGCTGGACATAGTGATAAGCAAGATGTGGAGGACACCTACATTACAATTCTGTACACACTGAAGGAAGGAATAACAGATGGTAAGGAGCCAGAGGGAAAAAAGGTACTGATAGGTTTAGCAGCTTATATTCAATTCACATGAGACAGCAAGGGTTTTGTAAACTCTTATGAGCTTACAGAAGCAGAGAAGTAAGACATGGGAAAATAAGACACTTCCAAAAAATGCTGTAACCATAAAACCTTATGCAATCTCTGCTTGTTTTAATGACTTGGGACTGATATAGCCTCTAGTCTACAATTTATCTTTTTTCTTTGAAAATTACCTTGCAGTTCCAAAAGTTTGCTTTTTACATCAGATAGCTTGTCCTCTGCAGAATACAGCTGTATTTCAGACGTCTTTCTAGCTAACGACATCTCACTCTGAAGATCTTGGCGAAGAACCTCTCCTTTCTCGAGTTCCAGCCTTAAATTCATTACTTCTTTTTCACAGCGAGAGACCTAGAAAATAAATATTTTGGAAATTGCATTCACAGCTGCCATCATATCCATCTGAATTTGAAATACAGTCTTGAAACTACACATTGTAAATACTTTTTTTTTTAAATGCAAACTGATCCTGTTCCTATATCATGTGCATGTACCTTGAATATACCCCTCTGTTTTTCCAAACATACTCTGCCTTAAGAAAATAAAAGTCATAATTATACTCCACAGGAAATTTTCTGATAACTGTATTTAACAACTAGAAAAACATTGTGTTGGGATACTAGATTATCAGACACCTAGTAACTCATTACGCAAACACAAACTTCAGTTCAATGATGTTCAGCAGTCATCACAGCAGTTAATAGCAGAATTCTATTAAACATATCAAAAAGAACAAAGAAAAGGCTTCAAAAAGAGTTCTTATCTGTGTAAGAAAGATAGTCTAGTCAGTGCTGCCAAAAAGTGACCCAGGAAACCACCTTAAGCACATTAAATGCAAGAAGGCGGAAAGTAAAACATGCATTTCTTCAGAACATCTACAAGGCAGCAGCATCCCCATTACAAAGATTTTCCCTGATGCTCTTGTGGCAAACTAGTACCTAAATGAAGTAGCAGTGAGAAAATACTTCATTAAAATTTCCTTTAGTTTGAATTTTTATGACTGCTATAAGTTAAAATTCTGCTCTTAGCAGTTGAGGGCAGCTGGTGTGGGTGCTCATTCATCTGTTTTTGACTAAATATGAACAATAAACCAAGTTTGTTGAACCCTGTCCATTTATTTAGAGATTCCTGCTTCTTACACAGCGACTTCCTCTTGTTATGCTCCCATTGTTCCATCAACGGTAAAGTGATTCTGTAAAATGTATCCCTGGAATTACTGGGGTTAAAACACTCAAAGAAACAAACCACATCTTCTATTCAGAATTCCAAAGCTGGAGGTGCCAAGTATTCTTCTGCATGACTTTGCTATTGTGTAGTGCTGAAGTTTCTTACATGCACCTTCAACTATCAGAAATGACACTAAAAATGATATCAGTTCCTATGGACAGGCATGAGATGTCTGTACAATGCTACTTCTTTGTTATTTTCCAACTAGTGACTGTGATTTTAATTCACCTGATGAGAGGACTATTTCAAGGAAACAAATTACATGCATTCCAAGGGTAAAATAAAGCAAACAAACAAACAAACAAACCTCCTTACCTCTTGATTGTGTTGATTGTTTAATTCCAAATTTTTTTCCTCAAGGTTATGGACTTTCAGTCTCAGATGTTCAACAGGATCCATTTCTGATTGATTTCTATTCTGAGGTAACCGTGAACTTATATATCATTACCAGAGCTGAAAAATGTGTTTTGCAAAAACATGAGCATTCCTTTTCAGTTTTAGTGCTTCTTTACTTCAATTACACAAACATGGGCCCAGAGATTTAAACATTCACATAAACAAAATTACTTTGTGCAGTTTTCATCTTACTATTGCTCTTTGAAGAAAGGATTGCATAGAATTCCTTATTTTGCAAGATATGAGAGATGTGGCAGCAGGAACTTAAAAGAGAGATTCCCTTTGGATTAACAAAGTTGATTTAAGCATAATACATTCGTTATTATTTTTCAGTATCTTTATTTTCAATAATGAACTTCTATCATTTTTGTTTATTAACTTCCAGGAGGCTTAAAAACATAATTCCAATCATGTAAGTTAAAACAACTGGCACGCTTTTTGTGTCCACAGTAAGTCTCATTTTTTAACATGAGTTACCATCTCAAAACCATCTCTGTCATGAAACAAACATAGAGATGTGGAAAAAAGCCTCTCTTTTACACACTTTGTCTTCAGAGATACGTACATTCAAATGAAAATCATGTAAATAATCACAAACATAACACAAATTAAAGGTTTAGTCCTCCAAACTACCCTGTTTTATCATAATTTCCACTGCTACTTCAGTTAAAACAAAATCTACTTGGCAATTAGCAGAATCAGCCCTTGAGCGCAACAAACAATAAAAAGAGTGAAAGTGAAGTTTCTACATATGAAGTGAAAAATTTATACATAGAATATACAAATTTATACATATATACACACATAAATATGTATATATATGTATATAAATATGTATATTAAAATACATATTTATTAACTACTTAAATAATTTTCAGTGAATTATAGCTTCAAACTTGAAAACTTTTAAGCTATTTCAGTTCTTGAAAATCAATATTCCCATTATTTGATATATATGGGTTTTCACATTGTTTCAAGTATGTAAGACTGCAATAATTCCTTTCTTCACACAAAAGTGCAAGAGTTTATGAGCAATAAATGTGAAATACACCAATAAAAGAAATATTATTAAATTAACCACAAAATTGGTATCATATAATACAGAAACATAAATACTAGATCATATAATACAGAAACATAAATACTAAAATACCATACCTTCATCTACATGAAGTATTTTTTACAGAAATGACACCATACTGGCATTTAATTAAGAGATCTTTCTTAATAAAAAGTGACCACTTTACCTCTAGATTTGTGTAGGCACACGTAACATTTTTCATGACCAAAAAGTTACCTGATAACATATGTTTTCTCAAATATTTTTTCTGACTGGCAAAACCCATACAAATGCCATCAACAAGAGGATTGGTAACTTAAATTTTTTTAAAGACCTTACTACTATTAAAGGATGAAATTTCAAGTTTTTATCTGCAGACTATAAATATTTTAAAACTGAATAATACTAAGTATAGTCCCGTTCGAAAAGAAGACAGACTGCATCTGTGAGATCAAAACAGCTATAGGTCATCAGAAATTGTTCCACAAGGTGCAGTGTTCTTAAAACATTTTATGTATTTAATAAATCTAGGAGGTAAGAATCATTAAAACCTTCATGCACTGCAAGAAAACCACAAGCTCATTATTGGTTTTCAGTACATACTACCAGAGCCATACCCAGAGCAAGCAACATGATTCAAAGTGCAAGAGATCAGCAATAATTAAAATCACTTTGTTTAATGCAATTCAGCTACTGCAACAAGAAGATCTGGAAATAAGTAGAACTTGAACAGCCAGAGCATCTATAAGCTGAATAAAATTTTCTTTGTGGACATTATGAAAAAGGTTTGAGACACCCTTTTTTCACCCCTTTCTGAGGAAAACACAGAAGAAATAAAGGCAAGTAATTTTACTCAGAGATGATGAATGAAGTGTCAATCTCAGCTGAAAATAGCTAAAAGCCAGATAGCACCAAGGGGGAAAAGCTAAACCCAAACTGAAAACCAGGGAAGACCTGGTCCGAGAAACAAGAGCCATGGAAAGGGTAACCATTTATTTGGTCTGTAGGCAGCAGGGGAGTCATCTGGCTTCTTTAAACCTGGTAAGATTTAGTATCGTTTTCATGGAGACCACACAGAATGAAAGCAAGATAATAACTACTTTCTGTAAAAACATTTAAGGCTTTAATTAAATTACCTTGGTTTGTATGGCAGTCAGAGATAAAGAAATCTGTTTCTTCCAGCTTTTCTATTAAATATCCACCAACAAAAAAATCATAGCAGAAACTCCTACACATTAAAACTTACTCAGAGGAGAAACTAACTGTACAATTAACTATTCTGCTTAACTGAATCGGGGAGGTGGGGGGAATAAAATAACCAAAACCATCCCAAGCACAAATTATACAACAACATGAGCATTAGTAAATTAAGGATGCTATGAAAATGAAAAGTGTATTAGAGCATTAAAACAGATAACATAATATTAAGTACTGGCAAAAAGAAGTATTAGACACCTTTTTGAAACAGCATTTTATGCACAGCTTCTGAACTCACAAGGCAATCGGTGGAAACTCAAACATATCAGAAAACCCTAAATTTTTGGCTGAGTATAGAACCAAAAAACACTAAACCAACCAAATCAAACCAAAAAACTCCCAAAAACCCCAAAACCAAACAACAACCAAAAAAACAAACAAAAAAAAACCACAGAAAAAAACCAAAACAAACAAAACAAACAAACAAAACAAACAAACAAACAAAAAAAAACCAAAAAAAAAACCCAGCCATCCAGTGACAGAACTGCTGAATTATTACTATGTTAGCCACTTCATTTTGTTTGTCTACTTAAACATTTTCAAATAAAATAGAAACTAGCCTTTTTTGTTCTAAAACAAAACCAGCCTGTTTTGTTTTCAAATTAGAATTTTTGTTTCTGTCAAAATTTTGTTTCTGTTACTTTTTTTAATTGTCAGAGCATGGCCAGCAAATGCTGTACTTCATGAAAGCTTCCTACTACCACTTGTAGGAGATTCTTCCGTCCATTTTCATGTAACAGCTAGAAGTCCTACAACCATAAAGATCTCAGAAGATTCAAAGACAAAACCATACAAACTCCCTGGAAAGTTTCAAAACATGCACAATTTGCAGTCTAACAAAATTCAGAGTATATTTTCTACTTCCATTTTCACGTATTACTAGCTCATCAACCCTTGGTTTTGAACTGAAATATGTTTTCTACGAGCTACAGCCTTTATCTAAGACCATTTTTAGCAGGACTCTATGAGTCTCCAACAAAGCATACGAGAAGATGAAATAGCTCCTGAGTTCTGTGTTGCAGAAGGTATTTTGGAGCTCAAAACCTAAATTTTCAGTGTTCACTTCACAAGTCTGCTGGATACAGTCAACATTGACCACTGCAGAAAAGCAACTTTTCAGTAGCTTCAATTTCACAGCTGGCAGAAAATGAAGAGTAGTTTTGCAACAGAGAGAAATGTTCCTTCACTTGGTAGCTAGCAGTATCATTTTGCTAAACTTCTGCACCTGAATGAGCAGTCTGCAGTCTGATTTTCTAACCAAAGTATGTATTTGTGGAATTTTGTTGTTCCCATATAACTGGTAGTTTTGTACAGACTAAAGAGAGACAAATAGCTTGTGCCAAAGAGCAAACTCTTATCAACTTATAAAACACAGGGGTCATGGTAAGACTTAAAACCAACCTCTAACACCTCAATTAATGTGGAACACCCTCCTGAGCCTCCTAGGCATTGCTCCTGCATGCTGGCAGAAACCACCTCTACCTCCTGATGACTCCATGACAGCTTGCACGTGTGACACCACATCTGGTTCTTCCTCAGCCTGAATTGCATCATTTCAGGCATCCAGAAAATAAATAAGCCACAAAAGCAGGAATTAAACTGCTACACTTAAAAATCCAGAACTGGACCTCACCAATTAGCTTCCCTGGAAGTGATGCCATCTGAAGAGGGGAAACTCATGGTAGTCAAACTGCAGTTTTTTAAGTCTTATAAACTGTGGAGAAATAAGAACACAGTTAACCATATATACTTTTACTTGATGAGCTTCAAAGATTAGTGTCCTATATCATAAAACCATTAAGGCCTCTAGCAGAGATGTGCTTTACTTTATTTGTCAATCTACTAAAATATTAATTATTTTAGCCACTCACTGTACCCTGTCATGTGAACAATTACCACACCTGCAATTTGACGTTGGCTTTAGAAAATGGAATTGTACTGCTAGTCCTCTAAGCCTGAACATTGTAGAGAAATATATCTATATAGTAGAATATCAACTGTCAGAGTTATCAGAACATCAATAAAAAATGTTATGTTTGTGTAGATTGAGATACACTCTCCTAAGCAGATTGCAAAATCGATTCTAAGGGAGATTCTGCAAAACACTTCTAAGGGATATAAATGAAGGTACTATGATTTTTTAAGTAGATCAAATATCCAAGGTTGCCAGTCTAATAGAACACTTGCTATGTTAAAGGCTGCTAAGACTTTCACAAATTGCACAAAATATTTGCATTAAGAAGTAGCCCTGAGAACAAAGAAATTAGTTTTACACAACACCATTCTTTGCAACTTACGCCAAAATCTCATCATGAACAGCAAATAAATATAAAATTTTAAAAAAATTTGTGGTTTCATAAGAGAATTAAAATGTTTTCCATCACATCCATATCACTTTGAAGTTTTAAAATTCTGTAAATTACTCTGAAGTCATATAGAGGAAAAGAAAAAAACTAAATCTGAAGACTGTCACCTGGGAATGCTAAAGATTTTGAATATGCAACATTCCTCTGTCAAAAGACGCATCAATAGCTAACTAGCACATAGAGTGATAAATGCAAAAAACATGCTATTTCTTAGAAAAAAAATCCAGTGCTATGGTCTGGCTTGTGGGAGCACCATAATTAAACAAAACAGCAGAAGAAGTTTTCCTTGGGGAATTATGTTTGATGTATCTTTAAAAACTTGTGTCAGCTTCTTCTTGCAAACTTCTGAATATATACTGAATACTTCAGAATAGGCCACTGATTTAGATGTGAGGAAGAAAATCTCCTCAATGAGTGATGAGACCCTGGCACAGGGTGCGCAGAGAAGCTGCGGCTGCCCCATCCCTGAAGTGTCCAAAATCGGACTGGACAGGGCTTGGAGCAACCTGGGATAGCGAAAGCGTCCCTACCCATGGCAGAGAGGGGAACAAGACGACATTTGAAGGTCCCAGGAGATTTGAGGGTGATAGAGACCACTCAAGAATAAGCTCAACCGTGATCTTAAGGGGCACTAACTTAAAACAGGCAAAGCCAGGAGCAAGTAACAAATCCGCGGTGAAGCTACAGAAACTCACCCGACAGTCTGCAGCGGGCTTCTGGAGCTGTCCCGATGCACTCGACCTCTAGAATGACGAGCTGGGACAGTCGGCGGGCTGCGGCTCCCGGCACCGCAGGAATGCCAGAGCTGGGACGGCATTTCCGCGGTTGCCGGGCTGCGCGCGGTGACGTCACAGCTCCGAACGCGGCGCGGGCTCCGCCGCGCTACCGCCGCCCTCTGCCGCCTCCCAGACACGATAAAGAATGAAGGGCTCCCGACGGTAAAATACAACTGCAGGAAATTAAAAGGACCGACTGACACGAAAGTCAGACTGAGATGTGCATGTCCTCAGGGCAGCGCCCAGGTCAGAGAGAGGAACAACAGCCAGAAAGTTTTGAATGTCTGTGGACAGAATTCAAATCAGAGGGCTCTCTGGACCACAGGAGCACATCTCCCTCGATGAGGAGGGAGTTAGGGTTAGGGAAAAGTTCTTGTGAAACCTCTCAAGCCGAGAGATTTCGAGCCCCAGGTGTGAGCATGTGTGTCAAACAACAACTGAATAAAACCCACCCTACAGTATTCTGGAAAAGCACTTTCTCCTTCTCCAAGCACTGCTGTACTTTCTGTAGCTCCATTTTTAAAGTTTCTGTTAAATTCTCTCTGCACACTTAGTGTGAAGATGATTTAGCTCTTTGTTGGCACCAGCCACAATATCCTGAGCTTCTTTCAGCTTTTGTCTTAGAGCACACATCCATCAGGATACCCAGGATATATCATTCAAGAGTGAAGGTTTTAATCGCAAGAGATAAAAACTCCACAACATGCCACTCTCTGGGATAGGTGTCAACACTTCATTTCTTGTTTGCGACGTGATCTTTGTAAATGGCTTTCAGCCATGGTTCTGCAAATTCTGTTTCATGTAGTTATTTTAAATATGTGCCAAATGAAACAAGGGGGGAAGGAGAATGTGTCGTGTGTTGTTTCATTTTTTCATAATTATTTCCAACAGACTTTAATGTACAAGACTGTGATTTTAAAACAAATAAAATAATAAAGTAGAGAGTAAGACAACAAGCTAACTCCATAGACAAGTCAAGGTCAAGAAAAGTGAGATTTAAATTTGGATATCTGAAATAAAGATTGAATTATAAAATGCAGATGTTTTCACAGTTGTCTTCTCTTTCCTTTTGTGAAGAGAGGTGGTCAAGTCCAGTCTATGGCCATGGTCTCTGTGTGTCTTTTTTTAGAGTTTCATGCAAGACTTTGCTTTTATTTGCTTCTTCACAGGAGTGCAAGTCTAGTTTTTTGTTTGACTCCTGTAACTGTTCTTCCTGTTCATTCAAAAGTGATTGCGCCTGATGCTTCCAGTGTAATGCACTGCTTAATTCTCCGACACTCTCAAACCTCTCACAAGCATGATGAACTTTTGCTGAAGCATATTTAATTGCTCTTGCAGGCTCTGGGCTTTGTCAACTTCTTTTTTTCATCTTACTGAAACTCCATTTGAATTCTGCAAGTTGTAGGTGCAGTGAGTGGTGTTCAATCTGCTCTGCATGAAGCCTTCCAGTAAATTCAAATATTGCCTTCTGCAAGGATGCTTTGTTTTTCATACTGGACAGTCTTTCACACAATCCACATTCCAGACAAGGACTCTTTCTCCAGATGAGTGGTGCACTTGCTGTAGACTAGTGGAACTGTCTCCATTATTACATTCAGCTTGTCCATAATTTCTGAAAAGGAGTTTCTGGCTGCACCTACTTTTAAGTGTCCACAAAGCCTGGACTTTGGTTTAAATGCTTAAAAACATTCAATCATGGAACTGATTATTGCAGCATGGAAATTAACTAGGAAATCAGCTGAGTACTTCAAAAAGTCAATTTCTTACTTTTCACAAACTGGCAGATTATGCCTGTTTTTGGAGTCTCCTACATACACTGGAAATCCAGTGTCTCCTTTTAAGCCCTTTCATCCAGGTGAAAAGAGAACAAGAAGACTGGGCTAAAGCTTTAAGCCTTTTAGCTGCCAAAACAGCAATCACAGCTCCTCAGAACACATAAGCCAGGCCTTTCGTTCATCTTTCCTCAGCCTTGCTTCATCTTGATTGTTTTCCTCATCAGCAGGGAGAGCATTAATTAGACTCCTGATTTTCTATTTCACTAATTTGTGGATGTTGACCTGGTCCTGGAGACAGTCTCTTTGAGAAGACATAAGCACACAGCTGGCCACAGAGAGGACACAGCAATACCATGCTCCTTTTTGCCTGCTAATTGTCCTGGAGATTGTCCCAGGTTCGTAAGTAAGAAGAATTAGAACCTTATGGAAGTTTTCTATACACGGAGAGAAGTAAAAAAAAGCTACTATTAAGCACAAGTGCAAATAAGGAAGAAAAAAATAAAGAATAATTCCACAGCCACTGTTGCATACAAAATATGTGAGATTTTGTTTCCACAGCAAGACCCAGCTATTGAGGATTTGGAAGTCAGCAAATCTGTTTGTGGCAGCTCACCATTACTCTGGAGCTCAGCAATCACATGCCCTGACCATCACACTGAGGATATCCTTCAGGAAAAAAACATGCCAAAAAAACCCAATCTTCTTCCAGAGGCCACTCTGAATTCTGCAGGAATAATGATGTTCATTTTGTTCTGAGCCAGTTAGCTGGTGGGAAGAGAAATCCTTATGAAAGCCTGGTAGTTATAAATTGGACAATTAGGACTGATCCTAGGAAGCTGGGTTTTGAAGCAGTCAGCAGTTTACTCTCCATCCATCAGTTCCTGAGGCATGGACAGTGCAAAATTAGAGACAGGATGAGAATTAGGACAGAGAAGTTGGAGATTTTGGGGCTGTTACACCAAGCAGAAAATACTGGAGAGGTTTTAGCATTAAACTCTGGTGCTGAGAGCAAAACCTCTTATTTAATAACCCCGTTATTCTCTGTTGCTTTTGAGGATTAAACCTCTGTTGCAGCCAAGGATTTTAGAGGCATTTAACCCTGACTTCAATCTCCGTAGTGCATTTGGAGAAAGGAGCTGTTTTCCTTGCTAAAATATATGCCCTGCTTGCTAGCCTGCTGTCATCACTGTCACAGGGCATGGTATGGGAGAAGATACCTTTGGGTTTGATCTCATCAGCCAGATTTTCAGCTGCAAAAAGGCAGCTTAAACATCACTGACAGCTGCTGAAATTTGAGATGCAGTTTTTTTAAGATGTAAGAAAATGGTATAGGCTTTTTGTTAGAAAATAATTAATTTCTCTCTGACTTGAGATATGTATCTCCTGTGGGATAAAAGCATAGCTCTAAAGAACACGAGTGTTTCCAATACATGATCTTCTTTCTTGCCTTCCTTGTCCACGCTCCCATGCAGCTGATTTTACTTTGGGTATAACCATGTGCTTTTTCATCCCTTTCCTTAGTCTTGTAGTTATGTTATGCTTTCAGCATCTCTGGGGAATAAGAGGCTCCAATTTGTTCACCAAAATGTTTCACCTGGTCCTGCACATCTACAGGTGAGCCTGTTTTGGGGTGATGCCTGAACTCCTTCCACCAAGACCATTCAGGTCCATCAGGAGCTTGGTGCACCAAAAGCCAGTCTCCACCAGTGCCTGAATCAGGTCCCTGAGGACCAGCTCTACTGATTCCAAAGGGCTGGGATGAGGGGCTCAAAGCCTACTCACAGGGCTTGGGGCCACTGGAGAACCCCTCTGAGCAAATCTCTTAGAGCTGCCAGGACTGAGCCTTGCAGGTGACACAAGGACTGAGAGCACCTGGAGTACAGCCCAGGGAAACACTGCAACTGCAATCTTACTCTGCACTAAGGACAACTTCTGCCTCTCCACAGCTGCCATTGGCATGACATCAGCACGGCTGCCTTCTACCTTGAGCAGAAAAATAATGAAACAAAAGATCCCTTGCAAAGGTGGACAAGATCATTCTGATGACTCATTTGGTCTCCAGGCCTCTAAATATACTGGAAGCTGTCTGTGCCAGGGCTGCAGGAAGGACACTGACCTCCTGCCACAATTACAGGAACTGCTGAATGGTAGAATTACCTCAAAATCTTCAGCAAACTCGGTAAATTCTTGACCATGGTTCTGCCTGGATCAATCCTTATTCAATGTCACCACCAACCATTTGAGTCTGCCAATAATTCCTGACCCCCACAGCTTTCAGCAGGGCAATAGAGGTAAGCTGACCTGATGTTCTTTGTTCACAACTGGGCCACACTCTCTGGTAAGACTCATGAGTTGGTATTTCTTACCCAGCAGGGCCTGAGGTGGACAAGAGAACAAACCAGAAAAGTCAGATATAGAGACAGGGAAAAAAAGACCTCAAACTGACATTTTAAATATGCACTCATTCAACAAGAAAATTGATTATACAACCACAGGTCTATTCTGCAGGAGGGAAAAAGAAAAAAAAATGAGTGCAAAGAGCAGGAGGGATTATACTCACCCAGCTCATCATCAGGCTCAGAGCTCCATCTTGTGGGTGCTGGCCACCAGCAGTGGCCACTGGCCGAAGGGGCTCTTGCTGCTGGCCTTCAGCTCCTCCCTGCTGCCTCCCGTCACTCTGTGGCTGTCCTCAAGGTCTTCCTTCCAGGTGGGGCAAAAGTGGAGGCTCTGGAATTGCTTCCAAGGCCTAAAAGAGCTGCAGTCCCAGAGCCCTCTGTGCTCCCTGCTGCCCCCCGCTCCATCCCCTAAGCCCCGCCATGCTCTCGGTGAAGCCCCAGGCCCCTTCAGTTTCTTCAGCCCCTCACAGTCCTCTCACCCCCCTCAGTCCCTTCTGAGCCATTCCGTCCCCTGAGACCTGCCACCCCATCAGCCTGTGCCACTTCCCTGTCACCTCAGTGCCACCATGGCCCTCGGCTGCCCCACAGCCCTCAGCCCCAGCAGCAGCTCAGGGTCACTGTCCCTTGGGCGCCACCGCCCCCTCAGCCCCCTCAGTCTCACCGTCCTTCAGCAGCTCCTCAGGGGACAGTGCCTGGGGCCAGCGGCAGCTCCCACCGCTCCAGGGACAGCCAGGGCTGGAAGTGCTGCTCCGGCCGGCCCGGCTGCCAGCTCGGACCCAGCACAGGGACAGGGGACACAGGGGACACCGGGGGAAAAGCAAGAGGTGAAAAAGGCAGCCGAGGGGGGAAAGAGGTACAAATGCAGCCTAGGCCTACACAGCTCAATCTATATATCTAAATATCCATATTCATCTTACTAGATAACTATGCACATCTACAAATGTGACTGCACGTATATAAATATATCATGCCTATAACTATATATATACATTTAACAGTACAGATTTCAAAATACACCTATAGAGACGTGAATAACTACATGGCTACATAAATAGAACTACACACATCTCTAAAAGCATCAATAAACACAGGGATTCCACCTGCCTGATAGTCACAGCCTCTCCCTCGGTCTCTTCTTCCCAAACAGGGCAGCCCTCCTGGCGAGGTAGATCAGGTGGATATCTGGGAAGCAAAGGGAACACTGGGTCAATATTGGCCTCTATGCATCTTTTTATTTTGAAGTAATTGTCAACCTACCAAAGACTGTAAAAGATGGCCTGAAAGGTAGACTCTCACTTGGCAATTTGAAGCCTACTCCTAAAAGAACAGGGATCATTCTAAGTTTCCTAAACTGTGCAAAGCATTGAAATACCTCAGTAAAATCTCAGCACTCACAGAGTAAATGGCACCCAGGAGAGCTTGAAACACAGACAGTCCCAGCTGCCACAGAGAAGCCCAGCCTTGTACTTTCTCTGTGCTGACAGAGAGACCTCAGTCCTCACTGAAATGGCTGAAGCTGAAGGTGCTGGGAGCTGAGTCATGAACCAAATTTGGACACCCAGCTTGGTGACACAACTCCCACAAGGTCAGGTTTATTCCCTGCTCTCTTGCCCCAGCAGAGGACTCAGGGTCAGAGCCTCTGGAGAAGCGTGGAGGGCAGGGCTCAGGCAGGTTGTGCCTGTGCAGGACTTGAACTCAAGGCACCAGGAAGCACCAAGCCTGCAGACAGGAACTCAACCCTTCTCATCTCCCTTCCTGCCGGAGGCAGGCTCAGAGCAGCCATCTCACCCCTCTCTAAACCAGTGGGGGCTCTGTCCTTACCAAGTTCCTCAGGCTCCTGGGAATTGTTCCTGCAGCTCTTGGTGCCAGGCAAAGCTTCCTCTGCTGCAGCTCTGTCAACAGGCTCCCCTCCTGAAGACTCAGGGGCAACATTAATATTCCCTTTGAAAGAGAAACAGAAAGGAAGAAACCCTTCTCACCACTTACACAAAACACCTGGTCCAACACCTCCATGGCTCGCACACTTAATCCTTTGTTCCTAACAAGAACTCTGGGCCCCAAAGCCCTTCAACAGTCAAAACAATTTGACTTCTCAAACACAGTCCAAAAGCTGTCAAAGCTGACAGTGACAGTATTGAACATGGGGGTGACAATGAACGCATGGAATGGCTGCTAAGGAGTCGTCCTGCCAGCTCCTGGCACAGGGATGTGCTCTTCCCTCCACTGCCCTGAGCACAGCAGTCTCATCCAGGCTGCACCTTGGCAGGGACAGCATGGGAACACACATCTCTTCCCACAGAGATGCCCAAGAGCAAGGGGACTGAGCTCTGCAGCATGGACAGCACGACTGGCCAGTTTGCCCAGCTGAGGATTTCCCAATGGAAACTGGACTGCAGGCAGCAGCTTACTGAGAGGAAAAGAAAGCTGCAGCTGCAGCCCAGCCCCAGCCACGGCTCTGGGAGCGCCCACACGCACGGCAGGGCTCACACAGCAGCAGCAGCTGCAGCCCAGCCCTTGCTTTGCCTTGGCCTTCCCACCCAAAAGAGGCACAGCCCACATCTGCTGCTGCTACAGAGGCACCTCTGGCATGCCCCTCCCTGCACGGGACACTTGGCCTTCAGTGCCATTCTCCAAACACTTTTCTCCTCTTTCCCAGCAAACAAAGCCTCTTAGAACCTACAAAGCTTCCACCTCCTCACCACAAATGCCCCTGCACCAGGGATTCTTCCCAGTAGGAGCAACCAAACCCGGTGAACACCTTTCATCTTCATTTAAGGGCGATCCCTCTTTTTCATTCCCTTTTCTTCTGGAAATCTTCTTTCAGCAAGCAAAGCCTTCCTTGTCCATTCACAGCTGAACTCAAGAAGCTTTTCCTTCTCAGCCATGCAACATCATTCACAAGCTCTTGGTCCAGCCCCTTCTTCCCAATGCAGTTACCTGACCAGAGGGAGGCTTTTCAGTTGGGGATCTCCTCCTCTCCTGAATCATTTTCTCAACAGCAAGGCCCAGATCCACTGGTGGTGATTCCTCTTCCCCAGGTATGTTCTGTGCTGGGCTGGGGCCTGTCCATGCTGCAGAACCTGAACTGCCAGTAGAGAACTGGGGGCTGAGGTGTCTGATGTGGCTGCAAGAATCCAAACACATTGGTCAAGCTCCAGAATGTGGCTTTGGGACGCAGAGCTCTAGTGCTGCCTTGCATCAAACATCACAGCAAACACATAGAAAGCTCTATTCCAGAAATGTATTCAACTTCTTCTTCTTAAAAAGTATTTCTTCTTATTGATGTGTACATATATTAAAGTAGGGCTTGTAAAATTGATCTACACACACTACTGCCTCCTCTGGTCTCCAGCTGCACATCTCTTGCTCATGGTCATTATTTCCCAGTGTTTGACCTGGTGTCCCCTCTCAAAAGGACTCTATTGCTCCCAGTCTTTGCAGCTTTTAACTGCTTTTTCTAGGAATCCTGAATGTGCTCAACAATCTTTCAGGCTGTTTCCACAATAGATCCTAAGGAGCTCAGCGAAAGCTCAGCCCTTTGGCAGCTGCTTTGGATACTGCAGGCATTTTCTGCTGACGTGCTGATGACTCCTCATTTCAGTTTATGATGGCTCATGACTCTCCAGCTCGGGCCCTCAGCCCTCAAGGCCTGCTAAGCTTTTGATTGAACAAAGGGCTGTAATCACTTTGTTGAGGATTTTATTTAGGAGTCTCTCAGGAAGTAAAGAAGGAACAAGACAGAGCTGAAAAAGGCAGCTGTGTGTGTTGGATTTGGCACAGCTTGGTTTTTGGTAGGGGGAGAGGGCCATGGGGGCAGCTTCTGTGGAAGGCTGTTAGAAGCTTCCACCATGTCTGACAGAGCCAGTCTCTGATGGTTCTGAAGAGGGACATGCTACTGGGCAAATTAGAGAGGTTGTAATGCCTCTGTGATGACATTTTTAAGAACAAAATCAATGTCAAAACGTGCAGGTTTTCTCCAGGGGTGGCAAGGCACTGCTGCCAGGTACCATCCAGGTGCAGCATGTGGTGATGCGCTGCCATGGCTGCTGCCATCCCGGCACAACCTGCGCCGAGCCTTGTCTGCCTGGCTGCTCCTAGCCAGCCACACTGTGGACAGAAGGGCAGGTGTGACGGTGGCAGCTTCTCCTTCCCAGCATCCACATAAAGAGAGGCGTTAAATAGTGCCAGCATCGCAGAGGCTGCCGCTACCTGCGCGATGGTGGTGGGGGCGCCTGGCTGGTAACGGAAACATGATGAGTGACTCCCTAGAGCAGAACCTCGATGAGATCAGCATTTTGGCACTGTGAGATCCTGAAGGAATCTTTGAATTATGGGGACTTTTTGGCAATGGTACCTAGGAGGAGCAGTTTTTCTTCTAGTCAGAGAAGAGGAAGAAGTGAAGAAATGTGAGGGTAAACAACATGGCAATGCCAAAGTCATAGAACAATAAGGATATGAATAAAGGGACAGAATCCACTAGGCCATAACCCTCTGGGGTGTCTCTTGGGTTTTTGGAAGTCACAGTCTCTCTTTTATCCTGAATTGCCAACTGCATCTTGACCTCTTCCTTTGGCTGAGATAGTAAGAAGGTACAGACTTCCCAATCCGCCTACTCCATTTAATGCATTTCTCCCCTCATCAAGCATTGTATGACCATTAAAATGATCTTTAAGCCCACCCTGGGCTGAGGGTATGGTCCTGTGTTGAGACCAGCTGCCTGAGCTGTCCGTTCTACCTTTGTCTTCTCTGTGTGGTGCTGTGTTTTTCTTCTGTAAGTTTATCAGGGTTGCTTCTGTTACCCCTATGCAGACATTTTGTCCCTGAATCCTATCCTCTCACCTCCCTGTCCATCTCCCCAAAGAACTGCCCTTCGTTGCAGGCCCTTCCATGGCCGTCACTGTGACCCTGCCCTCCACCCTTGTCTGTCAGTGTAACCCCACCTTCACTTCCAGATCCTTCCCCGTCAATCTTGTATCCCCTGAGACCCAATTGGTTCATTCAAACTGTTCTCCTCCCCTATTATTCTCCATTGGTTTGAGCATTGTATTCCCCACCTTATCCTCCTCCCCATGTTCCTTGCAATTGGACAAGGTTTGTAACCTCCCCTTGTACCCTCTCCGGGTATGAGTTGGTGCACAGCTTTGTTCTGCAGTTTTCTGTCCCTGAGCCTTCTCCTGGAACAAATCTCATTGAGGAACCATATGTAAAACTCCTCACTGTTCTTCGTCCCAGTCCTGGGCGCAGATACAGCAAGTGTTTTGGGGAGCAGCCTCGCTGCTGCAGCTTCACATCAGCCCTGCTGTGCCACCACCTAGGCCAATCCAGGCGAGGGGCAGCTGCTCTCGGCGTGGCCCAGGAAGGGGCTGGCTACAAGCTGACCCAGCACTCATGTCACTCCTGCCCTGCAGGGAGAAAGCAGTGCCCAGAGACTGTGTGAGGGAAATAACAATTTATTTCCTTTTCCTTCAATGAAGATTTGTGAGAGCCCTGCTAGAGGTGCCAGTGGGTTGGCCTTTTGCAGGGCTGGGAGGAGTCCTGGGGGCTGGGGACCCTTCTCTTAACAGGGTGCAAGGGTCCCCATGGCAATTGGTCCCAGCCCAGGACAGGGGTGGAGGGGCTAAAGCTGCTGCCCTGGGCAGAGGGATCTGCCACTGTCACCATTTCCTGCTGTGGCTCCTCTTGGGGCCGTTCCCACTCCATGGGGACAGGCACAGGTGGGAGGTGGCTGGGACCCCCAGGGAAGGCAGCCTCCGATGTGCCAGCTTCCTCCTCCACATCATAGACTTTGGGGCCATGGGCAGGAGCCCCCCTGCAGGAGCTGCTGGTCTGGGAGCTGCTGGTGCTGCTGGAGCTGGAGCTGGCACTGGCCACAGGGTCATTGTTCTCGTCCCTGATGGCACCAGAGCACAACAGCCTCTGGGCCTCCTCGCTGCACTGGCCCACGATGATGCTGATGATGCCGTGCACCAGTGGAGCCGTGTGCTGCTCAAGGACAGGCTGCAGCCCCTGGACCAACGCCTCGGCGTTCAGCCCCTTGACGCACAAGTCGTGCAGGATGGAGCTCTCTGCGGCCTCAACCAGCCACCACCAGTGCCGGAATATCCCCTCCAGCCTCTGGTGCAGCCAGGGCCGCACAGGCTCCAGCAGCTGCGGCTGTCCACGGAAAAGTCCGGCCCACACCTCGGGCAGGAGGCCACCCGGGAGCTCCAGCCCTGAGAGGCCCTGCTCAGCTGGGGACAGTGTCACCTGCAGAGCTGCTGGACAGGACGTCACAGGGCCATGGGGGCTGTTCTCGTCCAGGAGGCCGGGAGCTCTCCCTGCCTGGCCCGTGGCCGCTGGCAGCTGCTCAGGGGTGGTGTTGGCCATGTCCAGATGCTCGTCTGCGTGCTCAGAAAGCCTGACGGTCTCTATCGGTGTCCTGCACAGTGGGCACGAGGGATTTCTGTGTGCCCACCGCAGGATGCAGCCCAGGCAGAAGCGGTGGTGACAGGGCAGAGCAGAAGTCACATCCTTCTGAAAGTCCTGGCAGATGGGGCAGTCGCCGTCCATCTCTGTGGCCATTCCAGGAGTGATGGCTCTGGGACTGGCACTGAGATCCTGCAGGAACAGGCCCTGCCCAGCACCAGAGAGGCCTGGCTTGATCCTCTCGGCCTTGCTGCTCGCTCAGTAGAGTTCAGGCTGGAGCCAGAGTGGCCCTGACAGTGTCTGAATGGAAGAACTGAGGGGCACAATGTCACAGTCCATCCCCCTGTCATGTCACAGCCCATTGCTCTCTGACACCAGCCTCCAACCCCTGTGACAGCCCAAAAGGCATTCCAAGTCCTTGGAACCGCAAGATAAGCAGTGAGGAAATGTGAGGTCACAATGCCGTGCTCAGTGGTGTCACCATCTGCACTTCAGACTCCTCCACCCTGTGATGACACATCGGGCCTTCCATCCTTGCAGGCACATGTTAGGAGAAAAAAGGAAGTATTGTTTCCTAATTTCAATTTCTACATCTCCATGATGCTGTCCCTCAGCCACCTGCATCACACGTCCCTGGCCCTGTCTCTATTCCCTGCTCCTGACACCTTGCCATGGTTTCCAGGGAGCACTCCTGGTGTCTGTTCACAGGGCCTCTCATCTGTCTCCCTGGGAGAGGCCATCACATCCAGGCCTTTCACGCCAGGCCCTGTACAAGCTTTTGTGCCTTTTGATTTAAGGTCAGAGTTTGTCCTCTCTGCAGCCCTGCTGGATTGAGGGTGATGGGCACAAGGACACTTAGCACCTGTGTTTAGTGCTGTGGGATGTTCAGCTTTGCTTGCTCAGCAGAATGGGTCCTGTCTAGAGGGGCTCCAAACCCAGGAAGGAATTCTCTCTGCCTTTTGTTTCAGCAGCAGTTCTTTCATCTGCTCAATGACAAGGCCAGACCTCCTTCGTGGGAGCACTCCTGAGGTAACAAGGACACACTCCAAATGACAGCATGTGGGCCCCTGAACAAAGGAAAATCTGCAAATACACAAATGGTGCAACAGGGGTGCAGTGCAACTTCTCTCTTCCTGTGTTCCTGCCTTTGCTGAGTTGTCCTCCCTGCCTGAAACCTGAAGACTGGGAAGGGCACTGTGCCAGCAAGGGGCAGTCTGACACCTCACTGCTGACCAACCAAAAGCCCCTTCATATCACTCAAGCTACAGAACTGTGGGAGTAAATAAAAATGTGTCTGAATCTGTGCAACCAGGCCCCAAGCAGAGAGTCAGGAGCCTCTCTGCATTATTGTGGGACAGTACATGGAAATTGATCAAGTGAGCAACAGGTGGAAGCCTGGCTGAGGACAAGGTTGGGTTTTTCAAAGACTGGGATGTTGCAGTTGAATGCCCAGTTCCAACACTGCTGCTGATCCCAAAATGGGAAATGCTATTGAGGGACTAGAGGCCATGCACAGAGGTCCAGAGTGGAGCATTTGTAGATCATTCTGTGTTGAGACCAGCTCTCCCTGCTGCCCACTCTGCCTTTGGCACCTGCTGCCCTGCAGGTGCTTGGCTGCAGCAGATTTCCTGTGGGAAAAGGTGTTGCCCACATGGCCCTGGGCTGTGCCCCTCAGGACACGGACATGGTGGGGCACAATGGCGAGGGCAAAGGCACCAGAAGGCTGAGGAAGCAATGCCCAGAGACTGTGTGAGGGAAATAACAATTTATTTCATTTTTCTTAAATAATTGCAAGGGCCCTTGGTGGGGGGATCTCTTGCAGGTGGGGGCAGAGTCCTGGGGGTCAGGGGCCCTTCTCTTTGAGGGATGCCAAGGACCAGGGGATCCAGGCCTGCTGCTCTGGGCAGAGGGACCTGCCAGCATCACGACTTCCTGCTCTGGCTCCTCACCACTCCTGCTCATCCTCCTCCTGGGGCTGGTCCTGTCCTGTGGGCATGGTGACATTCGCAGGGTGGCTGTGTCCCCTGGGCTGGGCAGTGTCTCCTGTGATGACTTCCTCCTCCTCCATGGAGACTGCAGAACTGCTACTGGCTGGAGTCCCCACCTGAGAGCTGGAGGAGCTGGAGCTGGAGCTGGAGCTGGAACTGGAACTGGAGGAGCTGGAGGTGCTGCTGACTGTTGAGCTCTCATCCTCATCTGTGGCAGTGTGAGAGTGCAGCAGCCTATGGGCCTCTGAGATGCAGTGTCTCACAATGATGTTGATGATGTCCTGGAGCAGTGGCCCTATGTGTTCCTCCAGGTCTCTCTGCAAGCTCTGGATCATCATCTCCTGGCCTGGCCCATACACACAGAGCACGAGCCGGAGGTATCTCGATCTCAGCCACCATGGCTCCCTGGTCTCCTGGTACAAGGTCTCCGTCCTTTGGCTCAGCCAAGTCTGCACAGGGCCCAGAAGTTCCCGTTGCCGACAGAAAAGCTGTGCCTAGACCTCGGACAGGACACTGCCAACAGCTTTGGCTGCTGTCCCCTGAGGAGAAGAGGGATGGGCCGGCACAGGGCCACGGGGGCTGTTCCCATCCTGGCCACTGGGAGCTCTCCCTGCCAAGCTTGTGGCTGCTGGCCGCTGCTCAGGGGCTGTGATGACGATCTCCAGAGACTCGCCTGTGTTGTCAGAAAACCTGACAGTCTCTATTGCTCTTCTGCAGAGTGGGCACACAGGATTTATCTGTGCCCACTGCAGGATGCAGCTGCGGCAGAAGTGGTGGCCACAGGGCTGAGCAGAAGCCACATCATCCCAGGTGTCCTGGCAGATGGCACAGTTGCCACCCATCTCTGTGGCCATACTTGGCCTGTGCAGCACATAGGGAGTGCTGAGGATCTGGAGCTGTTCTCTGTTGCTGGTGTCACACCCTGCAGGAGAGGGGAGAAAGGAATGGCCAGGCTGCTGGAGAAGGACATCCCCCAGCTCCCTGAGCCCCATGAAGGGATGTTTCTTTGGGTGGATGTTTTCCTCCACAGTTCACGCTCTGCTGCGAGCACCCACAGTGCCTGGCTGCCCCAACTAGGCAGGACTGGGGAAACCCTGCTCGTTGCTTTGGGACTGGCACTGGGACCTGCCAAGAACAGGCAACACCCAGCACCAGAGAAACCTGGATCGATCCTCCACACCTCACAGTCACGCTCTGTAGGAGGTCAGGCCAGAGCCTGACTGGCCCCATCTCTGCCCGTGCCTGTATTTAAGCAGTGAGGGACGGGATGTCACAATAGGCCTCTTGCTGATGTCACCCTCCATCAGCAGGTGATGTCCCCACCAGTGCATGTTGTCAAGAGAAAGATGAAAATATTTTTCTTGTTTTCAGCTTGTCCATGTTGTTCTGCCTTGACCACTTGCGTCATGTGTCCATGGCCATCTCTCATCCCTGCTCCTGACACCTCGCCAAGGTTTTCTGTGAGGAGCGGAGTGCTGGGACCAGTCAGCATGGACTGCCTGTGGCTGGATGATGCCTCCTCCTGTCACTGCCTTTCCCTGGGCAATGCAGGGATTTGGAGAACCTGGGTGCTGGTACCAGCCCTAGGTGAGAGTCTCCCACCCCTGTAGGTTGTGTCCCTGCTCCAGGCAGAAGCAGGAAGGAATGTTTTGCTCCAGCCCCATCCACTCCCGCTGGCACTTGCCCACAGTGCCAGATCCCTCTCCACTTCCCAAGTGTCTGTGTTTCTGGAGTGCAGTGCCTTTGTGCTCCTCCCTGTGATGGTGATTGCAGGGGTCTTAGGATGAGGGAAGTGACGAGAATGTTGGCTCCATGTTTCAGAAGGCTTGATTTATTATTTTATTATATATATTATATTAAAACTATACTAAAAGAATAGAAGAAAGGATTTCATCAGAAGGCTAGCTAACAATAGAAAAGGAATGGAACGAATAACAAAAGCTTGTGTCTCAGACAGAGAGTCCAAGCCAGCTGACTGTGATTCACCATTAATTAGAAACAAGCATATGAGACCAATCACAGATGCACCTGTGGCATTCCACAGCAGCGCATAATTATTGTTTACATTTTGTTCTGAGGCCTCTTGGCTTCTCAGGAGAAAAAATCCTAAGGAAAGGATTTTTTAGAAAATATCATGGCTACACCTCCCTAGCAGGAGGAAGGAGCCTCAGGAAGGAGCTGGAGTTGCTGTCCCTCCAGAGTGGGGTACAAGGACCAGAGGAACCCTGTCATGATTCTGGAGAGCCCAGGACCCATCACCACATGGGTCATGCTGTGCCATCATCCCTTCTTGCCTCTACAACTTCTCTAGAAGGAGGGCTGAGATATCTAAAACAGCTCATGAGACCCCTGACCCAGAAATAAACCCAAGCATGGAAAATTTTGAGTAGTGTAAAGATTGAGAAGATATAAACCAAACTCTGAAAAAATTTTCTGACCGTATAACCTAAGATTTTCCTTTACATAGCCAAATACAAAACCCAACTCAAGCAGAGAAATACCTACAAAAGAAGTACCATAATGACTCTAAAGAAAAAATCATTGCAATAAGCTAGACCCTGGCATATGCTTATCACGCACTACTAGATACTGTAGAGCAACAAATAGAGGCGGGGGGGGTAAGAAAATCAATCAGCAGCTACTCCAGTCACTCAGGCTACAGCCAACCCCCCAGCTACTCAAGTTGTAGCTAAAGCAAACAGGGAGCCTAAGCCTATAGCTAAACCAGACAAGAAGCCTAAGCCTGCAGCTAAACAGTAAACCTCAGCCAATAGCTGTTACTCCTACCACAACAAACAAAAAACACACATTTTAAACCAATCACCAATAAACAATGATGATGATCCATGAGAAAGATCCTCAAAACCAAAAACTAACAAAATCAAGAGTCAGTATTAAGTCCTTTTTCCTAAAACACTTTTGTAACCTAAGATTACACTCAATGATCTGATAACTCTATAGTTAATTAATTAGTCCATCTTTAAGATACCACAAGTGGAACTGCAATTCTAAACGATAGTAACGCAAAGCATTTAAGATTGCTGCCACATAATCCAGTTACCAACCAAAAAATGATGAGAGGGGCTGACCCTCACAATCTCTGGGCACGGGTCCTGGGAAGTGTGGCACAAAGATACCTTGTGGTATACAAAGATACTAGAGATGGTATACAAACCATCTCTATATGCAACAAACCCATTGGAAGACCACAGAACAAAAGATTAAACTCTTAAGAAAAATTACAATAATAAAAATTGTCTTCTCAGATGACATAAACACTATAAATCCAAACTTAGTACCATATACATCCCTGATGTGACAAAAACTTGTACCACTTGGGCCACAAGAATGCACTTCTACTTTAGCAATAATAAAGCAAGATAACAGTAAAGAAACCTTGCTTAATATGGCAAAGAAGCTCCAAACATATACAGGTAATGCGTACTGTACTATATGTAACCCAGCATGTACAAAAACCACAACTGTAGAAACACATCTACAAAAATCAGAAAACAAAGTAAAAGAAAATCACAAAAATCTCAGAAAGGAGATGAAAGAAACCTTTCTCCAAATCTCAACAATACAAATCAGAAGTTCTAATACCAAACACAACATCCCCCAGATAGGGAGAGAAAGTACACCCCATGAACTAAACTATAAATCTTATGTAACAACAGAGAAAACATAAAGAAATAAGATTAAAAAATTTACTACTGCTCTGGCACAATGGGTACTTAATTAAAAGACAACAAGACTCAAAGAAAAAAATTCCACCAAAAAAGAAACTCCAATAGCCCATAAGCAAACTACCAAGTATAATAATGATAACAACATATCCAATTCCCTTTAAAAAACCTCTCAAACATATATGCAAAAAAACCTCAAAAAGAATAACCAGGCTTAGAGGGGCCCTGCCTCTAGGCAGGTAGAGGCTAAGAAAAGATGTGGTTTTTAGACTGTGTAAATTCATTAGCCTAACACATCAGAACCACAAAAATATAAATCCTTAGTTAACACTAGTGCACAGTAAACCCTAATCCCACCAAAACATGTAAAGACAAAATCTATTTCTATTACTGGCACGACAAGGGGATGACAAAATTTGACTTTAGTAGAAGCTGAGATAAGCCCAACTAGAATGAATAAAAACCCATGAATAAAATGAATAAAAACCCCACCCTACTGTGACTAGCTCAAAAGCCCCAAATGTTTTAGACATAAACTTCCTTCAAAATGGGTATTTGAAAGACCCAAACAGACTCAAGTAAGCATTTGAGATAACAACTGTAAAATCAAAGTGCAACAAACAATTAAACACCTTACCTAAACTATCAAAGATCCCATCTACAATAAAACTCCTGAAAGTAGAAAAGCATTTTTAAAATAGTTTATTAATATTCCAAAACATCTACATCGATAACATCATTGTGTAAAAAAACACAACAATAAAAGTATTTAAGAAATTTATCCTAAACCGAGACAACAGAAGGAAGGGGCAACAACCACTGCTCTGGCAGCACAGAGGGAGCTAGGGCTTGGGCAGCATCTCTGTCCTACCCCCACCACGGGCTTTTGTCCTGCCCTCGTGTCCCTGGCCATGGGGAAAGGCTGTGTGGGCAAACGTGTCTGCCTAGGGGCTAGAGGGGCAGCAGGGCCTGACGCTGCTTCTGCTCTCTCCACAATGCTGAAGGAGCTGTGTGTGGGCACACTGCAGGGGTCAGCTGTTGCTACTGCTGCTGCTGCTGCTGCTGCTGCTGCTGCTGCTGCTGCTGCTTCAGGGAAATGGATGCTCCCACAGCAGCCACACAGGCAGCATAGCTCCACAGCCAGGAAGAAGAGTCCAGCAGGGCAGAGGCTCCCAGCTCAGGCTACTGGATCTGGGTGACTGTTGGCTGTTGGCCCTTTGTACTGTGGAGTTGCTCTGTGAGTGCAGCTGGCTTCTTGCAGGCTGATCCCAAGCAAGGGCTTGCCATGGCCCCGTCCAGCCCCCCAAAGTGGGAAGCAAAGGTGACCTCTTCCTTCGGCCAAGCTGGGCTCACTTGTTCCCCCAAGTGTGACCATGGAGCTGTGGCACCCTGAGGGAGGGCATCCCCCGGTGGGCAAGGGCACCCAGTGGGCCGTGGGCACTGGAGGTGTTTGTGCAGAGACGGAGTCTGTGCTACTGCCACAGCTCGGAGAGGGCAGGGCCAGGGCTGGGGCAGCCTTTCCCAGGTACACGCCAGCTCTTAGGAGCCCCACAGGCACACGCCAGCTGCTGCTCCTTGCTCAGGATGCCACATGGCTCCGCAGGCGCTGAAGGCAGGGCAGGCCAGGCCAGGCTGCAGCAGCGCTGCCCTGGTGCTCTCCACTGACAGCCTTTGGTTCTCTTTCCCTCAGCAGCAGCAGCAGCAGCAGCAGGGAGCGGTGGCAGAGTCAGGACGAGGAGGAGGTGGCTGCCCTGGCCCTTTGCTCCCGGGCCCACGCCAGGAGGGCTCTGGCTGCAGCAGGGCGCTCTTTAGGCAGCCTCTGGCAGCCTCTGCATGGAGCACGGCATGCTGCCCTGTCCTGCTGGTGTCACTTTTCTTCATCAATACCCTAGCTCCTCTTCACAAGGAAAAAACTCCAGCAATGTAAAAAGAGCTAGTTCAAGTACAGTTCTACCTGCCTTTGTATTGTAGTTCAGTATATGTATGTTTTGTCTGTAATTTCAGTAATTTCATACTTTTATGAAAATGTGGATTCATATTTTCACATTTTTGTGCTTCTAGTTATTTGTATACCAAAGCACTGTTGCCTCCGCCAAGGCGTGATGACCTGGTTCAGGAACGGCACAGAGGCAAACCCCCAGCTGCTTGGGCCATGTGCTCGCAGACACCGATATGGTGGGGCAAAATGGCGTTTATTAACTGGTTACATGGGGTTATATAACCTCGGTTTTGCTTGCATCACAAACGGGGATCACTGGCCAACAAACGGGGGGCTAAGTAACTTTAACAGCTGAGGGGAGGGGTTCTGTCTGCCTGTTCAATGCAAAATCTTCCGACCGCCTGTCCCTAATTTCTCACTAAGCACTTATTTTTTAAATTATTTATTGCAGTTGTTAATTTTTATGTAGTATGTTGTAGTGTGTTTTGTTGGTATGTTCTGTTTCTCCTCTATTCTGTTATGATGGTTCTGCCCTCCCAGTTTTCCCCGCCTCAGCTTATGTCTGTCATTTAGTTGCTATGGTTCCCCCTAAGTTATGTAATTTCCTCCTCCCTCCATTCCCAAATATGTTTAGTTTTCTCTCCTCCCTGGGCCCAGTCAATCACTCCCCACCCCTCCCAGTTTTCCAGAATGTTCCCCTCTGTGGGAGCAGTGATTGGCTGTGGTCCTGAGGCCCCTCCTATACAATGTATCTATTGGTTCTCCCTTCCAGTCTATTATGTTAAGCTCATCCCCTGTTCTCTCCTGATTGGGTTTCTGTGAATCCCTCCCCCAGTTACCACCTCCCTTTATAGTCTCATGCTCTACCCCTTTTTCTTGTCACTCCCTGCTGGTCACCCCTGGGACATTAAACTCGTTTGGACCCCAGGAAGTGTCCGGCTCTCTGTTGCTTCATCCAGCATTTGCAGCTCTCCTCTGAGACCTCGTCCAGCAGGCACAGCCCAAGGTCTCTGCCGCCGAGGGGTGCCTGAAGCTGCCAGCCCTGGCGCCCTGCCACCGGGACTGACACCCCCCGCTGCAGTGGGGCTGTTGGCCGCGCTCTCAGCTAGCCGGGTCATCAGGTCTCGGGCCGCGGTCGCCGCTGCAGTAGTATATTTTATGTAGTATATGTTATAAAAAAAACACCTTCTGGGTAGTTTTCCTCATTCTTAAAAAAAATAATCCACAAGCCATTTTAGCCTCTGTCTCTCCAAGTTGGCTCATACATGTCTATTTTAAACCAGGACTACACTACTTTAATAGGATTGAGATGCACACCAGTGATTTCTCTTGTCAAATATCATGGCCCTGCCATGAGCTTGTTTTTGGGGGTTTTTTGGGGTTTGTTTGGTTTTTCCCTCTCTCATCAGTTTAACGGTAGAGACACATTGAGTTGCAAACTTAAGCCAGATAAGCAGAATAAAAACAATGTGGTGGGCCTTTGGGAGCACCCTTGCTGATCTTTCTGCTTTTTCAGTTGAGCAAGGCTCTGATCCAGGCAAAGAGATTGCACTTAGTGCTACACAACTATTTGGCTGCAACACTGCTGATTTCTAGGAACAGCTGGAGGCCTCTATCTCCCCAGGATGTTTTGGCTGTCCCAGGCTTTGTTGGGTTTTGGCTGCAAATTCTGATCCAGAAGTACCATGGCTGGGCAAAAATTGCCCATGGGCCATATTCCAAAGGCACTTTGGTCTGGAGTTTGTGAATGAAGGACAGCCTTATCATCTTCCAAACCACATTTAAAAAATCATGAAAAAGAATGTTGTTTCTATCCTTAACAATCAACTGACAGTTCAGAAGGGAATGTAGAGCTTATTTGCAGAGTGAAAAGGAAGGAAATCTTCCAGTGGAGTTGTGGCTTACAGAGTTTTTGCTCTGACTCCCACTCACAGGTGGCACTGGAAAAAGTTATGTCCCTGGAGGTGTCAGTGTCTTCTGTCTGCCATGAATTGTTTTGCTGCAGTCAGAGGCATCACGGTGGAGAGAAGCTCAGCTGATGTTAGGAACAGAAACTGCCCCAAGGAGAAAAAAAGAAATTAACTTTTACTTCCCAAACCCATCTCTGCACAGGCTCAAGCAGGATTCCTCTGGTTCCCAGAAATACACAGAAATAGGGCTGAGAAGGCCGTCTGGACATAAATGTTCATGCCCAAGACCTTGCTGATGCCATTTGGGTTTTGCCTTTTTTTTCTATGTTTTCTATATTGTCTGCACATATATTTGTAGCTTTGTAGCCTACTGTATTAGTGACCAGTTTTCCCAATACTTTCCCAAATCCTTTCCCTAAGCAAAAAGACAAATTCCAGAGCTCCAAGCGCTGGGGGGTCCAAGGCCCCAGTGCCATTTTGGCTCTTCCTGGGACAGAACCCTCTGGGGAGGTGGTGGAGTCACGATCCCTGGATGTGTTTAAAAGAAGACTGGATGTGGCACTTGGTGCCGTGCTTTAGTTGAGGTGTTACAGCACGGGTTGGACTCGATGATCTTGAAGGTTTCTTCCAACCTCGGGATTCTGTGATTCTGTGACTGAGGGAGATTTCCTGCAGCCCTGGAAGGGCTCTGGGGGCCCTTGGCCATGGACGGAGATCAGGGCTTATGGAAAAGAAGCAAAGGGTTCAAGGTGAAGGCCGAGAGGGCAGAGCTGCCCCAGCGCGGCCCAGAGCGAGCCTCATGTTCCCCTCCTCAACCTGCGCCCTCTGCGCTGCCCTTTGCGGCGCTGGCGGCTCCTCTGGCTGCGGGGCTCCAGGGCGTGCTGAGGGCCGGGCCCCTCGTCTTCGGGAAGCGCCGGAGCCTCGGAGGCGAGCGGCTGCTGCTGTGGCCAGCAGGGGAGAGCTGCGGCGGCGGCCCCGGGCACGGCGAGGTGCCGGTATGGCCGGCTCCTGCTGCGGCTCCTGCCTCTGCTCCGGCCTCTGCTCCTGCCCTGTGCGCACAGACACGGCCGAGGGCTGCCCGGCAGCTCCGTGCCGCTCCGCGGCGGGGCCGCCCGGGTTGCTGCTCTCTGCGGCCTCTGCCCGCCTCTGCCGGCCCCGCCGCGCTCCCGCCTGCCTCTGCCGCAGCCGGGCCCACACGGGGGGCAGCACATTGCGGCCGGCTCGGAAAAGCCCTGCCCGCAAAGCGACCGCCACGGCCTCGGCCTCAGGGCACAGGCTGCCGGCGTCCTCGCAGCTGCGAGCCGGCCCGGGCTGCCTGCCGGCCTCGGGCACAGGAGCAGCTCTCCGCAAGCTTTTTATAAACGACCCAGATTCCGAGTGGGAATGAGTTATAGATGTTTTATTGAGAACAATAAAAAAATCAGCAAAGCAAAAGGGACAGCGCTGGGTGCATGGCAAAATGCCAGAGGCTCGTGCACAAAATGGCCTTTTATACCCTTGATAACACATCTTTATGCATTGTGAGAAACGACGTTTCACTTCTTAAAATTTTAAAAGGTTCCTTGAACTGCAACAAGGGACTGAATAAAGAAAAAGGAACAGCATTGGCTGTCCGGTGAGCCTGTTCACAAGGCCTGCCCCTGCAACAATCCTTGTATACGCTTATTTCTGCACCAAGCCCCTGGTAAGCTGACCCTCCCTACACTCGTGCATGTGGCACTTTTCTGACCCAGCTCCTCCTTCCTCTTCCTGACTTGATGGTAGACCAAATGTTTGTAAAACAATTGAACTTTATTTTTTTTTTAAGAATAAAAAACTGTAGGAAAGCCTCCTATGGTTGTGTAAGTTTTCTTAACAAAGAAAAAGTCATGTTAACCTTCCCAGCTCTGCCTTGAGAGGTTTTAGAAGTCTTATAATCTGTCTAAATTTTTCAGAGTTCATAATAAATGAACTAAAGAATTCTAACAGAACACCAAAAAAAACTCCCATGAGAAATGGTTTACTTCACCTTCCTCAAGGTGGTGACTTCACTCCTTTTCTGTGGCAATGCTGTCACCTCAGCAGCAGTGGCATCGTGGCAGTGAGTCTGAGAGGTGGCAGCTCTCTGGCAGAGCCGCTGCTGCCTACTCCAGGCTCAGGCAGGCACCTGAGCAGCCTCGCTGCACGGCCAGAGCCATCTCAACGCTGCAGTGCAGGCCAGAGGCGCCGCTCAGCCGGAAGCTGCAGGACTTGCCGCAGGGCAGCGCCGTGAGCTGGCAGTGGCGCGACTGCGGCAGGAGCAGCCAGGCCGACAGGACCAATGTTTGCACCCAGCGGGTCACTTTCTTGGCATCCAAGTAGGAGCCCGTGCAGAGGGTGTCCATGAGATACCAGTCCTGATCCGTGGGCAGCTGGCCACCGGAGGCGTGCAGAAAGCACGTGTGCCCCAGCAGCTGCTCCCCAGAGCACAGGCACTCCAGCGCCACACGGATGCGCCTGGCTGGCGGCCACTTGGTGCTCTCCAGGATGAAGGAGTGGCCGGGGGGTGGCCACAGGATGACCAGCGGGCGGTAGGTGCTGCTGTGCTCCTGGACACTGCAGGCTGCAGGGCTGGTGTCCATCTCAACAGCTGGGTGCAGCTCTGGCATGAAGCTCCTCCTGGAGAGCACTCGGCAGACACCGAGGAGCTCATCCACCAGCTCCTGCAGCACCTTCGTGCTGGGCAGGCCCTGCTGCAGAATCACAGAAGAGCTGAGCTTGGGAGTGACCTTTATGGACCATCCAGTGTAACCCCACAGCAATGAGCAGGGACAAAGTGTCGGGAGTCTTTGCTGTCATTGCTGTCCTTTGCTGTCCCGGCTGCTCCTACGAGGCTTGTCCTGCCCCACCTTGCTGCTCTGGCTGCCTGGGGTCACATCTGACTGAGAAACCAGGGCTGGGCCCATGGTGGTAGTAACCCCTTTAGTGTGCTTCTCATATTTTTCTTGGCATTTACCCAATTTTCTTTTTTGTTGGGGAGGATGAGACAAGAAAGGCTTTTAAATATGACTGCCTGGCAAAAGATTTTGAGAATATAGAAACTATAAGTGAGATTGAAATGAAAGCAACCTTTGAGATACCTTAGTTGTGACCAGTTGAATGCAATGCCCCCTGGAGGAAACAATTCCCTCTGCAAGCAGGCAGGCCTGAGAGTCAGAGCAGGCCTTGCAGCTTGGCAGATGGGGCCCAAAGAATAAGATTTAGGGTTTAACACGTAAACATAGTATGGTAACGTAGTGATTCTTATAGGTTGTGTGGAAATGTTATAAGATATGCATGCTGTAGTAGATTGGTTAATGAGAATCTGCATATTCAACACTGAAGATGATTTATTGTGTTGTAACGGGAGGTTCGCTCTCTTGTCGCTCGCACTTTCTTATCTCTCTTTTCCCTTATCTCTTTGCTCGCTCTCGCGCTCCTCTTTGCGCCCTTTTCTTTCTTTGTCTCTTTGTCTTCCCTCTGCACTTCTTCACCCCCTCCTTTCTACATGCTCTCTGCTCTTAAACCTTTGCCATTGACTCTCTTTAAGCCTCTCTTCTCTTGGCCCTGCTCCGAGCTGCGGCTGGCAGCTCGCAACAGGGCCCTGCACCCATGCCCTTTGCAATAAACTACAAGTTATATGGCTTGGCTTCAAAGAGATCTCATCTCCGTCCGTCCCTACCGTGCGTGACCCCCGTCACTCCTACACTTTTTCTTTCATCTTTCATGAAAAAAAAGTTGTATTATCACTTTGGATTCCCAATATGTAACCTCGTTTGTGTTTTAATCTCACTTTCAGGTATATTTAGAACTAAATTTCTTTGCAGTTGTGGATCAAGGCTCCTTACCGTAAGCCTGTCAGAACGTCCTGCTTAGCTACTTCCCACGTTAAAGTCATTGCTCCATAAATTCTAGAAAATTCAATATAAAGATCATTCTTGCCTAAGAGTCACATGTCTGTGGATATGGAGTTTACAACACAGCTTCATGTTTCTGTCTACAGGGCTATCTTGTGCTTCCACATCCTGTCCCAAAGTCTGTAATTCCTTAACTGAAGTTTGAATTTTGGATTGCCTTACATCTGTGTGTGTGCGTCTGCAGGAGGGGACGTGGTGGAAGTGTCAGAATAACAGCAAGATGTTGCAAGGAAAAGAGGCTTTATTAGAAATGTGTTCAACAAAAACCCAAACCAACAAACTGTAATAGCTAATGGTCTTACAGTCTCAATCAAACTTACTTTTATTACAGTAAAATACTGTGACCTAAGAGCTGTGCAATAGCAATATCTCAGAGTTACAGTACTTGTTTAAAAACCAAAGAAATAGCACTGAAGTGTTTCATTTCAAAAGTATACTTTACCTAAATTGGAAACATGACAGTTTTTGTTTTCCCCTGAAGCATGATGCTAAATGTAGCATTTTAAAAAATATGTTGGAAACCCAGGACTTAAACATCTTTTGATCATATGGTGATAATTAGTAAAGAAATTCTTCTTTTGAACTTCTTTGGAGTAGATCCATCTGTAATGTTTAATCATCAACTTATTAAATTTGCCAGTTCATTTTATAGCAATTTCATACCTTTATTCACATTCCCAACTTTGTGGTTTAGTTCTGAAAATTAGCTTATTTTAACTGAACCATGCAGCAATTTGCTTTGACTCTGATGGAACTTTCTCTGATGGAACTTTTTTTGTATACAATTTTGTTTGAAGAAATGAAACACTGGGGCAGTTGTTGAGCTCTTCTTATATCCCACAGCAAATAAATAAAAATCCATCTGTTTTATGAGAGCAGGTTGTATAAAAAGGCAGATGAGGTGAATTACGAAGTGGTTAAAACTCAAATATTCTTGAAGCCATAAGCCTGAAGTCTGTCTCCTCTTGCATGGGAAGAAATTAAAGAGAAAGGAAAGCAACTACTGCTGATGAAGTTTGCCTTACTTACTTGCTCAGCTGTGTGGTGCACCCAGCCCATGCACCAGCTGCTGAAGCATGAATTTGTTTCACTCCTCAAATGAAGATGAAATCACTTTTGGAAACCGGTGAACCCACACACATTTATGGTGCCAAACATGTTTTATATTCGTGTCTGTTGGTGGAATTTGCAGCACATCCTTGAGTAAGGTTGATTCTGGTTTTGATTTGAAAAAGTTATTTCTAGGGGAAATGTTTTTTTCCTTCTTAAATTATTTTCAGCTACCATTTTTACTTTACTTTTGTTGTTGTTTGGTGAATTATGAAAAGGAAAGGATAGCAATCAGCCTAGGCATAAACAGTGGCAAAGCATCATTCAGCTGCAGTAATACCAAAATCTCAAGGGAGTCCACAGTACCACAGGGTGGATCAGCAGAAATGCCTCCTGGTGACTGATCAGGGCTCCAGCTGTGTAAACAGTGGCCCTGTGTGAAAGCACAAAAGGCAAAGATCCCAGGCTGGGATAAGAACAAGTTACTGGGAAGCACAACAATATTGAGAACAGAAGGAATAAGACAAAGAAACGATTTAAAGGGAGAACTGTGACAACACCGACCCGGCTCTTTCGGACCATGTATTTTCTCCCACCTGGAAAGGACACCCTCTCCTTGGGAGAGAGAGAGTTCGAGTTCCTTTCTCTGTCTCTGACAATGGCCTGAGGTGGGATCGAAGATACTGATGGGGACATGGCCGAACTCTCATGTTCTTTGGTCCCATCTCACATCATTGCCAGGTGCAAGCAAAGGGACAGGTGTCTTCCTAATGTGGATCTTGGGGAATGTGGGTCACCAGGTCTCTGCCCAACATGGATCCTGTGATGGGGGATAAAGTTGGAGCAGAGGACAAAGCTCTTTGTGCAGTGGGGGCACTGACAGGGCTGCCCTTACTGGTGGGTTTGTTGCTGTTGGGTCAAGGATGACAGCCAGGAGAAGCTCTTCCCACACTCCAGACCTTTGTAGGGCCTCTCCTCATGTGGATGTGCCAGTGAGGGATGAGGTTGGAGTTGAGGCAGAAGCCCTTTGTGCAGTCAGGGCAGCAGAAGTGCTCTCCTCCGTGTGAATCCACTGGTGCAGGAAGAGACTGGAGCTTGTCTGAAACCTCTTCCCACACTCAGGACACTCACAGGGCCCCTCTCCAGTGTGGATCTGCTGGTGGCAGATCAGGCAGGAGCTCGTGCTGAAGCCCTTCCCATATTCCTGACACTCCAAGGGCCGTTCACCACTGTGGATGTGCCGGTGCCTAATGAGGATGGAACTGTTATTGAAGCTCTTCCCACATTCCAAGCATGTGTAGGGCTGTTCCCCACTGTGGATCATCTGGTGACAGATCAGACTGGAGCTCTGGATGAAGCTCTTCCTACATTCCCCACACTCATAGGGCCATTCCCCAGTGTGGTGCTGGGTCAGGCTGGAGCTCCAGCTGAAGCTCTTCTAACATTCTCAGCACCCGTAGAGCTTCTCTCCATCAGGAAGCTGCTCATACACCACCAGCTCCAAGCTCCAGCTGGATCTCTGGCTGCCATCCTGGCACAGGGTGGGTCTTTCCTCCTTGGAGCGCCCTGGGCTGGGTTTGGAGCCCCTCCTTCTGCGAGATCTCTGGGGTTCTTCCTCCCCATTGGATTCCTGCACTGTGGAGCTGCTCAAAACAGCCTCTTCCACGAGGTTCTGCCATGGGGATTTGTCCTCCTGGTCTCCATCCTCAGCTCCTTGTCTGGGGGAGGAAGGAAAAGGAGAGGATGGGATTTGCCTCCATGCCAGAGGAAGGGGAAGGAGATCTCCCCAGTCCATCCCTGGAAGGACGATGTCGGCAGTGGGGCTGTCCTGCAGCTAGGGGTGATGCTGGGCTGGGAGATGGAGGGGGAAAGGGGCAGTGACTTCCTCCTCACCTGCCTGGCTGTTCTGGGGCATCTTCCTTTTCCTTTCTGCCTGCTTGTTCCAGGCAAGGTTTGGGAAAGGGAAGTCCTGTTTTGGAGGGAAGCAAGATGAGAGTATAATTGGGCTGGGAGTTCCTTCTGCCCAAATCTCACTGTAGAAGTTACCAGGTACCTTGTGTCCATATAAACCTCTGAAATACCAAGATTGAGAAAAAGCTCCCACCCAGGAGTTCCCCCACTCTGGTCTCTCCTCTTTGGGGTCTCCTTTGTGGGCTCCCCCCTCTCTGGGCTACTGGAGGTCCTGGGGATCCCAGAGGTTCCCCTTCCCTGGGCTCCCCAGTTTGGTGACAGAGGGTCCCTGTGTCAGGGTTCTGCGGTACCCATGGGTCTCCCTTGTCCGTGCTCTCAGTATCTCCAGGCTGCCAGAGTTCCCCCTTCTCTGGACATTCATTTGGTCTCCTTTTCAGCAGACTAGCTGTTTTTATCTCACCGCATCAGCCTGTCCTTGGCAGAGTAGGCCATTTCTCATGATTTGGAGTCAGCTACAGCAGCAGGAAGGGGCAGGAATTTTGTCAGCATTGATGTCAAAGCTAAAGTGCTGTCTTGTGGATGCATGTTGCTTTATTAAAGGGATTTTTGGCCTAGAGTTTTAGCGAACTCTGGTGTCTTCCCAAACAGCGTTGCCTTTTTCTTTCCTCAGGAATCACCTCTTCTTTTTCTTCCCTCCATCTGGGGGAAGCTCCCATGCAAATGCCTCCTGCAGCCAACTCTTGTCACTGTAGACTGACAAAGGAGATCTTGCAATGGAGAGAGACTCCCTAGAGCTGCTGTGAGGAGCTGAAGGGAGAAGCTTTGTCCCTTAGTCTTGAAGTCTTGTTGGGGAGCTGCTTGTGCTCTGGGGGACGGACACCAGTGATGTTTATCCAAGCCTTGCAGGTTCATTGCTGAGCTTCCTGACACACCACAGAGACTTTGGGGTTGTTGTATTGGCAAACAAATTTCAGTCTGGGCACTTCTTGAAATGCTTCAATTATTCTTTTTTTTGCTTTTCTGCAGAAATATTGTCATCATCTTTTGCTTCCAGAGAACTTTTTCCTACCTTTTGGGGAATTTCTTTTGGTGCCCTCCCAGATCAGGCCAATTCCCAGGGTTCCTTCCCAAAGTGAGGTGTAGCCCATGGCCTCCACTCTCCAGCTGGAACAGAAGGAAGCACAGAGCTTGCTGTTGTGGGAGAGGAGCTTCTCTTTCCTGCCTGCTTTCCCTTTGGGACAGGCTGGTGTGTGCTCATTTGATAAAGGCAGGTTTAAACTCTGAAGCAGTTGTATTTCAAACTGCTCCCTTCTCAAGCTCTTCTGTGGGTATCCTTGGACAAAAGGCCTCTTGGTGTGAGCTCTATGTGGCAGGTTAAGGAAGGAGATTGATGTTTCAGGGTTATGACTGCTGAAAGCAGTTGGTTTTCGGAGGTGTCCAGAATTGGGAATGACTCCTTTTCTCACTGGCCTGCAGAAAAGGAAGCTGCAAAGTGGGAATTTCATTTGTGGAGATGGCCATTGGGGTGTTTGCCAAGAGATAGGCTGGCAGAGAGGCAGGTCTGCTGCTAAACTGGCTGTGTGTTTGTTTCGGTGGTGGGGAGGGTCAGAGATGCAGACACAGACACCAGCTGAAGGAACGATGTAATTTACTCTAATGCAGAAGTGCAAAAAAGAGTCAGGAAGGGATAAGCTAAGCAATGCACTTCAGCATTATTACAAAAGGGTGCCTCCAGTGATTAAGGGAGATACATCATCAGGTACCCCAATGCTTTCCCCTTCATCCAGAGCTGTACATCAGCTGGGGGAAGCTGTCCCAGCCAAGCCCTGCAGAGCCATGGCCAGGAACCGGGAAATCCTGCGGTGCCTCCACCTTTGCCGGCCATGAGGCTTCCGAGTGCGCTGTGAGAGTAGCCCGGGTCTGATAGCGCTGGACAAGCAATGTGCCAGAGCTTCTGCTGGGGGGACAGCTGGTTTCATTCTCCTCTTTGTTTTCTCCAGGAGCCTGCTTAGGAACCAAGGGAGCTGGCTTGGAGCCAGCACCCCCAGGCAGAACCAGATGTGGCCTTGTCCAGATTTGAAATGCTGAAAGGTTTCCCCAGTGAGTGGATACCTCGATCTTACTGCTAACAACACTTTGTTAATGGGTGGATACATAGATCCAATTGCTGTCTGTGTCCTTACAAAGTGCCCCAGTAGAGTTGCTGAGCACATGCACAGTTCCATGCAATGCCTTGTGTTCCTGGAAGCTGTACATCCCATTGTCTCCTCTGCAGAAGACACAAGCTATGAAAACAAGGCCAAGCTGTTACCTACGTTTTTTTCCCTCTGGACTTGTTAGACACAATATTTTTTCAAAGGACTGCATTTGCCTCTCCTCAGCTTTCTTATTTAAAGAAGAGAGCTGAAGGAGTTTCAGGCATGTGAGTGCCTGATCTCTCTTTGCCTCTAAAGGCTCTGCCTCTCGGAGCCCCAGTTACCTGCCGGTGCTTTGGCGTGGGAGTCATTCATTCCCTAAACTCCATTCCCTAAACACAAGTGGACTTCAACTGCAAAGCCTCTCTTTGCCAGTGGGATTGCTTTTGCCCTACAGCCTCCATGGGCAACGGCTTTTTGGGAGCAGGGGTCATCAGAGCCTGTGTCTTGAAACAGACCCAGGAAAATGAGCAGATCCTACTGCCTTCAGCTACTGCTGATCCTAGCAGCAAGTCCCCTGGCAGTTCCTCCATGGAACTTCACACAAAGGGCTTCCATCATATTAGTGCTTGTGAGACCTTATTGCTTCCCAGTTGTCCTGGATTTTGGAGCATCTCAGCACTTGTGTCCATGGCCCTTCCTTCATCCCCAGCCTGCAGCAGTCACAGTCACTGGTGCCTTCCCCCTTGCTGCAGCTCATTTGCCAAAGTGCTGCCAAAGGCAGCAGAGCTGGCTCAGGATGCTTGCTGGCTTCTGGTCTCTGGGATGAGCTTCAGAGGGACACTTGGAGCACTTCCTAAAGAGCTGCCTGTGGGATGGGGGGTGGATTTGTCCTCCCCGGTGTCACAGACTGAAATACTATAGTTTATGGTTTAAACATTTTCATGAAAGACTTCTGCCTACTACAGCAGAGCTGTGTTACAAAAGCTGCACAGATGACCACCACACCCTGAATGGGGCTCTGAGAGGCCCTACAGGGTTCTGTGATGAAGAGGAGATAAAGTAACAGTTCAAGGGCATTCAGGAAGCAAAGCCAATGCCTTCAGGATGGAGATGACAGCCCCAGGGCTATCAGCTGCCAGGTTCTCACAGACCCTGGCACCAAAGCTGGGGGCAAAGAGGCTTTGGGTGAGTGTTGGAAAGCCTCTGGTGAGAGGCAGTGGCTGCCCATTCTCTGCTGGGCAGAGCAGCCTAGCTGTGGGGCCCTTCACTGCGGGAAAGCTTGTCCACAACAGAGGAGCTGATGTGCCTCATCAAAGGGCCCCCCAAAGGGGTGCCCAGACCCTGCATCAGAGCACTGCAGCCCGATGCCACAGACCCTCAATGCAGCAAGGGACAGTGTCCAGCTGGCCCCCCGCAAGGGAGGCACGTGGGCATTCCCACTAGCCCAAAGCGTGTATTAATCCAGGGAATCCCTCACTCGTCAGGATGTGTGGCAGTGTGGTGTGGGACCCTCACCACCAAGGCGACCAGATGGAGGAGAGCAGCGAGACATGGTGGGACCCTTGGATGGGTGATAAGGCTGTCACACATAACCCCTGCCACCCTCTCCCTGTCCCCGCACCACCCATGCACACTTCTTTCTCCTCCTTTCTATTCTCTTTGCCTCTTTTACTGTTCAATAAAATACACCAATTTAGCACAAATCACAGAACACCCATCGCAGCTGACAAATGGCATTTCTGGCATTTCTGCTACAGCCACACTGCTGATCCACAAATACATGACAATCAATTTCAGTTGAAAAATGAAATTTATTACAAAGTGCTACACCCACGCTTACAATACAGAACTATACAAATCTCAATTTAGGTTAAAACCAGGAATTTATTAGATTATTACAACCAGTCTGTGTAAAAATATACAAATACTAACTTCAGTTAACAAAAGTTAATTTATTGCAACCTCTGAAACAACTCACAATACACAAAGATCAATTAGGCATTTAATAACTTAATTTATTACATATAACTACAAACATACAGCCCATCTAGAAATACAAAAATAAGAATTCCCTCTCTAAATAGCTGTGTACCAAGAACTCATAGAATTATACACAGAACCAATAGAATTATACAACTATACAACTCCATACATGTTGAAATATAAATAAATAAATATAAACAAATATATAGAAATACATATATAAAAATATACAGATATAAATATAGATTGAATATTACATATTAGATACAATATATATATAAACAGATATATAACACAAACCTATCTATAAATACAAAAATATCACTGTGCCAAGCTAAATATCAATACAAATGCATAAATACAAATATACAGCTATACATAGGGATACATATAAAAATATAAAAATAGACATATATACCTATGTAAATACCAATATAACTATTTAAAGACCCATATGCCTATAGCTGCACCAATAGAAAAAAATAGCAACACAACTGTATAAATAGTAAACAGAACTAAACACAGATATAACAACATCCATGTATACTTAGATACAAATACACTCGTAGATGTAATTACAACCAAAAATGTATGTATACTCACTCATACATATATACAGAGCATACATCCCTGAACACCATACATACAGAAATAGTCCTATACAAATAGCAACCCACATATGTACATATCCAAATGATAATCCATCTCTATGTGCACTTCTGGACATGTCTACATGGAACTCCAAGCAGAGGGATCCCAGCTGCCCCATCTTCCAAGCCTCTCCCTCGGTCTCCTCCTCCCATGCAGAGCAGCTCTCCTGGACAGCGACAGCAGATGGGACATCTGGGAAGCAAAGGGAACACTGAGTGAGTATGGGGACGTTTCCCTTGGCAGCAGCTGCACTTCCATCAGGGAAGAGGAAATGTCAGAGCCTCCCCAGGAGGGTCGGAAAGAGAAAGCAGCCGAGCGGGCCAGGCTGTGGTGAGCGCAGCCGCGGCGGGACTGTCCCGCAGCCCCGGCAGGCCGGCAGAGCCGGCACAGCTCCCGGGCCCTGCTGGCACAGCTGCCTTGCCCAAGGACAGCCCCTGTGCCAGGCGGGGCAGCTGCGCTGAGCAGCCCCAGCACAGGCAGGGCCCGCTCCTGCCCCGCCGGGCAGTGCCCACGGCCGCAGCCCACGGCAGCCTCAGCCCCAGCCTGCCTGCCCGGGCCTGTGGCCTCACCCGGGCTCTCTCCAGGCTGGCAGCAGCAGGTCCCCGTTCACTGCTCTTGCTGCTGGCCTTCAGCTCCTCCCGGCTGCCTCCCGTCACTCTGTGGCTGTCCTCAGGTCTTCCTTGCAGCTGGGGCAAAAGTGGAGGCTCTGGAATTGCTTCCAAGGCCTAAAAGAGCTGCAGTCCCAGAGCCCTCTGTGCTCCCTGCTGCCCCCCTCCATCGCCTCAGCCTCCCCATGCTCTCGGTGAAGCCCCAGCCCCCTTCAGTTTCTTCCAGCCCCTCACAGTCCTCTCACCCCCCTCAGTCCCTTCTGAGCCATCCTGTCCCCTGAGACCCGCCACCCCATCAGCCTGTGCCACTTCCCTGTCACCTCAGTGCCACCATGGCCCTCGGCTGCCCCACAGCCCTCAGCCCCAGCAGCAGCTCGGGGTCACTGTCCCTTGGGCGCCACCGCCCCCTCAGCCCCCTCAGTCTCACCGTCCTTCAGCAGCTCCTCAGGGGACAGTGCCTGGGGCCAGCGGCAGCTCCCACTGCTCCAGGGACAGCCAGGGCTGGAAGTGCTGCTCCGGCCGGCCCGGCCGCCAGCTCGGACCCAGCACAGGGACAGGGGACACAGGGGACACCGGGGGAAAAGCAAGAGGTGAAAAAGGCAGCCGAGGGGGAAAGAGGTACAAATGCAGCCTAGGCCTACACAAACAGCAATCAATCCATCAATCTCTCCATCTAAACATTCCTATTCCTCTTACTATATAACTATACACATTTATAAATCTAACTTCATTTACATGTATAGATATATGTGTATATATGCGGCGAGGCATACGTGGCCCAAAGGGTCAGTGTCCGGCTGATGAACCAACAGAGGAGCAACCAACCGGGGACTGGCCAGGAATGGCGAGTGAAACAAAATTATAAAGCGGGTGGGTGTACAAAGGAGGGGTTTCTACTGAACCAATAAGGAAGGGTGGAGGGATGAACTTAACATAACTGACATAAAGGGAAAACCAATAAATACAAAGTAAAGGAGGGGCCCCTGGACCACAGCCAACCACAACCCCCAGAGAGAAGATCATTCTGGAAAGCTGGGAGGAGTGGGGGGTGATTGACTGGGCCCAGGGAGGAGAGCAAATCTACATAGAAGGGAAGAGAGGGAGGAGAAATTATATAACCGGAAAAACTGACAACCCCAATGGCGGGAGTTGCCATGGGGACAACATAATTGGCAGGGCTAAACTGGGGGAGGGCAGAAGCATTTACATTAAACAGGGGGGAAACAATACATAAAATAGGGGAGTAATACAATAAACTTAACAATACACTACAACATCTATGTATTTTACTCTACAGATATAAAAATCTAACTCTGATAATCTATAAATGTAAATTTATAATAAAATATAATTATATCAGTTCTCTAACTGTATACATATCCACATTTAACTATACAGATCTATCAATATATGCCTATATAAACAGAACACTATCATCTAGAAATGGAACTATAACCTCTAATAAATAGAACCATAGAAATCTATAAACATATCTACAAACAGAAGAATTCTACCTGCTCGATGGTCACAGGCTCTCCTCTGTCTCTTCCTGCCATGCAGGGCAGCCCTCCTGGAGATGTTGGTCAGATGGCATCTGGGAAGCAAAGGGAACGCTCAGTCAATATTGGCCCTTCTGCACCTTTCCCTTGGGCAGCAATTGTCCTACCATGGGCTGTCAAAGAGGGCCTGAAAGGCAGACTCTCACTTGGCAATTGGAAGCAATCTGCCCTTAAAAGAACAGGGACCATTCCAAGTGTTCAAAAGTGTGTTTCAAACACTGAAGTATCTTGATAAAGTCTCAGCACTCACAGAGTAAATGGCACTCAGGAGAGCTTGAAACAGAGACAGTCCCAGCTGCCACAGAGAAGCCCTGCCTTGTTCTTTTTCTGTGCTGACAGAGAGACCTCAGTCCTCACTGAAATGGCTGAAGCTGAAGGTGCTGGGAGCTGAGTCATGAACCAGCTCCATTACCTGGCATCTACAAACTGCCCTCCGCAGTGAGCAGCAGCTGCTGCAACTCGACCATCAGCTCTGGCAGGAAGGGCTGGGAGGGACAGAGTTCCCTATGAGGCCTGCAGGCTGCACCAGCTTGGCTAAGGAATGGATCCACAGTGCTCTCTCTCTCCTCTTAGGCCTCCCTAATCAGGGGTCACTCAAGCTTTTCCTTTTGTTACTGGAGTTACTGTGATTTTTCAATTGATTGGCCTCTCATGTTGTGCTCCTTGTCCTTCAAGAGTCACTCAGCCTGACCTCCCCTAGCACCCTGCAGCAAATTTACCCAGCAACTTTAGCACAAATCTGGGATACCCAGCTTGGTGACATAACTCCCACAAGCTCAGGTTTTTTCCCTGCTCTCTTGCCCCAGCAGAGGACTCAGGGTCAGAGACTCTGGAGAAGCGTGGAGGGCAGGGCTCAGGCAGGTTGTGCCCGTGCAGGATTTGAACTCAATGCACCAGGAAGCACCAACCCTGCTCAGAGCAGCCATCTCACAGCTCTCTAAACCAGTGTGGGCTCTGTCCTTACCAAGCTCCTCGGGCTCCTGGGAATTGTTCCTGCAGCTCTTGGTGCCAGATGAAGCTTCCTCTGCTGCAGCTCTGTTCACAGGCTCCCCTCCTGAAGAATCAGGGGCAACACCAACATTGCCCTGAGCAGAAAAACAGAAAGAAAGGAACCCAAAGATCTATTTTGCTGGAATCATATCAGGGATACAATAATTGTCCTTCTCCACTCCCAAAGGACATGGAGAACAGAGGAGGGAACACTGCCCCCATGGTGCACATGACAAGCCTTTTAAACTCAGGATTCAGGGGGCCAAGGTGAAACTGAAGCTCTTACAAAATGACCTTTGAGACAAAAGGGGAACACAGAAAACCAGAAGACATCAAGTGAAGGGACGTGCACGGGACACTTGGCCTTCAGTGCCAGGTCTCCAAACACTCTTCTCCTCTTCCCCAGCAAGTAAAACCTCTTCTTCATTTATTCTTCATTTCCTCTTTTAGAAATCTTTCTTTACCAAGAATAACTCAATAACTAAATAATGATGAAATAAGTTCAATTAAAGAAGCCTTTGCTTCTCAGCCATGTAACAAGGTTCAAAAGCTCTCAGTCCAGCCCCTTTTATCCCCATCCAATGAAATTACCTGAGCAGAAGGAGATCTTTCAGACAGGGACCTCCTGATCTCCCAAATCATTTTCTCTACGGCAAGGCCTAGATCTGCTGGTGGCCATTCCTCCTCCCCAGGTGTGTTCTCTGCTGAGCTGGAGGCCGTCCATGCTGCACAGGCTGTACTGCCAGTGGGAGCGCTGGGCCCTGAAGTGCCCGGGGTGGCTGCAAGAATCCAAACACATTGGTCAGGCTCCACAACATGGCTGTGGAGAGCTCTGTTGCTCTCCACAGAGCTCTAGTGCTGCTGTGCATCAAACATCATGGGAAGCACACAGGAAAACCAGGCAGAGAATCTTTTGGCCGCCTAGGTGCCCCTTCCTAGTAGGCTTGACAACCTTTGGCCTTGAATGACAGAGCCTTGTGGAAAAATACTTCAAACGGTCACTGTTATGAACAAAATTCGGGTAATATTTTTTTTGTGAGAAAAAGTTACAAAAAGGCAGCCAGACCACTGTAGCTGCCTTTAGTTCTTTGTGTTTTGTTATTGTAATCACGAGTTGTTGAGGCTAATCGCTCCTTTTGTATTAGCAGAGCCTCGCCCGAGGCTAAGGTGTACTTTTCCCAGAAGGGTGAAGAGACCTGAGAAGGTGAGGGAGGCTATGCAAAGTGACTCCAAGACCACAATGCAGCATGGGTCCTCCGCTGTACGGAGAAACCCCTAAAACAACGAGCTAAATAAGAGTTGAGAGCCTGGAGTGATGTCTGGACGTGAGGAGCCGAGTGCTGGGCCTGCAGAGATGCGGAACACCTTCAGAGCCTCTCGCCCTGACCATGGGAATAGCCCCCAGGGATGAGGCCCTGCTAAGACAGCCGGCAGAAGTAAAAACCATCTGACGGGGACATCACGCCCTAAAGGCTCCCACGAGGACTGGATCCCCCAGCTCTGCCCCTTGTGGACAGAGCTGCGCATACCCTCCTCCTCTGAGTCGCCTTGGGAGAGACGACGGATGCTGCAGACTCGTCGAGCCGCCCAATCCTGAGCTGATCACTTTTAATAAAAGCATTAAAAAGGAGAAGAAGTCTCCTGGCCCTGTTTATTTCAGTCACTTTTCATGACCTTTTGGAAAAACAAGGCTACAACTCTTTTCCTACCTCGGGGGTCATAGGCTGGGGGCTGCTGCTCCCTGTGGAGCTGCTGGAAGCTGCAGGGCTGGATCCCAAGCACCTCCTGTTCGGCCGGAGGCAGCTGCTCCCCATAGGGCTCCTGCAAGCGGCTGCAAGGTCCCTCCCGCCCAAGTGGCAGTGGCCGCTCCCGTAGAGCTCCTGGAAGCGGTTCAGCCCCTCCCGCCGGGCCGGCAGCGCCTGCTCCCTGTGCAGCAGGAGGAAGCTGCTGGGCGGGCGCCCGTCCGGCAGTGGCCGCGCCCCGGGGAGCTGCTGGGAGCCGCAGGGCGGGCGCCTGCTGCCCTCCCGGCCCGCCGCCGGCCGCTGCCTGTTGGCCGCGCTTCAGCGCTTCATGTGCAGCAGGAGGTCGGGGCGGTCGCGGCGAAAGCAGGGGTTGCTGTAGTGGAGCCAGCCCCCGGCATCGCCCGGCGCAGCCGAGTCGACCCAGCCCGGCACCTTGAGGAATCCGTAGCGGTAGAGCTGCCGCACGAAGCTGCGGACCTGCGTGGCCCTGAAGGTGTGCGGGACCGGGGCCAGCCCATGGCCACGGCCCCTGTGGGCGTCACCCGAGTTGAGCAGCTCCTGCTTGAAGAGAGAGCGGTCGATGAGCAGCCCCTGGGCCCGGCTGTCCCAGCGCATGGAGTGGACGCAGGGGCTGTTCACTAGGCTCCTCAGCTTGGCGGGTGTTATAAATAATCAGTTGAAAGCCAAATTATCAAAAATGCGAAAAGATTTATCTTTTTGCGCTACCAAAATATGATCCTGGAAACCACCACAGCCAAAGAGACAGCGTTGAGCCTGGGATCGGTGCTGAGTGAACCTGGATCTGACCTCTATTGTATCAAATTCTCTCCTGTTCATGCGAGCCACTTCTAGCAACAAGGTTTTATACAGCTTATTGTGCCTGAGGCAAAGGAGTCCCAATTTCTTTTGTAACTCCTCACATTCATAGTTGGTTCTTTCACTGTGCAGAGCTGGACAAAGGCTGTCTCCTGGTTGATAGCCAGTGTTGATTGAGTTCAGGGAAGTCATGTATTCACATGTATGTTTCTGGCATCCTTGGCTGATGTTATCTGCAGGACAATGATCGATGTTAGGCGGTTGCCAATGACTTGAGATCCGGCAATCATCGTGCTGACAGCGTCTGTTCTTATGCTAAAGTGTTGATCTCCGGGAATCTCGGAGTTTGAATAGACATCTGCTTTCAGGCAGTGTGTGGTCAGAGACACGTTCGTATTTCACAATACGCTGAGCCCAGCGGGCAGGGGCAGCTCCGCCATGGCGCCGATTGCCGACTGTGGCCACAACGCCCGCAGCGCAACGGCCACGGCTGCACCGGCAGAGCACGGCCTGAGGGGGCGCCGTGCTTGGGCCCACGCACCCAGCGTGGCCCCAGCGCAGGCCGGCCTTGGCGGGGACGAGCGCAGCAGAGCCAGGGCTGGGGGCACAGCGCGGGGGGGCAGCTCCAGGGCTGGCCGGGCTCGGTGCAAATCCCCTCTTTCTGTGGCTGCAGTCATCCTTCTGCCTTGGCTTTGTGGCACAACCGCAAAGCACCAAGGCAAAGAAAATATAAAAGCTGCTTTCCTGGCAGTCAGCCTACTGCAGCTCGTGATGCCTGGGGTTATTCCTGCCCAGGTCCAAGACTTCTCATTTCCCTTCCTTTCACTCCATCAGATTCCCCTCAGGCCAATTCTTTAGCTGCTGAGGCCCCTCTGAATGGCACAAACATTTGGGCTATCAGCTGCTCCTGCCAGCTTTGTATTGTCTGCAGACTTGCTGAGGGTGAACTGCTCCTCCAGCCCAGCCATGAATGAAGACATTAAAGAGTATCTGCCCCAGCATCAGCCCCTGGGGGTCGTGACTTGCCTCCAGCTCTACTTTGTGCCACCGATGACAGCCCTTATCCATTTTTCAGCCTTTCTCACTGGGCATTTTGGCAGTTTGTGTTTAAGGATGCTGTAGGAGATTGTCTCAAAGGCTTGGGTAAAGCTGGGGTAGACATCATCCATTGCTCCATGTCCATCCGTTTGGCTGCCCTATCATGGGCATCAGGTAGGTAACCATTACTCCCAATCAACTTCTCCACTTGTTTGGAATGGTTTTCAGGATTAGTTACTCCATCACCTGTCAGGGGACAGAGGCAAGGCTGACTGACCTGTATTTTCCTGTCCTTCTTACTCTCTTGGAAGAAATTACTCTATTAGAGCAATTCTGGCTGTTTTTAGCTAGGCAATTCCAGCAAAAATAACCAGTAAGAAAAATTAAGCTCTAAATAGAGTCTATTAAATTCTTCTTTCTACTACCATTCTAGGCCACAAGAAAGATCTTGTTTTCTTTTCAGTACTGAGTACTGAACAGCTGATTTAAAAATAAAACAAGACAAAAGTCTCCTTAATGGAATATAATTATGCTTATTTTTCAGAAGACACATAACTTAGGAATTTTTTTCAGGATTAGACTGAGATGAAAGGACTTGAGAGCTTCCAGAACTTTGATATTTTTGTTGTCTCCAACTGTTTGGAAAACTGTTAGAACATGGTGAAGACAAAGTGCTTTTGAAAATGCCATTCTGAAGTTTTGTATGATTGTATTACATGTAAAAGTACCTGCAAGAATTTTAGCAAACCTGTAGCTGAGATTCCTTACTTTCAAAATGAGGAAATGCCAGAATTTATTTGATCTTTGATTTTTTATGTTGTGTTTCTGATTCCTACATTTTTATATGCATATGTATATTTTTTTAGTATCATGGTCACACACTCCAATTTCCTTCAGATCCCAAAATCATCAGTAATCAGAATAGCCAATGAACAACTAATCAATATTCTTTTTCATCTCTTTTATTTAATAGTAAACTCAGACACCATTGATCTTTTGGGAATCCAGACTTGTATACAAAGTTTGCAGGGAAGATTCAGCTCTCAAGCCCTGTGAATTTTCTCTTCTCTCCTTTCCCATTCCCCTTTTCCTTCATCTCTGGCCTGACCTCAGGGCCCTTTCCCCTCCTGCCAGGCCTTCTGTGTTGCTGCACTCCAGGGAAGCTCTCAGCTGTGGGTTCCCCAGGGTGGCAGCTCCAGGCTTGGAGCAGCAGAACCCAACTGTGGCTGAGAGCCCAGACACCCCCTGGGCCAGCTCGGCTTTCACCTGCCAGGGCAGCACAGAGGGAAAGGGCCAAGAGAGAGCTGAGGGCATTGCCAGAGCGGCCCTTGGGCAGTGCAGGGTAGAGTGGCTTAAAGTGCTGCTGAGCCCACTGCAGGGGCACAGGAGCTGCTCTGCCACGGCCGGGGCTGTGCCACCCATCCAGAAAGGCAGAGCCAGCAGGCTCCGATGGGGGAGAGCAGGCTCCATCCCTACCAAAACTTGGTCAGTCCTGCTAAAAGCTGTCTTTGTCCTTCTGTCTGAACATTGACAGTGCTTTGGGAAACAGAATGGAGATGACATGAGACAATCAATTATAACTTGTAAACAAATTTCCATGGGTTTTTTGTTTGCATGGGAGTTTTTTGGTTTTTTGTGGTGTTTTAGTTTGGTTTGGGTTTTTTGCATGTGTGTGAGGCTTAAATGTGTCCTAAAGTTCTTGTGCATCCATGAGGCTGTAGAGTGGCCTCCAGGGGGATTCCTTGGCTCTGCGCAAGCCCAGAGAGCAGCACTGGCACCTCGGGCCGAGCACAAAGGAGCACAGAATGATCTGCAGGGTGCTCTGTGACAACAGGCACTAGGAGCTGTTGTCCAGCGTGTAAGAACTACATCCCCTCCTCTTCAGATTCTCCTGAAAATGCCCACTGTTGTTGTTTTGTATGATGCGGCTCTCTTAAGCCCCTATTACACTGTATCTGCATGAGCACTCACATAGATGTCTGCTAAAACAATTCTGCTCCAGCTGAAAAGCACTGGGTACCCTGAGCAATAGCAGTAGATAAGTGGACATAGAGAGACTTCAGGAGCAGACGCAGCATTAAATCCATGACAGTTGTGGAGATGTGAAAATACATAAATCCACCAATGGTAGCACAGCCCACACATCTCCACTGGGTTCTGTGGAATGGCAGCAAATAATGCACAGGAGTGGAGACCATGAACTGGTTGGTGCTGCACTTATTTGTCAGTGGGCAGAGCTGTGGGAGGCAGGGATTAAGGGTGATTTTGGAACAGTTAGAAGAAAGGGACAGACAAATTCCAGGTGGAGGCAGAGTGGCACTGCTCTGCTGACCCAAGGAGAGCAGGGAACAAGCTGGAAATGAGTAGGAAAAAAGAGTTTTGTAAAAGGAAACCTTGCTATATAGGCATTAGTGTTCTTGCCACAGCACATAGAGCATGAATATATCCCATTTAAATATTCCTGCAAGGAGTTAGAAAAATTCCTTTACATGTGGTTATTTACACAAACATACCCATGAACAAATAAAAAAACTGCACAACCACATGCATCATTAAGCGGGATACTCTGTAGATTCTCACATTAACACTTGCATAATTATATATGATACTTCCAAACATTAAAGATTTTTGTTCTCCATTTACTTCTTTAAAACTCACAAAATGTAATTAAATTCTCTTTTAAAACTGCAGATCCTGCTGTGTGGCTAAGCAAGCCATTATTTGCTTGCTCACCATCATCTCTTCCTTGTCTGTTACAGTCACTGATGCATTAATTGCTTATCCAAACTTGAAAGGGTTCATGAGTCACTCTGAAGATAAAATAAATATTAAGTGCTGATATGTAACTAACCAATCAGGAGCTCAGCTTTTGCAATATGTATAAAGCTTATTATGAACTGTATTTAACCCGCTGTGTTGATCAATAAATTGGACTTGTGGATGAACCAATTGGTGTCCAGGTCTCCTTCCTTTGACAAATGGTGGAGAATGTGGGCAACCCCGAATGTTTGCCCTCTCAGATTATAAAGAAAAAGGGGGAAACGCGCCATGGTCGAGGAAGTTGGGTGTGGGTCCTTGCAGCCGGGACGGTGCCGGAATTTGAAGCACCCTTGAGGTTCACAACGGTGACTCAAGCTACTATGTGCTGCCGGAGCCTGGAGAGCTGCAACAGCGCGCACTGATAAATAGGTATGGATAGGCAAGTGGCATACGATCTCTTCTCCGCGTACTTAGAAAGGCGCGGAGTAAAAGGGATACATTTAAAAAAGGAATTACCAGGGTTATTGGCTTACGGCCATGCTAAAGGGATTTTTGCTAATCCACATACAGTTCATGAGATAGCAGAGTGGAAAAAGTTTGGGGATATCCCGTGGGATACAGTGTTAGACGATGATAAGTCAGCAAAGACATTAGGCAAGCTATGGCGGGTGGTATATAACACATTGCTTCAGCATGTCTCTGAGAGAAAGGCAGCAGAAAGGGCAACAGAAGCTCATAAGAGGAATATAGGGTATGGTCATGAGGATGATCCCCTGGCACCTTCTGTAACTAGGATACTTATGCCTAAGAGTCCCCAGCAGAGTGGTGTGGAGGATTTTCCTCTAGACACGGTGGAATCGTCTGCGCCCTTACTGTTGGGGGAGGAGGGTGAGTTGGATGGTGGAGGTAAGAGCTCGCCTCCGCTGCCAGCTTCAGGCGGGTTGGATGGTGGGGGTGGGAGCAAGCCAGCTTCGCCTCCACCGTCAGCTTTGCCTCCGCCACTTCCCCCGCGTGAGCCAGCTTTGGCGGGGGGGTCACTTCCCCCACGCGAACCAGCTCCAGTTCCACCAGCTTGGCCTCTGCCGCTTCCCCAGAGTGAGTCAGCTCCGGCGGGGGGGCCGCTTCCCCCGTGCAAAAGCTCGGTGTCTGTACCGAAGTGCCAGCAGCATAGCACCCTTAAAGAGTCAGACCCTATCCCAGGGGCACACAGTGACCTATGGGGGGAGATGGCTAAACAGAGGAGGGAAGCTTGGGCTGCTTTGGCAAAAGAAGTAATGCAAATGGGGGATGGCGAGGCGGTGGAAGTAGCTTCTAGTCTTGCATGTCCGGTCATGTACACACCACAGTAGGATGCACAGGGGAACCTTACGCATAATATAGCAGAATATAATCCCTTAGATTGGAAGTTGTTAGCTCAGTTACGTTCTACGGTTAGTCAGTTTGGAGTAAAAAGTGAACCTGTTAGGCAAATGCTAGATTATCTTTTTAATACTCAGGTTTTATGCCCAAATGACTTAAGAGGAATAGTACGTCTAATATTCACTCAGCACCAGCAGTTATTGTTTAATGCACATTGGCAAGCTCTGGTTAATGAGTCGGTTGCTGTACAGCGAGCCCAGGGAGATCCATTACATGGAGTAACAGTAGAAGAGCTTATGGGCTTAGGAGCATATTTGCGTACAGAGGCACAGATGATATCGGGAGCAGATAGGCTTAGAGAGTCTATGCAATTAGTGCGTGCTGCAATAGACATGGTTAAGAGCCAGGAGGGTTACCGACTTATATGGGTATTAAACAGGGGAGAGAAGAATCATTTGGGAGTTTTATCGATAGGGCAGCTGCTGCTATAGATCGGGCTGGTGTTGCAGACTCCATGAAGGGGGCACTATTGAAACAGTGTGATTTACAAAATAGTAATTCAGCAACACAAAGAGTGTTAGCTACTTTAGGGGCAAATTGGACTATTGAGGAGGCATTAGAGCGAATGGCATTAATGCCAACAGCTTCACAGGCATTTATAGCAGAAGCTTTAAAGGAATTAGGATTAGGGTTACAAAAGCAAGCAGAGTCTACTCAGAGTCAGGTGTTAGCTGCTCTTGCTCCTCTCCAAAGTGGCTCACTGGCGGTTACGCAAAGAGGCTCGAAACCGTTCATCAAGTGTTACAGATGCGGCAATGAGGGACATACACGCCGAACATGTCGAGCGACTGGTATATGGTGTCAAAACTGCCGATCCAGCTCCCACAATTCTGTGGCTTGTAAGCGCCGGTCGGGAAACTATCGGGGGAGCGCGCAGGCGAGCCACGCCCAGACACAAGTTGCTGCCGTGACATCGGAGACACCAGCTGCCGCCATAACATCACTGCCACCTCCTGTCTGCAACCAGCAACAGCAGGGAGCCTCGGTTTGGACTTATCAGCAGCAGTAGACGTCACACTAATGACGAACTGGCCTGAGAGGATACCAACTGGAGTAAAGGGTCCTCTTATATTAAATGGACAAAGATGTGGAGCATTGTTACTAGGACGTTCCTCAATAACTATGTTGGGATTATTTGTATTGCCTGGTGTTATTGATGCGGATTATACAGGGGAAATACAAATCATGGTTTATACCCTTTATCCTTCGATTAAAATAGCAAAAGGACAATGCATCGCACAATTGGTACCGCTACCACAAATGACATTGGGTGTACCATCATTTACTGGGCAAACACGGAATGAGAAGGGTTTTGGCTCTACTGGTGTTACACTTTTGACTGTGGATTTACAAAATAGACCAAAACAAAAAGTGGAAATTACCCATGGACATCAAAGCATAACCCTTTATGGATTATTGGATACAGGAGCAGATACCAGCATCATTTCTCCAGAAGCATGGCCACAACATTGGCTCCTATTCCCATCATCAAACATGCTCACAGGAGTAGGAGGATTTACATTAGCAAGCAGATCCCCGCCTTTGTCGGTGTGCATTGATAATCAACAAGTATCTGCTGTGTTTTCAGTTGTTCAATTGCCTCCTACAGTTTCTTGTTTAATTGGAAGGGACATTTTAACACAATTGGGAGCAGTGTTAACTAACCATCACCCTTTGAGGTAATTGCCATTGCTTGGACTTTCCCCATTCTACTCACCTGGAAAACGGATACACCGGTGATGGTTAAGCAATGGCCATTAAAAGGGGAGAGTCTTATGCACGCCCATGAATTGGTAAAGGAACAATATTCAGAGGGACACCTTCGACTAAACCTGTTTTTGATGCAGCATCTGGTGGACAACCTCACGGAGGAGGACAAGGAGCAACTGGGGAAGAAACTGCCTCTAGTCCTACAACCGCTACTGCTACAGCTGAAGGGATACTTGAAAGCGGTGGACAGAGCACTGACACATCACTAGCGGACGACCCAGGAGCTGATTGGTTTTATTGACTCATTATCAACCTTTCGTATAACAGGTCCAACAAAAGAAAATTGCCTTGACTGTCACAATCCACATTGTGCTGCTTGGATAGCCCTATGTTGTGGGGGTTGTGGTAGAACTTTTTGGATAGAACAATCATTATTATTGGATTTGTGGTGCCATACTTGCCGGCACGAGTACACGTGGGGTGAAAGCTGGCAGGATGAATTAAGGAGACAAACGGGGCAAAATGCATATGTAGCTTTAAATCTTTATGAGTCTCCTGAACAGAAAATTCTTGCTTATTACCGATGGGATGTACAACGTATAGTGAATAGAATCAAGGTTCAAAGTAAATCACGCTTAGTCTCTGTAAGGTGTAGAAAATTAGTACCCCTAACACAGCATTCAATTGTAGGACCCATCAGGGGAAACCCCGAAAAAGCATTAGACTGCTGCATTGAAAAGTTGCAAAAATTAAGTTTGCAAGTGAAAGGACCAGTGAAATTAGGAGCAGCAAGACTGAAGATAGATAAGAAAAAGAAGGCAAGAAAGGGAGCGACCTCATCTGAGTAAGGTTATCAGGGATTGCTAATTAGTTTTCTATGATTAGGGCAATTTTACATTTATGGGACCCTCGGGAGGGTATAGTTGTTGAAGAAGATAACGAACAACACGAACAACGATTACGAGATAAGATACGCCTTGTGCTAAAGAAAGAGCCTGAACTATTAGCCTCATATAGTAAGAAAGGTGAAGAGGCTTTGCAATCACCACCATCGAACTGGTTGTATTGGGTTGAAGAAATGGACTTTCATACTGGTCCTTACTTACATTCACTTCCTTGTTATGTTTGTAAAAGGGAAAATGATAAGTGCTATGCATGGGTAGCTTTGCATTGTGCAGATTGTAATAAGGTTTATTGGTACTCACAAAGGTCAATAGAATATTTATGGTGTAGACCTTGTTTTGGGAAGTGGATTCGAAATTTTGTCTGGTATAGAGCTCTTGAGCAAAGTACTGGCCTGCCAGGAAGGGCAGGATTACAGCTTTTTGAGAGTGCAGAACAAGTGGCTATAGCAGATATTAGGTGGAAGTTGCAGGAAGTACTTCGAATATTTGAAATTACTAGAGCCTCACGCATCATAGCAGCTCGCTGTAAAGCTGATTTGCCTTTAAATCTACCTGACGCTATACCTGTAAGCAAGGATGCTGATTTGGAGTTAGATCAGTGTATTCAAAGACTGACTCAGGTCCACATTAACCGTTCTAGCAAACCAGGTAAAAGACCGTGAAGAAAGGCAAAACAGGGAAAGAAAAGAGAAAAATGAGGTTTGTTTTCATTATACTGCTCAACGCTGTAGCAAGTGAAGCAGTAGGAATAACACATTTCAGTCAACCAAGAGAAAATCTATGGGTAACACTTGCTAATCAAATTAACCAATCATCGCTTTGCCTCAGTCTTGGAGGAGTTACTAATCCATTTCGAACATGCCTGGTCGGACTTCCGGTGTGGTCTCCTGGAGAATTTTGCAGTTTAATAAGTAATCAAACTTTATGCATGTATAACATGTCAAATATCAAATTGCCAGTACAACAAGGGTATACTGCAAGTCAGAGTGATGGCTATCGCCAATGCTTACTAATCCAATCACTTAACACTTCTTTGCATTCTCCTCCTGAGGAATTGGATCTTTTTGGAAGTACAAATGCTAGTATGTCTAACACTACAGCTGGCGGATGGTTTAGTTTCGAACCCTTGGATGCCCAAAATTTAAATCAACCTAAAGAAACATGGGCTACCTTAGATTCATCCCTGAATTTGAGTAAATTCTCTCCACAGCATTTCAGTCAATGTAACGGCACAAATATCACGGCACCAATGAAATTACCCACAGGAGTATTTTTAATTTGTGGAGACAGGGCGTGGAATGGTATACCAGCTAAGCCACAGGGCGGACCCTGTTATTTGGGAAAATTGTCGTTGTTTCACCCTAATGTGTCTTTGTTAATGCAGTTGAGTCGAAATTCAAACAGGAAGAGACGTAGCATACATGACTTAGACTGCAGCCAGATAGGAGATCCACAGTTTTGGGGCACATTCAAACAAGTGGTAGTTTCAACTATCTTGCCAGGAGGATCTGCCAACAAAGCTATGAATTTAGCAAAGCAATTGGGGTGCTGGGCAAAGAATGAGCTAAACAAGACATCACAAATTCTAGATATGCTAACTGCAGACGTGTAGAGTGTTAATGATGCTGTATTGCAAAATAGAGCTGCTCTAGATTTTTTGCTCTTAGCACAAGGACATGGATGTGAAGAGTCTGAGGGAATGTGTTGCATGAATTTGTCTGATCATTCGGTGTCCATTCACACTAAGATAAAAGAACTGCAACAGGGACTTCACAATCTCAAGGAAGAAGAAGGTTTAGGAATTGACGAATGGCTTAAAAGCTTAGGACTTGGACCATGGCTGAAGAACCTTGTGACATATGCTATAGGGCTATTGGGTGTAATTTTAATGTTTTTGCTTATTTTGCCTTGTGTCTTTAATTGTATTCAAAACATGGTCAGCTGCATGATAGCAAAAACCTGGCAGACTAATCTTTTTGCTCAAGAAGAAAACAGGGGAAATGTGGAGGATTTTATTAATAGTTGGTTGGCTGAGAAAGGCCATGTCGACATAATGCCGCTGGTTAAGCTTGAAAGGGAAGTCAGCAGTTAGTGCCTGACCAATGACAGGCAAGGACATGATGCCCTTGCCACAACATGAGGATAGGGAAGTGAGATTCTTGCTGAAAATATGCAGAAAGTATCAAAAGAATAACCACAAGAATGCAGAAGTAGGCGTAGTTGCTGATATGTAACTAACCAATCATGAGCTCAGCTTTTGCAATATGTATGAAGCTTATTATGAACTGTATTTAACCCGCTGTGTTGATCAATAAATTGGACTTGTGGATGAACCAATTGGTGTCCAGGTCTCCTTCCTTCGACAATGAAGGAGCCAATTTGAATGGAATTCATGACCTCTGCCTCTTAAAGCTGAAGGTCTGTATTTGTTGTAGTGTGTTCTGTTAGTTTGTTTCCCCCATTTTCTGTATTGCTCCCCCATTTTCTGTAATGGTTCTGCCCTCACCAGTTTTCCCGCCATTGTGTTGTCAATTAATTGGTTGCCCTAGTAACTCCCGCCACTGTTTCTGTCAATCCCTTCTGTTATATAATTTCCCCTCCCCTCATTCCCTTTTATGTAGACTTGTTTCTCCTCCCTGGGCCCAGTCAATTACTCCCCCACTCCTCCTATCTTGCCAGAATCTTCTCCACTTAGGGAGGTATGATTGGCTGTGGTTCTGGGGCCCCTCCCTTACATTGTATCTAGTGGTTCTATCCTTATGCCTATTATCTTAAACCCACTCCTTTACCTTCCCCTATTGGATCTCTGCAAAGCCCTCCCTTGAATTCCTCCCCCCTTTATAACCCTATTGCACCCCTTGTTCGGAGTCACTCCCTGGTTGACACGCTGGGTTCTACAATAAATCTGACAGTCCCCAGTGAGTGTCCAGACTCTTCTGTCTCGTCTCATCAGCAGCGAATCCGTCCGCCACAAGTGCAGCCCGAGGCCATAGTCGCTGAGGGGCGCTCATCCTGTTGCAGTGGGTTGTTGGTCGCACCTCCTGCTAGCCGGACTCCTAAATTAAGACCACCCCTCGCTGCATGTATTTATTACCTGTCAGAATAAAGTCTTGTTGCCTAATAAATAGGAAAATAGGAAATATGCTGACTAGATCACTATGCTTTAAGGGATCATTGCATTTTAGTCTTATTTGACTAAATCAGTGATCAAAGAGAGAAAGGACTGGTCAATTACAACAGAGAAAGCAGGGGAAATATGTCTAGGTTTGCTGTAGCTGGAGTAAAAAATTAAATGTGTGGGTTTTGAAGTTGGGAAGGGATTCCAGAAAAGATGATTTTAACTACCTTGCATTACTAAATGCATGATCTTCAAACTTACACTGGCAAGGGGGTTTATTTACAGACTATGAACGAGATGGGGCTGCTGGGAAAGTGCGTTGAGCTGTTTATTTTTCAGCATCAGTCTCATTACATGATTACTTATTTCACCTGTGTGAAGAGAAGCAAAAATTGCACCAGAGAACATGTCCACTGAAACATGAATATTTTTAAATTTACCAAAGGAAGGGTATTTAGTGATATCTGTTTGCCATAACTGCAGGCTTTGCAAACATCGTGGGTTGACTGCTCCTGTAGAAACAGGAGGCTGCACAAGCTGACAGTCAGGGCAAGTACTGATGATAGCCTTAGCTTGACTTTTGGAAATTTGAAACATTCGCACAAGTGCTTGCATGTTTTGGTGAAAAAAGGCGTGACTCAGTTTTGCTTGTTCCAAAATGTTTGGCAAAGTGGCAAACATATATAATGACATAAGAAATGTTGCTATTCCTTGCACTGAGCAAAGGAAGGGGAGAAGGAAGGCAGGCAGTTTTCAGGAGTATCCAAATAAATTCACTTTATTCTGTATCAATATGGAATTTTCACTAAGCAAAACACTAAGTGGAGGGATCTTCACCCATTTAATTTTTTACTCAAATTCAGTAAAAGATACTGTTTTAGCGTGTAAAAACTTTAATGTTGAAAACATGAATGTGCTAGAGATTTTGAAGTCTGGGCCGATGACAATTCACTGTTGAAAATCGAAGTCTAAAACTTCAAATTAAATGATCCAGGATGAAGTAGGAAACACAAGTCCTTCCCTTGAACCTCGACTTGCCTCTTCTAGCTCATTCTTGAAAGCATTAGGCAAAGACGATCCCACAGAAATCAGAGGAGCATCACGGTCTATCCCTAAAAGGCAACTGTAGATGCGGAACAACTTGGGAATTAGAGGGACATCAATGAGCCACTTGTGAGTCCAACTGTTAGTGAAGAGCTCTTTTCCAAAGAAATGCTTGCTTCTCTCAAGGAAGCGGAGCAGCAGGACATTATGGCTCATGTAGCTGGCAGGTACAAAGCAGATAAAGCAGGAAATTTGTGGAAATGAACCCTGGTATTCACTGGTCAGAGCAGGATGAAGAACCCATTTTATCAGACTCTGGCTCTTAGTAATAAAGCAAGAAAGCTCTATTTATTATATCAGGCCCAGCTGTTCACGGTCAGAGGCAGTATCAGCTGCTCAGCAGAAGGCACAGCTTTAACTCCAGCTCATCATGCCTGGAGGCAGCCCTGGAAGTGCTCCTGCACCTCAGCTGGTGCCAGAGCACAGGGACACCCGCACACCCTCCTTAGACCCCTGTGTGCCATAAAACTAAAGGCATCTCCCAGCCAACCATCCAATCCAGCACTTAGCACAGAGCATGTCACTGCCAGTGACATCAGCATGAAAAAATACAGAGAAAAGTGCAATTACAAAACATATTGGGGGCTCAGTATATACAGGAAAAATTCAGATTTTGGTACTTACCTTCATAAATGAGCATACCTGTGAGATGCAAAGCTGTGTTTCATGTCAGGTACAAACAGGCGAAGTGTGTACTTGTGAATGCAAATGTGCGGACACCAACAATGGGACAGTTGCGAATTCTAATAATAACTGAGGAAAATAAAGCATGGGAAAAGGCCTTTGAACCCATCTTTTGTTTGCAATTAACCCTGGTTGATTTAGGAGCATTGAAATTAAGGTGTCAAAGATGTTGCTTTTTGCTTGCATTTAATCCATAAAAAGCTCTGCAATATATACCTTTTGAAGTATAATTTTAGAGTATTACTTGTATCCTTGAAACTATAGCTTTGGAATTTATATAAAGGAAATATGCTTATCTCATGCCTTATTGAAGCAGAGAAAAACAGCTTGAGAAAGGAAGATGAACATCACCTCAAGGGTTTATGGTTTCGACCAAAGGGAAGCTGGACATCACTGTTATGAGATTTATAGTCTCTGCAATTAAAAGGTGGACAAAATCTGGGGAGCTGGACCCCACCACATGGGAGTTGTCTTTCTTCTTTCGGAAACTGGACCGTCACCATCGGGGGATACTCCTTTGACATACATCCTGAGAAATTAAAATCACAATAGTGTATAGAATTATGGTGTAATAATTTGGAATAAAAATTGCTGATGAGTAAAAGACTGGAAATAGAAACTGCTGAAAAAAACTAATGAGTACCCCTATAAATAGCCCCCACTGTACCGAGCTCTGTATTGCTCATACTTTACCATATTAAATAATAAATTGATTGCTGCTTGAATATTGGCCTAGTCAAGCTTCTTATTAATAACCTACCTACTAGCTCTTTTCCCCAAATCGTGGTTAAACATCTGCACTTTCCATAGCAATGTCCTAAAATTCTTCCATTCATGCATTCCCAGCTAGCAGAGCTCTTACACAGCCTGTTTTTTCTCTTAAGTGTAAGGAAGGACTTAGTTCAGATGAACTGTGCTGCTTCCTCAGAAAGATATACAATTATGGAAATAATACCTGCAAAGTCATAGGTTCTTTAAGGCAGGCCTCTGGTATGTAAAATAGAGAGTGTTTATATTTAGCATCATGTGCACATAGGATAACAATCAAACCATTTTCTTACCTTCATGAAAAATAGTTTTTGTGCTCCCAGATATGGCACAGCCAAATAAGGCCGAACTCAGACACAAATGCCTTCCTCGCCATACAAATGGCCAAACCAGTGACAGCTGCCGGTGTCACTTCTGCGGTCCCCAGTGCCCCAAGCGCGGATCCAAGCGGCGTCTCACCTGCCCAGCTCATTCTGGCCCGCGGATCCGAGCCCGTCCCGGAGCGTCAGGAGCAAGGATGGGAGCTCAGCAGCTCGGGCTCGATGCCGTGTGCTCCGCTCGGGGCTCCCGAGAGCTCCTGCGGGGCCGGAGCAGCCCCGGGCAGCGGGAGCAGCTCCTGCTGCGGCAGCTGGGCAGCCTCGGGGGCTGCGGGGCCCGACCCAGCAGCGGCGCGCCCTCAGCAAAGCTCCGGGCCGGCCGCGAGAAGGGCGGGATCTGCTCCAGGGATCCCTGCCGTGCCCGAATCCAGAGCCCGCGGGAGAGGCCGCCTGGGGCATAGCGACCTTTTGGGAGCGCTGCCAAAGGGACCCGGGTCTCTCCTCGCCGCCTGCGGGCATCGGCTCATTGCAGGGACCTGTCAGTCGGAGCAGGGCTCGTCCAGGCCGGAGACTGCTGCAAAACAGGCCGTCAAAACATCCGATCCGCAATTCCTCCGTGCCAGCGCCTGTGCTGCATAGGAGGAGTCCCACACCTGTGAAAAACTGCTGAGCATTCACAGCAGCCTCAGCAGCCGTGGTTTTACACCATTGCAGAGCAGTGTGCTTGTGAATTCTCAGCCAGCCTGACAAGCATTTTAAAGGTTTCTGCAGTCAATCAGTAAATTGATCATTGATTTTAAGGTTTAAAAAATTCAAAATTAGAGTAAGAATTTAAAACAGTTACATTACAACAACTTTCCTTTTGCAGAATGAGGGTTTTGTCGGGGATGAGCTATTTGTCGGTGAGGGGAGACTCAGACACTCAATATGAGTGATAAGCAAGTTCTGTTTATTGAAGAGAACATCAGACACTTATACAGCAAATAATAAGCTTATGAATAGTTTGGAAGCCAAGCAATCTATTGGTTAAACTATACCATCAACCCTTCTTCATTCTTTTGGGCCTACATTCCCTATTTCCCACGTCTCTCTGTCTATTTGTTATCGTACCCAGCTAGGCCCAAGGACACGCTATCTTGCAGGTGCAGGACTCAAACTAGCTGTGTTCGGTACTTTCTCAGTTCCTGGTCGGCTAACAAGCGAATGTCTACGTGACCTCTGTCATGGAGCCATTTCTCCACACTTAGCTATATCCCAAATGAACTTTTGCAATGGAATTTTTGAGGAGATAAACCTCTCACAAACTAGGATAACTGGGTTTTTTTCTCCATAGGGAAAGACCTTACGAGTAACGTTACAACAGAATTAGTAATCCATGTTTTCTCTGCAGGTTCCATTAAACACAGACTAAAAATATATAACAGGAAATAATTGTAAGCTGAGTTGTTAAGTTACAACATGCAGCAAAGGCATGTTGTACCCGTCTGTGTGCATAAACACATTTGCTCTCTCATCTCACGACTCATTCTGCAAGTTGCAATAAACAGCTGAATGCTCTCAAGTAGCTCCAAGTCGTTCCTCTTACCATCCTGAATGAATGGGTAAAAGTAGCAATAAACAATATAAACAACTCTTTAGTTCTATTATAGCTTAACTCTTAAAAGATAAGTTTACTTTTGTCTTCCAGAGGAAGCAGATGTACCAAACACACAGGAGAACATGATTTTACACAGTGCTGTTTGGTCTGGCAGGTGGTGTGGTCAAGAACTGCTTTCCTCAGGAACTGGTGGAGAATCCCTCTCTAAGCCTCAAGAGCTGCAAAGTGAGTAAAGCCTGAAGGGACCAACATGCATTTCATGTGTTAGATGGTAATCCTTCCATACTCTGAGCGGTGTTTAATAAAGCAGTTAAGGGATACTGGAAAAACATCCTCTCCTGATTTGATCTGTGATTTGCAGGTAAGAAAAAATGTTGGTTTTCCAAAAAGAAAAAGAATATTTACATTGAGGAATTCCCTAGACCTGCCTGAGGAGGTTGCACTTTAGAGAAGTCAATGAAGCAATATAGGGATCAGAAGGAAACTTAGAGTAGAGTTGAGAATAAAAACACAGAAACACACATTACAACTATTAACCCATTTGATACACTGAATGGCTACGACTCTGTAACTTTTATTTCAAGTTGTACACATTTTCATGTATATTTTCCTCACATTTATTTTTAAGTAAGACTGTACAAATAAAGTAAGGAAAAGCATGAAGTACAGTTAATACTTTCCAAAGAGTGATGTTAAATACAGGCAGAATCAAATAGTGCCAAACCATGTCAAGCAATTTCTGAAGGCATCTGAAGTCTGCTGGTAAGTTGCTGATTGAAAGGAATGATAGAAAACCCAGAATAAAGGTAAAAAAAGACAAGACTGGCTATCACATCTTTAATAAATATCCATTAATAAGTACCTTCTATTATGATAAAAAAGTTTCTTCAGTTCGGCTCAGTGAAAGGATTCTTGCTGCCTGCAGTGGGCTGGAAGCTGCATACTTTGTGAAAAGATGACAGAGAAAACATTAAACTGATCTGTATATACTTTGTAATCAGTCTCTGTTTTCTCCAATTAAAGTGAGATACGTGCTTATAAATCACAACCATTCCTCTGCTCTCTGTAAGTCTTATTTTGTATTTCACACCACTCTTAAAATTGAATTTGCTGTTCTCCTTTCTATTCTTCTAGCAGTCACACAAGTAAGGACAAAAATGCTGACAGCTCACAGCAAAGAGTCAGAAAGTGCATCCCACTTGTGTGGTTTTTTGTTTTTTTATTGCTATGTCACATACATGTGTCACCCTCCCCTTAAATGAATTTCACTATAGTTATTCATATCTGCCAAATATCACAGTCATTCAGCAAAGGATTAATTTGTTTCAAAAGTCAGACTCCTAGAGTCAGTGCCCTCCATGAAGCTGTGTTCCCATCAAAAGAGACCTCCTCAACAAAGCCTCCTGGTTTTACCCTGGGAGTTAGGAGCAGAAGAGCCAGCTGAGCACGTCTACAGCTGCCAAAATCTCCTGCAGCCCCTCATGCCTCCAAGCTGGGCTAGATTTTCACATCTATCTATCTATCTATCTATCTATCTATCTATCTATCTATCTATCTATCTATCTAAAGAAGATGAGTGTACCTTCCACCTCAGGAGCTCATCTCCTGTACCCGAGACCCCTGCCCTGCACCCCATGTCTGTAGGGTCCATGTCTGTATGGGAGACCCTTTTTCTTCTGGAGCAGCAAATGAGGCACAATAGATCCCACAGGTCGATTAAATTGATCAAGGTGCCCTCTTGAAGGCACCTGAACCAAGGATGAGATCTCCACCAGCTCTACAGGCAGTTTGGACACCCAGCTCCCATGGAGGCACAGGTACATGGGAAACTAAAGTACAGCCTGAAATTATTAAATATCAACTGCAATACACCTCATTTTTACTGGGGGAAGTAATGACTGCAAATACCATGCAGTCCAACTACAGAAACTTTATGTAGCTGCCTAAGAGTGTTTGAGAGCATTTTTAAGGGGAGATGCCATTTTTTATTTGCCTGTCCAAAAGGACATGAGTGTTCTGCAGGTCTTGGGTGGTATCTGTAGGCTCTTTATAGACATTTTACATTTAAAACAGTATTAGATGGCTGTGCTGAGACCACAGAACTAAATTCTAGAGACCTGGTTATCAGAGACTTGACAAGCCTTCATATACAATCTTGGAGCAACCTAGAAGAGCAAAGACAAAAACTTAGGCAAAAATGATTCTTGGTTTAGATGGCTTAAAATAATAAAATGTGAAGAATATTAAAGCTTTTTTAGCATTGCTTTTCCTAGATGGAAACCATAAAGTCTGTGATCTAAACTGACTCTTGCAGTCCATGTCTGCACTACCATATTATCAAGAGCACAAATATTAGCTGAAAGAATAAATCATGCTGCACATGGATCATCAAGAGATTTTATAACTTGGTCTGAGCAATAACAAAGCTTTCATATTGAGCTGCATTGCTGCTGCGTCAGCAACCCTCAAACGAATGAGTACAACAATCAACTTTGTAATTAACTGACTTTTTCTGCCTTTCTAAACAGGATATGATGATACTGGCCACTTGTGCTTACAATTCTGCATCATGTTGCTTAATTGTCATTTTATGATTACTTACAGAATCTGTTAATCAGGTTTTTTTCTACTGGCACATTTTCTTTTTTATAGACATGGCAATTTCAGAGATTTGTTTTGCTCTCAGCAAATTTGCTGACAGACTGCCAATCAGACCTGTGTTTACTAGCAATGTTCAACAGGTCCTGGGAATGCCTCACGATCGCAGTCTGTGTCATTTACAACACTTTCTGATACTTCAGTGACAAATCAAGTGGTACTGGTTCCATACTGCAAACTGTGGCAATGTTTGTCTTTTAAATCTGTGGGCTGAGACTAAAATAGTCAGCATTAATTATTCAGCAGCATACAAGAAGTGATGAGTTTTTAATCAGTATAAATCTAATCCATATAAAGTGCATTTTAAGTATAACTAAGGTGAGCAAGATAAACTCTTTTTATTGTTATGAAATGATTCTTTGAATCCTCAAGGGTCAGTGTCTCTTATCCCCATCATTCATGAGATCTTCATATTAACTCCTATACAACATCCTACAGATGACAGATGCGTTTACCACAGATGACGTGTCACTTTTGTTTCTCTTTGGTGACAATTAAAATTATTGTTTGTACACTCCTAAATCAAACTTCAGGATTGTCAATATTTTAATGGATTAATTTTTCAAAGAGCAGCAATGTTTCTCTTCCTGATTTTACTGAGAAAGACCAGAACACGAGGCTAGCAAAAAATGTAGATGAGAACTTGTTTATGTATAGCATTTATTCAGCTGATACTTCATACCAAGTACATATATACATGGTTTTTAGGTAATGGTGTATTTAACCAGGTCATTATAAAGTGATGTAAAATAACTCTCAGGTCACTGCTTTAAAAGATTTGCTCTCTTCCCTTCCTTTAACCTTTCTATTCCTGAGAGCCATGGGTATTTGTAAATGATAAAGAAATTCCAAGGTGTCAATTAGTCCAGTGGATTACTGTCTCTAAAACAAAAATCAAAATTATATGCGTCTTGTTTCCTAGAAAAAAAAAAAAGAGAAGAAAAGAGAAATCTAGTTTTCTAGTTTTTTATTCCTGGATATTAATCAGATTTAATGGAAATGGTACACAGAATGAAATAAAATTTGGATTATATTTTAAGCCAGCCCTGCAATTCTCATCCTTAACAGTTTTAGCAAAGTGTCTTTCTAGTATAGGAACCTCAGAAAAGAATTTGAAATAAATTTCTATGGAACCATGCTGTTGTTAAACAAGTACACTTTCTTAAGGTTACCCTTTCTTCACACAGATGAATGTTACAAACATATAAAATTACAAACATATATGTATGTATGTATATAAATCTGCTAAAGCAGAGAAAGCTTGGCTCTAAATGCTGAGCACTACCTTTGGAAACACAGATGGTACTAATGCAGAGACAGTCAAAGAAATTAAAAATCCATTATTAGCAGTGGCCAACTAGTTCTGATGTCTTATAATTTTTATAATTTATGATCAGGTCTGCTTTGTTGGAGTGGTTGGAGCTCAAGAAGCCAAAGGGAGCGTGCAGGACAGGTGACTGCGCTGTGACTGTAGCCCCAGGAGGGGTCACCTTGGCGGCTCAGGAGTGGCTCTGCTGTCCATCTGCCATGTGCCCGCTGCTCCTGCGTCCTGTGAGTCCTGACAGCAGGAGCTGCTCCCTGCTGCGGGCCAGCTCCTCTGCCTGGAGTCCCTTCCCGTGCTGGCAGTACAAGCTCCCTCTTGCCCGGAGCCAAATGCGTGCCTGTGCCTTGGGCTGGCTTTGCCAGGTCTCTTTTTCCAAGTGTTTGACTCCCAGGCTTCTGCCCCAGCCCAGGGACATTCGTTATTTCCATCCCCAGTTGGTTTTACATGGTGAACCATTGTGGCTTTACCTAAGAGGTGAATCATTAAGGTGGTGGTGCTTTCCTGTACACAATGTCCTGTTAAGACCAAGAAGAAGCTGCTCCTGCAGCTTGGCTTGTGGCTGTTCCCACACCGTTTATCCCACACTGCATGACTAAAGAAAGTCTGTCCTTTTCCTTACTAAGTTGAGGCTACAGCTGAGTGCAAATATGTGTTAAAAAGGAATAAATGCCAGAATCCTCTTACATTTTTCCCCTCCCCAGCCACGGTGCTGCCTGAGGGGGTTCTAGATATGGACACGGCTCTCAGACAAATAACCTCAGATGGATGTTTCACAGACAAGACAGGTCTATTGCCCACAGCTGGACAGGCCTGTGAGGAACTGGGTGCCAGGGCCTGTCCTACACTCGCCAGAGCTTCAGGATCAGTGAAGAAATAGGGACAAACATTGATGTGGTAACTCATCATGGAAATGAGAAGTGCCCCAAAGGTAATCTCAGTTTAAAAGGGAAATTCATTATGGATTGCTACAACTTCACTGCTTAGACACAGTGATCACTGCCTGTTACAGGATGGCTACAGAATGGCACAACTCTGCTGACCCTTTATATAAACAGAGAAAAATGCATTTCAGCTCCCATAATTGAGTATGTTACAGGTTTCTAAGCGCTGCCTACATATATCTGTGTGTGTCTGTATGTAAAGAACCAAACATGGACTGAATTATCTGCATATACACAGAGCAGTTGTGCTCTCAGCAGAGTCTCGGAGTTTTCTCAGCAGCCTCTGCAGTGAGTTCTGAGCCAACGTGGGGCTCTGCTGTCAGCCCAAATCTGTGCTTCCCTTGCCCAGCCTGAGTGCAGGTGAGGCATGTGCTGGGCATGGCTGGAGATTTGCATGGCCAAAATCCTCCAGCATTTACATCTGCTCATGGCTTTGGGTAGCACAAATCACAGAACACTCATTGCAGCTGACAAATGGCATTTCTTGCAGATTGCTACAGCCACACTGCTGATCCACAAATACACGAGAATCAATTTCAGTTAGAAAATGTCATTTATTACAAATTGCAATTGCTACACCCACACTGACAATATAGAACTATACAAATCTCAATTTAGGTAAAAACTAGGAGTTTATTAGATTATTATAACCAGTCCATGTAAAAATATACAAATACCAAATTCACTTAACAAAACTTAATTTATTGCCAACCTCTACTATACACAACTCACTATACACAAAGATCAATTAGGCGTTTAACAACTTAATTTATTACCTATTGCTACAAATGTAGAGCCCATATAGAAATACAAAAATACACATTCCCTCTCTAAATAGCCCCACACTAAGAATTCAATAGAATTACACAACTATACCCTGCATACATCTTTAAATAGATTTAAATACATATGTATATGCACATATATAAATACATACATAACTATAACAATCAACAGATGTAAGTATAGATTAAACATCACATACTACATAAAATATACATATTAAAAAAATATATATATCAGTATATATACAAATATCACTCTGCCAAGCTAAATATCCATTCAACTGCATGAATACAAACACAGAGCTGTACATCTGGACACATATGTGAATATCAATAAATAGACAGAAATGGAACCATATACATAGACATAGCATACATCCATACATATAATTACATATAAATAGAAATATTCCTATACAAATAGCAACCCACATATGGAAATACACATGAAATAATCCCTGTCCACGTGAAAGTCCATGTATCTTTAAACAGAGCTTCAAGCAGAGGGATCTCAGCTGCCCCATCTTCCAAGCCTCTCCCTCGGTCTCCTCCTCCCATGCAGAGCAGCTCTCCTGGACAGCGACAGCAGATGGGACATCTGGGAAGCAAAGGGAACACTGAGTGAGTATGGGGACGTTTCCCTTGGCAGCAGCTGCACTTCCATCAGGGAAGAGGAAATGTCAGAGCCTCCCCAGGAGGGTCGGAAAGAGCAGCCGAGCGGGCCAGGCTGTGGTGAGCGCAGCCGCGGCGGGACTGTCCCGCAGCCCCGGCAGCCCGGCAGAGCCGGCACAGCTCCCGGGCCCTGCCGGCACAGCTGCCTTGCCCAAGGACAGCCCCTGTGCCAGCCGGGGCAGCTGCGCTGAGCAGCCCCAGCACGGGCAGGGCCCGCTCCTGCCCCGCCGGGCAGTGCCCACGGCCGCAGCCCACGGCAGCCTCAGCCCCAGCCTGCCTGCCCGGGCCTGTGGCCTCACCCGGGCTCTCTCCAGGCTGGCAGCAACAGGTCCCCGTTCGCTGCTCTTGCTGCTGGCCTTCAGCTCCTCCCGGCTGCCTCCCGTCACTCTGTGGCTGTCTTCAAGGTCTTCCTTGCAGCTGTGGCAAAAGTGGAGGCTCTGGAATTGCTTCCAAGGCCTAAAAGAGCTGCAGTCCCAGAGCCCTCTGTGCTCCCTGCTGGCCCCCTCCATCCCCTCAGCCCCGCCATGCTCTCGGTGAAGCCCCAGCCCCCTTCAGTTTCTTCAGCCCCTCACAGTCCTCTCATCCCCCTCAGTCCCTTCTGAGCCATTCCGTCCCCTGAGACCCGCCACCCCATCAGCCTGTGCCACTTCCCTGTCACCTCAGTGCCACCATGGCCCTCGGCTGCCCCACAGCCCTCAGCCCCAGCAGCAGCTCAGGGTCACCGTCCCTTCAGCGCCACCGCCCCCTCAGCCCCCTCAGTCTCACCGTCCTTCAGCAGCTCCTCAGGGGACAGTGCCTGGGGCCAGCGGCAGCTCCCACCGCTCCAGGGACAGCCGGGGCTGGAAGTGCTGCTCCGGCCGGCCCGGCCGCCAGCTCGGACCCAGCACAGGGACAGGGGACACAGGGGACACCGGGGGAAAAGCAAGAGGTGAAAAAGGCAGCCGAGGGGGAAAGAGGTACAAATGCAGCCTAGGCCTACATAGCTTAATCTATGCATCTAAGTTGCCACAAACCTCTAACTAAATAGCTATGCACTTTAATACATATATATAAATATATATATGTTACTCTATACACATATAAACATAAATCTCAAAATCTATCAATGTAACTACATACATATATATACTGATTTAACTATATAAAAACACCTGTATAAATCTATAACTATATATATAAAATAAATATATAAAAATATATAAATATATGTTTACAATATGTATATTTAAAAATAAATATATATTAAAATTATATATAATGATTTACTATATTAACACACCTGTATAAATCTACAAATATAACTATAGGGATATACAAATAGACTTATAGAAATCTGTATATAAATGGAGAGATTCCACCTGCCCGATGGTCACAGGCTCTCCCTCTGATTTTTCTTCTCACGCAGGGCAGCCCTCCTGGCGAGGTAGATCAGGTGGATATCTGGGAAACAAAGGGAACATTGGGTCAGTACTGGCCTCTGTGCATCTTTCCATTTTGAAGTAACTGTACTTCCATCAAAGACTGAAAAAATGGCCTGAAAGGCAGACTCTTATTTGACAATTTCAGATCTGCTCTTTAAAGAACAGGGATCCTTCCAAGTTTTCAAAACTTCTGAAGTTTTGAAGAGTCCCAGTAAAGTCTCAGCACTTGCAGTGCAAATGGCACCCAGGAGAGCTTGAAACAGAGACAGTCCCAGCTGCCACAGAGAAGCCCAGCCTTGTACTTTCTCTGTGCTGACAGAGAGACCTCAGTCCTCACTGAAATGGCTGAAGCTGAAGGTGCTGGGAGCTGAGTCATGAACCAGCTCCATTACCTGGCATCTACAAACTGCCCTCTGCAGTGAGCAGCAGCTGCTGCAACTCGACCATCAGCTCTGGCAGGAAGGGCTGGGAGGGACAGAGCTCCCTATGAGGCCTGCAGGCTGCACCAGCTTTGCTCAAGAATGCAGACTGAAAGTGCTCTCTCTCTCCTGTATTTCTCCCTAATTTGGGGTAATTTCAGTTTTTCTTTGACCTGCTGGATTTGTGACTAATGATTTCCTTGGCCTCAGAACTTCTGCTGCTTGTATTTTTAATGTATCTCACTACAGCTATCAGCAGACTGGCACTACATTAATTTAATGCTTGGAGACAAAAAGCTTCGACTTCTACATTCACTTTTTGCTGGGCTTTTCCTCTCTTGCTTCAAGAGTCACTCAGTGTTGCCTCCAGAGCACTGACATCCTGCAGCAAACTTATCCATGGACATCAGCACAAAACTGGGACACCCGGCTTGGTGACACAACTCCCACAAGGTCAGGTTTATTCCCTGCTCTCTTGCCCCAGCAGAGGACTCAGGGTCAGAGCCTCTGGAGAAGCGTGGAGGGCAGGGCTCAGGCAGGTTGTGCCCATGCAGGATTTGAACTCAAGGCACCAGGAAGCACCAAGCCTGCAGACAGGAACTCAACCCTTCTCATCTCCCTTCCTGCCGGAGGCAGGCTCAGAGCAGCCATCTCACCCCTCTCTAAACCAGTGGGGGCTCTGTCCTTACCAAGCTCCTCGGGCTCCTGGGAATTGTTCCTGCAGCTCTTGGTGCCAGGCAAAGCTCCCTCTGCTGCAGCTCTGTCCACAGGCTCCCCTCCTGAAGACTCAGGGGCAACATTAATATTCCCCTTGAAAGAGAAACAGAAAGGAAGAAACCCTTCTCATCACTTACACAAAACACCTGGTCCAACACCTCCATGGCTCACACATTTAATCCCTTGTTCCTAACAAGAACTCTGGGCCCCAAAGCCCTTCAACAGTCAAAACAATTTGACTTCTCAAACACAGTCCAAAAGCTGTCAAAGCTGACAGTGACAGTATTGAACATGGGGGTGACACTGAACACATGGAATGGGTGCTAAGGAGTCGTCCTGCCAGCTCCTGGCACAGGGATGTGCTCTTCCCTCCACTGCCCTGAGCACAGCAGTCTCATCCAGGCTGCACCTTGGCAGGGACAGCATGGGAACACACATCTCTTCCCACAGAGATGCCCAAGAGCAAGGGGACTGAGCTCTGCAGCATGGACAGCACGACTGGCCAGTTTGCCCAGCTGAGGATTTCCCAATGGAAACTGGACTGCAGGCAGCAGCTTACTGAGAGGACAAGAAAGCTGCAGCTGCAGCCCAGCCCCAGCCACGGCTCTGGGAGCGCCCACACGCACGGCAGGGCTCACACAGCAGCAGCAGCTGCAGCCCAGCCCTTGCTTTGCCTTGGCCTTCCCACCCAAAAGAGGCACAGCCCACATCTGCTGCTGCTACAGAGGCACCTCTGGCATGCCCCTCCCTGCAGGGGACACTTGGCCTTCAGTGCCATTCTCCAAACACTTTTCTCCTCTTTCCCAGCAAACAAAGCCTCTTAGAACCTACAAAGCTTCCACCTCCTCACCACAAATGCCCCTGCACCAGGGATTCTTCTCAGCAGGAGCAACCAAACCCGGTGAACACCTTTCATCCTCATTTAAGGGCGATCCCTCTTTTTCATTCCCTTTTCTTCTGGAAATCTTCTTTCAGTAAGCAAAGCCTTCCTTGTCCATTCACAGCTGAACTCAAGAAAGCTTTTCCTTCTCAGCCACGCAACATCATTCACAAGCTCTCGGTCCAGCCCCTTTCTTCCCTGTCCAATGCAGTTACCTGAGCAGAGGGAGAAAACATCTCCTCCAGCGTCTCAAGCACCATGTCCAGATCCGGTGGTGGCAATTCCTCTTCCCCAGGAGTATTCCACAGCCAGCTGGGGGCTGTCCATGGTGCACAACCTGCACTGCCAGCTGGAGTGCTGGGGGCTGAAGTGTCTGGGATGGCTGCAAGAATCCAAACACATTGGTCAGGCTCCACAATGTGTCTTTGGGACGCAGAGCTCTAGTGCTGCCTTGCATCAAACATCACAGGAAGCACACAGCAACCTCCATTCCAGAAATGTATTCAGACTTCCCAGGGGATTGGAGGAGTGAGTTCTTCCTCTTAAAAATATTTATGCTAATTGATATGTACATAGATTAAAGCATGGACTGGAAATCTGATATAGACACACAGAAACACCTTATAATCACAGCTTTTTGCATTTTCCCAGCAGCTTTGGGATTTGGCTGCTTGAGTTTCTCATCACAATGGACCACAGAAAGTGGATTCACCCAGGAAGAGCCCAGATCTGCACACACACACTGAAATTAAACTGTGAGTTTTTCTTAGAACCATCCTTGTGGGTGAGACCATATTCTGCAGCTGCAGCTGTTGTGGGGCGCACAGAGCTCATTTCAATGGCACGGCTTGATTTGCAGGGCAGACAGTCTTAAACATCTGCAGTATCCTATCAGGGTCCTAGTTTGGCTTCATTCAAAGAAAGAGGAGAGTGCACCTAACACTGACCACTTGTTAGGCAATATCTTTCACCTTGCCCTTGTACCCCTACAGAGGCTGTCTGCCAAATGCCCAGAACACCCTCCAAATCTGCAGCAAGGGCAGGAAAAGCAGGCAGAGAACCTTTCTGTTTTTAAGGTCCCCCTTCCTAGGCGACTTGACACCTTCTACCTGATTCTCATCTGCAATCTATCCATGATAGAGCACTGCAGGAAAGCACTTTAAAAGGTCATTAACCAGGACCTGCTTGGAAAGCAAAGGTAGAAGCTCTTTCCCTACCTGATGGGCTGCGGGCTGGCAACTGCTGCTCTGAAGATGGGCAGCTGCTCCTCTCTGGAGGGGCCATGGAAGGGTTGTGATGGTCTACAGGAACCAGTGGAATGATGAGCTGAGGTTGGCATTTAAGCTCCATGGGAACCAGTGGAATGATGAGCTCATGGCTGAATTGAAATTTGCCTGTGCCTGGTTGCTGCGATGAAATCCCAAGAAGTCCGGATGTGGCAAAGACTTTCTTGGGTGATCTTAGGAAAACATCAGCCTCCTGAGCAGCTGCACTTAGCCTGGAAGGGCCTGGAAGCAGTTCTAAACCCTCAGATGAGGCAGCAGCGAGGTCGTGGTATGAGAGGACTGTGTAGGAGTGAGAGAAGAAGAAAGGAAGCAAAGGGAAGGCTGGGTCACTTTCGGTCTTCAGGTGTGTTTCCCTTGGCAGCAACTGTACTTCTGTCAGGGAAAACAAAAGCTCCCATCCTCCCAAGCAGCGTGAGAAAGAAGAAAAAAGAACCAAACATGTTCTGGAGCTATTCAACTAGCAGCTCCTTGTTTACTGAGCTCTCACCTATTCATTCAACTGTCTGGGAAAACTGTCTTACCCTGGCAGGAGGCAACTGCCAGAAACCCAACTGGCAGGTCTTTTCCCCGCTGCCCTGGAGGGACAGGAGGCTCCCTCCAGCTGGGCCCAAGCCCTCGGCTCACACGCACTCAGAGAGCCCCCCAAGCATCCCAGGGCAGGGCAAGGAGCAGCGCCAGCCACGGCGCACGGCTGGGCCAGCTGCAGCCGAGCGGGCCAGGCTGTGGTGAGCGCAGCCGCGGCGGGACTGTCCCGCAGCCCCGGCAGCCCGGCAGAGCCGGCACAGCTCCCGGGCCCTGCCGGCACAGCTGCCTTGCCCAAGGACAGCCCCTGTGCCAGGCGGGGCAGCTGCGCTGAGCAGCCCCAGCACGGGCAGGGCCCGCTCCTGCCCCGCCGGGCAGTGCCCACGGCCGCAGCCCACGCCACCGTCTCGCCCGCAGCTCCCACCCCGTCTCACCGGCTCTCGGCGGCTGCCCGGCGGGGAAGGAGGGCACCGCCCGCTCCGTGTGCAGCTGCTGGAAGCGGCTGGGCTGGCGGCTGCGCACCTCCAGCCCCGCTGCCAGCCGCTGCCTGTTGGCCCTGGTCAGGCGCTTGATGCGGAGAAGGAGGTCGGGGCGGTCGCGACGAAAGTTGGGGTTCCTGAAGTGGAGCCAGCCCCTGGCATCGCCCGGCTCATCCGAGCCAACCCAGCCCGGCACTTTGCGGAAGCCGTAGAGGTTCAGCTGCCGCACGAAGCTGCCGAAGTGCGTGGCTTGGAAAGAGTCGGGGGCTGGTCCCGCCCCCTCAGTGCCCGCCCCGTGGGCGTCGCCCGAGTTGAGCAGCTCCTGCTCGAAGAGGGAGCGGTCGATGAGCAGTCCCTGCGCTCGGCTGTCCCATCGCACGGAGCGGACGCGGGGGCTGTTCACCAGGCGCCACAGCTTGGCGGGGAAGGTGCTGGCGCTGAGCCCGGCGGGCAGCAGCAGCTCCGCCATGGCGTCGATCGCCGACTGTGGCCACAACGCCCGCAGCGCAACGGCCGCGGCCGCACCAGCGGCGCGCGGCCTGAGGGGGCGCTGTGCTCGGGCCCGCGCGCCTAGCGCGGCCCCGGCGCGGGCCGGCCTTGGCGGGGACGAGCGCGGCAAAGCCGGGGCTGCGGGCACAGCGGGGGCGGGGCGGCTCCGGGCTGGCCGGGCTCGGTGCAAATCCCCTCTTCCTGTGGCTGCAGTCATCCTTCTGCCTTGGCTTTGCAGCACAACCGCAAAGCACCAAGGCAAGCACAGTAACTTTCAGAAAGGTCGAAACTGAGGAATTCCATCGGAAACTCTTGCTCTTTGCTCAGTGAAAGGAAAATCACTGTGTGTTCTGCATAGCCGAAGTCAGGAAAAACGTCTTAGTCTAAATAGCTTCTCTGTTTTGGTTGGGGTTGCAAACAGTTCCTCATTTCCAACCAGACAGGTCAAATGGGAGAAGGGGAAATGATGAAGAGACTTGAAGATATTCTTTTGGACACACCTTACCCCTCAGTGTCCTTCCTGAATTGAGGGGCGCAGAACTGGACACAGCACTCGAGGCGTGGCCTCTCCAGTGCCGAATGCAGGGGGAGAATCATTGCCCTGGCCCTGCCCTGGCCCTGCTGCCATACCATGGCTGGCACAGACCATGTTGCCCACATTCACCATCTCCGAAGCCCTTCCCGCCCGCTCCGGCCGGGACACGGCTCCACCCAGCGGCGCGCAAGGAGGCGGCCGCTCTGCCGGGACCGCCTGTGGGCGGGGGGTGGCTCCACCCGCGCCATCTTCGGTGCGAGTGCCGGCGTCGGGCGACGGCAAAGCTCTGCCCCCCTGAAGGGTGAGGGCGGAAGGGCGGCCGCACGGGGAGGTGATGGGGGTCTGTGGGGACGGTCGGGGTCAGGGAGAGCCGGGAGGTGGCTGTGTGGAGGTCGGAGGGGTCGATGTGGGCTGGGGGGAAGGTGCCGGGGATAGGGGCAGGAACCCCGCGGGATATGGGAGAGCGGAGGAGGTGTGGGAGCGGCTGGTGTGTATGGGAAGCTGAATCACAGAATCGGTCGAGTGGAGATCGTCCTGTGCAATCCCCCTGCCAAGGCAGTCACCTGGAGCTGGTGACAGAGGAACACATTCAGGTGGGTTTGGGATGTCTCCAGAGGGGGAAACTCCACGCTTTCCTGGTGTCAGGAAAATCCACAAACGTTAGGGTTTATGTCCAAAAAGGGGACAAAGGAGTCCTTCGCCTTTATTCGAATAAAGGAAGGGAGTCCACCGGGGCACATGGCCGTGGGGTTTTCTCTCAGGCTTTTGGAGGGCGCAGCCTCCTTTCATCCTGAGCTCCTGGCCGCATGTTTCCCTCCGCCTTTCCCGTTTGGCTGAGGTACAGCCTTCCTAAACCGCCTACCCCATATCCCCCCTTAAAACTCCTCTTCTACCCCAAAGTTCCGAAGTTCAGGCTTGTACAGACCCACTTGTCTGTCTCAGGAGCCAAACTGTCTGAGCTCTGCAACAAACCTGCTGCCCAAAGTCAGTAGAGACATTAAGACCCATTTCAGTTAATTGTAAAGACATTAGCACAGATCTTTCCTCTCAGTTCCTCCTCTTCTTATTTCTCAATTTGTCTTTACAAACCCTAGTTATTATTAACCCTTTTTCACAACATGGAGCATTTGAAACACCCCCTGCTGACTTTTTCATGTCTGGTCTCTGCACTAGGTGTGGCAAATAAATACAGAGAATGAAGTAGATAATAACAGTTTATATTACCCCATTAGTCACTAGAAGTCCTTGTCCATGGCTACCGATAGCCAAAGTCTCCCATCCTTTTCTTCCAGGTGAGAAGTCCAAATCTCCAGGGCTTTCGTGACCTTGACTCAAGTGGGATGGGTCCATCCGTGTTTAGCTCTACTGGCTGCTCTCTCTGCAGTCCCAGTTAGATTTTATGAACAGCAAAGTCCGAAGGCAGCATCTGTGCTAACTGGGCTTCATGTCAAAAGAGATTTCACAAGACACGGTATCCTGGCCACACACTAGTTTAAATATACATCTCCTCACTGCTACCTTGAAAATGAACAGGGTAAGAATCCCAAACAATTAAAAGGTGGATAATTGAATATTCCCTCGGCTTTGGCTCTTATCTTGCCAAACCTAATGGCAAAAGCTGTACCCATGGCATCTTAGTTTCTGTTAACAGCTTCAAAGGGTGTTTATTCCTCCATTCATCCTTTCTACTTGACCTGAATTCTCAGGGTGCCAGGGAATTTGGAGGTCCCACTGAAATCTCAAAGCAGCCATAATACCTTGAAGGATCCCCCTGTAAAATGAGCTTCCCCCATCCAAGTCCACTGCCTTCACAATCCCATATTCAGAAACCATTTGTTAACTGATTGTTAGGAATAATTTATGTAGTTATTGGCTTTTGCTATTATTGACTTTAGTAAACTATTTTCATACGGTACAGTTTGTAATCTCTATTTAACTGCCTTTGATACAGTAGAATTTATCAGCCTTTTATGTTAATACCCTAATCCCTGTGTAGATTGTATATCTTGGCGTGATATATATTATAGTTTAGGTTTTGACAAAATATTAAAATAGAGGCTATGTAATGTGTATTATAACATTAACTTTTGCAGAAGTAATTGTAGCTTTACTTTTGTAACTAACTGAAGAGTAGTAAAGCTAATGTTGATAGGAAGTACTTGTAAAAATGGCTACAATGTCTGTATGATAAAATAACTGAGAGGAACCAGGCAAGTAATGCTGAAAGAGCAAGGAAAAATCTACCACTGACCTTTTGGCTATCAATAACTCTAACCACACACCAGGGGGCCTCTTGAGGAAATAAATAAAATACAAGACTCTCAAAATTACATCTGATTTGTGGCATGTACTCTTAAGAAGTTGAGGTCGGGGGTTGAACTAAGATAAAAAATTCCTGGAACATGTAAACTCAAAGGAATGTTTGAATATGTGTAATTGTCATAAATATGCATTTGACTAATGCAATGAAAAAGTATATAAGAGTTGTTAACCATGTACATCTGGCTATGCACCCAGTGCTGTTACTTTTGCTTTATCGCTTATTATCTCTTATAAAACCTTTAAAATTTTTAAAGAGTGAGCCTTGTTTCTCACAATGATCAAATAGTTGCTGAAGCATCTAGAAACTCGTCTGGCCACCTTGCCAGCCGGCATACTCTACCAGAGGATATCTAAGCCCTCTTGCCCAGGGAATCTCGGTAAAATATGTCCTGCCTGGAAACGACATCGAGCCCAGGGTCATTTCCCTGCCTTACAATTTCCTTTGTAGTCTGGCTATGAACTTTAGCCGGGCATGTCTCATTAGCACGTTTTGCTAAAACAAAAAGACCCAATGCAGTAGATCTTGAAGAGCATTGCCAGTCCTCAAAATTCCCAATGACTCACCCCGTGGAGCTGTCCCAACACCCTCAGGGTCAAAGCTCCTGCCATCCACTGTTTACTGTCCTTTATTAATAAGTTCTCCCCTCTTTCTTGTGCCCTCCTACCTTTAATTATCTCCAACTTCTCTGGTGGAAAAGACAGCACCAGCACCACCGCTTCCCCCCTCCCCCTCAGGCAGTAGCTCAGTCACAGGGGGCAAAGGGGGGATCCCAGAGACCTTTGGCAGCAGCACTGCTTTATGAACATCTCCATTGAACAGTTGATTACCTGTTGTCTCTTCTGAATCCCCTGCCTGATGTCCCTTAACTGCTCTTATTTCTACCTCTTTAGGCAAATTCACTACCTTCAACAAGTGAGTAATTGAGCTCTCGGGAGGGAAGGAAGGAACGTTTTTCCCTTCAAGTTAACAATCCTCACTCCTCCCAGCTTTCCAAATGCATGTAAAACCCACAAGCATGCTTGGAATCTGTAAATATTCTACTACCAAGCTAACTTGAGTTTAGAATTCCAGCTAAAGTCAGTGCTGCTGCTAAGAGAAGGAAAATGGTTCCATGACAGTTGTCTTTTTAAATTTGAGGTGTAATTTAATGTTTCTGTTAAAAGAACCCTCACAGGATCCCCATATGCACTGTTTCAATAACTCACTTAGAAATAATCTTTATACTATACAATATGCTGTATACTATACTGTATACCATACTGTACACTAAAGGGGACTGCCAAGCTGAAATGCTTGTGAAATGCTGCAGTTTGGTAAAGTAGCGTCTTCAAAAGGTTAGCGGCCTTGTTACTTTCAGTAGAACTGCTCAATTAAAGCAGATAAGAACTGGAAGGTTCAGTTCCTAACCCCTGGTTTGACTGTAAATGGCATTATAGGCTTAAATGGAACAGGTCGGGTTTTACTGGTATGGTCTGCATTTCATTCACTTCTGGTTTCATTCAGTCTGGCGCAGCCTCAGTGGCTGTGGGAGAAGAATGCAGCTCATGTCTAGTGACGATCTGATTGGTTTCATTATTCATCTCCAGCTGCTCGTTCACTTTGCAAAGTCTTTAAGGAGATTCTTGTAGCTTTGCTCAGTAATATTTTAGAGAACTACAGGAAATACTGTTCAACCAGAAGAAAAGCCTGTTTTAATGTTGAGGGTGATCAAGCACTAGAGAGGCTGCCCAGAGCCATGGCTGAGTTTCTGTGCCTGGAGATGCTCAGGCTGCCTAGACAGGATCCTTGGCAACCTGCTTTGGCTGAGTCTGCTTCAGGCAGGAGCACAGGGCAGGTGATGTCCAGTCCTCCCTCACAGCCCCAGCTGTTCTGTGATTCTCTGTTAGTCCAGAGCTTTTCAGACTGCTTTGAGTTAGGAATAGGTTCTCATCAAACATGTTTGCATCTCTCCTGGTACATAGCAAAACTCTTGGAATGGGTCTTTGCAAGCCTTGAGTCTGAGTTGCTTTTCAGTTCCATAGGATTTGTGAGCTCTCTGTGTACAGGGCTTATTTATTTCCAGGATGTTGCTGCCCTCAGCTTTGACTGGCTTTGTGTGTAGATTCAATAGGAACAGTTTGCTTGTTGTGCAGTGAACTGGTGCACATACACACTGTCTCAGTTGTTTGCTAAAGTCTAACCTGGTTCTTTTTTGTTAATACAGAAAAGCAGAGATGGAGGATTTCATCTGGAAGATGAAGATTTTTTTTTGTGAAGAGGGTGATAAGGTGCGGTGCTTCCATTATAATGTTACAGAGCAGTGGACATTTTCCCCATGAACTTTCTGCTTGCAGTGCAGATCCTGCTGGTGTCTTTTACGGTTTAGTGTTGGACCAGAATGTGTGAGCACAGGCTGGCACAAACTCCCAGTTAGACCACAAGGAGTAGATTTGTTTCTGTTACCTTGCTCCTTGTGGGATCCCTGAAGCAAGAGCCTGGGCAGCGGTGCAGGATTAGACATGTGAGCACTCTTAAAGTCAGCCAGAGGATCACAGGCTTGTCAAGGGTTATTCCAGCTGCAAGATCACTTCAGTGATTTACAGTCCTCCTTACCTGTCTTCCATTTTTAATCTATTCCTCCCAACAAATATTTTTCAAAAATCTTTTTGGTTCCATGATCTTCTCTGTTTTGGGCATTTTGTTACCATGATGCCTCAGTATATTAAAAACCCCAAATGAAACTGACCACATGGATGTGTATTTGGTGTTTTTTTGATAGTATTCTTTAATGTTCAGGAAGAACTTGGAGAAGGTGGGAATCTGTACACTTCAGCCACCATGTCTGGAATTGGCAATAAAAGGACGGCTGGAGAGCCTGGCCCTTCTGCACCTCCGGAAAAGAAGGCAGGGATTGAAAATTTGGGCACCATTTTTGGGCACTGTGGAGACCATTAGACTTGGTGGTGTTTCTTCAACAGTATGTCTTCCTTCCATACCCCTACTCCACCTTTTGGTTTTTTTTTCATCTGGAGGCAGAAATGTCTCTGGGGTCATGGTGAGTCCTTCTATGACCTGGCCTGTGTGCCGTGTGCCTGTGCCCAGGAGGAGCTGGACATCTGGACGCTGCAGACTAAGAACTGGAAGCTGGCAGAGATGCTTGACCAGCACCAGGCAATGGAAGATGAGCTGTGGGAGCACATGGAGAAGCTGGAGTGTCAGCAGACCACTGACGATGCCTCTCTAGTGATCATCAACTGCTACTGGAATCAGGTTGGGAACAGCTTTTGTTACTTCATATACAGTTTTCTTGTCTCCCCTGTGCCACTGCACTCCTACTGTTCACATCCATTCTTTACCTTGTCTTGCCTTGCCTGTCCCATCATTCAATTTGATGAAAATATCTGCATCATCCTTAAATGCTTCGACCTGGACAAAGGTCTTGGAGACCTTTTGTCTGAAAGAAAAGGACTGGTGGTGCCAGAACCTGATCCAGACTCTGGCTGTAATCAGGAGTGTAAAGATGAGAGGGAATGAGGTGAGGCACTTAGCTGGGGACAATGGGAAAGGTGGATTTCAGCTTTGGACAACGCTGATTTCCACTTCTAAACTCTGACAGACTTTTTTTTTTTTTTTGTGACTGTAAAGAGCAGTGATATGCTACCTTCTAGAACAGACTTTTTTTTCACCTCTTTATATTCTCAGGGGATGATTGAAGCTGGCAGTCTCCATCCTGGCTACTCTAACCAGCAATACCAGTGAGGAGATAAAATCTCAGCTGCAGGAGCGTGTGGAGTCCTCCCGAAGTGCTGTTGCCCAGATTGTGACAATGTATGACAAGCTGCAGGAGAAGGTGGATGTGCTGTCTCACAAGCTGAATAGTGGAGGTGTGACAAAGGTGGCAGGTATTCAAGAATGCTTATCTGTCCCCACCTTAGACCTGATCCTGCATTGTAGACATTAAGGTCTAGTCCTTCTCATGTGCATTTATTTTCTAAAATGAATTTGTTTGCCTTTCCAAACTCTTGCTATCAAAACCTCTTCCAAAGGACAATGTGCTGGAAGTGCATCGTATCTATGTCTGTATTTGAGTGCTGAGGGCTCTGCCCAGCGTGTTGGGCTAAGAAGCAGCTTGTTTCTGCCAGTACTCTGTTCATGTGCCTGAGAAGTGAGAGAGCACGGCTGAACCTCCTCGGCCACCTGTTCTCAGCCACCACATAAAAGGTTTTGCGCTTACAGGTAAAGAAGTGAAATCAGCATTGTGGTCTGATGGTGGACTCCTTCTCCTTTGCAGCTTAGTAGAAGGTGTAGCAATAACAAGCTGCTCAGTTTCCACTGAGTCCTGAGCAAAATTGTACCCATCTAATGGTGGGGTGTGCTTAGTGTTGCTGTCAGTTTTGAACATAGCAGAGTTCTGCAGAGAAAGCCAAATGACCATCTTCTAAAAATTAATGTAGCAGATTCACTTTAGACTCAGATGACTTGAAAAAACATCATTAGCTTAAGGTTAGATTTTTAATCTTTTGAAAGAAACCTTGGGTGAAATATCAGCTCATGCTTCTGTGTGCTCTGACCAAGTCTGGTATTGGTGCAGGAGAGTCTTGCTGTCCTTGACCGGCAGTCATAAACTGTAGTAGCTTTGACACTGGTGCCATGTGAGCCTGTTCTCAGGTGCTCTAGTTTCACCCGTCACCCTGGTGCTGTGGTTGTCATATGGTGTCATGGTGTGTTGGCCTGGTGTGTCACCCTGGGCCACCTGTTGCAGCAGGTTTATGCATGAATTTGGGCAGCGTTTGGGTGTCCCTGGTTCCAAGGACATGCTCTGGGCTGCTGGCACAGACACAGCTGAAGTGATCTCTGGTGTGAGGGGATGGTCCCCAGGTCAGAAATGGGCAGCACTGTTAAACTGCAGAGCCTTTTGCTTACGGAGTGCAGGTCAAAGCTACCTGTGGATGGAGATCAGGCCCTCAGGAAGCACCCGTGGCAAAGGTAAATTAAACTGAACTTAGATCCAGAAATCTCCTTTTCTGTTTTCTTATTTCTCTCTATGCTGTTCAGGAATTAAAATCAGTGTTCATTGATTTCTGTTAATTTCCTTTTCTTTGTGCATCTTTCAGATATTTCACTGATGGAAGAAGCAGTAGTGGCGCTGAATACCTCCCTGTCACATGACAATGGATGGCTGCAGGACCTGGTTGCTGTTCTTCAGCAGAAGCATAGAGTCATGTCTCAGGAGGTATAAAAAGGAGAGAGAAAGGAATCTGCTTTGAGGACCTGTTTAGCATAATTTATGGTTCCCATAGATTGGAAAGCAGCTCATTTCCTTGGAGAAGCACAGGAGGAGCATGGTTTGAAAGTTGTGAAAAAGGGTTGTGGAGATCTGTACATAAATTTTCTGTATAAATCAGATGGATTTGCTTGTTACATGACTAAAGGAAAGGATATAAGCAAGTCAGTGAACTGAATGGATTTAACTTTTAAAGAAAAGGAGAGCAGAGAAACTGGGGGCATGTGATGCTGAGTTGGCTGTGTAGACACCTGGAACAGTTGAGGTGACATCCCTGTCATTCTCAGTTCCTTGGTTTATCTGTGTTTTTTGACAGTGTAATGATATCAATTACAAGATGTTCCCAGTTGTTAAAGGATTCACATTAGTAGCAGCATTTGTTTGAGAGATTTCAGTTCATTTAAAGTTTGTGTTTATGGTGGTCTTGCTCAGCATTAGACCTCTGAGCACTTAGATGCTCTGTTGAGTAGATGGACATAGGGATTGAAAAGATTAAAATCAAAAAAAGCCTTTGAATCAGCTGAGGTGGCTGCCTCTGTATTCTGCCAGATATTACCAGCTTCCTGCTCTTTCTCTATTTTCAGTTTTGTCTTATTTTTGTTGCTGTCTTGGGATTTGGCCAGTATTAAATTCAGGACAGTTCATGGAATAGTCTGTCACCACAGCAAAGATGAAAAGCACATGATGAATAAGAGAAAAATGACTCCTGAGCAGTGTCAGGAAAAGTTGGCCCAATGCAATGTGCTGGCTGAAGCACTCCTTTGGTTGCAGTTCTCCAAGCTGCAGGAGAGGGTGGAGACAGCAGAATCCCGGGTGTCTGTCCTGGAGACCATGATTGATGACCTTCAGTGGGACATTGACAAGATCCACAAGAGAGAGCAGAGGCTCAGCCACCACCTGGCAACGTCCTGGAATGAGTAAGCGCTGGCCAGGAGACCTGGGAAGTGGGAAGGGTGTTGGATGGTGTCCTGGATTGCCAAGCCAATTGTATTCTATTTGCCATCTCTATGGCAGTTGTTTTCTGTTAAGTGGGTAGTTTTCCTTATCTCTTCCACAACCAGTTCTTTCCCTGGGGAGTCATCTGCTGATAACAGGCTACTGAATGTCACTGCATGACTGATAAGAACTATAGCATCCCAGTGTGAGATGCTCCACCCAGAGGGAAGAGCCAGGCATTCCTACCTGAGATATAATCTGGAGATTCTGGAACACCAGCACAGCTTCTCCACTGGATTTTCCCAGAGGAACAGCTGCCTCTTCCACTGTATCTTCAGAGGAAGACTACAGTCTTTTCCAGATGGATCACTGCTCCAGCAGAACCACACCTGACACTCCAGGAGGACTGCAGCCACAATTCCAATTGTGGACTGCTACCAGCACCCTGATGTGTCAGGTTATGTTCTGACTCTGTCAGTGTTGTTTTAGTTTACTTCATTGTTCATTTTATTTTTTTATTTTCTTCCCTAGTAAAGAACTATTATTCCTGCTCCCATATTTTTTGCCTGAGAGCCCCTTAATTTAAAATTTATAGCAATTTGGAGGGAGGGAGTTTACATTTTCCATTTCAGGGGAGGCTCCTGCCTTCCTTATCAGACACCTGTCTTTTGAAACCAAGACAGATGGGTATGTGACATTCTCTCTGGGACTTTGCTGGGAGAGCTGAGAACCTGCAGTGTTCTTTCTTGTCAGTATTTCTGCTGCATCACTCTTGTCAGTATTTACTGGGTCTTGAAGGAATCCCTTACATGTTTTGTGGGTAAATTCCAAAGGCCACAAGGTGTATGGAGCAGCTGGGAGCAGCCTCTATGGGGGAATAATCACAATTCATGGTCTCAAGGTAAGAAGGCCAGGGGCTTGGCTGTGGTCAAGGGGAAGAATACAGTCAAGAAGAACAAGGGTCACAATTTGAACAGAATTTGATACTTATTTCAGATAATTTTTAGATCCTGTGCCACAAAGCTGGGTCACTCTGGGCAAGCCATTTTGTCTGTGTCTGACAAAATGACTGAAGAAGCACCTGGTGGAATTAGACTCTGTCTCACTTGGTCAAGTTACCTGACTGCTCAGTCTGTAACTACTGTTACTGCATGAACAGATAGTTCATTAGCACTCTTGGGAGACATATTAACAGTAGTATTTGCAAGGAGTTTATACCAACAGTTTGAGGAGATGAATGCAGAGCTGGAAGAGAGAGGTGGGAATCACCTTAATGAATTGGAGGAACTATATCAGGGCCTCGAGGAAGTAACAAGACAGAATGAAAAGCTCAAGGTGAGACATCTGTACCTGTGTGAGGACGAAGGTGTTCTGTGGGATGGGCTGCCCTCAGCTTTGCGGTGCTGTGTGTGCAGAAAACCTCATTGCAGTGTCTGTTCTGAGCCTGCTCTTTAGCTGTGGTACGCTTTGCTCCAGGTACAGTTGAGCTGGTCTGTGGCTCCACTTGCAGCTCAGTGCGTTGGTGACACCGCGTGGCCACCGTTGGAAATTGTAATGGTTTCCTGCCCGTGTCCCGTTCTGATCTTTGAGTCCATTTTAACCATATCTGGTTAAAACTGTTTTCACCTCTGCTGGTGATCCCTCCTCCACCTTCCCCATGCCCTGTGCAAGTGGAAACCAGAGAACAGAAACAATAAGGGAATTTGTGTGGAGAGAGAGGCTCTTGAAAGAGTCAAAGAATTTCTGTCTTTCCCACTGTGTGGGAAAGGAAACATAGGAAACAGCCTGTGAGTTTGTGATGTTTTAAAGGTGGTAGCACAAGAAGCTGTGGTTCTGTGATAGATGAGTATATGGTGGGGAGAATAATCCAAATTTCATCTTAGTGCCAATTATAGGAAATGCCTGTCTCGATAACCTAAATCTGATGCTGGGAGCTGTCTTGAGGCACCTCTGAATTCTGTTTATCCATATGAGTCTGTTTGGAGTTAAGTGGTCTTTAGTTTATAACTTTTTTTTTTCCTTCTAATTACTTTTAAGCTGAATGCATGTATATTTGTGTCTGTTTCTCTGCTGCTAGTCACAATCATTTGCTAACTGTCTTTATAAGGAGGATTCGGATTCTGTACTTCTTTTTTTTTACATTTCCTTTCAGTCATTATGTCTTACTGGTAGAAGGCTATCATAATGCCTACTTGGCACGTGCACTTTCTCTATTCTCTCACTTTTCTATGTGTCCATCTTTGTTGATGAGGTGATTATTGTTTATGGCAAGTCCAAGGCTGTCAATGAGCAAGAAGGTATGGAGTTGTGCTGTGCCTAAAAATGACCACCACCTCCTCCACACTGCCCTTCAGGGGCTACAGTGCACTAGAACATCTGGGTTGATTCTTTGTTACTGTTAAATACTTGTTCTGGCAGGTCTCTTCATCTCAGAAACCAAAGCTCTTCACCTGTTTTATTGGGAGGCCATGGTTGGGTGTAAAACTGGCAAGACTTCTTTTCAGACAAAAGTGTTGCTCTGTTATGTGGCAGAATGATAACAGTCTTATTTTGTTCTTTGTCATTGTCATTTAGCTTGTTCTCCATCTCCATGAAAGTCCTCAAGAAGGTTGGCAGAAGTGTGGTTTGTTGCAGAGGTGTTTCTTTTTTTGCAGGCCCCATTAATCGGGAGATGCGTCACCTCATCAGCAGCCTCCTGAATCACAACCACAGCTGAAGGGAGAGGTGCTGAGATACGAGTGCAAACTGAGAGAGGCCCAGTCTGACCTGAGCAAGGTAACACAGAAGGAAATGCCAGAAAAGAGGGGAAAGGCTTATGAGAAGGGGGAATGCTGTCACGCTTGCCAGGAATACCAACCTTTCTGATACACTGTGCAGGATGCAGTGAAATTTTCTGTGGAACTCTGCACTCTGCTGCTTCCTTTGACCAAACGAATGCTCTTCCTTTGTAGCTGTGTAGCGCTCCATGAAAAGGGGGCGTGGAAACATGGATCTGGGAAGACAAGGGAGAAGGGGATGAGGAAGACTCCTGGCTAAGAACTTTAATATTTGTTTTCTTGGTCATCTCTCTTGCTGTTCCACGCCAGATCCACTCTCGCGGTGGCAGTGCTCTCCTCCAGTCCCAGTGCAGCACTGAAGACACAAAGGAGGAACCTGCAGAGATCAAGCAGGAGCCTGATGATCCTTCTGCCCAAGTGACTGTTCCCAGGGCTGCTTCTGGAGATTTTAATGAATAAAGGCCAGGCGAGATGAAGAGGAATGGGAGCAGGAGAGACGCAAAAGGGAGAGGGAACAAGAGAAGGAAAACGAGAAGGAGAAAGAGAGAGAACGAGAAAAAAGAGAAAGAGAAGGAAAAGGAGTGCGAGTGGGAAAAGCAGAAGCAGAAGGAATGAAAGAAGGAGAGAGAGTCCAAAGAGAAGGAGAAAGGGAAGCATGAAGATAGAAGAAAGAAGGAGGCTGAAGTGATCAAGCAGCTGAAGGCTGAGCTCAAGTAAGAGTTGCTGTTTCTCCCTTTTCTGTGTGAGCACTGCCCAGTCCTGGGGTGTTCATGTGTTCTTGCTTTTATGGGATCAGCATCACTGGAATTTGGAACCAAGAGAGTTTCTTGACACTCTCTGTGTCTGATTATGATGTGGTCAGTGCTGTAGCCTAAAGCATGAATTACCAAAGAAGATACTTCATGGTGTGGGTCAAGTAATGTTGATTTGTTGCTGTCATAACAATAGCATAGAAGTTCACAGCAGCAGGTTATTAATAGAGGACACAGCTGTGTTCCCACTCCTATATGGTTCCCAAAGCAGAGGTGGATAGTTTGTAGCTTATTGTTAGGGTACCTTTCTTCAGCCCACTTCTTGCATTTCAACCTATGTGCCTGAACATGTTTTATTTCCAGCCTGTATTCAGCTGCTGTTTTATGTTACCAGGATAAGATGACCCCAGGATGACTCCATATCCATGTGGGAGATGAGAGAATATTGCCAGGCTGTGGTGCTGGCTGTGTAACAGTGGCTTTGCTGCTGTGTTCTCACTGTGGTCTGTCTCCCTTTCTCCAGGAAGGCTCAGGAGAGTCAGAAGGAGATGAAACTCTTGCTAGATATATACTGCTCTGTCCCCAAAGAGCAGAGAAACAAAGTGCAGCTGATGGCAGCTGAGAAGGCAAAAGCTGAGGTATTCCTAATTTCTCTTCCTCTTTTCTTTTTAACGTGTTACTTAAACTTCTTTTCAGATACTCTGCAGCAGAACTGTGTTGTTTCTCTCCTCAGAACTGAGGATTGTTTGTCTTCTCGGCTTGGTCACTTAGAGATTGGAATGGTCTGGACATAAACGGGGACTAGTTGCTAGTGCAGGCACACACACACACACCAATCTCTAGGTTCATAAGCACAGACCCATTTGCAGATTCCTTCAGTTCCAGCATGTCCCTCTCTTTGGGACCCCTGTGGTTCCAAGCCCCTCTTGCCTTGCTCACAAGCAGGTCTCACCTATAGGCAGCACTTCCTCTGTGCAGCACACACATGTGGGGTAAAGAGTTAGATTACATGGCAATACTTAGTAAAAGATACAAGAAGCTAGGACAGGACAGGCTGTGATGACTGTGGGCAAGGCTGAGCCAGACAACTGTGTACTGACTGCCCATATTTCCCATGAGACTGGCTCCTTTTATACCCTTCTCTGTCTAACCCAAATTTGTTCATCCTTGGTCTCCATTTCCCTGCACATTCCTTCTGGATTTGAGCAGCTCTTGATTGCCACAGCTGTTCCAGTTCAGGAGCCATTCCTGCTTTACAGTGTCATCAAAGTCCCAGCTGATCTTCCTGGAGGTGGTTCCTGTTATTGTATTTGGATTCTTGTTATTGTAGAACAGAACTGCTCTACCTTGCCAAAGCTGAAGTGGCCAAAATGAGTTTAAGGAGCTTGGCAGCCTGTTAGTTGGAAGTGTCAAGCTGTCCACATGTAGAATTTTTGCCCTGGTGTATCTGACAGCTGTTCAGCTTCTGGGAATTGGGTGTTAGTTTCTGCCCAGCTCTGGGAACGACTGTGTCAAACCTGATTCTGCCGGACAAGTGACGGGTGACCATCCTTTCTTTGCACCTTCAAATACAGAGTATCTGCTGTGGTGCAGACTTGTAGGGAATGCATTTTTCTGGTTGTTGGGATAATGTGGAAGTTATCCCAGGGAGGCTGGGACTACAGGATCTTTAAGGTCCCTTCCAATCCAGGGGATGAAACTATGGGTGGTATGACTTAGCCGGCTGCATGTTCTCTTTGGTCCCTGAAGAAGCTGACAGGGAATGTGCTGCTCCTTCTCTTGGTCTCCTGTTTTTGTGCAGGAAGATATTTCTGGGTTGTGCAGGAAGCTGGAGACCACAAAGAAGCCTGACATGGTTCCCAACTGTGATGAGATCCTGATGGAGGAAATCAAGGATTGCAAGGTGAGTATCTGTGTCCCTCAGCTTCCCTTTTTACCTCAGTCAGAAGGTGTGCAGGCACACTTCCAGTATCTGACATCTCTCGTCTGTACTCTGGCACTGGAGAAACCACATTGTCCTTCTGAGGAATGGAAGGACCTTCATGTTGAGACATCTCTGAGCACAGAGGCTGGGCTGCAGCGCCCCTCAAGGCTGTGTGTGTGTGTGGGGGGGGTCTGTGTGTGTGTGTGTGTGTGTCTGTGTGTGTCTGTGTGTCTGCGTGTGTGTCTGTGTGTGTGGGGGGGGTGGTCTGTGTGTGTGTCTGTGTGTATGTGTGTCTGCGTGTGTGCTGTGTGTCTGTGTGTCTGCATATGTCTGTGTGTGTGTCTGTGTGTCTGCATGTGTCTGTGTGTCTGTCTGTGTGTCTGTGTCTGAGTGTTTCTCTGTGTCTGTGTGTGTGTCTGTCTGTGTCTATGTGTCTGTCTGTCTCTGTGTGTGTCTGTCTGTGTCTGTGTGTGTGTTGCAGGCCTGCCTGACGTGCCCGTGCTGCAGCACGCACAAGAAGGATGCGGTGCTCACCAAGTGCTTCCACGTTTTCTGCTTGGAGTACGTGCGGCCGTGCTATGGCCCCTGGCAGTGCAAGTGCCCCAAGTGCAGCGCGGCCTTCGGGGCCAGCGACTCCCACAGGATCGACATCGACTGAGGCGTCCCTCCCTCCGTCCCTCCGTCCCTCCGTCCCAGCTTCTGCTGCCTGGGCTGCAGTGTCTCCTGGGAGCGCCCTTCAGGGTCTGGAAAGAAGCACACTCTGGATCTTGCTTCCTTTCTTGGCCCTGTCCCTTTGGTCTTGCCCTCGCTTTTTGTGAGGAAATTTCCCATCCCTTGCTTCCACACTGCCAAGGTGGGAACGTGCTGCTGCCTTGGTGGGATGGAAGCTGAGCTGCAGCAGAGATCTGTGAGAGCTTCATTTGAGGGCTCTGCTAATTAAATCCCATCAAGGGATGGCACTGCTCCTGGGAGGGAAGAGTTTCCCAATTACCAGGCCCAATAGAGGCCAAGGAAATTAATCTGTGCACTCAGTGGAACAACTCCTTAGGTACCTGTGATCTTCCTGAGCCAGGGCAAGAGCCCCAGAGGGCTGGTGCACTAGGAAACCCTAGCCCCAAACAAACACATCGACATATCCAGAAGAGGAGAAAGGAGAGATCTTGGAGACCCTTAGAAATAGCATTCCACTGACAAGTCCTGATTGATGTGCTCACCTTCCCCTAGGCTGAGGCATTGCTGTCATTGTCCTTCTCAGAAAAGGGCTTTCAGCGTCCCTTTGCTGCAGCTTTACCACAAAGATTAACCTTGTTATGCACAAATTCTTATTAAAGCTGTTGTTTGGTTTATTTTCCTGGTACTCCTACCTCTGGTACTGTCTGTTCTCCCATCCTTCCTTTGTCCAGTTCTTGGAAACATTTCTCACAAGCTTTAAACTGCAGTAGAGATGTGATTTCTTCCTTCCTCTCCTTTCAAAATATGCTCAGCTAGAGCAACTTTTGTCCCTCTGGCTGTATCCCCAGTGGCTTATTCCTGACACAACAGGAGGACCAGGATGCTGCATTATTTCTGCAGTCATTTTGTCATGGCTGCTGGGAATTTTGGTACAGATGTTGTGTGGCTTAGAGTGTCAGTGCTCCCTGTACTTGGAGGCTGCATTTGAAGTCTGCTCCTAAACTCAAAATGGGAAGTTGTTGATTTGTGACATTTCTTCCTAGGGTGTAGTGTTTTCCCTGTAAGCCTAATTTGCATGGAAGGTGCACCTGTCTGAGGTTTGTCTCATGGGTGTCCCTTCCCTGAAGCAGGGAATCTCCTGCCTTCCTCCATCCCCTCCCTGCAGGAAATACCAGATACAAAGTGAAAGGAGTTCATCACAGGCTCTTACACTATTCATTATCTTACTGAAAACATTCAGAATGTATGAGTAAAGCTTGTAAATGATGAGGGATCCTGAAAAGTGAAAAGGAACACGGCATCCTGTCTTTCCAAGGGGAACCTGGGCTGCTGGGAGTTCCTGCCATGGTATAAGAGCTGTTAGAAGCAATGAGAGTAGAACCCACTCCCCTTTCCCTGGAAGTTGCTCCTGGGATTACAGGTTCTGGCAGCAAGTTGGCTAAAGAATGCGGTGGTAATGCTGCTGGTAGATTTTTGGGTACAAATGCTTCTTCAACCAGGACCTGGCTCATGAGCAAACTGTCTGCATCTTCAAACAGCTTTGCTATAGCAGCAAGAGTTCCTTTTACAGCTGAGAACAGCACCCTGAACTGAACAGCCCCAGCAGAGCTGCAAAGCCCCTCTGTCCGTCCCCAGTGTCTCTTGTATCACCTTCCTACTGAAATGAGCTGTGTGTGCACTCTGCCCAGGTTGGCATCCCTCTGCTCCTGGCAGGAAATGGATACTTCAAACAATCTGCATTAGTTTCACAGAGGAGTTTTGGAAACTCCTGTCCTCCTTTAGCAAGAAAAATGTGTTGGTTTTGTTCTAAAGTAATAGCTTATTTCAAGCTAATTTCTGAAATAACTGAGTTTTTCTCTGCTTTTAATTAAACCATTTCCATACATTCTGAGAAACAGAATATGTGGAAATAATTAAAATTTTTCAGGACGAGTAAGTATTGGGGTAAAAAAGAAGCTCCTCAGACAACCACCAGAAATAACACTTGCTTAACAGTAGTTATTAGGTGATTAACATTTTTCCATTTATATTTTTGCTTTTAAATGAAGTCAGATTTGTTGAAGGATTTGGTGTTTAGAGCTTTGAAGCAAAACATTTTTGTTTAAGATATGATTAACATTTTCAGTTGTTTTTTTTTTTTTTTTTTTAATCTGTTTCTGGGCTCATGTGTGTAGAGCTAAGGACATAAAAGCCTTGATAAAAATACTTACAAAATTGGACTGAAATACTTCTTTCCTAGTGTTTAATGAAAAGAACAATATTCATCTGTTCAAAAACCAGTGATGTTGGAGATTGTGAGCTACCAGGTGCTACACAACAAAAAAGCTCTTTCTAGACATCTGATTATCTAAAGGGGAGAGGGAGGGGAAGGGAAGGCAACAAAAGTAATCTGAGTGGGTAAGGATCCATCAAGTTTGTCAGGAATGTGGGGACATCCCAGATCTATTAGACCTACTGAGGTGCAGACCTGTGGATCCCACTTCTCTGTTTTATGTCCTAATTTCTCTTCCCCGTGTTACTGCATTAGAAGGAGCAGACACACAAAAGCAGAGAACAAGCCCTGAGCAGGGAACAGACAATCACCTCTTGAGGCTAATTAGTCTGGGTCTCACTGTGATCAGCTTTTAGTGCTGTTGCAGAGGTTTTCATGTACAAGGGCTCTTCAAAGGTTAGAGATGCAGATAGGTAGAATAATGCCTTCCTCAATCTGCCTGCAGCCTTTGAACTCCACCTAACAAGAACACCCCGGACAACCCCTGCAGGTGACTGGAGATAGAGGGAGAGTAAAAATTACTTTGGTGATTTATCTGGGAGACCGATAGTTAAGAGACATTATTATCAACTCTTTTTCTCTGTAATATGGGATGTGCTGGGAAGTGGAAGTGGCTTTTAAAAATTGGTAGAAACCCTATTTAAAAAACACAATCAGTTGGGTTGATGCAGTGTTTATTCAGATGCTGAACAGCTTACCCTTCCTTCCCCTCATCACCCAGAAGGGAGAGAGCTCCATTCAGTACATTGCCTCTGAAACCACAATTCTCATTCTTCATTCACAGGGTGGTTTTGGTGACTCCTTTTGGTTTTTACTGGACCTTGGCATCTGAATAAATTATGGTCCAGAGCCCCTTTAGTCACCTCATCTGTGAGAAAGGACCTTATTGTCATATTAAGACAGAGAATATTAAGGGAGTAGTTTCACACTGGCAAATATTTCACTTTTTGAGGTAAATACTGATTTACAGTAGTGCCCCCTCTCCCTTCTCATTGTTGTCCTGTGCCACTGTGAATCCATCCCTTCACCTGTCAGTGCAGTGTTTGCACGGCTTCTCCCTGGGAGGGAGTGGAAGCCCAGCCTAGGCTCACAGACAGACAGAAGTGGTGGTTTGGTTTTTGCCAAGTTATTTCAAGCTAGGTGAGTTCCCTCACCACAGCTTCAGAGCAGCCACACCTCCATTTGTGCTGACAGAGCTGAGGGAATGGTGTGTGGTGGGTTTGCCACCAGGAATTTGTCTTGTGAGCCTGTGCCAGGAGGGAAGGGACTGCCAACACAGAACAGCACCTGCCATAAAGAGGCATCCATGAGGAGCCTTCACATGAACAGAGACTAGACCCACACAGAACACAACAAAAATGTACCAACAAAGGGACATACTGCCAATGAACAGTTTAAACCTTTTTTTGGTTTCTTTTTCTTTTTTTTTCCCCTTAATTAATGCACAGAAAGGGCTAAAAAAGTGAAACCTCACTGTACTGTCAAGTGGAGAAACGAGGAACTCTCATTGAGATGCTCCTTGTCTCTCCAGTCCCTTGGGAATGGCTGGTGTTTTCCAGGAGAATAAGAAACTTGCTGTGAAAGGAGAACTCAGGAGGGTGGCAGTGGCTGTGGGCTGCTGCAATTCTGCTCTCCTGAAGAGCTTATTGCCTGGTTTATTTTTGCACCCCTTTCTGGCATTACAAAAGTGTGTTACAAATTTTACAGACGAAGGGGAGAAAGGAAGAAAAGGGGAAGGGCACAGATAAGCTGGCCTAGGGCTCTGCAGTTCTATTTGTCCGTGCATACTCTTCCAGCTCTGATTTCCTGTCCATGGCAAGTTGCAGCTCCTGCTTGATGATTTCGATCTGCTTCTCCAGCTCTGTCAGCTCTTGCAGCACCGAGGTCCTCGCAATGTTGAGGGACTCTGCTTTCCCGTTGGTGGTTAAGGAAGGCGGGGTCTCTCTCCTCCCCTGTGGCAGGGGGATGTCCTGGTGCTGATGGATTGTCACTTCGTTTTGCCCCTCATCAGTGCAGATGTATTTTTTTCGGTGGCAGTTGCCCAGGTTGGCTGTGTTCCACACTGCATGCTGGCTGTTCCCCACATGGGCCCTGAACAGAGAGAAGAGAGTTAACACCACATCAGGGCCTGCTCTTGTCTGTGTGCAGACCTCCACTGTGGGCCATCCTACTGGAAAAATATAAGGCTCCTGTTGCATGTTACATAGAAATATTATTCCTTTATCCCTGAAATTATGTTTTCTTGCAAAGCACAAATCATGAATTTAAATGACCAAATTTTTGTGATTTAACCATAGCAGAGGCTAGAACCCTGAATGTAATCTTCCCAAAACTTTTTTTCAGTTATGAAATTACTCAGCTGCAGCTCAAGAAAATCTGAGTCCTTCAAAGCCTCTGAAAGCTTTTGTGGTTGCAGTGTGCAAGTTTATTACAGTGTTAGTCCTTTGTGTGTTACTAGTCAGTTCTGACTTGGGCATTTGCTCTTATGGAGAAGGAAAGAGACTCCCCAGAGCTGCTGTGGAGAGGTGAAGGGAGAAGCTTTGTCCTTTAGTCTTGAAGTCTTGTTGGGGAGCTGCTTGTGCTCTGGGGGATGATGTTTAAACCAATGATGTTTATCCAAGCCTTGCCAGTTAATTCCTGAGCTTCCTGACACACTACAGAGACTTAAAGGCTGTCAAATTGGAGCACAAATTTCAGTCTGGGAACTTTCTGAAATGCTTCAATTTTTTTTCCTGCAGAAATACTTCCAAAATATTTTGATTCTAGAGAACTTTTTCCTAGTTTTTGGGGAATTCCTTTTGCTGCCCTCCCAGATCAGGCCAATTTCCAGCGCTCCTTCCCAAAGTGAGGTGTAGCCCACGACCTCCACTCTCCAGCTGGAACAGAAGGAAGCACAGAGCTTGCTGTTGTGGGAGAGGAGCTTCTCTTTCCTGCCTGCTTTCCCTTTGGGACAGGCTGGTGTGTGCTCATTTGATAAAGGCAGGTTTAAACTCTGAAGCAGCTGTATTTCAAACTGCTCCCTTCTCAAGCTCTTCTGTGGGTATCCTTGGACAAAAGGCCTCTTGGTGTGAGCTCTATGTGGCAGGTTAAGGAAGGAGATTGATGTTTCAGGGTTGTGACTGCTGAAAGCAGTTGGTTTAAGGGATGGATACTTTTCTCATCTGACTGCAGTAAAGGGACTTGGAAAGTGAAAATTTTGTTCAAGGAGGTGGTGACTGGGGGTGTTTTCCAAGAGATGGGCTGGCAGAGAGAAGAGACTGGAGGGAAGGTGTCAGGCAGGAGCAGCAACCCCTGCCTGGATCATGCTCCAGAGAGCTCAGGGAATCCCAGCAGGGATGTGTATGTAGAGTTGCTTATTTTTGTGCAGATCAGCTATATTCTTATATTTCAAAATAAAAGATGGGAAGACTCCAAGACCGGGCAGTTGATTTTAACAAATGCCAGTCCACAGTTAGCACTCCAGTTTCACCAAGTCAATAAAACCATTTAAAAATTGGTACCGATGCTGAGCAGCTTTTGTAGTTTTGGTGACCTTAAGAAACCCAACAGATTTTCCTCCAGGAGGATACCTGCAGTAGCATGATGCCAATTTTTTTCCACCTCTTTTCTGTATCTTTGGTGCTTTTAAGAGTTCTTCAGGGCCCAGCAGGAATGAAAGCACGTGTGATAATGTCAGTGATTTGAGAGCTCTGTGTTGTGCTGATGGCTCAGGTTTTAGCTTTCATATTTTTCAGATTCTATTCTGCTTTATTGTGTAGTGTTGAGCCTCTTATTAGGGGATTGTAAGCTCTCTTCACAGAATAGGTAGACAAAACAATTCTTTCTCTAGCTGGGGACCAAAGACAGCCAATCCAGATCTCCCGCCCCCGAGCATGAACACTGCTGGACTGAAGAGAGAAAACAAGAAGGATGGGACTTCATGGGCTAAAGCTGTAATTGGACAATTAGCTCCAATATGCTAACGGACCAAAACTTATAAAAGTATGAGACCCCATGACCTGTCGTCCATTTTTCTGGCCATTTTGGGTTGTGCTGCCCAAGGTGGATCTATTTGAGGCCTCTTAATAAATACCTACTTTATTCTTAACTCTGTCTAGTCTCTGATCTAGGTCAGCTTTCACAAGGCATCAGTGCCTTGCCACATGAGTGTTCATGACAATCTGGACATCCCACTCGTGGCTCTAAATTCATCCCAGTTCTGTGCAAACAGCAGCCCTGAGATGCTGAGAAGAGCAAGCACAGTGGGTGGGTGTACATGCACACACCTGAGGGATGACTGCTGTGTGGGCAGAAGGTTTTGGACTGCTGTACATCTTCACTCTCCCAAGTTGGAAGATTATTTGCATGGATCTTTTTCTAAGCTGTTGCCTGGGGGGCTTATGCACCATCTCCTCCTGTTCCACCAAACAAGGAGGGTGCAGCAGAAGGAAACATTTTGCAGCACTCATGGCCTCTCCTGCTGCTCACAGATCAAAAGCCAGGAGTGGCTGTGTGAAAGCAGGTTCCATACATGGTGTTCTTTGATAAGATGAAGGAATGAACAAAGGAGATCAATTGCAGGCATTTTTAGACCCTTGTGTGTATAAAGGCAGGTTAGGAGCTTAGAGATGCTTACTCATTTATATTTGCTGCCTTTAGCAGAGGATTATTAAAGAAACACAACATACATTGACATCTGTAGGTTTCAGTCAGGCCAAACATCCAGTAACATTCTGAAAGACCTTTTGTATTCTATACTCTGTGCATGAACTTCTCTGTAGAAAAGCAGTGCTGCTGTCTGTGTCCTTACAAAGTGCACCAGTAGAGTTGAGTTGCTGAGCACATGCACAGTTCCATGCAATGCCTTGTGTTCCTGGAAGCTGTACATCCCATTGTCTCCTCTGCAGAAGACACAGGCTATGAAAACAAGGCCAAGCTGTTACCTACGTTTTTCTCCAACAACACTTGTTGGATGCAATAATTTTCAAAGGACTGCATTTGCCTCTCCTCAGCTTTCTTATTTAAAGAAGAGAACTGAAGGAGTTTCAGGCAATGAGTGCCTGATCTCTCTTTGCCTCTAAAGGCTCTGCCTCTCGGAGCCCCGGTTACCTGCCGGTGCTTTGGCGTGGGAGTCATTCATTCCCTAAACTCCATTCCCTAAACACAAGTGGACTTCAACTGCAAAGCCTCTCTTTGCAGTGGGAGGTTTTTTATTAGCTGCATTTAAAATCATGAAAGAACAAGATTTCTAGATTTAATACTAGAAAAAATAATTAATTTCTGCCTTCTTCATTTGTCACTTCTATCTTGTTTCCTTTTTTTTTAATGCTATTACCTTTGGGGCATAACTGTATATCCAAACAGAAGGCATTTAATTTCAAAGTAATTTTTATAGTTTGTGTTTTAAGGCATGGATAGCTTCCTACCTCTTTTCTACTCGTTTTTTCTTAGGCTGATGTTTTTCCTCAATAAATGAACTGTTTAGAGCACGATGTAATCTCTAGAGGAACAAGAGGAACATAAATTAGTAGAAGTAAGATTAAAAATGGCTCCACAAATAGGTAAACAATTTGGGCTTTGTATGATGGACCTGAGCATAAATTATTTAGCACATTGAAAGATACAAGCAATTGTCTGTGCTTTGTCATTACAACAGATTTATTTTCCTGTACTTTCCCAAAGAAAGGCAAGCTGAAAAGTTGATTAATAGTTTGGGAACAATCCTTGGTGTTAAATTAGTTTTAAAAGATTTCTTCCTCTGTGCTGCTTTAAAGCAATGGAAGTTCTTCCCTTTTCTGCCTTTTGCTCTAAAGTAACTTCTTTCTTTACAGCAAACACCCAGAACAATTCTGTCCCATTAGTTTCTCTAGAATAATGAGGGAGGTTACCCAGCATTTCCTGCATGCCTCACAGGTTTGGGAACCAATAACAGTGAGGTGGAATGTTCTGGTTTGCCAGTTCAGGATAACAACACTGTTGCTTCCATCATCCAAAAGAGCTGAGCTGTGAGGCTACAAGTGCAAATGGAGGTGTCCCTCCATAAGCTTTGCAACGGAATATTTAAATAATATTTAAATTTCCTCTGTGTTTCCCATTCCATCCTTAGGTCAGCCTCTTCAAACTCCAGAAGCTGCTGACACCATTCAAATTCCAACTGTCAGTGCTCTTACAACATTACATAACTAGTTCTTGTCCAGGCTTTCTTGGTCAGCCACACAACTTCCACAGGGTCCCTTCAGAACACCTGAAGAACATACCTGACTGGTATGGAGCCAGTATTTCATCTTGGATTTTTTCTTGATTCGTGGCAGGACCAGTCTGTACACGATGTGCTCCCCAATGGTGGTGAGAATGGACAAACCAAAGCCAACGCACAACATCACGAAGAGCCCTGAGAAATGCTTTATCCCCATCTGCAGTGTCTGTGAATAAAATCAAAAGGAAAAGTTAAGGCAGGAGGTTGTTAGTGTGCTGGAGCAGATGCTTTGTTTTCTCATGTGGAAATGTGCTCTGACTGAATACAGAGTGGTGAAATAATGCAGAAAAGTATGGATAGAGTTCACAGCAAAGCCTTTCTGTGCTGCTTGGTGTTCAGCCAGAGCAAAGGCTCTGTCATGGGAAGAGAATCAGCCAAACACCAGGGAAACTGAGCCATTCCCCTAATGAGGTGGAGTGTTAAATGCACAAGAATATGATGTTTGCAGTGTCTTTGCATTTGTAAAAGCAAGAGTACTGCTTGATAGAATGTAGTCAATGAGCTGTAAAGCAAGTCCTTCATCAGCAGTGAGCTACTGCTCTATAAGTGTTCATATTTTCAGGGAATTGATTGTGAACTTTCCCTTTTTGTGCTTTGCCCTTGATGGAGGGTCATGGAGAAAATGTGAAGTAAGTAGCACAAACATGGCACCTCTCCACTCCCTACATTAACAGGACTGAAACTGTGTTAGGAACTCTGACTACAGCTATGGAAAACAGGAACACATACACCTTTTTCTGCCAACCCACCCTTTTCATGTAGGATAGAAAGCCTTTAATTAATTTGTCTTATTGGCATTAATCATGTTTGAACACCAAGAAACTGTGTAGAGCAGAAATCTGTACCACAGATACCTGTACTGCAATGTGTGGGTGAGGTATGCATGTCGTACCTCTGTTCTCAGGCCTCCATAACTAAGTTTATAAATAACTAAAATCCCTTGCAAAAAATTACTGCTCACAGATTATTATGGAAATATTTCCAGGAACACAAAGTCCAGTTGTGTCTTTCTATTAAACAATGTTACTCACCAAGTAAATGAATGAAAAAAAAAAAAAAAAAAGAGGAGCACAGTTTGGGAAGGGTTGTGTGTCATCTGTGATGCTGCTACCCTGGACCTGTTGTGTTCCTTGTGTTCATTTGCTCCATGGGTGGGGATTGTGCTTTATTATGAGTATTTCCCTAAGTTAGAAAAAGAAACTGGAATTAGTGAGAAGATGCATCACAGAATATTTGTGAAGTCTTGTTCTAAGGTCATTTTAAGCCACAGAGTTCGTAACTGATGAATCCACTGAAGCTGAGGGCTCGGAAGTCCTTCTGTGTACTTTGGTTGGGTGACTGTGAGCTGTATTTCTCTCTTCTGGTTTGCATTTTGATTTCTGCTCTTTAGAACACAATGGTATGAGATAGCATATCGCAGGTTTTTTACAAGAACAGAGCTTCTGCAATCCAGCAGAGTGAGAACTTTCCCATACTGGGACTGGCAATGGATTCTTGTTTTGGGGATCCCCTGCCAAAATCAGCCTCCTTGTCCCGAAGCACACTGAGCAGAACTTTCGAGATGAGAATTTTTGTACTAGTGAATAAACACTTCTAGGGTGTTGAAGGGTCTAATGGAGGTGTAAAAGCAATTTCTGAAGAAGCTGGAAACCATATGAAAGACATAGCAAAATGGCTCTGGGGTAGAAGCGTGTCAAAATTTTGGCACAAGGGTTTTTTTGTTATGGAAACTGCATCAATTCAACCTCAAGGCAAAACTTGCCTCTCCACATCACAATTTCTTATGACCTGCTGTATAACAGTTTGTCCTTTCAGTTGGGGGCATAGGAGGGTGACACAGAGATTACAGGTGGTAATGCTTTACACTGCTCAAGCACCAAAGTGTTTGACTGTAGGTCTGGCAGTGAAGCCCAACTTTTAGCCCAGGTAGAATAAAATAAGAATGAGGTCCCATGTCTGACCTTTTTCTCAGAAGTCTCAGAGCTAAGGCCTCAGTATGGCTCACCTTTGAATTTGACACATCTCTAAGTATCTGTAAGAAGCAAAAAACCTGCTATCCCAAATAGCGGAACATGCTGGTTAAAGCTGCTTTTGCCAGTTCTCCAGGAAGCTCTAATGCAAATCACTCCCATCCCAGAAAGGGTGTTCAAAAGCAAGTATGCAACAACTTAAGAGATGCAGAGCTAACAGTAAACATGAGAACAAACAGAACAATAATGAAAAGGTTATGTGTTTGCTCAGTCATCTGATGAATACACTTATCTACCAGTGCTCCCAGGCTCCAGCTGTTGGATGTCACAGAGAGTAACAGCCTGTGGGTGGTTCTTGCCATGGGAACTGGGTTTAATGTAACATCATAAAACCCTAGCCATTCAAAACAATAATAAAAAGCCCTATTGCAGTGGGGGTTCCTGAATGCCTGGGGCCGGTGTTTGATGCCACTCCAGCACTGCTACAGAAAGCACACTTGGCTAGCTCCTTATGTGAAAAATAACTCCCTCGTCTTCAGCAAAGCCTCTCGGATTTACGCTGATGAGGGTCTGGCTCCCTGTCCTGTCAGCTCTGCAGAATTGTTTTCTACCTTCCCTGGAAGCAGGTGAAAGAAATTCCAGCACTGTCATCCCAGATGAGTTTTTCACCTGTAATGGATGGCTTTTGAAATTGTCCCAAACAAGACATCTTTTCCTAGCAAAGGAAGTGCCAAAACAAAGCATCAATAATATTTCATCTAGCAATGAAGAAGGTAATACATTGGAAGAGCTGCATGATAAAGGCTGCAGAGTAGAAGGAAATTTTTGAGACTAAATTAAGGGGGAAAACAAGGTAGGGTAGAAATAAGTAATGCAGTGTGGAGTGATTATACATAGCAGTATCAGCATATTCACAAACCATTGTAAATTGGCTGTTTATCAGCTGTCTGTAATTACTGTAGAGACACACGTTAAATAGTAAAGGAAACCATCTAATAGAGGCAGCTCTCATTTTCAGCCTCTAATAGAGGCTTCTCTCATTAGAGGAGCAAGCTCAAATACTTATTTTGTTGCTCTTTTATGTATTTTTAGGTGCATACATAGAATATACATGGAAAGAGCAGGAAAAAAACGGTTTCTCTGCATTACTGCATTCCTCTCTGCTCAAAGGTTAGGGGCCAGGGGAGTGGGTATGTGGGTTGGGGGTGGCAACAGAAAATAAACTGGTGGATTTCTCTACTGCAGTATATTATTTTTATTTCCTTTTATTTTATTTTATTTTTTCCTAAGGAATAAAAGCCCACCATGTGGTGTATTCTGTATCAAGCCAGGATAAAAATGCAGTCCTTGCTCCAAGTTTGTAATCATAAATCCAGGAGGTAGCTTCCTGCATTTTAGGAGAATGAACTCAGTTATGGTCATGTAATTCTTCTGTAGCAATAGGCAGTGTAGTCAATCCTGTGATAATTACTGCTAATGGGTGCTAACCACGACAGTTGCAACAGCCTCCAGGTTGTTTCCCACTGGCAAATTGGGAAATTGGCATTTTCTAGACACCAACAAATACAACAGAAGATATGTGCTTTTTCGTTACAATACATCCTTGAAGACACTTTTCCAATTTATCAACCCATATATGCAGTTGCTATCTGAATACTTCCTGTTTTTTCCACTCTAGTTGTGTGCCTTTTTTTCTTTTTTTAACCCTGAAGAGAAGTAAAGGGATGCAGAGAAGCCAGTCTGACATTTGTGTTCATTTTGGAGCAGGCAGTAGAGACAAAAACGGCACTTAGTGATTTCAGCATTTGTTTTCATGGGAAGAACTCCTGTTTTACTCCCTACTACAGGAGACTGTAAGTGCTTTACTCTCCCTGGCTGCACTGAATAAGTCATCAAATACTCCTGTGGTCCAACTTTGACTAATTAGAAGCTTGTAAAGATTCTTGTGGATAATCTGCAAGTTGGCAGTGCAGAACAGATATTAGTGCTACACACTGCTGAACCCAAATACTAAATATGGGTATCATGTGTGTGTTAAGTATAATAATAAACTGTATTTTCTTGATTGCATTTTCCCTTAAAAAGGTTTGCTGATCTTTGGAAGTTCAGTTTGCAGCACCTGTGCTGATAAGGAATTAGGAGGGATAAATGGATATGAAGGGTAGAATTCTAAACTCATTTACACATCTCAGTAGGCTTGCAAAATCCTACTGATGCTGATACTTTTATTTAGTCAGTTAAGTGTTATTAAAACGTGTCCCCCTCAACATGTTGTGGCATTTTTTGTAGCTGCAGAGAGACTTATTTTTAGACTTGATTTTCATTCTTATGGCTTTCTGTGCTCTCAAAGAAGTAGCAGCTTAAAAATAATACATATTTAATCTCTTCAGGGAGATTATCCCCCCCAAAGACTGATGACCATGGCTTTCGAGTTTCGAGTGACAAATTTTAAGATACTGTAAATACTGTCTCATATTGGCAAGACAAGTTCCTTTCCCTGCTTGTTGTGAGGGTTTTGCACAGAGCTGGAAAAACACTGTTTTGTAATAAATGTTTTATTTTCTACTCATCAATTTTCCAAGCCCTGTCAGCACCTCTTCAGACAGTCACCTTTTTCTTTTGTTTGTTTTCAGTTTCAGTGGATGAATCTAAATCTTTTACTCATTTTCAGGACACATCTTCTCCTGACTCTGTTGACAGAGTCAATACTCATTCACTCCCTTCTGCAGGACTGTTGTGCAAAGTATTTTTTTCCACAGTGCAAGTCCAGAATCCACTGTTTCTTCCCACACTGAGATGACCCCTTTTCAATGCAACATCTGTCACTTTGTGAGACCCTTTCTGGAAACATTTCCAGTTCCTCCTGTGGGCAGGGGCCACCTCTCCCCCCCTAGACGGCATACGTGCAGACTGAGAAAAGTGTGTTGGTACAGCAGAACCTTTTTTCCCTGTTCTTTGTGTTTGTTTTTCATGCTCTCACGACAAGGTGCTGTGAAAGATGACTGATGGGCAGCTGCTATTTATGAGCACATTGCAGTTTGTTTCCTTTTTGGAAGTGTCTGCATGGCCTTTCCTTGACACCTGCAGTGCACCAGGGACAAACATAAACCAGAACTTCAAGGTTGGAAAAGTCACTGTTGAGTTGTCAGGCGATGGGTGTAACAAAAAAGGAAACTATTGGTTGACCTTTAAGGGGACTAGGAAGAAGACAGAGCAGAAAGGCACAATTTTCTGGATGACAACTGGGTGAAATCATGGCAAGATGAATGAGGCACTGTCTGATTGTGCCTCTTGAGTGATGCTGAGGCCAAAGATCATAAATTCAGGCAAAAGACCAGTGAGTTTGAGCAAGTTCCTTCAGAAACTTGAGAGCTAACAACCATCAACGGATCTCACCACTGATGGGAGATGAAAAGAGGATAAGTTACCATTCCTGAAGGGATTTAAAAGACCTACAGATGTAGCACTTAGGGACACAATTTAGTGGTGGACTTGGCAGTGCTGCATTAATGGCTGGATTAATTGATCGTAGAGGTCTTTGCCTACCTAAATTATTCCATGATTCAAAGATGTAAGGATTTTTTTTTTTTTCTGTGTGGCTTCCATCTGGATCAGATGGAAGGCTGTGGTCAAGGACCAATCCCCACTGCTAGCATGGACCTGTCCCTCAGGCACTGGGAGGAGGTTCACAGCACTTTGCCTTCCCCAGCATCACCACTGTCAGGGTCAGTTTGGGCTGCAAGGTCTGTGTGCTTTCACACATTGTTATTTTAAATGTCAGGTTAGATACCATTTGTGTGAGGCATCAGCAAGTTCTTGATATTAATAGCTGGGATAATGGCATGCAGCAATATATAATTTTTTATTCCATGTGTTGGTTGTTATCTGACTGAACTGCCAGTCAACATGGAAATCAGTCTAAGTTCTAGAGTTCTAGCTGTCCTGTGATCATTATGAATATAAAGGAGAAATACAAACCTTTCAAGTGAAAGAGAAGATACAGTTTCAACAGTAACATTTTTAAAAACATAGCTAAAAAGCTGTGAAAGATTGTATACACTTAATTAGCTTCTCCCAAAGCATGGACCAGGTAGGGCTCTTCTTTTTTGAACTGTCTTGATAAACCCTGCCCTGGTCATCACTGCCTGGCCTGAGCAGCCAAACCCACTGGCTGCAGGCACTTTGCCTTTCAGGGATACCCCTGCCCGCTGCCCTGCTGGCTGAGTTCCAGAGCTGCTTTGCTGCCAGCAGAAAATTGCAAAATTTTTGGTTCCCCAAAATCACAGAATCATAGGCTGGTTTGAGTTGAAAGGGATCTTTCAAGGCTACCTTGTCCAACTGCCCCACAGTAAGCAGGGCCATATTCAATTAGAACAGCTTGCCTGGAGCCTTGGATGCCTCCAGGGATGGTTGAACACTTTCACGGAGGGGGCATCCACCACCCCTCTGGGAAACATTCTGCTCACTTTCTGATTTTGCACTTTTTTTGTTAAAACCTTCTCTCTGTAGTCTATTCTGAGCTTGGGTGGAGCTAATGGGATAGAAAGGCAAGTCCCAAGAGCCTGGCTCCTTCTGAAGAGGCATCAGTGAGAATAACAGTAGGGCAGAGGCAGAGCTGAGTGTACTCTATGCAAAAATAAAAACAAATTACATTGATTATGCCCAGATATGATGTGCAAATATAACTCTGTCAATCCCTTATCCCTCCTGCACCATGTTTCACCCTAAGTAGGGGACTCAGCAATTTGGCCACATAGGCATTCCTTCAAAACTAAAACATTACAATTTTAAACCAGGAGTACTCAGGCAATATTGCTAGAGGCTAGCACTCACCAAGAACAGCCACTGCCATGCACAATTACCTGCAGTGGAGAGGGTAAAGTGCAATTCACTGCAGTGTCCTTTCCAAGCCTGAGTTAGCTGCATGCCCCATAAATGATCCAGTGGGTGCTGGTCAGGGTCAGATACCTTGGGTGTTTTTGCTGAAGAGGTTGATACAAAACAGCACAGTCAAGCACTTCTGACCTCTGCAATATCAGAAAATAAACCATCTTTATTGGTTTCCCAGCTTGAAGAGCTGCAAGGTTTTCACTGCAAATCTTCCAGCCCCAGACTGAATAATTTCTTTCCAGGACAACTTTGTTTTGAAATGCAGTTTAGAATAAGCAAAGTGCTCATCCACTGCCAGAGAGAGAGAGAGATGGGAAGAGCTAGCATTGAGTTCTGCCACAGGAAATATAATTTCCCAGTGTAAGATTACTAAAAAATGGTGAGTAGGAAGATGGATCTCAAAACAAATCTATAGAAAAATTAACTTCAGTGGGCAGGAGTGGCAGGTGGATATGAATCAGGCACAGCTAAAGAGGTAATGACCAAAATGGATGATGGATATCCCACCAATTTAAAGGCTATACTGATCAGTATTTCACCTACATATATTCCCATTTTGGCATCATTACTCTTGGTGAACAGGTGCAGCATGTCACAGACCAAATTTATCAAATTGGCATAGAAGAATACAAAGCCTTACTCTTGCTGTCAAAAGGCAATTGCTGGGTCTCACTTTGGTAAATAATCCATGTGAATGACTACCCACTGAGAAGTTGAGACTTTTTCAAAAAATGAATAATCTGCTTCTCTGTTGAACGCTGTCTGCTCTTCAGTGAATCTGCAGAATACTACTGTGACTGAGTGCAGGGAGTAAAGTTACAGAGAGTTTTGGGCTGTACAGGAGTAAATGATACAAACCAACATACAGGTAAGTCCAAGACTAATTCCCATGCTTCTTGCTGTAACAATGGGGAACCTGTACTTTGGAGAGTGTTTGCTGCTTGGCTGTTAAGTTTAATAAATTTCTCCCAACTAAGAAATCACACATTCTAAAATCTGCAAGTTCTTGGCAAAAGGAATGGATGAAGAAGAGGGGATGCATGTGGGAAATACATTAAAAGTGAGGCAACTCAGGAAAATGAAGATCTGGACTTAGCAGAGATTACCCACAAATGGCACAGACTTGCAAGTGGTATTCTGCTTCTGCTCACTTTCTGATTGCATAAGGGTCTTTCAGTGACTTTTTAGATTCACAGAATCCTAGAACACTGTGGTTTTGAAGAGACTTTACAGACCATCTAGTTTGAACCCCCTGCCCTGGGCAGGGATACCAACAACCAGACCAGGTTCTTCCAAGCCCAGTCCCACTTAGTCTTGGACACTTTCAGGGGTGGGGTATCCACAGCTTCTCTAGGCAACTTCTGTCAGGGCCTCACCACCTAAATGTTTCAATTCTTCCTTTTATCTCCTCTCAACCTACCTCTTTCAGTCTAAACCCTTATCTGTTACTCCATCTCTTGTCCAAGTCCCTCTTCAGCTCTCTTGGCCAAAGTTAGGCACTGGAAGGGGCTCTAAGGTCTCCCTGGAGCCTTCTCTTCTCCAGGTGAACACCCCCAGCTCTCCCAGCCTGGGTCCAGAGCAGAGGCCCTCTGATCACCTTTGTGGTCTCCTCTGGATTTCCTCCAACAGTGCCACATCCTTCTTATGCTGAGGATCCAGGAGCTGGATGCAGCTCTGCAGGTGGGGTCTCACCAGATGGAACAGAGGTGCACAATCACCTCCCTTGACCTTCTGCCACACTTTTAGTGATGCAGCCCAGGACATCTTTGGCTTTCTAGGCTGCCAGAGCACATTGCCAGGGCATCCTGAGCTTCTAATCCACCAACGCCCCAAGTCCTTTTCCCCAGGGCTGCTCTCGATCCATTCTGTATTTGTGCCCTGCCTGTATCTGTGCTTGGCATTGCCCCAGCACAGGTGCAGGACCTTGCACTTGGCCTTGTTGGACTCCATGTACTGAGTCCTTAATTTCAGACAACCGAACCAACTTGTTGGACTTTAGTTTCTGAACAAAAAACTCAGTTGTGGATGTTGAATTAGTGCAACTGAAGATGGAATAACGACTATGGTCAGACAACCAGCCTGGGAGCAGCTACACCTGCCCTTCTTTCTTCACAGGGACGTTATACTAAAAGAATTAATTATGTTAAAGCACAACATGTCCTCCATCTGTCATGCCATGCTTAAGGCCTCCCATAAATCCTGTGGTTAAAACCTATTCAATAGTGAAAAAAAAACCCCAAAGGAATTCTATGGGACTATTCACAGGGCAAAATCTGAGCTTTATTTTCAGACTGGAGCAGATTTTTGCCCCACCTCCTCTCCCTTTGTTGGTAGGCCTTGAGGAATCTTGTGTTGATCATGCACCTCTCTTAGTAACATTTTGAGCAAGGACCCCCATATATGTACACCTATTTACAATTTTTATAGGCAGGTATTACTCAGGTTCTAATACTTCTGCAGCCCAGTGTATCATCTCATGCCCCTCCCAGGGGATCTAAGCACCTCGGTCCACAGGCTTCAGAAGGAACCGCATGTTCTGAGAGTAAACTAGTACTAGATAAAATTGTACTTTTGACTGGAATTTATTCTATGATTAAGAATAGAGAGCATACAGCCCCAGATGAATGCTGTGGGGTAAGACATGATCAGAGGAAGCTCCTTTTGTCACATCACTAGGGATTTATTAGGAAGGTAAGTTTTCTCTGCTGAAAGAGTTTTCAGTTTTAAGCAATGTTGAGGTAATTTATAGCATTACCACCTTGAAATTTCCTGAGATTTAATTCAAAAGACTTGTTAAAAAGTAGAGGAACAAGAAGTCATTGAAGGAACTGCTATTTTAAGAAGACAATTTCCTTTTTAGATGATAATACAATCTTCAGATAAGCTAAATCAGAAAGAGAAGCGAATATACACTTCTATTTAAGTTTGCTTTCTTGTGTTGAATTAATCACATAAAAAAAAGAAAGAAAAATGAGTAAGTTGGATAAAAATAAATTGAATTTTCTTCTATGAATGTCTGATGTTAAAATATAATTTATTTCCTATTGACACAACTGTAATGAAAAAGTAAAGAATGTAGTAAGACCTGCAGAAATCCCCCAACAAATTATATATTAAAAATGCCAAATAAAGATTTGCTTTGTCGTATCTCAAAAAAATGCTACCTTTGTAGTGATTTAGTTAGCTGCCAGAGGTTGGCAGCTGATCATTGAAAAGTGGGAGTCAAGGTCCAGGAAACTGAGGTTCTCTTTGATAGGAGGATGCTGCCACTTCCTCAGGGAACACCATGTGTGTGTTTGGCATTTGGCTGCACGGTCTGAGAAGGAGACAGCAGAGTTCTAACTGTTCTGTACCTGTGAGAAGACATAACCTATCCCTCCTGGAAGACCTTCATCTAAAAGAGTATGCTATAAGCTTCACATATTGCTGGTGCTTTTGATTCTTCAATACTTTATCTTTTTTTTTCACTTGACAGTCTAGGGAACTTGAGGAAAAACTGCTGTTCAGGTAAGAGTTATCTTTTCCTCATAAAGAATGGTGTAATTCCTGTGATGTGGTACATCCATGAAGATTTACTTCCATTTCTCATAGAACTACATGAAGTGAGACCTACTTCCCCTCTCTTCTTGGCATGGTGTCTTAGCAGACCATTTCTAGCCTGAAATCCTATCTTTGGTACAGGTAGCTGCCATCCATGTTTGGAAGTGGTCAGGATGTATTAAAAATTCGGGATGTCCTGAGCTCCCCCTCTCTCTGTGGATGGTGGTACACACACAGTTGAGTGGAATCAGAATTAGACAGGTTTGCTACGAAATATACCAGATCACGATTTTTACTGCCCTCCTCATGCCCTGCTTGTGTCCAGAGGAGCTCCCTAGTGCCTCACTCAGCAGCACAATCTCACTGACGCGCTCCTCCCGCTCTGCCCTGACTGCTGCCTGGGTCAGCAGCTCTTGCCTTTGATGCCTCCTCCTTCCCTTCAGCTGCCATCCACCCCTGCCAAGTGGGCATGCCATTCGGAAAGAGGGGAGATAATTGTCAGCTTGCACAAAGCCTCACTTAGGTGACCCGAGTTCATTGCTTACCTCCGTGACGGCGAAGCTTCGTTTTCCACAGGGAACAACCTTGTACCACTTGTCGTGCAGAACATCCATGAAGCCGTGGGATTTGTACTGGCTAATCAGGTCAGAGATGTTTGAGGTGAGCGGAGAGTTGGGGGGAAGACCAATGCCATATCCTAGAAGGGAAAACAGTGCAATCATCTCTCTCTTTCTTGTTTGGTTTTTGCTGATGTGTGTTCATTTCAGCATGGAAGAGCGAGCTGGCACTCTCTTTCAGCCAGCCAGCTCAAACCTGGCTTACTGTGGTCCGAGAATGCTGAGACAAGATCTTTTTTTGGTGCAAAATAAAGTCACCCAATATAAACAGAATAAGCAAATTCAACATTATTATGGCCACACAAGAAATATCTAAAACTGGAGATTCAAAAACTTAAAATGGATTAATAAATATTTTCTCTAGAAACACAGACCTTTTCATGCCCTTGTCATGGATTCTTTCAGCAATGCAAAAGGGCCTCAATGTTACATAAATCATTCTGTGATCCCCTTGGATTGTTAGAGCAGTGGATGTGACTGTGGTGTCAGATGTGACATTTTCTTTCTATGCATTTTCTGATGAGGAGCTGTACGCACATCAATATATACAGGAGCCATCTTCATTTTTATCAAACAGCAATTTAAAGCCCCGGGGCTATGTTTTCAGTTCGTGCACTTCTGCTGTTGCAGTGACGGGGATTTTCAGACACTAATAAATGCAGTTTTTAGCCACTGTGCTATCTTTCACCATGTTAAAGTGTGGGTAAAGTACTTAGTGTAAGTGAAAATGAATTCAGTAACTCTGAATGTGGTACTTTTACCAGAATTTGGGGTTTGATTTGAGAAATTCTAAACAAATACAATTGATCCCTCGAAAACATGCAGTTGCATGCCAATTGCCTGCAGAGATTAATTTCTAGTCCACTGCAGATTTTTGTTTTTCAGTTCAGAATTCAGAATTTCAGATTGTCTCCTTAAAGAAACCCACAACAACACAGGAAGAAAGAAAAAGCCCTCACAAACAGACAGGTGCTGAATTTTCCAGTGGCTCACTTTTTTATGAGTGGTGAGGTGATAACTGTTCCTACAATGCTTCTCCCTTGCTGCTGAGTTTTTTGCCTTGTGCCTGTAATTCCACCTGAATAAACTTGCTCACATCAAAGGATTTGTTTCAGAGTTAGCACAGCTAGAACTTATAAATATCACATTTTCAGCATACTTTTTTTTGTAATTGGGTGAAATGAAGGAAGTCCACTCATCCAAAATCATACAGTTCAGTGTCTATTTGTTTGTTTCTTTTTCTATATTGAAATCTAGTCTACTTGAATTGAAATTGTGGAAGCTTCTGGTTTTATTTCAGCAGAATTGACCTTTTTGAAATGGATTTATCAGGTTTCTGAAGGAGGTTGTTTTACATTGTGATGGGAGCAGCTGGAGCTATTGCCCTTGGAGGGGAGGAAAGTGGAAGCACCAGTCCTTTGCACTGTCCATTTATCACAAAAGTGGTTTCTAAAGTCTGCTGCCCATGTGCTCATCCATGCTGGAAGCAGCTTCACACCAACCTTGCTTCCAGGCTGCCTTCTGAGATGTCCTTGCTAATTTCTCAAGGCTGCAGGAGGCCAAGCACCAGGGGAGGCTGCCTTCTCAATTAACTATAGATTCAGTGGGAATCTTGAGCTCACCTTTAAAATGAGAACAGCACTTGCCTGTTGCAGATGAGAGTGAAACTGCAGAACCACATTGTGAACATGTTAGAACTGGGTTTTGAACACATGTCAACAAAGAGGACTGGCAGAAAAGAAGCCTCATTTCAGGGGCCTCTTTTTTCATGGTGAGCAGGGAAATGGACTCTGCCTCCTACTTGTCTGGAGACACACTGCCTGAGCACTTGGAATAATTTCTGTATAGAGCATGGCAACAGATCATAGAATCCCAGTATGGTTTGGGTTGGAAGGGACCTTAAAGAACATCTCATTCCAATGCCTGCCATGGGGGATCTCCCATTAGGCCAAATTGCTCAAAGTTCCACCCAACCCGGCCTGGAAACAGGTGGTAAAAGTGATACGAGATCTCAAAAAAAAAAAAAACCACCAGAAGAAAAGGCTGGAGCTTTTGTTCTGCTCAGTCACTGAGGATTTTGTCATAATCCTCAAGGGGTCCTCAGTTTCACCTCCATATTTTCACTGAGAATACCACAGCACAACAACGCAACTTCAGCACATGAGGAACAGAGTGGTGTGTTATATAACAGGTTATTACCTTCAATGGCAAAGGGTTTTCCCACAGTTAGGAGCTTGCAGTCAGCATCTATTGACACTTCATAATCTAAGAGTGCTTTATCCATGATGAAGGCATCAAGTTTTTCTGGATCATGCCTGTATTCAACACCAAAGTCAGAAATACAATCACTTCACTGTCTAAGTGACACAGAACATTTTCTATGCAGTTTTCTGGAAAATTACTGTATGAAAACAGGGACTAATATTAGCACATCTGCACTTAAATTGAAAACTGATTTGTATTTTGAAGGACAGAATTGTTTGAAATGCAAACTTTGTGCATTAAAAGGAGTCAGTGTGTTTAGGACTTGTTTTGCTCCCACAAAATACTATTGTTCTGAAAGACAAAAATCACTACAAAACGTTGGACTTTGACTCAATTGAAAGTGGCACAAGGCTTTAGTGGAGAAGATCAAAAATTGCTAAAAAGTACTGTTGCTATATTATTTTCTTTGTGATGTTAAACTTGGGGGATATTATAGCAAAACCCCAGAGGGATAACTTATTCAAAGGTATTTCTCCTCCTTTCTCCTTGAATATGAAGTAAATTATTTCCTTCACCCAAGGAGGGAAATCTATATTTTCCTTGTGTTTTCTTCATGAACACAATGACTGAATTTTGCTAAAATAATAATATCTGAACAGCAGGTTTGGATAAAAATAACAGCTGCAATGTCTGATCTCATCTGACCCCAGGACTGCACCCTCCCTTCCTGTCCCCTTAAAAGTCTGGGTGTTCTCTTGATGTGATTACTTCATTGATTTCAATCCATTTACTCAACTTTGACCCAAAGAACTGCCATGGGTCTTGATTATCAACAGGGTGGATCTGGGGAAAAATATATGAACAGGAAACAACAGGAAAAAACTTCTGGTGAAAAGTTCTCAGGCCATCTGCCAGGCAACTTTTAAGATAAAATGAATGAATGATTTCAGGCTTATTACCACCTCCCATATTTCCTGGAAGAGTTGTGTGACTCCCAGACTGTTAAGCACAAATGTCTCTGAGGCACACTGACACCATAGTGCTCTAATTACTTCATTAGTAATTACTTTATTATTACTTTTATTACTTTTTACCAGTCTAGTGCTTCTTCTATTCATTTAATGATAAATTAAGGTTCCTCCCTGAGAACCTCCTTTCCTCCTACCACACTGAGGAACCTCATTGGCAGCTTTTGCTTGGACTGGATGTCTTTTTCTGAATGTTTCTCACTGCCTGATGAAGGGCTCCCAAGCTCAGGAACTTGCCAGGAGTTTATACACTGCCCTGGCGTGATGGCACTCCCACACCCAGGAGGTCATTCCTCCACATCACCATTCAAGGTGATGGTCTACGCTGCGTTTTTCCTCAGTTCTCCTTGTATACAAAAACAAAGGCTACAAGAAGCAGCTGGGATACACTTTTGTCTTTTCAAGCAGAGCACAGATCATCAATACTTTGCTTCATGCCAGACAAAGCAGTATCATGGCACAAGCAATACTACAGAGTACCACCAACAGAAGCAAAGCTGATGATTTTTACCCTCTATGGACAAATGCAGAAATAAGAACAAGACCTGCCATACAGGTTGACTAAAGAGGTGGTGAGGGTTTTAATACCATAAATGGATATTAATCCATTGAACGCCCATGTTTTGTGGGACCCTCAACACTGGGAAGGAGAAGATCAGTGGGACATGGCATCCACGGAGTGGTGATATTTTCTACACCTGTCTCTCTGTCACTGTCTCTCTCACTCTCTCCCTCTTGCACACATTTACTGTTAAATAAAATCTCTACTATTGACTTCGGCCTCATTTTCCCTTACTCCAAGCATCTCCTTTTACAATTTTAATAACCAGATCATAGCAAGCAGCCAGTGGGGTAGGTGTGGTGATGTTTGCAGGGTCTCACTTCAGGTAGGCCACGCCGTCGGTGGTGGCAGGGACGTTGTAGCGCCGCATGTACTCGTGCATCTCGGGGAAGCTCTGCCTCACGTAGTCCTCCGCGCTGCTCTCCCGCACCGTGCCAAACCGGAACCCTTGGGACGGGTGGTGGAGCTGAGGGGAGCACAGGAGAAGGTTAGCAGAGCCATTTGCCTCCCATCACATGTGGTGTCTCGGCCCTAGTGTGCCAATAGTTCCTCAGAAATCTTCGGCGCTCGTGGGCCTGCCCCTCTGGGTGTTTTCCTGCAGGCAGCTTCCCACCCCCCAGGAAAAGCCTGGAAAGACTTACCAGGTGACTAAATAACCTGTCTCTCCACACTCAGGTTTTCTTCAAATACTGAAAATAATCTCCATGAAACACCCTGAACACCCACGTGTAGGTGTTTATTGGGATTGTCTCTAGAACAGACAATGTTTCAGGAACTGAAACTTTATGAAAAGCCTCTGGGCTAGCTACAATCCACCTTCTGGGCTCTGGGTACCCAGCAAAGGACACACAGCCTAGATTCGTTTTTTCAGAATGTTTTACTTTGTCGTTAGGGGTGAAATTTAGCCTTCTGCAGAAGGGTAGAACCCCCTGTTCATTTCTAGAAGTCTACCCACCATATCACAGTTTTAGCTGCCAATGATCACAGACAAACTGAGGACTGAAAGGTCACCAAAAAGTCTCCCCTGGCAGTGAGGAGGGAGAATTCCCCTTTGCATGGCTCAGGCTGCAACCATGGATATACACACAAACACAGTCTTTTGCAGTTCTGTGCCCTTCTCTGAACCAACTCCATAGTCTGCAGCCACAAGGAGGCCAGTTTGGGTTTCACAGACCCGTCTTCCTGAAGTTCCTGTTTGCCTTTGGAGCATTTAGTGACTGCTAGGGGAAGTCCCAAGCTGCCATGGAGAAATTAGGCAGCATTTTCCACTATGCCAAGCACTTCCTTGAGCTGGCCAAGTGCTGCCAAGGCACACTAATTAAAAAGCCTTCAACAATCCACCAGCCTCTAACAGGCCAAGCTTTCAGAGCACAGGAAGCCAAACAGAGCTAAGGCTGAAGCAGTCATGCTGTATTTGCTTCCCAGGAAGCTCATGGACATCACAGCAGCTTGCAAAGATGATCTCACCACAGCCATGCTCTGCTTGGCAAAGACCAAGCAAAGAAGCACTCTGCCAGTCCATCTGGCCTCTGCATTACCATCTAAGCAGAGTGCAGGGCAGCACAAAGCCATAAAAAGACCTTTCCCAGTCTTCTCTTCAATGACCCCATGGATAAGAGTGTCTGTAGTTTTTTTTAGAATGGCAGAGGTAGGATGCAAACTCACTGTCACCCAGTTTAGTCTGAAAAGGAACAGAAAAAGTTCTTTTGGATGGTGTTTCTGCTGTCATGGAAGCTATGAACATTCTGTATTTCTGGTAATTTTTACCTGAAATTGAAAATTAAAGTGGGCAGGTGTTTACCATCTTGTGGTCTGCTGATCTGGTCCCTGTGTTGCAACCCAGGAATGAGACTGGCCACTAATTCCAAGTCTGTGAGTATGGCCAAGAGTCCTGGTTTTTTTGGTGGGTTTGCTTTTAGTCTGGGTTGGTTGTTTTGTTGTTTTTTTTTTTTTTGGTTTTTTTTTTTAATGTTTTCTGGTGTAGATGGCTGTGGGACAAGCAATGCAGGGTGTGCCTCCATCTGGAGCTGGCCATAGTGCTGTGCCAGAAGGACTGTGGGCACAGAGGGAAATGTTCTTGCCTGGGAGTGTGGGAGCAGCATTCAGGTGCCAGAAGACATAAATAACAGGAGCTGGGCTGTGACAATACATCATGGAGACTTCCAGCACAATGCTGCCAGCTCCAGTCTTGAGACATTGAAGATGACCTGCTTAAAGAAGGAACTTGGAGTGAGGTTCATGCACTCTCTGTCCCAAGAAGATCATCTCCACAGTCAGGACTATTTTTGTAGGTTTCATTTCTTTTCAGTTTCAGTGAAGAGACTGAAAACCCCATTAAGACCCAACACTGAACCACACTGTCATTTTCCACGTCAACTTAGGTGCTTGTTGTGAAGTCAGTGGCCCACCTAGTGATGCCAACTGCAGTGCAACATCTGATCTGCAGATAAAGTCTTCACTGGAACACATCTCTCACTCGGACTGTCACCAATGTCTGCATTTGGCTAAACTTTTAAGCCTGAATGAGAAAGGCTGGTACAAAAACAGTAAACTGCACCTCCATGCAATTTTCTATCCTAAACCCTTTACTGAGGACTGCCCATGCTTTACTTTGTGTTGGGCACGCAGTCAAATTTCACCCCAAATGATGACAACACCAGAATGTTCATTAGATCAGAAGTCCATTTGGCTTAATATCTTGTCTCTAGCAACACCATATGCCTGGTGGGAAGTCTTGGGAAGTCTGTACAAGGGAATTGTTCAGCCATCCCTTGTATCCAAGGCTCTACCTGCTTCTGGTAATCTCTGCTTTTTCGTAAGAATCATTATCTGTCTGCAGCTTTGAATTTGATCAACGCCTTCTATGAAGGATAAATGTTAACACTTATTTTAACCCTCTATGTCTTTCAAGGACTTCTCTTTTCTTCTTATTGCTGCTCACCCACAGGAGGAAAAGGTCTGCTTGCAGCTCTGTGGATTGACAGTGCAAAATGCTGCCAAAAGCACTTCACTGATGATTTGTTAAGAGTGCTAAGGGTTACTTGCTTCAACAGAAGATAAAAACTTTAGGATGGAAACAAGACTCATCACTTGTCATTGCTGCTTTCTTACCTTCTGTAGCCCTCTCCTGGGAAGATTATGTGACAAGATGGAAACCACAAATATCTGTGTCCTGACAGGATAGGTAAATACCATAGTATTGCTCTGAATATTGCCTTATTAGTTGTCTCTTTTTCCTGATCTTTTCTGTTTCTCATGCTCTCTATCTTTCGTCTTATGTTTTGAAAGCCCTACACTGAAAGAGTCTTTCTGTTTTCTATAAACCAGCAATGGAATGTTAATGCCTAGGGCTTCAGAGAAATCATAAAGTCTGAAAAATCAGCATTTGAAGAATCAAGAATGGATTCTATGTACTTTTTTTTTTAATTCATAATTCAGGGGAGACAGTTACTTGCATTTATACCAGTAATTACAAATATAAAGACCAGCTTACTGGAAGAAATAGCTGTTGAAATCAGAGTAATTTCTGCTATGTGGATTCTCTATTTCTGTGTATATACTGTGTTTTTCAATTCAGCATTCAGTGTCAGAGGTGAATAACCACCACAAAGCAGGTAAAGAGCACTAGGAAATGCTGACACTTTTGTATCCAGAGCGCCTGGAGGTTTGCTGGTGACTCAAGCACAATTAAAAATAAATCAATGCAATAGCTGCAGATCCATCTGCAGACATGAGTTTTCTTGGCATTTGGCTTAGACAGCCTTACAAAGTCCCTCTAAATTCGGACATCTGTGGCTGTAAGAAATGGAAAGAACAAGGTTTGTTCAGACCTGGATGAGGCTCTGAGGTAACAGTGAAGTGGGGTTTATGCACCTTCTCTCCCGAGAAAATCATCACCACAATTGTCCTGGCTTGACAATTCATTGAACAAGATGTGAGGATTGTTATGGGTACAGATATTACAAAATAACAGTATGTCAAATAAGGATATCTAAATTTCTTTGACTATCAGATCATTGAATCACAGAATCATTAAGGCTTAAAAGATCCTAAAGATCAGACCCCCAAACACTAAGCCAACACTGCTTAGCCCATCATTAAAACACATCCCCAAGAGCCACATCTACAGGTCTTTTAAATTCCTGTACAGATCATGACTTCACCACTTCCCTGATCAGCCTGTTCCAATGCCTGACAACCCTTTTGGTGAAAAAATTTTCCCTGGATCTCTCTTCTGAAGACCCATTAGCATTTATCAAGCAACTTTGAGTATTATCTGGCAAGGCCACTGCAGCCAACTGCAGCTGGCTGTAAGCCTCAGCAGGGAAACACCAACAGCCTGGGCAGTCCACCAGCATGGGGTAAGATTATGTCAATTGAGTAGCTAAGATAAAAGCTATTAACTGCTAATGTATTTTAATACTTTATTTGTTAGAAGCTAAAAGGGGTTAAAAACTTATTTAGTGCTGCTGGTTAGTGGCTCTCCAAAAAAGGGGTGACAGCCCCAGCAGCCAACAGTATAGTTTTTGCATCTCAAATACTAGAGCTCATGGATTTCCTGTCAGTGAGCCGTTTATACCTGAAGCAATGGTGTATACCATGAGGGGCCATTCTTTTAGAAAGAAATTTTAGAACCAAATTTTAGAACCAGCTCCACACTCTACTGTAAGGGAGCTGTTGCACATGAAGTTGTGATGACGCATGTGGTGATATCCCATTTGGACCTGGTTTAGTATTTGGGGCAGACTCAAGAGATGAGTGAGACATGCAGCCAGAGGGGCCTGAGCACTTGAGCACTGAGTGCTTGGATTTTGCAGGTTCAGAGCTGTGGAATGCCAAGACCAGAGGATATTGCTATACAGGACAGGGACGGATGGCTCAGGAAGATGTTCCATCTTCTGTGAAGGCAGCAATCTTGAGAGGAAGGACTAGGACATGCTGCTGGGAAGTAGAGGATGAAGATGCAAGAGAAAGGCTAAAGAGCTGTGATTTCTGGAACTGGTGTCCCTGTGAACACTGCTGTCCCTGTGACTTCTCAGGACAGTATCTATTGTAGGACACATGGATTGTGCCCAGCATTTCTAAGAAGGAGTCTCACTGCTGAAGAAAATGTATCATGGGTAAGGAAACAAACAAGAGGCACTGTGTAAGAAAAAAAAGGTGAATGCTGCCAAGCACTGAAGAGGTGAAACGGCTGTTGGGTCCCTTGAGACAGGGAGGCCATGAGGTATTTAAGAAAACACCAGAGCTTTACAGTACATCCAACTTCTCTGACAGTGCCAGGACAAGCTTTGCGACTTCTCAGAGTCTTCTGTGCCTTGCATAACATGGTGCTCCCAGACAAATGATATTTGTGCTTCTTGCTGCTGAAAGCAAACACTGCAGTTACCAGTTCCCTCAGCTTGGCCCCTTACATCCAGATCTCCTTGGTTTCTGTCTGCTGTTGTTAAAACATCTGCTGTGTGGGAAGTGGAGAACTTGTTTTATTTGGGGAGATTTTGAGATGAATTGGGCATCTGCATACATCTGTGGCTTGGGGTGCCAATTATGCATGAAAACACCAACATGATAAACATCAATGTGATGAAACCACAGCAGCAGAAACAGGAAAACACAATCCTGAATGACAGGGGTTTTGCATAACTTGGCACATTCCATTTTATGCAATGTATTGCCATTGCACTCAATGCTGTCAGCTGGGGAGAACACCTAGATGCCAACTTGAAAGGAAACAGGCCCAGAAATCTCCAGTGCAGCTTGGAATTTAAAACTGAAAATGCAGCAGTTAACCTTGGCACACTCAAGGCTGTGGAACTGTGGAGTTTTGAGATCGTTCTAGCAGGTTCTGGCTTTTCTATGACTTTTCAGTGCTGCAAAACCATATTATTTAACTCAAGCACATTTCCCCCCTTGGTGCCCTGGTTTAGTTTAGTATCATTTTGAGGTTTACATCCCATTCAGTTGCCATTTATTTTTGCATTAAGAGGTCAGGTACAGAAAATTATGGTCTCAGGTTCACAAAAGTAGGCAGTACAATATTGCCTGCTGATCCCATGGAGGTTGAGCTTGCTGGGACCTGCGAGGAGATAAGGAACATCTAAACAGAGCAGCTATTGGGAAGGGAAATTGTGGCTATTTTCTACAGCATCTATGTAACGGAAACCTAGAAAATTGATTGATGGGGTGCTGCCTTACTGAGTCTGGCTGAGAAGAGTTCTGTGAAATGGGACTGGAGGAAAAATGCTTTGGGAACTCCATTTCTAATCATGATCTCAACTCACGAGAAGCATTTCATCATTCATTCTGTTGGCCTCTTCAATGCCCAAATTCAACTCCATGAACTATTTTTTTGCTGGAAATGAGAAAAAGGCAACTCAGTATGCAGCTGAGGGCAGTGCCAGCGACCACTCACTTCAGTGACAGAGCTAATGTGAATTTAGCTTTTACCACTACTCATAAAGGTGCTTTTTAATTTAAATAGGGTATAGAAATGAGAAACATGGCTGAAAGCACTTTCTTAACTTTTATAACAACTTCTGAGGAAAAACTATGGTGCCAAAGGTTTTAGTAGTTCACTTCCACAACAGTGCTGGTTACCTGTTATAACACCAAGTGCAGTGTTTAATGGGCACCTTGTGTATCAGAATTGCCAGCATGATCTCTGCCAGGCAACTGCTCCAGAATCTTAAAAATCTGCTCAGTTTCAGTTCCTAATCACTAGAGAAAGATAACATTAGTTAAAGGACTGATGTGGTTTTAGAAATCTGCTGTTTCACAACGATATTTCTGTCTCTCACACATAAAGCAATCGTATTTTACTTCATCTTATGTAACCCACACATTTAGGCGGTTTCCCAGCCACCAACAGATTTCCCATAGCCCAGTGAGAAAATATAAGCAATTGGAAGTGATAAGCAAAATTTCAGGGGAAAGTGAACAAAACAAATGAAATATTAGTAATAAAAAAATCCCAACCACAAACCAATATAAAACTATTCGTGGGCTTTCCCTTCGTATCTGCGGGAGTTTTTGAAAACCATCTACTGAAACTAACTAGTGAATATTTATGGGGTGCAGAGGGAGATGAAAGAAAATTATTCACAGTGAAGCACATGAATTTCAGATTATAGCAGATGAAAATTCACAGCTCAACTTCTGGAAGTGGAGGTTTTGATCAGGAACTGTCCTACGTGTTTGGGCTTCGGAAGCTGGGAGGTTCCCAGGCCCTCCAGGAGAGGGTGTTTGCAGAATACATTTGAATCAACGCTTTCGCTTCTCTGCTGTGAAAAGTATTGGTGGAGCTGATTCTTTCCTTGTCAGGATGATGACAGATTTCCTTAAAATTCTGTCACTTTGAATCCAGTTCAGAGAGGTCATTAGTTGCCATAAAACCTGACAGCTGCACTGAAGTCAATGAGCAGCTTCAATCTGGACACAAGTGCAGAGTCCACTGCTGACAGTTTATTCTTTTCATTGCAACAAGGGAATTTGTGAAAGGAAACTGTGGCTTAGGTCTCTGCTCAAAAATGTGAATCTTTGTGTTCATGGTCCCTGTGTGAGCACTGATAATTAAATGTAAGATCTGCTCTGCTCCTTTGTGTGTTGGAAAAGCTGTTCAGCTAAGGGATGAGACTGGGGACTCAGGTCTGTGGTTAATTTCTGAGGGCTGCCCTGATGATTCAGGTGCTGGGCAGTCCAAAAAGCTCTGTAAGAAGAGCACTCTGGAGAATATGAGCTTGCAGGTGTGTTTATCCCTGTTTCTTAATAGCATTCTAAGAGTTTTCTGGACAGAGGGATCTCTAAGCTGTGATTTATTCAGTGAGAGCTGAGTGCTATAAGGCAGAAAGTGTAAAACATTATAAGAAAAGTGAGTAGACTGAGGGAAAAGAAGGGATGTAGCTCCCAAAAGGCTTCCAATCACTGCTCCCAATTCCACTTCATCAGAAAGCAACTGTAAAGATGTTCCAGATGCAGTCACTTCATCCAGCATGTTCTCCTGCTTGCTCCCTGTAAAACGTGGCTAATGCACTGTCAGGCAGGTGAAATCCTTTTCAAATCACAAGCAAGTGAAGAAGAGCTGTGTGGCTGAGAATGTGTTGAAGCTACCAAAGAGATACCAAAGAAGATTTCTGGTTGGAGAATTCCTCTTGTCCTTTCATCCTGAGTCTCCAGCCTCTGGATGAAAAGCTCTCAGAGATTTCTACAAACATCCGAGGGCGGAAGGAGGAAATCTAATGTGGCAGCAACTTTAAGTAGGTAGTTTACCATCTTCAAAACCATTGTCTTTAAAATCTTTTTCCTTACAAATTTCTTCTGCTCCAGCTGTTGCTGTTTGAAGGTCAGTCCTCCCACCCCCTGGCCATGTGGCAACTGTCCCCTGGGTGCCAGGGCTGGAAAGAGTCCTCTGCCTAAACCTGTAAGGCAGGAATAGTGCTCTGTGCTTTCCAGGAAAGGAACAAACAATGGGTTTGTGTTGTAAAGGGGTTGTGAGTAACCAGGATGCAGAGGTTTCCAATTGTAGGTGGTAGAAGTACCTGCACTGCCCTCATTTCTACAACACACACTATCTGCTCTTTGCTTTGGATTCAAGAGCATCAAATAAAGGTTTATCAGAGGGAGTCCTGTGTTATGGACAGATCCAACATGGGAACAGAAAGGGATTTTTCCCTTCTTGGAATCAGTGAGGAATGTGTTGAGCATGAAGGATAAATGAAAAATTATGGCCATACTTGGATACCCTGGCTTCTTGCACAGTGAAATATAGACATTAGTATTTGACTTTACCTGGTGTTCAATCAAATCTTAATGCACTCAATGAAAACCACTATTTCTTCCAGAGGACTTGGACTGTTGTCATCCCTGAAATCCAGTGGACCAGGCAGAACTTCTGCTCCAGGAGGGTGATCCAGACTAGCACTCTGGTCTCTGTAGATCACCATGGCCGTGACTTTTGTGAACAGAAATAAACATTCTCCATGCTGCTAAGTCAGCTACGCAATGACCTTCCACCTCTCAGGTGACAGGATCAGCTTGTGCACCTTCACTGCTCTCTGCTACTTTTTGCCAGTAACTTCACTAACTTCTTGTAATTCTCCACTTGCATTATTTCTTGCAAAGGTCTATGATGCAGGTGCTATTTCTGGTGGTGGGCTCACTTTCCTCTTTTCAAAATATATTATGACATTTAGGTATTTAAGTATTTAGCTTCAGAATGAGAAACTGACCCCCACACAGATGGGAAAATGCTAAAACATATTAATTCCTCCTGGTGCTCGAAGAACAACCTCCATGACCTGCACCACACGGAATGAAGACAGCAGGACCTCCTCTCTTCCACACCTACCCTTAAATTCTTTGTCTGAAACAATGAGGGGAGGTGAGGAGTGGCCAGGGCAGCCGGTGATAGTGAGGCAATGTGTGTAGGTAAAGACCTCAAGCAGTAAGGGTTAATATGCAAAGATAACAAAAAGATAATTGTTGGCAAGAAGGCATAAAAAAACGTGTTTAGTTGGGAAAGGAGACTTCATTTGCAGAACACTGCAGGCATTGTCTGATAAAATGGGGATCAGAACAAAGCAGATATGAGCTGGACAGATTCTGAACCTCCAAAGCTGTAACTTTAACAAGAAATCTTTAATGAGGTGATGGGGAAGTTAAACAAGTCAAGTGTTCACCACCATAAATTGCATGGGGAAGCTAAAGAAGTCAAGATTGCACATCCATAAATTGTAGGTGCCTTTCATTCCTGTACGAGACAGCTTTGCAATTCTTTATTCTGGCTGGAGCTTGATACTCAATTTTGCCTTTGTCTGAGAGTTTTTCACTTTCCTCTCTGTGACACTGAAAGTCTCTTTGAGTTCAAATCCTTCACTGACTCATTAATACTCAGAAAAGTACCATGTATTAATTAGCAGGCTGTGATGCTGTGAATCATGACCTTCCTGTGCCCAGTAATTCCTTCACAGAAACACATGCTCTGTAGTTCTTTTAGTTGTAAAAAGAACCCTGCAGTCCTGTACAAATACTAAACCCCATGGCAGCAATAAGATTTTTTAAATTCCACTGAGTTTGTAACTTGATTTTTTGCTATACAATTTAATGCATTTAATGCATATTTAAATAAATGCTACTTTATTATCTATTTAACACTTAGCAGTTCAAGTGGTGCCCCTTATAATGATTCATCTCAGGCTGCTGCAGTGAAAGACCACAGCAGTAATTTCCATTAGTTCAATTCCTACAAAAAGTCCTTCTTCAGGAAGAAAATTTACTGATAAACACATAACAGTTCTGGCCTCACTGTAAAATTGCTGAACTCGATGGAAAATATCATTAAAAGAAGGAGTATTTGAATCATGCCTCTAATGAGGGACCACATATAGAGTGGCTTGACCTTTCTTTTCCTGTGATTTGGTGTTGCTAAAGCTCATCTGCAGTTGCTTGCCAGTTTTGTTTCTGGACAGTTTTAATACAAATAACACAAAGTATTCAACTGATATAATAAGGGCCATAGGGCCTCTAAATTAACTGAGATGTTCATAAATCAGAAATGAGAGCTTGCACCCTCATATTTTGTATATCTAGATACAAATATCTGGGTGGTTGCACATACTGAATTCCTGATTAACAAAACCTCAGAAATACCTTGCCTGGATCACTCAGAGTACTTAGTTTTGTAATAAAAATGTGGCCACCTCATAAGAGCAAGTCTTCAGGCACTGAACTAGGAGAAGTTCAGAGATTTCTGGAGGCTAATCCCAATGCACACCAAGGCTGTTTGAAGGACTTGCTGGGTGGAGCTTGCCAGAATGACTGTAGGTGTCTGCAGAATATTTATTGGGGCACTTTGCATTTTTTTGTGAGTTTTGGAAATACCATCATTCATGGCAGAGAGAAGGAGGCACTTCCAGGGAAAGGTTTAGGTGATGTTGTCCTGAAGCCAGATCCTTAAGAGGAGCCCACCTGTACAAAATATAACTGTAAAGGTATAGTAGACTGACTAATAATATCTTATCTCTTCTTTGTGGGCATGTAAAGTTAGAAGACACAATGCAGTGAAATTGCTGGTGATGGACCCAAAGAAGTAGCCTTTTTTTTTTTTTTAAATGAAGCTAAATACGTTCAATATTTTATGTCAAAATATAATAGAGAAAAGAACTTTGCCACTGCCAAGACGTGTTTTCGAAGGTAAAGTGATGCAGAGTAGTAAAAACATAACCAGAGTAAATGGCTACTTAAGTGTGTAGTAAAGATGGAAAGAAAAACTGTCAGCTGTCACAAAAGTCACAACAGGTGGATAGCACCCAAAACCCTCATTAAATTGTAGAAAGAACACTTTTTGCAGAAAGGAAGCCTAGGTGTTGGACTACCTTATGGAAAATCTGCCCAGCTCCTCTCCCTTCTGCTGCTGTTTGCTTCCGTTGTGGCATGTTTGAAATATTTCTTCTGCACTATGGGCCTCCAGAATTCTTTCGCCTCGAATAACGTGAACTATCCAGCACACTCAGGACATCAAGGTGCATCTCCACTCTGTGTTCTTGCATGAAAAACCCAAAAGCCATTCAGGTCCCTTTGCCACCAAAAGAACTCCACTCTCTGGGGGATCCTGCAGAATCACCTGCCATGAGCTGCCCAGCAGAGTAAAATATCTTCTTTCTAGGGCTTACACATGGCTGTACCAAGGAGTATAATATATATAAATGAACAGCTTGGTAGAGGGTATCCCTCCCCATGGCAGCAGGGGGGAACCAGGTGGTTTTTAATGCCTCTTCCAACACAAACCATTCCGTAATTCTGTGATCAGACCATCCCCAAGGCAGGCTCCTGGTCTGCAAGCCTGGAGGAGGAATATCTGAACCTTGGAAAGAACTCAGCTCTGGTTGACTACCTGGCTGCCAGGCACTCTGACAAAGAATAATGGTATAATGTTTTTGTGCAACCTAAGAGGTGACATTAGGAGAAAAAGTGAAATGAGCCTGTGTGATTCAGATGAGAGAAGAGATAAAAGTAGAGGAAATAATACAAATACAATGCTTTTTCTCTATGTCCTCTGTCTGTAGACAAGCTTTCAAACTTCCTTGCCATATACTGTAGAAAGTTTCTTAAGAGGTATTCAGGACATGGATGCATATTCCATCTGGGCAGCCAGCACATTTATCCTGTGGCTATCCTGTCTCCTTGTCCTCAAACAGGAGGCTGAACATGTTCCAGTGGACACAAAAGCTGTTTTTGCCAGTTTCCACTGGCAAGAGATGATGTCGAAAACCTGTACAGTTAGAAAATGAGGGGGGAGGGGGCAGCACTGGCCCCAAGCCACCCATTTTCTTAGAAGAATTAGATTTTAAGGTGTGAGGACATTGCTTCAAGATCTCAACAACCAATGGGCTCCTGTTGTACCTCCTAGGAAAGGGGGTAGCCACCTTTGATGGACACTGTAGGAGTGTGGCTTTAGTGACCTGCCCTGGTTAAGACTCTTACACAGAAAATACATGGCAAGTTCCCCAAATTCAAGACACATTCCAGTAAATTAATTCTCATTCCTCACACTGCTTTCCTTCTGCTCTGGTTCCTGTCTCACTGGCTGTTCCTCCTTTCAGCAGCTTGATGATATTTCTATATTCTCTTCTATATCATTAGTGCATTTAAAGGTCCAACTGAGATAGCTCTAATTCTGTCCTTCCTGACTGTTCACAACCTTAGATGGGATTTGCCATTTATGGCTGACAGCCTGAAGAAATTACATGTCTTACATCACCTCCAGAAAGCTGCTCCTCTATTTTGGGCTTTGTTTCTTAAATAAATTTCAAAAGCACAGTACAAAGGGCACATGCATACTGAAAGCAGCAGAAGGATGTTTAGAAGTATATTTAAATTAAAAAGGTTATTTCTCTCTCCTGCTGCCTTCTTTTTGAAATGAGTCTCCACCAGTAAAGAGGTAAATATATCTGGGAAGAAAAACCCAAGCATAACATCTTTTAGTCACATAAAAAATGCTTTAAGTAACCAACTAAAGTGATGCCTGTAAATGTGTGACTGCTGTGGCCCAAATATTTCCTAAACCTAAGCTTTAATTCTTAGAGAGAACTTTGAGTAGCCATAGCTCAGGCTCTCATGTGAGCAAGGTTAAACCAGTGCACTTTCCATTACAACTACTCTTTCAGACTAAGACTTTGGAGGCAAATGCATGAATGACACACACAAAACTACTCTGCAGCTCATGCAATGGCAGGCAATCTTCTTCTTTCCTAAAATCTGTGTAGTCTTATTCCTACGATGGGAGGTGGTAACTACTCAGAGGCTTAGATTTATTCCATAAAGCAGGGAAGTGCTTTTCTAGGAAAGGCTAGTAATCCCACTGAGGTAATGGAATCACTGAGGCTACTAACCAGGAGTCATCAGTGTTTCTGTTCTGGACTAAGATCTGTGTCTGCAGCACCTGACATGCTTTAATGTTCTGCACTAAGCTTCAACAGCACAGATTTAGAATAATTTGATTTTCTTGGGGCTGCAGGAATTTCCCAACACCTGTTTTAAAAACACTGCATGTGGTCACAGGAGTGATGCTGAAAAATAGGATGTAATCTGATACAATTTGATGGATGAGGAGATGCCCATGCAAAGAGTAGAAGACTAAACTCATTTTCAAACCAACATTGTGGCTTCACACAACGGTGTAACAGAGATATCCCTGGAGCTGGGGAAATTCAGCTGAAAGCTCTCATCTGCTTCTTCAGAATGCTTCGAGGAAATCATATATAATGGACTTCTATGCCTTGTATTGATGAAGATATTAATACAATATTTATGATATTTTTTGTTGGGAGGGGAATGGCAGATTATTAGAAGCAATTTGCTTTAAGCCATAAATCAATTTTAAAGCACCTTCTGTGAGCCACAAAACTGCTGTTCTTTGTTTATAACATTTTTTGGTAGAAACCATCTAGCTAACACAGCAGGGAGTGAGTCAGTCACTGCACTTGCACAGTTAAAACTGTCTGGTCATCAGCCTGACTGTGAGGTTCCACTAATGGAACAGATGGGGCCTGGCCTTTGCTGTCTGGAGGGGCATATGTACCATTTATCCACACAGTTAACAAAAGCAAGATGTATGCCCTGTTCTTGTGTTATTAAAGTTACTTTTTTATAGTGGAACAATCTGTCAGCTCAGTCCCTTGAGACAAACACATGGTGGATGGTTTCTGTACCAGCAGTTATGTCATGAGTATAAAACTGGGTAATACAATCACACCTTCACTGCAGAAAGTGCCACATGAGCAAGGGAAATCTGCTGCTGCCCTGGAGGGAAATCGTGTCCCCTGGAGTGACTGCTGGGTGCAGAGGATACTCAGGTGTCACCTGCAGCCATCTCTCTAAAAGCCATTCTGCCTCTTGCTTTCCTGATCACTACTTAGTGACAAATAAATTAAGAGTAGTCTTAGAAAAGGACTGGACTAAAATTCCAACTGAAGCCCTCTTGGGAAGGGGGAGAGAGCAGGCGGAGGAAGTTCTGGGAAGTCTGAGCTCTTTGCAGATGGGTTGTCTACAGCATGCTCATCTCCTCCCATGATGGCTCCCCAGCAGAAACTGCACTGCAAATCAAATGCCTGACTACTTGTAAAGTGAATTCCTCTGTTTTGAAGAATAAGGTAGGATTTTTCAAAATATTTCAGTTCTGCTATGTTTCATTTAGCATTCATGGGGAATTTTGCCAGCACTGCCTTTGCCAGCAGCATTATGACCAGTGAAATACTTGAAAAATCCTACCTAGAGAGTATCAATGGTTTCGTCTCATTCTGTGCAGTTGTTTTGTTTGAATAGATTTTAGGATGGCCTGAGTCATCCAATTGATTTAAACAAGTCCCATCAAAGGGAACTTGGAACTGAACTCAAATCCTTAATCTTCATGTAGAACCAACTATTCTTCTCTGCAGTGGACAGTACCAGAATACTTCATCTTTCTCCTCACCTTCAATCTTTTAAATCCTTCCCCCTACATTCTTATGAGTGTTGCAAGGTCCTATCTCACTGAACTTCCCTCCTGAAATGCCACCAGGTTGTAAGTAATTGCAACCACAGTTTTCCACAAAGATTACTTTCTGATTTTGTTAGAAACCATAAATTATGCAGCAGTGAATTTTGAATGGAGAAAAGAAAAGGCTGAGTTAATAACAACAGACATGCTTTACCTTTGGGTCATGTATTCCAGAAAGTTCTTCATAGATCTTCTCTCCCACCATGACAGCAGCTAGGTTGGCTGTGTATGTCGACAGGCAAAACAAGCAGAAAATAGCCCAGAGATTCATTAAAAACCTTCCAGTCCAGCACTTTGGGGGTTTGATGGCAGCTGTTCTTCCAAACAGGATTGCGTAGCAGACATTGAGGGCAGAGGAGAAGGAGAACACTTTGTTCCTGTTCCTTCCCCTAGGGGTCATTCCAAAAGGACTTTTCCACTCATACAAGGTGAGGAATACAGCTGTGATGTGAAGAGCAACAAATATCCCCAGCCACATAGTCCAGTGAAGTGGCCACATAAAGGCTCCAATAGGAGCTGCAGTGTCTTTGGTCCTCACCAAAATCCCCAAGCTGGTTGAAAAGAATGGGCTGGTGAAATCAATCACTTGGCTTCGGGCAGTGTTGATGCTGAATGAAGTCACTGCCATGTGAGCTGTACCAGCAAGAAGGTCTCCCACCAGCCCAGTCCAGTGGCCATTCTTCCAGGCACCGTACTTTCCATCCCCAACAATGTACAAGTCAAAATCAAAATTCATATCCTCAGCCAGCTTCTCCAGCAGGTCAATACAGTAGCCATAGCAGCACTTCTTCAGCTCATTGGGCACGGTGTCATTGCCCCCTTGGAGGGTTTCAAACAGGTTGTCCAGCACACCTGAATCATTGGTCAGCGGGTCCAGGCACAGCTGCCCTGCTGGGCAGAGACCTTCATCATCTACATCCCTTGTGAAGACAAAGGGATGCTCAATCAGAGTCACCACCCTCAGGTGCAGCCGGGCGGGGTGCTGCATGTGACTTTTGTGTCTCTGTGCCTGTTCTGGCCATATCCCATAGTCCATGATGATCTTCCCTTCCTGCCAGCTCCCCAGGCGTGTCCACATCGGGTTTCCAACGGGGTCATGCTGCAGATTCCAGATGAAGAAATTATTTTCTGAGCTGACAATGGATGAGCCCTTCACCTTAATGTGGCCACTGAGACCATCAAAAGTTGTGTTGGCTAAAAACCTGTTGGAGAGAGAAAGCAGAGGAGTCAGAAGCAGACGGGTGAATTGTGAATTTATGTTGAAGAGAGTAGACAAGGATGTTGCTGAACACCTGGACCATTAATAGCACATAGATCCTGTGGTACAACGAACCAGCCACATAATTTATGACTAAATTATATGGGGATGCTCCCCTACTATCTAATGCAAATGAAAACTCCTCAGGAAAGATGTATTTTTTTACTTACTAGAAAAAATGAATACAAGAACAGTAATTTTTTCAGTTACCTTTGCCTCACAAACTGATGAAACACAGGTTAGTTCTAAGCTGAACTCACCAGATCTGCTGTCACTTTCCTAGATAAAAATACATATGAAAATGGAAGAGTGGAAATTATGTATGAAATGTCCTTCCAAGAAAAATGCTATAATCTCAGTAAGATCTAGCTTACATAAGAGGGGCTACTGAAGTGCTGTCAACAGCTTTCAAGCACTCTCAAGTGAACCAATCTGGATTCAAAAATGCAAATTTGGCATTGGTAAATCACTGTTAGACACTTCAGAATAAAAGAAGGGAAGAAAGTGAAAGATGGTTGCTCTAGGACAGTTAGTTTTAATTCTTACAAAAAAAAAAAAACCAAGTGAAAAAGCAGTTTTTAAAAAAAATGTGCAAAAGTAATGTTCTTAAATGTGCAGTGCTGCCACTGAAGCAGAACTCATGAAGTGTGCCAGTTTTGCACTGCACATTTTGCATTGAGAATTCTGGGAATTTTACTATTCCAGATACTGACAATTAAGTTGTGTATTTCCTTTGTATTGCAAGTCAGTGTTTGCTAGTAGTTGTCCTCTGTGCCTGTTGAATTCAGCTTCTGGCAAGCCATCATCAAAGAGGCTAAAAACGACATGGATAAAGGAGCTGGGAACTCAGTAGGAATTGAGTGTTTGAAGTAGAAAATCCTTTTCAGTGTGAGCACTATGCCTAGCTGAACTGCAGGCTGCTAACAGCAGAGCTGCTATGCATTTGGCAGGGGCTGCACAAGCCTTAAAACACTGGTTCCATTAAAAACAACCAAGTTAAATTGTTGCTAATATGGTGCACGGCAAGTCGTGTGCATTTTTTTTTCAGTAAGAGGCATTTAGAAGACAGACTACTCAGCTGTCGTAGCAGAATATAGCACTTCACATTAATCCTGAGAAGTGGATGAAAGTAAGTGTTGGGAGAAGTATAAAGGCTGTCATTCCAGCCTCAATAAGGAAGACATAAACTTTTAAGTAGAGTTAACTGTTTATCAATTGTTACAGAGGAAAAAAATAACCTTCAATTGATTTGAAAACAATAAATCAGTTGCAAGTGTGTGTACATCCATACTTCTGTCCGGTCTCTACACTTTGTTTTGATGACTTTTGATGATTTTTGATGGGGTTTCAGCAGTTAAAACTCTGCACTGTTTAAGTCTCAAAGTCATATAAATTTTAGCCCTTTGCAAAGGCAAATTTTTGAAAGTAAATGTTTTAGTTTTGAGTGTAGTTGTGTCTGTGATAGCCTTCTCTAAGGCAGCTTCACAGTTCTTGCTCAGCCTCCTTTGAGTAGGTTGAGTTTGGAGAAAGATAACACAGACAATACTCTCAAAAGCAGATGATCTGTACATGTGCTAGCTTGGGTCTGGAAATCACGCCTAAAAATGCAGACAGGTGTTTATAAATATAAACGTATATAAACTATAAATGCAGTTTTCATGTTTTAAATCCTTTACCATTCAGTCCACTGTTAAAGGACACCATAGCTCCTGTAATCAGTGGTATCTGCAACTGTTTGCCCACTCCTTCCCTCCTAATCCATGCTTCCTACTTGATGGTGTAACTTCCCTCTGTGTATGTAAACACTATCAAGACAAAGTTTATGGGAGCAGGCAATCTTTAGCACTAAAGGAAGGTTTATGCGCCCATAAACTTGTTTGGGTTTTGTCTCTCTCTTACTTTTATCTCCCTCAGTCTCTGTAAAAAATTGTGCAACTTCTTTACAAGCCTTGCTGGGCATACAGGCAGAAGCCATCACTGTGACAGTTAACAGTAAAACCATTCCATGTGTGTAGATGGACCTGCGTGAAAATTTTTTTAGGAGATGCACTCAAAAGACTTAGCAGTTCACAAAAATGCCAAAAGCAGGGGGACACAAGTCCTCAAGTGGAATAAGCTTGCAAAGTTCTCATGAATTTGGCTCCATGTTGCTAATACAGCATGACCTGGGCATGAGAATGCTGCAAAGCAGGTGCTCTGGGCATGACTGAAGCCATGGAACAACGCATTACATTAATTTTCTGAAGCTGGAAGGAGACCACTGGAATTAATGTGTGCTGTTCCCTGACTTGTACAGTAGAAGTGAGCATCCCCAGGAGGGCAGAACGAGCCCTCTGAACCTGTCCTGTGGTTCTGTTAGGAGCGGGTACCTGAGAGAGATTTAGCAGCATTTCAATGTACAACTTCACCACCTCATCAAGTTGGTGGCTTATCTTTGCAGCTGATTTGCATGTTCTGTATTTTTTTGTAGTGACAGAACATGAATCAAAATAAATGATGGGAACCATGCTGGAGAAGCATTTTAACAGCACTTTGTTTTATACGCAAGCAGCTGCGGCTGCTGAGCATTTGCATGCACTGTGAGCAGCACCAGTGAAACTCATGCCAGCAACTTCAAGTGAAAACTCCTTTACTCAATAACTTTAGGAAACAGATAAGAGGCTCTGACTACACTTTTTAAGCTAGAAATCTCCAGTGTGAATCTTTGGGAATTACAAGTGCTGGGTACTGCACAGACACGCTGGCAGTATCTGAGCAGTGCTATTTCAGAAGGGCTACTGACAGATCTGTATAGAAAGACAGCCTGCACAAATTTTAGAAGGTGAAGGGCCAGATCCTCAAGTCTGACAGCTGAATGAATTTTCTTGATGCTGTGTCAATATATGGGAACTGACGTTCACACTGACAGTCTACGATAACTGCATCAAGGCTTTATCAGAGTCACTTCAGTTTGAACAATGAGTCCAAAGTGTGTCATTTGCTCATTTCAGCTTTGTTTCTCATGTGCTTTGTTACAAGAACTGCTCCTTAGACCTTTAGCAGCACTATCACTCTCCAGTAGCAGTATCTTTGTTGTATATTTAAGAATGATTTAATGAAATTATTTTCTCTCAAGCTTGATGGTTGGGTCATTCCACCTCTCTTTTTGGGAAGCTCACTGGAGGCAAGAACCAGAACTGGCATGGAAAAAGAGGAGGTTCTGGGGCGAACTTGCAGTCCCTAAAGGGACTTTAACAGAGCCGGAGAGACTTCTTACTGATAGGACAAGAGGAAATGGCTACAAACTGCCAGAGGGCAGGGTTAGATGGGATACTGGGAATAAAAGTTCTTCCCTGTGAGGGTGGGGAGGCCCTGGCACTGGCTGCCCAAAGCAACTGTGGCTGCCCCATTCCTGGAAGAGCTCAAGACCAGGTTGGCAGCAACCTGGGATAGTGGAAGGTGTCCCTCCCCATCCGAGGAGGTGGAATGATGTCATGCTTAAGGTCCCTTCCAACCCAAACCATTCTGTGATTTTATGGACTTATGAAATAGCAGGTTGATGAAATTACCCAAGAAGCTGAGTTAAAGCTGTAAGACTAATTAAAGCTATAAGACAAGATGGGGCTTTGAAATTTTAATGCCTTGTTCCATCAACAAGGATGCTCCTGTGAGCAGGCAAGAATAGATGAGGGAATCAATCTCATTGTAAGAGGAATAATGGACAGTGACTTACAACAGTAAAATCTTCAGGGGGTTGTACATCTATACCCGTATCCATGCAGATACAAGCATGCTTTGCCATGCACTAGCTCATTATTCTGCTCCTGGGTTCACTTAAATGTCTGCACAGCCAAGGTATGAGATCAGTGCTGGCAGAAGAAGCTCTGGCTGTGCGAGAGAGTGTGGCTGCTGTTCATCCACCCATTGCAGAGAGGCGAGGTGAAGGCATTGCTTCTTCTCCCTCATCCCCTTCTCCATCCCCATGCATGACAGCTCCCGGCTTCCCACCAAGACAATTGGGTTCATTAAGACAGAAAAATGCACTCATTACTAAAAAGCAGTTAAGCACCAGACAAAAATTTTACCCTTTGGGGGCTAAAAACACCTAAACCCCCTGGTGAGATGGGCCAGGTTGGTCACAGTGAAGCCACTCATCAGCATGCCACACCTGAGAAATTAATGGCACCACTCAGAGTTAACAGTTGTGCTGCTGACACAAACACAGTTCTGGCCGTCAGTACCTGTCTCGCTCAAACTCTGCAGAAACAGCTGCACTGATTTAGCACAAGGGTTTCTCTAACCTGTTATTTTCTCTTTAATAGCGTTCACAAGCAAATGTATAGGGAAAAAAACAAGGCTAAGCACACAGTTCTTTCTTTCACTTCCACAATACCTTTACCAATATGAAGGAAAAAGGAAATTTCACAGATGTGAAATTGCATATTGTCTCCCAAAACACTTCAAAAGCTAATGGTTCTCTGTAGAGAGCATCAATGATGAATTATTTTTCACGAATACATTTAAGAGTTTTATTTTTGTTTTCCTTTTTTTAAATCTCTTCTTCAAACCTCAAAAAGCCTATTCATAAAACTGCTGTCCTCTTGTTACTCTAAGAAGGCTCCTGCTTTTACTTTTCAGATAAAATATCCAGAATAATCTGGCAAAATAAACATCACAAGTCACTGGGTTATTGTGAGTCGGTCCAGTGTTTATTTCCCAAGCCCTCTTCCACTCTTTGGAAACAGAGAGTTTTTGACTCTGAATGGACAAGTGGACTAAGGAAATGTTGGGGTCTCAAATGGTTGTGTTTTGAGCAGTGCTGTTAATAATGTATTCATGATTGAGCAGACATATCCAAGAAAAAATTATGTTTCTCAAAAAAAGCCTCAAGAACTTTTATCCCCTGTCCAACAAAATCTTTAAGTTGAAAACCAGATGTAAAGGGGGGAAAACATGCAACAGTTGCTGGATGTAGATTAAGTGATGAATTAATGTAGTTACCCAAGATATTTTTGCTTGTTTTCAAAAAGAACCATGTAAGTTTTCCACTCGTATGTTAAAAACTGAATATTTCTAAACGGGAACACACAAGTAGTTTTGGGAATAGCTTCTACATAGTGACATGAAGCAGAGACAGCACTTTGCACTTTTGAGTGCTCTCACCAGAAGAAACCCTCTGAGGAGATGAAGGTGCATCTTTTTCCTCTCTTTTCCATGGAAGCATACTATCAAGGGCTACTACACATCTTTGTATTGTCTGAGGGCTTAGACAGTGCAAATATTCTGTGTTTTGTACACTCAAAATCTCAGAGAATTTGACAGTAGCCCACCTTATATAAATAAACATAAATGCATGATTCAGAGCACAGTCTGTAACCTAGCCTATGCTGACTACGTGATTTCTACTTCTGTGGAACATTGTCTTCTTCTACCAGAATCTCAAAGTTCTGGCTTCTCTCCCACTGTGGCAAAGTTAAAATTTCATTATCTGCCCATAAGTAAAGAAGCAGGAGAAAATACTGAAAAAAACGTGTTTGTGAGGGAGGGTAAGCAGCATGATAGCTAACCCACAGAGAATGGTGGGAGGGAGAAGAAAATTATTTTTCTTGCAATACAGCAAATATTACCTAAGGGGGAAAAAAAAGGCAAAACTTACTTTGACAAATACTGGCCTGAAGTGATATTCCTCTCTTCCGTGTCCATGCAGTTCATCGTACTTGGAATGAGAGCCAGCTCAGGCTGGATCATGGTGGCTGCTGCCACAGCCCTGGCCACCAGCTCCATGGCATCCTGCACGTAGTGCTCGAAGACCGACTGAGTTGTCTTGCCGTGAGCGATGAGACCGAGGGGCAAACCTTCTGTCCTCAGCTCTTCCACGTTCTGTGAATCCCCAATAATCCAGTGCAGCTCTGGAGGCATCACACCAAACTGCGTGGTTATCTCAAAAATCCTCCGCGTTTTCTCCATGTCACACCCAAACATCACCATGGTCGACGTCGTGTCTTTGATGCTCTCCAGGTAAAACTGCAAGTAGTTCAGAAGGTCACTGGTTGAAGTGAGGTTTGCTGTGATGTTTATAATGGACCCCAGGTGGAACTTGGAGCTCTGTTGTGTGAGGAAGAGAAAATCTGTGATGTTCCACTCCTCCTGGCACAGCATCAGGCTGAAATTGTACCAGTTGTTCATCGCGAGGATCGAGAAAGTGACATCAGCATCAGAACTCAGTGAGTTTTCTAAGCTCATCTGCAGGTGAAGGGGGTTCTGTGGTTATAAAAATGAAAGACAATGATCAGAAATATACTGGACACAAGCTAATGAGTCTGATTAATTTTTATACTCTCCTTTAGTTCAAAGTGACCACCTGCCAATCAACAGAACTGTGTGAGCAACAGGAAAATTTACACCCACCCAGCCTAAATGGACGATTCATGGGCTTCCTCTGCTAGTTTGACTCAACTGCAGCAGTCATTAATGAGCCTGTTTCTGAGAATATGTTCTTCTTTCTACCCACTTGTCCTTTTGGATTTCAAAGCATTCTCAAGCAAATATTTCCCTGCACCCCTAACAGGGATATGAAAAGGTATTTCCTTACTGCTGAAGTTCAGCCCATTTACTGACCCATTTACAAATGGATACTGAAAGGTTCATTGGTAAAAAATTAAAAAAAAAACCAAAGAAACCCCCTCAGTTCTTTTTATTATAGCTCTTTTTTTTTTTATGTGTGTAGTGGGGGAATTTTTTACAGACATATGAGTAACCTAATAAAATGGATCACAGTCTACCACCAAGGCACATCACGTCCTGCCAACAACACAGGACAAGTTACTCAATGCACAAGAGGCTAAGATATGCAGACTCTGATTTCTGAGCTGGAAAACTTTTGATAAATAAGCATTTCATACTCATTTTTTACCATGTCATTGATGCTATTACAGAACTAGACCCATTATGTTTCCCAGCACCATTGCCCTTGGCTTTATCTTTTCCAGAAAACGAAGGGGGATTTGAGGCTAACTCCTCTGTTCTCTTAAGGTGAGTAGTTATTATTTGATCATTCTTTTCCTTTACTCTCATTCCTCTCTTTTCCCTGGTCTTAAAAATAATTTTTTATTTACAGTTTTAGTAAGAAAGAAAAGAAGTTAAAGAATCCAAGCAATTTCTGGCATTTGCTATGAAAAAATTCTATGACCTACAAAAATGTTTCTACCAGGCTTTCAGCTAGCATATTATATATTACTCCAACTTTTGCTTTTCAGTTGAGAACCTGACAATCTTTCCTGTAGCTTTCCCAAAGAAGTTGTACCACTTTACACTGGCATTCAATTCCAGCCATGAGGCTGTCCAAAAAATGTCATGTCTGTTCCAGTGCACCTTTTGGTCTGTGAGATCTTCGTTGTGACTTTATGTCAGCATCTGTCTGTATTCATGTCCACTCAAACTGTATATTACCCTACACAGGTACCTGGATTTTATCTTTTTATCCATTATGTTACTAAACACTTTAGATCAGTTCATCCTTCTCTTATGTTCTCAGTAGTTAATGTGTATTATGTGAGGGATCGAACCTTTTCAAATTCAATAAAAAATGTCATTTTGGTTTTTAAAAGTACTTTACTGATAATAACAGGCTTCAGTGTGTATGGATCTTAGAAATGTCATTCTGAATTGAGAATAATATGATAACGGGTCAATTTACACTAGTTTTATTAAATAAAACCCTGGGCACTCCAACACAGATGTAAGGGGTGAAATCACAAAAAAACCCCCAAACCCTGAAGAGCTATGTACTGGCAATAAGCAGCAGGCCCATTGTGTTAATTTGCAGCTACATGAACTCATAATCTGTTTTCCAGACAGTTTAAATTCAGAGCTTGATAAAAAGAATGCTGTAATTGAAGATGTTCTCAGTTCTTTTTGTTATCTCTTGGGTTTAGTACCTGTGGCCCTTTTTTTTTTTTACCGAGATGCAAGAACAAGCTAATTAAACAGAACACTGTCCACAATCGATGCACATCATGTACTGCCAGCAAGACACAAGAGGGATGACTCTTTGATAAAGGACAAGTTACTCAGTGCACAAGGAGCTCACCTGTGTAGAATTTCTGAGTTCTGAGCTGGAAAGCATTGCCTACTAATTAAAACACATGACAAGTTTAGGAGGGAAATAAAGCACTGCATAGAGGGTTTGGGAAGATGGCTTGAATAAGCTAGTCCCTGCAAAGTGAATCACAGCAAACTTCTTTTCTGAGGTTATGAGATATTCATGTAAATTTACTCCAGTTAGTTTCTCACTGGAAATAGATGGGAGTAGAAAGGATTTGCCTTGTCCTCTTTGTCCAAGATTAGGGAGAAGTAGAAATATTTTGTACACAATGATTCACCTCCCATCGGCCAAACTCTGCAAGCTTCAGTTAATTGGAGTGTTAATGCCAGTGAGAAGAAATGTTTTTCAGTATACACAGAACAGCCTCTGTGCACATACAAAGGACAGCACACAATCTGATCATTCCTCTGCAGGGAGCAGCAAACACCTTCAGTATTTCAGAAGGATAACATCTCAAGCACAGTACTACGGCATCTACCAGATGCAGAAAAACAACCAGAGAGTGACAGATGTTTGCAGTAACAGCTGTGTCCATACTGCTGCATCAAACAACCCAGAAAACAAAAAACAAACTGGAGCTTTTGTACAGCTCACCCTATCCTGGGTCTAGTTTTGGCACCTGTCATACCCAGACCATTTGGGGAGTAAGAGTATCCAGAATATCCCAGTAGGGATAAGACTGTGTGAGCACTGTCTCTCCCCCTCCCCCAGCAGGTTTAGCTCTTTGAAGATCTCTATGTCCTCATGCCAAAGTCAGCGCACATGCGCAATTTCACAAATGCAAGACTGCTTCTGCTCCTCTACTGAACCATTCTTCCTGTATTAGAACACTCTGAACTGATGAAAACCCACACCCAAAGATCACTGGGCATTATCCTGGGCCCCCTAAGCACACACAGTCCAGAGAATGTGGAACTCTGCCTCAGGGCCAGAAAAATGGAAGCAATTTTACCCAGCAATGCAGGTGAAGGCAGCTTCCACCTGACTGGGAGTTCTCAGGTTCTTGCACGGCTGGACTCTCCCACAGAACCACATCCACAGCATTAGTGCTCAGGAGCTCCAGCACTGTGATTCCTGCCCTATGTTCAGCACACCTGGATGTGTCAGCATGGCCCAACAGCCCATTCCCATGCTGAGACACTCCTCCTCCCTGAACAGAGGTGTTATTTGGGAAAACCTGGCTTGGACTGAGCCTGCGTGTAGAAGGGCTCATCGGAGTGAGACCATCTGTGCTTCAGCCATCACATCACCTTCAGGAGCCCACAGATGCACTGGCAAAAGCACTTATCATCACTGTGATTTATTAGCTGCTAAATTCCCTGCTAAGATGCTTGAAAGATAAACATTCAGCCCTGAAAAAGCAGCAGAGTCTCTCTTCTCTACTAAGAGTATTGGACTGCAAACCTGTCTTCAGAATTTTTCTAATACAATAGCATACATAAAATTTAGTCACCAGGCATTACTTCTGCTAAGGTTTCAGCTCATTGTCTCCGCACACCATAAGAACATCCCTGTAGGTGTTGGGGAGGAAAAGTAATCAATGGTTTCCTTTGTACTGGGACTGAGGGAAGGGAATGCTTCTTTGGAGATATTTGGATTTTAAGCCTTCCTAATTATATTTTGAAAGGTTTATTTGCCATTTGTATGGAGGTTGCAGTTGAAGAAAAATACACAGAAGTCACATTTCAGTAGAGAGCCTTTGATATTATAGTGTTCTTAATGCTTTTACATATCTCTTGTTGATTTGTCTCTCTTCAAAGTCAACAATTACTGCTTTTTAATGAAGAACTTCCACAAATTATTTATTAAATCATTCAGTGATAATTGCTGAGACAGTGTAATTTCACAGAGAAGGTTCCTGACAACTGAAATGATAATTTAGATGTGTACAACTTCATGGTAATAACAGAGAACAGAGATTTATGAGATTTCATCTGTATATTGAACTCTCCTCCACCCTTATTAAAGTTCTCAGGCAAACTCCTTCTTTACTTCCCTTTGAAATTAGCAGAGCTTGACTATTTCAGTTAAAATGACAATTAAAACTCACATGAAAATTCAGTTTAAATGTCTTTGACTTTAAGCTGCTATTGAAGACTGGTGATCTACCCCAGTTTTTCTTCAAACTACACAATTTAACCTTATTTGAATAATGCTAATTGCTGTCTGTTTTTTAATGATGTGTTTACACAGCGCCATTAGCAGAAACATCTTCTATGTCCACGAGTGCTTAATTTTTTATTGGATGTCACTAACTCCTCTTTTATAAACCAGCCACGACCACCTGACTTCACTGTTTACTCGGCAAAGAACAGACCTCGAATCCCTAATTTCTGACTAACTGCCTTTGGATCAGATGCTGACAGTCTTTCCACTGCCTTTCAGTGGGCTCTGGACCAAGCCATTCATGGAACATTAAGCTGTACACGGTCTGATGTGTCTCTTCTCCTGCCTATCAACAGAGACCTTAACTACTGATTTGCTTTCTGTATCCCAACCAGAGCAGTTTTGACAGGTTTTTCCCTTTGCCTGAGACACCTGAGAGAGCAGGTTCATTTAGCAGCTGAAACATGGTTTGCATTTCATTAATGCAGCAATTTCCAGGCCTCCATTTCATCAGTCTGCAGACCTATCCTTGTAAATCTTGTGAGCACAAGCGCCTGGAGCTGGGCTGACTTGCACCCTGAAGGATCTGGTCATTTATCCCTTCAACCGAATTTGTAATGCTAATTAGGCATAGTCACGGTGACATTTTATTTGACATTATAATAGCTTCATTAGCAGAGTTAAAAGCATAGATGTGAACATTGTTTTGCTAACTGTGTAAAAGTAAACAACACACAGAAAATATTATTCCCCTCTGACTCTTGGGGAAAAGGCAGTGCTTACACACACACACACACACACACACATATATATAACACACACACACACACACACATATATATATATATAAGTATATACATTTTTGATAAGAAACACAAAGGAGAAAACAGGCTATATAGTCAGATCAGAGAAAGCTCCACTGAAGGAAAAAACCCTCCTGGCTTGCAGTGCTGCTGTGGGGACTCACAGCTCTAAAACAGAGCTCAACAGCAGCTGTGAGCAAACTGACGCCACAGATTCAATCCAGGAGGACTGATTTTTTTCCATGGTTGAAATTAGAAAAATTTAAGCCTAAAGCCCAATTCCTTAAAGTCTATGGGCACTTCCTCATTTCATGCTATGAGAAAAGGTGCTAGGAAATGCTATTTTATTTTTTTAATGTGTGCTGCCTCTGCTGGAATGGCAATACTTGAAGAAGGAGTTTGTGCTGGCAGCTGACAGACTGTGGGAAGTCCTGCCCCCCTTCCTGACCAGCTGCGAAGTGCCCCCTCTGCACCACATCCCAGCCCCTGCCCAGCCCACAGGGCTGCTCCGGAGGGAAGGTGAGCTCCTGTTATAGCAAAAAACCTGCTCTGCCCTCAGCACTTTGCTGCTTCTGCTATGCAGACTTCTGGTTCTCTGGGGAAGAAAATCCCAGACCTGCTTTGGACCAAAAACCTGTGAGATGATGTCAGAAATTTCTGTTTCTTTCTCTTGTCCATCTGTCTCCTTATACACCCTTGTTTGACCAAGACCATAATTTCAAAAAGGGTTGGTCCCCACACTAAAGACCATTTTTTGCAGAGGGTTTAAATGCTCTGAAAGAAAAGCTTTCTTAGACTAGCCAGAGCTATCCTGATTCCTGCAGTAAAAGAAGCCTGGCATCCATCCAGGCAATGCTTACATGCAAATCCTAAAAATGCACTGACTTGATTTTAAAAATCACTATACCACAAGAGTTAGCTTAATTTAAATTTTGACTTAGTTTGTCTTGAAAATTATTTCTTTTATTAGACCAGACAGACATGACTTGAGGTTGCTTTCTCTAATGCTACACAAAAATATTCCAGACTAATCTGAATATGTGCAGCTCTCTCTACAAGGTCATAGAGGCAATGTAAAATATGAACTTTCAGCTGCTCTTGGAAAGTAGGGTCCATTATTTATCTGAATAGTCACTTATAAATTATCCTAAGTAATACTACTTCAAAAACTTCAAGGTGTTCTTTGCTTCAGCAAAAAAAAAAAAAAAAAAAAGAAAAATTCCAACATTTAAAGTTCAGTGAAGAACATTTCATACAGATCCAAGGGAGAGAACAGTTTTCCCTTCCCTAAAATTTCCCTTTATAGTTTAAAAAAGGGGCATGTACAGACAGACCAGGGAGAGCTGTGCTAATTCTCCATGACGTTTCTTTAAAATGGCAGCACAATTCGGGTGGGAGTAAGTGGTGGGTCCATGTCTGTGGTGTTCAATCCTAGCTGCCACAGCATTGCCATCAGAGTCCAAAAAGCCCTTGCAAATATTTGAGCAAAAGCTGCCAGGAGCTTCTGTGTGTGGAGGTCAGAATGGACTACGGAGGGGGGTGAGGACTTGCCAGAAGGAGCTGCCCCACTACAAGTCTTCCCACACCTGTAAAGAATACAAACCACAGTGGCTGTTCCACTAAGAGCATCTTTTGGGGCTCCTTCTGATTGCCACTATGGGACTGGATAGCTGTAATATGGTGTTAAGCAAAATTTAATCCTACCCATAAGAAGAAACAGCATTCTTCTGAATCAAAGGCCTTCAGCAGACTGTTTAGGGATGTCTGAGTGCTCTTCTGTAGAGAAGCACCTCACAAGCACTGGTGCTTTGCACATCCTGACTTTCAGTCCAAATGGATCCATTTCAAAAGAGTTCTGAAGCAGGCAGTCTTGAATTTTCCCACTTGTTATTCATGCAATGCACGGGGGGGGGGGGGGGGGAGGCTTTTTCCCCCAAATTTTTGGTTCAAGGAATTCAGCTTTTGACAGCAGCAGAGCCAAACCAGCAGAGCAGCAGCATGTTGAAGAAGACACTACCGTAACTAAAGTTCTTTGGGCTTGCTGGAATTTGTCTCCTTGCTCCTCACATCTGAGGCATGATAGAGGAAGACTCTGTTGTTGTAAAGAAATTTTGGTAACACACTAATGCTGCTGGTTTAACTTCAAGAAAACAACTTAGGCAGATACAAGGTTGCTCTCTCTGTGTGTGTGTGTGGTGTGTGTGTGTGCGTGTGTCTGCTAATGGAAGAACTCTCCTTAGCCTTTTAGAGTGATTCCCTACAACCCCAGATCAAAGACATTATAGGGTTGCTGCAGGAATAAAATGTGAGTTGGATTATGGAGAAATAACAGTTTGAAGACTGATGAAATAAAAACCAAACAGGGTTATATTGAAGGTCCCCAGAAGTGACATCACAAGGTAACACCATTGCCTGCACAGAATGGCACCATGAGGTGCCAGGGCTAAAAATCACCACTCACCAGTGGTCAGCTACTGGTCACTAGCAGACTGCAGCCTTGAGAACTGAGTAGAACAGGATTTACACAGAACAAAGGACAACTATGCAGTATATGAAAGGTACCACATGCCACAAATGGACATAAGGTAGAACTGCCAATAAATGAGGAATGGACAAGTAAATACAGTAGGCATGCAGACAGCGTATAGAAGAGAAATCCTGGAACACAGATTACTTGCCAGTCACAACCCCCAGCCCCCAAAACCACACAGGCACATGTGCTCTGTCTCGTTAAAGACCTGGGAACCCAGAGAATGATCCTAGAGATGCAGGGATTCTAACTACAACATTTTGAACTGAGTTGTTACTGAGAATGAGCTGTGGCACTTGCATAATTCCCCTGCATCATTGAGACAAACAATATCACTTTGCTAACAGTGCTGAGACCTTGATTAGGCTAACAATGAATCCCTGGCATTGCACATAGGAAGGGTTTCTAAAGCTCACATTAGCTGAGAGCAATATTTGCTCGCATGCCTTGCTCTTGAGGACCCCTGCTAACACAGCACAAGAGCTGACAGGGAATTTGGCAACCAGGGCTGTAATTATGATGCATATTGCCAAGCACTGCTCCACAGTGGGCTTCTCAGCATCAAGGGCTCTTGAAGCAGCACTCCCCCCATCTTTGCCCTGTTTCAGCAGCTTCCACCTTCCCATCAGTAAGATGGACATCCTGCAGCATATTGCTGGAAGGTGCTGCTTTTTCAGAGGCTTGACAGGCTGTGAGTACTCCTTCTGTATGATTTAACTTTTCTGGCATAAGCAAAACAGTGACTGAACAAGAAGAAATTAATTCTGGAAGGAAATGGAGAATAAAAAAGAGGGTATGGAGAAGACTGATGCTGTGTTAGTAAAAGAAGTCTGGTCCCATCTTACAAAAGCAGTATTGCCCTTTCTGAGATATACTTGGTGTACGCACACAGCATTTAATCCAATTAGATTATATTCACCATTAACACCTGCAGCAAGGAACAAAATCTGATGGAGCACCATTTTCACTCACCAGTGCAATAACAGCATGGCTTGAAAGTGATTTCAACCCTTCCTGAGCATTTGCATTCCCCATACCCTCAGCAGCTGTGTCCCTGAGAAGAAGTTTCCTTCTTCTCTATAGTTTCCTCCTCCTTCTGCCTGTCAAAGAAATACCAAGCAGTGATCCACAGGGCACCCCTGGAATGATAGCTGAATATGGCAATATACAGCAGGGGAAATTGATGCTGACCCATGTCCCATTCCTCAGAAAGCCAGCACCAGCTCATCACTGCATCCTCTTCTGCTGGGCCTTGCTCCAGGCATGTTTCACAGGATTAATTTTAGCTACAAGGGCATTTTGTACTATATTGATTTTTTTGTATGAAAGAAAGCTGAGAATTAAGCTTGCAAAGCCTGATCTCTTAACTCTATTAAATGAGGCCAGGGTAGATTAAGTTAGTAGTTCATCTTTCTGAGGCTAGGCATTAAAAACATGGCTCTGAGGTGAATTCTTGGGTATACGTGGCTTGGCTTAAAACTAGGATCAGAATTTAAGCAGCTTCACTTGAGGTTTCTTATTTAATACACCAAGGATTTAATTAGAAAGATGGGAAATTAGAAAAAAAAAGAGTTAAAATTGGCTCTCAGGGCACAGGACGAGCAGGGAAAAATAAAATCAAACATCTCTTTTAGAAACAAATAGTTTCCATGTGATGGGATGCAGGCAGCTGACAAAGGGGATGGGCCACTGTAATGTGCTGTCCTGAGTGGACTTGAAATGCCTCTTGCTGCTGACCTGAGGCCCACAATGCTGGCCAGGGTCAGAGGGTCTCACCCTACACGGGCATCCTCAGCTCGCTGGTTACCTTTCACTAATCAGGCAGTGAATGTTCCTTCCTCAGCAGGGGGCAAACCCAAATAAACTGGGAGCTGTGGTGTTTTAAGGTCCTCAGCTGCAGACTTACTACCTTTCAACACAAGACAGAAATCTGAACTTTTGAAAATGCACCAAAGCCTAGTGGCTTCTACCCACTACAAATGCTTTAACCACTGCTCCCTACTTTAAATTCCCAATACTGACTTAAAACACTGTCATAAGCAAACAAACAAAATCCTGAAAGACAAGCCAGTGTGTAGAAGTTTTGTGGATGTGTTTTGGAATTGCTTTTTCTGAGCATGCAAACCACAAAATCAGGCAAGATCCCGTAATCAAGAGGCGCCCACCGCCCGCCCCCAAAGGCAGAAGCATTTGAGTTTCCAATAAAGTGTTATAGCAACGACCCACTAAAGTGTGTGACTGCACAGAGCCCGTTACCAGGCACAGAGGAGAGGAGGAGGAGGAGGAGGAGGAGGAGGAAGAAGAGGCACCGTCTGGCTGTTGAATATAGAACCTGAGCAATCCAGTTTGAGATCCCTGCCTAATCTCAGTGAGCAAACCCTGCTGTAACGCGGGGATAGCCCCCTACACAGGGCCCCAGGGGGACACATCACCACCAGGCTTCTCACCCATCCTAAGGCTTGCAGCAAGATAAATACTTCACAGACTTTTACACAGCCACAGATCAGCGGGAAAAAGGGGAAAAAACCAGATTAAGTAATACACCAAGCCTTTGCCAGAAGCAAACCCTAAGGCCAAAATCTTAACTTCTTTGCTGTGCTAGACACAACTGCCTCAATATATAAAAACTATGGGAAGTAACAGCCATTTGTTTTATGTGTTGTTAAATAATTTGGGTACTTGCACCATTATACTGCTCTGGTGCATTGGTGTGTCCTTCCAGCATCCCACTGAAAATCCCCTCATCAGGACCCCATGTCTATGGGTACTTTGGTACTGTGATTTCCTCATTAGTTTAAGGGGAAGTTACTAATGGTCCACAGTATTCCAAAAGAGTCTTGGATACAGCCATGAAACAAGATCTTGCTGTAGTAGGTGCCTCAGAGGACAGAAAGTGGTTTACAGCCAGTATTATGGGAAGGTTTGGGAGAATGTGTCAAAAATCATCAGCCATCCCTGTCTCACTCTTGGATTTATAATGTGCTAGATCATCAAGTGAGCATTTACAGCTCCTACTTGTGACTCAATCTTCTGGGCTCATCTAAATGCCTGACAGAAAATACACAACACCTTCATGTCCCTACTACACACAAATACTTGCATGACTACTGCTACCAGTTTGGTCTCTCTGCACCTATCGTAGTCATTTGGACCGAAAATGAAGTGACTGCACAAGATTTGTAAGTAACAACGGAATATGAATCATACATATTAATCCCTCCTTTGAATCATGTTTAGATTCAGTGGAGCAGTGGTAACTGAGGCTTTAAGCAATGTGTCCATCCATAAATAACTCAGCATACTGCTCTTACCAGGCAAGGCCTTTCATGGCAGGGAAGTTCAATACACTTGTAGGAAAAAGACAGTCAGAAGAATGTGGACAAATTGTTGAGACATAATTAAATACCAATTTAACTTCTCTGTAAACAAAGGTTTTTAACCTACCTATTTATGTAAAAACTTACGTGTACTGATACCTTACATTGTTTGAGGGGAAAGGTTGTGGCAGGTTAACAGGGGTTGGCTTTGATTATGAGAAAGTAATGAAAGTAACAGCAACAATTTAATAGCCTGGATGTTAGGGATGGGAAGAATGCTTTGCAGCATGGAAATTATGAAAAAGGCCTACGAAATCTAGCTTTGATACTGGTTTTATCTTCTCTGTTGCAATTCCTTAAAATTTCCACTGCTTCCATTTCCTATTATGAAATAATATCTTATAATCGCCCTTAAAAATTAATGTACCTCCTCCTTAGAATTACGTAGGGTTTGAAAAACCCTGCAACAGCTGAAAAGCCACTACACTCATTGCAAAGCACCAATTACCCAAGAACATTGGGCATTTAGTTACCTTATTAAGAGCTTTAGCATCTGCTTGGGCTGCACATTTCTGAGAGTCAAAAGGCTCCCAAACATTCTGAACCAAATGGATCAACAAACTCTTGTCTGTGCTTGAGACTCCTACAGAGGTACAAGATCATTCTTCCTCATGGCTCAGCTCTCTCTGCCCTGATCCATGGATGCTACGCTCTCTACAAGTCAGCTTTTTGACCCTGAAGACAGCTAATAAACTATTCCAGCTGGCAAAGAGGCTCTCAGCTCTCAGAAATGAACTCTGAGAGTGTTTTGATGCACTTGGGCAGCCAGTGTTCGGGCTTGTGGGTCTTCCAGGTGTAGCTGGGGCAAACAGCATCTTTATTTGTGTCACTGAGAATCTGAGAGCATCAGATCAGTAATGCCAGCATAGCCTGCCCTCCTCTGCACTTAAAAACTTGTAAGTTAACTTGCAAGCGACTTAGAAACTCTAGAAACACAGCAGCTGTTACTCCTCTTAAACAACTCCTCAGTCATCAGAGCCACCATCGCTCCGACAGCTTCGCCAGTCCGGTGTTACCAAGACTAATAAACACAGTCAAGTCTAACACTACAAGTTCTACGGGCTCGAAGAATTAATGACATTCATGAATTTAGCAAACGAGACAGAAGTTATGAATTTAATGATCTGGGAGCCAGTCTTGAGTTATGCAAAACACACTGAGTTAGGTATTCACAAAATTGCTCCAGCGTAATTGTCAGCACGTGGATTGTTTGCAAACAGCTTGCACAAACTACTTAGTGTTAATCATTTGTTCCGTGACATAGTTAGTCATGCACTATTTCTGCTCCTTGAGTGGGTGATTGTATCCTCCTGAAGGAGAGGGTAAGAACCAGAGAAAATGAGGCACACCCTGGGAGTTTAACACGGATAAGCGCCCCCGACAAAATACGGGAGCGTCACGTCTCACTAATCTCTGCAAGATGCTTGCATCTCTCCATCCCCATGCAAAAAATCCATGATGACTCGGCAGAGTCTGGTGAACCAAAGCCTGGGGACAAGGAATTCGCAGCGACTATTTGTGGCACCGCGATTCTTTTTAACGCTCTGAACAAGGGGGAGTGTTGCAGAGGAGTATCTAATTCCCCCAGACAACCTGAGAGGAAGGGATGACAGATCACCACTCCTAAGAGTTTGGCAAGAGCTTGCAAACTGCTGTCGCTCTCTCTGCAGGAAACGGCACTGCTTCAGGGAGAGAGAACCTCCAGCAAAAACTGCCACAAAAAGAAAGTATGTTCCCTGAAGCCACAGGAATGTCAGGATTTTATTTCTTTCCACATTTCAGCTTTCGTTGTTTACATGATGTTAGCACTTGAGTGCAAGTCTTGGTCAGCATAAGATACAGAACCGTAGAATGGTTTGGATTGGAAGTCCCAAGGGCAGGGACTTCTCCCACTAGATCAGCTTGCTACAAGCCCTGTCCAGCCTGTCCTTGAACACTTCCAGGGATGGGGAATGTACTACAGTTACTGGAGCAATGTGCAGAATTACACACTTCAGTCACCTGGGATGGAACTAAAGAAAGTGAAAAACTATAACCTGAATTGAATGTTGTTGCAATAAAGCTTTGACACCCCAGAAGTGCTCTGTGAGGTATGTGGCAAACTGGAGTGAAACAGACAGCCAGCAGTGAGAATAAAAGCAACAAAGGGAGACTCAAGAAACAAGGATCTTCTATTAAAGGATGCCACAGCACCACAAAACATTTTCAGTGGCAGCCACATCAGTGTCACACTGGGCAGTCATTGTTTATAGACAGGCAACATGTCATGGGTAATTCCCTGGCAACTTTTAATCTTCCAGAGGAGACTTCTGACAAAGCACAGGAATACATCTGGACTTCTTCATGCCTGGACTGGTAGACCAGCAGCTATTCCAGTACTCAGTCCAGTGTACTTTCCTGTGATTTTAACTGTATTGAAGAGGAATGAATTTCCCATTTGAGTCCCCTGTTCAGTGGTCAGACTGCAGACTCATTTCTCCTCATCTTACTGACAATAATAAGCCATTTTGCTGCTTATTATTCTCCAATAAAATTGTAATAATTTTGTATGACTCTCGGAAGACATGCATTTGCTCTCACAGTGCTGGCATAATATGGATCCACGAAAAGATGGATTGTCTGAATTACTCTTGATCATAGTTAGTGGATTGCCTTCTATAGGATTTTAGGCAAAGTGGGAGCTCTCTGGTGAAAATAAGACAAATTCAGGTAAAATTAAAGGTTAGAGTTGACAGAAGTCTGAAGCTTGCTTATGAATATATTTTTATTATCACAGCAACAATTAACACAGATCCTATTGGACTAGTTCCTCATTCAAAGCAAAACAATACCACACTTAAATGAAGTCTGAATACTTTTTTTAAAAATCATGCCAATTGCATCAGAAACAGCATGCAGGCACTCAAACAACTGAAAATATTCACTTCAGCTGTTTTTGTTCTCCTCAACAAGAACGTTTTCCCCTTTTCATGAACACTTCAGTAATCAAATTACACTAGGACAAATGCTTATAGAAAATGCACAGCAAAACCAAACACTTGACATATTTGCAATTTCCAGATTCCATGTATATCACCAATTCCTGTGTTTATTGGACTGGGAAAAAAAAATCATGGGCTTAGTTAGACAACCAAAACTATATTTCAAACTGGTCCTTACTCAAAGCTAGTGAAGTGAAATGAAGTACTCCCATAGATGTTTTGTAAGGCTCTGGGATACTGCCATTCCTTTGTTCTGGCTTGTTCCAGAAATTTCAGGTGGTTTTCAGACAGAGAAATAAAATGTCTGTGATTATATCAGATGTATTATTCACTGTGAATTCTCACTTCATTTTCCTCTTAAAGTACAGTTCTGGGCAGGAATACAAGGGCAGTATGAGCTGGTCAACAAGCTCCTATTCCCTGTCAAACAGAACATCTTTCTTCTGCTAATCATGTGGCACTGCTGCATCCCACCATGGGTCTAAATTTGCCACTTATAAACCTGTAAGGGTTGTGAACACCCCAGGACGACATCGTGGCACAGCTCACTTCCACATAACTGCATGTTACATATTTATATGCACTGTCAAAATGGTGGGAAGATACAAAACTGTGTTTCACTGGAATCCAGCAGGCTGAGCTATTTATAAATAAGTGCCTTATTTTTGGTGCTCTTCAGTGCAGATGAACAGTGAGTGATGAGCAATTTATGTTGCTGATCACTTGTATCACAATAGAGCCTTGCAGTCTTTTCCTGCAGTTCACAGACTCTGTAAGTTCAGGATCTGTAGTATCCTACAGAGGAAAACAGGACCTCAGAACAAAGACCAGTGGGCAAGATAAAGAGAGGATGAAATGAGCATGCCACACTGAAAATGGAAGAGTAGACAGATAACAGAGCACCTGAAAAAAATATTTGAGCATTCCTGGGGATTCTGGGCATCAATATCCAAAACAGACCCACCACCCATCTATCTCTCAAAAAACAAACTCTCATTGTGAAGGAATCCTTTCCCAAGAGTACTCCACACTAAGGGATTTTCAGTTTAGATAATGGAAGAAAACATTAAACAAAATATGGCTTAATGAACATGAAATAAAAGTCTTTAGAAGAATGACATGCTTGGAAGAAATCTTAGGGGTATAACTGAAGTGAAAAAGGAGGTTTTAATTAACAAGCTTGTAAGCACCCTGTACTCTGTAAATAATTCATGTATATAAAAAGATGATCATAAGGATGACTGAATAATCATCATTTTGCCTTCCTTGTGTTGACTGCTGATGTAAGATTCCTAATCAGATGCCACAGGAGTATTGTTAACCATACCAGCTACCCAGGATATTTCTGTACTGCCACATTGAGATAGGAACTTTTATAGAGGTGATTAATAGGTGTTTTTTCTCTCCCCATTATCTCTGAGGAAGAAACATTTATGCTATGTTTTACCATTTCCCTGGTCATGAACTCTGCAGCAGACACTTTCACAGACCACAGAATAATTTGGGTTGGGAGTGACCTTGAACAGCATTCCATTCCAATCCTCTGCCATGGGCAGGGACACATTCCACCAGGCCAGGTTGCTCAGAGCTCCATCCAACCTGGCCTTCAACACTTCTAGGGACAGAGGATGAGACATCTGAAATTGTCATGCCTCGACACTTCAACAAAAAATACCACTGCTTTCTGCTGTAAGTATTTACCTCTGTTTGCCTCAAGGCTGTCAGTGGGCATCCATTTGTTGCTTCTGTAGTTCATCACCTATCACACACAAAACTTAAGCAGAAGAAACGCAGCCACATAAACCTTTCATCTTGCTGCCCATCTAAGGCAGGGTAAAATCAGCTCTATAGTATTAGCACACTAAAACAATGTAAATCACAGCTAAAACACTTTCAGTGTATTCTCAAAGGAGGGCAGCTCCAAATAGAGGTCAGATTTGTTTTTTTCTCTTCTGACACTTACACTGAGTGCAGAAAATTCTTAAAAACAACTGCTGCCTTACAGAAAGCAGTTATGTATGAGTGAGCCTTACACGCTCAGAAAGTGATAAATAATTATGCTTTCACCTAAAATAGCACCGGAAAATTATCAAACTGTGAACTCTATGATACCAACTTTTCATCTGATTTGCAAAATAAAAAGATCTTTTTAAGCCAGATTGAGTGAGTATGCCATTAAAATCAGTGTAATGCAACTGCTTTATCAGTATCATCACTGAGAGAGGCTGGTGCATAATTCAGCTGCTCTTTCTGGTTATTATTTGCTATGTCTAATAGCTCTTTCTTTGCAAAAAATACAAAACGTCATTTTAAAATCTCAGTTGATGCTTGAAGATCTGTCTTGGCTTTTGACTCTGTCTTGAGTTAGAAAGTCTTGTAAAATGTCGTATAGACAGCATGGGCAATAATTTCCTTCACAGTCTTAAAGAAGCTGGAAGTGGGATAGCATGCCTTCAGGGAAATACTAAGAGTTTAAAATATGCCTGTGCAGCACATTCATAGATTTTTATAATCCACTTCAAATACTTTCCACATTGTAAAACAGGCTCCGGAAATGATCATCATAGATGAAAGTGAGTGAAAAAAGAGTAATAAAAATACCGTAGAAAGAAAAGGAAAAAATGGTGGCTGCTTCTTCTGAGCTCCCCAATGTTTGATTTTTCCTGTATAATAATAAGAACTGAATGATCACAGTGATTTCCCCATTTCCTCTGATTCAGTGTCAGCTGAGGGTGCACCTGTGCCCACCTATGCCCTCCTCCTCCATCCCCTCATCTGCAGCCTGCAGCCACCCAGGACGAAACATTTCAGATAAAAGTTAATTATCCAGCACTAAACTGCACACCAGACCTTTCCAAACTGCTGCCAACTGGAAACCTTCCCATCAGCTTCTGAGGGCTCTCCCACCTCACCATTCTTGCAGCAGGGAGCATCTGAGAGGTTCAGCATCATCTCCCCACTCACTGACAAGGCACTCAGAGCTTGCAGAGGCACAGGATGGCAGCCTGGCACGGGGGATGGCACCTGCTTTCTGCTTGTAGCAGCAGGGCATTCCTGTGCTCCAGGGATGCAAGATGCTCATCAGTGCCTGCATGGACCCACACTGCAGGGAAATGACACACAGAGCTCAGGTCTGAGGGGTGAACATCAAGCCTGAACAGAGAGATGCTCTGGAACTCTGTCTGCAGCCCAGTCCAAGTCTCAAGGCCAACTGCACACAAACTTTTGGTTGCAATGCCCCACAAGTACAGCATGCAACGTTACAATGGCTGTGGTATGTCTGTCTCAGTTCTTCATGAAGAATATTACCAAGAGCAGTGTTATCAGCTTGCTGTGACAGCTCTGAAGCACTTGGGGCCAGGCTGTGAACTTCTGAGTCACACTGATGAGGAGCCCCTTGAACAAGCAGCTTTGCTTGAGTGTGACTCCCTTAATAAATGAATCATCCATCAGCGCTGCCTACTCAAGCTTAAATCCTTCTCCCAGTTCTCCTGCTACTTCCACCATCTGCACATCCTTTCCCTGTGGTGGTGAGAACCAATTTGGCTGACTGACAGGGTTTTGGGGAAAATGTGGAGTCTTTCAGGGCCAGAGCAGAAGTAAAGTACAGTCACTAATGTCCAGAGCTCCAGTCCTTAAGTCCCTGTGCCTGAACCTGCTCCCATTTATTAGGAAATCCCTGTTGGGTACCTAGTGGTATGATGCTGCATGCATCCCAGTAACCTGGTGCTCTGAAATCCTAACCGGTCTGACCCTGGGTCCCAGACCATAATGAGGGACTCTAATCATAACTCTCAGCATGAAGTTTGCAAAAAGGCTTCCATTAATCACACCCAAATACACCAAGGCCTCACACCTTTTGCAAGACATCCCTCTGGCAACAGCAATAAACCATTATCTGCATTTGACATTAATTCCTGTTCCCATCACTGCATCCTAGATGCCGGCTTAATCAGTTTCCTGAGAAATCTGCAAGAGAGACAATGCATTTTGGGGGGATGGGGAATGCTTTTTTGGGCAAGCATTACTCACTGGAAGTAACTATTCTTAGCCAGGGATCAAGCCAGCCCTGTGAATTCAACTCTGATTTGGGCAAGCCATTCTTCTCTGTGCTTGGTGATTCCAGCTTTTTGTCCAGTGCTTTCCTACAAAATTCAGTTCCCTTGTTTTTTGCTGCTAGAACCACAAAATGTAAAGACATAGGGAAGGGCACCTCTTCTTTCTCTCCTCAGTTCAGCTTATTTTCTCCTTCTCTTCCCCTGCGTCACTGACATGTGACATTTCCAGTTTTCTTGCTTCCTTTTCTTGTTTTCTTCCTCCTCTTTTCTCTGGGTGTTTTCAGCTCTTCAGAACAAACTCTGCAATGCACAGCTATTTGTATTGGAGTGAGATCTGATGCACTCTCATTTCATCAAATTGAGAAGACAACCCTTCCACTCTTTAAAAGCCTTTCAGTGAAAGGCTACAGAAACATGCCTTTATAGTCTGAGTCTTTGTTGGAAGGTAAATTTAGGTTTTTTTAAAGGAAACTGCTTTTTCTAGTTTTCTGCTGATTACAATAAATACGTAAATTCCTGATGTGTTATGCCTGGTTTTCTTTCACATTTAAAAGTTGATTGGGAATCCAGAGAGGAAAATAATACAACACAATATAAACACTTTATTTGAGGGTTTAAAACTGTAACTAGATCCAGCACAGTCTTAAGTCCTAAAATTATGTATTTTCAATACTTCATGGGTTTAAATAGTAAACAATTTCTTAAATATACCCTAAAGGAGAACTTTTTAAGGTAGTGTGTGAATTTAATCACAATAAATAAATTTAATAACACATCACAAGATCTTTTATTGATTTCTAGTTTCTGGAGCTCTACTTTCACTGGCTTTCATGAACAAATACTTGGGGGAAATTATATTAAATACTCCAACTTACTTTTCTTTGTTAACAATCTGTTCAGTACAGTAATTTATGTACTCATATAGAATCTGACAACAGGTTGTCTTTAAATTTGTCTATTCTAGGCAAAATTATAATTTTTACTTAGTGGATTAAGCCAAGTATTCTTTGATGTTTCTTCTGATAATGCCTGTCCTTCAGCAAAGTAACAATCAATGATTTAACGCTGTCACAATTTAGTCACTCATCACTGACAGGAGTTTGTGCAGTGTGTTATGAAAGACCTAGCAGCAAGGAAGACATTGTTTTGTGAACACCGAGAATAGAAAAAAAGAGCCAAACCCAAAATAAGTATCATGTATGGCACTGAATTTGATGTTAACTCAGCTTTTCTGCATCAAAGAATCAGCATGAGATAAGGAATGAGAAAATCTTGTTACTGGCCAGCTCTGAATGAGTGCTATCCCAGCAGACTTCTGGCTCTTTCTGTCGCCAAGGGCTTTAAAATTAAGAAACCTCAGGAGAACTGAAGTTAAACATTCTCACCACTTCCCTGCATTCTGAAAAGGGATTTTTTTCTACAGGTTTGATTAACTGGATCTTCCTTAAACTCTTTAACTCCAATAAAGAGACTAGTTTGTGTTTTTTCTCCCTTTCTTTGTTCCATGCAAAGATTTTTGATAGAGGAAATATCACTGGGGTCTCTGGCTGAAAGAGAAGCAACTGGGCATTTGTTTGCACATCCTCTCAATTTCTGTCCTCGATTCCTCTCAAGACCCCTCTCATAAACCCTCCTGAAGTACACAAAAGGCAAATGACACACACTATTTACTCAGTGTCGGGTCAGGAGGGTCCCTGGCCACAGAGAAAGACTGAACACATATTCTTCATCTACACAGAAACTAGCACAAGCTCCCAATATCTGGACTAAGACAGATTAGCTGTGGCAGTTTGAATGACCAGAGCCTGCAGCCAAATGTGTGTGTTGCATTCTCTCCCTTGAAAATGGAATTATTAAAACTTTCTCCAAAATCAAATCCACTTTTCTGCAAAAACGAAATTCTGTCTCTGAGAAGGAAACAAAAAAAGTGTCTCTGGGCATTTAGTTGGGCAGAAGCTTTCCCACATCTCTGTCCCTTTGCTGTAATTTCTGCTTGCCCTCACTGCAATGCATAGTCTGTGTCTTGCAGTCAGTATGACTTCTGAGGACACTGTATTCACAGTTTCCAAAAAGACCTGCAATTCCTCATCCAGGCTGGTCTGATATATCTATAAATAAGGAAGCTGTTAAAAAACCCCACTTACTTCTTTTAAAAACAAAAAATTAAATATTATAGGCAGTTTCTTTTGACAGCATCTGTTCTGAGGCTGAGCTTGCTTTTTACTGGAAAATTCAGTTTAATCTGGAACTTTGATTTGGTTTATTTATTCTTTTGGCCTCTTTTGAAGTCATAGCAGAAATCACTAGCACTGCAGTTTCAGTTCCTTTAAGAAACTAGGTAAAGCACAGTCTGGCAGGGACTGATGACTTGCAATTACTCTATTCAGTTTAGTTACTCTGAGAAGATTCCTTTTCATGTTAACAGACATCAGAAGTCCTGATTTATCTGAAACCCACTAAAAATGCTCCTTTGAATTCAGAGAACACTGCTGCAAACATGACCTCCCCTGTGTTTCTGATACTATCACCAACAAAATGGATATTACAGGCTATTCTTCCCAGACTCAGCTCTGAGCTGTACTACTAGAAGCAATATCACTGTATTTATTTATGCTTCATGTTCTCTGGATCTCTTCCCTGTTCCATTCATGGGAAAATTATTAATGACATTGGCAATCTTGGAAACAAAAGATAAAGTGCTTCTCTTGATACAAACATACATAAGGTGACAAGCCTTGCCTCAGTGGCATCAGTGCTTGTGAAGATGCCTTCTCCAAAATAATGAGCTGTCAAAGTTTCATTGCAATTTGCATCTGTGTTAGTAGTGAAGAAATCCAGTGCTATTTTTTTTCCCTTGCTGAATGACAGTGTTAAATTGTTACTTTTGCTCACTGAGTGTGAAAATTTACTGAAATGACAGTAAAGTCGGAAAAGTAAACAGCATTTTTTCAGGTCACAAAAGCACTTGGATATATTGTTAGTGTACATTAACAATTAAATCACAGATATAAAATGAAAAAAGTGTGTCACATTTTACTCTGTGTAGCCTCCCTTGAAACCAACACACTCCTGAACCTTTAGAATACGCTATTGCTTTGTGGGAGGAGTGCAGTACCACACCTTGTGGTGCCTGTTGTCTTGTGATCGTTCATGGCATGGAAAAAGACTTTGCTCTCTTTTTTTATCCTCAGGGTGGTAGAATTTAATGAGAAATTGATTTTTAAATATGTTTGAGCAACGACAGAACTTCTGAAAACACTGTCTAGGTATCTTAGGTGACTGTAGCTGCCCATCTGTGGTGCTCTGTATTCCCCTGATGTTACACGTCTGAAATATTACTGTCCTCAAACACCACAGAGACAAGAGGCAGTATTGTTGAAATGTATTTAATTTCTGGATCTTTACCTTCCCTTTTATTCTATTGCTTTTTTCCATGTTAGAGGAGATTTGCTCCAAGATCAACGTGCTTTTCAATTACAGTGAACATTTGCCTGTTATAAACTTCTGCATGAAATAATGACATTAACATTCAGCAGCAGTACAAGACATTGCATGTGTATGCTCCTGTCCCGTTGTAGTGTGGAAAATGAGACTTTGCTAGACATTACTACCTTTAGATCACCCTAATAAAGAATTTCAATATTAAGGAGAAGCAGTATGACACAGCATCTAGTGAATACTGGGTTTGTTATGTTTGCCATGGTCTTCACATGAACACAGTACAAAATGCCCTCCAAGGGCAAAACAAGTTTTGGGTCTGCTCCTGTGCCTTTGTGGAAGGAAGATATCTGCAGGCATTCCTAAGGGCATGCTGCAGTGATTTTGTGGGAGGGAAGATGCTCTGTCCAAGCATCAGCAGGAGGGGTGATCCCAGGGATGCCAAGTCAGAAGCAGGGTTAGAAATCAGTCTTCTTTTCTTCTCTGGATATCTGCATGTTGGGCCTATCAGTAAAATCTGCCCTGTCCACAACGATGTCATGTACAACTGCCTCCTCCAAGATGGCCTGTCAGTAGAAGAACCAATCTGCAACTCCAGCTCTACAGAGACAGGAAGGTGACAGGTCTGTGGCGTGTTCATCTCATGTCAGTGCTGGTGTGGGACTGTGAGCAACACAAAACCCCTGCCTGCCACAGAGACTGCCAACAACTCCAGGGACTTCTGGGTCCAAAATGCTCTTGGAAATCCTGTAACTCTAGAACTATGCAGGGCAAGGCTGCTGTAGCACTGCCTCCAGCATTAGCCTAAGAATGGTATGTAATAACTGAAAATATGAAAAAAACAGCGTTCAGAAAGATGTCAGCCCTTTCAAGACAACCATGATAGACCAGCACACTTGAATACAAGTGCCTGCTGGCCTTTGAGCAAGTCTGAGTTGTTTTTTTAAAGCCATAGATCCTTGAAAAGTAATTTTTTTAAAACTCAGCCCAAAAGAAAAACGGAGTCCGTGCAGCACAGGTGCAGTGCCAGGCATTGGTTTCACTGTCACTGAAGACGATGCCAGTTAAAGTCTGCTTAAGAACAAAGCCTTGATTTGGACAGACTGATCCTTTGGGCTCCACACTGAGAACAATCTGAAAGTTGAGCAGGAGCTTTGAAATCTGTGGAAAGCAGCAATGAAATCTAACCCTGTGCTGTATGTGTTGAACACATCCTGTGAACTCAGGCAGCTTTGGGTGAACTTAAGACCCTTCTCTGAGATGGAAGATAAAATAATGCTAACAGCCAGAGCAAATCCTGCGCTCAGGATTTGGCCCTCAGGGAGCTTTGGCTGTTGCCTCCAGCACCATTGTGCCTGCAGCTGCAAGGCTGGTAGATGTAACAGGAAACCTGGATGCTACTGGCACCATCAACAGCAGAATTCAGCAGCACTGATTATTACCCCCGAGTTTCTACTTAAACCTAGAGAGATCTGAGTTACATGGGTTTTGCTGAGGTAGAGAAGCCTAGCTGAATTAAAGGGCTGCAAAAGAGCTGGAGAGGGGATTTTGACAAGGACACAGAGTGACAGGAGAAGGGGCAGAAGCTTCAAAATACCAGAGGGCAGGGCTGGATGGGATACTGGGAGGAAATCCTTGACTGTGAGGGTGATGAAGCCCTGGCACAGGTTGCCCAGGGAGGCTGTGGCTGCTCCATCCCTGGAGATGCTCAAGGCCATGCTGGATGAGGCTTGGAGCAGCCTGGTCTGGTAGAAGGTGTGGAAGGGGATGGAATGAGATTCTCTTTAAGGTCCCTTCTGACTCCAGCCATTCTGATTCAGACCAGGATACAGCAGTCACATCTTCAGTTACAGACTAGGAACTACCTAAAGCCAACTTTTTCTACCTTTTCTGTCACAATTCAAACACACAAAAGCTGAAAAAAACCCCAAACCCATAGAAATTAGATCCAGACTGTGGTCTGTATTTGTTTTTGCAAAGCAAATTCACTTGTGTTTTCTAATTATATTTTGAAAGCAAAGTTCAGCTACCTCTTTTTACATCAAACAGCTATTTATCCTGTACTTAAAAGGCAGTTGTACCATTTTACTTATGACTTCCCTTGCACAGGCTTTACAGAATAGAGCATTTTCTTACAGCTCTTTTACCTGAAGATGATTCCTGACATCAAATGCAGTTCCAAAATACTGTATCTATCACCTTCCTCCAGAGTGTGTGACACTAAGTTACATGTCTTTGTATGATAGAAAGTTTAGCTCTTGATGCTACTTCTGCTTGTGCCTAAGAGTTTTGTCAAACACAAAGAATTCCAGTTATACTATTTGTGCTACAAAATCAAGCAAACAGGAGTGCAGTTTCCACTACTTTAGTTAGGCAACTCGAACTGGCAAAAATCTGATCTAGTACCAACGCATGAACTAGAGGTGAAACTGAACTACAGAAATTCCTGGCACTTTAGCTCAGCTCGATGCAAAGTCAAGTTACACTGAACAACTTCCCTGAGAAGTGTCACCTGGTGCCCAACCTGCAGTGCCCGTACACAGACCACAGCATTAAGACCCAAAACAAACACTCGGAAAGCCGTTCGGGGTTTTTTCGGTTTGCCTTTTTTTTTTTCTTTCCCCCTTAACAACCTTTTCTTGATATGCAAAGCATCTCCCGGACCCCCCTTCTGCTCTCGGCTCTGCAACTAATCGCAGTGTGTGGCTTCGGGCTAGCAACTTCGCTTGTGCCACCGAGCTCTTGCCTGCCTTTCCACGGAGAGGACGCTCCCGGCCACCCCGGGGCTAACGCGGAGCAGCGTGCGAAAGGAGGGAGGGACCGAAGAGCGATGCCGGGGGCCCCGGGGTCCGAGCACTTCTCCCTCGGTCAGAATCCTCCTGCCGAGACCCCTGCCCGGCCCCGACGCCCGTCCCCTTCCCCTGCCCCCGCTTTCTCCCCGTGCCCCCGGCGCCTTACCAGGCTCCGCCGGGGGAACTCGCCCAGCACGATGCTGACCACCGGGATGCGCAGCGCCGCCGAGATGAAGTCCAGCTCCAGCATCTCCCCACGGCTCTGCGGGAAGGCGAGGATGGCTGAGACCCCCTGCACCACCACGGTGTGGCAGAGACTCTGCAGGAAGGAGACGGGGTCGTTGCTCCAGGAGGCGCTGGCTGAAGAGAAGGGGAAGAGGGGCAGGTCGCCCAGCCCCGCCTCGATCGCCATCACCACCTCCAGGGACAGGTTGTAGGGCAGCAGCCCGGGCACGCCGTTCAGGTTGGCCACGGCCAGCAGCAGCGCGTCCCGCGGCGAGGGGGGCGTCCGCCGCTGTGCCCCGCCGCCCCCCGCCCGCCGGCCCCGCGGCCCCTCGGGGCGCCCGCCCGACGCCTCCCCGGGCCAGGCGGCGGCGGCGGGGGCGGCCCGGGGCTGCAGGTGGGTGGCCCCCACTCGCACCGTGTGCCCGATGCGCCGCAGGATCTGGCAGGGCTGCGGGTGGGACGCGGAGCCGGGCACCGCCGCCAGCACCAGGGCGCAGGGCGGCAGCAGCAGCAGGCACGCCCGGCCCAGGACCCCGCGCACCCCCGGCCGACACATGGCCGGGAGCCCCCCGCCGCCGCCGCCTCCCCCGGCCCCGCCGCCCGCATCAAGCGCCCCGCGGGCGGGCGACAGCGGCATCAGCCGCGGCGGGCGAGCCCCGCGCAGAGCCGCCCCCGCCGCCGCCCATGGGGCCGCCGCCGCCTCGCCCCCGCCCCGGGGCTGCGGGGAGGCTCAGCCCCCGGACCGCCCCCCTCGGTTCCGTGGGGCCGGCAGACACCCGACCCCCGCCCGGCTGCCCCGCCGGGAGCGGGATGCTGCCCTGCCCGGCTCCCCCCCTCCGCAGCCCGGGCGGGCTCTGCGCCGCTCCGTTCCGCGCTCCCCGCTCCGCGCCCCCCGGCGCGCCCCTGCCCGGCTCCCCGCGCTGCTCCGCGCTCCCGGCTCCGCTCCACGCCTCGCAGCGTCTCCGCCCCGTAATCCCAGCCCGGCTCCCTGCGCCAGCCCCCTGCCCTTGTCCCCCCGCAGCCCTCGGAGCGCTTCCCGCCGGCTCCGGAGCCGGGCAAAGTTGCCGGTGCGGCTGCGGGCGGTCGCTGGGCGGCGCTGCGCTCCCGCCGGGGGGGACGGCGAGCGCCGGCCCCGCTCGGCTCCTCCCCGGGCCGCCCAGGGGAGGAAGGGGCTTGGGGGGCCGCCCCTCTGCACGCCCGGGGGAGCGTCCGGGGACGGCCCCTCCGGAGCCCTCGGTGCTGCCGCGGGGCGCCCCCCTCTCCCCGCCGGAGCGGCGGAGCTGTTTTTCGTGTCCCAAGGGCTGCGAACCGAAGGTGCGGCTTCGGTCCCCCCTCGGATGGAGGGGGAGCCGTGTTTGCCGCTGCCGCTTGTTGTGGAAAGCAGCGCTGACAGTGCCCGGTGCCTTCCCGTGCGCTGCTGCTTCAAACGGAACCGATTTCCGACATGTGGGACCCGAGATCGTGATTCCGCAAACACGGGGCACTTCCTGACACGGCTTTTAGGACAGGACACCCTTGTCCTAAAGGAAAACAGGGCAGAGCTGAGATGGGCGTTTGTGTGCGTGTCTGAAAGGATCGGGGGAAGTCCCCGTCCTTGTTTCAGTTCTGGTAGATGGGTTTAATCCTGGGCTGTGGGAGCCGTGCAGACCCCAGGTCTGAGACTCTGATCCTGTGCTTGGGGCATTGACACGTTGCACTGGTGTGGTGGATCGCAGGGATCCCAGAGGAATCCCTCTCCTCAGCCACGCGGAGGAAATCATCTCACGGCTCTCCTCGGCAGCGAGGCGGAGGCTGCCAGCTTGAGTACACCTGGGTGTATTTTCTGCCCGTGGGACTGCTGTCTTCTCTCCCCGTCTGAGTCCTGGGTGCAGTGCAGCGTCCTGCATGGGAGAATGGCTTGAGACATTCACTCCTGGAGTGTTTAGACATCTTTCGGCGCCTCCTCCAGCAGTTTACCCTGACCCAGTGTTTTAATTTAAGACCTTCTTTGGATATTAACTTTCTTTCCCCTTTTTTTGAGGTGTATCTTCAGAGATATTTATGAAGAAAAAGAAAACAATAGAATCACAGAATGCTTGGGGTTGTAAAGGACCTTAAAAGGCCACTTACTCAAACCCTCCTGATATAAGGGGAGCATTTTCAAGTAGATGGGGTTGCTCAAAGCCCCATTCAGCCTGACCTTGACTGCTCCCAGGGATGGGGCAGTCACCACATCTCTGGACAAACTCTGAAAATGTTTTACTACCCTTGCTGAAAAAACTCTGTTGTCCCCCCTTGGTTTTTCTTCCATTGATATACACAAAATCTGCATAGAAATAAACACTTCCCATCATGCTACATGAAAGAGGAGGTCACTGCCTCCCAATAGGTCTGAACTGTGTGTTTCCTGATTTAAATTCATCTTTCTTGAGCAGGGGTCACCAGAGGTGTACAAAGTCTTCAAAGCAAGGTCTTACCCAGGTCTTGGGCAGTCGTGCTGCTGTTTCTCTGTCTCTAAGTCCTTTCCCCCTTCACGTCCTCATCCCCAGCACACTGACTTCACCCCTGCCTGTTGTTACCTTCCCAGCGCCCTGCAAGGCTCGTGCTTCTCTCACACTGCTCTCTCTAAATTGGTACAAGGTTTCACAATTGGTTCCCAGCATGGAAAAATACAGAGGAGAGCATGGTGGTCTGCAGGCCGAGAGTGCACCATGTTCCACCTGTAGGGGTGAGCTGATAGTTTGTCTGAGTTAGCAACAATTTCCTATTTCCCCTTTTCTTTTTCCTTTTTTCTTTTAGCCTTGTAATCACATTTTTGTTTCTTGTCTGGTCAGCCTGGCTTCTTCTTGTCACTTTTCCTCATTTTCTTTGAAGGAATGGATGGCTTGTGTTAACACAGGTGTTCCAAGTCTCCTCTGTTAGCAATAAGGAATTATTGGCTGGAAGAATTGGCTTTGGGTATAGTAAATCTCACACACAGTGTGTAGAAAACTTTTCCTTTTTCCTGAGCCGCAGGAGTTACCTTTAGGTAGTGAGAAAGAGATCATTTGAGATTTGTACAGCTCCAGAGGTCTTGTCTTTATCTGCATCCTGCTTGTCAGGTTGGAAAAAAAATAACTGGTAAGCACATAAATTTTCTGTTCTGTAGCTAGATAATTACTAGTTTTCATGTGGGAATTACTTTTATAAGAAATGGTGACTCTTCTATGTCCTAAATTGTCATTCATTTAAAGCTTCGTTGTATGAGAAAATCTTCCTTTGGCTTTTGGGCACAGGTGACACTAATTTAAAAAAGCACATGCTTCAGGAAAGCTAATCAGCCTTATTATTTGAAGAACTCTGAAAATTACACTAGAAACCAATTAGAAAAATGAAGTCATTCAGTATATTTTTTTTCTTCTTGTTTGCTTGCCATTTTTCTAGTCAGTTTTTAATTTGTTTGGGTTTTGTTTTGTTTATTGGGGTTTTTGTTTGCTTGTTTGTTTTTCATTTGTGGATAATTTATGACCAGATTGTGATATGATTTTTTTTGGTCATCAGTGCTACTCTGGGGATTATGGCTGTAAAGAATTTGTGCTCTGGATTCAGTTTTGAGCAAGTCATAGCAAGTTGTCACTGTTAGAAACCTGAACTGTACAGAGTGGTCAAACTTTTGTTGGTAATGCTTGTGACTCAAATGGCTCTTCATCTTGAAAGTATCTTTTCAGCTTCATTATTTATAGCAATAAATAAATTACGGATTTGTCTTCTCTGACATTTGTGTTTATTTTTACTCTTTGCTCAAATATTTCTGCTAATAAAATTCTCTGCAATGTCCCTGATATAAAAAATTGCTTGAACACAGGCTCTGTTTTTCAGAGCACATTAAGTACTCCTTGAGTAGTGCTCTGTGAGAGGCTGGAATATTTCCAGAAAGTGCCCTGAGAAAGGATATAAATGCCACCAAAGTTTATATATTTGGAAAATTGTGTCATTATTTTTTCTGCTTTTTTTTTCATAAATATTCATGTGCAGAAGAGCAGAATTGTTTTAGTCTAATAAAATACTTGGAGACTGCTATCAGTTGCACCATGCTTTTCAGAAGTACTGCAGTCCCTCTTCCAGAGCTGAATAAAATACAGAATATAATTTTTGACAGAGTTGTTGACTTTTCAACTTCACGCTGAGGACTGGCTGCCTTCAACACTCCTCCCTCATTTTCACCTTCTCACGGTGGTTGCTGCCATAGAAATGTCCATTCTGCTCTATTTTTTTTTGTGTGTGTGTGTGTGTGTGTTAGTTATTCAACTGAAACAAGACCAGGCAGACCCAGGCAAATGGATTTGCCTCCTCTGAGCTGGTTGTCACCCTGTGTAACCATGAGCAGAGCAGTGCTGGTGGCATTGATTGCTGGAGAGCTGTGGCCACAGAATTTATTCCTCCTTGATCTGTGTCAGAGCATCACAGCTAGAGTTGGTGAAAGCCCTTCAGCAACGAAAAATGCAGCAGGGAAATGTGATTAAAATCACCACTCGTATTTCTCTTGCTGCTCTTTCCGCTTGCTTGGCTCACTGTCATTTCTTTGAAGTAGGGTTGGTTTGTTTGCTTTCTGGGCTGCAGAACATTTGTCCTGTGTATATCACAGTGACCTTCTACAGAGCTTTTTTCCTCTGAGAAACTGGGCTTGTTTGGAAATAGGTTATCACAGTCCTTCTGTCCAGCTCTGTGTTCTTCTGCTCCCATTGCTGAGAAAAAACCCCAAGGCCTTGCAGAGTGTGATATTACTTAAATTCATGCTCATCTCCCTCCTTTTTGGCTGCTCACATCTTCTGAAAGGCCCAAGTCACGAGCTGAGCTGCAGGACTCCTCTCACTGTCTCTTTAGCCTTGGAGTGGGTGAGAGATTATTTTGGGTCAGCCTGGGATGATTCCCCCCTCCCCTCCCCCCACCATTTTCATAATCATAGCTAGAAAATGAGAAATGAGAGGGAAAAATAAACTGTTCAAATAAAGTTAAGCCTTTCATTTACTAGGAATGGACTATTTTGTTTCTATTAAGATGATCCAATTTATCTAAACACAGTTTCCAAGATTTCAAAATGCTGTGTTTTTCATTTGAATTGCCACTTGAAGGGAAAAAAAAATAGTCCTCTGGATGTTCCTTACTTTCTGTCCTCCACAGTCTTTCACCAGCCAGGAAAAATAAATTTGCAAAGACTTTCAGATATCTAAAATTGCATTAAGGATGTTGTGTGTTATGTTTGAAAACCTTCACGTTGCTGTGGTGGATCATCAGTGCACTGGCTGCTCCAGCCTTACTGTGGGATGGATGCTGATCCTGAAGGAGTCAGGGAAGGGCTGAGGCTTCCTGTGTGCAGCACATGCTGTGCTCGTTCTATGTTATCTTTGCAGATGGAGATCTGCATGGCTGACATCACGAAAGGCTGAGCTGGCTGTGGGGGGAGGTCCTGTGAAGATAAGATGTGAAGAACAGAACAAGGCTGTGTGACTGAAAATTTGAAGGACAGCACAGGCAAAAAATGAGTTTTGCCTGTCTTTAAAGTTCTCGTACCTGCATTCTCTAATAGTCTTCATGAGGTAAGTGCTACCACATATGTGACTGAAGTACTCAACTGTCCACCCTGATCCTGCTGTTTGAAGCTGGAGGAGGGGGTTAAGTTTGGGCTGTCTGTCAGGAGGGTAGAAATTTCACCTAGCTAGGAGGGACCCCCAAAACAAACCAGATGGAGACAGATGAGTGGATACTCTGTTCTCCCTTCTCTCAGGGGAGGACACCTTCTTGGTAAGCTTCTTTGTAGGATTACTATTACCCAGGTTAGTACAATATTATGGTTTTTATTAGAGTTCTCTCATAGCTGGTATGTTCATCCATGGCAGTTCTGAATCTGTTATTTTTGTTCTTTCAATAAACTGCACTGTTTGTGAATCTGTGATCATGACTGTTCCTACTGAACGTGACCAGGCTGATGGTGTGGAATTGCTTTTAACCAGAACTGAAGCCCAGGCACACCCAGCCCCTCTGATCTGCAAGAGGGTTTATTTTCTGCCAAAATTAATGTATTAACTCTTAATGCCTGCAAAAATCCTTTGGTGGGCAGGCCTGGTGTCAAATCCTAACAACTGCTTTGAAGCCAAATGGATTTTCACCAATGAGGGCTGTGTGCTACTTTACTGCCTTGCAGGAGAGGCAGAGGCAGTTTTTGTTACCTGAACAAAACTTCCACTTTGTTTCTTTTGGCAGTATAAATCCAGACAGGCTGATCCTGTCAGAGGGTGCTCAAGAAGTGGGTGAGGAAAACAGGCAGTCAACCATGCTGTCTCTGTGGTCCCTCTTGGCTACAAGAGCAGCAGGGAGCCTTGTAACATTGACAGGAAGGGTCACAGAGCTCACCACCCCCTCTGGCTTTGATAGTCTCCTCTCTAAATCTAATGCTACCATGGAAAGACCTCAGTACATTCCAAGTACCCATAAATAAAACAAAAAACAAACAATCAAAAAAACCCCCCCAAAAAACCCCAAAACAAAAAAAAACCCAAACCCCCGAATGTCACTAGTACTCAGTCACAGCTTCATTCTACCACTGGGACTGACTGAAGGTGCCTAAAGCAGAAACAAATACTCACAAATACTCTGTGAGCCCTGTTTCCACTGCCAGGATGTGGGAGGAAGTGTTCAGCTGCATGTGACAGCATCGCTCTCTCTGTCAGTGTGAGTGATCCAGTCGATTGTTTCTATTGCTCCCTCTCCGAGGTGGCAGTGTATATTTTTCTAAACAACTAGCTGTAAAACCTTCTTGAGATCCCCACTTGCCACATATTTTGTTCATGCTGTGTGCTTTGAGTTTGATGCTTAGTCATGTTTTCCTCCTTGCCCGTTGTTTTTAATAGTCCCTGTTGTTCTCATCTTGGAGATGAATTAATCCCAGGCAGAGGGACAACTGGAAGAGAAACCACTATAGTGACTTGGTTGATTAGTAAACATCTGGCTAGTACCTTGATCCTCTATGTGAAGTTTCTGTCAGTGCCTTTAGTTATTTTTACTTGTGAATCTATTCCATTCTGTCAAAATTTCTGTCTTGTTTATTCATGTGACAGTGATGGAAGCAGCTCCAGTGGACAGGATTGGTCACAGCACAGTTTGCAGTGTCGTGGTGGGTGGCACAGAGAGTTTTTAGAAGGTTCTGGTCTTAGGCAGGTGATGATCTGGGAACCAGGAGATGCTTGGATATAAAAGCTCTGTCTTGGGTCTTGAAGTCTTGCGGAACCAACTGTACAGGAAGAGCTGTCTGGATATTCCAGACCTGAAGGTAAAGCAAAGACCAGGCCAGAGCCCTGCCAAAGAAGAACCAGCTTTATGCCAGGAAGATGCTATCCCCAGTATCCACAGTGAGTTGTTGAAGATGAAAAGTCATCTCCACTGCTCATTCCCTGAGCTGGCACGCCCTGGCCCAGGGCATGAGGCTGGTTCTGGAGTGGTGTGCTCATGTGCTTGTGTCTTTGCTGCGAGCACATCAGGTTTTTACCTGAATTTTTTCAGCAGACAGGCTCACAAAATAAAGGTTGCTCCCCCAATTTTTGTTCTAGTAAGAGATCCCCTATCGTGGCTCTGCTCAGGACATCCCTCATGTAAACAGGATGCCATTCCACGGACTTTTGTAGGACCAGACTGGATTTAATGCAACTTTCCCTGTATGTTTTACTTCTTTATTTCAAGATGACACTTTTAGTGCTTGTGAAGATTCAGGGAGGTGGGAAGAGAAAAATAAAAAATCTTTTTGAAGTCAGTGTCAAAATTGTTACTGGCATCAATGTCATTTGAGTAGTGAGGTCAGACAAACACCTCACAGAGCAAACACAGAATTTTGAAAAAAATATCAATACTGCTTTGCTGGCACCATGATACCTCTGCATTATATCTCCCCCCTGCTCTGAATTCTGCAGCAAATATAAAATTATTACAGGCTGTGTGCAGCCCTTGCACTGCTCTGGTTGGCTTCAAAAGGCCACTTGGTGTAAACACTCAATAAAGATGAATAAAGACTGTTTAACTTTCAGGGGAAGGCTTCAATTTCCACAAGGTTGGGAGGGCACCCCACTGCTGCATCACTCTGGCAGGATCACAGGCTTTTTACTGTTTGTCCCCTTCTGCTCCCTTTGGCTTAGAGGTGGGGTAAACGAGGCGGGGAATAGTAAGAAATCACAAGGGCTTATCAAAGTTGAATTATAAGAGTGGTGAAAAAAACCCCAGGAAAAGACAGAACAAGCAAGCTAAGGGAAAGGCCACAACAGCATGTATTTAAGAAATAATTTACCCAATTTGTCCAGCTAAACAATTCTGTCAAGTTTACTGAGGGCTGCAAAATCGGCAAATTGCCTGTCTCCTCGGAGAAGCGTAGAGGCAAGGTGGGTTTAACCCTTTTGTTTGCTGCTTTAGAAACTGGCTTTGTAAACCCTTCCTTAAATCAGCTGGGATGCCTTTACCTAAATTACTGGCTTTAATGAGGATATCTGGTACAAGCAAAAGTGGATTTGGGCAGGAGTCAGCCACATTCTTGGAAGTCTGTGGGCTCGCTCGTGCCTCTGGGCGCTGTCTGGAGCTGCGCAGCAGAAAATGCAGCTTGCCAGGAGTGCCACCTTGAAACAAATTTGAGTCCCTGTGAGGATACAGACCTCGTGCAGAGCTCCCTCCCAGCCTCCCAACAGCAGAAGATACCTCCTTGAATCCAATGTGTCCATTCTAGCCTCCAGCCAAACGTGGTACCCACACCTGTGGACTGAGTCTTGTATTGGTTGTGGTATTGAGGAGCAGGCTGCTGATCACTTCAATAATTTGTTTTGTCTGCTGTGGTCTAGATTACAATTAAATCCCCTTCAAGGTGGTATCAGAAAAACATACGTGACAAAGAAAATGTCTAAGAAGGGCAAATAATTCTGAAGTTTGGCAGGATTAGGCTCACACAGGAGATTATGCTGGCAGAAGGAAAGTGTCTGTAAAATGCTGACACATGAGATAAAGTACAAGTGAGAATGGCACTCACCCAAGGTTGTGGGTTTAGGAGGAAATAAATGAACTGGATATGTGGCTTTTGTTCCAAGGAGCCTTTAAATAATGTGAGGCTGGATGCTCTCCTGGTAAGGTGGTGCAGGAGAAGCAACCAGACATGTAAATATGACAAATGGTTTTTGTCATACTCCAGAAGCAACCTAAGAACTGAAGAATTTACACAGGCTGCCTGATGAAAACAGAGCCTGATCTTTATAAAGTCTGTTTTGGAAAACACAAGTCCCCTTTAACAACACACTCACAGAATTTCCAAGCACAAATGCTGGTGTCAAATTATTCCTGTTGTGCAAGTGTGCGCTCTCAGAGCAAGCTCAGGTATTTTTAAAGTGGTGCTGGATAGCAGAGGATAGATATATCATGTGAAAAGAAAGAATAGAGACAGCTTAGGCTTTATGATGTAATCCTGGGCTTTTCAGCTCTCTCTTATACACTCTGTGAGTCTTTTATGAGTTTCCATTTCTTGCTCTCAAACACAGAGCTCAGCACTCCTCTGGCTCATCACATGGTGACCCTGGGAATCAAACACCTCTGAGAAAAAGCGCACCACTTTTGCAGCACCGGAGAATCTTGAATCCAACATCCTCTTGGCAATTTGCTTTAAGCACCTGAGAGCTCTTTGATGAAGAGGAAGGAAGTCAAGGTTTTCCTCTCTTGTTTGCAAACCTGGAGAAAAGCTAAATGTCAGTTGTAACTCTTATAGATGGAGATGCTAATGTGTGAACCTCCAGAGAAACCCCCAAAGCATCAGAAATGAAGGCGTAATCATAACATATTGAACTTACGGTTTTGTGTGTGTTTATCAGAAGCTTAGGTGTCCCTATCCCTTGACAAAGGACTGTGGAAAAAAACCCCTGCATTTTTGCTTTTCATTAAAGGTACTGAATAGGAAGATAAAGTAGTTCCTGCTCATTGCAGGGAGATTGAACCACATGACATTTAAAGGTCCTTTCCAACCCAAACTAATCCGTGGTTCTGTAATTATTAAAAAAGGCTCTTCAGTGAGCTCACTCTTTTGTCTTCTGTATTTAAAAAAGTTTTTTATGTGAGAAGTTGGTTAGGTTGATAAGACTGTGGAGAGTTTAGATGCCAGGCCTCCAGAAGAAAGAAGTTTTCCTGGTCATTTCCACAGCTTCTGTAACTGAGCTGAGAGTGAATCTGCTACATGCCTCCAGGAATAAAGAGATTGCAGGCTACTGATGATCCAGTACTCTGGATTAGTTTAGCTGCTTCTCTCACTTATAGAGAAGCAAAATTATGGTCTGTCCTTGCTGTGTTTTATCCCCAGCTGGCAGCCACAGCCACACAGCTCCTTGCTCACTCCCAGCCCTGTAGGATGGGAAGGAGAGTCAGGGGAGGGGAATCCCCCAACACCTCAGGGACTGAGATGAGACCTATTTCATAGTTGAAACCAGGACAATTCCCATCCCTTACGCACCACTTAGGTCACACCAGGTCTCACACTTCCTAATGCACCATTAACTTTCTGATCTTTTGACAGACTTTCTCACAACTATCTTTCCTTTAGTTTATGGACCATCTGTATAAAAGTCCACTGAGTTTCTTTTTAAAATGCCCAGAATATTTAATTCCTACTCAAATTTATTTAATCTACTGTAATTAAAATATTGCCATTCCTGCCTGAAAATCCAAGAGTAAGGTGCAGAGTTTGTACAGTAAGAGGATAATCAGAGGCTTCTTTTTTCTCTTAGTGGCATCAGTTTGGTGTTATTCCTGTGTAAACTTGTGTTTGTAGCACATTTAATGCTATTTTACACACAGCAAAATTCACACTTAGCACACTTATTTCGTATTAGGGGAAGTCTATCTATGGCAGACTGAATGCAATAACTTGTAATTTTCAGGCTGAAAACCAGTCCGAACCACAGTAAATCATGGGAAAAGTGACAAACATCAGGGTTTAAATATATGCAATATGATGAAATTTTTAGCTTTCCAGGCTGAGACAACACTTTCACAACTCTTATCAGCCACAGCAATGAAATTATACAGCTCTCCAATTATTTTTAAAATCCTCCTTTATGCCCAGAGCAGTGTGCAGTTTTAGCATGACAATGACATAGGCACAATAAATAAAGCACTGTAAAAACCCCCCTGTACTTTATTACTTCACTTGGTGTAGTTGTTAAATCCTTCTCATCTTCAATAACCCTCAAATCTATCAGTGCCCATTTCTGTGATATTCCCTGAACACAAAGGTTATAAGTGTATTGCTTATTTCGGTTTCAAAATCAAAAACCACAGGATTTTTGCTGCAGTACAGTGCCAAAAAAATTACAGGAGGCAAGGCTAGGCTGCTCCATGTTTTCCAATTTAAGTTGTACCATAGTTGGCATTTAATTTAATTTAAAGTTAATTTAAAAATGTGTGTACCTGCAGAGACACTCACAAAACACATTCAAAACCCCAGACCTGGGGTTCTCTTGGCCAGGTTGTGACCCAACAGGTGCCAGTGTGTGGGAGAAGGCTGATTTTGAGTAGTACTTGGGGGTCACAGGAAGAGTTGGAGGATGGAAAGGCAACCAGGACCTCGAGTGGGGAAGGTACATGCAAACATCCCATTAGTGCAGTTCTGAGCCACCTCCATCTCCACAATTATAGAAAAAAAATCTAGAAACTTCAAAATATGTCTGCAAAGGGCATTTAAAAACTGCCTCTGGGTCCCAATGTAACCAGCATTTAATTTCAGAGAAGGAAACATTTCACACAGTCAGCCCTCCCCCATGCACTTTTTAGGCTGTTGCTTCTGTCTGAGGCTGCTGTTAGAGCAAGAAATAAAAATTATTTTACTCAGGAAGGAAGGCAACGAGTTGAGATTGTCTCGTGCTGATAACACCAAGGTTTGATCCCTGTGTGAGGTGTTGGCCCCCCTGATCCCTGTGGGTCCCTTCCAACTCAGGACACTCTGTGATTTAGACCTTGCCCTTGGGAGGGTCCAGCAGTCTTTCAGGGCGGGAGAGGTGGTGTGTGGTGGTGGATTGTCACCTGCTGAAGCCAGCCCCAGTTCCACTGCTGCAGCACGTGTCCAGTTTGGCCACAGCTCATTCCTCATGGTGTGCTTTGGTAGCTCATTCCTGATCAGCGTGGTTGCGCTCAGGTCCCCAAATGTGGAGTGGCAGAGATGGGCACTGCCAGGTGCCAGGTCTGGAGACCTGGCAGGAGACAATTCTCACCCAGAATCAGCCCCACTGAGACAGACACCAGGATTCCCTGTCCTCCCCAGTTACCTGCCAAGTACAGCCAGGTCCTTGAGCAAAATCAGTCTCACAGATGGTTTGTCTTTGCCTGAGGCAGGAATCACCCAGGCTGCTTTCCCCAGCATATTTTTAATGTGTGCTGCAGGAACTTTATCCCTTTCTACCTTACATAAAAGTTTTGACTGGGCAGGAAACCAGAAGAGTCCTTTACTCAGTTTTCATAAAAAGATTCCCAACGAAGGCCAAATCCTGCTGAATTTGTGCACTGCTTGCCCCCAGCAAATTGACCTCAGTGGGAGCAGGCGTGGAGTGAGGCACCACTCAACAGGAGCAAGCAGTTTGTCAGTGACATTAACAGCAGGCCACCTGGGCATTGGCTCCTAAATTAATGGCAGAAGCATTTTTATAGCTGACAAAGGCTGAAGTGAAAGAAAAATTTTGGAGTCTGTTCAGAATGCAGATCATATTTAAGTGCTCAGGGTCTCCTACCTCAGACTTTTTCTGCAGGCAGCAGGAAACTCCTTAGGAACATCACTTGGGGAGATATTATTTTAGCTGCTGAATTTCAATATGAATGGGAAAGATGTTCTAGATTCTTAGAGGCATTTTTGCTGTGGAGGAGGCATCTTTAATTGCAGGCTGAATTATTTCCCACGTGCACACAAGTTGTTCATGAACTGAACCTGAATAAATATGTAAGGATGACAGCAGAGCTATAATATAGCCACACAGATTAGTTAAATGTCCCAAAGTCCCCAGCTGTTGGGGATAGCTCTTATGGATCTGTAAGCTGGGTGTACACAGCTGCTTGGTTTGGCTAGGAGTCAAAGTAAGGGAGAAGACAAATGCAGGAATTTACCCACTGAAGAAATAATAATTAAAAAAGAAGTATCTGATGTGACTTGGATCAAATATCTGTCTAATAAGGAATCATATGTATTTTGGGGTGGAGAAAAGTGAGCACAGGAAACCCAATATTCAACAGCCTCAAGACAAATTGACATGATCTGAATCTACCAAAAATAACAGGTGGTTTCTGCAGCTAGTATTTTGAGAAAGCATTTTTTTGTTTGTTGGGGCTTTTTTAAACTAAGCTAGTGGTTTGTTTACAAATGTGGATTCAGTTGTGTGTAACAGAGTTCTTGTACTCCAACCGAGTGAATCATGTGTATTTTGTCCCCTAAAATGACATACAAATGTAAGTGTATTTGTCTTGAGTTTGCTTTGTTCTGCAGATATCCTACCAAATTAAGAAGAGAAAGTTCCATAAGGACACTAGACTTCTTTGAATACATTTTTAAAAAGTAAGTATTTAATCACTTCAGATGTGATCAGAGTCCTAAACAATATTGATTAGTTGGAAACTGCACAATTGCATCCTGTGTTCTTAGAGTGGAAGAAGAAGCTAACATTCCCTTAGTCTCCCTGCTAAATCCCCCCCTGGTTAATTAAATGAATAAGTTCTAACTCAAATCCGTGTCTTCCAGTCACAGTTTTGCAATTAATAGAATAAGAAAGTTGTCCTGAGCCCTGTGTGCCTGATGAAACCTACCATGAATTTGAATTCTGTCCAGCAGCTACTTACAAGAAGCTCCTTTTGATAGATCTTCAATCTGAGACTGCATCTGACAATTTTTTTTGGGCAACAACAAATACTCCAGAAAGAAATATAAGCTGATTGCAGAAAATGAAAGAAACAAGATTCACTAAGGCTGCCATGAGTTATTCACTGATGACTAATAATAACTTAAAACTCTCAGAATTATTTGTCTGAATGTGCTGTCCCTGCCTTGGTAACAACCCACAGCTGATGGGGAGCACTGCAAGTTTGTCAAGGACCTAAACCTGTCTGCAGGAAGAAGTTGAATCTCTCTAGCCTAATACAGGAATTGTTAGTTAGGTACAGTGGTGCCAAACACCCACGGAAACAATCATAATCCAAAATAAGCACTATTCATACTAAAATATGAATGCTTTTATGCAATGCTCCAGACTGGCTTTAAAAAGTCCTTTAGGGGAAAAAACCCCACATTTTTGTTTAAAACAGTACTATTTGTTCCTTGTTCAATGCTTATATTCTTTTGTGAGCTAATCCACAAAATTTGAGGTTGTGATGAAAATGGTCACGTTGACAGCATTTTAAACAAAGACAGAAATACATTTTTAGGGCAAGTTATATATTGCATTTTCTGTGTGGAAAAAGGTCAAATTCTAGGCTGGTCATGAGCCAGAGATTGCTGTCCATGGTGTTACTCAAAGGAAACCAAGCAGAGAGTGTGATCATTGTGTCTTTGTGAACTGCAGGTTAAATTCTGAAGAGTCAAGGAAAGCAAAGAGTGTGACTGAGCTTATTCTGTGTATTTAAAGTTAGCTTGGATACAGATGAATCATATGTTAATGTAATACTCGACCTAAATGAGTTTTTGAATATAAAGCCAATAAGCATTCAGTAGAAACCAGGTTCCCTTTGACTATTCCAGCAAGAAGTCATCAGCTGTGGGAGGAATAAGCATATGAGTGTAGTAATGCTTTAATCACACTGAACACATTAAATTATCCCAGCTGAAGGCCTTGTCATCCAACCACATAACTTGTACTAGCAGCAGGGTCCTGGCAGAATTAGGCAAAGTGGGGAGAGTCCATGATGGTTTATTTGCTGCTCTCCTGTGGTCCATGTGGTCCACAGATTCATGGCATCTGCTGAGGACTGGGTAGTTTTAAATATTAGAACCCTCCAAATGGTATTCATACACTGAATTAAGAAGGAAGAGCAAACATTGAGTTCTGCTGGTACCATGCCAGGGAAGCATATAATGTCGAACATTCTGCAGAGGACTGCCATAAAATCAGTGAGCATTTGCTGCTAAAAAGTTGTCAAAATACTCTTGTAAAAATAGACTTACTGTGAATAATGAAAAATACAGGTGAAAAGTGTATTCAGCTAATGAATGAACATAAAGCCAAATGAATCATGAGTGATTTAAATGCCATTTTTCTTTTTGTTAGATAAGGGGCAGGTTTCTAACTCAATCAACAATTATAAATAAGGTGGAGATTTATTTTTATGTTCACGTGAGGATCAGGAGTTTAGAAAATATAATAGCCTTTTGTTAGGGATTCAGAAGATTCTCAAAAGCTTTGGAAGCAGCTTGCTTCCAAAAGACTGCAGGTTTTCCTGGGGCAGACATTACTGTTGTGGAAAACAGATGGCATTTTGGGGGGGAGGCTCTTTGACTCTGCTGGGGGCTGCTATTGCATTTGAAAACTCACAGTGATGGGGATAAAGATTAGAGGGCAAGAGTTTGCAAATGCTGCAAACCATGATGACCTTGAACCAAACCTATGATGGCAAACTAAAGGAAAATTTGCTCTTAGGTCAGCCCTTTTCTAATTGGAATGGCTTCCTTGAGGAAGGGCCATGCAGTACCTGGTAAATGCACAGCTTTCTGATTGATTCAGCCTGATGCTTTGGTATGTGCTCATGTGGCTCAGAGAAAGGTCACGTGAAAAATTCCACAAATATGAAAGAGTAAAAAGATTTACTCATCCCCTAATCTGTCTGTTTTTCTTCACACAGAAATAGAATAGATAGTTTTGCTCCCTGCTGGTGGTTGTGCCTTTGTCTCATACTGCTAAGTCCTACAGGAGAAGAGAAAGCTCCAGAGGGGCTTTATTGAGGCCATTTAATACCTTAAGAGGATCTATGAGAAAGATGGAGGCTGACTTTTTAGTAGGGCCTGTAGTGCTAGGACGAAGGCTAATGTTTTTGATCTAAGCCAGGCTAGATTGTTTCTGAAGAGAATGGAGAAACACTGGCACAAGCTGCCCAGAGAGCTGATTCCATGCCTGGAAACCTTCTGGTTTGTCAGGTTGGACGGGGGTCTGAGCAACCTGGTCTGCTTGTAGATGTGCTTACCCATGGCAGAGGGCTTGGGCTAGATGGCCATTAAAGGTCCCTTCCAGCATAATTCCTCTGTGTTGACAGTTTTTTGCATCTAGATATCTGAATGTGGCATGTAGATTTTGCAGTTCAGTGGTGGAAATAACAACAGTGATATGAGTGAGTCAATCAATCAATCAATCAATCAATCTCTGGTTTCAGAGGCATTTCAGAATATTGCCTTATTTTTACCCCAACTCAGATGAGCTCAGTAACTCCCTGGTGATGACCAATTATTTTCTCACGTAATAGAAAGTATGTCAAAGCACAGTAGAGGCTTGCTGCAGCTGAGCTTGCCAGACAGTTGTGTCCTTTCCTTGTTTCTTTCTCACTCTTGCCTTGTTCTGTCACTGTCTAAATCTCCACTGCCTGAGATCTTTCAGCGTTTTGCCTTAAAATTTTCTGCCCCCTCCAAGCACCATCAGCAGTCACCCCTCAGATAGTGATGTTTCTTTTTCTGTCCTTTCTGTAATTCATACATCCATTTTCTACCACTCCGCAAACCTTGAGCGAGCTAGTAATTCTACTCCAAGTGATATGAGAGTGAAGTTGCACAGATGAGTATGTGCACAGTGGATTTGTGCAGCTCTGTGAGGTATGCCTGAAAAGTTCTGGAGTATTGCTGTGTCTGAAATACACCACACAAATTATATTTGCAGTCTACTAACACATTGTGTTAGCCATAAAAGATATATGAGCAAAATCGATCCCAAGCTTATTGCTTCACAAAATGGCAAAAGATTGGATTCCTGATGTAAATATTATTTATTTTCTAGCCTATTCTGGGACCTGGTTAGGCTTATCTAAGCAATTTTCCCCATGCTGTCTCAGAGTCTTCTTTAAAACTCCAGTGCTTTTCCTTTGCCTCACTGCTTCTCTTTTTATTTAATGATCTTCACAACATAGAAACCAATGGGAAAATTGCATGCCTTGAATGTATTTCTCCCACTGGTTATTTTCAAGCAGAAACTGCTTGAGAGAGTATTCCTTGTGCTGGATTATTCAAGGGACTGAAGATCAAATTCCCAAAGGTGCCTCGAGTTACTTGTGCAGCTCTCATGTACCAAGAGACTGTCACCTATTCATGATTGCCAGGACTGAAATGACATTCTCAAAAACGCTTTTCTAATGTCCCCAGAACACATTTTCCCCCTCATTTTCATGACAACAACCAATGACTGATGTGTGTCAGTATTGGGGCGATGAAGATATTTTCCTTCATTATAGAGAAGCAATAGTGGATATTGGGTTATTTAATAGGAGCAGGCCTATTTAATAGGCAAATTAATTAGAGGAATGATGACTCTGCAGGAATATGATTTAGAAGGTTCATGCTTTGGTAGCAAGAAAAGAGCTGCAAATGTTAACATTAGGCATTGCTCTTACTTTATGAGTTTAGGGTTTATCATAAGAACAGAAAGCCTTGAGCCACAAGATTAGAATCAGAATTTACACGCCTGGGAGTGTGACGAGGCAACACTTTGAATTTACTGTTAAGTACATAAACCCTAAGAAAACTTCACATCTTTTCACAACAGCTTCTGAATTGGATAAAACCTCTTCCAAAAAGCTAAAAGATTTTTGCTTAAAAGTCAGCTTTCAGACACTCAGATGAAAAAATGTCAATATTAATGTCTGGAATTTCATAACAGATAAATGTTTTAAAACATCAGAACATCAGAGCTTCTTGATTTAGTACCTAGAAGAGTTAAGATTTTTAGTCTGGAAGGTTTTTTGTTGGCTTTTTTTTTGTTTTTTTTTTTTTATAAAAACTTTTCTATTTAATTTATGGCACTTTGTGGAAGGATTTCCCTCTTATGAAAGGTTTGTAGCAGATTCATATTATAATACTTTTTTCCTACTTTTTTATATTCCAGACCTGATGATTTCACTTTCCTCTCTTCAAGTTTAGTGTCAGTGTGGCTAAGGGATAACATTCAGCATCTAATCTAAAAAGGGGAATCCCCCCCGGAGTTCAAGAATCAAGGGGCAATACTGGGAAAACAGAAGTTTGTAATCAAAAAGGAAATGAAATACAAAAAAAATGAGTGTGAGAAAAAAAGGTATATATCCTCATATAACCAGTTAAGAAAGCTGCAATACTGATATTTTTTATCCTAAGCTTGAAGACAGCAAATACTTGTGGGCAACAGAAAACTGTGAAATGCAAAGCAATTTTATCTAGACCACCCTGATTCCTTTTTTTTTAGCTGAGATGTTTGGTTCTAGTGACAAGGAAAGTGCAGCAGATGCTGCATTTCTGACTTCAGGAATGAAACAAGTACTGGTGAAGGGCACAGTGACCGTGTGAAGACCAGAATTTTTAGCTCTTGGAGCTGGAGGAGTGAAAGGAGGGCAAAACTGTTCCTCTTCTGAGAAAAAAACCCAGAAAACTTGCAAATCCCCAAGACATGTTTTGGTTGGTTTGGGTTTTTTTTTGTGTCTTGTGTTCTCCTCCTGTCCAACCTGTATGCTTTAGTCCTTCTCTAGCCACCTGCACAGGCATTGCTGGCAGAATCAAAGTTTGATGGGTAGATTCGATTTGCTCAGCACTGGAGTCAGAAATCTTCTAAGTATACACCTTGTAAAAATTTAGGGCTTTTTGAGAATTAGGTTCTCCTTTGTTATTTGAGTAAATTTAGCTCTTACAGGGCCTGAAATAGAGAGGATTGTGTCTATTTCATAGGCAAGAAATACCATCAAAGCTGATTTGATCACAGCCAGGACCTGAAGCCTCAGCTCACTCAGGTGATTTTCCCTGTAACAAGTTGGAAAATGAATAGTCCTGTGGGCTTCAATCACCCTCTAATCCCACCCCAAGGGAGGAGGTGTTCAGAGGAAGCGTTTTCAAAACCTTGGGGTTTGAACCATGGCCTAATCCTCTGTATAGGGTATAGGGTTTTATCCCCTTATAAAATTGTTTCAGCTATTTTAATCATCATGATAATGAGTTATGAAGTGGGATTTCTTTTCCAGTCTGAGGGGAACTTTTAAAGAGACATTCATGTAATTTGTGTTGATTTTTATTTCTGTCTTTTTTTATAATATGTGAGGATTGCTGAATTCTTCTCTTCTAAACAACAAAACAAGGAAGTTTGGAAATTTATTATGTTGTAATTTGCATAGAGCTTTATCTGAACTCATTTCTCTTGGGAATAGTAAATAACCAGGATATGGACTCCTATTTCCTTTTGTCATCCCTGTTGTAGTAATTTCTTCCACCTGTGGGTGTGGAAATCGTCGTAATCCTCTAGCTTCTGCTAGTTCAATACTATAAACCATCAGATGATGAAAACTAATAAATTGTTTTATTTGTTTGTGACAGATACAAGAGATTCTGAACAGAACTTCCTTCTGAATAAAACTTTCTGAATAAGGGAAGCTGGTTCATGCTTCTTTGCATGGAGTCCTTTTAATCTGCTGACTGAAACACTTTTGTGGGAAGAACTGAACTTGTTTTAAAGCTGGAGTTTGCTGCTTAGAATGTTCATAGTGAAAAAAAGGTACTTAGCATGGTCTGTGGTAATTACCTGAAGATCTAATTTTATTTGGGTCTCCTGACACTAATTTCTTGTGGTGTTGCATCCATATAAATCATTGTAGATTGCTTTCATTCTAGTTTTTCTTTGTGCTCTCCATATATTTTAAGTAACAGAATGAACTTTGCCATCCAAGTTTTTTGTGCTTTTGCAAATTTTATTAAACCTACTATTGCTGATCCCTTGCTTGTCCTTCTTTAAGTCACCTGAGCCACTCACTTGCAACAGATGCAAACAAAACGTGAGGATCATTTAACTGTGCTTTAGTGGATTTCATAAACATGGAACTCTTTCAGAACACTTATAATTTGCCTTAACCTTTTGAAGAACTATGACAATGATTGTACCTGAGAGACCCCAGGGTCTTCAAAGAGAATCAGAAAGTGTTTTGAGAATATAATATTCACCATGAATTTTGGTCCATAAGCTGTTATAATGCCTTCAGAGGTAATCACTATAATTTTCCTTCTTCTTGAGAACTCTGAAGAAAGTTCATTCATTCCTTGTTCTTGCAACAGCTCCAGCTTGTAGGATAAACCCCAAATCTCTTTCACTTTTCTGTGTTTTCCATTTCCTCCATACCCTGCCCTGTTCTAAGGAAGTCTTATCTCAGATTCTTCTTCCCACCCTTCTTTCCTCCACATTGGGTCTGAATTTGGCACTGCAGGAGGAGTCTGCCTATTAATATTCAGATCAACTTCTTCAAACTCTGTCTGCATTCTACTGCTTCCTCTGGGGAGGATCTGCCAGGTGGTGATTTCCCAGGTCTGTTTTGGGGGAGGAAATCCTCACGGCTACTGCACAGAATTCTTCTAATATCCATGTGTCTCATGTAATCTGGTTTTTTCTCTGATATTTTGCCTCGTGGAACATTGGCAAATGGAGGGAAAGGATGCTGATCTCTGAGCATCAGCTCTTCCCTCAAGGTCGGACTCAGGCAGACACATTTGCTTTTTGTGATGGATCATGTTTCAGGATCTCTATCATACAGAGCCAGACATAAAACAGGATCTGAAAGGTTTTAGTTTTTGTTGGTTTTTTGGTTTTTTTTGTTTTTTTTTTTTTTTTATCATCTATGTTAGTTTAATTTGTCTAATGCAAAGCATTATTTAAAGATAACTTTAAGGAAATTTTTGAAGGTGAAAAAGGTGAAAGCATCCTGACATGCTGTTGTTAAGGACAGTTCAGTTCCTTTCATTAATCCACAGCAAGAGAAAGTAGGATCATCCTGCAAACACACAGCTAAAGTTGATGCATTACAACCCTATGACTCACCAACTTCCTTTTCCTTCTCAAAATTGAATTTTGGATTGAAATCCTTTTCGAAAAATTCCTGTAGGCAATAAATGAGGGTGTTCTTCATCAATCTGTGATGGGTTGGATTTAGTGGAGCCCTAACTCCAGACAGTCATTCCTTGCAGACTCAAGTCTGACTCATGGTTCATTGCTGCTTCTTGGTTTTTTCTTTCTCTTGTGTCTTGATTCACCACTTTTTTTCCTTTGATGGGTAAATGAATATGTCATTGAAGAAACAAATGCAGTCTCTCTCTCTCTCTCATCGAAAAAGAGATTTGTGGCCGAGGGGCTAGGGAGTAAAACAAGAACTGAGGATTAGTGACTGGTTAACCTGAAGGTCCAATTTTTCAAGTCTGAACACTGAGCTATTTCAGTAAATGAGGTAATATTGATATATCTGATGTTGGACACACTAAAATGGAGAGACTAAAATTACTAATTGATTTTGAAGAATTGGATCTTTGCTGAAAAGGCCGGTATCTTAGGACCTAAAAAAAACAACAAGAACCAACCAAACAAAAAAAACCACACCAAACAAACAAAACCAACCAACCACCAAAAAAAAAAAACCCCAAACAACCCACCAAAACCCCAAAAAAATCCCAAACCCAAAAAACCAAACTAAACCAAAATCAAACAAAAACAGCCATACACCAAAAAAGGCCTAAAACCACACAACCAAGCAAAAAGACTCCCAAACAAACAAACAAAACCATAAACAAACAAAACCCCACAAAGCCAAAAGCAAAGCAAAAGAAATAAATTAAAAAAAAAAAGAAAAGAAAAAAGAAAAATAAGATTTAAACTTTCCCATTATATAGCACACTGACAAATCTAGATAATTTTTTTTTTTTGCAAACAGACAAACACCAAAACAACTGCAATTAAAAATTCAGAATAAGCGTATGGAGTTGTTGTAGCCAGAGATGGGGTTGACTGCTTGGCTGTGCTAGCAGTGCAAAAGGGATGGACACCAGGGGAATGCTGTTCTCTGCAACTGGAGAGGCAGGGAGGGCACTCCTGCTTTTTTATTCCAAGTCTGTCGACTGAGAATTGCTCTGTCTGCTGTGATTAACTGAGTGAAATAAGTGGTTCTGTTGCAGAGGGGAAGCCCTCTGGGCAGTGCTGAGGTTTGCCCTGTGCCATAGGTGATCTTGAATGTGAGACAGCAGGTGAAAAACACCTCTCAGATAATTTAGAGGATGGTGACCTGTTGCATCCACCATGCTAAAAACTGTAAATAAAATTGCCCCCAGAGTAGATTTAATGGTCTGGCATCCTTGTTTTCATTCTGAGTATTTCGTCCTTTACTGTGTTGCCACAATTCATGGAATTATGTGAGAAAGGCATTGCAGACATCAGATCAGGTACTTCTTCCACAAGAAGCATGCTGCCTTGCCTACTAAAGTCTCCAGAAGTGGTACTGCCTGAGTGTGCTGAGCACAAGCCTGGTGGCAAAATGATGGAAATGGTGGAAAAGCACTGTAAATCTGTATTTTTCCATTATGAATTATTCATGGCTGTTACTCAAGTCACAAACAGGAAACTCGTGTATAAAGTCAGCTCGACACAGGCGTTCATTTATGAAGAGAGCTCAGTCATGTGAAGGTTTGCCATATGGTCCCCACCAGAAGAAGCAGATCCAGAGCCATATTTTCTCCTGGTGTACACAGGCCTGGATACACTGACTTTAATGAAGCTGAAGTTTACATGAGCTCAAGGTTTGCCCTCTTTCCTTTGAGAGGTTTTGTTGTTGTTTCTCTACTGACCCATTTATTCTTCCTTCAGTTGGTTAGAATGCGGTTATAAACTCAGGCTCATAATGTCTCCCCTACAATTGTTTTGGGTTTTTTTTTTTGTCTCTTCTAATCCATTACTGGGATATTTCATGAAGGATGCTGGGTATTTTGTGCTTGGCTGGATATTCAAGAGGAGTCAGATGTTTAAACAATGGTAAGACAAGGGGGCTTGAAAATATTACTAATATGATAGTAATGGCTACTATAATATGTTCAGATTAGGAAGGACTTGTTTCAGAGGACAAAACATCTTTTAAGTTAGCAGTTCCTGTACTAAAATTGAGCAGTAAGTTATCACAATGGGTTCTGTTTGCCTCCCTCCTAATCTTCCAGCACTGCCCGGTGCCATGAGTTTATTTTTTGGAAGATGCTCCACTTGTGTACTTTCTCCCTGGCACAGGTTTCCTGCTCTTTGTTACTTGAGAGCACTGTGAAGACAGGGTTTTGGCTTTTTGGGCCAAATGAAGGGTTTCTCTCATCACCTCACGAAGGTGGGCAGTGGGCAGCATGTTGAAAGCTGTGGCTGCAGGAGCCCTCTATGATCAGTCAGTGCTGCCTGCACCCGATTGTGCCTCCAAAAGCCAGAGTATTCAGAATGTGTGAAGATTAGTGAATTGTCGCAATTTATGGAAGGCCTCGCAGTTTGGAGATGGAGAGGCGATTAATAATAATTAAACTTTCCTAGAATATAATGGGACAATTCCATGCATTTTTATAGCAAAAGACTGAAATTCCTTAGTTAGTCCTTCGTTAAACAGGCAAGGACATTAAAGAATAAGATGCACCTAAATGCATTGACCTATGTGATGATGCACTACCATTTTTCCTGAGCTGCTGGTCAGATAAGACAGCCAATAGCCAGCCAAATACATTTTAAACCATATCAGGTACTCAAGGCTTAGTAACATTGCTACTAAATATTCCTGTCCTTGCCTAGGCACAATTGCCCAGGATGCTAATTTGCAAAGCAGACAAAAACTAGTACACATAAGAAAAATCTATGCTGTCACTGAGTGCAGTTTTTTAATGTCAAACATTTGTGTCTGTTCAGCTCTTAGCAAGCAGTAGGCTTTAAGAGTAAGGTTTTTAGAGTAAATAGAATGATTCTCACTCATAAGATACTTTCTCTGAAGCACACCCAGGAAGAATTTTTGAGATGAGAAAGGCAGAACCACATGCAAATGTGAGTCCTTGTTAGTGCTGCAGCCTTGTGCTATGCCAAGTGTAGAAAGAGGCTGCAGGTGAGAAGAATGAAGAGCTGAACTGCATAAACCCCGGCTCTGATGCTGGCACCTGGAGAAGGTGAGACCAAAATGAATCGAGTCCTGGGGAGGGCTTTAAGTGTCCTGGAGGGATTTAAAAGGCAGTTGGACGCGGCTCTTGGGGGCATGGTTTAGTGGCAGGCTGGGAGTTGCTGTGTTCATAGTTGGACTCAGTGATCTGAAAGGTCTTTTCCAACCTCCGTGATTGCAGGATTCCCTGAGTTCTCAGAGTCTATTCAAATTGCTCCTGCCATGCAGCACAGAAGAGCAGGAAGGGCTGCATGCTGGAAGTTCTCACAGGTGGTTGAGCTTCCCCAAGTCCCAGGTGATCAGTGAATCTGGGCTGGCCAAGTAAAAGAAATAAAAGGATCAAAACTGGCATTAGTGAGGAACTGTCTGAGACTATTCCTAGCAGATCCATACAGATCCTTAAATGGGAAAGCAAGGAGATATTTCCAGTCTTGTAACTGTGTCAACACCAGCAGCAGGCTAAGGAAAACATGGAATAACTGACCTGTAGGTAACTGCCACACTGCTCTGGTTTAGCTGATGCCTCATACAGCTGGCACACCATCCATGCCAGGAAAACCTGACTTCTCTTGTTATATGACACTTTGCAATACTAAAACAACAGCAGTTTTGACAATTTGCCTATAACTCCAGTTTTATTTTTCTTGTTTCTTTTTCATTCTTGAATAATGAAGCTAACCTAATAATTCCATTTTGTCTCCACGAAAAAGTATTTATCTGGGTGTGCAGTAATCCAATATTGTTTTTGCATCTTGCACAGATCCGGGGACAAACCAGCTTTACTATTAAAGTAAAAAGGTGCATTTCTTTTCCTCCTTGCTTGAATAGCATACCATTATCCTGATCAATTTTAGTAAAATCTAAATAAGTGGGGCATGAAATAACCAGTTACATATTTGTTCCTGATGTCTGAACTGGCTGAGAACATCATGGTTAGAAAAAAAGTGAATTCCTCACAATAAAGCAGTAAATCTACATGTGAAATATGCTTCCTATACAGTATTTTAGCCACATGGATGTGTCTTCTTTGACTACAAAAAAGATTGCCACGGTGCTGAGGTCTTGTTACTTCCTTTAGGCTCTTGATCTGACTTGGGTAGCTATAAGGATTTGGAAATGAGAGCTGTGCACTTCTGGTATGACAGGGAACCTCTTTTGTTTCCACGTGTTCCCTGTCATGATCCTGCTCCACCACCTGATCCAGGCTGGCAGGAAAGTGGGCTCTGCCACCCTGCTTGCCACTGCTAATCAAATATCTCCTTTTGTAGGGGCAGGTAAATCCAGGATCTGCTTGGAAAATATATTCTAATGCAAATTAAATATGACTTGTTTGAAGTTCCATGGCAGTCTCTAAACTGGTGGAAATGATGCACATCATGCCTGTGTGAGCAATTCTGGGTCCAACTTGCTATGAGCAATTGGAAGCATATGGTGACAGCTTTTGTGTCAGAATTTTACTTAGAAATCAGGAATCACAGCAAAAGTTAACGAGGAACCTCAATTCACATCCAGATTTGGACTTAAATTTTGTGTCTGCTGTTTCCCTGCCCTATTTTCTTCATAGTGAACCAAAGTAAAATGAAACTAAACAATAAATCCTGTTTCTTTGGGACATCTATTATTAGAATCAAATGCCTTTCTTACACTTTAAAATGCTTTCATATACCTAATATATTAAGTGTACCTGGGCTGAAGAAAACTCTTCTGTGTTCATAACAAATCAAATGGGAAAACAGCAATGCAGTATATACTCAGTCAGGATCAGGCAAAACAAAGTATGATGGCAGTACACGAAAGAATAAACCAGAAAACATTAAATTCTGACATTCAGAGAGAAAAAAGTGGAAATTATTTGTCACCTTTTCCATGTTGTGAAAGGTCAAATGCCAGACTGGGCTCAAGAGAGAGACTGGTTGTTATTTGAAGGAAACTAAGAGGAGAATGTGACCTTATGTTTTTATGACCTGCAAGTTGAAAACTCTGAAGAATCAAGGAAAGGAAAGATTGTGATTGAGCTGATATCCTGGTAAAGCTAACTAAGGCCATGGTGGTTTAGGGAGTTTTCTGGTGGTATTTATTGGAAGTTTTCCAAGGCAGATGCTTTGGTTCACCAACTTCTGACCACTGATGTGACACTTCATTGGGATTTCATGCTGAGGCAAAGACACAATAGAAGCATCTCCTTTCTTAGAGTATTTAAACAAACACCCTGCACATGCCAGACTTAAGTGGAAAAGCTGGACTGTGAATTTACAACACATTTTTGCATGCTAGATAGAACTTCCTGTATTTTTTCAGCCTGATCCTTAAGACAGGATTTTCATGCAAAATGAAAACTAAAAAATGTGATGCAGTTTGTTTCCTTTGTTTCAGAGCCCCTATCTCTTGAATGAGATTTTAAGTAAATACACAAATTTACTGCCTTTATTTCCTCACCCTTTTGGCTATAGACACAAAAAACATCATACTGTTCATTTCAGATATGCTTTTTGTAGATCTTGGCTAGATTTATCTTTAGGCTTTTTTCTGGACTAAAGTTGGAGGGTTGAAATACACCTTCCACATTAAAAACTTTCCTCCTTCAATTCCCATGATTTTCGTGAAGCTCCTGAACGAGATGTGGGATTGTTAACCACAAGAGTCAGGCAAAGATGTGTTTCTAGAAATGCACTAGGAATGGGAACATATATTCTCCTGTGGCTAATATGTCAGGAGCTGAGACAGCCAGAGGCCGCTGGCCTGAGCAAATGAGCAGTGACTCATGGATGTTCACTGACATTTGTCACAATGTGCACAGACTTCTTAGGAATCCTTATGGTAAAAAATAATCCAGTTTAAAGAAAATGAAGATGGAACTAACACCTGCTATAACCCATGCCATTGGCTAAATACAGTCCTATAAGGAAATTCTGCAGTGCTTTGACAGGGATAAAAAAAAGATATACACTCCCACGACAGACATAATATGTCTCTTTGTCTTACTGCTCATATCAACCAGGAACCAAAGATAACTTCTGAAATCACAGGAGAAAAGGAATTTTTCACCACTTCTGCTTCACCTGCAATATTTCAGAGTCTCATAATATTTCCTTGTCATAGTATTGGGATGTTGTAATGGTTGTAATGATCAGTTAAGGTTCATAAATACTCAGACCTCAGGATGAAAAGCACCCATAATCCTGAAGCCAAATAAACTCACCACCAGAACCGGGGTCCAGTTCTGGTTTTCTGTCCCTCTGATCCCTAGCAGGAATTTGTCTCATAAATGTAATTTTTATAACACAAGGTAGCTCTTGCTTTTGTTGCAGCTGCCATTTTGTTAAAGCCACATATTTTGGCTCAGCAAGCAGCCGAAGCTTTGCTGGAAAGCCTTTCTGAGGAGCTCTGCTCTCAAAACAGATACAGTGGCTGGCCTTTTAACTGCTTTAAAGAAAAACTGCAAGTTACCCATTCTCCAAGAATTTTTTTGGTGTTGGGGCTCCTTCCTTTCTTTGGGGCAGGAGATTGAGAGCTCTGAAAACCAAGATTTTTCTGAAGCTTACTCACCTTTTCTTTTGTTCAAATGAAAAGGATTTGAAAAGTAGCCTAATTTGTGAGCTTTCTAGCGTTGGGGTTTTCTGGTTCATTTGTTTATTTTTTGGGTTTTTTTTTGGTTTTTTGTTTGTTTGTTTGTTTGTTTGTTTGTTTTGGGTTTTTTGGCTTATTTAGAAGTTTAGCTGTGGATTTTGAGAACTTTTTGAGTTTGCTTTTTCAGAGAGGGTTTAGTCTTTTCAGTTTCTGCAGCATAAAAATGCAGACAGCATGAAAGATTCTCTCTTTTTCTCTTACGTTTCACCACGCCTAAATGTAGTTTCTGTTTGCTCTGAATTTCAAATATGGCTACCATGGAAAAAGTGTATCTTTTGTTTCTGTCTTTCAGAAATCAAATTTTCAGGAATAACTTCGCCTTGAACTGGCAGGTTCAGAAACCCACAGAAAACTTGAAGTGGCAGAAGTGATACCAGCAGGAAGCCATGATCCCTTCTTCTTTAATTTACATCCCTTCATTGTGCACCCGGGGATGTCACCTCCATGTCTTCTGTATGGTGACAGACAGATTAAAACAGAAGTGAAGCCTTGCTCTTTGTAAAGGTAAAATTTTACAAGACTGGAGATGGATGTCAGGAGACAAGGCATTTTTCTACTCACCTTGCACTCCTCTCTGCCTTCCCATGGTTTTTGCGGGTGCAGTGTTGAAGAGCTGAAGAGTTCACCGAGGGGCAGGCACCTGAGAGGCTGAGATGTGCTGAGCAACCTTATGTGTGGCTCCTCCTGACCTCCTGCAGCTGCCCCTCTGCTGCTTTCCCTGTATTTTGGCTCTGTGAGCAGTTTTAAAGGTTCTGCTTTGTTGCTCTCCTGTGAAATGCCCTGAAATGTTGAACTGCTGCCCCGTTCCCCAGGTCCAGGGGAAGGAAGTGCTGATGCTTCCTATCACCACACTGAACAGATAAACAGGAACAGTAAAAGCAAGAGGGGACACTGGCCACATTCACTTCAGGTAGGCTTTGTTCTGAGTACCATCAACTAGAGTGACTTATCCAGGGACAGCTTGTGCAGGCTCCTGCTGCTCCAAAGGCCTCTGGCACTGTTTGTAAATTTCTGGAGCTTGAAAATATCCCATCAGAACATGTCTTTTCCTCTCAGCTTTAGGACATGACCTTTTGGCTCGGTGTGGTCCCTGCATCAATCCTGCCACCCTCAAAACAGCTGTTTCGAGGTGCATAAATAAAAGCTGATCTCTTAGAATTGGTTATTTTGTCTGTGTACATGTTTTGTAAGGAGGACAATAAATAAATAAGTAGATAAATAAATAAATAAATAAATAAATAAATAATAAATCTGAACATACAACATCTGAATGTCTTGTACAGTGATTACATGATTAAAATTCTCAGAATATCTGTCTGCATTTCTGACTTGCACAATGCAGCTTTAATGACTTCTAAGTACTGAATTTTGTCACAGATGAAACGAACACAAGAAGCGCAGAGCTTGTTAACATGAGCCAAGCCTGCCATTTATCTGATATTTTCAGCACACTGAATGTGAATGGCAGTTTTCCTGCCATTATGGAACTTATTTTAGACATATCAAGTGCCAATTTTCTTTCAGATCATGAAGAAAGGCCACAGAACAGGAATTTAGTTGTTCTGTTGATAAAGCTCCTTTAGATCATCATAAAAAGGAGCTGCAACAAAGCAAAGCTGTTTACTGCACACAATGCAGTAAATAGCAGTTCTGTCACAAGTGACAGAATTAGAAACCAGTTCCTGCTGATGCTTCTTATCTATGCACCAAAGTGTAATTGGATCAAAGTGATGAGGGGAAAGGGATACACAATTTTGTGACAGATGCTGAGTCTGGGGTCTGTGTTAAGGTGACTGGAATGAGGAAGACCAGGAGAAGACAGGGATGAACAGAGAATTTTCAGGCAGAGACCAAGTGTCCTTCTGCTTCAGTAGCACAGGAGCATCACTGTGTAAAAAAATCACCAATTCCTGCTTGGTTTTGGATTGGACATTTATTTACCTTTTTGTCCTGCACTTTGTGCAGCACAGAGAGGCTGCAGGATGAGTGTTTGGCTACCTGTCTCTGAAAGTGACAGTATCAACCCACAAAATGTACTCCAGACACTTCTCATGCTGGTTTTGGTGGTGGAAGATCAGGACACCAGTACTCTAGTGCTGTGGCTTTTTAAATCCAGGTCCTAGGAGAATTTCTAGGAGAATTTAGAAGCCTGAGAGTGTTTCAGATGCAATGGTTGGAAGGTAATTTTTACTCTCAGTGGTACAACTCAGGAAGCTGGGCTGGTAAACGACATCTTTGATCATTTCCTTCCTCTCAAATTTGTCTTCGCTCTCTGGATCTGCTTGTGTGTCTGTGTGCACACTCTAATACAGGTGGCTGAGGTTTGCATTGCCATCCAGTGGGAAGGATGTGTGAGCAGAAGGTAGAAAAGTGGAGCTGAACTCAGCATAGCAACAACATGAACTACAGATGGGTATTGACAGCTTCAGTAGGATTTTGACGAGTGAGGAGGAAGAGAGATAAGGACTGAAATTCCTGCTCCTGGGGAACCTGCCTGAAGTTTTGTCTTGAGCTTTCCTTTTGAGTCTCAGCTGCAAAGAATGTTTCAGTTTTCTGAATTCAACTGCAGAAAAAAAATTGGAGTTGAGCATACAGGACCACAAAGAACCAAATAAACAAAAGCCATTCCAGAGACCAAGCCAATAACTTCAGACCCTGCCAGTGTGGTCACTCCAAAACTCTATGCAGCCTTCCATGGGCTGTGGCTGAAGCCCTAAATGTGCCCCATAAATGACAATACCAGGTCTAATCTAAAGCTTTTTCTTGACAGAGTATGCAGTTTGCTGTGTGCAAGAGAAACAGAAAATGTGATTTATTCCTGACACAGTGCTGTGGGGCATTCACATGAACTGCATAGTCGAGCATGATGCAAAATTAGGGCCTGCCAACCTATTTGCTGTCTTATTCTGGAAAGATGTTGCAAGTGATGTCATGAGGGTCAATTGTAGCAGGGAGATAATGTCTTGTTTAAAGACTTAAATGATAAAAGGGAAATGTTGTGCCTATCCAGATGGCGTGGGGCTGGGAAAGGCTGCAAGCATGATGGGTAATAGGTTTAAAATTAAATATGATTTTGATTAATTGCAGAAAGTGCATGGTATCAGCAAGATAAAATCTAGTAAGAGCAAATGCAGTGTACTTTTCTAAATTAAAAGAAAAAAAAAAGTGAACAAAGAAAAGTTGGGTGACAGAGGAGCAGAGATCACAGACTGAGTCTGCAGCAGCTGTGTTGTTGGGGAGAATGGAGGAGGGGACAGCACTTTTAATTAAAATTCCTCCTCAAAGGAAGATCAAACGTTGGATGTAGAAGGAAATAATGCCTGGGCACCAGTGAGGCCAGGGCCAGGCTCTGTGTCCCAGGGCAGGCACGGGAGTGCAGGGATGTTTTTTGTAAACTGAAGGAGGGAACTCAAGGAGTGAGGAGAGATTTATGGAAGAGGGCCTGTGAGGCAAGGTTGAATGAATTAGCTCTGTTCACCTTAGCAATATGAGGCTGAAGGGAGATGAAGAGTAGCTGTTTTTTAGAACTAAAATGCTCGCATGAGGGACAGCAATAAACCATTCCGCATGACCTCTGCTTGGGGAAAGTTAAAAGAAACTTCCAGTTTAAAAGAAAAAAAAGATCAGGTAAGAGGCTGGGTGAAACTTTTTATACTAAGGATGGGTGATCAATAAAAGGAGCTACCTAGGGAAGTTAAGAAATATATTTTTCTGGATGCTTTAAGGAGAAATAAGAGTAATATTTTGTAGATTAAATTTAGAGTCTAAAATTACCAGATTATACCTCAGGAGAGAGGGAGAAGGGACTACCTGGAAATAGTAATACTCTCCTGCAGAAATCTAGGGATCTGGGAAGTAGAAGCTGAGTGTACAGATCCATAGCCTCTGTCCTTCTGAAAGGACACCTGCTTTCAAGAAATCTAGCTTCTCTGGAGACAGAGTGTATCAGTTACATTCTAAGGAATATTTTCCTGTATTAAGTGTGTATTCAGGTAGCCAGAAACACGTAGTAGAGGTGTTCAGAAGTAATACAGTAATGAAAATGTAGACCGATAAACATGATAGATATAGCTTTAAAAGTCAATTATTTTCTTTTTCATTAGGAAATTGCTGATGTTTACAATGAGGGTAGTAGGCAAGACAGCCTGTAAACAGCAGTTTATATCCATCACATTTTTTTATATTCTTGCATTTCTTCACCAAAGACTTGTCAAAATAAGATGTATTCAATCTTTTGGCAGCTGTGTTCTTCTGTACTCTGCATTATCTGCAATATTTTCATGCAGAAAAAGCTTAACTTTTCCCTTTCGGCGGCTTAGAAGTCTGCTTTAATAGATCACAATTAATATATGGATTTTAAAACCCTGAAAGATGTTCTTGACTTGAGGCAAAGGGTTGCAGTTGGATAACTTCTCTGAAATCCCTTCCAGCCCTACTGTTTTACTGATTCTATGTTTATCTTTTCATGACTCCAATATAAGAAATTCAGAGAATATTCCTGAGCATGGGGAATGTATTGGTATTTTCATGTACAGCATGGTGGGATTTTAGGCTTAAATAGAGAAAAACATAGGGGAAATATTGCTTTTCTTCTGATTACAACTCCCTTGTGAAAGAAAAAAAAAAAGGTGACAGGAGAAAGAGAAAGTAAAGCAGCTCTATTAAGGTTCACACTATAGAGGAGAGGAAAATTACTTTTCCAACAGTACCTCAGGACACACAGGGGGCTGGAGAGACCCCTCTTTTCACTGAACCTTTTCATTTTTCTTTTTTAATTTTTCAAAAGAATATTAACTGTTAATCAGAAGGAGTAAACAACATGAACTCCTTGAGCACTGCTTCCTCTTTCAGTAGAAGAGTGTATGGTTCAACTATTTTAAAAAATCAGATTTTGGATCTCTTTAAATGCACAGTTGTTCAATTTTCTTATTTAACTTGGTAGTGACAGTGAAGAGACAAGGTGTCAGAAATGGTTTCTGCTCTACTTTTTTTGTAACCTGAATTTCCTCTGTGAACTTTCCAGGCAAAAGCTCTAATTTCAGAAGAACTCCAGATTTGTACGACACTGACAGAGGAAACATTTGATCTTCTATTAGTTAAATCAGACCTTTTCATCTTCTTCTAAAGGCAGATTTAAAAGATCATGTATTTTGTTAAATAGGAAAGAGCTGTGAAAAAGAGGAATTTTATCCCTTGGCAACCTCCTTGAAAACAATGACCTTTTTTGTTCCTTTCATGGAGTTAAGTAGCCTTTCCTACCCTTTCAGGCAGGGAAGAGCTCATGGACCTTTACACTTTCCTAGACAACAAGAAATTAGCATTGTGGTGGCAAATGTACGCCTTTCTGGGGGAGTACCTGGAATACAGATAGGAAAGTGGTAATTACATAAAGTGAAATTATCTCGCTGGTCTCTGCACCTTTTTCCTAACCAGAGATTTTCTGCAGACTCAGATAATTGTATAAAGTTTTTGGAAAGATATTTTTATATTGATGGTTCCCTTAGCATAGGGATTTATATGGAAAAAAGAGAATTTAATTTATTTACCATGAATAAAGCAGCTGAGAACAGAATTGTCTGGGGGGGATAATAAGAGGTTTTCACCTTTGTCTAAGGGTGTCTGTGCCCAGCAGTCACTCCTGCAGCCCATAACTCTGAGCTGACACAGAGAAGAATTTGGGGTTTTTTGTGCTCTCTGCTTTATTATGTGCCAAGACCCAGAGCACTTCCTTATCTTCCTGAGTTACTATCCTCAGTCCCAGCCAGGCCAAGGCAAATCTAATTACATAATTAAAATAACAAACCCCTCTGTTTGCAACAAGTTCAGACATAGCTGTGCATACGCGGCAGGCTCTTAGAAGGTAAAATGGAGCACAGGATCAGGATTTATTAATTCCAATCTTTGCTATTAGGGCTCAGACTGAGGAAGTGGGTTGCTGAGTAGCTGTGCAACTGAGAAACACACATTCATAAATTATTTTATTTGCAAGGTCGTGCAGATACATTTATTAATACAGCAAGGGACATTGTGGCAAGAGATGCAGGAATCTTAGAAGTTGTGTTTAAGGAGGATGGGAAAGACAAAAATAAATTAGTAACAAACGCATTCTTTTCTGTAGTTCACCTACAGATGGTCTGTAGTAGCTTTTTTTTATCTTTGATAATTTTTAGCCATTTCCCTCTGTTTTTGTTTGTTTGCTTGTTTGTTTTTTATACTTGCACGTCACAAAGCTTTAGTCAAAAGTCTGTTTTTTCTGGTTCATTGTCAAACAAAGCAAAAAAAAAAGTTTGCCTTATCCCATCAATCTCTTCATGTTTTTAAGAACACCAAGCACTTTCCTTGACAGTTTTAATAAAAGGTAAATGTTTCTTCAGTTGTTTAAATAGTGGGTATGTGGGGGGTGGTTGAGTAATTTAAGTGTGACATGCAGAAAGAAGCATCAGATAAAAATTCAGCAGTTAGACCTTGATCTGCCCCAAATATACTTTGGATGAAGAGAAGAATGGTGTTTAGTTGATACACTCTACCCTGAAAACCTAAAATTAAAAAAAATAAGTGAAAACATAAATCCAGAGATATAACTATGAGGACATTTTTTCTGATTGTGACTGTGAAAGAAATACAACAGAAAATTAAATTCAAAATGGTCTTTTAATAAAGGGAAATATTTTGCTTCTTTTGGTCTGATTTCTGATTTTTCTCCTAGCTAAACTTTACTACAGCAAGTGCTGGATATAAACTAGCAAAATGCCTGATAATAATAGGTACAGCAAAGCAGTATTCACACACTGACACTGCAGCGCACATTGGATGAGAAGGTTAAATCAGCAAAATTTGAAAGGTGCATTTAAAAGTGAAAATTCCTCTTTAGAGCTGTTGTTACAAAGGCGTCATATGAGGTGGAAAGTAGTAGGACAAAGTGAAGGTCTGGTCTGGCCATGGATCCATGCTTAAGAGAGAGAAAGGAGGTTGCTCTCATGAGTACACTACTGTGCTTGCTTTGGTATACACAGAAATAAATCTGGGTATTTTGTTATTCTCGTAAATCAGTGACTGAATTTCACATCCCTCTTTTTATGCTAGATATCCTTTTTGGAGAATCAGATGCCATAAATCTGTACCATAATAATGAAAGGAATCAGTCCCTTTATTGGCTTGTAAAGAACTTTAAAGATCCATGATCTACCTGTGTTCAGGAAATTATGAGTGAATTCTGCTGAGACAAGGATTATTAGACAAGTAGGCCACTGATCTGTCACAAAGAAAAAAAAAAAAAAAAGAAAAAAGCTGGGGCTTTCCCAAAAGATATGCTGGAGGGAACATAAAGGGTCTGCTGACAATATTAGCAAGATGCTAAAGAATTCCTGCAATTAATGGTGTTTCTTCCGCTCTCTTGGAGTGCAAGCAGCAGCTGCGGCTCTGCTGGCAGGAATTCTGGGCACTGCAGCAGTGAATTCCATGGCACGGCTGCCAGCCCAGTGTTTCACCCCAAAGGCAGCGCAAACACAAAGGGAGCTTTCCTGTCCCGTCCCAAGCAGCTCCCAAAGCAGCTGCGCCAGCGACACCAGCAGGTACAGCTGGAAGAACTTCAGCCCTGGCAGTGACCTTCAGAAGAGATTAAAGGCCTCTCAGGAGCTCAGATGCTCCTGCCCTGGCATCCAAACCCCTGTCAGGATAAAATCCGGCTGTATCTGACCTAATTAGAGGACTAAAATTTCGTCTTTTTGTTGGAAATAATATAACTTTAAAAATAAAAATTAAATTTCTCTAGTCAGGCTTGGTTTGCCTTTGCCTTGGGGAAAGGAATCTAAGTGTGTTTTTTAAAGGGATGTTGCACCACTCAATGGAGATGACCTTAACATCTCAACAGACTGGGAATGGCCCAAAAGATATCAGAAGAGATAACGACAATTAGCAAAACATCAACGACTATGAGAAAACATCAGTGAATATCTACCCCATCCACGCTGCCCCCTGGCATGGCTGGAGGCACCTGGTCTGGAAAAGGCTGATAAGGAAATCAAGTAGTGTGGACTAATTAATATCAGAGGTGAAGAAATCCGGGTCCAACAGGAAACCAAATACCAAAAACCCCTCATCTTGGGACCAATGAACATTAAACCAATGATTTTCTACGACTGAATAAATTTTGGGAAAAATCTAGTACAACTTTTGTGTGTATGGTATGTTTTCTGTGGCACATTCTGTCCAGAATAAATTAATGCCTGGCTTTCTAGCACTTCAAATACAGTGTTCCAGGGTTTTTTGTTTTCTTCCCGAGTTTCAGTGACACTTTGAGATACCAGATTTAGTAGTGGTTTATGATTTCATTCTGATTTCCTTTCTTTTGTAGAGTGAAGCACCCATGTGAAAGCAAGAAGATATGTGGCATGCCTGAAAGATGTAGTAACTGTTATCTCCCACATTTGGGACTGAAGCTGCACACACACAGTGCCCTGAAATCAGTTGGCTCTTGAATGCTGTACCTAATTGAGAGAAAATAAGGACACCTGCCCTGCCCGGGGCCTGATTTTTTAACAATAGCTACTGGCCTGAGATGTCCTTGGGACCAATTAGGAGACTAATCTTTCTGTGACCCCTTGAATTTACATGGGCAAACACATTTAAATCAATAGGTATTAAGATTCATGATGGACAAGGTACCTGCCTTCCTATCTTCCTGTTGTTTCCTTCACTTCACAGCTGCTGTTTTTTGAAACAAACAAACAAACAAACAAAACCCACTTGTTTTTTCAGTTTCAAAAGAAATACTCTTATATGTTGTAAGATTAGTTCTACCAGTCCATGTAGATAGGAGTTTTGTCACACGTGTAAGCCAGTGGGCCCCACCAACCTTGAGGGTACAAATTTAACACATTTATTTCCTTCTGTATGGGAAGCATAAAAAACCTAAAAAACAATCCATAATAATCATAAATGAACCTTCCCCAGGGCTCTAATGAGTAGAAACTGCTCTTTGTTTTATGCAGATGTCAAAAGAGCTAATATAGCAAATCACTAGAATAGGCATGTATAATAGAATTTTCATAGTCTGTTTACCTGTCTAATTGAATAAATGGAAAAATCCAGACTGAACACTTTGTAACTTGTCTTTGCCAGAACTGCTGCTGGGGATAATCATCCCTGCTTTATGTATTCAATGTGGTTTAGCCTCTTAAAATATGGTAAAAGACTTGAGGTCAGGGGCTGAAAATAAAGAAATAATATTACTTTTGTGATTTGAAAATTATGAGAAAACACAGCTGAATAAAAAAAAGGAATTAGCATTAATAGTTTGAATCTTCTAGGTAGATGGTGCTATTAATTCTGACATTGTAATTGATGCACTGTTTATAGAGTTTTCTTTGTTTATATTCTGATGGACTATATTTTGCAAGAGTAATCATCAAAAATTACTTTCTGTTTGTCTTTCTTTTTGCTGTTGTTGTTTTGGTGTCAGAGGCAGTGTGCTTAGATATTTGAGACTCTTTGTGTTTAATCTGAGTAAGCTGCATACTGTACTTGAGAGGCATGGCAAAACAGTGTGGTAATTCAAATTCAACTGCTTTTAAGGTAACAGCTCATTTTTCTGACCACTGTACCATGTTTAGACAAGAACAAAGAACAAAGCACTCTGTGAAAACACAATGTATGAGTGCCATATGTGTTTCTTCAGGACAGTGATTAAAGCAACAATTCTTTTTCTATCTAGGTCTCAAAAATAATATAAGCCAGAATGTTCTACGGAGGGCCACAGGTGAGGGGGAGCATCGGACCTCCAGATCAGTTCCTCTTGGAGAGATCTTCTGAATAATTCCACAAAGCAGTGCTTTAGAACTGGATTAAAATTCAGCGTGACTGGATACCAAAGGGCTCTGACTGTCCTGAATCTCACTGTCTTGTTTGTGCTGGACGAAGGCATGCAGTTGGTTTCCATGCTGGGCCACGCCTGTGAGGTGTGACCTGGTCAGAGCTTAAAATGGAACCTTTCTCCAGCCCTCTCCTTCCCTCACCAAAGGGTTTGCAGCTCCATACCCCAGCACTCTGGGGTGGCATCTGCTCCTCACCTGCTGATCTCCAGCTGGTTCCACCTTCTCAGCTGAGGGCTGGGGATGGATGGGTCCCCAAGGACACTATAATTTCATCCTAGTGTTCAACCTTTGCATTCATTACAAAAAAACCAGCCATATGGGGATTTATGGAAGACAGTGATCTCTCCAAAATTCCTTTGACTTGCACTGTAGGCTATTATCACGGCCATTAGTCTCATACCATCAAAAGGGTGAGATAACAGATGAGCTGGATTTTGTCTAATCTGCCTTCAAAGTAACGAAGAATAATGAACCTGAAAAGGAAATTCTGCAGAGAATCTGCAGAGCAGCCTCAGCTTGAAATTGCTTGAGAAACTCATGCCCCAGAGCCTAACTGGCTACAAGGATTTCCCCATCAAGCAGCCCCACTTTGTTCCAGGTAATTCTTAAGTTGTTTTTGGTCCAGTGGTTAAAATCAGATTTCCCTGGTGAAAAAAGGAGAGGGTTAAAAACTGCTGAGATATCTTTCTGTGTCATGGGGCAATAGGTCAGCTATGCCAGCATGTGGAGTCAACTCCTGGTGGGAGGGCATCTTCAGGAGCCTGTGTGACATGCAGGGTCACTTGGACCTGCAGCATCCTCTGACAGCAGGTGTCACAGCTCTGAAGTCTGCTCCACCTCTGCTTTGCTGAAACCTGCAGCAGGATGACTGGGATTCAGGAAAGTGAGGCTCCAATGTGTCATTTCTGCTGCAGTATTGAGATGGTGACAAATATGTTTTACAGAACCAGACTGGAGACTGAAGATTGTTTGAAAGTCACGAACAGAAGAACATTAAGCTGAGTAAATGATGAAGTTGCTCTCCTCCCTATACTAAACTGCAATCCTTTCAAGGTACACAGAATGACTTTTAACATTTATGTTTCTGGAGTTGTAGTTTCCAGATGTTAAGAATTAAAACACAAACAATTTTTCATTTGCTCTTGACCTTTCCAAAGTCTTATTAGACATCTGGTATGCTCTGCCTATCAAGTGTAGAAGAATAACTTTGTCCAGCTAACACAATTGCAAAATGCAATAACTGTTGAAATTTTTCTTTTATTTTCTATTTTTTTTTTCAGAGAATTGTTTGCAGTGCAAACATCATGTTTCTCTTGATTTGAAGCAGAAAGTTATCCAGCCCTCACCTACAGACTTCACAGGACAAAGACTCCCTCATGTTGTTTATTCTCACAGGCCACATCTGTTTTCACTTGCACAATTTATCTCACAGAATTTGTTGTTATATCTTTTTATTCTTCTTTTCAAGGGCATTTTTATATAATGCATTTTTCCTCTTTCACTTAGGTTTGAAGATGCCAATTTTATCTCTGTATAGGCCAAAGAGATCTCTTTTCTCAAAATAGAAAACTCTCCTCTTTTTGCAGAGGGAGAGGAACAGAGGATTTCTCAGGTATTTGATGATTTGCAAGATATCATTCAGTACCTGCAAGGCGCTAGTGACCTCAGATGTAGATGTAAGAACACACAAGATATTTTTACAAGTAATTAAGTAAATTGAGGGTGTAATTAAGTAAAAGTTTAAGCTATGACTTTATCGTGGGAACTTAACCCAGACATTTCAAAATCCTTTGTTGCTAACAACTTGCTTGTTTTTCCTGTAAGCGAAGCTTGTCTTTGTCCTTGGGACAATCAAGTCCTTGTTTTTATTCCCTTATACTCTTCTCCCATCCAAACGGATTTCTTTTGCTACTGTTTGTGGTGCATCTTAGAAATGCTCCTTGGTCTGACAGGGTGTAGCAGTTTCTTGCTGCTGCTGCTGCAATCTGCGCGAGAGAGGATTTTGCGGTGGTGTTGATGTTTTTGCAGCACCAGCAGATGGAAAGGAAGCTGCATTCACAAAACACTTTAAGCTACATAATGGCTCTTGAAAGCCGAAGGAGGGTGAGGAAGGGAGGGCACTCTGAGTGCTCTGGAGGGGCACATGATGTCTCTGCCAAGTGTCATGCTGTCGAGAGGTGCCAGCTGGGCAGGGGTCCAAGGAGTCAGTGCCTGTGGGACTCAGACTGCTGGTGCTGCCCTCCTCCTCACCTCACTGTGCTCCAGCTGTGGGACTGAGTCCATTGCACTACTCCGTGTGTCTGTCAGCCCAGCTCATCCTTCTGCTGGTGCTGCTGGTGCTGCTGGGAGGAGATCTGTACCCTTTCTCCCTCTGCTGGGGCAGAAATGGGAAGAAGAGATGAGACTGCTGTCTTTCCCTCTGCATGCAGGCAGTGAAATTGCTGTCTTGCTCTATACACTCATGGAAGAGAGCTATGACTCATTTCAAATCACAGTCCTTGAAGTGGAAGAAATAGAGTTTTTCCATGATGGCTTCTTTGTCTTAATTCTTTCCTTTTTACTTGAAGAGTCTGAGCATTATATGGACAGTCAGATGTTTCACCATCTGCATAATGAGAGGAGGGGAGAAGGATACAGGGCTTTTTTACCTGTGGGGCTGTTTCTCTGGTTTTTGTGTAGAAGCAGAGCTCTACTTAAGATTCTGTGCTTGCACAAGGTTTCCTCCCCACTGGAGGAAACTGGACCCAGAGTGGTATCCTTAGTGAGACAGACTTTCCCACACTATGTATGGATAGGTAAGCTTTCCCTCTTTTAGAGTTTTCAGGTATATTCTGAAACAACAGCCTTTCCTGCTTTCCTGATTAAGACCAGGAAACCAAACTTGCCGGTCATGAAAGTAAAACTGTGAGAAAATGTGTGATATCTTTGAACAGGGTTGGTTTTCCACCTCCACAAAGAGTGTTGGTTTTGCACATGTTAAAGTTAAGCTTTCCTTGTGTAGATACTCTGCTCTGGTTTGAGAAATGTCTTTGTTGGAAAGTGTTTTTGATTTGCAAAGGCTCTCATCTCTTTTGATGCTGGCTCTTTATTCCTTCCTTTTATTCCTACATCATTCTCCTCTTCCTGCCTCCCTCCCTCCTTGCCTCCTTTGCCACTGTTTCCCCTCCTCCCTTTCTTCCTTGCATTATCAGATATTTCAATAATCAATAGATCAAACCCAGGGGTTTTCTTGTAAGAACTGTGCTAGATTTTCTCTTAGGGAAACTAGTGCCTGTTTAAAAGCTGGAATTGAACTTTCTCCATTTTGTATTTTGGGAACAGTGGACAACAGTGGACAATCAGTGTAATGGGCACTTCATTTTCATGACACTTTTCTATTTCTTCATTATAACTGATTTCCCAGGTGAATTTTGAATCTCCCTATCCAAATGAAGCTTTTCTTTGAATCCATTTTGTTCTTTGAATCCAATCCACCATCAATGAATACCAGATTAATCATACAGAAATCAACAGGGCCATGGTGATTTGGAATAGATGGTGTCACGGTTCTGTCTGGGATAGAGTTAATTTTCTTATTAGTATCTGGTGCAATGCTGGTGTTGGATTTCATACAAGAATAATGTTGATAACACACTGATGTTTTGGTTGTTGATAAGAAGTGCTCACCTTAAATCACAATCATTTCAGTTTCCTACCCCTGCCAGTGAAGAAGTGCACAAAAAGCTGGGAGGGAATGTGGCCAGGAGAGCTGAACTGGCCATAGGGATATTGCACACCACAGAATGTCATGTTCAGGGTACAAACTGGAGGGAGTTGGCCAGGAACTGCTGATCACTGCTTGAAGATATTCTGGGCATTGGTTAGTGGGTGGTGAGCAATTGTATTGTGCAGCACTTTTTTCTCTTGGGTTTTGTCTCCATCTCTCTTTCCCTTTCTCTCCAGCTTTTATCTATTTATTTATTTATTTAATAGATCTTTAAAATTGTTGTTGTTATTATTATTGTGGTTGTTATTAGTTTTGGTTCTTTTTACCACCATATTCTTATTTTTTCCCCCAGTTATTAAGATATTGTTATCTCAATCCACAGATTGTGGACATGAGGTCCTTCTGTGGTTTCCCTGTAAAGTGATGTATTTATGCTTCTTGGGAGTCTTTTCCACTTCCTGCTCTTCATGCTCTAATCTCACTGTGCTCACATATATCTCACCTATGGGTCTTGTGTACAACACATTATCATTATTTGTGGTGCAGGGGCCTTATTTTAGCACCTTTGGCTTGGAAAAAGAGTACACGATTTGAACAATTGTCTTGCATTCATTCTCTAATCTTAATTTGGTTTTAACCTTTAAAATGCACAGGCAGTGGGCTCCATTTTGCTCATGAGTACAGGAGAAGCAGTTTTTATGTGTGCTACTCCTTTCTTCATTGTTTCATGGATGTGGTTGAGTGTCTCCATGACAGACTGGGCAAGAATATGAGAGGACTGCAGACCACCTAAATACTTGAGGAAGAGAGGCCTTCTTCCTGTTAATTACTGCCCATCATAGTGGTGTCTCTGCTGAGGTGCTGGTCTCTGCACTGATGCACCCTTTATGTTTGTGACTCTTCCAGGGCAGTGAGGAGTTTCTCCGTGGCTCTGTGTATTCTCTGCCTCACCCCAGTGCAGGTTCTCACTGGTTTGACAGTGGGTATTCCTGCAGTGACCTGGGAAGGGAGCAGCTGTGTGCACAGCAAGTCACCCCTGGTGCCAGCTGTATTGCCTTCTGGCCAGAGAAGGACTGGAAAAATGCCAAGCAATTTTAACTTTTAATAAGACAAACCTGTGGCTTGTGGGTTCAATACAGGGCTTAGAAGCTGCAGTGGTTTTTTGCCCTCAGGGCTCTGTCCTACTTGCTCAAACACACGTTTCTGATTTCTCACTTTAGCAGCTGTTTGTACCTGGCGGAGTGTTAACAAAGCCCTTGTTGCAGATGATATCTTGAAATGGCTGTTGAATTTCAGTGAACAATAGTAAATGGAGGTTACCTGTTTGGAAAATTTGTACATAGCCAAATCTTCACTGACTGAAATAAACACGTGTTTAGTAAAAGAGAGCCAGAATCTCACTTTAAGGCTGAAGAAAGTCACATTTTGTCTATATTTGTGATATACACAGTATTGATATGTTGCCTACCCCCACTCTGGTTTTTGTTTTAATATTTACCAGGAAAATTTACTTGTCCAGAATATTTCATTAAGAGTGTGACTCTGGTACTCTGCTGTGCCTCTGAGATTTACAAATACTGCAGAACTCCAGCTGGGTACCTCAGGCTGATCTTGCACTTCCCATTCACTTATTTGACATAACATCAATATCAGATAGCATTAGGATGTTCCCAGTAAATGTCTTGATTCTTAATTTTATTGAAACTAAGACAGGGAAAATATTCTGGTGAATGGCTTATACAGGATTTGGGCAAGCAATCATCTGTACAGTTATGAGCAACAACTGCATCACTGATCCAAATGAACACAGCTGCTTCAGTGACCTCCTTTAAAGCAGAGGCAGAAGTGTCACAGCATAACAGGTACACACTCCCCTGGGATGTGGGAGTCTTGGTACAAATCCTCTTTTGCCTGATTCAGCAGGGCTGGCTCCGAAGTGTCACACATCATTAGTGACTGCCTTAAGTGGCATGAGAAGAACTCTGGAGCAAAACCTTCCAAAGATCTCAGGGCAAGGCCGTTCCACAAGGATAGGTCAAACAGACATTAGAAGTATAATTGCAAACTAGTTTTTCAATTCTCATGGAAGAATCCTACTGGCTACTGAGTTATTTTTCAGTTTCAGGTCTAGCAGGTGTGTAACACTTCAGCAGGACAAACTGAAATGAGTTATTTGCAGAGAATTGTTAATTAGGTTTATAATCTTACTCTTCTAGGAGGCTGAAAAAATAATGCAAGGAAAGTTCTTTGCTTTTAGAGCAACTTGCAGGACTTGGTTTCTTTATTTTTCATATTAGTCCTAAGGTTCAGTGTTGCAGGGTTACTCCACCCTTCTCTGATTTTATAAATCTGGTCTTTTACTTCTAAAATATTAAAAACAGTTTTCTTTTTTACTTGAGTGTTTTTTATTTCTGAAAAAATTAATCAAATTTTAATTAACAAAATTTAAGTGTCTTTAGACAACTAATGCCTTCACACAATTAATTGAAGGCATGCACATTGATGTGTATCAGTGCATGATTTTTACCATATTTTTACTCATAGAAGTGCAGTAGATTTTGCATTGTGTATCTCCAAAAAATTTGTTTGCATTTGCTAAGCATTTTCCCTGTAAGCACCTTATGTGTTATCATAAACGGAACAATGTTAATGACTTAGAAATAAAGAATGCAATTGCTGCTGTACATCCATGTGAAAGATCAGAGAATATGAAAGATTAAAATGTAACATCTCAGCATCTTTGCTGTATGGCTGTCAGTTGAAGAATTTTAAACCTTGTTGTTGTACACAGAAAAGAGTGAAATCTTGCCAGTTTTGTTGCCTTTGCTGTATCTCCTTTTTTTTTTTCTGCCTGCAGATACCTGGGTGACAAGAATCTTCCCTGTCCCAGCACAGTATCTCTAGATCTCTAGATTTAAAGTATCTCTAAATTCGATAAAAATGCAAGGAGAACATAAATTCTTTAATCTTACATATGGTATCGCTTCATAGAAGTGAGAAAAAGCAAGTTAACCAATGAATCATTGCAGATTTCTACGGGGAAAAGGCATGTGAGGCAAAAGGGTATTTTCTAAAGACTTCTGTGAAAACTGTGTCTTGTAGGAAATACCTCTAATGAGCTAGGAAATTCAGTGAGACATGGTATGAGAATAATTGCAGGGAATTCTAGTGGACTTATTTGCTGCTATTTCATGCAACACTTTTTCTCAATTCAAACTTGGTCACTGGTTTCATATTTGCTTTTGAAACGATTGTCCTATATATGACTTATAAATTGGCATATGCAATGTGTCTAGATGCACTTCAAAACATTGGGATAATTTTGGTTTGCTAGAGAAAATGTTCCTGTATAAAGTGCTGAATTACCCCTAGTGATTTCTGAGTATCTCTTCCTCTTTTCTTCTTTTTGCCTTTCTCTTTTCTTTGCCACGAGCCTAGTCCATCTCTGATTTCAGAAGGTTTAATCAGTGGAGTTATTTAGCATGCTGTGCTGAATTGGTCCCTGATAAGCTTAGATCCTGCTGGTATCCAGCTCTTCATGGTTTTCCTGTGCTGTCCTTGTTAAGGTAATTGCCAGGCTTGACCACACGTGAAAAGGATGACTTGCCCTCAGATATGCCAGAACAGCAGTTCAGCACTGATTGAATTTGTCATGGTCTGGTGTTTGGTGTGTTCCTGGCTGCTCTCCTCAGAACTGAAGAGTAAAAAATTTATTGAGAAGAACAGTTAAAACTGACTGAAATATTACATCAGGTCAGGACAGGGCTGCCTGCTGTGAGGGGACCAAGTCCAGTTCAGTGTAGGTAGATTTTTGCTGATGTAGATTTGAAGTAAAGCATTTCTGAATATTACCAGGAAGTGAAACCTTCCCAGGGGAGAAAGAGCAGTCCTTTCTTTCAGGTTATGTTGATTCACTAGGTAAGTTCTCATCACAATGCAGAAGTCTTCAAGGACTCTAAGAAAAGACTTCCCACAGATTTGCAGCAGCAAATTGAGAGGTTTCTTCCTTCAGCTCTTTTCTCTGTCCTCTTCCAGAGACCATCACTTTCAGACCAAAACCAGTAAGGAATACTGTAACATCAGTAATCACAGATGGCTTGGCAAAGAGAAGACTCTGGATTTTAACCTAGGAAGTCTGTCGTGTAGCGAGGGTATAGCTGCAATTGTTTTCAGAGTGTGCAGGTGGAAATTTTTGTCGGGTTGGTGTGGGGTTTTTTTTTGTGAGATACAGTTTCACTCAGCTGAAAAGAGCAAAACAAAATATTTAGACATTGGCATCCTTATCTCTCACCATAGCTGCCTTTCTGGGAGCAGTTTCAGGAGGATATGTTGAGCCTGGGCACAAAGGGAGTTTCAGGGTCACTGATTTATGTGGGATGAGAGTGTATTTCCTCTCCTGTCACAGTGGAAAGCTCAGGATGTTTTCTTCTTGTCCAGTTTTACTCCACTTATTCCCTTGAAAACTGTGCTTGCAGATCTGACCTTAGGCTTAACCAGTGCCAGCAGAAATCTGTGTCCCCAGTCAGTGTCCAGGGTGATGGATGTGCTACAGATGGATTGGCTCGTGTGAGGGAGTGGTGTCCCCCTGCACACCAACATCTCTGCTACAGTGTAGCATGAGAATATTTACTTCCTTGAATATTTACTTGAATTTTTACTTCCCCTGTTTTTCTTACAGTTAGTTAATTTTAGGCTGAATGGCGAGTATTTTTAAGCCTTTTAATGCAGAGAAATTAACTGCCAATCATATAAGAAAATAATGCATCTAGGCTGAAATGAAATAATCCTAATCTAATCAAAGTCCTAGTGATGTGGAGATTATTCCTAGGATGTTTCACATTACCTAGTTGAATTGGTGAAAAGTATTTGTGCGCAGCAGAGCCCACCAAAAGGAACTCAAAAGTCCCTGTACCATTTTTTGTACCACTTCTAGGGGCTGTTATCCTGACCTAGTATCCTGAAAATGTTTTTATTAGAGACCTTGTGGAGTTCAAGCATCAGGTGTACCTAATCCATGGAGGACCTGCAGAGGGTGTGTAATGAGACACAGAATTCTTTGTGCCCTATTCACCATTAGCACATGGCCAACGGTGCTAATCAAATTTACACTTGCTGAAAAACACAGCTTCATTCTTCAGCATATATTTTTTGATTCCAGTACTCACCTACTTATAACAAGAGGAGCAAAGTTCTTTGTGCCATTAGAATTTAAAGTCTGGTAATAAGTAGGTAATTTCAGAAAAAAAAAGATTGCCTAGGCTGATGAGAAATGCACCTGGAGAGAAATGCGGCAGGTGAAACTGTATTTACCAGGGCCCATACTTACCTCTAATCCTTCTGCTGATTCCTCAAAAATCCAGTGAGGGTGGTGGATAGCAGGAGCCCCGCAGAGTGGGACCAGTCCTTCTGAGAACTCTGGAAGCCCCAGCAGGGCTGACAGAAATCCCCAGCATCCATCCGAGTCCACACGCCACTGTTACAAAGACTGCATCACATATGAGCTGTTGTTTCTTTCCTAAAATTTTCCCCAGTCTTCCCAAATCTTCTCTACACATATTCCATAAACCTGAATTCATGACAGTTTCATTCATTTGCCACCAAGGCTGCCCATGTAAGGGAATATCCCTATCCAGGATATGGATATGTTGGACTGAAGCCATTAGCTCTTGATCTGAGAGCAGGAATTTATAAATTTGCAGGTTTATGCTTGATTGAGTAATGCTCTGGGAAATGCAGGCATGAGTCACTCTGAACATGCCACTTATAAGAGAGAAAATATGAAACAAAGGATGTGTTGCACATTTCTAAAACTCAATGAAAGGTTGATTTGAATGGACCTTGTAACATTTGGTGGGTTATACTTTTTTTTAAATTTCTTTTTTCTTTTTATTTGCTGCCTCCAAAAAAGTCCTTTTATTTCACTACAAGTCTTGATTTCTCCAGGAGTGTATTTTGGTAAATCATGAACTATGGTGTTTGCTGTACTTCAGTTGTTTTTCCTAACGTTCCAAAAACATTCTGAATTGTTTGAGCACAGCTCTTGCAAACTGCAGCTATCTAAAGATTAGGTGTTTTCAGCAAATAATTCAGTAGCTGTTGGAGGCTTTGTGCTTTTGAAGGTCAGGCTCTTCCCTTTCCCAGTGCATTGTTTTAAGCAATTCTGCTGTCTTCTTACGTGCAGTATGAATTCTGGACTTTGACTACACTTGGAATAAAATTTTAACGTTATGAATATTACATACATGATGTGATGCTTTGAGATGCTGCTATCACAATCAAAATCCTGCTGTGTGTGGCCCTGTTTAGACACAGGGAAGCAGATCTAAACAAAGAACACATAAGGGATTTTTGATGTTATGTTTTAGAATTAACACAGCAGGTGCCACACAATGTGAACATTAAGCAGGTTCCATTTCTTTAGTAAAGACTGAAAACGATGTAAGTTTCCAGAAGCAGTTAGTATTTTGCTGAATGCTAGCAGGTATCTAAATTTTTGTGGCATTGAATGGCTTCTGAGAAGGTGATGGCCCAATTGAAAGTGTCAGAATGTGCAATTCTGCAAAGGTGCTCTGAACTTCAAGTCAGAGTATTCATGGACAGATATCAGACATAAAGAAGAATGGAGATGTCCACAAATATAATGATAAACCTTACTTATAGATTTCAGCAGCAAAAATATTGGATTTTTTGTTTCTCTTTTGAAAAAAATCAAATCTGTCCATTTCTCTCTGACTTTGGTCTTTCAATTCTTTTAGAGCCAGAATAATAATATCCTATGCTAGTAATCCCTGTACAGAAATCAGGAATACAACTTTTTCTTGGAAAAGTGTTTGAAGGAAGCTCACACTCCAGGTCTTTTATATTGATAGGCATTGATAAGTGATTTTGAGCAGCTGGTGGTTTTACTGAAATACACTGCTGCTTTCCTCTGCTTTACAGAGCAGAACAGGAGCTGTTGAAGGGATAGGAGTGGAGCTGCCCCCAACATTTTCACCCTTTCAGCTGCTTCCTGAATCCATGCTGTTACAGATGCAGGTTCTCTGCACTGGTTTTATCTGGAATCACGTTCGTTTTCTTCCCAGGGTCTGGTGTGGGCTGTGTTTTGGATTTGTGCTGCACACAGCACTGAAAACACAGGAATGTTTTTGTTATTGCCCAGCAGTGTTTACACAGTCCAGGGCCTCTCCTGTTCCTCATGTTTTCCCTTCAGACAGGAGGCTGGGGGTGGACATGGAGCTGGGGAGCACAGCTGGGACACCTGATCCCAGCTGAACAAGGAGATATTCCAGAAGGCATCATGCTCAGCATGGGGGGCTCTGGGGAGGAGAAGGAAGGGATTTATGTTCAGAGAGGCAGCATTTGTCTTCCCAAATCCTTGTTACCAGAGCCCTGCTTTCCTGGCGGTGACTGAGCACCTGCCTGTCCGTACAAAGTGGTGAATGAACCCCTTGCCCTGCTTTGCTTGTGCACACAGCTTTTGCTGTACTTATTTAACTGTTTTTATCTCAGACCATGATTTTTCTCACTTTCACCTTTCTAACCACCTCCACTGGCGTGGAGGGAGTGAGTGGGCTGAAGCTGAGTTGTCACATGGGGTGAAATCAGAATACCTCTGAACTTGCCCTACAGGCAATGCAAAGCTTCATAAATCTTTTCTGGGTCTCCCTCAGAACCTGAACAGATGCTCTGAAAGGCTCCAGGCCACAGTGGAAAAGATTTTTCTCAGGCATGCAAAAGGAATTGTAGAATTGTTTGAAGGAGTGGTGAGCACAAAGCTGCATCTGGAGGTCTCTGTTCTCATGAGGTCATGGACTGCAATGAGGAGCTTGAGGACTTGGAATTTATGGAAAACAATTCATTTCATTTTACATCTTTTATAAACTCTTTCTGAAAATAATCTTGATTCCCTTAGGCTGCTTTGTGATGCTGTGTCAGAGTAGTCTGTGTATCATGAAATACTAAAGTGTTTAGCTTCCATGCTGTTCAGCACATTCTAATTTTATTATCTTCATTTTAGAGGTGAGGCATAACAGGATCAAAACTGGAGAGTATTAAAAATAGATTCTTGGCCAGTCAAGGTTATGAGCCAAAATGTGAGGCAACATCCATCAGTTCACAAAACAAACAAACCAACCCATGAAAACCAAAAAAAAAACAAAAAAGAGAAAGCCCAATATAAATTTGAGAGTTTTTTTCCCATTGGATCCATTTGTCTCACAGTTTTGTGATAACCTGTAGTGCTGACCTCTGCAGTAAATGAAAGTGACTCTGCACTTATCTTTATGTAACACTGCTACTATTCCTAATTTTGGAAAGTCAGCTAGTGATTGCACAGAAGCTGACAGGGAAGAGTTTATACAAAAATGATGATCTTTTGATTAAAACCAGAATAACTTACATACATGGAGAGGGAATAAATTAACATTCTGACACTTCATAGCCATATCTGATAGTGCAAGCTTCACTGTTAATTAAAGAATGTGTGTCCCCCCTGAGCTGTACTATGTAATAATTCAAATCTGGGTAAAACACTAGATAGCAATATTGGAGCAAAGTTGTGTAGAAAACCAACCAACCTACCAACCTACCAACCAACCAACCAACCAACCAACCAACCAAAAACACCCAACAACCCAAACCCCAAAGAAACAACAATAAACAATTGCACAAACAACCCCCAAAACAACAACAAAAAAACAACTAACAAAAAATCAAAAGACCAGAACAAACTTTCAAGAAGAATCCCTAACAGACAAATTCCGATGTTTTCTATTACAGGACTAGATGCTCCCATGCAGTTATCAGGAGATAAGAATATTTCAAGGATACACCACACACACTGCACTTCAGGGAATCAGAAAAGGATGAATGCTAACTATTACCAAGATATTGTTGCAGTAAAAGAAAAAGCATTTTATGGGCAGCTTTCACAACAGTAATGTGCCTGTTTTGTCGGTGCTCTTTAGACATGCTCCAGCCACATATGAGCAGTGCCATAAACACAGAGGTTGCAAAACAGAAAGAGCCAAACTTGGGGAAGGGTTTTTGCGTTCAGTCAGGATCTGTCATAGCAAACAGATGTTAGAGACAGGCATGCAGGAGGGTATCACTGCCCTTTGTCCCATCACTTCTTTTTCTGTAGTAGTACAGTTTAGTCTTGGGGATATTTTATGTAGAAATGCAGATAGGAACAATAAAGGGCAAGCACAACTGACCCTTTTTGACAGCCAGTGATGGCACACAAGCTGATGAGAAGAGGTTCTGTTTAAGCAGTCAGCAGCCTCTTAAAACAGCAAAGTTGACATTTCTGTGCTGAGCTAGGATGACTCCTGTTATAAGCTGAAAGTGGAACATAACATAATCCATTATGGATGGATGTTTGAGAAAAGAGTGGTTCTCAGCATAGATATACTTTGTACCAAGCAATCTTTGGAGGCTCCTGCATCCAGAGGGATGACTGACTCTGCAGAAGACAGGCACTGAGCCTGTGGCAGCATAACAGAAGCATTAACTGAGAGGCATCACGTTAACCTTGTTTTGTGGAAGGGAATAAAAGATAAGGTCAAACAGCAAAAAAATGAAAATGAGAAGAAATCACAAATGACCAAAGGTTCAAACAATGGAATGAAAGTCCAGCTCAGTTTACAATTAAGTACTCTTTTTCAAAGAAAACCAAACTGAGACATTAGTTAGACCTGCCTGTCTTTCAACTCAGAACTTTGTTCCTGGAAAGGCATATTCCTTATGGAGGGGAGATGCAGACCCTCTCCCACCACGGGTTATAGGACCCCAGGTGTGCACTGTTCCTGCTGGAGCAGCCCCTCAGGTGGTTTTCTTTTCTCTCTCAAGCCCTTAATACACCGTACCACACAAAGACTTTACAGATTGCTCTGAGGAAAATAAATGAGGGGCAAAGGGAATTTTTTCAATTTTCCATACACATATTGCCAAGTCAGCTGCAATTGCAAGCAAGAGAGAAAGCAAAAGTAGAAATACCATTCTCTTTCCTGCCACAAGTTTTACTTTTTGTCTCCCCAGTCCTTAACCTGTTATTGGATGTGGGGCAGAGGAGAAGGTTGCTGTTCTTAGAAGTGGATGCTTCTGATCTCAAACAGGTAAGGTAACAGGAATAGCCCAAGGCTGTCATTTTATTGGACAATGGGCTGAGACAATGAGACACATTATGGGCTGTCTAGAGATGGTCATCCTGTTAATGCAGGAATGAGCAGAAACTTGGAAACTTTTTTGAAGGTCTACAGCCTTTCCTCAAGAAGAAAGGGAACTGTTGTTACAGGTAGACATTTGGGAATGCAATGGGTATTTATTCTGAATCAAGACTGTTATCCAGAACATTTCAAAATTAGCAGGTTTTAAGGCAAGTTATGGGATCTGTTCCAAAAGATCAATAAATAATTTGTAACAGAAAGGTTAGAGTAATCTCATTTTAGGTGCTTAGTGTTGTGTTTACTGACAGCACAGATTTAGCCTGTTTATCTAGGCAGTATATAAATAGGTGTTAGATCACAAACATAAATCTTTTTATAATGAAAAAATTTTAGAATAGAGGAAGAAAATCTAAAAACTGCAGATGTGATTTTCCTCAAACTGCAGGAACTCATGCACTCCATGCTGAAGCATGGAAGTCAAACTCTTCCCTCTTACCTTTTTATCTCTGTATCAATCTTGTCACAAAGGTATCTGCAGCTTAATGAGTGTCAGAGTTAAGGCCTCAGGCAAGGAAAACAGTCTTGCATAAAAATGTTGGTTTATCTCCTAGATAATTTCTAGGTGTGCTAAACTAGTCATGAGTCAGTCACTTCCACGTAAGCTAAGAAAAGAATTTATATTTGGCTCTTCTGACTATTCCTGATGCTCTACAGAGGAGGAGCATGATTCATATTTTGCATTATCAAGTCCAAATGCTGTTAGTTGATGGTATCTGACCACCACCTTCCTCCTCCTCCTCCTCCAAAGGTGTCAAAGGCATTGTAATCTGTTTACTTATGACAAATTTCTTTAATTGATCAAACTAGCCCTTGGTGGTGGGGATGGATGTGGTGGAACAGAAATTCTTTCTTATGCCAAATTTGGAAAAACTTTCATTAGCAAGCAGAGTGTTAGCCACTCAATTATCCAAGTACAATCCATATACAGGCAGATCTAGGAATTCCTGAAATTATTATCTGTTCTGGTTAAGCTGGAACCACAAGGCTTGAACTTCAAGAGTGTTTGAAAATCTTACATGGTTTCTTACTTGGGAAATTGGTGAAGCTGGGAGAAGGCTTCTCTTATGCTGTTCCCGACTCATTTAATTTTCATCGTGGAACTCTGGTGGGCTCCTGTGGAGAAATACTCAAAGAAAAACTCAGCAGGGACAAATGTCCGTGTGAGCAATAATTCACCAGAAACAAGAAGTCTGCAGCCCCAGGAGCAGGGAGCCTGGTGTGCTGCCCTGAGAGAGGCAGGACACAAAGGATGGAGTGGCATGGAGGTGTTGTGGCCATGCTCTGTTTAATACATGGGAACTAAGCCAAAGGAAGAACGCAGCTGGTGCTTGAAACCTGAACTTTGCTTTATTAACTTGAAAATTCGCATTGCTTTTCCAACCAGGTGGCATTTGCTGCCCTGTCATACATTAATGAAGGCAAACCTGTGCATGCTTCACAAATGTGACCAAAGTCACTCAAGCTCCACCTGATCATGGGCTAGCACTTGCTGGAACTTCATACTTTATGACTCTTTCCTATGATTTGTGCCTCTGACAGCATCAGAGCACACCCAGGTGAAACTAAGCTTAATGAAGGGTGAAGTTAAGCCGAGTGAACAGAGTTTAGTTAGTCATTGGCCTCAGCATGTTTAGTGCTAACAGAGTAAGTGCATTTAACAACAGCAATTCAGAACCTGCATAATCTGTTGCTCCAGTAAACCACACTACTCTTGAATCAGCAATTGTGCAAGTCCTTACTGAGAGAAATCAGACTTACAGTGCCAAATTGGTCATAATCAGAAATGCAGCCCAGCCGTACCCAGCCACTCTGATCTCTGAGTACCAGCTGGAATGCAATTGGGTTTATTTTCTGCCAATTTTCATCCTCTAGTGCAACAGAAAAAAAAAGTGTAGTCAGCAGGATTGCCATGAATGAACTATAGCAAAAATATAACAGTTATAATTCTGAGAGGGAATAGAATGGGCCCAAAATTTTTGGGAAAATGAGCATAAAGTGGTAGATAGAAAACTAGAAAAGTGCGTAAAAAGTTTAAAAAATATAATGACAAAAAATTATTTGCACAGTATTAGAGATTAAATTATTTTGTGCACAAAAGAAAACCTAAGTGTACTGTCTCCCCTCAAAAATTCCAGATTTAGAATATACTACTTTGAAATCCAAAAATGAGGTTCTGAAGACATTACTGACTTTTGAAAGAAAGCACTAAGAAAAGTACATGAGTAGAGCTCCTCACAAGTGAAACTCAAAACCTAAAAACAGGGAAAAAGGAACTTGAAAAAGTATTTTCTGCAGCTGAAAACTGAGAAAAATAGCTGCAGGAAAAATTAGGCCTCTCACTGAACCTGTTGCCATTCTTGGTTTAGCTAAAGAAAGCTAAAAAGTGGAAAACTGTGCAGACCCCAAAATATGGCACAGGGACATCTGGCATGGTGATGATAATGATGAGATGGAGGAAGGTTCTGATTGCCCCAGTACCCATCATTTCCATCCTTATGAGGCTGAAGTGAGCTTTTTTAAACTCCCTTGTTGACACAAGGGCACAGATGCAGTAATTACTATAAAGCAGCAGACAACCTAAATAAAAAGGCTGGTCACCAAAAAGTGAAAACTGCAAGAATTGACAGAATTTTAAAGAATGTCTCACTGCAAACACATCCTAATGGCTCCCTGGTGATAATAAATTAACCAGTGCTGAAATATTGGTTGGTGCCACTAAAACCTGTATTTTAGGGTATGATTTGTTGGATGACAAAACCTGGAAATTCCTCAGTGGTCAATTTGGAGTTTTGCTGGACAAGGTGGAGGAGACACAGGATCTTTCTATCTGGAAAGACTGAGGTAAGACATGGGACCTTACTTAATAATGATTCCACTAAATTTCATCAAACACGGGCCACATTCTAATGTGAATATTTAGTATGCCAGTTTGTTGTCAACAGCACATGCTTAGCAACAGCACCTTCACTACATTTGCAAAGCACTCCTTAACTTTTACAACCTTCTGACAATTTCCTGGTTGATCACAGTCAAGCATTTGGTCAAGAAAGAAGTAGAAATTTAGTTCTGCTTTATTCCAGCCAAGAGTTCCAGTCTCACTTACGCACACGAGGAAGAAGGACATTGGTGTTTTGCAGATGTTGCATAATCCCAAATCAAATGACTCACAGACCCAGGTACCATCAAACTGATTTATTTCAGGCCCTCAGTCATGTTTCCAGAAGAGTTAATACAAAATGCTTGCTCAGACTCCCATCAGCTCTTGGTGCTCCTCTGACGGTATTAGCAGGGTGTCAAAACTGACAACAGTTTTCTGGCCCATGTTTGCTTCTGGATCTGCACCAGATACCGTGGCAACTGATTTGGTGGTCTTTGCTTGTTCTCAACGCCCTCTCCAGAATTTCCATCATTTCAGTTACAGAAACCTTTGCTTCCATGCCTGGCAGAAGCTGTGATCTTCTCTGTGTCAAAGACAATAAGGATACAAAAAAGTGGAATATTAAAATATGTAATTGGTCAGAATGACTCACATTTCCATACATTTTCTAGGTCCATTACATCTTGTTCTTTGGGTAATATTTCAGAAGTGCATATTTCTACCCATCAGCTTTCCATCAGTACCTGGTGTGAAATGAATGTGATCTATTGCATTAGCTTTTCATTAAAATGCACTGCAAGAGATCACTTAATGGAGTATCAATATTTGCCCAAGGTAGTACATTTGGGCATGGGAAAATACCCAGACTTGGTGGAAGAACTGAAGCTGTAATCGACAAGGTAAATTTTCAATATTTGTGCATCCTACAATATTAATTGCTGTTTATTAGTGCAGGCTGTTCAGCACAGGGACTATTTTCTAAAGTTTGAGTTTCACTGAACTGCAGCTCCTGGTGGACTGCAGTTCCATGCTTCCATCAACCCAAGATTCAGTGTCTCAACAGGATTCTTGGAGTATTTGATGAAAAGTCTATGCAGCATGAGTCAGCCCTACCTTTTCTGATAACTATACCTCTTTCTTCTCATTCTGATTGTCTGTTGTGTGTCTCCATCTTCTCCCTAAAGTCAGAGAGTGGCTTAATGGAAGCAATAACTTCCAAGGAGAGACAGAAAATTTGTTTTCTGTTGCGGTGTGTCTTAAGCTTCTGGGTCCCTTTCCCAGGTGTGCCTATATGCCTCTCCCTTCCCCCTCGCCCCCTTGCTTAGTGTGTTGTGTCAATCAGGCTTAACATTCCAGCAAGGCATCGTGTGATTGGTCAAGTTCAAAAGATGCCCCTATGCCCAGGGGTCATTGGCCTATGTCTAGGTGTCCCTCGTCCCTTGAGACCCCGCCCCCTTCACCTGGTTGGTGCTCAACTGTCCCCCCCCTCCCCCTGCCCCGGGAGCTTAAAAGGTGATCAGGCCATGTGCTTTTTCATTCTGCTGGAGCAGCTGCTCCCATCCAGACCTCTGTAACCATGGAATAAACTTCTGGACATTAAACCTTCCAGCGGAATCCTCTCCTTTTTCTCTTCACCATCGCCAGAAGCTCTCTCTCCTGAGGTAAACGGAGTTCCTGACAAGCCTGGACTTGCTCAGTGCCCTGCTGCAATCTCCAGCAAGCCAAGGTATCTCTGGGGTGATTACACCACAGTTGCTGCCTTTGGCCCAGCAGCGAGGGTCAGACTGGCCCAGGCACCATCTAACTGATAATATTGGGATTCATATTCCAATAGTTTTCCTTTTGATAGCCTTGACACTTATTGTCAGCATGCTGTACAAAAACAGAAAAGGGGATTTTGTACCCTGATTTCTGCTCTTCTCTACGCAGACCCAAATTAATATTGAGACTACCCTCTCTGTTGTAAGAAGTTTGAGATAAATTAAATCAGGCCTTATGGATGATTGATTCAGGCTAGCTTAACAGAATTTATATTGCCCAGTAGAGATGCGTATCGATTGCTGCATGTTTCTCCATAAACTTATGGATAACAAGGAGAGGAGAGAAAGACTGTCTCCCATGATACTATTGTTCAAAGATACGTAGAACTTGAAAAATGTTGCTGAAAGATAAAACTGATGCAGCAGATCACTGATATATTCACCCTTTTTAAATCAGGAATGTCCACTTCAAAAAAAATCCCTCCTGCTCAGTAGAGAACAAGGTGAAGTCAGGGTAGGGGTAGAGAAAAAGAGATATGTTTCTAAACTTGTTGCCATTGGAAATTCACTTTATAAGCTATTTGTTTCTTTACCACAGAATCTTCAAAGTCATTGAAGGAGAGTGGAGTGAGCCAGTGAAGGCCCTCTCTGTGTTCCCACGTGGCCCTCGGCAAAGGAGCAGTACCTGCAAAATCTGTGGCAGAACATTTTGAGATGGATCTACAGCTTGTGTTGTTTCCAGAAGGAATCTGAATCTTGCAGCTGACAGGAAGAAATTAATGTGACACAAGCGAGGGGCTCTGCTGTTTGTAGTGTAAGGCATGATGGGGCCATGCCATGTAAGAATTTAGGAAAGAGACAGCCACATGCTTTCCAGATTATCCACAGATTAGTGGGCCCAGGGCTGACTAGACCTTGCCCTTTTTAGTCTGAATGTTGTCTGTCTTCCTAGTCCTTGCAAGACCCTTGTGATGCAGAGTCACAGATAATCTTACAGAGTAGTCAATTTGACACAATAAACCTGCTCATTTTCAAGATGAACTTTCACAACCACAGGTTCACAGTGTGCTTTAGACTAAATCTGAGAACACTGATGATCACAGACTCACAAATAGTACTGTTTATTGATTGCTATAACAGGACAGGATTCAGAAATTACTATTCATGAGCACACTGGTTACCACTGGAGTAAAGTTTACCTGTAGGCATCCTTATGGGGAGAGACGGGTGCAGCCTGTCAGCTGTCTGAGTGCAGAAGGGTGGCACACCTCCTCTCTGAAGTTACACTTATTTCCTTTGAGGGTGAGGGAAAGGTAAAGTTGATGCCATTTCATGATCAGGGTTTGAGTGACTTCAGTCATATGTGCAAAGTACTTACAGATTTTACTTCATTAGAGTATGCAGAGCATGAAAAGCAATATGTATTTTTGAGCTAATGAAGCAAAGTTAAGCTTTTTTTCTTGGTTGGACCCTTCCTTGTCTTAGCTCCCTTTGGCTGCATTGCTTTAAACAGAGCATGGCCACAACACCTCCATGCCACTCCATCCTTTGTTTCCTGCCTCTCTCAGGGCAGCACACCAGGCTCCCTCAGTGTCCCTGCTCCTGGGGCTGCAGACTTTTAGTTTCTGGTGAATTATTGCCCCCACAGACACTTCTCCTTGCAGTGCTTTGTCTTTCAGTGTTTCTCTACAGACTGAAGTGGCACATATAATTTTTCTGCCCCAAATTGCCAGCACTTAACAACAGCTACCCTTGAAATGGAGGTTTTTGACAGTTCTGGTTAGAAGCATCCTTCTGCCAGCTGAAGATCACAGCTTCTTTACTGTATGTGGGGCACAATTATATTGGTCAAAATGGGATTTTTGCTCTTGACATATTTAAAAAAACGAAAGGCTGAAGAAGAAAAAAGTGACAAGAACAATTGCCACTTCTATCTCTCCCAGTTATGGGGAAATACTGCACTTACAGCTATTACTGAATATGTCTCTTGCTATCTTAACTTTTACTGTTATTTACTGACTCTGGTACACTCACTATCTTCTAGTCATTCCTGAGATTTAATTCCTCTAAGATATTCTCATCCTGAGACAAAAAGTTACAGTTTTAACTAAAGTATTTTGTAGCTGCTTTCTCATACTTGGACCCCCCGTGTTTTATTTTCCCAACCAGATCAGTTAAGAACTAAGAGGCTCTAAAATTTTCAGTTTGCACATACATAAGTCTTTATGGCTCTGATATTACAGGTAATGATGGGTCTTATATATCTTTACGACATAGCAGTCATAAAACTAAAAGTCATGACAGTATTCAAGATGAGCTTTTAATTGTGCTCATAACTCACTGAAAATTCCTCACTAGCTAGCCAGCATGTTGTTCAGGTCAAACATAAAATTGTGTTTGCTAGCTAGGAGAACAGAGATAGCTTAGGACTAAAGTTGTGTTTTATTTTGTTTCTCCCAGCTAGATTAAAAATAAAATAAATCTAAAAGGTTTTATTTACAGGTTTATGAATTTACCTGTACAGGTAACATCCCAGGGGATAATACTGAAGTCCTATACATCCCAGTAACTTCTCTGCTTCTCTGTTACTGCCAAGTAACCCTTTTCATATTTCCTCTAGAGCACAGCAGGAAGACCACACCATATTCTTGGCAGGTTAGGACAAGCTTATGTCTTCAACCTGAGAATATTGTTTTTCAAAGTATTTTTTTTTAAACTCTAGCACTTACACCCTTCAGTGTGTTGCTCAACGTGGTTAAAATAGTCTCCTTCCAAGACCATTAATTTTTAAGCAGACCTAAGTTCCTACACCTCCCTAGAATACTTAGGTATTCATACAAATGTACACAAACCTATCCTTAAAATAGTCAGGAGAGTTTCTAATTATCTAGGACCAAATTATCTTCTTTTTCTCTTAATAGCTCCTTAAAGAATGATTTTCTGAATAGTGAGAGACCTTAGTCTTTCCGAGAGGCCATTAAAGACAAACTACAGAAAAAGACAGATGTTTGCAAAGCCTAAATATTCCTTCTGCTGTACTGCAGAGTTCCTGCATTATTTTGGGTTTTAAACTTTCCAGTACTATGGCTTAGCTTTTACAGTTCCTCATTTAGTGTGAAACTGAAGGACATTTCCAGGGTAACTGAGTCTAACATTACAAATTTCTCAGAGGCATTCGTGTGGATGTCGTTAACAGATGGTGATTCAAGACTGAAGCACTTGAGTAACCCAGCTGATCTTCAGAAAATAGGAGGAGGAGGGAGGGTGGAATGGTTTCTGGCCATCCCCATCCCAGGTGTCATCCTGTCACCTGCATCAGCTGTACTTGTAGCCATGGCTGATAGGAATCACCTTGTGTTCAGTCTCCAAGCATCTTCACCATGAGAAAAGTCAGTTGCCAGAAAGGTGGATGTGGGAAGTGGTCCCTGTGATGTGGGAGGTCAGTTCAGAAGGTGCCACTTTCCCAAAAGCACACAAAAACTTCACAGAAACACACACAAAAGCTATGGGGAACACTCATTAAGCAAGAATGCAACTGCTTTACTTCCAGAAAGTTATTGGGTTAAAATTTTTGCCAGCTCAGACTGAACATTTTTTGTCAATTTAAAAGAATTCTTTTCCTGTGGCAATTATTTAAATTCTTGTTGCATACAAGCCGAGCTGAAAACCAACAAACAAAAAGGTTATCACATCTTAGTGCACACAAACATACCTGAAACAGGACAGTAGGAAAGAACTTTGGCCACAATTATATACATTTACCACTATGAGAGCTTACTGTTTGTACAAACACTTTATTTCCTTCTTCTATCCTTTTAGTCTTTTCCTGTACTCTTGACTTTCCTTCACATAGCCTACCCAGTGTAAAGCAGGTCTGCTCATCTCATGCCTCAGACTATTGGAGTCTTTACAGGGAATTGCAATCAGGACAGGCAGCACACATAAAAACCTCAGAAAGTACCAGATGGTTGTAAAATACACTGTGTTTCACCACTGTTCTTCTCTCCTGAAACAAGGGGATTTGTTCATGAGCAGCTGCATCTATTTCAGAATCTCCTTCCCTTTCTGGTATATTCTTTCCTTTTCCTGTATCATAGAGTAATGGAGGTGGGAAGGCGGCACTGCAGGTCATCTGCTCAACCCTACAAACCTGAGAGAGGAGGAGCAGATTCCCCAGAGTCATGTCTGGCTGGGTTTTGATCATCTCCAAGGATGGAAACTCTACAAACCCTGTTTCACTGTGTGCCCACTCTCCTTGTAATAAAAGTGTAGGGTTTTTTCCCCTTAAAATTTAAAAATGGAATTTTCTGTATTTCAGTTCACATCTATGATGGAATAACACTGATGAAAGCAGAAATGGGTATATTCTAAATGCAAGAATTAGAATCCCTTTTGTTAAATTATTTAAAAGAAAGACACAAAACCTTTCTTCACATAAGTTTGATTGTCTTGCAGTTATTTATGCACAACGCTAGTTAGGAGACAGGCATTCCTCAGTTACCAGATAGTTAGAAGCATCTGGTAGAAAAAGCAAATACCCAGGTGGACTCTCAGGAATTTGAATTAAAACTATGATTTGTTCAGGGTGTAAGCACAAGCTTTTAGATAGGAAGATTTTTATTTTGTAATTTTAAAAATTTTTTATTGAACTTCTGTTATTCCCAAGTTTTTGGTTGTCCCCTTTTTTCCCCAGTATAAGGAATAGTCTTTTTAAATTTTTATTTTATTTTATCATTATGGCTTTTTTTCCCCTTTTCCATTTTCCTTCTTTTCCTCTTCTTCTCTCTTATGATTCTCTGGAAAAGTTTGAACAGCATATATTTTAAAGGCAGCTTTCATCAGGTAACAAAATTCAAGAGTTTGAGCTGTTTCATGGGAAAAGTATGGGGTTTTTTTCCCTTTCCACAGGATTAGGAAAGGAGTACCATGTTATTCTCCTTTGTCTAGAAAACAAGACCTGTCCTGCTGCATCTTCATGGGGAGCTGGAAACATCTGAGAGCAGATAGGGATTGTTTTCTGCAGCTGGTGTGCCTGCAGATAATCCATCCTTGACTTCCTCAGTCCTCCCTGTTTGTAGGAAAAGAAGAGGATATGAGCTGCTTTAGGAACAAACAGTGATGTTTTCTTCCTGAGGAGCAAGGCCACAGACGTGCACCTCTGTGAGGGCTCTGCAGTGTCCCACGGGGGTGTCTCCTCTGGTCCCCCCCTGCTCTCCTCATTAGAGGAGTCAGTCAGGTTCTCACTGCCCGTTGTAGAACACTTGCAAATTGCAGCATTTTTGGGACCTCTGTCTCTCTTTTTGGATGGGTTACAAGCGAGGCTGCAGAAAGGCAGTTGCATTTTCACACAGGAATCTTTCCTAGGACTAAGAATTACATTTGCATGCAGCTCACCTGCTTGAAAAGGATATAGGTTCTTGTTGTCATAACTATGTCCCTGCGTAGCCACAAGTCTTTCCTGCATAAGTATCTATTTTTTTCTGACTCCTCCTGTGCTGAGCTCACACAGGCACTGGGTGGGGTGCCAGTCTCCTCACAGGGCTCTGCAGAATGTCAAGTGGATGTCAGGCCTCCCTGACACCACACAGGTACCAATTTCAGTTCCTAAAATCTCGTTTTGTGCCCCATTTCATCCAGGAGTGTTTTTTTTTTTTTTCTTCTAACTGGGTATTCTTTTCTTACAGGAATTTAGTGATGAGAGTGGTGCAAAAAGTGCTTTCCTTCTTAAGTCTCAGTTGGGGATACTCTGCACCTCCTTTATTCATGTCCTGCATATTTCTAATCAAAGTCACATGTTTGAAAACCCTTTGCAAGAGAAAATTGGAAATGTGACTCTCTTTCCAGTCCGAGTATTTTGGATGTCTTGTGTTTTGACAATCTACCAAGATACTCTAGTTTGCATAGCTAGAAGGATGATAATCCTGTTTTTTATTGAATCCTAGAAAACAGTGACTGCTACATATCAACACATTATCTCACATTGATCTAAGCTGTCTGCCTTTTCTGAGGCATGAACAAAAATGTGTGCTTTAAAATCTGTTAGTTAAACATGTTCCTAAATTATTTTAGTAATATAAGTTTCATAACTTTCCTGTAGAACTGTTAATTTTTTATTGCATTTTCAAGTCACTGCTTTCTTTTAATGCATGGAGACTCCTTTGATATCTTTAGTCTAAAACCATAAAACTGTTTTATACTGTGCAAATTGTCCTTCCTTGGGGTAAATGCTGTATAAGTTTACCCCCACTTTGAGAAAGATTTATTTTAAGGGAAAATATTTTTAAGTAGGCTTGAATATAATCAAGTAATTAAGTAAAAAATTTACTTAATCAAGTAATCTTGAATGTCTGTGCTTCCTAATAGCTGGCAGATTGTGGTAAATTTTTGGATTTGCCCCAGAGTTGCCTTAAGTTGGTGAAGAATTGATGAAGAATAACATGAGCTGGGCCCTGTGCTTATCTTGCACCTGGCTTAGGCCTGAAGACTGAAACATATCTGGAGTGAAGCGAGTCCTCTCAGCTGATGTTGTTCGTTGTTTCAGTAAGGAGCAGGACAACATTTGCATCTCTGCACCAGCCACTGGCCTCACTCCCCCTTCCCTGTGAGAAACAAGCCTTGTTATAAATCTGGTTTGTTAAGGAGATAACGAAAAAAATCTCTGTTGAAGGTCAGACAGCCTCTGCTGCTGCCTCAGAGGGTGGAGGAGGACCCAAGTGTTTATTTTACCTTTGGTATCAACTATAAATTCTGACCAAAACCAATTGAGGCTCTTATTTACATATTAGTTTTCACTCCCCTAAGAACGCAAATGAAGAAAAAAAGAAAACATGCCTTACATGTATGACAATGGTCACCAACATCCCAACCTATAACAGGTGACTGTTCCACCCCTTTGGGAAGGGCAAAAAATATAGCATAAAAGAAGGGCAGTGTTGGTGGCACAGTGGGAGGGGGGGAAACATCTCTGCTTGCTTGGGATGGGTCTGTAGGTTCTGCCTCTTCTCCTTTTTTCCTGACGGACCACTTTGGGTAAGTTCTGCGCTTCCATACGTGCTGGGGCAGATGTGGGAATATTTATATATCTGTGTCTCTAGATAGATTATATTTTATATATATGTAATTTTTAAATATATGTATCTATAGATATGTATATATATGTATATATATTACATATATATATACAAAGACAGATAAATATATGCATGTATAAAATATGATATATATTTATCATATCATCTATACACCTCTAACAGATCTCCATTACTGCACCCTGATATTCTGTAGCTAGTGCACCTCTCACTGACAGTTCTGAATCAACCCTCTGTTGTTCCAACGAACTGATCCATGAATTTTTTACGAAACTCAGGTGAATTCACATGCAAGTTTGTGATTCTGGGTTGTGCAGGTTGCTCATGAACTCGGCCACGGCCTCAGGAGAGGGTGAACTGCACCGTCCGTGAGTCTGCGATCACAGAGTTCCCACTGAACGTGACCAGGCTGACGGTGCCAAATTGGCTGAAAAGAGAAAGGGAGCCCAGCTGCTCCCAGCCCCTCTGGTCTCTGAGAACCAGCTAGAACAGACGGCTGTTGGGTTCTTTCCCTGCCAAAGTTCTGTTCCCTTATCACAGCGCTGGTTTCAAAGAACAGGAGAAGCAAACATATCTTTTGGGTGATGCGGAGCGCAGAAGAAACCTTTTGTCCACTTTACTCCCCTACCTCTAACAATAACTTTAGTTAGTCTCCTGCTTGGAGAATTTTCTTCTGTTACAGAACATTTCATATGCAGAGATTTTGCCTAATACAGGGAAATATTAGTTATTAAAATTACAGTTTTTGTTGCAAAAACTTTGAGCAGACACCTTTTAGGCTCTGCTTAAATTTCCTTTGAAGCTGTGCAAGCCTGGCCTGCTTTGCATAATTTGAGCTTTACTGGAATCATGAATTTGTCTGTGTACAGCCAGGAATTCTGTCTCTTGAAGACAGCTGGCTCTTTGACAGAATTCCACATCCATTTTGATGTGAAGTTTTCAATGTCCTTAAGTTGCACATAGTACTAAATTTTCAAGGGAGTAGAATACACAGCTCACACTAAAATTTGATGTCCCTCTGCTCACAGGCAAAATCTCTTGGATAAATACTTGCCTAGTATGTAACATTTGCTGTCCAGTGACAACTAAGTTGCAGTTTCCTTAAAGAAACTGATTAATATCACATACACAAAAAATGAGAAGCTACTGAAAATAACTTTGTTCAGAGATTTGCAGAAAAGAGGACAAAAATGGGAGGAAAAAACCCCAAAATCTTCTTTCCCGTAAGAGGGGAGTGGTAATACTTTATTCCATGTTTGGGAGCTGCAGAATATTGGCAGTAGGGATTAAAGTGTTCTTTGTCAGCTGGGAGGGCTCACAGACAAGAAATATTGCTCAAAATTTATGCGGAAGATTGGTAGAGAGGTGCACGAAATTCTCCCTCTGCCCCTAAATATATGCTGTCTGAAGTGAAGAGCTATTATTCAAAGGAACCCTTGAAAAGCAAGGGTGTCAGTTAAAATTTGACTTTGAGGGCTTTTTATGATAATGGGAAAATGGTTACGCTTTGCCTAATTATGTAGAATTTTGTGATACCATGCTGTAAATTTCAGATGAGGGAATACCTACAATATCCAAAGATTACAAATACCTACATGTTATTAAAGAGAGTATTTTTACATTCCAAGTACTCCTCTTACCTATTACAGAAGGATAAAATAATGCTGCTTAGAAGAATCTGATTTCTATTAAGCTATTTCCCAATACACTGTGAGTTGGCACCATGACACGAGATAAAATGCCAGATTTTACTGCAATGCTGTTTATAGTTTAATTACATTCCAATAAATAGGGTAACTAGCAGTCACCCTCAGAAGTTAATTTTATCTGTAAGACAGCTTATTCTGATTGAAGAAAATAATAATATTAATTTACATATTTTAGCCAAGACTGTAGCCTCTGCATGCTATACCATGATGAAAATAACCAGGGCTGGATTTACTTACTCCATGGCAGGGATGGGGGGAAGTAAAAAAATCACAATGAATCACATTGCACTACAAAACTGTCAGAGTTTTCTGTACTGTCTGGTTCAGATGAGAGTGTCAGTCTCCAGTCACAGAGATAACTGGTGTCAAACCAGCAAAGGGTCCTTACTGGAGCACACAAGTTAAATGATAAAAGTGCAGCAGTTCCCTTGTTCTCCTGTGACTCGCAGGGGGTTTAAGATGAGGAAGGATTTCTCCCTAGGCATTAGCACAGGCACCCTTAGATGTCACTGTGCTGAAAGAACAGGCAGTGATGCCTAATGCAGGTACTTTCTGAGCACCTGACTGGTCTCAAAGGAAAATGTTCTTTGCTTCTCACACTCATCTGCCATTGTCCTTCTTCCTTGATTACTTCAGGGATCAGGTGTGTGGCTTTTTTTTCCTTGAGCTTAATTCCTAGGTTCTGCATGATGTTATAGACATGATCTGGTTTTGCTTTGCACTTTCTTTTTATTGCAAACAGGTGCTGTTTCTAAACTCCAGGCAGGCAGTTTCTTAAACTTCTGTCATGCCCATTCAACCAAGCACTCTTTTTAACCCCCTGTAGATTTGCCAAGAAAAGAGGAGTGTCCAAAATTATCTTGTGAAGTGCCTTCAACTCCAGTAAACTGGCTGAATGAGAAGTGAAAATTGTCTGTGTGGAGCTGGCAGCACTCAGCAGACCAGCTGTGCAAAAGCAGGTCTGGCCTGTTTCAGTTCTGTGGGAGTGCATGCAAGAGATCTGTGTTCTGAAAAACTCCCCAAACCAAAACAACAACAACAAAAACCAGACAACAAACAAACAAACAAAACTAAACGACACCCCCCCCCCAAAAAAAAGAAAAAAGAAAAAAACCAAAAAAACCCACAAAAATGCTGGAACATGGTGCAAGGAGAATCTGTGTTTATGAATCATCATTTTCTTCCAGTAGCACTTAATTCAGAGGTTAGGGTGCCCAGCTGTAACTCAAAAGACACAGAACGGAAGTAACTGTTAATTTCTATTAATTTCTCCCTTTTACGGTTCTTTTCCCCCCATATAATTGTTTATTGCTTGATTCAATGTAAACAATTTTCTTACCTTATGAAGGATTCCCAATCTTTTTATGCTTCTAGAATCTAAGTTTATTGCTGCAGAAATGGAAGTGTTTTGTGCTGGTATTTCCATCAGAAATTAACTGTGGAATTTTCATGTCACTGGAAATGAAAAAAAAAATTTTTATTTCAAACAGGATTGAAGTTCTAAGCCAGAAAAAAGAAAGTTCCTGTTGAAAGACATTTCTGAGATTTAGGAGTCCTCTCTCTTACAGAATTCAGGTGAGACAAAAGGTAAATTGAAACTATGTTAAATGATGATAAATTAAATCCTACTTTGGCTTAATGTTTTTTGGATGTGCAGAATGTTAAAAACAGGTTGGTATATTGAGCAAATGCATTGCTATAGTATTCCATGGGCAGATAAGAAGATGATGATGTAATGACAACTTCTGGAAATGATATTAGAATTTGAATAATAACAAGAACTCTACCCTTTTCCCTCCAGATGATTCTGTGCAGTACCTTAAAAACTTCTGATTAACTCATCCTCTGAATACTTTGGGACACTTGGTGTTTTGGACCATTAAAACATTTGGAAAATACATGTGAAAAACAAAACAATAAACAAACACCCACTCCCCCCCCCCCCCCCCCCGCCCCACCAAAACAAACCAAACCAAACCACCACCAAGAAACAATGACAAGAATCTGTGACATTAAATACATAAAGTTCAGCTACAGCTTTGATGATTATGCAACTTTAATATTATGGTGTCCTGAGTCACAAAAATACATTAACTTCATCCTTTTCCCTAGGATTGTAATGGAGGGTCGCTCCAGAGAGAGAGAAAAGTAATCCATGACTGATGCTTTCTTTCTGTTTTTCTCCCCCATGGCAAAACATTCAGTAGGATAAGGTCTAAGAAGAAGAAGAATCCTGTTACATAAGGTGTGTGCAAATAATCTCCCTCACAGAAAAATTGTGGCTCGTTGCTGACAGTCTGTGCTTTCAGGTTTCCAAGTTTCTTCAGAAAGACACTGTATGTTTAGATGGAATGTGGTATATATATAGAATTTGGGTTGAGATGTTGTGTTCTCCCCCCCTTATTTTCACTTTTGCTAGGTAAACCTTCTTCTTCTGCAAGACAACTTGAAAAGTATAATTTATTTAATCACTTGTTGCTTGGATACTGTTAGTCTTCTTTGACCTAGAGCAGCACTCCTAAATCAAGCTTACACAGGTTGAATGAAACTCTAAAGTAGCTTTAGATTAAAAACAACCATAGCATTTCAAAGGCATAATTTTTTTTCTGAAGAATTACATAAATCTGTTTTTGTGATGGGATTTTGTTCTCTGTTCTTCTTGTGGTACAGTTAACAGTCCTACCAGCTAGAATACAATACAGATTATTTTGTCAGAAATAGTTTTCACTTTCTTTATAAATAACCATTCTAATAACTATTTATTTTCTTTTGTGCTCTTGGAGAACACCACAGAGACACAATACCTTAAGAGTACTTGGGGAAGTACACACTTCCCCAAGACTAAAATTTGGAGAGCAAAGAAAAATTTCTATTTCATAACCAAGTAATCTGCAAACAGTTGAGAATCACTTCTTTTGCTAGAAATAATATTGAGCAGTTAAACCATATTTTGTTATATAAGAGTCTTTAAAAGACAAATTTCTCTTTGAGAGAAAAATACTAATTATTGGGAAGCCTAATATATGCTTGTCTATATCATGTAGGTAATTTTAACATTGAGTATTAGATGTGCCTAATAGCAGGTCAAATGGCATCAATGCTTTACATTCACCACTAACTGAGTCCTGCTGGACAGCTAGAAAATGAAAATCTAGAAATTACAGAAGAGGGACTATACATGCATCATCTAATTAAACAACCTCATTATTTCCTGGGTTACTTATTCAGTTCAGGGTTAAAACCTCACAGACTTACCAGCTGGTTGATGATTGATCCAAAGAAATGGAAGAGGCTCCCTTACAGAAAAGGAAAAAAATCCATCAAAACCTGCAGAATTTTTCCATGTCTTCCACTTTTTCCCCATTCAACAAGATTTTGAAAAACAACAGGAGAGGAAAAAGGCAATTATTTTCTTGGAAAACTGGGAGCTTTACTAACATAGGGCACATGAATGCATGTGATAACGTTACACCAGTAATTAAAAACCTCTCTCACATATAAAGGATGTATTTTACAGAAGAAGGGGAAGGTGTATGAAACAAACCATAAACTGGGATACAGCATAGTTTTGCTGAAAATTACTCACAGACTTTCAGTGCAGAGGAGTTTGGTGAGTTGGGGCTTTGCCAAACTCCTCAGGTTGTTGTGTGGCCAGGTCACCTCTGCCTAGCGTCTGGGATAACCTTCTTACCCTCCCAGCCTCAGCAAGGCCTGGATTTAGGGCGTTCCTTGAAGGGGACCTACGCCAGCCCACTGAAAAATTACTGGGTGAATGAGCATGAAATTTGGGTTCCCTGAAGCATTAACAGCAAGCTACATTCAGGATAACATGCCTGGCAGAATTGCCACCTAAGCAACTGTGAAATAATTGCACAAAGATTGAATTTGAAGCCCAGGTACTAATTCTTTCCTTTCAGGGACCATTGCTGACTGGCATGCCATCAATACATTCTTGTAAGCAGTTTTAACACCTTTCAGATGCCCTTGCCTCTGTCTGCAATCTTTCACAGCATGACCTGGAAGAAAAACCTTTGTTTTTTTAATAGGTTCTTCCCTGGATCACTGAATCAGCCATTTAGCTCTAGTTAAAACCAAATTCTGGCTTTGATAAGCATGACTCTAATCATCACAATAAAACAACTGGTGAGTGGTGAATCAAGATCACAGGAGATATATGTGGAAGGAGATGAAGTAAATCGTTGCAGTCAACCACAGCAGGGTTTTTTACCCCACTTCTCTCTCTTTTTTTTTTTTTTTTTTTTTTTTTTTTTTTTTTTTTTTTTTAATCTAACTGTGTGCCTCCTCCCTTGAGAGCCCATGGCAAGAATTAGTGACTCAGATTTAAAGTCTTTTCACCTGTACTATGCAAAATGAAAATGATGAAAAAGGTATTACTTTCATCTCTCAAAAAATGTGACTACAGGAAGCATGCAGATCATCTTAACTTTGCATTTTAGAAATGTTCTTTCCAGTATCACAAACAATAAAAGTATTCTTAGCTAAAAAGCTGGTGGAATAATTTTGAGTTTTTCAGTAATTCTAACTACAGATTTTTTTCCCTCTCATTCAGAATCTATAATTTTTTTTTCTGGAGAGGCCTTATGTTGTCTTCTCTTTTAAAGATTGACAGAAAAGCTGTCATGCCTTTGGCAGACTATCATTCATGAGATCAATATTAATCCAGTTTTTAGTAGAGCAATTAGAAAGTCAAATATCAGAGATAGTGTAGTTTCTATTAGCTTGAACTGAGCTGAATATAGAAGCCATGAAAATGAGGATCATTGTATTTTTAAATTTATTAGAATGACATAGCTGAACAAGTTCCTGCATTTGTGGCCCTCTGCATAAAGTATATAAATTGCATGTTAACTCAAAAGCCAGATAGTTTACAGAAAAGAAAGCAAATTGCTCTTGTTTGAATCTCTCATTGTGTTCTGACAATTTCAGACTAATGAATTTGCACTGTAAGTGACTTAAAGCAAATAAATAACATGGTATTTCTCACCTTTAGGGCATATTCTAAGGGAAGGTTTTAATTTTTCTGTCTGTTTTTTCTTGGCTATTTACAGCTCCTTTGAAGAAAATAAGGCAGCTTTTATCATGTTAGTGATAACAGGGACTTGAAGATGTAATTGCTCTTCTTCTTCCTCATCAGGAGATGTTTCCCAGAGTAAGGAAGGTACTAGAGTTTTATGTGCCTCCTGCCATGCAGGAATTGCTTTATTAATGGACTTAGATCAGCTTTACTAAGAAATGCTGGCATCTGGGATGCCTCTTCCTACCCAGCTCCCCAGCACAAGCCTCTACTCTAGTGATGGTTTCAGAACAGCCTTGAAAAAGAGAGATTTTTATGTGCAAGAGCCTGTAAAGTCTTCCCAGGACTACACCAGGCTGCAAAAATTTTGATCAATTGTGATCACGTGACAGGAAAGCTTTATAGATCTCTGATTAATGTTTTTACTGTGCTTTATTCAAAGCATTAAATCACTGTTGCCCATGCTTGGGAATACACATTACTGTTGTTTCAGGTCCCACTGACTACAGCATGCACCACTCAAACATGCTGCAGTTTTACTGAGTAAGGCTGGCTGTATCTCAGCTTTACCAAGCCAAGGGAAAAGGAACTGTTTGCTTAGAAACAGCACTGTGGTAGGATTTAGCTGAGGTGCAATTTTGGTTTTATAAGCTTTACAAATTAATTTGGATTAGGAGAAATTGAGACAGCCTTAAAAATTTTCATTTGATGCCACAACTACTTAGCTCATTTTATCTGTCATGATGTATAGGGCATGACATCTTTTTATGCTGTTCTTTAACAATAAACAGTTCTGACATAGTCATTTGTTAAATATATGTACAGCTGAGACAGGATAAAGTCTGATGGACTTGAAACAAAACAGGCAACGAAAATTGGTATCCACTATTTAAAATACATTTTCTCTCCTTATCCACTGTTTGCTTTGATAGGTGTTTGAAATTACAGGTTCTGTATTTCTGGTTCTGAACACAAGCACAAGATGAAGCTTGGTCTCACCAGAGGATTCTCCAGTTTGCATTCCCAGAACGGGGACAATGGGGAGGGTCAGCAACTCAGCAGCAGCACTGTTAAAATAAACAGTCACCACTTCCACAAAGGCTTGCAAAATGGGACACAAAATCCCTGGGAATAAATATGACACACAGTCAACAGTAATCGCCACTTTCCTGTATCTTTTGTTTACCTCAGTGTTGCCTCAGAGGTGAAAGTAGGAAGCTCTTGGGTGAAAAACTAGTAATTTGGGTGCTGAGGCTTTTTTGGTTTGTTTTTTGGGTTTTGTTTGTTTGTTTGGGTTTTTTTGTGTGTGTGTGTGTGTGTGTGTGTGTTTTTGACCATAGTGCTTGAAGGCAGAACAGAAGATTTTGTTGCTTTTCAATTCTCCAGAGTTCAGAAATTTTCTCAGAGTGCTTTGATGCTCAGTGTCCAAGTGGGAAGGGGAAAACTCCATGACTGGGAGTTTCCTTTCACCAGGAGAGGAGCCCTGCTTCCCATCCTATCTGAGTTAATGGTTTAGTTACCCACTTATCTGATTTCCTGATTTTAAATCTGCCTAAAGGCAGATTGTGTGAAGGCACTTTCTGCACCAGAGTTTTGCTCTGTTCAGACAAATTAGTGATTAGTTTCCCTGTGTACTGTTAAATGAGCTGCAGAGTGTGCAGCAGCTGAATTTGACTTTTGGGTATAACTTTATGACAGCACTTATGGAAACAGCATTTGTGGAAATCAGCTTTTAGAGACTACAGTCCAGAAGGATCTTTATCACTATCACTTGCTATAAAAGATGTCTACATTTTGGTTTTTAAGTGAATTAGTTGGCTGAGAATACCTTTTGTCATTCCATTTTCCTCATAACTTTTATCTTGCTCTTCACATACAGTATGATATTATTAGGATGCCTTGTCACTAGCAGGTTATTTGTTTAGTATTTTAAAATACAGGAAGAAAAAAAAGTGGCCAAGGATGAGACTGAGAGCAAGAAAATGAAAATAGATTCAACAGATAAATTTTGAGAATTGGTTTTAATAGGACTACTGACAAAAACTTAGAGATAAGACATTTTCTGGAGAAAACAGTATGCTCAATAGTGGAAAAAACTATATTTATGGCTTTAAGACAGCTTTTCAGAGCCTGCATCCAAACAGAGACATGGCTCTGCACAGATGCTGGGAGCAGCAATGAGGGTTCACTCTGCACTGAGATAAGCTGAACTTTAAGTTTTAATACCAGGCTTATAAAATAGAGCACCCTGACAAATGGAGGAGCAAAGTAGCTCTTGTTTTGCAAAGTGTAATTGTTTATTTTCGTTGCTGATGGAGCACTGCAGCAAGGGGATGATTTACAGGCTATGACCAGCCTGGGCTTATTTTCTCACTCATGCAAATGACTTCTGTGTCAATTGGTCTCTGAGTACATCGTCAGCTTCTACTTTCCCAACTTCTAATTAGCTAAAGATCATTAACAAGGAGGGCAAGGCCATGAGACAAGATGCTTCTCATGTTCCAGGACAAAAGTTAATTATCTGAGTTCAAGAGAAAAAAAAAATCAACATCATGATGCAGTTTAAGGTAATTGCTCACTCTATACAACTCTGGAGCAATTTCCTCATGTTTTAAGACTATTATTCTTTTCTCTAGTCTAAGTGACCATGATTTTTTTCAATTTTTATCTAGTGAGTACCAGGGGTTTTATTTTTTCCTGAACTCCTTCAAGGAGTTCAAGATATAGTTTTCTCTGCTTTGGTGTGGCCAGTTTGATTTGTGTCATGCACTGTTTTGCTTCCTTGTTTTGGAGTAGCAGAGCTTTGCTGATACATTCTCAGACAAATTAAGTCCCTTTTTAAAGAGCTATTGACTGGTCAATAATTCCTTAAATTAATTCATGGAGTTGATTATCTCTGCTCATGCAAAGAGGTTAATTGTATCACATTGGTGATTTACTTGCTCTTCCTTTCTGCTGCTCATTTATTATATTCTTTGTGGAAAAGCTTGTGGATGTGTGGATTTACAGTGTGTGTGTGTGTGTGTGTGTGTGCGCGCGCGCGTGCACTTTTGGGGAGAAGTCACAGCAAGGGTTGTGTCTTGGGGTCAGGAAATCAAGTAATGAGAAATATTTTGGAACAACTCATCATCATGTGAGGTCTTCCTCCTTATTAGTTTTTTTAAAACTACTTCTTAAAACAGCCAGAATGGAGGGGAGTTAGAATGCATCCCATATCTAAATACTTTTAAGTGAAGCTTAACTGACCCAGTGTCTTAAATTGTAAAGAACAAAAACACAAACCAGATTTTTCAAGAGGCCCAATTCCTTAAAGGACACCTGGAGATGAGATCAGGGTCCAGGATAGGGTTGCCCTGAGAGGCTGTGGAGTCTTCCTCAGTGGGGATATTCCTGAAGCACCAGGACACAATCCTGTGCCCCATGCTCTGGGAAGGCGCTGCTGGGGCAGGGAGGTGGGACCAGCTGACCACTGTGGTCCCTTACAGCCTGGCCCACCCTGTGGCTCTGTCATACCTGATGCTAGGAAAATCTTATTTGGTTTGTGCCAAGCAGCAATGGCTGTTATCTGAAAAGGGGAAGAATCTGATTCAAAAAAAGATTGAAGGAACTACAGTGTAGTGGGTCTGGCAGAGGGGCAGGGGCCCAAGGCAGCTGTGAGAAACAACTGGTAAAATTTTCCCTCCTGTCTCAGGAGGTTTTCAAGACATATCTGGATGTTGTGTGATCCTGAGCTGTCACTCTGAATTTATCTACCTGAGTAAAATGTGGGTGAATTCAGTCAGCTGGTATTTTCCACCATGGCTGGCAATTTGCAAAAATGATCTTGAAAAATTTTTTGGTGTATTGTCTTCACCCTCAGTGATGCAATTCCATTTAAAATTTTCCAGCCATGGTGTCTTGATTGTTGCCTGAACCAAGTGTATACACACCGTGCTACCAAAAGCAAATGGTAAAGGAAGGAAGCATAGACAAACATTCAAGCTGAAAAATGCTTTCCAGACCTTTCAAATACCAAACACTTCACAGGGGAGGAATGGACAAGTTTCCAAACTATTTGCTAAACAAAACAGAGGCTAAATTCTTTATGAATAGGATTAATAATTGAATAGTCAGTCAGCTTTAGTTCTAATTTTCTTTCCCTCTGCTGCATTCCTGTGCTTACTAAATGATTTCAGAACACAAGTTCCCAGGTGACCAACTTTTCTCACCCCTGGCAAACCTCTAAAAGTCAGAGAGGGGACAGACACATCTCTTTGGAGGTCAGGTTCATGATTTAGCTTATTTTAAACAACATTCCCTACTTTGCTCCCGGAGGGGAGGGAGTAAGATGGAGTGTGGAATAGTTGAACAAGGAAAGAGGGGAAAACAGGTGAGGGGAAGGTAAAATATGAAATGGTGTTTGCAAACAAGAAATTCCTCTGTTTTCAGAATTAATTCAAACACAGGCACGACCAAAGCTTTTGATGTGAAGGAAAATAGGATGTGAAGAGAACAAAAAAAGATGCAGCAGTTAAGAGAAAAGAGATGGTTGGACTTTTGGATGTAAAAATAAAACAAAAAGAGACAAAAGCTTTGTTTTTGACAAACAGAAAGGAACTGAGAAACTCTCAATTTCAAAACACAAATTAACATTGTGGCAGTTAGAATAAATTAATAGTTAGGTAATACAAATGTGCATTGGTGTGTATTTTCAAGGGATCTTTACATTCATAGGAAACTGCAAAAGAGAGCACCCCAACTGCTGCACAAAATACAAATCAGAATTTGCCAGTGACTGGGAATTGGAGGATCAGGGGCAGGAAGGGGAATGTTGCCACTGCTGCCCATGCAATTGGTGACAGAGATATTTTTCTTTGACATTATGCTAAGAATAGGCTGAAGGGAGAGGTAAGTATTTAAATAACAGAGAAATGTGCCCAATCTTTCCCATTTTGTATGTTCTTTCCTTTCCTTCTAAAACAGGATTTTTTTAGTTTGTTAATCTGTCTGAATACCTGAATGTCACCCCAGTCATTCTGATTTAGTCTGTCTAAGCCACTCAAATTATTCCTTTATCTGAACTCCCCCCCCCCCCCTTTTTTTTTCCTCTTGCACTATGATATAAGAAAAATTTTACCTGATTTTACTGCCCCTGATTCCAGGATTTCTGGATTTTCCCATTATGCATCTTTGCTCCTCTCCCTCCTGTTCCTCTCCACACAGCCAGTAGCTGCAGAAACACTCAATTTTTCCAGCCACAAACTTTATTGGCCTGCTCTGGACTTGGGAGCTGAATTCAAACTAGAGTTTGGCCTTCAGTGCAACAAAGTGTTGAGTGGAGGGGAAAATGTGATCTTTTGCTAGGGCTTGTTTCTTCTGCTTCCTGCAAGCCTTTGTTCCTTAGCAAGTGAGGTAAATTTAACATGTGAATGCTTTTTGTACAACATAATAGTTTTGCAATTTTTTAGTAACTTTTACAAATTGCATGCTGCCACTTTGAGCCAGCTAGAAGAAGCCTTTTACTGCTCTGACTCTTTCCCTTTCATCCTCTTCGCAAAAACAAAAAAGGGGTCCTTTTTTGTTTGTGTGAGTTCTTATATCTGTTTGTGGGTTTTTTTCCCCTGCAATGACAGAAGAATGTTAAGGATGTAGGCCTAATTTTTGAGATAGATCCTAAATTTTAGTTCAGATTCATTCCCTAGAAAGGGAAATTCCTGATGAGAGCATGTAGGAAGAAACAGGAGCACCCTGAGTCTCCTTTGCTTCTTCCACAAACCAGGATTGTGTCACAGCAGCCACCAAGTTTCACTGAAAAAGTGCTCAGAAGACAACTGAGCAACTCTCTGGGCTGATAATGAAAAGTAAGTGGTGAGGTGTTTCAAAATGCCACACTTTTGGTGTCAGCAGGGGTTGCCATCCACAGCACTGATTTTCCTGCTTACAGCAGTGACTTCTGCTCTGCTGTGTCCGAGGAGCTGGGTCCAGACTTGCTGGCGTGGATGGGGAAGTGCTACCCAAGCAACCTGCAGGGCTCCAACCGTGTGAGTGTGACCTCATGGCAGGGAAGGACATCAGGAACAGCTGAGCTGAGAGGCTGGGTCACAAAAGAGAGGATGTGGCTGTAGGCCAGGTGCCTGTAGGAGTTCAGCAAAGGGTTAAGTGCCCAGTTGTAGGTGGCTACTTCTGAAATCATCCCAACAAAATTCTCCCGGGCTGATTTATTATGCCTTGGTATATTATACATAGAAAAGGAGGTAAGAGGGAAGTCTTCACCACACGGACAAGATTCTTTTCCCCTGAAAAATCCCTCTTTGAACATTGTTTCTTGGTGACATTACTTCCCACTCCCTGTGGATATACAGATGTTCTGCATATTTGCCTTTATCTCATGTATATAAAAATAAGAGGGTTTGCAGTTGGTTTTGGTAACAATAAATCCCATCAGTTCCCTTTTTACTTTATTTTTCCACTGAGAAACTTTGGTCATTTATGTGTTTGGATTATTTCTGAAACTGGAGAAAGTTTTGTTTTGGAAATACCACTTCATTTTTACCTCCCCTTCATCTGATTTCCCCCCCTTTCTTAGTTCAGCTATGCTACATTTCCACCTTATTTCCACCTTATTTCCTCCTGTCAAAGCCCTTTCACACTGTTGCAGTTTAATATACCAATTATGTCTCCTACAGCAGCCCATGGACTCAATTATCCCAAAGATATTTTCCAACTTTAGTGATTGTGTGATTCTATAACAATTCAAATTCCTAAATTTTCATGAGTGTCTTGAGAGGGTCCATGTCCTTTATGGGATGTCCTGGGCAGTGTGTTAAGATGCCACATTCCCACGTGTGACTCCAGTTTCCTCCAAACACCATTGGGCTCACCAGGTTCCTTCCTGTGGGCTTGAGGAATTCTGGCTTGCTATGATGGGAGTGTTTAGAAGACTGAAAATCAGGCCACTTTTAAGCTTTATTCAATTAATTCATTAACAATGTCCTTGTTGCTGGTGGCCAGTTCTCACACCACGTTAATCAGCACTTGTTAAACGCTTAACCATTAATTAAACAATTGCATTCTAAATTAGCTTGGCTTTTACAGCTGATGCCAAACAGGGACTCCAGAGGGCTGGAGTCCCAAATTGGTGCTTGCCCTGAAATCAAGGTGAGTGGGAATGAGAGCCTCAGGGAGAAAAGTCAGAGCTAAGCTCAATTTGATTTCCTCCTTCTCAGGTCCTCCCTCCTCATGGCTGTATTTATCCTGTCCACAGGTGGAGGGTTTCTCTTCTGCTCACTGTTCCATTTATTTGGATTTTTTTCTTCACACTCATCCTTCTTGTGTAAATTTCCCCACTTTTGTTGCCTTTTGGCATGATCACACCAGTCACATCCTTATCCAAAACTGTGCCTGGCTTCCAGGATTACAGAAGCCTTGCATGCTGTTGTTATTCCACTTTGGTATACCTATATCCAAGTCCAAGCCAAAATGACATTAATTTTATGCAGATTGGTACTTTTGTGATTTGTAGGTGAGCTTCTGCTCTGGCTGGAGTGCTGACACACCTGTGAATATCCACCCTTTCCTCACAGAGCTGTGCAGAGGAGGAGTGCAGAGAGGGCGGCAGATTTTCTTCAGAATCCAGAGGTTCATTCCTGAGTAATTTAAGGAGAGGGAGCAGGTGGGAAGTCAACTTTTTTTACCAGGGTCTGTTTCAGGCAATTCCATCTGTGCCAAGGAGCTACAGCCAAGCCTAGCTGAGCCTTTCAGCCGCAGGTGGGGCTGAATGGAAGTGGGAATCTCTGGGTGAGTAAAGGAGTGAGGAAAACAAGCACAGGGCAGAGGGGGGAAGAGCACAAGAGGGGCAGGTGCTGCCAGGCAGCCTGGAGCTGCACAGAAGAGGGCAGAGGGTGACCTGTCCCTGCAGGGCTACAGGTGAGAGGACTGGGGTGACATCAGGCCCTGGGGAAAGGTGCTGGAGTGTGTTTTGTCTTTGTTAAAACCTGCATGGGTTTTAACCAGTACAAATTAAACTTCTCTCCACAAAGTCGAGCTGGACTTGCCTGCAGCAGTAGCTGGCAGGCAAAATCCCTGCAGGCCTCTGGGCCCACAGAGCTTCCCGTCCCACTTCCCTTCATCCTGCTGAGGGTGACTGGCAGGGATGGATGGATGGATGGATGGATGGATGGATGGATGGATGGATGGATGTTCTCTCACCCTCCACAGCTTTAAAGCTGAAAGAAGCTGATGCTGGAGGCTTGTTCTTAGAACGTGCCCTGTGAGATGTTCTGTCCTGCTGCCTCTGATTGGGAAGAACTGGAATTGGAGGCCCAAGTGAGTGCCTTCACTCCTATCTTCTCAGAGACTGGGGGCATGACAGTGTGTGAATACCTTGGGAGATGGTCTCTTCATGGCACATCACTTGCACATTATTGTTTTTCTAGTTAGCCTTGGCACCCCTCAGATTTAAGAGAGGGTCAGTATGTAATTCGTATTTTCCACCAGAAAAGATGAAATAGCAGACTGCAAACCCTGCAGCTGAATCTGTGGAGAGGGGCTGATGGCAGCAGTATCTCCTACAGAATTGCTGTTGTTGTTAACCTATTTAGGAAGTTGGATTTTATATCAGTCATAAATTAAAGCATTTCCAGTAAGTAATGCTTGATACTTCATAAATACTTCATTAATTAAATGCTCCTTCTGATGCCTGCAAGCTCAGATGTTACACTTCACATCATTAAAATCCTCATTTATGACCTTTGCAGCAGATAAGTCATATCCTCTTTCCACCGATGGATTTTATTATTAGATCATTATATGTAAAATTACTGTGGGAAGATGTTTACCTTCCGTGGTTCAAAGACATGCAGAGTCACAGACCAAGAGCTTCCATGAGGTCTGACAAGAAGGAACTTCAGTGTGTCCTTTATTTTCAGGAATTGAGTGCAGCGTGTGCATGGGACTGGCTTTTATGCATAGAGCTGCCACATGGCTAAAAAAAAGAAGGAATGAAATAATGTTTAAATATTCTGTGTGTTTGCATCAGAGTGCTAAGAACAGGTCAGGTTTTGTTTCCAGCACAATAAAAGGCTCAGTGGCTATGAGAAAACAGAGAGTTGTGTAGCCCAAATCTATTCAGAGTGGCAGCAGACCAGGACTTCTTGTGAAATCATTAGGGATAAAAGGATGGGAGAGAAGTCTTTCTTAACTGAAGGCAAAGGGTCAAAATAATTTTGGGAATATCAGGAGATGCTTTGACTTTAAGCAAAAGAACACTGTGTTACAATTCCTGCGCACTGTACAGAGCTTCCTAGTTTTTATTTTACATCTTAAGAGAAGATGTTATGAAATGTTATTTGCATTTAACAATGCTCCAATTTATCATTCCATGCTGACTGAAGTCAGGTTACCATGAAACTGCTTTACAACAGGTTCCTTTTATGAACACTTCATGGACATGAATAGCACTAAAGGCACCATCAAGTGTCACAAAAATTATGTAGCAATGCACCTCTGAATGCAATTTTTATTTGCTGTGCTTCCTAATCAGCAAATACAGGTTAAAAACTGCGCTGCCATTGAGTGTTATTTTATTGCAGTGGTCCATGAATTTGCGTGGTATAATCAGCTTGCACAAGCTGGAGAAATTAAAGTTATTAGAACATTACATTTGGCTTTCTAGCAAAGACCAGCAGCCCGGGGTTTGGGAGCTTCAGTGTGAAGCAGAACAGGGCTGTTCCTTGCTGTGCAAGGTGTGTCACCATGTGCTGCTCACACATGAAGAAGTGAGGTTTCTGACACATCACAACGGGGTGTGAGGGATGACTTTTGGAGGAGTTTCTTCTGAAAGAACTCTTCTAAACCTGTGGACACAAGGGCACAAGAAAATCCTGTTTTCTTTCCCATGTGTCTTCTACCTAAGTAGTCTTTACCCTTTTTGTGAGGCTCTTTCTTTAATGTTTTTCAGATCTGATTTTAGAATAGCACATTTTTTTTCCTGAGTCATTCCTTTAAAAAACGCTACTCCCCGTGCAGTGACCTGAACAGCTGAGTTTGTGTTTGTATCCATCAAATGAGAAACACACTACAGAGACTCCTACAGCTGATGAGGCACAGCCCCACTGTAGGCCTGTCTTCTTCAAATTCACATTAGCAGCTGGCTATGAGCTGGCACTGTTCCATGGACTTAATAGTTTCATAGATTTTAGGGACAGAAGGAGCCATTATTGCAATCAGCGTGCCTCTCTTCCCATGTAAAACGAACATCAGAATTTCAGCAGATTATTCCTATGTCAAGTCTGATGACCTTTACTGGAACTGGAGCACATTACAGAAAAATACCTGTTTTATTCAAAGGATCAGGAAATGGGGTAATCTTCACTGCCATTCCTCCTAGCTAGTGTTCTAGGGGTTGATAACACTTTTCTGATAAAAGATGTGTGTGATAAGCAGCTTAAATTTTCAACATCTGAAGCCACTGTTTTCCATGTGCTTTTGTCAACCAGTTGATTATTCAAGGTTTTCTTACATAGCCAGCTCAGGGTCTAGTCCCTGCTGGCATTGCACATATTTCATAACAGCTAAGAAGCTGGCCTGTTGTGTCTTAAGAAATGCTAAATATACATTAAGAGAAGTAAAAAACACATTAAAAGAAGTAAAACTTATGCCTGTTAAGAAGGCAAGCCCCAAACCACACACCATTAACTGTGTAGGTGGAAATGAGACCTGACATGTGGATTGTGTGGACTGATTTCAGCAGCAAGTTTATCTGAGAGCCTCATGAGCTCCACACTTCCCTGACAGCTCATGCACCTTGGTACTGACCCACGGCAGAGATACGTGCCAGTCAAGAGCACAGCTCTTCACAAGCTGATCTGACTGACAAGCCAAGTTCCAGCTGGTTTAATTTCCAACTATCTTCACTCTGAAAGGGCAATATTACAAAAAATGCTGTTGCATTTCATGCTCTCTCTCTTTCTGTTTTGTAAATGTCTGCAAAAAGCATCTTGGAGGACTTGGATTCAGGACCAGAGTCATGGAGTTAAAAGAGTGCTGAGGGGGACAAGGCTCATGGCAAGAGGGCAGGTTTGTTCCCCAAGGTAGCTTTGTAAGCAGCAAATTTACTTGCTTGAGGAGGAGGAAGCCTTGGGGACTGGATGTCTTGACACAAACTAGAGGAGAGTGAATTCATCAAGAAATTTGGGGATTTCCTCAGGCAGCTGACTGGTGGCTCCCAAGGACTCCCAAGGCAGAAGAAGTTCTTTGTATAAAAAATTAGAGGGTAACAAATCCCAGAAAGGAAAGGAATGGAGGATGGGGGCTATGAAATGGAGAAGAGCTTGGAGATGGAGCAGCACAGTCCAGTGTCTGGAGATATGTTAGATTTTAATTTACTGTTTGATTTAAGCAAACTTAAAAATGGGAGCTGTTCCCAGCCACAGACAGGGAACACACAGCTGTGGTTGCATTTCTGAAGGCTGCCCTTAGCTGTAACCTAAAGATTCTGGTTAAATGGTTCTTTTTAATGAAAGGTGTTTAAGTTTTCATTCTCATCTGGGTGGTTTTTGAGTTGTATTTTGTTTTGAATTTGAATTTGCCAAGAAGTCAAGGGTGCCCATGTTAAAATTCCGCTCCTGTTGCCCATGGATAAATCCAGAGTAAAGTGAGCGATTCAAACTGAGTTAGTCAGTACTTATAGAAAAACAAAAATGAAGCCATAATTATATTTTTGGAAAAGTTTTTCTCTCTCATGGCCTGTGCACTTGTGGAGCTGTCTGAACAGAGCACCCACCACGCGTCTCACAGGTAACCCAAGAGAGCTCACAGGGCTGTGGGAGGAGATGCTCCCTGCAGGGGCAGCCTGATGATCTGTGTGGCAAAGGGGGACAGAAACACGCTTTTCTGACTTTTCTCCTTTTTCTGTGCCACATCTCACACTAACAGCTATTGACCCTGCACCGGGAGATGAACAAATCTGATATTCTGTCAAGGAGAGAAATAGTGGTTTGTTAGTAGCAGTGTTAGAAGCACAAGTCTGCCCTTAAAGACTTTTCTAACTGTGGACATCATCAAGGCTTCTAAAAATGGTCTTGTGTTTTTCCTCACAGAGTTTTCTGTTGGTAAATTTGTAGCACTTACTGTTCTACATTTGCTTGAAACTTTACCTTGAAGAAAAACTCAGTGTAAATAGCATAAACTTTCCATGTATTTTGCTGCATAGAGATACTCATTAGTCCCTTGAAGTGATGCATTAAAGGCTTACAAACACCCATCCTATTTATAAACTAATTTTTTTTTTAAGTTGTGTTTCTGAAAACAATGTATTCCCTCTAATTACTCCTATTTATATTTTTTTTTGTTAATTTGGATGATGATGATATTTATTCACAAAAAAAGAACAATTTTTATTTTTTGCCAGGTATTTTGTCTTTGCACTGCCCTAACACTTTCAAATACAGACATTATGTTGACTATTTCACAGCACTTTATCACAACATGCTAACAGGTTTCCTTTCCTTGTTATCTTTGACAGATCTTGGTTCTCTGCAGCTCCACATCCCACTAAAAGCAGAAAACATATTGTGCGGTTGTTGTGCACTAGTGGCACCCTTAAGAGCTTTGTTTTGGTAACCATGTGGGTTACAGGAAGGGGCTCAGTGAAAGTAGTAGATTGTTTTGCCATAAAATCTCTAGACCATTTTTGGAAAAAACCTGCTTTTCCTACTCATTTGTTTTATTCTCATTAGCACATGGATTGGATTGTTCTTCATCTCATAATTATCAGGCACCTTCAGGGCAAGGCAAAATTCTTCTGCAATTTTGATTCAGTTTATCAAAACCAAACATTGGTGGGGGACAGGGAACCTAGAATACCAAATTCTAACTGAGTGTTGAGAACCTGCTTTAGTTACTGGGATGTGTAAACTGCCTCTTTTATTACTTTAATCATACTCTAAAAATACCCACATTTAAGCTTAAACTTGTGATTGTATCAACAGTGAAAACCTTGCAGCTGTGTCAGCCTGTTTCTGATTAAGTTTAGATAAAATCAAAACCTCTGGATTTTATTCAAGAATGAAAAAAACCTAACTTCTGAAACATGAAATATCTTTGGATATGGAACATCTCCTAGTCATACCCAGACAGATTCACTGGGTCTCATCCTAGTGAATCCAGTTTTGTGCTCTTTAATTTACCTGGACAGTTAGAATGTAACTGGGGTTTTTTTGTCCTATTTTTGGGTAAGGAGAAAATCCAGGTCCAACATGTATTTGCATGAGGAAAAGTCTTGCATATAAGTAAAATTATGTACCTGTATGAAAAAAGTCTCCATGGATTGATTGCAGCTCTCAAAATTAGTGAAGCAGAAGATCTCTCTTGTAGGTAGTACAAGCTTTAAGTAGATGTCTGCAGTTTTTTTCCTTATGAATAATCACTGAGCAGCTGAGAAAATTATTACAATATTATTATTATCAATCCCCTGCTAAATCCTGCAGATTTTTTAATATTCTGGCATTAGCCTTTTTTAGGTTTAATCAACAATTTTTGCTCCTCTAAGCTATGATATCAAGAAGTATGTCAGTGCTCTGCATTTTTAACATTTTAATAATCACTTTACTTCAATGGTTGGAAAAGCATTTTTAAAATGAAGTTAGGAAATCTGGTAGAAGGATTTTAGATTATTTTAAAAAGCTTAAACCTTGCAGGTGATATTGCTCCATTACTATTTTAGCAGAATGTTAGCTGTAGTATTTCCATGGCTTCTTTCAGTATTAACTCATATGTTAACCAAGGATCTGAACTATTGAATTTTCAGTGTTAGATGCTCAAGTTGGACTCAATGGTCTTAAAAGACTTTTCCAATTTCATTTGATTCTATGAGTTATTCTCTGTTTTGGCTTTTAATAAACTAAACACATATGACTCAACATTATGCTTCCAACTTCCCTTTGCTGACAAGATTAGTATCCACTGTAATGTTTTTTAGATTATCAAAGGACAATAATTAATTTTAGCCATGGGTGAACTCAGTGCATTAAACACCATGAAACAATGCACTAGAAAATAGCTGTCCAGTTTGAAAATAATTAGCTCAACAGCAACCTTTACCCCTGCATGAAAACTTGTACTTTTCTCCTGCAATGATAAATTTTAATGTTTTCCCCAAGGAGCTTTTTAAAATATAAATAGTTTTTTTCTCCTCTTTGGGCACGTATAGGATAATTTGCATTTATATTATTAAATGAAAATACAATAAAAAGTCAACAAACTATTTCTGATCAAAAGCAGACCTGCAATGTGCATGAGTAAGATAAATCTATAGAAGAAAAAGAAGATTCTGGTCTTCTTGTAGAGTCCCTGGCAATGGAGAAAATTATAGCAAAAAAAAGTTCTATCCCATTCAAGAGAACCTATTAAGTTGACCTGGTTTCACTAAAGATATTAAAGAGAACCCACCCCATAAACTACCCATCAATGCTTCCAATTTCACGTTACCTGAGCATTTGCCATCCATGAAATAGGAAGCTTTATTTTAGAAACAGCAGCATGAGGTCTTGCTGGAGCAAATCCTAATTTGTGAGGTGGAATGTTACAAACTTCCATCCTGGAGATTAAAGATGTGCCCAGTCCCAGCCTGCTCAGTCCAGTGAGGGAAAAGGGAAGAAAGGCCAGAAAGGGAAGGGTCTACATCAACCAGGTTTTAGACCTTTTCTTAGAAGGACAAATTAAGAAGCTGCATTCCCAACTCAGAGTTAGCAGAGACACTGAACTCCCCCAGGGCATTTCAGAGATGGACTCGGGTGCTGCTGTTTCCTGATGCTGCACATGAGAGGGTTGACTCAGTCCATGGACAGCTGATGGAGAATTTGGGGTGAATAAACTGGGTTTAAGGACAGGGCAGCCACAGCACCAAATCCTCCTGCAGGAGGGGCTTGAATCTGCAAGTGTCCTCTGAAAGAACAAAGTGATTCACCCACCTGGCATGCAGGTGTGAAAATTCAATACATTGTTAAACATCCAGGCTTTTCAAATTATTTTTACTTGTTTCTCAGATTCTGTTTAACGATTTTTCAGATTTCATGAGCCAGGAGGGAGAGAGAGAGGAAGTAAGGGAAAAGGAGGAGGAGAGGGAAGGGTAAGGTAGTGGTGAGAGGGGAGGGGAAAGGAAGATGGGTAGGAAAAGGGAGAGGGAAAAAAGGGAGTGTAAAACAGAGGAAATCAGTATAAAGCACAAAATCACCAGCTTTGAGCAGCTTATTATTGATGTCCTGAAACATTATTGTTTTGTCAGAACTGGTGTTATGACAGAGCTGCTGTAACAGCAGCAGTGGTTTAGAGAAAACTGTGGCCAAGCTAATACTGTTCTACTAATTCATTTTACAGCTACCCTCTAAATTACTCCTACTTTGCTGGTAGAGTAGTCACTGAGGTTTAATTAAGCACGCAGGATATAAGTGAAAACATTTAGTAGTGCAAGAGGAGCATTAGATGCAGATAAAAAAGAACTGTGAACTCAAAGCTCATTGATTATTTTCAGCAAAAAGAGACCTGATGTTGCCAATCTCTTGCAAAAAATGGATTTTGAGTGTTGTTTGCTGCAATGTTTTAGTAAACCTGCAACCCCTTTCCGATTCTAAGTAATAATTTTAGTAGTAGTAGTAGTGGTAGTGGTAGTAGTAGTAGTAGTAGTAGTAGTAGTAGTAGTAGTAATAATAATAATAATAATAATAATAATAATACTACAAAATACTTATTGCCTTATCGGCCAGTTGTACAGTCAGTGGCAAACCTGCCATATAGAAAGTTCTCTTCCTTAAAGCACCGAGATAACACGCATGCTGTGGAGAAATGCTGCATGTAAGCACCTTATTTAATGGGTTGCTGTCCTCTTCTTTGATTAGAAAACCAGTTTTGAATAAAAAAGCAGACAGGCATAAGCAGCTTCTGCACTCTGTAAGAGTCGAAAGCACAAGCAAGCTGGAAGAGTCTTATGGAGTGGAAGTTTAAAATTCAATGATTTCAAGGGTAAATAAACACATAATGGCCTCACCCAAGCATTGTTTGGAATCTCTGGCTCATAACTGCTGTCAGAGGAGTCAGAATGAAATGCTTTGTTGTGATTCAAAATGGGCTCAATATGCTGACAACATCTTATCAAAGTGAGGCAGTTCACAGGAAACAGCAAGATTCTCAGGAAACTGAATTTTCTGATACAGCAGGTCCTGTGAAGTTTCTTTAGTCAGTCCTGACAAGAAGGACGTGATGACAGTTTGCACTCCTCCTTTCTGTTGAACTCCTCTCTGTGTCCCTTGCTCCTGTGAGCATCAAGGTGTCATGCTGACTATGAGTCTGCAAAACACACTTCATGTCAGAAAGGGTCCTGTAACTTCTACCTGTGATTTTAAACAGAAGATGAGAGTAAAATAGAAGTTAAAAGTAATTTCATATCTGTAAGTTCTGTTTTCACCTAAGTTCCTCTTTTTCAAGGGTATTTAAGCACTTGGAGAGAAGAACAGATTTTGAATGCCTGAGATGAGAAGCCTCTTTGAAAACACATCCTTCTGGATCACAGTAGTGCTTCTGAACAAAGTGCATATTCAGAGCTGTGAAGCTACCAGCAGACAGGTGCTGCTCTCTTCTGAGCTGTTCAGAAGATTCATCCTTCTGAAATTGCTTACCTGCCTCCACTGACTGCCCAGAGAGGTGAATTTCCATTCCTTGGGCTGCCTGCCAGATTGACTAGTTTTAGAAGCAGCCATTTCATAACAAAATCTATTTGTCCTGAAAAATTTACTCTACTTATTACTGTTGTTAGGAAAATTAATCCACAAACACCAGAGGTTTACGTCCAAAAATGAGACAGAGGAGTCCTTTCTGGCTTTATTCGAATAAAGGGAGAGGCCATGGGGCATTCCCCTGGGATCTCTTGAATTTTTGGAGGACACAGCCTCCTTTTTATCCCAATTTCCCGGCCACACTTCCCTTCTTTCTTTCCCCATTGGCTGAGGTACTTGAGAGCTACGGACTTCCTGATATGCCTGATACTAAAGGTTTCCCTCTGATGTATAACCCTCCCTTTTAATTTTTAATTCTTATGGAATTTAGGGGTTTTTCTTCCCCATTGTTTCTTTCAATATCTAATTTCATTTATCAGCAAACCTAAAGTTTATTTGTAAAAGCAAATCTGTTTTTCCATTCATCAATCAGTGGAATCCTTCCCATTGTTTCTTTTATCTCCCAGTGCTAGTTTTATCTACCAGCAGACCCACAGCTGGTTTGTAAAGACAAATCCGCTATTCCTCTCACTGTCACCTTATGATGAGTTGGAAACACCTCTTCACACAGAGCCTCTCTTGATGCCAAGCCTTCTGCATCATTTGTGTTTCACTTTAAGCTGTTTGAATTGATGTGTGGAAGAGAACACTTACCTTTTTTTGCTTTTCTAAATTACTGTCACTAAACCCCTAGGGTTTTTATGAAATCTGACCTCTTCTGCAGAGCTGCTAGTATTCTAAAAGACTGAGATTGTGTATTCTAGTAATTGACAGTGGGAATACAGAGCATTAGAATCACTTTTTTTTTGTTACTGCTCCATCTGTTTGGATTCAAGAACTGAGCAAGAAACAAATGGGAAGAAAATATGCACTAATACATAAGTCATAGCTTGAAAGTTTTATTGCCAATAAAAAACCACTTAGATGAATAACCAGTTTAGGGGTTCTCAATGACTCTGAGTTGGTAATGGAGTGGAAAACTGCATTGCTCAGGACCTGTTTGGCTTCCATTAGGTAACTGTTAAGTCATCTTGTTCAAGTCCAACACAGCAGTGGGTTCAGGATATTCTTCTGATGTGTATTCCTAGTATACTGTAATGTTAATTTTTAAATTAACTTGAAACTTAATGGAGGCTTCACAGGACTGGCACATATTAATGGCATGTGGGGGTACCATGTAGCAGTAGTCATACTTGAGTCTCAGCTGCTCAGTTGTTGTTGCTGTTAAATCTGAATATCAGAGTTTTGTGTCTATGGTTTCACAAGCAAAATCAACTTTTCTTGGGGTGTGTACAGATATTTACTGATGTGTATTACTTCCTGCTTATTCTTCCAGCAATAGTTAAGTTTAGAGCTCCCAGTTATGAAATTGAGAGGGGCACATCAAAGTAGGTAGTGGGTATTTGGTAACTGTATTTCATAGGAAAGGGGTTTGTCAATGTTAAGAGGAACTTATGTAGCATTAAGAAATACAACATTTTCTATTGATAGTAAATTAAATTACTTCCTTCTTTTTAGTTAGTGAAAGTAAATTAGATTCATTTATCAAGGAGGAGATGGAAGGATGGAACAAGGTAAGGAAGAATTGTTGCCTCTTATTGAAGTACATAGTTTTTCTGGAGAATTCCTCCTCTCACAACAGGCTTTGTAAGAAAAACATACTCCCTGAACATACAGATTTTATTAAAAATACATTGAATCTTATTCCCACAGGTTACATGCCCAGCACACTATATATTGTTCTAAGCCAAGGCTTTGCTTTGAAGCAAATATATATTCACTTGTACACTCACACAGCAAGGCTGTGTCAGAATGGGCATTGCTTGCCAAAAAACAAAGGCTGAATGCTGAGTGAAATTCAATAGAATTTCTCGGTTGGAGGCGAGTGGAATAGGAACTTTCTGTAGTTGATAGCTTGACCTTGTGATTAAGGTGAAGCTGTGCCATTTTCTCACCATTCTGCTGGTGAGGAACAGCCAGGGGTTGGCCCCCAGGTCAGAAGTGGCTGCAGGCTCAGCTGCAGGGGAAGAGGAAAAGCAGAAACAACCCAAGCCCCCAGAGGTTTTCCTGTGAAATCATGGGGAGATCCAGGTGGGTTAGCTTCCTGTACAGTCAGAGACTTCTGGAAAAAATGGTTCTTTCTAATGGCATATTAGGTGAGAAAATGCAGGGTTACTCCTTGATTTCTGAAATGGGACATACTGAAATTGTTATCTAACAGCTTCACTAACTGCACCTTGTCATGGCCAACAGGACCAAATCCTAAAGCCTGCCAACCTCAGAGTCTCTGGACCTCGTTATTTCACATAAGTGAGAAGTCCTGAGGGAAAACTGTTGTCACCATTTTTTTCTGAGAGATGGTCATGCTTGGATGGTAGCCTGCACATCTATTTACAGACTGGAATAGAAAAGACTTCAGAAGATCCATGAGTGAATTACATGTCCTGAAAAAATCCCATGGTAATAAATCTACATAGAGCAAAACATTTGCTCTAACTATAATTTGAAAAATTATATACCAAACCCAATTCAGAGCAGATTTTATTTTACACCTTTGTTTAAAATATTGTTCAAGCTACATTAGAATCTGTTTATTGTGAGTAGAAGTGTTGAGGCCTACCTCTTGAAATGTCAGTTCCTGAACATTATTTCTTTTCTTTTCAAGCCCTGTTGCTAGAAGTTATTTGAGGATTGGATTTCTTTTTCTCCTTGTGTCTAGAAACCTGAGCAAATGAAAGGAAATATGCAAGTGAGATTACTGTAGAAAGTTTGACAAGATCTGTCTTTACACAATCACTTGCAGTCTTAACTCTCTCTAGGATGCCAAATTATTAGATGAGGAATGTATCTGGAAGCTGCAACGTTTTTGCCCAGTTTTAACTAGCTCAATTGTTCTTGCGAGGTCTGTGTCTGTTTTCTTTGTTTTCACAGACAACCTTAAAACACCGGTGTGGTATAATAGTGTGTAACAATTAGAAGGGTCACTTTCCACGCATTTAGACAAGAGAGAAATCCAACCATTATTCCAGATCAAGATCTATTGGTAGAAGAATATCATTGGGTCTTCTCTCATAAGAGATTTATCAGAAAAACAGGTTTGCATTAGGCAGATGGAATGCAAGACTTTTCACACTGGTTCCTTTTTTTCTTTGAGAGATCCTGTGCGCACTCTAAAACACCTATAGCTATGTACAGTGTTGCAACAAAATATATGTGTACATTATCTATCTATCTATCTATCTATCTATCTATCTATCTACCTACCTACCTACCTACCTATCAACCTATCTATCTCAGGGAATTTGGGATTGCTGTGATGGGAGTGTTTAGAAGACTGAAAATCAGGCCACTTTTAAGCTTTATTCAATTAATTCATTAACAATGTCCTTGTTGCTGGTGGCCAGTTCTCACACCACATTAATCAGCACTTGTTAAACGCTTAACCATTAATTAAACAATTGCATTCTAAATTAGCTTGGCTTTTACAGCTGATGCCAAACAGGGACTCCAGAGGGCTGGAGTCCCAAATTGGTGCTTGCCCTGAAATCAAGGTGAGTGGGAGTGAGAGCCTCAGGGAGAAAAGTCAGAGCTAAGCTCAATTTGATTTCCTCCTTCTCAGGTCCTCCCTCCTCATGACTGTATTTATCCTGTCCACAGGTGGAGGGTTTCTCTTCTGCTCACTGTTCCATTTATTTGGATTTTTTCTTCACACTCATCCTTCTTGTGTAAATTTCCCCACTTTTGTTGCCTTTTGGCATGATCACACCAGTCACATCCTTATCCAAAACTGTGCCTGGCTTCCAGGATTACAGAAGCCTTGCATGCTGTTGTTATTCCACTTTGGTATACCTATATCCAAGTCCAAGCCAAAATGACATTAATTTTATGCAGATTGGTACTTTTGTGATTTGTAGGTGAGCTTCTGCTCTGGCTGGAGTGCTGACACACCTGTGAATATCCACCCTTTCCTCACAGAGCTGGAGGAGTGCAGAGAGGGCAGCAGATTTTCTTCAGAATCCAGAGGTTCATTCCTGAGTAATTTAAGGAGAGGGAGCTGTTGGGAAATTATGTTTTTGCAGTCTGAAGGAAAAAGAATTACTCTAGTGAAACCCTTAGGAGAGTTCTGTAACTGTTTAGCTGTCTTGAGGAAAAGTGGAAAATATTAGTTTATTAAGCTGTATTAAATTGCTATTGCCATTTTTATTCATACAATTAATCAAATTGGATGAATTAATTATCTACAAGTACATTTTAAAATTGATATTTCATCATAGTCTGTTAAAATTTGCTTGAGAATTTGTTCAAGAGTAACTCTGCTATATCTCCAAATTTTTTCTCCCATTTTTACGTCTGACCATCAGACTGAAAATTATTTTCATGGCCTTGCACAGTGTAAGCCAATACATGCCAACTGATCTGCTCCTTTAGCAAACAATTTCTACTACATTATACATGACCAACAGTGTGTTTAATGAAGTGCTTATGACAATAAGTGCAGTGTCAGCTCATGTTTTATGTAATAGAGGATTAAATATTTGCATGAGTTGAGCATAAACTTTCTGGAGTCAAAGATTTTTTTTTATTGCATTTATAGGGATATTTTTGTAAAAGGAAAAGCCAGCCTGTGCAACCAAAGTGTAACCCAAAATACGTGCAGTACACTGAGCTCTGCAATAAGGGATGACCCTTTGTGTCCTCTGCTATTTCCTAAAGATGGCAGCATTTTGAATGGGAGAATCAAGTCAATGAGTTAATTAGTTTGCCATCTATTTCTGCCTTCTGCAACCAAAAATATTCACGACGACTGAAAGGCGAGATGGGAGTTGCACTGTAGAGATTGACAGGTTTTCTTTGTGTGTTTGTGGGCTATAAATATGCTTGCACTACTTCAACTTCTCACCAGGGAATAAAGTTTCATCATTTTGTTCAAGTCAATGAACATTGCACAAAGTGATGACTACATACTATGACATGGTGACTTATTTGTGTTTCCTTCAGCAGTATTTTTTGTCACTCTGGTATTTCGGGATCATGTTTACTTGAAGTTGTGTAGGAGGACACAGTATGGGTAATGTAGAATGTAATCTTATCCCCCAATGAGTTGCAGCTGGACCTATTACTAAAGATTAGGAGCAGGCCATATGATAACAGGCAACACCTGTAACCGATAAGAACAAGAGGAGTCAGATGATAGTTACTGCAAGGACCAAGAAGAGTCAGGGCTTAGAGGAGCTGTCTGCAAGAAACATTGAGGAGGCATGAAACTCTGAGGATATGGAATCCTTGCACCGTAATGATAATAGAACTGTTGTAATATGTAAGACAACAAAGTTGAAACTGCCATAAGACATAGAAGGTTCTGCAGTGTCCTCTCCCCCCTCCAAATAATCTCCATGGTGCAAGAAAAGGATGCCAGACTGTCATTTTGAATTGGCTCTTTGTCTGTTATGACTTAATAGTAATCAAGAGACTGGGCATTGTTGAGAAGCCTTTCCTGCACTGGATTTGGCAAATCCAATGAAAAATGGCCATTTGGGAGTCTGTGTGTCAGAGAGGACATGGCCAGTCTGGAAAAACCTGATTTTAAGTCCCAGCAATAACTGGGATAACATTTTCTGTGGTAGGTCTGTCATTGCCTGACTTTTTGATTAATGTTTCTCGTAATTTCTCTGACACATGCTCCCTGCCACCACCAGCGTACCTGACAGGACACTGGTCTGCAGCCCCTGAAAGTCCAGCCAGAGAAAAGTCACGAGTAGTTCCCTACAAGGATGATGTGATATAAATCAAAAAATAGGAGGAGAAGATGAGGCAAAGTCAGGTTGTCTTTGAGAACACACACCTCCCTTGGCTGCATGAGGACTGAGCCTGCTCTTGTGATTTGTACAGGTGAAGTTTCAGCCTTGACTGGGAAAAAAGGGAGACATCAATGTGATTGCCAGCATTTCATTAATGAGCTGTGAGAAACATTCATAAACTGCTCTGTCCTGTTTTGCAGAAACACACAACTCCATGATGGCATGCCTTTGGTGCCTGTGCCATCCACAGACTGTAGTAAGATTCACGCGAAGAAGAATTATTTTCCATTTCTCACAGTCCTGATCAGGATCTTTTCCCTCAGCCCTCAGTGAGGGAAGCTGAAGCCAGAGCTCAGGGAGGGAGGTAATGCCCTCTTCAGTGTTACAGGATGGTTTTCATGCACAATTCACTGTCTCCATCTGAAGTCTGTTGTATCATCATCAGATAATATTTTTCTGGGCTAGAGACAAGAACTGGGTATTTTAACAGCTTTCACACTCCCTGAACATTACTTATCAAGCTTGCTGAGGAATTTAGAAACTTAATTAGTCCTTACTGGAAATAAGTTGGAAGTTTCAACTGACTTGTTGGAAAATCAGAAATTTAATTAGTACTTACACTGGGACCAGCTGTAGGATCTATGTTTCATGAAACCAGCATTTAAGGATATGAAACCCTGCAGCCAGTCTGAGCCACTGGTCATTTTCAGAAGAACCAGGGCTGTGCTGTTCCTACCCATTGCTCCAGGTTTTCTGAGCACCCTGATGCACTGGGAATTTTTCACTTGCTCTGCTCCTCTGCCAGAGCAAACATCTGTGGGTCTAGTAAGTCAAAAGTGACAATAACAAGCAAAGCATTGTGATGTCCCATACAGTATTTACAACCTGTATCCCAATGCCCCATAAAGATTTTTAATTTGTAAATGAAACTCTACAGGAAACATTGGGTAGGGAAAGCATCCCTGTGTTACCAGCACTGTTTTTAGCACAAATCCTAAGCACGCCCCATATTAGTTACTGTGAAGAAAATTCACTCCATCCTACCTAAAACCAGCACAGTAATGATTTGAAAGCCTATAAAGGCAGTGTATTTCCCTTTGGTTTTGACTACTAAATACCTGCAAAGCATTTTTACTGATGCTGTGCTTTTCCCCCCCTTTATATGAAAGGATGCTGATACTCCCTGTGAGAGTCTGCCCTTGCTCCTCAGACTGGCTGCCCTCTGTCCCTGTTAGTCTGCCTGTCTGGCTTGTGCATCCATTAATGCAGGTGTTATACAGCTGTGCTTCCACATGTGTCCCCACTGGGAATGCATCCTCAGCCTCACCACCCATTGCACTTGGGTCACAAAGTTGTGAAAACCAATCCTGTTGTTAGCACCACCTAACAATTACCTTTTCCACTTTCAATTTGCACACATGTCTCTCTCTTGGCTCTTTTGTCAGTTGTTCAAATTTCAGGCATTTTCACATTTGGGAAAAGAAAACTTTCAGAGCCTGACCTCTGTATTTGTAGATTTTGGCTCTGAGGAATGACTCTGCTGCCTTCACTGCAGTGCTTTGTTCTGAAAATCATACTTTGTGTCCCCTTTGCATTTTGTAGCGTGCAAATCTTTGATTACGTTTTGTTCTTTGACATGATTTGAACCCTTAACAAGTGCATTCCACTGCTTAAGAAATGGTCCTGTGTAGTTGCTTGTGGGCTCAACGTGAATTATTGAAGGTCCAAGTTGCATCTGAGATGAGACCTTCCTTACTGTGAACAAACATATGGGGGGAGGTTTTTTGGCTCAAATCAAGTGCTCAGAAGAGAAAACCCTGTTGTGATGCTACTGACTCTTCCAATAGTTTTGGTAGTAGCAGAGTTTAGCATGCCTCTGCTAATAAAGCTTGTGGGGGTGTACAGGTCAGGGATTTTAAAAACAGCTCCTCAAGTCATTCCAGAAGAAATGGCTCTAGTTACTGGTTTGTCATCATGTCCTCAGAATCATTTGCTTGTTTTTTTTGCTCTCAGTTTGATAACCTTCCCCAAGGTTTCTTGGACCTGGTTTCAGTTACCCTAAAACTGTTCAATTTTACTGGATGATTTTTTTTTTTACTTTAATATCTTTCATGCTTTCTTGAAACTGTACTAGTAGAAACCATTTAGTTAACAAAACCCCCAAACCAAACAAATAACAAAAAAACCCAACAACAACAAAAAAAACCAACCAAAAAAGAAACCCCAGAAAAACAAACATCCCCGCCCCCAACGAAAAGATTAGGAAAACAGCTCATTAGTAAAAACCAATTTGTAATAATCACATTTGAATTAGGTTTTTTTCTCTCTCTTTAATCTGCTTTGGTATTCTCCTAATATCTTGACGTGATTGCAGCTTTTTCCCTGACTTCACCAATGTTTCTTGACTTCAGTACAGGTGATCTCTGACTTCTCCAGCTTTTCTTTATTGAAAAATTTTGACTGACACTGCATGTTACTGAATATGAGTGAAATGCCTGGTGTTGCTACATGAATGCTTTTTAACTCACCCTTAGAACTGGCAAACAATCAGATGGTTTGTGGCAAATCTTTTCATAAAGAACTTGCAGTAGGTTGATCTGTTTTCTGCAGGCTGATCACCGAGGCTGCATCTTTACAAGCCAGTGTCTCCCGGCTAATTTGCTAAGTGTCATGGTCTGAGGTCAAGGTCAGTTTAAAAACTTTCATTCTCTTTTGGGTGCCTCACAGGAAAACCTTTTCAGCTGTGTGACCATACCTTGTAGATTAGTTTGTAGGCTGGGACAGTCCTTTATGTCTGTAGAACCACCCCTGGTTTTGACTGAATGACTTTGTTGCAGCTGCATCAATCAGTAACTGTCTATGACGTTACAACCTCAAGTGGGCAGAACAGCCCTTTAAAAAGTGTGTTGTGGATAAAATATTAAAATTAATTAAAACATATCCCTCTTCCTCTCTCCAGTCACTTTGGTCAATCAGACCCTTGCTCTGTGCTGGTATAAACCTGAAAATATCTGAAAAGAAGTTCAAGGATCAGCTACAAAGATCACTGAAAGTAATGGAAAAAGTTCTCGTGATTTGAAATGTGCAACCTTTGGAGTAGGCACTGCAATTTTATTCAGGTTTGAATGGAGCTGAGCGTGAGGAATCAATGGTGGCCTCAATTCCTTGATGCACTGCCACAGGGCACACAAGTAATTGGCAGCTGATGCTACTGGTGTAAATGCTTCAGCTCAAGTAATATAAGAGAAATTATTATGGGGGGGAGACATTTAAGTTCACAGTGAAAGTTGTAAATGTCTTTGATGAGGATTATTTTTCTTAGGCAATGTGAGGTGCAAACACAAAAACTGGAGAGACACAGTAAGATTGGTGTGCTGAATGATCAAAATGTTCAGTTCCTACAGCTTCAACTTACTACACTTATATCTTATTGACTCAGTAACCTTTTAATATTTTCCTTGATATTTGATTTAGTGATAAATAATCACTCTTAAAGACCTACTTGGAGTCAACAGCCTGATTTCAATGACATTGTTTATCTTTATGCCTTTCTCTTCCAAGGATTTTGGCACTCATAAGCTAGAGATTTAGGATTTATTGATAAATCAAATTCAGGCAATATGATAGTCTGTATTTAACCAAGACAGGGATGAGAGTCCACTGTGGAAGAAATTTTTTCCTTAATTCTGGTGTCTTTTTGATGGCCTCTAACTGGATGACAAAAAGAAAATAGTCACATGTCCTGTGAGGAGCAAGAAAGACAGACCAACTTAGCAATAAAGGTTTTAACTCACAGAGGAAAGTTAAATGCATTTTGTTTGGGCCATAAAAGACTACCTAAAATACATGTATTGATAGAGAGGGAAAGCAAGTATCAATTTGTTCCGACTACATAGTTTCAGATCCCTCAGAATGCCTGACAAATTTAACTGACAGCAGGCACTGGAAGTTCACTAGGATTTTAAATTTTGTTTGAATTAAAGAAAGTTCCCCTCTTCTGGGATGTCTCCAGAAGATTTTGTGTACATGTTTGTCATAAACAAACATGGAACAATCCTTAAAAAAGCACAGTAGAAATTGCTGCCTTTCCACGGTCCTCTAAAGGGCATTACTAAAGATCACTCAAACTGCAGCAGCAATTGTCTCTGCTGAGATGAGACACCCATTCCTCCAGGGCTGGAACTGCCCGAGACAATGGAGCAGGTCCTTCTCTTGCTGTGATCATTTATGATTTTTGTTTTAATGATGTTTAGGAGCCACTGAGAACAACAGATATTCCTCCAGTCATGCTAGCTTCTCTGATTTTTTATCATGTGTTTCTTCTCATGCTCCTTCATGACTATTTTCACAGTTTGTCAGCTGCTTAGCTGATCTAGAGACCTTCCCAGGGCATTCCTGCTCCAGGATACCTGGTTTTATGATTTGTTTTGCAAAAGTGCTCCTCTCTCTTTGGATTGACTGATCAGGTTTTGTGTGCATCAGGAAGAAATCTTTGTCAGATGTGACTCAGAACATGCAATTCCAGGTCATTTTAAAAAATGCTTTGAACAATGTATCTGAAGAGCTTTTCTGCACATTATTAACAATATCCTTATGCTGTCTCAGTCTCCAGGCAGCCCTGAGTCCCGTGATGAGGTACTGCATACATACATTGCAGGAATGCTGCCTGGAGAGGAGGTCTGACAGCTTGGACACACTGAACACAGATAATGGGTTGGGTGGGGAGCAGAGACAGAGAATTCAACCAGTTCCATTTACATCAGGAATTAGTTGCTGCAAGACCAAGATTTCATCTCTTTCCCCTTTTCAGAATTTCGTTTCTGCGCTTGTTAGGACTACAAGGAGGAAAAAAATAATCTCTTTTCCAATTCTTCAGTGCGACATTTAGAACCTTGCCATTGTCACAGCTTACTAAGAGCATGTATACTGGTTTCAGAATTAAGTGAAAGGCATTTAACTCCTCCATTTTGCAAGATATTCATCCTCTTCTGGGCCTGTTTTAGAAACAGTTCTTAAGATCGTGGGGTTCTGGCTTGTGTGAACACTTGTTTTTCTCTGGGCTTAAACCTAAGATGTAAAACTGGCTGGAAATTCTGAACATAAAGCTCTTCTTTTCTGTCTTTTTATTGTTTCTTATGAGACTTTTATGAAGGATGCGTAATTGAGAGGGATCCACCTTTTCTTTTGACGCTCTCCATCAGTGGAAGCATCCCATACATTTAAAAAACTCTTTACTTTTAATTGTTCTTTTGCGTTTTGCCAAGGATTTGCCTGTTGCCATGGAAACTTCTGAGCATGCAGAGATTAAGCAGTCCCTGTCCAGAAGCCATTTGTCAAATAGTAACCATATTTTTTTTTAAACAAATGATAAATAATTCAAAGGTGACAAACACAGCCTGCAGCTAGTGATCCATGTCAGGTTAATTAGGAACATAGGAGAAAGGAGTTTCTTCATCCTCCTGTGGTAATTCCCTAGTTTTCCTCCTTCTTTCTCCAGGTTATTCTGATTTCATGAATGGAACATGTAGATACCATAACTGACTCCCCTGCAGTGATATATTCTACTTTCAGCTTTCATTCAGAAACAAGATAATTTCTGTTTTGCTCTGTCTAGTGTTCTGTGGCTACCAAGACATAAAATGTCAAAGAAACAGCCGAAGTTTCAGGTAGCTGTGCTCTGCTAATATATCTCTGTTTCCAAAATGTTAGTATAGGTGAAAAATCCTGGATGCTTTCCTGAAATTTGGGCTTCACCAATCATAAGCTACATCTGGGATCTTGCCAGACTGGGCTAGAAGCTGCTGAGCACAGAGCAATTGAGAATGCAGCCGTGGTGTCTGAACACCTCTTTGATTCACAAGCCAAAAAGTCTCTTCCCCGAGGAGCTCCACAGCTTCTTGGACAGTCCAGGCAGCAGGAGGGATGGAGAGGCAGGTCACTTTGTCAGGAGTCAGTCCCTACTAGTTTATCCACAGATACTTAGGACATTGATGCCTCTGTTTGAAAACAAAACCCCTGTAGTGCAGTGCTGAAAGTCCCAGCTTTGATCTGGGCTACATGGAAAATTTTGATCTTTAAAAAGTGCTGACTTGACAGGTTGTCACTGGCCCTCAGACACTGATTGTTTGGAAAGAAACTGAGAAGACCTGCAGGTTGTCAACTTAGCATTAATAATGTATAATATGCTAATACAAAAATATAATTATCTTTTTCTTCTTGACCAAAGGAATGGGTTAGCTCAGAGCTCATATAGCCATAGAGAAAAGATGCTCTTTCAAAGAGCAATAAATCAGATTTTTATGAGTCCTACAACCAAGAAAATAAAAAATGGAGAACATTTAATTCCTCTTTTTAAAAGCTGTTAGTAACTAGTAGTGGTAGTGTGAAAGTAAAGAGCACAGAAAACACTAAAGACAATTCTGAAGTACACATTGCATTTGCAGAGTGGAAGTAAATCCAAGTGTGAAAGGTATCACACATAAAGGCTCAACAGGGAGAATGTAAACCCCATCCTTAAGTTATTGAAGTTTAATCAGCTATATCCATAAAAGACAAACTGAAATAGCAGAGCAAGGAGGAAAAGTCTATATTGTAATAAACTGAAACAGTATAATATAAAGAAAACAAAGTGCATGCTTGCAGTGTATAATTTACACTTTTTTAAAATAAATGTTTCAGTTGAACCTGTTCAGAACACTCAGAATTCAGTGAATAAGTCCATTAAAACTAAAGTCATAAATTCAAGATTTGATGGAGAATTAGAGTAAACCCATTTAGAAATGCTTAGTAGATTAAGGAATTCTTATAAAGGTAGCTCATTTGTGGGTGCAACAAAACCTTTTGGTATCATACTTCCTTTTCCTGATGCAATTACCCATTGTCAGTTGATTCTGTGCAATCATTGTTTTGGATTGTTAAATTCACTGCAGCTCTAAGTTGTGGCTATGAGGTTTAAGATCTGGGCAAAAAGAACACTTGAATACCTGGGGGCATGAATTCAGACAGCAGGGTATATAACCGAAGTTTGCATTTGAAAATGAGTATTTTACAATCTACTGAGCTAATACAGATGGGGTAGTTTTTAAAGAGAAAGCATAAAATCACATTTTTCCTCCATTCTAGCTCCTTTGAGTTCTGTGTTGTCAGTGAGTGTCATTGTCTTCATTTGGATGAGGAAACTGACCTTTGGAAAATGAAGTCTGAAAGAAGTATAACAACATACGCCTCATCACTATCCTAATAAAACCAGTAGATACCAGATCTTCTCAGGTCTGGGTACCTGAAGGAATTAGATTCAGAAGTCAAAAGCCAGAAGCGATAGGACTTCAGATTAGAGACAATTGTGAGCCAGATCTTTCTAGAACTGACCCAAAAGTCCTGGATGAGGTGTGACTCCTGGAAAATCCTGGATGAGGTGTGACTTCCAATTTGCTTAGTGAAAAAAAGGAAGACTCTTTAGTCATGAAATCAGCATAAAACTGAGAGCAATTTCTATCTCAGTTTCCCACTCTGTCTTTGGAAGAGTCTCAAATTCAGGAGAGGGAGCTGCAGTAAACCTTTAGCAGCTCACAGTAGTTCAAGGGAGAGGGATTTCTCTTCTTTAATGAAGCCTGACTGTATGTTTGTGGTTTCCTGACACAGTGTTCTGCTTTATTTATGTGACCAGCAGGTTCCCAGAGTGGTGACTCCCTTTTTCTTTTATGTCACTGCCATGTTTTGCAGTGTGGCGCTTTTGTCCTGGTTGGGCTGTGCTGCTACCTGAGAGAAGGAAAAAACATATTCCCTTTGTAAAGGGTTCTGCTTTGCCCTGCCTCCAAAAAGAGGCAGAGCCCACACTGAAAACATGCAGATTGTACATACACCTTCTGTCTCACGTGGAAAGGAAAGCTGAAGCATTTGGGAAGCCAAAAAGCCACTGCCTAGGGAAACTACAGAGCAGAGTTGAAGCAGACACAGTGGGCCCAGAGGCAGCAAGATCTTCCCCTTCTTAGCTGTATATAATCTGTCTGTCCAAACACCTGAAAGAACTTAATCATACACTTTCACAGAAAATATTTTTAAAGTATGACATTTGGCAGAACATACACCATCTAGCCTCAGAGATCAGAGGGGCTGGTTGTGGCTGGATTCCATTTCTGATTAGAACCAATTCAGTGCTGTAAGTCTGGTCATGGTAAATATGGTGCTTAATGAACAATGTGATTTATTGATTGCTGTGGCAGAATATGGGTCAGAAATTGCCATGGTATCAGAAAGGTAAGCCAGTGATATCACCAGAGAATGGAGCTTATTCCATAGGCCTCCTTATGGGGGAGGAGATGGGCAGAGATGGGCACAGCCCTTCAACAGCCCCAGAACAGAAAGGTGGGGTCTCCTCTGACCTCCTGTCCCTCTTAAATCACATGTCTACTGTTTACTTTGAGAGTGGGAAAGAGGTAAAGTTCTAACTGATGTAATTTTATGACCAGGTGAAATCTGAGGGACTTTATTCATACTTGCCATGCATATGCAATTTTATTTTGTTGGCATATAAGGGAGTGTTAAAAGCAATATGTATTTTTGAGTTAATGAAGTGAAGTTCAACTGTTGGTCACTGTTTGGACCCTTCCTTGTCTTAGCTCCCTTTGGCTGCATTGCTTTAAACAGAGCATGGCCACAACACCTCCATGCCACTCCATCCTTTGTTTCCTGCCTCTCTCAGGGCAGCACACCAGGCTCCCTCAGTGTCCCTGCTCCTGGGGCTGCAGACTTTTAGTTTCTGGTGAATTATTGCCCCCACAGACACTTCTCCTTGCAGCACTTTGTGTTTCAGTATTTCCTTCAGTACTCTCTCAACAACATTCCTGTTGTGAATTTCAGCAAAAAGGACCAGAGTCCTTAGATTTGGCACAAAACCCCTGCCTTAGTTGCTGAAGAATTGTTTTTCAAGCTTTCCCCTGTTCATTTCTGAGCTCATAAGATTCACTTGCCTGTTGCCTTTAGAAACCCCTGGGATCTCTTTGTATTATGTATCAATGCCCTCACTGGAACTCAGTGTACCAGGTTGTCTTCAGAAGAATGTCATCAGAAGTACGTACAGTCATGCCGAACACAGCACTTATTCCTTTTTCTGTATGTTGAGTAAGCAAAGCACGGCCTGGGGACTGTAACTTACGTGGGTTGTAAGGGCATGAAAACCATTTTAACATCAGGTTTGCAGTTTGCTCCTTCCTTTGCAAACCAGTTGCACAGTGTTTAAGCCATCCCTCTATTCTCTGATTTGAGGCACCAAGATATGATCATCTGCACATGAAGATCTTGGGACCCAAATAGCTGCCGTGTTGGAGTCCATCACGTTGGAGAACAGGTACTTAGCAAAATTCCCCTCAGCCCCAGCTTCTGCATAAAGACTCTCCAGGTACTTGATTCAAATGTGCTCTGTAAAAACCTTCATCCTTTATCTTTCCATCCCTCCATCAGTCTGACTTCTGCTGTGTTGCCCTCCTTTGTGCAACACTATTTTGCTGTAGTTCTGGGCCCTCCGCAGGAACCATCTAGAACTCCTGTGAATTTTTGCTCTTTTTGGTCATGTTTTCAAAGGTGAAAATCCCCTTTTGTTATCTTTGCATGTTCTGTGCCTCCTTCTGTCTAATTCTGCTATTCTATTATTTCTTTAGGATGTTTTGGTAAAATGGATATGAAATATGTGAAATCTAGTAATTCTGAATTAGATGTTTTTGGTTTTGTTCTTGTTCTGTTCTTTTTTTTTTTCTCTCCTTTTTTTTTTTTTTCCCTCGAAGGAAAGCTCTGAATAACTGAAGTAAAAAGCTTGTTCTAGAAGAGGAGGGACTGCGGAATTTTGGAAGCTTTCAAAATTAATGACGGATCATATGCCCTAGAACATTTCCTTTTCCAGACAGCGTAAGTTTCTTGTGACAAGCATGAGAGAATTGTGAGAAAAAGCACTGCTATGCTTGTAAAACATTTTTGGATGCAGATATGTGTCTTTTTGCTACAGTGTTATACAAGTTAATTTAAAAGTGAAGTTGAAACTGGTCATGCTGTACCTGATGACACTTTTGCTTCACATTTTGTTGAGGTTTGATGAAATTCCTGTTAATCTATAATAAGTTCTATTGTTATGTCTGAGTAAAGTTGCATACAAATAGATTGATTAAAGGCATAATGAAAAAAACAATCACACTACAAAAATTCATCTAGAATTCACAGGCTGGGAATTTTTGTGCTTCATCCAAATCTCTAATTTAAGTTTTTTAATGACCTATACCAATACTTGCAGCAGCACATGGTAGGTCAAGATGTGCTGAGCAGCAGCTGTGAGAATAAAAAGATCTTTGCTCTTATCAGAGACATAGGGAGTGGGAGAGGAAAGTGCTGAGGAAAAAGACAGCAATTTGCTAAAACTTGATTGCTGAGGTTCCCCCCCCCCCCCCCCCCCCCCCATTATTCTTCTGAGTGGGACAATCAATGCGGACGCAGGTGCTCAGGTATGTTAAACTAAAAACAAGCTAGAGCAAATAATTCTTGCAGATCTTTTGTAACAAAGAAAATAAGATCAAGTTCTCAATGAAATATCATTCAAATGTTTTTCCTCCCAAAATGTTCTGAAAATACCTATCAGTTTTGATTGGGAAATTTAGAATTATTAAGCATCTTTAGATGCTTTTTATCTTTAGAATTATTAAGCATTCTTTCCTCACTTAATAATTGTCATCTAATAATTTCTACCTAAATTCTCCTACCAGGCAATTCTAAGCAGTGCCACCCTTTCCCCTCACAGTAGTTACCTCGTGTTTGTTGTCTGAAAATGCCATTTTTGCCACAGAGCAAATCTCTGTGTTTTAACATGCATGTGCACCAGTAGAACCCACCATACTTGCACTTTTATTATCCATTCTGCAAGACTCTCAGCTGCTGCCTGTTCCAATGAGCAGCAGCAAGAGTGGGACAGGACTACTCTGAAATGGAAATGTTCCTAATTACTCCAAAATGGCTCGGCCAGGTAAGTCAGAGCTGGCAAAGTGCCCTGTCAAGGGAATTAACTTTCCTTAATGGCTGAACAGGCAGTGAGTAGATCTGCTCGCTGTTCACTTCTCTTAACCTCCTGGTCAGAAACCCTGTATTATTCCAATTTTTAAAACTTACTTTTGGCACAGAACTTCCCTTTTGTGATTGTGAGCTGTTATGAGTTAGCCAGCCAGCACATTGGTACAGAGTTGACCAAGCTGGTTGGTAGCAGAAGTTATGGCACATTGATTTTTAATGCCTTTGTGCTCCTTACTCAACTCTTGTTTTGGTGACTTGCTTTTTCTTCCTCTTAAAGTGCTGATGCTTAATAGTCTCTGGTCTGTTAATATCTCTGGAGTTTGTCCTAAGGGCATGCTGAACTATCTCAGATCATCTCTTCAGTGACCCCCTGCTTCCTCCTAGCTACCCAGTGCACTGTGAAGTCTATTAATTTTCAAAGTAAGAAAAGGGATATAGGAAAAGAACACTAATTAGGTGTAAGCCACAGGCATAAGAGATGACATTCTTCAAGACAGAAGCACTGCTCCTTTTAGAGCTAAAATTGTTATATTTCCATAGAAGCACAATATCCTTTAACACACCTGAAGCTCGGAACTCTCATAAGAGAAAAGGTAACACAAAAGCCAAGAAATCAAAACAATTTGTGATGGTGCACAGGTACCATTTAGTAAGAAACAAGGAGAGGAAGAAAGAGAAGATAACAAGGAGATGATATCTCTAAGACTGCTTAAATTCTGGCTGGCTGAATTTGAACCATTTGGAAGACAACCTTTAGTGTACCTCATCAGTGATATTCTGCCACCTTTTCTGAAGGAATGACCCTTCTCTAAAGAAAAATCAGGCATAGATGACAAAAGGGCCATGAAATTCTGTACATGGAGTGGATGTTGCATTCAGTGTGCTCAGATGTGAGGTGTTGAGGGGGATTACCCCAACCGTGAATGTCCACACAGACTTATGAATCTCACAGATTCATAAGAGGTTTAGCAGCAAAGACACTTCCTAAGTAAAGATCTAGGAGATACTTACTAAAAGAAGGGATTTTAATTTGTTAGGTGAGAGAGTTAATTAACCAAACATAGAAACTGATACTTAGTTTCACTTCCTTCAGGGAAATGAGTTTTTTGAACCCATTTCAGCACAGAGGAAAAGATAATTTCATGAACATGACAGAATGGCCAAGGTAAAGAAGGATTTAGTCTGTTTCAACCTTAGGTCTTCAGAAGGCCAGGTTGCACAAACCAGAATGTGCCACAAGAAACAGACTTTACTCATTAAAATGAGTAAGAGGAGATTCTCTAGCAAAGTGTTAGGAAAAGTGATAAGTCAGTCTGCCAGTGGGGGAGCAATACCACTTCTGATTGAATTTAGCCATAAGTAGTTTAAAAGTGCTTTTTTGTTCATTCTTCATCTAAGTCTCTGTAGCTGCTTCTATATGAATGATTTTACTTGCATTTTACTGTGATGCGGCCTGAGCTAAGAATGATTTCACAGTAAACTGGATAGCACAAGATTCTTCACACAGCAGCACAGTGAACTTAATCAGCCAGGATGGTGGGACCCTGCCTGCCTCCCTCCACATTGCACAGAGCATCCCAGGGTAACAAGATATGTGCCAAGAGGAGCGATTCAGCAACTACAGCGGTGGCCTGAATGCTGTGAGGGTAAACTTCTTCTAATGACTGAGGGTAGCCAGGAAAGTTTACTGGTACTTAGAAAATCACGCGGTAGCACTAGCTTCTGAGAAGATTCTTCCACAGTGACATCAAAATCTAATATAACAAGAACCAGAGAAGGGGGATCTTATGTTGCCTCTTGTGGCTTTGGCTCTTTTTTCTTACAGGAGCTCAGATGCTGCATAGTGCAGTCCTGCCTTGAGGAGACAGAGAGTTGGTGTTGCACAAAGGAAAGGCTGGTACAATTAACACAGTTCTCTGGTAAGGTCAGGGAGCTGATGTGCTTCCAGGGCCTGGGTTTCCTTTGGAGCTAATTTTTTTTTTTCTGTGTTGAAATATTTAGAGAGATTAGATAAATGATGCTTAGGCTTATAACTTTTCTAGCAATAAATAGAGTTTATAGTCTGTGATCTACAGTCAATTGATGGCTGCTGTTACAGCTGGACATAAAAATTACATCCACAGTAGTTCAACAGTTGTCTGCCTTGCAAACATTCTGGGTAGAGGGGAAAGCCTCAAGCATTGACATATGTGCTCTCATACAGTTGGGAGGGCAAATTTAATGGCAGATGCCATGCTAGTGGAGAGAAATCTGATGGAAAATCCAAGTCTAAACAGAACTTTGAAACCTAATTATGATTCAGCAAATATTCATACTGGTTACAGTAGCATACAAGTCTTTAAATTTAATCAGCAGACCTTAATTCAAAGCCTATTTCTTCTATAACTTGTAAGGCATGAACAGCAGAGCAAGGACAGTCCCTTTTTTGATTACAGAACTCCAGTCAAAATGACATCAAGATGTTTGTGAGAGATGAGTACTAATTACTTTGGAGCACAAATGAATGAAGTATGATGAAGTGGTAACAATGTGGTAAAGTAGTGATGAAGTATTTAAAGAAATTGCATTTTTTACCATGTTTGATGGATGCTTACACGGCAGTCTTGGAGGACAGCAGTACCAGAAAGAGCTGAATGATCAAGGAGGCTTGTGGTCTATGAGACAGTGAGCCTGACTTACTGACACATGTTCCATGCTCACTTCTCTCCCTGCCTACAGAAACAGAGAACATCTCACCTCTGGATTGTCACTAAATCATTAATTTGACTGTGCATATTAGCCTCAAAATAGTCAGCTTTCAATTTCTCTGCACAAGGAGACTTGAAATGGAATCCTTACTGTTCTTTCTTTATCATAGACACACTGTGTGTGTCAGGTCAGTAATCTGCAGCACAGATCTTCTAAACAGGTTAAAACTTTCTCATTTTTTGTTCAAGTTGTATAAGATTTTGGGTTTGCTTTCTGCAGAAAGAAAATTATTCATGTCATGCTGACATCATGACTATAATGAAACTATGTTACTATAATGAAAATATTGTTACAATTGGATTAAAGGCGCTTCCCCTGCAGGTATTTTTTAGGTTCACTACAGCTGGTTTGATTTTCTGAAGACGTCCACTAAAAGAGTTCTCAACTCTCTTATTACTGGTGTCTGTTTGGAGTCCAAAGTTTACCTTAACCAGTGAATGTTGCTTTCTTAAGTCAAAATGAAGGCTTAGATTTAGATCCCCTGTCTCAGTGATACCCTACCTCCATCCAGCCTCATATTCCTCCTGGATCACTGACTCTTTAAAACACAGACAAGAATATAAGCATCACAGACTAATGCAACAGAACAAAATTCTACTACAATAATATAATCTCTTTAAATCACTGTTTTATTCAGTGAAAGGAATCTGTGACTGGTACCATTAGATGGTACCATCTAATGATACCTAAAGGAGAACACTTCAAAAGAGTCTTCAGGGCATTAATACTGTTTCAGTGCTAGTATGCAGTGGAAAAAAAAAAAGGAAAAATATTTCATCCTTTTAGGAAAAAACCCAAATAAACTTCCCCCAAAAACTCAACAAAATATTTTCCCATCCTGATACCTTTACTGTTAACAAAAGATGTACACTTCCAGGTGAAAGAAAATTGTTTCACCCTCAGTTATGATCATTGTTTCTCCTAGATCTGATTTATTTGCATTACAGATAAAAAATGTTTTAAATTCAAATGCTTGTGATTCGTGACTTAAAAAACAGACTTTGATTTTCAGGGTTTTATATTTTCAGGTTTTTGAATACCTGAGAAATACAACTTTGTAGTCTTTTAACACTGTGGAACAATGAATTTTAGCATAAAGACTGACTTATTTTACATTCAAACAGCCAGCATACTAATGAGAGAAGAATTTAGCCTGCAGCTGTCCTGATTTTGTACATAGAATAAGTGTTAGAGGTGTTGCTTATAAACCTCCTTATTGTTTTTAATGGTAATGTTTTCATTTTGAAAGGGACGTATACATTTCAAATATATTTGAATGCTATGCTGCAGATTTATACTGCTATTAAACAGTCCTGTGAATAGAGTACAATCATAATGTTAGACTTCATCAAAACAGTTCTCTTTCACCAAAGAAAGGCTGGCAGTATTTAAGCATCTGGTCCTCAGCCTTAAAGCAGCGACTGTTTTGTTTTTGTTTTGTTTTGTTTTGTTTCTTTGATTTTTGTTATTTTTTGGATGCAAGAAAGCAAAAGAATATCTCAATCTACTCTAGCAGTAACAAAGGAAGACAAGTAATGTGATTCAATTATGTGGCTCAGGGCAATTGTCAGGCAAAGAGAAAGGCTCTGGGGTGAAGGACAGATTCCCTGTGACTTCCATGGACTCTTACTGGGCCTGTACAAAGAAAGACTCACTATCCTTCCTCCTGGTCATTCCTGGTTTTTTAATTTTGAAATGCCTACAGAAACTTGCAGTTAGCCACTGATTTCCTTCAGCTGCAAAAACTGAAAGATTGTGTTTCATTTCTTGTTCTGAGTCTTTAGTTGGGAGATTTCTTTGATGTTTAACATTAAATCTTTTAGCCCCCCCCAGGTAAACTTATCCCACAGGCTTTCTAATGTATTTCTCAGTCTGGCTTCTATGCATACAACAAGGGTATTAAACCAGCAAAATCTGAAAAGCACAACTAATTTCCCAATGTAATTATTTATACCACGTCTGGTCTTTGTGAAAGTATCTGCAATGCAGTTGCAGCAGAAAAGGTGGAGGGAGGCAACATGATGTCCAGGAAGAGGTGGCAAAGAGAGCAGGATGTGTCTGGCTTCTGGCGAAAAACCACCTTTGTTAAGTAGTTTTATTTATTTCTCAAAAATGATTGCCTGAGGTGAAGGTGAGGCCACCCCTCCTACAGTGGCTTTTGTAGGGAATTGTATACAGTTCCAGTAATCTTGAGGTCACTGATCTGCTCTGTAACTACCACAGAAGCACACACACAAGAAATAATCAAAAAAGGGAGTGGAGAAGCATGATTCTAGACACAGTTAATTTATTACTCTTCCATCATCTGCTCTTTATTTAATTGCTACCTGAGGAGGCTGGACATGGAGTTTATAGGGTCAACAGGTTACCTGGTCAGCCCAGATGGGTTTAAGAAAGGCAAAAGGGGTAACTTACACCCAGAATTCACTAGCACATATTAATTCCCACTTTCACTTATAAGGCCCTTTATTACCTGTTTTCAATTAAATGTCAACACAAAAAAATAAAAACTCCAAGTGAGAATTTTAAACAGGAGTGAGGTAGAGGAGTTAGTGTTATCCTGATCATCTTCCTGGCAGAGAGGCATAAAACAGTGGAGGGAGAGTACATAGACAGGACAGCTGGCTGGTGGAGGACTACACAGTAGGTAGGAGGTCTGTTCCCTGCTTGACTTGGGAAAACATTCCTACTGATTCCATCTTCCTTCCATACACCTTTCATGACCCCATGCTGAGCAAGGTCAGAGAAATCCTCAGGCATAAAAATGAACTCTATTTAAAAACAGAAAAAAGCATTAAAATAAATTTAAAATAAAAAAAAATTAAAAACTCTACCTTGTTCTAGCAGATCAGCAGTACAAGTGGTACAAGTGTTGGTGCAGGGAAGAGAAAAGGAAGAGATGTGGAAAAATTCTTTTCAGAAACAGTTTGAATCTATGCTGCCTTCAGTTGAGTGCTCTCAATCTAATGTAGTTTATTGCACATCATGTTCAAGCCTGAGAAGATATTTCCATGCTCTGATTTTGGATTTGTGGGTAGGACTTAGCCTTGGGCATTAGTGAGTGGTCATGCTGAGGACTCAGGTTTAACACCAGCAGCAGGAGAGCTTTAGGCAGAAAAGCCTCAGGCCACTTATTCATGCAGTTTAAGAACGCACCTTCGGCAAATGATTTTTTGGTTTTGCCAGCAGCTGAGCAAGCGCTCAGGCATTTTACTAAGGAAACCTTGTTTCTGAAGCTGTTACTGTATACTACAGAACCTGCACTTACACTCTAATAAGACAGAGTAATAATGTTTGTTTGAAATCTCTCATAGAATCAAAAAACCCTTGAGGCTGAATGGCACCACTGGAGCTCTCCTAACCTGGTCAAAGAAGGACCAGCTCCAAAGATAATTACACTGGTCCCTTTTCAGTTACTTGATATTTACCTCTTACCATTAGGGCATCTTCTTACAAGTCTACTACTGCTTGAAAGAATCACAGAATTTTCTGAGTTGGAAAGGACCCACAAAGATCATTGAGTCCAACTCTTGAAAAAACAGCCCATAGAAACGAAATTGAAGTTCAGCTTTCAGTCCCCATAATGTCACACACTTTTTTTTCAAGGACTATACACAGCAGGACAAGCGTCCATTGTGGAAGTGTCCAGTGAGCTGAGTGACAAACATATTACAAAAATAATGAAAGGAATCCCCCTGATATCTGAGTTCTCCTGTAGAGATGAAAGACTTATAAAAAAAGGCTAAGAGAGAGAGTTTGGGGGGGTCCTCTTTGAATTGTATCTTCAGCAGTCCTGCTTTCCTTTCTGCTGCAGTACTGCAGGCTGAAGCCCTGCAGGGCACAGCAATTCACCAGCCTGTTATTAAAGCTGACTTGAGGGTAAAATTTGCTGGGAGTCCTCAGAAACACTTATGAAAAATGGCCTTTTGGTCTGTTTTTTTGGTATTTTTCTTCACTTTTTTTGGTATTTTTCTTCTTATAAAACATTCCTTGTTTTATAAGAGGTTTCAATGAGATTTTATTTGGGAAGGGCTTCTTCTCAGCCTCAGGCTTATCCTAAGTGGAGACTGCAGGCAACACTCCCCTGCCTCCTCCCTGAAACAAACCAGCATGATGCCAGTCCCCACCTTCACACTCTGTTGACTTGAATGATTTTGGGAGGGGAAGGACTGGAAACTAGATCTTTCCTGTCCTGCTGGGACATTGTGTTTGATAAAAGAACAAAACTCAAATCTGGTCAGTCTAAATGAGTTTTGAATTTCTTTATTATTTGGGATATTAGAAGCAAAGGTGTAGTGATTTTGTTTTTGCAGACTTACTGGCATTTTTATTCTAGAAATAGTTGCTATTGCTTTTTAAATGAAAAACTTTTAAGATCACATATTTATTCTCATTAATACCTTGCTACTTCTCAGTTCCATGGGAAAATGTTGAATTTCCCTTAACCTCAGTTTGTGAGTATAGCATAAATTTTGCATATAGTGTTTAGACTCTTTTTTCCTTCAGTCCTTGCCAACATCTGTATTTCCTGTTAACATTTGTATTTCAGGGGATTTCAACAGATTCTAACTTTCAAAACCTTTTTTTCATTGACTGTGCTTTGTCTGTACATTTTACACTCATCACCTCTCTCACAATGCAGGGAATTTTCAGAGGTGTCTTGGTCTGTGTATTAATACATCCCTTCAAAAGACTATCTAGTGACAAATCAATTCTTGTGTTAAGCAGTTCTCTGTTGGCTTTCATAGGGACTGCGTAAGTATATAGGATTGATTTGTAGGATAGAATTTATTCTCTTGAATCCCGTTACAAAGATATCAGTAAGTTTCTATTGACAATCTTACATTACAGTGTATCAAAAAGCCCTCAAGGGAAAACATGTTGAAAGTGTTAAATAAGAAGTATTTTACTCACAGTCTGTCTCCAACAGGGATGTCTTAATTACCTTATTTTCTGCAGAACAGCAGGTCTTGGCACTGGTGCTATGAGAACTGTGGTGCACCCTGGTGAATTTGTGTCAGGATCACAGGGATTGAGGAAGCTGGTCCCTGACACAATCTTTAATGCCAAGGAGCTATTCTATGGGCTTGTTGCTGGTTCTGCAGGACAGCTCATGAATAACAAAGCTTTTGTGGAAGTTTCTGAGTTTAGAACTATTTCTAGTCTTTTCAGTTTCCTTAAATGCCTTTGCTGCCTTAGGGCAATAAGACACCACTTACATTTCAGTGTCTGGCAGAAATGATCATGACACATGGGAGGAGAAAGGATATGGACTGGTGCAAAAATAATATTTCAATTGTGGTGGGTGTGCCTACTGCTGTGTGCAGTACAATACCAAGTGGAATGACAAAATGCTGCTCACTGGTGAAAACCTGCAGTGGGTTGATCATGGCTGGATCAGAGATGCCCACCAGAGTCACTCTATCAAGTTCCCTCTTCAGCTGGTCTGGAGAAAGAAAATATCAGAAGAGGCTTGTGGGTCAAGATTAGGGCAAGGCGAAATCACTCACCAATTATCTCATGGGCAAAACAGACTCAGCTTGGGGAATTTGCTTATTTATTACCAATCAAATCAGAGCATGATAATAAGAATTAGAAGAAATGTTAAAAGGTTCTCCTACCACTTCCTGCCTTCTTCCCAGGCTTAATTTTATACCAAATTTCTCTACCTTCATCAGCAGTCCCTCAGCAGTCACAGGGGGATGGGGAAAGGGGGTTCATTATATGTTGTTTCTGCAATTGAGGCTGTGTAGTTTTTTCTTCTTTCTTAGGTGCTTCTTTCCCCTTATGGGCTGGTCATCACACCAACACACCCACCCAGAATAAATCAACTGTGCCTCCGGGTGTACTGGACTTGTACTTCTACTTCTATGTAAGTCTGTTTGAGTCTGCCAATGTTTGATTTGTTTTTAAACAGAACATGGAAAGTTACTCTTGTAATAGGTAGCAGCCCTTCATGAAAGACACAGCTTTGACATCTATTATTTATTACGATAATGATAAGTTAGTCTGAGATCTGTCAGGGGTGTGACAACACATCCACTAGTCCAATGACTGTAGGAGCAGAAGGTCCTGGTCTTTCTCTGGGAAACGCGTCCCACTGCTGAAAGCCAGTAACAGAAGAATTGTACACTAAATTCAAAATCCTAATTCAACACTGAGTTCTTGATTCTAGTTGAACAGAGCTGAATATGAATTCAAGAATGCCATTGCCATGGCTTGTTTACCGCTTTTCTTAAGAGGAATAAAATTATATCCTGTGTTTCATAGGGCTTACAGAAGTAATGTGCAAGTATGTCTCTGAGATACAGAACCAGGACTGAAGTTAAATTGGTATTTTCTCAGGGCTTGCACACAGAGGGTTTGGGTCTATTCTAGGTAATCTGATTACCTCAGAAGGTTAAAACAGGAGCTTTCAGGGCAGAGCTATAGACATTTGATTTAAGACTTCTAAGCATAAAATACTTACGGCCGTTTCTCAAGAGAAAACTGTTGCCGAAACAAAACTTTGGACACGCTCTGATTGGCAGTTTGACGCTTGATTTAATGCTGGTGAAATGGCTTCCCTGATCCCAGTAGAATCTTCACTGTGCCTCAAGCATATCCTTACATTGTAACTCATATTTACATGTTATTAGGGCTAATTAATGTACTAGAAATCATAGAATTAACAGCTTGGTAAGAAAAGTAAGAAGGAAAGAACTTCCCTTGATAAGTACTTCTGCTTAGGAAGCAAAGTTAGTGTAGAATTAGCTAATTCTGGCAATTATTTACTCAAGCACAAATTCAATATCTAGATATATGCTATAGATATATGCATTTTAGGACTAGCAACTTTTGTAAACCACTATGCACAAAATGCTACCTGTCCCTGAGGCTCTAGTCTCAAAGGCACACTTCCACAGCAAAATGAGTAAAATATCATTGTTTCATGTTGCAGGCCTGTGGTTTACCCCAAAACTTTTAAATTATTGCTGTTTTGAAGAGCGGACTTGCCATTAGTTCCAGTGTTCTGCAAAAGCTTTTCGGTATGTTTCAGTACACTGCCAAATCCAAAACCCACTAATCTCGACCTCTCACCACGCGAGACATATATCCTTCCCCCTAGTAAAATATCATCCTCACTCTTCCCCCACCCTCACGCCGGTTATTTGGAGTTAAAATGGAGGGAAAAGGGACTGAAGGTGAGGCTTCCTCCGGTGCTGGGTGGTTGCCATTGGAAGCTCCCATTGCCAGTCCCGGGGCACCACTCCTGTTTCCCCACCCTGCTTTGGCACAGGCAATTGAGGCGAGCTGTGTCCCCGGGTCCCTCTGGGTGGGTGGCGGGACTCAGCGAGCCGGGAGGATGCCATCTCCAGGGGCCGGGCCATTCCTTCCTCCTCTCCCTGGGACAGCAATGACCACAGCCTCTCCCTCTCGACAGCGTGCGACACCAGCGAGGGCGAGCAGCTCGCGTTCCTGAGCTGTCCCCAGCCTGCCACCGCCGCCAGCATGGCCACGGGGGCAGAGTGGAGCTGCCCCATCTGCCGCGAAGCCTCGGGCAACATCGCCTACGTGCGCTCCTGCCTGCACCAATTCTGCCGGAGCTGCATCGTGCGCTGGGCCAGGAAAAACCCGTCGTGCCCGCTATGTAGGCAGACGGTGCACACCATCATCTACTCGGCGCCGCACAACCAGGGCCTCTCGGAGATGGGTGTGTCGGAGCCCTCGGTGTCCAGGAGCGCCGGCCCGGAGGAGGAGTCGGGCGTCGCGGAGCCGCAGCCCCGGGCTCTCGTGGCGGAGTTCCCTCCCGAGATCTGGGCATTTTTGTTTAGCAACTACGGCGAGATCCTGTGGCCGCTGGAGATATGGATGAACGAGGTGCTGTACGGGGCCTGCTCGTGGGACGTGGCCTTCGCGCAGGGCAGGATCGTGGGCAGCCTGTGCCGCTACGGGCTGCACGAGGAGGCCCTGGCGCGGGAGCTGCAGCCCTTCCTGCAGGAGCAGACGGTCGAGTTCGTTAGGCAGCTCATCCTCGTGGCCGTCGAGCGGTGCGGCGAGCTGGCGTGGCTCCGCACGGGCCCCCAGCAGCCGGTCCCCCAGCAGCCGGTCCCCCAGCAGCCGGTCCCCCAGCAGCCGGTCCCCCAGCAGGCCGACCCCGACGCTGTCGCCTTGCCGGGCACCAGCGGGGCGCAGGAGGAGCGCCGTGAGGGGCCGGGGCAGGCCGGGGCCGGGACCTCGGGCGCCGGGCCGAGCGGCGGCAGCGGGCCCGGGGGCTCCCGGCAGGCCGGGCGGCGCAGAGGCGGCGGCGCGCAGGAGAGCGGGGACCGCAAGAAGGCTTACCGCCGGCAGAAGTAGAGTGCTGTGGCAGCTCCGGGAGAAACGGGGTCGGGACAGCAGCGGGGATCTTCCTGTAGTTCAGAGTAAAGTAATTTTGTAAAGAAGCCAAACCAAAGCAAAACAAAATCACCAACCCCAAGAACAATTTTAAAACCTTGTGAAAAGCCTTAGTCTCTCACTACAAGCCTTTTATGTGGCATTGCCCGCGCTGTCATCCACATTCCTTCTCCTTCTGCCGGAGCTGTGCACACTTTCCCCCCAGTGTGTGGCCTGCAACTCCCACGTTGTCTGCCGTAGTTTGAAGCCCCAATTCCTCTCTTAGAGTGTATTTGTCACAGTTTCTTCAAGAGATTGCATTATTACAGCCTCAAGACTTACTTCCAATGTGTCTCAGTTTATTGGCAAATTGATGGAATTCCAGACAAACAGAATTCTCCATTGTACTGCTATTCCAGTTTAACTTAGCTATGTTTAATGATATTTTATATGATCGTGATCAAGACATTGAAATTTGTATTAAAATTTAGGTTTGTTTCCTTTTAAATATTTTCCATGAATTCTTTGTGTAGACATCCTGTGAGTGTGAAGACTTAATTCTTTCTATCAAGAGATTGACATATTGCTAATATTCCAGCAAGAGGTCTTTACTGTTTTTCTTACCTAAAGTAGAAGTCTCTGTGACACATGCTTGAAATTGAGATTTATCCAATAAAGCAGCAATAATTCTGAAAAAAAAAAAGTCGTGAGCCTTGATTTGCCTGAAAGTGAAAAGATCAAAGCAAATCTGTTCCTCTCTGTCTTTTTTCCCTGAAGCACTGCACTTCTGTGCTGTTCCCAGCTTTCAGCAGCTGTAACTTGTATGTGCAAGCCTCAGTCTGCTCAAATCAGAGACAAAATTCCCAATTCCTCAGCACTGGAGGACTGCACCCACAGTTAATGAAATCATTCTCTTGAACAAAACTAAGAAGTCACAGAAGTTTTCACAGGTCCCCAGCATTAAATTAAAAAATACTCATACAGAATTTCAGCAGTAATTTTTGTTTCATTTCTGGTCTTCATCTTTTCCTACAAGTTCATATGCTTTTATACTATCTTTTTTGTTTTTTTTTTATTTTATTTTTGTACGTTAAAGCTGCATCATCATTCACAGTTGTGTTGCTTGCCCTACTGAGAGTTACTTAAACAATTTTCTTAATTGGGTCTTTCTTTAATAAATACATTTTGCATTAGCACACTTAAATGGTAGCAATAACAGAGCACTTGTAATAAAACTGCATTTCTGTATAAATTCCCGTTTTCCCTTCTAGATACTTTGAACATCTGTTTGTGGTTTTATTACTTTGGTTTCCATTCTCTGTCGTCCTGTTAAGGAATATAGTATTTAGCAGATTTACTTGTCTCTGAAAAGTGAAAGACTCTGTGATCTCATTGACTGAATAACAGTGGAAGCCACTGGCTTCTCCTCCCTCATTGCTTTTCAGTGGAATTTGCCAGGCTTTGAGAACTACTGTAGAGAATAATCCAGCTATTCCCCTTAAAGATGATGATACTTGGAGTGCTTATGTGAGTGAGGTTCACTTTGTACTGCAAGTCTGCAAGTGTTCTCTGTAATTTTAAGGTTCTTTAAATGGTGCATTCATTATATAAATAATTTAATGAAATTCCAAGACAGTACAGGAATCATGGTTAAAGGTATTAGATCTACATTCCCCACACCATACTCCTTCTGCTGTCTCCCTGCCTTAATCACATCAACTAGTTACACAACTCGCAAGCAATTACATTTCTGCTGCTTCTTCTGAGTGCTAGGAGTTGTGTGGAAGTCTTGATAACAAATGTGAGGCTGTTTCAAAGAGATTAATCAGAACAAAGTAAGTTTCAGGAACAGAACACTTCCAGAGAGGACACGCCTGCTATGAGGAGTGTGATGTTGGAAATGGATACAGGAAATGATAACATATTGAGGTTCATGAGATGAAATGAGTGATGAAATTAATAAATTTCCTCTATTAGCCTAATTAGGAAGGACACATCTAAGTAAAAAATAATCTTCCAAGCCACAAAAATGCAAAAATGTAAATGCCTGTGCCAGGGGTGTGGGTCACCTTATGCCAAATTAGACGCATGAGCAATAAGTACAGCAGGGGCAGATTAACAGAACAGGCAGAGAAAGCAGGTCTGGCTTTCATTTTCTGATGTGTTTTTAAAAAAAAAATCAAATTGGAAGGCACGTACTGCATGTGATAGCAGGTGAAAATTACAATACAACCACATGCGCACTGCAAAAGAGAAATATACCCACAAATAATTAAGTCACTTAATTACGTTTTAAAAACTTTATTTTGGTGACACTACTTTGAAGAATTTTGACCTTGCAAGAAAGAAGAAATAGCGTAGAGTTGAAGAACAGAGTTGATTCTGATCTTCTGACAAGGGGGCTTTCCAAAGATCATAGCAGCTCCCCAAGCACCTTTTTGATGATGGCAGTGGTGGGTGATACCTGCCTGCGACTTATCTGTGGTGAACAGAAGTTTGAGTGGGAATTGTTTAGGAATGTTCTAATTAAGAACAGTAATGTGCTGTGAAGGAGAAAATTTTTCGAAGAAAATTGCCCATTAAAGAGAGAACTGGAAGAAACATAAACCAATGGGAAATATGAGGAACAGGCCATACGCAGTTACATTCTGCCCTCAGGTCTGTGCTAGTATAAGAACTGCAGTGCTTTTTTTCTTATTTGCAAAGAATGTGTGGAGGAAGTAAAAGGATTTGCTTGGCTGTAGGTTGGGAAATTTTCCTTTAGTGAAGATAATTAGTATTTTACCCCTTACTGGTTAAATGAGTAAAAGGAAGTCGTGTGGGAAGGCTACAGCCATAAGGCAGAGGGGCTTTTGTCCTCTCCTTAGACCCGGTCAGACAAGTTTCTTCAGCATTCACCACTTCCTTTGCCTCATTTTTGAGCTGCACAAAGGGTGTGAAGGCACGGCTGCTGATAGCCCAGGAACAGGTATTCTCTTTATGTGCTTCTCCCAGGGTTGTCTGAGGAAGGAGTTTCCATCAAGCCAAGTTTGTTAAAGTTTAGAGAGCATGGAGAAGTCTTTGAAGTGGAAGAAGTTTTAACAGTCAGGCAAATGAGCGTTGTTACTCTGCACTGCTGTTGGCTGAGACTTCATAATAAGCCAGAAATTGTTGTGGTCCTCCTTTGGGAAGGAAGAGTGTGCAGGGAAAACAGGGTTACACAGTGATGTGCTATTTTCAGTCATTTAATGAAGAGGAGGACTACCACATCAGGTTTCTAACAGAAGATCATAAATCCTTTAATTTCTGCCTTCCAGTGGCCTTCAAATGAGAAAGAGGAGAAAGAGACAGAGCTTCTTGGTTAGCAGGTGTGGTTTTTACTAGCACACTACCTGAAGTTCCCTGGGACAAAGCTTGTGGAAATTATTCCATTGCTGAAAGCTAATGACAACCCTTCATTTTGTGCTGGAGTCAGGGCTGCCTGTCCACAGCTGCGATGTGGCGATTCCTCAGGGGTGATGGTGCTGATGCAGCCCATTCCTAAAAACACAGAGGGGTGCTGTGGGCTGTGTGTCTGTAGGGTGCATATACAGGTCCTGTGTGAGGTTTCCATGGTCAAATGTGGCAGAAGATTCCATATGCTTTGCTCAGAAGGTTCCTGACATCCAGCTCAGCATCTGCACTGAACTCCTGACTTGATGAACTGGGTCTAATGACCTGTCATTTAATTTTACTGCAGATTAAATATTGACAACCCAGAAGTGTTGCTCTCTGTTGACACCCTGATGAATGTTCATGGCTTGATGTGTGGAATGTGAGAGCAGCTGTCTTCCTTAATGTTACTTTGGAAACAGAAAATAAAATCTTGCAAAGATGATTGTGCTGAACAGGATATCAGTGTGGATGTTACCACATTGTGCTAATTAGATGGTGAAGTTGCTGTGGTTTTTGTGGTACATATCCTGTCATTAATTTGTATGCTTTTCAAAGATTTTGCGGAACAGATATGCTGTGGAGGTTAAACCATTAACACAAAATGCAGAACAAAATACCTTGCTCTGTTTTTCATTTCACAGTATTGAAAGCTAATTAGGCACCTTTTCAAAGCATTGGAAAAAAATAAATCTCAGATGCATTTTGCTGGATTAAATGGCAAATCCAGCCCTTGGTGTGAACTCATGTTATCAGTCATCATCCTGGAAATTGCAGTGATGTGATGTAGATGGTTATATCGATATCAAACGCAGCCAAAGGTTCAGGGATCAAAATCCCACAAGAGGAATGATGACAAGGAAATGAAACAATCCTGGAATAAAATAGCTTGTCTTGAGAGCTATTCCCCAGCCTGCAGAAGGGGGAGAAAGATAATTTGATTTGGGTAATCAGTTTTTTGCATATTCTTGGGAGTGTTGGAAAATGTGTGTGATTTCTGCTTTGAAGACAGGCTGTGGAGAAGTTACAGAAGGAGGGGAACATTTATGCTCTGCTGAAAGGCAGCTACTTTGATCTGACACCAACTGTTACCTTTAAGACCAGACCTTGTGCTTCAGTGACAGCTGCAATAAAGATGTCATTCTGAAAAGCATGACTATCTTAAAATAAAATTCGCAGTTTAAAATTTGGTTGAGTTACATACAGAATATTTCACAATATTTTACTCTGAGGGTGTGTATGTTTTTACCAACTGTGTGTTAGGGTTTTTCTTTGCTTTTTCCTTATCCCTGAAATTAGCCACTTCTGTTCGGTGACCTGCAGCATTGGCTTAGTTCATGGTGCCAGAAGTGTCTTTCAAAAATCCAGACCTTTAAGCATTAGGTTATATGCAGTTCTTCAGAAATTTTTTTGTTTGCTCCATAAAATAGTATCATTTCCATGTGACATCTTTTTCACTGACAGCTCTTACTCAGATGCAATGTAAATATCTCCAGGATAGTGTGTATCTTCCCACCATTGCCCTCAGATGCTCATCAGCATCCCTGCTTGTTCTTAACCATGCGTGGATCATGTACTTGATTCACACCATATGTTCAATTACGTCACCTTTGGTGGTTTATTTTTTTTTTTTTTGTAAGTTGTTTCACAGAGATAATACTTTTCTTATGTTTTTCTTAGGCAGAAGTCACTGTGCACCTAAGACGTAGCTTTGCAAAACCTTCAGTCTGTCACCTTCACTGAAACACCTGGAGTTCACTGAGATGTGATGGCAATCCAGACTTTGACAAGCAGCTTTGCATTTCTCAGAACTGATTTTTTTAAATCTTTTTTTAAATTTTTTGTAATTTCTGCAACTCTGTCCAACTTGCCACATCCATGGCTACAAACAGCTGAGACTTTTAACAAAACTTAAGCCAATTAATGACAACACGGCCAAATAAAAATTGTCTGTTTCATCACACCTCCAATTTACAGCAGATACTTCAATGGACATGTTTGGGTACTTTGGTGTGATCCAAACCATTGCTTTTTTGGGATGAATTGGGCAGCTGCACTATCCAGGCTGCACAGCATTCCACCTCCGGGTAGCTGCTGCTGTGGAAGCTGGAGGCACAAGCTCCTGCACCAAGGCAGAGTGCATTAGAAAGTGAATTAGGAGCAAGGCACCTTGACAAGGAGACTTGCCTTCTTTTCCCAGCCAAGAAGCAGTTTTTCATTGCAACAACTGATATTTTTCCTGGTTTGATGAAACAAATACGTGTAATCTAATCCTGATCTGTGTGGTCACTAATTGTTGTGGTGTTGTGGGTCCCCAGGTTGAGGTAAGAGGTGAGAATTGACTCCCAAGTTCTCAGAAGGCTGATTTATTATTTGATGATATTATGTTATATTAAAAGAAAATTATATATTAAAACTATACTAAAGAAAGAGAAAGGAGACATCAGAAGGCTAGACAGGAAGAATAATAAAAACTCATGAGTCACCAGAGAGTCTGACACAGCTGGACTGGGATTGATAATTAAGTAAAAACAATTCACATGGAACCAATCAAAGATGCACCTGTTGGTAAGCAACCTCCAGACCACATTCCAAGCAATCAGATAATTATTGTTTACATTTCTTTTCTGAGGCTTCTCATCTTTCTGGGAAAAAAATCCTGGTGAAGGGATTTTTCAGAAAATATCATGGTGACTGATCTGCATGTGGAGACAGTCTCAGCTGATGGTTGCAACATGGTGGTGGCTAAGAGCTTTCTTAGTTCAAGGGCTGTCCTTTTTTAGGTCAGTAGGTTTTGGCCTGTGCATGTGAAACTTCTTCCCAAGCAGAAGACGTGTAGGGTGAGAATTGGTAAAACTCCCTGCATTTTTTCCACTGGAGATGTTCTATCAACAGTGGCTGTTGTCACTGCTGGTATTTCTGTTAATGAGTAGCATCTGACAGTGCTTCATTCCTGTCTGCAGAGTGGGAAAGAGCAGTGGAAGTGGTATGCTGTGGTGCTGTATGGCTGTGTTTGATGAAAAGGAACAAGATCGCTTTGTACCAGACCCTGAGATCCCAGAGGAGAGTCCCCTTGCTTGGCACACTGAAACAGAACAAAGGGGAAAAACAGGAGAGTTCTGATGGTTTTTTTGCCTATGGTAGGCAGGGATTTTCTTCAGGAAAGTGGTCTCAGTCTCATCTAATTTTCCCCAAAAACTGCTAGTTTGGAGAGAGAACCACTTCTGCTTCTTCCAAATAAGGCTGGTGCTCAGGGCTCTTCATCATTTTTACACCAAATACTCCAGTGAGGCTCCACCTCAGGAAGGAAAAGTCACCTTTGGTGTGTGCACGAGGAGCCAGGACAGAGCAGAGAGTGCTAGGGCAGGAGCTGGGGGTGCTGCAGTTTTCCTTCAACTTCATTGCTTTTCAGAGCTGCTGAGTCCCACTTCCACTGGTGCCTCATTCTCCCCATCAGAAAACTGTGGAGAGTAATGTGTCCTCGAGGATTTGCCATTTCCAGGGAAAAATACAGTGAAAGAGATAGTTATTTCAGTGCTTGTGATGTTAAATGCCACCTGCTCAAAATATACTGCTGGAAACTCCACGGTTTCAAAAAGCTGCATTTCTTAAGTGTTACATTTTTAATGCTGTTTAAGTGGGGACAGTGGGAAGGCCAAGGATAACAGGAAACAAAGTGAAGAATAATATCATTTTGGGCTTGCAGGGTCCAGTTAACATCAGTGTTACTTGGTGTACATCGTCATGGGGGATGAGTACTGACCTGCTCCTGCTTGTCTGCCTGTGCACAGTGAGCAGGAGGGGTGGAGCAGGGTCAGTGTAATTCACTTATGACCTATTCATGTGGAGAGCAAATAGAGCATTTAATCCACTGAGATTTTCCATTTTTTGCTTTGCGAAGGAGGACATAGGGTTGCAAAGCTAATACAGCTTTAAGAGGTAAATAGCTCACAATAAAAGATTATTTTTCTAAAGATTCAATACTGATGGCTAGAAAAAAAGCAAGGTTGCATGCCCAGTTAGCCTGCTGTTAGTCTGGCAGAAAAAGAAAAGCACAATGGATTTATTTATTTATCTTTGAAGTCATTTGGTCTAATAAAAAGTAAAACTTTTGCTCAGTGGCATTTTGCAACAACAAAAAACTCACATACAGCCAAAATGTTTGGACCAGCTCCACTTGAATCTATCTTTTTACCATTATTGGGCTTTTGAACTTAGAGTGTAATTTCTGATGTCTTATTTCAGAGTTATCAGCTGAAAATAGCTTTTGCTGAACTGATTTCCTGACATGAGATGTTATGAAGGAATTACTTCTAACTGATGGTTCTAAGCTACAAAATACAGTGTTTACTGAAATGTCATCATATTCTTTATGTTTTGAGAACAGTAACCTTTTTTTGAACTGCCAGTTTCACTGTATTTGTAGTTTGTGCTCATTTCAAAACATTTGGAGAGAAAAAAAAGGAGAAAGGCATGTATGCACCAAGGAACAGATCTGATAAAATTGCACAGGAGATTTCTGCTTAAAAGTAATGTTTTTATAGCATGACAAATGTCTTGGGTATATGATGACAGGCACAAATGGACACGTTATTTGTGATTTCTGAAAAAAGTGAATAACCTAGTCGAGGTCAGTGACAATGATGGATGGATCTGCTCAAGACTGTCATAGATTCATTGCAATTCTGCCGTCTCTGTCTCTTAAGAGGGCCTTCAATCAATAAATGAACAGCAGTAGAATGCATTAGAATTGGGAACAGGAGAAGTTAACAGAAATTCATGCTCTTTCTATTGGGGCAGAAAGTTAACTGTGCAGCTAAATGACTCTTTTTTGTTCCCTCCTATCAATATTTCGATAACACACACTCTACTTCCATGATTTCTATATGATTTGTTTGGTGCATGATAAAGGTTGCACAGTGAGAGCAGTGCTGTGGTTTCTGAAGAGCTTTCCCTGAAGTGACTCGCCCTGGACAAATGTTTCATTTATATACAGTCAATGGTGCTGTTTCACCCAGAGTTTGTACCAGGAGAAAAAGGGTCATAAAATAAACCAAGAGTGTATCTATCAAAACAGCTACACAGCTTAGGTTGCAGGATATTTAAATTAATTTGTTTTCAAATGCTTCTGTAATTTAGCTCTGGACTGAACACACTCATGGCTATGGGACAGGATGCTGGGGTTTATCCTTCATCAAAGATGCATTCTGTAGATGTGAGAGCATCTGAACCAGAGAATGCCTGAGCTTTTATCAGCTTCTGTGAGACTGAGGGGAGACCTCATCATAGTCTACAACTTCTTCAAGAGGGACAGCACTGATCTTTTCTCTGTGGTGACCAGTGACAGGAATGGGAATGGCTGGAGCTGTGCTAGGAGAGATTTAGGCTGGATATAAGGAAAAGGTTCTCCCCCATAGAGTGGTGGGCACTGAAGAGGCTCCCCAGGGAATGGTCACAGCCCCAAGGCTAACAGAGCTCCAGCAGCATTCGGACACCACAGCCAGTCACAGGCTGGGATTGTTGGGGTGTCCTGTGTAGGGCCAGAAGTTGGACTGGATGTGGATCCCTTCAGGTGGATCCCTTCTGACTCAGGATATTACTGTGTGATTCTTCTAGATGTCTGTCTCCATGCAAAAGAAATCCAGGCACAAAGCCCAGACTGGCATGTTGGTGGGCATACACTCTTAGACAGATTTAGAAACAGGCTATAAATTTAGGTTTGCAGGCTTACCAGACTTGTGTTTTCTTCAGGCTCCGTATTTTCTTTTCTCTCGGGCTAGTATTGAGGTAAAGCTCTAAATTTACAGATTCTTTTTTCTCAGTAGAGAAATGCTATGTTGACAGCGTGCTGACTTCTCACAGGAGGGACCTGTTTCATGTAGATCTCTAAGCTGCTCTGGAGTTTACAGGATGAGGAAGCAGCAGTGTTACTTTGTCAGGCTCTCCTAGGAGGTGATGTTCTGCCCCCTTGGCCAGAATACAATGCAGGGATTTGAAATCACTCACTTGGTCACTCACTTTACCTTTATCCCACCCCAGATTTATTTCCATCTGTGTGGAAAGAGAGGAGGACCAGGCCCCAAAGGTGGGAAGCACTTTCCTGAGGAGAAGAGTATGTGATCTCCAGAAATCTCTTAATACTTCCAGTCATCGCTCTTCTTCTCTGAACTTTTGGGTCTTTAGTTGTGTGAAACAGATGAAGCAACACTGGGCCCAGTGCTAGAGACTGGAATGTCTACAGGCTTGTCTATTTGCTAACTCTTCTTTGGCCTGCACTGAAGTGGTGAGGTGGAACTGAAATTTTACCTCTTTTGTTGATAAGCAAAACGATCAAGTTTTTGCAGAAAAAAACAACTGCTGAAACAGCTGCCTATTGAGCCTTATGGAAGACTATGTAACTAGTTATTTCCCTGATTCTAGAGAAATAATAGCACCTTTACAAACTGCAATTCTGACAGAGAAGGCTGGAGGGTATTTAAGACGTCATAAAGTGAGGCTCCTCACTTTCCTCTGGAAACAGCAATCCCACAGACTCTCTAAGTAAGTACACCTTACATTTCTCCTTAATTTCTCTTCTAGACATTCCTTAATCCAGTTTTAGTTCCTGATTTCTTTGCCAATACTCTTTAAGGAAGTTTGTTACTTTCTCATGAGAAAGTACCTCCTGTGGATTGGAAGACTTGTGTTCTCTCTCTGCACAAAACTACTGCTGCTCCGTCATCCCTCCATCAGAAGCTGCATTTTGCAGAGCAATCTGTGGTCCGTATTTCCATCAGGTGTTTCACCATCACCAGTTAAAATTGTGTCAAACTGAAATTTAACAGTACTGAGTAGAAGAGGAGCTTCAGGTATCTCACAAGCTCTCCTTCCACCCAGCGCAGTTACGAACTGGATCAGTGACCTCAGGACCCTGCCTTGCTGCCTCTTTTCACATTTTATTATTCTGTTTGCCAATACAGAAAAAAAGAGTCTCATTTAACATGAAGGGTGATTAAAATCATAAAGAACTATCATGCCAGATAGGAAAAGTATTTGATATATCACTTGTAAGAGCTCTGCTATCCTTTTAACAAACACACAGACTGCAAAATGGCTCCAGTAATACTCTTCCTGGCATTATAATCTTTAACTAGAATTAGGAATTCTTCTCTTCCCAGTTTTTTTTAAGCATGGTGGGCTCCACCTGCAAAATGAGTGTGTGAAAAAACATCAGCCACAGAAGAGGAGATTTGGATAAAAAAAGAAATGCATTTGGATCTGCAGCATCATTCTGTGTGGGTCAGTTTGCACTATGTTCAGTACACCAGCCAGGTAGTTGTAAACTTACAGGTCATTTTAGAGAAATTTCTTTGAACAGCCACAGTTCTGCTGAATTTAAAATTAATTTAAAATCTATTATCTTGTAAAAAATAAAAAGTTCCCCCCCTCCATTTTCTTCTCCATAGTATTTTCTTTGTTTTTCAAAGAAATTGGAGGAAAACTTATTTCAAGATGTCACACTAAAGAAATATGCAGCTCTTACTAAAAAACAACAACAAAACAAAACCAAAACCCTGGGGCCTACAAGAATGAACAATACGTGATGTAATTTTCTCCATTAGAAAAGATGAAAATATGGGAAGCAGTCCTGCATTTTGTGCAGTGTTACAGGCATGGATCAATACCAAGCACAGTACAAAGCCAGCAAGTAGGTGCAGTGTTGTGGTAATATTTCCTCGGGTTGCCTGTATGAATGGCAGGTTTTCACTAGCACTGCCAGAGCCAAGATGTGCTCTGTGCTTGTGTGTGCACACTGCAAAGGAAGAATTGGAGTAGCTGATATCTCTGTAGTCTCTTCATGAAGTGCGAATCCTCTTTAAATTCTCAACACTTGAAGCTCAAGGCCTGAAAACCTGAAGTAAGTTTACAGGAATGTCACAGAATCTTTCCATGATCCAGCCCTTCTGCCCCTTCATCCTGCACAGGCATCAATTATACTGCCTGGCATCATCTAGAGTTCATTTTTCTGCACGGAATTAAACAACAAAAAACATCTCTGAAAAGTTAATGAAAAGAGTCATAAAAGTGGATAAAAGTAGAAGTGTTCCAGTAATATTTGGCATATGGGTTGGGAGGCATGAAGGATGTGGCCACTTCAGCTTTGGTTGTTTTCACCTTGCTGAGAAGGCACTACAGCTTTCCCTTCTCCTGTCCTCCCCTTCCCTCTCTTTTTTTCTTTCTTTCTTCTTTCTTTCTGTTGTGCTGCTCCTGAATTTTCATAAGACACCCTTTGTAAAGTGCAATTCAGTTAATTCCATTGAAGTGGGAATGACTATTAACAGGGTGGGGAATATCTTAGTACCTGTTATATCTGTATGTGAGTATATATGTTGAATATATCTGCTATCGTGAGTGTCTGTTATTTGAATTAATGTTTTTTAAATGTGAACTACAAAAACATCCTCCAATGTTGTATTCTTGTTGTATTCGTATTTCTCAAGTCCCATACTGTACCAAGCTGTTCTTCTCTGCAGCACAGTTCTTCATGTGTCTTCTCAGGGGCTCCTCCTGAGCTCTTGACTCACCCCTATTTATTCCAGTTACCTTCACGAGCTACAGCTGCTGCCCAGCTAAGGACTTCGCAGCTGTAGCTCATTTGGAGCAACTCGAACCCACACAGATCTTACAATACATAGATCTTAACAGGGACTCTCTCCATAACAATACATATATTCAGGCCCCCACACTCCAAGGGAGACTGAGAGAGGTGCTTCAAAATTTGGTCCTGAGTGTCAGTCTTCTAACACTTCCCCATGGAAAAGAGTAGAGTCAGTCATGATGCAGTTCAGAAATCAAAGTGACAGTGGAAAGAACTGAATATTTAATAAACATGGTCCATTTCCTAAGAGTCAGTTTATAATTTGAACATTCGAAGTATTTCTGGAACAGTTCTGTTGATGAGCATTGTTTGTGGTAATTCTGAGCAATTGAGTGCATTATTTTTCTCTAAAGACGAAAACAGAAGTGGTGAAATTAATAATTGGAGTACGAAATGTCAAATAAGAATTTACTGCAATCTGGAATATTATTTGAAGAGTGATATTAAAAAAAGTTAGGTAGATGTGGCTCCCTGACTATGAGATGTAGCACTTGTTTCTTTTCAGTTGATAGTTTCTGTATGTAATTAAATCTTACCTGTGGTAACACTGTGAGATGTAAACCTGCATCTGTTATAAAAAGTAAAATCTGACACTTTTTTCCCATTCAGATTCTCTTTTTTCTACAGGGCAATGCAGGGAAAACAAAGGTGCCAGAAACATGTTATGTATGCCCTGGCCAGCAGCTGGCCTCGGGCAGAGCTCCCACTCCCACTGGTGTCTCCATGGCCATGACTGCTTGGAGCAGAGCACTGAGCACAGCAACCACTGGGAGCACCAGGAGCAGCTCTCCACGAGCCCAGGCATGTTATAAATGACCCAAACCCCAAGTGGAAATGAGTTATAGATATTTTATTGAGAACAATAAAAAAATCAGCCAAGCAAAAGAGACCGCGCTGGGTGCATGGCAAAATTCCAGAGGCTCGTGCACAAAATGGCCTTTTATACCCTTGAAATTGCATCAGCTTTAGGCATTGTGAGAAATGATGTCTCACTTCTTAAAATTTTAAAAAGTTTCTTGAACCACAACAGGAGACTGAATAATAAAGAAAAAGGGACAGCAATGGGTGCTTAGCAGCCAGAGGCACACCCCCCTCACCTGTAACAATCCTTGTATACGCTTATTGCCCCACCAACCCCCTGGTGACTGACCCTCCCCACACTGGTGCATGTGGGGGGGTCTTCTGACCCAGCTCCTCCTCCATCCCCCCTTCCCACCTCTCACAGTCTGTGCAGTTTTGCTTCAACTTTCCCAATGGTCGGAGATCAACCTTCAACATTATAACATAGACAATGTTACAACTTTCAACATCATCATATATAAAACCACCAGATCTCAACAGAACTTCTTTTAACCTTATAAGATATATTTAATGTTCGTGAGAGCCAACATGGCGCTATCGCTTTATTACATGCATGTTTATTTTTGGTTTTAGATAGTCCTGCCTTATCTCACTCTTTTTAGTGAAATAGAGCATTCCGTAGATGTAACAGCATCTGAACCAGCAGATTCTACAACCAACATAGTTTTGTTGCTGTGGTCATCACAATTCTCAGTGGATGTAATTTTACTCCTTTTAAGGTCATGTCTCAAAAGTCTGTCTAGGAACAGTCTGTCCAATACAAACTCATAAACCTCCATTACAACACACGAAACCATACTGCCCTCATGAAAGCAAATTTTACAACTAGGCTATTGTAACAACATTAACCACTTTATAACATATATTATTACCTTAATATTAACAACATTAAATAATTCATAACATATATTATGATCTTAACATTAACAATATTATAATATTTAATATAAGTTAATATAATACTTTGTGAAATCCAGTTCCCACTAGCTTGTTTCTCACAGGCTCAAGGCCGTCTGAGCCCACTCTCCCCTGATTTTGAGCCCTGAGGGGCTTGGTGTCACAATGCATCCCCTGGGGACAGTTGAGTTGGCCAGTGAAGTCAGCCTATTATGACTAAACCAAGTCAGAAATGGAAGATTGACTACACCTTCATCAGAGAGCAGAGGAAATTCCAATTGTGCCGGACAACCTGAAACTACAGCCAATTACAGTTCATTCAATTGATGCGGAAAAGAGACTTTTGCATGAATGCAGAAAGGCGTGATAGAAAAGGAAGGCAGGAAGAAAGGGAAAGGAGCATGAAACTGGGCAGAGAAAGAGGAGGCAATAGCAGAAGCAGGGCTCATATGGCCACTGATCATACATGGGCATCTGGCAGCTGTGCTTAAAAATAATCACTAAAGAACAGAACCAAACCCAACTATTCAACCCATCAAAGAATCCCCAAACCCAAGAAAAAACACACAGACACCAGGCTGACTGGTGTGGTTGACACATCTGAGGGCTGAGATGCCATCCAGAGGGACCTGGACAAACTCAACATGGAGGGCCATGGGAATGTCACCAGGTTCTACAGTGCTGCAGTTGCAGCCCAGAAATCCAACCGTGTCCTGGGCTGGCCTTCAACATACCTTCCATCCAAAACTGACTCTAGAAATCCATTATTTCAGGTAAACTGAGTATCTCTTTCTATTGGGGACTTGCTGTGTATAAGGTGCCTTTCATCCTCCAGGCCAATGGTTCACCAAGAGACATAAAACAATGAAGCTTCTCCTTCAAAATCTCACAGGCCATTATAGAGCTTCAAAATGGAACTGTTTATTTCTTTAAAATATGAAAACATTGGCATTGTGCATGAAAGCAACATTACTTACCAGGGTCACCTATGGAACTTGAGATGAAAATAGGAATCCTGTATTCCAACACTGTTGTAGTGTGTTTTGTTGGTATGTTCTGTTTCTCCCCCATTTTGTTATGATGGTTCTGCCCTTCCAGTTTCCCCGCCCCAGTTTATGTCTGTTATTTGGTTGCTATGGTTCTCCCTATGTTATGTAATTTCCCCTCCCACCCTTTCCAAATATGTATAATCTTCTCTCCTCCCTGGGCCCAGTCAATCACTCCCCACCACTCCCAGTTTTCCAGAATGTTCCTCCGTGTGGGAGCAGTGATTGGCTGTGGTCCCGGGGCCCCTCCTCTACAATGTATCTATTGGTTCTCCCTTCCCGTCTGTTATGTTAAGCTCATCCCCTGTTCTTCCCTGATTGGGTTTCTGTAAATCCCTCCCCCAGTTACCACCTCCCTTTATAATCTCATGCTCTACCCCTTTTCTTTGTCACTCCCGGCTGGTCGCCCCCTGGCGTGTTAAACTCGTTTGGACCCCAGGAAGTGTCCGGCTCTTATTCCACTCCGCCCTGCTTAGCAGCTCTCCACCGAGACCTCGTCCTGCAGGCGCAGCCCAAGGCTTCTACTGCCGAGGGGTGCCTGAAGCTGCCAGCCCTGGGGCCCTGCCACCGGGGCTGACACCCCCTGCTGCAGTGGGGCTGTTGGCCGCCCTCTCAGCTAGCGGGTCATCAGGTCTTGGGCCACGATCATTCGCTGCACAACACTGCAGGCAATTTTATCCCTTGCATGAAATGCTGTTCTAACACAAAGTGAGGTTCTTCTTAAACTCAAGAAATTTCTGGACTCTAAATTATGCTCCAGTTAATACTCTTCTTTGGGTCAATGCATTTATTTGGAAGTTAATTACTTACCACAGACACCTATGTAACTTGAGATGGCAATAGGTATTCTGTGTTCCATCACCAGTCCCTCAGGCAATTTTATCCCTTGCACAAAAAGCTTTTCTAATATGAATTTTAGTTCTTTTAAACTAAACAAATTTCTGGACCACAAAACACACTCTAGTTGAAATGCAGATAACACTCATAAAACTCAATACCACTGTATTTAGCTGGAAGCTTAGATAGCAGCAGTCTTTTAAACTGAGTTTCACATCAATCTAATATTTCTGTCATGTCCAAGAAGCAGTTGTTGTGACTCATGTTTCTTGTGTCTGTTATGAATGCCAAGAAAATGCATTGTTTTTCTGATCTAGCTCTCTGTTCATGATGTGGGACAGTGAGTGCCGATGTGCAGGAGCTGATGGAAGGGACAGGGATGAGGATGCAGCAGGCACAGTGCCAAGCTGACAGAGGGATGATCTCTGGCAGTGGCACTGAAGAAGAGTTTGCAGGCAGGACAGGAAATGGCTCTTTGTTTCACCTCTTCTTTCAGTGCTGCTAAGAATGTAGCCTGGAGCAAGCTGGGAACACCAGAGCATGGAGCCCTTTCCAGGCAGGGCTGCATCTGCTGAAGGGGCAGAGGGAGCCCAGCAGGGAACAGACAAAGCAGCAGGGGACTGAGGAGCCCCTGTGGTGGCAGCGAGCAGCTTCGGGCTCTGGTCACTGCTGGTGGCATTTTCTATTGAACCATCTCCAAGGACTTTTGCTGTGCTCTGTATTTCTAAGTGCCTGCATTCTTGGTGTTGGTTGTCTACTGCATCTTTATTTCCCCAAATTACTGGAAGTTTTAAGCTGCACTGGACAGGAAATGTTAAAAAGTTATATATTAATTCAGTCCCCTTAACTGTTTTTTGCCAGAGGATTCTCTGAGCTCTTAAAGTCCTGAAGTCTTTTGATTGCATTAAATCAGATTAAAATTGAGAAGAAAGAAATGCTTTATGAAGTATTTTCATAGCACTGAAAAGAGAAGAGAAACCTTGAATGGGGAGCTGATGTTCCTCATCCTTTCTAAGTGGAATCATAGCAAATAAAAAATTATAGAGGGAGGGAGGCAATATCTAATGAGAGCCTGGATCAGCCCATACCTCATCAATATTCTGCTTGGCAAACCTACCAATTCTATATATGATCATGCAGATGTTTTTCATGGCAGAACTCACTTGTGACTATGCAAAGGGCTGAGTTTGCCTCCCTAAAGGATGAAATTGGCAGCCCTGGGCCTTGAAGAATTACTGGCCAGAAAGCAAAAAACCTAAAATCACCAAAGCACAGGTATTTAATCCAGCGTAGATCTGCTGTGTGAAACCAGGCTGGATTATCAACATCATGCCAGTCAGGAGCTGCAAAGGCATCTATCCACTATAGCAGCAGGGAATGATGCTCAGGTGAATTGAACTCACATACATAGTCTGACTCAGAAGGTCATTTGGCAGTCAGAATATAAAACATGGCACACTGTTAAATGTGACAAGAGTCGGACTGAAGCTGTAATGATTTTTTTATGGTAGTAGAGGTGAAATTTCACAGAAAGTCATATTTCAAGAGTTGTGCGTATTTGAAATTTGATTTTATGTGATTGTTCCATCACTGGGCATAATTTTCTTCTTTGTTTTTTTTTTTTTTTTTTTTCTGAAATAAGATAATTCTGAATTTTAAGAAACTTTTAATTATAAATAAGCCTGAAATGAGGGGATTTTTTTTGGAAAATGGGAGTGTTCTTCCCAGGATTGTACTATTCCTATGCTTTAACTCAGGTCAGGTGAGGACTGTCCAAAGACTGGAACCACTTGAGTGTCAAGCCCAGAATTACATGTGCTGTGAAGAATGAACCTCAGCAGTCTCAAATCTCAGTGTGCAGAGTTGGTGCAGATAAACAAACAAGAAATGGTCTGAGGAAAACGTCCCCATTCTCCCAGGAGCCTGGCACTGCCATTGCAGCAGAGAGCAGTGGGGCACTAGCGAGAACTCCCCAACACTCACAAAATTTGCCCTTTGGTTTGCTGCTGGGTGCTCCAGGCAAATTCTACAACTCTCAGACATGAGGGTAGCTGGATGAGGATGGATCTCTTCTCCCAAGAAACAAAGGACAGGAGGAGAGGAAATGTGCTCAAGGTGCTGCAGGTGAGGTTTGTGTTCACCTAGAGGGCAGTCAGGGGTGGTGAGCACTGAAGATCCAGCTGCAGTCCCCATCCATGTCCCTTTCAGTGCTGGCTTTAGGGTGTCTGCAGTCTGGATCCAGAGCGCCCTGGGGGGCTCCTGTGGCTGCCTTTGCACTCAGGCTGAGGATGCCCAGGAGCCGCTGAGGCTGGCAGTGGGGACCAGGGCTCTGGGGGCTGTGACATGCCAGGGCACGGGTCACAATGGGAGCTGGGAGCAGGGGCACGGCCAGCTTGGCAGCTGCGTGACATGGTTCTGCTGGCTGTGACATCACAGAGGACAGGTCACGCTGGCACCTGTGTCCAGGGGCAGCACCGAGCAGTTGGATTCTGGCAGCCAGTGAGTGACACACAGGGGACAGCTGGGCTGGCTGGGGGCTGGGAAAGGTGCTCTGGGGGTTTAAAGCCAGAGGGAGAGCTGGGACCTTCAGGGCAGGGCACTGTCCTCAGGGCTGGGGGAAAAGGGGCTTGGGGCTGTCAGCATGGCTGGTGCCCAGAGAGGCTCTGGGGACATTCCAGGTGCCACCTGCCCCCTGATCCCTCCCAGCCAGACAAGCTGAGCCCCCTTTCTCCCACTAGGCCATGTCTCCAACAGTGGCCTTCATCCTGGCCCTGTTAGCCACCCATGGTGGGCTGAAGGTGGAACTTCCCGTTGACAAACATGAAGTGAAATGGATGCTGGAGCGCGAGGAATATCTGCATCAGGAGATGACTCGGCTCCTTCAGGAGATTGAGGGGAGCAGTGGGACCATGGAAGCCCTGCTCTGTTCTGCATTGGAAAAGCAGTGGCTTCTTTGGGTTGGTGCAGCAGCTCTGCTTGTGGTTCTAGCTATGGCCTGCTGGCTGGTCAGGAGGAGGCAGGAGGCATCCAGCAGCAAGGAGAAGGTCAGTGAGCATGAGAAGGACAAGGGTGCAGGTGCAGCATGTTGGCTGCACATTGGCAGCCCATCACTACTGGGCACATCCAGGATAAGGCTGGAGTGCGCTGTCAGCAACCTGATCTCATTGGGAATGTCCCTGCTCATTGCTGTGGGGTTACACTGGATGGTCCATAAAGGTCACTCCCAAGCCCAGCTCTTCTGTGATTCTGCAGCAGGGCCTGCCTAGCATGAAGGTGCTGCAGGAGCTGGTGGATGAGCTCCTTGGTGTCTGCCGAGTGCTCTCCAGGAGGAGCTTCATGCCGGAGCTGCACCCAGCTGTTGAGATGGACACCAGCCCTGCAGCCTGTGGTGTCCAAGAGCACAGCAGCACCTACCGCCCGCTGGTCATCCTGCGGCCACCCCCTGGCCACTCCTTCGTCCTGGAGAGCACCAAGTGGCCGCCAGCCAGGCGCATCCGTGTGGCGCTGGAGTGCCTGTGCTCCGGGGAGCAGCTGCTGGGGCACACGTGCTTTCTGCACGCCTCCGGTGGCCAGCTGCCCACGGATCAGGACTGGTATCTCATGGACACCCTCTGCACGGGCTCCTACTTGGATGCCAAGAAAGTGACCCACTGGGTGCAAACATTGGTCCTGTCGGCCTGGCTGCTCCTGCCACAGTCGCGCCACTGCCAGCTCACGGCGCTGCCCTGCGGCAAGTCCTGCAGCTTCCAGCTGAGCGGGGCCTCTGGCCTGCACTGCAGCATCGAGATGGCTCTGGCCGTGCAGCGAGGCTGCTCAGGGGCCTGCCTGAGCCTGGAGTAGGCAGCAGCGGCTCTGCCAGCAGCACCGTGTGGGCCAGAGAGCTGCCGCCTTTGTTTCCTAAATACCACCTATGCTGTTTAACAAATGGGATGAAATTTTGGTTAGTCTGTAATGAATTCCTTTGTTTTAATAAACTGAAGAATTTGTGGCAACTTTGAAAACAGGTAGAATAAATGTGTAAATTTTTTTAGACCAGATTCTATTTCTTTTATCTCTCTTAACTGTCATGGCTGATGGGGCTTTTCCTGCAGCCCTAGAAAGGGCTGTGGGGGCTCTTGGCCAAGGACAGGGATCAGGGCTCATGGAAAAGAAGCAAGGCGAAGGCCGAGAGGGCAGAGCTGCCCCAGCACGGCCCAGAGTGAGCCTCATGTCCTCCTCCTCAACCTGCGCCCTCTGCGCTGCCCTTTGCGGCGCTGGCGGCTCCTCTGGCTGCGGGGCTCCAGGACGTGCTGAGGGCCGGGCCCCTCGTCTTCGGGAAGCTGCGGAGCCTCGGAGGCGAGCGGCTGCTGCTGTGGCCGGCAGGAGGGAGCTGCGGCTGCGGCCTCGGGCACGGCGAGGTGCCGCTATGGCCGGCTCCTGCCGCGGCTCCTGCCTCTGCTGCTGCCCTGTGCGCACAGACACGGCCAAGGGCTGCCTGGGAGCCGCAGCGGGGCTGGCTGCTTTTCTGTGCTTCCACAGCATGGCTGTCCTGGCTGCTGCACTCTGTGGTCTCTGCATGCCACCAGCCAGGCACATCTGTGTGGCGCTGGAGTGCCTGTGTTCTGGTGAGCAGCTGCTGGGGAACAGGAGCTTTGTCCAAGCCTCTGGTGTTACTGTGTACCAGCTTGTTTTTGATAGGCAAACTAAGCAGCTCTGGGTTGACTTGCTGCGGTGTGCCTCGAATCCTGGGGTGTGGACCCAGGTGGAGCTACTGCAGGTTCACGGATCTTGGTGGTAGTAGCAAATATTCAAATGAGAGCTTTGAAGGCTGAAGTGGAGCAAGGTTCCATATGGGGCTAAGCTGTGATGAGCAGGAGGGCTGCTGTTGGAGTTAATATTTATTTTTATTAGTTCACTCTATGGTTTATTCTGTTATCCCCCCTTGTTTTCCCCAGGTTGGTTCATCCCTGAGTGGTACTCTGCATTAAAGGTGTGTTGTGGTTTGTGCTTTATTTTATTAAGTTATTGTTAAATGGTTCATTCTATCTCCCATGTTTTCCCCAAGTTGGTTTCTTCCTAAGTTGTGCCCTCCCTTCCATCTGTCGCTGAAGGTATCCCTTCCCTTTATTCCAGACTCTTCCATGCCTGTCAAGGCAACCCTGCCCCTTCTTCCCTGTCTGTCAAGGCAACCCTGCCCCTTCTTCCAGACCATTCCCTGGCAATCATTACCTGGACCAATCCCCAACCAAGACTTTCTCCTCCCCCTGTCCTGGTTGCTTTCTGCCTCTAGTGCTACCCCCACTGGCTGTCATTTTGTGTTCACCCCCTGTTTTGCTGTGCCTTAAAACCCCCTGCACAGAGGTGCTTGGGGGTCTCCTTGTCCTGACCCCTCCAACTCCAATAAAGCCTGTTGGAACTTCACAACCGCAGAGTCTCCTCTTCCTTCTTTGCTCAGTCCCTGCCCTGCTGCTTAGGAACACTGTCTCTCTGCACAGAGCAGTGCTGGCTCTAAGGTTCTGCCTTTCACTTCACCACAGGCAAGGCAGTTCCTTGCACTCGCTGTTCCCCCGGAGCAAAACAGAGATAGCCCGGGTTCTGGTGCGCAGTGGCAAAGCTGTAAGCCATTCCCCACCCTCTGTTCCAGTTCCTTCCCAGCCTGTCATGGCAACCCAGCCACTTTAGCCTGAAACTTGCCTGCCACTCTCCCCGTGGGCCAATCCCTGATTGCAACATGCCTTGGAAATTCCCTAAACCATAACACCCCATTTGCCCCTGTGATCTGCCCTCTCTTTCCACCTACCCTGGCTGGCTTTAGACTGTTGACATAACCCCCTCACTCCTCCCTTACCTCCCCCTATTGGTCACACTTTTGGATCCACCCCCTGATTTGTTAGTGTATTTAATCCCGTGCGCTGAGGTGGCTGGGGATCTTTTGTCCTGCACCTTTCACCCAGAATAAACCCTTCCCTATGGAACCTCAGAACAGAGAGCGTCCTTTCTCCTTTGCCCAGTCCCTGCTGCCGCCTGACATCATGCGCCGTAGAGCAGTAGCTCTTAAAGTTCAGCTGTGGGCAGAACCCAGTCCACAGCTGTTCCCCACTCCTGGCACAGCTTTGGAGTGTCCAGTGAGCTAGCCCAGGCTCTGGTGGGCTGTGTCAGGCTGCTGCAGTGTGCCTCAAAGCCTGGGGTGTGGGCCTGGCTGGAGCAGCTGCAGAGATCTTGGTGGCAGGAGCAAATATTCAAATGAGAGCTTTGAAGGTGAAAGCAGAGCAGAGTTCCATGAGAGGCTAGGCTGTGGCGAGTAGGAGGGCGGCTGCGGAGCCCCTTGAAGCCTGGGGTGTGGGCTTGGGTGGAGCTGCCACAGGCCAGGTGCCCAGCGATCAGGAGTGGTACCTGATGGACATCCCCTGCATGTCCTTTGACACGGAAAAAGTCACCGGCTGGGTGCAAACGTTGGTGCTGTCGGCCTGGCTGCTCCTGCCGCAGTCGCGCCACTGCCAGCTCACGGCGCTGCCCTGCGGCAAGTCCTGCAGCTTCCGGCTGAGCGGGGCCTCTGGCCTGCACTGCAGCATCGAGGTGGCTCTGGCCGTGCAGCGAGGCTGCTCAGGGGCCTGCCTGAGCCTGGAGTAGGCAGCAGGGGCTCTGCCAGCAGCACCGTGTGGGCCAGAGAGCTGCCGCCTTTGTTTCCTAAATACCACCTATGCTGTTTAACAAATGGGATGAAATTTTGGTTAGTCTGTAATGAATTCCTTTGTTTTAATAAACTGAAGAATTTGTGGCAACTTTGAAAACAGGTAGAATAAATGTGTAAATTTTTTTAGACCAGATTCTATTTCTTTTATCTCTCTTAACTGTCATGGCTGATGGGGCTTTTCCTGCAGCCCTAGAAAGGGCTGTGGGGGCTCTTGGCCAAGGACAGGGATCAGGGCTCATGGAAAAGAAGCAAAGGGTTCAAGGTGAAGGCCGAGAGGACAGAGCTACCCCAGCGCGGCCCGGAGCGAGCCTCATGTCCTCCTCCTCAACCTGCGCCCTCTGCGCTGCCCTTTGCGGCGCTGGCGGCTCCTCTGGCTGCGGGGCTCCAGGACGTGCTGAGGGCCGGGCCCCTCGTCTTCGGGAAGCTGCGGAGCCTCGGAGGCGAGCGGCTGCTGCTGTGGCCGGCAGGGGGGAGCTGCGGCTGCAGCCCCGGGCACGGCGAGGTGCCGCTATGGCTGGCTCCTGCCCTGTGCGCACAGACACGGCCGAGGGCTGCCCGGCAGCTCCGTGGCGCTCCGGAGCGGGCCTGCCCGGGTTGCTGCTCTCTGCGGCCTGTGCCCGCAGCTGCCGGCCCCGCCGCGCTCCCGCCTGCCTCTGCCGCAGCCGGGCCCACACGCGGGGCAGCACATTGCGTCTAGCTCGGAAAAGCCCTGCCCGCAAAGCGCACTCCACGGCCCCGGCCTCAGGGCACAGGATGCCGGCGTCCTCGCAGCTGCGAGCCGGCCTTTTCTCTTGGTAATCAGTATTTGTGTGCATTTGGTCCTTGTTTTACAGTGAGCAATATTAGTCTTTTCAAGTGATACCTGCAGCTGCTGCATTCCTTCCCCCTCTCTTTGCAGTAATCCCGCACAACTGCCCCCCATCCAGCTCTGCACCCTCCAGCTGAGCGCTCACAGGCAGCACCAGCCTCATTCATGTTCATGAGCAGTCCTCATGCGTTGTTCCGTGCCGTTCATTGGTGGAGCTCGTCTCGCCTCCTGATTGGTGGTGCGGTGCTCGCCGGCCAGGCCGGCCAGCAGCGAGTGCCCCAGTGCCGCCCTCAGGCGCAGCGCCCGCCCTGCTCCGCACGGCCCCTTACGGCCCCGGCCAACGCTGCTCGGCAGCCACTGCACCGCGGGGGATTGAAGGGAGATCAGACAAGGGTCCACCGCCACAGCGGAACAAAAGTACGCGTCAAAAGAACCGCCAACCCCAACAGACCCTCTCCTCATCACTCTCAACAAGTTCTCATTTGCATGAGCCAACCTCCACACCTTGCTCATAACATGCGCATGAAAGCAATTCCCAAGGTAGTGCTTGGAAGGTGTGGAGCTCTTTGTTTCTCTGTTCTTCAGTTTTGTTTCTTTTCCTACACCTCTGTAACTTACCTGGGGCTTTTCCAAGGATTTCCCTGGGTACCGTTTATGTGTGGCATAGTCACGCCAGCAGAGGGGATATTGTAGAATGCAGTTTAAAAAAGACTTTTCTGGTGGCCTGATCTTGTCCTCACTGATACCTCTGAGAATTTTACCACTGACTTCCAAGTAGGAAAGAGTCTGGCTGTTTAAATGCTGCCTCTTGTCCTCTCCTTGGAAATCATCACTGTCTCTGGGTATGTGGATTTGCTCATGGAGACTGTTGTAGCGCCTTTCAGAAGATTCTTATTGGAGCAACATTCTGTTTTGCATTAAACTGAGTAATTTTCTTCTTCGATCTCTTTGCTAATAGTATTGAGAAAAAAAAAGTCGACACCCCTCAGCTTTAGCATTGCTAATTGCTCAGGTGTCTTTTTTGCAGGTGTTCTCAAGCAGACATTTCATAGGACTGATGCTGTGGCAAAAGGATGCCACTTACTAGCAAAAATACTGCTTTCATGAGAAGAGGTTTCCTCTATTTATTCTAAAGCTTCTCTAAGATTTAAGAGTTGAAGGAGTTGGTTTTTTTTTAAGGGAATCCAAAACTCCTGTTGAAAAGACAAATGTTTTTAACCCTTAGGGATGGTATGGATTCTGGCTTCTCATACTGTTAATCTTGCTTAAGTCTGGAAATATGACTTACATTTCTGAGAGCTCTGTAAGTGTCTGTAGTGTCCAAACCTGCCTGTTACATTTAGGAGGGAAATTATTTTGTGTGAGTCTTCATTATTGTAAAGATTTAAGATTCCAGAAGAAATTTCCTGAATTGTGAGCCAAATTGGACCAAGAAGATTATCCAAATTACTTCAGTGTCCTAATTTCTGGATATATTTCTAGTGAATAAGCTTGGAGTTTCAAATTCTCGTGAATTATATGGTCTACAAATACTTAATTATAACTATTCAATGTAAAATATCTGTGGTCTGGATCTGTCTAATCAGACATGCTTCTTTCCATAATCATCTGTATCATTCCATGGGTTTCCTAAACTCCTTTAATCAGGAGTTGTATACAAGATTGATGAGTGAATCCACAAGTCTTATTATTACCTTCTATTATTGCTTAGTCAAATATATGTTTAAACTATGAATACTTCTGAGAATTAAATTAATAGTGATCTAAGTACAGGAAGGGATCATTAATTAGCAGTGTTCCAGGGATTCTCTGATCATCTCCTCATTTCTTTTTTGATTAAACATAGGTTGGGCGTTTTATTAATTCAAAGATTTGCAGAACTGGAACACATTCACCTAGTCCTCCTGTACAATTAACCTTTGATATGCCTGTACTAATTGCCATTGAATATCTTTGCTGTATGCAGAATTGTGTAACTCCTGTGTTTTTTTCCAGGGAGGGAGTCAGGAACACTAGAGAGAAATTGTTCAGAGTTAAAGTAGATAGGAAATTTCAGAAGCCATAGAAAAAGAAAAATGTCTTTTCTTTATGCTCTTGGGCTATTATTGTTTGATGTCAACTTATTTAAATATATATAAACAATAAACAGAAAACTGACAAAACACGATTAGTCATGGAACTCTTTTGTTTCAATTGGGTGACTAATATTCTAATAGTTTATTGGTGTACACCTGGATTAAGGGAAAAACATAACAATGATATAGTAATTGAAGACACATGAAACTGTTAAGAATCCTTGCTTTGAGTAGGCTGTTTTCCTAGAACAGAACTTTAATTTATAACAAATGATAGGAAAAAAATTAACTGTTGTATTCATTTCTTTTCTGTCACCTTTTGGATCTCAGCAAAAGGATAGAGTTTTGAAGAAGTAACAGAATTTCATAAAGTAACAGAATGGTTTGTGTTGGAGGGGAATTTAAAAGGTCATCTAGTTACAAACACTCTCCTCTGGTTCAGGACATCTCTCACTATCCCAGGTTTCTCCAAGCCCCATCCAGCCTGGCCTTGGACACTTCCAGGGATCCAGGGCAGTCACAACTTCTCTGGACAACCCGTGCCAGGGCCTCACCACCTTGAGAGTCAAGGATTTCACTGTCAGATGCTTTGCACTAGTCCAGGTAGATGATGTCAGCAGCTCTCCCCTCATCCACCACTGCTGTAGCCCATCATAGAAGGCCACCAAATTTATCAGGCATGGTTTGCCCTCAGTGAAGCCGTGTTGGCTGTCCCTGTGTCTTAGCACAGTTCCCAGGATCTTGCTGGGCACACAGGGGAGACTGACTGGTCTGTAGCTCCCTGTGTCTTCCTTATCCCTCTTATTACTAGAGGGGGTTATGTTTTCCCTTTTCCAGTCAGTGAGAAGTCCACTGGGCTGCCGCAACTTTTGAAACGTGATGGAGAGTGGCTGAGCCACTTCATCTGTCAGTACCCTCAGGATCTCATCTGGTCCCATTGGTTTGTGCACCTTCAGGTTCCATAGATGTTCTGGAACCTGATATTTTCCTGCAGTGGGCAGTTCATTCCCCCAGTTTCGTTCCCCCAGTCCCTGCCTGTGCCTCCTGTGACTTGGGTGGTGTGGCTGTACACCTCGCTGGCGAACACTGAGACAAAAAAGGCATGGAGCAGCTCAGCCTTCTCCATGTCGTGACTAACCAGGTCTCCTGTTTCCTTCCAGAGAAGGCTCACACTTTTGCCAGCCATCCTTTTACCATCAATACATCTACAGAAGGTTTCCTTGTTGCCCTCAACATCCCTGGTCTGGTTTAATTCTTTCTGGGTCTTAGGTTTCCTGACCGGATTCCTGTTTGCTTGGACAGTGTCTCTGTGTTCCTCTGAGACATTCTGTCTCTGCTTCCACCCTCTGTAGGTTTCCTTTTAGTGCCTTGAGTTTGTCCAGGAGCCTCTTGTTCATCCACACAGGCCTCCTGGTGTTCATGCCTGCCTTCCTTTTTGTTGAGATGCATTGCTCCTGAGCTCAGAGGAGGTGATCCTGCAATATCAATCAGTTTTACTAGGCTGCTCTTTCTTCCAGGGTTTTATCTCAGTCTACCCAGCAGGTCCCTGAAGAGGCCAAAGTCTGTTCTTCTAAGTCCAGGGTACTGAGCTTTCCATGCCTTCTCCTCTCTGCCCTAAGGATCTCAAACTGCAGCATTTCATGGTCTCTTCAGCCCAGGCTGCCCTTGAGCTTCACATTCTCCACTGGCCGCTCCTTGTTGATGAGAACAAGATCCAGCATGGCTACCCTCCTTCTGTCTCCCTTATTCTTTGGAGAAGGAAGGCATCATCAGTGCATTCCAGGAACTTCCTGGCTTGCTTATTCCTGCTGTGTTGCCCCTCCAACAGATTTCAGGGTGGTTGAACCCTCCCTGTGACAGACAGGGCTTGAGAATGAGAGGCTGCTCTTGTCTGCATGTAGAGAGAATCATCTCCCCTGTCTTCCTGGAGCCTGGAGCCCAACACAATAAAGTCACCCTTAATCCTGGTCACCTCCCTTAAATCCTGATCCATCATCTGTCAGACAGGTCCTCATCTATCCCCAGGAGAGCTCCCTTCACTCCAGCTGGTCATTGACATGGAAGGTGACCCCTCCTCACCTTCCCTACCAGTCCTCAAGAGCCTGTGTCCTTCCTTGCTACATTAAAATGTTTTTGGTTTTTTTGTTGTTATTGTTGTTTGGGGGTTTTTTTGTTTGGTTTGGTTTTTTTTTTTTGTTCACTCTGCTACAAAGAAAATCTCGGGTTGTTAAGATAATTGTTTTTCAGAGGAAGAAAGAATTATATGAGGACAAAACTCGACTAATTTATACTGTACTGTCTTCCTTTTTGAATCCTGAAGAAAATGAAAAGGAAATTGAAAGGAGCCTGATAAAAATCCTTAAGAAATGAGTCAGAGAGAGCAAAGAGGGAAATGTAGCTTTGTAGTGTGGGTGATGTGGGATCATCTCAGCATGTTTCTCTTAAAATGGAATAGCTCTAAGTTGCCTGACTCTGCCCTTTACAGCAAAATAGTCCCATCAATAATGTGATAATCCTCATTGTGTTAATCTTCTTCCTATTTTCAAGCACAATGCACATTTTTCAAACACAATCAGCTTTTCAAAGATATAATTGGGCAATTTTGTTGTGAATGGCATTTGATTTCAGAACCTTTGTGGCACTCACTGGATGTGCTATGTCCACAATTCAGTAAATGAAGCTGTGCCCTAGCAATTGCTAACAGTACAAAGACATGCAATGACTGGAGCAAACATGTACCTCTGTAAATCAATATTTTTTTGGGTACCTGATAGTACTATGATTTTAAACTCTATTTCTAGTGGAATCAGGATAGGGTAAAGTAATTGTAAGGCCTGTGCCACGAAGAAGGTACTTCAATTTCCTCCCATTTTGCTTGATATATGACATCTCCTTCAATATCCTTTGATTATGGGATGACTGTTTCAGAAGATCAGCCTTGCAAAAAGGTACCCTTCAGTCACATCAATAGAAGCACAGCTGGCTGAATAGTTTTCAAATTACTTTTTCAGAGGAAAATACTTGAGTCATTAAAACACAAACTGATTGAGCATAAAGGTCCCTTTCAATGAAATTACCAGTACCAGAAAAAAAAGTGTAACAGCAAACATTTCAATTTAAAGAACAGCTTTGAGAATTTGCTTATGTGGACACTAAACATGATCTATAGTATGTACTATAGATGAAATGGAACAACTCTTCAGAATTATTGAAACAAAGAATTTGATTGACTGCCTTTTATTTGATTTGAATGAGATTTTTGCTATTGAAGCCTTTTTTAAGGTTTGAAACTTAGGCTTGATTCAAGCCAGTGAAAATGTCAAGAACTCTTGCAGAGTGGTGAAAATGTTTTCAGTCCCTTTTTTTAACAGTCTGTTCTAAATGCCAAGGAGAAACACGTTTCCATTCTTCCTTTAACATCCTTCTGCTTGTTTTTACCACAGGCACTGCACATTCTCTAACCTTGAGGCACAGGGTGCTAATGGAGCTTATTGCAAGTGTGGCTTCTGATGAATCACTGCTTGATTGCCTGGGCTAATGAAGGGCCCCTATTAACTATTACTAGTTATACAGCCAATTTGACAAGTTAGATACAAATATTGAAGTTGGTCTAATTGGCTCTGTCAAAACGCAGTGGTGCATGCACCCACTACTCTATTCATTGTGAATAATGTCAGTATGCCATATGTTGAAAGATTTTGAGAATAACCTTGTTCTAGAATAACCATAAGGCTGCTTATGTTGCATTTTCTTACAATTCCTGTTGATACTCAGTGGTTTTTTTTAATCAATACAGGGTCTTGTGTGCTTGTAGAAAGTTGGATGCAGTAGAGGAGGTCACTATGAAATGCAAGAGAAAGGACACCCTTTTATGTGTGGTTTTATGCAGGTTAATCAGCCTGCTCTGGAGTCTGGACGATAAACTGTAAGAAAATTTGAAAGAAGGAGCTGGAATTTGGAGATACTTTCCAAGTCTAGCCTGAAGTCTGTCACAATTAGAATTGCAGCTGAGGTGTTGTGAGTGCAGCCCCACAACTGAGTCCTGGTGGGGCTGTGAGAAGAACACTGCCTGCTCTGAACATTGAAGCTTCTGTGCTCCGAGGCTTGATGGCTTCCCGTGGCCTTGTCTTTTGGAACAGATTGAGCTGTTTTGCACAGAGACCTTCTAGCTCAGTAAATAATTATGTCAGTGAGGGAGTTACTGTGATAAAAGGTATTAAAAAAATCTGCACCTGCAGCCCAACTGTAAATTGTGAATAGGCCCAGTTAAGGTCACTCACTAATAGGTGGGCATGGAGGTGTCCAAATTCTCTAGAGGTATCCAAAATAGAGGAACTTCTAGTGATGCTTACGCTTTTTTTGGCAGAACTTAAATCATGGAATGGTTTGGATTAGAAGGGAAATTGGAAGACCCATTTTGTTAAAACTCTCTGCCGTGGGCAGGGACACCTTCCACTGTCCCAGGTTGCTCCAAGCCCTGTCCAGCCTGGCCTTGGACACTTCCAGGGATGGGGCAGCCACAGCTTCTCTCGACACCCTATGCCAGGGCCTGACCACCCTCACATGGAAGAATTTCTTCCTAATATTGGTCTAAACCCTGTTCTATTTTTGTACAAATAATTGTCTCTTGTCCTGACACTCCAGGCCCTTGTCAGAAGTTCATCTCCACATCACCTGGACCTCCTTTAGGTCCTGGAAGGAGCTCTAAGATCTCCCCAGAACACTGTCCTCTACAGTCTGAACAGCCCTTTCACAGTCCCGTGTCTTCATAAAAGAAAATGTGTTCCTGCCCTCTGATTATCTTTGTGGCAGTTCCTTGAAAAGGGATTCTCTTTCTCTCCCTGAAATAATTAGGACTAAGTCCTAGAGTCTGGAATTCCCTTTAAAACTGAAATGACCTTAATATCAGTATAACATCTTGCAAGTGAACCTGTGAGATGCTTGTGTGCTTGTTTCCCTTGGCGTTTTTAGCAGCAGCATTTTCCTAGCCTGGCTTCTCACTGTGGATACTTAAAATTTGTGTTTGAATGTTGAAGACACTGGGTAATCAGAGCAGTTCTCCAATGGTGATATGAAGAGAGTGGAATAAAGGTAGTTCTCCATAAATGCTTGCAGGATGTTTAAAGTGTATCCCTGCTGGGCATACACTTTGAATACTGTACCTGTGGGGACTGATTGCAAGGGGGACAGAAATGAGAAAATTTGCAGGTGAAATGTTAATAAACACAGTAATATTAGATTGAAATAATTCTGGGCCATGTCTAGCAGTAAGATATCCAAAGAACCCTTATTTCCACTACCACAGGGAAGGAGTCACCCAGCATCTCGTATCTTGATAGCTAAAAGGGGAAGCTGTCTGCTTTACTGAATGTTTCTCACAGCTACGGATTCCCTTGTAACTGAAACAAAGATAAATAGTGAATATGAGGGTATAGGGGAGATTCAGGAGTGAAAGTGTCCTTGTCTACCTCTCCCCACCTTCCCTGGTGATGATGTAATTGGTGGAAAGGACAGTTTTGAGCTGCCACAAGGAGGAAATCCAAAGAATTTAAAAGAAAAAGAGCTTCAGAACTACTAAATCTACAAGCTATGCTCTTCAGGATATGTGACACATGCTGTGGCTGGTTTGGGCATAAAACCCCCAATGCTCTCACATTGATGAATGCCTAAGTACTTTCATTTTTGCATGCACTGTGTAATGCATTCTGCACAAAGCAGCCTCTTGGAAATCAAAAGGACCACCCTGTGAGAACAGATGCAGTTTTCAGTCCCATTTATGATTCTCTTGCACTGAACACCACAGTGATATTGCCAGACAGACAATCTCATCCCGGAAGAGATGGATTCTCATTATGGTTTAATTCATAGAGCAATTATTGTTTCATGTGTGATATACAGCTGAAGCTCTACAAAGTTAACTTCTCAAATGTGGGCAATGTTGAAGAAGCAGGATGTAAAGCTGCTTTGCCTCAAAGCCATTATGTTCCATTTTCTTTCCTGCCTTTCGTATCTCAGGTACACCATGATAATGGAAAGAGGAAGAATATTCAGCAGAGCTATTATTCTGGGAAGATGAAAGTAAGCCAGCAAAAGAGAGTACCCTTTTCTGTATTCAGGACAGGTTAAAAAACTCCCATAAATTTCTCAAGCTAAAGCACATTTCCTTTGAAATATTTCTACCAGGGGCAGGAACAAAACTCCTACCAGGTTCAAGAGTCAGTTTTGGCTCCATAGTTGCCAATTCAGCTGTGTGTGCAGAGAGAGAAGGGTAAGGTGGAGCATAAGACAGGGGCTCAAGGAGAAGGGCAGGAAATAATAAATGAAAGACAGAAAGTATTTTCATGAGTTGTCATTTTGAGCAGCATGATTTTGTGAGTCCAACACAGAGGTGCCTGCCTTTGTGGATATACAGGAAAACATTTCAAAATTGTTGTCACTGTTATTTGCAATGACTATGGAAAACACATGCCTAATCAAAATAGATTTGAGACTATGACTTGAAATATTATTGAAAGGAAGAAAAGTTTCTTTAAAAAATACCTCTGAGAATGCTTATAAAAATGCTTTAGTGTGGCCATAAACACAAGCGTTCCTACATTTCTAATACAAAACACTAATGTAATTGACTTGGTATTTAAACCATTTAGATATTGGTAATCGGGAGTGTTTGAGAACATGTGAAGAAGAATTAGTGGAAAAACACATCCTTTAGCTTTAGAACAACCCCATTCTTGTTTTCTTGATTCCTCTCTTTTGTTTTTCAGTTATTGTGATACCATGGCATTCATGGTGATCTCACATAAGTTTTACTCAAGGTGTTGTGCACCTGTGATACCTTTCCAAAAAATATCACTGTATAAACCAGCCAGAGCTTTGAAAGCAATAGCAAGGAGTTCAACTGTGAAACATGATGCATCTTTTAACACTTCTCAGCTATTAGACATACTTGAAAAATCCAAGTAACACTTGCTCAAAATAAGTCTTTTGAAGTAATTATTTTCATTTATGAATTGCAAGGTCCTGTAAAGTTGAAATATTTTTGACAAACTCTCAAAGGAGCTTTGACTCAGAGCTCAGACTTAATTTGTACGCAACACTGTAAAGTTCAGATCCATGCGTTTAGGCTAGCTAGATAGCTGAAGGCATCAAATCCAATTAAAATAAGATATTTTGTGGGACAGAAGCTGGCATAGTAATTTTTGAAATGAGGTCACATACCTAAATTGCTAGAGCTTCTCATGAAAAGTTGCATTGGAACTATAGCACATTTTGTGGAATAAAATAAACAAAGCACCAATATCACAAAGTTGTGTTTTTAAATGAATATAGTGGGTTCTGAGACAGTGCATTATGGCAAGGACAAATCAGAGTATGCCTGATCCTGACTGCAGTCTTCCAGCTTGCTCTGTAGGCAATATTTTGTTGTTACAGCTGGAACATGTTTTCATCAGTAGCAGATATTTTTTCATGCCAACTTAATGGAGTAATTACTTGAAAGAAAGCCTGAGTAATTATAAAGTTACATACTCCTGCTGCTACTTTTACATTTATTACTCCATGATATTGCTGCTCACCCCTGTTCTTTGATATGGAAGGTTCAAGTCAGTTCTTAGGACAGGAGCCTTGACTCCTTATGAAAGCATAAAATATTTCAAGATGGACGTCACACTGGAGTACAATTTCAGTCTCTCCAATTCTTGCTTGTGTGGAAAGAATTAGTAAAGAAAAAAAACAAATTCAGTGTTCAATTACCTGTCATGATTTCAGCAAAATTATCTGTTCTACTTCATAAGAATGGTAAAACTTTCAATTCACTGTGGAGATGTTGTAAAAAAATCACAGACTGTCATATTGAAAAATTCAAAAAGATTTTGCTTAAAATAGCAAATTACTGGGATTTCATTTGAAAAAGAGTGTAATTTGTAATTCACTATCGTCTACATTGCCCCAGTTACTGTTCTGGTGTGCATTTCCATTGGTGTAGTAGAAATTTCTCCTAAAACATCCCAGCCTGTTTAGAAGCCAACTTTCCTTTATGTGTAATGCATTTTCCATTTGCTTCCGATCGTTCTTATTAACTTTAAAGATAATTATATGTCCGTTTTTCAGAGAGCCACTCCTTTTTTTCTGTGGATTTAAGGGGTCTATTTTCTTGTTCAGCTCATCAGAACTACAAGATAGGAAATAAGTGTAAATGTTTGCAGTTCCTTTTATTCTTAACTGCTCTGTGCAGAACAAATGAAACATGAGGAACGCCAATGCTCATATGCTAACTCTGTTTTGGCACTGCCAGTGATGTTCATTCTCATGTATCCGTTGCATTTCCCTCATGCGCATAGGGAGAGTATTTTGTATTAATGTCACAGGGATAATTCAGGCTGGAAGGGATCTCAGGAGGTGTCAAGTATGACCTCATGTACAAAGAAATGTCAGAACTGAGATCAGACCAAGATGCCGAGGGTTTTTCCAACTGATTCTTGAAAATCTCCAAATAAGGAGGTGATACAACATCTCTGAGCAACTTGCTCCAATGCCTGTCTATTTTCAGGATTAAAAAGCATTATTTAACTCCAGATTATGTCATTCAAAAGGCGTTTGCATGGTTGGCTGTTGCTGTCCTGGCTGGGTCTGCATTCCCAGGTAAAAGCTGCCCATTGCTCTTCCCTGAATTTTATGGAGACCCTGTTGGCCCAGTTTCCCCTGCCCTGTCCTGCCCATCTGGATGAGAGTCCTCAAGTATCATTCAAATTTGCTGTCACTTTCAAAGCTGATGAATGTGCCCTCCAGTGTGTCCTGCAGGTCACTGAGAGGTGTTAAATGACTTGTCCCCCAATAAAACCACAGCAGCCCACTTCTTGCCAGGCTGTACTGTCCAAACTTGGACACAATCATATTGTGGCATAAAGTGTTGACCAGCCTTGGACGAATCTAGTTAAGTCCATTGCTCCCCTTCCTGACTAATCCAGTTTTTTTTTTTTTTTGGCAGAAAAGGTAAGCTGGGTCAGGCATGCTCCACCTGTGATAAATCCATGCTGACTGTACTCAGTCCCCTTCTACTTTTTCATATGCCCAGAAATGTGTTAGGAGAGGACTGTATTTGTGATTTTACCAAGAGTCAAGATGAGGCTGACTGATTTACAGATCATCCCTGTGTCCTTTTTTGAAGGTGTGTGTGATTAGTGGCTCTTCTCCTGTCCTTGGGCTGAGTTCTGGCTTGAACTACACCAGCCCTACACACCAAGGCAGCTTTACTGAATTCCTCCTTTGCACTCTGTCCTTGCTCCCAGCCTTGTTTGCAGTGTTTTTATGCTGGAGTTCTGCCATCATGTCCTTTCAGCCAAGTCCTGACAGAATGGCTTGTCTGCCTTCACACCCGAGTGGGCTGTTCTTTAAAGGTCTGCTAGCTTTCCTGAGCTCCTTTGCCTCTGAGTGCCCTTTCAGGTCCCCACTCCACAAGTTCAGCCCACCCCACCTGAAGTCCAGGCATCTCACTTTGCTGAGAGATTTTAATTTTCTCTTTTCATTAGTTCACCTTTGATGTGCATGTTCCTCTCAGAGTAACTCTGCAGATTTTTGCCTCTTAACTCCTGATGACTCCATATCACCCTGTTTTTACTCTCCGAAACTGGCAGCTCTTTCTGAACTTTGATCTTTCTTGCATTTCAGTGTGACATAGCCCTCCTTGTTAGATTTACCTGTATTTTCACTTTCTCCCTGCCAGCTTCTCTGATGTCAAGATTCACTGATGTGTTTTAATATGAAAAAATGATATCCATTCTTTTGTGTTATGTTGTTATCTCAAATACACTTGTGTTTCTGTTTTTAGAAATAGCATCTTCCTTGAAGTGATAATTCAGGTGAAGTATTTTCATGACAGTAACATCTTCTTTAGTATTTATCCTCTTTATTTTTTTCTATTTCAAGATTTGGAATGAAACTGACTTTTTGGAGTGGCAGTTATGAAGAAAAGTCCTTTCCCTCAAAAAGAGGAAATTGGAAACTGAATATTTGTAAGGATTATGAAACTGGATAGTATTTTCACATTTTCCTCAAACCTGGCTATTTGAGAAAGGTTGGTTTTTTTTCAGGCTCACCCAGTGTTTGCAATCAAAAGCGAAATAGCCTGTCAATTTATAGTTTGCAGGCAGGTTTGCTCCCTAGTTCAACTACAGCAAATTGAATTTATTTTGATGTGTGTGCTGGTTTGGGCTGGGGTAAAGTTCATTTCCTTTCCAGGGCTGGTGTGGGGCTGTGTTTTGGATTTGTACTGAGCTCAGAGGTGATGATACAGAGATGTTTTTGTTAATCCTGGGCAGGGATTGAACAGAGCCAAGGCCTTTGCTGCTCCTCGTGCTGAGGAGAGCCAGCCAGGATGGGTGACCCCAACTGACCCAGGGATGTTCAGACCATGTGGCATCATGATCAGTGTAACAGGTGGGGGGTGGAAGGAAGGGGGGACATGTGGAGTGATGGCATTTGTCCTCCCAAGTCACTGTGACATGCGGTGGGACTCTGGGAACGGCTGAACACCTGCCCAGCCATGGGAAGGGGGAATTCATTCCTTGTTCTCCTTTGCTGTGCAAGCAGCTTTTGCTTCCCCTATTAACCTGTCTTTACCCCAACCCACAAGTTTTACCTCTCTGATTCTCTCCACGATCCCATTGGTGGGGCAGTGAGCGAGCAGTTGTGAGGGGCTGGGCTGCTGGCTGGGGTTAAACCGCAATGTGTGTGATGTCTGGCAAATGTTAGAAATTAACATACTTTAACACAGTGTTCTTAAGTATCATGGTGAAATATATTTGTTTTAGCAAATATTATATATATATGAAACAATATATTAGCTTTCTAGAATCACATATTTGAAAAACAATCCTGAATTTTGAAGATGCACTACATGAAAAAGTATCAAAGACTTTATCATGCACATGATGAAATAACTACCATGACATTTCAGAATTCTGCCTGATTTGTTTAGAGATAAAAAGGTGAGTGTTTCTGCTGTGTTCTGAATAATGCTTTTATTTCCCCTGTTTAATAGAAGGGAGAAATGATGATGCTGCAATCAAGGCATTCAGCAAGGAGGAACTAGAGAAATTACCTGACTAGATGTGTTTCTTGTGGAGTTCTGGGTGAGGACATCTTGCTGTGGTCTGTGCAGACCAGTGCTTAAAGGATCTTTGTAATTCTACTGATAATTCAGAGGAAAAAAAACTATTTCCACCCCCTCTCTTTTTAAACTATTTTTATTTCCTGTTTTTTTTTTCCCCAGCTGAAGCTATCAAGAATATTTGAATGGAATTTGGGAGATCTTCAGGACTGGCTGAAACTAAAACTTCTCTCTGAATAAAATTTTCTCTGAAATAATTTACCAACTCCTCAACTCATTAAAAATTTGCCATTTAAACCATGTGGATTTGTGCATTTTCCAGCAGGAATTCCCTTGCGGCTCATTACTGCAATCAGAACACGGAGGGTGAAGGTAAGCAAGCTGGCACTTTTATTAGCAGTTTCCAAAGCTCCTGTCAGAGTTTGCCATAGAAGGCTGTTTAACAAGATGTATAGATGAGATGTAAAGTGCTTTTATAGATTCAAAGCTAAGAGACATGAAACAAAACAAGAAGATAGATGGCTGATTTTTAGCTTGGTTAAAGCTGAGCAGCAGCCAGTGCTGAAGGCTGTGTCAGGTCTGGCTTTTCTTCTTGAATACATTAACACTTCCCCTACCCCAAAACCCCCAGGAATCGATAAGATGGGAACTTCTCCACGTTCTTTATGTTGTCCAAGACAAGACAAAGCCAAGACTGAGGTCATAGAATGGTCACTGGGAAACTCCATCACCAGAGTGATTCAGCACTGGTAAATTCAGTGCAACATAATATGCACTAAAATGAGACATCCAGTGATGAATGATAGAAGGCGATCTAAGCTGTGGATAGCACTCAAGGCCAGGTGGTCTATGCTGGGACTAAATGCTAAATCTTCTGCCAGTGCTACTGACAAACATCCCTGCTCCTCATCTGTGTTTCTCCTCAGTGGAAGTGCAGTTCCTGGGTGGTGCCTTTGCTAGCGTGATCCACAGTTCATTGGTACTGATGTTCTGCATGCTCAGTTCATACACAAAACAAGCTGGTAATTGCCTTCTGGTGAATGAAAATTGTCAAATGTTCCCTTCACATCATCCCCTGCCCAGCTTTGCCAGGCTCAGCAGTTTATTCTACTCAAGAAGCCACTCAAGGATACAGCAGTTAGATTTAAAATGGCTTGGAACTGCCTGCACATCAAAAAAACAAACCCTCTAAATGTGGTACCAGTGGCATTTTTTTTTGGCTGTTTTCACACAGGTTTATTTCAATCCATACGTGTTGATATTTTGCTCCATTTGGATGTAAGGCAGTGGATACTCAACATCTACCATAGAGAACCGCTCTCGCACTCAGCTGAAAACTGGGGGCATGAACTGGACACCAGAGTTGTACAGAACTTTGGACAAAGTTGTACCAAAGTACAGCAGAATTTACTCAGAGAAATTTTGTTGCAATTAGTAATTGAATGTATGTTTATTATATACAGATATAGGTATGTTGGTAAGAAATAATAACAGGTAATTATATGTCTATATTGTCCAAGTATAGAAATACCTAGATATTAATAATAATTTAAATGTGCATTTATGTCCCTACATATGTCTAAATACAGAGATTTGTGTTAATTACTACATTACTAATACGTTTACATGTTTACATGCATATAGAATTATATGTATTTATGTACACACATGTATATATATAGCTAATTATCTAGATACCCATATATTTGATGTAAATGTCATTATATAACATGTGTACACATATATGGTTGCTCTTTTGCCACAAAAATTACATTATTTTTTATACTCTAAGGATAAAGGGGAGTACTGTTCCCGTGCTCCTCTGTAATTTTTTGGGTCTGTTTCTTTTATTCTTTTAATCTCCAACAGAAATTTTAAAAATACTTGAGCATGATTCTACTGTAAAATAGTATCACCAGGCCTGGGCAGATACATTTTTTTATATCAGTGTCTAGATAATGTGCATTTAGATGGGAGGATGAAGAAATTTGTCTTAGGGCGCATGTTGTATTATTCAGTGATATTGACCTTCTGGTTTGATAATCAGCTTGAAGCTGTGCCTTTGCTCAGAAATGTTGCTTCCTTCAGCAGGACTGCAACAACAAAAGCTTCTGCAGACATTGGGCCACACCCCTACCTGTGCCATCAGAACCTGAACAATTGCCTAACAGGAATTCTTTTTCAACATAGATTTAAATCATTGTGGAAAAGGTATAGCAAAGGTTGACTTGAAATTCAATTCCCACTAGGGCTTTATTGTGGCTTGTTTCCAAAAGTCCACTGGACACTGAAAACCAGACATGCAATTGCTATTTCAAATTGTTTTTTAAGTATTTCATTGAAGAAATATATTTTTTAACAGAAATAAAATATAGGAACAAATTTTAAATGCCCAGAGTCTGTGGTAAAACCTGTCTTTTTGGAATTTTTTAGAGTGCAGGTTTCTGACACATTCAGACAGTACTAATGTTTCTGAAGTTATCAACTTCAGTTTTTTTCATTGATTTCACCATAATTTTTCTGTGCGATATCTGCCTTTCTCTTTGCCTTAACTCTTAAAAAAAAATCATGAAGGATCATATTTAATAAGGAAGTTCAATAACTTAAAGTATTTCCAGGCTAAAGCCCCCTCTCCGCCAACAAAACCCCTGGTAACCAAAAAGTCTGATGCTTCAAGAAGTTTCCACTTAGGGAAATGAACACACTCAATCACACCTTGCATCAAAGTCACACAGGGAACACAGGCACTTAAGTGTGGTATGGATTGAAGCTGTTTTCATGTTTTTCATTTTAAGTATAGTATCACTTTTCCTTAAAACTTTGGAATCCATGTTAAGGTTGCTCAGATTTTTTTCTTCATTTGTAGGCTTTTGTTTTGGTGGAGTGTTCTTTTTTTTTTTTTTTTTAAGATGAATGGAATGGGAATAACACAAAACCTTAAAAACCGTGTATTAGCTATGGGTTTAGTGAATTATCTTGGACTACACAAAGCTAATAAAAAAATTAGATATCTACACTGAAAACATTTTTCACTTTCATATCTTAAGAAATTTTGAATATAAAATATACTGCAATTCCTGTGTATATCCTATACACCTGCACTCATTATAACTTTTTTGTCTACAAAAAAAAATAAAAAAGAAAGAGTTTTGCAACAGAAATTTGCAATCTTGTTTAGCAGTACTTTTGATAGTATTGATATATGCACTCTGGAGTGCATTCATTTAAGTAGAATAATGTCTTGTTTTTCTTTTCTCGCTGACTTTATAATAAAGTGATGTGTTTTGACCATAGTATTTTTAAAGACTTTAGGAACATCATAAAAATGCTTTTCACTGTCTTATTTCTGAATATCCACTTATCCTAGCATTGCTTTCTTATTTTTGTAGGCAGTGGTGAAATCTCAGTTTGGGGATGGCCAATTTCATGTTTAGGAGCCTTTGCAACACTTCTGGTTCCAATCCAATGGATAATCATCACTGCCATTAGCCTTTCCCTTATGCACTTAATTGTTGTTTCTTTTTATTACTCTCTCCCCTGGATCATCTCAGTTCCTAAAACTGGATTGAAGGACATTGGCAGCCACAAAACATGAAGTAAGATTAAATTAGTTTGGAGTATTGTGCATGCTCCTGTGTTCCCTGGCTGTGATGAAATTGATAGCCTGAGAAAGAGACATATCAAGGCAAATTCTATCTGCTGTACTTATGCAAGAGTTTGCCCTATAACTTTGCCTCACAGCAGCAAGAGGTGCCCTGAGCTGCAGCCCATGGGCTCTGTGGGGCAGTGTCAGGGCAGCCCCTAAGGCGTGGAGGGCTTAGAGATTATGTCACCGTACCCTTAATATGCCTTTTCACATCCAACTGGCTCTATTGATCTATGCAGAAAAGACAGACTCCTCAGGAAATGAGACAGTTCTGCCATATCTCTTGTGCTCCCTTACACCATTATTTCCTTTGACACTTCATTGTATAGTTTCTTTTCTTGTGGGTGTATTGAATTTCTGAGCCATGGAACATTTGTATTGTGTGATCTCTCATGATTTTGTGTTCTTCTCTTGAGATTCAGCTTGCCAGAAGGACATGATCTGCTCCCAGCTAAGGTGAGACCTCCAGAGATGGACATTCCAGACACCATGAGTGGTGCAGTTCACACACATGGAGGATGGGATACCCTGAGAGATCTGAGCAAGCTCCAGAAGTGGCTCATAGGAATCTCATGAGATTTAGCAGGACCAAGTGCTGGATCAGGGCAGCCCCTGGTATCAACCCAGGCTGATGAACAGATGGAGAGCAACCCTGTCAAGAAGGACTTGGGGATGCTGGTGGATGAGCGGCTGGACATATATGTGCTGCCAGCCAGGCATGTCCTAGGAAGCATCAAAAGCCCCGTGGGGAGCAGAGGACAGGGGTATTCTGCCCCTCTGCCCAGCTCAGGTAAAACCGCATCTGCGGTGATGCCTACAGCTTGGGGACCCAGCACAGGAAGGATCTGGAGCTGCTGGAGGGAGTCCAAAAGAGGGCCATGAAGATTATCAGAGAAATGGAACCATTTTGCTGTGAGGAAAGGCTGAGAGAGTTGGGGCTGTTCAGCCTAGAGAAGAGAAGCTTCAGAGTGAGCTTACAGGGCCTTCCAGTGCCTGAAGGGGCTACATGAGAGCCGCAGAGGGACTTTTGACAAGAGCATGGAGTGACAGAACAGGAACAATGGCTTCACACTGAAAGAGATTAGGTTTAGATGTGATATTAGGCAGAAATTCTTCTGTGTGAGAGTGGCCAGGCTTTGGCACAGGGTGCCCAGAGAAGCTGTGGCTGCCCCATCCCTGGAAGTGTCCAAGGCCAGACTGGACAGGGCTTGGAGCAACCTAGGATAGTGTAAGTGTCCCTGCCCATGGTGGAATAGGTTGGATTTGGATGACTTTTGGGATTCCTTCCAACAGGAACCACTCTATAATTCTATGGTTTAAAACTACCCAGTTTAAATATGGAGACTAGGAAGGAAAATACTTTCCAGAGTAAAGCAGGGTGTGCCATAAGGAGGAGCTGATCTGTTTTAGAGCACTGAACTGGACCCAGCAGTGCTGAGAGAAGGATTTGTTTTTGTCTGATAGATGGCCCTAAAGAAGGCAGTGTTTGAGCATGGGCTAAATTGATGTCATGGGAACATGGGAAGCCACAGGAGGATGACTCCTCGTTCTGCAGGATATTTCACATTACTTCTTCCTTAACCTTTTTTCTGTGCAGAGGATGGGGAAATGCATGCACTCTGATCCAAGCAAAAGTTGGGACTACTTGAATCCATTTCTTTGTGCAACAGAAAAGCCAGTCCCTGAAACTGCTGGGGTGAACAAATGTTATCAGTCTGCACTGGCTTTGAGAGGTACCACAAGACCTGCTGCTGCTGAACTCAGTGTTGCCTTCGGGTATGTGGCTACCTGGGATTCAGGGAATTGTTCTGTGGAAAGGAGAACATTTCCTAGTGCTGCTGGTGTGATGTCTGCAGGAAATAACAAGCAATAAAAGCTCCCATGCTATGTGCAAGGCTAAGAATTTCCAGTGGGAAACTCAAAGGATAGGGAAGGTTTTCTGAATATCATCGTTCTGTCAGTCTTTACACTAGAAAGACTTAATTGACCCTTCCTTAGTAAAAAGGCTTTTCTGATCAGAAATATGTCCCTTTGATATTAAAGGGGGTTTTGAAGAGGAATTCTAGGGTAGTTAAATCTTACTCTTTATTTTACTTGCAAGTTTAATGCCTTTTTTAATCCAGAGGAAATAAGTATGTGCTTTTTGCCTGTGCCCTTTGCAGGAATGTGTTGTGCTTGTGTGTTTTGTTCAGCATTATTTCTCTGCACTAATTCAATTGGTAATAGTCATCCCTTTTGTATTTTATATAGGTGTATTAGGAAGAAGAAAAAATGAAAAAAAACCCTACTTTCATCCTAAAGAAAATTATTTTTCCTGAATTTCCTCTACAGCTAATGGAGAAAAATAAGTCTCTCCAAGCAGTCATTCCATAGTGGGCAATGGACACTGTGTTGTTTCCAGGGAGGAATTCTAGGTTTAGAAAAAAATAACACTTCTTTTTTAAAGATGAGTTGCTTGAAACCAGCTGCTCTGTTAAAAAGCCCTGTCTCACAACACAGTACCAAGGCAGTTTATTGAGACTTGTCATGATACACCAGCCTGTCTGGACATTCCACCTAGTGATAGAAATGGTTCTATTTCTCTCCCTGCCTAGTATATTTCTTTGAAAATAATCTGCAAGAGACAGCAGGTCATTTGTGTATTCAGATTCAGATATGTATTTTCAGAAGCAGGCAGAAGGGTTTGTGAGAATGTGAACAGAAAGCACATATTGGATACAGCCAGTGCCTATAGACAGCACTGCTGTTTTCTACATTTTAAAATAAAATAAAAAATTGAAATACCTATTGCATGCCATATGCTCAGACGGCAGGTTAAAGAAGCTGCACAAAAGCATAGTACAAGTACAATGAGTTGCTTCAGAAGGTGTGGTTTCTGTGATAAACGAAATAAATTCCTTTGAGGCCAATTAGTATTTATTGAAAGAATTTATGAATAATGCATTATTCAACAATGTGTTAAAATATTTAGTTTAGTTAATATGGATATAATTACCCTGTTTCACACTGGAGAAGTGAGCTTTTGAAAACGAACTCTTTGAAATATTTAGAAAAGGATTATTAGAGTCTGATGGAAAGCTTGGGGTGGGGGGAGGGAGAGACAGGGGACATTGTAACTTCATAGTTTCTCATACCCATCCCTGTCATCTTTACTTTGAAGCAGAAACTGGAATGAGATAGGAAGATGGAAAAAGTCTGAGGAATGCCTGTAACAGCACTAAGTGTGCCAGGTTCTTCCAGTAGCACCCCATGGCCACCACTGCATTAAGGAGCCAGATTGCTCTGAACAGGTAAGCCAAAAGCTGGAGTTCATTCCACTCAAAACTTGGGCTCATTTTTCAAAGTCATGCACCAGCCTGATCTCTTGCAGTCACCTTAAAAAAAAAGGTATGTGTTTGTGGTGGTTGGTTAATATTTCCCAGTGGTATTTTAATCACGAGCTGTGTTGTGTTTCACTGCAAATGAAAATGTTGCAGACACCAAGACATGGCTGTTCATGATTCCCTTTAATCCACGGGTTAAAAAACAGTCCAAGTCAAGGAGCTGCAATGCTCACACTCTCCCTGTTTGCTGAATTTATTTATTTCTAATAAAAGCAGCAGCACCTATTCAGAAATACACCAGTATATAATATGCAAATATAAAACCAGTATGGATGGAAATAATGAAATAAACTACTTGTGCATAAAATGGACATTATTCTTCTGCAACTTGACTAACAGAGAAAGCCAGTATAAGGAATACAATGCAAATTACTTGCTAAAGTCTTTCCTGTGCTGATTGCTGCCAGGTTCTGGCAATAAATGTCAAAGTCTGAACTTGATACTGAACGCTTGAGACTTTCTTGCTGTGTTTCTCTGTCATTTCCCTGAAGCTCTTTTCCTTCACTGCTTGAGTGAAGGTGATAGGGGACAGAGGGGGCTGAATCAGGAATTGCAATTGCCATTAGCTGATGTGGAGGAGAGGGAAAGAGCAGGAAGTGAAGCCGTGCAGCTGCACTGAAGAAGAAATTTTTTTGCCTGCAGCAAAAAAATTAATTATTGTGATGTATGACTGGCCAGGATTTCTTTTTCCCTGCTCCATCCTGTGTGTATTGTTAGCCTACCACCCCTGGAAATACTCTATCCCATCCAGTGTTGGGCATTGCATGGCGTGGAGAGATGTGTTACAGAGCAATCAGAGATGACCTGATGAGTTTAATACAGCATTCAACTCCTGCTCCTGATTTTGGATTATTGATAGGGAGCACAAAACAAATCCTCCTGTCCAGACTGCCGACTAGGAGGGACTGCTAAGAGCCATGGAATCAAAAACATGCAAATCCCAGATATTTTGCTAGGTTTTGTTTCCACTCCCCGAAGGCAAAATTTCAACAACTTCCAGTAAAACAACAAATGGTTTCACTGGATAATTTTCTTATCCTTTGGACATGTCATGTCTTATGTTCAAATTTGATCTATTCATGAAAATAAAACCCCCACAATTTAGACATTGTAATATTGAACTATAAAGCAATATCACTTAGAAGGCATTGGTATAGATTGTTAAACTTTGTTGAAATGGGAAATATACTCATTTAAATACTTTCTGGTGAAAAGTTTTACATTCCCTGATTCTGTATTTTTAATGGGAAAAAATCTTTGGGAGATCAACCCACAAGATCAGCTTGCTGAGTAGTATTAATTCACAGGTAGTTGCAACATAAACTGGCCGCACTATTCTCCCATTTCAGTCAATGAGAACAGGGGCAATGATTAGCAGCTACAGTTACAGCTGCATTTGCTTATTAATATTTTTAGGATGTCAGTTTAGTCTCTGCATTTTCCCACAGCATTTGTGATGTCAGATTTCAAGGTTGTGAGATATATATTGTAATAACACATCCCTTTCTTTTTTGAAATGCGAATTTCTTTGAAGGTATGTTTTGTATTCTCCCTGGTAAAGATGTAGGAGGACTTTTTGGTTGTCAGGCTCTCACCTATGATTTGCATACTTAAACAGAATTTCTGCATTATTGCAACATGATGATTCTTGCATTTCACTGCTGCAAAACCACTGTTTTATTTTGGTGAGAAATGGACCATAAAACAGGAATAATCAAGATTCAGTGCTTAAATGCAGCTAATTTAAGGTTGCCATGGAGGAATTTTTACTAATTCCCTCTGTAGTTTGTGCACAACCTGGTGAGCAAAATGAAAGTCATCCTCATTTTGTCATATAGTCATCAACACAGAGGATGACTGTATCCTAATAAAAACTGTGTTTGCATGTCCTGCCAGTTCTCTGCCTGCCTTGTCATGGTCGAGTACTGCTCCTGTGTTAATGAATTGGTTGCATCCCATCACACACCTCAGCAGTGTTTCGAGTGCTCACACTTCTGCTGATGTGTATGTAACCTGTCCTAGTTAGAGATAAAGGGCTGGCATCAGGAGAATTATAATCATCTGGAAGAAATCAAAGCAATGGGTAGCTTTTCTGAACAGTAAACTTGCTCATGTTGGAGTTTTATTGTTGTTAAAATTTATTTCTTTCCTGTGCCACCTCACCAGCATAGTGCCTAGTAAAAGATTTTTGTAAACTAATCACTGATTTCCAGTATCTGGAATCACTGATTTCTTGCTCACAGTACAGAAGCTTCAGCACAGACTGTTGGGAGATATTTTGATGCAGATTTCTGGGAAGGTGTTCCATCCTTCAATATAAGAAAATCCAGAGACATGAAGGTTGATTTGAAATCCACTGTTCACCTAATTTCCTCTACAAATCAGAGGAGTTTGGATCCAGGGCTAAAACTTTCATTGTAAATGGAAAAACAATTTTGTGATCTTCTGGGGTAATAGTGTCTTCTAAGACCACATCTGCGCCACCAGTTTTTTATGTATTAATTGTGGCCAAATATTATCTAGGAGTTAAAACATTTCAGATGATTAATGGCATTATGGATTTTGGCTATACTAATATTTATATTAGATATATTTTATGCCTTTGCAACAGGAACAATTTGTGAGTGTGGGAAAGTCAAACAGAAACTCAAAATTCTGGGCTGTGTCAATCCCTGGCACAGCTTCGCTCTTGGTAATAGCTGTGTTACAGCAATTTAGAAATGATCCATATTAGACAAAAAATTGCCAGAACCATGTCTATGTCACAAGAAGCAATGGAGATGTACAAAAATAATGTGAAGTCCCTGTTCCAAAGGGCTCACCATTCCAAAGGCCAGTAGGATAAGAGGAAATTTTGTAGAGAGGGAGTGAGAGGTGTCAGGTTTCTAAAGTACTGGGATATTTTATCACGGTCAGTCAGCAAAATATTGTTAATTATAATGAGTAGTACTTCATTTACATTTGGCAACGTTGTGTTCCTTTTGCATATTAAAATTAGTACAATAATCTGAACAGTGATGCACAAATGATTTTTGAAAAATTGGTTTGATTGCAGTAACAGTTCAGTGTAAGCCAGGGCACTGAATATTCACTGGCTGTGTTTGATGCTGGCAGCAGTCAGCAGCAGCACCTTCAGGATCAGTGCCAAGGTGGTCTCTCCCTTCTGCATTCTGACAGAATAAAAAATGCCTTGCTGAAAGGAAACACTTTAAATGGTGGCATTGAGCTCTCTAAAAGAACCTGAAGAGAAACCTAGCAGGACTTTCAAACAAAATACAGGTGGGACTGTGTCACGTAGGAAGAGGAGATGTCCTGACCCTTGGTGTCGGATTTGTCTGTCAGCACCCCAGGAAAGCCAAGACCCTTGTGCCCCACCAGTCTGTCAGTGTCCCATTACAGGGACCCTTCACTGGACAGCCCTGCTGGATTGGAGGGGCTTTGATTGACTTTCTCAGGGACAACCCCAACAGCTCTGAGGGGTCTCCCCACTTGGTTCCAGTCTGTTCCCCACGGCCGGCACTGCCAGGGCCCGAAGGATCCCACGGACAGTTTATGGAATAAGAGTCTCTGTAACACAAAACTGTGACAGACCAAGGTTTGGGGAGCATCACTGACAGCATCTGACTGCAGAAACATGATGCTCAAAGCACAGATGAGCTCTGATCCCCAATAAAGGTGTTCAGCACACACAGAGGTCTCACCCCACAGGTGTCCCTGCAGCAGAGAAGGCAGGGACTGATCCCAGCAGTTACAATGCAATCTTCCCTAAATTTCCCCATTCTTGACTTATTTTTATACTATATATACATATTTATGTGGAGTTGGAGTGGCTCAGATCATACATGCCCTTGTTACTGATGGTGCAAATTTCTCTCCCTGGCTCAGACACAGTCGATGAACCACAGAGCAGGTGCCCAGTGAGGGGTGGTCAGACCCTGGGGCAGGTAACACTGGATGGAGAGGTGTGTTAATATAATGATAATTAGCTTATCATGACCCCAGCTTATCCAAGGAGAGTTCATCCAGCCCAGCTGCTGGCTCAGCAGCAGGACATCTCCTCCTCCCTGCCCTGGCTGACAGGTGCTGTGGGGTTCATCAGCTGCAGAGAGCCATCGAGTTCCCTCCCTGTGAGGATTCCAGCAGAGCCCAGCCACCCACCCTCCGTTCCATTGCCCTTAGCAGGTGCTGCAGGTGCAGATTTTGGGTGTGGCAGTCACTGTGGGATGGGTCTCAAGCATTCCAGCCACATTCCATCCAGGGACAGCAGCTGGATTTTACCATCATTTCTGTACTGTTATAGCTTCTGTTAGGATATAACTTCTCAGTTTTCTCTGATTTTACCCTCAGCCATCGTTCTACTGTCAAAGCTTTCACCAATGGCCCAAATCTTTATGCATCTAAATTGATAATAATAACTCCTAGCTTAGAGAAGGATCTGCAGTCTGAGGCAGTGGAGTGTATTTATTCAGTGCTTTCTTTGCAGCTGTGGCAGAGAGCTGGAAGTGCTCTGCCACAGCTGCAGAGGAAGGGGAACTACCCTGTTTCACTGTGGTTACCAATCTACCTTCCCTCTGGTGGGACCTGTCCTCATGTTGCCAACTGAGGGGGACAATCCAGGTGAGCATCCTGACTCTGAGCAGCCCCACTGGAAGAAATGGGATCTGTATAACTGTGGGGCAGAATAGAGGCTGATGTAGCTGAAAAAGGCCATCAGAGACAGGGGGCTTAGGAGAGAGGGAGAGAGGGAGAGAGGGAGAGAGGGAGAGAGGGAGAGAGGGAGGGGCTGAACACCCTTGCCATCAATTTTCATTGCTGTTTCAGTCTTGCCATTACTCTTAACACTGTTTTGCCTTCTTATAACTGTACCTTTATTTTATTTTCCCCCATACTAGTTGTGGGAATAAAAGCAGTTAATATAAATTATAACAGTTTTTATTTTCTAGCAGTCAAAGCACTGGGGAGCAACATTCAGGGACCAGTTGGGCTGTAAAGCAGCACAGCACAAGCACAGTCTCTGCTCATGACAATTTACAGCATAAACAGGCAGAGCTGGTGCTTCATGATAGGGCTGGGAGAACCACAGAGACCTAAATAATCCTTCCCCAAATAAGAAAAACTCCCACACTGCAAAACTGGAATCATTAGCATCACCTAGTACAACCAGTTGGATAATGGGCAGTACACAGTGCAGCACTTCCAAGTGAAGAAAAACCCCTGCATTTCTGTGGATAATACATTTTAACTCTTAATAGCTTTCTTGCATAGAGTCAGAGCTTTTTTTCAATTTTAAATGTTTTCCATTTCAGTTTTCAGCTTCTGAGTGCTGATGTGTATTTTTCTGCTTGCATAAGAAGTCAGTGGCTGCAGATGGGACTTTGCCATGGGACACAGTGATGCATTTATCATTCAGCTTTCCTGGAGGTGAATGGAGATTACATCAACAGTGCAATCTAGAGAGCAATGGCAAGTTATTTAAGCATTAGTCTTGCCCTGTTTCAGGTCTGCCACTAACACTTAGGAACACCAAAAGACAGATAAAAGGCTCACAAGTCAAATAATTCTGTGCCATATTCTTAAAAACAGAATTAACCATGGTGACATCAGTGTAGGGTTACACCAATCCTGAGATTATGAGCACCTGTCATGCCCCACAGGACATCACTGAGAATTTTGTGCTCTTCATTTGGAAAGTGGCTTCCAGACACCTTGTGACTGCTTTGTTTCCATTGTTCCTTTTAGTTCAGAGTAGGACATTAAAAACCAGTGTGCTTAGAATGTTAATTTCATGATTAAACCTTGCCTTTAATCGTAATACAGCACAGGGCAGGTTACTATCTTGGCATAGACTGGTCAGGTAGAAAAGGGCTTGTAGCTAAGACTTGCCTCACTTGCCTCACATATTTCTTCTTCTGTGAAGTATCATATAGTAACTGTAAAATGGCAACTTCCAGCCACATCAAAGGCTGAACCCCCATTTTGGTAAAATCAATGAATCCTGCATTGTGTGATAGTTACAATCTTCACCCTGTTTGTAGATGGACAGGTAGAAGTTAGATATCCCACCCAAGGCAGCAATTTAAAATGCCTTTATGGTAATCAGAACCATGCCTCTACAAAAGCAATCTCATACTAACAGAGTGCAGGAAGAACTGGTCCCTGGAAGAACCTCTCTGTCCTCTGATTCAGGGAGCTTACAGAAAACCATGGAGAAGATGATATGGGGCACTATTGAAACGCAGGACAGCCAGCATGGCTGTACAGAGGGAAAGTCCCTTTTAACTGATCTCACTTTAAGACAGTCACCCACCCAGTGGATGGAGGGAATGTAGTGGGTATAATTCTATATTTAATGAGGCTTTTTATACTGTGTCTCACAGCAGCCTTCTGGACAAGTAGCCCAGCTATGGGATGAGTGGGCTTATGTTGTTCTGGGTGAAGAACTAGCTGCACTTGGATTTGTAGGGAATGGGGCTATGCCTGGCTAGTGACAGGTCACCAGGGATGTGACCACATGGCTCACTCCTAGGTCTGGCTCTGTTTAATATTTTCACCAGCAGTCAGGATACCAGAGCTGAATGCCCCATTCCAAGGCTGCTGCTCATCCCAAACTGGGAGGTGCTGTGACTCTCTTGAGGGACCAGAGGCTTTGCAGAGGTATCACTGGGAAGCATTGGGAACAAAATGGGTGTGGAGGAGGGCAGCGCAGCCAGGGACAGGGAATGCCTGTCCTTGGAAGGGCATCTGAGCTCTCTGGCTTGTCTGGTTGGGAGAGAAAGAGCCTGAGGGGCCACTGCTCTCTGCATCTTCCTGAGGAGGGGCTGTGGAGAGGGAGGTGCTGATCTCATCTCCTAGAATGAGAGAGAGGTCTGGGCTGGGAGGGACCTTCAAAGGTTTCCTTGGGATCCAGTGACAGGGCAGGAATGAGTGATTCAAAGCTGCACCAGGAGAGGTCCAGACTTCACACAAGGAAGCATTTCTTTAGGGAGAGTGTGGCGAAACACTGCAGCAGGTTTCCACAAGTGGCGGTCAGTGCCCAAAACCTATCATTTTTTCAGAGGCATTTGGGCATTGTCATTAATAACCAGTTTTCACTTTTATTCAGCCCTGAAGGAGTCAGGCAGTTGCATCAGATGGTCTTTGTAGGTCCATTTTAAGTAAAAAAAAATGTAATCTATTCTATGGTACTGAGTGAAGTGCTTTCAGTGTTAGAAAAGTCATCCTAGGGACACCTAATGCCAGTGATGGTGTTGTCTGTCCAATGCAGATTCAATTTAGGGGATGACAGCCAAGGTCTGGATTTTTGACTGGCACAGAATCAGTGGATTTAGGCATTAGAATTAGTGGGATTAGGAGAAGGAGTAGAGGAAGAACCAGAAAAATGAAGTAGGAGCTGTTGTAGATTAACAGCAAAAATTCAGTTATCACCAGTCAGTTTGGACAAGTCACACCTGGAACCAATGAAAAATCTCCATGAAAATCTCTCTGAGGACTTTGTCATTATGACTATTAGCAATTGCTTTCTCGTGGTATACCTAAAACTCATCTGCTGAAGTTTATGTCCTGCCCTTTTCACCACATTAGTGGCAAAGAAATCCCTTTCTTCCTTTTAGCTACCTACTGTTTGTAAGTTATTTTGTTGAGTGTGTTCCTCCTTCTAGGATCCCTCAACTGTGTGAATAAACCAGGCCCTTTCAACATAAAGGGTCTGGAGAGCAAAAGAAAAATCTTCTCAGCTTGAGTAAAACTGATGACTATCATTGTTCCAAGTGATTCTATTTCCCGTGCCTCTGTGACTTTGTGGAGGATGCTTCCTTGGTTAAGGCAGGTAGAGATGAAACATGGAAGATGTCTTGAATTTTCTGAGATCCTGCTGATTGAGGGCATAGATTCTAGAGTCAATCACTTAAATCAAAAAGGAAATATCTATATTTAGCTGAATAAGGCAATGAGAAACATGACATGACCTTTTAGATTTCTGTTTTAGAGAGCTTCCAGAGGCCCTGCTGAGAAAATCTTTCTGCTCATTTTGCATCTTTCCTGTGTTTTCCCATTAGAGACCGAATTTAGGACTGAAAATCCCTTGCTTTGATATCTGTGCCAGAGGAGAGTTGAAAATTTAATTCTTTGTCTGTGTTGCCTTCATTCTTGTGCATTTTAACAACCTTCCTTTGCCTCATCCTAGCTCAAGACCACTGCACAGGCACGCACACACCCTGCCTTGCTCTGGACAGTTTGATATATAGAGCATTTAATCCAATTTATGATTCTCTCCCTTGTCTCTAATAGACTGAAAATGGTACATGTTCTGACATTAATTATGTTGTTTAATATTTCATATTCTGTGCTCAGAGATATCTAGTCTTACATGTGATTTTTCAGCTTTTCTAGCTCATCCCCTGTGCACAGGTCACTTTAATGCTAGGATCAGCACTCATGAACACATACACACAAAGAAAGGAAACGTTTTATCAACTATTTTTATAAATGCAAATATCTATCATAATTTTACTTCTTGCCAGAAACACAGGAAATTAATAGAAACTGATACCTTTAGTCTGAATTTGCATCTGTGTAAAGGAAAAAAAAATACCTCTATATGTCAAAAGGAGAACAAGGAAACACTTTTTGTGTGGCATTCAAAAGGACAAATTGAGGTAAAGCAGTTGAGGTAAAGCAATTGAGGCAAAGCTGTAGCAGGAAAATAGCAGTTGATGTGGCAGCATTTTTATAAATACTTCCTTTGGCTGGAGTCTGCTGAACCTTGCAAACGCAGGATCTTGTTCTGTCAGCAGGAAGTGTCCCACCATCACAGACTGTAGCACTTCACAGCAATGTGAGACAGGTCTAGCCCTGCTTGGGTATGAAGTCCTAACAGTAATAAAATCTTTTCAATAAAATGATAAAGCCATGGCAAACAGAGGCAGAGAGCATTCTCCTTTAAAGCAATTCCCCTTTGGAAGGCTGCAGGAACTGGAGAACAATTTGGCTTTTCTGAGAAATGCAGCATGTGTATCCAGGGCAGAATATCTGACTGGATAAAGTGGGATTTTGTCCATTGTCAAAATGATGTGCCCAGCTTGCCACTCTGACTTCCATGGAGATGAAGGCTTTTCCATGTGAGTCTCTCCTAGAGTTATTTGCCACAGTGACCTTCAAATAGTTGTGATGAATGTACATCTTGAGATGACCTGGAACATCTAAACTTTCTGCACTGCCTCCCTCTCTGCTGCAGCTTCATGGGTTTTGTTGCCTGATCTTCTATTGGTCAGATACAGGGATCTCAGCAATGTTATTATGCTGTAAAATCAGATGTATTCACAATTATTTCAGCCTTTTGGGGACCATCATCTGAGCAGGAGCTGACTGTGCTTTACACCTCTATCCCTGAAACGCCTCAACATTCTCTCTAGGGTGGTAAAGCTTGCAAAAGATGCAATTTTTTAACAGATGGTGATGTATGGACAGCATAGACTTCATCCATCACCACTCCCAGAGTCACCCCTACACTTCAGAATGCTTAACTTGTTTTTTGGAGCAGTCAGTTGTCTGAGGTAATGTCAGCGGGGTAGGAGGAGTGTTAGAAAAAGCTGTCAAGCTGTCCTTCACTAAAGAGAGGTTTGGCTTGAGCAAGGCTGAGGACAGCTGGTGTTTCCACCTCTGCCAGGACTTATGGGAGCATCTCTACACAACCTGAGACTGAATGCCTCTTTTTTATCAGTAATTTCTTCATTTATCAAGCTCAAGTTTTAAGTTTCTTGAGCATGGTGTAAATAAAAATTAGAGGATTGTTAAATGACACTACACCAAAAGAATTATAATGAGCTTCAGTTTTATAAATTATCATTTATTAGCTGGAAAGGTCGTACATCGTTCCCCAACTCATATCTGACATATTTTCCATAAAATTTTACCTGTCAGAATAATTTAGATATAATGGCCCAACAGGACAGAACATTTTTATAGAGTTTCTTTTCTTTCCTTTTTTTTCTTTCTTTTTCTTTCTTTCTTTCATTCTTTCTTTCTTTCTTTCTTGCTTTCTTTTCTTCCTTCCTTCCTTCCTTCCTTCCTTCCGCCACTTCCTTCCTTCCTTCCTTCCGCCACTTCCTTCCGCCACTTCCTTCCGCCACTTCCTTCCTTCCTTCCTTCCTTCCTTCCTTCCTTCCTTCCTTCCTTCCTTCCTTCCTTCCTTCCTTCCTTCCTTCCTTCCTTCCGCCACTTCCTTCCGCCACTTCCTTCCTTCCGCCACTTCCTTCCACCACTTCCTTCCTTCCTTCCTTCCGCCACTTCCTTCCTTCCGCCACTTCCTTCCTTCCTTCCGCCACTTCCTTCCTTCCGCCACTTCCTTCCTTCCTTCCGCCACTTCCGCCACTTCCGCCACTTCCTTCTGCCACTTCCTTCCTTCCTTCCTTCCGCCACTTCCTTCCTTCTGCCACTTCCTTCCTTCCTTCCTTCCTTCCTTCCTTCCTTCCTTCCTTCCTTCCTTCCTTCCTTCCTTCCTTCCTTCCTTCCTTCCTTCCGCCACTTCCTTCCGCCACTTCCTTCCTTCCGCCACTTCCTTCCGCCACTTCCTTCCTTCCTTCCTTCTGCCACTTCCTTCCATCTCTCTCTCTCTTTCTCTCTTTCTTTCTCTCTTTCTCCTTCTTCTCTCTTTCTCTCTTTCTCTCTTTCTCTCTTTCCTTCTTTCTTTCTTTCTTTTTTTTTTTCTTTTCCTTAACTTGCAGAAATAAGTACTTTCTTTATTTATGATGTAAGTTCTGGCATATGGGGTACAATGTAACCAGACATCCCTGAACCATACAAGGGGAGAAGCAACTCCTTAGCAAATGGACCAGACACAAATTTTTGTCCGTTCTTCGTAAGCACCCAAAGTGTTGCCAGAGAGAAAGAGGGGGATCTTTGGTGGTTCAGAAGCTGCTTATGTCTGTCACAGGAATCAGCCTAAAAGTCGTATTTTACTTTGGCTTTACTCTGTGGCAGAAAGGGAATGGCAAAACCAGACAGGATGAGTGATTTCTGGGGCCCAGTTCAGCCTGGTACCGCAGGTTTGCAGACTCAAGTTGTGTCAGCATTTTTGTCAGTTTCAGTGGATTTATTCACATGCTGCGCACTGAATTAATGAATTCAGTGCATGTATTCACTGTGCATGTCCCTAAATGAATGCCCTGAGGAGATGGAACCACAATCTGTAGGTTATCAGGCTGATATTTACAGAACTAAGCCACACACAAATCTAAGCGTGACTCTGGATTGCAAGACTGCTAAAAGAATATGTCTCAGAAATCCAGGTTTTAGCACAGAATGCAGGGCAGGATGCACAGAAATAAACCCTCACCCTGCAGCAATGGCCAGATATTTTAAACCTTCTCTGATCTCTGGATCCCATTACAATTTAGAAATTAATAACAGAATTTGAAACGTGTCTTTTTGTTTGATGTTTTAGAGTTGTCTACTCTCTCGTCTTACCCTGCAGTTGTGATAAAAGGGAAGAATATTCACATTATTTGCATTTGAAAAGACGCAAGAAATTGGCAAAGAATTTGAGTTATTCTATCTCACAAAAGATAGGATAAGGGTCATCATCAAACCCACACAGAGCATATCTGTGTTCATTAACAGATTTCCCAAAACAGTTATTAGTACTTGTTCAGTGTTCTTGGTTCTTCTTTTAAAGAAAGCAGGTTGTTGAAAGGTCCAGAGTGAATATTTGAACATTAGAACATTAAGCATTAAAACATTAGAATATTTAAGCATTAGAACTATGCAGGGTTCCCAGAAACCCAGTGGTGAGAGTTAATGGTGATTAGCAGCTGAATGTTTCACAAAGGCATATCGAGAAAACTCTGAGATGGAATTAATTAAAATGAAAATTGTAGACACAACTAGATTACAAAAGACAATGAGCTAGAAACTCAGCTGGTACAAATCACTACAGAATCATTGAATTCAAAACCTAGCTCAGTGCTTGCTGGAGGACATCCATGTCCTGGTTCCAAAGTGTCTGAGAGAATTTGTGCTGTGCCATTTTATTAGTGCCAGTGAAAATTATGGTCTTCCTGTAATCAACTTATTAATGACTACGCAACATAATTACTGGATTGTGTGCAAACCATAGGGTTGGGGTATTTTCCCTTTCACTGCATTGTTTCTGTTTAGCTCAGATATCAACAGAAATTTTAAAAGGACTTATTGTTTTGTAGAAGGTACATTTTAATTGCTGGGTTTATGATTACCTTTGAATAATGTGAGCCTTATCTCCCTGCTCAGAACAAGAACATCCATTCCAAAACAGTGACATGGGCTCTTCTGACCAACACAGTGAAAGCTGAAACAACATTTTCAAGAGGTAAGTCCAAGTTGACAGCATGCCAATGTGTGAAATGTTTAGGTCATGCTCCTTTCCTTCAAGCAAACTTCTCTTGTTCCAGCAAAGTTGCTCCCTCAAATTATGACATATTAATTGTCTAATTTCATTTCTCAAAAATATATTAAGAGAAATGGATATAGTTTTTAGTTGTCAAAGAGAGAAAATATCTACATTCTGTATGTAGAGAGAACAGGCAATCCTTTCTGTGTGATTGTTTTTATTTTGAAAAGGGGCAAAGTCTCTGACATTTTGGTAAGAAAACAACTGAGAGTACAGAAGCAGTTTAAACTACTTTTCTCTATAAATTTTTTCTATAAGACTAACATAAATTATGTTCAGATTGAAGCAGTGATGAAGAGAGGTCATTCATTTGTGAGCAATTGTCCAAACTTTGCAGCAGAACTGCATCTTGCACTGTGATACAGCTACAGAGAGTGGTGGAGGTCCTCTGGCACTGTGCATCTATACAGCACATTCCTTCCCACGCAGGTCAGTCAGGAAGAAGCTTCTCCTGCTTTGTCCAAGGGAAACTGATAACCAAGCACTGTGTCATCAGTCTCTTTTGGAAAGAAGGAAAACTGGATGATTTAGAAACAAGCTGCTGGTCCTGAATGGAGCCTGAGCAGTGGAGGACAAAGTGGACACAATAGATAAAGTCCTCACTGAAGAAATAATTGCTCCTGTTTTTCTGGTGCCAGCTGTAACAGTGCTCCACTGTCAGAAACTCTTGGGAGAAAAGTATCATTAGGGATAATTTTTTTCCTCCCTCTTTTTCATTTCAGTTTCCTTTTATTATTTACATTTTGATTTAATTTTATTTTTATTACTCCTTTTCCATTTCCATTCTTGCTTCCTCCAAACATCTCCTGATCTGTTCCAGCAACAGCCAAGGACACATCCACTGAATGTAAGTTTTTACTTCCACTAAATAGGGATGACAGTTCTCCCTGCAGTGCTTTGTTCTCACTTGCTGCCCTTACAGACTGGAGAGGGCCCAAAGGAGGGACAGAGATGATCAAGGGGCTGAAGGACCTTTGCTGTGAGGGAACACTGGAGCAGTTGGGTCTTTTCTCCCTGGTGAACATGAGGTTCATCATATGATTCCAGCATTTAGAGCAGAGATACAAAGAGGACAGAACATCTCTGCTCACAGAGAGCCACGTGGAGAGGACAGGGAGCAACACTGCAGGTAACACTGGGAGGGGTTTTGTGTTAACAAGAAAAAGCAATTCTTACAGTAGGAACAAGCCTCTGCTGGAACAACCTCCCCAAGATGTGGCAGAGTCCCCCTTGCTGGAGGATTCCAAGCTGCAGCTGGACAGGGCTCCAGGGAATGTCACCAAGGCTCCCTCCGCTTCCCACAGAAAGTTTTACCTCGTGAGGTGCCTCCTGCCCTGGGCTGTTCTGTGGCTGTGTCCTTGCAGCAGAGGGCCATGCTCACTGCTCTGTTTCCCAGGCTGATTTTCAGTTCCCTCAGTGCCCAGCTGGGCTCACACCAATGCAGATCCAGTGCAGGAGACAGAAGGCAGCGAGCACCTGGCTGCAGGGAAAGCACACAGAGCCTCCCCTTGTGTCCCAGCCGCTGGTCACTGCTGGCTGCTGGCACCTCTCAGCAGTGCCCACCTTGCAGCTTTGACTCCTCTGACCTATGGGGACTCATTCTGAGCTTCCAGGGCAATTCCCCTCTGGCTCCAGGTGCTGCTTTATGACTTAGATGCTCTTCCATAGGATTTTGGTGCCTGTTATGGTCATGCTGCACTGGATTCTGAGAATTGACACAGCTGCAGTCAGAATTACAGCCAATTCCCCAAAAAAAGCATTGAGGAATTCCCTTTATTTAATAGTTGGATTAAGGTTTGCTGGTAGCTGTTGGACATTAGGATATTTGGTTGACAAGTAAGGAAACTTCCCTTGGACAGTCAGACTTCCACCAGATAAGTTGTGAGGACACATGAAGCAGAATATTGGTCACCAGTGCCACCTTTCTAATAAGGAATTGAAGCCTTAATGTTTGCCAGCAATCAATGTGCTGTTTTCACACACCAGTTTTTGTTTTCCTTCAGCTTCTAGGTAGAACTCAGAGTGCACTGAAAGCAAGATGGATCTCAAAATCAGCTGCAATCTTGAATAGTAGGTATGGTTACAAAATCTTCTGTGGCTTGAACTGACATTCTGTTTATCATAGGAGCAAATTACAGAAATACAACTCGGTCTCTGTGATTATTTCCTGTTACAGCAGTTAGGGCTTGCTTATGGAAGGCATTTGTCATTAATACTGGTGTCCTTGACAACATTAGAGTACAATAAAGGGCTTTGTAATGAACTACTTTTCAAAAATGGATTCCTTAACTTGGATGATTGTGTGATAATAATAAGATTGCACTGGGCCAATTTTGGAAAATATTTTAGATGCTATGAACTTAAAATAGAATGTTGCAAGATATAGCAAAATGCCTCAACTTGCTACCAGGCATAGAGCATGAAATATCAGGCTGAACTGATATTAATGACTACACAACATAATTACCCATTTATCCTCTGGTTTTTGCTGTGTTTGTTTATGTTCTCTGCAATATGACCAAAATGGGTTCCTGAACAATCACAGAATCGTAGGATGATCAAGGTTGGAAAAGGCCTCCAAGATCATGGAGTCCATCTTTCCAGGCCTACCATTAATTAGAGCAGTTGACATTCACATGGCGTGGATCCACACTCTGCCCACTTTTCCAGGTGTGTTCCTGGCACACGGACACATCTCCATGGGGGTGAGGTGAGCACAGAGTCACTGGGCAGCACTGACACGTCAGGGTGTGTAAATGCAGCCCCCGAGGTACCCTGGAACTGGTGTCTCACTGGTTAAATCCCATTTACCCGTGTGGGGTCAGCCCTCCAGGCCAGCAAGCCCAGAGCACAGCCTGAGAGGAGCTGATCCTGGCTTTTGCTGGGGAGTGCCCATGGAAGGGGAGTTGGGGTAAATGCTCTGGCTCAGGGCGCTGCTGACAGACGTGGTTTGAGGTGCAGCCACTCGTCCCTGTGCCTGCAGGTCTCTGGAGGGTGGAACAAGGGGTCAGCCCTCATCCCCTTTCAGTTTCAGGACACTGTGTGTTGCCTTCCCAGCGCTTTGTCTGATGAAAAGCCGACGGTCATGCGGCACCTTGGATTTGCTCCATGGAAGCAGCACGTGGCAGAAGGCTGAGGTTCCTTTGGAGAATGTTCCCAGTGCTGCACTCAGCTCTTCCCAGAAAATGCCAGGAGAAATATGTGCTGCTTGCAAGTCACAAACAGCCAGGCTGGGCCCCAAACCCAGCCAGAGCAAGGTTCCAGAGGTGAGGAGCATCAAGTCCATGGAGATGTGCCAGCAGACAGGTGATAGAGAAATGAGCCCGGCCACTGAGGGGGGAGAGAAAATGCCTGGCTTCTTACAAAAGGGCAAAAGTATTGAGATGAAAGGGATAAAAGAAAATCTGGCCAATTTGTTCTTCAGATTCATGAACTGTTCAGATATTTCCTTGACAGAGCCATGTTCTTTCATAGTATGAAAGGGCTGCACACTCAGCTGTGCTGTAAATAGGAGCAAAGTGCTTCTTGTCCATAAATTTGAGGTAACATAGAGATAGATAAGACTGAAACCAGCACTTTTTGCCTGTTCCTAGTGCCTCTGCCATCTGAACATCCAATGTTCTCCATTGCACGTCCTACACATTTCCAGTTCCTGTAGAACATGATTTTCTGTTCATAATCACCAGAACAATGATGAGGGTGCCTATTTGTTAATTACACATTTTGTGTTGGTTTAAACAATTTCTGGATTTGTGGCAGCTGAATTAATGTTGGGACAGCTCAATTGTTGGGACAAGGAAGTGTTAAGCTTGGGTTTGCAATTGCCATGAGCAGTTGACAATGATGTGTGTAAGTATTTTACACTCCCCCCACCAGTCTGCAACTCCACAAACTGTCCATAATGGTGCACCAAATGGCATTTACATGATACCTCTGAGGAGGCCAGGTTTCCTGGAGGAAAGAGTGCAGTGGGAAGAAGATAAACAAAGCTCACGTGTGTTTTACTTGGAATTTAGATGTGATGTGATCTAAAATGCAGAAAATTAATTTTTTTCTTTGGTTCAGAAGGGGTATATATTTTGGTCTCAAAGAGCAGATTGGTTAAAAATTAAAAGATTGATAAACATTGTTGATAAATGTTAAGAAGGCTTGGAAAATGTCTCTTATTTTGCAATGAATAGAGTGCAAGTCAAATTTCAGTGCAAACAATGGGAGTAGAAAATAATAGATATTGATTGACTTCATTTGGGAACACATTGTATAATTATGGTACTGATTCAAAATTTAGTGTCAGCCTCTTACTTCAGTATGTTTATTATACTAAATCAAATAAATCATCATTAAACCTTTTAAATTCATCAATATAAAAAAGAAAAAGGAAGTGCCTGATAAAATGCCGTGCATTTGGGCTATGAGTATGTGCAGAACCTGCAATGACACACAGCGGTGGTGTTAGCCCCAGAGCACTCGTGCCAGTCACACACCCCTGGGATGGGTTGATGCTGAAGAGCCCCAGCAGTGCAGGGAGAACTCAGTACAGAAACAGCCCCAGCGCCTCTCTGTGCTGTCCCGGCCCTTCCAACGCTTCCTGAGGTCCCACAGCTCAAAGGCTCAGCCTGGGGCTCACAGGAGCCATCAGTGTCCTGGCTCTCTTGCTGGGAGGTTTGTGATGGTATTGCTGGGGGTTTCCTCCTCTCCCTTGGGAGGAGGAACACACTGATGTTGGTAACCCCTTCCCACCTGGCTTTGGGCCTACCTGAGTTGGTTTTCATAGGTTTTCTCCTTAAAGCCCACAAGCTCCCTTTTATCCCCTTGGTTCCCAGTTTTTAGTTTTCCTGGGATTTTTGCTGTCTCCAGAACCGTCTGTGGCCGATGAAGCTGAGGGAGCCTGCAGTGGCCTGTGCCCAGGCTGGCCTCTGTCCCCGTGCTGTCCCTGCTCTCTGCCCCAGTGCCGGTGCAACCGTGGGGCTTCACCCCACACAAAACAACTCCTGGCACCGTGAGCTGAAGTGCAGCTGCGCCAAGCCGGGCTGTGCTCTCCTGCTGGTGAGAGCTGCCCCAGGCTGGAGCGGCCTGGGCTGGACAGAGCCAGGGCAGCCTGGAGACGCTGCAGTGTCCGGCCAAAGCAGAAATGGTGTCCCTGGCAGCGCCCAAGTGTCATTGCTGAAATAAACAGGAACAGGAGACTTCTTCTCCTTTTTAATGCTGTTATGAACAAAATTCGGGTAATATTTTTTTTGTGAGAAAAAGTTACAAAAAGGCAGCCAGAGCACGGTAGCTGCCCAAGTTCTTCGTGTTTTGTTATTGTAATCACGAGTCGTTGTCGTTAATGGTTGTTTTTGTATTAGTAAAAGCCCTGGCTGGGGCGAGTTAATGGCCCTTCTCCTGGGTGGGGACTTTCCCGAGGCTAAATTGTACCTTTCCCAGAATAGTGAAGACACCTGAGAGGGTGAGGAGGGGCTATGCAAAGTGACTCCAAGACCACAATGCAGCATGGGTCCCCCGGTGTACAGAGAAGACCCCAAAACAACGAGCCGCCTAAGAGTTGAGAGACTGGAGTGATGTCTAGACGTGAGGAGCCAAATGCTGAGCCTGCAGAGATGCGGAACACCTTCAGACCCTCTCGCCCTGACCATGGGAGAAGCCCCCGGCGGTGAGACCAGGCCGACTGAGCTGGCAAAAGTACCACCTGGCGGGGAATACCACGCCCAAAAGGCTCCCACTGGAGGACTAGATTCCCCCAGTTCTGCCCCTTGTGGACAGAGCTGCGCATATCCTCCTCCTCTGAGTCGCCCTGGGAGACGACGGGACCTGCAGACCCGCCGACACACCCAATCCTGAGCTGATCACTTTTAATAAAGGCATTAAAAAGGAGAAGAAGTCTCCTGGCCCCTTGTTTATTTCAATGCCTTTATTAAAAGCGATTAGCTCACGATTAGGCAGCTCAGCGGGGCTGCAGTCTCCCGTCGTCTTTGCGAGGGCGACTCAGAGGAGGAGAATATGCACAGCTCTGCCTACTAAGAGCAGAGCTGGGGAATCACGTCCTCGTGGGAGTCTTTAGGACGCGGTGATCCCGTCCAATGTTAGTTTTCTCCCTTCCTTCCTGCCCACCTCCCGGTTTCGGGACAACTCCCTTGGTCAGAGCGAGAGGGGCTCCGAAGGTGTTTTGCATCTCTGCAGGCTCAGCACTCAGCTCCTCACATCCAGACATCACTCCAGTCTCTCAACTCTTATTTGGCTCGTTGTTTTTGGGGTTTTCTCCATGCGTTTGGAGCCGTAGTCCCCCACAGCATGCTGGTCCTGGAGTTACTTTGCATAATCCCCCCCTCCAAGTATCTTCTTCTTACTGTTCGGGAAGGTCTCCACCCGTTACTGTCTCGGAGAAGGGCCATTACCTCGCCCCAGCCACGGCTTTTACTAATACAAAAACAACCATTAACAACAACGACCCATAATTACAATAATACAGGCAGCAGCCCAGCAGTAGTGGTAACTTTTTTCTCACAGAAAAAAATCAACTGAATTTTTGTTCATAACAATTGCCTGGGCTCGGGGCACAGGAGGTGCAGGACAGGGACAGCACGAGGCTGAGGCACGTGGGACTCACCAGCCTGCTGCTGAGGGAGAGCCTGCTGTCCCCGTGCACTCGGAACACATGTGGAGGGTCCCCGAGACACCCTCAGAATGGGCTCTGCCAGGACCTTTGCTTGTGCTGCTGCAGGTTTTGGAGACAATTGTGCATAAGAACGGGCACTAGGACCAGACTTGGGGCTGGCATGCTCTGCATTTCCAGGATGGCTCACGGACAGGGTGAGGTGGTACCAGGGCACTCTGCATCAAGCTGTGATTCTATGGATACTTCAGTAAGAGAAGGTTTTTTCAGGCTGATTAAACCTCCATCCTTGCTATGCTTGCTGTGACATTTGCATCTCTCTTTTGTAAAACTTCAGAAACCTTAATCATCTTTGGCCCCGTGAAATGTTACAAACATCAGCAAAAGTCATCATAGTTTCCATGCAAAAATACATAAATTTTGACATTTGGGAACTGGAAGGAACTAATTTCTATTGCTGATAATACACAAAGAGGGCAGGTTGGTGCCTTGGGGCCTGTGTCTGTTACTGTTGTCTGAAAAATACCTTTTGAAGTGGCACCCTATGGCCCTGGATGGCCAGAACGGAGGGCCAGGAGGCTAGACAGGTGTTTAATACTGAGTCTTTGAGCTTTTAAGCTAAATAAAAGTTATAAATTCTTAGAACTATGTATTTGTAAAACAAAAGTATAAAGAAGAGATGTTGTAGTGTGCATGTGTGTGTGTGCGCGCGTCACACCTTGAACATACCACATTATAATAACAGACTCTCCAAACATCCACTCTTTTTTATGACCATTATCCATTAGAAAATGCCATGTAAAACTTATTTTTTTGTTCAGAAGTACCTCACCTACTGACAACAATTAGAATTGCTTACAGGGCCTCAGTTGCAAATGCAAAACATTCAAAATTCAAGCTAATTGGTTACATTGAAAAATACACTTTGCGTTTCTCAAGAGGTTGATTGTGAGCAATTTTGTGAACTATTCATGCAAATACCCTAGGGCTGTTTGCATCAAACACTGGGATTTTGTTAGCAGTGAAAGAGGCAAAGTGCACTATGTGTGGCAAAGTAATTCCCTCACAAAATATGTGCTTGGAGACTACTTAGGTCAAAGGAATTTATTTTTAATTCCATGGGCTGAAGAATTGCCCATCATCTGCTTGTTCAGAAAAAAGAGGGTTGAGTCTTTGGGCCCTTTCAGAGCCTTGAATGACTAAAGCTGAAGGGATTTCCCCCAAAAAGCAAGGAGTGCTTTGAGGAGCGGGGCCATACCTGTCTGCAGAACTGACCGTGGGCCAAGGGAAGGTGCTGCTGCCCAGAGCCAGCCCGAGGTGTCCCTGAGGATTTGTCACATCCTCTGCCTCCCCTGGCAGTGCTGCCACAGAGCCCAGCAGGAGGGATTCCAGGGATTTGTCAGCACGGGGAGGCAGAGCATCAGCTCCTACTGATATTTCCATCCAGGGCTTTCAGGCCAGCAGTGACAAACTCTGCAGCTGTGGCTGCACAGTTGCTCTTGGCAGTGCTGTGGCAGCCTCTGCTGTGACAGCAAGAGCGTCTGCAGGGGCAGGATGGTGCAGAGATGCCTCTCAGAGAACGGAGAGAAAACCTTCAAACAGCAGCTGGCAGAGTTAATGAAGGGCTGGTAAATCCCTTTGAAGGGGCTGGGTTATAAAAACCTCTCTCTGTGAAAATAAGAGACAATAGGAGTGAAGAGGGAATGGGAAAGGGGAAGGGAAAAGGTAAAAAAAAACTAGGAGAAGGAAAGAGAAAGGGAGAGGGAGAGGATAGAGTCCTTGGAAATTCTGATTTTATCTAAAGCACATTTTCTGACAACATAGATGTTTGCTACAATAAATAGTGCTTTCCCATATGCTTTAGATTTCTAGCACTTGATATTAACTGAACAGAGTGAGTTTTAAAAGAGATAGGAAAAAAATTAGTAAAAAGTTTTCCTTCAAGACCAAACATGTGCCAGAGACTGAATGCTGTGGTTAATGGCTTTTGAACATCTACAGGAATGATTGAAGCATTAAATTAATTAAACAGGGTTCTGTACTAGTGAGGAGATTAAATAGAGATTCTCATTGTATGTGTGTTTTATAGTCTTGAAAACAGAGGCTTAGTAACAGTATTTCATGCACACACAATAACATAAAGAATGACAGCTCATGCCTTTTTGTCCTGGTAAGTATTTGCTGCAGCAGCCACCTTTCTTCAAGTAAAGATGTATTCAAAGCCATTTTCCCCTGTTTTCAGTTGAAAACTGTTTCATATCAAAAAAGATTAGTCCCATATGTAGTCTTTTTTTCTTGTCAAGGAACGAGCTCAAATCTTCAGGCAAATATAAAAGGCTACAAGATTTTAGAAGTAAGTAAATTGCAGTGTTAATGAACCTGACTTGAATACAGTTTTGACTTCTGAAGAATTAAAAATCCAAATGGTAATGACACAGCCTCATCTTTCCTTAGTGATATGTGAAAGGCCAGAACAAGAAAAGAGAATCTGGTGCCTGCTGAGATCAACATGTACTGAGAAATTATTGTTATTATTGAAAGAACAGTTTAAATTACAGGAGGGTCTCTTGCCTTGTTGAGCCCTCAGCCCTCTGTGATACACCTCACCTGAATGTAGACTTCAGGTGGTTTTCTGGTTTCTTTTTCTTCCTCCAAACCACCACGAGATCAAAATTCTTGGTAAAAACAGGACTTCTACTTTCAGTCAAAACCAAAGAGAAGCTCTGCAGGGCTTCTTCCTAGATACAGACAAAATACTCTGGTGATCTTATCACACCCTGTTCTCAAACTTTTGGCACCAGCTTCTACTCTGGAACACCATGACTTCCTTGTACTCTGAAAGGGGGAACAAATCAAACCTCAAGAGCTGGTCCTACCTTTAAAGCCAGTGTCCCTCCCACCAGAAACTTATTTTCCTGTGCTCTGCAATCCTCACTGTTTACGATAAAAATGCTTCTTTTTATTAGGTTTATATCAGTTCCATGTGCTTTTATGAGCTTTTATGCCTTTTTATCTATATATGTTTAATACCACTATGTGCATATTGCAGCATTCCAGGAATCCCTTTTGACTCTTCTCTCCATATTCCTGCAAAAGGTCAGGTCACCCTGGGTTTTACACCAATAAAAATCCAGGTTGTTCAGATCCTAGGTGTGATGGGCAGGCGCAGTTTCCCTGCTGACACAGGGACTGAAGACAAACCCCTCTGTTGTCACTGAAAACAAAAGACAGGAGGAAGTTTCTGCCCACTGGAAAGTCCCCGTTTGCCCTGAAGGACTCTGCCTCTTCTTTCGCAGCAGCAGCAGCTCAGCAGCTGGATGCCAAGGAGGACAAGAGAGGGAGGGGTGGTAGATTTCTGTGACAATTTAACAGCACTTGCAAACAAGAGCTGAGTCTGTCAGTAACATCTCTGCAGAGGCAAGTCCTTGCTGAGGATGCGGAGCTGTGTCACTTGTGTTTAGTTTGCACCGAGTTAATGGCACGGTGGGTTTTCATGCTGCAGGTGTGGTCCCTGTGACAGCAGCGTGTTCATCCTTCAGGGGGTTTGCACACACAGGGACAGTGCTGCTCTTGCCAGCACACCACAGTTTGTCCTCATGCCAAAAAGTCCAGGCAGAAATTACCTCTTAAAGGAACATTTTCCTTTTGCTCTCAAACCAAAGATTTAGATGTAATGGTATAATAGAAACAAATCTTTTCCCCTGTTGTCTGTTGGGACAGGAGGAAAATCCTATCACATTCAGATAGCAAGGCACATGCTATCACATGCAGGAGCAAGTAGAGTAAATTCTGTGCTAGAACAGTGAAGTCCTGCCACTCTAAATCAGTGTGGTGCCTGAAGGGTTTTGTAGCAGGTTTGCACCTGAATTGATGCTCAAGAAGTTCATAAGGTCCAACATAGACCTAAGGTTTGCACATCAGAGTTTAGGCTGACAGCTAAGGGAGCATAAATTAAATGGTCTTTCCAAGCCAGAAGGCTGATGAGAATTGTTGGTATTGGTGCTCTCCTTCCTTGTTTAAAGGATAGCAACATACTTGATGAGATTTTGGCATTGCTGCTAAAAATCATGGCCAGATTAAGTCACCTAAGTGGTTGTTGTGCATTTCTAATTGTGGAGGTCAATATCAGTGTAGCTGCTCCTGGTGATACAAAAAGCTCCTTCAAGACACTTCTTAAGAGAAATGTCTTTTTCCTTTTCACTCTGTAGTATATGGTAGAGACAATTAATTAAAATATTGTGAAATCCAAACGATGTCTTTTGACCATCCTGGCCGGGAGCAGTGTCTTATTCATATACATCTAGTTCCGGAAGCACGTTAAGATAAACGTCGGGGTTTTAATGTAAGAATAGAAGTTTCCAGGCCGATAATTGCTGGCTTCCCCAGGTCACCGGGCCCACCTAAGAGTGATTATCGCCTCGTCCATTGTATCTGTCGAGATAACTGACAGCGCCACCCTGATACATGTGAATACATGGCTTCCCCGGAATCGACTGATGACATCAAGACACCTGGACTGAACCTTTGTCCACCTCCGCACATGTAAAGCCAAGGCGATGCATGTCAAGAGACACAAAGAACACTTGGTTATCTCTGCCTCAGGCAGAAAAAACTGGGTAAGAACTCGCTGAGTGAGGCAGAATTCGTGAACTGGGGGAGACTGACACTCGAGAGGTCAGATCCGTGTTCACCCAGCGCTGATCACGGCCTCGATGCTGTCTCTTTGGCTGTGGTGGTTTGGATGACCAAACTTCGGTCTGGCAGACAAATTAATAAATCTTTGCTAAATTTTCTTATAAGTTTGGCTCACAATTTGATCATTTATAACAACTCTTAACTGCAAAGCCCCTCCAGGATGTACAGCAAACAGGTTATCTAGATTGTCCTTTCACAATGACAGAAAACTTCCCCTTTAATCAGCCTGAATTGCACAATTCTCATGTATATGAAGGAATTTCATTTAGTCTCTGCTGTAAAGAAGTGATATCTATGTGTGAAAAATGCATGTATTTTATGATTGGCTTTTGCAAATATTAAAATGAATATTATATGTATTGTGTTAGAAAGTAATGCTGTATTCATTCTCTTAAGTACTGTGTTAAATATAGTGTTAGGTTATAAAAATTGTTAAAATAGAAACTATGCTATGTAATATGCTTTGTTTAAAAGAAAGGACTTGCAGCGAGATAGCAGCCACAGGACACCTAAATCTTTCAGAGAAAAAGAATTTATTGCCTTCTTATCAGAAGAAACTAACTTCTTCCTGCCTCGAAGGCGCTGTTAGGATTTGGAGGAAGACGTTGACATGACCAGACAGAATCCTTTATTTGAATGGAATTTATGCATCATGTATGAAGTGTATGAATATGTAACAGGCTATTGCTTTTAAGGGTTAATCCTTCATTAACGGGTATCCTTTTTCGGGCTCGTGATGCCCAGAAAAAGGTACCTGGACATCCTTAACTTTTTGTTTTTATTATCTCATATTGTCCTAATTCAATTTGTCCAAATTGTCATTACTCTAATTGTGTTACTATTTTTTAAACCATTTTATTACTATTAAACTTTCAAAAATTTTGAAAACAAGCGATTGGTGTTTTTAACACTATGCAAAAGGGCAGACCCAAATTAACAAGAGGGGTATTTGTTAGAGCTGCCATTACTCATCACACACTTTAAAACAACCCATGCCACTGAGCACAAAGCTAATATGGCTCAGTGTTAAACATTTCTGATGGATTACAAATCCTAGCGTGAAGATGGAATTAGGATTTAAAGCCAGTATTTCTGCATATACAAGCATTGTGCAAGAACATTGCATCTTCAAAATGGAAACCAAATATCACCTGTACAGGGTAAACGCTGCAATAACATGAATACACTGCTCCCATCAGGTTCACAGGCAGCTCAACCAATTCTGTGCTTGCAGATAATCTGTTCTGGCATCTTTTGAGGCCCTAAACCAGGAAAGTCACACCAAAATACCGTGGGATCATGAAAATTTCTCCAGATCCAAATCAGTCTCCAGGTGACACAAGTGACTGCAGACACCTCCAATAATGCAGCGGGGAAACAGGTTTGCTGTGTTCTCTTTGTCATTGTGGGTTTGTAATTCAGACTCACAGAGGGGCTTGAGTTGGAAGGGGCCTTAAAGATCCTCTAGATCCAACCCCTCTGCCAGGGGCAGGGACACCTTCCACTAGACCAGGTGGCTCAGAGCCCCTCCAAGTTTGGCAAATACCCAAGGACACCTTTTCCTCTGTTTTGCAAGGTCAGATTTCCATGCTCACCTTGACAGATAGCTCCAGTCTCACACAGAGCATTATCTCTTTTCTCCACAGCCCAGCAGAGATCCTGTTTTGGATGGCTCTCACTGCTCCCAAGGCCCCAGGGACTGGCCACTGCCTCTCCTCCTTCTGCTTTCCCTTCCAGGATCAGAGATTCCTGCTGCTTCCTCCATGTCTGAGACAACTTGAGGAGATGAGGGGCTGAGGATGTGGCTTCTGACAGAGAGTTGGTAATGCTCAGCTGAGTATTTTATTCTCCTGCCACTAAGCTGTCAGGCGGCTGCTGAAATTCCTCCTGCTTGGAAAGGGCTGGTGTGAGCAGCAGGAATTGTTGCTGACTGGAACTTTTCCAAGAGCTGGACAAAAGAAGAATTTTGTGGAAGGTTACCAGCTGCCCTTGGTCAGCAGCACAAGGTGTGAGGTCCCCTTTGAGGGCCATCCCTGCACAAGGACAGCCTGGCCTTCTCCAGTGCCCAGAGCACCTTCCAGGCTTTCGGGCTGGCCTCGTCCCTCACCCTGGAGAAGCAGGTTGCTGCTGGAGCTCTCATATCCACAGTTTCTGGCTGGATTGCCGTGTCTTACCACAGACAGCCCTGGAGGCACCAGTACAGACTCCATCAGCAATAAAAGGGGACTTTGTTCCAGCTTTTCCCTTGGACCAGCGTGCAGCAAGCCCACCTGGGCCTCATTCAGGTCTGTGTGGGCTGGTAGTCAGCTTCTGCTGGGAATTTAAAGCTTTTGCCCTACTTTCCACAGCAAATAGTGGAGCAAACCCAGCTGCACCAACCCCCAAATTTCACTCTACAAATCACAATTTTCATTTTCCTCTATTCAAGCCTTGAAGAAAACAAACTTTACTTGAGTGAGCTGGAGGCACAGTGTTCTCCAGGATCATTCCTGAGTAGGACAATATTGCAGGGCAAGACTGGCAAACCCAGTTTACTGGTGCTTAGGAGGCTTTGCTAAACCTTCCCACATGCGGTGCTCTTGCACCTCCTGAGCTCCTGGAGCCCTCACTCAGCCCAGGCACAGTTTGGACAGAAGGGGATGGTTCCATCTGTCACGTGGGGACAGGAGGAGGGAAGACTTTGCAAACACTGCCACGAGGGCAGGGCTGTTTTCATTGATGGTGCCAAGTGGCAGTACATCATCTTTGATCTAGTGTGAGGTGCTGAAGGGCAAAAATTCTCAGTGATAAGGAGAGAGTGTCTCCACTCACACAGCAAGGTAAGTGAAGGGGAAAGTGCAATCTGTATTTCATGAGAGATGTTCCGTTTTTAACAAAACCTTTTTGCAGAAGATGTGCCTAGGCAGGGGTGATTCAGAGCATTTTATCAGCCTCACAGAGTATCCCCACATCTGTTTGCCACATTTTCTTTCTTTTCTTCATTGTGAATGATTTCTCCTGCCAGTGTTGCTCCTGCTTGGAGTTCTACTCTCAGTGGAGCCCCAGAGTTTTCTCAGCAGCCTCTGCAGTGAGTGTTGAGACAACGTGGGGCTCTGCTGCCAGCCCAAATCTGCGCTTCCCTTGCCCAGCCTGAGTGCAGGTGGGGCACGTGCTGGGCATGGCTGGAGATTTTCAGAAGACACCAAGCGAGGGGACGCGTCCTCACGCTCTGACCCTGCCTTATCCCAGACCTGTGAGAAATCAGCCAGCACAAAGCCAGGGGCTCTCCTTGCTGCCAGCACAGCTGCCAGCAAGGGCAGAGCCTGCTCCCAGCCCTGCCCAGGGCTGTGTGCTGCAAACCCACAGACAAAGCACACATTTCTGCCTGGGAGTCTCAGCACCCCCAGCCAACCGCTCACACAACCCATCACAAGGTGCTGCTTCTCGGAGCCCTCTGCTGCTGCCCCATGTGTGTCACCCAGGCAAACATTTATGCAGCCAGGGTATTTCCAGGATCACGTTTCCAGGGGCAAAAATCTGTAAATTTGGGGGGTGGAAAAAAACCCCAACAAGCCAAAAGACAGGAAAAGCCAGACAACCAAGTAATGTTTCTATTCCACTGAGGAAGCAAATGTCCACAATGAAGCAAATTATCTTTGGACACAAAGATATTCTCACTATGATCAGTTTCAGAATAATCATCTCTTCTGCAACAGCCCATCCATCAGAACCCTAAAGATTCTGGTTCTGAGCCTGCAATGTTTCCTCTTATTATGGAATAAAATGCTTCTCTAAACTGCTGTGTGTGACATTACAGAAGACAAAAGTCATGCCACTTGAGAATAAGGTATTGGTAAATCCAAAAAATCCCATTCTCCCCTTGAGTCATAATCACAAATGTACTGCAGGCAATGGGTCAGCACATCAACAGAAAGAGAGACATTCTTTGGCCAACACGTGTAATAATCTGCAAAAGGACAGAGAGCTGCAGCTGCAGCCCAGCCCCAGCCACGGCTCTGGGAGCGCCCACACGCACGGCAGGGCTCACACAGCAGCAGCAGCTGCAGCCCAGCCCTTGCTTTGCCTTGGCCTTCCCACCCAAAAGAGGCACAGCCCACATCTGCTGCTGCTACAGAGGCACCTCTGGCATGCCCCTCCCTGCAGGGGACACTTGGCCTTCAGTGCCATTCTCCAAACACTCTTCTTTCCCATCAAACAAAGCCTCTTAGAACCTACAAAGCTTCCACTTCCTCACCACAAATGCCCCAGCAGGAAGGATTCTTCCCAGGAAAATGAGCACCCAAACATGGCCAACACACACTTGCACCTCTCATCCCCACTAAGGGGGGGGGAAGTTTTTCATTTCCTCTTTTAGAAATTTTACTTTACCAAGTATAATTATGGATAAATAATAATGAAATAAATTAAATTCAATTAAAGAAGTCTTTGCTTCTCAGCCATTAAACAATGTTCCAATGTTCTCAGTCCAGACTCTTTGGTTCCCATCCAATGGAATTACCTGACCAGAGGGAGATCTTTCAGACAGGAACCTCCTGCTCTCCTGAGTAACTTTGTCAGCTTCAAGACCCAGATCCACTGATGGTGATTCCTCTTCCTCAGGGGCATTCTGTGCTGGGCTGGAGGCCATTGATCCTGCACAACCAGCTCTGCCAGCGGGAGAACTGGAGGCTGAAGTGTCTGGTGTGGCTGCAAGAATCCAAACACATTGGTCAGGCTCCAGAATGTGGGGAAAGACGTGACAAAACAGCATACGCTTCTATAAGTACCTAATTATCCGTAGACATAGATGATGTGAAAGAGCAGCCTCTACAATGAAAACCTTAGCCTGACACATGTAATATAAACATCTAGAAACTGAACTAGAGGGCGAGGGGTTCCTGCTGCCCCATATTCACAGCCTCTCCCTCGGCCGCTTTGTCCCACACAGAGCTGTCCTCCAGCCGAGGTTCAGCACGTGGGCATGGAGCAGGCCAAGGCCTGCAGAGCCCCTGCAGAGCTGCCATGGAGCTCTTGCCAAGCCCTGCCCAGCAGCAGCCCTCACCAGGGCCTCGGGCTGACTGAGGGCAGTGTGGAGAGAAAGGCAGGCAGCAGAGCCTGGGCCATCCCTACCTTGGCTTCCTGGCCTGCATTCCTCCTGCATTCCTCCAGTCTTCTTTGGTGTGTCCTCTGCTGCTTCCTTCCTGGATGACATTCCCTGTCTTCTGGCCAGGCCTCTCCCCGCTGTCCTTTCCTTCTCTTTTTCTCTACCTGGAGATAGCAGCCTTCAAGCCTTTCGCTACAAAGTTGGATTAGAGTGGCAAAGCCAGGAGCCATGAGCTAAGTCCCTTCTTGTCGTGGCTTAGTCCCTTTTTGTTGGAACCAATGTCAGTTCCTTTTATCTTGTTGAAGCAGAAAGTCTCATCAGGACTTCAGCCTTTGCCAGCGACTCTGTGGAGCTCTGGTGGGTGTTTGGAGGCAAAGCTGGAGGTGCCTAAAGCAGAAATTCTGGAGGTGAGAGGTGGCAAGAGGCAGCCTGGAGGAGGAAGGGAGTGATTGCCAAATCGCCCCCTTAGCTCTGCAGAGAGGACGCTGCTTTTCATTGGACCCTCTCACACTGTACAGCTGCCCTGAAAGGGACTGGAAGGAGCTGGCATGAGCTGGGGTCTGAGCAGAAGGCCTCTCAAGGTGACAGCTCCTCCTTTAATTTGCAACTATTTTGTAAATTCATGAAACATATGCCTAAGGCATTGGGCAAGCAACCTGTGGAGTTCTCACTAGCATGTGTCAGTGTGGGGGGAGGAAGGCAGGGAGAGAGAGCCGGGGGGAGAGAGGGAAAGAGAGAAAAGGCAGGCAGGAAGGAAGGCTGCAGGGCTGTGCTGTCAGGAGCAGGCACAGCAGTTCCTTGGCCTCATGTAAAACTGCCCACCTCTCTGGCCCGAATTGTGTCAGGCTTTGTGCAGCTGCCACACCTCCACTCTTTGGGCCTCCAGCACTGTGGCCTCTCTGCCACCTTCTTGCTAGACATCTGGCAGAGAGGGGGATGCATCACAATCACTTCTTGCCTGGGGCTCCTCCTCTGCTCCTCCCTCAGGGCCACTTTGCTCCTCCTGTCCCAGCTGTAGAAAGCAGAATCATGTGCAGCAAAGCGACTTCTTGGAACACAAGGACACCGAAATAAAACCCAGAGGGGAGCCCTACACTGCTTGTCTTCTTAATGCTGAGATTTCTGGGATCCTGAGTCCCAGGCTGGGACAAGCCTCTGTACCTGAATCATATCTGTGGATGTGTCTGTGGGAGCTGGGGTCTCCTCCAGGCCAGCCACCTCCTCAGCAAACATGTCATCCATGTTCTCAATGAAAAAGGCCACCAGCAGCTTCACCTGCACACAGAAAAGCCTTGCTCTCAGCCCAGGTGCTGACAGTGTGCCAAGCAGCCCTTGCCATCCCTGCTGAGCCTTCTCTTCTGCACACAAGGCTTTGGCTGTGGGGCAGCTCCTGCATGGCCTTGGCTGGAGAGAGGGGGCAGCCAGGCACAGGCGCCTCTGGGCAGCGAGGCTCACAGGGGCTGGGGAGGCTGCAGCCGGCTGCTGAAAGCAGCATTGCCTTCTTGTTCTCAGCCAGCATGGCCTGGAGCTCCAGCTGCTCCTCTTGGGCTGGGCTCAGCAGGTTTGGCCCCTGGCAGACAGCCAGGTTGCTGCAGGTCATTCTGCTGGTGGCCCCTGTGCTGACTGATGTGTCTCAGCAGTGAGAGCAGCTGCCTTGGGAGGAGCAGGTTCACTGCTGGCAGCTTGTTGGCCACCCTCAGGGAACAGGAAGGCAGTGTCCATCAGCAGACTCATGTTGCCCACAGACACCCCAGAGCTGGAACCAGGCAGAGGGCAGCCAGTGGCTGCTTTGCAGGCGCTCTCAGCCAGCAGTCAGGGCTCCTGCATTCCCGTGGGAAGGATGCAGGGCATTGCTTCCCAGCTCCCGATTTCCCCCACACCCATGCAAGGGAAGGCTTCCCGTGCATTGCCCCAGAATCGCTCTGCCAGCCAGCTATTTTCACACAGCTCTTCAGGAGACCATCCTCTTCCAGGTGAGTGCCAGGCTTCCAGCAGTGCCTGCTGCAGAGCTGGAAGCTGCTGCCCACGCTTCCCCTTTCAACTGACAGATCTTGTCCTCCCTGCCGGCATCTGCATCCCAGCCATCCAGTCCTCACAGACACCAGAACGAAGAGCTCAGAGGGGATGCTTCACAGGAAGTCCTGCAATGCCAAGGGCTGCTGGTGACCCTTGCCCTTTAGGGTCTTTCTCAATGTAAATGATTCTGTTATTCTGTATCATCATATCCTGTGAGGAGAAATATCAAGTGCATCAAAAACTACCAGTTCAATGGGATTGGTAGTTCTTGCCTTAGTGCCTTGCTCAAAGTCTGCATGCACAAGTCCAGTTTGTTTCATGAAAACAGCCACAATTCTGCACATTATTTTATCACCTGATAGCAAACATTTCTGTGTGACAGAAAACATTTCTGTTTGAAAACAGAATGTTCTGTGCAAGCGTTGTGTGATTCCATGCTTTGAATGCACACTCCATTGATTTTTCCCCTGTGGACTGCAGCTTCTGCAGCTCTCTCACTACTTAATGTGTCAGCAGATGGGCAGATGATTTAAGTGGCTTCCTTCTGTTTGTACCAGGAGGAACACCCACAGCTGGAAGCCCTGGACCAGTATCTGCTGCTGGGACATTGGTGTAAGAGAAAGGGCACACCAGGAGAGCCTGTGTGAGGTGTCAAATCGTGGGTGATGCAGAAAATTAGGAACTATTCACTAATTAGCAGCAATTTTAAAAAGCAACATTTCACTGATCACAACCAGGACAGCCACGGACATTTTTATGTATCTGGATTATTATTCTGTAACAGTCTGTACCACTTATATGTGTAAGACAGAAGGACTGAACAGGCCAGTAAAACTAGTCCTAGGGAAAAATGTCCCTTTTAACTTTTTATTTCAGGTGAACTGGGTGTCAGCAGTTTTCCCAGGAAGCATACTACAGATTTTCTGCAGTGCATGATGCTGGGTTACAGTCTTCTTCCAGGGAATAAGGAAAACTATTCTGGCAATCCTTGACAGAGCAGGGTCAGACCTTTTTGTCTGATGAGACTTACAGACATGTCCTCCCCAACGTTTTTGATTTGCTGTCCCTTCCTCCTTGCTAAAAAAACCCCAAGTGGTGGTTTAAATTAGGTCTTCCAGCAACTTCTGACAAAATAATATTCACTGAGTATATGAGAGCCCAGAGGACAGATGACATATTTCCTGCTGGTCTGGTGGGGCAAGAGCCTTCTGGTGTCTCAATCTATTTGTGTTAACCCCTTCCACCATGCTGACTGCCAACAGCAGCAAGCTCATTTTTGTTAAGGAACAGATATGAAATGGCTTGAAAGGCAATGGCCAATATTTTGTCAGCAGGACTAGAGATTTTGCCATCCTTTACAGTCTTCAAAAGGCAGATGAAATTTTTTCTCCTTCTGTTGTGGTTATTGCAATGCCAGTGACCATGACAGTGTCAAGATCAGCTCTGAAAGGAGGTTGTAGCCGGGTGGGGCTCAGCCTTTTCTCCCAGGCAGTGACAGGGCAAGAGCACACAGCCTCAAGCTGTGCCTGCAGAGGTTCAGGTTGGATGTCAGGAAGAATTTCTTCCTCAAAAGGGTTGCCAAGCATTGGAATGGGCTGGCCAGGGTAGTGGTGGAATCACCATCCCTGGAAGTGTTCAAGAAACAGCAGGATGTGGCAATTAATGCTTTGATTTAGTTGACAAGGTAGAGATCAGTCAAAGCTTGGACTCAATGATCTTGGAGGTCTTTTCCAGACTTTATGGTTCTCTGATTTTCTAATTCTCTGATTCCTGAAAAAGGTTTCCCTGTCTCTGGACTATCAACACCTAATCCACAGAATCATTTGCAGTTATTTTCAGCTTGGACAATATCCCTGTGCACGTGGGGTGTATGCATAAAAAGAAAACATTCCTCTCTCACTCACTTTGGGCAAGGAGTTTGTTTCCATTCCTTGCACATTCCTACAGAGCCATGAAATCCAGAGTGCATCTGAGCCTTTTTTGATTCCAACAATCCATTTTATATTCTGAAATTGCTAATTCATTTCCTCAATACACCTTCCCTGTCACATCCTATTTGCTTTACTGGTACCAGCGCTGCTCTCTCAAGTGATGAATCTTTCTCTGCTGTCCAGGAAGTCAGAATCAATTGCAGAGCCCTAAACAGGGAATTCATTTGCCATGACTTCAGTAAGCCCTCTTAGCTGCCTTTGGAACTAGCTCTCTCCACCAGATTGAACCTGTGGTGCCTCAGAATGCTCTCGTGAAGGACAGAGGTGAAGTGGTGGAGAATTTTCCTTCTGTGATGTGCTGTGGCTGTGTCTTTCTGTGTTTATATTTGTTTGTGTGCATGGGCAGCCATGGCAGAAGAACTCTGGGAATTAGTTCTCATTTGTGGACATTCTGGTCCTGTGGACTATCAACTGCATTTGGTCCTGTCCAATTTGAGACTTGCACACAAAATGTCACTTTTTAATTTAAATTGTAAGTTAATGTAAGTATTTTCCTTTTGTTTCTTAAATTACCTTTCCTAGTAGAATAAAAACATTGTTAATGACCAAGAAATACAGTCTGAAGAAGACAAAAATAATTTGGTAATGGAATCTTACATCAGTTAAAGAAAACCTGTTAGACAAGTAGCTGACTGAATAAACAAAATTAAGCCAGAAATTATTTTGAGTTGCATGTTGGTTTGGGCCTTAGTGACAGGTTCTTCCCACACAGAGTTCAGTTGAACTCTGGCTGCTTTCATTTTGGCAAATTTTGGGGAGGTTATGGACAAACACCTATGATTTGGGAAAACCAAGTGAATTTAAGTCTTTCAGTAATGCATTTCTACCATCTGTAAAATTCTCCTGTAGTGCCTCTGCTTATTAGCTCAAATATTTGTGTCTCCAAGTCTATTCACTGCTTTACGGCTTTCCTGAATTTCTTCCTTTTTCCTGAAGTGCTGCTCACTTCTCCAAATGCTTATTTTGCTTCAGGATAATGTGTAACTGAGATGTTAATGTATGATTTTCATACTTCATCCTTTTTGAACTAGACACTGGATCTCTGTCTTCATTATATATGCAGCTAATATGAGTATTTCTTCCATTTCATTTTCTACTGGACAGGGGCTAATATAGAATTGTATTAAATTTGCATATAACATTTTTGAAACATAGGGAGGGAACAACAGCTTTTGTGTATCTCTCTATTTATTTATCTACATAATTATCCATACTTTTGAGAACACATTTTGTACTAATCTTTCCTTTTATACTGTTTTTCAAATATAAAGCCAAGCAGGCATTTGCTTAAAAATAGGTGTCTAGCACTGATTTTCCTGCCAACAATTCCTGCAGGCTAAAAAAGGGAGAAGACTGAAGCAGAGCAAGAGATTCACTCTGTTGTAGTATTTGGTTTATCAGAAAAGGTAAGTTTTATACTTGTTACCTTTTTTCTAATTCTCTACTTCAAAAGAAAATAGGAGAAAAGGAAGTGGAAGAAATACATCCAAAGCACCGTTCGTAAAATGTGGAAATGAGTGTAGAAGGGTTTGTCAGAGGCCCCTGTGAATGGAGCCAGGCTGTGGCACTGCCTCCTCTGGTCTCCAGCTGCACATCTCTTGCTCATGGTCATTATTTCCCAGTGTTTGAGTGGTGTCCCCTCTCAAAAGGACTCTATTGCTCCCAGTCTCTACAGCTTTTAACTGCTTTTTCTAGGAATCCTGAATGTGCTCAACAGTCTTTCAGGCTGTTTCCACAATGGATCCTAAGGAGCTCAGCGAAAGCTCAGCCCTTTGGCAGCTGCTTTGGATACTGCAGGCATTTTCTGCTGACGTGCTGATGACTCCTCATTTCAGTTTATGATGGCTCATGACTCTCCAGCTCGGGCCCTCAGCCCTCAAGGCCTGCAAGCTTTTGATTGAACAAAGGGCTGTAATCACTTTGTTGAGGATTTTATTTAGGAGTCTCTCAGGAAGTAAAGAAGGAACAAGACAGAGCTGAAAAAGGCAGCTGGGTTAGACATAAAAAATAAGTAAAAGGGATGTGCATCAGTGGGTGCCCTGTGGTGATTCTTGAGCATTTGATGGTAGAAAGGTAAAATACAAAAGTACTAATGCCCTGAACAGGCTAAACAGCACCAGGTGTGCCTGAGCTGAAACCACAGAAAGCAGAGAGGTTATTGAAAGAAATTTCAAATACCATTGCCATCTGTCTCTGGAAGATCACTGTAGAAAACCACTTCAAGTGTTTGCTGTATTTATTATCTGTACTTATTTTACATTAAAACAGGGAGAAGCCGGGCTCTGAAGCTGTACTCTCAAAATACATTGACTGTTCTCCAAATCTGAAATGTGAATATGTGATGAAGAGGCTACAAAAAGAAGGTTGGAAATACAGATTGGTTTGTAATTGATTGCTTCTTGAAGAGCTGAATTTACATTTTGTAAGGCTGATAAAAGTTCATCTGTCATTTGAATGTGAGGCAGTAAAGGTGAAGTGAAAGTTGCACAACTGATCTTTGAAAACACGTGAAATTTGACAAAAAGGAGTCAGTTGTCAGGAGCATTGTGTTGTGACACTGTAGTTATGACTGAGAAATCTGAAAATGGAGAAAAAGTAGAACAAATGAATAGGCAGAATTCAGAATTGACTCAATCAAGTACAAGATAAAGAAACACATTCACCATGACAAGAACTGACAGTCAGCACAAGGCCCTGCAATAAGGATGAATTTGCGTAGTATTTATGAGAACTGGGAATTAATGGAGGAGAGAGATTTAATCAGAAAGAGCTACTGGAGTCTTTAACAAAAAACATTCTTTCAGAAGGCTGAGTTTTATGACAAACTTTTCCCCTCTTATCTTTGATTGCTGCAGTTAATTAGATATTGCACAGTGGGCATGTGGTGGACACTGGCTGGGTAGAAGGCACTGAAAAAAAACTAAAATGCTTCAGAATAAGCAACATTTTTCTTAAAACTAGGTGAGTTTTGGGGGTTTTGTTTTTTTTTTTTTTTCTCCTTTTTTTTTTTTTTTTTAATTTTAATGAAGTGCCAGCAGCTTTTTAGCAATTTATAGTAACACAGTTATCTTCTGGTCCATCAATATTTAGCTCCCATTTACTCATTCCAGTGAATCTTGGGGGTTATAGTTAGTAGTTGGTGACAGATACTGCACTGAGAATCAGATTTGGGTTCTTGCTCTCAGCTTCTGAATATCCTTAATAATTATTACAATATTCTTTAGCTATGAATAGGTTTTGCTTGCCTTTTTTTTTAATTTGCATGCAACCTTTTTCGTCTCTGAAATCAACATCACAACAATTCAAGGGAAAGCTGGAAGAATGATGGACCTTCAGTGTAGTGAATGTGAACACAAATTTCAAATGTGCAATCACTTTACAAAGTGAATTTGATGTTAATTGATTTGGGTGAGGGGAGCAAAAAAATATGACAGGAAAGAGTCTTTATGAACCAAGATAAAAATGTATGAAAAGTAATGGAAATAGTCATTATTAATGAAGTTCATGGACTAGAAAGGCTATAACACAGGGCTGCTGACCCCTCTGAAATGGCGAGAGTGGAGCTGCAATGAGATTTCACTAGAAATACTGTGCGAAAACTCATCTGGAAAGTCTTTCAAGTAAAGGCAAAGAAAGCAGCAAAGGAAGAATAAAACCCAAACCCAATAGACTGAGGTTACTACTCCATTTACTGGAGTCTCTAATGATAAAACAAGAGCCAAACGTTCTAAACCAAGAGCAGGGAGATTTAGATTGGACCTAGGGAAGAAAATTTTTATGATGAGAGTGGAGAGGCACTGGCACAGGTTGCCCAGAGAAGCTGTGGCTTTTCCTAGATCCCTGGAAGTGTCCAAGGACAGGTTGGATTTGGCATGGAGCATCCTGGGATAGTGGGATGTGTCCCTCCCCATGGCAAGGGTTGGGACTGGTCTTTGAGGTCCTTTCCAACCCAAACCATTCTGTGATTCTGTGTTGCTAAACAGGCAGTGTTCCTGGAAAGTTGTATCCTGACAAAGAAGATGAAGAAAATTGTCATAGAGGGATAAAAGTGTTTGTTGTGGCTCTGCTTTCTTTGGAATGCAATACACTGGCCAAAACCCAGAGTTTGTATTTCCCACTCTGGTGGGAAATACAATCTTCTCTCGATGGACCAGATCCTATTGAATCTGTTGCTCTCAGGATGAATTATCTGGAATTGGTATCCTAACTCATATTTCTCTTACATGCCAGATAGCTTACATTCTAAATTAAGTTGTTCATAAATGAGCACTGTGATGCACTTAAAAGAAAATTACTTTCTTTGTGCTAAAAATCCAATATTATATGCTAATTGTGCCAGTGTGCAGCTAATTAACCTTTATTCTGCTGCCCCCTAAGAGATGATAGGTGTATCTATGGATTGGCAGAGTGACTGAAACTTGAGCTCTCCCTGAGAGTTTTAAAATTATTCACATTACACAGTTCTTCTTTTTACTGACAGGTGACAAAGGCTGGGAAGAGAAAGAGGGACACCAGAAATGAAAGTGAACAAGATACTTTTACGGATATGATTTTAGAAGAGCAGAGTTTCAGAAGAAATGGTTTATTATTGTTCACTTACTGACTGTCCTGCAGAGTCTGAAACCTCATACACAAGTCTCTGAAGCTACAAGTGTCTCCAACGTCCACCAGGGTTGTAAAAGTCCAGAAAAAATATTGCATCTTGGCATTCCCTTTTCTTTCATACTCCTTAATTACACCAAGTACGAGGATTATGAAAATAGGGCTTCTGAACTCATACTGTGGCCAAATTCTAAGCTTGTTTTCAAAATCTTTTTAATAACATAATGACTTTGGTTTACATGGCAAGTCATTTTTTTTGGTGGATCCTGGGTTTAGGAAAGGACAAAAATCTCTGAGCAGCAACTGGGAGAGAGAATATGTGAGAGGAACAAGCACCAAAGTCAAAGAAGAGCCGAGTTTCTGTTCCAGGGGCCTGAGCTCGTTCCCTGTGAGGCACAGACTGTGAGGAAGAGCATGAGGAGGCTGGCAGTCCCCAGCTGCCCGGGAGGTCCATGATGGAGCTGACATCCACCTGCAGCCCCTCTTTGTCCAGTGCAGGAAACTGCAATATGCTTTCCATAGAAATGCTTTCTTCTGGTCATAGTTCCTTCTGCTTCTGAGGATATTTTATGGAGCAGAGATGTGAGAGACAGAGGTGGTTTACACATGTGACATCAAGTGACATAGGAAGGGGCTGCAAAAGGACACAAAGGACCGTCTCATGAGTTAGAAAGTATTTGTTCAAGTTCACTGCCCTTATGAGAAACAAAATTAAAATTAAAACAAGGTAAATAAAACTCTTGGGAAGGGCTATGAGAAAAAACCCCTCACCATTCCTGAGTGGTGGGAAAGAAACCTCAAAGCACACAAAGTGCTCACATCAAAGACCCTTTAAGATGGGATTCCTCACAGACACTGGAATCTGCTGACACTTTTCCCAGCTGTTCTGCATCCCTGTTGCATTTAGCCCTGAGAGGATAGAATAAAGTGACATCTGGTTTCTGGTGGAGTCAGCCACTGTGTAACTTCCAGGATGAGCGAATTACTGCAGCCTTAGGGCCTTCAGCTACAACTCCTGAATTCTGACCCTTGGGCATTCTCCCTTCAGAGTTGCTTTTTTCTCTGTCTGTGGGACGTTTTCTGCCTGGAGAGACACAAATTTCTGTTCCCTTTGCATTCTCTGATCCAGACTCTTGGCATGTGACAAGAGTCAGTATATGACAAGATTTCTTCAAACCCTTGAGTAGTGTCTCAGGAACAGTTATAGAAACAAGCACAGGGGAAGGGAGGGAAGAATTGGTTATTTCTGAGCAAAGGGAAGGTTTAGAGGTATTTATACAGAGATCCCATCATAATCACTTTTCCTAGTCTCATTTCATTGTAATGGTGAGGCTCTGTTAGCCTGGGGTTTTCATGGGTCTGACATAAAGAGAATCTCATCTCAGATGAGAAACCTACGCTGCTTGGCCCCGATTCCCAACTAGAAAGGCCAAGTTATGCAATTATTCAATTTTTAGACCAAAGTAAGTTTGAGGCTCAGTTCCAGCAGAGCTTGGCATTGCATTTACACATCTACAGATACTACAGTAAAAACAATTGCAGGGAGCATATCCAGAGAGGCCAAGACCAGGTGACATTGCAATTCCTTTATCAGATAAACTTGCTCTTGTTTGTAGCATTACAATGGTGCTAAAACAGACAGCACCTGCATGAGATTCTATTTTGTAAGGAACAAAAACATCAGTAAAGCTGGGCACCCTGTTGCTGTTTGTTAGCAGAAGGAAAAGCTCTTATTTTGTCTTGCTCACAAATGATCCCTGACTAAATCATCAAGGGCAATTCAGCAAAGAAAGGGAGAAACTGGTGCTGGAATGGAAAAATGGAGACAGCTGTGGGGGGGAAAGGTGTGGTGAGTTAAAGGAGCGTGTGTACACAAGTAGAGGATGAAGATCATGGTAAAGAAGCAAACTCAGTCAGAGTAAAGAAAAGGTGTGTAAGGACACTGACAGATGTGCAGGGGTTATGATGGGGCTTTGTCAGAGAACTGGAGTGTGAATTCCATGGAAGCAGCACTGGAGACAGGAAGAGCTGCAGTGAAAAGCAGTCACTGGAGCGCAGGCTGGGGACAGCCCTGAGACAGCCAAGCACAGGCTGAGGCCAGCAGGCAGCAGAGGCACATGTGTGGGTGAGGATGGACCTGCCAGAAAGCAGATCAGCCACAACAGCCAGTCCAGCATTGCTGATGGGAGATGACACAGGCAGGAGGTGATACTGGTGAGTCTGAAATGAAAAATCAAGAGAAGACAGGAAAACATGGCAATAAAAAGAGAGGGAACTGCAGTCAAACAAAGTGCGGTTTTTTGGAAGTGAGTGTTTACAGCCAGCTCTTGGAAAATGAGCTGAACCAAGGCCAGCATGGAGATAATGTAAATTGGCATTAATAGTGCCTGGATGTTAACGTGCAGCTAATTTTCCAATTAGGCATAATCACACTCATGAATAGAGGTGGATGACATACAAGTGCTTTGGCCTGGACAAGTCCATCTCAGGTGGGTCTGCTGTCAGTGAGGATTTCTTTCACATGTTTTGTTTTGCTGTAAGCAGACTGCTGTGCAAGCTGACATTGCCTCCATAAAAAGAATAAAAAACAGGTGTAATTGAGCTCTGTGACAGATTCCAAGGGGATGACTTGTTCTTTCTATCAGGGAGTGTATTAGCCACAGATAACTGGGGTAGGTGAATCAAAAAGACAGTACCGGTGTCTTTTTCTTCAGCCTGACCAAATTTTGGCCTTTGAATTCAGCTGGTGAGCTCTGAGTGACCCCCTTTGTCCTCTCTGTGGTTGGAACAGAAGAAACAGAACAGTTTCTCCAAAGGCTGTCCAAGGTTCTCCTGAGCTCAGGACCTGATAGCTCATTTCAGAGCTGGAGGCAGCTGTGAGACCGTTTGCCAGACATGTCTGGCTGAGCTGCACATGCTGTTTGAGTGTTCTTTTACCCTTCCAGATCAGATGGCTTTATCCTTTATGCTGCGTTCCATCTTGTGGAAAAAAAAATGACTTTTTCATTCTTAGATATTTTTCTCATTTTCCTGTAAGGAAAAAAGCATCTCCCAGGAAGGCCATTGGGCAGTTCCTCAGGGCTGGTTGGCTAAGAAGAGTCTTTAATGGAACAGTGCCTCCATGTGAGTGCACCTCTGCAAGGAACATCAAGCATGTTGTTTTATTTTGCCTCTGTGAATCTGCTCTGAGAGTGCTCTGAGCACTGAGCACAGAGCTCTGACTGTCACTGAAAAGTGGTGTTTGGGTGCAGGGAGGCTGCGCTGGGAAGAGCAGATCAGGAAGGCTCACTGGGTAGAGGGAACTGATGGATTTCAGGAGAGCACTGCTGTCTCTGCAGCCTGTGTACCTGCCTGGCGAAAGCTCAGCTTTGTCAGTGGTGCCTGTGGTGCAGAACTGCTCCCAGATTTGCAGAGGTACCTTTAGCTGGATCATTTCCAACCACCTTTGGACCTTGTCACTCCCAAGGCTCATGCTGGGGCCTGTGCAGCCTTATTCATGACTGATGGCACAGAATTAATGCAGAAAGAGTTAATGGGATTTTGGAACAGAAACCAAGGTTTTCGGTACTGCAAAACCCTGTAACAAATACTGCATCTTCTTCCACTGCTTTTCCCGCTGGAGGGAGAAAGCACCTTTAAGTGCTTTTTTCTTGCATTTGTGAAATTTAAGATGGGCAGTGAAAAAATGTTACCTTTTTGTCTTTCCCTTTCCCTTTCCCTTGTCTTTGTTATTTTCTTAGACTGATACTACAGTTTTTTCACACTGGACTCCAAGGGGATTAACAGTCATGGCCATAGCAGTGGTGTGGAGGCCTGCAGAATGAGCCACTCTTCCAGGGGACCTCCCTCTCCAGGGCAAATAAAAAGGAGATTAGACACTTTGGGGCAAAGCAGATTTCCACAGCCTCTCTCTGCAGTGGTGACACCACGCTGTGCCAGTGCTACCCCAGCTCCAGGTGGCTCTGGGGACCTGCTGGACACCTCCTCCTCAGCAGCAGAGTTTCATTCACAAACTTCCTGGTGGCTCTGCACCTTCCTGGTGGCTCTGCCTGATTCCTCGCTCCAGAGATCACTGAGCAGATTGTGAATGCTCTGCCTTTGCAAGGATAAAACCTTCTGCAGACTCCCTGGACTTGCTAAGGGAATGGCATGCTAAGGTTAATTACAGCAAAGCCACCTGTGAAGCATTCAGTGAAAACCTTCTCTGAATGTTTTGGCTTCCCAGTCAACACTGAATGACACATCTTTGCTGGTATTAAGAAAAATCTAATACTTCAATATTGTGTCTTCACTTGACATTAAAGGATTACACCCAAGCTAGAATGTGTGGCCAACTTCTCATATAATTTACTCAATAAATTTTACAACATTTTCAGTTACATTAACTGAATAATTATTTTCATTTGCCAGTTTCATTTGCACAGAATCAGCCACTGTTAGGGAAAGGGAAGTTTGACAGTCAGGCTTTGAAAGCAGATGAGTACTTCAAATCATACTAATTTAAGAAAGATGTTGAATTTCTTTTGTAAGAGGACTGCAGCAACAGCCTCATTTGTCTTAACTGTGCTTCAGACAAGAGCACCTGACCCCTGGCTCCCTCCTATCCTAGGAAAATAGTGGCATGTGTGAGTGATTTCCTCAGAATGGACGACATTAGCATCTGTATCTGTCTGCTTGGTTGAGAGGAAAATATTTGCTTGCAAGAAGATGTTAATTGATTTTTTTTTTAAATTGGGAAAACTGACCTCGGTAACAGTTGCAGAACAAGGCACCTGTGGAACAGGGGCCCACAGCTTCTGGCAGTGAGGGTGATCCAGGCCCCAGCAGTGAGCAGGGCGTATGGAGAAAGCATGCCTTTATTTAAAGTTTCCTTTTCCTTTTCCTTGTTCCCATGCCTTTGCTCATTCCCAAGTGTTTTCCTTAACCTGTCTTAAACCAAGACACCATCTTGGTCATCACCTTTTGGAAAATGGGGACAGGAGCGTGGACTGTCTCTCTCTTCTTTTGTTTGACAAATGCTTTAAGTCCTTTCACAATGCAGAGAATCTGAGAATGCCACAAATGTTTTAAGGCTCCCTGTTTTGTTGGTTTTAACAGCGTTCTGAGTGTTATTTCGAGTTCATTTGCCCTCCAGATGTACTGGAGAAAAGTGGCAAAAGAGGAGCAACAGAAAAGAGAGTAGTGTCACAGAAAGGCCAGGGTGCACTCAGGCAGCCCGTGCTACCTCAGCAGGATGAGAAAGAGGAAAAAAATAAACAGATTCATTACATTCAATGGCATAAAAATATTCCATTGCATTTCGAATGAGCCTATGCACTTTTTATAAAATTGCTGGGTATTGACATGTTGGTTGGACAAGGGAGATAAGCCAAAAATACATGTTACTACAAATTAACCAGTGCAGCATAATAAATGTCAGTGCCTTATCAGTGTACACTATTTGTGCTACACAGCTGAAAAAGTGAGCTGGTGGGGCTGATTCTGAATGCAGAAAAGCTTCTGGAGTCAACAAAGTTTCAATCCAGAAAAGGTGCAGGGTGCTGAGAAGGAGCCACAGCTGTTGTAATTAGTATTTTGCTGGAGATGATAAATAGTCAGAAGAGCAACCTGTACTAAATGAAAATTAAATATAGGGATATTTCAACTGTCCTTTGCCCCCTGTAGCCACAAAGATCAGAATTTCTGAGCTGCTGGTGGAGTCTCCCATTGCACTTTCTGTGGGTGTTCCCTTGAGGGTTACAGCATAGTTTCTGTAGTTAAACATTTGCTGTACATCGTGTCCACCACAAACAATTGGCTTTGCAACACCAATAAATCCATTTGCATACCTTACAGGAAGCCTATTCTGTATAAAAGGCTTTTCTCCTGCATGGGAATTAAAATCTAGATCTAATTTCAATAATTATAGAAACCGATATTAATAATTAAATAACCTGATGCTTAATTATCTGCTAAGCAATGAACTGCAACTAGTCCATTACCCTCAACACCAAGAAATGTAACTGAACAGATGGTTTAGCAGTAGTTTTTCCTTGTGCAGCTGACAGCACAACATCTTTTCTTCAATGAAAGGAAATAAAACTTAATTTGTGGAAATTCAACTCCTCAGAGACACATAGTGTTTACATATTTTATAGAAGTCAGTGCTCCCTACACAGCTTAGGAAAATTAACTAACACCTTCTTGTAGTTCTTAGTTTTCCTTTTGGTGCTCATTTTGCTTTGTTTTCTTTCAAAATAAGAGACTTTATGTCAAAAGAAATAGCATGACAAACATACTTCTTTTAAAAAAATAGGAAAAAATTCCTCTATCTGACTATCTCCTCCTTCCCCCCCCCCCCCCTAGTCTGCATTTTATTAATAAATGGTACAAATTTGATTCTCAATTTTTAAAATATTGAATTTTTAGTAAGATGAATGTCTTGCATAAGTTATAATCCTGTATTTTGGTAATATAAATTCTGTCATTGAAGACTCAAGGACAGACATGCCATGGATTAGCTGGAGTCAGACTGCTGTGAGGACAGAGTTACGTCATTCTGACCAATAAAAGATGAAAATCAGCAAAAGTAACAATTACTTAGAAATCAAAGAAAGAAAGACAACATTAAAATACATTGCTGTCATCAAATAAAACTGGTTGAACTGAACTTCATATTTTTTCCCATAATACATGCAAAATGGATAATTAACATTCTTTCATAGTCCACTAATGACATTTTTATGGACCTTGATTGTTTTGAGCCCACAAGATGTGCTTCTCTCAGTTATTCTGTGCAGGGATGAGAGTTAGACTTTCCTCGTGGATCCCTTCCAACTCAGAGTATTCTATGATTTTATGATTCCATGCTTTAACAAGTTGAGTGTACGGTGTAAAAAAAAAATGCAAAAATGTGAAGGAAAATCTGCATTTTGACTTCAGTAAACAGATCTGAAGAGGCTCCAGCACAGTATGGACTGACCAAGGTTTTGAACGTGCTGCTGAGTGTGATGTGGGGACACCCAAATTCCTTCCTTTTGCACAGCATTCTGACAAACCCTTCTGACAACACTCCTATGAAGGTTTCTGGTAGCTTTGGGCTCACTAGCCTGGTTAAGGTTAGGTTTGGGACCTTGTCTTTCCCCTTCTCTTGCATGAAATTGTTGAAATTCTCCTACAGACAAGTTCTGCCTCTTGAGAAGTCCTGGGCATACAGGAATGGAAACCCAGGATTTTCAGTGGAAAACATTAGAAAAACATAATATCTTACAAAATTACTTATTATGTTTTCAAACAGACGTAAAAAATTTACAAATTTTCAGCCATAAAGTGTGAAAATTTACCCTGACATCAGCTACTGCCGGAAACATGAGGCATCGGGTGGCTGGATAGTGAAGCAGTGGTGGAGTTATTTCATGAGCACTCTTAAGCATAAAAACACTGATGGAAAAGATTGAAGGTTTAATTTGCTGCCTTCAGCACAGACAATCCGAATTTATCACCATGTGATCCGAGTGCCTGTCATGTGGGGCTTTCCCACTGACTTCTTAAATTCACAATTCCTTAACTGCACACAATTGGCTCACCCTGGGCTCATGCATTCCTTTGGGGATGGCTCTGCTTCAGGATAGCATCTTGCAGAGGATGCAAGTGGATTTTGTGCTCCTTTGTGGCATGCAGGTGGTCAATAAAGCCTGAGCCAGCCCTCTCTGCCTGTCTCCAGCTGTGTCACGGGGAGGGGGAAATTTGGGAAATCCCTAGCCCTGCTGGGCATGCAGCTGCTGGGACACGGGTGTGTCTTGCTGCCCCCAACCATTTTAGGGCTGAGTTAGGCTGGTTCAGGGAGAGCAAGTGGGCAGTTTGGTGGGATTTATGGGGTGTACCCCAACCCCAAATATCCCTCCTCTCTCTGCCCCATGCCTACTGATCCCTCCTGTGCCCCTCAAAACCCCTTGGGAAGGGGAGGTACACTGGCCCAACACCAAGCACCCATGACAGTCACTCGCTCACCCTCCCCTGCTACAGCTGGGCAAAGAACGTAAAAGGGGGAAAAAAGTTAACAAAGTCTTCATGGGTAAGATAAAGACTGGGAAAAACACTTCAGGGTGAAACAGGCTCAGCTAAAGTTGCAAAGTGAATTTATTACTCACAAAACCAGAGGAGGATAATGAGAAGTAAAATAAGCCTTTAAACGCCTTTTCCCTCCAGCCCCTCCTTCCTTCCCACTGACAGAGCAGAAGACAGGGGCTAGAGGTTTGGTCAGTCCATGAAAGAGATTTTCTTCCACTGCTCTGGGAGAGGAGCCCATCCCCTGTGAGGCTGTGGGGTCCCTCCCATGGGAGACAGTTCTCCGTGAACTTCTCCAATGTGGGTCCCCTCTGGGGTTCTTCTAAAACTGCTGCAATGTGAATTCCCCCCACGGGCAAACAGACCCCCAAAACTGCTGCAGCATAGGTCTCTTTCCTCAGGGTGCAGTCCTGCAAGAACAGGCTGCTCCAGCCTGGAAACAGGGCCCCTCTCTCCACTGGCTCTCCCACTGGACCACAGCCTCCTCCAGGCATCCATCTGCTCTGTGAGGGCACGTTCCCCATGGGCTGCAGGTGGATCTCTGCATCCCCCTTGGATCCCCAGGGGCTGCAGGGGCACAGCTGGTTCACCATGGTCTTATCATAGCCTGCAGAGGAATCTCAGCACCTCCTCCCCCTCCATGGAGACCTTGGTGTCTCCATGTTGTTTTCCCTCACACATTCTCACCTTCTTCTTTTCTCTGGCTGGAAGCAAAACTCGTGACTTTGATTTTCTTCTTACATATGTCATCACAGAGGTGTTACTGGCCTTTCTCAGTTTTGGCAAGCAGCATGTCCATCTTCAGAGCCATCAGCCATTGCCCTGTTGGACATGCTGGAAGCTTCCAGCAGCTTCCCACAGGAGCCATCTTTGTGACCCCCCTGCTACCTAAAACTGGGTCTTGCAAAACCAATCCACCCCACTATCTGCAATCCTGGGTTTATGGACAGGAACCCCACCCCACCACTCCAGATCTGCTCTTGGGATGGCAGTGAAATGTGGGAAAGGGACACCTCCCAATGGGATATTTCTGGGTCAGCTATAGATAGAAATGTAAGGGGCAAGGGCTAAGGTCAGGGTTTTACACTGAAGGCATGCTCATCTCTCACAGTTACTAAGAAAGGAGCACACAAAGGGCCTGCCCAGTTGAACATCTGCAATTATAATTATCCCTTTCTCCTCTCATTTGCATATCATGTCTGCATGTCCTATTCAGTTTCCATTTAAATTGTAAATGCAGAGAAGAAAATGCTTTTCCTATTTACTAGTTCTTTTTTTTTCATTTCCCATTTTTTATTTTCAGTTGAGAATCCACTCTGAATCTTTACTATGCAATGTTTGAACATTAAAGAGATGTAAATATTTGATAGAAGAGAAATTATTCTCTCTTCTCATGCCTCTGTATTTCTACCCAAGAGGTTAGAATAGGTTACCTAATTGGACTGTCTGGCTTCAAAAACTTCTTAACAGATAAAACTCAGGATTCTCTGCCTCAAAATATCTGATAGCCTCCAGTACTATAACTATACTTTTACTAAAGTATCTAAGGAAGCAAAAGCTCTGTGTGTGCATGGTTAAAAAACTTGAAAACATGTCTTTCCCAAAGCACTTCTGTAAATGTGCCCCAAGGCAAAGGGAAGATAATCACTATGCAAGAACACATGTTGGTTAAACATTTTCCTGGCTTCTCAGAGTGTTTTGTGAAAATTGTGATCACAGTATGTCATTCACCCTTTTTTTCTCAACAAGCAGAAATTACAAAGCCAGGCTGTCTCACAGGACATGGTCTTCTTTATTTTCCTTTTTTTTTTTGGGGGGGGGTATTTTTTCCTTTTTTGTTTTGTTTTGTTTTGGACTCAAACGCAGAGTGGTTTTTTATGTATATGAAGCAGCCAGTTTTAGGAATAAAGAAAAATTGGTCCATCTGGAATATTTACTTATCTTCCAGAACACTTGACACAAGAATAAACACCACCAACTGTTGATCAACTTCTCTGTAATTGCTGTATTAAAAAAACAATTACACTGCACTATCACAATTGTATGAGCATCACCAGAATCTGTGCTGAAACCTGTGCTGCCTTTCATAACTCTCCATAGTTAAAGCTACCTTTGTGAGGTGTGGCTTTGCTAAAACTTGTTAACATTTTGCCAGGAAAGAAGAAAAGGAAATAGGGAATCAGGTTTTCAAGAGTAAATCCACATAAAACACGTCACACTATGCCACAGAACGTATGGCAGAGGCCTGATGTGACCAAAACCCAGCAGTTTTCGCAGCTGAAAACTTTACTGTCAGTGCATTAAACCAAAACTGCTTTGTCCACTCATTTTTTCTCCATATGTTACTGCTTATTTCAGTAATAAATCACACTCACAGCACCATCCCAAAGGATTATGTAATGGACACTGCAAAGTTTTAGGGCTACATCATCACTGAAGTACATCAGCTTGCTCTTGAAGGAAAGAGTCCTAAGTAACATCAATTTTGTGAGTAACTGTAGCAAAAAATAAGAAAAACAAAATCAAATGCTTCTGTCTTTGCAAAAAGAATATAAAAGAAACAAAAAACCCAGGAAAGATAAATGCAGAAATGCTGCCAAATAGAATGCTTTTGCAGAAATAGGCTTTTTCTAAAACTACTTTAATGAAATTTCAAGCTTTCTATAGTTGGTGGCTTTCATTATGCAAAGCCTCTGATAACTACTTTATCAGCTAATTTCTTAGCTTTTAAAATGCACTTTCAGTGAGAAGCAGTGGATGACCCATTTGTCAGCCGGCAAAAATCCATCACTAGCTTGTAAAAGCTGTCCATTCCCTGGTGATTGATGGACTCAAGGATGTTGTTTACAGAAAAGCCAAGTAGATGTTCATGTTAGGGCAGAAGGGCCAAGTGATAAAGATACAAAGTTAGAGCATCTGACAAGGGATGTGCTTCTGCTCCTCTTTGCTATCACTTCATTGTAATTCAGCAACTATTTTATGGCCCATGTCAGTATGCAAATTATCCTGGTTTCATATTTTTCAATGCATAAATTGGAAAGCAATTAACTTAGAAAGTTTGAAAAAAGGAGATACTGTTTGCAAATGGGATACTGTTGAAGTGATGCACTTGGTCCTGTCTTTGCTTGTAATGCCCAACTGGTTATTAAATAGTGAAAAATACTGAATTGCAATGTCTGTACCAAATTTAATATTTCAGAATTATGCATTTTGTATGTGACACATGTTACCTCTTACTGTACACCTAAAAGAGCGGAAATTCTTGTCTGCATCCTTTCCTTCTTCATACGTCCCACTCAACTTATTATGTACACTTTCTGGATAAAAGAAATATAAACCCTGATTCTGCAACAGCTTTACCCCACAGAGAAGGAAATATTGCAATATTACTGTTTAATAAACCCTGTAGTACTACCACTTCTGGGGAAATATTTTTGGAGTTTTCTATAAAACGACTGTAAGACCAGAGTTATACTATGTTGACTCCAGGAAAAAAAGCCCTAAACAAACAAACAACAACAACAACCAACCAACCAAACAAACAAACAAAACCAACTAAGCAATATATGCAATGAACAGGTGGCAGTAAGGATTTGGGAAATTTTATCAGGAGGAGGTGAAGTTGTTGGTTGACTATTCATCTGAGCAAAACACTTGAAAATGTTTCTTACCCAGAATTATCAGAGAAAGCAGAGAGTAAGAAAGAACAGGGCACAACTATCCTTAATTAAACTGAGTGCCTGAGGAGTGTCAGAATTGTGTTCATCCAGGTATAGGTCCCAAGGGCTGAAGGTGCTGTGTGTGTGGACTTTGACTTAAAAAAAACTCCAAAGATCTGCATTCCTGAATCAGAGAGGTTTCCGGCTACATAGAGGAAGAGAAAGAAACACTGAGAGCTCACACGGCTGCTCATGTGACAGTGAAGTGTCCCACATCCAGTAAATTTTCCTCAGCTGGTGTGCCCTAGCAGTCATCATGCTTAGGATTAGGTGAGTATGGGAAACTGAACTTTAATATAACATAACAAACATAACTTATGACATATGACACATAACAAATAACATAACATATAACATAACATACCATAACATAGTGAATGTCTTAAAATGCATAGACACCGTATTTTAAATCAAATAACGTACAATTTCAGTCTCTCTTCTAAGTTCTTTTTGTGACACAAGGCACATCAGGCTGACAGGAAGAAACAGCTTTTACAGCTGGTTACCCTTTCATGACAATGGAGAGAAAGCATTGCCTGGTTGCCTTCTCGGGATGCAAAAACCATAATTTTAAATACCTCTAAAAGTTCAGGAAGTGCTTTGAAATACTGATTGAAACTTCCTGACTGTGTAGAAGCAACTGTGATCTGCCGAACCACATGGAAGGAACGCCTTCAGGACACTGAACAGAGTGAGCTGCAGAAAACTCAAATTAAACTTAACCTAAAAGATATTTATGTGACATACATGAAACTAATTGGATTTAGTCCTTTCAGCCTCTGCATAACCATGTCTTTATGGTTTTGCCCCCATTTTAGCCATGTTCTTAACTTCACATCTCTTATTTTCTTAAGAAGCTATCTGCAAAATAAATTGCTTGTGAAGGTTTTGAAGCTTGAACTTTTGCTCTCTGGGAAGCAATTAGAAAGAAGAATGTAGATACTGAAAATATGATCTCTTTGGCTATCAGGAATGTCTTAGTCCAACAAAGACATAACATTTTCTTAACAACCTGACCTTGCTGACTTGAAATGTGGGGAATAATTTTATGCTGGTGCCATTCCACTGGACTTCCCAAATCCTAACTTATCTGTAATGATTTACATTTAAAAAGAAGAAAACTGCCTTTTAACACGGTGCTGGAGGACACTAAGGAGCTCCAAGGGATTTTTACTCATCCAGAGGCACAGACCAAGTGGAGCACAAACACAAAAGTGAAGTGCATTGATTCCCTGTTACAACACAGCAGGATAACATTGCTGTTTCAGGAGGTTTCTCTCCAGTTGAGGACTCTCAGGCTGAGCTCCACCGTTTAGATTATTATCTGGATGATTCTGCTTCACATCCAAGACAGAGTTACCAGGTGCCTAAAGCCATTATTTGACATTGTTTTGATGCAGTGGGGTGTCTATCCACGTTTACTAGTATTGATATAATTATATTATTTACTAATATATCAGTTTTTAGTATTGTCGGCAGAAAGACAGCATGCAGAAGATTTTGGAAACAAAACTGATCATGGCTTGTTCTAAGGAGTTTATTCACCCTTTAGCTCAAATACTCCTGGGTATTTATCCTAGCAGAGAACAAAAAGCCTGGACTAACAAAGAAGCAAAAAGGTGGCAGAATTGCCCCATTTTCTGTTCTGCCAGTGGTCACAGCAGGGTTGTATCCTACACAGTGGGTTGCAAAGCACCAGGGCTAGAAAAATATACATCCCTCATGCCAGAGGAACAAGTTCATGTCCAGTATCAGCAGAAATAAAGGCAGGGAACATGAGCAGCGCATGAATGGCAGCAATGAGAGGGAGCACAAGCCTTTGTTCTCTTTCTTGTTCCACTAACTATACCTAAGTCAGGCTGCCACAGGCTTCAGAAAATTAGGTACATGTCAAGAACAACTTGTTTAGCAGCATCTCATGCAAATATTCTTCCACGGTGGTCACACTGCAGAAAAGCACACCAAATGCTACCTCTTGTTCAGTCATGTTGGCATCTTCTGCTTCATCAGATCAGCTGCAAAACTGTGCTTCTGTGCTAATAAAGTCTCTCTCACTCTCTCTCCCCCTTTCTCTCTCTCAATAAAACTTTCCCATGGTTTTATTAAGAGTAGGAAAGGAAATCTGATTCATGGCATAAGTATAGAGTGCCTAAAGAAAGCCTGGGGTTTGATTCAGAATGACCTGAAATGAAAGGCTGGAAATCAAAAGGATTAAAAAGTAAGGGGGAGAGGGAGGGGGGGGTGGAAGAGAGAAATAATGAGAAAAAAGAAAGGAAGCAGAAATTTGTAAGAAGCTTGCCAGGATTCATTGCTTCTTGGTGATATTTCAAGCACTCTGTGGTTACCCAAGAGGCTGAGGAAAATTGACTGTGCACATACATATATTCCCTGTGCTTCCCTCATAGGTTCCTGGAGCTGAGGGAATTCAGCCATGCGAGAGTAAAGAGGAATCACTTGCCTTCAGCAAGATCTATAATCAGTACAGATAAGGTACTTTAAACAGACCCTGGTTTTCCCTGGCTGTTGTCATAGCCTGTAGTATTCCACATGGATGAAGGAGAGTCTGAGATGCCTTGGGAAGATAGCATGGTTTAGCTTAAGGTGACTCCTTCCAGTTTTTTTCTCACAGTTCTTTGAGTTATATGTTAATAGCACTTGTGACATCACCCTTAAACCCCCCCCCCCCCCCCCCCCCCCCCAAGAAGTTCTGGAAAGTTCCCTGTTCTCTACCTCCCCATTGGTCCACATTGCTGTCACTCCTCCCCTGTTCCCTCATTGGTTGTTCTCCCCTGATCCCACCTTTGTACCTCCCCTCATCCTTTCACCCATTGGTCTTCAGGTTGTTATATCCCACCTACTCTGGGTTGGTTAAAAACCCTGGACCGTGCCCTGTTTGGGGCTCTTTTGCTCTCCCTGGACCCCTTCAGTGCACCTGTGAATAAACAAGACACTGGAATCCACACAGAGAGCCTCTCCTGCTTTTCTCTTGGTTGGACCTGAACAACTGTCTGTAGGAGTGTCTGGTGCTTGCTGGGCTGTCCATCTTCACCGGTAAGTCACTCTTGGGAAGGTAGCCGTCCTGGTGACATCTGCCGTGCAGCCATAGCTGGTGCCCGAACAGGGATCTCTTCTGGATGACCCCTGAGAGCGTCTCCAGCATGCTTCAGCTCCATGAGTCCTTGCGCTTGGACACAAGTTTCCTCAGAACTCTAGCTCTGGAAGAAGATGGTCTTGATTGTCTGAGACATCCTTCAACTGGCCAGTCAACAGCCCTCTCATAGCATGTCCTGAAGAGTTTGATGTCTCTGGAGGATTGGCTGGAACCGACAGATCCCATGGGTTCTTTCTTTTGGCTTGTATTCTGCTTCATAAGTGCTGCAGCTGGGGTGCTGCTGGGTGCCAGGGGGGCTGCCCACACAAGCTCTTCTTTTCTGTTCCACTTTTATCTGGTGGAAGGGCGACCCTGGTCACTATGGGAATTAAACTGTCCCTCATGCAGTGGGAGATATATGTCCAAGTTAAGGGAGCCCTGGTGTTGGGAGAGATTTCTTTTTTGAAAAGGGATTTAAAGTTTTTCATTCACTTTCTGTTTAAACACTTCCCAGGAATTACTTGGGAGGATGTCCCCAGGATGTTAAGTTCTGGGGAAAGGTTGGGAAATGTTTATACGGGGAACAGGTCAGTGGGAATTTTAATGTCAGGAAATTTTATCCTTTGTTTATTGCTATTGTTAAGTTAATAAAGGAAAAGGGGGAAAATTGGGGCTCTGGTTCTCCCCAGTTGTCTCCTTCCTCCCTCCCCAGTCCTAATTCCTCTTCCCCAAAGGGTGGGTCAGGACATAGAACCTGCCCCAAGGCACAGGGGAACCACCTGCCTCCTGCTACTTCCTATCCCCCTCTGTCCCTTTCTTGGGCTGGCACTGGCCATGCCAGTCTGAGCCCTAACCTCCTCCTTGATCCATTACCCCCTTACCCTACTTCTTATCTTTGTTCATTGAACAAAATGGGCCAAGATGGCATTGGCATCACAGGGACCCCCATCTTGAGTCCCAAGACACAAAATGGTGGTTTCCCTTCACACGCAGCCCTTCCTGCCTTTCCACCTCTCCTTCTCTGAACGTTGCGTTTCATCCCTGCGTCAGGTTTGCAGGACCTTCGCAAGACCAGTGAAGTCCTGGAAGATATGGGTCCTCTACATCCAGGTCTCCCCTCACCCTCCATGCTCCCCAGGGACTGGCATCTCACAGTCTTGGATATCAAGGACTGTTTCTTTAATATTCTGCTTCATGCCAGGGATGCTCCCAGATTTGGCTTTTCAGTTCCACCAGTCAAGCCCCTTTCAAAAGATACCAATGGTGTACTTTACTTCAGGGAATGAAAAATTCCCCTGTGTTGTGCCAAATGTTCATTGCCAGAATCTTACCACTCGTAAGAAGAGTTTTTCTGGAAGCAATATTCCTTCACTACATGTTTGTCATCTTAATTTGTTCAAAGGCAAAGACTTATTTAGACTCTGTAATTAAAAGGACTGTCACAGCCATTGATGAGGCAGGTTTTGAGATCACTCCAGAAAAAATCCAACACACTTGTCCATGGAAATGCCTTGGCTTTTTAATTGGCGAATGGATCATCATCCCTCAAAACACTGCCATCAAAGATGACCCCCAAACATTGAGAGATCTACAAAAATTGTGTGGTTCTATCAATTGGATGTGACCCCTGTTAGGTTTGACTACTGAAGAACTAGCACTGCTTTTTGACCTGCTGTGAGGAGACAATAACCTGGACTCACAGCGTGTCATCACCCCCAAAGCCCATAACGCCCTACAGAAGGGAGCTCATGCCATCTCTACTCATCAAGCTCATCGCTCTGATCCAATTTTACCCTTCCAGTTCGCGGTCCCTGGTTAGTCCCACCACTTCCACGGTCTTCTTTTTCAATGGGACTCCTCCTCAGTAGACAAATTATTAATTACTGAGTAGTTGTTTTTACCTCACCAACCAAAGAAAACCACTCCTCAAGAACTAATGGCCCAGCTTATTACTAAGGCCAGAACCCACCTCTGGACTCTTGCTGGGTGTGACCTTGCATACATTTGTCTACCACTGAACTCAACAAATTAAAAACTCTGCTCCAGACAAATTAACACCTCCAATTTGCCCTTGACAGTTATCCCAGCCAAATTTCTATTCATTATCCAAAACATAAATTACTCAAAGAGATGTTTCATCTGGTCCCAAAATCTTTGAAAAGTAAGACACCACTCAAGACTCTAACTGTTTTTACTGGCGGTTCTGGGAGGTCATCCAAATCTGTGATGACCTGGAAAAATCCAAACACTTAGAGGTGGGAGTCTGATGTTCAAGTTGTTGGAGGATCTCCTCAGATCTCTGAATTAGCAGCCTTTGTTAGGGCCTCTGAGAAATTCAATCAACCATTTAATTTAGTCACAGATTCGGCATATATAGCCTGGATAGCTGAGAGAGTAGAACATTCTTTATTGAAGGAGATGTCAAACCAAAAATAGTTTAACTTGCTCTCAAAATGAATTCATCTTATCTCCCATTGAGAGCAACCTTATCACATAATGCGTGTGAGGTCACACACAGACCTCCCTGGCCCGGTAGCAGAGGGCAGTTGGAGGGCAAACATATTAGCTATGGCAGTCAGTTCCACAAATACATTACCAAACATATTTAACCAAGCTAAACTTACCATCAGTTTTATCACCAGAACATACCTGCACTGGTGCAGATGTTCAAAATTACTAGGCAACAGGCAAGAGCCGTTGTAGCATCATGCTCTAACTGCCAAACCTTCACATTACCATCAATGGGAATCTGAACTAACCCTTGAGGCTTGGGTAGTCTTGAGCTGTGGCAAACTGATATTACACATTACATGCTTTTCAGATGACTGAAGTATGTCCATGTATCCATTGATACCTTTTCTGGTGCCATTTTTGCTTCTGTGCACATGGAAGAGAAAACCAAAGATGTTACAAAACATGTATATCTCACATTTGCCACGTTAGGAGTCCCTCAGGTGATAAAAACAGATAATGATCCTGCCTATATCTTGAAAACACTTAAAGATTTCTTTGACCAATGGGGAATCTGCCATAACACAGGCATCCCTCACAACCCTACCAGTCAATCGATTGTAGAAAAGTGCACCGGGAAATCAAAAGGGTCCTAGAACAGCAACAGGGAGGCATTGAAACTATATCACCAATAGAAGGACTATGTAAAGCCTTATATGTTATAAACTACTTGAACAACTCCTTTCAAGAATTTAATTCTCCTGTCATCAGACATTTTTTAAATAACACTCAAGCCCGCCTTAAAGAAAAACCTCCTGTCCTCATAAAGGACCCCAAAACGAAACAAATTCAAGGGCCCTTTCCAGTAGTTACATGGGGGAGAGGCTACACTGGTGTTTCTGCAGGTGCTGGTCCAAAATAGATCCCTGGGAAATATGTCAAACCTTACTTAGACTCCACCACCACACTTGACCCTGAACAACAGAGCCCTACTACAGACCAAGAGGCTGAAGTTCAAGAAAACACAGTCACGTGGTGCCATCAAAGAAAAATGCAAGCAACCTAACGTCATCACCCGTGTTTTAATAACTCACAGATATTTCTATTAACCCTCTTGTTCATATTCATAACAACTCTCTAGTGTACTGAACCGGCCTTTCTTAGCAAAAATTTCCTCCCTCCTACTACCCTCCACCTACCCTTTACCAGAACCACTTCACCCTTCAGTGTATTTCTCCCCATTATATTTTCCCCCAATTATCCCATCCTTGCCTAAAAAAATCATTTAAATGGGAGAAGTGGAGTAGAAGAAAGGGAAACATGGGAAGCTGAGAGGGAGGTAAAATAGGGAGGGAAAAGGAGGAAAACAGTTGTTACCACCACCAATTTCCCAAACATCTTACATGTTGTAACAATTTTAGGTTGAAACCCAATGTCCAGAGGAATGTCATGATGCCTTTCAATAAGATACTGCTGTTGTCTTGGGTCATGGTCAGCACCATTTCAGCTTGGATCGTGCAACAACCCAAACAAAACGCAGGGGTAAGCCTCGCCAAAATCTTTTAACGAGATTAGCTTCTGCATGACCATGGGCAGCACAGAAGACCCTCTGTCCACATGCCTGGTATGAATTCCCTTTAACATCTAAAGACTACCCTTAAACAGGTAAGAAACCCAACCCTGTAGGCACCTGGGATGAGTGGATGAGGATTCTGCCACAGACACCACAAGAACCTCAGGAATTAGACCTACTGGAGTCTTCTAAAGCATCATTTTATGTACAGTTTTATCACAAACAGCCTATGTAACCTTGGTCTAATGCTGCACAAGCTCAATCCATCGACAGAAAACATGTGACACCCAATAGAAGAGAGTATAATTCAGTCAATTGGTGTAAGTACACCAACCCCACATTATCTCCATACCTTTGGATATGGAGTCCTCTCCATACCCTTAAGGTACTCCCACAGGGTGTGTTTCTTATTTGTGGAGATAGAGTGTGGGCAAGGATTCCCTCCTAACTCCAAGGGGATCCCTGCAGCCTTGGCCAGCTTACTACACTCACCCCAAATACTATATTAATTCAAGATTGGAAACAGAGAGACAAATTGGTTCACCAAAAAAGATCATATGCTGAATTCGATGAAAATTGAGATGACCAAATTTGCAATTGGGATAAAACTAAGAGGGCCGCGGTCTCCATCTTTTTACCCTGGGTTGCTACAGCAAGGGCCTATGGTGAGCTTTCTCAGCTGGGGTGCTGGTGTAGTAAGCAGGCCAACACCACATCTGCAGCCCTCAGTGACCTTTTAGAGGATGAAGAAACCACCAGGCATGCAAATCCACAAAATCGAGCTGCAATAGATTTCCTGCTGCTTGCCATGGTCATGGATGCAAGGGCTTTGAAGGATTTTTTGCTTCAGTTTAATGACACACAGGCAGTCTATCCAAGCGAACATTAAGAAGATGCATGACCAAATAAGAGACATCAAAACTGAGAAGAAAACTGCCGACTGGCGAGATGACTTGTTTGGAGAATGGGGTGTCCCTGGCTGGACAATCTCAGTTATAAAGCGACTGTTCTGGGTCTTAGCAATTGTAGTAATCTCTATAGTCACAGTTTCATGCTTTATGAAGATCATTAAGAAAACTGTAGGTGAAGCTTTTCTACTAAGTTATAAAGGGGGAGATGTAGAATCCCACATGGATGAAGGAGAGGCTGAGATGCCTTGGGAAGATGACATGGTTTAGGTTAGGTAGTTTTTCCCACAGTTCTTTGAGTTATATGTTAATAGCACTTGTGACATCACCCTTAACCCCCCCCCCCCCCCTCCCCAAGAAGTTCTGGAAAGTTCCCTGTTCTCTACCTCCCCATTGGTCCACATTGCTGTCACTCCTCCCCTGTTCCCTCATTGGTTGTTCTCCCCTGATCCCACCTTTGTACCTCCCCTCATCCTTTCACCCATTGGTCTTCAGGTTGTTATACCCCACCTACTCTGGGTTGGTTAAAAACCCTGGACCGTGCCCCGTTTGGGGCTCTTTTGCTCTCCCTGGACCCCTTCAGTGCACCTGTGAATAAAGAAGACACTGGAATCCACACAGAGAGCCTCTCCTGCTTTTCTCTTGGTTGGACCTGAACAACTGTCTGTAGGAGTGTCTGGTGCTTGCTGGGCTGTCCATCTTCACCGGTAAGTCACTCTTGGGAAGGTAGCCGTCCTGGTGACATCTGCTCTGCGGCCACAATGGCCCTGTCCTCAGTGCTGAGCAAAACTCAGTCTTCCATTCCTTCTCACCATGGTCTCAGCATGGGGTGCTGGTGTCTGGTGCTTAAATATTGCACCGGGCAGCTGAGAGGCTCCAGAGCATATTGATTTTGCACCAGGCTTGTCATTACCTGCAGAGATAGCAGTCTCTGGGCAGACCTTTTCCTCAGTTTCTGTTCATTGTTATTAACATGACTGAGCAGGGACTCCCATAAGTGACCAAGTGTTTTTGACCAAAGATGTTGTGGCTGTGGAGGTGGAAATGAGTAATAAACTGGCAGGAACTCCTTGGGTCAGGAAATAAAATCCTATAATCCCAGTCATAAATTACATCAAGTTCTGTCCAACAACAAATTTTCTGTTTTCACCTCTATTAGGAGAGCTATTCTATAACCTCCTTTCTCTAACAATTAGAAATCATCTTCTAAATTGCATCCTAAGCTATTTAATAGCCAGTTGATACCCATTTGTTCTTGTGCCAACACTGTACTCCAGTTCGAATCTTTGAATCACTCTGCTGTTCTCCCTCCCTCCCTTCTTCTTGGAACAAGTGACTAATTAATATGTTGAGAGAAGATGCTGAGAATATGCCAAGTCTCTTCATGTTGAACTTAAGATTTCCCTGTTTTCTTTTCATTTTCTCATCAGACTCGGTGTGTCCTGGAACCAGCCATTTAGTTGTGCACTGTGTGTTGCCCTTTATCATCAATAATGCTCCCTTGGGTCGTCTTCTGTCTGTTTAGGGTTGTGATTAGGTTCGCAGGGAGTTGGAAGGTGTGTGTACTCTGGCAACTTCAAAAATGCACAAGTAGTAAGGGCCAGAGAAGGACCAGCATTTCTCATTTGAGGTGTTCTTTTTCTAAATCTATGAAATTTCTCAGTGATGTTTGTGCTCACCCAGAGTCTGCAACCTTCAGGATTTTTTCAAAATCTTCCTTCTTTGGCCTTTCCCTAATTGAAAGCTTGCTGGCTCTTGGAAGGGTTGTGGGGGTGGGATAGACATAATTATCTCACCTCATTAGCTGTGGTATTTTTTGCAGGCTGTCATTTAGAGGACAGCTGACAGCGCTCCATCTGTACTGAGTCTGAGTCAGATGAAATCTGTGTTGATACAGAAGTCAAAGAGAAAGAAAACGGCACGTGACCTGGAAATTTAGAGAAAATGGTGACCAAGCATGCAAATCTGCATAATTTCATTTTTGTATAGGCCCAAATAAGTTATTGTTCCTGACATGGGTATCCTTTCATGATGTTCCACAAGTGAATGCATTGTGCCAGTTCGCATGGGTGCTGGGTGGGAGCGTCTGCCTCTTTTCTCTGGCACATTTCAGAGGAAGTCACAGAGCTCAAGTCAAAACTGGTGGATGCCATTGGAGAGCTTAATCTTCCCTGCAACACATTTTGGTAAGCAAGGCTCAACACTCCCTGTGCTAATGCTCAAAGCAGAAGTCACAGTCTCCTTCTATCCCTTAGTCCATTAGCCCTTGGTACGTGTAGCACCTCTTATACCAAGTGTTGGTGTGGTCAGGTGGGCAGTAGGTTTTTTTTTTTTCCTTATTTGAATATATTTCTAGATTGATCTGTGACCTCAGTTAGTTGAACATAGCCAAATAACACTTGACATCAGTTCAAGGAAAGCAGCAAGGAGCTGGAAGAGGGATGGAAGGAGATGCATTTGGGCAGCACCTCAGTTTTAAGCTAAGTAATGGGCTCTGTGAAATCATGTGCCTGGGTTCTGAATTCAGTTTTGATGTTGCCCTGCCTTGCTTTGTGTTTAATTTTTTATTTACAGAAAAGGTGACAAGCTGTTTCCAAAGGAATGTGGAGAGAATCAGGGAGCATTTCCTGCTGGGATGGGAGGAGGATGGAGGTTGAGTGTCCATGCAAAGAAAGGAGAACACAGAGCTCTTATCTCTGTGTGGAGTAAGAGATAGCCTGGTACAAGGAATCCAGTGAGGCAGACTGGGGAGCAAGAAGGGGAAAGCTTCCAAAACAATGCATAAAGCCTTTGCCCCTTTCAGGGATGTTTGCAGCAAGACACAGACGCACCTGGAGCGGGTGCTGCTGCACTGTGCTTGCACAACTTCTTCCTTTCTTCAGAAGGAGTTGTGTAACCCATCAAGAATGCAGAGAATTGTGGTAACTCTTGTTTCCAGAACACTGAGTTAAATCTACAGGTGAAAAAACAAGCCACTATTTTTTTTTTTCTGGCATCAGTTATTTCAAAACAGTGGCTTTGACTTTTGTATGATTGTCAGTGACTCAGATGTAAAAGTTTCCTGTGTATGCTGCATTGAAAGTAATAGTCCTTACAAATCACTGAAATCACAAAAAATTGGGAAGATATGATGGGCCATAAAAAGGCAAAAAATTCTTTGAAATGTTAAAAAGAAAAAGGAAAAAAACATACAAAAACCCCCTAAACTGAAAACAGATTGTCATGTGATTAACTCAACGTGGGATTCAGCATGCACACAATGAAAGGGTAGCATATTTAGGTCCGTTACAGTATAATCAGAAAGAGAGTGGTGTTGGCACCCATCAAGGTCCCTGACTTAAATCAGTAATGTTTAAGTTCATTTAGCAGCAGCCTCTGCACAGTGACTTGTCCTTTCCACACTCCACATATACCCAAGTTTGACATACTTGTCACTACTGTGGAAGAAACATAAATTTCCAGACACAAATCAATAGTACATAGGTCCTCTTTGGATCAGGCAAACACAAATCATGCAAACTGAAAACACCAGGACCTGTTCCACAGCAAGGTCACCTACCTTTTACACAGCCCCTTCCCTCAGTAGGAAGTGTTTTATCAAGCAAGAAAACACCATCAGAATAATTTTTCTACTGAGGAAACAGAATTCCGGAGGTCCCTTTGCCAGCTAATGGGGGTGATCCTTTAGAGTACAGGTCTCAGTCTGGTGCTTTAACCTCGAGATCTCAGTGCTTCATCACTGCAGACACACAACTGAGCTGCTGCACAGCTTTCAGCCCCTCTGTTCATGAAAGCTGAAAGCACCCAAAGAGCCTTCTCCTTCCTACATATCTGACTGCTAGTGAAATAGGACAGTGCAAACCCATCTCATGTGAGATGTAGGAGTTGTGTTTTTATTGATGGATAAGTAAAATAGATGGGGTGTGTTGCCCTCAGCCAAGCACACAGAGTAATGGGGGAGAGACAGAAAAAAGGGTGCAAAAGGATGAAGAACGTGTTAGGGAAAATTGGAGAGTTGGAAATAATACATATTGAGAAAGGAACTGGAAAAAATTGAAAAGGTCAGAGTTCCATTCATTCTCGTGGGACCTTTAACTGTTTTGTGTTGGGTGACATCAACACCAGGCAGGACAATTCCTACCACCAGGAAGACTTTCTTCACCACTTTGCACATGTCCACCATCTCCTGCAGCCTGCATTGCCTCTTCAGAGCAAGCTGAAATCTCTCAGTCACCTTCTTATTCTTTTTTACATTAATGGTCTTGAGCATAGACCACACTGAACAGCACCCAGCCTCTGGTTTTTGAGGTGGTTTTCTTCTTTTCGGCAACACAGCACACTATTTGTTGTATTCTCAGAGGCATTTTGAGTTCTTAACTGAGAAGGCTGAGTGCAAAAAAGAAAAGGGTTAAAAACAACCCAGGAAAAAAATATTTGAGGTCTTTCTTTTCCATAAACCAGAAGAGAAGAAGATGAGTCAGAGAAAAGCCCCAGTTCAGAACAGATTTATATCCTGTGAGACTGCCTTTCATGAAGCAAGTTTTAAAGGGCATTAATTCAATATGAGCATTTCCCAAGATCTGTACAAAATAACACTGAAGAAGGAAAATACCATGAAGAGATACGAGCTCAGATTTATCCACTGGGTCAAACACTGGGAAGGGCTGCCCAGGGCTGTCGTGTAGTCACCATTCCCGGGGGGATTTAAAATACTTGGAGATGTGGCACTTACAGACATGGACTCCTGGGGGGCTTAGCAGTGCTTGGATAAAAATTTGGCTTGATATCTCAAGGATTTTTTTCCAAGCTAAATGATTCTGTGATGCCATGATTCTAAACATACATGGGGGAAACCCTTATCCAGCAAAATTTTGAGTGTTTGACTACTCATTACAATATTTATTAGTAATCATTCAAGACTTCTCCCAGAAAGAACATTTATTAAAAAAATAAGAAAACTGAGGAAGAAGGTAACAGTTGATACATTCAGTCCACTTGGGGAGAGACACTGCACAAATATGTCAGTGTTTTCCTGCAAAAGGTTAAAAAGGTTTTTGTTCTGAAACAGCACTGCCAACTGTCAGTTTACACTCCATTAAAAAAAGAAGGGAAGATTGTGTATAGGTTAAAAACAAGACTGTTGTAGGAGGTTTGACTTACATGCAGTCAGTCCAAAATTGTGCCCCTTTATCCCCTTTTTAAGAAACCAGTAGAAAATAAAAATTCATTTTATTTCCCGTGGATGCTGACTGGTTTAGAATTGTTTTGTGTGTGTTTGTTTGTAAGTATCCATACCTTTGCTAACACAAGATGTTATGGTCCAGCAGTGAAGCTGCATAAAACAACCTGGATGAGGGAAAAAAATCCAATAATGTACCATCTTCCTTGTTCTCTCAATTTAATTTAGTTCTCTTTAGGGAGGAAGAGAAAAATAATGGTAGGGGAAAAGGGGAAAGGATCAAGAGAGTAGAACAGTCAAGTACAAGTGACTCTAAGAGAACAGAAACAAATTGCCCAGAGCCTCTTGAAAATGGCTGGGTTTGGCAAACCTGGAAGTTGTGCCAATGAAAATGAAGTGCACTAAACTGTTTATAGAACTTTCAGAAGCAGATTAGGGTACTAGTTTAATAACATTAGACTAACAACATTAATGGCACTGTTTTATGGCACCTGTAACCTAACCAGTGCTAGGTCATAGGGGCACAGCCAGTTTGCCAGGAGCTCCTGGGGTGCCCCAGATGTTTGAAAGACACACAGGGAGCCCAGGCACAGAGAACAACACCAAACAGGCTGTGCTGTTGGAAGGGTTCAGGGTGATCTGTCTGCAAGAGGACGTTAGGAACACAGGAAACAAAGAATGACAGACTCACAGAATACTGTTCTTAAAGAAATGACTGGATGTGGCACTCAGTGCTGTGGTCTGTGTTTGGTCATAGGATGGACTTGATGATCTCAAAGGTCTTTCCCAACCTGGTTAAGTCTGTAATTCTGTGACTGTGTAATAGGCTGAGTTGGAAGGGACCCACTAGGATTATCAAAGTTCAACTCCTGGCCCTGCACAGGACACCCCAAAACCCACAGCGTGTGCCTGAGAGCATGGTCTGAATACCACTCCCCTGGGAAGCCATCTCTTGTCATCCCTCCTTTTACTGAAGGGTTAGGGTCTCTCTCTTTTCATTTCTCCTCAATTCGTGGGGTTAGGGCAATATATGGAACCTTTTAAGTTACTGTTTCAAACTCAGTCTGTTGAATTCAGAAACTGAGTGGCCGTGGGAGGAGGACAAATACAAAATGTTTATTTTGCATTTCATCAGAGAACCAGGCTAAAAAGAGGATTATCAAACAGGAAAGGCTACAATCCTGGAATATTCCCCCCTTATCCCAAGACCTCTTTTTTCTTTTCATTGAATTCTAGCCAGCAATTCCAAACTAATAGTTTGCCACTGAAGACACCAGGCTGCCCTACATTATTTCTTTTTTTTTTCTGTAAATAGACTGATGTTACAGGTCATGGCTTCCCACACAACAAGAAGTAAGGAACTGGAAAAAAAATCAGCCCTGAAGAGGGACAGGGCTACACAGAGGTCCAGGGGATGCTCAGCAGGCTTAGCAGGGACCATCAGGCTCAGCACCGGGAGACCTGGTAAGGTTCAATCAGCGTAGCTCTAAGTAAGTTTCTTTGTTTAGGCTGCGCTAATTGCATCCAATTTAACTTTCCATTTCAGACAATTTTAATTTTTAAATTAGGGTGCCATTGCTGTGCTTGTCATCCAATTGCATTCATTTACATAACTATCCTCGTGTGCATATTTTGAGAGGGAGAAAAGTTAATTTAGGAAAACCCACTAGAAACTGTTTTTGCCTATTCACTTTATCTCTCAGGTTGCAAAGTTCTAAGATTCTTAGTTGCATCTGCTGTTCCAGGGACAGTCAAATTACATCCCACTCAACAGCAGTTAAGGCAGGTTAAATAAAATCTACATAACTCTGCCTGGGGCTGCTTTTGGAGAAAGATCAAAACACAGAGGTTTCAAATCAGTGTCTGGTACCTCTGTGTGCATGAAAACAAAGGCACCAGAGCAGGGAGGACTGGCTATGGAGGGGGTCAGGGCTGTAGTCCAAGTTCGAATTTTAAGGTTTGTACATCCTCTGGGATGCTGGTCCTCCTTCTGCCATGTGTGTCTGAGGGAGAGTCCCATCAAAATAAATATTTTTCAGGATACTGAAAATGTCACAGCCTTTATTGGCTGCCCCAGGAAGGGGCTTTAATCCCCCTTTAATTATCTGCCCTTAAACCTTAGCTGTAGACAGCGTGCTCCTAGTCCTCCTCCACATCTCCAGAACACCAGAGAGAAGCTTTCTGCCTCATGGCGACCCGTGGTGTTATTTCAGTGTTTCTGTAGCAAGTAGAACAGAGACATCTGTGTAATTTTCTAAATCTGTGGCAAAACACGTTGCTTAATTGGCTCTCCTTTGTTCCAAACCAAGCTTTTAAAAATGTTTTATTCATTGGGAGGTTTAGTGGTTTGAACACCAATTACTCACGTGCTTGCAGACCTAGGCAGAGCTAAGAAATACCCAAATAAACCACCTTGCCTGGCCGTAAGAGCTGTTTGGCAGCAAAAGCCAAGTGGTTTATCAGAACATTAGGGTATGCAAATGAGCAACTGGATCCACCTAATTTCACTAGGCAGGCAGATGCAGCCAGCATAAACTCAGTATAAGGATATTGATGGGAAAAACATGTTTTTTCAGTTATTTAAAGCTAGCATTATGTACCATAATTGCAAAACACTTCCACTGCACCTTTTATTCTGTTTTTCTGCTGGTGGAGAGAAAGCAGTGCAATGATTTTAATAAATGGTCGGCCTAGACCATTTATTAAATCCATCAGCAATTTAGTTATCAAATAATTCTAAATACCTCTTAGCTCATGAAAGTTGTTGATGGCACACTGATTGCATTTGTTCTGCAAGAAGATATAAAGAATTCTTTCTGAATTTTTACTGTAGCTCGGGGATTTTTAAAGCAAAAAGCATTGCCATGGAAGCAGGTAAACAAAACTGCACTTTGCTGAACCTTCATCTACCCACAGTGAACACACCTGCACTGAAGGCAGAGAAATGCCCTAGGTTTGGGGCAAACTTGCAACCAAATCTTAAAAAAAAATAGAAATTGTGCAGTCAGGTTCGTTTTGCCTGCTGACAGTTCTGCTAATTAGAAAATAAAGACAATAAATGAGATGCTTACCCACTGTTCGTCAGTCACGAAGAGTGACGCAGTGATCATGTGTGGGCTTTTAGTAGTGTTGTTATTTAGCTCTTCTTCTTTCCTTTGGGTGCCTCAGGTCCCAGTAACCAGAGAAGGTCCTCCAGGAGTGAAGGGGCTTCTCAGTTGTGGGGAAATCAGTTTGACCAGGGGAGGGGGATGCCAGGGAGTTGTGTGCCCCCTTCCTGGATGGCCCACGCCCGGGATTCCCCAGGCTTGTGGTCCTGCCCCAGCCTGCAGCTCCCCTGGCCCCGTCCTTGTGGATGGCAGGGGAGCTTTGCTCAGGAACAGAGAGAGGGAGTGGGGCTGGACCCTTCCTGGGAATGCTGCCCTGAGGAGCTGCTTGGCAAGAGACGCAGAAAATGAGAACTGTATTGAAAGAAATATTTGATTTTGGGGACAGTGAAGTGAGCTGTGGCTGGAGCAGGCAAGCCAAGATGGCATTTCCACAGCAGGTACTGTCTGTGGGCTCTGATACTTTGCAGTCTTATAAAAACTAAAAATAAACAAAAAACCTTCTACTTCTACCAATTCATGGACATACCAGTTAATACCCCAGTTCCAAACCAAAGCTTTTACTGCCGTCAGTGAAAGCTTGCATCTAATGCCACATTTAAAAAAATATTAATATACTAGAGTGTATCATCAGCATTTAGCTTAGCAACTCACAAAGGTGTGGACAAATGACTGCAGATAAGAGCAACTTCCATCATTGTTTTGAAAAATTTCCAAGTAATTGGTTTGACAATGGTCCCTAGAGGTGTATCTATTTCTTCCCAGTGTATATATATACATATTAAACCAAAATTATTATGCTGTTATTTCCAATGAGATTTTTCAGCATGACCTAAGGGACTTACCAGTGTCTTATTAATAGTTTCTAGGAAATTAGTACCTACTAAAGACCACTGGGAGCTATTAGCCAAAAAACATTGATAAGAAATATAATGCTATTAAAAAAGAAATTGCCCAAGCAAAATGGGTTATTTTTAACAAGAGAAGCATTTTCATTGGTCAGATTGATCTAAACTGAAGCATTATGTTGGGAGTTTTTTTTTTTTTTTGATTTTTACTTTTGCCTGCGCCTGAGATTTTTCCTTTGAGTAATTTACACAGTTCAGGTCCCTTTCAAGGCAAGCACCTTGAACACCTGTGGGGCTGTCTGTATATCTCTTTTTTTTCCAGGGGAAGTGACTGTGTCCAGCTTTGTCTCCACTTATGCTGCACCTCAAGCACCTCCTGACATGGGTGTGTAGTGCAGCATGGGAGTCACCTGCTGGCCCTGTGTCAGGGAAGAAATGAGTTATTCAGGGAGCTCAGCCCACAGGAGACAATGAAGAGATAAAGCAAATGAACTCTAATTCCTGCCTTCCTCACAACATTTTAGAGGCGTGATTTGAGGTGTGCTGCAAAACAGAAGAGTGCAGATCTCAGAACGTTTGGTGTGGTTGTACTTCTTGTTTAACAGTTGGCTTTTCCTCTGAAGATCTGGCTTTTACAGTGAACTACCAGTGTGCTGGAATTTCTGCCCCATGGAAAAGCATCTGCTTTTATGCTGAGACCCTGCACCAATGCACCCTGTCTTGTACATCCTTGCTGTCTCCTTACTTTAGTTTTATTTCAGCATATTCTGAAGTTTCCTTCTTTTCCCAAAGTCTGGGGCTCATCCTCTGCTGCTCCCGAATCCTCACTCTCCCTAGACCCTGGCCAGCACTGCCCATGGTCACTGCAGCCAGTGACAGCCCCTCCTTGCTGGCCACCAGTAGGTGCAGCTCTGTCTGTCCCTGCTTGGTTCAGGAACTGAACACTCTCCATCCCTGACACACTCCAAAAATACCCCGGTGGCTCCTGTGCTGCTTCATTTCCCTCCCAGCCAATGCCAGAGATATTCAAGTCCCACAGGAGAAATGGGACACAAGCCAAAGGCTGCTGGTCAGTAGCAGCCCCCATGGAAGGAATTGATGCAGGGCAGGGGCTGCTCCTGCCCTCTTTTCCAGCTCTGCCTCTGCCCTGTGCCACTACAACAACTCAGAGAAGTGGCTGTCATGAGGCGGCGCATCGATGTTGTGGAGAAAAGCCATTATTCTGCTCAGATGCTCTGTGGGCTTTCATGCAGGCTGATGCTGTTTCCACCAGAGCCTGCAGAGTGCTGTCACCTTCACAGCCCAGCACAGACCAAAACCCTGACAGGAAAACATCCCAGGTGTGGTGTAGCACACATCCCTGCCTCCCCTGTTCCATCATAAGACACTCAGTACATAGGAGGGGAGCATTTAATTCTGCTTTGGCAATAGGATTTTGAAACTTCCCAAAGCCACACTCCACTGGGTTCATCAGTTCCTACAGGATTACAAGATAGTTTGAGGCTTTCCCTGGCATGAGGTGGGGTGCCTGTGACATTTCTTGATGACAGGGAACAAGGACAACTATAATTCCTTTTCAAATAGTTATCTCAAAGCCCTTTGAAATGCTGTTCGCAATTATTGAGACACAGTTAAAAATAGAGAAAAATTATCATAATTAGTTAAATGCCAGTGTTTCCCACAATTATTTGACAGAAAAAAAAGTGAATGAACTAGTTGAAATATCCCAAAATATTACTATCAGGCACTGTTGGTAGCAATTCTCATTTATATAATTCAAATTATAATTTTAAAATTAATTTTACAATGTTGCAAGTTTACTGTATAGATTATGAAATTGAAGCCTTTATTCTCCTGAAGGGAGAATGTCAGGGCTTTCCAATGTCAACAAGGCAGTGATGTGTTTTCTTGGGTGTCCCCATCAACCTAATCAAAATGTATTGAGCTGTTTCTTTTCGGAAGTATAAAGCAGGAACAAAGAACACAACGCCAGGCTACAAGTGCTCCTCTGCTGCCCCATTCAGTCTCTCTGCTCTGCCAAGGTGTAATTTTCTTCTTAGCAAAACCCGGTATCTTTTCATGAATTCCCTGGAACTTCAGCCATAATGGCTTTGTCTCCAGTATGTGACTCTGCTTCACAGCTTTCCTTCATCAGCTGGCATGCACTGCTCCTTGGCCCCATTAATCTTATTCTGTGCCTATGGATGACATAGTCTCTCCTCTCAATGCAGGGCCCTGTCTGGGTAGGCAGTGAAGTCATGATCAATAAAAACTCCTGTCCTGTGCCAGACAGTGACCATCACCAAGTCCTGAAGTTCTCAGTGTCAGAAGGGACCTTTGGAAGTACCTGGCAAAGTTGCTGTGTCACAGCCAGGCCAACAGGAGCAGGCACTTGCCCAGGATGAGGGTCCCACAGCCTTTCCAAGCAACCTTCCCAGCTGTGGAGAGCAGATGTGACCTCTCTGCCCTGCTGTGTCCCTCCTGCCATGATGTCCCTACGATGTGTTGGGAAAAAGTCCAATTCCCTCATCCTTCTCCTTAGCCCGGGAACAGCCACTGCCTTCCCCATGTGCCCACTTCTGACTCCCCACCAGACACTGTCCCCTCAGGGCACACGGCTTGGCACAGGGCTTAGCCCAGGCTGGCTCCAGGCACCCAAAAATCCCCTGAAAAATCCCTTGGGGAGCCCCAAGCCATACCTTGGATGTCAGAGCTGTCAGAGAAGTGCCAGGAGTGGGCAGGGACCTCTACAGGAGAGGGAGGCTCTAGGAGTGCAGGCCTCAGGCTGTATTCCCAGTGCCACAACCCAGCTGACAGGCACTTGGCCACCCTTGCCACAATGTCACAGCCACCCCCTCATCATCATCCTGTTGCAGAGCCTCTCCAGCACATCTGCCTTCCCAGGCTGGCTGCCCCACCCAAGGCTATGGCGCTGCCCACGCTGGGTTTCTGTGAGGTATTTTCAGGGTCCCCCTTTGTGGGGAGGAAAAATGAATCTGACTCCATATCCTTAGAAGGCTAGTTTATTATTTATGGTTTATATTATATAAAAGAATACTATACTAAACTATACTAAAGAATAGAGAAAGAAAGAATACAGACAGGAATAGAAAAGATAATAATGAAAAACTTGTGACTCTTTCCAGAGCCTCGATGCAGCTGGACCAGCTGTGATTGGCCATTAACTCAAAGCAATTCACATGCAGCTAATAAAACAATGACCAGTTGGTAAACAATGCCCAAACCACATTCCAAAGCAGCAAAACACAAGAGAAGCAAATCAGATAATTATTATTTTCATTTTTCTCTGAGGCTTCTCAGCTTCCCAGGAGAAGAAATCCTGGTAAAGGGATTTTTCAGAAAATATGACAGTGATATTTTTCTGCCCATCTCTGCCTCCAGCCTGTCAAAGCCCCTGTGGGGATGATGGGTCCTGGGGGAACCACCCACTGCTGCCGGGTGCCTCTGCTCCATCAGCCCTGGGTTTCAGTGGTGCTGCTCTAGCACATACCAGTGACAGCTTCCGAGAGGGCTTCTTGCCCATGTCGCACTCACCACACCGGCCTGGTGACTGCCACCCCTGTGACTGTCACCCACCCTGCAGGGTCTTCTAGCTCCTGAGTGACTTGCTGTATTTTCTTACCCAGATTTGCCACCACCTCCCCTCTTGCAAAGCCTTTGTAACAGCACACCAAGTGCCAAGTTCTGCTCTTGCCACGCCCAGATGCCCTCAATGTAACTCCCACATTCAAGGAGATCATCCTAAATTCTTCCTTCAACCTGCACTGTGAGGTTACCTCAAAGGAGAGAAAATCCCACCTGGTAGAAATGCCAAGTCCTTTCTTTCAGAGCAGCACCAGAATCTCTGAGTTATTTAGAGACTTTCACCAAGTGGAGAAAATCAGCCCTTGATTTCTCTTGGCTTCCTTGTCCATCCATGTGCATTCCAGGAGAATTACTGTTTAGTTAAAAAACCCGAAAACACATAGTTCTGTTCCCTACAGTACCATTTGGGTTCTTTATTATTTTTATTTTTCTACAGTATATACCACTGCAAGTAACAGCTTGCAAACATTCAAAAGCATCAAGGCTGGCAGTGCTACCTCGCCCCCTTTTGAAATACAGTTGACAGGATAAAAGTTGTGTCAGTCACAATTTGCTCTAATCATAGACACTGAGCCATAATATTTTAAGTTTTAAATGTGTCCTGGACCATCTATGAAGTTTGACAGACTGACATCCAAGAACACTGATGCCTTTGAAAAATAAAAGAGCCAACATTTTTTACTAACTTTTCTCCTCTTCTAATGTTGCATACACTCATCAAAAAGCTGGTTTTTTATGAAGATCTGATTCCCTGAAAACCATCCATGTCAAAAAACAAACAGCTGTGGAGATCAGTGAAAAACATGTTTCAGTGGGAGCTGTTTGTTATAAAACTCAGGGTATTGTAATAAGCATACCTAAGAAATATATAAAAAGTGGAGAAAAACTCTAGTTCCCCCTCTGTGAAGCAGCAATTACTGCAGAGTAATGCTCTGGAGCCTCAGGCACAATGTTGCTATGTTGGGAACCTGAAATAAAAATTTCTGTCCACATTTTCTGTGATGTTTGCTATACAGGCACAGTAAACAGGATGAATGGTCTGGCACATGAGTTCCTCTCTGCAGTTTAATAGCCTGAGGTATATCAGCTGTCTAACTGTGTAATCCAATTTCACAAAACACCCAAGAATTATGAAAGATCCAGCCTGTAGTTGTGGAAACTGGTGTGAAGCAATTTAGGTAGCTGAGACTGGTCTGGCTGTATTAAGTATAGTTATGTGCAATATTGCAATACCTTTTACTTTTCCCATGTCTACCAGCAGTAATAACAAAATATTTCCATTTACAGTACCCTGGATCAAATACATTTCATGCTTACTTGGTTTTGATTTGCTTAGGAACTCTGCAACTTTTATTTAGAATCTGCTTCACTCAAAGCGAGATTTCCTCTCAAGTTAACAAATCTTGGATCACACCTCAGCCCCTGAATTGTGGGAACGTTATCTGAATAATTCTAAAGAGAAATTTACATGCTTACTTAGAACTTATTTTAGACAAAACCAGGTTAATTTTATTCTAGATAGAAAAATTATTTAGACATAATTTATTATTTTAGAAAGAAACAGGTTAATTTTTAAAAACCCTAAAACAAACTAAAAAAAAAAAATCAAGTAATTTTACCACTTTTAGTATTATCATCTCAAAAGGGATTTTCCAATATCACTTCCAAAATTTTCCAAAATAAATACAACAGTGTGAAAAATGAATATTATATTATTAGCTCTTTGCAAATATTAAAATGAATACTGTATGTGTTATGTTGGAAAGTTGTGTTGTATTAATTTTTTGTAGTTCTGTATTAAGAACAGCACAAAGTAGTGTGATAAATATAGTTCTAGGCAATAACGTAATGTTAAAATAGGAACTATACGATGTAAGATACTTTTTGTAACTACTTCAAGGAATGGATAAGATAATCAAGAAATTCTTTGCACAGAGATAACAGCAACAAGACACCAAGACTCCAAGAGAAGAATTATTTCCTCCTCATTGGGAAAAGCCAGAATTCGTGAAGATCAAGGTGATTGATTTACAAGATGAGGGGGGGAAGTTGACAATAAACAGAAAAATCCCTAGTTTGAAAGGAATTGAAAGGAATGTTCGCATCATGTATGAGATATATGAATGTGCAATAGATATATGAATATTGCTTTTAAGGGTTAATCCTTTGTTAGCAAAAAATGTTCTGTGGCAGAGCACAACACCCAGACATCCATAATTCTTTGTTTTTTATTGTCCTTTATTATCCTAACTCTGATTGCCCAAATTCTTATTGTCCTAATTTTTATTACTATTTTATTACTATTAAACTTCTAACATTTTAACACAAGTGATTGGTGTTTTTCGCATACATCCAAACCAGTACCACGAGTTAAAAGACAGTGACAAAAGACAGTGACAAAGTCTAGTCTAAAAGAAATTACAAATTATTCCACCTGCTTTCAAGAGTTGCCATAAATTCTCCAGTTTATTGAAACAAACAACAACAAAAAAAGTTCATTAGGGAGGGACTAAAATTTCACCCCATTTGTTGCACAGCTTGGGTGGAATTTAGGAAAGAGAGGCGGCAGCTCTCTGGCCCACACGGTGCTGCTGGCAGAGCCGCTGCTGCCTACTCCAGGCTCAGGCAGGCCCCTGAGCAGCCTCGCTGCACGGCCAGAGCCATCTCGATGCTGCAGTGCAGGCCAGAGGCGCCGCTCAGCCGGAAGCTGCAGGACTTGCCGCAGGGCAGCGCCGTGAGCTGGCAGTGGCGCGACTGCGGCAGGAGCAGCCAGGCCGACAGCACCAATGTTTGCACCCAGCGGGTCACTTTCTTGGCATCCAAGTAGGAGCCCGTGCAGAGGGTGTCCATCAGGTACCCGTCCTGGCCACCGGAGGTGTGCAGAAAGCACGTGTGCCCCAGCAGCTGCTCCCCGGAGCACAGGCACTCCAGCGCCACACGGATGCGCCTGGCTGGCGGCCACTTGGTGCTCTCCAGGACGAAGGAGTGGCCGGGGGGTGGCCGCAGGATGACCAGCGGGTGGTAGGTGCTGCTGTGCTCCTGGACACCACAGGCTGCAGGGCTGGTGTCCATCTCAACAGCTGGGTGCAGCTCCGGCATGAAGCTCCTCCTGGAGAGCACTCGGCAGACACCGAGGAGCTCATCCACCAGCTCCTGCAGCACCTTCGTGCTGGGCAGGCCCTGCTGCAGAATCACAGAAGAGCTGGGCTTGGGAGTGACCTTTATGGACCATCCAGTGTAACCCCACAGCAATGAGCAGGGACATTCCCAATGAGATCAGGTTGCTGACAGCGCACTCCAGCCTTATCCTGGATGTGCCCAGTAGTGATGGGCTGCCAATGTGCAGCCAACATGCTGCACCTGCACCCTTGTCCTTCTCATGCTCACTGACCTTCTCCTTGCTGCTGGATGCCTCCTGCCTCCTGCAGCTGGCAGAGCCATGCTTCCATCTCCTGACCAGCCAGAAGGCCAGGGAGAGCAGAAGAGCCTCGGTGACCAAAGGCAGCCATGGCAGCTGCCATAGAGAAAGGAACAGCCTTTCCATGATGGACTTGTCCTCATGAATCTCCTGAAGGAGCTGGGTCATTTCCTGGTGCAGATATTCCTCGCGCTCCAGCATCCGTTTAACATCATCCTTTTCTATTTGTAGGTTCAACTTCTGCCCACCGTGGGTGGCTAACAGGGCCAGGATGAAGGCCACTGTTGGAGACATGGCCTAGTGGGAGAAAGGGGGCTCAGCTTGTCTGGCTGGGAGGGATCAGGGGGCAGGTGGCACCTGGAATGTCCCCAGAGCCTCTCTGGGCACCAGCCACGCTGACAGCCCCAAGCCCCTCTTCCCCCAGCCCTGAGGACAGTGCCCTGCCCTGAAGGTCCCAGCTCTCCCTCTGGCTTTAAACCCCCAGGGCACCTTTCCCAGCCCCCAGCCAGCCCAGCTGTCCCCTGTGTGTCACTCACTGGCTGCAGAATCCAACTGCCCGGTGCTGCCCCTGGACACAGGTGCCAGCGTGACCTGTCCTCTGTGATGTCACAGCCAGCAGAACCATGTCACTCAGCTGCCAAGCTGGCCGTGCCCCTGCTCCCAGCTCCCATTGTGACCCGTGCCCTGGCATGTCACAGCCCCCAGAGCCCTGGTCCCCACTGCCAGCCTCAGCGGCTCCTGGGCATCCTCAGCCTGAGTGCAAAGGCAGCCACAGGAGCCCCCCAGGGCGCTCTGGATCCAGACTGCAGACACCCTAAAGCCAGCACTGAAAGGGACATGGATGGGGACTGCAGCTGGATCTTCAGTGCTCACCACCCCTGACTGCCCTCTAGGTGAACACAAACCTCACCTGCAGCACCTTGAGCACATTTCCTCTCCTCCTGTCCTTTGTTTCTTGGGAGAAGAGATCCATCCTCATCCAGCTACCCTCATGTCTGAGAGTTGTAGAATTTGCCTGGAGCACCCAGCAGCAAACCAAAGGGCAAATCAACACTTTGTGAGTGTTGGGGAGTTCTCGCTAGTGCCCCACTGCTCTCTGCTGCAATGGCAGTGCCAGGCTCCTGGGAGAATGGGGACGTTTTCCTCAGACCATTTCTTGTTTGTTTATCTGCACCAACTCTGCACACTGAGATTTGAGACTGCTGAGGTTCATTCTTCACAGCACATGTAATTCTGGACTTGACACTCAAGTGGTTCCAGGCTTTGGACAGTCCTCACCTGGCCCGAGTTAAAGCACAGGAATGGCACTTTGTGGTATTTTCTGGGGCTCCGTGTGGCCGGAAGGAATGAATCTGACTCTATGTTCTTAGAAGGATAATTTATTATTTTATGATATTATATTATATTAAAGAATACTAAAACTATACTAGTGAATAGAGAAGGAATACTTAAAGAAGGCTACAAAGAATGTTAATGAATCTTGTGACTCTCTCCAGAGTCCAACACAGCCCGACTGTGATTGGTCATTAAGTTAAAAAAATTCACATGAAACCAATCAAACAATCCCCTGGTGGATAAACAACCTCCAAAACACATTCCAGAGCAGCAAAACACAGCAGAGCAAATGAGATAATATTGTTTTCCTTTTTCTCTGAGGCCTCTCAGCTTCCCAGGAGAAGAATCCTGGGCAAAGAAGATTTTTCAAAAAATATGAAAGTAACAGTACATTCCTGGGGAAAAGTCCTCCTCTTTCCCCCCAAACCCCCTCAAATTTGAGTTTATTGATAGTAAACAATTTCTTAAAACTCCCAATGATCTTATTTAAAGAAAAAAAACCCCAGGAAAATTAGCCCAATAAAGGAACCATCACTTAAAATCAATTTTCAAATACGTACAACTCTTGAAATTTCACTTTCTCTGAAATGTCACCTCTACTACCATGAACAAATCACAACAGCCTCAGGCCAAGTGTTGACACATTTAGCAGTGTAGCACAGCCACCATACAGTCCTCTGGGACATTCTCATGAGCCTCCTTCACTAATTCCTAAGAGAACTGAGAATTAAGCACTAGAATTTTTGATCCCATTCATCAGCATGGTTGATATTCTGCCAGATGTCCTCCTGAGTCAGACTCTGTGTGTGAGCTGAGCGCAGCTGAGCATCATTCCCTGCTGCCATGGTGGATGGACACCATTGTAGCTCTTGACTGGCATCATCTTGGTAATCCAGCCTGGTTTAACACAGCAGATCTGCACTGCATGAGGCACCAGTATGACAAAGCTGGGTGAGGGGACAGCGAATTAATGTAAGATAGAAACCTTTTAGAGGTACTGTGTTGATATTCCTGCCCTCTCTTTCTGTCTCTCTCTCTCTCGTACGCACACACAGAGACCTCTCACACCTCCCACATCTCTCAAATATCTGTCTCTCTGTCTGTCTACCATCTATCTATCTATCTATCTATCTATCTATCTATCTATCTATCTATCCATCTTTCTCATAGGAGAAACTCTCCTTACTTGCATAAATCCATCAAATCATACCCACACAAGCAGAAATATTAGAAGTCACTAAGGAAAATATTGTAAAATATGACTTGGCAGAATGACTTAAAAGGCTGTAGGGCCCATTCCTGATGACTGACCACAGAGTTGCTTCAAGAAAATAGTTCTTGATGATGTTCTCTGTGTGGGCATCCACACAGTTCTGGGAAGAGTCATATATGGGTGAGATTGTCCAAATCCTGCTCCGAGTTCAGATGCCTTCAGCGCACAAACATGAAAGAAAATAATTTCAAGTTTCATAAGTAGCATAGGTAAAAATCAATGATCTATGGATATGGAGGACAAAAGCAGCAGAGAAATTTTACTTTTGATGTTGTAATGTGCAGTGAAAACATTCACAGCCTGTTTTAAGAGTATTTTACAATAAGGCTAAAAATGTGGTGGTTTGGTAGTTGAGTTTTGGGCAAATCCCCAGATGCTTGGATAAAAATCCCCTCCCTTTTCTCTTGGAGTAACTGCAAGCTCCCTCCTAGTTTCCCCCCTGCCCCAAGCACGTAAAAGCTACAGTCAGCTCAGGATTTTTTAAAAAGGTAATGAGAATTGATCATTTTTATTACACAAGTTTAAGGATTTTTCCCCGTGAATTAGGGCACTTCAGAGCAGTTTTTCAATAGCAAGCCTCACAGTCTATTCTCACTGCTAATGAGGAAAACAATCCTCAAGAAACGCTCAGTGGGCTCAGCGCTCTCTGTCCCTGGGATGTTTGGGAGTCCTAATGAGCTGAATACCATCCACTGACAGCTTGTGGCATTATTTGCCTGTTCCTGGGGCTTCTGTCAGGTGTGAGCCCTCTGTGCTGAAGATTTATTCTTTCTCTGCTGTGATCAGGAGATTTCAGTCACAGCTCTGTTCCTGCTGGCACGGTCAGGGCAGCCCTGCCCAGCACCTTTTGGCAGGTGAATTTCAGACCTGTACTGATTAAGTGGCAAAGACAGTTACCCAGGGGAATAACCACCCTGCTTCTAAAATAAATATGCACTGATCATCCCCCAATCCCTATGTGCCTAAACACAAGCAGTTCTGATCTTAAGTAAAGTCACAAGCCAGTGGTTTGACCTCAGAAATGCTAGTTTCTGTGCTTCACTATATGATAGTGGTTTCGGGGTTTTTTTGTTTGTTTGTTTTGCTTGAGTTTTTAGTGTGGTTTGTTTTTGTGGGTTTTTTGGCGTTTTTTCTTTTTTAACTTTGGATATGTATAGCATCAGTTTTTTTATCAGTTATTACCACTGGTCTTTCTGAGAAAAATAGAATGAGATAGAGAGAGAGTGTTTGGGTGTGTAATCTCTGGTCAGAAGCAGTGTCCTCCCTTACACCTGGCTCAGCTGTAAAACTCCCCTCCACGGGAAGGCCACACACAGGACATTGGTGTGAGAGGCAGCTGAGGAAGAGTCATAAACCATCAAAGACCCAAAAGTGTCCCCCAGACTCATTCCTGAGGCTCCCAGAGCACTGCAGGTGATGCAGACCCAGCCTCTGTTGCAAGAGACTCTGTCAGGCTTTTCCTCCTCAGAGGAAGTGCCTGCGCATTCCCACCTGTGATCCATTGAACTGCGTGTTTTGTGGGACACTCACCACTGAGAACAGGAGAGGAACGATGGGACTCTGGAGTGGTGATATTTTTTGCTTAATCTGTCTCTGTCACTCTCTTTCTCCCCCTGCTTTTTTTTCCCGTTTCCATCTCTCTCTTGCTCACATTTACTGTTAAATACAATCCATACTATTGACTTTGGCATATGGTCTTGTTTGCACCTTAACTGGGCAGAGGCTTCTCTCTAACAATTTTAGTAACTGGATCATAACAAATAGTCAGCGTAGACTTTTTTGTGGAATATCATATATCACCAAATGTCTCTCTCTAAGGAGTTTATAGTGGCTCAGAGCTCTGCTGTTGGTCTTCCTTAAGTGTCAAATTCTTCTGGTCTTAAAACACATGGAAATTCCTTTTTGCCTTTTTAAACATACTACACAGGTAACAAAACTTTGCATCCTTAGGCACACTCAGGGCAGCCAAAAAAATCTGAGCTGTTGAGGAAATGCATTCTGCATAACAAACTGTTGATATTCTATGGAGTTACTGCAGTTTGAAAGTTTTCGTTATTAGTGGTCCTTTTAGGGATCAGATTTATTACAGTGAGAATTAAGAATTCCAGAAACACTTTTCCCCCCCCTTAAATTAGGGACATTTTTTGTTTTTCTTACCCCATCTCAGACCTGTTGTGCTGGCTGTTGAGGATTGTTTGCAGGAGCTGGGCCAGATTTTCCTCTTGGTAGATTATTGCACTTTCCATCAATCAGTGCTGCAAACTTCCCACTGCAAGCACAACACACATACACAGGGCAAATACTGTGGGTAGGATCAGCACCACAAATAGTTGCAGGAAATTTCTACTTTTCCATGTGACATTAGATTTCTCTCCACAATCTAAAGTGTCTGGCACTGACAGACCTTGGTTTCACGTCTATCCAAAGCTCCTGGTTTTAACCCAGCAGAGGTACAATCTTTTCGCTGGAACTCTAGCCATGGATTTATTTAGTACTTCCCTGGAACAGAACCTTGTGCCACATGGAACAACTTTGAAGCTGGGTCTAACTTTAAAGTCAGCCCTGCTTTGTGTGGTGGTGCTGGACAAGAACATTTAGAGATTGCTGCCAGCTGGTCTTGTCCTCAGTTTCTGTGGTTGTAGAACTGCATTGTCCAGGGACTCCAGTGGCACCAAGGCTAGCTGAGCACTTGCAGGTTTAGCCATCAGAATGTTCTTTATTATCCCCTCTCAAAATGCTCAGTCATGGTCCGATCTTTCTTCAGCAGAACTAGAAATAAAAGGTACTTCTTGCCATCTCTGGTGATGTGACTCCTCTTCATGCCAAAATGCACGGATGGCATTTGGTCACCTCATAAAAGATGATGAACAAATATCAAAATGTGATTATTGGTGTCCTAAACACAAGTGTGAGACACAGTGCAGAGAAGTGGGAAAAATTTTTACTTTCTGGACGTTAATAGTTCTTCAATAAAGAAAACTTTAAAAATTTGATTCTTATCTCATTTTAGATTTGTCTGTAGAGGAAAAATAATGGTTGGAATTAGTCATATCTTTCAATTCACAGCAAGGACATAACTAACAATTGGCACATAGCAATGTCAGCTCCTTAGGGAGCATCCTGTAGGTAAATATGCCACACATGTAACACCAGCAGCAGACAAGAGAACAGATGCAGAGGCTGGAACCTTTGATCACCTGAGGATCCACAGGATTCTCGGGCCTCTATTTTTACATAACCATTAGTTTTAAGACCAGTTACTGCAAAGCAGAAAAGAGAAAATTCTGCAAAGAACTCTACTGCTCTTACAGTCTCTGAGCACCCTGAAGTGGTGGGTGTTCCTGAGTACCAGTTCCACCTGGAATATGCCATCACACCGTTCTTCCCAAGTTTAGAACTGCATCTCCATACAATACTCTCTTTTTTTCATGTTTCTTGAGTGATCAAGCACACATTTGCTCCTGAAATGCTCCTTAAAGGCACCTGACACTTTTGCTTCAGCCCTAATAGGAGATCACTGTGTAGCAAATGACTGCATTTAATTTCTAGCAGTATCTCAGCATCTCAGTGCAACTAGCCTTACATAAATCACACAAGAAACCAAATGATAGCTTTTCTCTCTTTTATTTCATCCTTTTTGTTTCATCCTTTTTGTGTTTTTTTACTAATTTTTTAAGGCTCCTGCTATTAGAGAACAGCCAAGTAGCACAGGCTTTATGTCATTACTTGATAGAGGTCCAAGTGAATGGACACCAGCCACGCTTAGCACCTCAGAGCAGAGAAGTTTGAAGAAAACACCTTGTGTGGTGTTTCCTTCTGAAGTGAAGGAATGCCAGATGCAAACTTAGTTTTCACATTTGTGATTTAGTATGTGCCATAGTCCGAGTCCGAGGTAGCTGAGTGTGGTTCTGGGAAGGGAGGAAATGTAAATAACTTCAAGCAAGCTCTACAGGAAGAGGCAACTATTTTTTTTTTCACATTTGTAACCTTATTTATATTTTTAGAACATCACAGCTATAACAACACCATTATTTTGCCTTCAAAAAGAATTCTGTGAGTACCTGCATTTAATCTTGGGAGGCAGAAGGAGCTACTTGTATTATAAATCATGTGTGACTTTCCAACGGCAGGAGGCTTTAAATTTCATTAATTGTTCAATGCCAGAGAAAAAGTCTTCATCAGACACTACAGGGTTATATGAAAGAGCTTTTAGGCACTGTAAAATCATCTTTATCTATAGAATCCAGTGCAGGTCTTGCCAACTTCTCCCAAATCTGTTGATGTGTTTCTGTGTAAGACATGCTCTTATTGTTCCTCCTTGACTCGAGGTCATTTTACACTGCTAATGCCCCACATTGCTCTCAAGTGCAGGTGGATAACTCTTTTCTGGAAATACAGATTATCTCTATTTCTGTATCTAATTCCAGCACTGATGGTCTCTTGGAAAGCTGTAAATTTTCTTGGCCATCCCCTGGTACTGAACATGTCCCTTTTCCCTTTCTCCTGGCCCCTGCCTGCAAAATGCACAAAGAAATGGTTGATTTCATGTGAACTGGAGCACTCTGCCCATTGTCCAGTTATTTATTTTTTGCTACCAATAACAGCTCTGCCTAGGAAGGATCATGTCAAAACTGATTCACTCGAAAAGCACAGAGCCCAGCTTAAATAAATAAACAAACAAATCAATATTCAAACTTCAATCCCTGAAGTGTAGAGCAGAAATCCTCTGCCTTGCTAGAGATGCAAGTAACAAATCCATAGAGTAGCAGCAGAAGACAGATAGAAAAAACCCCAAAAACGAAAACAAAAACAAAACAAAAAACCCAGTGACCCTAAAATGCATTAATATCTTTTTTGTTCTTTTTTTTTTCTTGTCAGTTCTGGTCTATGTTACAGTTACCAGTCACAATGATGACACCATATCTACTTATGTTTTGCAGCCACAAAACTATAATGACATGGGAGTTCTGGCCAGCATTTTCTCCAGAATCTTGTGGACTCAGGACCTCCAGTGTTATTCCATGTATCTTGGTAAACTCTAGGTAGTTTTTTATTCCAGTGCCAAACTCTTGCTTGGTGTTTCTTGACTTTGTTATTTGATTTTTACAGATTTTAGGCGTAAGTGTATTCCTGTCACAATGGTTTGCATTTTTAAAATAACCTCTGATGTATTTGAGAAAACTCTTGTTTCCCAAGAACAAATACCCTGAGATTCCAAAACACAAAACATCAATCTCATTGTTTAATCACATTGTTCAATATTCACCATGGAGTGCTTGCCTCCAGCCGAGCATGCAGACCTTCAGCTGAGTCAAGCACATCTGCTATCTAATAAAAATTTCACTTCTTAATATTCTGCTGATCTGGACTGGGTGCCAGGGAAACACTGGCAGTGAGCAGCAGCTCCAGTGGAGACAGAGCAGCCAAAATGCTGCTTCAGGACACAACTCTGTCTATTTGCTTTAGACCTTAATTAAGAGGCAATTCTAGTTCATAAGACATTATACTACAAGACTGCTGATTTATTAGGCAGACATTCAGTAATGTGAATGAGTGTTCTTGTACACAGTTGATTAACTATAAGTGTGTTGCGCCAGGATGACTGAAAATTTGAAAGCTTATCTATTTTAGCCTGCTGCTTGGGGTCCCTGGGTGAATCTTTTTCAGGGGACTGTGCAGGTTCCTGAACTGCAGGACTGAAATTTTCTGCAATACGATCCTTCATAACAGTATTCTAATTTTTTATACTTGCTGGGTTTCCTTTGTTTTTTCTACTTCAGCTTTTAAGTAGCTTGAAATCTAATGAAGGGGACAAGAAATTGTCTGTTTGCTACAAGATGTGTGAGAAGAAGAAAGAACAAGTCCCTGAGTACAGCAATCCCTCAAAACTTCATTCTTTTTTAGAAATCAGTTTCCATTGTGGTGAAAGCTGTATTTGGCCTCAGAAAGCCCAATTTTTTCCTGTCCCTGCCTGTTACATCTAGTCTCAGCTTCAAGGTGTCAAAGGATGAAAAGTCTCATGGGCTCAAGAGAAACTCCATAGAATAGTTCTTAAGCCTCAGATTCTTCTCTTGTGAGCAGAGACATAAATAAGCATTTTCCTATAGGGAAAGAAGAAGGTTTGTAGCAGCTGGTGTGCAGGAGGTGCTTCCCCAGCAGGAACTCCAGGCTCCAGCAGAAAGGGGCTTCAAACCTTCCCAGCCTTTCATCTCATGCTTACTGCTTCAGTGACCACAGTCTGGCCAAGAGTGGCCTCTGGCAACTCCATGCAAACTCTGACCTAGCCAAGATCTGGTGAGGAAAAGCAGTATTGATTACATTTCACTCATGGGAGGAGATATGCACACTGGAGTAAGAAATGCAGGACAGTTTCCGTACAGTGTCTGTGCTTTTCCCTTTCCCTCCTACCTAACCAGCCTCAGAGTTCTTACTGACCATTTTTGAATGGATTGCAGCACTCAGTTGTGCAACTCTTCTGAGAAATCTCCTCTCTCAGAGATAATTTTCAGTAGCTGCTGTGCTAATTGTGCTCTGTCGAATACATCTTTGAAAGTGCCTGCCAAACATTTCTGAAATACCACAACCCAGGTGGAGGAACATCACTTCTTATACAGAGCAGACAGGTAGTCTGTGCTGAAATCCACATTCAACACAGGATTGTTAATGGAAAGAAAATATGGATGTGAATACCACTTGATGGGAAAAGAGGAAGAAATATGTTGGATTTACAGGCAACCCCAACAAGGGGGAGATGAGAATCTTGACTCCATGTTTCAGACGGCTGATTTATTATTTTATGATATATATATTAAAAGAAAATTATATATTAAAATTCTACTAAAAGAATAGAACAAGGATTTTATCAGAAGGCTAGCAAGGAATAGAAAGGAATGGAACGATAATAAAATCTTGTGACCGCTCACAGCCTCGACACAGGTGGCTTTCATTGGTCATCAAGTAAAAACAATTTCACATGCTGGGTAAACAGTTCTCCAAATCACATCCCAAAGCAGCAAAACATGGAGAAGCTGAGGCTTCTCAGCTTCTCAGGAGAAAAGACCCTGGCAAAAGGATTTTTCATAAAATATGTCCGTGACAAGAGATGAACTCTGTTGGACCTTCCAGATTTACAGAATAGGATGAAATCACTCCTGCTCTTCCACCTAACCAGCGGCAGGAAACTGGTGTTGCACTAACTGTGCTGTCCAAAATTAATCTTCTAGTAATGGGCTAAACTCTAAGCTGATGTTACAGTGACTGAGAAACTCTCTGAGAGTTTAATTCTTTATTCCCTTAATCAGAATATCAGTCTGGTCTCTGTGGAATAATATTTTTGTCCAGCTTGCTGACACAGGAGTTAAAAATACTTATATCCACCCACCTTTTGGAAAAGGTGAACTGCTGCTGCGGTTTTGTGCTGCAGGAGTTTTGTGGGGATTATTTGCAGGATGGGATGGACTGGGAGCTTGGCTCAGCAGGTGTCCCTCACTCGACCTAGAGGGTGCAGAAACACAAATGAGGCACCCTGATGAAGAAAGGTTGTGTAGAGCAAGATGATTTGGTGAACTATGAGGAAATCTTCTGCAGGTGAGAGCTGAGGTTTGATGGTGAATTTAAATTGTTTGAAGGGTTGGGCTGACATCTCTGACAACTGAGAAGAGCTCACAGCATATCCCTCTAAATCCTCCCCTGGTCTGAAAGAAATGTTTGGCTGAGGAAAAGGGCTGCTTTGTTGTTCCCTGCAGGGAAACATTTGGACACCCTCATGATTTTCTTGTTATGCATCTCCTGCTGGAGAATTTGGCAGTGAGGCAAAGAGACTAAGCCTGCATGGCTTACTGCAGATGGCTCCTATGGGTAACAGAACTCAGTGAAAATAGGGAAGTGCAATCATTCAGACCACCCAAAAAATCATCCAAACTGGCTGGTTACATTTGGTTTGGATTACACAAGAACATCAGCCGGGCAGTGCAGCTCTCTTCAAAACTCAGCATTTTCCTGGAAATGGTAAAACATTGTTGACACTGTGGGGAATGGAGAATGTTTAGAAAGAGGGGATATTTCAGCATGGAACAAGTGAAATGCAGGGATTCAGAACTGGCTGGTGTGCAGCTCATGCCGATCACCCAGCCCAGAAGAGGCAGGTTTTGAGACACAAATGATTAGCAAAAGCTGTCCCTGGAAGAGAAGGAATTCACAAACATACTACAAGGGTTCTGGAAGAGAAAAGGAAAGTGTCTTCAACAGCTTGCTGGACAGAGAACACGGTGGGAGCAGTTTCAATGAGAGAAGCGCTGCCAGAAGGGACTGACTGTGCTCCACAGGCTGAGCTTGTGCTCTGAACAAGATCTCCAGGGGTGAAGTCTGTGGTTACAAACACAAAAGATTTCCTGATTTTCACAAGTGAGGGAAGGAAGACACAAAACCTGAAAAGGGTAGAAATTGAATAACTCTAGAATCAAATTTAGCAACCACTGCTTTGTTTTTGCCAAAGAGACATGAAACAAACCAAGCAGCCAAATAAACAAAAAAACAAGCTCACAGATTTGTTTAACAATAGAATGTTCAATGGACTGAATTTAATTAATGCCAGGTTTTGTCAGCTGAGAATCTGGCAGCAACACCAAAGTGACTGCATTTGATATGGAAGTGCAATGGGGAAACCTAAACCCTGGAGAGCAGTTTTGTAAACTTCTGCCTTCTGCCTTGTGTTCCTGTTATCATCCTTTGTCAGCATTAGATTAAAGGCCATGATTTTTTTTTAATTTCTATGGAGCAGTATTAATTTAATTCACACTGTTCAGATGCTTAACCTAAAGTTATGGCTTTACTCAGAAGATAATTATGACATGAGAGTGAGCAAATGATCATGACAGTCACTGTCCTGTCAAACCGCCAGGTTTCATTTTGGAAATTTTGGATTTAATTTATTCTAGCAATAAACAGCTGTAATGTTAAAACTTCCGCTGCTATGGACTGGGAATGATGCTGTGTGGTTTAGAAAAACAACTCAAAATTTCTCCTGATTTCTCATCTCTCTAACCTGCAGGGGAAAGGAATATTTTTTGTCTCATGAACAATTTCTCACGCTTTTGAAAAAATATTGTAGATAAAAAGATTAGGGCAAAGATAGGAAAGGAGACTAACTCATTATATAGGAACATAATAAAAACTTCTTTCTTTCCAAATAGCCTTTATCTTAAGCTACAAGGAATCTACACAACATTATGTTACTTATCTTTCATCTGGTAGCTGGACTTCATTGGTACAAGGAGGGCTATTCAAGTGTTAAATATTGGTTTTCTAGGGCTATTTAAGATGCCCTTGCACAGTCTCTCCTGCTGCACTACAGAAAGGTGTTTGTACCTGTCCATTCTGTGTGATCCTCAGGCCATTTCAGCTGACTGAGTGAAGGGAGATTAAACCACTGAATTAGACAACCCCACAACTTCCATTTGGCTGAGGGGTCCTTTCCATTCTCCACTGGGACCAAACCACTCAGATGTCTTTGGCAAGACAAACACAGAGTTGTTGTGAAGGCACAACAACTCAAGTTTATTATTTGATGTGTAGTTTTCCAAACGAGTTTTCCAGTTACAACATATTGGGTGGATTTTTTCATTCTCTGGCTCCTTTCCTCCAACTTTCCAGTACAGAGCATGGGATTCAAGGCTTGCACTATGGAAAAAGCAGGTTCTCCGTGTGAGGGCATGCACACACACACTGATCAAAAGCATCCACAAGTTCAAGACAGTCTGGGACAGAGACTTTTTCCTTGTCTTTCAGTCCTTCCAAAGTCCATATCAGCAGTCTATTGATCCATGACTCTATTGGATGCAATCACGTTAAACAGTAATAGCCTTGCGATGGGTGCTGTGGGCAAACTTTGCAAAAAATATTTATTGTTGTTTTCCTTCTCTTTTCCTTCCCCAAATACACCAAGTGGGAAAAAATCCCAATGCCTTTCTGCCCCATGTTGAAATCCTCCTGCCAATGATGTTCAGCTGGTTTCTGACTCAGAAAGTCTATCCCAGCCTTCAAAGCTGACCCAACAACCTGGGATCTCTGATGTGAATATTCTGGCAGTGGTGCTTTCCTTTGAAGGTATCTTGTTTGTTTTTATAACTCCGTTTTACCCCCTATCATATGTTGCCAGGGTTTTTCCATGCTGCCTCCAGTGAAATTTCACCAACAGCATTTGGACGCCCCACTGACAGAGCAGTCCTTGCTCAGTCTGTGCTGTGGGTTGGCAGAATGGAGGGAAGAGGATTGGAACAGAGCAATACTGAAAATACTTCCAGCATTTCTCATGCTGCTCTCAGGGGCTTAACAGGGTGGTGAGGGAGAAAGAAAAGGTACATTAAAAAAACCAAACATGTTCTAGTATTTTTGGATAGGTCTGTGGCACAAGTGGGGTGCCAGAGACATGGAGTCAGAATTGCTCAGCTTGGAAAAGACTTCTAAGACCAAGTCCAGCCTTTAACCCAGCACCACTATCTGAGGTTCACCACTAAGCCATGTCCTCAAATGCCACAGCTGCATGCATTTTGCACACTTGCAGGGCTGTTGACTCTGCCATTTCCATGAGCAGTCTGCTCCAATGCTTTTCATTACTTTCCCTTTCTGTGGAAAAAAAAATAATTCATCATATCTCATGTGCAATGGCACAACCTGAGGCCATTTCCTCTCATCTTGTCACTTCTCTGTCACTCATCTCACCACACTCTCCTGTCAAGGACTTGTAGACAGTGAGAAGGTCCCCCCTGAGCCTTCTTTTCTCCCTCACAGCTCCCTCAGCCTCTCCTGGTGCTCCAGACCCTTCCCCAGCTCCATTCCCTTCTCTGGACTCGCTCCAGCCCCTCAATGTCCTTCATGAACTGAAAGCCCCAAAACTGAACACAGGATTTAGGATAATACCAGCTGGAGGACAGGCCTGTGTTTGCTAGGAAATAACCCTAATGCTGGCATGCTTTCTGAACACAGAGCAATCACAAGCCAGCTTCACACCTGTATATATAAAACTCTGAGAAAATTCATTCCTGGGTATGGAAGTTGTTTTAAACTGCCCTGAGGCTAGGTCCAAAGAACCAGCTGCTTTTGAACATCCTGTAGACTGCAAAAATGCAATTTGATGTATCAGAAGTAGTAAAGGGTGTTCTCACTCCATAGCTTTAGGAGAGTGTAGGAAGAGGCTCCTGCAAGCATAAAGAGAGAGATGTGTCATTTCCAGGGACTGTGCCTTTTGAACATAATGCTTTTACTTGTTCCCCACTTGATTCTCACCCTCTTCACGGAGATGTGGAGATCCTAAATTGTCTTGGTGTAGGCAGCATCCTGAACTGTGTGCCTCCAGTCTGGGTGGTGACAATTCCTCCTCAAGCAATCAGGCAGAATATTGTCTCTGTCCTGACAGAACTCTCTGTATCCAGTGGCCGGACTTCAGTCTGTTGATTTTTGCATTACTGTAACAATTCCAGAAGGAAATTGCTACTTTATTTGAACTGGCCGAACAGCACACTGGTAGCACCCAAAACATGGAGAGCTGAACTGCAGAGACTTCCCACAACACAAAATAAATGTCTCACATTGTCCAAGAAAGGAACCAGTTTCCTTGCCCTGCTAATTAACAGCATGTGTAGCTGTAAACAAGATGGTCAACTGAGTGGAACTTTATCTCAGTCCAGAGCAAACATTGTGGCATCTGTAAGAATGCTGGAGGACACAAAAGATGAGAAAATGGACATTTGAAATGAAAAAGATTGTAAATGTGAGGAGTAATATTTGCCTACACTAGATAACACGACCATTAAAAAATACTCAAATGGATTTGATCTCAGTCTTCATCTATGTATTTTATCTCTGTGAAATGTAGCTCCATTGCACAAGCAGTTTAATTCTGTCCTTAATGCTGTCATGATTGCAACGGAGAAGATAACTTTAATTAAAGGGGAAACAACTTGGTAATTCTTCTTTCTTAAAATACACTTACTCATTGAAACACTCTGAAACTTACATTTCTTTCAAAGGCTACCTTGGACCTCTAAATGAAAAGTGTGAAAGAAGTGTTAATTATCATACTGTGTCATTTTTTTTCCCAGCAGTGCCATGAGCCTTTCCTCCCTCTGACTGTGATAGAACTGAGCCATTTACTGGACTTCATGACAATTCAAACACAAACAAAAGCAACCACACCAAAAAAGGCATTTTTGCAGCTCCCTATAAATATGTTGGTTGTTGGGCTTGCAAGGTTTGATTTCAGTTCCAGCTTATTTAGTTACTTGATTCAGATCCCCTGGAGTGAAAAGTGGCAGGAACCAGACTGAAAGCTCTCAGGGTTCACTGAAGTTTTGCATTCCTCCACACAGGTTATGGCAAAGGTTCTACAATGAAAAAGCTGAATAAAAAAATTCCATTATTAAACCACTACTGATAAGTTAAATAGTCATGTCTAGCAACATCTGGCTTATTCTTATAATAAATAATTCCTCAAATTAAAGATTTCCTGTTCTAGTATTTAACTGTGTGAAGCTAAGTAAAAAACGAGAAGCAAAAGCTGGAAGGAACATCTGTGTTTCCAATACTCTTGGGAAATGGGATCACAGTAGAGTTTTAACTGCTGCTTGGCACTGTTCTGCCCTGTGCTACCTGAATCCCTTACAAACCCGTGGTAATGACACATTCTGTTTCATATCCATTTTCCTCACATCCCTGAGTGTGTCTTCCATGATCACTAAAAACAGGAGACAGATGCAAAATTAAATTCTGAGATACCAAACAGATCTGTGCTATAGCAAGGATAGAAATGCCAAGGAAGCCGCTATTGCTAATCAATCAAAAAGTCTGTTGTCAAATGAATTTTCAGTGTCAGTGCAGGTAATGTGTCAATGTCAGCCTTAAGTGAGCATTTTTTAATACACAGGAAAGGAGGAGAGCACCGAGATCTCTCTACCTGGAGATCCTTTCCTAAAAAATTGCCAGAGTTGTTCTTCAGTTATGTATATTAATTGCCTGCACTACTTCAGGGAGAGGTGGGTAAGATGCTTCATTGACTGAAACAGCAACAAATGCAATTATGTTGCAGTCATTGATTTATTTTTCTCGATCATGATTTTTATAATCTCTCTTTACTCTTTTTTTTTTTTTTCTGTTGGGAGCCATATTTTAAAGTATAAGAATTTTATTCACCTCTTCCAGTAAATATTTATTTCCAGGTGATTGCTGTATGCATTGACTCAAGCATATCATAATAGTTCTTATTATTGTTTTATGCTTGCAATTTAAGTCAAAGCATTAAAGAATGGTATATGTAAGCTGAGAAGCTACAAATGTTTGAATCTAACCCTTCAAGATTCAGACTCTGAAAGTCAGGGCAGGTTCATGCAGGTTCATTGTCAAAGTTAGATTGGAGAATGTGGACATGAGGCTGTGACAGAGTCTTTGGAGATGAGCTTTTACAATAGTGAATAAGTTGAGAGCAACAGGAGCAGGGCCCTGATCTTGATGAATCTTCAGCTACAAGGGTTTTTTCCTTATTTGTAAGAACAGTCCCCTCACACTTGTCCAAGGGAAATGTGCTAATATTTGTTCCCCTTTCCAGTCATTTAATAATTTATGTTTACCCCCTTCCTTCATTGCTATTCACATCCACGTTGAAAGGTCATCTCTTCAGCTGCAGGTTGGCTGCCAGTTCCCCTCTGCACCTGAGCCCCTGCTGGCCTGGCAATAATTTCCTGAGGTGTGATTATCGCCTCCAGCCACATTCATGGGGCCCAGGTGGGAGAGGAGGTCAAGTTTCCTGGCATTGCTGGACCTCCTCAATGTCTGGACAATGCTAAAATGTTCTTCAAGCAGAAGCAGGAGCTGAGGTCAGAAATGTGAAATGAAGTAGCTGTTGCTTAAGCCTCTTAAAAAACACAGAAAGTTTATATGTTTATCAGATGAACAGGTTTTGCATCCCTGCAGTCTCAGGGATGTTGTTTCTATTTAACTTTCAAGTGAAACCGAGGTTCCTCAGCCACCAAAGGAAGCTGTTCTGGGGGAGATAAATGTGGCTCTGCCCCATGGGTCTGTGTATCTGGTGTCTCACTGTCCCTGGAGACCTGCTAAATCACATATTGATTTCAGCTCCTTTTTATCTCTAAGGAGTGAGATGACTCTGAAGATTTCTTAGATGAAACAGTAAAATAATTTCTTATCTTTCAGAGCTACGAGGTAGAGAGGGAAGAGAATGGGCGAAGAGGCACGCAGCCCCAGTGGCAAATTACACAGTGCTGTGAGGACACTGCCCAGGGTCTCACCTCACTTCCTTGCCACCAGCAACAGACTCTAGCTGAATAAAAGACAGGGCAATAATTACAGATAGCAGAATTATTTTTGACAAATGCTGCTTTGTTTGGAAAGCATGTCATACTTTAATTTATTCCACTTGTTGTTGTGCTGCCTGGCTGGTTTGTAAACCATTACACACCAACTTCTTGTTTCTAAGAGCTAAAGTGAAATCAGGTCTCTTGTGGTTTGCTTCACAAAATAAGAATTTAAATTAGAAGAACAATTTTTACCTTTCCAAAGGCCTTTCATAATTGTTTAATCGAATTTGTTAACACATAGTGTTAACAAATAAAGAATATAGAATTTCCCTATTCCTGTGTGTATTGTTCTGAATACATACCCACGTAGTCCCAAATATATATTGAACAAAGAAAACAATCCTCAAGACGCTTTGTGAGCACAGTGCTCTCTGTCCCTGGGATGTTTGGGTGTCCTAATACACCTTTTAGATGTAAAAGCATCCTCCCGTCCCCAAAATTTCTTTGGATATATCCAGTAATGTATGTATGGGCTCAGTAAGAGGGCTGAAACACCTTGTGTTTCAAACAAAATTAGGGAACATAAACGAGCCTTAGTCCCCTAATCAAAATCACTTTGAGACTTCTAGCTATGTTTTTACAGTGCACTGAAGACACAGTTTGAAACTTATTCTATTCCCAGTGCTAGGGGATTTTTTTGAGCTTTTAGGGTTTGGGGTTTTTTGCTTTCCATTATTTCAGGCTATGACAGGGTGCTCTGAAGTGGTGCTGTTTGCCTTTCACAGGAGAAAGACACACTAGGAGAGATTTACCGGAGGGGTCTTGGTCAGAACAACCTGCCAGACTTGATACAGCTCTTTCAAGACTGTGGATATAACACAGCTGCAAAAAAAAATCACTGAGCCCACTGCAGCAAATTGGCTTAGAGTGGAATCAGTGGTGCACTAACTAAAGAGAGGAGTCTTGTGGAGGGGAAAGACATGAGAGAACCCAGAGAGAAGATAATTAGGGATAAAATGGAAAAGAGAGGGTTGCTTACTGCTGGTTTAGCTGGGGCCTCTGAGGGTTACCGCACACACTGCACAAGGAGTAAAGGCAGGTTTTGAAATTAGGGACAGAGAAAAACTGAAAATTTGCATTACTGGAGACTGGATCAGCTTTCCTACTTTCCTAGTCAGGGAAAGGGAAGGAGGGGAGGGAGGGAGGCAGGAAGGGAGGGGAGGGAGGGAGGAAGGGAGGGGAGGGAGGGAGGAAGGGAGGAAGGGAGGAAGGAAGGAAGGAAGGAAGGAAGGAAGGAAGGAAGGAAGGAAGGAAGGAAGGAAGGAAGGAAGGAAGGAAGGAAGGAAGGAAGGAGGGATGGAAGTTGATTTTTTTTTGTTTGTGTCACCTCCAAATTCTTAACAGAGAGAAGCACCCTTTTTCCAGGAACCTTTGGGCATCTCTTTACAAAAGAGACAGTCACCTTACACTGTCTGCTGTCCTAAGTTTATTCCTCATAAGAGAAAAAATAATGCATGGAGGTAGTGATGCTTATCTTCCATGAATGGGTCCAGGAGCTAATACTGAGGTGCACTTCAGAAAGGGGGAAACATATTTCAAAGGATATGTGAGCTATTTTCCTCCAAAACTGACTTGTTGTGGAAAAAACCCCACAGGTTTCTGTAGCAACAAGCATTTCCTTGCCAAAGACTTGTTCTCTGAGAACATTATGGAATATTTATCCCATTATTTCTGTGCAAGACAGTGATAACTAAAAGCATTCATTACTGCTCAGGCCCTAAATTTGCATATTGTTTTTAGCTCTTGATTATATGAACAGTAACACCCTTAATGGAAGATAGTGCAAGCTTTTATTGCTGGAGTTAAGGTAGCATGGCAATGACAAATGACAAAAATATATTTAAAGTACTAATGAATCTTTCACAGAACTTCTGTCAAGACTGTATTTTTTTGTTGGTAACCCCATAAAATAATAGATTCAATTAGCATTCTGTTATTCCTTCTAGCTCTTTGAAAGCATTTCACATCATTACTTTATCTGAAGCAGTTATTTATTTCACATTAGAGATAAGCAGTACTTTTTACCCTGCTAACAATAACTAATAGATGTCGATGTTCAGCCAAATTATTTTATAGAGTCGGAAATTAAATATATCCAGTCACTGTCTCTGCTTTTTTTTTTCTCTGTGAGGGAAGGCCCATTAGTAAATATCTAAAGGTATTTTTTCTGAATACCTAAATATCTAAAGAGAATTTTTTCCTCAGCTAAGCAGGAGCATTGGCAGGGTGGCTGTGGGGCTGTGCAGAGACGGAAGCCTTGACTTTATTTCCCAGTGACTGTGTCCAGCCTGGGCTGATGAGGTGTCTGCACCTCTGCACAGGTGCTGCTGGAGCAGTGCTGCTCAGGCTCTGGGCTCTCCTCTGGCCCCCACACAGCAGCTAAAGCCCTTCCAGGAGCTGATAACTGAGCTTGTAGTTGTGAGCATGAGGCAAAAGTAATTTGCTTTATCTTCAGAATGCACTATTTACCCACCATACCAAAAGCTTCAAGTGACACTTGAGTAGATGCTTCCAAAATGGTTAAAAATGTGTAGTGGTTTTACAGCAGGGGGAAAACGAATTTCATGTTTTTCCAGTAAAAGAATCTAAAGGTAGTTAATACCATCTCCAAGAATTTTCATATTTTTCAATGATGACAAAATTTGCTGAGGGATAAAATAGAGGTTTGAGACTCATTTGCCCAGGAAGAGAAATTTTGAGGGGATTTCTGCTGAAAGGTACAAATAAAACTGTTTTGTATTCATGACTAAAGAATTTGCTAGCAATGAATACTTAAATAGGAAATTGGTCATGTTGGCTTCTTCTGGATAAAGAAGGAAAATCAATAGGTACATAGCTTGTTCCTTCTGTGGATGCAAAGCAGATTCTGTTGAAGGGCTCCAAGTCTCTCTTCTCCAGTGGAAAACTTGCTAGAACACAAAATTCAGCATTTGCTCTCAGAGAAAATAAGAACTTTTGCTGTTTTATTTTGGGTCCAGTCTGAGTGGAATATATTTTGAAGCAAATGTAAAAGAAAAATGAGGTCTGGAGTGGCAGTGGCTGCCCAAAGGTGCTGTCCAAGTGCTTGGACCTCATTGTGGCTCCTCATGAATCTGGACCTGTGCCTGCCTTAACAATAAATATATTTTGAAATCAGATATCTCAGGAAGAAATAGTAGTCATCTTATCATTATAGATTTTCCGCAGTCACAGCTTTTTTCCCTTAGTTTTTAAGAAACCAAAAAGTACTAAATAGGAGTTAAAAGAGTCCTAAATTCATAGGACTTACTGCTTTTGTTCAGAGCACCTGCTTTTCATGAGGAAACCACTTTCATATGATGAAAGGCAAAAGCAAAAAATATTTTACTAATTTATTCACTAAAATCTCAAGCTCTTTGAAACAATCCTGCAGGGATTGTGCATGGCAAAACCAAATACATCTGGTAAGTGTTTCACATTTCAGACAGGTAAAAGGCAAAGAATCCACTCCTGCCTTGCACAAAGTGGGGAAGAAATGCAAGAAGAAATGGATGAGACCACTCTGTGATCTCACAGGGCAAGTCTTGCTTCTATGCATTGAAAAGAGCCATGTCTGTGATCTATACCAGCCACAACTCCACAACAAAACAAAACAAAACAAAACACCACAGTCAAATCAACAACAACAACAAAAGAACAAAAAACATTGTCTTGAAAATAGTCCAGTTATAATTAAGAGAAGGCAGGGGAAAATTATTTAATTAAAAGGTTAATGTCTTATTTTCTCTTTTAATCTTTTCAACATGGTGTCCCAAAATTAACTGTTAACACAAGCATGTAAACTTATGCAAAATAAAGAAAAAATAGAATAGGAAACTCAGATATGGCACAAAAATTTGTATTCTGTGTCTTCAATTTACATTCCTGTAATTTTAGTAGATTTCACTGTGGCTGGGTAGATGCTGCTATTTCTGCTCTATTAACATGAGTTAATGAAAGTATATTTAGGAAAATTTCCCTGCATATTGTTTGCATATTGTTTTGTGCATCTGACCTCACATTGTGATTTGGAGTTCATAAATGTGAGGTTTGTTGCACTGGTGATGTCTGTAACAACTGGCAGCAAGGGTAGAAGCTACTGATCATTTCAAGATTTGAAAAGCATGAACCTGTGAAACTGTTTAAAAAAATTTTTCTTAAACCAGGTTTGCATCTCCTTAAGATAAGGGAAACCCTTGAATAAAGAAAATTTCCTTCAATACAGGGAGACTATAACAGTTCTTCAGTGTAGCAGTGTATAAAGAAATTCTACACAAACCTGGGACAAGATCCATAGAAAAAGTTCTTATGGGGTAGCTGCAAACTGATGAGAGAGGTGAACAACCAAGTACTGAAAAAAAAAAAAAAAAGAGAAACTAAAGGGGATTTTTTCCCCTATCCCTTGAATTTTGCCATTTATGCAAATTCACCAGTAATTAGCAGCAGATGAGGTTTTTCATGAAGACTGGACAACAAGATCATGCTTGATAATTTTCCTGGCAATTAAAGTAAGTGAAAATTTAGAATCTAAATTATTGAAAAAAATAATTCCAAGAATGTTGACAGATTTGCCAGTCTCTTTAATACTAACATTTATAACAATATTAATTCTTAAAAAAAGCAGCTATCAACTAAATCATTACTCAAGCAGAATTAAGGTTACCTCATAATTTTGATAAAGGTTGTGCTCATCCTTAATTCCATGCTCAATCTTTGATAAATTTCAATGCCAGCCCAGTTTTTAATTTGTATTTAGGGCTTGGTTTTTGTTTGGTTATTTAATTGTTGTTGCTGTGTTGGTTTGGTCTTAGGGTGGCCTTTTAAAGTTTTTGAAATCCTTGTTTTGGCACAGGACATGAATTCACTGAAATATTTGTGTATGAAGAGGGTATTCCAACCAAATTTCATTTTATTTGATAATTGCTGCATTAAGTACTTTGAAAATTCGGGTGTCAGAGAGCTGTTGGAGTGAGAGCAAAAGCAGAAACAAAGAGTGGATAAGGAGGGACTGAGCACTGCAGACACTGAAGGTGAGGAATGTTGAGACTGAAGGTGGGGGAAGACATGCTTGAAGTTGAGAATGCGAACAGGAAGGGAAGTTTGTTTTTTATGTTGATATAACATCCCCTTCTTTCCCCCCCCCAGTAATCAAAGTTTATATTACTTGACATTTAAATAAATTAATTAAACCAGTCGTCAGGTTGCTCTGCCCATAGCAGCATGATGTGAAATTTTTTGTTTTATTTTATTTCTCTGGTTGTTCTTGTCAGGATCACTTCTTTCAGTCTCCTCAGCTTGCCCTCACTGTCTACTGGAAATGTTCAATCATTTAATCACAATCAGTCTTTAAAAAATGCAGTAGCTAATGTTTTCCTCGTGAGCATTTTGGTTTTGCTTTTTCCAGTTTGCAACAGGAATGTCCTGTCAAGGTCTTAGGAAACAAGAAACCCACAACAGTATGACTTAAAATAGATACATATTTGGTGTTGGAAGACATCTGAGTCTGATCAAGGCAGAAGCTTTAAAATTTTCACAAGACTCCCAGTCAGTGATGCAGATCCATTACCTCTATCTGCCCATCACAGTAAGTCAGTTGGAAGCCTCTGTCTGGAGGAGGAGGCTGGCTGATGGGTATTTGTCACTCTGAATGTGATTGATGCTATCAGGGTGTTAACCTTGGTACTTGACAGCAATTCAATAGGAAGCAATGTATTTCCAGGCACCAATTTTATTTGTAGAAAGGAAGATATTTTCCTTTTTTCCAAATACAAAGTCTGAATAGAAAGATTGAGACTTTCTGGAAGTGTCACTGGAATAGAAAGATAAATACAGGGACTTGTACCAGTTGTCAAAAGGATTGAAGTGATTTGTGTTGCATCTGAAGCTCCTGGGAGCTTTGGGAATGACAGAAACAGCAACTGCTCTGAGAGCTGCTAAAACACATCCCTGCAGAGCTCTTGTTCCTGAGCTCCTTACAGCTCAAATAGATAAGTCAAGACAAGAAAATATTTTTAAACTATTTTATAGATGGTAGTTAAAAGCCAGATATTTAAGGCCTGCAAACTTTTTATCGGTTGCAGGATTTAAGAGACTCAGCTCTGTTCAGGTTTCAAAGGACTCTAAATTAAGTCCTAAAATGGTCTGCAATTAAACTGTGATTTTACACATCTTTCAGAACTAAAAGCTCAGAGAGATTGTCAGAGACTTTAATTCAGTATCAAAAAAAGAAAAAAAGAAAGTAATACAGATTAATTTTTCCTAGGTTTGGCCATGAAATTGTGTGTGTTTATATATATATATATATATATATATATATATATATATATATATATATACATATATACATATATACATATATACACACACCTATATACATACACATATATATGTGTATGTGTATACATACATATAAATTATATATACATATATTTACAAAACTTAATTTTAACTCCCTGAGAAAACATGTTGAAGTCACGTTTCAGTCTGAGCTCCATCTGTAAGCATTTGTAAAAGAAAGTCGTACGAAATCCAGCATTTACTTTCAGCTTGTCTGTATAAAAGACTTTATGTCTAAAATACTTCAAAACAACAATACTGAGGTGAACTCCGTTTAATTATCCACTGGAAGTCATCTTTTGATAGAGCCAAAATGTCAAGACAGTCAGAATCTTACTCCAGAGTTAGGTTTCAGAGAAGCAGCAGCACCAGAGCTGCATGATAGGCTAATGAGAAATGCTCTGAAGCTGATGGTTTTGCCTATTGTATTAATATTAATGGACAAAAACAAACAAAACCCCACAAACAAACAAACAAAAAACCCACAAAAAATCCAAAACCAAACCAAAACAGAAACAACAAAAACAACAAAACCCCCCAAAATCCCTAACCACCTTAATATTCAATATTGGTTAGTTCTCTCCATTCCCATTCCCTGAAGCAATTTCTGTTTTCTATCGGATGTTGGGCTTAACTTCCTTTAAATCAGAGATCACATTCTAGACAATGATTCTAGTAAACATGAGAGGTTTATCTTATATTATTTTATGTGTTCTGATCCTGATTCCATTTCTGTATCCACCTTCATACTTAGTTGTAGAATAGAGTGACAGAATTTTGTTCTGCATTCTGTAAAACAGTTATATTTATTTCCCTCAAGCCAGCTACTGAAATGATTACTGTATTTTCTGATATGTGCTGTAAATCCACCCAAGTAACTGAGTTTTTAGTTATTTCTTCTTAGTTAAGTTGTTAACTGTGATCTTCAAACACGCCTCCATTGTTGTTTTTTTCCTATTAAGACAAAAATAAAGCTAATAGGCACTGTGAAAAAAGAAACTAATAGCTGCCATAGGAGGTCTTTCTCTCTTGTTTTCTTTAAAAAAATAGTCAGAAATCTGGCAAAACCTCCAAATATGTTGATTTATTTGTGAATGTTTAGCCCAATTATTTTGAGTACAGTCCCTCACAGAGTTTTAACTATGCTTGCAGTGATGTGATGGGGATTTAAAATATATCTCTGTATTAGCAGAGAATATAAAGACTTGAGAAGTTCTGAGAATCACAGGATCACAGAAGAGCTGGGGTTGGAAGGGACCTTGAAGGAAATCTCATTCCACCCTCTGCCATGGGCAGGAACACCTTCCACTTTCCCAGGTTGCTCCAAGACCTGTCCAACCTGGCTTTGGACACTTCCAGGGATGGGGCAGCCAGAGCAGCTCTGGGCATCCTGTGCCAGGGCCTGACCACCCTCACACCCTTGTAAAAGGGGACTTGTAAAAAGGAGGAATAGGGATTCCTTACATGGGCAGGCAGTCCCCTAAAAAAACCATGAGGCTATAGAAGGTGATCCCTTTCTTCAGGCTGAATGACTCCAGCTTTTTATTGGCTGAAATGGTGAGATCAATAATAAAACAATTTTTATAAAGTCAATAAAGTGTCTTTATGTTTCCAGTGCTGGTTTTCTCACTACTTACTTATCTAGTGATCTATGTATTATTTAGCCATTCTACATTTCCCTGAAAAACATTTTTTTTCAGTGCTAGATAAAAGCATGAGAAAAAAATGAAAAAAACAACCGGGATATAGGTAAAAGGTAGGGAGTTTACTACATTCTATATTTCCTCTATATTTGGAATGTTCATTACTAAGAGAAAAGAGCATGGTCTTCTGAGTACATTAAAAGCTGGAATATCCAGTAGATTAACAAGAGTAAGGAATGAATGTATTGGTTTTGTTCTTATGTTGCTAGTTTAAGTTAACACCCCACTATTCATATGTTAGAAGCAGGTCATGCTAATGGTAGGATGAATTACTTCAGGAGCACTGGGTATGGGGATCTCTTGGAGATAATTGCAAACTTGAATATCAAACTGTGCATAGACTAAAAGCACATACCATCCACAATGAATGCATCTTGACACAAGGGAAAGAAAAAAGATGGGCTCTTAAGTCCCCTGTTTGTGTCAAAACTGCTTTCAGCCTTCTTTACTTTTTCATCCTACTTCAGCCTTTTTTATACTTTTAAATAGCAGTGAAGACAAGGACTTCTGAACATCTTTGGTTTTTTTTATTTACAAGCATTTGCAAAGCACTGTCGTTCCTAAAACCCATGTCTTCTGAAACTCTGGGGTTTAGGATGCCTGAATACACCAATCAGCAAGTGCACAAACTCCATCAGCTACAGTTCCAAACTCAAAGCAGACAGCTCCATTTTTTGTGGTTCCCGACTCCCTCTCAGCACACCCATTCCAGCTCCAAAGCAGAGGATTGTGAATTGCCCTCTCAAGGATGAGTTCAGAACAGTCACTTGTGGATTCAAACAGCTGCCACCAAAATCAGCAGTGAAGCCAGCACACACAGGTGTCTGAGCAGTGGCAGGAGTGGGAAAAGTCCCTGTGGTGACTAAAAAGTCTGTTTCAGTGTCAGCTGCCTGTGGGGAATGCTACTCCAGCCTTTTAAACTGAAGTGCTCAGAATGACATGGGGAGGAATGGGGGAAAGGGGAATTCTTGGGGGTTCCACTGGTACCTCAGGGCTACAGTGTCCCACTCCCACCTCCTCCTGGAGGAGGTGGAGCTACTGGGAGATAGTGGGAGACAGATCAAAACTCTTGAAGGGATGGTTTGTTCAAGAACTATCTCTAGGAAACGTAACTGGACAGAGGCAGGAATTCACACTGCCATTTAAAATTAGGCAAGGATACACCTCTCTCTCTCTCTAGGAGGTTACACATTGTTCCAGCAATCTGGGGTAAGGCTCAGCTGGTGTGAATTTGCTGGCTGGTGGTACAGATTGCTACTCCATTCCACTCCTTTTCTGGTAAGAGATATTTTTTCCCCCTTCTTCTAAAAATGAGGAAACATTTTGTGAATGGCACATTAGAATAAAAATTGAACCTCAAGGTGTTAAAGACTAAATTTAAAACTGATGCATAGACAGTCTGCTACCAGGAATATTCCTTTTGGCTTCAGCTTTAAATCCACATTAATTATACTGAAATGAATAACTGCTTCTTGAGTTGCAGCAGTGGAAGATTTTGCTCCAGTCTTTGCCGTATTTTGACTGAAAAATCATAGCCCTGAATATAAGTGTTAAATATTAATATTGAATTTAAATATACATGAAGGGAACTGCTTCCATATGTTCATATTATGAATCTAATTCCGTTTTAGTAGAATGAGCCACAAGGAGTGGGCCTGTTTCACTGTACCATTAATCTCAAAATGCTGGTAGTGGAATTTAATTGCCTGCATTAAAATTTAAGCCTCACTTTCTATTTCTGTCTTTCAATGCAATTGGATCTTTTCCCTGAGTTGCAAATGCCAAAACCTATTTACATTGCATAAGGAATATGACCTTACACTCATGTGACATCTGCAACAAATTTCATGAGACATTCCCAAAGAAACAGCTCCAAGGTCTGAAATGGAGAGATTTTAAGCTGTAGGCATAGCAGAAGGAATGAGAGGAAATGTCATTTCTGTGTCATTAAAGTGAATGGAAATTTGAGTTCATCAAGGAGGGGCTCAGCAGTAAGTCTCAGGGTAGGCAAAGTCCCCGGACATGGACAGACAGAAAAGAAACCAGCAGTAGACAACTAAAGATGGAATTAAAAGCACAAGGAAGGATAGCAAAGATGTATATTTCTCACTTTCTGAGATGGTGGAGAAAACCAGGCTTGATAGAAAAATACAAGAGTTGCCTAAATTAGCTGCTAAATATGGAACAGAGTATCAGGTGTTGGGGAGCAAAAATCTTGTCACCTGAAACATGAAAACCACCTAAAGTATCTCCGTCCTTCAGATTTTCCAGTTTTCTGTCTTGTATGAGTTGGTCTGATAAAGCTCTTTCCTCTTCCAGCAAACTCTGTGTCTCCCATTTCCTCAGCCCATTCAGTCCTCAGGGGCTAAAATATTGAGACGTGGGGATGGAAACGGAAAGGAAGAAGGTGCATGAAATGTTAGTATGCTGTGCCTGATGCAATTCCAACAGCTTCATCCTGAATTTTTCCACTGACTAGGGATGTCATACTGGATTCATAAAAAAGAGAGAAGAGGAGGGCATGTGAGAATAGAGAAATGAAGAAGAAACAGACTCCTTACAAGGCATGATAGAATATAATGATGTAGAACATAAAAATATCACACATTTTTTTATTTCTAGCCATCAGTGAAAACCAAATCTGCCTATATTCTGAGACAGGTAATATGTTTTCTCAACATATTTCTATAAAATATTCATTTTCCCATGCCAGCGCAGAGTCTGCAAGCTGTAGTTTATTAAAAATCCTACAAGTAAAAAATGGCAATAATGAATTTTTAAAAAACTGTATTCTCTTTGAAGATGATCAAGCAGAGTTTACCAGGCAGAAAAATAATATTAAAAATGCAAGTAAGAAATCAAAATCAAAATCAATTAAGCAAACAAATCCAAATGGAGCCTCTTAACCTTTTTTTCTCAGCAGTAAAATTGATCAATGGGCCAAGTTTATGCTTTTAAATGGTAATTTTGCTTATTCATTGAAGAGGTTGTTTTTTTTTTACTCTTATCTTATTTTCAGTAGCTCCTCAGTTTGTAGGCTGCCAAGCAATGCAATAACATGTTTACAAACAGCCTGTCTTGGGTCCTGCTTTGTGACATTTTTCCTGCGCATGGAAGGCAAGGAAGGGAGCTTGAGGAACACAAATAAAACAGGGCAAAAAATCACCCTTCAAACCCCATTCTCTCTTTGCCAGGGACTCAGTCTGACTCTCTTCACATGTGGTGCCAACAGTCTTTTTCTCTGTGCTCTGCTGCTGGAGAAGAACTGGGCTCTCCCTGGCACCAGAGGGGATTTCTCCCCAATGCTCCTGTTTCTGTTGTTTTAGGGAAGCTCACCACAAGGACCAGGTACGTGCCTGGTGCAGATTATGAGAGAAAACTGCTTTCTAGAAATAACAGCACTGCTTTTATGGACAGGAGTGTTTTACCACAGCAAGGAAAAATGTTTGGTGTCTTGATTTTAGGTGCTCTTGCCTTCTCAAAAAACTGTAACACCCTCTGAGAACACTAGGGCTGCTCAGGTCAGGGGCAGGACTAGGGAGAAAAGGACTTTGACATTGGCTCAGTTGTCTACTCAGGCAGATGGCACAGCACCAAAAGCATCTAGGATCAGCAAAAAACCATCCAATTAATTTCCAACAAATTTTCCCTCATACATAAAAATTGAAGTTTTGTGGAGCTTTTTGCATTGTCAAGACAGAAAAATAAGAAGTAATGTGGCTACACAAACAAAACTTAGATGTTGGTTTTTAGTCAAAAAGATTCACTTCAAACCATCTTGCTCTACCACTGAAGTTCACAGAAGGTTCAAGAATGGCTTTGCAATTGTTGCTTCAATGGATACAAAAATTTAGAAACTGCAGAGAAAATTATTCCTGCTGTTCTTGTCTTAACTTTATATTGTGAGAAGGTTGCATTGATATCTATAGCTAATGACAGCAGCTCCCATTACTCTACTTACAGTCAGAATTATGCAACAAGAGAAAATAACCACAGTTACATTCATGTTTTTTAAAAGGCCTTTGGTGAAGAAAGGACTGTGTGGTTTGAATGTGAATATTCAGTGGCTTTCACCAGTTAAAACAGCCCATCCTGTTGTATTCTGGTGGTGACTGTGTTCTGCAGTATTTGCATCGACAATGAGCCTATGTACCTGCAGATCCAGTAGCACTACACCTAAATCAAGTTTTCACTTGTGCTGTAACATGTATTTCAGCCTCTATTGGACTTACTCACCAAACCTTTACAATAATGTCAAGAAGGACAAAATTCAAAGGACAAAAGGCCAAAATTCAATCAAAATGCAGGAATGTTTTGGTGGGACGAATAATTGTGAAAAACAGCCTTCTGATTTTGAAAACTAGGACTAATAGTGTAATATTCCCCAGCTAGATGTCCACTATAGAAATGCAAGGGATTTTTATGCATTGAAAGTGAAAGATGACTGGTACAATAAACATGTCCAATGCTTTAATGCTGATTATCAATGACGACTGTAAAGCTTTCACTGAGCACGAACCTCAGGCAAGGAAATAAATCAGTTTACAATAACTGAAAAATTTGCAAATACTCTTGCAAATTATTTCTCCAATGCATTTGAACAACTTTGCTAAAGCAGTAAAAAAATATTACCAAACCACCTCTTAGTCCAAGAAGAATGCCATTCAAACCCAGTAGACACATGTGTAGCATAACTTACTAGGATAATTAGAATTTTCACAAGGCCATTATGCCCATGGAAACAACTGTAAACATGAAATATTTTATCATAATAAGCAATATTCATTTGTGTCACCATCCTGAATGAGCTGAGCACTTCAATAATATTCTAATTATACTTTCACCTACTAATTTGGACACTGGGAGAGAGGAAAAAAACAAAGGGGGGGAAAAAGTCTTAAATAGAGTTAAAGTCATTCTTTATTGGACAAAGAAAATATGACTTTGACACTTAATTTAAAATCTCTTCCCTATTCTTCCTGCATGAAAAACTGTATTTCTGAAAATCTCATACCATTTATATTTTATGTGTTCTAGCCCACAAACACAAATAAAACTCTATATTGCAATACTTAGTAAGTAGTAAATGGTATTTTTGTCTCAGTAAGATAGAAGTCCTTTTGCTCTCATTCTCTGTCTTAAACTTGATTTGCAATTACCTTCTCAACTGAGCACCAAACCCATTTTCCCTCCTCAACTCCATTCCCTGAGTAGATGCTGAGCAATATTTTTAACAAGTCAAATTGCTAACATCAGAGGGAGACAGATAGTCTTAGTCCTCTCAAACTATCACTTACTTCTGTGCTCTGATTGAGAAATATACTTCAATGCCTCTTTTCCTACTGCTCTCTAAAGGTACAGTGCTGTTCTGGTCCTGGGCAACCTCTCGTGGTCCTTTGGCTCCAGAAGGCTTCTGTGGGTCACAAGACATTTCACTGTAGCTGAATCAAAAGTGAGTGATTATAACATAATATTTTACCTTTCTGGCTTTTTCACATTCTTGTCTCCCAGCCACAGTGAAGAATTTTAGCGTCAATGTGTTGAGACATCAGAGCCTCTTCTACTGGCACGCCATGGAATTCAGGAGGCATCAGACACTGTGTGGGTTCCTGAAGACACAAACACCGCAATCCTCTGGTCTATGACTACAGCAGGGCAAAACAAAGGCACAGCTATGTTTAAGTGCTCTACCTGGATTTGATATTTCCATGTAATGACTTGGTCTTTCTGAGGAAAGGAAACAAGAAGAAGTTGAAAGCTGGCTTTAGAAACATTTTGGTTCTAAAATTTTCTACCAACCAAATGTGTTTTCCTCCTGTCCCCATCTAACACCCTCTCCCTTCCTTCCTCCCTCTCTCTTTTCCTCCCCCTCACCTCCCTCTTTCCCATTCTGTCAATATCAGTATAATTCATGCTTCATTTAACCCAGCATATTGCATCAGGCTTCTCACAGGACCAAGCAAGATAAAAATTAAATCTCAGATCAGTTCATGCATTGCCTTGCCTTCATTTTTCTGTAAGTGAAGCCGGTGCCCTGACAGGTTTCTATCTGAGTTGCAATGCTGCAGAGCACAGTATCTCATTATCCACCCAGCAGGTTTGCTGTTAACAGGGTAGCACTGCCTTCTTTGCATTGACCTGCTTACCAAGTTACAGTTTCCTGCAGTGACAGTTTTGGTTCTGAATCTGTGGTTGAGCAAAACAAGTATAAGCAATTTTTTTTTCTTTTAAAGCTAGGCACTTTTTAAAATCATCACCTTAATTTCTTAAACTATTTTATGTACAGACATCTAGCAAAAAACCTGAACTCCTTCTACATGATCAACATTCAGGGCAGTCCTTGCACAGGCACTCAATGTAGAATTATGAGAATATCCACTTTAGAACCACTAAGTATGAACACTTTATAAACTGTTGTCAACCTCAGTGCTGCTTCTCCAAAGCAGTAAGGCAATTAAAGTGTATTCCACAGTACAATCTCCACTCCAATTTAAATATAAAAGCATTTGCAGCATGTAGCAGCATTCGGGAAATTTATGTCTACCATGATGCATTATTTAAAGTGTCCTGAACTACAGCACCAAGAACATATTTTTAAGGTGTTAGGCATGAGAGTTTTCAAGGTCATGGAAATTGCTGGTTTGCTCTAATTGTGTAAGTCTAGTGTGTACCCAGAGCGAGCACAAAGAAAAAGAAATATTTCCTACATATTTCGTTTGTGCCTTCCTACTGACACAGCAATTTCTCTTTTTTGACTTTGTTCACAAGCTGAGACAACTGGTGCATCTCAATCAACACATATGTCTTGCTTATATATTTTAACACTTGTTCCTAATCTTATTCTACGTATATATTTCAATTATTAAACAACACTTTCACATTAGTGGTGGACAAGATAATACTATAATTATCATGCTTACCTTTATTACTGCTTGTTATCATTCCCATATGTTATATGGAGCATCTCAATGTCACTGTGCCCTGCTGGGGCTGCTCACAGAGCTCCCACTGTCCCTGCACATGAAGCACTGACCAAGGCCCTGCAGCTCCTGCTCCCTTTCCCTCATAGAGCATCACCCTGACAGCCCCACCAATGGTGTCAGAGTTCACCAGATCATCTTCCCCTCTAGAACCTAAAATAGCTGCCAAACTGGCTCAAAACAGGGAGGAATTTTGGGGTGGAGTGATTGAATATATGCCTACACAAAGTGCATTGTAGGTTTCTGGTCATGGGGAGAGTGAGATGTCAATAGGTGCCTCTGTTTCCATAACTCAATTTCATACATTTTAATTCTACTTCAAATGAACTTGACGACTTTTAATTTTTAAAATTGTTCTTGCTAAATTTCCGGTCTTTCTTGCAAATTCTCAAGTGATAAAAACCATCTTGTGATCTCATTTTTTAACCTATTTTTTACCTATTTTTTAACTCCTTTAAATGTGTTTCTTGTATTTTTTACCCCAGAAAGGATCAATTTTTAAAAATTCCTTTTAGCAAAACCAGAATTTTCCTCTGTCACACAAAAAATGTCACTGTCCCAAGGCTGGTTGCCCTTTCAGCAGTTCACCACTGTCATGCAGCAAATTGTTCTGCTCTTCCCATCCACTATTTCCAGAACATTTGCAAACAGAAAATGAGCCATTTTGCTTAAGTGCTTTTCATGAAATCCATGACTAGACAATTTGATGAGGAACCTATTCTAACACATATCTGAAATAAAAATGTGCAGAATTTTTAAAAATTTGCTTGGGGGGATATTTTTCCAAGCAAGGACTAAGATCCTTTAAAAATAACCAAAACCAATGAACTATTTAATAAATTGTTTGATTTATTATTATGATATGTGCTTCTAAGGTTGAAAAGAGGCAGGTTTTAATAAAGATAAGGAGTGTGTAAAATATAGGAGGTCGAGCTGTATGTTTTGTGTGCTTTGTGCAAGTACACCTGTGCTGCATGGTCACATTTTACAGAGCAGTAGTTTTGCTGGAATGTAGTAAATTGGAGTTTGACTCAATATGTTTTCACACTGAAGATCTCTCAGACAAAGAATGGCATGAATGTTACTCCCTCCATGGAATAAGGTGTCAAGATCTCCCTGACAGCAACAGAAAAAGGGTTCATGAAACCATTTAGAGTAGTCTTAGAGTACCAGAAACAAAGGCAAAGATGGCTTGATTGCTTGGAAAAGTTTTCAAGATATAAATTGAGAACTTAACAGAAAGGAACAATTAATTTTCTTCTGTCATGAGGACACTGAGATTAAAACAAGGCCAATTAGGCAAATCCTGGTTTTTTGGGTGGGTTGTATTTATTTTTAAATTTTGTTTGTTGTTTTGTTTTTGTTTGCTTGTGTGTGGTTTTAGTGGTTTGTTTTTTTTTTTTTTTGCTTTTTGTGGTTTTTTTTTTGTTTGTTTGGTTGGTTTGGTTTGGTTTTTGTTGTTGTTCTGGGTTTTTTTGTGTTATTGTTGTTTTTTAAATGTTTTAGTTCCTTTTGAATTTGGGATGCATTGGCTGTGAATATGGGTGTGCAGAGCATCTGACACAATGAGATGTAGGACTCAGTTCTGGGTTCTGTGTCCTGGCAGCCCAGGAGTGGAGCTAAAACCTGACAACACTCACCCTTTTGCGGAAGAATTTTGGCTACTCCCTGGATTTTGGCTGCATCCAAATGCTGCTGACAAAATCAATGACTCTCCTTTGCTTTTTACAGTCTAGAAGGAAATCAGGAGAGGAAACAAAGCTTAGTGATACAAAGGCTCTGTGTTGTACAAAGGCTCTGTTTCTGCTCAGCATTTAAGGGCAGGCTGATGCATACACAGCTGGGCTGCTCTTAAATGCCTTTAATTCTTAGCCTAATACAGCATCCATTGCTCCTCAAAGCCTTTCATGAGGCATTATCACTCAGACCCATCATCCTCAGGTGTTTGTGAAGGGGACTGCTGCTGTTGGTGAGGCTGTAAATATTGTAATTTCCCAAGTATAAAGGTCTTAATATACATCATGCACAAGTGGTGGTGAGGGTGGCAACACAAAAAGGGTCAGGTGTAGTCCTGACATCACTAGAGTTTTTCCTATAAAAGTTAGGATTCTGCCTAGAATCTGCCTAAATCTTGCAGCCTAGCTCTGTCTTTCATGAACGGTTCCCAGGACAGATGAATCTAAAAAAATTATTCATTAGGAACACCAGCTTCTGTGTACACTGCTGAATTAATTTATAAGAACAAGGATTTCAAACTTATCCAGGTGTCAGAAACACACACCTTATCTTCTCAATGTGTTTTTCTCCCAGAAGAAAGTCCCTCTCTATTGAGGAATATTTCAGCTCTGGAAAGTAAAATGAGAGAGAAACAACTTGTGGGAGTGTCCTGTTTCATCAAAGAAGGCATAATGGAGTTAACATCTCCAGGCTGTAAATGCTGTTCCTTTCTCAAAATAAAGTCAAAAGAAATTGAACTGTTAATTGAAAAGCTTATCTGATTCAATGCTGTACAATGCAGTTTAATTAACACAATCCTGCTTTTCTGTTGTTGCTTGGATTGATCTATAGGTTTATATCTCTTGTTGCAAGAGCAGAACAGGGAATGAGGCAAAACACCACAGTGTGGGAAACCTGCATGCTGCAGTGGGACAGAGTTACCGTCTGACTGGGACAGGAATTCAGGCCAGTGCTGAAGAGATGGAGAAGCACAGATCCTGCGTGACTGGTGCAAAACTGGCCCTGGTGTCTCAGCCACCAAGTTCCACCAGCCCAGCAGCTTCTGACAGCAACCTCTCGTTGTGTTAGGCTGAAGGACACTCAGTTCAGAGCCCCCAAATTCTTCCTCATCAGAACAAGAGCTGACATGCATTTCCTCTGTTGATAAGCTGGTATGAAATCCCACACCAATCCTACAGACATTATTGACTGTGGCAGCTGAAGTGGAGAATTCACAGTTATTCTAGGGAGATCTTAATTTCTTACCATCTTGATTGACTTCTGCTCCCACTTTTTTTTTACCTATAGCAATTTCAGATCCCCCTAAGCCCTAGGAATAATTTACTGTATGACACTCTGTGACAATGCCACTCTAAAACAAAAAAAGGAGGGGGAAAAGGAAAGGAAAATCTTAAGGATACTGCAGACATCTTTTCATTTCTCCAGGCTAATCAACATCAATATTGTGGCAGGATTACCAGGATTTGTAGAGTTATGATCATAATATCCACCAAGAATAAAACAATATATTATTTTTACTGTCTTTGTCAGCAAAACAAAAAATTCTGGCCCTCAAAGAAAATGTTGGCTTGAAAGACTCTGCATTGGGAATTTCATGAAGAACTGTTTTCTTATGCAGTCTTTACACTCAATGTGTTTGGGGGGAAGGTGGAAGCAAAGGTAGTTAAAGGAGGCTGCATATCCATCTTCCCTCAACAAGAGGGGACAAATCTGTTCCCAGAGCTCTTCAGATGACTGCTGGAGTGCACCACAGCCAAGCATAGGGGCTGAGACTGTGCTGCTCTCCTGTGGAGATTGACTGCTGAGCTCTTTAGCCTCAAAATGTCATCTTTTCTGCTCCCAGCATTCCTCACACCCACAAAATATTTTTATATTACATTGAAATACCTGCCAAGTCACTTGACTGTGCTGCAAAGACAAAATCTGACTCAAAATTATCTCAGCTGGGTGGGCTGAATCTGCTTCCCGTGTCTTTCAACACAATTCCTGTGGTAGCACACCACCTGTGACCAATTAAATGTTTTACTTTAAGTAGGATTAAACTCTAAATGTTAGTGATCTTAATCTGACCCCTAAACTTTTAATCTGAGCCATAAACCCATTAACATATTTCTGCTGGTAATCCGTAGCCTGAAACTTTGGCAATAAATTCAAAATTGGTTATCCTGTTACTATTATCTAGAAGTGTCATAAAAGCTTGCTGTGTATCATAACAAAAATGCTGATTTATTTCCCAAAACTGATGCAGATCTTTTTCAGATAAAAAGGTGTGTTGCACATCAATTCTTAACACAGATAAATCTCCAAGGGCTGCTGGTCTAAACCAAGCATGGAGGGTTTCACACCGACTTAGTGTCAGTCAGGTAGTGCTGATGTTTTGGATAGCAATTATCGCTACAAACATGGAAATCTTGCTTTGAGGGACTAATAATTAAATGAAAAATTACAGTGCATTTTATGGACAAAAAAAAATTGTTTTGTGATAAATATCTTGGAGGTCTTTATGTGCAATATGTGTTTCTCAAGATAGTGACGCTATAGAAGTGATGTGTGTACTATAAATGTTTGGTGGTTGTTTTTTATTGTTCCGGACCAATTTTTCTATGACTGTGGAGGGAAATTTTTGAATATTAACCTCCTTGGGAATAAAAATAATGATCTGGCAGGTAAGTACTTCTCCTCTCTTGCCCTGGCACTCATATACTGATATAAGAGCCAAATTTACAGGGGGTTTTCAGATGTGTAAAAGACCAGATGGAATGCAAAGAAGGGGAAGAACTGAGCTCATTTACTTATGTGCAGGAGCTTCTAAGTAATGAATTCACCTGTCATGTAGATAGCAGAGCTAAGGCAACAAAGTGTGTATTAGATGTTCATTATTTACCAGAAACAAGCTTTAGATATTAACCTGTGTTCTATAAGCGTTTAGCACACTCACAGTTAGAGAAATGTATCAAACTGATGTTGTAGGACTGTGTTGGGCTTGAAAAAGGTACGTAACACATGTTTTGTGTTGAGAAGAGGTAGATATCCTGGATTAGATGCAATATTAATTGCCCATGATTTTGCTTGTATTATCACGGTTCCCTGAGCTGTAGGTGGGACCAGTCCACATATTCCCACATGCCACTGGAACTGAGAATTGCTGAGGCTTGGAGCGGTCATTAGTCCCTCTGGTTTTTTGTTCTACATTTTTTTACAGCTGCCTCAGAGAAAGCTCCAGTTTCCATCTGTCTTTGCATCTGGGAAGATGAACTGTAAATCCTCTCTTTGCTTTGCACTGCCAGACCAATCCTGAGAAGTCCTAAGACCACATCACTGTAAACTTTGAAGAAAGGAATTGAGAGAATGAATCTCACTAAGGATTCTAGGGAAAGTACTGTGAGAGCAAGCAGTGGCTTTACCAGTCCTGTAATAGCCTGTGTTGCTAGAAACACAAACAAAAGCATTTGGTATGAGCTGATTTCCCAGGAGTTGGTGGATTTAATTTATAGATACAATCCATTGCTGTAATTGGAGCAGCTGTTTCAAACACAGGTACAACCTAGGAAAAATCCTCAGCCACTATTACAGGACAATTTCCATGCCAACCTGAGGTGGTGCATAATATTCTATACAACAGTTGTTGTGCAGAACATAAGATAAACAAATATGCCAGAGGCCATGAACTGGCATTTAATGGTCTTATGTATATTTATTTATTAATATTTTTCTTTATCAGCTTACTTTTTTTATCTACATTCAAATCTTCAGCTTTTCTCTACCTATCAGTGCAACAACAGACACAACATTTTGGAACCATTTCAGTGCTCAATGCAACTCTGTGCAGCTTTCATTTACATCCCAGACATGCATTTCTTTAGTGTGAATCCATTCCTATTGTCCCTGAAAAGAACAGCAACTTTTCCATGACAGAAATGTGAAGAGAAAAGCCTTTTTTATAAAGAACTGAGATTTCCTGGGAGTCAAAGCTGATATATGGGGAAGCTTTAAGATTAAAGCACAACAAATCAATTAAAAAGCAGCTGGAGGAACTTTGCTCATTTTTCACAGTAAGGTTGGGCATTAAGTTATTCTCCTCTCCACAGCTCTTTAATCTTTTTTCACAAAACATAGGTAAATATTTTTCACGTATACCCCTCTGAGGAGGTGCAGGTCCATGTAGATCTTACAGGAAGGATCAGGCATTTCCTCTGTCCTGACATGACATTTTTTTCCTGAATGAATCTAGAACAAAATAGTGGTATATATGCATAAACTGGTGCACATAAACATTTACACCCAAATTCTGAGCTGTGATGATTTAGGGCCAAAGTTCCAGCTTTCACTGTAGATTCTGCACATTATGGCATTGGTAATAAACAACAACTAGTCTGGTGATGAGTGTTTCTAAAAAAATATGACCTTGATGCCATGATTTCGCTTTCTGATTTATACGTATTCTGTACCAGCAGCAGGATTAAGTGATGTTTAACATGAAATCACATAATCTTATCACTTGAATGAAATGAAACAGGTATTTAGTTTAATAGAAGACCCTGTTCTTTTTTTCCCCAATTATAAAAGGATTTCTCTGAGCAAACAAGGGAAAGCAGCAAAGTATAAGTTTTCTCTTTGCCAGGTAAAATTTAGTTCCTTCTCAAAATTATGTATTAGGCCATTGGAAAGAAAAATAGTGTTCTCTTCTTTTTAGTGGATATAAACGGGGACATTCGTATTCCAGCAGAGAAGACTAAACTTGATTAATTCAAGAGGGTATATACTAAACAAATCACAGTCTGTGTAAGAAGAAAGCAAACAAAAGGAATAACAGTTTCCAAATAAATACACATGCACAGTGGATGCCAGACTAATACGTGGGACACAAGAATCAATCCATGTTCATTGCTGGTGCTTGTCCCACAGCTGCCAATGTCCTGGATGTGATGGGACTCCAGCATTTTTGGGTGTCTGTCTCCATCTCTTGAAGTCTCTGGAGTCTCCCCCGGGAGCTGGAAACACAGCCATGATCCAGGAGTACAGCCTGAGCTTGTCCCCTGGCTGGGGACACAGTGGCCACTGCAGTTTTTGGCCCTTTTAAATTGAAGGTGGTTTTGGGTGCTTTCTGTATCTGGATGTGCCACCTGGAGCAGCTCCAAATTTGTTATTTGCAAAGTTTTCCAGTGTGGATGGAGAGGGGGGCATGCCATGTTTGATGTTGAAGAACCTGACTCAGCCTGACTCATCATTCCTAAAGTTAAACATCCTATTTGTGGAAAAACAAACTACCTCTTAAAGTACCTTATAAGGGAACCAACAAGTTATCAACAACTTACCTAAAAGAGGTAAGCTGAGAGGACACAGCTGGCCTGGAGACATAAAATTGGCAGCCTTAACTTCAACAATTCCCACTTTTTAGCATCAGGGATCTTTAACACACTCCTTTCAGTATGGAGATTCCTCCTTTGAGCAGGGATGTCGCTCAAGGCTCCTCCCTGAGTCTGAGATTGGGCCACAGCCATTGGTGTGGGTGAGTGGCATCAATATCTACTCAATTATTGTTTTTTGCTAGCTTTAATATTGCTTCACAAAAAATGCATTATACTAGTAGTTATGGATACCTATGCTGTGTAGTAATCAGTAATCCTGATGATCTTTTAGTCTAATTGTTGCCATAATCAATTTAAATAAATTATTTTTATATAAATATATTTGGTGTTCCATCCTTATGGCTGAAGGACAAAGTCACATAAAGACTCAATTGCACCTGTATAATTCTTAAATATAGACTGTTGCCTGAATCTGAGGTAAAGATTGGATGCAGCCACACCCAGGCTTCTATCTGAAGAGTTTAGAAAGCCACTGGGTCCTTATGTCCCAGTGGAAGATTTTCTGATGAATTTTATCTGCAGCAGCTCTGTGCCTACATTTCAGGTTAAACTTCAAAGAATGGTTTCTGCCACTGCTGGACTGGGTTTGGGAGCTGGGCTCAAGCAACTCGATCCTCCTGGCGTGGGGAAGGGTTTGTTTTCTACAGAAAATTATAGAGAACTAAAAGAAAATGCAAGAGTAATAGAGTCATGGCAGAATCGCAGAATGGTTTGGGTTGAAAGGTACTTTAAAGGTCACTTGGTGCAACTTGCTTGCTGTGACTGGGGACACCTTCCACTATCCCAGGTTACTCCAAGCCCTGTCCCGCCTGGTCTTGGACACTTCCAGGAATGGGGCAGCCACAGCTTCTTTGGACAACCAGTACAAGTGTCTGACTACCCTCTCAGAGAAGAATTTCTCCCCAGTATCCCATCCAACCCTGCCCTCTGGAAGTGGGAGGCCATTCTCCCATGTCCTATCATGCTGTCCAGGCCCTTGTCCAAATTACCTCTCCAGCTCACCTGAAAACCCTTTAGGCACTGGAAGGGGCCATGGTGCAACTGCAAAGCTATGATGTAGTTGCCATCACGGAAACATGGTGGGACGACTCACATAACTGCACTGGATGGATACAAGCTCTTCAGGAGAGCTAGGAAAGGAAGAAGAGGTGGAGGGGTGGCCCTTTATATTAAGCAAACTTTTGATGCTATCAAAATTGAAACTAAGGAAGATGAAGTTGAATGTCTATGGGTAAGGCCAACAAGGCTGACACCATACTGGGAGTCTGTTATTGTCCACCCGACCAGGAAGAAGAGGTAGATCACTTATTCTATAAGCAGCTAGGTAATGTTTCAAGATCATCAGCCCTTGTTCTCGTGGGTGACTTCAGCCTACCAGACATCTGCTGGGAACTTAATACAGCAATAAAGAGGCAGTCCAGGAAATTCTTAGAATGTATGGAGGACAACTTTTTGTTGCAGCTGGTGGGTGAACCCACCAGGGGAGGGACTATGTTAGATTTGCTGTTTGCAAAGAGAGATGGACTGGTGGGAAATGTGGTGGTTGGAGGTTGCTTGGGGCAGAGTGATCACGAAATAATAGAGTTCTCAATATTTGGTGAAGTCAGGAAGAGCACTAGTAAAACTCTTGCATTGGACTTCAGGAGGGCAGACTTTGGCCTGTTTAGGAGACTTATTCAGAGCGTCCCTTGGGAAGCAGTCCTAAAAAACAAAGGAGTTCAGGAAAGGTGGGCATACCTCAAAAAAGAGATTTTGAGGGCACAGGAACAAACCATCCCTGTGTGCCAAAAGATCAGTCAACGGGGTAAACGTCCAGCCTGGCTGGACAAGGAGGTTTTAGAGGAACTTAAGAATAAAAAGAGGATGTATCAGCGTTGGAAGAAGGGTCAGGTCTCTAAGGAAGTATTCAAGAAGGCTGCTAGAGCATGCAGAAAAAAAATTAGGGAGGCCAAAGCTCAGTTTGAACTTAGAATGGCGACTTCTGTAAAGGATAATAAAAAATGTTTTTATAAATACATTAATGGTAGAAAGAAAGGTAAGACCAGCCTTTGTTCTTTATTGGACAAAGGAGGGAACTTAGTATCTGCAGATGCAGAAAAGGCAGAAGTGCTTAATGCCTATTTTGCCTCAGTTTTTAGTGAGAAGATGACTTGCCCTCAAGACACCTGCCCGCCTGGGCTGGTTGATGGTGACAGGGAGCAGAATGGTCCCCCCATTATCCAAGAGGAGGCAGTCATAGAACTACTGAAATGCTTGGATATTCATAAATCTATGGGACCAGAGAGGATCCACCCCAGGGTAATGAGAGAGCTGGCAAACGAGCTTGCAAAGCCACTGTCCATCATTTACCAACAGTCATGGCTTACTGGTGAGGTTCCGGATGACTGGAAGCTGGCCAATGTGATACCCATTCACAAAAAAGGTGCAAAGGAAGATCCTGGTAATTATAGACCAGTCAGCCTGACCTCAGTACCTGGCAAAATAATGGAACAGTTTATATTAAGCGCCATCACGCAAAATTTACAAGATGGCCAGGGTATCAGACCCAGCCAGCATGGATTTAGGAAGGGTAGGTCATGTTTGACCAACCTGGTCACCTTTTATGACCAGGTAACCCGCCTAGTGGATGCAGGGAAGGCTGTAGGTGTTGTTTACTTGGATTTCAGCAAGGCCTTTGACACTGTCTCCCACAGCATTCTCCTAGACAAACTGGCAGGCCGTGGCTTGGACAGGAGCACTCTTTGCTGGGTTCAGAACTGGCTGCATGGCCGGGCCCAGAGAGTGGTGGTGAACGGTGCTGCATCCAGCTGGCGACCAGTCACCAGTGGTGTCCCTCAGGGGTCTGTGCTGGGGCCAGTTCTGTTTAATATTTTTATTGATGACATGGATGAGGGATTAGAGTCCTTTATTAGCAAATTTGCAGATGACACTAAGCTGGGAACGTGTGTTGATCTGTTAGAGGGACAGAGGGCTTTGCAGAGGGACTTGGAATGGTTGGATGGATGGGCATAATCTAATGGGATGAAGTTCAATAAGTCCAAGTGCCGAGTCCTGCACTTTGGCCACAATAACCCCCTGCAACGATATAAGCTAGGAACAGTGTGGCTGGACAGTGTTCAGGTGGAAAGGGACCTGGGGGTGCTGGTTGACAGTCGGTTGAACATGAGCCAGCAGTGTGCCCAGGTGGCCAAGAAGGCCAATGGCATCCTGGCCAGTAACAGGAACGGTGTGGCCAGCAGGAGCAGGGGGGTCATTCTTCCCCTGTACTCAGCACTGGTGAGGCCTCACCTGGAGTATTGCGTCCAGTTCTGGGCCCCTCACTTTAGGAGGGACGTTGAGATGTTTGAGTGTGTCCAAAGGAGAGCAACGAGGCTGGTGAGGGGCTTGGAACACAAGCCATATGAAGAACAACTGAGGGAGCTGGGGTTGTTCAGCCTGGAGAAAAGGAGACTCAGGGGTGACCTTATCATTCTCTTCAACTTCCTGAAGGGTGGCTGTGGTAAGCTGGGGGTCGGTCTCTTTCTCTGGGCAACAACAGACAGAACAAGAGGACACAGTCTCAAGCTGTGCCAAGGGAGATATAGGCTAGAATTAAGGAGGAAGTATTTTACAGAAAGAGTGTTCAAATACTGGAATCATCTACCCAGGGAGGTGGTAGAGTCACCATCCCTCGAAGAGTTAAAAAAAAGACTGGATGTGGCACTTGGTGCCCTGATCTAGTTGAGGTGTTAGAACATGGGTTGGACTCGATGATCTTACAGGTCTCTTCCAGCCTAGAATTTCTGTGATTCTGTGTGATAAGGTCTCCCTTGAGCCTCCTCTTCTCCAGGCTGAGCCCCTCCATCTCTCTCAGTCTGTTTTCATACGGAGGAGATCCAGCCCTCTGACAACCTTTGTGAAAAATATCTTCTAGACCACTCAAGGATGTGCAGAATGACAAAGATCCTAGGATTTTCTGTTGTGTGATGTCTTTTTCTAATCCAAAAAAAGGGAAAATCTGCACCAGCACAGTGGCATTTATTCATTGTGTGTAAATGGTGACATTTCACTTCCCTACAATTCTGGAATTGAAATTTCTCTCACAGATCAGTAAGTGCAAATATCCTGGCTTTTTCCTTTTCTCTCTGCTACTGAGATAGTTTTCTATCCATTCACATTTGCTATTGCAATCAGCTTTACATTGACCAAGGGAAAACTGGCTGCAGTGGTGTTACAGGCAAAGCTGGAGCTTGCATTTAAGATCAGAGATTAAATATACCACACATCACAGAAAAACTGAAAGAGGGAGCTATGTTTTATATTATTAATTTTTTTATCAATAATACTTATAACAGATGTAAGAAGTTAGTTCTGATACTATTACAAAGTTGTACAAGAAATCTTACTGACCAGGGAAGGAGAAAACCCCAAGAAATACAGGGAAGCTGGAGGAGAAATGCTCCTGTGTGCAGAAGTAATCAGGGCACGGTTTATGTCTATTATATCCTTATTTTAATTACAGCATAAGTGACACAAAAATAGAAAGCATAAATTGGAACAGTCCTTCAACACCCACATATTTGCTTAACTGGATTCACCATTAGGAATCAGAATTGGGTTAGTGCATTGTTCCTGAGTTTCAATGCACAAAGGGTACTGAATCAGATTTAAAATTGGGTGAGGATCCCACAAGCCCTAGCTGGCTCTTTATTTAGCAAATGCATAGCTTAAAATTAGGCATGTTTTCAAGTGCCTGACTGAATCATTGCCCTGCTGCTCAGCAGTATCAAATTTTCATCCAATCTCAACTTAGGGGGAAAAAAAAAGGGGAAAGATTTGAAAAATGTCATCCTTCTTTTAGGCTTTACTTCCTGTAATTAAAAACACCCTCATTTAACTTATTTTGCTTTTATAGAATCCAAGATATTATTGGATTCTTGCACAAAAACTTTCCATATAAAATAGAATAGGAGCATAAAACCCCTTAATAAGCTGAAAGTTTTATTTGAAAATTAATTAATTTTCACAATTTGTCTTGAGAAATGTACCGATCAAGAATCTGTTCTATGGTTTCTTCAGGTAATTAGCATCAGTTAAAAGCAAAATAGCTGGTTATTGCTGTCAATAGCATAATTATTATATTTCTAGTTGCCATTATAATTATTAACATTTGCCTCTTGCTCTCTCACAGTCCAGTAAAGTCCAGTTCTTTACTACGTATTTTCTGCTGTTTCCAAGGATTGTCCATATTCTGATTGTCCAAATTCCTTAAAACAGAATTAGCACAGGGATCATCTCTGTTTGCCTTTCCATTTCCAACACAAATTCGGCTGTAATTGAGAACTTGCAGAGAGATGAATGTTTGACCTCTTGAAATAAGCTTTATTAATAATGTATAGAATTACCAGCAAAACCAGGTTTACAGATTGAAGAAGGAAAAGGAGTGAGGTGGAGCCTGCTGTTATTTTGTGGGTTTAATCCTTGCTGGTGGTGGCAGAGGTGTTTAAGAAGCAGCTGGACGTGACACTTAGCACCGAGGTGTAATTGACAAGGTGGTGTTTGGCCAAAGGCTGGACTCCGTGATCTTAGAAATATTTTCCAGCCATACTGATTCTATGATTCTATGTCTAGCTTGTGTATCAGTTTTAAAAAAAAAATGAGGAAAAAAACTCCAGATACACAATTATTTTTAATATAACTGCCTTACACCTGGATTTCAACATGTTGTTTGTTTTGAAAAACCAATATCTTGCTAGAGCAAATTAAAATCTACAAAGATTCCAGCCTGCAGTCTATAAAGAATTATTGTGAGACAGGTGCCTTTGAAATTCAAGGCTATAATATTGATAATAAAACTGAAAATTTTGGTGTTGAGTTCCATAAGTTTTAATTTTGGTGTTAAGTTCCATAAATTTTCCATTAAGTTTAAAAAAAAAACTTAATTCAACTTAATTCAAAACTTAAAGTCCTCCCTTAATTCAAAGAGCCAAGGTCCATCTCTCACAGTACAGAGAGGCTCTGGGGATGTGCCTGCTTTGCCACAGGGTGCTCCTCCTGCAGCAAGAACCACTGGTCCCAGCCATGACACAGAAACCACCTGGAAATCATCCAGACAAAGGGTAAAACTCAGGCACAACTTGTTATGGACAGATTTTCTTCAGATCTGTAAATTGCTGTTAGAGTTATTCAGATACTAATTCTACGGTTTTCATCTCTTTGGGGGACTATAATACTACATTTATAACAGGTATTAAATAACATGTGTGTAAAATACTGAATAGTATCTGTGTAAATAAGAAATAAGGAGTATCTGTGTAAATTAGACATGATATATATATACACAACACAGCCAATAAGTTGGTATGGTACTATATTGTTATAGATGTGGTAGTACTATAATAATAGTATCTCATAATTTGACAGTCTTCACTCTAAATGCATCAATCAAAGCATTATTGTGTATTATTGCCCCTCTCTGGGGCACACTCATGAGAGACATACTGATTTCCAGCTCATGACTGAGTTAATGAAGAAACACAATCTTATAAAATGGTAGGAATGGAACAAGAAACAAATAAAATGTGCTCAGAAAGTGATTTGACAGGATTAAAGCATCCCTCAGGAAATACAGGTCCTCTGTGGGCAGTTATGGCAGCAACAGGCAGTGGCCTTGATTTATCCTCTGGGATAGCGAATGTGTCCATATATTCATAGATGAGTTAAAAGTGTCACCAGGAAACTGCAGCACCAGGAGATTTTGAGAAATTGCTCTGACACGGTCTCAGCTAGGAAAGAGGAAAAGCATATGCAGTCCCAGCCATGGTGAGGGATTATGTTTTAATGAAAAAGCTTCCTTCCATGTAGAATGAAAAGTTAGGGAAAGAAGGTCTGGGTCTTCTGTGAGACTTGGCATTTCCAAACACCCCACATGCAGCATTTGAATAAAGTTTTACTACCGGATCTCTCACGTCCCTGTAGTCCTTTCCTGCGGGATGAGTAAAATAAGTGTCTTATACCATGTAAGCTTTCCATTTTCCTCTCTTCCCACCTCTGTGATCAAAGCAATTCATATGCAGGGCAGATTTCATCATATCTCTGGCAAAACCTAACCTATTATTTAAAAAAAAAAATGCAGATCTCAAGTTTTCCAGAAAGCCCCTCTCAAATAACTCCACTTTTCAAGCATGAGCTGCAGCCTTAGGTGAAAATCCTGCTGTTTAAGGAAACCTTTTAGTGAATTGCAGTGTAATGACTACAAATGTCCATATATCAGATGCATTCCCAGCAGATTCTTAACTATGATGGATGTTACCCAGAAAAGCTTCCTCCTCGTAAGAAAATAGAAAGTTTTAGCTGAATATTTCCTTTAAATAATGATAATTTGAAGCTATCAACAGGTTTAAGCAAGTTGCATCCACTTTTCCCATTTGTTAATGGTATTAATAGCCACATCCAGGAGAAAAGAGACAGTGTTTAGTGTGGCATTAGAAATGCTGGAATTTGTTGTTGCTATATACTACAAGGAGAGATGTTAAAAGTGATTTTTAAAGGTTATTTACTCAGGATGATGACAGTATTAATTCTGTTCTTGTGATACTCCCTGATTCTTATATACTTACCTTTTAGTGAGTCCTGAGAGGAGTTTTGCAAAAGAAACCAATATTGAACAGGGTCCAAAATGGCAACACAAGAGAAGTTTCTTCTCTAATGTTTTTAGCCTTTAAATTACAGTCTTGTGCAGCTATTATTTTGTGAAGATACAAGTAATGTTTTAATAGATTACCTAGTGAGAAGAAAAATATTCACATTTCAGACAAAACTAATGCTTTTGCTCATCTCAGAAAGTCAAGACAAATCCAAGATTACCAGTTACTGTAGTACAAATGTGGCTTTCGTTTGAAAAGATGAGAGTTAAATTTTGTTTTCCTTATCAACATGCAGATTCAGTCTCTGTGTTATGAGTACAACTTCCATAGGAAGACTCAGAAAGGTAAAAACTCTGCTTCAGTGATATCCCTCTCATTTTGAAGGCCCAGTAAAAAAACCAAAAAATCCAAAGGACCATTACCACATCTGAGTGCATTTTCCTCATGTATGTAGGTTTAAAATGTGAGGGATTAAAATATGAATGTCTGGGGACACTGGCACTGTCACCCTCACACCTGGATGACAAACTGTATAAGCACCACCATTTGGTGTAGCCCCTTTTGTCAGGCTCGATTTCAGAGTTTGCCACACCCTTCCATGTTTCCTACCACGGGCCCTGAACCTAAAGAACATTTTCTTGTCTCATTCTATCTTTTGCAAACACCTGGGAGTGCAGATATTCTGTATGAATGTTTTCTAGGATAGAAAACAGGAAAATGAAGAAAACTGCTGTTCCTCAGCAGGAATACAAGTTAAATGTTTTAAGCTAAGCATCACATTATGCCTCAAGGCACCTCCCATGAAAAATGTCTGTCTATTTTTGGTTATATGAAGGCTCACCTTTCTATACTGAGATAGATGTAAGTTCCCAAAGAAACAAAATGCAGAAGCTGGAATGATTTTCAGTCTCCCTTCAAATGAACCCAATAACTAATGCAATTATTTTGAAAGAAACATCAAATTTTACAACTAATTTAGGACCTGAAGCACCAGAACAAATGCAGGTCTCTCCTACTACTGAAATACATAAATAATGTCCACACTATCGTTCCCCCTAGGTTAGTTCTTCCTGTGATAAAAGGTAGACAAAAAAACACACAAAGCTGCACCATAAAATCAGGAACATTTTAGAAGGGAGGTAAAATTTCTGTTTAAAAAACTTCCAGCTAAACCATGATTAGGATAACTTCTGATACAAAGGAAATCCTGCATCCGCTGATGAACACAGGCAACACACCAAATCAGGTAGCTGCCCTGACTTGTTGCTCATGGCACAGATCAAGATTTATGTTCTGTTCTTGGAATAGTTTCAACTGCATTAATTTTTAATCAGTCAGGATATTAGTTCTCTGTATAGGCATTGTCCTCTGTCAGTATTTAATCAATTTGACTCTGTTTATAAACTTTTTCTGCAGCTCTTCAGATGCAAGTGCCACACGGACTGTATCACAATTTAAATCAGTCCCATTTTCATAGAATAGAAATGTATATCAGCCATTTTGATCCTGTCTTAGCCTGTGGTGGTTGCAGGCTGAGCACACCCGCGTCTCCCCATCAGTGCCAATGGCAAGAGATCCATAGGGCAATGTGCATTAGAAAAATCTTGCCAGGCAGTACTCAGCCAAAAAACCCCCAATGCTTTCTCAGGAAGTTTGATAATTCTGGTTATGTTATTCCTAGAGTTAAATCCAAGATAAAAATGAAATTGAGATAAATTCTCCCACCCTATTAAAATATTCAGCATCTCACATTTCCTTCTCTCCACTGGAAATAAAAAATAATTAATTGAATTTTTAAAAAGCAGAAAATCTTTAAACATTTCAAGCAAAAGACAGTGAAGTTCAGTGTCAGAATATTGGAATATTTCTTATTGGAATATCACAATTTAAGCTATTTCAACTCTCCTACATTTTAAAATTCTGTTTCCATCATGAAAATATTTTAATGCAGCTAATTTTGTCTCTAATTTCCCTCTCTGTTACCTGTATTCAGTAACCCCTCAATAATTTTTTCCAGGATTAAGTTTAAAAGCCAGATCACCTCATCAAACTGCAGGCCCACATTTGCTTTATACAACAATGGAAGCATTATAGCAATTTTTCTTCCCCTCCCAGGAGCATGATAAAATTGTAGCTTTACACTGAAAATTGCCTTTGAACAGAATGGTCTACTCTGACATGAGCAGTCCATCCTGTGTGCACACAGAGTCGTACCTGCTGTCTCTGCTGACTGAAATAAATTACAAATAACTCATCAGTGCCAGCATGCTGACAGCAACAGGAGCTGGGACCTATCCCTGCTCACAATCATCTGATTCTTTATTGCTGCCTTTGCAAGAGACATAACTAACCTGGTCTGACTTTCATGTGGAAAACTGAGTTTGTTGATTGGCAATTTTAGAATAAGAAGTAAATTTTGAAAAGCAAAAGGAAGCAATTTTCTGGGGATTTTTTGTTTGTTTGTTTGGGGGGGATTGTGTTTTGTTGTTGTTCTTGTTGATTTTAGTTTTATTTGTTTGTGTTTTTTTTTAAATATACCTTCTACTGAGACTGTTTATCAGCTGGAAAAAAAATGATGAACCAGGACTCAGCTACTCCTGTTTTAGAATTAATTCTGAGGGGACAAGATGAAATCATGGAGGCAATAGCCAGGCAACATGATTTTGCCTTTAATTAGGGTCCAGACAGTATATCACATTGATAGATAGATTATCTGGAAAGACAGTCTTTAATATCTGAGGTACTCCCATTTCATTTCAGGTAGTGTACTGGTTTAAGTGCATAGCTGGCTTGGGGGCTAATTGTCTATTTTCTCCAAGTTTTACATTGATATTTCCCCTAGAAAATTCAAATCCTGCACAAGAATGCTGAAAGCAGTTCTGTGTTCATAAGTGGATCCACATTTTCAGAGACGACTGATGCCACATTTGCCTTGCTCCATTAGAGAGCCAGTGAAATGAATTTTCTGTTTGTTCAACTGCAGTTTTTATGTTCCTTAGTGCTCCCTAGAGTACCCAGATTCCTCTTCTTCCAATAGTGAAATGTCTTGCCTGCTGTCTAGTGACACAAAGCTCAGCTATTTACTCTGATTTCACTGAAATATACTGAAATATACACTGAAATACATATACGGTATGTGTAAAGTGGAAAGGTTTTTTAACCATCCCAGGATGCTTACGGTTCCTTGGTCTAAAAAAATAAGCTGTATTTTAAACAAATTACTGGAAAACTTCCTTCCCTAATTATACTAAAGATTCTTAGCATCTCTTCACACCTTCTTTTTCTAAAGACCTCTATTGAGAGCTCTGGGCCTTGACTGGCAGCTGACCCCATCCTTACCAGAATATGTCATTTCTTTTTTGACTCTTCTTCTCTCAAACAATCTGTTAAGATTGTCTTGTGAGGAAACTTTTGCTTGATCTCCTTGTCATCTGAGGAAGGGGGAGCTCTATGTCTTTATTGCTGCCTTTCTTACTTCACTCTCCATTTCCAGCACATTTCAAAACCATGTGTTTAATACAATTTTTCTGGCTACAGTGCAACTCAGAGTCGCAGGGAGTAACAAAGCTGTTGGATAATTGTCCATCACACGAAATATCTGGCAGTTTAATGAATTAAAAAGGCTACCTGGCTATCTGGTGTGATGGCTTAGTCCCCCTGTGCTACGCTCAGGCTTGTGAGTTCTAGAAATTTCTAGAAAGAATTGCATCTTTTCCATCCCTGCTGTCAGAGACCCATGTCCCTACCACTCTCCTGAAGGAGAGTGCAGGAAGAAGATGCAAAGCCAGAGAGAAGTTGTTTTGCTTCACAAAGCTTGACTTGCCTTTCCCATCTATCAATATTGTTTAAACACTTATCACCTTAACTGGGCACTTTATTTATAAATGCAGAATGAAACAATTGAAACTAGGGAGGTTGTGACAAAAAGCACAACTTCTTGCTTTGTTTGAACAGCCAGTATAGGATGAATACTCAAAACAAACATAGACAGTAAATCCCACAATGGAAGAATGTACAAACACATTTAGGCGTTGTTTTGGTGCCCTTAAGAGCCTTTGCTGATCTGAGTCAACTCCTCAAACTCCCTCTAAATTAACCAAGCAGAAGGATAAATTAGGGAAAAAGCAGTTGATTGACCTCAGGAAAAAATGAAAAGAGAGGAAAGAAGGAAGGGTAGAAAGAGGATGAACCATGAGATTGTAGCAGGGATTTGGAATGCGACCCTTCAGAAGTTCTGACTCAGGGTGGTCTGGCACCTGCTGGAATGTGTTCATGTCTCTCAGAGGAAGTTTTGGCAATAAAATGCGAATCTCAAGCATGAAGTTCAAATCCAGAAGAGACACATGAATCCAGCTACAAAGAAGTCTTGAAAATAAGGTAAACCCCCCCCTCAAAATCCCTTAACTCTTGTGCAGAGAATATAATTTTAATGCATCCTTCATTTCTGACAGCTGCCATTATTCCTGAAAGGGTGTGAAGAAAGGGTTTGTGGGCAGAACAGCAAATGTTAAAAATCAGTTGGGTTCAGTTGCTCCAGGACTGCTTGTGCAAGAAGGAGGCCACTTCAAACTAAACCAGTTTAAAAAACAATGAAAACATCTATTCTACTCAGCAGGTTATCTTGTTACAAGATTCTTTGTCATGGGATGCCACGGTTCAGATGCTGAAGTGATTCAGAAGTAAAATACTAGAAAAATACATGCAAACAATCATCTCAGGAACCACTGGAAAAAACATATAATTTCTTGCTCAGGACATGGGTGAAACTGAAATTCCTGGGAGCTGGAAATGGTGCAGTGGGTGGAGTGGAGAGCTGCTTGGTCTTTCTTCTCTTTATTAATTTATTCTTGCCTGGGCACCTCCAACTGGCCATGCCAGAGGTGCTGGAACAATCTGGGATGGTTATCACGACATACAGAAAAAAATGCCATTCCTATTCATCAGATGAGGGAAAGAAAGCCTTGTTCTCCAAAGAGAAAACAAGAGTATTTAATCTGAGGAATGATCTGGCTGTTTTCTTGCAATCAGTGATGGCAAGGCAGGTAGGGATTAATTCAAATGTTACGCTACAATAAGGCAGAGAAATCCACCAGTTTATTTTGCACTCTGAAAAGCTGTGGTTCCCATGGTAATATTTGGATATGAGAAAGTTGACTAAGCATCTTCAGCACAGGGATTTCTGCCTCGGTTTCTGTGAAGTATAATATGGAGATGTGCAGCTCCTTTTGAACTGTGAGAAGTGGGTTTATCAATAGGCATCAGGTGATTGGTATCTAGTACACAGCAGCTTTTTAACTGTGATTCTGTGACTACTTGGCTTTAAGGAACTGAGTGGCCTGAGATAAAATGTCTTCACTATTTCTCAAGTAAATATAATTTTTCCATACATGAATCTTTCTGGTTCTCCTGGTGAGAATGATTACTAACTTCACTGCAGCAGAAGCTGCTGTGAGAAATGCTCATCATCTGTGATAATAAAAACAGACATAGGAAATACTGCCCTAAACAGTCAAAAATTGAGGCATCAATATTTTCACTTTCTTCTGTTCTTCTATCCAAGTCTCATGCAAGTTACAGAGTATTTTTTTTGTTGTTGTTGTCTGGAGTTTAACAATTTTAGGTCTTCAGTCACATTCAATTAATTCTAAACATACTTGAGTCTTTGCTAAAAAAACCCAGGCATAATGGGTTTTTTGAAGAACAGCCAGCATTTTAAAACCTTGTTTCTTTTGTCTTCTTTTATGGCACCCTATTATAACCCATATGAATGGTCTGCTTTCTCTTAGAAAATAGACCTTTGAATTTAAGTAGAATGGTGTTTTAAAAAACCCCATGGTCCTGAAATCATGGTCTCCCAAGGCACTGCAGTTCTTCCTCTTACTTACAACTTCTCTGTCCAACTGGATCTACTACTGCTCGATGCCAGAAGGAGAACACTAATCAAACTAATCAAGTTTGCTTTGTAATTTTAAAATGAAAGAGGAATACAGAGATACTGTCTGAACAGACAGGGTTGAGAGTAGGAAAGCCAAAGCTGAAATGGACTCTAACATGGCCAGGGATGTCAAAAAGGTCATGAAAAGCCTCTGCAAGTACACAGGGACAGGATGACGTGGGCCCACTGCTGAGCAAGGCAGGGGCCCCAGTTGCATAGGATGTGAAAAGGCTGAGGTACTAAGTAGCTTCTTGGGAAGTGAAAATAAACAACACACTCACAGGATGTTTGAGGCATGCAAAAGGTCCCTCTGGTTTTTTCTCTTTTATTTTTTCCCTTTCATTTTTTTCCCTTTTATGTTTTCTCTCCCTCAAGGGACATTCATTTTACTCTACATCACTAGCAGCTAGGAAATCTCTTTGCAAACAATAATGTGACTTTGTGGAAAGTCTATGTTTACTGACCATAAATGCACCTTGCAAAGATACCTCAGTTTCTCATGTTTAATCCTTCTGACTTGAATTTGACATTCAAATGGGAAGAGATTGCCAAGGAAAACAGAAGTGAAGAGCTAAATACATGGACTCCCAAAGGGGAGACAAATTGATTGTATTTCTCTAGTACCCTTTTCTTTTCTGTTTTCCTCTATCCATCTGCAGCATCCAAACCTTAATCAAATAATTTTTGCCTTGCACAAGAGTACATGAAGATGCTCACATACTCTTATGAAATTTCTTATATGACATCTCTCCTATGTTGAGAAGTCTTATAGCTAAGTGAATTTTTATCCAATCCATCAGAAAACGTGTCAGTTCCAATACTTTTTAAAGGAAATGCAGACAGAAATTAATTTGACATGTTTCTAACTGCTTTCCTGACAGTTTGTGTGAGAGTTTTGCCTGTTCCTGATTTCAGGGCAATATAGGAAGTCTCCATGTGTCCATTTTCCTGTGGCAGTGGTGGGTTAATTTTTTTTTCCTTTTCCCATTGCAGGGAAACATTCAGTGCAAAATATACCTTAAATCCATTGCAGAAACAGACATTTCTGCTTCTCAGGGTAACTTCTTGTTCATTCAGAAGGAGGAAAGTCCAGGCCCAAATCTTGGCTACACACAAGGCTTAAAAGGGTGCTCCTCCCCAAAAACTTTCTAAGAGAACCGTAATATGCAGGAAAACAGACTGCCAAAGGCAAAATAATTTTTCATATATGCATTTTTCCATGTTCTATCTTTCAATCTGATAGCACAAGCCTTGCCAGAGAAAGAGGCAGAAAGGCATCTTAAAAAAGCAGATACCAGTTTAGCCACCTCTTTGTCCTCTAACTCTTCTAGTCACATCCTCCACAAAAATACTGAATGAGCTCTAGAAAATTTATTTGTTGATATTTGCATTTTGTTTTCCCCTCCTGCAGCTGTATCCCTGTATCTTGTACTCAACAGCTGGAACTTAAATTTCGGGAATAAACAAGCTGTTTTCTTTTGTAAAGTTGTTTATTAAACCTCGATATTTCTTTTTCCCATCTGACTTGACACATCAAACCAGTGTATTGCAGACAGACTGCCTCTGAGGATAATTATTGAAATCGCAGCTCTCAGGGATCTCAGGACCATGCAGCTCATCCTATCTCCCAACTACAGGCAGTCACACTTCAGTCTGACTTTCTCTGTAATCATCAGTATTAATGCAACCCTAAAGTGTCTCAAGCCACAGCACAAGTCTTGTGATCCTGAATTGCCCTGGGAAGGCAAAGATGCACAGGTAGAGCATTGAGAATTTCCCCTCAATTGCTATTAAACCACATCATCACCTTTTTTATCTACCATGAGGTTTTGGGGGATTTTCTGCAAAAGGGGTGCTGAGAAGAGCTACCTCCTCTGGTCTTAGCTCACAAATACCTCTACCTTTTGGTTTTATCATTTAAACTGGTTGTTTTGCTTCTTCCTCTGTAAATAAAATGCCGTTTTTATGCCTTTTCTGTGTTGTTTTCCCACAGGGCACACAATCAATTCTGAGTCTTTGATTAGTTTGTTTTTAAAAGAGAAATATGATGTCAAGTTTGTTGTAGCAGTTTTCTCTGGAGGACACAAAATTAATTTTCATTCCACTTTGAAATCTTAGTTGGCCATTGCTCAAAAAATTCCCACTAGATTTTTGTTTCATATATCAGAATTCTCCTACCACTCTGCAAAGATTTCAGGTGGGAAAAAAGAAAAGAGAGAACAAACAGAAATTTATTTTAAATATATTAAATTGCTCCCCATTTGATGTGTACATCCCTTCATTTTAGACGTGTGCCCACCTGTAAGCAGAGACCCCACTGCTGTCAGGATCACCTTTCAGCAGGGACATGGAGTATCTAAAGTATCACATTCCCAGTTAAAGGGGAAGTCACTTTGATGGTTGGTTTTTTTGTTTGTTTGTTTGTTTGTTTGATTGTTTTTAAGCTTGCTTGCTAAACGATGAGTGGATACTAAGCAGGACAACAACCCACTCTGTCCATCAGGAAAATTCGCTTCAGCAGTGCTTAGTGTTGTGTTCTCTCTCAGTAGCTTCCAAACTGCTGCTGGATTATTTTTCCCAGAGACAAAGATGCTGGAGCTAGGGTGGATGAGTGCCTCCTCCCTGCTCTGTTTTGGTGGAGTGAACTTTTTGCCCCAGAAGCCCCTGGAGTGCCGTGCTTTGTGTTTGTGGTAGAATGCTCACACAGCACCAAGCTGCCTCTCCAAGGACTCCTCCTCAAATGCCAATAGGATTGGGATGGACAAGAGGATGGGAGGGATTACAACAAGGCAGCTGACCAAAGGGATATTTCATGCCCTAGAGAATTATTTTCCTTTTTTTGTTGTTGTTTCTATGTGCAGAATTTAGTTTAATTTTTTCCATTATACTGTCTGTATCTTGACCTACAAGCTTTTAATCTTATTTTCTCCCCCATCCTGCTGAAGAGGGACAGTGAGAGAGAGTCTTGCTGGGCCTCTGGCAGTCAGCTGAGGTCACCATCTCATTACTGTAAACAAATATATTTTATTTTTGTCCATGTTTTTGACATAGCAGCCTGAACAGGTGGTATAGTCATTATAGGGATGCAAATCCACTTTACATTGGCCAGCGTTCTGCCATGCCTAAGAGGGAGTTTAAGCTTTGGCAACTACTCATTTAGGAGTCAAGCTTTATTGCACCAATCTCAACTTGGCAGGATTCAGAGGTGGCTCGTGCTGACCTTTATTCAACCTTGGTGGTGCTTTAGAACCAGATTCGGAGCTTCCCTCTTCCCTCCACAGGCTGCAGAGGCCTCTGAGGCATCCTGCTTCCATGTATGCTTGAGCCTGTGTTGTGAGGGAGGGAGTCTTGGGCATTGTCCCACCCTTTTCAAGAATCAGAAGTGCCTGCAAGCAGAGACATTCCATTCCATTCCATTCCATTCCATTCCATTCCATTCCATTCCACTCCATTCCATTCCATTCCATGGCCTTGTCTTCAGCAACTGCCCCTCCTTAACCATTCCTAACAAGTTGAGCTGGATGGCAAGCCAGGGTTAGGGTGAACTTTGTTCTGGGTTTAATCCCAAACCACCCTGTATTCCTCCCCAAATGAGGATGTTCTACATCCATGCACTGCAATTTAAGCCCCAGCTTCAAACCATTTCCCTATAAGCAGCTTAACCCTAGGATTCAACTGTTCTTCCACTGAGGGTTTTTTTTGGATGGTTTTGTTGTTTCCTTCCTGTTGTTTCTTATGAAGATCTCTGCTTCGTGAGTTACTTCGTGAGTAACATAATTCTTCAAGTGAAAATTTCTCAGGAGTGTTTGCTATAAATGAAGCTGTTGAACTTTATAAAAGCATCCAACATATATCAGACAAACACCTCTCTACCTGAAGCCCAGTTGTTGTGTCCAAGTTACTGCTTAGGCTGTTTACATTTTCCACTAACTTGTTTATCTACATTTTTTGTACCATATGTCAGCCAAGAAAACGTGCCTAATATGCAAAATAATTAATTGTTTCACTAATTAAGGACTGCAGTCTCACCAATGAAACGTTAGCCCAGCTGCAATGCCATTACCCCACAATTAAAATGATGCAGTTATTAAAGCTCATTCATCAGCATGATAAGATCAAAACTGATACACACAAACTTTTTGTGGCATTGTGCTCACCCTCCTGCTCTTGAGATCAAAAATTTGACTGTTTGGGGCTATCTTGCCAGCTTAACATGACCCATAAGCATCCCAAGTGCTTTGGTATGAGTATGATATCAAGGAGAAGCTTCATATAGATTAATTAATGTGGATTCATCTTTGCATGGGTGCTGCCAAAAGTTTCTTACTCAATCTCCAGTTCCACCTAATATCCAAATTTGCTGTATATCATTTGAGAGATACATGATGATGGTGGTGGGGTGTGGTTGTGCTCTATGTTATGCACAAAACCAGCTCATTTAAAGACAATTTAATTTCAGTTAGGAGGAGTTGATGGCTGGTGAGCTGTCAGTAGCCATGGGCCTTTGATCTCCTCCTACACCCACAGCTGCAATTCCAGTGTTACACACAGTTCATTCTACACCAGCAACATGTTGCTATTATTAACCCTCAATAAAGAGATGTGAAACAGCAGGACTTACACTACACAACCATGCTAAGCTAAGAAAAAGCTCTCCACTTCACCGGGAAAAAAAAATTTATTGACTAAGTCTTGATTTGGCTTTCTTTTGACCTGTCTTGGCTTATACATAAAAGCAGAAATACAGGTAAAAGCTGTAAAGTTACTTGTGTAATTGGGACCTCATTGCACCAAGTGAGTCAGAATGATAGGTAGTCAGTTAATAGAAATACCTCTCCAGCTGCTGGGGGGGAAAATATTTATCTTTGTTATTGGAAAAATTTCTTCCCAAATTTAATTATACTATATTCATTGGTAAACATGTTAAACGTATTTTTCCTATATCCACCAAGTTTTGGATAAATCAGTGATAACATGTCAGAGCCACCAAGAAAATTGCCAATATTCATCATTATTAAATCTATATCTTTATATTAACTATACAACTGGGGAAAAAACCCAAACATCTCTAACATTATGACTCAAAAACTGACCCAAACAAATGAACTGGATCTCCATATTGTGAAGAGATTACTGCATAAGAAAAATGACACTGTTTCCTATTTCCTGTAAAATTGAATTCAAAGCATGAACAGTATGTCAAACTAAAAGCCCAGGGGACTCATTAGCTCCTTTCCATTGGTACAAAATAATCTCTAAAAAAGACCTGAAAAACCTGTGTGCCTCACAATCCAAGCCTATAGGGACTGGCTGTAGGAATGAGTGAATTTTCAGTCTCTGGCACCACTGAAGCCAGCAGCTTTCCTTTCACTGATTCAAATAAGCAGAGGTCTGGCCCTCCATCACTCCTCTCTGGTGAGCCTGCCATGTGGACTGTCAGTGGTGCCAGATGCAGTAATGGAATAACTGCCCTCTCAGTGGGGCATTATTCATTAATTTTACCCTTTACAATAATTTCTGTAGCATTTTGCACCCTCTTAAACCCTGCCAATCATTCCTGACAAACCCTGAAGTACTTTAATGCTGCACCATTCTGCCATGGTGAGTTGCCTTTTATTTCTTCTCACCAAGCACTGTGCATTTATTACACCCCTGTGGAAAAGAGATTAACCAGGCTGAGAATCTTGAGCAACAGACCTGCTCAGACCTCAAGCTGTTGCTAAAGATGCCAGTGGTGTCATTTGGATCTGTCCAGATGGCTCTTCCCACAAGTCAAACTTGTATACACTTATTTATTTCAAGACCAGATCCAAATGCTAAAGAATTGAGCAGTGTGCTGTTAACAGCACCATCCTGTGTCTGCTCAGCCATGTATTTACAGACATTCAGCAGCTCCAAGAGTTTTTCAGGAGTGTCTCTGTGAGTAACTGAAAATTGCTGTGTTTACTAATGCAACACATCTTTACCAGCTCTTTCTACAGAGCATATTCCTGTTCTGGTAGCTGGCTTCAAAATTTAATTCAGTGTTGAAACAAAACTAAAAAAAAAATCTGATTTTTGAAACTCTCTCTTGTTGAAGATCTCTTACTCCAATGTGTTGATGAGGTGATATGTCCTTTGACGTAAAATAAATTGTGGAGGACTTGATTCAATAGATATTCAACTACAAATACATGTGAGACTACTGCTATCGATCTCAACCCTGCACAGAATCAAGGTTTGCACATTGTAATAAGTGTCACACAACTTTTCCTGCAACATGCAGAGAAAGCTACCTCAAGAGATTAATCTTCATTAAACATTCAGTAGGAGTGACAGACATGTAAGTTGGAATTGCCTTACCAGTAAATTTCTGCTTCGCTCTGGTGAAAAGGGCAGAGACACTATCAGAGACAGAGCTGCCTCCTTTGGGGTGTGGGGAGAAAGAGGAGTTGTTGATTGTGGATATAACTGTGAGTCTCACAAGGCTGTGCTGAGCAGTCTCCTGCCATGGGCTCGTGTGTCCCTGCTGAACATTAAATTCTCCAGGATCATGCGAGTACCAGCAGACCTCCCCAGTGAGTGCTCTCTGTTCAACAGAACATACAATAAATTATGTTAACATCTTGACTGGTAGCACAATTAATAATACTTAATCTCCAGCTGAATGCATTGTCTGAGTGAGTGACAAATAGCATAATGACACGTCATGGAACTGTGCTCTCCAGATGGAGGACAGTGTCTAATTGTGCACACCTCTGTGTGCATTCCTTGGCAGGAAGAGCCCCATTAGCTCACCTCACACCTATGCAGGAGTGTTCTGGCAGGGTAGAACCCTGAATTTAATTGTTGTAGATTGATTTGTGATGTTTGCCAATGACTGTCATAAACATGGCATTACCTTTTCTGTGCCACTGAACATGGACTTCCCAAGAAAATTTGGTAAAGGGAGAAGAACTGTATGTAAACTATAATGCTTCAGAATGCTTAATCTGTTTATTAAGGATGCTCTTTCTTTATCATTTTGTAAATTGATTTGCACTTGAGCTTCCTGTCAAGGCTGGTAACCCATTAATCCTATTTCAGGTGCACAAATGAGTATCTGACTTATGTCCTGTAACTTCATTCTTCACATTTTATGCATATTTGTCTACAAGACACACATGGAGAAGAACAGAGATTGAGCTCCAGAGCTACAGCAATCCCATCCATTCTATTCACCTAAATGATTGAAAGAGCTTTGCAAACAAGACAAATATTCTCCTGAGGATGGGAAATGGAAACAAAACCTGTTTGCACTAGAATCCAAGCTCATGGGTTCAAAGCCAGCAGCCCTATTAACCAGACCTTGCTGCCTACTTTAGTGTGGGGCAGACAGAAGCCAAGACTTCTTGGATCACCCCAAGGTGTCCATCTGAGCTCCAAGCACAACCTGCAGTGCTTCAGACCCTGCCAGCACAATTCAGACAGTGAACCTGTATCCAAGGAAGCCATGCTGACACGAAGAAAGTTATAGCCGTGGACAGACTCCCTATAACTAAGCCTTCATGATTTGTTCCAGCCTGTAAATGCAAGGAAAATGAACATAATTCAGAACTCAATCATGCCATAAAAAGTAGAATATAAGTGATTTAACTGAATGTCCTTTACTCAATACAGTCGCTGTGCTTTCCTTCATAAATGCTACTAACACAAATCATGAAAGCACTCTTCTTCCAAAGAATTATGTAAGAAACCTAAATCTTTCTATTTCTTTTTCTTTAATAATTTCAAGTCTTAATGGAAATTTTAAGGATGTGCTCTTAAAAGAACCTTTCTTCCTCCTGCCTCAGTTTCATGTGCAGCAATACAACACTTATTATGCTCCTGTTTTCTAAGCCACTAATAAAAATCAGTATTCAACAACCTAACACAAAGTATATCAACCTGGATGTCACACTTCTGTGAGGGAAGCATTAAAAAGACATGATCCTTTCTTAAAAACCTCTGCTGCTCGAATGTCTATAAAAACATTTTATGAGTATGTGACATTGAAACACAAACAAGCCCTCAGAATTTACTCTCACTTTATTCTATTTAGAGGTTGTGTAACCAGTGTAAAGGACAGGACCATAATTTAAAGTCAAACCATTAGACCTGTGTTAATGGATCTGTGGCTGCAGAAAACTGACAAGGTTACAGACAGATCCATTAATGACCATCAGAAATTGCAGCATAGGCTGGTGCAGGAAGCCAGGAAAAATTTCAGTTGGCACTGTGAGGAATCACAATCTGTGAAGGAGAGTTGCCCAAGTGATAGCCAACACGAACAGAAAACCTTGGGAGGGAGAGCTGGTAACATGATGGGAAAGGGAATCGTACAAGAGAAGAGTACCATCAACTTCAAATTTGGCATTGCCCAAATGCTGTGCAAAATCCCAAACCTGGGATCAGATGTATCTAAGATGGAAGCAACGGGGAAGAAGATGATCAGGACTGAATTGTTTAATTTGACAGAAATTTTACTGGAGAAGGTGAAGTGTGAGAGCAACTAACAGGAAAAAGTCACAGCCAGGGCCTCAATGTCCATTATGACATCACCAGAGGATGGATTGTGACCTTGGGTCTTATATAATACAGTGTCTGTATCTTACATATTTCAATTGTCACATTCAATTGTGTCATCACTGGTGGCAGAGGATGATGTTACCAAGAGATGGATTGTGACATCAGCAGGGATGATTGTAGCATCACATCCCTCACTGCTATATAAGGTGCCAGCAGAGCCTGGATCAGACTGACTTGATCCTGGACTGCTGACAAGGATGTTCGCAAGAGGGAGCAGCCCGTGGTCCTCTGCTCTTCCCTAGGCTTCTGTGATACACAGACATGGACGGGGATATGGACATGGACATGGAAGGGCCATCAGAGTCCAGCAGCCAGGCAGGGACAGCTGCCACTGGTCTGGCTGAAAACAGCCCCCATTGCCCAACGGCTGTGGGTGACCTCCTGCCCGAGGTCTGGGCAGGGCTGTTTCGCCAGCAGCAGCATCTCTTGGAGCTGGTGCAGCCCTGGCTGCGCCAGAGGTTGGTGGGGATATACTGGGATCAGTGGTGGCTGGTAGAGAGTGCAGAGAGCAGCATCCTGCACTGCCTATGCATACATGGCCCTGTTGCAGAGGTCCTGTTCCAGAGGCTGCAGCATTTGCTGCAGGAGCATACAGGACCATTAGTCCACAGCATCATCAGTGTCATTGAGAGCTGGTGCAGTGAGAGGGCCAGGGATCTGATGCACTCCCATGCTGCCAGGGATAAGGGGGACAACCCTGGAGCTACCTCCAGCTCCAGCACCTCCAGCTGGAAATGGGGTCCAGCTGTACCCCCCTATGGTCCCAGCCACCTCTCTTCTGTCCCCATCCCCACTGAGGAGGTCCATCCCCAGGAGGAGTCATGGCAGGAAGTGGCCACAGGTCCCTCTGCCCAGGGTTCTAGTCGCAGCCCCTGCACTCCCAGCCAGGACAGGGAACGCTCGTCTGGGGGGTCACGGTGCCACCCAAAGAGGAAGGCTCACAGGCCTCTTGATGGCCCCCAGCCGAGAAAGAATCCCCGCTGGCAGCACAAAGAGGACTGGGGAAAGTCTTCACAAAAGAAAAAATAAAGGTCTCTTTCCCTGACACAATCTCTGGTTATGTTTTTCTCACACTTGTCCTGGTGTCTTTCTCTGATTTCACTCCAAACCCTCAGCCAAGAGCCTCAAGGCTGCAGGAAATGGAAGAGTCTCTGAAAAAGCTCCAGGTGGTGCTTCCACAGGAGTCATGAGTGAATATTGACTCAAATTTCATCACAGAGAAGAGGAAAACTCTGATAAAGCCTGAGACAATTTCTGTCTAGGCCATGAGTGTAAAAGGTACAGTTTGCTGATGTACAGTCAGAGGAAAGGTACAATCTGAAGGTACAACCAATCAGAGCTTTTCAGTCAGTGGAGGGAAATAAATATTTGCAGTGATGGAGAAAGGAATGATATAAAAGGAAGAAAGGGAAAGGTGCATCAAACCAGGCAGAGGAAGAGGAGGTAATACAGAAGCATACCTCATATGGACACTGATCACACACATGGATCCTCCAAGTGTCATTAGAAGTGTCATTGTTTTGTTGGAGAGAAGAGAGCATTAGTAAAGGCAGTTTAAGAGGGAAGGAAAAAGTAATAACATTTAATACATCATCTTTTTGTTTCTGATGCTCATCCAAACAAGAAACTCAGTGGTTACCTTGAGAAGTGCTCCTGAGCTGTCAGCAGCCAGAGCTCATCCCACAAGAGTGGGCTGCCAAAAGCTGGATGGCAGAAGTTGCTCCCCAGGAGGAGGGTATGGAACTCAGCCGGCCAACAGCTTCACCCAGGTGAGATGAGGGGCAGGAGCCAGGAATCAGCTCAGGAGGTGTCCCTTGCTGTCTACACAGGAAAAGCAAGGGGCAGGAGCAGAGCTGAAAGGGGCACACCCTGCAAAGCCCAGCTCTGATATCAACCTGTCTGGGGCTCTCTGCTGCTGGCTCCTATAGGACACAACATCTTTGAGGGCAAGGGCGCATGAGACCCCAACCTCCAGCGCCAGAATTCACACTTTAGAAATTCAAAGATCTGCTGGAACAGATTGACTTTTTTTCCCTAGTGTTCTTCCCAGCTAGAAAACACAATTTCCTCAGAAATATGCTTCATTCAGAAGAAAAAGGGATTTTGTTGCAATATTGAAATAATAAAAAAAAAATCCCACTAAATCTTTCATTTTGAGTGGATAAGACCTAGTGTGGGTCTTCCAGTGATGCTTTAGTATTACACAGTGTGAGACATGGGTGAAGGAGAAGTAATGCTTCCAAAAATCCTTGAGATGAGTCCAATAGATGTACACACTCTTGTCACCCTAAAGTTAAATATTTCAGTGCTTCTCAAACAAATTCAATTAAAATTTACGTTTTCAGACCAACACACAGTGCCAGTGATACCTAGGAACTGAAGTCCTTCAGAAACAAAGCAAGAAATACACTGGGCTCAAGGAGTTGATCAGCAAAACCCAAACATGCCATCATTGTGCTCCCTCACATGCTGCTCACAAAGAAGACTTCACACATGCACAATCAGGTAAATGAGTCAAAATGGCTAGCAAAACTCTAAAAAAAGAGAAAAAAATTAATTTATTTGGTGACTAATTACTTAATTATTTCATCCTGCAGTAAAAAGATAGATGAATTTGAGCTAAAGCCATGCATAGGACTCCAGAAATCTAGATTTCAGACTGCTTCCAGTGCAGAAATCCAGTTTTGACACTGGGTTTTTAGCCTCATCTGTGCATCTCAGTTCCCATCTATTTATCTTCAGAAAATGAAGAATGAGGCCATGATTGCATGAGCTATTCTGTTACTATGGTAATGGATGGCACAAAAGAACCTATTAATAAATATTTGAAAAATCTGCAGCTACCTCCTTACCATCTCTACAATAAATCTTACCCCTCCCACCCCATATTGTTTTGCATTACTATTTTAAGGAAAGGTATGCATATTTTAAATGTTGGGCTTTATATAAGGCAATCCCATCATCCATATCCTCATGGGAAGAAGATATAGCACTTGTACATTCTGTAAAAAGTTGTAGGCATGCCTTATTCAAAAGGGCAGCAATATATAAACACAGAAATTACCCATAAACATGCAATTTTTTTTTTTTTTTTTTTTTTTTTTTAGGAAGACAGAGAAATCCTTATTTCCAAAATCTAAATCAATTTGTTGTTAACTCTTATGCATTCAAAAAGGATTATTCAACCACATTTGATCAGGCAAAGAAAAAAAGCACCTAAAGTACAAACTCCTTATTTTCCTTGGGTTATTTTACTTGGCTTTGTGCACTGAGGCTTGCATCAGATAGTGATGAAACATCCATGTGTGAATTTCAGTTTCTGCCTCCGGAAAAAAGGAGCAGACAGCTCAGGAGGATTACAAGGATGGTGTGAGGCCACGCAGGGAGAAAATTAGAAGGCCCAAAGACCTGTTAGAACTTACTCTGACCACTGCTTTAAAAGACAACAAAAGTGTTTATGCAAATATATCAGCAACAAAAGGAGGGTTAAGGAGAACCTTGTGTTGTATTGAATATGCAGGAAAACAGAGAGATAAGGAATGAGGAGCTGCCTTCTTTGCCTCAGTCTTTAATAATGAGACCATTTGTTCCCAAGGTACCCAACCCCCTGAGCTGGAAGAGAGAGGCAGGGAGCAGAATGAAGCTCCCATAATCCATGAATCAAAGGTCAATGAACTCAGCCCCACACAGGTCCATGGAGCTGGATGAAAATCACCCAGGAGTACTGAGGGAGTTGTGGATCAGCTCATCAGCTCTGTTTAACATCTTCATTGACTGCCTGGTCGAGGGAATTGAGTGCACCCTCAGCAAGATCACAGAGAGCACCAGGCTGGATGGGATGTGGATGTGCTGGAGGGCAGGAGGGCTCTGCAGAGGCTCTGGACAGGCTGGATCCATGGGATGAGGCCAGTGGGGTGAGGTACAACCAGGGGAAGTGCTGGATCCTGCTCTCGGGTCACAACAAATCCCTGCAGATGCAGGCTGGGGGAAAAGTGTCTGGAAAAGGCCCTGGGGGTGCTGGTGACAGCAGCTGGACATGAGCCCAGGCGTGCCCAGGTGGCCAAGAAGGCCAACGGCCCTTGGGCTGTGCCAGCCATGGTGTGGCAGCAGGAGCAGGGCAGTGACTGTCCCCTGAGCTGGCACTGCTGAGGTCACACCTCAAGTGCCATGTGCAGTTCTGGGCCCCTCACAACCAGAAGGACTTTGAGAGGTTGGAGTGTGTCTGGAGAAGGGAACAGAGCTGAAGAAGGACCTGGAGCACCAGGACAGGCTGAGGGAGCTGGTGGGGCTGAGTCTGGAGAAAAGGAGGCTCAGGCAGGACCTGCTCACTCTCCACACTGGAGTGTGCAGCCCGGGAAGGGTCAGGCTCTGATCCCAGGGAACAGGGGACAGGAAAAGAGGAAACAGCCTCAAGTTGTGCTATTGGAGGTCTGGATTGGATATTAGGAAAACTTTTTCCACAGAAGAGGATACAAAGCATTGGAACTGACTGCCCATGTAAATGGTGGAGTCATCATCCCTGGAAAGGTTCTATAGATGCATGGATATGGCATCTGAGAACAGGATTTATAACGAGCATGAGGTGGTGCTGGGTTGATGATTGCAATTAATGACCTCACAAATATTTTCCAACCTTAATGATTCTGTGATTCTATTAATTACTATTATTTTATTTTATTTTATTTTATTTTATTTTTTACTAATTTTTGAATCAATTACCTCCCTTAAAAATTTCAGTACTGATCAGGAAAAAAACCATTCCCTGACAACTACAGAATCAAAAGCATGAAAAATTAACAGGTTGAGGTGGATCTTTTTCCATGTTTCTTTTTTCCCCAGGTCTCTTGGTGTTGGAGGAGAATGTCACACTTAGCTATACCTTCTTGCAGACTTTTCCCCCACAAGCATGCTTGCTCCAGAAGTTCATGCCAGAAATGACTGTGGCCTTTTAAGAGTGGTGAACTGCTTAGTTAAACAAGCAGAAATCAGACTGAGTACAGATAATCAGGCATCGATCCTACCTAAAATAAGGGATCAAAATTCATATAAAATAATCACAGAGGTTTCTAGAGAAGCAAAGGCAAAGGAAGCTATAAGAAAATAACTTGTGTTTTCAATGCCTATTTCAGAACAAAGTAGGATTTACAGTAACCCTGAAACTGGCCAATTGATATTGCCTTTACATATAAAAAATGTGTTTTTCTGAATATTTCTCACATGGCAGAGAGATGCCAGTGGATACAAAGCTAGAATACATTAGAAATAGACTCAATAAGACTGAACTAAAGTATTCTGTACCAATGCCAGGGAAAGCAGTAGGAAACAATGCGAGGCTTTTATGCAATATTCCTGTCACAATCAAAAGAATTAAGTGGGATCCAGTGGGATTTATCCCTAATATAGGGCATCTGAGGATATTGCTAGATAATCAGGTAGCTGACAAAACACAAATAATAATGTTGTGTGCATGTTTCTCACCATGACTGCAAGGCAATAGTGATAACATGGGACCAGGCTGGGGAAAGGAATTGAACCAACAAATCTCTCCATGAGATTTAAAAGGAGAGAATACTGTTCACTTAAAAGACTGCAAGCTGCTCTGCAGAGGCAAAATTGCACTGGAAGATGCTGATTTTATATTTTTCCTACTTGGACTTGGAAATAAAAGAAAAAAATCCATAACACAATCTAGAAAACTATTATATACATTCAGGGATTTTTCAACATACATTTTAAAACAATGGCTATAAGAGAAGCAAAAGAAATATAATTGTAAACAAACAATTGTCTTAAAGGGGGTGGCTTTCTGCTGAGGCCTTGGAGGTGTCATAGTTCAGACTAGTTCAAATATTTTTATTGGTTACAAAAAGACTTAAATATCTCAGTGGTTGTGTTTGCAAAGGACAAAAGGGTAAAGTTTAAAGCTGAGAGAAACCAGCATCTGATGAATTTCATGTGTGGAACCAAAAAATTACTGGGCTTTCTTAAAATAAAAAAAAAGAGAAGAAAAAAGATAAAAGAAAAATTATCAGGTATTAAGTTACACAGCTTGCACTTTTGCTCTTGAAAACCTCAACCCATGTAGTTATTCCATGGTTATTTCCACCTCAAAATGCCTCTAAGGTGTGTATTCCTTTATGTGCACACAGAGATATCCAGTGGTTATTTACTGCCCAGGAGCCAATGAATCTGATATCTAAATCCTTGGTAGTTGCTTTCCAAAAGTGGTGACTCTCCGTCTGCTCCCACAGTGAAGTTCTGCTTTATGCCAATTATTGGCAGATCTGGAAATCAGGTCCTTGATTTAAAAATGCACGGAAAATGGGTTAAAATCCTTACCAGGCACTGGCCACAGATACGTACACGCTTCAGATTGGAGGTTTCCGTTTCCGTCTGTGCAAGCAAATCCAGCACAGCAGCACAAGCCTCAGCATTGTAGGGGTCACAGCGTACCATGCCCGCAAGGGCTGCAATGGTGGTCTCTTCCCGTTCATCCTTCCTGACGTATTTCCAAAAACTCTGCAGGAGGAAGGGCCAAGAAGAGAGAGCTGTCCACAGCGGTGCTGCTCAGCTGTACAGCAAGAGCACCGGGCAGGGACGGCTGTGGGTACCTGAGCTCTATGTCTGAAACGCCTCTGGGTGTCCTTCTGGTCTTCTGTCAGGTCCTCAACTGGCTCTGGCAAAGAGCAGGCACAGCGAGAGCTGAGGAGCTGAGGGAAAGGCTGGAGAACACAGCTGAGCCCCCCTGGATCCACACTCCCGAGGCAGGCCCAGCACAGGGAGGCTCGGTGAATGGAGCACGACTGCCATGGGGCATCGGCTCCACGCCCTCCTCCCCCTTCATCATCCCTGGGCATGTCCAAGGGGCCAGGCTGGCTGCAGTCACTGGCCCTGCGACCCAGCTCTGCCACTCACCGGCCCGGAGCAGCTGGAACGTCTCCATCTTTTCAGGAGGCCATTTGGGGGCAGCCCCAGGGCCTTCCTCCTCCTCCTCCTCCTGCTTCACCCAGGCCTGCCCAGAAACTCTGGAGGGTTTTCCTCTGCCATGTTGCTGCCTGGCCTTGCGGGATCTGGACATAGGGGCAGGAGAAATCTACAGAAAACAAAAGGTCAGCAAGGAGGAAGGTGGCTGCTCAGGGGATCCTCACAGAGTCCTGTGCTGTTTCATCGTGTCCTTGTCCTGTCACATCCTTCAGGCACAGTGGGTGTTGCTGCCAGCATCCATTCCAGTTGGTCCCAATTCTCAGCACTCCCACTGACAGCATGAGGACATAACCCTGAACTGTAAACAAATTGCCTTTGTTTTTATTAATCTTCCTTAAACCTCCCTGTTTTTTGTTGATCATTTTGGAAACCAATGGAAAAAGAGTTCCTGAAAATGTGAAATGCATCCTTTGACCGCCCACTTTCCCCATACTGTGAAATTTCCACTTTGGTTCAATACCAGAACTGTTAGCTGAAGAACCTGTGAAGAGGGAAAAGAACAAGCTCAAAAAACTTGAATCACTTTTTCACCCTGTAGCAAGACAAAGAAATACACATATGTGTGTGTGTATATATATATATACACACTTTTTTTTTATCATACAGAAGAAACTTTTCATATTATTAACCATCGGCTGAATATAGTCCTGTTTGGTAATTTTTCCTTTCTTTACAGTCTTTTTAATGATAAAAGTTACATTTATTAGGTCTAGTAGTTAGGCTTGTATAGGGAACATGTGTAGGAAAGTGCTTTACAGGAAGCATTAAAAATTATAACACTACAGCTGCCTAAACCAGAAGCATGCCCATCTGTCTTAGCAAGTTCAAAGGACAAAAGACACAACATTTCCAATGGTAATGGAAGAAATAATAAAGAAGATTGAAATAGAAGGAAACTAATAAGAAAGCTTGAAAAATCAAGAACATGCCACATGAAATTATCATTTCAAAAGTAAACATCAAATAAATGGGAAATTGATCACTAAGCCAATCTTCTGTTGTTATAACTATTGCAAAACACAGTAATATTTTCCAGATAAGTAAAGTGGAACTAATATATTTAGTAATGGAGATATTTTATGTGTTCCCCGGAGAGACATCAAACAAGTAATGGTATTTCTAAAGCAGTTAGTGGTGATTTCAGCCCTAAAGGAAAATGTTGTTCCCTTGTAAACAGCCTGTGCATGTTTTTATGCTTAGATTATGGAGAAGATGATATCAGAACCATGCTGTCTGAACCACACTGTTTCCAGACAGAGTAGAAGAAGGTATGTTTGAAAATCAAACAGTCCACAAGGCGGGAAGGAACACCCTGAGTTTGATGCAGTTGTGATGAGACTTCCTCAGGTGGACACACACCTGTGCTGGGCTCCAGTGAAAACCAGCTTTGTTCCATACAACAGAGTACAAATCCAAACCTTTCCAAAGAGTCAGAAAGGTAAAATCTGTGCCAGGTCCATGCCTGAATTAGATTTATAAAGAAGACTGACTTTTATTTTTGGCTTTAACAGAGTAAACACTGCTTTGTTTTTTTCCTTTCTTCACAAAGAGTCTCTTGCAAAAAGTTGCAGTTTCTCTATCCTTAATACTGACAACAGACACCCTATTTTTATTTTCTTTTACTTTGTCCTAGAATATTTTTAGGTTCCTCCAATAAAAGACATTCTTCACTGAAGGACACATCATGATGTGAAGTTTTGAGTCTATGAAATGTCCAGGTCCCCAGTACTTCCCTTGTCAAGAGCTGCAAGAGGCAGATGGCCAAGCTGATATTCCTGGACAACAAGAGGGAGATGTATCTTCCATTGCTTGGCAAGAAGTTTTTCCAGCAAGCAGAAGGATGCAGGAGGGCACCTGAACCCCAGGAGGCCTGCAGAATTTGTCTGCCTCTCCCAGTTTTTGTGTCACTGATAAACACACAGGCTCACAGCCACACATCTGGGTGAGGAATAGTCCATACCACTTAAAGTCCAAGAGCAGTATTCCAAAATTACTTCTGAGCTACCTTAGGCAGTGACTAAACTACCAGTGACAGCAGCCAGAACAAGATGTGAGTATTACTGAAACATCCCCCTAATCCCAGTTTTGTTCCTCTGCCACAGCCCTCACCAGAATATTTCATCATGACCTTTAGTCCTCCTGGAGCTCCCAAGCAACAAATGCCACTTCTCCTTGGCAGAGTCACAGATGGCCTGAATGGGCACAGATGATGAGAATTTCTTCCACTTGAGCTACCTGGGCTCTTAAATGTCCCTGACATGCTTCCACCAGCTCCGATCACTTGAGGGAGGATAACAATCCTGGCAGACCTGAGCAGCACGTGCAGCAGACAGGGTGACCCAAACCAGGGCATCACAACCTCAGGTGTACCAAGACCTGTGCAGTTGTCACATAAAACAGTTCCTGGAGATATTCAGCTAAGGCTGGAAATGTGCAGAGAGATTTTAGTCAGGAGGGAGCAGCACAGACCAGCCTGAAGTGGTGTTTGCAACACAAGTGAGGAAGCAGAGAAAGAGGCAGAAGTTGCTTATGAAGTTCAGCAAAGAACCATGTCATACCGAGTTCATCCCCAAACTGAGGTGCATTTTCAAAGCAGTTACCATAGCTTTTTGCTTTGCAGTTTTGTTTTTTTGTATAAAAGACTTTATGTTCCCTCTTGTTACACTCTAAAGCCCAGAGACTAAGGTGGCTCCCTAAGTGCTGGTTTCAGTGTTTTGAATTCACTGGAGTCAAAAGCATGGGTACTCTGTACCTGGTGTTTCAGGAGGACTGCCTTTGACTGAGGGATTCTACCTGCTATGCAAATATAGTTAGTTTTGTAAAAGTAAAATTTAGAGTCAAGGTCTTCCTATAGTGGGTTAAGACCACACTGTAAGAAGGAAGAAAATGAGCAAGATTCTCTTTCCCATTCTGTAGACAAGGAATCCAAGAAATATAAGCTAAATCAAATGATTTACTACTTGTTTCCCAGGAATCTGTTTGCCAGGAATTTCTCACTTTTATCACCCATGTAAGTCCAAATACAGACTCCAGGTAAATTGGTCAGAAAAATATACATTTATTTATTCAGCTTTTACTATTCACGGTGCTGTGGTTAGACCAGGTAACCTAAAACATTGGCAGGACCTATAGTGTAGAAATAAACAGGAAAGGATGGACTCAGGACCAGCTTCCAGAAGACCAGGAAGTGTTTGGGTGCTGCATGCCCACCACACCTACATCACCTTAAGGGATACTGCTGTCACAGGCGTTGAAGAAAAAATTCTCTAAGCACGTGAGATGGAAAGGTGAAGGCAGTGACATAGCTGTGTGGAAATCAGAAAGTGAAAATTGTCTTCCTACGCTGCAAGGAGATCTTGACCTGCTAGCCCATAGGAGAGTTTCAGCTGAAAGGCACACAGAAACAAAAACAACAAAAAAAGTGGTAGATTTTATGGTCAAATAAAAGCTCTGGAGCAGAAAACAGGTGGTAGGGAACTTCTACTTTGAGCACTTACCCAAGAGATATCCTAGACCCAGCAGGCTAGTGTGAGAAACCAAAAAGTTCAGCCTGAAACCAAGAAGTTCATGACAATGGGATCAAATGTTATATATTTGCATGAGATAAAATGACCCAGTCAGTGATCCAGTCTATGACCCAGTCCTTCCTGGACAGCCTTATTCAGAGGAGCACTATGCTTTTGGGAACATACCCAAGCCATGCTGTAGGAATTTCACATACTCAGGAATAAGTAATTGCCTTTCAAGTTGATCAAAACCCAGACACCAAGCATTTGGTATATTCCATTAATTGCTGCTCCTACTCTTTTTTCTCTCTCTTCACCACATTAATCTACACACTGGCATCCCAACAGCTCCCTAGAGGCAGAGTTCTTCACTCCAGCTTGTGATGTTTCATTAGCAATGGGCTCCTCTGCTCAATTTTATTTGCATCTGACTGCCTCCTTGTCAAACTTCTGTGCACATTATTGTTTGCAGTTTACTATTTCATTCAATTACTTCAAGGTTTTGAGCCCTAGGGATAATCTTGTTGCAAATTGTTTGTGTAATGAGACTCTCACTTAATTGTATTAAATGCCAGAATCTGCATTTAAAACAGCATTAGGCACACAGCACAGTCACACAGAGACTCATGATTTGGTGGGTGTTACAGAGGGGAATATCACAGGGAAGAAGGTTGCCCTAGCTACAGTCTCATGAATATCCATGCTAAAATGCCATCTTGTGTTGCAGCTATCCCACTTCTCTGAAAATGTGAGGTAAATGAGCAGTGTACATGCATGGCAAGATCCACACCCCTGTTCTACACTGACACTAATTCTTGTCACGTCAAGATCATCATACAGCACTATCCTGACTAAGGTTCCCATTTGACTTCTTCCAATACAGGTGTTTTTCTGACTTATGCTTCTTCTGTAGAAAATGTTTAAGAAATAAATGATGTTCCTTCTCATTCACATGTTTTTAATTTAATTCATAAAATACATTTGTATTTCCTGTACTTTGTTTTCACATCTACATTACTTTGAGAGGGGGATGTTCTGGATGAGACCTGGGTGCAGATCTCATTAACCTACCACACAGAGCCAAAACTGCCTGGGAATTTTTGGGATAACTGACCCAGTACTGGATCAGGCAAATCTTGGACTAGTCATAGCACTCACTGACTCTAGCACTATCCAAACTTCCAACAGAATATCAGAGAAAGCCTTGATCCATGGAGCAAAGTGAGCATTTGTCAGTTTCAGAGTCTATTGTGTTATAAAAATGAAATTATTTCACACAATATCAAGGCTGAAGCATTGAGTTTTTCTCAGCAGTACAAAATTCACTGTGACCCAGCACAGATCCCTCAAGGTATTGATGGTGTTGAAAACCTTTTAAGAGAAAATGCCTCTATAGCTCCTGCTGAGTGCACAGACAAACTCCCACTAAATGACCCTTGTTATTAACTCCAGGCACCACAATGTAATATTTCCCATTAAATCCTATTATTAATACATTAATCCCTGAATAATACAGTGGAAAGGAATTAAATAATAAGCCATCAAATGGCATTTCTGGAGGAACCATTGGTAGGCTTCTGTAGAAACCAGATTAGAGACCAAATTCCTCAAATCCAAGGAATACATTCATTTGCTTAGGTTTTTGTCTGCTGTGCTTGTGCTCCTCAAACAGAGAGGGGCACTCGGCTATTGGCATCTCATTGAAGTCAGCTGCGAGTGAGCCCAGTGGTTTGTCTCAATAATTCTGCTTAATTTACTGATAAATCCTCAAGTGACAGACAAAAGCAATTGTGAAAAAATGTAAATCCTGTTTTTCAGAAAAAAAAATTCCATCATTTTACTGCTAGACCTAGCTGTAGTCTTCAATCCCTAGACAAAACTCCAGGCAAGTTTTCAATTGATTTCTCAACATGTCACTGAAAATAGAGCTTAGCAATGCTTGTAATTGAGAAAGCAGAGCCACAGAGAGTTTTTATTCAATCATTGTTGAGGAGTAAGATCACACACTTTCAATTCTCAGAAACTGCGTTTTTTTGTATTAAAAATACATAGAGATGTGTGTAACAGTTTTGCTTATCTCTTCTACGAGAGATGGCTTCCTAATAATGCTTCTCCTACCTCTAGAGGTGTAATCTCCTACCTCTAGAGAAGTAATCTGCTTCCACTCAAACCAGTGATTAAATTTCCTATGGCAGAGGAACTGAGCCCTACATAGCATTTTAGCAGATGAGTTTTTAAAATCCTTGAAAATGAAAGGAGAGTGCTTGCTTTTCTTCCTTATGAAAGGACAACTATGGAAACTGATTTAAAGGAGGCTTAGCTCAGTGGCAGCAGAGACTGAATTCAAGTGTCTGTTGTTCAGGGCACACAGTGTGTTTCTGATAGCTGACATTTCCTAACTGCAAATCGTTCAGTAAAAGACTACTAAGAAGATTAGAGAGGAAGAAAAAGGAAAGTGTTTTGGGAGTTTCTTTATTTGGTGTTTTTTGGGGGGGTGGGGTGGTTTGAGACCAGGATTTCTAATAAACCAACTTTTAAATATCTTCTTCAAGGCCAAGAACCAGGGCAGAGGAAAGTTTTGTCCATATCAAGAAAAACTTTCTCTTTTTATGGGGAATGTATGGAAGAAGATGGAAATATACCTTTTACTGATGTTAATTGTATCTCCCATCTAAAGCACTTCATGTCTGGAAAGCATATCAAAAGGACCTTAGAACCTGGGAAATGAAGTTGCTTTATACATAGTTGTCAGGTCCTTTGCTGGTGACCTGACAACTATGTTTTCTTTTTTCTTTTTTAAGTGTCCTCCTTTTGCTATTCCCAACTCAGGTGGAAATAAACTCAGTATTTGAAATCCCAGGGTGACATATACATGACAAACCAATTTATGCAAACAAGAACACGAGTAATCAAAGAGAAAATGGCAGGTAAGCAGTAAGTCTCACTTTTTACTGAGAAAATGGCAGGTCACACGTGAAGTGGGAATAAATCAATGTCAAGCACCAGCACTTTGACTTAACTAGTCAACATTTCTGAGCATTTATAAAACTCAGTACATTGTTGTGTGGCAGGCTGGAAGTTAATTGCTATTTTGACATAAGGAAAGAGGCAAACAATATGTATGAAGATGGATATGCAGGATAGCATTAAAATGTCAGAGGCTGTTAACAGAGATGTCAAACAGCAGTATTGCTTCAGACAGCAGGTGCTGTGACAAGTGCTTAATGAGGCTTATCCCTTGTGTCCCTCATTGCAGCCACAGGCTGCAATGTGCCCTCACAGGCACAACTTCCAGAGTTTCCTGGTTTGTGAGGCTCCAGTGCAGGTGCAGACGACTGACTCATACCTTGTGTTGGCTCTCACACTGTGTGACAGAGAAACTTATTCCTCATGACCAGTAATCTCATAAACACCACAAATCAAAAACTTAGTGGAATCCTGTGATGAAAAAGGTGTAAAACAAAGCCTGAGCTAATAACTCCTGGACTGTGTTGGTCAGAAAACTGCCTGGAATCAGTGTTCAGCACCAAGTCTGTGTGGTCACTGCAGTGACTTCAGAAAACAAGCTGGATGTTTGTAGATGGAGAAATGAATAATGTCCCGCCTGCTGACAAAGCAACAGCATTCTTGAAAAAGCATCTTTTAATGTGATTTCATAATCTTCTTCTGGTCCAAAACTTGAGATTCTGGAATTATTTTGCAGAATCAGGAATTTGAAAGTGTCATAGTGCAAGGTATGGAACAGGGTGTTCAGCTGTGGATATTGTTTGCTTGTCTAAGCTTATCCCTTTTCCCCCCACTTCACTATCCTAGGTTTTCCATTTCTACTTGATTTAAAGGGTATTTGAGGCAAGTCCTTCATGGAGACCTGAATGAGGAAGCATGGAACTAGTCTAGAATGGGATTCAAGGGAAAAGTGAAAAAACAAAAGGACAAGAATGGATGCTAACTGCAGATGTTGACAAAGCACTTAAGGCAAAAAAAAAAGAAATTAAACTATAACCAAACTTGAAATAGTTATTGTCAATAGTGAGAAGTAAAAACATTGTTCAGGATTTCCACTTGAAAGAAGGTAGCTGAAAGATCCTTCAGATCTGAGTTATGCTGCAATGCTCTGACTATGGGGAGTAAACAGAGCATTAACATAACATGGAAAAGGCTGAACAAACAAGTTACTTGGCTACTCTACTAGAGAGTTGGTTATACTCTCTAGGAATTTTGTACTACTTCACTTCTCATCAGTGTTCAGATATAACCATAGATTCCTGGGAAAATTCTGTAAATCGAGATGTGAACAAAAGGTTCCACAATTTCAAAAAAGACAACAAATTGTCTAAGTTACTCTCAGCTGATGTCACTGAAATAGCAGTAATCGTAAGACATTATGGGTAAGGAGCCGCTTAAATGTATTTAGGTAATTAGAAATTAAAAAGACTATAATTGTGAGAGGTTGGGTAGGTTAAATTTGCAGTAGCAGATATTTGCACACTTTGAAAGGAGTTTCTCATTTGTAATTTTTCTTTAGTGTTATTGTGCAATATTTTCCTGTAACTTCACTAAACTTCACAGTAGGCAAGTGAACTAATTAATGTAATGTGAATTGACACGTGATATAGATGAGAAGAACACTATTTTCTCCTCTTAAAAAAAGAGAAAATAACAGAAAACAATGGAAAAAAGAGGCAGATCTAAGTAAACTGATAAAATAGGTTTCTCACAAAATTCTGTTCTGCTTTGTTCTGACCCAGGACTCATTAAAAATGTGCCTTTCTTCCCAGGTTGAGCTATTTCCACTCTCTAATTGTACATTTGAAATTGGATACAAAAATGCAGCCCAGTAAACATGAATTTTGGCAAGCAATGCCTCAGGACGCCTCTGGCTTGTCATGACCTCAGCTGTTTCAGCCTTTTTAGCTGAGAAAGCAGCTGTCAAGCAGTCAGGTAACTATGAACTCAATCTGGTTTAATTATTACTTGGTTTATAATGATAACAAATAGTTGTTCTGTGTAGATTGAACTCTCTGTGCCGTAGATGAAGACACCATGGCAGAGAACAGAGTTGGGACCAGAGGGCCCAGCCCTGACACACATCACAGTTTTAGGGAATGAACTCTTTGCACATTGAGGTTCATTTATAAAAATACATGTGGTTATCTGGAAGCAAAAATTATGACAGCAAATATACTAAACATTTACACAAACAGAGAGGTCATTCCATTTCTTCTATAATCTTGTTCCACTCTCATATAGGGAATATACTCCTCTAATACAGTCATGCTGCATTTTGATCCCTTAATAAGATTTCTACAGAATACATCTTTTTTTTTTTCTCAAAGAAATGTCATATGTTGTATTAAGGAAATAGAAATTAATGTTTCTGGGTTTCTTTCCCACTTCTCTCACAAATTAGGCAAAAAAAGGAAGATCTGTTAGAATACGCCAGTATTTTTAAAGTTTTTAAAAGCCCTTTGGAGCACCACACCGGAACCCTCAGCATGAGATACCATGCTTCGAGTTCACTGCATGAACACAGGATCAAACAGGCTGGCAGGCATCAGCAGCTTAAATCCAGATTAAAAACAGGGACCCAGGCACCTTCCACCAGTCCAGGCTGCTTCAAGCTCTACCCAGCCTGGCCCTGAACATTTCCAGGGATGGGGCAGCCACAGCTACTCCAGGCAGCCTTTGCCAGGGCCTCACCACCCTCACAGGGAACAATTTCTTCCTGGTATCTAATATAAATCTGCCCTCTCCTAGGTTTAAGTCATTGCCTCCATCTCTTCATGAACTGCAATTCACAGAGTAGTATAAAGGACTCCTCTGAGTGAGAGAAATGTACTCCAGCAAAAAATACACCTTCAAAAGAAACGCAAACTTTGCTTCAAAAGACATTTCTCACAGAGAGATGTTGTCATTGGGCTGTTCCTGGAAAACAATAAGCTGTCAGCTAAAGGAAGAATTAAACTCTATTTCTAAGTTTTAGTCTGTGATTTATTTTACTTTTTATTTTTCAGACAGAAGAAGTTTTATGTTTGAACCAATAATGAGCTTTTAGTTCACCTACCAAACCACTCATGCATAAATACTAAAAGTAAAAAATCCATAGGGATTTTTACTCTGTTATTTCTTGGCAGAGTAACATAATTAGAGTGACCTCATGTCTGTGATTTCCTAGCCAAGCAATGTGGGAAGTAATTACTCTACAAATACAAACTTTGAATCTCCATTTTCTTTTCTGGTACTTCTCTAACAGGGACAAGAAAATACTGCATGTACCCATACCCCAAGATAAGGGAATGTGTCAGTGTCAAACTGATTTACCTTGCCAGGACAACAGCTTTTCAAAAATAGTGCTAATTGTACAGCAATGATATTTCATTAAGCAAGCCATAACTCAACATCCTCTGTCTACAGGTTATCCTGTTTAATTAATCTGCTACACTAAATAAATATCGTTTCAATATTCTACATAATATTTTTTAATGTTCTACATCATCTCTTGTGGAAAACGTTGAGTCCAACTTGGCATTTGGGGCAGAATTCACTAATCGGAGTTGTTTAGTCTTGGATAGTCAAGACTTAGAGCTGCACTGGGGCTTTACGGTTTAGGAGAGAGTTAAAGTGCAGAGAGTTTGCAGGGTTGAAGGCTGCATGTTGCTTCTACTCAAAATGCTGGGTAAGCCGAAATGCTCGCATGAGTTTCTAATATTAATGTCAAAATACGACTTTGAATATACCAAATTTAAATAGGTGGAAGTGGCAGAGGGTCTGTAATTTTTCCCTAGTGGAAATAGGAGCAAAGAAAGAAGGAGAGGTGCTAGGTCAACCTCCTGAAAGGCTAAAGTCCTAAATACAAATCAGAGTAATGAGGATGCTTAATGTCTTGGCTTAGGAGTTTTATACCTATTTTAAACACCACCATGTTTAGGATCCAGCTGGACATGGGCTGTTTTGTCCCTTCTTTAGCTTACCATCTTGAGGGGCTTTCTGAACTCCAGCACATGGAGAGGGCATTAGCTGTATATCCCTTCACTAAAAGACAGAAAAACACAAAACAGGCAGAAGTATGAGAAATTTGACCATTGTCAGCTTCAGCTTCACCACTTTCAAGCAAAACTTCTAAATACAAAACACAATAGTGGGTATCAAACAGAGCTTAAAAAATTGCTGTTGCAATTTAAAAAAGGGATTATTTAATTTTTATTCTATGAATCATAATTTATTTGGTGATGCATTTTATTCACCACATTTTGGAGGTTTTCATTTACCTGTATATTTTAATTCTATTGAGTAGAATATATTCTATTCCCCAGCAGCTCCTTACAAATTTTTCTCTGTTGCAGGGTGAGGGTTACCAGAAGAGCTTTATGCAGCTGAAATTTTTAACTCCTCTCTTCAGCAACTGTGCATAGACCAAGTTCAGGTGAATACCAAGTACATACAATATAAATATTCTACTTTAACAGAATTATAGAACTGGAGATCAGATAAGAAATCCCTACATACTGCAACACTTTTTTTCCTGATTTGACATAAAAATTTACAAGCACAGAAGTTGAAATTGAAGGACAGGCCTTTGCAACCTCTGACCTCTTAATGGTTTAATGTATATTTTGTTTTGGTCATACAGAGAAAAACAACAGAAAAAAAAAGATAGTGGTAAATTTTTTGCCATGGAAGAAGCAGCATAGCAGCTCTGTGCTTGGAGGCTTCTGCCTGAACAACATAAAAAGCTATCAACAGAAAAAGCCAAATAAACACATCAGTTGAAATAAAGTTGTCAATAATGGAAGTGAAACAAGCTTCTTGATATAATTCTATATTTTAAATGACTGTCCTCCAACTCAAAAGCTATGGTGTACGGATAAAATTTTTCTGAACAATTATGAGCTCTGCTTGCCAAAACTCTCTCTTGTAAGAATATGTATCAGTCAAAATTAAAAAGGAGGACTGGACTTGAAAACAAACTAAGGGAGGAATGTTCTACAGAGACCTGATACTTCTCCTTTCACTGCCTTCAAGGAGTGTGAAAATTGTAGTTTAGGACAACTATTTATGACGGAAATTTAACAGCTGTTTATTTAACAGGAATATGTAACTTATTGTCCACAGCTACCTCTGTTCAACCCCAGAAACAGAACTATAAGCATTACTTTAATTTTTTTAAAAACACGCATGTCTAAACAGAGAAGCTTTCATTTTTAAGACAAACACTTCCTATTTAATTTCTCCTGAAGGATTTTCAAAGGGCTTATATAGAGCTTTTAATGGATGGAGGTCTCAGTTAAATAGGCCTTGTCAATTGTTTCTTTTGTCTTTCTGAAGTAAATAAACACAGAGGTATTTCCATTCATGGAGATAGGCTTATTAACCTTAAGCAGCAGCCAAAAAATTCTCAATTTTTACAAGATACACATGTACCAGTGTGAGTTTAGCAGATTAAATCAGTTAGAGCGCAGCTTCTCTCATTAAAAAATGCATTTTAAAGTTCATATTTCCCAATTGTGAATAGAGACTCAGAAAGACACTCAGATCCTCTGTCACAAAGATACACACACACTCCTCTGAGGTTGTCAGCTGAACTAGAAGTGGTTTGTAATTTGGGGGGGTTTCTTTCTTTTTTTATTTCTTTTTTTTTATTTATATATTTTTAAAAACATCTGTGAATCAACTGTTAGGTCAAAGAATAATATTGCCCAGGGAGCTTGAAAACATATAATTCTGTGCAGCACTGTTGTACTCATGTTCTCTCCTGGAAAATCTTGGGGTTTCTTTGTAGAATAATCATTGGGTTTTTAAATAGAATATGTGGTTTTGTTTCCTAGGATTTTTGGCAGCACTCTCTGAAGTTTATTTATATTTGTGTTTTACATCAGGCATTTCTATGGATTTACTTCTTCTCTTTTGTTTTTAATTGTTTGGGAACAAAAACCCAACAATCTGTTATTCCTTTGGAACTTTGTAGTTAACATTCTCAGGAGAAAGACCTTGTTAAACAAGTATGCAAACACAGTGAGAGGGAAAAATATCTTTTACAAATACATGCCAGCAGGATGGGAGAACAGAGCAATTCCTAATTTCCAAGTACGATTTTAGCTTCTTTTTTGCTATAATAACCTCAGGATTTTAAAGTTTTAGGGGTTTTTTTTTGTTTGTTTGTTTGTTTGGTTGGTTGGTTGGTTTTTGTTTGTTTGGGGTTTTTTTTTGAGGAGCAAGTTCAGCCAGGTATTCCTGTGTCAGGTGTTCTGGGAGATGCAGTGAAGTGAAGCAAATCGAGCAACAAGTTTCCTGTGAAGCTCAGGCATGCTGGTCAGCCTCCCACAGTGTAACACCCTTGCCAAGAGGAAAAAACATAAAATATTTCCAAATGGAAAATGAAGAGAAAGACGGGCAGCCCAGGAAGAACAAGGCCCTGTTAGGTGACCTGTGGAAGGTAACTTTGTGCCCCAGCACTGTTAGAGGACGTTCCCTGTCATTGGTGCAAGCAGCTGGAGACATAAATACTGATTGATTTGGGGGCCACAGTCTTGGTAAGTGCAGAGGTGGTTCAATAACGTGACATGAGAGAGTTCCCTCAGAGCAACTGGGATGCCTGAAAGAAGTAAACAGATATCATTCTGATTTGGTATCAAAATATTAGGTAAGGTTATAATTGTATCATTACCTTCCTCCCTTCCCATGGAAAGATTGATATTGGTGAGGAAATACTTTCCAGTGCTGCAGTAAAAGGTAATTAGCAATTCAATCTCTTTTCCAGACCGAAGAGAAGGACCAGTAGGTGAGTTATGGAGTAATAACTTATGAAGGAATATTGGTTTGGATGGTAACATGAATTTATCAAGGGAGAGAGATGAAAATAGAACCATTAAGGGCTGTCTGGGAAGCCAGACAGAGAGGAATTATTAATTTATATAAAACAATAATTTTGAATATGAATTCAGGTACTGCTGAGAGTATTTATTTCTATATTCAGCACTCTGATGTGAGCCACCACACTGTGCTTGCCGGACAGTCATGCCACCATGGAGGACAGAGAAGGAGACTGAGCTAAGGAGCCAGGACCTGCTAAATTTGGGGAGGAATATCCACATGGTGCCAGGAGCTCATCAGAAATGGAAAGAGAAAACTTTGGGGGAACAATATCATGGTCGACAGAAACAGCTTTACAGGGATGGGCTCAATGCTGAACAGGGAAAATGAGGAGATACAGCAGATCCTAATGAGGGTTTTAGAAGAGAATTCATAGTTTCTCTGTGATAAAAATAAACCATCACTGTCAGGTCAACAGGCCCAACAGCAGCAGGAATTGGTCTGCACACAGACACTGGAGAAAGCATCCCTGGGCAGCAGGAGGCTGGCAAATAGGAACACTCTTCAGGCTTCCCACAGCTGCTAAGGGAAACAGATGCATTGTTAGAGAGCAGGAATTGCCTCGTTAGGTGGCAAAGAACATCAGCATCATTAGCAAAGAAAGCCCATGGAGTCAAGAGCAGAACGAAGAGCAAATGCAGACAGCCAGGGCTGCTGCCCACTATGGTACAGCTGCTCAGCACAGAGTGCAGGTGCCAGTGTATAAATATATATCATCTGTGGGGTGTATACATGCATAATGTGCATATCTGTGTATAAATGAGTGCACATGATTCCCTGGGTGATTTTGGTTCGTGCTGTTTCTCCCCTGAGGGGAACTGAGAGATGGGTGCTTGTGAGCAGAGGTGGTTTCATGGCACCCTACATGGCTGTGGAACACTGCTGGCCACAGACTGCACAGAATTAGCTTTACACTGGAAAATAACAAACCTGAGCTGGAGCTGTTGAAATCCTCATGATGCTTGAAAGGCGGCTGAAGTGTCTCACTTGTTAGCACAGGACTGAAGTTTCCCTGTGATTAACACCTGTTGATAACTTTGGAAACACCAATCTGATGCTTCTCTAAATCTAAATTAGATTAGATTCTAATCTAATGGACTAACCATAATTCAGTAGTAACAATATCATTCACACTCGTGCACTGCCCGAAATGGAAGCCTCAATCTCTAACCACGTTTCCAAATTATCCGGTTTCATTCATTTTTCATAGAGAAAGCCATCACTGAAATACCATCCTTACCAGGTATGATGACTTTTGTGAAGCTCTTTCAGACATTGACATGTCTCCCAGCTCTGTTGCATTGAGTTCCATCTGAGCAGCTTAAAAATTCAGAGGGCAGTTTTCAGTAACGTGACTTTTGGTTTCTGTTTTTGTTGTACTTTAAGTAATTCTATCAAAGTGTCACAAAATGTCTCTAAAGGAGCCATGAAACCTACTCAGCTTTCTCAGAATATTGGCCTGTCTGTTGTTTGCAAAATAAACCCCTTTATTTGGTGTAAAGGCAAATAGTGGCTGCTGGCATCTACTGCCATCACCCATTACTCTGCACATGATGCCTGCAGAACAGAATGAGTTTTGTGGAAAGTGAGGACGATGAAGAGCTTGCCTCAAGGACATGTCTGTCACACCAGCGGACTGGTACTTTGCAGATGTACTTCTCTTTTTTTTTTTTTTTTTTTTTTTTTTTTTTGGTGGGGGGGAAAGGAGGGTAGGGGGGGAAGGATTCAAGGATTCCATTATATGACTATTGTCATAATTCCGGTAGCTCAAAACAGAGATTGATTTGAAGAAAACTTGTGCAAATGTTTCTGAAACTGGCAGGGAAGAGGAGAAAACACAAAGATTTCTGTTCTGAGTCAAACCAAGGGGCTGATGAGCCCCACTTGCAGTCTCCACTCCCCAAAAGTGAGAGCCTAAGGCAGAAGACACCAGAGCAAGGCAAGCTGAGGAAACATGCAACGATCTCCCTCTGACAGCTCTCCCAGGCTCCAGTGAACTCTCTGAGCCTACAGAGAAATCACTGTAGGTAACAACAATTGATGGATTTTCTTCCCACAGATTTGGCTGGAGAAAAGTGCATTCACAATGGATGACACAAGATACTTCCCAGGTTAATCATAAAATGTTGAAAGACCACTTTGGGGAATATTTTTTCATCTGTCACCTCTTCAAATCCTCTTTTGGAGGAGCACGGAACAGCAAATCTCTGTTCACTCTGTCACTTTCAGGGTTGTGTAGAACCTTGTTGCATTCTTCACTCTGGCCTTCCTTTTCCAGACTGAAGCATGCCAGGCAGGGACAGAGAGGACTTCCAGTACATTTGGCAATTGGTGCATTTTTCGCATGATTTACCAAACACACGAAACCAGCTTTCTGCATGCCATAATCTGCATGGTGGGTGTGCTTAGATTACAGGAGGCTGTTCTGCAGCATCACCTTCTTTCCAACTTCTACTTGGAAAGCCCTAAAAAAATACTACAACAACAACAACCACTGGTGATGGTGATGTTTGCATTGCTGGTTAATAAAGAGAACCCCCAAACTACATTGAGCATTACAGATTTCAGCTTTTTTATCTGTCTTCCCCTTTACCCTTGCTGTGATCTGAATCTCCAGTGCATAACATAGTAGCAAATTGGCAAAAACAAATTAAAAAGCCCTAACCAACTGAACAAATACCTGGCTTTACCCTCACTAATCCCTGCCCAGGGAGTTTATTTTCAATCTACATGATAATAGAATGAAACTCCTGCAGATGGAAGCAGCAAAGAGATGCAAGACAGCTGGATTGTGTGTTTTATTGTGGATAGAAAACCTGTAATACTGTAAGTGCAGGATTTTCAGGATTTCAGATGTCTAAGAAGACAAACGTGTTTTATTTTATTATAAGCTGTCCAAAAAGTACAAAAAATGCCCTCAGTGACACCTTCAGATGAACCAGGAAGGAAAATCTCCTCAGGCTGTTGCTTTGCTCAGTTCTTACAGCCCCAGATGCCCATGGCTGGCTGTGATCGCCCTGGTGAGGCATTCCCCACTGTGTTTGTCCATGGAATTATTTGGATATTGTTCCAGACCTTCTGATGAATATTTTCTCCTTGAGAGTATCTCAAATACATGGTCAGGTCATAACATACCTCTCATTCTTGGCTCTGACACACAAGCCCTGTTCTCAAATCTAAGATGTCAGCTGGTACATATTAATTACTGATATAAGTAAATAAGGAAACATCACCTGGCAGAAGACTTATTAGTCACAGATGCAGGGAGATAACACAAGGCCACAGTAATCCTTGATATTTGTCCTGAGCTCTGTATCACATAAAACTAAGAATTAACCATGTATACAGGGATCATATATTATTGAGGTAAAGTTAATTTTCCAACATTTCCCCTACTGCTGCATAGATTTCTTCTTAAAGAAATACAACTTTCTCAGTGATAAATTCAAGGGTCTCCCTTGGACAGGACCCGAGGCTATTCCAGGCATTTAATTGGGAATGGCTGGGAGAGTCCACTCTCTGCATTCCTCCACTCTCTGGCCCTTGTGGACCAACAGGGGAATGGACACTGCAAGTGTCTAAAACTTTAAAATCCTGAGGTTATTATAGCAAAAAAGAAGCTAAAATCGTACTTGGAAATTAGGAATTGCTCTGTTCTCCCATCCTGCTGGCATGTATTTGTAAAAGATATTTTTCCCTCTCACTGTGTTTGCAATGGACAAACCAAGTGTCCACTGCAAGTGGACTCAGAGCACACATAGCATCCTGCTAAGCCACAGCCAGAACGGAAGGATCATCTTCCATTTCACATTCATAGCTGCAATACCATTTCTTTTGGCCCGGTTCATAGAGCTGATGTTGCACTTTACAAATCTTTCCTTTTTAAAAGAGAATTTGAGAGAGTGGCTGTGTAACGCCCAGAGAAAATCACTATTAATCCACCCTTTTTTGTATGATAACAAATGAAACTGTCCATGGGAAGACAATCTGAGTGGCTAGAGATAAACACCCATCTACCCCCTGATGGATGAAATAAACTGCTGCTGTTGTCACTAATTCTGAAATGCAGTTAAGAACACCTCAACCTCAATTTATGTCTCTCTCTCCCAAACTATGTGCACACAGAGGCAAAACTCCCCTTTCCTTTCTGGGTCTCCCCTAGGTTTGTATTAAACAATTTAGGAGGGGAAAATAGGAAGTCTATAACACAAATTACTATTCCAATACAAATATTTACGACGTGACTTTTGAAGGTAAAATCTCTTCCAGGATATTTTATGCAAAATTCATGCTTCTGTTTCAATTGCACAAATAGCTTCTCAATTTGCATTGAAACAGCTTTGTACCTGTAAAATATAGAGGAGAGTTTAGCACATACCACAGTATTAAACAAGGTCTGAACTGAAGGAAATAGGGATGCTCAGCAAAATATTTGTCTTCATCAGATAAACTGGTGTTCAGAATACACCTCTAGTGAAAAGGCATTACTGTGTAATTGATATGGCTGTATTAAACTAATGAAAAGCAAATCTCATGTGCTTGATTAAATCAACCCTTTCATATGGAACAATTCAATGTAATGCAGACAGAACAACAAAACAGAAAACAGAACCAAAGTAGATATGTTTGAAGTGCCAATGAAAATGCAAATTGAAGGAAGAGATAATCAAAATATAAAAAGAGCTGAGATTTTTCACTAAAATATTCCTATAATAGAAGAATGTAATATTTATTTTTTTTCTTTCAGTCCTGGACTTGAAAAACAACAGAGGTATCTGTCCTAGCATAGTTTTTTAATGAGATAAAATAATTGGAATTATGAATAATCAAGAGGCCCTTTGTACTGGCATTTCTACTCTATTAATGCAGGAGCTCTCCAGCAGAAGGCCACTTATGAAGAAAATCTAGTCTTGATATCGATTTCTGCCATTTTTTTTGTGTGTATATATATTGGCAAATGCTCAATTCTGCTCTGCAAAGACAGAGTTTCTGTAAACACGGTACTCTGGATGCCTACTGGTTTTTCATCACCATGTTCAAAAAGTAAAGCACTTTAATTTGACTTAAGATGAGGAAGGAAAAAAAAAAAAAGAGGATTTCTATAAATAAATAAATAAATAATTAAAAATTCCAGGGAGAAAATAATGAGCTGGCCTTCATCTGTCCCATGAATTTTAAATGTGGAAAACACTTTCATAAACTAAATACATTATGCAGATTCGTTGAAATATCAAATATATACTAAACTCTGATTTTACACAGAATTGTCTACCACAACTAGCATGATTTTACTCCCCAAAAGATAGAATTTTGTGAAATAGAAAGTAAGAATTGTATGTAATATTTTGACATTATATTATACTTGTAAAAGTACGGGGTTTTTTTCTGTTAAATAACTAAAAAGATGTGGTTAAGGACAATATGCTATTTATAAAATTCAAAATTATTTGACTGGAGACTTCTGTAAACCAATTGTACATAGACAGAAATTAAGTAGCTGTTGACACAGTTACTGCATATAATCAATTATTTGGTTTTAAAATTGTTTGTAGCATTGTGTAAGGTAAAGAATAAATAATCTGATAATGTTTTAATCATATTAATATTTCTCATTCTCTTCAGGTCTTGGTGGACATAGTGTGTTCCAAAGTTTTAGATTTTGCATTTTTCATTTTTCCTAATATTTTAATTTTGGATTAATTTAAACTTAATTTTAATTTTAAAGGTTTTGTTTGTTTGGTATTTTGTTTGTTTGTTTTTAATAGATTAGGTACATTGTTCTTTGTGATATCTGATTTTAACTGTGGAGTTATTCAGCGATCTGTGTGCAGGATTTTTACATCTGTGTGCTAAACATTCTTGAAGTTTATCAATAAGATATTTAACTTATTTTAAAAGGGAGTAGAAAGAGAAAAGAGCATCTTTTCAAGTGTATGTAGGCAGAGGAAGCAGAGAATGAGGAGTGGGTGAGGAGACATCCAGTGAAACATGAAAGTGGGAAAACCAGCACAAAAGGAAGGGGAAGGATGAGGGGAGACAGATCAGACACTCATACAAAAAGAGATCATTACTATAGTGGAGCATGTGAATGTGGAAAGCATAGCACAAAAATAAAGACATTTCAGTGTTTGTGTTCAGCTTACCTGAATAATTTTCTTTTTCCCTTTGTATTGTCCATGCAGAAACCTACAGTGACACCATTACAAATGTGACAGCAGCAAACAAATACACTGGGTGCTCCTGATGGACTTCTATTTAGGCTTGTGTGGTTTTTTGTGTCTTTACACAACTGAAGGTATCTTTGGGGTTCTCTGAACACTCATTATTTATTCAGTTGTAGAGAGAGAGTTTAAGTTTATGTGAGTTGTATTGCTCTGCCTGGTGAAATAAAACACAGAAGAAATGGAGTAGCTGAATATGAGCTGAGTGGGCCATGTGTAATGGAAATTGCACTTTGTGAGGAAATATTTTCTGCCATTTGCTGGGGAAGAGTTGCAAAAAACTGTCACTGTGTTTCAATGTAGAATGTATGACAACAGGAATTTGAAGAACTACGGAGATTTATTCTGTTCATACTAGACAAAATTTGTCATATATTAAAGTCAGCAAGGTACAATATGGCTAAATTTGAGCAAATAATTTCTCTTGCTGTTAATTTGCTAAATTAGGCTTTGGGTTAATCTCTATTATGTCCTGTTTCATGAGTGTGTCTCTAGTAAATCTAAAATATTCATCCATATCAGTATTTCCAGGGGTCAGATGATTAAATGCCTTTTTTCTCATCTTTCATTCAGTCATTAATTTTCATGGGAGCAAGGCCTGCTTTGGACTGCAGAAACTTAATTTCCTTTTTTTTTTTTTTTTGCTGAGCTACAGCCAATTTTGGTACAGCTGTAGCTTAAACCAATGAACCCTTGGTCACGTGTCTCACTTTCTGCAATGCTGGGTAATTCAAACTCTGCAGGCAGACTCTCTGTTGTGCTGCACAATCAAATTCTCACCTTGCCCTGCAGATCATTCTTGCTCCCATTGCTTCATATCACAGATTCTGAGCTGGGCTACAAATTTCTGCCTTCCCCTGACAGCCAGAAGTATCTGCCCATCCAGGGCTTTGGGGATGTTCTTCCATCCCGCTTCCTCTCATTGCTTTCGTCTCTAAGCCACAGATAACGGCACCTGCATGAGCTGTTGCCAGGCAAGGAGCAATTAAAAATCAGTGTTGAGAGATTGCTAGTGTTACATTCCATTTCAAATGCATCCTTCATGCTGAAAACCAGTATTTACCACGGTGAGGAGGAGGCAGATGTGATACACTAATGGTCAGTGATCAGCCACTGACCAACCAGCTCCTATTCTGCTGTACCAGCTGCACACTCAGATGAGGTCTCCATGGTTGTTCTGGCTCTGATTATTGGCAGATGGATCACTTTAGCTTTTGCCTTCCTTCAGCAGTTAATATATTTTTTGTACCTTCAGTATCATGGTCACTTGTCATCAGTCAGAGCAGTGGCAGCTGTGTCTCTTTGGACAATATTTGGTTATTATAGCAGTGACTGACGCAGCTTATGGCAAAATGCCTCCAAACAATGCAAACTAAAAAATAGTAGAACTTCTATCCCATTTAAAAAATCAGAACTATTTCTAAGGAGAATGTAGCGGGGGATGTGTGCCATTTATTTAAGGAAAATGAGATCAGCTGGATTGTTTTCTGTGGGCCCACATAGTGAAAACAGCAAAGCTAATAAAGCATTAAGTGTTTGGTGTGGGTTTTTTTGGTTCCTTGCAAAGCAATGAAGAATTGCCTGAGTCTTACACATGAATTTGGAAATTAATTTTAAATTTATATTAAAATATGAAGAATTGATTTGAAAGTGCTTTTTTTTTTTTGTTGGCATTGCATTTTTACTTTTAAAAGACTGGTAAATTTGTGTTGAAGAAATTGTTTTTGAAGTGTGCATAAGAAGCTGTTGCTGAAATGGCAAAGATGGCAAAGTACAGACTTGTGAGAAGGAATTTTGCAAAAGTCATAATACAGGTCTGGGAGTGACATTGTAAATCACTGCTACAGAGTGTTGTATATGGCAATAACGGTGGTCTGTTTAGGTTCTGATTTTGTCTTTGAACATCCCCAACTGATTCATAATGCAAGCTAAATTATGCTCCCTTAACAGCAGTACAAATGTTTTTCTGCACGCATGTGTAGATATTTCTAGAAATATCAAAATGAAGCAAAACATCCAATGCATGTGAGCTCATGAAGTACCTGCAGAGCACAAGGATTCCTCACTGTGCAAAGTCCTGTCCCACAGGAGGTGACAGTGGACACATCAAGCCAGGGACAAATTTCACCGAAATTCAGAACTGAGAACATTTTGTGTGCCCTCAGCCCCCACGTCAGTGCCACCAGCCTGTTCCTGGCCTGGCCTCAGACCCCACTGTGAGAATTTCTGTCTTCCAACCTGGGGAGAGGTGCTGCTTTACTTACAGGAAATTTTGCCAGGTATGATTTATCTTCCTTTTTTCCTTCCAAATCTAGAAAACAGAAGAATTTATTTATTTCCTTACAGTAGAGATAGGAAGCTCTCACATGTTGCAGCACTCACGTTTCACACCCAAAACTGAAACACAACTTGGACATGTGTCAGAAATTTATTTTTGCAGACTGTGGATTTGCAGTGTGCAAAGGTCTTGGCTGCCACAGTGAACAAAGCAAATAACTATTTTAATTTCACATCTGGCAAATAATATTTCAGTGATTTTACAGCCCATTTCACAGCCAAATGCCTTTTGTTCAACAACTGTGTATCTTTCTTTAGAGGCAAAACTTTATGATGAATTCTGATAAGCTATGCCCCTCTACCTATTTATTTAATATCACCTAGAGCTATATTCCAGAGCCATTCATCTGTAAAATATGTCCCTGACATAAAGAGAACAGAAGTGGGAGGTAAAACCATGCCTCAACTTTTTAAGTGTCATTAAATGTCTGCCTCATAGAATGAACTTAGGTACTTTTCTGAGATGTCATCACAGTAAGAGGCAAAGGTTTGGAAATAAAAAAAAACCAAAACCACCAAACAAACAAAGACAACAGTACAAGCCAAACTAAGGATTTTAAAATAAAAATGCTTCATACATAATCCATTAATCTGCTTTGTGACCGGGTAACTGGGGTCTTGGCAAGACATTCTTTTGACTTTTGGATGCTGACTATAAGTGTATTTTTAATAATATTAATACCAAATTAGGAACACCAGAACAGATTCCTAAAATTACAGTATTTCTGAGTATACACAGTAATATGCTAGATAAAAAAAAAATAAATTATATGATTCACACACATTTGCAAAGGCATAAAGATCTGAATTTTTGTGACATCACACTATATACTCAGCCAGTCAATGGCAGTAGGACCAACTTTAGGAATACAAGAACTCGGGTACAGGCCCGTTCAGGGTCTTTGGCCCATGAATGTGAGTTCATGGAAATCTCAAGCTGTTGCATTTTTCTCAATTATTGTGCTCAATGACATTTATTTCAATAGAACACTGTGCCCAGAAAAGGGTGCATTCCCGACTGCCGGGCTTTTCCTTGGAACCACCTGGATTTCCTTAACCCTGCAGAGAAACAGCCGAGTGGCAGCAGCACAATTTTGTACCAGCAAGCCATGGGAATTCTGACCAGAATGCTGCCTGGTCCCTTCCAACTGAGCACTGGTGTGCAGTTGCCACAGTTCTCCTCACATTTGGCTCTGTGGAGAGGTTTTCATCAGGAAATAGCAAAAGGCATGTGCAGAGTGCTGTGACTCACTTGGAATGGATGCACAGGTGTACAGATCTGAGTTCAGCCATGCCCTTAGGTCTGCCCTTATTTCCATTTAATGTCAGTGGAGCAACACTTCAGTTACAGAGAGAAGTGAGAAACACCTTTCAGATGTAGTAAATAAATCCTTGGCACCATCGCCTTTGAAAAGAAATATTTTCTTTAATTTTTTTTTAACTGAACCCCTACCATCTGTTGTGCTCTCTAATTGCAAATGTACAAAGAAAATAATTCACAAATGTGTCATAAAAAATGAGATTTGAAATTATTTAGATCTCTGCTTGTGTATCTTCTCGTCTTAACTCTGCTAAGGAAACATCTGCTTTATTTTCCTCTCCTATTTCAGACTGTTGGAGAAATTGGTCCATTGTCAAAATGAAATACCTGCTATGGTTTAAAGAAGCCCAGAGTGCATCAAAGAACTCTGTTTCACTCTCTTTTACTCACTGGCACCTTTCATGAACACCTAAATTCACTGAGTATATTCTATGGATTTTTCTATTATGTCTGAAGTCCTCCTGATTTTATTTTTAGGGTTGGTTCTTTTTTGGGAGTTGACAGGTGCCCTCAGGACCATTCTCATTAATATGAAAGCACTCAAGTGCTTGTATTTATGGCAGAAAAAAAATTGCATTGAATTCCAGTCGCAGAGACTTCAATTTTATTTTTTTTTTTATTCCTATCTTCTTTCTTGAGAATACAGCTCTGGGATGGAGCCCTTCAGTTCTAAGGGCTTCTTCTCTGGCTGAGGAGATAATCCCTTTCCCAGGAATCCAAGACTACCTCTGCTGGTGAGCATTTTGGCATTTGTAGGCCTGGAGAGGAAATTGCCTAGTTGTTTTATTTTTTCTCTAAAACCCCCAAATGTTCTGAGCAGATGAGAAAAGAATATGAAGATAAAAATTACTGAGAAATTGATCAGGGTGAAAACCCTCCCAGGCACACACACTTTCCTTTCTACACTTAGCCTTAGGTAACCCTAAGATAATTGGTATTTCTTTCACTTGAAAGCCTGCAAACCTCAGAGTGTGTTCTTGTCCACGTATTCCAAACTGCAGAGAGCTGCAAAAGTGTGACTCATTAAATCTGAGCACTGAGGTGCTGAGAGCTGCCCTTCACTGTGGGGGTAGAAAGAGAGAAACCTCACTTCAATGCTTCCTTTTAAAGGCAGAGAATATTTTATTGTCCTTGACTCCAAGCTGGCCATCAAACAGTGAGAGGGAAATGCTTTAAAATGATGGCACTGACCGGGGTTTTGTTGTGCTTGGTCCAGGCTGTGGCAGAGCAAATGAACCCAAACCAGTGGATCAAAGCCACCCTTGCAAAACAATGAGCAAACAAGGCTCTCAGGTGTTATAAGAGTAAACACAAAAAAATACTAAACATGACAAAGACTTCAGAAAGTAGAGCACTAATGACTCTGCTCCATACAATTCTCTCTGTAAAGACATTACACACTCAGCAGTAAAGCATTTATCTAATGCACGTTGGCTTTATATTCACGACCAGAGATTGCTCGAGGTTATCAAGGCTGCTGCAATGTGAAATACAATAGATCCATCTAGGAGCATTCCTTTCCTTATTACCTTCTCAAGATTCCATGACAATTTCTTTACCTCGGCAGCAGATTCATTTTCTGTGTTAATTTGTGAACTTGACAGGCAATTTCTCCCTTACAATGAAGCAGTATGAGAACACTCTACTAAAATATTAATTGATGTCATGCCTGGCCTTACTGAATCTGTTGTCAGTCACTGTACTAGTAACTTGAAAGCCAATCTCCCAATATATCTGTAAGTCTGTGTGTAGTTGTGTCAGACTTGGATGCACTTCTAAATGACAAAGAAGCAGTTATCTGGACAAGATAAGGGGCACCATTAAAAAGGATGTATTAGGAAAAAAAAGGTTTCAGCTGAAAGACAGGAGCATTTGAAAAGGGAAACCCAATAAATTTCTTCTCTTGCTCATTGGCTGCATACAGCAAAGGATGTACACTTTAAAATCCATTTCCATGGCTTCAGTAATTTTCCATAAAGAGACAGTACTCCTCAGCCTAAAGTCCCTCAATCCTAAAGATATGTCTACAGATACTAGACTGGAAATATCCAGAAAAGTATATCCCAATTAATTTGTATTTTGTAGTGTGTAAGGAATATTCAACATTCCAATCATCAAAACAAAACTCACAGGAGATTTTCGGAGAAAGAAAAGAGAGTGTAAGTAAAGAGCTGTAGCTGTAGGAAGGATGGAGCAGAAAGCTCAGTACCCCGTGCTTGTATGGAGCAGAAGGAATATTCAACATTCCAATCATCAAAACAAAACTCATTGCCTGCAGCAACAGGAGATTTTCAGAGAAAGAAAAGAGAGTGTAAACATAGAGCCATAGCTGTAGGAAGGATGGAGCAGAAAGCTCAGTATCCCAGCTGAGTATGGAAACTGGTGTCATGTAAAATTCATTGTCTCACCATGATTCTCTGGGGCTCTCAGGCAATTTGAGTTGTGAAAACTGGCATAAAGAAGTTAGATGTTCTGCAGTGACCTAACATTTCCCTGACTAATGCCAGTGGAATTCTTTGGTCCAGTCTACTTTTTCAGAGATACAGGTAGGAATACACAGGGCAGCCCAGGTGGTCAGCTCAGAACCACAGTTTCAATCCTGCTGCTCAAATTTTGCATAAAGCCATTTGGAAAAAGAGATGGAAGGCTTGTAGACATGTTGGGCACAGCCTCCAGCCTTTTTTTAGGCATGGGAACATGGTGAAAAACTCTACAGATGTTACTGAACCATCAGAATAGCAGGCTGAGGATCAATGTCATTCTGGAAGGTAAGGAAATTCAATATACAGAAAAATAAGAGGGATGTAGTGGGAAAGAAGGCACAGAGAGCTTTGCCCATATAGCCTGGGGCATGGAGATGAGCACTGTAATAGCCAGTCCCAGGAAAACACAGATCAGTGCTCCTGTGGAGTTAAAAAATAAACAATTTATTAGGAACTATTTGGACAGCGATAGAACACAGAGAAGATAAGCTTCACACTGTAGTAGTCCATGTGGTATCTGTAGTTTGAAAACTGTGTTCTGCTTTGGCTCCTCTCCTCTCAAAATGTAGAAGACTAAGAGAAAATTAAAGGGTGTCAGTGGTCTAAAGCAGAAATGTGAAATAAATGAAATGAAAGTTGGCTGAGTGTATAGCAAGGACACTGTGCCTGAAATGGGAAAGATGCTCTGGGATCTGCAAAGTGCCAGCAGTGGGTCCATTCCTGTGCAGATAATTCCCACTGCAGGGCAGGGATAGATCCCAGTGTGCTGGAGCAGGGCTCATGAGCCTTCCTTCCCTCTGCCACTCCTTTTGACAGCTTGCTTTTTCCAGTGCCACCTCTCACAGTGAGGTAGGGTATTGCTGGAGTCAGTGGTGTTGTTTGCAGTCATAGCACTCTAAGACAGAGTTAAAACTCAGCCAGTCCCAACTGAGACTCATTCTTCCAAAATCAAGCCAAAGACAAATGCATGTTGAAGAGGTTGGTGGGGCGTTGTCCTTCTGTGACCATTCGTCTTGCTGGCTTTGGGAAGATTGCTGGAGATACTGTGGCTGCATTTTTCTTTCAGGCATGCCAGGAGCAAAGCCCATCTCTCTGCTGAGATAATTTCCTGTGTAGAGTCAGAGATAGCAAATAACATGCACACCCTTAAGGTAACTTTCAACACCATTGATAACTTTCTTTAACCAAAACCTTTTTTTTAAGTGCTGCCAGGTATGTCAAAACCTAACCAAACCAGCCACAGCTAAATTCTTCTCTCCTCATTAATAAGCACTTTTCTTAGACAGACTCCACTTTTTACCTTGTCACAGGCTCATCTGACCCCTGAGTGGGTCTGTCACAGCTTGGTGCTGCTGCCATCATTTACAGCAGCTGCCTGGGCACAGAGCAAAATCAGATCTCTCCAGTGACCACATCAGCTCTTATAAATAACCATGGGGTTTAGGTAAGGGCACTGCCAAGGCATTCAAAACCATCCACCTTTTTCCAGCAGCACTCTTAGTAGGCACCACCTTTGGAAGCTGTTTATTCCTTTTTTTCCCCATCAAGTCTACTTTTATGTGTGAAAATTTCCCTGAAATAGCCTCAAGCTGAGTAATTACATCTAAGAACAATGAGGCTTTCCATTCAAGTTTGATTAAAAATGAGAGTAGTGACTAAACAGGAATTCATAGTTCCTGCATGCAGGCTGTTTAGGCTGGACCCACCACAGTATGAAGTTAGTGAGATGAACAAAATCATATTGCTAAGTGACAAAGAAAAAGAAGCAAGCACTTCCCCTCCTGCTGTGGTGTGCCAGTTCTGGCTGAGTGAATTAAGAGAACAGATGTTGCCAAAAGAAGATATCTATCCATGGAGCACTGCAAGCAGAGATTTCTCATCCGCATTTCCTGCTGGCCACAGTGTTGCAGGGCTGATGTTCCCTGATGTTATCTGTCTCCATCAGAAGCACATTGGATGTATTTTGAACATTTTGCCTGCTCTTTGGGAAGGATACAATGCCTGCTTTAAAGGAATGCCAGCATTTCTGTTGAACTCCCTGCTGCTGCATGGCTACAGCCTTGCAGTGAGTGGCCACCAGAAAACCTAACACAGTGAGCTTCAGGGTAAGCTCTGTTGGTTTTTTCCCCCTGTCCTTTCAAGCATCAAGTTGATGGTGCAGCATTTCTGGCAGCCTCTGGGAGGCAGATTGAGAGAATGCGTGCACTGGGGTGACAACTTCAGCAAGTCAGCCAGGTGCCACCTTCATCTGGTCTGTTACACATGCTGCCTGATGTGATTTAGAAACAGAACCTAGTCAGAAAATAAGTGCTATCAGCTATGAACATAAACATTTTTGCAAATTTTCAGACCCCCTGATGACCATAAATGGGAGAAAAGTGCAGTGATTTTCACTGACTGCAGAATTTCTGCCCCCAAGAATGAGAGAAAATCACTGGCAGAGGCGAGAAGGAAGCAGTGTGCTGTGACCTGCACACCAGAATGGGCTGCCTGTGCATCTCCTGTGCCCACAGATCTTGTTCAGACAGTCCCCTGAAGCGCATATAATCATGCAACCCTCATCAAATCAGCTGGATTGCAGTGTCTTGCTTTTTAAAATTTACATCCATTAGTGCAAGGGAAAGTCTAGAGTCTATGGGCTGCTAAACCTTGTTAAAGCGCACTCCTGCACTTTAATGAAGATGAATATCACAGGATGAATACACAAAAGTGGCAATTACCCAGATGAAGAGGTTGTCATCAAGAAATGGTGATTTTTAAAAGATGTTTTTAAGCACAGTTTCTTTTTGTTCAGCATTACAAGAAAACTCTCAGTCCCTGGTTATTTATTTCATGTATTTTAAATGAATAACACCAATTCTGCTGGTTAAAATGCTGTCATTTTAATGCTTGAGGAAAGAAAAAAAAAACCAAAAACAAACAACAAACCAAGAATTAATAATCAAAACCCATCTGCACATCCCAAAATCAACAAGAAATATAATTGTTTTCTGAGTTTTGTCCTCCAGCCTGGCATGTGCCAAGACCAGAATATACTCACTGATGTAACAATCTTTGTGCACTTATTTAACTATATATTTTTCCCAGGTAGAAAAGGCTTTTGATCATTTCCAAAAAGACTCTGACCTTACAATTTATCTGATATCTGTGCTCTATATAATGTTCTTAGCGCTATGTGTTCTTCATCAGGTTGTTTTTTCTGTAAAACCAGGGAGTCTACAGGTTGGATTTCTAAGCAACCAAGCTATTTAGCGACAGATAACAATTATCTCAAGCTTACTGTCATTTTACAGCAAGGACGCAACTTTCGGATTGGTAATTTGCTACTAGATGACAGAAAAAATATCATTTAACTGAAGGGGAAGACTGATGAGAAACAAATCTGATTATTATAAAGAGTAGGGCATGAGCTTTAGTACTTCAAACAACCTCAGAAAACCCTTAACTGCTCTGAATCGAGAAAGCAAGAAGCAAATAGGAATAAAAAGGCATTGTTTCTATAAAGAAGTGAATTACTAATGAATATTAACAATGAATAAACACACTGAATAGAACTCTCTGTATTTTTCTTTAAAAAGACCTGCTCTCTACAGCTTCTGAGTAGTCATCTGCACACATAAAAGACCAGTCAATCCAAAGTGTCATATGTACAGAACAATAAAAAATTAATCACATTGTACAATATCTCAGTACAAAGAAAACAGCTTGGGGTAAGGTGAAAATACCTTATTGATGGTAAAATGTGCTTCAGAAGCCCCAGGTACCTGAGTTTTTCCCATGCCACTGGCAGCACAATGTGTTCAGCTCACTAAGTAGAGGCTGTCTGGACGTGAATTTGAGGCTGATTTCCTACAATACAGCCTTTCTAAAAACACAACTGCTATTTGATGCCAGAAAATCACTGAATTTTCATGGAACCTTTCCTTAAAATGTACTGGACTTTGTACTCTTTTACTTTATGTTGGCTGTGCTCCTATGTTTTTCTCATCACATTCAGGTGACTGAGTCATGGAAGCCCATGGAGCTGTAAATCACAACATGGTACAACTTCAATCACCACTCGTCCTGTGGCTCACACCTGTACAAATTTCCTTCTGTCAGAGCCAGCACAGCCCCAGTGGGTGTTAACTCTTCCCTGAATATTTACTGAATGTTAACTTCAAATAGTCAGATGAAGCCAAACAGGTTGTAAACAAACACTCTCTCTTGTGAGTTTATTAATACACCCAGGTGAGGACTCAAAGTTTGCTGTTGTCCATACGGGCACTTAAAACTTTTCCCACAGGTACAAACCACCTGGAAAAAGCCTGCAAGGATGGTTTGTGCCAAGACAGAGGAGGGCTTTCAGGAACAGAATACACAGAGCAGCCACTAAAGCAGCTGCAAGGAGGAATCTCCCAGAGAGCAGGTGAGGTGCCCTCTGCTCTCTAAAGCAGTGGGGTGGACCTACAGCACCAAAGTTTGCAGGAGAGGTTGGCTATGGCTCCCAAAAGGTGCTGGGCACAGCACTGCCACTGTGAAATGGAAGAGTTTCAGAAACCTGGACCACACTTTGGAATGTAATTGGCCAGGACAATAAATGTTCATCTAGATGTGCCTGATTAGTGACACCTGCCTGTATTCTCTACTGTCCTCCACTGTGAGTTTGAAGTTCCCCTTGATCCGTTCCACCCAGACTCCTGCACTTATTAGAAACCGTGCACAAATATCATTGAAGACACCCCAGAGACCTAGGACAAAATTTCATACATATTAAGGAAAAAAGAGCTAAGAAATATTTTTTGAAAGACCAAGTTTATTCCTTAGATATTAGCAAAGAATTCTCCCCTGAGAGGGTGGTGAGGCCCTGGCACAGGCTGCCCAGAGAAGCTGTTGCTTCCCCATTCCCATCCCAAGTGTGCAAGACCAGGTTGGACAGGGCTTGGAGCAGCCTGGGATAGTGGAAGTTTTCCCTGACCATGGCAGGAGGGGCTGAAATGAAATGGAGTTTAGGCCCCCTTCTAACCCAAACCATTCTGTGATTTTATCATTCTATGACCTTTTACAAGGTCACAAATGAAGAGAAAAGGATTATGTGAGACTAAATCTGGAGTTCTACTTGTCCACAGGTTTCCTTTCACCTAGAGCTTCAGCATCAAAAGACAATAATAATTAACAGGTTTTTCAGAGAGCATTACATATGGATGTAGATATATTCAGAATGCACTGTGAGAACATTGGGATGTGGTTGGTATGGCAGCAATTGAATAATCATATTTTATAGTGTAGCAGAAATCTCACACCCCTCTAAACAGTGCACTGTAATGTCCATGGCTGCTTTGGTGTATGCTGGGTTTTTAAACACAAGCTAGGAAACAGCTTGGGCAAATATAAAATAGAAGGATTCTGTACATTTTATTTTACTTCCGGAGCAACTAGTCATGATAATATACAAAGCCTTAACTAAGTTATAAAAATGTGATATAGCAAGCAAAGAGGAAAATGAGAGTTCAATATAGAATCATACATTAATTGGAATGGATACCAGGACATAATCTGTGAATAGTTAGAGCTATAGATATAATTAAACACATTTATGCCATTAAAACAATCCTATCTACTTTCTGTGGTGCTTGCTTGTAATGCTTGTAAAACTTATAATGACTGATCCAACCAGAGAGAGAATAGAAGAGGAAAAAGAGATAATTTCTCCAAAGTCACCTAAAAGAAGTCAAGACAGACCTTCTGATTCTTCTATTAAGCTTTTAATTAACAATAATGCTCAAAGAGATCCATCCAAATTTGCAAGACCTGTACCTACAGTAGCTGGAAAAAGCAGTCTGCGTTCAGCTTTGTGCAGGGATTTCCCAGTCCTCCTCCTGGAGGACCCTGCAGGGCCTAAAGTTACCAACTCCCAAAGCTGCAGTGCCACCAGGTCGTGACATTTTTGTTTCATTAATTACTCATTCTATTGAGTGTTAACGGGATCAGCTGCAAAGCTTGCCATTTTATCATGAGAATCAGCAGAAAGGAGTACTAATAATGACCACTAGTTAGCTGTTTCTCCAGATCCAGTGCCATGCAGAGGGAGGATAAATTAAACCCTTCCTGCTCAGCACCAGCAGACAAACCCAGCCTGGGCTTCCTCCCAAAGTCCTCACAGCAGCACTGAACTCACCCACACAAAATAAACATAAATAAAATCAGTGCCCTAATGAGCTCTGTGGATGCAACTTAATCAGCTCCTACAGCTGCATTAGGTGCAGTGCCATTGGGAAATCTGCCCTGCATGCACCAGCTCATTCTGCTAATGATGCATTGTGTGTGCTCCCCGTTCCCTGCACACCCCGGGCTCCCTGCTGGGATCACAGTTGGAGCCTCCAATACTCATCATGTTATGGCTCTTTTCAAAGCTCTAAGTCTTACTCAGCTCATTTATTTTTCAGCTATTCTTTCGTATGTGTGCTGGGATGCATCATTAAGCAAACATTTTGGTTTTTTATCTCAAAGTGCATGCAAATTATAGAGGTGAATTACAAATCAGCTTAGAGGCAGGACAGGGACATTAGTGGGAGCTGCAGCTGGGTTTCTGCAGCATCACCCTAAGGTGAAGTAAAATCAGCTTGAAAAATGCATCCTGCTTCTTCACTGAGTGCAGTGTCACAGAGGTCAATTTGCCTTCTGTCAGCTTAAAGGATAAAATAACACAACCCCTTGATTTTTCCTACAGACTACAGCTAATGGAAAAATTTCTTCTTCCTTATGAAAAGCAGAAGTGTTCAATTATTCTAATGTCTCTGAGGCAACAGGTTAGTTGGTTCTCATTGAAGGGTTCACTCCTAACCTCTGATTCATTGGAGAAGTTTTTGCTGACAGTGACATCATTTGTGTTTGCAAATGAAATTTTCCTCTTGCCATACTCATATAAACAGGATTTAATTAGCAATAAGTGGAAAAGATCCACAGTGTGTAGCTGTACTCCATTCTAGGGTCTGAGGTTAATGCTACTGCTATGTAAAAGAGCTTTGCCCTTGAGCTCAGGCAACAGATTTTATTCTCATGATGATTAAGGCATTCCACACAGGATGACAGCCTACAAAATGAACTTAGTTTTCTAAGAGGAAAAAAGTGCAGAAAAAAAAGAAAAAAAGAGAAAATATTTATAAGAGATATCTCTAAGGTAAAGTCTTTTAAAACAGGGAAGGAGGAGAGTCTTTGAGTGCAGCATCACCAGCTCACCCAAGCGTTATCTGTGAACTGCACTCAGTGTGTTCAGGGAGATATACATGAAGCTGATGTCTCTGACTGCAACTAACACTGTCAGAAGGGATTACCTGCCCAAAACATGCTGCAGCTCTCAGCTGAGGGTGGGCTGGACCACCACAATTTCTCAGGTCTAGCTCTGACTGAGCAATCCCAAAGGAACATCCAACTTCTTTCCTTTTCCCTCACACTCCAAGTGCCAGCCGTGCCTGCTGCTCCAGCAGGACATCTGAGCTCTGGGTGCTCTGGGTCAGGCAAAGGGGCCTCTGTCCCCAGGGTTTGGCTGTGGCTGTGTCACCCTCAGTGTGGCTGCTGTCACTCTCACTGTGACTCCTTGCTCTGCTTGCCTTTCCTTGATGGATAACACACAAGCTGGGAGGGGCACAGAAGGAAATGTTCATTTCCAGCTGAGACCTTTCCAAGGGAGGCTGAAACAGTGGATTTTGGACTATAGAAAAATAATCCTCTTTGTTTTCATCATCATCATCCCCATCATCATGATCTCCTAACATCTCCAAAACATTTCTCGCTTTAGCAACTGTTCTTGTCTCACAAAGGCAAGGCAGCAGCCTTCTAGAGATCTGCAAGTTGAGTGAGTGACCCAAGTTTTGGCTTTTTGTGACTAGGATCCACTACAGAGAAGCCAAATTTTGATCAGGGATCTCCTGAGCTGACATATGTGTTTTAGTTTTTTACATTTATTGAAAAATATTGCATATCAGCTTCCTCCTTTTTTCAAAATGTATTTGGATTTCCTCTTACTATTCTTCTGTCATGCAGAAATGGCAATTAAAAAAACAAATCTCATGCAATTATAAAAAAATTTTAATCTTAGGAAAAATTATAAAGTATTATGAGTACATTTGCTCAATGATGAAAAGTAGAAATGAATGCTGTGATTTTGAGGTTGTAATTTCAAAAACCCTTCTGAAAGTTCTGCCGAGGCTGGCACATTGACTTAATGCCCCTTCCACACTTTGTCTCTGGGATGCCCTGGTGCTCAAGGAGTTTGGACACAACGTACAAAGATGACTTCGTGGTGAGAAGGGAAACATTCAGCACAAGCACAAAAATGTTTGAGAGGGAATAGCTAAACAATTTTGTCTGTATCCTGGCTGCTCCTGTGGCCATTCCCATAAAGTGTCTGCTCTGAGGCCAAAAATAGAAAGGAGAGGTGGCTGAAAAGCATGAGTAGTTAAAAGCTAAAAGAGAAGCTGAAAGGTTAGAAAAAGTCTGCAAGATGATGATGATGATGACAATAATGATGATGATAATGATGATGGTGATGATGATGATGAAACTGTAACACTTGAGGTGCTGATCAGAAGCCACAAGCAAATAAGGACTGAAATTTATCATAGAGATAAATTTTACACAGAGAGCTGGAAGCAAGCTTGACATCCTTGCAGTAAATGTGAAGGGTGTGATGTTAATATTAAAGATAGCTTAGCACTACTGTACCACTGATTCAGGTGGGTACTCTCAGAGAAGCAGCTTCATGGCACAGAGATGAATATTTTTTTTAAATTAAACCAAAATTGACCATCTGGGCTTTGCAGCCTAAGTCTGTATTAGGAAATAGGAGCAGAGGACACAGGCATAGGAACTACTTCATAAAACCTCCAGCTTCTGTAACTCTGAGTGCCAGTTTGGGGACAGGAGGGGTCTTTCTGTCCCTTGGAGAAGAATCCATAAGAGTGAATTTCTAATGGACAGAGCAGCAGCAGATGCAGCATCTCCAGTACAGAGTGAAGATCCCTTTCTGTATGGACAGCTGTGTGTTGTATGTATCTGAACAAAAGTATTAGAGGGGCTACTGTTAGCTGTTGGGAAACTCACAGAAATAGTTTTAAAGACATTTTCAGAAACCTTGATTTTTAACACAAGTGCCAAGCTTGGGTTAATCCATAACTGTGGACTCCTGGAAAAGCACAGAGGGCTCCATTCATCTCCACTGCACCCTGGCATGTTGATGCTGCAGTAATTTGCCATCTACTGTCACCATTTTGAAGCTGTGGCATTTGCCAAGGTTTGTCCTAAGAGGCGGAAACTTTACCTTCCTTCTCATGTGTACCTTAGTGTACCTTACTATGCATCTGTAGATTCTAAAATCCTCTTAGTAGATTTTGAGTGACAGCTTTGTGAAATATTTTTTGTCAAAAAAACCCAAAAACAAACCCCTAAACACGAAGCATAAAAGTCTTACAGGAAAAAACAGGGAATCTGCCATTATGGAGACACCTGATCATATATGACACCACTTCAAGGCAATTTGTCACCCTCTGGTGTTAAAATAAGACCAATAAATCAGTGTGTGAAAGCACTTCAATCCACAGATAAATTATTACTCTTGCATAGTAATTTCTTTTTCTAATTCTTTTCAATGAGCAATTCTATAAATATCCCCATCTCAAGAAACACAAAAACCAGACTTTAAACAGTCACCCTACTGGCAGCAGAGGAAACAAACCCCAGATCGTAACGGTTAATCCCAGATCTTCAATATTTTATTCCTTTTCTTGCAACAATTCTGGTTTTGTCATATCTTTTTTATTTTCTTCACAGTGTCAGCAAAAACCTGGGAGCTTTTGCATGGCACAGGCATTCCAGGTACAGCTGAGCAGCCTGTGAAGGTCAGCTCATGTTGTCACTGATGTGACTGACCATGAAGCCTTTCTGCTTCTTGTTATTTCCAAGCACAAACACTTGGGGAAAAATATGCTAGTTCTTTTTTTTTTTTTTTTTAATCTTTGGGCTGCAGAACAATCTGAACAAGACATAGCTCCAATCCATGTTCAGGTTCAATTCTAAAGTCAGTCTCAGAGAGGACAGTGGGCTTCTGAAGGTCTAATTCTGCTAAAGCTGGCCAGCCCTAGCCCTGTGAAACTTGTGGGAAAGGACAAGATTGATTTGGTCTGCCCTGATTTGATCTATCACATTCACAGATTATTGGTGAAACTCAGTTTAAAGCTATCAAAAAATCAGTGAATTTCAGCAACACTGTTGGATAATCTGAAAAGTAAAGTAAAATCCACTGTAAAGCAGATTTTATTTTAACTCCTTTCATACTTCTGCTCTGAGTTCTCCAATTAAATTGTTAAATGATTTGACAAAAGTAGCCTATATCCCCTAATAATTTCACAAAATATTAAATTTCCCTCAATTGAAGATTCTGTGTATGAGGTTCATACAGGTAAGGTTAGGAAGGCATAAAAAGAGAATATTGAGCATTCGAAAGGAGAAGGATGGACCTCTACAGATGAGGACTGTATTTTTGTTATTTTGCAGTTGGCAGGTGCTGGCTCCATTGAAGCCAACCACTATGCCAAAGCATTTTTCTCTTATTTTGCCAATGCTATAAGAATTAAAACACAGGTTCAAAGTTATGGGAGATTCTCACTACCTCAAAACCTTGCAGCACACTAAGTACACTTCCAAGCATAGAGGAAACTGCTTGGAAGGAGGAAAATCTGGAGTGAGGGAAAGGACCTTAATAGAAACTGTAATCCTGTCCAGAACTAACATGTTATTTCAGCATGGACGGAGACCTGACAAACTTTAAAGCACTTTGTAGATGTCATTATTCACCAGGACTGGAGAAAAGAGCTGGAGGAACTGAAGAAGTACGCAAAGATTGTCTACTGAAAATAATTGGTTGCTGTTCTAGAAAACATGCTAATTCCCGATAAAACTCAAGTGGAATTTACCCTCTTTAAATTAACATTCCTGTTATAAAGAGAGCATTTCACTTAATGACAAGAGGAGAATTTCAATTAGCATAATAACAACTGGTGCCTGAGTGGGAGCTCGGTCAGGCCCGGGGTTCATTCACGCCAGGATGAAGCCACTTCCTTTGGTACCTCAAATTACCTCAGAAAAGGGAGAAACGGGGCTGGCAGAGTGGGGGAGCCCCTGGCAGCAAGAGCTCAGCCCAGCAGCCCCCCTGCCACTCTAAGCTCTCCTTGGCACCACTCAGCAGCAGACAAGGAATTCTGAGCAGTAATTCAGCAAAATACAGAGCCCCATATCAAATGCCATAATACCACATAATCCTGCACATATTTGTTATGCTGATGGGTTAATCATACAGTGTTAGGCCATATAGCCTGATTTTGACTCAAATTAGAGTGGTTTAACCGTGGATAGCTTGTTCAAGAAAAGGAAAGGATCAGTGAAACAGCAATGTCTGAAGAATTTGCTGCTCTGGGACGTTAGTTTTCACTAAGAAATGTCTAAACTCATAATTGTCAGTGCTCTAAGAGTCCCCAAAAAGGAAGACACAGAAAATATAAAATTTATTTATTAATATTTTAAATTATCTTTCTTAGGCAAGTATCCCTGAATGCTATATTTCTTCAGAGAGCCATCATTTTTTTGCTTAAAAAAATAATTTTATGGATACAAGACAAGAGGAAGGTGTATATATGTGTATATATATATATATATATATATATATATAAAAGATTCTTTAAAAAGCACTGAGGACACTGAGAGGTTTATGGCCCTCTATATGAAGCAGATAAATATCCACCATTTCCATTCAAATGCTGTAGATTGTTACAAATAATACCTGATCACATTTCTCTATTTTCATTTCTCCCTCTATGAATTGTCAGTCTTTTTAAATGTGCCTCAATTCCTAGCAATCTTCCTTTTCAGTTCATGTTCCAAATATTCTCGGTATAAGCTGTAATAGACTTGTTCTCCTCTATCCTGTGTATTTTATTTCTTTCCCTCCATTTTAAACATAAAAAAATTCTTGATTTTGTTAATCCTAGGTCACAGCAGAAATTATTGTGTTGTCAATGTAACTGATAGTATTGAGTTACAGAAAAAATAAGACAGAAAACTGCAGAAATCACTACCATCATGGAAATATATCGTGGGAACTTTGTTATTTTTTTTTTAAAGGAGGGGTTAGGAGGAAGTCTACAACACTTGCCATAAAAACCTCCACAGCGTGAAAATAGCAGGAATGTAACCAGTGTGACTTTCATAATTTATGCTCCAAGAATAACTATTTTATTTACATTATAGGAAGTGGTTGACTATAAAAGCAAATTTCATAGGTCACTGTGCACTGGTTGGTTTATGCCATCTCAAAATTTAGCTCACCAGAAATTTTGCTCACAGATGGGAAGCTGCAGACATTGTGGGATGTAAATATTGACAGATTATTGTGCTATTGCTCCTTCCAAACAAGACATCCAAAGGTGGAACAAATTTCATGCTCATTGCACAGGAACAGGAGAATAGACAGGGACAGAATTAAAAATCCAATGAACTTGCCTTCCTCTTGTCCCATCAAGAGCTGGGCAGACATCATCAACAACTCAGGAAATTACTCAAACACAGGGCAGAGAGTGTTCAAATGCTGGGATTTTCTCCTTTTACATCTCTACAGGAGCAGCCAAAATAATGTTTTATCCATAAAGATCTTCAGGTACTTTTGTCAATTACCTATAACATTTGAAGGGCAATTTGAGGTCTATTCTAATTGAGTATTCTGGCAGATGGTGCACATTCCCTCTAATTATTTAACAAGAAGTCATTATTTCTCCCACCTGGATGGGAATTCAGTTAAGAATGGATTTTCTCTGGCGCATGTGGAGCACACTTTACTGAAGAGGGGATGCAAAGCAGAAGGAACCAGCCCCTCCTTAAGAAGGAGCTGGCAGGCACTGGAATTCAGGAGGCTCCATCAACATCAGCAAACACTTTTCCTCTGTGCAGGTGACCAAGCACTGGCACAGGCTGCCCTGGGTTGGGTTTAGGGATTTAGGGCTAGCTCTTAGGGTTTGGTTTAGGGTTACAATTTTCATGTAGGACTAGAATTAGGGATGGAGTGATGTTTATAATTGTGCTAATATTTAGGGCTAGACTTAAAGCTTTGTGTTATATTTATTCTACACATATAAGAGACAAAATAATCAATAATCTGAAGAGTAACTCCTGGCCATTTCTATTATTGTGAAGGGGATTGTTACTAGGTACTCAGCACACACAATTGGATACAATCCATTAAGTCTGAGCTCCCAGAATCAGATAACAACAATTCTGTAACCCTGGAAGTCTGTTATTAGTGCACAAGTTTTTAGACACCTGGAACTGAAATGTTTATACACATTACAGATTCTTCCCTGGATAGAAGAACTCAATTCAGGAGAAAGAGAAAAAAAACCTAGTGCCTAAAAAATACGTGATACTGATTCCATAATTTGATTATGTTCTTTCCCTTCCTTCTATTCTTCTTTTCTGTTCCTCATTCTCTCTTCATTTATTCCACCCTAAGCTATCACAGGCAGCAGTGCCAACACATGATAATGTTATCTCTAGGCTAGAGCAGTACCCCAGAGAAACTTCCAAGCTGCTGAAACACTTCTCAGTAGATTCACAAAGTCTTCTCTGGATAATTTTTTCTCCTGCCAACTAATAGTCTTTAAAATAATTGCTAGAAAGGACTGGAGAACAAGTTCTCTCAAGCGACCACTCACAAAAGTGGTTTGTATCAGGCTATCCTCTTCTGTAGGTTAAAAATGTTTCCCAGGGCTGCTCAGTGCCAGACTCTGTGGGCAGGAAATCCCAGGCATGGTTAGTGCAGAGCAGAGGCCTGGCCTCAGTGCCCTAAGCAAACATTGCTGCCATTTGAGAGAAGAAATTTCATCATATTCCAAATCCTTTCAACAATTTGTTTTGGGAAACCCCAACACTCCTGTGCATGTTATGCTTTGGTACTATAATGACACTTACAGTGCTCACATTGCAGTGTGAGTGAGCACCTGAATTCAGAGTGGGAGATAGGAGTTTGGGAATGTGGGCACATGGAGCAGGTGCCACGGAGGGGAGAGAGAGGGATGGACTGAGGCAGGGATGGAGGGAGGAAGGAAAGTAGGGGAAAAGGAGGAATGCAGGGAAGGAAGAAGAAGAGGAAGAGGAAGAGGAAGAGGAAGAGGAAGAGGAAGAGGAAGGAAATCAGTGGTCCTGGCCCCAGCATTGATCCAGCTGATGGGATGTCCAGGGTCCTGTGTCCCAGGCTTTGTGGGGGTACCTTTTTGCAAATTAATGTTCCCCACCCTGGAGTGAAGTTTCGCACATTCTATGCAGATCAGTTACCATGTGCAGTGTCCTTTTCTTTCTGGAGATGGTTTAGAGGGCTTTGGGAGCCATTGGTTGTCTTGATTCCCCCCTACAGTCCATGACCTCAGCCTCATTCCTGCGCTTGCCTCGTGTTTATTTTCAGGAGCCAGAAAAAAGATGTTTTTTCCCAGAAAATTACTGCCTTACCCCCACACCCTGTTCTTTCCTCACAGTGTGTCATTACCAGGAATCCTTGGCTGGCTCCATCTGTGTGTATTTGAGACTTCACATTAGGCCCCTTTTCTTCCATGCCATGAATTCATATTCTCTGCAAAGCCAGAGGAAAAATTGTCCATAAATGCACCCTCCTATGGCTTCCAGTCTGGATATAGATTCCTTGAAGTGCCTCTTGCACTGAGCCACACCTGAATGCCACATGTGCCCTGAGGTCTCCTCTGGCTGGAGTGGCCTGGCTGCCCAATCTGCTGGATGCAGCCAGAGCTTGTGCACTGTGGCTGTCCACGATGTGCCCCGGAAATCACCTGCAGCTGTCAGCTTCTGGAATTATTACTGCTCTGCACATTCACTCACGGGCCTCTTGCAGGACTCCTGCTTTACTGCTGTGTTATTTGATCAAAAAAATATTAATCACCTTCTGAGAGAGTGAGGCAAGAGTAATGAGAAATTCATTACTAAATGGGTTTGCCATTATTAGCTGCATAATTGTTCCATTTTCTCCATGTGGCTGCTCACAGCCCCCTCCCTGAGGCTCTGCACCATTTCTGGGAGTGATTTCCTTTGAAGCACAGCAAGTGCTGCTTCCTACATTCCCCACACTCCCCTGGGTTTCCCTCTGGACTCAGCAGAGGAGCCAGCACGAAGTCATTCCTTCCTGTGATGAGGCTGAAGGGGATGGAAAATCAGAAGTTTCTCCTGGGAGAGTTCGCAGGTAAATGCAATTATCCCTGTATTTCCAACCAACCCTGGACATGCACACAAAAACCCCAAAGCTGCTCCCTGTTTCATGAGCATGACCAAACATCTCAAAGATTTCCCAGACCCTTCATGTTCTGAAAGGGTAATTACAAAAGTGGGGGCAAAATTTCTCCGGACAGAGATGTCAGCTTTTATACACATGCTAATATTCACTGTACGGGACCATGATGTGCATACATGTTCAGAAGAGTAACTAGTTCGGAAAAGTGCAAGGAGATATTTTTAAGTTTTTAAAATGTTTCTGTTCATTTATTGGGGTTTCTTTGTTTCTTTGTTTGTTTATTTGTTTGTGGTTTTGTTTTCATTTGTTTTTTTTGTTTGGGGTTTTGGTTTTTGTTTTTTTGGTTTGGGTTTTGTTTTTTTTTTTTTTTGTTCATATCATTGGCATCATATGACCCACATGGAATAGTGAAGTTACAGTTCTAAGAGAATTTCCTTGTCATTCTTTTTGCCACTGAATCTCCCAATCATTACAGCCAGGCTTATCTCACCAGTCTTCTCCAGGTTAACACAACAAATTCTCCTTGACAGATGCGTTTAAACAAATGAACAATTTGTTTAGACTGAAGAGGTTTTTTGGGGTTTGTTTTTTTTTTTTGTTTGTTTTTTGGTTTTTTTTTTGGGTTTTTTTTTTGCTTTAATTATTTATGTAAAAATCAAAGGAAAATGAGAAATTCAGATGCTCCTCCAAAAACTTGCAAATATCATTCGGAAGTCCAGGACTGCGATTACATGATCCAAACATAGTTCACACTATGAGATGTTATTAGAAATAACACAGTTTTGTTCATGCTGTTAATTGTGCCTGAGAAAACCAACCAAGAACAGGCCAATTCAGTAAGTGAGGTTCTGAAAGCACTGCATTATTGAGATAACGAAGAGATTTTTGATTTGTTAGTTTCCAATTTTGCCAAAGCCAATTTCAACATCTCTACCTCACTCTCCATCATGACAAGCTCTGTTGTGCCAGAATCAGCCCAGTGTTACTGGGCCACACACAGTATTGTTTCTGTGAATTGTGGAAAGCCACTGTAGTGAGAGTTTTTTTGTGAAAAGCTGAGAATTGAGAAGAGAGAAGAGAAGGGAAGAGAAGAGAAGAGAAGAGAAGAAAAGAAAAGAAAAGAAAAGAAAAGAAAAGAAAAGAAAAGAAAAGAAAAGAAAAGAAAAGAAAAGATGGAGGAAAATTTAGAAGTTCTGTTAAAAAAAATCCTTTTTTTTTTAATCACATCTATGCTTCTTCATTTCAGTTTCCCTCTTGTTGCCTCCTCCTCACCATGGAAGGCTTGCTATGGTATGGAATTAACATCAGAAGGGAGGAAAGGGTTGCTATGGAGCCTGAAAAACACTGTGTAATATCTTGATAAATCAATATCAGCTGTAAACATGCCAGTTTGGAAAAACATCCTAATCCACACATTAATTTCTGTATGTATGGTCTTCACCTTGGAAAGAAGAGGTGCCCAGAGTTTGCCTCCCTAAACAAGATTCACTCAGCAGGTTCCAGGTGGTTGGAATCAGCATTTGGCTTCTGTGACCTTCCTGCACTCAGCCTCAGCAGGATTTCCAACTGGTTCTGTGGTTCACAGCCACGAATGGAACTTGATGAACTTTTGCCATGGCAAAGCCTCTCAAGGAGTTCACATTTCAACTTTCTGCCATTGTGTTGTCTCTTCTTGTTGGCCTGTGCTGGCCTGCACTTGATTATACCAACTCAAGTGCTTTCACAAAGAGTGTCTTCAATTTCCCTCATGATGTTTTTTTTTCTCAGCCTGTCAGCCCTCACCATTACAGGCTTCTTTCAGCTGCTTCTTTGGCTTCTGCATCACAGCTGTTAAAAACTACAAGTGTTTTGACCCACAGTGTTTGGAGAAGGGGCCCAAAAATACCAGACAGTTTTCAGGACCTAATTGGTCCCTCTGAGTTTGCAGGTCTGTGACTGGGGTGGTCTCTCTCCTGCTCAGCTCTGCAGCTGCAGTGCAAGTGCCAGCAGAGGATGAAGCAGAGGCCTTGATCCAGCAGCATTTTTGACACAAAAGAATGAGTCTGACCCAGAAAAAACACATTCTCTCACGTCTGTAAAAGAAATAGACAAAATAACTCCATCATGGGCTGGCATTATGGAGCACCCACTCAGAGAAGCTGCCAGGGGCTGCCTGTGCACCCGAGGGGGCCCCGGCAAGGACAGGTGACATCTGCCAGCCAGGCTGATGGGGACAGCACAGAGCAGCAGTCAGGTATTGATCATAACCCCACTGCCTCATGAGAATTTAGAAATTGCTATAAAGGACCCAGCCTTTTTAGCACAGTCACCAGAGGATTTAAACAGGGAGGAAGTCAAACACATTCACTCTGACACACTCATATTTACCTTTCTATTGTTCTAACAAGCAAAAGGAAATTAATAATATTAGAGCAAAAGAGGCCTTGTGTTTAATGCCTCAGTTACTGCCTCAGGCCATGAGGGGTGTTGGCTGAAAGTTAAGGTCTAAGGAGATCTGTGCCTTTGCCTTTGTTATCATTTGTCTCAATGCCATGGGATTGTCCTCCTCTCCCTCCTTAGTTTGGTGGGAGCACACCCCTGCCATGAAGAAAGAGTCTATAGCAGCAGGACAAGATTTCTCTGTTTATTTTTTTAAGATGTACTCATTCAGATGAGTAGCCACTGCTTTATATGTGTCATTACGACACAGGAAATTGATGCTTTTTGCCCAAGCACGAAGAAGTAAATTCAGTAAGCAGATACAGATAATTAATAAATTTCTAATGTAGTAGATAATTAGCAAATTTCTGAAGTAGATACAGCTTCCGGGAGTGACAATGTCTCCTGAAATGCTGAAGTCTGGGAGAGGATTATTGTTTCTTGCCTTTCTTTCAAACCTGGGAAATAAATTAAAAAAGAGAGAAAAGTGCAATCCAGAACAAACCAGCAGCCACACTCTTCGTGCAGCACCCTTCCTGTCCTTGTAGCTGATTCACGTTTTGTTTTTTACCTGTCTTCCCCAAAGTGTTCCCCTCATGGCCAAAGCCATGTCCAAGAATTAGCTGTGACTTAATTCCAGAGTCACTCATCAGTCTGCAAATTTAGCAAAAATGTGAGTATTAGTGCCACTCTAGTGAAACTGCAGCTGCTGGAGTGACAGATTTGTCAGGGCTGTCAGCTCTGATCTCTCCTGGCAGGGTCTGTGTTTGCTGCCTGCCTCTACACACTGCAGAGAACATCCCAGTCCCCAGTGGCACTGCTAAAGGCAGCTTGCCTGTGGCAAAAAGTGAGCTTGGTGTGATGAGGGAAAGCCCTGAAATCCTCCTTGAAGTCTGTCAGATCAACACCAGTGACAAAGACAAAGAGGCTTTTGGGCACAATAGAGCACAGGCTTTCCTCAAGCACTTGAAGATGAATTTGTTTCAGTGCGGACACAGATTTTGAAAAAAAAAAAAACCTATTCCAGCTGCAAGTCACAATAAAAACCTGTGCCACCATCTTTCAAACACCAGATTTAACCTGTTCAACTTGCAGACACTGTTGTTTATTGTGGATTCAGGAGTTGCAAGCCAGGCCCACAGATGGGTGGTGAGAAATAAACAGCTTTTAACCTGGGATAGCCATTCCTCACTACCACTATCACAGACCTGACAGTGAATCATGTCTCATTCTTTCACATCTCAGCCTGATACTGTTTATCTACATGTGTGAAGTGGGAAAAGTGACTCAATCCTTTCAAAAGTGCTATGATGTCTGTGCAGGGTAATTCCATCAGAGGAAAGTGCTGGGTATTACTGTTGAAGCCTTTGAAAAGAAAACCAGTCTGGGAAAAAAGCTGCCTCTGGCCTTTCAGTCTGTTTCTAGGACACCCCTACTCATGAGCAGCTCTGATCGCAGTTATCCACCATTTAACCACTCAGCAGAAGAGCAAGGAGAAAGGAAATGCAGCTCTAGAGCATCTGCTTATTGCCCATCATGAAAACTGTGTCTCCAGAGCACTTACAGGACACTGCTAAGGGAAATACCTGCTTGTCTGCCAATGCTCCTATGGAGGACAGTGCCATTCTGGCAGAGATGCTTTGATGTTTTCTGAAGTTCAATCCTTCGTGAAATGGTTTGTGTTGGAAAGGACCTTAAAGATGTTCCATCCTGTGCCATGGACAGGGACAGCCTTCACTAGTTCAGGGCAGCCACAAATTTTTTTGGGGCACTTTCATTCATTTATTTGTATGGGTTTGACCAAAATAAAGAATAAAAGAGTGTACATGAATACACTCACGTATACGTGTTATCTATTATATATATCTCTACTAAACCCAGAGAAAACCACTGCCCTGGTCAGCCTGTTCCAATGTCTGACAAGTATTTTCAGGAGGAAATTTTCCCTAATACTCAGTCTAAACCTCCTTGGGCAGCTTGAGGCCATTTCCTCTTGTTCTATTTCTCATTACATGGGAGAAGAGGCTGATGCACAGGGTGGGACCTGTCAGGGAGCTGTGAGAGTCAGAAGGCTCCTCCTGAGCCTCCTTTTCTCCAGGCTGAGCCCCTTTCCCAGCTCCCTCAGCCCGTCCTGCTGCTCCAGACCCTTCCCCTGCTCCATTCCCTTCTCTGGACATGATCCAGCCCCTCAATGTCTTTATTTTCGGGGCCAAAAAGACAATCAATAAACAGACAGCAACGCCTTGCAGACCAATAAATGCCTTCATAAGCAGGGAGATATAAGAAATGAACCAGCTATCTCCCAAAATATTGCAAATAATGCTGCTGATGTGCGGGCTCAGAATGGCTGCCCGGGAGTCTGGGCTGTATTTCTGCTGCTGGCCCTGGATCCTCAGGAGAGCAGCTTTACAAAAGCCTCAGTTGGGCTGATAATTAGCAATAGCTGATAATTAGCAATAAGCTGCCGGCTCCTGCCCAGCAGGCAGGTGGTCCCAGCTCTCAGCACTGCTCAGGCAGGATGGATGCAGTGAGAACACCCTTTTTTCCTTCAGATGGAGTTTGCAAGGGACCCTTGAGGTAAATCACTGGGATACGGGTTTGGTAACCTGAGTGTTAAGCCCCAGAGGAGAAACCCAGTCAGGTTTCTGGATTTGCCTCAAGAGCCTTTGGAAATGTAACTCACACCTCCTTGATGGGCCGGTGTGAAAGGAAAAGGACACCTGAACCTGACAAATCTTGTTTCCCACCGTTGTCTTTAAGCACACATTTCTAATTTGCAAAAAAGGATGTTGCTCTGTACCTTGTTCATTAGCTCCGGCTGAGGAATTAGCTGTTCTTGCCAGCTTCTGAATGGGAAAAAAAAAAAAAAAAAAAAAAAGATGTTGTTACTTTCTGTAGAGCCTTTAAACATCACAGTCAGTCATACCAGAGATCAAAAATTAAATTTGAATCCATGTCCTAAGAGACAACCTTTTAATAAAACTCTTCATAAGGAAATAAGAGGGAAGAGTGGCTTGTCTTTGTTTTGAGCAGAGAATTCTTTATTTGCAATAATGGCTTGTAAAAAGAAATTTAATTCATACAAATAAATTATTAGTTGAGTACTACATTTTTGAAGATTGTTAGACCAACATAGAGGCAAGATGTTGCAATATAACACAAACCCTTGAAAGCTATTTCTTATGCTTCTTTCCCTATGTTGTCCTTTGAAAGACAAACACACAAATGAACAATCAAAACCAGAAACTAAACCCAAATAATTGAAGCTTCAGGCAGGCAAATCCTATCTAAAAGAGAATTCAAGCTCAGTCTGGGAAACTGATGCAAAACAAAGGGGTTCTGTGAAGTTTTGAAGTGTAACCACGTGAGAAAGAGACACTTTTGTTCCATGAAAGTCGTTTGGACATGGTTATCTGGTTCCGTGTCTATGTCACAATCTGTGCATGTTCTCAGCAAGTCCAGTTGTTCAGATGTGTTCAGGCAGCTTGTTCTCACATTTTTAATGACAGTCACACTCTCTGCCTGCCCCTCCTGCTAGAGAGGAAGGAAAAGGCCTCACTGACCTGCAGAAACTCAAAAATTACTGTTTTCCTCATGCCATTAAAAAACTGAAGTCCATTGCTCCTTCTGGGATTTCAGAACAGGCAACTTGTAACAGTGATATGATGCTCACTGCAAAGCAGACTTTGCCTGTGATACAGAAGAATGCAAACAAACTGCAAGGCAGAAAAATGCTGTATTTCAGGGGTCACCAAACTCTTCAAGTGGCCTAGAGGTATTTTTATTTCTTCTAAACTTGCTACTGGCTGCATGTGGTTGTCCAGGTGACCAGACTCACATTGCAATGATCTGGATTTCAAAAGTTTTGATTTCAATCGGCTGCATGTGCCTTGCTGGAGTTTTGATGAACTCTCACCTGCAGATTCCATTCCTCTTTCCATTATGAACATCACAAAAATTGGTTGTACCAGTTTGCTGATTGCTAGCTTTCCTTTTTATTCCTGGATTTCCAGAGTATGAAAGAAAAGGGAAGTTTGTAACCAAAAGAAAATGCTGCACATTATTATGCTTCAGCACTAGTAACCAGCAAGTACTTAACATCTTGATAGCAAGTACTTAATGTGTAGGGTGAGACATTCTGAATTGGTAGAATACATTACCCTCTTTGATGAACTTACTGTGGCCAGCCAAAGTACAATTTAAAGTCACTGACTTACGCTGGACAATATAATTTAAAAAAAAAAGTCTTAATTAGTATTTAATGTGTCTTTCTTTTTCAGCCCATTAATTGGAGGCTGGTGTTAGCATCAACACAGACTGCACTTCTCAGTAGGGGCTCTTTTGTACGTTTCAATTCTTGGAAAGCTGCAGCTGGTGTGTGAATTTTCACAGCCCTTGGGACAGTAATGGGCCAGCGAAATCACTGATACAGCTCATTTGGTATTAACCAGAGTGAGGGATAAACACCCTAAACCACCACAAAACATAAAACAATAAAACCCAAATGAACAAAACAGCAACCAAACTAAACCAAACCACTGGAATTTCTGTGACAGTGCACAGAATACACACAGTCTTGAAGTAGATGGTGCTGTTCTTCTGAGGCTTTGACATGCACAAATTGTGTGACACTGCTCAGCTGTGATGTGGCACAGATGATTCAGAGCTCACTCCAGCACACGAGTGCCTGAGTGTCATTCTGTCATTATAAAAAAGACTCTGCTATTTGAATTTTATGAGCCCTGGGTGGGCTCTCAGTTGCCATGGCATTAGCTCCGCTGACTGGGTTCAGTGGAAGCACAGCTGCCAAGGGTCTGATCCAAAATCATGTTGTAAAGAAAGGTTAATGTCAGCCTGGTTTCAAAACGTCACCTCAAGCCTTAAACCCTGACACCATTTCCTGCCATTTGCCATTTGTCACAAAACACGACTGACATGAGGATTTGAGCTCAGAGGAGCTAAAGTTTAGTACTGGACATCTTGCTGGGAATGCTGATTTACGAAAATATGTAAAAATCACTGATTTAACTTACTTGCCTCTTGAATTTTAAATGCAGGGTTTTAACAGTGGTCATTTATACAACCAGTCAAGTACCTCTCTGCCAGGGGTGGCAGGCCAACTATCTGAAATGCATTCCTGCAGCTGAGACTTCCCCCCATTTTCAGCCTGGTTCTCCTTCAGGCCATGTAAATTTGTGGGCTGTGAACCAGAAAATACAGATTAAAATACTATGATTAATATCTACTTCTATAAATACCTCAATATCATAAAATAGAGGAGAACCACCAGGAAAAAATAATAAAAATAAGGTAATCTGCTAAGCTGTCAGGCTGAAACTTTAGCTACCCTACTAGAAAAGATCTGAGGATTGTTTACAATGAAGAAGAAACCTGTAAGTGAATGCAAGGGGGTCATAATTGAAAATAACTGAAAATGTTTTCATAACATTTTAAGTGCTCTCCAGCCTTAGTGGGGAATTAAAGTATTTACAGCACTCTGAAATTACATTTCAAGCACAAAAGCTAAAGCTTGTTCAAGCTTTTCTTAAGAGGGAGTGAACAGCAATTTTGTCCAGTTGGAAAAAGTTATTAGAGTAAAAATGAATGATTTTTAGTGACTTTAAAGGTAAGCATATACTTTGTACTGTTAAAGACAGAAGAAAATGTTTAGCAATTGGATTTTAAATAAAATAACAACAACATCAATAATAATAATAATAATAATAATAATAATAATAATAATAATAATTTAAAAATATTTTTAAGTGGAAATGAAATAGAATAAAAAGCAAAATTTCAATGTCAGCATATAATTCTTTTAGGCTTAAACTTAAACAGCTGTAGATACAAGCACAATCTCATTAGAGGTGTGAAAAAACAAAAGCATACACCAGGTGTGGAAACTCCCCAAGTCCATCCAACAGATTGTGTATGGTAATATTTATTTATATAATGATATTCCTAATACATATTATAATATAATTATTTAACTGACAATGTTACTACTATGCAGGCACATTAGATGAGAATTTAGCTATATGGAACTCAGGAGTTAAGATAAAAATTCTTGCTTGACAATGTAATTATTTACTATAGAGGTACAGGTACATAACTTGCCAGAACATGGATTGTGGAGGAGTGGATGCGGGGAGAGGTTTAATCCTTTTTGGTTTTTAGCTCTGGAAAAATATCCTGCTCACTGAGCTAGGTCATCAGACCCCTAACTACTAAATTATTTTATCCTACCTCTTAAAAGAAAATAAATTAAAACTCACCCAAAACCCCAGAATCACAATACTTGTATGAGGTAAGGACAAACCCAAACTGGAAAAATCTTCAAAATATCTTTTTGATATTCAGCACAACCTCCCTTATTGTGATCACTGTTAGTAGAAAAAAGTTTCCTAGAGGTATTTCTTATGATGATGACAGAAAACTCTTCTAAAAAGTATCTGGCCCATTTTCAATAAGCCAGCAACTCTACAGAGCTGTTTATCAAACCACATCTATTCTAATTTCTTCCAGGTGAAACAAAATCTTTCAAATTCAACAGAGACTTCCCAGTGGCATGAGAAGAAGATGTGAGACTTCACAATATCATTCCTTTAGTTTTATGTATGAATAAACTGAACAGCAGAGCACCCTGCATACTGATGGCCTTATCTGAAAAACACATATTTAACAATGGATTTTACTCTCATTTTACAAGACTGACTACATCACAGTTATGTACATTTGTGATTTTTATACAAAAAATGTTCTTTTCATGTTCTTTGTGGGTAAGTTCATAAATCTGTCAATAATGCCACTCTTGAGTTTGGTGAGGAAAGTTTAATTGAGTGGAGTATGAAATGAAATTATTACAGATACCCCTAACTACAAATGGTTGGTACTACCTAAAGCTCTCTGTGTTTTTGTCTTGCTTCATCATAACAGGCCCTAACATGTCTTGATCCTATAATCTCCAGAAAAATACGGGTCCTATATTTTCGTCTTTTACGAGTAATTACACAAATATATATGAAATTGAAAGATGGGACATGTTCATCAAACAGCACAGGAATGGGCAAGCAGTAAAACTCCATGTTTTGTTGATGCTGAAAGTTACTGTGGCCTCAACTGGAAGCAGGAAAATTTTACACAAAGTGAAAACTATGGAGAGCTACTGAGTGCATGCAAATGAATCTTCACTCTGGAAGCCAGGACTTGCAAGCAGAGGCATGGAGCAGAACTGGAAGAAGAATCACATTCATTTCTATACTCTTGAGCAACTATTTTCACTCACCCTCAGGCATGCTGAACTTGGGCTGATCCAAAGTAGTCAATTTTATGTTCTTGCATTACAAATTTGCTATTTTCAGTCACAGTAAAAAATTTTGGTTTTATGCAATTCATTAGCTGTAGGTATTTATTGAGGGTTTGGTTTTGTTTTGTTTTTTCCCTAGAGAAAGGTGCTTAGGGGAAAAAAAAAGAGAAAAATGTGTCCTATGGAGACAAGTAATTTTTTGTTTTAGGAGCAGCACTGACCCTCAGACAGTCTTAGGACAGCCTGATTTTCTCTTACTGATTAGAAGACTAAATACTCAGAAGAATAAATATTTGTAGGTGCAGCTCAACAATGCGCTTGTTATGCAAGGGTGCAAAATCTGCATGTGTTTTAATTTTGATGTAGCTTCTGTGAAATTTTGATCCTAGAAAGGTTTACTTTATCCAAAGCCTACTTCACCCCAGATCTCAAATATATGGATATTCATGTGATACAATCAACAGAGTTAATTTTGAGCAGATTGTGAGTCAGTGACTTACTTCTATATTTTCGTGCAGACACGGCAGCTCCTGGAATAGCTGTTGCTGACTCCTGTCTTCCTGGAAGGTCAGTCTGTTGTCCAGTTATTTTGTTCTGCACATATCTTTGTCCTGCCAATTGTGCCCCATCCTGAAGCTTCCACTGACCTTGACTCTCAGGGTTCCCAGACAGATCCTTCTTTGTCACCACATTTACCAGCAGCACAGTTGTGACAGTCACCTCAAAAATGTAAAAACTGATGTGAACTTGCACAGGACAAAGATAAATAACTTTTTCTCTGTTCTTGCACACATAATAGACAAGCAGAAACATTTGATTACTGGGGGCATTTCAGCCAGGTTGCCTTTATCTCTGGAAAGTTTGTTCCAGTCCCATTTCCCTCACTTTTTTAGACACGAGTCACAGTTTTCAGCTTGCAGAGCACCCTTGAAGAGTGGAATTGTGCCAGCATGAGACAGCAGAAGCTTTAATGATACAACCAGGAATGACTGATTTTGTTGCTTTGGTAATTCCCATTCCTTCAAAGACTGAAGAACTTGAAAGAGATACAACCTACACAGTGTCACAAAAGGAGTTAATGGTATTAGAAAAGAAATTTCAGACCATCCAACACATAAGTGTAGAGTTTGATGAGCTTGATTACTATTAGTCTATAGAGAACATTAAAAGCATTGAAGTAAGACTTAAGTTTGCAAGTCTGAGTATGATAGTGTTCTGTTTTTCACCACTGGCAAGGCACACAGGTAAGAAGAATTTGTGTCTGTTGGCTGAGTGTTTTTATCAGAGCATTAAAAATCTTGTGAGGATGGAGACAAGCCAGAAAGACTTAATTTGTAAATCTTACATATTATACATTCCCATCTGTTACCGTTTGTTATGACAAGACCGCACTGGCCACACAGCTAGAGTTTGATTTATTCCGTGTAACAATATAAAATCTGATCTTATAATATGGTTAAGCCTTTATCACTCTTGGTCTTTGTGCTACAGTCCTTATATTCAACCTTGTAAACAAGTCATTACCCTATTTCCCATTGTCCTTAAACTCCCTTTACATGCATTTGTACATAAAAAAGCAATTGACTCTGCCTGCAGTCACATCATCCACTGTGTGAAAGTGTTTTGCCACGTCTCTGAATTTAGTGAGGTTATAGCTTCATTTACTCATCATTCACAATGTGAGCTATCACTCAGCCACTTTATTTTATTGAAACCACTGAATATGAATCTACAAATGCTCAAAAACCAACTGGTAGGACTCATAAACTGAATGAGCAGATGGACAACAGTTAAAAGGCATGACTTTGCCAGCTCAAGTTTGTAAGCTGTCTCTTACAATTAGCTCAGCAGAGACCCCTTGAGAAGCTGTGGGACCGCAGCACAGGGTGAAAGAGAAATGTGGTTGGTTGGCAGGCGTGGAAAAACATTCAAACCCAAGAGAAGCTTTTGTGACTTGCTCCTGTCCCCATGACTGCAGGCAAACAGGGGCACTGTGCTGAGAAGTGCCAGTGCTCTGTGACACCAACAATCCTGTAGAGCTGTAACTTCTGTGCTATTGAATCTTGAAACAACAAAGCAGGCACAGATTCTGCAGCAGTGCTGCACTTGCAGTGGGTCTCTGCACCATTCTCACCCCTCCTGCTGCTACCAGACTTTCTCCAGCTCCTCTGATTTTTTCTAACCCAAGAAAACTCAGGGGTCAAACCACTTTGGCCCAGTCTTGACTCAGCCACAGCTCTCATGCATTAGAAAAACACGTTTCTCCTGTTGCTTTTATACACACACACACACACACACACACACAGACAGTGACAGAAATTCCAGGGTAAGTTCCCCAAGAGGAATTGGCAGAACAAAGCCTTGTTTCAGTTCCTCTGGCACAGAGCAGAGCCCAGATCCAAGCACTGTGCAGGGGAAGGATCATCTGCATTAATTCCAATCAGGAAGTGATCAGCAGTGACCAGCTGCCAACAGGAGCCACAGGAAATTCACTTGGAAAGAGATCTTGGTAACAGCTCCCCCCTACCCTGGCAGCAACTCGAACCCCACAGGCCTCAAACACTTCTAACCCTCAGGAATCCACTAGTTTTTTGGCATGTCTGAATTGTGAGAAGTATTCAGAGTCTTTATTAATACAAAAGAAGTATTCTGAAAAAAAAAAATTAAGTTAAGAAGTCTGGCCTATCTGACACAACCTAATTTGAACTGAAATACTGCTCCAGATAGCTCAGTTTCTAAAGTGAGCCTGAAACAATCATTTTCAGTGATTTCTGTGGGTCTGAGCATGTATTGCATGCAGGTAAGATTCTACTTGAATACAGTCACTGAAACAGACATGGTGTTCATATTCTGGTGTGAAATAACCAGTACACTTTTTCAAAAGAGAACACAGGAAACTATTTTTGCATTTTTAAAATTTTCTTGTCAGACTGAAAGTAAGAAGGCAGAGCAAAGGTGGGGGGTGGGATTGTGAAAATTCATCTCAGGCAGTTATTTCCCCTATGTGTTCAATACCTGAATGTTAATAAAAGCAGTGTTAGTTAAGTAAAATGATTTACAGTTCAGATGACACATATTATAGAATGAAAAACTGCTTAAATATTCACACTTGTAAGAAAAGGGATTTAAATCTACAATTAATTATAAGAATACTTACTGGCAAAGTAAATTGTCTTCAATGTCAACCAAAAAAAAAAGTTTCCTAATTCCATTATCTCTTTTTTGCCCTCTATATCCCAGCAATGCTCAATGAAAATATATATTGATAAAGAGCTTATAAAATGGAAATTAAATACCATGAAAATAAACAGCAGAAGTAATTTCTCTATGGTGAAAGACATTCCTCACCTTTGGAAATCTTGGCCACCAAGGTATGAGGCTGAGTCTTAAACTCAGGTGAGGAACTTCCAAGAATTTAATCAGTGCATCATTTTGCTGTGCCTGGTGTGTCTGGATCTCTGCTATGGGAATTGAAGCCCCTCTGTCTGATCCTAGGGGTGGAATGCCATTCCCTCTGACCCTGCACAGAGTTTGGTCCCCTGCTCCCCCCTGGTTTGTGACAGGCTGGGGGACAGTGGTGAGAACCAACCTGGTGTCCATGGCAGCAAAAGCACAGCCCCCAGTGAGAATTTAAAAGCTCCAAGACAGCTCAAAATCAGAGCAGCTGTGAAAAAAGTCGTAGCAAATCATTGGCCAGATGTGGTGAGATCCAGCCTCTTTCCCCAGAGTGAAGATTTATGGCTGGGAACAGTAGGAAAACCTCTTTGTCAGAGAAAACCCTCTCCAGGCAGTGTTCTCCCCTCCTTGATGAATGCCTCCTGCCAGTCCTGAGTGTCCTCAGCTCTTACCAGATTGAACAGAGTATTGTAGCATCAATAAATAAATATGACAGCAAAAAAATGCAACGAAGTTGTTATATTTCCAAAACTGCACAAACTCAGATTATCTTCCATTGCACTCATCTTTCACTGCCACCCTGAATCTTACATTTCCTGCTGAAAACATTTTATCTGTTTCTTTCATTGCAATGCTTTCACACTTCTCCTTCAGACTACTTTTTTATCACCTGATCTCTGTCTTTCTTTGAAAATTCAGATATTTGAATTCAAGCTTCGTTTAAATGAGCAATAACAATTGCAGTGAAATCTTTACACCTCAGTGTGACTTTGGGATTCTGAAATGAATTTCCCACAAAGACCTCCCATCATGAATAAGTAAATTTCACATTCTTACCCTGGGTTTTATACTTTCTCTCATCTGGACGCTGTGTTTTAATAAGTACAGCATCAACCACAGGGGGGGAAAAAACCCTAAAATGCGAACTTTTGGAAGCATTTCCTGCATTTCTGTGTTTACTACAGCGAGCAGCTCTGGAAAGGGTAAAATGCCAAGGCTTGAGTGCTGCAATGCCCTTGGCTAAGACAGAAAAAATCACCTGCCTTTGCAGCCCAAAGGGAAGATGTGCCTCAAGATCTGTCTGCTATTGTCATGGTGCAATCCAGAAAAATCTTCAGACATTTAATGGACCTTAAACTCATATTTATGAACTTGAGAAATGAGCCTGAGCATTCTCAGGGAAAGGAACCCAAAAATCATGCAGTGGAAACTTGCATTCTTCTGTACCTACATCATTTTACTGTTGAAGTCATGTCCTTAGAGCTAGTATGGATTATTGTGTCCACCTGAAAGTGTTTCTTGTGTAATTTTCCTGAACAGAAAGAAAGATAAAGGCTTTTTCCTTCCTAACTATTTCTATTATTTAGCTACAGCCATATGAGTCACTTGAGAAACTGTAATTAGGATGACCCAATTATAGCCTCATCCTCCTGCATTTCTTATCTGTTTGTCTCTTGGTTTTTATTTAGTGAGAACAACCATAAACAAATTTATAAAATAAAGCTGTCTGTGACTTTCCAGTGCCATGCTAATTGCCAATAATTTGAGCTAGGTTACACAGCCTTTCATCTTACTTTTTTGAGAGATACTTTTATTTTGGTGGATAGAAAATCCCCAATTTTTCTTAAGGGTAGCAGTTCTAAACAAGAGAAAGACTTTTGGTCATTCAGCTCTTCTCTTCAGCCCCTATTTTCTGTTTTCCATTAAAAAAACAAGGGCAATGTATGGACTACAATCAGTATATTTTCATATTTTAATTCCTGGCACAAATGCTTTTAGCCAATAAAACAGAAGGCCCAGTAATTCCCTCTCTCCCTTTCTTGCATGCCAGGCTTTTCTTCCTGCCCACTGCAACTGCGCCTGGAGTACCATAAACCATTTGGCAATGTCATTTTATATGTTGAACTCTCAATAGAATAGGAAAACAGAAACTGGCAGCATTAGCTACATCTCATTTACACTTGTAAGGTGTGATTTTGCTCATAAAAATTATTTTCTAGTGCCTGAGAAGGGAACCCCTGAGATTACTTCAGTGTGCCAATAAATGCCTTAAGTATCAGGACCTGACTAAGCAATTGTTTCGTGGTGCAGTTCCCCCGTGTTATCATTACTAAACCAAAACTGAACTTGCTATTTCTGTGAAAGTGTCCTTTTATTCCAGTAGAAATGTGATGGAAGAGACATTTTCAGAGTCAAAGGTGGTATTTCAGCTTTTGAAGAGGGGGTCTGGTGATTCCTGAGAGAAGCATCACCAGTGTGGGACGGAGAATTCCCCTCCAGGTGTGTGCATCACCTCCCCTTGCCCTGCTGCCACCTGGCCTGGTCCCTCCACAGAGATAACCTGGGGATCATTGCAGCAATTTTAATAAGGAAAACACAGAGTTAAAGCTTTGGAGGAGCATGTTTGCCATTAAACTGGCCCAGGGAATTCTATCTCAATTCAAAAGAAAGTGGAAGGTGTTACAGACAACAAGTTTTTGTAATTTCTGGCTGAAGCATCAAGGCACAAAGTTTTCTCTTACTGTGAACATAAACTGTCTTTCAGAGTAAACAAAGGACAGATGTTTGCAGATGTCTGAAAAACTTTTACCCAGCTGTGTTGAACGAAGGCAGACAACAAATTTTCATATTTCATTAAAAAAAATTTAAAAACCTATGGCTGCATTTGAGCATGAGTAAAGAAATTCTATGAAGGCATCATGTTTACCATTTCTCAGAGAATTAAAAAGAAGCAAAGGAAAATTATTTTATTCTCACAACTGTTCCTAATTTCCTATGGCTGACTGAAACAAATAACTCTTCAAATACATTTATTACATTGTCACAAATCACAACCTCATCTATGTTGGCTGTTAATCAACTAAATATTTAAAACAGACAGTTAGTGCAATGAAATGAAATTTAGGATGCTCATCTGTGCATGTCATTCAAGATAGTTTGGTGTAATAGCGTGGAGACTTAAAAAAGCAATTCAAACCAACAGGGAATATTTTTAAATGTGAATATGCCTTTGGATTGCTCTGTGCTGCTCTGACCCTCCTTTGGCTGAGTGTTTACCAGCCTGTGACAAAGACTCAGTCTGTGCCTTACAAATTTAGCTCTGTAATGTCAAAACATTTTCCAGCAGCAGCAGCAGCAGCAGCAGCAGCAGCAGCAGCAGCAGCAGCAGATCTAAAGTTGTAGCTCGTGTGTATCCTGTGAGGTCTGTTTTTACTCCCAGAGGAAAATACAGCTTGCGCCATGTGGCAGAGCTTTTCAAATGCACATGTTGAAGCCTCTGCTTTAGAGATGAAAAAATGAAGAGTGAGAGCAGAAAGTTGTAGCTTCTTTTGTGACTTTGCACTGCAGATTGTTACTGAATGTCTGGTATTCAGCACCACCCCTGGTCTTCGCCCCTTTCCTGTCTTTGTATTTCTTCATGCTAAAAATTTTGTGAAATTAGTTTTTGGTGTAAAATTTATACAGCACATGGCAGAAACCAGCAGCTGCTGGATACTCCAAGGTTTATTCCTTACCTACTGCTAGAAGTAAGGAACAAGTTTATTTGCCTTATTTCCCAGGTGTTTTCTACCTGTAGGACACACTCTGCTGCGTTAATTCGTATTTCCCCTCTGTTCTTACTCTGCAATCTCATTTGTACATGCAAAAAGCAGACAAGAAACCATGAAAACATATCTGTCCTGTGATCTTGGCATTCCTTGGGCACCCAAAACCGGGAAATGTTGTGAGACTTGTCCAGTGAGAGATGTGCTCATCATGAGGCACAAAAACAACAACAGAGATGGGGTGGATGAACAGAAGCTCCCCCCATCTCCTGCAGCATCCTCCCCCCTTGCAGGTGGCACACGCAGGTGTCCTGACAAAGAAAGAACACCAAGTTAGATGTGTTCATACAGAGATTGTTTATTTTCTCCTTAGGAAAAACAGCAATTCCCTCCCAGTGGTGTCAGCTCACACAGGGGGCTGTCACCAGGCGAAAGATAAAAATGATCCTGCTGTGGAAGTGGTTTGCTGTCCAGCAAATGTGCCAAGTGCTCCCTGATTTTTAACAAGAGGCACCTGGGTAAAAAGCTCTGTTGGTTCTTAAGGGATACCCAGTGCTGAAGGTACTCTGAAGAAATAAACCTTTTAATGTATGCAGAAAGCAAGGAAGGATTCCTTCATACAGGAAAAGATAACTAATAGATGAGATTCAGCTTTATGCTTCTTTTACAAAGCATTTCAGAGGCTGTAAAAAAGGTATTGAAGTGGAATAAAACAATTTCTTCCCCTATAAAGTGGAATTAATGGTCTAAGCTTGATACAATGATTTTGTGTCTGAGAAGGGTTTTAGCAGCTATTGGCTACTGAGAAAGGGAAGCTTACTCAAAATAGGTGCTTATACCTGCTTATTTTTAAAGTTTTGCTACTTGCTTCTTTCAATTTGAATTTTCACACAGAGGAAAAACCCAAAAAACCGAAAAAGAAACCAACCACAAAAATCCCCAACCAACTAACTAAAACCCAAAAATTAAAAAAACCCAAACTAATGAAAACAAAAGCAAAACCTCCAAACTCCAAGGCTCTACATAGAGCCAGGAGAATCTCCGAGCAAGGAACAGAAGAAGTGATTTCCACAATGAGAGTGTCCAACCTCCTGAACCAGGGACAAGAGACACTGAGATATCCCCATTCTTGGAAGGGCTTCAAAATGTGAATCGTGTGACCATGAGAACATTTCAGATCTGATTTCAAAGTTGAAGCTTAATTGGAAGATGATCCTGCTGGGGTGAAGTACCCAATTCCATATGTCCTTCCATATCTCCTTCCTGACCTGAACTGTTCTCTGAGTCTGTGACCTGCAGGGTACAGGTGACCTCCAGACTCTCTCAGCTGTGGATTTCAGGGACAGTTTCCAACAATAGCCAATGGTACATGCTCAGGAAAGGGTACAAACACAAGGTGGGACATTGTTCTGTCTCCCCTAACCACCTACTTTACAAAAATTGATGCAAGGACGCAGAGCCAAAGGTGGTATCTTTGTAATGAATAACCCTCACTGGATTTCCAGCCATCAATCCATCAGACCTCTTTAATTTTTACTTTTCCAGCAATCCCAAGACACAGGCATTTCTTTCTGAATGGATTGAGGTGCTAGACTGAAGATGAACTGCATTTCCCACTCAGGCATTGAGTTGTACTGGGAAGCCTTTCAACTTCTGTTTCCCTGCCACCCTTCTCCTTTTTGCTCATTTCAGCTGTAAACTACTAAAAGTAAGGGTTTATCACACTTGTGTGTGCCCCCAGCACATCACAGCTGTGTGATTGAAACAGCAGGGATGGGAAAATGGTTTCACTGGGGAGAGGCCATGTCCAAGGCCACTGCATTGATAAAGAAAGTGATGTGAACCCCTTTAAGGGTCAGTGACAAGCATTTGTGTTGTGCTTCTTCAGATCTTTGTGTGCAGGGTCTCATTTATTCTCTATTGTCACATCCCACAATAGGGCTTTAAAAACCCCAAACAATCATAAGTCTCACATACCAAATAAAGCTCTTTATTTTTTCTGATGGAGAGAGACTTTTGATTAAATTCATAGGTCTGAAGCCAGCACACTGTAGTAAATTAAACACTCCAGGCATTTTCATTAACTCATATTTCTATAGCTAAGGCAAAACAAATATGGATGACACTGAAAAAATGTATCATGCTCGAGTTATTGTAAGGGACAAATGTGTTTAATTAACTTAGGAGAACCCATGAATCTCTGTTTTAAAAATTGATTTTGTTTTCAGTAATCCAGTCATTTATGTAGATTCTAAAGTAGAAAAAGAAGATAAATTATTTGACTTACACAATGTGGCCTACAAAATCAGTCTGCAGAACTCTGACTCTTCTAATTTTGTCTCAGCATATTTTCACCCTTTGCCTTTCTGATTTTCAAGCTTAAAAAAATACATAAATCCAGAACTCTCTGAATGCATGACCTAGTGCTCTTCAGTGTTAATCTTTCAGACCTTCTGACTTCTTTATCTCAATTTTTGACAAAGGGTAAGGCTGCTTGAGTCAGAGCAATGCACCCGTGTCAATCACTGCAGCTTCACCATCTCCCTGTGGTGTCTTAGGGCTATGGCTGGGACTGGTCTGCACTGGACTTACAGCAACTTTTAAAAATTACAGTTTGTAAAGCTACAGAGAAGGGATCCTTTCTGTGCTTGGGCTTGAAAATCCCGGTGAATTTCTCTGTAATTGTGATCATCTGAAGAAATGCAGGAAAGATGAGCTTTCCCAGGCTGCATAATTAGTGTAGTCCAACATCTAAAAAGCCTTGAGCACATCGTGCTTCATGAGCAAAGTCCTGCTGGGCTGCATCATCTACCAGCAATGTCAAGGGAGGAACCTCAGTCAGCCCAGGATGGAGCTCTTGGGCTTGTCTGAGCAGACAGCGGGGTCTTTCAAACAGTAAAACACCTAGAAAATGCAAATGGGCAATGTTCAGCTAATTTTTAGTTTCTGTTTTAATAAGGAAAAAAGAAGAAGAAATAGAGATAGGAGAAATTCAAACCTTTTCTTGATGTCCTTGCATTGTGTCATTTCTCATTCATGGGGGGGAAGACTGTCTCAGTGGGCAAATTCAGACTGAAAAACTCATCTCCTGAAGCCCCCCCTGGATTCTGTCTGACCTTGACTCACCCACCACTTGCCTGTTGTCCTTTTATCTAATCAAAATGCAGATAAAATCACAGTTTGAGGCAGGACATTGCAAATAAACTTACAGTCATTAGAAGAATCTTATTTAAAAAGAATTTTAGCAGCTAAAATAAAGAGGAAGTTAACAAATTATAAGGACATCTTCCACCTTCATCATCATTCCTTAAGAACTGCATGTCTTAACTGAATGAAGTCAGTTTTATAAAATATACTTGGTTTAAACTCAGAATTTTTATCCACTTTAATATGCAATTACTGTGCCAAAAGTAGAGAGATTACAATGAAAACCTGTTTCGCTGCATTGGAACTGTTTATGACTTCATATTTAATTGTTCCTTGTTCCCTCTGCTCATTTAAATGGAAATATCATCATGTACATGCTTCATTAGGATTTCTGAATAGTATTTCTGAGCCACATCTTTCTTTGTGGGGTGGTTTCTCAGCCACGCTTCGTGCAAATCCGTGGCACTGGAACCTTCCTGTGGCACTCAGGGGACACAGAGAATGGAGGTATCTCCCAGCAGGGAGGAACCCAGGGTCCAAAACTCAGGTTTGCTGACAAATTTAGAAGCCTTTGCAAACATAAACTGTTCTCATTTCCTTGAGATCCTGGATGTTATTTTCAATTCTCAATTTCCCCTTCCCTTTCCTCCCCATCCCCATCCAATTCTCCCTCTCCTCTTTCCCTTTCCTTTTCCCCCTTCTTTTTAATTTTCCTGTTTCTTTTCCTCACCTCCTCCTCTTCCTCTCCCTCTCCCCCGGGCCATCCCGAGCCTGCTGGGGGCACAGCCACCACAGTTTAGGGTTTGTCTGCAGGTTCTTAACTACAGCACGAGGAGATCCTGCCCTCATTCATACAGGTGATCTGGGCAGACATTTCCAGATGCTCCTCTCCCTTTGCCTTTTTCAGGAGGGAGAGGGGAGGGAGGATCAAAATTACTTCTGTTAAAATATTTGTACTGAGGACAATCTTTAGAAAACGTATAAGATTGAAAAAGCTATTTAAAGCAGAATGGCAGCTGTGGTGGGTTGCTGTGGTACCCATTAATGCAGCTAATTGTGAGGGTGGGGAGACAAACATTGAAATCCTTAGCAAAAGGTAACACATACCACAGAAAGCATGAAAAGGTTAACAAAATTTCACTTGTACAGTTGAATTTACCACACCACCCATGACTTCACTGCACGGCTTATGAAATCTGGTCTGCAAGACAGGTAAAGGTTCAGGAATGTTTTCCCTGGAAAGAACATGTTGAATTTGTAAGGAAAATTCCTGTCTGTCAGAGGTGATCTGCTGCTCAGACTGATCTGCAATCTGTCGTGTAAATGGGGCAAATTTTCAGCTGCTGGATTTGACAGAGGTCTGGGAAGAACCAGGATGGTGGGAAAAGGGATTTGGAAAAGGGCATTTCCCCTGGCAAGTGAACAAAGCTGTCAGTGATGAGGAAACTGTGTCCTTGGTACAACCACAGGTGGGTCACCTGCCAGGGACAAATCACAGAGACACAGGCAGTTACAAACCCTTGAAGTATTGAGGAAAAGCATGGCAAGAAAGGGATTTGATTAATGCATAAGGGAAAATCCAAGCTTGAGTCAATGGAAGTCTTTCACCTGCTGGCAGATATTGCGTCTGCTCATTCAGTGTGTGCAGTGAACACAACTGTGACAAAAAATACCTAAACAGACAATTTGAAGCATTCCTCATTTATCATGGCTACAAGTGTGACATTTCCTTGTATTTTATTAATTTTAAACCTGTTCTGGTTGACTTCCGCAGGAATGTAACAATAACTGCATCTATTTAAGTGCATCAAATCCTGTGTAGGAAAGCAATTACAACCTGCATTGTTTTACATGTTGAAATTTCTGCCACTTTAACAAAATATTAGGTATGCAACATTTTTCTTGCAAAATATCGCATTGGAGAAGATGATGTGCATAGTTAGATTTTTTCTATAAAATGAAAATAAATTTCTTTTATTCAGCTGTATTAGTATTATTAAATGCCAGCCTTGGATTGTTTACTTTATACAACACGCCTAGGAGAAAACCTCAAGTATATTATGTCTGTTTTCTGGATGAACCTCCCATTGAATTTGCAGCTGTCTCCTTGCAGCTCTTCTGTAAAGAGAACTTCTCTCAGGCTGATAAGATTAAAATTATGTAGATATGAGAAAAAATGAACCTGGCACTCAGAGTTTGCTGTAAAGACCTGTCAGAGGGCACAATAAGTGTTGTCTCATTTTTGTAATAAGATCATGTGAAATGTGCTGTATTTTGATAACAGAAAGATGGGATAATCCATCATGTCTCAGGGTGCTGAAGAAGGGCAATGAGTTTCTCCTCCACCCCACTGTTTATTGTCACCTGCCCCAGCCCCAAGCACCTCCCAAAAGCTGCCTTTGTGCAGCTGTTCCTGGACTCAGAGAAATTTAATTTACAGAGGAAACTCCAGTGCCCTGCTTTGGAGAGAGACTCTGCTCACGGGCATCAGCAATGAGGAGGATGAAAACACATTTCACACGCGTGCTTCCCCCGTGCATTTTGTGAGGTTTTTTATCACCTGCACAGCTCCCCAGAGGGTGTTAATGAATAAATACAAGGTGTTAATGAATGTATTTTCAATGAATACAAAGAGCATAATACAAATGCCCTTTGTTTAACCCTTTTGTATTAACTCTTTTGTATTAAAGTGATGGCAGAGCAAGCACAGAGACTATTTCTCCTCCCACCAATCTATGCCTCTACCTTTCCCTTCCTTATTTAGGATAAAACCCAGACCAGGTTCCCAAACTCCCCACAGCGGTATAACTTTACTAATGGGCCCATAAAACCCAGATAAGCAAAATAAATAAATGAACAGTGTTCTGGTGGATCACTACAGACCGAGAAATTTTAGGTAAAATCCAGAGAAGATGCAAGATATAAGAAGTTTGTGTCAAATATAACTGTGGGAGAAAGTGCACAGGCAAATAATTCCATTTTAGTTTCACTTTGTCACGTTCTTCCTGTTGATTCATTCATTCCTTTCTCCTCACAGTATGAATGTCAGTGTCATGTTAATGCCTTTTTCACCACCATTTAGAAAGTCAATTTGTCAGAGCATTGAAAAAGGCCTATTTAAACTTTCAGCTACAGCTGAAAAATATTCCTCTTTAAAAAGAACTCAAACCCAAGTTTCTCTGAAAGCCAGAAACAGTTTTAATATAAACTAACTGAAAATGTACATAGAAAGTTAAGGTTATGCATAACTTTGAAAACCCTAATAGATCTTTTTCTTTTATGTCTTTCTTCCTGAGTTATTTTTTCTCTCTTTTTTTTAACGCTACTTTCTGCAAATGCCTGATTTGGCTCAGAAAACTTTTCCAACTAGACAGTCCTGCAAGAGACCCGGACTTGATTAAGGTTATTTGACATCTGACCAGACTTTCTGCTTCCCTGTGCAAGGCCCATGATATCCATGGGATTTAATCTAAAATAAAAAGCAGTGGGTCATTCCAAGGCTGAAAAGGCAAAGGTGATAAAAGACCACTCACAGCAAGATTAGCCCTGTTATTTCTGGGGCATCAGCAGGAAGGACATGCTTGAGTTGGTTCTAAAAGTAGCTGTGTCTACTAATGTGTGCTTCTCTTTTCTCTGTTAGAGAACTGAGCAACTTAAAAAAAAACCAAAACAGTAGAGATGAGGTTAAAAATTTGCATGACAGACTGAATTTTGTCAAAATTATTCCATTCAAATACAAGGAGTTGTAACTTATGCTATAAACTAAGCTGAGACATTGTGTCTGTCATCATCTTCAGGAAAACATAATTTATGTTATTTTTGCTGTCAACTGTGAAGTTCCTGTATATTCCCTGAGAATCCTGCCAATCTTTAGGAAGTCAGCTGGTTTGGGGCTCTTAACAGATGGGAGATAAATCAGTACAGGATAGTTCATCTTCATCTTGCAGGAAATAATCTAATTTGTGAATCTCCCCCCTATTAACATGCACAGAGTCAGCTGCAGAGACAACCTTGGAGCTTTTTATTTTTACTTTCTATTGGAAAGACAGGGTACACAGGAAGATGCTTTAAATAATATTTTGGATATGCATTTATATTTATGTGTGAACATACATATTCACCTGTACAACCATCCCACACACTGATATTGGTACATCCATAATTTTATAGGTGTTAGAGGAGGTGAGGACAGGAGCTGGCACAGCTTACAACTCCCCCCGCAGCCCCTTGAACATGCAGAGTATGCCAACACCCTCAGATATTGCTGTGAATTACTATGGTAAATTTAATATGAAACACACACCCCCTCCCACTTTACTGCAGAGTTCCTGAACCACCCAACAGAAGGAATCACTCTGAACCACTCAGGGGTTTCTGAAAAAGCTGCTCAAGAGAAACCAGAAGGGACAGCAGCAGCGCTAAACATTTCAGGATGTTAGAGTAATATCTATAAAACTCAGTTACATTCTTTGGGAAGACTAGCAGTCCCACAGCTGCTAAATGCCACACACTACATTCATTAGAGAATTGAGACATTTAGACAGAAAAACATGAGATGGAAACAGAGGAACCTTGGGTGGATGTTGCTATGCTACAGTGATTCTTCTGAGAAACAAAGTTTGCTGGAGGCAAACTGCAGAGCTGGTGCACTTCAAAGCCAACCCATTAATTTGGTCATCTTCTCCTCTTTTACAGAAGATTTCCCAGTAACTCCTGGCAATGGACTTTCTTGTGTAAAACTAGGTCAGGGTCTGTGGGGTAGAATCCTGGGACCCAGGAAAACCTGCAGCCCCACGAGCATCCAGAATCTGCAAGGTGAACCAATGTCTCTCTCCCACAGCACAGAGCCTGCCTGCCATGAGCCTTTTTGAAGAATTGGAAATCCAGGTTCTCCAGCAATTCAAATTCACTGTCTTGAGAAAATAGATCAATTGTTGTGTGTGCAAAGTGAGTCTTTAATTGCTTTAATTAAACTGTCATCTCAAATGATAAGCAGCAAGAAACATACTTTCTAAACAATCTCAAATTAGTCTAAAGCAAGAATCCAACCTGTCATACCCATAACAGCAGGGAGACACTTCCATCTGCCTTCCTGACTTTTTCAATTGATAGGACACTGAAAATTTTCAGGTAAACCTGAACAAATGACATTTTTGTAATATCTCTAATATTTTCAGTAAAAGAACCCAGATATAAGTGTTCATGCCATCTATGACAACAAGTCAGAGCATTAATCATCAAGGACATCTAAGGCTTTTAATGTGGTGATTATCTTTCTGAAAACTAAGTTTATACACTCATGAGTATATTTATTGCTGGCTGGAACCATTCTTGGACACAGAAGATCCATTGGCCAGCATTTCACCAGGTCAGTCCCTGGCACAGCTTTGGCCTCTGCCAACAACCAGGTCCCTCTGTAATTCCTGGGCATAATATGGCAGCAACAAAACTCCAAGAACATTTACTAACTGGAAATTTTCTTTAAAAATCTTGCTCTGGAAACAAAGAGACCTAATGATGATCAGCTGTGGCCTCTGGTGTGCCCAGTTCATGCCATTGGGCAAAGATGTTTCAAAATATATTGAATTTTCTGATATAGACACAGCCGTTGATTTCCAGCTCCATGTTAAGGACAGCAGAGTTGAAAAGAGCTTCAGTAGATCGGTAGATCTGCTCTACCCCAAAATCCTTACTGGTTTATTTACAAAATGTTTCCGTTTTTTTTTTTTTTTTTAACATCAACACTTCCCAAAATGAACTATTTTTTCATACTGCAGATACTGAGGACACAGAACCAGCTGGAGCACTCAGAGAGAAAGCACTCCTTGGTGGACCTTTGGGTGGTGGACCTTTGTTTTCCAGAGGCTACCTATGGATAGGTGCAGACAGGACACATTAAGGTCCCTGTCAATCCCGAAGGTTAAAGAATGGGTTACAGAGAGATGATGTACTCAGAAAAACCCACTCAAACACTCTCTGCATGTGCTCTCTGCCATGATGCACATGAGGTTGTGAGAGTGTTGCAGTGCAATAAAACCCTCTCCCAATTCGTCCTACTGTCTCTAGAAGCATGTGACAGGAACAAAGGCAGAGGGAGCAAAGGGAGAATGTCTCATATGCCTCAGGAAAAGGGCAAGTGAGTTAAAAGTCTAATTTCACGCAAGGATAATGTACTTTCCTCTTAAAAATGAATCACAAGGCTCTTATGTACTTTATACCATCTGCTGTATGTTTGTACCATGTCCTGGGAAAAAACCATATTGTTCCAATAGTTGCTGAAATAAAAAGGAAAAAAACCCAAACAAACCAAAAACCCTAGCAGAACAATATTTGACTAGAAAATAAAATCTACAGAGAGATAGCGAGATACCAAACCTATTTGCAATAAAAAAAAAAAAGCCTCACAAAAAAGATTGATTTTTTTTGTTAAGAAATCTTCCAAGAATTAAGAGTCGCAATAAAAATGCTTTCTTAACACCCCTCATCTCTGATATGACAAACTGCAAATACAACTCTAACTCTTAGGTAGCCAACCTCATAATTCACTGTCGTGCTGCTCTCAAGCATCATGGCTCAAAAAACTGTACTGTGAGTTCTGCTAGCATGGGGTGTAAAGAAGCTCTTAAGGATATGACAAAGATTCCTCATGTTTTACTGTTACCATAGTATTAATTATATGGAGGTCTTATTGCAGCCTTTCATATTAGAGAGGGCTTACAAGAAACATGGAAAGAGGGAGGGACTGTCACCTTTGCATATAAGCTTTGCAAACTTAACAGGATGTTGTTTTTCACGCTCATATTTATTTCCTTCATTGTGAAGTCACATACATCCATGTGACATTACACAAAAAGGGACTAAAACTGAAATAAAAGGTTTCTCCAAACCCCATGTGTTTCCAATATAGTAAAAAAACCCAACCGCAAAACCCCAAAACAAATTTAGACAAATAAAACTCTGAATGATTTCTGCCTCCAGAAATTAAAGCACAGCACAATGAGTGGCCAGATTAGAGATTTGACTTTTGGTTTACCTATGAAAATGTTACTTAGAAGCCTTTGAAAAAGATGTGTATGGATGAGACAGATTGTTACAGGAGTGGGTGTTATGTAAAAGACTCCAAAGCATCAAATGTTGTGGGCAGAAAAAAAGACTTTCATCATCACTCAAAGGACAGTAGGTACAGCTGGCATCAGAACAAATTGATGAGCTAAAATGTACAGGTGGTGAGCACATACCTACAAAGTGACTAAGAGAATAAAGTGTCCTGGCTTGCTGAAATCTGGTCTAAGAATTACAAAAGATAAGTTTTCAGAAGCCCTATGTGTTTGGCTTTTTTCAGTATCACCAACAAGTTTTAAGGATTGAAGAAAAGAATGATGTAGCTTTTGCCTCTCAGAGCGGCACCAGGAATTTCATGCCTGGATGCACAGAAGGGTTTCTCTGGAGGCAAAGGAGGCTGACAGGTTAAACATCATGGACTCTAGACAAGGTGGGATGTGCCACACAGGGTCTCTGGAAGCTCCAGCATTTACATTTTTCTTGAGATAATAAAGGTAGAATTGGTGGAAAGTGAGACAAAAGGGGTGGAAAAGAAAGGTAACAGGCAAAGAAAACATCTTCACATTGGCAGCCTGATCATATATGGATAGTCCATTCCTGCATTTCTTGTGGCTATTAAGTACATCGTATTTGATATGATTGTCATTAACCAGGGAGCTTAAGGGACAGCCTTAGAAAACTCTGGCTTTGTGGACAGAGTTCCCTTTTAGAGAGCAGAATTGGAAAGACTTAAGTGTCAAAAGTATCACTTCAGAGGAAAATCCTCAAAATCCTTCAGGAGATTTCAAGCCATTTCTACAGGAAAACCTGCATAGCAGCCTGGATTTAAGTGTATTAACTGTTCTTTGCTCTAATGAATTGCTGTTTCTCTAAGATTCTCTCTAAGAGAAAGGCAAGGAATGGGTTGATCCTAGGTGATCAACCAGCTCTGGAATAACAAACAGGCTTCAAATAAAGATTGAAGGCTACTTAAGGTAATTAGTTGTGGTTAGTTTTGTAAAGAGATTAATGATTAGTGAAAAGACATAATGGGCAATAAAATACATTGAAGCAGCAGATTAAGACTAACACTTAACAGTTTGACATGCATTGAAACTAGTGGTAAAATACATCAGATTTAAAACTGATAAGGCACCAAAATAACAGAAAACAGACCTACATTTTCTACTTCTTTTATAATTTTGTCCAACAGATGATGAAACTAACTTGATGAAAAAGTGCTGAGAACGAGCATTAAGACTTCTCCCACAACACAACAATGCTCTTTAAATAACAGTTGAAGTCAGGATCTTCCAGGATCTGGGGTTTGCATTCCCCTGCCCAGTTTGTCCTGTTCCTGGACCCTTCTCTATTATCTCCATCTCTTACCGACAGTCCCTGACCGCTGCTGATACCTGCAGAAGGATTTCCAATACAACTTTTTTTTATCCCAAGGAGAAGGGCTCTGTGTTACTGTAGCAGATTCTTTGATCCACCTACACTGAATTTGCAGCACACCTCCAGTGCAGGCACAACACCAGCATTTTCATAACAGTAAAATAAGTAAGCACAGAACCACAATGGGTTTAGGAACAAATCACCACATCTACTGAGGGAAAGCTAAAATATGAGTGACTTACAAATCAGACCAAAATCCAAGGACAACCTATTTCTACATCAGAAATTGTGTCCCATCTGCGGCTATGAAAGAGACCAAATATGAGAAGGCAGAGCTAAGAAATTCCCCACTGTTATTAATATCAAATAATAATAGGGCGCAATTACAAACTGTTACCTCCTCATTTACACCTCCAAAATCTAACCTGGGAGGTAAAGCTCCTAGGCTTGTTATAGATAAGATTTTGTAGGAACATAATATACTGAATTTGCCATTTGCATAGAAACTGTGTCTCACCCCAAAAGACCTGGTTACCAGGCTGTAATTCACTGGTTTCCTCTCCCCGTTTTCCCTGGCCGCATGACACCTTTCAATAAATTATGATTAATGATGGCAAGGACTGATATAACCCCCCCAAAAATAAATCTGGGTAGGTTTGATGTTAGTGTAGAAGATGAAAGGTTTTCTTAGTGAGAGCCCAATCCTTTCAGTAATTGTGTAAGACCAAAGAGAGTAAGATGGACTAATACTGATGATATTCTGTAAAATGGTGGTCAAGACCTTCAAGACAATCTTAGGGAGAAATGTATTTCCTGTTACCCTCTGACACTTGCTTGCACTGAGTACATTCCAGTGTTTTATTTGGCTGCCCTGCCTTTAAGGAAAAATGAAAAGCCTGGCTTGTGGGACTCATAAAGGAATTTCAAATTTGTTTTGCTACTCAGTCACTAACTCACACAAACTCTGAAAAAATATAGATCTGCACATAATAACTAACTCTGTGAAATTATTTTGCCTCTCCTGGGAAATGAGCTACAACAAATTTACGGGCTTTTAATGCTATGTTCACAACAGCAGCATCCACTAAGTGACTGCTGCATGTCACTGTTACTGCAGAGCCAGGAAGGTGTCTGAGAATTCCCGATTCCTACACCCATCTTGGCCAACATTGACTGGCCAAAGAGCAGCCTCTCTGTCAGCACCACAGATCTGCTTCAGCAAGACATTTGATGTTGTTTATAACTGCTTTTTCATTTTTTAAAAAGTGCATCTAATCCTTTCTTCCTCAGAAGACCAATCAGTGCCTTTTCCCTCCCACCACCATGAAAAAGCTTTTAGAAATTATGAATGCAAGGGCAGCAAATTATTTCAGAATTTCACTTACAATGGCAGCTCATTGTTTTAAGGACTTCCCTGATTTCTAGCTCAGAATGGCATCAAGAATTATGCAGATTAAAGCAGTGGTGCTGCTGATGCTGCTGAGAAAGAAGTTAACAGCACACATCAGCTGCCACAAACACACAACTATGAAACACTCCCACTCCTCATAACTGTCCCCAGTTTATCCTCATTTCCTTTATCTTGTTGCTTCTACCTTATAATATTCTCTCATTGCTTCCCAGTCCCCTGCACTTTTGTTGTTGTGCCATAGAACTACACTAACTGCTTCTTATGCTCAGTTGCCAAGAAACTGCATTTTTTAATGCTAATCCTGGTGTGTTGTCCCCCTTAGTTACCTCACATCAATAATTACCAACAGCCACCTGTTCCTGCCTTGATCATCTATTTTTTTATGGAAAATCATCTCTGCAGGAGGGTTTGTGCTTCTTTGAACACTTGAGAAAAGAATGGGAAGCAAATTTAGGCAGCAGCATGAAAGTTGGTTGAGGTGGAGACAGAAGGGGTTGAAATCCTCTTCCATGTATTTATGTCAAATTTCTAAATACTGTAAGTTTGCTTAGATGCTGATGAATGGGATTTCCATATTTTTAACTCCCACATCCTTTTCTTTCACTCCCTCAGCATTTCTGCCACTCATTTGCTAATTGTCCTTGGTAACTGCTTTGACTTAAACGAGGTTTTATTAAAAGACTCCAGTACAAATTTCACTGCCACACAATGAAAATAAGATTATATTTTTCTAAGTTGCTTCCCTGTCTCTTATCTGTCATCAGGACAACACTTCAGGTTCTCTGTTCAGCCACCATCAAACTTCAGCTTAATGCTGTATTGCCTAAGAGACCCATGATAGTGGACAGAAAAATGGTCCAAGTAATTAAGGGAGGAAAAAAAATAATAAAAAGGAGTGATATAAAAAGAGCATAACTAGATCATGTCAATTCTTCTCCCTATTTCTTATTTAACACATGTATGGAATTAAAGCATCTGTTATCCTGATGGCTTGGAGTGTAGAACCAATGTCATTCATGGGATTCTGAAAACTTCATGGTCTTTAATAGGAGGGACTCAAAGGATGCTATTAAAATGGAGTACGCATGTAAACACCACTAAAAATTGCAAAATAATTGGCAAGAAAAAACACATTGAATTTGTTTGGGGTTCCCCCCCCCCCCCCCCCCACCCCATTTACAGTTGGACAGGCTGCTTTGTTTTGAAAAAAAAAAATGTCCTGAACTAGTTCACCCTCAGGAGCTTCTAAACCAGAATTCCAAGCTATTGCAAATTAAAGAACTTCAGCTACAAATTAATTTCTTCTCCTGATTCCATCCACTCAATTGAACCCACAAGACTAAACAGTTTCCTCTTTTCCATAGTATTAAACATATGCAAATTTGCTTTCCTGAGTCAGAGTCTTAATTTAGTTTGCCATTTGAGGCAGAGTCTGCTAAGTTATGCATTTCAAAATTAGCCACCAGGAGGGATAAGCAGGAGAAGCATTTTCTTTGGGGTTAGTTTTGTGCAAATACAAAATATTGGAAGAAAACTTTTAACAATGTGTTTTGGAGAGACTGATAATTAGGGGCTTTATTAGTTTGCAAGCTTTTCTGTTGTAGCCTTTGCAGCACCATCCTCATTAGATCAACATGACTTCATGTGCCCCTTGATATTTAGCAGCTGGGCTGCATAAAATCTGCAATCTTGGGTAACTGCAAAAACATTTTTACAAAATGTCAAATGAGTAGGAGGGATGGGAAAAAAACCACCACACTTGTATAGACAAATTTTCATTTATTTTAAATAGACTGATTAATAAAAATAATTGTAGTACACCTTTCTGATAACACTTTGCATGAACACACACAGTTGGAAGTCTCCATACAATAAACCTGAAAAGACATTTGGAAAGCAGAAAAACATAGTGAACTATTGTTTCAGGACACTTTTTTTTTTTCCCTGAATAAAGAATGTTTTATGCAAGAATAAGGGAAACAAAAAGAACACTGTTGAGGCAAACAATAGCTGAACTAAATGCACGTAGTTGATCTTTGTTGTTTCCTATGTTTTGGCAGGGAAATAGGGAACTAGCAAAGATTTACTGATTTGTTTCAGATAAATCAGGGTGCCTGGGGTGGGATGTCAAAATGTTAAAATAGGACATGAAAAAGCCAACATGCAGCTCTGCCAAGCAGATTGCCTTTTCTAATTTTCACTGCATTTCTGAGCTGCTTTTTAAAGTTTTGTTTTTATTTTTGGTCTGCCCCACACACTTAGTGCAGTTTATGTCTGACAGCTCCTGTGAAGAGGAATGCTTTCATTAGGAATGAAAGATTTGCTAAATCTGTAGCACTGGCAGGCGAGAACAGCAATGCCAAGGGCACAACTAAAATATGCCTTGTGGAAGAACCCTCGTGACCTTAAGGAACTCCAGAACAAAGAGCAGGCAAAGTTTGCATCCTTCCATACACTAGTACACATTTAACATGTATTTCACGTGCATAACATGCATTTCTGTAGCTTTACATATGACAGTATGTGCATGGCATGATCTTAACATGCATATTTCTATGTTACTGCACATAACTCTTTCATGGTTAAACCAAAAAAAACACCTATCCAGAATGTGCAGACTTTATATATTCATTGCATTTCCTCTATGACACAACTACAATTTGATTTTTTCTATGTGGAGAGGGTGGAGAAGAGTGGTAGCAGAAATAATGGATGGAAAAATGGGAAGAACATCTTACAAGTGTGAACACCTTTGACTTGCTGATTTATAACTCATTCTTTCGACATTTCTAGCTCATAAAATCACAGAACCACATAAAACTTTGGGCTGTAAGGGAACTTTAAGGATCATCTTGATGCCTTGAGAGGCTGCCCTAGATCAGAGGCTAGACAGAGTTAAACAAAGTAGGTATTTATTAAAAGGCCTCAAAGGATACACCTTGGACAGTACAAGAGCCCAGCCAGGGCTACAGCCAAGATGGATCCAAAATGGTCACAAAATGGGCAAGCATCACAAGGTTTCACACTTTTATAAAGTTTTGGTCCATTTGCATATTGGGGTTAATTGTCCAACTATAGCTTTAGGTTATGAAGTTCCATCCTCCTTGTTTGCTCTCTTCAGTTCCTCCCTGTTTATGCTTTTTGAGCCTGAAGCTTGTAACAAGTGGCCTCAAACAGGAAAAGGATTGTTTTGTCTACCTAGCCTGTGAAGAGAACTTGCTGACGCTTTATATGAAACTCAGAACTATACACCTAGGCAGCACAGAATCTGAAAAATATGAAAGCTAAAACTTAAGGCATCAATCCAGTCCAACACTGGGAAGGTGTCACAACCCACTGCAATGGGGCATGATGCTCATCATGAATTCTCATCTGGCTGAACAAAGACCCCCGAGATTTGTCAGGGAACCCTTGTGCTTTTATTTTACAATCACCTTTGCTCCAGCACCCAGCCCTCTCTTTCGACTTTGTTGGTTAACAAGCCCTTGGTTTTGCACAGTGCACTTCAATCAGCTCTAAGCTCCTCACAAGTAATTTTCAGAAGTACTTGCTGTGGAAAGATGGCTGAGAATAAAATCAGAGGAAATTGAGAAGTTATATCCTAACAGAAGCTATAACGGTACAGAAATGACTGGGTAAAATCCAGCTGCTGTCCCTGGATGGAATGTGGCTGGAATGCTTGAGACCCATCCCACAGTGACTGCCACACCCAAAATCTGCACCTGCAGCACCTGCTAAGGGCAATGGAACGGAGGGTGGGTGGCTGAGCTCTGCTGGAATCCTCACAGGGAGGGAACTCGATGGCTCTCTGCAGCTGATGAACCCCACAGCACCTGTCAGCCAGGGCAGGGAGGAGGAGATGTCCTGCTGCTGAGCCAGCAGCTGGGCTGGATGAACTCTCCTTGGATAAGCTGGGGTCATGATAAGCTAATTATCATTATATTAACACACCTCTCCATCCAGTGGTACCTGCCCCAGGGTCTGACCACCCCTCACTGGGCACCTGCTCTGTGGTTCATCGACTGTGTCTGAGCCAGGGAGAGAAATTTGCACCATCAGTAACAAGGGCATGTATGATCTGAGCCACTCCAACTCCACATAAATATGTATATATAGTATAAAAATAAGTCAAGAATGGGGAAAAGTTAGGGAAGATTGTATTGTAACTCCTGGGATCAGTCAATAGGCTGAATCTGCCTTCTCTGCTGCAGGGACACCTGTGGGGTGAGACCTCTGTGTGTGCTGAACACCTTTATTGGGGATCAGAGCTCATCTGTGCTTTGAGCATCATGTTTCTGCAGTCAGATGCTGTCAGTGATGCTCCCCAAACCTTGGTCTGTCACAGTTTTGTGTTACAGAGACTCTTATTCCATAAACTGTCCGTGGGATCCTTCGGGCCCTGGCAGTGCCGGCCGTGGGGAACAGACTGGAACCAAGTGGGGAGACCCCTCAGAGCTGTTGGGGTTGTCCCTGAGAAAGTCAATCAAAGCCCCTCCAATCCAGCAGGGCTGTCCAGTGAAGGGTCCCTGTAATGGGACACTGACAGACTGGTGGGGCACAAGGGTCTTGGCTTTCCTGGGGTGCTGACAGACAAATCCGACACCAAGGGTCAGGACATCTCCTCTTCCCACTTGACACTGCCTCACAAGCCACAGCACATGGCCACAAGCTCCCCACAGCCACAGCAAACTTCAGGACTGAGCATGGAGGAGAACAGGAGAGCTGTGCTGTGCCCCGGCAGAGTGAGGGAGGAGAGAAATTAAGTTAGAGAAGACAGGGAACAGAGAGTTTCACCAGAATATAAATCCCATATTGGTCCTTCCATGTGGATGATCCAGAGCTGGGGTAAACAAGACCAAAAGAGAGAGGGAAAACAGAATGAGGAGGCCCAACCTGCTCCCTTTTACAGCTAACCTGGTGCAGACTCTTACGTATAAGAGATTTTTCATGCAGTTTTGCCACAATTGCACAGCCAGCCCTTTGAGCCCTTCTTCAGAGAGTGAATTAAGGGTGGAGGACTGAGCTCTAGTCTCCAGGCAGAGTAGAAAATTGGCTCACAACAGTGCTGCCCCACCTCCAGGCCCCTCTTTTCTGATCACATCTTTCCTGTCATAATAATCAGAATGTTTGAGACAAAATGTGCTTATGCACGGTCCTCCACATTAGGGACATCTTCCACCATAAGCACTCACTCACACCATTTATGTAATTAATAAAAATAATAAAGTGTTATTCCAAATATCATCTGGTATTAATTGATAGCCCTCAATAACAGCAGAAAACCTTTGGGAACAAAATGATCATCAAAAACCCCGGCATGAAGTATCTAGACTCACAATCAATTCAAGCTTGATGACCTTCTGCTGGGTCATTGCTGCTTCATCACACACCATGAAGAACTGACATGATTTGTCAGAGACAAATCTCCAGCAATAATTCTACTAAGAGGCTGATCTGTTACCTAAGTCATAATTCCAGTTTTAAATCTCCAAGCAGGTGCTGTCAAAGAGTTAAGGAAATGGCTTAAGATAAACATCATCGTATTTTATTTTGACAACATGGGTTCAGAGACACTGTTACATGCGATTTTTTTTTTGTTTTTAATTATTAACTTCATATAAAATTGCAATACTTATGAGTCCTGTTCAGGCACTGGTATCCCACAAACTCAATTTGATATAAATAAAACAGAAATCATCTTTTTCATGTCACTACTATCACAGGGAGAAAACTTGCACATGCAGAGACACAAGGATATGGAACATGGAATGCTCACAGTCCGTGCTGTTTGACTTTACAAATTTTAGATGCCTGGTGTGTTAATGCTCTCTAGTAACCATAAACAGAGCAAAAGTGTTTAAAAGACAATTAGAATTAATAGTATAATCTTATCCTAGTGCTATCCCCCTGACTAGATAGGAAGCCTTTAAGCTATATTTAAATAGCTCTGACAATACCACTGTAATACTCCATACTGTTTACTAGAACAATACAGAGGAGGAACAAAATCTTGCCTGTTTTGGGGAGGATTCAGTGCTTTCATTGGGTAACTTCCATGCTGCAAACAAGTGCACCTGATACAAAAAATCCCACACAGTCACAGCTTGTGCATTTCCACTGTTGTCAGCTGTATGGTTTCCCTGTTCCTACTCTCAGCATCCCTGACAAGATAGCTGCAGCAGCCTCCTGTGCTTTTCACAAATAAAAGTAAAGTACCCTATAAGAAATGAAACACAGCTATCCAATATATCCTCTGTTTCCAGAGGAAAGGGAAAAAACTCTTCCAGGATGGGAAAATGAACAGTGTTTTAGTCTGTGTTTTTCTGCTGCTTAGCCATAAGCTAAATAAAGTAGTAAAAATATAATACATGTTGTCGCACATCTGGGCCAGATGGTGACAGTGGGGGCGGGCAACAGTCCCCCTCTTTCAGGGCTCTGCAGAATCCCAGCTACCACTGGAGGTGCAACTAATTGAGCTTTTAGATTTAGCTCAATTAGCTTAGTGGAGGTGCAACAGAACAAACAGGCCACAGCACGGGCCTGGGGTGGCACTGGGTTACTTTACTTGGTGTTACACTCCCCGAGTCTCAGGGTCCCAGGCAATGAGCTGGGGGCAACCAACAGCTTGTAAAGGGGAGCAGGTCTCAAGGGAGGATACAATGTTCAACTAACCAAAAGCACTGGGGGTGGAACACAAGGGCAAGGGATACAAGGGAGGAAAAAAATAACCCTCCTTGGGACAGGAGAGGTTAACAACTGGCTGTGGGAGGAAGGGGTTTGAAACTTGGCAGAAAAGTAGCTAAGTAGCAAAAAGATAAACTGACATCTGGCTCAACTGAATAACAAAGATAAGTCTGTGTCACTCTAAAAACAGGGGAAAAAGCCCAAACAACTACCAAACAACAAATCAAACAATAACCTGCAAAATAAAACCACACTGCAACAACATGTGATAATGCTTATTCTTTTCTCCTCTCCTTTTTCCCTGTCCAGTATTGAATTCTGAAGATGCACAGCATGTCCAACAAAAATATTTCCCCTTTATCTTTCATTTCTGGACAGCAACTTTCTTGCTGTGTCTGCAGTTCTTAACAATGACAGTCATTAAATATGGGACAGAAATCTCCATCAAACACAGGAACAGAAACAGCTGTTATGTGTGTATTGATTCAGTGAAACAGGGTACTTGTGCTTTTAAAACAAAAAAGGTTATTTGCCATTCCCTGAGAGAAGAAAATACTTAAGATGCCATTTTCACAGGGGACAGAGGTTTACCAACAAATATGACTGAATTTATAAGGGAAAATTTGTTCCATATTTGTTCCAAATTTGTTCCAGAACTGAGAAATACCAGGGCAAGGGCAAGCTGGAATTATTCATAACCACGAAATGTAGCTGCTGATAATTTGCTGCAAGGATGTGGGACATCTCTGTATTTACATTGCAGAAAAGGTGCCTTTTTTTCAAATTAAAAAAAATCAGATATTACAGAAATACATGTGAAAAAGAGGTGAGGATGAGTTTCCAGCCATTACAGGGAATTTCAGCATGTCAAATTTCCTGGAAATTTTGCTATTTGTCAGTAACAGTGAAGTATGGCTACAATAAACCATGGTACAAATGGTGAAAAAATACTCCCAAAGTTATAATTAAACAAAAATTGCTCCTTCTGTATTTAATTTTTTCCTGGAAGTTAATGGAAGAAGAGCTGTAGCCTGGTTTGTCAGGGACATGGTAGCAGGGGTAAGCAGCAAGCACACGACAGCCCTTGTAAGAGAAACTCACTCATCAATAAGTGAGATGGCTGGGAGAAGGCAGCACTGAGTGCTCACCTGGAGAAATCAGTGTCAGGTGTATTACAAACAGAGGAGTGCATTTAAATTAAACAGCAGACCTCAATGACTCAAAAGCAGCAATTCTGGGGTTTTTCTGCTTGAATCTCAGTGGGCCATCACTAGTGGTTTCCATCAGAAGAATTAATCATCCTTCTCCATTAAATGTTACTTAGCAAAGACTCCTGCAAACTGCAGCCCCTGAACCAAAGGTCTCTCTAACATGTGGGATGGAGAACTGCGCCTCCAAGTGCTGCCCCTCCCCGACGGTGAGAGTCAAGCACAGAGCAAATCACCCTCTGCAGAGGTGGCGAGCCCTGCTGTGGAGGCTGCTCCTGTTGCTGTGCTCTGCTGCACAACATTTATTATAGTCATGGCTTCAGCTGGGGTTTTTCCCTAATATTTCAGCTGAGGTCTTGGAAGAGGCTGGTTGACATTTCTGTGAGTCTGTGTATCAGCCTGCCTTTTCTTACATCTGGTGCTTTGCCTGTTAGGGTGAGTTAGATCAGAGGCTCTGCAGCGGTGGTTTATCACAGACAAACCACTCCATCTGCTCCTTCCTCTTCCTGCAGACAAAGCAGACACAACAGGTTTGGCGTTGTCCAGTGAAGTATTAAAATTCAAACAAACAAGCAAACGAAAAAGGAACTTGTAGGTAGGAATCACAATGAAAATTTACACCCCTCTCTCTCACACACACACTGAAACCTGTTTACTCTGTGTTCTCCAGGATAACACACTCATCAGACTAGGAGACTCCTTTTTTTCTTTTTTTTACAACAGGCATCTGATGTTAAAAATATTTTTTGTGATTAAACTTTTTAAAATTTAGCAGTATCCCAGCTCTTTTTAATATTTAACAGCATCCAGAATTCAGCATGTGTAGAACACACTTGATTTTTAGGAGCTGTAGGCTGACCTGTGCTTCTCTGCTTTTCTCATTTTTTTTCAGGGAATAAGATGCAGTGAAAACATAGGAACTGTGCTTATGAACATTTAATAATGATTTAGGAATTTAAGATAATTTAGTGCAAGGTATTTTTAAGTCCTCATTAAAATATCTCTGACTTGTACTTGAAACATCAACCTCATGCATACTCTGTGAAGTAATTTAATATTCATGTTCTGTGAGTTGAGGCAAACCTCCAGAGTCAAAGATTGCTCAAGATCTAATTCTTTTGTGGGCAATATCGGTTAAAGACATTAGAAATAAATTGCTTAATTAAAAAACTACAACAAACCCAACAGATCTTTCTTATTAAATTAAAGCTTTTCAAGAAGACTTGATTAATGGTATACTGCATAAATTAATTTAAAATCTATTATCTTTGCATTTCTAAAACACCTTTAAATATGCTTAGTCTTCTATAATTGAGAAAAATAGAAGAATATTTGCAGGAAACCTAAAAAACTACAGGGTTTTCCTTGTGCGAATGGACAGAAGAGAAGTGAGAGAAGTCTTCTCACATCTTTTTTTACCATCAAAGTTCTTCTGTCTTGTCACCCTTTGTGTCTCAGATCCTTGACTATCACATGAGGAAAAGAAGGAAATGATGTCTTTGGGATGCATTTGAATTGCTTTATTTCTGTATCAGGGCAGGCAATAAAAAGCACTTAGATAAACATGAAGTCTCTAACAGAATGGTAAAGTGTGAGGAGCTATTAGCCCCATGCCATTTAGCCATAAACATGAATTCAGCTTTAACAAAAATCTCAGGGGGCTTGGTAGAGGTGATTCCTATAGGCTTCCTTCTTTATTTGAACACAGCTTTCAATTTCACAGGGTAAAGGTTCTTCCTAGTCTGTGAAGGTCCAGCCTCCACTCCGGGCAAAGTCCCACAAGGGCTGTGAGAAGCCTCCCAGTACCAAGACAGTGCTGATTAGGGACTTTCTTCTCTCTGACATGGGCTGAATCCCTGAATTAAGGGATTGAGGCAGTAAGTGCTAAAAAGTGCTGCTGTTCAATCAGCTTGTGTCCAGGTTGCCTCCTCTTCTTCTGCCTTGCTTCTGCTGGATCCTGCAGTCACACTGCACTTGCTGGGCAGCCTCTGCTCAGCAAAGCTTCTGACTGCGCCCTCCACAAAGGAATTTAGGGCAGCTCCTCGCAGCCTGGGAGTCTCGCTGGACAGAAAAAGACTGGCAGATCTGCCTGTCCAACCAGCCACAACCAGGCAAGGAAGCTGCAGGAATGTTTAATTTCATCCCAAAAGGGGCACCTTCATCTGCTCCTGTGAGTCACCTCACATTCTCCATTGACTGACTTGATGGATGCCCACCAAGCACATGGGACTCCAAGGAGCTGCTCACATGGACACCTCTGCAGGGACCTGAGATCCACTGAGTGAAAACCCTGCTTGGGATGAGGCAGTTTGACTCTGCTTCACAGAGACTGCCAAAAGGAACACCTTGGCCTTACCAGCTGGGTTTTAGTATTTCTTTTTATTCCATCTACCAGAAGAACATATACATTTTTCTTGCTAAAGATTTCATCACAGTCACCCAATCACAGGAACTATCCTGAATTAGCCTGGATTCATTATTCTGAAATATTCCCCAAAATTCCCCAAGGAATGTTGGGAGAAAAAAAAAAAGTAAGCAGGATTGTGACCTCTGTTTTTTATTTACCATCCTTTTGTGTAACCTGCATTTAGCTCAAAATGCCTTGACTAGCTTTGGCTTTCCTCGTTAAGTGGTTCTCAATTTGCTACCACCACCACAACCCCTGGGCAGGTCATTCTGGTGTTCATTGTCATAAAGTTCCTCACAAGTTACATTCTCCTTCTCCTCTCCATTCTGCATGCCCACCATGAGGACTGACAGGCATATGGTTTCAGGAAAGCACCCTCATTGCTGGACTGTGGTTCTGCTGTAATTTCCTAACGCAAATCAATAAACAGTTTCTGGCAACAGGGAATTCTATCAAGTGTGGAATAAAACAGAACTATTATTTCCAGTTCATGTCACTACCTCATTTTCTTATAAATAAAAAAAGTTCAAGCGTTGGTATGTTTGTTTGATTATATTATTTTAATTCTCTTTGCTTCCAGACGGCAAATTGGTAGCCAATATACTGACAGAAGTGAAACAGGCGGCCCTGGGCGCGCTGTGGCTGCCCGAGGCCGGAGCCGCCGCCTTCGCCCAGGAGCCGCCGGAGCCGAGTTCGGGGCGGCCCGGGGAGCGCTCGGCGGCTCCGAGACGGCTGAATTGTGGCTGGGTCCCCGTGCTGGCCTGCCGGCAGAGCCCCGGCGGGGGGTGCCGGGATGCGGGGTCCCCCCATGGAGGGGACTGGAGTGCCGGGGACAGACCCTGCATTGTCCGCCCGGAGCCACGGCGGGATCGCCGGCCCCCGCGGGGCTGGGCCTGGGAGAGCGGAGAGTGGCGGTACCCGAGCTGGGGGACACTCGGCAGCCTGCGGGGAAGTGTCCGGATAGGAGGCACCCCCGCCACCCTGAAACGTGGCCCCAGAGAGGGGCGAGCTCTGGCAGTCTGGAGATACTGGGAGCATGGACAAGGGGGACCCATGGGTACCCCAGAGCCCTGAAACAGGGACTCCAACAGGGGAGACCCTGGACCTGCTCTGACACCAAAGTGGGTCAGATCCACACTGGGGAGGGGCCCTGTGAGTGTCCTGAGTGTGGGAAGAGGTTTCAGACAAGCTCCAGTCTCTTCCTGCACCAGTGGATTCACACGGAGGAGAGCACTTCTGCTGCCCTGACTGCACAAAGGGCTTCTGCCTCAACTCCAACCTCATCCCTCACTGGCACATTCACATGAGGAGAGGCCCTACAAAGGTCTGGAGTGTGGGAAGAGCTTCTCCTGGCTGTCATCCTTGACCCAACAGCAACAAACCCACCAGTAAGGGCAGCCCTGTCAGTGCCCCCACTGCACAAAGAGCTTTGTCCTCTGCTCCAACTTTATCCCCCATCACAGGATCCATGTTGGGCAGAGACCTGGTGACCCACATTCCCAAGATCCACATTAGGAAGACACCTGTCCCTTTGCTTGCACCTGGCAATGATGTGAGATGGGACCAAAGAACATGAGAGTTCGGCCATGTCCCCTTCAGTATCTTCGATCCCACCTCAGGCCATTGTCAGAGACAGAGAAAGGAACTCTCTCTCTCTCTCCCCCAAGGAGAGGGTGTCCTTTCCAGGTGGGAGAAAATACGTGGTCCGAAAGAGCCGGGTCGGTGTTGTCACAGTTCTCCCTTTAAATCGTTTCTTTGTATTATTCCTTCTGTTCTCAATATTGTTGTGCTTCCCAGTAACTTGTTCTTATCCCAGCCTGGGATCTTTGCCTTTTGTGCTTTCACACAGGGCCACTGTTTACACAGCCGGAGCCCTGATCAGTCACCAGGAGGTATTTCTGCTGATCCACCCTGTGGTACTGTGGACTCCCTTGAGATTTTGGTATTACTGCAGCTGAATGATGCTTTGCCACTGTTTATGCCTAGGCTGATTGCTATTCTTTCCTTTTCATAATTCACCAAACAACAACAAAAGTAAAGTAAAAACGGCAGCTGAAAATAATTTAAGAAGGAAAAAAACATTTCCCCTAGAAATAACTTTGTCAAACCAAAACCAGAATTGACCTTACTCAAGGATGTGCTGCAAATTCCACCAACAGACACGAATATAAAACATGTTTGACACCATAAATGTGTGTGGGTTCACCGCTTTCCAAAAGTGATTTCAGCTTCATTTGAGGAGTGAAACAAATTCGTGCTTCAGCAGCTGGTGCATGGGCTGGGTGCACCACACAGCTGAGCTGGTTTGTGCAGCCAAAAGTAAGGCAAACTTTATCAGCAGTAGTTGCTTTGCTTTCTCTTTAATTTCTTCCCATGCAAGAGGAGACAGACTTCAGGCTTATGGCTTCAAGAATATTTGAGTTTTAACCACTTTGTAATTCACCTCATCTGCCTTTTATGTACAACCTGCTCTCATAAAACAGATGGATTTTTATTTATTTGCTGTGGGATATAAGAAGAGCTCAACAACTGCCCCAGTGTTTCATTTCTTCAAACAAAATTGTATACAAAAAAGTTCCATCAGAGTCAAAGCAAGTAGCTGCATGGTTAAAATAAGTTAATTTTCAGAACTGAACCACAAAGTTGGGAATGTGAATAAAGGTGTGAAATTGCTCTAAAATGAAGTGGCAAATTCCGTAAGTTCATGATTAAGCATTATAGATAAATCAAAAGAAGATCAAAAGAAGAATTTCTTTATTAATCATCACCATATGATCAAAAGATGTTTAAGTCCTGGGTTTCCAACGTATTTTTTTTTTTAATGTTACATTTAGCATCATGCTTCAGGGTAAAATAAAAATTGTCATGTTTCCAATTTAAGTAAAGTGTACTTTTGAAGCGAAACATTTCGGTGCTATTTCTTTGGTTTTTAAACAAGTACTGCAACTCTGAGATATTGCTATTGCACAGCTCTTAGGTCACAGTATTTTACTGTAATAAAAGTAAGTTTGATTGAGACTGTAAGACCATTAGCTATTACAGTTTGTTGGTTTGGGTTTTTGTTGAACACATTTCTAATATAGCCTCTTTTCTTTGCAACTTCTTGCTGTTACTCTGACACTTCCACCACGTCCCCTCCTGCAGATGCACACACACAGATGTAAGGCAATCCAAAATTCAAACTTCAGTTAAGGAATTACAGATTTTGGGACAGGATGTGGAAGCACTACAAGATAGCCCTGTAGACAGAAACATGAAGCTGTGTTGTAAACTCCATATCCACAGACATGTGACTCTTAGGCAAGAATGATCTTTATATTGAATTTTCTAGAATTTATGGAGCAATGACTTTAACATGGGAAGTAGCTAAGCAGGACATTCTGACAGGCTTAAGGTAAGGAGCCTTGATCCACAATTGCAAAGAAATTTAGTTCTAAATATACCTGAAAGTGAGATTAAAACACAAACAAGGTTACATATTGGGAATTCAAAGCAATAATACAACTTTTTTTCATGAAAGATGAAAGAAAAAGAAAATTGGGTAAATGCCAAGAAAAATATGAGAAGCACACTAAAGGGGTTACTACCACCATGGGCCCAGCCCTGGTTTCTCAGTCAGATGTGACCCCAGGCAGCCAGAGCAGCAAGGTGGGGCAGGACAAGCCTCGTAGGAGCAGCCGGGACAGCAAAGGACAGCAATGACAGCAAAGACTCCCGACACTTTGCAGACACTGTGCCATGCTGGGCACTTGTTTATTTAGGGGTGTCTTGCTTTAGGAGAGATGGTAGCAATGGCACACGCAGCACGAGCATCCTCAGGGCAATGGCACATCCAACACATCCCTCATGAACTCCCTCATGATCTCTGCTCTCTTGAGGAGTGCCTGAGGTCCATCATGTGTCCAGCTCTGCTGGACAGCTGAACAGACTACCCAGAGCTGGTGAAAAATGCTGTGAACAGCCCCAGCACCATCTCCCTTGGAACAGGAGAACACCTGTAGCTGATGCTGAGTCAGTGCAATGTGCTCATGGGTGCTTTGGCAGCAGAGCCTTGACTCAGTACCGTGCAGGAGACACCCCCTTGTCTGATTTTGTTTTGTTTGCTTTTTGCTCCCACTGCTGACACTGAGCTGCTGTGGCTGAGCCTGAGACATCACAGACATCCTACCCTGTCAGCAGCAGCCCTCATCCAGAACTGGCTATAAAATATGAGCAAAGCAGCTGGGAACAGCAATGTATGGAATCCTATGGCTCAGGAGCTTTTATGTCAGAGCCCTATATTGCCTGTGCCTTATGCCTATCAGCACGTCCTTCTCTGTGCACAAAAAAAGTGATTTTGTTTTTCTTTTTTTTTTGCCTAAGAGCTCTTGAGAAGCAAACATTCTCCTGAGACTCCCATCAGTGAAACTGTTAAGTTCATTATTGGGAAACAGAAAGTAAGGCCAGGGTAGCAGAGCAGTCAGGAGCTGGTCACTCCCTGCAAAGGGCTGGTGTATGATGTAGAAACACCATGTTCCAGGATTGCCATGATGGGTAAAGAAAAGGGGCCTAACAAGAAGAAAAACCCAACCAACCAACCAACCAACCAATTTAAGTTTTTAAACTTATTTTTAGATAACTTTTGGTAGATAATTTTTTAAATACACAGTAAATTACACACTTGTGTTAACTGTGCCTGGGTCCTTTCACCTGCCTGTCCTTTATCATGTGAATTTATTACACTGAATACTTTTATCCACCACTGAATCTTGCAGAGATTGGCAAAGGAAACTTGTATAGAGGCAGCAGTAAAGTCACACATGCATTTCAGAAGTACAGCCCTTAGCACAACCCAGGCACACCCCTGACACTTTCCAGCAGTATGAGATAACATCTACCTGGCAACAGGCTCTTCAGGCTCAGGGTGCTCTTTCCTGAAGCCTTTTCTTAGCACAGTGGTCCACTCAGCACTCAGTGAGTTAACTGCTGAGTGGAACCAAACTCCATATCATATGGAACCGGTGCCGTAATAAACAGATAGTGCAGTGTTGGCTCCTGTGAACGTTAAATGTACGTTGTAAGGTTAAAGTAAGTTGTTGAGGTCTGCTATTTTTATATATGAGTTTTGTAATGTTGAAAGTTGATTTCCGACCACTGGGAAAGCTGAAGTGAGAGGGGACAAAGGAGGAGCTGGGTCGGAAGAGAGCCACGTGCACGAGTGTGAGGAGAATGGGCTTACCAGGGGATTGGTGTGGCAATAGCCTTATATATTAAGGATTGTTGCAGGTGTATGCAGTGTGCCTCTGGATGTGGCTAAGCACTCTTTTATCTTATTTTTGTTCCTTGTTGTAGGTTAATAAATTATTTTTATTTTTAAGACGTGAGGATCGTTTCTCACAGGTGCAAATAAAGGTGAGGCCCAAGCTACCCCTTTTCCTCACACATATGCACCCAGAATGTTCCAAGCTAACAGTCCTTCCAGTCTCTCATATTTGCACACGTCTGACCAGTCTTTCACTCCTGACTCTTCTGGAAGCATCACTCCAGAGCTCTTCTAGAAGCTGTTCGATGGTCATGACTGAGGGAGCTTTTCCTGCAGCCCTCGAAAGGGCTCCGGGGCCCTTGGCAGAAGATGAGGGTCAGGGAGAAGCTCCGGTCTGAGACAGGAGAGAAAGCAGAGTCCAGAGTTCCTCTGGCAGAGAAAGAGAAGTTTATTTCCGTCTCCAGGACCCCTGCCTTCGGGAGCGCCGCTGCCTGGAGCGCCGCTGCCTGGAGCGCCGGCGGCTCCTCTTCCTGTGGAGTTCCAGGACGTCCTGGAAGGTGGGGCCCCTCCTCTTTCGGAAGTGGGAGCGCCTTGGGGGCGAGCGGTGGCTGCTGAGGATGGTCGGGGAGGGGCTGGGGCTGCGGCTGGGGCTGGTGCTCGGGCCGGGGCTGCGGTCGGGGCTGGGGCCGGGGCTGCGGCCGTGGCTGGGGCCGGGGCTGCGGCCGTGGCTGCGGCCGGGTCTGCGGCTGGGGCCGGGGCTGGGGCCGGGGCTGCGGCTGCCGCTGCGGCCCTGGGCAGAGTGAGCTGCCGGTTCCTGGCTCTGCTCCTGGCTCCTCTCCTGGCTCTGCTCCAGGGTCCGCTCCTGCCTCTGCTCCGGACTCTGCTCCTGCCCTATGCGCAGAGACACGGCTGAGAGCTGCCCGGCAGCCGCAGCGGGACCGGCTGCTCCCCGCCCGTCCGCAGCGGGCCCGGCCGGGCTGCTGCTCTCTGCGGCCTCCGCCCGCCGCTGCCGGGCCCTCGACGCTCCTGCCAGCCTCAGGCGCAGCCGGGCCCACACGGGCGTCAGTCCACCGAGAAGTCCCGTCCACACCCTGGACAGGAAACCCGCCCCGGGCACAGGATGAGGGGAGACTATGGAGACCACGGAGCTGCGGCCTGTCTCTGTGTGGTTGGTGACTTGAGGCGAAGTTCCGGCCGGGATCTCCATGGCCGCGGCTGCTTAGGACAGCAGCTCTCCATGAGCCCAGAAAAAAAAGCCACTCTGAGCCCGCACTCGCCCCAGTATAAATATTGGGCGTCTTGAAGTCGCAATGCATCCCCTGGTGACATCAGAGTCATCCATTGAGGTCATCCCATTATGCCAGCATTGTGACCCCATCTTGATCTCACAATCTGTGAGTTACAATCACTCAATTTCTATTGAGTTACTATCACAAAACTCACGATTGTAACAGTTCCTTTATGAGTTTTGGAAATGCCAGAGACTTCTGTCATTTCTCTCTTTGACTTGGAGCCACTTTATAACAAGTTCTGATTTTTTTTTTTTTACTTTTTTCTACAATGATTTAACCCTCTCAAGTTCTTGCAAACCTGTTGTTTTCCTTTATAGTTTTACAGTAACTTTCCCATAATGTTAAGCTGTCCAATTTCTAAGAATGACCAACAGTCCAGTGCAGTATTTCTGACTCCTGCTGGGCAGAGCTGTTGCATGGACCAATGACATGTCTGCTGGCTATGAAAACTTCACTGAGAAGTTGTGTGTGCTGAGATAGAATTGTTTTTACAATGTATACATTCCTTCTCATGTTCTGAAAATAAAATTTATCCACTCTCTCTAAGACGTAATTGTAGCAACACTTGAGACTGATAATTAGTATTAACTTAATAACTAATATTACACTAATTGCAAACATAACCTAGCAACAGCAATGAACGCTGTCTTTGTTTTCCTTCATTTAACTAAAGAAATTTCTAGACCTCAAATTATGCTCCAGTTCAAACTCATGTTTGTCAATGCATTGATTAGAAATTTAGATCTCAGCAGTGTCTTTTCCCTTGAGTTTTGTATGAATCTAATATATTCTACCTTGTTCAAGAAGCAGTTGTTGTGACTCGTGTTTCTTGGGTCTGTTATGAATGCCAAGAAATGCAATCCTTGGTCTTCTGACACAGCTCTCTATTCATATGTGGGACAGTGAGTGCTGATGTGCAGGAGTGTTCCAGCTGATGGAAGGGACAGGGATGAGGATGCAGCAGGCACAGTGCCAAGCTGACAGAGGGATGATCTCTGGCAGTGGCACTGAAGAAGAGTTTGCAGGCAGGACAGGAAATGGCTCTTTGTTTCATTTCTTCTTTCAGTGCTGCTAAGAATGTAGCCTGGAGCAAGCTGGGAACACCAGAGCATGGAGCCCTTTCCAGGCAGGGCTGCATCTGCTGAAGGGGCAGAGGGAGCCCAGCAGGGAACAGACAAAGCAGCAGGGGACTGAGGAGCCCCTGTGGTGGCAGCGAGCAGCTTCGGGCTCTGGTCACTGCTGGTGGCATTTTCTATTGAACCATCTGCAAGGACTTCTGTTGTGCTCTGTATTTTTCTTACCCTGTCAGCAGCAGCCCCTGTCCAGAACTGGCTATAAAATACGAGGAAAGCAGCTGGGAACAGTAATGTGTGGAATCCTATGGCTCAGGAGCTCTTATGTCAGAGTCTTGCCTGTGCCTTATACTTGTCAGCACCTCCTTCTCTGTGCACAGAATAGTGATTGCTGGAGGTTTTTGCCTAAGAGCTCCTGAGAAGTGAATGTTGTGCTGGGATTCTCATGAGTGCGTGAAGTAACTGCCAGAACCTGGGCTAGCACTTAGAACTCCAGCACCATGCCAGGAGTGGGGAACTGCCTTGGTGTGGGGATTTACCAGAGGCAGAACCCTTCGAGTCACTTGCTCTAAGGTGCCAGACACAAGCCCCAACAGGGACCAGGCAGAGGAGAAAGGAGAAGGCTCTCAGTCTTGAGGGTCCACAAGGAACAGTTTATTCCTGATGAAGGGAGCAGGACAAAACCAGCACCTAGCTCTGTTCAAGGGGTTTTGTGCAGATACAAGTCAGGGGGTGGATACAAACAGCTAACTAATAGGGAATCCTTAGGGGAGCAGTGAGGGGATTACATCAAGTGTCTGGGGTGAATTTGGCTAGGAGAGTGGAGAGGATGGGTGACATAGGCCTATGGGGCTTAGAGGAGTAGAGGAATTCCAAAGGGATATTGCAGACAGGGATTGGCCCCAGGTTTAAGTGGCAGAGGATGTCAGGTATAAGATACTGGGTAATGGCATGAGGGACAGCTTTGAGGGTAAAACCCAGGGGTAAAGCAATTCAGGGACAACAGAGGTGTGGTGTTGTGAGGTCCCCAGGACAAGATGGGAGATGAGAATTTGACTCCATGTTCTCAGAAGGCTGATTATTCTATTCTATTCTATTCTATTCTGGGAGGATACAGCCAGAAGGCTAGACAAGAATGATAATAAAAACCCGTGACTGATATCAGAGTCCCAACACAGCTGGACTGGGATTGGTCATTAATTAAAAACAATTCACATGGTGGGTAAACAGTTCTCCAAATCTTATTGCAAAGCAGCAAAACATGGAAAAGCTGAGGCTTCTCGTCTTGCCAGGAGAAGAAATCCTGGCGAAGGGATTTTTCAAAAATATCACAGTGACACACAGAAGTACAACAGAACTAACCACTTAACAAAAAGTCAATAAAATAAATTTGAACTGCAACCGTGTAGCAGTTACATTCATTGCAGGGAAACAGAAAGTAAGGCCAGGGTAGCAGAGCAGCTGGGAGCTGGTCACTCCCTGCCAAGGGCTGCTGTATGATGTGGGAACACCACATTCCAGGATGGGCTAGAAGGGCAAATGGGCTCACAGTGCAGCAAGTGAGGTTTGTGTTCACCTAGAGGGCAGTCAGGGGTGGTGAGCACTGAAGATCCAGCTGCAGTCCCCATCCATGTCCCTTTCAGTGCTGGCTTTAGGATGTCTGCAGTCTGGATCCAGAGCGCCCTGGGGGGCTCCTGTGGCTGCCTTTGCACTCAGGCTGAGGATGCCCAGGAGCCGCTGAGGCTGGCAGTGGGGACCAGGGCTCTGGGGGCTGTGACATGCCAGGGCACGGGTCACAATGGGAGCTGGGAGCAGGGGCACGGCCAGCTTGGCAGCTGCGTGACATGGTTCTGCTGGCTGTGACGTCACAGAGGACAGGTCACGCTGGCACCTGTGTCCAGGGGCAGCACCGGGCAGTTGGATTCTGGCAGCCAGTGAGTGACACACAGGGGACAGCTGGGCTGGCTGGGGGCTGGGAAAGGTGCCCTGGGGGTTTAAAGCCAGAGGGAGAGCTGGGACCTTCAGGGCAGGGCACTGTCCCCAGGGCTGGGGGAAGAGGGGCTTGGGGCTGTCAGCGTGGCTGGTGCCCAGAGAGGCTCTGGGGACATTCCAGGTGCCACCTGCCCCCTGATCCCTCCCAGCCAGACAAGCTGAGCCCCCCTTCTCCCACTAGGCCATGTCTCCAACAGTGGCCTTCATCCTGGCCCTGTTAGCCACCCACGGTGGGCTGAAGTTGAATCTAAAAATTGAAAAGGATGATGTTAAACGGATGCTGGAGCGCGAGGAATATCTGCACCAGGAAATGACCCGGCTCCTTCAGGAGATTCATGAGGACAAGTCCATCATGGAAAGGCTGTTCCTTTCCCTGTGGCAGCTGCCCTGGTTGCCTTTGGTCACCGAGGCTCTTCTGCTCTCTCTGGCCTTCTGGCTGGTCAGGAGATGGAAGCATGGCTATGCCAGCTGCAGGAGGCAGGAGGGATCCAGCAGCAAGTGGAACGTTGTCAGGGAGAAGTTCAGCAGCAAGGAGAAGGTCAGTGAGCATGAGAAGGTCAAGGGCGCAGACTGGGGTGGCAGCACATTGGCTGTGCCCAGCCCATCACCAATGGGCACATCCAGGATAAGGCTGGAGTGCGCTGTCAGCAACCTGATCTCATTGGGAATGTCCCTGCTCATTGCTGGGGGGTTACACTGGATGGTCCATAAAGGTCACTCCCAAGCTCAGCTCTTCTGTGATTCTGCAGCAGGGCCTGCCTAGCACGAAGGTGCTGCAGGAGCTGGTGGATGAGCTCCTCAGTGTCTGCCGAGTGCTCTCCAGGAGGAGCTTCATGCCGGAGCTGCACCCAGCTGTTGAGATGGACACCAGCCCTGCAGCCTGCGGTGTCCAGGAGCACAGCAGCACCTACCGCCCGCTGGTCATCCTGCGGCCACCCCCCGGCCACTCCTTCATCCTGGAGAGCACCAAGTGGCCGCCAGCCAGGCGCATCCGTGTGGCGCTGGAGTGCCTGTGCTCCGGGGAGCAGCTGCTGGGGCACACGTGCTTTCTGCACGCCTCCGGTGGCCAGCTGCCCACGGACCAGGACTGGTATCTCATGGACACCCTCTGCACGGGCTCCTACTTGGATGCCAAGAAAGTGACCCGCTGGGTGCAAACATTGGTGCTGTCGGCCTGGCTGCTCCTGCCGCAGTCGCGCCACTGCCAGCTCACGGCGCTGCCCTGCGGCAAGTCCTGCAGCTTCCAGCTGAGCGGCGCCTCTGGCCTGCACTGCAGCGTTGAGATGGCTCTGGCCGTGCAGCGAGGCTGCTCAGGTGCCTGCCTGAGCCTGGAGTAGGCAGCAGCGGCTCTGCCAGAGAGCTGCCACCTCTCAGACTCACTGCCACGATGCCACTGCTGCTGAGGTGACAGCGTTGCAGCCCAAAATGAGTTGAGGAAGGTGAAGTCAACCATTCCTCATGGGACTGTTTTTTGTGTTCTGTTAGGATTCTTTAGTTGCTTTATTATCAACTCTGAAAAATTTAGCCAGATCATAATACTTCTAAAACCTCCCAAGGCAGAGCTGAGGATGTTAACATTATTTCAAATATGTCTAAGTTTTTTTGAGAAAAATTACACATCCATAGGAGTTTTCCTTCCGCCATTTTTTTATTGTTAAAAATAAAATAAAGTCCTTTGACTAATACTTGGTCTCCCCACAAGTCACTTGTGATGAGAATACAGACAAGTCACAAACATTAGTAAATTGTCAATACAAGCGATTACAGTGGCAATTAAAATTTTCATTGGCTCTCCACAGCTCCCTCTCAACTCTAGGAAGGTTTCTGTTAAAAGAAAAGAGAACATTTGGCCCTCTAGACACCCATTATCAAAAGGAAGGAAAAGCCTCTTGTATCTGTGCCAAAGGTGACAGAGCCTAAGTGAAAAATGATCATCACATCTTGATTTAAAACTGCTGGCAGCTGCCCCGCACCCAGACTGGTTCTTCTGATCTTCAGCAGGGAGCTGGGGGCATTCCTAGGAAAAGAAAACACCACAAACTTCCTGGGCAAAACAAGCTGTGTAACTGCATCAACTTGGGATCTTTTGGGTGGGGCTTGTAATATATGTTAGAAATAATTCATGCTATCAAAGAATGTATTTTATAATGATTGTGAAATCTAAACGAGTCTCTGACCACAAGCAGCCCGAGAGGCGGATGTCTGTTCAAACTCCAAAATTCCTGGAGTCAGCCAGATAACAATCGGCACTTTAGCCCAAGAATAAACGCACCCAGCACAATGATCACCATTATCCCGAGTCATCGGAAGACGCCTAAGAGTGATCACCGCCCTGTTGATAACATCGATCAAGATGGCCAAAGTCTCCAGAAAGATACATGTGAATATGCGACTTCCTGGGATTCGATCAATGCTGGCTCTCAACCAGGAAACTGCGATTGTCCAGCTCTGCACAGTGAAAGAACCAACTATGAAGAGTTACAAAAGAAACTGGGACTCCTTCACCTTGGGCATAATAAACCGTATAAAACATCCCTGCAAGAAGCAGCTCTCGTGAATGAGGGGGGGTCCGATTCCGATGCGATACAGGTTGGATCCAGGTTCACCCAGCGCCGACCCAAGGCTCGACGCTGTCTCTTTGGCTGTGGTGGTTTTGAGGACTGTATTTTGGTTGCAGAAAAAGATAAATCTTTTCATATTTTTGATAATTTGGCTTTCGATTGATCATTTATAACAGTGCTGTAACTTGCATTGCATTAAGTGCTCGCTGCCCTGCTCTTGTTGCTTCTCCCAACTTAACAACTACTATGATGCTACATGCAAGCATAACTTAGCACCAGCAGAGAACCTCCTCTTTGTTTTCCTTCTGAATTAGAACAAAAAAAATTTGAGGAGAAATAATCTCTGAAAATCTGTTCCTCTTCAGCTCCAAGTTGATCCATAACAATTCTAACTAACAGACTATTAACTTTTCCAGAAACTCTTCCACACTTATGGCTGAGGGAGCTTTTCCTGCAGCTTCTAGCACCTTTTCACAGATGCCATTCCCATAGCCCCGCTGCTACCAAAACCAGGTCATGCTAACTCAATGCAGGTATTACTCAAAGGAAATACGAAAAACTCCTGAAGTGTTCCCCAGCATCCCACTGGAATACACACATCACTGCCAGAGCTCACAATATGCATTGAACCCCACAATTTCTTCAAAGGCTCCAGCAGATTTTGGGATAAGTCTTCAGCAGAGAGACTGAAATCCAAGTATGTTATTCTGAAATTTTCATCACTGTTCTGGAAATAATTTAAACATAAAGAATCCTGTTGGTGACACAGGATAATCCTTCAAATGTAAAATTTTTATATCTGTGGGTTATTTTCTACAGTTAAGTTAAAGCAGCTTCATTTCCATCCCAAACCTCTAATCCAAAAACTGCTGCAGTTTTGTAAATGCTTCCGCTAGGATCAAGATATCAGGATTTTAAGTAACTTTCTTTATGGATGATTTTGACCCGATGCTTTTTCCAATTTGAAAACTGGAAAAAATTGCTCCAAAAATTGCCTTTTCCTTTTTGTCAGAAAAAAAAGTTACTGCACATCACTGGAATTTTAAATGACCATTGCTAAATATTTAGAGGGATTCACACCAGTGTCATTGCATTATTCTTTGCCTTCAAAGTGCCTGAAAATTTGCACATCACCATGTAATGAGAACATTTGTTCTTTTTATTTCTGTTCTTTACACCTGCTGCAAGGTCCCACCTTTAACAAGAGGTGAGCAGTCTGACTTCTCATGCCAGTGTTGTCTTTTCATTTTCCAATTCCTCTAATTCTACAAGCTTTAAATGATAAACGAGACTGTTCAGCTCTACCCTGTATAAGGTTTAGTCCCTTTTGTAGACAAATGCTCAAGAAAGAGAAATCATGAAGAAGGAAGAGTCCTGAGTGTGTGGAAGGGATTTGCTCTGGCCGAGGAGAGACGCAGGAGGAGTTCACATGAGCTTTTCACCTGATGAGCACAGGCCACATTTCCATGTGTGATTCACCTGAATTTACAGTAAAATGTGCAGGAGGCTGTGCATAATTAGACCATTTCTGTTTTTAGCTGTTGGAAAGCAGGGGAACGAGTTCTAGTGTTGGGTGTTCCAGATGCAGTTCTCACTAATGAAATAATAATTCTTTCGGCCTTTGTGCCTAACATTTATTTTAAAAGCAACATCAATTTAAAGTACTTCATTGGTGGGTGTATATAAAGAGACAAACATGGTATCTTGAAAGGTGGCAATTTTACATTTTTCTGCAGCATCTTCTGTAATAAAGGAGATATTGGAGAGCTGAAGACTGCATTGGGCTTCACCCAGCTAAACTTGCTGTTTGCAACAGCAACCTACAGTGAGTGCTCAGAGAAATTCTTGTTGCCCACATGAAATCCTTTCAACATTTTCCTCAAGTATTGTTGAAAGACAAGGAATAGGAATAAAGAACCAGGACATTTTTGAACATTTAAATTGAGGTAATTATGGATCTTAATATACCTTAAAAACCATGTGGAGAAGACTTGCTGTCTAAAGACAGCTGTGAAGGTGTTTTTAGCATGTGGATGTAGCTTCATGGTCACTTTGACTACACAGAGTAATCTGGAAGTTAACCTGTGAAGAGCTCTTTTATTTCTGAACGTGGTAGAAAGGATTGAGGGGAACTTAATGGGTTTTTATAGGGTTCGGTGCAAGGAGAACATAAAGTCTCACCAATTTAAACTTCTGGTGTTTCAACTGAAAATGCAAAAAGCCAAAACAATAAACCAAATAATTTGTCATTCAACCAATATTTATGTCACAATAGAGTTTCATTTAGAATGCATTGAATCATTCCAAACAGAGTTAGCAATACCAAACCCCAAAATCTCAGGTGTGGCATGAATTTCTTCAGTTATTGTGGGTTATTTTGTTATTTTCCCTTCAAGTTGTCTGGAGGTAAGTATGGGGAGGGGAAAACAATGCATTTGAGAAAACTTTTTTTTCAGACCACCTGTGACTTAAATTATAATTTTGGTAATATTATGTCACATCTTCTCATGATACCATTTACAATGTAAAATTCTTTTATTCTCTTGAGGAAAAGCGCACTCACTGATTAGGTGCTTGTTTCTAGAGTGGTATCACATACTCACTAAAGGCTAATATTTATCTTCTGCTAATGGGCCAGAAGTCTGGAAAAATCTGAATTTTATGACACTCAGAGCTTTCAAATCTGTTGCTTTAGGGCTTAAGCATTTATATTAGTCTTGCCATTTTTGAGCACAAACATTAATACTAAATCAATAAAAATATACCATCAAATATTAAAAAATATCTGTAAAACTAATTCACTTGAAACTTTACCCTAGATTATTGGGTGGTTTTATGTGTAAACTGTTTGCTTGAAAAATGTTTTTAAAAAAATGCCCAGATAATTTTTGAGGGGCAGCCACCTGGTTCCATCACAAAAATCTGAAAATAAATACCATTTCTACATTTCAAAAGATTCATAGATGTATTGTTTGGTTTATTTTTGGAGTTTTTCAAGCAATAAACAGCTTGATAGTGGATTTGACAGATAATTGTAGACAAAAAATAAGGGGAGATATATTTAATCCCATATTTGAGAAATCTCTATTGCCAAGCCCTTTTGAGTTCTGAATTTACCGAACACCACATGTCAGAACCCAGGCCATCCCTCTGGCTGTCCTGAGCAGCCAAGACCCCTGCCAGGGGACTCAGAGGCCCTGGCACAGAGCCCAAGATGCCTGTGGATTATGACCCATGGAGCAAATTACCATCCTTAGATGAAGATCTGCAGGCCACGACAGTCAAGTAGAATAATGGTAAATTTATCATGGGGTGAAAAAGTAGATTTTGGGGTTTCTAGAATGGGGGTTCAGGGGGCAAGATGGAGGGATCTGGGCATGTCCAGCCCTTCTCTTTCTTCTTCTTGGCCTCCATATTCTGCTGTGATTTTGGCACTTACAGATTAGTTTAGATTAGAAGCTCGCTGTCTAACACAGGTGACAGGTATTGGAAAGTAATTGTAAACATTGTACACGTAGTTTTTAGTATAAAGACGTAACATCACCCCGGGGGCAGGCAGAGTGCTTGGAGCTGTCTTGCTGAACGGACCTCAGCTGGACAGGAGAAAAAATTTTATAGATAAGGAACAATACACAGCCTTAAGACCAAGAACTGAAGAGCTCTGACTCCTTCTTTGAGCACCGGGCTGGAAAAAGAGACTTTCTAACATTTTCTTGGGGTCACTCAGACCAGCGAGAGGCCCTGGGACAACCATATACATTCATCAAAAAAAGACAGTAAAACGTCTTGCTCCTGGTAGAAGAAAAATTGCAAAATTATTAGACATTGATAAAAATTTTCATACATTCAATGAGAAAGGCATGTACTTTCAAAAATCCCAAAATAACAGGCAATTTGTTGGGTTTTTTTCACACAAGTTGTTGCAAATAATAGGAGGCTACAAAAATCCATGGTTTTGCATTTGAATAGAAATGGTAGAAGACTGCTCTTCAAAATTCTGTGATCCATAGGCATGTGGAGGAACCCATATCAGATCCTGTAGGGGAATAGAATGTAAGAAAATAAAGATAATAATAAAGATTAGAAAGTAATCTTACCCCTAAGGAGTTGCAGCTGGGCCAATTATCAAAGATTAGGACCAGGCCTGACTTTAACAGGCCACAGCTGTGACCAATGAGAAGAAGAGTGCTACAAAAGACTGGGGTTGCTGGTTGAGAAGGGTACTGGAGTCAGTGGCTGCTTTGTGAAGAGGAAAGAGTCAGTGCTCTGAGGAGGAGCCCATGAGAAAACACCAAGCAGGTATGAAACTTTTGTGATAAGGAGACAACAGTATGAAACCCCTGCAATGGGGTGATGACAGGATCGCAACTCAATCAGTTTTTTCATGGGATGCATTTTTACAGACAGTCCTGATTTCCATTTTACTGTGAGTCAACTCTGCAGGGAATCAGAAGTTCATGTTTAGATTTATCTGAATTCACATGAGAAAAAACTTCTGAGCAATATGACAAATTTCAGTAGAAATTAGGGTTCATCATCCCTCATTTAAACACTTACAATGTTGATTGTGCTCCATAAATGTGAAGATAGTTTGGGCTCTCCCTTTATCTGTGCTGAGGGAAGTATTTTCAAATGTCCTATGGCTGAACATGTTACATCACACAAAACACTTTTTGGAGCCCTCTGCCACTAATTGCACCAGAATTCACGATCTTCTTGTTGAAATGTACTTTTTGTTTGTCCAGTTTTGTGTGTCAGGGCAAAAAACACTATAAATTTATGTGGTCTGCATTTTTAGCTCAAATAAAATTTAAATCAATTTTGACCTAGAACTGAGAACTGATAACTGTCCAGAATAAAAGTCTTACTGAAAACAATTTTCTTTTTGTTATTAACCATGTATCTGAATTTGTTGATAACTTAGGCATATGCAACCCCAGAAAAAATGCAAATCTGTGCTATGGGTTTCAGTCTTAAGTCCATACTGAAGGCACATAATGGAATAAAACACCAAAACCAGAGTGAAAGAGCAGCCCAGTCACAGAAAGCACTCCATCCTCAACTTCATGCATATGGTCATGCACAACCTTTTTCTTTCCTTTTGTTTTTTAAATTTTTAATGAATTTTAGTCTGTTTGGATTCAGTATGTATGAGATTTAAAATCGCAAACTTTATCTGGCTCACCTGATCCATTATTTAGCAAAATACTCTTCTGAAAGGCTTGAGAGTGGCCCTTCCAAATGGCAGGAGGGACAAACTCCAAGCTAATTACAGCGAGCTGGATCTTTTTAAATTCCAATCCTGAACAACTGGGAGGGTAATACCCATGAGAGGTTGTGTGTAAGCCTTCCTAGCTCAATTTCTGCAGTTCTTAAATCTGGCAATTTCAGATTCCATAGCTGTGTCAGCTGCTGTCCCAGAGTCCCTCCAGGTCAGAAGAGCACTTTCAGAAAACAACACATTTGGCTGGACACTTCCAGCTTCATAACTCCTGGCTTGAGTATATATTTGTAATGTTAAAAATGCACATTTTGTTCTGCATCTGGTGATCTCCATTCTCATGTGCAAAGTAATTTGTGAGTTTCATTGATGAGCTTGTTGTGTCAGATTAACAGCATTTCCTGGAAAAATCTTAGCCCTGATTTCTTCCAAGCTCACATTTCCTTTAGAGATACTCAAACAAATCCTAGAAAAACAGCATGTCCCTTTACCCGTTGTTCCTCAGAGCATTTAAAATTTTAGGAAAACACTTTTCAGCTTAAACTAGCAGTCTGACTCAGATGTACAGAGGAAAAAAAAAAAAGATTAAAAATGGAGTGTACTATATTTCCTTGCCCACCATGCCATGCTTGAAAAATATGATTTCACTATTTCTGGGACTATTCTAGGAAGTGCCCACATTTCCACAGAGTCCATTCCCATTCATTCATAGAGGCCCTGTGTTGATTTTGCTGCTCATCTCATGTGTCAATCTTCAAGATGTGGTCTGTGACTATGACAGAACAACTGATTTTCCAGCATCTTTGGACCCAAAATTGTGCAACCCAGTCTCATTCCCAGCAGAGACATTAATAATGGCGCTGGAGAAATGAGAATATTAGCTGAGATTTTAGAAATTGCCAAAAATAATTTCCATGTCATAAGATTTTTTTATTTTAGGGTTTTGTTGGCTGGAATTTGGCACAGAAACACAGGAGCCCACAGGCAATTTTGGGGATTTTGACCACTGAGCTTCCCAGTTTGCAGACAGGTTTCCAACTAGAGGTCAGCAAGTGGCCGTCGGAGTATTCTCCTCTGAAAATCTGCCTCTCCAGGTGTGGAAGTGACCTTATTTTTCAGAAGTGCTGCCCGCCTTAATAAGAGGAAAATACAGCTCCTGGTAGAAACTCTCCTGTTTAGATATCCAGAACTAGTAAGTTACTTCTGGTAAGTCAGATGAGAAAATATTGAATAAAATAAAATTATTATGATGTCCAGTCCTTGTGAAAAAAAAATTATCTTTCTTTATCTTGGGAAGAAAGGGGCTGAAATATTTATTTTGAAATATGCCTATTGAAAAATATTTTTAGTCAGGCATTGCAGTCGGGTAATTTTTTTATCAAGGAAATTTTCCCTAGGAGAAGGGAATGAAGAAGGAAACTTTTCAAAGGCTCCTGTGCCAATACAACTTGCTCCAAGCATCACAAAAGGATTCATTTCTTCTGACAGACAGAGAATTCCTCTTGGGGGCATTTAGACACCTCCTTTAAAAGATATCAAAGAAAAGTTATTAGTGAAACTGTACCACCCTAAATTTTAGTGTAATACCTGTCTAAGCTATTTTTATGGTTGTTCTGGCCATGTCCTTTTTTCTGTCTTCTTCTGTAAAAAGGAAGGATCCCTCAAATTGTAATTGGATTATTTGTGGAGGTGACTACAGATTAAAAATAAAAGAAATCATATGTGGCAAAACAGAATGAAGAATTTAATTAAACTAACCATTGCAGCCTAGCTGAGAAATCTCCATCCTGAAGAAAATCCTGAGAAATCTTTACTGTTGAAGTTGAAATCTTGGCAAATACTGGATAAAGATAGTGCTTGAATGATTCATTTAAACTTTGCCTTTAAAGTAAACAGGCAAGATAAACCCATAACAAAACACATTTCAAACTACCCATATCTCCATTTGCTTTTATTTTTTTTTCTTTATCTGCATCTTGCTTAGAAAAACACAGATATGAGGGTTCCAAAGCATAGATAGAAAGACGAGAGTAACTAAAAGTTAAAATGTCCAGGCGGATTAAAAGCCTGAAATTTGATTAGCTATCAGATGTTCCAACAATAAAACATGGATTTAAGAAATGACGATTTAAAAAAAAAAAAATGTACTGACCTTGAAATTTCATGGCAATGGAAAAGTCCAATTTTAAACAAATGTCAGAGTGCCTTCCCTCATTCTTAAATAACTCACAGTGAAAAAATCTGCTATCTAAGTGATCTCTTTTTCTTTTTTTCTTAAAGAAGTTTTTCTATTTGCAGGTTTTTCCTCTCAGTAGCCTAGAACATGAGATTGCAAATTATAAATTATTTGTGAGTGTTAATTTTTTTCTTATTCAAACAATTTTTAATTTCTCAAATTCAGCTTGGGGATGACTAATGGAATTTAGCTTCAAAAGCCTGACACTACAAATATTTCAAATTGACCTGACATGTTCAGTGTTTTTTTTTAATTAAAATTAAAATCAAAATCCTGCAGGGTTTTGTGGGGTTTTGAGATGTGTTTTGGTTTGTCCTGTTTTGTTTGTTTTTATTCCATCTCTGCACATCCAGGAAATAAAACAGGAGCTGAAAATTTATTGGAATTAATATCTGTATGCAAGGAATGAAGCTTACTTGTCAACAAATGTAAGAGGTACCTTTATGCATTTTTCTTTTAAAAAGACTGCATATGTGGCTTAAACAAAGTTGTGCTGTAGGTTTTGGGGTAGTTTTTTGTCTGTTTATTTATGTTTTGGTTTTATTCTAAAAGCTTACACTGTCAAGAACTGTCTGGCCAGATATTTTATTCACAATGTTAGATTTCTGGTGAATACCAGAGACAGCCACAGAACGTTTAATACATGAAGAGAGGGTGCTCAGATTCAATAACAGTAGAAACTGGTATATCACTTAATCCAGGTGAATGTTAGCAGCATGAGGGTCTTCAAATGAGTGCAAAAATGTTGGTTCTCAGTGTTCCCCGGGAAAGCTTTATAAAAGCACAGTCACCATATGTAGTGGGGAGATAATCTGAATTTTGGAAACTGAAACAAGAGTTGTACAGTTGAAACTGTAGGAGGAGCATTGGTTAAGTGGATGCATTTCTCATGGGAATGATGCACAAGTATATGTATTATACACCACATGTAGATGAGAACAGAGACTTGAATATTTGCTGCCTGTATATTTGAAAAAGTAGATAGAGCTGGTGTCCTTCCAGGCACAATTCATATTTAATTGTATTCAGTGTGGAATAGCTCAACTCAATGCTGAAAAGAAAAAAATGTTACAATACATAAAATGATTTACTGTATAAAGCAAACTATTTTCTGCTCAATAAATTCACTTTATTGCACAGATAACTTGTACTATATTCACTTTTAAATGGTGAGCATCTTTTAACTGCCAAATAAAACACACCTGCCTTTACTTACTATTTGTGTTTCCTCATACGTAGCATGGGATCATTAAATGTGTTTGAAGAACAGCCAGCATCTATATCATATGTGGAGCAAGAGCCAAGAACAATCTGCTCTGTTGCTGTTTAGTCTGAAAATAACAGCCTGCCAAACAGAGGGATTTTTGGTTTTGTTTTTTGAGAAGCTGTTTTTCTTTGGAAGCTGAATTACAAATGGATCAGGGCTCACTCAAACTTTTTGTTAAACCAGGCAGTGACTGGCATCTCAGCACAGAGTGAGTTGCTGAGGAAACCTCGTGGTCCATCACGTGTGAAAGGGCAGAGGTGTAATGGGAACTTTGTGGCACTAATGGAAGATCAGCCACAGACAGGGTTTGGTACACCAGAGGCAAGGAAACTTCCCCAGAGGAGGAGATGTGACTGAATCCTGTGATATTTCTGCATTTGAGCCTTTCCATAGCAGTGGATTCAACTGGGCCAGGCGCCCAAGGATCTATTCCTTAATTCTGACCTTTATGGTTTTTTATATTTACAAATATTTTAACAGTAGGTTATCCTAATATCCAGTCACAGCTGGTAAGAGCAGCATCAGTGAGACTTTGTGACATGCTTGGGCCTATTTCAGTACCACTAGTGAAGAGGAATGAGAAAAATCCTCAAAATAAAACTGATCGTAATAGTTCTGACCACTCACTGGGATTTTCAGTAAGTCTTTTTCCTGAAGGATTTTTTTCCTTGTTCATGAGATCTACATTAAGCAGGAAAGAAAGAAATCTAGTTTTCTGCTTTAAAAAAAAAAAAAGAAGTGTAAAAAAGTTTTCCATTTTCAGAAGCATTTTAAGGCCCTTCATAGCCAAGTACTCTGCAAATCCACTTCAGGGTCTGGAGAGTCAGTGCACATTGTGGGGAAATGTTTTTTCTTGTTGCTGCTCCCTCAACCTTTGACCAGTCACCAGAGGCTATGGAAGTGACAGCACCTCTGCTGTCAGGCACAGGTGGTGCTGCTTCCTCTCCACCTCATCCTTCCTGGGTGTTTGGGAGTTCCTGCTTCCAGGTAGGAGTGTAGGAACGAGCAGCAAAATGCAACCAGTTCAGGAGATACTGGATGTAATCTGCCAGAGAATAAAGCTTCAAGGTCAAATTATAGAAAACAGCACAACTGCAGAAATGAACTGAAACTGTGTGTCAGAGGAAGGGGTGTGCTGTGAAAAACCATTTGGTCAATTGATGTTTTTTCAAATTTGAGGGGAAAAAATGGCAAGAGATAAGTCACTTAGGGCAAGTATATAAAAATTGCAGAAGTAAGGACCAGTAGCTCATAAAAACTTGTTTCTATCTGCCACATGCTCAGAGTGCAGCCTGGGTTTAACCATGATGAACCTACCACCTCCTCTGAAAGGCCTGGGTTTGTGTCAGCAATTCTCTAAGTTACAAAAGAGGGGTTGCTTTGGTTGGCATGGGAGTTATGTTTGTGTCTATTTTTGTCTCGTTGATGCTATCTACGTATTACTGCTAAGCCACACTGAAGAGTAAATCAGGCTGCTGAGATGAGCACAAATTCTTTTGTGAATGTGCTTGCACAGTGGCATTAAGCAACAGGACATGAAGAGAGTTTGATAACCTTGACATTTTTTGCTGGTTTTTGGTCCATGTAATTTTGCTCAGTCTAGTCAAGTCTGATGTTATGAGACTGACCATTTGTCTTATTTTTGTCTGCAGCGTGGAGCTGTCTGGAGCTTGTTCTCTCCTGAGCACAGCAGGCTCAATTACAGGTTAAATGGGGATTTATGGGTGTATTTTGCAAAAAAGGTGGCATGGTTTTGCAGTCAAGGAACATCTAAGAAAGTCTCTGTGAGGCTGTCAGACACTTAATTGCTCTCTGAGTTGATACACTTGTTGGTGAATTGGTGAATTTCTACAAAATTAGTATGGGTCCTCAGCTAAGAGATTTATATAACTGTATTACATAAATCCTAGGTGAGACTCATTAGCTGATGTAAATCCACAGAGTTCAATTTCCATATATCTGCTATGATTTATATTAGCTCAGAGCCCAGTCTTATATTTTCTCAGCCTGACTGCGTTATTATTTATTAAAAGTGAATTTGTTGTTTACAATGCCCTAGAGATGCAGACCAGCTAGGTTTCGGACTTAACTTCCCTGAACATGAACTAAAATCAAAAGAAGCAATAAATTTGGAATATTTTTTCCAGCAGTATTATGACAGAGACAATTTTGTGTTAGCTGGTCTGTTCAGGAAGTCTAAACCACATTGCAACTAACATTTCACACAGGAAGCATATGAGAAAACATATGGAATGAGTTGTCTTTACTTAAACATTCAGGCAGGTTGTGAATCTGAATTGCAGCACCCGTTCTGCACATTCTTACCAAGAGACACCAGCAAGAGGAGATCCTTGGGTGGAACTGTCCCGTCAGAGGTACTTGGCAGTGATTATTATGGATCATGTGATGCACAAATCATTTTCTCTCTGAGGGTCTATGAAGTAGCCCTAGAAGGAATGGAAATGCTACTGCTGCATTTCAGCCAGGCTGAACTGGCATGGATAGCAGGAAAACCAGAAGAAATGTGATCCCCAGCCCATCCTGCCATGCCCACCATGGAAGGGGTTTCCTTGAAAACAAAGCCCAGAAGGAGCTGGACTGTGCACCTGCACAACAGGGCAGCAGAGCAAAGAACACAGGATGGGACATCTTCCTTGGATGGTGGTCAGCCTCAGACAGAATCAGCTCTGTGGGTTATGGGGTACAAACGGGATTTATTTCTGTGGTGGGACGTTGAAACAGGTCAGACCGTGAGGATGTCACCTGTCAGCCTTCAGTCTCAGCTGCAGACAAGTACACAGGTGTATCAGGCAAAATCGGGCCATTGGTTTCAGTATGTCTGTCAGACATGTAAAACTCATACTCAGTCAAAGCAACCAACAGACAGTAAAAAACATGAATTGGAAATAGTTTCTACACCTGGGCAAATACTTCACCTACACCAGACTTCACCTGTGCAAGTGTTTGTCTTGATCAATATTCTCATTTGAGGTCTTCCCTAATCCTTATTTTTTCTGTTGGCTTAATTTTTCCCTCCTCCTTCCTTCATAGTGGTGTTTAAAACTAATACAGGTATATCCCTAAATCCAGATTTTCCCTTGATATACGGAGGACTTCCAAAAGGGCTGTAAAATGCACTGCTGTGATACAAGGTCTTGCTGCACCAGTAAATCCCAAATAGAATGGCAGTAGGAGAAGCTGGCTGAAGTGGTGTTGATATACAAGTCTCTGACAGATTTCTTTCCCAGCAGTGCATATGACAAAGCCACTCCACAGATGACGAGTGACTGCTGGGCTCCCAGCAGGACTCTCATATCCCGGCTGAGACCTCGGGCGCTCTGTGTTTCTGTCTTTCCTTGGCCTGAGTGGCTGGGGGATCTCGGTTGAGCCGCGGAGCGTCAGCCAAGGTGGCAGCTGTCAGGGAGAAACACACACAGACACATCTCATCTCAGATGATCCTCCTAGCAGCGAGTTCTGCCTTCGCGGGGCTCCCCGACACTGCCACTTGTACATCTACCAGCAGGGAAGGGAAATTGCATCTCAGAGCAAGCCGTGCCCCTGCTCAGGGCATTCACTCACAGCACCTTCGGAGGGACGTGTGTTTCCTTCTTGCTGGTACCCACAGAGCTTGCAGAGCTCCTGTTACCAACGAAATCCCCTCTCCCTCTCCCTCTCCTTCCATCTCTCCCTCTTCAACTGCTGCTTTTTCCTTTTCTCTTCCTCTTCCTCACCCTCATCTTCCTCCTTTTTCCTGTTCCTCCTCCTCTTCCTCCTCTTCTTCCTCTTCTTCCTCTTTCTCATCTTCCTTCTCTTTCTCCTCTTCCTCTTCCTCTTCCTCTTCCTCTTCCTCTTCCTCTTCCTCTTCCCCTTCCCCTTCCCCTTCCCCTTCCCCTTCCCCTTCCCCTTCCCCTTCCCCCTCCTCTTTCCCTTCCTCTTCTTCCTACTCTTCTTCAACAAATTTTGGCTGTGTCATCAAAATTATTAAGAAAAACAACCATCAATTCTCCTGTTCTCAACAGTGACAACATTCTCCCGTTACTGCACTCCTGGCACAATGCCCATTTTTAAAATTAGGGCCCTGATCCTTTGGCTGTGTCTCCGTGTCTTGCCCCACCCAAAGCAGATAAAAAGGTTGGTATCAGCAGGAACATCTGATCACCAGACTTTGTGGCTAAAATGTCATCAATTAGGATGTTTTCTATTCAAAAGGCAGAGTGGCAGAGAGCAAGGTGATCGGGGCGTGGAAGGTACTGAAACATCCATCTCTTCCTGCAATGCTGGCCAGGTAAAGTGTTGATGAAGAATAAACCCTAATTGGAGATGATAAGATGATTTGGGGCAACATGGAGCTTAACTAAAGACTTCTGTCATGCTGGAAATGAAAGAAAGAAGATATTCCTTGTCTGCTCTCTGGAAAAGCCTGGCCTCTGTGAGAGGAAACTAGACTCTAATTTTTGTTACTCAATGGTGAACTCAGAATAGAAAAAAGCAAACCCATGAACCTGCAATTTCCTAACCTTGCACTTCATCAGATTTCACTCAGGTAGTCTTTTGAACACTTTTTATGTATTAAAGTTGTGTATGTCCCTTTGTATTTCAATTCAATGTCCTTAATTTATTTAATTTATTTTAGCTTGTCTAAAAAGAATTTTATGGGCCTTGTTTTTATTCCTGTTTGGAAAGGAAAAGTAGAGAAAAAAGAAAAAAACCCACCAAAACCCAATTTCAAATGGTGCCAGGACCAGGAATGACCCTGCCTCTTTCTCTGTTAACTTTTCTGAAAAATTTTGCTCAGGTTCTTCCCCCTAAAGTTCTAACATCAAGGTACCCCAACTTTCCTTTTAATGAAATCACACAAAATGGGCATGGTTGATAGAGGCCATTGGAGGTCATCTAATCCAACCTCCCTGCACAAGCAGACTCTTTGCCCCCTTTAAAAAGAAAATTCTTGGCATTCACAGTGAGTCTGATTTTGTACAAAGAAGCTACTGAGTATTCATCACAGCAACAGAAAAATATTTCTTGGGTGATTTTTAAATTTCTTTTTTATTTTACTGATGAGTAGTGGTAAGCAGCACTGAACTGACTTGCAGCTTCACACAAATCTCACAGACTGTATATATCCAGGAGGGATGCTTTTGTCAGAGGGGCCTGAGAGGCAAAATCCAAGTGATTGAAATCCAAAATGATGCTTAGCATGGGACAATAAAAGAAGCCATTTATTTCAAGAATACTCCAGGCCCACCAGTATCATTAATCTTGTCTTAAATGACAAAAGAATAATGAAGAAAAGCAGGTGGGGATGGGGATAGGCAGAAGAAACAAGACAGGGTGAAAAAAGCTATGTCTGCTCTGCAGGATTTTGAAAGACTCAAGGAAAAATAATGTTCATAAGAGTCCAAAGAGGGAGATTTATAAAATTAAGAATTCCTCAAGGAAGACAGACTGAAAAATGCATACACATGAGGATTTGTGCTGCTGGCTAGTGTGACCTGGTGGAGTGGCTTTGCAGCAAAGGGGGCCGTGGGCTTCTCAGTGCCTGGAGCTGCAGCACGGAGGAGCTCAGGCACTTTGTGTCCTCTTTCACTGATGCCCCCCAGCTGGAGATCAGCAGTGTCAGAGCCAGCGCCAGGCGTGGCTCTGGAAAGGGAGGGACACTGGGGATGGACAGACACCCCTCAGCTGGCTGCAGCTTCACCTGCTGCGGGGCCGTCCCTGGGCACATCTCGGCTTAAAGCTGGAAAAGCTGAGAACCACGGCAGGGCAGGACTCTGTGGGGACATTTTCTGCAGGACAGGGATGTTTTGGGGGGATGCCAGTCTGTGGGCCCCAGTTTGGCTGCAGCCCCTGCGTCCCAGTAAATGTTGGGTGCTTGGGCATGCAGAAACTTTGTTGTTGGTTTGGTTTTTGTTGGGTTTTTTTAATGTTATAGTTACAATACCCCCAGTTCTTCCTTTCTGACAGCCCATTTTGTCTATTTCCTGAATATGCCTGGTGCAGATTGAGTTGTAACAAGAAACCATTACTCAATTAGCACAGAGCTTGTACATTGCAGAAAGAAGGCCAATAGATTAATTTAAAAAGAAGTCCAATAGATTCATTTCACACAGCTGCAATCCAAATTTCCATTAGTAACAGTTTAAAAAGACTGAGTCCGAGTCCATTCAAAGTAACCAATACTTGACAACCTGCAGTCCTCCCCATCTTGTGGTACAGGTAATAAATTTTTCCTCTGCAGTCAATGCAGCCAATTGTCTCTCAAGTGCCTTTTAAATATATTAACAAGCAATAAGCCGCTGTCAACACATTACAGAAATTGATTCCCTCCATAAAACACATAAGTACCTCTCAGGAATAATTTGGTCATTTCTTTGTACATGTTCAAACTTCTCATATTTAGCTGAGCAGGAAGTATTTCCTTCTGCATCCCTTAGGAAAAATTTCTTCACAGAAACAGCTAAGTGCTGATTTTGTAAAATTTTCCACCAATATTTAACATTGCAGAGCAGGAACAAGAAGACAGATATTTTCCAATGAGATTCAGAACTATATATTTACTTTAGATCTATATTTTGCTTAGAAAATACCTACAATACCATCATATTTTTCAATTGAAAAACCAGTCTTTTCAAATTCTTTGATTGTGCAGCAAGAGTTTGTCAGAAATATTTCTGAATTCCTGTCTCTTCGCTTTACTCAAAAGATGTTGACTGTTTGAAAGAGAGTCCTTGCAGCAACATGCTGGGAGAGTAAAAACTCTTGCCTGAGACAGTGACATGTTCTGAATCTAAACTCAGTAATACTTGTGAAAATACAACTCAGGAAACGCTTGCAACACTTGATCATTACTTGAGTTGAAATACTCCACTTCTGCTTTGTCAAAAAAACCTTTAATTCACTTGGTGACTTTCCACTTTGGACTCACCTTTTTATCATCAGAACATACACTTCTCATTTGCAGGAGGCAGAATTTCCTTCCTCACAAAAAGATCTCCCAACCACAGCTCCTTACTCCCTTTGCTGTTCAGTCTCTTTTACTGAGGACCATGTTGCTCTTCACTGAAGGGCACCTGGACCCCTCAGGAAATTCTGTTTGTATCATCCTTCCTGCTTCTCAGCTTTCCTGGCCTGCTGATTTTCCAGGCAGCCAGTTATCCAAGCCTCTGCTATGGAACATCAGAGGTCAGTGCTGTGGAAGCCTGCTGCAAGAATCAGATATTCAAAGTCACTGGCTCACGTTGGGTATTTGTTCATGAGGACCAATGGCAGCTGGGCAAAGAGGCTTTCTCTAATCCCTACCCAAAATCTTTTACAGGGGTTTGCCCATCCAGGGCAGTGCTGCTGCTTGGATTGTGTGGGGCCCCTTGTGTCATCAGTCCTGGTGGGTGTTCACCACCCTGCTCTATTGTCTCGTCACTGGATTCTGCAAAATGGGTGTTTTACACCACAAGTCAGTGCTTCATTCAAATGATGAAGAAATAAATAAACCTGCGAATTGAGGAGAAGGAGCACACTCTTTTCTACCCAACTCCAGTGGTTTAATGTTTAGAATATGAGGTCAGTCAATTTCCCCTTTCCCTGTCTAAATCAGTGCATAATATTTATGCAAAATATTAAATTAATTTAACTGGCTCAGCATTTGAATCCTGTGGAACCAAGGCTTTAGAGAATATTCTCGGTAAAGTTATGAAAGGCAGCAGTTATAACTCCATCCATCCCATAGCTTCTGACCTAGTTCTGCCATATCGGAAAAAAAATGCCCAGCCACAGGGAAAGTTTCCTCAATCTTTTGTTTGCCTTTTCAGACATATTCTACAACTGTATTCTAAAGCAGCTGAGAAACTTAAAACTCACTATTTCCTCCCAATAATAAATACACTTCAATCTCTTGGCAACTCAACCAACTTGCTGTTTTCTGATTGAGTAAATGATTATTATTTTTACTATTTCCCTCTGTTGCTCAGAGTTCCATGTGCCATGCTGTTTGAGCCATGGCCATAAAATGAGGCAGCTATTTACTGATATTGCAGTTATTTACTGTGGATATTGTGGCGAGAGTTCCCTTTGCAGCAATGTGAAAACATTGCTGATTGCTGGAGCCTCATGTCCAGGTTTCCTCCCTCCCCTGGTCTCTTTCTGACATTCACAGACAAAACCTGCAGAGGCCTTCAAGAGGAGGGCTGCACATCAAACAAGGGGGGTTGAGGTGTTTGTTTCTACTGAGCCTTTTCCCTAAAGGACTGATGCTCTGCAGCTGGACTTATCCACCATGGAAGCCAATGCTGGGACAGGCCGGGGAGGCAGCTGGAGCGGAGACCCAGGATTTACCAGTTTAGAGTTCTTCCAGCAGAATAAATACTCTGAACTCATAGGTATCTCCACACAATCAGAACATACTTGGAAATCCCTTTGAAACAAGTGCTGTTACCATCTCCATCATCCTGTGCACCCCTTCTGTACATAAACTGCCCTTTCCACTGGACAATGAAGGCCAAAATACATTTTCAACAGGACAAGCCAGCAGGGAGCTGGAAGCAAGAGTGAAACAGGAAGGTTTGTTATAAAAAGGCTGAACCTGCCCTCAGAATTTTATCCAAAAATTCTCTTCTGCTGTCCTTTCAAAGTCTGGATGCTGCTGTGCACTCAATGAGCAAAGGGAAAAAAGACTTTGTCACAACAGTGATTTAAAATAGCTGTGCCCGATAAACAAAAAACCCACCAGCCTTTGTATGAAAGAAAAGACAGACAGACCAACAGGCTCTCATGGATGTCACTATTTAAATAATGAGAAAAACCAAAAAATTACTGAGTTGGCAATTTTTGTTTACCATCGCATTGGAGGAGTTATTTCCCTGAACTTACTCTTGACTCTATCTGCCTTTCTGTTCCCTGCTGGGGCAGCCCATGATGGCCCTGACGCAATTTCTCTTTCAGCCAGAACTGTGAGACTTCGGGAGGCCCAGGGAATGTGGCAACGTAAGACTGACCATTCCAGCTCGGGTCCCAGGGTCAGTAAGTCTAGGAACATAACCCGTGAGGTTTTTAAAGGAATAATAATTATTCAAGCCTAGAAGTCATTTTTGTACCGATGGTTAACATTTTCTTTGCAAGCAGTTAAGCTTTATGAAGCATCAGACAAGATGTGTCGCCTGTCACACCCATCTTGGGGCACTGATACAAATTCCAAAGTATTTGTTTTTGCTGAGCCCTTTGCCAGTGCAGCTAGATTTCACCAGCTTGATTGAGAAAAAAGTCATAAAATGAGATGGGGAAGTTTACCAAGTAAATTAATTATATAAATTATTTACAAGTTAAATTAATACCAGACAGCGTGGATGTTGTATTGTAAGTCTGGCATAAAACTGAGAAGGCCAAACACTAACTACAGAATTAAATGTAAATAACCCTCTTTGGTGTCCTCTAATTAAACATCCAGCAGAATGACTTTGGCATCAAAAGCATGTGAAGTTATCAAGACTAAGAAATCCCAATATTTATAGTGTGCCTGTCATCAAAATATGTACAGAAAGTAAATTACTCTTCCTCTGATGAGATTGAGCAGAAAAATGTCTTTTCACAAGGCAAAAGCTATAAGAAATGACACAGTTTTAATTAAGGAATGGAAGTAAATTAGGGTAATTACACAGTGCACTTGAGGTCATTCCTTCGGCCCTCTGAAACCAGACTAAGCTGCCTTTGCAAACTGGCCCCTGTGTACAGGAGTTGTGTCTTCCCTTGTCCTGATCAATAAAGAAAAACAATTGAATATGCCTTTTCTTCTACAATTTCCTTTAGCAGAAACCTCTTTATTGTCACCAAAAGAAAGTGAAGATAAACAATGTGCCTGAAGCTGGGTAACAAAACTACTCCCTGAGCAGAAAGTGGAAATAGTCCTGTTTCAACTAAAAAGGACAAAAATAGGTGATTTGGCTCCTCTTTGATACTGGATGACACAAAAAAAGCAGTGAACATTGAATTATAAATGCCTTCAAAAGATTTTTTGCAACTAAGCAAGGACATCTAATTAGTTTTCAAAAGTATCTCATTACTGAGTGTAAATAACACAGTGAAAGTAATTAACTTAAGCAATGCAAATTGCCAGTTGCCAAATATTTACAGTTACAGCTTTCCCAATAAAGTTCAGACACAGCTATACACCAGAAGAAAAATGAAGGTTAAAATATCTTTGAAAGCTCACATATTTTTTATAAGCATAAAATGAAACCAATCATGACTCACCAAAATGTTATTAATTGCAAATTGCAGACCCATGTCCTCAAGTAGCTGAATTCCTAATTTCAAAGCCCAAGGGAAGAACTCCTTCTGCTTTAGAGAGAAGCAGCAGATTTTCCTCTAATGGGTCTGAAACACTCAGTTCTTCATTTAAAAAAATGGAGTTGTAAGAAATTTTTGTCGGAAATTCCAGGGTTACTTCCCTTTTGCAAAATAAATCCTCCTCATACTTCTGAAAAAAAATTAAAAATCTTGGGGAAGAAGCACCACTGTAATATTTCTAGAAGAGCTTAGGTTTTTTGCTTTCTGATCAAGGCATGCTGAGTTTTGCTGTCAAATCAGCTACATTGTTCATCAGGAAAGTACTTGAAAACCCTGAGCACTCTGTTAATTTGTGGAAAAAACATATTCTGGGGGTTTTCATTCCATTATAAGATTGATTCAGCATTATGCCTACAAAAGGAGAAGAGAAGAAAAACACAGATGAAACTACCTTAGAGGACTAGCTAGAAATAGAGAAGCTGTGAAAAGAAAGGAGAATAAAAGCTGACAAAACCCCCGGCTTTTGGCCTCATTCCTGCACCATCAGATGGAGCTGAAAAATGTAGATAATTAAAATATAAGAATTAGGAGGAATAGCAACACACCACAATGCTCATTCTCACAGTATTGGCTAACTGCCTGAAGTGTAAAATTTCACATGCACAGTGCACATCTCATTCAAGGAATTATCAGTTCATTGTGAGAGGTGCAGATTTCTGACCGTGTCAATTAATAAATTTCTTTATAGAAGGCCCCACTTTTGCTTATTACACTGCTCAGGGAACAGCCTAAGGCAGGGATGTTTCAGTGAAGTGAAATTTAAGTAGCAAGATTACATCACTGTTATGTACATAAAGAAGATGTGATTTACCACTGTGTTTTTGCAGATTTAGATGCAGCATAAAAACCAATACCAATGCAGTAGCACACGCTTGCTATGATTGATTACTAAGGGAAAATGGAAAAGAATATTTCATAATTCTACAGGAGTCCTAAAGCATGTGAAATAGGACCTGGAGTACTTTTCTGACCCCCAAGATAGGCTTTTCACCAAAGAAAAGGTTGACATTTCAGAACAGATAATTCTATTTTTCTCCTTAATGGGATTTCCTAAACAGTTTATATAAAAACAGAAAAAGCGCCCAAAACTTAACCAACCCCAACCATCATCAAATGTATCAGAGGATTATTGAGGTATTACTCAGTGTATTTATCTGGTCTCATTGTGCCACCATTTTCCCCTGCCACATAACTTCTAGATTAATATAGTTAAAATTAAACATTAACAATACCTGACAATAAACCCCACAATGGAAACGTCTCTTTTTGTTTGTTATTTTGGTTTGGTTTGGTTTTGGTTTTGGTTTTAATTTTAATTTTGGTTTTGGTTTTGGTTTTTGTTCATACCAGCAGAGATTTGTAACCAAACATTTGAGTGCACAGAAATTCGGTCACGAAACTCTTTGCAAAAACTAATGGATAAAGGTGATGAAGATAAAGACTGTTATGGGAATTATCTCCAAGCTTCTTCTTTTTTTTTTTCCCCACAAATCAGCATAAAACCACAAAGTGTGTAATTGTTTGGGAAAGGAATCACAATGAAAAAAGCAGGTAAATTACCAAGTTTTTCTGACAATTTTGAGCTTTTGTCTTAAAATTAATGTTTTCCTAAGAAAACCAGCAGCTAACCTGTGATACAGCATTAAAAAAGTCAAGATATGAAATTTTTTACATGAAACATAACATCAGTAATATTTGTTTAAAAAAAAACCGCTTCTTCAAAATAATTTTCTTTATTTGTGGCTTTTTTATTTTCCTTAATAATATCTACAACTAATAGGAATACCAAAAGGCCATTTAAAACACATTTGTGTATTGGGAGTGGCCTTGTTAGCAGGAACCTTTCAGTAGTATCATTGTCAGTGTTTCATCCCTGCTGCTTATGAATGCATTCTGTTCTTTAGCTTTTCTTTCATAACTTCTCTCTTCAGGAAACCCTTTTTTTCTTTGTTCTCCTTCACATAAGTGAACTTCGGGGTATTATCCCAAAATTTTCTGAAAATTCTGACCAATTTTGTGTAGTTATAAAAATTATTTTTGAACTGAGTGAAAATGTCAAGCAAGCCCACTGATCAAAATATGTGCTTAAAATTAATAATTGAATATTTATTTAAATAATTGCACAAACCATAGCTGTAGTAAATAAGGCACTTTATTTAGTATAATCTGTTAATATAGAATAGTAAATTTATTTACTATTGTTAAAAAAAAATTATTTCAATTTATATTTATGTTATTTATGCTTTGGTTCTTTAAAATCAATATTTCAAAACTAAAAATCGTGATAAGCCTGAAACCTTTAGCAGGCTGACAGAAGTGTGGAATCCACCCTGCTGATACCTCAGCAGCTTCCCATTTCTGCAGCTGAGGAAGTAATCTGAACTGCCACTGGACATAAAACTCAGGGAAAACTTACCTATGTATTTAGCAGAGTTAAAATGAAGCTGAAATTAAGGATTTATCCAGGTGCCCATACCACAACGTTTTGCACTACCAGAAACACTCTAAGTGGTCACTAGCTGTGGCCTCTCTGGCTGTGCAAGGATTTTTGGTGCAAAAGCAGCAAACCAGGGGCTTATTGTCCTGCTCCTACAGCTCTGTGCTGAAATTCATTCAATTGCAGTCATTGAGAAGATACATGGCAGAAGAAATAAAGACACAAAAGGCTGAAGTGGCACATCCACAGGTGTAAAACCAACCCCTGACCAGGGAGAATGGAGCCAGCACAATCTCGCTCGCTAGCCAGGCCACTCTTTAGGCATCACAATAATTCTCCCTACAAATGCAGCTAATTTCAGAGGCGAGAGATTAGATGAAACACACCACTGATCTACCAGCCTCATTTTTACATGGAGTCAACATCCTTGGCCTCTCCTGAGTTCAGCGAATATGAAAATATACAAGGCAGCTTGGAGCATGAGGGAACAGCAAGACAAGATTTTGCCTCTCCCATATTTCAAACATACCATTAGAGCTTTAATGACTGACATAATTATGATACAGTGCTTGTGAGATTCCAGGTCATTAACCTCCTCTGCCTTGTGTAAAATGGAATAACTCTGTGGTAACTACTGAAAGAACTATACACAGAAATAATTAATACATATTAGAGGAGTCACACTGAAAATAAGCAGACATCAGCAGGTGCTGAGGCTGGCTCTGACTGTGCAAGACCCTGCTGCCTTCACAGGAGGGTGGGATATCCCACCCTGCAGAGACTGCATGTTTTAGGACTGGGATCTCTGTAGGATCCCCTACCCTCTGTAGGGTATCTGCCAGCCCTAGGTGGACACCCACATTTAGTCTGGTGTCACTTCAGAGACTCTGAGGTTTCTCTCCCTCTGGTTGCTTTGTCATGTTGTAAACTGATAGTCAAAATCTGTCTTTTCTTACAGAGATGTGAAAAAAAAAAATCATTTTGCTGGCCCAAACTCTATCCAAAAATGTTAATTTACTGACCAAAAGGTCTGTTTTCATCATTGTATTGATGGCACTGTAAGAGGAGCTTGATGACTGAATCCCCTTGCCTGTGACAACCAGAGAGTTCTGGGACAAGGCCCTGCTCTCTGGAACTGCCTCACATTCTCCAGCAGCTGGAAATTGATAGATTTAATAGATAGATATATAGATAGATTCCCCAGCAGCTGGAAATGGATAGGCTTTTTTAGAGAAAAAGCCAAGGAGACATAAGCACAAATTCTTAATTTAAATTCTCTCTCACACATTCTACACAAGTAAATGAAAAAAAAAGAGGCAAATAAAAAAATTCCTGTGCACTTCCTGGTTTTTCAGGATACTAATCTCAGTACACTACGTGTTCTGCCAACAGTTCCCAGTGACCATACACATTTCATCTGGCTGAAGTGTGGCTCAGAGACTTGAGGCCGGACGTTCCCAGCTGAATCCTACTGTTTGGTTAGGAGAGCACTGTCCCGCTGGATCACCAGGAGATCGCTCCCAGCAGTGACCCTGGCAGCCGTGGTCAGGCCGTGCTCTGCCCTGCAGCACCCTCACCTGGACGCAGGATCAGCTCATTGCTTTCCAACAGCCCTTCCCCTCAGCAGGAGCACAGCAAAAACATAGCAGCAGAGAAACACAAATTAGTTTGGCAAGCCTGCTCATCTTTTTAGACCTCTTGAAAGCAATGTCTTACAAATGTCAGTTGGCAGGAAGACAGGACCTGTGCAGAGACCACAGAACTCAACAGACAAAAAAGCTACTACCCATTACTGTAGATCCTCATGAATACTTAAAATCAATTGCAATACATTACAGCTTATATTGTGTGAGCCCTAATTAAAATTTTACTTAAAGGAATCAGTATTACTTGTGGTTTCAGAAGAAAGAAACATAATTTCTGTAACTGCATATCTCCTTGTGGATAACACAGGTGTATTATCACTTCAGCTGGACTCAAGAGGCAATTTCCCAGTGCTTGTATGACACACTCCTTCATTTCATGGAGCCCTTTCAGATCATGATGATGGGCTTTTTTTCTGGAAAAGGCTTAACCAAACCCTGACATCCAGAGGGTCTCCTAAAATGCTTCACCTCCTGCAACCTTTCAGTCCACAGCACCAGCCTAGGGTTAATCTAAATAGAACACCCTGAGTCTGTGTGATGTGAATGCCAGCCCTGAATGTTTTGTTATGCAGATCTGCTTCTTTTGCTCTACAGTATGGGCTAATGTACACACACCCTTGTGCTACTTCTGTCAGCATAATTTTGGCTTGACCTAAGCCATATCCATAATTTCCCGAAACACAGATAATTGGAGAGCACTACACTGCCTATAGAAAGTCAGCAATTACAGATAAATTCCTGTTTATATTGCTTGTCAAGACTGGAACAGTGGTGTTACAATCAGGCCAAAATTCTATTGCCCAAAACTACAGAAGGCCAATTCCAAAAGTTTTTGAGGCAGCTACCAACATCAAACACAGTAGAGAAATGTTTCTGTACTCACTCCAGTGTTCCTCTGTTGGCCTTTTATTTCCCTCAGCCTTTTTAAAGAAAGGGGGTCTTTCTTTGTTCTGTTTCATTTGGGTAAGTTCCGCATAGGTTAAACAGTCATTGGCTTGCTCTGTCCTTGCCAGAGGGGTGGGGAAGGGAATCAGAAGAGTAAAAGTATGAGAATCTCATGGGTTCAGATTAAAACCATCTAATAAATGAGGAGGGAATAAAAAAGCTAGCAGAAAAGTGGTGCAAAGTCAGTCACCCACCCACCTCCTACCAGCAAACTGGGGTCCAGACAGTATCCAAGAAGTGGCTACTTTGGGAGGAGTTCCTCTCCATCTCCTGCAGTTTTACCTCTGAGCAAGGTCCTGGGTAATACAGAATACTTCTTTGAGTCACTTTGAGTCCCAGCTGTGCCAAATCCCATCCCTTTTCCAAACCCCACCTGCTCCCTGAAAGAGCACAGAGAACCAAAGGAGGTGTAGATGCTGTGCAAACACTGTTCAGCAGTAATAAATCACCTGTATGTTGTCCATGCTCTTTTGGTCCCAGATCTGAAACACAGCCCCATATTTTTGGTCAGAAGGAAATCTCCACCTCAGCACAGTGCAGGAGCATTGCTTTTTTCTTTTACTTAACTGTCATGGATGGCACAGATCCATGTGCCATCCATAGTGTTTTTAAAATTTTTCTCAGAATTGTAATGCCTCAGAGAGATCTCCCTCTGCACCTCTGACTCACCTTTGCCCACTTTGGGTCAGCCACACGCAGACAGACTGCTTCTGTCACTATGAGAAGTCACTCTGAGCGTTAGCTGACCTCAGGAGTTTCTGGCAACCTGAACTTTTAAGGAAATTCAAAATAAGGTGACAGTAATCACCTGGGGAAGGCAGAGGCTATTTTGAGGGTAGAAGACAGCAGTACACTTCTGGAAGCATTTTACCATGTCATGAGTCAAAGCTGAACACTGTGTTGAACATGGGAATCTGTCAGTAAGAGTAAAGGAAGACACCAGATGTAAAAGGACTTATTATGAAAGATACATGAGATTATCTGTCGTGTTGATGTTAAAATTAGAGCTGGTCTTTAACATTTCATAGAGGACAAAGACATGCATGCTTTTGTAACCAAATTCCTGCCATTGCAGGATAGGGAGAGTCTGTTTCTGACAGGGTAGCATCCCTTTAACGTTGCACTTAATCATTGTCATAGGTGTTCCTGTCACTCGAGATAGCACAAAGTTTTAACTCTTTTTTTCCCCTTCTCTTCATTTTCATGACCTGCATACAGAGAATGGAGACATTTCTTCACAAGAGAATTAGACCATTTGTGTTAGGGCTAGACAGTCAGAAAAGAAATTCAAGGCCAAAACTACGCACTCACACAAGATCTACTCTTCTAAATCCTATAAAACATCTGCACAAAACTTGTGAAATCTGGCTTTCTAAATCTTAAGTTACTGAAAATCGTGTTTGACTTAATTGGAGATCTTAGTAGCCAGACACTGTGGCAGATATATAGAGCCCCTCTCTCATAAACAAAAGGGTGAATCTTCTTGTCCCTCTTAATTGTACACAGGTCAAATTAAACCTTAGTCCCAGTTCAAAGCCTGCTGGCAGGCTGTAAGAAGTAAAGCAGTAGCACAAAAAATGCATAAAACAGTAACAAGAGAGTTGTGTGAGTCACAGTTAAGCAGGTCTGACTGCCTGGCAGGAAGAAAAAATAGGAGGGAAGATTTACAACATCCATTATCTTCCCCATCTGTTTTGTGGAGAACACTGAAGTTCTCTCCCACAAAATTTTCCAAGGCAAACCTTTTTTCAGCCAGATCTCACCAATACTTAGAGTTAAAAAAAAGTTAGTTCTTCTTAAAATGTTATTTCTAACTCACTTAAGATGCTAAATGGTTAGTGGTCAACATTATTTTTTTGATAAAATCTTCTGAGTGCATCGTGCTCAGTGTCATCACAAAAGGAAGCTACAGTCTGATAAAATAAATAGCTTCTCAGAATAAGTTAGCTGTGTAATTTGAGCTTCTTAGTCTTGATTGTAGCTGGAAACTGCTGGCAACAAATAAAATTCCTTTCTAATGGAAAGTGCTGGTCCACTTTCCAGAGCATGATACAGCTGTCTTCTTGGCAGACTGTTAACTCATACCACGATGCACAGATGAACCCTAATATAAATATAATTCAGACACAGATAAGTGCCTGGTGAAAACTTGAAATTTTATCCTAAAATGTTATGTTCTGCTGATAGACCGGCTTTGTTTCATGACTGGTTTGCATGTGTGACTCAGATCCAGGGCTGAAGTGGTTGCATGTAAAGCCACATACGAATGGGAAAGTGGAGCTACTGTCAATACCAGGATGTGGTCAAAGCCTTCCATCTGTTCCAGGGAATGTAGAACTGAGTTCTAACTACGATGTTTTTGCACCTTTTAAAACCCTTTGCTAATTCAGAGTTGGGTTTGTTTTTTGTTTTTGTTTTTGTTTTTTGCCAAGAAAACTGTAGTTTAAAATCTTAAAGCTTTGAAATCAAATTAATGTTAAAATAAAAAGTTATTCTAAATACATGAATTTCCGTTTTAAAAAGAAAGAAAAATTTCCAAAGTATGATGAGACAGTCGAATTAAAATTTAATAATGTATGCTCAGATTTTTATTGTAAAGCTGTAAATGAGCTTCTTTGTGTGTCTCCTTGCATTTCCTTCTCTATCCAAAGGCTCATTGCAAAAAGATTTTATGCAACTAATGATAAATACAACCCAAGTGTCAACCAGGGATGTGTTCCCAGCATATCTTTCTTTCTATACTAATTATGGAGCACAAGAAAGATTAAAAGCAGAGACACCAGTAGAGAGGTGATACAGGAACTTTCACTGCAAACCTGCACTGATGGATATTAATGCAATAAACTCAGTGCAGTATTAAACCATCCCTGTCCTCCTGTTGCTGCAGAGCAGCAAGTGGGAGTTGTGCTGCTTCGCTGGGACTTGCAGAGTCTTTTTAGAAAGGCTGCTGGCATCACCATCAGGTTTCCTGCAGGGTTTGATCAGAGAGCAGCAGCCTGCAGTGACCAGCCTGTGACCCGGCTGGGGCGGCAGGCCGGTCTGCAGCGGTGACTGATGGCATGGAACAGGGTCGCAATGTCCCTGCTGCACTCTGGGGGCCCTGATTAAAACCTGCTTTCCTCTCCTGACCTAGGCTGCCCTTGGGTGGGACAGATAATCCTTCAGGCTGCGCCTTTTTCCAGCTGCATGCAGAGATCATTAGCACGGCAGGAAAGGAAAGGCAGGAGCTGCCACATCAGATCAGCTCGGATCAGATCAGTGTTCCACCACGTCCCACATCACAGCCCAGTGCACAGCCCTTTCCAGAGGCTTTGGGGGAAGGTGACAGAGACCACCCTGTTGGAATGCTGTGGAGTGAAGTCTACAGACGGAAAATGTGGCTGATGTGTCAGCTTCCTCCCTCCAACCAGAAAAATGAAGAATTTATTGTGTTTAGGGTCACAGCTGCTGAGGCAGAAGGGAGTCAAGCTAAAATCCAGTGTTCTGTGGTCAGTACCAGAGGGAAGAGGCAGGGAAGGGTATTCTCTTTCTCTGTTGTAACTCTTGCTGGTTCCAGTTGTATGAAATTACAGCAACAACATCCTCATGAGGGCAAACACAGCAACAAATATTCACAGCACCGTGTCCTAAAGCCAAGGTTTAAAACTAATGGGAATCCAAACTCCTGCTTTCCAGTGTTTAAAGCTACAGTCTTCCAAGGAGACAGAATTTGTGCCATTTGACTCAGGCTTCTTCAGGAGCTAAAAGTTTAATACCTAGCAAGGGATCCATCCAGAATTTTGGGTGGTCTTGAAAGACATGACTCTCCAGATTGTGTCTTTCATAGGCACCTGTGGCTAGGAGGCCAGCAAAGTGGTTTCTTACAGTGGGTAGAAAGAAGCAACTGCACTTCAGAAGAAAAAAGTAATTTTAATTAAAACTACATATGTAAATCTCTTACCTGAACCGAAAGTTTGGTCCAATCTAGAGAAAAGGAAAACCAGTATTTAACACTAATCAGAATGGCTATGATCCATGTTTCATGTCCCCAGAGAAGATGATACTAATGCAAATAAACTTTAAAACCAGCATTTAGCAAGATTCCTAGCAAGCATAATTTTGCAGTTCCTCCCAGCAATAGCAGCGCACATAAAAGCCATGTGTTGTGATAAAGTTTTAAATCTGGGAGGAAAACAGAACCAACCAGTCCCAAACCAAACAAACCTCTCCATGGTGCACTAAGAGCAGGAAATTCCACACCCTCTGGTTTTCACATCCCTTGTCACCAGACACTGAAAGCAGTGACACCAAGTGACTGCCAGCATTAACACTTCCTTGGAATTCTGCTCCCTCTCCCTGCAAGGCCCTGGCAGGGCTTTACCGATTTTGTTGGCTCTCTCCAGCAAAATCACACAGGATTTTATTCCTTGCAAAAATGTCCCGGGGACATTTTCAGGGCAAGGACTGTGTGAGGCTGGGGAGTTGGGGCGAGCATTGAACTCTGACCAGTTCATCACAAACTCCTCATCACACAGGCTGGAGGGGAGAAACTGACCCCATAATTCTGGAGAATTTGGGAGTGGGTGGGTGAATCTTGCCACTGATGGGGTCCCACAGGAAGTGTGGGTGAGGGGAATGCACAGGGACATCCCAGCTGACTCTCCTCCAGGGAGTCCCTCCAAAAATCCAGTGAGTTCCCCAGAATCCTTGTCCCCCGCCCTTTAACCCCCATCCACTGTTTCCAGGGAAACAAACCCAAATCTGTCTGGTTTTTTTTGCAAAATTAATGAGAGGTTCAAGCCTAGCTCCTGGACCAAAAAATACAAACAACTTTAAAGAGCTTGAAAATAACCATCTGGAACTGGGAAAATGAGGTTTCTTAAAATACAAGCAAATTTAGGGGTTTTCCTTCAGAAAAAGAGGAAGAGAAAAGGAGAGTGATAATAAATAGTTTTCCTGCAAAAAATACTTTTAAATTGCCAGGTAAATAAGGAACAAGATTTTTTTCCTTAAAATAAAGAGAAAAAAAGATTTTTTTTCCCTTTAAAGAATCCCTAAACCCAAAGATATTAACTTCTTTTTAGAAGAAAAAAAGAAACCACACTAAAAATGTTGGTGGTTTAAAGGGTTTTTTTTTTTCCTCCAAAAAGTAGAATTCCTGCATATAAGGACTTCTTCTTTCTTCCAGGAAAGAAAGGCCAAAGTATATGATAAAGATTTTTCTTAGCCTCACAATAACAAAAAAGAGTCCTCAAAATCCCAAATAAACAGGGATAATCTGTTTTCTTCCTGATGATAAAAAATAAAAGGAGATAAAGGATCTATAATTAAAAATAATTTTAAAAGGACTTCTTTATTTAAAAAAAAAAAATTAAATCAGGGGATGAAAGTTGAAGTCTTGGAAAGGGGCAAAAACTTCACATAGGGTGAGGAGGGATCCAGAGGTGTCTTCAGGACACCAAAATTATCCAAAAAAGTCTTAACTATGCTTAAAAAGATACATCTGGAGGAGCCCAAAATCCCCAGCACGTGATAAAGTCCTCAACACGTGATTGCATTTCTCTTTCTTAAGGATCCTGGGAGAGCTCAGAGAGATTGGAGGGGTGGAAAGTTGGCAAATTACATGTTCAGTATTTTTTGTTTTGATAAAAAAGGAACACGACGAGGTGAAAGCCAGCATTTGAGGTGTTTCAGTTCATTTTCAGGCTGCAGTTCTTCACTTCATGGAAATCCAGGTGAGGGAATTTTTATTCTGGTGGGATTTTGGTCATTTCTTGGAATATTTTCTCTTTAAAGTCCTGGTTTTACATGCACTTAAGGAAGATTTGTGCCTTTAAATCACTTAAAAATGCATGAAAAAAAATGTAAATAATCCTCATTTTTTTCAGAAAAAGGGCAGAAAAATCCTGAATTTGGGCACAGAAGGGGAAAAATTTTTTCATTCACACAAATAGCAAAAACTGAAGATTCAGTTAAATAAAAATAATAAAAATCAAAAAATAGAAGATAAAGAAAAATAGCATTCACCTTAGAACTCCATTAAATAAAAGGCAATACATTTAGAATGAAAAACTGAAATTAAATTTAATAATGTTCACTTATGTAAAATCTTTTTTTTAATTGAATCATAGTAAATTAAATTTTTGAAATTAAAATAAATTTTAAAATCTCCTGAATCAAATTAAATGATTACTTTAAAATGCACTATAATTAAATAAAAAAACCAAACTTTTCAAATGCTTAAATTATTTTTAAAAATTAGTAAAATACCACTCATGCACAAAGCCCTCCACACAAACATCCTGGACAAAGTGTGTGTTTGGTGTTTTAATATGAATTTTTTGGTCTCTGGAGCTTCATTTTACTGCATCCTCTGTTTTGTGGAGGGTTGCTGGTTTGCTTGTTTGGATGTATTTATAGTTTCTTTTTAAGTTTTCCAGGGTTTTTTTACAGTTATTTTAGGGTCGAGGATGTCACCCTCTAGTATTTTCTTCCTCCTGATTTTAGGTAAATATTGTTTCTGAAAAGTCTTGTCATTTTCATCCCTGCTGGAAAAATGATTGATCAACTCATTTTCCCTCCTATTTCTTCTCCAGGTTCCATGGTGGACACCAAAACCTCATCTGAAAAAGGTGAATTTTTGGGGGCTTAGCCATAAAAAAACATTATTTCCACCTAAATCATACCTTCTCCCACCCACATCATGCCATTTTCCTGCTATTCTCCCAAAATCCATGTGTTGCCGATGTAATTCCTCTGGGGTCATTCCCTTTTACCTCAGTTTCATCATGAAAACCCAGAAGAGACATCCATTTTTAGGTAACCATGGGAACCCCAAATTTGGTGGGCTACACCCCAAAATCCATGTAATTGGGTGGGAATTTAAGGGCAGATCCCAAATCGTGATTTTCCCAAATCCTGATTTTCCCACAGGTTCCCTGCTCTATCCCTATGGACCAGACCAGGGGGATGAAACCAACCCCAAACTCGATGATGGGACATCTGAGGCAATCACCCTCTCCATTCCCTTCACCTTCTATGGCAAAACCCACCAAACTGCGTTTGTAGGTGACCCCAAATTCAATATTTTGGGGAATTTCCTCCATTTTTCCAAATTTCCTCCCCATTTCCACTGAATTTTTCACTGGTGGGTGTATGTGTGGGTATGTGTGTGTGTGTGCCCCCAAAATCAATCCTTCTTGAATTCACAGTGGGTTTTGTCCTTGGACACGGAAACATCTTCAGATGGGTGGGAGATCTTGAGGGGGCTGGTGGTATTGGTGGGGGGGGTTGGAGGGGCTTGGAAGGTTCTGAGGATGGTGGGTGATGGTGTGGTCCTTCACGGTCATATGGCTGGGGGCTCTTGGAGCAGTTGGTTGGTTTTGGGTGGCCCCCCACAGGGTGGATCTTGGGGTGTGTAGGTAGGCATTGTGGGATCATGTGGATGGTGGATTTTGTGAGGGTCCTCCATGGGTGGGTCTCGGGGGGATTTGTGGGGGTTGTGTGGTCCTGGGGGTGGTGGGCCTTGGGAGGGTCCTGGGAGTGGTTGCTGTTAGGGGGTTCTATAGGTCTGATATTTGGGGAGGTCCTGTGGGTGCTGTGTCTGGGAGGTTGATGGATCTTGATGGGTTCTTTGGGTGCTGGGGGGTCCTGTGGATGAGGGCTCCTATGGTTGGTGGGTCTTGAAGGAGTCCTGTGAGCGGTGGATCTTGGGGTGTTGATAGGTGATGGGGGTCCCTGTGGGTAGTGGTTCTAGGCATGCTTGTAGGGTCCATTTTGAAGACCCCAAAACCCAAGTCAAGGTGTTGCACCCACCCACTCCTGGTGTCACCTTCAGGTGAACAACAATGGGGTGATCTCCTTTGACAAGCCTGTCAGACAATACACCCCCGACCCCTTCCCTCTGGCGGACGGGCGCCCTTTCGTGACTCCCTTCTGGGCAGATGTGGACAACGTGGAGGGTGGGGACATCTTCTACCGCCAGAGCACCGACCCAGCGCTGCTGGGGGACATCAGCCAGCACATCACCCAATACTTCCCCGAAAGCCCCTTCACTGCCACCTGGGCCTTCGTGGCCACCTGGGACCATGTGGCCTACTGGGGCTCCAAATCTGACAAGGTGAGGCCCATGGTCCATAGGGCATGAAGTGGGGCAACTCATTGACTCTCGTTGGCCCACTTGGTGGCCTTGCTGACCAACCTAACTTTGGCCTCCAGAACCCATCCCTGACCTTCATGACTCATCCTTGACCTCTGTGACCTTCTTCCATAGGGCAACACCTTCCAGGCTGTGCTGACCACTGACTCCAAGATGTTCTACATCATCCTCAACTACTGGGACATCCAGTGGACCACAGGGGCAGCGAGTGATGGAGATGCTGAAACAGGACTTGGGGGGACCCCAGCACATGTAGGTGGGAAGGGTGGAGGAGAAGGGGGAGGTTGTCCCACTCCATGTTCTGAGGATGATGATGATGAAGATCAGGGATTGGCCCATCCCATTTCCTGGGGATGATCATGGTCATGATGAAGGTCCAGGACTGGCCCACACCAATTTTGGGAAGGTCAAGTGGCCCTGTCCCATCTTCTGGAGAGAATGATGATGGAGGTCAGAGGCTGGCCCATCCCAAATATTGGAGATGATAATGATGACAGTATTGATGATGATAGTGATGATGATGGTGATGATGATGATTGATGATTGATGATGATGATTGATGATGATGGTGATGATGATGATGATGATAGTGAAGACTGGAGGTTGTCCACCCTTCTTCTGCGGATGATCGCCATAGTGATGGTCATGGATTGGTACATATAATTTCTGGGTATTTACAACAAGTATATTCGCATCATGAAATAATTTTAGGGGCTCTTTGGGTGGGGTGAGCCCTCCTAGATTCTCTCCCCCCCCCCTTCAATTTTCCAGGCGGGATTCAATAGCGGTGATGACACCAACTTCTACAACATCCCTGGATCCCAAACTGATGCCATCATCAACATCACCACCACCTCCAACGTCAAGGTCCCAGGACGCTGGGTCTTTAGGGTGGATGACTTCCAGGCCCCAGATGTGGATCCTCCCCAGCTGGATAACAATTGCTGGTTGTAAGTTGGAGGAGAAAATTGGGAATTTTGAGGAAAAGTGAGAATCAGGGGGGTAAATTCAGGAATGAGGGGGGAAAAGTGGGGATTTGAGGCAATAATTTGTGACTGTGTGAAGGCCACTGTGAATTTAGAGGGAGACAGAATTTTTTGGGGAAAATTAGGAACCGGGGGGGGAACCATGGGAATCTTTATTGGAATATTGAGAATTTAGGGGCATTAGGAACTGGAGGAAATTGAGCATTTGGGGAACAATTGGAAGTTTGTTGGAGAAAGGTGGGAATTTTATGGGATAATTTGTGAGGAAAATTTGGATTTCTGAGGGGAATATTTTTGGGGAGTATTGGGGACTTGGGTGGAAAGTGGCTCTACCTCTTGGGCTGTTGATATCTCTTCTAGGTGAATTGAGGGGAGTGTGGCAGAAGGACATCACCACTGCCACTGTTATCTCCAATGAAGTCACTGCACAGGTCAAGATCATGCCAGCTTCTAGCAGAGCAATAAAATTTCATCTAAGACATTGCAATGCCCATGTCCTTGTCATTGTCATGGCACCCATGGTCATGTCATCACATGTATGTCATCATCACACGTATGTCATCCTCACCCTCACTGTTCCCCCTGTTACAGGGGATCTGAGGGGTTTTGGGATGAAATGTGACAGAATTAATCAAATTTTGCCTTTTTGGGTGGTAACTTCTGGGGTCTTGTGCAATATGAAGTCACGGGGCAGCCACGTACACAGTAGACAAAATCCACAACAAACAGCTTGGCACACACCCCCAAAATGCTGTACCTGCAACACACTTGGACATCATAAGACACACAAAACGTGCAAGACACAACTTTACCCCTCCCCATCCTTGACTCCTCACAGAACCATGGCAACCTTAAGGCTGGAAGAGAACTCCAAGAACCTCAAATCCAACCTTTGACTGAACACCCCATGTCAAGCAGACCATGGCACTGAGTGCTATGTCCAGATGTTTCTTGAACACTCCAGGGATGGTGATTACACCACCTCCCTGAGCAGGCCATTCCAATGTCCAGTGACCCTTTCTGTGAAGAAATTCCTCCTGATGTCCAGCCTGAACCTCCCCTGGCACAGCTTGAGACCATTTCCTTTAGTCCTGTTGCTGGTTGCCTGGGAGAAAAGATTCACTTCCACCTGGCAGCAATCTCTCTTCCAGGTAATTGTAGAAAGTGATAAAGTCATCCCTAATCATTCTTTTCCCTAAGCTGAGCCCCCCTAAGCTCCCTCAGCTGCTCCTGATTCTCCAGACCCTTCCCCAGCTCTGTTCCTTTCTCTGGACATCCTCCAGCCCTTCAGTGTCTTTTTTGCCATGAGGGACCCAAAACTGTCCCCAGGATTTGAGGTGTGCCCTCAGCAGTGCCAGCACAGGGGACAGTCACTGCCCTGCTCCTGCTGCCACACCATGGCTGGCACAGCCCAGGTGCCATTGCCTTCCTGGCCACCTGGAGCACCTGGCTCAGATTTTGCTGCTATCATGAGCACCCCCAGAGCCTCTTATTAAGAGCAGCTTCCCAACCACTGTGCCCCAGCCTGGAACTGCAGAGGTTCTTGTGAAAGGCAGGACCCGGCATTTCCCCTTGGAGCACCTCATGCCATGGGCCTGGTGATCCCATCAATTCCTCAATCCACAAAACGCTGGGGTTTTTTTATTCCACCCCTTCCTCCCCTTCCCTTCTTTCCCTTTTCCCCTCTTTTTTGCCCAAATTACACACTCTATTTCTCAAAGGATTACACTATATTTGCTCCATCACTTCCTTGTCATTGTGGAATAATTTAAACCACATTGGGCAAAAAAACCTCGATATCTAATAATGCCAATTTTTGACATCAGTTTTAACAAAAAAAACCCTGTTTTTCTCTCTGTTTTCACCTTTTCTGGCCAAAAATTATCTCACATCATTGGGTGGGGTGATCCCCTGGGGGTGACTGGATTAGTCATTTTCTTTCCCTTTTTTCTGCCAAAATTAAAAAATAATTGAGGGAGGAGCCAGATCTGCTGTCCTGGGATTGTGTTTTCTTCACAGCTTTGGGGATAAAACGGAGCTCTTTGGGGATACCGAGCTAACCTGGGAATCAAGCAGGGCCCAAGGCAGGTAAGGGCAAATGTATATCTGATAACTTTGATTATTTTTTTGGCAGGAAAGATTTTCCCTAAAGAGGGAAAATCCATCTGAAGACTCCTAAAGTTCCCCCCTTTCCCCACCTTCACCCTCCCTTCCCCTGCCACCCCAGCCCTGGGTCTGGTCCTGGGAGCAGTGGGATTGGCAGACTTATGAAGGGATTTGGGGGAGAAAAGGGCAGGATAAGGGTTTGGAATGGAATGAGAGAGGGGGACAAGGAAGGAAAGGAAGAAGAGAGAAGAAAAGGGAAAAAGAAGGAGGGAAGGAAAAAGAGGGAGGAAAGGGAAAATAGGGAAAGAAGAGAGGAAAAAAAAAAATGGGCAAGAGTGGCATAAGGGAAAAAAGGGGAGAAAAAGGAAAAAAGGGGAGAAAAAGGAAAAAAGGGGAGGAAAGGAAAACCAGGGAAAGAAAGTTGGAAAGTAGGGGAAAATATGGAAAAGGGAGAATAAGCAGGAAAAAAGGGAAAAGAGTGAGGCAAGAGAAAAGGGGGCAGGAAAAGGAAACAAGGGAGGGTGAAGAAAAGAAAAATTAAGGAATTTTTTAGGAATAAGGGGAAAAAAGGGAAAAGGGGGAGGAAAGGATAAAAAGGTAAGAAAATTTTAAAAGTGAAGGAAAGGAGTAAAAGGGGGAAAGGGGATAGAAAAGGGAATAAAGATAAAGAAATGGAAAAGCCAAAAGGTGATTTGGATGGAAGAATGGAATCTGAAGAAAAGAGGAGAAACTGGAAAAATGAAACAAAAGAAAGAATGGGGAAAATAAGGGAAAAATAAAATTACAAAAATATAGGAATAGGAACAGGAATAGGGAGGTAAAGGGGAAAGAAAAAAAAGAGGAAAAAGGAAAAGAGATTGAAAGGTACCTGGGATGGTGGGGGAAGACATGTGGAAAAGCCAATTTTTGCACCAGGTGGAATAAAATTCACATTTTTTAGTAAATGCAATTTAAGTAGTGAATTTGAGGATGCCTTGAATGAGAAGAACAGATTTTGGGGACAAATTCAGTACAACACTGTTTTTTGGGACAAGTACAAGGCTGAATCAGATTTTGGGGATTTGTGTATTTTATATAAAGAAATGGTGAATTTGGGGAAAATTCTAGTGAAATTTCAAAAAATATCAGAATTTGACTGTTTTTTCACCTTTTTCACCCAGAGCATCATGGATTGCAGCTTGGGAAAAGCAGATGTGCTGAGATGGTTTTGGAATTTTATGTTCTGGGGTAAGTTGAAACAGGTTGGAGAGATGCCCCAAAAGCTATAAAATTCCCCTGAGATAATGAATTTCCTCAAAATAAGGGTTATCCAGCACAGAAGAAGGATTACCCAACCCAAAAGATCCATCTTTTTCCCAGGGAATTAATTGGGATTTCAACACAATTCATGATTGTTCAAACTGTTTATTCCAGTGAATGATAATCCAACAGATTAACCTAATTCATTAAATATTTTTTCAGAGTTTACTCTACCAACTGGAGTTTAGTCTCCTAACTGGAGAATGAATGTATGAAAAATTGATCAAATCAATTATCAAATTATCCCTCCATCAAATCAGTGATCTAACAAATTAATAGTTCATAATATTAATCAAGTCCATCAAATCTGTAAAGCTATAATCTGTCAGATCAAGGTTTAAATTCTTTCTCCAAAATAATATCCCATCAAATCCATAGTCTATAAACTCAATAAACTGTCAAATCAAAACCAATGACCCATGTAATTAGCACTTCATCAAATCAACAGTCTGCCCAATAAAAAATCCATCAATTTATTAATCCATTGACTGAAAAGTCAATTGGCTCCATAATTTATTGACTCAATATTCCATTAAATCACTGTTTCATCAAATCAATGTTTCTTGAAATCAGTGGTCTAGCAAATGAAATCAAAGGTCTAGCAGATTGAAGGTCCATCAAGCCAATACTTTATCTAATCATGAACCCATTAAATTAATAATCCATTAATCAATAACCTACCAAATTGATCAAGTTATCAAATCTGTAGTCCACTAAATCAATAATCAAGCAATCAGTGATCCATGAAATCAGCTGTCCATCAAACCAATTATCCATCTAACCAATCAAATCTGCATAAAATCAGAAATCCATCAATTTAATAATCCATCAAATCAATAAAGAATTGATTACCAATAAATCTGTCAGATTACCCACCCCTCTTCTTCCTCCCCTCAGCTCTCCTCCACACCCCCAGCATCACCTCTGAGATGTCACCGCCTCACCTGGGTGACGAATTCCTGGTGGCCTTCCTGCAGAATGGTGACCAGCGCACCCTTCGCAGCGACTTCCGCCTCCTCCTCCTCACTGGCCCTTCCCCATCCACCACTGCCACCATATCCATGAAGAGACCCGGATTACGGATGACAGTGCAAGCAGCCGCCAACCAACCAGTCCTGGTGAAGATCCCACCCCAAGCCGAGATGGTGGGAAGCCAAATTTTTGAAAATGCTGTGGTGGTGAAGACCACTGCCGCCGTCACTGCAGTGATGGTCAACGACAAACCCACTGCAGCTGACTCTGCTGTCATTATCCCGGTCCACAGGTGGGGTACGGAATACCACGTGGTCACCCCCAACCCTGGCCCCACCCGCAATGCCCAGTTTGTGGTGGCTGCTTGGGATCAACCCACCACAGTCAACATCCACCTCAACGCTGACATCACCTTCCGTGGACGGCTGCATCGACGTGGCTCCACCCTCACCATCCCACTGGAGCCGTTCCAAGCAGCACAGATCCAAAGTGCAGCCGATCTTTCCGGAACGCGGGTGGTGGCACAGAGACCGGTGGCCGTCTTCACTGGTCACACCTGTGTGGGCAGGTTGAGCCGCTGCGATCACGTGGTGGAACAGCTCCACCCTATCACGCAGTGGGGAAAATCCTTCCTTGTGCCACCAGTGCCCTTCCAGGGACAATCCAACCTCATCTACATCACCGCTGCCCAACCAACGCGTGTCACGGGTCATGGTGAAGTCACCAAAACCACACGAGAGATACAACCCAACCACTCTCTGCTCTTTGGCACCCAGTCCCCACAGGGCTTGTTCCTCACTTCTGAAGATGGTGTCCAGGTTTTTCTGTTGGGCAGTGGTGAGAACAGCGGTGCAGTAACCTTTGAGCCCTTTTTTGTCAGCATCCCAGACTCCTACAGTTACTGCAACTCCTACAGCGTTGTTGCACTGGAGGGATATGACAACCGCATCCTCCTAGTGGCCAAGACAGCAGAAGCTTCTGGAATACTGCTGAACAAGAGGCCATTAGGGAGTGTGGCATGGCAGCAGATCCCTGGGACAGAATATTCGTGGGTTGGGATAAATTTGGGAAGCGGATTTGGAATCCATCGTGTGGAGCATGAGACAGCCGCCTTTGGGGTGTGGAACGTTGGGATGGGACAGGGGAAGCGCTATGGAGCAGAGGGAGCTTGCGACAGTGGTGAGTGGAGGCGGAATTTGATAGCAATAAATGATATTGAATTATATAGATATCAATAACAGATAATTAATGCAATTAAATTTTATATCTATTTAATATTTAATATAATTAAATTTATATTTAATTATATATAATCATTCAAATGAAAAACACCTCTTAAATAAAAATAATAGCATTGCATAATAATATTATTGTATTATAATAACATATAACATTACATGATAATGTATAATATTATAATAGCAATAATTTTAAAAAATACTAAGACACAAATATATAGGAATAATAGTAAAAACCTAAATGTAATATATTAAATGAATGAATAAGAATGAATGGAGAAGTACATAAATAATACATAAAAATCCCTATCTATAAATATAAACATATTATAAATAATAAATATCAAAGTCTAGAGACAAATACAATATATATACGAGATAACATGTCTGTGACAAATTTACATTTATACATTATTTAGAATCAGATATATTTATTACATTTTTAGTAATTCTGTATGATGGAAGTATATAAGCATTATGTGGATAAATAATTCATATCCAAACAAACATAGAGATAATATATATATTTATAAATAATATAGAAAAACTTATGTGTAACTACAAATCAGATACAAAAGCATGCAAAAGATAAATATATACTTAGACATATCAATAATATAATCAATTAATAGAATTTAACCGTCTGTCACTAACAAACCCACAGACCCCTGCCGGCAGGTGCAGTGCCGGGATAAGGAGAGCTGTCACCTGGACAAGGGCACACCCTCCTGCCGCCACGACTACCTGGGCACCTGCACAGGCTCCCCATCCCTGCAGTACCACACCTTTGATGGGGCCTCCGTATCCCCCCGTGGTGGCTGCAGGTACACCCTGGCCAGGTACTGCGGGGCTGACCCCACCCTGGAGCCCTTCACCGTGGAGGAGCAGCGGAGCAAGGATCAATCCAAGAAGCCATTGGCCAATGTCTTTGTCTATGCCTACAATGTCTCCATCCATGCTGGTGAGGACAAGCCGGTCCAGGTGAGTTTCAGATCCATCATTCCAATAAAATAATTTGTTCCAAGTGGATTAAAATTTCTGGCCGAGTTTAAACTTCAAAAAACAAGGAAAAACATTAAAAAAAAGTGTGAGAGGATAAATCATTGAAATATTGATGTTCACCTTAAAAAATAAGCAGAACTGCCACACCTGTGGAATTTCGGGAATTTTTTCCATTCCAAATCAATTTTCCAGGTGGAATGTGTTTTTTCTTCAATCCTAGTCTCCATACAAACAAGATTAACTCAGAAGATATGGAAAATTATTCAGATTTGGAGTTTGAGCTTTTCTTGGTGTGATGTAGGGCAAAAATTCTAATTTATAATGCAAACTGATTATTCATAAAATCATTTTTCCCTTTGTACATATTTGCTTTTAGTGGGATTGGGAACCACCTGCTGAGGTTTAACCCTCTTCCTCATTTTCCCACCCCACAAGGTTAACAACAAACCCACCAATCTTCCAGCCATCCTGGAAGAGGGAAAAGTCCAGATTTTCCAAAATGAAGGTCGTACCATCCTCCAGACAGATTTTGGGCTGCAGGTGACCTATGATGAGGACCAGGTTATCATGGTGGCAGTGCCCAGCAGCTATTTTGGGGCCAGCTGTGGCCTCTGTGGCAACTTCAATGAGGATATAGATGATGAAGCCATGGTTCCCAATGGTATTCCTGGTGAAGGTGGTGAGGACTGGGCAGAAAGCTGGACAGATCCTTCATGCCAGGAAGACTGTGGAGACCAGGAGACTGCACAGGGCATGGAAGGGTGTGGTGAGTTCATGTGGGGGTCTGTGAGGATATTGGGGAAGAGGGAAGAGGATCTATGTGAGAGCTCAGCTGTGGGTATTAGCCTAGAGCAATGGTGGTAGACATCAACACAATCAATATGTCTTTTCACCCCAAAACATCCCACAATCCACCTACCTACGTAATCTGACCCCAGGTGTCCATAACACGTGGAATTATACCAGCATTTTCCTTGAAGGCCATCCCTGCTTGGTGTCTCACGGACTCCACAACACTTACAGGCATAAACAAAACCAGTGGGGAAGGAATGACCCCAAAATCTACTTGATCTCACTCCTGCTGCCCCAAAACCAGGGAATTGTGCTAAGGTTTTTCCTGAGGGTTGTCCCTGTGGGGGGTATCTTGAACTCCAGTTTGATTTAGGTGTCAACGTACCCAACACCTCCTTTCAGGGAAGGCTTGCATTGGTTGGTTCTCCCTAAAATACTTCTAAGCCCTCCTCATTTGACTTCAGGTGTCCACAACATATGGAATTCCACTGGGGCTTCCTAAGGACCATCCCTGGATGACATCTCACAAACTCTTAAATCCCTTGTAGGCATCAAGGCAACCACCAACCCCAGCACCACCATCTCTGCTTGTTTCCACAACAATCGCTCCTACAAGCTCCACGAGGAATTCTGGGAAGATGGGAGCTGCCAGAAGCGGTGCCGGTGTGAGGGCTCAGGGACAGTGACTTGCAAGCCAGGGGCATGCAGATCCCACGAGAAGTGTGTCATGGTTAATGGCATCGCAAGGTGTACACCCAACAAGCACTACACCTGCATCGGGACGGGTGACCCGCACTACACCACCTTTGACGGGGTGAGGTTTGACTTCCAAGGCTCCTGCATCTACCAGTTTGCTGCTCTCTGCACCCCCAAACCCACCCTGGTCCCCTTCAATGTCACCGTGGAAAACAACCACCGTGGCAGCCGCGCCGTGTCCTTCACCAAGACCGTCAACCTGGAGGTCTATGGCACCATCATCAGCATGAGCCAGGAGCACCCACGCAAGGTCAAGGTGGGCGACCCCTCAAGGAATCCCTTTCATCCCCAAATTACCTCATATTCCCCTTTTTTTCCATTTTCTAATTACCTTCCCCCCGCCCCCAAGTCTTCCTTTTCTCCCGCAAACTACCCTTTTTAATGCCAAATTCTCAATTCTCCATTTTCTCCCAGATTCCCCATTTTTTTCACCCAAATCTTCCTCCAATTCTTCAAATCTCCTTTATCTGCCCAAATATGTTTTTGTGACCAAATATCCCTTTTCACCCTTGGTTTCACAAAAGTTTCATTTTGTCCCCTAAAAAGCCTCTTTGTCTGCAAATTCTCCTCTTTTTCTGATCAAGTACCCTTCTTTTCATTCAAGTCCCCCTTCTATCTGTCAAATACTACTTTTTTCCCCAAAATAACCTCTTTCCTCTAAAAATCCTATTTTCTCAGTCCTCTTAGTTACTCTAAATCACCTGTTTTCCCTGAAATTCTTTTGTCTCCCATGCTTTCCCTTTTTTTCCCAATAACTCCTCCTTTCCCCACTAAATCCAACTTTTGGTTGCAATTTCCCTCTTTTTCTACCAATTTCCTATTTTTCTACAATTTTTACCTTAAATTACATTAAACTTAAAATATATTAAAACCAAATTAAAATATAGAAATAATTCAAATAAAAATACCCAAAAATGTAGATAAGAATGAAAAGCATAAAGATAAAAAATGAAAGCCAGTGAAAAGTCAATAAGAAGAAATAAATGTAAAAAGAGAAAATAGAATTGAAAATATAATATAAATTAAAATTATAATATAAATAAAAATACAAAACCAAAATAAAAAAAACCTACCAAACTATGATTTAAAACCTCTTTTCTCCTGTCCCTCACTCCCCTTCCTGCAGGTGGATGGTGCTTTTGTGTCTCTTCCCTTCACCCACCCCCACTTTTCCGTGTTCTACCGCGGCGTCCATGGCTTTGTCACCACCGACTTCGGTGTCACTGTCACCTTTGACTGGTACAGCTACGCCCGTGTCATCCTTCCCACCACTTACTCTGGTGCTGTCTGTGGCCTCTGTGGCAATGCCAATGGTGACCCCGATGACGACTTTGTCACCCCCGCGGGCCACCGCGCCTCCCATGAGACCCAGCTTGGTGACAGCTGGAAAGTGGGGGACGTCCCCGGGTGCTCAGCTGGTTGTGGCCCAGAGTGCCCGGTGTGTGACGCGGTGAAGGTGCAGCCATACCGCGGGGACAGGTACTGTGGGGTGATCGCCCGAGCAGGAGGACCCTTCCGGGAGTGTCACCGTGTCATCAACCCGGAGCCGTTCCTGCAGGACTGCGCTTTCGATGCCTGTCACTACAAGGGACACCGTGACACTGTGTGTCAAGGTGTCTCTGCCTATGTCACTGCATGCCAGAGTCATGGGGTGGTTGTGGAGACATGGAGGACAGCGGAGTTCTGCGGTTAGTATGGGTGGAATGGGGGAAAATGGGAGCCTCCCTTCCCTCTCTCCCCTCCCTCCCCATTCATCCTTCCTTCCTTCCTTCCTTCTCTGAGGGACTCCCAATCCCTTCGGATATTTCCCTCACTCCCTATTTCCTTTTTTCTCCCCAGCTCTTTCATGCCCCCCTCACTCCCACTATGAGCTCTGTGGGAGCCCCTGCCAGCCCACCTGCCAAACCCCCTCGGTCCCCACCTCCTGTCCTGCATCTCCTTGCTCCGAGGGCTGTTTCTGCAACACCGGTTATGTCCTCAGCGGCTCTGACTGTGTCCCCCGTTCTGAGTGTGGCTGTGAGTACCTTGGTCACTACTACCAAAAGGATACAGAATTCTACCCCTCATGCCGGGAACGCTGCCGCTGTGGCACCAACGGCACAGTGACCTGCCAGGAGGCGTTCTGTGGTGCCCACGAGGAGTGCCGGGTGGAAGATGGCGTGCTGGGATGTCACCCCACTGGTTATGGCCGGTTGGTTGTGTCAGGAGATCCCCACTATGTCACCTTTGATGGACGCACCTTCAATATCCCGGGATCCTGCACCTACATCCTGGCGCGGGTGTGCGAGCCAGCACGACGATTGGTCAACTTCACAGTGTTGGTGGAGCATGAGGCAGGCAGTCACGCTGACCCAGTGCTGATAAGGAGGGTGGTGGTATCCATCCACGGGTACACCGTCACCATGGAGCGGGGACGGAGGTGGGAGGTGATGGTAAGTCTAGAGACTCCCACAGTGATGTGGTGATGATGAAAAGGGTGGTGGCGTCCATCCGTGGGTACAATGTCAACTGTGGGGAGGATACAGTGATTCCCATGGTGACACCATGATTATAAAGAGGGTGGGTGTTTCCTTCCACAGTCACACTGTCTCTGTGGAGTGACAGTTCCAAAGTGTCACACATGTCACCCTATCCCCATTCCAGGTGGACTTGGAGCACTACACCCTCCCGCTGGTGACAGAGGACAAGAACCTCCGAATTGGCCAAGAGGGGAATAACATCATCCTTCACACTGCTGCAGGAATCCGCATCCTCTACAACACAGCCACCTTCCTCCTCATCACTGTACCTGACATCTACCGTGGCCGGCTCTGCGGCTTGGGCGGCGACTATGACGGAGATCCCAGTGATGACTTCCGGCTGCCCAATGGGGCACTGGCGGAAAACACCCAGGAATTTGTCACCTCCTGGAAGGTTCCAGAGAAGGACCGAGCGTGCAGTGATGGCTGCGATGATGGTGTGTGCAGCAGGTGTGATGTCACCAAGGAGGCGATGTACGGCAGGAACGGATCCTGCGGGATCATCCATGACGCAGCAGGGCCATTCCGGGGGTGCCACCCACGCGTTAGCCCTGTGGAGTATTTCACCCACTGTGTCCATGACGTCTGTGCCGCCAGCGGGGACCGCACCGCCTTGTGCCACGCGCTGCAGGCGTACGCCGCTGCTTGCCAAGCTGCTGGGGCTACGGTCGGAGCATGGAGGACAAAGGAGTTCTGTCGTAAGTCAGGGAGAATTTTGTCATTTCAGGTCCTTTTTTCCTCAAAAGCTACATTTTCTCCTGGAAAAAAAACCAAACTAATATCCCTCAAGTTTTGTAAAAATAGTTTTTCAAAGAATTTCCTCCAGCTGGGGAAAATTTTCCTCATTTTAGAAAACGTTGCCTCAGATTTTGAAAAAGTTCCCCTGTGTTTCAAAGAGATCTTCACATTTTGCAAAAATTCCTTTAAGTTTTAGAAAATATTCTCCAGTATTTTAAAAAAATCTTAAAAACTGAAAAAAATAAAATTTCATAAATGTCTTCTATTTTTGAAAGAATTCGTTGAGATTTTAGAAATATTTCCTTCTGTTTAGAAAAAAAATCGTCCCTTTATGCAAAGATTACTTTAAAATTTGGAAGTTCACTCTCAAATTTGTTTAAAACCTTTCAATTGTTAGAAAGGCCTCAAAATGTGAAAAAATTGCTTACCATTTTAAAAAATTAACTAATTTTGAAAAATTCCCCCAGTTTTGAATTTTTTCCTCTAAGTTTGAAAAAAAAATCCTTCAGTTTGGAAAAAATATTTTGCAGAAAACCTTCCAATTTTGCTAAAATTGGAGGAAAAAACCTCGAATTTTTGAAGAAACTTACTATTTTGGCAATATTTATAACATTTTACTGAAAATATTCCAATATGAGAAATAACACCATTTTGGAATGATGCCATTAAATTTAAAAAAAAAAACAGAACAAAAAATTCACACCAATTTTCATAAGAAAAGAACCATTTTTGATAGAAATGCCAAAACTAGGAGAAATACTTGCTTTTTGCAAAAGATGTCGTCAAATTTTAAAAAAACAAACTAATTTTTTTCAGAAAACCTTCACATTTTGACCAAAACCCTGCACAATTTGGAATTGTCCCAACAATGATGTTTTTTCTCTTTTTCCCCAGCCCTGTCCTGCCCCCCAAACAGCCACTATGAGCTCTGCACCCGCACCTGTGATCTCACCTGTGCTGCCCTGGTGGGCCCCGCCCGCTGCAGCTGGGGGTGCTTTGAGGGGTGTCAGTGTGACGAGGGGTTCGTCTTCGATGGGGACACCTGCGTGTCACCCGAGCACTGTGGCTGCCTCCACAGGGGACGCTACCTCAAGGTCAGGTGACAAGGACAGGTGACACCTGAGCCTGGGGACTGGTGGGGTTGGTTTTCTGGGAACCAGGCTGGGGGTTGAGCTGCCCCATGTAGAGGGTTTGGGGTGAACAAAGGACAATTAACGGCAAAAAGGACAATTGTTGGGGGAAGAAACCCGACAATTGGCAAGGGAGTTGCAGGAAAAATGAATTAATAATTGAGAAAAAAGGACAGCACAAAAAATCTGTGATTAGGAGAGAAAAAGTTACTATTAACTGGTTGAGCTGCCCAAAGTTCCCCAAATCCACCCGAATTTCTCACTCTCTAGGGTTTCCCCCTTTGGAATTCAGGAAATTCCCCCAAAATTTGGGAGATTATGCTTAATCTGTGAGATTTCCTGTTCCAGGCAGGTGAGACTGTCACCTTCAACAACTGCTCCAAGGAATGCCATTGTCACCCATCACGGGGACTGGTGTGCCGGGACACACAGTGTCCCCAGGACCAGGTGTGCATCACCCGTGACGGGGCACAAGTGTGTGCCAGGATGGAAGGCCACTGCCAGGTCACACCTGGAGCCACCATGACCACCTTCGATGGTGCCACCGGGCCCCTGCTGGCCAGTGGCACCTACAAGGTGTCAGCCCTCTGCGATGAGGAGGCCCCAGATTGGTTCAAGGTGGTGGTGGAGGTCAGCGACTGTCGTGACACGAACGTCCCCGCAGCCACGGCTGCCATCGTCTTTGTCCGTGAGGGCGTTGTCAGCGTCAATGGCAACATGGAGGTGTGGGTGAGTGCAGCAGGTAAGGGAGTTATGGGTGGTTTGGGTCAATCTAGAGAGAACTGGGCAAAAATCTCTCTAGATTTTGCCTGGTAGTGAGCCACTTTGTCTGGTGTAGACCAATTTTGCCCAATAATGAGCCATTTTTGAAAAAAGAGGAGTGATTTTGGCTCTTGCCAAGCTAGAGCCTTTTGCCCAGGAACAAACTGGCTTTCTATAATGTTTTTATAATTTTCTCTAATTTTCCCAGGTCAATGGCCTCTTCACCCGGCTCCCCACCACCATCTCTGACTCCATCTTTGTAGCATCATCCCCTGAGAATGTCACCATCACCCACCGCTCTGGGATGTCCATCACCATCACCCGGGATGGAGAGGCAACCATCACTGTCACCTCAGGCCTGGCCTCCCGTCTCTGTGCCCCCTGTGGGAATTTCAACGGAAACCCCAGAGATGACCTGAAGCTTCCAGACGGACGTGATGCCCAGAGTGTTGGAGAAGTGGTGGACATGTGGAAATCCCGGGATTTTGCTGGGTGGTGAGTAATTCCTCACTAATTTATTTACCCCAAACTCCAAGAAAATTATGTTTTCCCACTCAGAAATTTGGCAATAATGTCAGTGGGGGAGGGGCTGGGCAGATCCTGGAAGGAGTTTTCCAGTTTCTTTGGTTTCATCCGCAGCGACTGAGGCAGGATCCTGTGGGAACGATCCGGGTAAGCAACTGCTTTGCCAAAAAATGAACCATCTTGCATTATAAGGGGCATCTTTTTGCCCAAAAATGAGATATTTTTCCCAACAAGCCACTTTGCATAGTAAATACCATTTTTCCACCAAAATTAGCCACTTTCCCCCAAATCAGGCCATTGCACATAACGCTGACCCACTTTTGCATAAAAAGACCCATTGTTTGCACATTAATAATCCATTTTGCATAATACTTCCCCATTTTTGCCAAAACTACTCATTTCTGCCCAAAATTAAGTATTTCTTTCTCTTCCAGCCACATCTCCCTCCAGACCCGTCAGGAAGTTGATGCTCCTATCTATCCCATTTGAGGATCCACCTCAAATTCCCCAAAACCTGGGAAAATTCTGGATTTTGCCTCAAATCCATTTTCTCAAATGGATTAAATCTGTGTGGATCCTAATGCCTTGATGTGCCATCCACACCCTGGAACCTACAAATATATCACATTCAGGTGAAAAAGATCCAAATCCCAGTGTTTTTTTCCCATATAAAAATGATATTGCCAAGGGCTGGTTTTGATACATCAGTTAATAAATGCTTCTAAAAGCTTTTTTGGGGTGTGAATTTGAGGATCATTTGCTAAGTTGGAAAATCGGGGTGGGGGGGGGGCCATCATCCCAGTGGGTAGAGATATTTTACCTCTAAATGTGGATCAATATGACCCCCAAGTTTGGGGCATTGGGACCCTTATGTGGGGCATTGCAGTCCCAAAGTATGGGGCATTCTGACCCCAAAGTCCAGGACACTGTGATCCCTAAATTTGTAGCACCATGGCCCCCAGGTCTGGCACATCACAACCCCAAATGTGGGGTGTTTGACTGCAAATTGTAGGGCAATTTGACCTAAAATTGTGTAGCACTGTGACTCTAAGGGTGATATGTTTGACCCAAAGTGCCATGCAATGTGACTTCAAAGAGTGAGGCAGTATGACCCCAAATTGTGGGGGCAGTTTGACCCTAAATCATGTGGTATTTCCAAAATGTGGACATACCATGACCCATAAATTCGTGGCAAAGTGACGCGTAGCCATGGATCATTGTGGCTCCAAAGAGTAAAACACTGTGACACCCAAGTGTGGGGCAATGTGATCCCCAAGCATGAAGTGCTTTTACCCCAAAATGCAGGGAATTCTTACCCCAAAATGTGGCACAATGTGACCCGTCAAGTGTGAGGTGTCTTGACAGCAGAGTGTGGGACAATGTGACCCAAGAATGTGTGGCACTGCAACCCCTAAGGGTGGGGCATGTTAACCCATGCATAGGGTACTGTTACCCCGAACTATGGGGCATTCTGACCACAAAATGTGTGGTATTTTTCCCCAAATTGTGAGACACTGTAGCCTTTAAGAGTATGACATTATGACCTCCAAGTGAGGGCCCTTGCAACCCCAAAGAGTGGGGCAATGTGATCCCAAAATGTGGGATGATGTGACAAAAAATGGGGGGTACTGTTACCCATAAATGTGGGGCACTGTGACCCCTTTGTGAGGGACACCCTAACCCCAAAATGTAGGATATAATGACCTTTAAGTGTGGTGCATTTTGGACCCCAATTTTGGGATGTTTTGATCTGAAAATGGAGGACCCTAAATTTTGCGACAATGAGACCAAAAAGAATGGGACAATATGATCCCCAAATTTGAGATGTTGTAACCCCAAATTTCAGGGCATTGTGGCCCCAGTGTTTGGGGTGCTGTGCTCCACACTGTGACCCTCCCTCCCCGGTCTCCCCCCTCCGTGCTGAACTCCCCCTCTCTCGCTTCCCACCTCTTCTTTCTGTTTATGCCCCATTCTCACTTGGATTTTTGACCACCCAGACTGTGGGGTGGGGACTTGCAATTCCATCTTATTTACCTCCATGGGAGCAGGATATCCCACTTCTCTCACCCTGCCTTGGGAAGTCCCCAAATCTCTGAATTATTGCCTCAAAAATAACAACAAAACCTTGGCAGTGGGATGCAAAATTCCCAGAAATACAGGAGGATCTGGCAGAATTCCCAGGTATTTTTGCAACAGTTTGGAGACAGCAAGAAGCCCTTGGAATTCTTCTGAAATAAATGCTCCAAAAATAAGCACAAAAGTTTCTAAATTTTTTTTTTTTTGCCATTTTGCCCCCTCAAATTCTGGCTTTTTTGGGGTAGTGGATGCATTTTTGTGGGAAAAGCTGGTATGCAGGTAATTTTCAAGGAGCATATCACAGGACTGGGGCTTGTCTGGGGAGTGGGTGCCTCAGTGTGGTGGGAGGGGTTTGAATTCTTTTGGTGTGACTCAGAGTGGGAGAAGGTGTTGGGGTCAGGAGGGATTGGGAGAGAGGTTTGGGAACAAGGGGTTGGTGTGCTCCAGGTGCATAGGGGGGTCTTGGGGTCCCCCAGCGTGCGGGAGGAGGTTAAGGTGAGGGGCCAGCAGTTCTTCTGGGCTCTGGATGCCCTGGGAGACAAAAGTCAGCTGGCACATTTCAAACGTTATGTTGCTCAAGTATTCCCACATTCAATCAATATTCAACCATTATTTTCGCAGTTATGTTTTTTTATTTGATTTTTGTATGATACAACAACTTTAAAAGGGTTTTTTAATTGCCTTTTGAGTCAAGAATGAACATAGTCACATTTTGCATAAGAATTCTTGTCGCCTTCACCATGATCTCCACAGGTGAAAGGAATTTTTATTTTAGAAACATGCTAGTGGTCTGACTTTTCTTCGTTTCTTTTTTTTGGTCTTAATTTTTTTTCAACTATTAAAAGATTTTCAGTCACCTATTTATGGTCTGTTTTGAGCCCTGGAACATCTAGACTGTGGAGGATGTCTCAGAAGCCTTTTTAGGTTGTTGTGTTGAAAAGATCAATTGCAATATATCAAAGGTTGATCAATATTTTGTCTTTTCCTCAGAGACAAATGCATTTAACTTTTCTTGGTGTTTTAATGGACAAGAACTTCACTGACATACAGGGGTTGATGGTAACTCTTAAATCATCCTTATTTGATAATTTACTCTGTTTCAAGTATTTTTATAGCACAATCACAATAGATGCCCAAGCCTCATGGAGAATAAAAGCTGTTGCTTTAAAAGCATTAGGGAGTAAATTGCAATCTTTATTTAAAAATTAAAAAAAGAGAAGATTCCCTTAAAATAAGACCAGGCAGAGCGTACACATTCTATGTGGTGTTTTGCCACCTGTTCAAGCCAAATATCCTGCAGTGGTTTTCCAGGAGAAAAAGCTCTCTAACTCAAAAGTACAGCCAATTGTTTCTACATCAAAGACAAAATGCAGTTAGTTTCTGCCTGAGCCTGAGAAAATTGCTCAAATTAAAACAAACAAACAAGTCTCTCTTTGTTTTGTTGTTTTTATTTACTTTCCTTTTGCCTGCAAGCGCTGAGATTTTAATTCTTTTTTTTTTTTTAAGATCATGCACTAGCTTTGGCTGCAAGGCCACGATTTAATTTACTCCTTAGTTGCAGCCCAATCATTCAAACTTTCAGCAAATCAAAAATGCCACCTTAAGCTTCCACTGAAAACCTTGTGGGAAAGTGGAAGTACAACTTTGATAATAAAGCACAGAAATACAAAGAAAAATATGTGAATATCACTTTTTTCCTCACATATTACCTAAAATATCATCAACCTTTTTGTCTACCTACTCGTCAGACAAACTTAATTTAGGGAAAAAAGATATAATAGGTTGCTGCAAATCAGTATTATCTTCTCTCCCTGAATTCGTCAGCAGATCTATCCACAGATCTGTCAGCCAGGGACTGGTGGTGACAGCGATGGGAGCTCGCAGGAGATGGCACATGGAATCACAGAGCCATGGAATGGTTTGGGTTGGAAGGCACCTTAAAGCCCATCCAGTCCCACCCCTGCCATGGACAGGGACACATTCCACTATCCCAGGTTGCTCCAAGCCCCCCCTGGCCTTGGACACTTCCAAAGATGGGGCAGACACACATTCTACCCTCATTTTTGGACTCCCAATGAGTCCCAGGCCTGTGTTTTGCTCTAGGATCCATGATTCTTGGCTAGGGTTTCAATTTTTCAACAATCTTTTTTATTTGATAGTTCCACATACCCTCCCTGTGCCAGGGGAGGGCAGAGTCCCAGCAGAAGCAGGGCACCTCCAGCTCGTACCCCTGTGCCATGGCACAAGATCTGTGCTCTACTTTCAGAGTATTTCCACAAGCAAAACCTATGAAGATTACTTCTGAACCACAGAGAATTTATTTTCCCCTCAGTGGAGAACTTTTCACTTAAACTAAGCAGACAACTTCCCTTTTGCAAATGAAGGGGCCCAGGAGCAAGCCTAGCTCCTGTCTCAGAGACTGGGTCATCTCTACAGTCATTTTCTGCCTACAAATTCTACAATAAAAATGTCAAAGATATTTTCTTTCTGCAAAATAAGCCTACATGTTTAGATATGTAAAATCTTTGTAAAATTCCTATCTATGAAAGTGGATGCATTTAAGAATGACATTGTTCATTATATTGATCCCACTATGGGAAAGAGAAGCAGGTGTAAAGATGTGGCGGATCTGGATGGAAAAAGACAAGGCCAGATCATGGAAAAAGGAGGAAATTATGGCCCTGCCCCATATATCAATGTGATTTGGCACTGCCAAGTCTCAGCCCCACCAGAGCTGAGATAATATTCTGGAAGTGGTGCCTTACCCAGTCCTAATATTGCAAATAACAAGAATTGAGAGCAGGCTTTTATGCTAGCTGAGACAGAAACAGGGGAAGATTTTACTCCAGTGAAACTGTGATGGAAGTGTGTTCTGTGTGAGTAAACCGTGATCACTTGCCAACAACACCTGCTTTCCACAACTGCATCCTCCCTGCAGTCTGCCAGCAAACCCTCTCCTTCTGCCTCTGCCTCCAGCCCTGGCACGACAGAGAGCTGGCAAGGCAGTGAGTAAGGCTGAAGTTATAATCCTATTATGTTTTACAAAGTCTCACACAGTTTTGGGCAGTGCTTTCAGGCTCTTTGTTGAAGTTGTTCAATAATGTCCTCAGAGAGCAGAGCTAGGAATTATAGATCCAGCACCAATTGCAGGCAATAGCGTCAATGCAGAAAAAGCTCAACGGGTGCCTTGCTGGTAAAGCAGAAGAGGCACTGGAGTGCGCATAAGTTGTTCAAGGCGGGAGCTGAGCCTCTTAATTAAAAAAAACAAAAAACAAAACAAACTCAAAAGTTTCCTTTTCAATTGATGAACTGTGTGAAGGAGGATGGAAACTAGACATGGAAAACAGAGGAGGAAAGGTGTGGAGAACTGCTGGAACAAAAGGGCAAAGCACCAGGAGAGCTCATCACAGGCCCCTGAAAAGGAGCTTCAGCTTCTCCAGCCCTGAATACAGTGAAGAAAGGAGGGGCAAGAGAAGTGGGAATATCTCTCAAAACAAGAATAAGCCATATTTTTAGCCTGCCTTTCACTGCAGGGAATATGTCCCCTGCAGCTTCTAAATCAACATTCTGATGTTCTGTCATGGAAACCCCCCTCGGTGTGTTTCGTGCACAGCAGCACCTTGCAACTCTGCTGTCACCAAGGCCACAGGGACCCCTCTGGGGCTCAGTTAAATGCCCGGTTTCTAAAGGTGCTCTGTTGTGTTTTCGCCGCAGCAAGAAGGTGTTTAGAGATATCACAGGCTGTATCCCTCCTTATTCCCCAGGGTCTAGGGAATAAAGTAAAAATCCCTGATAATTTGTAAATACGTTCCTTTGCCAGGCGCAGTAGCGTTTCTTCTGCACATCCCCTTTTTTCCTGAGAGGGAACGGAGTTATGAACCACAAAGAGAAGAAAGCAATATAAATTTCTTTTCCTACCAATAGATTCTGTACCACCCTTGGAGTAATTTTGGCAGTCCTGAATCCATAGCAACTCATACAGGACTTGATTCAGTCACAAATCCAAAACCTGTGGAGATAAACCTTCAATTTGAGAGTGTTGGGATAGGATCTTGCAGCAATAACCTCATCTGCCTCTCTCTCCTCCCACAGTACAGCTGAATAAATGTGTATAGATACTTCTTATTTGCTTGTTTACAACTATTTCTCAGAGCACTGAGCTATGCTTCACCCATTGTTGGGAATCAACAGGGAAGTGGAAGGAGGAATTGTGTTTCTGTGCCAGTCTACACATTTTACTGCTTCTTCAAGATAAAGGAAACAAGGATCTGTCTGTCTGCCTGATGCAGAGTGTGATTCACACACCTATTACAACAGAAACACAAAAGCCATGTAGTGGTAAAGCCAGTATAATTAAAACTGGGTATAATTAAAACAATTGGCTGATGACAGACATTACAGCCCTGCACAGCTATTCTCAAAGGAGAATTTACACCGTTGAAAGGTACCTTTTTGGCAGAGCAATCCTGCTCTGTAGATTTAATTAAAACCCACAGAGATTTTTATGTCATATGAATCAGAAACTTTTGCAGAAGCTTTAGTAAGCAAAGTAACAAACTTTGTGTTATGGTCACCCAGCCAGTTTCTGCTGCCCAAACAGCAGACTGTGATGGCTGCATAGGGAAATAAATGAGCTTATGGACATATAAGACTTTCTTCATATCTGAAAATGATTAAGAAATGTCTTAGTATGACTGAGAGAGAAATTTACCAAAAAAAAAAGTGCTTCATTCTCCCAGAAAGGGCACAGTTAATGAAAACAGAAAGGTAAAATTTTCAGAAAAGCATCAAGAAAATGCTTGCTTTTTTTTTTTTTTTTTGAATCCAGAAAGAGTGATATTTGTGGTAAATCCACATGGCAAATGATATTCATATTTTATCCTACCTATTGAGATTAGAAGTGCAACGAAAGGACAAGTTAATGCAGAACCACAGGTGACCCTGCTGCTGACAGCCTCAGCAGATGCAGAAAATGAATCCCTGTCCTGTACGTCCCTACAGAAACACTAAAGGGCCCTGCTTAGTGCTTAATGCCTTTCTGGCCTGCTAAAAATAAATCAGCATTAATTCTGTTAAGGAAAAACTGCCTTTCTTTCGAGGAGTGAAACAAGGAGTCCTGCTTCAGGTAGCAGGGAAAAGAAGAGAAGCCTCCCAAAGAAAAGCCACTGAATTCCTCAGTGAAGCCATGTGGTCCAACAAACCACAGCAGCAGATACACACTGATAGAGGAAAATGTATGCAGCACCAGTGATCAACAGATATAGGTTTCATTCTTTACACAAGAAGAGTTAAGCAGCAAAACAAAATCACAGCAATGAGGCAGTTCAATAAGAGTCCATTACAGCTCAGTAGAATACTCAAATGATTCTCCCACAGAAGAACCATTCCAGCATGATTATAAACCCCAAAGCCTTTCTGAAGGCTAAATCAGGTGCTTCAGGAGGAAACCAAGTCACAAGCCAGGCAGGGATGAAAGGGCTGCTCTGGTGTCCCTCTTCCCACCACATGCCCAGGAGCACCTGCCTCAGTGCCAGCAGAAGAGCAGTGTCCCTGGTGCAGGACAAAAGGAATTTTTCTCACACATTCATGGGCTCTGAAATACCAGCTGTGATCCAGTGGCTCTGATTTTTATGGCACACACCTGTTGGAATGATACCAAACTCCAGCCCAGACACTGTGACTCAGAACAGATGCCAATGGCTCGCTCCTATTGCAAGTGGTGCAGCCTTGTTAAGCATGAGAGTGGAAGGGGGAAAGGGGCCAGGAATTGCTGCGGTGTGGTGAGAAAGTGGGCTGGATCAGCCTCTGGGGTTTTGCAGAGGATGGCACATGTCATAGAGAAATAACCACAAGAGGAGCAACCTAAGCCAAAACACTTCATATTTGCCCCAAGCTAGAGACAAAGCACAGCTCCCATGGCTCAGAACGACTGGGTTGTGTCTGTGGCCATGTCTGGACGTGTTGATGAATACCCTGTCTCTCCAGAGAAGCAAATCACATATTTCTTTAAACTGCTCTTTTGACCCTGCAGAGGGAAATGACCATGTTTTTAACGCGTGCATCATGAAAGTCAAACCATTGTCTTTCTGTGTGTACCATTTTTTTCTCTCTTTGAAATAACTGCAGTTTTCATTGTGACTTGGACCAAGAACCTCAGAGTACCACTGGACCATCACCCTTAGGCAGCTGGTAAAATCCACAGCCAGGGCAAATCCAGCATCAAACACATTTCAAAGGCACCTTACAGCACAGATTTAACTAAAACATGTGTACAGAATCTGCTAATCTTTCACTTGCTAATCTGCTAATCTTTCACTTAGCTGGCACATGCTAAAAGGAGCAGCTGTGGTCTCGTGTAGTCTTTGTGACACAGGTTATATGCCAGTGATCTTGTATTAAACATAAAGAAGAAGGAAGGAAAGGAAGATAAAAGAACTTTATGCATAAGATTAAGCAACTGGGATCTCTAAAATTCCCTTTATAGAGCAGGGCTAATGGGATTGTTTTTTGTGAAAGCAGGAGGCAGCACAGGCTGAGCTGTCTGGCCCAGTGAGCATCTGGGGCAGCTTGTGCACCAGGGTTAAGTCATGCAGCCTGTACTTCCACACACCAGTTCTCCTAGGTATCTGCTTGTTACAGACCTGACTTTTATTGCATCCACAAGCTCAGTGTTTCCCTGACAATCTTGGGGAATGACTCGTATCACAACCTGAGTGCAAGAGGTACAAATCTCACAGACTGGCCATGGAGGAAAAAAACTGTGAAGGGCAAATTTTATCCAAATCCCTGGTGGTCAGGAGGCTGAGAAGGACATGAGCACTGTGAATGCAATTGAAACCTTCTTTTCATGCAGGACATAAATAATTTAAGCAAATAAATCAGAGTGATGGATGGTTGAAAAATACCTGGAAATAGGTGTCTTAGTGCTGCAGTGGAAAAGCCCCTCAAACAATATTTATAAGGAACCTCATGGATATAGTTGGCTATGAAATTTTTCATATTTTGCTGGGCAATTCTCCTAAACTTGGTATGAATATTTTTATTGCTCTCACCCTCTCATCATTTAAGACTAATATTGAAAATTTTATCTGCATTGAATCCTTCTCCCTGCTAAAGCAGTTTGCTATGTAAATATTGCCTTCAGCTGCAGAAATCAAAACCTGTCCTCAGCAGGATTGAGTTGTCCCCACCTTGTGCAGATATAACTTGTGCCTGCCACCAGCCAATGTGCCCAGGTGAGACACCTGCTAGAAGACTGCAAAAAAGGACAATGTTTTCTTTATCCCTGCGATATCTGAAGCATCCATTGACAAGAGAAACTAAAAAGTTTGCAAAATTCAGTATGAAGAAGGACTGGGCTACACAGTTGTTATGGATTGAGATGTTGAAACTCTTGGAGAAATTGAATAAAAATTGTATTTTCAAGACTTGTCATTCATTATTATATTCAGCAATCTTTAGGTCCTTGACTCTCAAGCCTGATGCACCCCTTTGTATGTGTAATGAGTGTACAAGGAAAGCAGATACTTTGTAATTTTCAGAATTAAAGAGAACCAATAATTACATAATTTATTGAAAGCCATCTAATAAATATACTGCTCTGATGTTTTCTGCATCATGTCTATAATTATAAATAAATAGCAGATTTCATATGCCCTTCTTAGAATAGCAAAAATGGCTAAATACTGAACAAGCAATGTTTTCCATTCAAATCCTAGAGCTTTTACAGTTTTGCCATGTGTGGTGGATTTTACTTATATAGGAAATATTATTTTTTTAAGTGTTGTTTATTTTTTTCCATAAAAATGTGTGGGAATATATGGTCTCAATAAAAAAAAAAAAAAACAACTAGGAAAATGTGTAGGCAGAAACATGGGGTTTTTTCCCCTTATTGGCACATGTAATATTTTTTTTATTATACAATAGTTTCAAGAGAGGAAAAATTTCCAATTTGGGAGCAAAACAGGGCAACCTGTCTTTAACTGATCAAGTATACATTCAAAATAATAACTAAGTGCAAATGTTTCCAGGAATTTAACAGCTCTGAAACTAAAACTGTGGTGAACATTGGTTTGGGATTTTTTTTTTTTTTTTAAACAGATTTAGGTGCTGCTTTCCAGCAGTTTCCAAACAAACAAACTGACCCAAATCACCGATTCAGAACACAGGATTTCAAAACTGCAAAGCAATCTGCCACAACGTGGAGAAACCTGACCTGGGAAGTTGTCTGGGCTCTGAGGGCAGGTGAGAAAGATCTATTGGGAGCCAGGAGAAGAAGGGACCAAGGGGAGGCAGAAGTTTCAGATTTCCATGATGGGAAGAACATCTGTGACTCCTGGAAAAACTATTGAAGTTTAATTTTGTGTTAAATTGAGGACATTTGGTCTTCCAGGAATAGCACAGGGCACATAGGTAACCTTTCCCACTCAATGGCTGGGGAAAAAAGCCTCCGTATCTATAGCAAAATACAAATACTTTCATAAAAACACAAGCAAGTGAATGACATTTAATTCCCACATTTTAATTCAAAATGTGGGAAATATCTCATGCAAAACTTGTAACTGAACATGACCTTTACTTTCCCAGCAGATGTTATCCCAGCTTTTTTCTTAAAGTTTGCTTAGAATGTGTCTGGTGCCTGTGGTGTGCAAGAATCCATTGGATTTAAAGACATGGATTTAAACTATGCTGTATTATCCCAAATTTTGTGCTGAGCTGTCAAGCAAGCACCCACAATTTTTGTGGGAAATGGTGCTTGGATTGATGTCTGTTTGGCTGTAGGAACACACTGGGAACTCAAAGACCCCATCAGTATGTGCAGTCATGGCAACTGAGAAATTTGGTGCATTCAGAGGAGCAAAATAACCATATCAACACTTCCCCTGCCTTTGAAAAATGTGTTTTAAAGGTCAACAGGCCAAAAAAGAATACTTTAGAATATGTTTAGCTGAGAAACCTATGCAAATTGTGTGTGGTAATTCATAGCTGAAACCTCTAAATGTCTGAAACCTCCCTGTAATGACTCCCTTAGCAGGCACAATTCATGTCCTTTGTGCATGTGCAGGATGGGGAAGTGTCAACTTTTGCTTTGTGTCTTGTATAACCATCGTATATCTACACATTGCCATGCAGTGCAACTTTAGCCCTGAGGTTCTGGAAGCTGAGAGTGAAATTTAGACTGAATATACACCAATAAAAATTGCAAAATAGAAGTGCAAGGCCAAAAGACAGAAATTAATAAATTAAGAGCATATGTCACTGAATTAAGTTGCCACAGATGTTGTAAGGAAAGAAGGAAAGGGGAAAAAGAAAAAGAAAAAAACCTTGACTAACTAAACAAACCCCCTCCAAGAAAAGCAACAAACCAAACCAAAACAAACAAAAAAACCCCAAAACAAAACAAAACAAAAAACGAAAACAAGAGGGAGATGGAGACAGGAAGAAATAGTAGTATTTCCAGTTTTCCATCTTCACAGGTGTTCCAGATGTGTGAGATATATTCCATGTTTAGAAGGGAAGAGAAAATAAATCAAGACAGGTGATGCACAGAGACAAAAAATTTTTCAAACTATGTTCTCTAATAAGAGTGTTCAGAACTTGACCTTATTTCTACAAGTTAACATTAGGAGTGAGTAGAACTTAAAAAATATCCCCCATCTCCTTTGAGATTTTGAGCCTGTCAAGAGCATAACATGCAAAAACATACATTTTCCAAATGAGGTGACACTGTGCCATGTGACAAAATAACTTAACATGATGGAAAAAATAATAAAAAATAAATTATAGAAGGCAACTCTATTAAAAGTTAAAGGAAAAAAAAAAAATTTTAAGCTAGCTGTTCTGAATGACATCACACAGAGATGACACCAAATGCTTGGCCAAGGTGGAAGTGTTGGCTCTGGTGCCTCCCAACAAATCCTCTCCAGTCTCCTGACCTTGTTTTGATGTGAAAAGTCAGCTTTGGAAGAAATTGGTTTGAGGAGTCTGTTTGGGAAGAATGGGAATATTTTTGATCAGTCTGTCTCTCTCAATGGCATCACAGTCCTGATGAGGAGGAGCAAGGTCACTGAGGAGAATGTGTCAAGAGGCAGAGCAGTGACCCTGGGCAGTGTGTGCTGTGTCTGTATGGCCAGAAATGTGGAGACCACAATTCACCAAAATCAGAAGCAGAATGGGATACATCTGGTAGATGAGAAAAATGCAGCTACTTTTGGAAGGAATAGGTGCAAAATGCTTAAAAAACCTGAAAGGCCACTGTGGCACTCTGGTGAGTTTGTGATGAATGAGTTCCTGTTGTAGATTCACCTCCCTAAATCCTTGGTCCTCTTACTTCCTAAAATGGGATCTTTTGTCTCCAGATTCCATTTGTTATTTTTGCAATAATGTTGTTTGTGTTGGAAAAATGTTTCTGTGGAAAATCTGTGGATCATCTCCACTGGTGTCACAAAGTGATGGGAATTTGGCTTCCATGGCGACGACTCCAAACCCCAGCAGTATCCCATAGTCATGGGACCTGGAAGTTCTCTGGGTTTGGGACTGGAGAGTGACATGGGGACATTACACAAAGTAATCCCAGGAGTGCTGGAAAGTCTGTCACTGTCTCTAAAAATAGAGATGACAAGCAGGATTCTCTCTTAGGGAGTTTAAATCCTTGATTACAGCAGATTTCAGAAGGATAAGTTGTTACTATGTAGCTGAAAAGGAGGGAGATTTCTAGGACAAATCACTTATTCAACTAGCAAAAAGGCTGAGAAGACACATTTGTGCCAATTTCAAGCAATTTATATTTAATAAAGACTTGTGGCTGGTTTTGGTCTCAGTCTTAAGCAACTGTGTTCAACTTAATTTGTCTTCGTTTAAAAGCATCTGTTTTAGAGTGCACTCCCTGAATTGCCAAGCCACAATTCTCAGCCAGAAATGAGAAATAAAACAATACAAATACAGCCTCATCTGAATGAGTCCAAGGAAAATTAATCTATCGGCGTAAGTTACTTTCATTTGAACAGCAAACTGTCGATACAGCACACTCTGTAGAAATGCATAATGTGTCAATATCCACTTTTCTTCAAAAAAGAGAATCTATCTTTCTATCACACTAAGCATGGTAACTAACTGATTTATGCTCTGGCATTGAATCCTATTCTATTCTAATTCCACATAATAAGTAAAGGAATAAAACTGATTAATCAAGTGCTGGATTAAAATGAGTATCTCTGTGGGTATTGTAAATCTGCCATTTATTACAGTACATGGCTCTTTTATTCCAAGCTGGCTCTTACACTCTATCTTTGAACCATTTTTGTCCATAGAGAAATTTTTGCAAACATTAACACAAGCAATGAGTTAGTCCGAAGGGCCACGAGTTCATGTTTCCTGAGAAGGCCACTGAAGGGCCGTACCAGAGATGACCTTGCACTGATGCCCATCAAGCTCAAAACCAACTTTAGGCATTTTATTGCATTTTGACGGTCAAGGGACTGCATTGTCAGACATATTAATATGAATTTTGTGGTGAAGTTGGATGAATTTGACAGCGTTTAGTGCTTCTCATTGGAGAAATGGGATGATGGCGCACTGCATCACTTCAAAGCCATTATGTCAAGAAGTTCTCTGTGTCAATACTGTTCTGCATCCATTTCCTTCGTGTGAAATGATAATTTAAACACTTACAGGGCTCACCTTTTCCCCTACAGGGCTTTGTCTGCTCATGTCATTTCATACAGTAATGAGGACTAAATACACATGGTGTCATGCTGCACTGGAAAAAAAATGAAGGCTCATTCCAGGGAGTGATGCCTAGAGCAGAGGCATCTTAGCCTTACATTTCTAGCACATGGAAAACCAGGAGCTGCCAAGTTGCTCCCTCTTTGTATTTTTCTACTGCTTGCCCAAATGAACTGTTTAACTTTTAACAGGAGAGCATCTGCAGGTGTATTTCTGCTCACACACACAGAAATGACTGATGACTTCATGTATTCGAGCATTTATGAAATATAAACCCCCTAGCTAAGAAAATTCAATGAATGATTTTGTTATTTTTTCATTTTCCATTTTTAATTTTGTTTTTGCTTTTTTTCCCCCCTTTTTTCTCTTTTTTTCTTTTTTTTTTTTTCTCCCAGAAATATAGGATTCTGGCTATATCATTGAGCCTTTACTGTCTACATTCATGGTCTGCAAAGGCAAGGTATGTGTGTTGTGGCATACGAAGAGGAGGAGGAGCTGCAGAACAGCCACTTGTGGGACATAGGAGGGGGTTGTTTGGGCTAATTTGGCCAGAATTCAGCACAAACTCTCCTGTAAAGTTAATGCTTCAGTTCGCGGCTGCATGCATAGTGGATCTTTACATCTGACTGGAGCTTTGGGAACTCTAAAGGCATAACAGAACAAGAATTGAGAGCTATCACAACCACCATGATGCAAGAAACCTGACCACTAATAGAGGGATTTTTGCCTCTCCTCCAAATCAATGTTGCTTGGCATGCAATCCCGTGTTGTGGGCATTATTTGCCACTGATTTATATGGAAATCCAATAAAACTATAAAAGAAAGTCCTTTAAGACCAGATTGTGAATGGCTGAAAATGAAATTACAGGGAAGGGAAAGAAAGGAAGGCAAAAGCTTTGTTAGGAAGAATATTTTTTTTCTGTTTTCTGAATTTTGGTGCAGGTGGAGGAGACTCTGAAGCTGGCATCAGTGGTGCCACTAGGTCACTGTGACACCAGCAGCAGAATGGGGATACACTGAAGCTGGTCACAGCATCCTCTGCACCCAGAGGAGCTGGCAGTCCATCCAGTCCATCCACTGCCCTCACAGCCCTTTCCTGAACAGTGGGTGGCTCTTCCTCCCCTCTGGGCTCACTGAACATGTTCAGCCCTCTCCACCAACACCCTGTGGCAGCCAGAACATCCACATAACACTTTTCCTCTGCTCTGACTGGGCTCACCTAAGCCTCCATCAACAATAATTGCGCATGAAAATGTAAAGGGTGATTTTCCATGACAGCCTGAACTCATGACTTTGGATTTTGTCTTCTGCCAGCTCTTTTTGCCAGTAAAACTGGGTTACTGAAGTACCTCTTTGAGGAAGTGGAACAGGCAAGAATTTAGGGTGATACCATAGCCAGGTGACTTCTGAACTGTTTTTAGAAAGCTCTGAGCACCAGCCTGGTCTGATAACTTGATCCTCATTCCTACCGCAGTCTCAATGAACACTTAAGAGACTAGATTTTCACTAAGAATGGTGTTTCACATGAAAAAAAAAAGACATTTATTTTGTTCCTCTTTAAAGAGTTTGCTCTGTGTATTTTCTTGAGGGATTCATTATCAGGATTTAATTAAGAAACCCCCCCCCCCACTGACAGGACCTTTCTCAGGTGCAGTTTGAGGACACAGTTTTTTCAGTATCATTTTCTGAAGCAGAAAACAGTAATTGTTCTTTTCTTGTCAACATCTTGAATTGACAGGGACAGATTTCACCTCTTATTAAATGTATTCCTTTGGACACAGCTACTGCCTCCACCCCAACAGGAGTGAAAATTAAAACCAAAATGAGATAAATGCAAGATGAGATCTTAATGAATACAAAAAGCAGCACATATCAATTATATTGGCCAAGTCTTAAAATGTTTGTTTCTCAGTGCTTAAAACTATGTTCTCCTGACCACTGGGGTTTTGGAGGAACTTCAGAACAATGAGAGGTTTGTGTTTGTCCTCACCAGGCAATTTCTTGCTGACTTCAGCTGTCCCTCTCTGGATCCAGCGCATACATTTTCAGGTGTAAGGTGCTTTTGCCCTCAGGTCTCATAGCATGCAGAGATTTTCCTTTTGGTACACAAATGGAATATCAATTAGGATTTTTCTCTTCCAAGTAGTTTATTTTTTAATCACAGGCATTCACATTTTTTTCTTCCCTGTACATTACTTTTTTTCATACAGCTTCTAGAAGTGCATAAAGGAAAAATCAAGATCCAATCAGTGTGGCACCATTTCCTTCAGCTTTTAGCTTGTCTAATGCATTTATTTGTCCTACAATAGGGAGTAGTTGTCTTATGAGGGTAAAATGAAATCTTCCCTTACAAACCCTAACTTTTTTTAACTTCTAGAGTTATTTGCACACTAAAAATACTTTTTATTATTACATGTAAACAGAGCAAATTAAAAGGCAGAGTGTCTCACAATACAAATGTGACTCTCTTTTTAAATTGCCATTTCAGTCCTCACATTGAAAAGTGCAATGTGAGTCTGGCTCTGACTGTTTTTGCCACACAGTGATCCAATCAGAAAAACCAATGTAAATAAACAATAATCAAATGTCTCTTAAGAAACACTTAATTTTTTATTATTATTCTTCCAGAAACAAGTCATTCAGTTCACCACAATGGTTTTTCTTTTTTAATTTGCCGCTTTTTAGCAAGTGAATGGCTCAAGGATTGATTAGCTGTATTGCCTTCTTACATGCATAACCACAGCTGATCATGGGAAAACTTTATACACTGGAGGTTGGTTTTTTCATTATGTTTTTTGGGAGAAAAAACCCAAAGGCCATTATTTACCATTTCAGAAATTCTTCTCTTGATGAACCCTGCCTCTGTACACTGAACAAGGTTTTCAGCTTGAAATGACAAACACAATTTTTAATGCCGACCTTTTGAAAACCACAGGTTTCCCGTAGCTCCTTAACACACTAAATTTTTATTTTTATCTGGGTGAAAGCAGATTGCTCTTGGAAAGAGAAAACTGCAATCTGTCCCCTGGCATTTTCATGGCTTGTAGGGCTTGATGTGAACTGCCAAAATGGTTAGGGCTTCTCTGAGGAAGTAAAAAGAAACACTGATCTGGGCTGAATGCCTGCAAATACCCATGGAAGAAATGCAGCCTGGATAATAGGCTGGAATTGCTATGAGAAACACATGACATTTTGGATATAAAAACACAGGCTTTGTTCTTAATGAGAACCTAATCAGGTAGCTAATAAAACTGGCTTAGCATTCAGACATGCATAAATGAAACAACTGCTCTTACATGGCACAGAGACAGGGAGGATAAATCTGCATTTCATGCTGCTGTGAGCAACCTCAGAAACACCTTGTACAGGAAAAGAGAATCGTCACAGACCGAAAACTGGGGCCAGCCAGACTGCAGAAATAGCCCATTAGTTAATGAAGATGCTTTTAAATTCTTCATCAGAACAAACATCTCCAGAAACCATGGAAACTCTTTTTACTAATTAGTACACATTCACCTTTTCTCTCAAGCCTCGCTCTTTGTCCTGCTCTCATTGTCAATTCACACTGGCTTTCTATTGCTTCTCTTTTTTGTAATTCACAGATGAGTCAAGTAAATACATATCACCATCATATTTTTCATGTTTTTAATTAGTTAAAAAATTATTTTGAATGTATAAAATTTAAAAGAAAATAAATAGTTTGTGGTACACAATCAGCCTCACTGCTAGTTGGATCTGGAGCAGGGACCTGTAGCAACCTCACATCTGTCAGACACTGCATCCAACAGTTCTAACAGAAACTACTTGTATTTTTTAGTTACATGTTTGTGAGATGCTAAAAAACTCCTCAAATCCATGCTTTCATGGAAAGAGACATAAAAGAGAGAGCTTCACTTCACAATTTCCTAGAGGAAATTTCCCCTGAGATGATTACAATTGTAAGTGCCCAGGATGAGAGGAAGCTGTGCTTGCCTTATCCTCCTGCTTTGGTCTGGGAGCTGAAATGGATGCTGAAGATCTCCCCAAAAAGAGGATCTCTGGCAAAAAGCTCTAGAAACTGGGATGGGGGGGGGAGGGGGGGGAAGTGATTTTATAGAATAACTAATTTCTCCAAATAGCTTCCAAAATCCTGTCAGACTTGAAATGAAGAAACTGTTTTCAAGTGGAAAAAAGAAAAGTCAGTGATCATGAGTGGAGGAACAGAAGGGAAACCTCTGTACTGGAAGATTTTGCGTTTGCCAAAAGCATAATGTGTCAGACTTGCTCAGATAGGGAATGGAGACGGCTTCTCTCAGTGCAGAAAACTCTTTTGTGGAGGAGAGCCAGCTGTGAGGAATTAAGTCTGACCATAGGCTGGGTGTTCTTTACCAGCCACGAGCAGAGATCTAACGCAGTGGTGATCAAGGAAAAAGGATTAACAGTTCTGGTAAGTATCAGAACAAAACCCTCTGTTTGATTTCTGGAGAAAGCTCATTTCTCAACAGCATAAACAAAAATGACGCTGGCAGCCAGTTCACTTCTTCCCACTCACAGCTGGGCGGTCTCTCCTCTGTCAGAGGGGCTCTGGCTGTTGCTTTGGGTTTCGAAGGGAGGAGAATAAAAAGCCTTAAACATATTTCTGTTATTACAAAATAAAATGTTTTGCCTTTCTCACACCTGCTTTTCCTATCCTCATGGCCTTACACATGAAGACTCCAGCATGTCCAGAAAACAAGTTTTCTGGAGAATCACTGTGAAATTACTGGTAGACTCAGAAAAATGTTGACATACTGTAGTGCTTCTTGAAAGGCCTCAGCCCATGATCCTACATCAGCCAAAATTTCCCTTTGCCTGGGTAAGGCTGAGGATGGGGAAGGAGCACAGAGGAGAGAAAAGGGGCTCTCCTTGTATACAGAATCAGGGGCACTTACAGTCAGTGTGGTCAAGACAGTTTCTCCAAGTATTTTAATCATTTGCTTGGGAGGCTTTTCAACATCTTACTGAAAAGGAAAAAAAAAAAGAAAAGAAAAGAAAAAGGGAAAAAAAGAAGTCAGTCTTAACTTAATAGGCCAGCATTTTTCTTCTTGGTGCAACTCACTTTCTCTGAGGTTGTAAGATTCAATCTAAGGGGTTTTAAATGCAATCCAAATTGTTCTCACACTGAAATGCTGAGCTTTTTTCCCTTTTTTTAGCTATCTTTAATATCCTACTGAAAGACACCCACATGGGAGAGATCCTAAACTCACAAGCTGGTTTATTTGCCTGTTCCCTAGAGTTGTATTCTGCCCAATCATCCTGGAACATAGTAGTTGGCAGATCTTATGTCTGTCCCGACTAACAAACAAGATATAAAACAGTAGGAATAATACAATCCTGCTCTATCAATTAATTAATAAAAACTCCTATTTATTATAGTCTAGAACAATATTCATTTACTTTAAAAATACTTCAATTTCTTCCTCTTATCATAAGGTATCATACTCTATTTACCGTAATGGATATCTTAATTAAATTTAAGGAAGTTGGGAAATGTTTTGACAGATTACTTTTTATAATTGAGATCATATCTTTTTCTTTCTAAAAAACAATAAACACATGTTTATTTCTTTGCTCTTTCATGTCCCTAAAGCTAGGTCAAATTGCTACTATTTGCCTAAAATGGTTTATGATCTCCTCCTCACAAGGTTATTAATTATCTCAAAACTGAATATAACCTTCCCACAATGCTGTCCCTAAAATTTCTTGGTTTTCAGCAGCATCACACCCCCAAGGTGAGGGGAAAAAAAATGCTAAAAGAGAGAAGTCAAGTCAGAGAAACCTAAATCTCAGTTGTTCTGCTTTGGGTTGCTGTAGCTAATTGAGGAGGAGCAAATTAAAAAATTGCTCAAAAACCTCTTTGCTTTGCACATAAAACAGATTCATGAAAAAGCATCATTATACTTGGAGCAGAATGGACTAAGCACCACAGGATTTCTCATAACAAAGAGCTGTGGTAGAGCCATCCCTCCTCTGTGGGAGCTCCACATCTGCAGGAAGCAGAGGTCTGTGGGCATTTTCTTGCTGACACTTTTTACTCCTCTCCCCATTACTAAGACGTATCTGAATTAAATGTTTCTGTTTTGGTTTCCCCTTAATGTCCTTTTGGTCTGTTTTAGATCCCCCTTCCTATCCCTTCAAACAACAGCTCCATCATGGTCCTCCCTGTGCTCTGCAGCAGCTTCCAGAAATCCCAGAGTTCTTGCACAGACGTCTGAGTCTATCTTGGCTCTTGTTGAAAATCCCTCATGCAATACCAAGAAAAACAGAAAAGAAAAAAACAAAAACCTAAACAAAATTTACAAAGAAACCTAAATAAATAAAAATTAATCAAACACACACTCCTGACAATGGACAAGTGTAAGAGAAGCCAACAGACAAACCTGTGAGAGAGGCTCCTTTCCTCTATGCCAAATCTCTGGTTGCACCATTTGGCCTTAAGACAGGAAAAATGACATTTACTCAACAATATTCAACCTTCTAAAAATTCTAGTTTAGAGTCTTTTATGCAATACCTACCTTGCCTAACACTTAGGGTTTCTAATGTCACAGGAATGAGTCTCTGGGGCCACAGTGCCTAGCCCATAACCCCAGAGCTGGCACTTAGCTTTCTGTTGGGGTCACTCTGGCAAACCTGTCCCTGCTTGCTGCACAAAACCACATTTTCAGTGTGAAAACCAGCTAAGGTGTGTGTGGGGGGAGGGAATGAACTGCTTTAAATTGGTCAGAGGCCATTTGGCTTTGTCTGGCTGCACTTTATGAAAGATAAGTATTTCATCTGAAGGACAACCAGAGGAGAAGGATTCACAAACTGCAGATAGGATTGCTGTGTGACTCCAAGTGTTCTGGCTGCTGCCAGCACAGAACAGCACAAAGCCCATGTATGACAATATCCAACCAGATGAGCAAGGGAGCCTGAAAGCTATTTGTGTCTTCCTGCAAAACACACAAAACCCCTCACCCACAAAAACACAACCAGACAGAGGTTGCACTGAGGTCCTTGTGGAAATGTAAATAAAAACTTTGGTGTGTCCCACACACATGGCAGTGGAAGAATTGACCAAGGTGTGTGTTTATATCCCTTTGGAAGGCAGAGTGCTGCCTCTGAAAGCTTATCAGCTGCCCTGCATGGTTTCCATGGTTTTCCTAAATTGCCAAGCAGGAAATCTTCACCTGCAGCTCCCGTTTGGGATTTCCTGCCAGGGAAAGCTGCAGCAGAGACGGGGGGAGGAGCAGCGCAGAGGGACCACGGAGGGGTGAAAGCATTCTCGGCCTCCCAGACCTGCCTCAGGCAAAACTCAGCCTTGGAATGAGGAAAATTTATCTCTTTGTTTGCAAGGCTTGTCTTTATTGCTGTTCCATGTCTCCTGAGAGACCTTTGGCATTGACATATTAATACCAACACAAATTCCTCAGGTATGTGCAGTGCCCAGCCTGCAGGAGAGCAGGAGCCTGGGCTGTTTGGTGGCACTCTGGGGTCTCCCCTCTTGTGTTCTGCTTGTCCCTTTTCTTCCCGGTGACCCAGGAACTTGTAAAGTCAGATGTGGCTAGAAGATCCAGCTCTCACGTGGATTCAGCTCCCTAAAATGTTGTGACAGCAGAAGGTCAGGCAGACATTAAACATTCCATTAATGCTCACTCTCAGGAAAACACAAGGCTCATCGCTTATCCAGTTCCTTCAGGCGCAGGACACAGATGTTTGGGAAACTTTGCTTCTTTACTTCCTCTTCCCACATTCTTCATTATACCCTTTTAAAAGCAACAACAACAAAAGAGTTTCTTAGTCTCGTGAAACACTGGAAAAGTCTTTGAAAATTTTCCTTGTTAGCTTCTATACAAACTCAATTTTTCACAGCTGTGCACAATCAGTATGTAGGAAAGCAATGAGCACTTCAAAATTGGAACTTTTTGAAGAGCCTGTTCTACAGGCAAATATCCTTTGAAGAGTTCAATCACAGGGAGATTTTTTTTAAAAGGTCATTCTGTCTCCCCAGGCCTTTACAGAAATTAAAGCCAGGCTTTGTATCAGTGTAAACTGATTTGAATTTTCTGCTACAGGATTTTTTACTCCTCAGTGGAAGGCCAGGGTGGGGACCCAAGGGTTCCTGTTCCTCAGACTTCTCAGCAAACTCCTCATTAGAATGATTTGCTGGACGAAGCTGATCGGCCCAAAGCAAAACCTGTGCTGGATTTCTTGCTCTGTTTTTTTGAAGAACACACCTGAGAAGCTTCAGAAGTCCCTAAAACACCTCTCCTAACACTTTCTGGGTAAAGTACTCCTACATATTTCATCCTGATTCATCATTGGTTTCTTCTTGCCACACTTCAACTAAAAAAATAGAGCAATCCCATGGATTTTTTTTCTTCTCAGTTGTGGTGAATTTTGAAACAGTGGGTGATAGGGGTCTTTAACCCAGAACTCAACCAAAATTTACAGAATTAAGAGTTCAGTGGTGCAGAATTTCTGCCCTATAGGCCATTCTCCCCCTGCCCATTGGATGAATGGGAGAGGCAGAACATTTCCTCAGATTTTGCCTGCCATTTTAACCAGACTTCCAGTTACCTTTGTGCCTCATGGCCTTTATCTCCCACTCAAATTCTTAAGTGGAAAAAAACTTCACAATTTTGGTGACAACAGTCTCATTTCTTTGGGAACTTTACTGTAGACTAATTCATTTGCTGGGATTCATAAGACCCAAGTACTTTGCTATGTCTGTCTAATTTTATAAACAGAGAGATTGAGTTCCCATTTGCAGACCGTACTCGGCACTGCAAAGACTTAAAACCTGTGGATTGCTTACTGCAATTCCTGTACCTTGGTGTCAAACAATCCTGGAGGGATTAGGCTATTGAAAATAAATACCAGTATTGCCGGATGGAACGTGCCTGGCTCATCTGGCCCTTGCTGCTTGACCAGACACAGCAACTGAGATGGTTTTCACCTCAGAGACACCTTTGGCTGGCTAGATGTTGCAGCTGGCACTTGGAACAAGTTCAGGCATGCTGGAACTCAGAGTTACCTCTGGTGGAGAGGCTTCAGGTGAGGTGAAGTGAAAAGGAGTCGGGTTCTGCTGGAGGGTTTCGATCCAGAGCTTTATTCCTGGCACACAGATCTCTGAATCTTGTAACAGCTCCCACAGAATACCGGACCACGCGGTCCCAGTGTCCTTTTAAGCCTGGGGAAAGGGGGAGGGGAAGGGGTAGGTGTGCCACCCACCAGGTAGGAGGGGGGAAGGCTCAGGGGACAAATGGCACTTGGACGGCCCAATTGTCCCCAGGGCTGAGAGGCATCTTTTGAACTTTGCCAAACAGATGAGGGCCTTGCTGGCCTACTGAGATTGACAGACAGCTCTCAGCAGGAGGCAAGGGGAGGGGAAGGGAGAGGTTATTGGCATACCTGGGGAAAGAACCAGAATGAGTGAAACAGGGTCTTACATCGCACTGCAACATCAGGCCATGAAACTTCTGTGATTCCTTCAAAATTCAGTAGTAGTGTTAGCTTCTGACCCATTAATGTTGTGTTTGGAAGGCAGCCTAAAAGACAGACACTGCCATGAAGGCCAGAGAAAAAGCCGCCAGATTTGGGGTTGGTGGGTGGGTTCAGGGTTTGCACTCCAGGTCAGCTTCATTGCACATCAACATCTCTGTTGGAGAGATGTCTGGAGGAGAGTTTAGGAACTACTTTCCCTTCTCATCTACTGATTATTGTTCTGATCCAAAACCAACAATATGTGTTTGCTTAACTATACTGTAGCTGAGAAAAATTTGGGGTGAGATGTTCCCATAAACACCTATGATGACTGTGCTTTTCAGATACTTGATAGCATAAAACCAAGTTAGAAAAAGAGGTGATAATTTGAGATAGATGGTTCATTTTGCAAGTCTCCAAAGAAGTAAGAGGAGCGTGGATTTAAAAAATGTAGTAAAAGTAGGCTGCATTTTTAATTTTTATTTTCCTGTCTTAGTTTCACATCAGTACTTCACCTATTAAACCACTTCATCCTGTAAAAGGTTATATAAATATATATATATATATATATATGTATATATATATAGAGAGAGAGTGTATACGTATATATAGTATATGTATATATATGTATATGTATATGTGTATATATATATATAGTAATATATAGTAACTATATATATATATATAGTTACTGTAAAGTAATAACTAAAACTCTTATAATCTCTAGGCCTTTTTGTTTATATTGAAGGTTTGAAAAGAGTTTTCAGGGACACAGAAAACCACCACTATGTTGTGAGGATGAGGATGGTGTACTCTTACAGAAATATCCCAGAATTTCTAGGGCGCTTTTAGATCAGCAGGTCCTGGTATTTTCCTCATCCTGAACCTTAGCTGCATGACATCCCTGCATGGCTGGCGACAGAAAAGGTCTGTGATGGGACAGATCACATTCTCAGCCTCCAACAGCATTTGAACTTCTCTTTTAAGTCAACCTTTAAAATCAAGAGCAAACTTTGGATCTAATCTTGCCTATTTTTAAAGAGAGACAAGGCAGATCACAACTTGCTCTGTTACACTCTCCCTGCAAACATTTTGCTCATCAACAAGAGGTTTACTTTCTCTATCCTGTAAAACTTCTGTGAAGATACTAAAAGTGTTCTAAGACCAAGGTTTTAAACACATCACTGTGAAGGGGCACAGAACTGAGCCCTCCTACTCCTACCCATGTCTGTCTGAAATAGAATTAGATGGTGACCCTGGAAAAAAAATATATAAACACCCCCAAAAAAATCTAACAAAATCTTTTTATTTTTTTAACATTTAAGCCACCTTCTATCTCAGAAAAATATCCAAACATCTCATTACTGATTTTACAGTGGCGTTTCAATGTCAGTGAAAATTTTGCTGAGAATTTATTGGAGGGTTTGTAGATAGAATAGAGAGGAAATATTACTTTAAAAATGTGTATTTAAAAACAACAACAACAACAACAACAAAAACCACAAAAAAACCCCAACCACCCCAATTCAACACTGGAAACCTTGAAACCTTGTAGTTTTCCCAAGCTGCTGTGATAACAGCATATTCCATACAAATGCACTTATTAAACAAGAGTCTGTTAAAAATTGGCTAAAGTGGTATTGGAGGCTCAAAAACCCCAGGGAGACAATATTACCTTGTGTCTGATTTCTGATTAGATTCTTCTAAGGAAGCAGAAGAAAGTTTTAGAAAGTTTGACTGTACAACTAACTGATTTTTGGTAATTTTAAATAGGAATTACAGCTGAACTATTCCACTCTGGCCTTGTCCATACCATGAGTCAGCTCAGACTGCAAGTCTTCTGACCGTGGAATATTTTAAAAAATAATGTGTAATAGTCACTCCTAGAATGCAAGAAAAGGCTGATGGTTATACAGTTACCGGTCAAAATCTAGGGCCACTATTGAGGAAATGATCATTTTACATAATAGTGTTTTATATTAACCAGACTGTGTCAGGAAAAGTAATTGATAGACAGGTACAACATGACAAATCCTGTCTTTATGTGTCTATCTGAACAAAAACACAAAGATTAAATTATTTTCTTTTCCTGGGGAGATGAGGAAGAGGACGGATCACATGTGACAAAACAATGTAATGTTTTTTAGCCATTACTTCTCCCATAAACCATGAGATTCACCGGCCTGATGATGATTTATCTGTGTTCCATGAATCCATTCTGGTCTCATTATGCACTCCATGCAGCTGGTCACGGTGGCAGAAACAAGTTCCTCACTTCTGTCTGTGCTGTAGCATAGCTGGGATGGGATTTGTTTTATTTGGACAAGGCTTTAGGAACAGGAAGCTGTTTGTGATCCCTCTGTTAAACTGGAGCTGTTTCCCCAGGGACAGTGAGATTCCATCTGTTTGTTGGGCCCAAGCAGAGACAGCAGTGCTTCCCTGTCTCTGCACAAACCCAGGGAGCTGCTTAATCTGCATCCTGCTGGGTGCCCACGTGGGACACTTCAGTCAGAAGTTATTCTTTTAAAAATAAGGAGATGGAAAAATGGCTGTGCAGATAACTGTAAGGAAAAGTACAGCTGGCATCAGAATTTGGATAAAATCCATAACACCATCCCCTCTTGGTAAATTCCTGCTTTTATTTAGGAGGTTTGGGAGAAAGTCTGTATTGATTGCCTTTCAGACAAGTTGCATGACACTACACTCTCATTTTAAGGTGAGTTTTTACAGAAGTAAATTGTCTTTTCAGCAGCCATTTCTGTGGGAATTGCTGTGGGAACAAAATAGTATCCCAAGGCTGAGATGTGAGATTTTGTGGATCCCCTTAACAACTCCCTTTTGCATGTCCAGACCTGAACTGCTGTCCATCCGTCCATCCATCCATCCATCCATCCATCCATCCATCCATCCATCCATCCATCCATCCAATTGTTTATTTCCTGGCTCCAGCAGAATTTCTCCCCCCAGGGGACACGCTGTGGCTCAAAGTGGAGTGCACTGAAGGGTGCCCATGCCCTGAGGGTGAAAACTCTCACTGCTGGGGGCCAGTGCTGGAGGAAAAGGCCTCTGTGTCCCTCACCTGATCCGTGGAGTGACATCAGTCCTCGGCCCCTTGGAATCAGCTTTGTTGCTGCAACTGGAGACTGAAGTATTAAAGGCTTCTAAAATTCAAATTCTGGATCTGGTAACTCTCTCGGTGGCTCTCAAGTTGGCTTTGCTGTGGTGTCCCACATGTCTTGCCCTCTCAGGGGCTGCATGCTGCCCTGGCAGGAAGGGAATTTTAATGGAGCAGGGGAAAACACAGCACACCCTTTGATTTACCTGCTTTTGTTCTATTTCTTTACTAATGTCTATGCCCTCCTGCCAACTGTCAGACTTTCTGAATTGCCTTTCTGCTGATGATGTTAACAGCTTAATCTCTCATGCTATATTCACTGTCTTGTAAGGAAATGCGGCCAGAATTCTTTGCTTCCTCATTTAGCACTGGCTCGTTCCAGCTCCACAGCCACTCACTCAGGCTTCTGCACACCTCGTGTCACCTCATTGAGATGCTGCTGCATGTCCCACTTTCTCAGGAGATGTCAAGCCCCTGCACTTTCTCCTGCTTTTCCAGAGATCCATTATCTCCTGGTCCGTTTATCTCTCTCACAGCCATATGCTCTATTCTCCCCTTTGCTGTGTGAGCCATTCCAGAGCTGAGTGTGAGGAACTGCAAGCAGTCTTCCAAACAAGGCCTCTCCAGCTGGAGCAAGGCCAGTTTCCAAATCTCATGGCTGATAAATGTGTGTGTGCATCTCGGGATGCTGTTGGTTTTATATGAGCAGATGTTATCATTGTGCCAGGGATCTCACGCTTCATCCACCACTAACCTCATTCCTACCTGAAATTCAACAGCATATGGAAACAGTGCTGGGTGTGTAACATGGCTCAGTAAAAAGAAGTAATAAAAAGCTAAGAACACTGGTTATATTCCCCTTTGGTTAAAAAAAAAAAAAAAAAAAGATAAGAGAACTACCCCAAATTTTCTTTTTGGAGCACAGTAGTGTTTTGTGGACCATGCACAGTATCTGGCAGTGCTCTCACTCAGAACATATCACCCTGAAGTGACTGAGAATTAATTCCTTCATGGAGTTTAAAGGACATTTCTCTAAGCTTTATATACAAAAGTATATAAATGTTACATGCCATTCTTCTCAACCACGAGATGCTTGAATTTTATTGCAAATATTTCAAAATGTTGTAAATGTATAAATATAAGCACGTGGAAGCTTTAATCAGACTGGGTTGAATAAAAAGTTGCAGTGCAGCAATACTTCTAGTCCTGGTTTTATTTCTATCTTTAGTTTAAAAAACTGCTATGAAATAAGAGCAAGTTGAAAACGAAGGCTAACAATTTCATCTCCCAAGTAAAATGCAGAATATTTAGAGCAGCATTTCCTCTTTACATATGACTTCACTGCTTGGGAATTTAAGGGATCACACCTCTGTGGAACATCCTAAAGGGCAGCTTCTTAGATGTTATGCTGTCATTTAAGCACACGTCAAGGAGAGCTGTAATCAGGCATCAATGTCCTGTGGAGCATGGATGGGTGATACTGTGATTCCAAAGGAGAAAATAAAACGTGTCTGGGGCTGGCCTTGGCCCACTTTGAAGTTCAGAGATGTAAGCTGCAATCCATGAAGTAGTGACTCTCATTTTGAAGTGATGACAGAGCTCCTTCTAATGATTTTAGAGGGTGAGTTTTAGTAGTACTGGATATGACACATAGATGCAATTACCATGAGGTGGCTAAGTCCAAAGCTGTGAGTGCAAGTCATCACAGTTTATGAAGGGAAACAGTTCCTGCAGTTCTAATTTCAGTGTCTGAGATACACAACATTAATTTCCTTAACATGCCTTTGAACTATCTCTTAGTATATGTCTTCTAATTTAAAACTTACTAAAGAAGAATGGAGAAGGGGGAGAAAGCTACAAGGGAAGACATTCCAATACTTTCAGCACCTTCATCCTGAGACAAATGTAATAAAACTGCACCAGTAAAATTACACTGATAGAAACTGAGAGCACAGGAAGGTCAAACAGCATTTGCATTTTGAATGAAACAGTTTTAGACCTGACCTTGATATTTCACTTCTTTCAGCATGATTTAAATGTTTGATGAAAAAAAATATGACACTCTCACTGAAACAGTCTCCCAAATCAAACATATTGTCTAATAGTGTCTGACTATTAACCATCTTTTTATGATTAATTTATTAAATAGCTTGGTTCCCTTGCTGTGCACTCATCTGTTTTAAGAAGAGTAACCTCCAGAGACCAGTTTCACACTGTGCAGAAGCCAGAAACTGGAAACAGAAAAGACATAAAATTGTAAGAAAATTGAAACAAGAGCTCAGTTCCATAAGTAGTAATAAAATGTACCACTTATGATAAAACCCCTAAAATACCATAAAACCCAAAAGAGATGCATGCGTGCATCTCTGTAGATATTTATGCATTACTGAGAACTGTACAGATCCACCCCTGCATGTGTATAGGCATATATATAGGCATTTTATAAAATAAATAGGCACAATAAAGAAAAGCAATATGACTTCTGGAATCATCACGGGTATATGCAGTGTGGCTCTTGGACCTGCATAAATAAAATTATGCTTTGCATATACCTATGCAAAGATTTTTTTTTAATGCATATGTGTTCACCAACATTTTTTTTAATTCCATATAAATTGTATTTTATACTGTCTGCATATTGATGTTATTTGCGCTGAACAGCAAAAGAATACGTAAGAAGGTTTGCTTGGGAAGTGAACATTGTTTTATGATTTCTTTCCCTTTTGGAAAAATAGAAAAGGAGGAACAGCAAAAGGAAACTGCTTTGAATATTATTTGTCTTTTGTTTTGTTAATTGGCAAAATAAGAACACATAACAACAAGAACAAAAAAGGAGTTGAGTAAAAGAAATCCATCAATTTCTCTGAGAGTGCTTGTGACCTGAGGTGTGTTAACGCACCCAAGTCACCACACTGCCAAGTTGTGTGTCTTGCCAACAAGAGAAACAAAAAACTGTTCTGCAGAATCAGTGAGATCATTTCCGATGTGTAATACAAGGTTGTTGGGGAAAAAAACAACGCAGCAACACTACAAGCTCAATGCTCTGGGGTATATTTCCCTGGTTGTTTTTCTGGGCCTGGATGATTTACTGGTGATGTTTTCTTACCCAGGAACTGCAGTGCAAAGGCAATAACATATTTATTTAATCTCACATGCTTTTCCCAGGAACTGCAGTGCAAGGAAACACCATATTTCTTTAATCTCACATGTTGTCCTGGGCAATTGGCAGCTTTTCTGGTGTCGACTCGGAACCCAGGGGAGCACCTAATTCCAGACAAAGGCCTTCTTTAAAAAAAGAAACTGAAATCAGCTGTCAAATGCTTGTTTAAAGCAGTGTGGTTTTGGGAAGTGTTTTATTATGTTTTGTCATTACTCTTCCATCCACTTGTTTTTTGAATCAATCCTTATAAGTTGAATTCTGCTGCCAGATAACTCACAGCATCCAACAGCAGCTGCACCGGGACAGAGCACACAGCCAGCAGCAAAGAGCCCTTGCTCTCACAGCAAGCTGGGAAGCACCAGCCACGGTCCCAGCTCTGTCAGGACACCCGTGCCCACACAGGATCTGAGCCCAGGTTCAATGCCAAGGGCAGCATTCGTGGCCCCGGACCTGTCTCTGCAGGGCAAATGTCTTGCAGAAACTGACTGCAGGGGAACAGCAAAATGTGATGGTGGAGTAGCTCTCAACCAGGAGTTTGGGATGAAAAGGGATATGCTTAATGCAGTGGCTCAGTTTGGTCTCTGGAGGAAAATAAGGCACTAGTCCAGTTAGTCCAGGTGTTGGCATTACCTAAGCCCTGAAGTTTTTTGTCCCCCTCTGTGCTGGCCCTGGACAACTCAACCTCCACTGCTAACTGCCCAGCCCAGAGATTGTACAGGGTTTGTGTAGCCAGGGTTTGGAAACAGGGGGCTACAGGGCTGGCTTCTGGGAGAAGCTGCTGGAAACTTCTCCAAGTCCAGGAGAGCCAGCGCTGCACGGTGCACCCAGCCCTGGCCAAGACCATCAGAGACAATGCTAATGGCTCTGAGAAAACATATTTAGGAAGGAAAAAAGTTATTGTGCAGATGTAATTGCAGACAGTGAAGAGCAGAGTGAGAGTATGTGAGAGGAGCAACTCTGCAGACCCCAGTGAAGAAGGAGGGGCAGGAGGTGCTGCAGGCATGGATCTGAGGTTGCCCTGCAGCCCATGGGGGGCACAGGGCTGCAGAGATCCACCTGCAGCCCCTGGAGGAGCCCATGCTGGACCAGGGGGATGCCTGTGAGAGGCTGTGACCTTGTGGGAGGCCTGTGCTGGAGCAAGGTCCTGGCAGGGACCTGTGACCCTGTGGGAGGGGAGTCCATACTGGAGCAGCTTGTGCCTGAAGGACTGACCCCATGGCAGTGTGACCCACGTGGCAACAGCTCATGGAGAACTGTTGCTCTTGGGATGGACTCACCTTGGAGCAGTTCATGGAGAACTGACTCCTGTGGGATGGATTCCACAGTGCTGCAGGGGAATAACTCCTCTGCCTGTGGAGCTGGAGAAAAAATACATGATAAACTGACCCAACCCCCATGCCCCATGCTTTCAAGACTTATTTTACTTCTCATTATCCTGCCCTGATTTATTTATCAGTTAACAACCCCAAGTTCAGCCTGTTTTTCCTGTGATGTTGTTCCTTAACTTATGCAACCTTTGTTATACTTTCTCTCCCCTGTCCACCTGAGGAGGGGAGTGGGAGAGAAGCTTTGATGGGTGCTTGGCATCCAGCCACTGCAGATGCAGGGATGTTCTTGGCATCACAAACCCAAGGTTCCCTGTGTGCACCACCACAGAGCCCTGTCCCCACAATGAACTCAGTCCTCCAGTTCTGACACACAGTTTGGGAACTGACACCCAAAGGTGGCTGCAACCACCCCAGGGTATGAGTGGAAACAAAGCAGAGAATCCCTGACCCTGGAGATCCTTACCACCAAGGTACATCAAGATCCAAGCACTCCAAGGTACATCACTCACCCTGTTTGCTTTTCCAGTAAGAAATCAGGTTCCATTTGAAAACATTATGCACAGCAATCTGTGTTGGCTCTTCAAGTCCTGATTCACATTAATTCCCACTAATCGTGGAACACTGGAACTTTTAACAGTTTACTTCCAGTTGTGTGCCATCTTGCACAGCTGCCAGAAAGAGTAATGAAACGGACAATTAGCCAACTTCTTGGCAATTCAGAGTGGTGATAGATGCTAGCTCAGGCTGTAGTGAATATGGCAGCAAGAGTAATGAGGTTTATTTTTAATGGAAATCTTAAATAAATATAACAACTGCTAAAGTGAATTTTAGCTTTTTCTTCTTTCACAGAGGACAATTCTGTGCTCACCTATATCTATCTATCTATCTATCTATCTATCTATCTATCTATCTACATCTATATCTATATCTATATCTATATCTATATCTATATCTATATCTATATCTATTTCATCTATATCTATCTATATTCTGATTCTTTGTAAAGTTTAATGCTGATGATGCCTTGATCTGGTGCATCCTTCTCTTCCACAACCCCTTCCCCAACTTGCTCTCAAAATAAGAAATTGCACTCTGTCTCCCACAGAGGTGAAAAATGAATTAGCTCATAAAGATACAGCCTCTTTTTCCCTAGAAAGGGGAGGTGTCTGTTGCCACACCTTGTAGCAATTCCTACAAGGATCTCTTTGTCCAGCTTTAAGTTGGTATTAGACTGCAGAACAGAGAGAGTGAGGATTTTTTTCCTTTCCGCATTGTCAAAGCCAAGAGTCTGAGCACCTTCAAGCAGAGTGGTCGAGAGTGCAAAACGTGGTCTGTGTTAAATCCACAAAATCTGTACTCAGAACCATTCATGGAATGAATGAGTTATTGACAGTACATCAAAACCAGCTGCATTTTCAACATTTCAGTAATTCTGTGGGTTCATGCTAATAATTTCACAGATAAAATCCTGGTTGATGAAAGCATCAGTGCTTGTGCAAGTGTGTCATGAATGCTGCCTGCAAAAGCCTCAAACACTACTGATTTTGAAAGTTAATGGCATGGCTTGCAATTTAACTGGCAGTAACTCCATGGAAGGATGGGAGGGAGGGAGGCAGGGAGGGAGGGAGGCAAGAAAGGCAGGGAGGCAGGAAGGCAGGAAAGCAGTGTGAGGAATGAAATCCTGGAGATGAGAGCTCTTTTTCAGAGTAGTAATTGGTAGTTGATGTTAATGAAGTTGATAAGGTCTTAATTTGAAGTGCTGGTCTGTTGCTAAACATTGAATGTTAGAGTTCTAGGATTTGCCTTTAGTTGCCGCCGTTAAATGTTACTATTTTACCTTGTATTTGTATATCTCCCCGTCATACTCTGTATTTGTACCCGTGTTATTCTGTTGTTAAACATTGAATGTTAGAATTCTAAGACTTGCCTTTAGTTGCCACTGTTAGATGTTACTATTTTACCTGTATTTGTATCTCTCCCCACCATACTCTGTATTTGTACCCCTTCCCGTCTCACCCCAGATTTGTATCCATTCCCTTCGGGAACCACTTCCCCTGCTCCCCTGTTCCCAGGAGGCCTTGCCCCCGGACTGAATTCAAGTGAGAGGCTGTGGGAACTATAGGAACCCTCTCAAAACCACAAACCAGCACATGAACTTTGACTTTAACCCACACTAAGTCACTCACTCTTGACCAGAGCTGGATTCTGTCTCCTGTCATCATAACTTGGATAGTACCGAGCTTTGAGGATACCCCTGGACTACGAGCCACTATTGCCTTCCCAAGGACTCTCATGAGGACGGACGCCCCAGCTCTGCCAAAACACAAAGCTGCGCTCCTCCTCCTCAGCATCGTCCAGTGGGAGCAGCAGCGCTGTGTGCGACCCCTCGGGTTCCGCACCCAGAGCTGTCTTTAATAAAGGCCTTTCAAAGGAGCTGGTCTCCTGGCCCTATTTATAATGGCAGGAAGGAAGGATCCAAATTACATATGTAGAGCAGATAGGTACTTTGCCAAAGAGGGTCCTTTTTAATTAGCACAAGGGACTAGACCAACTGAAAAGCAAGATCATCCCAGAGAAAGCAGCAAATCAGCCTTGGGCAGCAAGGTTTAATCCAAGGGTGCTGGTCTTGCAAATGCTGTCACTGGTTTGGGGATAGTAGTGAATTCTAGCAAAGAGAAGAGCATTAAAAAGAAAATCTTTCTCTGTGGAAGACAAAAGAGAAAACCCACCTCAGCTTTTACATGCTCTTGACTCAAACCCAAATCAAAGAAATTTTGGAATGAGGTTCATGACATTATGTGCTCAGAGATTCATAATCCTGCAGTACCTTCAGTTTAAGTGCCTGTGAGAGAACTTAAATTTTCTTTCTGGAGATATATAAGAAAAAATGTTGACAGTGATTTCATAAAAATCATGAGATATTTTCAGTTTATAAATTTGTACTGTTGTTAGAAATAAAAGAATTAATGAACCTCAACTGCAAATGTCATTTCAACTCCAGTTTGAATTAATACACTACCTACATCTGAATTCCTTAATTGCAAAAATGTGCCAGCAAATTTATAGACATATAATACATGTACACATGTATGAGTGTGCATTACTTTTTACATCTTGCAAAAATAAATCAGTAGCACAGAAACTGCATATTTGTAAGCTTTCGTCAATTATTTTGTTCTTAGCTTGAGATCTTCGTATACCAAATTGCAGCCTGAAGCAAACTTTTGTGGTCTGGGTATAGTTATAAATCCCTAAAATTATGGTTTTGTAATGGAAACCATGACAGACCCTTAATTATAGCAGTAAGAACATGAGATTTAGCAATACATATTAATATATCTCCTTGGAAAATATAATTGCAAAGCAATTAGGCATTAGGCTGCCTGTCTACCAACTCTTTCTCTCCCACAGGAGAAAGTTGAAAGTGATATTAATTTTAAATCACCTGGAAAGAATCTTGCTGGGCCTGCAGCACAGCAGCACATCGTGTGTCCTTGCAAGGTTCCACTGGCTTTGGGGAACTGGGCTGCAGACAGAAATGTCCCTGTCCCTCTGAAGGGGGGAGGCTCACTCAGGACTGCTTGGCCATCAGGTTTTTGGCTGCTGCTGGTGGCATCCGGAGCATTTTCTCCCTGTCACCAAGCTGTGGGTCACAGCACCAGTCACCGTGGCTGTTGAGGACCACCGTGTACCTCTCAGGGGTCAGACAAAGCTCTGTTCATCCCCTCATGCTAAGAGGTCACCCTGAACAAGCTACTGTGTCAAAAATCAGGTGCCAGAGGTATTTCCTTGGGTATAGGTTCCAGGATGTCACTCTTACTGCTGGTTCAAGCTGAGAGAATATGAAATGTACAAAGGTCACCTTAATCTGGACTGATAAAATCCAGTCAGGAGATGAGACAACACACTTAGGAACTGAGTTTAACTGAGTTTTGTGGATTCAAAAAGTGAGGGAATACTGTAACTCTCCCTGGATATTACTACTTTTAATCCCAGGCATGCTTACGTGCTATTTCTCAACAACCCAAAAAGCCACCACTATGGAAATTCCAGTACTACCATATGTTTTTTTCTCTGGTTGCTGGGCAGGGTCCACATCCTGACTAATTCTGTGGAAAATCCTGTCAGGGCTGGTGTCCTGCTCCATCCTGTGCCGCTGTCCTCAATCAACACCTGCACACCTCCAGTATCCTGATCAGTCCAGCCAAAATTTCCCTCCCAGTCATGCGTTGGATTGCTTTCAGGTTCCATCAGGACAAAGGCAGAGTTCTGCCTACAGCTTTGCAGGGCAGCATGATGAAGACACAGCAGTGTCTGCCTGTTCTTCTTTTTGCTTTGGTATTTGGGATGAGGTGGAGAACATATCCACAGAGGACTAGCTGCTGGCAGTGGATAGCTCTGTGCACCCCATCCTTCTGCTCTCTCCCTTCTCTTCCCACTTCTGTTTACCTCCTGCCATTCCCATCACATGTTTTCACACTGATCCCAAAACCTGACGTAGCCCAACATGAGGATGTGCAATGAAATTTCTGATTATATCTCCTATTGCCCTTCTTTCTTGTTTTGCATAGCCATTGAGCTGGGGGACATATCCACATTCCTAAAAGTCCTATTTCCCAGTTCCCTCAGGAGCAGTGGCAGATTTGGGTTGGAACTCACCCCCAAGGATGGTCTGCTCATGGCACTGAGCGAGGAAAGCCGTGCCAGGGAGAGTTTTACCTGAAAACTCCTACAAATCACAGCTCTCATGGTCCTCTGGGGAGACATGGTGTGGATGGACAGCCTCAGAAGTGCACTCCCCTTGCAAAACCACGTTTGTTGCATAAGGCAGTTTGAATCTGTAAAGTACCACTAAGAAGAGTAGTAATGTCCTTTTTTGTGAAACTGACAGATTTTAGGCACTCTAATGGAAAACAATCTTTTGTTTCTGCTTTCTTTATGCCTCCAGTTACCATAACTACAACAAAACAAGCCTTTCACTATTTAGCCTCAGACATGTTTATTTTTTCACAGGGAGTTGAAGATCTTGTGTTGAAGCAATGCTCACTTTTTAACTAGCTTGTGAAATATCAAAGTCTCCACCCTAGAGCAGATTTTCCTTATAAATATGTATCTTTTGAAGTAACTACCACTCTCTCAGAAGCCTGTGAGGCTGGAAACTCCTTGTGGGCTGTAAGCTGTTCCACGTCAGACTGAAAGTTAAAAGATGCATCTTTGCTGAACATCAGACAAACTCCTGTGGGCAGCTCAGTTATGCCTTAGGAGTACAAGGTCAGACATCCCTTTAAAAAGCAGACTATTACCCAAAAGTGGTGTTTTTTCAAACCAGCAGCAACACATGGTGGCAGGAACAAATCAGACGCCACTGACTTTTCAACAGTCAAGTTTTGAGGTGATTAATTAATACCAGTAATACCAGATAGAATCTCTCTCTCTGATAGTTGACAGGCAGCTTACCACTAAATCTGGTGGAAAACTAAAAATTCAGCATCTCAGGATGTCACTGGCAAAATCAGCACCTATGGAATTAAAAGAGGCACACAAAGTTTTCAGAATTGTATCTCTTTTATTAGTGCTAGTCTGGACACTTAAAAAACATACATAAATGAATGTTTTTATTCCTTTATGTGGGATTTACATGTGCCAAAACAGCAGATATTCAGGTGCTGCATTGAAAAGGGACTGAGGATGGGATGGGGTAAATGGGATATTTTCTTGAGGCTGGATAGGAAGCACTCAGCAGGCGGCCAGTATTATTATTACAGATGTTGTGGAAGCTAAGGAAGATCACTGACTTTTTTTCCTCTAATTAAAAGCTTTGCTTTTACATTTCAGGATTTGAAATGGATTTTATACCCCCTTTACATTTTTGACATCCAAAATTATAGTTCAATGAAAATATTTAATACATTCAAGTAGAAATGCCCAAACCTAATTATATTCATGTAGTGAAAATGTTGTCTTGCAATAAAAAATTCCATTTTCATCCTTTTATCATAATTTCTGATAAGGAAACTACTGAGGAAATACTACGAGCTTGGAGAACATGTTAGTAGTCAGTAGGAATTTTAATGTAGAGCATTGACAAGGACTTAGACTGACAAGTTTAATCAATTTGAGTATCAATAAATCTATAGACTAGTGGAAGTGGCTGAAACCTTAGAGTCTAATAAATTCATTAGATTTAGATACATTGAACCTTTTTTCATACTTCTTTACAAAAAATAATTTACTAGCTAGAAGAATGAGATTTTAAAAAATCAAAATACCCAACGTGTGATTTTATATGAACTTTTTAGATAGGAAAAATTAAAGTTTTTCCACATTGTGTTCCCACTAAGATGCAGCTCCCTGTCAGCATGGGAACTGTATGAAGCCTGTTAGGAAGATGAGATTGGCAGGGATGCTCACACCAATAATACTCTTTAAAGCAGTAGTCTTATTATTCTGCATTATATCCTGAACAAGATATTATGAATTACGCTCACGTGCATTTAAAAAAAATAAAAGAAAAAGTTTAAATTCATTAGCACATGCTTGGGAAACAACTAGTCTATAGGAATGTGGTTTTGCTTGGATATGAAAAGCCTGAACATCTGTTCCTTTGGCATAATAAATGCAATCACTCCTCCTAGGCCTATGATCTTCCCTCCAGCTCCAACCAGTGCATACAAAAGTATGAAAACATGATTGCTCTTCCCTCTGAAAGCAGGGAATATTTCCATTTGGATTTACAGTGCACAGCGAAGTAGGAAAGGATGCCTGACCAAGAGGGAGCCAGATCACCTGTAAATGAAAATCTGCCATTCTCTCAAGTGCAGCTTTTCCAGCTCCTATGAGGAGCAGCCTGGACCAAAATCCACACATCCTGTCCTGCCTGGCAAGGGCTGTGTCTGTTGGGGCTACACAGGCTTGTTGGAGACCATGCTGCTTTTTTCTAAATTTACTCTGCAAGGCTTGAATAGCAGCTCAGCTGGAGGGGAGAATCTCATCACAGAAAGGAAAGGCTGTGCCCAGAGTGAAGCAGCTCCACTCAGACAGGGCATGGATTTCTTCAGGATAGTGGAAGGGTTGAAATCAGAAGCATAAGCACTGTTACTTGAGAGAGTTGTGAGCAGTTCTGGCCTTTTTTAAGGAATAACAAAGGGTGATCACTTTGCCTCCAATGCCCCATCATACTGTTCCCCATTGTTGCAGGTACCAAATACGGGAGATCAAATGTACTTCTAGACCACCATTAAACAGCAACACCTGGCTCCTAGACACACTTTGAAACCAAGGATGTGTTTGTCTGTTCAGGAGGAGAAGATGATGAGCACTCTGGCAACAGGAGCAAAGTTTGACCTTCTCTTGCTAGGAAAAAAGAGGGCTTTAGACCAGTGATAGCATAGAGAGGGGTAGAATTTGTGTAAGAGAGAGTTAACTTCTGTTACTGGATCTTTGAATATGATTGACTAAGTGTAGGGAAATTATCCTTATCACCAAGATTAAAAAACCCCAACAAACCCTGTGAAGTTTAAGTGGCTCAGCCTGAACAGGAAAACCATGTCCACAAAAGAGCTTGGCTGATGGCAGCAAGTGACACCCTGCTGCACAGAGGTGTATAGAGGGAGGAAAATCAAAATATAAGAAGGAAGATGCTTGGGTTGCTCCTGGAGCCTCTGTGCTGGCACAGAGACAGACAGATGAGAGGCAGCATTCCCTGGATCTGTTCTTCTGCACCCCAAACCACCACACTGATGACCCCAGCCATGGAAAATGCAGCAGAAAGGAAATAAAAACCTTGGCACAATGAGAAATGTGTTACAGATTTGTCTATAGCCCATCACTACCACATTTTTTAAGTTAAATGTGATTTTTTTAATATTGATGGATATGTTCTTCCTTTGTGTTTTAAGCAAGACACAAGTTTCTTTGTGGAATTTAAATATGCTTCATTTGCAGCACCATTAAGAGCAAAAAATTAGATAATCTCCTTCTCTGTTTCTTTTCACTATCATTTGCTTAATTAAGAAAACAAGGAAATAACTATCTACAGTATTGACCCTAAAGTTCTGTAGGCAATAATAATGACTTTATTTCAGAACTGGCAAAACCTGCTATTGGAGAGTAAATCTCTTCATGGACAAAAAGGTTTCAGCAAAACAGCTATTTGATTCTCTTTCAGAGCACTTCAGTGAGAATATTTTAAATGCTTGTAGATTTGGTTTTCACTTAAGTATCCTTCAGAGTTTTCTTCTCTCAGGGCCCAGTATTTCAAATTATTTATAATTACTTCACACAGTCCTGATAAATACTGCAAAAGGATTTCAGCCATAGCACACACCTGGAGCATTGTCAGTAATTAAAATTTAATACATATTAATCACAGATCTCAGGAATGAATTCAACATCTCACAGAACATGAGCATGTCACTCACAGTGAGGTTAACAACAGTCACCAGTTTGCAGGACCTTGATTCAATTACATTATCAAACCCTTTTACAGGTCTGAGCTTCTTTGAGGCCATTGGGACCAAGCAAAGGCTTTGGGTCATATTCATGATTATAATATTCTGTTGAAAGGAAATTAAAAATGTGTGTTGGGGTTTTCTGCTTGTTTGTTTGTCTGGGCTTTTGGTTTGGTTTTTTTTTTTTTTTTTTTGCCTAATGAAAACTGGATGCACTCCATCTTTTTGCATGTAATAGCAAGAGTTTCAAGAAAATAAGATAATTTGCACTGTAATATTCAGACACATTGCAGGTAAAGTCTTTGGGTTTGCCAGCATGTTCCACTTCCAATCCAGTTGCAGAAAGCTGAAGGTTTTCTACCAACATTTTTTATAAATGTTTAAAACTTCCTCACAATTGCCTAAATAGAGACATTATCTTGTCATTAACCATTCCTACTAAATTATACAGCTGTGAATAAACCCCTGTATTTAAAACAAGGAAACTAAATGTCTCAGGAGACAAAAATAAATTTGTGCAAAAAAAATGCATGCATAACTGGAATGTCTTGAAAGAGAAATGAAAATATTGACACATGCCAGGAATGAGACAGATGCATATCTCTAGAACATCTCAAGGGAATCAAAATTCAGCAAGGGAGAGAAAATCTCAAACAAACAGCGTAAATCAAACTGAGAAGATTGGAAATTTCTAAACAACTTTAGTTCTGGTAGCAGACAGAACTTCAGGCTCCTGGAAGTGCTGCTTCAGACAAATCAATTTTTTAAACTGATTCTGCTGATTCTTTATTATTATCTTGAGCTGCGTGTGCACCAATTTTATTTTTGCCTTTTATTATTTGTGGTCAAGAGAATTTATTTTCATTTCCCAATCCAATAAAGAGAATTGGATTAAGACATCTAATAAAAAAGAGCTTTGAAACTGAAGTTTTCATGAATTGCATAAATAGTAACCTACTTATCCCCTGACATATATAGTGGAAACAAAAAAGCAAAATGTTTACTTAGACAGATATGGAAGTGCTCTGTCTATACAGATGCTGTAAAAGTAGCGATTCCAAGAGCAGTGAATGAAAAAAAGAGGTTCATTTTATAAAAATATCTATATCTATATCTATAAAATATGATTTAATTTCCAGGTAAAGTTTTTTCCTATTATTTGTTTATTAAAAAGGTCTCCCTCTGCTAAGCTGGTTCCAAAAGGAGCAAAAATAGAAAGAGGGCAAGTGGAGAGGTGGAGGGAGACTAAAATATCTACAGACTAGTCTAACCTCTTACAAGAGTCCGACTTGCTTTTGAATTTGTGTTGACAAAAATATTTGCTTTATATTTCCATTTCCATTTGGCTCCAGCACTCACTGCTATGAAGAGAGGGAAGAACCTGGCCTGGTGTCCTCTCCCCTGCCCTGCCCTCCTCCCAAGCCTCGCTGCACTCTGTCTGCCCTTGTTCCTGCAGCCAATGCCACTGCAGCCCCTTCCTCGCATATGGACTGGCTGGATCCTGCACTCTGCAGTTTCAAAGGATTAAAACAGCAGGAATCATCCTGGGCTGACCAAGCTCACTGACAGCTCAGGGCTCTACAGCAAACAGCAGCATGTCCATTCGCATCATACAGCAGAGGAGACACCTTCAGGAATTGGGAATTTCTCAGTAATTGGGATTTTCCAGACTGATGTGAGCTCCCTTTGCCCCTGTTCTGGTATGATTAATGCCACATGCAGGTGGGAGAGAAACACCAGGCTGATGCTGCACAACTCATCCCTCTGCAAGGCTCCGTGGCTCAGGATCACAGCAGTGTTCTTCACTTGTGTCCTCTGTGGTAGGTAAGGCTTCCTACCCCCAGGGACTCTTAACCACATATGAAAAGCAAAGTATGGGCTATTTTATTTATTCATATTCTTAGCATGCCCAGTAGCACTCTTTCTGTGCCCTACTTCAGCTGAAAATATATTATTATGAGAGAAAATGTGACTGCACTACACACCTGTTTCATTGAATAATTAATTACATTAACAATGTCAAAGACACTTCAGTGTTCACAAACAAAAGTAGAATTGTTGCTCCATTTGGCATTACATTTCCTTTGAAACATTCATCAAACAAAAGTTTATTTCACTGCACCAAATAAGAATACTTGCAGCCAAATAATTTTTGGCTGCAAGTATTCTTAAAGAGACTTTTTTGGAGAAAAATGATTTATTTAAAAAAATGTCTGTAAGGAAGGTGATTAGCTACACAAAAAAATCTTAGGAAATGTCACAGAAGTTCAGAGTGTGTGACCAGGAAGTTAGGCACTGACAAAGGTGACAGTGTGTGATATTGCATCAGCTGTAAATGCATTCACCAAGATGTGAAGGCTCTAGAGAGTGCTGAAACCAAACAAACCCCCAAACTTTTGGCAGCAAAATTATTTTGAGTGGTTTAAAGACAACACTGGAAAGTTAACTAAAGACACCTGTGAAGATCTACCTGGTTTGCAGTCAACTAACATAATTATTCTAAGGACTCATTCACCCCCCAACTGCTTCAAGGTTGCTTAACAATGAGATCCTAATGTCTGTGAGCAAGATAGAGATGTGGGATTAAAAATGCAAGCAAGGAGAAAAAGAGACAAGGTTTTTCTACTAAAAAGAAACTGAAAAAAATTATAAAATTTTTACTAGATATAGCATCTTGTCTCTCTACTGGCCTATCCCAAAACATGATTTACATGATTTCACCAGCAAAGCAGTGTTGGGAACACACAGGAAAGCAAAAGTGGAATGTCTGAATGTGTCGCCACTGCATACTCTTATTTTTTTCATTGTTTCCGCTTTTGCACTTTTGACAGTCAGACAGTAAAATCTGCTCCACTGTCTCCCCTTGCTCTCTCTTACTGATCATATTTTTCATAAAATTCCAGTGATTAGTTTGCTGATTGCATATTCAGAAGAGGAAAATGCAAAAGTGTCCAACTTAGGTATAAAAAATGGTCAATTGAACAGAAAAGCATGACCTTTGCTTACTCCAAATTTCACCTCTTTTGAAAGCTGTTATAATGCTGGAATGCTGCACTGTGGGCTGAGTACAGCAGTGAAAGCAGTGTAAGTTGATCATCAGGGTTTTACTGTGAGAATAAACACATACACACAAAAGAAAACACATTATCACACCACTGAAAGCTAAATATATGCAAATAGCCTCCATCTGAAGAGCTCTGGTTTGTTTTATTTTTTCCCAGTATGGAGAGATTCTGTGAATCATTGGAAGTGCTGCATTGAAGGGTGACTTTGAACTTGGTACTATCCTGTCACTGGCATTATGCAAGAAAACGTTACTTCTAGTCATAATCTACCATCAAAAACAGGGAAAAAACCCTAACTTTCTGTCCTCCTATTCATCTAGCACACAGCACAGACTGATTTAAGACTGTGCCAGATGATGCCTGTCCTAATTTAAAATGCCAAGAATGAGGTGTTGCGGTCTGACAGATTGGAAGAGCGCACTCAGGTGTGAGAGCTGCAAGCTCAGCATGTGTGTCTCTCCTGGTCTGGCAGGGAAGGTCTTCCCGATTACTGCTCTCCACTCACTGGACAGCAAGCACCAAGAAGCACTGAAAAACTTGGCTGGATATGTGAGAATTAATAAGTCAGGAAGTCTGCAGTCATATTGCCATTTGCTGTTCAAAATGAGATGAAAGCTCACAGTTGTTCAGAAGTAAAAAGGATGGGAGGACTGAGAGAAAACACTGTCCCAGTGAAGGGGATCAAGGCTGGTGGAGGAAAGCAAAGTGAATTGGTTATTTATTGGCCAGAATGGAGCTGCGGTGACAAATGTTCAGTTTGGGGAAGTGCCACAATGCCACAAGAGAGTCAAGGCTGGTGGCTCACACCTGCTAGAAGGGCACTGAGCGTTCATCACAGGGGCTGTGGCTTGTGAAGTATGTGGTTATGTGCCTGAGGAACCTGCAGCTCATCTGCCCAGTAAGCTCTTGCAGGTTTTCCAGCCTTCACAAAAATGTAGGAAGCATGTCTGCTCAAGGCATCACTCACCTGGAGTGATAACTTGTGGTTTCAAAGTGATTTCAGCAGTGTGTGAGCAGCCTCCTCTCTCAAGGGGACGCACTGAGGTCAGCACAGTGCTCTGGAGTCTCTGCCTGGATGGGAACCAGGTCTCCAGAGGAAGGCGACCACTGAAATTCTGCTTGACCTCTCCATTTCAGGGCTAGTAAAGAACTGTACTCATAGCAGGCTGTGTTTAATTACTGCCCTAATCACATACTGATCTTTTTTTTTACTGGAAAAAAAAAAAATCTGACACCTCAGTCAAAGCTGACGTTAAATATTTTTAAACAAAGCACAGCATCTTTGATCAATCTTAAGAACTGCAAGCATTTATTAAATACCTCAAAAGAAATGGACTTTAACATGGACATATATTAATTTCCTTCAGCAAAAATATATTAATTCTGAAGCATAGAGGAAAAAAACCGAACAACCAAACAACAGAAAATTCCACAAATCCCATCAAAAAACTTCAACTAAAACAATCAACTAAAACAATCTAAAAAAATAGATTAACAATGTCCAGTTCAACAAATATGATCCCAGTATATTCTAGAGTATTTTATATATAATATATTTTTAAAATTTATTATATATATAGTATGTATATTTTTAATCCAGAGTATTTTTATAGAACCAAACCAAGATTTAGTGCAAATGAATGGCAAGATCCATGAGCTTGCATTGCAATATGAGGAATCTGTGCTGATTTGCTTAGAAGAAATCAGGGATAAATGCCTGCACACACCGAATCTTACTAATGCCCAGTAAAATTTATTCAGCACTGTTTTTCTGCAGGAACAAACTTATTTTGACACACCCTATATAAGGGATTGCATAGCCTCTAAAATGTTGAAATGATGAAAATATTCCTATGAAATGATGCAAATAATTCAGTTTAAAAATATTTTTCCCCTTTTCTTGTGACATTTAATATAATGGCATCCTGATAGTGTCACTGGGGTGAAAACAGAATCCATTAATTTATTTCTTTAAAAGATGTTCAGAAATATAAGGATGTTTGAGAAAAGATGTTCTATAAGATTTTCTGAGGGAAGCATCTGCATAGAGACTGGGTTGCAGAGGTTTGGCAGCTCTTTAGGCACGGGAATCTGGTAATAGGAAATTATTTGTTGACTTTTTATTTTTAAACTCTGACAACCTGCCCTGCCTTTCTGCTAGGAAAGCAGGAATATCCCTAAAGCAGGAAGATTACTAGCTGAAGTAAACAGATTATTCCCTTTCTTCAGGGCAAACAACAAGCTGTGTAACCAGATATGAACAAGGTGTTTGCTGCTTGTGCTGACTATTGCATGTGTGACTCCATGGAATGCTTCACAGACACAAATTCCCTAACGCTTTTTGGGGTAAAGTTCTGGTTAACTGTGCAAAATGGAAGAAAAACATCTTAACTCTGGCATGATGGCTAAGCAACCGAGGGTGCTGGTGGGGCATAAGGATCCCTGTGGAGCAGTCACTCCACTGAATTTGCTGGTGCCATCAGCCAGAACAGCACAAAGTTATGCCAGCAATTTCAGCAGAGGAGATTTTTCCAACTAGGAAGCAGAAAAATCTGGCTAACAGTATAGTTGAAAGTGTTTTAGGGATGATTATAACTATCCCTCATTTATTAAAAAAGGCTGTTCAGATATGTATTACTAAGATTCTATTTACAGTAGAGGTACCCTTGTTTCCTAACTCCCTGCACTATAATTAATCTCCAAAGCAGGCAAAAATTTGCAATGAATTCTGAAGGACTCCACTCACCATCTTCTTTTGTCAGCCATTTTTCTGTTCAATAAAGTACAGGGAAAGGAAAACTTTCACACACTTTAGGCAGTTGGTCTAGAAATGAGGGAGAAAAGGCTGAAGAGGGCTTCAGATATGTGGGTTCAGAGCTCTCCAGAATACATTTTGGAAGAAGACCTATGTGTAGTATAAAGGTTTGCACTAAGCAGTTCTGGAATATAAATCAGTACTGATTTTTCACAAAGTAATCCTGCAGTGGGTGTTCATGCTTGTGGCAGGTGATCATTCTCATTTCTCCAGTATTTAAAAAAAAAAAAAAAAAAAAAAAGGAAAACCTGTGTCTTCTTTTATGGTTTCTCGGGGTTTTCCAGTGACTGTAAATTTCTGCTGTAGCAATGGACAGAGATCACAAGTAAATGCTGCTCAAACTTATTCTTTCTCTTGGGGCATCCAGAGTATTGACACCATGTCACAGAACATCAGCAGAAGGCAGCCCCACCATTCTTCTCTGGCTAAATCCTAACGATGTGCAAATACATCCTCATTACAGACACCTCTCAGCTCTCTGCTTTTGCCTCCTGGAGAAAGAAAAGTTGGCTTAGACTCTCAGAAGAGAAGCACCAGACGAGGGCAAGAGGAAAGCTACTCCCAAGAGTTCCCTTCCACAGAGATCCGCCCCCTCTTCGTGACCAGGGTGCTGTGGCACTTTCGTCCAGGCTCATCGTTTTTTGTGGCATGTGTGAAAACTTGTTCTTTCACATTGCACACGCTGGAAATGTTTTACTTTTGTCCTGCCAGAATGAATGGCGCTCCCACTGATGTCCTGTTGCCAGCTGCGTCTTTTTAGTCTCCATTGTAGAGTAAAAACATTTAAAAATTGAAAACAATCGCTGTTATGTAGCCAAATGTCTGGAAGTCCTCTGCCCCCACACTGTGCACGGCCTGACAGAACTCAGCAAAACTGAATTTTCAGAGGATTTTCCTTTAAATTCTGAGATATTGGCATGGGGCACCCTCAGCTCAGATTACCTGCTCAGTGTTGAACGTCTATAGCTCAGAGAGGATGTGAGCAGGTCCATTGATATCCACATTGGTGATCTGGTAGTAAGGATCTCACTTACTTCCAACTGGTTAAACACAGTCAAGACAACTTCTAAGGTTCAAAAGAGCTGTTGTTACCAAATCACATAGGAGGAATATCAGAGTGAAGGATATCCTTTGTGCTGAAAGGGAACTAAGTAAGTAAATGTGCTGTTGTGATATCCAGGGGTTTGGAGCTGTACTTTTGTTTTGTATTTTAAAATGTTTCTGAAATAATTCAAATAAACTGAGAGAAAGAGAGCTGAGCTTAGAAACAGAAATAGAAATTACCGACCCTGCAAATAGCACAGAAGAAAGACCATTCTGATTTTCACTTAGTTCCTAAATATGATGCAGGGATGCCAGGAAAATGAGACATAATCAGGGAGGGACACAAACCCTGGGAGGCTGTGGAGGACCAGTCATTTAACCATTGACAAAAAGGAATCAATAATGGTGGGTTGAACGTATATGTGAATAAAAGACAGCTAAAAATCAATATGATCTTCGATGGCAGGAAAACTGAAAGCCTCCAGACTGTGGAAGAATGAAAAGTAAGGGGGAAAAAGGCAAATCTGCTGAGGATGGAGTTAAATATTTGTTGTCCTCAGCATTCTTAAAGATTTGACCACATTTTGTATAGGAAAGTAGGACTGACAGAGGACAATTATGTTAAGACTTGTTAATTTTTATCTGATTCCATTCTCCAAGGTTGGTTTAGTTTACTAAAGACAATTACTTTCGTTTGCAGATTAATGATATAAAAAGGTAATTTGTGATAAATGCACCTGTTAGAAAGCCTCTTTGAAAAGGAAGAACGTATGCAATTGATCCTTTGATATGAAATGATGCAATAACTGAGGAGTTAAAATACAGTCTCATGAACATTGGTAGCACAAACCAGCAATAGATTGCATTTTATTTCTTGTCATTTACAGGTTTTGATAAGCTATATAACTAGCACAAAAATTTACAAGGGCCAGTACCACAAAAAGGCTGCAGATACCTTATAAAGTCCATTAATGGGAAATAAAGTAGACACCTTTCATGTTTTTACCCTGATTGATAGACACCTGCCAACAAACCAGTATTAGCAGTCTTCTTTTGGTGAAGACTGCTGTCAGTGTGGAAATGCTACCTTGAATTTAAAAATCCAGAGAACAGAGTTACCAATGGTGATGCTCTAAGCTCTCCTACAAAGGCAAATGAGCTCCTGAAATTTTTGGTTTACTACTCCTTAGTATTTATTGTCTTGGCTTAGCACAAAACTTATCAAGAAAAATTAAAATTAACATTTTTCCCTTGTTTAGACCTTGTTCTGGGCAAAATCATGCTGTGTGAAGTTCCCTCATCAGCTCCCTTGGGAAGATGCAACGAATTTATTCCATCACACTCAGACCTGAGCGCTCAAAACTGAGCAGTCTCTGTGTGCCAGTGAAGGAGCTGGAGCTTAAAGCATCACCAACATCATTATCTTCCAATAAAGGACAATAAACAGATGAACTTAGGTGATTAGCCAAGCATGACTTAATACTACTTGGAACCATGAAGAGGCAGAAGCTCTAGTTATTTTTCCAGTTCTTCCAGAGGCAGTAATTTCCCTTCTGCTTCTCTCAGTCAGCACAAGGGTGTGCTATTTACATTCTGCCCAGGTGGGAGCAAAAACAGCACACAGAGTAAGCAGTGAAAATCTGGTTTTACTCCCAAATATTGGTTGAAGGTTGTGAACCCGAATGTAGAAACTACAGAGCTGAATGCAAGGCAGGAATTGGCTCATTCCTATTTTCCTTGACAGAATGAATCTCTCCAGATGATCCAAGAGAAATATCTGTCATCTCTCCTGCTTCCTCAAGGCCAGCTTTCTGTGCTTGGAAACTCCAAAATTCTTCAGCCCATCCTCATTCTGATGATGACTACAGACATCACAGTGGTGAGTCTGTAATGAAGTGGTGGTGAGAATAAAAGATTGCAGGAAGAGCACTTTCAGTTAAAATTATCCTGACCTGTTTTGTTGGGAAGATCTTGGAACTTTAATCTCCCAATTGTACTTATTTTCCTTCACCCAAGTGTTTGAAACATGACATGAAAAAGCCACTTCCTTTGCATGCTTTCTCACCACAGGCTTGTGTGGATGCCTGAAAATCCTTTATTTCATTTTGAGGGCATTTGGCTTTATTCCTAGATGTAGGTTCTTACAGGGGCTCTCTTTAAGGTCAGAGTTCACTAATAACCTTAAAATTCTTCCTGTAAAGGTTATCAGCTTATCAACCTTACAGCTTATCCTCCTTTTAATAGACAGATTTTGCTCCTTCACCACATGCTGCAAAATCTTTTGAGACTCCATTAGCAATTTTAAGATTTTATCAATAGTCAATCAAGGCTTGAAACTTTCATTACAAAATGTTGACATTGGTCATTGGATCACAGGTACATGTCTTAGCAAAACTGTATGGATGTTTCCTACATTATGCTGGCACATTTTTGGGCTAGATCAGTAAATTTTTTTTTTTTTAATATTCTCAATATGTTTCAGATTTTTCCTTAAAACCAAATCAAGACTCTATTATGTGTAAATTCCTAAATGAATTACTTATTTTCTATTTTTAACCAAAGCTTAGAATCTTCTTCAACAGTGTTTTTGTTCTCCTAGAAATGGTAGGTCATTTTTCCCTTTCTTTCAGAAACACTGGAGCCAGTTTCAGGGACAACATGCCATCAACACCTGAAAAACAAATCCTGGCACTTTCTCTTCCATTTCTTTTAATAAATGTTAATTGGCAGGACTTAAATACAGCTTAGGTAGGCAATAACAACTTAATCAGTGTATGCAGATAAGACTAGAGACAGGCATTTAGTTGGTTTGAGTTATTAACTTTATTTTCTTTAAATAGTTTCAGATGGCATTACAAGGAATATTACAGTCTTATTTAAAGGAATTTAATCAGAGGACCAGTGAACTACATAGTATTTTATTTCATAGTGAATATTCTCAAAGAGGCTCATAGCACTACATTAATTTTTTGGCTTGCATTGACTTTATGGGTTACAATAAATGGACATCAGTCTATCTGGCTTCACATGCATTGTTTTCCTATTAATATATCTACTGTATTAATGAACACATTTACTTCCAGAGAAAAGCTATCCACCAATAAAAAGCAAAGCAAAAACCATTTAGTCAGGCATTTTTATCTGAGAACACAATATGAGACAATCATTTTGACATTGGATAAACCACAAAGACCTGCTATCTTTTATCTTCAGCCTTTCTAACACCCCCTGCTCTGAGGAACAGAGGCAGCAGGGGCAGGTGGGAGCACAGGAAATGGCACCTGTAGGTGGGGAAACAAAGAAATTTTAGTGGTAGAAGTCACACATGGGCACAGATGCTCAGAGAGAGGCTGTGGGATCGGCACTCTCAGGGATGCTCAAAACTCACCTGGAGGCACCTCCAGGCAACTTGCTCTGTTTGAGACTCGTCTGAGAGACATCTTGGGCTGGGGGTGTTCCCACAGACCTTCCCACCCCCTTGATTTTATCATTCTCTAAAGAATCTTTTTTGTCAATTTAAAAGGTGAAAACTGCAGGGGCCTGGGTGAGTGGGGTTTGTTTGGTTTTTTTCGCGTTTTTGTTTTGTTTTGTTTTGCTTTTTGTTTGGTTTGATGGGGTTTTTTTTGTTTTGGTTTGTCGGGTTTTTTTTGGTTTTGTTTTGGTATTTGGTTTATTTTGTTTTTAGAGCCACTATGTTGTATTTTAGAGGCATTTCCATGTAAAATTGCATTGCAAACGGCTGCTCATATCTGGAACTCGAATACAAATTCCTGCTGTTGGCTTGCTGAAGAGTAGGATCTGGAAAAACAATTGCATGGAGCAGTCACCAATCTGTCACTCACTGTATTTCAAATATATAAATATGTAATAGCAAATGCACACTAATAAATGCCAAGGCAAGGACCTGCTACCAAATTATACAACACCAATATAATCAACGTTACCTTAAAGGAAAAGAATTTAAAAAAAATCATAATCAAAGGACCAATATTTTATCTCAAAACATATCCTTATGTTTTCAATCAAAGGAGCACAATTAAATATCCCCTGCCATGGAAGTGTGTCCCCCTGTCCTCTGAGAGATTAAGCAGTGATTTTGGATGTGCCTTTTCCAATGGCTGGAGCCCTACATGACTGACAAGAAAGTTGCTCTTAAGCCTCCTTCCTTTGAACAGATCCCTGAGCAGGATGTGAGGAAAAAGACACAGAGAGCTCACATCTGGCAGCCACAGAACTGTAAAAGGACGCAGAGTCCTACTCAATTTATGAGGAACTGACGGTTTTACAAAGGGTATACCAGTAAAATATAGTCTCTAAAATAGGCGTGTATATTAAAAAATAACTACATTATAGTTAACTGCAAATACTTGTCTATAACATTATTATAAGTTATAAATTTTGCACAATTATAGTAATAAAGTAATAATTTTATCACTAAGTCGAGATACTTTTACTAAAAAGGTAAGATAAAATGGATCCTTATTTGAAGGTTTTTGGAGCAGTTGGAAAGATGTCCACAAAAGTTCACTTCCTTAGGGATGAATATGTTTATATAGGTTTTAGGAAATTAGCCTAGTTGATAAGAAACACCAATTAGGAGAATGAGTGGTCATGCGTTTCTGCCCAAGTTCCTTCTCTGGAGTTCCCACCATTGGCACTGGCTGTACTTTGTCCATGGAAATGCATCTCAAAGAATGCTCTGAAGCTTGTTTCCCAGGAATAACCAAGATACGTCTGGGATGTTGAACCCCGTGTGGCTTGGACCTCCGGAATTTGCTTTGTCTTTCTGCTAAGGAAGACCATAGAAATTTACTGGGAAAACTAGTGATTAATACAGTAGTCTACAGAGCCACAAACATATGTGCAAAGAATATAGAAAGGCTATGAAATAAAAAAGGCAAAAAACAAAACGTCAGCACAAAGGCCTTTGAATTCACAGCTCCCCAAGAGAGTTTTGGGGCACTCGGCTGGACAAACAGGATCCGGCTCAGACCTGTGCTCAAAGATGGGCAACAAACCCTGCCGCAGGTGCTTGGCTTGGTCTCTGCAGGCCCAGGCAGATGCCAAAGCTGCTCTTCACATGCTTGCCCTGCCCCTCTGCTGAGTGCAAGGGGCCTCAAGGACTGAAGCAAACACAGGGAGTCAAAGGGAGACATCTGCACCTACCTCACTGGGGGCTCCTGGGGAAGCAGTTTCCTTGGGAATCAAGCCCCTCTCTTCCAAGGGCACTTCCCCAAAAGTGTACATTTCCTGGGGAACACCAACCCACCCTTAAGAAACACTGGCAAGGCTGAATTGCTTGTGCTCCTTGCAGCGCAGGCACTCCAGCTGGAGCTCACCTTCCTTGCCCCGAGTCTCTTTCCATGCGTCGCTTCGGGCGCGCGGCCCCTGGCCCCTCCAAACACGAGCTGCCCGCTGCCTCTGCGCGTGCCTGAGCTCCTGCCTGCGCTCAGGGCAGCAAAACCAGGCTGTTCCCAGCCAGGGAGCAGAGCCCTGCTCCCGCAGGAGGCTCTGGTGAGCCCCTTCCAGGACGCACTGCCGTGCAGGCAGCACTTCTCCTGCCCGCCCAGAACGCTCCTGGGACAGCAGGACACAAGTTGGCCGGCTCTGGGCTCAGCACACCCCAAACAGAGGGGCAGGAGGATGCAGTGGCTGTTTTGCCGCCCTGCCCAAGAGAGGTGGGAAGGGTCTCCTCCCTCTGGTCTCACTTGGTTGGGTTTCTGACTGGGCCTGAGGCAGGGGCTGCCATTCCTCACTTGTGGGGACACCAGAGCTACCAGAACCACACTGAGCCTGCAGGCACTGCCTGACAGCGCTGCAGCCACTGGCATGGTCACACCTCTGAGGCTCAGCCACTCCCTGCTGCTGCTGCTTGTAGGCACACACAAAGCTCACTGTTAGGCCACGACGGTCTCTGCTTCTGCCCTCTTCCTGTCCCTGTGAAGGGATGGAGCATTGCTGTGCTTTCAGGAAGCTCTCTGGGAAAAACTTCCAGCATTGCAAGCTCCTCTGCCCTCCATAGATGCATGCTATGGAATCCCTCACAGCTGCCTTCAGAGCATCCTCAAGCTAGCTTTTCTTCAACCCAGGGTCCTTGTTCCCTTCAGCATGCTCAGCATGACCTTCAACTCCATGGTGCTGTGCAACTGAAGCAGCAGGACAGGGACCTTTGCAGCCTGAGCTGCCCTTGTTCCTCTCTGCCCGTGCACAGAACACAGCGTGGAAGAGAACGGTGGCAGGGCCCTGCGTGTCCCCAGGCTCAGGATTTGTGCCGCTTCAGCTCCATGGACACGTGGGTAAAGTGACAAAGCCAAACTGTTTATTAAGGGAAGGCGAAGCAAAGGGGTGAACTGGGAGGCAAAAAAAGGGGATGGGCAGGGCCTGGGGCTGGAGAGAGGGAGGGAAGCAGAGAGGGAGGGAGCTGCCATCAGGGAGGGAGATGACAGGAGCTCCTGGAGCTTCCCACAGGCTCAGCTGTAACCAGCAAGAGCTGTGCCTGGAGTTGCAGCTGGTCCCCTGTGCTCTGCAGGTGGTCTCATCTGCACTGGGAACTCGGGGTTGCCGAAGGACTCGGGTTCTTCCCATCCTGCCGACGAAGTTCGGCAGCTCTTGCCTCGAACTTCTGCTGGATAAATTGGTTGATGAAGAAGGGGCACTCGAATTCCCTCAGGGCTTGAAGGGCTGGAGAAAAGAAGCACAGAGAGCCACGGTTAGATGCCGGATTGCGGGAATCCATGGCCAGAAGGGAGGCGGAGACAAGGGCTTGGGCCGGAAGGTGCTGGCCTCGGCTCCCCGACGTGTGCCTGAAAGCTCTCCGGGCTCTGGCCCCGCCGCCCCTCGCCCGTCCGCACAGGGAGCAGAACCCTCGGCAGCCCGGGCAGGGATTGCAGCTCCGCAGCCGGGATTTGCTGCTGCCCCCGACGGCCCCCGCTGGCAGCCGCGCGGCTGCCCCCCCGCACTCACCCTGACTGAGGACCTGGAGCTCCTCCTTCTGCCCCATCATGAACACTCCGGCAACCCCTGGCAAGACAGAGCCCGTGGCGGCGCCAGGCGGCACAGCTGCCCGACACGGGCGCTGGCAAGCCCTGCGGCCGCACGCCCTCCTGCCCCGGCAGGGCTCCCGCCGGGCCCCTGCCGCACGCTACCGCCCGAGGGCACGGCGGCGGGAGGGCGGCGGCAGCGCCGAGGGCGGGCGGGGCTGCAGCGGCCCGGGCGCGGCTCCCGCTGCCGGGGCAGCAGCCGGGCCGGGGACAGGGAGGGGCGCGAGGCTGCTGGCTCACCGATCAACCTGACGGCCGCCTGTCGCAGGCGCTTCTGTGGGCTCTGCAAGTAGGGCAGGGCCCAGCGCAGGTGCTCGGTCGCTCGGCTCTGGTCCTCCAGCAGCTGCGGGGAGCACCGACGGGGAAGGCTTGGCGTGGGCTCTGCCCCTCGGCCCGGCGCTCCCGAGCCGGCCCGCACGGCCCAGGGCAGGGAGCGGCGTGTGGGGGCTCAGGCTGGCGGGCCCGGCTGCGGCGCCGGGCAGGGGCACAGCCGCCGGCCCCAGCACAGGGGGCAGCGGGCTTCTGCAGCCCGCGGCTGGGGCTCCCGGGCTGTCCTTACCAGGCGCTCGGCGAACTTCATGCGCTGCTCCTTGGTCAGCAGTTCCTCCAGGTCCCTCCTCCTCCGGAAGCGGGCCGCACAAAGCAGGGCTTGGAAAGAGGCCTAGAGAGCAGCAGAGAGGCGCAGGTGGCACCAGAGCCCAGGGCACAGGACCTGCATCCCTGTGCCAAGACCAGGGAAGGCTGGAGCCTGCCAGCTGCCAGGGCAGGAGGCAGCCAGGGATGCAGCAGCGTCCCACAAAACCTGACCTTTGCCACACTCTGGTTCTCATCGTGCCAGCGCAAGAAGAGAGGGAGCAGGCTCCGGCTCGCAATTCTTGTGAGAGGCTCTTCCCCCTCTTCCACTACCAGCTCCATCACTTTGCAGAAGAGCGTAATGGAGAGCAGCTGCACGTGGCTGTCGTCCTGGAGGAAAGGAAAAGACGTCAGCACCTTTCCTAGAGGAAAGGAAAAGACCTCAGCACCAACTACTCCAGGCCCATCAGGGCAGAGGCCCAAAAGTGCACAAGGCACAACATTTCTGGGCAGCGTCCAGTGCCCATGGCTGGGGGCACAGAGCCTTACATTCTCAAAGTGTGGCAGGAGTGGCTCAGCCAGCTTCAGGGCGGTGACGCTGGGTATCTTGAGGTCTTTCTCCTGGAGCATATGTGTGAGCACAGAGAGGATCATGCCGACCATCTCTGCGTCAGGATCCGCCAGCTGCTCCAGCAGGTGTTGATAGAGGCCGCGTATTCCTCCGCCCTGTGTGCAAGAGCAGGCCGTGCTGTGAAGCCGAGGACAGCCGCAGCACCAACAGCTGCTTGGGGCACTCGGGCAGCTGAAGTGGGAGGCAGGAGAGCTGGGAGCAGCTGCCTCTGCTGCCAAAGGCCAGCCAAGGCCAAAGGTCTGTGTTGCCCAGCCCCACGCTGTCAGTGCGGCTTCAGCCAATGCCCCTTCTCACCAGTGAGGGCTCCTTGCTGAGCACCACGAGGCCTCTGAGCTCCAGGCGCAGCCTGTCCCTGCACTCACTCGGCAGGTGCCTGGACACAACCGACAGCGCACTGGGACCGTGCTTGGTCAAGTCCAGACACTCAAGGACCTGAAAGGCAAAGGGCAGTGCCAGGGGAGCCGGCTGGCAGGAGCCCAGAGTGCACAGGGCCGGGCCCAGGCAGCAGCAGCAGGTGCGGGCAACATCCCAGGCAGCTGCAGCTACAACAGGCCAGAGAGCTGGGAGGCAGCTCAGCCAGGCAGCGCTGGCCATCAGGCTCACCTCCACAAAGAAGGCCAGGGCAGGCAGATCCCAGCAGAGCTGCTTCCCAATGAGCAGGTTGAGCAGGTGCAAGGCGATGTGGGAACACAAGCGGGTCGAGCTACGGCGCATCTCCCTGGCAGGGGGAAAAAGGCAGCAAAGCCCTGAGCCAGGCAGGCAAACCTCTGCCAGGACTGGCTCCCAGAGGTGTGATCTTTCTCCGGCACCCTGCAAGGGGACGTGGGTGCTTTGGGAGGGAGCTGCTCCTGGGCACCCTCCTCTCCCAGCCTATTCCGGTCTGCTTGGTCGCCCCTCGGTGACAAGGCCCTCTCTCCCACAAGCACGGGGACTGCGTGGGGCACTGCGGGCACAGGGCACAAACGCTGGCGGCGGCGGGGGAAAGGGGGGCTCACCTGGCCAGCAGACCGACTGCATAGTGCCGGGTGTCGGCACAGAGCAGGGTGTCCCAGACCCGCTTGCGCTCCAGAGCCACCAGCTGCTTCTCAAAGTCCAGGAGGCAGAGCAGAGCTTTCATGGCCTGTGCTGCAAACCTGTGTACAGAGCAAAGGCCAGGTCATGCCAGGAGCACTGGCCCTGGCCACAAGGGCATGGGAAGGACAGGGCGACTGAGACCTGTTGGGCTTTGTGGGAAGGCAGTGTTCCTCCTGACAAGCTCTCCAGAATTGTTCAGCTTCTTCTGGCATCTGCTCAGAGGTGTCAAAAACTTGGAAGAGCAGAGCCACAAACAGGCGGGCGGAATGAAGGGCTAGTGCCTCGTGCCACTCGGGCATGTGGACAGTCTTCCACAGCACCACAGTTGCCTGCAAAGGAGAAAGCGCCCCAAGGCAGCAGTCAGTGCCCTGGTGTCCATGTTGCAGAGCAGCCAGCCTGCTCCCCCTGAGCCTGCCCCTAGCTCAGCTTTTGGCCCGGTGCCTGAGAGAACAGGGAGCTGCAGGACAGGGAGAGAGCATGGAGAGCTGCTGGAGAGGTGACCTGGAGGGTGAGCAAAGGCCAGTTCCAGAAACTCACAGCCAGGGCAAAGATGGCCTCGTTATCCCCACTGTAGAAGAACATGCTGTAATGTGGCCTGTCCTCTGTCACAGACAGGAGTGCTGGAAGCACCCTCTGCACTGCGGATCCCGAGGAGCCGATGGTTCTCCACATCAGTGCAGCAGCCCTGTGGGAGCAGAGCTGCGCGTCAGGACCGTGCCCCGTGCGGCTGCGTGGGGCCGGGGAACAGAGCCCCGGTGCCCTGAGGGGCAGTGGGGGAGCATGGCAGCAGGCTCAAGAAACAGAGGGGCCCCAGGGTCCTGGAGCTGTCCGCCTGTCTGGCAGACCCCACTGGACAGGCTGGACAGGGGGAGGGCCCCTGGGGGCTGCTGAGCACCGAGCTCTCGAGGCAGTTGTGCTCTGTACCTGTCACAGGTTGGGGCACAGCGCAGGAGGCTCATCACCACATTAGCAGGGTGCTCTTGGGCCAGGCTCACAATGTCCCATTGCAGCCCAGCGTCCACAGTGAGACGGGACATGAGTGTTTGGTGAATGTCCCTCACCATGGCTGGCACCTAGAGGAGGCGTGGGGAATGTCTGGAGTGCTGTGCAAGGGAGCAACTTGCCCAGCTTCCCCCAAGAAGTGCTTGCCTTCCCACCCCACTCTGCTAGCCTCAGTGGCTGGGGGGGCTCAGCAGATGTGGCTTGAGGGGCCACACGATCCTGGGAGGCCTTCAGCCCTGGCCCCAGGCTGCTTACCTGCTGCTGGGAAGAAAAGAAACCCTGAGTGAGAGCAGGAACCGCAGTGCAAGTGGGCCTGCTGTTGGTCTTGAAGAGTGCCCACATGCTTTGCGTCCTTGCGTCCTCACTCAGGGCCGTGACAGCCTCTGGCCTGGTCTCAGCCATTGCCCTGACAGAGTCTGCTGCACACTGAGGGGAGGCCGAGCTGACATCAGGCTCTGCCCGCAGCTCGGCTGTGGCCTGGGTTGCTGTGGCGCTGGTGTTTCTGCGCCGAAGACGCAGCAACCTCCGCAGTATCTGCAGCAGAAGGAAGGGCGGGAAGAGAGGAACGTTCCGTGGCCTGCTCCAAGCGCAGCGCCAGGCCGAGCAGTGCCAGCAGGCCCGGCCCAGGTGGGGATGGCCGCAGGTACCTGCGCTGCTCGGTGGAAGCATCCGCCAGTGGGGTCCTGCTCTGGTGTCCCATTCTTGCCCGCACCTGGCAAAGAGTGAGTGCAGCCAGAGCTGAAGGGCTGCGGGAGAGGCCGGAGAACACGGCCCAGCCCTTCACTGCCCAGGCAGGGACAGCGCCCGGGCGACCAGGGGACGCAGCACGGCCAGCGGAGGGCAGCCCCAGCCCCTCTTCCGTCCTGTCTGCGGGCACATCCACAGGGGCAGGGACGTGATGGGGCCAGGCCGGCCACAGGCACCAGCCCTGCGTCCTGGCTCTGCCACTTACCATCCTGCAGTGGCTGCAACTGCTCTGGCTCTGCAGGCTGCTGTGCTGGGGAGGCTGCAGGGCCTTTCTTTTTCTTCCCCCGAAGCACCTTGAGGAGGCTGCGCACTCTGCCTGCCATCGCGCTTGCTGACACCTTTGTGCCGATGCCTGGGCAAAGGGTCTGAATCAGCAAGAGCCCTGCAGGTGCTTGCCACAGTGAAGCCTCAGGAAGGCTACAGGGCAGCACGTCCTGCACTCTGATCTCAAGGGCTCCTGCCACAAGAATAGGAGACTCCTTGTGAGCAATGGAAGGCACTGAGTCCTATGGCCTGGCCACGAGGGCACTGGCCACAGGGACGGCAGGTACCTTGGGAAAGCTCCGAGTCAGGAAGTCCCGCAGCCTGGCGGCAAGGCCAGCCGCAGGAGTAACGCTTGGGAAAAGCGTGGACCAGCGACGAAAGAGCCGGCTGTGTGGGGCTCCTCACAGCACAGCTCTGGCACGTCCTGTCTCGTCACATGCACAGAGCACTGTGGCGTTGCCTCATCACCACCAGCACCCATGTCACCACGTGTCACAAAGGGTCCCGTTCCATGCCGTTCCATGGTCACCGTGCTGCGTCGTGTCAGCAAGGTCCCTTGGAAACGTTGCTACGTGCTCTGGGGCCACCCCCACCCCACCCAAAATGCCTCTGATTGGAAGGATTCCATTGCCCGAAGTGTCTAAGACAGCCCGGGACACACCAAGCCCAGCCAGGTGCTCAGGGAAGGACTCTGCATGGTGCCCGGCCATCACAGCCCAGCTCGCTGCTGGCTCTGGAGCTGAGCAGCTTCCAGCAAGCACGGGGCAAACGCATCTGGCCAAGAGTTAAAACACACCAGAGAGGGGAGATGGCATGAATGTGTGCATCAAGGCCTTTGAATTCACAGCTCCCCAAGAGAGCTTTGGGGCACTCGGCTGGACAAACAGGATCCGGCTCAGACCTGTGCTCAAAGATGGGCAACAAACCCTGCTGCAGGTGCTTGGCTTGGTCTCTGCAGGCCCAGGCAGATGCCAAAGCTGCTCTTCACATGCTTGCCCTGCCCCTCTGCTGAGTGCAAGGGGCCTCAAGGACTGAAGCAAACACAGGGAGTCAAAGGGAGACATCTGCACCTACCTCACTGGGGGCTCCTGGGGAAGCAGTTTCCTTGGGAATCAAGCCCCTCTCTTCCAAGGGCACTTCCCCAAAAGTGTACGTTTCCTGGGGAACACCAACCCACCCTTAAGAAACACTGGCAAGGCTGAATTGCTTGTGCTCCTTGCAGCGCAGGCACTCCAGCTGGAGCTCATCTTCCTTGCCCCGAGTCTCTTTCCACGCGTCGCTTCGGGCGCGCAGCCCCTGGCCCCTCCAAACACGAGCTGCCCGCTACCTCTGCGCGTGCCTGAGCTCCTGCCTGCGCTCAGGGCAGCAAAACCAGGCTGTTCCCAGCCAGGGAGCAGAGCCCTGCTCCCGCAGGAGGCTCTGGTGAGCCCCTTCCAGGACGCACCGCCGTGCAGGCAGCACTTCTCCTGCCCGCCCAGAACGCTCCTGGGACAGCAGGACACAAGTTGGCCGGCTCTGGGCTCAGCACACCCCAAACAGAGTGGCAGGAAGATGCAGTGGCTGTTCTGCAGCCCTGCCCAAGAGAGGTGGGAAGGGTCTCCTCCCTCTGGTCTCACTTGGTTGGGTTTCTGACTGGGCCTGAGGCAGGGGCTGCCTCAGTTATTGGCACCCTGAAATAGAGAACTTCCCGAACCACAGCCAAAGTCATTTTACTCTCTGACAGTGCTCCCTACACTGGCATGGTCATGCCTCCAAGTCCTAGCCATTGCGCTTCTGCTGCTGCTTCTTTTGCTTTTAGGCACATGCAAAGCTCACTTTTAGGCTACGATGGTCTCTGCTTCTGCTCTTTTCCTGTTCCTGTGCAGGTGTTATAAATAAAGTAGGCTTTTGTAGGCAGGTTTATGAATTGTTAATGATGTAATTTTTTTAATGGTGTAATTTTTTTCTGAATTGGTAATTAATGTAATAGATTGTTATTCCTAATTTATGTAATAAGTTATGAAAAAATAAGTTATGAGTCAAATGTATTGTAGTATGTATGTGTGCCCACTATAGGATGGTAGTGAGATCTGAGTGAGGGAACTTTCTAGAAAGTTACCCAATGAGATGATAACATTAATATGTATTATGATTGGAAGACTAGCCAGCCTCAGAATTCCAGAAGCCTCAGAATTCCAGAATGATTGGCCAGGAGTGCATCATCTTATGGACTAGCCAGCAACCAGGAAAAGGACCATTCAACCAGTGGATTGAAAGCACACCAATCCTGTACCTTTAAGAGACTTTAAAACCTCCAGGTGCCTAGCACCTCATGTCTTTCTGGGGAACCCATGTCCAAGGAAACACCCTGCATATACCCCAGGGTTACCCTGAAGTCTCATCCTCAGTTGTCTTGCTTTTTAATAAACAGACCTTTTAAATAAACAAGCTTTTTAAAATATCTTGGCCTCATTTTGCCTGTTTATATTCAAGAATGGAGCACTGCTGTGCTTTCAAGAAGTTCTGTTAAAACTTGCAAGTTCCTCTGCCCTCCATAGATGCATGCTGTGGAATCCCTCACAGCTGGCTTCAGAGCATCCTCAAGCTTGCTCCTCCAAACCCCAGGGTACCTTGAGCATCCTCAGCATGACCTTCAACTCCATGGTGCTGTGCAACTGAAGCAGCAGGGACTCTCCAGCCTGTTCCTCTGTGTCACTGCACAAAACACAGCACAGAAGACAAGCAAGGGCCTGTGTGTCTCAGACTTCAGGTTTTGTGCTGCTTTGTCTCCACAAAGACCCAGGTAAAGTGAAGAAGCCAAACTGTTTATTAAACGAAAGCATAGCAGTGGAGTAGGCTGGGAGGAAAGAAAGTGGATGGGCAAGGTCTGAGAGCCAGAGACAGGGATCAGCATCAGCTAGGCCTGGAGTTCCAGTGGCACTGTGAGGTGGGGAGGTGTCCCCTTTTGTGTCTCTCATGGTCCTCTTCTAGGGACATTGGTTCTCTAAATTTGGAAGATGACCTCAGTTCTGCAGCTCCTTGGCAAAACTGAGCTTGAATATGCAGGTTGGAGCAGGATGGGCTGTCGTCTTTCCTGGGTGCCTGAAGGATTCAAAGAGAAAGGAACAGAGCCATGGCCAGAGCCAGGATCTGCGGGGACCCAAGGAGACCCTCCTGCCAGGGCCAGCCCATGCATCCCATGGCTCTTGCCATGGCCCAAAGAGAGCAGGAGACAATGGGTTCAGATGGAAGATGCTGGCCGCAGCTCCCACATGGGTCCCTGAAATTTCTGTAAGCTCTGCCCATGCCACCCCTCATCCGCACAGGGAGCAGAACACTCAGCAGCTGGGTCAGGGATTGTAGATCCCCCGCCAGCCCCTACTGACACCCTGCTGCCCCCACTCACCCTCACGGATGAGCTGGAGCTCTTCCTGCTGACTCGTCATTTTCCGCCGAAGATCACTGGCAAGACAGAGCCCGTGGCGGCGCCAGGCGGCACGGATGCCCGACACGGCCGCTGGCAGCCCTGCGGCCGCACGCCCTCCTGCCCCGGCAGGGCTCCTGCCGGGGCCCCTGCCGCACGCTGCCGCCTGAGGGCACGGCTGCGGGAGGGCGGCGGCAGCGCCGAGGGCTGGCGGGGCTGCAGTGACCCGGGCTCGGCTCCTGCTGTCAGGGCAGCACTGGGGATGGAGCCGAGCCCAGGATGGCAGGGAAGAGACCCAAGGCTTGTGGCTCACCAATGAACCTCATCGCCGACTGTCGCAGGAGCTTCCGTGTGCTGCGCAGGAACGGCAGGGCCTGGTGCAGGTGCTCGGGTGCGGGGCTCACGTCCTCTGTCAGCTGCAGAGAGGGCACAGAGGAAAGGCTTGGCGCGGGGTCTGCCCCTTGGCCGGGTGCTTCCTGTGCTGAGCACTGGCCTCCCCTGCCCCGGGCAGCCCTGAGGCGTGGGCGGCCGCCGCTGGTGCCGGGTTCTGGAGGGGGCAGAGGGCCAGGTAGTGCCTGGGGAGCTGCAGTGCTGCCCTGCAGCCCGGCTGGGCCGGGGCTCCATCGCTACCTGGCTCAGGGCCAGATGAGCCTATGCAAGAGCCTGCGTGGCCCAGGGAAGAGAGCAGTGTGTGGGGCGCAGGCTGGTGCCCCTGGGTGCGGCGCTGGGCAGGGGCACAGCTGCCAGCCCCACAGACTGAGCACCGTGGCCAGGGGGCTTCTCCAGGCTGCGGCTGGGGCTTCCAGGCTCCCCTTACCAGACAATCATTGAACTTCGATGCTTGCTCCTTCTTCAGCAGCTGCTCAAGATCCCTCCTCTTCAGGTACCGGGCTGCACAAAGCAGTGTTTGGAAAGCAGCCTGCAGAGCAGTAGAGAGTCAGAGGTGGTACCAGGGCACAGGGCACCCATGCCCTTGTGCCAAGGTCAGGGAGAGGCTGGAGCCCATGAGCTGCCAGGGTGGGAGGCACCTGAGCCCCTTCCCAGAGGGACATGAGCAGCCCCTGAGTCCTCACCTCTGCCACCCACTGGTTCTCATCATGCAAGCAGATTAAAAGTGGGAATAAGCTCTGGCTCACAATTGTCTTCAGGAGCTTTTTTCCCTTTTTCACTACTAGCTCCATCACCTTTCGAAACAGGTGAATGGAGAGCAGTTGCACATGGCTGTTGACCTGGTGGCAAAGAAAATGAGACCTCAATACCAACTTTGCCAGGCCCACCTGAGCAAAGGCTCAAAGTCCACAGAGGCACAAAGTTTCAGGGCAGCATCCAGTCAGTGCTTGTGGCTGGGGCACAGCGCCTTACATTTTCAAAGAGTGGAACGAGTGCCTCAGCCAGCTTCAGGGCGGTGGTGCTACATCTTGCAGATACCAGGATGTCTTTGTCCTGGAGCACGTTCATGAACACAGAGAGGGTCATCCTGACCATCTCTCTGTCTCCATCTCTCAGGAGCTCCAGCAGCTTTGGAGACAGGTTGCATATGCTTTCAGCCTGTGTGGAATACAAGGCTGTGAAATGAAACTGTGAATGGTTGCAACACCAAGACTGCCCCGTCACTGCAACACCACCTTGCTCCCACAGGGCCTAGAAGCCAAAGGCCTGTTCTGAAGCACTCAGGCAGCTGAACTGGGAGGCAGGAGAGATGGGAACAACTGCCATAGCTCCCAAAGCCCAGACAAGCCCAAGGGTCTGAAATCTCCAGCCCCATGCTGCCAGCAGGGCTTCAGGCACTGCCCCCTTCTCACCATCAAGGGATACTTGCTGAGCACCACGAGGCCTCTGAGTGCTAGGTGGCACTTCTCCCTGCATTCACTCTGCAGGTGCTTTGACATGATTGTCAGCATCCTGCGAGCACATATGTTCAAGTCCAGACACTCGAGGACCTGAAAGGCGCAGGGCAGTGCCAGGGGAGCCGGCTGGCAGGAGCCCAGAGTGCACAGGGCCGGGCCCAGGCAGCAGCAGCAGGCGCGGGCAACGTCCCAGGCAGCTGCAGCTACGAGAGGCCAGAGAGCTGGCAGGCAGCTCAGCCAGGCAGCGCTGGCCATCAGGCTCACCTCTACCAGGAGCGCCAGGGCAGGCAGATCCCAGCAGGGCTGCTCCCTGATGAGCAGCTTGAGCAGGCAGATTGTGATCGGGGTACACAAGCGGGTCGAGCTACGGCGCATCTCCCTGGCAGGGGGAAAAAGGCAGCAAAGCCCTGAGCCAGGCAGGCAAACCTCTGCCAGGACTAGCTCCCAGAGGTGTGATCTTTCTCCGGCACCCTGCAAGGGGACGTGGGTGCTTTGGGAGGCAGCTGCTCCTGGGCACCCTCCTCTCCCAGCCTATTCCGGTCTGCTTGGTCGCCCCTCGGTGACAAGGCCCTCTCTCCCACAAGCATGGGGACTGCGTGGGGCACTCCGGGCACAGGGCACAAACGCTGGCAGCGGCGGGGGGAAGGGGGGCTCACCTGGCCAGCAGACCGACTGCATAGTGGTGGGTGTCAGCACAGAGCAGGGTGTCCCAGACCCGCTTGCTCTCCAGAACCACCAATTTATCATCACACCACAGTTGGCAGAGCAGAGCTTTCATGGTCTGTGCAATAAACCTGTGTACAGAGCAAAGGCCAGGTCACACTGGGAGCACTGGCCCTGGCCACAAAGGCATGGGAAGGACAGGATGACCGAGACCTGTTGGGCTTCATGGGAAGGTGGTGTTCCTCCTGGCAGGCTCTCCAGAAGTTCTCAACATCCTCTGGCATCTTCTGTGTGGTGACAAAAACTTGGAAGAGCAGAGCCACAAACAGGCAGGCAGAATGATGGACTATTGCATTGTGGCACTCAGGAACCTGGGCAATCACCCACAGCACCACAGTTGCCTGCAAAAGACAAACCACCCCAAGACAGCACTGAGTGCCAAGCCAAGGTGTCCATGCTGCAGTGCCCGAGGGGAGACACAGGGAGAGCACCAAGTCTGTTGCCCCTGAGCTTGCCCCTAGCCAGACTTTCAGCCCAGCACCTGAGGCAGGGAGCTGGTGGATGTGGAGGGGATGGAGAGCTGCTGGAGAGGCAACTTGTGGGCAAGCAAAGGCCAGTTCCATATACTCACAGCCAGGGCAAAGATGGCCTTGTTGTCCCCACCGGAAGCAGACATCTTCAGTGGCCAGTTTTGCATCACACACACTAGTGTTGGAAGGATCTTCTCAACCACTGGTCCCCATGTTCCTATGGTTCTCCATATTATGGCTGCAGCTCTGTGGGACCAGAGCTCTGTGTCAAAGGGATCTCAGCCAAAGTACCATGCCCTATGCAGCTGCGTGGGCTGGGTGACCGAGCCCCAGTGCCCTGAGGGGCAGGGGGAGAGCATGGCAGCAGGCTCAGGAAACAGACGGGCCCTGAGGGTCCTGGAGCTGTCCATCTGTCTGGCAGACCCCACTGGACAGGCTCTACAGGGCGATAGGCTCTTAAGACTGGTGAGCCTTGAGCTCTCAAGGCAGTTGTGCTCTGTACCTGTCACACGTTGGTGCACAGTGCAGGAGGGTCAGCACCATGTCAAAAGGGTGTTCTTCAGCCAGGTTCAGAATGTTAATGCGCAACCTAGCATCCAGAGTGACATGGGACACAAGTCTCTTGTGAATGTCCCTCACCATGGCTGGCACCTGGAGGAGGCATAGGGAAGATATGGAATGCTGTCTAAGGGAGCAACTTCCCCAGCTTCCCCCAAGAAGTGATTCCCTTCCCCCTCATAATGTGCTGGCCTCAAAGGGTAAGGGGGCCCTGTGGTTTGAGGGGCCATGCAATCGTGTAAGGCCTCCTGCCCTGGCCTCAGTCTGCTTACCTGCTGCTGAGAAGGAACACCTTTCTGCTTGTAAAAATCCACTGTGGGAGCAAGAATCATAGTTGAAGTAGGCATGGTCTCAGTTTTTGAGATGCCCTGAGCCATTCCGGTGTCACTGTTTGTGATAGCCATGTCCTCACTCATGGCCATGTCAGCCATTGCCCTGACAGAGTTCGCTGCATGCTCAGAGGACACTGAGCTGACATCAGGCTCTGCCTGCAGCTCGCTTGGCCTGGAGTCTTGCTCGGCCATGCCCTCATTTGCTGTGGCGCTGGTGTTTCTGCGCCGAAGGTGCAGGAATCTCCACAGTATCTGCAGCAGAAGGAAGGGCGGGAAGAGAGGAACGTTCCGTAGCCTGCTCCAAGCGTGGCGCCAGGCCGAGCAGTGCCAGCAGGCCCGGCCCAGGTGGGGATGGCCGCAGGTACCTGCGCTGCTCGGTGGAAGTGGCCACGAGTGGGATCCTGCTCTGGTGTCCCATCCTTGCCCGCACCTGGCAAAGAGCAAGTGCAGCCAGAGCTGAGGGACTGTGGAGAGGCCGGAGAACACGGCCCAGCCCTATGCTGCCCAGGCAGGAACAGCCCTCGGATGCCCCAGGAGATGGAGCACAGCCACCAGGGGGTCAGCTCCAGCCTTTGTTCAGTGCTATCCATGGGCATGTCCTCAGGGGCAGGGATGGGATGGGATGGGGCCTGTGGCCCATCTCTGCCACTCACCGTCCTCCAGCAGCTGGAGCTGCTCTGACTCTTCAGGCTGCTGTGCTAGGGAGGCTGCAGAGCCTTTCTTTTTTTTCCCTCCAAACAGGCTGGACAATCTGCCTGCCATCCTACTCTCTGCCCTCAAGGGCACCTGCAAGACAGATGCCTTGGGAAGGTCTGAGTCAGGAAGTCCCACAGTCTGGCTGCAAGGCCAGCCGCAGGAGTAACACTTTGGAAAAGCTGTGGGTCAGTGATGAAAGAGCCGGCTGTGTGGGGCTCCTCACAGCACAGCTCTGGCACGTCCTGTCCTGTCACATGCACAGAGCACTGTGGCGTTGCTTCGTCACTGCCAGCACCCATGTCACCACGTGTCACAAAGGGCCCTTGGATGCTTGCCCTGGGGTCCTCCTCACTGTTGTATTGTGTTCTTACATGTTTTAGCTGCATTAAGCTGTACTTTGGTTTATCCCACTTTCCTCATGTTACAATGGTTCTGCCCCTTTTGCCTCTTCCTTCCTTTTTAGTGTCAATCTCCCTACCCCCTCTGCCTGTTCCATAAAAGTGGCTGAATCATCCCCTCAACCTCTCCCAGGTGTCTTGTCCTTCACTCGACAGCCCATCCCTTCCCTCCAGAATCTTCTACCAAGGGTGTTGAGTCATAGGTTCAGGCACCAGGGCTCCTCCCTCAGATTGCCATTATTGGTCCCCCTATCTGCCCATTTCCCTGATCCCCACACCCTCCTCTATCCCCATTGCCAGGCGGGCAAACCCCCTCCCCTGTTTACTCCCCCCTTTATAACACCCTGCACGTCCCAGTTCCGAGTCTTCAGTTGGCTGGACCGCCAGGGTTGCAGATCTCCTTAGAGCTTCATAATAAACCTGGACTTTACCCCCAGCTGGAGTCCACTCTCCTCCTGCCTGTGTCACACTGGTGTCTCAGCCGAAGGTGAAAGCCTTAGCTGCTCTCCCGATCTCCCGAGGAACGGGAGAGTATCCCCCACCGCTCGCTGTGCCAGAGCAAGCCGGGGTGACTCTGAGCACACACTCAGAGCGGCACAGTGACAAATGGTGCCAAATGTGAGGCCTGAGACCAGCACCAGACCCCAAAGGCGAGACCTGGAATGCTTCCCTGGACTTTGTACCTTTCAGTGCCCTCAAAGGTTTCTTGGCTGGCAAGCTACCCCCAGTGACAGCAACCCCGTTTTAGGGGGTGGCACTCCTAGGGGATAGGAGCAGTCACTCCTGAAGCAACGCAGGAGTCCTTCCCTGGTAAGAGCCATCGCTTCCGGACTTTTCTACTCACCAGATGGATAAGGAATCCTCTTTTTTCCCTTTTCTGTGGGGTGAGGTTCTTTCCTCCTTACTCTCCCTGCCATCTGTATAGGTCTCCTTTTTCTAAGGGAACCTGTCCTTGTGCTCCTTTTGGTTTGGAGCCAGGATCTCTCTTTTTGCTGCGCAGCCCTTCCTCTTTCTCGTGGGGAAGTGACAGTGGTGTTCTGCTTTATTTTTGGTTTTCCAGGGCAGTGGGTTGATTTGAGCTGCTCAGTTTGTTATCCCAGCCGGGATGCTCCATTGCCCCACGTGTCTAAGACAGCCCAGGACACACCAAGCCCAGCCAAGTGCTCAGGGAAGGACTCTGCACGGTGCCCGGCCAGCACAGCCCAGCTCGCTGCTGGCTCTGGAGCTGAGCAGCTTCCAGCAAGCACAGGGCAAACGCATCTGGCCAAGAGTTAAAACACACCAGAGAGGGGAGATGGCATGAGTGTGTGCATCAAGGCCTTTGAATTCACAGCTCCCCAAGAGAGTTTTGGGACACTCGGCTGGACAAACAGGATCCGGCTCAGAGCTGTGCTCAAAGATGGGCAACAAACCCTGCTGCAGGTGCTTGGCTTGGTCTCTGCAGGCCCAGGCAGATGCCAAAGCTGCTCTTCACATGCTTGCCCTGCCAAGTGCAGGGGGCCTCTAGGACTGAAGGAAACACAGGGAGTCAAAGGGAGACAGCTGCCCCTGTCTCCTGGGGAAGAAGTTTTTTTGAGAATCAAGCTCCTCTTCTTCAAAGGCATTTCCCCAAATGTGTAGATTTCCTGGGTGTTGTGGTTTGGAATGTGAGGAAATTTAGGGAAGTGATGTAAAAGCTTTTTGTGTAGCTGACAGTCTGTTGAGTAACTGAGCAGTGGGATATGCCTCTTGGAAAGACACATGTTAAAAATGAAAAAACCCGGGAACTTCCTCTTTTTTTTCCAGCCAGCAAGAAGGTAACATGTCCCGGGCCTGCCAGGTCCGGTCCTGGCTGGGCCTGGGAAGGCTGCAGGACCCGGTCCTAGGCTGGGCCGGGCAGGTTCTGCTGGGGGGAGGCCAGGCCCCTTGCCAGGGGGTCCGGGGGATGCCGAGTCCTGCTTTGGCCGGGCCGGCCCCAGTAGTTGCCAGGGAGGAAGAGGGGGAGGCTGTGGAGCCCTGGTTGGAGCAGAGCTGTTTGCGGCTGTTAAGATCTTGCTGTTGGCCCCCACTCCAGCGTGGCTGAGACCAGAGGCCCCTGCAGCCTGTGCGGAGTGGTCTGGCAGCTGGAAGCAAACGCAGAAAAAACCAAAGACCACCTCTTAAGCCAATCCTGACACACGCCCAGCCGCAGGTCTGGCCACCAGTTACAAAGTTAAATGGTCAGGTAACCATTTAAAGAGCCTAAGCAACATGTTAACTCCTTCAGGACTTCAGTCCTCCCTCAAGTGAGAGAAAGGAACAAGATGAAGCATGTAAAAGAACAACAAGTAGTCATCGTGCTCAGTGAGGAAGAAGTCCCAGATGGGAGGCACGAGGAGATATACTGTTTTTGGAGCTGAAATCCTCAAGTAAACCATGGAGAAAGGACTGTTTTTCCCTAAAACACATGAAACTATGGGGATATGAAAGTGTTCAAATTGGTATCGAGCAAATTCTTTCATGGTAAAGTAAGCAGATGTTAAAGTAGTTATGATCCCATGAGAAGTTTGAACAGAGAAAGAGAGTAGTCCTGTGCCCTCAAGAGAAGTTTAAGATCTCTGTTCCCAGGGATGATTTTAGAAATACATAATGAGAACTTTCACCTTTGAACAGCTCATCTTTAAAATAATACCCCGTAAGGCAACACGGCCCATCAATAAGCTGTGGGAAGGCTTATGGAAAATGCGAGGGACTTCACGATTACAGGTTTCCCCGCGCGGCTGCTACTTGTGACGAAATTGACAGCCACAAGAGAACTGTTGTTTCCTCTTGTGGAGAAGTCTCCATTAACATTAACCAGAGGGACTGCTCTCCTTAAGTTAATTGAAGAAAGACTATTTTAGAGGTGGTAAACTGAGTGGAAATTTTAGATTTTGTTTCTTCACATTGTTAGTGGGAAAAAGAAAAGGTTGTGGCAGAGAGGAAGTGTTCTGAAAGGTTTGTTTTGATTCTTATTACATTTTTCCCTTTTAGTTACTTTTAATAAAATTTTCTGTCTACGCTTTTAAAGTTTTGAACCTGGTTTGCCTTTCTCGTAATCCTATCTCACAGCAGAAAGTGAATGCATTGGTGATTAGCCAGCACCAAAACCTACCACACTCTTTGGTACGTTAGGCCGGGAAATCTTAAAACTGGGGAAGTCTTAAATTAGCAAACCAACAAACCAGTACACAAAATTAGTGTTTCTGCCTGGTTTTGAACTGAAACTGCTACACCAACCAGACTTAAGAAACCCTGGCAAGGCTGAATTACCTGTGCTCCCTCTTTCAGCACAAGCACTCCAGCTCAAGCTCATCTTCTCTCAAGTCTGTTTCCGTGTGTCGGTTCTGGCACAGCCCCTGATATTACTGCATTCCTTAAGCAGTCATTAGTAAAACTTCATGCACTGTATGTATGGATATGTAAGCACACTACCACAGATACTGTATTATTTTCATTTAATCACTTCAGCAGAAAGAAGTGCATAGAAATAGGATGGTTGTGTCAACCACTTTTAAAAATTTATTTTAAACATAATAGAACTGCTTATTGTTTATATTAAATGGAATTATGCTTATCTATTGTTTCTCCTTACAAGTCTAGTGAATGTTCTATTATTACTAATTTGATATTGTCAAGGTGGAACAAGCTCTTTTGCTCAGATCTTGCACATTGCAAGCCTCATACACCAGGACAGAAGAACCTTCTGTGGTGAAATCTGCTGACTTCTATCAAGAAGATTTTAAGGAGGTCTAACTGGGACGTGCCCCTCTGAGGGATGAGCACATGCTGAGAGTCTTGCCATTGCAATATTTCTGTGTAGGCAATAAATAAACATTTCTGAAATACAGAATATTGCTTGCAGCTGTCTCTGCGGATCAGGGCTCAAGTACTGGGGGCTGAAGTACTTTTTACTACTTGAGGTTATTTAAAAACGTAATGTAATGCTGGGTTAGAGAAATACCAGCCCAGTGCACAACCCAGTGTCTGCTTGCCACCACATGTAACTTAGAATCACTACCTTCAAGAATTAAAAAAACTAAAACATTGTTGCACTATATAGAGGAACTTTTTTATATTCCTATGGTAAAGAATACTAAAATTACCTCTGGCCACCATATGCATTGATTCTTCAGAGGAAGACTGCTCCATTTTGTCCTTTCCTTGAAGAGATTTTTAGAATAAAGAGGCTCCAGGCTGGCACAAGTAATTGTACACAGCAAGCTCTTTGAGGTAAATTTCTGCTAACTAAATCTGACAGTGCAACGCCATCGAGGAAGCATTTAGTAGCACACAATTATATATAAACTAATATTTAGTCACACATTTTGCCAATAACTTGTGAAATCCACCAAAGAAATGTCTTCATTTCCAAGCTCTTGCATGCAAAAGCCATTGCAGGCTCATTGAGGTGCTACCAGTAAGTGTTGAGTCATTGCTTTGTGATTTAAATTTCACACAGGAATCAGTGATACTCTGGTCCTGCCATGGGGAATAGCACCAGCACCATTCTGTCTCAATTCTCCCATTACTCCATTCACAGGAAAAAACAAATCTTCTGAAGGGTTTTTCCAATGAAAACACTCAGAAAAAGTCTCTTTTCCCTGCTGACAGATAGCTCACCATTGGGCTGCAATTAGATTCTCTTGTTGGAAGAAAATTAAAACCAGAACTATTCTGCACTGAAAGGAACAAAAGTTTATTTTGGCTTTGCATGAATTCCAGCCACAATCTAATAATTTTGTCTGTTCTTCAGAACCCTGACAGTCCTGCCTGACAGTCCTGTCTGACAACAGATGTTCTGTACAGCTTCCTGTGATTTCCAAATTGAATCATACTGCAATAAGCTGAACACTGCAGATGGGTGCTTTAATTTCTATGTTTTCAGTTATACTGGGTTTCAAGTCCAATATCCATTGCAAATAGTCACATTAAAGAAAAACTCTATTCTAAATGGAGACCTTTTTCTGGTTTTGTTCAGGTTGTTTTTAAGAGTCATTCTGTAATTCACCATGACAAAGTTTCCTACTCTGCCAATCACTCCAGTTGCTCACTAAGTAATGGTTCTGACACATCCATTCAGTTGTTTTTCCCCTTCTTGGTTCATGTGATCTTCTCTTCTCCTTTGCCAAGTGCTGCAATAATAGAATAGTCACTTTATTCACAAGCCCCTTATTCCCAGATAAGCAATCTCCCTCCCTGAAATATCTATATTTACAGGAAAACAGTGCATTCATCAGAGAATTAAATCTAGTTTCTCAGCATTCCTATTAGCCACAATATTGCACATTTAAATGAGAATTAGTCACAGGGAGTGTGCTGCCTCATTCATCTGCTTAATCACTTCTACATTCCTAAACATGGAGAATTAGATATTTATGGTGCAAGGGCACAGATAGGCATTAGGAAATATTACTGCCACCAGCCCTGATTGTGACTAGTTAGAAAGGCAGATTCCATTTTTGCAGATGAAGATGCTGGCAGTTAAATAACCTGAGTTTATTTAGTAGTCATTTGCCTCCGCCGAGGTCATGGCAGAATGGTTTTGTTTTCTGATGAAGGATCCTTCCCAGCTGCTGCTCTGGGGGTGGCCACCTCTCAAGGCAGCTTTGTTTCTGGACAAGTCTTCAACATTTTTCTGTGACAGAAAACAGACTTCCTCTCTGTTACACTTGTGTCACTGCTTTGTCCTTCTATAAGCACAAGAACACTTCTCTGGGAGGGTGTCCACATCCACCTCTGGGTGTGTGAGTAGGAAGGGAACTGCAGCAATTGAATGCCTGCTGGAGTTTGCTGCAGAAAGCTGCAGCCAAGAGCCTTTGTTTTCCTTCACACTCAAACTTGAAACTGTCTAAATCACTTTTCTCTTTTGCCGTATTTTCAAAACAGATTTCTGGTATTTAATGTAATATCTCCAGAGGAAAGTAAGATATTTGCATTTCTGCAAAAGAGCAGAGAGATCAAGATATTGGTTTATTGTCTGTAGAGGCAGTGCAGTCTCAAACAGAATGTGAAGATTGTATGCTCCTAGCTTTTCCTTTCTTAGACACTGGATAGTGGAGACATCAGAAATACTCTGCTGGCTAAGGCACCTCCATAGCAAAGTGTCATCTCTGTCAGAAAACACTTCTACACCAGCAAACTGGCATGATTTTTCTTCCTCATTATGGATTTTTACCTTCCCCCAAAAGCAGCATATTTGACTCTCAAGATCTTTTTGTTAGTGATCTTGGCCCATAAGGGGTTAAACAATTCAACAGTGCTTCTATATAGGGTTCCAGCCATAGCAGATAAATCTGTCTGAGCTTTGCATGTTTTAGTTATTTTCTATTAATGTATTTTCTCATTATCCCTGCAGCTATTGATGTAGTCCCTGATACCTTTTTAATCTTTGGCTGATCTTGTCTTAAAAAAGATGTCACTGACACAAACAAAAAAAATCTGAGTTTTGTGTCAAATCTCTATTTTCTGCAGATGTTCTTTTAGTATTCCTGCATCTTACAGCAGACAAAACCCTGTTTTGTCCAGATGTTCTCTTTCTGGCTTGATAAAGTCTTCATAACCATCACAACCAATTTCCTGTGATCTTCGGGCTCACCCTACCCTTCTGTCTTGCCTGGGAAGATTGCCCAGGAGTATAAAGTAGATTTAGTTTGATCCCACCTTTCTCTGGAGATCACTGCCATTTTGGGTGCTCTTGGCTCTGTCCAGGGCCTCAAAAATTTCCCTACCCCTATGAATAATATTTTCCCAGTACTAAGTTAATAAGACCTCAGCAGCAGCTTTGGAGCCAAACAGGCTGGAAGTGACCCCAAAGGGCCCAGGCTGTACTTTGCCAGAGCTGCTTCTGGGGTTTTTTGTACTGGTGGTTTGTGACTCACAGGCCTGTGCTGCTGTTGGAATAGCAAGTACCAGTAGAAAGCTGTCTTCTTTTTAATGGCTTTGTACTTGATAAGGTGTGCCTGCCCAGAAATCACCAGTTCCTGTCCTTGTGAGAGTTAATTTTGTCTCAAAATGCTTACATCCCTGAAGAAATAGGTATTCAGTGCTCTAATCAGACAAAACAATTAAACCCTCTCTACCATCCCCTCCCTTCTCTCTGACATGCTGAAGCATAATTGAAGGTGAAGGCCTGCCTTCCTTTCTTTCCTTCTGGAAGAAGTTACCCTGATGGTTCCCTTAACTATCCAGGATCTGAAAATAAAACTCAACAGAAGCACCTCCCAGATGGGAACAGCTGTACGCCATCCCACTTAGCGTCTCATAGTCCTGAAAACAAACCCAAGGCTTATCTAGATGGTTTTCTGTGCAGTCCAGGTGGGATGCAAAATTTCATTAACCTGTTTCATGACAGGATGCCTGCTTCTTGCTTCCAAATCCCTGGCAAAAGAGCTGCATTCACACTGGGGCTAGAGTGCATTGGAAAATTGGGAAGGGGGCAGCTTAACCTGAGGATGGTTCTTCTCTTCTTCTCATCCAAATACACAGCAGTGTCACAAATAACAGATCTGTGGATGAAAGAGGAGATTTCCTCTACCTGCATCCCCCTGAGGGTGGCTCCATTGGGAACAGCTCTTGCACAGTGATGAAAAAGAGCTCAGGCAAGGAATCAGCTCCCTTAAATTCTCCTATTCCTGCTAAGCCCTCTACAATCAGCCTTTCCAAGTGATATCAACTTTAGAGCTGATAAGCTTTATGTCATATGTGAGCTTAGAGGGAAATAGCCCCATGGAGAATATATGGAATTGAGAAGACATAAAGTGTCTTTTAACTCAGGAAAAAAAAAAAGAAAATTTTCCCTGTTTTGTTTTCTACAAAAAAACTTATTTCAACATATTAGGAAACAAATAACAAAGTTTTCTTAGTTGGTTTATTATTTTTCGAAAAAACTCAGAAAATTATATCATTTTTTTTCTGTACAAATGTGTACTCCTCAAACACCTCCAAGCCACAGTTAGGTCAACTTTCCCCTGTTTATTATGGAACAGCAGAGAAAGCTACTTAGGAGGTAGGAGCACTGGGGTACAGCTGCATGCATAAAACAGAAAAGGGTGACTTCTAGGCACAGGTGAAAGTTTAGCTGAACCAAAAATCGTTTTCTAGAAGAAAATCTGATCATGAAGCCTTAGAATTACACTCTTCAAGGAACTATGGAGATGTTGTGGATCACAAAATATCTCAGCATTGGCTTTTGGAACAAGGGTTAAATATGTAAACATTCCTCATGGAAGAGGAACACAATCTACAGTGTTTATTTTCTCCAATCTTTCATTATAAATCTTGAACTTGAAATTCCTAAACTTTTTTTTTCTTTTTTTTTTTTTTTTTGGTAAGGCTATCAGAGCACAAATTAAGCATTCTAACCTTCGATTATTACTGAAAATTATTTTTTTCTTGCATATGTAGAAGTAGAAAGCCTCTGCTTATCGATTCCTGGGAACACGCTTGTGGCTCTCCTGTGGTCACGGAGCGGTGGAATGCTGCCTAGCAAAGCTCCATAGTGACCAGAGGGACACAAGAGAGGCTGCCCCTGAGCTTCTACCGAGGCCTTTCAGGCTGATGCTGCAGCAGGACACCACAAGGATAGTTATAAATAGGGCCAGGAGACCAGCTCCTTTGAAAGGCCTTTATTAAAGACAGCTCTGGGTGCGGAACCCGAGGGGTCGCACACAGCGCTGCTGCTCCCACTGGACGATGCTGAGGAGGAGGAGCACAGCTTTGTGTCTCGGCAGAGCTGGGGCTTCCGTCCTCACGAGAGTCCTTGGGAAGGCAATAGTGGCTCGTAGTCCAGGGGTATCCTCCAAGCTGGGTACTATCCAAGTTATGGTGACAGGAGACAGAATCCAGCTCTGGTCAAGAGTGGGTGACTTAGTGTGGGTTAAAGTCAAAGTTCATGTGCTGGTTTGTGGTTTTGAGAGGGTTCCTATAGTTCCCACAGCCTCTCACTTGAATTCAGTCCGGGGGCAAGGCCTCCTGGGAACAGGGGAGCAGGGGAAGTGGTTCCCGAAGGGAATGGATACAAATCTGGGGTGAGACGGGAAGGGGTACAAATACAGAGTATGGTGGGGAGAGATACAAATACAAGGTAAAATAGTAACATCTAACAGTGGCAACTAAAGGCAAGTCTTAGAATTCAAACATTCAATGTTTAACAACAGAATAACATGGGTACAAATACAGAGTATGACGGGGAGATATACAAATACAAGGTAAAATAGTAACATTTAACGGCGGCAACTAAAGGCAAATCCTTCAATGTTTAACAACAGACCAGCACTTCAAATTAAGACCTTATCAACTTCATTAACATCAACTACCAATTACTACTCTGAAAAAGAGCTCTCATTTCCACCATTTCATTCCTCACAGATACCAAGGCAAAGAATTGAAGGAGAGAAAACTCACAGTCAAAGGAAGATTTATTGCAGAGGAGAGTCAGGGATGAGTGACAAAGAAAAGGGGTCCGGCTAGGGTTCTTAATGGGAGCCCCTCTAGGGGGTGGGAACATACACAACCAATGGGGAAACACTTGGGGGAGAGCATGGAACCTGACAAAACCAAGAGTTAACACAGGGAAGGGGAGAAGCCTTAAGGACAAATCAACTGCTGGAACCAGGGTGATTGACATAGAACATTCTGGAATAAAATGGTTGGATCTGGGTTGACTGACAGGAGAGTGGGGGAAACACAACTTGGATTGACAGGGCCATGCAAGGAAAGGAGGGGAGGAATAGGGTGATGGACACACTGAGTGATAGCCAAGTGGCAGGAAAACTTAGGAGTAAACAACTTGGGAGAAACCGTCATGAGGGCAGTACGTGGGCTGAACCATTGTACTTAAACAACATTGAATAACTAACTTTTGCAATAAAACAACTGCAAAACTTATAAAACCACCCTGCCACACACGTTCAAGTAGGTAAATTAATTAACAAGCATGGGGAATAGTTTGTTGGTCAGCTTTTCAGGTTAAATGAAGGAGGAAGAAAAGCCCTCTACAATAGTTAGACCATCCTCTTCTTTTAAATCCCAAACTCAATCCAATTTCAAGACCTGGTTCTTAGACAAACTCACCTTGTTTTGCATGCTCCTGCTCCTAGACTGCTTCATTAATGCCTTGCTTTGTGAATTGTTCTTCTTTTTTCCTTAATTCTAGCTTCCTTCCTCCTTAAATCGTACTTCCTATTTTCTTTGCTCCATTTGTCACATTTGTTTTCATGCTGCTGTTGCAGCACATTTGATGTCACATTCTGTTCACCTGGAGACCAATGCAAATTTCACTGAACTGCGATGGCACTTGAGGGAAGACCCTCAGGAGGTGTTGGAGCATTCTCACAAGGCCATATCAACAATGGAGCATGACAGAGTTCAGTCACCCACTGAAGAAGGCTCTTCAGGGGCTTCTGAGCACTCCAAGAGAAAAAAACAGTTTTCCCCTTCTGATCCCCTGAGTTGCAGCCATTCATGCCAGAGCCTAAGAATGAAAAAATATTTGCCTCATAATGTACATCAGTTTTTTTCTGACAGGAAACCTCATGTCTCAGTCCCTCCTGGGGAAGTGGGAGCTCTCTCCAGAGTCAGATGACAAGTGCACTCTGTTTCCCAGAGAGGCCAGTGCCAAGAAATACTGTGGTATACTTACCTGTGTGGGCTTCTACTGTCATCCTTCCCAAGCTGCTGGTGGTACAGTTCATTAGTAGACTGCTGAAGTGCGGTTTGTTTAGAGCTGAGCAATTCTTATAGCCATGGGCACAAATGATAAAATTTTGGGAACACGTAGCACAGCTTTCTATCTGCTTTGTTTTCTAGCAGCCATCATTCAGAGGTGTGCAGGCTAGCTGTTCCTGAATGACCTCCTGGGACAGATCTCCTGGCCATTCTGAAGCAACTAACAAGCAGGTTTTCAGCTGGAAGTTTCATTGCCCCTTACAAATGTAAGATCTACTTTTGGAAAGGAGACAGGCAGAAAAACCTGAGTGCATTGGAGTGCCATATTCCTGAGACCTGGGAGCTTGCTTTTTGCCATAAATTATGCCATTAATGCTCGGTTTTTTGCAGCATTAAACTCACAGAGACAGTTTATAAAATACAATTCTCCCTCACAACAGGAGGGCCAAGGCGCATGTAAATTTGGCGCTAAATGCCCCTAGTCTTCAAATTGTTCATAAAATGAATTAAGAAAAAACTTACAGTGGTACATGGGCAAATATTCCTGTAAGGGATAAATAGGAGGAACAACAATCTTGTAGCAACAACCAAAGCTCTGTAAGATACCCTCAGAGTGAGGTGGTCCGTGCTGAGTACACTAGGCTGTCTGTCCCTGCAGTGCCACAGTCTGTCCCATCCCACCAGCCAACTGCTAAAGCTGCTCTGGCTGCAAACACCTCCTCAACTCCCTCCACCAAATGAAGAATTTCCGCTTTGCATCCCTGAAAAGTGTCTCATTAGATCTTTCTCAGCCCCTACCAGCTCAAGAAACTGCTCCCACTCCAAGTGTGGCTTCTCACAGCTTCCCCAGAACCCACTTTTCTGTTCAGGATTTCCTAACCTTACCTCCTTCTGCTGTCCAAATAGCAGCTTGAGTTTGAATTTCTCTCTACATAAACCCATAGGATGATTTATGACAAAGTCATCGTTTTTTTTCCCTTTGGGCATTCTCTGTAAAAGCTTAAAAATCTTCTTAAGCACATGCTGGTTCCCATGGAATGTCCAGTCCTTTGACTCCAAGAGATATTTTCTCCTGGCACTGTTTAAGAGCAGGAATATCTCTGTTCCTGATACACACACTGAAATTTTTCTCTTATCCTTTCCTAGAAACCACCCTCAGTAGAAAATACACACCAGCACTGCATGCAAGATTGTTCAAGATAAACCAGAACTGCTGTTCCCCAACTAAAGCTCCACACATTGGCACAGCCAATACCTTAACAACGTAGGGCCTTTATGTGACTCTTGTAAACAAGGCTTTAAACAGTTTCTTTTATTTCCAAAGACAGACTTGAGATTACACTTTTCACTGCAAGAGGTTTCTTGCAGCAACGGTGTGGAGGGAAAGAGGCAAAAGATAATAGTAGGTATTTTTTAATCTTATATTCCTCTCCAAAACCGGAGAATATTTAGGAACATTTGCACTGTGTCCTTCTCCTTCTCCTTCGTCAAGTTTGGTTCTTGTTAACTGTACAGGGAGGAGAAATGCTGCAGTAAAGTCTGATATAGACAACAGAATGACAAATTGCCATGTCTTCCAAGGATGGCAATGTTTCAGCTATAAAATTGAAGTGCAGACATAAAAATTCTGCCATTCATTCTGACTCCATAAAGTTTTGCCATTTCATAGCAGCATTTGTGTTTTACCTCCTCTTATTCTCATTACCACAGAGCTGATCAGAATGAGAAATGAGAGCCTCAGAGCAGAACATAAACTGTAAGTTACCATCCTGCTCTGTACTTGACCCTTCCAAAACCATTCCTTCTGTCTCCATGTTCCCCAAGGAGCAGAGCAGCAGTGTTGGCATCTCCCAATGCCCATGGGCTTGGTTAGTAAGATTCCTATGATGGCTCTTTCCTCTAGTCTCCCTTAAAGGAATTATAGTGTGTTTGTTCCCCTCTCCTGCAAACCCACAGACCCCTCCAAATATGTGTGACAATGCAGAGAAGATCTGGCAGCCAGCCGTTCTGAGCCTGGGGTCCTTCCTCAGGCTGTCTCTGAGTGACCACAAGCACCAAGTAAGGGCAGAACATAAAGGCACAAGACCAGAGCCAGCAGATTCACCTATTTAAACATTCTGTGCTTTGACAAAGCAGTAATGTCTGTGTCATCTCTGGATGAGCAGAAAACACAGCAGGGAGGCTGCTCAGTGCCATAAATAAGGAAAACGCACAGGTGTTTGCCTGATCTTTTCCTTTGAACCCCTGGCATTCACAGATTCTGCTCAGTCCCCAGTCTGCTCCATAACAGTCCCCTTGCTCCAGTCTCACCACCTGGAACTTCCCTTGCTGTACTAAACTTATTGCTTCCTATCATACCCATGAGGCACAAAGGACAATCAACTTCATCCCCATTTTTAGCAGCCTTCTAAACATTTGAATGCTTTCCTGCCTCTACCAAGCTGTTGCTTTGTCAATGAAACACTCCCTACTTTTTGTGCATCCACAGACTCTCTGGAATTGCTCCCCATCTTCCTTTTAATCCTTTGCCCCTGCTCACTCAGCTGAGGCCTCCAGATGAATGGTTTCTGACCTTCCCATTCCAAAGGGCTGGGATGACTCTGCTGGCTCAGCAGCCCAGTTCAAAGTTCGCTGTAAGTCCCAGGTTTTCCCCAGCTAAATGATGCACTTTGCTAATGAATCTCCGGCTAGCTGTCACCCAGGTTGGAATTACAGTTGTTCCTATACTTCTGCAAAATAAAGAGGGTCTAGGAAGGAACCTCAAGTTCCTGCTTCAAGGAACTTGAAGTGTGTTCCTGCTCTATACCATGTAACAGGAGTGAACAAAGAGATGTCATCAACATTTAAAATGCAAGAATACAGCATTCCTTCAGAAGTCTCCAGCTTCCTGCAAATCAGTGACTGGGGGCTTAACTAATTCACTTAAGTTAAGTTTGGGCTATCTACAAATCACTTAAGAGAGTCATGAGATGTCTCCCTTTCTCATACTTCAATTTCTGCTTCAGCATCCCCTTCTACCACGGTCATCTTTGACCTGCTGAAACACAAACAGTATAGTAAATACAGAAAATCAATTTGTGGAAGCATTTGTCTTCTGCCCTTCACATGTCTGAGTTAAAACCACCTCACTGTGCAAACAAGGGCCAGGATTAAAATGTGGGCTTGAAAAGACAAGCCTTTGACAAACAGACATGCCTCGAATGAAGCTGCAGAGCCTGCAGCTGAAGTAACCCATGGAAAAGAATGGCCGTGATCCAACAAGGCTCAGTTTCATGACTGGTTCCCATGAAGGCAATTATTAGTTGTTGTTATTATTGTTGTTGTTGTTTTTGTTGTTGTTGTTGTTGTTGTGGTTGTTGTTGTTGTTGTTGTTGAGGGACGAAACTCCTCCCAGTCTGTTTGGGTTTTTTAAACGAAAATCTAAACACAGCTAATGGAAGTCATGAAGAATGCAAACAACACATCCAGGGTTCTATAGCTAACACTAACTCATATTTAAACACTGATCCAGTGTAGAGCTGCCTACCTTGAAATATTTGCAGAGCTGTGGCCTCAGCTCTTGCTGCTTCATCCTTCATTTTCTCCCATTACTTCCTCCCAGACCAAGGGGAGCCATGTCTGGTGTGCAGAACTTTGCCTGATTACAGCATTTCATGAATACAAGCACCATTCTACAAGTCATTTACACACAACCACAATGAGACTCACTTTAAATCATTTGCCCTTATGAAGTGCAAGTGCTAAAAGTACAAGTCTTCAGTCCCCAGAGCTGTTCTTTCCTTTGTAAAAGAATAGCTGATACAAACTTTCTACTTGTTTCAAGCAGCTTTGGGTCAGCCGGTTTCTGGCTTAAGGTTATTTTAAGTACAAGTTACAGGCTGAAAATAAAGCTAAAGTAGAAATGTGAAGTTACGACTTGGAGATCTGTTCACTGGTTAACCTCTGGGATGATTTAATAAATCCCTCCATTACTCGATATTAAAATCAGAATAAATGAATGAACCCTCTTGCTTGTCACTAAACTGCCATGAAACCTTAAATGAACTTCTGATTACTGATTCTTGCCTGGAAGAAAGGTGCTGGAAATAGATAAGTAACCATGGTGGAAACCTTTGTCTCACTGAAGAAAATTAATAAGAATTTAATAGATTACATCGCCATGGCCTCAAGCAGACTGCCTTTTCCTACACCCTGCATTATAAGTGACAAAAATTTCACAAGGTGGTAAGCCACATACTGCTTATTATCTTTGATCTAGCTGAAAACCCACCAGATTTGTAAATAAATATTTGTTAATACATTTATTTGCAGATTAAACACAACAGGTTTTGAATAAGGAAGCTTTCAAATAGTTTACCCTTTTTTTTTTTATTTTCTGTGCATTCTTCTGAAGAGACAGATGAATAGGGTCTTCAATTCAGTTTGATGGAGCAGTTTCTATTAAAAATGTAGATAACTTGAAACTAAAATGCCTACTCTGCAGGAATCTGTCAACTGAAATGACAGTTTTAAAATGGGGGAAAATAATCACAACTTCAGTAGTTTTTAGCTATTGCATAAGAATCTTTTAAGGTTAGATTGTAACCATGTATATATTTAGCATATCATCCTAGCATTTTATAGATACTATGCAAACTTGAGAAAGAAATATAATAAAACAAAACCTTATAATGCTCTTTTTTTAAAAAAATGCTTCAGTTTTGATGTTGGTGTAGGCAGAGGCTTTGTCAGTTATTCTAAAATAAACAACACTGAAAGAAAATTGTGATGAAAGGCCTATCCTGTACTGGATTCGGCAATTCCCTGTACAGAAGGTTTTCAGTGTGCTGCAACCCAGACAAAACATGCTCATGTGAAAAAAAAATCACACTTTACCAGAATACATATTTGATGCACTCCCCTACACTTATTTTCTGTGGGATAAGAAAATAGTAAAATAAAAATATAAAACATGAAGGTTGGAAAAACATCTCTCTTTTTTTTGCTCTGGCGTGTTGCTGACCTGAGTCAAGAGTTCTTACATATTTATGCAAAGAAGATGGTGCGTGAAGTTATGTGACACGGTTTCAGTCCAGACAGAACCTCATCTGGAAAGGCTGGTGATGAAGTATCTACCAACACGTATCATATTTGTTATAAGATATAATGAGGAAAATCAGCTGAAGTGGAATGGCTGGTCTCCTCATGACCATGGATAATGTTTTTGGCTATAATCAGATATTGCAAACTAATGTGTTGGTAAGACATAACTATAATTCCATCTGCTTGATACTGATTCAGAGACTCATCAAAGCTCACCACCAGAGCTGCAGTCAGGGATCTCATTGAATATTGGTGGCAATTATTTAGATAGATGCACAGGAGAGATGATAAATGCATTCAGAAAAATACATTAGGATAAGCAGGTTGCCAGAGAAGCTGTGACTGCCCTGTCTGTGGAAGTGTTCAGGGCCAGGTAGGATGGGGTTTGGAGCAACCTGGGGTAGTGGAAGGAGTGGGAGGAAGCCCATGGCAAGGAGTAGAACAAGTTGATCTTTAAGGTCCCCTCCAACCCAAATCCTTCTGGGATTCTGTGTTTCAATGATTTTGTTAAAATGGTTTCACATATTTGAAATACTGCTGGAAGCCGGTAAGAGTGTCATCCTTAACCTTTTAAAGTTTTTCCTTCTAATAAACAACGCTGTTATGCTGACAGAAATGGCACATTCTCTGTGAAACTGACGCTGTAAGCAGGATGCATTGTTAGCATGCAGGGAATATGGATGGGGGTGGGAATTAGGTACAACAGATGCCACATTAATATCTGGCTGATGAGGAGACAGATGAGTGATTGCAGCATGGAAGCATTAGGGAAATTGATAATGGGCTTCCCAACACCTGCTGCTGTTGTCTCATCCTGCTGGACTGGATATAGCAGTGACATAGAGAGGAAAGGTGTATTACAGTTTGTAGTGCTCAGTAATAGTCAAAAATAGTCATGTTCAGCAATTTATGCATGTGTCTATTCATCATGGACCAGCATACAGTAACCAAACCCAAGAAATCATTACATTTCTGGAGCAAAAAAAAAAAAAAAAAAAGGAAAAAAAGAAAGAAAAAAATGAAAAAACATTTTAAAGCAACCAGAGCAATAAATTATTTTATTTTGCCAGAGGGAAGCTCATCCAAACCCAAATAATTGGCAGTAATGAAAAAGCCAAGTGAATTTTAAATATTTCTTTTTCGTCACACCAAAGTCAGCAGTATCACTTTCCCTGTGGGCTTGGCCCAAAGGGCTCAGTGCCAGCCACTTGCTCCAGACTCTGCTTAAGGTGTGGGCTCAGGTTCACACCTGGACAGTAAAGAGAAATTATTGGGGCACCATGGGCATTACGGTGGCCTCTCCTATGTTCCTGCCAGTGAAAGTGGGGTTTAAAAATGAGGGGAAATGAAGTCAGTCTTGTTAAAGAATAATTTCTGGTGTCTACAATGACTCTGACAACACAAATTAAATTCCAGTTCCAAAGCCCCAGCTGGGAACTGTCCATTGCACATGAGATGAGAGAATGAGCTCTCAAAATATCAATTCTTTTCCTGATCCCTTTTTACCATTTTCCCCTTTTACTTTCACCATTCCTTTTGCTTCCTTAATACTCTACAAGATTGACTCCTGGTAAGTTAGAAACAGACCTGCAACCAATCTCTTGGCTGTTTTACTTGCCACAGAGCACACACAGTTGTCATTAATCAAGGAGATAAAGGGTGATTAAAACATCAAGGGACATGAGCTCTGTGTGTAAAGAGGAGGCCAGGCTGGGGTGAACAGCTGCAGGGGACGCACCAGACACAATGTGGGTCCCACCTGTGCACACCCCAGCACTTGCCTCACATTGCAGCAGAATGTTCAAAGGTTAAAAATTCACAATGTATCAGGCAATGACAGTTACTCATCAATTGCAGAGATGAAAACCTGCTGAGGTTCTTGTCGCTGCAGATGGGCCACTGAAAAATGTTTTCTGCATGATGTTGCTTTAACTGGAGATGGTAACCATGTCCCTCATCAGTGATTGTCTAACTGACAAGAACTTGCCTTTTCCACTCTCTCAATATGAGGTCATTTGTCTAGTAAAGTAATGGGAATGCTGCTGTGACAAAGTAGCTTCAAAACCCTCCAGCAAAGTGGAGAAATCTCATGATGGTGGTGGGGAGAGTTGTGCTACTGACTTTCCCCATGATCTTGAGTGAGTCACTGTCACCACTTTTTTTCAGTCCCCTTATCTGCCCACCTCCACCCCAACAATTCTCTCTGCAGGTGCACAAAGATTACCTCTACAAGATAACTCCAAATTCTCACCCTTTTCCAAGACTCCAGAAACTGCCATAACAATAGTAAGGATTTGCCTTTTTTAATGGCAGTCTGAAGGTGCATGAAAAAAGGCAATCATGACCTTCTGCACATCTTCCTAGTTATGTCTGTGTCTTGCATATATTTATTTGTCTTTCTGGCCTGGCAGATGTAATGCATGAAATCTTTAGCTCAGTGTTACTGCAGATCTCTTTTAACAACATTCAAAAACTTCTCAGGCCTGCAAATGCAGTGAGCTCAGCTAAGCTGTGTCTTATAAATCAAAATATCTTAGAGACCTACAGCAAAACACATTATCCTCAGACTTCTGCCCAATTCCCAAGGTACAAAGGCCAGGCAGATCTTTCTGACTGCGTGGCGCAAAGTCAAGGGAGAGCTTTTATTCCCTCTCTTTTATCCATGGAAAAGCAGCTGCTTCACCACTAAATGGTGGGTCTGTGCACTAATAAAAACCTATCCAGGCAGATGTTCAACCTATCCCAAAATAATCATTCCCTTTCTAACAGAAGAGATGAGCTTCAGACAGCTTCTCTTCAGCTTTCTGCCTGGCTCCTGTCCTGACAGGCAACATTCCCAGAGGCTTTAGAGTGCTTAGCATTTGGAGGAAAAACACACAAAAAACCCACACATTTCACAAATGTGAAATCCTGCCCAAAGCAAAACCATAACACCTTGCTCCTTCTTCTGGTCACTGGCCAGCAATATCAGAGTTTTTCCAGCACTGCTCCGTCTTTTCAGCAGCTCAGAATCTGGTAGGGTGGTGAGAGGCAACTCTGAAACTCCTCTGCAGAACAGAGGTCCTGGAGCACCTGTCTGTTTGGGTGGCCCTGTGTCTTTAGGAAAACTTTAAAAGGCTGCAATCCCAATTCAAAGAGAGATCTGCAGCATGGGTGTCCACAGCTGAGGCTCCAGGGAAGAGCCAGCTGAAGGAACTGCCCCTTTCATCACTTTTCACTGATGCCTCTAAGAGGCTCTTTATTCAAAATAAAACAACATTGATGCTGCTGCACACATCCTGGGCACTGCAAATCCTGCCATTTAGTTTGCCAGAGTAGTGCCTAACAATTTTAAATTTAACAAAAAATGCAGTAACTGGCTTTTTACAGTGCCCAATCTCCCTGGCATTCATATTCCCAAAGTGGTTTCATCAAATAAAGTTTCATCAAATAAATTTAAAATAAAAAGACATTTAATAAATTTAATCTCTTGGTCTTTCAAAAATTGTGCTTAAGTGCACTTCTTTTTGCCTTACTCTTAGAGTGTACAACATAAAGGAAATGCAGAGTATAGAATTAATTTGTATTCTGCTGTATAGGACTCTTGCAGAAGTAATGAAGCCTGCACTGGTGAAACTAATCTCATGTAGTTACAAGTGTTACAGGCAACCTAATGCCATGGAAAATTACTCCAGCAGCATCAGATTTCTCAGTATTTTAACTTGCCCCTACCCCATTTAGGATTTCCAGTCAAATACCAGGCAATACATGCAATTCTGTCTTTTTCTGGTGTTCCAGCGAATTACTTCCCTCTGGCACTTGTGGATGCAGAAAGATTATTTGTTTAAGAAACAGATTTTGGAAGTGTACAGCTCCAGGATCCAGAAAGTTATAAACCGTCAATCGGCAAAGTTCTGTAAGTTCTTTTGTATCAATCTGCACCAACCTGTCAGAGTGGCTTTGGTTACCTTGGGAGAGGGACAAACCTGTGACCTTTGAGATCAGGTCCACGCTGTGCTCAACACCAGGATTAAAACTGAGTCATCAACATTTCAAAAGCACTCAAGCTCCCCTGAGATCTGAAAAACTCCAAAAATAAGGAAAAAAAAAGAAATTCAAGCATGTATGCTTATACACGAGCATGAATTATCAAAAAGCTTCCAAATTTGCCATATTGAAGTGTTTTACTCTAAACATTTCTCATCTGTTTAACTGGAACTCACAATAGACTGAGGGAGATAATCTCCATGTTCATTACTACTTGTTTCTCTGTTTGAAAGACTTAATTTAAAGCTTAACACCTTGAAATATGTAAACTTTGCATTTAATCAGAACAGCATCAGTTTCTACAGCCCCTTTTCCAATCACTGCTGCAATTATAGATCAGCAAACCACACTCAGAAGCAGGCAGTATCTTCTGATAATTTTCTGGTTTAAAATTTCACATTTAATGAAGAAAATTTAAGAAGATTTTGTAGCCCTTTTAGGGGAGCAGAAACTGTCTAGAATATTATTTTTATAGCAGTGGAGGGAACAGTTTAATTTTTATGCAGGCAAGCTTTCTTACTGAATATTCTTTTGAAGTGACTGTGTTTGTCTTTCAAAATATTTAAAAGTTCTTCTCATCTCTTATTTGCAGTTTTTAAACAGAAAATAACTTCTAAACAGAAAATAACTTACAAATTTCACTTAAACTCATAAATATTTTAAACATTCTAGCAATCATTGAAACTGTGCTTATGTGCTACCTATGACATTTTGGGATTTTGGCCTTTTTTTCAGCAGAATCCGAGGAGATACTGTGAATTCCTCTTATGCATCTTGAAAAAGCAGGCACTTGTCAAGGACTAAAACATACTCTTACTCTGGAATTCTACAGTTAGCATATTATTGTTGAAGATCTGATTAAATAGGAAGGGAAAAAAGAGCAGCAGGTATCATTACTATATTTTGATGTGATTGAATACTGTGGGGTGTCTCAGGAAAAGAATAAATGCAATGTAAAAGCAATGTTTGTATTGCTTTAATAATAAATAAAAACATTCCTAAAAGTAACTAATGTTTTGATCAGGACACAAGAAGGCCCTTGTTTTTAATAGCAGGCCATTTCATGTCTTTATATCTTAATGTTCCACTAGCAGATCTAGGGCATACATTAAGGTACCCAAAGTTTTAGGTTATTAAAGGATATCACTGAGGACAAAAGAATGAACAATTATCTTGTGTGCAGCAGATCTCCATCTGTATGAGGCATGTTATTTGCTCACAGAACCCGCTGCACAGCACCATGGAGTGAGATCATTCTCCAAGTCCTTACAAATTGCAAAAGTTTTGCATAGACTTTTTGTGTGAACAGCACTCAACCTTGCTGGTCTCAATTCCTCTAAGATGTACACATGGAATTTCCAATCAGAAGAAATAAAACTTGACAATCAAACCTTTGACAGCACCACCACTGTGCTAATTCTTCAGGTTTTTGTAATCTAATTTCCATTACCCAAATTTGCACAGTCCACTGCTAATGTCATTCTGGTTAATTGTCACCCTGGGGAGATTTTGAATAATTTGAATTCCTCATAACTGCAGTCATAACTTGTCATTGCACTTAAGTATCTAAAATCCCAAACCAGTCAAACATATTGTGGGTATCAGGAGTTGCAAACCCTGACCAATTCCCTTTTGTGAAGACAGCATATTTTTTCTCTTGGCCCTGATGTATTATGAGTGGATAGGAAAAGGCTTTACTCTTCAAGCAGCACTTCGGCATCACAGAAAAATATCTCTGCTAGAAAAATTCACCAGGTAAAGCTAAGTGTAGCTCTGAGATTCCTAGTCACTGAAACAGTGGAGCTGAAACATGGCTTGCCAAGCTACACCAAATTATCCCCTACTTCTCTGCTCCCTGAGCTCCATAATTCATCAGGAATTCAGCGTGGGAAAGCAAGGCATAAAGCAAAGGTGTATTGAACAAAACTCTTGGATTTTTCAGAGCTTAGCCTAGACACTGAGGCACAAAAACATTACTGACAAGCTGGTTAGTGTTTTAAAGATCCCGAGAAGAAAGAGTTCTCTTAATCATGACCCAAGTGACCCTAAAAGAAAAGATTTCCCCCAAGTCCTATTATCCATGGAAGAATGGGAAGTCTGTGACAGAGTTGTACTATACACAAAGGGAGGAATGTGCAACTAGAGCCACATTGCAGCATTTTATTAACTCCTACCAAGCAGTGAAGCTTCTCCGCTATTAGCGGGGGGTCAGGAAGAAGAGTGGGCAGAAAAAATTTCTCCTTTGCCTTGACTTCTCACCTAAGACTTCCATAATGTAAGGTTCATGCCCAAATTACACCCTGCTTCTTGAAAAGAGAACCTGAAAAAATAAACTTTTCAAGCATGTCAGACAGGCCACTGATTTTGATTCTTATGTGTGTCTGAATGAGTCACATTCTCACAGCGCTCATAATACATAATGAACATTTTTCTTTCAATGTGCTTCTTCTGAAATCAAAAACACTTCAATGGTTTCCTCTTTTTCTCTTAAAGCAGTGGTTTTGGGACAAGAAAGATTGATTTACCAACACATTCCTGCAGCAGCAGGAATGTATTTTTCATGAGCAATTATTTTGCCAGCATTTGTTTTATGAGTTTACATCTCTTTTAATGGAAGAGGCAAGAAGAAATAATTGTTTCTATCTTACCATTTGTGTCTTCACCTTAGCAAAGTGGTCTTGGAAAAAAGGCAGGAGTGATGTGTTCAATGAATTGCCAATAATGATTTCAGCTTTGTTACATGTGCATAATATTTTCTATAAACAGAAAAGTTGTGATTTTGGGATACAATTGTCCAAAAACAGATCAAGGCACAGCAACATGTACATGACACCCAAAATTTGGCAGAATCATCCTGGTCCTTGGTTAATTTGGGGTCAAGAGATGAGTGACTAAAGTGTCACATAATTCCACTAAATACCCCTCACTGGTAGTTTTTGTAATTTGTGACTGAAGGAAAGCTGGACACAGCACAAATCACAATGTAAATGTTTAGACTGAAATTATTCCTGTCTGGACAGACCTGTTTAAGCATCCACTTCCAGTGCTGCTTCACTTTATATCACATCATCCTCTGATTTTCATCACAAAAATTTTACTACAAGGCATGTATCAAGTTAGAAACCTTGAAAACTCACTTCTACTTTAAATTCATGTGTCTTTTGCCAGGATGCAAGGAAGCAGAGGAACTATTAAATTGTGTATGTCATCTTCTTGTGGCATTTCTGGCTCACTTACCTGCTACACTCATCTTTAATGAAGACATAAATGGGAGACTGCAGCATGATACAGGAAAGCTGAAGTCCAAGAGGTCCTGTTTAAATTTGTGCATTATTAATTGATATGCCCACAGTGAACAGGTCATAAAAACAGGTGTTTCTCTTATGATCGTCGCTGGCACAAAGCCAAGCTATGGAAGGAGGAACTGAGTCCTACAAAGGAGTGATGTTTACGTGTGCCAAATATTTCTCTCATGAATCTGAGCATATCCTGTAATTAACAAATTTATGCTAAGAGTATTAATGAGATGCACACAGTTTATCCCTGGATAAGTGGTGCCCAAGACAGCCAATGATTTATTGAAGGTCAAATGTGTTAATCGTGGTAGAGTACAAAATCCTCATACCCTCAATGTCCCAGGATCACATCTTAACCATGGCTGTGCTGGGACAGAATGAATAAATCACCAAAGACATATCCTGGTCTATCCTCCAGGGAAATCAATACATTCCCACCAAAGAACCACCTACTGAAAGGAAGTCATACAAAATCAACCTAAAGCCACTTAAATTACATCAGGTTTTGTCTGTTTGTTGCTTTCAGTTTTAATAGTACTTGCCAGTGACATTCTATTTTGCTTGTTTTAACTTTTTCTGGTTTTATGGACTGTGTCCTAATACTCATACTCATATGTGCTGTACATGAAGGTGATAGGACAAAACTGGCTCATCTGTGACCAATTTCTGTTCCTAGTAATGCAGGAGTGAGAGGTCCTGCAATGAGGGTATCTCAGCACTGCTCTTTTGGTCACTGAACCCCACTGATTCTCCCTTATACTGGCAAGAATTTTGAGCCTTCAGCCCGACAAATATGCTTTGTTTTTTGTTGTCACTGAATATTCTGCTTAAAGAGAATATTTCAGAGAGTGCTTTATTTGCTGAATCTCAGCAGAGAGATCAGGCACTGAATTTAGAGAAACTAACTCTGTAACTGTGGATCCAGGCATTATTCTTCTCCATCCTCTGCAAATGCAGCAGCTCAGACTCCAGCACTCCATGGGAGAGACCCTGACAAATAGAAAGCCAGTAGCTTATGACTGTGCATTTGGAGAAACCTCCCTTACAGAGAATCCTTCGTCCAACAACAGGATACTTGTCTTCATGTCCTGAGCAGTTTGGCAAGCAGCCTTTTGTGCAGCATTGTTATCCAGGAGTACAAGGATTTGGCTTGGGAATATGGTGGAAAACTCCTTCCACAGGTTAGAATGCCAAAGAATTGGAATCCTGCCTCCCATACCCCAACAGCTGGCACCCAAGTAGTCCTTAAATTGTGAAAACAAACACCAAAATTCTACAGATTCATGCACTGAGAGGCTGAATTAACTCTATGGGATCACTGTACACTGCATGAGATAAGACACATGTTTAATTCCTCTGGCTTCAGTGCTATTCTGATATTCTTGTTCAGTTGCCAGTAGACCTGAGTTATGGTTACATTACAGAACAGATGCTAGAATGGCCCCTCAGAGCATAATGAGACTGACACACATAAGTGACAGATACATTTTCCAAAGCATCTCAGTCTGACTGGCATTGCCATTGAGGCTATGAGATGGCTCAAATACCCTTCCTTCTTTACAAGGCAGATCAGTGCATTTGTGTAAATGTCAGCCACATTCATTGAACTCTTCCCTCAGCTTGGAGGAATATCACATTTTAAGATCCAGTGTTAGGGAAAGCAATATTTACTTATGTCTTGATTGGATAGTTGTCAAATACACTGACAATGAGAATCAGTCCTCTAAGAAATCATTTAACTAGAGAAATTAAAACAATCACAGGTCATGCTACAGTTCAAGGCAATATCTTGTTAGTTCAAGGTAATATATTCCCAAGACCACCTATAACCAAAAGGAAATTGTATGTTTGCCTTACAAACAAAGACAAAAAAAATAGCTTAGCAAATTATGTTAAAACCTAAAGAGACATTGTAGGAACATCTTTCTTCAGTATGTAAAAACATACATGCTGAAGTATATGAATTTGAGTTTGTTCTTCCTAAATAATTATACAGAAAGAGGTTTTGGGTTGGGTTTTTTTTTAAGAAATGAAAACAAATGTAAAAATTTTGACTCGCATTGATTTCAACTCCAAATAAGACTGATGTGATATGACACAGAACATGGAGAAAGTTGCACCATAAGTGGCTTTAAAAGATCCAACTTCCAGAAGGAAGAAAAGCAATTTGAGCAGTTTATGTGACCAGTTACAGAATTTGATCATGCAGAAATTATACTAATTTAGACTCCAAAAGCATATTTTTGCTGTAATCAGCAATTGCAGTTCTTAAGAGTCTTTTATCACACAATCTGTGTTTCTTTAATCTTGCTTTATGTCTCTAGCTCATATGTCTTTAGCAGTTTTACTTAACAGCAACAGAAGTGGTTTATTCACAGGTTTATTCAAAGTCATCATAATCCCAAACCAATCACTATCTTGACTATGAAAATTCTGGTTCATCTGGGTAGTGCCACAACATTTTTTTGCACACCCATGTATTTTTCCAGACTACCAAGCATTAGTAGCTTGCTGCCATGATCATTTACTTTCCCAAGATTGTAGATGGCTGCAGAGAGTCAGATTTCCCCCAGAGGACTGCTGGACCAACCGTCTGCTGCTGTGATCAGAAAGGACTGCAAACCAGCTCTCCTATGGAAATCCAGCATGGAAATCAGATGTCACCACTCAAAACTGTTCACAGGGCTTGGTCAGTGCATCATCACCAGATTAATATGTATTCCACCAGATATTATCAGAGTCAGAGGAGGGGTCAGGGCACCCCACAGGAAGATCTGGTGTGACCCAGAGCAAAACTCAAGCCCAAGTCAAAAAACTCAGCAGTTTTCTATTACAAGGGGGTTTTTTACCTTTCCAGAAGCATTTTGTTGATGCTCTCTGCTGGCAGAGTGTGACTCTGGGGTAGACAATGCTTTGTTTTGTAGGAACCAAAACTCCTATGTGTAAAAACCTCAGATGTGGAAAAGAATCCAACTCAATTTTACTCTGTTCCCAAGCAGATTATTCTGAATTATGCATTAATTTCTTTCAACATGCTATGCTCAGCTCGGCTCTAATAAAATAAAAAAATAAAAAAGAGGGGGAAAAAGTAAAATAAGGATATTTTGGCCAGCTCTCATCACCACTAGTGGGAAAAAGAGCAGATGTGCCACCAGGGGGTTGACACTCTCTCTATTGTAAGTCATTGCATAGGATGTGTAGGACATTTAATAAGGGGAGCTGGAAAGTGTTTTAACCAGCATGTGTTTTCATTTCATAGCTACCTTTTCCTTTTACCAGCACAGCAGATGTGGTTTTTTGCTTACAGATGAACATTAATCCTGTAATGATAAGAGGGCTCTCATGCAAGGTGGAAGCTTTTTGAGAGAGTAAAATCTACTTATCCCCTGTAACCAGGCCAAGGGGGTGACTCTCACCACCACAGGAGGAGATTTCTGCATCTGTTCCCACCTCATTTTCTTAGGCTTGCCTGCTGCCAGCAGGTACAATATGAGTTGCAAACGGTACCAGTAATCATTTACAGTGAAATATTCAGTGCCAGCTCCAAGGCTGGTAACAATCTCAGGCACTCTAAAAAGCATGTAATTTCTCCTGAGCTTCCACAAAAGCAGAAGCATGCTTACCATAAACACCACAAACCATTGAAACCTAAGTGACACGTGGCAACAAAGGATGCAATTTTCATTTTATTTTAGATCAGTGAGTATGAGCACATATAATGGGATTAAGAGAGAAAACTCACATCCTTCTGCACTCATATGCACTTTAGGAAAATCCTTCTCTTCCCCAAACAAGCACAGTTAAGTATATAATCCAAAGATCCCAAAAGGAGAATAAATGGCAGGTTTATTCCCAAGTACCCCTGAAGTACCACTACTCGTAGTGAAATTTTTTGTTAAAATTTTGCCAGAAACTGTTTAGAACTCCCAACTGTTTCACTCATAGCTGTTTCCCTCTCCTGCTGACTGCAGTGAGTGTAGGGCTCTTGGCTGCCCATGGGCTTAACCTTCAGGTCTTGAGGTTTTATGGTTCAACCATGGACAGATTTGGGATTTCTATTGCTCTTACATGTGAGTATCATAATCTGCAATAAGGTGTTTTCCAGAAACAAATTCTGGCATGGAAAAACTTCATTTTAGCATTATGCTTCAGACATCTTGTCATAGGCTCTGCTGCAGTGTCTTGTAAACAACATTCTGTAATAGGAGATCCACAGCAGTATTTTGACTCACACATGTCAAATACTTTCTCTAAAAATGTCCTTTTCCAGTGATTTTGAAGGATTGTGATTATATTCTGAAATGCAAGTGGTATTTTAATTCCTGTCCTCATTGAGAAACTTCCTTCCTTGACACTACGTGCTATTATGTCCTCCCAACACCAGGGCAAAAAAGCAGGAAAATTTCTTCACATCCTGTCACAGGCTGCCCAGGGCACTGATAGAGTCACCATCCTTGAAAGGACTTAAGGATGTGTAAGTGTGGCACTTGGGAATGTGTTTGGGTGGTGGGCTTGGCACTGTTGGGTTAGTGCTTGGACTTGATAGCCTTAGAGATCTTTGGCAATCTGATTCTATTCCTACCTTATTCCATCGTTCAAAATTCTCTACAAACTGAATTTTCAAATTTGTGAAGAATCACGTAGGGAAGGAAAGATGAAAAGGAGTAGCCTCACCTGATGTAGACATAAGTCTGACAGACACAAGTGGAAGAACCAAGGGTTACAGGACTCGCTAAAAAATATCTTACTGGAAATGCAAATTTCCCCAGACAAATGAATCCCATCCTGCTTGTAAACAACAAGTGGCTGGACAGGACAACCCAGGGCCTGGCAGTCAAGATTCTCATCTCCAAGGATGCTCAGACAATTCCCTGACAAGGAGACAAATGGTTGTGTATTTTTAAATTTTTTCTCCCCTGAAGAGCCAGAAACCTCTTGGGATCCTTAAAATTCCTGCCCTTAGGAATGAGAACGATCCAGGATGGGCCGGGTGACACTTTCAGTGCTGCCCTTGGCACTGAGTGGGGTCAGTGCAAAGAAGGAGTAGATGCAATGTTGAGACTGACCACACCACTGCTGCAGAACCTAACGGCCTCATTCTCCAAAGCAGCAGGAGCTCTGATTTAGAATTTTCAGCTCATACTAACTTCAGGTTGGCGATCACTGGTAGAAATTTGGTATTTAGGGCTGAGCAGGGTGAGGTTATTCAGACTGCTGTGATGTGCCCAGACCTTTCTTCTGAGAAGATATGTCAAAGGTGGTAATGGAGAGGTAGAAAAACTCTCCTGTTGCTTAAAACGCTCCCTTCCCCTCAAGCCAGGCTTCCAGTTCTCACTCACTTGGTCACTTCCCATGAGCTGTGGGAAAACTCAGAAAACCAGGGAGGAAGAGAGAACCCTCCTGGGAGCCTGGCTGCACTGATTTACAGCTGCCTGCACAATTCAGGTGAATGGATTTGGGAGCACAAGAAAAGACAGATCTACCCTTGCGGAGTGACCCCACCACCTCCCAGGAAATCTTGACAAGGTGTCAGGAGAGGGGATGAGACACAGGGCCAAGCACATGTGATGCTGGTAGCTGAAGTAGAGCAACATGCAAATGTAGAAATTGAAAAAAGGAATTGCTGTTTTCACTTTCTTCTGATGCTATGTGTCTGCAGAGAGAGGTGGACATCTCATTGTGATTTCACTGACTCATGGACGGTGACATCACTGAGTGTCAGATTGTGACATCTCCAGGGGATTTACTGTCACGTGTCACTGCTTATAGTAGCTGGATGTCAGCAGACACTGGGCCAGTCTGGCTTGAGACGAAAATGGCCACTGAGAGAGATGGCAACTGCCCCATCTGCCAGGACTCTTGGAAAGATGTGGCTTCTGCTCTGCCCTGTTGCCACCGCTTCTGCCTGGGCTGCATCCTGCGGTGGACACACAGAAATCCCTCGTGTCCCCTCTGCAGGACCCCGATAGAGACCGTCAGATTTTCTGAGCAGGATGAATGGGACTATGTACAGTTGGTCATCACCTCCCCTGCAGAGTCACCAGAAGACCACAGCCCAGCAGGGAGGACTCCTGACCACCTGGATGAGAACAGCCTCCATGGCCCTGAGGTGTCCCCTCCGTCTTCCCCACAGGAAACACTGTCCCCAGCTGAGCAGGGTGCTACAGAGCCAGACCCTGTGGGCGGCCTCCTGCCCGAGGTGTGGGCAGGATTATTCCAAGAAAACCAGTTTCTCCTGGAGCCCGTGCGGCCCTGGCTGTGTGAGAGGCTGGAGCGAATATACCGGGGCCGGTGGTGGCTGGTAGAGGCCACAGAGAGCTGCATCCTGCGCTACCTCTGCATCTGCGGCCTGGATGCCGAGGCCTTGGCCCAGAGGCTGCAGGTCTTCCTTGAGGGGTGCACAGCTCCGCTGGTCCATGGCCTCATTGAGGCTGTTGTAGCCCAGTGCAGCGAGGAGGCCCAGAGGCTCCTGCATTCCTACACTGCTGGGGAAGAGGACAACAGCCAAGCAGAGAGCAGCAGCTCCAGCAGATCCAAGTCCAGCAAGTTCAGCTCCAGCAGCTCCCAGGACAGCACTCCCACCAGTGTGGAAGAAGAAGCTGGTACCTCAGAGGTCACTCACCTCGGGATTCCCAGCCACCCCACGCCTGTGTCCAGCCCTGCAGAGGGGGATCAGCCCCAGAAGGAGCCGGAGCAGCCAGAGCCGCCAGCAGTGGCAGGTCCATCTGTCCAGGGCAGCATCTGCAGCCCCTCTGCTCCCAGCCAGGGCAGAAGCTGCTTGCCTGGAGTGACCCGGTGTGCCCAAAAGAGGAAGGCCCCCAGGCCTCTGGATTCTCCCCAGCCCAGCAAGAGGACATGATGGGACTGACTTGACCCCTGCAGCCCTAAGAGAACCTTGTCATCATTTCAGATTAAATGATGAAACTTCATCCCTATCTTCATTTGCCATTTCCCATCCAAGGCCAATGCGTCCACAATGCATTTGGGAAGCAGCTTCACCTTTCCAGGTTTGACTTCCACAAGGCATTTGTGAGGTCTCCATTCAGTCAGTCCCAGAAAGACAGGGGTCTGAATAAATCTAAAAATGTTGGAGTCCCTTGGTAGCTGAGAGAGTCTGACATCCTTAAATGCGAGCACATTTGAAAATCTCGCTTCATAGACTATTTGGCTTGTGAAAGAAACATCTGAATTAAGAAGCAAAAAGAACTGTGGAGAAATAGGATTTCAATAAAGTTTTTGCAGTTTTATGAGCTAGTTTGAAATAGATTATTGAAGTCTTTAAGCACCTAAACCAGAACCTAGTAGTTGCTAGGCAGCAGTGCCTTTGGTCTGTAAAGACTGCTCTGAATGTGAGGTCAAGGGCAAACACTCTTACAATGGTTGAATCAGTTGTTCTGCTCCAATCAGTACAAAAGGTGTTTATCAATGATCTCCAGGGCCAGAAGGTCAATATCTGACAGACAAGGTGAAATTTAAGATTAATAAAAATGGTGACCAGAAGTTTACCATTATTTTTGACACTAGAAGTTATTTAAAGTTGCAATGGCAATCCGACTTATCTCACATAGAACAGTGCACACTACACACAACTGGACAGAATCCACTTGAAATAATATATTATCTACAGTATTAGTAATGAGTGACAATGTGCCCCATCCCCACAGCAGTGGTGCAGTTGTAAAAATAAAGTCACCTTTTAATCCCTAATGCTGTGGCTGATAATTTTGTTATATTACACTGTAATTATTGCACAGCAAGTTGTTCACTCAGGTGGAATAATGGACAAGGATGAGCAGTTTTTTAATCTTTCTTCTCTCTCCTCCTCTCAGTCTTTGTGCACATTTCCTCCCACCCTTCTTTCCCTTGTCATGCACATGTGTGTCTTCAGGTCCTGTATACATTGATTTTTATGTTAAACTTTGCAGATACTGGTTGCTTATTTTTGTTGCACCTGACAGGCGCAGGATACCACAACACAATTTAGAGAAGAAGTCATGGTGAACAGCTTACACTTAAAGCAGCTTGTGCTTAAAGGGAAGTCCATATATAGGAAAGAAGGCTTTTATTTTATCTTGAAACCAGTGGGAGCTACAATTTCATATGTGACTTTTGACCCGGATGTCTCTGGAGTCAGACTCCAGGATACCTCATTCTAATTCTGAGGAATTCCTTCACAGCCTGGATGTACCTTGGAGGTGTTGGTCCTTGAAGTGCACAGTGCCTTGGAGCAGTGTTCCGGGGGTCAGGACCCCCAGCCTCCCAGCTTCCCCATCTGTCAGCCTCCGATGACCTCAAGTGACAGTCAGGCTACAGTTTCTTTGTTATTTGTTTTTTGAAAATCTCATGAGCTTCAGTTCTTGCTGAAATTGTCTTTTGGCTTCAAAAGGCAGTCCATGTTAAAAATCAGTTACCAGCAGTACATGCCAGCTTCATGGCTTGAACGACATTTCTTAAAGTTATTTTCACCCATTTTCAGGTTTCTCTCCTCAGCAAAGATCAATTCTAGAATGCTTTTTATATACATGTAGGTTTCACACATTTAAAAAAAAAGCTATGCTTTTTTTTCTTTAAAAAAAAGCCAACAAAACATCCTACCTGACTGAAGAGATAAGTGACTGCGAACCATTGGATGGTCAACAAGATAGCAGCCTTTTCTGCTTATTTTTCTCTTCACTTTGTCACTCTCTGTTTTTTCTCTCTTTTAGAGGCTGGCTAATGAATGACAGGGTTTAGTAAATATTTGGTCTGACACAGCAAAACAATTCTTTTTCTTTATTTTTTTGCATTCCATTCTGGAACTGGGGGGTTAACTGTACCAGAGAAGCCTTCTGTTGCCAGTGCCCATTCCTATTGACTCTGGTTTGGGATTGCCAGTTAGCGACACACAGTTCTGTAAGTGCAACACCTTACTAGGACTCAGGGCCTTAGTTGAATGTACCAGAACAAAATCTACAAGAGCACAGAATTTTAGGCAATAAAATGCTTTCCAATTTCTTGGCATCCCAAATGAAAGTGTTTTCTGCAAGACCCACGATAGCTGGAAGAGAACTTCTCCTTTTGTGAGAAAGAGCTCCCAAAGGTAAGAAATGCTAAACAAAAAGGAAAACATAAAAGCCAAAATCTCTGTGTTGTAGAAGTTTAAGAAATGACTGATAAAGAATTATAATGGAAGCCTTTGGACAAACTTTGCAGCACTGACTAAAGCCCCGTTCCAACTGCAAGCTCACTGAGATCCAGTGCCAGGGTCTCATCCTCTGTCAAACTATGGGCAGCTTGCAAACCAGTTAGATAAATGGCTTCCATCCTTGAAACATTTAAAGAAAACCAAGCAATTCTTTTACCCCAGAGGGGCTTTTGGCAGAAACTAGCAAACAAAATTAATTCAGCTGTATGCTGGGTATATGATTTGTGCTGTATTAAATGGAGCATTAAATGTGTTCCAGGGCACCTGGGCTCTTAGCCACAAATCACCTGAGCCTGTGAAAGAAGATTTGGTAAAAATTGGCATAAGTGAGAAACAGTAACATGAGCATCTTTGTGATAACAGTTTTTGACATATATTCTAAACTTTTTAAAAGACAGCTTTTTTCTATGTCCATTTTGATCCATTCCTCTTGGAATTTGGACTTGACTGAATATTCCCCTGGCTCAATGCCAGCATCCAAAGAGAAAACTCTGCTATCATCCTCTCCTTAAAGCCTTGAAGCAAGCGCCAGCTCCTTGTCATCACAGCGATTCCCATCTGTCTTCTCTCTTCATCCATTTGGCCTCAGGATCTCTGCAACAATCCCGTCAAGCTCTGCAGAGAGCAACAGGGTATTTGTCCCCAGAGTTCTCTGTCACTCACTGGACCAGCTTACTGTGAGTGACCAATGAACCTCTGAAATGGAAGGAGGTGCAATGGAGATGGACAAGGGGCATTTGCTCATGAAGCTCAGAGAATATTTCAGTGAGTGATCCTCTTTCTATCCACTGGAAGAAGGATGCACTTGTGTTTGTAAGCATCACAGAGGCACAAGAGACAAATTTTGTATTGAATTTGGAAATTAGGTGAAGGAAAGTGGAAGATCAGATGGAAAGTTTTTACCAAAAAATTACCTGCTTTGCCACTCTACAAAACTTGAACTTTTCTCTGCAAAGACTCCCCAAAGCCCACTCTTTGTTCCTATTGATTGGATGCTTTCAAGAATTGCCCCAGAAGGATGACACTGCCCATTATTTTCTAGCTGTTCAGGCCACGTCCGTCTGTTCTTCCTTGCCCATGAGTTCTTTGCCTTACTGTAACATTCCCAAGAAGACCTCTGGATTTTGGAGGCGCTGATGTTAATTCAATCTATAAATAATACAGCCTTGAAAAGAACACACTGGACCATAGTATTTGCACATTATTTGGTCTAAATGACCTTGCTCTGATTTTCAGAGGGTCATTTTGTAATTTAATGGTTCAGCTGAATTCCTTGTCCTGCAAGATTAGGTTTCTCATTGTCTCATTCAATAAAGATGCAGCCATTCCAGACCTCCTCATGATGAAAACAGCCATGAGAATACTGCACGTGGGTGTGGATTTTCTGAAGTGATTACTTTTCTTGTCTAATCCTACAGAAAAATTAACCTGCTGAAAAACAATTTCTGTAATTGAACTAAAACACTGCTAGGTAAATTTTATTCCAAAGTATAAGTTTAATAAAATTATATGTAAATTATAAATATATATATGTCATGAATATTGACAAAGAGTCCTTGCAATGCTATTCTACATATTTTGTGTTGATGGTAGAAATTCATGTGATGGGGTTTTTTCAGTCCCTCAATTACAAAGCATGCTATAAATCAAATTGCAACTGAATATTTTCAGCTCCTGCAAAAAAACATTAAGCAAAATAGCAGAAACAGTTACATTTGATCTGCATTTCCAAAGCCAGGGTTTTACTTTAATGCTTAAGGTCAGAGAAGGTAGAAGGAGAGGGCCTGTTTGCTGAACATAAAGCCATAATGGAACTGTGAAAATTCATTCTGTTCTTCCCCCAGACAGATATTCTCATATTTCAAACATCATTGAAAATTGTGGCCAAACTTCAAGTGACTTTATTTCAATCAGCTGTGTTAAACCATTATAAAGACCACCATTGATCTGGCTTAAGAAGTATGATAAGCAGAAAATCTGCACATTCAAAATGATACTTTCTTGAATAAGTCATATTTCCAGAGGATTCAGAAAGCTGGTTTGGGTTTGTTTGATTTATTGAAGGGAGGTTTCTGTGTATAAAAGAAGTGAAAAGACCTCACATTTGTGGTTAGTTAGCTCAAGGGGAACTGGTTTGAGGGGTCACTTGGCTACTACTGAGGAAACAGAGAATTCTGAGCATTTCCAAAATGTGCTTCCTTTACTTTCAGACTCATGAGAGAAAATATGTAATCAAAGAAAAAAATGAAATCATTTGAATTCAGACACTGCTTTGCCCTCCGTTAAGCCACAAAATTACACTCTAACCTTCTCATTAATACAAACACAGAAACACTGACAGCCTTGGTCTGTAGAAAAAGGAAAACTATCACTGCCGGTCACCTCATCATGATGAGAGCAGTCAGGGTTGGCAGAGCTGCTGTGCATTTAAGTCTCCAGCCATCACATTAACTTATTGTATTCACACTAAGTGAAAAATGCAAAATAAACACAATCTTTATCTCCAAGTAAGATTTTGTGAATTTAAATCTGCTCACTTGTTTTTCATCCAGGCATTTATGCCAAAATGGAATGCAATATGAATCCCACAGAAGACTCCTTTTCACCCTAATAACGCTATTACTTTGTTGGTCATTTAAAGTAAGTTATATATTTTAAATATCTGTGCCTCTGAGCTCTGAAGATTTATATCTGCATTTCCTAGATAAATCCAACTGCCATTTTACATTTGCAATTCTGTCCTAAGGAAGCAAGGTCATGTAAAGCAAAGAGGTGAACAACAGAGGTTTACAACTACAGGTAAAGCTCTAAAATATTCTGTCCATTTAATTTGTACAGAATTAGTTTGTAATTTAATTTAAAATTATTTAAATTAATTTTGGAAATGAATGTGTAGGAAATTTTGCACATTTCACAACACACCTTTGTGATAGTGTTTTAAGGCTGCATTAATTATGTAATAGATGATAGAGCATTCATTCAGATCCCTGATATATCTCAAATTTTACTTTTAAAAATTAAATAATCCAGGCAGTCCCACCACAAATTTCAAGCTCTATCCTTAAAGTGCTAACCTGAGCAGTGTGCAGGACACACAAAGAGCCCACCCACCCCTGGAGGGTGTCTGAAGCCAAGATCAGAGCTTTGCCAATGAATTGGTTTTTTCTGTTGTGTTTTCATTTCTCTGCAACCTGAGGAAGACAGAAATCCCTGTTCTTTTCTCTGGTTGGCAGCACTTGTATGACCTGGGTGACCAGGAGGCTCCAGCCACCATGTGCTGCTCCTCTAAACACCTTCAGGCACCACCCCAGTGACACTGAAAATGTATTCTGGAAGTCTGCACAAGGAAAGACTGATCCTACAGGGACAACTTCCAGGGATGTAAGCCACCCAAGGAGAACAAAAGTAACAGGAGACATGGAAATCGAGGTAATATCAAGCTGAAAAACTAGACAAAACTAAATTTAAAGTCATGTTTTAACAGAGCAGATTGAAAAGATATTCTGAAAGATAGCATCAATTGTTAAATCTCTGAGATAGGAACTGGAAGTAAAAGGACAAATCATGTCAGTTTCATCTGGATCATTGCTCTCATGGATTTATTTTCACATTTAAATTATGCATAATGTATTGATTTAATGAAGCCTCTCTCACATACAGATTCCAAACTGTAACAGGCTGCAAGATGCCTAATCTGTGCTCTTTATTAAAGAATTCCATCCATTGCTTAGTCACATTTTCTTGTCCATGAATCCAGAGGCAAATATGACACACCACACAGTGAGATAGTGAGATGCAAATTACATGTTAGAAAGGTCTGGAAGGACAAAAGCTAGAGCCAGAAAAACAAGTTAATTTTGACATCTCGACTACAGACAATCAATTTGAAAAGGAGACCAAAGGAAGAGCATTCACTAAGCTGCCACTCACAAGTTAGAGGTAAAACTAAAGAAGTCTGAGGAACTCAGTTTTGGTTGGTAATTCCTGGCTTTGAAAGAGGGAAGTTCAAAATTCAGGCTGCCCTGCTGTACCTCAAACTGGGCAAGTTAATCCTGGGACATGTCCAAGTAACTATTACTTGTGAAAATTTTGCTCATAAAAGCATCTGGCATGTCTTGGGATGCCAATGCAAGCCTATTTTCTATGCACATCCTCTTTTCAGAAGGCACATGTGTTCCTCTTGGGTGGAGTGCAATCCAATGCCATGGGAGGGATTTTTTTTTCATTCTTTGAAATGGGCTTTTTAAAATAATTTTCTTTTTTAAACTCACTTCATACATTTCAGTGTAGTTTAGGTTGCAAGTTGGTAAAGAGATTCAATCTCATTCTGCCTTTAAAAATTTGAGGTGGCATTTTAGTAAACACCAGCTGGGTGGAAAGATTCTGCTGTTGTGTTATTGCAAGTCTGGTGTAGGTCCATAAAAGTGTTTTTGGTGTATGCCAGCACTTAGCTCATGGTTGAATTTAATCAGTGATAGTAGCCCTACTTTGTTGAAATTTAATAATATAAAGTCTTGGGAGAGAACAGAAGTTAAAATATGCAGGGTAGAAAGAGGTCAACATCATTTGCTATTTCTATATGGGTCTCCTTCAGATGCCTGAGCTGCAGTAGGTGGTTGTTGCAACTTCCTCTCTGCTACCTCATGACAGCTCTCAACAGACTAAAAAGCAGATGAGAAGTTTTGCTCCTGTCCCTTTTGTTTGTACAGAGACTGTTTCAATAATTCTTTTGTCACGATCTGAGCCAAAATACTCTTGGATCAGACAAATGACAGCAGTGCTCCTAAGGAAGTTTATTGGCCTGCTGAGAACCTGAAATTAAGGCTTGCATGGTTGCAATACAAACTATAAAGAGAATCATTCTTTAGCAGAGAGGGTTCGCAATAATAAAATAAAATTCTCCTCACTGTTACAGTCAAAGTCAGAAATAGAAGTCAGTTCTATTTCAGTTCTCTGGATTTTTTTCTCCTAAAACCCTTTAGCAAAACACTGTCCAATTCACAGAAAAAAATAATAGGATCTAATATTTCAAAAATCAACAGCCTAAGTAAGATTAACAGATTTATTTTTTTACTATTAACTCCTTTTGCAGATGAATTAGAAATCACCGGTTTGATTAGAAATGTGAAACTCCAGAAAAAGGGAAGTTCAGATGCCTTGAGTATTCTTAATCAGATAATGTCAGAAATTCAGACATCCCTGCCTGGGTAACTGTGAAATTAATGTTGTATTGCGCATCTTGTAGGTGTGCACACAATGAAATGACCCAGGTGTTGTAAGGCATCTGTTCTCCTCCTTCCTGTGATCCTCCTTCTGCTTTGGTCATCTCCACAGATGAAATAATGAGTGCTATGTTTGAGCTCTGCCAGCACATGGAAAGTCTCACTCCCTCCTCAGTAAATGGGGAAAGAGGCACGAGGAGTGCCAGCTCCAAGGCTCTCCCTGGAGGGTGTGTACAGGTGTGCAGGGGAGTTCCAGGCACTGCCCCGTGGGGGAATGACCACCTCTCCCCAAGGCTGAGTGAGGACAAAGCAGAAGCAGCTTCCAAAGGAAGCCCCAGGAGGACGGGAAGGCTGCACAGTGAATGGCCCGAGAGAGTCAGACGCAGCTCCCTGTGGCTGTGGCTCTACACAGAGAACTAGAAGGCAGATTCGCCTGAGCAGTAATTGAGATAGTTACTACACCATGACATGATATTATAGACTCTTCTTACATATACAGAAATCTCCACTTTTTGACATACATTGACTTCAAACAGCACTTGGTACAAACAAGCATTTTATTAAAATGTCAGGTTTCAGTCCCTTGGAAAGGCTGACACAGAAATCAGCAGCTCCAAAACAATTCCCTGAAATCTGTGTGAAATGAAAGAGGGTAAAGCAGAGCAAGGCAGAAAACACAAAATTTTGCAACACTTGGAGCCAGATATATCCCCCTCCCAAGCCCTTCTAATAATTCACTTTCATAATTCAAAAATGGCCAACTGAATCTTCCTCTCTCATGAGTCAAAAGCCTGCTTAACCTTCAGCAACAAAAGCCTCCTCTTTTCCTGCTTGTTTTATTACACAAACCTTCCAGTCACCTAAAAGTAGAGATGAAGAACAGAAAACTAAGACAAAGTTAAGCTTGTGGCTGAGGTCTTGTTTTATCCACAAAGTGCCATTTCACATTCACTCCAATTTTGCCATTCAAAGTACATTAAAATTCCATAGTTTAAAGCATTATAGAATCACAAGAGGGGTCAGGTTGGAAGGGACCACTGTGGGTCATCTGATCCCACCTCCCAACTCCAACAAGGCCATTCCAGAGTAGGTGGCACAGGATTGCATCCAGATGGGTCTGGAATATCTCCTGTGAGGCAGACTTTGCAGCCTCTCTGGGCAATCTGTTCAGTGCCCAGTCACTGCACAGGGAAGGAGTTCTTCCTCACATTTAGGTGGAACTTCTTGGGCATCAGTTCCTACCCATTCCTCTGGTGCCACTGCTGGGCCCTTGAGCAGAGCCTAATCCATCTTCCGAGCCCTCCCTGCGGACACTGACAGGCAGGGATGAGGCCCCTTCTTAGAAGTCTCTCCTTGAGGCTGAACTTCTCCCTCAACCTTTCCATGTAAGAGATATGCTCTAGTCCCTTCTTCACCTTTGTTGGCCTCTGCCAGACCCAGAGTCTACTTCATAGCCTCTTGCACAAGGCATGGTAATATTTGTCTCTTTACATCCTTATTGCAATCAAGCACCCAACACCTGTGTTTGATAGATTGTCCAGTATCACCAAAGGCACTCAGGATAGGGCTGGCTGCCACAGCTAACCCTATAAAGCAGCTGATCAGAACCTGGAAGGCTCTGTCCAATGCAGGAACTTATGGTACAGTCTTCAGGTACTGGTCAGGAGGGAACAGTGTGCATGTATTGCTGGTGAGGGCTCAGCTTCTCCCTTCTGTTATTCCAGTTCCCCTCTTGCATGCTTCTTCTGAGTAGAGTTGCAGCATTCCAAGAACAGGACTTAGAAAACACAAATATTTAGAGTGGAACTCCAACTGAACCTTCAGATTGTGGTTTGTCCACATGAAAGTGCTTTAATGTGGTTGCTTTCTGGCAAGCAGCAAATTCTAAAAGATCTCTTTGATCTACTTCCATCTCTACCCAAAAGGTGAAGGTAAGTCACAGCTGCTTTTGAGTTTCTGCCATGTGAAGGGGTGACTTTTCAAAGGTTACCTGGGGATGATTTTGAGCATCCTGCATTTACAAGCCTCCTTCCCTCTGCTGTCTGCACTGGCCCCCTGCAACTACTCAGCAGCTGATAGGATGTTTTCCTGTTAGGCATTTCCTTCAAGAACTATTTGCTTTCACAAGTATTCTCTTTTGACATAGTTCCAGGCAATTTCCAACCATTTCCCACATATGGATTATTCTTTATTTCTGTTTTTTCTGGCAGGTGTTGGCCTACAGGTGCTAGATCACAACTAAGACCCTGTTTTTAAAGTCCATCTAGAAACAAGTGGATTTTATTGTATTCCCTGGGCTTTCCTTCCACACCAATGAATCTGGAGGGGAAACAACAAAACAGCAGGGGTGATGAACGGATTGAGAGCAGTCCTGCAGAAAAGGACTGAGCAATCTTGAGAAGGAAACATTGGATATGATCTGGCACTGTGTGCTTGCAGCCCAAAACCCCTCTGTACCTGTGTCTAAAGGGGGATGTCCAACAGGTCAAGGGAGGGAATTCTGTCCCTCTGCTCGAGTGAAAGCCAGGAGCAGAATGCCCGTGGATGTTGTGGATGTCCCATCACTGGTAGTGTTCAGGCTCAGGTTGGGTGAGGGACTGAGGAACCTGGTCTGGTGGAAGGAATCCCTGACCATGGCAGAGGGCTTGGACTAGATGATTTCTAAAGGTCCCTTCCATCCCCACCCTTTCTGTCATTTCATCATTTCAGGGCACATGGCACAGGGGAGAAAAAGAAATGAAATGCGATCGTGGCAGTGAGTTAATGTGGGGAGTACTGGGGCACAGACGTGCAAGGAACTCAAGAAGAAATCTTGGGCAAGAATCCTCTTAAAGCATGAAATGTCCATCTCCTGGAGTATCTGGGGCCTTAGTTTCCCCAGGAAAGAGGGAATATCTTGGTACTCTGAAATTCCAGCTGCTGCCTGCATATTTAGACTGTTAAAAGTCCAATTCCAAATGAAAAGGAATATAACTGCATACTTTGACAGACACTTACTCCTAATAACAACACAAAGAAGTACTGATGAACAAACTTCCATCTTTTTCCATGTGGATTGTGAAGCACAAACGTATGGCAATGGACATCCTCCGTTTGCACAGGTTTGAAGAGAGATCTCTGTACACTGAGGCAGAGCCACGTGGTGGTTGCACACAGCATCCTTGCCTGACACCAGCCAAGCCTCAAACCAGGAGAAATTAGTTCCAAGTGAAGAAAGAACTGCTTGGGCTGATGACTCTCAGGGATGACAACAGCCAGAGGCAACAGGGGATGATGGCACAGCATGGCCCACGTGGTGATGGGTCCTGGGCTCTCCAGAGTCATGACAGGGTTCCTCTGGTCCTTGTACCCCACTCTGGTGGGACAGCAACTCCAGCTCCTTCCTGAGGCTCCTTCCTCCTGCTGGGCAGGAGCACAAAGGCACTGCACTCCAGAAACACAGACACTTGGGAAGTGGAGAGGGATCTGGCGCTGTGGGCAAGTGCCAGCGGGAGTGGATGGGGCTGGAGCAAAACATTCCTTCCTGCTTCTGCCTGAAGCAGGGACACAACCCACAGGGGTGGGAGACTCTCACCTAGGGCTGGTGCCAGCACCCAGGTTCTCCAAATCCCAGCATTGCCTAGGGAAAGGCAGTGACAGGAGGAGGCATCATCCAGCCACAGGCAGTCCATGCTGACTGGTCCCAGCACTCCGCTCCTCACAGAAAACCTTGGTGAGGTGTCAGGAGCAGGGATGAGAGATGGCCATGGACACATGACGCAGGTGGCCAAGGCAGAGCAACATGGACAAGCTGAAAACAAGAAAAATATTTTCATCTTTCTCTTGACAACATGCACTGGTGGGGACATCACCTGCTGATGGAGGGTGACATCAACAAGAAGCCCATTGTGACATCACCAAGCATGAGATTGTGACATTTCCCTCCTCACTGCTTAAATACAGACACGGGCAGAGCCGGTGCCAGTCTGGCTCTGGCCTGAAGTCCTACCAAGCGAGGTGCAACTGTGTGACTTCAAGGTGTGGAGGATCGATCCAGGTTTCTCTGGTGCTGAGTGTTGCCTGTTCTTGGCAGGTCCCAGTGCCAGTCCCAGAGCAACGAGCAGGGTTTCCCCAGTCCTGCCTATCTGGGGCAGAGCATACTTGCAACACTGACAGGAAACATCCCCCGGTCAGACATGGGCAGGTGACAGGGTTTTAGGGAGGTGGGAGGCTGTCCGTCTCCCTCCTCCCCTCTCCTGCAGGGTGTGACACCAGCAACAGAGAACAGCTCCTGATCCTCAGTGCTCTCCATGTGCTGCACAGGCCAAGTATGGCCACAGAGATGGGTGGCAACTGTGCCATCTGCCAGGACACCTGGGATGATGTGGCTACTGTTCTGCCCTGTGGCCACCACTTCTGCCGAGGCTGCATCCTGCGGTGGGCACAGACAAATCCATCATGCCCACTGTGCAGAGGAGCCATAGAGACTGTCAGGTTTTCTGATGATGCTGGTGACTATCTAGAGATCGTCATCACAGCCCCTGAGCAGCGGCCAGCAGCCACGAGCTCGGCACGGAGAGCTCCCGGCAGCCAGGATGGGAACAGCCCCCGTGGCCCTGTGCCGGCCCATCCCTCTTCTCCTCAGGGGACAGCAGCCAGAGCTGTCGGCGGTGTCCTGCCCGAGGTCTGGGCACAGCTTTTCCGTCGGCGACGGGAAATTCTGGGCCCTGTGCAGACTTGGCTGCGCCAAAGGACTGAGACCATCCAAAGGGACCGGTGGTGGATGGCAAGGAGTACACAGAGTGCCATCTTGCATGCTCTCTGTGTGTATGGGCCAGACCGGGAGGTCATGATCCAGAGTTTGCAGGGTGTTCTGGAGGAACACACAGTGCCACTAGTCCAGGGAACCATCGACATCATTGCGAGACACTGCAGCTCGGGGGCCCAGAGGCTGCTGCGCTCTCATGCTGTCGCAGATGAGGATGATAGCCCAGCAGCCAGCAGCACTTCCAGCAGCTCCAGTTCCACGTTCTCCAGTTTCTCCAGCCCCAACAACCCCAACTCCTCCAGCCCCAACAACCCAAACTCCTCCAGCCCCAGCAGCCCCAGCTCCCCCAGCTTCTCTAGACCAAACAGCCATGACCCCTCCAGCCCCAGCAGCCCCAGCAGCCCCAACCCCAACAGCTCCAGCAGCCCCAGCACCCCCAACCCCCACAGCCCCAGCTCCCGCAGCACCAATAGCTTCAGCTCCAGCTCTTGGACATGGACTCTAGCCAGCAGCCCTGAAGCCTCTGTGGAGGAAGAGGAAGCTGCCACAACGGAGGCCACCCCTACCAGGGGAGAAAGCCACCTCCTAGCTGTTCCAGTGTCCCCAGAGCAGGACCAGCCCCAGGAGGAGGCAGGTCCCTCTGTCCAGGGCACCAACCCCAGCCCCTCTGCTCCCACCCATGGCGGGCACTGCTCACCTGTGCGGCCCCGACGGTCCCTAAAGAGAAAGGCTCCAGATGATGAGGACTCTCTCCACCCCTGCAAGAGATCCCACCACCACTAGCAAGGCTCTTTCAACCCTTTAATTAAGAAAAAAGAAATAAATTGTTATTTCCCTCACACAGTCCTTGGGCTCTGCTTCCTCAGCCTTCCCCTTGTGCCCCACCTTGGGTGGCACCCATGTTCTGTGGGGCACAGCCCTTGGCCCAGGGTCATGGGGGCAGCACCTTTTCCCACAGGAAATTCAAGGATCCAATCTCTCTGGAATTCTCTGTATGGAATCTTGTCCCTCAAGATAGTCAACAGCCCCTCCCGGTGTGAGATCAGCAGCAGCCTTGAATTGGGACATTTAACTGCAGCATCCCAATCTTTAAAAATCCCAGCCTTCTCCTCCAGCCCAGCCTCCAGCTGTCCCTCACTTGGTCAGTTCCCATGAGGTGTCCCACAACAACCCAGGCCCACAAGACCCTGCTGGCAACCTGGCTGCCCCGATTGAGACACATTTTCCTTTATTCCCACAGTTCTGTAGCTTGAACAATGAGAAGGGGTCCTTGTTTGGTCAGCAGTGAGATGTCAGACTGCCCCTTGCTGGCACAGTGCCCTTCCCAGTCTTCAGGTTTCAGGCAGGGAGGACAACTCAGCAAAGGCAGGAACACAGGAAGAGAGAAGTTGCGCTGCACCCCTGTTGCAACATTTGTGCATTTGCAGATTTTCCTTTGTTCAGGGGCCCACATGCTGTCATTTGGAGTGTGTCCTTGTTACCTCAGGAGTGCTCCCAGGAAGGAGGCCTGGCCTTGTCATTGAGCAGATGAAAGAACTGCTGCTGAAACAAAAGGCAGAGAGAATTCCTTCCTGGGTTTGGAGCCCCTCTAGACAGGACCCATTCTGCTGAGCAAGCAAAGCTGAACATCCCACAGCACTAAACACAGGTGCTAAGTGTCCTTGTGCCCATCACCCTCAATCCAGCAGGGCTGCAGAGAGGACAAACTCTGACCTTAAATCAAAAGGCACAAAAGCTTGTACAGGGCCTGGCGTGAAAGGCCTGGATGTGATGGCCTCTCCCAGGGAGAGAGATGAGAGGCCCTGTGAACAGATACCAGGAGTGCTCCCTGGAAACCATGGCAAGGTGTCAGGAGCAGGGAATAGAGACAGGGCCAAGGACGTGTGATGCAGTGGCTGAGGGAGAGCATCATGGAGATGTAGAAATTGAAACTAGGAAACAGTATTTCCTTTGTTCTCTGACAACATGTCCCTGCAGGGATGGAAGGGCTGCTTTGCCATCACAGTATTAGAAATGAACTTTTAGATACAATTAAATGGGGACAAAATCACGGTAGCGAAAGAAATCTGTTTCTTAGTAACAATTCACCTGAGCCACATGTATGTCCAGGAGCCAAACACACACACTCTCCAAAAAAGGACTACATTTTATCCCCTTTCCTGGCCAGGGGTGGTCCCCTTCCTCTTTTCCATTGGCTAGATACTCAGGAATTTCTATTCTCTCCTGATCACCTACTTTTCTGTCCCCTCCCTTCTCATCCTACTTCCTTTTTGGTCTTCAACCTGGCTGCCTTCCCAGCTCACAGCAACACCCAACAAATTAACTTGAGCAAATCCAAACCAGAAATAGCAACACATAGAAACAAAAAATGTAGGTTTTTTACCTAATAACCTTTTAACCTAATAACTTCAACAAAATATTACCTCATTTCTCACAACAGGGTAGAGGACTCTGATATCACCAGCCTGTGGATGGTGACATCAGACAGTGCTAGATTGTGATCTCACATTTCCTCACTGCTTATCTTGGAGTTCCAAGGACTTGGAATGCCTGTTGTGCTGTCACAGGGGTTGGAGGCTGGTGTCAGAGAGCAATGGGCTGTGACATGACAGGGGGATGGACTGTGACATTGTGCCCCTCAGTTCTTCCATTCAGACACTGGCAGGGCCACTCTGGCTCCAGCCTGAACTCTACTGAGCGAGCAGCAAGGCCAAGAGGATCAAGCCAGGCCTCTCTGGTGCTGGGCAGGGCCTGTTCCTGCAGGATCTCAGTGCCAGTCCCAGAGCCATCACTCCTGGAATGGCCACAGAGATGGACGGCGACTGCCCCATCTGCCAGGACTCTCGGAAGGATGTCACTTCTGCTCTGCCCTGTCACCACCGCTTCTGCCTGGGCTGCATCCTGCGGTGGGCACACAGAAATCCCTCGTGCCCACTGTGCAGGACGCCGATAGAGACCGTCAGGCTTTCTGAGCATGCAGACGAGCATCTGGACACGGCCAACACCACCCCTGAGCAGCTGCCAGCGGCCACGGGCCAGGCAGGGAGAGCTCCCGGCCTCCTGGACGAGAACTGCCCCCACGGCCCTGTGGCGTCCTGTCCAGCAGCTCTGCAGGTGACACTGTCCCCAGCTGAGCAGGGCCTCTCAGGGCTGGAGCTCCCGGGTGGCCTCCTGCCCGAGGTGTGGGCCGGACTTTTCCGTGGACAGCCGCAGCTGCTGGAGCCTGTGCGGCCCTGGCTGCACCAGAGGCTGGAGGGGATATTCCGGCACTGGTGGTGGCTGGTTGAGGCCGCAGAGAGCTCCATCCTGCACGACTTGTGCATCAAGGGGCTGAACGCCGAGGCGTTGGTCCAGGGGCTGCAGCCTGTCCTTGAGCAGCACACGGCTCCACTGGTGCACGGCATCATCAGCATCATCGTGGGCCAGTGCAGCGAGGAGGCCCAGAGGCTGCTGCGCTCTGGTGCCATCAGGGATGAGAACAATGACCCTGTGGCCAGTGCCAGCTCCAGCTCCAGCAGCACCAGCAGCTCCCAGACCAGCAGCTCCTGCAGGGGGGCTCCTGCCCATGGCCCCAAAGTCTATGATGTGGAGGAGGAAGCTGGCACTTTGGAGGCTGCCTTCCCTGGGGGTCCCAGCCACCTCCCACCTGTGCCTGTCCCCATGGAGTGGGAACGGCCCCAAGAGGAGCCATGCAGGAGGTGGTGACAGTGGCACAGATCCCTCTGCCCAGGGCAGCAGCTTCAGCCCCTCCACCCCTGTCCTGGGCTGGCACCAATTGCCATGGGGACCCTTGCACCCTGTTAAGAGAAGCGTCCCCAGCCCCCAGGATTCCTCCCAGCCCTGCAAGAGGCCAACCCACTGGCACCTCTAGCAGGGCTCTCACAAATCTTCATTGAAGGAAAAGGAAATAAATTGTTATTTCCCTCACACAGTCTCTGGGTGGCGCTTCCTCCCTGCAGGGCAGCAGAAGCCAAAGGCAGAGTGGGCAGCAGAGGCAACTGAGCTTGATGCAGGACTGTGCTCTCAGCCTGCCTCCAGTGCTCCTCTCTGCCCAACCACTGGCACATCTGCTCTGGCTTCTCTGTGCTGCCTGATACCAACCAGCAGACAGGACAACCTGCAGAGGGTAAATTTTCTGGCAGGAAAGCAGGTCTAGTGTAAATCTGATCCTGAATCATAATTTTATCTCAATGTCCCAATCAAATAAAGTTCTTTCAGCACAGATTTATTGTTACTGATAATGTTACTGAAGGATAAAGTAATAAATTTGACACAATCATTATTAAATCTGGGAAAATACTTTATAAAGCAATAGTCTTCATTTTCTATTAATAAAAAGCCTGGAGTTGCCCAGTTTGAGGGAATTTACTGAAATTATATGTCAAGTAGATACACTATCCCGGGAGAGTAAAATAAAAATGACTTGTTCAAAGAGAAACCAATATAATAGTGCTGGATGAGAATCATATATCTCATGGGTAACACATGACTGAGATTAATGGGGACCTAGAGATTTAACAGCAGACGGATCTATTTCTTGTTGTTCAGTTTATAAGAGAAGAAAGTTTAGAAGCCACATTGCCTTTTAATGAGAAATAAAAAATCACCTTTACAAAAAGTAGGAAATATAGTTAATTTTCAAATCTTATTATTTGAAAATATTTTAAAATAAAACTAAAATAACAGCAACTGTTTTAATTCAGTAAAGAAAAATTGACTGGGAGGTGGATAATGCACTTCATTGCCAAATATTAATTTTTTTCTCTTTTTCACTTCTTTCAGTCTGTCTCCACAGCAGACCCACATCATTTTTGTGCTGAGGACCCCAGAGTTGAATGCACACCTCCCTTGACTTCCTAGACAGCCTTCTTTTCATGCAGTCCAGGGTATCATTCGCATTCCAGGTTTCCTGCACATGTTGTACCTCTACCTGGAGAAGGACTGGGAGTAAACTCTGCCTTCCTAATAACTTTAGAAACCAGCTTTCAATCTGGCCAACAGATGTAAATGCCAAACAGAAATGAACCAGAAATCCTACAAAATAAATAATAATATAAAAAGGGAAATGCCTGGGAGAGATAAACAGACACAAGAATGCCTGGAAAAGCAACATACAACTGACCCTGGTGACAGATCCCTGAAGTATAGATGGGCTCTCCAACCACTGTGATAACTCTGCACAGTATCAGGGACAGTTTTAGCTGGGATTAATTTTAAACTGTCCAAGTCAGACATATCTTATCTACTTTAAGTAGATAAGGAATAGGCTTTCAAATGCAAAGCCATTTTAAGAGTAGGCTGGTAGTTTTGACATTCTGCTAAGCCTCCAGCTCTAGATTTCAGTTTTTCATTCTCTATATGCATCTTAGAAATATTGTGGAAATATTACCAGTTCTCTTTCCACTCTCTCCCAGTGGGTTCCATTCTTTAGATCTCGTTGGCCTTGCCTTGGTTTCTAGACTCTTTTTCAGAGTAGCCTTTAGCTATGTTAGAGGCTCAGGAAGCTGCCAAAGAAGGCTTTGGACAAAGTTCTTTGTTTGTCATTCAGTTAGTATGAGTGAGCATTGTTCCACCTGGACAGACTCTAAGCAAGGATGCTTTGATCCCAGCTGCAGCCATGGAGACAGCTGGATGAACATGTTCATGTTTGGCTTAGTGCTTCCTTTCACCTTCTCTTCCACCTTCAGATCACCAGTGTTAGATATGTTCTTTTCTTGAGGTCCACTGCATCTCTCGGGAAATAACTAGGTTGTTATATGCTCCACTGTACAACATTTTTACATAGTACTACCTATATAAAAAATGTCTTGAGATGTTTTCTTTGTCCCCCTCTGAGCTCAGATACACTGGACTGCCTGTGAACTGCTCTTGATGAGTGGCCATCAGGTATTGCTCTTGGAGTCCATTTTTCCAAATTGGTTAATCCTTTGCTCATGTTATTTACATTTTGCCACAGCAGACATTGTCATCTATCCTTTATGGATGGCTGCCATTGCTAAGTGCTACAATGTTACTACCAACAGTGAAAAAGAAAGGGCTCAACTGGAAAAATATTAGTCAGCAATGGAGTTTCAACTAAATCTAAGTTTCTTGGAAAACTTCAATTTCTTTTCTATTTTTTCAATTGTTCTAAAGAACTGGGAATAAACCACATCCCCTAAAGCAAAACATGAAATGTCATTGCTAGAACCTCTTTTCCCTACTTCTAAGACATAAAGCAATCATCTTAGAATCTCAGAGATTTGTGTCAGCTCTTTTCTCTGTCTTTTTTGACTTTTCTTCTTCTACAGAGATGTCATATTGGTTGTTTGATTAATCTGGAATCTGTAATACCTTTTCTACCCAAGTACCATTGAGGTATCATAAAGTTTTAATGAAAGGTTTTTAAATAAGTCACAGAATCATAGAATAATTTAGATTGGAAAGAACTTCTGAACATTTGTTATTCAGATGCCTTTGGACATTTGTTATTCACATCCTTTGTTCTCATATTGGCTGACTGTTGCAAGAACTACCTCTCTCCAAATTAGTGGATATCCTGGACTTGCCACAGGATAGAAGCACAGAGAGAGAAAAGGGTTTTATTGACAGGATACAAAGGGATATTTGGACATTTGCAGTGATGCTGGGGACTGGAGGAACTGCTGGAGCAGTGCAAGACAATTGAGTTATGAGAGCCATGGAATGATAACTCTGAGTTAAAAATCACCAGTAGTTCTTTTCCATTTAAATTCAGTGATGAGGTAGGTGTCTGGGATAGAAACACTTGCATTAATCTAAATCCAATATTCAGCAATGGATATTTGCTGAATCAAACCAGAAACTCAAAAGTAATACAATGGTCTTTTCTTTTTGCCATGGGGACCCTTGACATCCTCCCTTATTTTCTCTAAAGGAACTAACAAAGGCATGCACACACACACACAAAAACCTCACAGCAAGGTGGAATCTTTAAGTGTGGAGTTCAAGGTTAAACTTTGATTTTAGAATATCTGTGGGATTCCTCTTCATTAGACATGTTCAAATGAAGTTAAATCAGTTCCACACAAAAGAAGGAACTCCAGGAAAGGAAAATGCATATTTAGAAAGGAATATTTTCTAAAAGGAAACCTAATTTAAACAAATATTTAAAACCACCACTGAAAAATTTAAAATTTGAAAACCTGCAATGCTTTTGGATTTTATTTTTTCTTATTTTCTTTCTTGCAGAATACTGCCTATATAATATATTTATTTTCCTGCTATTTCTCCCAAATTTAATTATTTTAAATGAATTGTCATATTAACTGAACACCACTGATGTTATTTTTATAAAATTTCAGTCAAACGGATAAGTTTAAATTTGTATTGCCCTTGCAGTGAAGCATGTAAGGTTTTAAGACACAATTAACTTTGAAATACCCAGAAAACCTTAATCAGCTTCTTAATGCGATAACAGCAATTTAACTCCCTCTCACAAGAGAGAATTACCCTTTTAATTCCTAATCAAGGACTTTATGAAACTGATCAAAATGTTCCTGTGATATTCAAACAAAATCTGTGGTATTTTCTGTACAAGTAACTGACTACTTTTAAAGTTCTGTTTTTCAAAATCTTATCCCAAAACCACTAACCAACCAAAGTAAAACAAAATGGAAAATCCTGACAAAAAGTCATTGAACCTTCACCTAAAAGAAAAAAGGGGGAGCTGTACTCTTGCAGAAGTGAGATAGAGCTACCATAGAAGAACTGAAATATTTCTTGTAAAATATTTCAATTTCTTGTAGAAACAGATGGGCAAATTTCAAAGACAATTTTAAATTTCTTTTTTAAAATTAAAATTTAAAATTTATTTTTAAATTTAATATTTTGGTTTAACATTCAATATTAACTTTTGATAGGTTTGCCTGAACAGCACAAATAAAAAACCTAAGAGAGAGAAAAAAAACTTTATTAAGCATGATATAATTCCAGAAGAGTAGGTGGCAATATCTGTGATGAGACCAGGAGCATTTTCAGGATGTATATTTCTCCATGGAAAAGTGTCACTCTCAATAGTTATTAATACTTGAGGAATGAGGGACTCCCTTTCCCAGATTCCTCATTCTCCCACAACAATTAGCTGCTCTCTGCCACACTAGTTGATGCTAAACCAAGCAAGTTTCAATTTATTACTAAATAAGCCCAGGTACTCCACTTTTTTTGCTTGCAGAGACAAGGACTGAGAGAATATAAAATGAACTGCCTTGAGAATCTCATATCGTCAAAATTTTAGAGTAGCTAAATGCAATGCTTCCCAAGTGCAGAAAACTTGCCATCTTTTTTTTTTTCCTTACTTTTTTTTTTTTAATTATATTAAGCTGTTCGAGTGATAATGTCAGCTACACAAGTTTTTATCTCCCACATTTTAGTTATCTTACTAGTGGAATAATAAAATTGCTTATATTTTCACTGTTGGTTTTCCACCTGTTGATTTGGAAGTTATGCTTGGCTACTGTTTTTCTGCATCTCTCTGGATGGAGAAGAGCAGATATAAACACAGCTCCAACAATTTGAGATGGATGCAGTGTTTTATAAGCTGCCCTGGTTGGTACAACCCTTTTTTTGAAGCTGAAGTCACACTTGCATACAAACCCAGCCATTTGTAGGAGGATTGTACTTTATAAAACTTATTTTTACTTGGTGAATTTGTTTTCTTCTGCTAACTACACCACAGTCAGCAGTAAGCTGCTTACAGTAATCTCTCTTCAAGCACACTTATTTATGACAAAGCCCAAATTCCTCCTAGTGAAGGCAATTTGCTGAGATGCCCTCTGCAGTTAATGGCAATTCAGAGGCACTAAGCTGAGTTGCTCAAGTGTCTAAAAAAATATCTATTTCTCTCTACAGGTTGTAGTGAATTTCTAAATAAAAACCAGCAAATAATCATAGCAACAATTGAAAAAAGCAGCCACTTTGGTCAAGTCACCTTGATTTGCCTTCACAGTCAGACCTTTCACCTGTTCTGTACCCTTACAAAGGGTGAAGTTTATTCTTTTCAGGATGAAGATGGGACTGAGGGTTCCAAAACTGCTTCTATATTTTGTAGTTGAAATCCCATCCACTCCAGGGCAGCTCTAGTCAGATCTCCTTTGCTGGAACCTTTGGAATGAGGAGTGCATCTTTTAAACTCAAAGCAGCCCAATTCCCACCTCTGTGGTTTCATCATGCTCCTTATTGATCCACTCTATTGCCTAAGAACTCCAAGACCACTGTATTAAATATTAATTCAATACATTTTGATTTTTAAGATACATCCTTTCAGAAAGTCTGTACAAAAGCTTTTGAACTTCTCCTCACTCTAAGATTTTCAGGCACAGCAGCCCCTTAAATTCTGAGGAAGCGCAAAACCTTTCCATTTCATCTCCTGCTACAATTTCACCAAGTCTTCCAGAAGGAAGAAAACAGAAATCCTTTAATATTCCACTGAAACCTTCAGCTTGTAAATCACATCTTTTTTCCGAGGAATACTTTTGAAAACTACCTCCCAAAGGGAATCTTTCTGTTAGCAGATGGTCTGGCAAAACCCATGTATGATCAAGTAATAAGACAGAGTTTGTACTATCACAAATTTGTTTTTCTTCCTAACACCTCTAAAACCTCTATTTTTTCTGATTTTCTTGCTTCTTTAGAATTTGTGAGCAGAAGACAGGAATATTTTTGCCTGTTGGAAGAATGCCATTGCAATGTGCTGTTGATTAGGCATGCTCTTGTCCTTCCCATAAAGAAAAGACACTGAAGGACCAGAAACATCAGGGATTTTGTGGGAGGAGATAGGAGACACAAAATCTGTTCATTATTTAAGTTCCCTTGAATAATTCTGCAAGTTTGCAAAGAGCACAGAGATGCAGTCCCTAGACTGAGGCTGTTACTCACATCTGGCATCCCCAAATCTTTGCTTCACGATTTTCATGTAGTTTGTAAGTGAGGGATAAATCCAAGATTGGTCTAATTAGTAAGGGTAAAAGTACACTTGGGGTTTGATGTGTGGGGATCCCTGCAGTCCCAGAAGGGATGTTGAGACTAATTTCTTTGGTTTCATTTCCTCACAGTAAAAAAAATCAAGGAAAAAAAAGCCTCAAAACACACAAACACCCTTGTTAAAGCAGTTTACTATAATAAGAAAAATAGTCATTTGACATTTACATTGCTGTTTCTGTAGATATTTCAGGCAGAACAGTGTACATATGAACTGTGGTTCCTGTAAGTTATGTTTTCTATGAATTAGAAAATTATATTAATATGTGAGGTAAAAGCATCTTAGTTTTGGTCAGCTAGTTGGCTGGACCTTATGCATGATATATTAACACCCTCATTCCAAGAGATGAGATAAAAGTTACCATAATTGAAGCAGCCAGCTGATGGTCACAACTCCCATGCTGTGGTTTGCAAGTCATGTGTGTAGCCATGTGAAATGGAAAGCTACCAGCGAACAAAAGCATTTGAAGTGCATTTGTTCCAGCAACTGTGGAAGAAAAAAACAGGACCAGTCACCCTGATTTCTCTCAAGAAACAGATGATAAAAGAACTTGAGAGAATTAGCATGCAAACACAGATAGATTGCTGCAAATGCCACCCTTCCTGCACCAGAGCACATGTGTGGGAAGATGAGCAGTTCATCAATGACCTTATTTCAGATTTCCCAGCAGAGCAGTGTCCTTTCAGAGAAGCATCTTTCTCTCCATAAGTACTATCAGTTTTGTTCTAATGGCTGAAACAAAAAAAAAATCCGAAGGAATACTTCAAGAAAAAAAGTATTTCTTTTAATCCAATACCAGAGGAAATTCAACACTTACAACCATATTACATAATATAATAATTTAGAGCAGCATAAATTGGAAGGAAAAGGTATAAAATGCTGTCTTTAGATTATAATAATTTGCAATAAAATTGATTCCTTTTGTGGAGTGGGTCATAACATTAGAGTTCTCATTTCTGGTGGAAGTATATATAAAGTTTACTTAATTTGTTATTTCAAATCATCTCTATATATCTGGTGAGCTAGGTGAGAATGAAAAGTGACAGTAAGAATGGTTCTGCATTGGTCCCATTGGATGCTAAATGCTTGAGGTTAGGTATCCAGGTACCATTTATGAAATCTTACCAATGCTATGTTTGGATTATTAAATCAAAAAAGCAGAAAGGCCCAAATATTATCCACTGCAAAGAGAGGGATTTCGAAGCTTCACATGACTGTAGCACTAAGCTTTTCACTCCATTTCCTAGAGGCATTCAGTAGCACAATATATGAAAAAATTTAGGGCTTGTACAAGAAAACTTTTCTAAAATCAACCAAATTCTAGAGGTGTGAGGGAGACCTTCTTTAAAGGATAGTAAGGTTTAAAGGTTTTCCAGAAACAAAAGCTTTCAAAAAAACTGACAACAAAAATTAATTTAGGTTTCATGTCTTTAAACATAATGAAGTGATGCGATCCAACTGCTTCCATAGATTTAGAGCTCAGGTAGAATTTCCCTTGAAGTATCTTTAGGGAAGATGCCAGTTCAGCATAATATTCAAAACATTATCATTTACAGCCTAAAATTCTATTGCACTTTTCCTCATAATTTTCAAAATTTAGGATACATTTTTATCTCTCCCCTTTTTTCTCAAAATCATTTCTGTTTGTATGGATGCTCATCGAATTTAGATTACATCATTCATCAAATTTTTGATTTGACAAGTCAGTGTAACACTAGATTATAAAAAAAAGTGGGCTGTTAAAACATTTTGATTACTCTTTTACATCAGGAAAAATCATGATAAGTACCTGGTAAATACTATCACTAGCTATAGAATATATTTATAGATCATTATCTAGATGATGAAATGCCTCTACTTTATTACCAAATAGGTCAAAAAGCAGAACATTTTTTAGTTTGGGAAAGAAAGAATATTATGTATAAATGGAAAAAGAGAAAAAAGGGATATAAATTATATGAAGTTACTAAAACATCAAAGCATTCTTTCCCAAGTTTTTCCAATCAGACTTATCTTTAAAGAAAAGAAATCTCTAGAGTATTTTAAAAAGTCTGAGTGCCAGTGCTCATGTCACAGATCGTATGTCAGCCAGCATAAACCATTGTTATTCCAGAATATTTCTTTATTTTTCTCTCTAGTTCCAAGGAAGAATTGACAAAGACATACTGATAGTGATTCTTGTACCAAGGATATGTATCATTACATATAATTTTGTGAGGCATCTTTCATGTATACTTTAAAAAAATTGTACACTAAGAACCGAACATCTGAGGCATTCAAAACCATGTGAGCTGAGATCATTTCTACGAAGAAAAAACTATGTCCATATGATATGTATGGAAAACTTTAATGGAATTAACTCATTGATTACTTAGATTTAACCATAAATTTGAGCCTGTACCTTAATTCATTAATATCTTAAATATTGCAACATCAGTGTGCATGATCTGAGACAAGGCCAACTATATTGCAACCACATATGTAAATTATGAATGTCTTATTAAAAGCATTACAGGGATATGTGTTAAGGTGGAAGCTGTAGCTATATCCTATCATATCATCCATTTCTAAAAAACACAATTTCACTATAAACCCTGTTAATTATAGAAATGGATTTGAATAAGTTGCTTACAGCAATGATAACATCATTTCATACATGTATTTTATATATTTGTCACTGTTCCTAAAACTTTTTAAATAAAACTGCAATGTATTTTCATTTTCCCCAGGCTTTCAAACTGTGGAGTAAATGCAATGCTTAATAACATTATTATACATCCCAGTCTTTTTTAGGAGTAATCGTTGCAGATGATATCAAATGCGGTTGTGTTTTCCAAGTAAGTCCATCTATAAGTCCATCTACTAGAAAATAAATTGAGATTAATGGGTTATTTCTCGAAGACTGCCCAAATAGCTCATTCTTAAGAATGCCACCTTGTTTAAAGGTCATTTAAATATCTCCTACCATGTTGTGTTCCTGCAACCTCCTTCATTTAAAGAGATTAGAATTTAGGAAGTGAAAAATGTGAAAAAAGAATAGCAGGATACTGTCAGCATTTGACTCTTTTCAGGAAGAAAAATTTTAGTGAGTATTATATTCCCATTTTTTTCCTCTGGAGGCAAAATCAAGATTTGAAGTTTTTTGCTAGTTATGTTAGAAGTACCCCTTTTCTCTTTCTCAACACAGTATAAAACCACTTTAAATTAAATGGGAAAAGTTAAGTCTGCATAACAAATCACTTAATTAGAGCCATGTAATTAGCTTGCCTTGAGAGAGCCCAGTAAAAGCAGCATGTTCTCAGTAATTAGTCACCATAACAGTGAGATGAGAATAAAAGACAGAAAATCACTAAAATCTTGGTATAGCAATGCAGTCTACTTTCCTTCTTCTAGTCAGGTTAATAAATGCCACAACAGTATGGATTTAATATTTCAAGACAGATTTCATATTCTATCAATAAAGAAATAGGGCAGCTAAACTCTAAAAACAAATGAATAAGCAAAAAATATGTTCCTTCTTGAATTTTTCAGTAAAATCCTGTGGCCGTTTGTAAGGAGCAGTCCCTTCCATTAAAGGTTTCTATCTGCTTGAGTTTTCTTTTTTCATCTGCAACTTATTTTTGTAAAAAAATTCAGACACTCTTCCAGCTTGTTAAGGCACACATCACCTTTTCATATGAGTTGCAGAGTCTTTGATATGTGTTTTCTTGGCTATAAATTCTACACTGTGACTCCATTGCAGACTGCCTATAATCCCTTCAGCACCCCATATGTTCATGCTTTTTAATATCATCCTGTTCTTTTTCTTCACAGTTCAATAAGTTTGTGATGCCAACAATGACACAAATTGAGTCATGTCCTCTTGATAAGTATCATTACTAGAAATTAATTTTCTGATTAATTTCTGGTAATGATTAACCTTCTGAGTCAAAATGCTGATCAGATATTCATGTGTGCATAGGTAGGTGTGTATAATGAACATACACATAGCTGTGAAAATTATGTGTAAAAGAGTAAAATGTATTAGAAAAAATAAAATTTCCCTCTATTCTATATTCACTGAGGGAGAAGAGGAGGTAAGACAGACTGTCAACAGGTTTCACACGGTCTAGCCAAAGGAAAATAAACAAGTAGAAAACATCACATCATTTAGTTTCGTTGAGTTGTCCATATGGCAGGAAAATGAGTCTATAATGATAAGTCTCCATCACAATTGGAGCCACTACACTTTGATACTTGAAGGCTTCTCTAAAAAAACAAAAAAAATTAAAACCAGAAACAACCACAACAATAATTTTCTTCCTGTAAGATAAGAAAATCACACATCAATATATTCTCCCTACTGAGTCATAATATGGACCAATTCACCCTCCACTTTATCTGGAATTTAAGAAAATTTATGAAGTTAACTCTTCTAGGCATTTGGCTGGCTAGGCGCAATTTTCTAGTATAATATCCAAACATTTTTAAGCGTTGCTGTCTGCCCAAATAATTAATCTTTTCCAGTGATGAAGTGGAAGAAAATGATGTAGTGATGGCCTGGTGATTCATGACTGGTTCAAGACATACCATCAGGATGCTGGGCTGTAATCTAAAGGTTGAAGAGAACAACTCTTTAACAAACACTTATTCTCAAGCCTTATGCATTCTATCCAGCTGTTAAGTACTCCCACTTCCAGCTTACCAATTATAGGAAATCATTATAATAATTGTATCCAACTGCTAGTTAGACTCAGATATAAAATGACTGACATGATAATACACTATTAAAATTCATAGGAATGGCAAGATATTAAATCAGTAGCATTTCCACTCTCATTCACAAGGCTGCAATAGAAGTCAAAACTCATTCTTTGGAGGGATTTTAATTGTTGAATCCAGTCTTATTCATATCACATTCTCAGCATTTTTTTATTTCAGAAATGGATTTCACTGTGAATTATATGATGCAGGAAGGGAATAAATTCACCACCTCTCCAGCTATAAATTGACAATTCAGCATTGAATAGACTAAGGGAGAAACGAAAACAGAAAATGTAATGATCTTGTCAGACAACTGAAGTGTTAAATGAAAATAATTTTTCATATTGATTTTTCATTCTTCCTTCCCCCATTTTGACTGCCTCAAATTCAGAGAATGCTGTGTTTTCCTCAGCTTCAACAAGAGTTGAGAGATATGAAATTTCTTTGAAACCAAACAGTCCAAGGGACACTTGAATTGACCAGTGCCAGGGAGATTAACATGTATTAGTCTGTGCTCTTTCAGTATCCTAGGAGACACTTGAAAAGGTCAGCTCAGAATACAAGTTATGAACTGAATGAGTGAGGAGCATAAGAATTACATCATCTCAGTAGGATACCAATACACTTTCGAGACAACATGAGCTTGTGACTATCTACAGCGTCATTCCACTCTGGGCCCATAAAGACCTTGAAATCTAACACTCCTGAGGCCATTTTACAGTCCTTTCCCCATGTGATGTGCTGCAATCAAAGGAGAAGGAGCATAACACATTGCTTCAATAAAGCTATCAGGTTTCATACAATATTTATGGTTTTGGGTTGCACACACAGGGATAATGTGGAATGAGCAATGCAGAAATCAAAGCCTTCTTTGGCCCTGGAGCTCTGTAGTCCCTATGAAGCATATAAAACAAAATAAAGCATTTCTAAGCCATCCATATATCATCCTAGTAAGCAGATTAAAAAAAAAAAAAAAACATGAAAAAAGAAAGAATTTTGTAGAAAATATATGTCGAAGGTGTTGCAGAATGAAATTTCACTTAAAGTTCATCTCACAGATTGTCTCCCAAAGAAAAATGTTAGAAAAGGCCTGTTCTGTGTTTGAAGAATATCTTCCATACCTCACTATATTGACTTACACATAAGGACAGATTCCTTTAAAATCACTCTGAACATAGAGAGAGATGACATTCTTTTTTTGACATTGTTATACCAGGCAACTCCACAGCACTTTATTGTCACACATAAAATCAAAAGGAGGATGGCTGCCAGGTGACATGTGAGTGTCTCTAATAAAATCACATCTGTCTAGTTGGGTCAAATGAGGCTGCAGAAAAGAAAAATAATAGCAGGAGGACTCTAGCACTGTGGCAAGTGTTGATATGCCTGTTCCAAAGGTTTCCTTTTATTCCTAATAGTGTGTGAAGGAATTTATTACTGGTGATTCTCTGACAGCAGGCTTCCTGTCTGTTTAACACACAGTAATAATTAATGAGTATCTCAGTAGGGTGTTCTAGTGAATCAAGTTAGGAGCAGCCAACATCTACAGTGAGGCTAACATCTGAGAGTGAGATTATAACCTTGGCTGCAAGGATCAGAAGAAAAAAAGTATCTGTGTCAAACCAGAAAAGGCTTGAAAAGGGTTTCAAAGCAGGGGCAAATACTCTAAGATTAGATATGTCTGAAGAAGGGACAGTAGGTTAGTGAAAGGGCAATACAGCTGTGACAGAACAAAGTCCTGACCCCTGCCATGGCAGATCAGTGAAATGCCTGCAGAATCTCTCTGTCTCCGCCTATTTAAAGACCAGTCTATACCACTCTCAGAGGGAAAAAGGAATCTGGCTGTAAGAAGACACAGAACTAAATTCATTAACAGTTTAGTTATATGGTTGATGCAATGCACTGCCATTTCCTTGGGCAATCCATGTCTACAGTGTTGCATTAACCATTATTAAGTCCAACAAAAATTACCTCTATGAGCCTCAGTCCAGGAGGTGTTGTCTGTCCCTGCTGTCACTTAGGACAACAGAAAGTCTCTCTGCCCCTACTAACACTTAGGACAACAGAAAGACAAATAACCCCCAGTCGAATTCCCTACAAATAACTGGGTTTGCCATTTACACTTCCTGTGCATTACACACTCAATGATGTTCTGTCACCAGTTTATTTTTTAAAGTAGGAAGTTTATTGATGTGTGTTCAGTTTTGTATCCTGCTACATCTTCAGGTGAGTCTCTAGAAAGCACCCACAGATCAGACTTTGGAAATGAACCATTCTTCAATTTCTGAGACAATGTATGAAAATGAAAAAGCATCCTCTGTACTCTGCTGCAGATAATCTGATCATTAGAGACAAGTCTGCGGCAGATTTGACAGCTGTGAGCCAGGTAAGCAGTGAAAAGCACTGAAAAAGTGCTGTGAGGAAAAGTTGTAGGCATAGTATTCTCTCCTGTGGAAATGAAATTTTCTAAAACAAAGCCTATTTATGCAGTGCAGCATTTTGACAACTTAAGTGCATTGTGCAACATTCATAATAAAAGAGCAGAAATTATGTGGGAAAATGTTCTGTATGTAAATGAAAACACATTTACTTTTTCTTTTTTCCCAGGTGGAAGTGGAGAAGATGCTTTTTCTTTCTGCATCTGTCATCTACCCTCAAAATTCTTTACAAGCTGTTGCAAATGAATGATTTATGCCACTCAAGGAAAAACCAGCAAAAGTATTGGCAAAAGAAGGGTTAATATAAAAGTAAAAGCAGTAACAAAGTTTGTTGGCAAGACTCACCCTACTACTTGCTGGATGGTTAAATCATACGAAAAAATAAGACTAAAAATCTAAAATAAATCAGACTGAAAATCTAAAATCAACCATAAATTATCTAGGTGGAGGTTGGGGTTACAATCAATGGAAGAATGTAAAAGGGTAAGGACAAAAAGGGTGAAGAGATGCCCTTAAGTCATAAGATTCAGAGTGGACTTCATTGCCAAACCTAGCCCTGGACTCGACAAACAGTTCAGGTCTAAGGTTTTCACAGCACTTAAATTGAAAGCCTAATTAAAAAAAAATAGCAGTAGGTTTTATGTAGTTTGCAATAAGCATGACAGTAAGTCACTTATAGGTCTAACTTGAGTGCAAATCTAACATACCTAATGTTAGGATGTTAACATACCTAACACAGGATTTGCACTTGCCTGAGCAAAAACATAGAGTCTGTGCAAGTTATTCCTTTGAAAAATCTCCCTAAATTCAGTGAAATACTCACTTCAGATGCCTTTGCATCTTCTCAACAGGCAAAGGGCTGAGCCTCAAGGAGTGGGGGGTATCAGGCCAGGATCCATTTTCATTTGCTGATCTTCCTCACTTAGCAAACTCGAGAGTTTGCTGACTCCGAGAGGTGCCACTCAAGAGTACAGAACCCAGCTGGTGTAATTTTAAAATGTTTTATGTCAGTCCCTGATAGGAAACTCAACGAAAATTTGAAGCAAACACCATAATAATTTCATTCTGTGGGACCTTATTTAAATGTTATCAGTACGAAGTCCTGTACCCTCCTGTTCAAACTTCAGTGACTGAATCTCTCACAGGCCCAGCTCTCATTCTATAGTGCTTTGATGTTTGTCTTTAGTGACACCCAAATTTCTCAAAAACTTTCTCTTCTAGGACAGACTTTTCTGCCTCTTCACATATTTTTCTCCATTTTTTCATGAACAATTCTCTTACGCCTTAATATGTTTTTCAGAGTCTCACAGAGAAGACAAATTCGTCGGTGAGTGTACAGACACTAAACCACAAGTATGACACTGGCTTCAGCATCAGAAAAATGCTGTATTATCCAAACAATGATTAGCCAGCTTTTCAGTTGTGGTTAATTTTAATGACCATTCTAAAGGCAGTGATGGCATATGATGTAACTATTAATTTTGCAAGTTACACTTCCAGCACATTCAGGAGTTAACATATTTTCTGACTGACTGCTATTCAGAGTCTTTTCTAGCTTGGCTGGAGTTTAGGAAAAATAATTAATAGATTTCCTGACTGACCAATTTAATGGTTTTAATTGAAGGAGAAAATTTGGCTCAGGCATGAGTAATTCTGAATAGCACCTTGCAGCACAGTTATGTAAGGGAGTCATCTGAAAAAAGCTCAAAGCACAGTAATGGCAAGGAATAAGCAAAGTATTCAGGTGATAATTTATGGGATGCAAAAGAGATTGGCATTTTTGACAGTGAGATAGACTAGAAGACTGGCCTGGAGGATAATAGTGTGAACAGATATATGAGACTGTAGAAGAGCTGGAGTTCAAAAATATCCTGTGACAAGAGAGCAAAAATGTTGATTGAAGACATTATTTGAAAGCCTAGCAGTGAACTCAAAAAGGCTAAGGTACTGTAGGTATTAAAATTTAAGTATCAAAACAGAGAAGTAAAAGGCACTGGAAATGTGAGCTAAATTAATAATTTAGCAGCAAATTAAGTTCATTGAGTTCAGAAGGATATTGGACAGATTTCCAGTAGTAAAGCAGATGTCCATTTACTATATGGATGTTTGAGATAGAGAATTCTGAGTTGCCTACAGAGACCGGGAAAAATTTTAAAATATGGAAAAGGTAATAGTGCCTTATTCAGAATTACAGCATTCAGACCTCTGGGTGGGCAGAGAGACATGATCCCCTCAAAAAACTCATCAGCCACTTTCAGAGAAGAGGAATAGCTGTGATGACTGAAGCTGTCACAAACCCCCACCAGATCAGTGGGTGTTAAGTTGTGCCTCCTAGTCAAAATACATATTCACCAAAGTGTGCTTTGGAGAACTGTAGAACTCTTACAAATCTGGGACAAATTTTCAGAAATTTTCTCTCAGCTCTACCAAAGAAAGAATAAATTCAAGTTTTTATAATCTTTCCTCATCATGAGAACAATTAGGTCTGAAGCATCTTTGTTTGAGAGTATTTTTAACAGCCTTCTCTGAACACTACCAAAAATAAAGATGAAAAAACATCTCCTTAGACTGTGTTATCTTGCACCATTTAGCCTCACTGAACTCATTAGGATTGTAGTGGAGCTTGTTGCTCCAATCTTCAAACTCTTTTGTGAATAAAGCAAACAAAAAATGTTTCAGATAATGGAAACAAAACCTTTAAACAGATTAAAAATGCATGGATCAGTTTCTAGCTTATCTGTAGCCTGTCCAAAATCTTCTTCAGCTGTGGAAACCTAGCAAGATTTATTATTTATATGGCATTTTTATGTTCAGTTGTGTCTGTAGAAATGTTGACTACAACTCACTGCTTTCTACAGAATTTTCCTTTGTCCAAAACCAAACCAAGCCAAATGAGAATAAGAAAAAAAATTCCAAAACAACACAGCCCAAAGATAACATTTTGCTCTCAGTGGACAAAGTTAATTCAATGCAAGGAAGATGTAGTTGAAGCATTTCAGTATTTTGTAATAAATACAGCTTATTTCATTTCTGAGCCTCTTCAGTCAAATACCAACATAATTTCTTGGCACTTAAATTATCCCAAAGCTTTCAAAACGGTAGGAGCTGGAAGTGAAGGAGCCCTACACTTTTTTTGGCAAAATGTACGTAACTTTTTCAGCTCCACAATTTCTCCCTTGGCTCTGGCCACACTTTAAGAAGCCTTCTCTCCACAGCCCTAAAGGGTGTTGGGGAAGGGGCTGGCAGCCCCATGAGGGCAGGAAGGCCAGGAGCCTTGTTTTGGCTGACATGAGCAGTGATGAGTCAGGATGAAGACTGACAATCTCAGATCGGCCTCGGGGCCAGAGACAGTCATCAGGGTCACGCACAGACCAGTTAAAAGGCATTAAAAGGTCGAGCCAGGAGGTCTGGGTCAGCATGAGAACTTTGTGCCCGCACACCTACTTACATAGCTGTGGTGTAGCACAGGCAGGGTTCTGCCTCAGGTTAATAAAACCTTCCAGGTCTGGCATTCCTAAAGGCAAAAAAACAAACTCAGGAAAGAAAACTCAGGGTTTTTTTCAAAGATTAAAGAATAAATGGTCTTACCTAAAATCTTAGTAATAAAGTTACTTTTGTGTCCATTTTCTAAAGTAAAAAATTATTTTAATTATAGGCAAAACTTTAGGAAACAGTAAGCTTCACAGTCTTAGCTTAAGCTACTAGAGGAGAAGAAAAGTTATCATCATCTCTGTAGGTGCTGAATAAAGACAATACTCCTGCAGAGATGCAGCTGATCCAGTCTCAACCAGGCTCTAACTAATGTTCATGGAAGGTTGTAATAACTGGGAAGAAGTGGAATGAAGCTTCCAGTTGAAGGGTTGGAGTCCTAAGGAATTTGGTTGGCTAAATCTCTATGTACTTATATCAAGAATTTTTGCACCTCATCTTTTTTGGGTCACAACTGTAGCTCCATTCCTGCTGCCTCCCAGCTACCAGTAATTTATATAGATGCAGTGAACAGCAATGCATAGCACTGCTTGGAAGCTCTGCCAGGTCTATTACTTCCACTCTCATTTCTGAAAGCAGTAATAAAAAAAATAGGCTCTGATTTAGAAGCACTGCAACGCTTCATGTTTTGCAAATGGGTCTAAAGGAGAAGGGATATATGCAAATTAATTTTTATCTCTAGAGTTGAAATTAAGTTTTTTCAATTAAATAAAGTTGCCAACTAAGGACCTTTCTCATTATCATAAAATCCCTAAAAAGTGATCCTGACTATGTTGAAATATCTTTTTAATTTAGCTTTGGATACATTGTGAAGAATGAGCCACTGAATTAATACCAAGATATGGCTGTTTGCTTGCAATTGATTTCTACCCTGATAAATGCCTCTGTAGTCTAGTGGTTTGTAGCAAAAAATTGTTTCTACCATTCACTCTTTTTTTACAGTGGTCTGTGCAAGAATGGTTTATGCATGGCTGCACTTTTGTAAGTATTTTGAAACAGATAACTTTCATGCTGAGTTTTCAAAACATGTTTTTACTGATGCAGACACAACACTCCCATTTGATGGCAATTAGCAGCTTTTTCAGAACAACCAAAGCCCTAACCCCTAAGCAACAAGTGAAGCCTTTTAAGAACTTCCATTTGTATTTCTTCTAGAAGGTTGGTTTTAAGGCTGATATGAAAATGATAAGACTACAAAGAGAATAAACATTTGATTTCTTTACAACTAAAAGCAATGGGAAAATATTTGGGAACTATAGATTACTATGGGAAAACAATTGGGATATCTCTTCCTCCTATCTTTGTCCAAGACACAATTGCTATTGGTGCATTGCAATTTGGAAAACCTTGTTATTGCTGCAGTCTGGACAGAAGAGGACCAGTCACACACCTCCAGCATGTGCCAGGAGCAGTCCTGTCTGAACCACATCCTTGTGGACACCAGTCCCATGGGGACATGAGGATTACTGGGTTGTGTCTTTCTGTGGAGAGGAGGTGGTGAAGGAAAAGGAGGTTGCTCATCAGCTCCATGTGTAGCTGGTTTACCTTCCTCAGCTGAATACACATCTGTGACAACTTCCATTCGCACTCAAACACCTCCAGGTTGCTCATTTTGATTCACTGGGCTGTAAATCAACCTTAGTGTAATTTTAGACCCTGTTTTTTCCTCTCTATGCAATTACAGTGGATCACTATAATAGAGAGCAGGTGCTCCAGCAAGATTGAGCACATGAAAACTAGGAAGTCACAAAACTACATGGACACCTGCTTTCAATCTCTGAGTATTAAATTAAGAAAACATTACTATGCACAATCAATTTAGATTCCTTATCTCACTCAATTTTAAGAGTGTTCACACTCAAAAATATGTTAATGCTTTAGTTTCATGAGCATGATATATCAGCTTTTTTCTCATCTGCATTTTCCTATCGATGGAGAAATCGGAGTGTAGAGTAGATTCATGAATGATAGGCCTCTGTGCCACTTGTCTTGCATTTCAATTTCTTTTCTGTCTTTCTGTGCCAAATTTATATAATCTCTGAAATCAAGGTGAGCTTTAGCTTTCACATATTTATGGCTTTCAAGCTATGTGGCTAATGGCCAGCCCTATGTTTATGTGAGCAGTTTACTCTACCAAAGTAGTAGTAGTAGTAACAGCCAAATAATTAATTCCCCAAACATACTCTAGTTTCATTTAACATTATCCCACCTAATCATAAAAAATTTGGTGAGTTAAAAACAAAATAAACTAAATTAAAAACAGTATTAAGAATGCGGACCTGCTTCTTATGAAGAAATAAAATAATGTCAATAACTCATGTCCTTATACCTGCTCTCTGTTTCTTCATGCTCACAAGTTTAGTCTGTTATTTTGGTCACATCACAAAGTTATAATATTCTTGTAGATTTTCCATAGAAATGTCAGTCCTAGTGCTAATTGTCAGTAAACCTAGATTTTGCCAACATTTTATCTATCTGGTTTCCTATAGCACCAAAAAAAGAAACAAAAAAAATCCAAACCAAACCAAACAAAAAAGCCCCAAAACAACAGCAAAAAAACCCACCAAACCAAAAACCAAAACAATGGAATATGTTGCAGCTTTTCCCATATGTGCCACATAAAATTCAGACTGCTTCTGTCAGTCTCTTTCATTGCACAGCTCTTCTTTCTTTCAGCAGCATACATTGGTCTTGCTTTATCCTTTTTTATCTTTTTTATCACAACAGCCTACAAAATATGCCTTTGCCCCTGCTTTCTCATTCCACGTCCTTTGAAGGGTCCACTACAAACAGGAGACAGTTTGGGGAGTTCTTCAGATACTCATCTGCATTATTTCAAGCTTCTGTAGGAATGATTTTGACTTTGAAACAAAACTTGAATAAAATAACAAGTGTTTTTTATTGATACATATATTTCATCGTAACTAATGTTCTGATATATCCAAAGATGTTTAACTGCATTATGATAACTTCTCAGTGATGCCATCTGACCTTCCCAGATTATGTGGTCCTAGGTAATAAAGCAGATGGTACCTAGCACAACAAATAACCTCAGCAGACACCAGTAACATGACTCATCTCCATTTCAGTTTGAAGCAGTTTGGCAGTGCCTGATCACTAAAGGCTGTGATACTAATGTGTGGATCTCAAGATTAGCCTGGAGGCAGGCCAGCAGGAAATAGAAATTTAATAGTCAATAAAAATAGGCAAAAGCAACCTGGAAAACCAGGGATTTGCTCTTCTGTCTCTTTGAGTAGTTTACATCTGGGAAATTTCAGTTATGACAACTAATTATTTTTCTGTGTTACATGGAAACCAGAATTATCAGATACCCAAAGTTTATATAATCACTTGGAATAAAATTCTCAAAATGCACCATATTTAGCCAGATGCAGAGGAACAAAATTTTATTTTCCAAGTGTTGCAGTGCCCTCAAGGAAGTGAAGACAGATGCTTTCTTATCTTGGAGCATTGCTTACATAGAAAGTGAATAACTACAATAGTATCAAAATATCACCATCTTAAAAACATTTGAAAAGCTGTGCAAGATGTAATTTTTTTCCTTCATCCATCTGAAAACCACATGTCCCAAACCCACAAAATTATTACCTTGCCTGTCATTGGAGAAAAAAAATTGATAAAACACATTCCCAGCAGTTGCATTTGTAGAGAAGACCTTATGATCATGATGCATTTAGTTTCCAGAGTCAGCAAGCAAATTAAATTGTTTGACTTTAATATCAGTCTCAGGATTTTTTTTTTTAATCAGCCTAAGTTGGCAAAAGTGCTGATGGAAGCCAGAACCTGCAAGTTTCCCCTCTATTAGCAAGTGCTTAGCACATTAAAAAAATGAGGCATACACTGGAAAATGCCCAACATTGTCTTAACTGAGTTTGAGGCAATTTAATAGGAGCAAAACCAGATCCAAACCCCGGGTTCTGACAAGAAGGATGCTTGTGGCTGTGTATCTGTCAGCTCTTAGCCCTAGGGATATATTTTTACTGTAATTCTCAATTGCATGGGAAACACATATGGGTAGCAGGTAAACAGCTGCTGTTTACCAGATGTTCGCTGTTCCAGAGACAAAACCCAAGCTGCATTTGGCAACAGAGGAGCTGGCTGAACTTAGAGCAGAACTTTTGATAGATTAATGTTCAAGAATTTGCAGAAAAGATGTGCAGTCTTTAAGACCTTTCTGCAAACAATACATTGAATTAAAGCAATGGGATTTTTTGAAAGGCCTGGGCCTTCTAACCTCATATTGACCTGAATCATACCTGCCCCTTATGCTTTCCTATTATTTCACTTTGACTTTAACTGCACTAGAAGGTACCTTCATACTTTCCAAAAATAAACTCAGATCAGACCAACTTGCACCAGACTGCAAATTTAAGTCCCTGCTCATATAAGTACAGTGCTTACATGTCATCTTAAATCATCCGGTGCAATATGCACAGCAACATATTACAAATATGTTTGTAATAAAAGTTAAAAGTTAAAAATTCATGTAGCTATGTTTCTAAAATCTGGGCCTACAAAATTAAAGAATTACCCTCCAGAGACAGGCATGCTGGAAGATGATCCCTATTTCTTTACAAAAATAATTCTCTTTCTCTTCATTTTGTTCAGATAAAAAAGGAAAAAATTCCTATTGTTAGTTTGCAGCTGTTTTTAAAGAATCCCTTCCATGTCTAATGACTGCAACATTATTTTTCAAATCATACAATACAGTGCATTAATTCTTAAGAAGTATGCAGCTAAAAAACTGGAACTATTTCATAAACAGGAAGAGAAAGAAAAAAAAAGGGGTTGAGGTCATTAATAAGAACAACAGCTCTGGGACCACGACACTTGGTCTATCATTTAAGGAGAAATTGCAGTAATTATGTGGGTCCAGAGGGTTTCTGCACAGTACCTTATTTACCCAGGTCAATGGTGCCTGTCCAAGCTCCACATTTGTGAGCCATTTACTACTACATTCATTAGGGCATATGACCCAGCTGAGGGTGGTTAATGATTTGTTATTATTCAGGAAGACCACATCATTGAGGCTGCTGGTTATGGCAAAATAGCCATCCCATCAGTGCTTCTGTTCTAGCATACCCGAGCAGAAAATGCATTTTACAGCCTCAAATATGATGGAGAGACGGGGGATCTCATCCAAGTGTGCAGATAACTGATAGAGGATATTAAGGGAGATGGAGTGAGATGTTTCTCAGTGTCACCCAGGGACAGGACCAGGGTCATTGGGCACATGAAAGTACAAGAAATTCCACAGAAACCATATTTATTTCACTGAGAGAATCACTGAGTATTAAAACAGGATGCCCAAAGAGTCTTTGCCTTTGGAGACATTAAAAAGTTGACTGGAGACAGTTCTGGGGCAACCCTCTCTAACTGTGTCTGGTGGGTCATACCTGCCAGCCCCAAGCATGCTGTGACTCCATGAAAATTATTTGTTGCCAAGGAGACTGAAAAAGAAAAAAAGGAAAGAAAAAAGAAAAGGAGAAAGGGAATAAAAGAGAAAAAGGGGAAGGGAAGGGAAGGGAAGGGAAGGGAAGGGAAGGGAAGGGAAGGGAAGGGAAGGGAAGGGAAGGGAAAATGAAAACAGAACACTGCTGCCACTCAGATTGGAAAACATATTTGTATGACCACGCCATAAGGATGGGCTAGTTTCTTGTCTTAGGTACTTTTTTAGCAGCTCTGTATTGAATTCTACAATCCATGGTTGCAGCTAAAACATTTAAAAGTGAGAGAGGGAAAAACAAATTGGGTGTTGCCCTTTAAGACCTCCCACAGATTCATGATTGATTCATAAGAGGATTAGGACCAGAGAGATCTCCTCTCCAGTGGGATGTTTGAATGTTTGCTCTTGAAACTTTGACAAATGATGAAAAGTTTTAGTTAGAAGCTTGTGGTTAGGCTCACTCTCAAAAAAAAAAAAAAAAAAGGGATTGCTAAGTGTGCAAGAAGATATTGTGGGTTTCAAAGCCTTTTTTGCTAGAGGCAAAGGAAAAAGTTCCCCTCTGGAATACTTGGGTCAGAGAATTCTGCAGCAAGAGCAATACCAGTGAAAATTAATTGATCTTGCAGAACTCTGCATTTCATCTCTTGGCATCTTATAAATGTCACCCTTGTAATATGATTAGAACAGGGCAATTCATAATCCTAACTTATTACACTATTATGAGAGTTGAACAGGGAATTTAGTACATCTGGTCTTATTCTGAGCTCATAGTTATTGAACAGAACAAACAGTTTTCATTTCTCTGAAGGCTTTGTGTCCTTCTAATTATGAAAGCAATCTGTTTAGCTTTTCCAGCTGCACTAAAACCAGAGCTTTCAGCTTGGGACTGGTGTTCTCCAGTTCCTCCAAAGCCAAAGTAAGACCCAGGTACTCTATAAGAAAGTGCCAGTGGTATTCTGAGGACATAATTTCAGTTGATAAACTGGATCAGAAAATGGTTTGGATTTAGTGTATAGGACTGTCCAGGCACACAGATTTTAATCACAGGCAAACAGCTGAGCCTGTCAGGGTGTCAAGCAAGCATGACAAATTGTCATCAGTAGCCAAGCCAAACAGATAATTAGGAAAAGTCTGCTCATTTATGCTCAAATACAATACAATCCCACCTCTGCGCAGTGATATTTACAAGATTGAGACTAGAGGGTTTAAATATATAGAGGCTTAAATCTATAGAGGCACTTTGCTCTTTCTACTGGCAGATCAGTAAATTTACCCATATTTTAACAAGCATTTCAAGTTATTTGACTTCCCTGAAGTTCCTGGTTCCAGAGCTCTTATACAATTTTCTAGTCTGGTATGATTTATTCCCATAAGGATGCTGACTTCCATGAACACAAAGAAATCCTTCTTCTTTGTAAAAAGGTGTATACTTTTACAGCATTCCATTGCTTCTGTCCGGAAATGCTACAGCTGTATAGATTTTGCTGATTTTATCCATTGCTGAAAGAGCTTACTATTAATAGCCAATGTATATGAAAACTCACCGCTGTCATATCAGGACACATCCTCAGCAGACAATAGTCCAGTTCCTCTACACACACCTAGAAAAAGGCCTGATCTCCTCAACAGCTTTCTAGAAGAACTGGTGCAGGCCTCAAGTGAATCACAGGGAAATGTTCCTGAGAGCTTAACAGCTTTTTGAACTGCCACGGAGTTTCAGCTCTACTGCACAAATCCCTGCCTTCCTTTTCCCTTCCTTTTGCAAGTACACAATAAAGTCCCCTTTTCCCCCTACATTTTTTTACTGGTTTTTTTGAAAACAGAAATCCAGGGTTTGATCTTTTCTATGGTAGTATATAACACGGAGTCTCATGCTCAGGACACAGTAGCTTCACTGGAATTGAGATTTTTTTTTCTATCATAGAAACTTGAAAAATTAGGTGAGAAACCAAACAAACTGATTAAAGCTCCATCAACACTGGAATAGAAATTTGTAATGTCAAATGGAATTGGCAGTACATGACCAGTTTTAGAAATCTTAGGGATTTAGAAGGACACAGAATAAAACAGATTGCACAAACCATTAAACACCAAGCTGAGGAATCCCAGCCTCCAAGAGTTACCTTGGGTACTGTCCTGACCAGTGGTTTAACTTCAGTGGTTTATTTCCTTTTGAGAACAAAAGGCGAGAATATGCTTCATTTTCTGCCTGCATTTGCTAAGTTTCAATCATTACCCATGGATTTTGCAGTAACTTTTTACTACTCCAGCAGATCTGCAAATATATTCAAGCCTGTTTAAGATTTCAAACCTTTTCTTTTTTTAATCTCAAAGAGAATGATCATGTGTTAAGCTACTAGTGTAGTCAAAAGGATATTTCTAGGTGTCTCAAGGACAAATATCTCCATCTTTTGAAAATTCACAGTGCTGCATATTTAAAATAAGTAACATATATCCTTGTCAATGCACCAAGGGTATTTGCACAGCAGAACTGATTCTAAGTCCCAGGGATGTCATCAAGTTCTTTCCACCCACTTTTCATCTATGCTGCCTTATATAATCATTGGACAAGCTGATCCAAATTTTACATAATTTTTGTAAATGGAAATATAATAACTGGATTAATACAAAAGAGAGTCAATTGGCTGATCACAAAGTTTTTTCAGCCCAATGAAAAATTGAAACAGAGGAGCAAACAGAGTTCTGAAAGCCTTAAAACCCTCCTGCACATATTAGATATGTTAGATGATGAGCATACTAATATTAGCATTGTTTAGATTGAAAGTCAATCAAAGAGAAATCAAATGGATTTTAGTTTGGGTCTAAATTATGAATAATTTCTAAATTGCTGTGTCCTCTCAGATTTATCAAGTGGGCAGGTAAGAATAATAAAACTTATAGGTATTCTTATATTGTGTTCTTCCAGTAAACCAGCTTGCATGCTGTACCATCAATTTCTCAGAGGATTCTCACTGTTTTGTATGTGTAATTTGGAACTTTATTAACCTCTTAGATGCAGCCTTGCCTTCACTGTCAATTTTGCAAACCAGTATCCTGCTGATTTTAAACAGTTTCCCTGTGTTGTGCAGATTGGTGGTGCTTATATAATGAAAACGCAGCGGAGAGAGGGAAGGTTTGGCTTCCATGTGTTTCTTCCCCATTCTCTGGGACTGTAGGTACTACTGCAAACACTCTGATAATCCCAGTTCCAAACTGCAAGCGTGATGGTAGAAAATTAAATCATAGCTCAAGCACTTTAACTCGCAAAGACAGAAATGATTGCATGGCAATGTGTTGTAACAATTTCTTCTGTAAAATGGGGCAGAGTTGTAACAGAAAGGTCCTGGGGAAATTGTCAAGCATGATTTAATCTGAGTTGTATGATCATGAAAAGAACAATCTTCTGAAAAACCTGAAAAATCCAATTTCATCACCAAAAAGCAATTTCTCTTCTGTCTCCAGAGAAATGCACAAACTCAGAGAGGGAAAGGTGTCATTTATATATGCAAAATGCTCATGAGATAAGGATTTCCCTGCAAGTGTGGCTTCCAACAACATCAGAATGATTCCATTCATTTTACAGCTGTGGATGTGGGGAAGCAGCCAGCCCTCACAATATGTTTACTGACTAATTATGTTGAAGTAGCCAAAAGCTAAAACTGTTTCTGAGGGAAACATGCTCAGGAGCAATTCTGCCTTAGAGAAGTAAAACCAAGACTTTGACTGTAATAATCCAAAGACCATCACAAGGTGTTGCACAAAGACCTGAAAGCATCAGAAACCAATAAATAACTCCCAAGTATGTGAACAGCACAGATAATGACAAAGGATCTGTTCTTGCATAGGCTTTAGCTTGCATATGACAAAGGATAGAAAAACAGGAGCATGCAAGACAGCAGTGCCATACAACCACCACTCAGAGAAAGAATAATCAGCATTATAAAGTGGAGACTACAGTCTCCACTTAGCAGGAAGTAAGCTGAGTATTTTATTCAGATAACTCAAATAATGAAACGAGGAAATCATACTATTTCCCCTAGCTTTTTTCCATGCTACAGCTGTTTTGTAACTCCACTTACTAATTTCTGTGGTTTTGCTGTAACAGCTCCTAGTGCATTAAAGACCCGAAGGTACCTTAGTTCCTCAGCTGAGCTTTCTCAGAACTGACTCATGCTAGAAACTGTGTTTTATATAACTTCCTACGCTGCTTGGGAAGCAAAAACTATAATTAACTTCGGTAATTAGAATAGGAATATTGCAATAACTCTCCTCCCAGAACTACATTTACTATGAAGTTATTAATCTTTGGAGCCTATTCTTGCATGAGCCAATTAATACATTGACAACATTGCGATGCTTCATAAATAGTCTTAAAAAATGAAGCCCCAGAACACTGCAGTCTCAAGGATTAATGAACAACAACCTGGGCATCAGGTTTTAATAATAGCAGACCCTGCATTTGAAATTTTTATATGAATACTAAAGAGTTAAGGCCCAGCTTCAGTACCCACTGGTAATTAGGGGAAAAAACCTGGCAGTGAAGCTTGTAGTCATATACTCTTGGGTCTCTGCAGGTTCACAAGAGAGGAGATCATTGTATGTTTTCACAGTGCCATTCCCACCACCTCGTGGGTTTGCACATGGTCAGCCCGGTGCTGACTCTCACCTCTGCCAGCAACATTCCCACACTGCAGTGGTGAGGAACGGCTGCCCAGAATGCCCCTGGAAGGGCCCAGCTCTGCTGGCACTGGTGACAATGGCATTGTCATACTGGGGTGCAGGAGAAGCAAAGAAAAGCCAGGACTGAGGGGTCTCAGAAGTTTCTATGGGGATCACACAGATAGGTTTGCCTTAGCCATTTCAAAATTTAAACTAGTCTGGAATTTTGAGTCAGATTATACGTTTTCATATAAAATTTAGGTTTTACCAGAATTTCCAAGATTCAGAACACCCAGCTTTAGACATATCCAGACAGCACAGTATCCAGGCTCTGAGCATTATCCAAACCACCGCCACACTTCCAATCTGTGGCATCTCTTTTTTGTGTTTGGGCTTTCTTTTTCTGTCTTTTCCAGAGAAATTCTCTTTTATACACCTGCAATCAAGCTGCCATAGTCCACAGAGAACCAAAAATGGCTTCCTTTTTCTTGGCTACTTGCACAAGCTGGGCAGTTCTTCAATAGATAAATAAATAAATAAATAAAGCAAATTTAATAAAGGAAAAAAAAGAAACAAGCATGATGAAAATACCAAGCAGTCAGTCATTGCAGGTTAAGAAGTGGTCTGTGCAGCATAGATCACATATTATCACATTATGCCAGCATTCATCTGCCTCTTTCCCTTTTTAGCTACATTCCATATAGAATTGAGAGAAACTGCAAGTGATCCTCTCAAGCATCCAAACAGCAACCTACAAACTTCTGCTTGGGTTTCAAGGTGGAAATGGCATCCAGATTTTGAGAAGCAGGAAAATAAATCCAATTTAAAGGCATCTTTAGCAGAAGCAGTACAGACTTTATCTGCATAATTAAATCAGTTTTTATTTTTTTGCAATTCTCAGGAAAAAATTTGCATTAATTTAACAAAGTTGGTATAACTTAGAGGAGTTTTTAAAGTTAGTGGGCCACCTTTTCTCAGACAGTCTGCTTTTAATACTAAATGCACTCTTTTAAGAGAAAAGTGTAATATTAAAGACCAAGACTTCCTACAGGGGTTGGAAAACTTCTGACATGAAATATATCTTGAAAGGATTAAAACTTCATAGGAAAAAGACTCAAGTGCAAAGTCCTGACAATACAGTATTTATCTTGAAAGTGCACATATTTAGACGTAAAATCATTAGCAGGTTCTGTACTTCACTTCTATATTTAAGAAAGCAGCATTTTCCGGGTTGATACTGATTTTTTAAGCTACCTTTAATACTTTAACAAATGCACTCAGTAGTAAAAAGAGAACTCTAATGTTTCAATTTTCTCAATTTTCTTTCTATCGTTGTTTCATTTTCTTAACTGAATACCTACACTTGGGTAGAAACACACACATGTCTGTACATGTAGTGTCTATTTTAAGAAGAGGTCTGATATTTTGGTTTTTGGGAGGCTTTACTCCTGTTAGTGACACATCATGCTAAAGTCACCCTTCAGGCAGCGTATAATGTTGCCTTTTAATTAAATGTATGCTGTCTCTGCTATCACTCTTCTTAAATATATGTCATCATTGATTTTTACTTTTAATACAGCCTCTGGAATAAATGGATCTATTGGCTTTTGTTATTATATTGTTTGCCTCTTTAATATGATGGAAGAGACATCACCAAGAAAAAAAATAATTTAAATTGATTTTAAAATAAATTATTGAAATATAAACTTCTGGGAATGAAAACTTACATGTTACTTTGAAAGTGAAATTACTTCTAACAAAAATATTTCCACTAACCATACCACTTTATTTTATTCCCTTAGAAACCAGTGTTCTCAAAACAGCATAAAAGTCATGAACTCTAGAAAGCACTCCCAAATTTACTAATAGCCTCAAACATGTATGTTTTTGCAAATGGAAATTCATCCTTGAAACTCCTCCCAGTCTCAAGACATGCCATCATACAGATTCCATCTCTGAAATCAGTAGTGCCAAGCCTCATTGCCACGAAATAGCCCATCAAGTCCAAAAACAACCACAAAGTCTGGAGTGAAGTGGGCAGTCCCCTAAACGGCTCAAGTGAAATTTTATCTGTTTGTGTGAGAGTGTTATGGAATCAGACATCCTTTCATTGCTAGCACAGGTTTTCATATGACAAGCCTTAAAGGGTAACCAGAAACCAATGGATTGCAGCAGCCTCATGACTGCACAGTCCAGCCTGCACTTTTTTTGGTCAGATTTCTGTAGACAGTTGAGGTTAATTTGAATTGAGTCTGAAAGCCTCGATTTTCCACCCAAGAGACACATTATTCTGGTGGCACAGAACCAAAAGCAATTTCACATACTCTGAGCCTCTTTAAAAACTACTAATTATGTGTCACATTAGCAAGAGAATTGCCCAAAACTTAACACAAGACACGCTTCTTTTGCTTTCTTTAATCATTTTCCTCATTCCTGTCAAACTTGCTTAAAACAGACATGTTCAGAGAAAGTGATACATTCTCCTCTACATTTAGTACCAGAAGCTGGCTGTCAAAAGAAAGTTATCAGTTTCACCAAGCAGCTACAGAGAACTACCATAATGCAAAATTATGGGATTGCATGTGATACAAATCACTTTTATTTTTTTGTCTGATTTTGGTTATCAGGAGCAGTAAAATGTTCCTGATAAGCTCCTGTTATTGGTTGGTACCAAGAGATAAAATTTTAGGTAGATGAAGACCTTAGTGGTCCAGAACAGCACAGCTATAGTCAGCCTCATCATATCATGCAAGGAAAATCTTAAAATCCAGTCTGAACAGTTTGGTAGCTTTAGGAAATAACATGCACATTCAGAGAATTCTGTTTTCAGGACATGTAACATTACAACAAACAAACAAACTAAACCAACAAAAAAGCCACAACAACTACTACAACAACAAAACAAAACAAAAAGTACAAAAAAACCAATCAACCACATTTTAAAAACTCAAAATCACAGCCAAATACCAAACCAAAAGGAAACCAACATCCTGCATAGTATCTGTGTGGTAATGGACAGTTTGGGACAAGAAATTGTTCCTCATTTAATTCTTTAGTAAGTAAAGATTTTCCTTGCTGAGCTGCTGCTGTTTGTGGATGCTTAAAGCCTTGCTTCTTGTGAAGTTTGATTTTTCTCAGGAATGAAAAAAACTGGAATTATATTTCTATGTGATGATTCTTCAAGACCATGTAGGATTGACAGAGGTAAAAGCTGTGTGCACAAGCTGTGGGCACAAGCTGTGGGCACAAGCTGTGGGAGTTGACAGCCTGACACTGAAAAAATTTGTCATATATAGAACCCTTTGAGGTCTTTGGCCACAAAAAAGGGAAACAAAGTCAAGGGAAAGAAAGACAAAATAAGAAATGCCAAGATATTTCTTATGGAGATGCTGTATCTACTGTTTAAGATGACCTTCAGAGAAGCAGTATAGTAAGAAATTGATGCTCACTTGCCAGCCTGGTCTTCCAAAAATCACACGTTTCAGTGACAGGGGTTATCCAAATCTGGAGTAGTAAACCAAACTGATTATTCACACGGTGGATCCCTTCCAAAGATAAGCATGGATGTTCCATTTCTTTAATTAATAGGAATTAATTATCTGTATCTTTCAGGCAGCTTGGCTGTCTCATCCCAAGCTAAGGGCAAGAAAGGGATAGGAAAGAATTACATCAAAATAAATATGTTCAGAAGAGTGCAAATTCGCTCTGATATTCTCCTTATATGCCTTAAGTCCAAAGACAGACTGCAGAGTCTACATAAAGACACGAACTCCAGGGTCTTTTTGCACGCAAATTTTTGAGCCATGCCAAGAGAAGACTTGCAATGAATCACAGCAAATCACAGCTGAAATTCTGCAGAAAGGCTGTTGCAAAGATATAGCCTCTACTTTGCTCCCCCAATTTCAGTTCTGAATAACCTGACTTGTGGAAAGTCTTGGTTTTGCAGGAAAATTTTGGGCAAAATTTCATAAAACCTAAATCCTTAGAGAGTGTTCTCCAGTGGATTCTCAGAGAAGGGGTCTGTTCTGCCCTTCCGGGCTGATGTCAGTGATTCTGGCAGAGAGTTCTGTCTTTGCTTGGGGAAAAATAAAAAAAAAAAAAAAAAAATTAAAAAGTGACTGCCTGAAGGCAGAGTTCTCCTCATATGTTCTGCCTGTTTTCCCTTCCACACAGAAACAGGCTGGTGACCTGGATATGTCCCTGGCCTTTCATCGTGGTTGAACTGCCACTGTTAGCCCACAGCCTGGAGATAGGCTGGTGACAGCACCTCCAAGCATGTAAGGATATTAGAAAGGCAGACAACCACACTCAAAATGGATGTGTAAGTATAAAAGCCACTAACAGAGATTAAAATAAAGCTGATGAAGGCCGGGATCTTCTGAGAAATAGGCTCAGAAGCATTACAGGTCTAAATTCCTACATGGAAAATCGTAAAACACTATTCCTTAAAATACCAAATAAAAATAACAGTATCAGTTTCCTCTTTGGCAGAAGGCTTCTGAGATGCTGCCTAGAAGTAACAGGTAAAATAGCTCCCTGTAAACAGGAACATCACCAGCCAGAATAAATTTCCCTGCAATCAACATCCCACCTGGCAGACCAACTTCAATTGCATGAAAATTCATAAAGAACAGACATAATCCAGGTTTTTTGGACTCAGGGGAATAAATATACTGATGATGCATGGATCACCAGCCTAGAACAGGGATATTTTCCCATTCTTGCGAGATATTCCAGTATTATAAAACCAGATTCAAAGCTTGAGAATACTAACACTAATTTTGTCCTCACCTGTATTTATGAGCAATATATGTACATATACAAGCTTATACATAAAAAATACATAGAACTATACAAATGCAAACACATTCTTACAAAAAACACACTACACACACCTGTGTTAAAATATTAACCCAAATTTTATAGCACTGTCATAGAGAATTGATTTCCAGAAATGTTTGGACAATGCTCTCAGGCATGAGTTGTGGTTTTTGGGGTGTCCTGCACATGGCCAGGATTTGATGATCCTGGTGAGTATCATACCTTCCAATCCGGTATGATTCTATGATTCATTTTGCATGCAGTAGAGAAGGGATTTTACCAAGATTTTTTTGATAGAAATGAGAATTCATGCTTAATAACAGCAACAAAAACACTTCTCCTCAAATATAAAACAATTATTAAAGGGACATGAGCAAGAGTTCATTTTGTCTTCACAATAAGTGCTATTTGAAAAAGACATGAGGGCTTCATTTTTGCTACCCAGTTCTATAACAAATCCTCACATTTTGCTCTTTGTCAATGGAGAGAGACCAGGCTGCAAAGAGTCAATGATATTTTTTCCTAAAAGAGCATTTCCAAGATTAAAACTGCTCATGAAGTTCAGCACTTGACAGCCTAAAGGTCAGTTTCTGAAAATGCAGAAAGAAAGAAAGAGCAAACTGTCCGAGACATCCTTGAAAGCAGAAGGTAATGCCAAGGAACAATCTTTGTGACTGACAGAAAGTTTGCAAGTGTTAGAGTTATTTATAAATTGGCTTTAAAGATCTTGGCTCTTAGTACATGTTGGTGTGCACTGGTAGAAATAACACGAGAAGAAACCATATCTGAAACAAAGTTATGGACAAAGAAATAATCTTTTCAACACACCCTTTACTGAATTCATGCTGAAGAAAGTTGCATTACCTAGACCTGTCTAACTGCTACATTTCTTCAGCAGGACCGTGATTTATCATTTATGTTGTGAGACACTGTAATATTAATAGTTACCTAAAACACTTTAAGAGTTTTTACTATTTAGCCTTGCTGCAGAAGGTTTCAAGCATCAGAAATGGGGATTTTAACTGAAAATTAACAGGCAAAACCTAATAAACAAAAAGTGGGGAAATGCTGTAAGCAAACAAAGTGAGCATTAAGATTCCTGAGCAGGCTTGGAAGACACTGTTACCAAGTCAACAGCAATTAAAGGCAGAACTAAAATCTTATAAAGAAGAAATCTTAGGACAATGACTGAAGGAAGTAAATGAGGTAACATGCAGAAGCCATCCCTAATTAGGTGAACAATCTGGAAAGGTTTTCTCTGTTGGAGATGTGTCTGAAGACTTTGACTAATGCTGTAGGGCAAAGAAACATATTTTCATAGCTCTGTAACAGTCTTAGTCATCATCAGAAACCAGAAACTGTCAATTTCCATTAAATTTTGCTTGTGCTGGTAAATGAAAAGTAGTTGCCAACAACACCTTTTAGAATATGTTCTCTGTAAAAATCTCTCCATACTTCATTATGTTAGCAGCATCCTAAAAGGAACAGTTTTCACACAGAGAGAAGACAGCTCATTGAGAAGCCTGGGGAATATCTTGGGAGGTAAATATTATGGGCCTTTTTAAGCATCAGCAGCTTAGGCTGATGAAACATGGCGTTCTTAATAAAAGGATCCGGATTTATATAGGAAGAATACAGGGAAGTATACAGAAAACCAATTTTATACTTTAAAAAAAAAAAAAAAACATACTAAAATAAAAAAAAAAAAAAAAAAACCAAACAAAAAACCAAAACACAAAAACCCAAACAAACAAACAAACAAAAATAACAACAAAAATGCCTCCACAAAGACAAGATAAAAACAGTAAAACAATGGTGGCAAATGTTTTCTGAGAATAAAATTAGTCTGCATCACATGGCAGAGTGCAGATAATGTACTGAAGACATGATTCTGCCAAAGTGCCTCCATCTTTCTTCCTTAAAAGGTTAAGTTTTAAATTAAGCGGCAACACAACAAAACCAAACAGACTTGCAATCCTACCCACAAATCTTCCAACAATGAGCAGCAGGCATCCTTAGCACAATAATTTTGCTTGGAATTACCTCCTGCCACTTTTTCATGGTCTTCAGGCAAAAGTCTAACTTACTGAGGTGTTGCCATTGCACTGAAAAATTATTTTTCCCACTCTTTGTTGAAGCTTCTTGGCACTGTTTAAAGAAATAAAGTATGTGTCAGTTCATATTTGATGCAAAAAGTCAACTTTTGAAAAAATATATATAAATAACACCAAAGGTACATGTATCATCCATGAAATGCTGGTAGAGATGTTAGTCCAGTTCCTGAGGTAAAAGGAAAAAAATGGGCAGTGTAGTAATGTCATTTTCTCTCCTAATTTCTTAGAAAAAAACAATGCACATAAGAAGTAATTTTTGAACACACACATGAGAGTGTGATACACATAAACACACAGTTTCTTGATATCAATTACAGCTTGGGAAAAAAAAATCCAAACAGATGACTCATAATTCTTCAGGACATAATAACTGCTGAATGGGGACATTTTACTAAAAAAACACAACATCATGTTTGATGAATCACATCTACAGGAAACATTTCCCAGTGGAACAAGATGATCTTCAAGGTCCTTTCCACCTATGATTCTATGATCTACCTTGCCTATCCCACTCAGTATTAATTGCAAACCTGGAAAAAATCTGCTCACTACTCCTCCAAAAATTCAAATATTGTAGGCATATAAAAGTGGAAATTTATTTTTTGAGTCAAAAAGCATGATATCTGTGGATCTGTAAGGTATAAAATATCAGGAGGGGTGGAACAAGAATTTTCCTTATAATACTGTATGACTCATATACCTAAGAGCAACATCTTACAGTAGACAGAAATGTATTGTTCAGAATTCATTAGACAAGGTAAAGTGGTTGCTAAATCCTTTTTTTTTTGCTGCTAGCTTCATATCTCTCCCTTGGAGTTTTTAGCTGTTCTTCTGACAACTGACAAGCTGCACATCTCACTTTTTAAAATATTGGATATGAGAGTGTTTCTTTTTCCAGAAGAGACCTGGCTATTCTGAAAAGCACCCTGTTGTGATCAGGAGAAAATACAATGCTGTAAGCAAAGGAAAGGTGATCATTTTGTCTTTTTTTTTTCCTCTTTATTCACCTAATTACAAAGTAAAAGAAATTCAAGACTGAAAGTACTTCCCTTATTATTTCAGAAGCAATATTATGAAAACAGCAAACTAAGACCCCCTTCCTACAAGCACTAACTGGCTTTCATGGAATGATTTCCAACAGTGATTGTAAATCCATGCATAAATGCTTATGGCAACTGTGGACTTGTTTTTTGGCTCCCAAGTGTAAACATGTTGCCATAATGCACATTACGCTACTGCCAGATGTTAAATGACATTGCTTTTGTCATTACATTTACTCCCCTGTTTGTTTCCTCTGGTTTGGAAAGATACAGACTTTTGGAAAATCCCATTCTAATGTAATTCAAGGCTGCTTGTACTCACAGTATGGCTTCTTTGCCCTCACAAACTGCTTCATAAATATGCACTGACAAAAGCAATAAACCTGCTTAAAAAATGATATACAGACTTGTTTTTTAGGTATTCTCATAAAAAAGCTTCTCTTACACAAATCCTCTGAACCAAGGGTTTAGCTGTTAATTGTGACACTGCATGCAAGAATAGTAGAGAGATCCAGAGACAAATTAAAACAGAAATTCTACATGACAAACTATTTCGCTAAGTCCGGCCATGAATCACAACCTTAACCTTTCTGAAAAATTTATTGCCAACATGGGACTGAATATAAATAGTTTACAATGCTCGTGAATGTGAATTTTAAAATTAATTAGGGTCATCCAGAACTTCTTGAAGAATTTACTTACAGTTCAGAAGTAGCAGCAAATTTTGGATGAGAATATGGAAAAACAAGAACTTCTGTCCAGGACAGGGAAAGTATCACCAGATTCCCTGCACTTTTATATCTTCATCTCTCTTCCATAAAGGGAGAAATGTCAACCCCGATCCCTTTATGTCATGGTATAAAAATTCAGGCCCAAAACTCAGGGAACAGAGCACCAGGAACTTTTCTTTGTTTCCCACTGGCTACACTTGCTGCACACAGTTCACTTTGCTGCTTTGAAGCTTTGGGCAAAAATGAACATTGGAAGCAGGAGTGGTACATGAAGAAGTCACAGTCAGTTTTTTTAAATTCAGAGAAAACATTGCTTTGTCAAACCAATACACTCAATGACTTATAAATGCACTTTCATAACCATTTAAATAAAGATTGACATTGTTTGTAAAACTGAAATGTTTGAACTGTTAGAGCCAGGCATTTCACACATTTCACCAAATTGGTGCTGAATGTGGGTAAGAGCAGTTCACCTGGCACATCTGAGAGGACAGCAGCTTTCAGCTGGAATGGTCATTTGGGGATACAATCTCTTCACTAAAACAGGACCTCTGACTCCATCTTAGATATAACTCTAGCAGGACATAAAGTAGAAAATTTTCGATCAAATGGCCTCTAAACTGATGTTTCTCCTGAGTCTTCGGCAGAAAACCTTCAGCTTTTCTAGACCATCTCCCTGTCCTCAATTCTGTCACTCAAACCTCAAAGGAAAAAGAAAGAGAGGAAAGGAATTTAAGTTTACAAACAATGGCAACTACAGTTTAATGCAGAATTATCCTCATCTATTACTAGAAGGCATTAATTAATGAAACAAATTCTTTTTATTCTCATACATGGAAGTGTGTGCAAGTTATGAGGTAAAGAAGTTCTGTCAATTTCTACAGTAAGATAGGAATATAAAGCAGGACAGCTCTGATTTACTGACAGCAGATAACCCAATGTGAGCAGGTGAAGGCAGGAAATATCACAACTAAAAATCCCTGTGGAAGTGGAATTTGTTCAGCTAGAATAAACTGCCACAATAATCCTAGGCAGAAATTTTCTTCCAGAGTTTTTATTCTCCAGTGAACAAAAATAAATGCGTGTGTTTGTGAGAGAAGCCCTCATCTCCTCAGCAACAGATAAGTTAGAATGGGCTTGTTTGAAATGTCTACAAAATAGGATGCTGAAAAAAAATTATGGTCACATAAGAGGCAAAAGACTTACAGAAAACACCTTATTATTTACAAGTGCCTACTGCAATTTTCCAGGAATTTCTTATTAATTTTGCAACTATCTTTATATCTAAATTGTGTTTCCCACACAAGATCAGGCTCTACACTGTTATAAGACTAACACCAGAATCTGAGTGACTTGTTTATGCTGTTTTTGTTGTCAACAAGGAGAAAAAGGAATTCTCTATGGAAATTTACATTGCAATGAAGTAAATTCATGATAATTTTGAGGCTAAGCATTTGTGGAATAGATTTGTTGATGTTCTTTATGAGTACATTTAATCCTTTTTAATGATTCATTTCTTATTCTGTTAATAGCTTCTCCAAATCAAATGTTTTAATCAAAATCTGTGTCTATTGTTAGATGGGTAGAAGACTAAAAGTTTGGGTTTTAAATTTTTTTCATGCTAGGGTATATTTTATTGTTGAGAGTACATAATCCAACTATCTTTTATTTCTTTTACTCAGAGATTTATGCAAAAGAGGAAATAATATCTCCAAACTGCATCCAAGAAAGGTTAGTCACTCACCCTCTATTAATGTTGTGTTAGTCATAACAGAGATCTGACACTTAGAAGAACTCCTCCTTGGGATCTCACAAAAAGTTTTTTCTCCTTTTCTCTACCCAGGGTTCATAGCCCTGGTGAGAGGCAGCTGCAGGTTTTCCTTCAAGTCAGTTTCAGCACACAAATACAAGTGCTGGTGTTTTATATTTTGCTGAGGGCTCCAAACTTTTGTTCTTGAATATGATGTAGAAAGGGAAAAAACTGACTGACCACAGCAAACACATCACTAGTTTGCAAAGACTTGGCTAAGCTGCTTTATGCATTTGACTCCAGGAAAACCAACACAGCTGTCATTTTCCTGAAAAGAGAAATACCGTCACCCAGATTAGAGCTAAGCACTTAAGCTCTGAGTGACGTGGACCTGGAAATCCAACACATTTAGGAGGAGAAGTCTTCCACTCTTGCCTTAATACACCCATTCAAAGCCCAGTCTTCTTAGTGCATTTTAGATTGCTTTTCCAGACCACTGCTGAGGCTTAATGCTGGAGTGCCTCATTCTAAATCCCCTTTGTGGTCTAATTGGATTTCCAGAGCTTAGATACTGCTCCAATGAAAATCATTAGAAGCTAGTTCTCATTTTTAACCAGCTGTTCTCATTATCAACTATCCAATTAGGCTTTTGATAGCCCTACTTGACATCTTACTGCATGCTTGAAAAGCTAATTTTCTTCAAACTTTGGCTGTTTACGGTAATTTTCTTGATGTTTTGTCTTGAACAACAAATGAGCATGAAGATCAAGAGACATCAGAAATGGTCAAAGCTTCCCTGTATTTACATCCTTACTCAGTTTGTCCCCTCATACAATTCTTATTTCAGTGCTTCAGTGCTATTCAAGAACTAAATTAAATCAGTCATATTGTCATCTTCTCTCTATTGTTCTGACCTCATATCACATTAAGGCTAAACAAGAAATCATAGACTCACTAAGGCTGGAAAGGAAAACATGTTGAGTTCAGCCACTAACCTAGCACTGCCAAGCCCACCACTAAGCCATGTCTCTGAGTGCCATATCTATGTACTTTCAAATCTCTTTAGGGATAGAACACTGCCCTCGGCAGCCTGTGCAGAGCTTAACAACCTCTGGGGGAAGAAATTTTTCCTAATATCCAACCTCAATGTACCCTGGCATAACTTGTGTTGATTTCCCCCTGTCTTATTACTTGGTACTTTGGACAAGAAATGAGCACCTACCTAATTACAGCATTCTGTCAGTGAGTTGGGCAAAGACAGAAGGTTCCCCCTGAGCCTCCTTTTCTCCAGGCTGAGCCCCTTTCCCAACACCTTCAGCCACTTCTTGTTCTCCAGATCCTTCCCCAGCTCTGTTCCCTTCTCTGGACATGATCCAGCCCCTGAATGTCCTTCTTATCATGGGGGACCCAGAGCAGCCCCAGGATGTGAGGTGTGACCTCAGCAGTGCCAGCTCAGGGGACAGTCACTGCCCTGCTCCTGCTGCCACACCATGGCTGGCACAGCCAAGGGGCCATTGGCCTTCTTGGCCACCTGGGCACCCCTGGCCTCATGTCCAGCTGCTGTCACCAGCACCCCCAGGGCCTTTTCCAGACACTTTTCTCCCAGCCTGGAGCAGGGGAAAAAGTGTCTGAAAGGGATTTGTTGTGGCCTGACAGCAGGACCCAGCACTTCCCCTGGTTGTACCTCACCCCACTGGCCTCATCCCATGGATCCAGCCTGTCCAGAGCCTCTGCAGAGCCCTCCTGCCCTCCAGCAGATCCACATCCCACCCAGCCTGGTGCTGTCAGGAGCTGAATGAGGGAGCCCTTGATCCACCCATGCAGAGCTTTAGTGCAGATGTCAAACAGGCCTGGCCCAGCACTGATCCCATGGGAGCCCCCCTGCTGCCAGCCCAGTTGGGTGTCCCTCCATGTCCCTCACACTGTTCTGCCCCCAGAGCACAGGGCCCTGTCCATGAGCAGCCAGTTCCTCCAGGTGATGCTGTGGGAGAAGGTGTCAAAAGCTCTTTAAAGTCCAGGCAGACACATCCACAGCATTTCTCTCAGGCCTGAGCAGGTCACCTTGTCCCAGGAGGAGATCAGGCTGGTCAGGCAGGACCTGCCCCTTCTAAACTCAGGCTGGTCGGGCCTGATGCCCTGGTTGTCCTGCTCCTGCTGCTGATGGCACTCAAGGTGATCTGCTCCATGGCCTCCCTGGCACTGAGGGCAGGTGACAGGGGTGTCATTCCCCGGATCCTTTTTCCAGTTCTACTGGTAGATTGTCATCACAGTTAACTGAGTTAACTGAGACCTCCCTGATTAACCAGGGCTGATCAAAAATGATCAAAAGGTGCTTGGTTTGGTCTTCTGCCAGCTCCCTCTGCATCCTTTTGTGGATCTTATCCAGCCCCAAATGATCCCTGTGACACACAATATTTACTACAAACATTCTTTTGGGGGGTGGAGGGGGGGAGGAAGAACCACATTTTTATATTATGTTTTCAAGGATATTTAGTCATATCTCTGGTGGTGCAGCAGAGAATTACTCCAGCTGGACTGGAGGAGAGCCTCAAAATATTACTGAGGAGAGCCTTAATCCTCTCCAGTCGCATGAAATTCTCTCTGTCAGTATAATACCTATATGTCATTACAGACCAAAAAAAAAAAAAAAACCACAAAAATACCCCCCAAAAAAACAAACAAACAAAAAAAAAGAAACAAAAAACCTAAAACAACCCCAAACAAAAAAATCATCACCACCTTTCAAGTGGTTCATCAAAAAGATCAGTTCTTAGGATACTTCCCAAACCTTCCAGAAACTGAGTCAAAACCACAAATAAAAAACTGTAGAGTTTGCCAGACTCAAAATAACAAAGAGACAGTTTATTGACAACCCATTATGTGGACTTTCTAGATGGGTTTTCTCCCTGGTAATTTCTCCTTCCACTGACACCTTTAATGAAGGTTCAGCTATAAGGGAGTTTTTTTACCAAGTGAAGTGTCATGTACAAGTCCCTAGCAGAGGTTCACCAGAGAAGGCCATGCTTAAACATCAGTCTCAGTGCTCTGACATCTGTCCTTGTATATCTCCCTTATTTTTACCTCTGTCAAAAACAACTGAAATAACAAAGAAAGAAAAAAAAGAGGCTACCAATTGAACGAGCAAGTTCAAAATATTACCTGTAAGTATGCTCAAAGCTCTTAATCAAGTAGAACAAAATAAAATCCTGTTGCGTTCAAAGTGAAGCTCCTCTTTTTATTCATATTAATGAAGTCTCTGTTGAGAAAAGAGTCTCTGATTTGTAGCTCCAGCTAAGGCACAGTATTAAGAACCATTTCTGGTTGTAGAAGGTGTATTATATGAAGATGAAACCCCTCTGGATTTCTAGTAAATACATTTTCATACATACTAAGAAAGAACATCAATATTGCTTTTAATTCCATATATATATATATATATATATTTACATAATAATTTTCATTTTCTAAGTAAAACATGAAAATTTATCTTCCCATGATCCAAATTCTGTATCTGTTCTTCTTGCAAGAATAAGGCAAGTGACTGTTTAGGGTTCTTCATATCAATCCCTCCTCACAGTCTCTTTTCATTCTTTTGCTGCTTAAATTGTGGGCAAAAGTTTCAAAAGTTGTTACCTATGAGCTGATAGATTTCTGAAATTTATTCTATTTTTACTACTGTAATCAGCAAATCAAACAGATGGAGAAAATATATTTTGAGACTCGTCAAATTAAAATAACTACAACTGGGTTTAGTTTCACTGAAAAAATTTTAAAAATATTTCTATTAATTGCAGGACTATATGATAGCAAGCATCCATCACAAAACTCTAAATTCAACACTGAAAGTTCCTGTTAAAAATCATTAACTCAAAATTTAAGGAAATTTGAAAAGCTATCTGAGTTACTTTGTGCACATCTGGATTGCACTTGCTTGGCTTCTTATTTTAACTGAAGATATTAACAACACAGAAACTTCACATTTTTGTTATTTAAATTTCAAGAAGCTTGAATTATCCCAGAAGCTATGACTTTATAGAACTATTATCAGGCTATCAATACAGTCATGAGAAGTCACAACTCTGAAACTCTGTGCATGCTCCCAACACAAAAGGGCTGGGAAGCACAGAGCTTCAAAGGCAGGCAGTGATTAAACAGGGTGTTGCATTCTCAGAGGTGTTAAAAAACAAAGCAATAAAACAAATTCTGACCAGCTTTTCTCTATAATATTTTATATTTCGGAAAAATTCACTCAATTAAATACCACACGACTAATAAAATTAATAAAAACATTTTAAAAAAACAAAACAAAACAAAAAACCAAAAGAAAAAAAAACAAGCCTATAGCATGAATTCAGAGAGGTCTTCAGTGGTGCCACTTAGTGGGCAAAAAAATTTTCCAATACATTTGCAATAGGCAGTTGTGGAATTCTGGTAAAAATTAAAACCTTTGCAGCATTTATAAACTGAAAGCCATAAACACATATCACACCCATGAGAAAGGGGCGGTTTTGAACTGGAGCCAGGCTGAAACAACATTTCAAAGAAGAAAACGAAGGCATTTCCTACAGGGATTAAGAGTACAAAAACTAAATTTAGACCCTGATCTCACTGTCAACCCTCATTTAACAAGCAATCAGCAAGTTTTCTATGTCAGTGAAACACTTCCATTCTGCTACTTCTTTTGCTAGTTTTCATGGCTTTTCTGCCCTTTGTGGCTGTAGCCCTTAAAGCTGCATGATAAAAGTTTTAATCAGAAAGTTCTGTGAAACCAACTGCCTGACACACAAAGTACTTACATTTCAAATGATCTGTTACAAATAAGTGTTTGATTTTAATAAAGCATTTATTAAAAGTTAATTGCTAGCTGATAAAAGTACTTGCTTTGGTCAGTGGGAAGGAAATATGAATCTAGTCAATCTACTCTTATCTAGGAGTTAAACATGGAATGAAACTATGAAGTCCTTCTAATATATTTTTGAGGGTTTTTTTAATTTCATGCTAGCACTTGGAAATAAAAGGATAATCTTTAATTCTCTGGACAGACCTTACAACAATGCTCACTGAGATTAAATTGCATGACCTTAATACAGACATGCCACAGAACAGGACCAGCAGAAAACTCATTATTCATACTCTGTATTCATAGGAAACAGCAGTGTAAATTCTATTGCATGACGAATTCACCACCAGAAGACTTGTAATTAGGAGTATTATAGGTGTTTTGATTTAAGCTGAAAGGCAACTAAATCATCCTAAACTTCCTTAGTGGAGCTGAGCGTTGATTCTTCACCATTTGCAGATTCATGGAAGATTCATTCCCTGCAGGGAAAGAATTAGAGGAGTGTCCTCCTTCTTGCAGGGAAAATGGAGTAGTTCACCATTCATAAAGTTTAATATTGAATGAAAATCTGACAAAATCTATGTATTCTTTCAAAATTTGATTGTTCTAACAAAGCAAATAATGTTGAAAAATTGTTGCAAATGCCAGTCATCCTACACGTCAGCACAGGGCAGCATTCTCTGTGTGATTAACTGAGGAAAGACAACAGCCACACAGCCAAATGCAAGCTCAGACGTGCAACAAGGAGCTGTTTTGTGACAGGCTCTTGGTGAAAGAAAACCACTGAAATATTTCTGTAGAAGCCTTCAGCTTGGAGACTTTGCACCCAAATTCCTGAGGGATGCAGAGCTCTCCTGAAGAGGACTGTTACTTGCCAAGGGCATGTTTCCTGCTGATGGAAGAGCTGGTGCATCACCAGCTGCCCCAACAATTCCTTTTGGTTTCCATATTGTTCAGATCCTCAGGTGACATTATCAAGGGGATCTTCAGACGTGCTTGAAAGGTTTTGTTCTACCAATAAAAATGGTAAAATTAGCCCTATGATGAGATTATTTGTACAGTGCTGAAATCAATTGGTCCTACTGGGACTACTTGATGTTTACGCTTAAAAGACTGAAATTTTAGAAAGTGTTGAACCTATGTTAACTTGTATTAACACCTTTCTGAAAACCAAGCCCTGTGAAAGTTTCTTGGGTTTTGGAATTTTTACAACAAGGCACTTTAAGTTGTTAGAGTCTTCTGAACGTCTTAGCCTTGTGCTAAATAAAGCAAATCAGAATGAGATTTGGGAAAGGAAAAAGAGATGAAGATCTGCAACACTGGATTTCCTTCATTAAATATCCTGGGCACTTACATTACAAGCAGAAAAATTCAACATCCCCCACAAAAAGGAGAAACATACAGGATAATTCTTCCTGTATTTTGATTAAGATTAATTCCTTCTTCTTCCAAGCAAAGAGACAGGGGGAAAAGGGATCCTTCCAGGGCTCTTTCAGCCTCCATTTTTATTTATTAAAGTCAAACTTCCACCAGCTAAATAACTTTGTGTCTTGCAAACTGCAGAAGCCACTGGAAGTACTGACCAAAAACTACTCTTGCTGTGATTCACGTTGAGAAGACATAGGTCACCGATGGCCACCTGCAAGAAAGAGCATTAAGCAGCCAATGACTGAAATCCCAGTGCACATTTCCATCTGTATTCCATTAAGCACCTAGTCCTTATCACTTATTCCCTTTATTGTCACTCTTCCATACCAGCTGCTTTTGCTACCCAGTTGCCTCTTTGCATCATGTCTTGACCTCCTGTTCCTGCAATTAAGAGCCAGTGTTAATTGTACTCAGCTGCAGGTCATTTTGCTACTGCCCCTTGCAGTGAGCTGGCTAAGACCCTCTGTCAGTTAGATTTATCCCACACTCATCCTTTAACCTATATACAGCTGGGGAAAGAAAAACAACAACAAAAAGAGTACTTATTTCTTAACTGCTAAGTGAAAACAGATATATTTGGGAAGAAAAATATTGTATTTCCAAAATCCCTCACTTGCATTCCAAATTCCCTTCTACCAATCCAAATTTTCTAATTTCCGAATTGTCAAGAGCAGAGTCCTTAAAAAAAAAGCAGCAACAGATATGCTGCCAATTAAAAGTGCCACAATGCACAAAATCATAAGGACACATAGCTTTTAATTAGCAAAAAAAAAAAATTTGAAAGAAATGGATCCGTGTTAAAAATTTTTCTGAAGGAAATAAAACTGCCAATTCTTTTGAAATTAATTCACTCCAAGACTGCCATTTAAAAAAACAAACAAAAAAACCCTCTAGTATGTATAACTATGTATTAATATTTTGACAAGGGCAAATAAATGATGAGGGGGAAGAGTTTTTGAGAACCACAGGTTCCTAAATGTGGTGACTCCATAAGTACAACTTCCAGGCAATTTCATGATCCCTCTTTCTGGTCATACTAAAAATAAGAATGTATTCTGTTAAGCTGTAAGGTTTGAGTTTAGGCCTTTTTCAGGATTAGGCATGGACAGTTCAGCCAAAAAGTGTGGAGAAAGTAAAATTAAAAAATAAATAGAAATTCACTTCCTACAACAATTCTACAAATGAAATTTTTCTGAATCATTAGGATTAGCATCCATTCATAAAGCTTGACAACTAAATAATTACTTAAACATTTTATGCATTATATAATTTAGATCAGTTTAAATACTTCTGCTGAGTTCTAATGTCACGACAGGTGTTAAGACCAATCTCTCAGAAAAGATTTTAAATATGATCAAGACCTAGACGTCACAGAGGATTACTGAATGTAAAAGCCTGAAATGCACACTGCTAATATTTCCTAGCTTATGGTAATAACTTAGATATTTAAAATGAGCCACAAATTTTGTTAAAAGACCATTCAATGGTCAGACACCACTACTTTTGAGGGAGGCATGCCGTCCTGTCCACAGGTAAAAGCATCTAGACAGAATAAATCTGTGATATCCACAAAACAGACCAGTCTTAACTATGTATTTGATATTCTTGACACCCTAATAAAAACAGAATAATTAGTGATCACATTAATTGTAATAATGAGACCATACGTCTCAGAGGCCTTTTCCTACCTAAATGATCCTGTGAGTCTCTAAACATGAGTTTCTTTCCTTCTGGTCTCCCCCTCTCCCTGTTACTGTGCTCCAGGTTTATTTTCTTCCCAAAGCACATCTCCTCCTCCCTGCCTCAAGCCCCCATGCCCTGCTCTGGACTGACCAATTTGCTGCCATCACTTTGGCACTGGTAGAAAAGGAGTTTTGCTACTCGCACTGCCAGGCTGTGCAGTTTTGGCAGTCCTGTTTCCCAGCCCACACCTTGTGCAGCTCTCTGGGGAATGAAGGTGGGGCAAGAAAAGGCTGAGCTTGGCTTTGGTCACTGAGTGGGGCTGATTTATTCTTTGCGCACCTAGACATGACCTCCTGCCCTGTTTCAGGAGTGATAAAAGAGTGTGCAGTTTTCATCATTCATACAAAGAAAGGGTCCAAGGTTTTTATTAGAAGAAAATTTGGTTGTGCTGATGCTGCTGCAAAGATGAAACCACAGCTCTGTGTAATGCATTTTCCTTTTGGAGGTTAGAAGGCACTTGGACTAAAGGCAGAAGATGAAAGGAAATATTTGCTTTTGGGTTCTTTCTTGGTCTCCAGCTCATCAGCTGGTGCTCTTTCAAAACAAAAAACCCCCACCACCACTAAAACAAAACAAAACAAACAAAACAAACAAAACAAAAACTTAAAAATACTTGTCTCACAGAACTCCCAGAACTGAAGGTTTTCCATTTCTGCTGCTGTGCCTGAGCTGACACAGTTTCCTAAATACAGGAGCCTGCTAGGAGCTCCCCTGAGAGCTGCTCACTAACGTGAATGCACCTGGAGAAACATCTATACCACAATTAGATTCGTTTTTCACCAACACAGCTGACACAGGACACTTCCCAAAATGAGGATGCAGGTTTCCATGCTGCTTGAATCAGAAGTCCCCCCAAAAGTGGGCTCCAGAGAAAGCAGTGCTACAGACATCTCTGTCCTGCTGCCTGCAGCTATCACCAGATAGTTTCAAACAGGCACAGCTCTTCCTGTGGTCTGCACTTCTTCTTCCCCTCTCTTGCCCCACTAGCCAGGTCTGGCATGATCTAAATTATCATGATGATTTCTTCTCATTTCTTTCTGATCCAGGTGATATGAAGGACACCTGCAGTCCTAGTCCTGTCAGCAAGAAAGGATTAATTCTTGGCACAAATTTAAGTACTGTGTATAAGAAACTATCCCTACTCCTTGCCTACGATTTTTTGTACTTTGAATTATGTGTGCACCATTTGAAGGAAGAATCCAAGTGGCATCTTTTGCCTGCCCTCAAGAAAGGTAGGAAAAGAAGCTGGCTTGTGTTTCTTTTGTCTTTGAAATAAAAAAGACCCAGCTAATAGAGCAACCAAAAACCCACCCACACAAACCCACATATTCCACCATCACTGAACCCTTCTACCACCACATGGAGCAGCTGGAGTCACCTCCCAGATATGATTGGAATACTTGTCCAGGACAGTTCAAGCTGAAGGAGGCTCCTGAGCAGGGAATTTAGGATACCACAAGGCTCACCATGTAAGTGCAGAATACCACATCTGCTGTGGTTTTCTCAGGAGGAAGGAACATACTGGTGGTGACAATTAATATTGAGATGCTCTTGCAGCACAAGAAAGGCTTTTTTCAGGTTCTGAGCACAAGTTTTATCTCTGTCTCAAAGCTCCAGTGCCCTCATACCATCAGGGAAATGATAGTAGTGCTACATACATATGTTTTCAGTGTAATTAGAATAAATCTTCTTTTTATTCTAGGCATTTATGCTGCAGTAAGAGGAGACATTTAAAAAATAAAGGAAATATACAAAGAGGAGGATGAACAGCTCCTCCTGCTTTCCTGCCTCTTTTGAGCAAAGCAAGCATAGTGTTTTCTGTTTCCTCCTCTGCAAAGACCACTACCAAATTTTGGATGGAAACATCACCATGACACCATGACAGGGCAAGGGGCCTTGTGCATGGATCCAACAGGGATGTGTTAATCCAGTTCTTCAGAAGAGTGAGAAAAGCCATCCCAGACCACTTCAAGAGGAGAATGCAGCCAGCCAGCTCTGAAAAGAAAGTTAGCAGGCCCCTGGATCAATTCAATCATTGCTGTGCATTGCAACCTCCCACAATTTAATTTTTTTTCAGATATAGAGAGAAATCCTGATCCCACCAGATGCAATAACTCAATAGAAGTGAAAAACCAATTTTCACCTGACAAAGGTCTTTCCTAAGCAGGAAATAAATGGGTGGTTTTGAAAAATCCTGATGATCATGAGACCTCTCATTATTATAATTATTTGCCATCATATAAAAACCTGGGACCCCTTACATCAGCAACTGGAAAGCCAGTATTCCCTAGAAGTGAGTCGTTCAGCCAAGACTTCAACAACAAAACACCTTGCTTTTCAACTTTTAGAGGAATTTATGCTCTGAAAGGTACAAAGGAATTTTAGAAGTTGCAGGGAATGTGTATTCAAATGTAAGGGCACAGACCAATTGGAAGATAGAACCCTGATGTAAAAATAAATTAAAAAATCAAATCACAGTGCAAAGCCAGTCTGTGGATGCCACTGAAGCATAGTTCAGAGTAATTATAGTGCCTAATTGCTCTGTAAAGCAAAAGTCCTCTGTGCAGCTCTACAGGGAGAAGAGAATTAGAGGTGAAAGCTCATTTCTTTAAAAGTCAGGACTAAATGGCATCTGTTACAAGCTCTTAGCCACACATTGGTATTACAGCCTGCCCAATTGAGCAGCTTAAGCTACCCAGCAGGTTATAGTTCTGTTTTCCCATCAGCTAAAGAAGGCTCTCCTTCCCCCTGCACACGAGCAAGAATTAGTCTTCACTGAAGTCACCATATATTTGTCAGTGAATGCTAAGATGTTTGTTCAGGTTTCAGTAAAAAATTCTAAACTCTAGAGGAAGCAGAGAGTATGCCCAGACATCACTTTTTAAATCTGCTCCTGGTAATGGAACAAAAACCTCTCCAACCCTGCAATTAATGTGTGGGAGAAGCTGGTGTAGGACACATTAAAATGTAAGTAACCTGAATTTTCATTCCACTCTCCTTTAGGTGGTCAAATTTACCTAGACACTCTTCCAGTTAAAGGCAAGCAGGATATTGACACAGCACGGGGGTTGTTTTTCAAAGGTATTTGTTTGCTGCTACTGCTGTTTGTGTTTCCATAAATTAATGTGCAGAAAACAGCATTAAGTATTCTCCAAAATACTGCTCAAAGAGTGTTTGCTCTTCTCATTTGATGCCTACTCATGTAAAGGACCTCCTGCTATGCTGTAATTTCACTAGTCAGATGTAAGTAAACAGAGCAGAGAGGTAGGCCTGCCAAAATCAAAGATAACCTTTTCTACAAGCGTGTAAGAACAAATGAGGTGAACCTGGGGGGCTGGAAGGTCTGCTTCAGAGGATGGCAGATCTTCAGATCATGCCAACTTCTCTGTATGACAGTGATGGATGGTGCTTGTTGCAGTCGACAGATTCATTACACTCCAGATAATCTCCCTTCCTGCACGCTGATGTTTTTTAGCTCCTCTGGGAAACACCTATCAAATTGTGCTGACAGGTACAAAGTTAAAAACCCAAAGGGGATAGGATTTACCATACTTGTTCAGCATATAAACAGCTCCTTCAAAATAAGGATTCATTAGAATTGAGCTTATCTTATTTATTAGGGTTGTAATAAAGTCTCTTCTGATGTATAGCTCAGAAAGTTGGTTTAGTGTTGTATTTGCTTATTTCTTAACTAAGCTAAAATATTTATTTTGTCAGGATAGAGGATTGCCATGTGACCCCAGCAATAACTTGTGACTGCAAAACTGAATGCAGATCCCAAGGTATAATGACCTCAACTACACTGCTGGGCTTGAGTTTTGTGAAAATCCAGTTTGCTACCTGCACAGGAGATGTCTGGTAACAAACATTAAGAGCTGCAACTCACTCATGTGCCAGAATATTAGAGACCTATCAATGCTGCTATGTCTGTAACTTCATTAAAGTAGTCAAGTTCTGGACACACCTCAGCTTTTGGGATGTCCTGAGCAGACTTTGAAAATGAGAAAGTTGTTCAACATTTTCTGATGCTGAATGCCCTAATTCAAGGCCTTCCATCTTTACAACACAGTCATGTTAACCTGGGATCAAGTTCTTGGTGCTGAAAAATGTTCTGACTATAAGGGAACTTCAGTAATGTTGGCAAAGCACATAAATGTCCATCTTCCACTAACATCGGAGAGTCTTAATTTCAAAACACTTTATGTCTTTCCTAAAGTCTCTCTCAACATAAAAGCAATGCAACATGGCAGTAAAAAATCCCTTGGTGTTTTGCATCACTGGAATTGGAGGAGAGCTCCAGCCAAAACATGAGGGGTCAGCTCAGGACTGATTCCTCTCTCATGCTTTATTTTTTCTCATGCACTGGACACAAAACTTAGAGACCTAATGTGGCTGAGATACCCCCTCTATTAGACCTTGTGATTAGGTGAATACTTGAGTTTATTTTGAGCCCTCTAACCTGGCAGTAGTTTGGAGCAAAGGTTGCTTTGTACTCTTCTATGGTCCAAAAGAAGGCTCCATGATCCTGTGAAGTTCCTTGGTTGTCTTGTCTTCCAGAGAAAAGGTATCTGAGGATACATGAGTCTTAAACAAATGTCTTATTCTTCTGTCATTTTTGTTTGCAGCTCCTCACAACTTTAAAATTTTAATTATGTAAATTTTATCAAGATAATTTTACTCATATTAATAATCCATAAAGAAAGACAAGCCTCAAAATTATACTCATTGAATACAAGCATGTGTGAAAGGTTATGCCATCCAGCCTGAGGAATAGTTCTGGGAAGGCCTCAGTGGGGTTTCTTAGGTTTGTGTTTGTTGGGTTTTTCCCCATTTAAATTCATATTATCAGACACATGCCCTTGCCCATTACTTCACCCTCTAGAGGCTATTCTGCTACAGAAGTTTGACCTTATGGGAAATTCACTTATGTCAGCTATTTCAAAAGTTAAAAGAGCAGAAGCTGTGGAATCTTTTTATTTTAATCTCTTAATATTAATCTTTTTATATGTAAGACATTTTGACTTTAACTCCACCTACACCAAGTATCAATACCTACCCAAGGAGACTGGCCTGCATTTACACATTTATGTGTTGGTCATACCCTCTGTTTTCTGGAAGGAGCTTCCTGGCAGTGATGGCAGTGGGAATTGTGAGAGCAGTCTCAGGCACCAGCCTTCTAGCAAGAAGTAGAGGGAAACTGAGCTAAACCCATCTCTTTCCACCCGTGAACAATGATTCACACACAAACTCCCCCATACTTAAAACAATAGGGGAAAGCTAAAATTACAAAAAAATAAACAACTACAATACTTGAATACTGCTTCCTCAAGTGTGCAATAAAGCTTTCCTAAGTTTCCCTCAGACTTCCCTGAGAACCATGCAAGGGTTGTTGGTTGCTTTCATTACCTGTAAATGGATGTCATCCACTGTCACAATTTACTGCATCCCAGGGCTCTGCAGCATATGCTGCAAAGGGAAATCTCCCACCCAAGAAAAAGATCTTTTCCTTTTCACCACTCTCACCTCCCCAGTCACAGACAGGTCTCAGCTGCAGGGAGTTTTATCTCCCATGTTACACCTGCTCTACAGGAAGACTACATATAGTAATGCACAACTAGAACATGAACAACTTCTTAAAATCTTTTTGGAAATTAATACACCCATTATATAAAGCTGCTGATTAGAATAAGGCCATCCGTGCCACATGCAGAACTGTGGAACTAGTTTCATATATTAACGACATGTGAAAAGAATGCTAGAAAATATGATTGATGTAGAAATTAATTATGTTTCATTCAAAAGCCCCTTTCATCCATGAGATGTTAACAGATATCTCTTCTCCTTCTGGGTTCTTTCCTCCTCATCTAAGTATCAGACAGCAGCTGACATAGATATTATCTTTGTATATAATGCATAGAGAGAGCAAATGTAAAACAGCATCGCTAAAATGAAATCCCATTTCCTCAAAAAAACCACAGTGAAACAAGTACATTCCTTTGAAGTAGCTCCATTAGAGTTTCTGCTGGAAAGTGATATCTGTCATTTTTACCCTTTTTTAAAACCTAATATCTGTGTGTGAAGCTTCAATCAAAGCACTTGTCAGTTACAGGGGTAAAATTTATTTTGTGGATAGTTTTAACTGTAAAAGACCACTTGCAAACCAAATTACCTCAGTGACTTCCCAAGCTGGACCTATTGGTGCAGTATAGTTCTGGAATGCCATAAGACAGTGGGAAAAAAAAAAACCAAAACTAAATTCACAACTCAACCAAAAAACAAAACAAAACAACAAACCTTAAAAAAACCCTAAACACACTAATATTGTAAGCTTGAAGCAAAAAAAAAAAAAAATTTCTGCTTAAAATAAGTGGACCAATCCATGGAAATGTCACAGTATGCTACCTGAAATTGAGGAAGACTTCAAGTTATTTAAATGTTTTCTATGAGATTGTCCCAGCCTTAATCTGGCCAGAAGAGAACTCCATTAAGAGAAGAATAATAATTACATGTTTCCAAGTAAATGTAAATAGCAATATACATGATGGTTCCCATTGGTTTTATTAGCAATTTGCCAAGGCTATCAGTTCCCACACAAATTCTTTTAAGTTAATTCAAGACTATAAAATTAGTTATGCATTCCTCTTTGCGCTTTATTTTTTATAATTAAAGGATAAATGTTTGAACATTTCTTTGCCCAAGGCCTCTTAAAACAGATATTTCAGAAAAACAACTAAGCCACAAAGCCACACTATTTTGCCTCATTTATATGATGATAAATGTACAATTAATTCCTCTGTTCTGAAGGGAAGCTTGAATTAGTTATTCATTATGAATAATATGTAAAGATAATAATATTTTCATAAAACTAGCATTATGGAGGATAATTACTTTTTTTAAATAGCCCACCTGAAAATCCATTCTGCACACTTTATTTGGCAAAGTGTGCCAATTACTGGAGAAGCTCGATGAAGCATAAAAATCACATTTTAAGTATTGAAAAAGTAAAGGACCTGATTTTTATTGGCAGGGGATTTTACCTAACAGAGATGAACTTTCAGACTGTCTTGGAAACTTTTTGTGGGTGAAATCCATCCCATTGCTGACTGACAAACCTCTCCTTGCGAGTTTCAGGATATGCGGTTACACAAGTATTTTGTGTTAACATAATTGATTTTAAGAGTGTAAGACCCAGTGGAGCAACTGTCAGCCCTGACAGTAGATTCATAATATAGATCTTTCCTTTTCCTCCACACTGCCTTTACTTTTTAAGTGGTGCTGATTCCAAAGATACAGAGGCGCCTTTGGTGTGTCAGCCTTAGCTAATGAACAGACTCAGTGAATGTGAGCAGAAAATGCTCAGTGAGTCCTGAGCAGAAAATACAGCAGTTTACAGACTAAATCCAGATTATAAAGCTCATGCATCACAATAAAGACAGGGATATTTGTGACCTATTACTATTATGAGCGCAGCTGACTCAGGTTGAGAAGCATTAGTTTAATCTACTGCCAAAAAGTACCAATTTGGGCAGTGAAAAGCAAGCACTAAACCCTCTCTCCTTCCCCTCTCCCAGGCTTATCTTCCATCCTTCTCTCCTCTGAGAGGGGCACAGGGCAGCCCTTTGTTAAAGTTGGTGATTTTCTACTGCCCTCTCCAGGCTGGATAGTCTTAGTCCATTCAACAGCTCTTTATTTCTGATCTTGATTGCTGCCATTATCAAAACCTTTTTCTGTTAAAATATATCCCTTTTGAGGTGGGAGAGAATGGAGTGGCTTGAAGTATCCAAGATCTGAGTATGTCTTACATGAAATAACAGCATTTTATTCTCCCTCTCCTCATAACTTCTAATTAATTCACTTTTAAAATATTTTCTGACAGCAGTTATTTTGTGCTGGCAGCTGTTGCACTTCCATGGTTTCATTCTTCAGTAGTAACAACCTCTCCCTCTATAGGTGAGGTCAGGGTTGTTCTTTTCACGCTTCCATTGCTGTACTTCATCTACATTGAATTCTATTGAAAATGTTTTTCCTGTAACTGCTTTGTGCAGCTGTTTGCTGATGGGGGGTCCTGTCACTGTCAGCAAAGCTTTGCAAGGCCATCCATCACTGTGCTGGCCAGCAGAGATTTCAGTTCATGGTGTCTTCCGTGGCACAGTCAGGCTGCAGAGTCAGAGACAGTAACACTTTTTACTTTGCATCTGAATTTTTAGTATATTTGTGGGCAAATAGACTAAAACTCCCTTCTAGACCAAAGAATCTCATGGAAAACACAGGCTACTCTATGAGCCTGCACAGGAGAACTTTTGTTTTGGGGCAAATCTAGTGTCAAAAAACAACCAAGCTGAAACAAAACCACAAACAAAACAAAAACACAAACAAAACCAAAAACAATAACAAAACAAAAAACCAAAACCAAAACCAAAAACAAAAGAAAAGCAAAAGCAAAAGCAAAAGCAAAAGCAAAAGCAAAAGCAAAAACAAACTGTTGAATGCAGTGTAAAGGTGGTAAAATCTGAGCAAAAAATGTAGTTCCTTTTTAGAAATATCACATCTTTCTGTGCAGAGCAAGCATAACTACAGGGCATACAGTAACACTTCATAAAAATGCCACTGATCAACACCACCAGTTCTATCCCCATGTGCGAGCATCATGAATATCTCACATCACCTTTCATCTAATCATCACACTTCTGTTACTAACACACCCAAAAATAAGTATTCTCTACCCATATACAGAGAAAACAAATCCAGAGTGAATCATATTGTCTTTTCTGAGTTATCTAATCCTCAGTGTCAGAAAACAGCCTTAGACTGACAGAATTATATATTAGTCTTACAGAATATTTCACAAATGGTCTTTCCACAATACCCTATTTTCTTCTGAGGAATGTCTTCAATCTACTAAAGGCTTACTGACTTTGTTCAAAACATAACAGAAAATAGCTAGAGAGCAAACACTCTGCTCAAGGTCTTGACATGATGGCCTTTGACTTTGGATATGATGTCTGACATAGGATAAGCAAAAAAACCACAGAAGTTAAAACCTATTTTAAAGAAATTAAAACCTCTTCATCAGTTTTGTTTCAAAGGAAGAAACTTAGAATTGTTACTACTTCCAAGGACTCTGATGATCCACTGAACAAATGAAAGCAAAGGGATAGAGAGAGAAGCCAGCAAAGAAAATTATTACAAAAGAACTCCATACACTGGCAGAAAACTTCTAAAAGTTTGCACTCCAGCTCACACAATTCAGTTTTGGGTAATGAAAACTTTGACTATTTTACTTAGTAATTGCTAGCAATGATCTAGTTTAAGGATATTTCTGTCTTTCTAAATTAGTATTTTTACATTGACTATTCTGCCTGGCAGCTCTAATGCTGTCTGTGTTACGAAAGAGCAGATGACCCACACCTTGGCTCACAGAATAACAAGACACTTTCTATTAAAGGGGCTGGATATCCCTAATGACTTTCTTTAAGATCCTACACATCATGACTATGAATGGAGAGGGAGAAAGAATAAAACTGAAGGATTGCAGCTTTTCATACGCTTTTAATGAGATTTTGGCTCAGACCATTAGAAAAGCATTATTTTTTGTGAAATCAGAGTTCTAGCATAGCATATTTTGAGCTGTTGACATAAATTAAATCTGATTCACTCCGTTTCCTATTACATGAACCAGTACATATACCCAGAGACAGAAGCACAGCTGGAAATGTATGATCCATCTTTAAAATTCCCTTAATATCCCACCTCAGGACAGTACTTGCCCACTGATCCAAAAAACCTGGGTAGTTACAGTTTGGTAGCCTAAAGCATGAGGCACAGATGAAGAGAAATAAGACTGTAAGAGGTAAAACCACTCTCCCAGATCTTTCTGATTGAGCAGGCTACAGGCTCTCCTTCTTAAATTATTCTTAAAATAAAAGATTGCATGTAAGACTGTCCAGGTAATAATAGAAAGGAAAAAATTGACATCTGAGAAAATGGCACTCACTTCCCTCTGCTTGATTATTGCAGCTGATTATTTTACACTGCAAAGTACCACTCAAATGGGAACTGTTAAATTGGATTCTGGAATTTTAACAAAGTTCACACCATTACAGTGATGTTGTGACTCCTGCTCAAGCTACAACTAACCTAGACCTTCTCTGGCTTGAACTGCTAGTCAAATCATCAAATAAGCCCTGGCCTGGATCAGTTGTAAAATGTAATGAACACAACAGAAAGAAATGGAAAGCCAGCTGAAGTAGGAAGAGAATTCTGCCACCTGACCTTAGAAAAATTAATTCCTGTTGATCCACGAACTGGTGAGAAAGGAAAAAAGGCTTAGGTGAGGGGTTCTGCTCTTGGGGGAAATATCTATAAGAAGGAAAATTGAGTCATTCTGGTTGGGAAATGTCTGGCATTCACACAGGGGAAAAAAAAGGAAAGTAATGAAAAATACATCTAAAGACATTAAGGTCATACAACTGCCTTTGTCTCACTTTTCATAAAACTTGCACTGTTGCAGGTGAAGTTGACCCGCCAATTCTTGTAGGTTGCACACTTACACTGAAGATTTGGGGAATTTTAGCTTTTTTAAACATCAGACAGCAATTTCTGTGGTCTTGTCTCAGCAGTCATACACAGCCTCATCTTTCTTCATCCCATTAAGTAGCACTGTATACTGAAAGAAGGAAATTGGTGCATACGAGATTGAATTCTCTTTCCCTCTGCTCTCCATAGAAGCATTTAGTAGTAACATTGCACAGGTTTACTGCGAAGAATCACAAAAGCGTGTGATGTGCCCCTCCTGTCCCAGGTGTCAGATCCTTCTTTCAAACCTACCTACCCCAGCCTGTCAGGCAGGCTTTGTACATGGCAGCTCCTCGCTGATGACGCTGGAGGTGAAATGAGGGAGCAGGGTGAGCTGCAGATGATTAATCCATTTCCATACACAGTTATTCTAAACAAGAAGCCAAGATGAGCACAGTGCAAGTCAGAAAAATAATGCCTTTTTCAAGTGTATATTAAAGCCCTAAATAGAGCATGGTTTGCAGGATGAGCAGGAAAATCAAAATGATTTCTCAGTAGAAATTGTTGCACCTGTGCTGTTGTGAATACTCAGACTTTAGCAGAGGGAAAACAACTCAGAAAAAAAGACAGTTCACCAACCTCTTCAGGTGTAGATGACTGCCAAGAAAAAGTCCTGGATACCCCAAAGGTATCTGCATCTACCACTGCATCTACAGCGATGTTGAAGCATATATATGTCATAGAATCAAAGAATGTTTTGGGTTGGAAGGAACCTTAAAGCTCATCCAGTTCTACATCCTGCCATGGGCAGGAACATCTACTCTTCCAGGGTGCTCCAAATCCTGCCCAGCCTGGCCTTGGACACTTTCAGGGATCCAGGGGCAGCCACAGGTCCTCTGGGCACCCTGCGCCAGGGCCTCACAACTCTCACAGGGAAGGATTTCTTCCTAATATCTAACCTAAATTTATACTTATATATCGGTATAATATAAGTAAATGAAATCTTCTGGCTTCCACAAGTTTGTGGTTCACCAAGGGAAGCTCTCTATTTTAGTGCTGTGAACTCATGCAGCCTTGCAAGGAATTTCAAGTCAAGTGCTCATGACTGCAGTAACACTGGTACATCAAAGATCAATATCTAGTCCTAACTTGATTTTTCCTTATGCAGTTGTAATGACAACACCTCAGAAACAGGTTTCACAAGGTTATCTGATTGGCACCAGTTGTCCTAAGAACTGTATTTTCTGTACTTTCAAGACTGTTGTTTTCACCATATTTTCCTCTTCATGATGAAACCATTAGCATTCAGCTTCTCTGATTTTTCCTGAACCTTGTTGTGAAAGGCTCTCCAAATGTGTATGGCTGTTTATTTCAGCTTTCTTCTTCTCAGTGGTGCTGGAAGGAAAGTCTCCCTGCGCAGAGCAGCATGTATCAGAACTAAAAACAAAAAACAAAAGCCTGAGAGTTTTATTTGTGCAAAGCTCTTTGCTTCTCTGTGTTGCTGGCATTGTCAGAACTGTGTTTTGCTCAAAGCTGGCCTCAAAATGAGAGCACTTTGATAAATGAGCTGGAAGAGGCTGTCCAGTCACACTGCCACTTTTAGAGCAAAGCAGCATAATTTTTTTTCAAATGTCTGAATGACAAGCAATGACATTTCAAAAGCAAGCAAAAAACTATCTCTCATAGGGTTTGCTATGATGTGAACAGAGCTTAATGATTAAGATGAAACACAGCCAGTGATATGTGTTTATCTTTGGGATAGAAGAAAAACTTGTTCTTGTCCTTTTCATGCACCCAGCCCTTGCTGGGGTTTTGTTGGGCTTCGGGTTGGTTTGAGGGTTTTTTTTGTTTGTGTGCTTTCACTTTTTTCAACTACTTGAGACAGGGAAAGCAGCTGACATAAAACTTCAACTTTTGCTTTAGGGCCTTTCACAGTACAATTTAGTATTTCTAATTATTGATTTTTTAGAAGTGGAAGCTCTTAGGAAACATGCAACACAGTCTCTGAACTCATCTAGTTTGTGCTCCTAAACACTGAGCTGCCAAGCCAGAAAAGGCAACCAGTGTAACCACTGTCCATTCCTACTTGTACAGTGTAAGAGCCAAAATGAGAGATGCAGGATTCCAAGCAGCTCTTCAAAATGCAGTTTATTACACCCAACTGGTTACAGCAGTCCAGGGTCGTGGGTGACAGAGCCTGTGCCTACAGCTGTCAGCTCCAGCTGCAGGCAGGCCTGGAGACCCTTTGGTTTTGGTTGCAATGCATTATATGCTTCTCTTTGCTTAGCATCTTAATACAATAGAACCAATCTATACCTTAACTATTATCTATAGCCTATCATAACTACTATAATTACCATAACAGTTCATATTCATGTTACTGTTCTCCATTCACTAAAAGTTAGTATGTCACAGTTTAAGCTAGAAGTTGTTTCTCACTTTTCTTGCAGTGGAAAATTCTGAGGCCTTTTTTCTACTTGCAGCATTGGTAGCTTGTTTGCCTGTGCTATCTTGCTGCTTGTTAAAAACATCTTCTTGTTTGAGGTGGGTTTACCCTTTGCTCTAAGTCATAAAAACCTCTTCTAACTAACATACCCTTTGTCTTCTTGGTTATCCAGTAAGACTGGCTCAGCAATTCTTTTCTTCTTTATCAAAACTTGCTTTCATTTCTACTCCTTCTTCAGATTCTACATTCAAAAATCTTTCTGGCAAGCATACATATCTGTGAGTCTTTCTTGTCAAACTTTCATCCTTCCCAACAGTACAGCATACTGATGGGCACAGGGAAACAGTATTAATTCTTCATGAATTCACATTTTCATTTTCTATGGTAAAGTTCCTCAGGTTTTCTGCATGAAAAGATTCTCACTTTCCAGGCTTTTGCCGAGCTGGAAAGAGCTGAATGATTTTGTAACATTCAGAAATAAGGGATTAATGCCCATAAGTGTTTGAATTTGGATATGCAGATACCGAGACAAGGATTAGAGCATAAAACAGCCAAATCAGCAGCTACATTATTATTTCTCTTTGGTTTAGAACAGTGTTTAAACAAGAGGGTGTTTATGGTGCTTCCAACTACAACTCCATTCTGATCCAGGACTGTGGATCAGATGATCCACACATGTGAATGAAAGGTCTGGGCACAAGCTGAAACACAGGAGGTGTTGTCTGAACATCAGGAAAGCCTTTACCACTGCACAAGTGACCAAGCACTGGCACAAATCACTCAGATAGGAAGGATGTGAAGGCTGCAATATTTGGAGGTATTCAAAAGCCATCTAAATGTGCTCAAAGGCAGCCTCCCATAGGTGACTTTCCTTGGGCAGGGGATTGGACCAGGTGGCTTCCAGAGTTTCCTTCCAACCTCAGCCACTCTATGGATTTGTGGGTCTGTGATGCTGCAATCTGAGTTTTATAATAAAATAAGTAAATTCAGGTGAACATGAAAAATTCTGCAAGTAGATTCCAGCACTGCCCTTGATCTAGATGTGGATTAGGCACTAGGGGACAAAGGGAATACAGTTGTGTAAAAATATGCTAATGAAGACCAGTTTCACTAAGTCTGTCCTTTTTAGTTAAGTACCATTTTGTCCTGGTGGGAAAATCACTTCAGATACCACAAAAAACAAATTTTGATCTCTCTAAATAGGCTAGCTCTCTTGTAACAGCAGCCTGGAGATAAAAGTAGAAGAATATTCTGATTATAAAAATAATATTAAACAGACCCCTGCAAAATTTTGTGACAAGTGTAATTCAGAATAATTATCTTAGTAATGCTTAGTAGCTTAAGCATTTGCTGATTAAGCACAAAACAAGCTTAATACAGCAAAAGAGCAGTATGCATAATCTGGCAATAACTTTATAGGCGATAAAAAGATAAAACAATCCTTTATAATACTGCTGTGGTTTAACTCAGAAACTAAGTACCATGTTCATTCACACACACATCTGCCCATGGGTTGAGGAAAAAAAGGTAAATTCCGTGGGTTGAGGTAAGAAAACTTGAACAGTTTAATAACACAAAGGAAATCAACCAACAAGAGCAGCAACATCATGCAATGAACAAAGAGACAACAAAAAGAGAGAAATAAAATCCAAAACCCAATACAATTGCTCAGCACTTGCTGACTAGTGAAAAATGAAAATTCAAACCAGGATGTTAAAAGATGAAGCTTTTCAGGTACAAAGGATAAACTACCAATTTTTAAAGAAAAGAAAATCTTGCAAATAACCAGACCATGCTATGTCCCTCAGTAGTCTGCTCCACTATTAAACATGCTTGAAAAGCAAGCAGGCTAAACCAGACTTTTTTCAGTCACGTCATATTTATCTTCCCTGAGTTTTATAGACTTTCTTCTTATAACCAAAATCAAAGCAGGTAATTTTAGTTTGGTTTTTTGGGGTACTGAGACAAAGCAAATGGTAGGGCTGAGGAGTAATGTGCTCTCTTGATATGTAAGTGGTGATCTACAGCCAGAAAAATAGCTAAGAATAAAAACCTAGAATAAGCAGAAAAAAAAGTCATATTAAAACTGAAATTGGAATGCTTCTTTAAAAGCAAAACTCTCTATTTCTGAGTCAACAAGCTCTCGCTTAGCCCAGAACTTAGGTTATTTTTTAGTGATGCCTATATCACTAAAAAAAGTAATTTTTTTAGGAGCAGTCCACAAAAATTTCAGTATTTTGGACCACAGAGGAACATTTGGCAAGCAGTTTGCTGTTCTATATCTAGAACTTCTTCAAGTGGAATAAAGAACAATACACTCCTTAACAGCAGGTAAGCAAACTCAGCAGGGGCAAAAATCTTCTCCCATCAAAATTAAGCATTGTTCCCTCAATCAAATGCAATTCTCCCATTCATTTCCACAGAAGATAATCCATTGCTTGCACAGAGATGATTTAAAAAAATCATTTACAGTTTGCTGGAATCCATATGGAATAAAAATGAGGTGTCCATTAGTGTGTATACCAGCCACCGCCTAGGCTCAAACACAGTTATTTCTTAAGGAAAGTGAATTAATACCTTGTTTGTAGGTTAAATTAGTTAAAGACTCTGCTATTTATCAATAATCAGAGGGAAGAGAGTTGAACACAAGCTGTATTATAGCTAAGCTGGTACCAACAGACGCATCATGAGGAGTTTGAAATCAAAAGATAAAAAAACTGCAGATGATCTCAAGTTAATGAAAGAAGGAGTAGTTAAGTTGGGGGGAGTTCTTGTGTTTGTTTTTTGGGGGTTTTTTTCACTCTTTTGTCATTATTGTTTTACTGTCATTTGGTATTTCTGTGGTATCCTTTCATGGCATTTATCAGACTGAGTCATTCTCATGATTTGTTAACAGGGCTATACTGTCTTTCACAACACAGTAAATAAGAGAACAATCAAAATTTTGATTTTAAAAGGAAATTAAAGAACAACTAAGAAAGAACAACCAAACTTTTAATTTTAAAGGGATATTTTAATCAGTTTTCTACGAAAGGATTAATTTTGTTTCTGAGTCAGACTGCTGCTTGTCAGCAATCTGATATTTTTTCTATGGCAGGTTAAGAAACAAAACTAAAAATGCGGAATTATGTCTGAGGCTGTCATTCCAAACCACATTGTTGGCCCATGGGTCCCTACTCCTTTTGAGAAGTAGTGGAGTTTTAGTATATTTAATTTTAAGAAAGAGAATAATCCCTTCATAACCGATGGCTGTGTTTCAAAAGTATTTTACTATTATGTTACATTATGGAAGGTTTCCTGAAAAATGCATGTTAATCTGCAAAACATCTACAGTGTGAAAACTTTGTGATTAACCCATCACTTTAATGCTAATTTCTTTCTGTCCCGGTTTAGAGCAAATTTGGGGAAGAATCCCCCAAAGGAGCTCTGGTGGGAAAAGCAGATCCAATCGGCCCCTCCCCCCAACTGGTCCGGGAGGAAAAAAAATACCTCCTTGGAGAAAAGTGGAAAAAAACCTGTTTATTAAACAATAAAACTAAAACAGTATCAAACAATGAGACCCCTTGCCACTCTAAAAGAAATGACAAACTGAGAAAACCCTGGGTTGAAGCTCAGCTCACTCAGTCTCTGATCAGTCCCTCCGGTGCTGGAAATGTCGCAGGCCAGGCCCGGCCCGGTGGGCCACAGCTGCAGCTGCCGGTGCTCCCCTGGGTGTTCAGTCCAGAGCAGTTTCAGCAGGTCCAAAGAAAATGGAAAAAACCACAGTCCAGGGAACTTCTTTGCCTCAGGTAGCTAACACTAACTAAAAAGAGAGCTCTGTCCTGCTGTCTATTCATTCACAGACAACACCGTCCAGGAGCAGGAATGTGGAGGAGTGAGTGCAGTGTCTGATAACAAACTGCGCGCTTCTTCTCTCCCCCCCTTCACTCTCTGGAACACTCTTAAAGGTGCAAAACTTATTATTCAACATAAACAGAATGAGACAATTGGGGATAAAAGCATCATATAGTCAACCCAAGACACATTCTTAATAGTGTTGTGTGCTGGAATAGAATTATAGGCAGCTATGTTTCACTATCTAATCGAGGTTTAATTATCATCTAATGACCTAATTATTGCATGCACAATTGCAATAATCAGAAAGCAGTTCCAAAAAATTCATTACCATTTGCAGAATCACATCCAAGTGCCTACAATTCAAAAGCACGTTCACCATCTCAGAAATCAACCCTCTGTACAGTTCAGAAGTGTTCTTAGTGTAAATTACCAACGAATAAGCCCAAAAATCCTACATAAATTTCCTTATTATGCTTTTCTTGTAGGTGACTGGAGCATGGCTCTAGAAGACACTAATTTGGTCTCTTCCAAAGAAATTGATCTCACAAGTCTTTTCTTAAGGAACTTAGGCCTTTAGGTCCAGGACAATACTGAAATTTCAACTTTAAGCTAAACATATAGGAAAACAAACATTTGTTCGTTATTCAGATATTTGAATCCATGGGTTTCGGGAAGCAACTCAAGCAGTTGCAATACTGGAGGTCTTTCTAAGTTTTCTTTGTGCTTCTAAGCTTGCCTTAGAGCCTTCCTTGATTGGTATAATATTTGAAAAAGGGGGTTGCTTCTTGTACTTAACATTAAAAAAAAATCAGTGTCAAAGCAAAGGCCATATCAAAGCAACAAAATACAAACATTTCCTCTGTACCATACTTACACTAGTCTGGACACCATCAGCTAATAAATTATTAAATTTCCTGGAACTTATTTAAATCCCATCAGCATACATTTATCAAATTCCGGCAAACTGTGATTGAGTTGAACACAGAAGAAAAATGAAAACTTTACATTATGCAGACATTATAAGACAACAATTCTGACTGACTGCAAAGAACAACTGCAGACAGCTTGGAAGCAGCTGCTCATTACAGTGAATTAAGAAACTGAAATATTTCAATGAGAGAAGTATTCTTCCCTACAGCCATTTCATGTGCAGTTTTAATGCAGTCTAATCATGAGTGTGAGGGATGTGAGAATACAATTGCATCAAAGGCAGAAGGTACAATTTAAGTCATCAGTATAATTTAAAAAGTTAAATCTATTCTGCAGGCTCCATTTCCTTCCATCACCCTTATTTATAAGTAAGTGTAAGTTGACCTGTAGAAGCAGACCCCAAATTACTCAAGCTGCTTCAAAGTACCTTGCCACAATGCAGACAGAAATACTTTTATAAAAGGGATTAAGTGCCAGACATCAAAAATGTCAATGGATTTGATGTCTGTGAGATGTTTGAAGGGAATCATCAAATTTAAGACACTTCTGAATCTTTCCTACACTTCATGACCTTGCAAAAGGAGGACAAGATGCAGCCCATGATCTCCTTTATAGACCTTGACTTTATAGACCTTTTCCATTGAGATATACAGTCCTGAAGAATATTGGTTGTTCCAATTTCATTGATACTGCACCACTTTCTTGTCAGATAAATCTGATATTCTTCCAGTATTTATTTTACATGCCTTCTGCCAGGCAGAATAGGACTATACTGACCAGCACAAGCATTTGCAAATAAATTTGTTCCTTAAAAAAAACCATTAACAACTTTTCTGAGTCAGAGTAGAATAGAGCAGAATCCAAACTGCATTTCATCCAGGATGAGACCCTGCGTATCATCACCCTGTTAGATATCATCATGTTGTTATAGAAGTCAGAAGAGTTGGAGGTCAGGGCGCTATGGCAAAAAATTATCTAAAATATGTCAGAAGATTAGGTGGAGAGGAAACATTTTCAGAGAAATACTTTGAGTGAGCATGTACAATCCTTCAGACCGTGTTAATTAAAACAATTCGTGTAGCAGAAATGTATTTTTTTAAATGCTGGGGACCAGAAGGCTTGCTGTTCAAATTGACTCAGTCATTCTTGAAAGACTAAGAGCAACTGTAGGAGTAGACATTTCCTTAGAGATATCTTTGGAGAACAAGCACTTAAACTCATCACCCCCATTTGGTGCATGTACACTACTCCCAACATTAGCATTAACAGGATCTATAGGCAGTTCAAATGTGTGGCCTTAGTCTAACAGGGCATGGCATGTTACAAACCCTTGGGTTCCCCAGGAGAGTTGGTCACTACATCAATATTAACTGTGACCAGGAGAAACATTGTCTTTGTAATAATCTGACATCTGCAGAGTCTGAAATTCTGCTCTTCCATTAAAGGCAGGACTTCAGAGAAAAGTGGCAGACTTCTATTTGTTTGGATTGTGAATTATCTTAATGGTTTCCATTATTTCTAAATTTACTTATCCATTATAAATAATTTTATGGCTGTAAAGTTAATGTGTTGCTGAATCAGCCTGCCATCCCTGTGCTGCTTGATCCGAGCTCAGGGTGATGGATGCTGCCCTCAGAACCTGCCAAATGAACTGCAGCCCTGTTGTTATTCTCCATCCCTCACAACAACGAGATGATTCTTCAGTATGAGTGTCAGAGAAGCATCTTCAACACATGCAAGTATCTCTATAAGCAACAATATGGTCTGTGCTCAAGTGATCTTGCTCTAGACAAATTGTCACCATCCAAAACCTCATTTCTGCACAAGTTTTGGGAGAGGCAGGTTTGCATCGGGTGCAACTGAGCTGTGTGGTGAGAGTGGTGTGGAGCCCCTGGTGCTGTGGACAATTTTCCAGCCCCTGGCAGGCAGACACCTGCAATGTTGTTAGCGCCAGGCAGCACTGCCAGCCTCAGCCATGCTCTGTAACCAAACACAGCTGATATTTGACCCTCACTCTTTTAAGGGAGACAGGGAAAAAAAGGTTATGCTGGGACCATGACAGAACAAAACATACATTTAATCCTAATTTCAGTGGGGTATTAGTAAAGTGTTCTCATCATCTTGGTGATCAGATGTCTGTTTCTCCTCCTAAAGTTCTCACTCTTCAAGAATCCCTTGCTGTCTCCTTTTCTTAATTTTGGGAGAAGACTGTTAAAAATAGCAAAAACTTACATTGATGGATGAATTTGGCAGGAAATCTGAAGGACACCTATTTCATAAAGTCTCATTTAAACATGACAGTTAAAAAATGCAATTTTCCTTCTGTCTGCTTTCACTTTGATAAGTTATCTGTAACCATGCAGGGGAAGGTGTTAATTATTCCCCATTTTTGGTTGGGCAGCATTTCTTTCCATGGGCCAGTAGCTGTTTCTTACAATAACTCATGAGGTAATTAACCTACCATAGCTCTTTTCCTGCAGGAAGTGTTTTTGCATCAGTCTTACTCCTTACATATTTTAAATTTGTTACACTTCCTGCAGGCTCCCATAAGAAAAAAACAAAACAAAACAAAACAAAACAAAACAAAACAAAACCACACACTAAAATAAAATAAAATAAAATAAAATAAAATAAAATATACAAGAATAAATCAAACAAACCCCAAGGCTGATTACATTCATAACAGTTCACAGTCTCTAATTTACCTCTCCAAAAGTGATCTTTGTTGTTGCACAAAAGTGTACAACTCAGCTAACAAAATTAGGCTTTTTCTACAGTATATTGGATCCAAAGTCCTTTTACTTCCCAAGGCCTCTCTAAGTAGATCACTCAGAGGAAATGCAAGGCCTGTGAACAGGCTCATTTGGAAGGAAGTATTCTACTGACTTTGACAAATACTCTGTATATTTTTCCTTTGGCCTCTCCATGAAAAATTATTACACCAGCCCAAGGTAATAAAATGGGAAGAAAGCATAGTTTGTATGATAAGGCTGTAAGAATGTTACTGAAGTTATCAATCATCGTGACTTAAAGTCATCACTTGGGCCGGAAGAATAAAAGCACTTTATTTTCTGCTACACCATTTTCCCTTCTTCCCATGTACTTTCTGGAACAGTCTTCTGGTATGGTGCTCCTGGAAATACATGAGGCATTAATTGCTGGGCCATGGACACACTTCCATCAGGATGAAAGCATCCTTCGGAGCCTTATCCCACCAATGGCAGCACCAAAGTAAAGAGATTCATCAGGAGTTAGACCCATTTCTGTTCTCATGCCCAGCCTGACACTGTGCATCCCACAAGGATGCATCTTCTATCACGTAGAGGATAAAAATTTGGCAGTGAGGTGGGAGCCCCAGAGCTTCACCCTGATCCTGAAAACAGACTGAACGTCTAAGGTAGGTACATTTATTTTGCTTATGAAAAAGATGTACAAGCACTCTCTCACACTGCTGGACTAAGCATCACTGGGGATGTGAGACCCAAATACACTTTTTCCTGGTCAGTTTTTCATGGTTTTCACTGCTTCAGCAGGAGCAATGGATCAAGAGTCTCCTGCTCCCTGTCCTAAGCCTAATCCCCAAGTGACTTTGCCTGTAAGACTCCATTAACCATGATTTATGGTACAGAACAGCAAGCCAGAAAACATATTAATTTTTAACAGCTACTGCTCTGTGCTTTAAGTAAAAGTGCAGTGTAGAGCTTAACTTTTTGCAGCATAAAGCTTTTGTACTCTGTGCAAGTACTGTCTGTGTTGCTGCAGGGCTCTTTTAAATCTTTTTTTGTGGTAATACTAGCAAACACAATGTAGCTTTAAAGCCAAAACCTTCCTTATTTTACCTGAGATGCACTAATGCTACAGTTCAGGAACCAGTTTCAAGGAATTTAGCACAGAAATAACAATTTGGTAGATTCACATGTAAGCTCATGGAATCTTTTAGAAAAGTAGGCACCTGAAGCAATCCTTTGCTGATTGCCAAACTAGCAGGCTGGTCTCACTGTCTGTACATCCAAATATCTACCAGAGTGTAATATGTAGCATAAAAAGCAGAATCTGGGTGAAAATGGTGGCTGGAGTTGTAACCCTGAAGCCCCGAGTCACAGAAGAAGACCAAGGATAATCAGTGAACAAATTGAGAACCTTCTCACATTGTGTGGAGGGAGCAGAAAAGCACCATTTTGATAATTAAATGTGATGTCCCCAGGTGCTGTAATAATTCTGTAGTAACTCTCTAACCATGGTGGATTTTTTCTGTCAGTGAAGAAAGCCTATTTTCATTGGTTTGGTTTTATACTTAAAAAAATTTGACTAGTACTTTACCAAAACAATCAAATAAGCAAATAAAAAGTCCTCATGCCATTCTCTCCACCCCTACAGGAAAAAAAAAACACCAGCCCCAAACTCTAACAACTTCAATTCTCAAAAATATTCAAGCCCTCATCTTGGAAAGAATGAAAAAACATAAAGCAAGGCAGCAAAACACAAAGCAAGTATTTGGGACTTGAAAAAGTCTTCATGATAAACATATCAAAACACTAAGGTGGAAGGATGGGATATGATGATTGCATTTCATGTAACACTTACACCCCTGGCAATTATGCTGTAAAATGTTGTCACTTTCCAGGTGCTGGAAGAAATGCAAGTTTTGGAGTAGATGGAGTTCCAAACCTTTCAAGCAAGGGGGTGTGAGGGGACATAGAGTTTGGTACTGGTAAAGAATATAAATTACATCAAGTCTGGGAGTATTTTAAAAGTATATTATGCACACAGCAAATCCCCAGGCTCCACCCTAAGCGTCAAAATGTTCACTCAGATCTCTTCTGGCAGAAATGTGTATAACAAAGAGACTATTTTGTTTTAAACCACACAAATTTCACTTGCCAAGGAAATGGCTATAAATCCATGGTTTTTAGTTACAATACAAATGAAATTTTGCAAAGATGGATTTTGAATTGAACCCCTTTAGTTCACAAAGCCATATCGAGTTCCTGATTTCCTGCACAGAAGCAGAAATCTTCTGTGATTGTGTGACTCACTGCTGGGTACCTGGTTGGATTGAGAGTAGAGTTTGGCCCAGTAGTTTCAGCAAACATTTCAGTCTTCTTCAAAGCAGAGCACATATCATGTATATCCTCAAGGATTTCTGAATATCAAGCTGAGACTTCAAAGTTTTTTTAGGAATCCAAATTTCTTTATCTTGATGTCAAGTTCTCTCTCTGTGTGTGTAGGTGGAGGTGGGTGAGCAGGAGTCCAGTTTGAAGCATATTGTGGTTTTAACATTGATGCTTTTAGCTTGAATGCCTTGTGTCTTCTATTAATAAAAAATATACCTCTTTGTCAACAGAAACAAATAATCAAATTTTTATAGCAGCTTTTTGTGTGTTTCTTGTTTCTTGTACACAAATCTCAGTATCCTAATTTATTATCCACATTCAAGAAATTCACATCTAAATGCCATTTTTCTTCTTGCTACTTCCCCCTTACTGAGAAGCAGTCACAGCCACATTTCCTTTGCATCAGGTCAGACTATTAGCCTCAAACTCAGCTGCAGCACACATTCCTGCTTGCAAGTCAGCTGCTGCCAAAAGGCATCTGTGTGAGTTCAAGGTGTCATTTGCTCCTGGACTAGAAGAACATGAGGGTTCCAAAAATGGATGATGCCTCATAGCCTGAAAGGAGTAAATTAAACTTCATCTTAAAAACAATTCCTGGCTGTTCTCCAGTTATTACCATTTATGATACACAGAAAAGCCAAGCAAGGCAAAATATTTATGGAAGATAAAAAAAGAAAGGGGTTTTACATTCAGTACTCCAAATCTGAACCCACAAGGGATCATACCAGCTATCTTTTCCAGATCAGAGAGACACAGAGAGCAATCAGCCCACAAGGAGTCACGCTCAAAGACTTGATCTAGACCTATACAAGCACATGCCTCCACTCTGGTGTGTGAGATAATAGTGTACACACCCAACAATAAGCATGCTTTTCCACACAGCAATTAATGAAAGGGGATTGTCTTTCTTCAGAAGTCCCAGATCTGCTAATTATTTTCAGTGACACATTTTCAACCCTAAAAATCAGTCTTGAAGAGGGGTCAGGAAAAGAAAGGTACTACAACACTCCAAACATCATTTCAGACACTGTTCTGGAATTATTCCTAAGTGAGGATTAGAAACCCAGAAGGAATTTAAACAGCTTGTGTTTCCTTACAGAGAAACCTCATCACAGCAGGAGCTCTGCAGGATTCAGCAGGTTGCTTTCAGAGGCCACAACTGCGTGGCTTGTTGCTCCCACAGATGATTCTCCTAGTCTGTGGAGTCAGAAATCCTTTCTGGGATTTATAACCTTCTTCTGTTTCCCTGACATGATATTCTTAAATTAAGGATTCATTTTTCTTGTACTATTTTCATTCCTATAGATACCTTCATAAGAATTATGGCTTCAGCTAATACACAAAAAGTTTAAGAGAATAAAAGGCATCCTGAGCACATAAAAGCAGAGACAGGGAGATGGGGTTCCTAATAAGAGCTGAAATCCAGGAGAAGTTTTACATGGTGAATGAGATGGAAAACCCCACTCAGGTAGTGTGGGCTGGACTACATCTTCCTAATTCAGAGATTGATTTAACCAGATGAATCAGGAAAGAATAGGGGGAAATAGAGGAAGAAGATAAGCCCCCCAGCTGTTTTAACTTATACTTAATACCCTAAGACTCAAAAAATCCAGCAGAGGAAGGAATTTGCCTGGCTTTCTCCCCTGGCACAGTCACCAAATGTAGGAGCTGTAGAGACTGGAGGTATTGGACCTAATTTTGTTTGGTTATTAGATCCCAGAACACACAGACTCAGTGGGGCAGGACTTGCTCCTTAGGATGAAGCACAGTTGTTAATTACTCAAGGTTGGCAAAAAGTCATTGCTGGGGAGGAAGGTCCTTTTTATCACCCTCAGGTTCAGCCTCTGGGAGGCTCTGACTGCAGGACTGAGCACAGGGGATCAGCTGGAGCCATGACAGGGGCAGCCTTTTCCATTTTTTTTCCACACAGATGTCACATGAACTCTGTTTTCTGGTGGCTGGATCAGTACAGCAGATAGATCCCTTGGGTGATGACCCTGCAAGTAGGTCTGCAAATAGCTAAGCAGATCAGTTATTAAAGTAAGATATGAAAGTAATTTCCTTACTGTTGTTGATGGTTACACATATCAGCTTCTTCAGAGGGGAAAATCCATTTTCTCATCCTCTTATCCTTCACTTGCTTCAGTAACCTAGTTTAGAAAATAAGGTCAGCCCATTCAGGATAGTGGCAGAGGACCACAGACATATGGATACATCACACAGCTGCTCTATTGCAGCATTTTACTTTCCTCATTCCAACACCAAGCAGCCAAAATGAAGGGAATAAAAAAGGCTGATTGGATGACATAAAATCTTACAGCTCACAAGCCAGCATCACAGACTAATGGCAAAAGCTTCCCTTTTTCAGCTAAGTTGCTTTGTTTGTCTCTGTCAGCTGGCATTTCTGGAAGGGATGTGGGATTGCATTATAAAAATCCTATAGCACAGAGAATTTCACAGTCTCTTGTACGTTGTAATAAAGAAGCAATACTAAGAGGTTGCAAAGGTAGAGGAAAGAGAGGTAGCAGGCTTTGTAAAGGCAAAGGGGAGGGATGATCTGAAGTAGCTGAATCATTGATGGCAGCAGTAAAGGAGACAACCAGACCAATCGTGTTTATGCTGTATAGGTAAAAAAGATGAAACTTCAGCTTTCTGGATAAGGAAGGTCACAAGATTTCTACAGTAGGGAGAAATCAGGTGTTGCAATGAGAAGCATGGATAAGGGTAGAGAAGATGCAGAATCAGAAGCTTTTTTCTTTTAGTCTCATGAATATACATACATATATACACAGGACCGCAGAGGCAAATACATTCCTTCTGCTGCTGCTGCTGGTTTCAAAAGCGGTCCCAGCACTCCCTAGAGCCAAAAAAACATGTTTGGTTTTACTCTGTGTCCAAATGAGTAAATTATATGAATTATATTATATATATATATATATATATATATATATATATATATGTGCAGATATACTTTTGTAGCCCCCTGGACCTGATTCAAATTGATTCACATGCCACATACTTTTCCTTTTGTAAAGCAGCTACAAGAAACTCGCCACCCTAACTGAAGTTAAAAATAACTCCAGCAGATGTGGAATGCAGAAAGAAATTACTCTTCTCTCCCCCCTGAGACCAGCCTGCTTGAAGCAGCAAATATTAAATGTGTCAGGACACTAAGGGACATTTCTGCAACTCAGATTAAAAATTAAGTCTGTTCCCAATATAATGACTTCCCTGGTAAGGCCTGGACTTTCTACTAATGCACTTGGAGCAGTTGTAAACTGAGGTGCTTTTTCAACGGTGGGAAGCAGGTCACAAAAACTCATGTGTCCATTTACTGTAAACACACCTGTGCTTCACAATTCAAAAGAATGAGCCAGAAGATTTTTCACTGTGAAATATCAGTTGTGCACTTATCATCTCAGCAGAAAAGTGAAGGGTTGCCTTTGCAATATCTCCTAGATTCCTGCAGCAGGCTCTGTTTGCATGTCTAATAACCAGACTGCTGGTCTGTCTTCCTAAAAATAATAATCACAAAAATCACTGCAATTTTTGTTTCCCATGTTCCTCCTTTTGAAAAAATTAATACATGGGGTGGAGGAAGAAATGGTGAGGACCACTGAGTGAGGACAATGGGACTGTGAGCTTGTAAGAGAAACTCTTCTGTAGCAGTAAAAGCTTTTATTTTCTTCCTTCTAGTGCTAAGAGGTTTATCAATCATCAGGGTATAAAGCACTAAGCAGATACTTAGCCACATGGAAATTATTTTAAACACACTTGTACAGTCACATGTTTTTACAGCACCTGTCTTATATTCCTTCCCCTCGGCACATATAAATTACCAAATGAAGCATCTGAGAGGCAGTGTGGATTCAAAGATGTAACACAGTCCTGAGAATTAAGATCAGTCTTCTATTGCTGATTTTGCTTATAGTCTCTTTTTTTTCTCTTTTATTTTTACCTTTAGAAAAATTGTGGTTTTTCTGTGACCAGTGCCCTTCATTTTAAAACCAGGAATAATTACTTGTCTCATGGAGAAGCTCATTGATTTCAGTGGAATGAGCATTAAAAGACAACTTGGACACATGCTGTGAGGAAGTTAAGCTCTTTATAGATATAGTAGGCCAAAAAGGGGGTTTATTGTGATTGTCTCATCAGTATCTTCAGCCCTTGAAGTACTACCATGCCATTAAAACCTTTTCTTGGAATAGGGAGTCAAAGGCCATGATGGAACTGAGAGTGATCTACTTTCTCCCATCATCATCCCTGAACATTATTCTCAGAGCAAAAGTAATATTTTCAATGACTTCTGGCTTCTACAAAGGAGCATCATTAATGGGGAGCATTAAAACTTTTGGGATGCAGAAGGCATAGATCTCTCCATGTCAAATATTCATGTGCAACATCTAAGTCCATCACTACCACCACACAAGAAGAAAAGAGGAAGGAGAGAAAGAAAAGAGGAATAAAGATATTTGTATTCCTGCTGGTGTTAGGAACAAAAGGAAATAATCCAAAACTGCACACAATATTCCAGGTGAGGCCGCCCCAGCCCAGAGCAGAGCAGGACAATCCCTCCCTGGCCTGGCTGCCATGCCGGGCCTGGTGCCTCCAGGACAGGAATGTCCCTCCTGGCTCCAGGGCACTGCTGGCTCCGACCCAGCTTTCCAATCAGGAACCATCAGGTGCCTTTCTGCAAGATTACTGGTGCTTTCAATCTCAATCAAAGAAATAATGTTGAGGTGGTGAAGCTCTCTCTGCAGCTTAGTTCTCTGTCTCTCTTGTTTAATTAATAGTATATTCATTTTGTTTGGAAGCATTAGTTGCCTTTAGCTGCCTAAAAGGAGTTCAGCATACAAGGACCTTGAATGCTTTGGGTGAGGTTAGTGATGTCCTCCCCCTCAGCATCAGAGACAGGTTTCACTCCACAGGTTTCTGAGTGGAAGGTCAAAGAGCTGCAGCTAAATCTGGTGGACATTGCTGGGCCACGTCAGCAAAACCAGGAGCAATTTACCCAGTGGTCAGAGCTGTTCCTTTGCTCAGTAAGGGGACAAAGGTAAGCCATCTGCTGAGTCTTGTGCTTCCTTAAAGTAAATTGGAGCACTGGGGAGCAACCCCTGCAATCCATACCCAAAAACAGAGTGGTGCTTTATTTGGAATCCAGTTGTGCCTTTCTCAGGTGCCTCCAACTGTTGTTTCCTTCAGGGGCTGTAGCATGGTTTGGCTGACATTAGAGTATCCCCTGTGCTTGCTTTCTGCTCATGCCTCAAAGGTAAGGGGCAAACCCCGGCAAGGTATGTCAGTTCTGTTTCAGACATTTCAAGTGATTTAATTTGGGGGGATTTAGGTGGAAAAAGGAAGGAAGGTGGATAGGGAGAAAGACTGGCCTCCTAAGCACAAGGCTTTACTCCTGTCCACACAATCAGGCAATGGTTTTGCTGAAAGTCTTGTTGTTGTTGCTGTTGTTATGAATCAAATAAAAAATATACAACATGATGTGTGAACATGCTCTGCAAAAAGTTTTGAGGTGCACACAGCTTTGGTCAGAGCAGGGCAGAAGTTCTTTTCTGCAATACCCACACAGAAAAAGCAAAGAGGGACAATCTCTTGAATATCAAAATAAACAAATCTGTCCAGCCAGAAATCATCGGAGTCAATGAGGGTCTTCAAACACAAGAGGAAGAAGCCTTCAACTTGCTAAAAAGGATGGAGTTTCTGAAATGAAAACTAGAGTTCACTTTAACATGTGTATTTCACAGTACTTTTCTTACTGTTTGCCCATAGGATCTCTTCTGGAGAAGGTTTGGGGCTTTTTTTTCAGCAGAGCTAGTGCTGACAGGAAGTTTTCTACAGAGAAGTAGACCATGAAGTCTTCTTAGGGTGGGACCTATTTGATTACAATTAGCTGAGGATTTTCTCTGTACAGCTGAACCTGTGCTGGTTATTTTTTTTCTGCAGCCATCTCCATGCATGGACTATTCACGGGGGAAGATGAAGCCTGCAGAGCACAGTAGAGAAGGGCAGAAACTTCCATCTTCCTTCAGATGTGTGCATAACCCACTGTAAAGTGTAAAAAAAACCCAATCAAGCAAACAAAAACCCACAGAAACAAGACAACAGAAGCAAGTAAGAAACAGAACAGATCTCAGCCACATATCTTGGGCATTCACTTTATGAGGACCATACACATAATCTAAATACGTTGTGAAAATCCCAGCAACTGGGCCAACAGCCATATGAAAAGCCATACTCACATTTTCACAGGGTGTTAGCAGAATTTTGCTGCAGAGCGTTGCCAGGTGGGAATATAATTAATTTTTGTCCTATCTCCAGCAGATTTGTTAACAGTAAAGAAACATTTAGCTCCCTGACTCTCATCTAAGACATGAAGTTTTTATTCTGGCACCTTGTGTTTGCCACTCCATGGCAAGCCATTTAAGAAGTGACATTTCTCTCAATGGGATGACAAGCTAGAGGAGTTCCAGCCAGGTGACCACCAAGACTGATAAAGAGCAAGAAGATTGTGATGGATGTGTTAAGAAATATTGGATACAGGTCTGAAGCTGTCTGGAGTTAACAGCTTATCACTAGTTACTAAATCTTCTGAAGCATTGGGGTGTAAGCTGTGAACTTTCATGCAGATATCTTGAACTTTTGAGCTTTTATCTACTTCCCTGAAAGAGGGACCCAAGAGATGGCTGGAGCTGGAAAATAAGGAAGTTCCAGCTACCAGCAGAAAACAGCCTCAGAGATAAGATAAGATAAAAAAATAGACCCTCCAGAGACAATGGAGAGATATGCTGGGCAACAGGAAGACCCCAGACCCCAATATTATTGGTCTGAACTACTACATAAGTGTTTGGAAACTCAGATTGTAGAGGTATAATTGCCCAGGAATTTTTTCTTTCAGGTTGCCTCCCCAGAGGTACCAAGCTTCAGCTCTTCCTGCTGCTGTGCAATTCAAATAAATCACTTGACTGGACTTAAAGCCTGAGATTCTGCTATCCTCCTCTGAGGGAGGTTAAGTTTCTTTAAAAGATGCAATAATAACCTCATTAAGAGGAAGAATATGCAAGGTTAGAAATGGTGGGAGGGGGTGAGGGGGGACAGCAGCAAAACAGCAAATCACAAATTACAGCAGTTTCTGTGTCAAACTACCTGTTATTCCCCCTTCCCTCCAAAGCATCTGAAGCAACCCATAAATACCTAAGCAGTGACCAGGACATTTTTCACCACCCCCTGACAAACACACACAAAACACAAAAGCCAGGAACCCAGCAGGAGTTGTGACATGACCAAAACATCAAAACTGGGATCAAAGAATACCAAATAACCTGGACATTAGACACACAGAATCATCCCTCTCACCTTCTGAAAAGAAGAAAGTGCCAAATCTTTGGTATTTGTACACAGACAAACAGGATACACTGCAAAATTACAGATAGTGCTGCAACAGACATCATTCTGCTTCAAAGGCATAATTCCTCCATTTTTAAGGGCCACTTTTGTGTACTTTTAATGCAAATTATAAAATCAAGAATTTTGTTTAACTCCCACTTTGCAAAATTAAGAAAATTCCAATCTGTGTTCACGGATAACCTGCACCTATTATCTTAGGACTCAAAAAAATAGGCAAAACATGTCATGTATTTTTTTCTGAAACAAGTTTGGGTCTGTGTTAATACACAGAGTCAGGTTATAATTCAGACTATGTCAGCTGACTGGCAGACACTGACCTTGTTTGATCTCTCACAGCCTAAATCTTCTACATGCAAATTTAAAAGACATTTTCCTTCAGTTTTGCAGTATCTGGCATCTGAACTATGCACATCCACAACCCCTTTATGAAGAAGTTCACCTGTTTTTTTGGTTGTAAGGAAAAGGAAAGTTATCAAGATACTTCTCATACTTCTTTGGGGGGGATAATTTTTTTGCAATCAGGGTTTTATGCTGAAAAAAAGAGAATATGTTCTTGGAGAAGCTAAGTAAAATAAAAATGCTTCTCTCTATCATGGGACCCCATCAGAACACCAGATGGGCATCAATGCACATTCTACCATCTCTCAGGATTTGGGGATGGATCATTAAAGGGATATTGATGGCTCATAGAAAATGTGGAAACAGTCCTATTTAGAAATCATTCTACTTATGCATTACACGTGCTTTGAATTTCTTTCCCCTTGCACTTTATTACTAAGGACATATGAATGAAAGTTTTTAAACAGTTCATCTGTTCTTCTTCTGCTTTCTATCCCTGAGACTCTTTTCAAATATGGAGTTACTGGCTGTAGTAGAAAAGAATGTTGTGGAAAAGGCAATTTAATTTCTTATGGGAAAAGGGGGCATAAGAGTGTCAAGAGAATTAACAGATTCTGTAATAAAGAGATGCAGAAAACATATTTTTCTTATATTGGAAAAGCATATAACAGTGACATTCAAAACTCATCCAGAGCCCCTGCTGAGGAAAGCACTTAACCACATGCTCAAATTCCAAGTGGCTGCTTATGTCCGTCAAATCCAGCAGGGTGTGGGTGTCTGTCTGGATCTCCCCAGCTGGTTAAGTCACTGCTCAACAGGATAAATCACTCACCCAGGGCCTAAGAGAATTATTGTTAAGACATGCACTGAATTCAGACCCTGGTACTTTACTTCAGGTCTCATTGGGGGTGTTCTAAAATCTTACTACCTAACATTCACCTCTGACTATTTTTTTTAATAAATTAATCAGCAGTCCTTTATAAAATCTTTTTCTGAATTACAGACCAATATTAAACAGACAGCCAAGATTTGAAATGTGTTACAGGAGTCAAAAAAAACAATTCCCACAAGGATCTGCTGCCCCTATGTGCTAGCTCAACTAAGAATAAAAATTATATTCTGGAAAGACATGTCCATTAAAACACACCAACTCACTTGGGTTTCCTGGAAAATAACCAGCATTAATTCTTACCTTTCAATGATCTCAAAACATTTTTCATCAACTTCTCCTGTCACCTAATCAGGGCAATTGGAAGTTTTGTTTCAATGCAAGGTAGCCTTTTCAGCTTGCTAATAGCATTTAGTGCAACAGAAGTGTCTTTCTTTTAGGATACAGCATTCCTTTCTCCTCAAAATCCAAATTTAGAAGATTAATCCTGATACCCACACATCATATTACTATGGTCATTATCTCTGCAGAAATTATCCACCAATCAAATAGGCTATTCAACACTTATTCCATGTGATGGATCCCATCTAGAACTGTAAATCCATGCCTGCATGAAATTATTTTCAAAGAAAAATTCCTAAGGGATCTGCATCCAAATTTCATAAAGCTTGTCTCCAGCTATAGGACCTCATCATCACAATCTTTAAAACAGGAGTTCACAGAATATTCAGATGAGAAGAGATTTTGAAATTACTGGTTTGCATTACTTATTTAGATGCCATTCCTGCATAAACATTCAACTAGTTTATTTAGAAACTGCCATCACCACCGTCATGATGCTGAAAGATGTATCGCAATGCAAATTCTGTAACAGTGAAGAACTAATTCTGTTACCATAAAAGCCTATTAAAAAATCAGTCAACTGAACTGTGTTGCTCCTAATAGCTATTTAAATGGGAAATCTAATTTCAGTTTAGATTAAACACTGTATTTCAAAAGGAAAACTTCATCTAAATATAATTGGATGAAATTACTTTGAACCAGTGCCAAAGTCTACTAGTTGAATGCAGCTCATTATGGCTTTGCTCCTTGGTTGGAATAACCATTAAAACTCAAATCTCATGTTTGGCGGATTCTAAAAGGTAATTTAGTCACTTGCACAAGGGCCATGCAATCCTAATCCGTACACAGATTTTTCTGTAGCTATGTTCGTTTTTATGTCATGAGAGGACATCATGGAGTAACAGAGACACAGAATCACAGAATAGCCAAGGTGGCTGATCTGAAGGAACAAGGAAGATGGGAGAACCATTAATGAAGACAAAAGGTTTGCTACACCACATAGAGTAGTAAAAGGCATTGTCTAGACACAGTTCTGACCAAAACCTAACAAAAACTATCAAATTTATGAATTACAGCTACTAAAGCCAAAAGCAAAATGTCCCTGAAGTGACAAGCCTGTTGAATTACACTTCATTCACTGTTTTTGTGGGGTGCAGCAGTGTTCCAAAGCTTTAAAACAAACTGCAGTGTTCCTTCGTACTTCAGATCACATTAAATACCTTTGTACTTACAGACTCATCCCAGACAGAAAGAAAAGGGATTGCTACCAACCATGTGGCTGATCCCAGATAACCACCTCAAATCAGACAGGGTATTTACAGAATCACAGAATGAATTGGGTTCAAAAGCATCTTCAAAGCTCATCTGGTCCAAAATCCTTGCAATAAGCAGGGCCATCTTCCTCCAGAGCAGGGTGCTCAGGGCTCAGTCCAACACCAAATGTTTTGAAGCTGGGGCATCTACCAACTCTTTGGGCAACCTGCACCAGAGTTCCACCACTCTCCTAATAAACGATTTCTTCCTTCCATCTAGTCTTAATTCACCCCTCTTTAATGTAACACTGTTGTCCCCTATCCTAGTGCTACATGCCCTATTAAAGAGGCTGTCCAGGTTATCCTTACAGGCCCCCTTTAGAACTTGGAACGTGGCAATAAGCTCTCCTTGGAGCCTTGTCTTGTCCAGGATGAACAATTCCAGCTGTCTCAGGCATTCTTTGTAGAGGAGATGTTCCATCACTCCCATCTGCTCCAACAGATCCATGTTCTCCCAGCATGGGGGCCTCAGAGCTGGATGATGGAAGTGACACAGAGGGTCACAGCTCTGGTGCTTTGCTAGCAGGCATAAAATATCATCACTTGTCTCATGGGACTAATCAAGGAGGTGAGTACTCAGGACACACCACAGTCCAAATTATTTAGTTCTGTCAATGACTTTGATATCACGGCTTTTTGTCACACAAAACACATTATTTTATACTTTAAATCCTATCAGAATAGTAACAGTACTCTCATTAGTAAATTGTCTTGTTTCCCTTATCCTGGTTCCTGGCAAAAAGACAACATAACTAGTGTAACAACAAAACCAAATTATTTTCTGTCTGGACCTTCCCTTGTTACAGTGTTGACTGTAGCTCTAATTAGATGTTGGATACAGGCTGTTTTCTTCAAATTTATCTTGAAAATCTGCCTAGCATTTTCAACTGAGAATTTTACTCCAGCTCTAAAGACTAAGGGTCTATCTTCCCTTACATGTGTTTCTTTATGTACTATACTTCTAGAAAAAGAAAATCTAAGAAAAATATTTTTTTCATTTTAAAATTATATTTTTTTTTCCTAAGAAAAATATTTTTAAAAAATTTTTATTGTCAAAGACACACTTTTAAACTGAACTTGGCCCTGAATTATTTCAAATATTGTTTGCTTTTAAAATTGCTCTCTATTTTTATTAGAAATAAATGCTGCAGGTGCCCATCCCAAGGGCCACTGAACTACTATCACATATTTATGGAGACAGAAATTATTAATGTTTATGTGCTGTGGTGCACCATAGCACTGTGACAACATTGTAGGGCCTTCCAGAGGAGCATATAAAGAGATTTTTAAGAGTTTTGCTCCGAAACCAAAGTGATGGCACTAGTTCTCTGTAGAGAGTAAAATAACAGTGAGAGAAATATCAGAGCATAATTTAAGCTGTATTTAGCTATTTATCTGCAAATAATTATCTTAACCTATCTGCTTTGACTCTCTGTATAGACAGTGGGTATTCCTCCTCAGTGGACAATCCCAAGAAGTGGGGGCAGTGAGGGCCCTGCTTAGAGTCATATTCTGGAATAACAGCTCCTTTTCCAGTCCAGAGATACCTCCCTCGTTTTGGCTGCTCCTTTCCAGGCATGTTCCAACACCTCTTCCTTCCCAAGGAGCCTGAAGGTGGGAGTCATTCAGTCCACACCATAGTCAGGCTCAGCACACATCTGGACAACAAACTCTGGAAGGGATTTTTCTGATCATGTGCAGACTTCAGGGTGAGATAAGCTGCATCCAGTCCTCAGCTGATGCTCCCCGGTGCCTGTAAGGAAATTGTGTGCAACAGATTGATCTGCCCTTCCCTTAGGCAATGAAATTAGGCATATGAATCCTTCCTGTGTCTTTGATTAGACACTAAGTGATATGACCAATACCTGCCAGTCACAATTCATGTTCTGATTTCATCCTCTCTGGTGAGGAACACAGGAAAGGAGGAGAGAAAGGAAGAGAAATTCTGACATTATTTAAGCCCCTGCCATGCCATGCTTCTCTTTTCAGATTCATGACACAGTAAAGCTGACAGCAGTGAAAGAGTAAAAGGAGCAGCTGAGGCATTTGGAAAATCTGGTTCTGTGCTTCCTGAGTCTTTTCGACTACAAGGGCATTTTCCCTGAGTTTATATTGCTTCATTAGTAGATTTCAGCTCATCACTCCACCTAGCAGGCTATAGAAAGAACAATCAGATTTAATAGGGACATTTATGTTTAGTACCTAAGGGGTTAATGTGTTATTTCTCCAGGCAAGGAAGTAACAAAACCAATAATCCTAGAAAGAAACAGAGTAGGTAGAACAGTGCTGCCTAAAACCCTGAGCTGGAGGACATAAATTACAATGTGTCTAGGTCTGGAGGAAATGGTCATTTTCATAGAGCCATTTATGCCTTGTGTTAAATGTATTTAGCTAGAGTTTCTGGCTTCATCCTTCCCCCAAGAATATAAATTAGTGCCCCCATGAAACCAAAGCTATAATGTTGCTATGAGATGCAGACCGAAGGCACAGCTACAGAGGCTTTTCTGGGGCAGTATAATTTTATACCACCACATATTTCTTTTCCACATCTGATCCTTTATACTGAGAGCAGATTTCTGCCCTGTTAATGGAAGCACAGCTTCTGTCCAGAACCACTTCCAGTCAAGTTCTGTCAATGAAAGACTCCTGGGTTGGTTGTTTAAAAGGAATTTTTGTTTTTGCTGTTGTTAACTGCTCTCAGAAAGAAATATACTCTGGAGCAGTGTCTAATCCATTGAGCGACCTGATCTTTCATTCTAGCAGAATGCAGAAAAACTCATTTTATAATGAAAAAGGAATCTCAAGTAAACTCTAAATTAAAAGAAAGGATGAGCTTGTTATTTAACTGTTGCTTTTCATGTGTGTCAGATAAATGCAATTTCAAGACACCTTAATCAAAACGAAATTGTTTTATATATGTGAATATTTGTCCATTGGAGAATCAGTTTTTACCTGTGTTGAAAAATGTCAGGATTCAGGCAGGTACAATAGCAAGAGGCACAAAAATTATCAGAGAAGAATTGATAACAAGAAAACAAAGGGACCATCTCCCATCTGCTGCTCATCAGCATGGCTCTGCTTGTGTCAACAGAACTGAGGTAATTCCTGGAAAATGGGTGTAAGGAATGCAAAACAGTGATTAGCTACCTATACAGTGATGAAATACATCCTTTTGTTTGGCTTGGACCCACTATGTGCTCATTTTATGTGGCATTGCCTGGATTTTTTATCATAGTGAACAATCATTCCCAATCATTCCCTCTAACATCCCATCTCAGCTGATCATTCTCCAGCCTGAAGGGATTAATCTACTGTTTCCTTAAACAGAAAACAACACCTGACACCCTTTACCACTGTTTTTCATAAATTTTTCTAGGTTTTTTACCTTTTCTGAGAGGGAAAATTAGAATTGGACACAGTATTCAATATTTGAATATACAATAGAAACCAACCATTTTCTCATATTCTTATTTCCCCACACCCATTAATTCAGCCAGGTCTTTCTTTTCACACATCTTTGCATTTTACCCCACCACTTGAACTCATCCTAGCTTTGGCTAGTCTTACACATTTTGCTTGCCTGGGTCACCAAAAGCAAAAAGTTTACCTGAGATTCTGCCAGTGAGGCTGTAGCCCTGAAGAACAGGGAATAAATTCTCAATTCCTGACTTGTCAATTCAAAGATGAACTCAATTCAAACTCCAACCTAGAAACAAAACAAAACAAAACAAAACAAAACAAAACAAAACAAAACAAAGCAAAACAAAACAAAACAAAACACACCAAAAAATCAGCTTGTGGCCACTGTCCAGGCAAGTACAGCGAATTACATGAATTTCCAAAAATATTATTTCCCAGTAGCATCTGAGATGTCTAGATAAAGACATGATCCAGTTGCCAGTGAGAACACTGAGCTTTGGGATTGACCTTCTCCTAACAGAGTGAATGATGTTGTTGTTTGAAAAATCAGCATTTTACAGCAGACAGAAAATTAAGCATTTGATTGCAGACAGGGGATGTCAAGTGGGACAATCCAGAAGCAATGATGACCTCCCAACCTAAAAGGGAATCAATGCAGAGAGTTTAACTTCACCTCTGTCTGTTGGAAAACAGGGAGTTGAGCAAGGAGCCTCAGGCTGGACCATCTGCCTGCTTAGACTGGTGTAAGCTGCTGGAAGCTCACATTTGTGACAGGGAGGCTTTGATGTTTCATAGTGACTCCCAGATCCAGAACAAGAAAATATGCTGGTATGGAATTAATCTCTTTCACCATTAAAGGACATTTTCATGAAGTTCTTTTCTACCTGCAGGCCATGGGTCCCAAGGATTGAGGGAGCTTAATTGTTTAGCTGTTACATTGCCACTTTTGTCCATTTTGCCTCCTAAAGGAGAACTTGTACTCTTGGTCCTTTATCTCCATCCCTACACTATTTCTCCCCTTCTCAGCACAGAGATCTTCAGTGAGGGATAAAAAGGTCTAAAGAAGCTACAAGGAGGGGAGGTCCACAGTGAAGGGACACCAGATCAAGGCACATTCTCCAGTGCCTTTTGGGAAACTGTTATCACTGCCATTCCCAGGAGCTATAGCAGCAAACCAGAATATGGTCTCTTGAAGCTGATGTTTTTTTGAGGAAGTCACTCTCACAGTCTTGCCCAGGGTATCACATGGGGTGGATGTTCAGGAAATGCACAGGGATCCTTATTTGCACTAACGGCATTTTCTCAACAAAGTCTCAGGTGTTTCAAGTGCGTCCTCCTCCCTTCAGCTCCTTGTTTGTCGCTCCTCACAACTCATTGTTTATCTCTGGAGTGTGGTTCTGGCCCACATCAAATCAACTCACAGCTGTTTCAGGCAAGGGAAGACATTGAATTGTACAGTTCAGTTAGCATCAGGTCTGATTTTCAAGCCAAACCACAAACCACCTTTCCAAAATCCTCTCCTATAGAAAGCTACAATACAGCCACAGAAAGAGGACAGCAGTTTTCCCCAGGAAACTATGAAGCTGATGCAGGCAAGAAGCTCATTCTCTATAAAAAGCTCTTTTGTTGGCTGGAGTCCTTAGTTCTCAAGAAAATTTCCAAGAGCAGGTGAGAGACGTCCTGTTACTGAACAGGTGATCTGTTATGAAGACACTTTTCTTCCAAACTTCACCCTTAATTCAAGTATTATCATGAGCAGGGTGAGTAGTGCTCTCACTTCCATTGTTATGGCTGACTCTTGCTTCAAGAAGCAGTGAGACAGATCTCTGGAGTGGCCCTTTACACATAACAAGCTCCACAAAAGAAGATTGCAAGAGAGAACTGAGAAGCAGACATGACTGGGATGCTTTTCATTGTTTTAAATAGAGGAGGTAAACCAAATACAGAAAGCAGAACATAAGTCCAGATATAACTTTCCTCTCAACATTTTGTTCTCATAGTCCAGTTCCCCTTCATGGTTAGAAAACTGTGATTTTTATTCTCAGACAGTGCAAAACCATGACCTTTTTCTCAAGAACTTCTTCCTCCTTTCCTTTTTTTTTTTTTTCTTTTTTAAATTTTTTATTTTCCTCTAGAGAATAGCTAGATCCACTGCATGCTACACTAGTGTTTGTGTTGGCAGAGCTGCTGGGATGGCATGTGGAAAAGAATGATGATGGGGGATGAAGAAAGCTGAAAACTTCCATCTTTTAGAGGAAAAACAAAACCCAACCAACTCTAAGCACTTAGCAAAAGCATAAATCACCTTTCCAAAATCCTCTTATGTGGAACTTACTTGCCCTAGGATTGCTAAACCATGGAATGAAAGCAGTTTTACTTTCTCAGACAACTTTTTATATTCATATCATGCATTCCTAAGTACAACTAAGCTCAGCACCTAATTGCTCACAGCTTGACAGATGCAAATGCAAGGGGAACTTTGGATAAAAAAAAAATCATTTAAAATGAGTTTCTACATTAATATCCTGTTTCTACTAGCACTATATCAATTTCTGCAGCTTTGCATAGAGGGAACTGAAAGACCAGGAATATCATTCTTCTCTGAAGTGTTTGTCCTTCTTATCCACAATCTGTAAAGAAGACGTGCTGCTGGCACCAAATCTTCTACCATTACACAATAAGAAGGTACTTTGCTAAGAAATATAATCCCAGAAAAGATGATTTATTAGACATAACTTTTCTTTACTGCAGCAGCAAAGTAAAACCAGTATGGATTGAAGCAGCAGTTAGACCAATGGAAAAGATTCCATAATGAGGTGTTAGCAAAAAACTTCAAACTTTTATTTCTGCTGAAACAAGAGGGCCTCCCACACTGTCTGATAGGAGGAAAGGACAATTGTCTCTGCTCTCAGAGAACAGAAATTGACAAAAAGACCTGCATACTCTTCTTGAAGAAAGGTTACTCTTCTATTGCAGTCTAAAGTCTGCCAGTGAATGTGAAAGATGAGACAGATAAAGCTTTATCACTTTATAATCTTAAATGTGAAGTGCAAATGAAGGATTAATAGATATTTTAAATCTGGTTGGGATACTAATAACTGTTAGGGTTGTTTTCCGTATAATCTTCAAAAGGAGTTCAAGGCAGTGATAACTCAGACTTTAAAGCTATCTGCAAGTCTACTGAACTGTATGAAAATATATTATTACTGAAACCTGAAATTAGTTTCTTATTAAAGTGCTTTATACCGTTTGGCTTTAATTCAAAAGTTTTTAATAGGAAGATATTCAATTGGAGGTATTTTAAATGATAAATCAAATTTCTTTGGATGGGAATTGGATCTACGTGTCTTTTGGGCAGCTTTGAAAGTCTCAGCTTATTTACATGGGACCACTAGGAGATAGGCAAATTTCAATTACCATGTGAAAAAAGTTCTTTTAAATCAGTTATTTTTAAAAAATTATTTTAAAAATTCATTTTACTTTGCTAGACTGCACATAGCTGCACATTAAAAGAAAGATCATTGTGAATGAGGAAGTGCAGTGAGTGCATTACTAAGCCACATTTCAGATGGTTAAATTATGTTTTTGGAGATACAAATTAAGGTTTTTATCTTTTTAAAAACAAGAATAATACTGCTTAAGAAATTAATTGCTGAAATGAACCTAATTTAAAATTATTTTATAAAATTCATTTCAAGTAAATGAAAGGCCTTATCTGGCTGAAATGTTAGTAATTTTTTATCACGCCTTTCAGCAAAGATGAGATCTTTTGTATGCAATTATCGACTTATTTCTTTGCATTTTTCTCCACAGCTGAATGTAGCAATTTTCCTCTCTGCTTTAGTGTTATTGTATTGAAAAACTCCCACATTTCCCCTCCCAAAAGAAATTGCATAATACTAATTCTTTTTTCATCTTTTTCTTGAATTGAAACACGTATCTTTTAAAAGACTATTTCAAACAGAAGCCAGGAAGAATAATCTTTGTGAAGGATTCAAGGTACCAAAGGAACTATTTGTTAGCTTTATTTAGCTGAAAACCAAAAGTACACCTAATTTGCCAAAAAACAGTGTAATGTTGGTATGTTTTAATGAGTCTGGATCCTCCACTGATCATAAATTTGAGTGTCTTGTACTGGGAGCCCAAATCACATATTCAAAAGAAAAAAACAAGTCTTTCTACTCTTATAGAAATGAAATTATTGCAATTTCACTGCCAAAATCCTTAATTGCTTACTCCTGAAAAATATGCTTTCCCCTATTCTTCTTTCCCACAGTGGAAAAGAAAACACATTTCCCATGTGTTTCCCATTTTCAGATTTCCTTGTGGAAATATTTTCTTCTATGGTATGCTATGCTCAAGGTAATGAAAAAAAACCATCATTGAACCATTCAGAGTGCTGCAGTTTGGAAACTGGGTGTAAAATATGAATAACAGCTTTCCTCTGAGATATTTATTATTTTCTGATCAACACTGTTTGAAGTGAAACTCAGGGAGATAGAAAATGAGCTGCTTTTTTGTAATAGGCCATTGAAAAGCTCATTGTAGAGGATGCACAAAACCCCCTCTAATAAGTCTGTGTCTTTGACAGTTTCTGGATACAATATGTGATAACAGTGGGATAATTGCAACACAAAAATTTCTAATCCTTTTTCCTCAAAATCTTCTGGTTGCCTTTTCCTGAAAAGATGATGTAGAATCAGTTTTTTTTGGTCTCAGAGCAGCTGAAGATAATTACTGGCAGATCCAGGCATGGAAAATGCTATTTTTCAACCCAGGGGACTGAAATAAGAGTGGCTTTAGACTAGACATAAATGGCACAGCTGAGTGGATGTGGTGCAGGGATGGGTGCATAAATGCACACCTTTAGATTTAAGCCCTTTCCCTCAGAACTACCAGGGAATTTAGGATAATTTTATGTTGAAAAGGGTTAGGCTTGAAAGAAATGGCAATGAATACCACGCTTCCATCTACTGGATATCCATACCAGGTAATTTTCTAGTCACTATTGCCAAGATCTTTATGTAACCTCTGTCACAAGAGAGCTCCCAAACCCTTCTGGGCAGCCTGATGTAACACTGAGATTAAGGCAGCTCCAGGAAGGAAGTAGGATGAAATAATTTCCAGAGGTCTCTTAAAATATTTTTTTCCCCCGTGATTCTGTTTTTACCAGAGAGACATTTCTCTAGTGTGAGCAGCTACATATTTACTCTAGGAGTTTATGGGTAGGGAAAGAGACAGCAGGAGGGGGGAGTGGTAATTGGACTCTGTTTTCCTTTATTCATCACTCTCTGACTAATACTCTGTCTCAGTCTGCCTTTGCTGTTACCATAGAGTTGATTTCAAAACAACAAAGGAAATAAAATCATGCAGGCCATCTCACTCAATAGTTCATAACAAGACACTAAAAGTAATGCAATTGATTTAACCCTAATTTACACTGGGGAAGGGCTGCCTGTTACCTAATCCTGAGTAAAATATTCAGAGACCCTAAAAGGGTCAGTGTCTTCCATTCTACAGCTGCATGGTTACTGGATAAGAAGAGTTAAATTTCACTTTTTTTCCTCTGATGTTGAACTTGACCAAGGTAGATCTGAGATGAATGACTATAAATTACTGTAAAAAGATGATTTCTCATGCATATGACACCCATGCAGCATTTTGCCTGCAAGATAAACTAACCAAGGAGAGAAAATAAAGGAAAAATTCCAGGGACGGGGAGGTGAATGTTAGGGAAACATTGGAGTCCAGGCTTTTACCTCTGTTATGTTAACAGAAAATCTGTTTATTTGAATTAATGAACCAGACTTAGAGGGATCTGAGGGAACTGTATAAATGAGGAGCTTGACTCAGGATGTTTGCTTGGCAAATTCCATATAGATCCATGAGATCTTGCTTCTCCAAAATAATTGGGACTTCCACAAGCAAACTTAGCTATTACAGCCAAAAATATATCTTCCTGCTATTGGGGGAAATTTCAGATATTTGTTCCCCCTGAGTAGAAAATAGTCTGGATTTTGGAGACTATTAGTTCTTCCAAACAGTGTGATGTGAAACGTTTTGTCTCCAAGTCTTCGGCAGTCTGAAAAGCCCATTATCCTGAAAGTGCTTTATAATGGGTGGAGAACTGGGATGCTGCGCCTCTCTCAATGCTAATTGAATAGCTGTATAATAAAAAGCTGTCTTATTCTTTGTTCCATTCAGATGAGATTCTCTAGAGACAATAAAGAGTGCTATCTTATAATCTTTTAATGTTTCTATTGCAGGCTCTCAAAAATATATATTGTTTAGCACTTCATTGTGAGGTGATGTCTGCCCTCAACCTGCTCCGTATTCTGCCTGTAAATTTCCTCAGGGAGTACATGGGTTTTTTCTGCACAATGTAACCCTTAGTTTTTTGCTAAATTAGTAATTTTTTTAAAAAGGGGAAAAAAACCACTCAGCAATCATTTTTCTACTCATATATACACAAAATATATAAATATGTATAATCATATTCAAATATATGAAATATATAAATAGATAAAGGTTTGGGTCCACTTTTAAAACAGTGGTCAGCACCTGTCAGACAAAGACTATTTACCAACAAGAAGGAAATATTCATAGGTAGCAGGATGTAAAAAAACCCACCATCCTGCTTCAACTCTTCAGCTATTTTCAGTTTGCCAGCATTATTTCTGCATCTCCTAATTTTATGTCTTCAGTATTAGTTGCATTCATAGCAATAGTTGTTAGCCAGTGTTGCAAACATGTCCCAAAACACTTCAGGGAGAAGCAGCCAGAATAGACTGCTGGCATCAGTGGCACAACTCCATAACCCCAAATGTGCAAGAAACTCTGACACTTACTGAATGGGAACTTAAACCCAAGGGGAACAGAAAGCTTGGGAAGGAGCAGTAAAGAGCAGCAGGCCTTTTGTAAAACAGCAGGAGCAATCTGACAGCTGAATTTCCTGCTTGGAGCACCTGAGGTGCAGCTGTGGTGAGGCAGGAGTATTGATTGCACAAGAGAAAAAGCAATATATAGAGCCACTATCCAGAAGTTTGTTACAAATTTTTTTGATAGAAAATGCAGTTTTTATTTTGCTTCCTTTGTCAGTGCTGCACTTCCACCACTTTAGACATCATCGTGATGAGATAGACTTAAAAACAAACAGAAAGAATGAAATTCTGCACTGCCCTGCTGCAGCCCAGGCAGACAGGTCATATTTCTGGGGCTGCAATTATGTGAATGGAGGCATAGCAGTGGTACTAAGTCTTATGCAAGCCACAGCCTTCCTTTGGTCAGCAGTGTGGATGGGCAGTTTTGTTCACAGCTCATTTTTCACTTCCATGGTTTTCCCCACTTTCCCATAACTTCTTAAACTGGTAGAACTCAGAAATGTTACTCTGATTTAGCAGGGCTTGCAATAGGAGCAGACTTCTCAAGACAGCCCTGACACTCTTGTTTTGTAGATCCAGGCTGTTTCTGGGTGTTTCAGGGGAAAAAACTTTTATTTGCTCTCTTTATATTTTACTCTGCATTAATAGTTTGTCTGAATGAACAATCTGTCACTGTATCACTGAGGGAAGGCTAATCTTGCAGTCACCTGTTATCCAAGGAACTTTCAAAATACCTTCAAGGGATGAAGAAAGAATGAGAGGGAAAACAAAAACAAAAAAGCCCCAAACAAACAAAAAAAGCTTTAGCACTTTCTTTGCCTTTCTTTCATATTCTTAGAATTATAGTCACAGCATAATTGACCACAGTTAGCAATACTGCTGTCTTGGTAAAACTTGCCTTGAAAATAAAATTCACCAACTTTAAGTCTTCCACAGGATAAAAGTCAGATAGGGGTATGATGCAAGGAGGCACTGGATCTGAACATTTGCTCATCCGTGCTCATTACCAGCCAGCTGCCACGACCTGGCCCTCAGGAACAGGGCAGAAACAAAAGATAGAACATGGAATGATCTTTCCTCCAGAAATCTTCACCTGGTTCTGGCATGCAAGGGATTTCTGAACTGGGTGTTGCATCTGAACTGTTGCATACACCATCCATGATGCAAATTCCTTCTGTGAGCATGTCTAAACCTTTTCTGAATTAACTGAGCATTTTTCAATCCCCGATATCCTGTAACAATGAATTATACTCCTAAATTAAAGTGTGTGCAAAGATATTCCATGCATCCTTTTAGTACCTATTGATAGCTCAGGAAAACTGCAGCCTGTCCTGATCCTGTTAGACATAGGGTGAACAGTTGAAAGACCTCACATGTAGTTATTGGTAAAACACCCATGTTCTTACATCTTTTCAATGAACTTTTCAGTAAATCTTCAATAGTAAAGGAAATGCTCAGTGAAGGGGTAAAAAATCTTTAGCATAAAAATTGTACACTTACTTAATATGTAAGTTTCCTCAGTTTCTTCTTTGTGTGGTTTTTTTTTTTAACTTTGATAGAGTTCTTGTGCACAAATTTACTTGTATATGTATTTTCACTCCCATGAGTTGTACCATACAAATGATAATCATATATCCCATTCAAACCAGAAAGAAGATTATATTTTTACAAAGAGAAAAAAATCATCTTCTATATCTCACCTATATCTCAGTCTTTGTATTTTAGCTTTATATTTTCATCCAGAATGTTTCATTAAGAATAAAAACTTTTAAAAAATTATGTAAGAAATCAACAGTAAAAGAAAACACATGGTTTTATTACTGACACATTATAAGAAGGGGTATCTTTCTGTTGATGAAACCTTTCATGCATACTGTAGTAAACATTTGCAAAACTTTTCATCTTGTAGTAAATATCATATCCCACTGATAAATGCAAGGATGCTAACTTCAACACAATTGACTTTAGAAATTTTCTGCATCTACTTCCAACTCTAGAGTCTGTGCTAATGAAAACTTGCCTATTTTTTTCACCTGTATGAGAAAATCAAAAGAAAAAAATAAAGATATATATCATTTCCCTCTTTACCTTTCTGTTAAATCTCTGCAGGCAGAATGCAAAAACAAAAACCCTTTGGTTTTACAGCCATTAAGTATCAACAGCATTTTTTGTTGAGCAGAGATTGAACAGAGCCAAGGCCTTTGCTGTTCATCATGCTGAGGAGAGCCAGCCAGGATGGGTGACCCCAACTGACCCAGGGATGTTCAGAACATGTGGCATCATGATCAGTGTAACAGGTGGGGGGTGGAAGGAAGGGGGGACATGTGGAGTGATGGCATTTGTCCTCCCAAGTCACTGTGACATGCGGTGGGACTCTGGGAACGGCTGAACACCTGCCCAGCCATGGGAAGGGGGAATTCATTCCTTGTTCTCCTTTGCTGTGCAAGCAGCTTTTGCTTCCCCTATTAACCTGTCTTTACCCCAACCCACAAGTTTTACCTCTCTGATTCTCTCCATGATCCCATTGGTGGGGCAGTGAGTGAGCAGTTGTGAGGGGCTGGGCTGCTGGCTGGGGTTAAACCACAACAAGAGTGAAAATGCATTTTGAAAACATTATGTTTTTGTATTTGGATCTTACCAGAGTGGTCACTGCAGAATGGTATTACACATGGAACACTGGTTACTGTTCTTTTTCAGGTCTTAGCCTGAGCAGAGAAAGTGTTGGAAATATTTAGTCTAAGCATGGTTTCAAGCTGACTCTTGCTATCAGATATCTGATAAAGCCCTGTCCCAAGTGCTCCACTTCCTCTCTCTGCCCTGCTTTTGGCAAAAAAAAATCTAGCTGGGAACTTTTTTATAAATGTAGGAATATTAGGTTATTATTACCTAAACCAGGTGCCCTATCACTTGTCTTTGCTTGTACCCTCAGTAGTCTAATCCTGTCTAAGAACCATTCATGAAGATTCAATGAAATCGCATCACTTAGCCACCTACTTAAAAAGTGCTGCAAACAGCTATATTTGGCATTGTTTGGAACAGTTACTGTTATGGCCTATGATAGAAATTGAGATCCTTTTCTTGAAAATTAGTGATGAGGCTACCAATAGCATGTTTGGCTTCTTGTCTAAATACCCCAGGTGTATTCAGGGCAGAAATAAATAAGACATTGTGAAGTAAGGCTCAGAAAGAGTATGTCAGCTTTTTTATTTTTTCTGAACCAAAAGGAAACAAAAACATGCAGCAATTGTTTATGGAAAGTGAACATTGTTTATAAAATATGTTGGTCTTGTTAGACAGGACCTCTAAATCAGTCCTTAACTTGACTAACCCAAGTTAGGACCTCTAAATCAGTCCTTAACAGTCTAACCCAAAATCATCGGTAGTAGTTCCTGTGGAGAAATTCGTGGAGCATTTTAGCCTAGGAATTCAGAAGCTGTTAAACAGACTGGTATTTATCACAGACAAAAGAAATATCTGCATCCTGCAGTGCTGCAGCCCTGTTCAACCACTTAGAAACATAGTCCCTCTTTCCTTTTTGTCCCTGCTCCTTGCTCAGAACTGTTTGCTCATCCTCACAGGAGGCTTGTCTGCATTTGGTTCTCCCACGTCTCTGCTTTTCTAAATAAAAAGCAGCCATGACCTTTCATGCCCAGTTATGCTTGGCTGTAGAGATCATGAAATTTGGTAAGAATATAATATTGGAGTTTCTAAATGACTGAGTTCTTGTGCTCAAAAAGTCGTGGGATTTTGAGTCACGATACTTGAAGTGATGAACCACAAATGCTCTCACCCAGCTGAAGGAAAAAAAGAGGATTGGTATGTATTAATCAATAGATAAAAGAGTTCAGAGTTAAATTTTGGTCTGTTTAAGCACTCTAAATCAGCTACGTTAGAGTATAATGTATGGGTTTCACTCCTCTTAATTAAAGGATTCCATTGGACTGCAAAGTCTGGATTCTTCTCAATTAGGCAGCTAAGTTGTCTTCAGCAACAATCTCTTTCCAGCATTTTGCTCAGATAAAGAACAAGGTCATGATAACAAGGGATCCATACTAATTATGAAAACCAAACTTGTAAAAATGAATGCAGTATGTAATGGGATTGTTCAGGTTATGTGGTGCAATAAAATAAAATGTTGAAGAGATGAAAAGAGAGATTTGACTATAATTGAAAATGTACCCATACAAGTCTTCTGGGATCAAGGAGATTTTCTCTAAATCATTTCATGTGTCAAATAAAAAAATGCCTCAAGAACAGGTTGATGACTTACTTAATCCTTGCTTAAAAATTATATCATGCCTACAGAACAAAAATCTGGTTTCTGGCTTTTGACAGTAAACTATTTTTTTAACTGGAACTGAGTTGTGCCTAAATTTCTATGAGTGAATTTTTGTCACTATTTTATTACCATCTGTGAATTTCTGAGCACCATGGATGAAAGTCCTTTAAATTTTCAGGTAATTTAAGACATTTTTTCTCTATCTTCATTATCTGTCTTGTACACTGCACTAGATCTCCTACAGTGGTTGACCTCAGCAAATTGTGTAAACACAACTGAATTACTGCCTAATTAGCAGAGGAATTATTAAAACTGTTGGGTTTGGAGCATGTATTGCGGGTCTTTTGGTTTGGTTTTTTTTCTGCTTTGTTAATAATGAGCAAAGTGTTTGTAAAGCCCTGAGTTCAAATCAAGAAATAATGAACAGCTCATTTTAGGGAAGTTTAAAGTTAAGTACTCTGGAGGATTTATTTTAAAGTCTTTTTCAATTAAACCAAATGTCAGCTGCAGCTTTTCAACAATTCAAATTATTTTCACTTAAAATATGTTTTATTGGAAATTTATTTCCATTTATCTAATGTTTCCATTAAAAATTCCAATAAATTATGATTCATGATTGCCATCAATTTGAAGCTGCACTGAAGGCCCTGGCTAATACAGGTAATTTCAGTCAGCCAGAGGCTGGCTCCAGTGAAAACAGGAGCATCCACATCATCTATGAAGTCTCTTCTCCCTCATTCAGAGCATGCTAGAAAATGGGTTTCACTAAAAGACAAATGGCATCACCAAAAATTAAAAGTATCCCTTGACTTACCCAGTTTGAAAACCATATTGTTAGGTAACAGAAATTTGTATGATTTAGGTTGTCAAGTTGACAAAAGTCAATTCATTTATATTTTAGGATTTGCAAATTCTGTATTTGTTGCAAGTCTCTAGGAGATCAGGAAAAAAAAATTTGAAAACTTGACTTGGTTATGTATAATATCACACATCAGGAGTCCTGATGAAGTCTAGGCAAAGTGAATAATCATAACTTCCTGTAACATAGCCCAGGCACAAATTCTGATCAGATTGGCTGGAAAATAATTTAAGATTCCACAGATGGATAAACAAATGTATTTCATCTGGTTCAAGGTGAAAAAAAAAATCCACTCTTTATTTCCTGATAGCTATCTGAACCTCTCATATCTAATTTAGTATTGTCTGCTCTGCTACATTTCCATTCAGATCTGAGGATTTGCCATATGTTCTACCCACAGTTCTCATTACACTTACAAAGCTTGGATGCTTTTTACTGAGAAGTATGTAGGGGTTTTTGTTCTTTTTTATTTGTTCTTTTTTTTTTTTCTTTAGGCAACACAGAGCAGCCACTCTCAGAGAATGCAAAACTATTGGGAACATAGTTTACAAGAGCCACTGGAGCACTTGGAAAAAAACTGTTGAATAAAGGAAGAACTTAGATTCAGCAAATACTAAAACATATTTTTATCTCCTCTCTTTCCTTCTCTGTCTTCTCTCTCCTCTTACTTTTTCACTTTCCTTTCATGAGACCTGTGGACTGCAACTATGATTGCTGAGGTGAGGCAAAATATATGAAATTATGATTCTTCTCTAAAAGGGGACACAAAATATTTTACTGCAACTGAACCCTTTTGCTAGGAAGGCAAGCCTCATATTTATGTCCCAATGACAGCTCTGCCAGCACCTCCTGGAGCACATCAGCCTCCAGTGCAGGTGCCTTTATTGCCCAGGCAGCTCTGACTGGGCTGCAGATCCCTTGGCAGCAGTTGCAGCACTGGGCTGTGAGAACAGAAATGGTTTCCCTGATCTAGAGCACCTCTAGGGCATTCCTAACACACAGACCTGAGGGTTATCTTTGTTTCATTACTGAAAATGCTGTCTTCATCTGGGCTATGAGCTGAAATGGAAGATTGAGCATGGTCCATGCAAAATCTTTTTTCCTTATGTCTGTTTCCCTAGCATTAGTGTTTAAAACACATTTTTTCCTCTTGGATGTGCAGTCTCATTTTTTTCTTGTCTCAGAGCTGTTATATACACACACTGACAGCAAGAAATACATATTTATTAAACCTGATTTTGAAATCTTCATTTTTTTCTTCCACAAGTCTCTTAAGTGACATATCCCCTATCATTTAAATGTATTTTGCTTCACTTTGAAAAGGGTTACTCTCCTTCTTTTGGAATCTTAAACCATATTCTACAAAGCAGAAGAGAGATTTTCATGAGCCAAAATATTCGAGGTGTTTACAGTTCTGCTAAAGGGCACTTCCACAGAAATGAGGGACTGGGGCTTATTTCCATTTCCTATATAACTCACAAAGTCTGGCTGGCTGCAGTACAGTCTTGGAAGGTGTTCCTCATCCTAAATTTTGTCTGTGCCCTCTGTTAAGTGTCCTGGGAGATCAAGCATGAGGCAGTCAAGTCTCTCATCTTACAATTGTGGCAATATTTCCCCGATCCTCAAAGCCTCACACACTTGACAGCGCCCATCCTTTGCTACAAGCAAAGGCATTCCTGATGCCCTTTCCCAGACTTTCCAATGAGGTTTTGACATAGCTACAATGTGAAAACAGTGGTTCTACTTCCCTGAACTCCAAAAATGAAATGATCCACTCCCACTCCTTTGCCCCAGAGATACCCTTGGCTGCGTGGGTGAGGTGATATACCAGCTGTGTCCCAAAAGCACACTCAGCCTCAGCATCTCAACTCATGCAAGAACATCCACCGTAAAAGCTCTGTGTGCTTTGGCCTGTATCTTTAACTGAGTTACCAGCACAATGCTTTAATCACTAATTATAGCCTACCATGCTTACAGTGTTGTATAATATTCTATATTATCTCTATTGCTGACTTGTTAGAAAGCCAGCTAAAGGCAAGGAATCATCCCAAGCAAATGTGGTCCTTCGAAAACCTCTTTCAGTGGAGAGGCTCAGAGACTTCTGCTAAAGTCCAGTTAATTGTGTGTTTACATCTGCTCCTAACTTTGAATCTGCACCTTTCAGCAAAACAGCCTCCAAAGTTTCATGTGTCCTGTGGTTCCTTGTTGATTTAAATGAATACTTAATTAAAGTTAAATTAATACTTAATTTAAGAGGCATGCTGGCTTTGTTAATGGGATCACTCCAGGTGCATGGCTAATTTAGGAAATGAAAATGACTTTTATGCTGTTGGGTATATCAGTGGTTTTGAATTTTCTCAGAACTGAAAAAAACACACCCCTTACTTTGTTTAGCTACATAGACATATTGTTTGTGTATGAATATATGCATATTAAATATATTCATATTTTAGGTGTATATATATGTATACGCACACACTTATCCACATTTATTCCCAGAATAAAGTCTCTGCTGGATGAGACATTGCAGAACATTTTCAAGGGAAAGGGGAAGAATCTGTGTGTGCAGAAATGAATGAATTGGTAGTTTGGGGTAAAAACTGTGACTTAGAGGATTTAAGAGAATTAAACACTTCAGTCTACATGAAATCTTTGGCACAGTTTGAAACTGTACCAAATGTACAGCTACAGATAGAAATGTTATATGGGGGAAAGGGGAAAAAAAAAAAACAACCCTGAAAAGTATTTTTGCAGGTGTATCATGAACAGTAGGAAATTTGGGAAAGCAATTAATGTCTCTAGTTACCTAATCCACCAAAAAAATTTTGCTATCTTTTGATAATAATTGGATTTGTTGAAATGCAGTATTACATTTCATAGTGCTTATTGACTATATTTTTTCATTGGGAATCACATTACTTCTTAAAAGAAAAAAAAAAGGGGGACAAGAATATTTACCTCAGTAATTTATTTCATTTTAGTGGCTTAGCAATGACACCATCACGATAAGTTCAATATAAATATACTGAGCACAAATGCACCTATGCTTTTAAATTACATTTTCTAAGAGTTCAGACAAGCTAACAGGGCAATTGTAACATTCATCATGATCTGCTGTGTTAAACAATTTTAGAAAGGAATTTTAGTCTGATATTTTTAAAACCTATGCCCAAAGTACATTCTGACAAGGTAATTTCTAAATCAGAGTAATTAAGACCATTACCAACCAACATGTTTATGCAGATTTCATAGCTGCTCCATTTTCATTTTTCGCGGTGACAGATTTTCTCCAATTTTAAAGATACTTTAAGGCTTTTGAACACTTTTTAGTAGTCACAATCTAATAGTCTCAAGAGATTCATCTTTCATTCATTTCTCTTTACAGGAGAATTGGACAATACCTGTGCCTATTTTTATATTTATGTGTTTCATGACATATTAAATCATTCAGACTGTTTCAAGGTCATTCTGACTAAAGCTGTTGAAGGTCAGAATGGTTCTTGTTATTTCTATATGTGTGTTTGTGTATTTTGCCTGCACAGAGACAGGGGATAATGAATCTTCAACTGATTTTAATTTTCCTCACAGCCTTTTGGTGGGAAGGGGATTGCAGAGATGGGAGTAAAGACCCCAACAGACCAATTTTCCCCACTGGCATTATCTTTACACACTCTGAAGCCACATTACCTTGCATTGTTTTAGGGTTGTAAAGGAAGAGGAATCAAATTGATTTGATTGACTCAAGAGAAACAAGTTGACATTTTACCATGTAAAGGGTGCTTCTTGTGCTTGCCTCTTTCTTTTGAGAGATTATGTGCAGGAATAATTTCTGTTTGTGATCTCGTTTTCCATTTTCACAGATGCAGCACCTTTGCCAGTACCAGTACATTGCCTTGTTTCTCTCATTACTGCATTACATCAAACATTGGCCGTTGTAGAGGGCTTTAAGTCCCTCACTCCTCAGCCTCCCCTGCACTGTCCGATGGTGGAAATTCTCCTCCATCAGTGCCTCCATCAAGCACTGCACTGACAGTTGGCCAGAACACTGCAAAGCTTTAAAGTCCACGGTGACAATGTCCTCTCCAGCTAAGAACAAAGAAATCACTTTGTCAGAAAACCTGAGCCAGACAATATTAATCTTGTATTTCAGCTAAATGCTTCATTCTTCCTTTTTACTTTTGAGGCCAGTGAGGAAAAAATACAAAAATATGTACATTCAAGAAAGAGATGAGGCCAGTGAGACAAAGTAGATGAGAAAAAATAGCAGGGAAAGGAACAGAAGCAAATTAAAAAATCTGTTGCAGCCAGCTACATAGAGACACTAAGGAATGTATTTGCTCTGTCATTGGTGCAGCACATGTTCATCTACTCAGCCTCTATTTCAGGATGCTCTTGGTTCAGACAACACATTTAAATTCCTGTAGAATATTTTTTTCTTTTGTTTCTTTCTTCAATTCAGAGAAAATTTAGCTGTAATGCCTAGAGGCATTGGGCAAGACATGCATTGCACACAGCACAGAAACAATCACTGCCTGAAATAAATTTAGAGTCTGAACAGCATTTTTAAGAAAACATATTCTATGTGACATGCTGTCCACATCACAGAGAGAACACTGATGTAGAAGAGTCAGAAGACACCCACTTTTTAAGAAGAATTGGAAAAGGTATAGATGTAAGGGAAAGGGTAGTACGGACTTTACCAAGTTCACAAATTACTACAATAGATTTGACAGATTTCTAACCCCTGAACTGAGTAATTCCTATCCATCTCTGAATCATATTAATTCCAAACGAGTTTGATGCCTGAGGCTTCACACTGCTGGTTTAATGTTTGACAAAATTCATTGGCAGATCTGAGAGCTATTAGCAGCTCCCAGTTTAATCGCTACCTTTCATTCTAACTTGTTAAAAAACACCTGCACTGACTACACTCTTTTTTTTTTTTTTTTTTAAACAGGATGAGAAACTAAAGGGGGAAAAAAAAAGCAAACTGAAATCCAACAGTAACAAGGGCTAGTAACTGCAAATACCAAATGCTGCAGTGACACCAAGAGGTGAAACACCAGTTTTCACCCTGCGAGTGCAAGGCTGAGTCAGTTTTAACAATTTTCATTTCTTCCTTTTTTAAAATTTCCTTCCTCTACCACAGTACCCCGTGCCAGTATCAATGTTCAAACATATTTTCAGTAGCACCATATAGCTTTCTCTGCATAAACCATAAACAGAAATCTACCAATCTTAAAAAAAAAAAAAAAAAAAAACAACCAAAAAAAACACACAAAAAAAAAACCAAACTAATTTTGTTCTCGTGGAAGAGAAAAAAAAGGTGTATTCCCCAACAGGTCCATCTGTTCCAACTCATACCACACATCAGAAAATGGTGAGAAAATTCACTGAGAGTAAGTCTCTAAATTAAACTGCACAGGATTCTAAAAAAATATGTATGTCATAGAATCATAGAATATTTTGAGTTAGGAGGGACCTAGTGCCACCTGCAATGAGCAGGGAATACAATTTAGAAGTGTCTCTTTCTCCTCCCTCAAATTAAAGGCCAATTTTGTGACCAAAAGCACTGCAAGACATTTTGTAATTAGCTACGCCAATTTTATTAAGGACTTTTCTTCACAGAGACATTCTTTTGGGCAGACACCCAGAAATGTTCAAATGCAATGCGCATGCACACAACACAGGTTCCCACTGCTGTAATAATGCTCTGGTACTCTTCAGATTTTCATTCACTCTAAGTTCTTCCAAAATTCAGTTCATCCATCTCAAGGCTTCTTTTTTTTTTTTTTTTTTGTCTCTGTATTCAAACTGATACCAATAAAACATCGATACTGCAAATTTAAAAAAAAAAAATGTTTGGTACTCTTACTACAGCACAGAGTATTTTATTGCATGAGATTACCATTTTTTGTTGGCATTATCATTGCACCTCCATAACCATTTACTCACATATTTCTCAGTCCCCTGTGATATATCAGCTATCTTTATAGCAACTACCTGATGCCTGACGTAGCCTAATAAAACTCATTCTTATGACCAGGCCTTACACTGGATTGATCCAGAGATATGTTCCCAAGTAAGAACAAGACTCTGCTATATGTTTCAACTCTATAAATCCACTGGAAGTACAGACTTGATATTACTTAGATGTTAACTTCAAAATGCAACAAGGGCTCACTAATTTGAAAATTAGCAGAATTAAAAAAATACTTTTAAAGTCTTCTTACTGTAAAAAGAAATGCAAAACCAACCCAGAATTACTAATTATAAACACAGTGACATATTAATTCACTTGAATATCTAGAGAATAGATTATTTTTATAGAAGAAATTCCTGTTTTAATGCGCAGGAACTGCAAGCCTACCTACACTGAGTTACTAGCCCAAAGGTTCTAATTTATTAAATAAAGTTCTAGGAGATATTGATATGTATGTAAATTAATTGCCATCAGAAATTTTGATTTCTTTTATTGGTATGGGAAGTTATTGAGGACAAAAATAGAAGCTGCCAGAGGAATTTTCTTCTGGGAAATAATCAGTCATTCCACACAGGCTGACAATAAAGTGCAGTGCACAGGTCTTTTCATTACTTTGTATATTTATTTGGAAGACTATGTTGTAGTTTTTTCAAGTTCTTCTTGCTCTTGCCATATAAATGAAGAAGAACCTAAGTGATAAACACCCAACATCTTCAACAAAACTATTTGGCTTTTTATAAATCCTCACTTCCCTTGCCTCGGGTGCCATCCCATATTTATTCTGCAAGTTAAGAAGGTGACAGACAACACAACAAAGATCTGGGCAGGCACTCATGACACTGACCTAAGAGGTAACAAAGGTCCAGAGTCATTTCAGAATCCTGAATAATGGATAATTTCTATCCTGGCCCAAAGATTAAAGGTGTTAGAGTACAGTCTTGGCAGTTTCAGGATGCATATTTCTTTCTTTTGTTTCATCTTCTTTTTTTTTTTTTTAGTTTAGAAATTCATTTCCTATGCAGCAGATCTGAATTCCAGAAGGGAATTTAGGCAAGAAGTATCCAAAGCAAATATTTAAAGGATTCTTTACAAAACTTGTGAATATCTATATATACAGATACATATACACACTTCTATACAGACACACCTTAAGCTATACATGCATATATATACACAGCTATATACACACAACCTTAAAGACTAAGTGAATTTCTGACTATGCAAAGGCAACAAAGGACAACAGCTTGAAATCATCATGAAACTGCATCTTCCAGCTGATTTCTTGAACTGTTCCCAAACATTGAAAAGAAAAAAAATCCCACTACAGTTGCAGAGCTCCAGAGCTATAGGACATGTCTCAGCCCAGCTGCAGAAATGGAGAAGAACTGAAGTGGAAAGCTCATGAGGTCCAAGCTCGAGCTGCTCTTGCTGGACAGTGCATGGTGATGATAACAAAACCTAAGGTTTTATAGAAGCTTGACCAGCCTGATGGTCATCCTTATCTTCACCAACTCACAGGAATTTGGCATTGAAGAAATGGTCAATTTTCTGATTTGAAAAGTGATCATGTTTCAAGGCAAGTCTCTGAGTAGGTTTGTCTGTTCCACTGTAGATAAGGAAGCTTTGATTAGAGGGAGTCAGAGAGGTTAACAAACAGATTTAACTAGGCTTAACAAAAAGAGGTTAACAAAAGGATGTTCACTTTCTCATGTGCCCAGGCAAACTTCTATTCTGCTTTAATGGGACTTCTAAAAGTTGCTTTGGGTACTGTCATGTTGACTTTTAAACCCATTTCCTGATCTTTTCTTGGAAATGGTTAAATATGTTTTATTCTGTTTCTAAAACTCCTGATTTTTTAAGATAAAATTTGGATTTTGTTATCTCACGTGTCATCACAGAATTAGGTAGTACATTTTGCTTTAAAATCCTTGTGGGGAAGGTAAAGCCATAGAAGACATTGCAGATCCTAGTTTTTGCTACAGATGAAGGACACCTTTCAGTGAGTGTTAGAAGGATAATAACAATGAATAAATGGGAAGACATTATGTAAAATGTAGGGGAAAGGTTCCACCTTTGCACATATGCACCTCTGTATGATTTTAGCCTTTGCAGAGGTAATTGCACAAGATACAGAGTTAAGCTGTGAAGAAGATCATGGTCTGTCTCTGAAATGGGTAAAACAAAAGAGATACACTGAGCACAGCTTTGGAAAATCCAAGTAACAATGCAATGTTGTTTCAGGTCATTTACTAAAGTGAGGAGGACTAAAGGAAAAATCAGAATGAAAGACTGATTATCCAGATAGAATAGGAAGTAATGTCTGTTTGATTGTTCTGTGGCAAACCACCATCAGTTTTCAATCATTTGAAATCACCTTTTCTTGTCTGGAGTTTAGGGACAGTTTCTGTCCCTAAAGAGTGACTGAACTCAAAAGAAGACTAACTGCACTGATGGAGTCACACAGATCTATCTGACAAAAGATACAACCATCAGCACAACCATCATGATCTGGAAGGGGAAGGGGAAGGAATGTAATGTGTCACTGGCAGCAAAATGAAACTTGGGTATCTGTATTAAGCTGTATTAAGTTAGTGGTCAATCTAGTGGTGAAGAGTTTACAGCAACCACTTTGAAAGTGCCAGATGTCCAGGGAGATTGGGGTGCAGGCAGCAGACTGCAAAAATCATAAGATGTGGATGAACCTTAACAGCTCTCAGAAGGAAGTGGAGGTCCAATAACAATGACAGAACAAGAACTTGGTTTATAAGTCTGTACAGAACAACTAAAGGTCTTTCTGCAAAGGCCTGTTCTAAGCAGGCAGATGCAGAAGAAGTGATCTAACAAAAGCACATTCTGATATATATATTTAGTCAGTGCTTAGGGGTCAAGTATAGAGGAACTCTTGCACATCCCAAGACACATAACTGGTTTGAACAAAATTATCTTTGCCTGTGCAAATTGTGATCAAACCCAGCTGCCATACAGCCAGCCTGGCAATATGACAAATGCAAAGGTATTTATTGCCATATATACACATATATTACTTAGGTTTGAGCAGCACATTTGGGAGAGATAGAAAAAAAATAGCACTCTGTAAATATAACTGCTGCTCAAAACTAAATACACTAAAAAAACACCTCCTAGCCTTCCCATCCCAGAGCAAGGGAAAGCATCAGACCTTTCGCATGACAGAGGAGGAATTTTCACAGCTGACAGGATAAAGCAGTCTGTTAGGAAGGTTTTCATGTTTATAAAATAAAGAGGTTCTGAAATTCAGGCTTTGAAGCAGGAACTCAGGGAACTGAAGGGAAAAATTCTGTTACAGAAAGGGGTGTCTTGTCAGAATGTTATGCAATAAAGGCTCTTCAAGTGGAAAAAATATGAGTGTTTGAGTTCTCTTTGACAGAAAACAGAAGAAAAAGGCATAGAGGCACCTTGGAGTTTTCAGAATATTCTCAGACAATAACTCATGCACCTTCAGTTTCAAACTGGGACTATAACAAATACTCAGATTTATGAGAAATAGTCATAGCATCTGACATCATCACTTAGAAACTTATCCAAGCAGTGAAAGAGTATTATTGTAACCACATAGTTTCACTGTAATACCTCATAGAAAAAATAATATCTGAGTAGCATGAAAGCACTCTCTTTTTGATGAAGAATCGTTTATGTTGTATATGTTTGTCTCTAAGGGAAGAATATAAATGGAAGCTCCAGGATTTATTCTACATCTAGAATCAGTCTTCACAAATAATACTTTTTTTGTACCATGTCTTAGTAATCTGTCTAGTATGCACTAAGAAATATCAATAAAGCTTTTTAGAGATGCAAAAGGTCAAATCAAGCTTTAATATAAGGAATAATGCTTGACTCTCAAAACCAGAGATGCTGTAGCTTTGTAAAAATGTCTATAAACCACATTATTTTGTTAAAAATAGAAAAATATATATCATACAGAGAACCTCCTATCACTATATGTTAGTCCATCTGTGTCAAACCAATAAGAACCCCATCATATGAAAATCCAAGGTACGAGATGTCCCTGTAAGAAGAGAACAGAAGAGTGAAAGGCTCTTGTTTAATTTCAAGTGAAGGACACTGCTGAAAGTACAGATATTCTTTGCTCAGTTTTTAATTTAGCAGTGACTTATTTTGCCCAATATACAAAAGTTAGAATACACACATGAACCTTTGTTTTTAGTTTTGGGAGGTTTATTGGATGGGGGAGAAACGCTTTGGTTTTTTTGGGTTTTGGGGGGGGGGGGGCTGGGTTGGGTTTTTTTGTTTGTGGTTTTTATGGTTTGGTTTTTTGGGGGGGGGGTTGGGTTTTTTTGGGTTTGTGTTTGTGGTTTTTTGTGGGTTTTTTTATTTATTTTTTTTCAGTTGGTTTTGTTGGGTTTGTTGGGGTTTTTGGGGGGGGTTGGGTTGTTTTTTTGTTTTGTTTTTGTTTGTTTGTTTGTTTGTTTGTTTAGTTTTTATGGTTTTTGTGTTCAGGGAAAAACCTGCAAGGAAAGAATATCATGTGGCCTGGAATTTTGGAATTTTTTTCTCAGCTTGGACTACAATAGATGGTGTTAATAAATTGTAGCAAGCACTCATGCCATGCCTACCTATGTCCCCTAAAAAAAAAAAAAAAAAAAAAAAAACCAAGAAGAATCAGCCAGGAATCAGGCTGAGCCACCTAGCTCCTTTCTGTGCAAATATTACATCTCCAAGCACCGTGACTAATGGAAATGGTGAGCAACAAATAAAAATATGGTGTTAAGAAAGTGGATCTAGAAGAGTAGCAGATTTAAGAAGCTATTTCCACAACACTGGTGCCTAAAGTAATTAAACAATCAGAGGATGACTAGGTGATGAGAATCAAAACCATATCATAGTTGTAACCGGCTTAAGTTCACAGAAGTGTTTCTGCTCTGTGGAGGAGAAGAAGACAAGATTATGTAATAAAAAGACAAATGTAAGAAAATATCCCAGCGGAACTACAGTTATCATCAAAATATATGACTGATAACCTTACCTATGTGAGGCAACATCTATGAAGTATATTTTATTTATAGTAAGGAAATTAACTATATTTCTTAAGTGTATGAACATTTCAGTGCAATATCTGATGTAAAAATATTCAGCTATCAGACTGAGCTCTCATTCACCCAAGACCACAGCAGAACAATGTTTTGGTGAGCACTTCATTTTTTGCCAGTTCAGAACTTAAGTTCTTACCTAGTTCTCAGTTCTATGAATTACTTCTCCATGTGAACATTTCCACAATGCAAAATGCATGGAGTAACTTTCTAGGAAAAAACCCCACTACTTCTTTCAAGAGAAACACCATCCCTCAATAACAGAAACTGTCCCTAAATCTTCAGTGCAACCTGGAAAAAGGCTGAAATTGTAATCATTGAAAAATTCTTTAAAAAAACACTTGCTTCCACTGGAACAGACCATGTTTTGAGTGTTCAGACCACAGCCCTCTTTAGCACAAGAGACAAGAAGCACATTAGAATATTCAAAGATATTTGCCAATTAATGTCCAACAGTAACAGCAGAGTGTGGTTCTTTTATCCAACAGCAACAGCAGAGTGTGATTTAAATCCAGACATAAAAAGGAGAGAGAGGGAGTTTTTATATGGACAAATAGTGGCAGGACAAGGTGCACTGGTTTTAAATCGAAAGAGTACTGAAAGAGTTTAGTTTTTTAACTGAAAGAGTTTAGATTAGATGTTAGAAAGAAATTCTTTACTGTGAGGTTGATGAGGCACTGGCACAGGCTGCCCAGAGAAGCTGCCTCATCCCTGGAAGTGTTCAAGGCTGGACTGGGCATGAAGCAATCTGGGACAGCGGAAAGTGACCCTGGAAGAAGATAAACTTTGAGGTCCCTTCCAACTCAAGCAATTTTGATTCCATGATTCTTAGGAAATAGCACTGCTGCTATAGTAAAATTATTTTGAGCAGTTAAACCAGATAGGAAAAGGGAATTAACTTTAGCAAACCTAGAAAAAGGAGGAGTGGTTTGTTGTCTTTGTTGGGTTTTGGTGGGATTTTTCCAATTCTGAATAGAATTAAGGAAGATGAGAAGAAAGGAATTAAAGCTTTCACAACTGAAAAAAAATCTGAAACCAATTTGATTCTCAGCCAGACCTTCCCTTGATTGCTTGGAATTAGTTAGGTTTACCTCATTTGAAATATCATTTTTTAAACACTCTCTACAGTAGCATCTTCCACCTAAAGAGTAATTTTTGAAAGATCTGACCTAGTAGAAAACAGCCACATCCTCTGAGTTTCCTTTAAGTGCACCTGGCATCCTTCCACATATCAGAACTGTGCGTGAGAAACAAACCTCCAGCAGAACGTAGGCAGACAGAAAAATGGGTAAACCTAATTTTGTTCAGCTAATTTGTAATCATGAGGGAAGCAAATAGCTCTTGGTGTGCATGCCACAGTCTCTGCTTTCCTTTCATGATATAGTATGCTGCTGGGACATCCCTGGAGGTTGAGTTCCTCATGAAAATCCAGTCTGTTGTGCCTGAACAATTTTTACAGAACCAGAGCTGGTTTTTTTGCTCACAGTTTCACCTGTGGAGCAGCAAGCAGAGTCACTGTGAGCATCTGAGACTAATGACCTGTCCGTCACAGCAAAAGATAAGGCTCTTTATTTAATCTTCTCTAGAGAGAGAAGATTATTTAATTATTTATTATTTAATTATTTAAATCTTTATTTAATCTCCTCTCAGCAAGAGAGATAGGACTGGAGCTGCGAGTTGTAAATAGTAATTTCACTATAACTGTGGTATTACGAACTGTCAGGGAGGTACCTGTGTGCATACTTGATGAGCTTTAGATATTAGTTTCTTGAGTGGTCCAGAAACTTGATTTCTAGTTATTTTCACAAACAAGATAGTGAATCTTTTGGAAACAATGGCCCAGCTCCAAATTAGGTGGCTGAGTGACTTTTTTCCCCTTTCACAACTTACACATGTAGGAGCTTTCTGGACAGAAAGTTCCAGCTGTCCAAAGGAATGTCTCCAAGCAGCTCCTGCTCTGACTAGAACTTGAAGTGTTATTTGACATTGTCAGTAGATAATCTAGCCTTTTAAGTGATGGTTCTTGCTGAAGAATTGATCTGCTAATGCACAAAAAAAGACAGTTGCAAACAGCCAGTAGGAGCTGGTACCTCAGAGGCAGAAATAGGTACCTTGAATGATTGTTTGGGCATAGAAAATATGAATTTTTTCCCTTCTTTGGATCTGAGCTTTGAAGCCTGCCAGAAGAGTAGCATCTTTGTATAAACTGATTAGCCATTACATAAATAAAAGCAAAGGCAATCAGCATCAGTTACATTTTCATTGCCTCAGAACTGCTGCCATCCATACTGGGACACATTCAAACTAATAAACTGCACAATCTTTTGTACTTAATGCTTGGGAAAACAATTATGCAGCAGCAATGCTCATGAGGGTATGCTCTGCAGCCAAAGTTTTGCATAAAGAATCTAGAAAGATCATGAAGATGAGGAAATATCCATTAAAATTGTAAGCATTCAGCTGGTGATGACCCACTGCTTGAATTCTCTGCATATATTACAGCCCTATTGAAAAGGGAGGGACCTTTCAAAGTTTATTTTCTTAGTGAAAGTTTTAGAACTATTGAACAGCTATGGTAGTAGTTCCCAGGCTGTATTTTCCTCTTTCATTGTTCACAACTGTAACATCATTCACAGGAATTTTTAACTGCTTTATTTAAAAAATAAAATAAAATAAAATAAAATAAAATAAAATAAAATAAAATAAAAAAGAAACCGAACATACCAAGTATTCTGACCTTGCTACAAATGTTCAGTCCTTTTAGCGGACTACTCACAGATATCTTACTTGAAAGACTCCTCTGGATATTATGCAAAACAGAAACCAAAGGAGTTTGAGGGGAGCTGGAGGCCTTCAAAAGCAAGACACACAGACACTATTAAAGCCCTTTGAAAAAATCTGTGATGAAGAATAATTTTCCCCCTTTTTAAAAATAAGCAATCCTCAGTGAAGAGAAGAAATAACAACCAGTTTTCACATGCTGCTGAAACAAAGTCATGTACAAAAATTATTGAATATGAATTGAAATGTTAAAAGTGGGAATGAGACCAAACCTTAACTCATCAATAATTTCTATTCATTCCTTAAAGCAACCCTTTGTAAAATTACCTTTTCCATTTAAATTTCTCAAGAGTTTTGAGGCATAACTTGAACAGTGATGCTTTGGGCACCTACCCCAGGACTAACCATGTTGGTTATGTAGATTGTAACTGGATTTCACATGGATGATATCCATCTAGAAAATTGCAGCTCTTTCACTTTCCAAAAATACCTGATTAATTGTTCTCAATGGCATTAGTAGCTGTAGAAATGGCAAGTTTGAAACAAAAGTTGAATATGAATTTTGCATTCTTAGCAGATACTTCAGTGGAAACCAGATGATCCTACACTCATTCAGTCAGAAGAGCCCTGTATGATACCAGTACAGTCAAAAGACAGCTTTCTTTCTCCAACATCACATATTACTTTTTTACAAAGTCTTTTAAATTAATTTTTAATAGATTATTTTCTTTGCCCAGTTTTGCAACCTTTACTGTATGGATATGGCAGGTCAAACCAAGCAGATTATTTGTTTGTCACCATAAACCAGGTTTGTGACATAGTCCAACTTGACAAAAAAAATTAACAACAACTCAAAAACCACTGGGAAGATTCCCCTTCTTTCAGTTTTACAGTAGAGGATTTCTAACATGGAACCATAGTTGAAGAGGAAGGACCACTGCTACTTGCCTTTGCAAGTGGAAACAGCTGAAAACATTTTTTTCCTCAAGCTGTTCCTTTTGTAGTGTGCTGAAGGTCACAAGCCTCTCTCCTGTGTCACTATAACCTTTTCCAAGGCTTTGCTGAAGCTGTCCCAGTGAAAGAAAGGTATAATATTTTAGCCCCTTACTCCATATTACATCTCAGGCCCTCTGGGACCTGCATCTCCAATGACTTGGAGAGAGGATGGAGAAGGGTAACTTGTGACTAGTGAAGGTAATTTTTCTCTGCCTGGCACAGGCCATGACTGCCTAAATCTGACTTAGCTGTGTGCAGCCATGGACTCCCCCCAAGACATACCACAGCAGGTAGGAGGAAGGACTGCACCCCTGCAGCATCAGGGCTGTCTGTTCATGCATGACAAAATGACATGAAAATTCTACTTTACATAAGAGGCTGCAGCAGGTTAGTTGTGAAAGGGAGCAGGTTGGAACCCATCATTCTCTTTGCCCTCTCTTTCTCTTTCACCCTCATTGTTTACTCAGCTCCAGACCATCCACAGAACAGGACAAATATGGGATCTAGGATCTGGTGATATTCTCTGTTGTTTCTCTCTCTTCTCTGCCTTTATTTCTCTCCTCCCTCACCCTCCTGGGCAAAGCATGGCTGTCCTATTCTACTCCATTTTTGGTACCAAAGTTTGCTGTGGGAGTGGGCCATGTGTGGCCATGTGTTGTGGCTTGTGAGCCAGCACTTTGGAGAAGTTTGTTGTGGGAGATAGGAACTTATCAGGTGTGCGTTAAGAACTTGGGGCTCATTAGCCAGCACTTTTGAGAAGTGTATTGTAAGATGTAAGAGCTTGTTGAGCAAAGCTTTTTTACTTGAAAGAGTGGACTGGTTACAGGAGCTAAGATGGCTGTACAGTAAAGTGCAAGAACGTTCTGACATCTCTCTGGTGTCTTTATTAAGCCTCACAAGAATTTGCAACAAACTTCATACTTCATTCTAATGGGTTGGGACAATGACCCCAACACCAAACTCCATAAAACACCTTAGAAAGGGACATCCTATTAAAAAACCCACTACAGCTAGTGCTTCAATCCCTCTAGCAGGTGAAATGTCAATCTCTTTATACATCAAAAGCAGTGAGTACACCCTTCCAGCCCTTTGAGAAACACATCAGAGTTGATTTTTAAAAGAAAATAGTGCCAGAGAAATAACTCTGTTTCCATGCTTTTTAACAAATAAACAAAAAAACCCTGACAATATTTGACAATTAAGTTGTCCATTCTCCATGCTGCTGCTGGAACTTCAGTTAGAGTTAAAAGAGTTGCTTCTCTTTGCTTATTATTTTAAAATATTTTTCTTTTAAAAATTAAAATAATTGCCTCTCTTCTTGTGTTTTATTTTAAAATATTATAAAAGGATAATATTTTTAAACTATTTTTCCTTCTTCCTGAGATGTTCTTATCTCTTGTTAAAAGGCAATATGGCTTCTAAAACTCGTTCACTATTAAGCTGAAAAAAAAAATAGGTCTCTCTACTGTTAAACATCCAATCCACCATTAGATTTATAGTTCCCATTCAGTACTATTGCATTAATTTTTTTTTGCAACAAGTCATTTATTTTTCTACTCTCCTGGGGTAGTGTATGTACTTGACATAAAAACTCAGTAAATTCCCTCAAACTGGGCAACTCCAGAACTTGTATTATTAGGAAATGAAGGGTATTGCTTTTTAACATGTTTTTCCAAGATGTAGTAGTAGCTGGAGGAAAAAATCATCACTTTATCCTTCAATAATATTATCTATAGCAATGAATTGTTGCTGAAAAAAATTTATTTGATTGAGACATAGAAATAATATTTTGACACAGGATCAATTTTGAATTAGACCTTGCTTGTCTGCCAGAAAATTTACCCTCTGCAAGCTGCCCTGGTTGGCATCAGGCATCACAGGGAAGCCAGAGCAAATGTGCCAGTGGCTGGGCAGAGAGGAGCACTGGAGGCATGTGGGAACTCAGCACATCACTTCAGATGTTCAGAGTTACCGAGAGGTAACCCCTGGGGGGCTCGGAGGTTCTGGAATGTTGCCAAAAGCAACTGATGGCTTGGCTTTGACCCTTCTAGGGATGTGCCACCTGTGTGTGGGGACATGGGAATCACTCAGGTTTGAATCGTGCAGGGATGACATATTTACAGGGTGAAATGTAGATTTTAGGGTTTTGGTACAGGGGGGTAATGGAGACAAGATGGAGGAATCAGGGCCTGCCTCGTGGTTCTTCTTTCTTCTTCTTGTCATCCATCTTCTGTAGTGACGTTGGCACTTGTGGATTGGTTCATGGTGAAGGTGCACTTACTAACAAGTGTGAAAGGTATTGGGGATAAAAGGTAAATATGCTGTACATAGTTTTTACTATAAAAAGACACGACTGCCCCATGGGTGGGCAGAGTGCCTTTGGCTGCCTTGCTGGCCAGATCCCGGCTGGGCAGAGAGAAAAACTCTATAGATAAGAAATAATAAACAAGTCCGAAGACCGAATAACTGAAGAGTCCAGTGTCGTCCTTGAAACGCGCGCTGCCCCAGAACCATCCTACGCATGTCTGGCAGAGACAGACAGCCAACTGGACACACAGGCAGGCTGAGAGCACAGTCCTGCATCAAGCTCAGTTGCCTCTGCTGCCCATTCTGCCTTTGGCTTCTGTGCCCTGCAGGGAGAAAGCACCACCCAGAGACTGTGTGAGGGAAATAATTTATTTCCTTTTTCTTCAATGAAGATTTGTGAGATCCCGGCTAGAGTTGCCAGTGGGTTGGCTTCTTGCAGGGCTGGGAGGAATCCTGGGGGCTGGGGACGCTTCTCTTAACAGGGTGCAAGGGTCCCCATGGCAATTGGTGCCAGCCCAGGACAGGGGTGGAGGGGCTGAAGCTGCTGCCCTGGGCAGAGGGATCTGCCACTGTCACCACCTCCTGCATGGCTCCTCTTGGGGCTGGTCCCATTCCATGGGGACAGGCACAGGTGGGGGGCGGCTAGAACCCCCAGGGAAGGCAGCCTCCAAAGTGCCAGCTTCCTCCTCCACATCATAGACTTTGGGGCCATGGGCAGGAGCCCCCCTGCAGGAGCTGCTGGTCTGAGAGCTGCTGGTGCTGCTGGAGCTGGAGCTGGCACTGGCCACAGGGTCATTGTTCTCATCCCTGATGGCACCAGAGCGCAGCAGCCTCTGGGCCTCCTCGCTGCACTGGCCCACGATGATGCTGATGATGCCGTGCACCAGTGGAGCCGTGTGCTGCTCAAGGACAGGCTGCAGCCCCTGGACCAACGCCTCGGCGTTCAGCCCCTTGACGCACAGGTCGTGCAGGATGGAGCTCTCTGCGGCCTCAACCAGCCACCACCAGTGCCAGAATGTCCCCTCCAGCCTCTGGTGCAGCCAGGGCCGCACAGGCTCCAGCAGCTGCGGCTGTCCACGGAAAAGTCCGGCCCACACCTCGGGCAGGAGGCCACCCGGGAGCTCCAGCCCTGAGAGGCCCTGCTCAGCTGGGGACAGTGTCACCTGCAGAGCTGCTGGACAGGACGCCACAGGGCCGTGGGGGCAGTTCTCATCCAGGTGGCCGGGAGCTCTCCCTGCCTGGCCCGTGGCCGCTGGCAGCTGCTCAGGGGTGGTGTTGGCCGTGTCCAGATGCTCGTCTGCATGCTCAGAAAGCCTGACGGTCTCTATCGGTGTCCTGCACAGTGGGCACGAGGGATTTCTGTGTGCCCACCGCAGGATGCAGCCCAGGCAGAAGCGGTGGTGACAGGGCAGAGCAGAAGTGACATCCTTCTGAAAGTCCTGGCAGATGGGGCAGTCGCCGTCCATCTCTGTGGCCATTCCAGGAGTGATGGCTCTGGGACTGGCACTGAGATCCTGCAGGAACAGGCCCTGCCCAGCACCAGAGAGGCCTGGCTTGATCCTCTCGGCCTTGCTGCTCGCTCAGTAGAGTTCAGGCTGGAGCCAGAGTGGCCCTGCCAGTGTCTGAATGGAAGAACTGAGGGGCACAATGTCACAGTCCATCCCCCTGTCATGTCACAGCCCACTGCTCTCTGATACCCGCCTACAACCCCTGTGACAGCCCAAAAGGCATTCCAAGTCCTTAGAACCCCAAGATAAGCAATGAGGAAATATGAGGTCACAATGCCGTGCTCAGTGGTGTCACCATCTGCACTTCAGACTCTACCCTGTGACGGCACATCACGCCTTCCATCCCTGCAGGGACATGTTGTCAGAGAACAAAGGAAATACTGTTTCCTAGTTTCAATTTCTACATCTCCATGATGCTCTCCCTCAGCCACTGCATCACACGTCCTTGGCCCTGTCTCTATTCCCTGCTCCTGACACCTTGCCATGGTTTCCTGGGGACAGTCCTGGTATCTGTTCACAGGGCCTCTCATCTCTCTCCCTGGGAGAGGCCATCACATCCAGGCCTTTCACGCCAGGCCCTATACAAGCTTTTGTGCCTTTTGATTTAAGGTCAGAGTTTGTCCTCTCTGCAGCCCTGCTGGATTGAGAGAGATGGGCACAAGGACACTTAGCACCTGTGTTTAGTGCTGTGGGATGTTCAGCTTTGCTTGCTCAGCAGAATGGGTCCTGTCTAGAGGGGCTCCAAACCCAGGAAGGAATTCTCTCTGCCTTTTGTTTCAGCAGCAGTTCTTTCATCTGCTCAATGACAAGGCCAGGCCTCCTTCCTGGGAGCACTCCTGAGGTAACAAGGACACACTCCAAATGACAGCATGTGGGCCCCTGAACAAACGAAATCTGCAAATACACAAATGGTGCAACAGAGGTGCAGCGCAACTTCTCTCTTCCTGTGTTCCTGCCTTTGCTGAGTTGTCCTCCCTGCCTGAAACCTGAAGACTGGGAAGGGCACTGTGCCAGCAAGGGGCAGTCTGACACCTCACTGCTGACCAACCAAAAGCCCCTTTATATCACTCAAGCTACAGAACTGTGGGAGTAAATAAAAATGTGTCTGAATCTGCGCAACCAGGCCCCAAGCAGAGAGTCAGGGGCCTCTCTGCGTTATTGTGGGACAGTTCATGGAAATTGATCAACTGAGCAACAGGTGGAAGCCTGGCTGAGGACAAGGTTGGGTTTTTCAAAGACTGGGATGTTGCAGTTGAATGCCCAGTTCCAACACTGCTGCTGATCCCAAAATGGGAAATGCTTTTGAGGGACTAGAGGCCATGCACAGAGGTCCAGAGTGGAGCATTTGTACATCATTCTGTGTTGAGACCAGCTCTCCCTGCTGCCCACTCTGCCTTTGGCACCTGCTGCCCTGCAGGTGCTTGGCTGCAGCGGATTTCCCGTGGGAAAAGGTGTTGCCCACATGGCCCTGGGCTGTGCCCCTCAGGACACGGACATGGTGGGGCACAATGGCGAGGGCAAAGGCACCAGAAGGCTGAGGAAGCAATGCCCAGAGACTGTGTGAGGGAAATAATAATTTATTTCATTTTTCTTAAATAATTGCAAGGGCCCTTTAATTCTGCTGGTGGGGGGATCTCTTGCAGGTGGGGGCAGAGTCCTGGGGGTCAGAGGCCCTTCTCTTTGAGGGATGCCAAGGACCAGGGGACCCGGGCCTGCTGCTCTGGGCAGAGGGACCTGCCAACCTCACCACTTCCTGCTCTGGCTCCTCCTGGGGCTGGTCCTGTCCTGTGGGCATGGTGATACTTGCAGGGTGGCTGTGACCCCTTGGCTGGGCAGTGTCTCCTGTGATGGCTTCTTCCTCCTCCTCCATGGAGATGGCAAAACTGCTACTGGCTGGAATCCGCACCTGAGAGCTGGAGGAGCTGGAGCTGAGGTTGTTGGGGCTGGGGGAGCTGGAGCTGGAGCTGGAGGAGCTGGAGCTGGAGCTGGAAGAGCTGGAGGTGCTGCTGGCTGTTGGGCTGTCATCCTCATCTGTGGCAGCGTGAGAGCGCAGCAGACTTTGGGCCACTGAGCTGCAGTGTCTTACAATAATGTCAATGGTGTCCTGGACCAATGGCACTGTGTGTTCCTCCAGAACACCCTGCAAACTCTGGATCATGTGCTCCTGGTCTGGCCCATACACACAGAGCATGTACCGGATGCAGCTCTCTGCCAGCCACCACCGCTCCCCATACAAGGTCTCAGTCCTTTGGCGCAGCCAAGTCTGTACAGGACCCAGAAGTTCCCGTCGCCGACGGAAAAGCTGTGCCCAGACCTCAGGCAGGACACCACCGACAGCTCTGGCTGCTGTCCCCTGAGGAGAAGAGGGATGGGGCGGCACAGGGCCACGGGGGCTGTTCCCATCCTGGCCACTGGGAGCTCTCCCTGCCAAGCTTGTGGCTGCTGGCCGCTGCTCAGGGGCTGTGATGACGATCTCCAGAGACTCGCCTGTGTTGTCAGAAAACCTGACAGTCTCTATTGCTCTTCTGCAGAGTGGGCACACAGGATTTATCTGTGCCCACTGCAGGATGCAGCCGCGGCAGAAGTGGTGGCCACAGGGCTGAGCAGAAGCCACATCATCCCAGGTGTCCTGGCAGATGGCACAGTTGCCACCCATCTCTGTGGCCATACTTGGCCTGTGCAGCACATAGGGAGTGCTGAGGATCCGGAGCTGTTCTCTGTTGCTGGTGTCACACCCTGCAGGAGAGGGGAGAAAGGAATGGCCAGGCTGCTGGAGAAGGACATCTCCCAGCTCCCTGAGCCCCATGAAGGGATGTTTCTTTGGGTGGATGTTTTCCTCCACAGTTCACGCTCTGCTGCGAGCACCCACAGTGCCTGGCTGCCCCAGCTAGGCAGGACTGGGGAAACCCTGCTCGTTGCTCTGGGACTGGCACTGGGACCTGCCAAGAACAGGCAACACTCAGCACCAGAGAAACCTGGATCGATCCTCCACACCTCACAGTCACGCTCTGTAGGAGGTCAGGCCAGAGCCTGACTGGCCCCATCTCTGCCCATGCCTGTATTTAAGCAGTGAGGGACGGGATGTCACAATGGGCCTCTCGCTGATGTCACCCTCCATCAGCAGGTGATGTCCCCACCAGTGCATGTTGTCAAGAGAAAGATGAAAATATTTTTCTTGTTTTCAGCTTGTCCATGTTGCTCTGCCTTGGCCACCTGCATCATGTGTCCATGGCCATCTCTCATCCCTGCTCCTGACACCTCTCCAAGGTTTTCTGTGAGGAGCGGAGTGCTGGGACCAGTCAGCATGGACTGCCTGTGGCTGGATGATGCCTCCTCCTGTCACTGCCTTTCCCTAGGCAATGCTGGGATTTGGAGAACCTGGGTGCTGGCACCAGCCCTAGGTGAGAGTCTCCCACCCCTGTGGGTTGTGTCCCTGCTTCAGGCAGAAGCAGGAAGGAATGTTTTGCTCCAGCCCTATCCATTCCTGCTGGCACTTGCCCACAGCGCCAGATCCCTCTCCACTTCCCAAGTGTCTGTGTTTCTGGAGTGCAGTGCCTTTGTGCTCCTGCCCAGCAGGAGGAAGGAGCCTCAGGAAGGAGCTGGAGTAGCTGTCCCTCCAGAGTGGGGTACAAGGACCAGAGGAACCCTGTCATGACTCTGGAGAGCCCAGGACCCATCACCACGTGGGCCATGCTGTGCCATCATCCCCTCTTGCCTCTGGCTGTTGTCATCCCTGAGAGTCATCAGCCCAAGCAGTTCTTTCTTCACTTGGAACTAATTTCTCCTGGTTTGAGGCTTGGCTGGTGTCAGGCAAGGATGCTGTGTGCAACCACCACGTGGCTCTGCCTCAGTGTGCAGGGATCTCTCTTCAAACCTGTGCAAACGGAGGATGTCCATTGCCATACGTTTGTGCTTCACAATCCACACGTGTTGCAGTGTGTTGTAATGTCCTGCTTTAGACTTCCAGGTCACCTCCCAGGTGTGCCTATACCTCTCTCCCTTCCCCCTCGCCCTCTTGCTGAGTGAGTCCTGTCAATCAGGCTTAACATTCCAGGAAGGTCTTCGTGTGGTTGGTCAAGTTCAAAAGATTCCCCTATGCCCAGAGGTCATTGGCCTGTCTGAGACCCCTGAGACCCTGCCCCTCCCACCTGGTTGGTAGCTCACCTGCCCCTTCCCTCCCCCTCTCCCGGGAGCTTAAAAGGGTAATCAGACCATGTGCTTGTGATTCTGTTGGAGCTGTTGCCTGTGATTCAGACCTCTGTGACCAAGGAATAAAGCTCTGGATATAACCCTCCGGCAGAATCCGTCTCCTTCTTCCTCACCATTAGCCTGAAGCCTTCCCTTCTGAGGTAAACAGAGTTCCTAACAAGCCTGGATTTGTTCAGCTGCCCAGCTGCAACCACCAGCAAGCTAAAGGTGTCTCTGGGGTGATACACCACAGTTGCTGCCTTTGGCCTAGCAGCGAGGGTCAGACTGGCTCAGGCACAATCTACCTGGTAATATTGGGATTCTTATTCCAATACACATGGAAAAAGATGGAAGTTTGTGCATCAGTACTTCTTTGTGTTGTTATTAGGAGTAAGTGTCTGTCAAAGTATGCAGCTATATTCCTTTTCATTTGGAATTGGACTTTTAATGGTCTAAATATGCAGGCAGCAGCTGGGATTTCAGAGTACCAAGATATTCCCTCTTTCCTGGGGAAACTAAGGCCCCAGATACTCCAGGAGATGGACATTTCATGCTTTAAGAGGATTCTTGCCCAAGATTTCATCTTGAGTTCCTTTCCCATCTGTGCCCCAGAACATCCCCATGTTAACTCGCTGCCACGGTCACATTTCATTTCTTTTTCTCCCCTGTGCCATGTGCCCTGAAATGATGAAATGACAGAAAGGGTGGGGATGGAAGGGACCTTTAGAAATCATCTAGTCCAAGCCCTCTGCCATGGTCAGGGATTCCTTCCACCAGACTAGGTTCCTCAGTCCCTCACCCAACCTGACCCTGAACACTACCAGTGATGGGACATCCACAACATCCACGGGCATTCTGCTCCTGGCTTTCACTCGAGCAGAGGGATAGAATTCCCTCCCTTGACCTGATGGACATCCCCCTTTAGACACAGGTACAGAGGGGTTTTGGGCTGCAAGCACGCAGTGCCAGCTCATATCCAATGTTTCCTTCTCAAGGATCTCTCCCAGTCCTTCTCCACAGGGCTGCTCTCAATCCGTTCATCACCCCTGCTGTTTTGCTAAGTCCTGGAATATGCCTTTCTAAAGAGGAGGCACTGGGAAAAAAACTGTAGGTCTAAGGAAAGGAGGCTGAGCCAAGTGGTGGCATGGAAGTACAGGTGGGGTAGGCATTCCTCCTGGATGAGAGGAACGGTTTGCAGGTTTGGGGTGCAGAATGTAACATTAGGGGAAGGAGAAAAGGGCACAGAAATTCAGGCTTTCAGCAGCCGAGAGGTGGCACTATTAGAACCCGCAGCAGCTGCTGAAAGCCGTCTCTCCCCTTCAGGTTCTTGCTGTGTGGGAAGGTGCTGTGGGTTGCGGTGGCTGCACTGCCCCTTTGCTGGGAGGATGATCTGCACCAGGGGAGAGCACCAAGCTGCCATGGTGAGCAGAACATGCTCAGAGCATTGCAGTTCAGAGAATGGCACTGGCCCTGAAGGGCAAAAAGCTTGAAAACATAATTCTGTGCAACACGGTGGTACAAATTTTGTCTTCTAGAACATGCCCCCTTTTTGTATTCTGTAGATGAATGATCTGGGTTTTATGGATTACAGTGAGGTTTTTTCTTAAGGTTTTGGGAGAACTCTCAAGTTTATTTTTATTTGCATTTTACATCCAGCATTTATACAGATTTTTTTATTATTCTTTTTTTAAATACTTAGGGAACAAATATCCAATAACTTTTTTACTCCTTTTGGGATATTGTGATTGATATTCTTAGAAAGAAAACCTTGTTGAACAAGTGTAAAAACACAGAGAGAGGGAAAATAGCATAAAAGTCTTTTAAAACAGGGCATAGAACAAGGACTGTAGAACTGATTAATTCCTCCAAGGAAGACTTCTTGAAGAACTGCCAAGAGATTTTCTTAAATCAAGGGAAATGTGACCTGCAGCCATATAAACTACAGCCAAAGCAAATGAAAACCCTTTGGAAAAGAGGGAATTTTGCCAGGGACATCAGTCTGTCTGGATAACTGAGGGATGCCCATCAAACTTGCACTGCATTCCTCAATATTTGCAATGTCTTTTCTCCCAATTTCTGTGAAGTGAATAAGCAGCTGCAGCTGCTTTACCATTAACTTAAGCTCTTAGGGGAGTTTTTATTATTTTTGTAGCTGAGCAGGACTTGGGTTTCCCAAATCATCTACAAAGCAGAAAGGATCCACACAGTTACTTGTGCTAATGTTAATGAAGGGTTTCATGAAAGCAGGTGAATGAGAGCATTGCATTATAAAACTTCCATGTTCAAGAAAATACGAGTGCACTTAGAATAAAACATATGACAATAGCAAAGCATCAGAACAGGATATAAAGAAATGACTAGGCAGGAAGTGATGTAGGAAGAAAATAAGACATTTCTGATACATGTGCATGCATTTTTAAGCTAAAACAGAAAAAGAAAGGCAGAGATAACAAGGAATGAAGATTTTAAAATTGCACTGTGCAGGAGACACATTCAGTGTCTCTGTGTAAACACAGCTTAGAGATTCAGTTTGGAGTTGGAATAGACTAGAATCCATTCACCAAAGGTCTCTAGTGCACACGAGTGCAAATACTGAGGGAAAAAGGAGAAAAGTTTCATTTCTGAAGGCCATTTAGATTCCTGAAAGCATTGTCTGGAGATCTAAAAAGCTGAAGCCTCAGAGAATCTGAATCCAAAACATCCCCAAATGGATTGATAAGGTATTATGGTCACATCTCTGCTGCTTTCAGAGTCAATGAAATTGACAATGAGTGTCTGGAAATTGGGAATGCCCACCCATATTTTATCTCCATTAGTTTAAGAAAACCTTAATAAGGCACTTTAGGAATGAACGCTGACATTCTCACCCTGCTCTATTTACTTTACATTTGAATACAGGCTGGTAGAAGGAGAGATCTGGCTTCAATTTCTCCCCAAGTTGCCTGTTGCACTTTCAGGTTAGGAGTACATGTAAAATTCAGCTAATCACTCTCTCTATCCATGAATATTCCACTGCTGAACTGAGATAAAGAAACATCCTTTTTCTCTTGGTACTTTCCCAGGTGGTGCCTTAACTAACATGAGATTTGTATAAATCACACAGAAAACCACCAAAATTGCTGCAATTAACACTCAATTCCATGATAAAAGCTTCTGAGAAAAGGCTTGACAGGATCACTGAACAAACTCAAGGTTGGAAGAAAAACATGCATTTTAGCACTGATCAAGGGGAAAGAAAAAGAAATGCTGTAAAAATTCCAAGTGGAAGGTAAGGAGAAAGACAGGCAGCACAGGAAGAACAAGGCCCTGTTAGGTGACCTGTGGAAGGTAACTTTGTGCCCCAGCACTGTTAGAGGACGTTCCCTGTCATTGGTGCAAGCAGCTGGAGACATAAATACTGATTGATTTGGGGGCCACAGTCTTGGTAAGTGCAGAGGTGGTTCAATAACGTGACATGAGGGAGTTCCCTCAGAGCAACTGGGATGCCTGAAAGAAGTGAACAGCTCACTACAGCCTGGTCCACTCGGCTGCTTTTCCTTCTGACCTGTGACAGTGTTCACAGAGGTTTTCAGGTGAGGGAAGAGACGAGAATGTGGACTCTATGTTCAGAAGGCTTGATTTATTATTTTATTATATACATTACATTAAAACTATACTAAAAAGAATAGAAAGAAAAGTTTCATCTCAGAAGGCTAGCTAAGCTAAGAATAGAAAGGAATGAATAATAAAGCTTTGTGTCTCGGACAGAGAGTCCAAACTAACTGGGCTGGGATTGGCCATTAATTATAAACATCTAAGATGGGCCAATCACAGATGCACCTGTTGCATTCCACAGCAGCAGATAATCATTGTTTACATTTTGTTCTTGAAGCTTCTCAGCTTCTCAGGAAGAAAAATCTTAAGAAAGGATTTTTAATGAAAAGATGTCTGTGACACTGACCCTCCTGGGGAGGCTCTGACATTTCCTCTTCCCTGATGGAAGTGCAGCTGCTGCCAAGGGAAACGTCCCCATACTCACTCAGTGTTCCCTTTGCTTCCCAGATGTCCCATCGGCTGTTCCTGTCCAGGAGAGCTGCTCTGCATGGGAGGAAGAGACCACCTGGGAACATCAGCAGCTGCAATCCCTCCTGATCTAGTGCTGTTTATAGATGTGTAGAGTTAAACTCGGATAGTTACAAGTATAGGGATACTTACATACACTGACTGATATCTGTATAGGGATATTATGTATGTACATTGTTATATTGAAGCATGTATATTCATCTGTTTACATCTGTAGTTATATTTACATACTTGTGCAGCTCTGTAGCTGTGTAGTTCTATTGCTGGGGTTGTATGGATTTTTTTACTGGTCCATTGATATTTGTATATTTATATGTGTATATTTATATGTATATATTTATATGTGTGTATTATATACATCATATATGTAATGAAATACAAAATACATGTTTACATCTATATATTCTTAAGGATATATACATATTTACTTCTATTTAAATATATATGGAGTTGCATAGTTCTAAAATTCTATTAATTTAGTTCTGCACCTGAGATTCTTTAAAGAGGAATATTGATATTCCTGTATTCATATATGGGCCATACAGGTGTAGTAATATGTAAAAAATTTAACTGTTAAACTTCAATTCATTTTTGTGTATAGTGAGTTGTTGTAGAGAGTTGCAATAAATTATTTTTTAACTGAAGTTGATATTTGTATATATTTACAAAGCACGATCCTCACAATAAATTAGATTTTAAACTTAAATTGATATTTGCATGTTTATACATTGGCAACACAAATTTAAAACAAATTTCATTTTGAATTTAAGGGGTTTTTGCATATTTGTACATTACTAGTGCGGGTGTATCTGCAATAAATGGAATGATTCAACTGAAAGTGTAGATTTGTGCTATGTGGGATCTCAGTCTCTCAGAACTGGGATGCAGGGTGAACGAGACCACCCCTGGGGGGCTCGGGAGTCCTGGAATGTTGCCAGAAATGTCTGGTGGCTGGACTTTGATCCCACAGGGGAGATGACATCAGTATGAGGACAGGAGGATTTCACCGGGGTGAATGGTGAAGGGATAAGTTAATTGGAGTGTGAGATACAGGGTTTAAAATTTCTGTACAGGGGGGTCTAGAGAAGTAAGACGGAGGAATTGGGGCGTGCCCTTCTCCTCCTTCTTCTTCCTCTAGGCCTCCATTTTCTGTGGTGATGTTGGCACTTTGGGATTGGTCTTTACTAAAAGTGCACTGGTTAATAAGGGTAGAGGGTATTGGAGAAAAATGATAAATATTGTATACGTAACTCCGGGTATAAAGATAGGTGGCCGCCCCAGGGGCTCTCAGTGTGTGCCCATGGCTGACTGCTGAGCAGAACTCTGTCAGGCCAAGAGAAAATCTTTTAGATAAGCAATTAATAAACACCGAGACCGAGAAAAAATCTGAAGTTTCTTCTCGTCCTTTGGAACGCGGGCGACCCAAGGCCATCTTGGGCTTTTCCCAGACCATCTAAACAGCCCGAAAATCCGACAGTGCTACCCAAAGCCATGAGCAGATGTAAATGCTGGAGGATTTTGGCCATGCAAATCTCCAGCCATGCCCAGCACATGCCCCACCTGCACTCAGGCTGGGCAAGGGAAGCGCAGATTTGGGCTGACAGCAGAGCCCCACGTTGGCTCAGAACTCACTGCAGAGGCTGCTGAGAAAACTCTGGGGCTCCACTGAGCGCAGAATCCAAGCAAGAGCCACCCGGGGAGGACAAATCCACCCCCCATCCCACAGGCAGCTCTTTAGGAAGTGCTCCAAGTGTCCCTCTGAAGCTCATCCCAGAGACCAGAAGCCAGCAAGCATCCTGAGCCAGCTCTGCTGCCTTTGGCAGCACTTTGGCAAATGAGCTGCAGCAAGGGGGAGGCAGCAGAGACTGTGACTGCTGCAGGCTGGGGATGAAGGAAGGGCCATGGACACAAGTGCTGAGATGCTCCAAAATCCAGAAGGAGGCTGGAGAACTGGGAAGCAACAAGTCTGACAAGCATTGAAATGATGTGTAAAGTTTGTGTAAAGTTCCCTGAAGGAACTCCCAGGGAAATGGATGCTATAATAAGTAGTACCAGAATACATAAATGTAGTAACACTAGGAGATGGTCTGCATGACCCACAGGCAATGGCTTAGAAAAAGATCAAGTATATATTTTATTCATTACAATTATTAAAGTACCGATATTAAAATATATAATATGTAGTATATAAATGATAAATTACATATATCATAAATTCATATGTGCTGTGGTATATATTTTGATAAATATTTTTAATTCATACAGATTTTATATACTCCTCCAACTTGGGAGAGTGAATATTTACAACAGTGCAAAACCATCTGCCCACACAGCAGTCAGACCCCAGGTGTGTGCATGCACACCCACCCACTGTGCTTGCTCTTCTCAGCATCTGCTGTTTGCACAGAATTGGGATGAATTTCACGTGACAGAGCCACAAGTGGGATGTCCAGTTTGTCATGAACACTCACGTGGCAACAAACGACACAGAGCTTTCAAATCACATTATCACAGGTAATTTTATTTCTGCTGGGCACCAAAGAACTTTTAAAAGCACCAAAGACACAGAAAAGAGGTGGAAAACATTGGCATCATGGTACTGCTGGTATCCTCCTGGAGGAAAATCTGTCGGGTTTCTTAAGGTCATAGCTTTCCAAAAACTAGGAAAACTGCTCAGCACTGGCAGCCCAACTGTGAATGGTTTTCTTGACTTGGCAAAGCTAGGGTGTTAACAATGGACTCTATCCATTGTTCAAATCACCTGCCCTCACCTACAGACAAAAGCACCACCACCAGCAGCAGAAGCTACATCAGTCAATGTTCTCAAAAAGCTGTGTTAAATTTGGGAAAGGAAAGGAAAACACATCAGACACTGTGCATTAATGACAAGACTCTGAGGAACAGTTCCAAAGCAAAGGGCAGCAGCTTCTCTCTGGGGCACTCCTTGTGCTTTGTGCTCCAAGGCAGCTGGGCTGCCCTGGCTGCCCAGGACCCTGCGCTCTGTGGGCTCTGCAGAGCTGCACAGCAGGGAGGCAGCTTCGGGCACCTCAGCCCCTGGGCAGGAGTGGCTGCTTGCTCTGGAGGGCTGCCTGGGGGCAAAAGCAGGGTGCTGGCCTTCTGCTCTTGGCCCTAGCCTGGCCTTTCAGGGCTAATCCTGTTCCCTGTCTCAAATGTGCTAAAGACAGACTTGTTTGTTTCCAGCTCTGCACAGGTGTGATTTGCACCACAAAATACCAAAGGACTAAGGCCTGAACAACAGACCCTGATGGAAGCCTCAACAACAGGACCTGAGCCAAAGCTGCCCTCTAGAAGACCTTTCCAAACCAATGTTCTATGTACCTGCTCCTTAACCAAGTATTACTATCAAAAGGATTCTTGCATCCATTTACTGGTGAAACATGTCTTCACCTTTCTGCATGAGGAAAATGGACAAGGCCACACCTGGCCTTGGTTCCTCCTTGAGCCCTGGGCAGGCTCGGGGAGAAAACAAAGAGGAGAATGAAACCAGCTGTCCCCCCAGCAGAAGCTCTGGCACATTGCTTGTCCAGCGCTATCAGAGCCGGGCTACTCTCACAGCGCACTCGGAAGCCTCGTGGCCGGCAAAGGTGGAAGCACCGCAGGATTTCCCGGTTCCTGGCCATGGCTCTGCAGGGCTTGGCTGGGACAGCTTCCCCCAGCTGATGTACAGCTCTGGATGAAGGGGAAAGCATTGGGGTACCTGATGATGTATCTTCCTTAATTACTGGAGGCACCCTTTTGTAATAATGCTGAAGTGCATTGCTTAGCTTATCCCTTCCTGACTCTTTTTTGCACTTCTGCATTAGAGTAAATTACATCGTTCCTTCAGCTGTGTCTGCATCTCTGACCCTCCCCACCACCGAAACAAACACACAGCCAGTTTAGCAGCAGACCTGCCTCTCTGCCAGCCCATCTCTTGGCTAACACCCCAATGGCCATCTCCACAAATGAAATTCCCACTTTGCAGCTTCCTTTTCTGCAGGCCAGTGAGAAAAGGAGTCATTCCCAATTCTGGACACCTCCAAAAACCAACTGCTTTCAGCAGTCACAACCCTGAAATAGAAGAACTTGAGAAGGGAGCAGTTTGAAATACAACTGCTTCAGAGTTTAAACCTGCCTTTATCAAATGAGCACACACCAGCCTGTCCCAAAGGGAAACCAGGCAGGAAAGAGAAGCTCCTCTCCCACAACAGCAAGCTCTGTGCTTCCTTCTGTTCCAGCTGGAGAGTGGAGGTCGTGGGCTACACCTCACTTTGGGAAGGAGCCCTGGGAATTAGCCTGATCTGGGAGGGCACCAAAAGGAATTCCACAAAAAGTAGAAAAAGATTCTCTGGAGACAAAAGATGATGACAATATTTCTGGAGGAAAAAAAAAAAAAAAAAAGAATAATTAAAGCATTTCAAGAAGTGCCCAGACTGAAATCTGTTTGCCAATACAACAACCCCAAAGTCTCTGTGTTGTGTCAGGAAGCTCAGCAATGAACCTGCAAGGCTTGGATAAACATCACTGGTGTCCGTCCCCCAGAGCACAAGCAGCTCCCCAACAAGACTTCTAGACTAAGGGACAAAGCTTCTCCCTTCAGCTCCTCACAGCAGCTCTAGGGAGTCTCTCTCCATTGCAAGATCTCCTTTGTCAGTCTACAGTGACAAGAGTTGGCTGCAGGAAGCATTTGCATTGGAGCTCTCCCCAGATGGGGGAAAGAAAAAGAAGAGGTGATTCCTGAGGAAAGAAAAAGGCAACGCTGTTTGGGAAGACACCAACGTGAGTTCACTACAACTCTAGGCCAGAAATCCTTTGAAGAAAGCAACATCCATCCATGGGGCAGCACTTTAGCTTTGATGACAATGCTGACAAAATTGCTGCCCCTTCCTGCTGCTGTAGCTGACTCCAAATCATGAGAAATGTACCAACTCTGCCAAAGACGGGCAGACATGGTGAGATACAACCAGCTAGTCTGCTGAAAAGGAGACCAAATGAATGTTTTCTAATCACACCTTTTCATCCGTTCGCCAGCCAAGATAGAGCAATGTCCTTCCTCTCTGTCACCGATGGTTACCCAAGCACGGGATGCAGCCTAGGGACAGAGACTGTCACTGCTCCCAGTGCCTTGCCCTGCCCTTCCGTGCCTGTCCTCCCCTTCCCTGTCCTGCTGGAACCTGCTGTGCGCCGTGCCGAGCCGAGCCGAGCCGAGCCGAGCCCGGCCAGCCCGGAGCCGCCCCGCCCGCCCTGTGCCCGCAGCCCCGGCTCTGCCACGCTCGTCCCCGCCAAGGCCGGCCCGCGCTGGGGCCGCGCGCTCCGCAGCGCCCCCCTCAGGCCGCGCGCCGCCGGCGCAGCGGCGGCCGTTGCGCTGCGGGCGTTGTGGCCACAGTCGGCGATCGACGCCATGGCGGAGCTGCCGCTGCCCGCCGGGCTCAGCTCCAGCACCTTCCCCGCCAAGCTGTGGCGCCTGGTGAACAGCCCCCGCGTCCGCTCCGTGCGCTGGGACAGCCGAGCCCAGGGATTGCTCATCGATCGCTCCCTCTTCGAGCAGGAGCTGCTTAGCTCCGGCGACGCCCACGGGGCGGGCACTGAGGGGGCGGTACCAGCCCCCGACTCTTTCCAAGCCACGCACTTCGGCAGCTTCGTGCGGCAGCTGAACCTCTACGGCTTTCACAGGGTGCCGGGCTGGGTTGGCTCGGATGAGCCGGGCGATGCCGGGGGCTGGCTCCACTTCAGGAACCCCAACTTTCGTCGCGACCGCCCCGACCTCCTGCTCCGCATCAAGCGCCTGACCAGGGCCAACAGGCAGCGGCTGGCAGCGGGGCTGGAGGTGCGCAGCCGCCAGCCCAGCCGCTTCCAGCAGCTGCACACGGAGCGGGCGGTGCCCTCCTTCCCCGCCGGGCAGCCGCCCAGAGCCGGTGAGACGGGGTGGGAGCTGCGGGCGAGACGGTGGCGTGGGCTGCGGCCGTGGGCACTGCCCGGCGGGGCAGGAGCGGGCCCTGCCCGTGCTGGGGCTGCTCAGCGCAGCTGCCCCGCCTGGCACAGGGGCTGTCCTTGGGCAAGGCAGCTGTGCCGGCAGGGCCCGGGAGCTGTGCCGGCTCTGCCGGGCTGCCGGGGCTGCGGGACAGTCCCGCCGCGGCTGCGCTCACCACAGCCTGGCCCGCTCGGCTGCAGCTGGCCCAGCCGTGCGCCGTGGCTGGCGCTGCTCCTTGCCCTGCCCTGGGATGCTTGGGGGGCTCTCTGAGTGCGTGTGAGCCGAGGGCTTGGGCCCAGCTGGAGGGAGCCTCCTGTCCCTCCGGGGCAGCGGGGAAAAGACCTGCCAGTTGGGTTTCTGGCAGTTGCCTCCTGCCAGGGTAAGACAGTTTTCCCAGACAGTTGAATGAATAGGTGAGAGCTCAGTAGGTGAGTATCTGCTAGCTGAATAGCTCCAGAACATGTGGGGGTTTTTGTCTTTTACTTTCTCACTGTGCTTGGGAGGATGGGAGCTTTTGTTTTCCCTGACAGAAGTACAGTTGCTTCCAAGGGAAAACACACCTAAAGACCAATAGTGACCCAGCCTTCCCTTTGCTTCCTTTCTTCTTCTCTCACTGATACACAGTGCTTTCATACCAAGACCTCGCTGCTGCCTCATCTGAGGGTTTAGAGCTGCCTCCAGGCCCTTCCAGGCTAAGTGCAGCTGCTCAGGACTCTGAGGTTTTCCTAACATCTCCCAAGAAAATCTTTGCCTCATCTGGACTTCTTGGGGTTTCATCCGAGGAACCAGGCACAGGCAAATTTCATCTCAACTGTGAGCTCATCATTCCACTGGTTCCCATGGAGCTTAAATGCCAACCTGAGCTCATCATTCCGCTGGTTCCTGTAGACCATCACAACCCTTCCATGGCCTCTCCAGAGAGGAGCAGCTGCCCATCTTCAGAGCAGCAGTTGCCAGCCCGCAGCCCATCAGGTAGGGAAAGAGCTTCTACCTTTGCTTTCCAAGCAGGTCCTGGTTAATGACCTTTTAAAGTGCTTTCCTGCAGTGCTCTATCATGGATAGATTGCAGATGAGAATCAGGTAGAAGGTGTCAAGTCGCCTAGGAAGGGGGACCTTGAAAACAGAAAGATTCTCTGCCTGATTTTCCTGCCCTTGCTGCAGATTTGGAGGGTGTTCTGGGCATTTGGCAGACAGCCTCTGTAGGGGTACAAGGGCAACGTGAAAGATATTGCCTAACAAGTGGTCAGTGTTAGGTGCACTCTCCTCTTTCTTTGAATGAAGCCAAACTAGGACCCTGATAGGATACTGCAGATGTTTAAGACTGTCTGCCCTGCAAATCAAGCCGTGCCATTGAAATGAGCTCTGTGCGCCCTACAACAGCTGCAGCTGCAGAATATTGCCTCACCCTCAAGTTTGTTTTTAGAATAAACTCACAGTACAAGTTTAGCATGCATGTCTGCAGGTCTTGGCTCTTCCTGGGTGAATCCATTTTTTGTGATCTTTTGTGATTATGAGAAACCAAATGTAGCCAAATCCCAAAGCTGCTGGGAAAATGCAAAAAGCTGTGATTATAAGGTGTTTCTGTGTGTCTATATCAGATTTCCAGTCCATGCTTTAATCTATGTACATATCAATTAGCATAAATATTTTTAAGAGGAAGAACTCACTCCTCCAATCTCCTGGGAAGTCTGAATACATTTCTGGAATGGAGGTTGCTGTGTGCTTCCTGTGATGTTTGATGCAAGGCAGCACTAGAGCTCTGCGTCCCAAAGACACATTGTGGAGCCTGACCAATGTGTTTGGACTCTTGCAGCCATCCCAGACACTTCAGCCCCCAGCACTCCAGCTGGCAGTGCAGGTTGTGCAGCATGGACAGCCCCCAGCTGGCTGTGGAATACTCCTGGGGAAGAGGAATTGCCACCACCGGATCTGGACATGGTGCTTGAGACGCTGGAGGAGATGTTTTCTCCCTCTGCTCAGGTAACTGCATTGGACAGGGAAGAAAGGGGCTGGACTGAGAGCTTGTGAATGTTGCATGGCTGAGAAGGAAAAGCTTCTTGAGTTCAGCTGTGAATGGACAAGGAAGGCTTTGCTTGCTGAAAGAAGATTTCGAGAAGAAGAGGGAATGAAAAAGAGGGATCGCCCTTAAATGAGGATGAAAGGTGTTCACCGGGTTTGGTTGCTCCTACTGGGAAGAATCCCTGGTGCAGGGGCATTTGTGGTGAGGAGGTGGAAGCTTTGTAGGTTCTAAGAGGCTTTGTTTGCTGGGAAAGAGGAGAAAAAAAAAAGCTTTCTTGTTCTCTCAGTAAGCTGCTGCCTGCAGTCCAGTTTCCATTGGGAAATCCTCAGCTGGGCAAACTGGCCAGTCGTGCTGTCCATGCTGCAGAGCTCAGTCCCCTTGCTCTTGGGCATCTCTGTGGGAAGAGATGTGTGTTCCCATGCTGTCCCTGCCAAGGTGCAGCCTGGATGAGACTGCTGTGCTCAGGGCAGTGGAGGGAAGAGCACATCCCTGTGCCAGGAGCTGGCAGGACGACTCCTTAGCAGCCATTCCATGCGTTCATTGTCACCCCCATGTTCAATACTGTCACTGTCAGCTTTGACAGCTTTTGGACTGTGTTTGAGAAGTCAAATTGTTTTGACTGTTGAAGGGCTTTGGGGCCCAGAGTTCTTGTTAGGAACAAGGGATCAAGTGTGTGAGCCATGGAGGTGCTGGACCAGGTGTTTTGTGTAAGTGATGAGAAGGGTTTCTTCCTTTCTGTTTCTCTTTCAAGGGGAATATTAATGTTGCCCCTGAGTCTTCAGGAGGGGAGCCTGTGGACAGAGCTGCAGCAGAGGGAGCTTTGCCTGGCACCAAGAGCTGCAGGAACAATTCCCAGGAGCCCGAGGAGCTTGGTAAGGACAGAGCCCACACTGGTTTAGAGAGGGGTGAGATGGCTGCTCTGAGCCTGCCTCCGGCAGGAAGGGAGATGAGAAGGGTTGAGTTCCTGTCTGCAGGCTTGGTGCTTCCTGGTGCCTTGAGTTCAAATCCTGCATGGGCACAACCTGCCTGAGCCCTGCCCCCCACGCTTCTCCAGAGGCTCTGACCCTGAGTCCTCTGCTGGGGCAAGAGAGCAGGGAATAAACCTGACCTTGTGGGAGTTGTGTCACCAAGCCGGGTATCCCAGTTTTGTGCTGATGTCCATGGATAAGTTTGCTGCAGGATGTTAGTGAGCTGGAGGCAACACTGAGTGACTCTTGAAGCAAGAGAGGAAAAGCCCAGCAAACAGTGAATGTAGAAGTCGAAGCTTTTTGTCTCCAAGCATTAAATCAATGCAGTACCACCAGTCTGCTGATAGCTGTAGTGAGATACATTAAAAATACAAGCAGCAGAAGATCTGAGGCCAAGGAAATCATTAGTCACAAATCCAGTAGCTCAAGGAAAAACTGAAATTACTCCAACTTAGGGAGAACTAAAGGAGAGAGAGAGCACTTTCGATCTGCATTCTTGAGCAAAGCTGGTGCAGCCTGCAGGCCTGGTAGGGAGCTCTTTCCTCCCAGCTGTTAATCCCAGAGCTGGTGGTTGTTTTGGAGGAGCTGTTGCTCACTGCAAAGGGCAGGTTGTAGATGACAGAGAACGGTGCTGGTTCATGACTCAGCTCCCAGCACATTTCAGCTTCAGCCATTTCAGTGAGGACTGAGGTCTCTCTGTCAGCACAGAGAAAGAACAAGGCTGGGCTTCTTTGTGGCAGCTGGGACTGTCTGTGTTTCAGGCTGTCCTGGGGGCCCTTTGCACTGCAAGAGCTTTGAGTTTACTGGGATACTTCAAAACTTCAGAAGTTTGAAAACTGGGAAGGATTCTGGCTCTTTGAAGAGCAGGTCTGAAATTGCCAAGTGAGAATCTGTCTTTTAAGCTATCTTTTACAGTCTTTGGTAAATGGAAAATTTCTTCAAAATGATAAGATGCACAGAGGCCAATACTGACCCAATGTTCCCTTTGTTTCCCAGATATCCACCTGATCTACCTTGCCAGGAGGGCTGCCTTGCGTGAGAAGAAAAATCAGAGGGAGAGCCTGTGATCATCGGGCAAGTGGAATCTCTCCATTTATACATAGATTTATAGATGCCTATAGTTCTATTTATATATCCACATAGTTATATTTATAACTTTATAGACATGTGTTAATATATGCATATATATATATCTATATACTTAAATCTATGTATCTTGTTATAGATGAGATAAAATTATATGTATAGGTATGTAGTTACATTTATAGATTTTCAAATGTACATTCATTTATTTATAGAGTAATAATTACATATATATATATTTAGATATTTATATTTATAAATCTGCATAGTTATGTAGTTAGAGTTATATGGATTTTTAGATGGATAGGTTGATGTTTGTTATAAATCTGCATAGTTATGTAGTTAGAGTTACATGGATTTTTAGATGGATAGATTACTGTTTGTGTAGGTACATGTGCCTAGGCTGCATCTTTACCTCTTTCCCCCTCGGCTGCCTTTTTCACCTCTTGCTTTTCCCCCGGTGTCCCCTGTCCCTGTGCTGGGTCCGAGCTGGCGGCCGGGCCGGCCAGAGCAGCACTTCCAGCCCCGGCTGTCCCTGGAGCGGTGGGAGCTGCCGCTGGCCCCAGGCACTGTCCCCTGAGGAGCTGCTGAAGGACGGTGAGACTGAGGGGGCTGAGGGGGCGGTGGCGCCCAAAGGACGGTGACCCTGAGCTGCTGCTGGGGCTGAGGGCTGTGGGGCAGCCGAGGGCCATGGTGGCACTGAGGTGACAGGGAAGTGGCACAGGCTGATGGGGTGGCGGGTCTCAGGGGACGGAATGGCTCAGAAGGGACTGAGGGGGATGAGAGGACTGTGAGGGGCTGGAAGAAACTGAAGGGGGCTGGGGCTTCACCGAGAGCATGGCAGGGCTTAGGGGATGGAGCGGGGGGCAGCAGGGAGCACAGAGGGCTCTGGGACTGCAGCTCTGTCAGGCCTTGGAAGCAATTCCAGAGCCTCCACTTTTGCCCCAGCTGCAAGGAAGACCTTGAGGACAGCCATAGAGTGACGGGAGGCAGCCGGGAGGAGCTGAAGGCCAGCAGCAAGAGCAGCGAACGGGGACCTGTTGCTGCCAGCCTGGAGAGAGCCCGGGTGAGGCCACAGGCCCGGGCAGGCAGGCTGGGGCTGAGGCTGCCGTGGGCTGCGGCCGTGGGCACTGCCCGGCGGGGCAGGAGCGGGCCCTGCCCGTGCTAGGGCTGCTCAGCGCAGCTGCCCCGCCTGGCACAGGGGCTGTCCTTGGGCAAGGCAGCTGTGCCGGCAGGGCCCGGGAGCTGTGCCGGCTCTGCCGGGCTGCCGGGGCTGCGGGACAGTCCCGCCGCGGCTGCGCTCACCACAGCCTGGCCCGCTCGGCTGCTTTCTCTTTCCGACCCTCCTGGGGAGGCTCTGACATTTCCTCTTCCCTGATGGAAGTGCAGCTGCTGCCAAGGGAAACGTCCCCATACTCACTCAGTGTTCCCTTTGCTTCCCAGATGTCCCATCTGCTGTCGCTGTCCAGGAGAGCTGCTCTGCATGGGAGGAGGAGACCAAGGGAGAGGCTTGGAAGATGGGGCAGCTGGGATCCCTCTGCTTGGAGCTCTGTTTATAGATGTTTGGACTTACACCTAGACAGGGATAATTATATGGATATGTACATGTATGTTCCTATTTGTATAGGAATATTTCTATATGAATGTTGGTATATTTATGGATGTATTATATATATGTATGCATATATATACATATGTGTTTGTAATTACTTACATGTGTATATATGTATCATATGTATCTATGTATACATGTATGTTGCTATATCTCTGTTTAGTTCTATTTCCTAGGTTTACAGCTGTGTAGGTGTCTTTGTATTGATGCAGTTATAGGTATATGTTTCTTTAAATAGGTATAATGGAATTTGTATTGGTTGATATGTCTCTTTTTGTATTTTTTTAATGTAGATTGATCTTCTCTCTATTTAATGTTATTTACGTATGTGTCTAGATGTATAGATATATTTTTGCATTGATACAATTTGGTGGATATTTAGTTTGGTGATATTTGTATATTTATAGATAGGTTTGTTTTATATATCTACTGATATCTATATTGTATGTAATATGTGATGTTTTATCTATATTTACATCTCTAGATTTTTATACTTGTATTTATATATATCTTCATATATGTATGTTTTTAATTCAATTTCAACATGTATAGAGTGGTATAGTTGTGTAATTCTATAAATTGAATTTGTATTGTAGGTCTTTTTAGAGAGGGAATGTGTATTTTTGTATTTATGTGTGGGATGTACATTTGTAGTAATAGGTAATAAATTAAGTCCTTAAACACTTAATTGATCTTTGTGTATAGTGAGTTGTTGTAGATTTTGGCAATAAATAAGTTTTTCTTACCTGAAGTTGGTATTTGTAGATCTTTACACAGACTGGTTGTAATAATCTAATAAATTCCTGGTTTTTAATTTAAACTGAGATTTGTATTGTTCTGTATTGTCAGTGTGGGTGTAGCAATTTGTAATAAATAACATTTTCTAACTGAAATTGATTCTCATGTATTTGTGGATCAGCAGTGTGGCTGTAGCAATCTGCAAGAAATGCCATTTGTCAGCTGCAATGAGTGTTCTGTGATTTGTGCTACCCAAAGCCATGAGCAGATGTAAATGCTGGAGGATTTTGGCCATGCAAATCTCCAGCCATGCCCAGCACATGCCCCACCTGCACTCAGGCTGGGCAAGGGAAGCGCAGATTTGGGCTGACAGCAGAGCCCCACGTTGGCTCAGAACTCACTGCAGAGGCTGCTGAGAAAACTCCGAGACTCTGCTGAGAGCACAACTCCTCTGTGTATATGCAGATAATTCAGTCCATGTTTGGTTCTTTACATACAGACACACACAGATATATGTAGGCAGCGCTTAGAGAAACCTGTAACATACTCAATTATGGGAGCTGAAATGCATTTTTCTCTGTTTATATAAAGGGTCAGCAGAGTTGTGCCATTCTGTAGCCATCCTGTAACAGGCAGTGATCACTGTGTCTAAGCAGTGAAGTTGTAGCAATCCATAATGAATTTCCCTTTTAAACTGAGATTACCTTTGGGGCACTTCTCATTTCCATGATGAGTTACCACATCAATGTTTGTCCCTGTTTCTTCACTGATCCTGAAGCTCTGGCGAGTGTAGGACAGGCCCTGACACCCAGTTCCTCACAGGCCTGTCCAGCTGTGGGCAATAGACCTGTCTTGTCTGTGAAACATCCATCTGAGGTTATTTGTCTGAGAGCCGTGTCCATATCTAGAACCCCCTCAGGCAGCACCGTGGCTGGGGAGGGGAAAAATGTAAGAGGATTCTGGCATTTATTCCTTTTTAACACGTATTTGCACTCAGCTGTAGCCTCAACTTAGTAAGGAAAAGGACAGACTTTCTTTAGTCATGCAGTGTGGGATAAACGGTGTGGGAACAGCCACAAGCCAAGCTGCAGGAGCAGCTTCTTCTTGGTCTTAACAGGACATTGTGTACAGGAAAGCACCACCACCTTAATGATTCACCTCTTAGGTAAAGCCACAATGGTTCACCATGTAAAACCAACTGGGGATGGAAATAACGAATGTCCCTGGGCTGGGGCAGAAGCCTGGGAGTCAAACACTTGGAAAAAGAGACCTGGCAAAGCCAGCCCAAGGCACAGGCACGCATTTGGCTCCGGGCAAGAGGGAGCTTGTACTGCCAGCACGGGAAGGGACTCCAGGCAGAGGAGCTGGCCCGCAGCAGGGAGCAGCTCCTGCTGTCAGGACTCACAGGACGCAGGAGCAGCGGGCACATGGCAGATGGACAGCAGAGCCACTCCTGAGCCGCCAAGGTGACCCCTCCTGGGGCTGCAGTCACAGCGCAGTCACCTGTCCTGCACGCTCCCTTTGGCTTCTTGAGCTCCAACCTGTGTTGGCGTTTTTCCTTTTCATGAACGGGACGGGATTGCTGGGGTACATTACTTGAGCTTTATTAGCAGCATCAGCCTCGTTACATGGCTGAGAAAATAGGAACATGGCAAAGCTCACGTACAGCCAGCAGCAGCCAAAGATTTCTTTGTTAGAGCATCTTAAAAACTTTTTAGCCAATAGCATATTGCTAAAGCTTACAGACAGTTGTTTTAACTGATTACTAAAAGTACACACACACCTGCTGCACACAGTGCTTGTCTTCTTTCTATTAAGAATATACAATATTCCATTTTAAGCTTAAAACCTTCTACGATCTTGCTAAGCATATTTTCCTGCAGTCTTAAGGTCTATCTTAGCCAAGCCTAAGACTCAAGTTATTGTTTAATGTCCTCGCTTGGTGTACTATTGTAACTTTTTCTACTTTCAGAGTTTGCAGCTAACTCTAAGTTACTTGGCTCTTTCTGTTTCTTTTCCAGCTTTCTAAAAATCTTCTTAACTTTACTAATTCCTACACAACTCACTGCAGAAAGTAGACCTGATTATAAATTACAGCAATTATAAGACCTCAGAACTAGTTGGCCACTGCTAATAGTGGATTTTCAATTTCTTTTACTATCTCTGTATTAAGTATCATCTGTGCTTCCAAAAGTAGTGCTCCAAATTTAGAACCATGCATTCTCTCCTTTAACAGATATATACATATACATATACATATACATATACATATACATATACATACATATACATATATATATACACATATATTTATATGTTTGTAATTTTATATGTTTGAAACATCTGTGTGAAGAAAGCATAACCTTAAGAATGTGTACTTGTTTTATAGCAGCATGTTTCCACAGAAATTTATTTCAAATTCTTTTCTGAGGTACCTATAGTATAAAGACACTTTGCTAAAGCTATTAAGGATGAGAATTGCAGGGCTGGTTTAAAATCTAATCCAAAATCTTTTTCATTCTGTCCAATATTTCCATTAAATCTGATTAAAGCCCAAGATTAAAATACTAGAATTCTATTTTCTTCTCTTTTCCCCCTAGGAAACAAGGCATGTGTATACTTTTGATTTTTAATTTAAAGACAGTAATCCACTGGACTGACTGATACCTTGGAACTTCTTTATCATTTAAACTACCCATGGTTCTCAGGAATATCACCAGCTGGGGCTCTATGTACAAATAATGAATGGGACGAGACTGCTGAGGAACACACCTTGAGCTGTTTTATTTTTCAGCACCAGTCTCAATACACGGTTATGACAATGGGAAGACGCCATCAGCTCAGATCCCAAAGAGCAGACCAAAAACTTAGTGCTACAACTTACTTTAAAAGTTTTTTGACCAATCACACAAAGCAAAAGCACATTGACAGTAGTTCTACCCAACCACTGTAAGCACACATTAAAACAAGCTTGTTAAAACAAGACTTGCTTATTTCAAATAGAATACCTGACCTGCTTACCTGCTTGTAAGCCTTAAAACACAATGCACAAAACTCCATCATTAAGCTTAGAAGTTCCTAATATCTTGCTAGACATACTTTTCTGCAGCTTAAGTCAATCTGAACAAGCAGCAAATAGAACAATCTAAACCATTGTTCTATTTGTCCTTACTTTTCTACTTTTTACATAATTTTTCTGCTGACCTATCTCATGGCTACTGCTGAGATCTAATCAAAGTTCTGCTGTCTCTGAGGCCTGCCTTTTGCAGCTTTCCCAAAACTTTCTGATTTTATAAATTCCCATAACTTTTGCCTAAGTTTTTGTCTTTTCTCTTCTAGGTTGCTCCAAGATTGTATATGAAGGCTTGTCAAGTCTCTAAAAAATCAGGTATCTAGAATTTAGTTCTGTGGTCTCAGCACAGCCACCTAATACTGTTTTAAATGTAAAATGTCCATAAAGAGCCTACAGATACCACCCAAGACCTGCAGAACACTCATGTCCTTTTGGACAGGCAAATAAAACATGGCATCTCCCCTTAAAAATGCTCTCAAACACGCTTAGGCAGCTACATAAAGTTTCTGTAGTTGGACTGCATGGTATTTGCAGTCATTACTTCCCCCAGTAAAAATGAGGTGCATTACAGTTGATATTTAATAATTTCAGGCTGTACTTTAGTTTCCCATGTACCTGTGCCTCCATGGGAGCTGGGTGTCCAAACTGCCTGTAGAGCTGGTGGAGATCTCATCCTTGGTTCAGGTGCCTTCAAGAGGGCACCTTGATCAATTTAATCGACCTGTGGGATCTATTGTGCCTCATTTGCTGCTCCAGAAGAAAAAGGGTCTCCCATACAGACATGGACCCTACAGACATGGGGTGCAGGGCAGGGGTCTTGGGTACAGGAGATGAGCTCCTGAGGTGGAAGGTACACTCATCTTCTTTAGATAGATAGATAGATAGATAGATAGATAGATAGATAGATAGATAGATAGATAGATAGATAGATGTGAAAATCTAGCCCAGCTTGGAGGCATGAGGGGCTGCAGGAGATTTTGGCAGCTGTAGACGTGCTCAGCTGGCTCTTCTGCTCCTAACTCCCAGGGTAAAACCAGGAGGCTTTGTTGAGGAGGTCTCTTTTGATGGGAACACAGCTTCATGGAGGGCACTGACTCTAGGAGTCTGACTTTTGAAACAAATTAATCCTTTGCTGAATGACTGTGATATTTGGCAGATATGAATAACTATAGTGAAATTCATTTAAGGGGAGGGTGACACATGTATGTGACATAGCAATAAAAAAACAAAAAACCACACAAGTGGGATGCACTTTCTGACTCTTTGCTGTGAGCTGTCAGCATTTTTGTCCTTACTCGTGTAAGGACAAAAATTTCAATGCTAGAAGAATAGAAAGGAGAACAGCAAATTCAATTTTAAGAGTGGTGTGAAATACAAAATAAGACTTACAGAGAGCAGAGGAATGGTTGTGATTTATAAGCACGTATCTCACTTTAATTGGAGAAAACAGAGACTGATTACAAAGCATATACAGATCAGTTTAATGTTTTCTCTGTCATCTTTTCACAAAGTATGCAGCTTCCAGCCCACTGCAGGCAGCAAGAATCCTTTCACTGACCTGAACAGGACAAACTGTCTATCATAATAAAAGGTACTTATGCATGGATATTTTTTAAAGATGTGATAGCCAGTCTTGTCTTTTTTTACATTTATTCTGGTTTTTCTATCATTCCTTTCAGTTAGTGACTTACCAGCAGACTTCAGATGCCTTCAGAAATTGCTTGACATGGTTTGGCACTATTTGATTCTGCCTGTATTTAACATCACTCTTTGGAAAGTATTAACTGTACTTCATGCTTTTCCTTACTTTCTTTGTACAGTCTTACTTAAAAATAAATGTGAGGAAAATATACATGAAAATGTGTACAACTTGAAATAAAAGTTACAGAGTCGTAGCCATTCAGTGTATCAAATGGGTTAATAGTTGTAATGTGTGTTTCTGTGTTTTTATTCTCAACTCTACTCTAAGTTTCCTTCTGATCCCTATATTGCTTCATTGACTTCTCTAAAGTGCAACCTCCTCAGGCAGGTCTAGGGAATTCCTCAATGTAAATATTCTTTTTCTTTTTGGAAAACCAACATTTTTTCTTACCTGCAAATCACAGATCAAATCAGGAGAGGATGTTTTTCCAGTATCCCTTAACTGCTTTATTAAACACCGCTCAGAGTATGGAAGGATTACCATCTAACACATGAAATGCATGTTGGTCCCTTCAGGCTTTACTCACTTTGCAGCTCTTGAGGCTTAGAGAGGGATTCTCCACCAGTTCCTGAGGAAAGCAGCTCTTGACCACACCACCTGCCAGACCAAACAGCACTGTGTAAAATCATGTTCTCTTTGTGTGTTTGGTACATCTGCTTCCTCTGGAAGACAAAAGTAAAAACTTATCTTTTAAGAGTTAAACTATAATAGAACTGAAGAGTTGTTTATATTGTTTATTGCTACTTTTACCCATTCATTCAGGATGGTAAGAGGAACGACTTGGAGCTACTTGAGAGCATTCAGCTGTTTATTGCAACTTGCAGAATGAGTCGAGAGATGAGAGAGCAAATGTGTTTATGCACACAGACAGGTACAACATGCCTTTGCTGCATTTTGTAACTTAACAACTCAGCTTACAATTATTTCCTGTTATATATTTTTAGTCTGTGTTTAATGGAACCTGCAGAGAAAACTCAGTTGTAATAGTATTTGTAAGGTGTTTCCCTATAGAGAAAACACAGTTACCCTAGTTTGTAAGAGGTTTGTCTCCTCAAAAATTTCAATGCAAAAATTCATTTGGGATATGGGTAAGTTGTTGTAATGTAACTGTTTTAAATTCTTACTCTAATTTTGAATTTTTTAAACCTTAAAATCAATGATCAATTTACTGATTGACTGCAGAAACCTTTAAAATGCTTGTCAGGCTGGCTGAGAATTCACAAGCACACTGCTCTGCGATGGTGTAAAACCACGGCTGCTGAGGCTGCTGTGAATGCTCAGCAGTTTTTCACAGGTGTGGGATTCCTCCTATGCAGCACAGGCGCTGGCACGGAGGAATTGCGGATCGGATGTTTTGACGGCCTGTTTTGCAGCAGTCTCCGGCCTGGACGAGCCCTGCTCCGACTGACAGGTCCCTGCAATGAGCCGATGCCCGCAGGCGGCGAGGAGAGACCCGGGTCCCTTTGGCAGCGCTCCCAAAAGGTCGCTATGCCCCAGGCGGCCTCTCCCGCGGGCTCTGGATTCGGGCACGGCAGGGATCCCTGGAGCAGATCCCGCCCTTCTCGCGGCCGGCCCGGAGCTTTGCTGAGGGCGCGCCGCTGCTGGGTCGGGCCCCGCAGCCCCCGAGGCTGCCCAGCTGCCGCAGCAGGAGCTGCTCCCGCTGCCCGGGGCTGCTCCGGCCCCGCAGGAGCTCTCGGGAGCCCCGAGCGGAGCACACGGCATCGAGCCCGAGCTGCTGAGCTCCCATCCTTGCTCCTGACGCTCCGGGACGGGCTCGGATCCGCGGGCCAGAATGAGCTGGGCAGGTGAGACGCCGCTTGGATCCGCGCTTGGGGCACTGGGGACCGCAGAAGTGACACCGGCAGCTGTCACTGGTTTGGCCATTTGTATGGCGAGGAAGGCATTTGTGTCTGAGTTCGGCCTTATTTGGCTGTGCCATATCTGGGAGCACAAAAACTATTTTTCATGGAGGTAAGAAAATGGTTTGATTGTTATCTTATGTGTACATGATGCTAAATATAAACACTCCCTATTTTACATACCAGAGGCCTGCCTTAAAGAACCTATGACTTTGCAGATACTGTTTCCGTAATTGTATATCTTTCAGAGGAAGCAGCACAGTTCATCTGAACTAAGTCCTTCCTTATGCTAAAGAGAAAAAACAGGCTGTGTAAGAGCTCTGCTAGCTGGGAATGCATGAACGGAAGAATTTTAGGACATTGCCATGGGAAGTGCAGATGTTTAACCATAATTTAGGGAAAAGAGCTAGTAGGTATGCTCATTTATGAAGGTAAGTACCAAAATCTGTATTTTTCCTGTATTATACTAAGCCCCCAATATGTTTTGTAATTGCACTTTTCTCTGTATTTTTTCATGCTGATGTCACTGGCAGTGACATGCTCTGCGCTAAGTGCTGGATTGGATGGTTGGCTGGGAGATGCCTTTAGTTTTATGGCACACAGGGGTCTAAGGAGGGTGTGCGGGTGTCCCTGTGCTCTGGCACCAGCTGAGGTGCAGGAGCACTTCCAGGGCTGCCTCCAGGCATGATGAGCTGGAGTTAAAGCTGTGCCTTCTGCTGAGCAGCTGATACTGCCTCTGACCGTGAACAGCTGGGCCTGATATAATAAATAGAGCTTTCTTCCTTTATTACTAAGAGCCAGAGTCTGATAAAATGGATTCTTCATCCTGCTCTGACCAGTGAATACCAGGGTTCATTTCCACAAATTTCCTGCTTTATCTGCTTTGTACCTGCCAGCTACATGAGCCATAATGTCCTGCTGCTCAGCTTCCTTGAGAGAAGCAAGCATTTCTTTGGAAAAGAGCTCTTCACTAACAGTTGGACTCACAAGTGGCTCATTGATGTCCCTCTAATTCCCAAGTTGTTCCACATCTACAGTTGCCTTTTAGGGATAGACCGTGATGCTCCTCTGATTTCTGTGGGATCCTCTTTGCCTAACGCTTTCAAGAATGGGCTAGAAGAGGCAAGTCGAGGTTCAAGGGAAGGACTTGTGTTTCCTACTTCATCCTGGGTCATTTAATTTGAAAAGTTTTAGACTTCGATTTTCAACAGTGAATTGTCATCGGCCCAGACTTCAAATTCTCTCAGCACATTCATGTTTTCAACATTAAAGTCTTTACACTCCAAAATAGTATCTTTCACTGAATTTTAGTAAAAAAAGAAATGGGTGAAGAGCCCTCCACTTAATGTTTTTACTTCATGAAAATTCCATATTGATCCAGAATAAAGTGGATTTATTTGGATACTCCTGGAAACTCCATGCCTTCCTTCTCCCCTTCCTTTGCTCAGTGCAAGGAATACCAACATGACTTATGTCATGATATTTGTTGCCAATGTGTTTGTTTGAAGATCATGCATTTAGTAATGCAAGTTAGTTAAAATCATCTGATCTGGAATCCCTTCCCAACTTCAAAACCCATACACTTAATTTTTGACTCCAGCTGCAGCAGACCTAGACATTTCTTTCACCTGCTTTCTCTGTTGTAATTGACCAGTCCTTTCTCTCTTTGATCACTGATTTCACTTTCTTTCTTGCTAGTAAGGAGTGCTCTGTGTTGTTTGAGGTCTTTCTGCTGCCTGGTTATTTTTGAGGTGTTTGTCAGTAATGGTTTCTACACGTTCAAAAGCTGTGGCTGGTATAAGTGACTAAGTTGGGCCCTCCAAAAAGGATGCATCTGTACAGACCCATCCGTGTCCAGAGTGTTTGAGCTTATCGGTGGCTTCAGGGAGTGTTGTGGAGGAGACCTGCCTGCGGTGTGAACAAGTGAATGACCTCCTTTCACTGGTGGCTGAGCTTAGGGAGGAAGTCGGAAGGTTAAGGAGTATCAGGGAAAGTGAAAGGGAAATAGACTGGTAGAGTTCAGCCCTACCATTTTTAAGGGAGGCTTCTGACCAAGAGACTGAGGACTTACATGCCTCCCGCTCTCAGGCAACAGAAGGGCACCTGGTGGATGAAGAGGAGTGGAAACGGGTCCCCATTCGGGGAGGTAATAACACAAAGTCCTCCCCCTCCCCATCATCCAGCCAAGTACCACTTCAGAATAGGTATGAGATCCTGGATAGAGAGACCCAACTAGATGATTTAGGAGAGAATTGCCTGCCCAGTGAACCCCCCAATTATGATTCATCTGCAAGACGGATCACTACCTCTAGCATCAAGAAGAAAAGAAGGGTAATCGTAGTAGGTGATTCCCTCCTGAAGGGAACTGAGGGCCCTATATGTCGACCAGACCCATCCCACAGGGAAGTCTGTTGCCTCCCTGGGGCCCGGGTACAAAATATCACTGAGAGACTTCCTGGGCTGATTCAGCCCTCTGATTATTACCCACTGCTGATACTCCAGGCTGGCAGTGATGAGATTGAGAAGAGGAGTGTCAAGGCAATTAGAAAGGACTTCAGGGTACTGGGTCAGGTAGTTGATAGGGCAGGAGCACAGGTAGTGTTCTGCTCAGTCCCTTTGGTGGCGGAGGAAAATGATGAAAGAAACAGAAGAATCCGCATCATCAACAAGTGGCTTAAGGGTTGGTGTCATCGGCAAAATTTTGGATTCTTTGATCATGGGGAAACTTTTACAGCATCTTCTCTGCTGGAACCAGATGGGGTACACCTCTCTGTTAAGGGCAAAAGGTTTTTAGCTCATGAACTGGCAGACCTCATTGAGAGAGCTTTAAACTAGGTTTGAAGGGGGAAGGGAACCAGCTGAGCTATCTGGAAACAGGCCCAAGAATTGCAAGGCTGAGTTAGGGGTGAAGTCAGTAGCTCAGATGAGGTGCACGTATACCAATGCACGCAGCATGGGTAACAAACAAGAAGAGCTGGAGTTCATGGTGCAACTGCAGAGCTATGATGTAGTTGTCATCATGGAAACATGGTGGGAGGACTCACATAACTGGAGTACTGCACTGGATGGATACAAGCTCTTCAGGAGAGACAGGAAAGGAAGAAGAGGTGGAGGGGTGGCCCTTTATATTAAGCAAACTTTTGATGCTATCGAAATTGAAACTAAGGAAGATGAAGTTGAATGTCTATGGGTAAGAATAAAGGGGAAGGCCAACAAGGCTGACACCATACTGGGAGTCTGTTATTGTCCACCCGACCAGGAAGAAGAGGTAGATCACTTATTCTATAAGCAGCTAGGTAATGTTTCAAGATCATCAGCCCTTGTTCTCGTGGGTGACTTCAGCCTACCAGACATCTGCTGGGAACTTAATACAGCAATAAAGAGGCAGTCCAGGAAATTCTTAGAATGTATGGAGGACAACTTTTTGTTGCAGCTGGTGGGTGAACCCACCAGGGGAGGGACTATGTTAGATTTGCTGTTTGCAAAGAGAGATGGACTGGTGGGAAATGTGGTGGTTGGAGGTTGCTTGGGGCAGAGTGATCACAAAATAATAGAGTTCTCAATATTTGGTGAAGTCAGGAAGAGCACCAGTAAAACTCTTGCATTGGACTTCAGGAGGGCAGACTTTGGCCTGTTTAGGAGACTTATTCAGAGCGTCCCTTGGGAAGCAGTCCTAAAAAACAAAGGAGTTCAGGAAGGGTGGGCATACCTCAAAACAGAGATCTTGAGGGCACAGAAACAAACCATCCCTGTGTGCCAAAAGATCAGTCAACGGGGTAAATGTCCAGCCTGGCTGGACAAGGAGGTTTTGGAGGAATTTAAGAATAAAAAGAGGATGTATCAGCGTTGGAAGAAGGGTCAGGTCTCTAAGGAAGTATTCAAGAAGGCTGCTAGAGCATGCAGAAAAAAAATTAGGGAGGCCAAAGCTCAGTTTGAACTTAGAATGGCAACTTCTGTAAAGGATAATAAAAAATGCTTTTATAAATACATTAATGGTAGAAGGAAAGGTAAGACCAGCCTTTGTTCTTTATTGGACAAAGGAGGGAACTTAGTATCTGCAGATGCAGAAAAAGCAGAAGTGCTTAATGCCTATTTTGCCTCAGTTTTTAGTGGGAAGATGACTTTCCCTCAAGACACCTGCCCGCCTGGGCTGGTTGATGGTGACAGGGAGCAGAATGGTCCCCCCATTATCCAAGAGGAGGCAGTCATAGAACTACTGAAATGCTTGGATATTCATAAATCTATGGGACCAGAGAGGATCCACCCCAGGGTAATGAGAGAGCTGGCAAACGAGCTTGCAAAGCCACTCTCCATCATTTACCAACAGTCATGGCTCACTGGTGAGGTTCCGGATGACTGGAAGCTGGCCAATGTGATACCCATTCACAAAAAAGGTGCAAAGGAAGATCCTGGTAATTATAGACCAGTCAGCCTGACCTCAGTACCTGGCAAAATAATGGAACAGTTTATATTAAGCGCCATCACGCAAAATTTACAAGATGGCCAGGGTATCAGACCCAGCCAGCATGGATTTAGGAAGGGTAGGTCATGTTTGACCAACCTGGTCACCTTTTATGACCAGGTAACCCGCCTAGTGGATGCAGGGAAGGCTGTAGGTGTTGTTTACTTGGATTTCAGCAAGGCCTTTGACACTGTCTCCCACAGCATTCTCCTAGACAAACTGGCAGGCCGTGGCTTGGACAGGAGCACTCTTTGCTGGGTTCAGAACTGGCTGCATGGCCGGGCCCAGAGAGTGGTGGTGAACGGTGCTGCATCCAGCTGGCGACCAGTCACCAGTGGTGTCCCTCAGGGGTCTGTGCTGGGGCCAGTTCTGTTTAATATTTTTATTGATGACATGGATGAGGGTTTAGAGTCCTTTATTAGCAAATTTGCAGATGACACTAAGCTGGGAACGTGTGTTGATCTGTTAGAGGGACAGAGGGCTTTGCAGAGGGACTTGGAATGGTTGGATGGATGGGCATAATCTAATGGGATGAAGTTCAATAAGTCCAAGTGCCGAGTCCTGCACTTTGGCCACAATAACCCCCTGCAACGATATAAGCTAGGAACAGTGTGGCTGGACAGTGTTCAGGTGGAAAGGGACCTGGGGGTGCTGGTTGACAGTCGGTTGAACATGAGCCAGCAGTGTGCCCAGGTGGCCAAGAAGGCCAATGGCATCCTGGCCAGTAACAGGAACGGTGTGGCCAGCAGGAGCAGGGGGGTCATTCTTCCCCTGTACTCAGCACTGGTGAGGCCTCACCTGGAGTATTGCGTCCAGTTCTGGGCCCCTCACTTTAGGAGGGACGTTGAGATGTTTGAGTGTGTCCAAAGGAGAGCAACGAGGCTGGTGAGGGGCTTGGAACACAAGCCATATGAAGAACAACTGAGGGAGCTGGGGTTGTTCAGCCTGGAGAAAAGGAGACTCAGGGGTGACCTTATCACTCTCTTCAACTTCCTGAAGGGTGGCTGTGGTAAGCTGGGGGTCGGTCTCTTTCTCTGGGCAACAACAGACAGAACAAGAGGACACAGTCTCAAGCTGTGCCAAGGGAGATATAGGCTAGAATTAAGGAGGAAGTATTTTACAGAAAGAGTGGTCAAATACTGGAATCATCTACCCAGGGAGGTGGTAGAATCACCATCCCTCGAAGAGTTTAAAAAAAGACTGGATGTGGCACTTGGTGCCATGATCTAGTTGAGGTGTTAGAACATGGGTTGGACTTGATGATCTTAAAGGTCTCTTCCAACCTAGAATTTCTGTGTGATTCTGTGATTCTGTGATTTGGTCAAATAAGACTAAAATGCAATGATCCTTTTGTAATATATGGCAGAAATAATTCATGCTATTAAAGAATGTATTTTATAAAGATTATAAAATCAAAAACGTGTCTGTGACCACACACAGCCCGAGAGCAGATGTCTGTTCAGATTCCAACGAATTCCTGGACACGGCTAAGATAACGATGGACGCTTTAGCATAAGAATAGACACTTCCAGGATGATGATCACTGGTATCTCCAGTCATCGGAAGGAAACCACCTAAGAGTGATCATCGCCCTGCCAATCACATCAGTCAAGATAGCCAGCCACGCCAGAATTATACATCTGAATACATGGCTTCCCCAGAGCCCATCAACACTGACTATCCCCCTGGAGCCAATCTTTGTCCAGCTCTGCACATTGAAAGGAACAGCGATGAATGTGAACAGTTACAAATAAATCGGGACTCCTTCGCCTTGGGCACAATAAACTGTATAAAACCTTGCCGCAAGAAGTGGCTCTTGTGAACGGGGGGGATTCTGTGATAGAGGTCTGATCCAGGGCTCAGTGCTGTCTCTTTGACTGTGGTGGATTTGGAGACTATAATTCAGTCATGCAGAAAATTTAATAAATCTTTTCGCAATTTTTGATAATTTGGCTCACGACTGATCATTTATAACACTTTGAAACATGGTGGCCTAGTCAGCATATTTCCTATTTTCCCATTTATTAGACTTAATTCTGACATGTAATAAATACAGACCTTCAGCTTTAAGAGGCAGAGGACATGAATTCCATTCAAATTGGCACCTTAATATTTATTTTATCTTCAGAGTGACTCATAAAGCATTTCAAGTTTGGATAAGCAATTAATGCATCAGTGACTGTAACAGACAAGGAAGAGATCATTGAAGGCCAGCAAATAATGGCTTGCTTAGTCACACAGCAGGATCTGCAGTTTTAAAAGATAATTTCATTACATTTTGTGAGTTTTAAAGAAGCAAACAGAGAGCAAAAATTTTTAAATGTTTGGAAGTATCATATATAATTATACAAGTGTTAATGTGAGAATCTACAGAGTATCCTGCTTAATGATGCATGTGGTTGTGCAGTTTTTTTATTTGTTCATGGGTATGCTTGTGTAAATAACCACATGTAAAGGAATTTTTCTAACTCCTTGCAGGAATATTTAAACGGGATATATATTCATGCTCTAAGCTCTGTGTGCTGTGGCAAGAACACTAATGCCTATATAGCAAGGTTTCCTTTTACAAAACTCTTTTTTCCTACTCATTTCCAGCTTGTTCCCTGCTCTCCTTGGGTCAGCAGAGCAGTGCCACTCTGCCTCCACCTGGAATTTGTCTGTCCCTTTCTTCTAACTGTTCCAAAATCACCCTTAATCCCTGCCTCCCACAGCTCTGCCCACTGACAAATAAGTGCAGCACCAACCAGTTCATGGTCTCCACACCTGTGCAGTATTTGCTGCCATTCCAAAGAACCCAGTGGAGATGTGTGGGCTGTGCTACCATTGGTGGATTTATGTATTTTCACATCTCCACAACTGTCATGGATTTAATGCTGCGTCTGCTCCTGAAGTCTCTCTATGTCCACTTATCTACTGCTATTGCTCAGGGTACCCGGTGCTTTTCAGCTGGAGCAGAATTGTTTTAGCAGACATCTATGTGAATGCTCGTGCAGATACAGTGTAATAGGGGCTTAAGAGAGCTGCATCATACAAAACAACATCAGTGGGCATTTTCAGGAGAATCTGAAGAGGAGGGGATGTAGTTCTTACACGCTGGACAACAGCTCCTAGTGCCTGTTGTCACAGAGCACCCTGCAGATCATTCTGTGCTCCTTTGTGCTCGGCCCGAGGTGCCAGTGCTGCTCTCTGGGCTTGTGCAGAGCCAAGGAATCCCCCTGGAGGCCACTCTACAGCCTCATGGATGCACAAGAACTTTAGGACACATTTAAGCCTCACACACATGCAAAAAATCCCAAACCAAACTAAAACACCCCAACAAGCCAAAAAACTCCCATGCAAACAAAAAACCCATGGAAATTTGTTTACAAGTTATAATTGATTGTCTCATGTCACCTCCATTCTGTTTCCCAAAGCACTGTCAATGTTCAGACAGAAGGACAAAGACAGCTTTTAGCAGGACTGACCAAGTTTTGGTGGGGATGGAGCCTGCTCTCCCCCATCGGAGCCTGCTGGCTCTGCCTTTCTGGATGGGTGGCACAGCCCCGGCCGTGGCAGAGCAGCTCCTGTGCCCCTGCAGTGGGCTCAGCAGCACTTTAAGCCACTCTACCCTGCACTGCCCAAGGGCCGCTCTGGCAATGCCCTCAGCTCTCTCTTGGCCCTTTCCTTCTGTGCTGCCCTGGCAGGTGAAAGCCGAGCTGGCCCAGGGGGTGTCTGGGCTCTCAGCCACAGTTGGGTTCTGCTGCTCCAAGCCTGGAGCTGCCACCCTGGGGAACCCACAGCTGAGAGCTTCCCTGGAGTGCAGCAAACAGAAGGCCTGGCAGGAGGGGAAAGGGCCCTGAGGTCAGGCCAGAGATGAAGGAAAAGGGGAATGGGAAAGGAGAGAAGAGAAAATTCACAGGGCTTGAGAGCTGAATCTTCTCTGCAAACTTTGCATACAAGTATTGTCCTGGATTCCCAAAAGATCAATGGTGTCTGAGTTTATTATTAAATAAAAGAGATGTTCATTGGTGCTGTTCTGAGCACTGATGATTTTGGGATCTGAAGGAAAATGGAGTATGTAACCATGATACTAAAAAAGATACATATGCATATAAAAATGTAGGAATCAGAAACACAATATAAAAAAATCAAAGATCAAATAAATTCTGGCATTTCCTCATTTTGAAAGTAAGGAATCTGTGCTACATGTTTGCTAAAATTCTTTTATATGTACTTTTATGTGTAAAACTTCAGAATGGCATTTTCAAAAGCACTGTGTCTTCACCATGTTCTAACAGTTTTCCAAACAGCTGTAGACAAGAAAATATCAAAATTCTGGAAGCTCTCAAGTCATTTCATCTCAGTCAAATCCTGAAAGAAAATCTAAGGTATGTGTCTTCTGAGAAATAGGTATTCTATTAAGGAGAGTTTTATAATATTCTGTTAAGGAGACTTTTGTCTTCTTTTTTTTAATCAGCTGTCCAATACTGGAAAGAAAACAAGATCTTTATTGTGGCCTAGAATGGTAGCAGAAAGAAGAATTTAATAGACTCTATTTAGAGGTTCATTTTTCTTACTGGTTATTTTTGCTGGAATTGCCTAGCTAAAAACAGCCAGAATTGCTCTAATAGAGTAATTTCTTCCAAGAGAGTAAGAAGGACAGGAAAATACAGGTCAGTCAGCCTTGCCTCTGTCCCCTGACAGGTGATGGAGTAACTAATCCTGAAAGCCATTCCAAACAAGTGGAGAAGTGGATTGGGAGTAATGGTTACCTACCTGTGGAGAGTTTTGTTCAGACATGGCTTATAGAAAAAGGCCATGATCATATACAGCTGGTTAAGCAGGAAAAAGCAGCTGTAAGTAGTAAGTTCTCAGCCTTTTTCCTTACAAGAAAAACAATAACACTGTGTCCTTGGTTAAATGATGAGAAAAAGATGGTGAAAAACATGGAGTCCTTGAGGCTAGTCAATAACAGTCAACAGCAGGATATGAAAAACAAGTATTAGCCTCAACAAGAAATCACAGGTATTAGCAACAAAGGAGGGGTTGGCATGTAATCTGTAACCAATGATGAGCTCAGTTTTTGCAATATGTATGAGCTTAATTAACGCTACTATAGAAGTATGTAAGCTGGATCAATAAATCTGAGACCGATGATCATCAATAGGATGTGCAAGTCTCCCTTCACTTTCGTCACGTACCTGATGGCCATGATAGGGCAGCCAAACAGATGGATATGAGTGGAGCAATGGATGATGTCTACCCCAGCTTTACCCAAGCCTTTGAGACAGTCTCCTACAGCATCCTTAAATACAAACTGCCAAAATGCCCAGTGAGGAAGCCTGAAAAATGGATGAGGACTGTCATCAGTGGCACAAAGTAGAGCTGGAGGCAAGTCATGGGTGCTCTGACCCCCAGGGGCTGATGCTGGGGCAGATGCTCTTTAATATCTTCATTCATGGCCGGGCTGGAGGAGCAGTTCACCCTCAGTAAGTCTGCAGACAATACAAAGCTGGCAGGAGCAGCTGATAACCCAAATGTTTGTGCCATTCAGAGGGCCTCAGCAGCTAAAATATTGGCCTGAGGGGAATCTGATGGAGTTAAAGGAAGGGAAATGAGAAGTCTTGGACCTGGGCAGGAATAACCCCAGGCATCAAGAGCTGCAGTAGGCTGACTGCCAGGAAAGCAGCTTTTATATTTTCCTTGCCTTGGTGCTTTGCGGTTGTGCCGCAAAGCCAAGGCAGAAGGATGACTGCAGCCACAGAAAGAGGGGATTCGCACCGAGCCCGGCCAGCCCTGGAGCTGCCCCCCCGCGCTGTGCCCCCAGCCCCGGCTCTGCCGCGCTCGTCCCCGCCAAGGCCGGCCTGTGCCGGGGCCACGCTGGGTGCGCGGGCCCGAACACGGCGCCCCCTCAGGCCGTGCTCTGCCGGTGCAGCCGCGGCTGTTGCGCTGCGGGCGTTGTGGCCACAGTCAGCGATCGATGCCATGGTGGAGCTGCCCCTGCCTGCCGAGCGAGAGGTGCTCAGTGCTATAAGTAAAAAATCTGCCAGCTTTTGAAAAAAAAATGTTGCAGAGTGAAGAAGTTAAACCAGTTGCTGCCAAGGATGAGTTCTACCTGTTTGTAATCACCGGTTGTTTTTGTTAATTACTCGTTTTCTATCAGGACCATCCTGCCTGAAAGCCAGGTTGATAGCTCTTCTCACAGCGAAAGGAAGGGACATGAAGGGGGGACATCAGAGGGCATGCAAAATAACTTCGGAACCAGCATGCCATGGGAAAGTCACCCCATCAAAGTTACCAAAAGACCCCAAAAACAACGAACACAGAATTAAGAGATCAGAGTGATGTCTGGACGTGAGGAATAAAGTATCGAGCCTGCAGTGATGCTGAGAACCCTTGTTGTTCCTCGCCCTGAGCAAAGACCTCAGCTGGAGCCAAGACCCCAAGAGCTGTAACATGGGTTATACACCCACTGAGAGTTGTAACATGGGGTAACCCCGAGAGTTGTAACACGGGGTATACACCCACTGCCCCCGTGAGGATGAGACCCCCAGCTCTGCCCCCTATAGGACAAAGCTGCATTTTCCTCCTCCTCCGAGTCACCTTGGGAGTGTCGACAGAGAAGCTGTGGATGCATCGAGCCTCCCAACCTTGAGCTGATCACTTTTAATAAAGGCCTTAATAGGAGAAAAAGTATCCTGCCCTGTTTATTTCAGCTAGGGACTTGTCCAGGATAGCCACGCCCAAAGAGGACACCAGGACTCACCATCTTGGACCTCCAGGACAGCTGGCTATCAGGACCAGAGAAGATCGGCTTGGGACCAGTGACGCAGGGAGCACTGGACTGGTGAGAAATATCCGGCGGCAGGAGTGGGGGTGAGCGAGTCTATGTGAGTGAGACAAAGGCTGGCAGCTCAGAGCCTCAGAGCGAGAGTGGACCTCTTGCTACTGCGGTTTCAGACTCCTGCAAGGAGTCTGCAAGGGGGCCGGCTGGGAACTGGGGGAAGCGAGTGGAATCAGTGTGAGTGAGTTGTCTCTTAAGGGGTAAAGAAGGCCCCCCTCCGGGCATGTGGAGGAAATAGTGTATGAGTGGCAGGCACCCCCAAAAGTCCTGACAGAGGGAAGTCAGGCAGATTGCAAGTCTCAGAAAGGATTCAGGCAAGCTCACAAGTCCTGCAGGCACATTAAGTCCTGACAAAGTGGTCAGGCACAAATCCCAGCGAAGGAAGCTGGGGTTTGTTTTTAAGTCCTGGTACAGTAAGGCCTAACATTTGGAAAGTTAGGCAAACTAGAAATCAGGCAGTTATTTTTCCTGACAGAGGGGAGTCAGGCACAAATCAGGCTCTTACACGGAGGTTTCGTGGTTTTAAGTTCTGATAGATATAACACCTGACATTGGTAAAGTTAGGCAATCAAGAGATCAGGCAGTTTTAGTGTAAAGTCCTGAGCATCAGGCAAATTTGAAGTTCAGTGGAGGAGGCTGAAGCTCCTCAAACAAGATTTTTCTTGAGATTAACTGTCAGTAGAGGCACCTTTGTGATTTTTTTCTGTTGAGACCGGAAAAAGGGGAGGGTGTAATAGTAAAAAGACAGGCAAGAGATGGAGGAATATACTTCCCAATAGTCCCTTAGGAGAACTGTTAGAGAAATGGGATTCTATAGAGGCCACAGAAGGATTAATAAGGTGAAAATGATCCACTACTGTGTAGAAGCTTGGCCAGAATTAGAGGTGCAAGGAGGATGGCCTTGGTGTGGGACAAGGGACAAGTGGATGTGTCAACAACTGAGTCACTATCTGACGACTCGAGGAGATACCAATACCAAGGAATTAATGTATGTACCTTGCAGGTTAAAGAGTGCTATTGGGGATGAAGGTGTGCAAATTTGTAAGGTGAGAAGAAGAAAGAGGGGAATGAAGGAGGGGATGCTAGAATTGGGAAAAAATGGGACCCCCTGGATTATTTGCCTCCTGCTGCCCCTCCACCTTACAATCCTCTTCCTCGGGCACCTTAAATGGCAGGTCCAGTTCTTCCCCTAGCTGCCATCTCATTATGCCTCCTCTAATTCCTCCTTCTACCTCTTTGGCTTCCCCTATGGTAGACCCAGTATCTCCCCTAGTAACCACTCCCTCACCACCCCCTTCGGCTCCTCCAGTTCCTTCTGCGCCACCACAAAAGCCTTCTCCACCTGCTGCATTCTCCACCCCTTCTCCAGCTCCACTTAATATGTACCCAAGCTCTTCTCCCCCTCCTATTGCTGTCCCTTTACCTCCTCCTAGTTGGGACACAAATGCCTCCTTGCCCAGTAAACAGTTATCACCAAATACACCTGCTGATCTGCAGAAAGTTCAGGGTAATCCTGATATCTCTCAAATTAGTAGTTTGGCATCTGAAGATGGGCCATGCTGTAGTACCAGATCCAGGACCTCCAAGGTAGAGAGACTTTTTCCCCTCAGAGAAGTTCCTATGGGAGGAGTAGCGGGAGGTGTTGGCTTTGTGAACGCTCCTCTAACCACTTCTGAGGTGAGAAGATTCAAGAAAGAGTTAGGGCATTTAGTTGAGGATCCAGTGGGCATAGCCAACCAAGTGGATCAATTCTTAGGTCCAAATATCTACACTTGGGGGGAGATGAATTCCATTCTAAATATATTATTTTCCCCAGAAGAGGTCCAGATGATTAGGTCGGCTGGCATAAGAATTTGAGAGAAAGATAACCGTCCAGGACCCCAGCTGCCATCAGGTGAACAAAAATTGCCACTAACAGATCCCAGCTGGAACCCTAATCAGGAGGAAGGGAGGAAGGCCATGATGGAATATAGGTCTTTGATAATTCGGGGGATCAAAGAGTCAGTTTCCAAAGGAACTAATACCAAATTGGCATTTGAGGGTATGTAAGAGAAGGATGAATCTCCTGCTGCTTGGCTTAATTGCCTAAAGCGAAACTTCCAATTGTACTCCAGAATAGATCCAGACACCACAGAAGGTCAAGTGCTACTGAATGTCCAATTTGTTACCAAATCTTGGCCTGATACATGGAGAAAGGAAAAGATTGAAGATTGGCAAGAAAAGGACATTAATGAGTTATTAAGAGAAGCATTGAAGGTGTATTTAAGGAGAGAAGAATAAAAAGCAAAGGCCAAGGCTAGGATCATGGTTATGGTAGCTAGAGAAAGTGTAGGGGCAAGCAAAGTAACAAAAAAAATGGGCAAATCCACCACCAGGAAGAAGCAAGGATAGGCCAGTACTGTCAGGTACAAGAAGGATGGAGAGATCTCAAGTCCCTTTGAGTGAACAGCGCTGCTATTATTGTGGAGAGACAGGACATGCCAGGAAGTTTTGTAGAAAGCTCAGTCTCGAGGACACAATAGCCGAGGAACAAGATAATTTAGGGAGGATTCTTAGGGGTGATGATTAGGGGTGTCAAGGACTCTATACTTTAGGAGACCTGATGCAACACCTAGAAGAGCCCTTAGTAAACTCTGAGATGGGACCCCTAAATGAAGAATTTGAATTTTTGGTTGATACAGGAGCAGGTAAGTCCTGTCTCAACAAAGTACCAAAAAGTATGGAAATTAGGAGAAAATTTTGTGAAGCATTAGGCACTGAAGGGAAACCATTTAGACCATCAGTGATTGAAGATGTAAAAATAATCGGAAACTCTAGACAGTGTGAAGCCAATTTTATTTATCTGCCTAAGCTAGAAAAAAGTTTGCTGGGAAGAGATCTGCAAGTTCATTTGGGGGTTGAGATTATCCCAAGAGAAGGGAGGATGGTGGTACAAGTAATGAAGTTGTCCCAAGGAGATGTCGCAGAGATAAACCCCGAGGTGTGGGCTGAGGCGGGGGAAAGCGGGGCTTATTAGATATTCAACCCATAACAATAAAAATGCAAGATGATACTTCACCCATACAGGTTAAACAGTATCCGATTTCCCTAGAACGAAAGAAGGGGCTTGCCATAGACTGGTGGAAGAGAGATTTTGGAACCCTGTATGTCACCACATAATACCCCTATACTGGCAGTTAAGAAAGCTGAAGGGAAATATAGGCTGGTGCAAGATTTGAGGGAGGTCAACAAAAGGACCATTGCCAGACATCCAGTTATGCCCAACCCGTATAGTCTCCTAAGCCGAATTCCAAGAGAACATGCTTGGTTCACTGTTATAGATTTGAAGGATGCTTTCTGGGCGTGTCCTCTGGCAACAGAATGTAGGGATTGGTTTGGCTTTGAATGGGAGGACCCGAGTACAAAAAGGAGACAACAGCTAAGGTGGACCCGATTACCACAAGGGTTCACTGAATCCCCCAACCTCTTCAGACAAGCCCTGGAGGGTTTGTTGGAACAGTTTGTTCCTGAAGAAGAAGTACAGATCCTGCAGTATGTTGATGACCTGATGGTGCCAGGGAAAGGAAAAGATCAGGTCAGAAAAACTAGAATTAAGCTTTTGAATTTTCTGGGGGAGAAAGGACTAAAGGTTTCCCAAGAAAAGCTACAGTTTGTGCAATCAGAAGTAACATACCTGGGGCACATAATAGGAGGGGGATATAAGAAGTTAAGCCCTGACAGAATTTCAAGTATTTTATCTCTCCCAGCCCCAGAAACAAAGAGAGATGTGAGAAAACTCCTGTCCCTGTTCAGATATTGTAAGTTATGGTTAGATCAATACATGCAAAGTGTAAAAATTTTATACAATAAATTAGTAGCTCCAGATCCCCTAATTTGGACAGCTGAAGATGACCAACAGCTGGAGAGCCTAAAAGACAAATTGTCTTCCGGCCCAGTCCTAAGCTTACCAGACCTCAGGAAGGGCTTTGACCTATTTGTGAGTGCTGAAGGAGGTATAGTCTATGGTGTACCAACTTAAGAGTGGGGAGGTTGCAGAAAACCCATGGCTTACATTCCAAATTGTTAGATCCAGTGGCTAGAGGCTGGCCAGTGTGTATACAAGCAGTAGCAGCGACCGCTATCCTGATAGAGGAAACCCAAAAATTGACCTTACAAGGAAAAATTAAAGTACATACTCCTCATGACCTTAAAGCAGTACTGAGCCAGAGGGCTCAGCAGTGGCTAACCGATGCCAGAATATTAAAATATTAGATAATACTAATGAACACAGATGACTTAGAATTTATCACATCCAATGCCCTCAATCCAGCACAATTTCTAATGGGAGAGCCTATAGAGAATTTAGAACATGATTGCCTTGAATTGGTTAACCTCCAAATAAAAGTAAGAGAGGATTTAGAAGATCAGCCTCTAGCAACTGGAAGAATCTTGTTCACAGATGGCTCTTCGAGGGTAGTAGATGGAAAAAGGGCTTCAGGTTATGCCATCATAGAGGGAGAAACTTTACAAATTGATGAAAAAGGGAAACTACCCCCAAAATGATCAGCCCAAAGTTGTGAAACATATGCCCTGAAAAGTAGATTAGACTTATGGGAGGGGGACTGGGAACCATTTATACAGACTCCCAATATGCATTTGGGTTAGTTCACATATTTGGGAAAATATGGGAGGAGCATGGGTATCTAAGCTCAAAAGGAAAAAGCTTAGCCCATGAGAACCTGGTCAGATCAATATTAGAAGCTCTACAGAAACCAAGAGAAATAGCAGTGGTCCATATAAAAGAGCACTAAAGAGGAGACAGTCTTGAAGTTAGAGGGAACCAACTGGCTGATCAGATAGCAAAAGAAGCAGCTTTAGAACCAGGAGATCCAGTGAAAATTTTTAAAGCAGATTCTACACCTTAGAAGGCAGAAATAAGAGAAGAACCCATATTTAGTGAAAAAGAATTAGAAGGTATTAGAGATTTAAAGTTACACCAAGGGCAACAAAGGGAGTGGTTAACCTCAGATGTTTTTGAACATTTGAACAGGTGTTTTTGAACAAAGCACTGGCTCAGACAGTGCTAACAGAACTACATAAATTAACCCACTGGGGAGTCCAAGGACTATGTGGTCATTTCCTAAGAAATAACCTATGCATGTGCATATATGGCCTAGCAAAAGCAATTACAAAAGGGTGTTTAATTTGTCAAAAAGCAAACCAGAAAGTCATGAGAAAAGTAGTACTTGGAGGGAGAGAATTAGCTTTAAGACCTTTCCAGAGCTTACAGATAGATTTCACTGAGATGCGCCCAGTGCAGGGATACAACTATTTACTGGTTATAGTAGATGATCTCACCCATTGGGTGGAAGCCTTCCTGACTAAAAGGGAAACAGCCCAAGTCATAGCAAAAGTAATCCTGGAGAACATTATCCCCAGGTGTGGAATGATGAACACCACAGACTCAGACCGAGGTCCACATTTTGTGGCCCAAACATTGCAAAATATAATCGGAGCTTTAGGAATAAAACGGAGATTACATACTCAGTGGCACCCCCAGAGTTCTGGGAGGGTGGAAGCGGATGAACAAAACCCTCAAAAATTAACTATTAACTAAAGTGATTGAAGAAAACAAAAGGTATTAACTAAATTGACTGAAGAAAACAAAAATGAACTGACTAAAGTGTTTGCACCTAGTGCTTTTGTGCATCAGAACAAGACCTTGGTCTGACATACAGATTTCACCCTATGAAGTGATGTTTGGACTGCTATTCTTGTTAACACCTTATAGCATAGGAGACTATCTGGAAGGAGAAGAGGCTACCAGAAAGTATGTAGAGATCGTTGGAAGAACTCTGGAAGGACTGAGAAAAAGAGGATACCTCCCCCAAACTTCCCCTCTTGACACGAAAGTTCATAACATTAACCCAGGAGATTGAGTTTTGATAAAATCATGGAATACTGAACCATTAATGCCTAAATTTCAAGGCCCCTTTCAGGTACTCCTCATCACTAATTTGTCTGTGCGGACCGAGAAAAGGGTTGGACTCACATTACGAGAATAAAGGGCCAGTCTCACCCCCAGGTATGGGATCAGATTCGACATCAGCTTCTTCCTCTGGTATTGGACCAGATTCCACACCACTCTCATCTCCGGGCACTGGACAAGAGTCTACCACAACACGAGTTAATTCACCTGAATATTCTGTTATACAAGGACCAAAAGGCTTAAAGTTGACTCTCAGAAGGAAGATGATGAACTGTATAGGAGAAGAGATGATGAACTGTATAGGAGAAGAGTTTAGTATCAGAGCCTTAACATATCTTAAAGTGTTTCAAGACAGTTCTGTGTAAACTATGTTGGTAAAAAGTTTAAGACTGTAAATAAGTAATTCTGGTTAAGTTCCCCAATTGAGTTCCAAAGACTCCTGGTTAATCCTCTACAGAGCACTCCCCCAGGAGAAACCAAAATTAGTAGAGAACAGACCAAGAGAGGTTTAACCAGAGAAACGGGTCAAAGAGACTCTAAAGAGCTTGGAAGCTTCCTCTCAGTAAAAATCCCCAGAGGCAAGGCCGGGTGGGCAGGCTGTGCAAGATGACCCATACCGGACTCTTAGGAAGGGTAGTGCAGTGATAAGAGGCTGAAATCTAGGCTGAGATGGCTTTATGCTATGTTGTAATGTAACACCCCCTTGGCATTTCCTTTTATTCAGAAAGCTGTTAACATCCTGTCTCCATTGTCCTAACAATGTACTGAGACTAATGTGCTAAATAAATAGCTCACGACACTAATTCAGATCTGCCCTGTCTTCGTTCATTTGTATATACCTGCTGCAGCAGGTAGTAATGATGGCTCTAATTGCTAGTGGAGCTCTGGGGAGCGCAGGAGAGCCGGGCAGTGAGTGCTACCAACCCTTCTATGAGGAGGAAGAAGTTAGCTCCTTGTCTAGAGTCCACATCAATTCTAACCCTGTGTTAACCTATCCCAATTGGTCCTTTATCAAGAAGATAAGAGAATGTATTAGATAGCCCAGAATACTGCCACTTTTAGGCAGCAACTCCTGGGAGAGTGCCCTGTAGGAGAAGCCTGGTTGTGCTTTGAATGTGATGCTGCTGAAGCAAGCTTAGTAGATGTAGTAAAAAGAAAACAAATGGTAAAAGCAGTAAGAAAGATGGTTTGTAAAAGGTATTAAGCAGTAAAGAATTTGGCTACCCAGTGGATCCCAAGAGATCCAAATAAATTAGGAGTCTGTTGAGAAAAAAGAAAGAGACAAGTGTATCTACCATGAAGTATATGAATCTTATGAGTGTACTGAAAATGGGATAAACCCCTTTTGGAAAATGAAAAAACTGTGTAGATATTGAGAAGGTCCAACAAAAATTAATAACACATTTCAGGAAAGCCCTAAACACCTAGTTTTGATCTCTGGTACTACAGCATAAATTAAATTGTCAGGAGATTGGTCTGGCAGCTGCACCACTAGAATGATAAAACCAGCTCTCTTCTTATTACCCAAAGCAACTGGATCAAGTTTAGGAGTTCCTATATACAATGATTTAAGAGAAATCAAACAGAAGAGGCAAAGTGCAACAGAAATGGAGAGAATCCAAAATTGTAAGAGCCAAGTTCAGACCCCAATATCTATGTTAAACAGAATCATCAGGCTCCAGGACGTATTAGAGGTAAAGAATGCAATCATTAGAAACATCTCAAACTAAATAAAAAACTAGCATCTGTAAATAGCCGAGAACAAACTCTTACACTTGATTCCAGTTGGTGGGATAACCTATGGATTTTCAAAAAGGATTTATGAGAAAAAGTAGCTTTCCTCACTGTGTGTATACTTGGAAGATTGCTCTTTTTACTATGCTTACTTCCTTGCTTCATTGAAATAGTAGTATTGGCCGTGCAGACCAACCTAAAGATCTCAAAAAGTTTTAACCTGAAGAAACCAAGAAAGGTAACAAAGTTAAGTAACCAGGATTACCAGAGTGCTCAAGAAATTTATAATCAATACAAAAAATTAAAGAAATATGATGCTCATGAGTCAGAAATTGCAAGTTGATGTGAGTTTAAGTTTAAGCTCGTTCAGAGAAAAAGAGGGGGGACTGCTATAAGAAAAAAAATCCGCCAATTTTTTTAAGAAAAGGTTGCAGAGTGAAGAAGTTAAACCAGTTGCTGCCAAGGATGAGTTCTACCTGTTTGTTACTGTAATTACCCGTCATTTTCGTTAATTACTCCTTTTCTATCAGGACCATCCTGCCTAAAAGCCAGGTTGATAGCTCTTCTCACAGTGAAAGGAAGGGACATGAAGGGGGGACATCAGAGGGCATGCAAAATAACTTCAGAACCAGCATGCCACGGGAAAGTCACCCCATCAAAGTTACCAAAAGACCCCAAAAACAATGAGCCAACACAGAATTAAGAGATCAGAGTGATGTCTGGACGTGAGGAACAAAGTACCGAGCCTACAGAGATGCTGAGAACCTTTGTTGCCCCTCGCCCTGAGCAAAGATCTCAGCTGATGGCAAATCCCTAAAGTTGTAACACGGGGTATACACCCACTGCCCCTGTGAGGATGAGACCCCCAGCTCTGCCCCCTATTGGACAAAGCTGCATTTTCCTCCTCCTCCGAGTCACCTTGGGAGTGTCGATGGAGAAGCTGCCGTTGCATCAAGCCTCCCAGCCTTGAGCTGATCACTTTTAATAAAGGCCTTAATAGGAGAAAAAGTATCCTGCCCTGTTTATCTCACTCAGGATCCCGCCAGGAGCTCTATGGGGAGCAGCTGCCTCCGGCCGAACGGGAGGTGCTCGGGATCCAGCCCTGCAGCTTCCAGCAGCTCTACAGGGAGCAGCAGCCCCCAGCCCATGACCCCCGAGGTAGGAAAAGAGTTGTAGCCTTGTTTTTCCTAAAGGTCATGAAAAGTGACCGTTTGAAGTAGTTTTCCACAAGGCTCTGTCATTCTCAACAGAAGTTGTCAAGCCTAATAGGAAGGGGCACCTAGGAGGCCAAACGATTCTCTGCCTGGTTTTCCTGTGTGCTTCCCGTGATGTTTGATGCACAGCAGCACTAGAGCTCTGTGTCCTACAGCCACGTTGTGGAGCCTGACCAATGTGTTTGGATTCTTGCAGCCACCCCGGGCACTTCAGGGCCCAGCGCTCCCGCTGGCAGTACAGCCTGTGCAGCATGGACGGCCTCCAGCTCAGCACAGAACGCACCTGAGGAGGAGGAATGGCCACCAGCAGATCTAGGCCTTGCCGTAGAGAAAATGATTCGGGAGATCAGGAGGTCCCTGTCTGAAAGATCTCCCTCTGCTCAGGTAATTCCATTGGATGGGGATAAAAGGGGCTGGACTGAGAGCTTTTGAACCTTGTTACATGGCTGAGAAGCAAAGGCTTCTTTAATTGAACTTATTTCATCATTATTTAGTTATTGCATTATTCTTGGAAAAGAAAGATTTCCAAAAGAGGAGATAAAGAATAAATGAAGAAGAGGTTTTACTTGCTGGGAAAGAGGAGAAGAGTGCTTGGAGAAGTGGCACTGAAGGCCAAGTGTCCCGTGCAGGGAGGGGCATGCCAGAGGTGCCTCTGTAGCAGCAGCAGATGTGGGCTGTGCCTCTTTTGGGTGGGAAGGCCAAGGCAAAGCAAGGGCTGGGCTGCAGCTGCTGCTGCTGTGTGAGCCCTGCCGTGCGTGTGGGCGCTCCCAGAGCCGTGGCTGGGGCTGGGCTGCAGCTGCAGCTCTCTGTCCTTTTGCAGATTATTACACGTGTTGGCCAAAGAATGTCTCTCTTTCTGTTGATGTGCTGACCCATTGCCTGCAGTACATTTGTGATTATGACTCAAGGGGAGAATGGGATTTTTTGGATTTACCAATACCTTATTCTCAAGTGGCATGACTTTTGTCTTCTGTAAAGTCACACATAGCAGTTTTCAGAAGCATTTTATTCCATAATAAAAGGAAACATTGCAGGCTGGGAACCAGAATCTTTAGGGTTCTGATGGACAGGCTATGGCAGAAGAGATAAATATTCTGAAACTGGTCATAGTGAGAATATCTTTGTGTCCAAAGGTAATTTGCTTCATTGTGGACATTTACTTCCTCAATGGAACAGAAACACTACTTGGGTGTCTGGCATTTCCTGCCTTTTGGGTTGTTTTTTTTCTGCTCTCCCGTTTTACAGATTTTTGCCACTGATCACAAATGTGATCCTAGAAATACCCTGGCTGCATAAATGTTTGCCTGGGTGACACACATGGGGCAGCAGCAGAGGGCTCCGAGAAGCAGCACCTTGTGATGGGTTGTGTGAGCGGTTGGCTGGGGGTGCTGAGACTCCCAGGCAGAAATGTGTGCTTTGTCTGTGGGTTTGCAGCACACAGCCCTAGGCAGGGCTGGGAGCAGGCTCTGCCCTTGCTGGCAGCTGTGCTGGCAGCAAGGAGAGCCCCTGGCTTTGTGCTGGCTGATTTCTCACAGCTCTGGGATAAGGCAGGGTCAGAGCGTGAGGACGCGTCCCCTCGCTTGGTGTCTTCTGGTTTTCTGTGTTCCACTTTTGTCTCAAAGGTCATTTTGTAAGAGCTTCAGTTTCACCTAGGCCTCCTGAATCCTGAGTTTTAAAGGCTTGTCATGTGAACCGTGGGGGCAGTGTTCCCTCTTCTGTGCTCCATGTCCTTTGGGAGTGGAGGAGGAGTAATTGTATCCCTGATATGACTCCAGCAAAATAGTGAGGGATCTTTGGGTTCCTTTCTTTCTGTTTTTCTGCTCAGGGCAATGTTGGTGTTGCCCCTGATTCTTCAGGAGGGGAGCCTGTGAACAGAGCTGCAGCAGAGGGAGCTTTGCCTGGCACCGAGAGCTGCAGGAACAGTTCCCAGGAGCCCGAGGAGGCTGGTAAGGACAGAGCCCACACTGGTTTAGAGAGCTGTGAGATGGCTGCTCTGAGCAGGGTTGGTGCTTCCTGGTGCATTGAGTTCAAATCCTGCACGGGCACAACCTGCCTGAGCCCTGCCCTCCACGCTTCTCCAGAGTCTCTGACCCTGAGTCCTCTGCTGGGGCAAGAGAGCAGGGAATAAACCTGAGCTTGTGGGAGTTGTGTCACCAAGCCGGGTATCCCAGATTTGTGCTGAAGCTGGTGGATAAATTTGCTGCAGGGTGCCAGGGGAGGCCAGGCTAAGCGACTCTTGAAGGAAGAGGGGAAAAAAAGAGCAAAAAGTCAAGATAGAAGTCCAAATCACGGACTAAATGTAGTAACAGTCTGCTAGTATTGGTCCTGACCCACAAGAAAAACAGGGAGCACAACATCAGAGGCCAACCAATTGAAAAATCACAGTAACTCCAGTAACAAAAGGAAAAGCCTGAATGACCCCTGATTAGGGAGGCCTAAGAGGAGAGAGAGCACTGTGGATCCATTCCTTAGCCAAAGCTGGTGCAGCCTGCAGGCCTCATAGGGAACTCTGTCCCTCCCAGCCCTTCCTGCCAGAGCTGATGGTCAAGTTGCAGCAGCTGGTGCTCACTGCGGAGGGCAGTTTGTAGATGCCAGGTAATGGAACTGGTTCATGACTCAGCTCCCAGCACCTTCAGCTTCAGCCATTTCAGTGAGGACTGAGGTCTCTCTCAGCACAAAGAACAAGGCTGGGCTTCCTTGTGGCAGCTGGGACTGTCTGTGTTTCAAGCTCTTGTGGGTGCCCTTTGCACTGTGAGTGCTGAGACTTTATTGAGATACTTCAATGTTTTGAAACACACTTTTGAACACTTGGAATGGTCCCTGTTCTTTTAAGGGCAGATTGCTTCCAATTGCCAAGTGAGAGTCCGCCTTTCAGGCCATCTTTGACAGCCCCTGGTAGAAGGACAATTGCTGCTCAAGGGAAAGGTGCAGAAGGGCCAATATTGACTGAGCATTCCCTTTGCTTCCCAGATGCCATCTGACCAACATCTCCAGGAGGGCTGCCCTGCATGGCAGGAAGAGACAGGGGAGAGCCTGGGACCATCGGGCAGGTAGAATTCCTCTGTTTGTAGATATGTTTATACATTTCTATGGTTCTATTTATTAGTGGCTATAGTTCCATTTATAGATGATAGTGTTCTGTTTATATGGGCATATATTGATATATCTGTATAGTTAAATGTGGATATGTATACAGTTAGAGAAGTGATATAATAATATTTTATTATAAATTTACATTTATAGATTTTCAGAGTTAGATTGCTGTTTGTGTAGGCCTAGGCTACATTTGTACCTCTTTCCCCCTCGGCTGCCTTTTTAACCTCTTGCTTTTCCCCCGGTGTCCCCTGTGTCCCCTGTCCCTGTGCTGGGTCCGAGCTGGCAGCCGGGCCGGCCGGAGCAGCACTTCCAGCCCCGGCTGTCCCTGGAGCGGTGGGAGCTGCCACTGGCCCCAGGCACTGTCCCCTGAGGAGCTGCTGAAGGACGGTGAGACTGAGGGGGCTGAGGGGGCTGAGGGGGCGGTGGCGCCCAAGGGACGGTGACCCTGAGCTGCTGCTGGGGCTGAGGGCTGTGGGGCAGCCGAGGGCCATGGTGGCACTGAGGTGACAGGGAAGTGGCACAGGCTGATGGGGTGGCGGGTCTCAGGGGACGGAATGGCTCAGAAGGGACTGAGGGGGATGAGAGGACTGTGAGGGGCGGAAGAAACTGAAGGGGGCTGGGGCTTCACCGAGAGCATGGCAGGGCTGAGGGGATGGAGCGGGGCAGCAGGGAGCACAGAGGGCTCTGGGACTGCAGCTCTGCCAGGCCTTGGAAGCAATTCCAGAGCCTCCACTTTTGCCCCGGCTTCAAGGAAGACCTTGAGGACAGCCATAGAGTGACGGGAGGCAGCCGGGAGGAGCTGAAGGCCAGCAGCAAGAGCAGTGAACGGAGACCTGTTGCTGCCAGCCTGGAGAGAGCCCGGGTGAGGCCACAGGCCTGGGCAGGCAGGCTGGGGCTGAGGCTGCCGTGGGCTGCGGCCGTGGGCACTGCCCGGCGGGGCAGGAGCGGGCCCTGCCCGTGCTGGGGCTGCTCAGCGCAGCTGCCCCGCCTGGCACAGGGGCTGTCCTTGGGCAAGGCAGCTGTGCCGGCAGGGCCCGGGAGCTGTGCCGGCTCTGCCGGGCTGCCGGGGCTGCGGGACAGTCCCGCCGCGGCTGCGCTCACCACAGCCTGGCCCGCTCGGCTGCTTTCTCTTTCCGACCCTCCTGGGGAGGCTCTGACATTTCCTCTTCCCTGATGGAAGTGCAGCTGCTGCCAAGGGAAACGTCCCCATACTCACTCAGTGTTCCCTTTGCTTCCCAGATGTCCCATCTCCTGTCACTGTCCAGGAGAGCTGCTCTGCATGGGAGGAGGAGACCGAGGGAGAGGCTTTGAAGGCCAGGCAGCTGGGATCCCTCTGCTTGCAGTGCTGTTTACAGATACACGGACTTGAAAGTAGACAGGGTTTATTATATGTGTATTTCCATATGTGGGTTGCTATTTGTATGGGTTTATTTCCATGTGTATATTCCTTTATTTATGTGTATTTATTTTGCTATGAATGTATCATATATATATGTAAATATATACATACATGTTTGAAATTACTTATATGTGTATAAATTTATTTATGCATACATGGATATTGTTATATCTGTGCTAATTTCTATTTCCTATGGATACAGTTGTGTAGGTATCACTTTTGATATAATTTTTGTTATATGGCTTTTAAAATAGGAATATTGTTATTTGTATAGATACATACATCTATTTTATATGTAAATTTATCTGTTTCTGGATGTAATCCTATTTACATATCTATGGAGGTATTTTTGTCTTCCTAGATGGGCTTAATCTCTGTTGTAATTTGTAATAAATTAAGTTGTTAAATGCCTAATTGTGTATAGTGAGTTGTTTTAGAGGTTGGCAATAAATTAACTGAAGTTGGTACTTGTGTATTATTACATAGACAGGTTGTAATAATATAATAAATTTCTGTTTTAAACCTAAATTGAAATTTGTATAGTTGTGTATTGTCAGCGCGGGTGCAGCACTTTGTAATAAATTACATTTTTTAACTGAAATTGATTCTCATGTATTTGTGGATCAGCAGTGCGGCTTATTTGGGCTGGCGGTAGAGCTACACGTTGTCTCAGAACTCGCTGCAGAGGCCTGCTGAGAAAACTCCAGGGCTCCACTGAGAGTAGAACTCCAAGCAGGAGCAACACTGGCAGGAGAAATCATTCACAATGAAGAAAAGAGAGAAAATTTGGCAGAGCAGATGAGGGGATACTTTGTGAGGCTGATAAAATGCTCTGAATCACCCCTGCCTAGGCACATCTTCTGCAAAAAGGTTTTGTTAAAAACGGAACATCTCTCATGAAATACAGATTGCACTTTCCCCTTCACTTACCTTGCTGTGTGAGTGGAGACACTCTCTCCTTATCACTGAGAATTTTTGCCCTTCAGCACCTCACACTAGATCAAAGATGATGTACTGCCACTTGGCACCATCAATGAAAACAGCCCTGCCCTCGTGGCAGTGTTTGCAAAGTCTTCCCTCCTCCTGTCCCCACGTGACAGACGGAACCATCCCCTTCTGTCCAAACTGTGCCTGGGCTGAGTGAGGGCTCCAGGAGCTCAGGAGGTGCAAGAGCACCGCATGTGGGAAGGTTTAGCAAAGCTTCCTAAGCACCAGTAAACTGGGTTTGCCAGTCTTGCCCTGCAATATTGTCCTACTCAGGAATGATCCTGGAGAACACTGTGCCTCCAGCTCACTCAAGTAAAGTTTGTTTTCTTCAAGGCTTGAATAGAGGAAAATGAAAATTGTGATTTTTAGAGTGAAATTTGGGGGTTGGTGCAGTTGGGTTTGCTCCACTATTTGCTGTGGAAAGTAGGGTAAAAGCTTTAAATTCCCAGCAGAAGCTGACTACCAGCCCACACAGACCTGAATGAGGCCCAGGTGGGCTTGCTGCACGCTGGTCCAAGGGAAAAGCTGGAACAAAGTCCCCTTTTATTGCTGATGGAGTCTGTACTGGTGCCTCCAGGGCTGTCTGTGGTAAGACACGGCAATCCAGCCAGAAACTGTGGATATGAGAGCTCCAGCAGCAACCTGCTTCTCCAGGGTGAGGGACGAGGCCAGCCCGAAAGCCTGGAAGGTGCTCTGGGCACTGGAGAAGGCCAGGCTGTCCTTGTGCAGGGATGGCCCTCAAAGGGGACCTCACACCTTGTGCTGCTGACCAAGGGCAGCTGGTGACCTTCCACAAAACGTTTCTTTTGTCCAGCTCTTGGAAAAGTTCCAGCCAGCAACAATTCCTGCTGCTCACACCAGCCCTTTCCAAGCAGGAGGAATTTCAGCAGCCGCCTGACAGCTTAGTGGCAGGAGAATAAAATACTCAGCTGAGCATTACCAACTCTCTGTCAGAAGCCACATCCTCAGCCCCTCATCTCCTCAAGTTGTCTCAGACATGGAGGAAGCAGCAGGAAATCTCTGATCCTGGAAGGGAAAGCAGAAGGAGGAGAGGCAGTGGCCAGTCCCTGGGGCCTTGGGAGCAGTGAGAGCCATCCAAAACAGGATCTCTGCTGGGCTGTGGAGAAAAGAGATAATGCTCTGTGTGAGACTGGAGCTATCTGTCAAGGTGAGCATGGAAATCTGACCTTGCAAAACAGAGGAAAAGGTGTCCTTGGGTATTTGCCAAACTTGGAGGAGCTCTGAGCCACCTGTTCTAGTGGAAGGTGTCCCTGCCCCTGGCAGAGGGGTTGGATCTAGAGGATCTTTAAGGCCCCTTCCAACTCAAGCCTCTCTGTGAGTCTGAATTACAAACCCACAATGACAAAGAGAACACAGCAAACCTGTTTCCCCGCTGCATTATTGGAGGTGTCTGCAGTCACTTGTGTCACCTGGAGACTGATTTGGATCTGGAGAAATTTTCATGATCCCACAGTATTTTGGTGTGACTTTCCTGGTTTAGGGCCTCAAAAGATGCCAGAACAGATTATCTGCAAGCACAGAATTGGTTGAGCTGCCTGTGAACCTGATGGGAGCAGTGTATTCATGTTATTGCAGCGTTTACCCTGTACAGGTGATATTTGGTTTCCATTTTGAAGATGCAATGTTCTTGCACAATGCTTGTATATGCAGAAATACTGGCTTTAAATCCTAATTCCATCCTCACGCAAGGATTTGTAATCCATCAGAAATGTTTAACACGGAGCCATATTAGCTTTGGGCTTGATGGTATGGGTTGTTTAAAGTGTGTGATGAGTAATGGCAGCTCTTACAAATACCACTCTTGTTAATTTGGGTCTGTCCTTTATCAACCCTGTTGCATATAAATCACTTCTTTACAGCAGAGACTAAATGAAATTCCTTCATACAGATGAGAATTGTGCAATTCAGGCTGATTAAAGGGGAAGTTTTCTGTTATTGTGAAAAGACAATCTAGATAACCTGTTTGCTGTACATCCTGGAGGGGCTTTGCAGTTAAGAGTGAAAAGGAAAAAGACATTTCTCTTAAGAAGTGTCTTGAAAGAGCTTTTTGTATTACCAGAAGCAGCTACACTGATATTGACCTCCACAATTAGAAATGCTCAACAACCACTTAGGTGACTTAATCTGGCCATGATTTTTAGCTGCAATGTCAAAATCTCATCAAATATGTTGCTATCCTTTAAACAAGGAAGGAGAGCACCAATACCAACAATTCTCATCAGCCTTCTGGCTTGGAAAGACCATTTAATTTATGCTCCCTTAGCTTTCAGCCTAAACTCTGCTGTGCAAACCTTAGGTCTGTGTTGGACCTTATGAATTTCTCGAGCATCAACTCAGGTGCAAACCTGCTACAAAACCCTTCAGGCACCACACTGATTTAGAGTGGCAGGACTTCACTCTTCCAGCACAGAATTTTTTTACTTGCTCCTGCAAGTAATTTCCAGAGTGGAAGTGAAATCAGTGCCTGGCTATTTGGATGTGATAGGATTTTCCTCCTGTCCCAACAGACAACAGGGGGAAAGATTTCTTTCTATTATACCATTACATCTAAATCTTTGGTTTGAGAGCAAAAGGAAAATGTTCCTTTAAGAGGTAATTTCTGCCTGGACTTTTTGGCATGAGGACAAACTGTGGTGTGCTGGCAAGAGCAGCACTGTCCCTGTGTGTGCAAACCCCCTGAAGGATGAACACGCTGCTGTCACAGGGACCACACCTGCAGCATGAAAACCCACCGTGCCATTAACTCGGTGCAAACTAAACACAAGTGACACAGCTCTGCATCCTCAGCAAGGACTTGCCTCTGCAGAGATGTTACTGACAGACTCAGCTCTTGTTTGCAAGTGCTGTTAAATCGTCACAGAAATCTACCACCCCTCCCTCTCTTGTCCTCCTTGGCATCCAGCTGCTGAGCTGCTGCTGCTGAGAAAGAAGAGGCAGAGTCCTTCAGGGCAAACGGGGACTTTCCAATGGGCAGAAACTTCCTCCTGTCTTTTGTTTTCAGTGACAACAGAGGGGTTTGTCTTCAGTCCCTGTGTCAGCAGGGAAACTGCGCCTGCCCATCACACCTAGGATCTGAACAACCTGGATTTTTATTGGTGTAAAACCCAGGGTGACCTGACCTTCTGCAGGAATATGGAAAGAAGAGTTAAAAGGGATTCCTGGAATGTTGCAACAAGCACATAGTGGTATTAAACATATATAGATAAAAAGGATAAAAGCTCATAAAAGCATGTGGAACTGATGTAAACCTAATAAAAAGAAGCATTTTATTGTAATAAAGAGTGAGGGTTGCAGATCACAGTGTGAGAAATAGCCACTCACTTTTCATATTTAGGAAGGTTTATTAAACCTTATCAAAAATACAACACAAGACTGAATAAAGAAAAAAGGTTACAGCAGCGGCAGCAAAAGACTTTCCTCGCCATGTGCTCAGCCCCCTCACACTGGAGACTTTTCCCTTTTTAACCCTTTAACCCCTCCCAAAGTTCTGTCCATCAACCCCTTCTTCACTGCCCAGTGGTGGAGATCTCTTCCTCAAATCCTGATTGGGGGGTCAGGTGTCGCCATAGCGACAAGCCCGCCCTCCCAGATGTCCCAACCCCAGCTGTCCCTTGATAACCACACGAGGGGTACAGCGTAACTATAAATCTATAAACTTTTCTTAACTTATATACATGATATTTATCTATTAATTGTGAGTGTCAATCATCACATCACTCATCTATCACAAGAAGAAAAGAAGTTTCTGGTGGGTGGGACACTGGTTTTAAAGGTAGGACCAGCTCTTGAGGTTTGATTTGTTCCCCCTTTCAGAGTACAAGGAAGTCATGGTGTTCCAGAGTAGAAGCTGGTGCCAAAAGTTTGAGAACAGGGTGTGATAAGATCACCAGAGTATTTTATCTGTGTCTAGGAAGAAGCCCTGCAGAGCTTCTCTTTGGTTTTGACTGAAAGTAGAAGTCCTGTTTTTACCAAGAATTTTGATCTCGTGGTGTTTTGGAGGAAGAAAAAGAAACCAGAAAACCACCTGAAGTCTACATGCAGGTGAGGTGTATCACAGAGGGCTGAGGGCTCAACAAGGCAAGAGACCCTCCTGTAATTTAAACTGTTCTTTCAATAATAACAATAATTTCTCAGTACATGTTGATCTCAGCAGGCACTATATTCTCTTTTCTTGTTCTGGCCTTTCACATATCACTAAGGAAAGATGAGGCTCTGTCATTACCATTTGGATTTTTAATTCTTCAGAAGTCAAAACTGAATTCAAATCAGGTTCATTAACACTGCAATTTACATACTTCTAAAATCTTGTAGCCTTTTATATTTGCCTGAAGATTTGAGCTCGTTCCTTGACAAGAAAAAAGACTACATATGGGACTAATCTTTTTTGATATGAAACAGTTTTCAACTGAAAACAGGGGAAAATGGCTTTGAATACATCTTTACTTGAAGAAAGGTGGCTGCTGCAGCAAATACTTACCAGGACAAAAAGGCATGAGCTGTCATTCTTTATGTTATTGTGTGTGCATGAAATACTGTTACTAAGCCTCTGTTTTCAAGACTATAAAACACACATGCAATGAGAATCTCTATTTAATCTCCTCACTAGTACAATTTATGCTGGCTTCTGTGAACCCTGTTTAATTATTTTAATGCTTCAATCATTCCTGTAAATGTTCAAAAGCCATTAACCATAGCATTCAGTCCCTGGCAGATGTTTGGTCTTGAAGGAAAACTTTTTACTAACTTTTTACCTTTCTCTTTTAAAACTCACTCTGTTCAGTTAATATCAAGTGCTAGAAAGCCAAAGCATATGGGAAAGCGCTATTTATTGTAGCAAACATTTATGTTGTCAGAAAATGTCCTTTAGATAAAATCAGAATTTCCAAAGACTCTACCTTCTCCCTCTCTCCCTTTCTCTTTCCTTTTCCTAGTTTTTTTTTTTTACCTTTTCCCTTCCCCTTTCCCATTCCCTCTTCACTCCTATTGTCTCTTATTTTCACAGAGAGAGGTTTTTATAACCCAAGCCCTTCAAAGGGATTTACCAGCCCTTCATTAACTCTGCCAGATGCTGTTTGAAGGTTTTCTCTCCGTTCTCTGAGAGGCATCTCTGCACCATCCTGCCCCCGCAGACGCTCTTGCTGTCACAGCAGAGGCTGCCACAGCACTGCCAAGAGCAACTGTGCAGCCACAGCTGCAAAATTTGTCACTGCTGGCCTGAAAGTGCCAGCCCTGGATGGAAATATCAGTAGGAGCTGACGCTCTGCCTCACCGTGCTGACAAATCCCTGGAATCCCTCCTGCTGGGCTCTGTGGCAGCACTGCCAGGGGAGGCAGAGGATGTGACAAATCCTCAGGGACACCTTGGGCTGGCTCTGGGCAGCAGCACCTTCCCTTGGCCCATGGTCAGTTCTGCAGACAGGTATGGCCCCGCTCCTCAAAGCACTCCTTGCTTTTTGGGGGAAATCCCTTCAGCTTTAGTCATTCAAGGCTCTGAAAGGGCCCAAAGACTCAACCCTCTTTTTCTGAAAAAGCAGATGATGGGCAATTCTTCAGCCCATGGAATTAAAAATAAATTCCTTTGATCTAAGTAGCCTCCAAGCACATATTTTGTGAGGGAATTACTTTCCCACACATGGTGCACTTTGCCTCTTTCACTGCTAACAAAATCCCAGTGTTTGATGCAAACAGCCCCAGGGTATTTTCATGAATAGTTCACAAAATTGCTCACAATCAACCTCTTGAGAAACGCAAAGTGTATTTTTCAATGTAACCAATTAGTTTGAGTTTTGAATGTTTTGCATTTGCAACTGAGGCCCTGTAAGCAATTCTAATTGTTGTCAGTAGGTGAGGTACTTCTGAACAAAGAAATAAGTTTTACATGGGATTTCCTAATGGATAATGGTCATAAAAAAGAATGGATGTTTGGAGAGTCTGTTATTATAATGTGGTATGTTCAAGGTGTGACACGCACACACACACACACACACACACACACACACACACACACACACTCTCTATCTCTCTGTTGTACATGGAGAGTGTACATCTCTCCTTTATGCTTTTGTTTTATAAATACATAGTTCTAAGAATTTTAAACTTTTATTTAGCTTAAAAGCTCAAAGACTCAGTATTAAACACCTGTCTAGCCTCCTGGCCCTCCATTCTGGCCATCCAGGGCCATAGGGTGCCACTTCAAAAGGTATTTTTCAGACAACAGTAACAGACACAGGCCCCAAGGCACCAACCTGCCCTCTTTGTGTATTATCAGCAATAGAAATTAGTTCCTTCCAGTTCCCAAATGTCAAAAATTATGTATTTTTGCATGGAAACCATGATGACTTTAGCTGATGTTTGTGACATTTCACAGGGCCAAAGACTATTAAGATTTCTGAAGATTTACAAAATAGAGATGCAAATGTCATTGAAAGCCGAGAGAAATAGCAGATTTGTCTTTACAAACCAGCTGTGGGTCTGCTGGTAGATAAAACTAGCACTGGGAGATAAAAGAAACAGTGGGAAGGATTCCACTGATTAATGAACAGAAAAAGATATTTGCTTTTACAAATAACCTTTAGGTTTGCTGATAAATGAAATTAGACATTGAAAGAAATAATGGGGAAGAAAAGCCCCCAAATTCAATAAGATTTAAAAATTAAAAGGGAGGGTTATACATTAGAGGGAAACCTTTGGTATCAGGCATATCAAGAAGTCCGTAGCTCTCAAGTACCTCAGCCAATGGGGAAAGAAAGAAGGGAAATGTGTCTGGGAAATTGGGATAAAAAGGAGGCTGTGTCCTCCAAAAATTCAAGAGATCCCACGGGAATGCCCCATGGCCTCTCCCTTTATTCGAATAAACCCCAAAAGGACTCCTCTGTCTCCCTTTTGGCCATAAACCTCTGGTGTTTGTGGATTAATTTTCCTAACAAAGCATAGCAAGGATGGAGGTTTAATCAGCCTGAAAAACCTTCTCTTACTGAAGTATCCATAGAATCACAGCTTAATGCAGAGTGCCCTGGTACCACCTCACCCTGTCCGTGAGCCATCCTGGAAATGCAGAGCATGCCAGCCCCAAGTCTGGTCCTAGTGCCCGTTCTTATGCACAATTGTCTCCAAAACCTGCAGCAGCACAAGCAAAGGTCCTGGCAGAGCCCATTCTGAGGGTGTCTCGGGGACCCTCCACACGTGTTCCGAGTGCATGGGGACAGCAGGCTCTCCCTCAGCAGCAGGCTGGTGAGTCCCACGTGCCTCAGCCTTGTGCTGTCCCTGTCCTGCACCTCCTGTGCCCCGAGCCCAGGCAATGACACTTGGGCGCTGCCAGGGACACCATTTCTGCTTTGGCCGGACACTGCAGCATCTCCAGGCTGCCCTGGCTCTGTCCAGCCCAGGCCACTCCAGCCTGGGGCAGCTCTCACCAGCAGGAGAGCACAGCCCGGCTTGGCGCAGCTGCACTTCAGCTCACGGTGCCAGGAGTTGTTTTGTGTGGGGTGAAGCCCCACGGTTGCACCAGCACTGGGGCAGAGAGCAGGGACAGCACGGGGACAGAGGCCAGCCTGGGCACAGGCCACTGCAGGCTCCCTCAACTTCATCGGCCACAGACGGTTCTGGAGACAGCAAAAATCCCAGGAAAACTGAAAACTGGGAACCAAGGGGATAAAAGGGAGCTTGTGGGCTTTAAGGAGAAAACCTATGAAAACCAACTCAGGTAGGCCCAAAGCCAGGTGGGAAGGGGTTACCAACATCAGTGTGTTCCTCCTCCCAAGGGAGAGGAGGAAACCCCCAGCAATACCATCACAAACTCCCAGCAAGAGAGCCAGGACACTGATGGCTCCTGTGAGCCCCAGGCTGAGCCTTTGAGCTGTGGGACCTCAGGAAGCGTTGGAAGGGCCGGGACAGCACAGAGAGGCGCTGGGGCTGTTTCTGTACTGAGTTCTCCCTGCACTGCTGGGGCTCTTCAGCATCAACTCATCCCAGGGGTGTGTGACTGGCACGAGTGCTCTGGGGCTAACACCATCGCTGTGTGTCATTGCAGGTTCTGCACATACTCATAGCCCAAATGCACGGCATTTTATCAGGCACTTGCTTTTTTCTCTTTGATACTAATGAATTTAAAGAGTTTGAGGATGATTTGTTGGGGTGAAATAAAGCTGTCAAGACTGAAGGAGAAGGGCGGGGTGGGGGAAACCACTTTGGCTACAGTGAGGAGACAGCTCACTCCCAGCATCCCCTGTGTCATTGCCTCCAGAATGTTCTCTGTTCTCTGTGAAACTATTGGTTTAAAAGTGCTGCAGTATTTTGCATATTCCTAATCCTTCTTTCCTATTGGACCCCCACCCTCAAACTCCACCTTTATCCTACGTTATAGAAATTGTGTTTACGCTTGCCCTTGGCCTTTTTGGTGCTCCCCTCTGTAGTGTGCTTGCCTTCGTCCTCTTTGTTATTTTTGTATTAGTAAATCCGCTTTATTTTTGGGTCACCAATCTGTGCCCATCCCTTGGTTTTGATCTCCAAGTTTGGAGACCTCTCACCAATCTCCCGGGCGGTCTCGGGGTCTGCTCATCTGGGCCAGACCCCGAGTGACTGCAGCCCCCTGTGCTTTTCACAAATTAAAGTACCCTATAAGAAATGAAACACAGCTATCCAATATATCCTCTGTTTCCAGAGGAAAGAAAAAAACTCTTCCAGGATGGCAAAATGAACAGTGTTTTAGTCTGTGTTCTTCTGCTGCCTAGCCATAAGCTAATATATAATATATATAATCCATGTGAAAATATATAATGCATGTGATAATCCTTATTCTTCTTTTCTCCTCTCCTCTTTTCCCCTGTTCTGTCCAGTATTCTGAAGATACACAGCATGTCCAAGAAAAATATGATTTCCCCTTTATTTTTTATTTGTGGACAGCAACTTTCCTACTGTGTCCACAGTTCTCAACAATGACAGTCATTAAATATGGGACAGAAATCTCCATCAAACACAGGAACAGAAACAGCTGTTATCCGTGTATTGATTGAGTGAAACAGAGTTCTTGTGCTTTAAAACAAAAAAAAAGGTTATTTGCCATTCCCTGAGAGAATGAAATGCTTAAGATGCCACTTTCACAGGGGACAGAGGTTTACCAACAAATATGACTGAATTTATAAGGGAAAATTTATTCCATATTTGTTCCAAATTTGTTCTAGGAGTGAGAAATACCCAGGCAAGGACAAGCTGGAATTATTCATAACTACAATATTTAGGTGCTGATAATTTGCTGCAAGGATGTGGGACATCTCTGTATTTACACTGCAAAAAAGGTGCCTTTTTTTCAAATTAAAAAAAATCAGATATTACAGAAATACATGTGAAAAAGAGGTGAGGATGAGCTTCCAGCCATTACAGGGAATTTCAGCATGTCAAATTTCCTGGAAATTTTGCTATTTGTCAGTAACAGTGAAGTATGGCTACAATAAACCATGGTACAAATGGTGAAAAAATACTCCCAAAGTTATAATTAAACAAAAATTGCTCCTTCTGTATTTAATTTTTTCCTGGAAGTTAATGGAAGAAGAGCTGTAGCCTGGTTTGTCAGGGACATGGTAGCAGGGGTAAGCAGCAAGCACACGACAGCCCTTGTAAGAGAAACTCACTCATCAATAAGTGAGATGGCTGGGAGAAGGCAGCACTGAGTGCTCACCTGGAGAAATCAGTGTCAGGTGTATTACAAACAGAGGAGTGCATTTAAATTAAACAGCAGACCTCAATGACTCAAAAGCAGCAATTCTGGGGTTTTTCTGCTTGAATCTCAGTGGGCCATCACTAGTGGTTTCCATCAGAAGAATTAATCATCCTTCTCCATTAAATGTTACTTAGCAAAGACTCCTGCAAACTGCAGCCCCTGAACCAAAGGTCTCTCTAACATGTGGGATGGAGAACTGCGCCTCCAAGTGCTGCCCCTCCCCGACGGTGAGAGTCAAGCACAGAGCAAATCACCCTCTGCAGAGGTGGCGAGCCCTGCTGTGGAGGCTGCTCCTGTTGCTGTGCTCTGCTGCACAACATTTATTATAGTCATGGCTTCAGCTGGGGTTTTTCCCTAATATTTCAGCTGAGGTCTTGGAAGAGGCTGGTTGACATTTCTGTGAGTCTGTGTATCAGCCTGCCTTTTCTTACATCTGGTGCTTTGCCTGTTAGGGTGAGTTAGATCAGAGGCTCTGCAGCGGTGGTTTATCACAGACAAACCACTCCATCTGCTCCTTCCTCTTCCTGCAGACAAAGCAGACACAACAGGTTTGGCGTTGTCCAGTGAAGTATTAAAATTCAAACAAACAAGCAAACGAAAAAGGAACTTGTAGGTAGGAATCACAATGAAAATTTACACCTCTCTCTCTCACACACACACTGAAACCTGTTTACTCTGTGTTCTCCAGGATAACACATTCATCAGACTATGATGTTATGAACAAAAATTCGGTTTAAATTTTTTTTGTGAGAAAAAGTTACAAAAAGGCAGCCAGATCACTGGCCCTGCCCAAGTTCTGCCTGCTTTGTTATTGTAATCACGGGTCGTTGAGGCTAATCGCTCCTTTTGTATTAGCAGAGCCCTAAGTTGTACCTTTCCCAGAATAGTGAAGACACCTGAGAAGGTGAGGGGGGTTATGCAAAGTGACTCCAAGACCAGAATGCTTTGTGGGCCCCGACTCCAAACGCACGGAGAAAACCCCAAAAACAACGAGCCAAATAAGAGTTGAGAGACTGCAGAGATGTCTGGATGTGGGGAGCGGAGTGCTGGGCCTGCAGAAATGCTGGAAACCTTCATTGTTCCTCACCCTGTCTTTGAGAGCCCCCGGGCCAGGTCTGGGAGGGAGCGAGAGCAGGAAGATCTGACGGGGGCATCACGCCCTAAAGGCTCCCACGAGGACTGGATCCCCCAGCTCTGCCCCTAGTGGACAGAGCTGCGCATATTCTCCTCCTCTGAGTCGCCCTGGGAGAGATGGGGGGGAGACTGCGGCCCTGCCGAGCTGCCCAATCCTGAGCTGATCACTTTTAATAAAGGCGTTAAAAAGGAGAAGTAGTCTCCTGGCCCTGTTTATTTCATATGAGACTCTTTTTTTTTTCCTTTTTTTTATAACAGGTATCTGATGCTTAAAAACATTTATGGTTAAACTTTTTAATAATTAGCAGTATCCCAGCTCTAAAATTCAGCATGTGTAGAACACACTTGATTTTTAAGAGCTGCAGGCTGGCCTGTGCTTCTCTGTTTTTCTCATTTTTTTTTTCAGGGAATAAGATGCAGTGAAAACATAGGAACTGTGCTTATGAACATTTAATAACAATTTAGGAATTTAAGATAATTTGGTGCAAGGTATTTTTAAGTTCTCATTAAAATATCTTTGACTTGTACTTGAAACATCAACCTCATGGATATTTTGTGAAGTAATTTAATATTCACGTTCTGTGAGTTGAGGCAAACTGAAGAGGGTCCTCGATTGGAGAGTCAGCTGAGTAACGACAATCACACCAATGTGGCTACACATCCTTCTACTTTATTCAGCAACTTTGCCATATTTATCCCTCTCTATACATTGTTTCACACTACTAATGCTTGGTGCTCATTGGTTAAGCAACTGTAGTTACACATACATGTTAATTACTGATTAGTTGTCACACTGTAAGCATCTTTAGCTAAGGTGTACCACATTAGCAATTCCCACAACGTGCCTGGCATCTAGTCTCGTCTTGGCACAATGCTCATTCTTCCTTGTTGTGTCCATTTGAGGTCAGTACATGGTCTGTCTTGTTCCAAGGACAATACATGGGCTATCTTGTCCTGAAGACAATACGTGGTCTTCAAAGTAACTCTGTAATCTGCAGGTCAGGGTCGTCCAACTCATGTAGGTCATAACATGACCTTGTTCTGCTAAAAATCCTTCTACAGCAAACTCCAGAGTCAAAGATTGCTCAAGATCTAATTCTTTTGTGGGCAATATTCTAATCTATTAAAGACATTAGAAATAAATTGCTTAATTAAAAAACTACAACAAACCCAACAGACCTTTCTAGTTAAGTTAAAGCTTTTCAAGAATATTAATGGTACACTGATTAATGGTACAATGCATTAATTAATTAAAAATCTATTGTCTTTGCATTTCTAAAAAAGACCCTTAAATATGCTTAGTCATCTATAATTAAGAAGAACAGAAGAATATTTGCAAGAAACCTATAAAACCTGTAGGGTTTTGTTTGTGCGAATGGACGGAAGAGAAATGAGAGAAGTCTTCTCACATCTTTTTTTCCTATCAAAGTTCTTCTGTCTTGTCACCCTTTGTGTCTCAGATCCTTGACTATCACATGAGGAAAAGAAGGAAATGATGTCTTTGGGATGCATTTGAATTGCTTTATTTCTGTATCAGTGCAGGCAATAAAAAGCACTTAGATAAACATGAAGTCTCTAACAGAATGGTAAAGTGTGAGGAGCTATTAGCCCCATGCCATTTAGCCATAAACATGAATTCAGCTTTAACAAAAATCTCAGGGGGCTTGGTAGAGGTGATTCCTATAGGCTTCCTTCTTTATTTGAACACAGCTTTCAATTTCACAGGGTAAAGGTTCTTCCTAGTCTGTGAAGGTCCAGCCTCCACTCCGGGCAAAGTCCCACAAGGGCTGTGAGAAGCCTCCCAGTACCAAGACAGGGCTGATTAGGGACTTTCTTCTCTCTGACATAGGGTGAATCCCTGAATTAAGGGATTGAGGCAGTAAGTGCTAAAAAGTGCTGCTGTTCAATCAGCTTGTGTCCAGGTTGCCTCCTCTTCTTCTGCCTTGCTTCTGCTGGATCCTGCAGTCACACTGCACTTGCTGGGCAGCCTCTGCTCAGCAAAGCTTCTGACTGCGCCCTCCACAAAGGAATTTAGGGCAGCTCCTCGCAGCCTGGGAGTCTCGCTGGACAGAAAAAGACTGGCAGATCTGCCTGTCCAACCAGCCACAACCAGGCAAGGAAGCTGCAGGAATGTTTAATTTCATCCCAAAAGGGGCACCTTCATCTGCTCCTGTGAGTCACCTCACATTCTCCATCGACTGACTTGATGGATGCCCACCAAGCACATGGGACTCCAAGGAGCTGCTCACATGGACACCTCTGCAGAGACCTGAGATCCACTGAGTAAAAACCCTGCTTGGGATGAGGCAGTTTGACTCTGCTTCACGGAGACTGCCAAAAGGAACACCTTGGCCTTACCAGCTGGGTTTTAGTATTTCTTTTTATTCCATCTACCAGAAGGATGTATATTTTTCTTGCCAAAGATTTCATCAGAGTCCCCAGTCACAGGAACTATCCTGAATTAGCCTGGATTCATTATCCTGAAATATTCCCAAAGACTTCCCCAAGGAATGTTGGGAGAAAAAAAAGAAAGTAAGCAGAAGGATTGTTACCTCTGTTTTTTATTTATCATCCTTTTGTGTAACCTGCATTTCGCTCAAAATGCCTTGACTAGCTTTGGCTTTCCTTGTTAAGTGGTTCTCAATTTGCTACCACCACCACAACCCCCGGGCAGGTCATTCTGGTGTTGTCATAAAGTTCCTCACAAGTTACATTCTCCTCCTCCTCTCCATTCTGCATGCCCACCATGAGGACTGACAGGCATATGGTTTCAGGAAAGCACCCTCATTGCTGGACTGTGGTTCTGCTGTAATTTCCTAATGCAAATCAATAAACAGTTTCTGGCAACAGGGAATTCTATCAAGTGTGGAATAAAACAGAACTGTTATTTCCAGTCCATGTCATTACCTCATTTTCCTATAAATAAAAAAAGTTCAAGCGTTGATATGTTTGTTTGATTATATTATTTTAATTCTCTTTGCTTCCAGACGGCAAATTTGGTAGCCAATATACTGACAGAAGTGAAACAGGCGGCCCTGGGCGCGCTGTGGCTGCCCGAGGCCGGAGCCGCCGCCTTCGCCCAGGAGCCGCCGGAGCCGAGTTCGGGGCGGCCCGGGGAGCGCTCGGCGGCTCCGAGACGGCTGAATTGTGGCTGGGTCCCCGTGCTGGCCTGCCGGCAGAGCCCCGGCGGGGGGTGCCGGGATGCGGGGTCCCCCCATGGAGTGGACTGGAGTGCCTGGGACAGGCCCTGCACGGTCCGCCCGGAGCCACGGCGGGATCGCCGGCCCCCGCGGGGCTGGGCCTGGGAGAGCGGAGAGTGGCGGTACCCGAGCTGGGGGACACTCGGCAGCCTGCGGGGAAGTGTCCGGATAGGAGGCACCCCCGCCACCCTGAAACGTGGCCCCAGAGAGGGGGAAGCTCTGGCAGCCTGGAGATACTGGGAGCATGGACAAGGGGGACCCATGGGTACCCCAGAGCCCTGAAACAGGGACCCCAACGGGGAGACCCTGGACCTGCTCTGACACCAAAGTGGGGAGCCCAGGGAAGGGGAACCTCTGGGATCCCCCTCCGGTAGCCCAGAGAGGAGGGAGCCCACAAAGGAGACCCCAAAGAGGAGAGACCAGAGTGGGGGAACTCCTGGGTGGCACCTTTTCCGAATATGGACACAAGGTACCTGGTAACTTCTACAGTGAGATTTGGGCAGAAGGAACTCCCAGCCCAATTATACTCTCATCTTGCTTCCCTCCAAAACAGGACTTCCCTTTCCCAAACCTTGCCTGGAACAAGCAGGCAGAAAGGAAAAGGAAGATGCCCCAGAACAGCCAGGCAGGTGAGGAGGAAGTCACTTCCCCTTTCCCCCTCCATCTCCCAGCCCAGCATCGCCCCTGGCTGCAGGACAGCCCCACTGCCGACATCGTCTTTCCAGGGATGGACTGGGGAGATCTCCTTCCCCTTCCTCTGGCATGGAGGCAAATCCCATCCTCTCCTTTTCCTTCCTCATCCAGACAAGGAGCTGAGGATGGAGACCAGGAGGACAAATCCCCATGGCAGAACCTCGTGGAAGAGGCTGTTTTGAGCAGCTCCACAGTGCAGGAATCCAATGGGGAGGAAGAACCCCAGAGATCTCACAGAAGGAGGGGCTCCAAACCCAGCCCAGGGCGCTCCAAGGAGGAAAGACCCACCCTGTGCCAGGATGGCAGCCAGAGATCCAGCTGGAGCTTGGAGCTGGTGGTGTATGAGCAGCTTCCTGATGGAGAGAAGCTCTACGGGTGCTGAGAATGTTAGAAGAGCTTCAGCTGGAGCTCCAGCCTGACCCAGCACCACACTGGGGAATGTCCCTATGAGTGTGGGGAATGTAGGAAGAATCCAGAGCTCCAGTCTGATCTGTCACCAGATGATCCACAGTGGGGAACAGCCCTACACATGCTTGGAATGTGGGAAGAGCTTCAGTAACAGCTCTGTCCTCATTAGGCACCGGCACATCCACAGTGGTGAACGGCCCTTGGAGTGTCAGGAATGTGGGAAGGGCTTCAGCACGAGCTCCTGCCTGATCTGCCACCAGCAGATCCACACTGGAGAGGGGCCCTGTGAGTGTCCTGAGTGTGGGAAGAGGTTTCAGACAAGCTCCAGTCTCTTCCTGCACCAGTGGATTCACACGGAGGAGAGCACTTCTGCAGCCCTGACTGCAAGAAGGGCTTCTGCCTCAACTCCAACCTCATCCCTCACTGACACATCCACATGAGGAGAGGCCCTACAAAGGTCTGGAGTGTGGGAAGAGCTTCTCCTGGCTGTCATCCTTGACCCAACAGCAACAAACCCACCAGTAAGGGAAGCCCTGTGAGTGCCCCCACTTCTGAAACTTTTGAACTAAAAATTTCAGTACTTTTGAAACGAAACATTTCAGTGCTATTTCTTTGGTTTTTAAACAAGTACTGCAACTTGAGATATTGCTATTGCACAGCTCTTAGGTCACAGTGTTTTACTGTAATAAAAGTAAGTTTGATTGAGACTGTAAGACCATTAGCTATTACAGTTTGTTGGTTTGGGTTTTTGTTGAACACATTTCTAATAAAGCCTCTTTTCTTTGCAACTTCTTGCTGTTACTCTGACACTTCTACCATGTCCCCTCCTGCAGATGCACACACACAGATGTAAGGCAATCCAAAATTCAAACTTCAGTTAAGGAATTACAGATTTTGGGACAGGATGTGGAAGCACTACAAGATAGCCCTGTAGACATAAACATGAAGGTGTGTTGTAAACTCCATATCCACAGACATGTGACTCTTAGGCAAGAATGATCTTTATATTGAATTTTCTAGAATTTATGGAGCAATGACTTTAACATGGGAAGTAGCTAAGCAGGACATTCTGACAGGCTTAAGGTAAGGAGCCTTGATCCACAATTGCAAAGAAATTTAGTTCTAAATATACCTGAAAGTGAGATTAAAACACAAACAAGGTTACATATTGGGAATCCAAAGCAATAATACAACTTTTTTTCATGAAAGATGAAAGAAAAAGAAAATGGGGTAAATGCCAAGAAAAATATGAGAAGCACACTAAAGGGGTTACTACCACCATGGGCCCAGCCCTGGTTTCTCAGTCAGATGTGACCCCAGGCAGCCAGAGCAGCAAGGTGGGGCAGGACAAGCCTCGTAGGAGCAGCCGGGACAGCAAAGGACAGCAATGACAGCAAAGACTCCCGACACTTTGCAGACACTGTGCCATGCTGGGCACTTGTTTATTTAGGGGTGTCTTGCTTTAGGAGAGATGGTAGCAATGGCACACGCAGCACGAGCATCCTCAGGGCAATGGCACATCCAACACATCCCTCATGAACTCCCTCATGATCTCTGCTCTCTTGAGGAGTGCCTGAGGTCCATCATGTGTCCAGCTCTGCTGGACAGCTGAACAGACTACCCAGAGCTGGTGAAAAATGCTGTGAACAGCCCCAGCACCATCTCCCTTGGAACAGGAGAACACCTGTAGCTGATGCTGAGTCAGTGCAATGTGCTCATGGGTGCTTTGGCAGCAGAGCCTTGACTCAGTACCGTGCAGGAGACATCCCCTTGTCTGATTTTGTTTTGTTTGCTTTTTGCTCCCACTGCTGACACTGAGCTGCTGTGGCTGAGCCTGAGACATCACAGACATCCTACCCTGTCAGCAGCAGCCCTCATCCAGAACTGGCTATAAAATATGAGCAAAGCAGCTGGGAACAGCAATGTATGGAATCCTATGGCTCAGGAGCTCTTATGTCAGAGCCCTATATTGCCTGTGCCTTATGCTTGTCAGCACGTCCTTCTTTGTGCACAAAATAGCGATTGGTGGAGTTTTTTTGCCTAAGAACTCTTGAGAAGGAAACATTCTGCTGGGATTCTCATGAGTGTATCCGTTCATTGCTGGGAAACAGCAGGTAAGGCCAGGGTAGCAGAGCAGCCAGGATCTGGTCACTCCCTGCAAAGGGCTGCTGTGTGATGTGGGAACACTACGTTCTAGGATGGGCCAGAAGGGTAAATGTGCTCAAGGTGCTGCAGGTGAGGTTTGGGTTCAGAGGGCAGTCAGGGGTGGTGAGCACTGAAGATCCAGCTGCAGTCCCCATCCATGTCCCTTTCAGTGCTGGCTTTAGGGTGTCTGCAGCCTGGATCCAGAGCGCCCTGGGAGGCTCCTGTGGCTGCCTTTGCACTCAGGCTGAGGATGCCCAGGAGCCGCTGAGGCTGGCAGTGGGGACCAGGGCTCTGGGGGCTGTGACATTCCAGGGCACGGGTCACAATGGGAGCTGGGAGCAGGGGCACGGCCAGCTTGGCAGCTGAGTGACATGGTTCTGCTGGCTGTGACATCACAGAGGACAGGTCACGCTGGCACCTGTGTCCAGGGGCAGCACCGGGCAGTTGGATTCTGGCAACCAGTGAGTGCACACACAGGGGACAGCTGGGCTGGCTGGGGGCTGGGAAAGGTGCTCTGGGGGTTTAAAGCCAGAGGGAGAGCTGGGACCTACCCAGGGCTGGGGGAAGTGGGGCTTGGGGGCTGGAGGAGGTGGGGCTTGGGGCTGTCAGCATGGCTGGTGCCCAGAGAGACTCTGGGGACATTCCAGGTGCCACCAGTCCCCTGCTGCCTCCCAGCCAAACGAGTTGAGCCCCCTTTCTTCCACTAGGCCATGTCTCCAACAGTGGCCTTCATCCTGGCCCTGTTAGCCATCCACAGTGGGCTGAAGGTGGAACTTCGAGTTGATAAGCACGAAGTGAAACGGATGCTGGCGCGCGAGGAATATTTACATCAGGAGATGACTCGGCTCCTGCAGGAGATTGAGGAGAGCAGTGGGACCATGGAAGCCCTGCTCTGTTCTGCACTGGAAAAGCAGTGGCTTCTTTGGGTCAGTGCAGCAGCCCTGCTTCTGGTTCTAGCTATGGCCTGCTGGCTGGTCAGAAGAGGCTCTGCCAGCAGGAGGAGGCAGGAGGGATCCAGCAGCAAGGAGAAGGTCAGTGAGCATGAGAAGGTCAAGGGTGCAGACTGGGGTGGCAGCACATTGGCTGTGCCCAGCCCATCACCAATGGGCACATTCAGGATAAGGCTGGAGTGCGCTGTCAGCAACCTGATCTCATTGGGAATGTCCCTGCTCATTGCTGGGGGGTTACACTGGATGGTCCATAAAGGTCACTCCCAAGCCCAGCTCTTCTCTGATTCTGCAGCAGGGCCTGCCCAGCATGAAGGTGCTGCAGGAGCTGGTGGACGAGCTCCTCGGTGTCTGCTGAGTGCTCTCCAGGAGGAGCTTCATGCCGGAGCTGCACCCAGCTGTTGAGATGGACACCAGTCCTGCAGCCTGTGGTGTCCAGGAGCACAGCAGCACCTACCGCCCGCTGGTCATCCTGCGGCCACCCCCCGGCCACTCCTTCATCCTGGAGAGCACCAAGTGGCCGCCAGCCAGGCGCATCCGTGTGGCGCTGGAGTGCCTGTGCTCCGGGGAGCAGCTGCTGGAGCACACGTGCTTTCTGCACACCTCCGGTGGCCAGGACGGGTACCTGATGGACACCCTCTGCACGGGCTCCTACTTGGATGCCAAGAAAGTGACCCACTGGGTGCAAACATTGGCGCTGTCGGCCTGGCTGCTCCTGCCGCAGTCGCGCCACTGCCAGCTCACGGCGCTGCCCTGCGGCAAGTCCTGCAGCTTCCGGCTGAGCGGCGCCTCTGGCCTGCACTGCAGCGTTGAGATGGCTCTGGCCGTGCAGCGAGGCTGCTCAGGTGCCTGCCTGAGCCTGGAGTAGGCAGCAGCAGCTCTGCCAGAGAGCTGCCACCTCTCAGACTCACTGCCACGATGCCACTGCTGCTGAGGTGACAGCATTGCCACAGAAAAGGAGTTGAGGAAGGTGAAGTCAACCATTCCTCATGGGACTTTTTTTTTTATTCTGTTAGAATTCTTTAGTTCCTTTATTATGAGCTATGAAAAATGTAGCCAGGTGATAAGACTTCTAAAACCTCCCAAGGCATAGCTGGGAAGGTTAACATGACTTCAAATATGTAGAAGTTTATGTTGAGAAAACTTATGCATTCCATAGGAGGCTTTCCTACAGTTTTTTGTTCTTTAAAAAAAATAAAATTCAATCATTTTACAAGCATTCAGTCTACCATCAAGTCAGGAAGAGGAAGGAGGAGCCAGGTCAGAAGAGTGCCACATGCACGAGTGTGGGGAGGGTCAGCTTACCAGGAGCTTGGTGCGGCAATAAGCGTATACAAGGATTGTTGCAGGTGCAGGCCTTGTAAACAGGCCCACTGCACAGGCAGTGCTGTTTGTGGAGGATTTTATTAATAGCTGGTTAGCTGAGAAAGGCCATACTGACATAATGCCACTGGTTAAGCTAATGTGGAGGATTTTATTAATAGTTGGTTAGCTGAGAAAGGCCATACTGACATAATGCCACTGGTTAAGCCGAAAGAGGGAGGTCAGCAGTCTCTGATTCAGTGACTGCTAACAGGCAAGAACTGGATGACCTTGCTGCAACATGAGGAAAGGGAGGTGAGATTAGTTCTGAATATCTGCAGAATGTAACAAAAGAATAAGCACAAGAATGCAGAAGTAGGCGTAGTTGCTGATATGTAACTAACCAATCCTGAGCTCAACTTTTGCAATATGTATGAAGCTTATTAAGAATTGTATTTAACCCACCGTATTCGATCAATAAATTGGACTTGGATGAACCAATTGGTGTCTGGGTCTCCTTCCTTCGACAGCTGTCCCTTTTTCTTTATTCAGTCCCTTGTTGTGGTTCAAGAAATCTTTTAAAATTTTAAGAAGTGAGATGTCATTTCTCACAATGCATAAAGATATATTATCAAGAGAATAAAAGGCCATTTTGTGCACGAGCCTCTGGCATTTTGCCATGCATCCAGTGTTGCGGTGTGTTTAAGTTCATTTTATTGTTCCCCCATTTGCTGTATTTTTCCCCGTATTTTTATGTAAATGGTTCTGCCCTCCCCAGTTTTCCTGCCATAGCCCTGCCACTCATTTTGTTACCATAGTTACTCCCGCCATTGGTTCTGTCATTCCCCGATGTTAAGTAATTTCTCCTCTCCTTATTCCCATATATGTGTCCTGGTTTCTCTCCCTGGCCCCAGTCAATCACCCCCACTCCTCCCCACTTGCCAGAAGCTTCCACACACCCTGGGTGATGATTGGCTGTGGTCCCGGGGCCCCTCCCTTTGTATCTATTGGGTTTTCCCTAATGTCCATTATGTTAAGTTCACTCCCTACCCTCCCCTATTGGTCTTTTGTAAATCCCTCCCTTGTACACCACCTCCCTTTAAAACCTTGCTTCTCCCCCCTCTCTGGGTCACTCCCTGGTTGGCTACTCCCTGGTTGGCTTCTTGGGACCTCCAATAAACCCAACTTTACCTCCAGAGAGTGTCCAGCTCCTTTCTACTCGTCGTGGCAGCGAGACCCGTCCGCAGCAGCACAGCCTGAGGCCATTAGACGCCGAGGGGTGCTGGCAGGATTGCAGCGGGGTGTTGGCCTTTCCTCAGCTAGCTGGACACTGACCTCTAAGGCCAGATACACCTCGCCGCAGTTTTGCGCCCAACGTTGGGCCCAGCTGGACATTCAGACAGCTGGACGCCGGACCTCTGGACCCCGTGGACAGGATTTACAATTCCCCTTGGCTGCCGAACTACCTCGGGTTGCAGCAGACCCTGTTTTAGGGGTAGCGCTCCCTGGGGATCAAAGCCACAACTCCCTGGGGATCAAAGCCAGCACCACAGGAGGGCTTCGTAGACGAGTACCCCTGCCCAGGTTTTGGTTGTGCCATTGCCAGAACAGGTAAGCCCCGGACTCGGTGTCGGTGGCTTCCCCCCTATCTTTTTAAACTCCCTGGGAGTTTATGCCCTGCGCTGAGGACCGCTCCCGCCCCTTCTTTCCTTGAGGGCTGATCCCCAGGCAGTGTTTCTTTCCTTTCCCTCACTGCTTTTCTTCTGGGGGCAGTCCTCACCCCCTTCGTTTTCTGTTTTACCTTCCCCGTAGGGTCTGTATCCCCAGACTTGGGGCCAGATCCCACCACCCAACAACCTTTTTTTCCCCTCGGTGAAACCCCAGACTTGGGGACAGCGGGGGGAGCAGGGGCCGGTGGCGGGCGGGTCATGTTTTAGTTTTCCGTTTCCCTGCGCAGGTGGCGTGTCATCCAAGGTTCTTTCCCACTTTAAATCATGTTGTCTAGCGTCCACTTAAAGTTTTAGACTATGGGTGCGAGTCTGGGAAAGTACCAAAAAGGAGTTTATTATATTGTTAAGGGTTTGTTGCTTGGGGGTGGTTTCCAGGCCCCTAAGAAGGAGTTAAAGTTGTTAGTTAAGTGGGTCTTTTTGTAATTCCCCGAGGTCTCCCCAGAAATTGTAAGAGAGCCACGGTTTTGGGCAGCTGTTGTGGCGAAATTAGATAAAGCAGTCAATTCTGGGGAGACTCAACTTTCTGCCGTGGCGTATTGGGCGGGCAGAGTGCATTGTATACTCCATCTGTCAGGGGAATTGCAGAAAAGCCCCTCTCGTTCTAGTTTGATCCCCAGTTCTCCCGGTTCTTGTATTCCTAGCCCCCGTTCCTCTCCCTCATCCCTTAGGCAGGAGCCCTCAAGAGGGATTTTAAAGGCCAAACAGAAGCAGGGGGTCCACCCTGCCCCTGCTCCCTCTCGACCGGCTCGGCCTCCCCCTCCGAAGAGCCCTGGCCAAGCTCTTCGGAGTTCTCTTCCCCACCCCTCTACCCCTTTCCCCAAGTCCCCGGTTTCTGCCCCAAAGGTTGTTAGGTTTAATGAGAGTTCCCATGATGGCTCCTGTGGAGCACAAAATGGCGGGGATCATACAGTCTTTCCCGCCAAGGCCATTTCTCCTTCCTACAATCCTTTCCTCCCTAAGTCCTACCCCTTCCTCTCCCTTGACCCGACCCACTCCTCCATTTCTTCGCCCCTGGTTCCACCCTCGGTTCCTCCCTCAGCTCCTCCCCCCACTCCGCCCACAGCTCCACCTCCTATTGACCCCTCCCAAGTTGTTCCTCCTTATTCTGCTCCACCTCCAAACCCCACCTTGGAGGTGGAGAAAGTAGAGTCACCACGCCCCTGTGATAGCCCTGCCCAAAAGCCAAGCTCCGCCTCAACCTCCTCCTTTTCCGGTTCCCACGCTCCCCCTTCCGGTTCCCACGCTTTGTGTTCCGGGGGGGGAAGGGGGGGTGTGGATGACCGGAAGCTGGGACAGGCGCCTTTATTGGAAGCCACCCCAGTTACATACCGCCTCAGCAGGGAGGGGAGTGCTCAGGCCCACTGGGTGCCTTTAGCACAGGCCCAGATCAAGGAGCTGTGCAAGGCCCAGAGGGAGTTCTCCCAGGAGTCTGAGCACTTCTGGGGGCTCCTTCGCTCCGTCCTTGCGCAGGGAGATCTGGTGCCTGTGGACCTGAGGGCTCTCTTCTCCAGCCTTTTAGGACCCATGGAGTATAGGGTCTGGGCGGCAGAGGAGGGGAGGGAGATTGTGGAGGTTCTCCCAATGCTTTGGGTGAGCCCTTCCACATCTCACGACGCGGATGGCTTGGTAATATCAGAGGAACATCTTGTAGGCACCGGGCAATGGGCAAGCGGGGCAGCGCAGGTGAAGGCGTTGTTTCCAGAACAGCTCATGGAGACTAGCAAGGCTGCAGAACGAGCCTTTTATAAGCTCACGACCACCACCTCCCAATGGGAGGAAGAAGAGATCAGGCAGGGCACGCAGGAACCTTACCTGGCATTCGTGGAGAGATTATATCGGTTTGTAGGAGCGCAGGTGCCGGGGGAGAGGGAGAGAGAGGAAATGCTGAGGCAAATGGCCTACTTTAATGCCAATACGGCATGTAAGCGGGCCATCCGATCTCTCCCTCGAAGCCCCCGACCTACGATAGAGAAGATGATAGAGGTGTGTGCCAGGGAGGTTCCTTTACAAGATCCTAAAGTGTGCTCTAGAAGATCGTCTGTAGCTTTTGCAGAGCTCCCAGAACCCGAATTCCTGGATGCCGAGGCTGCTGCTGCCACCGGACCTATGACACCTGGGTCCGGCAGGAGGATGACGGCAACTCACCCCTGCCACCTCTGTGGCAAAGTGGGCCACTGGATGCCCCAGTGCCCTTTGCGGCAGGGCTTTCTTGAATACAGAAAGAGGGAGGAGGAGGGAGGAAAGGGGCCAAAAAACTAGGTCTTGAGAGCAGTCCCTCCCTGCGTACAGACAAAAATGTGGTGGGCGATATAACACCAGACGGGGAGGGAGGAACAAACGGAGACCTGCCATACATGCTACCTGATTTGACTTACCTTTTATCACCGGACATGACTAAGTACACCTGTGGAATTCATCCCGACCTGCGCTTAACACCCTGTCCTCTGCTTCTCCATACAGGCTGCAGCTCACTAAGGAAATCCATCTCCCCAGTAGTGATTTACAGCTGGTGTCTGTCGACCTTCAACATCCCGGTCGCTGGAGGAAGTTAGGACGTTGCAGGTGGACTGTCGTTGGAGACACGAAGCACACGCTGCGAGACCTGTACATTGTCCTGGGTCTGGTCACCACAGACCGGGACCGTTTCACAGTAGGGCTGTACTGTGTCCGACCCCCACTTTTCCTCCCCAAGGGACAGATCATCGCCCAGGCCATCCCAGTTCCAGAGGAGACCCACTGGACCAAGCCTTCAAAGGATCTGTCAATGCCTACGGTGGCCTGGGCGCAGGTAGTGGGGAGGGAAAAGCCCCGCCTGACATGTCAACTTCCGTTGGGCGGGGACCGTAAAATCTTAAGGGGTCTTTTGGACACAGGGGCGGATGTGACGATCATTCCCTCTCAGGAGATGCCGTCACATTGGGACTTGCAAAACGCGGCTGGTACAATTCAAGGTGTCGGAGGGCTCCAATTGGCTTAACAATCTAGGAGCATTGTGCAAATTACGGAGCCAGAGGGGCAATTGGCTTCTGTACACCCATTCGTTTTAGATTACACGGAGCCTCTCTGGGGGAGAGATTTGTTATCCCAGTGGGGAGCCAAAATTGACCTGCCAAAGGCTCCCCAGGTTTTTCGGGCAGTGGCCACTGAAGAGCGTCGGACCTGGAAGCTGGAATGGCGGCCCGATGAACCAGTACAGGTCAAGCAGTGGCCACTTAACAAACAAAAGTTAAAGGCACTCAACGAGCTCGTTCAGGAGCAGCTACAGAAGGGCAATATCGAGGAGACCATGTCTCTGTGGAACTCCCCGATATCTGTCATCAAAAAGCCCAACAAAGACAAGCGGCGGCTCCTGACCGACCTCCGTCAAATTAACGCAAAAATAGTAGATATGGGGTCTCTCTAGCTAGGGATGCCGTCCCCTGCGATGCTCCCCCAAAATTGGAATCTGGCCGTGATCAATATAAAGGACTGCTTCTTTCAAATTCCTCTGCACCCTGATGATGCCCCGCGTTTCACCTTCATGGTTCCCTCCATCAACCGTGAGTCCCTGGACAAGCGCTACCACTGGTGGGTCCTTCCACAAGAAATGAAGAACTCACCTGTGATCTGCCAGTGGTACGTCACTTCTCTGCTATCCCCAGTACGTACAGCCCTCGGGGATGCCGTCATTCTACACCACTACATGGACGACATCCTCATGTGTGCATCCGACGATAGTTTGCTTGCCCATGCGCTTGACCTGACAACCAATGCGTTGGTTGCTGCAGGGTTCGAGCTCCAGCAGGACAAGATTCAAAGGATGCCACCTTGGAGGTACCTGGGCCTTGAAATTACGAAGCGGACCATTGTGCCACAGAAATTGGCAATAAGGACTAATGTCCAGACCCTTGCGGAGGTCCATCAACTGCGTGGGTCTTTAAATTGGGTGACCCTGGCTGGGCATTTCTACCGAGGACCTGGCCCCCCTTTTCAATTTGTTGAAAGGGGGAGAGGGGCTTAGTTCCCCTAGGGCTCTCACCCCAGAGGCTCAGGTAACACTGGAGAGGATCCAAAAAGCTATTTTGGCCAGGCAGGCCCATCGCTACCATCCGGGCTTGCCATTCAAATTCATCATCCTGGGAAAGTTGCCACACCTCCATGGCATCCATCAGTGCGACACAAGCTTGAAGGACCAGGGCTGGGGAAATAAGCTCTTAATCATACAGTGGGTCTTTCTCAGCCACCATCAGTCCAAAAGACTGACAAGGCCACAGGAGCTGGTAGCCGAACTGATCATCAAAGCAAGATCGAGGATCAGGGAGTTGGCAGGATGCAATTTTGCATGCATTTACATACCAATTGAATTGGAGTTGGGCCAACTAAAAATGAAGACCTTTGATGAACTGCTGCAAACTAATGAGAACCTTCAGTTTGCATTGGACAGCTACACTGGGAGTATTGGAGTGAACCGGCCGGCCCACAAATTATTTAATTCGGAATTCAAATTATCACTAAAGAAGGTCCAAAGCAAGGACCCTCTGGATGCTGTGACAGTTTTTACAGACACGTCTGGAGCATCCCACAAGTCAGTCATGACTTGGAAGGATCCTCAGACTCAGCGGTGGGAGTCAGATGTTGCTGTTGTGGAGGGTTCTCCACAAATCGCTGAGTTGGACGCAGTCGTCAGGGCATTCCAGAGGTTCCCGGGACCTTTCAGTTTGGTAACAGATACTGCATACATTGCTGGTGTAGTGTCCAGAGCTCAATCAGTGGTTCTACAGGAGGTCTCCAACCAAAACTTATTTGAATTACTTACGAGGCTCGTCGATTTGGTCTCCCACCGCGAGCATCCGTTCTATGTAATGCATGTGAAGTTGCACACTGACCTGCCTGGGTTCATCGCTGAAGGCAACCGTCGTGCCGATTCCCTGGCCACAGCTGCAGTCACGATGGGCCCACTCCCAGATATGTTCAGCCAGGCTAAGATCAGCCACCAGCTCTTCCATCAAAACGCACCTGGCCTGGTCCGGCAATTCCACCTGACCCAAGACCAGGCCAAGGCAATCGTGGCCACATGTCCCCAATGCCAAAAAGATCAGATGCCCACCATTGCCTCGGGGGCTAATCCCCGGGGCTTGGCGAGCTGTGAGGTGTGGCACATGGACGTAACACACATCCCTTCTTTTGGCAGACTGTGTTACATCCATGTCTCAGTGGATACTTTCTCCAGCGCTATCTACGCCTCTGCCCACACAGGTGAGAAGGCTGCCTGTGGATGTCCAGAAGCATCCACTTCTGGCATTCGCTGTCTTGGGCATCCCGAGGGCCATCAAAACTGACAACAGCCCAGCATACACCTCTAAGGAGCTGCGGAGCTTCCTGCAGCAATGGGGAATAGAGCATAAGACTGGCATCCCCTATTCCCCGACAGGCCAAGCCATGGTGGAGAGGGCCCACCAGAATCTGAAGAAGATCTTAGCTCGTCAGCAAGCGGCCGTGAAGGTGGAGACCCCCCATGTCCGGTTGTCAAGAGCACTCTATACCTTAAATTTCCTCAACTGCTCTTTTGACAACCCCAACCCTCCAGTGGTCTTCGGCAGCCACCAGCAGCTGCAGCCTAAAGCCAGGCCGCCGGTCCTTATCAAGGATCCAGAAACCTGGCGGACAGAGGGGCCCTTTGACCTGGTGACCTGGGGAAGGGGATACACTTGCGTGTCCACTCCCTCAGGTCCCCGTTGGATACCATCAAAATGGGTCAGGCCCTTCGTTCCCAAACAGGGGACGCAGAAGGGGGCTGTGCCACAGGTCCAGGTAGCGTGCTGGCGGCGGTAGAGGAAACCCTCCACTACACCATCATCTTCCTCTGATATCCAGTTCCTCCCTAATACTGAGTCCTCTCCTCCTACTGCTCCTTTCTGCATTGATCTACCTGTAGTGTTTGATTCCAGACCTTCCTCCCCCTCTTCCTCTCCACAGCCTGAGTTAGATTTATTATTTGGGGCAGAACCATGAAGTTGACCACCGCATACTTTCACTGTTTTCTTTATTTTCTAGTACATCTCCCCTATGGCCCCCGCAACCACACCAATGGTTCCCAACCCAAGCGCCTTGCTGATGCTGCTGATGACCTATGCACTCCTGTCGCCACCATTGGAGTCATGGGTCATCCCCCAGCCGAAAGTCAATGTCTGGCGTGCCTTGGCTCAGTCATTAGGAAAAGATCACATCTGCCTTGACACTGGCGCAGCAGAGGACCCGATGTTGTCTTGTCTTGTGGGGATCCCCTTCTCTCCAGGCAAGTTCCTCTCCGCCTTTCAGTCAGCCCTTTCCCCTATTTTGGCCCGGAGCCTCACCATCCTTCCCAGTTTTGATTCTAGTAACACCTGGAGAGATGGAGTGTTTAGGCTGGATCCTTTGGACTCCGAGCCCACAGAGTTCCACCTACTCAGTTCCGCCAATTCCTCTATTTGTTTCCAATTTGATTATACCCTGGCACCCATTGAGAAAGGTGTAGAGGTAGTCCAGCAGCCCAAGAAGGAATACCAGGCATACCAGTGGTGTAAGGCGGTACTAAAGATCAGTGGTCCCACCACCACTGGTCGGACTCCCTGTGCCCTTCCCCGGGGAGTGCAAAGAATATAGAAAACATAGAAAAAAAGGCAAAACCCAAATGGTATCAGCAAGGTCTTGGGCATGAACACGTATGTCCAGAGGGCCTTCTCAGCCTATTTCTGTGTATATCTGGGAACCAGAGGAATCCTGCTTGAGCCTGTGCGGAGATGGATTTGGGAAATAAAAGTTCATTTCTTTTTTTTCTCTTTGGGGCAGCTCCTGTTCCTAACATGGAGCCTCTCTGGAGGCTCTCTCCACCGTGATGCCTCTGATTGTTGCAGCAAAACAGTTCATGGCAGACAGAAGACACTGACACCTCCAGGGACATGGCTTTCTCCAGTGCCAGCTGTGAGTGGGAGTCAGAATGAAAACTCTGTAAACCACAACTTCCATTAGAAGATTTCCTTCCTTTTCACTCTGCGAATAAGCTCTATATTAACTTCTGAATTGTCACTTGTTTGTTAAGGATGGGAAGTTTTCTTTTATGATTTTTTAAATGTGGTTTGGAATTAGATAAGGGTCTCCTTCATTCAAGAACTCCAGACCAAAGTGCCTTTGGAATATGGCCCATGGGCAGTTTTTGACCAGCCATGGTACTTCTAGATCAGAAAGCAAAGGCAATGGTATTTGCAGCCAAAACCCAACAAAGCCTGGGACAGCCAAAACATCCTGGGGAGACAGAGGCCTCCAGCTGTTTCTAGAAATCAGCAGAGTTCCAGCCAAATGGTTGTGTAGCACTAAGTGCAATCTCTTTGCCTGGATCAGAGCCTTGCTCAACTGAAAAAGCAGAAAGATCAGCAAGGGTGCTCCCAAAGGCCCATCACATTGTTTTTATTCTGCTCATCTGGCTTAAGTTTGCAACTCAATGTGTGTCTGCAGTTAAACTGATGAGAGAGGGAAACACCAAAAAAAACCCAAAAAACCCCCCAGAAACAGGTTCATGACAGGGCCATGACATTCAACAAGAAGGATCACTGGTGTGCATTTCATGGACCCTTCTCAATCCTATTAAAGTACTGTAGTCCTGGTTTAAAATAGACAGGTATGAAACAACTTTGAGAGACAGAGACTAAAATGGCTTGTGGATATTTTTTTAAAAATGAGGAAAATGACCCAAAAGGTGGTTTTTATAACATTTTAAAATATACTACATAAAAATTAAAAATTGCAATAAATAAGAAGTTAAAAAATAAGTGCTTTGGTATACAAATAACTAGAAGCACAAAAAAGTGAAAATATGAATCCACATTTTCATAAAAGTATGAAATTACTGAAATTACAGACAAAACATACATATACTGAACTACAATACAAAGGCAGGTAGAACTGTACTTGAACTAGCTCTTTTTACATTGCTGGAGTTTTTCCTTGTGAAGAGGAGCTAGGGTATTGATGAAGAAAAGTGACACCAGCAGGACAGGGCAGCATGCCGTGCTCCATGCAGAGGCTGCCAGGGGCTGCCCAAAGAGCGCCCTGCTGCAGCCAGAGCCCTCCTGGCCTGGGCCCGGGAGCAAAGGGCCAGGGCAGCCACCTCCTCCTCGTCCTGACTCTGCCACCGCTCCCTGCTGCTGCTGCTGCTGCTGCCGAGGGAAAGAGAACCAAAGGCTGTCGGTGGAGAGCACCAGGGCAGCGCTGCTGCAGCCTGACCTGGCCTGCCCTGCCTTCAGCGCCTGCGGAGCCATGTGGCATCCTGAGCAAGGAGCAGCAGCTGGCGTGTACCTGTGGGGTTCCTGAGAGCTGGCGTGTACCTGGGAAAGGCTGCCCCAGCCCTGGCCCTGCCCTCTCCAAGCTGTGGCAGCAGCACAGACTCCGTCTCTGCACAAACACCTCCAGTGCCCACGGCCCACTGGGTGCCCTTGCCTGCCAGGGGATGCCCTCCCTCAGGGTGCCACAGCTCCATGGTCACACTTGGGGGAACAAGTGAGCCCAGCTTGGCCGGAAGAAGAGGTCACCTTTGCTTCCCAAAGTCACCTGATGAGAGGTCAAGTACTTGTCCATTGCCATGTATACTGTGCACTAGTGTTAACTAAGGATTTATATTTTTGTAGTTCTGATGTGTTAGGCTAATGAATTTACACAGTCTAAAAACCACATTTTTTCTTAGCCGCTACCTGCCTAGAGGCAGGGCCCCTCTAAGCCTGGTTATTATTCTTTTTTTTTGGATATATGTTTGGGAGGATTTTTAAAGGGGATTGGATATGTTGTTATCATTATTATACTTGGCAGTTTGCTTATGGACTATTGGAGTTTCTTTTTTGGTGGAATTTTTTCTTTGAGTCTTGTTGTCTTTTAAATTAAGTACCCACTGCACCAGAGCAGTAGTAGATTTTTTTAATCTTATTTCTTTATGTTTTCTCTGTTGTTACATAAGAAGATTTATAGTTTAGTTCATGGGGTGTACTTTCTCTCCCTATCTGGGGGATGTTGTGTTTGGTATTAGAACTTCTGATTTGTATTGTTGAGATTTGGAGAAAGGTTTCTTTCATCTCCTTTCTGAGATTTTGGTGGTTTTATTTTGTCTTCTAATATTTGTAGATGTGTTTCTACAGTTGTGGTTTTTGTACATGCTGGGTTACATATAGTACAGTACGTATTACCTGTATATGTTTGGAGCTTCTTTGCCATATTAAGCAGGGTTTCTTTACTGTTATCTTGCTTTATTATTGCTAAAGTAGAAGTGCATTCTTGTGGCCCAAGTGGTACAAGTTTTTGTCACATCAGGGATGTATATGGTACTAAGTTTGGATTAGTGTTTATATCATCTGAGAAGACAATTTTTATTATTGTAATTTTTCTTAAGAGTTTAATGTTTTGTTCTGTGGTCTTCCAATGGGTTTGTTGCATATAGAGATGGTTTGTATACAGGTATCTTTGTGCCACACTTCCCAGGACCCGTGCCCAGAGATTGTGAGGGTCAGCCCCTCTCATCATTTTTTGGTTGGTAACTGGATTATGTGGCAGCAATCTTAAATGCTTTGCGTTAGTATCATTTAGAATTGCAGTTCCACTTGTGGTATCTTAAAGATGGACTAATTAATTAACTATAGAGTTATCAGGTCATTGAGTGTAATCTTAGGTTACAAAAGTGTTTTAGGGAAAAGGACTTAATACTGACTCTTGATTTTGTTAGTTTTTGGTTTTGAGGATCTTTCTCATGGATCATCATCATTGTTTATTGGTGATTGGTTTAAAATGTGTGTTTTTTGTTTGTTGTGGTAGGAGTAACAGCTATTGGCTGAGGTTTACTGTTTAGCTGCAGGCTTAGGCTTCTTGTCTGGTTTAGCTATAGGCTTAGGCTCCCTGTTTGCTTTAGCTACAACTTGAGTAGCTGGGGGGTTGGCTGTAGCCTGAGTGACTGGAGTAGCTGCTGATTGATTTTCTTACCCCCTCTGCCTCTATTTGTTGCTCTACAGTATCTAATAGTGTGTGATAAGCATATGCTAGGGCCTAGCTTATTGCAATGATTTTTTTTCTTTGGAGTCATTATGGTACTTCTTTTTTAGGTATTTCTCTGCTTCAGTTGGGTTTTGTATTTGGCTACATAAAGGAAAATCTTAGGTTATACGGTCAGAATTTTTTTTTCAGGGTTTGTTTATATTTTCTCAATCTTTATACTACTCAGAATTTTCCATGCTTGAGTTTATTTCTGGGTCAGGGGTCTCATGAGCTGTTTTGGATATCTCAGTCCTCTTTCTAGAGAAGTTGTAGACTATATAAGGGAAGCTTATGAGATTAAATACTGGGAAGTTGGTATCCTTGGCATTCAGGAGAAATGGAACATTCTTAAAAATTGACTTAAGGGATTCAAGGGAGAAGTAGGAAAGGAAAGGAAAGGTTGAAAAGCCTCATCCCATCCCCTGCCCCTCTTCTAACGAACTGGGTGCAATAATTACTAATAAACCCCTGAAACATGCTACTGGATCTAGGACACAGGGTAGGATGAAGAAACTGTAAACCAAACATATATTGAACAGACTTCAGTACTTTTGTAAACTCCCTATAAATTATTATCACTGAGCCCAGCACAATAGTTATTCTAACCCGTGCCCCTCTACTGTAAAAGCTATGTGTTAGGGACAATACTGGAACTGTGGATAAGAAAATAATCTTAGGGACTAGAAAGGTATTAAAACCTAAGAAAAGAAGCCTAGGGAGTAGAAAGACATGAAGGCTTCTGCCCTGAAAGACACTATGAATTCAAGCAATATGGCTACTGATTGCTTTATCCTAATACAGAGTGAGCACAACTAAAATGCAATCAGTAGAGGGTTTTTTCTACTTAATGAACCCCATGCTGGGAGCCAAATTTCTGTTTGTCCTGGTTGAGGGAAAATTTGGGAGGAAACTTTTAAAGGAATTTCTTCTAGAAAGCAAATTTAGGTGGCTCTTCTTCTAATTGGTTTGAGGAAAAGATTTCTTCAGAGAAAAGGGGAAAAATTTGTTTATTTATTAAGTAAATCATTTACTAGCACAAAAAAATGGACAATATTAAACCATAAAACATCTTGTTGCTTTGAAAGAGATGGCAAATTCAGAAAGTTCCTTTTGTAGGCTGTAGCTAGGCTTAGTCTGTCTTTTATCTATCAGTCTATCAATCCCTCCAGTGCTGGAAATGCCACAGGCCAGGCTGGGCTCAGTGGGCCACAGTGATTGCCCATGTGTCTCTTCTATACAGTGCAATTTAAAAATCTTTATTCCTTATTATCTCTGCCCTTCTTTTTCTGTTTTAGCTTACAAATGCAGGCACATGTATCAGGAATGTCTTTTTTTTTTTTTTCCTACATCACTTCCTACCTAGTAATTTCTTTTTATCCTGTTCTGGTTCTTTGCTATTGACATATGTTTTATTCTAAGTGCACTCGTATTTTCTTGAACATGGAAGTTTTATAATGCAATGCTCTCATTCACCTGCTTTCATGAAACCCTTCATTAACATTAGCACAAGTAACTGTGTGGATCCTTTCTGCTTTGTAGATGATTTGGGAAACCCAAGTCCTGCTCAGCTACAAAAATAATAAAAACTCCCCTAAGAGCTTAAGTTAATGGTAAAGCAACTACAGCTGCTTATTCACTTCACAGAAATTAGGAGAAATTTGCATTCACATTGCAAATATTGAGGAATGCAGTGCAAGTTTGATGGGCATCCCTCAGTTATCCAGACAGACTGATGTCACTGGCAAAATTCCCTCTTTTCCAAAGGGTTTTCATTTGCTTTGTTGTATTTTATATGGCTGCAGGTCACAATTCCCTTGATATAAGGAAATCTCTTGGCAGTTCTTGAAGAAGTCGCCCTTGGAGGAATTAATCAGTTCTGCAGTCCTTGTTCTATGCCCTGTTTTAAAAGGCTTTTATGCTATTTTCCCTCTGTGTTTTCATACTTGCTCAACAAGCTTTTCTTTCTAAGAATATCAATCACAATATCCCAAAGGACTAAAAAAGTATTTGTTCTCTTTGCATTTAAAAAGAGTAATAAATAAAATCTGTATAATGCTGGATGTAAAATGCAAATAAAAATAAACTTGAGAGTTCTACCAAAAACCTTAAGAAAAAACCCCAATGTATTCTATAAAACCCAGATCATTCATCTACAGAATACAAAAAGGGGGCATGTTCTAGAAGACAAAATTTGTACCACCGTGTTGCACAGAATTATGTTTTCAAGCTTTTTGCCCTTCAGGGCCAGTGCTATTCTCTGAACTGCAATGCTCTGAGCATGTTCTGCTCACCATGGCAGCTTGGTGCTCTCCCCTGGTGCAGATCATCCTCCCAGCAAAGGGGCAGTGCAGCCACCGCAACCCACAGCACCTTCCCACACAGCAAGAACCTGAAGGGGAGAGACGGCTTTCAGCAGCTGCTGCGGGTTCTAATAGTGCCACCTCTCGGCTGCTGAAAGCCTGAATTTCTGTGCCCTTTTCTCCTTCCCCTAATGTTACATTCTGCACCCCAAACCTGCAAACCGTTCCTCTCATCCAGGAGGAATGCCTACCCCACCTGTACTTCCATGCCACCACTTGGCTCAGCCTCCTTTCCTTAGACCTACAGTTTTTTTCCCAGTGCCTCCTCTTTAGAAAGGCATATTCCAGGACTTAGCAAAACAGCAGGGGTGATGAACGGATTGAGAGCAGCCCTGTGGAGAAGGACTGGGAGAGATCCTTGAGAAGGAAACATTGGATATGAGCTGGCACTGCGTGCTTGCAGCCCAAAACCCCTCTGTACCTGTGTCTAAAGGGGGATGTCCATCAGGTCAAGGGAGGGAATTCTATCCCTCTGCTCGAGTGAAAGCCAGGAGCAGAATGCCTGTGGATGTTGTGGATGTCCCATCACTGGTAGTGTTCAGGGTCAGGTTGGGTGAGGGACTGAGGAACCTGGTCTGGTGGAAGGAATCCCTGACCATGGCAGAGGGCTTGGACTAGATGATTTCTAAAGGTCCCTTCCATCCCCACCCTTTCTGTCATTTCATCATTTCAGGGCACATGGCACAGGGGAGAAAAAGAAATGAAATGTGACCGTGGCAGCGAGTTAATATGGGGATGTTCTGGGGCACAGATGGGAAAGGAACTCAAGATGAAATCTTGGGCAAGAATCCTCTTAAAGCATGAAATGTCCATCTCCTGGAGTATCTGGGGCCTTAGTTTCCCCAGGAAAGAGGGAATATCTTGGTACTCTGAAATCCCAGCTGCTGCCTGCATATTTAGACCATTAAAAGTCCAATTCCAAATGAAAAGGAATATAGCTGCATACTTTGACAGACACTTACTCCTAATAACAACACAAAGAAGTACTGATGAACAAACTTCCATCTTTTTCCATGTGGATTGTGAAGCACAAACGTATGGCAATGGACATCCTCCGTTTGCACAGGTTTGAAGAGAGATCTCTGCACACTGAGGCAGAGCCACGTGGTGGTTGCACACAGCATCCTTGCCTGACACCAACCAAGCCTCAAACCAGGAGAAATTAGTTCCAAGTGAAGAAAGAACTGCTTGGGCTGATGACTCTCAGGGTGACAACAGCCAGAGGCAAGAGGGGATGATGGCACAGCATGGCCCACGTGGTGATGGGTCCTGGGCTCTCCAGAGTCATGACAGGGTTGCTCTGGTCCTTGTACCCCACTCTGGAGGGACAGCAACTCCAGCTCCTTCCTGAGGCTCCTTCCTCCTGCTGGGCAGGAGCACAAAGGCACTGCACTCCAGAAACACAGACACTTGGGAAGTGGAGAGGGATCTGGCGCTGTGGGCAAGTGCTAGCGGGAGTGGATGGGGCTGGAGCAAAACATTCCTTCCTGCTTCTGCCTGAAGCAGGGACACAACCCACAGGGGTGGGAGACTCTCACCTAGGGCTGGTGCCAGCACCCAGGTTCTCCAAATCCCAGCATTGCCCAGGGAAAGGCAGTGACAGGAGGAGGCATCATCCAGCCACAGGCAGTCCATGCTGACTGGTCCCAGCACTCCGCTCCTCACAGAAAACCTTGGCGAGGTGTCAGGAGCAGGGATGAGAGATGGCCATGGACACATGACGCAGGTGGTCAAGGCAGAACAACATGGACAAGCTGAAAACAAGAAAAATATTTTCATTTTTCCTTGACAACATGCACTGGTGGGGACATCACCTGCTGATGGAGGGTGACATCAGCGAGAGGCCCATTGTGACATCTCGTCCCTCACTGCTTAAATACAGGCACGGGCAGAGATGGGGCCAGTCAGGCTCTGGCCTGACCTCCTACAGAGCGTGACTGTGAGGTGTGGAGGATCGATCCAGATTTCTCTGGTGCTGAGTGGTGCCTGTTCTTGGCAGGTCCCAGTGCCAGTCCCAGAGCAACGAGCAGGGTTTCCCCAGTCCTGCCTAGCTGGGGCAGCCAGGCACTGTGGGTGCTCGCAGCAGAGTGTGAACTGTGGAGGAAAACATCCACCCAAAGAAACATCCCTTCATGGGGCTCAGGGAGCTGGGGGATGTCCTTCTCCAGCAGCCTGACCATTCCTTTCTCCCCTCTCCTGCAGGGTGTGACACCAGCAACAGAGAACAGCTCCGGATCCTCAGCACTCCCTATGTGCTGCACAGGCCAAGTATGGCCACAGAGATGGGTGGCAACTGTGCCATCTGCCAGGACACCTGGGATGATGTGGCTTCTGCTCAGCCCTGTGGCCACCACTTCTGCCGCGGCTGCATCCTGCAGTGGGCACAGATAAATCCTGTGTGCCCACTCTGCAGAAGAGCAATAGAGACTGTCAGGTTTTCTGACAACACAGGCGAGTCTCTGGAGATCGTCATCACAGCCCCTGAGCAGCGGCCAGCAGCCACAAGCTCGGCAGGGAGAGCTCCCAGCGGCCAGGATGGGAACAGCCCCCGTGGCCCTGTGCCGCCCCATCCCTCTTCTCCTCAGGGGACAGCAGCCAAAGCTGTTGGCAGTGTCCTGTCCGAGGTCTAGGCACAGCTTTTCTGTCGGCAACGGGAACTTCTGGGCCCTGTGCAGACTTGGCTGAGCCAAAGGACGGAGACCTTGTACCAGGAGACCAGGGAGCCATGGTGGCTGAGATCGAGATACCTCCGGCTCGTGCTCTGTGTGTATGGGCCAGGCCAGGAGATGATGATCCAGAGCTTGCAGAGAGACCTGGAGGAACACATAGGGCCACTGCTCCAGGACATCATCAACATCATTGTGAGACACTGCATCTCAGAGGCCCATAGGTTGCTGCACTCTCACACTGCCACAGATGAGGATGAGAGCTCAACAGTCAGCAGCACCTCCAGCTCCTCCAGTTCCAGTTCCAGCTCCAGCTCCAGCTCCTCCAGCTCTCAGGTGGGGACTCCAGCCAGCAGCAGTTTTGCAGTCTCCATGGAGGAGGAGGAAGTCATCACAGGAGACACTGCCCAGCCCAGGGGACACAGCCACCCTGCGAATGTCACCATGCCCACAGGACAGGACCAGCTCCAGGAGGAGGATGAGCAGGAGTGGTGAGGAGCCAGAGCAGGAAGTCGTGATGCTGGCAGGTCCCTCTGCCCAGAGCAGCAGGCCTGGATCCCCTGGTCCTTGGCATCCTTCAAAGAGAAGGGCCCCTGACCCCCAGGACTCTGCCCCCACCTGCAAGAGATCCCCCCACCAGCAGAATTAAAGGGTCCTGGCAATTATTTAAGAAAAATGAAATAAATTGTTATTTCCCTCACACAGTCTCTGGGCATTGCTTCCTCAGCCTTCTGGTGCCTTTGCCCTTGCCATTGTGCCCCACCATGTCCGTGTCCTGAGGGGCACAGCCCAGGGCCATGTGGGCAACACCTTTTCCCACAGGAAATCTGCTGCAGCCGAACACCTGCAGGGCAGCAGGTGCCAAAGGCAGAGTGGGCAGCAGGGAGAGCTGGTCTCAACACAGAATGATCTACAAATGCTCCACTCTGGACCTCTGTGCATGGCCTCTAGTCCCTCAAAAGCATTTCCCATTTTGGGATCAGCAGCAGTGTTGGAACTGGGCATTCAACTGCAACATCCCAGTCTTTGAAAAACCCAACCTTGTCCTCAGCCAGGCTTCCACCTGTTGCTCAGTTGGTCAATTTCCATGAACTGTCCCACAATAACGCAGAGAGGCCCCTGACTCTCTGCTTGGGGCCTGGTTGCGCAGATTCAGACACATTTTTATTTACTCCCACAGCTCTGTAGCTTGAGTGATATAAAGGGGCTTTTGGTTGGTCAGCAGTGAGGTGTCAGACTGCCCCTTGCTGGCACAGTGCCCTTCCCAGTCTTCAGGTTTCAGGCAGGGAGGACAACTCAGCAAAGGCAGGAACACAGGAAGAGAGAAGTTGCGCTGCACCTCTGTTGCACCATTTGTGTATTTGCAGATTTCGTTTGTTCAGGGGCCCACATGCTGTCATTTGGAGTGTGTCCTTGTTACCTCAGGAGTGCTCCCAGGAAGGAGGCCTGGCCTTGTCATTGAGCAGATGAAAGAACTGCTGCTGAAACAAAAGGCAGAGAGAATTCCTTCCTGGGTTTGGAGCCCCTCTAGACAGGACCCATTCTGCTGAGCAAGCAAAGCTGAACATCCCACAGCACTAAACACAGGTGCTAAGTGTCCTTGTGCCCATCACCCTCAATCCAGCAGGGCTGCAGAGAGGACAAACTCTGACCTTAAATCAAAAGGCACAAAAACTTGTACAGGGCCTGGCGTGAAAGGCCTGGATGTGATGACCTCTCCCAGGGAGACAGATGAGAGGCCCTGTGAACAGACACCAGGAGTGCTCCCTGGAAACCATGGCAAGGTGTCAGGAGCAGGGAATAGAGACAGGGCCAGGGACGTGTGATGCAGGTGGCTGAGGGACAGCATCATGGAGATGTAGAAACTGAAATTAGGAAACAATATTTTCTTTGTTCTCCTAACATGTGCCTGCAAGGATGGAAGGCCCGATGTGTCATCACAGGGTGGAGGAGTCTGAAGTGCAGATGGTGACACCACTGAGCATGGCATTGTGACCTCGCATTTCCTCACTGCTTATCTTGCGGTTCCAAGGACTTGGAATGCCTTTTGGGCTGTCACAGGGGTTGTAGGCAGGTATCAGAGAGCAATGGGCTGTGACATGACAGGGGGATGGACTGTGACATTGTGCCCCTCAGTTCTTCCATTCAGACACTGGCAGGGCCACTCTGGCTCCAGCCTGAACTCTACTGAGCGAGCAGCAAGGCCAAGAGGATCAAGCCAGGCCTCTCTGGTGCTGGGCAGGGCCTGTTCCTGCAGGATCTCAGTGCCAGTCCCAGAGCCATCACTCCTGGAATGGCCACAGAGATGGACGGCGACTGCCCCATCTGCCAGGACTCTCGGAAGGATGTGACTTCTGCTCTGCCCTGTCACTACCGCTTCTGCCTGGGCTGCATCCTGCGGTGGGCACACAGAAATCCCTCGTGCCCACTGTGCAGGACACCGATAGAGACCGTCAGGCTTTCTGAGCATGCAGACGAGCATCTGGACACGGCCAACACCACCCCTGAGCAGCTGCCAGCGGCCACGGGCCAGGCAGGGAGAGCTCCCGGCCGCCTGGATGAGAACAGCCCCCATGGCCCTGTGACGTCCTGTCCAGCAGCTCTGCAGGTGACACTGTCCCCAGCTGAGCAGGGCCTCTCAGGGCTGGAGCTCCCGGGTGGCCTCCTGCCCGAGGTGTGGGCCGGACTTTTCCGTGGACAGCCGCAGCTGCTGGAGCCTGTGCGGCCCTGGCTGCACCAGAGGTTAGAGGGGATATTCCGGCACTGGTGGTGGCTGGTTGAGGCCGCAGAGAGCTCCATCCTGCACGACCTGTGCGTCAAGGGGCTGAACGCCGAGGCGTTGGTCCAGGGGCTGCAGCCTGTCCTTGAGCAGCACACGGCTCCACTGGTGCACGGCATCATCAGCATCATCGTGGGCCAGTGCAGCGAGGAGGCCCAGAGGCTGCTGCGCTCTGGTGCCATCAGGGATGAGAACAATGACCCTGTGGCCAGTGCCAGCTCCAGCTCCAGCAGCACCAGCAGCTCCCAGACCAGCAGCTCCTGCAGGGGGCTCCTGCCCATGGCCCCAAAGTCTATGATGTGGAGGAGGAAGCTGGCACATCGGAGGCTGCCTTCCCTGGGGGTTCCAGCCACCCTCCACCTGTGCCTGTCCCCATGGAATGGGACCAGCCCCAAGAGGAGCCACAGCAGGAAATGGTGACAGTGGCAGATCCCTCTGCCCAGGGCAGCAGCTTCAGCCCTTCCACCCCTGTCCTGGGCTGGCACCAATTGCCATGGGGACCCTTGCACCCTGTTAAGAGAAGGGTGCCCAGCCCCCAGGACTCCTCCCAGCCACTGGCAACTCTAGCAGGGCTCTCACAAATCTTCACTGAAGGAAAAGGAAATAAATTGTTATTTCCCTCACACAGTCTCTGGGCACTGCTTTCTCCCTGCAGGGCAGGAGTGACATGAGTGCTGGGTCAGCTTGTAGCCAGCCCCTTCCTGGGCCACGCCGAGAGCAGCTGCCCCTCGCCTGGATTGGCCTAGGTGGTGGCACAGCAGGGCTGATGTGAAGCTGCAGCAGCGAGGCTGCTCCCCAAAACACTTGCTGTATCTGCGCCCAGGACTGGGACGAAGAACAGTGAGGAGTCTTACATATGGTTCCTCAATGAGATTTGTTCCAGGAGAAGGCTCAGGGACAGAAAACTGCAGAACAAAGCTGTGCACCAACTTATACCCGGGGAGGGTACAAGGGGAGGTTACAAACCTTGTCCAATTGCAAGGAACATGGGGAGGAGGATAAGGTGGGGAATACAATGCTCAAACCAATGGAGAATAATAGGGGAGGAGAACAGTTTGAATGAACCAATTGGGTCTCAGGGGATACAAGATTGACAAGGAAGGATCTGGAAGTGAAGGTGGGGTTACACTGACAGACAAGGGTGGAGGGCAGGGTCACAGTGACGGCCATGGAAGGGCCTGCAACGAAGGGCAGTTCTTTGGGGAGATGGACAGGGAGGTGGGAGGATAGGATTCAGGGACAAAATGTTTGCATAGGGGTAACAGAAGCAACCCTGATAAACTTACAGAAGAAAAACACACCACCACACAGAGAAGACAAAGGCAGAACGGACAGCTCAGGCAGCTGGTCTCAACGTAGGACCATGCCCTTATCCCAGGGTGGGCTTAAAGATCATTTTAATGGTCATACAATGCTTGATGAGGGGAGAAATGCATTAAATGGAGTAGACGGATTGGGAAGTCTGTACCTTCTTACTATCTCAGCCAAAGGAAGAGGTCAAGATGCAGTTGGCAATTCAGGATAAAAGAGAGACTGTGACCTCCAAAAACCTAAGAGACACCCCAGAGGGTTATGGTCCAGTGGATTCTGTCCCTTTATTCATATCCTTATTGTTCTATGACTTTGGCATTGCCATGTTGTTTACCCTCACATTTCCTCACTTCTTCCTCTTCTCTGACTAGAAGAAAAACTGCTCCTCATAGGTACCATTGCCAAAAAGTCCCTCTAATTCAAAGATTCGTTTAGGATCTCACAGTGCCAAAATGCTGATCTCATCGAGGTTCTGCTCCAGGGAGTCACTCATCATGTTTCCGTTACCAGCCAGGCGCCCCCACCACCATCGCGCAGGTAGCGGCAGCCTCTGCGATGCTGGCACTATTTAACGCCTCTCTTTATGTGGATGCTGGGAAGGAGAAGCTGTCACCGTCACACCTGCCCTTCTGTCCACAGTGTGGCTGGCTAGGAGCAGTCAGGCAGACAAGGCTCGGCGCAGGTTGTGCCGGGATGGCAGCAGCCATGGCAGCGCATCACCACATGCTGCACCTGGATGGTACCTGGCAGCAGTGCCTTGCCACCCCTGGAGAAAACCTGCATGTGGGCCGTCTTGATTTTGTTCTTAAAAATGTCATCACAGAGGCATTACAGCCTCTCTAATTTGCCCAGTAGCATGTCCCTCTTCAGAACCATCAGAGACTGGCTCTGTCAGACATGGTGGAAGCTTCTAACAGCCTTCCACAGAAGCTGCCCCCATGGCCCTCTCCCCCTACCAAAAACCAAGCTGTGCCAAATCCAACACACACAGCTGCCTTTTTCAGCTCTGTCTTGTTCCTTCTTTACTTCCTGAGAGACTCCTAAATAAAAATCCTCAAAAAAGTGATTACAGCCCTTTGTTCAATCAAAAGCTTGCAGGCCTTGAGGGCTGAGGGCCCGAGCTGGAGAGTCATGAGCCATCATAAATTGAAATGAGGAGTCATCAGCACGTCAGCAGAAAATGCCTTCAGTATCCAAAGCAGCTGCCAAAGGGCTGAGCTTTCACTGAGCTCCTTAGGATCCATTGTGGAAACAGCCTGAAAGATTGTTGAGCACATTCAGGATTCCTAGAAAAAGCAGTTAAAAGCTGCAAAGACTGGGAGCAATAGAGTCCTTTTGAGTAGTGTGTGTAGATCAATTTTACAACCCATACTTTAATATATGTACACATTAATAAGAAATACTTTTTAAGAAGAAGTTGAATACATTTCTGGAATAGAGTTTTCTATGTGTTTCCTGTGGTGTTTGATCCAAAGCAGCACTAGAGCTCTGCGTCCCAAAGCCACATTCTGGAGCCTGACCAATGTCTTTGGATTCTTGCAGCCACATCAGACACCTCAGCCCCCAGTTCTCTACTGGCAGTGCAGGTTCTGCAGCATGGACAGCCCCCAGCCCAGCACAGAATGCACCTGGGGAAGAGGAATCACCATCAGTGGATCGGGCCTTGCTGTTGAGAAAATTATTCGGGAGAGCAGGAGTTCCCTGCAAATATACAAATACACAGCTATATATCTGGATATATATGCTAAAAATATAAAACCAGACATATATACCTAAACAAATTCCAGTATAGCTATTAAAAAAGGCATATACTGAAAACTAAATCAATACAAACAGATACCTACACAACTGTATACTTAGGGAAATCTAAACACAGATATTACAACATACATAAAGAACTAGATACTTATACACACAAATATGTAAATGCAAACCTGTATGTATGTATATATGTACATATATACATACTAAACTCTTAAATATAATACCATATATATATAAATATGCCTGTACAATTAGCAGGCTACATATGTACATATCCATATAATAATCCCTGTTCACATTCAAGTCCGTGTATCTGTAAACAGCACTGCAAGCAGAGGGATCCCAGCTGCCCCACCTTCAAAGCCTCTCCCTCGGTCTCCTCCTCCCATGCAGAGCAGCTCTCCTGGACAGGGACAGCAGATGGGACATCTGGGAAGCAAAGGGAACACTGAGTGAGTATGGGGACGTTTCCCTTGGCAGCAGCTGCACTTCCATCAGGGAAGAGGAAATGTCAGAGCCTCCCCAGGAGGGTCGGAAAGAGCAGCCGAGCGGGCCAGGCTGTGGTGAGCGCAGCCGCGGCGGGACTGTCCCGCAGCCCCGGCAGCCCCGGCAGAGCCGGCACAGCTCCCGGGCCCTGCTGGCACAGCTGCCTTGCCCAAGGACAGCCCCTGTGCCAGCCGGGGCAGCTGCGCTGAGCAGCCCCAGCACGGGCAGGGCCCGCTCCTGCCCCGCCGGGCAGTGCCCACGGCCGCAGCCCACGGCAGCCTCAGCTCCCACCCCGTCTCACCGGTTTTTGGCAGCTGCCCGGTGGGGAAGAGGGCAACACCCGCTCCGTGTGCAGCTGCTGGAAGCGGCTGTAGCCTTCCCGCCCCGCCGCCAGCTGCTGCCTGTTGCCCGCACTCCAGTGCTTGATACGGACATGGAGGTTGGGGCGGTCACGGCGATGCCGGAGCGGAGCCAGCCCCAGCATTGCCTAGTGCAGCTGAGCCAACCCAGCCCGGCACCCTGTGGAAGCTGTAGCGGTGGAGCTGGAGCACGAAGCTGCGGAACTGCGTGGCTTGGAAGGAGTACGGGGCCGCCTGGCAGGCATTGCTCAGGCTGAGCAGCTCCCGCTGGAAGAGCCAGCGGTCGATGAGCAGTCCCTGGGCCCGGCTGTCCCAGTGCACGGAGCGGACGCGGTTCACCAGGTTCACCAGGCGCCACAGCTTGGGGGGAAGGTGCTGGCGCTGAGCCCAGCGGGCAGCGGCAGCTCCGCCATGGCGCTGATCGCACCCCGCGCACGCCGGACTTGGAGGGGACGAGGGCGCAGAGCCGGGGCTGCGGGCGGGGCGGCTCGGCACGGCACAGCGCGGCAGGTTATGGCAGGACTTAGCAGGCACGGAAGGGCAGGGCAGGGCACTGGGAGCAGTGGCGGGCTCCGTCCGCACGCTGCATCCTGTGCCTGGGTAACCGTCGGGGACAGAGAGGAAGGACATTGCTCTGTCTTGGCTGGGGAAAGGATGAAAAGGTGTGATTAGAAAACATTCATTTGGTCTCCTTTTCAGCAGACTAGCTGGTTGTATCTCACCATGTCTGCCCGTCTTTGGCAGAGGTGGTACATTTCTCATGATTTGGAGTCAGCTACAGCAGCAGGAAGGGGCAGCAATTTTGTCAGCATTGTCATCAAAGCTAAAGTGCTGCCCCATGGATGGATGTTGCTTTCTTCAAGGGATTTCTAGCCTAGAGTTGTAGCGAACTCACGTTGGTGTCTTCCCAAACAGCGTTGCTGTTTTCTTTCCTCAGGAATCACCTCTTCTTTTTCTTCCTCCCATCTGGGGAGAGCTCCCATGCAAATGCCTCCTGCAGCCAACTCTTGTCACTGTAGACTGACAAAGGAGATCTTGCAATGGAGACAGACTCCCTAGAGTTGCTGTGGGGAGCTGAAGGGAGAAGCTTTGTCCCTTAGTCTAGAAGTCTTGTTGGGGAGCTGCTTGTGCTCTGGGGGACAGACACCCAGTGATGTTTATCCAAGCCTTGCAGGTTCATTGCTGAGCTTCCTGACACACCACAGAGACTTTGGGGTTGTTGTATTGGCAAACAAATTCCAGTCTGGGCATTTCTTGAAATGTTTCAATTATTCTTTTTTTTTTTTCTTTTCTGAAGAAATATTGTCATAATCTATTGCTTCCAGAGAATAATTTCCTACTTTTTGGGGAATTTCCTTTTGCTTCCTTCCCAGATCAGGCCAATTACCAGGGCTCCTTCCCAAACTGAGGTATAGCCCTTGGATTACTTATGCAGCTTTTCATTGCTTGTTTACCATACATTTTTCCTAATTTATGATTTGAATTATCTTTGTCATTATTATGTGATTAATCATAAGCAGTGTATTGATCACAAGCAGTGTTTTAGTCTTAAACATTGCAATTTTCCACTTTAGAGAGAAGACTTTCGAAAGTCTCTTCTCAGAGTTAGTGTTAAATCACCAAAACTTTTAATTTTGCTAAACTAACCCTGATAACCTTCAAGGAACAAAGCCTGAGTGTGTAAAAGTTTGGACACCTGGAATTTAGGCTTTGTACCCGTTCAAGAACACGTTGGAGTAGCCAGAAGACAAAAATAAAGATATTTCAGCCTCAGAGTTCAAATCAACTGTTCTGGGAAAAAAGATAAAAAAGAGACTGAAAAATGTGGACTAATTGGCATGAGAAAGGAGACATCAATATCCAAGACAATAGAAAACTAATTGAGACGAATGATGCAATTTCGAACCAGTGATCAGTCATTTCTCTGTTTGCTAGAAATGTATCAATAAGTGAAAAGATTTGGAAGTGGCATGCATGTGGCTGGAGTTCTCCACTCTGCACCTTAGCTGGGAATAAAATATTGCATACTCCCAATACCAAAAAATTACTGTTCCAGGGTTTCATTTATCCTTGCATTTTTGGTGGCCTGGGTATAAATATAGAACAATGAGAAATCCAAGCATTTTGACCAAGAGACATTCCCAGAGCAGGAATTTCCTGGATGCCACAGCATGCGGAACCTCCCACTTCCACTGGCACCTCCTCCATGTCATCCCTGTGAGTTGCTTCCCCCCAGGCAGCTGCCTCAAAGGGGCCCCTGGAGCACCAGTGGGGCCCCAGCCCTGCCCAACAGGCCCCGCGTGCTCAGCAGCACCTGACACCAACACCATGGCCAAGCCCCCACCCACTGCCAACCCGCAGAGCCCCACACCTGCCCCTCACCTGTTGTTCCTGGCACCTCTGGGTTACCCTGATGGGCATGGCAGTGCTGGTGGGGGCCCTGTGGGACGCAGTGCGGATTGGGGCCCTGCGGAACTCACTGGATCCTGCCCAGGCCCGCAGCTCCGCCATCCCGCTCTGCCTCGGCTGCTCCCGCTCCCACAGAGCCACTGATCCTGCTGAAATATCTGCAAAATGCAAAATATTTCTTCGGAAAATGTGTTCCTGGATGTTTGGCCTTTGTGGCTTTCAAGGCTCATCAAGAAGAAAGGAGATGATTCCCATGAAACAAGAAGTAGCCAACAAGCTGGAAGTGATGGCCAGGCCTTGGAAAGGCAGGTGACTTCTTGGCTGAATTGCCTTGTTGAGGTGCAGGGCTTGACAGGCTTCAGTGACCTCAGACACAGGGCAGGTTAACAAGGCTTGGGAAGAAGGATGCACCTCTGATGGTGGACACAAGGAATCCAGAATTTATGAGCTCAAGGGCATTTGGACAAACCCTTGAGAAGAGGAACAAATTGATAAAGCCAATGCAGCCACTGTGCTGAATCAGCTTCGGCAGGGTAAAAGGCCATTCCAGCAGGGGCAGACCATAGCCACCCACTCAAAAAACCTCTCACTAAGAAGAAGGGAGAGACTGAGCATGCAGTCTAATGAGCATGAGAAGTGAGAGGATCATTACCCAACAGCAGACGGAATACTTGTTATGAAGAGAACTAGGAAACTTGCAGGCAATGAACACTAATTCCTTTCTTTGCTCAAACGTATAAATACTCAAACACTCTGGTTTCTCGTGCTGCTGGCTTTGTGACTTTGTGCCTGAGCCCCCCTTTCTGCACGGAACTGTAAATAATTACCTCCACTCTGTGGGTGGATTGGACTCTTGAACGATGGGTGCTGGAACCAGCCAAGTTGGAACAACACTCGCTGTGGCTCTGACACCACAGCTCTGGCTGCAGCCGCTGAAGGGTCTGAGGGGTCCTGCCCTGTGCCGGTGACAATGGCCACGTGACCTTGGAAACGGGGAGTTCCATGTTCCAGGCTGGCCGGGATGTCACTGAGGAGCGGGACGTGACACAGTTGGGACAGAGGGATTTCATAAAGGGCATAGGTAGGGAATGCCCCGCCCTGTCCCATCACTGACTCTGCTCATTTCCAAGTGCAGAACGGGGCACTCCACCAACCCCAGTAGCTGCAGCTGTGCAAACCAGGGCTAATGAAGTGTTTCTGCACAAAAGTGCTGCACTTGGGTCTCTCTGAGGCAAAGGAGCAGCTCAACACCTCTAACCAGGGCAGCAAGGTGCAGCCCTGCCAGCTCTGGGCCATCCTGTCATGGGCTCGTCAGTCTGTGAGGCTTCCAGCATGTACACGGTCACTCATGTATCATCTCTTTGACACAACCCCTCGGCCTTTCCTCATCCCAGTCTCCTCAAAGGAAACAAGCCAGCAGCATGCCCAGGCCCCCATGTGCTCTGCAGGAGGAGCTGACATGGAAAGGCCAGGGAGGACCATGAACACAATTACAGGCTGACAGTTGTGCTGACTGCAGGTGGCCATTGAAATTACTGACGCATCTGGAAAAATATTTTATGCTCAGTTTATGATTGTTTGACTTCCATTTTCCCCATACCCAAGCTTACTCCTTATCTCACTCAGCTGGCACCAATGAAACCCTTGTCCAGTCATTTCAGGGAGAGGGAATAAAAGTAAACCATTCAAAATAGGTTGAATATTACCATCCAAAGCTCATTTCCCCTGTCAGAAAATCTTATCTTTGTCTTCAAGACCATGTCCATATCTGCCCATGTCTGATCTCCTGGCTGCCATAGTCGCAAGGACAGTGCAGTTTAGGTACAGAAAGGAAAGAAGCAATTTGTCAAACATCAGAGCCAACATCTGTAAAAGAACTGTGTCCCTTTTTGGGAATGACTGGATTGTGATGGTTATGCATCCCCAGTTATGGACTGTTGGAAAAGCCTTTGTATGAACAATGGAAGGAATCCCATGAGGTGTTACACCAGACTCCAAAATGTCCTACAGCCTTTCCATATATAAAAACGTTATTGGTGACAACCCTTGCCATGGAGACGCCAGATTTGACAGAATCCTTCGCACTGTTCACACATGAGTGCCTTTGCCTTGCACAGTAACTCTATCTCAAAGACTGGGAATGCAAGGAGGAACCCTGTGGAAAAGAGCATATTTCTTAAATGAACATCTAAACATTGTTTCCAAGGGATGACCAGTGCTTCTCAGAGCAGGAACCACCACAGTTCTGATGGATAGAATAGCCATGAAAGTACATTGGGAAAAAAATGAGTTTCTGTGCTGTACCTGGATATGTCTGGTGTAGAGCAAAAAGGAGCTCACTGGTTTTCCTAAAGTAACAGGGGGTACTTCTAGAACAAAAGACATGGTGCTAAAGACAACTACTGCCTTGAACCCTGCTGTGTTCCTCAATCCTTCTGCAAGGAATCAGTATCTCCAGTCAAACTGGGACAGCTTTGGGAGCATCCAGTTCCCTGCTGAAGTAGCAATAATCACTGCAAAGCTCACCAGTTCAGACAAGCCCAGGAGAATGATGAGGAGACCAAACTGCTAGAGAGGCGGCAGAACAAAGCATTTTGTTGGCAATTCTTTCCAAATTGTGAACCTTTCCAAATCAGACCCAGAACACCATGATTAAAACAATCATTCTTCAAATACCTAAATTGTCCAATTTAGTCCTGAAGGGTGGTGGGTAGCAACAAATCAACAAGTTAGAGTGCCTAAAGCAACAATGACACAAACTAGAGAAGACAAAGATAAAAAAACCCATTGGGGTATGGAAAGTACAGTAGACAATTTGGAAAGGCAGCTACTTAGTGCTAGGCTGACAGGGACTGTGACAACTGAAGTATAAAATCTGCTTTCAGAACAATGCACAGTTTTACAAAAGACTGCCCTTAGGGATCCCAAAACAGGCTAGTAGTGCAGGAGACTAATGACCATGACATTTTTTTCTGAGTTAACTCAGCAAGAAGGATAAAACTACTTAGGTTTAGTAGACCCATTTTCTGCATGGCCAGAGGCTTTTCCTTGTCACACCAAACAAAGCTGAAGAAGTACCTCAAGTAATAATAAAAGAAATACTACCAAGACTAGGGATTCCTTTTGGAATGTCATCAGATAGGGATTCTCATTTCGTAAACCAAACAAAATTTATGTAAAGCACTCCCCGGTAAATGGGACCTACTTGGCCTAGGAAGGTCATGCCCCAGCAGCAAGGCTGAGACAGCAAATCAGAGTCTAAAACCAGAAATGAGTAAAAATTGCCAGGAAAACTCACTGAAGGGGCCACAAGTGCCCTTGCACTACTGAGGATCAGAATTCCAGTGGCTTCTAAAGAAAACATGAGCTGATAGGTAATGCTCCATAGAAGACAATACCTGTTGTAGTGTGTTTTGTTGGTATGTTCTGTTTCTCCCCCGTTTGTTATGATGGTTCTGCCCTTCCAGTTTTCCCCGCCTCAGTTTCTGTCTATCATTCAGTTGCTATGGTTCCCCCTTGTTATGTAATTTCCCCGCCCTATATTTCCAAATATGTATAGTTTTCTCTCCTCCCTGGGCCCAGTCAATCACTCCCCACCACTCCCAGTTTTCCAGAATGTTCCCCTCTGTGGGAGCAGTGATTGGCTGTGGTCCCGGGGCCCCTCCTATACAATGTGTCTATTGGTTCTCCCTTCCCGTCGATTATGTTAAGCTCATCCCCTGTTCTTCCCTGATTGGGTTTCTGTGAATCCCTCCCCCAGTTACCACCTCCCTTCATAGTCTCATGCTCTACCCCTTTTCTTTGTCACTCCCTGCTGGTCGTCCCCCGGGACGTTAAACCCGTTTGGACTCCAGGAAGTGTCCGGCTCTTATTTTCACTTCACCCTGCTTAGCAGCTTTCCACCGAGACCTTGTCCTGCAGGCACAGCCCGAGGCTTCTACCGCCGAGGGGTGCCTGAAGCTGCCAGCCCTGGGGCCCTGCCACCGGGGCTGACACCCCCCGCTGCAGTGGGGCTGTTGGCCGCCCTCTCAGCTAGCCAGGTCACAAGGTCTTCAGCCGCGGCATCGCTGCAATATCAAATTACAATTCTTTCTAGACAAAGTCATATGATAGGAAATGATAAATTAAGTCCATTTTTACCATCTTTGTGAAAAGTGCTCTCAATTTTTCAGAGGTTTCTGGTATGAGCATCCCTGATTGTTTTGGATTCTCAGGTACATCCTCATCAACCTGTGACTGTGTCTTATGTCAGAAAGTACAGCAACAAGGCACTTAAAGAAAAGTGGAAACATTTCAAGTGTTCCCAAGCACTCCTGCAGCAATTAAAGGGGATGGGACCAGTACATCGATTCACCGTCCCCCAAGGAATGCCAGCCCCAACACAAAAGGAACTGAAGCAGAAAATATAGACGGGAATTTGAAGTCTCAATTTGTTAAAGCATGGAAACAAGACTTCTTTATGTGATGTAGAATTAGTTAGAAGAAATCCCATAAAAGGCAAGATAGGTCGTGAAGGGGTAACCATGAAAAATCCTCAGTCTTAGCCCACACTTTGGCCAGCAATACTCTTGCACGCTCTGTCAACCAGCAGCAACCACCAGGCCAAGGGGAGGCTCCCCAGCACAATTCACCCCATGTCTCCCACAGCAGCATTTCTGGGGCTGCTGCGCTGCAGAGCAGAGCACTCCCTGCCCCAGACAAAAATGGACCCAAGTCTCAGGGTTTAAGAGGTGACATTTTGTTGAACTTCACTTGAAGGAGAACAGAAGGGCAACGATGGCTCAGGTGTTCCATCACAAAACACCCCAAGATCTCTCAGGTGCAGGGTTCAAAATCATTCCATGGAAACCACTGAGGAATTTGTAGAATAGTGTCCAAAGAAGAAAGGGTCATTCACAGCCACCTGTGAGTGTTCCCAAATATTATCCTCCCTCTGTCAATTTCATATCCTTTCCCAAAAGAAGGTTATGGCCTTGCTGGCAACACCACTGCTGTGTCAGCTGAATGAATACATGTCAGGAAATTTAGGAAAAGGACTAGACATCAAAGGCCCCATAGGTCTGTACAGGAATCAATATCTGTGTCTCTCTAGATAGGCTGGTTGAGACAGACTAGTTTTAAAAGTGCTAAGAAATGGACAGCATTTCCATAGGGACGCTTTAACCCAATTTCTCTTTAAAATCCATTGAAGAACCTTGCCTCCAACACATGTATATGTGTTTTACAAAACTTGCAAAGATCTGAATATTCCTTGGCTCACTGATAAGGTGAGGCCATGATCTCCAAGAAGTCCTGAGAGCTGCTTCAGCTGACACATTAGATCCCATGTGCACTCCTCTTTAACCCTCCAAAACAGGCGATTTGGGGACAGGGTGGTACAGACTTCAATGCCTTTGACCACTTGGGCAAAGATCTTAAATTAACAAGAAAGGTCAGAAAACAGGCATGTTCTAATCATAACAAAATTCCATTTACTACAATCTATTCTTAAAATGTGCATAAATTCATATTACAGGTAGTTGACTTCCACTCTTTACTGATATATTTATTTCAGTGGACAAACTTAAGACTTGAAGAACAGAATTGACTTGACCAGAAGAAAGCCACTTCAAATATGATACAAGCAACAATAAGAGAAGGAATTACCAATAGCGAGATTTCTTTATTCTTTATGTTCAATACTATCATCTTTCAACTTCTTAAACTTACTAAACTTCTTTGAACTAATCCTACCTTGGTAAGAAATTATCTACTGCTCAGTGCTAGAAGAACCTACTGCTCAATACTAACTTAAATAATCCTAAAAAACAAATCATCTAGCTGAAATAGGAAATCCAGAGTTCAGAGATTTCACGAGGCTGAAGCAAATGTCTGGTGCCACTCACAGCTGGTAAAATTCAGAAATGCAACTCTGAATATGGGCCAGCTTTTTGTGGAGGTACTGGCACCTGCTCTTCATTTCAGAGTAGCTGGGGCTACCCTGTGAAGGAGAAAGCAAAAGAAAATTAGGGCATGGAAACACTTCTGCGGAGTCTAGAGTCTGATGTTCTTTGCTTTAAAAAAGTCTTTTGAGGCAGATTCAGCAGTTATCGTGGCCCTGCAGCTCTGGTGTCACACGTACCTCTTGTAAATGCTGATAATCTGCTAGGATTCCATGATGCAGCGTCTATAAGAGAAAAAAAACCATGAAGAATGTTTCACCACCACCATAAAATGCAAACTTTGGTAAAACACTAAAAGTTCACTTAGTCTGACTCTAGACATTCTCTTCTCTGTCAGCCACCACTCTTCTGGGATGTTTGCAAAAACAAATCTCCTTCTCCCAGCATCATCCAAGATCTGCAGTTAAGCCTCTCAATAGGCAACAGAAGGAGCCCATGCTCTAAGACTCTGCTTGGGACACCTCTCCCCTTACTGTTTCTTCATAGACAGCTCAAAAACGGCGTTTTGAGGCAGGGTCTGGCAAAAATCAGACCCAGCCCAAGCAGTGTCTGAGCATATATGCCAATCCCACAGTTTCCTTTGACTGCCTGAGCAGTTCCAGGGAATCCAAAACACTGCTGTGATGAAGCACAGTCTTCATGGTTTTATCCTTCTTTACCTGATAGGCTTCAGAGCCTGGAGTCAGAGATTCCATTGCTCCTGAAACTGTACTTCTTTGTGGTCTTGTTAATCAGAGAATGTAAATTCCGGTATTCCTCATACTCTGCATTGAAGTCATCCTTGTAGTGCTGGCGTTGCTCCAAGGAGACAATGGCTACATATTTTCTAATGGAAAAAATGAGACCATTTTTCTATGACTGAACTCTAAGAGAACATTCCAGTATGTTTCTAGTCCATAAAACACAGGTACAACTTTTACACCAAGCACAGGGTAATGTCAAACACAGACACCCAAGCTTTGAGTCTGTTGCTCTGGGACTGACAGTTTCTACTTTCAAGCTCATGTGCTTCAAGAGAATGCAGTCAGGTAACTCTAGGAATCTGTCACATTTCTATGACACTTAGTTACTGACAGTTTACATTGTAGAGGTTTTGTTCATTAGCAAGTGGAGCATACTTAAAAAACATTTACCCTCATTTCAAATGTCAAAGAACAAACAAACACAACAGCTTCAGGAAAAGAAATAATGCTAAATTATAATCTCTTCCTATGTAGGAAAAACAGAATTAGGTGATATTTACTTGTGAAAATTCATCTGCAAAATATTTTATTTAGGGACTGCATTTATGGAGTTGAGTGCACAGAGTTGGACTTTTAAGCTACATTCTTGTCTAATGGCAAAGCAGAGTTAATGATAATATCTGATTCTTCAAGCGGACAGCAGTTACATCACTGACCATGGAACTGAGGCATTTGTAATACAGCCACAAAAAAAATCTACATCAGCCTGAAACTACAACTACTACCCAAACCACATCTGCTCCTAAAGAGGGCAAAATTCATTAATGCTTAAAGTCACTGATGGGAGTCAAACCTTCTTCATTCTCCTCTCCCAAATCAACAGGCGTGAGGTTTATCAAGCTCATGATACAAATCCAAGATGAAGTGGCAATACGAACAATAGATGCCACTTCCCAACACTCTCACACCAATGCTTCTGCTCCTCTAGGCCTGAAGATCTTATTCTTCAGGTCAAAGGACAAAAATACCTTTCACATGGGAATATACATTTCTAACCATTCTGAGATTGCACAAATTTTTTAACAAGTTGAAATTCAGTACTAGGACTGAAAACAACTTGTGCCAAGGATGCATCCAAGGTCAGATAGACCTGACTAGTGTGCAGGATAAGTTTGAAAAGAAAACTACAAATGCCTTGCAACATTTTGGAAGGCACTGGAGCAGTGTGACCCAGGGCCCTGCCACGCCTGCTCCAAAGGCCACAGCTGCCCCAGAACCCCAGAGCTGCAGGAGGCCTGACTGCCCTTGCCAACATCCCTGCTCTGACACAAGCTGGCAGCAATTTCCAGTCTTTTCTACCACACACACACACTTCTCCCTCCCCTCCTGCACTGCAAATTCAGTGAGGAGATGCAGCACCACTGCTGCAGCTGAGCCTGCGTAGCTGCACTGCAGGAAGGGAGGGCCCGGCCAGGCCTAACCCACCTCGGTGTTCATCTCTGCTCTGAGCCTTCCAGGCCCAACTAAACCTGCTCAAACTCACCCTTTCAGCACATGAAAAAGCTTGACACTGCACCCCACTGAGAGTGGCAAGGGTGAATTCCTCTTTTACTCACGTCAAGTAGGCTGGTTAGTCACTTCTTGCAGAGCATGTGGAGGCAATGGAAGTATCTTTTCTTGTTCCTACAGAAAACCACAATTTTGACACTCTTTATCACGAGATCTTTAAAAACTCAAAAGATCCCTACTGGACAGTTTTCAAAAAGTCTTTCAGAGTCTTCTTCTCACAGCAAATTACTCACAAGAAGCAACAACATTTAATAATAGGGCACATACAACCTTCTCCAAAGTCACCCTTCCTGGGAATTAGAAAGAGGGAATGGCCATTGTATTCTACAGGTTGTGCATTCCCACAGTGTTAGCCCCGGTTCAGCTTTTCTTATTTGAAGGCATGAGGTGCACCTGAACAGCCATTCAAGTCATGCAACAACAGATGCAGCTTCACAAAAGACAACAGCTTGAAAAAGACAGATGGAGAGAGAGAGAGAGATAAACAACAAGGTTCTAACAAGAAATAAAGAAGAAAGCTGAAGTTCTTCTCATGCCATGTTTTTATCCCCACTTCCCTGCCAATTCCTGAGGCCCACAGTTCTAATGAGTGCCTGCACTCTTGTCAGCAGGAAAGCCAACTCTATTCTATAGGGCTTAATGGCACTAAGGCTCCAATACCCTGCAGCCAAAACCCAGTGCTCCTCACTAACATGGCAAAATGGGGTTGGAAACAGCCCTGCACTTGTGAATTGCCCTTTGGCTCTTGGCAAAGGCATTTGGGAAGCATTGCACACATAACCTCAAAGCCAAATTTTCCAAAGAAATGTTGAAGAATTGTGATGATTATAAAAAGAGCTGCCATAAGGCAAAGTCAGCTGAAACAGGAAGGAACTCTCAGGATCTTGGTAATCTCTCTCCGCTTTACATTTCAGGTTTTATGGCAAGCAGAAGAAACCCACACAATCCTCCATATTCCTTATGAGCTTCCATTGCCATTGTTTTCACAAAGTAGTCTTGTTAAAACTCAGCCATTCTTGCCAATCTTTAAGCCATATGAGCTTTAATTCTTGAGGAAAGTGCTGTTCTATGATGTTCCACTTGCTTTTGTTGATAGTAGTGTTAAAATTATTACACTGACACAAGCTGACTGCTTGGAGCTGACCATGGCTAGCCCAAGCTCCTGGCCCTGCCAAGAGTGGCTGCCCCCCGCCCGCCCCTTGGGCTGCTCTGGGAGGCAGTAAAGCGGGGCTGCCTCGCTCTCAGGGGCAGCAAAGCTGCTCTGGACAGCTGCGGTTACAGTCCTGAGTCGAGGGGTCCAGAGTGAAGGAAGAAGGAGGGGTCACTTGTGTAGGTTCTCAAGAAGCTTCAATCCAAGAGGGTCCAGGGACCAGTGACAGAGACCCCAAAGGGTAACAGCGTCTTACGTACAGGGGAGGGAACAGGGAGGATACAGACTTGGACCAATGGCGAGACACCTGGGGAGGGGCGCAAGGCAGGGTGCACATCATGACATCCAGTGGGGGACAACAGGGGAGGAGAGCAAATCAAACATACCAATAGGTACTTGAGGGACACAAGATGGACACAGAAGCTTCTGGAAACAAAGGTGGGGTTTCTGTGATGGACAGGGGAGGAGGGCAGGGTTTCCCTGAGTGACAGGGAAGAATCTGGAATAACAGGTCAGTCTTCAGGTAGATGGATGGGGAAAAGGTGGATGCATTTCAGGAACAAACCAATACTCATGTGGGACACCCAGAACAAACTACTTTGAACTTATGACAACACATACCAAAAGAAACTCACTAGCACATTACACAGTCTAGCAGAAGTATCAAAAGAAATGTAGGAGTGGTAATAAAACTGGACCTTAATACCAATAGTCACAGTATGTTCAACACAACTTGGAAGAACAGCTTTGCTGTGAGCATTTAATTTCCAAAAGTGCGTTTGCTCTCATGGCTCAGTCCACTTGAAAGCTTCAGCCTAAGCCCCAATTTGAAACATAGAACAGATTTTTTCCTTCACCAGCTGGGCAGAATTTGGGAACTGGCTCCTGAAGAAAGCTGCTGACGTGTTTATAGATTCAAGCAGAAATCCTTCCAAAGCTATCTCAAGGTTTGCAGGTACTGTGTGTATGTCCAGAAGAAATGTGGGAAGACCATCTCAAAGCACCTGTCTCTACAAGCACACCACCATTTGCAAGAGGCATCTGCACACTCCAAACCTGCCTCCACGCTAAACCCAGCTTGTCATTTGCAAGGTCAACCTCTTTGTCCTTCCCAAAAAGGGAGAACTCACAGATTTAACAAAGCAACTGAACTCTGCCCTGCTGGGTGTGTCCCTGTCTTTAGAAATCAAGTGTTCTTTATGCATTTCTGTTTGCTTTTCAATGTTGTTTCCAGTCCGTACCACTTCCACAGCTTTTGAAAAATGAAATTCTGCTGCTAGGATGGAGAGGAAACTCCCAGCCCAGTTCAAAACAGAACTCCAGGAAACCACAGCCCAGGTTTTGTAGCTTTTGCAGTTTCCATGAAAAGGCTGAATTCAATGAACAACCATGGAATCAACTGAGATTTGATCAACTAGTTTCAGTAAACTAGTCTGCAATAAATGTGTGACAGGTTTCTGCCTTCAGCATGCAGTCTTGAAAATCTGCTGATGGAAAAAGTGCTGTCTCAATCCACTGTCAGTTTAGTAGAAATCAGATGGAAAGAAAAAAATCCATTCCCTTTGGCTTTCCAGTGCCTGGGTCTTCCTTTTAACCAGCTTCTGCCAACACCAATCTATTTCATATTTCTTTGTTCTTCATTGGTTTTGCACTACTTAAAGGCAGAATTTCTAAAGATTAGTTTAGAAATTGTCATTTTGTTGTAGTTTATGACAAGGTACCAGCAGCACAGGTTCTGAGCTTTGCTGTTGTTGTCTTTTAAACCAAGAGGCAAAATCTTATGTAATGGCAGAAAAAAACCAGGTCTTGATTCATCATGACCATACAGGAGGGATAATGGCAGAGCAGTCATGTAGAGCAGTGCCTTCATGTATCCAGTGCCCACTTTCAATGCTCCCTTTTCACAAGGTGCAAGAGCACAATTAACTATCTCAGAACGCAGTCAAAGAAGGATGTTCCCATAAGGTAAGCCACCACAACAGGAATTTGAGAGAAGCACAATTGGCGTGAAGAAAAGCACAAAGCCTTGGCCTAATAGAGGTGAAGGTTTGGAATTAGGACACCAGACAAAAACCTCCACTGTAGAGACTGTAAGGAAAATCACTGCTTGCCTGGCTTCTAGCCTAAGATGTGGGGACAGCTGTGACCACCCTGTGGATACTCCAGTCTTGGACAGTATAAGGTGGTACCTCCAGAGAGACTTAGGGACCCCCACCACCAAGAAGATCAAGGGTTAAGAAGGACTGGCTGGATGACAGAGAGTCCATGTGGTGATGATATCTCCCTACTTAATGTCTCTCTCTTCCTCTCACCCTGCCTGTCTTCTCTTATTTCTTTCTATCTGCCCAGTTGCATTTCCTCTTCAATAACATTTTTACTATTGACTGTGGAAAAAAGTCATAGTTGCACCTTAATTTGGAGAGAAGCTTCTCTTAATAACCAAATCTTTACACCACAGTTATCCACACAGGAGTCAGGAAAACCAGCACATCAGTACCTTCATCGAAATCCAAGCAGTGACACTGCTTCAATCTCCCCAATTCATTTTTCTCCCTGTTTGAATTGGGGATCTCCTTCTGCTCTGTGGCAGGTGCTGGGATGCTGGAACTCTGAAATTTCTCTGTTTGCTGCACCACTTGGGTGCAGGGGGAAACAGAGCTGGTACTTGGAGACATGTCCAAAGTGAAAAGAGATGTGGAAGGCAGAAGGCAGGAAGAAAAGTGGCCACCAGCTGCTGGCTGGACTGGTGGCCAATTCTCCTCTTCTTGCTCATCACAGGACTGGTAAAGTCAGAAGCCAGAGGCTGTTTCTGCATCAATAACAAATCAATAATTCATTCATTAACCTATGATCAGGAACAGCTTTTGCTCCCATTCTGAAAAAGCAGCATTTCTGAACTGGCATAGCTTGAACACACATCTTTCTTCACTAAAAAGGGCATTCAAACTAGGAAGCACTACAGGCTCTATCTCATTCCTACTTTCTCATCTTAGCAAGTCCTACTTCAAATCTGTAGCTAAAAAGCTTTGGGAGAAAGACATTCGCTTCAGAGTTCCATAAAAGGCTTCGCAAAAGTAAAGGTCCTGCACATTCCCATCACAGCTTTTACACCACCAGCAAGTCTGCTGAAATTTTCTATACAGTCCAGAATGTTAAAAATGCACAAAATACCTGAACAGGCCTTGCTGGAGCGTCTCTTTTAGAAGGTCCCAGAGATGTTGCTTGGCTGCTGCTAGTGGTGTTCTGAGATGGAGCTGATTTTCTGTATGGATGGTCCAATATTTCATGTTACAAAGCCTAAATATCAACTGTCAAAATTTGTTCCTTTCAGAGAAAACAGACCTTCAGTGTCAGGACTCAAGGAAACAGCATGAAGCTGAGTTGAGGGAGCTTTAGGCAGGATATCAGGAAAACATTCATGGCCCAGAGGATGCTTGAGCCCTGCAATAGGCTCCCCAGGCCAGTGGTCACTGCAGGAGGCTTCAAGAAGTGTTTGGACAAAACTCCTGGGCACCTGGTGTGCTACTTGTGATGTCCTGTGCAGGACCAGGATCCTGGCAGGTCCCTGCTACCTCACCATATTCTAACAATCTAAGCTTCATTAACCAGGGATTTTTCTTTTTTCCTTTCTCTGAATGTGGTATTGCACTAAATAGTTATTTGGTTGTTTGCACTGGGTGTTGCCGCGGTCCTCTTTCCCTGCCCCCATCACCTGGGGCATAAAAACATCCCGCAGGTGAGGCTCCGCCTCTTTGCTACCTGATGGTCACTGACCTCAGAAGTGTCCCTGTCCCAAGCTAATAAACTAGATAACTCATCTCCACGTGGCAGAGAGCGCTCTTCGTCTTTTTTCTCGTTCATGCGATTGTGTGTGGACTTTAGTATTGAGCGGGCCGGCTCTGGATTACAATAAGCCTAGAGACCCACGGTTATCGCATCTGAAAGACTGAACTTACCGAGAAAGTATGAACTTCAAATTCTGTCTACTTCAGCGTAGCCAGGCCAGTCAGTCTGAAGGGTTTGAAATAGATGTTCCCTCAGACGGAAGGAATTATCCTTTGCATTCCACTTGGCTACCTACAGGCAGGATGTAGGAAAACAAATCTTTATTATGCTTGCTGCATGCAAACTACAGAAATATGATTGATCCTGAACAGCTGCTTGTGAGCACCCTGTTTCAACTAATTAATGTCTTTTTGTACAGAGCTCGATTATTCCTCCATCACATGAGTGTTAAGCCATATTAATGTTTCACCAATTGGAAGCAACCAAGTATCTCCATTCATATCTAGCAAGAGTTCCTTTGAAAACAACATTGAGAACTACAATGTGTAAGAAGAGGGGGTCAGGCCCAGAGTCCCTCTTCATGTGGCAGAGCCAGGAAAGTTCTGCCATGAGAAGGCCATGCACATGCCTTGCTGTATCCCTTTGAAATGAAGTGAGGTTCATGTCTTCCTCAAGACTAATACAGAGTTTCCTCCAAAGGTGAATTGAGGTAGTAAAACATCAAGATCACTGATATCTAAAGTGCAGGTTTAGACTTCATCATCTGACACCTGCTCAGAGTTCCACAGAAAAGCCCATTGGGAAAGTCTCCGTCTATTTGATGCCTGTAACACACTGAATAACTCATCTAACACACCGCCAACATCTGTCACAACTTTGACTTTTCTCCTGGAAAACATGAAAAACATTGATAATATGGGTCTACGTTGATACCTGTCTGCCCACAGCTGAAAAAGAAATGTAACAGTGACAATGATACCCAGAATCAGGGATTCACTTCTTCGAAGCAGAATTCAGGTTGTGTTGGAAGGGCAGCAAGTGTGTGTGTAGCAGATCTCAGCAAGCTCACACTGCCCATTTGAGATTTCTACAAAATAAACTCCCACTTGCTCTGATGTCCACAAAAGCCTGAGCAAGGCCTCTCAGGCTGCAGGGCTGCTCACACATCACTTTCAGAATGCAAACCTGGACCCTGAGGCAGTTCACACCTCCTGCAGCACACTGACACCAGGGAATTCTCGTCAAATATTGCAATGGAACAGGAGAAAATGTTTTCATGCTTTACCTTCTTAGGACCTGAACTTTGAAAATTTATAATCAACTTGAAGTCTAAATGGGCTACTTCAGTTGGGATGGCAGAACATGGCTCTCTATATTGTGAATATCTTCAGGATAAAAAAGCCCTGCAACTGCCCTGGGCAAACCCAGCAACAAACTTCCCAGGTTCAGGGAATGAGTTTTTAAAAGTCCCTGTGGGATTAACTGAAACTGTATCCATGTTGAATTTTCCTCCCTTGACTAAGTTCTAAGACACTGTTGTTCTAGCTAAAGAGGAAATGTTCTTACTTGATATATTAATGCTGGCATGATTCAGCAACAGCCATCGGGAACAGGCAATATTGAAAAAGAAAGAACCACTTCCTTTTTCAATGTGTCTGCATCCTATTGCTGGCTATAATAACAAAATAACCATGGAATTCAGAGGAGCACTGGAGAAGTTACTGAATAAAAGAGTTCCAAGGAAGATGGAGATTTAAACCACGTGACAACAAAGAAACCCTCTACTCCATCTCTATCATGGAGGATTTGCCTGGAACACCCTTTTCTGGAAGGCAATCTGCACGGATCCCAGCAGAAGCCAGGTACTACTGAGAGGCCACCAGCTCCATTCAAGTGAAATGCTGCCCTATGGCAGCTACTAAAATTCTCTCCTCTGAAACTTTCCCAGGATAATTTAAGGACCTCAGCTAAGTGTTTCACCCACTTGAGAGTTTCACCCTGTGAAGTTACTCCATGAAGCAGTTTAACAGGGCAAGGAGAAGAGAGATGAATAAAATAAGGCATGAGAAGCAACAGCATTACAAAGAATTTATCATTGCCAGCCATTCTAGAAAAACAACAACAATGCCTCTGAAGTTTGGAAGGTTTCTTCTTTCCTCACATGGACTTGCCATTGGAGGGAAACTGGGTAAAGCTGATGGGAAATGTAAACAAGGAGCATTTCCTAAGCATCTCATTAGTTTCTGATTGAAACCCTAAAGTAAGACAGCTAAGAGTTAGCATTACCAGCAGCAACTCCAAGATCTCACCTCCTGAAGGATCTTTCCAAAGGATTCCTTGTCCTTTTCCACAATTCCCTCTCTCTCTAAGTGAGAAAGTAGCTCTGCCTTCAGAGCTATTCTTCAGAGCCAGTAAATGAATCACTCTGTCTCTGATGGGTTGTTGAGAAACAGTCATGAAAGGTCTCTGGAAGAATTTGGTAGGGTTCGTGGGCATCGTTCTCTTCCTCTCGGGCACAAGATCTGGAGAGCTCTGTGGGGCTCTCCTGAGATCAGGAATTTTCACTTCAGTAAAGGAAAAAGAGAAAAAGAATTGTCAAATGGGGGGGTTGGGAGAAGGCAAGGAAGTTGATTCAAAAGGATGTACTGAGACTGTTGAAACTCTATTTGTTCAGCATTTATGGATCAGTAAGGATCCAAACACTGAAGCATTAGGAAGAAATAGTCATTAAAAATACCTGGTAAAGGAGTCATATTGGAGGGGTGGTATTTATGAAAATTACTTTTATGCATGGTGCTTTGATATGATTTCCCCAGTTTACATGCCCAAGCATTGGCTATGTCAAGAATAACATGGACAGTGGGATTAAATGCACCCTCAGCAAATTTGCCAACACCAGAGGTCTGGAATGCCATCTAGAGGGGAATGGAGAACCTTGGCAAATAGGGCCCTGGGAACCTCATCAGGTTCAACCAGGGCAAGAGCAAGTGCTGCATCTTTGGGGTTGGGACATGCCCTGGCACCCAGGCACGCTTAGGGATGAAGGTGGGGAGGACTTGGAGGTGCTGCTGGATGAGAGGCTGGGCATGAGCTGGCAACGTGTGCTGGCAGCCCAGAAAGGCAACTGTGTCCTGGGCTGCATCAGGGGAAGCATGACCAGCAGGTCGAGGGAGGGGATATGAGACACCAGGCACTGTTCTGAAACCAGGAACTCGTGCTTCATGGCTGATGGAGACTTCATGAGTACTGGGGAGAAATCTGGGAGCTTTGTCTCTTCCATCCCACACACAGAGACTGACCTTTCTTTACCCACTCCTTCAATCTGTCAATGGATCTGACCTCTTTACCTCGAAGTCCCAAAGAGAGCTTCCCGGGGCGCAGCTCTGCTTTTTAACCCCTGTGTGTTCTCAGAGGTGTGTCCATACCTCACTGGCTACATCAGGTGCCAATATTAAAATCTGAGCACCCATTGGTTTGACTACAGCATCCCAGAATTCCCATTTTCCGGTCAAACCAGCACAACTTTTAATGCCTTTCTCCACTTGCTGTTCCTTGGACCATGCCTCTCTGATATTTGCCTGCAAACCTAATTGCACAAACATCACACGCTTTTGTTATTTAGAACAATGTAAACATGCCAGTTGTCAAGTGAAGGCACTACTAATGTTTTGAGAAGTTCAATCCAATCTTGATACAGAAACTTCCCAAGCATTCAAGCAAAAGACCTCCTAAAATCATACCCCTGAATGACTTCTACCAAAAATTACCTGAAACCATAACCAAAAATGAAGATGAAAATTAGGTAAGAGTTCTTCACCCAGAGGGTGGTCAGGCATAGGGAAAGGCTCCCCACATCTTAGTGGGCTCATGGCACCAAGTCCCACAGAGTTCAGGAAGCACTTGGACAAGGTCCACAGGTACCTGGTGGGATTCTTGGGGACAGAGCTGCACTTGCATATCCTTGTGGATCCCTTTGAACTCACATATTATCTGATTCTGTGACAAAGCCCTGTCCCTCACTGGTACTGTGTGGAACATGTTGCAAAGGCACTCCGTACCCTACCAGCAACCAGACTTGTCTCACTTGAGTTTCTCTGTGCCAGCCCAAAGCAAAATTGCCACCAAGTTCCACAATTAACTCACTACTGCAACTCCTCAGACCCCAGGTATTCAATATTAAATATGCCCTTAGGATCTAAATAGAGCACCAGCAAAAATCACACAAATCATCACTCACATGTGAAACAGAACTTCCCCAATGAGAAACTCAGAAGTTGAGTTTTGTCTCTCCAAAAAGTCACCATGGTGCTGCCTTAAAATGCTCTGCACTAGGCTAAGGCAGAACAAGAGCTGCACTTGCAGGGGCAGGGATGTCCCTGCAGGCGAGTGACTACAGCCACAGCCAGGTGAGAGCCTGTTTTGCACAGGGCAGCTGGCTGTACCTGGCTCAGCTCGCTGCTGCAGGCAGCACCACTGAGTGCCTGGAAGGTGAATGTGCACCTTGTGTCTGCCTGGAGCCAGGCTCCTTGGGGAAACAGCACTCAGAACAGATTAATACAAATGGCACCTCCTAAGCACATTGTGCTTTGTGGCAAATGTTGGAATCCGTGGGCAAGATGACATCAATATCTTCCTTTCAATTTCCTTGAAAAGAACCCAACACAGAATTTTGGCAAACTTATTTATGACAAAGACAAAAAATTAAATCTAGCATGGTTTTCCATATTGACCTTATGAAATTCTCGGTGCAACTTCCTCAAGGTCATTTTCTTTCAATTTGCAATTAAGTTTAATGGATAATGACAGTTCCTAGGTGTTCCAAAACCAAAATCTTCGCTACCAAGACTGTGAATTTAGGTGCATAAGGTGGTCCAAACCTTGCTGAACCTCCATGCTCCAAATTTGAGCCCATCAAATGGTATGGGAACAAGGAAGGACTGGCAGGCTTTCTCAGGGGAAAACAAACCAGTGGCTGAATGCAGTGACAAGAGACTGCAAGGCTGACCTGAGGCCAAACCACCTCCAGATAAGAGCTCTGAACACTAGAGATCCCCTTTCCAATGAATATGCTGCAAAAATGAATTACCAAGTTGAAAATCTTACAGATATTGAGCAAAATATGAAAGGGAACCATACCTCCAAGTGGGTTACACGATTTGACAAGTTGCACATTTCCATTGTGCGACGCCTCACTGGCATTTGGCTAAAAGGAGAAAAGAATTTTCTGTAAAATCTTCAGCCTACTCTCCATTACTGCTGACTAACTAGGCCCTTCCTTTTAAAAAAGAGCTGCATTTGCAAAGGTTTGCTGTCACATCCCTAAAAAGGGTTGCTCTGACACAGTTCTCCCTCTGAAAGCAGCCAGCTACAAAAGTGCTCTGAGAGACCAACCCTCACTTAGCCTCTAATGCAGCCAAGCCTTCAAGAAGAAAGTCATCCTTTCCCAATTGCTGGAATTTATAGGCACTGGCTTCCGTTGAAATCAAGTACCTGAGTACAGTTTAACTGGCCAGTGCTAAACTAACAAACCAGAGAGGCTCACAAAAAGATCTGAAAGTTGGGACAGCACCTGACACTGGGATTTATTTGGTACTAAGGAAGCACATCCTGGAGTCAGCTCCAGGTACAGCTTCAACTGCAAAAGATGAATTTCGACTGTAACAGGCACCAAAACCCTTTCTCTTTTCCTCAGCACTAAATGCAGTTATTTCCATAGATATAAAATGGATTTAGTTTATCCTAAGTTAGTCAGATGTAACAAAATTTGGGTTGCTTCACTGAACCAATGATTTAGTTCAGAATATGTCACATTCCATTGGAACTCAAAAATTACAAAAGTTTCTTTTGGCATAAGCATTTTTTCAACAAAAACAACCTACTGCCATCCAATTGCTTCATTCTGAAGGCAGAATTGGCTGGGATAAAATCTAAAAAGCGATGATAAATGGACTGAAAATTGTGAGGTAATTACCAAGAGAAGGGAGACATCACTACCTAATAGAAGATAGACTATTACTTAATGGAAGGAATTCTGTAATTTAGAACCAATGAAGGTTAATTTCTTTGTTTACTAAAAGTGTATCAATAACTAGAAAAGCTTTGTCATGGTGTATATGTGGCTGGAGTTCTCCACTATGCATCACAGCCAGGAATAAAATAATGGCTACTCCTAATACTAAAAGATACTTTTAGAGAGTTTCCTTTATCCTGATGTGTTCCGTGAGTGTAGTACAAGCATGGAACCATGAGAAATGCATCCATTTTGGCCGCAAGCCAGGTCCAGAGCATGAATTTCCTGAGTGTCGAAGCAGAGAGAACATGTGACTTCCACTGGCACCTCCTTAGTGTCATCCCTGAGCACCAATTCCTACAGAAAACATCCCACTTCCACTGGCACCTCCTCCATGTCATCCCTGTGAGTTGCTTCCCCCCAGGCAGCTGCCTCAAAGGGGCCCCTGGAGCACCAGTGGGGCCCCAGCCCTGCCCAACAGGCCCCGCGTGCTCAGCAGCACCTGACACCAACACCATGGCCAAGCCCCCACCCACTGCCAACCCGCAGAGCCCCACACCTGCCCCTCACCTGTTGTTCCTGGCACCTCTGGGTTACCCTGATGGGCATGGCAGTGCTGGTGGGGGCCCTGTGGGACGCAGTGCGGATTGGGGCCCTGCGGAACTCACTGGATCCTGCCCAGGCCCGCAGCTCCGCCATCCCGCTCTGCCTCGGCTGCTCCCGCTCCCACAGAGCCACTGATCCTGCTGAAATATCTGCAAAATGCAAAATATTTCTTCGGAAAATGTGTTCCTGGATGTTTGGCCTTTGTGGCTTTCAAGGCTCATCAAGAAGAAAGGAGATGATTCCCATGAAACAAGAAGTAGCCAACAAGCTGGAAGTGATGGCCAGGCCTTGGAAAGGCAGGTGACTTCTTGGCTGAATTGCCTTGTTGAGGTGCAGGGCTTGACAGGCTTCAGTGACCTCAGACACAGGGCAGGTTAACAAGGCTTGGGAAGAAGGATGCACCTCTGATGGTGGACACAAGGAATCCAGAATTTATGAGCTCAAGGGCATTTGGACAAACCCTTGAGAAGAGGAACAAATTGATAAAGCCAATGCAGCCACTGTGCTGAATCAGCTTCGGCAGGGTAAAAGGCCATTCCAGCAGGGGCAGACCATAGCCACCCACTCAAAAAACCTCTCACTAAGAAGAAGGGAGAGACTGAGCATGCAGTCTAATGAGCATGAGAAGTGAGAGGATCATTACCCAACAGCAGACGGAATACTTGTTATGAAGAGAACTAGGAAACTTGCAGGCAATGAACACTAATTCCTTTCTTTGCTCAAACGTATAAATACTCAAACACTCTGGTTTCTCGTGCTGCTGGCTTTGTGACTTTGTGCCTGAGCCCCCCTTTCTGCACGGAACTGTTAATAATTACCTCCACTCTGTGGGTGGATTGGACTCTTGAACGATGGGTGCTGGAACCAGCCAAGTTGGAACAACACTCGCTGTGGCTCTGACACCACAGCTCTGGCTGCAGCCGCTGAAGGGTCTGAGGGGTCCTGCCCTGTGCCGGTGACAATGGCCACGTGACCTTGGAAACGGGGAGTTCCATGTTCCAGGCTGGCCGGGATGTCACTGAGGAGCGGGACGTGACACAGTCGGGACAGAGGGATTTCATAAAGGGCATAGGTAGGGAATGCCCCGCCCTGTCCCATCACTGACTCTGCTCATTTCCAAGTGCAGAACGGGGCACTCCACCAACCCCAGTAGCTGCAGCTGTGCAAACCAGGGCTAATGAAGTGTTTCTGCACAAAAGTGCTGCACTTGGGTCTCTCTGAGGCAAAGGAGCAGCTCAACACCTCTAACCAGGGCAGCAAGGTGCAGCCCTGCCGGCTCTGGGCCATCCTGTCATGGGCTCGTCAGTCTGTGAGGCTTCCAGCATGTACACGGTCACTCATATATCATCTCTTTGACACAACCCCTCGGGCTTTCCTCATCCCAGTCTCCTCAAAGGAAACAAGCCAGCAGCATGCCCAGGCCCCCATGTGCTCTGCAGGAGGAGCTGACATGGAAAGGCCAGGGAGGACCATGAACACAATTACAGGCTGACAGTTGTGCTGACTGCAGGTGGCCATTGAAATTACTGACGCATCTGGAAAAATATTTTATGCTCAGTTTATGATTGTTTGACTTCCATTTTCCCCATACCCAAGCTTACTCCTTATCTCACTCAGCTGACACCAATGAAACCCTTGTCCAGTCATTTCAGGGAGAGGGAATAAAAGTAAACCATTCAAAATAGGTTGAATATTACCATCCAAAGCTCATTTCCCCTGTCAGAAAATCTTATCTTTGTCTTCAAGACCATGTCCATATCTGCCCATGTCTGATCTCCTGGCTGCCATAGTCGCAAGGACAGTGCAGTTTAGGTACAGAAAGGAAAGAAGCAATTTGTCAAACATCAGAGCCAACATCTGTAAAAGAACTGTGTCCCTTTTTGGGAATGACTGGATTGTGATGGTTATGCATCCCCAGTTATGGACTGTTGGAAAAGCCTTTGTATGAACCAGAAAGGTATCCGTGGAGTTGTTAACACTGGGCTCTGGAATGTCCAACAGCCTTTCCATATGTTTTAAAGGTTATTGATGACAACTCCTGCTCTGGAGTTTCCAGATTTGACTGAATCCTTTGCACTGTTCATACATGAGTGCCTTTGCCTTGTACAGTAACTCAATGTTCAGGTCAAAGAATGGGAATGAAGGAAGGAACCCTGTAGTATTTTGAGCATATTTCTCAAAAAACAACTAAACAATGTACTTGAGGGATGGCCAATGCACCTCATAGCAGGAGCCACCACGGTCCTGATAGAATATACTTGAAAATAAATGGGAAAAAAGTGACAGTTTATGTGTTGCATGTGGTTATGCCTGGTGTAGAGCAAAAAGGAGGTCACTGGTTATTCCTGAGCAAAATCTTCAAGTAGCAGGTGGTACTCCTGGAACAAAAGACATGGTGCTAAAGACAGCTACTGCCTTGAACCCTGCTGGATTTGTTACAAGAATCCTGACTGATTTGATATCCAGCAAGTTGGAATATCATCAATCAGAAAAAGGAATGTAAGAATGGGAGGAGACCTAAAGTCCCCACTCTTGGTGGTACTGGCTTTCCTCATGGCTACCAGACCTTTAAAGGCTTAAAGAATTATTTATAACTTGTGTTAGAATTGTTGCTGTTTGCATTTTTTTCTGTGTGATAATTCATTGTATTTCAGCTTTCATGAGATGTTTTGCAAATATTTGTAATAGCAAACATTATTATCATAGAAAGGGAGACTTCCAAGACAGATCTTGAAAGTATCTACTAGGAGATTGGGTGCAAATAGCTTGGGAGGAAGTGGTTGGTAGTGGAACACTGAAAGCTCTGAAACCATCGACATCCCAAGCCAAGCCAGAGCAATAAAGCTTGTTCAAGAACATATTCTGCCGCTAAGATAACGAAGATGAAAATGACTGCTGTATGGAAGACCACAACGAAAGCTCAACCGAAGTCCAAAAGCTCAGTGAACACCCAGGGTCTTTAAAGATCCCCAACTAGACCGTCAGAGACTACCTGTGCAGACTCGAGCAATTTCTGCACATTTAATGATTTCTGAGAAACAGAACGCGTATGTACTGCATACTCCATTGTGACCTCACGGCTGGTGTTGGCTCTGTCACCGTGTGCTCCGCGCCGGCACCTGTATAAAAAAGCAGGGCAGACACTCACGCAGCACTCGTCCAAAACCACCATGCCCTGCCACGGTCGGAGAGGACGCCGGAGCAGGAGCCAGAGCCAGAGCCAGAGCCGCAGGCGCTCCCGGCGCCAGGCCGTGCGGAGGAGGCGCCCTGCCATGTCCCGCCGCCGTGGGTATCGCCGGCACCGCAGCCAGGGCCGCCGCCGCCGCTACCGCTGAGCCGAGCCCGGGGCTCGCCGCATTCAGCCAGAGCCCGGAGAGCGCCAGCCATGACACGGGCCTGGCTCTGCCAGTAAAGCACAGCAAGCTCACACCACAGTGTGCGTGTCCCCGCCGTGCCTGTGCGCCAGCAGCAGGTGTCACTCGGTGTCTGCCCGGTGTCTGCGCCTCTCTGCTCCCCCAGGGCTTCCCTGGCTCAGGCAGTTCCCCCGTTCTCCACGCTTGGCTGCTCCACTCTTGGTTGTGCCTCTCAGAAACAGGGCTCCTATTGCATGAGTGAATGCCTTGAGACCCAGCCCCTCAAAAACTTTCTTTGTCCTTGCTGCACATGTGCCTGGAGCGACATGTGGGTCACCTTCCTGCCAGGTCAGTATGTGCAGAACTGTACTTAAGTGCCACTTCTGGTCAAAGTTCTCTGGAGGCAAAAAGGGAGCTGGGGCGGGGGCAGAGGGGGTGATGTCAGTAAGTGAGAGGTTGTCCTGAAGTCCCTTTTGCCGGGGCAGATGCCATGGGGGTCTCTCACCCAGAGCAAGAGCCAGGACCCGCGGGGCAGATCCTGTGTCTTGGATCCAATGAGGAGGGAAATCTTTGCAGCAGCCAGGAGGAACATGGCCAGGGCCTTGGGGTAATTGGATACCACCTGACACGTGGCAGAGGAAATGGAAGGGGTTTGTTCTTCCTCCACCGGTGTGCTGTAAGTTTGCCAAGTTCTGTGTGGTAAACGATCATGTGTGACTCGTTCGCCTCTTGTACACTCTCCTTTTAGTGTTGTTATTTTTAGTGTTGCTATTACTGTTTGTACTCTTTTTTCACTGCTGTTTCCAGTAAATTGTTCTTATCTCAACCTGAGATCTTTACCTATTTGTGCGCTTCTCTCCATCCTGCCACAGGGAAAGTGATAGGAAAGTTAGTGAGTGGCAATGGTCTGAGGTGTATCAGTGTGAGCACTAAACTAGGGAATACCATTCCTACAGCACAGCAATGTGGAAAACTCAATTTCCTAAGTTATTCTCCTTGTCCAGTTCTACAGGAAAATCAGCCTGCTGTAATTGAACTGAAAGCCTGCTAGGTAACACTTGATTTAAAGTACAGATTTAATAAAGTTACACAGAAAGCAAAAATTAAATATTGCCAAAGAGTCTTTATAATAACATTTTTAAATATTTTAAAATATATGATGGGAGAAATTCATGTGATCTTTTTCCAGTCCCACAGTGACAAAGAATTCTATAAAGCAAATTACAACTGAATCTTTTCAGCCCCTACAAAAAAAGGTAAGCAAAATAGCAGAAAGAGTTACATTTGAGCTGCATTTCCAAAGCAGATGGTTGACTTTAATGCTTAAGGCTAAAGAAGGGGAAATGAGAGAATCTGTGTGTTGAAAAAAAAACACCCATAATGGAACTGTGCAGATGTATTCTGTTCCTCCCTGAAATGGAAATTCTCATAGTCAAAATATCATTGAAAGTTGAGGCCAAAATTTCAAGCAGTCTGATGTCAATCAGCTGTGTTAAATCACTAAAGAGAGCATTATTGGTCTTGGTTTCACAGGCATCTGAATGAATGATGAACAGAAAATCTGTACATTACAAATTATATTTTCTTAGATAAGTCAGATTTTCCAAGGATTCAGAAAACAGGTTTGGGTTTGTTTTTTTTCTTCCCTCTAAAAAAAGCTAAAAGAGTTCCTGCATTCCCTTAGTCAGTTCAAGGTTCTGAAGGATACCTTGGCTAGTGTCGAGGTCACAGACAGAAGATTCCAAAAAGATGTCCTTGATTTTCAGACTTTTAACAGACAAAATACCATGAAAGAAAGAACTGAATTTTTGTAATACCAAACATTATTATCATAGAAAAGGAAATTAATTTTTAGAAGTGAGACTTCAAAGAGAAATCTTGAAAGTATCTACATGGGAGATTGTTGCAAATAGCTTGGGAGGAAGTGGTGGGTAGTGGAACACTGAAAGCTCTGAAACCATCTATGTCCCAAGCCAAGCCAGAGCAGTACAGTTTGTTCAATAACATATTCTGCAGCTCAGATGTTTAATTTAGTTCAGAAACCTCTTTGCTCTCCATTAAACCACAAAACCACACTCTACCCTTCTCATTAATACAACCTCAGAAACACTGACAGCCTTGGTTGACAGAGGAACTGTCATTTCCAGACAATTCGCTGAGAGCAATGTTAAAGCCCCTGCCCTGGGTTTCACAGCCACTGCCCCCCTGTGCCCATCCCTGCAGGGCAGGACCAGCATCAGGATGACCTGTGGAAAGAGCTGGTGACAGTGGCAGGTCCCTCTGCCCAGGGCAGAAGGCACAGCACCTCTGCTCCTGGCTGGAACAGGGGCCAGATGGACCTGGTGTCCCAAAAGGAGGAGGGGCCCCAGCAAGAGGCCAATCCACCAGCAGCTCTAGCAGGGCTCTTGAAACTCCTTATTCAAGGAAAAGCAAATAAGTTGTTATTTTCCTCACATAGTCCCTAGACACTGGTTGATCTCCCTTCTAAAGCCCTTTCTCATTCCCTTGTGCCCCCTGTGGGTGACACCTCTGTGCTCGGGGCACAGCCATGGGCCCCTGGAGTTCGAGGGCCATGTCAGTAGTGGTACCTGGTCCCACAGGAAATCCTGCCACAGCTGCCACACCTGCAGCAGAGCAGATGCCACAGGCAGAGCGGGCAGAAGGAGAAGCTGGCCTGTCACAGGGACCTTCTGACACCTCAAGACACATCGATCAAGATGAGACACATGGCCACAGACACATGATGCTGGTGACCAAGGGAGAGCAACATGGGAATGCAGAAGTTGGAAACAAGAAATTATACTACTTTTTTTTCTCCAACACCATGTATGTAAAGGGACGGAAGGCCTGCGGTGACAACACCGGGTGGAGGAGGCTGATGTTGCCAGCCTGTGGACTGTGACATCGCTTAGCAATGAGTTGTGACCTTACTTCCCCCTCCCTGCTTCTCTTGGGTTGACCAGAAGGCGAAATGCCTGATTTGCTGTCCCTGGTGAGTGAAGGCTGATGTCACTGAGCAGTGGACAATGACATCACAGAAGGAAGGGATGATGACATTGTGTCCCTCACTGCCTATATTCAGTAGGCAGAGCCTGGGCCAGTTTGGCTCCAGCCTGAAGTCCATCCAAGCAACACTGGGGAGTGGAGGATCAAGGCAGGCTGCTCTAGTGCTGGGTGGTGGCTGTTACTGCCAGATCCTGGTGCCAGTCTCAGAGCCATCACTCCTGTTTCAGTGCCCTGCCTGCTTCAGGCAGCCAAGCACTGCAGATGCAGCACTGAGGGGGAGCTGTGAAGGAAAATGTCCCTCTGGGGGGGCTGTGGGGTGCGTGACGAGACGCAGGGAGCTGGGAGGGTGGCCTTCTCCAGGGGCCTGGCCTGCCCCAGGATAACCAGTGCCCATGGCCTCTCCCTCCTGCGGGAGGTGATGGCAGTGAGGGCAAACAGCCCCTGGTCGTTATCTCTCCGCAGCCCTGCTGCAGAGCACAAAAATGTCCACAGAGAGCAACAGCAACTGTGCCATCTGCCAGGACACTTGTGAGGATGTGGCTTCTACTCTGCCCTGTCACCAGCAGTTTTGCCTGGGCTGTATCCTGCGGTGGACACAGAGAAATCCAGTGTGCCCACTCTGCAGAAGAACAATAGCGACTGTCCGATTTTCTGATCATGAAGAAGACGACTATCTGGAGACATCCATCACAGTCCCTGAGGAGCCGCTGGATGGCAGCAGCCAGGGAGGGAGAGCTCTCGGCAGCCTGGATGAGAACAGCTCCCATCCTCCCGTGGCATCCCCTTCCCCTCCTCCACAGGAGATAGTGTCTCCAGCAGAGGAGGAAGGATCAAGGCTGGAGTTTGTGGACAGTGTCCTGCCTGAGGTCTGGCCAGAAATTTTCCGTCAATGACAGCATCTCCTGGACTCTGTGTGGCCCTGGCTGCATGAGAGGCTGGAGGGAATATACCAGGGCTGGTGGTGGGTGGTAGACGCCGTAGAGAGCAGCATCTTGCAGGGCCTTTGCATCTATGGGCCAAATGCTGAGATGCTGGTCCAGGTGCTGCAGCCTCTCCTGGAGGAACACACGATACCACTGGTCCATGATGTCATCAGCATCGTCATCCAGTGCTGTGAGGAGGTCCAGAGGCTTCTGCCCTCTGGAGCTGTCAGGGATGAGAACAACAGGATGAGCCCTGTGGCCAGCTCCAGCAACAGCTCCAGCTCCAGCTCCAGCTCCACTTCCACCAGCTCCACTTCCAGCTCCAGCTCCACTTCCTCCAGCTCCAGCTCCAGCAATTTCAGGACCTCCAGCTTCAGCACATCCAGCTCCAGCAACTTCAGGGGCTCTAGCTTCAGCAACAACACCTGCAGCTGCAGCTGCAGTTGTAGTTGCAGCTGCAGCTGCAGCACCACCAGCAGCTGCAGCTCCAACATCTGCAGCTCCATCAGTTCCCAGCAAAGGACTGCCAACAGCAGCCCCACAGGCTCTGATGAGGAGGAAGCTGGTACATCAGAGACTTCCCCCTGCCCAGGGCAGCAGTCGCAGCCCCTCTGCTCCCAGGGCAGGGACTGATTGTCCCCTGGGTCCTAGCATATCTGACAAAAGAGGGGGCCCAGCCCTCGAGCTCTCCCCAGGCCTGCCAGAGGTTGCCCCACTGGCAGCTCTAGCAGGGCTCTTTCAACCCTTTATTCAAGGAAAAGAAAATAAATTGTTATTTCCCTCACAAAATCTTCATGTGCTGCTTTCTTTCCCTTCTAATGCCCTTCCCCGTAAGCCCCACTGTGGGTGGCACTCAGGTGCTGGGGGCACAGCCATGGGCTCCCAGAGCCATTGGGCCATGGCAGCAGCACCTCTTCCCACAGCTTCCTGCTGCAGCTGCACACCCCCAGAGCAGCAGATGCCACAGGCAGAGCGGGCAGCAGGGGCAGCTGGTCCTGTCACAGCACCATGCCCTCAGCCTGCCTCCATATTTTCTCTTACCTGCCCCCTTGGGAGAGCGGAATGTTACACTGGCTTTGACCAGGGTCTATCCAGGGTCAATCCACTTTAACAGATTTTCAACATCTTCTCCTCTCCTGACTGTCCCAAGGGCTACTGCATAAACAGTTTGATTTGTTCAGGACCCCACTTAAAATTATTCCTACCTGTGACATCTGACTGAACTCTGGAATACACATTCTTCAAAAACCCACAGGGCCTAGGAAAGTTTGAGATCCTACTTGCTGGTTGGTAGGGACAGATCTGATATTTTGTTGGCTGAATTAATTGGAATCGGAGGATACCCATCTTGACATTTTACTCCTAAAAGATGAATTTCCTGTGAAGTTCCCTTGGCCTTGGAAAGGTGCCCTGGGAATTGGCCTGATCTGGGAGGGCACCAAAAGGAATTCCACAAAAAGTAGGAAAAGATTCTCTGGAAGGAATAGATGATGACAATATTTCTGCAGAAAAGCAAAAAAAAAAAGAACAATTGAAGCATTTCAAGAAGTGCCCAGACTGAAATTTGTTTGCTAATACAACAACCCCAAAGTCTCTGGGGTGTGTCAGGAAGCTCAGCAATGAACCTGCAAGGCTTGGATAAACATCATTGGGTGTCCGTCACCCAGAGCACAAGCAGCTCCCTAAGAAGACTTCAAAACTAAGGGATAAAGGTTCCCCCTTCAGCTCTCCACAGCAGCTCTAGGGAGTCTCTCTCCATTGCAAGATCTCCTTTGTCTACAGTGACAAGAGTTGGCTGCAGGAAGCATTTGCATTGGAGGTCTCCCTAGATGGGGGGAAGAAAACGAAGAGGTGATTCCTGAGGAAAGAAAAAGGCAACTCTGTTTGGGAAGACACCAACGTGAGTTCACTACAACTCTAGGCCAGAAATCCCTTGAATAAAGCAACATCCATCCATGGGGCAGCACTTTATCTTTGATATCAATGCTGACAAAACTGCTGCCCCTTCCTGCTGCTGTAGCTGACTCCAAATCATGAGAAATGTACCAACTTTGCCAAAGACAGGCAGACGCGGTGAGATAAAACCAGCTAGTCTGCTGAAAAGTAGACCAAATGAATAATTTCGAACGCCCCCTTTTCATCCTTTCCCCATCCAAGACAGAGCAATGTCCTTCCTCTCTGTCCCTGATGGTTACCCAGGCACAGGATGCAGCGTGCGGACGGAGCCCACCACTGCTCCCAGTGCCCTGCCCTGCCCTTCCCTGCCTGCCTTGCCCTTCCCTGTCCTGCTGGAACCTGCTGTGCTGTGCTGTGCCAAGCCAAACCCGGCCAGTGGTCATGCATTTCGGGAATGACCCTCCCCTGTGCCACCCGCTGGCTTAATGAACATACCACTTTCTGACTTTGACTAGTTAGAGAGTCTTTATCCGTGATTTTCAGTTTTAACAATTCAGGGAGCTTTTGTTTTCCCTGACAGAAGTACAGTTGCTAACAAGGGAAACACACCCAAAGACCAATAGCAACCCAGCTTTCCCTTTGCTTTCCTTTTCCTTCCCTCACTGCTACACAGCGCTCTCATACCAGGACCTCAGTGCTGCCTCACCCGAGGATTTAGAGCTGACTCCAGGCCCTTCCAGGCTAAGTGCTCAGGTGCTCAGGATTCTGAGGTTTTCCTAGCTTCTTGGGAGAAGGTGTTTGCTTCATCTGGACTTCTTGGGGTTTCAGCAGAGGGGCCAGGAACAGGCACATTTCATCTCAACCATGAGCTCCTCATTCTGCTTGTTCCCATGAAGCTTAAATGTCAACCTGAGCTCATCGTTCCTCTAGTTCCCTAGACCATCCCAACCCTTCCATGGCCTCTCCAGAGAGGAGCAGCTGCACATCTTCAGAGCAGCAGTTGCCAGCCCGCAGCCCATCAGGTAGGGAAAGAGCTTTTACCCTTGCTTTCCAAGCAGGTCCTAGTTAATGACCTTTTTCATTGTTTTCCTGTGGTGCTCTTATCATGGGTAGATCGCAGGTGCGAATCAGGTAGTAAGTGTCAAGTCACCTAGGAAGGGGGACCTTGAAAACAGAAAGATTCTCTGCCTGCTTTTCCTGTCCTGGCTGCAGATTTGGAAGGTGTTCTGGGCATTTTGCAGACAGCCTCTGTAGGCATGCAATGGCAACGTGAAAGATATTGCCTAACAAATGGTCAGTGTTAGGTGCACTCTCTTCTTTCCTTGAATGAAGCCAAACTAGGATTCTGATATGATATTGCGGATGTTTAAGACTGTCTGCCCTGCAAATCAAGCCGTGCCATTGTGAAGCAGCGACTGCTGGTGACGTCCCAGCTAGCACGGTCAGCACGACTTACAGCGAAAGAGAGCACTATCCTGACTTTGCTGTCAGGCACAGCGCCTAAGGTCAGCACCCAATCTAGAAGTAGCAGTGCTGCCTTGTATAGAGACATTGCCGCCTTAATAGCTTCTATCCGCAGGAAAGGAGAGCGCTCTTTGGCTTGTAGCAAATCTGGTTTATTAAGTTCAGGGGACACCAGGAACCGAAGAGAGCGAGGGGAGGGGTTGCACGAGGTTATAAAGGCGGTGGGAGGTAGGGGTGGAACCAACTTAGCAACAAACTGGAATCCAGTGGGGAGTGGGGTACAGGGGATTGACACAGAAGAAACTCCAATAATAACAGATGAAAGGAGGGGCCCTGGTCTCTGAACCAATCACTCCAAGCCCTAGACAGAAGTTTCCAGAGAAAAAGGAGGTGGCAAGGAGTGACGGGCAGAGCACTGGGGTGGGGTTTGAGAGAAGGTACATTGGCAACCTGGGAAACTGGGGAGGGGTTAAGAATAGATACAATGGTGACCATAGCAACCGGGGCAATTGACAGTTACTGGGAGGGGAGGGAGAACAAGGGCAGGACCATTTTAAAACAGAGGGGGAACAGAACAAACCAACACAACAACATCATCTCCCCCTTTTTTGTTTAAAAAGAGAAAGAAAAATGATTGAGGGCTCAAGCAGAAGTAAACTGAACGGAATAATTGTCCTCAGAGTCTGTATAAAATTCACCGTGCCAGGGGTGGCTCCAGCGGTGCTGGAGTACATTGTTCTTCCTCTTTATCTTCCGCTTCACCGGATTGTCCATCTACTGAGGCCACCACCTGGTTGACACTCAGGATAGGAACAAGCTTGCTCATCAGTCTTTTGATTAGCATCCAGATAATGGAGAAAGCAACTAAAACTGTAACTAAAATTAGAAAGACTAAAAAAAAAGACGTTTTTTAAAACCAACCCTCCCCAACCTGAAAGGCCCCACCCTGAGAAAATGTCCCCCAGCCAGCCCGACGTCTCCTTTTTTATGTTGTGGATCATGTCCCTCATCTTTTTGATGGAGCTGCGCACGTCCTCAGCCTTCAAAGATAAATTAAGGCAGCAGAGGCCCTCAGACTCCTCACACTGGTGGTTGTGAATCAAGATGAGGAAGTCGATGGCTGCCTGAGTTGCCTTCCTCGTAATCTCGTCTGATAAGAGGTCTGACAGAGCGGCTGACGTAAGATTGGCTTGCTTAACCACCCAACACTCTAGGTGGGCCAATTCACCTAGAGCCTTAGCTGCGGACACCCAAGGCAAAAATACAGTGATCACAACTCCTTTTGGTTTCAACCAATGAATAATTTTGGAGTCACACTCTGGGTCAAGGTCTCTGATATTTCTTTTGGTGCAGACCGAATTCATTGTGACATTCTTGGATTTCCAATTAGTAATTTGAGTTCTGTTGGGGGTAAACAGCGACAGCCATCTGAAAGTACAAAGGCCTCTGATAAAGTGAGAGGGGATGCCTGCCCATGCTGGGTCTTCGCAAATCAAAAATATACCACAGGGTAGGGACAATGGTTTGCCTCCAAAGGTGGATGCAGTATATATTTGTGCGACTACTTCACACCAATAGCTGGCGGTGTACTCTTTTTTGTACTGGCGCACCATTTGTCTCCAGGGACCGGGGTGAACACAAATTGGAAACAAAGGGAGGCATTAGAGGAGCTGAGCAATTCAAATTTGAGGGGTTCGGAATCGAAAGGTACCAGCCTTTTGATTCCATTTCTCCATTCAACTCCCAGGTCAAAACCAGGGGAGGAAGCAATTCTTTTGGGCATAATAGGGGCAAAGGAGGTATTAAAGGGAGAGGGTAACTCATTGGGACGGAGAGGGATCCCTACAAGGCAAGACAACATTGGGTCCTCTGCTGATGCCGTGTCGAGACATATGTGGCCTTGGCTGACGATTTTCACGAGGGCGCGCCAGACATTTGCCTTGGGCCGGGGGACGATCCAAGCGTCTGAAGGTGGTATAGAGGACCAAAGGGCTGCTGCCAGCAGGATGACCATAGTTGTGGAAGGAGCCATTTGGTTGGGGTCACTGAAATGTCAAAGAAAACATTGTGAGAAAGGGAGCTTAAAATTCTGGTTCTGCCCAAAGGGAAAGCCTAGAGAAGGCCAAAGTCCAAGGAAAAGGGCTTCCTTCTCCTCCACCAACAAGCCTCCTCAACCTGGGCTACGCCCCGGACCTTTAGTGCCTTCTTTGGTAGGAAGGGTGTAACCCACTTGGATGGTACCCATCTACGACCCAAGGGAGGGGACACACAAGCGTATCCCCTCCCCCAGGTAACCAAATCGAAAGGCCCTTCCGTCTTCCAGGTCTCCGGGTCCTTAACTAGGACTGGAGGCCTGGCTTTCAGCTGCAGCTGGTTGTGCCACCTGAAGTGTCACACAATTAGCGGGTTTAAATTCTCAAAAGAACAGTTTAAAAAGTTGATGGTAAATAAAGCTTTCATGAGACGGACGTGGGACATCCACCTTCACAGCCACACGTTTTTGTTCTAAAACCCTCTTAAGGCTCTGCTGGGTCCTCTCCATCACGGCTTGGCCTGTCGGGGAATAGGGGATGCCAGTCTTATGCTCTATTGCCCATTGCTGCAGGAAACTTCACAGTTCCCTGGACTTGTACGCTGGGCTATTATCAGTTTTAATGACCTTGGGGACGCCCAGGAGAGTGAACATTTGTATGAGATGTCTTTCGGCATCTACTGCCCCCTCCCCTGTGTGGGCAGAGGCGTAGGCTGCACCGGAGAAAGTATCCACTGACACATGTACATAGCTCAATTGAACAAAAGAAGGGATGTGTGTAACATCCATTTGCCACACCTTGCAGCTAGAAAGACCTCTGGGGTTAGCTCCAGAGCTGATTGATGGGAGCTGAAGGGATTGCCATTGTGGACATGTAGCCACGATCGCCTTGGCCTGTTCACGCGTGAGCTGGAACTGCCGAACCAGGCCAGGGGCATTCTGATGGAACTGCCGGTGGCTGATCTTAGCTTGACCAAACAGATTCAGGAGAGGGGCCATTTGAACTGGAGCAGCCAGGCTCCAATTGCCCTCTGCAATGAACCCCGGCAGGTCGGTGTGTGACCTGACATGCATCACAAAGAAGGGTTGCTCTCGGCGGGAGACCAATATGACTAATTTCGAGAGCAAGTTAAATAGGGGGATGTTGGATATCTCTTGAAGAACTGCTGCTTCTGCTCTGGACACCACACCGGCGACATACACCTAATCAGTTACTAAATTGAATGGTTCATAGAACCTCTCAAAGGCCCTGACGACAGCTTCCAACTCAGGTACTTGTGGAGAAACCTCCACTACAGCAACATTGGCCTCCCACCGCTGAGTTTGAGGATCCTTCCAAGTCATCACTGACTTGTGGGATGCTCCAGACGCTTGGTAAACACTGTCAGTGCCTTCAAAGGGGTTCATCTCTGGACCCTTTTTAAGGACAAAGAGAATTCCTGATTAAACAATTTGTGGGCCAGCCGATCAACAGCAATTTGCCCGGTGTAACTATCCAGAGAGAACTGTAACATTTCAATAATCTCAAGCAGTTCATCAAAGGTTTTCTTTTTGAATTGGCCCGACTCTAATTTGATGGGAATGTGGATGCAGCTGAAGTCACACCCTGCCAACTCCCTGATCCTTGATCTCGTTTTTCTGATCAGTTCCGCCACCAGTTCTGATGGCTGTGTCATCCTTTTGGACCTGTGGTGGCTGAGGAAAACCCACTCTATGATCAAGAGGGGATCCCCCGAGCCTCAGTCCTTGCCCTTGATGTACTCATCCCATTGAAAAATGACCCCATGGAGGTGTGGCAACTTTTCCAAGATAATGAATTTGAACAGCAGGCCTGGTTGGTATCTGTGGGCCTGCGTGGCTGAAATGGACTGCTGGATTTTCTCCAGTGCTGCCTGAGCCTCTGGGGTAAGAGCCCTAGGAGAACTGAGCTCCTCTCCCCCTTTCAATAGATTGAAAAGGGGGGCTAGGTCATCGGTCGGAATTCCTAGCCAAAGCCTCACCCAGTTTAAAGACCCACACAGCTGATGGACATCTGCCAAGGTCTTGATGGTTGTATGAATAGCCAATTTTTGCAGCACAATGGTCCGCTTATTTATCTCCAGACCCAGATACTTCCAGGGCGGCATCCATTGAATCTTGTCCTGCTGAAGCTCGAACCCTGCAGAAACCAATGCATTGATTGTCAGGTCAAGCGCATGGGTAAGTATGTTGTCTGTTGGAGCACAAATGAGGATGTCGTCCATACAGTGATGTATTATTGCATACTCGGCAGCTGCACATATGGGGGACAGCAAGGAAGCGACGTACCATTGGCAGAAAACAGGGCTGTTCTTCATTTTCTGTGGAAGAACACGCCAATGGTAAAGCTTGCTTGGGGATTCACGGTTAATGGCAGGAACCGTGAAGGCAAAATGTGGGGCATCGTCCGGGTGAAGGGGAATTTGGAAGAAACAGTCCTTGATGTCAATGACTGCCAGATTCCAGTCTCGAGGGAGCATTGTCGGAGACGGCATCCCTGGTTAGAGGGGACCCATATCTTCAATAATATTATTAATTTGGCGGAGATTGTGAAGGAGCCGCCACTTATCCTTGTTTGGTTTCTTAATGACAAATACTGGGGAGTTCCACTGACATGGTCTTCACCAGGTTGTCCTTACATAGCTGCTCCTTGATAAGCTCATTGAGTGCCTTTAATTTTTGTTTATTGAGCGGCCACTGCACTACCTGTACTGGTTTATCCAATTTGCAATTCAGCTTCCAGGTAGGGTGCTCTTCAGTGACCGCAGCCCAAAAAACCTGGGGAGCTGCAGGTAAGTCAATTTGCACTCCCCACTGGGCAAGAAGGTCCCTCCCCCACAAGGGTTCCGTAAAGTCTAACGTGAATGGGCGTATAGACGCCAACTGCCCATCTGGCCCCTTAATTTGTATGGTGCTCCTTGATTTTCTTGCCAATTGTAAACCCCCAACACCACGGACATGACCAGCCGCGTCCTGCAATTCCTAATGTGACAGCCATTCCTGAGAGAGAATGATCGTCACATCTGCCCGTGTCCAAAAGACCCTTAAGGAGTATCTGATCTCCTCCCTTCATGAGCTGACAAGTGAGTTTTGGTTTCTCCTAAGGACCTGAGCCCAGGCCACTGTGGGATGTTCGTCTGAAGCTGGCGTAGAGGGCAGTCCTGGGACCCAGGTTAGCTCAGGCACTGGGATGGCCTGAGCGATGATCTGACCTTTGGGCAGGAAGAGGGGAAGGCAGACACAGTACAGCCCCATCAAGAATTGCCCCGGGTCTGATGTCAAGAGACCTGGGACAATGTTCACCTCTGACAGTGTGAACTGTGTGTCTCCAACAACTACGTACCCACTGGTCCGTCCTGAGTTACCTGGGCACTCTGGGCACACAGTCACAAGATGGAAATTGGAGTTCCTCAGATGGAGAGGCTTAGTCAGCTGCAGCCTGAAAGGTTCAAATTTGGAAGAAGTTGTTAAAATGGGCATTAGTCGAAGGCATAGCAAACAAGACAAGTCTGGTGAAAAAAGGTCACATTTGGTTGAGGCAGTAGGCGATTCTCCCTTTTTCCCCTCCCTGCGTGATGATATTAGACCCGCCTTATTTATGTCCTTGCACAGGGTGGGACTGCACTCAGCTTCTAGTTTTTTTGTGGTAGGGGATTCCCCCAAATTCTCTGCTGTTTCTTAAATTCATAAAACTCCCTTCTCAAGGGGCAGTCAGGCATCCAGTGCCCCAGCTTCTCACACAAGTGGCATGGAGAGGGCCCTCTCTGGGCCGGTCCGGGAGTGTTAGGATGTGGCAACTGGTTTGTTGAGGGAGTACGCTGCTCTGCTGGTACGATGTCCATGGTGGCAAAGTCAGCAGCAGCAACGAGGCGAGGCGGTTGTTTGGCCCTCCGTTCGGAGTCTCTTGGTGACAACAAGACCTTTCAGGCGCAGACTTTCAGCATGAGGTGTAGAGTGGGAGGAGGGTGCAACGAAAAGCTGAGGATGGCATCCCGGCATGCAGGGTTGGCGTTCGCCGAAGCCACCTCTTTCAAGATCTCTATCCTGGCCTCTTCGCTCTGCGCCTGTATCTCAATCGATCTAGGAAGTCGCTTTACAAACTCCACAAAAGGCTCATCAGCGCCCTGTTAGATTCTAGAATATGTAATTTGAGGCACAGCTGTCAGCAGCCCCAAGAAATGCCCTCTCAGCTGCCTTCGCATTTTCTCTGAACGCCTTGGGGGAATGGCTCTGGCCTGGGAGGGAGCATCTGCCCAGTCACCCGCCCCACACAGGTGGTCGGTGGAAAGAACCTGGCCATCTAGGTCGTGCCCTGTGCGGGGGTTGTCCCATAGGGACGGAAGGATCCCCACCACCTCCTTTTTCCATGCCACCTCCCACATCACAAATTCTGTGGGGTTGAGGAAGCATGAAAAAAGGTGATGGAGATCGGAGGGGGTAACCTCCAACTCTGACAGAGTGGCCTTCAGGATCCCCCGGAAGTACTCACTCTCCCAGGAGAAGTCCTTTTGGGCCTTACACAGCACTTGAATCTTGTGGTGGGGAAATGGGACCCACTGGGCTTGGGCTCTTCCCTCCCTCTCTGGGTGATATGTGACTGGAGCCGCAGATGGAATAGAAACCAGCTACAGTTCCCAGGTCCCCACCCCCCCTCCTCGGGCGCTTAAGCGTGGGAACCGGAAGGGGGAGCCTGGGAACTGGAAGAGAGGGAGGAGGGGGAGTGGCTGGAGGACTGGGTGCGAACGTCCGGTGTTAAAGTTCCCCCCCCTTGGGAGGAGACAGGGAGTGGAGCCTCATAAGAAGGAGGGGGAGGAGAAATAGGAGGTGCAATGGGAGGGGCTAACCAGGGAGGAGGAGCGGAGGAAAACTGGGAGGAGTCTGGGAGAAGGAAGGGGTTGTTCCTGGGGCGAAAGGGGTTGTGGGGAGAGGAAGAGATTTTTCCCGCCTTTCCCCCATCTTGTTGGAAAGCCATGTGGCTCCCTCCATCTTGGGCTCCATGGGAGCCATCTTGGGAGGGAAGCTGAAAATGAACTGACGGTCTTCTAACTGGGATTTTGCAAATTGGGGAAGAGAGAGAAGGAAAAGATCCCTTAGAAGTCTGATCAGGACTCCTAGGACGGGGGGATTGGGAATCTTGAGGAGAGCCAAGGGAATGATGGACTCCCTGCGCTTGGCTGGAGCGAGCAGCTCCCCTCAAAATCTCAGCTTTGGGACAGGCAGGGGAGGGAAAAGGGCTAGGAGCAGGGGTAGAGGAAGAACTGGGGCACGAACTGGACCATGAGGGCTGTCTTCCCACTTTCAAATTCAATTTCAATATAGACCGAATTTGAGAAACCCAGAACATAGTTTTTATTAAAGAGGAGTCCCCCTACCTAATCAAATTCTGTAATTTAGCCCCCATATTTTTCCAAAAACCACGATCATAAATTTGGTTGGAGGGAACCTCGAGAAGTTGAGAAGACAGCCACTTAATTAATTTATATAATTCCCCCTTTTAAATTCCCCCCCCCCCCCCCCCCCGCTAGGATACCCGCAACTTGTGTGTAAGCCCTCCCTTGGGTTGTAGAAAGTCTGGCACCCATGACTAGAGATCTTAAGTGGTGCAACCCAAACTGGCCCCCCCGCTCCAGAAAATTACAAAGAAAACAAGGAAGAGCCCCACACCGGCCCCTGTCAAAAGGGTAAAGTCACGCGGCAAAAAAAGCCTTTAACACCACCCGTGGTGCAAAGGAATAGAAGAGGACTAAAAAGACAGGGTGGAAAAGAGAAAACAGTTACAGATCCGATGGGGGCCATAAGAAATCCAGAGCGAAGGGTCCTCCAGAGGGAATGACTCCCTGGCCACGAGGAGCTGCTGTTCCACTAGAACTGGATCTGCTCCCACTGGGGGTAGTTCTGTGGCCAGTAGGACTCTCGTGAGTCCCGTCCTTAGGGTCTGCAGACGCCCTCAGGCGAAGCACTCAGGTGAGGCAATGCCAGGAGCTGCTTTCAGGCCCCACGCTGGGCACCAGAACTGAAGCAGCAACTGAAGCAGCGACTGAAGCGGTGACTGCTGGCGACTGGCCAGCTAGCACGGCCAGCACCACTTACAGCCAAAGGGGGCACTATCCCGACTTTGCTGGCCTAAGGCACAGCGCCTAAGGTCAGCACCCTACCTAGAGACATTGCCACCTTAATAGCTTCTATCCACAGGAAAGGAGAGCGCTCTTTGGCTTGTAGCAAATCTGGTTTATTAAGTCTAGGGGACGCCAGGAACCGAAGAGAGCGAGGGGAGGGGTTGCACGAGGTTATAAAGGCGGTGGGAGGTAGGGGTGGAACCAACTTAGCAACAAACTGGAATCCAGTGGGGAGTGGGGTACAGGGGATTGACACAGAAGAAACTCCAATAATAACAGATGAAAGGAGGGGCCCTGGTCTCTGAACCAATCACTCCAAGCCCTAGACAGAAGTTTCCAGAGAAAAAGGAGGTGGCAAGGAGTGACGGGCAGAGCACTGGGGTGGGGTTTGAGAGAAGGTACATTGGCAACCTGGGAAACTGGGGAGGGGTTAAGAATAGATACAGTGGTGACCATAGCAACCGGGGCAATTGACAGTTACTGGGAGGGGAGGGAGAACAAGGGCAGGACCATTTTAAAACAGAGGGGGAACAGAACAAACCAACACAATACAACAACAAGTCATTGTCCAAAATGTCTCGCCTGTACAAAGGTCTTAATTCAAAACCTTCCTCCATGTCTATACCTTCATCCACTATCTGTATGAAATTTCGAGAACTCTCTGTGAATCCATTTCCCACCTCTCTTTCTTGTGTGATAAATACTCCTTTGATAGTTTTGTCCATCATTTGTCACACACACCGATGTATGCACGGTATTACTACTAGTATCACTGCCAAAACACCCAATCCATAGAGACCTATTCTGCAAAGTTCCCTTAGCCAAGGTGCAAAGCTCCATCCTTGGAACAAATCATCTAACCGTGACCCACTATCTTCCATAATTTGAACTGTCAAATCTTCCAGATTTTGTATGCTTCTGTGGATGGATTCAGAGTGATCAGACAGGTTCATGCAACAAAATCCTTCAAATTCTTCACAACCATGTCCATGTGCTAGTAAAAGAAAATTAATTGCTGCTCTGTTCTGTAAGGTTACATGTCTGACAACATTAGCATCAGTTATCATGTCAGTAATTGCAATGGAAGTAGCACTGTCTTCTTTCTTCAGCAAACACCCCAATTGCTATAATGTTTTCAATGTCTGTCAACTTTCCCAAGGCAAGTTGCTGTGGAAATAAAGTAGATGTAACTCATTTTGCAGGGCCCTAGGTCTGAAATTGCTATTACAGTTTTCTTTATAATAATCGGCAAATCTTTTTTCTCTGTGTTTTCTCTTGATGGCTTTTTTAGCAATAGGTGCTATCACAGTGAGTTGTCTGATGCTACATGGGGCACCTTTAATTTTTGAGGGAATGCCCTTCCAGGCTCTATCTCCACAAATAAGCCAATATTCTCTTGCTAATTGGCGGGGGGACTTATCTAGGTCATCTGCTCATCAGCGGTACTGAAACTCAGCACAAAATTCCATTCCAACTGAACCAAGAATTCCAATTCTTAAGGTTCACAAGGTGCTTTAAGAAGATCAGGGGCCCAGTGATGCCAGCTGGTTATGGGATTGGTCTCGTTGGCAGCCTTACACCAATATTAGTCACAATAGGGTATTGGCCACTCCTTGGCTGGCACTGGCACACAGACCAAACAGGTCACAAAGGATTTGTCTGGGCTCAAATTGGTCAAACCTATGGTGTCTGAATCTGCTGACTTCGCTAAAACAACGCAAACATTCATTTATCATTGATCTACAGGCATATATGCGCTGCAAAAACAAGCAAGCAAAACCAGTATATCATTTGATCAAACCAACAAGCGCCAGTATATAATTTGATCAAACTCCATGTTTCTGTTCAGCTGCTTTTTGGCAAAAGCTCCCCCATCTATTTCAGTTCTCAAGCAAAAAATTTTAGCACTTGTTCAGGGACTGGAAAACTATAGGGCACTAAACTGTCCCTCTAGCCTTCAATTTTTACAAATTTGGATATCTTAGAATTCTTTTGAACACAATGGACACCACGCTTTTGTTAAAAGAGCTCTATGATACAAACCATTTTCACAGTCTAAAAATCAACAATCAAACTTAAGATTTGTCGTTTTCACAGGCTGAACAGGGAACGACTGGCATGAACCGTAGTTTCTCCATGTGGCTCACGTCTGCGTACTCATTTCCCTGCTGGTGGAATTGTCGGTGTGCTCTTGTGTATGAGACGGTTTCACATCCTTCGCGGGGACCCACTTAAGTCTGGCACCTGTGGAAATACAAGCATACCCTTTGCCCCAGGTGATTAGTGGAAGTGGTCCTTCAATTTGTCCTAACTCAAGGTTTCTGATCAAAACTGAAGGATTTTCTTTCAATTTTGCCTGTGTGCTGTTTGAAAAGTGCCTAAAAATTGGAGGATTAGGTCCTGCAAATTAGCTATTCAAAACATAAAGACATCTAAAGCTTTGCTCAACCTCATCAGAGGCGTTGCTTGGGCCACTCCCCCTTTTGTTGATCTAGAGTGGGTTTTAGAGTGTGGTGCGTCCTTTTAACAATTGCCAGACCTGTGTGGGAATAGGGAATTCAAAAGTGTGACAAACACTCTAGTTCATCAGAAATGTGGCCAGTTTTTGAGCTGTGTATGTGGGGCCATTTGTCGGTTTTCACCTTGTGGGGGATCAGTTTGGCGAGCTCTGGACCCCAGTGACACTGACAAGGACAAAAGCAAAAGATGAGAGGCGCTCTTTCTTCTCGGGACAAAAGTCCCACAGCTTTAATGGAGAACAACTCCAGGAGAGAAAGGGAGTGTCCAGGAGAGGAAAGAGGATGTCCAGGAGAGGAGAGGGAGCATCCACCTTGTGGCAGGAGATTTTAAACCCTGGGGGAGGGGGGGCGGTAGAAAGGAACTACCAAAGTTCAACATACATAAATCACCACACTGTAGATTTCTGCATAAATTGCTGCACCTGTTGCAAACAAAATCCTAAAATCTCCCCAAACACAGCCATACAGTCCCAAATGACCACAATGTAGGAGAAAACCCACTCAACTCCCCTGTATACCCAAGCACCAGGTGTCACAGGGAGTACCAACCCCTGCAATTAGAAAGTCCACACACACAATCTCACCGGAAAAGGAGTATCTCTTTATGAGGGGACAGAGAGCTCGCTTTTGTCAACACAACACATACCATCCACCGCATCAACATCCACCCACGTCATCTTCCTCAAACATTCCCACACTGAAAATACAACCATAATTACAACACACAGGAAAAATTGCAGCAATAAAACAGGATTTGCTCAATTCACCCCCAGAATTGCTAGCAGGTCCTTATTGACACAGCAAATCCTTTCTGCCAGCAGCCAGACCCAAACCCAAACTGTACAGGCATATGTTGTGCACAGGACATCTCTGTGTGACTTAGAAACAGCCCTTCCCCTGCGTACGCCTTACGGGTTACTTTATACAGAGTTAAACATTCCCTTTCTCCACAGTCCCAGCAGTCTTGTCTGTCCCCCATGAGGAACAGCCGAGAGTGGAGGTGCCTCCAGGAAAGGAATGTCCTGGCAGTGCCCAGAGGCGTCCACAGCCCAGCTCTTCTCGCTGGAGCAGAGAAGCCTTCCTGCCACAGTCACCAAATGAAGTGTGGAATAGAACTCACCACAGTTAAAGTTAGAAGGTGGTATGTTTATTACAGTGCCAAGTACACGAGGAGTTGTCTCCTAAAAACATGTGTGAAGAATCACTGGCTCTCTACTATGCAAAATGTCTTACATATTCATATAATTCCCAAAATGACTAATACATATTCATTAGGTAACACTGCCTACCCCCCTTTGTATTAAAATATATTATAATTGAGTCCAAAGTTCCTTCATGTTTCTCCATTCTTTCACTTCAAATTGGTTGGTGGGTTTTAAAGTGGGGAATGGTGTCCTTCTGATGAAGGCCAAGATGTCTTCCTCACTTTGACCTCTTTACTTATGACCTGTTGGCAGGCTTTCGCACTCCTTGACTATAGATGAAGTTTCACGGCCCAGGTGCAGGCTATGGTCCTCTTCTTTGTCACAAAGAAACCAGCATCCCATCCTGCTTCTTTAAACATAGTAAAGACAAGCAAGTGATATATTAACCTAGCCTTGACTACTTTACCTGCTAAAAATTAACTATTCCTTATTATTTCTAGTCTTCTTGCTATACTCTTTCCCCCTAACTAAATCTTGCTAAAATTTTAACTCTTCTAGTTCTTTTAAATCCTTGATTCATTGGCCTCATCTCACACGCCAGCCATGTGTGAGCTGATGCTGTAACTGGGAAATTCCACTCCTGAGCAGGAGATACAAGGCCTGGTTCTGAGGTGGAAGGGTGAGAAGGATGAGATGCACACTGTTTTGATTCAGGGGATGTCCTGGAAGTGCACTGCCTACCTGCCCCTACTGCCGAGCACCACACTCCATCTCCTTCTCCTGCTCAGCAGATTTTTAGGAATCCAGGGGTTGGTATGTATTATTTGCTGCCGCAACTAATAGAATGAATTTGCTTTGCAAGCCCAGTTTTGTCCTGGGTTATTTTGTGCATGGGTCTCCTCCTGAACCTGTGACGAAGACCAGCAGGGACCTACAGGACACTCCTATTCTCATGTCAGTAGATTCTAAGAAGTGATTTAAGTATCAGTAAGTCAATAAGTATCAATCAGTAAATCAAATAATTTGGGGAATATTTAGCCTCTGAGTTTCAGCGACACATTAAATATGTCTTAGATCCATGGATACAAACTTGAGATTTCTGGGTGTGCACATATTAGGGAAGTGATTCCCCACACATCCAGTGCTGAAATCAAGTATTGCCTCCTTTCTAACCCTGAGCTGGCACCAGGGATCGGGCCCTGCTTGGTAATGTTCATTTTGAAGACTTCTGTTGAGCAGGTAAGAATGGTCCAAATGAAAACTTTTCCAGCTGTTTCTATCTTGTTTACCTTTTTGAGGTTAAAATTCTGTGCTGCAGGTGTCCTGGGTGTGTGCACAGCAGTGCATCCCCAGAAACCCCTTGGTTTGCCCACAAATTGTCATGCCTTGTTCCCAGGTGTGCCCAGCTCTGGCAGGAGAAAGAGCCCCAGCGCAGTGGGCACCGTGCCCTGCCCAGCCGGGTCTCTCTGGCACAGAGCAGCAGCAGCGCCAGCACTGTTCAACCCGCTCCTGCCTTGGCTTCCCCTGGGACACAGAAGCCTCTGGAAATCAGCACTGCCAGCTGCGTTCCCAGCTTGGAGCAGCTGCTGCTGGTGGGCAGATGCTGCCAGTTTGACTGCTTCCAAAGGGGAAGAAAGGCAGAGATGTACATGCACTGGAGCCCTGCGCATATCCAATAAAGATGCAAATATGTGGGGAGATTTGTTAGGAAGGATTTCAGCTGTGATGCCAACAGTGGCTTCTCTCCTGGTTTTGTGTGTTCTAGATGAGTAATGCAATGGTTGGCTCTGACAATTAAGAAGTGGATGTTATGTGGCTCTGACAATTAAGAAGTGGATTTTCAAATGTGTAGTGATGATATTGTAATATATCCTCCCATAGTCTTCTTTCCCCTCCCCCTTGTAATCACCTTGATAGTCACGGCATTTGGGGAGGGCTGGCTTGTGACCAGCAGGCAAGGTGTAACAACACCTGATCTCCCGTCAAGATGCAAGAAAGTAATCTCCACCAATGGACAGCAGAGAAAGAGTTGACTGACAAAACTTTTGGAGGAGCTAAGGGTATAAAAGGCAGAGCATCCTTTTTGTAGATGAGCACATGACTGCTAGTCATGGAGAGTCCCAATGCTGCAATTTTTCCTTATTCAGTTCTTTGTTAATGTTTAATATACCTTTAAAATGTTGAAAATGAGAATAATTTCTCACATGTGCAATGCTGTGGGCCATTTTCATGGTCTGGTTTCCTTTGCTTGTGTCCCGAGTGCTCAGTTGGGATACAGGCTGTCGGTGCTTGCACCACTCTTGGAATTCCTCTTGGATCCCCTGAACAAGAGGGTTTGGCCCATGAGGGGAATTTGTGCTGCTTTGTGACAGAGGAGAACTCCCCTGGCTATTTTGTGTTTGCTGTAGAGAAGGTTGGTTATTGCTTTACATAAATTCCCAGACCAACATGGAGCGCTTGCTTTGTGATGTCAGGGCATGGTTGCCACGTCATCATAGTGGCATCAGTAGGTTGTCTTGGTGCATGGAAGGCCTGAGTATCAGAGCAGCCCTAGGCACAGCTCACATCAGAACTTTCCTGGTTCGGGAATTTGTCAGTGGGTAGCTGCCCACTGACAAGAACCCTATATTTTCTAGTGTTGCTAAACTTGAGCAAATGAAAATGATGCGCCATCTTGCCACAGCAGCTTTTGCTGCTTATGGTGTTTACTTTTCTCTTTATTATATGACACACTTCGCACGTAAGTAGAGGTTTTCCTTCTGCTTAGGTTAGGGTGTAACCTAACCTGGCTTTTGTATGTCTTCCTGCTCTTTCTTAGTGACTGAGTATCTGATTTTGAAACAGAAAGAGCATTAGGATGCCACTGGTTTGGTAAAGCTCCTGTCAAGATTTTCAGCTAAAAAGGGGGTGTCTGTAGCCACAGGGCAGCATTTGCAAAGGAACCTGGAGGGCTTCTGTTCCCTCCATGGGAGAGTCTGTGGCAGCAGAGTCTGTCATTTCCTCAGTTTGCTGGGACAACCAAGACACCTTTGAAAATGTAGACTGGCAGACCTTCTTGAAGGCCTTCTAAAAACTCTGCAGTCATTTCCAGAATTCAGAGAAAACTTATTTCTTTCTAAGTTTTCTCATGAAAGGATTTGCCTGTCTAACTTGACCTTTTACTCAGTGCTAAAATAGCGATTCCCTTTGCAAGGAAGTGCAAACTCTAAAGCAGTGAGTGTCTGCTCCTGAACCCTAGAGTTGCTGCTGTGCTCTTCCACAATAGAAGTGCCACAGCTCAGAGAGATTTTGGGAAGCTTTTCTGGGCAAGTATTTCCAGAAAGTTAAGGGGAATTAGTGCATGCAACTGATTAAAAAAAAAAAATGCCTGAAAGAGGATTTCAGACACTGTTTTATGTGTTTGCTAGAACAGGAGCAGTGAGTGTTAAAGCACAATTTGCATTTTCTTCTTCATGTTTGTATTCATTTACTGGCTAAACAGGCCAAAGTGTAGTAAAAAGCAAGAATATTATCCTGATCTCTTGCTGGCTGTTTGAATGAAACAAATCTCCTGGAGGGATGTTGTAAAAGGGGAAATCATTTCAGTTTGGGTTAACTTGTTCTGTGGGATGCAACAGCCCAGGCAGTTCTCACAGCACCTGGTTAATTTTTCCTTCCAACTACAGGTCACCTGAAGCGTGTATTCAGCAGTGCTGAAGATCCTGACGTGAGTGAGAAAGAAACATTTCATGCTCCTTGTGTTTAAGGATCATAGAGGAAGATGTGAGCTTGGCCAGAAGCAGTAGAGTGTAAAGGGCCAGTTGGGAAGGCTGAAAAAAAAATCCATTTTCGTGCCTGCAAGAAAAATAACAAGGCAAAAGTGGTTATTTTTAACTTTTGATCTTTGAAGAACTAAAAATCTAGATTTCAAAGAGAATGTTGCTCGCTGACAGCAGTTAGGGAAAATTTGACTGAGAAAAATTTCATGTGCAGTTGAATTAGACCATATTAATTTAAACAGAGTAACATAGAATTCTATTTCAATCAATCTTAATTATAGCTACTTGGAATATGTGATGGTAGAAAAAGAAGGCCATCATGCAATGGTGCCTGCGGTATCTGAGGGGAAGTGGGGACCATTGTGGCTGGGGAGCTTTGTCACAATGTCCTTTTGTGCATGGGCCAAAAGGACGCAGGGCTGGCGGCCTTGAGCAGCTGAAGATGAAGCAGGTGTGGCCAGGGGCCCAAGAAGGCCCAAGGACATGGTGGCCTGTGCCAGCAGCAGTGGGGCAGCAGGAGCAGGGCAGTGAGCGTGGCCCTGTGCTGGGCAGCGCTGCGGCCACAGCTGGAGTGCTGTGTGCACTTGTGGGCCCTGGGAAGCAGAAAGGCATGGAGGGGCTGCAGCGTGTGCACAGAAGGACAGGGGAGCTCTCGGGCAAGGGGTGCAGCACAAGGCCAGTGAGGAGGTGCTGAGGGAGCTTTAGCCTGGACAATGGGAGGCTCTTGAGGAACCTTCAGGCAGACTTCCATCAATCCCTGCATGACCGTGCTCAGCACAAGGGCTGTTTCACCGCCAAACATCCCCTCACTGCATCCGAGGGCTTTAGATGGTGGAGTGGTTTGCGCTTCCATCTTGTGCTTTGTTCGTTTTCTCTTTGGAGATGATCTCTTCGTTTTCTCTTCTTTCAGCTATTATGGTTGCTTTTCCTCTATCTTTCCTGCCCTTTTCTAGGTGTTGCAGAAATTCTGCTATATATGTATTATGTAATATTTCAGTTCTGGAAGATGCAGTTGTTTTGCCTGGGAACACAGAAGTTGGGCCGGGGCCTTTTTACAGAGGGAACTCTTCTGGTTTCAGCCCAGCCAGTAGGTCCTTGATTTAGCATTCATGTTAACATTTTCCCTGCTTTCTTGTAGTCCACGGAATCAGTGTGTGTTGTGTTTCAGAATTGAGCAGGAAATCAATGCCCTATTATTACAGCTGGTCCTCTGAGATCAGATGAGCTGTGAGGGCTGGGCTGCATTTCTGATTCCAGCCACTTTAGCACCATCAGTGTGGTCGAGTCCAAGAGAAGAACTTGCCCGATCACAGATGCACAAAGAGTGCAGCTCCCAGTGCAATGCTTTGGATCTGATCACTTTCCATAAGGACCTACACACTCCAGATTTCCCAAGATTGTGGTTTATTGAAGTACAAGGAGATCAAGTTCAGGATTGCTCATGATCGGGGCACTGGTTTCCAAGTGTTGATGTGTGTAGCAATAGAAAGCAACAATAAAGAGAGATTGTAGAGAGTGAGATGCATCTGTCTATCTCTCTATACATCTATCTATCTATCTATCTATGCTCACCAGTTCAGAAACCTAACCAGTTCAGAAACCTGCCATTTTGGCCTCCAGCCATGCCTGACATTTCTCATTTGCTTTTTGAACCCTGTTGGAGCTCTGTCTCTGAAGGACAGGAATTTTTCAGTGGAACGGTTGGATGTATGATAAATATCCTTCAAAATGGAGGTTGAGTCTTCCCAGCTTTAGTTTTATAGAAAAAGAAAAAGCGAGAAAGAAACAACCAGCAAAGCAATGCTCAAGTAGCTCTGCTTTCTTTTTTCCTTTTTGAACCACAGTACATCAATATTCCTCTATACTGTAGCATCTTTTCCACATCCCATGGGTCTTATAAACTTATCATGTGTGTGTGGGTGGCCTTGTTAGCGTTCAAAAACACATAATCACAGGGACTATATGTGGTGCTTTTTATTAAGAGCTCTGGGAATCGGGGTATATTCTTCAACCCAAATCTGATTCCGACCATACATCCGAAATGATCATGTTTTATACTCTATTGTTACATAACTTTCATGTTAATTATTAAACTTATATTGTTCTATTGTATACCTAAATTTAGCCACTCTCTGAATTTCCAACATAGTTTCTCACTATTCTTCTTATGGTTATATAATAATTACATTTAATTACCAAACAATCATCACATCTAACAATTATATAATTTATCATACTGCTTACGCAGGTACAGTTGATCTGGGAAAGCACAAAGCCTAACATTTTTAGATTCTATCTTTAACTTTTTCCAGGGTTCCACTATCATTCTCCCCCCTTTGAAAGCATTTTCACTTCACTATAGGTGTAAATATTTTCACTTGATACAGTCCTTTATTCCTCAGTTCGTACTTGGCTCTTCAAATCCAGGGTTGATGTAAACGTTATAGTGGATGCTGTTATGAGCTGGAGAACCAGAAGATGGTGGGCGTGGATCTCATGTTAGTGCCTTTATTATCCTCTGGTTCCAGGATGTTTTCTTCTGTATCTCTCCTTTTAAGATGCTGTAAACTAACCAAATTGCTAAGAATACAATTAGTAAGAGTATCACTCTCTCAATGATAGATTTAATCCATGAACTCACATTCCACCCTAATCCTTTAAAGATTTTTCCTAACCAGCTTGTAGCCAAATCCTTTTGCTCTTCTTGTGCTTCATGCTCTATTTGTTTCAACTGATTGATGTCATATTCTACATCTGCAGTTACATTTGGGATATGAATGCAGCAATGATCAACTTGTCCCTTTAAAAATCCACATACTCCATGCTCTTCCAGGAGTAACATATCTAGGGCTAATCGATTGTGTAAAGTCATTTTTGTGGTGGCTTGTAATTGTATATTTAATTCTTTAAATCCTTCCCGGGTGACTCTTGCCAGTCTACCTACCTGACCTGTAAGTTTGTACAGCATCTCTCTACTCTGATAATTTGCTATAGGACCAAGCAATGACTCTAGGGCCCATCCAAATTTCACTCCACTAGAGGGTTCTTGCCAAGTGTCATCTGGATTTTCATTGTCTAGAACTTCTCATCTTGCTCTTATCTGCAGAAGTTCATGTTTTCCATTAAATGGGGACTTTTTCCAAATTGGACATAAGGTTGGGAGGCCTAAAGTAATCTCCTTTACTTTCCCGTCTACAGGCAGATGTGTTGTCCAGGTACCATCACTTGCTGCCCATACAAATTGTCCTGGACCTTGGACTGTAACCCTGGTACACCCTATAATTACTCTATAATTCACTCTGCCTTGTTTATGTTTAATCCCTCTGCAAGCACAACCAATTTGTAGGGCTATTGCCAGGGGTGGCATCTGTTTTATCTCTTCATCACCTGAAGTGCAGTCGTAAGTTTTATTACATGCCCACCAACTTACTTTGTCTGCCCTCGTTCTGCTACTAGTGTCAGTGTTCGTTATTGCTGGATCTGTTTCATTCTCGGGGCCTTCCCACTTAATACACCAAGGGATGTTTGCCATATATTGGAATCTTTGAAGAATACTCACAGACCACGCACTGTCCCAAGGTTCTATCTGATCTTTCCTATCCTTGGCCTCACATTCCCATACGAGAGTGGTTTCTGTAACTTGCCTCGATTCGGGTACCTGTTTACATGTAATTCTTTTGTTCTTTTGTATTTCAGGTAGTTTTGATGTTATGATTCCCCAATTTACTGGGTCTCCTGCTGCCTTTGGTATTGGCAGACAGGCAGTTATTCGACTGGTGTTTTGCATTTTGGCAAAATCTTTGACTAATCCAATCATTACATTCTCAACCCGAACTGCATTAGAAACCTTTATCACCTGTGTTTCCATTTGTACCTCTCTCTTCATTCTAGAATGAAGAGTGGTTAGTTGATCATTTTGCATTCCACATCCCAAAGATATTAATAACCATAACGTTAGCACAATTACTGATAGCATTCTGAAAGCAATTAAAAACGTCTTATCTGCAGCCTTTGTTCATTCCAGAGTTTATACAGTCTGTGATCCAGGATGGACTTTCTTCACTCAGGTATAGTGAATCCAGGGGTCCACGCCAGCTGCTTTGACTGCTGTAAAGGTGGTCAGTAGTACCTGATGGGGTCCACTCCACTTTTCTTTCAGCGGTTCCTCGTTCCAGTTCTTGATGTACACCTCGTCTCCTGGATGTATGTTATGAACTGGGTTCTCGAGAGTCAGTGGTCTATTCCACATGAGGATACTCCAGAGCCAAGCTAAAGTTTTCCCAAGAGACAGAAATAATTATACACTTCTTTCTTTCCTGTGACATGTACATTAGGGTTAGGCTGAGGAGATTCATGTGGTTTCCCGTAAAATATCTCATAAGGACTGACTGACATCCCACTCCTAGGCTTTATCCTAATCCTCAACAGTGCTATTGGCAAAGCCTGGGGCCACTGCAATTTGGCTTCTTGGCATATTTTACTGATTTGCCTTTTTAGTGTCTGATTCATCCTCTCTACCTGTCCACTTGACTGGGGTCTCCACGGTGTGTGGAGGTCCCAAGTTATCCCCAGCAATCTACTTACCTCTCTTACTACTGTAGCTATGAAATGGGGTCCCCTATCTGATGATACCCCTAGAGGTACCCTGAATCTGGGAATAATCTCCTGTAGTAACCACTTAACTGTTTCCTTTGCTTGGTTCGTGCGACAGGGAAGGGCTTCTGGCCACCCAGAGAATGTGTCAACCCCCACTAACAGGTATTTTGTGTCCTCGAGTTCTTGGTAGTTCTACAAAATCTACCTGCCAATAGTCTCCTGGCTCTATTCCTATCCGAATTCTTCCTAGCTGTGCCTGTCACCTGGCCACTGGGTTGTTTTTCAAGCAGATATCACATTTTGGCATTACTGATTTTGCCATTGTTAACATCCGTACTGAAATTAAACTCTGCTTTAGCAATTTTACCAATGCCTCTGCTCCCCAGTGACATTCGTTATGTTTAATTTGTAGAACTTCTCTCATTATCAAGGGGGGTACCACTATTTGTCCTTGTGCAGTTACATACCATCCCTCTGAATTCTTTTGTGCATTTAGCAAACGTGCCAGTCTCTCATCTTCTACTGAATATTTTGGTTTTGGAGGCAAATTGAATTGGGATACATTAAGCTTCAAAGGTATCAATGCCGTTGTTGTTTTTACCTCTTGAGCAACCTGTTGGGCTGCCCAGTCTGCCTTTCAATTTCTCTCACAGATTTTGGAGTTTCCTGATTGGTGTGCTTTGCCATGTATGATTGCCACTTGTTCAGGTTTTTGTACTGCCTTTATCAATTGCAGGACTGCATCCTGATGTTTAATGTGCATACCCCGAGAAGATAACTGTCATCTTTCTTTCCACAGTGCTCCATGTACATGCACCACTCCAAAAGCATATTTTGAATCAGTCCAGATATTTACCTTTTTCCCTTCACTTAATTCTAGTGCCCTGGTTAAAGCAACCAGTTCTGCCTTCTGGGCAGATGTATTTGGTGGTAATGCCTTTGCCTCCACTACTGTATTGATTGTTGTTACCACATATCCAGCATATCTGGTTCCGTTTTCCACGAAGCTGCTCCCATCTGTAAACAGCTCCCACTCCAGCCGCTCTAGTGGGACGTCTTTCAGGTCTTCTCTTGCTGAATAGGTGTACTCTATTACTTCTACACAGTCATGTTCTAGTGGGCCTTCTTCAGTTGTGGTACCTAGGAATAAAGCTGGATTCAAAAGGTTAGTTGTTTTTAATGTGACATCATCCTGCTCAGTCAAGACTACCTGGAATTTCATCATCCTGCTGGGAGATAGCCAATGGCTCCCCTTTTGTTCTAAGGCAGTGGTTACCATGTGTGGTACATAGACATCTATGTGCCTTCCCAGAGTAAGTTTCCTGGCTTCTTGTATCAGGATCACAGTAGCTGCGACTGCCCGCAGACATGGGGGCCACCTGGCACTTATGTTGTCGAGTTGTTTGGAAAAGTAGCCCACCGGCCTTTTCCAGCTTCCCAGACGTTGGGTCAGGACTCCTAGTGCCAGGCGCAGCCTTTTATGTACAAACAGCTGAAAATCTTTAGACAGATCAGGTAACCCTAGTGCTGGAGCAGTTGTCAGTGCTTCCTTTAATTTTAGGAAGGCTTCTTTCTGTGGTTTGCCCCAGGTGAATAGCTGCATCTTCTGAGCTTCATACAGGGGTTTCGCAATCAGTCCATGATCCACAAGCGACACCATCCTGCCATCCCGAGGAAGACTCGCAGCTCATGTAAATTCTGGGGCTCTGGAATAGCACAAATAGCTTGTATACGGTTAGTACCTAGTTTTCGTTGACCTTGTGAAATTTCACATCCCAGGTAAATCACAGTCTGTTGTCCGATTTGTGCCTTTCCTCTGGATACTTTATAGCCTCCCACCCCAGTGAATTTAAAATCTCAATGGTTACCTTTATAGAGGTTGCTCTTTCTTCTGTAGCTATTAGTATATCATCAACATACTGCAACAATAAGTATTGGTCTCTTGGTACTTGCCCATTTTCGGTCCAAATCTCCAGTTCCTTTGCCAGTTGGTTTCCGAATAGGGTGGGACTGTTCTTGTATCCTTGTGGTAATCGTGTCCAGGTGAGCTGGGTCTTTCTTCCATTTCCTGGGTTTTCCCACTCAAAGGCAAACAGTTTCCTACTTTCTTTGTCAAGGGGGATGCAGAAAAAGGCATCTTTTAAATCAATTACGATAAACCATTTATATATCTCCTTTATGGATGTTAGCAATGTATAAGGATTTTTTACCACTGGATAAATGTCCTTTGTTATTTTATTTATTGCTCTCAAATCCTGCACTAATCTATATTCACCATTTGGCCTCTTTACTGGAAATATTGGTGTATTAAATTCTGATTCACATTCTTCTAAAATTCCCTATTTCAAGAATTTCTCAATAATCTTTACTATTCCTTGCCATGCTTCTGGTTTTATGGGATATTGTTTGACTTGTACAGCCCTTGCCCCTTCTTTTAACTCTACATGCACTGGTTGTGCCAATTTAGATTTCCCTGGTATATCTGTCTCCCATACAGAGGGAATCACTGCATCTTCTACCTCCCTAGGGATAGAGGGAACAGGTTTTTCTTTGATCATTAATATCTGTCCCATCTTTGATTCAGGTATTTTCATTATAAGCTGTCTATTTTCAAAGGTTATTACCGCATCAAGTTTCGCTAGCAAATCTCTCCCTAAAAGCGGAATTGGACACTCAGGTACATATAAAAATTCGTGTGTTATAACCTTGTTTCCGAAACACAAATCTAGGGGTTGCAGGAAAGGCCGTTTTTCCTCTTTCCCTGTAGCACCGACTATTGTCGTTTCCTTGTCCCCAATTTGTCCTTGCAAATCATTCAATACAGAAAAAGTAGCCCCCGTATCTATTAGAAATCTGACCTCTTTATGCCCTAACTGTGTATTTACAACAGGTTCCTTAACTTGTTCTACCGGTTCTACGTCTAGTCAGCTGGTATACTCCCCCAGGACCATCTCCTTGGTAGCCTGCTGGAACTGATTGCCCTGGTCAAACTGGTTATTCAAACTTGGACAATTTCACTTCCAATGCCTCTCCTGCTTACAATACACACATTGATTCAGGCTTAACCCTTGGGTAACTTGTCTCCTACCCCGACCATTCCTGTTACGCCCCCTGAAATTTGGGTTCCCTCTCCCCTGTATTACTGCCAAAAGATTCTGCTGCTGCCTTTTACTAGCTTCATTTTTCCCGATTGTTATATACCTTCCAAGCAACCTCGAGTAACTTATCCAAATTCCTTAATTCTTCCCCTTCTAATATTGGCAATTTTCTATGAATGTCATCCTGTGATTGGCCCAAGAATATGAGAGCGAGCTGAACCTTTGCTTGCTCTGTATTCATTTGGAGGTCTGTATATTTCCTTGCTACCTCCTTAAGCCTCTCCAAAAACGCAGTGGGAGATTCCTTCTTTTTCTGTCGAACCTCATATAGTTTGGACCAATTTATAGTTTTGGGCACAGCATTCTGAACTCCTATTTGGATCCACTCTTGGTATTTCCGTAATCTCCTCATATCGCACAATAAATTAGGGTCCCAATTTGGATCCTCAATTGGGAAATTCACATCTAAATTCCCTGTTACCAGCCCATTTCTAATATCTTCTCTTGCCTTCTCTTTGACTGCCTCAAGTACCATTTCTTTTTCAGTAGAATCCAATAGAGTATCTAATATTACTTGTATGTCATCCCAGTCAGGATTTTGAGTTTTCATAACCATTTTTACTACGCGTGCCACTTTATCAGGATTTTCTCTGTAAGTTCTGGCTGACTGTTTCCAAATAACTAAATCTGCCGGGGGAAAAGGCACTTTTACAAATACTGGCCCTTCCACTCTGACTCCTTGTCGCAAGGGGGCAATCACAGTCCGTTTTTGTTTGCTTATGTCTTTTCTATGCACAACTGGAGCAAGATTTGACCGACTCCGGGTTCTATAGGCTATTGGGGTCACTGATTCATTACCATTGCTATCTTTTTCACTTGCATACCTCTTTCTCCTTTCTATTACAGTAAGGTTTTGCTCATCTTCCGAGGAAGAGGGATCAGGTGATGATGGGAGAGGAGGATAAAGAGGGAAAGGTGTACTAGACAAGACGGGCTCAGGAGTAGATGGGTGAGGAGCAGGTAGTGGGATAGGGACAGATGAAACAGGTGAAACAGGTGGGATAGGGTTAGGTTCTCTTGTTCCTATTGGAGCTACTTGTAAATCAATATCTGTGTAATTTTCCCTACTCAAGCTTTCTCTTAACACCAAGTGTTCTAAACAACGTTCCTCACAAACCCCACACTTTGCAGGTGTTTTAACCACTAATAATCCACATTCATCCTGCCATTCTGGCTTTCCCTGTAAGTAGAAAAACAGATCAACATATGGGACTTCATCCCATTTTCCTTCTTGTTTACAAAATGACATTAACCGCGAAATAGTGTTATATTGCAGAGTACCGTATTTTGGCCATTTTTCACGGCTCTCCAAGGCATATTCTGGCCACCATGAATTACAATAATCAATCAACTTAGTTTTACGCAATCCTTCCCCAAAGTTACCTTGTTTCCAATGTGCTAATAAGCACCCCAAAGGAGAATTTTGCAGGATAGGGGTGTTACTGCCCAAAATCCCTTTAAGTTTCTCCATTTAAAAAATACCACAAATGCCGATCCCGCAACGCTTTCGCGATTGTCTTACAGAACGGCGCCTAGGCTTGTACCAACAGGAATTCCTTTAGCCCAACCAAGCATAGCTTTCGCTGTGTCTTATTGGCAGGCACCCAAAACCAAAGTAAAAAGCACCTTACCTTTCTCCCGGAGACGTTTGTGAGTGGCGGAAGCGGTTGTGGCCAATGGGCTCCCCAAGAATCCCTTGGTGCCGGCTGGAGCGTGAGTGAGTTGCGAACTCGCTCAGCAGCACTCACAAGGGCCCCATCTGGGTTCGCCAAAATGTTAGCATGCAAAACCACATAATCACGGGGACTAAACGCGGTGCTTTTTATTAAGAGCTTTGGGAATCGGGGTATATTCAACCCAAATCTGATTCCGACCATACATCCGAAATGATCATGTTTTATACCCTATCGTTACATAACTTTCATGCTAATTATTAAACTTATATTGTTCTATTGTATACATAAATTTAGCCCCTCTCTGAGTTTCCAACATAGTTTCTCACTATTCTTCTTATGGTTATATAATAATCAAATTTAATTACTAAACAATCATCACATCTAACAATTATATAATTTATCATACTGCTTACGCAGGTGCAGTTGATCTGGGAAAGCACAAAGCCTAACATTTTTAGATTCTATCTTTAACTTTTTCCAGCATCCTAAACTTATCAGCCTGGATAAGTTTAGGATGCATTTTTCTCCGACTGCAGTTAGAATTGTATGCCAAACTCATGGCTGTTTCTTGGTATTTTAACAAGTTAATGAGCTTGCAGGCAGGTGCCTGGGCTGGGATCCAACGTGGGCAGTTGACACTGGTGCTGTGTTCCTTTACTGCAGGAGCAGGGCCATCCCTGGCCTGCATAGTTCTAATGACAGTGAGGACTCCAGCTCCCCACTATGGCCAGTGGCTGAGCATAGCTGCAGAGGGTCAGGATAAAACTCCCTTTGTGACCTCTGGTGGTGTGGGAAAAGGAAAGAAAGCTGTCCTAATTATTTATACTCAAGGGGAGTGTGTTTGTTGTTTTAGGCTTGGAAATTTTCCTCTGGGTTAAGGAGGATAATAACAAAGCCTCTTTGGTCACCATCTATTTCAGTGCCGCCAGCACAGAGCTGTTAGCATTGTGATGGGCACCTTTATGGAGACCAGGCCGCAGCCTGGGGTCATGGAGACCCTGCCAAACCTCCCATTTCTTACCTGACACTTTCTGCTAATGGGCACACCTTTGATGCATTGACTTGAATATCCAAATGAGCAGAGGGTGACCATAGGGATGACAGTTCTCCTTCAGATTTGACCATGAAAAGGTTTCCTTTTGTCACATAAAGAAGCTAAAACTTGGAGCCGAGAGACAGAGCTGCAGGTGGCTCCTGTGCACCCAGCAGGCATTTTCATCTCAATATATTTGTGCATGCATTTTAATGTGTCTGTGTTGAATATGAGATTCTAAATGTTTGTTTCCTTACCTGAGGAATACCTGGTGGATTTCCTTTCTTTCCTTCAATTACCACTGTTTTCTAGAAGAGGACAAGAATCTCGATGAGTTTTGTTTTATGGCAGCTGTGCTTAAGGGACCAACAAGCACTGCAGAGATACTTTTCATGTACTAATCCTTTGAAATAGTAGAGTTAGTATAGCAAAGTCCCTCTTCCAAAAAGCCTCTCAAGCTGGTGTGAATCTTCAGGGAAGGAAATGTGGTTTTGGTCATCTGGTTCCCATTAACTAGGTCAGTCAATGACATTAGCTGCCAAGGCAAGATGTGCTGAATATTGGAAAAGCTGTGGCTGCATTGGGGTTTGGGTTTTTGGTTGTTAAAGGAAAGTCATCTCTGGGTATCTGCCAGGGCAGAAACTGCCACTGCAGAGTGGGGCTTAATCAATGGGATCTGGGAGAGCAATTGCAGATGTGAAACAAGCAGATGGAGCCTGGTGTCTCCTTTTTCCCCAGCCTAAACTCATGATAGCCAGGGGAGAGAGACCACGTCTGCAGCAGCCCAACCGATTCTCGCCTTTCCTGCATGACTTCCTGAGCTGCTGCCTGCAGAGAGACGAGGAGCAGCACTGGTCTGCCAAGGAGCTCCTAGAGGTAAAATGTGAAGGGGTTGCAGGTGAAACAGAGTCTGAGGGATGGGCTCCTCCTCCACTCAAGTCCAAGGCATCAGATGCGCCCCCTTCCTCCTCACCTCCACTCTTGCTGCTCTTCAAATGAAAACAGTGAGGAATCCTAGACTGGGCTGGGCTGGCAGGGCCCTGTTAAGGTCCTCTGTTGCAAGTGTCCTGCAATGAGCAGGGACATCTTTAAAGAGATCAGGTTGCTCAGAGCCCTTTGCCACTGGAGCTGGAATGGTTGCAGGGATGGGGCACCTACAAGCTCTTGGGGCTACCTGTGCCAGGGTGGCACCATGCTCCGAGTAAACAAGTTCTTCCTTAGACCTACTCTGACTTGATCCCCATTTTGTTTAAAAATATTCACCCACATCCTATTGTAACTGGCCCTGTTAAAAAAGATGTCCCCCACTTTCTTCAAAGCCACTCTGAAGTCTTGGAAAGTGGCAATACAGTCTCCATGTTGCCTGTTCTTCACAAAACTGAATAACTCCACCTCTCTCTACATTTCCTCAGAGGAGAGGTGCGCTGTCCTCTGACTGTTTCGGTCGCCCTCTTTTGTAATTTGGTGGGGTGTTCAGTTTTATCTAATGGCAAAAGAATTGAAGCAGAGCAATGCAGGGTACAGAGACATGAAACTGGTGGTGGAGGAACCCAAGGAAGCCAGTCCCAGCTGAGCAGTCAGAGATTTGGCTGTGGGCAGGAGGGGCTGTGGGGGGCTCACTGTGAGCCTCTGAGGAGCCCTGGTTTGTGCCCCCCAGCCCACCCTTAGAAGTTTCTGCCACACAAACAGGGACAGCTGGAAGGGACTTGTCCCAGCCCCATCTGCTGCCTGGCACGCTCAACCAGACAGGAACTGTGCCAGGGTTACTGCCAGGTTGTGTGGCAGAGAGGGAACTGCAGGGCCCAGTGCCACTGGGAAGGAAGGTGCCATCCAGCAAAGGAGGGGCGGGGCATGGAAGGGTAGACACTGCTCTGTCTCTCTGTGGGAATTAGCACTTTTTTTTCAAAGGTAGGCACCTATGTGAGTCATTGGAGTTTCTGAAAGGAAGAAACCCCAGGGACAGAAAGCACCATTTCTAGAGCACTGGCAGGAGAAAGATCCCAACAAGCCTAAGAAACCAGAATAAACAGATGAGTGGGATTCTGGGCCAGGTTTGTCTGGGATGGCAAAGTGCTGCACATGACTATTGGGGAGCAGATGATCCCATCGCTCCTCTTTCTGTGTCTTTCTAGGAACTAGTGGAATCCTGATTGAGTCTGTAAAGCACTGAGCTTGGAAAGTCATGGTTCACTGTTCTTTGTGGTTTTTTATTTTTTCCTGTGTACAGCATCCATTTGTAACTTCAGCCAAGCCAGCGTCCACCCTGGCACCACTCATCAACTCAGTGAAGAAGAAGAAGAAGGAGACAAGAATGGAAAAATCAAGATGTTATCTCCCTAACTAACTTACAGTAGGATTGTAGAGTAGAACTCCAAAGTAGGATTGTTGAGTAGGTTTGTAGTACAGGTTTATAGAGTAGGATTGTTATTAAATAAAGTTTCTGAAACATCAACTCATCTGGAATATTCACCTCCTTCTGACTCCTTCAGAAAGTTCAGCATTTTCTTCTCAATTGCCAGTGGTTTTTTATTGCTGCTAATACATGCTTATGGCTTCTTTGGTATGGTTTGCAAGTGGCGAAGGTTCTTCTTCATTCATCCTCTCCAGACCACACTGCCTTTGAAATATGGCCCACAGGCCCGTTTTGGCACATCTGTGACACTTCTAGTTGAGGCAGAAAGGACAAGGGCATTATCAGGAAAAACCAAAGGAGGCGTGCGGCAGCCCAAACATCCTATGCAGATTCAGGCCTTCAGCTGTGACTGGAGAGCACTGGGGCTCCTGCCACTTGCATTTGTATCCCGAAATGCAATCTCTTTGGCTGGAGGAGAGCCTTGCTCAAGTGAGAAAGCAGAAAGATCAGAGAGGGTGCTCGGGAAGGTCTCCTGTGGTGCAGAGCTGTCAGCGCCTGTGAGGTGAGAGCGGGCCCGGCCTTGGCCGGGGTGGAGCCCCAGCAGAGCCCCGGCAGAGGCCGGAGCAGCCTGAGCCCCGGCAAAGGCAGGCTGGAAGGAGGCCCTTGGAGCTGCAAGAGGCAGCAGCCGGGCCCTGGGTGCCTGTTCCTGGAAGCGGGCGAATCCCCCGCTCTCAGAGCCCAGGTGGCAGCTGGCTGCTGCCGAGGGGAAGCGCAGCCGTGCTGGGCACAGCCCAGCCTGGAAGCATTGGCCGTCTGGAGTGTGCCCAGGAGCAGGGAGAGGCTAAGGGCAGCCGAGGGCCGCTGGGCTGGCTGAGGATTCCTCCTCTTCTGCCGGTGCCCTGCAACTCCTGGCAAAGGCCAGCAGTGTGTGCAGCACTCTGGGCACCGGGGCAGGGAGCCGGACTGCTCAGCAGGCTGGAGCACAGGGCAGCCTCCTTCAGGCCCGGCTCTTGTGCCAGGGGAAGCGAGGCCAGCGTGAGGCAGGGACAGCTTGGCAGGGCACATCTGCAGGAGCCAGCGCCTCACGCAGCTCTGGGAGGAAGCGCCTGCAATCCTGCAGTTCTGCACTGAGCCAGAGCAAAGGCGTGAGATGCAGAGTGTTTGGCAGAAATATTCAGGCCCACCAGGCCAGCCTGCTTTGTGCTCTCCGGCACACAGCAAGCGCTGTGCAATGGAGCTCTGAGCTGCTGGGAGAGAGGTGTTAGAAATAAACAAACTCCTAGATACAATTAAATGGAGACAAAGTCATTAAAGCAAAAGAGAACCTTCTTCTTAGTAAGGATTCAAGTGAGCTAGCTGTGTATCTCCCTCTCCTGATAGCTGAGCATGTACACACCCCAAGATAATGCTGCTTTTTATTGCTTTTCCCTGCCCTTTCCCTTTAGCTGGGTACTAGGGAACTTCTATTCTCTCCTGACAGCCTACTTTTCTGTCCCCTCTCCTCTTCTCCTACATCCCTTTCGCTCAACATCTCTCCATTTCCAGCTCACAGCAACACCCACCAAGTTAACTGGAACTAACCATGCAAACCATAACTAACACCGCCTAGCACCAACAACTTTCATTCTTTTTTCTAAACACTTTTTGGCTGCAGCAAAATATTAGCTCCTATCTCCCAGAGGGAATCAGGGATGAGCCCGAGGCTTGCGCTTGGGTAGTGAACTGATTTGGAAGGGAGCAGAAGAGTTTCAGAAGGCAATTTGTGTTTTCTTCATTAATTTCTGAAGGAAAAAGGCAATGCAGCTTCAGTCAGCAAAGGCATTTGTGAGGTGCATTGACAAAATGCTTGTGAGCAATTCCCAGAGAAAGAAGGTATTGAGGAAAAGTTGAATTGTAACAAATGCTGAATTCCTTTAGCTGTACCAGACCATGTTGAGCCCTCTATTCCCCCAGTGCAGCGATTAATGCGTGCAAATGGCTGTCTTAGCCTTGAGAACAAACAGAGTGGTCCTGCTAAGAAGGTTTCTGTCCTTTGGTTTGCACTGCGGCAGGCTCTTGGTGGCCTGGCAGGCAAAATATGTCGCGGCCGTGCCCAGGTGGCGGTGGCTGCGCGGGCTTCTGTGGCCCTGGCCGCTCTCTCTCTTTTGGCCGACGGGCCTCCCCTGGCGCCGGTCACGGTGCTGCTCCCGGCACAGGCAGCAGGGCCGTTCCTGCTCCTGCCCCCAGGGCCGCTCCCGGCTTTGGCCGCAGCTGCTCGCGGCGCAGGCATGAGCCCCGGCAGCAGGGCCCGGCGGGAAAGAGCCCCCGACCCCGGCGGGAAGGGGCTCAGCTGTCCCTGCAGCCCCCCTCGGAAGGCAGAAAGAAAGAAACAGCTTCCTGCACCTTTTTTCCTCTCTTAAATATGTTGTCCCAGAGGCATCACCAGCTTTTCCTATTGGCTCAGCAGTGGGCCTATTTTCAGAGCCAGTCAGTGATTGGTTTTGCCTGCACGGAGAAAGCTTATAGCAGCTCCTCACAAATCCTGCTTCTTGTACACTCTGATGTATTTATCCTAATAAGTTTGGATACATTTCCCCTTTGATTATGTTCTGTTTGCCCAGTTATCCCATCATAAAAAACCCAAACAATATTTAAGGTAGCAGCAATTTCAATTAAATAGTTTAGAAAATATATAAATAAGGGATAATTTGGTTCAAATAATAGCGCATAAGCAAGAGATACCGCGGGGTACGGAGTGCAGGGTTCAATGACCCTTGCCACTTCACGTACAAGCTTGCCAAGTGAAAATCACCCCTTATATGCCATGTGTCAATACCATCTCCTCCTGTTTTCGGTTCGTCACTTTTCTGTCTCCGTCCTCATTACCACCTTTATCATGCATGCGCCACCACTCGGTTTGGTGGTCACATCAGTCTTTGGGGGTCGTCACTGATGAAGGCCTTGTAGTCTTCTTCGTTGTCCTTTAATTCACCTTTGGATTACACATGCGCACCAAGCCAGTACAATGTAAGCCAAGACTAACCTATCACTGCATCTGCATATCAAGGCAATAAATCCCTTATAATTAGCATTTTCTTGGGACCCAACCGGGTTCTTGCTCATTTTTAGCAACTGTATCTTCAGCTTCTTTCCTGTGGTCCTTGAAAACATATGCTGAGAAGGGGGGCGGGGGTGGAGCCTCTCCTTTCCTTCTCTTCTTTGGCATTACAACTTTTTAACTATTTATTATTCTCAAATATTAATTATTGTATCAATATTGATTACCGTTTCAATTTTTATCAGCACGAATCATACCTATTTATCACAATTACAAATAAAGCATTGCACCTTCAAGGCATATAGTCTTAAACCATGGTGTCGGGTATGCACAGGTGACATTGCGCTCATCGCCTCAAACAAGGGGAGTGCAAACATATAAATCCCCCCAGACACGTCAGCATGCAGGCTGTTATCCTACTGCACAAACACCTTCTCTCCTAAACCAAAGTAATGCCTCTATGTTTGCTTTCAGAAACTCAGAATGCTCTTTTTGGGACTTTTAAAACAAGCAGTGTCTTTGGATTTTTAAAACGTCACCAATATTAAGAAAGTCTATGTTGCAGCCAGAGAAGTTGCCCTGTGTCTGATGTAGGAAGCTAGCAGGAGGCTGTCACACAGGGATTGGCAATACCATGTATAGAAACCTGTGCCTTGGGGTTTCCTCTTCATGGTATATTTTTTCCTTGAAAGATTTATGATTTGAAAATGAATCAGAGTTAGTCAGCAAAAAGAAAAAGGGAGGTGCTAATTGACATGGGCTAATCAACAGTTCCAATTAATTTAAACATGTTTTTGGGATGATGATGCAAGTTCAATGAATAGGTTTTCTTTTGGCCTCAAGGGTGCAGGACAAACCATTTTTTGTTAGTTAGAAATTCCTGTTATTACCTTCCCATGCATAGTTTTTAAGCTTTCTGTAATCTCAAATGACCTCAGTTCTGTAATAATTGCATCTGCATACCAGCTGCCATGGTTGTATTTTGGTTCAAAATACGTTTGTAAAAGCCATGGTTGTATTTCAGTTCAAAAATAAGAAAGCACAAAAATTAGTATTTCAGTGAGAGCACTGGCAGACCTTTTAAATTTAATCCTATTCCTGCTATATTCAGAAACCTGCTCTTGACTTCAGCAGGAGTTGGCATGAGTGCCTAACCATAAATAAATATGGAAGGTAGTTGTTAGTGATTTTCAGCATGAAAATGATTTTATAGACAATGTAAACAGAGGTGACAGGTGGCAAATACTCAGACAGAAAACTCTGCAACAGAAACCTTCTAATGAAACATCTCTCTTTCTTCAGACCTAGCCTTCAAACACCTCTCTGAGATCTGTGGAGTTGATGGGAACCTCTAGTACCTTTATTGATCGTACCTTTAGTACCTTTATTTATAAAGGTAATATAAAATTTAAAGCTATGAACACAAAGAGAATATTTAACCACATGCAGCGTCTTTAGAGACTGCAATCAATGTTTTCTTTTGCTCTACCATACTCCAATGTATTTGAGAAAATAATAGTTATGCAAACCTGTGTGTCAGTGTAGTTAATCACAGTGGTATTGTATGGATGGATGTACGTACAAAGCTCTGAGATAGAAAATATATGTTCAGACTTTGTTAATTCTTACTAATAGATTGGGAGTACTTTGGTTGATCTGATTTCGTGGGATTGCAGTATCTCTTGTTTTAAGGCAGTCTGTAAGATATAATTCTCTACCCCATGTAGCCATGGTATTTTCTGAAAAATCCCTTGGCCAGGAGTTTTCTCCTGAGAAGCTGAGCGGCCTCAGGAACAAAATGTAAACAATAATTATCCGCTGCTGCAAAATGCAACAGGTGAATCTTTGATTGGACTCATGTGGTTGTTTCTAATTAATGGCCAATCACAGTCAGCTGGCTTGGACTGTCTGAGAGCCATGAGCTTTTGTTATTCATTCCGTTCCTTTCCTTTCAAGCCTTCTGATGAAAAACTTTCTTCTATTCTTTTAGTATAGTTCTAATATATCATTTCAATAATATATATATCATAAAATAATCAGCCTTCTGAAGCATGGAGTCAAGATTCTCTTCTCTTCCCTTGTCATGGGACCCTTGTGAACACCACCACAACCCCACACATAAGGTATTCTGTCAAACAAAACAAAACACCTTGAGACAGTTCCAAGTTTTTTGAGAATTATAGCCCTAGCTTTGTTTATGAATTAGCACTCCCAAAAGGCAGATTTGCATGCAGCATTGGGGAACAAAGTGACAGGGACCCCCTCATGCAGCCTAAGAAAATCCCTTTATTGTAAAAGTCGCACCCTTTTTATGCCCTTATCTCAACCTGACATAACTGAACCCAAACCAAGACCTAACAGAACTGAGCAGAAAGAAGGCACCCCTTGGCTGGTGTTACTGAATGTCATGGATGAGCTTGCTGCCAAGCCCCTGGCTTGACTGCCAGGGGCTTCTCCCAGTCAGGTCTCTTAGGAAGCTGCAAGCATTTCATTGGCCAGATCCCAAGGGGACATGGAGTTCAGACCAATGAGAATATGCAGACCGGGTGTTTCTAATGCTCTACATTAGGGCTAGCCTGCGAAATAAACACTCTCTGTGCCACACAAACCTCAAGGCTGAGCAATCTCTGTCTCCTGCATCCGCATCCCCCACACATGACCTAACACGTGATGAACCCCGAAGTGATAAGAACTCAGAAGCACAGAGCAAAGGAGACACACGGCGTTAGAGCTGGAAAATGGTGTAGAACCAGATTCCAAGGAGCTTGAGATCTGGGAAATGGTGTGGGAACCAGCTTACAAGGGCATCAGACCCTGGATTGGTGTTTGGAAGCGGAGAAATACAGCCTGGGAGCTGGAAATGGTGACAGAGCCAGTATGGTGAAAAGCCAGGACTTTGCTAAGTAGCGTAAAGTGCAGTGAGGTTGCTAGCCTTGTTTTTGTGGACTGGAACCACTTAGGAGACCGTGGGAGCTTGGATGTCAGCACCAGAAAACTCCATAATGAAGGTACTGATTTTCTTCTTTCAAAGAAGAGGGATAAACAACGATGAACAAGCTCTACAAGCTTTATTCATGTGGTGCGAAAACCATGAGCTGCACATATCAGAAGGGGACGTTTTAGATTTGCCCTTTTGGGAGAGGGTTGGACAGAATATATTTGAGGCAGTCTCATTTGGTGATGATGCAGCCATCGGTATTATAAAACCATGGATGCTTGTTCTGGACTTATTATAAAATCGGATTATGAAGGACAAAGGGAGAAGGGCAGCAGCGCAGCCACCTCTTTGTTTTACCCTGGGCATGAGCGGCATTGCCGCGGGAGCCAGCGGGCCCTGGTTGCTGTGAAAACGTGTCCTACTGCAATGGAACTGTGGCTGACCAATGCGGACCAGTTGTGGGGAGCAGCACAGCCCCGGGGAGTGGGGGAGTCCTGGAAAATGGAGACCATCCGGGGGCTGCCCGAGCTGAGGACACCGACGTTGTCCAGAGATCCAGTGGTGCCAATTGCACAATCCAGACAGGTGGAGAGATGACGGCCACCAAAGCTCCCACAGCTGACCCAGGCGGGCGCACCACGCCGCCCTGCTCTGCGGGAGCAGAACACGTGGTGGGCATTTCTGCCCCTCTGGGCACACCACGCCCTGCAGCCGCTCCGAGCCCTCTGGGTTAAAGGGCAATTCCGCAGCCATTGCACCGTGCCACGTGGCTGCTGAGATCGACCCCGCCATTGGCACCGGGTCCCCTGCACTTCCCATCACCGTGGAAAGCGAGCGGGCTGGCTCCAACGTCACACCTCTGTGGAGCCTTGCCATGTCTGCACCGGGAGTGCCCTGCCCCCGAGCCTTCCTCCAAGGATGGATCTGAGAAGAGCTGCAGACACCAAACCCAGAAGCAGAGTGTGGGAAAAGCCCCTGCAGGAGGCCCAACCAGCAAAAAACAGTGGAAAGAAGCGTGCAAGGGTGTGGGGCCATGCCAGCAATAGCAACCAAGCCATCGTGAGAAGATGGTGCTGGCCATATGCCACAGCCATTTCACAGCAGCTAAGAGAGAGCCACTCTCACCAAGTGCAAGAGAAAGCCAACATTTCCCTACAAACCTTTTCAAAACCTCACAACCACCTTAGCTCCTGAAAAATCAAGGTTATTATGTTCCAAAAACTCTAATAAGCACGCTGAAGGGTTATCCTACAAAAGTTAGAAAAATGTACAACTGTTTGTAAAATATGCCTTAGAGTTCATAGTACAATACTCATTATGGGTGTTTGCGATTCTTAGGACAAAAATCAATAAGCCTGTGATTCAGAAAATGTTATATTTCTGTCTCAGGCAATTACTGCTGTGCATCAAGGAAGCCTTAGTGTGTGTGTGTGTGTGTTAAGAAGTGTTTTCTTAATAGTCCTACTCATTATTATTGCCTTGTTTCAAGAAGGATGGTTGATCCAAGGGATATCCACTAAGACACTCATTAAAAAAAATCAATTTTTCATAGCCAAATTTGAGTTGCAAAGTTCTTTGACTGAAGTTCTGCCACTTGTCATTATTTTGTCCTAGGTTGCAAGGTAATGTGTGTATTCTATTTGCCATCTGTTGGAGGTGTGGCTCTGTTATCTTCTGTTAATTGGGCAGTTTTCTTCATCTCTTCCACAAACCAGTCCTCCCTCTGGGGAGACATCTGCTCTTAATGTGCCATTGAGTGCCCCAGCATGACTGATAAAATTACATCATCCCACATTGTGAGAAGCTCTGCCAAGAGGGAGGAGCTCAGCATTCCTAACTGGATGGAAGCTGAGATTTTGGGACACCAGGACAGCCTTTTCTACTGGATTCCCAGAGAAGCAGCTGCCTTTTCCATTGGATTCTCAGAGGAAGACCAGGCTCATCTACCACTGGATTTTCGGAGGAAGACCACACTCTTCTACAGGATCACAGCTTCAACAGAACATCTGCCTCTCCAGGAGGACGGCGGCCACCATTTCCATTGGATTGCTACCAACCCCCTGACCAACAGGTTGTCTGTTGGATGTTGGAGGACACAAGACAGATGATGGACTTTGGACTTGGTTAACATCAGAGATTTGAGAATAGGATACCCTGGCAAAAGCAAACAGAAATTTGAAAACTAGACCTGGATTGCAAGAAGATGAAATCAAACAAGTTTACCAGAAAAAGAAAACCCCATTAAACTCTGCAAGCAAGAGATGTTGTTATATGCATAACTTTGTGTATATGATTTTTACCTAATCATTGTAGTACTCATTACTAGTCTCCCTGAAATAGTATATAAGTGCTTGTATCCCACAATAAAATTGGATTCTGATCACCAAGGCAGTCTTCCCCATCTCTCTCCATGGCTGACAGGTGTCATGTGGTATTCTGACTCTGTCAGTGTTGTTTTGTATTACTGCATTGTTTATTTTACTTTTATTTTCTTCCCTAATAAAGAACTGTTATTCCTGCTCCATATTTTTGCCTGAAAGGCCCCCTTAATTTCAAAATTAAAACAATTCAAAGGGAGGGGGTTTACATTTTCCCTTTCAGGGGAGGCTCCTGCCTTCCTTAGCAGACACTTGTCTTTTCAAACCAAGACACATTTTAAAAGTTAAAAGTCATCTCTTAAATGACTAACAAAATTTTGTATACAAAATAACGGGGAGTAACACTGTACTTTGGAGGATCACCTTCTCATCAATCATTAGCTGTAAATGTAAGGCAAAAATCCATTGTTAAAGGACCAAGGATTTCTAATTCTTGGGGTTCAGATACTGCTTTGGGAAGTTCTTTGGCCCAAATGTTCCCATGCAATACAGGATTGCTCCCATTGTCAATTTCACCAGACTAACAACAATGAAACCAACACTTGACACATTTATAAATAGCATCAAATCAGAGTTTGCAGGTTCCACTGATGAAGACGGAATGTCAGGTGTGACCCGTGATCCCTCTGTTTGGCTCACGTCTGCGTACTTGCTTCTACAGTCTTGAACTCGTCAACTGTTCTCGAGTGCGATATGGTTTGACGTTTTTGGCTGGCACCCACTTAATTCCTGCACCTGTAGAGACAGAAGCATACCCTTTTTCCCAAGGGATTAATCGGAAAGGGCCTTCAATTGGTCCTGTCCCAGGGATTCTAATTAAAACAGGGATTTTCTTTCAGTTTTGCCTGTGTGTTATTTTAAAAATGCCTAAAAATGGGTGGATTGGCTTCTGGCACAGAGCTGTTTAAGAAATTAGAAACATTTACAGCTTTGTTCCACCTCATCTGTGGTGTGACTGCTTCCCCCCCTTCTGTTGATCAAGAATACGTTTTAACGTCTGATGTGTCCTCTCAACAATTGCTTGACTTGTGGGAGAATGAGGAATACCAAGGATGTGACGAATACCCCAATCTTTAAAAATGTGGCCAATTTTTGAGATATATATGCAGGATCATTGTCGGTTTTTACTTCTTGGGGTACACCCAATGAAGCAAAAGCTTGCAAAGAATGTTGAAAGGCATGATTACCTGCTTCCCCTGTGTGAAGAGAATCAAAACTGCACCAGAGAACGTGTCCACTGAAACATGAATATTTTTAAATTTACCAAAAGATGGCTATTTAGTGATATCCATTTGTCATAACTGCAGGCTTTAAAAACCTCGTGGGTTGACTGCTCCTGTAGAAACAGGAGGCTGCACAAGCTGACAGTCAGGGCAAGTACTAATGATAGCTTTAATTTGACTTTTGGAAATTTGAAACATTCGCACAAGTGCTTGCATGTTTTGGTGAAAAAAGGCGTGACTCAGTTTTGCTTGTTCCAAAATGTTTGGCAAAGCGAAGAAAGAAGTATGTCACTTTTTCTGCTCTCGCATTTCCTTCCACTAAAAATCCAGAAAGCGAAGAATGAACCCTAATGTAAGAAACAAAATATGGATTAGTTTTTTATTGCAAAGTCATATAAAGCCATGAAAGCCAATGATATCAAGCATCATTACTAGCATTCTTTAGAACTGATCCTTCTATTCTTTTAACCACATGAGCAACATAAGCAGAATCTATTATTAAATTAAAAGTTTATGGGAAGAGCTGAAAAGCCTGAACCACAGCAGCAAGCTCAACAATCTGAGGAGATCCTTCTACTATTTGAATATCTGATTCCCAAGTTTTCGTTGTTTGGTTCATTTGTGACTTTTGCCAGAGACATCAGTGAAGAGAGTTACTGTGTTTGAAGGTTCTTTACTTAACATAGGTTTCTCTCCAAAACTCAATTTTGCCTGCAATGATTCATGAGCTGGGTAATGAGCAGAAGAAATATCTGGAAAATTTAACAATGCTCGTTGCAAATCATCAGAATTTGCAGAATTTTGCATTGCCCAATCAAGATCATCTTTTTTCAGTGGTAAATAGAGAACTGCAAATTCTTGACCTGCTAAACGTAACAATCTTCTTCTGGCCTTAATCAGAATTTGTGCTATCATCTCTAAAACTGTAAAAATAGTCTTGAGAAACCTGTAGGGAAGAAAAACCCATTCAATTATCAACAAAGGATCTCTCTCAGAAGGGTCTCATTGAAAAATGAGACCACAAAGTTGCATTTTTTTCTCCTGAATTGCAAAAAAGAATGGCTTTTCTGGAATACAGCGATGAGCTTGTTGTCTTTGGAGAGCCTCCATGACCTTGTCATGGCTGCATGAGCTTCAAGTGTTAAGAGTACTAGGAGAGTTGATGATGCAGCTTCCTCTCGACAAATTAAAAAGTGGACCCAGTTCATTGCTGTGATTCCCAAAACAGGTCTGACCCAATTGATTTATCCTAGAAGCTGTTGTAAATTTTGAAGGGTGTTGATATTGGTCTGGAGCTGTATCTTCTGCAGTGTTACTGTTTTTTCATTCATCTTCCATCCCAGATACTTCCAGGGTGGAACTTCTTGGATTTTTGTTGTAGAAATTTTAAGTCCAGCATTTTGGATTTCAGTAACAACACTAAGACAAGCTTGCTCCATCTCTGTCTACGCTGGAGCGGCGATGAGCAAATCATCCATGTAGTGTAGAATTACGGATCTTGGATACTTCTGTCAAACTGGAGACAAAACCTGTGTGACAAAATATTGGCAAATTCTTCATTTCTAGAGGCAATGTTTTCCAGTGCTATCTCTGCATGGATTCTCTTCGATTGATGACTGGAACTGAAAAGGCAAATCTTGGAGCATCATAGGGATGAAGTGGATGTGGAAAAAACAATTCTTTAAATCAATGACAATGAGAGGCCAGTGTTTTGGGGTCATTGATAAAGAAGGAAGTCCAGGCTGAAGAGGTCCCATGTCTTCAGGCACTTCATTGATCTTCTTCAGGTCATGAAACAACCTCCAGGAGTCCAATGTCTTCTTGTGGATGATGAACACTGGTGAATTCCAGGGACTCTTTGTGGGTGTGATGCGACCTTCTTGTAATTGCTCCTTTACCAATCCTTTAAGGCCATTTAATTTTTTCTCTGTTAAAGGCCATTGATCAATCCATGTAGGATGATTAGTTTTCCAGTTCAGCTTTCAGGTGACAGGTTTTGACGTGTTTCTATCACAGGCCCATTTCCCACTTCCAGTTTTGCTCCCCATTGGGACAGGACATCTCTCCCCCAGACAGTGAGAGGCTTCTGAAGAACAAAAGGATGCACTGTTGCTCTTTCCTTCAGGACCTATAATGTTAATCATGGATGCACTTTGCCAACGTAGAGTAGCACCTCCAATCCCTGTGAGGGAACCTGCAGGAGCTACCAAATCCCAATCACTGGGCCAAAACATGTGAGAAATTACGGTGACATCTTCACCAGTATCCAGCTTCCAAATGGCACAGACAGCATTGAATTCTCTGGAAAGTTGTTTTGCTTGGCTGTATTAATGGGCAAAAGAAAAGCAATAGCTATAGGTGTTTTTGGTGGAGTCACTATAGGAACATTAAATGCAGGAGATAAATATATTAGCTCTTTGTTAAAATTTATTGAAACAGCAGCTGGAAGGACTGAAAGTCTGAAAATTTTGTTGCTAGCTCTGCCTAGAATCAAAAGCTTTTGTCTTTGCTGAAAAAAACTGATAATACCAGTAGAAATACTTTCATAACAGAAATTATTTAAAAGGTGTATCAATTTTTGAGGAGGCCAATTCAAACCTTGTACATGAGGGTATTGAGAGCTGGGGCCATTTGAGGGATGGATGACTGAGGGATAAATGACTGAGGCGCCAATGCCATTTGACTGGGTAATTGACTCTAAGGAGGTCACTACTTGTGTCGAGGCAGGTGGTAATCTGCGCTCTTTTTTGAGTTTAATGACAAAGCTTTGCCATCGATGTCAAATTGAGAATGACAGTACTTAGCAAGATGCTTCCCTTTCCTACATTGAAGGCAAATAGAAAGTGGTATAGGTTTGATTGTTGTTGTAGGACAATCTCTTCTCATGTGTCATGTTTACCACAAGCAAAGCAACAAGACTTTTTATCAGAGTCCAACTGTACAGTACCAACAGATTTTTTGAAAATGTTTGTTTGTGCTTCAAGGGCCTTTTCAAGCTTTTCCATTTTTTGTCCCAAATTTTCTCACAAAGCCTTTCCCAAATTATCTCCCAATGTTTTTTCTATCTTTTCTTGAGATGCTGCAATCTACTTTCCAAAAGCATTGACTTGCACATTAGCAAGGTGCTGTGAAGAGATGAGCTTACTGCAAGCTATTAGCATCTGTGTTACATTTGGAGGCTGATCAGGTAAAGTTAATAGTAATTTTTTACATTCTTCCTATAAGATCTTTGTTCTCATGGTGAGAAAGAGTTTTGTATTGTGGATTTACATCATTACAACCATATCTTAAAGGTAAGGCAAGGAGTTGTTTATTTGAATCCAATTTTTTTCTAAATTTTGAATAATATTAGACCAATTAGGTAGTTGCAATGGAAGGTTTACTGTCTATTTAGACTGTGTTTGTTTTTCCCTTTCATCACTCCTGTATCTGATCCAGAAGAACAGGTAATGTTGTCACAGCAATCAGCTGTCCCAGGAAGCCTGCCGAGAAGCTCCAAGTTCTTGGCAGTAGTGTCACCGCAGCAACAAATTTTCCCGGGAGCCTTGCCAGAAAGGGCTGAGAAGGAGAGCTCCAAATTCTTGGTGACAGGAAGAAAGCCAGAGCCTGCTAACTCACGTCTGGATTCACTAAATTGGATCTTTTTAGATTCATACAAATCGGGCTGCTCTCCAGCTGCAGATCCTAAATTTGTATTTGTGATGCTTTCCAGTGGACTGTAACAGGTTCCACATGGTATCCCCCCCTCAGGTCCAAACTGCAATCTCAGCATGTTCCCCCCCCCCCCCCCCCCCACCTCCAGCAGCAAATGAGACAGGCTTCAAGGCTTCTAAACAAACTGTCTGTGTCTCCACAGCAACTTCCCTGAGCTCTCCCACCTGCACCCCCATCCACCTCTCTGGACAGAGCCATCCCTGCCCTGCTCAAGCCCTGGCTGCTGCCCCTGCCTGTTTCTCTGCAGGCAGAGTCAAATCCAAAGCCCCCCCACCTGCTGTAACTGGAGGCTGGGAAACCAAAAGTGGTGAAAATCCCGTAAGAGTCTTGGCAGAGGAATCCATATGAAAAAATCCTTGGAGCTGCAAAACGAACTGCCTATATTACAACATACATAAAGAACTAGATACATATACACACAAATATGTAAATGCAAACCTGTATGTATGTATATATGTACATATATACATACTAAATTCATAAATATAATACCATGTATAGAGAAATATGCCTGTACAAATAGCAGGCTACATATGTACATATCCATATAATAATCCCTGTTCACATTCAAGTCCATGTATCTTTAAACAGAACTCCAAGCAGAGGGATCCCAGCTGCCCCATCTTCAAAGCCTCTCCCTCGGTCTCCTCCTCCCATGCAGAGCAGCTCTCCTGGACAGCGACAGCAGATGGGACATCTGGGAAGCAAAGGGAACACTGAGTGAGTATGGGGACGTTTCCCTTGGCAGCAGCTGCACTTCCATCAGGGAAGAGGAAATGTCAGAGCCTCCCCAGGAGGGTCGGAAAGAGAAAGCAGCCGAGCGGGCCAGGCTGTGGTGAGCGCAGCCGCGGCGGGACTGTCCCGCAGCCCCGGCAGGCCGGCAGAGCCGGCACAGCTCCCGGGCCCTGCTGGCACAGCTGCCTTGCCCAAGGACAGCCCCTGTGCCAGGCGGGGCAGCTGCGCTGAGCAGCCCCAGCACGGGCAGGGCCCGCTCCTGCCCCGCCGGGCAGTGCCCACGGCCGCAGCCCGCGGCAGCCTCAGCTCCCACCCCGTCTCACCGGTTTTTGGCAGCTGCCCGGTGGGGAAGAGGGCAACACCCGCTCCGTGTGCAGCTGCTGGAAGCGGCTGTGGCCTTCCCGCCCCGCCGCCAGCTGCTGCCTGTTGCCCGCACTCCAGTGCTCGATACGGGCAAGGAGGCTGGGGCGGTCACGGCGATGCCGGAGCGGAGCCAGGCCCCAGCATTGCCTAGTGCAGCTGAGCCAACCCAGCCCGGCACCCTGTGGAAGCTGTAGCGGTGGAGCTGGAGCACGAAGCTGCGGAACTGCGTGGCTTGGAAGGAGTACGGGGCCGCCTGGCAGGCATTGCTCAGGCTGAGCAGCTCCCGCTGGAAGAGGGAGTGGTCGATGAGCAGTCCCTGCGCTCGGCTGTCCCATCACACGGAGCGGACGCGGGGGCTGTTCACCAGGCGCCACAGCTTGGCGGGGAAGGTGCTGGCGCTGAGCCTGGAGGGCAGCGGCAGCTCCGCCATGGCGCTGATTGCCGACTGTGGCCACAACGCCCGCAGCGCAACGGCCGCGGCAGCACCAGCGGCGCGCGGCCTGAGGGGGGCGCTGGCTCCTGCGCAGGCCGGACTTGGCGGGGACGAGCGCGGCAGAGGCGGGGCTGCGGGCAGCTCCGGGGCTGGCCGGGCTCCACACATCAGGGAAGGGAAGGGCAGGGCCTGGTATGGCACGACAGGGCAGTGGAAGCCCCTGGTGAGGGCACTGGCAGCAGTGGCGGGCTCTGTCCCCACGCTGCATCCCCTGCCTGGGTAACCATCGGTGACAGAGAGGAAGGACATTGCTCTGTCTTGGCTGGGGAAAGGGTGAAAAGAGGGAGTTAGAACATATTCATTTGGTCTCCTTTTCAGCAGACTAGCTGTTTTTATCTCACCATGTCTGCCTGTCTTTGGCAGAGTTGGCCATTTCTTGTGATTTGGAGTCAGCCACAGCAGCAGGAAGGGGCAGCAGTTTTGTCAGCATTGTCATCAAAGCTAAAGTGCTTCCCCATGGATGGATGTTGCTTTATTCAAGGGATTTTTCACCTAGAATTGTAGCAAACTCATGCTGGTGTCTTCCCAAACAGCGTTGCTGTTTTCTTTCCTCAGGAATCACCTCTTCTTTTTCTTCCCCCAATCTGGGGAGAGCTCCAATGCAAATGCCTCCTGCAGCCAACTCTTGTCACTGTAGACAAAGGAGATCTTGCAATGGAGACAGACTCCCTAGAGCTGCTGTGGGGAGCTGAATGGGGAAGCTCTGTCCCTTAGTCTTGAAGTCTTATTGGGGATGTGAAAAACCACTGCTTACTTTGAAAATTTTAAAAGGTTTATGAAACCTTAACAAAAACACAACAAAAGGACTAAATAAAGAAAAAGCTACAGCTCTGGGAACTGCCCTTAATGCACACCGCATGGCCAGTTCATCTTCAAGATGGATGCTCAGTCTTTTATACCCCTGGGGGTCATATCATCAAGCCCGGGCCCCTCCCAGTGTATGTCAGTCAGCTCTTCTTTGCCATTTATTGATGGAAACTGCTCTCTTGTAACTTGATTGGAGGTCAGGTGTTGCCATGCCACATCCCCTAAGCAACAAGCTTTTCCATTCCCAGCTGCCCCATGTAAGGGACACATGTGCACACCTTTTTTCTACCTGTCCTAGACAACCCCGGTTGTCTGATGGCAAGAATACAGGGAGAAAACAGAGGACATCTAAACTGCAATAACATAACTATACATCACTACAGCTTTTCTTAATATTCACACAATAGTTATCTTTTAATTGCAAGAGCAAATCATCTCATTATCTATCTATAACAGGAGCTTCATGTGTTCACCCTGGCAGTAAATTCTTGGGTGTCATGATTATGAGCCTGGATTTCCCCAGGCTTTTAAGTGGAGAAAACTTGGAGACATTTTTCTATGCAGTTCCTAGAAAACAAGGCTACATTTTCAGTGGAGGTTTTATTGTATTTTGATTAGTCTCTGATGGACTTGTGGGTTTATTTGCTGCTAGCGTTGAAAGGAGTTGATCAATAGTTACGTCATGTAAGCATGAGTTAGTTAACAATTAAGACTCAACAAGTATTAAGGACAAGCCTAAGAAGGGGAATATGCCTCAGCCTTGTCAAGAGAAACAGAATGCACCTTGTTAAGATGAGAGGAACAGAACCTGTTGAAACTGATGCAGAAACTGCTGATGAAGGACTGCCTGTTTTTCAGAAAGAAAGGTGAGAAGTGCAAAGTGAGGAAGACTTCTGGTCTTCATTGCAGTGATCCCTGAGGAAGACTTGCAGCTTTCCTCAGGGCAACCACCAGAGTTCACCATGTTTGCTCATCAACTATCCTAATGATATTAATGATTTCAGAAAAATAATTTGTATAACCACGCCTATCCCAAGGAATATAATGAATATCCATGAAATCTTACCATAAATTGTGCTGTGTAAAGTGCTGAATGTATATGTTAGGAGGAACAATCCCCCACATACTCAGCGCTGAATAAAGCAAATACCCACCTCACTGATTCAGTCTCTGAGGTGACTCTTGGCTCACTGTTGGAGAGAATCAGAGTAGTTGCTGGATATGAATCAACTTGAGTAACGTGCTAGAAGAAAATACTCAACTGAGAGACTGAGCATCTTTTGTTCACAAATAGTAGTGGCTTTCCAAAATGTTGTAAGGGTTAATAATGCTATGCTTTTGAGTTTAATTTTGTTTTGTTTTGGGGCTTTTCTTTTCAATGGTTTAAAAATACTAGCATAGAGTTTTGAATAGGAGGCTGCCCACTGTGGTACTTTAAAATGGGGTGGATTCCATTAAATAATGGAAGCTGGAGTTTTTTTGTAGTAGTGACAAAATGTATTTAGTGATGTAGTCAGTCACTTCTGCACATAAATATTCAATTAATATAGCATTAAGAAATATTCTAGGTGTATAGGCAATCTGTTATTAACAAGATTTTCAGTGTCTAGAAGTTGGTGCATCAAGGATCTCTATTTCTTGCTTGCTTCTAATTTGTACTGTTTCCAGTTTGGGGTTGCTTTTTTATTGGGTTGGGTTTTTTTTCCTCAACATTTGAGTAAAATCTCTCTGCAGTGACCTTGTCTTTATATTTTAGGCAGATGTGAGTCACTGCCATCAGGATTGAATTGTTCTTGTGCATGGTGGTGTGAAAATGCTAAAGGGCAGTCTCTGACACAAAGAGCTGCATTGTTTGCTAAGTCCAATACTTAAACAGTTGATGTGAGTCTGTGCAAGCGCCATCTCCTAACAACCCCGGTATAATATAGTGCTGGCTTACAGATGAATCCTGTGAAAAACAAATTTGAGATGTCTTTCAAGAAATGCTCCTAAACAAGAGATTTGTAGTCTGTACTTTGACAAGATCTGTAGAGTTCTTTGGGAACTGGGTAAATGGGGTTCTGCTGGTGAATCACAGGCATCCTTTACAGACCATTAGTGTGGCTGACCTTGCTGGATCAACATCTCCCTCAGATGCAATGCTTATTTAATTGTTGGCATTTTGTAGCACTTTTCCCTGTGTGACATTAAAATATCCCCATGGACAAGGTTCTGCATTGAGGCTGAGGTGTGGGAGATGGGGATTTTGCCCAAAATCTTTGCATTGTTTCACAATCTGTTGTAAGTTAGAACTTTGTTCTGTGGCACTTGAAACAAACTTTTTAAGAAACAGTCTCTAACTGGTCTGGCTGCAAACAATTCATTTTCCATGTCACTGCCCCTTATGCTGTAGGGTCTGCACTGTGACTGTAAATCCTGATTATTCTGCCCTAATGTCAGTAAAGTCAGCAACAAGAAGAAAACCACTACACTTCTTAGTTCATGTGGAGGCGGCCGGTCGGGGATGGCTTGACCTGGACGCCGCAGCCTTCCCAGAGAGAGGTCCTGCAAGAGACAACCTCGTAGGAGCATTAGGCAGTGCTTCAGCCACAGGGTAACCTCAGCAAGGGGCAGGCAGCTCAGCTCTTAGCAGTGATTTCAGCGCTGCCTTGCGAGGTGTACCCTGGCCAACAGAGGGACAAGGAGACAGGAGCACCGTGTGGCTGTTCCGCAGAGGTGCCTTTATTCCAGCGCCCCACGAAGGATGCTGGTGATGCCAGCTCCCTCCTGAATGGGGCAGAAGCTGGGGGTTTTGTGGGGAAAAGCGGGGGTGGTACAAAGGGGAAAAACCAATCAGTCCCAACAAATCTGCGTGGAGTTCCAAAGCATGCTGGGAACTCACCATGACCAGGGAGGATTTCTCAATCCATGAGAGTTTGAGAAGATCTTATCATAGCCCATTCAAGGGATCTTATCATAGCCCATTCCCTCTCCAAGGGAGAGGGCTGGCATGCCCATCTGTCTCCACGAGTTCATATATACCTGAACATCCTATTTCTGGCCCTCTAAAGTACATAATAATTCATGGGATTACAGGTTAAACTCAACAAGCCAACACCTTAATACTGAGTGTGGAATACATAGAAATGTTCATGTATGATGTTGTTTGCCTTTACAGTATGTGCTTCTAAACCAGTTACATTTTCCTTTCCGAATACAGGTTTTTTTGTTGGTGGTGGCTACGTTGATTAAATTCATGTCTGATAACTGAATTCGTGTTAAGAAATTAACATTTACATCTGTTGTATATCCTAATCTAGATGAAGAAAAGTGGACAGGCCCTTGATTTTTGAGATTTTTTTTTCTGGGGAAATGTAACTGCCCATTTGATTTGTGGATCATGGTTGGAGCTGATTTGAAGGTATATACTCATCTTCCCAGCAAGGCTGGAATTTAATGCTGAAATTTGTCCTTATCAAAAGGGTAACCAAATGAGAACTGAACGCTGGAATTCCACAGAAAAAGCAGAGAAAGGTGTTTTGAGAGAATTGAGAAGAAGAACAACGAAGGCTCCAGTGAACTTGCTGAAAGGGCTTTTTAAAGGCGTTAAGGTGTTTCTTGTTCTCTGGGTTAAATGCATGGGAAAAAAACCAAGAATGTATTCTCAAACAACTTTACTGGGAAACTTTAGAAAATCAGCGAGCTTTGGGAACAGATTTGAGACAAGACTCAATCAACATAAAACACTTCTCAGAGCATTAACTTCACCCATTCCACTCAGCAAACTTTAAACCCGTTTGATGTTAAGGTACTCAAAATGTTCCAAGAAGAGGCAATTAGAAGAAGAAGAGAGAGAGAAAATATGCAGAAAAGCACACACATAGACACAAACTCCTGAGTTCCAGCAGTGTTCAAATAGATGCTTCAAGATGAAGGTAGCATCAGGACATGTGGCCTCGTGCTGAGCTTACATACCCCTCAGCTTTCATGGGCCCAACCCCCTGGGTGCCACTTCTGGTCTTTTGGCCACTCAGAAGCTGGGCCAGGGGCTCCAGGGCTGGAGCATGGAGTGTTTCCTCCAGTGTGCCAATGACTAGCAGCTCAGCCAGGTGGGGATACAGGCCCTTTGGGGGGTGTGAGGCAGTTCACTGCCTTGCCTGGGGAAGGCCTGACCTTTCCTCCTACACACATAGGTGTCCCAAAAGCTCTCAAAATATCAATCTTTCCACCGCAGGCAATTCTGCAAGGATAAATCTGCTCTAGTTTCAGGTGGGCAAGTTCTCAAACAGAATAAAAGGGCTGATCTTACTTTGATCCTCTTGTAGGCACCTCCGGTTCATATTTATTAAAGTGAGCAATGAGTACTATGACCAGGACTAGAGGGGTTCTGTCCCCAACTGAGGGGAGGAAAGAGACAGTCAACTCTCCAGGACTGTGTGGATTGATGGCCTGGTCCATCAGACCCACAAGAGCAGGTGGCTTTCGTCAACACCAGTGCCAAATGTACCCTGATGCCATCGAGCCCTGCCATCTCTGTTTCTGGGTTGACAGGGGGAATCCCAACAGCTGACTGTACTGGAAGCTGAAGTGAGTCTTCAGCTGAGCTGGCCACAAATGGCAAAACAGCCATGGCCCAGAGGCCCTGTGTATCCTTGGCATAGATTACCTCAGCAGAGGGTGTTTCAAGGGCCCAAAAGGGCATCATTGGGCTTTTGGGATAGCTGTTGTGGAGACAGAGGAAATTAGAGAGCTGGTCCCTGGTGCCTCAGAGGATGCTTCTGCTGTGTGACTGCTGAGGGTCAAAGAACAAAGGCACCGATCGATACCACACCAGGGCATTGTTAGAAACACAGCCCCAGGGCACTGCGTGACCCCATCCATGAGATGGTTCATGAACTGGAGAGCCCAGGAGTGCTCAGCAAGACTCGCTCAGCCTGCAGTAGTCCTGTATGGCCTGTGCAAAAGTCTAAGGGGGAGTGGAGACTTACAGTGAAATATCATGGCCTGAATGAAGTCACATCACTGGATGCTGCCATGCTGGATGTGCTCAATCTTCAGTGTGAACTGGAGTCCGTGGCAGCAAACTGGTACCACCATAGACAGAACTCATGCCTTTTTCTCCATTCCTTGATCAGGACAGTGCAGGCACAGTTTGCTTTCACCTGCAGAAGAATCCAGTGTAGCCCAGGGCTGGAAACACAGCCCCCCACTATTTTTACCTTGGCACTGGAAAAGGGTGAGGCTCCACAACATTGCAGTACATCCATCATACCATTGTATAAGACAGCACAGCCAAGGAAGTGTTTGGAAAGGAGAGAAGATAATCCAGATCCTCCTGAAAGCAGGTTTTGTCATAAAACGAAGTAAGGTCAAGGGAACTTCACAGGAAATTCATCTTTTAGGAGTAAAATGTCAAGATGGATATCCTCTGATTCCAATTAATTAAGCAACAAAATAGCACATCTGTCCCCACCAATCAGCAAGTAGGATCTCAAACTTTCCTAGGCCCTGTGGGTTTTTGAAGAATGTGTATTCCAGAGTTCAGTCAGATGTGACAGGTAGGAATAATTTTAAGTGGGGTCCTGAACAAATCAAACTGTTTATGCAGTAGCCCTTGGGGCAGTCAGGAGAGGAGAAGATGTTGAAAATCTGTTAAAGTGGATTGACCCTGGATGGACCCTGGTCAAAGCCAGTGTAACATTCCCTTCTCCCAAGGGGGCAGGTAAGAGAAAATATGGAGGCAGGCTGAGGGCATGGTGCTGTGACAGGACCAGCTGCCCCTGCTGCCCGCTCTGCCTGTGGCATCTGCTGCTCTGGGGGTGTGCAGCTGCAGCAGGAAGCTGTGGGAAGAGGTGCTGCTGCCATGGCCCAATGGCTCTGGGAGCCCATGGCTGTGCCCCCAGCACCTGAGTGCCACCCACAGTGGGGCTTACGGGGAAGGGCATTAGAAGGGAAAGAAAGCAGCACATGAAGATTTTGTGAGGGAAATAACAATTTATTTTCTTTTCCTTGAATAAAGGGTTGAAAGAGCCCTGCTAGAGCTGCCAGTGGGGCAACTTCTGGCAGGCCTGGGGAGAGCTCGAGGGCTGGGCCCCCTCTTTTGTCAGATATGCTAGGACCCAGGGGACAATCAGTCCCTGCCCTGGGAGCAGAGGGGCTGCGACTGCTGCCCTGGGCAGGGGGAAGCCTCTGATGTACCAGCTTCCTCCTCATCAGAGCCTGTGGGGCTGCTGTTGGCAGTCCTTTGCTGGGAACTGATGGAGCTGCAGCTGCAGTTGCAACTACAACTGCAGCTGCAGCTGCAGGTGTTGTTGCTGAAGCTAGAGCCCCTGAAGTTGCTAGAGCTGGATGTGCTGAAGCTGGAGGTCCTGAAATTGCTGGAGCTGGAGCTGGAGCTGGTGGAAGTGGAGCTGGAGCTGGAAGTGGAGCTGGAGGAAGTGGAGCTGGAGCTGGAGCTGGAGCTGGAGGTGGCCACAAGGCCGTTGTTCTCATCCCTGAGAGCACCAGAGGGCAGAAGCCTCTGGACCTCCTCACAGCACTGGATGACAATGCCGATGACATCACGGACCAGTGGTACCGTGTGTTCCTCCAGGAGAGGCTGCAGCACCTGGACCAGCATCTCAGCATTTGGCCCATAGATGCAAAGGCCCTGCAAGATGCTGCTCTCTACGGCGTCTACCACCCACCACCAGCCCTGGTATATTCCCTCCAGCCTCTCATGCAGCCAGGGCCACACAGAGTCCAGGAGATGCTGTCGTTGACGGAAAATTTCTGGCCAGACCTCAGGCAGGACACTGTCCACAAACTCCAGCCTTGATCCTTCCTCCTCTGCTGGAGACACTATCTCCTGTGGAGGAGGGGAAGGGGATGCCACAGGAGGATGGGAGCTGTTCTCATCCAGGCTGCCGAGAGCTCTCCCTCCCTGGCTGCTGCCATCCAGCGGCTCCTCAGGGACTGTGATGGATGTCTCCAGATAGTCGTCTTCTCCATGATCAGAAAATCGGACAGTCGCTATTGTTCTTCTGCAGAGTGGGCACACTGGATTTCTCTGTGTCCACCGCAGGATACAGCCCAGGCAAAACTGCTGGTGACAGGGCAGAGTAGAAGCCACATCCTCACAAGTGTCCTGGCAGATGGCACAGTTGCTGTTGCTCTCTGTGGACATTTTTGTGCTCTGCAGCAGGGCTGCGGAGAGATAACGATCAGGGGCTGTTTGCCCTCACTGCCATCACCTCCCGCAGGAGGGAGAGGCCATGGGCACTGGTTATCCTGGGGCAGGCCAGGCCCCTGGAGAAGGCCACCCTCCCAGCTCCCTGCGTCTCGTCACGCACCCCACAGCCCCCCCAGAGGGACATTTTCCTTCACAGCTCCCCCTCAGTGCTGCATCTGCAGTGCTTGGCTGCCTGAAGCAGGCAGGGCACTGAAACAGGAGTGATGGCTCTGAGACTGGCACCAGGATCTGGCAGTAACAGCCACCACCCAGCACTAGAGCAGCATGCCTTGATCCTCCACTCCCCAGTGTTGCTTGGATGGACTTCAGGCTGGAGCCAAACTGGCCCAGGCTCTGCCTACTGAATATAGGCAGTGAGGGACACAATGTCATCATCCCTTCCTTCTGTGATGTCATTGTCCACTGCTCAGTGACATCAGCCTTCACTCACCAGGGACAGCAAATCAGGCATTTCGCCTTCTGGTCAACCCAAGAGAAGCAGGGAGGGGGAAGTAAGGTCACAACTCATTGCTAAGCGATGTCACAGTCCACAGGCTGGCAACATCAGCCTCCTCCACCCGGTGTTGTCACCGCAGGCCTTCCGTCCCTTTACATACATGGTGTTGGAGAAAAAAAAGTAGTATAATTTCTTGTTTCCAACTTCTGCATTCCCATGTTGCTCTCCCTTGGTCACCGGCATCATGTGTCTGTGGCCATGTGTCTCATCATGCTTTTTAAGTTCTCTCTGGCATACAGTGACAGGGCACAGGGGAATAATTCAAAGCTGTGCCAGAAGAGGTTGGTATTGAAATTGGGCAAATAGAAACTTTCTGACACAGATTTGAGTATTAGAAAGCAGGCAGTCTTTATTACACCGTGCTGGTCACTCAGAGGATCCCTCCTCTAACTCAGTGCCCCGAGTGTCAGGTGAACACAGCTTTTATCATAGACACTGATTCCCCATTCATTAGCGATCCCTGCTTACTTGATGTATATCTATTACTTTATTTTACAAATCTGCACCCCTTATTGGAAGTCCTCATATGATTCTTTGGGGTCTGTCTTCAATGTCCGGTGTCCTTTTTAGGTGGCTGTTCCTTACCCCTGCTTTGGAGTAAGCACAATATCCTTTTTTGCACAATAACTTCTGCTTTGTCAGCCTTGCAGAACTGAGCTGGCATCCTGCTTGTGTTTTGCATGACTTCTGTCTGCCTGAGTTACATCCTTCATCCAGTTCTTCAAGGCTGTGCTGCTCTGTTCTATGGTTGTTATCAAGTGCCCCCTTTTCTTGAGACAAAGTTCCTTATGGGAGCTTATTTCTTAATGCCTATAATTTCATTTTACAGCGTGAGGCATTCCAACAGCTATAGACTGATGTTTTAACCAGTCCAACTGGGTAATCATGAAGTAAGTTTGGTCCAGATTTCTTCAAAACCCAAGGACATGTTGTCTTGAGCTAAGGGGCTTTGACTCTTTTGATTCTGGAATAATGTATCCAAGCTTTTCAGTGCTCCAATGAGTGACTTTGTGTTTGCAATCCACTTTTTCATGCAAGAGTGATTCTGGGACTACTCTTTGCCCAGCTGGGATAATTGCCTAGCCTTGTGGATTAAATCTGGCTTCTATAGTTTCAATTAGTTGACAGTCCATAACATTATACTCTGGTTTTTCTACTGGGAGAGGTATCTCTGGCAAGGGTATTAAAGATAAAACTTTGTTTTCTAACATGTCCTTTTCAGCAGCCTCATTGGCTGAATGTTTCCCCAGTTCCAGTTTGGTCTTATCCACTTGGTGTGCTCTGCAATGCCTGATGGCAACTTCCTCTCGTTTCTGGATACTTTCAAGTATACCCAAGATTTGTTTTCCATCTTTGATCGATGTGTCTTGAGGTGTCAGAAGGTCCCTGTGACAGACCAGCTTCTCCTGCTGCCCGCTCTGCCTGTGGCATCTGCTCTGCTGCAGGTGTGGCAGCTGTGGCAGGATTTCCTGTGGGACCAGGTACCACTACTGACATGGCCCTCGAACTCCAGGGGCCCATGGCTGTGCCCCCAGCACAGAGGTGTCACCCACAGGGGGCACAAGGGAATGAGAAAGGGCTTTAGAAGGGAGATCAACCAGTGTCTAGGGACTATGTGAGGAAAATAACAACTTATTTGCTTTTCCTTGAATAAGGAGTTTCAAGAGCCCTGCTAGAGCTGCCGGTGGATTGGCCTCTTGCTGGGGCCCCTCCTCCTTTTGGGACACCAGGTCCATCTGGCCCCTGTTCCAGCCAGGAGCAGAGGTGCTGTGCCTTCTGCCCTGGGCAGAGGGACCTGCCACTGTCACCAGCTCTTTCCACAGGTCATCCTGATGCTGGTCCTGCCCTGCAGGGATGGGCACAGGGGGGCAGTGGCTGTGAAACCCAGGGCAGGGGCTTTAACATTGCTCTCAGCGAATTGTCTGGAAATGACAGTTCCTCTGTCAACCAAGGCTGTCAGTGTTTCTGGGGTTGTATTAATGAGAAGGGTAGAGTGTGGGTTTGTGGTTTAATGGAGAACAAAGTGGTGTCAGAATTAAATTGATTTCAATTCTTTCTTTCATGGTATTTTGTCTATTAAAAGTCTGAAAATCAAGGGCATCTTTTTGGAATCTGCTGTCTGTGACCTTGATAGAAGCCAAATACCCTTCAGAACCTTGAACTGACTAAGGGAATGCAGGAACTCTTTTAGCTTTTCTTAGAGGGAAGAAAAAAAACAAACCCAAACCTGTTTTCTGAATCCTTGGAAAATCTGACTTATCTAAGAAAGTGTAATTTGTAATGTACAGATTTTCTGTTCATCATTCTTTCAGATGCCTGTGAAGCCAGACCAGTAATGCTCTCTTTAGTGATTTAACACAGCTGATTGAGATCAAACCACTTGAAATTTTGGCCTCAACTGTTTTGTGGAGAGAAGAAGAAACCTCACAACCTTATAAAAGTTGTAAAGCTTGGTATGTTTATTACGGCTCCAGACACATGGGGAGAATGCTCTCCTGAAAAGGCATGCGTACCTCTGAGGATTTCAGGTCTCCTTTTATCTCCCCTTCCAAATACATATGCATACAGTTTCGCAGTAGGTTCATACATGTTCATTCCGCGTGACATTTATCTCTAGTTCCTCTTTATCAAAAGAATTTGTGGGTCAGGGCAGATCAACTTTGTGGTCGTTTCTGTTTTTTTCTCTCTGGTGCCTCACTATCTCTGTCCGGCAGTTTTTCCCTTCAGCTTTGGCCTCACAGACTTTTCACCTCTCCTAGACATTTTACCTAATTCAAAATGGATTTTTACTCTGTCTCACAACTTTCAATGATATTTTGAATATGAGAATTTCCATTCCAGGGAGGAACAGAATGCAGTTGCACAGTTCCATTATGGGTTTTTTTTCAACACACAGATTCTCTCATGTGAAAAACACCAATCACTTGCTTTTAAAATTTTTAAAAGTTTAATAGTAATAAAATGGTTAAAAAGAATAGTAACACAATTAGACTAATAACAATTTGGACAAATTGAATTAGGACAATATGAGACTATAAAAACAAAGAGTTACGCATGTCCAGGTACCTTCTTCTGGGCATCACGAGCCCGGAAAAGGACCCCTGCTAACAAAGGATTAACCCTTAAGAACAATAGCATGTTGCATATTCATACACTTCATACATGATGCATAAATTCCATTCAAATACAGGATTCTGTCTGGTCATTGTCAACTTCTTCCTTCTAATCCTAACAGCGCTTCCAAGGCGGGAAGAAGTTAATTTCTTCTGATAAGAAGGCAATAAATTCCCTTTCCCTGAAAGATTTAGGTGTCCTGTGGTTGCTATCTAGCCGCAAGTCCTTTCTGTTAAACAAAGCATATTACATAGCATAGCTTCTATTTTAAGAATTTTTATAACCTAAAACTATATTTAACACAGTACTTAAGAGAATTAATACAGCATTACTTTCTAACACAACACATATAATATTAATTTTAATATTTGTGAAAAGCCAATCATAAAATACGTGCATTTTTCACAATCCCCACTCTCATTCTTTGTAAATCATTTGGCTTGAGCAATATTTTTTATCCACTTGCATCTTCTGGACTATGCTGGCAAAATAAAACAGGGGATTACACAAGTAAGAAATATAAAGACAGTTGTAACACAAAATGAAAGATCTTAATTTCTTCTAATACATTACCCCACCAGCTAGATTTCAATATTGTTTTATAATTTTTGGACTGGTACCTGGGTTATTATATGCATATATATTTTTCTTCTTTGATTTCTTTTGCTTTTGCTAGAATGACTTTTCTGTGGTCATCAATTTTCAATAATCTGATATATTGAACTTTCCACAAACACCCCCTTCTTTGGCCAATAAATACTTCTTGTGTCTCCCTAGACCAGGGAATGCCCCCCAGGGTCTCCACAATTCCCCGTGTTTTGTATTATTAAGGAAGCTTCTCTGAAGGATCAACTGAATCAACACAAAATGACAAAACCAAAAGCACTCATAAGACAATTTTTCAAAAGGCAAGCAATTCTGAGTTCCCAATGTGCCAACAGATTTCTTGGAGTGTCTTAGATCTGACAGGAGGGATGCAGGGTTTTCTTAGCACAGTTTATCAGGAAACTGAGTCATACATACTGAACCTCTGGTCCATGGCGTCCTCACTGTCATTTTGGGCCAGTGTAGCGAGGAGGTCCAGAGGCTGCTGTGCTCTGGTCCTACCTGGGATGAAAAGAACGGCTCTGTGGCCAGTGCCAGCTCCAGCTCCAGCAGCTCACAAGAGGAGACTCCTTCTAGAAGCTCTGTTGGCTCCAGTATGGAAGACCAGCAGAGCACACTGGAAGCCACCCTCCATTGCAGCCACCCCCAGCTGCGCCCATCATCCCTGCAGAGCAGGACCTGCCCCAGAGGACCTATGGCAGGAGCTCATGGCAGTGGCAGGTCCCCCTGCCCAGGGTAGAAGTCACAGAACCTCTGCTCCTGGCTGGGACAGGGGCTGCTCACCCTGGTGTCCCACGAAGAGGAGGGATCCTGGGCCCCAAACTCTGCCCAGCCCTGTAAAAGGCCACCTTGCTAGCAGTGCTAGCAAGGTTTCTGCAGCCATTCAGTCAAATAAGAGGAAACAAATTTCTCGTTATCTGACACAGTCTCTGCACATAGCTTTCTCCCCCTTCTTCTGGTGCCTTTCCCTGACCCCACGTCCTAGCACTGACCAGAAGCTCCAGGGCTGTAGGAAATGCTATGTAAGCCATGATGATGGAGGAGTTACTGATAAAAACACTGGGGTGATTCTTTCAGAGGAGTCATGAATGGAAGATTGATCAACCATCCAGCCAATTGTATGCCAAAAGTTTCCATTATTTAAATAATTGACTGCAGTAAATTAGTAAAAAGAAAGATACGGAAGCAAATTACATCTCCCACAGCTGCTGGCTTTCCTCAGGCTCCATGGTCTATGTGTTGCTAGACTTACTTCATTTAGGCAGAATATTTTCTGCCCTGACTTGTTGGAGACTGACCACAAGGTCTCATCTGTGGTGAGCAGTCACTAGAATTAGCTCAGCAGATTAGCTCTTCAGCTGTCCAAGTGTAGCAGAAATACATATTCTCTGCTTCATGACTGTGTGGCAGCAGCTGCTGGTGTGGATTTGTCAGCTTTGCTCCATGGATTACTCCTGGGAAGGAATTGTGTGCACAGGCACAGTATGATGGCTTTGATCTCCTCTAATTACTCCAATCAGATGATGGCCAGAACTTTTAGGCAAAAAGCATCATGACAGAAGAATTTGCAGTATTCTCCAAACTACTCCTGTGGTTTTGATTTGCTTACTGATTAGGTTCAGTGTGTGGCCTCAAGAAATCAGTCCAGAAAGGATAGGCAAATCTCAGATTGCAAGTTAGAGTGCAAGTCTTTAATCTGCTGTTTTTGCAGTATGTACAAACAACTTTTCAGCATATTTGCAAAAAAATCTCTTAGTTCTTGCTTTACCTATCCAGAACCTGACACTCTCCTTATTTTATTTTGATTTGAGGTCCAAGCATGATTTTTTTCTGGACAGGGAAGTAGGAACCAGCTGCAAATACAGACTACAAGTGTGAATCTATACTGCAGGAACTGAGCTGTAGCTTGGAATTAAAAGCAAGAAGTGATGCCATGGTAAATGTGAACATTTAGTGCTGACATAGGAGCCTTCTGCAATGCTCCACCAACCCATGGTTCACACCGCTACAAACTCTCTTGCTAATGTTACAAAGAGTGTTGAAGAGCTGACTATAAGTAAAAAAAAATAGCCAGAATGTTAATTTTTGTTAATATGGTGAACAGTGACTATCGAATAATTCAGACCTCATAGAAGTGCGTATTCAAATTTCCACTTAGTACATGCTGGCAGTTTTAATTTGAAATCAACAGGTCTATACAAATTAAGTTATCCATACGAATTAATTTGCTCTATGATCTAACTAAAAATGCCTCATTGTCCGGTAAGTTTAGTAGAAATTTGCAAAGTCAACAGTCCACAGATTTTCATTTCTTGGTTAGTGGCTATTCTGCAGGAAAGTTTTTACAGACTAATCAGTTTGGATGTAATCAAAATGCCAGTACATTTCATATAGCCATTTTGGTATTAGAACAAAACCATAAGACTGAACAGCCTTTTAAAAAATATTTTAAAATAAATTTTCAAATCAACAGTCTGAGTAGGACTCAGAATAAAACTCTACCAAACTTCAACTCCATTGGAAGATTCCCTTATCACCCTGTGAATAAACTCTACATTCAGAAGATTAAAAGTCCCAATCATGGTGGTTTTGGTATGGTTACGAATTGGGGAAGGGTCTTCTTCCTTCTCAACTCCATGCTGCAGTGCCTTTGGGATATGGCTTGCTGGCTGTTGTTTGTGCAGCCCTGGTATTTCTACATGAGGCAGAAAGTGCATTTGCATTTCCAGCCAAAAGCCCATGAGGAGGGGGGCGTGCAGAGCAGTGCCAGACACAGACCAGCAGCTGTGCCACAAGAGGGTTTTGGTTCCTGCCCAGTGCAGCTGGTGCATCTTTTCCGTGATTGCCTCCCCTTCCCAGGTGCCCATGGATAGTAGGTGCAGGGTTCTGCAAGGGGTATGGAACAGGGTGGGGATGTCTGCTGGCAACAGAGTGCAGCGGACAGCAAACACTCTAGGATGTTCCTGGAGTGTGTGACAGAGAACTTCAGACACAGCTGGTGACTGAGCCAGTGAGGGAAGGCACTGCTAGACCTTCTGTTTGTGAAGAGAGAAGGGCTGCTGGGGGACAGGAGGGTTGGAGGCGGCCTTGGGCTCAGTGATCACAAAATGCTTCTGTTTGATTCCCAGAGAAGGAATGAGAGATGTTGGGGAAGTGTTTGCCTGCAACAAATTGTGAATTTGTTAAGCTTTAACAGGCAGTGCTTAGTCGTACCTTCCCTCACACCAGTGGTTAGAGTGTGCAAGTGGATAGCTTAGCCTTGAGAATAAAGACAGTGGGCCTACTGAGGAGGTAAGCTGCAAGCATTCAAGGAGAAGAAGGCTCTTAACCATGGGAGGAGAATTTGAGGAATGGGATGTTCACCACATGACCACCAGAGACCCTCAAAACCCCTACTCTAAATGTCAGTAATTTTGGGGAAGTGATTTAAACGTGTCAAATACTTTGTGAGAATGTTTAGCCTGTGAGTTAGAGCAAAGTAATGAATAAAAGTAATGAAAGTAATGTCTTAGTTCCATGGATACTAACACGTGGGTGTGCATGTTTCAGGGAAGTGATTCCCCACACACCCAGCCCTGAAATAAAATAATGCCTCTTTTCTCACACTGAGCTGGCAGTGTGGATCGAGTACCTGCTCGGAAACTTTCATTTTGGTCATTTCTATTGAAGCATAAAGAATGGTTGAAATGAAATATTTTCCAGCTGTTTCCATCTGGTTTACCTTTTGGGGGACCAAGGTTCTGTGCTGCAGGTGCCCTGGGTGTGTGCAGAGCAGTGCATCCCCAGAAACCCCTTGGTTTGCCCACAAGTTGTCATGCCTTGTTCCCAGGTGTGCCCAGCTCTGGCAGGAGAAAGAGCCCCAGCGCAGTGGGCACCGTGCCCTGCCCAGCCGGGGCTCTCTGGCACAGAGCAGCAGCAGCGCCAGCACCGTTCAACCCGCTCCTGCCTTGGCTTCCCCTGGGACACAGAAGCCTCTGGAAATCAGCACTGCCAGCTGCGTTCCCAGCTTGGAGCAGCTGCTGCTGGTGGGCGGATGCTGCCAGTTTGACTGCTGCCAAAAGGGAATAAAGGCAGAGCAGAGGAAGAGATGTACATACAGAGCAGCCCTGGGAACATCCAATGAATATGCAGATATATGGGGTGATTTGTTAGGAATTACTTCAGCTGCTGTACCAATAGTGCTTTCTCTCCTGGTTCTGTACAAGGCTTTGGGCCATTTTCTTTGCCTGGTTTCCTTTGTTTGGGTCCCATCTGAGGGCTCAGTTGGGGCTCTGTAGGTGCTTGGGGCACTCTTGGAATTACTCTTGGATCCCTTGAACAACAGGGTTCAGGGGGGAGTTTGTGCTGCTTTGTGCCAGAGGAGAACTTCCGAGGCCATGTTGTGTTTGCTGTAGGGAAAGTTGATTATTGCTTTGCATAAACTCACAGACTAACATGCTTTGTGATGCTTTGCTTTGTCATACTTTGCTTTGTGATATCAGGGCATGGTCGCCACATTATCGTGGTGACATCAGAAGGTTGCCTTGTTGCACAGAAGGCCTCAGTGCCAGAGCAGCCCTAGGGCTTGTTCAGATCAGGAGCATCCTCCTGACTGCGGCCTTTGTGAGTGTGTAGCTGCACACTTACAGGAGTTTTCAATTTTTTAGAGTGGTGTAAACTTGCTACAATGATTGAACAACTTGCTGGAGCAGTTTGCACAATGGGTGGCACAGTTTATTCTGCCTATTATATGACTAGCCTGGCAAGTAAGTAGAGGTTTCAACTCTATTTAGGTTGGGGTGTAAGCTAACCTGGCTTTTGCATGTCTTCCTGCTCTTTCTCAGTGACTGAGTTGATTTTGAAAGAGAAAGAGCACTAGGATGCCACTGGTTTGGTAAAGCTCCTGTCAAGACATTGAGCTAAAAAGGGGGTGTCTGTCATTTCCTCAGTTTGCTGGATCAAGCAGGACAACTTCCAAAATGCAGACTGGGAGGCCTTCTCAGGAGGCCTTCTAAAAGCTTTGTAGTTCTCCCCAGAACTGAGGGAAAGCTTCTTTTATTCTAAAGTTGGTAATGAAAGGATTTGACTGTCTATTTTGACCCTTGACTGAGTGCTAAAAGAGTGATTCCCTTAGCAGTGAAGTGCAAACGCCAAAGCAGTGAGTGTCTGCTCCTGAGCCCTGGAGCTGCTGCTGTGCTGTTTCACAATAGAACTGCCACAGCTCAGGGGGATTTTGGGGAAGCTTTTCTGGGTGACTGTTTCCAGCAACTTAATGGGAATTAGCACATGCAACTTCTTTTCGTAAAAAAGTACCTGAAAGAAAAGAGAGCAAAAGCTGCTTTATCTGTTGGACAGAACAGAAGCATTGAGTGTTGAAGAACAATTTGCATTTTCTTGGTCATGTTTGTATTCATTTACTGGCTGAAAAAGCCAAAGTGTAGGCACAACCAAGATTATTGTCCTGATCTCTTGCTGGTTGTGTGAAAGAACTATGTCACGTGGAGGGATGTTGATAATGAAAAATACTCTCTGTTTGGGTTGACCTCTTCTGTCAGATTCAGCAGCCCAGATAGTTTTCTCACAGCACTTGTTCATTTTCCCTTGCCCACTCCAGATCACATGATCCGTGTATTCAGAGGTGCTGATCCTGAGGTGAGTGAGAAAGGAATATTTCATGTTCCTGGTGCTTAAGAATTGTAGAGCAAGCTGCAAGCTTGGCCTGTGGCAGTAGAGTGTAGAGGGCCAGCTGAGTAGACTGAAAGAAAATCCATTTCCATGTCTGCAGCAGCAATAACAAAGGCATCACTGGCTATTTCTTAATTTTCCATTTCAGAACTTTCAAGGAATGAAAAGCTCATTTTGCAGAGAGAATGTTGCCTCTTGATAGTAGCCAGGGCATAATGTCTAATTCAGAACTATTAACAATTCTGTTGAATTAGCCCATTTATATTTAGTTACAGTGACTTAGAATCCCATTGTTATCAAAGTTTCTGATTTGTCCTTAGTACAGCTGGTTGTAGAAACAGAGCTGAATAGAATAAAGTGCTGAATAGAAATAAGGTTATAAATTATAGGTAACTTTCTGTCCCTCTCACTGCTGTCTACCCACAGATCACAGAATCATCAGCAGTCTCTCCTCTGGCTCCCTCTGCTCATGGAGAGGAGACCGAAGAGGAGGCAAATGAGGTGGATGAGCGCCAGCCTCCAGCTGTGGTCACACCACAGCCTGAACATTCTGAGCCAGTAAGTGCCAGTTGTGTGTGCTGCTGTCTTTAGTGCAAGGCAGAGCTGCAAGTTTGCGACCAGCCGGCACTTGCTGTTGCCGGCTCAGGATGCTGAGGGCTGGACTCCTGCCAGGACCTAGTGATTGCCCCCAGCCTGTGACAGCTGGAAAATGGACTTTGATCTGTCATGTTTAGGCACCAGCTTCCTGGCATTTTGATAGGGGCCAGCCTGAAGCATGAAGGCTCCCTGATCCCAGAGCAGGGAGCATGTCAAAGACACTGTGCTCAGCTCACTGTGCACAGCCTTGTCGCATACACAGGGGACACTGTGGCGTGGAGAGACCTGTCCCCCTGCACAGATTGGCCAAGTAGCTGCAGGCACAAGAAAATGTTGATCTGACCACACAAGCTCTTTGTGGTGCTTTGTCCTCACAAACTTCTTGGGTGTACTTACTTGGGAGTATTTCAGAGACATACTGGGGATGTAGAGTTGCTGCTTGAAGTCAGGGATTTTGGTGCCTTTGTTGCCAGGTAGCTCTTTTGCCTCTTTAGGCAGAGTAGCCAGTAGCAGAGCAGAGAAGTGCTCAGAAGTCTGCCTGGTTTTTGGCCTTTGATAAGCTGCAATGAGAAGACTCTTTCTCTGGGAAACAACAGGCAGAACAAGACGACACAGTCTCAGGCTGCACCAAGGGAGATACAGGCTAGAATTAAGGAGGAAGTTTTTCACAGAAAGAGTGGCCAAATACTGAGATCATCTACCCAGGGAGGTGGTGGAGTCACCATCCCTCGATATGTTTAAAAAAAGACTGTATGTGGCACTTGGTGCCATGATCTAGTTGAGGTGTTAGAACATGGGTTGGACTTGATGATCTTAAAGGTCTCTTCCAACCTAGAAATTCTGTGATTCTGTGATTCTGTGTGTTGTCCAAGAAGCTGTGGGGGACCAATCTTATCGAGTGCAGCAAAAGAAACAAAGTGAGTAGTTCTGAACCCTTCTTCTGAGGCAAAAACCAGATGCTGCATGTGTCTGTTGCTACCTTCGATTGTGTAGTCTGCTTTGAAAACTGCATTGGAGCCTAGAGTGGGAGCAAAGCTGCAAGTCCTTGACTGCTGTCTTGTAATGCGAAAAGCAGGATGTACACCTTGAAACGGTGGATGCTGTGTTTCAAATGAAATGGGCACCTTTGTGGCTGGGGAGCTGCGTGGGCCAAAAGGACACAGGGCTGGCGGCCTTGAGCAGCTGAAGATGAAGCAGGTGTGGCCAGGGGCCCAAGAAGGCCCAAGGGCATGGTGGCCTGTGCCAGCAGCAGTGGGGCAGCAGGAGCAGGGCAGTACGCGTGGCCCTGTGCTGGGCAGCGCTGCGGCCACAGCTGGAGTGCTCTGTGCACTTGTGGGCCCTGGGAAGCAGAAAGGCATGGAGGGGCTGCAGCGTGTGCACAGAAGGACAGGGGAGCTCTCGGGCAAGGGGTGCAGCACAAGGCCAGTGAGGAGCAGCTGAGGGAGTTTTAGCCTGGACAATGGGAGGCTCTTGAGGGACCTTCAGGCAGACTTCCATCAATCCCTGCATGACCGTGCTCAGCACAAGGGCTGTTTCACTGCCAAACATCCCCTCACTGCATCCAAGGGCTTTAGGCACTGGAGTGGGTGACACTTGCATCTTGTGCTTTGTTGGTTCCTTGGTTTGCTAGGAGGAGAAGGCCTGTTCATTTTTTTCTCTTTCCAGCAAGCAAAGATGCTTCTGCACAATGTTTCCAGCCCTGGATGGGATTGTGATCCAGTTTGAGTTTTCCACATCTGCAGCAGCAGTAGCAAAGGCATTGCTGTCGCTTTCCTAGTTTTCCATTTCAGTGCTTTCAAGAACTAAAGGCTCCATTTTGCTGAGACAACCTTGCTTGCTGATAGCAGCCAGGGAGGAAAATCAACTTCATATCCATCTGGAGTTCTCTTGAGATGGCCTGTTTGAATTTGGTGGCTGTGATTTAGAACGCCTATGTCGCTATGAAATGTTTTGATTTCTCCTTAGAAAATGTGGTGGGTAGATCTGAAAAGAAATGAGGTTCTGCATGATAGGTAACAGCCTGTCCCTCATTCTTCTCTCTTGCCCCAGATGACAGAACCAAGAGCCGTCTCTCCCCTGGCTCCCGCTGCTCCTGGAGAAGAAGCCAAAGAGGAGCAAAGTGAGGTGGATGACTGCCAGCCTCCATCAGTGGTGACACCACAAAACTCAGAACCTGTAAGTGCCAGTTGTGTGTGGTGCTGTCTTTAGTGCAAGGCAGAGCTGCAAGTCTTGGAGCAGCCAGCACTTTGCTGTTGCAGGCTGAGGATGCTGGGTGCTGGAGTCCTACCAGGAGCTAGGGATTCCCTCCAGGCAGCGACCACAGAACCTGGCCTTTGAGCTGTCATGTTGAGGCAGCAAAGGGCTGGTGCCTCTGGGAGAGCATCTGGCTGCTTGGCTCAGGGAAGCTCTCTCTCTTGGCTTCTGCAGTGCTATGGGCCCAGGGCAAAGGAGGGAGTGCTGGAGGTGCCAGGCCTTGGTTTGTTTGTTTTCCCTTTTTGGAAAGGTGTGTTGGGCTTGTGAAAGCGGTCTGCACTTTCCTTGAGTAGCTCTTCACTTGTACAGTGTGTTTTGGGCCAGCTGTCTTTTGGCTTTTGACAAGCTGCAAGGGGAGGATTGTGTTGTCCATGCAGCTGCGGGGGCCATTCCTGTCCCACGTGGCCAAAGAAACAAAGTGGGGAGTTGCGAAGCCTTCTTGTGAGGCCAAAAGCAGAACCGGCCAGTTTCTGTTGGTGCATATTTTGGTGCAGTCTGCAGCTTTGGCAAGTGCCTTGGAGCCTGGAGTGGTGGTGAAGCTGCAAGTCCTTGACTGCTGTCTTGTGCTGCTCAGAAGAGGAAGGCCATCGTGCAATGGTGCGTGTGGTATCTGAGGGGAAATGGGCACCTTTGTGGCTGGGGAGCTGCGTGGGCCAAAAGGACACAGGGCTGGCGGCCTTGAGCAGCTGAAGATGAAGCAGGTGTGGCCAGGGGCCCAAGAAGAAGGCCCAAGGACATGGTGGCCTGTGCCAGCAGCAGTGGGGCAGCAGGAGCAGGGCAGTACGCGTGGCCCTGTGCTGGGCAGCGCTGCGGCCACAGCTGGAGTGCTGTGTGCACTTGTGGGCCCTGGGAAGCAGAAAGGCATGGAGGGGCTGCAGCGTGTGCACAGAAGGACAGGGGAGCTCTCGGGCAAGGGGTGCAGCACAAGGCCAGTGAGGAGCAGCTGAGGGAGTTTTAGCCTGGACAATGGGAGGCTCTTGAGGGACCTTCAGGCAGACTTCCATCAATCCCTGCATGACCGTGCTCAGCACAAGGGCTGTTTCACTGCCAAACATCCCCTCACTGCATCCAAGGGCTTTAGGCACTGGAGTGGGTGACACTTGCATCTTGTGCTTTGTTGGTTCCTTGGTTTGCTAGGAGGAGAAGGCCTGTTCATTTTTTTCTCTTTCCAGCAAGCAAAGATGCTTCTGCACAATGTTTCCAGCCCTGGATGGGATTGTGATCCAGTTTGAGTTTTCCACATCTGCAGCAGCAGTAGCAAAGGCATTGCTGTCGCTTTCCTAGTTTTCCATTTCAGTGCTTTCAAGAACTAAAGGCTCCATTTTGCTGAGACAACCTTGCTTGCTGATAGCAGCCAGGGAGGAAAATCAACTTCATATCCATCTGGAGTTCTCTTGAGATGGCCTGTTTGAATTTGGTGGCTGTGATTTAGAACGCCTATGTCGCTATGAAATGTTTTGATTTCTCCTTAGAAAATGTGGTGGGTAGATCTGAAAAGAAATGAGGTTCTGCATGATAGGTAACAGCCTGTCCCTCATTCTTCTCTCTTGCCCCAGATGACAGAACCAAGAGCCGTCTCTCCCCTGGCTCCCGCTGCTCCTGGAGAAGAAGCCAAAGAGGAGCAAAGTGAGGTGGATGACTGCCAGCCTCCATCAGTGGTGACACCACAAAACTCAGAACCTGTAAGTGCCAGTTGTGTGTGGTGCTGTCTTTAGTGCAAGGCAGAGCTGCAAGTCTTGGAGCAGCCAGCACTTTGCTGTTGCAGGCTGAGGATGCTGGGTGCTGGAGTCCTACCAGGAGCTAGGGATTCCCTCCAGGCAGCGACCACAGAACCTGGCCTTTGAGCTGTCATGTTGAGGCAGCAAAGGGCTGGTGCCTCTGGGAGAGCATCTGGCTGCTTGGCTCAGGGAAGCTCTCTCTCTTGGCTTCTGCAGTGCTATGGGCCCAGGGCAAAGGAGGGAGTGCTGGAGGTGCCAGGCCTTGGTTTGTTTGTTTTCCCTTTTTGGAAAGGTGTGTTGGGCTTGTGAAAGCGGTCTGCACTTTCCTTGAGTAGCTCTTCACTTGTACAGTGTGTTTTGGGCCAGCTGTCTTTTGGCTTTTGACAAGCTGCAAGGGGAGGATTGTGTTGTCCATGCAGCTGCGGGGGCCATTCCTGTCCCACGTGGCCAAAGAAACAAAGTGGGGAGTTGCGAAGCCTTCTTGTGAGGCCAAAAGCAGAACCGGCCAGTTTCTGTTGGTGCATATTTTGGTGCAGTCTGCAGCTTTGGCAAGTGCCTTGGAGCCTGGAGTGGTGGTGAAGCTGCAAGTCCTTGACTGCTGTCTTGTGCTGCTCAGAAGAGGAAGGCCATCGTGCAATGGTGCGTGTGGTATCTGAGGGGAAATGGGCACCTTTGTGGCTGGGGAGCTGCGTGGGCCAAAAGGACACAGGGCTGGCGGCCTTGAGCAGCTGAAGATGAAGCAGGTGTGGCCAGGGGCCCAAGAAGAAGGCCCAAGGACATGGTGGCCTGTGCCAGCAGCAGTGGGGCAGCAGGAGCAGGGCAGTACGCGTGGCCCTGTGCTGGGCAGCGCTGCGGCCACAGCTGGAGTGCTGTGTGCACTTGTGGGCCCTGGGAAGCAGAAAGGCATGGAGGGGCTGCAGCGTGTGCACAGAAGGACAGGGGAGCTCTCGGGCAAGGGGTGCAGCACAAGGCCAGTGAGGAGCAGCTGAGGGAGTTTTAGCCTGGACAATGGGAGGCTCTTGAGGGACCTTCAGGCAGACTTCCATCAATCCCTGCATGACCGTGCTCAGCACAAGGGCTGTTTCACTGCCAAACATCCCCTCACTGCATCCAAGGGCTTTAGGCACTGGAGTGGGTGACACTTGCATCTTGTGCTTTGTTGGTTCCTTGGTTTGCTAGGAGGAGAAGGCCTGTTCATTTTTTTCTCTTTCCAGCAAGCAAAGATGCTTCTGCACAATGTTTCCAGCCCTGGATGGGATTGTGATCCAGTTTGAGTTTTCCACATCTGCAGCAGCAGTAGCAAAGGCATTGCTGTCGCTTTCCTAGTTTTCCATTTCAGTGCTTTCAAGAACTAAAGGCTCCATTTTGCTGAGACAACCTTGCTTGCTGATAGCAGCCAGGGAGGAAAATCAACTTCATATCCATCTGGAGTTCTCTTGAGATGGCCTGTTTGAATTTGGTGGCTGTGATTTAGAACGCCTATGTCGCTATGAAATGTTTTGATTTCTCCTTAGAAAATGTGGTGGGTAGATCTGAAAAGAAATGAGGTTCTGCATGATAGGTAACAGCCTGTCCCTCATTCTTCTCTCTTGCCCCAGATGACAGAACCAAGAGCCGTCTCTCCCCTGGCTCCCGCTGCTCCTGGAGAAGAAGCCAAAGAGGAGCAAAGTGAGGTGGATGACTGCCAGCCTCCATCAGTGGTGACACCACAAAACTCAGAACCTGTAAGTGCCAGTTGTGTGTGGTGCTGTCTTTAGTGCAAGGCAGAGCTGCAAGTCTTGGAGCAGCCAGCACTTTGCTGTTGCAGGCTGAGGATGCTGGGTGCTGGAGTCCTACCAGGAGCTAGGGATTCCCTCCAGGCAGCGACCACAGAACCTGGCCTTTGAGCTGTCATGTTGAGGCAGCAAAGGGCTGGTGCCTCTGGGAGAGCATCTGGCTGCTTGGCTCAGGGAAGCTCTCTCTCTTGGCTTCTGCAGTGCTATGGGCCCAGGGCAAAGGAGGGAGTGCTGGAGGTGCCAGGCCTTGGTTTGTTTGTTTTCCCTTTTTGGAAAGGTGTGTTGGGCTTGTGAAAGCGGTCTGCACTTTCCTTGAGTAGCTCTTCACTTGTACAGTGTGTTTTGGGCCAGCTGTCTTTTGGCTTTTGACAAGCTGCAAGGGGAGGATTGTGTTGTCCATGCAGCTGCGGGGGCCATTCCTGTCCCACGTGGCCAAAGAAACAAAGTGGGGAGTTGCGAAGCCTTCTTGTGAGGCCAAAAGCAGAACCGGCCAGTTTCTGTTGGTGCATATTTTGGTGCAGTCTGCAGCTTTGGCAAGTGCCTTGGAGCCTGGAGTGGTGGTGAAGCTGCAAGTCCTTGACTGCTGTCTTGTGCTGCTCAGAAGAGGAAGGCCATCGTGCAATGGTGCGTGTGGTATCTGAGGGGAAATGGGCACCTTTGTGGCTGGGGAGCTGCGTGGGCCAAAAGGACACAGGGCTGGCGGCCTTGAGCAGCTGAAGATGAAGCAGGTGTGGCCAGGGGCCCAAGAAGAAGGCCCAAGGACATGGTGGCCTGTGCCAGCAGCAGTGAGGCAGCAGGAGCAGGGCAGTGAGCGTGGCCCTGTGCTGGGCAGCGCTGCGGCCACAGCTGGAGTGCTGTGTGCACTTGTGGGCCCTGGGAAGCAGAAAGGCATGGAGGGGCTGCAGCGTGTGCACAGAAGGACAGGGGAGCTCTCGGGCAAGGGGTGCAGCACAAGGCCAGTGAGGAGCAGCTGAGGGAGTTTTAGCCTGGACAATGGGAGGCTCTTGAGGGACCTTCAGGCAGACTTCCATAGATCCCTGCCATAGATCCATAGATCCAATCCTCACCACAAGGGCTATGTCCCTGCCAAAAATCCCTTCACTGCATCTAAATGCTTTATACACTGGAGTAGGTAACACTTTCATATTTTGTTTATTTGTTTGTTTTTTTGCTAGAAGGAGAAGCCTTGTGTAATTTCTCCTTCTCCAGGGAGCAAGGGAGCTTTTTCTTAATCTTTCCTGCCTTTTTCCAACGTTGGCAGAAGTTCTGCTAGAATTTTGTTTTTCAAGGAGGCAGTTCTGGAAGATGCAGTATTTTTGCACAAGAACACATAGTTTGGGGCAGGGATGTTGGTGCAGAATGAGCTATTCTGGTGCCAGACCAGCCAGTAGGGCTTACACATCACTTTCAGGTTAACAGCTCCCATGTCTTTTGGCAGCCCAGGGAGTCAGTGTGGGTTGTGTTTGGGAATTGAGCAAGAAATCAATGCCCTTGCATTCCAGCTGCTCCTCAGAGATCACAGGAGCTGGGAAGGGCTGGGCTGCATTTCTCATTCCCAGCCACTTTAGCACCGTCAGTGTGGTCGAGTCCAAGAGAAGAACTTGCCCGAGCACAGATGTACAAAGTGTGCAGTTCCCAGTGCAATGCTCTGGGTCTGATTGCATTCCGTAAGGACCCACTCACTCCAGATTCCCCAAGAGTGTGGGCTACTGAAGCAACAGGAGAGCAAGTTCAGGATGGCTGCTGATCGGGGCAGTGCTACCGAGTGTTGATGTGTGTAGCGACAGAAAGGACAGGATTGATTCAGGGTGACCCCCACGTGGCAAATAATGTGCTTGGACTCTATGATTTAGAAGGTTAAACAAATGCTTTATTAAGCTATGTTATGTTACACTAGTACTATATAAAACTATACTCAAGAGATACTATACTGAAAAGATACTAATGAAAAACTCGTGACTGTCTCCAGACAGTCATGACACAGCTTTTATCTAATTAGCTAATCAATCTAAACAACTATCACTAAAATCCAATTAACAAATCACTTTCAGTAAACAATCACTATAACATATTCTACATGTACTAAACAACAAGAACAGCAAGTAGAGATAGTAATTGTTTTCTTCTCTAAGTTTTATTACTACCTTCCCTTAAAAGACACCTAGGCGAGAGAATTATATCTCTCTCCTGTTCTCCATAAATATCTGTTCAAAAAACGTAAATACCACAGTACAGTAAAGAGAGATTATAAAAGTGGGATCTGTTTATCTCTCTATCAATTTGAGTCTTCCTGGCTCTGCCTAAAGCAGTTGAAGATGCAAAGCTCACCTAAAGGCATCCCTTCAGGAGAGGAGTAGAGACAAGTTCCATTGACTGATCCTGAGCAGGCAGAGATGTTTCCCCCTCCAGAGATGGTTGTTTTTTTCCCCTCATATTTTCCTTCTCCAGCCTTTTCTGACCTGAAGTCTTCTTTTTATCCTTTAAATTTTTGCATGTCCTAAGGGAGTGGAACTATCCCATGCTGTAGTTGGGATCTGGTGACTTTGCTCATACATGCATTACATGACACATGGTTTCCTTCACTGGCATCCCCAGGGCTGTGTAAGTGCATTTGTTAATGGGGCCTTAGGAGAGACTCTGTTAGTGCTGGTCAGAATTCTCAGTTGACAAAAGAAGGAGAAGAAACACCTTGGTCCCCCTCCATCTACTGAGATGGATAGAGGTTCTCTGACTTCCATCAGAGATCTTTGCATGCATCCTTATCTCCTAAATGACCAGGTTTCCTAACAAGAGTGTGAATGTCCGGAAGGAGGAATGCTGATGCAGGCCTGAAAAGAACGTGAACTCCACAAGTGTCTCTCACAAGGAGTGAGCTCACACAAGAAGCCACCTGCAGAGCCAGGATGGAGCTGTGGGACAGGGCGGGGTGTCAGTCACTACTGAAAGACAAACAGGGCATGGCAGAAGCAGAGGGAGGCTCTCACCAGACCCCTGAGAAATGCCACACCTTCCGTGTCAGCTGCCTGAGATGCTGTTGGAGCTTCAGTCCCAGATGGCCCCTGATTGTAGTGCCAGGGTCACTTTGGAATCTGTGCCTCCCCTCAAACAGAGAATGATCCAGGAGAGCAGCAGCACAGTGCTTTGGGAACGTGTGAGCCCAGCAGTCTTGGAGTCTTGGCCCACAAAGGTCATATGGGAAGTTGAAACACATCTTCTCTTGCTTTCTGTGCAGGTGCTTCTAGAGAAAGAGCAGGAGCAGACTGCCTTATCTGAGATGCCATGCCAGACTCAGGGAGAGCTGTTCCCAGCCCGAGAGCAGGAAGAGCAGCTCAGGCAGCAGGTGGAAGAGGCACAGGAGAATGGCCAGGTAAGCCTGACTGGCCAGGTGACAGAGGGAAGGGCAGGAAGAGGGGCATAAACCAGAGCTCTTGGGATTGAGGAGGCCAGGAGTCCCACAGGCACTGGAAGCACAGAGCCTTGGGATCTGCAGAGATCAGCACCAGGACAGGATGGTTACAGTGGAAGCAGAGCTGGGTAGGGAAGCAGAAAGAAGTGGCTAAATAAATGTGATTTTGAGGCTAAAAGAGGGAAAAGCAGAGCCTGATGGCACCTCTCAGTCACTTGCTCTGCATTTGTGTGTACAGAACAGCAAGGCAGAGCCACAAGCGGAGCTGCATGAAGCTCAGAGTGACATTATGGCAGCAAAGAGGAGGAATGAAGACATCCAAGAGGAGAAGGATCTGCAGAGGAGCAATCAACAAAACCAGGTGAATGAAGGAATGGCAGCCACTCTGATCACGAAACAGAGTCCTTTCCGTTGTTGTTTACAGAACACTGATGAACAGATGCAGGCACGGCTGCAGGGAACTGAGGCTACGATCAAGGCAAGGGAGAAGAGGGAAGACGAAAAAATTAAAATCATCAAAGAGAAAATTAAGTACTTCCTTCCGGAGAAAAAGGCTCTAGAAAAGCAAGTGAGTGAAATAGAATAGCCACTGCAGTCACCCAGCGGGTGGTTTCTGCCCTCCTTGCTTTTCCTCTACAGAGCAGCAGGGGGGTGGGATGATGCCTCTGAGTGCCATCCTGATGAGGCCTCTATCAGAGCTGCTCTGAAGGACCATTCCTGGTCTGCTGAATCTCAGCTGATGCTCTAGACAGTGGCATTACTCCTTTGGCCATTTAGCCAGCAGTCATCTGAATGAACTCCTGCTGGCTTCTTCCAGGTGACCTTGTTTCTTGAGGTGTTTTTGCAGGTGAACATGGTCACTCACATAGATTTGGAATATGAGCTACAAGCTGTCTGCATCCCTTATGAATCTGCTCCTGTCCTTTTCTTTACTTTCTTCCCAGTCAATGATTCCTGGCTGATAGGGACAAGCTGTAGTCTCTGACTGGTTTGTTCTGTTTGACTTGAGGTGGAAGTGTCGCCATCCTACCTGGCAGCCTGCAGAGAGTTCCAGCAAATGACGGGCAACCAAGAGCCCCGAGGCTGGCATGAGGCCCAGGAACTGTACCATCCAGAGATGCTGCAGGATAAGCACATCCCGAGAAAGGTGCAGAAAAAGAGAATTTCATGGCAGGAAGTAGAACATTAGAATGAGGAGCTGCAAATGTATCTGCAGACCTAAGAGGGGGAAAGGAGTCCTTGGGAGGAAGTGGAGCGGTTGTTGCTGCAGTCATCCTTTAGAACAAGAAACTGACTATGAACTCCAGTAAAACCAGCCTTCTGTTTTGACCATTTGGTTTCACAAGTGGACATCCAAAGCAATCCAGTTGAAGAACTCTGCATGTGGCTGACAGCAGCTTCCTAAGGGCTTGCATTTCAAATAGCAATCTCTCTTGCATTTCAGGGCAATCTCTGCCACACCTTCCTGACATAAACTCATTTCTTGTCTCAGATCTACACCGACGCTGACACTGAACCTGCTGCAGCAGCAGCAGCACCGTCCCAAGGAGCCTCTGCTCCCCAGCCAAAGACGTGCAGCTTGAGCACTTGGTTCACCTCCTGTGCTGACCCAGCTGCTGCTCAGCAACAGGAGATGGCGGGTGACTCCCTGGAGCAACACAGTACGTCTTGTATCTTTCTTATCTGAGGGGCAGTGTGCACGTGTGCGCATGTCAGCATAGCTGTACCAAAGGGTTCTCAGTTTAGTGTCACAGAAGTGCTGGCAGTGCTCCGAGGCAGCAAGAGAGAGCTCTGGGTATTCCTGCTGCCTCTGAGGGCAGCTTAGACTGGCTGGAGTTTGCCTGGGTTTCCCTCTCTGCCAAAGGCAGAAGCGGGGATTGTTCCTGGATCAGCAGAAGGCTGTGACTGCTTGAGTCCTAAGCATTGGCAGAAGCCCTGCTGAGATCAGTCTCTCGGAGAACACATCAAGCCCTTTGTGATTCTGCAGAACAACCCTATTAATCTCCTTCTTTGCCCATAACAGCTGCCAGTGCTGTGCTATCAGATAAGACCTGGTAGGTTGAGAAGAGAGCCCAGTGGATTCTGTGTCTACAATTTTGTCCCCTGTTGGGACAAAAAAGGGCACTGATCTGTGCCTCGGTGTGGCTGATCTCAAAGCCCATCCTGTTGTGTCCTGAATGGGGGCAACAGCTTGTATGGGGCTCAGGCTCACTCTTGTTTCTTCCCATCAGTGCCTGCCAGTGCTCATGCTTGGGCTTTGCCAGCCTTGTTGTGGTCGCTGCCCTGCCCCTGAGGGCTGGAGTGACTGCAGAGGCTGGAGCCTGCCTTAGCTGGGAGGGTCGCGCTGCTGCCCGGCTGCTGCAGCGCGGAGCTGCCTGAGGCAGCAGCCCCTTCTCTGGGCCAGCTTCTGCGTCGCACAGCCTGGACTCACAGGAGGGTCAGCGTCTCCTCTGGGCAGCTCTCTGTGTCACAGGGACGCCTGAGGAGCACTGCTGTCCTCTGTGCCTGTGCCCGCCGTGCCGAGTTGGGAAGATGGGGACGTGTGCGGTGCCGAGAGGGCGAGTGCAATGGGAGCGACTGATCCGCGCTGTCAGGGTGAAGAGAAGCGGCGTGGTTCTTCACGCGGGGCACGGGCAAGGGCATCTTTGAGCTCAGCCTGCTCATAAAGGGTGAGGGTCCTGATGCTGAAAGCCCTGTCAGGATTGGTTCTAGCATGAGCTGCTCTGGTTTACAAATGCAGAGGCATTCTTCTGGCAAACTGCTGCAAGGTGGAAAAGATGGGAACACTTGGCAATATTCCTCCTGTTCTGAACTTGGCATCTGTTCAGAGGAATTGATTCTAGATGTCCAGGTGCATTTATCTTAGCAAGTAGGAAACCTTTTATAAATCTCACAGTGTTTATTCCCAAGAAAACAAAGGCACTGTTAGTTCCAGCTCTCCTTAATGTTTCTAGATGACAAACTTACTTGCCTTGGTAGGTATTCTCTTCTGGCCTCAGTCTCCTCTGAATGTATCTCCCTGTGCTCCCCTGTGTGTCTGCTGTCAAGAGGTCTCTCACTTCAAAGGATGCTAGAAATCAGTCTCTGTGCCAGCCACTTATGCTGTGCACCTGCTGTTCTTTTCTTGTTGTTCTAGTTCCTGTTCCTGTTGTTAGCCAGCTGTCCACAAAGGGAGGGCTCAGAGCCCCAGACAGTGGTGCTGCCTTTTGTATCTCCTAGAAGGTGCGATCTCTGCTTTAAAGTGAGCATCTTGCATTTTGTTTCCCTCAGGAAGAACGGTGAAGATGGAAAATCCTATAATAAAATACATTGAACTGGAAAACCTTGGCAGTGGGTGAGTCCAAGCAATGCTAATTTTACAAAACTATGCATCAGGTGTTTTGCCGGTGGAATAGGTATCAAGTGTGAAGTCAGACAAGCTGCAAATGTGTTCAGGCACTGGGCTTAGATTGTCAGTGCTGATCAGAATTTCTAAGTATGCTCAGAAGGCATTGTCAAAGACATCTCCATGCTTCCAGTGTCCTGCAGGTCTTAGGCATTTACAGCACAGATCTCCTGTGTGGGCTGGCTTTCACTGCAAGATCTAAATGGCTTCTGCTTTCTCTGCTTCTGTTTTGTTTCTAGGACTTTTGGAGATGTTTGTAAAGCACTCGACACTGCCACAGGAAGACAGGTAAATGTCAACAGCCACTGCAGACTCTGCTGCACTCGAGGGCTTTTCCCTCTGGTGTGAGCTGTGGCTGGAGCTTTGGGCAGAGCTGTGCTGAAAAGGCACAAGAAGCACAGACTGCTGCCAGCCCGCGAAACACATTTGGGACTTTGTCCTCCTCAGCTGCCGGAAGGAAGGCACGGAGGGCAGCGGTTCCTTTCAGAGAAGGACACGCTCACTCGCTCTCCATTGCTAAAACAAAGGTGGTGCCTTAGAGCACCTCACTGCTCTTTGGGGCTACAGCTTCAGAGTCCTGAATTCTCATTTCTGGCTGCCAGCAAATGCATCTGAAAGTTACTGGTAGTTCCTTAGCCACCTGCAGAGCTGCACTTGGGAACTGCACATAGGGAGAGATTGGCAAGGCGTCCTTAAAAGCCCTAAGCCCTGCCCATAGCCCAAGATGTATCCACAGAGTATTAAGGCATGGATTACTTCTTCTAAATCCCAAACAAAGCAGCAGAGATTGTGGTCAGAGCTTTGTGGGTGATAGTTGAGACACCACTGTTACCAAATGGTCAAGGCAAAATGTCAGTGGCCCCATATGTCCTGTAACTGGCCCATAAGAGAGCAAAGAAATGGGCTGTTGGAATGTCAGTTCCCATTCTGATGTCTAATCACAAGGGAGTTGGCACAGTTTGGCTGTGTCATTCCCAAATCACTCTCTCCATGTGAGAAATTGTTCTCATGCCACCAGCTTTTACTGTTACTGACTTTCAACATCATTTTAGGTGGCCATAAAGAAAATAAAACTTCAAGGACTGATCCGAAAGGAAGGAACCTTTAATAAACTTACGGTCATGAAAATTAATAAGCACCGAAACATTGTGAATTATTTAAAGAGGTGAGTGGTTGTTATTTTATCCCAGCAATGTTTGTTTACATGCTGCAAGCACGCAAGATTAAAAACCCACTTTGGTCGCTGGCAGAAAATAGAGCTGATAATTATTGGTTAATTATTATTTCTCTACTTATCGCCAGTGGATGGGAAGAGAGTGCATTTTGTCTGCATTAATCCACCCTGACAAACGCAGTTTGAAAATTTTTCAAAAACCTGGATCAGCCCTATTTTACTAATTCAATACCCTCAAAGTTCACTGCCTCCACTTTGTTTTGAGGCTTGATTTTTTCAAATTTTTCTCAGCACCTTTTAAGTTCTGATAAACCATCCTAGACAAGATTTCCCTTGGATTGTTATGCCTTTTCCATTACTGTGTATGCCAGGACGAATAGGTGTTTATTTCCAGAAACACCATGTGCAACAGGTTTTTTATCTGGGCTGTTACTAAACTGCACTTTTCACTTGTTGCCCATCTAAGACGTCTCCTTTTCCACAGCTGTGCCTTTCTCCTTGAGACTGCGCAGATTGCAAACAATGCACAGCCAAGAGGGAATGTCTATTCCTTTTATTCTGTCCTCATCACAAAGGCACCTAGAAACAACCGTTGCTGTTTCCAAACCGCAACCTAGCCATGCATGTTTATCTCCACACCCTTGTTTCTTTCTTTCAGCTACATTGTGGATAGGCAGCTCTGGATGATTATGGAGTACATGGATGGAGGCACTCTGAGCGACATCATCAATGAGACTTACGTGTCTGAAGGACAGATTGCAACCATCAGTCGGGAGGTCAGGGATCCCACCTGTGCTTCCAAGGGCTAGGGCAGGATTGTCTGGGAAACAAGGGCTTGGAACTGGAGTGATTTCCTGTGCCAAGCTTTGTTTCTGTGTTGCTGGTATGCTATGGGCAAGCAAAAGCATCTCAGGGGAAATGCCTGCCACTGCCCCTGCACTCAGTGTACTCTGTTCCCATACTCTTACCTTCTTCTGTTGTATTCTCACTCTTTCTCTTGTATTTGTATTTGCTGTTCTCCACCTTGCCTCTCTAAACATTTATCTCAAGGCTTTCGGCATTGCATTTCTTGCCTGTAAAAGCAAAGGTGCTGGTGGCAGGATTTGAAACTAATGGCAAAGAAAGAGACTCATTTCTCACAGTCCTTAACTGAAAAGGATTGTACTCAGACAAAACAGTGTTTGCTTCAGGAAGGTGACTGATGTGATACTTCCAAGTCTGTGCTGATGCCAGCAAGAAAACCTTTGTCATGCAGCCTCCCACCCAAAAGTGATCTGCTCCATACCAGAGGGAGGGACTTTTTCTTTCTTGGCAAACCCTTGTTTGGAGACAGCACGTCCACTGCAGCAGGAGTCATCCTGACTGGTTTGCAGGGGACAGCCTACAACAGCAGGTGCTGTTGCTCTTTCAAAAGCTGACATGCCTTTCCTTAGAAAGGTCCTGCTCTGCAAGTGTTGGAGAAGCAAGCTCTTCCTCTCAGTGGCACTGTGTTCTGCCATTACTCCCCATCCACCTGGAGAGGGAATCTTTTAGAGCTGTTTTCTTTCTTGTGTGATGAAATCACATCACTCATTTTTGCCCTCTTGTTTCTGTTTTCTCTCTCAGTGCCTACAAGGATTGGATTTTCTTCACTTGAACAACGTGATCCACCGAGATCTGAAGAGCTGCAACATCCTTTTCAAAACCGACGGCTCTGTCAAGCTGGGTCAGTATATTCTTAGTCAGGTGCAGCATTCTCGGGATGTGGGTGTGGGGCTGCTTGGAGTGACAGCCAGCTCCCCAAAAATGGTGCTGGTGGCAGTGCAGGGACACCCTCTGTGAGCTGATGACATGGTTGCAACATGCACAGACGTATGACAAGAAACCACAAGAAGTCAAGAGTGGTGTTGGTCTGTGTGTGTCCCCTTCCAGAGGAAGGGAGTTACAAGTCTAAAGCTTTAGGAAAATAAAGGTCACTGCTGAAGGTGGTGTAAAAAATGAGGGGGTTTTTTGAAGTGGCCAATTCCATATTTTCTTGGCTAAAGGCCTGAGGAAATAGAGCAGAGACTGATTTTCAACAGATGACACAGTGCATTCTTAGACTGAGAGTGGGGAATTTTTTGCTTGGTTTCCTAATTGGAGCTGGCTTTCATGGTTTGTTGTTTTCTCCACAGCTGACTTTGACCTCTTTGCTCAGCTCACCCCTGAGCAGAGTAGACAGAGCTCTGGGGCCAGCACTTCTGGGTGGATAGCACCTGAAGTGGTGACAGGTCAACCATATGGCCCCAAAGTGGACATATGGTCTTTGGGAATCGTGGCCATTGAAATGGTGGAACGAGAAGTTCGTTACTGGAATGAAACTTCTGTCTTGGTAAGGTGCAAATACTCACTGATCCAACTGTCTTTCTCACCTGTCCCATGTTCTGTGTCCCATTGGACAAAATCCCATTGCCATCTGCTGGCACCACTTCCACCAAGGTCCCCTTCTAAAAATGTCCCTGCAGCACATCAGCATCTGCTGTAGCTTTGGTTGCATCAGAAAGGGAAGTGGCAGTTCAGAAACCTAACCAGTTCAGAAACCTGCCATTTTGGCCTCCAGCCATGCCTGACATTTCTCATTTGCTTTTTGAACCCTGTTGGAGCTCTGTCTCTGAAGGACAGGAATTTTTCAGTGGAACGGTTGGATATGTGATAAATATCCTTCAAAATGGAGGTTGAGTCTTCCCAGTTTCAGTTTTATAGAAAAAGAAAAAGCGACAGAGAAACAACCAGCAAAGCAATGCCCAAGTAGTTCTGCTTTCTTTTTCTTTTTGAACCACAGCACATCAATCTTCCTCCATCCTGAAGCATCTTTTCCAATCCTGTGGGTCTTATAAACTTCCAGGTTTTCAAGTCATCTGTACATTGTTCAGTCATGTGTGTGGATGGCCTGGATAAGTTCAGGATGCATTTTTCTCTGACTGCAGTTAGAATTGTATGCCAAACTCATGGCTGTTTCTTGGTACTGTAACAAGTTAATGAGCTTGCAGGCAGGTGCCTGGGCTGGGATCCAGCGTGGGCAGTTGACACCAGTGCTGTGTTTCTTTACCACAGGAGCAGGGCCATCCCTGGCCTGCATAGTTCTAATGACAGTGAGGACTCCAGCTCCCCACTATGGCCAGTGGCTGAGCTTAGCTGCAGAGGGTCAGGATAAAACTCCCTTTGTGACCTCTGGTGGTGTGGGAAAAGGAAAGAAAGCTGTCCTAATTATTTATACTCAAGGGGAGTGTGTTTGTTGTTTTAGGCTTGGAAATTTTCCTCTGGGTTAAGGAGGATAATAACAAAGCCTCTTTGGTCACCATCTATTTCAGTGCCGCCAGCACAGAGCTGTTAGCATTGTGATGGGCACCTTTATGGAGACCAGGCCGCAGCCTGGGGTCATGGAGACCCTGCCAAACCTCCCATTTCTTACCTGACACTTTCTGCTAATGGGCACACCTTTGATGCATTGACTTGAATATCCAAATGAGCAGAGGGTGACCATAGGGATGACAGTTCTCCTTCAGATTTGACCATGAAAAGGTTTCCTTTTGTCACATAAAGAAGCTAAAACTTGGAGCCGAGAGACAGAGCTGCAGGTGGCTCCTGTGCACCCAGCAGGCATTTTCATCTCAATATATTTGTGCATGCATTTTAATGTGTCTGTGTTGAATATGAGATTCTAAATGTTTGTTTCCTTACCTGAGGAATACCTGGTGGATTTCCTTTCTTTCCTTCAATTACCACTGTTTTCTAGAAGAGGACAAGAATCTCGATGAGTTTTGTTTTATGGCAGCTGTGCTTAAGGGACCAACAAGCACTGCAGAGATACTTTTCATGTACTAATCCTTTGAAAAAATAGAGTTAGTATAGCAAAGTCCCTCTTCCAAAAAGCCTCTCAAGCTGGTGTGAATCTTCAGGGAAGGAAATGTGGTTTTGGTCATCTGGTTCCCACTAACTAGGTCAGTCAATGAAATCAGCTGCCAAGGCAAGATGTGCTGAATATTGGAAAAGCTGTGGCTGCATTGGGGTTTGGGGTTTTTGGTTGTTAAAGGAAAGTCATCTCTGGGTATCTGCCAGGGCAGAAACTGCCACTGCAGAGTGGGGCTTAATCAATGGGATCTGGGAGAGCAGTTGCAGATGTGAAAGGAGCAGGTAGAGCCTCATATTTCCTTTTTCCCCAGCCTAAACTCTTGATAGCCAGGGGAGAGAGACCACGTCTGCAGCAGCCCAACCGATTCTCGCCTTGCCTGCACGACTTCCTGAGCTGCTGCCTGCATACCGATGAGGAGAGGCGCTGGTCTGCCAAGGAGCTCCTAGAGGTAAAATGTGAAGGGGTTGCAGGTGAAACAGGGTCTGAGGGATGGGCTCCCCCACCACTGAAGTCCAAGGTATCAGATGAGCCCCCTTCGTCCTCACCTCCAATTTTGGTGCTATTCAAATTAAAACAGTAAAGAATCCTGGACTGGGCTGGGCTGGCAGGACCCTGTAAAGGTTCTCTGCTGCAAGTGTCCTGCAATGAGCAGGGACATCTTTAAAGAGATCAGGTTGCTCAGAGCCCCTTCCCACCTGCCCTGGAATGGTTGCCCCATCCCTGCCCAGGGATAGGGCACCTACCAGCTCTAAGGGCAACCTGTGCCAGGGTTGCACCATGCTCCAAGTAAAGGAGGTCTTCCTTAGACCTAATCTGACTTGATCCCCATTATATATTATAAATATATCCCATTTCCTATTGCAACTGACCCTCTTAAAAAAGGTGTCTCTTACTTCCTGAGAATCCCCTTTGAAATGCTGGAACATAGCAATGAATTCTCCCTGGGGCCTGTTCTTCTCCAGGCTGAATAACTCCAGGTCTCTCAGAGGAGAGGTGCTCTGTCCTCTGACTGTTTCTGTTGCCCTCTTTTGTAATTTGGTGGGGTGTTCAGTTTTATCTAATGGCAAAAGAATTGAAGCAGAGCAATGCAGGGTACAGAGACATGAAACTGGTGGTGGAGGAACCCAAGGAAGCCAGTCCCAGCTGAGCAGTCAGAGATTTGGCTGTGGGCAGGAGGGGCTGTGGGGGGCTCACTGTGAGCCTCTGAGGAGCCCTGGTTTGTGCCCCCCAGCCCACCCTTAGAAGTTTCTGCCACGCAAACAGGGACAGCTGGGAGGGACTTGTCCCAGCCCCATCTGCTGCCTGGCACGCTCAACCAGACAGGAACTGTGCCAGGGTTACTGCCAGGTTGTGTGACAGAGAGAGAACTGCAGGGCCCAGTGCCACTGGGAAGGAAGGTGCCATCCAGTACAGGAGGGGCAGGGCATGGAAGGGTAGACACTGCTCTGTCTCTCTGTGGGAATTAGCACAGTGCCTGTCTTTCAAAGACAGGGACCAATGTAAGGCTTTGGGGTTTCCTGAAAAGAAAAAACTCCAAGGACAGAAAGCAACATTTCTAGAGCACTGGCAGGGCAAAAATCTCAGCAAGATGAAGACACCTCGATAAATGGATGAGTGGGATTCTGGGCCAGGTTTGCCTATGATGGCAAGGTCCTGCACATAAAGATGGAGGTGCAGATGGTCCCATTGGTCCTCTTCCTGCATCCTTCTAAGTGCCAGAGGAATCCTGTGAAGCACTGATCTTGGAAAGTCATGGTTCATTGTTTTTTGTTGATTTGGTTTTTTTCCCTTTGGGCAGCATCCATTTGTAACATTTGCTGAGCCTGCCTCCAGCCTGGTGCCACTGATTGTTTCAGTGAAGAAGAGGAAGGAGACAAGAATGTGACAATCACAGCAGGACCATTTATTCCTCAACCAGTTTAGAGTAGGATTGTAGGTTAGGACTAGGATTAGGATTAGGATTAGGATTAGGATTAGGATCAGGATCAGGATCAGGATCAGGATTAGGATTAGGATTAGGATTAGGATTAGGATCAGGATTAGGATTCAGGTTAGGATTAGGGTTAGAGTAGGATTGTCTAATAGGACTGCAGAGTAGGATTGGAAATGAATAAAGTTTCTGAAACCACAACTCACCTTGAAGATTCCCTTCCTTCTCATGCTGTGAATAAGCTCGAGAATTCCTTCTGAATTGTCTGTTGTTTCTTAAAGGTGGAAAGTGACACTTTTTTTTTGGCATGGTGTGAAAGTGGGAAAGGATCTTCTTCATTCATCCTCTCCAGAGCACACTGCCTTTGGAATATGTCCCACTGGTCTGGTTTTGGCCAGCTTTGGTACTTCTGTTTGAGGCAGAAGGGGCAATGGCGTTTGCACGCAAAACCAAAGGAAGAATGGGACAGCCCAAACATCCTATGCAGATGCAGGCATTGAGTTGTGACTGGAGAGCACTGGGGCTCCTGCTACTTGCATTTGTATCCTGAAATGCAATCTCTTTGGCTGGAGGCGAGCCTTGCTCAAGTGAGAAAGCAGAAAGATCAGAGAGGGTGCTCGGGAAGGTCTCCTGTGGTGCAGAGCTGTCAGCGCCTGTGAGGTGAGAGCGGGCCCGGCCTTGGCCGGGGTGGAGCCCCAGCAGAGCCCCGGCAGAGGCCGGAGCAGCCTGAGCCCCGGCAAAGGCAGGCTGGAAGGAGGCCCTTGGAGCTGCAAGAGGCAGCAGCCGGGCCCTGGGTGCCTGTTCCTGGCAGCGGGTGAATCCTCCACTCTCAGAGCCCAGGTGGCAGCTGGCTGCTGCCGAGGGGAAGCGCAGCCGTGCTGGGCACAGCCCAGCCTGGAGGCATTGGCCGTCTGGAGTGTGCCCAGGAGCAGGGAAAGGCCAAGGGCAGCCGAGGGCCGCTGGGCTGGCTGAGGATTCCTCCTCTTCTGCCGGTGCCCTGCAACTCCTGGCAAAGGCCAGCAGTGTGTGCAGCACTCTGGGCACCGGGGCAGGGAGCCGGACTGCTCGGCAGGCTGGAGCACAGGGCAGCCTCCTTCAGGCCCGGCTCTTGTGCCAGGGGAAGCGAGGCCAGAGTGAGGCAGGGACAGCTTGGCAGGGCACATCTGCAGGAGCCAGCGCCTCACGCAGCTCTGGGAGGAAGCGCCTGCAATCCTGCAGTTCTGCACTGAGCCAGAGCAAAGGCGTGAGATGCAGAGTGTTTGGCAGAAATATTCAGGCCCACCAGGCCAGCCTGCTTTGTGCTCTCTGGCGCACAGCAAGCGCTGTGCAATGGAGCTCTGAGCTGCTGGGAGAGAGGCAGTCGGGGATGTGCCTGAGGGTTTTGATTGAGTAGTGAACTGATTTGGAAGGGAGGAGAATAATTTATAATTTCAGTAGTCAATCTGTGTTTTCTTTATTCCTTTCTGAAAGACAGATACAACGTGGCTTCATTAAGCAAAAGCACAGCCCTTTTTTTTTTTTGGCTGCATTTTAGTATGGCAACTCAGGCAAGCCCTTTAAAAAAACAGCAACTGAAGCAATTCCCACCCAGTGAGCAAAAAAACACCCCCCCCCCCCCCATCTTTCTATTGTCATTGATCTTGACATTTTGTGCTGGTCCTGCAAAGGACGAAGCAGCCTTTAAGGTCTGAAGCACCTTCTTGTCTTGCCAGCTCGGACATAGATGCTTGAGCAATTGTGGAATCAAGCTATGAGCTTGTTTGCTTTTGGCTTCTCGTTTTGTTGCAGCCCCTCTATGCAAATAACCCTGCAAGCTGACTGAGTCTTGCTCACTCTGTCCTCCTCTCTGGCAGAGGCAGCAGATTGAAGTCTCTTCTACTGGAAAGGGAACCTATTTGCAACGGTGTAGTGATCCCAAAGTCCATACAGTACTGCACTAAAGGATTAGGCCTTTCACTCTTCAAAAACTTGTTACTGCTCCTGCCTAAGGTGGTTCTACTGAGTATCAGCCAGGGCTCTCACCTCTATCGCAGGGCTGTTCTCAGTAATCATCGCTCAGCTGTCTCTCACTGACATATTGCTGACTGAAGACCTGTCTCTTCCATATCACCTATAAAAAGACCTTACCTTAGATTCTCAAATTTAGCATGCATGCGTGTGTGGAAAAAAAAAAAAAACAAACACAAACCTTTAGGAAAATCAAGACATTAAAGCAGATTTCATTTATCAAACCCTCAGTAACTGCATTAAAATGTGGGTCTATAAGCATTTCTTCAAAATTTTCTTAATCATAGCTCCAGAGTAATTTTTGAGAGAAAAGTATGCTGCCCCTTACAAGTCCAGATTACTTGGCAAGGCGTAATTAGTCATTCATTAAGCATTCCAGCAGTTGCATAGCATTTTATTCTGATAACTGATCCCTGGATATTGCAACCAGCTTCTGATTTGTGTCTGCCCACTTCTTTTCCATGTTCTTTTCCAAGAGCAATAGTATCCTTGTGAGTGCATCTGAACACATTTGACCTCACCTATTGCCTAACACCTCATCTATTGCCTATATTCTCCCACGGAAGATTCCTTGCTATTTTTTCCTCTGCCACCAATGGGGATCTGCAGTCCCTGCCCGGCACTGTTGTGGGGTTGTCAAGGCAGAGGCGATGCTCTGGTGCACCTGGCGCAGGTGAGCCTCCGGCCTGGGCAGGGACCAATGCTCCGAGCTGCCGCGGATCCGGCGGCGAAGCCGAGCGGTGCCGTGGCCTGGCTGGGAAGCCGAGCGGCGCCCGTGGCGCTGCCTCGCCGGGCAGGGCTGTGCTCTCAGCGCCGCCGGGGCTGCCGAGCCGCGCTTTCCATGCGCCTTCGGCTCCGGAGCCAGCCCCGCAGCCGCGCTCTCCCGAACCGCACTGACCCGCGCCCATTTCTTGGCCTGGCTGCAGGACTCCATGATTCCCGGCTCTCCGGGTTCCCGGTCCGCCTGCAGGAGCCTCTGCTCCCGGACTCCTGCCGCTGGGCTCTCCCACGTCTTTCCCCTCTCTCTCAGGCCCTCTCCACTCTACTCCAGATCTCCCCCTTCTTCTCAGGTTCTCCCCCGTCTCCTGGGTTCACCCTCCTCTCTCGGCTTTTCCCCAGTTCCGAGCTACCCCTTGCCCCAAGCTCCTCCCTTTCCCGGGCTGTAGCCAGCGCTTTTATTCGTCTCCCTGGATCTCCCCTTCTCTCGATTACTCCTCCCTCTTCCAGGATCTCCCCCCTCTCCCAGGGCTCTCTCCTCTTTCCTCGGCTCTACCCTCTTGGAAGGCTACCCACCCTTTCCCAGGGATCTCACCCCGCCTCTCCCGTGATCTCCCCTACTCCAGGGTTCGTCCCCCTCGCTTGGGATTTACCCCCTCCTCCCAGCATCTCTCCCCTCTCCCGCTCACTCCTCCCTCTGCCAGGTCTCTCTCCCCTCTGCAGTATGTCCGCCTGTTCCCGCAGCGCCACATCCCCTCGGCCGGGCCGCTCCGGGGCCGGGCCGGGGCCGCCGGGGCCGCGTCAGCTCCGCCCCGCGGGAGGAGCCGCGACAGCGCCCGGAGCTGTTCCTGGGGAGGGGCTGCGGCATGGGGGAGCTCCTCCGGGCTCGCTCCGGACAGAAGGAGCTCCGACATGTGCTCGCTTTGTACCTTCAAGGCTGCCGAATGCCTTGCAGGGAAGCTGGAGTGCCCGGGCTATTCCAGTCACTTCTTGTCCTCAGCTCAGCAGTGTTATAAATGATCAATAGACGGCCAAATTATCAAAAATACAAAAAGATTCATCTTTTTCTGTGACCAAAATACGGTCCTCAAAACCACCACCGCCAAAGAGACAGCGTCAAGCCCGGGATCGGCGCTGGGTGAACCTGGATCCGACCTGTATCGCATCGGACCCCTCCTCGTTCACGAGAGCTGCTTCTTGCAGGGATGTTTTATACGGTTTATTATGCCTGAGGTGAAGGAGTCCCAGTTTCTTTTGTAACTCTTCATAGTTGGTTCTTTCACTGTGCAGAGCTGGACAATCGCCGTTTATTATGCCTGAGGCAAAGGAGTCCAAGTTTCTTTTGTAACTCTTCGTAGTTGGTTCTTTCACTGTGCAGAGCTGGACAATCGCCGTTTCCTGGTTGATAGCCAGCGTTGATGGAATCCGAGAAGTCGCATATTCACATGTATCTTTCTGGAGACTTTGGCCATCTTGATCGATGTTATCAACAGGGCGGTGATCGCTCTTAGGCGTCTTCCGATGACTCGGGATAATGGTGATCATCATGCTGGGTGTGTCTATGAATAAGCTTAGTGCCGATTGTTCTCCCGCCGCCTTCAGGAATTTCGGAATTTGAATAGACGTCTGCCTGTGGTCAGAGATTCGTTTGGATTTCACAATCATTATAAAATACATTCTTTTATAGCATGAATGATTTCTACCATGTATTACAGCAGGAAGCTGGTTCCAAGCATGGGTGTGAGGGATGTGTGTGCAGTTTGTGTCCTTGCGTCACTGTGTGTTGGAGTTTGATGTGTTCACTCTGGTGGTAAATTCTTGGGTATAATGATTACGAGCCTGGATTTCCCCAGGCTTTTAAGTGAAGAACACTTGGAGACATTTTTCTGTACAGTTCCTAGAAAACAGGTATATTTTCCATGGAGGTTCTGTCATATTTTGATTTGTCTCGGAGGAACTTGTGGGTTTATTTGCTGCTGGATTAGTTGCTGAATATGAATAATTTTGAGTAACTAGAAGAAAATACTACCTTGTGAAAAAGGATGCTCACTTTTAGAATTTCAGAGGTTTATTATAAAATACAACAAGACTGAATAAAGAAAAATTGCACCAGTGAAAGCACGGAATCAAACTGCCACGTGCTTGTTTACAAAGTGGCTGCTCCGCCTTTTATACCTCTGTGGTTACATCACTAACCCTGGCCCTTCCCCCTTCCCTCGCCCCTTCCCTGTCTGTCAACTCTTCTTTACCATCCGTTGGTAGAGGCTACTTTCTTGCACCTTGATTGTAGGTGAGGTGGCATCACAGCCGTGCCTGCTAGCAACAAGCTTTTCCCATCAGGTGCAAGGGGCACAGTGTACTCATCCTCTCTTTGAAGCAAAGTAGAAATTTTCCAGGGTAGAAATCCATTTTGATTTAGGTGAAATGTACATTTTTGAGTTGAATCTGTGGTTAGAAAACATAGCTATCTAGCTTGACTGCAAAACCTAGGCTCAGAGAAACTGCTTCAATGAAGGACAGAGATAAGGCGGTGGGGGGGGAGGGAGACAGAGACTGATAGAGAGAGACAAGAGAGACTGATGTGAGAGCAGGTCAACCTGACCTAGGAATTCTTTCTGATGAAGAAGAACTAGCGGCAAATGTCATGCGAAATTTGTAAAAATGAATATGTATGAACCTATTGTGAAATTATATGCATATGTATCTGAGAGGGGGATAAAAAGGATCTGGAGTTCCCAGAGGTACACGTCATTTTGAGGGGAACGATTCCCACATGTATCCAGTGCTGTAATAAACATACCGGCTTTACAACTTTCACAAAAGTTGTGGAGTTTTGAGTATCTCGGCAAAACATTCTGGAGACCCAGATGGGACCATCTCTGTCCCCACAGGGGCAGAAGGGATAGGTGGACCTCCAAGGCACACCCCGGGATTTTCCCGGAGGAGCTCCGCTCATCTCGGCTTGCCTCCTGCAAAGACAAACAAGGAGCTGCTGGTGTGCGGAGGATACGGTATGTATATCACCTTCACAAGTCTTTTGCAGCCAAGGCAGTCTGGTGGTGACAATACTGAGGGGGGAAGGGGACTACAAGTAGAGCAAAGGATGTCTAAACAAGATTACGAGATTACGATAACATAACTACATATCAATAAACTTATTTTAACATATATACAATTTTCATCCCTTAATTATGAAAGCAAATCCATCACATTACGTATCTATAACACTGAAACGTCAAGCATTTTTTGTTGCGAGGTAGTAGTGGCTTTCCAAAGTGTTGTTTGGGTTAATTAATTCTATGCTATGGGATTTAGTTTTGTTTTGTTTTGGGACTTTTCTTTCACAATGGTTTATGAATAGCTAGCATAGTTTTAAATAGGAGGCTCCCATTGTGGTACTTCAAAATAGGAAAGATTCTAGGAAATAATGGAAGCTAGAGTTTTTCTTGTAGTAGTGTAAAAATGTATTTAGTGATATAGTTGATCACTTCTATGTATAAATATTCAATAACTAAAGCATTAAGAATGAAATATTGTAGGTGTATAGGCAAACTAGTCTTAAAAAGATTTTCTGTGTCCTGGTGCTGATGCTTCAAGGATCCCTATTGCTTGCTTCCAATTATTACTGTTTCCAGTTTGGGGTTGCTTTTTTATTGTAACAGTGCTATTACTGTTGAATCTCAGCATTTGAATAAAATCTGTTGTCGCAGATATCTTTTCATTAAAATCCTTTCATTAGGATTTTTCCTGCTGACGCTAAGAAGTTTCAGCTAAAAAATGTAAACAATGGTTATCTGCTGCTGTGGAATGTAACAGGTGGATCCATGATTGGTCTCCTGTGGATGTTGGGATTTACTGAACACTCATGGCAGAGCTGGGTCTCACTTTCTGCTCGGACACAGACCTTTGTTATTGATTCCTTTTCTACTCTTAGCTTAGCTAGCTTCTGAGAACTTTTCCTTCTATTCCTTTTAGCATAGTAATAATGTAATATATATCATAAAATAATAAATCAAGCCTTCTGAACATGAGGTCAACATTCTCGCCTCTCTCTTCATCCTGCAACCCTTGCAAGCCCTGAGACAATCTGTATGCAATGATCTTTGTGTTTTAGGCTGTAGCAGATCTGAGTCACTGCCATCAGGATTGAATTGGTCTTGTGAACGGTGGTGTGAAAATGTTTAAGGACAGTCTCTGACACAAAGAGCTGCATTGCTTGCTGTTCTAAGTCCCATCCTTAAATAGTTGATGTGATCCTGTGCCGTCTCCTAACAATCCCAGTATAATATAGTGCTGGCTTACAGATGAATCCTGTGAAAAATGAATTAGACATCTCTTTCAAGAGGTGCTCCTAAACAAGACGTTTGTAGTCTGTACTTTGGCAAGATCTATGGACAATAGTTTTTTGGGTAGTGGGTAAATGGTGTTCTGCTGGTGAATCACAGGCATCCTGAACAGACCATCAGTGTGGTGTGAGCTTGCTGGATCAACATCTGCCTCAGATTCATTTGTCATTTAATTATTGGCATTTTGTAGCATTTTTCCCTGTCACATTAAAATATCCCCATGGACAAGGTTCTGCATTAAGGCTGAAGGAGATGGGGATTTGGCTCAAAATCTTTGCAGTGTTTCACTTTCTGTTCTAAGTCAAAACTTGGTTCTGTGGCACTTGAAACAAAGTTTTTAAGAAGCAGCCTCTAACCAATCTGGCTGTAAGCAATTCCTTTTCCATGTCACTGCCCCTTATGCAGTAGGATCTGCATTGTCACTGTAAACCCTGAATATTTTGCCTGAATGTCAGTAAAGTCAGGAACGAGAAGAAAACTATTACAGTTCTCAGTTCATATATATATTTGAACATTGTATTTCTGCCTCTTCTAAGGTACATAGTCATTCATGGGAATACAGGTTATGAAAAATGTGTATTTTATGATTGGCTTTTCACAAATATTAAAATGAATTATTATATGTGTTATGTTAGAAAGTTATGCTGTATTAATTTTCTTAAGTAGTGTGTTAAATATTGTTTTATGTTATAACATAATGTTAAAATAGAAAGTATGCTATGTAAGATAGTTTTTTTTAAGAGAAGAATGAAGTACTTGCACAGAGATAGCAGCTACAAGACGCCTAAATCTTTCAGAGAAAAAAAATTATTACTCCCTAATCAAAAGAAACTAACTTCTTACTACCTCACTCAGGCCTGAAGACACCATCAAGATTAAGTTAACATTAACCAGACAGAATCCTTTGTTTAAATAAAAGTTATGCTTCATATATAAAATATATGAATATACAACAAACTATTACTTTTAAGAGTTAATCCTCTGTTAATGTCAAGTGTCCTTTTTGAAGCTTGTTTTGCCCAGAAAAAGGTACCCAGACGGTCCATAACTCTTTGTTTTTATTGTCTCATATTGTCCTAATGCTAATTGTCCAAATTTTTATTACTCTAATTTTATTGCTATTTTTATAACCATTTTATTACTAATAAACTTTTAAAATTTTAAAAACAAGTGATTAGCATTTTTCACAAGGTTAAACCCAAGAAACCAACACTGAAATACTGAGTGTGAAATGCATAAGAATGTTAATGTATGATGTTGTTCTGCCTTTGCAGTATGTGCTTCTAAACCAACATTTTCCTTCTGAATAAAGTTATTTTTGTTGGTGGTGGCAGTGTTGATTAAGTTCCTGTCTAGTAAGTTAATTCCTCTTAAGAATTTAACATTCGTATCTGTTGTATATCCTAATCTAGATGAAGAAAAGTGGACTGCCATTGCTTTTTTGAGATTTTTTTTTTTTTTTTTTGTGAAATGTACCTGCCCATTTGACTTCTGGAGCTTGGTTGGAGCTGATTCGAAGGCAAATACTCATTTCCCCAGCAAAGCTGGCATTTAATACTGAAATCTGTCCTTAGCAGGAAGGTAACCAAATAAAGGCTGAAGGCTGGAATTCCTTAGAAAAAGTGAAGACACTTAAAAGGTGGGGTGTGAGTGTGATAAAAGTTGTGTATGTCAGTGCAAACAGACTTCTGAACTCTCACCTTTCCTCTGGCTGTCCAATAATCTGATTTTCATCATTCTTCCAACTGATATGGGATTGTTAGCCACTTGCTGGAAGAATGTGCTGCCAGGTCTGGCAGATCTCTGGAAGGTTTTGCTTCAGGTCTATGAAGGAAAAATAAAGTCTTAATTCTTTGGCACTGCAGCTGCACATGGAACAGCCAGCACTAGAGTGTATTCCACATCACTACTTTCATGATATACTTTTTCATGATACAGCTATGCAAACCATGGTAGGATAACTTAAAATAGCATATGAGCTAATGAACTTGGGCAAGTGCTGAGGGGCTTCTTTGTGAGCTACAGACTTGAACAATAACACTGCCCCAACTGAGAGTTTTGGAGGGTCTTTTTCTACTTCACTTTGAGTCACTGGGACAAATTTTGCAGCCCTGGTTGTTTGCTCTGGTTGTAAGTGACCTAATTATGGAGAGATCATGTTAATCTCCTTTCTCACTTAGACCATGCAGATTCCAAGTAGTATTTAGCTGAAAAGGAATGTCTCTCCATTATATTGTCTTCAATTGTGAGTGACCTGGAAGCAAAATTCAACTGTAGTTTTTTCCATAAGGTGATTCAGCTATGCACATTCTCTCAGCCACTGTTTTCTTTCTTTTCTTCTTTCTTCAGATCCTCACAAAATCTGTACTGTGTTGCAAGTTGGTGCTTATGTGCCTTCCTCGCTAAGCATCCCTCTATTACCCCTACTGGGTGAATATTGCCCTCCTTGGGGCATTCCTTGACCAGGGAGATCTCCTCCATGCTCGCAAAATCAAACCAACCATTTCTATTTACACAATTATGTTCTACATAATTGTATTTTTTTATACAATGGAGCAAGAACTCTAAGCCTACTGATGCCAATAGCCAAAGCAAAAGTATGGACACCTCTAAAAAAGAATGAAGCAGGGGCTACCCTTTATTTGCCAGTGGGCATCACAAAGATCCACAGGAAGAAGGAATGTCTGATATGCAAAAATTGCAAGCCAAATGCTCCGCCTCTACCTTTGTGAAGCATCTAAGACAGGCAGACCTGAAGCTTTGACGTGGGGAGAGCCATGTTGGCAAATGTACTTCTGGAAATGAAGCACTCTCAGCAAAGCTGTTCTTACAAGTTGTATTGAATATTCTGTGACTATTGATATTACAGCCATGCTCTGTGTCTAAAATCAGGGACTGCCAACTATGGAGAAGGTCGTGTGAGCCCTATTTATTACCATAGGCAGCTTCTTCCAAGTAATTTAATTGGCAAACAAAGCTCGGAAGGACTTTTTCAACCCCACACAGCTGGTGTTCTCTGGCTTTTTAAAGATCTGCTTGTGGGGGTGTGGCAGAAGCTGCCAAGACCACCGTCTTGCCAAAAGCATCTCCTTTAGGAAAGGGATAGACACCAGACACTCGCACTACATGTGGTATCTTGAAGGACAATGGCTAAGGAACAGGTGGGAGGGGTTCTTTCTTTGGAGTTCCAGTGGTGGTTTATTGGCCAACACACTGAAGAGGTTCAGGGACAAAAGAACCAAGAACAAAGGAGGGTTTAGGGTTTTATATAGGACAAGAGAGGCAGAGTATCAGATCTCTGGGCCAATGGGTAGAGGGAAGAGAGGTGGTACAAAGGTGGGGTTGCAAAGGGACAAGATACTGGAATTCAGGGGAGGAGCTGTAAGGAATGGGGACCAATAGGAAAAGCAGGGGCATGAAGCATTCTAGAACTGGGGAGGAGAACAGAGATGATGTGACTGGGGTCATCAACATGTAATGCCAGTGAACTATGAGAGAGCATCTTTTGGTCTCACTCTGACCTAAAGGGGCGTCTCCTTCCAAGGCATCCCTGCCTTCACATCTCCGTCTGTGTCCTGGGATGCAACATCTGCTTATCACAAGGGTCAAAATTCTGCTTTTTTGCAGGACTTAAAGAAACTTGTACTGCCTCCACACACCCTGTATCATCAAGGGAACAACCAGACCACTTCATTCAAGTAAAATAGCAGTTAACTCTTGCCACCCTACAATGAGAAGCAGTCAGTAGCTCTTTCCTGTGTTGAAAGTGTGTGGAAGACCACACTTTGAAAAGCCAGTGTCCATGAAAGAGAGAGCAGTTCTGCAACTTTTTTCAAGTAAAGGGAGAGAGTTTACCCCATGACATTACCCCATGGGATCTCTCTTGAGGTTTTGGAGGATGTAGCCTCCTTTTATCCTAAACTTCTGGCTGCATGTTGGCTTCTTCATTTCCCCAGTGGCTGAGGTACTGGTAAGGTGCAACCTTCCTGAACTGCCAGCCACATATTGCCATGTTTGTGGGTGGCTGAGATCCAACAAGAGAAAAACTCCCCTGGAGGGCCAACCCTTGAGCCACTAACATTTGGTTAGGGTGAGCAAATACTGCCCGCAGAGGCCTTTGCAACTTTATGTTGATCCCCCATTACTCATTGGCCTTTCCCTTTGTGCTCTGGACCCAAGCCCTTACCCCATTGGTTACCAGTTTTGTCCCACGTCCTCAGCTTCCCTATATAATCCCGTTTTTCCTTGGTTCGGAGAGCTTCTGTCCACCAAAACAGGGTTCCCTTCACAGAGGGCCCTGCTCTTCTTAATAAGGGCTACTACTCTGTGAACACCATACAGAGCTCTTGTGTCTTTCTCTGTGTCACCCAGAAGAAGGAAGCAAAAACCACACATTGCATGCCAGGCTGGGAGAAGGATGTGCCTGTGCCCCCAAGCCTTCCTTCTCAGGACGCTTTTGAAGAATTCAGGAAGGTCATGGCACCCTTATCACCCCCTTGCTACAGTGGCAAGTGGCGCCCAACCATGGGGCAGCTCCGAAGAGCCCCTGAAGAAATGTCCACTGCAGTTCTTACTGCAGAGCGCGCCACTGTTGGGACTGCCCCCCCGGAAGAGAATCCTTCACGTTCTAGGCGGGAGTCTCCTATGGGCAATGACTGGGACCTTCGCTGCCCATCTGGGGAAAGAAGATCCCTTGAAGACCGGCCGTTGGACGACCACCCATCCACCAGCTTTTTGCTGACCCACCAGACATCAGCCTGAAGAAAAACTGTGAGTTTCATGCAGATATTTGGGTCTTTTATTTTTTGTTTTCCTTTTGCTGTTGGGTGGGGAGTGAGACTGCCAGGATGAGAAACAAGCTTAGTAGGTCTAAGCTCAGCTGTCCTGAAAGAGACATATACCACCAAGTTGTGGGTACCCTTGTCGCGGGAGATTTTAAATTTTCAAAGAGAAATTTTAAGAAGTTCATTCCTTGGGTTTTTTAATATTTTCCTAGAGTTATTTGCAATTCTGTTCATATGGGGTCATTTTGGGATGAAGTGAGGAGAAAGTTATGTATGGCTCAAGCAAACGGGGATTTTTCAGTTGCAACGTTTTTTCCTTTGTTCCACATTATCGTTCAATCTGTTGATAAATTGGGGAATACTCTGGGGAGTGTTTTGTGAGAAGTCTTGAGTCCCCAGCTAAAAACTCCTTCCCCTTCAACCTCTCCCTTTACTCCCAAGCCCTCTTTCCCATCTGAGGGGCAGTTGGCGGGTGGTCGTTGCCAACAGGCACAGGGTTGTTGCCGTCTCCTTGACGCCCCCCAGTTGCCTCTCTCCCCTTGCCAGGATGGCACTGGCTATGCTGCCCTGGACCTTTCCCTCAACCCTCTCCCTGTGCCCACCTACCCAGTTGTGTCTCCCCCAGATAAAGTTCCCTCACAAAATGGCACCAGCACATGGCCAACCCTGCCATTTTGTCTCCCCCATGTCCAGATTGTCCTGCCCTTGCATCGCAAAATGGCCACTTTCCCACATCTCCTCCTCCTTTTCCCACACTTATTGCTCCCTGCTCCTCCCCCCTTCCCACATCGTCAGTGAGTGTAACTGTGTCAGGACCCTCCCCTTCCATTGGGAAAACTCACCCTGTCAGGGGCCCCCATCCACGTCTGCTCCAATCTGAGCTCTTCCCCTGATGGTCCCTCCACTTCTGGTTCCCACAACACTGGGCACTGGGAACTCAAGGGTTGGGTTACTTCCCTCCTAAAAAAAAAATTTCCAGTCCTTTTAATTGGTTTTATTTTCATATGTATGTTTAGCTGTTTTAAGAAGTTACTCGCAAGGTCTCTCGTAGAAGCCTTTTTATTAAATAAAGAAGGGGGATTTGTAGGGGCAAGAGATTCAGCCAGACAAAAGCTTGCTATGCTCCTCTGGAGGGCCAATCCCTAAGCCACTGACTTTCTAGTCAGGGTGAGCAAATACCACCCCTAGAGGTCTTTGTGACTTTATGTTGAACCCCTGTTACTCATTGGCCCTTCCCTTTGTGCTCCGGCCCCAAGCCTTTACCTCACTGGTTACCAGTTTTGAGCCATCCCCCTCATCTTCCCTATATAATCACCTGTTTTTCCTTGGTTCAGAGAGTTTCTGTCCATAGCCCCCTTTACAGAGGACCCTGCTCTTAATGAGGGCTACTACTCTGTGGAATGCCATACAGAGCTCTGGTGTCCTTCTCCATGTCACCCAGAAGAAGAAAGCCAAAGCCACACATTGCATGCCAGGCTGGGAGAAGGATGCACCTGTGTCCCTGAGCCATCCTTCTCAGGATGCTCTTCAAAGCTCGTGGCACCCTTACCACCCCCTTGCCACTGCAGCACCTGTTGAACCTGTCATTTTCCTCCAAAGTTCAGAAGTTCAGGCTGTCTGGAATCTGCAATAGACTTTGTGTGGACGCATTTGTTCTGTTACCCTAAAGCTCAGGAGTTCAAACTGTAGTCAAATTAAGACCCATTTCAAAGAGATAAACACTCATTTCTCTTCAAGACCTTAATCCCATCAAATTGTTTGCAAAGACATTAGCTCCCATCTTTCCTGTGTTGGAAGGATGAGTTTGAGAAGGTTTTGTTGGGCCTCCAAGGCCCTCCCTTCCTGCAGTACAGTTGCACAGGGTGAGCTGCAGCAGTGTTGCTGCATCCCCTTGTTGCATTTGCAGTGCAGGAGGTGAGGGAGAGTTCTCGGTGTGTGTGTAGTGAGACACTGGAAATTGCTCCCAGCTTCTGTCTGAACAGTGACATCAGCAAGGGGCAGTCGGGCCTCCTGTAGTTCTTGAAGGAAATGAGGAAAGATCTTTACATGTCAATGGCTTTAAGCATTAATGAGTTTTACTCTCCTTAGGAGCTGATGTGGTGGCTTGGGTTTTTGTTGCGGTTTCAGACTTCTCTCAGTTTTGTTTTTAGGGCTGTATTATAAATGCCTCAGTAGAATGGTCAGTGATGTAACTGCTGTGCACTAGAAGAAAGAAATTTTATCATTAAGTCTGCTTTGCTGTTAGCAAAGCATAACTAAAATATAGCTCATAAAGCATAACATAAATATAGCTCAGAACTCCATAAATGCCGTCCCTGCCAAAAGTGTATTGCAGATGGATTTTCAAAAGTAAATGTAACTAATTAAGTTGTCCCTACATAGATAGAGATTATATGCAGCCATAGTCTCCTTGGAGAAATACCAGCACTAAAAGGATGACTTCAGTGTAGATATGAAGAATACTGAAATTTACATGTCCTGGTAGACTAGATCAAAAAGAATTTTGGATGGTTTAGTGAACAATGGAAGTCTCTGACTGCAGGCTCCAAAGCCTATCAGGTAAAGAAAGACAGAACTTTGAAGATTGTGTTCCATCTCTCTCTGACCCCTTCCCCGAGCCCACATTACCAGCACATACAGACTCTTTGGTGCCTTTATCTATGAAATTCATTGAGGTGGAGTGAGATGGAGTAACCATCACACAGCCAGAACTGCCAGACTGGCCCAGGCTTTGCTGACTGCCTCAGCATCCTAGAGAGCTGAGGAGTGCTGATACACAGAGCGAGGAGGAGACTGGAAGCGTCAGAAACCAGCAGCTGTCACCCCAAAGGTTTCCTGATGCTCTCCCTCTCAGTTTTTTAAGCAGAAAACTCAACTTACGGCCACCACTTAGTCATCTTCTAGGTGGCTGATCCTCACTATGATTTTAGCAGAGAGGATTGTTAAAAACCTGATACTCTGCCTGTCCAGCCTGGGCTTCTCTAGTTTGGACACAAACATTCCACATCTTTAATTCTGTGTGCACACTGAGGCTTTTTGGATGGTGTTCATTTCCGTTTTGGCCCGGTTGCAAATGTATTTGTGAACAGAGGAAGTATTTTGAATTTCCTGGTACTGCTCAGTGAGACAAAGGAAAACTTTGTGGAATTGGCATATATGCTCAGACACTGCTTGGGCTGGGTGTGATTTTTGCAAAACCCTGCAGGAAAACCCTGTCTGTGGACACACAGCAAGGTGAGAGATGTCCCAAGCAGAGTTTTAGAGCATGTGCTACTTCTGTTGCCTATTGGGAGGCTTAATTTCAGATCCTGAGTGATGCTGCGAGTTGGGGATTTTTGCAAATCTCTCAGAAAAGTGATGGCTCACAGACAAGAAAATCTCTAGAGCCAAACTGAGTGTATTTTTAGTGTTTTACATAAGTTAAAATTTTCTTGTGGTAGTGAAATGTTCTTCATGTTGTCTTCTTGTTTTGTTTTGTTGTTGTTTTTTTTTCACGAAAATGTTGCTTCATCAACTCCTAGCAGATTATCAGCAGATACAACAAGTATGTGTGACATCACATCTGCAGGATGTGGTAACTGCTGAGTCTGGCTCAGGGCTATTTTAAAAGAAAATACATTAAATTCTAAACTCTGCAGAAAGGTTTGCATGCCCTAACTTTTATTTCTCCTTCATAGAGTAGCTCCAGCTACTCTGAAGTGAAGAGCAGGTATCAGTATCTCCACAAAAAGCTGTCCCATATTCAAGAATGAGTATCTGAATTTGACAAGCAGCAAGTGGAATCCTGGCACCAGTCATCTGCTTCATAGTCATCTGTTCATAGATAAAATCTGTGAACTCTGGCTTTTTTATTTCAAACTGAAGATTAGTTCCTCTAGGATTATGTATGTTAATATTGAACAGTAGCTTATTTCTTCAAAACCTAGGATTAGTTAGTCCAAAGGCTCAAGACATGGGCTGTCAGGAGGAGGCACAGCAACAGCTTGACCTCCTCAGAAATTCCCCACTGTTGTCCCAGTGTTTCTAAAGCTGACATATGCCTACCCTTTGGGCTCCTCTAAAATGTCTCCCCCATCTCCTCTGAGGATTTCTGGCAGAGAGAGGGATGCATCCAGACAGGTTCTTGTCTTTTGGTCCTTGTCTGCTTGGCCTGCAGGCACACTTGGCTCTTCCAAACACAGGTCAAGAAAGCAAAAGCATGTGCAGTGATGCAGCTTCTTGGAATACAAGAACTCATACAGAAAAATTCACCCAAGCCCTTCCCCAGTTGTCTTCTTGATGTTGAAATTTCTGGTATCCCAGCTCCAAGGCTATGACAACCATCCACCCCTCCTCATTTCAGTGGATGTGTCTGGGGTGCTGGTGATTCCTCCAAACTGCACTTCTCCTCCCTGATCATCCAATTTTCCCATCATAAACTCCACCAGCACCTTCACCTATGCAGAGAAAAGCCTTGGTCTCAGCCCAGGTGCTGACAGTGTGCCAAGCAGCCTTTGCCATCTTTCCTGAGCCTTTTCCTCTGCACAGAAGTCTTTGGCTGTGGGCAGTTCTTGCAGACTTTTGTTGGAGAGAGGGGGCTGCCAGGGACAGGCACCTCTGGGCAGCCAAGATGGCCAGCAAGGTTGCAGCCGGCTGCCGAAGATGCAATTACCTCGATATTGTTGGCCAGCATGGCCTGGAGCTCCAGCTGCTCCTCCTGGGCTGGGCTCAGCAGGTTTGGCCCCAGGCAGACAGCCAGGTTGCTGCAGGTCATTCTGCTGGTGGCCCGTGCTGGCTGATGTGTTGCCACAGGGTGAGCAGCTGCTTGAGGAGGAGCAGGTTTGCTGTGGGCAACTTCTAGGCTGTCCTGAGGGAACAGGAAGGTAACATCCATCAGGCAGATGTTGCCCACAGCTGCCCCCAAAGCTGGCATGAGGCAGGAGGCAGCCAGCAGCCATGTTGCACAGGTCTGCAGGTGCTCTCAGCCAGCGTTCAGGCCCTGCACTCGAGGAAGGAAGCCCATCCTGGCCATGTCACCACTCAGCTGCACACACTCTCCTCAGATCTGATCCTGTGTCCAGCACCGATTGTGGTCATGATCCTGCCCTCAGGCCCAACCTAATCCTGGGCTGGTCCCAGTCCAAATCCCAGCACAGAACTCCTGCTCTTGTTCATTTCCCCAAGGGTGGATACCCTGTGAGCATGGAGGTAACTGATGGAGCTGGCAGGACGCTATGAGGCCAGTGGCATCCAATGGAGACAAAGGAGACCCTGTGGAGCTCAGGGTGGCCTTTATGGAACTTGAGCTCATTTGGGACTGAGGAGGGAGGAAACATAAGGGGATCCAGGTCTGGGTGATGGGAGCATGGAGAATTCAGAACTGGTTCATGTGTCAGGATGCTATGGAGCATAGCAATGTATGTGTGGAAACCCCATGGAGACAAACTGGACCCTATGGGGCTAGAGGTGGCCATATGAGGCTCGAGAGTGCATATGGGAAGTGGGGGAAGCTACATAGAGTGGGAGGTGCCATCTTGAGCTGGAGGGCTATAGGGCACCAGAGAAGGCATTTGGGGCTAAGGGGAAGCAGTGAGACAGCAGCAGTGACTTCTGGATCAGTTGTGTCCCAATTGGAACACCAACAAAGGCAGCAGCTGTATCCTGAGCCAGCAGCACTCACACAAGGTACACATTGCACTGCTTGACATCTCACTGTGACATCGTATGTTGGGAGCAGTGGCTTTCAGCATGCCTCACTGCAGGGAGCGTGGGTTTTGTAGCTGTCTTGGCAGCTTGTTTTGCTTCCCCTTCAAGGGATCTGGCTGGACTTTCCTGCCCTTTTCCCCTCATTTCCAACCCTTTTCTCTCCTCACATTTCCTGCACTTTTCCCCCTCACCTCGCTCCCTCTTCCCAGTCACAATTCTCACCATTTTCCCATCCCTAGTGTAAATATTGCATTATTTAAATGTTCTTGAGGAACCCTTCTTAGATTTTTAAACAACATGCATGTCTTTCATTAGGAACAAGGCAACATAAAAGCAAAACAATACATGTGGTAAAATAATACACTTACACTAAGCAGAAATAAGGCAGGTAATAGACATAATTAGGAGCACATGAGAGACAGGGTTTTCAGAAGAATACCTCATTGATTTCCTAAATATTGTACTGTCATCCAGAGTCTGCAATGGCTGGCAAGCCTCATTTCACAGCAAGGACCTGGAGAACCATTCTTGGGAAAGGTTTCAAAGTTCACTTCAAAAGGGGGGGGTTCAGCTGTTGTAAGTTCAAATTGGCAAGTCAGAGTGACCTGAGTATTGTTTTGGTGCAGAAAACACCTGGGTTTGTTGCCATACGTCCCAACCAGCTAGGGCCAGGCCTTGGCCAGAGCCCAGGCCTTAACTGGAAGGGTCTCCCTAACTGGAAGGGTCTCCCTAAACAAACCTTTCAGTAACAGGAGTTACAAAAGTTTCTTTAAATCACACATCTTTCATATAGCTACACAAAGATATGTTAAAGTTTATAAAACAGCTGGCTTTGTTGTCTATCCATAGATAAATAGTCAATGCTACCATAGACAAATTGCAACTAACTAAAGTAATGCATATGTGTGACCTTAAGTAGTATCCTGTTTAGTAACAGGACAATGCCTGTTATAAGTAGTCAGTGAATTTATGTTATGAGCAGCAGTAACTGTCCTAGGGAAGTTGGAACAATATTTTTCTAGACATTTATGCATGCATGACACTAGAACAAAATAAAAGTAAAAAAGAAAGCACTAAACAGTTTACAACTAATAACAGCCATAATCTGGGATTACTACTCATTCTTCTCTTGCTATAGAGGATAAAAATAGCAAAGATTGTAATAAATGATTATGTTAATTGACTAGTGCAAAGCATTGATACCAATAGAATCTTTGATGAAGTCAAGGGTCTAACAAACTCTATCTGCACATATTTTAGACAACTTCTTATTTTATATCTTTAAACTGCTGTTTTCCAATGTTTTATCATAGTTGTTTCAGTTGGTACTGTCTTAACAAAGGAAGTGTATCTTGTAATTTATACGAGCAGATTTGAACAGAAGTCAACTTTACATAAGCTTCCCATTAGTCCCTTCTATGATAACTGTATTTTAGAAAGTAAACAAGTGTATTTAACAGAACTTTAAATTAATTTCAATGAAATTTGATGTCACTTAAATATAACAAAAGTATACATATTAGAACTTAAAGTTGATGTTATTGAAACTGAATATAAATTGATCTTAATAGCATTTAACAGAACTTCAAATAATTTAGATTAAACAACACTTAAACTTGACTTTGTTTAAATATAGTAACATTTAACAAAATTGTGACAGAAATTAATCTTAACAAAAATTAACTTAATTGAACTTTACCTTAACAGAAATTCAACTTAACAGAATGTAAACTTAACATCGCTCAAGTTTAACAATACTGAATCTTACCAACACTTAATTTGTGTTAAATTAAAACATAGTAGAACTGAAAATTAGTATCACCTAAATTTAACAAAAGTTAAGTTTAATAGAACTGTAACAAAACTAGCGTTGAGAATGTTCCTTTAGAACCTCCAGATACAACAGAATTTTACTGATTTTGACTCTATTATTACAAAGGAATAATATAGCAGCAACATGGATTTACCGGAAGGATTATAAAGATGTGACAAATACATGGTTATTTTATGTAATTTAGTTTGGAGAATAGCTCATGGTAACTGCAAATATTATTGAAATTACTTATTAATTGTAAGGATTTTCCTGGTATAAATGTAAGTTTTAGAGGACTTTTTGATGTGCAGCTTTATTGGAAAAAAAAATTACAACAGTGTAGATTTTGGCAAACTGTCCTTCAACTTTGCAACTTTTCGCAGATGTCTATACAATAGATCTGAGCTTGGCCTAATAAAGGTAAGGGGATATAAATATTTAAGGCATAAAACAGTAAGAACCTAGTTATATAATACTGTCATGAGTTCTGCACAAGTAATTTGGCTAGGTTAGTGGGTGTGTAAAATTGACACATATATAAACAATTACAAAGTCAGGGTTTCAGATTATTTTAAAAGAGTGAGTTACCATTCTCTGCAGCTGTAGTCTATTAATGTACTTACTCTGTTTTGATATCAAGTTTAATTTTAATTTAAATGTGGTAAGGAAAAATAACTACACTTGAATCAATAAATAGGTGTGCATAAACAAAATGTCACATGTGCCTTTATAACAAAAAAGATTCACAATAAAATTACCTTATTAAAATTGAGGGTAGAAAGCAAGGAAACTGACAAAATTATGGTTAACATAACTTTGTGTTATGTGCAGTGGAGTTTTTGTGAGCTAATTATTTCTAAACCTCAAATATTTTTTGCAGATAACATTAATGGGGAAGTCAGGGTTTATTTTAAAGTGAGAAAAGAAATGCTTTGGTTAATGAGTGGTTAAATCTACCATGGGCCTCACTCAGCTAATTGTTCTCAAAAACAATTGCAAATCATTCCGTGTTTTGACATTAGGTTTTAAAGTTAACTGCTGCAGAGTTACATTTTAGTCCATTAACATTCACCCTAAATATTTCTAAAGAGGGATTTTTTAAATTTTGCAAGGGGTCACAATATTTTACAAATATGAATTTTTCTTTCCACAAACTAAAACATTTTCTACGCGGTGATAAATGGTGTTTTAAAGGTACCAGCTTGCAATTATATTTTTAAGTATATAAGTTTCTAATTTTCATGGTAACAGGTACCATAATTATAATTTAGCAAAGAACCAGTGTTAATTTAGTGCAATCAGACTTTTAAACTAAAATTCTTTAAAAAAGGGGCATCATTCCATATGACAAGCTCTTTCAGTCATACAATGCATCAAAATTTCTATTAATAAAATTAGATCTTGTTATGTTACTGATATGTAAGAAGACATTGCATTCACAGGTTTGAATCTCTCCAGTAAACACTCCTATTAAAACCCACAGTTCACTGAAAAGACAGGGTTAATTTTAACAAACATATTTAAATGCATCTTCTAGGCATTCTGATAACGGTGTGCTGTAGCTTCAGCATTTTATGTGGGGTGTGATCCCGCCGTGTAGTCAGGGCTGGCTGGAGGCGGGGAGGAGTGGGGCAGAGGGCCCAGGCCGTGCCTCATGACGGAGCTGTCACCCAGTGCTTGGGAGATGGCGGGAGAGCTCTCATGAGCCTCCAAGCCCAGGGGACCAATACAGTTCTGTGGTTTCTTCGTCTAGCAAACATCAGTAACCTGATTTAATTAGCTATGTCGGCATTTTGCATTCTGCCAGATTGCGGGCAGTCCTCTTCCTCATTGTAACCTTCTCTCTCTCGTTGTTCATAGGCAAAGGAACAAGGAATGGTTTTACCGAAATAGGAGGTGTTAAGCAGAAGGTCTCTATGAGCCAAGCAGTGGCAGCGGTGGCAGCAGATGTGACTTCTCCATCAGCTTTTGATTGCATTAATAGATGTTGAGCCAAATGCTACATAGTTAGTGATTTTGTGGCTATTTCGTCTTCTGTTGTAGCTGCCACCCACAATGTTTGCACTACCTCCTCCCACCTTTCGACAAAAAAGGCGGTTTGTACAGCTACTCTCATGTCATTTCTTTTACACAGCAGCAACAAAGTTTGCAATGTCTGTTTATCATATTTTACCCCTTGTTTGCCTAACATAAGTGTCCATACATTTACTGCATCTTTTTCTTTGGTAGATACCTGTGTTCCCACTTTTTCCCCAGTAGCTCACCTTCCCAAAATTGCAGTCTGGGCTTCTTTTTTCAGCTCTGCACGCCATGTAATTCTGCAGCTCTCCTTGCTGCAGTTTTTCTTGGAAGCTCTCCTCACCACCTCCCCTGTTTTGGCAGCTCTCCTCGTTGCCTCTTCTCTGGCACCTCTCAGGCTGCCTCCATCTGTGCCACTCTCCTCACAGCCAGCTATTGCTATCACGTGGGATCACGTCCACCCATAGATCATGTCCAACCACGTCCTATCACATTGGGATCACCAGATGTTGCAATAGAGATGGACAAGGACATCTCCTTCTTTATTCACCACAGGCAATCTTTATTCTCCATAGCTTATATTTGTATGGTTATCAGAAGGCATCATGTTTAATTCCAATTGGTTAGCAACTTTTTGCTTCCTCGGTTCATTGATTGGTAATGGCTAGTGTACATGTTCATCAAAAACTTTCTTTTCTAGATATGTTTACATTCTTATCTCCTAGGAAGTCAGTGTCATGGTTTGACACCGGCGCTATGCCAGTGTCCTCATGAAAATACATTCTCCCTGGCGTCTGCTGCGAGATATGACCAGGAATAAGCAAAGCAGGCCCCCACTTAGAAATAAAGACAAGAAAACTTTATTAACTGAACTACAACTCTAATTAACAGGAAACACACAGGGAAAATGAAAACTTTCCAAAAACATTTCCTCCTCCCCCCACCAAATTTCTAATATATCTACCCCCCAAATCACCAACTCTGGGTCCATTACCACCCTTCAGACAATCAATTCTCAGTTCATCAAGAGGAGAGGAGTCCTTCTTGTGCCATAGGCTTCCCCTGGAAACACCATTGAAACCTCGTGATTTCCATGTTACTCATGGCACCACCCGGAGAACATTTGCCACCGTGACCTCTTCCTTCCATGTCCAGTGCTCTCACCACTGCACACGGACCAGAGCTGCTTCTAGGGTCATCTTTTTAAGGATGCTTTGTCCCGTTCCAAAAAGAGCACAGTCTCACCTTTGGGACACCTGTCCCCCCCAAATTTCACCCCCTGGGGCCGAGGGGTACCAACACTGAACCCTCCTGGCTCCGAGGCATCGCCTCCCCCTGGATGCAGTCTCTGTATCACAGGAAACATGGTTCTGTCCATGGCTATAGAAGAAGAGTCCAGCCAAGGCCACTCCATCATCTCTTCCCACCTAGGATTCTTCTCTACTCTCCTGACATCTTTCACTTGCTCAGACCTTCACCCTTGCACACTTCCTTCTTCCATTTTATCTCTATCTCTCTTCTAGGAAAGGTTAATGTTCTGCGAAGTTTCACGGTCCAAAGAAGAGTTAAAACACTCGGGCTGTGACCACCCAGAGACTCCCACAGTGGCCAGACACCTTCTCGCACACACCCACCTTCTTCTCCTTCTCGGCTGTGCTGCCAGCACCTTAAGTTCCAAGGTAGCAGTCACAGGCACAGGCTGTACTCTCTCTCTCCTGGGAGGGCTGCTCGATGCCTCCTGATGCTTCTCCCACCCTTTCATGCCGGGGCCTCTTCACCTCCCATCTGTCCAAGACCCTGGCCTACCTCACCCGGCTGCATGGCTGCTCCTACCCTGCCCAGCAGCAGCAGCTGGACAGGGGAGAGATCTGAACTCTTTCCCCACCAAAACCCAGGAGAACTTCCCATGGGAGTGCTTTGCTTTTTAACCCCTGTATTCTCAGAGGCATATCCCTTGTCCCCAGTGGCCACACCAGGTGCCAATATTAAAATCTGAACACCTATTGGTGACCAAAGCATATCCCAGAAAACCTACTTCCTCTCAAACCACAACAGTCTTTCACACAGGTAGAATCTTCCTCCTCAAGGTGCAAATTGTTTTCCCACAAGAACAGACTGATATGCAAACGGATACATAAACTCACTGTTAAAATTCCTTTCTCAAGGGAACTTATCAGGCTAGCTGTTAGCTGTACTAGCCAAAGCAGCAAGGCCTGAATTATTATTTTACAAGGTTAGACATTTCCATGATGCCACGGTCTTGTCTGCAGCAAGGAACAGGACCTGGCAACTCTCCTGTCTCTCAAGTGTGGGATGGCTCTGTGTTAATTTCCTTAGCATTTTAGTGTGTCATTTAAGGCAGAACAATCTCCAAAGTGGAATTTTTACTGTTGCTGAGGAGATGGTGACGGGCCATTTCTCCCATTTATTGTCATCAATGCAAGGATTCTGTTGAATTGCTGGCCGCTGCTGCCTTGCTATTTTTCAGATAGATTCAGCTCCTTGCCCTTCACTCTGCTTTAGTTTTCAGATCAGGTATGATGATCACACTCAGTCATGATCAGGCAGGTCAGGTGTCTCTAAAAATTATGCGGTAGGGCTGGAATTCTTCTGGAGGCTGATGATATTGTTGGAATCATCACAGAAAGTGGCAATCCACTTCTGCTACCAGAATGTAAGGGCTTTAGGCAGCCCTGCTAAAAGTAGATGGTTACAGACACCAGACCAACAGCTTAAGGGACAATCACTCCACATCTAAATGCAGTGCATGAGAAAATACAGGTCAGTAGTACAGTTATTTGGGTGATAATAATATTACACAATCCACCACGACTGGGCTGCATCTAACATCTGAGCATACAGACTTACATGACCACATCTGTCAGGCAGCAGGGTACAATCTCTTCTCCACACAAGCGACCTATGCTGGCCAGTGGCCTTGTGGAATGCAAATGCTATGGCTGGACTCTTCTTTTTACCATCAAGCTGTAGAAGTACCATTCGGCTGGTTAGCCAAACTTTACACTCGCCCATGCTCCCTCTCTGTACCAGTTCTGTCTCTAGAGTGCACAAGGCCCTGTAAATCTGTACACGGCAGTACTGCCCCACATTCCTGGATGGGCACAGGCCTGGAAGTACTGTAAAAGGCAGGAAGAGCCTCATGCCTCCCTTCTATGCACTGTCTTGAGAAACTATTTCTTGGGCATACCAGCCTTACAGGCACCCAGTGAGTCTTGGCAAAGGTCAAACTGATGGCTCATGTGTGGAAGTCACCACACAGAATGCAAAATGAATGCATGGGGTAATATCCTGAACAGACAAGAGGAAACAGGTGGAGGCTCAGAAGCAGAAAAAAATCTTCGTTTAACCTAAGAATGACCACAAACACTGCTGACAGTGATCACACCCATTTATACCAGCCTTGCAGTACAGTACGTTAAGGACTAAGAAAAAGCCAAATAGACCAAGATAACAGTGGTGTGGAAGAAAAAGAAACAACTTGAAAGAAAGCATGAAGACAATGTTAAATGATCAAGGAAATTGTACTGCTAAAGATTTTTATTGTTTTTTAAAGAAATACAAATCTTGTAACACTGCCTGAAGTACCACTTGGCCACAGGCCTCTGAAAGACTGTTTCAGCTTCTCAAAGGTGAGTCACGTCTTAAAGGTGAAAAGTAACTGAAACTAGAAACATCAGTGGACGCGCCCAATCTCAAAAGTCTCATGCTCCTTCTTTTCCATTTAAATTAAATTAATTTAAAATAATTAAATTTAACAATAAATAAACACATAAATAAATAAAAACAAAACCAAAATAAAATAAATATTAACAAAATTTTTAAAATTATCTTTAAATAAATTAAAAATTAACATTTCCACCTGCTTAGTTATTTGTATGAATATATTCTGCTCTCTTGCACTGTGGATGTGGAAGTACACTTAAGGAGCCTTTCAGCATATTTGGAGTTAGTATTTTTTTTAACCGAACCGCAAGACTGATTAATTAACATTTACATTCTCATACCTTTTACTGGGTTGAGTAAGCTTTAACTGTAAACTGCATACCTAAACTGTCTGTTATGCTATCTTAAACCCACAGACAACTTACATCAGGTCCCTTGTTTCAAACTTTGTTTTCAACTTAACTGTATTTTCAAGTATCAACTGCACACTCCTCTAAAAAAACCAACTCAGTCAAAAAACAGGCTGGCAAGTAAACACTGAAAACAATGCAATTCCCTCTTATTTTTCCATTTCTAGCTGCCCAGCATGAGGAAGAATGTCAGGAGGCTGTTGCGTCACCTTCTTCCTCATCTTTATTGTAGATACGCTGCTGGTTCTCATGGCTGACGTTTCAACAACCTAAACCAGCTGAGAAAAAAATCAAAACGAATAGAATATTTAGTACCAAGTGTACTTGCTCTTCCACAAGCTATAAAGAAAAGACAGTACTGTGACGATACACTGTATCTGCATAGGTCTTCTTCTACCACAAAACCAGCAAGCAATGCATGGAAAACTACCTCTGTCACATTACTTGGTGTGCTCAGTCAGTTTTTTTCCTGACAATGGAATACGGTCCCAAAGCTGCAGCAACTGCTCTCCAACTTGTGGTTCCAGCTCCTAGAAATGATCAGGAAATCAGGGAAGTTACCTGCACTGCTACTACTGAGCACATAGAAACTATTTATTACTGAATTGTTAGATGACGTTGCTGGTTATTGCTTTCAACCCTTCTGGAAGAGCTCATCTCTTTTGCTATTGGGACAAACATTAGAACTCGCAGCAAAGCAAGCTATTCTTACTAGGGCTGAGCAAGAGGTAAAAACTTTCACAAGCCATCCTGGCCTACAGGCTGTTTGGGGTGTTTTCACTGACAGTGAATTGTCAGTTCTCACAAAGACAATTCCCAGTGAACACCCTACCACCATACACAAGAACAGATGCACCAGACACTTTGTACCTCCCACAGATCAGTCACTTGCTAACTAGAGATCATTATTTTCCACATCTTTTAAGTTGAATTCCATCAAGTGTGGTGAAGAATATGGAAACAGAGGTCACAGGAAATACAGTGGCCATCCTTTCCTTGTACTTCTCCTTTCCTCCAGTTTCTTACAGCTGGAGAGAGGATGTGAAGGAGAGAAAGTAAAACAAAAACTTTAGCTCTTGAATCCTTAAGGAGATGTTCAGGGAGGGGATGGGGAGAGGGCAGAAACTGCCACACAGAAATTTTGTACCAATTCTTTGGCTTTTTCTAGTTGCATTTTTAGAGCTGTAAAAAGTACAAGAACTGTCCTAAGCTTCACTCTGCCTTAAACCTCAGAATTCTCTTCAGGCTTTACAGAAAAAAATTAATAATTTTGAACAGTTATTTGGGTGTAACAGACTATCTAAGAGAACACATCTCAAGCAAATAGGGAACAAACCTCCAGAACTAAATTACAAACTAAAAATCAAACCAAACAACTTCTTCTTGGAAGCATCCACCTTTAAATAAATTTTTTAACACATAAGCAAGAAACTTTTGATTTTATCAAAAGTTTCCATTACTTCAGCAGTAATTCTGCATTAGCTGAAGGTACAATACACTAATGAACTGTGAATTCAGATCAGCAGATACACAAACAAGTGGAGATAAATGTCAAGGCTGAACAAGCTAATAAAAAATACACCAAATACATTCAACCAAATAAAGAAAACTTCAGAAGAGAGTAACATTACCTGGCCATCCCTACTTATCTGTACTTTCTTACTGTCATTCCATGGGTTGAGCAAATGGTGTGCAAACTGAAAAGGAATGCTTTCTTTTCGGATCCAGTCCACCTTAAATACACCTCCAAAACCAGCAGATCCCCAGTCTTGACTTTTCTCACACCCAATCGCTGAACCCATTCTAGCAAAACCCTGGGACAAAAATTGAAATATGAAAGAACAAACATAATGAGGCCATATCAGTCTATGGTGGAATGAGATAAATAACCAAACTTCCTATGAAACTTTCGAAGTAATTTCAAAGTGATTCACACATTCTCCACCACGAAGCTAGAGCTTCCAAAATGTTTACATCCAGAAAGTTAGAAGAATCACTTCTTTTTCCACTTCAAATATGCCTTGCAGGGTTTGACCATATTTGACCATAAGGAATGTCTCTCAATGACAAAATTATCACTAAAGGTTTTATGAGCTTTGTAACAGATTAAAAAGCTGTTGCATAACCACCTGAAGAAGAAGGAAGTTGAGATTAATATTCTACTATAGAACAGTCCATTAGATATTCATCTTGTTTGTTACTTTTAGGTAATTTTTGCAGAAATCCATTTGTTCCTTCTCATGCTCCCTCTATGTTAACTTTCACACAGAATTAGGAGATTGTAGCTGTTCTTCAAAGAAAGAAGTCAAAGTTGCTTTTATTTCCTGCTTTAGTGAAGCCGGATGAAATTCCAACACAACAAGTATTCAAAAAGAAAATGAATTAAATCCCCAACCTGAGACAGCATCTAACTTACTTAAGGATACCCTGATTTACCCACATACCAAACAAACTGAAAGTAAACACAACCCCCCACACAACATATCAATACACCATTCAGGTGTATTTATGCCATTTAGGACTTAGCAGTCCAAAAGATGCAGCTCAGTAAATTACCAGCACACACTGCTGTTGTAAGACAAGCAGTCCTAGATAGCTCAAGCCAGACTTAAATGAGAATTAATAAAAGGAACAGAGGAAAAAATAAACATAGAATAGAATAGAAAGAGATAGTTGGGACAAGAGAAGATTAATAGGGAAGTTAATCTCACATTCCCATGAGGGTGCGGTGCACTGTCAAAACTGGAAGGAAAGGGCAAGGTCAACCACCTACACTCCTGACTTGAGGGTGTCTTCTCTTCCCCACTTTCTTGTCTGAGAGGACCAGTGCAACGGCCCATTTTCAGTGTCAACTGACTTGCTGAAAATTACTTTCCAGTATCTGCATTTGCCAAACCATCATATATAATATGTCACAGCAGTGCTTCAGTGGTATTGCCAAGACAGCTGTGTTTTGGTTGGTTCATTAGATTTTAATTTCAGCTGACTTTTGTAACTAACTTATATGAAGAAGTAAATTGAAATTTCTTTACCTGGAACAACTGAATTTAGCTGAATCACAGCTAACCTGCAACTTTGCATTACCAGGTCAAGTTTTTACTTCAAATTGACCACAGATTTGACCAAAAAACTGTCGACAAATATCTCACTGAATATGAAGTCAAGACAGAGCTCTGCAAGAATCATGGCCAGCTTCCTAATTGGAAGTGAATAAAACCAGTTTTAATCAGAATTATAATAAAGAAATGTGCGAGTTTCTTGGCTTTAGAGAGCTGTGACTTGACAGTAAGTGCTTGCTCACTTACAATACACATTTTTTGCATGCAAACAGTAGCAATCCCCTACTTTGTTAGGATTTTTGTTTCTGGTGGTTGTTGTTTTAGAGGATTAATGTACGGTACAAATATTTTTCTTACTCATGATGTTTGGAGAAAATTCCATTGCAGCTTTGAAATACTCTTTCTTCAGCAAGCACAGACGTTTGCACATTGCTCTGCTTCTCAGAAAGTCAGAAGCCATAAGCAAAGCTGTCCACACCACACACAGTCATTTGCGGCATCCTCCTAAACCATCAACCACTGCTAACAGCTAGTTTAAGATTAAGACCCACCTGAAAGCATCCAGACCCTTGAACAGAAAATATTAAGTAAACCACACTGCTCTCCCAAAAGGCTCCATTCAGTTTCCGTTCATTACTTGGTGTAGTGGACCATATTCCCTTCTGTTGAGAAATATCAATGTTTTGCAAGTTGCTACTTTTCATTATAAAGTATCGAACTGGCATATTTTGTCTTGGTGAAGGAGATTTGCAACCCTGGAAGAAATAAATTAAATTATTAAGTACAATAAACCAGGCTTTATTTCTGAAGTTTCACACACAAGGACAGAAATCCCTTGACTGTGCTCCTCCCTTCCTCCTCCAGGTTCTAGAAGAAACATAAAATCTATCGGCTGGTCCTGTCCAAAATGGCTTTGAAATGTATTTCAAATCTATTTTACATTTTTAAAGCACTTTTCAAAATAATAATTAATCCATGAGGGGCAGAAAGCAAGTAAAGCAGAACAGGATTAAAAAGTCTAGTATTAATTATAATTGGTTTAAGTCTGACACACCTTGAGATGACACCAAAATTAATCATCCAAGATTGCAGCCTACAGCACTACTTGTATTTCTACATTCAGAAAACATGTTTTCTTCCTTTTACACTGTCTTAATTTAAAAGCTGAAAGATTCAAGAGGAATTACTAAATCCTCCAATAAGTCCATGTTTCCTCTCAATGATCTCTTTAGTGTTACTGCAGTCTACTATTCAAGTATATAGGGACAACTATGACAACAATCTCATTTAAAATGTGTGCTTTGTTAAAATAACCATCACAAAAACCCCAAGCAGTCATAGTAAGGCAGATAACACAGATTCAGTATCAATTATGCTATTACAGAAACAGAAAAAAGCAGAATCCAAAAACTTCAGAAGTGTTTGTATAATATACTTATTTAGTTGAAAAAAACTAATACACATTCATTAGAACAAGGGGGTTTTTTTAAATCTCATTTTTTCTAATTTGGAAAGCTTTACCTCAGCAGATGACAAATTATTTTTACTGTATTAAACTAGTGAAACAAGGATAATTAGTCCAGACTTTAAGTTCCAGAAGGAAGTATTACGCAGCTGTTATAAATTAAAAGTTAAGTTAGGTTCCTAATTTATCAGTAAAATACCTAATTGCAGAATGATATCAGCAAGGAATTCTATTACTTTTGAAGAGCAGGGTGATATGTTAGAGAACTCTACCTTTCCAGACACTGGAGAAGAAGGACTAGCACTGGGGCTGGAATAGCTACTGCTGTCTGCAGGCTTCACTGAGGACTGAGCTGATCTGTCATCTGAGGATCGTTTGGAGAGCAAAATGTCTTTTTCTTTGTACTTCTTTGGCTGGTGGAGTGCAGGAGATGTAGATTTCACTGAAACCCTAAAAAGACATACCTTGAGTTTCACAAGCAGTCACTGAACAATTTACATCAACCCGTCAGCCTGCTGCATGACCACATGTATTACAGAAACTACAAAATCTATTAAACCCTAACTAAAAAAGCCATACCGATCATGCATTGCTTTTTAATGCTACTGTTAAACCTCTTCTGCTACTTCTCAAACATCGCAATTCATGGACAATATTCCTGACTGCTCTCTCAAAAAAGCAGGCCCAGGTATGAAATACTTCTTTATGGGATTACAATGCAGCATATAACAGTATAACACCTTTGAACTGTATTTCCACCATTTCCACCTCCTTATTACTAGCAGAAATTTAAGTGATGCTTGTATACATAATTTGCAACCTACAGTGAGCAGAGACCTCAATATCTTACTTTTCAGCATTAGAGGAGTCAGACAATTCCGTTTCTGTTGAGCTTTTTCTGCTGTTGGTGGATTTCCATGTAGATGCCAAAGGAAGTTCTTCACAAGTCACAGGTCTTGGTCTCTGGCCAATTCCTGAAGGCTGCTGGAGACCTGCAGACTGTTCTTCAGCACTCAGAACAGCTGTAATTGCTCTTACAGTTGTTTCATCAACCTGAGACCACGGTTTAGAAGGAGCTCGCATACGACGCAGGAACAAACTGTGCCACTTCTGCCTGAGTTGCAACAGCATCCCAGCAGCCTGTAATGGGTTCAAATTCTGTTAAATACTGATGAAAATTAGATTAGACAGGTAAGAGGACCCTATCTTTTTCCTATCAGGCAGCACCTGGCATTCTAATATAAACAGGGCCCAAAATGAAAGGCAGGACTAAGGTCTTGGGGAAGGGGAATAATCCATATTTAAACTAAATGTTAATTTACTTTCTTTTCCTTGGGTGCAAAGTAATTTCTAAAACATTTCATTTAGCTCTGTACTAAACTTAGCTTTGTACTGTAAATCCACAGACTTTTTTTTCTTTTTATCTTTTGAGAAAACCCAATCCTTTCATGCTTTATGCCCTTCCTCTCAAATCAGTCTCCACTCATGCACTCTTTAGTCATACTGGAGGGAAAAGAGCTCTAAGTGATATTTTTCTTACACAGACATCTGCTCAAATGTGATTACTAAATTCAGAAGACTATAGTCTAATTCCCACGTTATCAGAAATGCTTCCATTAAAATAAATTTTAAAAAAATCACTCTTTTGGACATGTCTAGGAAAGACAGTATTATTATTAGAGCTGGTGAAATTGTGTTTCATGACCCATAAACTACTCCTCCCATAGCCACAGCTCCTCAATGACATAAAGACTTCAATTTCAAAGAGGTTTATATTTATCCTTCCAAAATCTGATGGCAACTTTCTTTCAGCAACTCCAGCTTCAAGTGCTCCTTTTTTGATCTGATTTTGGTTACTCTTGCTCAGAAAGAAGGACGCAATATGCCAATGTGACTGTTTTCTCAGCTCCTGCTCAGATTCTGGCGATCCCAGCTCCTGCTATAGCCTGATGGAGCACCATGCAGGCAGGACAGGAGGCCAGAAGCAGCAGAAGGACCCTTATGCAGCCACTGTCACCTGCAGTTTGCTGTCCCTTGCAGCCATTATCTTTTGTCTGGCAGTCTTTTCAGAATCTGCTGACTTGTGGAAAGGGACAAAACTGCCAAGCTCAGACATATAAAACATCATACAGCCCAGAAAGTTTTTGAAGGAGATCCAACATCATCTGCACTGCTGAGGCTTTCCTGCTCCCTCGTGTGATAGACAGGACACCCACACCAAGATGGAGGAAGAACGAGCACTCTGACTGTTGACTTAAATGACTAATTATTTTCTTTCCTTTTGCTCACAGGTAAAATAATTGAAAGGTATGGGTGATAGGTTATGAAACATTGCAACTTGGATGTTGAATACACAAGTTCAAGCGACAGACACCTCTGTGACAAAGGGGATTGAAGCCCTTTAATTCTTGATGAGCTCATGAAGTAAAGGTTAAATCACTGAGCATGTAGTTTGGGACCAAATGGACCATGACATTCTTAGAGAAAATTCTTGGCTACTCAAATGTTACAAAAACCTTTTCATATCTTTTTACAATTCTTCTACATGAAGCAAACCTAGGACTGATTTCTTACTTACCTCAGGGTCCAGTTTGAGATGGAGCCATTCATCCAGCTTCAGTAGTGCCAGATTAGCAGTTGTTTTGTCCTCCATTTCACTGTCACTACTATCATTAGATACCCCTCCTCCTGAATTAAAGATAAAAGTATTATTATTAGTATTAGACAAAAGTATTATTATTAGTATTATTTCTACTTATATACAAAGAAACTAACACTACTGTATTAACAGCAATAATATTTTCCCTTCTAAAATTGACTTTAAAATGTAAACATTTGTAAAACTACCTCTTCTTTTCTGCAAACACACTGAAAAGTCTTTACTCCAGATAGCAGCAATCAAGTAGCCAGACCTGCTGTAGGTCCTACTATGTAAAAACCTGTACTGATATGATCAGACTCAACTCATGTACCCTCACCAGTATTCACAAGCCACTACCCAACTTTCGCCTAAAGCTGTTTGCAAAAGCACACGTGGCTCTATTTCCTAGTAAAACAGCAGATTTAAAGACTTAGTAAGGAAAAAATATACATATAATACATATGGCTATTGATTAGGAATCCTTATTTTTCTGAAGTGCAATTCAATCAGCATGAACACTACTCTAAGGTTAACAGTTTAAAAGCAAGACAGGAAAGCTTCAGAAATAAGCTGGACTTTTAGTTTGATTCCAACTATGAGAACTAGCAGCAGTTATTTTTGCTTCCAATTCAACAGGACTCAAATAAGAAAAAAAAAGAAAATTTCTATATATTCTCTATTACTTACAGTTTATGGTACAGTTAATTGACATAAAAAATTATCAGTGGAACATATCTTGAAAATGCATGTGTCAGCTAGAAGTAACATGACTTGTTTACCACATCGATTATTTCTAAATTATTCAGTTTGAATAATCTGGTTCAATGTATCAAATAAAGTAGTCTGTAGAAAAAGAACATACATACTACACATCTCAGTATCATTATTATCATTAGACATTGTGGCTGCATTCTTTCCTTAGAAACTATACTGTAGTTTCTGAGACTCCCAGAACTGTGTAATTTATGGACCTGAAAATGTAAGGAATCCCAAAACTGAAAGATTTATTACAGAACCTACAAACTATTCCTGAATAGCTACAGGAATTATAACACTGTTGTTTTCAGAATCAGCCATTATGTATTAAATATTACTGAAAAATAAGTTTTCCATGTCACACACTAATGTATACCAGTGGAAACATTCCAAATCCAGACTCCAGTGTACCTCGAAAGGATGAAGATGCCTGCAAGGCATTACTTGGCAGCCTGGCTGGTCCACAGAAGAGGGACACGGTGACAGGTGTCACAACAGAGCAGCACCTGATGTTTGCTGTCTTGTGAGCTCTTGTCATTTCATCATATATAAGCCAGTCTGTAGGGAGGGCCTGGATGGCTGCAGCTTGTCCATTTGCTGGGGCAATCTGTGCAAGAGCAGGTAAGACTAGGCTATTACACTGTTTACTGTAATTAATGTAAATTTTAACATATTTCTCGTTTTATCCAGAGACACTGTGGATGCCTCAACCTGACAGTGTTCAAGGCCAGACTGGGTGAGGCTCTGAGCAACCTGGAAGAGTGAAAGGTGTCCCTGCCTGTGGCAGGGGCTAGAATGAGATAAGCTTTAAGGTCCCTTCCAACCCAAACCATTCCACGATTCTATCTTTTGAGAAATAAATGCACGTATAATTATATACATATAAAAATATACATGCAAAAAAAAGTGTGAGAGAATTCAACCAGATTCACAAATTATCTTACCATGATAAAATATTTTGCTTTAAAAACAAATGTTAAAAAAAAAGTTTCAGAGAAGAACTTCTTGCTTTTAAGAGTAGAGATAATTCTATTTTTAAAACAATCTTATAACTGGGGTGGTTTTTTTGCCATTTTGCCTTGTTCCATCTAGAGAAAGGACTACTTGAAACAATGGAAAAATGAATCAGCTCCAATTCTATCAGCTGGGTAGAACAGTATTTTCTAAAGCTGTAGTGTTAAATGCCCATACTGCTTTTAAAGTACTGACAACTAGAAAAAGACATTTCTAAAACATGTGATAGATTTTAGTGCTCTTTTTCTTGAACTATGAATTTAAAGTGATTTTACCTTTTTATACTGAGACTGACCAAGAACAGAGGTAGGATGAAATCGCACTTTCTTCTCCTTTGGTTCAGTCAACACCAGGCTTTCTCTGTCTACATGCACAAGATTGGGATACATCCCAGCCACTAAGGCAGCTTTAATTACAGCCCAGTTCTCAGAGTTAGTATTAACATCTCTAATATCAGCTCCTCCTCTGGCTCTCACAAAACCTGACAAAAAAACAAGACAAAACAGCGCCATGTTAGCTTGTGTTTGGTTGTCAAAAGGAGTTACAAACTAAAGGTGAAATAAACAATTATTTATTGCATTTTTCAACCTGTTGTACTGCCAACCTTAACATCACCAGGAAGAAACCACTACACTGAAATCCTTCCTGATAAGAGGTTTCATACTAACACAGAATATCACTATTTTCTACAACAGAAAGACACTTCCTATGGGAATAATTTATTAAAACATGAAATGCGGTGACAAGTGGAAATGAGGGTTTTTCAGTTATATCAGCCATACTTCCTCATCTACACCATACCCTGCATGAATGTGTACATAAAGTTGCATTTCAAATTAAGTAAGGAAAATTACACCAGTGAACATGATTTTTGTTACAATTTCTATATGCTTGACTTTAAAACAACATTTAAACATTAAACATTTAATTAAAAATTTTCCAAGTTCTTTACCTGAGGCTCTAAGCTGGCCAAGCAACTGTGTTCTCATTCCTACAATGATTTCCATTGTGGCTTGGGATAGGAAGTTCTTTTCACAGAAGGCTCTCTCCCAGCCATCACTGCGTGCCTTCTGCCATGCCTGAAAATGTTTTTACATTCGCCTATTAACTTGATAGGCTAAAACTAAAAACTGCGTTTTTATAAAAGATTACATTTATGTCAATAAAATGAATGCAAAACCCCCTCTAAAAATAAATGTATCAAACCAGATCCTTTTTTCTGTTCAAGAATTAGGTTCTCCTTACATGTTCATTACAATGATGATTATGTCAAGTTAAAACAATAAATAAAGACCATTACATTAATATCATGATTTGAAGTTCAGTGTAGTAGGATGTAAAGAGGCACATTGTTGCAACATTCAGAATTTTCTAAGGTTTGAAAATATCAACCAAACATACTACAAAAAGTGTTCCCTCACAAATATATGAGTCCAATACACAGCAAAGGCACTAGGCAAAAATAAAGTCTTCTCCAAGGACTTAATCACTGTCCACCACTCTACATCCAAGTAGAGTGCTACATTATTTGCCTTGATTGGGTGATCTACTGTGATTAGCCCTCTCTGAAATGAAGTATTACCTGGAAAGCCCTGAGCAGGGCCATGTGGTCACTGAACGTCCCGGCAGCAAAACGCTTCCTGCACAGCATGGCCGCACGCTTCTGGGAGGCCAGCGTGGGCAGCACAAAAGGGTCTTGGCAGGCAAGAGCACAGGCAATGGTCAGAACAGGATCCAGGCACTTCAGAACTACAGCATACAACACCATTTTACCAAGGTGTGGCTCTACAGGTAATTCAGTGAGGTGATAACCAAGCTCAGTAAGATCTTCCCAAGGGTCCATGGCATCTATGGTCTGTTTATAAACAAACAAACAGAGAGGGGGCGGGGTACAGTGGACAAAATCAATTTACAATGAAAGCAGAGAAGATGTGAATGGACATTAACTAGTCTTGTTTCCAAACACTAATAAAGCAAGTCAAACTATTAACAGAGACGAGACTTTGAAGCATTCTCTTTCCTTGACATGGAAAAACACATCCCCACACACAAAATGAAAACAAACAATCAACAAAAATTCAGAACATCCTTAAGTAATTAAAAACAGCTTCAGTACAAACTGAAGTCAGCAAGATAGACTGCTACACCACAAATTTGGAATCAAACACAATTACCATCTAAATCTATTCCTTTTCTGACCTTAAGCATATGCACAGCATTTCTCACAGTTACAGCAGGCGGAGGATCAGGAGCTTTCATGAGAAAGTCTACAATTGGACAATTAATTGGAGCCAGAAGTTTTGTATACAAACAAATCTCCTGCAAGTTAAAAGGCAGAACAAAAATGATCACCAAGATTTGGAAACAATCCCCAAACACATGATTTGTTGCAATTAATAGTATGGTTTGATGACATTAGATTTTTTAAAGTTATAATTTCTAACTGAACATGCACCTGAAGCGGCATTCTGAGAAGTTCTGGAGACTGAAATTCCAACATATTCTGAAATCGCAGCCTGCTGAAGAGACGAAAACAGACTCCAGGCTGACAGCGCCCAGCCCTTGAAAATAAAATATGGGAAATTGTGAAAATTAGGTTTCTTTCTAAAAATAAAACCAAAAGCCAACAAACAGACACAGAAACTCAGAATGGAAAAGCAGAAGCACTTCTATGAAGAAAGTGTTATAAGTCACATGCAAAGTGAGAGTCTTCCAATCATGGATTATTTTTGAGAGTGTGGCAATTTTTTACTGAAATTTTTACCCAACACTGAGAAATCTGGAGGAAGAAAAACAAGATTTATCTAATGTAAAGTGCTGTGGGTTTTTTGCTAATGTAAAACCAGTCCAAATCTCAATCATGCTTTGTTGTAAGGAAATCAGTTGCAAACTTCATTTCCTCTCCTCACATCCCCTAAACAGAGATGACCTTTGAAGTAAAAGGTAGAAAAAAGGTTAAATAACTTGCGAGTGAATGAGAGACAGCAAATTCTCTCATTCATATACATGCATGTGTATACGTGCAGCTTAATGCCAATGTGATTGATAAAACAGGCACTTGCTGCTACATAAGCTTCTGAGCCCTCACCCACAGTGTTGGGAAGAATATAATCATGGCCTAGATATGTCATAGATAGCGTGGAGAAAGTGATATAGGCAGTCAGTCCTCTGTCCACAGACAAGATGTGAAAACACCCTAATGGACACTGTGACTGGTGGTGCTACATGGGAGAAAGAGGAAGGAGAACAACATAATAAGGGAAAACAACCTACACCTTCAGGAAATGCCTGAACATCAATTTCCTACAACTTGGGAAATTATTCCAAGGAAATACATACTGACCAGTACTCACCTGCAGAGAACAAGTGTTGGCCATTATCCAACACAACACTGGACTAGGCTAGAAACAGTTACTATGTTGTATGCTATATTCTAAACATAAAGGACTGTGGATATCTGCAAAATGGAAACCAGAATGAGGCATTTATTACCTGCCCTTTCTCTGGATAGCACTGGCTTTTGAAATCCACCCCATTTTTAGCATTGTAACACGGCTCAATGCATCAAAAGACTTCTAGAAAAACAAAGAAAGGAATATAAACTGAAAACTCAACGGGGTACATGAAATAAAAGTTACTAGTTATTTAGATTACCAACAGAAGTTTTCTAAAAAGTATGAAACAGTAATATATACACAGCAACTTCTGGCACAAAGGCATCTTCTCAGTTTCAAGTGAATTTATGATGGTATCTCCCTTGCAGTACCTTAGTGCTACACAGTTTTTGAAATACACATTTTCTAGTCAACAGGTAACTGCAAGTCAGTAAAAAGTATGTCAGATCTGTGTTCTGAGATACAATAAAGCAAGTAAAAATACATTATTATACCGAATAAAGTTTTCCTTTTTATCTCACTTGAAAATTACCTGCTTATTTTCTTAGACTGATGTAAAATTACAAAAGTAAGTTTGTTTTATAAGAACTTCAAAAATTTGGAATGTATGTCGCCTATGAAATCCAATTTCATTTTCAAAGCCATACACTAGGTCTTAAATTGCCTCATTATGTGATCTCACTTTTCTTGAAAAAGTAATTAGGAATGGGCACTGAACACACCAAAAACCTGCTTAAAAACTTAATGGATTATTTTTGGACTTGATACAATAGCAGGACAAAAAGAACTCTCAGCGGTCTCTCAGTCTCAGGAAGGTGGTGGTCTAAACTGAGGACTTGTTTTAAAAATCCAGCAGAAATACTAAATTGCAAAAGAGAAAGATACATTAATACATCAACCTATATCAGTTTTTACAAGGTTTTTAGACAGCTAGCTATTTACAGGATTTGTCTTAAAACAAATGGATGTCAAAACTTTTCAGTGAGGACTGTTGCCTGACAGGCATTAGCTCTTACCTAGTAAAAGCTTTTTTTCACTTTACTGTAAAGTAAAAAAAAAGTTCTCCAAAATTTATGCACTGTGTGTTTTAGAATCTCACTCTGAAAATTTAAGGCTCATACCTCTTTCACCTTGCCTGAGTCAATGACAAACACAACATCATTGACTGTTATGCTGGTTTCTGCAATATTAGTAGAAAGAATCTGCAAAGAAAAAAAACCAAAACCACCAAAACTATAATAAGTGTAAAAGCAACAGCAAAATAGATCATTGTAGCATCTGACAAAGTCCTGTAATACTTGCAATTTTGCGGATGCCAGAAGGTGGAGCTTCAAGCACTTTCTTCTGATCCAAAGTCTGCACACTTGAATGAAGCATGAAAACTTGGTATCTAATGCAACACAAAAGAACATTGTAAGGATCCTTAACAAAAGCAATGAAAAGCCACAGTGACTAAAGGTTTTACCTGTGAGCATTATCAGCAAATCTCTTGTCATCAAAAAGAATGCGGTCCCTCAGGCTCACTATCTCATCATACCCAGGAAGAAATATTAAAATTGCTCCTAAAAAAGGAAGTGGGTTTGCACAGTTAAATAGAAAATTCAAATAGATGTTGATGGCATGTAGACTAGCACTCAGAAGGTTTTAATTTTTGGGGATTGCTGATAAAAGAACAAGATTAATCAGAAGCTGAATCCACAACTAGTTAGGTATTTACCTACCCGCATCACAACTATGACAGATGCTGTGAAGTAAGTGCATTATCAGATCCAGATCCACTTTTTCATCATCAAAACTGTGATGATAAGCTGTCAGTAATTCTCTGTCCTCTGCACTAAGGTCACTACCACTTTTTTGGACCAGGGAACTTTCATCAAGATTTCCAAATCCAAATGAAGCACTGTAATAGAAAAATACACCAGAGTCAAGGCTGTCCCTTCGGGTTTGAATTCAGCAATCAACTCAAACTTAGATCAAGACCAACATGACTACTGGTTTTGAATTCTAATTTTTAAGTGTAGCAGAAGAGAATCACCATAGTATTACTGCCCACAGATTTAAATGTCAACCCAAGAAAGGATGCCACTTCATTTATTTGTGTTAACTTTCCTTTTCTTAAACTTCATTGAAACACAACCATAAGCTAATGGAAGTATAAAGATACTTCTCGTTTACCTGTTCAAGGAAAAATATTTAAGAGATATGTATTCTCCCAAAATTTCCCACTAGCAGAAACTACACTAAGAGAAATTATAATAAATATAATCTTTACAAAACACTACCTCAACTATGATAACTGTAAGTTAATGAAAAAAATCATTCTTGAACGGCCTGGTGTACACATTACTTCTGTAAAGTTTCTTTAATGTCTATTGTGTACAAAAATACACAGATAAAAACACATGACAGATTTCTTTCCAAAGTAAGCACGTGAAAATAAAATGGTACATAGTACAGAATTAGCAAGTTGTGCAAATATAAACAATATGATACTGAGTACAAACTTTTTTGTTGCTTCTGAAATATTCCTATTCTTAAAAAACAATGGTATTCCTATTCAGTCCAGATTTTACAGCATGAAAAGCTAAAACCTGTTCTGATTAAAAGAACACAAGCCTCAAATTTCCCTTCACTATGCGATGCAACTCCACCCGCAAAACAGTTACAGCTTACCTGTAGGATTCCAACAGATCCACAACCTCTGTCTGTCCAAAGCGCCTAGCCCAGTCCACAGCCATCCTGAAAGAGTTGCACAAGTATTTTTATTCGATTTTTCACTTCAAAAGATGAATATGAGTAGTACATCAGACGAGGCAATTGATACCAGACTTTTGTACTCATTTCCCTATTGTTATCAGTACTGCTATTGCTGGATCTGCAGCTTTCCACTTGAAAGTGCTTGAATAGGTGTTAACAGCTACCTGACTTGTAGGTAACTACGGTTCTTTACCGCAAAAGAACGTCAGTTTTACACAGGAGTACCTGCAAACATGCACAAGGAAAGGAGGAGGAAGAATATGCCATTCCCTTAAAAAGCCCATAAAAACGTGCAGAGATCAGGCCTGCCTGTTTGCAGTAGCCTTTAAGTCATCTCAAAAAGTCACACCCCGGTGTTTTGCATTAAAACGCGGGAAAACATCTGGCTATTTCATGTCTTTCAGAAGCTGTCCTTCTCACAATGCAGTTCACCGTTTTACCTTTAAACTGCATTCCTTCCCAACTTTTTCAAATGTTAGCACCAAATATCAGACCCCTGGAATTCTAATTCTTATCATGCCATACTACAATTATTTACTGTACTTCCCTATTTAAATGAAGACATACTTCATGACCACAAAACTTGAGTTTTACAGATTCACAAATACTTTTATATGCTACAACAGACTTAGAAACATCACAGAAAGATCTTCTGATATAGGTAACTCCATGAAAATAAGAATTGCCAAACATTTTGGTCCAATTCAGTAGATTACAGTTGTTCTGCTAACCAGTGTCTTCAATACACCTACTGAAACAAAGTTTATAGCCCATAATCAAGATCGTGTAATTAAGAATACAATTTAGAATTTACAGAAAACAATGTCATTAACAGGAGTTAGAAAATTCTTTAACATCTAAATTAATTTGTTAACTTATCACTCTGCCCTAGGAACTATAGCTTTTACAGCCTAAACAGTTTCTTTCTCTCTCCTATATTGACAAATAATTCTATCTTTTGGTTTCTCTGTTTGTTTTTACCAGCCATTAGATGATTTGCAGTGGATACTTGCTCCCATACTGATCAACTGTTCTACTTGACTCAAAAAGCCTCTCCCTGAAGAAATCATCAGAGCAGTCGCACCAGTTTCACTGTGCCTATAATCAACTGAGAAGTAAAAAAATAAAAATCAGCAAACCCAACAGAAATGTTATTTCTTCATCTAAATATAGTACAAATATTGCGTTCAAATTCCAGCCCAAAGAGAATTTGTTTCCTCACTTTATCTCTGCAGTCAGTTCATATGAATTCCACACTGTCTTAGAAACACACTTCTGCCAATACTTCAAAACAACAACTAACTAAACAATTCATTAATTCTGCAAGCCCTAACCATTTTTTCAGGAGGTATCAGAATGCAAAGGTAACAATATTTGAAACTGGAGATAAAAGTAGCCATAAAAATCTAAGTAAATTTGAGGTTACTTTTTTTCTTATGTAATAACACAATAAACTTACCACTGACATTTTCAGTTAAAATAAGATTTAACACCTGAGCAAATGAATCAATATCTTTATGCAACCAGATGTCAGAAAGACAGGAATCCATTTCTTTTACTATCCACGGTTCAAGGCAATTCACATCTTTTTCAGTCTGAAGATAAAAACAATATTGAATGATTAATGTCTTCCAAGAGTCGTCTTTATTCTCACACATTACTCACAAAGAATTTGAATGGTTCTTTTTCCCAGCAGCAACCAGAAATCCAACACTCAGGTATCAGTTAATGCACTGATTTTGCCATATGCAAGTACTAACACAACGGCAGTCAAGCCATTTGACTGAGGAAAAGCTGCGTACAAGCACCGTAACTAGAGCAGTTAATTGTAATAAAGTAATCTGTAAAATACAGTAATATCCTGAAAGATGTCGCAGACATTTTTTCACAGAAATCCTTTCTTTGGGGTTGTGTATCTTCTGAGAAGCAAAGCGCCCCAGAAGAAGAATGTAAACAATTGTTATCAGCTGCTGTGAATTGCAATAGGATGCACCTGTGATTGGTTCATGTTCCCATGTTTATAATTAAGGGCCAATCACAGGAGCAAGCTGGGGACAGAGACCCTGGACACAACTTTGTTAGAGATTCTTTCCTTTCTATTCTTAGCTTAGCAGCTCTGCAACTTCTCTTCTTATTCTATTTGGTATAGTTATAATGTATTATATATCATATATCAATAAATCCAGCCTTCTGATCAAGAAACAAGATTCTCGTCCTTCTCTCACCACCCTCAGCGACCCACTCAGGTCGCTGTAATAGAAAGACTCTACAGAACTATCTTTAGAAAACAGATTTTAAATGGCTAGTAATACAACACAAATATAAACATCTCTTCCAACAAAAGAAAAAACTTACCAGTTGATTGAAGACAGTGTCACCACCCTCATCCAACCATTTGTACTCCTCATTTGCCCTTGGAACTGATTTTTGTCTCCGAGATGTCAGTTTGTTCGTGCTTTCTTGAGCTGAACACCACTCAGCAAGAGTGCTCTTCTGTTTCTCTTCTAGAATGCAAAGTATTCACCAAGAAAATTTTAGAGTCATCTTTATTATCCATTGTTTTCTACTAAAAAAGATAGTTACAGGAGGTCAAAGTTTTACCTATTCAACCTCTTTTATTTAATCTAGAATGCTACTAATAGTCCAAGATAAATGACATGTTTAAGGGTATCTAAAGTGCACCACTGAAAACAAGGGCTATAAGAACAAGGCAAAACCTACCATTTTGGGATTTAACTTCCCAAGCCTGTATTAGTCCAAACTACTGCATTCAACAATCTTCCTTAAGTAATCACCTTTCACACAAACTCAGCCCAGATCTTTTTCCAGAAATGGAATGCTGAAGAAAAGTGATACAGTCCCTGCATGTAACAACTTATTTTTGCACGCAAGAAACAGTAGAAAACACCAGTGTCTTAATCAAACTTTTCTGTTCCCAGTGATCAGAGCTGAGCATTGTAATAAATATCCAGTTAGGATTGTATGTTATATATATAGCTTTGAGGTTTGCGTTTTTTAAAAACTTTTTTTTAAATAATCACTGGGATCATTACTTTCAGTTGCCAGGAAAACTTCTGAAGCAGTATCTACTTAATCAACTGAAAACCAATTATGTTCAGCTCAAGAGTGTTAACACTTAAAAAATATATCCATGCCAGAAGAAAGCAGTGAAAAATGTTACTAAAATGAATGACTTGTACATTTCGTGCAAATGTACAAAATCCTGCTTGCTTTAATAGATGCACTTTAATTTACACCCAAAGGTACAGGGCATCCCATGCTTCTTTAGTATTCATGTGGGCAAAGCCCCCAGTTACATTAACTCTACGCCATTTTTTTCTTTAATTGCATAAACTATTTCAACAATGTAAATACTGAGAGCTTAAAGATACTTGCTGCCATCTTATCACACCTCATTTAATCTCCTGACTTTGGAATTTTAACAGAAAATAATCCTGTCAATTGTTTGTTCAATCAATCAATGATTCTCATTGCTAACCCTTGCAATTAAGCAGTCCACCAACCTTGCTGCTTCTCTTTTTTGTACTTCACCATCTCTTTGTTTGTATACCCAGTGCTTCGTAAAATGTCCTCCAGAAACATCTCTTTAACTTCAAAAGGTCTCCCTTGGACTAAAAGTATAAAAAATCCATTAAAGATTATATATTCACTAGCTTCACTTACAGCATATATTTATTTTTAAATTATCTTCATTGCAGTTTTTTTTCCTCAAAATTATACAAAACAAAACATTTCCAATGTAAAATGCCATCTTGTTTCTCATCAAGCTCTTCAATTTTATCAAGTGTTATAGCAAGAGATGTTGATAAGATGATTATAACATTGACAGTTATTACCCATAAATTTTTTTTTAAATGAGAAAAAGAAAACAGCCATTTTTGTTTAGGGTTACAAACAAGAACTTGCCATGTAAGCCTGCCACCTGGATTAAAAATGTAATTAATTAATAAGCAATTAATACAGTTTTTGCAAGGTTCCACGTGGAGATAGTACATCTTTGTATTGAACTACTTTCTTTTCATGAGAAGTACGTGAGAAGATAGACTTATCTCCACGTCCTCAACTAATTCAGCAAAGCTGAGCTTTGTTTACGGAGTACTTCTTGACAGATGAGACATCCCAGTGGCCTTTACCTTCTAATAATTTATCCTGATTTCTTTTTCAACATGACTATTTTCTAGACCTTATCTGTTGACATTAAAGGATGCTTTTTGCCTGAAGAATTAAAATCTCTACATTTTGATTTCTTGTCCCTTAAACTGACTTTAGGTCACTTAGGATTTTCCTTCAGAAAGAACAATCCACAATTCACATACTTTTCGAAGTTGTCACAGAGGAAGTATTCCAACAATGATAACAAACTCTGTGTACTACAGCAATCCACGACTACAAAATGTTGGTTTCTGTGGTCAGAATTTTGTCATCCATATTGCTGAAGAAGAATCAAACCTTTTTCACTATATTAACAGAAACAGCCGCTTCTTTTAATTCTCAAATTCTCAAAAAAAAAAAAAAACCCCAAAAAAAACCCCAAAAAAACCCCCAAAACCAAACCAAAACAAAACAAAAAAAATCCCTATTTTCAATTGCTCTTGATAAGCACTGTGATAAACTGGAGAGATTGTCATCAGAATTTCCAACACAAATATACCAATCTGAAAGAACAGGAAGCTGCAAAAAGAGTAAACTGGAAAGCCACACAACAATCGCAACTGAGGCAAAAATATTCAGAGAACATGAAATCACATGTCATTTCCAGATTCCCGTCTCCAATAAGGTCCAAGACTTATTTTACTAGGCAGAAATTCAAAATTTGGAACTAGAAATAAACACTTCTACCTGCAAAAAAAGGGGAAAAGAGATTTCCTTCTCACAAGCATTTGCTAAAATAAACCAGTAAGCAATCCCACCTGTTTCCTAAAACTGCTGAGATTTTTTTAAAAAAAGGCTGACATGCAGAGTCTACCTGACTGTCAAATAAAGCATTTATCTTAAAAACTACTTTTCAAAACACATTAAACTTGGACATTATTATTGAAAAATTAAGAGGACTGTAAGGTGCCAGATGAGGTCGTCCATGCAGAAAACCTGCAAGCAAGGAGGGTGGTGAAAAAACCCCCAAATCCACAAAAATCCCCCATCTCCCATGCATTTGTATTTTGCCTCTACTAAAGATCTGTCAAATGAAATTAAAACAGCAATAATGGTAACTTTTCTTTGCATTTGAATGTAATCTAACTGCAGGTAACTGAGTCAACACAAACTAAGAGAAACTAGATGCCTTTTCCGAATATTTACCTAGATGAATGGCTACTAATTTGCTTAAAATCAAAGAATCACGTGATTCTAACATGAAACCCAAGCTGCTTATGCCTGTATTTTTAAAATGAACAGGTACAGTTACCTGTGTTTTATCCAGTAACCAATAACAACTCTCATGAAGAATAAGAATCTACTGGAGTGTATTAATATACGTCACACTCATGTAGCTCCTAAGTCCTGTATCAGCATGAAGACAACACTTCAATAACCTTTTCCTACTTCTTTATTAACAGTGGAAGGGGGCAGGACACACCTGCATTTACAGAACTCCCAGTGACTAAAACACTTCATTCTGAATTAGGAAAATAGTTAAGAAACAAGAAACCTGACTACACAAAGAACAAGGATTCCTGTAACTCTCAATGTATTCATCATGCGCCTTTACTCAAAATAGTTTGCTACAGTTTAGTAAGATCTGTGAGTCTCAGGGCACGTATAGTCAGATTTAAGAGTCAAGATAAATACTCACTATGTATTACTGGGCAGCTTCCAAAATACCTAATAAAGAGATTTGCATCTAAAGCAGCACTAGAAATAATTAGTTTTAAATTATTCTGGTTTTGCAGCACGTCTCTCAGTTTTATTAGCAGGAAGTCACTAAACCTATCCCTCTCATGTACTTCATCCTGTAACAAAAGAAAAAAGGAGAGATAAAAAAACCTCACAGATTCAAGATCACGACTTCTGACAAAAACGAACTTTAAAAAAAAAAATTGATTGCACATTACAAAGGCTTCAAATGTGTACTTCTAGTTTAAGTAATAGGGTTTTTTAAAAAAGGGGGGTTTTTTATGCTTTCCATCAGCAAAAAAAAAAAACTTCAAACAGTTTTTATCAGAGCTGAGTGCACTGTAATGCTGAAGCTCTATACACCTTAATTTCAGAGGCCAAAGTGAATATCTGAAACACCTCTAATTTTGTATTTGAAGCCAAATTTCAAGAAAATGCCACAAACCACAAATCCTACAAATCTTACTTTAATAAATTCTCACTTCACCACTGACGAGCATTTAAAGAAATGTGACACCACATAATCAGAAAAACACAGAGATTGCTTAGACAAGTCATACACAAAGCCTATAAATTAAGGCATATAACTGAATAACCACCTCTGTCATTCCTCTGTTTTGTTTTGTATTATGAAGGAATGAAACAATGGCTCAAATACAAGGTTTATAGGCTGACATCAAGAATGTACAGATCATTCTCATGCTTTTTTTATGCTTTGATAAACAGGTAGGCACCTAAACTTACCATGTTTTCTTTTAATCTTCGGTACTTAAGTCTTGCCATAAGCATTCTAGTTCCTCTTACTTATTAAATTCCACAATAGGAATACTAACATAATCATAAATGAACACACCTGAGTAATTTGCTAGCAACTGGCCTCCACACTGTATTATTATATATGGGCAAACAAACGGACTGAAAACCTGGTATTGCTAAAACAAATACATGACAACAGAAATTCTGACATGATCATATTGAGCCACATCAATCTAAACCTCCCTAAAGATTTTCTGAGGAACAGGGGAAGTTCAGAAAAATTTACACTTCTGTCCTCCTCAACTCCTCCCAGTTCCACAACTAATCATTGGCATGAAAATAAAATATTTTTACAGGAAAAAACAAAAATGCACAGAAAAACACCAAAATCCACAAAATATGCATACTACTCTAAGGACTCAGGAAGTCTTTAAAGTTGATTCAGATTCTACCAGACAAAAAGACCTAAAGCCCTCCGTAAATTTAAATTTAAAAAAATGAGGACTTCATTTTCTAAAGCAATACATATTGCTCCACCCCACGTGAAAGACCACAGGATGCTCACCACAATAACATGGGTCACGGTGGAGAGGGTGCTGTCTCCTGCCATCAGTGTGCGAAGGAGCATGTCATTAGTGCAGAATGTTACCAGTGTCTTTGGAGAAACCCTATGGAACACATCACAGAGACAACTCAGGGGATTTGCACCATTTAAAGGTAGTTAGCTTTCCATAGATCAAAAACTAAAGCAGCTGCTGACAGGAAGAGGAATTACAGTTCTCTCCCCAAAAGACTCACGCACACCATTTGTTTTGAAACTATGCCTTTTCCCAGACATTTCCTAACAATTTGTAGTGCTTGTGCCCCAAAACTATGGACAACAGATTAATTGAAAAAATAAGATTCAAATTTTAATAAATAAGGAAGTAAAAGAGAACTATGAAGAAACTCTGCATGTCATTCAATTTACTAGAAAATTCCATGTGGAAAACCAAGCTGCAATTCCTCAGCATATGCCTGGATACAGCCTTTGCATTTGACTACACGTGGTGGGATGAGCCTAGCTGGATGCCAATTGCCTCCCCAGCTACTCTACCTGTCCTCTTCATGGGTAGGGGAGAGGAAACACAACAAGACTCACAGGGTCAAGAAGGAAAATGTGGGTCTCTCTCATGGACGGTCCTCCATGAGTTTCTCCAATAGAAGTCCTTCCCATGGGTTGCAGTTCTCCATGAACTGCTGCAGTAGAGGTCCCTTTCCACAGAGGGCAGTGCTTCAGGAACAGCTTGCTCCATTGTGGGACCCCCACAGGGTTACAATCCTGACAGCAAACCTGCTTCTGTGTGGGCTCACTCCCCGGGGCCACAGGTTCTGCCAGGAGCCAGTTTCAGCACAGACCTCCCAGAGGATCACAGCCTCCTTCAAGCATGCACCTGCCCGAACACAGAGTCCTGCACAGGGGGATCCCTGCTGCACCATGGACCTCCATGGGCTGCAGGGACACAGCTGCCTCACCATGGGCTGCACCTGGCACCTGGAGAACCTCCTCCCCTCCTGCACTGATCTTCCTGTCTGCAGAGCGGCTTCTCTCACATTCTCTCACTGCTCTTCTTCAGCTGCTGCCTCTGTTGTGCAGGTTTTCCTCCCCCATTCCCCACTGTCCAGAGACACTACCACCATCACAGAGGGGCTCAGCCTCAGCCAGAGGCAGGTCTGTCTTGGCTGGCACTGGCTCTCTCTCTCAGACACAGGAGAGGCTTCTGGCATCTTCTCACAGACGCCACCCCACAGCTCCCAAAGCCTTGCCTTGAAGACACAATACATTACAGCTGACTAAATCACAAAGTAATCTGCTGATACTCTGGTTTTTCAGGAGGTCAAAATACTGAAATGTTACAATTCTATATCTGGGGCAGAGTTAGCTGCCCCAATAAAAACTGCAATTGTCACTACTTCCTCTGGCCACCCAAAAGGAGCTGAAAAGTTCCTTTGTACTGTACTCTACAGCTCTCCTCTGGAAGGCAGTTAAGAAAACTTTAAAAATTGTACTTCTGTGCTGTGCTCTAAACATCTCCACTCCAGATTTTTGTCCACGACTCAAAATATTGTTATCTCCACCTTTTAGTTTTCTCTGGATTAAATGTATTGATTCCTTTCTAGGTGGATTTTCTGCACTGTTTCCAGTAATTCTTCCATTTTGATCTGACTTTGCTCTTCCTCTGCCAGCATAGTACTTCCATATATTAATCATCCAGCTTATTTGTGATACATCTTCAGCAGCTCCTCTAATCTCTTAATAGCCTTCTGAGCTTTCACACACACATTTGAATTCTTACTGTGGCTTTGTTGTTCAAGTACGTTAATTTTCACAGCTATGTGTTATCTTTGTTCACTCGAGCAACACAACCTTTTGCCATCTTCTGGTCACTCATGTCCCAACTGCTGGCCCTTCCTTGAAATGACAGTGCCTATGCAGCACAAAGATGTAAAGACCCCACCCCATTCATGGTCTGCTTTACAGACTAATTCATCAAGTGATATTGAAATCTCCATTTTTACATCACTTCATGTTTTAAACACAAAAGCTGAAGCAGAGTAAATTTAGTCCAAACTAGACAGATAAATAATGCTCAGCTTCATCAGTCCCTTTCCAAATTTGTTGTCTTCCCTTTTATGACTCCTATCAACTCAGACTACATAAACATTTGTTACAGCATGCTGGTCTTCACACCTACCTTCAAAGCTTGCAGAACTTTTGGATCCACACACATGTTAAAAGCAGAGAGGGGAAAAAAAAATATAAAGTGTGGACTTGATCTGAAAATCAGACAAGGATTTTACATGCATACACTCTGCAGAAGAAATCAATAGAAAGCACTTGAAACTCAGTTCTATAAGACAACCTACTACATGAAACTGCAAAACACAGGAAGAAAGCCATCATTTTCACTCTTAAGAGTGTAATTATTTACTCTTAGTACTCTCAAGAGTATCCCTTACCTGCAATAACATATCCCACCTATAATTTGTGGGGCTGCATCCCAAACATACTGCAGTTTAAATGTACACAAGATTCACAATACCAACACAAGATCAACTGACACTTAGAAATAGCATTAGTACCTGCTTTCTAACCGGATCTGGTAACCAATTGTCTGGCCAATCTTCTCTCTTCTTTCTGCTGCCACTCGTTCAGCCACAGCAACAGCTGCTAAACGTCTTGGCTGAGTACAAAACACACGACAGGGAGTTCCATTCTTGTAGCAGTCATCAAGGATAAACTGAGGGATCTGTAGAGAAGTGGTTCAAATTTACTCTTTGAGAAAGCCACAGCTTTGTCAGTACAGGGAAACAATTTAACTGCATCTCAGTATAACACATAGCAAAAGACTTTTCATTAGAATTATCACTGCAAGCATACCTGAATCAGTGGAAAATAAATTTCTAAGTATAACTTATTTAGGGTTTTTTTTAAAGAAAAAACTTGCAGCGTCTCTCTCCTGCTTCAGAGAAATCTAAAAAAAAAGCCCCCTACGGATAATCTCTCATTTTAACACAAAAAATATATTACTGTCGGTACTAAGAACATGAAGAGCCTTAGAAGAAAAAGGGGTATACAAACATCACAGTTACTTTCCCTTCAATATTTTGCATTATTTTAATGAAAAAATTGTATCTACAAGAAAATTGTGAGGAAAAATTTACGCTTTTAGTATCTGTCTACTGGCTTAGTGTTTCAAAAGCAAGAAAATTAATTGGAACACAAGATTTTCAATCATACAGGAAAAGAAAAGCCTTAAAATAGCATAAAAATATCCCATATCACAAATGTTACACAACTGGCATTAGTTTAGTATAAACACTGTTATGTTTTTTATTTCATTGAAGAAACATACTTGCGTAGTTTTTCCTGACCCAGTCTCTCCTATAATCAAAACAATTTTATTGTCCTTTATTATTTGGACAATTTCTTCCTGTTTTTCAAGAACTGGTAATGACTGCCTGAAGGAATCAAACTCTGATTCCCCTCTTTTCACTGGGACCTGGGGGATACCATCATTAAGTCGACCACTTGTCTTGTTTACTTCTTTGTTTTCTGTAAAGAGAAGTTAAAAGTTTATTTATACAGATCCAGAGGAAGGTCACTAAAACACAGCTCGTAAAAATTGCACGTAAAAATTAATGTTGCTGACTTTTTATGTATCCCTGTGGGTAAAGTGACAAACCCATCACAATTTAGAAGTCATATTTATAACAACATGTCCTCCTGAGGTGCTTGAAATAGATATTTTTCAAAACAGTTATTACTTTCACAGGTATTTTGAACAAAACCAGACTCTTCCAGAGCATTGCTCCAAGTCAAAAAATCCTACAAAGAGCAAAAGGAGAAAGAGAAACTAAACCAGAGAAAAGCGGCCAGGTGTATTTTGGTGGCCTTTGTAACTGCGCCCACATTTCACACCTGCAGTTCTCCCTAGAAATACACACTTACAGAGTTAAACCTTTAAGCTATTGCACGAATTTGCCTGAAATCATACTAATGCAAGCATGCTGCATCAAGAGTCCTGGACCCCACACAGCAGTGTGATGTGCTAGAAAGCAGTGCGTAAGTAGCCCAAAAACGTGCTTCTGAGGGAGATACTTCAAATCCATCATTGCAAGTGCTACTCTGTAGTTCCTTGATAATTATTTTCCAGAAGAATGAAAAGCTTTCTGTAGACTAATTATACACATGATAACTGTGATTAATACATTCATATACTAAATTTCAAGCTCTGCTGTACCAAGACAAACACAGACTTAGAGATCACGAGAACTAAAAATAAATTCTTGAGAAGCAGAAAATACAATTATTAGACTGTTCATTAACTTATTCTTACATTGCTAAGACATTGCATTTCAATACTTCTATTATAGCTTCTTTCTGTTCATTGAACAATCCTATTAACCAACTGAAAAAATTGAAAAAAAACAGCAAAGGAAGCACTAAAAGACACCATGTATCAGGAACACGCAATTAAACAAGGCATATTGGTACAAGTATTTTCAGTTCACTACAACCATCTATGCACACAGAAACACAGTGTAACTCTAAAGCAAGAATCTAGATGAAAGCCTTGCTTTAAAAAAAAAGGTACTCTTTTTTTTAAAAAGGGAATACTCCTTTTTTTAATTAAAAAAACAAACCAATTTTATCAGAAGTTTGTCTTTCAGCAAACCCTTCTGTATTCAAGAAATCAAGAAGTCTAGAAAATAGTCTCTAAAGGACCAAATCGATTTTGTGGAGATGAAAAAATAAAAACTAAACTTCTTGATTTATCAAGGACATTCATTTCTATAACCAGAAAAGACAATGTAATTTTCTCATAAGGGTGTTCTTATGGCATTGTCGTAACACTGACTCTTCAATCCCACCTCAGAGTACTTCTATGAAACCACATTTCACAAATGTACTTCCAAAAAGATTTGGCTGGAACTGGCTCAAAGTTTCTAAATTAACACAGCACAAGGTAGACATCACAATGTGCATGATATGACTTCCCAAGTTCCTCACAATACCAGTTATAAAAGACCTTAAAAGGAAACAAACATGTGCTTGTTTAATGGTGTCTGAGAGGACACGAGAGGGAACAGAACAGAAAGGTTTGTTTTGTCACTGGGTTGCAGGTGGTTTTTTCAAGTGGCATTGATGGGCAAGTCCAAATCAGAAGACACACAGAACATACCAGATTCAACAGCACAGGCATGTCCTCTCTCTGTCCTTGGCAGGAGTTCTGTGCGCTCCTTGTTTGTGACAGGAAAGCTCTGAATGAGACTCCGAACGGTGTGCTTCGTACGGAGAGCCAAGTCACAAGTCATGACTGCATGTGCATCTGATACATCCTTCTTCCTCACAGTCAGGTATCGATTGGCTCCTTTTCTGTGGGGGGGGGGGAAGAAAATCTATCTTAGGGATAAGGAACCTACTCTGGGTTAACTTTTATCTGTCAAGGTATGAGAATCTATGCAAAATCTTTGAAAAAAACCAGACTTCACAGTGAAACTTTTTTAATGGACTCATTAAATCCACTAAATGGATTAAGTGGAAGTGGAAAAGCAAGCTGTACCAAAATGCATGTCACAAGTTTTTCCAAGCACGCATACGGCAATGAACAAAGATACTTATTTCTGTGTCTACTTTTACACTTTTTTCTCTAATACTATTCCTTGCAACACTGTAGGGTACATTGAAAACATCAATCAGGTTATCATTAGTCATGAAATTCCATTGGTCTGCAGCTAAAAACCAAAAACTGTACCCCAACTCACCCTTTGCTTTTAGATACCAGTCCAAGAGACTGACAGAGCTGATGAACAAACGCTCTTTCACTACTAGTGAAACTAGAAGGAAATTCCATCTCTAGAATGATAAATAATAATGAAAAAAACAGTAATAATGCAATAGACAGTAATCTTGATGTATTATCTCCATGTTACAGACCCACAGAATTGTTAGGATTGGAAGGGAGACCACGCAGTGCAACCCCCCTGCCAAGGCAGAGTCACCTGGAGCAGATGACAGAGGAACACATCCGGGGTTTGGGATGTCTCCAGAGGGGGAAACTCAACACTTTCCCCAGGCAGCATTCCCAGTGCTCTGTCACCCTCAATGGAAAGAAGTGCTCCCTCATGTTGAGGGGGAACTTCTTGTTTTACGGCCCTTGCTCCTTGTCAAAAATCTGCACCGCCTTCCTGGGACTCATCTTGAAGACATTTATATGCATTAATGAAATACCCTCTCAGTCTCCTCGAGGCTAAACAGGACCATCTCCCACACCTCTCCTGATAACAGATGATCCAGCCCCCTCATCTCATCTCAGTGGTCTCTGCTGGACCCCCTCCAGTAGCTCCCTGTCTCTGTGCTGAGACGCTTAGAGCTGGACACAGCAGCCCAGCTGCGCCTCACTAGGGCCGGGCAGAGGGGCAGCATCCCCGCCCTCACTACACCCGCAGGCTGCCCCCGGGCCCGGCTGTGCCGCGCACCCGCTTCGTCCCCGCTCCGGAACCGCTCCAGGGCGAGCTGCACCGCCATTTCCACCTCCTCGTCAACGCCGACCTCCCTGAGGGCCTCGGCCCGTGCGCGCACCGCGGCGGCGGCAACCGAGCCCCCCGTGGCCCCGCCGGGCTGCCGCCGCGGGACCCGCCTGTGTCGCGACATGGCCCCGTGTCACGGCCCCACACGACCCCGACACCGACACAGATCAGGGGCCGCAGCTCCTCGGCCCGGGGGGCGACGCTGGCGGTGGGGCGTGGCTCCCGCGGCCGGAATCGGCCCGAACGGAAGGAGTTTGGTTCTTTTCCCGCCGTTTGGGGGGAAGCGTGCCTAAGCACCGAGGTACGTGTACGGCTGTGACCAAAAAGGGGCACTGGTACCCTGTCTAGTCATAAAATACGTGCTTTAATTGCATGGTATTAAACGTAGGCGTGGCGAGGGTCATCTCGGCCCTCAGCCTCCTCACTCTGTAAAGTGTTACTTGCCCTTGATTTTGGATCACCTTTTCCTGCTGTCCTTTGACTGCACGCTATGGACACGAGGTAGAAACTAAACCCAAACCTCTTGGGCATGACACAGGACTCGGTGTTGAAAGCTGCTGCTTTGGAAATATCATTAGGTCAGAAGGAGAGTACTTAGAAGAAGAACAAACTACTCCTCAGTTGTGAACTGAAGTGGGGAATTAAATAAATGGAAAATAAGCACTCACTGTCTGATGTAGCTGGCTGAAAAATAGCTCTTAAACCACTTCTACCAAAGCGTTTACAAGGCTCATTTCAGCATAATTCTGCACTGAGAGGTCACAGTGGAGCAGAACAATTGATCTGTTCTAAGGTTTTCAATTTTTTTCCTTTCAGGTATCTGCCTGTGTATCTTCAACCAAAGTCCATAATGCTAGTTCCTTATTGTTGTTCCTGTGTCATTCAGTACTGCCACCTTAGAGCACATCAAGTTATTATGGAAAATTAAACACTTCAGCTGAATAAAATGAGCATTCATCTTATCATCGTTGGTATCAACAGTAAAAAATGAATAAATAATTTGAAAGAGTCACATCAGAAATCTTTAATTATGAACACAGATCTCTTAATAGTTTCTGCCTCTTAACAGCATCATCTTGCCTTCCAACAGACAAAAATCCCCGTGATTCCGAAAAATGATTCCTCAGACTCAATTCTGCTCTCTGTTTGCAATCCTGTAAATACAGCAGCACACAGAGATAACTAACTGTTGGGTTAGGTCTCATTTATATGCCTAAGAGTGGCGTGAAGCCTGAGTGCATCCTCCATAACAAATTCCTTAAGACATGCCTTTCTTCTTTCACTGCTTTTTTGACTGTTCAATGCTATTAGACGGGTGAAAAAATAGGAGAGTGTAGTCAGGCATGCACTGCCTGCTGCAGCCCTGCTAAATACTGAGTTGCAGTCTGGACTCAGCATATGAATGAGCAAAGAATTGTGCTTACCAAAGCTCTTAGACATGGAGGCATACTTCTTTGTACATACTCTTAATAAAAATTACTAGCTGTGGACTTTCATATTAGAAATAACAACCTGTGTGCATTTAAAAATTCTGTTTTCATGAATAGCCTCAGAAATACCTTCTGGCTAATGTTTACTCAAAACAACGCCTGGAATAAGAATTATTTCCTTCTATTAACGTATGTCCAAATGCCCATGTATTTTTTATACGAAGAATTAAGAGGCAGCACAGTTTCATGCAAAAATACATCTGCATGTTTAAATACAATTAGGTGTTCTTATTTTACCCTCCCTAGAGGCAGTTTTACTGACTTCTTTTCAGTTTGCAGAACATTTTCTCTCTTGTAAACACTCTTATGTTCCACAAAAGATGCCAGTTCTAAGAGAAAAAGAACTGCAAAGGAAGTTGGTTAAACAGTATTATCTGTTATGTACTGTGTTAGATTGTGTCAGATTTGACTGCAAAATAGTTAGTCTTTCTAAGTACGTTTTTGTTTGTTTGGGATTTTTTAATGATGTTAAGTATTATAAGACTTATTAGCTGTTGAAATATTGTGCCAGGTTCACTGGTGAGCCAATTCTTCAAGATCAAGTTAATGAAAGAACACAAGATTTATTTCTCTTTTCAGTTCCTTGATTACAAAAAAAAAGGGGAAAAAAAGGGAATTCCAGTATGTAGGGGGTTTTTTACGCATCATAGTAAATTTGTAACCAGATAGCTGTTGGCTGCTGTGAGCATTAATGATCTCATGAAGTAAGTTAGGGAAGTAAGTTTAGGGAAGTAAGACGGATGTCAAATGATACTGAGAGATATTTGTTTAATAAATGAACTGCAGTGAAAATGGGCATTTCTTGCTTTACTGCCCTCTACTGTATGCATTGATACACTGATCGTTCCCAGACCTTTGGCTGCTGATCCGGGTTATTGCCTCTGCCCCATTTCTGTAACCTCTCCTATCATCTACTGACACATCATTTTTTATTTATCTATCTTTTCCACTTCCCTTACTCCCTTCTGGTTTTATTTATTTTTGAGACATCAAGGAAAAAACCTTTTGATCAGTTCTGTCCTGGTAAAACAACCTCTCTCAGGTCCTCACTTGCCACAGTCCAGAGCTTGGGCTTTGTCTCTACAAATCCATTTCCCTCATTGCTGTTGAACTTCCAGGGGAACACTGCAACACCTCAGTGGTGCTCAAGGCATCTATAGAGTTCAGCAATGAATCGAGAATGAAGGCTGGGGAAGAGCATGATTCCCAACAGGGTCAGATATGCCCCAGCTCTTCCCACAGTTTTCTCCACTACTCCCCACTCCTGAATTGAGAAACTCTAGTTTCCAGGGAGAACAAATGACAGAGGACTGGAGGGAGAGTGGAATGATCCTGTGCTAACAGATCTTTCTGTGTCTACAACTTGTTATAAAGACAGCGTGAAAACTACAGGGATCCCATGTCTTGTGAGCTTAGGAGTAGACTGAAGGCAGAAGGATTTCATACCTATGATGCATGTGCTTGTGTCTTTGCTGAAACTGGAACTGAGTGGAACTGATGTGCTCCCTATGGAGATTAATTTATCCAGAATGTAATTTCCTGTTAAAATACTGTTTCAATGAAATATTTTGACCAAAATAATACCTATGTTGCAGAAATTTTCTGGAGCACAGAACATGTTTAACTATCAGACATCAGTACCCTGCAGAAAAAAGTTTTGAGATTACCTCATAGTCAGTTTACAAAAAGACCATTTATCTTTACATGTGCTCCCACTTTTTTTGACCAAAGTAGTATTTTGTCAACATAGATATAGCTTCAAATAACATACTTTGACAAAAAATAGTGGGAATATTCAATATCTTTGTTTACATGTATATACAAGAAATGAGGAAATTAACTTCTAAATTTCTATATTCGAAATGTGGATCCTTATGTAAGATCTAGGAGTAGGAACCTGTTTGAGTAGGAGAACAGTTTAGGATATTTTTGGAAAAAGGGGCAAGCTGTTCTCATTTCTATTCTTCATCATCATCACAAAAAAGTACACTTTTCAGAACAGTTTTACAAGGTGGTTGAGCATTTATAAAGGTGGAAAATGAGGAGGAAGCTTTTCAAAAGAGGCATTAATATTCTATCTAAAAATTAATATTCTTTCTAAAGTATTTTTAATCCTAGATAAAATACCTTAGTTTTGCAGATCTCTCTTGGGAGGAGGAGAAGAAAATCAGCCTCACCAAAAAAAAAAAAATTTTTTTTTAAATATACTGTTTTAAGAGTTTTCAAACAGCTCAACTTGCTAAGACTTCCACAGAAAAGGCTGCAGAACAGTTATATTTCTAGATGGAGCTTGAAATCATAGGTCTGTGATGAGAAGTGGATCTAAACAAAGTAATGTAAAGAAGGTAATACAGTGACTTCAGACAAGATTTTGATGAGAATTTAACTTAGCAATTTTCTAGCTAAACCATTGCTCTGTTAGCAGCAGATGCAGTTTGCTGACATTAATTTGAACTCATATGTCTGTTACTTGAATTTTTTTATGGTGAAGATCAGTAAACAAAGATGGTCTTCATCTGAAGCTGACTGAAACAGAATTATCTCTCCTTTGACACCAGCAGGCATTGCTTTTGATTGAAGTATACATCAAAATCTTCAGTCTGAATATCTAAGCAGTGGCAGCAATTAGAATAGCTATCTCTCCCATCTATCTTACAGCAACATCAAAAATATGCATTTTGTAAGTTACATCATAGAAAATAAAGTATGTTTTTAATCTCACTTCACTAATAAAATAAAAAAAAAAAAGTATGTTTAGATAGGAAATAACTTCTCCTTAGCCCTTATATTACCCGGGCATGGTTTATATAGGTTAGGCACAGATTTAGATCTAGGCACACCCACGTTTAATAGCTTGGTATACATGTGCAAAGTCATGTTATGTGAGTGCCTGGTGCCCAAGCCAGCTCCACTCTGGTCCCATGTCCCAGCCTGGCCTTTGTTGTCCCTAGGGAGGTGTCTGATACCCTGGTCTGACCTGGTTGCAGTGGCTGGGTGGTCATGACTACCAGGCCCTGCTATGCCTTCCCAGGCAGCCCCTGCAACCTCTGGCTCCCCAGCCCCTTGAGATTTTGATTGTAATATTGATACAACAAGCTAGGGGTTGGAATCTGACCTGAGCTGCAGAGGATCCAGGTGATTAGAAATTATAAGTTAAATTATATATTAAATTCCCCACCATGCTAGTTACAAATTGTACTATGTTTACTATGCTTTTAGAAATCCCATGGCATTCTAATAATAAATTCTCTTCTATATCAATCACAACATCCTGTTAAGAAAACAAAGTTTTAATTGTACCTATGGTTTAGTGCCATCCTGACTCTGCCAATATCCCCAAGGGAACCCATCTGTTTTGGGTGACAGTGTCACTTAGATAACACTGACATGTCTATTAACCAAGAACCTCATGGAGCTTTTTAGCAAGTGTGTGGAAAGGGCTGGATGTAGTATTTAGGAAATTGAAAGGGGTGGTATTCTGGGCAGTTGGATTCTGGATGCTGAGAAAGTTCTCAGCATTGCACACTCGGCCTGCCTTGCTCTAAGGAATATTACTAAATTAAAACTTCTGCTTGCAAATTAGGTTACTGTTTGTTTTGTTGGTGAGTTTTGAAAGAGGTTAATTGAAAAATGCTGTGGCTGAATATTATCTAGAAGGAAGTATTTCTCTTTTTTTGGTCAGTTGATTTTGGTCATTTGGCAGCTTTTTATGCAGTGACATAAGTTGTTTTCTACTGCAAAACCATTTATAGTTAAATTTGGAGAGGTTTACAGTGATGTTCTTTTTCAATTGTTCAACATCTAATTTGAGGTAGACTTGACTTTCAGGGATCATATGAACCTAAGTGTTCTGTTGATTTGGTGAAAGCTCAGAAAAGTCCAGCATGTCTGGAAATTAGATGTCTCCTGCCCGTCTTTCAGAGATGTCAGATTTTGGTTATATAAATGTTGGAGATTAAGTGCAGCTAGTAGTGCTACATCATTGTCATTAATGTTTGCATTGACTGTCTGATATATGCTTATTTGAATTTAGAAATCAGGGCAATATGGAAAATTTATATTGTACAATATAAATTATATTGAAAAACTAAAGATTTATTTAACTTACATAAGAAGGCAAACAAATATCCAACTGATTGAGAGTTAAAACCCACAGTCTTAAACAGAAAACATACAAACTTTTAAAATATTTCTTTTGAGAAATATCAAGCCTATTTTGCTACTCACAGCAGTAAAGAACTCTCACTCCTTGCCCTCCTTCCTTGTTGTCTCTTCACAAATTCTAGGCACCACATACCCCTCACACGAGGAACACTTCAGGCAGAATTGTACTTTCTGCTGCACAGCATAGTTTGTGTTTTAAGTGTGGGGGGTTTGCCGTCTGAAATTGGCTGTAGGAGTGAACTGCCGCATAATTCACAGCAGGCACAGGAATGTGACTAACTGCAGCTTAGGATATTGCTTCCCAACTGATGCAATGCATCTTTTTAAAAAATTAGATGGGCATCACAATATAAACCAGAAAGCACAGCTGGTTTTACAGTCTTGCATGCCATACCACAGCTAGGATATCAGCTGTTCCTATCAGGAAGGAGGAACTGATATGGGTGATTTGTTATCAGGAAAAGTCAGAAACCACTGCACCAAGTTTTATTGGGACTGGTTCAAATGCAAAAAAAGTTAACTACAGCTGATACCCATAAGAAGAAGATGGGAGGAAAAATTTAATTCAACCAACTCAAAAAATTGTTCACAATGAGCAGGGAGAAGAAAAAAAATGGGTGAATTTCTGATCCACAAAGAAAGCTATTGTGTGAAGCAAGATAAACTGTTATCTAGATTAGACAAAAAGTGGGAGATTGGTTTAAAAATGGTGAAAATTGGCAAACTGGGAGGCTAGGCAGATAGCACCAGGATGGAGAGAGATTGTTCTTGGAGATTCTCATTGCTGTATTTTGGATCCAATCTTGCTCCATTGATACTGGTGGCCTCGTCAGGAAACAGTTATAGGACTCTGCAAAGAATCACATAATTAAAGAATATCGCAAGAAGAAAGGGATGCATACAAATACATTGAGTCCAACTCCCTGTGGTTAAGAATTTTCTTTTTAGTAAGAAGCAGTGTGTGCTATACTTGCAGAATGTGTGCAAGGATTCTTGTGTGTGGTATTGAACAGCTTGTCTGTGGGATCTAGCTGAAGAAAATGGTTTTGTGACTTCACATCCCAGTCCTCAGTGTAAACAAACAGCTGCGGTAATCAGCTGGTACCACACATGGACATCCTGCCTAGGACTGAAAAAGCATATGCTAACACTAAGAGTCAGAACATGGTAGGTCAGGAGATGGAACATCTGAAAGAATAGCTGCAATGTACACTAGTTTAAGTGCCTTGAAAGAGTATGGAAGTGTGTCCCAGTTTAGGGCAAATTTGGGAGGAAACCTCCAAAAGGGGCCCCTCCAGAAATCAAACCCACACGGCCCCTCCCCCCAGCTGGTTCGGGAAGGATTCCCTGGAGAGAAGTGGAAAGAACCTGTTTATTTAACAGGCAAAGCCCTCCCCAGCACACAAAATGAACAATACCGGATGACAAAACTGATTCGCTGCTCTGAAGAGATGACAAGTTCAGAAAGTCTCCCCGGTGGTGGTCGCTCTGTTAGCGGTCCCTCCGGCGCTGGGAAAAGCTGCAGAGTAGCCCCGGCAGGCTGCATTGTACAATGTTTCCTCGGTGTTTCCCAAGGTCCCGGTCTGGAGCAGGGTCGAACGGTTCCAAGAAAAGGGAAAGAAAAGCAGTCCAGGGAAAACTCGGACTGCCTCAGCCAGCTAAACTAACTAACTAACTAACTAGCAAAAGGAGTACGGTGTTCTGCCCCATCCATGCCCAGACAACAACAGTGGAGTTCTGTGTTCCAGCAGACTGTGGAGGAGTGAGTAAGGCGGATAACAAAACTCTGTGTTTCTTCTCCCACTTTGCTCTCAGAGTCAGTCTTGAAGGCACAGAATGTAATATCCAGCATAAACAGAACAGACAGCTGGGGATACAAGCATCATAATGTCACCCTAGGACAGCTCCATACTACAGTGCTCTGGTCATCCAGCAAGAACTAATGTGAGCAACGCAATTTGGAAATCTGCAGAGACCAAGACAATATGAGAGTGAGTGTATGCATGCTTACACTTGCAAGTAGTTTTAGTTAATAAAATGCCAGAGGAACTCTTTACCTTGTAATGACTTGCGTAATCAAGATGCAATAAATATTAACAATTAGAACTGTTGCCATCAGTTAATGTATTTTAAAGGCACTTTACAACCAGTGTGATAACTTTGCTGAATATATATTCATTATTATTCATCCCTGTCAGCAACAAGGAAGATCAAGAGGTTTTGTGGCATGAAGGGGATATCTTCAAAGACTTAATTAATAGGAAAAGAATAATACCTGATGCTATGAGGGCAAAATATGTCCTTAATAACAAGGCCTTTTTTTTTCAAACACAGAAATAGGTTAGGAAAATATTAGTTCACCCAAATTAATCATGTGATGTAATGGAGTAAGAAACATAATGCGATATGTAAACTGAAATGCTGTTCTAGACTGTTTCAGAATAGCCATTTCCAGTTAGAGATAAAGCAGCAGATTGATGCTGGTGCTGTATCACTTATTTTCACAGGAATGAGAATTAAAAGTGCTGAATAAAACTTAATTAGATATTGAGAAGAGTGGCAAAGATACTAAAGGCACGATTTTGTTTTTTTCATCTGGCCACATGATGACTGCAAAAAAAACTACTTTTCTTTAAATGAAAAGGAGACCAACAGACAGGGAAGGGTATAGGCCACAAAATATTCAGAACAGGAAAACGAATTGTTGACTCCAGTGGAAGGGAACTGGATGAGTCCAGAGGGGCTGTTGCTCTGCACCTCAGAATGCTTCTACCTGACCAGTACCCCATCAAGCCTGGAGTGCAAACGCAGGGCTACAGAAAACGCTGAGTTTTGGCTTCCACAGTCCGGCCAAAGACGCAGCCAAAGCAGCACCCCCGGAGCAGGGAGCCCTGCCCAGCCCAAGGAGAACAAGCGACCCCCGCGTCGGGTTCGGGTCGCGCCGCACTCGGCGGCCCCCGGCAGAGAGGGCAGCCGGCCACGGGCTGGCGACGCCGGTCGCTCGCTCCCGGTGGTCCCACCGTGATCCCGGCGCCGGACGATGCCGTGCGCCGGCGGGAGCTCTGAGCCTCAGCCGCCCTGTCCCCGCTCCGAGCCCCCGCGGGGTCCCGGCCCCGCGGAGGGTGCGGGGCCGGCAGGGCCCCCGCCCCGCCTTTGTGCTGCCGCTCGCACTTTGCAGGCGCAGCGGGACTGGGAATCCCGGGCACCCGAGGCAGCCTCGCCTCCTCCTCCTCCTCCTCCTTACCCACCTCCTCCTCCTCCTCCTCCGGAGCGGGGCGCATGATGGCGGCAGCCGCTGTGGCGGAGGTGAACAGCACCGGCAGCAGCAGCACCGATACCTCCAGCACGGGCGAGGAGGAGAGGATGAGGCGCCTCTTCCAGACCTGCGACGGCGATGGGGATGGCTTCATCAGCAGGTAGCGACAGCGGGAGGCGGCTCTTTGCTGATACGGAGCCGTCCCGTCCTTCCCCTCGCCCCGCGCTCCCCGGCGCTCAACTTGTGGGCGAGTTGGAGCAGCGGTGGGAGCTCCGCGGCTCCCGCCCCGCTGCCGCCGGCACCGGAGCCAGGGCCTCCAGCGGGGCCTCGGCACCGAGAGCTTCCCGGAAAAGCGGGCGAGCACTGCCCGCAGCACTTCCACGTCCGCCTAGGCTGAAAGGTGGTGCCTCTGATCCTGGATTTTATCACCTCGTGCCCTGGGCAGGTGGTTTTTGCAAGTAAACACACAAAAAGCTCGTGGTGGGTAATCTAGGAGAAAACTCATATTGTTCTCCCGGATCCTGTGATTTTGTTTTGTCAGTACGGTTTAATCAATATTCTTGTTACACTTTTTGGTTTTAAGTTTCCCCGCTGTTCCTCAGAGACTTTGAGGAGTGTCACGCAGGCTGATGAGTTGTGGTGGGGAAGGGTGAGCTTGTACATTTGCAGTAGATACTTGGAAATAAGCCATAGTGGAATGTTTATGTCTGGAAGCACCGGCAGTGTGTTTTGGTCAGGAGTTGGTTTTGTGGCAATGGTATTTCTGAGTTCTCACGCCATAATTTAAAAAATACTGAACTTCAGAAGGCGGGATTTGCCAGAGGTCGTGGAAACTTGCATTTTCAAAATGAAACTTACGCTATTGCCTGCAATTAATACATGCCTCTAGAGAACTGGGACGGTGAGGGAATTTCTTAAGTCTGCCATTTAACCTGTAACCTAAGAATATGACCCCAAAGAAAGGCTAAGTAAACTTGAATCCCCACTGCCATCTCTTTGGAGCCAGAAAGTTGTTGAAAATCTGTAACAACTGGCAGTCACTTTAAAGATAAAGTTCAAGGGTCGTGATATTTCTTATCTTAACTCCCTGAACACTCTTTTCTCCCCCTCACTCAAATGATTATTTTGACAGTTGTGGTTTTGAAATATAAACTTTGAAAATGTGTACTTTCCAACCAGTGTGCTAAGGCTGCTTCTCTTTCCATTTGTTTATGGTCTTCATGGAATTTATTCTGATATCTGAAAACTTGAAATGTTCACGAAAATTGTGCACTGTCACTTCAGAGCACACTTGCTTTTCTGTTCTGTCATGTGTTTTTCTGCAATGTGAACTCAGTGTATTTATAATTTAAAGACCTTATTGGGGGAATGTTAAATGTTTTAGTGTTTCATGCAGACCACGTAGAGATGTTACAATGACACAAAGTACTAATTTCTGATCGACTAATCCACATTTGCTAAGTTTTGACCCAGATTTGTATTGTGTTCTTCAGAGTGTTGCTTGAACTACAGTGTTGAAAACTCCAGGATGTGTTTGAGTAGAGACATTGGATTTCATGATGAAATGGCTGCAAAGCCCAGGGCTGGGTGGTGGTTGAAAATCCTTGAGGAGATGGTGGGTTCATTGTTGAAGGTTGCTAATACCTTGCTTCAGAAGGGAGTTGTGCATTCAAGGCAGAGCTGGTGTGGCCTTTATCAGAGAACATGGTGTTATAAATTACTGTCTTCCTTTATATCTCTGTGTGTGTGACAAAGCAGTGAAGGAATGTTTAAGAAATTATCTTTGACATGACTTTACTTCATTAGGTAGCCTGGGTGATGAGTTGTGTAAATGGAATGCCTTTCTTGCATTCTGTAGTTACTCAATTTTGCTTATGCTCTGTTTTATAGCAGTGACTTATGCAGGAGGAGACTTGTCCAGTTGCATTTTGATGTCTTTATAGTATGTACCACCATAGTATTATAGACAACTCTGTCAGGTTCATGGACTCACAGTGTCCCTGTTGAAAGTATAGCAGATGGGGGTTTGTTGTTGTATAGAGCTCCAGTGTTTAGGTTATTGCATCCTTTTAAATGTAATAAATTAAAAGCAAAAAACTTACGGCTGCTTTTACAATAAATTTCATCTTGCCATATTCTGCATGCCTTTTGGCAGGCTTCTGTGTTTGTTTCTTTCCAGGGTTTTTTTTTTCTTTGTTTGTTTCATATGAGCCAGTTGTTTGGCTTTCCTGCTCTTCTTGCCCTGCTTCTTTGGACTTCTCTTTGCTCATTCTTGTGGCCAACAATTTTTTTGCATTTCTTGCAGCCCCAGTGGCGATTGGAGGCTGACTTCTGCATGTCATGATATCTTTCACAACAGGCTAAACATGGCAATAAATGCCCAGGCATCTTTATAAAGAGCTGAAAACACAGAAGCTAGCACTTTAAAATCATCTCCCTCTTTGTGTATTAGAACTAGACTTGACAATGATCTATAATCTATCACTAGGATAAGCTTCTTTTTAAACACTGGCTTATTTTGAATGTAATGGTGCTGAAATTTGCTGTTTTGCAAGTGCTACTGAGTATAAATTTTATATTTAAAAATTCGTATCCCTTCTATTTGCAGGCCAGAAGCTTGGTCAGTCATTTCTTTGCCTAGCACATGCAGCAGTTTGTTTATAAGGTTTCTTTTTTCCCAGCTACAGAGCTGTTAAGGAAAAAAAGATCTTTATACTTGCAGCAAAGGCAGGCATTTTGTGTGTGTGTGTTTATTTAGTTCATATTGCATGGGGGGGGAAAGAGATGTTTGCATTCCTAATGAAATAACATGGTGTCTCAGCTGTGGAAATGCTTTGTCGTGCATCACACTCTAATAAATCTCTTTAAATAGTAGCAGGGAAGTACAAGCACAGATGGAGAGGAGGAGCATGTCCTGGGATACTGATTAATTTTCAGGCTCTCACCTGAGATACTGATTAAATTCCAGGCTCTAAATAGGATGATATCAAAGCAATAAAGCATAATTAAGGATGTGCCATTGGTGGTTATAATCCAGTAGACACTGAGCTATGGGATATGAAATGCTAAACCAGTGTCTCTGAGCATTACATTGACATGTGCATATTGAAATTTTGCAGCATCCAGCTAGAGAAAAGTACTAAGGAAACAACAGAATTTTAACTTGTTGGCTCGTACTGAAATGGCTTTTGATTGTTTTGCGGTTAATGTTTGTTACTTAATTATTTTACATCTTGCAAATGTTTGGCATTCTTCTCATACTTCTGCAACACGAGGCAATTTCACAAAAACGAGCTAACCAACCAACCAACCAACCAAAAAGTACCACCCTCCCGCTTTGCAACTCAGTTGCAAAGCAGTCCACAATTAAGGCTGGATTCTGAATGCTTGAGATCAGCTGGATGAGCATTGCTGGGAGCAGAAGGCAGGCAGCCTTAAACACTGTTTACAGCGTAACTTTAGTTTTGCAGCTGTAGCTGAATTGTGTTGTTATTAACAAAAAACTGTTAACTGAAAAAACAGTAATTGCTTTCCTTTGTTTTATTCTGTTTGCTTTGAAAAGTTTCAGAATCTGATGTTACAGTTACAAACATTTTCAGTTTCAGAGGGTTGGTGCATTGTCCAGGACACGTGTGCTTTCTTTTCTTTTTTCTTTTTGATGCTGTTTGCATATTTAGCCTTGAATGCTGGGTTTTTTATGGGTGACAGCCTAGATTAATGTCTTCTTCAGAAACTTAATTGCCTTCTAGCTTTATTATATGTGAATTGTATTGAAATTCTATTTAGCACACAATGAATTTCATCTTCCCTGCAGAAGTCACTAAATGGGATTACTCTGTTGTAACACTGCAAAATGTAAAGGTAACTTTGAATCTGCAGGAAATACTTTTGCTTTTAAAAAAATGAAAGTATGAGCTGTGGAAATAATGGGTGATGAAAAAATTAATTTTATTACTAAGGTACAAATATGCTAGCTTTCTGATTTTAACTTTTAAGCATGGATAAATAATTTTAGGATTGTGAAGAAAAAAGGTAAAGCTAGTGTTTAGTTCATTAGAACTTGGTCATTATATTAGCAATAATGGAATTAAGTTTTGTTTGTGGAGTTTGTTTGAGAACTGTGTTGTCTGTGTACGCAATTTTTTTTACACTGGTCAATATCTTACAGAAAGTCTTGGAAAGTAGAGTACCACTATACATAGTAAGATGTTAAAAACCCAATAAACCGACTAACTTTGTAATGAGCTTATACAGCCTGTTAAAAGGCCATGCAGAATGTGCCTTCTCTAGCCTTGCACGAAACAGTTAAAAGGAACTGGTTGGATTTGATTTGTTACCTGAGTGGTTTCAGTGGTACATGGCTTTGGGAGCTCAAAACCTTTGCAAGTGCGGGCTGGTCCTTCCCTTTTTAATGGGTTGTCACAGTAGTAGGACATTCACAGCTTTCTTGCTGAGTGTATTTTGGCACCCCTCCCCCACCCCCCTGCAGTGTTTCTGCATCTGGTTCTGCATCTAGTGGCTGCTGGTGGTGCTGTTAGAGGAGAAAACCCAGTATTTTCAAGAAGACAAAGTATTAATCTATTCATTGTCTTTTTAAGGGAGTAGATTTATTCTTCTATGATATCTGTAACTCTCCACAGCAGACGTTTCCACTTCATTTACCTTTTTTTCAAATGTTTGATTTTGCTAATGTGCTTCAACTTCTGTGCTTAACATTTAAAGAGGAACTATTGAAGCACTTAAGGACAGATAAAATGCAGCAAAATCCGGATGGGTTGTCTGTGACCAGTCCAGTTACCACTGTTGGTAAAACACTATTTAATCCATAAGATGACCATTTATGAAGTCATGCGAACATGTTCACTCAGGATCTCTGAAAACTTACTTTGGGCATGAGTTAATATTCTGCATCTACTCTCTGCGGAGTATTCTGTGCTGGTTGAAAGCAGTATCAGGAACAAGGTGTTTTGTGAGTGCTCAAATGTCAGCAGGCTAGGCAGTGATAAAGCTATTTATCCTACAAGCAAGAGGTTTCTAAAATGTCAACTCTAACAGAACAGGTGGAAATTAAAAACTGCCTTTGAAGACTTGTGAGAGAAATAATATTTATTCTGCTAGTTTTGCAGCTACTGGGATTTCAAATTTCAAAAAGAGTTTGATCCCAGTACTGTACAGTCCTAAGTCTGACCTCAATCAGCTGTCTAACAAGGAGACATCATTTTGAAGCAGTCTCCAAAATGTCAGCAAGACTGGGACAAAGCTTTGCTTAGTCCTTGCCTTCAGTCTGGCTCTTCATATAGCTGAACTGTTCTTACCATGAAGCTAAAAAAGTTAAGGCCTCTATACAGGACTTTATTCTCACTTGAGGTCTGGACTATTTGCTCTGTGTTTTCTTTAAACCAGCTTCGTTTTAGAAATTCCAGTGGGGGGAAATCCCAAATCTCCAAAACTCCCAAGCCATCCCCCCCAAACCCTGGTAAAATATACTTTGTTCTTGCACTGCTGCTTAATTTTGTCTTGAAAAGTTTCAGCTCCCAAATTCTGTTCTTAGGCTTAGTTTTAGTCTTCATCCATTTCCATTAGGAGGCTGTCACAGGGTTTGTGATCCATGTAACTGAAGGATTGCTTTTATATGGATACAGCTTTACTTACTGTATCCTGAGTAAAACAGTGACTGCTGTGCTGTTTCTCACATGATTGTAGTCTGTTTTTTCTGTTTCTCCTGAGACTTGCCTTAGTCAATGATTCCACAGCTGTATAGAATTTTATGGGTTTTTTAGTCCACATTTGTCTTCCACGGGTCCTCTCGGAGCATCGTAGCCAAAAAAGGAAGAAGTTACGGGGAAAGCCTGAAGGGTGGATGTGTATGAGAAGCCATAGAGACATACTTAGTTTAGGATGAAGAAAAAGGTATCCCCTTTGTTAAATATTGTGTCTAGAAAATACACCAAGAATCAACATTCATTAAGGGATTATGTATTTCAAAGTCTGTATTTCTTACAGCTGGTACACAGTCAAAGAAATGTATTCAAACTTGAATTGTCTGAACATATTACATTTTTTAATTGGTTAGCACTCCAGTTCTTATGTAAATATCAAACACCTGAAGGGTGTTTTAGCTGGAGCTGTTAACGTTTCAAAGTTAGTGAAGTTACTTGGTGTGTTTTATATATTGCTTTTATCTTTCCCCATTGGCACTATCAGCCTGGTAAAAGGGACTAAAGTATTTATCTCAAGCTTGTATTACTGTATGTTCTTTCTTAGGACCTTGTTTTCCAGATAGATTGTACTGTGGAAAAACTCACCAAACAGTAATTCACTTGAAAATACAAATGTCAATTTTTTTGATCCCTTTGAAAGTTACCATCCAGCTGGCTTCTAAGCAGTGAAGTTTTTTGTTATATTTATTAATTTTGTTATTGATTTTTTAATTGATATTGTTACAAATACCATGTTAATTGGGTTGTTACTGTAAGAGAAGTTAATCAGTCTTTAAAGTCAGTAATTTCCGTTTTCTGACAAAAAAAAAGAGTAATTGTTAAACTGGGATTTTTTTTGCTTTGTGTTTTTTTGGGTTTCTTGGTGGCAATTCTGAAAGATCAACTTCACAAATATACTCTGTTTCTTTTTTCCCAAGGATGATGGGGAGCTTGGGCCCTCATAAGAGATGCTTTGGTGCTTGGCCTTTCTAGCAACTCCATGGCCCTGGGTTCACAAGTTAGTTGTGAACAGGCTCTGGAATATGCAGAAATTGAAACTAGCAGGGAATTTCAAGTGTAAAATTGTTCCACAATATAGAAACAGTTTTGAAAAAGTGACAGAAAAACCAAAGAAAGAGTACCCAAGAGAGGGAGTCAGTGAACTGCTGATGATGCTAAGACATATGAGATTTTTGTTTTGTTTTGATTTGCTTTCTACATTGAAAATAATACATGTAGTAAGATTGTTCCTGCAGATAGGACTGGTAACAAATACCTTGGACGGAGAGGGAAGAAAGAAGTTGAAGAGTGCTTGGATTTGTTTTACTTAGTCGTACTTGGAGATTTTGATATAATAATCCTAAAGACAACCTCAGAATTATTTCCATTCTTTTTCCCTGAGCTCTTCTGAAAGACAGAACAGAAATTGGGAAAGATAAAATATGCTGCTTTTCTTTAAAGAAAGAGATGGTGGTCAGTATTGAGATGGTGGTCAGTGAACAGACAACTTGCTGAATATGGATTTGTTAAGAAAAAGTTAGGTTGAACTAATCTAATCTAGAACTAGTGTCCCCCATTTGTGGTGGGAGTGAAACAAGAGATGCCCTTTGTCTTGTCTATTTTAAGGCTTTTGATGTTGTTTTATGACACTTGTAGGCAAAGCCAAGGAACTAGACTGAGGCATCAGTTTTTTCTGGTTTTTTTTCTGAGCTATACTTGGAGCTCATTAGACACCTGTGCTTTGGTTGACAAATAAAATACTATATCAAATTGAAATCAGAAGGTTGGCCTGGATCAAATCAGCATTATTAAAGATTAGTGATAAGGATGACATGATAATGGGTAAACTTTGTTAAATTTGAGATGACATCAAGCTAAGGAAAATTGGAGACTTGCTGTGGGGTAAGAATCACAATTGCTGCTGACAGATGAAGCTGTTGCTTGAAAACAAATCAAGTGACATAAAGTAGGAATAAGCAGACATTAGCACATTTGGTGGTGCACATACAGGACATGTGCTAGATGTAAAACTTCATGAGATTTATGATGGTTCTCAAGTTTAACTTGAACTAACAGAATTTTTCTGTTGCAGAACAGGACTTTGCTTTCACCTTCTAGTCTCTTTTCAGTGTATGCTTTAAGCTGGGGTCTAGTTCTGTGTGCTGTCATCCATTCAGTTGGTGAATCATTTAGAGAAAGACAAGAGCAGCTTATGATGATTGGAGATACAAAAAAATGAGGTTCTTTACTCAAAAGAAGGTGGAACATCTGATTACAGGCTTTAAATATGTAAAGACACTTTTTCTTACCCACTGTAATGGCAGAAAACAGTGTGTTAACTTCCTTTTTGAAGGAACAATCCGAATTCTATCTGGGAAAATTGAAATAAGGAAACTTGCAGAAGAGAGCAACGAAGTGCTAGGACAGAGCACATGTGGATGTTGTGGCATTCTTAAAAAGCAGCTTAGACACCTATCCATGAATGATGATACTTTTTTGAGTCAGGTATGTTTTCTGCACTGGTAGGTCTTACTTGCTTGTTTTCCTCTGTTTAGTAGTTTGTCTGCTGAGTTACACAATTTGTCTCTTGTGCTTATAATCAGGCAAATGTGCAAGGTCCCATATAGTGCCATATAGACTTCTATTATACAGAACTCAGTGGTTACAGAGTAAATATCCCCTTCTGGGACTGCTGTCTGATCTACTGACCTTTTTCCCCCCATTTCTTTCAACTTTATGTTTACGCTTTAATTCCTTCATAAATGGGCACAAATATGGAAAAAAAGTCCTATAAAATTATCAAATGTCAGTCAATGCTCTTATGTCTTCCTAAGTTTTCATGTAGCATGAAAAAATCCATCTGCATGAATTCCCTTCCTGATCACAATGAGATGTTAAAACTGAAGCTTCAGTGTGAGTTTTCAGATCCCAGTATCAACAGTATTGCTGCTCAGCATTTTAACAAGCGTGTCCAGCTGATGTACCTGTTCTCCATCCCATCCTGCCTCACATTATTCATGCCTTGCCAAACACATCAGCTTCACTGAAATGGCTCATTTACAACTATTGCCCAGTGCTGACAACGCTTTTGATACACAGAAAATAGGGAGCATTGGGACAGCCATAAAGAAATGGAGTTTTACATTCAAAGTGAATGACATGGGTGTTACTGTGTATCTTATACTTTCATTTTAAAAAGGGTTGATTAATACTACTACATAGTCGGCACTAGGAGGTAAACCCAAAGAAAATACTCCTGAAACAAAATACATTTTGTTTATGAATGCAGACAGTATTCCAAATATACACATAAAAATTGTTTACACATCAATTTGTCAGTTGTTTCATGTATGAATAGCAGTGATGGTCATGATGCAGTTCATTAAGCTGAGATGGGAACTTCAGGCCTTTTTTCCTAAGAATAACTTTCAGGCAGATGTATTGTTGCAGGAAACTTGTGTTTCTTCATTCTTTGCCGTTTTGTAAGGACATCCAGGTTGCAGCAGGTGGAAAATTCCAGCAATTCTAAAGCTGTCCTCATTATTCCTTCATAAACTGTAACTTCAGTCTTGCCCTACCACTTCCTTTAAAAGATAATATAGAAATTATCTTTTAAGATAATTTGGAAATGCTGACTCAGTCTTATCAGGATGATCTGTGCCTGATAAAGTAATAGCTTCTGTATTGTTAAACCATCAAAATTGGTAATAATTGAGGAAATTGGAGAGCAAAAAATAACTCTTAAGGTATTTCTGTGTGAAAAGGTCTGTGGAGATGTAATTGTTTAGATAATGACAAAGGTAATGAAATCTGTTTCCCAGGCTAAATTCATTAGACAACAGAAAATTCTTTTTTGTGGTTGTTGCTGGTTCTGGAAATTATTTCTTCAAGAAAACATATTAAGTACGAACTGCTGTGGGTGTTTGTCCTCTCTCAGTCTACCTACTATGTATTTCCATCTGCTAGGTAACTTCTTGATGAGTTTTCTTCCATTCTGTAAAGTCAAGAAATGTATCAGGCCTCGGGTAGACCATAAAACTACATAAATTCTCCATCCAGCTCCCCGTGTAGGTGAGGACATTGTTTTTATTCATGTTTTTCAGACAGGAGTGAACATTGTCTTTTAATCTGATAACCTTCCAAAGTGCTCTCTGTAGTTGGGTGCTAACCTTGAGAGTTTTTTTTTGCCAGAGGTTATAGTGTCATAGAGGGCTTCTGTGATACACACTCACTGTAGTTTCTGCTTTCTTGGCATTTCAGATGACTTTGGATTTATTGTGCATTACTTCTGTTCATCCAGATTAAGAAATAAGCATTTTGATGCAGCCTGCCTGGTGATGCTTGGGGCCTCTTACCTTATAATTTCTTTACCCATCTAGAACTCTGTTAGAATTTTATTCCAAACAAAAGGTGTCATTCTGTGAGCTTTTCTGACTGCAGACGAGCAGTTCTGGGATTGCTGCCAGGATTATTTGCCTGCAGTTGCTCATAGAAAAGTCAAAGCTGCAGAGCTAATGTGATTCTGTGGTTTAAGTAGTGAGGGGCTTGACTTGCTGTGAGAGTCAGAGCAAATGGAGCAGTGGGTCCAGGATGCTCTGGAGAGTGGTGGCTGCACCAGGGACCTAAACTAAACAGCCTCCTACCAAGAACAGAAGTGATCTGGAGTAATTTTAGTACATCTTTTAGATCAGCAACTTCTTATTGCCTCTGAGTGCTCTGGTGGTCAGTCCTTTTTAGGTTAGTCATTTCAAAATGAATGCTTCAAATAGATTACTGTTTGTCTACAGTATTGATCTAGAAGTGACTCATGACACCACTGCATGGAACAGGTTTTCCGACACTGTTTATTTACTCTATTTGCCTCTAGGGAGCTTGGCTGCATTTATAATTTTGACTTCCCTCTTCAAAGGTGTTTCTGCACCTAGCCTGCAAGTTGTGTTAGCGAAGATTAAATGTTTCCTGGCAAAATTATGATACCTTTTTACTAGCTGATGTTTTAAATAGTTTTAAGAAAATACGTGTTTTCTCCTTGGTGTTATGTAGTGGAACAATCTTTGAGAGATTTCCTTTATAAATCAGTTTGCATTTGTGTAACTCCTTTAGATTGTAGGGAACCAGAACTGGGTTTGGACATGTCCCTGTGGGCTGTAGTGAAATAGAAGTTTTACAATTGTCATGAGCAGGGCCATGTAAGGTGTGCTACTAGCGCCACAGCCTCCTCCTGCCCCCCAGTATAGCAGATTAATTCTTCTGGAGCCAGGGCAACTGACCTGTGTTCTCGAATCCCATGGCAATCACCCTGCACTGCTTCTCCTGGTACTCAAAGGAGAAGATTTGGTAGCGTAGAGCAGTAGTTGCTTCAGATCTGGTTGAATTGGTTTGCCTACATTTTATTTAGAATGTGTTTATTTGTCATTTGATAAATATGCATCATTCACATGCTGGAGACATTGTTTCAAGATTTTGTTTCCTTCAGTAGTTGGCTTATTGGTTTTAAATGCCTGTGCGTTAATGTGTATCCAGATTAAACAGGGCTAGTATTCCTTTTCTTTGAAACTAAGTTGTTGTTTTTTTTTTGTTTTCTCTATTCCCACTTTTCCAATCTTCCCCCAACCCCATTTTCCCTCTAAAAATATCTTTAGGAATGACTTGCTGATGGTGTGCCGCCAGCTGAATATGGAGGCGTCCGTTGCAGAGATCATGCACCAGCTGGGAGCAGATGAAGATGGAAAAATTTCCTTCCAGGATTTTAGTCAGTGCCGCATGGAACTGGTACAGGAAATCAAGAAGGAGGAAGTGGATCTTTCTTTGAAATTGGATGATTCTTGTAAAAAGAAAAAGTTAAGGGATAGAGTAGCTTCCTGGCCAACTAGCAGCAATAACAGTTTAGGTAGGTATGACTTTTAAATGTCCTGTGGGTGTAATTTAACAAAAGGTAAACTGTGGGATGTTTGTTACTGATTTCACTGGCATTAGGGTTGCCCCTACAGGGCTTTGGGAATCTGCCTTTGCATAATTTCATCATACACCAGAGTGCTGTTGTAATGGATGCAGACTTGTCATCAGAATGTAAACTAGAATGTGTGCAGAGCATTCTCTTCTAAAAATGTAAATTGCACAAGAGAACAGACTCCCTTGGAAGGGTAAGGGCTGGTAACTGAAGATCCACGGAGTTCTTTGTTCTCTGTAAAGCTCAGGCAGGTATGTAGGTAAAACTGAAAAATGAGGGAAGACTTAATATTGGTTCCAGTCATAATACAGGGTAGGAACTAATGTTTCTTGGATGCTTTAAAAATTGTTCCACTTAGTGAGATCTGAATGCTGGAAGAACCCTATGATTTAGAGAATACAAAAATACTTCTCCATCTGGTTGAAAACCAACAAAATCAAAAACCAGAACCAACCAAACTAAAAGAAACCAACAACAAAAACAAACCACACCCCCCACCCAAAAACTCAAACCAACAAACAAAAAAAAAGAAAAAGTGCTATTCCATCCACAGGAAAACAGGATGTAGGAAGGGATTATCTGTGTCATTGAGCCCAGTCCTTGATAGCACTATGACCAGTCAGCATTAGGTCAGAAATGTTAATACCTGCAGAATGCTTCCTTTCACCATGTAAGAAATGGAAGAGACTAAACGACACAGATTCTGGCGTCAAAGATGGCAAAGTGTGGTGTTTTGTGGAAAAAGCTGAGGATGCTGTCCATTCCCCAGTTCCTTACAACAGGTGCATGCTGGCTATAAGTGACTGCTGGCTGGTGACCATGGAACTGACCTGTGTCCATTCTTCACAAAAACAGCATCAGCCTCTGATGGTGTTTAGTTGGAGCTATGTCTCCTCAACATTTTCTTTGGGCTATATGAGCCTATATGTTTTAAAACACTTTTTAAACTGGAAATCTTCCATTAGTCTTCCCAATAGTTTTTCTTTGAAGTGTCTTAAAATAATTTGACAATATTTTTTTATTGTCGGATGTACTTCATAGATCTGGAGAGTTGTGCTATTCCAGCTTCTCATGTTATGTCAGGGTTATGTCAAGGTCATGTTATTGACTTGTTGCCTGGTATAATGTTTAATGTCAGATTTATTTATTTATTTGAAGGTAGTTGATGTTACATGGATTTCTGTTTTAGCAGCGTGGATGCAAAGCATACTGAAAACAATACAGACACAAGTCACACATAACAGAGGAGAGCAATTGCAGGGCACAGGTCAATCACAATACCAATGAGGCTGAGCTGTGCAGGCAAGTACTCCACACTGGCTTGGCTAACTCAGGGAGACATTCACACTCTTACTGAACTCAGGGAGAAATACAGCACCAGTTGATTTTCTCAGCTGTTTATGGTTTATCTACACCCTTTTGGTGTTGAGATCAAGCCAGCTTTTTTGCAACAGCTGTGATCAGTCCCAGCCCACATCCTTCCCTGAGCTTCATGGGCACATCACCCTGGCCCATCTCTAATCCTGCTCCCATAGTAGGGCTTTACTGATCAGTCACACCTGTCTTTATCTTGTAAGTGGTCAGCTTCATAGAAAGTAAAACTGGGCATGGGTTGATTTTGGTGGTTTGATCTATTAATTTACTTATTTACTAGCTTTGAAGGTATGGGATTAGCATGTTCTGTCTTATAGTCACTTTACACGTGTTTTTGGCTAGTCATCTCAGAAATTCAAATTTTCCTTGTTTACTTTGTATCCTTGGTGAACTCCTTATCGTTTTGCTTTGTAGATAGACTGTACTAGTCCCTTATCCTATCGTCTCAGCCTCCTTGGCTTTTCATTTTGGCTTCTCAGTACAGCAAATCTGTTTCATAGCTCTGTTTATCTTCTTCATATTTTATAGCTTCATAGTAATATTTTGTTATAGAGGTAGTTCATTGTTAGTGTTTCTTCTTTTTTAGTGTTTATGCTTTTTTCATATATATTCTTGAATTGCAAAACTCTGTCGTTCCTATGCCCATTTCTCCCATCACTTTCTGTAGTGAAATTTTTCTAAGCCTTGTGCTCAATTGATTTCCAGCTTGTGAATCTCTTTCTGGACCTGTCAGACAGTACTTCAAAACCAAGTTTGTGCCTTTTTTTTTTGTCTTTAAGGGTGTTGTGTGTTCCCTTTGCTCATGCAATTATCTTCTGTTGCCTGCTTTTTTGGTGCGGCCAGACTTGTATTTTTCTGCAAAATAGAGATGCTGTTCTGCCCTCAGATGGCTATACAAAGCTTCCCTGTTTGCTGACCAGATTTCTGCAGTTTAAAATTTTCCTTCTTAGACAAGCCAGCCAAGTAATTATGATTTGTAATAATCAGAGGTGACAGACATCTCTTAAACTTGACAAGAGAAAGGTCAATATAATAGTCTCAAAATTTATCCCACGAAGAATCTTACTAATTGCTGCCAAAATTATTCATAGATGAACTTCCAAATTTATTAGTGTATAGAATTCAATCCCAACTACTTTTTTTCCCCCTATTCCTCAGCTGCTGTTAGTTTTAAAAGAATAATTTAATTCATTTTTGAAGCTGGTGAGTGAACCCATTTTTCCTTTCCTCTTTATTCCACAAAAGTTAAGATCAGAAGATGTTTTAATTTCCTGCCTTGATATATTTTGCTCTGCTGATCAAGTGTGACTATCTTACTGCGCTGTACTTCTAGAGCTATGGGTAATTATGGGATTTGCCCTTGACTCTTGCAAGAATCTTAGAAAACATACCGAGATGCTCCCCCCTGAAAAAAAGGATGGGAGGAAATACTAAAGCTGAGCATTTAGGATGCAACTGATTTTTATTTGGTTGTAAATGAAAACCACTCTGGCAGCACTGTTCAAGAAGTTCTACATAGCTTTCTTTTCAAGGAGTCAAGGAAACAGTGCTGCAATACGTTTCTGTGATATAAATGCATCCTGCAGTATGAACATAATCGCAGCTGAGGAATTACACTTGCTGTCAAGCTTGAATTATGACCTGTGTCTTTCTGTGCCTTCCTAATATTTCTGTGCCTTTCATGTCTTTGAGGGCTCATTTATATACTCAATAGTGATCAAAGAATTGATTATGTTATTATTGAGTCTTTGCTGTTGCTTTCTAAGTATTGCTTGAGACAAGAGATATCATGTACAAATTCAAACATGAGCTTGGTCCATGTTCTTTTTTTGTGTTTTGTTTTGTGTTAGCATTTTTTTTCTGGTCAAAACACTTTTAATTAAACTTTATTTTCAAAGATAGTTTACAGACCTTTTTTTCAAGACTAATTTCTACATCGGGTATGAGCTGCCGATGATATTAAAGCTGATACCATATATTGATGTGGGGCACATAAATGACAGCATTTCAAAACTCTTTTCACTGTTATTGAGTAGCAGGTGTCCTGATGATCTGAAACAAAGGAATCCAGCCTCTGACATGAATGTTTTTACACTGTAAGTTTGTGTGTAATTGTGCAGAGATTACCAGTTAGGCAGCATTTTGTGCTGCCTTTTCTTGGAACTGTTCCAAATTCCTTAAAAAAAAACAAACAAAAAACCTTTGCTGCCTGTAAGTTTTGCTTTTCATTGTGAAGATAATAGCCTGGAAAAAAATTTGCAAGTAATTGCATCTAATCTACTGTTGAACTTCGTCTCATCCATCTGTTTTATCATTGATAAGATTTTTCAAATAATTTGGTCCAACTTTGCCCAACAAATCTTTACGCCTGTGTTTCCAGATGGGATGCAGGAATGAGGAAATTGGTTGACTCTTTTAATCAAGGTACAGGACTCAGATTTATTAATACTCACTCATGTATGTCCTCAGTAAGCCAAGTCTGCATCCATATCTACCATCCTAAAGAGCAAATGAATGTATAGATTTAAATGTTTGATGTTTTATTCAAGTGCACAAAAAAGGAAGTTTTCTAAGTTACTAGAATTAGGCTTTTTGATACTTATTAATCAGTAATTCAAAGTTGTTATAATGTGTTGTCATTCTTATCCTACACTATTAATGTTAAAGCAGGAGCTTTAACAATAATTTGAAAGTAATAACCAGTTATTTTCCAATAAGTGAAATGGAATGTAAACTTTGTTAACATTCTTGAATTTTAAGATACAATTTTAAGAAATTAATAAAATAACTTTTGAAAGTGTTGCTGGAATCTTGCAGCCACCAAAAGTAACCTAACTCTTTAGTATATCGTTTCAGTAGGAAATGCAGGAAGAATGTCAGTTACTGGTCAAATCTGTTACTGATCAAATCTGTCCAGCTATGGAGAGTGAGGGCTATGATGGGTAGAGTAAATCTGTCTGAATAATGTAGTGAGTGATGGAGGTGGATTGCTTGGCACATGAAAACTTCAACGCAGCAGAACTACATCTCTAATATTTAAAGCAGGGAGTTGCCTGAACAATTGTGGCTTCTGTTAGCCTTTTCAGTGTTGTATAGCTTTGTATGTCTTTTATAAAAGCTAGCATTAGAATTATCTGTATTATGCATTGTATAGATCTGTCAAGTTCTTTGCAAGGAGCAAATTGCCATTTTTTCCCTTTGATAAAAAATTGCCTATTTCTAGCACCAATTGACGTGGCAGATGAACAAGAAATGGCACTATTTATTAGTAAATTCTTTGTTTCCTGTAGCTGCATGTATTTATTGATCTGATTTCATATTCTAGATAAACAGTCACAAATATAAGAGTCCTTTACCAATTTTTGGCTGTAGGTTAGTACTTAGGAATTAATTCATAGCCAATTCCCCTTTCTTTACTGAAAATAAGTCCCCTGAAAACTTGCTATGATAATTTATTTGCATAGTGGATCAAGCATGAGAAATAATCAAAGGAATGGTAGGAATTCAGCCTTAAATTAAGCTTATGGGTAAATAGGAGAGGCAGACCAGTGGGACTGAAAAATTATTATTTTTGTTTTACATTAATTCCATGCTTGATCTTACTGCAAATAAATTGCTTTTGAGAAACTGATGCACTGATTACATTTATTTATGCTGTATTTAATTAAAAACTACAGAGCTCATATGGACACAAAGGCATGCTGCAGATTTTCTTGAAGTTTATGAGCCAAGTTTCACCCTTAGATATGTTTAACTAGAAAAGCTTTGAGTTTCTGCCAAATTTAAATGCATGCAAACTTCTGTTAACTGTAAGTGGTTTAGTTTATTACATTTAAATAATCTTTTGATACCACTGTCTTTGTGCAAAGCAGCAGAATATAGGTAACTTTTCTTTTCTTTAATAAACACAGAATTTAAGTTCCATGAGCATCCTTACAAATGAACCTGAATTTCTGGAGGTTTATAATTGACAGCTGATGAATCTTACTAAAATCATAATATATAGTATGCATTAAACACCAGGGAAACTTTACAGGATAGAAGTGATCCCTGTAGGGATCCCTGGTGTCTGATACAAAAGCAAACTGGGTTGAATCTTTCTTCTGGTTTGAATATTTGTAAAATGTAAGAACAGCTAATCTGTATTAGACCAGACTTTATTGTTAAATGATAATTCTGTCTCTTAGCACGGTGAGAAGAAAATTATTAGAGAAGATTGTAGAGTCTGAGTGATCATGTAACAATGCTTGCATATTAAATTTCAGCTCAGGGATTTAAAATTAGAGATAGTTGCACTGGCTCACACACACATGGCTTCACTCCCTCTACTCCTGTCTTGCCAGACTGAGCCTCTGAACACGTGCAAGTCTTTAGTGTTCACCATGGCCTGCCACCTGGAATATCACATCTTGCCCTTCCATTGTATGAGAAACAAACTCTTCTTGCTTTCCTGAAGTTTCCTTCCTTCCATGCAGGGGTTTTTCCTCTCTCCCCCCTATCCCCCCTCCCCCCATTGTATCCAGTCAAGGTTGAGCATTGCATTGTGCTACGTTCCCCAGTAGAAGCACTAGCAGAGTCAGTCGCCTCTGTGCCTTCCATAAAAGTTACAGGAATTCAGTGTGTTTGACGCTTTGACGCCAAATGCCCCTGAAATTACCATACACCTTAACATTTTGAGAGGAGAGTGGAAGGACAGGCAGCTGAGTAGGTAGAATTGGGGAAACAGAAAGCTGCTGTTCCTGAGAGCTGCTGTTACCCAGAGTCAATAGAAGGGCTGGCTCCGACTGGCTCTGCAGAGCACCACAGGTCAGGCTTGTTCAGGGCACTGCTGTCTGTGCTCCTGGTCCGCTCCAGTGGTAACATATGGAGCTGTGGTTTGTGTTTGCCATATGGTTTGGAACTGGATTACACCACCATTCCTCAGTTTTGTCCCAGTTTATGCTTTCCATGCAAACTGTGATCAGCTTGAGAAACTGAAAGGCTGCTGGGGTTTTCATAGAGGGCATGCTTCATTTGGCACAAGATGAGCACTGTCACATATACTACGCTTCAGCTTTTGTAAATCAAGGGCTGCCTCTCAGCACATTTCTGCTTTATCTCTCCTGACTTCTGTGATGTGATCTTCATCTGCCTGCTTTCAATGTGGCTCTGACATACTAAGGTTCATGAAAAAGGAACAAAATGAAACTGACAGGCAACAAACTCTGGATTTGTTTGCTTGGATACAAATGTATTCAAGTCAGATCTAAAGTGAGGTTGTCTTGAGTGGAAGGTGTTCAGGGAGGAAGCTGGTTATTCACCTATAAATTTCCAGGTAAGGAAAGACAACTTCTTTTAGAAGTACAATGCATATGGTACAAATACTGTACCTGAAAGGTAGGCTCAAATTCCTCTAGCTTCTGTATGACTTCAGGTTTTATGTACTCTTTTTCCTATATACTGTATACTTCCCTCTTTACTAGAGATCATTAATTTTCAGGGGAAAAAAAGATTGTTTTCTGCCTTAATAGAAAATTCAAATTAAATTCTAGATTGAGTTCCTGAGTACAATGCAGTTGTTAGCCAGCATAGTTCTGGCAAAATTTAGTTCAGGTGCTTAAACAATACTGGGTACTAGCAGACCTTGGTTTCTAGAAGTCACAGCCTTGTTGAGAAGTCATCCCCTCCTCTGTTTCTTATGTCTGAATAGAGCAAATGGTTATCTGGCCTCAAGGATAGTCTTGAATGATCTCAGAGTCAAGGACAGGTATATGAAAATGTTATGGATAGTGTACTTTTATTTTGTTTTCTATGTAACTATTTCCTATATGGCCAATGCCAGTCTGCTGGAAAGTACCGAAATCATGATAGTTTACATAGATACATTTCTCCAGTAACTGAAATAAATTTGAAGAAGGCAAATTGATGGAAATTCCACACACATTTGTTAATATGTATGGTTTGGACTACTGATTTAACAAATCCAGTTTCTTCATCCAAAAGCTGTGTTGAGTGACTGGGAAATTATAATGAAAGAAACTTCATCTTTAACTAGTTATGTCTCTGTTTTACTTTCTCAAGGCTTTATGAATTACCTTGCCTACTTATGGTTTTGCTCTTGGCAAGCTTATTCACTTATCTATCCTAATTTTCATGTAGCTGTTTGATTTATTTTTCTTAAGATTTGACATAGTTTTTGGAAGTGATAGAAATATGCTTAGAAAAAAATGTCATGGAATGTAAAAAATTAAAATCCAAAAGCCTAAAAAAAAGAGATAGTGTTACTCTGGTAAGTAAGAGTGCTTCTTATGTTGCAGACTGTTCCAATTTTTTTAATGTGCATTTAAGTTTTTCTGAAATTTATGCTATAATGATATCCTGTAGTGAGTTGGGTGGGCAGCACAAAATTGGAGAATTCTTGAATTTTGAATGTATCAGTGTTAGGGGTATTTCACCGAACCTGAAATACAGTTGAGGTTTTGTGATGATTTTGCAAAATATACCAGTAGAAAGTGCAAATGTGTGACCTTGTAGTTCAGGGACAAAAGGATGATGACGTGTGAGCTGACAGCAGTCTTTTAGAGCAGAAATTATCAGTGTGGTTCAATTTTCCTCTTAGATCTAATTTCATAAAAGAGATTTCTCCCATAAGGAAGTTATGTTAGTTATAGTCAGTGTAGGGTGTAGCTGTGGTTTCCTTCCCTTGGAGCTTGTTATCCTCACTCCCAAGACTAATGAGAAAAGGACTGAAATAACACAGCTTAACATTGTATGTTGTGTGCAGTGTTCATCAAAGCAGAAAAAAAGTATGGTAGGAGGAAAAAAATTTAGACAATCATCCTACAGACTTTTGCCTTGAGATTCTTCATTTCCCGTAACTGCTTTGCCCACATCAATTATTTCCTTCTTGGTCATTGGACAAGTGTTGCAAAAAATTCTAATGTGAAGTGTCTCTAGGACTGAATGCTGCATTGGGAATACATTCCTTCCCTTCCTGAATTCTCCTAGCACTTTTAATGGATGTACAAATAGCTTTCTGTATTTAATAGACACTCTCACCCAGCTATGCATGTGAGGACCAGTTACTATCATCATCATTCTGTTGCTGTGCCATTCATAGGTGTCATTCATATTGTTTTATCATCTGATGCAAAATAATAAATAAGTTTTAAAGAGTGATTCCTATTAAATAGGAAACAGTTACATGAGTTGTCAGGCTACCAGCTGAAGCCAGAACCTTTGGCCTTTGATCCCTATATGGAAGTGTTTTGTAGAAAACAGTGGAAATAATTGTGATAAACTCCAAATATTACTATTATTTTCACTTTCCTAATCAGCTTGGATTAGAATAAAGTTGATCCCTTTATGAGAACATAGCTTCTTTTCAGTCCTTTTGATTTACTATACTTGGTGTGTTGCTTGAGCAATTGGAGCTTATGCAGTTCCTAAATTTTCTTTAAAGTTAATTTGGGTTTTGTTATGTTTCCATCAGCTTGGGAGACTTGAATGTTCAAAGATTTACTCTCATTCTTCTTGAATGTCCAAAGATTTACTATCATTCTTCTCGGCTTCCTGAACAGCCTGCATTTTTTATAGCTAGACCTGCTCCTCGAGGCTCTGACTTGACTAGCAAGTGCAAAATGACAGTTCTTTGTTAATTTTGTATATTTCCCCTTCATTCAGTGCACTTACCTCCAGAACTGTTATTACTGAAGTTGGTAGCGAGCTCTGAAATGGCTAGTGCTTTTCCCTAATCTCCCTGTTGCCTTCACTGAATAATAATAATTCAATATTCCAACTCTTTGTGATTGGTTATCATAATTTAACTATTGAATGAAAGATGAGCAAAAAAAAAAACCCCACCACTGAAAAATAGTCATTCTTTTGGTAATATAATGCATAAAATTTTAATTAGCTAAATGTCATGGCTACCTCATGGAAAATAGTAATCAGAATCCTCACTCTGTGAGGTGAATCTGTGTGACCAAGGAGCTGGTTGACAACTTAGGTTGTCAGCTGTCTTCATGTTCTCCATTCACAAGTCAGACTCATTTCAGAACTTGATGCAGAGCTAATTTTACGGTGCCTCACTTTTCCTGATACCCCAGGTCCTCTCAGAAACAAATACATCTTCAGTGTCCTACCATCCTGATGGTTTATCTTTTCTAGCCTGTGAGCAATGAAGAAACCACACAATGCTTGGTTCACCAGCATAGCCTGGTAAAATTAGCCTTTATCAAACCAAAAATTCTGGCTTGTATTTTTGGCAGGCATGTGTTTCTTTGCTGCAGAGTACAAGCCACCTGGGCAAAAGGTTAACTGCTGGAACATAAGATGAAATGCCATTTTCTTTCAGATCAGAGTGGCAAAGTGGTACCAGAACACAGACCAGAGAGCTTTGCAGGTCATAAAGGAAGATTTAGATAGCAGGAATTCTCAGTGTAGGTGGGCAGGGTACAGTATTCAGAGTGGTGTTTGTGAGCCAACTTAACTGTTTTAAACAGCTTTGGTACAATTCACAAACTGAAATTTTATGTACATTTATATTATTATGGAATAATATAATCATTATTATTATTATGGAATCTTTCATGTGCCATCAAACTAAACTGTCCTTTGTTATTCTTTAATGCTCTATATATTCATTCACTCCAGACAGTGTTGCTTTAACTTCCTTACTCTGGAATTATAGTGTTACTTATGTAATTTGAAAATAATTATGTGCTCTTATATTACTTGTCTAATACAAATATTGTGCAATGAATTTATTTATTTGTTTATGTTTTCTTTCTGTCTAATCTTTGTAGTAACATCAACTTCCCAGCATGCTTATTACCTGGGAATTTTCATGATAATTTTGTTTCACTTCATACAGGAATTTCATGCTTCTTGTTATTCTAAGTGTAGCTGAACAGGGAAAAGTTATGGTGGGATCTATGTTGTTCTGCAAAGACTAATCTTGAACACAGATTTATTACCTATAGGTCAGCTATCAGCCATCATGCCTAAGATTTCCTTATTTTTTATTAGTATTATCAGAGGAGGAATTGTATGTTAATTCCAGCAAGATACAAGAGTTGTCTGTTAATTCCTGGTTAAATTTTCAGTTACAAGTGAAATCTCAATTTTGACTCCAGAGTTTCCCTGCAAAGCTGAGATTTGAGAGGTGCATGATCCAGGACAGCATTTTAACAGCCAGAGTTCTGGAATCTGTTGGGAAAACAGTGGGCAAATTTAGGGACTAGGGTTAAGCCCAAAATAAAATACTGGAAATGCCTTCCAGTCATCTCCCCTTCCATTTTTAGTATGTATATTTTAAATTAGGAGTATTGACATGAACTTTTAAGAAAACTTAGGTTAAAGATACAGTCATAATGTAGTAATAAAACCCCAGTGTTTCCTGATCCATCTATAACTGACAGGTGACTTCTGTGCCAGCTGAATGTTCAGTCTGATAGCAGATGGTGCAATCTGTGAAAGCCACTTGGGTCCTTCAGCAGAACTGCTGTTCTTAATTGCATGAACGTAGAAGCTCTTTTCCAGAGCAGTGGTTTCTGAGTAATAGAAATGTAGTGCATATTCTCTGTAGAAACATGTGCCATATTTAGCTCTGTGGAAAAAGGTGTATCTGTGTGATACAGCCAGCTCTCTTAATTCTGTGGCTCCGCTTGCCCAGAGAGGGTTGTTTCACCTGCTTTTGGCAGGCCTGGGAAGTGGCAGGACTGATCCTCTGCTGCCCTTGGATGCCTGAGACATTTCAGCGGCTCCAGGTCTGTGAGCTGCTGATTTTTTTGCTCTGTGGTGTACTGCAGCCACACGAGGGCAGAGACACACAATGTTGTGCACAGCCACAGTGCCCTGCCTGCTCTATAAAATATTGCTGGTACTGGTATCTCAGTGCAAGTCTGCTGGAAAGCCTGCAGCATGTAGCTAGATGAAGTACAGTGGTGCATGCTCTTGGTGTGAAAGTCATTGAAATAATCTTTAATCTCCTTCTACCAATCAAGATAATTATATTGGTATAAAATGTAAATATTATGGCTTATTTTCTACTTCGATGTTTCAAGACTAGAATATTTGCATTGCACAAAGACAGGGAAACCAACTCCAGGTTTCCTAAGTCTGCTTTTCATCCATAACAGCTTTACAGGATCTTAGGGTATTGACCTGAAACAATAGATGAATTGCTGCCTTGCAGCCCTTCTGGCTGGTTTTCCACTTGTACTTTTGCATTTCAAACTTTGCTTGGCGAGGGGGAGACATCTCCTAATAGTCCATTATGTAGTTTATTGGTTTTGCCTGGTAATGTACTGAGTAAGTAATAACCACTGATTAGTAAACACTTCCTTAGAATGCTGATTAATACTTGAGAGAGAAAACCAGCTCAAAAAAGGAAAAGCTTTTAAAATAATAGAATGACCTTACAGGTAACTACTTATGGTTTGATGTTTGTGTATTTGATTTTGAGTTTTGATCTAGTCTGTAGCTCTGGATTCTATTCTGACTTTTGTATTAACCAGAGTGTATGCTTGGACAGTCACTTATTTGTTTTTAATCTTCATTATACTATAGATGAAATTTTACAGTACTGCCCAGGGTTATTAAATAACCTAGTGCCTACTCTGGATTGTTTTGCCATAGGAAATGGTTGAATCAAAAACTTAACAAAGTTTTAATAGGAGTGGGACATTTGTAAGGGAATCAGAACCAGCCAGGGGTGAAATAGTTACTGACAAAACTAGAAATTTTTCTTCTACTTGTTTTATGGTTTAACCCCAGCTCTGTGCATAGGGAATTGGAAGGATTGTTCATGGAGAAACAGGAACCCTACAACTTCATGATACAGAAGCTTTCTCAAAGCATTCATTGTTTGTCACTTGCCACCAGGTCATATGCTTGCATTGATTTGCAATGAAACATCTTGTGATTGATATGTCTGGCACTTGAATTGAAACAAGTAATCCTGTGATAATAAAAAAGGCAGTGGTAACATAAAAACTATAACTATACAGCTAAAAGATACCTTATTTGTTGGCATTCAGTGAACAAAAAGTTAATGTTTTTCCTCTTTTGCTCTTTGATCTCTGCTGCTTTTCAATCTGATGTCAGGTACTCATTTCTCAGTCTTAGCTGTTCTAAACAACACTGGTTTTGCAGTGTACTAAATAACATATGCAAATGCTTTTAGTTTTTCTTCTGAATCTTGTAATTTAGTGATGCACCTATGCACTGGAAATTTTATTCCTTTTTTTCTCTGATATTATCAGCACACAGAAGATGGACAGTAATGGCAGTAGAGGTTTTGTTTCTTTTTCTTTCTGGAATGATGGTCGGGGTTATTTCTATGTCAGCAGAGTACCCTGGCAGCCAAAAGGGTTGTGTCTTGGGGTGTATCAGCATCATTAGACAGTCAAAGAAGGTGGTGGTCCTAATCTGCACTGTGTTGTAGCTGCCCCACCTTGACTACTGTGTGCATTTTTGGTAATTTCTCAGTACATGAAAGGCATCAAACTATGGGAGTGTGTACACAGGAGGGAGATCAAGATTGTGAAAGATCTCAAGGAGCAGATGAGGTCACTGGATTTGCTCAGCTTGGAGAAGAGAATGCTGAGGGGTGACACCAGAGGTGCTGATTTCCTCTCTCTGGTGAGCAGTGACAGGACACGAGGAAAGGGAATGAAGCTGCATCAGGGAAAGTTCAGTCTGGATGTTAGGGAGAGAAATGATTGAAAGCCGTTCCTTCTGGAATGATGGCTGGTCACTGGAACGGGCTCGCCAGGGAGGTGGTCACAGCACTAAGCCTGGCAGAATTCAAGGACCACCTGGATGATCCTCTTCGTCACGTGGTTTAGGTTTAGGCAGTCCTGTGAGGACCAAAGAGTTGAACTCAGTTATCCTCATGGGTGCCTTCCAACTTGAGAGATTCTGTATTTTTTTTATACACAGAACTAGACATTCCATACTAGAATGTTTTTCCTTTTCTGCATTTCAGGTGCTGTATCAGGAGCCAGAGAAAGCTGGGAGTATGATTCAGGAGTGAGAGACCTTCAGAGTCCAGACATCCACAGTCATTTTATGTTACAAAAGGTGTTGGAGTATGGCAGAAGCAATGTGACTCAACAGACTGCTCTGCAAAGACTTCTAGCTCAGGCCTCAAATTTTAGCAACTCTGTTGGAGGAAGCTACTTAGAACTTGCCAACACTGTAAGTGCATTTTATATTTAAGTCTGCTTTTAAGTTTTGTAGGAGGATTGGTGTTTAATTTGCTTTGGTTTTGTTTTTGAAGAAGCATATTTATTCCACTCTTAGAGCCCTTATTGAAGTAATTTTTACTTTATTTTTCAGAAAATCCATGTGATATTAGCAATAATTTTGTGTATAGTGTTTCCAAAGCTTCATAACCAAGTTGTGTCAAAAAATGTAGTAATCTGTGAGTGGTCGAACTGAAGTTCCTAACTGATACAATTTAACAGAAGATTTGTTTATAAAAATGTTCTCCCAATTAATTTTAAATGTGTCAGATTGCTCAAAAGTGTTGTGCAGCTGAATTCTTCACATATTATTTCATTACTACCCACTAAATTATTTGGTACTTTCTTTAAGCCCTTGGTGTGCTTTTTTATTTCTACAGGCAAATACTATTCTCCATTTAAAAAAGCCCACATAACTGTGTGTGCTGGTTTTGACTGGAGAAAGGCGAATTTTCTTCACAGTGACCAGTGTGGAACTGTAATTTGGGCAACACTTTTGGAGGAGTAAGACATTATTTTTTCCTTGTTCCACATTTGTATTGAGATCATGTTTGTGTTTTAATTTTAACCCAGGCATCTTATAAAAGACCACATATTTTGTAGTATGTTTCTGGCTTATGTTGCACAGAAACTTAGGTGGAGAAGTAAAAGATGCTAAAATGAAAGTGAAAATTTTCTAATTAAAAAAATTACTCTCCATTGCCATGCTGGACTTTGGTGAAATAGACTCCTAGTTCATGATATCGTAAGATAATTTAAGCTGTAAGGGAAACTTCAGGAGGTTGTCTGGTCCAACATCCTACTCAAAATGGAAGTGATTGCTGACAACAGAAGAAAATCAATGTCTTCAAGCCACATTATTTAAAAAGGTGAAAAGTATCTTGACAATGCTCGCAAAAGCTTTCTTGTTTTATCCAAGTTTCTAAACATGAGCTGATACAGGACCTGTTTCCATATGCACAGTAAAAAAATGTAGATATTAAAAATTCCTTTAGAGGGAAAAGAATTTAAGAAAATTTATATTTTCTTAAAGGAATTGTGTTCTCATTTTTTCTATGGAAGATAATAAGAGATCGGCTGTGGTTCAATTATGAGCTCACCCAGAAGCGTATGGGAGCAGAAAACAAGCAGGCACGCATGTATTATAAAGAGAATAATATGGGGGAATTGAGAAGTTATAGGCCATTTAGCAGCTCTGTTTGTATGTTCCATTTCTTGTGGGGAAATAAGAGCAATTTGAAGTGAGAGCAGAGGACGTGTAGATTTGTAAAAGCATATAATATAACCCAATATAATACCTCCTTTAAGAGGAGATGGAAGACAGACAATACACATCATGTTTCTCCAGAAAAACATCTGACCCTGCCTTAAGTGATGTTCACATCATCAAGGCAAGAAACATAATTTAAATGTAACTACTAATGGTTGTACAGTGAGGATTCAGAAGTTTTGTGCTGTCACATATGTACAGAGATATGATACAAAGCTGCAGTGTGCAATGTTACTCAAGAATGCACAGTGTGATGGTTCCTGCATTGCTATTATACATAGAAATCTAAAAAAAAAATGCAGGAAGCTTATAAAAAATACAGATTTCCAGGTTTCATGGCTTTCTAAGTCAGAGGAGGACATCAGGAAAGGTTTTTTTACCCCCAGGGTGGTTGAGCACTGGAAAGGCTTCCCTGAGCAGTGGTCACAGCACCAGCCTGACAGAGTTCAAGAAGTGTATGGACAATGCTCTTAGGCATATGGTGTGACTGTTGGAGTGTTTTGTGCAGGGCCAGGAATTGGACTCAGTGATCCTGTCTAGGTCCCTGCCAACTCAAGATATTCTATGATTTGGTGATCTCTATATTCCTTCTATGCTTGTTGCCATGAAAGATGCCTGCTCTTTGTTTTAATCTGTTACACTTCTGCTTTAGAATATTTCTTCTATGCTTTTCAAAACCACAGTAGGGTCATCAGTCTCTCATTTATATGTAGACAAATACAATAACATCTTCATTTGACTCCCTCTGAGCACTGGTGTCATGGGTCATATGTAAATTTTTGCTTTGGCTTTATTAAACTGGAGAGAGAAAGGAGCAAGAGAAAATTGAGAGAATTATTTACTTTGGGTTTCAATATTTATTAATCTTTCCACAAAATTTAATACTAAGGGGCATGCTTACTGCAGTCTAAATTTAGGCTTTTCAAAGAGATAAACATAGTCTTCACAGAGCTGAGATTTAATACAGGTTCCTCCTTCTCTGTCTCTTCCTCTAATCTTTTACTGTGCTGTGTTTGCCACAATGACAACTGGCTGTTCCCTAGCATTCATTCTCAGCTTTCCCATTCTTAAAAGTTGAAATCAGTTAATTAATCAAGTGTCAACTCTTGTTATTAATGTCCTAGTTTACTTTCTGGCAGGCCTTTTTTAGCCTCATTTTGATTTTAAACTGTGCAGTCAGGCTAAAGATATCCCCTGTGGTGATAACGTACTCCTACAGCATAGATTATACCCCTCAGTCAAGACAGAGGGTCTCCATAGTGTCCTTAACATTTAGATTTTCCATTTGCAAAAGATAAATGAACATCAGTCCACTGTGCCTAGGAAACAAAAAAAATTTATAAGGGAATTTTTTTTTAAGAATTTATTTTATGATTTTGGGAACATGCGGCTCTACAGCATTTTATCAAAACATAATGCCTGCTCTGAAACATTATTCTTTATCACAGGAGTGATGGAAATTTTTAAACAGTGCTATTTGAAATTTAGCCATTTATACTCATTGCGTATGTCTCTATCATTGTTCATTTTGCATCATTTTGCTATAATTTGATTTATTAAACTGTGTTCAGATTCAGCCTTTGTTTTATCTGAATAATTCACCTGAATAATTTGTTTTACCTGAATAATTTATTCTGTAATCTTGATAATCTCTTTCAACATTTTCCAGATTTGCATTATTAAACTTAAATATTAAGAACTTGTTCCTCTTTATAGCTCTTCCCTTTGGTACCAACATTTATGACTGAAATATTAAGCTTTCACATGACTTGTCACCACTTACTGATGATGTATCTATCTATGCCAATAGGAGGAGTCCTTGTCTGTGTGTGTGTTTGGGAGTTGTAAATAATTTAAATCTTCTTGGACAGAAAAGAATTCAAGCATTTAGAAGGATTTGTTGGTGCATGTAGATGTTTGGGAGCAGCCATGGGATCTCAGTGTGCACCCTACAGTGCCACAAGGAGAAAGAGAATTCTGATCCAGGAAATGCAGTATTGCTGTTCTATGAAAACATCACACAGGCAATATCTCAACATGATAGGCATATTTCACATTAAAATTCCACTGAAGTTTAATAAGCAGAGAAATAAGATTTGCTTCAATTCCCTTTTTGTATTGTCCTTGCATGTGATTAGAATACACTTGATTTTTTTTTTTAGCAGAATGTGTGGATATAAATGGTAATGCATGTATGTGTGCCTAATGCTGGTTTCTGTTGCCTAAGTGAGGTGTGCAGATGAATGTATTTATTGTCAGAATTAACTTCATTTACATAAATAAAAACCCATTGGGTCTGTTTCATTTGCCACAATAATAAGACCTCTATTATTTTAGTTGGAAATACATCTGGTCTGCTGAAAAAAGTCTTTAAAATGTGACCCCAAGTATGTTGATACATGGTGTTTTTTTAACTACCCTGGTCTGGTGAGATCCAGAACACTGATTTTTCCATCCAAAGACACTCCTGCTATACTAGAACCTCTTTAACTGCCCCTTCCTTGCCAGAGCTTTTTTATTTGGCAAAGATTTGATGACAATATGGTTGACTTACAGAGGGGAAGGGTACAGCTTGAGAGCAGAGTGTGGTAGAATTTCGTTATGACCACAGTTTAGGAGGCTGCATTGCTATTTCCCTCTCAATGCAGCCATGCCACATGGCTGCATTGAGGTTATTCTTAGTCAGAGAGAGAAGATTATTTACAGAGTTGCCAGAATTACTTCCTGCAGCATCTCACTCTTCTGGCCAACCACAAAGTGTGCATAATCCTGCTTTTTATCTTGTGCAGGGCTGTCAATGCAAGATAGATGTGTCTAGGTGGGAGGGTGTTGGTGCGGACTGCTCCACCTGCAAAATCTGCACTTCCCATCTCTAGAGGAGCTAGTTTTTGGAATGTCTCCATCAAGGACAAACAGCAGACTAGTATAAAAATTTTCTTAATGCATCTTCTTGTAACTGCTCTGGTAAATGCTCTTTCTTATCTCCCCCCTGTCTGATTTGCATGCGTCTGAACCTCATCTGGAGATACTAAAGACATCACTGGGCTTGAGAATGGACTGTTAATTTGCATCTGTGGGACAAATTATGCTTTATGTACAGCAGGATTAAAGCAACTAAACTGGTTTAGTTTTAGCTATGGACTCTCTGTCAAATGCAGATGCCATCTCTAGTGTGTGCACAGCCCAAAAGTTTGTAAAGTACAAAGTTAAACTGAAAATAAGTGTAACAAATCAACATATAGTTGTGTTAGCATTAGTTTTTCAGCATTGTCATTAGCAGATGAGAACTCAATGTCCTTGTTTTAGGAAGTGTCATGTTATCTGACAATAGATATTCCTACTGCAATATCTCTTTATTAGTCAGACTCAGTGAATGTCTACTTTGCTAATTTTTCTTCCTGGAGAGCATTGAACTGCAAGTTATGACAGACAGAACCACTATTTTGAGAAGGCTATTCTTTTTAGTTGACATAGTTAATACTAAGCAGTAGTATTCTGAAAGTCACTATTACATTTTTCAGGAACACATGACTTTTCCTTTCCTACCTGGATCTGCTCCTTAATCAGGCAAACCTAATTTGCTGTGGTCTACTTATATTAATAGCTTTTATGTATAAAAGGGCACACTTAGTATTATCATTGTGTTTACATTTGTGTCAGGCTGTAGTGCTGCTTGTTCTGGATAATTGCTTCAAACAGTATCAATGCTCTGCTTCATCCTGAGTCACAATAAGCATTTATGTGCTCTGAGGTACATGTAAATGTGAATTAAGTGATTTACATGTAAATTCCATACTGCTACCATATTATTGAGCATATAATAATTTCTTGTAATTCCTTAATGTTGTAAAATGTACTTAGTACTTTAGCAGGAGAATATCTCAGAGGTGCTTGGTATATGGCATATGTTCACATGTGATATTCTGTGATGAAATTCAAAGTACCGAATTTAATCTCTTTGCCTGGACCTTTCTCCAGCACATCAGGCAATTTGCCAATACATCAAGTGTTCTGTTACTTTTTACCTTACCTCCTACCTTGACTGTTGGATAGCCAGCTGATATTTCTACTGTCCTTTGCTGTGTGACTATCAGGGCATGTGTCTACATAACCAACAATCTTTCATTACAAAGACAGAAATTCAGATTACTTGACGATAAAGGATGTCTGCTTGTTAATCTTATATATATAAGTTGTTATGTGGCACAAGTCAGTGTAATGTTAATGTGTTTAGAGGTTAAAAATCAAGCTGCTTAAAAACATGGTATCATTCACCCTCCCAAAAAGATGTATACCTTGTCTGTATAGTGTGATTTTTTTTTTAAGACTACATTTTGGGCTCATTTGTACTAAGCAAGTAAATGTAGGTTTTAAAATTGACTCCTTAAACCAGGAAGGATTATCTGGTTACCTAAGAGAGCCAAGATACTTGTGCAGGGGATGAGGGGAAAAGGGATTCTTAGAGATTTGTGATAGTCTAGGGATACTCTTGTGGTAGTCTAGGGATACTCTTGCATCTCTCTTAAATATGAACCATTTTCTCTTTTGCTAATTTACAGGCATTAGATGTAAATTAAATGGTAATCCTGTGGAAATTCTTTTGGGAAATTATCTTTTAAGGGAAAGTAGCAAGAAGTCTGAAAATGGAACTGTACTGTGAGAAAGGGACTTCTGTGGTTGTTTTGTAGGCTACTTTTGTTTGGCGCTTTGCTGTTAATGAGAATCTACTTCAAAATTTCTCATTTAATTTCTGACACTTTTATGATTTTGGAACTCATTAATATTGGTATGTCCTTTTCTGGCAAAGTTTGCCCCTTTTATCCCAACCCTTCTCTCCAAATCTACTCTGTTTTAAAATAATTTTATTTTTGCCTTAGTGTGGGAAGCTTTGCTCCTTCAGCTTCCCCACCCCTTCCCTTCCAGTCAGGGAAATGGGCCCCAAAGCATCAGGTATCCCAAGCTCTCAAGGCCCTTCTTTTTGAATGGGACAAAGTAATGCCTTTCTAGCCCCTCTGCATGAGGCTAGTGTGGATAGGAAATACTTAGATTTTGTGTATTTTGAGAAATTTATCCAGTGCCTAGGCATTTTGTGGAATGTGTTGGAATTTGGTTGCTTGTGTAGAGATTGATTTTTCATGGCTTACTGGCTGGGAACTCTGTTCCATGTTTGGGAACCAGTACATACAATAAACCACAGGAGCTGGATCTCTTCCTCTTCTCCCCTTGCAGCCATGCTTTCCCCATATTCTGTGTGCATCTACTGCAATTTCTTTTTCATGCCAATAAAAATCATTGCTATAAAAATGTAACCTAATCATGCCTTCAGTTAGAACTGAAATGGAAAGGCCTGAAATAGAAGATTCTAGTGGTGTGGACAGTTGAGCCTATTACAAAAGCTTTGTGCCCAGGGTAACCTTGCCTTCTGTGCATGTGCTTCCAAACCAAGCATCTTTTCCTTTCTGTCAGGCTAAAAGTAGAATCCAAGAATTCCATTAAAGCAGGAACCGATTATTGGAATATAGATTCAGGAAGGTTGGCTTGTCCAAAAGCAGACACAAAGGCAGTTTTTTTCTGACAGACTTTATGTTTAGGGATATGGGAAGCTGTTAGCTCTTTGATCTCAAGCCAACATTGTAATGGACCTTTTTTGTCTCAAGCAGGCATCAGCTGTAATGGGATTATGCTTTTTGTTTATAGAGGCCTGGCTTCTATAGCCTTCTAAAATCATTGTCAGTTATTAGTTTTTCTCTTAAAATGGACATTCTGGATTAGGTCTGCTGGGACTCATCTGTTTTATATGAAATGTAGTTTTGCTGTCTTTTGGATTTCCAGCATTATAACAGAGATAGAGGTGAGAAAATGGCAAATTATATATATATATTAAAATTCTGTTACTATTTCTATCTGCAGACAATCATAGCACAGTGTGATGGGTGTCAGCACAGGTCACATTTGTTCAGGCAGACTATTAATAGATCTTTTTGACTGAGGCTTTTAACTGGATCTTTTGCATGACAGTCAAACCTTCTCTCTTACAAGCATATGACGAAGTTGAAGTGCAGAGAGTGATGGGTTTTGACCTAGTTTGGATGATGTGAAATGGCATGTGGCAATCAGGCACTGTAGGAAAGAGGGTCTTAGCAAGGGTGTTTAAGTAGATGTTTTGAAGGTTTCAAAACTTCTAATTTAACTTAGTTGCAAGGACTTTGTATTTTCCCCCCCCCCCCATTGCTCAGAAAATGCCCTTATGCATCCAGTTTTCTTTGCTGTGCTCAAGGAAGTTCTAGCTCTAGTTCAGGTGTTCAGATCCTTTTGCTTTTCCAAATTTATTTTTCCAGTTGTCTGAGACGAAGAGCAATTCACCTAGTACAACGGGCAGCATCATTGCACATAGCAATACAGACGATAGTGTTAGCATTATTATTACTAGCAGTGGCAAGCTGAGTCTGAGGGCCAGGGTTAGTCTGGTGGAGCAAGATTACCCTCCTGGGTTCTGGTGTGCCAGAAGGATTACTGCGTACCTCTTGTCACAGGGTTTTCTTTTTCACCAGATTTTCTGCCTGCTCTCTGAGTGTGAGCTGCTGACTTGAGTTTAGGTTGGCAATGCCAAGCTTCTGTGAATCCTCATTTTTTAAAAAGGTGGGGAGATGACTTATTGCCCTTTTTCTTATACATACACTACACCCTTGTGTTCTGGTTACATGAAATACAGGATTTCAATAATAAAGTAAAAATCTTCATTGCAGTGCACAGTTGAAAATGGACTCTCTTAAGTGCTTTTGCAATTCAGTGCTAGTTTAGTTATAATGGAGTAATCAGCTGTTGTCCTGCCAACCCAGAGAGGCAAGGCAGAGTTCCCATAGAAACCTGTCAGTGGCACAGTAAAATTCATTAAGATGCTTCTGTCCCTTGGAATTATTTCTTTGCCACTGTCAGGCCTGGGACACTGAACTGAGGCAGTGCAAGATGCTGCCATTGTTAAAAAACCCCACTCCTCTTCATGTTGTGATGTTTTTAAAATGACTGTGTGGTTGTCAGCACAGCTGTTTTAGGGAACTATTTTGGTTCTAGCAGTGTGAGAATGGGAGGAGAGTGCTTATACACGTGTGCTCTCTTGTGCTTACTGTTCTTACTTTATGTTAAAAACTGTTTCAGCATGATTGCTCCATTTTGGGCTAGAAATGCACATTATCACTTCTCATCTGAGAGACAGTTTATGATTGTAGCTGTGTTGCAGTGAATTAGTAAACTCCACCTTTCTTCCTGATAGGAAGCAACCAAAGTAAACTTTGTTTTTTCAGGAAGGGCATTGTCTGTCCTGTGAAGAGTTCATAATGAAATAAGTTCACCCCACTGAAATACTCAAGTGAGGTTCATGCCTTTAAGCCAAATAGCCATCTGTAATTTCATGAACTCAGGTTTGTATTCATTTACCTCCTTGAAACTATAATTTTAGGAATGTGACTGGAGAAAAAGACATTGAATCTTTCTATTCTCTGATTTTTTAAGAGATTTTAAATGCATGTTATTGTTTGAATCTAATTTTTACATAGACACTGATTTTCTGATATGCATTGTAGAAAAGGAGGGAAAAGTCTTTGTTTCTATAGCACCTACATGGGTGGTAGGTGTTTTTCATAATGAAAAAAAACCATCTTGTGCCAAGATTCTGAATTGTGAAGGCAGAACTAACAAGATTTTTTAAATATGAGACATGGGGTTGTTTATTTTACTTGGTTTAGTTGGTTGATAGAGCCTTATCTGAAAGTAAACACTAGAAACAGTAAGCAAATAATTTCTTAAAGTAAGGAACTATCCAGATGAGGCCTGAAAATAAAGATTTTAGTTCTGTTATCATCTGAAGTAAGTGTAAGTGGCTTGAGAAAAATGTCTTGGGATGTCGAATCAAATAAAACTATACAAGAAAGAGAGATCATAAATGCTGAAACAGTGTTCTGTGCTGTCCCTTAAAATGTAAAATGGAGCTGACAGGTATGAAGGCTGAAGTAGACATGAGTGAGGCAGACGTAAGATGGCCTTGAAGGTTGTGATGAGAAACTTAAATGGAGGAAAATGTAGAGGAAAAATGTCACTGGGGAGATTTAAATTGTATATGGGAAAGCATTTAGAAGGGGAAAAAATTCATTTTCTTTACCAGATCTATAGGTCGGGTTAGAACAGAGAGTTTGGATTTTATGTTTAGCTGTCCACAGAGAGAAAAAACCCACAAATAACAGATCTTTAGAAAAAAAATTCTAGTATTTATTGGCTAGTAGAGAGTTGAGAAGTGATCTGTAGACCAACTTCATAAGCAGCTACTAAACTATGCAGACACAAAATATATCAAATTAATGAATGTAGATGAGGGCTGTAGGAATTGAGTTACAACAATCATAGAATAGATCTGGTTGAAAACTAGAGGGTTTGATTCACTAAAATTTTTCGATACATTATTTCAGCTCATGTCATTGTTAAGGTAATTTTAGTTATAATTTCTGCTAAAAGAAAGCAAGCCAAACCTTTAAGTGGTCAGACAAGTTGACATTCTTGTAATTTAAGTGCTCATGCCAGCTAAAGTGTTGCAGGGCTTCAAGCAGAGATCTGTCAGATGCTTGCTTAGCATTTGTTCAAATTAGTTGGACTGAAGATATTTCAAGTGGAACATTTCACTGGGTCCAAATATACATAGGTAGATAAATAGATAGATGGATAGATATAGCTAAGTGTATGTACATGCATGTATGAGAGTGTGTGTGTGTGCACACTTGTTTGTGAATGTACAGGATATTTACAAAGGTCACACACTGTACATACACAAATGCGTGAAATAAGTGTACATATGTGTGTGTGTGTGTGTGTATGCACATATAGTCAGAAACTATCCAACAGTTCATCTGTTAAACATTCAGAGATCTTGTCCACAGATGGTGAAATGGGATGCTTGGCTAGGTGGGGGATGAAGTGCCAAAGCACAATTCTGATGTAATCCAGGGGCCAAGATCCATCCCCTTTCTTTGTTGGAACTCACATCATCATCGATCCATGGTTCAGAACACTCCAAGTGAGGGAGTTGAGTGTTCAGTGTGCCGGTGGTAATGAAAGTCAGAGTGGAGAGAAATCTTGGAGTTAGGAAAAATAATTACATGCAGATGTCTTGGTATATTTCAAGGGCTCCTGAATATTTGCAGAGGCATGATCATAACTGTGGAATGGAGACTGGAGCTGGAAATGAGAGCCTCTGAAAGACAAGATACGAAACAAAAGAGAGGTAAGGATTAAGGAGGGAATAGAAGAAACCTCACTATTAGAGATTGGGAAAAATAGGAGAGACTTAGCAGGGAATTCTTTCTGGATTCTGGCAGATCTTTCTATAAAAGTCAGAAATTTTGGAAGAGATTCCGTTCACAACTGATAGACAGGAGGAAATACAAAATGGCTACCAAGATAGTAGGGACTTGAAGTGAAATGAATTAATTTTCTTGAGGTTAATAACTGGAGGAATTATGGATATGAAGAGATGCTAAGCAGAAGGATGATGGCAAGAATTGTAGTTTACAGAATGGCCGTGTTGGTATTTCTAAGCAAGGAGCAAATAAAGCGATGATAACTAGGTGGCTGTGACATAGACATGGCTATTGTCTCTCCTTGTCCTCACAGACAAGTCACCAACATAAATAACAGGCACAAATTGACTCCTAGTCCTTTTCCTGTCCTAACCTGATGCTGAGGTTTTGTGGGGTCAATGGGAATACAAATGAATATGATAGGCTTGGATGAAATGACACAAATGAGAGTGTTTGTTTGACAGGTTGGTGAGTGGCTTCCTGGAGTGAAATACTGGAGGATGGAAAGAGGGATCAAATGTGAACTCCCAAGGAGACTGGTCAGGTCAAGGACATGAGTTTTTAAGTGGATTGAGTAGCTAAGGAAGGGTGAACAGGTGAGAGTAGCTGATTGAAGTGCTGTTTCGTAATTATATTGTTCTAGACATATTATCTGTTTCAGACTAATTGAGATGGTTTGATTGAAGGAAAGAAAAATATTTGCTCATGTTTTCTTCAGAGACACTGCTTCATTTTTCAGTGTAAGGTTAATTCCAATTGTTTCAAATGGGTTGGATTTTTTTTTCTCTCAGCCTATGTGCATAACCTTTACTGTCACTAATGAGAACAGTTTGCATCATGAGCCTACCATCCCTTTCAGCCTCTCCCTCTTAAATCATGGTGCATTAGTGCTATTGAATAAAGAATTTTCTGGAAACATTATCCAACTTGTATATTGTATTGAATATCTGCTTCCAAGTTTAGCTATCATACTAATCGGAGTGCTATTTTCTAATGGAAATTTGGACTTTGGCACTATGCCAAAGTGTGTTTTGTGCAAGAATGAGAAGGAAAAAAAATTGTACTCAAGTTGTTTGTACTAGATTTGCAATACTTATAGGTGTGATTTGTGTGTTGGATTGTGCAGGGTGAGTTAGAGTCTGCTCTAACTGTAGGGATGATATTGGAACAAACAGGAACTAAATGCTCAGTAGACTTCAATTAGTTGCATTTCAATTACAGAGTTAATTAAACAGAACCAACCAAGGAGGCCTTATTTCATACATCCTGGAATCGTGATCAGCTAATGGTGCATGTTGCATGCAGAGGGAAACTCTGAAAGTGGTACACACTATGCTGAAGAATATGTGACATGCACGTATTTAGTAGATAATTACTTTTATGCTGTAGTTTTTACTCTACAGCTGTTGAAACAAGGAAGGAATATTCATGTGTGCCAAGTGTGACACCTGCTCTAGTAACTGTAAGTAAATAGACTATTGTAATTACTGAGACATATTATGAGGAAGAGGTCTTATAAAATAATGAGAATGCCAGTGTTTTGCATATTTTGTGGCACTTTCAGAAGTACAGATGAGGTGATGGAGTTGTCACTTGTCCCAAAAAATCCTTTCACACCACGTGATAGGGCAAATCTTATTAAATGCTTATTCAGATACAATCAATAAACTAGAAATTCTCAGTGAATCTCAGACATATGTCAGTGATTCTTTTTCTGCAGCTGAATGAGAGTAAACAAATGGAATAGGGTGGCCATAGGATTTAGTTCAACAATCAGCAAACTGACCACACTAATGGTTGTTGCTGCATAATTCTGTAATTATCTTGGAAAGAATCTGTCAGTGCAAATGCATTTATCACAAGCAGTGTGTGCATCATGAGTGCTTTAGAGGTACATAAGGCAGTAATGGATCAGAAATGTCCTGCAATTGAGTGGAAGCCCAGGCCAGTGTATCTGTCTCAGACAGAAAGCGTGTGGTGTATGTTGTTTCCAAAGTCTCTGTGCTAGTCAGGTTTGTCCATCTTCTTGTTACCTACTTCCACACTGAGGCATCCACTGACAATGTGTCATCTTGGGCTAAGAAACTGAATCTGATTCTTCTTCCCACTCCCAGTCCAACCCCCTACCTGCCTGCAGAGGCTAAAGAAAGAGGCAGGAACAAGGCTGAAGGCAAGAAAGCATTGCTCTTCTAGGCAGAGAACTGAGTCACCAAGACAGAGAATGAGCAGTCAGCTGCCAAACAACAGAGAGGGACTGAGTCCAACAGGCCCCTCTCTCACTGAGTCACAGGGTGCTCTGTTCATTTCCTGGCAAAGCAAAATTGGCATACTTGAGGTTTTCTTTTGTTTGCTTTGAAGCCTGCCTTTGGCACAAGGCAGTGGGAAAATACACTTTGGCTTAGACAAAGTTCTTAGTACCCTGCTATTGTATTAAGTCACATGTATTTGGAAGTGGTGAAACAGCCTGCGGACAGCTGGGCAGGTCTATCAGGGGAATTTGATTTCAGGATGTAACATTTTCATTGGGTTAGTTAATGGACTTGGAGAAATGCAAGACAATATGACATTTCACACAGGAACAAGTTCTACATCTTCAGAGGTTCAGGATATGTTCTTGATGCTCCTGTTTTAAAAATGTGATATAATAGTGAGTGTTTTAGGAGAATTATTACACTTAGTCCTCGCTAGCCCTTCACAGTAAAGAAATGCCTGCAGAGTTTATAAGGATGTTGAAACAAGTGTTGCCAATTTTTATGGGTTAGTTAATAGTTGACTCTTTCCAACTGAGAAACGTCTCATCCCCTACCACACAATGCAAGTCAGCAGAGGTTGCAGTGGGAATCCTCTGGGGTTAAAGTAAAATAATTTCTCATCACAGTTTGGTTTAACCATTTCATTCATCTGCACATGAGTTATTATTAATTTTTAATGTTAAACAAACTTTGTTCTGAAAGTACCTGCATGTATCTACCAGGTTCTTAGGCACAATTGGAGCTGTCCCTAACTCTGTGTGTGAATTCTGATGTTGTTTTTCAGTCAGTCTCTGTCTCTTTCAACCATGTTACTGCACAGAGTAGGAAAAAGGCAGGAAAAAATCCTGTGTAGCATAGGTGTAGAATGCAGAGTAGATCTTGTTCAGACCCTGAAGTGTCCTGCTTGGGATATAGTATCATGTGCTGAGATCTGTCTGATGGCTGGTCTGCCAGAAATGGACAAACAGTGTTGAATTTTGAAGAAAATAAATCAGAACTCTCTAATTTCTGAATGCCTGTTCACAGTCAGCAGGGAAGTATTTGGCAGTATAGGGATAGAACATGGGAAGTGCAGTGTATTGTACCCATAGGAGTTCCTTTAGAGAAGGAAAAACCTCAGAACTTTATTCTTAGTATTGATACTGAGGCTCAACCCTGTGCTGGTAAACCTGTGATTGATATGATAGAGCTGGATGAAGATAGGATCAGAGCAGATTATAAACAGGAAAATAAAGTTAATAGAGGTAGTGATACAAAATACGAAAGACTGCCTTGTTTTTGAAGGCATAGTTTTGAAAAGATAAAACATTTTTAAATGTACTGCGTCAGCTGCAGGAAGTTTTGAATGGAAGTTGTTGGGTTTTAACTTATCTATGAAAAATGTGCTGAGTCACTATAGAGCACCTTTGTTTCTGGGTGTAGATCCCTGTTAATCACATTTTAATGTACAGGAGATCAGTGTACAGCACTGCTGTGTATATGCTGTTCCCGTGCTGCAGCCTGGAGCCTCCCTCCTCGCTGGAAGGAACAGCCCTGGGACACTGCCCCCGTGTCGCCCTGTGCCGTGAGCCACCGTCCTCTGCCAGCAGAGAGCAGTGCCGCCCTTCGCCGGGATTTCAGGGGCCGTAACTGGAAACGTATGCGGGAGACAAAGCAGAAGAGTAAGGAGGAATATACACAGAAGCACTGAACACAGAGGCAGACCTGAATGTGAAGGTGGGACGGGGAGGTTGCACTCGATGGGGAAAACAATGGAGAGTGGAGGTGATGCAAAGTGGGCATGAAAACAGAACTGGAAACCCCAAAATACAGACTCTGCTAAAGCAAACTGGAGACCTGAAGGATGAAAGTAAACCATCTTGGAATGAGATCGTGGCATTCCTGTTACCCTATGAGCCACAGGAGTGTTAGAGCTCCTGCTGCTGGGCATGGAGGAAGGACAGGGACCCAGGATGTGTGACAAGTCTGTAGCACCATAGAGCAATATAGGTGTGCTTTTTTGGATTCTAGATCTTAATGTGCTTCTTGTAGTGAATTGGGGTGAATTATCCCTATGTCTGCATGCTTATACTAATCTGTGACTAACAGAGGAGAAAGAAAAACTCACAGGATTATTTTCAAAATGTTGCTCTTGGTGTACATTGTTTCCCATGAAGATGTTTTTGCCAGAGTGCAAGGATAGAGGCACAGCTTGTATAGCATTTATTCCTGACTCTTATATTTGGGTTTTTTTCCTGAACTAATTTGGCACTTCAATAATACACTGTATTAAGATGGTCAGATAAATTTCCGCTGCAGAGGATTGTGTTTCCTACATCTGACCCAAGTAAATCAGAATCCAATCAAAAAATGTGTGGGGCTGTGTTTTAGGGAACAGAGGAAAGGGGAAAAGGAGTTGTTGTTTCTTGTAAGGGTACAGCATGTCCACAAATCCAGTTTATTAAGGATTTTTCCTCTATTTTTAGCAGAATGTTGAAAGCAAGTGCTTTTTTCTCCCCTTCTTCTAGTACCATCTCCTGAGCTCTTTGTAAAATGTCAGTTATGTAAAATCTGCAGCATTCTAATGGTGCTTTCAGGCTTACTTGACCTTTTGAAATCATTACAACCCCCCCCCCCCCTACAGCCCCCCATTTTTCCTTACTTAATTACACACAGGAATAGGGAAATGGGAATTCAATTTATTGTTATCCAGGTGGCGTTTCCTGTTACTTAGCTTTATAGTTTTCTGTATAGTAATTAGTATGCAGAAAGCTGGAGAGATGCCTGTAGTTCCAAAATGAACTCTCTGTAGCTCTCTCCCTCCCTCCCTCCCACTTGCGCTCTCCTTTTGGCACCGCCCCTTCCATGCACCCTTTAGCCAGCAGCAAGACAGCTGTGTTTGATCATAAACCACTTAAACTCCAGGCTCACTGGCAGGGGAAACTTTAGCTTGAAGCGCAGCGTTGGTTTCTCCCGGGGAAGGGAGCTTTCTTCTCGTTTCCTTTCTGCCTCCCCAAATACTGAGGACTATAGCAGCACTCTCCTTTTAATTTCTCTGTGAACTTGTGTGAAGCTCATCAAATTTTTCTGAGTCTGTTCAGCGGCATTGAGAGATGCCCTTTAACAGAGTTGTGGAAAAGAGCTGCATAAAGCAGACAGAAGAGAAGAAGCATGCCTTGTAGATGGACTAAGACAGCCCTGGGATCCTGGTAAGCACTTCATTCCCTGCATTCTCTGAGCTCTTCACATTATTAACAAGCCTCTCTAAGCAATGGATTGTCTGTGAAGTCAAAACCAGTTTGGCTCTTCCAGAAGATCTGGCATCATTAACTTAAACTCTCAATGTGGAGTAAAAATGGCTGTCTAGAGCAAAATGTATAAGAGAGAAAAATTTTGGAGAAGAAAGTATTGAATCAGTTGAACAAAGCTTTGAAGCATTACAATCTGCAGAAATCATCAAGCCCTGAGAAGTCTAATCATGAATTCTGGAGTTGCTATGAAATATGGAAATGAATCCCCTGCAGAGCTGAGTGAGGTAAGCAGTTTCAGTGCCCTTCTTTACGCTTTAAAAAGAAACATTCCCTATTCGGGCTTTCAGTCCGCAAGCAATGCAATTAAAAATTAATAGAATGTGTATCTTGCTATAACTTACTGTGCCAGTCAGGAAATGACCTGAACTTTTTTGCTGCTTTGCTCTGAATGAGTGGTGAAAGGCTAACGATTGCAACCATGTAGAGACATTTTTCCTGTTACCCTGCAGCAGTGATTGCCTTCCCTCTGAGAGCTGTGTTTATACCCAACATTCATCTTTGCAGTAGGTGAAATATGGAGATCTCAGTTGAGATTAAACAGATGGTGATTAATTTAGGAGGGAAGTGGGGTGAGTAGAAAATGACAAAAAATTATTGGTAAGACAACAACATTGGCAGAAGTTATTTTACTTGTATTTAGCCAAGGTGATACTGTTTGTTTAAGTTAGATGAATTAGGTTACTTTCCTTCATTGCCTAAAAGAAAACACGTCATGAGAAACTTTCTCCTTTTTCACTGGAAACCATAGTTAAGCTGTTGTTTCTTATAATTGTGGGTATGTCTTAGTGTAACATGATTGTGTGTGTTTTTAATAAATTTGAAATTAAAGCCATATCAGATGTTATGCAAATTCTTAATAAATGCTTTAGAAGTGGCATACTCTGTCAGTTAGTGGAATGTCTTAGATGTGTAATCCTTATGGGCTTTACTGAGAACTGCTAATTTAGTTATGCTATGAAATCCCAATCATTTGATTAAGGTCATTTTGTAGGAAATTGAATCTGCAGTCTGTCTTGTCCCAGTTTAACTGAAGTGCTTCTCTGTTCCTTTTGCCCATTTTTTTATACACCATTTACTGTGGCATATCCTTTATAAGCTTGGTTTTTTAAGCATAGGATATGCTTGGCAGAATAAGAGAGTTAACAGTTTCTGGAGTTAATGGTATAGAGAAAGGAGACACTGAGGTATAGAATGGAATAATGATATAAGTGGAATAAATCAGTAGGCTTGTGAGGGAGACAACAATGTAGAAGGAAGCACAGTAAATACGTGAGAAGTAAGTGCTGTACCCTGCCATACTAGAGGACAGTAGGTTTGTGACTGGGAGATTCTGACAAAAGAAATATCATATATATTTCTCCTTAAAGTAAAAATTGTTAAATTTCATTATTTCTGTGTTACTTTTTTCAAAGTATTGCTTCGAAATTCTGTATTGACATTTCAGTGTAAGTGGGGTTCATAAATTCAGCATATAAACCTGGGTTACTTTTGGTCAGTTTCTGGCTGTGGTTGTATTGATGGTGATTACTGCTTTCTATGCCCTCAACATTTAATTTTCAAGACTTTGTAAGATAACATAGATCATGGAGTGTCTCAAAGAATTGATACTGGAGTCAATATTTGGACCAGGTACTATTTACATTGCTACCTTGAAATTACTTATTCATGTTTCCTTCATGCACCGACTGAGTAAGACTTTTGTTGTGAGAAATACCTTTTCTTTCTGACGTTTTAACATGGGAGATATTGAAAGGAGTCTGTGACCGTGCAACATTGTCATTGTTTAGGTGGGGTTTTTTTTCCCAACAAGCTTTCTTTAGTCCTTAGTTCACATTTGTACTCGGTGCCACAGGTGGGTTAGAAATAGGCCCCTTTTTGACTGCAGACATAGCAGAGAAGATCATAAAACTCCTAACTTTCCCCAGCTGCTTATCATCATTTGCTTGCTGCTCATCTTCATCTTTGCAGTTTGAGCCTTAGCCAGGCACCAAGAAGGGCTGGGTCAGCTTCAGCAGTGATCTTGTGTAAAACACTGGGTTTTCAGTGTGAAACATGGAAGCCTCACAGAAACATCATTATCCACCTCTCTAGGGAAGAAGATGCATAAGTAGTAATTGGCAGCTGCTCACCCCTAATTATTAATTTCTCAAACAGCTCTCTGTATTATCTATGCTTTTGTTAGACCTTTCCCTATTGGTGACTGGTACTGGCTGTAATGGAAGGTAAAACATGCTGGTAAAGGTTGTACCTGTGGTTTATGTATCTGTATTTTTCCCATCTTTGTTATGTTCTTCTCCTTCCTTTGTGGCTCTGTCTTCTGTACACGGAGTTTATTTTTGGTCAGTGAAGGACAGTAGCCTTGTGTTCAATTAAATGATGGGAAAATGGCTACAACAGGAATTTGAATAAATGGCTGGTGTCTTAGTTTGTGTTCACCTGCACCTCTGCACCTCTGTCTCTACAGACAGCTCATATGCTGATATTACAGTGGGCTGCTACTGCTGTACATACCTGAATGGCAAATATTATAACAGACCAAGAAGTACTATGATTCACATGATGCACAGTGGGTTTTCGTGTAGGTGCCTTGATCTCTTTATCTCAGTACATGGAGCTCTAGGCATGAAACTACTGTTATTAAAATAAACAGGAAAGCTACAAAGCCCTGAAGATATAATAAATGCATTCTTGACTGGATACATTAGACAAAATAGAAAATAAATGTATTGCAATTCATTCCATCTGTATTAGAACTTTCTAGCTGAGATTAACATCTTTTTTTGGCAAGAATTAAAGGATATGTTTCTTGTCCAAGACACAGTGTGATTGCAGGAACTTGTGTATAGTTGATGTTTACTATTCCTACACTCTTGTCTGGGTAAACAGAGATCTTGATAGTCTTTATTTACTCACCTGCCCCATCCAAAGGTCATGCAGAAAGCAGATGAAAAAAAATCTGATTTCTGTTATAAGTCATTCAGATCGCCACAAAACTTATGCTTTGTTGTTCCCTAGCTCCAGAGTTCAAGCTGTTTTGTTATTGAAACGTGTCAGTTCATGTTACCCCATTTCTTCTGTTCTTCTTTGCCTTCAAGTTTCAAGTCCAAAGAAAGAAAGATTCCCAGTTTGCTATTTGCATGGTGGATTTGTCATGTTGTACCTGCCTAGAGAGAAGAAACCTTGTTCTTACATAGCAAGGTGGTGTTAGGCTTGGTGGCTTGTTTTGTTAGGGGCTTCTCTGAGATATATATTTATATATATATAAAAGATATAATAAGAGAGGCAACACTGTTGTGTAGTCTGTGAGGATCTACGGCAGCCTGTGGTACATTTGTAAGTAGGTAACAGTAGTCAAAAAAGCTCTGTTCTACTATTCTGAAATGGGCCTTCTAAAACAATTTGCAGAGATTGCCTTTAAGGCTTGAATCAAGGAAGGATGTGATTTTTATGCATAACTTAATACCCAAATTATGAAAGCTCTCATCGGATCCCTTAAACTTCTTACTCATACAATTCTGAAAGCCTTTGTTGTAAACACAAGGCATATTTTTACAGCCAACATCATGAATTTTACTGAAAACATGTACAAGTTAACAGTGGGATGCCTGTAATTGCAGACGGTTTTATGCATCATTAAAAATGAAACTTTGTATCAGAATTTAAATGCTTTGTACCTGTTAAATTGTCTATTCTGCAGAAAGAGGTGTTCATCTAGAAAGAGCTAGATTGTCTAACCTGTATTTTCTTCCAGATTCAAAGGCTTTAAACCCCCATATTCTGAGGAATTATTCCTTACATACTAACACTGATGTTACCTGCTCTCCTGGCCATTCACTGTGGAGATGGTGTGCTGAAATAGAGACCTGTTGTCTGACCTGGTACGCCTGTTGGACTGAATGTGGCCAGCAGTTATGCCTGTGTGTAATGTTGGGACAGTTAAAATTATTACTGCAGGAATGTGAAGGAGATGTAAAGTGCTGAGCTTAATGATATTTTTCTCAATTGCATACTAAAGAGATTAATTTTATCCTTGAATTAAAAGCCAAGCTATGTTCTTTGGTATAATTTTCATTAAGTGAGCCTTGTGAATTTGCTGGTAGTAAGACTGTGCCTAAGAGATTTTGTAATGATGTAAGGGCTGGTATTATAGTAAAGCAATACGTTCAGCATTGCAGCTGATTTGTATTATATTACTGTTTATTGTATTCTTTTAGCACTTGCTGCATGAGTTGATGGTGTATAACATCTGAAAAGTTTATTTTATTATTTTCTGCATGACAAAATTAGGAGATAGCATGCTGCTTTAGTGCACACTTTATACCTCCTGCTTCTTGATGTTTGGAGGTCGTGTTTAGGATACAGATGTTGTATGTGACAGCATTAGCTAGAACTTCATATTCTTTAACCCTTCAATATTGACTGGAATAAACAGATGGGTTGTTTGTCTTGGGAAAATTACTAACTTTTTTGTTTGTTTCAACAACAAGGTGTTTGAAATTTAGGGGAGGAGAAGGAAGAATAGGTGTCAAAGCTGGTGTCTGTAGGAAGCAGAAAAATGAGTTCATACAAAAGACTTCACCAAAATCTTACATGTGAAGAAAGGACCAAGTCTGAAAGGCTTAAATTCTGACTTTTTAGTAATTTTATGGTAGGACAATGTTACACTTCCTTCTCAGATTTGTGTTCCAATTCTGCTGTACTTATGAACTAGTATCTGATGAAGAATATTGCAGAAGGAGAACTGGAGAAATAAGAGGGGCTGCATGGCTTGAAGTTGTGTACACAAATCCAGTGAGTGTGAGGGAGCTGTGGGGTGAGGTGGGTAATCAGCAGAGGAGCAGGACATCACTCAAAGCCTCCCTGGCAGAGGAAGAGTTCAGAAGGGACCATCCCCACCCTGAGGTACTTTCCCATGTGTGCCTCTGTTCCTGTAGAGCAAGTGCCAGCTTGTGCTGTCACCATACCTAGGCATGGGGAAAGAGCACTGATGGAATGGGGAAGAGGTTTTTTATGTGTTCCGGAGTAGGATTAAATCCCAAACACTTGTTTTATCTTCCTGAGCTTGGTAGTCTTCCAAGAAAATTAGTGAGCAAATATCACCCTAATACTTGATCTGCTTCCTGAATGGTCTCTGGTCATGCAACAAATATGCCAGGGTATTTCCAGTACCTCTCATAAGCGAGTAAACTCCATATTCTACTGCAATTCCATCTCTGCTACAGGCTATAGCCTTGGCTGTCAGTGCCAGAGGTGTGCAGGTTGTAACACAGAAGGGTATACTGTGCCTTGCTAACACATGTGGTGTCTTTTCCCTAGTCAGAGGATGTTTTGGGAAATGTGATAGATTATTAATCCTTTAAAATATTGCAGCCTTACAATAGAACAGAGTGGAATGTGGTTATCAAACTGCAAACGTGGCATATTTTAGAGTTATTTTAACCTTGATAAAGTTGCATAACTGATTTTTTCCTCTAACAGTAGGCAAACCAAAAAGGTGCACAGTGTGAACTGCTAAACTATTAGAAAAGTGAGCACCGCAACCCATTATGCTTAAATCAAAGTACCTTAAGGAGAAACTTTCTTAAATATTTCTAGTGGAAAGCTGGTTAAAACTTCCATCTGGAGGTAGCAACACCTTACAAGAGTGTTCCCAGCTTTAGTGTTTCAGAGATGCTGAGGTAAAGTTTGCAGATCTTTGGGTGAGCTCTCTCCTCTTTCCTGGTTCACATGGGCTTTGTGAAGCACTAATCAACCTCACAAACCTGACATTTTTCGTGCTGCTTTCATGAGGAGTGTAGAGACCTTAGATGTGAAATACAATCACAGATTTTAAAGACTTCCAGTGTGTCTCTGTTGCATTGATGTATCTATAATAACTTTAAAAATGCTTCAGTGGTAAACTTGAATGGGCATACCCCTGGACAGTGACTATCAGTCTGAATGCAACCTTTAGACAGGGTCCATAGTCAAGATGAAGGTGCTCTGGAATGATCAATATATGAAATTTACAGTGTGCACAGTATTTCCAGTGTTAAAAACTATTGTGACTTCAAAGAAAACATTTTTTTCCTGGATTTGTTTGAGCTGCTTATCAGGCACAGAGTGTATTCCAGGCTTGGCTATTATTAAGTTGAAGCACTATAAAAAGATTAGTCAAAATGCCCAGACACTGTCAGCACTGATAATGCTCTTCTGCAGCCTCCTAATGAAAAAAATACAAAGATTATGTAACTTATCTGCCTGATAATATATTTTAATATCCCTTGCTCCTAAAAAAACCCCATGATAAATGCCTTATATGCTGTAAAATCTGTTAGTACAAATATATGTTTTGAAAGTACCATTAACAATGTATTGGATTGTCCAATTGCTTTTAGAGACTTGATGTTCATAGATAAAAAAGCCAGAGTTCATTCCTGGAAGATTTTTGGAGATAGGGATTGTAATCTTTTCCCTCTTCCTCTTCCAACTTGGAAAAGAAAAACATGTTATTACCTTTCATCAGACTTGGACATAGCAGAACATGGTTCTGTGTGGGAACAATTACAAGATTCTTCTTTCAGAAGGTATTTTTATGTATTCCTCTGCAGTCTCTGGATTTGTAGTTTGTAAAGGGACACATACAAGATCCTGAAAGAAGAATCCATAGATTGCAAGGTTAAGGTTTGCAAAGACAGAAGTTTCTGTGCTGCGTATGTGATGGTCTTTGAGTTCAAAGATTCTGAGGGATGGAGGTTTGGTGTGGGGATCTGATGCTGGTAAAGAAGGCTTTTTGACACTGGTGGCAAACTGCTTTAGGCAGTCCCAAGTCAGAATTACCCATATAAATTAGCTGTCTGTATGAATGATGTATATTTTCTGTAGATTTAGATTTTAACTATCTCTAACGAATAGAAATATTCATTAAGACTCTGGAAATTGGCTTTCAGGTTCTCACTCTGTTGTAATTGTATATGGAAATTTTTCATTAAAATCAAAATATTGACAGAAATATTTTCAGCCCTCCCAAACGTAAAGAAAATAAATATTTTTTCAGTATACCTGTCTATACGCCTTATGGCTGTTTGTAATATTATTGGTTGCATGCTAAGTTTTATGAATTACCCGCTGTATCCTTGCTGAATTTTTGAAATACTTCAGAAGATGATTGCTGGATTTTACTGCAGAGTATTGGGATATCACTAAAATGTAGTGATATCCCAAAATAGAAATTTACATCAGGATTATGACCATCTACTGATAACTGAAATAAGGTACTATTTTAAAACCAGGCTATTTATGCATTTTAAAATGTGAGGCTGTTTCAGTGTATGATAGGTTCACAACAGCACCTCTGGCTTCTGATCTGTCAGAACAACTTTTTGAAACATCACCAAAAAAAGTAAATTGTTTGATTGCAGTGATGGAATTATAATTGTCAGCACAGAACTGTGATTCATGATTGTGGTGACAGAGAAATACAAATTTGTTACTATGCTATGTGGAAAGTCCAAAACTATTCCAGTGACAACTCAGCTGTCCTTCTGAACTGTGTCCACAGAGTTTTGGCTGAAGCTGGTGTTCCCACAAAGCAGCACAGGTGCCTATCTTGAAAAGTCCTCCTTTTGCAGACTGTAAACCCAAAAGTATCACTTGTTTGCAAAGACATGTTATCTGGCCTTCATCTACAACAGGCTGTGATAATCCTATCCCCAACTGTACTGGTTTCCTTCCTATCCTTCAGGGGACTGAATGCCTCTAGTTAGATAATCTTTTGAACTTTGCATCCTAAATTGCATAGTTTGTTTACTATTAAGCTGTTGCCAGGTAGGAGGTAGTAGAATCTAGCTGGCTGTTAACGTACTTGGGACTGCCCTTCCTCAAGAGGCATGTCAGCTGAACCTTCCTTTGCCTGGATACATCTGCTTGAGATGGAATTTGCAGCCATGCACAGAAACCAAATGGCTATTTGTCATCTGCGGAAAAGACCAGGTACCCCCTTTAGAATGGTGTACTGAGAACTGTCCTTTGCCGTTTTACATGTTTGACTTTTTTTTCCTTTTTACATCGCATATAAAATATTTTCTCTTAATAAGTTCCCTTTTCCATCTCTTAATCTATTTTTTCCTTTTTTTTTCCTTTTATTTTTGCACAGCATTGTACCATCTAATTTTTTCCAAGCTGCTGATCTGCTCTTGTCTAATTTATTGACTTAGGTGTTTTTGTTTTGTTTTGTTTTGTTTTTTAAATTTAAACTGATTTCCCAGTGTACTTGGATCTTTTTATTTAAAAAACTCATGGTGGTTGACCTGTTCATTGGCTGGTTATTTCTTTTTGTGTGTTGTGGTCTCACTCCTGTAGGCAGAGATTATTCTCTCTTGATGCTTGCTATAGCACAGGTCAATGGTCTGCCAGGTATAACTCACCTGGTGGAAGGCAGTTAATTTCAGTGAAATATATAAGCAAAGAAAATCTTTGAGAGAAAAATTTTTGTCTGCCTGAAGCAAATAGGCTATATGTGAAGAACAAAAATTGCTAACAGTATTTCCAATTATACTTTTCTGTCTTATGAGATGTAGGATTAAAGAATGGACAGAATATCTTTATTTCTCCTCTTGCACTAATGGGTATCTTCCCTGTGGAACAAAGTAGGAAAAAAGTATTGATTCATAGCTGTAAAGTCAAAATTGCATGGAAATCTGTATTAATTTAGTTACTTGGTGAGAGAGATCTGCAAAATGCAGAACTTTTTTTCCATGCTTTTTAAAACTTACATATTCTGTCTCACATTCTGCAGGGTTGAATACCTATGAATACCCATAATTATCTTTCTTTGTGAAACTCCGTGTGGTTGAATTTCAATACCTACCCCTTCTGGAATGGAAATAAATGTACTAATTGCTTTTCATGAAGGTACATTTTCTCCTTTCCTGTGAGAATTTCTTTTAACTTCCTATATTTCTGTATTGTGTGTTAGGCTGAATCTCTTTTTATAGCATATTTAAGCACTTTTAAATATAATGATTGATGCCAATGAGTTATAGGCAAGTGTCATATCTCATTCAGAATGTTACATAATCATATTCTTCAGTAAGGAGATGTCATTTCCCTTTATAGAATCACAGAGTGGTTGAGGGACCTCTGGTAATCTAGTCTAAGCCCCTACTCAGGTGGGATCAACTCAGAGCTGAGTGTCCAAGACTGTGAAAAGCTTTTGGATATCTCCAAGGATGGAGACTCAACCACCCCCCTGAGTTACCCTCACAGGGTAACCCTGTGCTCACCCTCACAGGGAAAAGTGTTCAGAGGGAACCTCCCATGTTTCAGTGTGTGTCCATCACCTCTGGTGCTGTCCCTGGGCACCCCTGGAAAGAGCCTGGATCCATCCTCCTTGCACCATCCCTGCAGGAGTTTATGTACATTGGTGAGATCCCCTGAGCCTTTCTTCTCCAGAATGAACAGTCCCAGCTTTCTCAGCCCTTCCCCATAGGAGAAGTGCTGGAGTCCATCCATCGTCTTGGTGTCCCTTTCCTGACAATATGTCCATGTCTGTTTTGTGCTGGGGAGCCCAGAACTGCATCCAGCACTCCACCTGTGGCTTCACCAGAGCTGAGAAAACCAGAAGTCTCACATCTCTTGATCTGCTGTCAATACTTTGCCTAATCCAGCCCAGAATCCATCCATCTTCTTTGCAGCAAGAGCATGTTGCTGGCTCACATTCAGTTTGATGTCCACCAGCCTCCACAGGCCCATTTCCCTTCAGAACCTTATCACACAGGACTTTTCCAAGGAGAGGTCATAGCTATAGTGGTCTTGATTTTTGACCACCTCTCTCCTCTCTGGATCATAAACTCTACTGTCTTGCGATTATGAAAGTGGTCAAATAATATTTCTGTAAGTGCATGAACTGTTGTGCCTTTGAAAATGATAGGAGCACAGTATATATTGGAATCAAAAAGAAAAAAATAATAGAAATACCAAGGGAACTTTCTGTGAATAACCAAAATATTAATTTGCAGAACATTTATTGAATTAATTCTGTCAGAAACTTTTCTGTCTTGGAGTGGCAAGAAAGGACAGTATCCTAGCATGAATAATTCCTTAAAAGGAATTAGTAAGCTTCAGAAATTGTCAGTTTATTTAAACATTTCATTTCATTCTGTTGAATGGAATGATTAGAATTTAGTAGAGTTTTTAATTGTTCTGATTTAAAGAAAAAAAGGCAAAGTGTTGCAAAGGATGACCTACAGTGATAAAAAGAGGAAAAACTGGAAGGGGAAAACCTTTCCACTGTTTGTCTTTGTGCCTTTGCTGTTAATTTTTAGAGCAAATTACAGTGGTTTTTCATGGAAGTTGTTTTCCTTCCAAGAGAACAAAGGAAGAATTTTGCAGTTTTAGTTCTTACCAGATGTTGACGTTATGTATGTTCTGTCTCATATAATGCTGCCTTCATAAGGATCTGAAAAAGCAGTACTACAGAAATAAATCACAGTATGGAAGTTTAAATTTAGATTTTGTTTTTTAAATACAGTAATGTGGGAGTTTCTAATGATAATGAGTTTTCTGTTAATCCAGAATCCAGCTCAGTTGGTTCACTTAAATCAGCTTTGAAGTTAAACTTATATTTCAAAGACACATTTATAGTAAATTCAGTCTAAAAAGAATGTGAATAATTCCTGATGTGGATATGGATGTCCTGGATGTTTAGGACTGCATTATACCAAATCCCTGACGATGACAGATTTATCTGGTATATCTGTGTGTTACTGTCAGGCACTAATAGGACACCATTTCTAAGAAGCAGGAAATTCTACAGTGATTAAAATCCACACACAGTCTGGCTCATTTACAATGTATAAACACAGTTCCCAATGGATCAAAACAAAGTTAAAAATTATTCCCTTTCCCATGAAAGGACTTTTTCTTAGCACCAGTGTTCTATCATGGTCTTGTGAACACTGGTGCTTGGCACAGTCATGTGCCAAGGATGGAAGCAAAGGCACAGGATGGAAGCACTCTACAGTATAGGAAAAGCTAAGGACAGGAATCAGCATCCATGGAGAAAGGGGGAGGGAAAAATAGAGAGATGTCAAGAGGAAATACACCTCAGACTTAAGAAGTTATGTGAATTTCTTGTGAACTTTTGCCATTGCTGATTCATGACTTCAAAGGGTTTCAGGGCATCATTCTGACAATTGAGTCAGCAATTATTTTTTAAATCTAACAGCAGAGATTTTACTGAGAAGTGAAAATGATGGATTTATGTGGTCTTTTGAAGTCAATGAAGTAATTCACTGTCCAGTTACAGCTCAGTTTTATTGGTGTTTTCTAGATTTTTTCCCCCCATCAAACCGGGCTGTGTCTAAAGCTGTGCTATTTATTTGTCTGAATGGGAATTGTGAACAGCTGGTAGCTTTACATCATCTATCTGACTTATCCTGGAATAGTTAAAGAATCATGCTGCCAAGATTTAGTGATTATTATTTATTTAGACCAAGTGTAAAACCCCATCTTTTGTACAGAAAATATAAATAGAACAACTCATAGAGTAAGCTTTGTGTTAGATTTGAAATCCAGTAATATGCAGTACCATTGCCATGACAGTGATGCTTTGTCCCTTATAATGCATTTCATTTAAGGAGCTGAAATAAGCTGCGCACCATTATTGATGCAATTCTGTCCTTGTAATGTATAAGAACTTACATTTCAATTTATTAATTTCACTATGTTACCATGATTTATCAAAAATCTTACTAATCAAACTAGTATTTCAATTGCAGTTGCTTGGTTTGGCCTTGCAAAGAGGAATGTATCTAGCTGGAGCATGGTTATGAAATTATACTTGAAACAGTTTTTCAGCAAAACAAAGATTTTTAGGGATTTTACTGAGGCTGAATTGGTTCAGGTTTACTTTTTTAAAGAATGACGGTGTTGTAGCTTTAATGTGGATTTTGTCTCTTTAAGCATTGCTTGAAGAGACAATGTGATCTAGTGAAAATAGATTGTTGAAAGAGGTGACCATGACATAGAGGATTTCTAGACCAGGAGGTTCTTTCTGATTTATATATTTTAAGGTAAATTGTTAGTGTCCTTTTTCTCCTGCTCATAATAGTTGTCTTTAGAGCCTGGAAACTCAATCAGCAGATGTTCATTGGGTTTTATAGTTTGCCTCTGAGTAGGCTTTTCTGCTTCTTTGTTTTCTGTGCCTGCAGTTCATTCTCTTCTGTACTCCTTAGAGCTTCACTAAATGCACTGTGTGTTCTCAGCTTTCATTAGCCTTTTCTTTTACCTCCCTTGCAGTTGCTTATTTATTGTTGCTGCCCTTGATCCCTTTGCCTTTTGCATGTGCAAGTCTACCTCTTCCCTGTCTCTGTCCTTTTATTTATGTTGCACTCCAAGACCATGCACGGTCCTCCAGAGTTCTCACTGATATTCAAGGAAGAAGGAATCTCTCCTCTGGCAAGACTGACTGTGTGAGGCTGCAAGTGCTTGGAGAAAGAGCTTAGTTCTCTTGGCACAAAAACAAGCTTCTGCCCCGTGATTAATTAGCATGATGTTGCAGCAAATGAACTGTTGCAATTAAACCAGTACAGTAATGGAACACAATGAGCAACAGCACTGAAGGCTGGCACAGGCTAGGGGAGGCTGATCCCAGGTGGTGTTGGTTCAGCCAAACCATTTTGATAAAAACCCACTCCTATTGTGTACCCATAGATATAGAGTTCCTGAAGATTTCACGGTATTTAAAAGTGTAATGATGAAAGTCAGATTTATGGAGAACTTATGGTTTGAGTTTTTTGCCTTAGGAGTTTCATTTTTATTGTTGTCAAATACTTTGCACAAAGTCAAGCTTCCTTGACAAACTGACAGGAGGTATGAGAGGGGTTTTCCTGGAGAGCTCAAAAGTTACGACAGCCAGGCTGAGTTTTACTGAAATTCCTGTGTGTCATGTTACTATTTTGCAAATAGTAACAGAGTTTCGGTTTGATGACCACTGGCCATAAGCAATAATAAATCTTATGAGGGTACCTTTACCTTTTCCCTGAGAGCCCTCATGCAATCTCCTGAAATATCCTCCTCTTCAGCAGCATTTTTTCTGTGATGGCATTTGTAAGCAGTCTGAATGTAGTTAGTTCTGGTTGTTCTCAGCTATAGTAATAGTAATTTGCAAATGTCATATGCCTAGAAGTTCCACAGTGCCACTACTTCTTCTTGCCTAAAGCCAGAGTCTTATGGCAGCTTAAAAGGGAAAACAAAATGTTTAAGCAGAGAAGAAAACATTATTGAATGCTTTGATGCTCTTCTTTCCCTAAAAGAGAATAAATAGCTTTGAAGTTTAACTTAGTTCTGTTCCATCTGGTGGTCTACTAACTTGTCTGTGGCATTTTAACAGAAATTATGAAAACAATTGATCTAGATAAACTGAGACCCTTGTGACCAGAGGAAAGGTATGGACCATTGCTACAACATCTCATGATATTAACTCGTGTTTTGCTGTCAGTGCTGCTGCATTTCCTCCATAAAATTTTACATGCAGAAAGATAAAGACCTGGCAACATCCTAATAAGTAGTATGCAATTCATAGTTATATGCCAAATACATTGATTATGAACTCATTGCACTGTAATAATTTTTTTAATAAATTTAAATATTTTTTAATTTTTTAAGCCCCACAAAAACATTGCTTCTCATTGTGTTGAAGCAAAATCAACCCTAAAGTAAAAAGATACTGCAAAGGACAGTGAGTACAGTTCTTTACTAGGTCATGTTCCCAGAGATATTTTTTTACAAGCCTGAGAGTATTTCCAAATTATAATTGAAATGTGCCCATTTAAAAATCTGTGGACACAAAACTAATACCATTTTTTGTTCACTTTTTTTTTTTTAGTGACTGTTTTTTTGTCAAAGTGATTTTAAAAAAGTGCAGTCCTAAACTACCTGGAAATTGCAGGTTTACTGCACTGCTGAGAGGGTTCTGTTTAGTTTTAGTAAAATACTTCTATCTAACACTGGGTGACATGAAAAAAGTAACACATTGATATTGATAAATAGTTGTTGCCAAAAAATACTGATTGTCTAAGCAGTATACTAATGAAGATCCCATAACTTTGTGTTAGTTGGACAAACTAACACTTGAGGATTTCACTAATCTTGCAAATGATAAATGTTTACTTATGTAGGCCTACCCATCTTCTTAGTGAGTTTTTATATGAAAGCTGAAGTTATCAGTATGAAATTGATTTCTACTTTTATTAAAAAGCTCAGTGCAGATTTAAGGATAGCATTTTCCAAGTGTTTTGTGGCTGAATGAGAACTGGTGTTTTGTGATTCTGTTGAAAATTTTTCATATGTGCTGGGACACAATGTAAAAGGTATTTTTAACTGTTCCAGAAAATACATGTTTATAATGGGGGAAAAAAGAAATAAATTAAAAGCAGTTTGATTTTCCACTTCATTAAAGCTTGTGAACTGATTGGTGATTGGTAGATTCCATACACATGATAAAAAAATAATTAAATTCCTTTAGGAAAAGGAAAATCAGTATGCTGAACCAAATACAAGTAGAAGTGTTTTCCTATAGGGTCGCAAATGGCAGTGTAGATGATCTATTACAGAGCTTTCTGTTGGGGTAGCTGCAGAACATGAACAAAACCACATGGGAATTTAGTATCCTGGAGCCTTCTAAAGCTGTAATATAGTCAGTTGTTTGTGGCAGGCAGCTTTTGAGAATTACAGCAGGATTACTCGGACCTTTTCAGCATGTAAGATTCTTGGCATGAATTCCAGCTGAGGTGAGGCAGAAAACCGTTAGAGACAGCAGAGATTGCAAATGGCTAATTGTTTTAAAAGGAAGAGTAGTAAGTGCATGTAGTGTATTTGTCCCAGGGCAAGAGGAAACTTGGTGACCCCTCCCTTCCCATGCTTAATTTAAGAAGAGTAAAGGTATTACTCTATTTGTGTCTATTTATTTATTTATAGAGTTGTTCTGAGCAACAGTGAGTGATTTCAGTGTTCTGAAAACACAAAATGCTGTGTGTCTACTATATATTACACACCCCTTTAAAACATCAGTGGTATTGGGAAAAAGACAGCTGCTTACCATTTAAGTTAAAAGAAGATAATCCATAGGCAAAGTATTTGCTGATGGAAAGAAACAGACATTGTTTGAAACTTCTTAAGCTAAATTATTTGCAGAATCATGTTTTGGGAAATGAGGCTGGCCTATTCTGCTCTGTAAGGATCTGGATTTAATTTTTTCCCTCTTTGCACACTTGGTTGGAATCTCTAAAATATGTCCATTAGTTTCTTACAAACTGTTGGTCAGTAATATTCTAGCTTTGTCCTCCCCCTGTTGAAATCTAAAAGGACTGATGTACTATCATTTTTGGCACTTGGAATGTTCTGTTTTAGAGCTGTATCAGTCTCTAAAACATTTCTCCCTCCTCCCTTTCCTCCTGGCTCCAGTTTTGAATATATGAGAAATAGAGATGTTTTGATCAATGACATGCAGTTTTTCTGATGCTGTTGTGACAATATATTTTTCTTTACTAACAGTGTGACATTATATACTTTTTTTCCCTTGTTTTTCTTCATGTTTTCCTATCCTGGAAGCCCTGCTTTCTTTGGACATGTTCCAGAGAAAAGGATGTTGTTTTCCCAAAGGATTACTTGACTGATATATATAATATAAAACCTGACAATCTCAAGGTCTGTTTCTTTATAACAAAAAGCTGATTTTAGTCTAAGCCTGCTAGAGAACATATCTGAGAGTCTTAGAGCCACCATGAAAATAGACATGGTGAGAGGCCTCTCTTTGCTTTCCAATCATCCTGATTAGTTCTCAGTCCTAACTGGAGATTGACCACTTGACCTATTAAATTAATATGCTGTTTTATTGTGATAGAAATAGTAATCTAAAAATATTACTTTTGCAGCTGTCTGATATTTTAAAAACCTTTTCTTCTATGATTCATGGAACTCATTTAGCTATTACTGAATATCCAGACTGCCCAGTGTCCAAAATAGTGTTCTATCTGGCATCTCCTGAACAGAGCATAGGTAGCAACTGAGCAAGAGGAATGGCAATAATTACATCTTATCTTTGCTATATGTAGTTAACAAGACAGAATATGGAAATTAATAGACATCTATGCATGCATCCATTTATTTGTCACATCTTTAAAGCGAGTGGCAGTACAGGAGAGTTTTCACTCTTACCACAGATTTTAGCATATTTTCAGTTTTTCCATTTAAAGAATTAGCTCTTCCATAAACCCAATGTTTCCATGTTTCTCTCTCAATTTTAAATACATTGTTTGATAATAGTATACTTCTGTAGCTTCAGCTGAGGTTCTTGGGATGTCAGTTTTTAACTCCAGGGTGCATGATCTAACATCTCTCCTTGGCACTTGGTTCTCTCAAAAAGTCTGTTATATTAGTGTCTGTTTAATCTCAAATCAACTAAGAATTTATTTTGCATTGAATTTGTCCAGGTTTTATCTGTGCCTCGTGGTTACATCATGCTTTCTTGACTACAGCAAGTTCACTATCTTAATAAAGCAAAGATTTAAGAGAGCTACTCTCTCTGATGACTCATCTGCAAAGAATAACAAAAGGGCTTGACATAACAATAAATTATTCTTTAACAGACAGTGATTGGTCTTGATGGAGATGAAAACTGTGGATGAAATAAAACAAGCATGTCATGCTTATTTCATAAAAACTACCCTGGTATAATCAGAATGGCTTTCAAGGGGTCAGAGGTCTGTTCAAGTCATGAGGAATCATAATTTGCACAAACCACATCTTTTTGGTCTTATTGACTGTATCTCTTAAGAGCCACTATTATGCAATGCAATTAATCATCAAGGGAGTTTGGGTTTATGGTGCATATTTGAAGTAAACTTTTTTTAATTGCTGGAGCTTTGTGTTGTGGACTTTGACTAAGTGCATTAGTAAATGCTTAATTTAAAGAGATTCTGTGACCCTGAAACATAATCCTTTTTAAATTTTTTCTATTATTATTTGAGAGGAGGCAGTCTAAAGAATCTATATAAGAGTCAATTCTCTTGCCAGCAGTGTGATTTCATGGCCACTCTGCTTTTTGCTTTCTTTAAGGTGTTTTTCTTTCCAGCAGTCAGTAAGAAAATTAATTGGTGTAAAATAAGCTTTCTAAAATATGCAAAATGTATAATACATTGAGTTATTAAAATTAAGCATTTTTCCCAAGCAATAATTAATCTTGATAGATCTGGTGTTGCCGCCTTGTTGTTGTTATTATAAAATTTAAGGAATTTCTGAACCTTCTCATCATTCTGACTGTCAATTCTTTTATTGTAACCTACTTCATTCACTAGTTAGCCAAACCTTTGGTTTCACATGTACTGTGTAAAGGATCTTGACAGGACAGCTTCTGCCTGTCTTGCTGCAGCTGTCTGAGAGGCTGCTGTTTGCCAGCTGTCTGCACCACCTCTGTGGGCAGCTGCTTTTCCAACAGGTGCCTCTGCTTTCAGTCTAAAGCCCAGCTCCTTTCATTTTAAATCCCTCTTCACCAGAGCTACTGTCTTCCCTTTTAGTGCACTGAGGACAATCCAGGTAGGACATCTGGCTGAAATAGAGCCTGGCTGGTCTGTCATAAACACCCAACTGAACCTGAGAGTCGTGTTCCTTCTGAAATGATTCTCAGGTTCTCTTTCCTCTGTGCTCTCCCTTCTTATGGCCTGGCAGAGTTTTTACAATCCCTAATTCCGCTCTTTGCTTTCTGCCTTTCTTCCCAGAACAATCCTCCAACACTGGAGTTCAGTTTACTCTTACCCTGGAGAAGTGTCCATTTCTTTCCTCTTCTAAGTGCCTATTTGCTCAGCTGTTTTAACAATGATTTTGCCATAGTCAATGATATGACAGTGATTTAGTCTTGACAGAGATACAGCAACTAAACTTCCTCTAAAATCAGAGTTATCCCATACAGTTGTTTTTTTCTTTGGTCAGAGCTGGTGACTTTGAGGCTCCTCAAGCTGTTCCACAGACTTTTATGCTGACACACAAATAAAGTACTTCATTCTTGGAGCTTTTGAAAATCTGGGTGAGACAAAATGCTATGAATTTATTTAACACACTCAAGGCTGTAATGGGTAATGCGAAGTTGTCATATCTATACATCATTTCACTAGTAGACTAATCTGAGACCTGTAAGGATGTAGTATTTTTAGTCAATTATTCTATGACGTTTTGCCAGTTTAACTACTAACTACTAGTGATGTCCACTAACTACTAGTTAGTTTTGCCACTAACTACTAGTGATGTCCAAGTTGGTGGTTGCAGTTAGGATAGCTAAAAACATGCCTTCTCTTTGCTGCTGGCTGAGGTACATGTGCTACCAAAACTCCCAAAGTGTAGACCTGGTGGGGAAATCCTGTTTTTTAGAGAAAATCTCAATTTTTTAGAGAAATTTTCTCTACCTGAATGAAGAAGGCAGAGTTATACTCCAACTGTACTTTACTTGACAGTGCAGAAAAACACATTTATGTCGTATCAAAAACCCCTTCAAAGCAGCATAAATCAGTTCCTGCAACAAAATCCCTGCCTCCCTCCCCATCACCTTCCTCTCGCGTTCCCTTGCCCTTTTCTTTTCTGTGTAAAGTGTGCTAGCTTTTCTGGAAATATTGCCAGAGAGGTTGTGTATTCTCTGAAAGCTTAGGCTGTGCCAAATGCAGATCTCCGTTGCTTTTTGAAGTTTTAGGTTTACAGTACCTTTGGTCACCTGGTCAAGGATGTGATGGAAGCTTGATAATATATTTGAGGAAAACAATCACAAGGAGACTGCTAAAGTAGCAAATAACTAGAAGCTTTTTACGCCTCTTTTTATACAGGTTGGCATGCCCAGCAGGATAGGGACATGAGGACAGAAAACCTTCCTTCATTGAAGAGTGAAATAGAGGCCTCAGGGAGTGTACAAAATGCCTTAAGAACACAAACTAGGTGTCCTTACTCTGAAGCGATACCATAGGGGCCAGCATGGCTTCTGTAACTCTTGGCATTCCCAAACTGGCTACTTTTTTCACATTACTTTTTGTCACTTGTTTCAGAATCCATCTTATGTCACCTGGAATCTATTTTTTTATCACAGTTTCCTCAAATCAGAATAGAAATGTCTGTCATTGGCTTGCACTGTTATTTTTTCCAGCCAACCTTTCCTGGTAACAGAAGAAAGAGCTGTAGAATATTCCCAGTACTTTTATTATTTTATAATGCCCTTCATGCCACCCCCTTGCAATACCTGGCACAGAGTCTGTGAATGATTTGCACATCAGGCCAGTTAGTGCTTGGGAAAATATAACCTTCTTCACATCTTTCTGTGAAGAATTAAGTATACTTAGTACTCTAATGCAAGCAAGCCACATTGCAGATGAAAGTCCTCAAACTCATCTGCTGGGTGTCTCAACTAGGTGAATTTTTGCCTTTGTGTTAACTTACAGGTATTTTCTTATGTCAGTCTACTCTTCCCACCAAAAATATCTCAGATCCATTAAAATAAACAAAAAGGAACATTGTTAGGTAAAATATAGATAGTAGAACATGCAAAATTATTGTAGAGAAATAATTTCTAAAATATATAAAACAGTCTGGTTTAAATAAATGTAACTTTATTACAACAACATTTAATAAATAATGATATTGGTTGGTTTGTTTGTTGGTTGATTTTAAACACAACAATGGATTCAGTTATGTACATTTTATTCCAGTAGAAAATGTTGAGTCTGTAACTTCTATTTACTTATTTTTTGCAGTCCAAACATTCCCTGTGCAAGTATGCAGCATTTCTGAAAATAGCTTCTTCTAGACTGCAGTGGACTTATTTCAGACTGCTCCGGTGTGGCTAGAACATCCCCCAGTCAGAAGCGCAGTGCTTGTAGCACTGAACTAATCCCTGTCTACTGCAGAATCCTGAGGTTTAGAATGTTAATGACATGAATAACTTAACTATCTTTGGAGTTATTCAAACTCATCTTATTCTGTGATTCTGTAATATTTTCTCTTTCCGAAGGTAGCAGGAAGGTTGGTAGCCCGTTGCATGGATACATACTTTGAGAATGTCTTCTAACAGTCAACCTGCTCTATTAACATTATTCCATGGCTTGCACTTTTGCCAAAAAAAAAAGAAAAAAATACAAGCAACCCAAACCACAAACCAAAAGCCAGATGTGAAAAAAAAAATAAATTGGAGTGACCATTTTTCCATTATGTATTTTGCCACAAGCTCATCATGAAGATTGTGAAATCATGAGACAGTGTCCATTTGCCTTGGAAGTGTCCTCACAGGAATTTCTATGCTTGTACAGTTGGAGTATCCTGTCCAGTAAAAAATGTCATAAGGTGACATAGTTTTGGATGCTTCTGTGGGATATTTCTTCATTAAATTAACTTCTCAGCATTTCCATTTACTATGAAGTAATACTGAACACCAATTTCCAGCTATCCTCTTAACTGAAATACAAATTTAATTAAAAAGATCACTAAAAGAGTGTAGACTTCAAGAGCTGATGCCGTGGGTTGATACTAAGCTCTGGAATTGTCCAATGCAGTACACACAAGGCCCACATCTTAATTTTCCACTGTCAATGAGTTAACATAGCAAGAAAACCAAAACTGCACCAGAGCCACATGATAACAATAATTCTGTTAACTGATCCATCTGGCTTTTTAATTTTAAAACAAATATTAGGAACTGTTGTGTGGCTTGGGAGGTAGTTAAAGTAGTACATATACATCCCTAAGATGACTTGTTAAGGCTTAGAATGGAACAATTTTATCAAAGTAAAAACAATACTGTATAGTTCATTCATCATAAAATCTGTTATGAATACATTTCATTCTCAAGTAAACCCTGAGGAATTGCTCATTTTGCAAATACTGAAACTTTAGCTGTAAAGTGTCAATTATTAAGTTATTCCTGCTCTACTAATTTTTGCTGCTCTGAGGTTAGACACTGCTACCAGTGAGATTCCATGGTCTAGTTCTCACCACAGCATTAGCATTGGTTCTCTAAATAGCTTTAATTAAATTGTTTAATTTCTGTTTCTGAATTCCCTCTTTATAATGGACACAGTATTTTTACAGTTGGTATTTTCTGAAAATACTTACTTTTTATGCTTATGTTTATGTGAAGCATGTGATTTTGGGGCTTTTTTTAGACAAACCTAATTTTAAAAAGTAAGGGAGAGTGTGGGTTAAAAGCAGTAGTGTTGATTGAAAATTAAAACTACTCATTGCAATAAAGTGCAGGGTGTCCTCTGGAGTTTTTTATTTGTTGTGCTTTGTATTTTTCCTGCTAGTAATATGCCACAGAATATGCCAAGTAGACACATGAGAAAACACCATGAACTCCTGTCTGTGATCACCTGAGCCTTACAAGAAAGCTCAATGATTTCTGGGTTTTTTTAAAATCTGTTGCTTAAGGAGGCAGGCACCAGATAAGGTTCAATCAAAAACAAGGGGAATAAAGGAAGAGCAAGACAGATGGAAAGGAAATTTAGTCTGAGCCCAAAGTTATGCACAATTTGTAGAGCTGAATTTCAGATACTTTATCTTCCACCTCAGGCTTAGATTCATGTAGTCAGGTATGTCTGACCTTCAGCAAATGAGATCAATGTGATCCCAACCTGCACCTGCAGGTAACGAGGTTACTTGTGTTATCTGCAGCTGTGATTTCATATCTACCAAGGGCAGCAGTAAGAGCTATAGCACTTCTAAGGTAAAATAATTTGTAATTAGAGGTAGGAGAAAAAGACATGAGACTGCAGCATAGATGAACACACTGTCATGGTCTAAATGGGTTTAATTTAATACTGTGCTTGAGCCTGCAGTTGATGGAGCAGCAAAAAAGTGGGAGAGACATATACTATTTTATTTATCCTTGTAGAGTTCAATCTCTTCAGTACATAGCCTAAGTAAAAGTCCACCACACTGGTGAATGAGAATATACTTCATGTTTATGGAACAGAAGTGTAGAAAAAATGGGGAAAAGGCATCCCCATTAGAAGTGTGCCTGCAAAAGGACCTGTGCTGACAAAACTATAGTGCCTTATCTACAGATTATATAGTTCCATTGACTGTTTTTATACATAATCCTCTATTTAGTCGTGAACATGAGTTATACTTATTTACTATGTGTAGTTCTCCTGCCCTACCCTTGAGGTTTTCTGTTAGAAATTATGCGCCCACAAACCCTGATTATGGCTCATCTCCTGCTCCTCACTGAAGAATTCCCAGGCCTCACATCAGTGAGCTGATTTGCTGCTGTGACTTTTGAGTACTTAGTCTGTGAAAGAAATTAGATATCCTTTAAGCACCTGTACCTCAAGTGTGCTTCAAATGCCAGGAAGCATTAAGAGGGTCTCTTCCAGACAGAAGTCTCTGGATGCTATAGTACTGCCTATTGTAATTTGAAATAGAGGTGGTATTCCTTTACAGCTAAGTTTTTTGACAGAAAAAATGTTAGACTCTTTGAAAACTGCAAATTGTATTTCAAGAGGCAGATTCCAGGATGTGTCCCTCCAAATCTCTGCAAGACTGTAATCCTGTCTGAAGTGAGCTTTCATCACCTTTTCTTTGCAGTTTAGAAAAATCCCCAAAGTTTTCTTGTGACATTTCAGAAGGGTACCAGTAGAGTCCAATGTTAACTTCCACATAAAAACAAACAGGAAGGTTGTTGGTATGTGCTCTATCTTTCTCCACGTAGCAGTTAATAGCTATTAAATTATAAGCAGTCAAGTTGCTAATTTGGCGGCCTGAAATACTTGAAGTTAAAGGGCTAAATACATTTTTATTATATGTGTTTAATAGAATAGTGAAAACCAATAAATTAAGTCAGCTTCTCTCCTTGTTTTGATGTATTTCTTCAGAAGACAGCCTATCCTCACACTTAGAAGAAGAGATAGTAGTCCTCTCAATTCTTTCAGGCTTCCCTTGGTCCTCCAAAAAATCTGTTTCCTTTGCATGTCTACAGGAAGGGTATTTGAACTATTTGAGCCATAGATGGTTCAAAATTATACTATTTCTCATCTGAGGTGGACATCCTTATTCTGGTCCAAATTTCTTCATAGTTTTACACATAGATTCCTTTGATACCATGCTTCAGATTGCAAGCAAAGAGGTAAAGTAATATAGTATGTCTTTGCTGTATTTAATTCTTTACTGTGTATTTTTGAAGCTTATGTCAAGTGTATTTACCACAGAGCTTTGCTGGCTGTGGCCTGCTCATGCAAAGAATAACTACAGCAGTCTTGTTTTTCCATAGTCTCCTGTGTGTGTGTGTTAATTAGTTATTGGTTATCCACTGTGTGCTAACCTGACTTCAGTGTGCCTGTGGTGTCTGAAGCTGGGAATGTTCCAGTTGCAGCAGCAGCAATTTCGGTTCTGGTAAGTGCCAAGTCACTTTGTTTTAATGATCCTTGCAGATGACTTGGGAGAGCAACAATATTTCCACACAAAACACATCAGCCCTAGCTAGAGCTACCATAATCTTGGGCTGCTACAGGAATTTTGGTGGGGGGGAGAAGCTGAAGAAAGCAGTGCTATCTAGGGGCTGGGGGAAAGGTGTGCTTGATTATCTAGAGTACTGTGGAGTTATTCCCATATTACGTGTGAGAAAACAGTGAGGGCTTGTCAACACCGGGATGTTATGCAGTTGTGTTGTTAGCCAGTACATTGCTGTATTTAAACAGCTGTAATTATGCTGGTAGAATTGCCTGGGTGAGACTCTCCTCCGAGTTCAAACATACCCTTTTCTGGTTGTGAGGTGTACTGCTTTGGAAGAAATTTCAAGTGACCTAAAAAAGGAAAAATAACCTGGATGTCTGGATAAATACAAACTAAGACCAAATAAGTTATACTCAGTAACTGTAGGCTTTAAAATATTTCTCTCATGCTATATAGCCTTCCTGGCTAGACAAGCCTTGAACAGGATAGTAATGGGCTTGTTCACTGTTTCTTCTGCTTGCTAATACTGTGTTACTATTTCCTTGTGTCTGCTGTCTTCTCCCAATATAACTGTAGATGTTTTGTTTGTCCTAGAGGGCTTCTTTTGCAAAACAATTCATATGTACAACAGCAGGGCCACAGTTACTAGAAGTTATTTTTTTTAAAAAAGGAAACTCAAGTGTATAGAATATATATATATAGCAAAAGATGAGATATTCTCTGGCCTATACAATTCTGTGTGGAACAATTTTCCCACTGTGAAATTGTACTGGCTGTAATTGAAGAGTTAAGTGCTCTTCATAAAAAAGACTTCTGATATAACGCCTTCTCTCATCTTCTTACTGCAAGACTATTAAAGCCCTCTCCAACAGCATCCAGATGTAAAGATGTACACAGCCACAAACAAATAGAGAAAAAAAAAGAGCACTTGCCTTGTGAAAGAGAACTTTGTGTAAGAACTTTCAACTTTTGTCCCTTCACTGTGAGGAGAAAAGGCTACCTTTGTCCTTTTCCTATGAATTAGGAGTTTATATCAATTAATTAATGATATCGTAAAGTTGAACCAACAGGCTGATGAAGAAAAACAGGACCACAAGCATTTATGAAATGTGGAAAACCTCACTGAAGTATAAAAAAAAAAAGAGTGACAAAGGTTACTGTAACTGAATAGTACTTGGTTTTCTACTCATTTGCTGTTATAAGGTACTAGGTACAGGAACCTTTCTGAATAACCATATTAATGGTTAATGAAGCATATTAATGGTGAAAAAAAGAAATTAGCAAAACCAGTTGGAGGTCTAGAAATTAATGTTTGTCAGGCAAAACTACATAGCAGCTGAATTTTCACCAAAATTCAGAAGACTTATACAGTGACCTCCCATGGGAAGTGCTAAAGATTCCTTTACTTGGGAAGTGTACATCTACTGGTAGGTTGTATTTTCATCAGTGTTTTTGTAGTCTTCCCATTTGGTGAAAGTGCAAAAGCCTTAATTTTTAATTCATTACTGGTTAATGTTGGTTTGAAGAGCTGTTTGTTTAAGGGCTAGAACAGTGGATGATAACTGAGACATTACTTTTGTGAATCAAAGCGATGTATCCTTCATTATTTTGTTGAGGCCAGAGGCTGAAAACCAATTTTTGCATGTTTTCATTGTTTTAAGGAGCAAATAGTCCTAGGACTTCTTGAACCAATATAATTGTACAAATTTTCCCATTTTAGCATTTGAATACTTTGTTTTGTATTATAAAACAAGTTTTGAAGAGAGGAAGAATGTTTGACTTTGAAGTTAAAATTAGATTTAGCCATAATGTGATGATCATTTGTGCATGTCATTGATTTCATAGAATCATTTAGGCTGGAAGCAAACCTTTAAAAACTGAGTCCAGCCATTAATCCAATAGCGCCATTAACCCAGCAGTGCCAAGTCCACCATTAAACCATGTCCCCACGTTATCTACCCATCTTTTAAATATCTGCAGAGATGGTGACGCTACCACTTCTCTGGGCAACTTGTTCCAATGCTTGATAATCATTTTGGTGAAGAAAGTTTTCCTAATTTTCAAGCTAAACCTCCCATTGAGACTATTTTCTGTCATCCTGTCCTTTGTCCCCTGGGAGTAGAGCCTGACCTCCACCTGCCTGCACCCTCCTCAGGTGGAGTGAGCCAGGGAGTTGGGGAGTGTGAGAAGGGCCCTCTGAGCCTCCTTTTCTTCAGGCTGAGCCCATTTTCCCCATTCCCTCAGCTGCTTCTCAATGGACTTGTGCTCCAGCCTTTTCTCCAGCTCCATTCCCTCCTCTGGGCATCCTGCGGCCCCTCAGTGTCCTTCCTGAACTGAGGAGCCCACAGCTGCACAGAGCACTCCCTGTGCTGTGGCCGCAGCGCTGCCCAGCACAGGGCCACGCTCACTGCCCTGCTCCTGCTGCCCCCTCTGCTGGCACAGGCCACCATGTCCTTGGGCCTTCTTGGGCGCCTGGCCACACCTGCTTCATCTTCAGCTCCTCTTGACCAGCTCCCCCAGGTCCTTTTTCACCTTTTCCAGACACTTTCCCCCCAGCCTGTAGAGCTGAAGGGGTTGTTGTAACCCAAGGGCAGGACCCAGCACTTCGTCTTGTTGAACCCCAGACGATTGTCCTCGTCCCATGGATCCAGACTGTTCTGATCCCTCTGTAGAACCTTCCTGCCCTCCAGCAGATCAACACTCCCCCCCAACTCAGTGGCATCTGCATTATCAACAGGACTGGTCCCAACACTGGACCCTGGGGAACTCCCAGCCGCCAGCTGGATGTAACTCCATTCATCACCACTCCCAGGGTCCAGGTGTCCAGATGGTTTTTCACCCAGACACTGCAACCGTTGAAGCCATAAGCAGCCAGTTTCTCCAGGAGAATGCCATGGGAGATAGTGCCAAAGGTTTTACTAAAGTCCAGGCAGGAATTATTCACAGCATTTCCCTGATCCATTCAGCAGGTCACCTTGTTGTAGAATAAGATCAGGATAGTCAAGTAGGACCTGCCCTTCATAAACCTATGCTTGTTTATCTTCATAGATGCTAATTCCATGTTTCAAAAGTAAGCATGTTTATTTATTTTTGTTCTGTGGTCCAAGCTCTGATCTGTTATAGGATATTTGACCTTTCATTATTATTACTGAAAATTACAAACATATGTGCAAAAGCCAGAGTGTAATTCTAGTCTTTATTCTGCTTACAACTGCTTAAAAAAAGCAACACCAAAACTGGTAGAGAAGTCTAACACTGAAACTTAAGAAATTGTCATTCTGAGGAAAGCTTTCTGGACCAAAGTAATAGAAACAAATGCTGCTGTGCATGGGGAAGCTGGCTGTGTTTAGGAAAATAAAAATTCATGTATTTCTTGTTTCTTTTTGTATCATTTTATGACTGCAAAATTCTAGACTGATAATAGAATGTGATGTTATCTATATATTGATGAGGTTTTTTGTTTTGGTGGTGGTGGGTTTTTTGTTTGTTGTTTTGTATCTCACTGCTCAGTGTGCTTATACATATATAGTACCTGAACTCATGGTAACTCCATGCAAAGATTTTCACAAGATTTTTTATTTCTTGATAATGGATTTGATAATTTTTATTTCTTTTGATAATAATCTACTCATTAGCTCTGATGATAGTCAACCAGAAGAACAGGAAATACTGAAAAAAACTTATTTTCCCAGCTCTTGTGATTTTGCTGCTGTTGCTCAAGGGTGTAATTCAAATACAGAGTGCAGAGCAAGTGCGATAACATTTCCATTCAATTTAACATCTAAGAATTTTTCAGGTTTTTCTTTATCCCCCCTTAGGACAAATGTGCCACATGCTACTTTTTCCCCCTGCTTGTCTATTCATCTTTTCTTTAGCTATTCTAAATCAGTATACTAGATAAAGTGGAGAGGTCAGTGAGAGAAATGGTTTTCTCAAATTACATACTGCTCATATGTGGCTGCATTTGTATGGATATTATAGTGGTTTTGTCTCAATGACAGGTCTCATTCTAGATTGTTTTTTTCAGCCTCTTATCTCCTGTTTTGAGATCATAGTCTTTAGTAAAATAACCCTAATCCAGTCATATATATAGACCTTAAAATCAGTTTATGTTCCTTTCCAGTAATCCAGTGATCTAAAGCCATTTCTCTCTGGGAAGTATTCTGTTCTTTCTTCTCCTTTTGTTCTGGTTTTCCTGAGTAGAAGCTGGCTCTTTCTGTAAGAAAAAAAATTTAAATAAATTGTAATCATTTTACAAGTAGTGCACAGTGGGACTAGTAAATAACTATTGGGAGGATGTCTAATAAAATCCATTTATGCAAATGCAATTATCAAAAACGTTTCTCATGTTCAGTTCAGCATTTATGATAAAATATATTGTGTTCTGCAGAAGAAGCTGATGTGAATCCAGACTAAGGTGAGGATGGAAGTGGTTTCTGCTTATCCCATACTTCCAAACAAAACAGAAGATAAAGAAAACAACTCTCTTTTTCACCCCTTCAGTGCCATTCAGGGACTTAAAAAATGAAGAGATAAGTAGTTACAGATACAGAGTAGCCTTTAATGGTATTTTAATACTGAGTCAGTGATAGCTGGAAGGTTGACTGAATTCTGCCAGGTTCTGTTTCATGGAGCATTTCTTGGCAATTCCATCTGTCGCTTGGCTGTCCTTGGAGGGAAAAGGTTGTTCCACACATCAGGCTGGAACTTCCTCTGTTTTAACTTTTGTTCCCTCGTGTCCTCTATGCATCTCAGCAGGGAGCATGGCTGTATCTTCATGCTAACCTCTTCATGGCTACTGGCAGGCTGCATGAGGTTCTCTAAAGCTGCATCTGACCAAGTAATCACAGCCTTTCCTCAAGTGCTCAGCACCCTGTTTATCTAGTTGGCCCTTGGGAAGCTTGTTTAGGTTCCTTGATGATAGGACAAGGGGAAGTGGCCTTAACATGAAGGACGGTAGGTTTAGATTATATATTGGGAAGAAATTCTTTACTCTGAGGGTGGTGAGGCACTGGCACAGATTGCCCAGAGAGGCTGTGGACTCTCCATCCCTGGAGGTGTTCACGACCAGGCTGGATGGGTCTCAAAGTAACAGGGCCTAGTGCAAGTTTCCTGCCTGTGGCAGGGGGTTTGGAGCTAAATGATCTTTAAAGTCCTTTCCAATCTAAACCATTCTATGAGTGTATGACTCCAGACATTATGATTTGAATGTTGTTCCGGTGCTGTGAGGCCCAAGACTGAACACACACTTCTAAGGGGTGGTCTAAAGAGCACAAAGTAAGTGGGAGTGTCAGCCTATCTCCTGAATCTGGATTCAGGATACCATTAGTCCTTATTGCTGCCATTGTGCACTGTGGGCACCTGTTTAGCCTTTTTTTCTTTTTACCAGATCCTTTTCAGCAAAGGTTTACAAGTCAGTCAGTCTCTAGCATGGCCTATTGCGAGTTTAGTTCATCTTATCTGCCAGAGATTGCATTTGTCCTTGTTGAATTTAATAAAGTTACTGCTGAAACTACTACAGTCCTTCAGTCTGTTTATTTGTCTCTCAATTGTCCTGCCCTTGAGTATATAATTGAAATGGAGGTTGATTGAGATCATTAATAATGACAACCAATGATGAATCAGAAAAAGAACAAAACATACCATAATCTTTGTATGATACCATCTCCATTAAAAATAATCACCATTTTCAGGCGCAGTCCTACAATTCAGCAAGCAGCTGGGGATGGTACATTGGAGCAAAGTGAATGTACCCCTTTATCCTCTCCTAAGAATAAACGCCTGTTTATATTGAGATATGTAGATACTTATCCATTGTATCCATTTAGCTTCTGTTCTAGCATTGAACACACTTTGCTGTTGGCTTCTGTCACTTAATGTTTAATTTTCAACCATCAATTCTTAGATGTAAAGTAATCTGCTATGTAGGAGAAATTGAGTGTGTGTTCCTACATTATGCTTAATGGAGTGGGCTGGAAGATAAGCCTTGTTTTTAACTCCAAATGTACTATGTACTTATGTGTGTGTCATCAAAGCTTTTTTTAATGTCTGCCTTCCCTGTCTGAAATAGGATGTCACAAAACGTAATGAGCAATTGAGAAAAGTAGAAAGAATGAAAAAGAATCTCCAATGGACTATATAAAGCTTCTAGAGAAATACCGCATGTTGGTACTAAATAATAAACTATGCTGTCAAAAATACATAGCTTAGTTACAGATTACTCAAAGTGTATTTTCAGGAGACTTGTGTGCAAAAAATTATCTAATAAACTTTTATAGATAATGGGAAATATTTCTGAGGATAGCTCTCTTAAAGGAACTAAGGGAACCTAAGACTGATAAAAAAAGAGTATCATTTAAGAAGAAGCTTTCTTTTATGCATGTAGGCTGAGTGTTTATAGTGTTTATAAAAGTTTCTGACAAATAAAGGTGTACTCTGAAATAAATTAAAACTTCGTTATGGGTGGAGTATTGAAAGTATGTCTCAAATATAGTTTAAAATAATGCTGAAAAGAAGAAGTGTCAGAAGATCAGAGTTAGTCGCTTTCCTGAGGGTCTGAGTTATATCCAAGTTACTGATACCTATGGGTAAAAGTGTTTAGGACACTTTTATTGTTGCAGTTAGTTCCTTTGGAAGGGCTTCTAAAAATCTTTCATTATACAGTTTTTTTGCATAAATCTCTGGCCTCCTCTCATATGGTCTGTTTTCCTTCTCTAATTTCCCCATGTCATATTTGACCCTTTTTGCGACACCTTTTGTGAATTCACATGACCTGAGTTTTCTTGCACAGGGAATGAGTTGCTGGGTAGAGAAATCTGTTTGCTGTAGGATCTGGAGATGTGTTGTTCTGTGACCTCCTGTAATGAACCATTTTCTTCACTGATTAAGTTTCAGTAAAACTTTTTATTTCATTCTAAGTCCTCATTTTGGTGTCTTATTGTACCTTGGTTTTTCTGGCATGCTGCCTTGGTTAACTAGCTTTGAAATGGCTTTCTTGCCTCTTATTGTAGTTTGACCACTAATAGAAATATGACTGTAGAAATTAGCAGTTAATGTCCCAGTGTCTATATAAGCTGTAAATGTTGATTATTGTTAATGAGCAATGAGGAACACTGTATTCATATGGGAAGGGAATGTCTGATTTCAGGAATTTGCAGAGTAACAACAAACTGCTCAAAAGAAGGAGAAATTTTTGCTTTTGCTTTTGGACCTTTCGTGAGCACTTAAGATTGTTCTTGGTAGGGCAGATATTTTCCATGTACTATTTTCACATTTGATTAGAAGATACAGTATCCAGACATCTGGAGTAGTCACCTCACCTTTAAAACTCACCTTTTTAAACTCACATTTAAAACTGAAGTAATCACCTCAAATTATTTTCAAAAAAACAGTACATGAAATACCTTTTCAGAATGCACTAGGTTTGGTCAATTATTATTTAAGTATCATTTCAAGTTTAATGTAGTAAAATTTTTGCCAAAGTAGATAATGATTGGCTCTTCTGTCACTTTTTTTTAAATGAAAATGTAGTGAACAATTAAATTTTAAAAATCTGGTGATGACAGAAGTCTGATACATAATTCAAATATAATCTCTGTTTTTTTAAGTACATGAAAAAATACTGTAGTTGAACCTCACTGAAAAGAGAGTCCATCTGAGTGTCATTTGAAATTGTGTGATTGGATCCTTTATTGCTCTTGCAGTTCTAGACATGCTAACTTTATTTGAGACTAGTGACTGAAGTAGTCACCTCAAATTTGCCAGATTAATTGAAGAACTAGGTACAGTACTGATTGATATGAAGGAGAATATGGCAGAATACTAAAGACTATGGCTTTTTATGCCTGGATAGCTTTTTTAATTCTGTCAATTTGACAGGGTGTCATTAGCTTTTCTTGTGTGATTGATGTGGCAGAAGAAGAGAAAGTGTTTTTTTGTTTTCTGAAGAATGAAAGATGCTGACAATGAAAATAAAATACCAAGACAACTTCAAGTGCTAGACAACTAGCAACTAGCACTTATTAAACTACTTAAAATGAATTATGAGTTTGCCTTTTAAAACTTCAGAATTGAACAGGCTTTGCAAAACCTACTGCCAATTAGAGAGTTGTTTGTCATAGAAGAGACTGGACATTATTGCAAATAGAGCTAACATGTAGTGTAATGAGAGATGGCTTTGGCATTGAGACCTGTCGACCAGGTTAAATAATCACAAAGCAAATTTAGACCAGAATATGTATTGAAACTTTCCTGATTACTGATTTAACTCCATTTCTGAATCACAACGTCTCAAGCTGTTCCTTCCAAAGTTACCATCAAGTCAGCAAGGATACACTGTGCTACTATTTAAAGTTTCACAGCTGCCAAGAAAATTTGCCTGGATTTGAGCAGGATTTCCTTCTAGAAATCAGAGTAACAAGGAAGTAGCAAAAGTGGTTAAATGATGTTTCATAAGGGACTTGGCTGCACAGACAAAATGTAACATGTAGAAGGTCATATCCTGTAAACACTCATTTCTCACTTTCCAGTAGTTAACAATTTGTAACCATATACAGCATGCAGTGTGGTTGAATTGAGAATTTTAAGAGAAGATTTTAGTAGATTTTGAATGTTTCTGTGTAAGAGTTGGTAGAAAATTATCATCTTTGGGTTGTTTTGAGATGTGTTCCATTGCTTTATTTTGGGAAGAGAATGGGCAGAGAGAAATGGATAAATAAATGAATGGAAAGAAAGGTATTCACACTTCCATTGGCCATTGATTAAACGATCCTTCTGTGTCTGGTCTCACGTGAGTGAGTTAATCAGTGTTAGTGGATCATGGCTGCTGTCACAGGGTAGAAACTCTCATAATGATATGATGTTCATGTGATGCTTAAAATTCTGCTGATCTGCTGCTATACATAAGAAGAAAATGAGACTTTCATATTTTTGGTAGTCTTAATTTGTCTAGGTCTTGTATGTTTACTAAAGATTTATCTTTCAATTAACCCACTTCGGGCTGAATTTTGACTGGGATGTAAGCAGCATTGATTTCAATGCTGTTACATGGCTTACCCCTCCATCTTAATAAGGTCTCAGTTCAGCAACAATCCTTTCTTCCAGGAGTGTTTCTAACAATACCACTCTCATCAGGGCACTCTCATCAACAACCAAAATGTTCCTGATAGCAGGAGCAGTAGACCTGAGGGCCTGGTTTATTGACTGTGAGCGAAAGCCATTCCACTTTGTCAATAGTTTTCATATCTATGTTTGGGCTGCTGAGCTACTTTGGAGAGTGACCCATGCAGATTTTTTCCTTTACCTCTTTAGATTAGATTCCCTCTTGCAGCCTTGGTTTGGTTATGGAAAGAAACAGTAGCATTCTTGGCATACCAGTGAACATTTTTCTTCTGCTGCAGCACTAACCTCCCTCTCATGTGTATGTTTAAAGTGCTCTCCTTGCTGATTGATCACTGATCTCATAACCTACTTTTTTCTGCTATACTGTGTTAGACTTGCACTGCCAGTCCTCAGCTTCATTTTTGTAAATAACTTCTCTCCATTTTCCTCCCCTTTTCCCTTTACTCCATGCTCTTTCAGATTCTTTCCCATTCCAACCAGTATTTCGCTAGAGTTGGTTGTTGTTCATGAAAACATGTAGTACTGCGTTTGAGGAGAAGGGAGGTAACAGAAATTATTCATGCCTGCTCAGACAGCGGCCAAACAAGTGGCATACAAGCCAAAGGATTTGGCTTGGGTGAGGTGGTGGAATGCTCCGGGCAGAAAGCAGGGGTAGGGCTGGCCCTCTCCTGTCCTAGAGCACAGTTTCTGTTTTACTAGTGGCTGCCCTGCCTCGGGAAGCTTTTGCTCTTCTGCCTTCAAGGCACTTTGTCGTATTTGGGCTGAACCAATTGGCTCCACATTCTGTGAGGGTCTGGGAAGACACTTGTAGGAGCAGTACATGAGAGCTCCATGTTGAAATGGAATTTCTTCAACAAGGAAAATGAGCTTGGAGGAGTTGCAAAATTTGAATTGATAAATGCATAGGTAATTTCTTAAGCTTTATGTAAGACCTAAACCTATAGGACATCAGATGAGAAGACAAACTACTGCATGGTCTGTGTTTCAAACAGTGGGTGAGAAAAGATGCTTTGTTCAAAAATAAGGCAGTGAGGTACTGTTGTGCCCCACCTTATTTCAGCAGAGAAATTTCTGAGCTAGACCTCAGAAATTTGGGAATAGGCCATTCCGCTTAATGGCTTTTTTTGAAGGATATTTCTTGCCTTAATGAAAGAGTTCTTTGAATCCATGTAAACTGGCAAATATCACCTGTGGTGGGGCGGTGGTCCCAAAGACTGGTGGCATATTGTGTGAAAGTCCTTTTTTGTTTGTGTTGAACCTGACATCTAATTGTTTTCAGTGTCACGGCTTCATTTTTGTGTTATGAGAAAATAAAGCGTTATTCCTTGATTTTTTTTTCCTTAACAGTCAACTCTTCATTGTAGTCTAATTATTTTGCTTGATCTAGCCTTGGATTGTCCTTGTCATTCATCTTTGTTTTATTTTGTGCTCACTAATGTCTTTGTATACCTGATTTAGTTGTCACTTAATAGCCTTACCCTCAGAACAGTACACTGGGTTTTGTGTTTGTTCAGTCATTTTCCCCCAAACATCTTTAAAACATATTTTCGTAACATTTCCTCCTTGTTTTATTTTAAAGTTGAAGGTATTTTTTCTTGACTCAGTACATGATGTATCCACATTATTTTTTCATTCTTGAACTGGACCTAGGTGGGAGAGAAGTATAGCACCTTGTATTGAGGTGTCTTTTAGATCTATAGTCAAAATAATACAGATAACACACTAATGTTTTGGCTGTTGATGAACAGTGCTTTCTCAGGTCACGGGTTTTTCTGTTTCTTATTCTTCCCTTCCCCAGTCAATAGATTAGGTTGGGTACAGATCAGAATTGTTTAGTAAGGAAGAAGAGAGAAGGAAAACATAAGTAAAAAAGCAATGTAAAGGCATTTGCTCACCACCTCCCACAGCAGACTAATGCCCAGCCACGATAAAGACTTAAAAACGGTGATGCATATTGGATGCATATTAACCTGAGGAGTTGCTGCTTTTACCATCAGTAATGATTTTACCAGATGCTACTGGGAATGCTGTAAATGAAAACTGCATAGCAGTGAAAGAGAAGAACAATAGAGGTTAATTTTAGCAAAGACCTTTAGAAAACTATTTGCTTTCCAAACTCAAGATGTAATGCTTAGGATAGTAGTAGAAGGATAGTACTAGGAGTGCAGCATGATTCTGTAAATGTTTGTTTATTAAAATATTCTGAAGTAAGGTTAATATGACTACTATTGAAGTAATAGGTTCAAGAGCTAGGGTATGTCTAAGTGTTTCATGGATGTGCAGACAAATCTATTTCACATGCATGGAAGTACTGAGATAATTCTGTGAAAAGCTTTGACACAACATAAGAAGAAAATCATTGGGATGATTTCTCTGTAACAGTAATTGTACTCATGCAACAGTGTAAAAGGGAATCATTTTGTGACACCTGTCAGAAATTGGCTCTAAAGTGGGGCTATGTGTAATGGGAAAATCTTTTTGCCATAATAGTTTTGGGTGGCAAATTACTGTCTTCAATTTAGGCTTAAATTTAGCCTAGAATCCATTTCCTCTGTGATACTTGTACAGTGGGAAGTGATCTGAAAAAAGAACAGAAGCTCTCGGGATCATATTTTCAGTAAATGCAGTAAATAAGGAGTGTAAGAATCACATTTGATACTAAAAAATGCAAATGCAAAATTTACTTAATTATTTTCTTATCTCACACCTAAGCAGACTGTGTGATTGCTGTGAATACTTATATGCATACATATTTATGCACGTATATACACATGTATGAATATATATAACAGCAATATATCTGCACATAGAGCATGTGAATCTCTTAGGGGAAAGGAAAAAGCATTTTTAAAATATATTCTTTTGAGCTCACAGTCATGCACTCAGACAGTGAGCTTTTATGGCTCAGACTGTCCAGCTGCTGCTGCTGCCTTTGTGAAGCTGCTGTTGGCTGTAAGGGGTCTGGCTCAGCTGGACATGCACTGAACTTCTCAGCCTTTTGCATTGTTGCACAGGGATGCAGCCGGGAGCCAGGAGTGACTCATGCTGAAGGCTTCGAGCTGCAGTGGCTCAGGAAGAGCTTTGTGCTCTGGAGGTAATAGGAGAAGTCGGCTGGAGGAAGTGCCTGAGCTGCACCACCTCACTTTCTGGGAATGTGAGTCAGAGCCACTGGCCATGCCTCCTGCCCTCCTTTCACAGCTCAGAACGGATGCAGCGGCAGGTTTTGTTACAAGGAGTGTTTTTGTATTTCAGTAAAGATTCCTAAAGGACAGGAGACAAGGCTGTTTTCACAACAGCTGTGCTAAACCCCCTGCAATCATCCACTGTGATCCACATTACCTGATTTATCCTGTGATAAATAAAAACTTCAGTGAGAGAGTTGTTATATGCCAAGTTTTCTGAACTCCAAAAGACTTCCTTTTTGTGGTTAAGGTAGAGATACTGACATCCACATAAGCTTGCTTTTTCAACCATTTATCTATTCAAAACCTTTTCCCCATCTGAAATGTGGAAAACACTGTGAGGTCATGGATTTATGAAGTCAGTACAACTTAAAAGCTCTTAAAAACGAGAAGCTAGAAAAATACTTGGATAATTTTTTACAGCTAGATTAGTGACCAATGATCAGAACATTTTGACGGAAACTTCTCTATCAAGCCTTATTACCCTGTTGGCCCATAAAGCCAATTTTCTGTTTGCTTAAGGATGATGTGCTTTTGTATGCTCTGTATTTTTACATTAAAATTAAAATTATGAAGACAGTACTCCTGCACAAAAACAACAACAAAAAATGCTACCAGTGTTTTCCTCAAAGCATTCATGCACTTAGAAAAAAAGCAAATAAAACAGTTGTCTTTGGTTTATAACCTTCTAAGTATTACACACTTACAAGTTGAGTAAATGCGTAAAACATTCTTCAAAAAGTTATGGTGAACTGAATTTGATGTTGAACAGGAATTAAGCAAAAATATCCCCAGAACACAAAGACATGAAATACTGTGTCCCTCAATGTGACAGTTGTCAGGTTGGAAGCGGCAGAAAAACCCCATACCTACACATCAATAACATAGGAAAAGCCCTTGTGTTTTGCTAAGGGTTTTGTCTTTGCCATTTTGTATCAGTATTAAACATCTAGACCACATGTGTAACTCAAAAAGAAAACCCATGGTGTAGAAGGCAGTTGCTGTTTCATTCTGTGTCTTGCAGAAATACTTCTGTTTCTAGAACTTGGCTGGTGGTTTCGTTTATGATAAATAAGGCAGAATTGAATACAGTAGATAACTTACAAGTCATATAGGGGAAAAAAGAGAAAAAACCAGTGTGGCTGTTGTTACCTGAGGAGGCGGAAGGAGAAGGTTTAGTGTTGAAAGGCGCAGTTACGGCACTGTGGGTTTTCTAATGCTGTTTGTGCTTCAGAAGTTCTGTCTGACCAGTCCAAGGAATGTGTAGTGCTGCAGGTTCTTCCAAACAGTTTTTACTATGTGCAAGTGAAATAAACAGGGCCAGGAGACTTCTTCTCCTTTTTAATGCCTTTATTAAAAGTGATCAGCTCAGGATTGGGTGGCTCAACGGGTCTGCAGTCTCCGTTGTCTTCCCGGGCGACTCAGAGGAGGAGGATATGCACAGCTCTGTCCACAAGGGGCAGAGCTGGGGATCACGTCCTCGTGGGAGGCTTTAGGGCCTGCTGATCCCATCAGATGGTACCTTTGCCGGCTCAGTCAGCCTCGTCTCACCGCCGGGGTCGTCTCTCTTGGTCAGGGCGAGAGGCTCTGAAGGTCGTTTGCATCTCTGCAGGTTCAGCATTCGGCTCTTCACGTCTAGACATCACTCTAGTCTCTCAACTCTTAGGTGGCTCGTCGTTTTTGGGGTCTTCTCTGTACACCGGGGGACCCATGCTGCATTGTGGTCTTGGAGTCACTTTGCATAGCCCCCCCCACCTTCTCAGGTCTCTTCTACTGTTCGGGAAAGTTCCCACCCTTCTGGGAAAGGTACAACTTAGCCTCGGGCGAGGCTCTGCTGATACAAAAGGAGCGATTAGCCACAACGACTCGTGATTACAATAACAAAACACGAAGAACTTCAGCAGCTACCCGTGGTCTGGCTGCTTTTTGTAACTTTTTCTCACAAAAAAAAATATTACCCGAATTTTGTTCATAACAGTCCCCCCTCTTTTTCTTTGATCGAGCTTAAATTCCAAGCTCGCATCAACTCACAATTTTTTTGTTTTGAATCTACTATAAATCTCTTGTGCACTTTGGTAATCATGGTTACTAAACCTTGTCACTTTCCTTGGTTTCTTCAGGTTGGTCTGCACGGCAAGTACTATTCTACTAAAACAGATAAATAAGCATAGTAAAAAAAGCAATCCTCCAAGTACACACACAGTGAGAAAAACTACCTTTTCCCATACATCCTTTTTGAAAATCTCCAGGTTCTCCCACCCACTGGGATCAAGTGTAGGAGTTTGATCTTGATTATTTACACATGCTAATCTTTTTATTTCATTTGAAATGTTCCTAATAATTGAATTCTTTATTTTTAATACTGCTTGGAGCCGGATTAATTTGTTTAACATAGATATTGGGATCCCAATTTGGCTTTTACAATTTTGGATTTCCTCAATTTCTATTTCACTTTCTCGGTTCTGTTTATTTTCTCCCAAATCATTATATATAGGAACTCCCAAACTTGATCCAGTTTCTTTGGGTAATAAGAGAATTGGTTTTATCACTCTAGCAATGCAGTTGCCAGATGAGATCAAACTTAGGGATTTTGGGCTCCCCTGAAATGTGTTCCAAAAGGGGTTGATCTCCTTTCCAGTACACTTATATAAATACTTGTAACAAACAATTTTTCTTACCATTTTCACCATTTCTTTACTTTTTACTAGATCTGCTGAGCTTGTTTCAGCAGCATCACATTCAAAGCACAACCAGGCTTCCCCTACAGTACACTCTCCTAGGAGTGGCTGCCCAAAAGTGGCAGTATTGTATGCTCTCCAATACAGTCTCTTATTTTTCTGATAAAGGACCAATTGGGAGAGGTTAACACAATCAGGGTCAGAACTGATGTGGACTCTAGACAAGGAGCTCACTTCTTCCTCATAGAGGGATTGGTAGCATTCACTGCACAGCTCAGCTGGGCTTCCCAGAGCACCACCAGCAATCAGAGCCATCAGTACTACCCTTCCCAAGAGTCCGGTATGGGTCATCTTGCAGAGCCTGCCCACCTGGCCTTGCCTCTTGGGGAATTTTACTGAGGAGAAGCTTCCAAGCTCTTTAGAGTCCCTTCTACCCGCTTCTCTAGTTAAACCCCTCTTGGTCTGTTCCCTACCAATTTTGGTTTCCCCTCCCAGGGGAGTGCTCTGTAGAGGATTAACCTGGAGTCTTTAGAAATAAATTGGGGAGCTTAACCAGAATTACTTATTTACAGTCTTAAACTTTTTACCAACATAGTTTACACAGAACAGTTTTGAAACATTTTAAGCAATATTAGAACTCCTGATACCAATTTTTTTCCCACACAGTTCAGTCTATTTGACTCTTCCTTCTGAGAGTCAACTTTAAATCCTTTGGTCCTTTTACCACAGTATACTCAGGTGATTTAACTTGTGAAGCAGATGAATCCTTATCCAGTGCCCAGGGGTGAGTGGTGTGGACTCTGGCCCAATGCCAGAGGGAAAAACTGGGAGTCTGGCCCAATGCCAGAAGGAGAAAGGGGTGGAGTCCGGTCCAATGCCAGAGGGAGAATGGGGTGCAGTCCGGTCCAATGCCAGAGTGCTAGAGGAAAAAACCTGATGTTGAATCCTGGTCCAATGCCAGGGGGTGAGAGTGATGTGAGTCCAACCTTTTTCTTTTGGGTCTGCACAGTCGAATTAGTAATGAAGAATACCTGAAACATGCTTTCAAACACAGGCATTAATGGTCTGCTATTTAATGATTTTATCAAAACTCAGTTTCTCTGTTTAATGTTATTGGTTCTCTCATCAACTTCTACATACTCTGTATTTTGCAAGGAGTTGTATTTCTCAGCTAACTTAACTCCCAAAGTATTTTTATTCTCTTATATCTCTGTATTTAATTCACTGGTTTTCTGTTGTATTTTTCAAGATCTTATTTATCTCTTGCTTCTGTTTCTTACTTTCACTTAGAGCTTAAATATTTCTTTCAACCCCTTACACTTAAATTTTTGGGGTTTTTTTCTTACACCATTCTTCTACACAATACACTTCCCTCTAAGGAAATGTGGTAAAACTTATAATGCACAATCTACATTACCTCTATTCTAATTTGTCTATATTCACTCTCACACATTCCTTCACACCCTCAAGACACAAACTGGATCATTATTGCTAGAAAATCACGGGTCCCTATAGCCCCCCCCTTTACCTTGGGGTTGGCCCACAGGTCTCCCCTGGGCCTCTTGGAAGGGCCCTGACTCTGGTTGCCTCTGGTGCACATTCACCTGTGAGGCTGTCTGCGTGTCACTCACGCTCTTACAGCTACAGCTCCCTCACACACCTGAGGAGCACTAGTCTGGTTTGCAGGTCACACACGCTCTTTGGCCACAGCCCCCACCCGCCCGGGGGACACAAGCCTGGTTTGCAGGTCACACATACACAGATTTGCACTGCCCCCTTCCCACCTGCCCGGGAAGTTGAGGCTGACTTTGCTTGTGACTCACTCTCACACACACAACAAGACAACAAAAAGGTACCTTTTACTTTCACATCACTTATTACAAGTTTAGTTTTACTGGCCAGTTTTGGTGCTACTGGATATCCTTTCTACCTAGCTGGTTTTTTGTCTAACTTCAGAATTTTTTTTCACTATCCTATACTATACTTCTTAGTACTTTGTTGAGACAGGACTTATCTGCTCCTGTATCTACTCAAAAATTCAAATTCTTCATTTAGGGGTCCCACTTCAATGTTTACCAAGGGCTCTTCTAGATGTTGCATCGGGTCCCCTATAGTGTAAAGCCCCTGACCTTCTAATCGTCACCTCTAAGGATCTTCCCTAAATTATCTTGTTCCCTGGCTATTGCCACATCGAGACTAAGCTTTCTACAAAACCTCCTGACGTGTTCTGGCCAGACTTCCATACAATAATGGATCATTTTCACTTTATCTAATCCCTCCGTGGCCTCTATAGAATCCCATTTCACTAACAGTTCTCCTAAGGGACTACCGGGAGGTATGTCTCTCAGTCTCTTGCCGGTCTTTTTACTATTACAACATCCCATTTTTGCAGGTCTCTATAACAAAGTCTCAAAGGTGCCTCAACTGACCGGTAATTTCAAAAAAACCTTGTTTGAGGAGCTTCAGCCTCCTCCACTGAACTTCAAATTTCTGCCTGATGCTCAGGACTTTACACTGAAACAACTGCCCAATCTCTTGATTGCCCAACTTTCGTCAGGTCTTATATCTATCGGGACTTGAACACACGATGCCTCGGCCAAGAATCCGGGTCGTGCCTGACTCCCTCAGTCAGGAAAAACAACTGCCTGATTTTTAGTTTGCCTAACTCGCCAATTTTTAGGCTTCACCGTATCAGGACTTAAAAGCAAACCACAGCCTCCTTCGCTGGGGTTTGTGCCTGACTCCCTTTGTCAGGACTTACTTTGCCTGCAGGGCTTGCGAAAACACCCGAATCCTTCTCGGGACTGACAAATCTTACGCGAATCCTTCTCGAGACTTACAAAAGTGCCTGACCTCCCTTTGTCAGGACTTTGGGGTGCGTGCCACTCATACACAGTAATTCACTCCGCACGCCCGGAGTGGGGGGGCCCTTTATTCCCCCTTGGGAGACGGCTTCACTCACACTGAGTCCACTCGCTTCCCCCTGTTCCTGGCCGGGTTTCTCGCGAAAAACCGGAAACGCAGTACTGAGGGGTCCCACTCGCTTCGAAGGTCCGGCTGCCGGCCCTCGTCTCACTCATACACACATGCGCACGTCTCCCACTCCCGCCACCGAGTTTCTCACCAGTCCGGTGCTCCGGTGCTCCTCTGCGTCGCTGTCCTGAGCCGATCCCTGGTCCTAGTAGCCAGCTGTCCTCTGAAGATCCAAGATGGCCAGTCCTGAGTCTTCTTGCGGCGTGGCTATTCCGGATGAGAGCCCCCAGCTGAAATAAACAGGGCCAGGAGACTTCTTCTCCTTTTTAATGCCTTTATTAAAAGTGATCAGCTCAGGATTGGGTGGCTCAACGGGTCTGCAGTCTCCGTTGTCTTCCCGGGCGACTCAGAGGAGGAGGATATGCACAGCTCTGTCCACAAGGGGCAGAGCTGGGGATCACGTCCTCGTGGGAGGCTTTAGGGCCTGCTGATCCCATCAGATGGTACCTTTGCCGGCTCAGTCAGCCTCGTCTCACCGCCGGGGTCGTCTCTCTTGGTCAGGGCGAGAGGCTCTGAAGGTCGTTTGCATCTCTGCAGGTTCAGCATTCGGCTCTTCACGTCTAGACATCACTCTAGTCTCTCAACTCTTAGGTGGCTCGTCGTTTTTGGGGTCTTCTCTGTACACCGGGGGACCCATGCTGCATTGTGGTCTTGGAGTCACTTTGCATAGCCCCCCCCACCTTCTCAGGTCTCTTCTACTGTTCGGGAAAGTTCCCACCCTTCTGGGAAAGGTACAACTTAGCCTCGGGCGAGGCTCTGCTGATACAAAAGGAGCGATTAGCCACAACGACTCGTGATTACAATAACAAAACACGAAGAACTTCAGCAGCTACCCGTGGTCTGGCTGCTTTTTGTAACTTTTTCTCACAAAAAAAAATATTACCCGAATTTTGTTCATAACACAAGGACAGGGAAGATAGGCACAGCATACAAAAACTTTCTGTGTAATGCTTGATCTGCTGATTATTACTGCAAGGGCAGGAGGGAGAAGTAACTTAAAGATAGATTTCTAAGGTAGACCACTTTAGTTATTTTCTTTTGCTGTCACTTGTGATAAATACTGAAGGAGTGAATCCTGAGCAGAAAACATATGTAGGTTGCAGTCAGAAGTCAATATTTTTCTGGAGTTTTCTCATTTGAATGTCCATGGATGGGTATTAGAAACACACTAAATAAAAAAAACCATGTAAGTTTATAAAATATAACAGTTAATTCATTGGAAAATCCTGTGTTCCAAATAAAACAAGAGTTTAAAACAATTTAAAATATGTTTTTGTGTCTGTGGGCTCAGGGTGTCAAACAAATTGGTTGAAATAATCATACAGAAGTTGAAGTATGTACAACCCCAAATTTAAGGAAGAATATGAAAACTCAATATTATCTTGTCAATCTAATTGGTTTTGTCTCTGAAACAAAAAATGTCTTTCTACTTACAAAACATGCCAACAACATAAAACTTATTATAATAATTGCATAGAAAAGATAGGTATCTATTAGTTAATCTGAATAATTTACCTGACAATGACAAATCCAATTAGAAATTGAATAAATGTTTTGCATGGGTTGTTTCATTTAGGTGGTACCACTTTGTGACACCTTGCTCCTACCTGGCTTGTGGAAGCCATGGAAGTCATGCCAGGGAACTACCCCTGGTCACCCCTAGGGGTTTGTTCTGAGGCAGGGTGCAAGTCCCTGAGCTGAATCAGGGAACTGGGCACTCTGTGCTGCCTGGAGAGCTGCTGAATTGGTGTTTGAGAGCACTAGTGAGTGCTCTCCATGAGGCTCTGGACGGACAATGACTCCACTGGAGAGTGAATTTATCTGGCTGCTTTGTGCAAGCAGGAACTGCCCTGTCAGCACAGAATGGGGTGGCAAAGTGAGCCAGTAATCTCTGGATCCAGAAAAGGACATCCCCCTGTCTTCTGGGAAGTGTGTTTGGGAGGTGGAGGACCTGCCTGATGCAGCATGTGTCAAATTAGCATTGTAGGTGACTGTTTCAAAACAGATCTGGCAAAACCAGTGTTGATGAGTTACCACATCAAACTTGTCACAGAGGCAGGTAATTGCTAGGTGGGGTGATACAGCTTGTGTGTTATGCAGGAGGTCAGATTAGATCATCACTGTTTCTTCTGGTTTTGAGTTCTGTGACTCTGCTGCAACCAGTTGTTCCATGCAATCACTGTCCATACTTGTTTATCACTGACACACCCAAATCATCTTGCACCCATATGTGGCTGACAGTGTAATAGAACTGCCTGTTTTCCAGGGCATGAAGAGCTTTCCAATAGATCAATGTGGTAAGGAAAATGGGACTTTATATAAAAATTATTGCATGACGTGGAATCAAATTAGTGGGAGAGGGAGGGGGTATAGAAAATACAGAATTTTGGATTAGAAATTCGAGTATTCCTGACTAAGTTATGCTAAGTCGACAGAACCTGTTTTAAACTGAGGTAGCATGCCAGTCAGGTTTGGAAGTAGAAAAAATACAGTGCAAAATGGTATGTTATGCAGAATAATGTTCTTATTATTATGTATTGTGTATGCTGTGTATTACATGTATTACAACTTGCAGCATGTTGTTACTATTATATATTATTGTGTTGTTAATATAGAATTAAGGACAAAGTAAGTGGGTCACCTTGAAGTAAGCTGCAGCTGCCTGGTAGCCTTTTCTATGATGCTGATTGTGTTAGTCTGTTTCCATCACTGAGAGTATAGGATTGGCCAAAAGATTGGTTTGAACCGATGTATTAGGTGTTCTTGAAAAGAACACCTTTTTGCAGTTCAGCAATGTGTAAGTAGCCCTATATTTGTTTTGGTAAACCTTCACGCTCCCTTTATTTTTGAAAGGCTGGTTGCAGGCATGAATTTACCTATGCATGCAACTTTGGGCCAAATCTGGAGGCCTGAGTAATAGAAGTTTAACCCCCTTTGCATAACAATTACTTAGAGAGAGATAAAAGACAAATTTTCTGACAGTTTGTATACACAAAATATGTAAAAACTCTTACATAATTATAGAAATATAAAAATAGAAAAAACCCTTTAGTTGTTGAGAAATTTGGTTTTTTTAAGCTTACATGAATATGAGGTAAGTTTTAGTTCTGCAGATTAAAATCTGTTGGTCATATTGAACTGATTAACATTACAGCAGTGCTGTCTGCCATGTTTGTGAGAGAGAAAGCTCTCCCCTCCTGTGTTTGTGGCCTCCCAAAAATAACTGATTTTCCAGACACATTTCTTTTCAAGAAAGAAGACATTATTTTCAAAGAAGGACAAGATCGAGATGGATGCATTTTAGAGTACTGTTACCATTGTAATAAGGTTTCAGTCAGCATCACTCTATGCACTTACTGCCTTGCTTCAATTTATCTGTCTCTTAGAATGCCTAATTTTATTTGGAAAATTTCAAATGGTAGAGTTGCTGTGGATAGAGTGATTGTCATGCAATATTAATTAGTAACTGGTAGATTTTCTTCTTTTTTGCAGGGTATGGGGTAAAATGATTAGTCTGTTGAATGTTTTCCTTAGTCAAACAAATACTGCATTTGAGATGGTATATAAACTTTCCTCAACAAAGCTTTTTAAAAAATTACTGCAAAGGCTTATTTTTAATAGCAATAATTAATAAGCTGTGTACTCACTGTTATCTTTTATATACTTCAAACATTTTTAAAATGTCTTTCTGACAGATGGTCTGCATAGCTCTTCTCTTGAATCAGCTATGCCCATTAAAAGAGGGAACATAAATAGGTCAGATTAAGTTGCTAAATGTTCTAATGTAATTCAGGAGCACTGGGCATAGCACAGCTTTTTGGTACAGCAGCACATCTTTCTGGCTATTGTCTGAGGAATATATTGCAATCCATAGAAAGAAAATTTGTGTATAGAGCTATTGTTTTTATTTTATTTTTCTCTGACACCCTTTGCTGCTTTTGTCTATAGGTTTTAGTGGAATATTTGGCATGGTTTGGATGGATATTAATTTAGTTTCTCTGAAATTAAAATATAGTTTAAAAAATTTTTTTAAAAATATGTTTGAGATCAGTTTGCACTTAGAAGAATAGGAAGAAGATTTAAAAGCTGAAAGTAAAAATGAAAATTTGCTACAGAGGCTGTTTTTGAGCTTATCCCTTTCACAAGGTGCCTGAGGATTACCGTGGTGTTACAGTTTTACTTATTTGTTAGCTATAAACATATACATTTTGGGTAAGAGGCAAAGTGGTTATAGGTACTTATGGCTTTTAGGGTTATCGTTACTGGTTGGCAGGATGCCTTAGTGGGTCACATGTCAAGTATTTTCCAAATCTGAGTGCTCTACAGGCTGCTTTTCCCTAACCTGCACCCTCATGTGCTCATTGGCTTTGGTTCTTTCATTGTACTGTCAATGTGCAGTTTAAACAATTTCCCTTCCAGAAGTTCCTTCTGACAGTAGGAGAGAATTGGTTGTTCCTAGTGATGTGAACCAGAAGCTTTAGTTTTGGTTTCTTCAAAATACCTTTGTTAAAGCAGTTTCATGATGTCAGCATACTGGTCAGAACCTTGTTTCTTTGAGGATACCAAAGGATATCAGGGAATGGTTTTCACTTTAGGTATTGGGAAGCAGTTCAGGTACTTTTATTCAGCTGTTTTGTTTATTACTTATTTATAGCACAAAAGATGGGAAAAAATCAGGAGGAAGCTTCTGAGCATGCAAGTGTCTGAAGCAAGTAAATCCTTAGAAGCTGCATAGGATCTAAACCACCTTTTAAAATACCACAGTTTGATGATGGAACCAGACGAGCTCTTCAGGGTTATAGAGGAATGCTGCTTTCAGTTAGGAAGAAGGGAATTGGAAATACATTTTGGCATGCATCACAAAAGCACAGCTCAGTCATGGTATGGCAATTGGGCAGGGGCAGGGTAAGGTTTGAGATAGAGCAGTTACAGAGAAATTATGAAGGTTAGAATGGCAACCAGTGCCATTCACCTGGTGGTAAGGTTATGAGATCTAAAACCAGTCTGTCCAAGAAGGCTCTGCAACACTCAGGAAAGTCAGCAGCTATTATTTATGGAAGTATTGTCAAATAACTGAAATTTGTTTAAATATGTTGCTTACCTTGAACTAATGAACAAAAATAATTTTTATGGTGTTCAATCAAATTTCCAAATTACTTCTTGTAACAGGAACATATATCTGTACAAAAGTATCCACATACTCCAGCATTTAACTCCATATTTGCAAGTGTACATATTTAGGGAATTCCGTCTTCAATAAAATAGGTCAGACAGGACTGAATTTCTGGGCTGAAATTTGTCTTTCATATTCAAGTGTGTGGTAAAATTTATCATCCAGCCAGACAGTGCCAATTAATGCAGATTTCTTATGATGATTTGAACACAAGATGGACATTCTCATGCAAATTCTTGACTCTTTTGGAGTGGTTTCCTTCCATAGGAAAGAACTGTGTAATGGTTTTGTACTAACCCATAGGGAAAGAGACATAACCAGTGCTTGCCTTATTAGACAAAGGCTTGCAGAACAGTAAAAAATGTGCATTTTCAAATATAAAGAATCATACTTAAGTTGGTAGTGTTATTAGGATTCAGAACTGTGTTTAGAATGGATTTTAATATAGGGATATTTGTAAGCTGGCTGGTGACAATTATATATGTTCATTTTACTGGTCTTCTGTTGCTAAGTTTTGGGAACTTCCTGTATACATCACATATTCATGGTTTCTTATTTTTGCATTAACAATGATGACAACTGTAGATTTAGCATGAAAATTTTCACAGAAAAAGGGAACATGGTCTTGTGGGCATTGACACCTCATAGTATATTCTGCATGCCCCCTTGAAATGAAAGAATCCTGTGGCTTAATTTGCTTTATTAAATAATGTAGTACTATTAAGTGATACTTAGCACTGCAAAAACAGGTTAAGATTTTAGATTTAGAAATAACAGTTTCCCTTTCTCCTCTCCTTCTAACCTGTGACTTCTAACCTTATGCTGAACTGTAGAATGCTTTGTTCTCTGTTGTTGCATATGCCTGTTTATTATTGTAGGTTTGTTGGAAATTTACTGCAAATGTGAGCACCTGAAAATAAATCTTTTGCTAATCTGGAAATGTGATATGCAACGGCAACACTCTCCAGCCTCCAGATAAGGTCTGCAAAGTACCATTGAGACGTAAAGTAATCTGTGGATTGGGCCATTCTGAAAGCTCTTATTGATATGAGATGAGTCTCGATGGAGAAGTCTTGCTGTCACGTGTTCATCATGTACTGATTGAGCAGGGGGACAGACTCAGAGAGAAGGCTGAAGCTGAGATATTTTCTATGCTGCAGAGATTGAGGGTGTGAAAGAGGCTAATGCTTCATTAAGCTTCACTGATTAAAAAATGGCAGATCTTGTTAGATGTAAGATGCTCTGTTCACTGCTAATGGGACAAGTGAGCAGTGCATTAAGGTAAGGGCACTGTTCTTCAGCAGCAGATATGAAAAGCTTTGTTTATCGTTGGTGGGGGGAGGGGAATGTTAAAGTGCAGTTTGCTGCTTTGCTATTGAAAAAAAAATTGGCTGCTGTGTCACACATAGCCTTGTCAGAGAAACAACTGGAATGCAGAAATGCCTTTGAACTCAGGATGGATTTGTTTTTGCTTCCCAGGCAGTCAGCATCAGTGTTTTTAACAAAAAGGAGGGGGCTGATTACCACAAGGTTTCCTGTTCATGTGGATAAGGAGCTTTCATAATGAAACAGGAAAAGAGAAGTTCTCACAAACTCATAATCAGCATTCTGCTGCATTTTGTGGTATTCTTTACACATTTTAAGTGAAGGAGACAGAGGTGTCTGGAGAAAACAGAGGTTGTGCGCAAGGTACTGAGAAAACAATGTCCAAAAAGAAGCGGGTTTATGCAAAATGCCTCTCCAGTATTGGACTTAGGTGCTTGCAGACACTTAATGAGAGCGTGTTGATGGGTGCTCTTGCTGGGCCCTGCAGGGAATGTGGGGTAGCCCAAGGTTTGTAGATGAAGGAGGGGGCGTACTGTGCCAGGTTTTCCTCCTGTTTGAAGAACGCAAATCTTTGGGGAGCACGGCACTTACTTAGGCTGCACTTGAAGGTGCAGTTGTTGAGTCGGCCACTCCTCTCTTCCTGGGGTATGTAGTTCTTGCCCCTTCCTCTCCCAGGTATGTACACGCACATTCCTAAACAAGAAAGGCTTTCTAGAAAGGAAGGGCTTTCAGAGTTACTGAAACAACAACTGGCTGCATGTAGGATTTTGTCAGGAGAGGGGTTTTAGTGGGGAAGAGGCTTTGCAGGGCTGGCAAGCTTGAAAGGGGCTCCTGCGGGCAGGGTGTCTGTCGCCCACCCATCTCCTCCTCCCGTTGAGGACAGCTGAACACCCGCAGACAGACATACATCCCGGGCTCAAAGAAGGGTCTGTTCCAGGGGAGTTTTTCGCCCGAAAGTGGGATGGGGCAGTCCTTGTGTCCCACGGTGAGGACAGAACACCAAAGCATCTTTGCTCCTGCCAGCCTGCCGTTCCCTCCTCCGCCTCGCACAACTTTATCTGGCTCGGGCGCCGCGTTCCAGGCGGCATCGCGCCTTTCCTGACCCGCGGCTCTCCCTTTGTGGCCGAGGGGAGCCGCGCCGGGCCGGGGGAAGGGCGAGGCGGGGCAGGAGGCGGGCAGGGGGAAGTTGGCGGGGGGAGCCGGCGGCGGCCGCGGGCCTGAGGGGAGCGGGCGCGGCGGCCGCGGGTCGGCGGCCCCGGAGCGTCCTCGCAGCCGGGCGAGGATGAGAGACCCAGGTAAGGCACCAGGAGAGCGAACGGATGGAGGCCGTGTGCGGCTCTTGTGCCCCCGCCATTTTCTGCGACTACAGCTTTTTTCTCCTTTCGAACAGGGCAAGTACCATGGGGGACTCAGACAGGTGCCAGGTGTGAACAAAACGTAACTTTTTTTTAAAACTTTAGTTACAGCGTAAGAGCGTTGGATAATAAATGATCCCATCTTGCGTGGTTAACCTCTGCGTGATCTTAACTGGGAGGGGTAATAACTTAAAACATGAGTCCATATTTCTTTTTTTCCTGCGCTGTAAATACCTTTATGTTTATATAAACATGGGAGTGCATAATTAGCTGGCTGATTTTCTGGGAGGAGGGTTATAATCCATAAACCTGGTCTCAGCTGTGTGCTGGGATTACCATCCTGTGTGTCAGAGGTAGATGAAGGTAACATGGCGAGGAAGTGCTGGTGATGCTGGGTCATAATTAAGCAGCCTCGATACAAGTATTTCAGACATGTCAAATCCTGGCAGTGGGAGGTGCAGCCAAAAGAACAGTGAAATCACATACTGGAGGTACAGGTGAGATTAATTACGTGTCTGAGCTGACCACTGAAACTTTTAAAATGAGAAATAGTGTAACTTATTAGGAAGAATAAATCAGTGAAAGATCTGGAGAGGTGCGGGGAAACTTTGTGGTCTTAAAAAATAAACCAAACAAAACCTCATGTCATAGTAAATCTGTTTTTTCCTTTGATCTGAAAGTTTCTCTGTAGCTTTTAGTTGCCTCCATCCCCACAACTTATACAAGAGAAACAATAGCAAGCTTATTTCATAGCAAATGTTCAGAATATTTTTACAGCAGTTATGTAGTAGGAATAAGTAGAGCATCTTGAACTCCTTAATTTAAACTGTCTTATTTGTAAAGTAATTATTTACCAGATAATTATTGGCATTTTTGTTAAAGTACCAGTTGCAACAAATAGGATGTGAACAATATTTCAAAAAGTCTTTTTACCAAATTTTGCTGAGTACAAAGAAATTACAGCATTGTATTTTGATCTGCATTATAATTTCATTGCCAGCTGGAAACATGGCAGAGGTCAGCTGTAAGAATAGACTTGTTTTCAGTTATCAGTCCTTTTAATTCACATCAATACATTAATTGTAATGCCGAGTACAATTAGGTTGTGAATGGTGTTTTGATGTGAACCTACCTGACAGTACAGAACACAGCTAGAGACAAACAATATGAGATAATACTTTATCACAATAACCATTAGCATTTAGACCACACATCTGAATACACTTTATTTGAGAGAAACAGTTTCTGCATATTCTAATCTAGAAAATAAACTCTTTTGGCCCAGAGTACTTAGGTGGTTTCTGTGTGTGGCATGGCCAGTCTGAATGTTCTGTCATCACAGGTAACAGTAATAAAGTTCTCTGGTAAAAAAATGGTTTTAGGTTTTTTTTTTCAATGAATACTTCCTCTTTAATCTCAATCTTTGCATAACAGCTGTTATTACAGCCTTAACATGCTTCTGTGTCTTTGCACATATTAGATTCTTTTACTAGAAAACAAAGGAAACCTCACCAGTCTGCCCTTGTGCATGTTAGTACAGGTCAGCCCCAGCAGCCTCTAATGCATTTCGTTTATTTCCATCTTAGAAGAAGCAGTACAAAGGGCATTGGTGAAAAATTCTGGAACTCTTTCTTAGTGCTGCTGTGACAGATTATACACAATCTCCTCAAACAGGTAAAGATTTTGAGATCAAGTCCGCAATAAAGAAGGTAGAAATGGGCAGTGCATTTCAGTCTCACCCTTCATCTGTAAAGTGGGAGTAACGGATGTGGCCATGCTAGATCCAGTGTTGCTTCTGAACCTTTATTTCAGAGGTCCAGCCTTTGAGCTGGGAAGTGCTTTTGAAGAATGCTGCAAACACTACCTCTGTTTTATGAAATAGTTTTTACTTGCTTTGGGAGGCTGAGACTAGGCCAAAAAAGGTTTACAGTATAGTATCTTCTTCCTCCTCTTCCCTGTGGCTTAACTACTTTCCTGTTGTTGAGGAAGTTGGGAGGGAGCTGTGTTCTAAAACATGCTCTTGGGAAATCAGAATAATCTTTTCTTTTCCAAAGATATGTCTGTTAAAAACAAAACAAAACAAAACCACAAAAAAAAAAAAACCACAAACAAACAAAAAAAAACCACCCCAAACCAACTCTGCTCTTGCTCTTATGTTTGAAGGCTTTTTAGTAGTTACAATAAAAGAAAGATATACTGCAGTCTTTCCTTCATTGTGCGTTTCCTTGGCATTGTGTAAGTAACATTGCAAACGCCTCTTGCTTTGTTTTATATGTAGCTTGCTGCTCTATTGGTGCAGGCATTTCAGAGTGTCTGAACTTGTTTGTTTGGGGTTTTCTTCGTGCTTCCTTTTGGAAGTGTGTGGGCTGGTTTACATTAGCACTGTATCCATCCTGTATGAATCAGTATAAACTAAAACTTCACACATAGAGAAGAAGCCATCACCTGTCTTGTTTCCTCCTGCTAAAGGAGGGTCTTTCCAAACTTCAGATAAGTGTGGGAGGTGTGATGGTTGCAGTGTTCTTTGCCATTCTGGACCTAGAGAAGTCACACCATTTACCCCTCAGGATGTTATTAAGTAAGTTCTCCACCTTAACAGCAGCAATGACAGAAGTTCAAAAGCATTATTCACTTCCTTCATTGCTATCACAAGGGCAGCTCTAGCACAGATGGGGCACAGGTGTTCTTATTTTTATCAGTACATTGTCTAATCCTGTTCTATACTAGATTATGTGGTACAGGTTACCTCAGCCCAATTACAGCAGGGACTAAGTTTTAGTCTTCCATGCAGAGTATTTAATTGACCATATAGATTTTATTGTCCTTCTTCCTCTCAAGTGCAGGGTTTTCATCAATACTAAATGTCTCGGATAGGTTGCTTTTCTGCTCTAGCGTGGTAAATTCTCTATTTCCAGACAAAATATACACATTATTGTTGCTCTTAGAGACTTCTCTTTCCGTCCCTTTGTCATTGTGTAATTCTATAGCAGAGTGAGCAATGAGAGCTACTGTGTGCTGTCTAAAGGTCCTCCATGTCCACAGGCCTTCCCTTCTCCATTCTTCCTCTTTCTTGTGTGAACTCATTGCATGTTTTACAGCTGTCACTGGGACACTGTGCCTGGAAAGGCTAGCATGCACATCTTGGCACTCTTGATTTCTCACATGCTCCCTCTGTCTTATTAAAACCCCCAACCTGGTTAATTAATGCAGTCGGTGAGTCGGGATAAATTTCACCTCCCTATGGATGGGATACTCTGGGAAGCATAAGCAATCATCTGGAAGCCAAGAGTGACAGATCACAGTCCTAGTAGCAGATCTGCTCATTTTTCACTGGGATTCACCTTCTGCTTTTCAGTAGACTGAGTTTTTTACACTGTTGATTTTCAGATTGAATTCTGGGGAAATTACAGTGTTACAGCCCTACCCATGTGATCACTTTTTTCCTTCCTCAAGGGGATGGCTTCAGTAGTTCAAAAAACAGGCAAAGCCAAATCCTTCCCTGGGAACTTCATACCTGAATAAAACATCTGTAAAAACAGTATCAAAATACTCACCACAGAGGCAGTGGAGATGTTCTGAGAGTTGGTGCTGACTAGGATGTGAAGACAACAGCATTTTTCTATACTCTTAGGTATTATCCTGGGGGGGAATTATGGGAATAGTCTAGATGATAAAAGTACAAAGCAGGTTTGTAACAAAAGGCACTGGAGAGAAACTTCAGGAAGAATCTTGCTATGAAGCAAGATGAGTGAGATCTTCTGTGTTGCTGACAAGTTTTGCCAAAAGAGTGGTGCTAGCTTTCCCACTCCAGGGGAGGTGGAGTTCAGGCAAAGAGGAGATCGTGGGTGAATTCCTGGTGAGTGACACTGATAGAAGGCTCAAGTAGGCAGTTCTCTGTGTGATTTAGTTCAAACACAATGCAGGTGCAAAGTAGCAGCACGGAAGTGTGAGATTATGTGGATAAGATGGTGATAACAAGAAGGTCAGTTTAAACTGTCACCCTCTGAGTTTCCAGGCAACTCATGAACTACAGTCATGAGGACTGACAGAATAGGTGTTTCCTTGAAGGTATATCAGCTGAGACAGTCCCATACTGGAAAAGCCTTTCAGAAGGAGAAAGATGGTGTTATTCTGTGACAGTGGTGACAGTGTTACCCCCTTGATCTTTGCTCTGGGGAATGTTTTACACTGATTCAGGACAGTTTGGGCTTGATCAATAACCAAGGTTGTGCTCCTATAGTCTAAAGGGCTTACATCCTAAGTGGACTTTGCTTAGCTTCCTCTGTGGTTTGGCAGTTAGCTTTGCTTTTGTTTTTGCCCTTCACTACTGTTTTTTCTTCATTAGGGCTCCCATAAAAACCAGAGGTTTAATTGTAAAGAATCCGGGAGAAATTTTGACCATTTTCTGTATGATATAAAGAGTATTTGGGATGACGTAAAACTGACTTCAGATGAGTTCTGAAAAGCTACAGTGTGACCTATGTCCTATACTCATAAGTCATTTTGTGTTCTGACCATTATAGAATAAAGGAACAGGCTGACATCTGATCCTTTTCCAATTTGCTTTTCTCTCTGAAATTAGTTGTGTGTTAGCCAGACCTGCAAAGACAAACCTCTTTCTTGCTCAGTTGGATTACAGCCAGGGTGAAAGCAGCAAAGTCACAATCACTCATTTGGAAGTGAACTCCCTCATTTTTTAAAAACTATTTATAGATGATTGTTGAAGTTTCCTCTTCTGGCACAGAATGTTTTTCTGTATTTCACTGAGTTATATAACATCTCACGTTTTGGAAAGTTCATTTTGACATGCTTGATTATCACATATTTTCAGTTCTTAAATTCAGATAGGTAAAAAAAAAAAAAACAAAACAAAACCAGCAACTAGACTTTGTTGCTTCCTACTCCTACTTACTCCTTTGTCCCTTTTGTTATTGTTGTTGTAATCACATACTGACATTAAATTAGTCCTTGGTGTGTATTTGAAAGAAGGGAGAGGGTCAGAGTGCTCCAAGTCATATGGATTCTCTCACCTGGGAGTGTGCTCTGTTGCTCAGTGCTGTAGGCACTGCTGTGGATTGACCCCTTCTGGCAGCCTCCCCCCAGCAGGGTGGGGACAGGATAGAAGGGTAGGCATTCAGAGGTTGTCTCCCGTGGTGAGCCAGAATAATGCCAACCTATAGCAAGATTCTAAGCATGCCAATCAAAACTGTACCAGGCTATCCGATTAATGGATTTACAGGCTTTCCTGTGGTGTTGCTCATTTATGACGAGTGTGAGTCTTCTAAAGAATTCAGGCACAATTCTTTTATCCTTATCAGAGATACTTTTGAAGAGAAGCTCTTAATTTATATACAAGGGGTAGTAATACAATAATGAAGATCTGTTCATATAAATCAAGTTGTGCTGAGAAGTTTTCTTTGTTCTAAATTTAAGTTGTATTTTTTAAGGATTTTAGGGAAGGAATAATTCCATACTTTGCTTTGTGTTGGGTGCTTTTTTTCCCCTTTCTTCTATTTCAAATATACCTTTATGTTCGAAAAACAAGAGATGAAGAGGACTAAATGCAAGAAGAGCTTTAAGGTTTTCAAAGAACACTAGTGGTGCAGAGATTATTTGTTTGGCTGTTGCTGTTAGAGCAGGATGCTATTTCTCATTTCATATTATTTCTCTCTATTTTGATCCTAACACTTGGATTGTTTGCCTTATCTTTGTTTACTACTACTGTGTAGTATTTCAGAACCTTTTGCAACTCTTCAGCATGTCTTAGATTATGGAAAATCAGAAATGTCTCTTGGGAGATTGTTGAACTGAACACAGTCATATACTCAGAAAAAAATCATAATATACTTTCCTTTCTTACTCTCCTATATTAAAGTTCTTGTTACCCAAAATGCATTTCCACACTGGGTCAACACCCTGGAAGTAGCTGCTCCTGCTCCTTGCCGCTTACCCAGATAATTCATCTCAACTTCACATGCCTCACAGGTGTACAAATCTGTAGTGATGAAAATAGCACTTGAGAGTAGGTAGATAGTCATGCAGAGCAGTCTGATCAGTGGCTCTGTGGTGCTCATTGTTCTTTTCTGAATCCTCAGTATCTCATTCTCTGCTTGATAATTCCATGTTTTAGGACTGAGTGGATTATTCCAGATGACCTCTTACCTGAGTTGCAGACAGGGCCTGTCATCTTATTGACTCCCAAATACGACTCCTTCCATAAATGCACAGTTCCTTCTCCCGCTGATTTGCTTTCTCTCTGTGCCTCTGTCAGAGCCCTGCTGCACCATAACTCAATATCATCCCATCTTGTATTGTCTGGCCTTCTACCAAAATCACTTCAGTTTTCAAACTGTCCTTGTAAAACTTAAGTACTGTTTCTCTTTCTTCACTCATCTTTCCAGCAGCAGCCTGTTTACTCTTACTTGCAGAGGTCATTAGTCAATTTATTTCCCTTTTATAGGTATTGAAGTTAGGTAAGGTGGGCCTCACGAGTTAATGCCTCTTCACAGCTTAGTGGCATTTTTGCTTACTTTACAGTGTGATTGTGATGTCTGACTGTAAATTAATTAAATTTGGAATTAAGTATTCCTGAGACACTTGGAACTTTTACTTAAATGGGATATATTTTGTAGTTACCACATCCAGTCTCCTTCCATGGAGGTTTTCAAGACCCAGCTGTGCAAAAAGTCCTAAGCAACATTGACTCTACTGCGAGCACAAGATTGGGCTAGAGATCAACCATCCAACCTATGTCATTTCATGTTTCTGGAGCATTCTTCAGCCTTACACCATTCCACATATTTCAGATTCACCAGTCCTCATCCTTCATGTCTCTGGGTCTGCTTCCCTGGTTAAATAAGGTTAGGTACATTGGATTAGCTCAAGTTTTGTAGGTTTTTAAAATATGGGCTGCATTTCCAGACATACCTCATGTACACTTATAGGTGTGTCTTTATCAACTGATAGGTTCTTTGTAAAGAACTGATTTGATCACCTTTGAAAACGAGGGTAAGAATTCTGTTTGTCAGCTGGGCTGGTATTTCCATGATGTCTGACAGCAGAGCACATTACTATGATTAATTTATAAAAGAAAACAGGGTGTTCTGAAATGACTGCAGGGCATGGCTTCCATGAAATATGAACCAAGTTGGGACTAAAATAAGCTACATCTAATATTTCAATTCCCATCTGAGGTCCTGCTTTCTTAACTATAAATAATGTACAAGTCCCTTTTACATATAGTTGTGGACACTAGTGCTCAGTGTAGGTTTTAGATATGTCTATTCCTTTTTAGTTTACTTTCTCTTCTGCCTTAAAACTGCTGCATTAAAATATTTTAAGATGTGGAGTGATGATCTGTAAAGCATTTTTTTGTTGGTTTTTGGTGGGGGGCTGCATAAGCTCTTCTAGTTCCTGTGTTCAGTGAAGACAAATTGAAGTATCTTGACTTTAATACCTTTAATACCTACTACACATTTTCCAAAACAGTGTTACTAAATATTAATGTCTACAGCGGGTAGCAAAATTGTTTCCATATTCATTGCAGTACAGCAATAAAAGCTTTTCTTTCATTCCCTCTGTGGTTTTGCTTCACAGAGATAAAATCACTAGTGCATTTGTGGTTTTATGTGAATGAAATGTCTCTTCTCAATTACTGTTTCAAAACAAGCTTTCTAATTCCTATTGTCCTAATCTAAAAAATTAATTATTTGTCACCAGAAAACTGGTAGTGTCACCTCACTTTTGATTTAAAAAAAAAAGAAATTATTTCAGAGTTTTATTAGTTTCTGAAATGGTTGTTTTTTAGTGTAACTACTGTACTGTATAATTCATGCTCATAGAATAGGATAGTAAACAGAGTTAACCTTATGGTGTACCTACCAAAATATGTTCATAAAATTCGCTGGGGTCAGGATGGTTGGATGGTAGGACCACTGGTCTGAGAAATGAAGCAACAAAATCTCTGGAAGAAATATCATTACCCACTAATGTAAAGTTTTTATGTGGTACCTTTCTTTTCACTCCAAGATTTTTACAGTATTAGTAGTTTTACATTCTCATTCTGCCTAGGAAATCCTAGGGGTCTTTAACCAGTAGCATGTGGTGTTTTCAGGCTTTAATTCAGAAGAGTTGATAGTAATGAGCCTCCCAAATCTTCTGTGTGCTGCAGGAATTTCTCAATGTTCTGCTGTTGTTGGTGTTATTTGGGCTTTCAAGAGTATGAAATAATTTGGGTTTTGTCATTGTTTTGGAGGGGATTCTTTGGTTGGTTTTAGCCTAATTCTGTTAAGCTATGATGCTATTTTGTTTTTAGCTGGGTGAGAGACTTAAGTAAAAGGTGATTGAGGAATTTTTTAAAAATCTCTGCCCATGTAATAGTTTTTTTAATTGTTTGAAATGGCACAGTATAATTGTGTTACACTAGGCATGGAAAAGTCTCATCTGCCAATTATTTGTAGGGAGCGTGTAGGAAGAAGATGTAATAGTTTCAAAATAGATGATTCAGACTGGTGGGAGAAACAGCTCCATCCCATGTGAAAGGATTAGAAACCCAAAATCAGCTCGGATAAAATTAAGCTACAATGTGTAGGCCTGTTGGGATTTTGAAGGGCTGGGGTGTTCCCATCTGCCATCATTCTGCCCATAGCTGAGAAGTAGGTTGAGCAGGCAGAATGGTTGATTCTCACAGTTTCCATAATTTTTGCTGGCAGTTCAAACTTGTCCATTGATAGTCACACAGCTGAATATGTAAAACAAACCCCAGTTTTCCCTTGGCTGATTGTGCTGCATTCGTGTCTCCTGCAGTGTGTAGTTCTGGGATATGGAATAGCACTGAACTGTTGAGTTGGTAATGCTGCAAAAATGTGCGTGAGTTGTGCAGAGAGATGTTTATGTTTAAGTGTAATGGTCTTGTCTAGAGACATCTGGTTTATACTGTCTTTGAATTCTTTTCCAGATCTCTGTCCTATTTTCTGATTTTTTAATGTAATGGAACATTTGCTATTAATTAGAAAAGCCCTTAATGTCCTTACTTAAAAAAAGCAGCTAACTCAAATCTCAGGAAACTCAAGTATATTAGTTCAAAGCGGGGTTGTCTAATTCACAGCACCATTTACTGACCAAGTCCCCACAGTCTGCATCACAACATTTGGGAAAAGCTGGGGGTGACTACAAGGGAAGCATATGTAAGCCCTACTGCATGTGTCTCTAGGTGCACGGCCTGGTATCGTATGAAAAGGAAGGGAAGGCAGAGTTGATGATTCCAGTGTATGGCTGGTGTGTAGCACTGAATTATACAACCAGCTCTGACCTTCAGGTAGAAGTAATTGCAAGGAGGGCTACAAAACGGGTGATACAAACATGGGGTTTGGCCTTTGGATCACTGTGACTCAAAAACTTGGCTAGTCACATAAGCATAGACATGGGCATCCATGCTCTGTTTTCTAATAGCAGCCCAAACTGGAATTTATGCTCATCTGAATATGGATTGGGGAAAAGATTAGAAAAATAAAGGTGCTCTGTATCATGCAACATCCTTCATGTTGCAGTCTTGCAGACTTACTCTGAATCTCATGCTTTTGCTGGGCAGTGGAACTGACGTCAGCAAAATATCTTAATCAGGTTAATACAAATCCAGTTTTGACCCACAGCACCTGAAGAGATTGTGTAATATTCTGCTAGTGCAGTGGGGACTGTTTCAGTCTCATTATACATTTATAAATGGAACTTGAATGGAGGTTTTTGAGTGTGCATGAACTGTGCATGATCAGAGCTCAGAGAAGCAGATTATAAATTTCTCTGGTTCTCTGTTGAGACTGGGCAAATGGGAAATCTTGGTAACAGGATTAAAGAGCGCTACAAATTACATTTACAGAAATACTCTACCGGAGTTATTTGAAAAGATAAATGTGAGAATCTCATATAGCTGGTGCAGACAATCTCAGGAAACATTTCTTGCCTTCCTGCCTCTCACATCCTTTCCTTCAAGAAATTCCTACACTTAAATTTGGCTGCGTGTGGATATATGGTATGTTAGGACCATGAAAAAATGAAACTGAAATTTACATATCCTAGGTAGCTAAACACATTAAGTATGCAATTATATGTTTGTGATTACAATTTCATTGAAGTGGAAGGGAACAGTAGGACTGAGTCTTGTTTTGTCTCCACTGTGGTAATTTCATGTAATGTGGTTTGTATAAACTTTCTGTCCTCTGACCAGATTTAGCTCTTTCAAAGCATGTCCTGGGTGAGGCTGACACCTTTTTACTCTAAAATACACTGTGTATATCAGTATGTTTTTATTCAGACTGGCACAGGCATTCAGAAACACTGTCTGGTGCTGGAATCTTAGAACAAGACAAGAAAATAAATTACATTCCCTCATTTTCTGGGTCAGGTCGATTTTATTTTTTCCTCTTTGTTTTAGTGGACATTTGGATTCCTGCTGATTAGATTGCTTTACAGTGATGTTAACACAGTCAAATTGGCAGGAAGATATCCCATTGTGTGACTCAAGAAAGAGAAAATTCATGGTGGCGTCTGTAGTGTCAGTAGTTCTTTTACCCTTCCAGTTGTTGAGACTGCAAAGAGTATTTTGCAGAGTGCTTTGAGATAATGCTCGGTGGGTGACATTGAACTGTGTCTGAAGCAATAATTTCAGGTCTCAAGGTAGGGAGGGATTCTTCCTTCAGAGGAAAACTGCTTGCTTGCTTTTAGTTTGTTCCCGAGCCCTTACCCCCTCAGAAATTTTAACATCTGCATGGCTAGAAGACCTTCAAATAGGTTCACTTAAGGAGTAAACATTTGAATAAACAGTTAAACATATGTTACAGAATCAGTTGTGTGGTGTCAAGGGTTTGTCCTGCGAGTCCCAGGTCCTGCAGTCAGACTTCCTCCAGCATGGAAGGAGTAGGGCCTCTGGTGAGTTTAGAGGAAGAGTAAACAAAATAGTGATGGTCAAGGCCTGTTGCTCGGACAGCGCGCCTTGTACCAAGCCCAGAACGCTCTTCTGTGGCTGTTCCCAGGAGTTTGGTGGCAGCAGGAAGAGGAATGTGTTTGGCTGTTCAGGGTCAGGTTTGCAGGCATTGCTGCTTCTGCCCAAGTAGCCACTTCAGCTTTGCTGCCTGTCCTTAACTGAGCACTGTGCAACTTCTTTCAAGCCTGGCTATTTTGTAATAAGAGTTTTGTGTAAATTGCAGTCTGGGTCCGTCTAATGACAAATTTAACCTGAGACTTGGATGAGATGCCTGAAGCAAGTAGTTGTTTGTGCAAGGAAGCCATCAATGCCTTCTTGTGTAGGACAAAAAAATACTTGAAAATGGACTGAAACAGCTGAGGACTGTGGCTGGGAGGAGGAAGAACACTCACCTTCTTACCACAATGTGAAAATAGAAAACAACCAATGTTAATTTTCTACAGCTACCACTTCTTTTAAAAAGTTGTTTTATCTCAGCAGGATTTTAAAAGTTTGTTTTTCAGTATATATTCCTAAATACTCTGGCACATGGAGCAGTTAGGTGCACTTCAGCAAAGAAATGTCATAAAGAATTCCAATATTTTGAGAAGGTTAAAAAATCCGTCAACAAATCAAACACAAAACCATAAAGAAATAACAGATTACTTTGCAAAATGGCTGCTTTTTTAACATGTATTAAAACTTGACCCTTGCTGTTGGAAATCTGATCCCTATCAGATATTTTAAAATATCTGTTTACCGACCTTAATTTCTGGAGTCTTTGAGCTTTTATGTTCTAGGGCTTAGGTACCTGTGACAGCTGAGTATGCTGCTGCATATTCAGCATTGCAGCTGAAAGAGGCAGGAATGGTGACTGCAAACAGAGACGGTACTAACTGCTCCCTGCACTTAGTTAAATAGCTGCAGCGATGCAGAACAGCAGGAGGGAGAGGGTTAATGAGGGGTAATTCCATCCTCAGAGGGACCACAGGGCTGAATGGGAACAGCTGCTATACTGCAGGCTCTAGGCTGCACAGGGAGTTGCTGGCAGCTTCGGTGAAGGGAGGGAACAGGAGACGAATGGTATGTGGGGAAGGGAATAAACAATCTGGAAAAAAAGAACATATAAAAGTATCTTATGTCGGGACCCCGGAGAGGGGAGAAATCACAACAGGCAGAAGTGGAGGAGAGTTCAGGCTGGAATTGCAGACCGGAGGAGTGAGTGCAGCCACCTGCGAGCCCTTGACCTCCCTCTGTGAACATCAAGGCTTACAACTAAGTCAACATGGCACAGTGTAGGTGTAACTTGGGTATTGAAACAGCATAGTTGTCTAAATGCACGCTTAGCTGAGCGAGTGGGCTCTGATGGAAGGTGTGGGGATGTTGCTCAAGATGGATGTATGTGGCAGTGCTTCACCAGAAATGCATGTTTCTGATGGTATTTGTCAAAATATGAATATGAAAGTAGGAGTTTCATTCACTGAAGTCAGCCGCTCAAGAGTCAAGTTACCCACAGCTCTGTAGAATACAAATAATTTGTGTAATTGCCATCTCTGGCATGATGCCATGATGTTGTCACTTGTAGGTTGCCTTCTTTCATATACCTGTCGTGTGCACAGACATGTCTTATGTTGCTGCTTGCATATCCGCAGCTGTTACCAGCATTCATACACAATAAATCCCCAGAAATGTTTTAGCTGAAGACACAGCCTGCCCACTTCATGGAGGGGGAACTGCTAATGCCCTTACCAGCACTTTCTACTAAAGACCTGCATTTTTCCTTGCAGTTGATACAGTTATCTAAGGTAGGGGTGATGAGGAGGACAGATGACTTTGAAATTCTCAGCGCAGAGAACCATGGAATATATCCAGGAGAAATACTTGAGAACACAAAGATGTGCAGGCTAGATTGTTAATGTAGTGGAAGTCAGTGATTTAATATATGCATAGATTGAGGTCGCTAACAGCAAAAAATCAGCATGGCTGGCTGTACAGCCAAGCACTGTCTCACAGGGCTGTGGTGTGTCAAGCACCAGAACTGTAAAACTAAAGCAGTCCCAAGAAAGGCACCTGGGAGGATTAAAAGTGGAAGAGCTTGTCCTGTTAAATAGATTAGGGTATGTTAGCCTCAGATGATAAGGAAGAAAAAGAGATATATGTTTTGAGAGAGCATTATAAATTCACGAGTGATATGAAGGAGATCAAAAGGGACAAAAGTTATCTTTGAGGTGCAGAATGTGCAAAGCAATACCAGAGAAGCTTTACAAATGTGTAAAGGTAGTTCTTACGTGTTTTCTTCAACTTCTCTCTGATTTGCCACTCGCAGAGGATGCTGGACTACAAGTCTGTGGTCTGGTCTGATACAACACTTATTTAGTGTGCTTTTTGATACAGAAATCTGCTTTAAGATGAAAAAACTGGTGGGGTTTTTTTTTCACTGATGTTTCTACAATTACATTAGAGTGATTACTGTTTCATTCTTAGAATTACATTAATGAAAATATTTCTTGATATGTCAAGATTTAGAGCCCATAGAAACAATTGTTGAGAAGGTAAATGAAATTGAATGGAAAAAAATGCACCAATGTAACTCTTCACCTGAACTGTGGAGTATTCTGTTACACAGATAGTGAAGCCATGAAAAATGAAAAAAGTAACTTCGACTTTCATTCTGCTAGATTATATGAGTAATATGCCACATGCTGTATAAATATTCAAATAGGAATGCTGTATGAATGAGGTACGATTTTTATGAAGAATTAATATAGAATAGCTTTACAACTTTGGAATCAGCAAATTTTTTTGCCTACATGCTGTTCAGGGGTGAAAAATAAACCACGTGTTAGATGGAATAATGGAGTGTTGGTCCTTTTTTGTCAGGACAATTAACATGAGTAAAATATTTGCCCTACTTTAAACAGGTAAGGAGGTGCTACATTGTGTTCCTCTTAAGATTAATGTTTCTGTATCGGCAACAAAGAGCACAAGATTTATTTGTAGAGCCTTATGTAGATTTACAGCTGTTCCATTTACTGCTTCAAAGCTCTTTATATGTCAGGCTCACAGTGAGTCTTTTTATATGGGTAAATGTTAGTGAAAGTGGTCATAAGAAGGATGCAGACATTTTTAAGTGTTAAGTGGAATGTGTAACACATACAAAGCCTTTAAATTATAAATTTTGTCTTGTCATGACCCCTGCTTTGGTTTTTTCATATGTGCATGTGTAGGCATGCATTTGTGTGATATAAACATAAAAAATGTATTTTATCAAAATGCTGTAGAAGCAAATTTCTGTGCTGTCCTGACTTCCTTAGAGAATTAGTAATGTTTTTTATGTGATTATTTGATGATTTAAAGCAAAGAAAATTACACTCAAGGAGAGAACGACAGTCTCAGGGGATGTGCACTTTCCATAGAACCATGGTCTGGACTCACAAATATCTATGCAACTCCTGTTTATTTAATAGGATTGCATGGGTGAAATGCAGGGTTGAATTTTGCATTCAGAGTCCGAGATAAGGAATGAATCTGCCTTGGGCTTGGTAGAGACAGATGCATAATATTGGCAATACTATGTAAATTAATTCAAAATGTTAGAGCAATTGCTGTTTTTCTGTGTGACTGAAACTTTCAAGTTTGGTAATTATAAGCATCTGTAATTTCAGTAAGTGCAATTAAATTTTGAGTGTATGTATATACAAGTGAAGATTAATTGTCTGACAGACACATTTGAATCCTCAGCTTATTCTTTTGCAGAAAAATTGCAGAGAAAAATTCATGTAAAATGAGTAGTCTTAACCCAAATATGAAATAATGTGGTTAGAAAATAGCTTTTAATTTGCAGAAGTTTTTGACATTTAAGAAAATTGTTGTACACTTCTTGATGAACAAGAGTATAATGTTTTTATACCAGTTGAAAAAGAAAATAGAGACATTGTCACTTGAAGAAAAACTGAAGTTCATCTGTCAAGCCTCTGTCTCTGAACTTATAGTAAAAAAAGAAAGAAAATGAGGTCTTTGTGGGAAGAGACATTAAGAGAAAAACATTTAATCTTGTACCAGGGTTCTCCAGACACCCATGAGTTTTGCAGACAGAGTTTAGAACTGGGCTGAAATTCTAACCATTGCACTCATGAACAGTAGCTTCAGGTCCATAATTACTGTCTGTGCCTCCAAATTACTTTTGATCCCATCTTAACAAATTGCTGTCACCAGCTGAGTCAAATGCTCTAGCTCGGTTTTGTCGTGCTACAGACTCTTGATTCTCTGCAAATTTTACAGCTACTTGCTTTTATATTGGGAGAAGCCTGTTAAATAAATTGCTGGAAAAGTATGCTGCCACTTGGAACAAGATGCTGTGCCTGACGTTACAGACAGAGATACCATGTTGGGTTATTAGTCCAGTGCATGACAAAAAAAATACTTATCCTGAATGGAGTAATATATCCAGGTGTTACTGAAATACTAAAAAACTTACGTATACAAATACTTAATTCAGTAAGCAAGTTGAGGTCTGCCAGCTGTGCAGATTTATCTGTATTAGCACAATTGATAATAAACATTTATCAAGGTTGATTTTCACCCTCTTAGTTTGTGCACTGGAGGTTCTGTTGCATTAAGTGTAAGCTGTATGACTGGAAAAGAAAATGTAATCATGCTATCGAGTTTTTTGAACAGCTCTGGTTGATGAGTGGCGTATCTTTGTGCTGTTTGTTTCATTCCAAAGGTAGTAGCTATCAGAAAGGAGTTTGAGGCATCATGCAGAAGTGTTGCATAATGTTTTCTGGTGACCAGCACTAGATCTGAACATTCAAATAAATGGTATCTGGAGGATGAAAGGTGGTGGAGGGCATTTTCAGTTTCTTGTTTCTCTGACACTGCTTTTATCTTGCAGGGGTGGGGGGGAAACCCTCCAGTGGTTTTCAGTAATGCAAATTGTGTTCTTCCAGATAGAAGAAGAGGTTTTAAGTGGTATTTTTCAGTATAAAAATAAAGAGATTTATATCAAAAGAGTTATGCCATAGAGAGCAAGAACTTACTTGAACAGGGGTATGGACTGTTTTTAGAAAGGGGCAGCAGTTTGTTAGGATAGAGCGTAGCAATTGTGCTCGAGTCTTTTCTTTATTCAGCATACTTTCATTAAGAATCTTTATATAAATATAAAAAAACTTACTGATGTACTGAAATCCAGATAAGCAGATGCTTTTTTCAGTGTTTTCTGTTGTAAACAAGGTCCTCTAACAGTGTTGTAGTAACGGTTGACATACTCACTTCCTTATAACATACTCTCAGAGATGATTCATCACCAAGCCTTATCAGGGCTGTATTTTGCAACAGTAATTGTTTTGTATCCAATTTGTTAAAATTTTAAATTGAATAATAACATCCCGTGCAGTGGAAAACCTCAGCAGGAAGTAAAGCTAACTGCTCCTGCAGTTTGCCATCCATTTGCAAAGCTTTCATTAAAATTAGTCAGCTTTTACCCAGTGTATTTTACCCAGTGACCAGGTAATAAGAAAGAGGAGGCAGTGAAAAATGCAAGACTTGTGATTGAAAATGCCAGAATGTACTAGGTATTTCTTATGAGAGAAATACTTAAAGACAACTCACACAAAGGTTTATGGCATGGAGCTAGAAACTTCCTGCAGCAACTGAAGTTATAGTAGCATAAGTAATTTTCCTGCCTTGGATTTGTAGTAAGTCTGAAGAAATTAACTGTCCTTGGAGAAGTTGTGCATCCAGTTTTGATTGGCTTGTGAAGATTGCTGGGCAAAAGAACTGACTTCTGCCTAAAACAGCAAGTTCTGGTGTAGGAAACAGTTGTTTGTGCTAAGAATTGAGGTGTACTAGTGAGACAGTGACCTGGGAAAACTGGTCTGAGATTTACAGCCAGGAGTGTAAAGGTGATTGATAGTTAAAACCCTGTAGCCCTTATGTTTTTTTTCTAAAAGCATTTTAAAAACCACTGCTTCAATGTAAACTAGGGGATCACTGGAGACCTCAACTTCTTTCCTACTTTTTCACTCTGGATAGGCTTTGACTGGTGGGTGTCTTTAGGGATGCTGGGCTTCCTGGAAGGAGTGGCCATCAGGAGATGGAAGAGGGAGTGGCAGCTGGCCAGAGTTTAAAGGAGCAGGGAAGGGGATATGAAGGTCTCAGAGGTGCAGCTGACCTTGGGAAGGTGAAATAATTAAAAACTGTACTGAATGTGTTTTGTTAAGCAAGTACAGGTTCATCCAGAGAATTTTGCTGTTACATCTGGGAGTTCCAAAGATGATTAGCTGCTTCTAAAAATCATTTTAGAACTGTACTTTTGGAAGTTACATAATGGACGTTGTAATGTAAAGCTCTTTAGGGCATAAGCTGACTAAGGAAAGCTGGAGAGATGTTTTCTTTCTGTGAGTTTCAAACAATTGGACAAGTACATCCTAGAGGATTTGGTGGGGTTTTTTGTTTGTTTTCTGGGTTGAGTTGGTTTTTGTTTGGTTTTTTTTTTTTTTAATTGCTTATGGTAGAAACAAAGGGCTGATTGGACCTGGCAATACAGATCTTATTTCTCTAAATTTATGGTGACAGCAGATCACATGGGTCATTCTGGAGACAGAGATCCTTTGTATCTTTGTAAGTAGTTTTATTGCTGTTCCATAGTCCTATCTTTCAAAATCAGAAGTTATTTTGAGATAGTTTTTGGAAAGAACTCAAGAACTATTTGAGATATGAGATATTTTAGTAAATTGTGATTAAATTAGCATAACAAGTAATGTCTAATGTTTGAGTGGTTCTTGAATGGTGATCTCTGTTTTGAAACATCTGTATTATTGTCAGTCAGTAAATGCTGAGGCTGAAGAAGCAAGTTAAGTTGTTACAAAAAATGGCAGAACTCTTGGTAAACAATCCAATGTGGATGAGCTTACACTCTCTCTGTTGCCGCCAGCACTGGACTGTGGGTCACCATAATGCTAAATGCAAAGGATTGAGTGAGGTGCATTCCTGTGATTAGTTTTCCACTCATTTTGTTCCTGAGTGGAAAATAGTGTGCCCATCACCTCAAGAAACTGGAAAGGAACAGAGGAAAGGAATTTGACATCCTGAGATTTCAAGGGAAAAGGACCTGCAATGAACTTTGCTGTTTTTCTTCTCTGTTAATTTTCTCTGGAGATGCTGGGCAGAAGAGGTGATAGGGAAAAAATAAGTCTGTTCCTCTTCGCATTGGTGCAGTGATACAGATAATTTGCCTTACTTAAATTATGTTGAGAGTAAGTGTAAGGTGAGTAAGAATGCTAAATGAGTTAACTGAACAGTCCTTCTAAGACAGGATGAAGGACCTAGCTATGATCCCTCCTAGCTCATCATTTTGTAGTAATTTATTATTATTATTTTTAGTTAAAGAAAGCTGTGATTGCAGATAGTCTCTTGAAAAATGAAGACAGTATTTTGTTCTAAGCTTAGTCTCCCCACAAGCCCATTTTCATACCCTGCATTACTGTTGTTTTGCTCCCTCACTGGGAGTGGAAATAGCTGCAGGTTCCTCCTCTGGAAGCTAAAAGCAAGGCTGACCTTTCCTGCACAGTGTAGATGCCTATTCTGAGGCCATCGGGTTGCACATGTGGGCTGCCCTGCAGTGCCGCAGGGAAGATTCTTAAGAATCCCAAACGAGTGAATTTGCCAATGTGTAGTTGTTTTCTGCAGTCCCCAGTTTCAAGTGTTAGTCTCCTTTTGTTATTTTTAGGTCTCAGTATTTGGCTTTTCTTCTCATGTCATCTAAAATTTTCTTTTCAATGATACTGTAAACATCTGTTGTAATAGAAGTAGAGCCATTAGTCTAGGCCTCTGGCATACTCAGAAGTGCAATTAGCACCATGGTCCATCTATCAAGTGTGAATTGCCAGATTAATTTTTCAAGGGAAAATCTTCCATGATTGCATTCTTTGTTTTTTCCTTTAATACGTTTTAAAACTGATCCTGCTCACCAGAATAGCATTAGTTTACTCTTCTGTGTACTTCTAAAACAATCTTTATTGTATTTTCTTTATGGAACATTTTTTGCTTTGATTTAGTTGGAATAGTTTTTTGGTTTGTTTTAAGAAATAGTTTGAAATATTCACAAGTGCCTGCAAATGCTAATTTTCAGTAAAAAAAACCCAAGCAACTTCAGTTGAAATTGTTTTTAAATAATACAAACAGATTGAAAACATCTTCTGCAGATTTTTCAAATTAAAACGGTGCCTTACAAAAATTTGGTCTTTGTTTTTCTTGAATTTGAATGGCTCCATCCTGGCATGTGTTGGCACATTATTTGTTTAGTATTGCACAAGCATATGAAGTAACTGTCTAATATTTAATATGACAATAATTGCCTCAGAAGCACAGTCACAAAATGTCCATTTTGTCTGTCACTTTGAAAATATATAGGCTTTTTTATTAGCATGTAACAGTTGTTTCAGACATAAAGTTTTAGGGCATATTTGTAGGCATATCCAGCAATTTGGTGGTACCCCTTTTTTTAGTAATTTTGACTTTGCCTTGGGTAGTTACTTAAAGGGCTGTTGACTGGTATTTCAGGGCTGTGCTTTAGAGATCACAGCTGAAAATGTCTGGGGAATATCGATTTATCATGTCACTGCTTCTGGGATATGGTTATTCTTTTATGTTTTTCCCTTCCATTTTGTCAGTAAATTTACAGAAACTGAGTTTGATTACATTTATTTCATCATGTGGACCATAAAAAATGAACCTTTTATGGGCTGTGGCTAGGAGAAAGTGGCGTGAAAACTGTGTAGGACAGAGAAGAACAATTGTTAAGAGTAGCTACACGTTCATATAACAATCACTTTAAGTAAGTGTTGTTTGCAAGTAGTGCTGATCTGTGTGCCTGATAAAATGTAAACTTGAAAACACGTTGGAGTTTTATCTGTAACAAACGTCTCTAACATGAGTTTCATATCTTTTAACTTCTCTCTTAGAAAGATTTTTAAGCTTTGACTTGACTTTTGTTTCTTTTTGTTTGGAGTTTTTTTCCCTGGTTGTGTGAAGCAGTGCTGTGATTTCTTTCACACTTACTGTTCTGTGTAATTTTTTTCCTCTGTACCTTGTTCACATGTCTTCAGTATATCTACCATGCATTAGCATGAAAGTTTCTCATTCACCTGAGCAGATAAGTGCCAGCCTTGTCTGTGCTTTCCCTGGACCAGCCCTGATACGGTTCTGTATTGCCATTTATGAAAGCTACCGATCTACAGCACAACCACAGCCCTGAGATTGCTGAAGGTTTTATTTTTCTGTCTCCAGATGTGTTTTTCACTATGAACTTACATCACCAACCTTTTCATTCTTTGACTGAAATCCCTCATTCTCTTGAAGAAGAAAGGTGTTAGAAAATACAGTGGATAGACATTTGCTGTTTTGCCCTTTCTCACTGTTAGCTGGAGTTCTAACTTGTATTTTCCATGTTGTTCTCTACATGTATCATCTCTCATGTTACAAAGCAGCTTGGGTTTTCAAAGCCAGCATAATGTCCAGTGTAATTTGATAACAAAAGAATTGGAACATTTTCAGAGAAGAGGCAAAATTCTTAGTATTTAATCGTATGTTTTTATGTATGGTGCCTGTTATGAAACTAAGTAGTTGCAAAACACGGAAAATGTCCATGTTGTGGATTATTTGCACTATACTATGCAAAATGCCAGTGGGAAATAAAAAGGAGAAGAGAATGGCAGAGCCTAGTACTTTCTGACCAGGTTCTTCTAGACAGTCCACATGTGGAAGCTGTGATGTTTAACATCAGGTTTATTTATTTGAAGATAGTTGATGGTATACAGGATTTTTGTTTTAACATCATGTCACAGAACACAGTGAGAACACAATACAGATACAAGTCAAACACAGCAGAGGAGAGCAGTTGCAGTGCACAGCTCAATCACAGAGCGCCAGTATGGTTCCCAGCCTCTCTCTAACATAATCACCCCCACCACACTGGGCATCCCTGGCTTTGCTAGGAGTAAATGTGTGAATTGAAACTGGCTCAAACTCATCACTCACTTTGAAATTCTGTCAGTTGATTATGTTTTTATAGTTTTTATTTTGGGCTGAGCCATGTGTAACACCCCACGCTGGCCTGACTAATACACTCCTAGACATTCACACTCTTAATGAGCTTGGGTAGAAATACACACCAGCTGATTTTTTCAGCTGTTCAGTTGTTTATCAAAATCAAAACTGACCCTCAGATCCTCTTGGTGTTGAGATCAAGTCAGCTTTTTTTGCAACAGCTGTGCTCAGTCTCACCCAGCCACATTCTTCCTGAGCTTCATGGACACATACCCTGGCCCGTCTCTGGTCCTTCTCCCATGGCAGGGCTTTACTGATCAGAGGACACACAGAGAACAAATAAACTGGGCTTTTGGTGTTTGGCTGCATTGTATTGGTATATAGTTTGGTGTGATTTTATGGCTCCCTGGTTATGTCTGAGGTTACCTTTCTGAACATCAGTTCCCAAACTGGTGTGCAGCAGTGGTGTAGCTAAGGAATACAGGAAGCAAGGGGAAAAAGATAAGATTAGTGCTTAAATTTCACAGAGAATTATATGCATAGGTCCTTTTTGTAATTTCTCTGTTGAAAATAGCAAACATGTGCAGTCAGTACAACTGGTTTTAGCAATATGATTTAATTAGTCTGGTTCCAGGCTGAGGAAATGAAAAATGTGGATCAGATTTAGTGGTGAGGATCACGTTTCACAATGGCTTGGAAAAATGCTGAGTGTAATACTAATTTTAGTGCTTTTTCAGGGCTCTAACCTTATAATTTTTTCAGCACCCTCATTCATTGCCCTTTGTGATTTTCTCTTGGTTTTTTCTTGGCGTCAGAACACTTCTAGCAGTGTGAAGTGAAGAACACTTCAACAGTACAGTAGTCACCTGCTTCCTTGGCATTCAGTTCATCTTATTATCCCATCTACTTCTGTATTTGTTTCCCACAAAATTCTTCAGAAATATGACTGCCCACAAATGTTGTTCCTGATTCCTGCATAAAGCATTTCATAGCACGAAAACCAGTCTTCAAAGCACAGTGCAAAACAGGCATCACATATCATGTCTGCAGTATTGTATGAAATGCTCGCAGAAGGAGGTGGATAATGAGGAAGAAACTGCATTTATAAAGGAGGCTTGATCAGAGGTTAGGAAGTTGCTTTTCCGAAGCTTGTTCTTATGTTTTTATAATTATAGTACCTTTCAAAACTTAGCTGTACATTGGTTTGCATTTTAACAAAAGCATATTATGGAGTTTGTTACTTTATATTGGTAATATCTTAATAATAATAAATAATTGTTACTGTATATTTAATATATTAAAACCTGACAGGATATATTGGGTATAGCATGTGGTATATGTTTCAGTAAGCAACCCGCTGTTGTTACTGTAACAAAAGCTCAAGGAAATTGTAGCTTCTAAGCTAAGATAGGTAATGAATTTTTAATTTATCCTGTGCATCTAATGCATTTTCTTACTTTCTTGGATGATGGTAGAGAAGCAAATTGGTTGGCTAGTCTGACCCTTCTTATCTTGTTCTCACATGTTGACCCAGCTTGTCCTGTTGGACAGTTTGGGTGCCCCAGCATCACAACAGTGTTTTTTTTCTTGATGGAATTCGAGTAGATGTATTGGATCAATATAAAGTTTTTGAACAGTACAGGCTTTGTCAATTGAGTGTTTTCTCTGTATGAAGTAGGTCTCTGTACAGTCTGTTGCTTAAAGGTTCAGATCAGTATCTTGTACTGGCAGAAATCTTTGTGCTGTCTGTATTAATTTTATACACTACTGAGTTTTTGATCTGTTTCAAAATCTTGTGTCATTAAGAGGCAGCCCACCTTGAACTATAAATGCATGGTATGAGTGTTAGTCATAGTGACTCTGCCTTATCTGTCATTATTTGCTGAGGGGAGAAAAAAAAAACAGTATGCTGTATGGCCACCCCAGTTCTCTCTGTCGCAGTTGTCACAATCCTGTAGTAGTTCAGTGCTGCAGAGTTACAATTGTGGCTGACTTACTGGTTGAGATTTTTATATTGAATCTTTCCCACTTTAATAATTTGGCTTATTAAACTTGATTTCTAAACACGAACTTTATTTTTTCCCCACCCAGAATACTTCTGCATAGACGGTAGCTCTTTGCTCAGATGTTTCCTTTTCTGAGTTACAGCAACATCCAAAGATTGTGTTCCAGTTCCCACATGCCTTGTGATAAACAAGCACACTGGGAAGCATGATCTGTGGGAGTGCTCACACCTTAAGGGAGAGTGCAGCAATGGTTCGTAACACCGTTTTAGGGAATTGCAGAGGAGAGCTTGACTCTGCCATGAATACACAGTTACAATGGCTGTGTTAATCTTATGTATTCAGTAGTAGCTGGAGGCATCATTTGCACATCAAACTAGAGTATCGCAAGCAGCCTTCCTCTATTATGATAGCTTCTTTTTATGTAGTCTGCCCTTTCACTGTGTTGTTTGGGGGTTTTTTGTCGTTGTTGTTGTTTTGGGTTTTGGGGTGGGGTTTTTTGTTTGTTTTTATTTTTATTTTTGGGGTTTTGTGGTTTGTTTCTTTGTTGGTTTGGGGTTTTTTGTTGTTTTTTGTTTGTTTGTTTGTTTTGTGGGGGTTTTTTGTTTGAGTTTTTTTTTTTAAGTTTATTAGGACTTGGAAACTGAAACAGTCCAATTAATGAAAGATGGTAAAAGATACAGCAAGCTTTCCTTGTCCTTAATAAAGCTGTCCTTTGGTTGTTTGGAGAAGAGAGGTGCTATACTGAGCACAGAGGTGGATGTAACTCGCCCATCTTTGGCAGGGGCTGCTAGGCCAGGCTGCTGTAAAACCAGGCACAATTCATGTTGTTTCTTACCCAGCTTGCAGTGTGCTAGGGGACATGAAGAACAGCTGAGCTGTCTGCAGAGGGTGAAGAGGACAAAGACACATCCATTGGAAGTCTGCCTCATTAGTTCCGCTGTTCAGAGAACAAGTTGCTTTTCATTGAGATTTTCAAATTAATGGTGTCCTTTTATATTACAAGGCCATGTGTATGGGCATTATTAGTCTTGTATTTAATTGAAACAACAGCTGGTGATCATTTAATTACAGGGTATGAAAGGGAATGATACTTGACTATGTAGCATTGTTTTATTCAATTTGGAGAATTGTAGCCATTTTTCATGTACTACTTGAAAGCTGTGGTGAAGGATGTGCATTTTGATGAACAAACTTGTGAGCCTCATTGCAACAATTCTACTCTGTTATGGAAATAAGGTAAAACAGTGGCTTAAAAACTCACCAGATTTCCTGAAAATCTGAAGGAAGTAACAAACAGATTGGTACAATTGGTCTGGTTCTTTTTTCTCTGCGCTGTGAAATCAATGCATAGTTTCCTTCTGCTGAAGGCCAAAAATACGTCAAGGTATTAAGGATGTTTCTGGGTTTATTCAGAGTTTTCAGTGTACGTACTTTATAGAAGCTGTGTAGGATATGCCCATAGCAAGCCTGAGCTACTGTTTTTACATGAAAAATGAGGCTGCCTTGAGAATCTTAAAATATTCTGCAACATAAAATTGTGCATGTATGTAGTTGTACTGAAACAAATAACTGCATGTATGTAAGGTATTTTTGTAGCTGATGTAATGAAAGTCCTGTTGACTGAACTGACAAGTGAGGATACCCAGGGAATTACTAGTTACACAGCATTTAAAAAGGCAGAATTCACATCCAAATTCCTTATTAAAATTATCTTTCTTGTCTTGAAGGCAGAGTTTTTTTCATTAACAATGGGAATACTGTATGTGAAGAGCCATTTGGTTCTGGTCTCTGCTGTCAGGCAGCTGCTTTCACACATCAGCATGGGAAAACAGCTATGGTTTTGCTGGCTTCCAGTATTATAAAGGTAGAATTTATATCAAAATAGGACTCACTAACTGATTCATTGTAAATGAAATAAGAAAAATTACTTTTAGATGGCCCGCCCAATAGAATATCAGATTGAGAGACTGAACGTGGGTGGAGGATTAGAAGCAGTTTTTATTTCAGCCTGAATCTTGGCAGCAGAGCAGTGTTTGCTCTGTTGCTTGGTCTGGTGTGAAAGGTCACTTCTGTTTTCATACCCAGCATAACTTGAAGCTGTTTCTTTATGACTACAAAGAAAGACTTCAGGGCCAGTGGCTAGTTCTCCTCCTGGACTTTCCAGTTGTAGTTGTCAATACTTAGTGTTGAATTCTGGCTGATGAATTTGATGAAAAGAGGAATGGGGTATTTAAGGACAAGAAAAGAGTGGGAACAATTAAAATTCTTTTAAGAACTGTTCTTGGTTTTTAAGTTGTGTAGCTAACCTAATTTCAATGTTGTGAGTTATCCTAGCCTGATATATATTTCCGAATGCTATCAGCTAAGTGTAGAAAGTATCTTTCATCAAAAGGATCTGCTGCAGAAAGAAAATTAGTTTGGGTTCTTCATATCTGGGTTAGTAGATAAGAATCACTGAAACTCGCTGGTGTGGGACTGAGGAGAGCAACAACTGCAGAAGAGTAGCTCACAGTGATGTAAGCATTAGTTGCAAAATAAAAGCAAATCCTTTGCATGGAGCTATCCACTTTCACCAGAATGATAACCTGTATATGTCTAAAGGCATCAAAACGTGGTACACCTCATTCTATAATGCAAATCTTAATCAGCATTTAGTGTAAGGTTTTATAGCGCAAGACTCAGGCTATGTCTTAATGCAGTAGCATTAAAGCTAATCTGTGCATTCCTAGCTGAATTATTCCTCATTGTATTTACCCTCATAAAGGATATGGTGAAGGAATGTGTGTTCTGCCTGGAAAGAAAAATTCCATGTTTAAAAAACTATTAGTTAAATTGTTAGTTGTATGTGGAATTTTTTTAGACTTTGTTCTACTGAAGTTCCTATTAACTACTACAGAAAACTAGCATTACTATAGCTGCCATATAATATTGTCTCTTCTCTCGTGCTAAGTGGCTTGTGAATTGATTCATTTGTTTCTTTCCTTTCTGTCTTCCAGCTTCATTTAGCAGCCCTGGCTTCATTAAAGGGAGACATTGTGGAGCTTAATAAGCGTCTACAACAAACAGAAAAAGAGCGTGACCTATTGGAAAAGAAATTGGCAAAAGCACAGGTGAGCAATAGTAGTTCAAGATTCTGAAGATCCTTGGTTTTGTGCAGTCCTTGTTCCTGAGAGAGGATAAAATGCCAAACAATGTCACAAGTCAAAAGAATTTTAAGACTGCAAGACACATAGTTGCCATGGGTTATACCTTTTATATGTTGAAGACATTCTTCTTAAAAAATCCATAAAAATTAATTAGATGCATTTTGTTTTGAAGTCAGTATAACAACAAGTGCTTTGAATTATTGTAGAATATAAGAATTACAGGTTGCTCTCAGTGGGTTAGGTAACAGGTTGCAGAGCCTTGCACTCCTGGGTCATATTTAAACACAGCACAAATTAACACTGATCAAAAGTTACTGCCAATTTTCAGTGCTTTAATGTTATGGGAGAAGTTACCTGGGATCTCAGTTGAAATAAACAGGGCAGGAGACTTTTTTTTCTCCTTTAAATGCCTTTATTAAAAGTGATCAGCTCAAGACTGGGAAGCCCAACAGGTCTGCAGTCTCCGTCGTGTCTCCCCGCGTGACTGGGAGGAGGAGGAATGCGCAGCTTTGTCCACTCCGGGCAGAGCTGGGGGTCCTGTCCTCGTGGGTGCCTTGGGCATAACCCCGATCTCGACTTTGTACTGGCTCCTGGCTCGTGGTCTTGGTTTCACATGATGTCTTCGTTCAGGGTGAGGGGCAACAAAGGTTTTCATCATCTCTGCAGGCTCAGTGCTCTGTTCCTCACATCTAGACATCACTCTAATTTCTTAATTCTGTATTGGCTCGTTGTTTTTGGGGTCTTTTCAGTAAGTTTGACACTTCCCATGGCATGCTGGTCTCGAAATTATTTTGCATCTTCTGATGCCCTCCTCCCACGTCTGGTCCCCTCCCCTCACTGTCTGGGGAGAAGAGCCATTAACTTAGCCCTAGCCAGGGCCTTTACTGATACAAAAGGAACCATTAACTACAACGATTGGTGATTATAATAACAAACAGGTAGAACGGTAGCAGGTAGCAACAATGACTGGCTTTGCAACCCTTTTTTTCACAAAAAAAATTGGCAGATTTTTGTTTACAACATTAGTCTAGCTTCCAGTATGCCAGTTGGAATTGTGGAAAATACAGCCAGTGGAAAGCCAAGAGGTTTAATAAGAATAAGGTTGGAACTCTGATGCTTTCATAGCTCTTACATAGTGGCAAATGCAAGCAAGGAAAATTGAACTATTTTTAATATTTCTCTCTTCGGCAAAAAAATCTTTGTTTTCAGATACTACCATTGTACCAAATACCTTTTATAAATAGTTAACATTTCAAAACTAATTCAAAATGCTTGGATAGAGACAAACAAAACATTTTGTCCTGTGCCACCTTATTTGTTGTTCAGAGATGTTGCAGAATCTCCAACCTTGGAAGTACTCAAGGCACCTGGACCTTGTCTTGGGTTGCATAAGGGACTGAGTGAGTAAATTTCTGTAATTCTTATGTCGCTGTAATCCTTAGCCTTTCTGTGACTTTACAGATTTGAAGTTTTCTGGTATTTATTTCATTTTGATGAGACCTTTCATCTCTGTTACTTAAATTCAAGCCAAATATAGAAGTGTTTAAGCAGTCTCGATTTTCAGGCTATTTCTTCAGTCCTCCCTTATTTTGGCCTTTGTCTGCATTCCCTAATGTTTTTTTCAGCTGCTTTTAAGATTTATGGGTTTGTAAGTGATACTGTTATTGCAGACCATCAATGTAACATCCAGAAATAAAATTACTTTCATGTTTTTATTCTCCTCAGTATGTGATCCAGAGCCACGCTGGGAGTTAACATGGTTTATCAGCTATAATCCTGAGAGCCTTTTGTAATTTCTGTGGCATTCTTTGGACGGTCCTCTTTCTGGCTTACAGTTTGATATGAGGCTGCATTTGACGATCATTAAACTCTCAGATGGATTCACTGTATCCAAATGATCCACATCATTCTGCATGATTGCACTGACTTTATTGTTGTTATTTATAACTCTGGAGGGTCTGGTGCTAATCACAGGTTTTTGTTAGTATTTTATTTTTATTTCTGGGTCTTTATTTAAAAGTAGAGATATTACCTTTCAGCCAGTGAAGAGTGCCTTGTAGGTGCTCCCATACGGTACTGAATACACACTGATGGCAATTGGGATTAAGGATCAGTCCTTAATACCAATTAACATGTGCTCTGTTAGCTCAAGATTGTTTGGTGTTTTCTTTGATGGGTTACCAATTATGCATGTGTACATAGTTCTTGGTTTGTAATGCTGGGGGTTTTACTTGATATTGAGCCATGCAAACACAAACATAGTGATCAGTGCCTCTTGACCTGTGAAGAGCACCCAACTGGAATATCTGAAAAGCAGGCTGATAGCTGGATTTTGGATAAACAAATAAGTCTTTTTAATGAACAGTTTTATATAAAGGTTTAATGAATTATCTCTTTGCACTTCACTTTTTTCTAAAGCCCTCAAGAGGATAGAATTTAGTATGTGTTAAACAAAATACAAATCTTTATTAAGGAATTCAAATCATTAAGCAAACACAACTCATATATTGAATGTGTTGGCAGTGCTTAAGTACTGAGACATACACTGGTGAAACCACTGCACCTTGCCTTCTTTTTCTAACTGCATACCAAGTACTTGTGCCACTTAACAAATATTTTTTTAACTTTTCTTCCCACTCCACAGAGATTAGTTCATTATTCTTTCCTCTACAGCCTCTGTCTAATGTGAATCAGAGGTTCAGAAGGCATAAATTAAATAGGGGATCTTTGAGGTTCTGCATAACCATCCTCAGATGCTAGTGGGTCAGTATTAAATCTCTGTTCTGCATCTGACTATACTTTCCAAGGCAGCACATGTTTCATTTTAGCTGGCGTGGTAAATGCTCTCTGGAACAAATAGCTCTTAAAACGCATTTTTGGTGATACCTTTCCCATCATTTCATGAAGAATGTGAGGCATTTGGAAGAAAGGATTAGTGATTTGCAGAGTGGAGGTGATTTGGGGAACCACAGCTCAAGTAATAGATGACAAATGGTGAAGAAAGCTAGTTGGACAGCATGGGCTTAAGGTTTTGTGAAGTGATGTAATTGATTAGTGGTTGTTGCAGCATACTCCCTTCCAAATTTGCAGCCTATGGAGACCAGATATAGCTTTTCGCTACATGCTTCTATTATTTCAGTAACATAGCAGATCTCTTTGTCTCTGTTTTTATCAGAGTGCAATTTGTCAATAAAGTGATCTCTTGAATGAAATTTGCTGTGGAACACTGGTCAACCACAACTAATGTCTTCTTCCAAAAATCTTTCTGTGATTATGAGAATTGTTGTACTTGCTACTGGCTCTGTGTGGCACAGTATCCTGGCTTTGATAAACGGTGGGAGTCTGAAGGGACAGCATAAGAAATGACATAGAGAATTTTTCTCTTTCATATCCCCCGCCTTTCTGCCAACATCTGTGAGCAGGAGGCCATATCACATTTTATAGTCCTCTGTAGTCCTATCCTCCATGGATTTATATAATCTTCTTTCTAATCTGTCTACATTCTTGGCATTTCCAATATCCTGTGACATTGAGTTCTGCAGTTCTGTGATTGAGCATGGGATTTAATAACATGCTGAATGTTTCAGCAAGTACAACAAGAATAGATAATTCACTTACTATATTTTTCTTATAATTTCATCTCCTTTCACAAGGTTGTCCTGCTCTCTCATTCTTGTGCTTAGTCATTGTTATTTTATAATAGCTCTAGACACAGAATGTGCTGTATTGTTCTGGATCCTGTGTCACAGCAGTAAGTCTCATTACTGCAGTAATTGTTCTTTGCCATTCTCTTGATTATCCAGAATATAGGGAGAAACAGCAGAATTTCAGTATAAGAATAAAACCAACACTCTGTAGACATATAAGAACAGAAGCAACATTCTCTGTAGACATGTAAGAACATATGAGCTTCACAGGAAGGCTTCATTTTCTCATTTAACAGAGAAACTTGAAATAGGAATGCATGGTGTTCAAATGAACACTGAAATTACTTGTTTTGTTGTGTGATGTCCTTATCAGACATGGATTAATTCTGTGTGTTTGTATTCATCTTCCACATTAAGTATACACAGAACATATCACAGAACAATTAATTCTGACCATGCATGCTTTTGTGGTTGAGGATTTAGCACTATAGACTTGTTTTTATACTTAAATTTAGATTAATGGATTGCTACTTTTAAATCTGCCACTCCTCTCAAATTAAAACACTGTATTAGTTGAACTAAGATTTTTAGCTTCTGTAATCCTGTTAGACAGGTTTATCACTGTGGCTTGTTCAGGTGATGACTTGTATTCTTGGTGAACAGCACCACAGCCAGTGTTTGTCTCTGCAGGGCCTGGGGCACTGGGGCATCTCATAATGAGCACTGCTGCTAGTAGTTCCTTTTTTTTTGACCTCTGATTGAACACTGCAAATTTAATATAAAGATTAACAGAATTAAGCACATTGCTGGTGTTTCTTTCACTAAGAATTCATGAACATTAATAGGAAATATAATCACTTGTTCAGACAATAAGTTTGAATTAAAATGTTTTCTCTTGTCATCCTTCTCCCTCATACACTTCTTGCTGTTGTTGTTTCCTAGCATCAAGAGATCAGACCATTGTTAATTTTTATTGTAAATGAAATAACCTTTTTAATCTATATTAAATAACAACCAACTTATATTGAGGGCCGTGCTGGAAACTTCTCTCCTGACTCCAACAATTAATTGCTCATCTTTTGCAATCTTTCAGTTGGTTATCCCTGTGTTTGCTTTCTCAGAGAATTAGACCTCTTAAGGGTTTTGAGACTGGAGCTCATAAGTATGAGGCTGGAATAAAGATGAGGAAAAGGGTATAAGGTATTTATTATTAAGGGTATAGATATTTATATTTACCTTGTATTGTGTGACTGACATGCAAATAAATCTTAGGAGCTGAATGTGTACACCTTGGAAAGAAATAGAGACTGATGGCAGATTGCTGTTTTGAGACTCAAAGCATAAAGAAACTAAGGATGGTGGTGAACAGCCACAGTAGTATCCCAGAAAAAAACTTCAGCAGTGGGTAGAAAAACATGCATTTGTCTTTTCCTTTTTAGGTTTTCAGATGACAATTCCATAAAAAAGAGCACTTTTGAATAGCCAGAACAATTTTCCACTGGTGCATTTTGGGATTTTTACCGAACCATGTTTCCATTGCTTGGATGCTTTTGCCATTTTTTCTTGATGGCTGATGAGAACTTAGGAGATGCAATTCTGTTCCCTGCCTCAAAGACAGACCAGTCCTCAGCATCATGGCTTGTCTTTTACAGAGGTTTCCTTTCAGCCTTTTCCAGTTGCTTTTACCTAAGATAATTCAAGAGCTCTTTTAAAAAGTCAAATGTGAAGCTATTATTGTATATTGCCAGACTGCTAGTTGTTCACAGAGTACATCTGTCACTGAATGATGTTATCCTGAAAAATGGTCACTGAAAAATGGCTGGAGAAAAGAGAAATCAAGTTGTAATGTGGCTGAAACCCATTAGCAAAAGTCCATATATCTTCAGTCAATAGAAACAAATTCTGCTTTTCAGGCATAGCATAAAAAGACAAAAATTGTTGTGATTGGGGTTTTATTTATTATCTGGAAACAATTATTATACACTCTATCTGAAACATCCCTTTGGTTTAAAAGCTAAAAAAAACACAAGTGCACATAATAGATTGATCTTGATAATGGTGAGGTAGCATTTGTGGACAAATATGTGTGTCAGAGGAAATTCAGGTTTAAAAAGGCTGAAGAAGCAACTCTTTATTGCCCCTAAATCTACTTTAAAGCTTTTGTGAAACACTTTCTCTGTGTTATTTCTGCACTTTGAAAGCCATGGTAGTTCTTCAGAAAGATACAATGTTAAGATGTGGAAATGTGAGAAATAAGCTGTAGAATGATCCTACTGTAAAGAGTCATCATAAGGTACATGTACAGCCTGTCAGTTGCCAACATGAAGTTTCATAAGCCAAGTGAACGTTATCAGTCTTCTGAAATGTGTTCCTTTTCTCTCCTTTGAAGTGTCATGATATGATCTGTTTTCCTTAGTGTAGGTGAAAGCGATTTTTACCACAGCTGAAGGTAGAAACTATTTTGTTGTAGTCTGTGGAAGGGTGCTCTGATGTCTGTGCTGCTTTTAAGTTTGCATATTCATGGAAGTTAAAAACTGTGGAATAAATTTATTTAAAATTAAAAATAAAAATGTTACTGAAGCTTATTGTAAATTTTAATTTTCAAGCATTCTTTTTATGTAGATGATGTTATCAAGCTGTGAATGTAAGTGGCCAAAAATATGGGAGCAAATTGTGAAAATTCTGGCGCATCTACTCCTTCATTACTTTTTGTAGTCCAAAGGGTTTAGGGAGTTAGCTTGTATAGAGTGTTTACTTGATTTGAAAAAAAAAAAAACCTGTTTGATTCAGCAGTTTTGGAGGACCTCCAATATTACTATAAATTTTGGCCCTTAGAAATGCTAAGATTTTACATTACCGCTCTTCAATTAAGGAGTGTGGTTTTCATACTGTTAAGTGGCTTGTAAGTTTTGGTTTTTTTGACAGCGTGGTACTTGTCATTGTGTGATTGCTAGGAGGCTTGACTGAAGGGGGTCAGAAGCAAAATGTTAGAAATGAAAGCAAAGCTTCAATCAGCATGCAGTACTGGCTTGTCATTACAGTGGTTTGTAATGGTTTATTGTAATTGAAATAGAGCATGTGCTGGCCTGAAGAGTAAGCTAGGGAGACTACATTTAAAATGCTGTGGGAAGGAAAAAGGAGGATTTCGTGATATGGATGAAAAACAAGCAGTCATGTAGCTCTTTAATTGCTCAAATCATGAGCATTTTATTGGAGATTACGAACATATTAAAAATATGCTGTTACCTATAAACATTAATGAAAGCAAGTATTTACACTAGAGATGAAGTTATAACCTCAAAGTGTGATTACTTTATAATAATGTGGTTTCTGCTGTAAAATTTGTTCTATTTCAGACTACATTGGGGAGATCCTAAGATTCAAAAATTATATATTTATGGCTATTTTGAGTTGCAAATAGTGGGTTTTTTTCCAAGCAGAAATGGCAACTTCTCTTTAGGAAAAAAACAAGTAAGTACACTGCACAGTCTGTCAGTTCCTCAAATATTGTAACTGCCTACCTGCATATATCTGTCCTTTTCTCTTGCTAAGGCACTGTTGGTTTGATGAGTAGGGAAACTGTAGTGCAGTGCACTCCTGCCCTGTGCCCAATCTCCCTGCAGCTGTCCATAACACCCGTTCTGTTTCCTTGCTTCTCTGCTGCAGTGTGAGCAGTCCCACCTGATGAGAGAGCACGAGGATGTGCAGGAGCGAACGACGCTGCGCTACGAGGAGCGGATCACAGAGCTGCACAGCATCATTGCTGAGCTCAACAAGAAAATCGATCGGCTGCAGGGAGCAACCATAAGGTACTGCAGCTTCCTGGGAATTCTGGGCCAGGGCAAGACTGGTGCAAGATGTGGTGTGAGTTATGCTCTAATATGATGATGACTTTCAGGCTTGTCATGACGGGTACAGAATAGCTGCCCATAATTAAGGCATGTGTTCTGCAGGGTATCATCCCAAGCACCCAATAAGTGCTGCCTTCTTTCTGGCAAAGCCACACTTTCCAAAACCTGACAAGCACTGCAAAACATGCACCATGACATCTAAACATTCCTTTTTGTAACGTGCCAGTGTACCATATAAGTGATAGCAACAGTGTGTAAAGGAAGATGAAGGTGCTCGACTTGAACCTCTGCTTTTAACTTTATTTTGCAGCCGCCTGTAGATTACCTAAGCAAAATAATTTGTGAGAAAGATACGGTTCAAATAGATATCATTAGGTTTTGCCTCTTCTTGTGCTGGCTTTTTTGACAAAACACAATGGTACAAGTCATGTTGTTGCCCGGTTCTGCAGCAGCAAAGCTTGGGGTATTACACTAGGTTGTTACTGTGTTAAAATAAACTTTATATTTGACTACATGGAAACAGTTTTCCTCACTTTTTACAGTTTATGTTTTTACATATTATTTTCAATGTTGAAAAGTTGGACTAGAGTGCAGAAGGAGCTTCCTAAAGTTTACCTAGTGAAGATGCAATGATATGCCAGAATCTGTGGATTTTCTAGAGAACATTAAGTTAGATTTGATGCATTTGTGGGTAATGTTGATGTGGTGCTCTGGCCATATAGCAAATTTTCAGTTTTCCTTTACCTATTAGTTTCACTTACTTTTTGGTAATTGCTTCATTTCTTTGTTGTGAATACTTCTGCTAGCACAAGACAATGTTGTTAGAATTACTCACCTAATCTTTCATTAATATATTAGAATGGAAAAAGAAATATGTTTAGTGTACCATAAATAAGAGGAAATACAATCACATACATATTTACCATTACTAAAGCAGTGTTAGAATCACATGTTCCTGTTATTTAAGAACGTAAGTACTGTTGCCTATGAGATGATCATAACTCGCAAGGGTCACTGTGAGATTTTTCAGGTATTTTCTGCTGGTAGTAGTTCTCTGAAAAAAATCCCCATGACTCCCTTCTTCATTTACGCTTGATACCTCTGCAGACAAACTTTCCATTTGTCTTTAAAAAGACTAGTTGAAAAGCAAAATCTGAGAAAGCATGAGAACTGCACTGATGTTTTTTCTTCTTGAGTGACAGAAAAACTCTATGACATTTAAGAAGAATATTATATAGAATTCATAAAAATGGTGTGTTTGGAATCCTTGTGGCAAAGTAAATGCCAGGTAGTGTAAAATTATGAAGTACTGGAATCAGATGGATACCTCTGAATGTTTAACCATGTCCATAAATGAGTCAGCTGTGACATGCACAGGAACATGAGGTGTAAGAAACAAGCCTAATGGCATGTACATGTTGCTTTCATGAAAAATGCAGGTTTTCTCTCCCTTTTGGGCAGTTCTGGCCTTTAAAGGCATCAGAACAATACTACTGCAACAGGTGCCACACCATTGTCATGCCACTCCAGTTTAATTCAATCATCTGAGAGCTTGTTTTGCTCAGACAGCTGGAATGCCTCATCTGGTTTTATTTGTTTTGGTTTTATTAGTAAGAACAAAAAATGTTTGTTAAGTTAGTGGCTCTTTTTATTTCCTTTAATGATGGAAATAGCTTATTTTCTTTGGCAGGCCAATAATTTGGTGCCTGGGGAACAGAGGAGAAATATTCCTTCCGAAAATGGAAACTGAAGGGATTCCACAGGGTTTGTTAAGCCAGCTGAAAGAAGGAAAACTGATACCTCCTGGTGTGGCTTTCTGTAAATCCACTCTGAGATCCACATGTGTCAGTCTTGAGGAGCTGTCCGTGCATCCCACAGAGCAAGGGTGGTGCAGTTGCTGTCCTTGCTGGAACAGCACTCCACCCTTGGCTCTAGGGAACTGCTGAGTCCGGGAGCTGCAGCAGAACAGTCCTGAGTGGAGATGTTCTGGGAACACAGCGCTGCTGGGGCCTCAGCAGTTACACTTTCCTCTAAAACAGGAGGATTTTGGTTTTGATTTGTCTCTTTGAAACCTGCAGGTAGTATTGAGGAGAGGCTTTACTTGTGCTGTGACGAAATTTGGGCTGTCTTTCTGGAACCAGAACTTACATTAATTGCATAACAGATTAATGTTTCCCCAATGCTGACACAGTGACTCTCTTTTTCACATACCAGTTTTAGATTGTAAAAATAAACTAACCTGTAGCTTCATGTACCTCTACTCTCTGATATTCGTTGTAGTTCCTAAACACAAAAATATTTTAGAAATAATTAGAAGAAACCAGTGCTTCATGGAGGGTATTTGACTATCCTCTTTAAATTGTATTATATTTATTTGAATGCGAGCAGTGCCCTCAGAATGTCAGACAGAAAGTAAGGAGACACCATGTTTAAATCTGAATAAGGTGCTACAACAGTTTGAGGAGGAGTGTTGGCAGGCTGTATAAGCTAGTTAATATTCTCCATTCTGAGAATTTTTGTCTCTATTTTTTGGTGTGTGTTGGGGGTTTTTTGCTTTTGCACTGTCAGAGTTTAGAAGTGTAATGGCTTTTGCTCATGCAGTTTAGTAATGCCAGCTCTAGAATCATGGAGTGGTTTGGGTAAGAAGGACTTGTAAGACCATCTAGTTCCAACCTCTGCTATGGGCAGGGACACCTTCCACAAAACCAGGTGGCTCAGGGCTCTATCTAGCTTGGCTAGGAATGCTTTCAGGAATGGGCAGCCACAGCTTTCCTGGGAGAAAGCTTAACTCACATGTCAATGCATGTGTCACTTCCCAGGTCTGTCTGATATGCTGATACCAGTGGCAGTAATCTTACAGGAATATTTTTAGAAGTTTAGAGGATTTTTCTAGGTTTGCTAGCCATTTCTTGGGTCCATGTGTGTGGCCTCATGAATTTTTAGCTGCAGGTCTTGCTCTGCATTCTTCCAGCATTCCTTGAGGAAAATGAGTTCACTATGCTTGGGGGGAGCAAGCCAGCATTCATCTGCAATTGAATCATCTCCCTACTGCTGATGCTCCAGACAGCCTAGCTGGTTTGGAATCCGCCTTCCAGAAAGAGGTATTAAGGTGAAAAAAGTGTGTTCCAGCACTCAGATACTCAGGTGCAAGTAGGCGAGCCTCCGTTGCCAAACATCTCTGTCCTTTGACAAGGTGCATGCAATTTTATCTCAAAGTGTACAGCCTAGAAGATGGGAAAACCAGTCAAATGGATCTTCCCAGAGTCATATTGTAAATACTTGGATATAAAGGATGCACCCAGTTACTCTGAAAGATGAAAAGGATTTAGAAATTATACAGTAGAGTACTAAAATGTAATAATGTCTACATTTAAGGTGAAAATTTCTGACTTCAGAAGTTTTTCATATAGCCTTAGATTCATTCAAACTTGACTTTTTTTTCCTTAATAATTTCTTTGACTGTCAAAATCAGCTGTAACTTCAGTGTGTGACTGACAGTTTTTCTTAGATGTCAAATTGAGGTTCAAGAAAAGGTAAAGAGAGATGTCTAATTGCTTTTAGTTCTAAACCAGTGGCTGTTTGGGTAGATCTCTAACTCTAAAAATAGCGAGCAAGTGTAACAATACCAGACAGAAATATACTCTGTTCAATGTTGGTGCCTGCTAAGAATTACTTGAAATAGTTGTCAAGAAGCTTATTATTAGTGTAAAATAATTTGTTCAGACTTACAATTTTTATTCTGAGATAATTTAGAAAGTGTTGGAAGTTAATGGAAAAGAGGGGTAGTGTGAGAAACAACTGCTCACTTTGAAAATTTAAAAAGGTTTATTTAACCTTGAAAAAAAATACAGCTAAGGACTACATAAGGAAAAATTCACAGTGCTGGGAGTTGCCCTCGTGGATACCATGTGGCTAGTTCATCTTCAAGATGGATGCTCAGTCTTTTAAATCCCGGGGGGTTGCATCAGCCAGCCCTGGCCTCTCCCAAAGTCTGTCAGTCAGCTCTTCTTTGCCATTTATCGGTGGAGACTGCTTGCTTGTAAATTGATTGGAGATCAGGTGTTGCCATCCCGCAGCCGTTAATCACCAAGCTTTTCCATTCCCAACTGCCCCATGCAAGGGATACATGTGCACCCCTTGTTTTTACCTATCCTTAACAACCCAGGCTGTCTGATGGCAACAATTCAGGAGGAGAAAAGGGAACTAATTATGGGGAGAACAGAGGAGATCTAAACTACAATAACATAACTATACATTACTAAAGCTTTTCTTAATACTCAAACAATAGTAATTTCTTAATTGCGAGAGCCAGTCATCTCATTATCCATCTATAACAGTAGCAAAGAGACTACAGCTTCACAAGAAATAGCACACAGCGCTTACAGTCACATTTACACAGTGATCTGGAGGTCTAATTCTGGCTTCTAAATATGTGCTAGGTGGAACCATTTCAAAGGGCAATGTGGGTGTAATAATGTTGGCTTCAGTGCACAGTGCCCAGCTCCACCTGCCCTCAGCGATTAATTTCTGTGCTGTCTCAAGCGTGTCACAATTTGTTCACAATGAACTAGTTCAGAGGGACTAAATGAACTAGTTTAGAGGGACTAGTCAATCTTCGTGCTCATACACCTGTAGTGTTTTCTATTGGAGGGTCTTAGAGGGTTTTAAAAATAGTTTTTTTAAGTAAAATGATTGTTCAAAAACTGCTGGTATCTGTAGTACAAACTATAGACTGTTTGCTTCTATGAAGAAAACATGCACCTTGCCAGTGTTCTGTGGTGTGAAAGGATGCTGAAAAATGTGCAATTTTGCTCACTGTTGGAACAAGTTTTTCTGAGTGTCTGTGCAGCACTCTGGTCCTTGGTTGCACCTAGTAGTGAAGAAAGCAATTGGTGCAGAAGTAACTGAAAACCACAGACTGTTTTCTCTAATCCTCCCATCCTCTGTGTTTAGAATGGCTTGATCTGGTCTTAATTGCCTCCAGCTTACCATGACATTCCAGCAAGTGGGACCATCAGGGCCCATAACAGAACAAATGCCTGCTTTTTACAACCAAGCTGTTGCTGATGGCAGCAATAAGGAAGTTGTAATGCCTCCAGTGGTGTGGCTGGAGTCCAATGGCTGGTCCTTGTCAGCTGTCGAGCACCTTGCATTTCCAGTGCCACTGGAGGACTCTTTCCTCTGTTTTGGAGAAAAGAAAGTCTCAAACAGCATGTTGTGTTACTGCCAGCATCAGTTTTAATGGCAGAATTTATATTTGTGATGTATCACTGCCCTTGAATTCCCCCTTATTGCCCTCAGTCTGTTTTCAGTCTGTTCTCTGGTGGTGGAGCAGTGATTGACCTTGCTGCCACATTATCAGAAATAGATTTCTGATCTTTCTGGTCAGCTTTTAAAAGCATTAGTTCATTTAGAAACTGACTTCTGGCTTGAGTCATCAGAAGGGTGAGAGTCCTGCTGCATGATGTACTTTTCACTGTCCCAAGATCCTGAGGGGCACTTAAACTGAAAAACCCAGTGCTATTACTAGCTAGATGAGGCTGTTGTATTTTAAACAGAAAAAATCTGTGCAAGATCCCAAAGAAGAGTGGTGAGAAATTATTTTTATTATGTGTGCAGTTGCTTTAAGGCTAGAAATTTTTATCCATTTGAGAGGTAATTCGGGTTTTAAAAATATAAGACTAATTGTTTCATGAAAAATGAAACAAAACCAGTTACCTTCAGAGGAAGAATTACAACTGTTTGAGTGCTTGGTAATTGTTTTGTCTAAAACTAATTACTAGTGGCTTTTTTTGTAGCTAATAACAAACTGGTTCATGGAACATTAAATGACGCGTATTTGTCTTCATTACACTGTTTTAACTCCTGCTATTCACGACTAGGTTCTATCACTCTCTTAAACACGTGTTTCCTGGTACTTCCAGGACTATTCTTTGATGTAAATCTCGGTGTTTACCAGCTCACCTGCAATTTGTTTAGTAATTGTAGCCACTAAGTGCTTCTGCTAAAGTCTCACTTTCTTTGCCGTGAAGCAAATGTAAGGGCTAAAAGAACATGGTAGAAATTGCATCTCACTACCTTGGGAAACCCTGCTTGGCAAGCAAGCTAGAAGTCCTTTTTTGGATTTTATTGAGGTACTTAAGTTCTCACCTCTGCAGCTCTGATATCAGACTTTACTTCTGTCATTGATACCTGCATGTATTGGCCATCTTGTCTGTTGTTTTGCCTGACAAATCGAGACACACCTCCAGACTGAATCCTGCAAGAAACACTCATCACCATGTAGCACACACACAACAGACCTAACATTATAGATACCCCTCCCAGATGCAGATCCCCAGATAGGTCTTTGCTGTTTCTCATTGTTTCCAAAGCCAGACAGTTCTATTCTCACACTTTTCTGCTGAATCTGCAGCAAAATTAATCTCTGCGTGTGATTTAGTGTGCAATAAAATGATGGCTGTTTCTTTTCTATCAGAGGGGCCCCTGCACCTGGATAAACTGGTGTTTTTCCAATGTTTAAAACAGATACTTTAATGTGAAAACAGTTGCTATGAAAGTTTAAAAAATAATAAATCTGAGTCAAATCAGCAAATGGATCAAAAGAAAAAATGTTTACAAATGTTCTCAAGCAAAGCTATTATTCATTTACTTATCTTCTTTCCCAGTGCTTTGAACTCTTTGTGTGGAGATGGGAGAGAAAAGCCCTAATTTTTTAAGCTCATTAGCTTCAGCTAAAGTATTTTGTGTCCTCAATTATTTTAGTTGAACCAGCTTGACAAATAAACTAGGTAATTGAGTATTTTTTTTTCCAGCAGCTCAGTGCAATGCTCACTTATCTGTTGCCCTCTCTTTTGGGAAGAGAAAATAAAAAAGCAACCTGTCTCCAAAAGCATTTTGATTCACATATGCAGGTGCCTGCATGTGCATGATTACTTTGCACATGAGGTGGTGACATCGTTGGACTGAGAAAGAGACCAAAACCAGCTACTTCTAATCCACTTTGGGATCAAGGCCACTTGTGCTGATTTGTGTAAATTATCAGCTGGGGAGTTACTTCAGAGCAGTCTATGTCCTTGCACACATCCTTGGTAGCACTCAGTTCCACCCATTGCTTTTTTCTCCAGTGGCCAGGAGAAATAATGAAGTTAGGAATAAAGAAATGGAAAGCAGGCACCAACTGCTGCAAGTGGGTGTTACAAGCATGGCACAGTGGCTTTGCAGTGAAGAGTTTAAAGTCATCTCTACTGACTGGGCAGAACACTTGTGTGAATTGGATCCTGTGGCTCAGCTTGTGGGTCTGAAATGACTGTCACGACGATGCACTTTTCCTCAGAGAATTTAATTTTTCCTTTTGCTCTCTCTGCCAGGGAGGAGGATGAGTACTCAGAGCTGCGGTCAGAGCTGAGCCAGAGCCAGCAGGAGGTTAATGAAGACTCACGCAGCATGGACCAGAACTCTGTCTCAGTGCCAGAGAACCAGTCCACCATGGTCACTGCAGATGTGGGTGAGTTGTGTTCTTAGCAGAAGTGATGACTTCCCACAGCAGAAAGGTATCATAGCTTTTGAAATGCAAATCAAGCATTTGATGAGGAAATGAATTAATGTAGGATGTGTTAATCACAATTGATGATGAGCCTCTACATGACTGTGAACTTAGATGCAAAGTAATCTTTGTGCCTTGATTGTAGAATTTTAGAATCATTGCATTTTGAAAAAATCTGTGACATCGAGTCCAACTATCAACCCAGCATCAACACCATGTTCACCATTAAATTTATTGTCCTCAAGTGCCATACCCACATAGTTTTTGAGCACTTTCAGGCATGGTGACTCCACGCACCCCCTAGACAGTCTATTCCAATGCTTCACAACCCTGTCCATGAACACGTTTTTCCTGATATCCAATCTAAACCTCCCCTGGTGCAGCTTGGGGCTGTTTGCTCTGGTCTGGTCACTTGTTGCCTGGGAAAAGAGTCTGACTCTCACCTGACTGCACCCTTCTCTCAGTTGCAGAGAGCAGTAAGGTCCCCCCTGAGCCTCCCTTTCCCCAGAAGCAGACTTTCTAGCAGAATTCTGGTGTAATCCTCGCTATGACAGATTTCCAGAATTCTCTTCAGTATTCTGTTCCTGTTTCCTATACTATATTGTTTACATGTGCAAGACCTGCAACAGCATATTTGTATTTTCACATCTACAATTTCTACAAGCATTGATACAACAGTATTAATAATAATGTGACTGTGAAGTGTCTGATCTAGGAATTAAAAATATTTAATAGAGGTTTTTAAAGTTATGTTAAAACATTATGTTTAACATTAAAAAAGTTAATGTTTTACTTTGAAAAGCTAGTGCTTACTGTTAAGTTCCTATTTGAACAGATTCTGAGGATTTTTTCAGCCTTAATTTTCTTCTTACCAAGGAAAAAAAAAAGAAACTTAATCACTTTTCAGGGTTTATTTTGTCTTCATGAAGTGAAGCTGAACCAGGCTTTGTGAATATAAACAGCAAGTTGTATAAGTTTGTTATAACAATGAAAAACATGGCAGTAGAATGACATACAATGTAGATACCTAGAATATAATGGGGGTGATGTTTCTGTCTCAAAAACCAACAGACAGATAGCTCTGGAGCCAGCCAAGGATTGTTGGTAATAATACTCTGGGAAGGAACAGGATGTGACTGGAGAAGGGAGCCGTGTGGAGGTACAGGCACCACTCTTTAGAGACAAATGTCCTTCTTCAGCTCCAGGACATGAACACAGCAAAGCACACAGCAAGTGCAGGGATGTAGCTGAGAAGGGGGCATGTGCTGTAGAGAGGAATCCAGGTCACTTAAGACCCCAGAAGCCCTCACAGCCATTTCTAGAAAGGTTTGAAAGAACAGATTGCCCATGATAACTAATTTGCATAGAAAGGGAGAACCTTATCTCCAGGGCAGGAAAAACTTAACTATAAGCAGGTCCACAAAGTCCAGGGTGCTTGCTTTACATGTGCAACCCAGCACTCTGAACGGCTGAATCATGCCAGAGCCAAGACTGGTGATCTTCTCTTTTTTCTTCTCTCTTCTTCTCTCTTCTTCTCTCTTCTTCTCCCTTCTTCTTCCTTCTTCTTCCTTCTTCTCCCTTCTTCTCCCTTCTTCTCCCTTCTTCTCTCTCCTTCTCTCTCCTTCTCTCTCCTTCTCTCTCCTTCTCTCTCCTCTCTCCTTCTCTCTCCTTCTTGCTCCTTCTCTTCTTCTCTTACCATCTGCTCTTTCTCTCTCTTCCCTTTCCCACATCATCCAAAAACCACTGCCATGTGCTTGTATAATAGGTCAGGGCCTAACCTGACCCAGTTTCCATGCCAGGTGTGTATTTGTGAGTTTTTGTGGACCCTGTGACTTTCATCATTCCTTCGACCACAAGCATCTGCAAATCTTGGGTGCTGCCTTTCCCTGAAGGGTAGGCTCACAGACAACAATGGACAAAGTAAGAACATTATGTCTAGGGATTCCAGCATTTCTTCCATATTTTCCTTCTATCCATAGACTCTGTCTTTTTTGGATGTTGTTTCCATATTCCTGTGAAAATAAATTGCACACACACATACAGATACAGGAATATGTATGATTTTAAATCCTTCTAGATATACGTATATAAGGATAAATAATCATGCTCTAATAACCCGTGTGCATGACCTGCTTACTGCCCTGATAGAGCGACTGCCCTAATCAGTGACTTAGTAAAACCAGTAGTGCCTCATGACACTCGGGTGCATGTGGATCTGCTGCTCTGTTCTACAGGCAATAAAACACCTAGAGGCAGAACTGTGAATGCTCTCCAGTATATCTTGCAGAGCTTGTGATTTGGCTGTGCTGGTTTTCTGTCAGAAATGGGGTTCTCACACTGTAAAATACTTATTTTATGGGGGAAGTGTCATCATCAGAACAAATCCCAGCAGACAAGGTCTTGTGATGGTTGTTTAAATGTACAAGATATTTATTACAGAAGATGTTATGGAAAAAAGCAAATTCAAGCAAACAAAACACAAGGTTTTTACAAGTAAGCATCCTGCTTGCTATATCCTGCTTGTGAGTGAGTGATGGTATTATGAAGGGCTTTTTTGGTATTACTATAACACACGGGTGATTGCTAACTAGGAATTAGTGAATGACTTCCCAGAAAAAACTTCTGTATGTTGCACATTCAAATTTTTCATGCAGTGCTATAACATCATTCTAAACTCTTCTTTTTGGTCAGGAGTAGGTTTGTATTTATGAGTGTTAGGCTGTGGAGTTAGGTTAATGATAATGAGTTTGCAGTTTTTTACTTTCTGTTCCTCCTATTCCTACATCCAGCAGCTCTCAATCCTCCCTTGCACAGGGAGGTTTCAAGACAGTCTGCAATAATCTGGTGACTCATGTCTGTTAAAATTCGGACCCAGTTCAATGCCACACTGGATCTTTAGTGTCCTGCAAGATCCACAGCTATGAGACTACCACAAAGGTCTAACCATGTGAAGCGCTTGCAGCAGCAGTACAGGAATCACAACCTCCACCAAGAATGCCTGCTGCTGTTTTTAGTGGGATGGGGGAACTGCAGGTGTGCTGCTGCCTCGTAGTGCCCCCCTTTTTGTGCTGTGCTGTGGGTAGCTACTGCAGACTCTGATCTAGCCAGCCAGAAATACTGACTGGTACATCCAGGAGACAGCACAAGGGTGAATTCTGCCACAGGTCTACCTTAGGATCTGCCACTGTCCATCACCAGAGATGAACCTAAGAGAAACAAAAATAATTTATGGAGTGAGCTAGCAAGGTACAAAGACCCACTTGTTTTCACATAAGTGGAGGATTCTACGGCAGTAGGCACTAGAAGAGATTTGCCTGAAGACAGGAAAGGAAGTAATTCTCTGTGATACTTTAAAATAGCATTGTTATCTAAGGTGGTAATATGGTTGTAGTATGAAACATAAACTGTGGTGTTATGATCCATGAATATTCAGCTGTTTTATTTGAAGGCGTAGCTGTTAAAATAAAACATAGGCTCTAAGGTGGTTGGTAGGGATCATTTCTGTAAACACCAGGATTTTTTAAAATCAGGCAATACCTAAGTGCAACCACAAAAATTCCTCTGAAAAACATCAAGTCATAACATCCCTGAATGTACCAGACAGAAGAATCTTGTGTTTACAGAGATGAACGTATGACTTCAATAAAATCAGGATAATAGACCTTGAATGGCCAAAAGAACAACTGAAAAAAAAATGTCACAGAATCTAAGCATGTAATATCTTGAAATGTTCTTCAGAAAAGAGGGAGTTTTGAAGAAAGAATGGACACTTCAGATAATCCGTGGGGTGAAGCAGTCACGTGTTGTTTGTCAGATGAGAGGTAGCTCATGATTTCAGTTGATGTGATTATGGTATTTAAGCCTATCAGTTGTCGAGGAAAAAGTGGCAGAGTGCAAGGACATTCTCTGAACAGTATCAGTCCTGGCTGTTCTGCAGCAGACACTTCCTGAATTAAGAGTTTGTTTTTTCACTGAGTGACTAATTGTTGTGATGTTTGTTTTGTTTTGTCTTGCTTTCTTTTAGATAACTGTAGTGACTTGAATTCAGAACTGCAGAGAGTGCTGACAGGTCTGGAAAATGTTGTCTGTGGGAGGAAGAAAAGCAGCTGCAGTTTATCGGTGGCAGAAGTGGACAGGCACATTGAACAACTCACTACTGCCAGTGAACATTGTGATTTAGCTATTAAGGTAATGGTAACATTAGGCTCTAAAATGCAGCATGTTCATTGCCTGAGACACCTGATCACTTTTGTAATAATCATAATCGCACTTTGCTTCCAAAGATGTTAAAAGTACTTCACAGGAGTGAACTCGAGTTCACAGTGTAAGTAATGTTTGTAAGTAGTAACACACCTGTTCTACACCTCCCAAGGTCCAGGAGGAGCTACTTTGGACCTCAAATCAGAAATGTATTTGTCCTATGCTCATTTCAAAGATAAGAGAAATGAGGATACTCAACAGTTAATTTACTTTCTTAAGCAGTTTTGCTTATTCAGCAAACAAGCTGTCACCTGCCCAAGGTCCTACAGGTAATCATTGACCAGTGACTGAAAACACACTGTGTATGTTTGTGGTTGGTTAAGTTGTGATTGGCTGGCTTAAAATATAAAGCTGTGCTGATTCCAGCCAATACTGGGCTAATTTTTGCAATAGCCAGGAGGGAGCATGGCCATGTTATCCTATATCCTTCATTTTCCAGGAAAAGGGGGAAAGGGGTCTCTTCCTGGTCATGTATTCTTGAGGGTGAGAGCTCATGTGCAAACTGCCCATTTCTTGTACAGTCCCTTATCAGTGTATTTGCTCTTACTGTTAATTTTCTTACCTCATTGCTGTTTCCAGTAAATAGTTCTTATCTCAACCCTTGATCTTTGCCTTTTGTGCCTCTGATGTCCCTTTCTATCCCTCCACTGGAGTCTGGGAAATAGGTGAACAGGGCTGTAGTTTGGAGTTGTTTCAGTGGGAACACTAAATTGGGGAACACCATTCCCCAGAGCGCAGCAAAAGGTAATTTAACACTGGGCATTGGTTGTGCATTAGTTCAAATGAGATAAATCAGTCTCAGGAAAAATTAAGTCAAGTGATAGCTGTATGTTGTGAATTTAACCAAACAAGGACATGGATGTTTGCTGGCACATGTAACAAAAGGCACTGCAGTTCAGAACCTGAAAGCAAGAGAGCCACAGAGAATCTTCCTATACACCGGGGAAGACATGAACAAGCTTTTTGTGTCAGGTGGAAAGGTGTCAGTGACTCATTTATACAAGAAAAATTGTACTGACAGTTTGGTCTTGCAGTGAAGAAGTCTCTGACCATTCTAGATGGCTTTGACAACCCTTTGTAGTACTGCTGGGAAAAGTTCCTTCTCTCCCTGGTGGTGCCTGAGGAATATAACAAAATATAAAGCAATTAATGTTGAGTAATAATTTGAAGAATGTGTGTATGTTTGACTTCTGGTCTCTTGGGATCAGTATTAAAGCAGTTTATTTGAGTGTCTCAGAGGATTAGGATCAGTACTTTGAATGTTGCCAAGTACTTTTTGGAGTTTTGGGATGAACTGTTTTCAGAGGTCACTATTTACCAAAAGAGAGACTGTGGATTCTGGGAAATAGGTAGAGATCAGCCTGTGTGAGGCCCACAGAGGTATCTGAAGTGAGATGTGTTTAACAAAGCAAAACCCACACATAAAAGCCCCTCTCCACCATTGCACCCCTGGCTGCAGGTCATTTCTGCTTTCCTGTTTCCTCAGAGAAAAAAATTGAGAGAATTTTTAAGTGAGTGGAATTGTGAATGGAAACCTGAAGTGTTCTGACTACCTTTTGCCTTGGCTATTGGCTTTTTTCTTCACCAACAGACTAATGCATTTAAATGTTTTAAATCTTTTAGCTTTGGTGGTTAAATTTCACTGGGTTCCTTTTATTGCAGTTGCTGCTGAATTACTTTTTGCTTCTTTTATGCAAACTATGTCACCCTAGATGTCTCAATTGTTTCTGCCCCACAGAAACTGAAAAGACCTTGAAATTAAATTTATCAGATTGTCTTATTCACTTATCAGGTACAAAAGCATACTTTAAGGAAAGAATTTAAGAAAATTTCCACAGAATAGTCTGGTTAATGCTTTGTTTATTTTGGAGTTCACATCAGTAACAGATACCTAACCACTAAAATTTTGCTGATTGAAAAAGCTGTAAATATTTCCAAGGATGAAACATTTAGAATGTGAGAACAGCTGTACTGTGTTGGACCAAAAGTCCATATGGACTACCTAGTGGCCGATGCTAATGGAAAGACATTAAAAATTACATGCATAGTATGTTGTTCTCCTTCCTTCAGAGATGCTTCCAGCAAAGTGGGTCTGTAGGAACTTGAACCAAAGATAATGTCTTTGTGTTTAATTGTAATGGATGAAATTTTCTTCTTTCTTTCTATCTATCTACTGTGTTTTTGGACCTGTCTAAATTCTTGGCCTCCATAAATTCTGTTAGGAATAAATTCTGCCATTGAGTTACACCATGGGAAGAAGTACTGCTTTAATGTCTTTTAAACCTGATACTTGCTGATTTAATCTGATATCTCATCTGTAACACAACACTTCTTGTAAAGAAAATAAGGCAGAGAGCACTGATGGCAGTGGCAGCAACAAGACTGGAATTACCATGATATGACATCCTGCTGCCCTGTGCTCAGAACATGACATTGTAATTCAATCCCATACTCCGTGAAATTATACCTGAATTGTCTGCTGTGCAGCAACACACCAGATAAAACTGCTCTGTAATGCTGCTTTGAAGAAAACTAATCAGCATTATTTTACATAGCTATATCTGTGTGGAGTGTTTATGTTTTATTTTCCGTGGAGGACAGTTGGTAGCATATTGGACACCAGAGAGATGTAGTGATCTAGGAAGGGGAGGGATTGGGAAAATAGCAACATTGGAGCATGGGGAGTGGGGAGGAAGGAGTCAGCAGCAGAGCTACACATTAGAGAGGTGAGAAAACAGCAGGGGAACTGCGAGGGTGGGAGGGTGGTGTGGGGTAAGAAGGGAGAGGACAAAACAGCAACAAAGAGGCACTGTTTAAATAGAGCTGGCATCATCAAAAGAGGATGCTCCTGCCATTACAGAGCTTCTCTTTACATTGTGAGATTAACCACCCTGTCCTTACTCAGATCTTGAACTCATCCTCATGCTGTGTTGAAATAATTTACCTGGTTATAATTTGAGACCTATGGGTCCAAGTGAAGCTAATACAAGGGAGACTTGCAGCTTCTTTCACCTCACAGGGATGTTGCAAGCCTTTGCTTTTTCAGAAAAGTAATTTCAATTTCCTGTAAGCAGAATTACAGTGTAGATACTCTGACACTCTGTCAATAGAGTTTCATAATTGTGGCTCTAAAATGTATTGCACTTTTATGTAAGAGAGACATGAAATACAATTCAAAAGGATAAACTGAAGAAATAATAAAATTTCATTGATACTTCAAAGTCAGACAATGCTGAAAACACTGGTAAGATTTATTGCAGGGAGAAAAAAGTGTCTCCAGCTAGGCTTATTATTTTCAGCTGTAGTCTAGTTGGCTCTTTTGGTCCCTCCCAGTTTAAAGAAGTAAACAAAGCAGTAAATATTCAGTAATATATAGAATCATAGATTCCTGGGATATGCTGAATTGGAAGGGACAGATCTGGATATAAATGTTCTTTTGAATTAAGCAACTAAATAGAATGTTGTTAACCTTGGTGCATCAGTTATCTTCCATATTAGATGTAAAAGTACAGGCTTTAGCTATAACTTTTTTTTGGATTAGCCAATTAAATGAAACTTTCTGCATTACCAGTGATGTCATATATTCTTTTATTTTCCATGTTTCTTCCCATCATTTCAATGCACACTGTTTTCAGGGAGATTAAAAGCTTATGGACAACATTTGGAGTGGTTTTGCTGGTTGCAGATATCTTCCATAGTTAGACATGGAGCTCAGGCACAGTGTACACTGTTATGCTGTGTTTCAGCATGTTAGTGGCCAGCCTGACAGTCAGTTCAGTCATGGCGGTGTTCCCTTGCTTTTGGTGGGTGCTCGTAGTTCAGTTTTGCCCACTTGAAGTTCGTGAAATGTCCCTTGAACTGAGCAGTGTCTACACAGCTCTGAGCACAGAGGTGGGACAGGAAGTGCTGGATACCATTGTGTCCCACAGAAACCCAGGTTTTTTTAGATACTAGAAAGGCTGTAACATCCCCTGTAAGACTAGTCAAGGCCAGAGTTCTTCCTTTCATTTCGCTGTCACCTCAAGGAAAGAACATACTCAGGGACATGGGAACTAAGAACCCTCTTTTAATCCTCTCCCAGTCTTTTTATTGCCCTTTTGTGGCATTGGTCTAGCAATAAATAAGGCCCCATGCCATGCACATTCACTGACTACTCATTTCTGCCTGTTACTCAGCAGGGAAACAATAAGTACAGCACTCACCCATGACAAGGAGTTATTGATTTGTTCTAAAATATTCTGAGATTAAACTACCAGGATTGCTGTCATTCACAGGTGACATGTTTTATTTGCATGTATTTGTCTGCTTTGGTGTTTGTCAGTATGAAATGTTTTGATGAAATGGTCAAACTGTCAAAGAAAATAAGTAATAATTTGGTTTGATTTTACTTAGCAAACAAAAGAAGCAAACTAATGGTGTTGAGAGGCTGGGGGTGTATATATGAGTGTGTAGAGTTGCCTGTTAACACTTAATCTGCTCATTAATCCTGTTCAGTTGTCTTTGGCCCTTTCTGTTTGTTAATGACTGTGTTTTTGCAGACTGTGGAGGAGATTGAGGGAGTGCTGGGACGTGACCTTTATCCAAACCTTTCTGAGGAGAGGTCTCGGTGGGAGAAGGAGCTGGCTGGCCTGCGGGAAGAGAATGAGAGCCTCACAGCCATGTTGTGCAGCAAAGAGGAGGAGCTCAACAGGACCAAGGCCACCATGAATGCTGTCCGTGAGGAGAGAGACAGGCTGCGTAGAAGGGTAAGGCTGCTGTACAGATGACGCTTTCTTCTTCTTCCAGCCTGTGTGGTTTTGTCACCAGAACAGGCCTATCTTTAATCTCACTTCCTGTGCTCGTTGTAGGGCTTTTTGCTTTCAAAGCTTGGCTGTACAAATGACGAAACTAGGACAGAACTGAACATAATTGAAAAAGAGTTTGTGAAAAACAGCCTGATTTCAGAAATCAGAAAAACTGATAACCATCTTAAAGGAAGCATACGTAACTCTGATATAGAGAAAGCAGATGTTCATCTAGTGAATTTTCCTGTGAGGCTATTTTTTCCTGTAAACAACAAATATTTCTTTGTTTTTGATGGGAATTCAATTTGTGATTAGGAGAAACAAAAAGAGCAGGACTCCTGTCAGTGGGCAGTAATTCTCATACTGAACAATGAGTAGTTCCAGCCATGTCCTGCTTCCCTGTCTACATTTTATGATGCTTTAGGGTCAGATAAAGGCTTTGTGCTTTGTGTGGCATCCAAAGTGAGAAAAAAAAAGGGGGGGGAAAGATTCTTCACAAAAAATATGAAAGATCCAAGAGAATGTGACCTCAACCTCAGTTACTTTTAAAATTTGTTAACTTTGTACCTGGTAAATTTGCAGAGTTTTGTTTAGATAGAAGTTTTTTTATTTTTAAAACAGGCAGTTTCAAGTTTGTGTTCAGTCTAAGTGACAATTCAGACCACCATATCATGGTAAACTATTGCAAGTATTACTCTTTACCCGTTGCCACCAGATTAGCTTTTTTTGCTGTTCTAAACTAACATTGCTCTGCAGTGACTGTGCCATTATAGCATGAGCCTACATCGTGTGAGATTTGCAATCTTGAGGTATGAAGACTCAAATTACCTTTTCAAAACTCCCTGTCCTCTCCTAACGCTAAAAAGGCAGGTGTGATGAGGCAATAGTAATCTCAAATCCTATAAAGCAAGATCACTTCAACTTTTCCATTGTAAATTTTTGTCTTATTATATACCATGGGTTGTTTTCAGTCCTGAAATTTTTGAACTGATAATGACATTTTTTTTTTACTGGAGGCAGTACTACCCCTTGAGCTACTACAGAAGTCACATTTATGGACTGGCTGGGTTCTTGCCAAACTGAGGAGGTGGACATCAGCGCAAGCAGGCAGAGAGTTGAAGTGTGTGCTTGAGAAATTTGCTTAACAAATGCAATTATTGACACTCCAGGTGACACAGATCAATACTGAGATATCAAACAAGAGAAAGATAGGTGGCCTTGAGTACACAAAAAGATTCCTATTTTGAGAAGTACAGCATGCAAGTTAAAGGGCTTAAAAGAATGGTAACAAGAATTAATGCTGACATCTAGGAGCTCCTCAGTTGAGAAACAGAAAAGGGGAAGGAATTGGTGTTGTACTCTTAGGGATCAGCATGGCTGAGCCATAGTAGCAAATTGAGTCTTATGAGGTACCAGAGAAGTTATTTTCAGTAGGGCTTGGAAAAACTGTATAAAAAGTGGTGAGATCTGATCTGGAATGTTATATGTCATTTTTATCTCTTAAAAGTGCAGTTTAAATTGGCAAAAAATTATGTAGACAATGGTCAAAGAAATGATTGTTGTCTGTAGAGTAGGGACTTGTCCTGTTCAGCATGGTAAAACAAATTCTTAATTTGTTTTCTCTTTACAAATGCTAGAGAAAGAAAATAAAAATGGGAGCGACAGCTCTCTAAACTCAGGGACAAAACTGGAGCAAGAACAGAATAACACAAAACACTTGTGGCTGTATGAGGCCAGAAGCTGGACTGTGTGGTGTCCAAGACACAGGAAGATTGTGGTTCTGAAGAAACAGTAAGGAGTGCTACTTTCTAAATGGAACTTTAAAATATTAAAGTTATCTTTGTATAATGAAATGCATGGCTATGCAAGGATACCTGTTAAAACCAGGATCATTACATCAGGATTGTATCCAAAGGAAAGCAGAAAAAGCCAAGCTAACACAGCTGCATTAATTCTAGAGCCAGCCTTAGCATCTTTTCACAATTCTGCTATGTTTTGTCTGGCTGCCAGCAGTTCCAGTTCTCTATTATGGAAGTATCTCTGATGGAAGCAGAATTAAGGTCATCAGCTTGTTTCAGTTGTTTGTAACTACAGAGGACTTTACTGAAATCTGGTAATTAATATCATCCTTATCATGCAGGACAACTGATTTACTACCCCCACCAGAGAAGTTAATTTGTGACATATGACCCTGTCTGCATACTATGTAATTGTTGCACTGGAGACCATATTTGCATTTATAATGTAGCTTCATGTCCATAGTGGCAACAAAAAAATGTTTTGTTTGACCTATGAAATATTTTCTATGTGCCACCTGAACTCAAAAGTCACTTCAAATTATTTCCCTGGAGAGTGGGAAAGGAGATCCAACTAAAATTTAGTTATTGCCCTTCTCAAATTAAATTGGGTGAAGTGAACAAGCTTGAAGTTGACCAGATCAATAGGTCTGTTCCTTCAGACCAATGCGTGCAATCAAGCAGAGTGCTTTCAATACATTTTTCTCAGGCTTGTTGGAAATTTAATTTAATTTACTGCGCTCAGTTAACAGATTGAACTGCTCTCTGGAACAGTAGCTAAGAAACAACATATATTCAGAGTTTGTTTCTCACAGGTCATTAGCGAGTGAGGTAATTGCTTACTTCTGTAGGTTGTCTGCAGTGTAACAGCTAATTTCATAATGCAGAGATTTATTTTACCTCTGCATTATTTTGTTGCATTAAAAATAAAATCTATTTAGATCCAGGCTGGTCAGTGCCCTAGAAACTGCTTAAACATAGTTGACCATAATCCTGAATCCAGTAATACAGATAAGATGGTGGGGAACTTCTGTACCAGTCTGTGGGATGGTTATTATTACATGAGAATAAGGCTGTAATCAGGTCAGCACTATTACAACTGCTACACAGAGTAACAGGCTTAAGTAGTAGAAGAAAAAGTAATATTTCTGTTCTTACACAAAAGCCCTTGTGTTCAGCAGGGGATTCAGATGAGCAGCAGTGAAGCAGCATATAAACTCCATCCTGACAGTAAAGTAAAAATTGTGGGTTTTAATTACTGCCCATAAAAGTTGTCAGATAAGTGGTACCTCAGCACAGTCTTAAGGAGTTGTTTGGCATAAAAGGCAGTGGGTGTGGGCAGCATTCAGGCTTCCCTGAGGGTTTTCTGAAGAACTAAGTCTGAAATGAAAAGGCAGTTCCAGCTCTGGAAGTCTGTTAAATCTGTTCTGCATGAGCCATATGTCAACTTGTTCAGTTAATCCCATGCTTCTGGTTGTGAAGGTTTTTCTGTACCTTCTCCAAACTCAGCTGAAATCACCAAACTGACCAGAACAAAACCACTTCATTAGCTGTCTTCAGCTAAGACCCTAATGAAAACATAGTCTGTGGAGTAGTAGAAAATTAGCATTTTATGTGTGATGCCATCAGCTGCCCACATTCCCCACTCCAGAGAACTTTGATTTGAGCAGAGGGCTCTCCTAAAATATGTGGTTCTTGTAAACAGTTGAAACCTACCCATGCCACAGCAGGACTCAGATCCTTGGCATTGCAGGTGTTCTTGGGCCCACATTGTTCTCAGATAACACAAAGCTGGCAGGATCTGCTGGACTCTGTTTTGTAGTCATTCCTGTTGGGATCAGAAGGTATTGTACCAGATTACAGGAGAACACTGATACATTATGGGCCCTTAGAGATTATTATCTGCTTGCACAGCTTAAAGTGACCCTGGAGCTATTCTGTCTCCTTTGTCTGTTGGTGAGCACCAGAAACCTGAGGTATCAGCCCAAAGCTATTTCCATTCTCTGTATCCTTCACTTGCATGGTATTTGCTTATGCAGCAGTATCTCCTCTTGGGTGTCAACAAAGTAGAGTTTTATTTCTGATTCCAAACTTACAAGCAAATATTCAGTGTTTAATTGACCTTATAGATACCAGGAAAGATTTCTTTACCATACTCAGTTGATCCCACAAGACAATACATAGGAACTCAGCAAACTTTGTTTGCTCTGGTGCTCATGATATAGGAAAGGCAGAAAATTATCGGCTGAAAATGATCAACACTAGGACTAAATGAAAGGCAAGGCATTTTTTTTGGCTGGGAAAGACCCTCAGAGCAGCTCAAATTGTTACACTGGTGTTTGATTTGGCATCTTCTCCTCCACAGATCTGCAGAATGCATGAATAAATTAGAAAGTGGGAGAAGTTCACTCCCTGTGGTTTGTTGTACTTCATCTTCCTTCTCTGTTATAACAGGAGAAAGGAAATGAAGCAGCATTAAAATGCTGAGGGGGGAAAGAGCTGCTACTTGAAGGGTTCAAAGGTACTGTATGATGAAACAGGTCACAAGTAGGGTAGAGGGAAAAGAATCACAGGCATGTCCCTCATTTGAAACTGGTATAGAAACAAAAGCAGCAGGTGTCCTTTGAATGTGGAAATCAGTGATAGAAACAGGCAGTTTGTAGCTGTAGTGTTTTATTTGGGATATGTTAATGAATCATGTAGTTGTCACTATGCATGTGCAAAATAAAAAGACTAAAAACATGCTTCTCAGAGTCATGGTTACAAATAATGAGAATATTCCAATGAAATATTTTTCTGTAGCCCATGATGCATTTGAACAAACATGTCTGTGATGCCTGTTAATAGCTTATCAAGTCTTTCATAAATTGAACATTGCTATAGTGTGTCAGCCCCTTTTGTCTTCTACTCCTGCTTTCTTTTTATTTCGTTCTTAAGGTGATCAGAAATTACCTTTAATTTTTCAGTATTTCCTATTCCAATTCTCAGCATTCAAAGGAAAAAAAATTAAAAATGCAGTTCAACAGTTGGTTCAATTGCATAACATCAAATATTAATAAGTGACATTTCGAGTTACTTTTGTTCATATTAATAACTTGAGAACATCTGTTTGCACCCTACCTTTCTTTTGTATCTAGGCTGTCCATTGCTCTGAAACCTAATGGTTCTGATGCCTTGTGTATCACCTAATGCACCTGCTCTTTCCAGGGTTACAGCACTTCTTTACTTCTGTAATTTCTTGGACTTCCTTCAGTCATTTGGAAGATCTTTCCCTATATTTTTTTCTGGATTTCACAGACATTTCCCTGGATTTCTCCTTTTTCCCTTCATTCTCAACTCCTTTTTTTTTTCTGACCACATAGTAAGATCTGCTTGCCAGACAGTTTCCACCTCATTTTAGTGCTTCAGGAGTTTATGGCAATTTTTATACCCTTCTGCATATTTCTGTTTTTAAACTAGTGTGATGCAGGGACTCAAGAAATTTTTCTTTAAATCCTTCCTGGTTATCCCTCTTCCCAAACTCAGATATCCACACTTTCCCTGTCTTAAAATGTAACTTTTTTGGGTTTGTTTCTATACTTGTCTTTACCCATTGCATTTTGCCAATTTTGTCATCAATTTCCTGTAAGATATTCCCTCCCTCTCTCTCCCATTTCCAAGTGTTTATTGTGTCTCATGTGCAGTACTGCAGTTTACCTTCATTCTATGCATTAATCTTCAGAATCATTTGTATTACATCGGTAATGATGCTAAAGACTTGACACAGGGAGTCAGACAATTTTTAATCCTGCTTTTAAAACCAGTCCTTTCCTAACCTGTGCATTCACCAAACTCTGGTTTTGGTTTGGGGTATTTTTTCCCGTCTTTGGTAATTCTTTATTTTTTCTGTAGAATAGCTACCAGTGTGGAAAAGTACTTTCTGAAAAGATGCTGCATACTCCTCTATTTAAAATGCAGGTTTTGGTGACCAGAAATAGTTACCTAATGTGTCTCTGGGCAGTGTGGTAGATGGGCAGCCCAGCTGTGAGATGCTTGCTGAATGTGTGAATTGTGAGATGCGTGATTTTACCAGTCAGACAAACTCACCCTGTTATCCTGCTCAGAATTAGCATCCAGTACTCAGTGTTGCTAAAATTAGTGCAGTTATTTATAGCAGTCAGTTCAGCATGTAATTTCATAAATGAAGGCCTGACTTAGTAAATACACCAAGAATGACAGATAAGCAGGCAGCTACTTTTCGTGGCTGCTTCTATGATACAATATTAAGGCAGTGAGTTGCACAGATTAATAACTGTGCTGTGCTCTGAGTTTTCTTCTAGAAGTGCTTTCCTGAGCAAAGCTTTACCTTACTACACTCTTAGCTGTGATAATTTCTCTTTCTGTTGCCAGTGTTGTTTTACAGATTTGTATGAATAATTAGCTTTGTAATCCTGGCCAATAGTTACTTCACAGTAAGAAAACACAGAATAAAGGAAACCTATGTGCATTAAAGGTTTGTGTGATACAGGACTGGCTTCTGAGAATAGGTGAATATTTTAGCAATTTTTAAGCTGGACATGGAGGCTGTGATTTTATTTTATAAAGAATATATCCAAACAGTCTTCCTATTTGTTTGCTTTTATACAGTGCTGCAACTTCAGCACTTGGAGAATTTAATTTGGAACAGCCTGGGTTGAAAGAAATAGTAATAAATGTCAATTACTTGATGAAGTTTTTGGGTTGCTGGTTTTTTTTTTCCTCAGTGTCAATGCCACAGTACAAATCCTGTCTGCATTGTTTGCTCCACATCTGCAAACAAAAATATGCATGCGTGGTTTATTTCAAGTTTATGCATATCAACAGGCTGAAATTATTGGTTTGCACCAATAGAGCATTTTTTTCCTTAAGGTTTGCACTCTACCCATGTTTGCAGCAATACCCATGTTGAAGCTAAATATGTTTGCATGAACAAAGGATGCCTTAGCTGCAAGTATGTAGAAGACACGAGCTATGGATGTCCACTTCATACATTCTGCTCAGTTAACTTCATGAGATAATTGCATTTATGATACATAATTCTGGGTCAAGCACCCATATAATTTTTCAGCAAGTTACTTTTAACATTGGGGGATTTGATTTGAGGTTTTGTGTACTTTAGTTGTTTGGAATAATTTTGTTCAAGGTGTAGAGCTCCTCCACAACTGAACAGGGAACTCAAAAGTGCAGTGTGACTTCATGTGTTTTTATTATTGCCACCTATGGTGTTTTAAAAATACCATGTTATGTAAAGCACACAGACTGGGTTTTTTTGGTTTTTTGTAATTTGTAATTACCTAAAAATTCTTTTGATACTAAGTGTGCAGGCACTATTCCTTCAGTTTGCATACAACAGAGTGGAGAGAGGCAGGGATACTCTTCAGGAAATAGGAGCAGGCTGTGGAAGATTGTAGGAGGCATGAAATACTGCCTTGATGACTGGAGAGCATTCCAACTTGAACTCTTTCCTCTCTGTAGTGGGTTGAAGCATCTGTTGTACAGAGAACATGACTGCTGCTGCTGCTTCAAGCAGAGATTGATTAACACTGTCCAGATGCACCTACACCTAAGAAAGTCTAAGCTTTGATGCAGCTTTAAATCTGGAGGGTTTTGACTAAGGGATTTCAGCTTTCTTAGTCTTTGTATAAATGTATTTAGTATAAAATCCTACCTTTCTTTAGACAGTATGAACCACAATTGCATTTCATGCTTCATACAAGGGGAGATATCAAATGGGCTGAACTTTACTTGACTGGACTTCTAATAAAATTTCACAAGTTCAGGTTTGTAGAGGGACTGTTCCAACAAAATCACATAGAAACCTGTGTATTTAAGGACAACTGTGTTTAGGGGAATTTCCTCTTTAGATTATTTCCTTCACGTTCTCTCATCTCACACTCTGTTTGAGATCTGTGGGAAAAATGAGCTCTGTCATTTTACCTTGTGTCATAGCTGTTGTGTTAAGCAGACCATTTATTCCTTGTCTGTTAAGAATTATTCCAAGGTAAACACTATAATCTTTAGCACAGCTACAGTTTGGCTCCAGCAGACCTTTCTTTTTTTAACCTTTAAACTGAAAATCTTTTGACATCAGTTCTGCAAGTATTTGGTGTGTTATGAAGACCATGTACTGTTTGCAGGGTATGTTTACAGAGAGCTTTTGCAGACTGTTGGTTGAGTACTTTACTGGTATTTTTTTTGTCTATACATTACTCACTAAATGGTAGTTTTAGTTGACTGTAGTTTCAAAGCATGATTAATGTTTGAATTTCTTTAACCTTTAAATATGACCAAGTCATCATGTGATTTATTTATGTCAAGAGCTTTTTTCAGCACTGGAGTTTTCCATTAACAGGAGGATTATAATTTGATTTGTTTAGCCATCATCGTCTTAGACTGGAGCTTTAGCTTTACCCCAAAGAGAATAATTTCTATACCTACAGTACAGCTGAAACGTTGAGTACTTATTCTACAGTATTCTGCATATTTCCGCATTGCACATATTTTAAAAAACGGATAGCAGTGGGATTTAAAAATAACCTCCACTCATCTGCTCCCCATGTGAAAACATAGCAGCCACCACAGTACAAAAATGTAACTTCTGTACTGAGGCCGGAAGCAGTTAGACTTGGCTAGACAATGAGAAAATCTCCAGACTGTTTAAACCATAAAAGAGGAAAAATCAGAATGTTATGTTTTGTTGCAGGTTCGGGAGCTGCAGACTCGTTTGCAGAGTGTGCAAGCCACGGGCCCGTCCAGCCCGAGCCGCCTGACTCCTGCCAACCGCCCTGTCAACCCCAGCACAGGAGAGCTGAGCACCAGCAGCAGCAGCAATGACATTCCCATCGCCAAGGTGGGGTTTGTGTTTGTGTTTCTCCTGACCTGGAAAAAGCAGGCTTCATTTTGTGCCATGCAAGCATGGGATTAGCTGGGAGATGTTTAGGGGAGTCCTGAGCAGGTCCGTGAACTTGAGCCATGGAGAGGAATTAAACATTATTGATTGTAGTTCTCCCAGTTACAACTCAGGGCTCAGTTCTCTAGCAGTTTGCTTCAGCTTTGCAAGTATAACTAGAGAATAGATGAGGTTTGTGTGATCTTTATGGAGTGTGGGCTGCTGTGTAACCTGTGTAGCATTCTGACTTGCAGATTGCTGAAAGAGTGAAGTTGTCAAAAACAAGATCAGAGTCTTCATCATCTGATAGACCTGTCTTAGGATCAGAAATCAGCAGCATAGGGGTAAGAACTAAGAACTGTGTTCTTGCATGATCCATGTTCCAATAAAAGCATTGTTTTCTAAATAAAATTATTAATGTGGACTATCTGAAAACACTTTAAAAGCTAGTTTGAGCAAAATACATCAATAAAGAATATTTCACCCAGTATTAAGATCTCCTTTTCTGAAAACAAGTGGCTAGAAGTCATTCTCATGAGTGAATTCAAGAGGAAAATTTTGAAGTCAGTTCCACCAAAATGTTTTTCAGGAAGACTCTTCAGTTTCATTTCACAACTTTCAACAGTGTACTGGATTCTGCTTTTGAAATGCCAGTGTAAATCAATAACACTGTTGTTACTGTGTGTTAATATTTCTTTTACTGAAGAACTTGGCTCTAACCCTTTGCTTAGCTCTCAAGAACATAAATAACTTGCATAGTAGGCTTTTTAAATGTATAATGAAATAGTGGACTTCACCCTTGGTTTGTAGAATTTTAGAACAAAATAGCTTCTAAAAGTGGAATCTTGTAAATGTTCTATTCAATGTAAAATTCATAACAAAAACTGAATAATGAATGCATTGAAGTGAGTGCATGCAAGCAAATGCAGTTCTCAGTGCTGAAGTTATCTGGGAGAAATCCAGTGGGTATCTCTTCACAATGATCTATTAACTGCCCTGTACAGGTCTCTAGTTCCGTGGCTGAACATTTGGCACATTCCCTCCAAGACTGCTCAAACATCCAGGAAATCTTCCAGACTCTCTATTCACATGGATCTGCTATCTCTGAAAGCAAAATCCGAGAGTTTGAAGTGGAAACGGAGAGATTAAATAGGTGAGCAAGAAATTTAGATGTGCTCACACATGTTGTCTTCTGTTAGCTTTGTTAGAGTTGACTCTTTTTTTTACCCTTTCTGATAATTTCTTAGTTCAGTTCCAGCTCAGCTGTGACAGCTGCAGATAAACACAGAATGTGCTTGCTGAAGATGAGATTCAGTTGTGTGCTAAGAATTCTTTCCATGACTATGGGTTTGTGCATTAATAGATCAGCACAGCACCTTCCCCTGTCTGCACTCTGGAGCGTCCCTCTGTGTGGCTGACCAAGTAGTCATGGCATCTTTTTTTCATAAGTCACATTATTCCTTGAAATAAGGACTCCCATAACTTCGTCTGCATCATTCTGAAATTAGCTTGCTTTGTTTTATCCTGAAGAAACAGAATAATAGCAATTAAATGTCTCAATAAATGTACTCATGCGTGGTGGTGGGGCATATATACCAGCAAATAGGTTTCTGTCTGCAGAAGAGAGATTGCAGCTTTCTGGTTGCAGTTAAAATACTGCTGGTGTTATCCTTTAGCAAGCTCTATCAAAGCCAGTGTTTCATGTCTTTTTTGGCACATAAAATCAAAACTGTAGATCAGGAGTATGAGAATTGTGTCTCAGCATATCTCTATCCAAATTCTGTCTTCCGTACACTAGTTCAAATTTAGTCTTATCAGTACAATATCTCTTTGTATTTATAGCTCATGTTTTTGTAATGCTGCAAAATGTAATTCTTGTTTTCTTTTTTCTTTCTTTTTTTTCTGTACACTGTACAATTATGCTTTGACAACATGTATCATTATAGAAGATGTCAAGGTGTGGAAAGTGGCAGTTCTAACATCTAGAAAAGTCAGGGCTTTGTTCTGACAAACATATATACTAGCCCTTCTGAGTCTTCTTTGTCAAGAAGTCAGTGATTTTAGAGTCCTGGATGGCATGGATTTCTTCATTATCTACCTGTGCAAGGTTTCAAATTGTTTCTCTCTGGTTTTGGCATATATCCAATTTTTACAGTTAGGTGTAATATATTGATGTATGGTTCAGTTGTCAGCAGAGAGAATAAACAATAACACTGATTCTCTAAATCTTCATCTTCAGGGTTAACCTCATTGAGGAAGGCATTACAGTTAAGCTTCTGTTTGACTTTTGCCAGAACATTTGGAGGTTACATTGCCCCAGCGAAACCTCATTCATAGTTTGGAAGTTGCCTCTCTAATCACAACCCAAACATGACTTCAGATGGAATGGTTACTCTGGATTTTCAGAAGAAAGGAGGCATTTATGCAACTGCATGATCCCTGAACACACCCACAATCACACTAATGAATATGCCATTTAAAACAAGTTGCAAATGTGGCAGCAGAAAGTGAGGAATGAAGGCAGAAAAATTGAGCAAAAGGTTAATATGAAACCATCTTATGCAGTTTTGTGGCTGCAAAACAAGGGTATAGCTTTCTGCTTGCTGCTGCTGCACAGGGTTATGACTACATTTTATGAGGAGGAGAAGAGGATGACCTGAGAGAAATTTCTATCCTCTTGGCTTTTGATAAGATATACAGAACTGATGGATTTTGCCATCTTCATTAAAAAACACTTGTGTAGACTAAGAAATTTTTGTTGTTTCAAAATATGATTATCCTAGAATTTTCAGAACAGTGACTGTAAGCTAAGCTTGAAGGTTGCAAATTGCTTTTTTTTTTGCAGCCGTATCGAGCACCTGAAATCCCAGAACGACTTGCTGACAATAACACTGGAGGAGTGCAAGAGCAATGCAGAGAGGATGAGCATGCTTGTGGGCAAGTACGAGTCTAATGCCACAGCGCTCAGGCTGGCACTGCAGTACAGGTATGTACCTACACAAGGGGCTCAGCCAAGAAGAGGGAGCTGGGGGGAGACTTGGTAGAGGTGTTTAAGAGTGAAGTTGATGGTGTGCCATAGTAATACTGTTAATTTTTTGTTTTCTCCCTGAAAAAGCACCCGTTGGTTAAACTACCTGACAAACTACCCAACTGAAGTTATTCCTACAGTATATTTCAACTATAGTTGACCAGCATCTAACAGGAATGTAGAGGTTTATCTCTTCATTCTTAAATACTGAATTAATGTTTGAATTAGGGATTGTGTGTAGACTGAATCTGTGTTGCTGAATACAGCCTTAAGATACAGGATCTCTGTACCTGTCCCAAGACCACTGGAGGCAGGGAGTGTTATACTCCACATAACTCAGAATGACTTTGTATTGCATTAGTTGGAATTGTAGACTAATGGCTTGTATTTGGTAGTTAGTATCTAAATTTGCATCAAGCTGTTCACAAAAATACAGTGTGACTTAACACCTTCAACTGCAACTAATTTGGGACTGGCAGGTTTGGTCTTGGAACAAATTGTGTGCCTTTTAAAGAATGTATTATTTTACTATCAGCCTTGAGCAAATTGCAATGAAGTGTAAATTGCTAATAGTATATTAATATGTATTTTTAAAAACATTAAAATGCAACGGGGATTGCATGACTCATAAATGTAATTGGAAGCTATTCTGTTGTAAGGGGGAATATCTTACAGCCAGGACAGAGCAAAAAGTATTTTTCTTGCATCTTTTCCACTTGCAACACTTTGTGTAGTATAATTGTATTGTAGAGTATAGAATACTGTAGGTTGTATACTAAGAAGGTCTGGGAAAAGTTTCTCAAAGGGATCTTGACCACCTGTTTAAAACATGCTTCTGGAGCTTGCTTTATTTTGGGTCACTCTTATCTTTTGGCTTGTTACATTACTTGAGGCCAGCCTGTCACTGTTATAAGAATGGGGAGACTGCTGAATGCTCGTGATAGAAGCTATGTGTATAATGTTCTTTAATATCCCTGCTGCTACAAAGGTAGTAGATAATCATGCAGTTAATCAGAAAGCTCTTTTTTTGTTGTTGCTATTGCAGGTATTGTTCTTCTTTAAATTGCAGTTAACATTTTGTGTGGTTTTTGTTTTCCCTTTCAGTGAACAGTGCATAGAAGCATATGAGCTGCTGTTGGCATTGGCAGAAAGTGAGCAGAGTCTCATTCTTGGACAATTCAGAGCTGCAGGTGTTGGCTCTGTTGGTAAGATGTCAATGAACCACTTAATTTACCTGGGGTTTTTTGGCATGTCAGTTGTCAGTAGAATTGGTTGTAATCGTGAATCATGTCATCACCCATTACTTAAGAATGCTCTCCAGTCATTTCTTGTTTTGAACTATTTAAATTATTTTATACACCCCAAAAATAGGGGTAAAATGCAAGAGAGCAATTTAAATTCACCTGTGTTGGTTTCACGAGGAGATGCCTCTTCTGGCAGGGGTGAGATTGTTGTAGGCATGCAGCCGTACAGAGTGGAATAATTAAACAATACTTGTGAGCACAGGTGGCTTAGGGCCATACAGCTGTGGTAGTTGCAAATCCAGATTCACTAAGATTGATCCCCCAGAAACAGTCTAATCTGTGAAAAACTGGGATTAAAATAACACAAAGTAGCATTGAGTAGTTACGAATAAAAAAATTTTTAAAGGCTGTAATTTTTCACCCCCTGTATTACCTTTGCTCTAGAATTTTAAAATATTCTATCTTCTGTTTAGCCTGTATGTTCTGGATTTTTCTTATTTTGTTAGTTAATCCTGTGGTTAGGTGTTGTTTTTTAATATGCTGCCTGCTAAATAATGGAACAAACCACTGTCATAGGTACAGTACAGTTCAGAATTTGGAGCTTGGCATTTCTGCTGGCTCCATTCTTCTGATAGAAAGAGGTGATTCCACAATGAAATTCCAGTGTTAGTATTTCCATTCCTTTAATTGACAGTAGAAGACAGTCATGGTAATCTTCAAGTAGAAAGAAGCATTCAGAGAGAGAATAACTCTTCATACTGTGCTGATGCATAGCAAGTGCATGGTGTGTTAGAACCACTGGCTTCTCAGGAGGGGGGATGTCTGAGATTTTCTTCTACCTTTCTCCGAACTCTGTTCATTCCTTTCCACAATGTGCTAGGTAACTTTTCCCAGCTGGCAAAGATCAGTGTGTAGCAAAAGTGAATTGAGACTTGGATTTTCTATTCCTGTAGGTGGTAGAAAGAAGTCTTACAAGGGAGAAATACTTTGGGGTTGAGTAGGATTTCATCTGATGTGTATTTTATGGAAGAGACTGTAATTAAATTTTTACGTAGCTATCTGTCTACAGCTGTTAATTATGGTATTATCAGTTACAGCCATGAGATAGAAATAGTGCAAATTTCCCATTACACAGCATAGCATGGAGGAAGTTGTGTATGGTCTATGTACCTTTACTTCATGATGAAATTTGATTAACACTTCTAGATTTTTGGTTTGAAGATCAGTCAAGCTTTATATCAACATCTGTGAGTGGAAAATTCATGGGAGTTACATCACTTAAAGCTGAGCATATCCAACTTCTCTTAACAGAACATTCACCCTTCCTTTCTTCCTCATTAATGTTACTTCTAGTGCATGCACTTCACTCAGCAAGTCTGCAGTGCAGGTAATTGACTTGAACAAGGATTAAATGAAAATCCAACACAGAGCAAGCTGTTGAGTTTTGCTAAAGTATAAATATATTATAGCTTAATCTACAAATACATTCATAGATTTTCTTATAGCCAGTAACATGTCTTAATTTAATGATTTGACTGCAGTGCAGCTGGAAGACTGTAGGAGTAGTGACAGTGATTGTTTCAGTCCTGCTTCTCCTGAAGCTTACCAGCTTCACAGGTGCTGTATAACCACTAAAAATTATAGCAGTTTAACCAAGGCTAGTTTTCTTTTGGCTTAGTATGCATGACTGTAAAACGTGAGAGGCTGCTTCTCAGCAGCAGGGCAATTCTTCAGTCTGGCCAGGTAGCCTGTAAGGAAGTGTTCTGGCAAACCATCAGGCTTGAGATCAAGGTGCCTGTGAGGAGAAGTTCCAGAGATGACTACGCCGTGAAACCACACTGCACTGACTGGAGTAAGAGTTGTAATTGAGGCTGAGGCTTTTCCAGTGTGTTCATAATTTGAGCATCCAAACCTAATGTTAATGCAAAATGCACACCCTGTGTAAAAAGACAAGCTAAAATCTTGCATCACTTAAAACATGTTGCCTGGAGCCGCAAGTACCTGGAACTTGTCACTGGGAGCAGGGTGCATTTGGGCCAGTATCCCAGTTACCACTGATGCTGACAAGGAAGTGAAGTAGCTTTTAGTTCACAGATTGGTAATTTATTGTCATTGTCTTGGTATAAACTGAGAGTGAGTAGAGGGATCTCTTGCCTTAATTCCTGTCTGAAACATTGTTTGCTTGAAAACTAGGGGACCAGACGGGTGATGAAAATGTCACACAGATGCTTAAGAGGGCTCATGACTGCAGGAAGACAGCTGAGAATGCAGCAAAAGCCTTGCTGATGAAGCTGGATGGGAGCTGTGGGGGAGCCTATGCAGTCACAGGCTGTAGTGTGCAGCCCTGGGAAAGCCTGTCCTCCAACAGCCACACCAGGTAACTGCAGCTCTTCTGTTCTCCTAATCTCCTAATCTTCGATTCCAGACAAAAAGTTATGTTCTATTGTATTTGCTGAGCTACCTCCCCTCACCTCACTCCTTTGGCTTCTGTGCTTTGATTTGTAAGTCACCATGCCTCAGTGGTCTAATTGTCTTTGGACTTTGAGCAACTCCAGCCAAGAGGAGTTCTTTATAAATTTGTTGCAAATGAGTGACTCAGACCTTTGATCTTCCTCATAAAGGGCAAAACCATTACATTTGTTTTACTACAGTGACTTTCTTACTGTTTTATTGGAACTCAAATCATGTTCTTGTTACTCACATCTATTGTATGCAGACAGCCTGGACGTGCGGAGAGCCAGAGAGCTGAAACAGGCTTTCACTGGCATTTTGGAGTGCTCAAGAATTGTTTTCTAAATGTTGCAAATCTAGCCATTTTAAACCATTTCCTCTGTTTTAAACCATTTCCTCTCCCTTCTCCTTCCTTACCCTTTGTACTCCTCCAAATTATTCCTTCCCATGGAATAGATTGGATTCTTCCAGGAAAGACTGGATACTACAGTTTTTCTGAAGACCTATAAAATAATAAAACATGGATGAGCTATTATTGCAGAAGTGCTCCAGTTCAAATATATCTGCCAGCAGCTTTATTTTGAATTTTTGCCTGCCTGTGGTGTAATTGTACTCTGCAGTAAATATGTGTGCTTGTGTATGGATACAAATTTGGCAAGTGTCCTGGATAAATATAGATGAACATTTTTCTCTTTAAATGTTATTTTTGTTTCTCAGATTTGCTCTAAAACTTCATTTTAATTCAGTTTTCTAGGCAGTTCTTTATTCAAATGCTGTCATTTTTTTGACACTTCAGAAGTTTATTTTAGTACTGTATCATTTCCTCCTCTTGCTGATGCCTCCTCCAAAGGATCTTATTTCCTGCCATATGACTAGCTTAGAATAGCTAAAAAGGGAGCAAAAAGGTAATCTGAGGGAACAGGGTCCTAATGTGAGGTGAATTTTAATGTTATTTTACTCAGAAGTTTTCTGGTGCATTCTCAGTGTGAGAAAGCTGTGTCTTTACATAGAAATGATTGTGGGAGCATCTGTGCTAGTAGCACACTGATCACACTTTCTACCAAAAGCATTTAAACCAGGCTTGGAAAGAAATTACATCAAGCTGTTTCAAGCACGGGGCTTGCTCTGTCTTACACCATATCTACACCTGTGTGCAAACATGTTGTCTGTGTTTAGTTGTAGTAACACCTCTGCTTAAGCCAAGCTAGTTGCCCATTCTATTGTTTGAAAAACTGAGAATTACCTTTTTTTTTTTTTTTTGTCAGCTATGTGGCATGTAGTCAAGGCATAGTAATTTTTTTTTCTTGGAAACAGTTCAGGCAGTTTCCAGTATTGATGGGGAAGAACTGGGGGGAGGGGGATTGTTCCTGTTTCAGTGTTTGCTTTCCTAGACTTGCACTGAAAGTGTTTGGTAGGAGCGTAATCTCTACAGCTCTTGCTTGGTTTAGCAGAATTTTTGGGAGGATAAAAGTCTGTGTTCGTGTCTGTATTCATTGGTGGTCAGCTGGACCTGTGTGTGTGTCCATGTGAGGTGTTGGCTCAGTAGATAAAGTTTCAGCAGAATATATTTCAAGTGGCATAGGATTTAAAATTTCATCAGCATAAGCTATGTCATGAATGTGAAAATGCAAATTTAGTGTTCTTATATGAAAGAAGTGTTTTAGCTTGAGCCATTATTGTCATTGTAGTATTTTTTTTTCTGGTGTGGAGGAACATATCGTGCTGAATGAGGTAACTTCTACAATTTCTTTTTATATATGTGGAACATAGGAGATAAAAGCTGTTGTCACTCACTTGGATGGCACACAGCAAGTCAGGAATTTGTGACAGGCCAATCTGATTGTTACTTACAGATTGTTGTCCCTGTCCCCTCCCCTATGCCCAAAGTAGTTTATCTTTGCCTAAGCATACATATCAGTGAAAATATTTTTGAAACTTCAGCTTCTCCAGAAAATGTAAGTCTTCTCTTCTCTCCTTCTGTTGCATTCACATGACACGTGGTTAGAGGTGTTTTCAGATTTTTCTACCCTATCTCAAAAGAGAGGAGTCTCCTCTTCAGCTTACAGACACAGTGCTACCCCATTCATGGAAAATCTATCTTGGTTCAAAAGGCACACACTTTTTTATGTTTATATCACAGAACCACAGAAATCAAGTTTGGAAGATACCTTCAAGGTCATCCAGTCCGACCATCACCCCAGCACCACCATAACCACCCCTAAACCTTATTCCCAAGTGCCACATCCAGATAGCTCTCTCTTGAACACTTCCAGGGGTGGTGATTCCACTGCCTCTATGGGCAATTTATTCCATGCCTGACCATTCTGTCAGTGAAAATTTTTTACTAGTATCTAATCTGAACCTCCTTTAGCACAATTTAAGGTCATCTCCTCTCACCTCTACCCCCCCACCTGGGGACCACTGTGAAAATATTTTTACAGTATTCAATTGAAACATACTTTGAATCTGCAAAACAGATTTTTCTTGCCGTTGATGTTCCAGTGTTGCAGGCTTTTAGTTGCAGATACATATTGCTGCCTTTTCCCTTTGAAACTAAATGAATAAAGTGGTAGTAGGATGATGAAAACTATCCTTTGTTGAGACTTGTGACAAATGACTGATTCTCCCTGTTGTTTGAAATCCTGTAGAATATGGATTTACAGTGGAATTGTTGACCCATCTTGGGCTTTGAAATTTCAGATGAGATTCTGCATCAAATCACTGAACACGTTACTGAGATTAAGTGCTTGGTGAGCCACTCGTGATGAGTGGTAAACACTGTAAAAGGGAACAACTGAAATGAAAATCAATGAAAGGCAATGAAAGAGCATCTAAATTCATTTGACTGGCAGCAGCACCACAATAATGTTGCCAATTCAGTTTTTGAAAATAGAAATTGGTTTGCAATGTAGTTGGAAGTCATAATTATTTTAAATGGACAGAAGCTAAGTATAGAACATACACTGCCAATAAGATTTGACTGATTGCACCTTTGAAAGGCAAGAAAAGGGAAGAAGCCCACTTTTAACACTTTCTGAAAATGGTGTATTTTATTCTCTTCTGTGCTAGTAAACCCAGCCTTACATCTGGGTTCACGGGAGGACAGATTGCGTCCCTTACAGGCAAAGGCAATTCTTTTCAGTGTTATGCAGTGTCACAAAATATCTGAACTCAGTCAATGGTAGGAATATATCTGTCGTCAGAACCATCTCAGGTTTCAGAAAAGTTGGTGACAGACAAGAATATCTTGGCTGAGGAGTGCAAATAAGTTATTTGGAAACGTCTAAATAGATATCTCAGTGTTATCTGCATAACACTTTGTTGCTGGACTGAAGCAGTCTCAGAAGGAAGCAGGGCAGTTTACCAAAGGCTCTGGTATTAGCTGTTGTTTGTCCTTTGCCTGATTGGGCTATTTTTCAGTTTCTCTGGAAGAGAAACCGGCATTGTGCTGTCCCAGATCTCAAACCACAACGTTCAGCTCGAAATAAGGTGTTTGGGCTATGTGCACTGTGGATCAACTGCATTCTTTAAAGTATTAGGTTGTGTACAGGTATTCAAGCAAGTTTGTGTATTTAGTTCTGACAGTGTTAATCTCAGTTCTACCAACTGTATTATCTACACCATTGATTAATTGCAATTGTATTCATTTATTGACTTGATTTTTAACAGATAAAACGACGCTCATGTAGGGTTTTATGGATAAATTTTTGTAGTGTGCAGAAACTACTCACAGAGAAGCACTGCTGAAAGTCTCTTCTTCTTCCATCCACTGAATTCTATACACATACACTCATGCTAGCAAATAAGACTGACATTACACTGTACCTGCCCATATATTTTCCAAAACTTGTATATGAAAATTAGTTTGACATCACCCAGGCATGACATCATCATAGAAGACTCAAGGAATGAATCAAGTGTAAAGAATATTTTTTACTCTCTTACAGCATCCATGAGAATGGGCAGATTGATGTTGTATTCCCTCCAGCTGTGATGAAACTATGATCCTTTCTCTGTGCTTACCTAAACACTTGAGAAATAAGAAACTGCACATCTTTTGCAAGAGTTTCCTGTGGTTTTTGGATGGATGCATTATACTGTAAATGTTTTCCTTTGTCCTGATTACAGTTCAGAAGGGAGGGCAATATAAGAAATTCAGGATGAAGTGCTCACCAGCTGTCATCCCTTGAAGGGAGCAGTAGTGGACAAGCACTGTGGCTGTGGAGAGCTGTTTGGTGAGGTTTTTGGGGCAGCATACCTTGGCAGAGTTGCTGGGGAGATCAGAAACTCTGCAGTGCTGTTCCTGTCCCTTCTACCCCAGCTGCTTCCAGTCTTTTGGGTGGGGATGTGCTGCTAAATGCAGGGGGTGGCTGAAGGTTTTTGTCCTCTTGTGTGCTGGCTGAGACACAAGTTCCTTGCTGAGCTCTCTCCAACGTCTGAAAAAAGCAAAAAAAACACTCTAGAAGAAGAAGAGCAGCTTGCTAGCAATTCACCAGAGGAGCCATCTCAGCTGCAGACAGGCAGGCAGGCAGCCAGGACTGAAGTAAAAGCAGCCTGAGTATCACTGGCAGCAGCCCAGACTGCCTTCCTCAGTTTGGACTCCATTCCCCTAACATATATGTGCATAGCTGTGGGTCTTCAAGGGCCAAAATCTGTGAATATGCATGGAGTATGAGGTCCAGCTCAGCATAACAATAAACGTTCAGCATTCTTTTGCTCAGGTTTCATTTGCAACCGGAGGGCTGGGTTTTCTTTCCTTTTCAAGCCAAAACTGAGATGAGGCCTTTGTGCCCCAAGACTTTTAAAGCTATCCTTCCTCCAACAACAGCTGTTTTACATTTAATGCAGAAGAGCTCTGCAATTGCAATCTTTGGGTGCTGAGGAAGAAACTTACAGCAAACTTCAGTACAGAATAAAGTACTTTTCACATTGTCTGTCCTCATTTTTTTAATGTATCTAATTCATCAAGATGCTTTTAGGCTCAGTAAAGTAGGATTTAGTAAGTGTTTCATAATTTTCTAATCAAGAAATAGTATGAACAAAAATTGGTTTCTGCCTGGAAGGGTTTCTATGTATCTGGGTACTGAGTGTTCTTAAGTCCCACTTAAGAAGAAAAGAAGGAGAAGAAAATGGATGAAAACAAAAGCAAAGGCCAGTTTACAAAAAGTAAAGGCCAGTTGTGTTGACTATGGCAGGCACCCTCAGAAAAGGAGGAAATAATGTGAAATTAACATAGAACTGTAGTAAAGAGCTGTAATACGGTATGTCATGAGGGGGAAGGATTTTGAGAAATCTTGTTAGACCTGCCAATTCGCCATCTTCTCCAAGGCGGTGCTTGGAATTTGTGGAAAGATGGGCAATTATTTGAAGCACTTTAAAATCAGTGTAGCTTTAGCTGAAGTAGAACCAAAGGAAAGAGAAAAATCAAGCCTATCTTGATAGGCTTCTCCTTTGCATATGTATAATATTTCAGGACATCATCCTGGCTCTCACACCATCTAGCGGGTAGGACTTTTTTCCTTAGTACAAAAATGTTGAACAGCGATGCAATTTGATACAGAAAGTTATTTATTCCCCTGCTGATAACTGAGATCATCTAGCATTCCAGACAGGCACAGTTAATGGATGACTTATCCCTCACCCAGCAGCTGATTACAGGACCTTAGGAGACAGCAGGGAGTTTTGAGTGAGGCTATAGAAACAACATGGCATTTTATTTTCCTTTTAGTGTTATTGCAACTATATTCAGCCCTGGAATGCTACAGCTGTGTCAGTCTGGGCCCCCTGCAGCACTGGCATGCATGGAGGTGGGTAGGCAGCACTCAGCCCCCATTGCTCTAATGACATTATTACCCCTTTCTGCAATCTCTGTGTAAAAACTTACAGGGCAGAGTAATGGGCCCTCAGTTGCTCAGAAGATACACCAAGTCTTTCATGATGACTTTTTATTAGAATTCCTGTTACTCCATTGATTAGTTTTAAATCACTCTAGCCCTGAAGGAATGCTGAGGAGTACACCTTCACATGAGCTAAAGTTCTCCTGGCAGTGGATTTTTCATTAGGTTGATTCCTAAAAGTATCCATTAAAATATCTGAGGTGATAACTGGTATGGTCATTAGCAGAGATAGATGAAGTCTGGGTTCATTCTATTTTTTTAGCAGATGCTTCGTCTCAAAGATGGTGAAGACTCAGTGTCTGAGCAGCTTGCTGTGCTGTTACTGCTAAGAAGTCTTAAAGAGCTTTTTTTTTTTTCTTTTTGAATAAAAAAATCCACCACTTTTTTCTGAAGACACCATTCCAGATAAAGTAATTTGTTTAGACATCAGTAAATATCTGGCTTTGCCGAGAACTTGTCACATGATTCAATTTTCATGTGCAGCTTAGGGAATTAATTTTTTTCTGAATTTGTCACCTCACATTGCAGTGTCCATGCTACATCTGTGTCCTTTCTGTGAGCTTTTAGGTAAGACTCAGATGCGTTGATGAAGTATTGGGAGTGTGTTTGATGTAAAAATTAAGATTTTGTTTCAAATGTATTTTTTTCTAATGCCATTCTTTCTCTTTCCAGTACTACCAGCTCAACAGCAAGCAGTTGTGACACAGAGTTTACAAAGGAAGATGAGCAACGGCTGAAGGATTATATCCAGCAGCTGAAAAATGACAGGGCAGCAGTGAAACTGACAATGCTGGAGCTGGAAAGCATCCACATTGATCCCCTTAGTTATGATGTTAAGCCACGTGGAGACAACCAGAGACTGGACCTGGAAAATGCAGTCTTGATGCAGGAACTCATGGCAATGAAGGTATTTTATTCATAACCAAGAGGGGAGCTGCTCTGCTGGCAATGCCTCTGTGTCACAAAACATGCTCAGTCACACACATGGGAGGCTTTGATAGTGGTCACTGGGTAATAAAGGGTAACTTTTTTGAAACACATAATCTGGACAGCAAAAATCCAGTAGTCACTGACAGAAGGCAGTGCGTTAACAGTGATGAGCTATGTGCATTCTGAATTAGGAGGACTTCATCTGTGTCTCTAAACTTGGAATGCTCTTCTTGACAAATCAGATGCTCTCTTTCTGAGAGATATGGCAGCTGAATTGCTCAAGGATGATGAAAAACCATGATTCAGCACTTCCCAAGAGATAGTTCATTACTTACGAGCTAGCAAATGTGCATCATAAATATTTGTGAACTGAAGCAGAACAAATTCAGCTGCTTTTAATATTGGTGTGGGAGGAGGGATGATCTGTCAGATGTCATTCCTAATGCTCTCTCACAGTTGGTCACAAGTCCTGAGCTCTTTAGGCGCTGTGTTGCAATCTATAGCTCAGTCCAGAGACTGAGCAAAGGGTAGGCTGTGTAATGACTTGCATTAATAGAGAGTTTTGGAGAAAACCCTGGTTTATATGTCCAGCTCTTAAGATGTGATCTAGAAAAGCTGATCTTTACTGACCGGGTGTAGAGCTTATATCATTTTAAGTCTGTCTTCTGTATTGATTTTGAGAGGTGAACTAAAACATAGGAACATACCAAGGGCAATACAAGTGTATGTCTGCATTCAGAATTTGTCTGGTTTTGATTCAGTTTAACTTCTGTATTTTAGTACGTGCTAATTTAGCCAGCTAATTGCTGACATGTCAGGTGATGATATTGAGTGGGACAGAAAATCCTAATAGTTTCATGAGCTTCTAAAGTTATAGATTTTTGTTCAGATGTGCTGCTTCTGGCTAAGTGGTAGCCTGGTGATGATAATTATGTTCTCAGTGATGCTGCTTTTCCATGACGACAGACACAGTTTTGCAATAATGCCTTCATTATTCACAGTTCAGAAAAGACTGCTTGCTAGAGGTTGGGAAATGTAAAATTATGTTACTTGTTTGAATACATTGTGACCAACAGCAAAATATTCCCCACAACGAAAGCATGCGATATGTACTGTAAGATGTTGGTAGATAATCAGATGTGTATTTCAGATATCACACTTCTTTTCCTTTTTTGCATCTAGATCTTCCCTGAAGTATCTTGTACACCATTCTTACCTCTATTTTTCAATTTTAACTTACTTTTTTTTCCTAATTTTATTTTAATTTAAAGGTAAGGGCAAACTGTGGAGCTGTATCCCTTGTGAGGTACGGGCCTTGTCTTCCCTGACTGTCAGGAACACCAGCAGTTGCATATCATAATTTCTGGTACAGTTCTGTGTGCTGGTAATTCTTTTGTTCACAAAACAGTCATCTGACTTGTTTTTGACGCACAGCATCCATTTGTCTGGACCTGGCATATTGGGTTTTCACTGCAGGAATTGCCCCTGGAAGAACATTATCTTCTTGATTGTGTTGTGTGGAATGCATACAGAATAGACACACATTTTGCATATGTGTGTGGACTTACCTTCAGCCCTTTGCAGTACAGAGTACAAACTGACAGTACTGTTATTCATTGTAATTTCTTGTACTTTGCTGAAATTCAGAACTGCAGGAAAACCGTATGTTTCTGAAAGAGACATTGTGAAAACTCAATTGTGAAAACTTGTGATTTGTCAATGTGTTACCTATCAGCTTACGTGGTTGTTGCTGGGTTCTGCATTACACCTCCTCTTCTCTTTGTGTGGGTAAAAGAGAGTTGAACCTAAGGTCAGGACTCATTTTGGCTTTCTGAGTATATTTTTTGTATCAATTATTTGAAACATGTATCTTACAAAGAACATCATATACATCCACCTCCTTCTGAAACAAACAGAGAATTTAGGTTTCCTTACAGTATTTTATTTAACTTAAAGCAGATGGACTGCAGAAGACTTCATTGTTTTGCATTTTGAATTTGTTTTCTCCCTTCTACATTCTTAGCAAGGGTGATACAGCTGGAACAAGCTACTCGACGATTTCCCAGCGTTGCTGGGTCTTATAATCTCCTACTGTCTTCCCAAAACTTGGTTCTGTGTTGGAATCTCTGGCACATCTTTTGGCACCTTCCATTTCTGATTTCAAGTAAAAGCTGATCACCTCATCAGTTTGAAGTACCTTTACTACAGTAGTTCTTCATTATTATTTAGAAAGGCATTTTGAGGGTTGTTTCTCTGCTGCCCTGTTTATTATTTTTTTACTAATCCAGTGCGTAAGACATAGTGGTCTTCCAGTGGTCTCCTATAAAATTCAATTCTTTGCTTTAAGCAATAATTAACCATGTTTCAAATACAGTCTTGTCAGCGGTTTGTCATCATTGAGTAGTCTTGCTTTGAGGTCAGTTGTTGTCATGCCCCAGTTAGCAAGGAGATTACTTCTGATGGGTGTAAATAATTCTTGGTTTACAGCCTTTCTGCATTTCAAAGGCCTTAATCTAGATAAGAAGTCTCAGCTTTCTACACTGATAATTTTTCCTCTTTTGTGTGCAGGTGTTGACAATGTTGCTCATGATGGGCATTGAGACTACAGTCTTTGGTGGAAAATGTTAAGTATTCTATTGTCCACCTTTGTTACAGCCATTCATGCTCTTACAGATTTGTATAGTGAAATACAGATAACTAGAGCATGACACTTATCTACTGTGATGTTTGTTTTAATTCTGAAGGTTGGTACATCCCACCTTGTTTACTGTGGTTCTCCTTGACTTTTTGTGACTTTAAAAACTTCTTACCACATTAGAGTCCTGCATGAGCAAATCGAATACAAATTTTGATTTTGAAAATTCTGTGGTGTTTCTGATTATTTTGAATCAGAAGATTTTAATTTTCATTCACGTTTTTGTCCAAAACCAGGATTATGTATGACTGAGTACAAAATATCCCTCAATATTAAATTAATTTGTCCCAAAATAACTGCTGGATTTGATACCTGAAGCTTGTGAATTTGCATGGATTGTCTTAAGTCTTCTGCAGTCCCCTAGAACAGGGACACTTGCTACCTCCTCCATCAGGGTTTCATTTAGTGAATGCCACTTGTGCTCACACTCTGAAGATGCAGGTGTGTTAACCTGCAAAACTGCTTCACAGCAATCTGTAGCTGGAAGAAAAGGGAAGTAGTAAATATACGAAGGTGGCACTGTCTTTTCAATTAAATTTAGATGCGGTCTTTAGAAAATATTTTCATGGAAAAAATTGCTGCTTATTGACTCTCTAAGTAAACTTGAACTACCTGAATTTTCCCAAAATGGCTGCTGCCACTCTGCCTCATGCATTGCATGGGTCCATACCACAATCCTCAACTGCAGTTCAAATTTATAACCATCTTCAACCTTTCCGTTCCCTCTTGTTCCTTCTCTGTGAGCCTCTGTAAGACACTGGCTGACACAAGCTTTTTAACTTTTCCCCTGCTTTTTTTTTTGCTTCTTTACTTCCAAGTCACATTGTTTTGACATGAGAAAAGTAACATATGGGAGGTGCGTGATATGTCTTCTGGGACAGGATGCAAACTGCTGAATTCATATGTGATGATCTAAGCTTACTGTCTTCATTAACAAAGGAGTTAAACATTGATCCTCAAATTTATTTTGAGCTTGGATAAAATAAAGAAATAATGAATATTTATGAAAATAAAATAAGTGAAGTCTTTGCATGATAAGAAAAGCCTGTTCCACACACTGGTTGTTGTAGTGGATTAATTTACCTTTTTTTTTTAGGAAATAAATGTCCCTTATTTCTGGGCTGAATTTGCCTGGCTTCATCCTCTAGCCAGGAAAGATCTTGTCATGACCATCCCATACAGACAGCTGAAAGTATCTTTTATTCATACAAGTGTCAAAATACTCTGTTCAAATTACTTCTCAGCCTTCACTAAGAAGGCTAAGTAGATTAATGACTTTAGAAGTAGAAGCTTAAGAAGTTAAATGGATACACTTGAGTATATCAGACCATCCAGTTCAACTCCTATAAAAAAATTTCCCCATAATTATTTATCAGTATTATTTACATTTTTTACTGTTGACAGAGGCAATTAATGGTAAGTTTGCCTAACAACTAAATTTGTGTAAACCGCATTGAATGAAACTGGTTGTGCTTCTAACCTTCAGTTCACAAACAAGCAGATGAATAAATCAGTGACTTTAAAGCTCATACAAACCTTTCCGAGCCCCTCAGGGTTTTTAAGATAGGGATTTTGTTTTTACACGGTTCTGAATAAGCCAGTGATGCATGTAACTGTGATAAACCTGTGTACAGTGCTTAGTCTTAATTCAGACAGCAAATTTTTGTAGGCATTTAGATTCCCTTCAACATAAAAAGTTTGTCTAAATAAGTGTAAAGATTTGGTTTTGTATAATCTTTGTTAATAATGGCTAAAATATGAACAGCATTATTTTTGAACAACAATAAAGCAAGATACCCCTGTTATTTTTGTGATTAGGGGTTTTTTGTGTTGGTTTTGTTTGTTTGGTTGTTGTTGTTTTAAACAGATAGTGACTTGTTCCTAGGCTGGCCACACAGCAAGAAACTTCTGTCTTTCAGTGGTGTTTACACAGTGAACAAGAGAAATGTAATGCAGAAAATGTCTGCTTGAATGTAGTATTCACCCATTAAGTGACCTAGGGCAAGGCAAGCTAAACAGTGAAAACATGACTCTGCGTTGGGTTTTGTTTTTTGGGGGTTTTTTGGTGTTTTGGTTTTGTTTTTGTTTTTGTTTTGTTTTTGTTTGCTTGTTTTGGCAGTCTTTTGCTTGTTTAGTGGTGGTTTTAAGCACATAATGTAAATTATGTATTAGTACTATCTCTTTGAAGGTTTTGTGGATATTGGGTTTTTCTGGGTATAGAAAATAACTAGGCATTTTGTACAAGAAACATTTCTGAAGTGTTCATCACAGAGAGCCTTCTGGTTCAGGAATAACCCATCATTTACTTTTCACAGGAGTTTTTGGAGTCTTCAAGAAGGGTCATTGCACTCACGCCCTGCTCTTAAACTTCTGCCCAGCCACTGTCAGACAGATGTTAAAAGAGAGGTCTGTCCCCAGGCAGCAGACATTGTGTTACAATAGGTGACAGCCCTGTCAGAAGCAAGAAGGAGCTCTCAGAATTGAGCTTCTTTCTATCAAGTACCATTGTCCATCCTCTGTGGATTATATTTAGGGAAGAAAATAAATGAGTGCATTTTTCTGTCAAATTCAAGTTGCGTATACTTGGGATTCTGGTCACCTAGGGGAGGGAAATTATAAATGGACATCTGATGGTGCCATACTCAGTTGCTCTTTTTGACATAACTCATTTTACCACATGGTATTACGAGGCAGGAATAGGTCCTGGTCTCTCAAACCCCTTCCCCTGTAATGAGATTAGTTCTTGGATATTAATAAGAAACTGAAATCTTGCTTTTAGGGAGATGTTTGAAAGTCATACACTTCTGCTTTTAAGACAATGGTCTCTGAAGGACAAAGTAGAACCAGAGAAATTTCAGCAGCTGTGTCAATTCTCTCAGATCTCTGATAGTCCAATTCTAATTTTGCTTCTGAGCTTATTCCTGAAGATGATAAAGGGGTGTCAGGGGTTACCATACTCAGACTGAAGATACACAAGTCTTTGACAAATATGCAGTGTGATTATAAAAAGTCATCTGGATGTTGATAGTTTTCTCAATGAAAAGAGTACTTAGGTTATAAGAGTGGATGAAAATCTTGTTTAACCTCATCTTTCATTAGGTACCTAGTCCCATGAAGCAGCATGCAATAATACAATGTTTTATTTTTATATAAAACAGGAAGAGATGGCAGAGCTCAAGGCACAGCTGTACCTGCTGGAGAAGGAGAAGAAGGCTTTGGAATTGAAGCTGAGCACTCGAGAGGCTCAGGAGCAGGCCTACCTTGTCCATATTGAGCACTTGAAGTCTGAAGTGGAAGAACAAAAAGAGCAGAGAATGAGATCTCTCAGCTCAACCAGCAGCGGAAGCAGAGACAAACTGGGCAAGGTCAGGAGTCAAGCTACATTTCCAAAGTTGTAAACATGATTAATTAAACCTTTCCCATCCCTATTGCAGTCTTTAGCATGTTAATCATGCTCTTATTTTGTCTATATGCAGATCTTTCCTCTCTTCCCCAGTTGTGAGGTGGTTCCTTCCATGCTGTGACTTGAGGACTTTGAAGAATTGGTGTTAGGCATGGGCTAAAATAAGGGTGTTTTGAGGACTACCACAAGGCCAGTCCTGCCAGACATAGAAGTTGCTGCAGTTGAGCATGTGTTTTGCCTGTTGCCACTCACTGGAAACACTGGAAGGGAGTCTAAGCAAAATGCCATTCTCCCATAAACACAAAATATGAAAACATTAGCACTTATTTCTATGCAGCATTTAGACCATTGTATTGAAAATCTCTTTCTCCAAACCAGATTGTAATAATTTGAGAATGAAGACTCTTCTCCCCTTAATGCAAAATAATGCAGAATAAACAGATTTCTGCATTTGCCATAATAATTTGCATTAAGAAATAAATACCTTGGAAAACTTTGTCTTATTTTTAGTGCTGTGGTCCCAGAAAATGTCAATAATGTGTTTAAAAACAAAAACCAAGACATAACGTCTTACTTCCTTGTTCCTGGCAATATGTCATCTGAATTTCTGGATCCCAATGCCTCTTTGATTCATGTCTGGTGTCAAAAGAAATATAAGGAAGGCAGTGGCAGTTTTGCACACAGTAGCAGAATTCTGCAAGTCGGTGAGCTGTGGTGTTTTAAAAAACATTTAGAGGCATTGTGAAGTATTAATCTGTTTAGTCCTTTTCTTGGAATGATGATACCCTGCCTTGTTGCTGTAGCATTGTGTTGTCTATTTCACCTCCTTTTTAAAAGCAGCTGTGAACTAAGAGGCTTTCAGAATTTTCCCATTAAGATGGTCAGTAATTTCTAATCAGGTGGCTTTTCCTCCTTTGTCAGGAATGTAGTGATGGCTCCGCAACACCACTAACCCTTGCTGAGCTGAGACCATACAATGAGAGTGAACTGACTGCTGAGCTGACAAATGCACTCAGGAGGTAAGCACAGCTTCCCTGACCAGGGTCAGGACTTGTCCTGTAGGTCCAGGGAAAGGTTTATTTCTGAGCCTTCACTCTAACTCTCAAGTGGTTTGAAGAGTGATCACAGATCTTTCCTGTGAGAAGGAGATCTATCGAAGTCCTTCTGATTTTCCCCTCTCTCCTGCTTTAGCTCCTTTCACCTGGTGCTCAACTCCATTCTCCTTGAGGTTCTCCGGAATTCAGTTGAATTTTAGAAATAAAAGAAACCCTCAAAATGGCAGTAATGACCACTCTCAGGCAAGACTATGAGACATAAAACAGTGACATGCACGTTTCTTTTGTATGTTAAGAAAATGCTTAGTAAAGACAGGATATGAAGTGTTAATGATCTTTGGTTAAGACAGTTTGCTGCAGGTTAGAATTTGGGTAGGAGTTACAGGAGTAACTCCCACTGCAGTTCCTACTGCAGGCATTTTGATGACTCAGATGCTCCATTTGCCTCCTGAGTAGGTAAGTGGAGCCGCTGTTCAATTACAAATGATATTGTGTGAGGCATTAGCTTTCCAATGGGAGAGAAAATTGATGTCTTGACAAACAGCTTTTACCAACAGCCAGGTTTTAAGCCTAAGCTTTCAGTACAGTTATACATTAGCTAGATATTTGTTTGTGCAGCAGTTTTTCCTTCACCAGCTATGTGGTAAACTTAATGACAAAGAAATTCATAGTTTCGATAATAGTTTCAATACTTGTTCCACCTTTACCAAGAAATGGCTATCTAGTACCTAATCTGGTTCTTATATTTAGAACCTGTCCAAAATGCTGCTGGGATTTTGGGATATAAGAACCAGAATTTTGACTGGGAAGAGTGTGTCTTGCTTTACCAGTGTTTGCCCCTTCTTTTATGGTGTCCTTTCAGACAGCTGTGGTGTTTCATTCCTGAGGTGCTTTTTTTTATGGGTGCAACGTGTGCTGTGCCCAGGGACACTTAAGCCTGAAAGGCATTATGTGAAAATGTAAGATCATTACCATTGCAGAATCAATACATCTCCTACCATTTGCTTAGTAGTCTGGCAGTTGCTGAGTACTTAGTTTGCATGATGCAGGGAACAAAATTCTGTGGGTAAAATAATCAAAACTGTCATTTGTGTGTGGGTAGATAAAATCCATCAGCAAAGTAATTCACATAAACATTGCAGAGAGCCATTGGCCTCCCCTGTATCCCCCACATTGCTCACTGCTGTGAAGGCATTTTCTGCCTTCACTCAAGCTGCTGCTCTTCCGGCTCTTGTTATTTGCTCCTGGATTTTCAGAAGATGCCAATGACCTTAGTTAACAGAGGTTTGAGTATAGTCATGAAATGTGGTTTGCTGACAACACAGAGAAAACAACTTTGCTTTATCTACTAGGCCTTAAGTTGATTAGCATGGATTTCCAAGAGCTAAGAGCCTCACAAGTACAGTTTGTCAGGCAGAAATGGAGAAGAAAAATAATCGGATTAAACTGTACATAAATTGTGAAGGCTCTCTGTGTAATGGAAATACAGCTGTACTAAATGTGATTGCTGCTGCAAGTGGGGCTCAAGCACAGTTCCTGCAAGCTGTGTGGACCAGGGAGTTTTTCTCCCTAATCAGTGTGCCAGCGAGATCAGGCTGAATGCTTAGCCCTCCTTACCCTGAAGTCCTGTCTCTGCAAGTCAGTTGAAGGTCTGTCTAGCACATGGAGAAAGCTTACTGCAACCTGTTTAGCCACAGCTATGCTAAAAAATACCAGAAGTCCCTAACTGCTGTTCTGGACAAATGGGTCCTCAAATATCACAGTGATATTTAGACTATCACAAATCCTCAAAAGAATTCTAAAACTTATCAAAGTCCTTCCTCCTCTGTGGGTGCATCCTCCTCACCTTGCCAAGGAAGTAGGACCAGAATACAAAATTTAAGATATTAGTCCCAGTAACTGTGTTTGCTGAAGGGTGGAGGTGGGGGAAAATGTGAAACAGATGCGTATCATGGCTCTGTAATCCAGAGGCAGTATTTAAATGCCAGCATTCAGGACTGTTTCAATACTGGTTACAATTGGTGCATATGTCCAGCAATTGGTTCTCCCTATTGCTTCTCCAGGCAGTAGACACTGGTTGAGGGGACAACAATTGCAAGGATAGGGGCAGAAATCCATTGGGTTTTGAGTCTATTTATCAGAGCATGTGATATCAATCAGCAGCCCTGCTTTCTGTTCCCTCCTTATCCCATCATTACAGAGACTAAAGCTCTGGTTGCTCCCCCCTCTGCTACTTTCCCATTCTGTCCTTCTGTTGCTATTAAATTGTCAGGTTCTTCTCAGTTAATTGAAACAGAGTGAAATGCAAATAAAACAGCAGGACATAGTTATGGTTTGGGTTTTGGTGTAGTTTGGAAGCATTTATTTGCTCATTGTCTGCAAATGGCCATGCAGCAGAGCAATCTCATCCACAGAGCCATGCTGGCTTCTCTCTGCAGATGTGGATATTTTTGTAAATCTGAAATCCAGTAGTGTGTTGTGAAACTTCTGTTGGTAGTGCCCATCAGCAGAAATTCAAGGCAGAAGCAGTTCTTCATCTATTGTGTAATAACACATTTGTTCTAGAACAACTCAGGATTTCCCATAGTAGCTCAGCATTAAAACCCCTGTTACTGGCTTTTTACAGAATTCACATGTCTTTTAGATGGTCACTGTGCTAACTGGGAGAAATGTAAGTTATCTTTAAGTCCTATGCTGTTAAAGCTACATCTATCACACCAATTTCTGGTGTTGCAGGCTAAGCTCACTAATTCAGACATATCCTATTCCAGCCAATCAACACTTTCTGCCAGAGCCTTCAAGTTTTGATTTTCCCTCTCTCTTTTTTTAATGGAATGATGAAGTGCTTTAATGGGCACAAAGCATCTTCTTTCTTGAGTTTGACACATTCATAAACAAGTTTTTGGCAGGAAATACCTTACTCTTGAGAGGGTAGAAATGTGTTCTCAGCAACCTCATGGCCTGGTGCTGACACCTTGATGGTTGTGCCAGAGGCCAGTTTTATAAGACAAGATCTGGTTGAATATCCCAAAATCAGACAAATGACGCAGTCTCTGTGGGAAGACCTTAAATGAGTTGTCTTTCTTGCTGGCTTGGTCTCTTCTGCTGGGGCTGGACAGGGAGCACTGTACATGACTTGTATGAGTTTGTAACTCAGTAGACACATACCAGGTTATGCTTTAATGCAGGTAAATGCAGTGGAGGTGGCAGGAGGGAGGCAGTAAGAATTCTATTCTGCTTTAGAATGTTGATGATAATGATGATAGAATGGATATTTTCTTCTACTAAGAAGCTATTTTCTTCTACTTTCATTCTGTGAAAAGTCGCCAAGCTGGCAAGACTGAAACTTCTTCCTCCTGTGAGGTCCTCCTGTAGTCTATGCTTGTATTTTCAGCTGCTGATAGCTTTTCTGTCTGTGTAGGGTTGTATTTCATTCATACATTATAGAATAATTTATAAATCATTAAAATGCTTGGCCAGGAAGGATCTAGCAGTACTGGGCAAGGACCATGGCAGGCAAAACACTTTGCAACTAGACTGACTGTTCAGACTTCAGCTGCATCACCATTTGGCACAAAATTATGATCCTTCATGGCTGTGCAGGATTACGTGAATGGTGTCAGTCTAGACACGTTTCAGTATCTCCCTCACAAAAGAGTGACTTTCCATCTGGCAACACTGCAAAGGATCTTTACATTTACCATGCCTGATGACTTCTTAACGAAGAGATAGTGAGTGATGCTACTAATTGTGAAGTCACTGTGGAGAGAGAAATGAGTAGTTATCAGAGACTGGCAAAGAGCTCTTCTTCTGTTAACAAAAGGTGCATTTTGCACAGAGCTGTGGTCCCACCTCTCTGGAGTGGAAGCTGCAGGTATTTCTAGTAAGACATGAAAAACTCATCCTGTTGCCATAATTTCCTGGTGTCTGTTGGGACAGTACAATGTTTGTTGCACTCTTACATCCTTATCCCTGTCTGAAGACCTCAGCTGTGTTTCGTGCCAAACTTCTTTTCAGAGAGCAAACATTTCAATAAAGCACTGGGCCAGGGCATAGCAGTGACTACTTCCTGACACGATGTCAGTGAGAGAGAGATCAAGCCACCTTCCTTTATTTTAAATTTCAATGAACTTCATGTGATGGCATGTTAACCTTGCATATTTTCAAGGGCTGAGCTTAGTTTCGTGATAGCAGCAGTCATTAAATTTCATCGTTGAAATTAAGGCCTATGCTGAGCACTGTAAGGCTGTCTTGGAAATGGAAATAGAAATGCCTAGAACATATCATAACCATTCATATTTAAAATTACTCTTAGACTTTTCTTTGACCAAGGTGCTGGACAAACATGCAGTGGGTAAAAGTAGGGGGAGAGAGACAGAGGTTTGTGTTCTGGACCTACTGATGCATCTTTGGCTGCTTTCTGTCAGTGTTTGCTTATTTCTGTTCTCCAATTACCACATCAATTAAATGAGGAGATAAGCAACCCTGAGGCATTTGAAAGCCAGACACTGGTATGGCTTGCAGTCATCACAAATTTCAGAGGTGTCTCTTTTTTGTGACTGTGCAGTATCCTGCTGTGGTTTCCCCTTGGCTTCCGGGGGTTTCAGAAGGCATGGCCTGTCTCTGGAAATCCCTCTGGAGAGTCCCGCTAAGAGATACCTTCTCACAAGAGGAGAAGTGACTCATGGTGATATCAGGGACAGATTGCTTAGAAGCACCTTGAGTTACTGTTTTTACCATATGCCTCACAGACAGCCATGCTTTGTCTTTTTCTCCATTTTTGACATGGTAAGTAGTTCTTACCACCCTGTGGTTATCTGAACTGCTGAGCTGCTATGCACTTCAATATAATCATCACAGGGAGCTCCAAATAGCTCCAGGTCTGGAGAGCTTCCAAGCTGGGCTGACAAAGCTGGGTGGGAGGCTTGAGCAGTGAGTGTAGCAGGCATGCTGCTGCCTCCCTCCAGGGCTGTTCTCCCTTTTTGCTGCCAGTATGTTGCTTCAGGACCACACCTGGCCTGTCTCCCCACTGCAGGTGGTGTAACACATGGCTGTGTTGAGATCTGTTCTGAGCATCTCAGCAATCAGCAAAAAAAGCAGTAGAGTATTTTACACCAGCAAAGTGGTTTTTGAAGCACCCTCTGTCACCTCTGCAAAGGGAAAGGCCTCCTGTGCACAGGTAGCTGGCAAGCACGGGTGGTGCTTCAGCAGGTGAACCAGGAAGACATGGCATTTGAAGGGGATGGCTCTCTTGGCATTTGTGAAGTGGTGCCTCTTTAAAACATTTATTATATTCTGTTGTTTCCCTTAGCAGGCCAAGCCAGACCAGTGAGACAGGCGTGCATTCGAATTAGCTTGGGGATTCTGCATGCCAGCCTGATGTAAGATGTTAGTTTAGACTGCTGATGAAGAGAAAATTTATATGCATTCCTTTTAGATGTCCAGCTGTTATCTCCTGAGAGGAGAGGAGTCAAATGCCTAGGAAAAACAATCATGTGTCACCCTATTCAAATGGAAAAGTCAGAGAGGGGAGTGGGGGATGGTGCTGGGCTCATTACAACAGGAGGATATCAGGGAAGCAGTAGGAGTGGAGTGGAGTGTGGAATGGGAAGTACCTTCCCTTCAAAGTAGAGGCCTTGAGGATAGCTAAGATAGCTATGGACCGTGCAGGAGGTGCCTTTCCTCCCTCCCCTTCCCCACCCCGGTTCCCTGGGCATGCTCTTCCAGCATGGATAGCTCTGCCAGGAATTCTCTGTGCCCTGGGCTGGCTGCTGCTGGTCCTGCTACATGAGGGCTTTGTGCCGGCAGAGCTCAGGGGCAGGTGCTGGGCTGAACCTGGTCATCCCACTCCTCAGGAGGAGCCAGGATTTGAAGGGATATGCCCACAGCAGATCTCTTTTGATGGGTAAGAAGATGTGTCCTAGGAATGGCAAGAGTTCTCTGCCTGGCTGTGGGAAAGTTTCTCACCTCTTCATTTGAAGAGAGCTCATTGTTCCTCTTTTGCTTCTGATTTGGCAAGAACTGTGGTGCTCTTGACCCCAGGGCAGAGGGCTGGTAGCTTTCACTAGAAGGGGAGCTAGCTGGGTGCACTCCAAGCCAGGGGCAGAAAAATCAACTTTCTGCGTGCCAGAGAAGAGCAGCTTCCTGTTTGCAGCACTGGGGAATTTTCAATGAAATCAGCAAGAGCAGGAAAATCTGGGAAGACTTCTAGCACATGAAACCTGAACATGTCTAGAAAAGTCCAGACAGGAGGGAAAATATAAGGCGCTCATGACCTTGCTTACATTACAGTGTGCGAAACATGGTGTCAGTGTGTGGAGGCCAAATTGACAGAAACAGTTTTCTTTATGGCCCTGGCAGAATTCCCTGCTCTCCAAAGTGGCAGCATTGAAACCAGAGAACACCAGTTAGCCCCTTCCTATTCAGCCATCCCGAAACAAAAAACCCTTGAAAACCACTGTGCAACTGCCCACTGAGTGTTTTGATTGTGAAAATACCAAACAAAAGCCTTTATTACCAGCATATTAGGCATTTCACTAAAAAGTGGTTTTAGCTGATGCTGTAGGCTGTAGGCCTTGAATGCACTCATTCTGAGCCTTTCCCTGGAAAGGGAGCAGTCAGGGATTTCCCCAGCTGACTTCTCAGCAGCAGGGAGCCCTTGTGCTGGAAGTGAGCCATGCCCTGAGATCACAGGCTCATTCCCTCTTCTGGGAATACTTGCTCATTTTCTCTGCGTTCATGAAGTGTCTGACTGTGTTCTCTGCACCCCCAGCTTGCAGTAGCCAGTTGGAGGAGTTGTTGGGATAAGGAGCAGTCCAACAGAGTGGGAGTCAGGGGCTCACAGAATTTGTGTTCTCTGAAAAAGACTCACTTCCCCTTCCCTCTTCCCATCAAAATACACAGATAAGTGCTTTCTTGGGATACACAGAAGTCCCCCTGGGGCACAATAGCAGTGTGAGTTTGGTGTGTCTCCTTCCATGGGAGTTTGGATCTTGGAGTCTGGAAGACTGTCTGGCAGCAGCAGGCTGTGCCTACATCAATAGGATGTTCCATATGTCTGTCACATCAAGTGCAGTTCCATCCCTGGAAACTTCGACATGTTCTCATGGTAGAGACGTGGTTCATATGCAGTATTGAAAATATTCTGCCATATTCAGCCCTGTAGTAGACTTTTCACAGCTTGCAGTCAGGGAAGTGCTGTGGTGCTGGAAATCCCCTTAGGACAGCACCTCAGGATTCCGTATAGCTGCCATTCACTGCCTAACTACACAGTCAGTTTTGAGGAGAAACAAGTTCGGACAATTCTTTCTGGCCAAATTGAGGTGATCACCGATAGAAACTGAGGGAAGCAGGGGGAGTAACCACTGTGAGGACAGGGTTCTTACCAGCCTGTGACCTACAGCTCTGAGGTCTCAGCTGCTGCTCAAACAGAAGATGCAGCACCCTGGGGAAAACCTTACATGTTTTAGTGTATAATAGTCATTAACCCTGTGCATCTTCATTTCCCAGAGAAATCCAAGGTATTTGCTCTGCATTTGCTGTTGCTGCTGTGTGTGGCTCCTCAGGTGTGACTTGTTCTATGAAATGTCTCTTGAAGTAAAGATTTTTAGATAGGCAGTTTTTAAATTGTAAAAGGGTGTAAAAGTAGATCCCTATGTGTTGTTTTTTTCAGAGTTTTGAAATATTTCAGCACATGCAATGAAACCACCCGTTGCTTTCCATGAGATTAAGGTTGAGAAGGCATTATCTAGTGCTGTTTCACTGACTTCAAGACATTCTGAAAAGCCAAAAGAAATACATGCATTTTACTGGTGGCAGTGTAAATTTGAGTCGTCTGTAGATTTGAAGTATTGCCCACTGTTTCCTGGTTCAGAAGGTTCAGAACTGACATCTGAAAGTTGTTTAAGTAGCTTGAACAGAGTGCTTACCACTCTGCTGGCTCTGTGTCTTTGACAAGCATCAAGACAAGGATGTTTTAGACCAAATGTAAAGAAATACATCTTGATGTGTAGCTGAGTTCGGGCTGAACAGGGCTGGTTGAAAGGTGTGAGTGAAAAACAGACAAAAGGTGATATCATTGTTTTATCAGGGAACAGTCACCATAGCAACCAAACTTTACCATGCATGAAAAGTTCCTCAAAGTCTTTCTACTGTGTTTCTTTTCCATGCAGCTCTTGTTACAGCAGATGTGTGTGAAGGAGTTTAGCGTCAGTGAACTGTGGCTCTACAGGGCTCTTTCACATGGGACTGTGTGCAGCGTTTCCACAGCAACACCTTTTCCTGGACATGATGTTAAATCAAGCTCACACGATTTTGAGATTTCTCTGCCCATCTAAAACCTGTGCATGTTTATTCCACTGGACTTGCTGTTCACACTAGGTCGTCATGCTGGAATTGGTGCTACTGAGCCTTCCCCAGAGCCTCTGGATGTAGCAGCCGTTGGAGCAGAGAAGCACCAAATTTGCCTTCCTCTGTTCTGTCACATCAGTAGTACGATGCCACAAATGCATTAGGTCTGGCCTCTGCCACATCTGATCTTTTCTTGTTTGTGCTCTGGCTGTTTTTCTTCCTGTTTTCTTTGCAGAAAATAGATTTTGGTGTAGACTGTGCTAAGCCTTTCTGACTTTTGAGAGAGAATATAAAAATTAAAATTTACCTTTGAGATGGATGGCAATGAACTTCTAACTGCAAGGGAGAAGTATTGTGTTACTGAAAACAGAGGGTGTGTTCCTTCAATGAAGGGATGTACAAAGAATACTGATGATTCTTCATCAACAAGGGCCCTCTTATGTCCTTTTCCATTTGGCTGGTAACCCAGCTCTGGAGTCTGTTGGGATAGACTGCTAACTTGGAATATTCCCCAGCTGACTTTGTGAAAGCCCTTCTGTTGCTGCTGGAGCTGGGTGCTATCCCTCTCTCCAGTGATAAAAGACTGCCATATCCAGGCCTTCCTGGGAACTGCATGCTGCTTGAGCTGGGATTCCAGGAGGATCCCTGAGGTCTCTGCAGAGCTGGGGAAGCTTGCACAAACTTCAGGGTATTCATTCCCATTGGGCTTATATGGGAGCTGGCAGTTGTCTTGTTATTGAGGTGAAAACAAGTGTACCCATGTAGCAGCACTGCAACAAAGGAGAAGGGAGAGGTGGATCACTGTAGAGTGGTTCCAGGCAGCAAAGCACAGACTCACAGACTTCCCACATGTCAGATTTGATGCTGCAAAATCTGTGTCCCAGTTGAGCCCAGCTCCATGTCATGCTTAAAACACTTTTTTGTTTTCTTCTTCTTTTTTGCCCCCTTCTAAATCTTACATTTTTTTCTCTGGGCTATCTGTGCAGAGTTTGGGTCACAGAGAAAAGCTCTTGGAAGAGTCCCATGTGTGTGTAGGTGTGGGCTGAGCAGGCATCAGCCATCAGCTCTGGAGCAGGGAGCTCCCCAGGAAGAAGCACCTGCCTCATGCCACGTGCTTACCTGGGAAATGTGTTTTCAACCCAGCTTAGTCCCCCAGCTGTAATGCTTGCTCCTGCCCAGAACTTCTATCTTGTTCACTTTTTCTTTCCCTCATAGAGATACTTGTAATGTGAAAATGTTATAAGATACCTTATTTCCATTTTGTCACACTTTGTGTAATTAGCTTTTGGTTCAGAGTTGGTAAGTAAGTATGGATATTAGCTATTTATGTATCTTATTTATTAGTGTGATTCAATGCATACAGCATTATGATCTACCAGAGAAGTTAGTTTACTCTTTTGTCTGCTATTTCTCTGATCATGAATTCTAAAATGGTGAGTGTTATAAATACCAGTCTTTGGAAAAGTTTAATGTAAGAACTACCTCTTTTATTATCCTAGTAATAGTAAGGAAAATATTTGCAGCATGTCAACCCAGCACAGAACAATTGTTGATACACTTCCAAGCTGAAGTACTATTTCTGTTTTGAAAATAGTTTTCTACCTCCTTTTCTCCTGATCCAGGGAGAAGAAACTGAAAGCAAGAGTGCAGGAGTTAGTGAGTGCTTTGGAGAGACTCACAAAGAGCAGTGAAATCAGACATCAGCAGTCTGCAGAATTTGTTAATGACCTTAAAAGGGCAAACAGGTAAAGAATCTACCAGCAGATGGATGCATTATTGGTTTATTTTTGCTGTGTTCTTGTAAAGCACTAATATTCCACTTACCTGAATGAGAAGTTTCAGGACCCTCATGTTCATCCACATGTCAACACTCCAGACTTATAGTTAGAGAAGGGGGAGGTACAAACCTCCCATGCAGGCCACTGACAACTACATAGTTAAGAAGAGAAAGCAGGGAAATAGGTTAATCTCAATTGAGTTACTAGTAGCGATTACACAATTTAAAAAGCTAACAAAAATATTTTTGAATTTGTTACTTTGTTTTTAACTCCTCCCTTTTCTTTGGCTCCAACTGCTTCATTAATAAAATGTCTTGGATAATCACACCCGAGTTCCATTGCTCACTCAGGGCACTTTTCTTGTACTGTATTGGGATGGCCTAGGAATATGGTGGGCTGCAGCTGCCCTTCCTGCAAGCAGCCTCTGACTCACAGTGTGGTTTTCCTTAAATTGCACTTAAAAGCCTTTGTGGTGAGAAGCAGCACCCATCTCAAACTTTCCAGCCCAGTCAAGGTGGAGGCACAGAAGCTACTGAACAACTAGCAAATTAGCACAAGATGCCATCCTCTGAATGTAAATCTTACTTCTTTAAAATGAAAAATGCAGAATCAGTCCTTGACTTTCTAAGCAGATTCTGGCCATGCAATGGCCAGATTTTTTATAAATCACATCTTATGATGTGGTATGATCTTGACTCATAAACAGTGGTATGAGAGGTCATCAACAGCAACCTCCACCTGCCTCTTAGAACCATATTTAGTTTTCTTTACCAGTTTACTGGAAAAGGTCTGTGCTTGCTCCAGGAAAGACACAGACATTAGCATTGATCTGGGTTTGGATCAGAAAGGTTTGTATCTAATCCATTTTAAAGCACTGGTAAATGCTGGGAAGGGGATCAGTACCCAGCCTTTGAAGTTCCCTGAAGGTGGCACTTTGGGGTAGATTTTTTGTAGCACTTACTCTGAAACAAGCCTGTTTGAATTACCTTGTATGCCTTGTGTTTTTAACAGCAACTTGGTAGCAGCTTATGAAAAAGCAAAGAAAAAGCATCAAAATAAGCTGAAGAAACTGGAATCACAAATGATGGCCATGGTGGAGAGACATGAAACCCAAGTAAGAATGCTCAAACAAAGAATAGCTTTACTGGAAGAAGAGAACTCCAGACCACACACCAATGAAACTTCACTTTAAGTGCATCTCTTTAAAGGATACTTAGTGCCATTACAACTTTCTTTCTTTTGGAGGTTGACTTTTAGGTAGCTTCAAATGTTAAAAGCGCTCTGATTGTCAATGCTGACAAAACTTAAAAGCTCCTTCTCTGGGATCCCAGAGAGGTATCATGGGGATAATAAAAGTGTTAACCTTAAGGACTGTTTCATAATGTAAAATGGCAGTGCCTGAATTATCATGCTATAATTGTGTACATTGTCTGTGTTGTTATGTCTGTATTCATACAGCTTCTCTTCCCCTGTCACCCATGGGTGACAGTGTCACACAGCAGAATAATTCATGTTAAGAGGTTTCATTTGGGTAGTTTGGAGATCATGTGAAGTTTTCCCAGTCCCTGAGCTGTCTGCACACAAGTCCACACTGTACCCTCATGACTCGCTGCTGTGGTTACACCACAAACAGGCAGCTGCAGAGTGGGGGTGACAGCCTGGCTGGCTTTTTCTTTGCGCCCTGCTTGCAATTCTGCTGCTCACAGTGCAGGTCAGGTAGGAAAGCTCCTGTTGATTTGGGAAAAAAAACCAAAGCAAGCATAGTTGCATCTCTGAGAACTATGATAAAAGTGTAATTCTTACAGTGCATACAAGGGCCAAAGGCTGTGGGTTTCACCATGCCACACAGACACTCTGTGCCAAGGGTGGGTAAGAAATTACAGAAGACCTCCTGTTATTTATATTGCATGGTGTTTGCAACTACTTTGTAGAAGAAGTTTTTTCTTGCTATATACACTATATCCAAGGTTTTCTTTAAGAAGCTGGGCCATTTCTGTCATGTGTATTGTGCTTATTACAGCTTACTGTGATCAAGAGGTAGAATGTCTTCTTTTTATCCTTTTTTTTTGACCAAAAAAGGTACTTAAATAATGTACCTGTTTAATATTGAATACATAGGCACAAAATTATAGATGTGTAGATATATGGATATCCAGCCACAAACTGAATGTGAATGGTGAAGTCTTACAGCTTTCTTAGGTTAGTTTTTGTTACTGCTAACATTCTCTTGTTTAAATCATGTATTACTGTATTATCAAACTGTCTGAAGTGCAAATTTTGGCTTGTTAGGTAAAAGAACATTAAGCAAATCATGGGGATCAGGTTGATTTCTGTAGGGGTCAAAATACAGGAGTCTGCCATAGCACCTGTTATATTCAGAATTTGCTTTTTTTTTTTTTTTTTTTTGACAGAGTACGTAAAAAAGCTTTATGTGTGTTTTAAAAAGCCAAGCTATAGTCCCTTCACTGTGTTAGCCTGCTGCTGTGTTATGCCTCTGCTTTGCATTTTCCAGGCTGATTTTAAGTGAATCTGATTTCGGGAGATGTTTATCGTTTTTGCTTTACATGTTGAGTTGCACCTCAAGTTTTTTACTAGTGTATTTAGAATTATGATAACTTTTCTCATTTATTTCTCCCATTACTAGTACTAAGAAAATATTTGAGAGGACTCTGCCTACTGTTGGGTTAGGTCAGACAACATAGTTGCAGGAATTTGTGTTCAGAATATGGCATTATTGTTAAGTCTTGGTTACATCTGGAAGTGCAGCAGTTGGTTTTCCATCTCTTACTGCTGTAGCTGCTGTTGTCCTCTGTCATTAGAGTAGTTGTTCCTACTTCTCTGGAGTCTAGTATATCATCCACAAAGCCAGCATCACATGTGGTTGGTTGCAACAGCAAATTAAAACAATGATGATTTCAAAATTTTTAGGTAGTGATGTTCTGGTTTTGATCAATCTTCTTTCTCAGAATAATTGCACTTCTTAATTTATAATATAACTAGAAATTATTGCAAATGAGTCTCTTGAGGGAGGAGGCACATTGATTTTTTCTGTCTCTGTGGTTCTGCTTAGCAGCTTTCTATGGTGCTTCCCCTTTTTAGGCCCAATTTTCTCACTTCCAGGAGGGTGGGGGTCTGCCATCAGCTTCAGCAGCTCAGCACACTTGTACTGAAGAACCACAAAGGAAAGTATCCACCATATGCTGTGGAAAAAATGTAGTTATACTTTTGTCTTCCAGCATCTGAAACACCCGTGTGACTTGAGGTCACCTCAGAATGTCCATGTGAAATACTTTTCACTGGAGAGGACAGGAACCATACTGCTCTGAGCTGCCTCTTAGGCTCATTTTTCCCCCTGTTTAGTTTAATGGAATTACAGAATGGTTTGGGTTGGAAGGGACCCTAAAAATCATCTTGTTACAGTCCCTTTCTGTGGGCAGGGACATCTTCCACTGGACCAGGTTGTTCCAAGCACCATCCAACCTGGCCTTGGACATTCCAGGGATGGGGCAGCCATAACTCCTCTGCACAACCTGGGCCAGTGCTTCAGTGCCCTCACACTTAGAAGAGTTTCTTCCATAAGAAATTCAGATACTCTTACACAGAAGCTGCAGCCTCAGTGTTTTTTCCAGGCCTGACAATTTGCTGATTATTTCACTACATTTAGCACAAATCATCTGTGCCAGCTGTGCTCTAGAAGTGCATTAGAATTATAAATCATCAGTAAATGTAAACCAGTCCCATTTTTCCCCATAAGGGTTGTAGATTAAAAAGCAGCACTGGTACCATCTAGCCTCAGCAGTAGCCAGAGTTTGCCAGACCACCAGTTGATTTATTTGCCTCAGCAAGCAGCTACTGCATCATTTGTTAGAATACTGGAAAGGATCAGCTGGGAATGGTCACAGGCTTAATGTTACTGTGAAAACTGTTCATTAGTGATAATCAGCTTCAGCTCCAGTGTACCCCATTCAAATGGCACCAACCCTCAGAAAAAATGCCAAAAAAACCTCAAACTCCTTTTATGCAACTCTGAAGTACCAGCACAGAAATACCTGAGTGTGTAGTGCACACAGTTACAGCAACTTAACTCTCTTAAAGCTTGTTGCAGAAATAATAAATTTGCAGAGCAAGAAAAAAAGGTGATTCCTGCCAACCTAGTCCATTCATGAATTAATGACTGGACATTTTTTGATTTTCTTAAGTCACCAGAGTGCATGAAACTTTTGTATTTCACTGAGTGCTTAGAAAAAAATCACTTTTTTTCTAATTCTATGTATAAATCTTCACCAGTTTGAATGTACTGTTAGCTTTTGTAAAGCACACGTGACTAAGTTTGCATTCATGTCATGTTCTACTGGTTTTGTTAGTTTTCTTTTCCTCCAGTATACTGCACCATGAATTGTAACTTTAGAAACTTTTCACCTTACTGAGTTAGCTTGAAATGTGTTGCTACCTTTTCGTTTCCAAGCAGCTGTAAAATAGCTATTTTGTGTTCATTTGATAGAGAATTGTAAAAACTGCATTTATTTATACAGAGGCATTTATAATACTTATTTTACAAATGTTCTTATATTCTGAATAAATTTCTAATGCTGTTTCTTTGCCTTGGGAGTTGTTTCACTATGGCTTGTCACCTTGCTGTTGAATGGGACTGCCTAAAGACACCTTGGCCCAAAGATATCTCATCTGCAAGCTAAGTTACTGAGGGAGATGGTTTGACATTGTCAGTGAAGTTCACTTAACAGAGCCGTGAAAAGTTGTAAAGAACTCAGATATGGCCACAGGTTTTAGAACATCATTTTAGTACATCTTCAACGAACCATTTATGGAAATGGAAGGGCATGCGTGAAACTGTTACCACGCGTCCAATTCTTTTAATAACAAGTTATATAGACCAAAACAAAAAGAAAATGTTACATAAAATATCTAAAAGCACTGATTGAAGTTTAAATACTTCTTTCTTCTGTTCGTCTAACACATTTTATTTTTTTTCCATTGTGTTGAATGGCATTCACCTTTACAGCTGACTTAAAAAAATAACTTCCTCTCCTGGCTAGAGGAGATATAATTACTGCTGGTTTAAGGCAACACGTGAACACTCTACAGTGAAAGAATAACCTGTACCAGCAGCAGAGGCATCACATTCCACAATGAACTGCAATCCTTATATTCATACTTCCGTACTTCAATACGTTTATTTATAAAGCAATTTAATTTTACAGAGGAAAAAATAACAATATAGAAGAAAATGTTAACTTAGTCTTCTAAATGGTGTGCTTCAGTTTTGAATCAATTTATAACAAACAAATTCACAATCATCAGTACAGTAGATGTTACAGGTAGTTACAGATTCTACTTATTACAACTGAAGAGCTGACTAATGCAAACTTTCTTCAAAAGAACATAATGGAAGTTGTATAAAATCTGTAATGATTTTAACTCTTTAGCTGTACATATTTTCTTCTTAATGAGCACAATGTGCCACTTACACACAGAGGAAAACAGATCGAGTTCTTGAGCTTTAACAAACAGAAGGAAGACATAACCCTTCATGCCTGAGCCACACCACAAAGCACTGGCTCCTGTTTCTGCAAGGCATGCAGTGCTGCCCTGAAGAGTGTCATCGTTTGGAAGCAATACCCAAGTCTGGGTCCTGGAACATGAACACCAATAGAGCATTCTGCTGAACTAACAACCCCGCACCTTCTTCTGGGGGGGGTCTGTTTTGCTTTTTAATGGTAAAAGTGCCTTGCAAACCCAGCTCAACTGCTCCTCAGGGATAAAGTTAAACTTCCACATAGTGCAGTGCCATGCAGACAGAGTAAAGTTCTGTTGCAAGTATTGGCGTGAGAAGTATTTGCTGAGAGCTCTTTATCATGCAGTTTTCCATACATTTTCTGCATAACAAAATTATGTACCCAACCAGTAAGATACAAATTTCATTCCCACAGTTTAGTAATTTTGATCAAACATGCTTAAAAAAATTTGCAAAGTTCTTCTCACTATTGGAAATGTGTCATAGAGAACTGTGTTTGCAGGATGTGTTTTCTTAAAAAGCTATGAATGCCTTATTTTAAAATGATTAATGCTCCACAAGCTGTAATCATTTTCTTAAAGGCACTGAACTGCAACCCATACTGGAAACAAGAAGCTAGTTCTTCTGATCAACAGTATAAATGCTTAGAAATTACAAAATACTCTGTTTTCATTACTTTCCAAATTTAAACATTCTGTACTCTCTGAAATGTTAACAATTACTTAAAAGGAAGCATTTTTTTTTCCCCAGAAGAACTGATGGAGGACTCAAAGATACTTTTGACTTCCCAAAAGCAGCCAGAGCTCAGAACACTTTAAAGATAAGGGTTTCTGTAAAGCTGAATCTGTACATAAAGTTAAGTCTTGCTAAACCTAACATTTTCAATGGAAAGACAAACCCCAAGTATTTTGTTTTATTGTACTGCTACCAATCTGGAATAGTTCCTCTGGTACAATCTTGAATATGGCCAATGTCATTCTTGTTTAATGTTGACTTCCTTTTAAGTTCACAAGCTACATGAAAAAGTGAAATGCACACACAGCACAAAACCTACTGCATCTATCAGTGCTTACGTATGGGATTAAGAACAGTGCAAATACTAGCATATAGCCTACTTCCATTCTTGACTACACTATTGCTATAAATGTATATGAACAAAAACTTATTATGGAAGAATTTCTAAGTCTAATTTACTGTAAAAGCACCTTCAGAGTTATTTTGTATAAATTTTCCATATCTTAAATAATTTTGGTTGTTTCAAAAGGTGAAATATTGTAATAACAAAAACAATTTGAAATTATGAAGTTGTGTATAAGCACCAGATTATTTAACATTTACAGTGCAAGACTTAAAATATATTTATTTACAGAAATCAGTATCAACAAGAGACACTATCTACTAATTCTCAATAACTATGAGCTTACTAACACATTTAGAATATAACCTCCTAACTTCAAACATGAAGGCACCTGGCTTTACCTCTGAAAAAGAAACCTGTTGCTCAGAATTTGTAACAAAACCCCAAGTATCTGAGGATTAAGCAGCCCACTAACCCCACAACTGGGCAGCCAGTTATCCCCGGAGCAGCAGTGCTGTCTTGCACCACAGGATAGTGGAGTTTGGATTCTTAATGTAGACTCTTTGCTCTTCACACCACAATGGCATGAGTGCAAAAGCAAATCACCACATTAAGTAAAGGTTGGAAGAACTGCGTTCTTATCTGAAATTACAATCTGAGAGCAAGTATGTTAGAAGTAGCCAGACCCGAAGCCTGCCTTGTTTTTAAAAGGAACTGTTACATCTGTAACTGCCACAGGTAGGTGAAAAAAAATCACTAAGTTGTTCTCAAATCACCAAATTAGTTCAGGAAGGTTGAAGCACAGCACAGAAGCCTGGAACAGTGATCAGGCTCAAAATTTCATTAGAAACACTTTATGCATGTTTGGCCTAAAGTATTTATATTGTGTTAAAAAATAATACTCTGATTGTACAATAAATAAAGCTATTTCCCCCTCTCCTCCCCAGAACCACTGTTGTCAGACTTCATACTATGCAAGACACAGTTACTTTCAAAAGCCGGATGATGGATGTACGTCAAGGAGCTGAAGTCAGCAGCACTTCAGCCACTTAACTAACTGGGCAGGCCACTCTTCAGTCCAAGGTCAAAGTATAGAAGCACTCTGAGGAGACATGCTAAAAACCTCATGTTAAAGCAGGGAGTTGATGTAGTACTAGGAACTGCACACTAGTACCAGATTCCTAGCACCACACAGCTGTAGGGTTTTTTGCTAAATATTTGTTCACTCTGCAAGTTGATTCCAAGAACACTGATTGACCGTTCATTATGTGAATAACTCCTAACATGGCAGCATTCTCAAATTGACAGTGTTTGTTTTTCAAGTATCTCAACACCAACTCTCAAGTCGGACATGCAAACAGTTCCTATTTCCCTGTGTCTAGCTCCTGTACAGTAAAAACTCACAGAACTAAAGCCTGTATCTCACTTGCTATTTCTTCACTGTTTTATGGAAGATAATGTAAACAGTACTTCTAAACTGAGAAATACAATTATAAAGGGATGGTGAAATAAGAACATAAACAACAGTAAACAAAATGTTCACGGTGCAGGGCATGGCGGAGCCCACCAAGTGGATCACATGCCACCACATTTACATAGTTTTAGGATAAACCTTACTAAGAAAGCAGAAAGCAATGCTACTACAGGAAACTGTACCCTTATACAAAGAAGTAAGTTATTGCATATTTATCACATTTATTTGCAACTCACATTAAGGCTAGGTTTACTAAAATGAATGACATATGTATAAGCTTCACTTTGGGTTGCTTAATGAAGCAACCAATGTCTCTTATACTGAACCAACCTTTCACTAAGAAGAAAAAAATTACACAGTAAACAGAGGGCAGCCAGCATCTCTTATTCATAGAACATGCTTCCATTGTTCTAAAGACTTCCTCTTGCCTGGGACAGGACTTCCCAAACAGATGACAGATGCTCCAAGTTCACTGTTTCATCAACATCCCCATTATTTTACAGAGCACTATCTATAACTAATTTATCTGAAAAGTCAACTTATTTATAAAAAGATTTCCACAGCCTGTTATTTAATTATGCCTTAGGAGAGTCCTATTAGCTCCACAGGCAGTAGCAGCCTCAGGATATGATACAAACTTCTGCCTCACCATGAGTAAAGGCACTTTTGCTGGGAAATCAACTAAAATAGCACAAAGAAGTAACTAAAGATTAGTTTTCACCTGAAGCTGAATAACATAACTCCTCCAGCATTATCCTATCCTCAATTACTCTTCTTTGTCATTGTATGGCCTTTGGATACGTTTAAGAAAAAACAAAAAGAAAAAAAAGTGAGTCAAAGCTAGATTGAGCTATTTCACAATTTGGTCTTGAAAAACAAGGCCCTCAGAACTCTTGTCCTCCAGAAGGAGGAAATGCTGTAGTCCATTTCTCCTGTTGACTGATACAGAAGTTGAACACTCCCATGGCCAAAATTATTACAGCATTAGAGTTCCAAATCACCTGGTGCCAGGCAGGTGAATAAACCAGGAGAAAGTTCTAAAGCTATTTCTGAGGAAAACACTAGGTAGGGTATATGAAGTAGGGTGGTTGAAGGAAGACCAGGATTTTGGTTTTGGATGACATATATGAGTTGCATAAAAACTCAGTGCATGTAGATACACTACAAGGGTGTATTTCATTCAACCTATCAAGTTATCAATTACCTCTATTCTAGAGAAAAGTCCATTTTTAAATCTGGGACATGCTTGCTATCACAAGCTGCTGTGACAAATTATTTCAGTGCATTTCTCTCCACTGCAACACAGATGCTCAAAACCCACTGAACCTGCAGGTGATGTAACAGCTCATCACCCCAACTCTTACAGGTTTTTTGTTCCACCCCTCCATCCCCACGCCATCTTTCATGTTTTTTTCTAAGAAAGCACTGTAGCTGAAAATGACTGAGGCTAGATCATTTAAATGCTAACTGCAAGTGCAATTCAATACTACTGGATATATACAGAGCAGATACACTACACAAGAGATCTGAGGACAACAGCACAGGATACAATACTGAACACCCTTGGAATAGTTATTGGAAGCCTGATTAAGCTGTTCAGTGTCACACAATGCCTCTGTTACCCATGCACCTGCCTTCCTACTCAGAGAGATCTACAGAGGCTTATTTACATTCAGTATAAATTGTACACAAGTTACCTCTCACAGACAAGTTTAAGCTTCTCTTTTTTCACAAGCAGCTGCTTTGTAACTTCTTATGCAGCTGTGGGCAGTGCACAAGAGCTAAGTTAGACACTTTGAAGGGCTGAGTTTTACCCAGTTTGAGTGTCATTATCAAAGACCAAGGAAAAGTAGGTACAAAAAGTCAACATGCTATAGATTTGACTCAAGTACTAGTGATTGCCAGCCAGCAAAAACTATCAGTGTGAAGGAGGGAAGGTATTTGGGGCAAACAATCAGTACAGAGAAAGGATGACAGGCTGAGACTAGGTTTGAAATGTGCAACTTGGTTTCAAAATCACTAGGACAGAAGTGTCCTCTGAGAATTAGTTACATTGCCACTGCGTAATATTGCAATGTTCTACAAAATAATGACAAACAAGTCAAATAATTTACATCAGAACAGTTACAACGTTAGCAAGCTGGTATACTCCAATGGTTAAAAAAAAGTCAGTGACATTCTACAAAACACACGGCAAGTTACCATAAAAAAAAATTTTAAACCACAAAAAAATAAAACACAAGTAAAAAGAATGCCCTCTAATGCACAGCTAGGAACAAGTGAACTGAACATTGGAAAGGTACTTTTGTGGACAAAGGCTAGACTGCATTTAAAGTGCAACACTTGACTATGCCACTCCCATACTGCAAAGAGAACAAACCCTTCCAAACCAGCAGTCAGTCCCTGCATTGCATTTAAAAACAAACAAACAAAACAAAATAAAAAACTCCTGAGAAAGAGTAAGGCTGGATAAGAAACCTCCTCAATTGCAACAGGCAAGTCTGATTCTTATTCCTAATACGTTTGCTGTCAGAGGTCAAAACTTTTCATTATGGCATCATGGTCAAACTTGAAACTCAAGAAAGCTCTTGATGAAAAAACAAATTTGTAATGGCCATTGCATGCCATAGAATGTCCATCTACATGTTCTGGCAGCATGTCTTCACTGGAGCAACACATCTCGTATGCTGCTTCTGCTTAAAGAGAAAAAAGTATGAAACAAATTTTAAATGGGCAGTTGCCAATAAAAGTATCTATAACAACAATGGTAAAAAGCCATACCTCAAAATACTTTCAATTAATATTTATAAGAAAACCTGTATGTTTGGTCATAAACAGAAGAAGGTAACTCAAACCAGCCATATTTACAGGTTGTCTAGAGGGTAGAATAAATCTTCAAATTCACTGCAATCTGGAAACACTTTCAATAGCCACATATACACCTATTTTACACATATAATACTGTTTCATTTCTCAATAGCCATTTCTTAACAAGGAGAAATGGCATGGCACTGTTTCCTGAGCTGTAAGTAAAGAACTGTGTGCACTCTGCTGCAGCTTATTACAAGCGGGACAGAAAGCCTTAAAATACACTCAATTACCAGCAATGTGCTGACTCAGATGCTATTTTTCTAAACTAGCTTTTAGTTACTTTTTCACTCAGCCACCTGGTGTATCAAAGACCAACATGAAACAGTATATTTTTCATTAAAAAACAAACAAAACCTCAGACTACCTTGGAAAAATGGCTTTATAAGATTTGGAAGGCTGGCATGAGGAAAAGCCCTCAACCATCATTATTCAGGTGCCTTCAGCCTGTAGTACAGAACAGTGGATGAAAATTCTGACTGCACTTGCCTGTTTCAAAGTTATCTTGAAGTCTTCTTGGATTAAGCCTTTTTTCACATTTCTGGTGAAGAGAATGACCATACATTACACATTTTTGATAAAGAAATGGCATTATATTTAAGCATCATCTAACAGGCATGCTAGTTTGCTTTGACACACTTCATGTCTGAATTATTTTACCTCTAACTCATCGTTAGTTCTGTCACATTACTTGATGTAGCAAACATCCTTTAAATCCACAAGTCTTTCAGAATCATGCAACCTTTTAACAGTCACTAAAACATTTCTAACATGCAGACTTTTGGAGGAAAATTTTGAATACTTTCTAACTGTTTTAAGACAGAAAGGTCTTGCATATGATGGTGTGTAATCAACATTGTGCATGCATAAGCCCGCTCTTCAATGAGTTTGTCCCAAAAGAGGCAAGGGCAATGTATTTGCAGACATGCTGCTACTGCCAATTAAATTAACATGCTTTAGAGACACAAACTCAAAACTCTCCAGGGAGGAACTGCTTTAACCCCAGATATTGGTGCTCTAAGTACACAAATACAAAAAAAATATGGCTCTTTGGACTGTCTGCAAATTAGAAGTTTCCTGGCCTTCAATTTACATCAGAAAATTATCACTGGACTCAAAATATTTAAACTTCAAAAGACTGACCATCATGAAAACACAAGTGAAACAGGAAAAGAGAAATACTCAGAAAAGTTTGTGAAAAGCCTGTAAAGCAACTGTGGAGCATTAACAGTTATTTCCACGAAGATCTTACAGATTACCATTACAGTTTTACTATTCATCTAAATTTCTGGGCAGTCAATTCACTCTTCGACACTCAGACTCAAACATAACTAATAACTTCTTGCTGCAGTAAGGATTTTAGGACAAGTTTACCATTTCTGTATGTTTACATGAGTAAGAGAAAGAAGGCAATAACCCCAAGCCAGAATGGGAAGAATCTAGCTTAAAGCCTGTAAACAAGAGAAACTAAAGTCTGGACAAGTCAGCTGAGCTGCACAGAGATCTGGGGGCTCACAGATGCACAAGAGTCAACAAAGTATACTGAAGAGCCACAAAAAACAGGGAATCAAAAGCACATTCCACTATAAGAGAGAGCATAGCCCAGTGAGTCAGTTCCCACTGAGAACTGGACAAACACAACTAGTAACTGCAAGGGAACGTAAAACACAGTGTGACACTGGAATTTACAAACTGCTGTAACCAGCTGTACTGTATGATTGAAAAACTATATGAGATTCTGGCATCCAAGCCAAGTCTGTGTCTCAACATTTCTTCCTGGAGAGAAGGGAAATAATAAGTATTTATATCACCACTTTCTAAGTGCTTCATAACAAAACCCCATGCTTACAGTAAGACATCACACATGAATAAATAAGATGTGTACACATCACAGAAGGCTTTTACATGACAGGAACCTGGAAAGCTGCAGGATTGTGTACTGAAACAGCTGACAAATTTTCAACAGCTAAAATTACTTCTAAAATGCAAACTTTGAAATTTAGTATGTTTGTTTATAGATGTATATGCATACAAGGTAAGAAATGTTACACATCTGCAAACATGGATCAAATACTCTGACCAAACATACTCTTGATAGATAGGCACTTTACTTTGTTTCAGCAGGACATTGCCCTGGCCATTTGTTAAGCATTACTGGAACCTACTACAGACACAGACACTACATGTTTCTTACCAAGGTATGGTTTTGCTTAACTGGTTGACTGTGCAGCCCATTTGTTCGCTTCTTTTGGCTGGAAGTGTCTTGATTTTGCTTTCTGCCATTGTTCCTCACACTCTGACTCTGCTGTTCAGTTCAAAACAAGTAGAGGGAAGAGTTTAAATGGCAGAATTGGACATAATTGCATTGACATTTCCTACTTAGTAACTAAAACTTCCCTCCAAGTAACTTCAAAACATGTAAACACTTTCTTTTGCAGAAAAACTGAAGCCCACTGAAATTAACCAAATATACACTCAAGCTACAGAGCCGTCAACTGTTACTCATTCCCTCTTGCACTCAGTATGAGAGAATTATTTCACAATTAATTGAGTTCAGTGAATTTCCATGCACTGATGCAGATATACTAGAGATACTAGCAAAATGGCAAGGACTAATTACTATCTGTACATGAAACACCACAATTGCTGATACCACCACCTCTAGTGTGAGATAAATCAAAAAATTCCCAAGAATATTCCCCCACTCTAATTTTGAATTCTCTGGAGATGAAATTCACTGGTTTTGTCCTAGAGAGGAAACCTTTATGAACAAAGACATCTGTTTTAAATAGTCCAGATGTATATGCTTGCCTAACAAACAACCTACCTTTACTTTCAAAACTTCAGACACCTCAGGATGATTATATGGCTTCTGTTGCTGTTTTGGCTTCACCAAGTGCTCTCCTGAAAAGCCATCTGTAAACACCTGTTGACTACAGCGAAGTTTGGATCTAGTACAGGAAAACAAAGACAGGTTACAACACAACTTCAAATCTACTGAGAGCAGAAGACAAATATGAAAAAAGTTACTGAGAACAATGTGGAAGACAATCTTAAGTAACCTGTATGGAAACTCTAATAGTGCTCACTGCCATTAGCATTCTCCACAGACAAGAGGCCAAGTCTACATTAACATTTGTCCTGTTGTTCTCAGTGTTGGTGTTGCCCTGGCTCAAATTATTAAGTCCTCTCATAGGGACTACAGGTTTCAACATTTGCTCTACCACTTTTCACTCAGCTGAATCTAAAGCCAGCAGGACATGTTCCCCTACTGGTTTTATCTAGCACTTCTTAGACTACTTTACAGTCCTGCTTTGGGGAGTCCTACTTTTCCTGTGCAGAAAGGCCAAAAATATTGAAGTTGAAGCACTGGAAGTTATCTACTTGCTTAAGCTTCTGGGTTTTTTTGATTCCCACAAAGAAGACTGAGGAAATAATCCCAGTTCTGACACCTGTGTATCAACACATTAATTAACTTTACACCTTACTTACAAGTCTACGATATACATCTATGTTCATTTTTCTGTTATTTAGCTGTTACTCAAACACAAATCCTTGGAGAAAAAGGACAATTTATATATGTATATAATTGTCATTGTATAATATTGTCATATTTGTATGACCAGTGTTTTGTAAGAAAGAATATAGAGATGTTAAACTGACCTGGTTCTTACCTAGCTTTTTCCAAGTTGGGCTTAGAGGGTGTGCTCCCTGCAGATGAAAAACCATTGTCACTGTCTGAGGAATCTCCATTCCTTCGGGAAATCCATTCCCTCAATGGCCTGTGAGCAAGGAGTAGTACAACAAGATCTACTTACCAAAACAAATCTAAAGAATTTAAAACTGTCTGAAAGACCCTGGCCCAGCATTTGCCTCATCTCAAACATACCTGATGAAGGGAATCGCCATAAAAAATTTGTTAGGTGCCAAACCCAGCTTGGACTTTGGAGTCATGTCATTTCTGTGGCATGGTAATTTGTCAATGGAAAACCACTCAATATTCTAGAAAAACAAGAAATAAAATCAAAATACCCTCTATTGTAGCCATAGCAGAATTTTACAAATGTGTATCAGCCACAATTATTTCTCTTAATTAAAAAATTACCATGGAAAACTTAAATTAACAGGCCACAACAGCGTTTTTCACAAAAGGTTAATTAACTCTTCCAACTGCCACTACAGTAGCAGATGGTAAAGCACAAAATTGCATTGTATCGCACCTAAAATATGAAAGGTATTGATCAGCAACTAAAGTCTGAATAAGAGTGTCATAAACAAACCAACCAAACCACTGCACACAGAATGCCATAAATAAATGTACAGGCTTTGAATAACTTTCAAAAACTTTTAACTTAAAGTGTGATCAATACTGGACCACCAATACCCATTCAAAAATAAGAAGGGTGTTTAGCTTGACAGTAAAGTTTCAGGTTTTGTTACAAAAGAAAAAGAAACATGGCGATAGGATAAGGATTTGTGTTATTGTGTTTAACTATTAAAACTATAACTATATGTTACAGTTTTAATAGTTAAAACTATATATACTTAGCAGAATGGGGAACAAAGTCAGGAATTCTGACCACAGACAGCATAGAAGAACCCACATGAGATTTGCCATCATAGAATCTACTCAGAAAGCCTCAGGTCCAAACAAGATGCAAATTATGGAAATAAGTTACAAACCGAACAAGTCTTCAATATAGTTCTACAGGGAGTATAAAACTAGCCTGCCCGGTGGCATTAGATCAGATGAAGACAAAACTTCAAAACTCTGTCATTGCAAGAACTCTTCAACATTCCCACACATTTGGTCACTGTTCTACAAAGTACCATATTTATTGTATATTTTTAAAAAACCTCAAATTTCATCTTATGTCATATTTAAAAAAAAAGAGGTCTCAAATGCAAGAAATTAAGTCCTGTCCACTCAAATTTCTTTATTTAGAAAGCAAGATGCCCCATTTAGTGACACAGTCTGCATGGAAATATAGCTGTTTTGAACTGAACTGTCATAAAGGGAAAAAAAAAATCAAACTTCAAAGATTACAGATACCACTGACAAAGGTTCCAACAAGTTGCTATCGGAGCCTTGGTCTTTGGCTTTCACAATACCTTTTAAAAGCACACAATGGTACATCCAAAATAGTTCCCTTTTTCTGCCCCCTTCCCAACTTCCTCCTTAAAATAGACTATTTTTTAAATCTGAAAGTATTAGACATGAAAAAAAGAAAACAATCCTTAGTTTGTCCTTTTGATATGTAGGCTTTTGCATGTCCCCAACTAATAATTACAACTTGAGAATGCATAGCTACATTTGCATCCGTAACTAGGAATAATATGAAATTATTAATATATATACCACCTACAGAAGACAAGAATTGTATTTTAGCAGCATGCTCTATTGTCTTTTCATGATGAATGGAGATGTCAGACAGATGTTCAAATATCAGACTTGCAGTTGAGCTGAAAGAAGTCAACACAAAATCCTACAGTGCAGAGATGCCACTGGTACCTAGCACTTAAGGTGCTCATTGTGTTTAGTGGGTTCATTATTTTACACACTTCTGGCTTTAAAAAGCAACTTCTGCAAAGTTCCTACAGATTCAGACAAGGTAGCACATACCCGAATTTCCCTTCTAGTTTTGGGGTTGAATTTGGTGTTCTTGGGAACTCCAGGAATGATGTACAGCCGTGCTAACTGATCATTGATTCGCAGCTCAATGTAGTCCTCTTTGCAGATATAATCTTTTATGTCAAACCCAGTTTCTTCAAACACCTGAGAAGTATTTAGATGAAATTAGTGTGCGTGTATTCAGAGTTATCCTTTACACAACCTATTACCCCAAGCAAAGGAATGACTATTTTTCAGATATATTCATGAAAGTTGCCGGGAAAAACAAGTCTTTACATATAGAGGTTTGCTCAGAAATAGAAAAAGAATCTACATGCTTTAAATTTCTCTGAAACTGCAAACCTGTTACACCTGTTAAAAGTTGAGACAATTTCTATTACACCTTCAAGTAGCAATTTATTAATATGGATGGGGTTAGTCCTCAGCAACTTCTGAGGTACTACTGAACTCTGTAGGCACTGCCAAGTGAAGACCTCTTCAATTTGATTTTACAGAGATGCAGCTTATGATTTCAGATCTGTCCTGACTCAAGTGAAAGAAGTTGAAAGATTTATTTCAGATATAAAATAAATTGTTAGTCTATCCACAATGACAATCTAACCTATCAGAATAATGATGGTAATAGTGCTGATCACTAATGAAATCTAAATAGATTTTTCAGATTAACAACATCATCAAAATATCTTTTCCCCCAGTGTAACTGTGCCCCTTTAATGTGTTTGCTGGCATAACTTGAAGTGAAGAGGAAGATACACTTCATGCAGCTCCTTCTTGAAGAAGCCGTCTAGTTTATCCTTGATAGTTATACTTAAAACAAAAAAAAATCCCCAAAACCCTGTGATTTCTCAGATACTGATTCAGTCAAATTGAAGAACACTAAATGCATCATACTACTTTCCCTCATCTTTCTCTCTCTCAAAAACTCTGGATGTATTAAGTTGAATGAACACTGAATTTGTACCAGTAATGTTCTTTTACAGGCCATTTTGAATATGCAGCTTCACTACATATGTAGGTCTCCAGGAGCAATAAATACAGATTATTTTATTTTTCAGATTTTACTTGCAATATATATTGATTCTTGTTCCTGAAAATAACTGAAAAATAGCATAGCTGAAAAATAGAAAAGTAAAGTTCTGCACAATTTTTACATTACATTCTACAACCTCCAACTCAGCTCTTTAGCCTCTTTACACAGACCAGTGTACACAGGGTAAATTCCCATTTCTCCACAGTTATGGTGACCCTTGAAATTAATACACCAAAAGTCATAAATTACATAAGACTTCCCAAGCACCACAAGTAATACTTAAATGTAAATTCACAGTTCAGCAGAGAACTTTAAAAAGCGTACTCATTCACTTCATTTACCACATTAGTGCAAAAGAATGTGAAACAAACCATTTTCTGGTTTTATTTTAATATATAACCTCAACCTTGATTACCATTTTGGAACTCAGAAAGGCATCAAAAGATGACTGCAATAACAGACTATTTATTCACACAATTTCAGTAACAGGATTACCTAAGTAAAGTGCCTTTTAACCCAACACATATATCCTGATTTCAGCAAAATTTCACTTCTTTATCTTAAAGGAGTTGATATAACTTACTTCTCTAGCAGCACAGTCATGAGGTGCCTCTTCTTTATTTACTTTCCCTTTTGGAAATCCCCAGCCAGATTTTGCTAAATAGCCCTGAACCAAAAGAACCTACAAAATACAAGGGAAGGCAACTGTCAAACATGCAGGTGTTCTAACCAATTTCATTAAATGTCTTCCCTCCACCATCCCCCTTGTTCTCAAAAGAATATGTTAGCCTCAAGGAAGGAAACCATTAGGTTTTCTGTGTTGTACCAAGAATGGTGAAATATTTTACAGAATCATGTAACTCAGATGAAAAAATAAAATCTCAGAGGGAAAGCATGCAGAAGTGTGTTTACTGACTCACACATTATATTTCTGTACACAGCCACCAATATCAACTAACTGTCAGATCTCTGCGAATCTGACAGTGAGTGTAAATTTCTTCAGAAGAAAAATGTAAACAACAAAGAATTACTTCTGCCAGCATACACCATCCCTCGCTCTAGACAGTCCTTCACAACTATTTCCATACTCACATTTTCAAGTGTCTCATCAAGGATAATTGCACCATAGGTTGGCACTCCCATTTTGTATTCTTTCCACTCATCTAAAACCTTTTGCACATCTTCACCTTGAGGCAGTAAAAAGGGACAGTGATTGAAGAGTATAGCAGCCTGTTAAGGAAGATAAACTTAAGCAGCCAGTTCCAAAGTACATATGAAATATAAAAGATATTTAGAGTAAACACTCCCTCCCCTAAGTCCTTTCAAGAGAGATTCTCTTGGAAGTAAAAAAATATTACAAATAATCCACTACCAAACACTGAAAGTCAGAGTGCATCAAGTAATTCAGCAATTCCTATACAAAGCAATCTAAATAAATGAAAAAAAAAAAAAACAACAAACCCAACAAACAAAAAAGATCGCACAAGGCTGATTGTTTGACGGAAGGTAATTTTGAAAAAGTAACCCCATAACAGTTATTTTGAATATGTATTATTTGCAAACACATTTTTTTTAATTTTGAAGTGATTAAGACAGAAAAAAAATCTGTCACAAGCAAGTTTCCTGTGCTTGAAATAAATGGGAATACATTTTTGCCACAATAATTTGTTAAGATTATGGCATAGAATCCTATCTTCAGTATTTGTTATGCCAAAAAAACCATTTTAATGACTTATAGTTACAGAAATCTAAATCCTAATACACTTTATCAAAACTCATCATGCTGAGAAAATATAAACAACCTCTATAATTCTAAAATTTTGAGAGAAAATCTGTAAGTCCTTAATCAAAGTATTAATATTACAAATTACATATACTATACTACCAATAAAAAACACTCCACAGTAGAATACTTAAAAATACAATGCAGCAGAACTAATATTTGTGGCAAATATGGGCTAGAAAGGGAAATAATAATGAACATATAACATCTATTACACTGCATTTCTTCTGCACTGCCTACAATTTAGGAGAATTTTGTTGGTCTGAAAATACATTTTTAATTAAAAACATACATAAAATAACAGCATAACCAACAGGATATGACCATATATTTACAGTTTACTGTTAAAAGCTGTAGTGTTTCAAAGTAAATATATATTAGGAAACTAACAGATAAATATGTTGTATAGTGAAAGCATGGATAATATTACCCTCAAAGTTAGAAGCAATATTTCAATCTTAGATCAAGAACATATGGGACAAGGCTAAAACTAAAACGTTTGCTGGATGAAAGCCATGAAGTTTTCTCTAGCAAGAACTAGATAGTACACATTCCAGCAGCCCTTGCAAGCAACAAAAAAAGCAGAGGCCAACCATTTGAATTCAGTAAAAAGCGGTTTCTACTCTACAGAAACTTCCAACAAATACATACCACTGGCCATGGCAGAACACATACTACCTTCAACTACTTTAACATTTATGTTACTAGTTACTTGAAAATTAATGAATTGTGGAGTTCATTTTGAAGAGCACCAACAGCTCACCCTTGAAACCAACCTAGAATGCAAAGAAAAATCCTCAAACATCAGAAATGGATCATTTTCCATAGTTCTTTAGCAGTCCAAGAAACATCTCTTTTGTGGGTGCCACAAAATTATGGAAGCAGTGAACTCAGTAACATCACATACCTAGCAATACTAACTTTTAATCATTAACACATGAACTGACATTATTATACTATGAAATATTGTTAACAATATTTAGTTTGCACTTTACCACCAGACAGGAAACAATCAGAGTAATAAAAAGGATATCAGCTTTAGCGAAGTCTCTTATCCCACACTGAGGTAATCCTGGTGTGTTTTGCATGTAGAAATCCAAATAAAACCAATGGGCAAGTTCAATCTGAAAACACACTCTGATTGCATTGTCTCTCTCTTCACTTGGAATGTGCAAAATAAATCGGCTGCCAGGAAAGAAAAAGAGTAAGATTAGCCAAATCTACTGACTTAAATACGGCTAACAGTAAAACATTGCAACAGTACAATTCTTGATCCATTAGTACATATCGACAGACCTCCAGATCCTCCTCATGTTCCAAACGGACAGTAAAAAGTTTTCGCTAAGTAAAATACAGCTTTCAAAGTTAAGAAGGAAAATGGATTATTGTGATCTTTCAGAAATATCAATTACAATCTACTAAGTAAATTTACTGTTGTGAAAACAGGAAGTGTGAAGACAACCTACTTAAATCACTGTGTTACAAAAATGAAAGCATTTTTACAAGTCCATTAAAGAACATCTGCAAACTCTGATAAGACATTTCAGTGCTATTTTTTTCAGGATATAAGTTGAACATAGTTATATGTTTTCACTTAAAACCACAGTAAACTATTAATTTACATAGATTTTAAAATTCAATATGATCCTACAGATTTCCTCAGTCTGAATCTGGGTTTAGCCCAGATACTGGCACACAGACAGAGTTACTGAGATAAAAGTTCAAGCAGCACTGTGTCATAGCTCATTTTAGTAAAGCAAAAGAGGCTTTATTTATTTATGTATTTGTATCAATAGCAGAACTTCCTTTTTAGAAATTTATGGTCGTACACCCCACTGAACTTAAATAATTTGATGGAGATCTTTGACACAGCTCCTGAGCGCAACCAGCTGAATTCCCAAAGTGCATAATATCACTGGTCTAAGCAGAAACAGTGTATCTTTACTTAAAATCTGACAAGTATGAATTGTCACAGGATCTCAGAATTGGGTGCCTCTCTAAGGCAGTCTGGCCAAGGACAGGGGCAGGAGGTCACAGCTGCAGGCACACACCTGACACTCCCCAGGCTTCCAGGCACATTCACAGGTCCCCCAAGTACCAGCACAGGTCTCCTTTTCCACCCCGTAGCCCTGCCCACATCCCAGACCCTCACACCCCTCTCATGGGTCCTGCCCCACCAGATGGCCCAGTTTGAAGTTTGCTATAGAGAACACGTGCACAGGGGACAGGTCTGGGTGAGGCACCTGCCCCCTCCCACCCAGCGCACGGCGGTGACACAGTCCTGCTGCAGCTGCGGGTGCTCTGCCCCTCACTGCCCTCACTCACACCACCTCCCCCACAGAAGCTGGCTTCCAGGACACTCCTCATCGCCATCCCAGACACTGCGAGCTGAGACCCCCTCCTGGGAGTGGATGGCACTGAGACCTGCTCCCTCACTCCAGCAGCTGACACCTTTGCCCAGCTCCCATCAGCAGCTGTCACTTCATCCTTGGAGCACACATATACAGAGCGTAGAGAGTGGAATTACCCAGACAAAAACAAATATTTATTAAGAAGATGTAAGATAGGACAGTCTGCGACACTTGAGCAGAAGGGTCAGACAGAGAAGTTACTAACTTGCCCAGTTTTACAGCCAGCCTTTTATATCCCTTTCTGCCTATCCTTCCTTTGTCCTCCCCTGCTTCTCCTCTCCCGTGGCACTCCTCTCAACCCAGCGTGTGGGATCCCCCCAGGTCTGAAGCCCTACCAGATACAAAGGCCAGGCTGATATTCCTGAGAGTGATGCCTGTGGTTTCTTGGCAGTTGGTCAATTAGTGCAATTAACAGGTTTGTTTCATGTCATTGTGTCTACTTCTGATTTCTTAGGTCCGTGTCTAAATATTTTTTCATTCTCATTCCTCCACTTTTTTCCTGTTTTCCAGGAGTAGGTCCATACTCAGATAAACTTGCTGGAATGAACATCCCTATACTCCCTGTCATCAACCAGCGGCCAGGTTTGGCTTTCACTACTGCCTTCCTTACCATTCTTCTTTTCAGTTTGTAGCCTTGTATGCTTTATTTATTTATTATGCTTTTATTTCTCATCTTCCTATCCGATTTTCACACGGAAAAAGGGTCTTGGTCAGATACCCTTAAAGATCTTGGCAGGCCTGAGAGGGAATCTCTGTGAACCTCTTGAATTTCAACACAGCCAAGTGCAAGGCACTGTGCCTGGGCTGGGGCAATCCCAAGCACAATGTAAACACAGTCTGATCAGAGAAAGGATGGAGAGCAGCTCTGGGGAGGAGGATTTGGGGTGCTGGTGGATGAGAATCTTGACGTGAGCTGACACTGTGAGCTCCCAGCCCATTCTTTTGATGGAACACAGTGCGCACAGCAGACTGAGGGAGGTGATTCTCACCCTCTATTCTGTTCTGGTGAGACCTCCCCTGAAGCAATGTGTCCAGCTGTTGGAACCCCAATAAAACAGGATGGGGACCTGCTGGAGCAAGTCTTCTCTGAGGCCTTCCAGGATGTCAGAGGGGTAAAGAGAACTGGAGAGAGGTTTTTTACTATGTCATAATGACAGGACAAGGGGGAAAGAGAAAAAGGGAAGGTTTAGGTAACAGGAAAAAAATTCTTCACTGTGAGGGTCATGAGGCACAGGCACACACTGCCCAGAGAAGCTGTGGATGGCCTGTCCCTGGAAGTGTTCAGTAGCAACCTGGTCTAGAAGGCATCTCTGCTTTTGGCAGAGGGGCTGGGATGAGATTATCTTTAAGGTCCCTTCAACCCAAAGCACTCCATCATTCTCCCTTGCATAAATAATCTTATTCACATCAACATTTTACCACTTCCCAATTTTCAATTGGCACTACCACTCCCAATTTCTTTTGAAGGCTCTGCTCTTATCTATAAAGATAGCTAAAAGATAAAAGCTTAGCAGCTAAAAGATAAAAACTTAAAAGCCTACATTACATCTACCTGATGATATTTTCTTGCCCCAGCACTGCAGCTGAACATAAATCTAAAGATAAAATATGCAGCAGTATCAAAGAAAAGTGAGAATATGCCAGGGATTAGGCTTAGAGAACAAGAGCAAAGCCAAGTACAATGATACTTATTAATCAAAAAGTTAACTTCTAAGTTACTTGGAGTGACTGAAGAGCTACAACAGGCATCTCTAGGTGCAGCTGCCAGGTGCTGGTAGTGATGGGCTAATGCTGGACACACTGTGGGACATAGCTGGAGGCAGCAGCTGAGATGGTGGTGCCTGTGAGGAAGTATATTATAAGGACAAAAATACCAGACAGGCAGAGGAAGTGAAAAAACCAGCATGAAACAGTAGTGCAAACACCAAAGCTGGAGAAGAAAAAGGAAGAGATGTGCATCCTACAGCCTGTGGAGTATCACGTGCTGGAGCAGATGGACATTCCTGAAGGACCCTTAGCCCGTGGGCGTGATCCCGCAGGAGCAGGGGCAAAGCATAAGAGTGAAGGAGCCCCAGAGAGGATTGTTACAGACTGACCACAACCCCCACTCCCCATCCCAAGCTGTTCGCAATGGAGGAGGTAGAGGAGAGTAGAGAGTGAAAGGATGAAGCTGACATGAGGTTTCCCTCGGAAAAACAAGGATGCAGAAAAATCTCTTTTTCAAATTTTTTTTTCTGTGTGTGTGGCTGGGTGAGCATCTGGCCACTTGAGCAAGGTGAACCAACCACAGTCTGGAAGTCAAAAGATAGGGTAAAAGTACTCGTTTACAAGACAAAGGAAGTTTCAAGAAGCTGCTAAACCCACATTATGTCCCTGCACATCCACTTCTTTATTCAGTTAAACAACTCCATAGCACAAGGCAGCATGAAAAATAGGGACTGGATACCTGTAACTTATTATTTAACAATACCCAGTAACTGAGTAGGAAAAATCACTTTCTAGCAAAATTCCCACTAATATCACATATAGATTGAAGAATGTAGGAAACTACAGCTATTTTTATAACACGTTTATAACATCAACAGAATTACAATACAAAACACCATTTTTAAGACAGAAGATGACAGTATCTCAAAGAAACATGGTAAGACACTGGGACTGATCCTATCACAATGTAAGATTCAAACACTCATGTGCCCTTCTATCAGTCACCCCACGGAAGGGACACTAAAATAGGCTGTATCGGTTTTGTAATAACTGGAATTCCTCTCTAGATTTTCTGAAGAAGTCTTAAATCTTGTGTCACATGTGAACAGGGATCTGAGAAGCAAGTTCCTCTCTCTGCAGGGAGCCCAAAGGAGACACAATGGAAACACAAGCATGCTTCAGAGGCCAGATTTCGGGAATTGAAAATTTACATGTCTATCAGAAACTGACTCTTGCATTAGACAAGTGCAAAACAATACTGAGCAGGACAGTTCTACCCTCCTGTGGTATTCTCACTTCTAAACATTTTCACTCACTTGAAAACCGTAATTACAGTAAGTGGGGTGTCTTTCCTCTTCACTAACCTTTCCCTCTTTTACATAAATACCTCATAAGGAGTCTCTTGGAGGTGGTAAAATAGAAGGATTATTTCATGACAAATATCACATGCAGTTTGTGTCATCACATTCTGGGGATGACAGACAAATTACAAAGTTTTAAGGGCTACACCACAGACGATCAGAAGTTGAGACTGTAGGGGGGAAAACGCAACTTGGCCCTTTTAGAGAATCCACGCTTTATGAAAATTCAAACGCACAGCCCCTGGAACAAGAAAAGCATTTCACTCTGAAAGAACGGACAAGCAGGAGAGGGCAGCTTCACACCGCAAGGTTTCCCTGTGGCTCTTCCCTTTCCGCCCGCTGGCACGTTCCCTTCCAGCAGAGGTAACTCACTAGAAGGGACTCCCTGACACCCCTTCCAAAGCTTCCCACCCCCTTCCAACGAAACCAGACCTCGGAGCACCGAGTACCACCTCAGTGCTCGGCTACACGTCACGCCAGCCCCACGCTCCCAGCTCTTCTTTCACCTGCGCAAAAACCGCCGACGCAGCTCTACCTTTTCCGGCCCAAACCGCGCAAGAAATCCCCACAAACAATGTTCTTCCACTTCCACCGTGCGCCCGGCTCCCGGCCCGCCGCCGGGGCAGCCCCACACCCGGTCCAGAGGGCGCCGCGGGCAGCCTTCCCGCCCTTCCAGGACGGATTCCATGGGGAGGGCGGAGCCTCGGGCTCGGGGGGAACGGGCCGAGCCTCGTCCTTCCGCCTCCCGGTGGGCGCGGGACGGCCAGAGCCGCCCCTCGGCCCGGGCGGCCCCGCACCCCCGCAGCGTCTCGAGCTTCCCGGGCCCCGCGCCCCGGGCGCGGGCAGGGTCAGGCGCCCTTCGCGCCCTCCGGCAGCAGCGGCACGGCAGCCCCGGGGCCGCCCCCGCCCCACGGCCGTACCTGCATAGGTCGTCCAGGACGCTGCTGGGGATCTCGGCCCGTTTGGTCTCCATGGGGAAGCGCGGCTCATCCCGACGCGGCGGAGGCCGGGGCGCAGAGAAGCGGCGAGGGCGGGGCCGCGCAGCGGGGAGGGCGGTGGAGCGGCGGCTGCCGGGGCCAATCGGCGCCCGCCACTGGCGGAACGGTGGCCAATGGGGCGGGGCGCGGGGCGGGACCGGCGTGCTCAGGTGATCGCGAGCGGCCAATGGGCGGCGCGGGGCTGGGTCACTGCGAGCGCTCTGATAACGCGGCGCGCCGGGTCAAGGAACGGGACACCGGGACCGCGGGACAGGGACACCGGTGAGGCACAGCTGGGGTGCTGTGTCCGGCTCTGGGCTCCTCAGCACAGGGAGCCACGGGAGGGGGTCCAGCAGAGGCCATGAAGATGAGGATGGTGTGGGGCATCTCTGCCTTGTGAGGAAGGGCAGCGGGAGCTGGGCCTGTTTAGTCCGGAGGAGACTGAGAGAGGATCTCATTAATGCATGTAAATTAATTACAATAATTAATGCATGTAAAGATCTCCAAGGCGGGTGCCAGGAGGGTGGTGCCCCGCGACAGGACGAGCAGCAATAGCCCAAAACTAAAACACAGCAAGTCCCACCGCAATATGAAGAACTTCGTCGCGTTTGAGGGGTGGCAGAGCTCTGGAGCCGCTGCCTGGGCGGGCGGGGACTTTCCCTCTGCAAACATTGAAAGCCTCCTGGACGCTTTGTTCCTGTGTCACCTGCTCCAGCTGACCGTGCCGTGGTGGCGGGGGCACTGGAGGGGATGATCTCCGAAAGGGAATAATTCTGTGATTCTGCGAAACCGAACCGGCTCCGGTGGCATTCCCGGAGGAGTCTCCCTGCCGGCAGAGGGTATCGCTGCTCTCTCCGCTGCGGCCGGCGTTGCAGCCTCTGATTTTAAGTTGCAGCGAGTATTTGACGCATTTCTCCTCTTGTTCTTCCCCTTCCTTTGCTCGCCAAAGTGCCTGAGCTCCGTCTGGCTGCTCTTTCCCTCAGCGGGATTGGGGAGAAAATCAGCGAAATGAGAAAATTCGTTGGTTGAGATAAAGACGAAATTGTCTAGCAAGTTATTAGTATTGCCTATTAAACTATAGGGAATGCAAAAGATGCACACACAAGAAAGCAAAACAAGAAATTACTTTGCTGCTTCCCGTGACGGGGCAGGTGTTCAGCCATCTCCAGAATGGGGATCCATCATGTGTAACAGTGACTGGGGGAGAGAAATGCCATCACTCTGAATGCTCCCCTTTTGTTCTCCCCGCAGCTTTATAGCCTGATTTTGATGCTATATGGTATGGAATATAATCAACACTGTTTTCAGCACAAATCCAAAACACGGCTCCGTACTAGCTAATTAGCTCTGCCCTAGTCAAAACTAGTGCACAGAAACACCAGTCCAGCATTACCCTGAAGACATAAAAAGTATATACATTCACAGTTCAGTTACTGACAGGCACAGAAAGTGAGAGGTCTATCCTTTGCCTCCTTTCCAGAAATATAACAAAGAGTAGGAGGCTCCATGATAGCTCCAGAAGTATAAGGAAATGGCATTCAACCAGGTATAGAAAGAATGATACTGTAAGACGACTTTGGAGTCCAGTCTTAGTAGGTGCTGAAGCAGTAGTATTTACATATATTGGTGTCTCACTCATGAGCAAACTCCACTAAGTGTATTTGACAGTGACTTTTGCTCCACTCCCTTTATTGCTGTGATGCTTGGAGGTGATGGGTGGATCACTTTAACGCTGACTTACAGCAGTACTTTGTTAGGGAAAATAAAGTCCACTAACAGTACTATTGATATGTCTAGACAGAGGGACAGCTGGAATGATCTGAGTTAAAACTGATCAATCCCATTGCTCAGGAATCCAAAAAGCTCTGTTTTTACCAGAAAGAGTAGATGTAGGAAGTTCTTTAAAAGTTGTATCATCTGGATTATTTCAAGTATTGGGATACTCTTGCTGCTACTGTTTTTCCCTGCTTTGCTACTTTCACAAACTACTCCCCATGTCCTAGTCCCCATCTCCCATGTGGATTTGGTACCAGGAGCTCCTAAAATTGATAGAGAGGAAAAAAAGTGGCTCGGAAAATGCACTTTGACATCTCATGCCATCTATGGTACTTTTAGCCCTGTCACGGTTTCTGAAAAATACCCAACCTGATACAATGAAGAAGTAAATGTGTCAAATGTTACCTAAGGTACAAATCACTCTTGGATATACAGATCCTTAACACGCTCAAGATATATTTTTAAGATATACCTCAAGAACATAATGGAATTTGTAGACAATGTTACAGGACAGGGGAGAGAGGAGAGACATGCTTGAACATTTCTGCTTGCTCCGTTTTGGAGACATTGCTGGAAGACTAGGTTAGCTAGAACATGAACATAAGAAAAAATATGTTCATAGGTAGGATTTGGAGTTGTGTATCATTGTAGTTTCTTTTTCTTGTGCATTTTCTAATTTTTTTTAATAAACTAACATGCACTCCTTTTACCCGTTAGCTCACGTGAAGCAAATTGAGTTAAAGCTGACACATTCAGGTTATATTTCCCCAAAGAGAAATCCTCCAGGAATGGAACTTGCATGCTTTGGTGGCAAAGTAGCTCTTGTCAAGCTTCAAGGGCAATTAAGAGAGTAGGAAGCCAGGCATACAGAGAGCACAGGCAACACAGAGATGCTCACTCAGTACCCACAACATCTCACAGTTCCAATCAATGTGCAGAATCACCCAGTGATGTAGTCAAACTGGTTTTTAATCACTGCTTATCAGTCAGCCGTGGCAGTCCGGAAGGCAACAATAAGATATTTGGAAAATAATGTTGTCTGTTTGCACTGAGCAAGGTGGCAGAAAATAAAACAGGGGCCAGCCATTTACATATTCAGAAAGGGATCAAAGAAAAGGAGTTAGATTGCATAGGACAAACAAGAGCTGAAAGTGGATAAAGTTTGCTTGGAGAATCTCACCAAAGTGAGAATTGCATTGGATAGGAAGACACTCTCAGATACCAAGCACCAGCCACATCTCAAAAAATCTCATTAAATCTCAATAAATCTCAATAAATAGAACTCAATAAACATTTATTTGCAATTTATGTGAATTAGAATAAAGACTGAGGCAGAACCTTGAGAGTCTGCAGTCAAGAGATTGCAGACTTCAGCTTGCCTAAGTAATCAGAAAAAGGCATTAATTCTACTCAGCCCTTCAATAAACAGATTCTGTACTAAAATCTCCAACAAAGGATGGAGGTGAGAGGTAAGTGGACTGGAAAGCAATACCTTCTGTAAGCAGTATGAGCTCAGCACCCTCAGTTGCTACAAGCTGATATTTTGGGTCAAATTTGTATGCAAGGAGACAATGCAAGCACTACTCCCCTGCTTTGCTCCATGTGTTACATGGTAAAAGGTGAGTGAAGAGCTAGCACAGACCATCAGGAGGACAGTGATATACTGTAGAACCAGTCCTATATAACCCATGTGGAGAAACATAAACACTTAAAATATGTTGAAGCAAGTTTTAGGTAAAGCAAATCAACAACACAAAAGTTAATGAAAATTTAGGCTTAAATCTGTGTTAATCTCAGTTTCCTGACTGTAAAGGAAAGGGAACCATAAAGATCTGAAAATAGTCTGGAAGGGTTTTTATTAAGTGAGAAGCATAAGGACCACCCATTTGTGGTAATGCACAAGACATTGTAATAACTAATAAGATGCAGTCACTAGCAGACTTGGATGAATAATGGTACCTAAACCTTGGAGAGGTTCTCTGAACCTTGCAGAGGAGATAGGAAACACACAGAAAAAGGTAAGCCAGTGATCATTTGGTTACTTTATGTATAGAGACCTGTGGTGAGCCAGTTCAGAAGACTCTGTACCAGGCTTTTCCTAACATTACAGTGCTTTCATAATCAGATCAAGTAATTTATGATCTAAGAGTTTGCAAGGTAATAATTAATTTAATGGCAATAACATGTGCATTACTGTACATACATGACATGACATGCTACAGGTCAAGACAGCAGGGTTTGTTTGTGCAACACTGATCTCAAGCAGGCTTAACCAGATGGCTCAGGTAACACACACACCCCTTGGTATGTGATCATCCATCCAAACTCCAAGTCAAGCAGACTGTTGGAGGAAGTCCAGCTCTGGGGTCCCCAATATCAGCAGGACATGGACCTGCTGGAGTGAGTCCAAAGGACCACAAGGATGATCAGGGGCCTGGAGCACCTCTCCTGCGCAGACAGGCTGAGAGAGATGGGGCTGTTCAGCCTGGAGAACAGAAGGCTCCAGGGAGAGCTTATATCACCTTCTTGTACCTAAAGGGAGCCTACAAGAAAGATGGGGAAAGACTTCTTGCAAAGGCATGTAATGACAGGACAAGGAAGAATGGTTTTAAACAAAGACAGTAGGTTTAGATTGGCTGTTGTGAAAAAAACTCTTAACTGTTAGAGTGGTGGGGCCCTGGCAGAGGTTACCCAGAGAAGTTGCTGATGCCCTCTCCCTGGAAGTGTTCAAGGCCAGGTTGGGCAGGGCTCTGAACAACCTGGTCTAGTAGGAGGTGTCCCTGCCCATGGCAGGTGGAGCAGAACGAGGTGAGCTTTAGGGTCAGAATGAGATGAGCTTTAGGGTCCCTTCCAACCCAAACCATTCTGTCAGTCTATGAAGTACACACCTGTGCTAAAGCCATGAGCTGACCTTTAACTCTAGCTTGATTGTTACAGTGGACCACTGCTTCAACTCAGGGTGAAAAAACAGTTGAAGTGTGTTGAAGACAATTAAAGAAGTAAGAGAACTTATCTAGTGACTAGGGCAGATCCTAAAATCAGATTAAATAACTTAAAACATCAAAGAGAAAAAATAAAGATATGAATTTGTATTAACTGGAAAAATAAAGGTAGAGAAAAATTTAGGACAAAAAAAGGGAAAATGAAGAATATAATTTTCATTATATATCAGGAGTATCGTTAAAATGACATAACCCTGCAATACACTGTTTTCTATTAGTTTGTTTCATAGCACAACCTTCAGTAGGCAGGATAGGCAGCCTGCCATTCGGAAGGTACAATTACTCTCCCAGCCCAGGTGTGTCCTGCAGCTTGTGACTTTAGATGTCAGCTCTGGTAATTCATGGCAACCTACAGATAATGGCTGGGTAGCCTGGGTAAATGGGCTACTGTTGCATGTGCTTCGATTCTGGTGTATAGGACACTACTATTTTCAAATCTGTATAGGTGGAAAGGCACTTATGCTCTTGATCCTCCATGGGGTAGTTTTGCTAGTTTTTTCTAGTTTTCTTTCTCTCCTGCAGAAGCTCCTTGAGGAGGTCATGCAATATGCCTTTAACCTTCCTCTCTAGATCTTTCAAGTTACAGTATTTCTTTCCCATTCATATTTTCAGGTTTTTGTGGGAACATGCAGGACCACTGCCCAATACAGCATGTTCTCCATATTGAGCTGGAAGACTCTTGATATTTTTTAGTATAGTACCCTATCTTTATTTCTTCTAAAATTCATTTTTCTCTTTCCCTGTAGCACTGATATCTTAAAACAGTTATGCACCTTACTGCTATAAAGAGTTTACACAGCACACTGTAGTGCACTGAAAACATTTGTCTAGCACAGATCAGCTGGAGCAGCTATTGATGCCATGTTTCATAGTTTAGTTTTAAATAAAAGAACAAAAAAAGTAGACAGTGAGTTATGAAAACCCAGCAGAAATTTAGTTGGTTTTAACATTCTTATTAAATTCTCTTTTCTATAATACTTTTGTGTCTTGCCTGCTTTCCTCCTCAGTCCTTCAGTCGTATAGGTATGATGACAAAATCCCAAGTTTTTAGAAGGACCTTATGAAATGCAAAGAGAGTGAGCATAGGAGAGAAACAAACCCCTGAAGACCAAAATAAGTTTCCATGAGGCTTTTGCACTCCTGCAAACAATGATCTAAGTCTGCAAATCTTCAGTTTGAGAATTACTTATTCAGAATTTAGCAAGTCCTGTACTTTCTCCACATTCCAGCATAATCATAAGTAAAATGAGAGTGACACTGCTTTCTGCAACCTTTGGTGATGGTTACCTTGTTTCACTTTTAACCCTTAGGCACATTAGAACATTACAATGTCCTCATAAGGCAGGGAGTCTCTACACGACATATACTGGACAAAAAGGCAATCTCAGTTGAGTTGCTAAAATTTTTAATATTGCTGCATTTTAAATTAAGGTGTAGAATTTTGCTCTGCTTGAAGCCAGGAATTAGTCCTCTCACAGATCTTGTAAAGGACCATTTCTTAAAGGCTATCTGGCACTGTTACTAATCTTTATTAATTTGATAGCATCAGTATATCCCTTCATGCTATCTAATGCCAGTCTCAACAGTCCCCCGCGTTCTCTGTAAACCCAAGGCATATCAGATGGATCCAGCAGACAAAGAAGGGAAAGGGAAGGGGCTGGAACACATGGCATAGAAGGAGGGTCAAGGATCTGGGACTGTTGTGCTTCCTCTGAGAAGTGAAGGCTAAGTGGGGACATTGATTGCTACCCTCAGCTCTCTGTTTGGAGGTTACACTGAACTGGACCCTCCTCAGAAGTATAAAAAATCAGGGCAAAGGACAAGATGAAATAGTCACAATATGTCATCAAAGGACATCTCCCTTTCAAATGTGAGGGAAAATATCTCTTTGGTTGCAGTTAAGCATAGTGAAGGGCTGTCCAAGGAGGCTGCAGAATTTCCATCCATGAACATTTTTAGACCCTAGGGGTCCAAATCCTGAGCATCAGGATCTACCTTTACCATTAGCCATACTTTGAGTAGAAGACTGCACTACATAACTCTATCTTTTTATTCCATTAAAAAAAGCAGAAACCTTATATCAAAAAAAAAAAAAAGTTGCAATTACAGGACAAACCTTTTGACCACAGTTATGGACTAAATATTATTCTCCCTCTTCTCCTCACCTCTGCTTTATTAAGACAGTTACTGGAAAGAAGAAAAGGTATTTCAGCAATTAAATTTAAATTATTTCCAAGATGCCTTCCCCGCAGCTGACAGCTACAAAGCACAATGTGATGTTTACATTTGAAAACTTTTTAGGTGAAGATAAGACATATGCAAAAGAAGACTGATTAGTATTTTCTGGCACACTCAGAAGCAACCCAGATTTGAGGAGGGCATAAGGAGTCCCAGTACTGGTTGTAATGCTGAGTCAGATGCAGAGGAGTTGCTCAGAAGAGTCAGTCCAGCCGAGGAAGTTTCCAGGACTATATCACAGCCAACAAATTAGATTTAGTTGGCAAGAACATTGCACACACCATAAATTCCAGGGTACAGTTACAGCAAGGCGCTGCTGCCTTCGGCGCGGTCACATGCGCCTTTTGGGCACCCGTAAATTGTCATAATATTTCTTCTACATCACATCGATGCCTACCATCTGTTTCTGACTTTTGCTCACCGTGTATGGTATCACGCGCTGATTTTGGGGGTGGGGGGACATTCTGGCACTTGTAGGCAATTGGAGCCGGCTACGTGCCTGGCCTCCTCCCCTTGTCTTGACACAGGGGTCTTGTCTGTTTGATTCCTTGAACAAGGCGCACCATCCTTGCAGGGACCCATGTCCCTGGCCCCCCTCCAGGATTAAAAATCTACCCCTGCCGGCGGGACAAGAAGGGCTGAAGGCCGCGAGGGGACACGGACTGCGCACACCGCGCCCGGAGCCGCATCCCGCCCAGCGCCCGGGGCCCCCCAAAGCCGCCGGGGACCGGGACCCGGGCCGCCCCGGCAGGGCGCGCCCCCAGCCCTCCATTTCGCGCAGGGGCGGGCTCGGAGCGGGCCCGCTGCCGGCGGAAGATGGTTCCCGGGCGCTCGCCGCCGCCCCCGGGCGCGGCGCCACGGGGCCGGCCGCTGGGTGCCGGGGCGGGGCCGCGGGCAGCGCGGGGCTGCGGCGCGGAGCGGCGGCACCAGCGCCATGACCGCGGCGATGCGGCAGCGCTTCGACCGCTTCCTACACGAGAAGAACTGCATGACTGCCGTGCTCGAGCGGATCGAGAGCAAGACCGGCGTCAGCCGCACCTACATCGCCACCGGTGAGCGCCGGCCGCCGCCCCGCCGGCTCCCCGCGGGCGGCCGCGCCCTGGCCCCGGTCCCTCAGGCTCTGACGGTTCTTTGCTCTCTCCTCAGGCATCCTCGGCGTCGTAGCCGTGTACCTGGTGGTGGGATACGGCGCGTCCCTGCTCTGCAACATCATCGGCTTCGCCTACCCCGCCTACATCTCGTGAGTGTCGCGACTCCTGCCCCCCTGCGCCACGCCACCGCTCCGGGTGCCACCCGCTGATGTGGGTTGCAAAATCGCATCACTTGCGGCGGTGCCGAGCCTGTCTGGGGTGGCGTTCCGGAACCGTGCGCCAAAGTGTTGGTTTTGCCGCCCCCCCCCCCCCCCCCCTTCCCTTTCCTTGAGCAGGTACAGGTGCCAGGTGAAGAACGAGTCTTCTCCCATCTGGTGAATGCTGCAGGAGTTACAGATGGGTGACGCTGGGTGGTTTCCACACTTGATAACCAGTTCCTGTAGCGGGTTGTGCTTTGGGGTTGGGCTCCCAGCTTTGTCATCCCCAGCGGGAAGCGGGACCGTACGGGGGGGAGGGAGGGAGGGTCCTCCTTTGAGGGTGTTTGTTGGAAGTCGCGCTGATGGTTTGAGCGGGGCGCGGGGAGGCAGTGGCGCATCCTCGGCGTGTGCCTGGTGCCGAGTGCCGGGGATGGGCTCGACACAGAGGTGCAGTAAGAAGTGCTGTGTACTCCAAACCTGCCTCGCTGACGGGCGGGAGCGGGGAAGGAGAACGCTGTAACTCCTCTCGAGCGTCAAGGACCTTAACTTCCTTTTTCAGAGGAAGGGCTCCTTAGATATTCTTAAAAACAAAGTAACTGTCTTTCACGTACGTATGTAGTCCCTTAGACCAAAATGCATTCCTGTTAGGCTGGACCGCAGTCGAGTATGATCCAAAAGACTGCAGAAACATACTAAATAAAACCTGTGTAACCTGATACCTCCATCGAATGGAAGTCCTTCCCAGCAGGACTGTGATATTGTTGAAACACAGTGCTTGCCTTTTATGTAGCTATTTAAATACAGTCAGCAGCTTTTAAAAATATCTTCTCTATAATTGGATCCTGGACAGTAAAAGTTTGGTTCTTTTATTTTTTTTTTCAGAGATGGGAGAGGTTCACTTCGTTTTATACTCTTGAAACATCCTGTGGTTGTGATGTTTAAGGCCAAACAACATTTTCCTAAATGCCGTTCCTGGTGTTCGCTTATTTTGGAGATTATAGGCCAAGAATTCTGGAGAAACTTAGGTTTTGTTTCCTAGATGATAATTTTTAATGAAAAGATTAGTTTAAAAATATTCTCTCATTAAAATCTGAAAGGGGGAATGTCTGCCAACAAACCTTCAAAACATTGAAATAGTTGTGTAGGAATTATGTTTATGTAATATTTTGTGTCTTAGGCCACTTTTAAAATTATGTAATTACTTTCTAAAGTCCTATTTGAATTTTTAAATTTGTTTTAAAACTTTACTGTTTGGCAGTATATTTTAGACCTTCCATTGTGCAATGATGCTGAATAAATTGATAATACAGACTCTTGGAACTGCAGAATCAAGGCAGTAGCAAATCAAATATGAATAATAAGGTTTCATTGCTAATTTTTTCTTTCAATCTGAGGGGTTTAAAAATGTTTTTGTGTAGTATCTCCCTTTTTCATGTTGAAATGTGGCTTTAAATGTGTCTCAATGTGAAAAGTTACATCCCAGATTTTAGTATTGTGTGTTTCAGTTTTTGTAGCTTTTTTAAATAATGGGAGCGATGTCCTTGGCTACAAGTTTTACTTAAACAAAAAAGCACACAAATACAGTGCCAGTTCTGGGTTTTTTCCCCAGTTCATGCTCGGGTAATGCTTGTCCTTTAGCTGCCTTTTTAATGGTGGAAAACATTTTTGTAGGAAATTATAATCCTAGGTGAAAACCTAATTTAAAATGCGTGTGGTGTGCTGCTTGCCAGTGTCTTTTGGTGGCAGCCTGCTGACAGCACAGGTGGGCTCAATCCCCTCCCCAGCCCTTCTCTCCCAAGTCCAGAGCTGGTATGTAGAGTTTATCCACGTTTCACTGTGCCTGTTTTTGTTTTGGCTGCTCTGGGTCAGGTACTGTAGTCAGGATGCTGCCAAGTGCCATTCCCCGTGCTTACAGAGACCCAGAGCATAAACAACACTGCCCGGAGTGGTTTGTTTATTCCTCTCTGCTGTTTTCTCTGTCCCCCTTGGAAAGGCAGATGAAGAGCCTGCTGTATGAACTGACAGTAGTGGATTTGCTGCCTAGCACTGAACAGAAAACAGTTTTCAGCTGTTCTCGTCAGCTGCACACACCCTCAAATGCCTTTTGCTTTAAAAGCTGCGGCTTCTGGAAGAGGTCAGGAGCTGTAAATGGAATGTGTTGTGCAGGGTGTTAGTTTGATGTTTACACAGGTGGTTCAACAATGAAACCAAGCCTGAAATGTCTCAGAAAGGCACTGAAAGAGAAAAAGCAGATTACTTTTCCTTGGTTAATTTACTTTCTTTTTTTGTAAAGTAGTTCAGTGTATAATTTCTTCATCGTGAGTAACTGAATTGTTTAAGAGGAAAACAAGGAATTGTTCGGGTTGAAAGGAACCTGAAGGTCATGTAGTTCCAGCCACCCTGCCATGCCAGGGACAAAGGAGTGGATCAAGCTTTTTGTCAGCAGAAAAGGCATTCATAAAGGAGTAGGGACAGATGTCTGTGCTCTGCAAGGAGCATCAACAGTCTTTACAGTTGTTTAAAATGGCAGACAGGCTGCCTGATGGGTGACCCACAGGCATGTTCCAAATGTGTTTTATTGGGATTTCAGTTCTGGGTTACTTTAGTCATGGTAATTACTCTCCATCTCTATGCTTGCCTGAAAGAAAATATATTGGAGTCACAGCAAACCTGGAGACCCTCAGCTCAGAGTTAATTCTGTTCCTGCATGAAATCAGGACAGTTTTTTGCAGGTATCTGCTTGTCAGGCTTTGCATAAACCTGCAGTTTATTTTCCTTGGTCTCTGTCATTCTGTGTATTTGCTGTGGTGTGTGCAGTGCAGCAGGTGTGAATTTCAGTGGAGAAATGCTGGAGGCTCTAACTGCTGGCCCAGCAGATGGTGTGAAGTGGTGCAGCTGCACTGCTGCCCACGTTCTCATCACTGTGGTGCAAACCAGTGCCAGGGGAGGGGGCAGCTCCCTGCTTAATGCCTGATACAGCTTCAAACAGGCACAGCTGTTTCCCTCTTTACTCCTCCTTGTTCACCTTCAGTTCTGCCTCGGGTAAATCATTAGTGGTTTCATACATGGAGGAATTTTTTCTTTGGCAATACAAAAATCTCCCTGTACATCCACATGATGTGTCATAGCAAGGGCCCACCTCAGTCTCTTCATATAGGCAAAATGAAGGAGTAGTTCTCTGGTTGTTTCCCAATAGGTCAGGCATTCTCTACTCTCATTCCTTGGAAGTCTGTAAGTGCTATGTGATGAAAGAGAAAAAATAGTGTTAAGTTGAAATCTAATACTTAATTTACAGGCTTTTGTGGTTGCAGAAGACCAGCACTGAAACGTTTGCCACATATCATAGACACAAGTTTTTAAACTTCTAGCAAGCTTTAACTGCACAAGGCAGTAATCAGGCTAGAGATGGAAAAAGTGAGTGTTGGCAAGTGCGTAAATACCATTGCCAGCATTTTCATTGCTTCTCTAAACTTTCCAGAGCTAGCGTGTTCAAATGTAGCTCCACCCATAGTTAGTGGTGGTTAACTGCCTTGGAGAAATTAGAGTGCAAGCAGGAAGGGAGCCTTTGATGACTAAGAAATGTGTGCAAAGGATTGGAAATTTCTTAAGTGCTGCCATGCTTGGTTTAAAAATTGCGAAGATGAAAATAGCCTTGGGCAGTAAAATGTCTGAACTTATTACTAGTGTCTTCAAGGGAGAAAAGCAATATAATACAAGAATGCCTCTCTGTGCTTTGGCTAATTGTATGCTGTTACTTCACTTCAGCTGTTTTTACTATGTAAATGTTGCTTGTAGCATTTTACTAGCAGGAAACAATCTGGATTGATTGTAGAGAAGTATAAACACTCAACTGAAGTTTGAATACTGTCATGATATCTTGAGTCTGTCTCCTAGTTCCTTTTCCTCTTTCATGCTTTTAAAACAGGACCACTGCTTTTCTTTGGTGACAGTTATTTAGAAAAGATTTAATTGTTTGTGTATTTCTTGAGAACTAGGACAGCAAATTTCCCTTAACAAGTTTTGAGGCATCTTCCTTCATGAAAAATCATGCATGATGTGCCAAGGTTCAGAAGTAATGGTCTGCTGCTGCTTTATAAATATGATTTGAGAGAGCTGACATATCTAACCAGATTCACAATGCCCAGTATAAATATAAGTAGAAAATTTTCAAATCTGTCTGCACTTGAGCTGTTTTCTCTTGTGCATAATAATCTGGGGCTTCAGACACTAAAAAGGGTATTTTGATTTTTTTAAAATATGTCCTGCCAAATCAGTTCCTCCAAGCACACTTACTTTTTGGTTTTTAGGTTTTAGAGTGCCGTGTTTAAAAGCCATCTTATCAGTCATTTGGACAAATTATGTGCTTTCCTTTCTGAAGAAAGCAAGTGTTTAGGTTCAGGGAGTGTGATAACAGTATGAAAATTTTGCTTTTACTTCCTAATCTTGCTTATAGATTAAAAATATAAAGGTCTTTGTTATATGGATGGGTCTACTCTGAACTGAGGCACTAAGACATCTTAATTCCTGCAGAAGAGCCAGCATGTGTGGGATTATGTTTTGGGAAGCTGGTTTTGATCTGAATCAGAACTGGGGAACTGACTCATTGGTTGGCCCTACAAATACTTGTTCCAGGAGCGAGCAGGCGAAGAATGAGCAGAGAGCAGTGAAATGAGAGGATGCCTGCTTTTTTCCCCCCTCTCTGTTTCAGGAATCTGGCTTTGTGTTGAGTTAACATGTAGGCTGTAGGACTCCATGGGCGGGCAAAATGGCATGTGTTCCTCTTGCTGCCTCAGTCCTCATTCCCTTTCAAGAAACACAGTTAGAACCCCTTGTTCTACTCTCATGTAGCTTTTTGGTGTCTTCTAATATCTGTCTGTCCATGGTCAGTGAAACCCTCCCTTGCTATCCTTGATGAGTTTTTCTGATCCCTTCTGCTACATCCTCAAACTTGTGAGAGAGGGAAACTGGTAGACTTAAATCACAGCAATTGTGTAAGTGCAGTTGGCAGGAAGATCTTTTCTATATCTGCAAACGCATGACTGCTGTTGCAGTCAGTGAGGAGGAAGAAAGATGGAAAGCAAGAAAGATGGAAAGCAGAAGGCTTTTAGGTAATGGATAGTAATGTAGAAGCCAAAACGATAAAGTGAATCCAAAGGTACTTGTTTCAGTGAAATGATGTGAGATGTCAGGGAGGCAGCCTGCCAGGATGAGTCTGACATGAGGATGACAGGGAGGCACCAAGCTAAGGAAGTTTGTGATGCAGTGGAGTGTTGATTCTGTGTGGGTGTCTGGATACATAGCTAGAAGTAAATTTTACAACTGGCTGTAAAGAGTTGGGGCAGACCAGTAGGCATAAGCTCTAGAAATATAGGTGATTTCATGGGTTTTTAAGTTAAATGAAAAAAAAAAACAAACCCAAACTTACTCTTTGTTAAGGGTATGACAAAAATTCATATACTTACTTCATGTAACACTGACCATAAAACTGAAGGAAGGATGCCCAAAATGGTCCAGTCTTTCCCAGTGCTCTTTCTTTGAGCACTGGGTTTAAGGGAGACTGATCTTTTGCCTTGAACCTGTAACTTTTTTTATACAAGAATCTGCAGGTTCACCTTGTAAATTGCAGGGATAAGAGTGATCACTTCACGTGAGACCACAGCAATAAAATTTTGCATTTCTTTATTTCTGCTTCCCAGATCTGGACTCAGCTCAGTAAAATCCTGACTCCAAACTCATAACTTAGCTTGTGAGTGCTATATGTGTGAATTTACTGTAACAAGTGATTTGTTATGCCAGAGCTAATTGTGGAGCAACAGTCTCTTCTGGAAAAGAGCTGATTTTTTTGTTGAAATGAGTCAGATGCTCTAAGTGAAAGAACTCCACTTGGCAACTTACTAAAATTAGATCAGTGTCTGTTACTCTCAGTAACAGGATAAGTAGCCACAATTGATCTAGGGTAAAGTTTGACTGATTTTAGGGTGCCCAGGGTCAAAGCTGAGCCAGTGCTCTGACGCTGTAAGTTCAGCACGGATGGGAACCCTGGACTACCACAGAACCTCCTGTCTTGGCACCACCAGCTAGCAGGGTTACTGGGGAACAGATCTGGCAGAAAATTGTTTCTCTTGGCTCCCCATCCCTCACAGTGCTGGCTCACAGCAGGTTATTTTCACTCTTGGTCAGGCAGCTGTTTTTAAAATAACTGAGCTGTGATATTTACTCTCCAGACTACTGGAGCTGTTCCTAGTGATTGCTTTTACCTCCAAGGTGCAGAACTACTGTAATAAGTAGTTGTTTGAAACTCTATTTAAAGTCCTCTACAGTTAGTGATTAAGCAGTATAAAAAAATGCTTTGGGATATATAATTACTATGCATAACTAAGGTGGAATTTAATCAGATCAGCACTAGACAAAATGGTATAATTTTTTTAAATATGAAGCTGTTGTCTTCGGATGGTCCTTCATTTGTTAGAAAATCTTGATATAATGTGTTCATGAGGCTGACTTATTTGCTCTTGCAACACAGAAATAATTTACAAGAAGGCAATCCTAAAGTAGGATATAGCGTCAGTGCCTCTTGCTCTGTAACTTTTCACTTATTGATGGAGATTGCCTTTTGAATATCAGCCTACTTGATTGCTGACCTAACATGGAGAGTTTTTGGCTTGAAGTAATGCCTGTGATGTCTCTCCTAAGCTTAATGATACAGGACATTACACCAGAATAATACCTCTAGAATAACTTGGAAGACTAAGTTTAAAAAGGTATGATTCTCATGTTGAAAGGAGTGTAGCTATAAATGGATTAAAAATTCTCTCTCTCTTCAGATATTCTACATAGCTTACTGTGCTTGTTCTTGGACAAATGCTATTTTTTGTGACTTACTATTGAAATAGTGTGTAAGTAGCAAGGGATAGAGGTAACTTTTGCCTTTTGTTCAACAGGGACATGTTATGCTGGATTTCCCTGTCTCATCTGAGGAACACGCTCCCCATTCCAAAGCAGTATATTTATAAAATACTTGCCTTTCCTTGGCTTCAGATAAAACTTTCATTCACTGATGGCCCTGCTGTGACCTGCTTTTCCCCACTCCCTCTCTCCCAGCTGGGACTGGAGCCATGGCCTGCAGGAGCAGTTTGAGCTGACGTGGCTCTTCCCTGCTGGCTCTGGTAGGGTGCTGCCCCTGACCTTGCCCACCAATATTAGACCACTGCAGAAGAAGGGGAGATGTGCTATTCCCTACAGTGTGTAAGAAAACAGCCGCATGTGGATTTAATGTTGTGTACATCAGCTGGCTGAATCAGATGAGGCTTTGACTACTTGTAGTGCTGCTGCTCGTGGCTGTCTGACAGAAAAAGCGTGTTGTTCATGTATCCCCTGAGGAACTACAGCAGCAGATGGTAAACATTCAAAGGGAGAACACCCATGGCATTGCACTTAGGAGCTCTCAAAAGCCATTTGTTTCCAGAGGAGAGAAGATAATAAAGCGTAGCCCATTAACACAGTGATATGCTGTCTGCCTTTTGCCACAAAATTGGAGATTCTAATTATTTTTTTTTAATAAAAGAAAGCTGATTTTCGTAGTTACTGAGATTATTTTAATAATGTTAAAAAGGAAAATGAAACAATGCTCCCTTAATCCCATATATGATTTCACTTCATATATGGTGACTGGAAAACAGGAAGACTGCTGGCAGGTTAACTGCAAAGTATTTTCTCACAAATACCAAGCTAGGATGCTTGTTGGGGTGATATAAGCCTTCTCTTCTCTGCCTCTAATGGAGAAATTGTCAGAACTAAAGGAATCCACATGGTGAGCCTCTACAGCAGGTTTTCCTAAACACTGAGAAACTTTGCAAATGGTGCCTTTCTCTGCTCCATTTATCACATCCCTACTAGTCCATGTACTTTTTTCTTTCCCTCCAGAAATGCAGTTTCACACACTGAAAATAGCTCTGTAGCCTTCTTTCTTAACTCCTGTGGTGTCCAGGGGCTATTTTTGTACAACCCCCTCACCTGGTCTACGAGAATACTTCAGAGGTGTGGGCATGGAAAAGATGTGCTTTACAGTGGGAGCAGGAGCAGCTGAAGTTGTCACTGCCTTTGGGACTGCTTGGACTGGGGCTGCCTGTGATGGTAGGAGTAGCAGGAATTAGACCTGCTGTTGCAAGACCTGTGGAAAACCTGTTCTTCCAGTTGTGCTGGTGCTGTGTGTTGTTAAGATCCCCTTATTGATGGGATATGGCAAGGGCTGCTGCTTTTCCCACTGCAGCACACTGCTGGCCAGTCTCGCACTCCAGCAGAAATATTGCATGAATTAAGTATCATATCCTTGTCCTCCATTTCAAAGTAATTCAGTCCAGCAGCTGTGCCAGCTCCCTCCTCTGCATGTTGTGGGTTTGCCAGTGCTTTTGCTAAAACATACAGCATGTCACAGGAGTTATTTCCCCCAACTCCCCCTGCTCCCCCCTAACTTACAGAACTAGGAAGTGACAGAATCCACAGCATTTTTCAGCTCACAGACCAGGAAGTGGACTTAGGCCAACTCTCTGATTTCTGCCTGTAAACCTCCTTAACTGTGCCTTTTTAAGGGAACTAACAGAAAATTTGGCACTTCTGGAACATCTCACACATGCTGCTTCAGAAACAATACAGCTGATATTAAAGGAGGAAGTGATACAAGAATTTAAACTAAATTGATTAAACTGAGTCTACAGACTTTAAGCCTCCAGCATAAGTGGAGAGGACAAATGCTTTCTAAGAGTCTTAAGCTTGAAATTATCAGGCTTAGATTTGCTAGTATTTTCTTTTAAAACTTCTTACAGTGCTAATCTGGAATTTAGTGGCTCCAGAAACTCCACTCCACTACTTTTACTGAAAGAGCACATGTGCATCTTTTAGTTTCTGTTTTTTAAAACTATATTAATGGGATTTTGTTCTCCATCTGCTATGAGAACTGCATTCTCATAGCAGATGGAGAACAAAAGCCCATTAAATCATTATACAGAAGGCCCAATACTTTAGTAAAGGTTTTTTTGCTCTGTTCTTAATACTTTTAATTACATCAGACTTTGCAAGTCCTGTAGGAATTAATTTATAGAGCAATACATTGGGTGATGCAGACACATATTCCTCAGCATACGGATCTGGATCTCCTCTGCTTATGTAGACCTTGTGCTTTTTAGAGCAAATCTTAGGCATAAGTTTACCTTTTCAAAGAGGAATCTAGTGCATGTATGAGTACATTTGAAAGGCTGTATATTAGAGCTAACTATGTAAAAAAAGCCAGAATAGTATAGACAGTTTTATACCACTGGTGCTGCTGGGAACCCCAAGCTGTGCAGCACTTAATGAATTTCTGATCCACACATAGCCCACTGGACAGGCCTTGTCTGGAGGCAAGGCTACCCCATTTTGATTACTTAAGGTATTACAGGATTTTTCATCCAAGGCAACAACTCTGTTCATCCTCCCTTTCTGACTGCCAGAGAAGGAGGATGGTCACTGATGGGTGCAGGCAAGGCCAGGCAGGTGATCACTGGCATCCTGTGCCTCACAGGACTGGGCTCACTCAGGTTATCTGTTATGTGGGTCAATAATGCTCTGATGTACAGTAGCCTTCTGATCAGGATGACCACAATGCCTACAGAACTGGAACCATGGCCAAAGATTATCTCCTCCCTTTCTTGCCCCTCAAGATGTTTTGTGAGCAAGGTCACAATGCTCACTGGTTTTGTTTGGTTTGTTTTTTTCCTCCTTGTAATCCCAGAGATAGAAATATCTTGAGTATCTTTTGGTTTTGAAGTGTGGTGTATAGGGATAAGCTTTGCTGTTCAAAGATCTTGACACACTGTCTGTATAATAGATGCTAATTAGTTTTCTTTGTGTAATCAAAATATGGAGAGCCACATATAACAAAGGATCTGAGTCATTAAATCTTCATCATTATAGATGAGACTGATGCTACTGTTCTGCTCACTTTTATTTATTTTCCTTGCAGAATTAAGGCCATTGAAAGTCCCAACAAAGATGATGACACACAGTGGCTGACTTACTGGGTTGTGTATGGCATTTTCAGCATAATTGAATTCTTCTCTGACATCTTTCTGTCATGGTTCCCTTTCTACTACATGCTAAAGGTATGTTAATTCATGTGACCCCTCTCCTAAAATGGGACCTTTTGATAAAACTGATTTAATGTCTCCAGGAATGGGTAGATAACACCAGATTCATTTGGAATCATTCCCAGGTCACACCTTCTTTTTACATGCAGGTTATGTGTAATTTATTACTGTGAAAGCGATCTGTTTACAGGTGGTGGTTTTGTGATGCAGGTGGGGAAGTTGGGATAGGTGGAAGGGAGAGGTCTGCTGGGTTTTAGGAAAGAAGAAAAGACAGTGGAACTGTCCCATAAAGAAAAAAAAACCAAACCAAAGACAGTTCTTTCTCTTGGTGCTCAGGTAAATTTGGACAAGTGACATAGTAAGCCCCACAGAGTGACTCTATTTTTGCTTTAAGTGGATTAGTAAAAATGGAGAGTAAAATCATGTAGGGTGTTGAAGGAGGTTGTAACATCTGTGCTGTTGGAGCAAAGATGGAAATTGGAACACAAGAATAGTTTGTCCTACAGTTTTAATTTTTAATTAAGCTCAGTTTCCTGAAAGGAACTAGTAAGTATCAGAGGAGATGGTTGCTAATGTGCATTTGTTAGTGTGATTTGACTACCAGCAATGATTTGGTTAAGCTTTGTTTGGGATCTAAGGTGTCCGTCAACTTCAACATGTTAAATTCTTCCAGGAGATAGCTGATCACTCTGTGTGCTGTTGGGTAAAAGACATTTTAGCTTGCTGCAGAGCCTGCTCTTTATCTCAAAGAACTGTTACCAATTTTCTGGTTCAGTGGCTGTTCTCTTCCTTCTCTTTTATTTTGTTAGCCTGGTTTACTTGCACTAAAATTGTTAAAACAATTTACTTGCCAGGTATTGTGGTGGGGTCATTTAATATTTTAATGATAAGACCTGACGATGTCAAAAGATTTTCCCAGGAAATGCCATATTTTATAGGCAAAAATTGACTGCAGCCGCTGGTTTACATGTCTGCCTTGTTCCTTTTCAGTCTTTAACAAGCCTCAACTCTGGCAATCATTTGTACACCTTCTACTTCAGTAGAATTATGATTTTAATCCATCCTCTGCAGTGGTATATGCTCACAATTCTGAATTCATGCAGTGTATTTTCAGAGCTTCTTTTTCTAAATTCTTAGTGGAAAAAGACATGGCAACAGTTTCTTCATGCCACTACAGCTCTCTTTCTGAAGAGCACACGACTGAAATTCAGGTTGACTTTCCAAATAAAGACCACAAATGGCTCTGATAAAATGGTGTGAGGAGTGCCACAGGTACATGTAGTACTGTAGTCAAGGGAAAGGCACTTTTCTCAGTTCTGCAAAAGCAAGCACAAGGAATTATGTCAATACACAGCTTTCTACGATAGCTGCAGAAGGCACATAGAAGCCAAGTGTTTCAGTGTTTGCTCTCAGTAGTGGTTGGTAGGAGAGGTTTGTACAAAGGCAGGCAGGTGTTGGCTGAGGATCAGAAAGTGTTGCTGAACGGGTGAGAAGATGGAGATTACTCTATAGGAGGAGAAGGAGGAATCAGGCAGCTTCCACACTTCATTCCATCCATGAACTAAAGCCTCTTGGAGGGTAGTTATGATGTCTCCATATCTCTGTCATGAAGTAGAAGCCCAGATATTCATTCATGAAAATTTCTAGCTTGCTTTCATTCTCAAGATCTGCTAAATTTGTGTATTCACATCTCTTTGATATGGCTTGTAGCTTCCACTCCAGACTGAGATTTAGTTGCTCAGTATTTTAAAACACCTTCATGTACATGGCTGAAACATTGAGCACCAGTGCTTCCAGAGTCCCCAAAGTCCACAGTTTAGACGCTGTGACATTAAAGTTTTCAGCAGACTAGAAAATATTGTGGGGGGAGAAAGGAATGTTGAAGAACTCCTTTAAATATATTATGATGTTTGTATACACTTTTGTTCTCCAGATGACATTTCTTGCATTTTATGGGCTTTTTCTTGGATTTTATGGGCTTTTTTTTTTTTTGGTAATGCCCACTTCTTATTTATCTGTTTGGGGGTTTTTTTATTTCTGAAGCACAGGACATGCACGCAACTCATAATTTCTTGTGCTTATGATTTGTTTTTAAATACTTCTGTTAAGGCTTTAAAGATTTCTGTGGCATTCAGGAATTAGAGTACAGTAGCCAGTAAAAGCAGCAGAGTTTATCATGCTATGAGTATTCTTGGTGGTGGGAGCAAGAGGGACTCTTTACTCCACTAATGATTCTGCCTTGAAATACTGTAATGCTATTTCTGTAATGCTAAAATTGGTGCTGCCAGGGCAAAACCTAGGAGCAGGTCCAAGTGAGCCAGACTGAGCTCAGGTGAATTCCATTCCCTCCTCTGACTGGTCTGGAGGGTTGCGGAGAATATATTTTGGGTTTGGGTTTTTTTTCCTAGTTAACAATTTTATCACTCTGAGCTTGCTGGAACCTCTTACAACCCTCTTTATTTTCAGTAGCCTGTGTTAGTTCAGTTTCATGGGAGATAGAAGTGAAATAAACTGAGTTATCAGTCTGACATTTCCAAGCTTTTAAACAAGTGAGAATCTCAACTTTGGTACATGTCCAACAGAAAATATATATAAACATCTGTTGCAGTGCAATTCAAAAGTAATAGGTATTTGAGAACAAATCTGTAATTACCTATGTCTCAACTAGAGTGGGACAAAGCTGTCAAATCAAAATTACTGATTTTGTTCTTAGGCTGGGAAAGGGAAATTTCAATTTCTTTAGGTTTTAGAGGAAGTTGGACTCATATTTGAGGGATTTTTTTCTAAAACAAAGGAGAACTAACTTTTTTTTGTGTAGAAGTTGAGATACTTGTACAGTTTTGTGGGAGAAGTAACTTTCAGTAATTGATCAGATATTCTTGAACAGAAAATAAAGTCAGTGCACTGCTCAGCTTCTAATGAAAAGTAACAACATAGCACCATGTAGTCTTTATGTTATATTAAGTTCCAAAGAATTGAAGCTTTGAAAATCAGTATTTATATTGATAAGGGCACTTTTTGCCTTTATTTTCTCTGACCATACTTAATAGTTCATCAGCTGCTACTTACTGGTGTCAGATTTTATTGCACGTTGAATTATTTGTTTTACTTCATTGGAATTTTCCTGATGGGCCAATCTCTCTGGTGAACACTTTACTTTAAAAACCTTTATTTCTCTTCTGAGAAACACTGCTTTCAGTCATTTTGTCTTGATATCACAGTCAAATAGTTTAAAGAAGAAACTTAATGCTTACCCAAAAGGATGGTAAATTGGTCTGGCACTGCAGAGAAGACAAAGCCAAAATTTTACAGATGTGAAGAGTAGAACCTAGAGAACATTCCGTCTCAATATACCTTATTGGGAAGGAACAGAGGAGACATATTCCAAAATATATTGAGACCTTGCTTGAAGAAAACTGTGTGCTTTGATTCCTTTCTGCCCAGAGATGTGTGGAAATCCTCAAACATGGAATCCTGTCTAACATGAAAACAAGGCATGTTTTGAGGCTGAGGTTGTTTTGTTTTGTGTTTCAGGAAAGAGTAGTCTGAGAAAAGGTGATATGCCTTCATTTTCTGGAGAGGCTTTTGACGTGGAATAAAACTGTACTATTTGTGTACAGAAAGAACTGTACTGCTGGGAAAATGTACTTCATTTTGTTGCAGTTTTATCCTGCAAAATAATTTTATATGTATTTTCATCACTCAAGCAGATTTAGTTTATGGCACTCCCTGTCCCTTAAATGTTTCATCTTTCTCTGCATGACTGTCATTGTGTGCTCTATGGCAGTGAAACTGAAGCCAAATAAAAGTGCCTCAATAGTAAAGACAAGGATTTGTAGTACCTGTAATAACTGTCCTTCCAATCCCCTTTTGTAAGGTGCAGAAACATGACCCCACATTGTGGTCTTCGATTTTACTGGAGAGCAGATGGTGCTCTAAAAGCTATACCTAAACTGTAATCCAGAGGCATTAGTCTTGTTTGTGCACTGTGTGTAGCTTGGGCTTATCTCTCCTCCTTGTCAGTTGACCTCTGGGGTACACACAATCCTCTTCTTTCCCCACTGTGTTTTCAAGGCAGACAGGCAGAGAGGAGAGGGATGTGTTTTGGCTGAATTGAAGTCATTTAGGGTCCTAGACATTCAGTGAGCCCTTTGCCATGTGTTTTAGAAATATTGAGAGGGTTTTTTCTTTCATGTATATATCCATGAAATTACTCCAGTATGAAGATTGGCTGTATGTAGCTGTCCTGGTGTGCTCCCTCCCAGAGCCCTGACCGCTCAGGGAATGACTACCTGTTCTCACTGTGTTCGGTTCTGTGGCACTTAAGAAAGGCACTTTGTCTCCTTCTCATGATTCCTTCCACTCAGGCCTATGTTCTCGTTCTCACAGTGTGGCTTCCTGCTGTGGTGCATGGCTCCAAGCCCTTCCAACGGGGCAGAGTTTCTCTACCACCGGATTATCCGTCCCTTCTTCCTGAAGCACGAGGCCCAGCTGGACAGCGTGGTGCAGGACCTGAAAGACAAGGCTGCAGAGACTGCAGACACCATCACTAAAGAGGGTGAGGAAAAGGCCCTTCACTGGTCACAGCAAGTAGGGGGAACTGCACTGGAGAGCTCACTTAATATTCATCATTTGGAGGAAACAAAAATAAATTGCAAGAAGACTGTGTAGATTACAATGGAGAAGTTGAATTTGAGAAATGTGGGTTGCAGTGGATCTTACTTTCTAGAATTGCAGTTAGGCTAGAATGAGTGGAAGGAATGGAATTGGTTTTGTGTCTTCCCACCATACACACCACTGAAAACATTCTCTCTAGAGGCAGGTCCAGACATACCTTTCATAACTACAGTTATTGTTTTAGTGTATCCTCATGTCTCCTGAAATACTCCCTCAAATACCTGCTAGTATAGAGGGGCTCCCAGTTGTGCAGTAAAGAGTTAACAGCAATACACAGCAACATGGAAACTGCAGTTTTCCATGAATATATTTTTGCATTTTTCCTTCCTCTGGAGGTCAAAGGATTCCTCATTCTTAACGGAATTACTTACGTTTTATTTTTACGTGTTATAACAGCCTGTAGATTGCTTAAGTTTTTTATTTCCTTGCATTCTGTTGTGAACCCTTGCATTCTAAAATATCTGATGATGGTTTTATGACTAAGAGAAGGAAATGTATTAAGTGGCTAAAATAACGGGTTTTTTAAGATTCTCTTGAAAGGAATTTTATCTATATGCTATTTCAAAGCATTTTAATTCTCCTTTCCACCAAACAATGAATGCAGCCTCATTTCATCTTACCAACTTGAGCAGTTTTCCTGTCTGCCTAAAAGATCTACCTTGCTCAACTATTCTTGAAAATTTTGCTGCATGATTCTTTTGGAGTCATTGTTGTAAGGCATGTATCTTAATTAATGTCCTTCCGTGTTGGCATGTGGGATTTTCCTGTCCTCATTTCATCACTTATTCTTTTTCCTGTTTTTATGTATAAAGATTTCTACAAAAAAAAAAAGAACCAACAAACCAAACAACAACAAAACAAATAAACAAGCCAAAACAAAGCAACAGCCTTTTTTTAAAGAAACCACACATATATTAGCATTATTCTGAGCCTGTTTTATCATTATGGTATATTTCTTCCTGCAAACCTGTATGTCCTTAACACTATGAGCAGTCCTGTTTTAACAGTACCATAGTTATTGTACTGCTCCTTACTTATGATTTATTTTTAAATGTTTTTATGATCAGTTTTATCACTTTATGTAGGTGTATACAAAAGCTATAATTTTCTTCTCTGTTCTATCTCTTGTGAGTAAAAGGAAATATTTTTTCATGCAGTTCAAGAACGCTTGATAACCCACGTTTGTCTGTTGGCCTGTGACTAAACTTGATTTTATTTTCCTGCAGCCAAGAAAGCAACAGTGAACTTGTTGGGTGAAGAAAAGAAGAGCACTTAAACTGGATAAGTTTCCTTACCACCTCCTTTGTGCAGCTTGATGTTACTGGGGACTGTGGTATAAGTTCAATAATATTGCCTTGGAAACATTTTGATATATTAAAGGAATGTGCTGTAAGTTTACTTACTACTTTGCTGTGACTGATAGAGAGTATGCATTTTTATTTAAAAGCAATGCAGTGGGCAGCATCTGAAGCTTAATGAAAATATTTTATTCATCTTCATGCAGAAGAAGTCTTTCAGTAATCTCTTTCTGCAGTAACATAAATAAAAAAGTATATATCCCTCAGGCTCTGCACTTTAGTTGTCTCTTTGTCTATGAAATTACTCCTAATACTTTGATTGTGGTGCATCTGGTAGCACAAAGCTATTTCATAGGGAAAATTCTGAATGGATTTCTTGAATATACAGGGAATTATTGTAAGAGATGGCATAATGGATGTATTCCCCACCACTAAAGCTGTAAATTGTGAAATTATGTGTTCTAGGCACCTGATTATAGAGATTATTCACTGTTGCATGTTTTGTTGTAACACAGTATTTGGTAAAGTGTGTGTATTCTTAAATGGATGGATACTAAATATAGGAAAGAATAACTTCATCGGAGTGATGATGCTTATTTTGGCCTGAAGTGATTTGCTAGAAATGGATGCATTAAATCCCACAAGATTAACAGAACATGACTGAAGTTCAACTTCTTGCCTATTCTTGTTAAAACAAGTTGTTATCCAAAATTGTTCAGAGTGCTTTTTAAGATCACACTCAAAAGCACAAGCCACCTTTAGCTAAGGAGTGATACCATTACAAACACTTTTTCTTGAATTCCTTTTAAAATAGCAGCTGCCTTGGATGTCAGTCCTCAGAATTACATCATTAAGGGGACAGACTGCAGCTCTCACAAGCTTTATCTGCTCATAAAGATCTGAAATCTCTTCTGACTATACTAAGAGCAACTTTGTATGAGTGCTTAAACTTCCTGAGTGGAGATGCTGTTGTTGTTACTTGATATATTCCTGACCAATCAGTAAGAGTGCAACCAAAGCTTCTAAGAGAATAAAGGTATTTTTTACAATCAATATAAAAAAAATATATTTTTTCTTAGATTTCCATCTGTACTCTTTCACACTGTGGTATTTTCAACAAAAACAATTACATTAATTAATCAGGCATCAATTACCAAAATTCCCATGTTTCCATCTCCATGCTGACATTTCTTTGAAGCCTAGAGTAATGGTATGGCAGTTCTGAGCTCACAGAACATGCAGAAAGAAAGCTTAAGCTTTTGATAGGACAAAAATTATTTCCAATATACAATTTTGAATTCTAAAGACTTAAAATAAAGTTTTGAGGACTTTTGGCTTTCTGCAACAAATTGTTGTATAAACATTCTTTGTAAATTATCAGATGCAAGAACTGCAAAAGAGTGAAGCACACAGTGCAACTCAGCGGGTCAGTTTTAACCTGGAGAGATATGTTTTATAAAAGGGGATGTAGAAGTGTCATAAGAGAAAGCATTTTAAGCTTTGAGCTGGAAAACATAACCCTTGGAGCTGGCAGCTTGGATAGGGAAATACAAGACCTGCTGTACCTCATGTTCTGTAGGACAGCATGCAGTTTGTCATTTGAAGAAAAAATGAAAGATTTCTTAGCTAATCATTCCTTCACAACTTTTTGTTAGGAGGGGATATGCTGAAGAGGATAAAGTTTACAACGAAGTTCTAGGTTTTAAGCATGTAAAGTTTGAAGTGTATCACCATTTAACTGGTTTAATTTCTTGTCTTAACTTCTTCTGTGGTAAACCCACTGGACTTTCTGGTAAGCCTTACTAAACCTTAGTCCTGTGTTTTAAGCTCTATCAGCTCTATGTAAAGCACTCATGTGGCCACTGTAATTTAGTTTCAGTTCTTGAGATTAGAAGTAACTAGATGGAAATAAATGAGGATTCTTAATAGACTATTTGATTTCAGTGCAAAGCACTATATGACTTACTTATCTAAAAGCTTACAGTAAATTTTAGATTTTTCAAGCATAATGAAATCTTTAGCAGCGACAGGATTTACTTTTTATTTCTTATACTAATTAACAGTTCTTCCACTGTTATTAATGGGGATAAAACATTCTAGGTAGTTGTTAGGTAAGTGTTGAAACAGTCGCTTGCATCTCTCAGAACTTGAAAGGCTTTAAATCAACTTCTTGTCTTTACCAACTTGATATTATCAGCACGTAAAATCAGTGCTCTTTTGTCAGATATCTACTTGAATTAGAGCTACAGTCTGTTGTTAACAGAAGTTGCCCTTGGTTTTTTTGCCTTGATGCAAGTAGAAATGACTGAATTTCTGCACCAAGTTATCCTTTCCTGGAAGTAACTCCACTGGGCTGGCCCCGCAGATCAGTGCTTGGCTTTGTGTCTTCACAACATTTATGTGCAAATGTTGGTACACACATCTGCTCCATGTCTTTGCTGAAGCTGTAATGTGCTAAATAAAAATGGACACAAATAAAGAGATTCTTATGGGACTGGTATGATGCCTCAGTATTTCTTAAGAACCGTATACCTCAACAGTGAAAACCTGGCTACTTTAGGAAGGCAGAAGATCTTTACAGGGTATTCACTTTTTTTTCCCCTCCCTGAAGTTCATGACTGTGAAACCAGTAGAAACCTCTTAAACTCCAACTCTTAAACAGTGTCTCTGCCTCATGCCAGTCTGAGGGTGCAGCCAAGCAGATTTAGGGCATCAGACCCTTACAGGAGAGTTTGGAATGCAGAACTCTTCCCAACAGTGAGCACCATGAGCATCTTTCTAGGCTCCATAGCCTGCCTTACCTGGGAATCATCAAGGTTTAGGATTCTCTAGAAACATAGAAAGGAAAGACTGTAAACTACAGGGATTTTGAAGTTTTTCCTCTCCCATGAGTTTCCTGGTATTCCATAAATGACCTCAACAAACAATGCTGAATACTTACTAGCAGCGGTGTTCCACTTACCTAAGACTGATGTTGCCACTCTTTATAGGACATTTCATCTGCTTTATCTGATTCCTTTCCAAACTCAGCAAAAAAAGGAAAATAAGTTCAGGAAAACATAACTTCCCCCACCAATGATAACATCACCACTAGTGATAAAATAATGAAAACTCTCCAACCCAGAGCAAGCCAATTAACAAAGTATAGAAATTCTTGTAAGTAGTGGAAGGTGTGACTAGTATTTGTCACATCAAACCCTCACTACATTTAATTTGACAAATAAAAGGAAGTTTCTTGAGTTTGCATTCCAGTCTTGCCAACTCTTTCTAAATAATCTGAGAATCAGCTAAAATTTTTATTACTAATTCCTTAGTCATCTTCCACCCGATTTCTTATTCCACAAACAATAGTTTCCTTATGCAAAGGAGGAAGAATGGAGTTTTAAAAAACAAAACTGAAAATCCTTGAAGGTAATGAGAAATCCTCATTTTCTGTAAAGGGCACCTAACAAATATGACAAACGTCTTGTTTTCTAGAGAACTTCTACATCCAATGTGATGGAATGAAACTGTTCTTGAGGAATGACAACCCAGGGCTACTAAGGAAGTCCTCAGATATGCAACCATGTTGTTACAGCTTCTTGAAAATTTTGTTTCCTACTAATAGAGAAAACATTAAGAGATTCTGTAGCGAAAAATCTTCAGATGACCACATGAACTCATGAAATAATCAAGTAAAAATAATTGAACTTTGAATTAATTTAGCATACTTTGGAATGCAATGTAGTTTACACCTTTGCTGAGGCTATAAAATTCCAAAAAAATTTATATTTTATATTACTGGATCTTTGTAGGAGAAGAATACACAAGGATTTCTTAGACATGTCTAAGTTCTTCTGCTTGAGGAGCAAACAGACAAAACCCAAAAAACTACACTCCAAAGAACACCCAAACCTTGACAGATGAAAAGAGGCACACATGCTGTTTCGTAGGAAATAGCGCTACAGTTCAGACTATGCAGTTCCTACTGCAGTGTCCTCTGCTCTTTCCCAGATCCCAAACTACTGTTGTAGTTTGGATTGTCCGTTTCTTTCCATCTGCCTTACACAGCCACTATGGCAAGGGGTGCTTAATTCTTTATTATTACTAAATATTATTATATAATAAAGCAAATTCTTTAATAATAATAAATTATATTTTATTTAGGAAAAAAACCACTTTGAAAAGGGTATCCCTTATCCTAAGAGAGAAAATAACCCCACAAAGGCCAGTCTGTAACAGGAAGAAGCTAAATAACTGGTGTCCAATGACGGAGCATGTGGTAATTGTTCAGAGCTGTGCCAGAGGAAGTTCAGACTTGACACTGGGAAGCATTTCTTTACCAGGAGGTTGCTCAGACCTTGGAACAGGCTTCCTAGAGAGAGTGGTTGATGCCCCAAACCTGTCAGTGTTGAGGCATTGGGACAATATCCTTAATAGTGTGCTTTAGCTATTTGTCGGCCGTGAAGTGGTCAGGCAGTTGGTTTGGATGATCATTTTATGTCATTTCCCTTCCTGAAACAGTATATCCCATTCTATTCCATGCCATACCATCCCATTCCATTCCATTTCACTGCACGTGTAGCTTCAGAGGAGGAATCTAGGGAGCCACCATCTCTCATACTACCAAGTTGAACACATACAAATATCCCACAGGTGTATGTGCCCCAAAAGGCAGTTCTGGCAACAAGTTTCTCTTAAACACACACAAAGAACAGGATGTACACACGGGTGAGTTTTTTAAGACCAGCTGTTTTTTGCAGTGCTGTTCTTTGAGTTACTTCATGGCTGAAGGCTGACAATTACATATGGTCACATATTATTGTCACTTCCCAACTTAAAACACATTTCAAAATAACCTTTTAAAGCTCCCTCTCTTTAATTATTAAGAATTGAGTAATTATGGTGTGCTTCTGCTATAGCAGCTACATGCTATACACCTGAAAGAATAAAGCACCTATCTCACAACAGTGCTGAATTCTCATTTTTAATCATTCTGTTATTGACTGCTTGTATCATCACACCTCCCTGATGCTCAATGTCAACGTTGCCATCCATTCCTGACACAGAAATTGTTGTAAGAATTGTTATAAGGATCTTGAGCTCATATGTCTATTTCAAATGTTTAATTTTTGCTCAGGTACCTAGAAAATGGTATGGGGAAATAACAGACATGTACTTTTAGATCTGGACTGTGACACTAGTTCATTATCCATATTCCTCCTCTCGTGGATGCTGAATTCCCACTCATGGATGCATGCCCTTCCTTTGTTACTGTTGCCACCTACAGGAAATCTTAGACCAGAGTGTCTTTTTAGCAATGATACTGCATAAATAAAACCTCACAGAAAACTATAAAAGCAAGGCAGGTGGAATAAAAGGACGTTCATTGTCACCCATTTTCCCCTCAAAAATAAAATAATAATTAAAAAAAATATTCACAGCATTCAGACTAAAATATTTCTGCATTTTTGCATATAAAAATATTGCAATATTTCTGCATTTTTACACCTGACTTGTCTCCACTCCCAGTCCCACAATAGTCCATAAAATTTTGCCTGTTCCCAGAAATGAGGCATAATCTGTTAACTGAGGAAGAACTGAGGTGGTCTTCACCTGTTTGTTTTAAATCCTCCAAGGAACCCAGCTTATTGAAATACAGAAATGAAAGTCAAGTTTATAAACTTAACTCTGTCAGGAAAAGGGGAGGTGTGTTTAACTTTGTGCTGCCTCGTCTAGGAACAAATATTGCTTATATAATATACTAGGTCTAAATCCAGAAATCACAAAAAGCAAAGCAGTCCCATTTAAAAGATGGGAGGATAAGCAGATAGGAGTTAGGGAACTCAGTCTTCAACTTCCTAATGGTAGTAATCATCTGATTTCCTAGCAGGGCTTTAAAATACATAAAATCAGCTTCCAAAATATCCACAGAGCTTTCTTTTTGTTAGTTTGACTAATTCAAATTTCAGGTATTTGAGCTCAATATTACCCTTTTCAGAAGTCTTTCTTGTCTTTCCTTGCAAGATTGCTAGACTTTAAAATAGTTTTAGTATTTTGGGTTCTTAGATCAGGAAAGTTTGATAAGCAATGCCACTAAGATTCTTTCTCACACACACAGATGGGTCAGACCGCTTCTGAAGGTAATTTCAGACCACAGTAAATTCTATCCCCCAAGACTCGACCTCCACATTTTTCAGCTGTCTGTAGTCTAAAACTCTGATTTACAAAAGTTAAGCATAATGTGATTTTAACTTTTCATAGAGCTCTCACTTTATTTGAAATTTCAGAAAAATTACTCATCACTCAGCAGAATCGAGGAATAATTTGAGCCTAACAATCTGTGGGCAATTATAGTCTTTTATATGACAAGTGTGTCTTCCATTCCTGGTATTTTTCCCCATATTGCAACTAACTGTAGCACTTCCCTAATTCTATAATAGAGTGGACGTACCTTAATAACCTCTAACTATGTCCTGTGATTTTCTGCTACAAAAACCCCTTTTCATACAGCCTCTGCTTCCACATCTCATACCCCATGGCATTTCATCAGCTCACAGGGATAACATTTAACTAACTTCTCAAAGTTTAGGCCAGACACTCTAAAGATAGTTCATATAAACTCTTACATCACCAGAAAAATCGCTCCTAAAGAAATTTGTATACAACCACGGTCAATTACAGCCTTAGAGCACAGGGGTTCTAAACATTTCTGTTCTAGAGAATCTGCGTAACTGCTCACACTGAAAGGCAAGAATTCTCCCCAATAGTGAGAAGAGAGCAGGAGGGATGTGAGTGTGCACATAGACATTCCTTTCCTGCAGAATCCAACATCACTCTGGAATGAATCATGGGGTGACATGGGCAGCGTCCTGTCCTGGCTAAACTGATGCTGTGTTTGAGGGGTGGACTTGAGCATGGGCACCATCACAGAGGTTCTGGGTGTGAAACAGGCAGCGTGACTAAAGCCTCACTGGTATGGAGGACGATGGCTGAAATGTCAATATGGTAGGACCAGGCAGCTTGAGTGTATCAGTCCCCCAAATCTACCAAGGCAAAAGCTCACAGTGCAGAGATCAACCATTGGATGCCTGGAAACACCATTTGTACCACACCTCTGTCCTGGGTCTTGAAAAGCAGGTCTTATGGGGGCACAGTGCACCAGAAATAATTGAATCAGACAATGGGATTAATTTCCAAAGCAACCTCATAAAACACTTGGGTCAAAGACCATGGCACTGTGTGGGAATACCACATTCCCTGTCATGCCATCGCATCAGCCTCTGGAAAGATCAAATGATGCAATGGATGGTAAACGACCACACTGAGAGCAGTGGGTGGCGGGACCTTCACGTCCTGGGAAACACATTTAGCAAAGGCCATCCTGTCAGTCAACACCAAGGGATTGCCCAGCAGCTGGTGTGGCCCACTCTAAACTTTTGCTTATTGTACAAGGGGATAAAGTTCCTGCAGTGAACATTAAAAACATGCTGGGGAAAAGAGTCTGAGTTATCCCTACATCAGGCAAAGGAAAACCCATCCCTGGGATTGTTTTTGCTCAGGGACCTGGATGCACGTGGTGGGTGCTGTGAAAGGATGGAAAAGCCTGGTGGTCAAAGGGACTTGATTTTGGGAAAGAATAGCCAATTAATTATATTAATTATATTAATTACTATGTAACACTGTGAATTATCACTTGTATGATGGCCCTGTGCCCATCACCACATCGGTCACCCCATGGAGCCTGTCTGTGCTGTGATGGATTTGCTGACTGCAACTCCCTTTTGATCACACATTAATGAACTTTGATGGAACCATGAGCACAGCAGTGATGGATTCAGAACTTCTTTCCACATGCAACATTCAAACACCACACACCTTCTCTCCTGCCTGAAAACTGGTTCTGACAGATGGAGCCCAGGGTCATGCACTCAGTGAGCTCAGTGGGCTTTTATAGGGATGGTCCATAATTTAAGGGAATTTTATGTGTCTGTGTATATGCACCAAGAGAGGAAACTGATGAGGTTTTGGGAAGTGGGATATGGCATTACAGAACTTCTATGGAATAAGGGATGCCTGCTGTCCTGACTTCAGCTGTAATCCATTGGATTTTCTTCCCAGCAGCTGTGAGTGCTGTATTTTAGATTCAATGTGAGAATAATACTGCTAACACACTGGTGTTCTGCTTGTTCCTGAGCAGTGCTTATCTTAAACCCAGGACTTTTCTGTGCCTCATGCTCTACCAGTGAGGAGGTGTGGCAAGAAGTCAGGACCTAAGCTGGCCAAAGGGATATTCCATATCACAGATTAGCATATTCAGTAAGTATATAAATGGGGGAGAATGGCCAGGAGGGGCTGATCGCTGCTGGGGGTGGGATGGGCTGGGCATCAGTCAGCAGGTGGTGAATAATTGTATCATGCATCACTTGTTTTGATTTTTTTCCTCTCATTAAAATAAAAGTATTTTTTTCTCATTATAATAGTATTTTTATCTCATTAAAAAAAATTATATTTCTATCATAATCACTATCACTTGCATTATAGAATTTTATTTAGTTTAAATTATTACACTGTTCTTACCTACACCCATAAACCTCTTCTTTCCTGATTATCCTTCCCTGCATTCCATTGAGGGTGGGGAGTGAGGGAGGGGCTGGATGGTGGTTAGTTGCCAGCTGGGGTGAAACCATAACAATTGCTCAAAGTCCCCTCCAGCCTGGGACTGAACACTTCCAGGAATGGGGCACCCACAACTTATCTGCACAACGTCTGCCTCCACTACCCTCATGGTGAAGAATTTCTTCCTAATATAGAATAGCAGATAATTAAGACAATTGCTTCACTATCATAAATAAATGATTTACTGAGGCAACCAGATTTGAAAAGGTGCGTATTTCTTTTGGAAAAAAAAAATCTTCCACCCACCCTATTTGCTTATGTTCTTCCACTTTTAACATGGGTGCTAACATCAGACGTGAAGGTTGTGTGTAAAAAGAGATTTATTGTTACACAGATGCAAGGCAGTTACATGCATTCCAGTTCCAAGAAAAGCAGGCAGTTCTACTCAGCTTCACCTCTTTATTTCTTGCTTGTATCTTCACTTCAAAGTTGCTGCATGGTGTCCATCTGTACATCCTGTAAGTACAACTATGCGATGCAACAGCGACTCCAGAAGTTAATTTATTTCTTTTTCTTCCCTTTACCTTTCTTGCCTCCCTCTCCTTGTTGAAGACTTTGATCACTACCTCCCATCTTCTGAGTTCTTGTTTTCAGTTTGGGAATGGTTTCTGCAGCATACAGCATCACTGATTTACCTAAAATACAGGGAGAGATCAATGCATGCCTGCTACGTTAACAACAGATATGACGCCTGGCAGATCTGCTTCCTTCCCCTGGAACAGCAAGCAGCTTGTGAAAAATTCTTGGGGGAAAAAAAATAAAAATGCAGGACTGATAAGTGTCACATTAGTCTGGAAAAGCTACATAACCTGACAATCTCCAAAGTGCCTATACGCTTTCTGCTACTCTTTCCATCCACCTCCTACTGGTCCAGAACACTGGTGACAGAATGATCAGGCAAACGCGACACACATTTCTAGAAAGGCACTGCTGCTCTCCAGCAGGACTCTGGTTTTAAATCATCTCTCTCTGTCAACACTCTTATGCCACTGTACACCCAGCACTCTTCTTGCTCTTTCCTTAAGATATATACTGTTTCACTTTTACATAGGGATTCATCTTCAGAAAAAATGCAAAAGATTAAATTGACATTCAAGATGAATAATTCATATTAATTAGTTAAGGGCAGCTGCTTCATTGTTAACTTATGAAAATGGCCAGTGGACAATTCAGTTGAACTCAGTATTGTGTTTTATCAATTTAGCATCCACTCTTATGCCCAGATGATGTATGTATCCTAAAAAAAACCAGTGGAATTTAGCCATTTAAGAACTAAACTGCTTTAAATGTCAACAAAGCATTGTTGACAAAACTGAACAGAGGCCTTGCTCCACACAGCAATCACACAATGTTCCTCACAAGCCCCTCCAATGACACTGCTGCAGAAGCAGCAGAATCAAAGGCAACAGCATTTTACAAACTTTACTCAATGCTCACAACTTAATTTTGTTGACTTATACAAGCAATGAGATTTAATGGTAAACTGTAGGATTTATAATAGTTAAAACTAATTAAGCAGGCTGTTAATATAAAACAAACCAAGTCTTTCTGGTTTATTAACAGGTGAGGTACCTAAATCCAGGCACTGTACTCACGTGTCGGAAACTGAGGTAAACATGGGTTGCCATCATCTTGTTTGAGCTGGATTCGTACTCTACCTCTGTACTGCACATCTCTGTTCCATTCTCTGGGATACATCTTGTTCTTCTGCCACATAAAAGGAGAAATGTATTATAACGTGCATTTGAAGACACAACTGTTTCAGAGGCACTGCTGAAAGCAACTCCAGGTACTGAGCAATTTTGTGAGTAAACTGTTACAGGGACCATTTTATGTCCCCAGTGGTCTGAACCACAGGGGCACAGGTTTTTGTTTTATCTCCACTGGTACAAACCCTTCTGAACACCTAGGGATAGCAAGTGTTAGGTCACAATCACTGGTTTTGGCTAATTACAGCCTTCATTCTTGAAGAAACATCACAGGTTTCTCAGTACAGATGGTGTGCACTGTCCAGACACTTCTGAAAAACAAACTGATTTTGTAGCAGGCTTTTGGGTACCTCTGGAAGCGGACCTGTATTCTTAGAAAAAACAACAGTTCTAAATTAATAACTACTTCAAGAAATGATGTGTGAAGTTACCTCTCTAGAAATCCAGACTCATTCCCTAAGGAAAAAGTAACCAATAAACTATATAAAGAGCAAGCATGTGCTGCAATAAAAAGCTAACACTGTCTGGCTGAAACATAACTCCAAAGGACTATGAAGATTTCAATTATCAGAATCCTATTCCTATACAAGATTAATTGCAAAGGTCATTACCTTCCATTAAAAACATCTGTTTTTAGAAGCTTAATTTGCAGAGTTGCAGCTTGCAAGAACAGCTTTTATTGTGACACACTTTTAAACATCCAGGAAAGTCTTCTAAGAAGGATAGTAAAACAGAAGTAATTTTTAATAAGCTTTAAAAGTCACATTGTCTGAGAGATCTGAGATATTCCTGACTTGCATAAGGAATGCAACATTTACTTCACTATTATGGTCAGCTATCATATAAAGCAAGCCAAGCTAGTAACAAAACTTCCGAACCACAACTTATTAAAAAAAAGACAAGATGAGAGAACAAACAGGCATAACTAATTTGGAGGTTTTTTGTATATGGGACTTTTTTTAAAATTACCTCTAGTAACACATTGAATCCTACTGCTGCACATACATCTTGGATTTCTGTAGATGTGGGATTTTCAACAGCCTGTTAAAACAATGTGTTAAAATTAATTAGTTTTCAACTATGACCTGCCAATAAAAAAAATAACAGTTTCTCACCTTATATTCAGTAATTAGGAAAAGCTGATGGGGAAAGAGAAGGTACAAATCTAGTGCAGAAGTCATATGTCAGTGATGCTGTGCTTTAGAAAACATAAAAAACCCAAAGAGCTAAGACACCAGGAAACAGATGAGATAGAATTCACTAGGACAGGGAAGCAAGTTAAAGAATCACTTAGAAAAAGTAATTGAAATTAACAGTTATTGTATGTACAGAGATACCGAAAGCTGTGAATTTGCTGTGAAGCAGCAAACTTATAGCAGGGACTGAGGGAGAAAAAAACCCACAAAATTTCTATACACAAGGCAGGAGGTTATTCCCATAGGTAGACCTTTGATAGGAAATTTGCATACTCAAGAAAGATTTTATTTTTGAAAAAACCCCAAACCCTAAGCAGCAAAGAAAGCCCTTTATATTCCCAGAACTGCTTGCTAAAATTATTACAAATGAGTGACATGACAAAAAACTACTTCTGGACAGATCCAAAGCAGCAATAACTACCATGCCTGTGTGTCACGTGCACAGCACACAGAGTATAGGCTCATATAGTCAGCCACCAGTACCCAATCATTAGCCAGCTACTCTTTTCTGCATTGCTTTCAAATTCTGAAAACTATCTGTGTTGGCAGCTGAGTGTATTCAGCTCCTCATTACTTCACCTGCTTGCTCAAGGTGCTGCTCCCATGAAAGCAAACAATTCAGCTCAGGACTCTCCTGCTAAATTCACATGCTAGGACTAGGTTACCTTCAAATACACTGTTATTTCCATGCCATGGGGGAATGGAAAGATCAGAGAGATGTCTGATCTTTTCCAGCACTCTGCACACTGCTGCATTGCAAAACAAAATGTCCTATTTTCCCTGCCACCCCTGAAATTACCTTGTCTATAGGTATCCTTCTTCCTTCTGCTATTGTCTTCTTGTTATTCAAATAAGCCGGATAAATGCAGATGAATCTAAAAAGAGAAAACAGCAAGTTTTTAAGCAAGCTACATCAACTCCTTAATGCTTAAGCAGTATTGCTATAGTAAAACAGAAAATAAATGTCATGTCAAGTTCCCACAGCAGCTTAGAACAACCATTTGTTTTCCATAGACTGCTTAATAAGATGCTGCAAAATCCCGCTTTGAGTCATCATGCACACTGCACAACACCATTTTTTGCGCACTATGGGTACAAGGGATGGCACTACCCACTCTGAGGAAAAAAAAACCAAACCCCAAACCAAAACCATGAGGCTGAAATAGAACCCTTTGAACTATTTCTTACAATCTTGAAGCATGGTACACACGCATTTCCCTGAAAATAATTAACATTTCTGGAAAGGTTTCACTATGCTATTAGCTAAATTCTGTGATTGTTTTGGTTTTTTTTTTTAAGTCACACAGAAATCACCCCAGATTTGGGTACATTTCTAAAAGCTACTGAAACACAGCACTCCTAGAAACTGGTTTAAAGATTTTTCAATAGATTTATACTTGTCAAGCACATACACGGGATTAGCATGAAAGAACCTCAATTATAGTAATTAGACAATTAAAAAAACCAACTAGCTGAGACCAAGGGGATGTGGCAGAAGACTCGCATTGATTTTATTAATAAGGATCTATGAAAGCATAAGAAAATAGTTAAAATGAGTAAAACATATGGTGCAGACAGATTCCAATTAGCTGAATGACAAGAGAGTGACAAGGATCACGCTCCTGGCTGCCTCTAAAAACCCCCAAATCACCTCAACTTCTACTGTTTTCTCCTTCTCTTGTCCAGAGGTGTTCTCCAGTCTGTGCTACTGCCATCTTTATGGGCCGACTAGTTCTGGGCTCTGCCTGGGAACTCCAGTCTCGTCGCTGACTTCCCAACCACCCACAAGTGTCACCACCACCCCTTGTCCCACGGGGATTTAACGCCAAGCACCATCATCCCTCGCTGCAAGGGGATTGAAACCACCACCCCTTCCTCCGCGCGCGTTTTCTCTTTCGCGAGCCCTGACTGACACGTAAACAAAGGAACCCAGAAGGACCCGACTACAAACAAGCCGTGCTCACGGTACCTCTCCTTGTCCGCCGGGGACGCGGCGCCGGCGGCGGCGGCCATGACAGCAGTACCTCCCCTGCCCCGCCCCGCGCCACGGCGGCGGAGAGGGCCCGCCCCCAGGGGTACCATACGAGACTCTATTGGTCAATAGGGCCATCTGTCAAAAGCCGCAGCCTGTGAGAAGGAGTAACGTCAGCGCCTAGGCCGTGCACGTGACTTCCGCCAGGCTGAGGGAGGGGCGGCGGGAATGGCGGTGGGTAGGGCCGGAGCTGTGGGGGGGGTGCGGAAACGCTGTGACACACACCCGCGAACAATGGGCTGCGGGCGCCAGGGAAATACGAGCCCAGAGGGTGGCGGTGGGCGACGCAGAGTGTGTTCGGAGGGCGCCACGCCGCCGTGTGGTGTCCTTCACTTACAGAGCTCTAGCGGTGTTTGAATCAAAAAACGATTTATCTAAGAAATGCAGGGAGATGCTTATTTGTTATTACCACAGCTTACTGTACAATTACACGAGAAAAACAGGCTAAAGCTTAAGGGAAAACTGTGGGGTCAGTACTTGGTCCAGTCCTGTGTTGCATCTTCACTAAGGCTGGGGGTGAGGGGCAGGCGCCCCCTCAGCGATGGTGACACAGCAGTGTCCCCCTTGCAGGTGGCACCGAGCCGTGAGGGGGTCTGATACACTACAGGGTGGTGGTGCTGTCCACAGGGACAGACTGGAGAAAGGCAGGAGGTTAGGGCCAGGAGCCCCTGGAGAAAGGGGCTGACAGGAGCCTCAAGAATGGGAAGAAGAGCCAAGTGCTGCAGCTGGGAACAGCCCCAGGCACCAGCACGGGCAGGGAATGCCCCGTGGGAAGCGGTTTGTCAGGAAAGGCCTTGGGGTTCCTGTGGATCCCGACCTGGACATGAGCCAGCGACATGTGCCTGTTGACACCGCTGTGACAAGGCCAGTGGTGTCTGGGCCGCACCACGAGAAGTGCTGCCAGCAGGGCAGGGGAGGTGATGCTGCCCCTTGGCACTGGGGAGGCCACACCGGGAGTGCCGGGCCCAGTACTGGGCCCCCCAGGAGAAGACAGACACGGACACCATGGAGAGAGTCCAGTGAATGGTCACCAAGGCCATAGAGGGACCAGAGCAGCTCATCCTGGAGAAGAAAAGGCTCAGGGGATCTCACCAATGTACATAAAACTCCTGCAGGGATGGTGCAAGGAGGATGGATCCAGGCTCTTTCCAGGGGTACCAAGTGACACCACCAGAGGTGATGGACACACACTGAAACACAGGAGGTTCCCTCTGAACATCAGGAAACTCCTTTTCCCTGTGAGGGTGACTGAGTACTGGTACAGGTTGCCCAGAGAGGTGGTAGTGTCTCCATCCTTGGAGATACTGAAAAGCTGTGTGGGAGTGATCCTGAACTACCAGCTCTTGGTGGCCCTGCTGGAGCAGTGGTTGGACTAGATGACAACCAGAGGTCCCTGCCAGCCTCAACCATTCAGTCACCCTGTGAATTTCACATGTCATATTTTGTGCACTCTTCATACAGCAGCAATGTACTAGAACAAAGAACTGATCTATTCAGTATTTATCTGTGGCGGTGTCTTTTTAAATTTTTCTGCTCCACCAATGTATCCAGCTGGCAATGAAATATGAAAGAGGGAATGCTAAGGCCCAAGTGCAATGCAGTAGTTTCCTCAGGGGAGAACTGTAAGTACTGTTCATGAAAACTTGGAAAAGTTAAGAGTTACAGGGAACCTTCAGAAGGAATCAGAGTGGTACAGATTAAAAAGTTATTGTCTATTCAGGTTTTTGAATGATGAGGAGTTTGTTGTGTTCAGTCTTTGCTCTCATTCTGTCAGAATGAATGCACTGCACAAAGTTCTGCAGCAAACACGAGCAGCACAACTGTGTCGCATCAGCAGGAGCAAGCAGCTCTTGGAAGTGTGACTGCAGCTCTCTGGGACCAGCTCAGCGACTTGGCAGCTCCTCCAAACATGACTCAACAAGCTCCTCGGCTGAAAAACAAGGTTATGTAAATGAGGTGTGCTGGTTATGAAGGAAGTTTTTGCAATACTTGTCCAGTGCTAAAGACAGGTTTTTGAGGGTTATCTCCAGATTACATTGAAACTGACTGGTACAGAGGAAAGTGTAGCTTTCTAAGAGATAATCCGTTTACAAATAATTACTTAGATATTTTGTTGCTTAGCAACAAAGCGTTCTCATCTTGTTAGCAGTAGCTTGATAATGGAGTTCCTGTGCTTTTCTTTCTTTGCAGAGTGTTTTTATTTTAAATCTCCTTTCCTTGCACTCACTTGTCTTTCTCTTGAATGACTTTTTATTGAGATCCCTACCACCTAAGAGGTGTCAAGAGCTGCCATTACCTTGGGAGTTGTCCTGTTGACCAGATTGTCACTGCTTAAATCTATGCATCAGCCAACATGGACAGAAGTTTATTCTGTCAGCTGCTGTCACCTGCTTTTAGCAAGACAGATGTGGGCTGCCAGGGAGGAGAGGGCTGTTAGTGCATAGTGTGTACACAGGGTGGATGTGGACAAATCAGGTACGATATATTAATTGCAGGGCACATTCATGATCTGACTCTTTCACGAAACATTGTCATCCTACACCTTGTTACTGCCATTTGGTTTGAACAACCCATGCATTGCCCTTTTTTCCTGGGTCACAGAGGTCTGAACCCACCAAAAGGGTATAAACATAAACCTCGCTCTGCAGGACAGTGCTCTATCAGGGTTTGAATCAAAGAACAGTCAAATCTAATCTTTTAGGAAGTAATGCTAAGAAATATTTATTTGGCATTGCCACAGCTTCATTTTTAAAAATTGAAAAATAGGCTAAAACTTAATGAAAAAATACTAAAATTTACGCCATACTATTCCCTTAGATTTCTATAGTGGTTTTAGTCTCTCAGATTGTAAAGCAATCTCCTCTGGTGAAATCTCCTCTGGTGCATGAGAAACAGTGCTCTGATAGTATGTTAAAGGCATTGTTGCTTATTAAGATTGCCCTCAGTCAGTCCACCTAATAGAGAGCACTGAGAGAGGTTTTGTGTATTTTAATGTTGTATTATTTGACAGTTGCATGTTATTTTTTTTTCTTCGAATTCACATAGCTTTTAAATACCAACATATTAATGGCTTATCTTGGAAAAGAATATTTAAATTTAGTGTTGTAAAAGATACATAGCATGTGTCAGCATTTGTGAAATAGAAAGGGTACGAAGACAAAAATTATTTTCCACATCTTTTTCAGATGGAAAAATAATTAAAAAGTTGTCAGAAATGGAGTTTGTGGAATTACAGATTGAATCACATGGTGAACATAACTGACCACACAGGGGAAGCATGTTTTTTTTTTCTGCAGATCTTCTTATTACTTACCAATCTCCTTTATGGGTGCTAGAATTCACAATGTCTTGAAACCAGGATGCCTAAAATGAAGCAGTGAGTAGAGACATGTCAGTTTAATCCCCATCATCACTGTAAAATGACTTCACTGAGTATATGGCATCCAGTCACTGCATTTGTTCTAGTGCCATAAGAAATACATTTCAAAATTGAATTCTGCATATTTCCAGCCTGAGGAGTTCAGAGACAGAAGTAGGTCACAAAGCATTCCAGCTCAGGCATGCTGTAGCTGCATGCATTTCCCAAGTATCTGCTGGCCCTGGACTCAGAAATGGAATGGAGCACTCAGCACCTGACAGGTTTTAACCAATTTAAAGCAGTATGAAGAGAAGGGACAATTGCTGGTGAGGATAGGACTTGTACACATCTGCAGCAAAACAGCAAGACTGCAGATAATGCCTTTGGAGAGCAGTAGGAGGGATACTGGTCTTGGAAAGCTGTGTATAACTTACTGAGGTTATTCCTGTGTCTGTTGCCACTGCAGTGGAAGGGAAGGGGCAGGGAATGAAAATTACACTATAATTTTTATAATGAAAATTACACTATAAAACCCTAAAGCAGAGAATTCTGCCTCTATATACACTGTCACCAGCAAGTCAGGTGTCCTGACTGAGATTCTGTTTTTACTGTTGATGGCTTTTGAGGAAGAAAAATAACAAAAAAAAAATCCCCAACAAAAACCAAAGATAAAAAACCCCTCAAACCTCAAAGAAAACCCTTCAAAAAAAACCAAAACAACCCAGCAACAAGAGCCGTTTACAAATATGAAGTAGCAATTCAAAGTGGTTGTGATAGATTGCTGCAATTCACCTGGGGTAAATGCAAATGCTCTGACTGGAAGTGGGAGCCCAAGAAAATGGAGATGATTTGAGGTGAAACAGTGTTTTACTGGAAGGGTCACATACACCTTCTTATTCAGACATTGCATCCATGTTCAGTTTTTTCTCACTTGAGGCTACACTCCATAGTCTAAACATGCTAAAAATACCTATATAATAATAGGACTAGTGAAGTTATTCAGGAGAAGGCAGATTTTCACCTAGATTGGTGGAACATCTCTGTAGTGGACTGCAGATAAAACACAGAACAGGGATGCAGAGGGAAATCTTGATTTGTTCAATGGTCACTGAAGGGAAGGGAGCAACATGGGGAGGATTTGCTTCAGAGTTTTCTAAATGAGAATTCTAGAATGATATTTTAAGTAAAATATAAGGGCTGGGAAAAAACCCACAAAACTTTAATAGTGAAAAATGCTTCATGAATTATGACTCAAGTTGGAAGTAACAGGCAGGTCCGTCCAACAGTAAATTTTCAACAGCATAGACAGAAAATTATGCTTTCATTTAGTTTCATTTTGCTGGTATTTACTTACCATGAGACTTCAACATGCAGAATTAATCACTAATTGCTACTTTTATAAGACTGTATGCACCATTTTCCCAAAGCAAGAGGTGTCCTTATGCATGGCAGAGTTTCAACCCAGAACTGGATGATTTCTAAGGTCCCTTTCCTACTTAAGCCATTCTGTGATTCTGTGATTTTAAATCCATAGACTGCCTTTCGGTTTTAATGATCCAGAATCCTGTCTGCTACAGAAGTGCTATCAGAAGATAGAGGCACTACCTCATGCTCGTACAGAGAACACCAACACCAAACATTCTTTATGAATCAGCAGAAGCACCACTTCTGTTCATCTCAGTGGCAGAGGACTATAAATGTCAATAGCTTGTTTAAGGAGTGTTGGATGTTCTAATGCCACTTGAGGCTTAAATGCTTCAATCTGTGAAAGAGCTGCACCACCAAGAGCAGCTGAAAAGTGGCCTTGAAACAACAGACTTACTTGTATGGTGTTTGGACCTAAAAGTCTTTTGGATTATGTCACCTAGACCCAAAATTGACTTGCATGAATTAATGTACAGCAAACAATATATACAGTGTTTCACTGAGATCCTGAGGATAATGCTGGGCACCACAATGTCAAAATTCTATCCAAATCCCTATTAGCTGGCTACAGTGAAACTGGCAAAGTGGAAAACCATGGATTTCTACCAATCTCTCATTTCTTCTGATTGCAAAGACTGTATTTCTTAAGTATGGAGCTCAGTTTTACACTCATTCTTTATCTTTCTGTTTTAGCTTTGTAAAGCAGCTGACAGCTGTGTAAATTCACAGCTGTGTACAGCCAGCTTCCAAGATCAAAAGAAACCATCAGTCATCTGTGTGTGATACAGTAATACAGAATTTGCTCTGAATTCCTACCTTTCACTTGAGCTAGATTTTCACTTCTAACAAGTCCAAATGATTTATGTTTTGGTTTTGGCTGGGATAGTTAATTTCCTTTCTAGTAAGTAGTATAGTACTGTGTTTTGAATGTAGTATGAGAATGTTGAAAATGCACTGATGTTTTTGTTGCTAGAGTAAGTTTCTCATGCCTTGCCAGGAAGAGAGCTGAGTGGCACAAGAATTTGAGGGGGGACACATGAATGAGCCAAAATGATAGTTCCAGACCTTATGGCATCATGCTGAGGATATATCTGTGGAGAAAGTGGGCTGGAGGCCCATGCTCAGGATTGCCTAGGAGTCAGTCAGGAAGTGGTAAGCAACTGTATTGTGACTCACTTGTTTTGTAGATTCTCTGTTGTTGTTGTTATTATTATTATCATCATAATCATCATCGTAATTTTCTTCCTTTTCTGTTTATTCAACTGTCTTTATCTGAATCTACAGTTTTCTCATTTTTACTTGTCTGATTTTCTCCCCCATCCCACAGGCTGTATAGTGTTTGATTGCCAACTGTGGTTAAACAACGCCACATAAAACACTTAGAAGTGTCAAATACTCCATCACAGCTGTTTAGCTGCTCAGTGTAGTAGGAAAAAAAGGATGCCAATTCTTTTTCAACATCCAGTGGAATAACAAAATACTACTATAAAAATAATAAAAATTGAGAGTTTTCTTATAACTCATTTTATGGCTTAACTTTTACATCTATTTGTGTGTTCTTCCAGTTAATTCCAGTGTGAATGTGTGCCATCCCAGACCTTAGCAATAGTCAGGTAAGATGCACAAGTCCTTCCCTGCTACCAATGTGCTTTTTGCATAGGGGACTTAGAGAAAAAAGGGCAGAATTGGGCATAGCCTACCTTCATTTGTATTTAATATAATCATCACTCAAAGTCTCCTTGTTTTCACAATCCCTACTGATTTTAAATTGGAGGTGATAATTATAATACTTTTAAAAATCTTATTTTTAATAAAACATTTAAATTTTTGGCAAAGCAATTTTCTTTTCTGCATATAAACAAAGACTTAAATGCTTTTTTTTTCCTAGAACAACTTGAAAATCAGTCCTGAAATTACAACTCAATATGAAAAAGTGGTACAACTATTAGAAAACAAGGGATCTTAGTAATCAGCAATGCCCTTTTGTGAAAGTCTAAAGTGAATAGGGGAGTGTAAAATATGTATGCCAATATTAATATATATGTGTATGTGTGGTGGGAATTAATCAACTTAGGTCCCTTAATAGTCTAATCAGGGACTAAAGAATTCGTTCTTTACAGGAAAAAAAGACTTTTGTAATGAGTCTCTGCCATGCTTATGAGTCATAATGAAATAAGCCTTGTGAAACTTTGGTAAGTAATAGAGGGATTATGGAATTATATTGTGTCAGAACTAGATTCTGTTTTGTGCATTTCCTTCTAAGGTGAAACATGGAAGAGAACAAAGAACTCTACAGGTGAACCAGGTTTTCAAGTTCTTTTTTCCACTTATTTATCTGAAATGCAGGTATCTCTAAAATGAAAATGAATGGGGGTTTTTTAGAGCATTTGTTCTGATATACTGAATTATTGAAGTGTCTTAAACAACGAATTCCTTTTAAAATGAAATCATATTTCCAACACAGTGGACAGACACCTAACTTTCAGTAGTAGCCAAGAACACAATTCCACTCTGACAAGGTGCAATCAGGAGGAAATTTTATGTAACACTGCAAGTAATAAATAAATTATGCATAGCAAGACTAAATTCAGAATAAGTATACTGTGAAACAAAATACATTAGAATAATTGAAGAAAGAATTAATTACAGAGTTAGGATATAAACAGTAATGCATCTCAGGCAGAAGCAAACAACAAAATTGAAGGAAAGATAATTGTGGGCCAAGTTTGTTCAAGAGAAACAACACTTACAGGTGGGCAAATTCATCTGATCTCACAGGATGACAGTTTACTTGCAGAGAACCAGCACAAGCTTTATTCATGTTAGATCCTACCAGAAAGGATGGCATTAGATATACTGTGTTTGTATGTATGGCTTGAGCTCTGGACAGAAGTGCATTTTACTGAGGGAACTAGCTCCCTCTACACCTTCCTGACATTCTAATTGCAATTCTACAGCCACTCAAGCAAAGGATATTTTCACAAACAGCAAAATTAGAATAATTTCTTTAAATCTTGAAGTGGCAGAAATTCACTAACACATAAGCCTGTAACTGTGTGGAAATTTCCTAAGAAAGGTAATTTGCAAAACTACTAGGGAGGTGTTCCCCAATCTTAGAGTAAGTAAACAGCATATCTGGTAAACTGAAACTTCACAGCAGAAAATTCATCTTGGCATCACAAGTTAATTGACACCTGCATTAATTATGTTGTGAACTCTTAAAGCACCACACCACATTCCCTTGCACTTCCAATATGTAACCAAACACAACACACGTAAGCAGTTAACTTACCATTCTGACTAAAAACTCAATCTTAGCTACATAACATTCTCTATAAACACAGTTACAGATACAAACTGTTATTCTGCATATAGGAAACTATGATGCAGGAATCTTATTTCTACATGTGATCTGAAATGAAAATAAAAGCGGGCATCTCTTCTGGTTAAATGTCAAAGTGCAAAGGAGATGGCTGTGGAACCAGAGAGCGAATACTCTAGGGTAATTTGGTATCGAAAAGGTCCTCAGAGTTTTAAACATGTGGAGAAAGTCATGCTTTACATTAACTGACACTTCACTTCTGATTCACAGCTTCATCCAAATCACACATCTCATCAAGAACAAAGCTGTCGCACAGGTGGATCTAACTTTGCAAGGCATTACAGTAGATGTAGGAAGTTATATTTAGGTGGAAGTCCATACCTGATTTTTAGTGATGCTCCTATGGCTGTTTGTACTATTTCATGAAAGCTAGATGGGAAAAACATTTGGGAGGCATCTAGTAACTGTAGTAACTGTACAATTTCCTTGTATGAAGAGTCCACCTAAACATTTTCCAGGTCATCCCTACAATACTGACCTCATTAAGAACGGGAGATGTTATCTCCCTCTTCAAGCCTCTTCTGGGAAAGCAATAAATCTCTTCACTGGAAAGATTTACTGATTTACTGCATTGAATTTAATATTGCAAATCTAAACCAAGTCTCCCAGAAGCTTACAAGTGGTAGACTTTTTTTTTTTGAAGGGGGGAGGGGGGGATTTTTGATGAAGAAATGTATTTTTTCCACGTCCATATACTGATGTAATACTTCTGAAGTTAAGTTGTCAGAATTTCAGGATTGAGGATTTACCCGAATATAAGGTACTTAAATGCAAAGCACTAGAGGCCATTAGGCAAAAATTCAGTAAAAAAAACTCCAAAAAACCCAAACCAAAAAAACCCCAAAAAAACAAACTTCAATTTGCTTTTGTTGTGTCAAAATGGGTGAAGGTCTGAAACTTGGCACATAGGCTTAAAATTGCCTGTAATGGCTCAATCCAATGACGTCCTATAAAGTAAACAATCCCAACCTCTTTCAATCAGCCCTAGCTGTTGTATTTACTTTTTTGCTGGCTCAGGTGGCTCTTGTCCAACTATGCACTGAGCAAATTCAGCATTTCCAAGCAGCGCTAATTCTACTAACCCCATCAGGGAAGAAGGTAAGAGGTGAGCAAATGAATGGTCATGTAAGAGCCAGGATTCATAGCCAGAAGCATGGAATGCAGAAGAAAACTTCTTTGAACAGCACATGCCATTTCTTCAGTTCTAGAAATAGTATGGATTGTTATCCTTAAGAAGAAAGCGGAAGCTAACACAGTTATCTTTGTGGTAATATCAACTTCTGTTAAGGGGATCAAGGGGATGGACAGCTATGAAGTACTCCAAAGTAGACATCAAATAATTCAGTTTTCAGATTATCAGACAAGGGTTATGCAGTTTTGTGGTCTACTAGTATACTTCAAAATAATACCTCATTAATTTGTGCATAAGCTGTTCTCTTTCTGGTACAGCTTATGTAATTTACTGAGGAAAAAAGGAAAGTACATCCCTAAGACAACATGACTCACTCTGAAACTGTCCCTTTTATCTCCCTCCTCCTTTACCAAAGACAGTGCAGCTAACGTCCCAAAGCCATCAAAGGTATTTGTCTATGTTGAAGAATACTGCAGCTTACTGACATTTATAGCATAAACTATGCTTGTTTTCTGCAGCCAAATCCTACTTGAAATAATACTCCAGTCTCATCCGGAAACCATGGCAAGGCTTTCAATTTTTAAGCTGTCATATCTGACAGAGCTGTATTATCTTTAATCTTTCAGGAGAAAATACTCTCAATAGAGAACTGCACATGAAAAATAGAAATAGATTAATTCCCCTTTAAAGACTGCAATATTTAGTCAGAAGAGCTTACACAGAAATTGAGCAGTAACCTTAACTGTGACACACTGCAAAAAACTAAAATGGAAGTACATTTTAAAAAATGAACTAATTACAAATTGTGGGGAGGTCAGATCTCTGCTTTTCACACCAAGAGGACAAAGCTAGAAGACAGTCTGAAATGAGCTTTATGAGTTATTTTTCAGTATAAACTGATTTTGAAGTATAAGTTTGGTATGCACTAGATACAATAAGCTAATTCAAGGACAAATAAAGGTCTGAGCATAAGTCACAAAAAATTCTACCAAAATTGGTAGAAAGAAAGGCAGTGCATCCCAGAACAGTAAATTGAGTCTTGGTTTCCTTAGCTCCTTGCTATTCTTTGTTTTGCCTTGACATAAATAATGTCCTCTTACCTGCTGTGGCAACTTCATACAAATAAAACCAAGGAACGAGAGGTTATCTTTAGCAGCATAAATCAAATCTGACTATTGTGATTCTGACATCATTAACAAAATCCAAGACCAAATATACTTATTGCAACCATTTTTTGTATGTTTGATTTTATATTTCTGGGATCTGTTTTTTAGTTGAGCTTAAAGAATATAACTTTATATCCCCATCATAAATCAAACATCATGGATGTCTTTAAATATTCTGAAAGGCTCTTAGTGGATACTAAGTATTTTAGATAAAGAATCAGAGAAATGTAGATCTGGAAGAGATTTTAAAAGATCACCCATCTCTGCACACAGGCAATATGAAATATACTACAGTCCATCCCTATGAGATGTTTCATAAACCTCTTCTTAAAACTTCTATAATGGAAATTTAACAACTCCCATGGGAAGCATATTTTAGTGTATCACTACCCTTATAGCTGGAAAGTTTCTCTAGCTTGTCTTTGCTACAAATATAGGTTTACTTAAGTGGATACTAAGAGAAACTTTCCAATTATAATGATCATGAAGTATCCCCAAGTCTATATCAAGAAGCCACTATAATTTTCAAAGACATTCTGGTGTTTGATACGCATACAGTTATTTATAGTTTCACGTTCTTCTGATTAAAAAACTGATTTCAGTAGTTTTTCAGTAACAGAACTGAAACCAGAATTTCTTTTCTGAGACTGAATTCACCTTTAACTCTTTAATTGACAGGACAAATATGTAATGCCAGTATTAAACAACTATTCTGGATTATGTAGTATATTTTTGTATTAGTTGTTAAAAGCCCAGCACAAAATAATGATAAAAAAGAAAAAAAATCAAAACATGTAGAACCAAAGTGGCCTTTCATTTAAAACTCAAGGATGGAGTTCCGTATTCTACTCCAGCAGGAAGTCCTGACTTTAAACACATGACATAATCTGTTTCTATCTCATCTTTAAAAGGACACTAAAAGGACACATTTATATTAGAAGTTTAATGAAGATGCTTGTATGCAAAATATTTCAAATGCTAACACGAGGAGTGCTGCTTCTTAACAGGTTCACGAGATGATACAGGAACATGGCATGTCTCTAAGAAAATCTGACAGGAAGCAAAGAACAAAAGAGCAAGTAAGAAAGATACCACTTCTGCCAAATAGGTGTTTTTGGTACTGGCTTCTATATAAATTGACTTCTGTCTGCTGATAGTGTCTTGATTGTGTTCCTAAAGCAGTGCATGATTTATAACGGATTCAATTGATTCATTTCAGTATCAGAAGTACAAAAGCCACAGAAGTGATACACTCTGCAACTGTGTTAAAGCTACCATAAAGGTAAATTGCTCTATTTCAGGGCTTCCTGAAATCAGGGCATTCTGACATATCAGTTATTTAGAAAGCTACCTTTAGACAATCCAGTCAAGATACAACGAAACTGATACACCATTTCATTTCATGGTTTGTTTAAACATGCACAGAATGGTTAATGTTCTGTTCTCTCATGTTACTACTTTGAAGTAATCCTCATCTAAATTCAGACTATATTTATATTTTTAAAGCACAAATCTATTTTTTTTTTCAGCATTGTTCTAGTACAGTCTATATTTGCATCAAAAAGGCTCGAGGCAGCAAATGTCATGTTTTGCATAAAATTCTTTTTCTACTATGGTAACAAATTTCTTGCTGCCATGGGATTCGTGTGATATTTTTCCCTTCATAATTTTTTTAAAAAATAAATAAAAAAAACCACAAACCCATAGAGCGCAAATAGAAGCAAAATTTCATCTTATAGTCATTATTTCACATTCTACATTATATCCCCAATCAAAAATGTTTTGTTTTACAAATATTATTTGTATAGATACAATATTGTTTCAGGCTTGCAGTCGTGAGAACAATTATACTGCGTGGCTACTGGAAATACCCTGCCTTTAGCCTTGTTATGCACCTGAGATGTGTGAAACTGTTTCAATTACAAATATATTACAGAAGACCTAGGGCCTGATCCTGCAAATGTTAAAAGCATTCTACAACAGCCATTTGCCAGTGATAAGGAAGAACAGATATTGGAGGTGCAGGATTATCCCAAATCAGGCCTTAAGTGTTAAGTGCATACAACCACATTATATGGTGACATCTCAAAGTAAAATCCTGTATTTTTATGTAATGCAGAAGTAACACACACAACTTACATATAGTAATAATTTATTCTGAAATGTTCATTTTAGTCTCTGTTGAGACATCACCCACGTCTCGTTAATAAAAGAGCAGCCATCTCACCTCAAATACCAGAATATACAACAAGTTACAGCATAGCAAAAAAATTCTACCTACTTTAAGATAAAATCTAATTCAGGTAAAATAATTTTGTTCAAGGTTTTACAGTTACACAGTTGTTTTTTTGTTGTTTTTTTTTCTTTTTCAGAGCACAAAGAAAGTGTAAATTGTTACACCATAACTATCTATGCACATTATGTGACCACAGAAATGTTAATCATTACTTCATAAAATGAACCATCAGTTCCATTCATGCAGAAAAGCAGGCTAGGAAAGCTTGTTCAGCGGAAACCATATTACTGTGAATTTCACAGCCACATGATTAATTATTGGGTTAGATGAACTCACAAATACTAAACATGAGTATATTTTTTTTTGCATAAATAATACCAATTCTTCCCTGATGTAGTTTAGTTGGTCTGTAATCTAGAAATTATTGGTAAAGCAATATGACTGCATCGTTTCTATTGTGCTATTCTATGATTTCAATGACAAGCAATATTCAAAGGATAATGGGATGAGATGCATGTTAAACATGGGAATACATGTTAAACATACTGTACAAATACACTTGCTTTAGCAATTTTATTTCAAACTGTCAATCAGGTATTCCTGCAAAATATCACCAGTGGAGACAAAGTATACTATCAAATATGGCTTCCAGAACAAGGACCATCTAACAGGAATCAAAGCTATTTACAACAAATAAAAACAAAACAAACAAACAAACAAAAAAAAAATCAATCCCCATTTTTTTTTGTTTCATTTGAAACAAAGTTTCTAAGTAGCTGCTGTATATAATACATCAGTTTTTTTTTTTTTTTTGTTGCACTTAAACAGAAGTTACCAGGTAAGAGCCAGAGTGACGTTTAGGGCTTTGTGTTCCACTGGAGTCAGTGTTTTCAGACTTGGTGTCACGTTTCTTGGTGCTGTTATTCACCGGGGTTGGTATCTGTGAGGGCCGAGCAGAGCTATTGTCCACGCTGCTCTTCCTGCGGCTTGGGTTGTAGTTGAAAGGAGTCACCCTTGCTGCCACAGCACCAATGGGGGAGCTGTGCTTGCTTGAGCTACTGGAACTGAACGGAGTACGCTCGCTAACAGTACTTTCGTTAATTTCTGGTGCAGGAACGGGGTTATTCTGCAGAGGCTTTGTTTCAGTGCCTTTCTTGTCTTGACTGTCTATCTGAAAGAAAGAGTTCAGACGGTTTTCTAAGCCAACGGTACGAACAGGACCACCTCCATTCCCTGGGGTTTGCTTCTCTTGAATCTCTTTAGGATCTTTACCATTCATACCCCCTTTTTCTGAAATACTGTCAATAACAGGGGGAGTATTTCCAGTTGGGGACCTTCCAGATCGAGGGTTGTTAATTGGGCAGTCCTCTATCCTCACCCACACATCCTCTGTCTTAGAGACAGCTGGAGCCATCTGATAGATGAGGGTTTTGGAATCAGAGCCATTTGCGGCACCTGAAGAAGAATGCTGAGGATCATTCATTATCTGAGGAATTTCATTTTCTTTTATTTTTCTCCAAGTACCTTTTGCTGGTGCTTGGCTTTCTTTACTTTGCTTGTGTCCAGGGAGAGAACCTCCATGCTGCTTTTCATCTTCACTTTTTGCCTTTTCACTGGATTCTGAAGAAGCTGACAGAATTGAGGAGGAACTTCCAGTTCTCCGCCAAGTGCTTACACGAGGAAGTGATGAGGAATGCTTACTGTGCTCGCGCTTCCACGTTCCTGATCTGTTGATCAGCAGCCTAGATGGACTCTCAGAATGGGAACGAGCTATGTCATGACGCTTTGCTGGTCTCCCATCATATTCTATAGTAGGGCTCTGATTAGGGGCTAATTTTCGCCAACCACTACTCTGGGCAGGTGAATGAGTGGATAAAGACATATCAGGAAGAGAAGGACTTAAAACTGGGGTCTGTAGTTGGGACCTTGTGGGAGAATCTGGCCTGGAAGGCGACAGAGATTCAAATGAAGCTGACTCTTCTAATTTCCGTCTCAGAGTAGGGCTCGGAGCCTCTTTAATGAAAGTTGACTGACGAACGAGAACAGGTCTCTCAGATCTGTCAGATTCACTTCCACTAGACTTTGTGGATGGCATTCTGGATAGGTCAGTCTTTTTGTTTGATCCACCAGTACTGAGAGTTTGGTTTAACCCCTTTGAAGCAGATTCACTTCGTGGAATGCTACTGGTACTCTTAGGTAAGGCAGTTTGCTTTGCAAGGTTTTGCTGGCTCATCTGCCTGCCTGGTGGTGTGTACGACATTCTACCTGAACTTGAGGATTTAGTTGAAGCTGTGCTAGGAGATGATGTTCTTGGCAACTGTGACAGTTTGTTGGGAGGACTGATACCATTTCTTCCTGGGGAAATGGAGCTTCGTCCAGGAGATTGCAGAGGCCTACTTAATGGCTGCTGTTGAGGTCTAGAAGGAGTGGAGTCTCTAGATCCTGATCTAGAAGGTCCTTTACTTGATCCACTCTGGTTCAACCCTGATGGCTGCCTAGTCACAGGAGCTGGCTCAGGTTTCACTGATGATTTGGCTCCTCTTGGAGAACTAGTCAAACTTTGGCCTTCACTGGGACTCTTGGAGTTCATGTTTTTGAGTGGGGGTCCTTTTTTGGAAACAGGACTAGTACTTGAAGAACTATTTCGAACCCCTGGAATATGGATCATTGTTCTACCACGTGAAATTGAAGGCACGCTTGTCTGTTGTGGTTGCTTCAAACTTGAAACTTCTGAATTAGAGCGTGCTTTTCCTGTGATCATACTTTTATACACTTTCTTCCCACCTTTGATTCCCCTACTTTCTGATTCTACTTTTTTAGACTCCAGTGTACTCTTCTCTCCTGGCTTAATAATTCTTGGACCTTTATTACTAGTGAAAGGTTTTTCTTCTTGGTCTGGGGTAAGATGAAATGGTGACCCTAGAGAAATACCAGATTTTAATGAAAGGATAGAGTCAGAGTCTGATGAAGCTTGCCTAGACAGTGATGCAGCAGCCGCAGCTTGATGCAAGCTACTAACTATAGAATTTGCACCTTCTTGTATAGCTTTCCAGTCAAAGTTTTCTGAATCAGGTGAAAAACCATGTTCTGAATCTGGCCTCTGTATCTCTCTTAAATCCAGTGTTAAATCTTCTGCTAGTATACCACCTGTGTTTCTGGAATTATTTTTTTCACCATCACTCTTCATTCTTGAGGGCTTTTTCTTTTTAGGCATAGCAGAACTAATGCATTCCTGCAGAAGATCATCTTCTGAGTCAATGCTAAGAGAACTCAGAGAGCTGTTTCTAGAGAAGCACACAGGAGTATCTTCAACATGAAATGATTTAGGGGCATAACCAGAAGTCTGTGGTCTGTTGGATTCCACCTGTGGCTCGGAAGCCTCAGGACGTTTTGGAGGTTCCCCTTCTTTGTTGTTATTGTTTTCTTGATCAATATCACTGAGGGAGCTAAGAGATGAATTGCGAGAAAAACAAACAGGTGTGTTTTCAATAGCAAAATTCTGCATTTTTTCATCTGTAGCTGCTCCTCTGTCTGGAATATCTTTAGTTGACTGAGAGAAAGTTTTTGTCTGGCTTCTGCCCGTTGGGTGTTTTTGACAAACTTGTGTCCTGTTACTTGGCTGCTGATTTGAAGACTGTTCTGCATTAGAGCACTCTTTACTTTCAATTTCCTTTCCTTCTTTTCCTTTTCTTAATTCTGCCTTCTCCCTTGAAAGGTCAACGTCATCATCATCAAAATCTAATGAACTCAGGGAATCATTCCGTGAAAAACAGTAAGGAGTTCCCTCAATAGGCGTATAATGATGAGGAGAATCAAATGCAAAGCTTCCTCTTGCACGCTCTTCATTATTTGGCAATTTGTCATGAATCTCTCTTGAATTGTTTTTAAGGTTCTGTTTCTTTGCATCTCTGTTCTCTGGATAGCCTCTTTCATTACTAGCATTGCTTTTGGGTTCCGTGCTTTTTCGCACACGTGCTCTGTATTCATTGTTTTGGGAAACAGGCTTTACTGGTGATGTTGGCTTCTTTTTCTCACCTTCTGGCTGGTTTTTATTACTTGGAGATGAAGATGCTTGTTGAATTTGATCCATTATCTTCTTCACTCTGAAAGGTTTGTGACTTTTTCCTTTTGGCATAGCTGAGTTAATGCACTCAGCCAGAATATCACCCTCTTCTGTTTTGTCATCATCCAGACCAAGGGGAGTCACAACTGAGCTTTTTGCTCTCTGAGAATCATCAGTACTTCTGCCTTCTGTAGGAATGGTGTCCCGCTTTTCAAACTCCCCTGACTCTGCTCCCACACCCACATTGTCTGCATTGGCCAGCTCACTTGGGGGGGATTCTATTGTCAGGTCACTTAGAGATGTAGCTGTTGAAAAATTTATTGGTGTACCCTCAACACAATATACCCGTGGCATATCATCTCCTGGTGTAAAAGTCACGTGCTTTTGTGATTGCAGTCTGCTTTGTGAAGGCAAAAGTTTGTAAACTGGCAACTGGCTGGGCTTTCTGGCTACAGGAGGAGGTATTTTTGGAGCAGACGCTTGAGAAGGCTTTTTGGCTTTACGTGAAGACTTTGTTGGCATTGCAGAAATAATACACGCTTCCAGTATTTCAATATCATCATCAGAATCATCCAGAATGTCTTTTTCTGCTTCAGCTGGCTTCTCTGGTTTCTTCTCCTGGTTATCCTTAGTATCATCTGACTGTTCAGGTTCTGCTTCGTTTCCATGCTCATTTTCATGAACTGGAGGCATAATTCTTAACTCTGCATCCTTCTGTATAAATGGCTCATCAAGGCTCAGAGCACTCAGGCTAGAAGAGCAAGAAAACCCATCTGGTGTGCTTTCTGTGGCAAAATGTAATAGTGTATCAGCATCTGGCAGTACCTGAACTCTTTGAACAGCTGCATTTACAGCTGCCTGTCTAGGACCAGGCTCTCTTTTCTCTGTAGTGGTTGCTTTTCCTTTAGGTACCTCTCTTTTGACTTGAACTCCTTGAGCAGGTGGTGGTGTTTTACTTCTGCTTGGAGGCATTGTTTGTCCAGGGCTGTCTGGAAGGTCACTGGGACTTATAATACCACTTACTATTCCACTGCAAGGCTCACTTTGAACTGAACTAGCAATTGAACGGCTTTCAAAACTATCCAGGGAACTTACAGAAGTACATCTGCTGAACATGAGTGGTGTTTCCTGCACATAATGTTCTGGTGGGCTTTTAGGAGTTTGGGCACCACTCTTTGAGGGAGATTTGGCACCTGAAGAAAATTCAACAGCTTTATGTCTAGAGGAATCAGAAGGAGACAAGCTAGAAGTCTGAAGTCTAGTGGATTTTGTTCTGATGTGTTGTGCTGTTGATGTGATTTCACTTGCTGCACCTTCTGTAGGTAGAGCCCCACTGTTCTCCTTCAGTTCTGCAATCTGCAGTGTGTTATTGGCATCTGTACCACGTGCAGATTGATCACGTCCTATTTCATCTTCAGCTGATGACAAGGATGACAAAGAGCTACACCTTGAAAAACATATTGGGGTATCCTCCACACAGTAAGTTTGTATAGTTTCCTGATTAATAGAGGGAGTCTTACATGAGGCGTTCTTCTGTGCATGACCACTTCTGCTCTGTGCAGAGCTTGGGTGAAGCTGGTTCTGCCTCTTTGAACCAGCTGAGGGGGCTGATGTGCTCCCACTGCTTGGGGCAATATGCTCAGTTTTATTGAGTTGCACTGAAGAAGTCTTTGGAAAAGTAAAAGATGGCTTCTGAGAAGGTGCTGGAACTTCTGTTGAATATTTTAAACTATAGTCAATAGGCTGATCAACATGATGTTCCTCTTCATTGTACTTTATGCTGTAATTAGTTGGTCTGTCTTCCTCTTCATGTTGTTCCTCCTCAGAATAACGTTCACTATAGTTGGTTGGCTTATCATCATCATAATCATCAACCTGGCACAAGGACTGGTTCACTTTCTGATTCATTCCAAGAGCTGGGCCTACTCTGTTCTGATCTGAGCCACTGGATCCTCTTGATCTAAAGGAAGAAACACACTCCTGCTGTCCAAAAGGTGTCTGATATTTCATGTGTTTATCCTCTCCACTTTCAGTATACACAGGGTAGGCTGCATTTTGGTTCCTTGACTGTCTTTGCTCATTTTGTTTCATTTCATCATCTATTGTATGCTTAGGCCTTGCCCATCTTTCATTCTGGGAGGGACTCTGCCTTCCAGAATTTAACTGCTCATCTGAATATTTAAGACTATAATTAATAGGAGTGTCTAATTCTCCATCATTGTCATCCATGTGATTTGCACTATGAATCTTGTGTGCCAAGTCAGCTGGATATTGGCCATAACTACAGAATTTGCTTTCATCATCTTCAGAGTAAGACTCAATGGAAGGTTTCATTTGGCCTCTTTTACCATAGCCATCACTGCTGCTGACACTATTTAAACTATCATTTGAAGCTCTTTTGTATTCCATTTTTGTATAAGGCACAGGACATGTCCTGTTTGAGTTCTCGGATTTTGGAAAGTATGTATTTGAGTGAGTATGGGCAGAGGCTGATCTCCTCTGGGCATTTCTCTCTTCTGTCAAACAGTGTATTTCAGAAGTGGAACCAGAACTTCTGTCTTCCTGTGGAATGTGCATGCTTGTTACTTCTTCCATAACTTTGGCAATCTGAGCTGCAGTAGTAGAAATCTGCATTCCTATTCTCTTAGAGGAACTCCCAGTACTCTCTGCAGCTTGATGATAGGTATTTAAACCTACTGTTCGATCCCTTTCAACACTTCTGTCTTTCTCAGACCGAGAATTTTCTGTGTTTCCTCTACTGGAAGAGGACGAGGCAGGCAATACCGTAGTATTTACGGTATATGGTGAGAGCACAGTCATATTGCCAGCATTAAAGCTCTCCGACCTGCACACCCCATCGTCGTGGTGGCTGGCATCCAGCACATACTCACTATATATATTTTGCTTATGTCTCTGCTTATTGCGGTGAGATGCTTTCGGGCTTAAGTTATCAATGTTGTCAAAAGTCTCTGATAAATGCTGAGCATCTAATTCTGCTTCTAGTGCTTTTTGCTTTCTGACATGGAGGGATGGGAGGCTTGATCCTGGAGACATGATGTTGGCATCTTTGTACTTTGCTGGCCTGTTTGCCATGAGGTTCCGTAGAGCTGCAGCACTACCCATGGCTATCATTTTGTGTTTAGAGTGAATCAGGTTTTTCAGCATGCTCACAGCTCCCATGTCCCACAGCGACTCCTGATCCTTTGCATTTCGAGCAGAGAGATTCCACAGGGTCCCACACGCGTTACTAACTATTGTCAAACTGTGTGACTTCAAGTGTTGTAACAAGGTTTGTAAGCAGCTGTTCTCTCGCAAGATTTGCCTGGGGTTGAGTAATTGAAAACAAACATCCGTAAGTGGCATTTCAAAAGGATAAGAGACAAAGCAAAACAGAAACCTATTCTTCTAGATATTAGTTTTGCCCTTACAAAGGATAATTAAGAATTCTCCTGTGCAAATAACTTGTATTTCCACTAGCTTTTATCTGAATGCTAACAAAATCCTATTACAAATATGAATAGTTAGCTTTGAGTACAGTTCATCATTAGCAAGCAGCAGCTCTTAATCTGTTTGCACATTCCTGTTATGTAAGTGAAATACCCACTTCATCAAATGTACTAGAAATTAACTGGTTTTAATTACTATACTTAACACATGCATTCATATTAAGGCTTGGTCATAGAAACTATCTAATAAATATACATGTGGAACTACTAAAAATTGTCAGAAGTGTACCCACCTATGGTCCTCATTAGTAGCAATTAGGCTAGAAACATTTCTTAGTATTCCTCCTCCACTTTCTATGATGGCTAAAGTGTTTGTTTGGCTCCGGTATGTCAGTGTGCCAACCAGAAATGCAAGAGCACCATCAACAGCACATATGTCAGCTTTGTTCCCAGTACAGTGAGCTGACAAATTCCATAAGGCACTCAGAACGCTTTTCAGGGTGGATTCCTAGGAAAACAGCAACATGACAGGAGAAGTTTTCAGCTATTGACCTTAAGCTCTCAAAAACACATTAAGTTAGCTTCAAGGAGCTGTGTACACTCCAATTCTGCTTTCTGGGGTGGTAAGGTGCAGGCAGCAGTGCACATGTATTTTGTTTACTTTGCTCCTTCCTTCAGCCATGGATTTGATATTGCCTGCCTCAGAGGTATCAGAAATATGTGTCTCAATACTTGTTTGCTGCTACAATGATAGAAGGGCTTGAAGACCAGTTGGCAGCAGTCTCTGGGATGGAATATACTCTCATCTACACACTAAAGAAGTCGTAGATGCCTACTAATTAACTGAAAAGAGCTTTTATTAAATGACAAAATTATAAAAAAGACTATTTTAACAGCAGAGCTCATGAAACTGAAAAGCAAAAGCAGTCAACCCTCATAAATAATATCAGATCAACAGTAGTTTTGAGGTGACATTGCTCCATTGTGGTTTGCTGCTATGTTAAATCAAACTCTTCTTCCAGAAAAATTACCTGAGCCACATCAACTGTTTCAGCAACTGCTGTTATTAAAAATGGTCAATGGTCATATTAGTGTTTTGTGTAAAATAAATGCAATCTCTCAAAAATTCAATTTAGTAACTTATAGAAGATACCTTTTTAACTTCTAAAGCACATTCCATCAATGCTTTCACACTTCCAACTTCTCTTAGAGTCTTTTTACTGTTTACATCTGCTCGCCAGGACAAGTTCCTCAATACACTTGCAATGACCTGCAAAATGAGAAAGAAAAGTAACATATTTCAAGATAGGAATGTTTTTAGCAGGTTATCAGACTTTCCTCCTGGACTTATCAAATGCTATGTTAATTAACAGTGGTCACATTCAATTACTGAACTAATATTTGCTAACATCTGCTTTTTGTTGTATTGTCTGCTAGACTGGTCTAACGTTTCAGCATCAAGTTTGATCAAAGCTACTGGCTTTTGTGTGTTGGTACTTAAAACAGAGATTGGAAGTCAGGTTCTCTGCTTCTCTATTCTTATGTCTGTTTTAGAGCTATATCATCTCAAAGGAGAGATTTATATAATATTTTTTTCACTTTTTTCACTTAGAACAATACCACTTGCCTGTCTCTCATATGGTATGATTATTTTGATGTTTATAAAGCTCTTTAAAGTATTTTTAAAATACATTCTGCCTTTTACAAGCAGAATAGCTATCTCCAGAAGATGTCCTGGTACTTGGCAGCAGTTAGACTGAGATAGGTTGTCACTGTAGTGGGCAGTCATTACACATTAAACTCCATCCATTCATGAGCAGCTGTAAGCATGCATATCCCTCATGAAATTAATTTGATAGAAAACTTTTGCTTATGGGTGTTCTCATTGTCACAGAAGTGCATAAACTTTTCAGGTTACGTGGTGAATGCTCCCTTGCCCCCCCACTCAGTGGAGCACAGACAGTCACGGCACATGGAACGGCCCAGGAACACGCAGCCCTGGCTGCTCCCAAGGAGCCACCAGCCCTTCAGAGCCCACCTCAACACAGCCAGAGCAACACAGGAGCCCAAAGCCAGGCTCTGTGCCCTGTCCAGGCTCTTCCCAGGACTCTCCCAGGGAACCCACCACCCTGTGGCACAGCTGTGACACTCAGGGGAGTCAAAGGGAGCAGCTCTCCGCCCATTTTGGACAGAGGGGATGTGGGACACTGTGGGATCCAGGGGAAGAGCACTCTGGAACTGTAGAACACTTATTGCAGGATGGCAGGACCCAAAGGTTTCAAATGCAGGAAAACAGATGGATTGAGGTGATCTTTCAGCACAGGAAAGCACAGGGGACAGAAAGGCACAGTGATGTCTGAACAGCTGATTGGCTGTTTTGAGTACACTGATCCCATATTCTTACTAAATCCCATTTATAACTTGTCCTGAGTGGAGGACTTCCTGCTCTGTGTGTGTGTGGTGTCTAGGTGCCAGTGGCTAGAGACATCCCAGAGGTCAGAGGGCCCATGGGGCTGTGACTCTCTTTTCAAGAATACTCAATACCTGTCCTAATAGCACATCACGGTGTTTATCCAAGAATCTCTATTGTAATTCTAATATTTTCCTCAGTTGTAACTAGTGAGCTTCTCCTGTTAAGGAGAGAATATTTTTTTAACAGCATTTTAAGAGATAAGGTCAAGTTTATTTAAAATTGCTCTTATGTCTGATGATTCAGTCAGACTGCAAGGACAAGGGTGGTTTTATTTTAAAGAACTGTTCCACTTTGTAAGCAATAAGCATTAGTTAAAGTTGACTGTAATTTAATATTTTAAATTACAGTAATTTTACACAAGTTCCAACAGTTCTGCTCTCTCAGCTCTGAGGATTACCCTAAGCACTTCCTAAAGGCTTTATTTCAGGCTGTTTTCCTTACACAGAAGGACCCATTAGAACAGACAGTAACAGATCAGAGTCATAAGAAAAGATTTGCAGCCCATGCATTATGATTTACAAAAAGCCAAACCACAAAAAAAGCCAGAATGTGATCCCACAGATAAGAATATTTTACAAGAAGAATGTACTTCCTAATTAATGAAATAAGTATGAGAAAAAATTTACATCAAAGTTAAGGCAGATAAGACAACAAAAGAAGTATTTTATCTCAAAAGAGCATTACCTGTTGTAAGTCTTCGCTTTCACATTTCAGCTGGGCTACAAGAGCTCTCATGCAGCCCTTCATGGAACATAATGTAGCCTGTTAGGAATCAGGAGAAAAAAGAAAGTGAGTAGTATGAAATAGCAGGTTAGATGGCTACTTCTGCACAATGTTATGATATTTTAAGCAAATCATATCTATGTTCAATAAAAACTTAGCAAATATGTTGTCAACAATAAATACTTGGTTTACAACTACTACAAAATTTCAGCACAGCTATCAGTTTAAGTACATAAGTGGCAAAATTGTGCTAAAATTTTGTATTTTTTACAGCACTTCAAGGACGTGATCTTGATCTTTACTGCCTTAGAAGCCTTCTTTCCTTTGCACCAGATAAAAACCACTGTGAGCTAGCAATGTGTTGTTACCTACTGCCTAGTGAGAGAACAAATCCTGAGTTCTCTGAAGTCTGTTATTTCCATTTACTGCTGAAATGTCTTCCCTCTAGAGCAGAAGGGTAGGTCTTCAGTACTGAGTTATTTTAAGATACACAGACTGGCAAATCTATTGGAAGTTTCTAGTGTTTAAAAGAAATGTCCTTGTCAGAAATTAGGGGAACCAATTTTCTCTTATAATGATTGAAGTGGTGCCCAGTTTGATCCAGATACACTCCATATATTTAAAAGCAAGCTCTACCCTGAATTGAGGTTGGAAAAATTTCATTAGACAGCAATAGCATTGTTAAATAACTGAAAACTTCAGAAAATGACCCAATTACTACTGTATTTTAATTCAACATTCTCAGAAAGAATCAGTTACTATAAAATCACTGTATGCTGTACTAACCTAGTTCTCATTAAAAAAGCAGGTCAATAGATAAAATCCTTGCTTTGAGTGACAAAAGTGATTTGAGAGCCAATACCATAGATATATGATGGAACATTCTGTTTGTGGTGCTCTCTGTCAGCAACAGGATGGAATAGAGAGAGTATATGAACTCAACTACCTTGAGTTTAAACTCAATATCCTATCCTGGAGATTTTAATCACCTGTGCTGAGAGCTGTAATTCAAACAGCTATGAACTGAAATTACTGCAAGTTTACAGTTCTGCTCTCACCTTGTTTGCCACATCTCCAAAAGTCAGGTTTGTCAGAGCCATGCCAGCATACCTCCTTAGGGTAACACTATAGTGATCATTTGTGAGTCCATACATTTCACAATCCACTTGCAGCAGTTCAGCAATGGCCTGCAAACCTCCTTTAAAAATATTCAGGTAAGAAAAAAAGTCATAACTGTATTCTAATGTTGTACATACAGGACATATGTAGCAAGGAACAAATTGCATTTTATGCACAGAAGAAACCTCAAATGTCTGAAAACCACAATGCTCAGAAAGAGATATGAATTGCTAAAATTATAAGCATGGAATTTATTGAACTAAAAAAATTCAGGCTGTCAAATAAGAACACATGCAGGATGAAAAAACCCCACTAAAACACCAATCAAAAAACCACCCATCCTGGAAAGTAGTCTCAATTTTAAGTCCAATACTTGTAAAATTGCAAATATTTCCACAATAATATTACTCTTCAGAAATTCACAATTCATGCCAGAAAAAACAGTAACTGACATAATAAACTTATCCACTGGGAAATGGTGTAGTTAATTTCAACTCCTTTCAGCACTTAGGGGGCAACAACTGACACAAATGAATTGCTGTTAATAGCTTAAACTATTAGTAAAAAAAAGCCATATATGCAGTGACATGCACGAAGTTTCTAGCAAGCTTCTCATCTTACCAAGCTCATTCATTGCATGTCTGTGTTCTTCATCAAATGAAAGTTTCATCAAAACACACACTGCAGGACAAATCTGATGATCCACTGGAGCAGGCACTGATCCAGAAACAGGTAACAATTAGTACCTTCCAGGTGATTTTGTCTAGATCATAAGTTCTCCAGAGCAAATCTAATCTTAAAAATAAACCAGCTGCAGTTTTGGTCATGTCTGTATCTTCCCAGTAATCCATGAACACACAATTAGTTAAGACTATTACTAAAGAAAGTGTGTACTGTAAATATATTTGATGCTTGAAAACAAATTAGGGAGAATTCTGAATGTATGTGCTGAACTAGAAACACGACTTGCAGCGCAAAAAATATTACCTTATTACTCTTAGAAATTAATAATATTTGTGAAACAAATCAATATGGTCAAATATTCTGGTGGCAATAAATAATACTCTGTTTCTTTGAGTGCTACATCCTTATGAATGGTTAATTAAAACTTCTGCTTCCTAACCTAGAAGTTTTTAAGTTCATACTTTTGTGAGCTAGGTTCTGGATAATGCAGAAATGGCATTATTATGATTCTATGATACAGCTTGTGCAGAGGCCACTTCTGCTGAATTGCATCAGGCAAAAGGCAGCCCTGATTTCAGTCACACACCTGCCACGGACACCTACAGGCTACACTCATGGGATGCCCTCAATTCAGAGGAGCAACAAAGGTAACTCAAAGCTTAAATCTATTTTTCTAACTGTTCCCTGAGAAAAATCCTATTAATTTACATTTCTCACATATAACATCATAAACAGCAGTTCATTTTGATAGATGGAGATTATTTAATTTGTTCTCTCTGCCCCTCTGCCAAATGGAAAGTGCTATCTCCTAAACATCTGCATGAAGAGCAATTTAGGACTGTTTATCCATAAAAATGTAAACTATAATGAGTATATATTCAATATTATTTTACAAACTACAAATACAAACCACTAGAATTACTATCTGCAAAGTACACCAAAGTCCAAGATTTAAATTCAAAAAGCTTCTAAATAGGGTATTGTATCTGCGACACATACTATTTCCCAACAGTAGCTGAACTTAAATAAAGGAGAAATGACGCACACACATATATGTATATAACAGAACTTGCATACATTCAACAAGAAGTCAGATTAAAGCTGTACTTTCTGTAAATTCACTCTTTTCAATATATCTTTGAAATGCTTTTATATGGCTTGCAGAACCTACTTGGGTTTTTGTCTTGGTCCATGCCTTGTTCATGTGCCTCCTGCCATTCCCAACACGTTTCACAGTAAGCACGGATCTGCTCCAAGAGATGGAGCACACGGATTTCCCGTCTGCCTCGCTTATCATCAGGCTGGGAGTGAATGATGTTGTGCAGCGCTGCGCTGGCTCTGGCACGGGCCTCTTTACTACCACGGGAGTTTCCTAACAACACAGAGTCCTTATCGTTGCCATGTAAAAGCTGGATGAGGAGAGGAAGACATCCAGACTGACGCATGGCTATGCAGCTGTCCTGGGAGCTAGACATTGCTAGCAATGTTCTTGACATGTCATCTTTATCATGAGTACCAAGCATTGATAACAATGAATACACCATTTCCACCTGCAGGTGAAATGATTTTAAAAATACAGTTACGTTTTAAAAACACATATCAAATTGAAACGAAACTTGAATGGTACATATGAGCAAAAAAATCCCCTTATTTAATGGTGAAAAAAATTGTGCTATTTAAATGTAATTAAATACTATTATTACTTCAGCATTCATAATCTTAATAAATTCCACTTAGTGGTTAAATGGCTGGAAGTGGGGCATAGCTGTGTGTAACTGCATTAATCTACAAAACCAATAGCAAAGACTTCCAGATTTCCATCATACAAAAAGGTTAAACAAATGTATAATTAAAGTGTTTAATTTTGGGCTACCAAAATACCTTCAAATTAAATCTTTCTTTAAAAAGGTATCCTCTGTGTGAATTCATTACACTTTATTTATAGTCTACATCATGCTGAAAAAACATCCATGTATTTTAAAGTTTTCATTTAAAATACCTCACATTAACTGGTAATTTTTTGTTATGATCACTGACTTTTATATGAACCAGATTATTTTGAGCAAGTGCAAAACTAAAGAGTTTAATACTTTTTCAAGTTTACAGGGATAAAAACAGTAAAGCAAACAAATGCTTATTTAGTATGTATAAAATATTGAGCATTTGTCGAATTAACTCATGGCATGAAAACCCAGAATTACCCATTTACCTTGGAGTAACCCACTTTTAAAAATTAAAAATAGTGATTTTTTTAGTGATTCCCTTGGCTTTTGGGTAATATTGTGGTCAAGGCACTATTTGTACTCCCACTCTTCAGTAACAGCTTTCAATCAAGAAATACATTTGATTCTTCTAGTCAACTTTTAACAGAATAACAGGATGTAGAGGATGATCTTAGATACTATCTAAAAACTCCAAACTTGTAAAGCCAAGATAAACAGGGACACTGAAAGTCAAAGCACAACATAAAGAAACTATCAAAGGAAATTATAAAGTAGCAGCATGTGTGTTTCTCTAGAATATAGTAAATAAGGAAGAAATAAGACTTAGAACCATTAGACAAATTTTCCTACTAATAATTAGATATTTGCACTGGTTACCCTGTCAATGAATGATTTTATTTGGTGTCTTCAGTGACAATTCCAATGTGCCTGAAGATTAATACACATACCAAGTTTCAAAAAAAAAAAAAGAACATCAGCAGGCAGACTAAACAGCGAGTCTGGTAACATGGACTTCTCTAAACACTTATAGGGTTGCTGAGGCAATACAAATCTTAGAGTTTGTTAAAATATATGGTCGCATGGCAAAACCCATTGAAATAGACTTCTATGACAGTCTAGCATCCCAGTTTGGAGATCCTGTCTTCCTGGTCTGGGAAACCCCAAATGTAGCATTTAAACAAAGCCTTTGATTCTTAAAGGAGAGTGAATTTAATTTGCTTTATGTGTATCTCTTTGCAAATGTTTCAACTGGCAGCTATAATACAGTGTTACTTGGATTTGGAAGGCTAAGTTTTTGCCAGAGAATAAAGCTGAAGAAGCCACCAAATCAGGCCTCCAAGTTGCAGCTGTAATGCAAGTTGTATTATAGGAAAAACAAACAAATCTATTTGTTTCTCTTGTTTACACTGACTGCCCACAGACTCATCTCTTTTTGCACCTGTAAATGTACTCCTCCATTTAGAATCTCTACCATTTTCCCTTTTAAAGCTATTAATAATTTCCTACGCCAGAGTACACTCAGTTAAACCTGTGACTTTGCCTGTATCTTCCCACACTCACTCCTCTTCCTGACTTCAGGGCTTTCCCACCGTTTGTAACTTTGTGGAGTTCTACAGTTTGCAGTGAAAACTGGCAGACAAACAGCTGTTATCAACTTCATTTAGGATATGCATACAGTGTAGGACTGAAATTACAACACTGTAACACTGTTTTAAGGCCCAAAATCATTCACACTATGCAAAATTAATAGGTCCACCATCCCAAAGAACTGTTCTTGGCACACCACCCACAGTATCCACACAGCTGCTGATTCCAGAGGCAGTATGAAATCAGTGGCTCCTGAGTTTGCCCTTTTCTTCCCCTCTCTTTTCATGCTGCATATGTACTTTTTAGTGCAGTCTTTTATCTGCAGATGCTGTGAAGGGCTTAAATAAATTTATTTGGTCTGTTTAATTTCTTGGCAACTGTGTCTGTTTTGTGGATTTGGACTCTGCAAAAGTATTTGAAGAAATGCTCTTAAAAAGGTTAATTTTCATCATGAATTATAAAGCAACATCACAAGGTTTTTTGATATCCCAGTAGCTTTTAGGAATTGCTTGTTCCTTACTGTAACAACTCTTAACTCATCAGCAACAAGTTAAAAAAAATATTTCTGTGCACATATTTTCAAAGCTGAAAAAATATACTAAAATTTTAACTTAATAAAAATTACTATGTATGGACAAGACTGTTCAGATAATATTAGTACTACTGGCAGAAACAATGAGGTTATTGTATTAGTAAAAATGTAGCATTAGCGACCTGTGGTTTGTAATCTTCGGTTACCTTGGTACCCAGATGACTTGTCAGTCTGCGAGGAACAGAATAGTTACTACTAGAGCTCATAACACTGGCTGTCTCATGGTCCACTCGAGCAGCAGAACCCTACAGATTTAAACAACAACTCATATAAAACAAAGTCTGAGGGACAGAACAACATTGATTTTCAGCACTGGATGATGCAGTCGTACTGACAGCAATGAACAGCCAACCTGCTTCTCTTAGGTCCTCTCTGCCCTGACACAACAGAGAGGTCACTGTTAAACCGGGTTTTATTAACCTTTTTTCCTGAGATTCAGTTCCAATAGAACTGTATTTTCAACTGAATGGATTTAATTACTATTTTCACCAAGAAGAAGTAGATTTTGGAACAAACTGAATAATAATTTTGACAGAGTGAAAAAAAACAGACTCCACTTTTATGTCAGATTTTGTAGTGCACTGGAGTAGTATCTGAGAACCCACCATTAAGAAGAGACTGCTCTGGGCAATGAATAAATCTACCTGAATTTGTTTATTTCAAAAGCAAAGCCTAAGTGGTGTAGTGAAAACTATAAAATAATGCTGACAATACTTGATGTAATTTTCCTAGAATCTAGGTATGCTCCTACCTGTATTAGCAAGACTCAATTATTAGCATCTTTGTCTTATTTTAATTAATTTCATGTATTTACATTTTTCCTTTTTCTGCCATTTTTTATCCACTCAATATTCTTACTTTTTTATTTGCTGTTGTTTTCTATCTGTGATGTTTCCCTTACTATATCACTCCCTTCCCATCTGCTCTGGGAAATTAAAGATGTATTTGTTTAGAGAACACTTCTAGTATCAATAACTATTTTCCTGAGGTAGTCACCAGTTTTCATTTGATCCTCTAAAAAAGCTAAAATCAGTTAATGGAATTATTAGCCTAATTTGCAAAACATTTTCAAACTATGAGGATCAATGGATATAATTTTTTTCCAGTAAAAATAAGTAACACACTGAAGAAAATTCCATGGAAGACACTTTGAAATAATGTCTGTTTCTTCTATGTGATCCATAAAGAAAGGGAAATTTTGCAGTTCCCAACATTTTAACAGCTCAACATGAAATTGTAAGAGACTTGTAAATACAAGGAAGGAGTAAGTTAAAGAAGTGTTTGTATAAACAGAAAAGAATGTAGTTATATTGGAATATTTAAACACATTAACATTATTACTCATTTCACTTACATATTTGAATCCAGAAAATGTGATACATGTTCCAGAAGTATTTTATGCTACAAGAGTATAACTAGAATTATTTATATTAACACCATTTATTCCCTTCTATATTTCCTATGTAAGCAAACACTTATTTTCTCTGTTGACTACAGGGAAAAAAATCAGAATTTAAAAGCCTAGGAAGAAAATCACACTACATTTTCTCAATAATTCAGTTAAATAATGTTCAGTGCTATAGTGAAGTATATGGGAAATATTCCCATATACTTCACTTTAGAATATGTGACGTATATGGGAATGAATTCCCGGAATTTTACACCCTGCAGTCCCTTCATATTTCCTCAAACTACATTCAGAGGATTACAGGTTCAACATAATGCACATACCAAAATTATCCATTAAGCTCAGTGTGATTGTTTCATGCAGAAAGGTAAAAAATGACACAAGTCTTGGGCACTATCTATTAAAATTCACCATGGTGTAGACAGAAAAGCAACCTCACTTCAGGTAACCAATTCCCTCAGGGTCTGCTGCCTGCTCAGCTGAAGTGTAACTACATTTCTCACTGGCTTGTAAAGACCAATGCCAAGGAAGTAATGTCAGGTGGACAGTCATTTATCCAAGAAAATGGGAAATGACAAGGAAATGTTAGGTGGACCCTTCCTGTGTAGGACCTTCTCCTTCAAAATCTTTTCCTGTCTACATCATCTTGTTTCTGGCTTTTATACTTCATTATCTTTCACTCATTGTTTTACCTTGCTATTTACCATGCCAGCTGAGTAACTGTCTCTGTTTTGTGAAGTATTTTCTTAACAAGATGGACAATCTCAACAAATTCCTTTATAGAACTTCCAAAATGAAGCTATAAACAAAATTTTACTTCAGCAGGAAAGTAGTGAGTGCAATGGAAAAGAAAGCTGAAAGATGGTGCTGAAAAGGACACACTTGAAAAGTGAAAAATCCTGGATTCAATTAACACTGACTACAAAACCAATTAGAACAAAATAAATTGGTGAAAACTTTTTTTTTTTTTCACTCCACTGAATGGTGATTGCTCTAAGTATACTGAGCTGGTTTATCAGAAATAAATGTTATGTCCAATCCATTAAACCTTCTCTGTCTGGACTTGCACTGAAAGGAAATAATCCCCAGATGGCTGTTTTAAAACAGATACAGTGCTCTGTCTCTATCCCCACCAGGAGGAAGGAATAGCCATGTTTTATATATTTTTACAAGGCAAAGGTCAAAATTGCACAAATCCTCAACATTAAGGCCTCAACTGAATTATGAACGGATCTTCCATTTGCATAAGTCTGCCAAGACATGTCAATCCCTTCTTCCATCCTTCTCTGTAAAATACATTGTCCAGAAAAAACTCAAATTCATTCTCTGAAGATGGATGATAGAGCAACAATGCATCAATTATTTAAGTACATTATGCTTTCAGCCCAAAAGCAGCAGTGAACTATTTTCTTCCCACACAATAAAGCTGTCATAAGAATTAAGAGTCAGAACCACAATAAGATATGGATGATAGAATTTAATTCCAAATGGTGATCAAATGTATTTCAAAAGCAAAATTATGGGCTGTGCTTAATGTTTAATCAAGAGAAATATTCAAGCCGAACCACAATTCTTACTGATAAATCTTCTACAAGACACTTTCGGAAACATTGAAATAATTTTACTTCCCTGGAGTAACAAAAACATCCTGTATATCAATTCAGCTATTAAATCTGTAGTGTGAAGTTTTAAAAACCCGGATTACTAGTGGCAATGTCTAAGCTACAGTTGGAAATCATGAAAGAAAATAATCATGGTAAATAAATGAAAGTATTTTTAGCCAAAGAGAGTAGTAATAAATATTGATTTTAAAGGAAAAGTAAAGAATTTAATGTATACCTCAAAATATTCCACTAATGTATTTCAATAATAAAAGGAGAAACAGCAATGGAAGATTATTTAGAAGCATTTAAATAACCCTTCAGCCAACTTTCAGGAGATTACCTCATTGATACTTCAGTTTCAAAGCTTTAGATAATACAGTATTGAAGAAACATTAATAATAAACCTGTCATTTGCTTTTCTTCTTTTTTTAAAATTCACCAGCATCTCAGTGGTAGTTTCTAAAATGAAAATTTGAACAATTTTCCATAATTTACTATTCATATTACCATTTCATATTACCATTCACCTACAATGAAATACATTTCCTGTAGTCACTCTTGCCATCTCTTTCACACCATTAGGCTCATTAATCATTTAAACAAAAGAAAAATGCTCCCTGCATTACTGAATATTTATATGTCCCTTTATTCAAACACTTCCTTACAGTAAATACAATAAATTTCCCAGAAATAGATGGAAAGAAGAAAAATATACTTTTTTTTAAAATGAGTAGGCATGCAAACATACTAAGTTAAATACCAGCATGTAAGCATTATATGTCTCAAATATTTAATTATATTAAAACAAGGAAAATACTCTACTTACCTGACCAGTACTGCTGGCTGCCACACTGATTTCTGCTGCTCCTTGACCTTCATTCTGCCTCTCTGTATCATGGGAACCTGCCTCATGCTTGCTTTGAGGTGCTCTCTGTTAATACAAGAGTTTATGAAATTACAAACAGAAATGAGGTACAATTTACCATTCAAAGCTTCCTTGGCTGTGAGCACATCAATACTGCATCCTCAGGAAGCCACTGAGCAGCACTTTGCATTTCATAACCCTGAGCCTCAAAAATTAACAGCCGAGACTAAGCGCCTTCAAAAACTGCGAGATGAAAGAGAACCATTTCCTCTGAGGATTACAGCCCTGCAAGACAAAGGATCTGCTGTGACACACAGCAGCACCATTTTCCACCAGCTGTGCTCACATCCCTGTCAGAAATGTAACAGAATTGGAGCAAACAACTGTCTGCTCTGCTGGACACGTGATCCCTGCTTTTACTGGGGACCATGGCCAGCACTGTTCAATTAAGCTTCACGTTCAAAGATGAATAATTTCTGCTTGAACAGAAGGATATCTCTACTATAAGAATATTTCTAAATGTCAAGGACAAACAGTGCAAGAATTACCACTTTGCAGAAAAGAAATTTATACAGCCTGATACTGATCCATCTAAAATTTTGTCAAAATAAATTTAACTGACATGGCAAGCTGGTACAGAGAGGTTTCAGTTCCTTTAGGAAAACAGATTTTTACACATCTACATAAAAACTAAATTGGTCTTCCTGATGCTGATAGGCATTTAAATGAGCAGTTATGGAATATGTGAAGTATCAAACATCCTCTATTAATAGGTTTAAAACATTTCAGATTTTCAGAAAACATGAATAATCCATGGAAATGGCTGAAGTTTGGAGTTGAAAGCAATATTATTTTCTAAGTATTGTTTTTGTTGCCAAGCTTCATTTCATATACTGAAAGGCTACTACCTAACAGACAACACAATCTTAATTAATTTGTTTAGCCACATATGGTATATGTCATCCAGTTTCTATGTGGCTTTGCAATGTTTTTGAGCTGCAGAGCCTAGCATGGCACAGTCTGCCTCATCTTGCTTTAAGGATATTTATCTCTGACTTTTAGCAATACCTCTCTTCAATGTACACACCCTGAAACATCTTTGGATACTCTCAGTAATTAAATTCATACAGTATCACTGGCATAAATAACTCTGTTTTGTTCATCTAAGACAGAAGAGTCTCACTTAACATTAAGTAGAGTTTCAGAAACCAGTAATCAGCATGTGAAGTAATTAATTTAGAGAAAAATTTAAAAGTGTAAATATAGTTTAACTAAATGAATAAGGTATGTAAAAAAGGCTATTATACAAACTAGTAATGTGAGGAAATTGGAAACAACTATAGGTTAAAAATTCCTTGACGTTATACCTTCACTTACAGAAAATAAGTAAGCCACAAAGCAAATCTCAAAGTATTTTAGCACACATAGTGTTACTTCTTTCTAAAATCTGATCTGTGTATAAAATGAAACTGCTATTGATGCTCATACAGTAACTGAAGAAATTTTGGTTCTCAGTACAAGAGTGTGGCACTCAGTCAAGATCAGTCCTTGCTGTACATGAGGTGAATTCAGTATAATGCTGAATTCCTCTCTTACAACACACTTCCATCTTGAATAAAATGTAATTATGAGTTTGACAAAATCAAGACAGATTTTTCCAGTCACCAAATGACTGCAAAGCATGAAGAAAGTAGTACTGGACATGCCTAGAGATGAAAATCTGAATGGTTCATTAGCAGGGCTCTGATCCACTGGGTCACATGAGAGGGAATACTACTCCTCTTCCAAGAACACTCCTGGGGGTTGGGACAGGGTGGTGAAAATGGAGTATATCTATTAAATAGTTCTGCTGCATCCACAGCACAGACACAGAGATATTTCATTCCCTGACAAGAAAAGTTTCTGCTCTCCTTTAACACTTTCTGCTACTATTAACAAACATTTGTTTTCTACAAGCTATTTAAGAATGAGATGCTTTCCCATTTCCCCTAAGCACTCTCAAGAATATGCCAATACAAAATGTAGTCAACACACAAATTAATTTGCAAGGCAGTTTTTAACAGTTACTAGCAGGGTTGATCAGATTTGAAATGCAGAATGCGTTCACAACGTACAAACCCATTACTGTCACATGAGTTATCAGCTGGACTTGAACATCAGATCTGTGAATTCTTAGTGAAGACTCCCTACCACTTCAGCCACTGAAGTCATTTGAAGTGAACTGTTCTCTTAATGCAGATTGGCACAAAGGAGTTAATAACAACACAGGCAGCAGAAAGCAGGTTATTAGTTGAAAATGGAGTATTTATATAAATATGTATTATATTATTATAATGTATAACATGTTTAAACATATTTATTTATAACATATGAAAATAGCACATATCCATGCAGATGGATAATGTAAATATATTTTTGTATAGACATAGTATTACTGTAAATGAATTAATATTCATCTGACAGACTGCAGATTAATGGTTAGAAAGGCAATATAACCACTGAAAGAAAGTATGTCTCTCCTTCATGGTGCCTTTTAACATTGAACACAGGACCTGTGGAAGAAAATACAGAAGCCACCAACCACATCAGCAAAGAACAGCATGTGAACAGCAGCAGGCTCTCTAAACCCTACGTGAGGCACAGCTGCCAGAGAATGGCACACAGGTCCCCTGGATTAACCTGTTTTGAAGCATGACTTTTGAGGAGGCCTAAGGTGGCTCTGTAACCCCTGCCATTGCTGAATTTTGGCATCAGACCATAAAAGTCAGTTTGACAGAGTTCTCTTGTTTGCTCTTGCAGCAAAATTGTGGGAGACTGCATGTGCTAATTACAGGGACATGGAGCTACTCCTTCCATTGCATTTGCCACAATGTTCTAAATGCTTCTGAAGTCAACAAGAATTATCATTATCAGTTATTAATTTCCATGTATTTATTAGTAAAAAAATTATAAACTCTAGCTAGCACAGTAGACCTTGACTATTTCTGCTAAGAAACCCAATTACAAATAATTTTACCTAACGCTTTGTCAATCTGAGATGCTGACACTTATATATTCATTAGGAATTGCCATTACTCCATATTAAACACAATAGACATACATGTATAAATAAGAGATATATGAGAAAACGGAAAATGCAACAAATGAAACTGTAAGAAATAATTTTGCTATGGTTGATTCGAAGACAAAAGAAAGTCTTGTGAGAAAAATGATTGAGAATGCTCATGTCCTGCTGAGCATAATTTCAGGAAGAAAATAATCCTTTACATTTTATCTACAGCAACACTGCCTAATGGAAGTATTTTCAAGTTACAGATATTATGAAAGAAGAGCTTGTACAACTACTGCCAAAAATTTCCTTTTTCCTTTTAAATAATTTCATATTGTACCCAAGAGCTGAAAATTCTTTCTGGACAGGTCTAGAATAATTTTTCTACAATCATTCATGAGACTTAGCAATTTGCCAAACCTTAAAAATGTGATAAAATGTGTGTGAGAATTTTCTCTGCTCATTGATTCCCAAAAGCTGATTTTATGCCACAGCTTTATATTTGGTCTTACTCTTCAAGATATATTGCACTTGGGCTCCACAGTGACTGGCATCACCACAGGGCCTACTATCAGCAGACAAGCCGTAATATTTATTATTGTTACCAGATCTTTATAACAGAAGGAGCACATTCAATTTAGTTATTGGCACTGAAAACCAGGAAATAAACTCTCCAACCAATTTACCAGCTCAGAAAGCCAGTATTTCTTCATTACCAGTGCTGAATGCATGGGGAATTCTGCTCAGAGCATGCTCAGTAACAGACTAACAGACCAGCGTATATTCCTGAAACAAATACATATTCATCACATTTCCTGAATACATGCATATATTCTAATTGTTTTCATGGACTTATCTGGATACAGTTCAGACCTTCTGATGAATCTTTTCTCCTTGAGAGTACCTCAAATATGTGATCATGCCATAATGTACTTCTCTTATCATTCTTTGCTGTCACACACAATCTTTGTTCTCAAAACTAATGTATCAGCTAATACATAATAATTACTGATATAAGTAAATAAGGAAGCATTAGTTGGAACACAACTTATTAGTCACAGATGTAGGGAGTTAACACAAGGCTGTGCTAATCTCTGGCATTTGTACTAAGCACTGAATGGTACAAAACTAAGCATTAACCACAAATACAGGGATCAAACATATTGTGCTAAGGTTAAAAGAATTTTCCAGCTTTTTCCCACTACTGTATAGACTTCTTCTTCAAAAAATATATTTGTTCAGTATCAGGCACTGGATAAAAATATAAAAAATGTCTCATGTTTGCATTTTTCAGTTATATGGACTTTGCAGTGTTACTGCACCACCAGACAATTTCAGATCTAGCTGTTCTCTGCAGGAGATGGTCATCACTCAGAAATGACTAAAACACACTGTAAAGTATTAGGGTGTGTCTAGTGACTTCCTCCTTTACCACCATCAGCATGCTGGTAAGTCTGTCCTAAAACATGTAACTATGCAACCTGATATCCAAACATTTCCCAGATAAGACACATCATGCAAAAATATCAATATATCAGACCTTTACTGTATGAGGCAGCCAAATAATTTGGCAGGAGTGAAAAACTATGACAAAACCTTTTTTCTATAGTTGCATCTCAATGCTGTTTGAGTCTCTGAGTTCAAGTTCAAAAGACTTTCTTTTTCTACCAAAGAAAAAGATAAACACTCTGTCTGACTATATGGGGCAAAAGTATCTGCTGAGAGGGTGGTCAACCAGGCAGTGAGAGCATTACACTAGAAATAACAGGGGACAGAAGGGAGGGCTGGCAAGCAGGAGCCCTGGCTGGTGGGAACACAAGGGCAATGCACACCGCTGAGATAAGGGCACGTCCATGAGCACTGGCACGCAAGGAAGAACAACATGCAGCACAGCCGCCTTGCTGGGAACACTCCCAGGCCTGTGCTGGGCAATGGGCACGGCCGGGTGCTGCTCTCTGGCACGTCCCTGCACTGCTGCTCAGGGAGCAAGCAGGAGGTGAGGGACAGGCATGTGGACTGAGAACTGCTGGAATAGCTAGCAATCAGGAGGGTGCAATCAGTAGCACAAAGTACAGCTGGAAGCAAACTGAGTCTAATACTGTCCAACATCTGCATGCTGGGACACGGTGCACTCTCCTCAAGCTGGAGAAACTGATACAGCACAGCGTTCAGCTGCCTTCCAAAGGGGCCTGGATGGGTGGGTAGAATGGGCTGAGGGGAAGCTCAAGCTGTTCAAGAAGGGGAGTACAACGTCCTGCATCTGTGAGGGAACAACCCCAGGCACAAGCACAGGCCGGAGATGTCCAGCAGGGAAGCACCTGGAGGTCCTGCTGCGCCATCCTTTCAAAGGCCTTGTGGCAAAAATTCCAACACTGTCCTCTGCTGCAGTGAGGGGCATATTGCCAGCAGGGCCAGGGAGGTGGCCCTTCCTCTCCCCTCAGCATCCAAAGTCCTGTTCAGGTCTGCCCAGCACAATAAAGCTGGATTTATGATTGATTCACTGAAACAAGTCCTCTGCAGGGTTCAGCAGTCCTTAAGGGTCCTGAGCATCTCTTACACACAGACAGGCTGAGAGAACTGAGCCTGTTCAGCGGGAGAAAAACAAAGCTCAGGGAGATCTTGTCAATATCTATAAACACCTGGACTGACTGATATCAATAGCCCAGGCAACTTTAATTTCACACACTACGGGCTGCATCACTTATAAGAATTTATTTCCCTCCAATCCTGGAACTATGAAACAAGTGGAAAATTTCCATTTACAAAATGGAAAAATATACATCCTTTAGTGATCCAAATGATGCTCTGAGCTTTTTCTGTAGTTATTTTGGGTGAAGGCAAGTCATAAAATATTCATGTCAAACACACAATTTAATTTACCAGTACAAGAAATGGAGTTGACATTCTAAGTGAATTTCCATGACAGCAGTTTTTGCTAATGGCAATTACTGCTATGGACTTTGTAATTTACAGGAAACATCCTGCATTTCTTAATATAGAGCCCTGTACTTAAACACTAAAATATACCAGGCTTCTATAATGAAGTCTGACAGAAGCTCTATTCATCCTTTTTTTACATTTTATCTCCTTCAAAAGACAAACAAACCATGAAGGTGCTTATCACAGATTCATAATTACAAAGGCATGTACAACTGATTGCTTTAATTATTTCTAAAACCAGGACTCAGCCTCAATAAGCACATTGCACATTGACATTTTCAGTGAAATTTCAAGCTAAACTTTGAACTTACAGTCCTCATACTACTGTGGATAGAAGCTCCACAGTAGTATGAGGACTAATCCAAGTATTCCATCCTCAGTTCATTAGAAACAGAGCAAGTAACAGTCCAAGAATATTGGCTACCTGATTGTGACATGAACAGCTGATGGGAATAATCCTGCCTACCACTTTATTAAAATATTTTGGGGTTTTTAGAGAAAATACACAACCCACAATAAAAAAAGGCAAGTTATTGCTCACTAACCTCCGCTTCAGCTGCTTGTGATTGCAGGAGCTGACGTATACGAAGAATGTCCTTCTCGATTTGTTGAATTCTGGCCACTCTTGCCTGAAATGAATGGATTTTCACATTTAATTTTGTTCAAAAACTCCTTTTACTTACTGTACAGAATGACAGCATGAAAAGTTCTTGGCAAATACTGCTGACTACAAAAAAAACTACTTTAGTAGGTACAAGCAGAGGTACTACATGCAGTAATTCATGCGTTCTTTGTAATGAAAACAAGCAAGGGAATAGTTGGGGTTCTAATAACATTGAATACACATTTGGATGTAATAGGTTGTCACACAGCACACATTTAGGTATTTAAAAAAGCTCCTCAACTTGCACAATATTCCTGTTTCTGAAACTGAAATTTTACGCAGATCTTTGGCAAATTACTTCACTTTCATCTCTAGTATCAGAATTTTACTTCCCTTTTAGTGATCCCAGAGATATTTTTATTTGCAGAGAGTCTTGGAAGGTATGAGACCCTGACAGATTTTTATTACATTCAGTTACTATACTGATTTGAGAATTTTGCTTATCCCCAACCTTGGATGATTCTCTGCTCCTACAAATCTCAAAAAATTTAACAGGCTAAGTATATATATATATTAAAAAATCTACATACTGCTTCTTTGGTTTATCTGAGATTTTACAGACATCTCTGAATCAGTCTTTTACAGACATATTGCTACACATTTCCCACTGCAACCATTCTGTGGTAAGAACATGGAATGTTAAGAGACTCCAAATGTAACAGGATACATGTACTCCACACAAATTGTAGTGAAGAACAGGATGCATTATCAGTCTGTAAAACAGTCACTGTATAACCTTGATAATTTAATAAATTCCCATAATTTGACTTTAAATGTGGGCAGAAGACCAAACTGATTAAACAGTATTTTTTTGTGGTGCCATGGATAGATTGATAAAATAGACATATTGTTGAAAAAAGTTCTAATGCCTTTATTTGATTAACATTTACAGTGCTATACTAGAAAAGCAATCTAGCAGACACTGCAAAGATCAGCATTATAACCAACCTTATTTGACATGTTTATAATCTTCAAATGGAAATAAGATGAATTTTCAAAAGGTGCTAATGCCAAAAGATGCACATGCAATAGAAACACAATGCTATCTAGAAAATTTAGAAAAATAAAACGTAACCACAAAATACGAATTACTGAAACACACATCAGAAGCAGCTGTGGGGAAAACACCATAAGCATCAACATTTAGCAGAGCTAGAAAGGTATAACTTTAAGCTATACATTGGATTTGATTTTGTAAAGCAAAGAATTGGAAAATACATAAAAGCACAGAGGCAAACATAATTTATCCCACCCTTTGCTCCTAGTTCAAGAAATTTTTAAGTATTAGAAAGATAATAGAAAAATATTTCTGGGAATATCTATATTGGTGACATGATGCATGACTGACAAAATACATCTCTCATTGTCCTTAATAATTACTCCACTCAAAACTCTCTGCCAAGGACAGGAACATCTTCAAGTAAATCATGTTGCTGAAAGCCCTGTCTGACCTTGAATGTTTCCAGGGATGGGGCCCCTGCGGCCTCTTGGAAACCTTTTCCAGTGTTTCACCACTCCCACCGTAGAACATTTCCATCTTGCATCTAATATGAATCAACTCTCCATTAATTTTAAGCCATTACCTTTTCTCCTATCACTATTCCCTGCTAATAAGTTTCTTACAGGTCCCCTTTCAAGCACTCAAAAGACACAGGTCTCCCCAAAATTTCCCATAAATCAAGTTTCCTTCTGTGTAACCAGCAATGTAGCCAATAAAGAGCATCAAGAATATCTGAGTATCTTTATATATGCACCTAAACACAGGAAAAAAATGTTGTGCAGATGAAACCAATTAACTACTGCATGATTTGCCAAGTATTACTGAGTCCTCCAAAGGGACAGGAATTCTATCTACCCTTTCCAATTTCAGTCCAGAGATTTAAACACCAGATCATACTTCTAATTAACTTTTTTCTAGTACAGGGAAACTGGGGAGTTCCACTAACCAGGACTGTACTTTGTGCCAAAAACTGCAGAACAGAAAAAAGGGATGCATTTCTTGCCACAAAGGGGTGAAGCCTAATGGCAAATGGGCAAAACAATGGAACAAGCAACAATGATTTTAACTTTAGAATCAACCTGAGAAATACCACCTTTGATTTCTATTTGTTCATACTACATTCCCATTTATTACTGTAATTACTTGTAATTTTTATAAACATAAAATAGTTGCAGAGAGTAACTTTACATTTGAAGTTACACATGATTTGGTTTTCACTGCCCCAGTAACATGTCTAACAAAGCAAAAATAAAATTCCTCCACACTCACAGTGAGAGAAAAATAATCACTATATAAAAAGTAAAAACAGGGAATAACATTTTGTTTGTAAAATGTTGTCTGCCTTTTTTGTTTGGTTGGGGTTTTTTTCCAAAATAAACATATATAATAGACAAATGCATTAATGGCTTGGCATATATACAAGATCACCATATAAATATAACAGTGCTGAAATGTTTATCTGCGTGAAACTCCAGGATCTAAATTTTCTTGTATCTTTAGTGTTCTGCTGTTTTAGCAAGCTTTTACAGATCTTGGGATAAATTCTTATAAAAATGGTAATTTAACATAAGATTTTAAGGAACTCTTAACCTCAAAAAAATTAGATCCTTTTTGTTCTGGCTTGAAAACTAAATTCTATGTGAACATGAATTCAGTCTTAGAATTGAAGTATTTTAAAATATATCTTACAGAAATTAAGTTTGCTTCTACTTATAACTAAATATATTGGCTACTTGCCAACTATTGGTTGCTCCAGTAGCAACCTTTGAACAAATAAAAAAAGTAAAAATAAAACATTGTTAAGAATGCTTTTTTCCTTTTTTTCAAGTAAGCACTACTATGTGAAATTACTGGCATCAGAGAATAGTTACAAGTTTACAAGTTAGTATAAATCATTAAACTAGCTGAAATAAACTGCCAACAACCTTCTTTTTCATCTTTCTGAACAACTGCTGGGCAAGTACTTGTGAACAATCTTTACAGAAGACATCAACAGTGAGCTGCTGTGTGTTAAGTTGCTTCAGAAGGAAACAAAGCCAAATCATGCCACACTAAAAATGGGAGAAAGCCATTGTTTCAAGGCTCACGAGAAAGGGCAGCCACAGAAAAGTGCAGTGACTACCTGAGCAACTGCAGGTTACCAGCTCCCTCACAGAATAATCTCTGGGACTCAATTCAGAGATGTCTGCAATGCCAGTCTTTATGTAGCTGAAATATTCCCTCCCTTCAGCCTACATTTTGCATAGTATTATATATCCCTATCAATTTGGGTGGAAAGAAAATATGGAGCGGAAAGAAAATGGTAAAACTACTAAGTTGAATATCCTTGCCAAATACAGAAGCTTCATTTTGCAAATTTAAAGATCACAGTGAAATAATGCAGAAATTGCTCTTAGGTATTTGTACATCAGTGAGCTTCTACACCTTTTTGGCACTGGTCCTTGGCAGAATGAAACAAAGGGGAATTACCAGTTAAATTCACAAGAAGCACATGCATAAGTAGTAACTTTGTATTCAATAGTCTATATATAATCACAATAGGCACTGTAATTTCTGCAAGTATGTAAGTGTTACACACATACAGAGAGAGAGTGAAACAGCTGTGACAGACCCCATGTCAAACATTAATTCAGAAACCCGTAAAATGTTTCAACATCATCTTGGCAGCATTCTTCCCCCCACCAAATTTAAAACCCCCAATAATCACGGAAGAAGCAAATGCATGGTCAGCTTGATAACTTCCATACAGTGATAAAACTACAGCAAGTTGCGTGTCTGAATAATTTCTTTTGATCCCTGCCTGACTGCATTTAGAATGCTGCCATCAGCAGCCTAGCCTGTTTAGCTTATTTCTGTTTAGCTTAATTCACCTTCCTCTCACTTAAGCCTGTTAACAGCAGTAGAAGTTTCCCAGGAGTTTTGCTGTCCAGGATCTTCACCTGGGACAGGCTGACACAAAGTGCACAGCTGAAACTGTGGAGGGCATCACCCCTGCTGATAAACCTTGGTAACTGCCTTACAGCTCCCAGATCAGAGCCAGTGACTCCCCAAACACACTGAACCTGGGCCTGCCTGAGAACATCAGCACAGACAAACCCTGCACGGCCCTGCACACACAACCCAACAGCTGCTGGGTATCTCTTTGGCTAAATACTTTCAACTGTAGGAATTTTTGGAGAAGTCCTACTAGATTACTCACTTTCAAGTTTAAAGCAACTATTCTGATTACCTCTTGTAATTAGAACAGCTGCTTTACCTTAAATGTAAAACCAAATTAGAAATGCTTCTCATATAGCAAAATTTTGTGTTGAGTCAACCTAGTGAGGGAGATAGAGCCTAAGAAGACTTGTTACTGAAAAAACTGATTATTGTCATTCACCAAAAAAACCCTAAATCTTACTAAGTTGGTTACTCAATATGTCTTGAAATAAATGCTAATAAATAATTCAAATTGTTTTCCTACTATGGAGGATTCTTTTTTATAACCAGCAACCAACTGATTATTTAATTTACGATTTGCACATGACTGCATTCTAATTTATACTTCCAAATGTGTGGGCCATGTGGTTAGATATGTACATATCCTCATCATGAACGCAAAACAACTCCTGGTGAGAGCAAACAACTTCCAGATAAGTATGTGAGTTACATTTTACTTGAACATCTTGTGATACATCTTTTCTGGCTAAGGAAAATTAAGAACAGTAGCTGGATTTTATCCTAGACATAGAAGCATGAAGAAACCCACCAAAAAGATGCAAAATTAAGCAGCTGCAAATACACTGGCTTTTCTAAAGCTAAAATGGTAGTAAACTGTAAGGAAATTATCATTAAAAAGTATTTTCTCTTGGATAAATTGTTTACATCTGCTGAATAGAAAGGATTATTTACAACAGGCAGATGAGGGTAGTTTTTGCTGAGTAATATTTCATATGTCCTGATTCCTATTTGTATATTTGAAAGGCTAGCTAAGTGCTGTGTTTACACACAGTTTAAAGGTACAATTACCAATAATTTAATAAATATGCAGGAAAACCTTTTCCCTTGCTTTTAATGGTGAAAGACAAACTCTACCTGTGCTCGCTTCTCCATGTCCTGACAAGTGCCCAGTTGTTCCTCCATTGCAGCTCTGATTTGCCTGGCCTCGTATTCCAGCTGCCTTCTGGTCATATCTGTTTGCAAGGAGAACTGAAACAAGAGTACAGGGAAGGCATTTTAGCAAATAACATTGATGCAACCAATGTATTTCTAAGAACAAAAGGCAGAACTATTACTTTTGTACAACAAATTTCATAAACAAACAAAACATAGTAATACATTCTTAAAATATGACTGCATTATGAAAAACAAGTACACAACAATGTTCAACCAGCAGACTATACCTGAGTTTTGTCAAATGACTAAATATAATAAATAAGCATTGAGAAAGTATAATTGCTTACAAGAACATCTGGCTGCTACCAACAAAATTGTGATGTGTGCCATCTGAATTGGCATTTTCAAAAATATTCAGATGTATTAAGCTACTGCACATAGTGGTGGTATTCATACAGCTGCTATTTACATTATTTCTAACTACCCTGGGAAAAGAGCACAAGTGTTAAACCCAAGAGCAGCAATACAGCCTAAGGGACTTTTGAACTAAAAGAAATTTCAAGGCAGGAGCAAAGCTCTTCACTGGCTTTGGACAATCACTCAGTCTGAAAATAAATGAGTTTCCAAGAGCAGTCTTTCCAGAAGACTTCACCAGGGTCAATTCAGAAAAATCAAAACAAGACAATAATCTGCAAGGACCAAATGGGACCTGTCATTTTGCTGTGTCTGGCCTAAGTAGTAATGGATATAAATTGCCACAAAAGACCTTTAGTGTAGATGTTAAGTAATGCATTCTAATCCTAAGAGTACCTAAGTGAATTCATTATCTATGGAACAGAGGAGACAACTTAAAAACCTATGACAAAGTGACACAGAGACAGCTGACAGTGCTTTGAGAATGGGTTGCAGTTCCTCAAAATCTTTTTCAGGCCTTCTCCCTTGGTTCTGGCGCTCTGCTAAGCTCAGCCATGACTCAGTGTTACTTTTGCCCACTGAAGAAGTGTTTCTGCTCTCTCTTTCCATTTCCAGAAGGTTGACTGATCCTTTATCAGGTGTGACTCTCTCAACCACACCTTCCCAACTCTAGGTGTGAAGGATGCACTGCAAATACATCCATGTTGCTGACATCTAACAGGAAATCTTGCATTATGTGGGATATCAGACATTTTTATTATCTCAGATAACAGTGACTTGACTATAAATAGTTTGGAGGTGCCAAGGTAAAAGCTTACAGCAAACAAACACCTGCTATAGAATCACTTTACTGACTGTTATTAAAAAAAAGCTCTTGTGTACGTTATCATATGCTAATATTATTCTCAAAACTAGAAAAATCCATCAAATAAAAGAACAGGGAAGAAGAGAGTTAAGGAAGTGTACTGACATGCAATTAATTTGTCACAATGACGTCTTAATGTTGCTGTCTTTTCACTGACATTTATACTGACATGTATGAATTTTGATGTGTAAAATTCTATATGAAATGCATTATTCAGTTATCATTACGTACTGAATGAAAAAAATTTGGTACTAAAGTGATAGTAGAGAATGCCACCAAATTCATAAAATACAAACAGCACCTAAACAGAGACTGTAGCATCAGACACCTCACCAAGCACTCAGACGGTACTTACATTTTCAGTAAGGGGAAGACTATCAATTCTTTTAGTCAGGTTCTGAAGCTGGGCGTAATACCAGTCCTTTTCTTTCTCTTCCTTCTCAAGTTCCGCAAGCAGCAGAGATCTATTAAAAGCAGAAGGAGGAAGTTTCTCACCATTAACACCTCATTTCCATGGGGAAGTGTGAAGAAGGCACTAAGGAGCCATTTGAGCTCAGTTCCCTGGCCCTGGCTAATCAACCTATCCACTCCTCTGTGCTAAGCATTTCAGGTCCTCATATATGAGAGAGAAAAATATACATATTTCTCAAAAAAACCCACTTCAAAATCCAAAGCTAAGAGACATTTTGTGAAAGCAAAACCAGTTATTAGTGGTGTGTAAACCTGTACCCTGCTTCTTTCAAAAATATATTTTGCATAGTGCAAACATTTAAGAAAAGGTCTGTCAAAGAAACATGTACTACCCTCAATCCTGAATTACTGAATCGAGAATCTTCACCTTTCCACTGTCCTTTTACTCATTTTGTCACCTATAGCAAAACTATGGGTAAAGCACACAAAACAAGCCATTTCTGTGAGTGTCTAAAATATTTTAAACCAGTATTTTCCAGCAAATGTCATAGACAAGATATGTTTGCAGCTGTTAGAAATTTTATTTTAAATGGGTATCATAAGCACACTGCATACCTGGGTAATAACTGGGAAAGACAGACAAAATGAGTAATATATGCAGACTATCAGAGAAAAAAATTATTAAAAATTTCACATGCTACTTTATCAATACTTCATGAACTGAATTTTATATAATTCTAAATCTTATGAATATAGTAAAATAATGCTCATGTCTACAATACTCCTCAAAATAGATACTAAATTTTTTTAGCAAAATCTGTCTAGTAGGAATAAACAGAAAGCCACTCTATTTAAAATATAAATTTATTATTTTCTTTCTAATGCTTTCTGTTAGTATTGTTCTTCCTTCTGATGTTTTAATATTGCTCATTAACAGAAATTACAAAAACCAACATTTAGCCAGAAGACAGAAAGTTGCATACAAGTTTCCCCAGTATTATTTCCCATCCCTTAACTTTTGCATCCCTCTCTGGCTGTGGCAGTTCTGAGCAAGAGCATATGAACCTTTATAAAGCACACAAATACATTATAAATAATTACTATAAGTCATTAAGGAACAATTACACAGCATACAACAAAAGTACAAATTTCCCCTGACTATTTTGATAATGCATCACAGACATTATTTGAGATGGTAATCCATCTTCCACACAAAACAAAGAAGAAAGAATTTTAAAATTTGTATTTAAAAGAATCTGTTTGACTTATTTCCTGCTTTAAAAATATTTCAAGCTAATTTTGATGATTTAACATTTATTCCACATCCTATACAAGTGGCTTGGCCTGCCCTGCAAATGGAAAATTAAATGAGAGGATCCCTCCTCTTCAATTGAAGACTGGAAAACTATACACATAAAAGAGTGCTAAATGTTTGTAAACATGAACAAAATTACATAAATTTCCAGACTTGATCCAATAGTCATGTTGAAACAGTTTTGTTTTAAGGATGCCAAGGTTTACAATAAAAATTATCGAAAAGAAGTAACAATTACCATAATTTGGCAGGTAACTGGAGCAGTATCACAGGACAGCTGTAATTCTTCAGTCACAACGATGTGGCTGGCAGAAATTCCTAAAGCCCTTTAGACAGATTGAAGGCAAAACTAATAGATGGTGCTTGGGAAAAGTTCGTTGAGAAAGCTTTTTTTGCCTCCCACCTGCCCATTCTCTTGCCACATAGCCCTAGTGCCTAATCTCTGGACAGAGTGGAATTCTGCATAGTTTCCCCTTTTACCACCTTGAGTGCCCAGGCACCAGTTATGTCCAGGCTGTGAAATAAAATTTGCAAAAGCACAATTAATGCAATCCTTATAAAAAGTATTTTCACTTTTGAGGACTTGCAAATGTGAAAGGACTGACTAATTCTGCCTCTGGATGTCAAAGAACTGGTAGCAGAAACCAGAGGGATTACTTTCAGCTAAGTAAACATGTGATTAAGTTCCTCTTATGAAACGTAGGGTATTCAGTATGTGAGACAGTGTGTCATTCAATCTGTTTGGACATGCACAATGGATGCTGGAAGCAAGAAAATAACTTAGAAACCATCAGTGCTGCATAAATAACATAATGCATGACCCAAGGGCGACTTGTTAATTTAATATTGTCATTTTGTCTTCTGAAGTGATGCTTCATTTGGGATTACTAGTTTGGTATCGCTGCTCTGTAAGAATGCAGGTTTAACACTCTTTAAGTTCTCTCAGCACAGAACCTGAAAGGTTGCTACAACTACAGCAGGCTGCACTTCAGTTTCCTTGAAAATAAACCGCAATAAGCAGCAGTTTTCTGTAAATGTGTCTGATAAGCTGTTCCCCACGTTGAACACTACTCTCAGATACTACTCTAACCAGAAGTACAGCGGCTTCTCAGCCTCCTGGAATTTCTCAGGGTTAGGAGAGGATTTTAAGTGGAAGAGCTGCCACTGGTAATGAATAACAAGATGGAAAAAAACAGTGCAGTTATTTTATCTTTTTTATACCCCCAAGATGTCTACATTACAACTTTCACTTTTTTCATCATAGAAAATTCTGTTCTGTGTCATACCCTGTCAAGTTCACAGAGAATCCAGCAAAGCAAATGGAGAAAGCTTTTGGAACTTGACGCTATTTTTATGAGTTAACAAAAAGTTTTCAATTTGAGCTGCTCTTCTGAAGGGTGAGTTTTTCAAAGACCTCTCATGTGGCACTTTTGAAGCTCCCAACAATAGAGGAAGCTGAATGAATGCAGAAAACTCTTGACTTCTTTTGCAAATATTTTGTGCATAATTATGTCAATATTATTCCTGACTAAAAGGGAGAAGAGAAACAAACTATATACTACTCTACTTACATTATGTAAATTACAACTATAATTAATACTTTCACTTCAATTGGTGGGAGATAAAATAAAATCTTGAAAAGCATTGCTGATGCTGTAAAGTTTGAGGTAAGTTTTACCAACCAGCCAAAAGATAGAAAATGCTCCATATCAACATTAAAGAAATAAAAAAGGAAATGGCATAAACCAGAAGGAATAAAGAAGGCATACAAATATTTTCATATAAAATATATAAAAATATATTAAATTTCACAGAAGACTGTAATCTTTAGTGGCCAATTACAGAATTTAAAAAGGTGAGATTATTAAATTTGCTAAATTGCCATGGGTAAACACAAAAATTAACCTGCAGTGTACTCTGAAAAGTTTTGTTGTTGATATGATGCTCTTACCAAGTATTCCTGGAAATAGCCAGAGAAAGCAAGAGATATTTCATTATTAGAGTATTCTAAACTGGCAATTTAAAAGCACAGTGCTGCCACTGCCCATTTTTCTCTTGTTTTTTTTTTTTCTCTTTGTTTTTTTAAACTTTAGAATTAGAGGGGAGCCAAGCAAATGAGATATGTGCCAATAATTTAATCTTTATTCTGGCAGATGAATCAATTGATAAAGTGTCTTCCTCTCAGAAGCTCACCTTCAGTCAAGTGCAGTGGGTTGACCCTGACTGGATGCCAGGTGCCCACTGAATTGCTGTAAATATTTAAATACATAATTTAGTCCTCCCACAAACACTGTTGCCCATAAATAGCATATATTGTGCCAGCCTGTTAAAATACTGAATGGAAATGGTCTCCTGCTGCATATGTCTGGGAAGTGTTATTTTATTCTAAATTATTTTAGTCTTGTCAAGTTCAACAAGTTCTTGAAAGTCTGTTTAAGTGCAAAAATCCAAACTTGATTAGCAAATATACATTTAGATACACAGAAATTTAGTAAATATGCCAAACAAGTTCATACACAAAACACGTGAAAAGAAGTGTTTAATTTTAGAAATGGTAGTGATTTTAGATGCACAGTCCGATACCCCTCCCCCCCAAGATTTTATTCATTTTTGGCTACCCAGGATTCTTATCAATGCCCTACATGCTTCCACATGTACCCTGAAACAGCTTAAAGAACAGAGCAGTTTTGGATTATCCATCATTTCACTAATAATGAAGCCAGATGTGATCTGGCCATGCCTCCATACATCCATCTTCTCCACAGCACAAATATTTACCCCATCAGCTACGACAGTAACAGCATCTAAGCTACTCTGAAATTAAAACATCCTCATCCCTTTTCTCCAGTGTTATTTGGAACACAGACTGGTTCACTGCCTAAGGCGTCTTCACTGCCAAGAAAAATGTCCTAAAAACTATCACCTCAGAATCCACCATGATGGAGAAGGATCATAGATCATAAATCAGAGGTGCCTATCACCTTAAAGAACTCTGGCTGCTAAAAATGCTGCTTGTTCCAAGTGAGTAGGAGTTCACTGGAACCACACTGGAAGTTCCAACTGTGTTTAAAGATTGTAGCATCATCCATAGTAAAATACAGCACTGGAAGAATACAAACAAATGCACAGTTTGTTAAGACAGTAAATAACAGACACATCAGACTCTTGAAGACTGAGATGAACAAGTAGATAGTTTCCCAAATTCCTAAATATTCTTATACACCTCCTCAGGAAACTACATTTTATGCAACAGAACAAGTATCATTAGTGGTGGTCCTGGCTAGGAGAAGGTAAAAAATAGAGTGGCAGCTAGAACAGGCTCAGTATGGACCTATGGGAAATTACTTTTATTCTGCTGATAGGACAAAAAAAACCCCCAGGGACCTAGATCTTGGAAGAAAAGCATCATCCTTTCAGGTCTTGGCTGTAAAAATTTTGCTGATCTTCAGAGAAAATCCTTTAGAGGAGGGGTTTCTGGAGGGCGATCCACAAAGCACTTGTTACCCACAAAGCTTTTCCATTACAACTTCAAATTGCTTATTAATGTATACTAGGCATAAAAATACTGTGTTCCAGTTTATTTGGTTTTGCAGCCCACAGCTTGGTACCCCATCCATTAAGTAGAATCAAATCTTTAGGAAGCCCTGTCCTGCAGACAGGCTTCTGAAAACATCTGGTATTTCAGTCAGATTAATTTTAAGAAACAAAGATGAATTCAGTGGAAACAGCTGCACATCTCTTACTTTGCATTTCCTTTGTAAGTGACTGATAAAGTGCTACAATTCTGTATAATGACCTGAAAGTACGTTCTTCCTATAAATGGGTACCACTGCCTTTCAAGAAAAGAAATTCTAGGATTTTATCAACACAAAATGTCTGATGGGAACAACACCTTGAAGATAAGAACACGTATTTTGTTTAGCTGATATATTTGCTGAGAGAGTAAAGTCACTAGGTAAGTGTCTGCTAATAGTAAATAATTGATAAACCATTTATGGTACTTAATAACCATTTGCAAAAGAGAGAAAACTATTTCACCATCACATTGTTACAGCTTCAGCATTTATCAACAGTGGTGAGGAGATATGGAGGGGGTTAGAACACTCCACCTTCACTATTTAAACATATTTCAGACAGTGACAACCTGCTTATCAAAATAAAAAAAAACTTCAGCCAACAAAGAGTAACAATGAAATGCACAAATGAAACAGTAGAAATTGAATGATACTTCATGATTTTAAAAATATTTTTCTCCATGGGCATCTAAATAAAACATAGATTCCTGGTTTCTTACCTGTCAAGGGAAATGACAGGTAAATACACCACTGATCAAAACCATATTCATGACAGCTAAATACTAGGTGTGTCAGTAAGCTTCCACATTAAAATGAGAAGTCAATCCATACTGGAGGAATAAACAAATTTACCTTTCTTTTTCTAGCTCTTCTAAGTAACCAGTGCTTTCTCTGCTTCCATTCATAAAGCCTCTTCTTGGAAATGACCCCATGGGGACTGGGCTGCACTCCCCTGAGCGGCTCGACACGGACCCTTCCCGGCTCCCATACGAGCGCACCGACATCTTTGGCCTTAACTTCACACCAGGGAAGCTGGTGCTTTCCAAATTCAGTTCTGGATAATAAACAGCAAACATTTTTCAGAGCTGAAAGTTCAGTAGCATAAACTTAAAAGATCATTTCTCTCTTAATTTCTTACTTTCTGAACAAATCCATGTGCTTTTTTATAGCAGCATTTTGCACAGAAATGCAGTGAAAATACTGTGAACAAAAACAATGGATATAGCGGACTCAGAGAACAGCAGTTATCTGAGCAGATGGCCAAACAACAATCCTGGCAATCAGAACAAGTATCCTATAAAAGCCTGCCTGCCTCCTTCTTAGAGGACTTAAGAAAGGGGCAGAGTTTTGACATCATAAACATCATGTGAATTACCTTGTGGCCCACTTCCTAACAATTTCTTTTCCAGAGATCCTGCAAATGTTTCACCATCATGTAACAGATGAATACCCTGTTCATCACAGGGGTCTTAGACACCCCTATGGAATTTCTGGGTCAGAGACAGGGATGATGGATGTATACAGGAAGTTAGTGGTCGGGGCTTGCTGGCACTTCCCATATAACGGAATATACACATTCCAGCACGTGCTATAGGGAAGGGAGCATAAATTTGCAGAATGACAGAAACAATTCCAGTAATATGACACGGAGAGGGCAGGATGCACAAACAAATATAGAAAATTGGTGGAACTACACCAACATTAACTGTTTTTTCTGAAGAAACCAATGTGAGTTATATAAAATGCAATTAATATGAAACTCTAGAGTTACAGTAGCAAAAGTACAAATGGAGACTTTTTTTTTCTCTGAGGATGTGTCTTAAAATGGTTAGCAAAAATATTTAGGCACTGAGACTATGCCTCATTATCAAGCTTAGCACTGAAAAGAAGATACAAATGACTTCAAAAATGTTATCCCAAACTATAAACAATGGACAAAGAAACTAACCTACTTAAAATATAATTCTAGATTTACCTTTAAGTCGTTCCAGTAAGTCAATCTGTCCAGAAGATGCCATTGCCTCATCTTCAATACTTCCTTGTAGCTGTTTCAGTACCTCCTATAAGAAATTAAGCTTAATTAAGAAATCATTACAATAGTAACACACAAGGTAAATACATCCTATCCTACCCTGAAGTGCACACTCATGTAACAGCTGCTCAGACACTGATGTAAATTATATTTCATGTGAGCAGTGATCAAGTGTCATAATTTTACTTGCCATCAGATATATTTCTACAATGTATACCCCAGCACTGTCATGATGTAAAGTGTATGTTGCATAAACCTATCTGGCAGTTCAATCTACTGGATTATTTGGAAGTTCTTCTCAAAGTGAATAACAGTTATTTTGAATTAAGAGACGGGAGAAATGTAAGCACAGAGAAATCAGTCAGTCTTGTAAAAATAAAATTTGGATATGTAACTAACAGAAAAGCATCTTGACTAGAAGCAATCCCCAGGATTTGTTTTCTTTGAGGCCCTAGCACCACTGTAAACCCACAAGAAGACTCATGTTATTCTTACTAGAAATGCTACCATTTCCATGCCTGCGAGCAAAAGATTTAGGTTTCCTTCATGGCACTTATTATTTGTATTATTAAAACTTCTATTTCAACCACCATCAGGCCCACTAGAAAGAGATGTAGACTCCTTCATGCAGCTGAAGCTTCAAATCCAAGAATACTACCATGTGCTGTGCATACTAAAATTATACATCTGAAGGAACATAGTTCTGATGTACAAAAAAATCAGTCAACAATGACTATTACACTAAAGGGGCCTGTAAGCCCTCAGGTCCCAAATGCTCAGTGGCCTAAATTCACGTAGAAAATTAAATGCAAGTTAGTGAAAGTCTTTTCAATATCATAATGACAGATGTATCAATAGAAAAAACAAATAAAAGACTGGCTACAAGGCAAAAAGCCCTTATTGGAATTTAAAGTACCGTTTTCCATACTGTGCCACAGAAAACATTTTTAGAAGCAGCAACAGTCAGGAGATGAAAGCAGTTCTGAATAATGGAAGGTATTCTGTAATTTTCATAAATAGACCCTGTACACAGGATTGTACTTTTGTTTAGATCTAAAAACTAATGAATTCTAGACAATTTAAAAATATGTCCATACATATTTTTTGCTCTTTTAAGAGTCTTGCATACCTTACTGTCAATATTAGTGGGTTTTGCAACTTACACAAAAGGTACCATTTAAATGCATTTTTCTCTTTTCAAGAGAAAAAAAAAACATATACGAAAAGGCATCTACGAAAAGTCAAGACTTTTTTTTAAAGCAGTGCAGCAATGAGCTTTTCTGTATTCCAACTGTTGTCACTTGTAACTAAAAAAAAATGAGGAGAGTAAAAGGGTTTTGAGTACAGAACTGTGCAGTTCTGGGGAAATAATCTCAAGCCCTAGACTCAGATAAATGGTAGCAGCCCAGGTGCTGCAGACTCTGCCATGCTGCTCTGGGAAGAAGAATTCTGGAGTACAGACATCCAAATTCCCAGTTTACTAATGGAGTCAAGACGTTTGTCCACATTCATGTCTTAGTTTGGACCAGTTCGATGCAAGACTTCCATCCTCCCACACCAGCTGTACCTGGATTCCCATTGCAGGTATCCTGGAGCATGAACCAAACTCCTTTGCATTTTTCTCAAGTTAGCTTTTCTGTATTTTTCTACGTTTCTTTTCTATAGTGCTATTGCTAAGGCGACAATGTTATTACGAGGCTGTGACATCAACTTTAAACTCCATCACAGTACACTTCAAAATCTGAGCTGCCCACTCAATAGGCAGTTAAATAAAGGAGACAAAGTTTTTAGAGCAGGAGATGCAGCCCCTGGGTCAGGTACTGGTAGAAAATGAGGCTGTGTGCTAAAATGACAAGTCAGGGAATTTGTGCTTTTGCTTGAACAAGGAACAGAGCCATTTTCTGCAATAATCCTTCTGGGGGAAACATGGCAAGTTACCCGTTACTGTGCTAATGAAAATTTTTATTTATTCACCATTTACAATCTAGGATTCAACACTAATGCTGTTTACATCCATACAGTGCTTTGAAATAGTATTATTCCATGATAATTTTATATTAAATTTGATATCGTGTTTGCTATAGCATAAAATAGTCTTCAAGGTTCAATTTGTATCTGTTTAATTACTGCACATTTTCGTAAGTATTTTAGTAGTGGTTTACAGCATTATTTTAAGGAAACTCTTTACTGACTTAGCAGTGACTTACTGAAAATATACACAAATGTAAATCTGTAAGAAAAGGCTGCAAGGTTTTTTCTGTTCTTCTAAAGAATGCAAGTCAAATTATTTTAATGGTCACTTAAGTATAACCTAGTTTATCTTGTTCTGTGCAGAACTACAAAAGAATGTTTCTGGAAATGGAGCAGGCCCTATGACTCATCATCATTTAAAAGGGTTTCTGTCTTCACAGTCTCTGGACTGTGAAGTACTGAAACATTGTCTATTTTTTGTCTGGTCAGATGGGGTTTTTTGTTTGGACTCTGTGAATATAATCCTGACATAAAACCCACATTGTGAATTATTAAATAAAAGAGATCAGATCTGTCAGCATGTAATTGCACAACTATGGTAAATAAAAGCACCTTAACTAACAGTAGATGCACCCAGCTAAGTGGTAAGGGTTCTTGTAAATAACATGGCTTAAAGGCTGTAAATTTACTCAAGCTGCTAATAAGGAAAGGAATCACAGAGGAATAATGCTTACAATGGTGGATTTAAAATCCCAAGGAGTTAAGACTTAAAGTGTATTCCATTTTTGGGAACTTTAAGTATAAATATTAATACCTAGGACTATTTCAAAATATGGTATATGTAAAAATACATTTTGATGACAATTCAGATATGTTTGGTCTTCTGTAAACACTATTCTCTCCCCCCCACCCCTTAAACATTAAGCTTTATTACTTGTATTCACTTTTGTCATAGCTATGTGGATTCAGTGAATGACAAAATCTATGAAAATCACAATGAAAATTAAATTTATGAAACTCCTGGATGCGGACACCAGATATACTCACAGGCCAGTTATGTTGGTTACCACTGTATTTACAACATTTGACTATAAAACCGGGTTTAATCACACAAACATAGAAAGTGTTCACAATTTCAGAGAGCAATTCAACATCTATTAGCAGCATACAGAATGGGAATATGCATAATGAATGAATAAAAAATCATGGTTTACCAAATCAGCGTTATTTTTAAATTACAGTATTTCTGACCACATTGATATGCATATTTTTAACCTGGTATGCTGAAAATGTAACATAAAATTTCTAAATTGAAAGTAATTTTTGATCTCCAATGGAGCCGAGTGTTGTCTCAATTACTATTTAGAAAAGCAGAAAAAAAGGTAACATATACTCAAAGAATATCACTCAAATTCCACAAAACGATTAAATGTCAGAAGCATGGGGGAGGGTGGGGGGATAGACATCAGAATACTATTTTTTTTTTAGATAGCAGAAATTTAAGTTCAAGGTCTTACATGACCTATCATAACTACATGAACTTGACAGTGCATTAATTCTGTCACATATGGTAGAACATTCACAGGGGCTGAGGGAGTGCTTCGAAGGAGCTCTTTACTCCTATACATTTTGGTGAATTATGCTGCTGCTTAATCCGGCTTGCTGGGAGCCCTTCTAGCCCTTCAAGTGCAAAGAACTGCTCAGGCTGCTCAACCCTGTAGCCAGGTCCAAATGATAACACCAGCAGTGACAACACTACTGACTGAGGTGGAACACAGGAGCAACTCAACTTTCAACCTTGCAGAAAAAGGAATGCATTTATTATGTGAAATGATGTTGTTCATTTTAATTTCCAAAAATGTCATTTTCTAAATGGAAAATATTCACCCAGTGTCACCATGCTCAGGAGCTGTCGCTTGCTATAACTACTTACAGAAGACAGTACCAAGTTTTTAGTGCAAGTACACTTTCAGGTCAACTAAAATTATCTGATTTTATGCTCAGAAAGAGGGTAGTCTAAAGTAATGGAATTAACTATATGTATCATCAGCTTAATTTCACCTAAATTCTAAAAAGAAAAGTAAACAAATATTTTCTTTAATTTTCCAGCCAATTTGGATCCTGTTAGAAACTTAAGAATTGCAAAGATCTAAAAATATTTCTCACTGTAAAATCATAAAAACACACAGACCTACAATATAAAGCTGTTGCTGCTTCTTTGCAGATTAAATAAATTCACTGATATTTAAAAATATATGTTTTGTAGAATGCTAAATGACTTTTATAAGCACATTTTTAGTTCATGTGAGCCTAAAAACATCCCTGACTGCATTAGATGTGCCGTCACTGAGTTCCCAGAATTCATCACTTGATACATTTTGTAAGAATCAATTTGGTTTATGACAGTTTCTTCCATTAACACATTAGAATTTACTGAATGATCAATACACATCATTATTTTCAAAATTACTTCCATTTTGGAGGATCTAACCATTGTGCTATCTCCTGCAGTATCTCCCATGCCTATCAGTGTTCTAATTCCCTATGTCACTTTATCTGGATGTGACTTCATGTGCCTTCAGAAAAACATGTCCTCTTCCCTCCTGAAAGGACTGAGTGCATGGGGCACAAAAAGCCACAAAAAACATTCTGCAGATGCAAAATCCAGCTAAGAGCAAAGAAAGTAATTTGAGAATGAAGATGAAGGTTCTCATTAGGGGGAAAAAAGTCATAGGTACATATAATGTTTCCTGTGATTACTGCTTTCCCTTGCAAGACTTCAAAATTTCAAGTGCTTACATGCTAGGTAAGGATGTGTTGAAATTATATGAAAACCAGGCAGACATGAAAAGGAAAATACTGGGTGAATTCACACAGCACAAGTTACAGAAGCTCAGAATTTAGCACCTATTTCACAAATATTAACACAGGCAAGGAATGCTACTGCTGAATCAATCCCTTTTCTCCCTATTCACCTGTTCACCAAACAATGCATTTGCTAAAAAAAAAGAGAAATAAGCATCATTTCACTCCCAGACAAGACCAGCTATTATCATGTACACTAAGGCTGTTCATTCAGGCAGTTGAAAACAGCAAATATGAAAAAATCTGAAAGCTAGCATGGCTACTCAAAGAAGAAAACTAGTTAACACCATATTCTGTCCATTTTTATCACACTTGTTGTGCAGAATGGGATGAATTCAAAGCTAAAAGAAGCTCACACTGAGAGCAGGGACATACGTGCACCTGCTGTGCAAGTGCCAGTGTAGCCAGCCCTTTGGAAGGGATCTGACTTAGAGTGTCAGATATTCTTATGTTACCAATGTTCTCCATCGATAAGCAGGTAAAATGTTAAATTTCTACATATAGCTGATTCACAGCTAATGTACTAATTTTTTTAAAGTGCATTATTTCAGAAGACAAAACTTAATTCCGTTACCCTGAAAGCAAAACATTTTGTTAGCTTAGATCGAGTGTATTTGGATTTTGAGCACTGTCTGTTCAGTGCTGTCTGAGGTGTGTATCTCATAATTCTCACTTATTTCTCCCCTACTAGCTTGGCTGTCCAAAGACAGTGTTTCTGATGGGGAGTGCAATTTCCAGAAAGTATGTGACTCACTCATAATGAGAGAGTTTAGCTAAGAAATCCAGCTGACAGAAGAAGATGGAGTTTTAGTTTACTTTTAATAATGTGAGAAAAAAAAAATAGCTTCTATAAAAAATATTCAATTCCTCCTGTAGACTCAATTTCTATAAAAGAGTAACTTTCAAGAGAAATGCTTCACTCATTGCACAACACTATATGCCTGAAAAGTAGAGATTTAAAAACTTCCTTTTCAGAAGCAAATTAGAAAAGAACAGTATGTTATACAAATATATACTTTCATCCATCCTGGGAGCATTGAGCACACTGACTTTGGAAAATTTTTTTGTAGAATAGCTAAATTTGTATTATAGAATGTACAAACCAAGTGGCAAAATCAGGATGGCATCATCTGCCTAAAAACTGCAATTTCCTTAATATTTCAATCTGCAAACCCAAATAAAATGCATTTGTTTATTTGTTTTTGGCGGTTTTGTTTGTTCTGGGGTTTTAAATCTAAAAATAGTGAGTAAAAATAAACTCAGTTGTGCAAATTACTAAGGGTTTTTTTGTAGCTCATCTCAAACACAAAGTCTGTTATTGCTACAAGCAAAGAACAGATCTGGTGGTCAAATTCAGTGCAACTGATACAAACATTAATTGCACACGAATTTTATTCATTTATGCTTTTAATTTATTGATTCCCTCACATAGCTTCCTTCTCAAAAGAAGGAAACTTATAGCACAAACTCCTCACTTGTTACAACATCTTTAGCTGCCCTTCAAAGAATTTCCAAATCCTTCTGCATTTCCCTTTACTGATGGCTGAATTTTTGTTCCTGCTTAATGCTCTTCAAAATGGAACAACCATTGTTGGTGGAATGGAACAAACAAATTCAGTGAAGTATCAGAGAAATTAAGACAAAGCACCTCCTGTTTGCCAGATAGAGATCAAAACATGCTTTAAAAGAACTGTAAGTTTAGAGAAGAAAAACAAGGTCTGCTAAGACAGCAGAGCCTGCACTACCATATAAACAACCCCTAAGAACCAGGAGTACAAAAGCGCTGAAAAATCCCAAACCCCTCAACTTTGGCCACAGCCAGAGTGCTGAAAAACCAGTCAGACAAATGAAGTTGACTCATGAGAGTTGGCTGGAAGCTGCAAGGAAACAATGCCAGGACAAGGGCAGATTCAACACAGGCACCACTTTGTGAGGTACACTCCTTGCATAGCAATGAGCAAATGAACAGTGTGCTAGAAGGCTCTCATCACTTGGTGACACATAGGCTAATTATGGAGGGAAAATTTATGTTCAACTGCTTCAAGTAGGAAGTGAAAAAAAGAAGTTTCTTTTACTACAGTTGGTATCCAGGTAAACAGGATTCTTCTCCCAAGAGCTGTAAGCCAGGCATGCACAGACAGACCTAAGATGATGGGAAACAAATAAATACCACAACTGATGGATGCAGTAAAACTGGTAACATGTCTGCAACCCCACAGCAGGATAGTACTGACATTACAGGATGATAACAGAATCACTGAATCACTTAGGCTGGGAAAAATCTTTAAGATCAGCCATTAAAGCTACTACTGGGTTAGTCCTACATGAAACCATGTGCCTCAGTGCCACATCTACACATCCTTTTAATACCTCCAGGGATGGTGACTCCACCACTGCCCTTAGCAGAATGTTCCTGGGCTTGAAAACTCCTTCAGTGAAGAAATTTTCCGTAACATCCAATTTAAACATCCACAGTACAACTTGAGGCCATTTCCTCTTAGCCTGTTCCTTCTTACTTAAGAGAAGGGATCTACCCCCAACTCACCAACAACCTCTTGTCAGAAGTTGTATAGAGTAAGAAGGTCCCCATGAGCCTTATTTTCTCCAGGCTGAGCCTCCCCAGATTCCTCAGCTGCTCCTCATATGACTTGTGCTCTAGACAAGAATCAAGAACAGAATCAAGAGCAAACATCATCCTTAACACTGAGAGAGACCAAACATCTTTCCAAACCAACCTCCTTCCTCTCCAACAGCAGGAACCTTGAGAGGATGCATGAACAAAACCTACTGTTAATTTCTCTTGAATGTCCTCTGCTCAGATTCCCTCTGGCCTTGACTTGCAGACTTCCTAAAACCACATCTCCAGGGGTTCTACCTCCCATGGCAAACACATGATGCAAAACAATCTTCGTTTTGTTTATTTTCCACTGCCTATATCACAATGTTATTTGATGCCCTTAGATCTAGTATTCAGGAAAATTACTAATTCCCTAATAACTTTCCTCATTACATGATTTTTTATTAGAGCTCAACATCCATCCTCTGTCCCTCTCCTTTTCCTGTCTTCACCTGAAAAGTCCCATTTTTATTCAATCATATCACTTAAGGAAGATTTTCAGATCACTTGATTTTTCTGGCACCTAATATGACGTATTCTACTAGGTCGCCCCTGAGGAGGTTGATCAGAACAGAATATAACACTCATCTTCTGGATCAGCATGTATTCATCCTGGCACAATTATAATCATTCTGTTTCCCTACTAATGCCCAGTAATTCCCAATATCAGACCAACTTTGTGGATCCAAACTAAGCATTAACTTGACACTATATGGAAAAGCCCTTTTATTTTTCAGGTATTTAGAGTATCTCTATTACTCTCTCTACACTGTTGCCACATTAATTCAGTCCTCATGGTGTATATAAAGTTAAGGCTCTTGTCTAGAAGCTATGATTCTTTTATGCTTTTGCCATGGAATTTTATTTGCCATGTATTCACTCACTCAACACCAGAAGATTCTTTTGACACTGTTCACATTCCTTTGTTCGTTTTTAGCATTATGAAAATCATCAGTCAAACCCTTCTATCTCTTTTTTCCACATGACTTAAGACTATGTTGAAAAGAAATACAGGTAATGGCAGAAATCTCACTAAGATACTAGTGTTTTTCTTAAGTAAAAAGAAAAAGACTATTTATTCTGCACTTCATTTTCTACCTTTAAGTTGAATAATCATCAAAGAACCAAGAACCTTAAAATTCCAGACAGGGCTACTGAGATATTCTCAGCATACTAGGGAATACTCTTAAGTTCTCTGTGACCAGTTGCTGTGGAGATTTCACAACACTGGTTTTGGTCCATGAAGCAACTATAATCCACCATGTTATATCTGACTTGATCTCTTAGCAGAAATAACAACATACCAGATAACTCAAATCAGAAATCAGATTCTGGAATCCAGTTCTGGAAATAATGCTAATATTCTTATGCGCAATAGGATACACTAAGAAATGCGTATTGTACTACATTCAGAATTCAAATAAAGCATCTCAGGTTATACAGCAGTTTAGTGACTACATGTAGCCTACTCACTAACAGTAATTCCAGATCAAATATATCTATTTTAACATATACATCTATTTTAACATATTTAACATATTGAAACATATTTAACCATTTAATTCTCGTCTGAATGGTTTATTTTCATAGCTTAATGTAATTTTTCAGTTGTGTTTTTCTATATATGCCTTGGCAAAACATCTCACTGCGTGCAATGCCAACCAAATGAAGATAAAATTTAAAAAAGGCAGGAAGCAGCTAAAAACACTCTCCCTTTGCACAGAGATGGAAAAGCGATGTTATTGGACACAGTAAGTATTCGCAGCAAAATGTGTCATTTCTGGTACCTTAGAAGAAAAACTGCTGTTAGACTTCTGGAGATGCTATTGCAAACCTGGGTATGTCTCAAATGTATTCATCTCCCACCTACTTGAGGAAGTACACACACAGACAGATGGAAACTGCATGTGCATATAGCACATGACAATATGTTAAGCAGCATGTATTAGAGGTCTCTGTGAATATGCTGGACTTCAAATTCTAGTTTGCAAGCATACAGCTTACCACAACACATTGAATCAAAAATTGCTGTGCCAATTAGAATATCATCTCCAGTACCTTCTATGCTTTATGATAAGGATCAATAAGCACTGATGATCAGAGACAGCTGATCAGAACAAAACAGGTTTTCAAGGTTAAATATCAAGAAGTGATGGCTACGCAGACTCTAAGACCGCCAAGTGGGGTTTGTCAATTTAAAAGAAAATGGGATCACCTGCTTGCCTGATCAGGGAGACATCTGATAAAAGCAGCTACTCATTCCTAAAGAGAGAATGGCCCAGTAGACATTTAAAAGGAAAATTAGTCAAGGGGCATAACAGATACAAATAGTACCTGAAATCTTACTCCTAAAATTGGGTGTGATTAAGCTACGAGTATGCCTGATGTAAAGCATCAGCACTTCTAAAATTTTTCTTGTAACTTATGACTTAGAGATTACAAAGTGCAGCTTCCATCTCAAAAGAGTACAAGACAGTTGAGATTCTGGAACATTCTGAACATCCATCTTCCCTTTTTTGTAGAAAAACATCGGCTAACAAGGTCCAATCTGCAATCAGCACATTTTCCAGAGTCCCTCTTCTTAAAATGAGTCAAACAAGCTACTCTAGCTGCTAAATTGCTAGTCAATCTGCTATTTCTGATAAGGATTTGTATACTCATTCTTTCCAATATCCATGAAAAGATATAACAGAAAGTTGACTTTGCAGATAAAATACAACTAAATCATATTTAGACATAAAAGTACATTGTAATTTTAATACAATATAAGCTTTTTCACAGTTTTTTCAAAGTCATCATGACACAAGATGAAATTCAGGCCTCATGGCATTTTCTTTGGCAGTGTTTTTACCTTTAACTCTGAGGATTTGCGTATTAATTCATCAACATCCCAAAGTATCCACAACACTGAAATAAATATGGGATATTATACTCTAGAGACTTAATATTCCTTTCACTATCACATAAAATTACCATAGCTTAATATTTTACAAACCCATTCAAAATAAAATTCCTCAAAATAAAATATCTTCATTCTTGCTTTTTTATTTAGTGAAAATATACTTGAATTCAACATAATAGCATCACAAGTTTTATTGCCCAGTTGGCTTATTAGCAGAAGAAACTCAAAACACCATCAATGTGAAAAACAAATCACTCTCTGGATCTGCAATGGATATGATAGTAATGAGCTCTCTAGGACTTCGCCCTTTAAACATTAATTCTTCAAACATGCAAACTAAATAAAAACAAAACAAAAAAAAACCCCACAGAAAATAATGAAAACTAAAATATTTATATGAAGAAAATTATCTGCCTAAACACCACCCTCCACAACACACAAATGAACAGCTCATAATTTTCTGAAAAGAGTTTAACCACTACCATGTTTCTTTATAGTGTATATTTATCTGATTAGAGCACTTCTCAAAAAAAATCAGCATATCGGAATCACCTCTAGCAACAGTCTTTTTATTTTTGATACATGTCAACACAATATAGAAGACACTGAATCAATTGAAAAGCCGTATGCAGAATAAAATTTTAAGTGCACTACATGAAAACAAAAGAAACAATGTCTTGCTCACAGAGCATCACATATACTAAAAATGGCTTTCTTACACATGATATCATGAATTACTGGTTTACTACAAAATCAAAGCACTCAAATATTGAGTGAGCAAATCAAGCATGATGTCACTCTTAAGTGATTTCTGGAGGTTAAGGTGAACATACCAGCTCCACCCCAGATTTTATATGGCGAGAAATGCTGATATTATTTGGCTATGACATTAAAAATAAATAAATAAATAAATAAATAAATAAATGCCATCCTTATAGAGAAAAATACTAGTCTCCTACAAGAACCAGGCAGAAAAGTCTCACAAAAAGTCTTTTGCAAATGTGGGAGACACGTAGGGATATGCACAAACTAGTACAGCTAACACTGGATTACTTCTTGTCTCTCCGTGAATTTTACAGGTTTTGAATTCAGATAAAACTGTTAATATTTTTTAAAATCTGTCCTTAGTCTGTGTTTTATGCAGTTACTCTTACATCTAGATACTGACACCATTTTTCTTTATTTATGGTCCAACATTGTTATTTCATTGACCATCAAACAGGGTATTTGTTGATTCAGAGAGAAACTTTTATCATACCAAACTGCTGTATTTCATCTGACAGTAACCCAATAAAAACAACTGAATTTCCCAAGTTAGTCATAATACTGAGGGATTTCTTTTGTTTAAACAGTTAATCCCTAGGACAACACAAATTAAAAAACAAAGTGGAGATTGTTTTACTGATCATTTTGCCACCCCCCCATTATCACATTTCTCTTTGTTTACCCATCATGTTTTCTGGTCAGCAAATGGAGTTTTTACTTTTAAACAAGAGATTTAGCTTTAAACAGGAAGCATTCAGAAATAGTTCTTATATAGGTCAGTAGTAGTTTGTAATAAATACATGTGCAAGATGAGCTCATGTTAAGCTTTTAATTCCCATACGATTACCTTATAATTCTGAAATGAATGGATTATAAAGATGGGGCACACTTACACAATGTTTTAACACTGTTGCTTCCAAAATAAAATTCTTTAAATATTGTCTTTAAAATGCCCTTCCTAACTACTGCCCTTCACAACTGATTAAACAATATAAAGAAATGAGGACACGAACAAAGCGGGACTCCAAAGAATCAGTGTGAGATGTCTCTGCACTGGGCCACAGACCAAAATTCACATTGCAAGAAGAGGGATGTTTGCCATGGAGCCACAGCTTGTCTTCCCCACTGCTGCTCCCTTGCTAATATCTGGGATTTCACTTGGCAGGATGTGTTACAAGGGCTCTGTGACAGTTCTGTGCTCCCAAAGGACCATTTTTTCCAAGACATTTGGGAAATTTTTTGACTGCATATATCATAGCCAAATGGCTTCCAATCCTGACTGCTCTTGTTCTGCTAATAACTTTGCTTGTAATTATCCCTAATTATGGCACTGGAACTGTACAAACCATGTAGCTTCTTTCAGTGCAAAAAAAGCCAACACATACTTTCTCCAAAAGCCTACAAAACTAAAATTATCTTCCAGTTTAAGAGAATCCTGCGATTATCCCAATCAAACTGTACCCACCTACTCCAATCTGACCCCAAGATCATTCCCACACCATCCTTCAAGTTTTAGTCAAATCAAAACTATGTTGTGACCCTTTACAAAGAAAAGGGTCTGAAACAAACAGGGGAAAGACATGACTTCTTAGTTCAGGTGCAGGAGCAAATACACCGGAGGAATGAATCCATGATTTCCTAATAGAACATGGTTTGTAAAAAAAAAAAAAAAAAAAAAAATCTAATTAATCTGAACAATCTCTTCTCCACCCATTCCCCAAAACGAACAGAAACATACTGAGTTTGATATTTGAGGTTTGTGTTACAATCCTTAGATCTAGAAAGGAACTTTAGGACAAAAAAAAAATGAGACCTCTACTCTGCATATGTTCATAAGCACAGAGGAGTGCAATAGAGCCACTTTCTGTTTGGTAGTCTGCCAGATTTAATGTAAGAACAAAAAGCCATTCCACATCCCAAATTAATGCCCCAGAGACCAGCTTGTACAGCTGGACTGGCTTTAGGTCACTGGAAATTTAATCATCTGCACAAAAGCTAGAAAAACCTCAAAGAAACAACCAAAACCCAAAACACCTGTATGTGGATAAAGAAGAGGGAAAAAAGACATTTCCCTCTTTTACTCTTTTTTTGTAAAACTAGCAGTAAGATCATCTGTCCTGTTCTTCCCTACCTTAATTTAGACTGCAATGACAAGGAGTGTAAGGGAGTTACTAATAAATTTGTTGTGATATTATCTTAAGAAAAATAATATAAATGACAGAATTAGTTTTCAGACATGTAACTCAGCAAATGAACATTTTTTCTGCAGCTGTTAATGACAACCATTTCAAGTACGTGGTGTAAAGAACTATAGTATCCTTTTAATTTAGGTAGCAAAATCGATTTCATTTTACACTGCAATGCAATGATTAAATGTATCTGAAATATCTATGCTTTTTTCAAGTGTTGTAACAGTGCTTCAGAAAGCAGAAGAATTTTACTTCTTACAGTGAATTTTTCTTCTTACGGTCTACATGCTGGAGAAGAAAATTGAGTTCAAATATTTTTAATTGCTATACTAATCAAATTACCATATTTTAAAAATTAAACATTGCTTGTAAAGGAACAGTAAGTCTGTCATAAGAAGATCAGCAAGCAAGGAAATGGAGAAAAAAAATTAATTTAAGTTTAATACTTGGAATATGCCTATCCTATACAGGAGTATACAGAGAAATACCAACAATTTCTGAGCCCTTCTACCTGAGGTATCAAAAGCAGACTGGTTTTGCTCCTAGCAGCAGGATTTGTCAGCTTAGGAAGAGTACTGCATTAATGCAGCTCTAAGGCTTGCAAAATTCTGCCTTGTTCACTATCATGGATCACATAGATGCAGCTGACAGTGTATCTTCCCACTGATTAAAATCCATCTAAATTGCACTTGAGCGTAGTGTTTGCTTTTGGATGGGTGGCTTTGAAGGCCTACACTCAGCCAAAAAACACCAGCAGGAACTCATCTGGGTGAATTTTTAAAGTATTAATTTAGGCTTTGGGAAAGATTGGAGAACTTGTGGTATATGTTAAAGAAACTTCTCCTGTTAAGACATTAAATATTGTAATTACAGTAAACCTCCAAATTTTTAAAATTACCTGAAAACACTGAACACCTCCAGTGTTTCCCACATTTTCAAGAGCCAAACAATACTTGCTTTGTCAGCCTTGGTCAGCACTCTGGACTTCCTGCTGGGAAGCACAGCTGTGCTAAAATGGTAGTGCTTATCAGAGCATGCTGGGAGCTGTTTCTAGAAAACAACTTTGAAATTAAAAAATAATAATAAGGAAATGTAGCTTTGATAGCTTTTCCTTTACACAGCCTGGAAAAGGACTTCCATAGGAATCTAAAAGTACACAAAACTCTCTGAGTGATTCCCTGTCCATGACACAACGGGCAGTGACAGAAACCCCACACACAGGCATAGAGCTTGCAATACCTTCATAGTGGATGCCTCGGTTTCCAATTTTGTGAGGTGATTTGAGTTATCCTCTAGCTCTTGCCGAAGGTTGGAGTTCTCCATCTTTAATGCCTCAACTTGCTTTAACAATTGATCATATGAAGCTGCAGCCATCCTGGGCTACCCTCAGCCCTTAAAAAAGTAAGAGAAAATATTAAATTTAAGCATTTTAGAAAAAAACCTTCTCTTCCTTTGTATCTAACCACAAAATCATCTCTCTCTCTCATTTACCACACGTCTTTCTAAACATTTAATTTAAATCCATTGCACCAAAGTGTTAATGACTATAACTAGTGCCAGATCAAGACTTTTTTTCTGTGGGCTTCCATTTGGTGTGCATGATTAAGCAAATGAAAAAAGTTCATTGTCAATTGCATCAGATATTAGGGGAATCTAGAATACATGAAAGAAAATCACTGCATCACACAAAAGCATCTTTACTACTGGCACTTCAGTTGCAACACGGAGAACTAGAGATAATAGACCATATATAGTAATTTTTGGGTAGATAACAAGCATCTTCACACATATCTTAAAGATGCTGCCCACTTATTTTAGGAAACGAACGGTAGTCACAGATGTTCAATGTTCCTAGGAATAGCACACACTCTGAGGGAGACGCTATACGAAAGGAAACCAGTAAATATTGGGGAATTTTTAATTGAAAAAACTCCACATCATCAAATGTAGTAAATATGTAGATATTTTGTAAAAATATCCTTCAAGGCACAAGATTAAAACAAATTTCTTCCGCACAAAGTGGTCATACTGCACCATTTAATTTAAAGTTGAAAGGCTACTCTTGATATCAAGGCATCCCATACTGTTTTCAGAAAAACTGTAACACAGTCCCAGAACACCAGCACAACTGCTTAGCCATTATATAGGAGAAAGTAACAAATACTTCAATTTCCATTATGAGCTACAAACTGTTCCCCACTTTCCAAACCAAAAGCCAGCAGAGTTGTTAATCTAACAACTTAAGTTAACTAAAACATGGCTAATGAAAGTTTGAAGCTCTTCAGAATTAGTGCTATCAGGTTCTTATTAATCAGCCATTACAGAGAAAAAAAGGGAGCCTAGCACTTCACAAAAGACAAGTTACCCTTCCAATGTCATTGCAGATATTTTTTAAATATGTGGCCTGTAACTCAGGGAAAAAAAAAAAAAACAAAACCAATAACATCCCCTCACAGGGCAACATTCTCTTTCATCGTTATTGCAGTATATATACTTTGGAAAAGACAAAACAATTAAAAGCTATTATTTAGCATTTACTTTAACCTGCTTGTGTAACCCCTTGTAAATCATGTTTCCTCTTCCCGATGAAACTCAATTGAATTACCCGGTCGACCAAAAATAAGGTAAAATTATTTAAAAACATTTTAGTTCCTCAGTACAAATTTTGAAAATTCTGTTTAACCTTTCTAAATTTAAACTGAACGAAATGTAAAGGAGAGAGTACACCACTGAAGCAAGGAACAGTAACAAAAGCTGTAGTGCAGTTGATATGACTGGTTTATTTCCTCTCCAAGCACCTGCCACCATCAAAGAAAAAAGAAGACACCTGCCACTTATGAAATTCTGACTTCAATGAATGAAAAGAATCTGTAAAATTTATTTTTCAAAAATTGATCATGCTTTACTGAAGACCTCCTTTTTGAGAAATAAAGGCAATCTGAAATAACTACTCTACAATGTGAATTCTGGGATTTTGGCACCAGGCTGTTTCACCTAAAAGGTTGAGTCTTGTCAAGGAGAGTTGTAGCAAAAACAAAACAAACACACAAACACCAAAAAACCAGTAAGGACAGACTGTTTCTATTTAATGTATGCCTTTATCTATTAAGTAACAATTTCCATTATTATTAAGAAAATTAATAGCTATAGTTCACATTTCAGAACACACAGCATGCACAAGCCCAAAGAAAGGCAGACAGAAGGGAAGAAGAATGGAAACTTTTTCTCATTATTTGTTACAAATTAGCACTATATTGTAATATTGATAGAATGTTTTTACTGAAGTATATCAGTAAAATATATCACATTTATTCATCTACATGTGATTTACAGAAGCTGCCCTGTGCCACACAGGACATGCATTTTGTTTCTAGATAGAGCGTATTTTTCTCCCATTGCTATAATTCATTACTAGTATGAAAGGACAGGTAATAACAAGTAAGTATCCAGTTTTTCCATCTCCAGTCCATTTTTAGGAATTCTAACTTACAGATTTGAAATTTAGAACAGTCAGCCCCATTAACAAGATGTACACACACACAATACATTAAATGGAGAAAAATGGATGAGGGGAGGACTACAAATAGAAATACATAAATTGCATAGCTCTGGTATTTCATATGCATAACAAACCTATGTATATTTTTGCTACATGAGTAAGGATCCTGAAGGAGAGATGAGGTTTGGCTTTCCACCCTTCTAAGTTCCTAAGCTTCCTTTATTCCTGTAACATGAAAGCAGGACATTACTAAGAGACAGTACCCTACCTCAGACTAGGAGTTACTTCCTGATTTATTCAAATGTCAGGCTCTGTGGGTTTTCAGATTAAAAAAAATGTTAGCTAACTACCACAGCCCAGGCACCCCGAAACAATTTTCCCCCCCTGCTAAATAAATGCCCAAAGGAAGGGACATTGTAACCACAGTTGCAACAGAGATGAACAGAAAAACTGTACATAGGTAAGGAGCAGTTTAAAGACATCAACAGGACACGGCAGTTCTGAGAGCCAAATTACTGGGCTGGAGGCAGGCTGTCAGAAAAGTTCCCCCAAAACCAGACTGTGACAGGCATTTTAAAATGTTTTGCGATTGACTTTGGCACAAGAAGTAGCATCAAAACTTGCTCCCATAAATTCACAAGGTTGCACAAGGTCAGAGGGCTCCACATCATACACAATGAATTTGATGAACTGAGAAATAAAGCAGTAGAAAAGGGTGGAATTGCAGAGCATAGCAACACAGGGTCACTCAGAAAGGAATCTCAACCTAGAGCAGTGAAGCCCCTCAGCAGCCAGCCTGCAGGGCACTATGTGCTGCCAATGAGACTGGCACAAGGAGAGCAAACACGATTCCCAGATTTAGGGCAAATAATTTTACAAAGAGGTGGGTAAGAAAAGTGAATTTAAGTGGATGCAGAGAAAATCTGAAGTGATCAGGGGATGACAGAGTATCTTAGAAGAGATTAGCCAAGCAAACCTTGGCTGCCTCAGCACATCAAAGGCTGGAATGACACAGCCATACATTGTTATTAGGGAGCAGAAAACACTGAAGAGGGAGAACAACATTTATGTTAAAACACAATACCGACATAGAACAAATGGGTGTAAATTGGTCATTTATCAACCTAGGCTGGCAACATTAATTAGAACTTGTAGTTCAGTGGGATCCCTGCCAAGCATACTACACAAGGAGCCAGACTTCATGGCTTGAGAAATCCAATCCTAAACTTCCATACAGACAAATGCTGTACTTATTTTTGATATCTCCAAGATATTTGCTTCTTCTTCTGAAATAATACAATGCCAAAGTATTTCACACAAGACACTGTTATTTAATTTCAAAACTGGTGAAACTGACAAAGGTAATGTATGACCACAAAGCAGCTTAGGCTTTCTGATGCTGAACACTGTGTGATCTCTCAGGCACATGATTTGTAGAGTGAAATCACAGGGCTCCATTACACATAAGCTGGTCCATGTATGAGATAAACCCCTCAAAATTAAAATCTGCCTCTCTTCTGAAAATACATTTTTACCAGCTGCCTCAAACTTGACACATGAGATCAGAATTCAGGTCCCAAAATGATCCTAGGATTTATGCTCTGAGTAACAAATAAATATAAATTAAAAATAATTTATAAATTATATATTATAGGTTTTCTAAACACAGAACCCCCAGCATAAATAGAAACTGACTGTACCATTTCATCCCCTTTTTGAAGTTTCTCAGTGGTTAAATTACTAGCCATGAGGAAAGAGTTAAACCCTGGACCCTCTTGGCCAGACAGGCTTCCCAGCCACATCACTCTTCATTTGGAGCAGAATTAACCAGCCCATGGGAAAACAAGGACTACCTCAGACATGGCCCACTAGTCTGAAGCTCCACCACTGCACACGCAAACATGCTCAACACCACTAGTGCCAGAATCAGCTGGTTCAAGAATAAAACATCTCTTCTTTCCCTCTGTAGGAAACCATTATAATGAGGGAGAATGGAGGAGAAGGGAAGAACTCTCACCTCCAGAATCCATTCCACATTTCAGCCAGCCCAAGAGAAAATGCATCACAAATGCAACACAAAACCCACCTTTGTGAAATTCAGTACTATGCTTCAAATCAAGCTCCCTTTCACACTCTTAACTGCATTGTTTCTTCACAAAGTAGTCATCAAAGGCAAGAATAGATCCTGAGTTCTCTAGATTTACTCTGAGAAATAACTGTCTCAGAATGCAGAAAGTTTAAAATTCAATAGCCTCATGTCAGAGACACCCAAAAAATCCAGCTGTGCTACTTCCCTGACCCATATTTCTCATAATTAAGAAACTTCTTCTCCATCTCCTATCAGAGTAAGAGGAAATTGTGACAAGAAATTTCACGCTTTACTGAATCAGCATTTCACATGAATATACATATCAAAAAGGAATTTCAAGCTGGATAGAACTCTTTTATGCATTAAAATCAAAATTAATGAGAAGCCTAAATTTATGCAAACATACTGTTAAGATTTAGATACGCATTTTCCTGTATTAAGAAAACTGCACCAGTAGCCACTGCCCAGACAGGAATTTACATGCAATCATTTTGATCTCAAATCCCAAGTGATAGGAAAAATGTAATGCTCCCTGAAAACTTAGAATTTCTGAATTGATCAGAGCCACCTTCTTTGAATTCAGCAAGCGTATATACTCAATAGGCCCTGAAGAGGTTCTACTTAAGAACCCCAACAATTTGCCATATATTAAATCTCCTTATGAAAATATTTCAGAGTCCTATTATTGCTTTTATCCATAAAATCTATCAACATTACCATCACACTACTACCACCAGCAAGCAGATTTACTCCTAAACTCTGTAACTCAGATTTTTCACAATGTTGCTTATCTTAATGTAACAAATTCAACTTTACACATAGATACAATGCATCTTCATGCTTATATCTTTGATCTTTTTGATCTTTGTATCCAAATTCTGAAATTTTTTTGTATCTACATTTAAATATTTTTCTAGTCCAAACTTCATGACTGTATAATTTAGTAAGGCTGGAAAGGACCATCAGCTCAGATTTCTTTCTGCATCCACAAATTCTATGCAACTCTTCAGTCCAGAGCCCGGGATCTCATGCTTGTTATTCTTTACCATTCTGCCAATTTTTGTCATTCATTTATAGGAATGTGTCTAATGGGGAATTGTTTCTCCAAGGGCACACTACACTGAATTCAGGGAGGAAATGCTGACACTGTCATGATATTTTTCCAATTAGTTACTCTAAACCCCCTTTAAAAACAGATTATTTTAAAGCACTAGGCCTAGGGGTTCTGAGAAGCAGTGGTTGTGGCTAGTGGCAGGGAGGGCTGTGCTGGTGCCTTCCCAGCTGTCCGCTCCACCCATCTCCTCACAGTTCCCACCCAGGGAAGAGCTCAGCTGCTCAAGTGGCAGCTGCTAAACCACTGCAGATTACTGCTCGACTGCCAAGGTAATCTGAAATAGGTGTCAGTTTAAGCTTACTGTGCTCGGTCATTAGCCACGATGCTTCAGCAGCTGTTGCAGAGCTATTTCCAAAAGAGGGGCAAGGCTGACAGACAGGGGCAAAAAATCCAGCACAGCTGTTCCAAGCTTGAGTTCCTCAAGTGGACCATTTTCATGCAGCTTCCTTATCTATACAGTCATAAGAAAGAAGTGTGGGGGGGTTTTGCTATTCTTATTTTGAACACATCAAGTCACGCCAATTTGCATTAGTTCAGTTTCTCTGTTGACCGAATACTGTATTGAATTTTCCATTATTTTGTTTAAAGCTTGCCTTCAGATTTTCAGCTCTGGCAAAATATCAGCACTCCAAGTGCTGTGTTCAAGAACTTATCAAAAATGAATATGACTGTGTCAGGGATTGTCTAATCCATTTCAGTATGAGCAAGGTTTCAAGGTTTGCCTATCTAAAAATGTTTATCCTTCACTGGCATTGTCTAATTCTCTCCTTCCCTACTCACTGAAAAATACTCCAATGGACTCAAATCATAAAAGCCCATTATCCTGACTCCCTCCAAATGGCAGAAAAAAATATTTCTGCGTTCTCCAGCATCACACTGAGAAACTATGTTATTTCCATCTGGTGCTAAGTCCATCCTTCACTAAAATGGCCTTTGTTGCCAGCATATTTGATCCTCCTATGCCCATGTGAATTTAAGAACAATCCCCCAAATCTGAGTCAGGAGCAACTGAAAGGAAAGCCATTTTGTTAGGGTTCTCTTCAACTGGGCAATGCGGGCACACAAATATAATGAGCTGTCTGTCAGTGGCTTTGACTGTGGTCAGAGACAACTAAGAAAATACTCAGCCCAGAATGAGAACCGCCCATGAGTGGAGCAGCAGATCTGTTCATGTTCTCATTCACTCTGCTTTAGCACACTTAGGTGATTAGAGATGGAGGAAGGAGTATAAAAAGCAGTCATCACAGAAAACTGCTCTTCATCCAGTTTCTTTCAGCAACAAGGGCTTTGATAACAGAAAATTAATTGCAAGTTATATAACACTACTCTTTTTAATACATTTGAAAAGGATGACATTGAAAAAATTAATAACAAATTACAATCTGAAGATTATGCATACTGTGGATTCCTGGGGTTTTCAACCATGGCAAAAGGTTTTCAACCGAAAGGCAAAGGCCAGATGAAGAGCCATTACTGTTATTAGTTTTCCTAACACAACTTGGTAAAGCATTAGTCCCTTTAAAAGAGGACCACACAATTTTCTCTATACTTCAGTTGCATGAAGAAGATTTTCTTTTTAGTTTTTTTCATGCACTTCTGCATGAAGTGCATATTTTTGTGGACAGCAGACTAAAATAAATGTTAATATACCCAACCTTCCTAAATCCTTTTGAGTGGTAATTGGGTAAAGACTGTGTTTTTGTGTTTAACTCTTCCAGAAATTAATTCATAACTTGGCAAGAGCTTTCAATCCATCATTATATCTTGGGATGCTTCAGTAAATTCAATACTTGGCCTGTACTCACCAACCATGAACAGAAGCATCATCTGTTCATTTTTACCAAAAGTGATAAGTGATCCATGTTCTCAGCATTCCATAAAAGACCATGAGGAGAAGAAATGAGAACACCATGGTCTGAACTCTTGTGTGCCTCATTACACGTCAAGTATGATAAAGGTCAAGTGTGTGTTTGTGTGAAAAACAAAAATAATTTATTGCTTGGAATGCCACTAAAGAATGCTAACAATGAAAAAAACATTGTTATTAATACAAAAAGGAAAATCAAGAAGTCATGTGTTTCAGGCTATGAACTGTCAAGTTCAACTTCTTTACACTGTCAAGAAAATTGCCACTTCTTCCTTTATAATTCAGGGTTGAGAAGTTCCTTAGCTGGTTAGTCATGCTGTATTCAGAATACGACTGTGAAAATTCGAACCATGATTTGCATTTAAATACTATATTGAACACAAACAACTCCAGACATCATTTGAATCATAACTTATATTGGATCAGGAATGATTCATAAGCCTGAACACTCATCCTTCAAGATGATCATCTTTGCAATTCATGACTAATTGAGTATGTCCTCATTGCACATGACTTGCTCTTGTTTACTTTCATATTTCTCGTAATCTTTAAGGATTCAATTCTAGAAAGTTTAAACCATTAAAAAATCTGAGACAGGTATTTCTTTTCCTATTTTATCAGAAAAACTCAAAACAACTAACATGAAATAAATCAGTTATAATTAAAACCATTGTACATACTATAAAAATTCTATTCTATATTATAAAAATAATTTATAATAAATATTTCTCCATCTGGGGCGCACTATCAGGGTCATCTTCAAGGTTCCTTTCAGGACTTTTAAAGACGAGAAGAAGATTTGTCTTGCCGAAAATGTATCAGTACTTGATCACACAGGTGCTGCGTGAATTTTGGAAAACCATGTGGAAACTAGATCTTTGCTGACAATAACTTACCATCCCAGCACACCAACAGTAGTACGGCCTATTTTAAACAGGATTTTGCCACAGTGATAATAAAAGAATTTACCATATGTCATCAACATAATGTTTTACCCACTAAATCAAGATGCATACTGGAATCCAACATAAGAATTTAGAGATCAAGGGAACCAATTGTAGCCATGCGCATTTCTACCTTGTGCTGGCTGTATCATTCCATGCTGATATAACAATGGCAAAGTGTGTCAAGATGTGGCAGAACATTTATCATAACCAAGTATTTTGTACTTCATGGACGACGTTTAGTAAAGTTTGCACCCATAAGTAAATTAAAGTATTATATTGAAAAATGATTTTTAGTCAAGTTATCATTTTAAGAGTGTGACTTACAGAACTACTACAGTGGTTACATAGAATGATACTATTTAAGAGTAAAAAAAGTACAGGAAGAAGCATCACCATAACAATCACCATAATCACTACTGTGCTTATGTCACTCTCTTTCCTAAAAGGAAAAAAGTGGTGAAAACACCTCTGCATCTTCTTTTCTTTTAACATTTAAGCAATTGTAAAGAATACCAAAGCAGAAACATCTACTGTCACCAATTTACCTCTTGAAACCAGTTATTCCAAACAGTAAGTTCTCAAGTGATGTTTTAAGATGTAATATTATCCAAAGCCTCTGTAACTGATAAAACAGGAGATTCATGATTCTAAAAATAACGGTGTATGTATAGAAAATGTTTTGAGGGGATGTAAAAAGCAGGTATTTAAACTGATGCTTTTTGTTATCAAACCTTTTTTGCCCATCACTCTATTTAACAGAACTGAGGAGATGAGCTTTTTATAGTTGCTTCAAGTCTCCTTAAAAATACAGAAGAATCTGGTTCCAGGAAATGTCTTTCAGTATACATGCTTATGTATATTTTCAAAGAACTATAATCTTGACAAAATACTCATAAATCTATTACCTGTATTAGATAACAGAAAAAATTAACCAAATGATAAAAAGACACTAAGGAAAAAAAAATTAAGAAGCATTTTCAACAGAAAAAACAGCAAAGGGTGGAAGAAGTACTTAAAAACGGAAATCTATATCGTGCTATTCACGTATGGACTGAAATTTACTGAAAATACTTCTCTGCACACTAAGAAGCTGTGTGTTTCTTGGTACGCTTTTAAAAGGCATTTTTCAGGGTATGCCTCTCCAAGTCAAAATCGGGCCCTACTGGTCCTCTGAAGAAAATCCAATCAAACGAAAAATGTCCCTTACAGCCCACAGACAAGGTTCTCCATGTGAGTCGATAGAAAGAATACCGTATCTTGACAAGAAACCCGAATAGGATGAAATGATATATGTGTCCTCCAAAAATCGCCACACATTTTTGCAAAAGCAAGGAGCGCTCTGCTAGCAATGACCTAATTACTAGCATAAAAGCTGCGTATCTGACAAAGGGGAAGAAAGGACCCACTGCTTCATACATAATTTATTAAGATTTCCCACAGTATTCAGGTTAAGTCGCGGACCCAAGCACCTCTTTGTGATGTTAAATCAATCTGTGAGAAGTCAGCGGATCCCAGGGCGCGCTGAGGGCGCAGCGCTGCCCCCCGAGCGCTCCCGCCGGCCGCCCACCCGCGCGTCCCCCGCGCTGCGGCAGCGGAGGCGCCGCCGCCGCCCGTCCCTAACAAAGCCGGGCCGGTGCCACCCGCAGGCAGCGCCTCGCCGCCCCGCGAGGAGCACCTCCACGGCTCTGCCCGCACCGAGACCCCTGCCCGCCGCCGCTCCCCCTCCTCCTCCCGCTCCTCCCGGCCCCGGAGCCCGCGCAGGGGTTGCGCAGGGCTTTGTGCCTCCGGCCGGCGCGGCGCACTGCGCTCGGTCCCGCCCGCGGCGGCGCCTCGCCGCGCCCGCCCGTCCCCGCGGCTCTGGGGCTCCCCTCCCCGCCGCGCTAAAGCCCTTTCGCGCAGCCCCGGTTTTTTTGGTTTTTCTTTTTGGTTTTCGTGGGGAGAGGGGTTGCTTTTTTTTTTTTTTTAACCCGCGAAACAGCTTCCTCCCCCCTACCCCTGCCCGTCCCGGGCGCGGTGAGCCTCGCCCGCGCGGGAAGCCGCCGCCGCCGCCGCCGCACTTACCCCATGGCCGCGGCCGCCGCGCCTCCATCCCCGCGCCAGCGCCCGCGCCCAGCCCCGCCCGCGCCACCGGCTGTGCCAGCGCCGCGCGCACAGCGCGGCCCCGCGGGTCACGTGCGGCGCAGCCAATGGCGCGCGCGGCCGCCCTCGCCCCGCCCCGCCCCGGGCGGAGCTTCGCGCGCGGCCCCGGGCGCGCCCCCGGCGCAGCCCGAGCGCCCGGATACCGAACCCGCGTCGCGCGAACCCGCCCGGGCGGCACCGCTGCCTCTCAACCCGCCCGCCGAAACACAACATTTAACAATTCTCATGTAGAAATGAAACGAGGTTCTGCGTGTAGTAGCATTAAAGCAGGCGAGGCTCACCCAGAAATAAACTGAGACATTGCTTATTAAAAAGGCAGCAGGAAGCGTGTCCTTCAAGGGCATCTCAGATTTCTCTGCGGTTCAGTAAATCATTGTTTCCATGTGCTTTTCAGATATGAAGTTGTAACTGCTACTTGGTAGCTTAATAACAAATCAAATATATTTAACATTTAAGCGATGTTAAATCAGAACAATAAGTACCAGTTGAAAAAAAAAATCTAAAAGACAAATGAATTTATGAAAGAAATCAATTTATGAAACTATTTTATAATCTCCTTTCAGAAATTATCTCTCTCCAAGGGTAAGGATGTAACAATGTGGTCATAAGGATGACTTAAAACCTCACAGAAGCACACTACTGAAATCCAAGAGACGGCAGAAATTAAGCCATATTTCAGCTGCGTTTTTTCATTTTAAAAAACAATTATCTATATAGCAGGTACTATAGGAATCTTTAAAAAAAACCTTTTATATCAAAGTCAGCTTTGCAGAAACAGCACAGTATTCAACCTTTAAAATCCCCTAGAATGATTCAAGAATAGATCTATGAGCAGTGCAACCCATTTCAACAAAATAGGGCATGATAGAAGACATCTGAAAAGGTGCAGTGGTTCCCCATCCAGAGCAGAACAATGCCCCTCCCTGTGGTCTGTTACATAAATTATGACATTATATGCTTATACAAGGGATATAGGGGTAGGTAAGTCATTAAAACCATATGTCCTGATATGCCTCCTTATAATCCTTCATTTGGCTTATAATAATCTTTTTGATTTGCATGAGACAAGCAAACATCCCTCGTGGTTGGGATGAGATTAAACTACAGGCACTGCAGGCCTGTGCATGCATGCGAGCAATTGCACCACACATTACTTAAATGCTACTAATTTCATTTCAGCTGTTTCCTCATACCTCCTTTTTCCAATCAGAGAAGGCAACAATCCACACTCAGAAAAGATGCCCTTTACCAGATAACCTCAAACCCTTTCACGATTAAGACGTGTGACACGTCATCTGCTATCTTCAGGATACTTTTGCACAAAATTCTCTATAACTTCACCACTCAGGCTAACTGCAGAGGTACTGCCATTCCAGCTGTTATGGTAAAACACTTTAAGCCAAAGTTGAGTGGGCCATTAGTTAAGAGTGTTTCAGGCTTTATGATTTTTTGCTATAAAGCTTCTATTAATTACAGTAATCATTGATATCCTTTTTTATGGTGGTTTATGGTGGTTTATGATCCACTTGATTCCACTTCACAGCAACAAAGTTTATCCTATCCTACTGTAACAAATTGTCACAGTACTCCTAACAGTTCGAATTTTAGAACCCAGCTAGTCATTCGACCTAAAGCCTTCTTACTTGATATCTTAGTGATACACACCACCTCAGAAAAGCAAACCAAAATGCTCTCAGTTGTTATTGTAAAGCTCTCTCCATCCTAAAATTCTTTATGTTAGTATAAGCATACATTCAAATAAATACAGACACCACTCAACACCTTCGTTATCAGTTAGCAAATTGTTGCAATAGGAGTTGTAGCTTAATAACAAATCAGAATACTCCAGTAATAGTTTTAAACCTGAAGAGTGGCAAGTGTTCAGAAGTGGCAAGTGCCACACAGCCTGGAATGACGATGTGTGCAAAGATTACACCAGAGAACCAAAGAAACTGAAATACTACGTACTTTAAAACTAAATTCCATAATTAAAAGTGAAAAACTATGCTTTGAGAAGTAATTTTCTAGAACCCAAATCAGATGTACTAGAGATGGAAGGCTACATAATGTATTTATTTACGCACACCATAGTGCATTTTCGGCAGGTCTGAAAAACTAACTGTAGTTCCCACTATATAAAAAGATTTTTGCTACTCCTGGTACTCGTTAATACTTTTTGAGTCTGGGAGTCACAACCTGAGCAAATTCACTATTCTGTAGCCTGAAGTCCTACATTTATTTGCAGAACAAGCAGAAGCACAAATTCTTTAATGCTTTCTGCCAAGATGACAGCTGAGTGGGAGGGAAAAAGCCTTCCCTTCCTCCCTCATTGTAATGCCCATTCTGTTATGATTTCATAAACATGGCAGCTTACGGTGTCTGTGTCACATGTACTTGTCTCTGCAGCAATATCCAGTATAAAGTCAAATTCAGTTTAATAAACAGCATGCTTTGACCCTTCCCATATTGCATCTTTCAGTGGTGTCAAACCACTGCTATACAGGTGAATATATTCCCTCAAAAAGTGCTTTCTATGTGCAGTGCTGGATTTTCTTAATAAAACTGATACCAACAAAACACTGTTTGAGAAAAAAAAAAAAAAGGTCAGGCTCTCAGGAAAAAAGAAAGGAATTTTACAGGAAAAAGTCTTTAGACTAAGTTTATTTTTGGCTAGTTATTTTCTATCTGGCAGATGGAACAAGATGACTTTCATTCCTTGAAAGAAACCATTAACAAGACAGACTTAGCAACACCTGCAAGATATTACATAAACCTCCCCTTTTAAATCTATCAGTAGACTCAAATCTCTGCATGAATCCATGTAAGCTATCAAATTCAAAGGACAAAAAATTTTAGTATCCAAAGATACCTGTTCAGTTTCAAATTACTTCTATGATTTTGGACAAGATCCCTGCAGCCTACTCAGCCCAGCATTCTCAAACAGTAAGATGGGAATTTGGGCTCAGAAATGGAATCAACAGTATTTTTAGGCAATTTTTGACACAACCTCTATGGTGTTTCCCATTGCACATATAAAAATACATTTTGCAACCAAATGAAATTGTCATTAACTGTTACAACCCCTACTAAATAATGCTAATTAGAATCTCTGAGTAGGTTAAGGTCTAAATTTTTAAAAACATAAAGTACATTCCCCAAAGTATCTATTTGCCACATAAAATCACAACTACTAAAACAAAAATTGCATGAGGTTTTCTGGTTTTAGATAGCTGGCTCATAAATCATAATTCTCTCAACCTTTGCAGCCTCACCCTCTGCAGCAATACTCTTCTCTGTGGAAGCTTTTCACTACTTAATATATTTAAAGTGATTGATATTTCATTATTAGTCATTGAACATGCACAGAACTACCTACCTCAGAAACCCTGGGCAGGGAGTGGTTGGGTAATGAACTAAATTCTCCCTCTGGTGCCAAGAACTATTCTGGCATTGCCTGCAAACGTAAAACAATAGTGCTGCTGAGACTTTGCCTTCAGAATTTTCTAGTGCAAGATATAGGCATTGACTTGTATTACACTGCACTTCTTTTAGAAAGATTGTACTTCATAGATTTCATTAACAAAATAAACTGAAGACATTTCACATCTGTTTTACGCAGACCAAAGTTTTTGTCTCCACACAGGACTTGATGACAAATTTAACAGCTGCTGTAACCAAAGGTTGTCTTGTGCCTTTCAAGTTTACATGGGGAAGAAAAAAATCAATTAAGCCGAACATTCTCTTTGTTTCTTATTTTCTTTATTACTTTAGTGAAGGAACATTCATGTCTCTCCCTACCACACAAAGACCAGGTTTCCTCTGAGGCCCGTCCTTACCATGGGACCAGGAACAGTGAAAGTTTGTATATATTCACTTGAGAAAACTCATAACTTGCTCCCATTGGCATTAGTATCACTGTTTTGGCCATTAAGAGCTGTAGCCCTGCTTTCTCCATCAAAATTCTCTCATATATATTGCATATTATTTTCCCAACTACAGGAACTTCCAACTATGAGCACTAGAAAGGTGATCAGAAGTTTTCCTGAGGATCAAGAACCTAAAGGACTGCCTTTCTCATGCACACGCATAAAGAATGAAGAAAATAACTCTGTCATTGTTCCCAATGCATCATCCAGAACATATGCAGTAGTCCTGCAAAACCAGGAATCTTTTGTACTGAGAACAGATTTTTTACTATACTAATGTACTAAATTACACGTTGGTGTTTTTTTTTTTCCCCCAGGAAGCTGTGCTACCAGTTCCTGAACCTCAGAAGATTTTTCCACAAGCAATGACAAGGTCTGTCTTTCCTTGTCTGTGGGGTCAATTAATTACACCACAGATGTGCACCATAAGCTAAATGAGAAAAGCAGAAAATGCATGCTGTTTAGCTATTTCATAACTAAGTCAGAGGTACAGAAATACATTACTTGCTCTTTAAATCCTTTACTATTTAATGCTCTCTACTGTTTGCCAATTCCTAACTTTTGTCCAGAAGTAGTCTGCTCTCTGGGGCATCTCCCACTCATATTTTCTTCCCTCTCACTAAGTTTTTCCATCTGCATGAAACTTTCTTGCTCTAAATTAGAAAAAAAAAAAAAACAAACAAGGAGAAATACTGCTTCCTTTCTCACATCTGTTAGCTCTAGTGTGGAGCCATAGCCCAGGCTGCAATATTAGTCACATTTTCTAAAAACAGTAAAGCAATAATGAAGAGTTTCTTCAGAAAACCATTAATCCACTGTATTTCACCACCCACTCCTCTATCTCAGCTATATAATAAACATCACCTGACAAAACTTTGTGTCACATTACCTATGATTTCCTCCTCCACTAATTAAGAATATCACACTGTCCTGGCATTATATCACTTCACTTCCTCTGCTGTAGCTCTTTCAGGCTTGTTAGGTAGTTTACTGTATCTGCATCTTGTAATTTTCACTTCTTGCTTCATGGATGGTGCTTATTCAATCCACTAAGTGGCTCAACCTTTGAAGAAATTTGGAAGCTGATTTTAGAGATGTGAGCTAGGAATCTTTGTCTGTAATCTGCAGAAAGTGAGTTCACAGTGACCAGACAAAGAGCTGACTTTCAAGTGTAGCTTAGCCCACTGACCAGGCTGTGTTGGTATGTATATATATAACACACACATTATAACTTCTTATCTGGCCAGTTTGAAAACTTGTAATTGCACCTTTTAGCCCATCTGTAATTCTGTTTCAGTAGTCTGTTAATAGTATTGAAGGCCAAACATCTTAATATAAAAGCCCTTGGTCAGCATACCTCAGGGATACTCTGGTGATTATTTTTCAGATGAAAGATTATTCCCAGAGGTCGTTTTTCAGTAATACATACTTTTTATCTTTTCTCCACTGGAGCCATAGACTAGAAAAATATGTTTAAAGAAAGATAAAAACCAGTATATTTTCTTATGTTTCTTGGGAAGCTTCAGACTCTGGATCTGTCTGATGGCAGAACTGCTCTGAGTGCACACTTGGAACATTTACTTGCAGTGGCCTGGATTGCAAGATAAACCCCTATTTTGCTGCTTCTTCATACTCAGCATTAACCATAAGAAGTCGCAGTACTCACATGACACATGGATGGCTGCATGTGCAAGTGGATGTCTTGTTACACTGTGGTTGACAGAGGTCCCTGCTAAAAGATGGATGCTACATGGTTATGTAAGCTTTATAGTGACCAGGAGCATCCCAGAATTCTACACTACTCTGACAAATGGAAGCTCTATCAGTAGAATATTTACTTTTTTCTTCGCAATCTTTTTTTCAGTCCTCCCTTTGTTTGGTTTGAACCAGATGTTCTTAATGCAAGAGCTGATTTCTTGTAAGCATTCTGACATTTTAGTGGTAATAAATCAGTTAGCTGAAGGTCATCTATTTAGTTAAAGGTCATCAACACATTTTTTGCCAATGGTATTGAAAAGGAGGAAAAGTAAATTTTTGTGGAATCCTGTAAGCAATGACCTTTTCCAAAAAACGTACGTTAACCATGACCATTCTCCAAGTCTGTTAAGATTTAAAAAGTTCCAGCTAGACACAAGTTTTTTAAAGCCCACTGCATTAAGAAAGGCTGTGACAAGATCTAGAAACACAAAGTTCTTGCTAAGTCATGGCTGTGAGTTCTTTCACCATAATTATAATCTTTTGAACACTTAAAATTAAGGCTCAAGCCTTAGAGGCTCTTAGCTACAACAGGACAACTGTATCAAATCAATCTAGAAAAACTATCATTTACAAGATAAAGTGCTAGCAAGGCATCTCAGGACACATACATCATACTCAGATATATAAAAAAATTCCATATTTCAGTACATAAAAGTAATTACTAGGGAGTTTGAAGAAAGACCACAAATAAAAATGGCTTGTCAAGGAAGATTTATGCTGTATGGTTTAAGGAGTACAACTTAGCTGGTTTAGAAAAAGGTAGGCTTATTTTTTATCACTGTTTACTGAAAATATTTTCAAGTGTCACAAGTTTAAAAAGATCCATCAGCACAGATCAGAAAAACTGGAAATTAATTTCTCAACATTACTGCAGTTAATCAAATCACAGAAGTTCAGTAGGAATTAAGCCGACAAGTTGAGACAAGGTATTTCAAAAACTACCAATTTTTACTGCTCTACAGCTTCTAATGTAAGGATCACACTGAACAGTGCTGGAACCCACTGCAGGTCTGAAATACATGAAAGTTCACGATTCAGTTAATACAGAATTTAATTCCTTGCAGTGTGCATATACTCATAAGGTCTTGGAACAATTATAATCAAGTCTCACACCACCGAGATCGAGCTGATTGCTTGGTAAGGTTAAGAAAGAAAATCCCCCAGCTCGTTTCTTGGGACTAATACAGAACTTCTCCATTAATTGATTTCAGTAAATGCAAAGATCAGCTGCTGTGGGAGGCAGCACTCCTGCAGAAAGAAGAAAATTAACTCTATCTCAGCTGAAAACCAGGACAAGAATGGACTTGCGCTCTCAGGTAGCACAACCCTCCAAGACACCTGGCCAACATGCAATTTTTCTGCACACTGCCATATTAATCACTGCAAATAATGATTCATCTCATATTTTTGGGTTAGCTCTTGTTTTGGAAGCATTTTTACTCACTTCAGCTTATTTATTCATCATAAAAATGGGATGATTTGGGTCTCACTCCCTTAGGGAATTGCTGTTACACAATCCTCTAGGCAATGGTGGCATACTAATTTTTTTCCCTCCTCATTTGGCACACTGTTTAGTCAGTTTATTGAAAGTTAAAAATACACAACCTCAACTCAAAATATGTGTTGCTGGTGTGGGTGCTAGGAGTTAGATTCTTTTGTTGGGGTTTTGAATGAATGACATCTCTAAATCTTAATTTCAGTAACACTAGTGAGGGGGAAAAGACTTTTTTTCTTTTGATTGGAGAGGGAAGTGTTTTAATAAAAGTCTAAGAAATCTGTAATATCTTATGATATATTCTCCTAAAAATGAAGGTCCAGCTTACTGAATAGCCAACGGGGGGTAAAAATTCAAGCATAAGCTGCTCTGCCTAGTATTCAAGCAGCATGAATACTTTTTTAAAATTGATCTATCTGTGGAGTAGAAAAGGAATACAAATTTGAAATATTCATTGTATTTCCAGACAAGCTGCTTCCAGTACCAAGCTCTACACATGTAGCAACAGTGCTCTGTGATCCACATTTTTAGGAGTCACACAAAACTGCTCTTTCTTTGGGCCATTCATCATCTTAGAAATCACCATGCATCTCCGAAGTAGCAAAATCACCATCTGAGACAGCTACTACTGAAAATTTATCACTACCCAAGTTACTTCAGTACAATACTGGGAAAAAGCAGTTGAAGAAAAGGACTGATATCCATGCCCAGAACAAATAAAGCATCAGTAGAGCAGAAGAGCTGAAAAAACACATTTAAGTCTGCCAAAAACTGAGAAGGGAGGAATTTTTTGATCTAGATAGAATACATACTTCAGTTCCAGTTTCTCTCCCCAGTTTGAATTCAAGGTCACCAGCAACTCAACCAAAATACTTCAATTGCATGCACTAAATCTTAGAACCCATAATAGAAATGCATGATTAAAGTATACAATGTTGTGACCTGCAGAAACAGATTAAAATATAACAATTTAAAACTAACATAGCTGGTGTACTTTGCATCTTAGATTTCAATCCCTATAGATATGAGAAGGAAAAAATTTAATTAATCACAACAATACCTATAAAAGCTCTCCATCACTAAGTGTACTAGAGGACTCCTCCTGCTCCTAATACATAACACAAATACTTCAATCTTAAATGAAAAGACTGTATTTTCAAAAATCTCCAGGGCAAGTCAGTTAGAACACCAGCTCTTAGTCACATTTGACACAAACAGTCCTTCTCAGCATGGATTTGAATTTCACAGATCCATGACTCTTTATAAATGTACATATTTCTAATCAAGTACAGAATCCCTTGCTAGAAGTAATTTGTAACATTTTAATGATAAAATTCAAACTATTCAAGTTTAAAGTTTACCTTGCAAACTCAAGTAAACTGAGCAATCTCAAGAAAACTCTGGCAAAAAAACATAATGCATTCTTTCTACACAAAGAAAAAATCCAAATAGAGTAGTCTTGCAGGGAAACTTAATGCTTGAAAATTAAGGTAAAGTGAGAGCTCAAGAATTTTAAGTATTTCCCACAACGCTGAAGGAGTTAATTTTGTAAGCTAATTGCCCCAGGTGGCAAGAGAAAGGCAGAAATCTTCACAGTAGGTAACACTTGTTCTAACAAGGAAGAAACAATAGGAGAGATTCCATGCCATTGACAAAATCCCTTCTGTCACTCAAACAGAAAACCAAAGTCGTTCTCCAGAAACACAATAGGCAGTAATTGAAATTTTCTTATTCAAGACTATGAATGACCTGTTGTCCAGTCTCACTTATTTATTTTTCTGCTTTACTTGATTTTTTTTTTGCCCCATCTTGTGACCGGACACTGGGAATTTTGTTCAACATTCATGTCATGGCATTCATTCCTCACATTATCACACACAGGTGTGACTAAAGTCACCTGGATGAGTGACTCGACCAGAACTGGCTCTGTGCGCCCAGATGTGCACCCACCACACAGAAGGGTGGGACAGCACCTGTGACTCCACAATGTCCAAGCACTTCCAGGAAAGGCTGGAGTCACAGCATGACTTCAAGTGAGTGAGCTATAAGAGCAGGGGCCTTCTAGTCTAACACCTAGCTGACACTTTTCCTGGTGCTCTTCTATTTACTGGTTTTTGCTCCTCCTTCCCCCAAGGAGCAAATGCTGCCAAGTGCTGGTAGTGAGGCTCATGACAACCTTACTACCCAGTCCAAGGGCCTGGTAATGTTCTGCACCACGGGCTTTGAACAGCAGAATTGCTTTAGCACAAAACCAGTGTCTTTTTAAGGATTTGAGGTTTCCATAACATAAAGCAGTTCTGGCTTCTAGAAAACAGAAGCAATATTATTATATTTAGAACTTTAAAAATTCTTAACAGAGGCAAGAATGATGAAAAGTACTATCCATCCATGTTCAGAAATGGTACATGGATGTAAACTTAAAAGGAACACAGATTGAATAAAACAGACAGTTCTTCAGACAGTGAACAAGGTCGCAAACTGCCCACACTGACAATTACTTGGCATTCTAAAGAACTCCATCACTTCTACTTCTAGTCAGAACTGGCTAAGTAACAGATAAGTACCTTCCAAAGCCACCCATATTCAGAGCAGTCGACTTTAAGACAAGTGTTAATATACTGGCAGAGGGCAAAAATAAAACAGCCACAGCAGCACGGGTACCTTGAAGATAGACACATTATTCAGTATTTTCTGAACAAGTTAAAATATTCTAAACCTGAGATTTAGAAAATCACTGTTTTCTAAACTAGACAACAGTGAATTACAACCAGGCTTTGTCACTACAACTAGTTTCAAGTCTTCCTTGCTGCATGCATACCAGACTGCCACATGGATTCTTCAGTAGCTTTACATCATTCTGAGCACTATTTCACTTGTGGAAAAAAAAAGACCTGGACATCTTGCTCACAAGTAAAATTGAGAGAGTGATTTGGAACAGTATAAAGACAGTCATGTATGGACAACTACTCTTTCATAGAAAACAAAGCAATACACAAATCCACTGGTTTTAGAGGAAGACAAGTTCTCTTTCTCCATTCAATTAATTCTTTTCAGCTTCCAGCACTTGAAACATTTTTTTGGAAAAAGCTTTATGAATCAAGCCTAGTTCTCAAGGTCTTAATGACATTTAGACATTTAATTAGCAAGCCATCACTTCGACTGGCATCTAAAGCTTTTGTCAAGGACCTAATTCCATGCCAATTCAAACATCCCATTAGTCTTATATTAACTAAAAAGAAGCCTCATATTATTCTGGCTACTTGATTGCACTGGCATGCATTAACACAACAGTGGAATGAATCTAACTGAATGCAAGCATATAGATTTACAGTGTATACATGTTAAATTAACAAAGATGTTATAGGACAAAAATATAATCATATACCATATATGTATATGAATTGGTACTCGGGCATACTTTATGCTTCTTGGTGGCCTGTATGAAATGTAAGAGACAATCAAGTGAAAAAAAGGAAAAAAAAAAGCAAAAAGATTGACTTAATTAAAACTGTTTAATTGATTCCAAGTTATGCCCTGCTCTTAAACCTTTCTAGAGCTCATTTTGAACATATTTATACACTTATACATGTGAATTAAGTATCATTATTCTATGTTGTCATTTCTCCCCTAAGACATGTTCAGTACATCAGATTTCTAAAAAGTCATTAACATATATAACAATACATATAAACAAATAAGCTATATCTGGAAAGAAAGAAAAATCACAGTGCCCTTCTTCACCTTGTATTTCTAAGTTAGACCTGCAGTTTTCACTGAAATAACAAAACAAGAAGTAGAAAAATGCTGGAGCAAATACTAGAAATCATTTGCATGCATTCAGTAAGGTTTTTTTCCTTGCTTTTGTGGAAATAGAGTCACTGCTTCACTACAATGGGCTAAAATTAGAGTCCTATACAATGAAATGCTTGCAGTTGAACAATTTGAATACCATGGAACAAAACCCTAATACAGTAATTCTGCTAAAATACAGAGGAGAAGGAAAACTGGTACCAAGAATGTAATCAAGAGTAATCAAGAATTATTAAAGAAACAGGTATATAAAGAAATTGGGAAGCATTGAGTTGTTTTTAATTTCGGTATTTATAAAGTCTGTAAACAAAATTTTTAGTATAATAAAAAATTATTTTTAAAAATCCGTTTAACTTTACGTTAAAAAGTAACTGTGTGGAAGGATATATGATCATATATTGGATTTGATAACCTTGGAATCTCAGGTATTTCAGCACTACCTGCTGACACTATCTCCTCAGCAAAGGGGACAATTGTAGCATCAGGGTTACTGGCACTGAAGCATTTACTCAAAAACGGCTGACAAATGCATTTTTGATGACAAAAGTAAGTAAACTGTAACATAATCAGCTTTTTTTTTTTAAATTAGTCTAGATCCTGGTGTACAGCAGGTGCTACACAGCAGTTATTTTTGTTGTACACCACCTGCTGATAGCCAACAATTTTACCCAAACTTCATTCCACATCCAAGTCTTTCATGACTAATACAGAGTAATCAAGGAGACTTTACTTGAGCCCTTGGATTGCAAATTCTTGGGAAACAGCTTAGAAAGAATAGGGATCTTAAATGTAGATCTTTCTAGGCAAAAAATACAGGCTTTGCAAACAATCTCAGTGAGAAGAGGCAGGCATTTAACTCCAGAAATCCCATTATTCAAGGCATATACAGCATTTTCTTTCTGGAATGTCTAACTCAAATACCTGTATCTCTCCCTCCACAACATAGCTGAATTCTAAAAGACACAACAAAAAACACTCCCCCGCCCCCCAAAAAAAAAAGTATTGAGGAGTTCAAGATGACTTTGGTCTGCTATTGCTTCTACTGCAGTAGAAGCAGCACAGCTACTTAGCCCTTTATGATCTATGCTTTGCCCATCAAAAATTGGAATTTTTCACTCAAAGAATCTCTAAACATGAGGATAAGAGAAACTCTTTCCTTTGGGCAAGCAGTAGGGGTGCTGGAAGAGCACTGGCTCAGGCCTGGAAGTACAAACTTTTCTTTCAGAATGAAAGCTGATTTCCCTTTGTCATGAAAATGAAGTCTCTACTTATGCACTTGAAGCTTTAAATAAACAGCAAAATGGTAAGACAGATAGCATTTTCACTGAAATAAGCAAGTTGCTACAGAATACCAAAATTTCAAACCAGGAACTACATCAGCTACAGGAAAAGTATTTTGTACTAAATAGGCAGGAGCAGCGCAAAGGTCACCCACTTGGACCCTTAAATGACAATAAGTAGACTTCTGACAATGTTTCAAAGTGTTGGGCACTAGAACTCACCACTTAATTGCATGAAAAAGCTAACAAAGGAAGGCATACCAAATTTCTGGTCCTGAGAACAAGCTTACACTTTTTTGAATAGTAAAGACCAACATGACCAACCATCCAGATCAATATGATTGCCAAAAGACTTTGCAACACAAAAAAAAGTACTTTCAATGTGTATTTTCAAAACACACCAAGTATTAGGATGGTGTTTTGGAAACAAGTAACCATGGAAAAGACACATGAAATCTGAGCAGCACTAACCAAGATGGACAGCAGCAGTATGACACTAAGATGTCAGCGACTTGAGACAAAGTGGAAGTTATTTGCAAGACTTGCATCTGAATTTAGAACTACAAAGACAGCACTACTATGACGTGTGTCCAAGAGGAACAGCTGAGGAACTCAGTATTTTTATTCAGACACAGTACACACAAATACAACTTAATAAAACTAAGAGGTTGTCTGATAAAACTACTTAACTCCATTTCCAAAATGAATGTCCTGTTTCATAGTTTGATGAAGCTTAGCCTGTTCCAAGGGATGTCAGACTTACAAAAGCAATGGAAGTAACTGTTGATGACTGAAATGACGATCAACACCACTGCACTGAAAAAATGCTGCATTACCCAACAACTTCTTTACAGATGGTTCAAGCAGGCAAGGAATGGACTGCAATAGTAAACTACATCAGAAATTAGGCAAATTTTACTCCACTTTTTTTTTAATAAAGAAGCATTTTAAGTATTTCGATTACCAGCGACAACTGAATGCTTCAATATTTCCAATAGAAAGAAAATGAAAATAAAAGTGGTTGTTACATCACAATAGTAGAAGAAACCATGACTATCTATGATGGATAAGCAGCGTGACTGCTTCTTGTAGAACATGAACATATCTGCTCAAATTCTTATACCACAGGCCCACAAAATGCTTTCCCTATAGCTAGTCAATTACATGACAGTCCTGTTACTCTATTTGTTTCCATACAAAGTTATAGTTTTTTTAAAAAAAGAGTCTATGTAGCAGTGCAGGAAAATGTTGGAAAATTCTTATAACCTTCACAAAATAATGTTTGATCCCTATCCAAGACTAATGCTTAGGTTTGTACCATATGTGCTTAGTTAATGATATAAATTTCCCAATAACTTTTCTAATTAATTGTTTTAATTAATTTTTCTAATGTATTGTTTTAATTAATTATAAGTAGTGTAAATTTCTGCTCTGTCATCTGTCACTGTAGCCAGAATTTAGCAAGATTTGTCATAGCCTGCTGTTGTGGGAACAGAGTTTGGGAAAATTACTGTAACTCTTCTAAACCAATTCCAATTAACCTGGATAAGCTTCAGTGATCTCAGTCCTAGGAGGATGTTAACAAAGCCTGGGAGAGAGATCTACTGCTGAAAGTGGACACAAGGAAAACAGAATTTATGGACCACGAGGACATTTTGCAAAACTCTAAAACAAGAAAGTAACAAAGAAAATTCAGCAACTGTATTGAAATCCTCTCTTTCTGGGATAAAGATAATAAAACAAGTGAAAAGGTGGGCTAATTAGGATGAGAAGCAAGAAAACAATAACCAATGGAAGACAGAACACTAATTAATGAAGATAATTACCCTATTTATAGACAATGAACATTAATTTCTTTGCTACAATGTGTAGTGAAAAGTTCTGACAGTGGATGTGGATGTTGGGTGGAGCTATCCCCATACACTCAGCAAACTGAGTAATGTTGACATCCTAACCTAACAAACTGGTTGGAGAGTCTATTTCAATAAGAAGTCTGAAACAAAGAACACTTCCAAAAAAAATTACAAACTAAACCAGTGTACTCTCCAAGCCACTAAATTCCAATGTCTCAAAGTAGGTATCAACATGGTAGATTTCCTTTCCATCCCATCCTGCATATGCTTCAAAACATAGCCAAAGGTTAATTAATGTTAACTATGCAGCAAGACTTTCTAAAATGTATGTTCAGTATTTTAGTAATTTGTACACGCTATCTGTGAAAAAAATATTATCCTCTTGCATAACAAAGAGCCCACATACCTGTGCAAAAAGTGATTTTGATAGGCGGTCCTCTTGTAATAGCATATATGACTGCTTTTCAACAGACTGTGTCAGCTTGATCTTCAGGTCTCTGCTGCCAGCAATAACTAAACCTTCCCCTTCTCCTCCCTGCAAATAAAAACACTGAAATGGAGGTCTAGCTATAAACTCACCTCAATTTTCCCTTTCTCTGCAGCACTAGTGTTTTTGTAGCTGTAAGCTGTAATTAAGAGAAACCGAGGAGTCGCATGAAAAACAGTATTAGTTTCATCAAACTCCACTACTTGGCAAATTAATAATTTCTGAGAACAGAGATCAGTTTCAAGCAAGAACCTTCTAGCCACACCGAGAAACAACTACCTACAGCAAGCAGGAAAATCATCTTTATAACGACTTGTGTAATGAATTGTAGAGAAGAAAGAGTCTGCAACTCTATCCCAACTGAGAAGGATACAAATTTATTACAAAACAACTTATAAAAAACCTATTAACTATAAAACCCAAAAGAAAGAAATACTTATCACAACAAAGATCTCTGTACACTACATGCTGTGTTTCCTCATTTCTAGTAACACACTGGAATTTCCATTGAATTATTCCAACACGAAGCCACATGACATATAAGAAGTAGATTGGACAAATTCCTTATAATAATTTTGATGTAGTAACACTTTGCTTCTATCATTTTGAAGTTTACTCTGTTTCTCCAAGCATAACACAAGCAGCAACATGGAATACTGCTTGTGTACAGATCCATACATATACAGATCCATGTATATATCTGAACATGAAGTCTGTGACCAAAGATATTCACACAGCTTCTGCACAAAAAAAGTCTTGCAAGACACTGATGGGTAATATCCACTGAAATTATATGGATACATTTAATGTTACAGTACTTCTAATTTTCACCTCTATGCTGGAACGTCATTTCTTATTTCTATAACCAGTATGGTTATAGAAATAAGAAATTTCTTATTCTCTTACCTTTCCATATTCCCAAGAACAGTTACAAAACAATATACACTACAATCACAAACCTCAAAACCAAACAATTCAGATGTTAGAAGAAAAACCAAAATGAGGAGCAGGAATCCACTTCAGCAAAAAGTTCTATCCTGACATGCTTACTCAGGCATTCATTTGCCATTTTTTTAGGATTAAAGAATCATTTAGGTTGGAAAAGACCCTGAAGATCATGAACACCAATAACACTGCCAAGACATCACTCACTAAACCACGTCCCTCAGTGCCACAACTACATGTCTTTTAAGTACCTCCAGGGACTTGGAAATGATAACAATTTCTACCACTTCGTGATATTCCATAACTTCCCCTGGCAGCCTCCTCCAATGCTTGACGACCCTTTTGGTGAAGAAATTTTCCTTAATATCAAACCTAAGCTTCCCCTGGTGTAAGCTGTTCCCTCTTGTCCTATCATTTGTTACCAGGCCGAAACAATGTCCTCACTACAACTTCCTCTCAGGCAGTTGTAAGGAGCAATACAGTTACCATTAAACCTACTTTTCTCCAGGCTACACACCCACAGCCCCCTCAACTGCTCCTCATTTGACTCGTGCTCCAGCCCCTTCCCCAGCTCCATTCCCTCCTCTACACATGCTGCAGCCCCTCCATGCCTTTCTGCTTCCCAGGGCCCACAAGTGCACACAGCACTCCAGCTGTGGCCGCAGCGCTGCCCAGCACAGGGCCACGCGTACTGCCCTGCTCCTGCTGCCCCACTGCTGCTGGCACAGGCCACCATGCCCTTGGGCCTTCTTCTTGGGCCCCTGGCCACACGCTGCCTCATCTTCAGCTCCTCTTGACCAGCTCCCCTCTTATCCCACAGGGCAGTTTTCCAGCCTGTAGAGCTGTAGGAGTTATCACCCAAGGCAGGACTGTGCATTTGCTCTTTTTAAACCTCAGGCCATTGGCCTCACCCACTGATCCAGCCTGTTCTGATCCCTCTGCAGATCTTTCCGGCTCTCTGGCAGATCAACACTCCTGCCCAACTTAGTGTTGTCTGCAGACTGACTGAGGGAACACTCCATTCAACAGGACTGGTCCCAGCACTGGACCCTGGGGAACTCCCAGCCACCAGCTGGATGTAACTCCATTCATCACCATTCCCAGGGTCCAGGTGTCCAGACAGTTTTTCACTCAGACACCGCAGCTGTCCAAGCCATGAGCAGCCAGTTTCTCCAGGAGAATGCTGTGGGAGATGGTGCCAAAGGCTTTACTAGAGTCCAGGCAGGCAACAGCCACAGCCTTTCCCTCAGCCACCAAGCAGGTCACATTGTAATAGAAGACCAGGCTGGTGAAGCCAGACCTGCCTTTCATAAGCCCATGCCAGGATCCCAGGTAGGCAGGGCCTGATCCCCAGTCATCCTGCAGACAGATGGCACTCAGCACAATGGCCTGCCCTGGCACTGAGGTCAGCTTGGCAAACCTGAATCAGAAGTCACCTCACTACCCACACAGAGTCCTCAACTCAGCCCACAAACTCCAGCTGAGTCTGTAATACAAGAAGTCAGTAGGAGCTTGAGGGAAATGCTTCTCATTCATCAGCTGAATTTCAACTTATAGTATGCAAACAAATTTAAATCTTATTCCAAGAAATAGCAAAGCACAGCCAAGTACTATACTTTTACGACTTATTTCATCTAAAGTGAGAGAACGAGATGAAGTAGGCATATTTGCTTCACACACCTAAGTAACATGTGTTAAATTGGACTTTTTAACACTATTCTGTAAGAAAATATATAGCTTAGTTCTAAAGAGATTCTTGGCTGAGGTTCTTTAAATAGAAGAACAGCAGCAATGTGGACTCTCCATAGCAGGGGTTTCAGAGAAGAGAAAAGGCTCATGTGATCCTGAGAACCTTTTTCCATTAATAAAGGGAAAGCCAACTCACACAATTTATGCTTTCATGATTTCTTTGCACTCTTGTCACACAACAATGAGAAGTCCTAGTTTCCTTCCAGTTCCCTCCACATGTCAGTTACTACAAAAAAAGGCGAATCTACAAAAAGCCAAACGCAGCTTTGTGAAACTCAGCACATTTCAGAATCTATTTAAAGCAGCCAACAATCATACCATTAACAGCAAAAGTAAGAGCTTTTTATTGGTATCTGATTTCCAGAAAAATAAGCAACTTTCACTCCAACAATTTAATCTATGTGTGAGAAGCTAAGTATTAAGTAATGTTTGACCATGTCACCAAATTTCTGTTATAGGGTAAGAATATAAAGTTCATAGCTTCAAAAAAATCACTGTATTAAGAGCGGTATCACTATACTATTTTGCACAGCCTAAATTCTTTTTATTTTGAAAATAAAAGTCTACCTGAATAAGGTTTCTTCTTCCATTACAGATTAATGTTCTATCAGCTTAGGGTTAAAACGCACCCTTGAAGAATAATACTACACCTATGAAAGCCATATCAAAATGCTATTGCTACTTAAACTTCAATGCTTTAGTTTAACATCTCCATAGAGAAATCAAACTACTTGTCCTGTAATACAACTGTATTTACATATTCACACCATAGTCTTGTTTACTGAATTTTATTTCTTATCTTCTTAAAATCCATATGGAAGTAATGGCAAAATGCATTCTCTCTGATCTCAAAAAGAATTAATGCTTCTAAAATGTCTTAATTCCACCAGAGATGACTAATATTTAATAAAGAATGACTGCTTTAAGACACAAATGAACATACTCATGAACTCAATTAATCTTTGGCAGTCGGTTCAAATTAGCATATACTATCTTTGTGACCACGAGCAGCAAGCAGTGTCAGAGGTAGTGTCAGAGTAGCACATGGAGATACCAAATCCAAACAAGTATTATCTTTTTAACCTTTCTTCCAACCACATACCTCTCCCACATCCTTCATTACCCCTGTTAAATTGAGGTACAATATTGAGCAAATGCTCACTGCCCAGTTGCTTCATCACCCAGCTACAACTGATGCAACTCAATGCTACTTTTCAACTAAAACTGAACGGCAATCAGGCAACAGCTCATGTTCTGCTGTTGAAATAACCATCATGGTTATTTTTAACACTGTTTTATCCAAAGTTGTATTTGTAGTGATAATTCAAGTTGATAAGAACCAAAATCCCAACACTGTGAAACAGTACTGAAACTTTTAAAGTTGGGTATGTTAATCTGAAGGGTGTCAGATGTATGGCTATGAAGTAATAGGGGTTTTACTATACCAATACTGGTAAAAAAAAAGGATTATGAAAATAACATAAGCTTGAACAGCAAACCATTAGAAGATTCACTGAAAAATGTGTTACAACTATTTCCCAGCAGAGCTCACATACATTCATTCAGTATGTTTCATACATACATTTTTAAACTTCCAATGGAAACTTCCAAATACACTTAAATGATCATAAAATAATCCTGATACTTTTTTCTTTTAACATACATAATACTGATACCTCCATTAAAAGTTTAAAAGTCTGTATTTTATTAAGCAAGTCCATTACCTAAAAGCCAAATGATTGCTTATTGTATCAATATCTGGTAAGTTACTAAAACCATACTGTGAAAACATGGTAACTTGATATAAAAAAACTACATATGGCTTTCTAATGTCCAAATTATACTGAGATAACTCAAAGAAGAATATGAGGCACAACACAAAACCCAAAAGATTCCTACACTGAATTTTAGGTAAGTGTGAGTGAAGACCACAGAATTAACAAATTTCTATTGTACAATGCTATGGAACAACTTCTGAGAAGTTGTAGAAGTAGAGACAAGATGAAAACTACCCTAAATCAGTGGTGTCTTTTCACTTCCCACTCACAGGATGTGTAAGGGCACAGGGGACACAGTAGCTCAAACGGTCCCACCTCTCTACTCAAGCAGGGTCATCCTAGAGCACATTGCTCAGAACTATGTCCAGGTTCTGGAATATCTCCAACGAGGGAGACTCCACAGCCTCTCTGTGAAATCTGTCCCAGAGTCTGATCATTTGCACAAAGAAGTTCTTCCTCATATTCTGGTGGAACTTCCTGTGCATCAGTTTCTGCCCATTCCTCTTTTCCTATTGCTCAGCACCATGGAGAAGAGTCAGGCACCTTTCCCTCAGACACCTACAGACATTGATGTGATTCTGGTCTTGTCCAGACTAACAGGCCCTGCTCCCTCAGCCTTTCCTCCATGGTGTTTTGTGCACTCATGATACTTCAGAACAGCTTGCTAATGTTTCCAAAAGCATATATCTAACACCTGTGTCAATAATTTTGTTTATTGTTATTGAGTTACTTGAAAGACACTACAAAAGTTAACCATTAAAAACCAATTCAACCTGTTTTGCTTGTGCAGAAAGAAGGAATTTTTAGAGTTTAGCCAAGATGAAGTGAGCCAAATCAAAATTTTCTTTCTCAATCATGACAGGATTGAGAAGATTTATTGTTAACTAAGCTGTTTCATTTTAAATACAATGACAGAGATATAACTGCCTTACTCTAGAGGTTATCTAGACAGAAGAGATTCTAAAAATAACCTGAAAGTATTTATGAAAAGTAAATTTCTACACTGAGTTTTAGACATAAAATATACATATTTTTGTATTAACATACTCGAGATACTGCAAATACAAAATGCAGGCGTTTGTTAGAGTCAACAGCTACTAGTTTAGCATTAACACAAACCAAAACCGTATCACAAACTCTATGCATACAGTGGCATAGCATACTGCTGATGGTATTTGTTGTATGTTCCAAAAAAACCTGCATTTGTGTATTTGTGATGCCAGTTACGTGGGGAATATTTTGTGCAACAGATGTCTGGGTACCAACACTCGACACACCTGAGCACGGGTTTCATTGCTTGGGGGATGTGCATAAACAAGGCAGGCTGTAATACATGTTTTGTGCTCAGCAGAGTTTCTTACTGTATTTCTTAGAAATGAAAACCAGTAATTCAGTAACTAGATCACCATATGGCTGTCCACAATCTTTTTTTCTCCTTTATGCAACCAAGTACATATACGCCTCTAACCGAATATTATACTTTTTTGACACCTAAAGCATCTAAGGAGAGTAAGTACATGAAAGGCCTTTGTCAATGGGCACAACTACACTATAAATAGTCTTCACTCCAGCTACAGGAAAAAAACATATCAAGGAAGTTGACGCTGAAGCATAACAATGATCTCATGATGCCCACTTCAATATTTCTTGAGTGCTTAGGATTGGACAAACCCATCTGGCATTCAAGCTTTTTCAAAGTCAGCTTAAAAATGTAATATTATAGCACCTGGAGAGGAAAAGGTTCTGTTTCTCTGCATTTCAATTAATGACCTAATCTCCCTTAACTCTTGTTGTAGCCTTAACTTACCAAAATGTCGGCCGTACTTCTGAAGCAAAGTTTGCAAACCTGTGCTTCTCCACCTAGTATATAAAACCATCTCCTCTAGTTCAACCAGTAGCTGGTAGAAGCAACCACAGGAAAACAGATTCTGAAGAATTATGTTTTATTTTTTCAGAAAGTTAGAAGTTTCTGTGACAGCATTAACAAAAGGCTTGTCTTACAGCTCTACAGGTCAGCACTATTATATTGTTTATAGCTGGGAGGGGACATGCAAGGCAGCAGCAAACAAGTAAGTCAGTTTAGTACACCGGAATCTTCATTTCTCTACACTTACTCAACGATGTCTGATGTTTACAGAAATCTGAGCTATTCTGCTTTACATCCAGCCAATTCTGAAGTTGTGAATGGTCGCTAAGGCTAAAATGACTACAGAATCTGAGGCTGTGGTCACAGACACCTGTACACACCCATCCTTCATCACCAGAGGTCAGAGGGCACGTAACAGAAGAAACAAAACCTCCCAACACAGAGTTTTGAGATTAATTACTCGTTTAATAGTGGAGTTTTAAACTATGGTTTTTGCAGGTCAAGGCTTTTAAATATCTTTTCACAGGAGAGAGCGGCTCAGCTCTTCCTCAGCCTTCATACTCCAGGGATATTCTAGCTAGGGAGTAACTGAATGCCTTCAGACTTATTTTGAAGGACCAAACCACTAAATTACGTCAAATTACATCGTGCTACCGCAAAATAAAATTTAAAAAAAGGAAAGCAAAGCAAAGCTGCTGCACGGGCTTCGAGTGACACGCACTGGACCGGACGGGGGCAGCGCCCCGAGGATTCATCCCGCTCCCGGCACTCACCTGTTCGCCTTCCTCTGCCCCCGCCAGAGCCGCTGCGGTTCTTTCGACGCCTCCGCCGGGCCGCTGAGCTACGCCCCGACTCCGGAGCGGCGAGGAGCGCCGGCCAGCCGCGCATAAGGAGCAGCCCCGCTCCCTCCTCACCGGCTCCCTGCCCCGGCTTCTCGGCTCCTCATCCCCGCCGCGGAGCTCCGGGACACCCCCGGCCGCCTCCTGCCCAGCCCCTGCCGCTGTTCCTGCCCAGCAGCCGCCTCAGCTCAGACGCGGCGCCGGGGCCGCGTCGCCCCTATCCCTCACTCGCCACCCCCAGCCGGCGCCCCCACGGCCGCCATCTTGTCCGGGAGGCGAGAGGGGCGCGCGCAGGCGCGGCCGCGGCGATCCTGGGCCCGCAGCAGCGGCCGCGCGCACGCGCGGGGGCGCGCCCCGGCCCGCCCCGTGAGCGCGCTCCTGCCGCGGCGAGACGGGGTCGCGCGGGGGTCGTCATGCATCCGGGCCCGGTCACTCGGAGTCGGTCATTCCGGGCCAGTCACCTGTTGCGGGTCGGCCACTCAGGGTCAGTCACCTACCGAGGATCGGTCATCCAGGGTCAGTCACCCCTGGAGGGTCAGTCACCCGGAGTTCATCCTCCTCACAGGGCCCGTCACCCCGAGGAGAGTCACTCACTCAGGATCGGTCACCCGGGGTCGGTCACCCGGGGCCGTGCCTCAGGGTCAGTCTCCCGGGGCTGCGGCTGCGCTGCCCAGGCTGGGGAGGCACGGTCCGAGCGGCGGGCGGTGAGAGCCCGAGGTGCCGGGGTGAGAGCGAACAGATGTCCCTGCCGAGGGGTGGATGTGAACAGCTCCCGGGTGTGTGTGGGAGGGGATGCCGGCAGAACGCTCAGAGTGCCCACGGGCACTGTGTAAGCTGAAGGAAACCAGGGGAGGGACCCTCGTGGTGTCTTTCTCGAGAGCCTCGCGCAGTCGGGCAGTTTGCCTACAGTCACGGGATGGGCAAGGTTGGAAGATATCACAGCACCTCATTTGGTCCAACCTCCCTGCCTAAGAAGGGTCACCTGAGTGGCACAGCATTGCGTGCAGACAGTTCTGGAGTATCTCCAGGGAGGAAGACTCCATAACCTCTCTGGGCAGCCTGTCATTGGTCACATGAGGATAAAGTCTTCCCTGGCTGCCCCTGCTTGTCCATGTGCTCAGTGAGCTTTGCCGCAGGTGTTTCAGTTTCACAATGGACAAGCTCAGACTCTCCAGTTTCTCCCTCTCAAGCTGGGCTGTCATGCCCTCTCTTGGCAGTGACGCTTTGGTGGTCACTTCCCCACTGTGAGGATGGGTTCTATGCCACAACCAGTAGTTCCACAGTTTGGTAGCTGAGGTGTCTCATCATTTGTGACTCATTGTCGCCTGGTTTGGATGACTTTCTTCACTTATAGGTGAAATGTTTGCACAGCCTGTATGTTTCTTCCCTATTTAGGCTTGTATTTGCTGTGAGGTTACTTCAAGTTGATGTAGATCCCATCTTCTGTGGGAGGCCGATCTGGTGCCATGAATCCCCAGCATATCCAGATGCAGCCTGGGGCAGTCAAGTTTTTGAGGTCCTCTGCTCGCTTTGCCATCCTTGATGACACCATCGTACTCCCTCCCCCAGCTAACACTTTTGTTTTTAACCCATCTTATGAGTTCTATAACTACTTTCTTTCTTTTGATGTATGTAAAGACCTTTTTACTACCAGTTTGCGCATCGTTAGCAAGGTGTTCTTCAAATTCTTTTCTACTCCTCATTTCCTGCCTTGATGTGACCTGCAGTGTTTTACAGCTTTCTGCTCTCTTTATTTTGGTCTTGACAAGTTCCACCCCCTCATTATCAAAGGAATTGCCTTGGACAGAGATCACACTAGAGCCTCTCACAAGAGGCTGTCAAACCACAAATGTTTGTGAGTGTTAAACACATATTTAGGAAAGCTGGTACATACTGATGAATAGCTATGTCTGTGCATTTTAAGTTTTTATATTGTTTTTTCTGCTTAATTTAGCAACGAAGTTTTTCTAGGATTTGAATATAATTTCTAAATGCAATTTCTATCATTGCTGTTTCATGATTATCCCTGTTTCAAGTGTCATAAAATCGTATCCTACAAACCATGATTACGAATAGCTAAATACAAGCTGATACAAATTTGACCCATATTATGAAAACTAGCACAGTTAAATATATCTAAGAAATTCTTTACTATGAGGGTGTTGGGACACTGGCACATGTTGCCCAGAGAAGCTGTGGATGCCACATCCCTGGAAGTGCTGAAAGCCAGGTCCAGACTGGATGGGACTTTGAGCCAGCTGGTCTAATGGAAGGTGTCTTATGACAAGGGGTTTGGAACTGGGTGATCTTTATAAGGTCCCTCCAAAACCATTCAATGATCCTGTGATTCAGCTATTCCAAATGGTATCTTTTACAGAGTCATATGATGTATGGCTTTTTGAAAGACAGTTTTCCTCAGTAATATTCTTGTAAATTCGGTCACCTTTAGTTTTGCTAGCATATTGCCCAAAAGTTGAAGGATGAGAATAATAATAATTTTATATTCTAAGGAGTTTGGATTAAATCAAAGGATGTTCAGCTGTGTGACAGTCTAAATAAAGACAATTTTGAATGTCTCTGTGGTACACACAATAACCTTCCACTCCATAAAAAGAGAGAAACCTTCAATTTTTCTTGAATCCAATTTATGAGAATGTCTTCAAACAGATTTCCTCCTGACTAACATTGTAGCCCTCCACAGAAGAATAACTGTATCAGGACTGTAGCTGGACAAGGAAGAGTTATGGATGTCATCTAACTGGGCTTCTGTAAAACTCTTGGTACAGTCCCCCACAACATTCTTATGTCTAAATTGGAGAGATTTGATTTTGATAGATGGACTGTAGGATGGAGAAGGAAGTGCCTGGGTGTCCATATCCAAAGAGTTACAGTGAATGGCTCAGTGTCCAAGTGGAAACTGGTAATGAGGGGTGTCCTTCAAGGGACTAATCCTATTTAATGGCTTTATCAATGACAGAGATGGTGGGAGTGAGTACACTCTCAGGAAGTGGACAGATGACACCAAGCTGAGCGATGAAGTTGACGTGCTTGAGAACAGGGATGTCACCTGGGGAGACCTTGACAGGCTTGAGGGGCGGTCCCATGTGAACCTTACAAAGTTGAACAAGACCAAGGGAAAGGTCCTCACCTGAGTTGGGGAAGTCCCCACTATTTACACAAGCACAGGAATGAAAGAACTGAGAGCAGAGAAAAAGGACTTGGGGGTACTGCTGGATGAAAAACGGTACACGAGTCAGCCATGGCCACTGGCAGCCCAGAAAGCCAAGTGTGCATCCACGACTACATCCAAAGCCCTGTGGGCAGCAGGAGAGGGAGAGGATTCTGCCCCTCTGCCCTGCTCTGATGAGACACCACGCTGGGCTCCCAACACTGGAAGGATATGAGATATTGGAGTGAGTTCAGAGAAATGCCCTGAAGCAGTTTGGAGGGCTAGAGCACCTCTCCTGTGATGAAAGGCTGAGGGAGCTGAGGATGTTCAGCCTGCAGAGACCTTGTCCAAACAACTGTAGGAAATGAAACTACAGCAGTAGTCATTTACAATTTTCAGACCCTTGGTTCCTTGAGGTAATGAAGTGAACATATGCATTTAAGTATAAGCTGCACCTTTGTGCTGAAGTGCAGCACAGGACTGTTGCCACAGGTGAAAAGCAGAGAATGTATCTGCCCCAGCAGTGTAAGCCAGCTCACTGGTATGCTGAGAGTGCTTCAAGCAGCTGCTGCAGAGCTTTTGCTGCTATAGATCCTCCCTGGGCCCTGTGGCTGAATACCTGTAGCTAGTGGAGGAAGAAACTTTGGCTAATACACCATCTGTCTTCATGAAAAGGGAGAGTAAGGCACTCTCAAGCTAACCTGCCTCACAGGGGATAAAGACATACAAGAGAGGTAGAAAAACAGTTACTAGTTAGCATTCTCAAGGGACCTGGCTGTAACCGCTCTAAATTGTGCCATAAGGAAATATATGCCATAAGAAATCAGTAGGAATTAGCCCTAGCTATTTGCCCTAGGAAAAAATATAGCTGTGTTAAAATTTGTCTCTCTTCTTCTCTGTATAGGAGTAACTTATTGCTACAACCCAGCCATGACCTTTCCTTTTCCTCCCATTGTGCCTTCTGCTGCTGAGTACCTATTCCAGAAGTAAACACAGCATTTGTCTGTGTGCTGGATGGGAAATTCACTGAATAAAGGTGAATGGTATACTGTGATAGCATGAAAGTTGTGGATGTGTTTCTCAAAACAGTCTCTAAAATAATCTGCTTTCCTGTCTTTTCACCTTGCTGGCTAGTTGTGCAATTGGAGGTTATTACCACTTGTTTAGTTTTTAAGACAATGTTCAGATGATGATCAGATTAATATTCCATTGCACTTAAATGTTTAATACATGCACATAAGTCAATTTCTGCCCTCAATCAGTAAACATAAGAACATATACAAGAATAAGCCAGAACCTACTGAACAATATAAAGTGGCAGCAGCTCTAATTCAGTAATTTGACAGTTGAACAAGATGATTATACTGAAGATTCACTCTGAAAAGTTCTAAGGGGAAATTGCCCACCAAGACAAGCTCTCTAGCTATTGGCCCGTATATTCAAATGTTAGTTGTAAGATGGATGTTTTCAGAAGTGCTTTCATTGGAGCAATTCTCAGCTCACTGTGAAAAACTTTTCTGTAGGACTACATTTTAAATAAAGGCATGAAAAATGTCAATGTTGTTAACTACAATACTAAGTATAATGATATTCTCCTCACTCTGGAGAGTATAATTACAGGAGGAAAGCATTTCTTACAATTGGCAGTTTGCTCTGTGGTATATTTAAACAACATTTTGTGGGAACACTTCTCTTTCAGGACAAAGGCCAATCTGGAGAACCCCAAGTAAGTAAAAGTGTAGACAGAAAAGTTTAGGTAGCAGTTTTACAGAAGTTTGCTACAGAGGGACTAGCCTTCTCTATTCATGATTTGCCAATTACAAAGTAAATTTACCCTTAAGAAGAATGACTTCCCTTTTTTGTATTTGGTTTGAACAATTAATATTTTAATATTAAAAGGTCACTCATAATTGTACTTAGTTTTGTGCTACACAACAGGAAGTTGTTTACTGGAGAAAATTCAATCAAGAGAAAGAAATAGGAAAGCACGAACCCACCTTATGTCTCGTGTTCCAACATATAACAGAGGAAACACTAAGAGATTATTTTCAGGATAAATAGTCTAAACTTGGACATTCTGTAATCCTGTAATCCTAAAGTTATAATTAGAACTGTAAAGGTTGTTATTTTTTTATAATTTTATTTTTGGTGTAGTTAAATATCAATGCATTCGCTAATTAGATCAGAGAACTTGAAGCAATGAAGCATGTGGTGGGTAGTCTGGTTCATGTTAAGGTTCACATTTCTAAGAGAAAACAAAGGAAAAAAGAAAAACACTAATGTCAGAAAAGAAATCCCAACTTGGGATCACGGGATCAAAAGCCACATTATTTTTAGTTAATCTTATCCTGTCAATATAAAGGAAAGGGATAGTTGAATGGAATATGTCCAAGTTTCCTGTGCTGGAACTGAAACAGGAAAGGAAATGAGATATGAGGGTCTTGAATATTCATGAAAAATGGCTTTGAGTTTAGTCCAGAGAATGAGTCATTTTGAGTTTTGCTCAAGTCCTGACATCAGAAGAGGTCTGAACTTGCACCCCGAATTTCAGCTTTCTAAAAAAAGGGGACTTTTTCCACAAAAGACAGATGTCTACATCTTTAAGCAACATTGTTGCTTCCCTTGGGAGATAGAAGAGATAGAGACATCCTAAAGGTGAAGTTCAGTTGATGTGCTTTGCTTACCCAAATCTCTTAAACCAGGAAGATTTTTAAATTGTTCTTGCTATACAACAGGAGATGTCATTAGGCAAAGACACAGAGTGAAAAAATTTTCTCTTGGATTACTCAAAAGTATTGCAAAGGGTAGAGAAGCTGATGTCTAACAGATGGGCAAGGGAAGCTCTTGAGGAAAGGTTGAGATAAAAGTCGGCTGTAGCTACCAAAGGTCAGGACACAAGTGACAGAATCTTTGGAGAAATGAGAATCCAGTCATTGCATCTAAAAGATTGCCTTTGATAAATAGAAGAATTACATATGGTGACCCAAGCTACTCTAATAAGAGCAGACAGGCAGCCATCTGCATGATAATGTTCCACCACAGAGCAAACAGTGATGGTAAACACTTCACAGTGAAGACACTAAAACTGAACTTGAAAAATAAAAGTGGATGATTTTTGCTCATGTGGTCATTTCTAAAAGTGCAAAAAATACAGCTTTAAAATCCATCTTTCTTCTTCTGTGTATAAGAGTAGCTTACTGCTACAAAGCAAGAATAATATGGACTTTGTATGACCTCTAAACCCAATAAAATTAGCAATGTTACTGAACAATTTTTAATGTGTTCTTCCAAAAGAAGCAAATCTCTCTTATCTTCCTCAAATTTTTCTTATGATCAGAAGTGACTTCTTTACCAGGGAAGCAACTGTGTCAGCATGTGGGCTCGATAAACTCTCTTGGTTTTTATGTAGAATAAATGAACTAACACTGCTGATACTTATGCTTGAAATTTTCTTGAAGGAAGAATTAAAAATTTTTGATGGGGAATGGAGCAGTATATTTCAATGTTCTCCAGATTATGACATTTTATATGAAAATCTTCATACTTTGTTTTTGTATGCTTATGCTACAGTACATACTAAACGAAACATTTCATATTAAGCCTTAATTTCTATAAAATTTCAGTAAATGTGGCAGATAATACAGAGTGCTGTTAGGACATGGATTTTTACACTCTCTGTAAGATTCAGCTCAGTCATCTGAAGCTGGGTTGAACGTATCATATGGGGCAATTATTCTAACTTATTTTAGGTATTTAAGAAAAATTGCTTGCTAGAGTTACCCGATTCTGTCTACTGATTATAAGTAGAGTCTAGAGGGACCAATATAAAGTCATAGTTTAGCATTCATGTTCTTAAAAGAAAACATGATAATCTTGTATTATATATCAGTACATTATAAGATATGATACAATCCAATGAGTTAATGCAACTAATACACTTTTAGAAACTATGAGAGAATCAAGAAATGTAGATAATTTTCTCTAAAAGACATACATTTTAAAAATCTGAACATCTGAAATGTTTGCATTTCTGATTGTTTCTGTCATTGGTCTTTTCTTAAGTAATATATCCTTCATCTGAGATATTACTACTGTTTCCCTGGGAAAAAACCCAAACCAACACAGAGATGTAAATTATTAGGTCTAGATCAGATATAACTCAATTTAAAGTAGCATATCAACGTCAGTGAGATTAAATAGCCACACTCATCACCATCTTTACATTCTTTCTTTCTGAAAGTCTGCATCGTAATTCACCAATAGCAACAGTATTTGCATTCCTAAAGTAAAGTTCAAAATAACCATGATTTCTCTGTCCACACTGTATGCTGGGAAAAATCTTTGAAGGCTGCCTAAATGAAAAGCTCATTATTATAACTACATCACTAATGCAAGTTTTGAGAAAAAAAGTGTTAGTATCAAGTTGTTTCCTTGAAAGCTTGTTGAAAGCTTGACTTGTGTAGTGTCCAAGCTTCCTTCATTTGCACAATTCATTTACTGAAGTTCATATAAAAATTTATATTATTTACAGGGACATTTACTGTGGAGGAGTGTATTAGGAAGCAGAATCTATATTATTAGAGTTGGTTTGGTTGTTGAGAAATAGTAGGAATTTAGGAAAAAATATTTAATTTTAGATAAAACGACATTTTAATAACACTTTTTGTGCAGTAGAAGCCAGCTGAGTAAATAAATTTTCTGAGAAAAAATAAGAGAGTTAGAGTTAGACCTTAGATATCAGTATTGCTAAGTTCATCACTATGGGAAAGACCACACAAAAGGTTGCATCTGAAACCACTTTAAAAATTCCTGGCATGTTACTAAAACTACATATGATAATCTTATTTTAGAAGCAAAATAGATATTTTTCTAATTGAAAACCAATATATTTCAGCTCAGCTAAAATATCTACTGTCCTGCTCTCATGCATTTCATGTTTTTGTGGAAGATAAACTGCAGGAGTTTTAATAATGATTCAGAAATAAATACTTCTAAATAGCTACTCAGTTACTTAAAAGAGAAACCAGTTCTGACATGCCCACCAGTCTAGACAATGAAGTGGTGACAGTGTTTCCACATTCACAGGTGTAGATTTTTTTGAGGCACTGGTCAGTCATAAATAATGCTGATCAACTTGTAAATTCCAGCACCAGGACAGCTGACAGAAGCTCTTATGAAGAATATAAGTTGCAATTGAAAATCAGTTCTGAAATGGATGAAAACTGCAGTGGGGTGCTGCAGGAGTATTGGAGAGGGATGTATATTTCTTCAGAAATATATCTGTCTGAATGCTGTCATTTGCAATAATTTCAGGATCTGTGTGTACAATTTCATGGAGAGGTAGAGCTCTTAGGCAGAATGTACAGACAACCTTATAAAACATTATTTGCAAAGAAAAGCACTTAAATATTAAGAAATCTAAAGGTTGCCTGTGCAGTATTAATTAATTTGATTAGTACATTTGTTTTATTCCTTCATGCTGTGAATCAGTGCTTGTTCATAAAATCATGATATCTTCTCTGCAGGGATCAAGAATCAATCAGCAAACCACATCTACTGATAATATGAGAACATGGTGTGTCTTGGTTTTACTCTCTGTGAAAAATGCATTGTTCTGTTTGTTCTGAATGGGTATACTGTGAGTTTTGTTTAAAGCCACTTAATTAATGTGTCCAGAGAGATAGTAAAGCATTCTCTAGTAATCCTTTCTGATCTGAAATGCCCTGTCAGTTATATTTTTTCCCAGGATGAACTGCCCTAGGTGAGCTAGTCAGTCCCAATATGGAAGGTGAACCAAGTCTTTCACACTCATCTGAGTTCCTCTTTGAGTTTTGCTCTTTGCTTTTGAGACAGAGGCACTGCCATTGTACCTAAACTTACAAAAACAGGGGTACATTATTTGAAAATTGAAGTAGACTGTATCAGCAGGACTTGTCTAATGCACATGATTTTTAACTCCTTCGAAGAATGCCACTGGATTTGTGTGTAAAGTCATAAAATACCCATACAGATTCTTTCCCAGTCAAGATAATTTATCCACACTGCCATCAATTTTGGATTGTCCACACTACCATCAATTTTGGACTACCATTCTTTTGGATGGTTTCCACCAAACTTGTCCTGTGAAGAATTCAGGTTTACTGCTCTTTAGTTCCTCTTCTGCAGCTCTTTTGGAAGCCTTTTTAAATCAGTGTCATATTGACCATTTTGCAGTTGAGCAAAGAGAAAAAAATTAGAAAAGTCTTTGAAACCTAAGGAAGTAATGGAGCCAAATCTTGCAGAACTTGATAGTCCAAGTAGAATTGCATGCTAGTGAATCTCTGTTAAGCAATATTATCGCTACTGCATACTTATTTGGTAGTGCAATAGGATAGAATTAGTAAGTACATATTCCAAGTCCATTTGAAAAACTTAAATGTGATAATGTCAAACTGCTGAATTTAAACATTTGTAACTTTTATAGTGCTCAAACTACTTTGATAAATATAATTTAATATTTACATCACAGTTTAATTTTCTAAGTAATTGTAATCTTAGATTTCTGTTCCTGGTCAGATTTGGTTACCTGAATGTTTTATCGCATGTATTTTTCTGAACTTTTTGGTGAAGGTAAATAAAACTACCTTCTGACTATGATGAAGCATTTTTATTTGGAGGTGCAGAAGATAACATACTGATTTTTAAGCAAGTACAGAAAGAGAGAGAGCTGAATAAACTGAGATCTAACTATAATACTGGAGTTGTTATGTACAAGTGAAGGAAAAACTGTATTTAGTGTCTATGATTATAGCTTAAAATCCCTATGAGAAGTCGCTCCAAAACATTAACACATATGCCTGTATGTCTGTGTGTTCAGGTTGCCCTCAAACTTCAAACTACAGGGCAAACAGAGTCCCTTAAATGAAGATTTTGAATATGAAAAACAGATAGAAATAAGATAGTGCTCAAAGAGAGGTAACCTAAGCAAGAGAATTGGCTTCTTCTACCTGAGTGGCTGATTATTATTGTACCTGACATTTTTTAGTTGGTAACAGCATTATAAAACCAGCACAGGAGCTAAGCTCAAAGTTGTCAGAAGCTTAACTATATATGGGGACCTTGGCAGAAGCAAAATACAAGTTGGTTGACTTGATTTTTGTTATTGACATGAATGCATAACAGGAAAATTCCAGTCTAAGTAAAATTTATCAAGATAAATTTATGTAATAAGCAATTGGAGGAAAAATCAAATATGGGATGCAGCACCATGCACTTTTAAACTTATTTTTAGAGCCTGAGTTAATTACCTCTGGCACTGTCACAGCTGCTACATGATTCTTAAATACTTTAACTGAGCATTTGCATCCTAATAGAGAGGCTGTCTCCTGTACATGTTCTGTCCACATTCTAATGCAGTTTCATGAAATAATCTAACTGGCTGGGCAATAAATACCCTATGGAAAAAAAAAAAAGAAGGCACAGTTTGCTTCTTACACAGTTAATTAGATGGAGATAATAAGGAAGGGCAGAATAGTACAGGAAGCCAATTTTACCCTTCTTCTTACCTGTAACTCTGTAGCTATTACGGGTTACTTAAATAAATAACCAGAATAGATTATCCATTACATATTTGAGGAGTGGGTAAGTAACTGTGTCTTCAACTCTGACATAAGTGAAACCTCATCTGGTAACTTCATTTAACAGTTATTAAGAAATTGGCATCTAGCAATTTGGCAACTCACATATAATGTTTTATACATTCAGAATCTCCCAAATTTATATGATTTATGATTTAGATATTCAATCAAGCCTAATATGATTATGTTAGACATTCTGCCAGTTTCTGAAATTAATCTATTATCTTATATTATTCAAAATCTCTCTTAATGCACAACTTCATCAAAAAGCAGTCTAAATTCCTATTTTGTCAACAAAAAATATCAAATTAAAGAAATTTTAAAGTAACTAGAGACAGATTATGATAAATAGTTAGAAGTAGGCCTGAAAGAAGACCTTACTTTGACACCTTGAAAACATATGACTGCAGGCTTACTTTTTACAAATCAAGTTGATTCATGCATAACTGTTCAATATCTAGAACTTTATGTTTTCATGATATTAAAGAAGAAATATTTACACCATTTACTTTGACTAAAAGTTGTGTGGTCTTAAAGTAGTTTGGGTAGTCTAACGACCCATATATTGCTACTCTCTCCACTGTCTTCTTTTCTCCTCTAAGTTATTCCCTGATGTCTTTCTGATTTTCTCTGTTCACCTTGTTTACAGAAATCTGCTCTGCTAAGCTGCTATGATAGGAAGCTGCTATGTCAGGAAGGAGAGAGACAAGAAAGAGAACAGAAATGCTTTAGCTTAACCATCAAATATGTGGGATTGAAAGAAATTCAGGCATCAATCATGGAAGTATTTGATCTTTTACTTAAATGTATTTCATAGGAGGAATAGTGCTGTGAAAGATTATGGGTTTATGCAAGCATTTCCATGATTACAGCCTATGGATTATGGATTAGAATTTTCCATGGTGGAGTCAATAGAATTCATTTATTTAATTCTTCTGAGGTCTGAACTTGAAACTATTGCTGAAGTTGGAAAATATGTATAAACTTTCATAGAAACAACAATTTTAAAAAGTCAAATGCAGAGGATAAGTTTTACAAGCATACCTGCCTCTTCATGTCACGTACCTGCCTGTTATGCACTGGGGTAGGAGATAAGAGTTGAAGTGAGGGAGAGATGATACAGGGCTTTTTCTGGATCAATAAAAAAGTCTTTGACAACAAATGGCTAAATAAGATAACTCCATTAATTAGACAATCTAAGAAGAGTAATATAAGTAGGAGTGAAACCTGATGTTCCATGAATGGCTGGGGCACCCTGAGTTTGTGCACCACAAGATGTAACCTGTATGGATTTTCCCATGGCACACTGTGCAGAGCAGATCCTGTCTGTGCAGAGAAGCTCTCCCTTTCAGTACTGGGAGATATTCCATTGTTTCATTACAAGAAAACAACACTATTCCTAAGGGATTATAATGGGCACTCATTGCTGCGCTTGTAGTAAAGGTGAGGCCAGGCAGGTGGTGAAATCACTGGTACCCAGTGGGAGCTGCCCATGGGCTCCTCTGTTCCAGTGAACTTGCTGTGTTTATCCTGCAGCCAAGAACTTTGTGCAGCACAGAACAGCCCTGAATGCCACCCTGTATATTCAGCACAGCCCTCTGCCTACTCAGGCAAACTGTTGTGTGGATCTCTAGCTCCTAAACATGGAATGCTGTGCTGACCAATACCCTACCTAGGAGGACCAGGCATAGTTTCTTTGAGGGCTCTCTGTTGATGCCTTCTGAAGGCTGACCTAGAATAGAGGCTAGGCAGAGTTAAAGAATAAAGTAGGTATTTATTAAAACACTTCAGTGGATACACCTTGGGCAATACAAGAGCCCAGAAACGGCTACACCCAAGATGGACCCAAAATGGTTGGAAAATGGATGACCGGTCATGCAGTCTCACACTTTAATAAAGTTTTGGTCCATTTACATATTGGAGTTAATTGTCCAGCTATAGCTTTAGGTTATGAAGTTCCATCCTCCTTGTTTTTCTCTCTTCAATTCACCATTGTTTATACTTTTTGGACTTGGAGCTTGTAACAGTTGTCCTTGGACAAGCTGAAAAAGGATTGTATTGTCTACCTACCCTGGGAAGAGAGCTTGCTAGCACCTACCATGGAGCTCAGAGTTACACACTAAAGCAGCACAGAATCTGAAAAATATAGAAGCTAAAACTTAAGCAAATCCTCATTCCTTCATGTTTACTTTGATGGGTAAATTTATGTTTTTAAGGCTGTAAAAGTATTCTTCCTTCTAATGAGAGGCTGTCGTATTAAACAATGTTGTCCAAGAAAAAAGAGGAAGAATAGATAGATTGTCTAAAATAAATAAAAATTCTCAAATTTAATCTTATCTTCTAACATCTTGTAAAGTAATTTCAGATCAAGAAACTAACCACCTAGCAAATAACCAAAAATAATTTTCAGAGTATAATGCAGGTGCTTCTGTGTGTGCAATGTAAAAAGGATATTTTCTGTTTGAGAAACAAAATGCCTGTTTCAGCCAGAAATGAAACACTGCTTGGAAGAAAGTAATCCTTCTCTCATCTGCTAAGGGGTACAGTAGATGGACCCTTCTTTAGCTCCTCCTGGTTTGGATAACATGGTATATACTTCACTGTGCATCCTATCACATGACCCTGGGCATTATGCCATTGTGTGACCAAGGATGGTACTTTCTTGTTGATTAATGGAAAAAAAAAAAAGAAGCAAAATAGAATTTATTCTCATATTTTTTCCTTGAAAAATTAGTGGGATACCACAGCAATTAGACTTCAGTTGCCCATGTTGACATCAGCTCAGGTATTTGTGAAGATTTCTAACTCCAAGCTTGCATGTGTGATTACATGTATTTTTTATTTGCCTTATGAAAAATTTATATTTAAGATTAACTTATTCTGTCTCCCTGTGATATCAACTCACTCTACTTTTTACAGATTAGTAATGCATATCTGTATATTAATGGTATTTTTACATCAGAGGCTTGGCTAACACACAGACTTCTGTTTCAAGTGCAGTCTTACTGTCATGTCAGCATGATTTGTGGTGGAGCTAATAAAAAGTGACCACTGTAAAACAGGTATCTCTGTTTCCAGGCATAAAAATTTACACTTTTGAAAGCAATCCCTTGGTTGTATCTCTCCACTGCTTACACACTAACATTGCACCTTAATTTCTGGAAGTTAAGTTAATTTAGTAAGTATTTTAGCAATAAACACATTAGAAATTGTTTCTTGCATTTTTAAAATAGAAGCAACAAATCCTAAAAGTCCTTCTGTACAGGAAGGGAATGATAATGTAAGTTAAAATAATAAAAGAGAATCAGGCTTAAATATGAAAACATTAGGCTGCTTTTCACATATGAGTAGGTTCAATTTGGGCCCATCTGACATCTAAAAATATTTTGAAACTAATTATTTTGTTTATTTGTCTTAAAATAATTGGTAAAACATATGGGATAATGAGTACAATATTTTTCTTTCTTTCCTGCCATTTAAAATTTTTAATGCTAAATGGACAGGACAGGGTACAATATCTCCATTTCTATGTATTCTCTATTTATCTTCTCTCTAAATAGCCATTCTTAAGTCCTACTGTGCAATAAATAATGCTCTTAAATAATGTGAAACAGAATAAAAAAATTGAAGGAGTAATGCAGTCTGCCCTGAGAGGTGATAGGTGCTCAATCCCTGGAAACATTGGAGGTCAGATGGGAGGGGGTTCTGGGCAATTCTTCCAGTTGAAGATGTCCCTGCTCATTCCAGCAGTGTTGGACTAGGTGACCTTTAAAAGGTCCCTTTTAGCCCAAACCATTCTGTGATTCAATGAAAAATTAGAGCTGTTGCATTGTCACTGGTTTATTTTAAGCTTCTAGGCTGCAATTAGATCCTCATCAAGCTATTCTCAAGCTGTTTCATCCACATTCTAACCAGTAAATGCTACACTGAATTTAACACATCAGGATAGCACTACTCTCATGGAGTTCCATCTTGAGATCATAAGGAAGTGTGGATTTTGGACACAGACAGGGGTGCAGACAGAGCTAAGCTAAACCATGGAGGCTGCACAACTTAGGGATTTGTGCTTGTGCTGTATTCCTGTTATGGTATCAAGCTCTGTTTACTTCCCAAATACCAGTGGGGTTTAGATGACACAATATGCAAATAATGAAGGGGGGTATGCCTGGGTAAGTGACATTTCCTCTGAAAAACAGGTTGTATTTTTCCAACAGAGGGGACTAGTGTTTTAATTTCCCATGATGGTCATGTAGGTTTCATCAATCCTATTTTCCAGTGTGTTGCATTGCCTCAGGCAACTTGATTGGTTTTAAGAGAGTCACTGTCAACACAATGACATTTTCTGTGGTGTTGGTTTCTGTGCCCATACACAGGGACATATGCATATCTCCTGATAGCTTTTCCTTAAGTACACACCTCCTGCTTATTCTAGGTTGCCATCCAGTCCTTTTGTAATGACTCCTCATCTGTATACATTTTACAAATAAAACATCCCCTTATGCATTGCCCTTTACATATTCCAGTTTCTAAATACCTCCTAGTAAACATGAATACAAAATAATAGCATTCAAAATAATATATGTATTGAGAGCGATTGTATAGGAACATTTGTTGGTCAGACTTTGCATCAGTAAGCAGAATATTGAACATGGAATTGCCTGCATAAAATCTTTATCCTGAGTACTTTGTAAATAAAAATATGCAGCATTACTGCAACCTAAGGAATATATTTACTCCTTTGTGGTGCCAAAAAAGCACAGCAGAGCAACTTTTGCTTTTTAAAGAAATAGAAATTTAAAAAAACCCACAAAGTGAAAGTGGACTGAAGCCCCCTGGTTTAGTTAGTCCAGTCTGTTCTGCTTTTGCTACTGTCTCCCTCTTCCAAAGAAAAGGCACTGAGAAAAAGTTTTAGGGAATGTATTCAAACATGTTTGCTTTACACACCTGCTTTGCAATATTTGGTGCTCAGGATCCCTCTCTTGACTGAGGGAGTGTGGGGAGATAAGTAGCCAAGGTCAGGAGCATCTGTAACCCAGTTCTAATGCATCTTTCTTGTCCACGTGTCTTTCAGTCTGCTTCTTTCACTGCAATAATCAGCCATCTCTGTGGACTGGTGTGGAGGGCTGCGGAAGGGAAAAGGCCACAGCTCTGCCAAATGAATGCTTCCTCCTGCACGTACATGTTCACAGCAGAGCAGCTGGACAGGGGCTGAACCACCCTCAGAGCCACATTTCTGATTCAGGCAGCCTGAGTGCGTTCGCTCGGAGCAAGAGGCACTTTCCCCATTGTTTGTTTGTGTCAGAGTATTAGGGAAAATCTGTGCCTTGTGGTGAATCATTTCCCAAAGGAAGTATAGGGATTTTTTTTTTTTTTGGTTTGTTTTCGGTATATCCTCCTTGTGGAGTTGATGAGAAAAACCAGAAACTGGAGTGTTATTTTCAATGGAAAAACAATAGGAGGGAAGTTAGGTAAATGAAAAGGAGGAAGGATGGACTGAGGAAAGGGAAAACACAACACAAGCAAGAGGAGAAAGAAATAAAAGTAAGGAAACCTGTATCTTAACTCCAAAACACCAAGGAAGCATTTAATTATCTTGTATTTATCAGTCTCTCCATATTGGCACAATCACTGTATTTCACTTCTGTCATTGATACTCTACAGCTTATAGGTGAAGTCAAGCTATTCTACATGAGAAAAGATTATGAGGGAAATTATTTTATTTAGTGAGTGAACGAAGGGAAAGAGGGAAAAGAGCTTCACTGCTTTAATTTATGCCTTCTGAGCTATATCCATCTGGAGCTTTGCCTCAACAGAGAGCTTCAGGGTGGTGAAAAAGGGGAATGTTACTGCCCTCCATAGTACAGAAATCAAATATTTGTTTCCTTTGATGGGATGTTGAAATACATTTTAGAAATAATATTCAAATTAAAAAATATTAATGTTTGTATATACTTCAGATTTCTAAAAGTTAAACATTACATAGAGACCATTGTCATAATTTTGTTCACTTGTCTAATTCAGTGTCAGGTACTTCTGTAGTTTCAAATCTGACCTGAAGAGTTAAGAAAACTTGAGAAAAAAAATTCAAGTTTTATTTACTTCTGGAGTCCCTGGGGGAAAAAAAATAATTTGTCTATATTTTCAAGGTTAAAAAATGTAATGCATACATTGCTTACAGCAATATTTCACCCACAGTTTTCAGCTGGGTTGATTTGTCAGAGAGGCAACTGTTAAATGGAAAAATAATAAGGTCAAGAATGAAGCTGTTTTATTTGTAGCATGAGGGCATTTGAAATGTTTGGAAGTTGCTAAAATATGATTCTAACCAGAAATGGCATTTGCTAATAGCCCAAAGGATTTTGGCCAGTATCTTGTTGTGTTTCATAGACATCTGGAGTGGTCATAGCCAAGGAAGAGGCTCAACCTTGGGGTTGTTTACTTTCAGCACTGGCAGAGCATTGGTCAGAGATTCAGTTCTTTGTAAGAACATCCCTATTAGAGACATATTTCAGTGTGTTGCTGTGCATGTATAAACTCATAGCTGGAGTGGCTGGATTGTGGTGATAATCACTGGTCATTGTGGTTATCTGTACTGGACCTCTTTGGGACTTATTTCTGTTTTATGCCGAGTGTTTATCATAAAACACATAATTGGTCTTGGGAGGACCAGGTAAGGGTACAAATCACTGGGCTTTGGAGAATACATCCACATGATGTGCAGCACAAACACCAGCCCTTTTCAGCTGTTTGACCAGCATCCAGCCACTATGAGTCCTGCAAAGCTACACTGATGTGCAGTTAACTTAAAAAACCACCAAAACCCATTCTTTAAAAACAAATACTTAGTTGTTTGTCTTTTTTTTTTTTTTTTTTTCACATCTTAATCTCCAAGGCTCTTATTTTTGGAGTCCTGTCTACTAATAACTCATTCTAATCCACGTTGTCGTTTTTGCTTTGGATAAAACTGTTTTTCCCCACAGGCCAATATTGATTGACAGCTTTCTCATCTTTAAATACTCCAAGTGCTATAACCATTTTTGCTTTGTACAGTCACATGTTGTGCTGTAAATACATCATGCACAAAATGTTAATTTATGTAAGTGATTTATCAGATATTTCATTGCTCTGCATAAGTGACTTCAGCAAAATTCATGATATTAAGAATTAAATTTATATTAATATTTTTGGCAGTGCACTTTGGAATTTACTGCATTTTTAGAGATATCTATCTTTGAAAAGCGAATATTCTAATCCAGTATTAAAACACTTGGTGTTTCAAGACTGGCAGTGAAAGCATGAATTATGCATCATATCTTCCCTGTGCCAGATTAGGAAATAATGGTTTCCCTCTTATTTGAGTGGTTATAACTGGAGAACTAAATGAATGCAAAATTTAACTTTTAATTTTGTTTCAAAAATTCAGTATTTAGTTTTCGAGGCTGAAGGAAGTATATAGGGGAATTTCTCCCCATTTACTACTCCATATTGAAACAGTTGTGACTACAGGATTTCCTGAGCCTTTCAACTACAGGTCAGATTTTTTCTTCCATGAATTTGTCCAGCCTATCTTTATGCATTTATAGTTTTGATATTCAGAATATATTGTATTAAGAAATGCTGCAATTTAACATTTGCAATATGCAAATTTACCTCTTATTTTTTAAAAATTCTTTGAGTAATAATACAACTTGATATTCCCTCAAATAAAATAATAAAATGAGATTTTGGGGAAAGAAAAGCAGTCACAGAAACATTAAAAGGCATGTATTTTATTTAGGTGCCATTAGAAGAGAATTGTCACTGAGACAGCTTTTGTCAAAGCAGTGTCCAACTTTTAAATATTGTATAGTGAGCTGCCTGGATAATAGATTGAAGACTGCTTTGAGCATATTATAGTGAGAGTATTTCCTGTATACATGACATGCCTCATAACCATTCCTCAATCTCTGCTTTTTCTCCTCTTGAGAAAATTAAATAAAAAGGTTCTTTTAAAATAATTTATCTCTGTATTGTGAGAGAAATGTGGTCAGATGTGACTGTCAAAAATTCCATAGAGAACCATTACTTTATGGTAATCTTCATCAGGCCTTCAACTCCTCACACATTTAAAAACTTTTAAATACTTGCATTTAAATATCCTTTAGCCTTCATTTCCTCTTCTGAAAGATGTGTTCCTACCACCTTGTAATTAGACTTTTTTTTAATGAAAAATTAAATCAGGATACTTTTTATTTTAAATGGAATAGTGAAAATAGCCATCAAATATTTCTGCTTTGTACCTACTTACTTCAACTATTATTTTGTACCATACTGCAGCAATATGTCATTACTTACAGTGGGTCTTTTTTGATTTTCAAAGCATGATAAAGAGTCTGATATAATAATTTTTTTTTTAAAATGCAAAAAATTGCAGAGAGAATGTAGGTCACATGTCACAACAGCCGCTTGCTTCCATGTCCTTGTTTACACCTGAATCTGCAAAGGAGGAAAAACATACTATCTGCTCTGAAAACACCAGTTTAAAAACTGAAATGAGAACAGACAGAAACCAATGTTTTTCAACTTTTCTGTAATTATTGTAACTCATGGACATGGCACTAATAGCAACAACATTTATTGGTAGGCTCAATATCTGCAACAGCTGTGCATGGAGCAGTGGATGTCACATGCCTGCCGTGTCTCTGTGTCTCTGAAAATTGTGGCCCATACGTATTCTTTTAACTAAGGAATCAATACAACTGTCCTGACTGTATTACTAGTTTTACAGAAAAAAAATGGGGGGATGCCTTCAACCTATAAATTGATAAAAATTTCATGACCTGCTTTTTGAGGCTTTCTTAATATTCCTACAGATCCACTTCCTCCTCAATCTACTTACTACCTTTTGACTGGTAGTCCTTATTTTGCTATGTGATCCTACCTGAAAATCCCATACTAAGGATGTACTTTGGATTTATTGTATGTGGATGGCAGCCATGTGGTGAAACTCTTACCAAAAATCAGTAAAAATAAAACTCCATAACACCAATGTAGCATTACAAAGCAGGTTTCTTTATTTGGCCGGATGCACGAGGGAGTATCTCCCCTGAAAGTCGTGCATACTGATCTTAGAAAAAGCTCCTGTTTATAGACAATATTTGACATATGTATGCATTGATTTTCCTGGAATAAACATGTGTATAATGAACATTTTCTCCAAATCATTAACATGTGTTTTCTGCCCTCTGCTCATGTTCTTCTGTCCCGGGCATCTCTCTGGTGGTCACCAAGTCACACCCTGACCGCCTGGTGAACTGGTAAAAGTTGGCACAACTGAGCTAGTTGCTTTCCTGTTCTCCTTCCTACAGAATAAGCATTCTGTGGTTCCACAGGCCAGTGGCTTTTAAAGAATAAGCATTGCGTTAGCTCACCAGGTGCAAACGATTTTTCATCAAAAAAACTCTTCTAAGACAGGCAAGTGATTATCTCAGATGAGGCTGAAATGAGACTATATTCAATATAAATGAATCACAGTCTTGCAAAATGAGTTGCTGTTCAATAGGTAATGTAATGTCGTTTCAGTAATGTTGCCCACTTTTAAAGCATAGTTCTGTATGTTAATATCCTTCAGAGGACAAAAATATTTCTTGTTATTCATCTGACACTGTCATCAGCCTTTGACTTCTAAGCAGTTCTGAAGAAAGGAAGGAGGAGCAAGCTAAGTAGCTTAACATTTTAAATATCATTTACCTTATGATAATAATGACATTTATTTCCAAAACAAAATTACTTAGCATACAGGGGCAAGGAGGATTACAGTTCTGCTGGGGTGTTAGCATAAATCCCAAAGTGTGATAACTAAATGCATTTATATTTCTAGTTCCTGTCTATACAAAGACTGCTGATGTCATGACACAGACAGCAGTAAAATAGCAAACCCTCTGGGCTAAGGAGCCAGGTTTAAATCTGGGATATTTCTCCTTGTAAAAAGTAATAGCTACCCAGTTAAGTGTGTTCCGCTCCAGGTAAGGACGGCAAATTCTTAAATGTCACTCAGGCAGTCAGTCACTAAGAGATCAAAGGTACCCAAAAAAGGTTTTAATTCCTATGCAGAGGAGCTTCAGTACTATTTTTTGCCTTAGAACATAGTGATAGTATGAAGAGCTGGGTACAAGATATCATTCCCCTCCCATTAAACTTTACATGACAGAGCTTATGTTTTCTTAGAGTTTTCAGTTCCCTCAAGGAAAAATTTTTCTCTAATGTTTTCTAATTTTTTCTTCACTGTGAATGCAAAGGGATCCTTATTGCTTTTCTAGAACCTATCTGATCCAAAAATATTACATGCACAAAAAGTTAGACTTAAAAGAAAAGTATTTAACTATAGAAAGATTTGGCATCTCTGAAAGAGCTCCCTGTACTTGTGATCAGAAAACACACAGTGTTCAGATAAAACAGGCTTCATCTTAAAAGGTCTGCTCCAAGTGCATAGTTTGAGTTTTAGTGAGTTCAAAGCCTGCTGGGCTAGCTTTCTGAATTATAGGCAGATTAAAAGTTTCATCACAGGCTGATGATTCTGCTTCCCTGCTTCCACAGAGTTCAGCAAATCAGCAGAAACTCCAGTCCAGCAGAGCCCCTGATCACTCAAAATGCAGTGTTCAGCTGCTCAGCATGACTCCTCTTGCTGCAGTGTTGCCACACTCCCTGATTTTTCAGGGTTGGAGTGCTACAGAATTAGATCCTTTCAGCATGATTAGCTCTTTCATCAGTCTTAGCAATGACACAGGACGTTTTGCTTAAAAATTTCTAGGTAATGGAAGAATGGATATTTATGTTTTGGTTGGTTTGTGACAGAAGTGTGGCCCATTTTTATTTTCTGCACAATACACCAATCCTAGCTTTAAAATAAGATATTTAAATCTAAGAAATTATCTACATAAAAGAGATTGATCAACATCATCAGTAAATTAAGGATTTTTAATGTCTTTTGTGATTCAGGAATGAGAAATTATATTGCTGCTGCTAGGACCTATGAAAGTTTTATTTCTTTGTATTTGGTTTTTTTCTGTTTATTGGAAAGAGAAAGTATGTTTTGAGAAAAATTTATAAAAGCAAAACTGCTTCTTTTTGGTTAAATATAGAATTGAAGATATAGGGGAGATAAATGGCTCCAAATAGTTTACAAATCTTTTAATTGGTAACCATTGGTGTGAATCAAAAGCTGCAGATTTTGCAAAAGGGTCAGACTGACGCTCAACGGAAACCTAACTTGGGATATCTGACGGGATGCTCCATTTCTCCCTGCTCTGCAGACAGCTCAGTTTCTCAACAACCAGACTTTAAATCACCAATGCTCAAAGCACAGCATTGAAAAGGAGCCATAATCAGCCCCACAGTTCAGAAGGTGCAGCTGTCAGATATTTGTGCCACTGGTAAAGGATGGGCACATGACAGGAGTACATTTTTAAACAGTCTTTACCTGTGGGGCCCCCTGGTTACAAGTCAGGATCCAGAGCATGAGGTTTGTACAATGGCTGTTCAGTAGCATAAAAGAGTATCTTTTCTTGTCAAGTGTAACTGTGACACCTGATGTGCTAATAGGAGCCCTACACCAGTGCACAGCTGTAGGGAAGGAAGGCAGGTTTAGAAAGAGGAGAGCCTAAATGCACAACACTTTTTTGACTGGTTTGCCATATATGGTCTCTTGGGAAACCTAAAACACAAGCCCGGAGTTAATCAAATGTATGCATAATGCTTCTCCTACTGTAGTGTTTATAAAGTTTTTGGCAGACCTGAAGCTGTTAGAGAATTGTGGGAAGGGCCCTAAGATGGAAAGATATGGTTCATTCGTTCATTACTTATGCAATCTGCGAACCCTGGGTTTTTGTGGGTTGAGCTAGATGCCATAAGTTATTAGGTCTTTTCTTTGATGTCATAATTATTTTCTTGGTAGGAAATGTAATAGTTCAGTAAAATTATTGCTGTGGATGGAAAGGACAAAATCGTTACATTCTAGTCTGCATCTCTTTAATGCTAGTAAGACAGTTTAAACTTGTAATGATTTTCAATTTGCTATTAAGTGTAATGGCAAAAATCATAATAAAAACTGATACCCCTTTCAAAGACGATCTGATAGGACTGGTTAGGTAAATGACTACAGACAAAAATGTGAAGGCATGCAAGTCTTACGCCAAGCCCTTAAATAGGCCCTGGCAACACAGCCAGAAACATGCACTGTCACCTATTCATGGACTCATTGAATCATAGAATGACTTGGGTTGGAAGGGACCCCAAAGCTCATCCAATTCCATGGACAAGGACACCTTTCATTACCCCAGGTTGCTCAGAGCACTATCCAGCCTGGTCTTGAATGCCTCCAGGGATGGAGCAGCCACAGCCTCTCTGGGCAAGATGTGCCACTGTCTCACCATGCTCACAGGAAAGAACTGCTTCCTAATGTCCAAGACCAACTTTCTCCTATAGCAAACAGAATTTAAAGCTCATTGAAGTAATTTTGTTCACTGAAGTATAATGACAAGCAAAACTGTAAGGACAGTTATTTAGAGATTTATGTTTTGATGGATGAAAACTCTTGCTATTTTTAATGCTTTGCTAAATAATGCTTGAGAAATTCATGACTAGGGAATTCACCAATAGGATTCTAGTTAAGTTTTCAGTTATCACACCATATTATAATGTTTAAGACCTACAAATTCACATTTTTAATACTGCCACAAATCTGGGTTAGCAATTTGAGAAAGAAATATAACTTGTCTTTTAAATATATGTCTTACAAAAATTAAAAATGCCTGCAAATGGGCAATCTAATCAACTCATATTTTTAAAAATCTGTAGAACATATTAAGATCTTTCTAGAAACAAGTGATTTGTGGGATGCGCCTAATCATATGTGCTAAGGCTTAAAAATTTAAATATGATATATATACTCAAGATTTTCAAATTCTTTGATGCTTGAGGAAAATACATCACAAACCCCTCAAAATCAGGTTACACTTACCTATACTACTATACTTTAATATATTTTTCAAAATGTGAATTGGGTAATTAAAGGGAAGCAAAAGTTCAAAGTGAATTTTCATTTTACCTAATTATGTAATGGAATGGTTGACAAACTTAACACAAGTACTGCCATCTCTAAATGGTACTTAGTATTAACAATCAAGCCACTTGGTTTCAGTCTCCTTTTCAATGATTGGTTTTCCTAGACCATTTTTGCTTCCCCCATGAAAATAACAGAGCAGGGCTTGGGGTATTTATTTTTCCATTGTAAAAGTAGCAAATTACTTTTTGGAATACATTTATTGTTTCCATAGCTCAAATCACCGGAGATCACATGCAAATATCCATTCCTTCTGTCCAAGTCAGTAACTGGTTCCACTGTTTTGTCAGCTGAAATAGGAACTAGTATTTTGATGTCAATTATTAAATATGTGTTCTATTCTGCCAAGATACCGGAGATTGGAAAACACCACTACTTTATCTGAGGTGACAGTCAAGGTATACTCATGGAAACTCTTCAATATTTAATGTCAGTTACGGCAGAAAGGAAGATGAGAACAAACACTGGACTTGACTGATGTAGTTAGAGGGATACCATTTGTCACTGGAATTCACAGGTCTAGCTTACCTCTTCAGTTAATCCTCATATAAAATTTCACAAGGAGTGTATTTCCCTGTTGCTAACTGGGAGAAGACACACATTGTGTCTACAAAAAGCCACGTTGATGAAGCAGATGGCTGCCCACCAGGCTCTCCCCACTTGCTTGGGATCCACGTGTCAGAGTTGCTCAGGAACTACTCATGTGCTCATCACATGAGTGTTTGGGAAGAGGTGACACAGGGCTGAGGGCAAGGCACTGTTTGAGTTCTGGGAAAAACAGTTCCACTGCAGCCTTCAAGTTACAACCACTGGTGGGGACATCCTCTGCTTAGGTCTTTTGTTATACACAGGAAAGGCAGGGATTAAGTTCAGTTTAGGCTGAATTCTTTCTGGAAAGATGATGTGCCTGAATTACATTGTTATTAAAAAGCTACAACTAAGTGGCACATGAATTTAAAGGAATAACCTAAGCATGTAACTGTAAATTAAAAAAAAAAAAACCCAAAACAAAGGCACAAAAGGAGACAGAGCGTGCTGCAGAGGCTGAAAAAAATGTGGAAATTTTTGTAAACTCATGTGTGGGGATTACAAAGAAATTTATAATTTGGCAATTGAACTAAGGGGAAAGGAAATAAAGGAGAAACAGAGAAGGGTGCAGCATCCATCTCTCTCTTTTGCTTCTTTCTTCGCAGAAAGGCAATTTGAGCTTATTTATGATTGTTGCCTGAACAAAACATAGCTTTAGCTAGGAGTCAAATAACTGGCAAGAAAATGGGAGAAGAACCTTGAAAGAATACCAAACGAGTTATGTGTATTCCAGTCAGCACTCTGAAAACCCCAGCAATTATTTCCAAGACCTCTTTAAAGAAAATGGAAGAGTGGAAGAAAGTCCACTGTGTTATTTATCTCTAAAAAAGGCATGTGGAAGGGACAACTTGAAGAGTTGCAGAGCAGTCCCACTTGAAGCTGATTCCTGGGAGGACACAGGAAAAAATTATATGTGACTGTTTCAAAGATTCGGATAATAAAGCAGTAAGACAGAGACAGCATGGATTTATCTAGAACAAATCATGCTAAATCAATTGAATTTCATTCCTGACAGAGGGACAGTCATAGTAGACTAAGTAAGAAACAGCTGTTATATCCATGGGCTTTTACAAATACTTTACTGCTACTGTCTTTCCCAGTTTGTAAAACAAATTAGTGAAACATGTTCTAAATTAAATTACTGGTACATTCATGTACCACTGGCTGAAAGGCTGCGCTCAGAAATCAGCAATTAATAAAGTGCTCTGAGAGAGAAAGAATTTCAGGCTAGGTTGACAGGTTACTGTCCTAAACCCTTTGTGTAACTCTATTTCCATTCATAGCTGAATATGTACTAGTGTAGTTTCCAGGTAACACCTTGATAGGAGAGTTTCCAGTCACTCTGAGAGGCAGTGAATTTAGACTTGAAACATGATTTGCACAGAAAAGTGAATGTCATTTTTTATTATTGACTTCAAAGATCAGACTGAAATCCACCAAAACTCTCTGCCAGCAATAGGGATCAGAAAACTCTGATTTAAATAAATTAACAACTATTATTGTCATTTGCAAGAATGCCTATTTTATAAGCAGAGACAATAAATTGCTTCCTGACACTGGGATGCATGTACACTCATCCTTTCCTTTCAAAATATAAAATAAAGGCAATATGGATGTAGATGAGATTTTACTCTGTTTCAGAGAAGGACCAAGTTAGAAGGCTGTAAGTTGCATGCAGCTGTGTTTTTTTAGTATTTCCCATGGCTGTTATCACCTATAATGCTGTAAGTGAAAGCATAAGCAGAAAATCAGATAAAAAGGGTAAGTTTAAAAGCCCATCTAGAAGACCTAGCTCATACTGAGACTGTTCTCTTAGTGCTGATGTTGATCCCTTTGTTTTTATCTCACCTTTTATGTTTTTATTTTGCCTCAAAACAAAACCAGCAAAATTCATCCAAATCTTCCATGTAGCATCCAGCATTCATTAAAAGAATACTATAAAAAAATTCCATGGTGTTCTCTGCCAAGAATTTATTTTCTGGGGTATCAAAAGAACCCACAATGTAATGCATGAAGTTTTTTTCATATGGAAGTTAACACATCCGGCACTTCTGTCTTCAGCACTTTACACGTCTGATGCATTTACTTTAAATCCAAAAGTAAAAGACAATGGGTAAGATAGATGGGATTTTTTGACAAGAACAAGCCCAGTCAAAAGCTCAAAGGTTAGTAATACTCGTTCAAAATCACTCTGTTTCAATATATGAACTCAATGGGATATGGAGAAAACTGTTGGATAATGGTTCAAGCAACCTAAGAAACAAATGGTTTCATTGCTTTTCTACCAGGAGGAAATAAATGGAAAAGAATGGCAGCCCTGTATAGAGGAAAATCACAGTCGTCACAAGGTGGTTTCATAAGGAGCAGAGTCAGGACCACGTAGTCTTGATTTGCTGCTGTTAACATATCCAAGGATTTTGTAACATTTGATTTGCTTTTCCCAATGAGAGTTTTATGGTCAGTCAAATATTTTTTTTTTTCTAGGCTACTACAGCTTTTGGAGAAATATGCATAGGACTTGCAGGTAGTCCAGAAATATGACAGAAATATAAAAGATCTGATATTCAGTTCTATGGATTTTTTGGGGGGTTTTTTGGTGGGTTTTGTTTTGGTTTTTGATTCTTGTTCTTTCCTTTCTAGGTTTCTTTTTCAGTTTTTGTGTTGTACTGTTGGCATATTAGCATGCCTTTAAACTCACATCTTGCCTTCTCAGTGTACTGCTTTGATGGCGCATTTTGTTTTTCCAGTCTTCTCATCTTTTCTTTTCCTTTGACCCATTTTTATTTAAATATAAAGTATTTTATAACTTTATGACTGAGTCAGAAGACAGCATTCAAAGGAATATAAAAACCGACTAAACTATCCTATCTACATGGAAGTGTGTCATGGGGACACAGGTCCCAAATATTCTGAGAAAGGAGACTTAGAGCATTTATTTACTGCTTATAGTCCCAAGACTCACACTCCATGTGAGCAGACCTGAGAATTGTAGTAGCCCTGGGAGGACTGAGCAGGACAGCTGTGCAATCAACAGAAAGAAAACTAAAGCCAGTTCTGCACGAAGATCCTTTTTTTTTGTGTGTGTCTACCCTGTCATGTATTCCAAAGAGCAAGCACTCCTCTCTGGAGCCAGACATCACAGAATTTCCTCATGTGACTGACATAAAAGAAAATCTCAGTTTATTTGTGTCTCTTAACAAGGCTGGTTTGTCTGGGTGGAAGAAGGAGCTACACAGCTTGAGTCAGGCACTGAGGCAAAGAGCTGCCAGGCATGGTCTGGGTGGACCCACACCAGCACAGAGCAGAATCACACTCCTGCAGAAACACAGGAATCTAGATCAGAGCAGGCCTCTCGAGTCAAACTTTTTTTTCCAGCTCTTCCGTTCCTCACTCTCTGCCCCAAAAATGTCATTCAAAATAAAATAAAAAAGCTGTTGCCAGGCAACGTCTCACCATATCTTGAAGTCAATTTTTTATGTGCGATGCTAGATGCTGAAGTCTGTATGGATGTATTAGGCACAAGATAATTATTGAATTGCTAACGAGAAAAGAATAATCACACCTTTCTTAATTATATATGCACAAGATAGAGATCAAGCTCGTTAATTATTAACTACCTTTCCAATCAGCTTTTTCATTAATCTTCATACAATGTGAGTTTAAAGTGTTACAAATCCCTCTAAATTTATGGGGCCTGATGGGATTAATCTAAGGATACTCAAAAAGCTGGCTGATGTTATTGTGAGGCCTCTTGATTTTTGAATGGTCTTGGTAATCTTGAGATTTGAAAATTCCCAATTCTCTGTTGCCTAGAAGCTGGAAAACAATGTCCCAGTTTTCAGCAAGGGCAAGAAGGATGACCTGGAGATTACAGGCCTGTCAGTCTCACTTTGGTGACTGGTAAAATTATGGAGAATATTATTCTGAGAGGTAGTGAAAAACACCTATAGGACAACGTAACCATTGGTCACAGCCAGCACAGCTTTCTGAGGGGAAAGTATTGCTTGTCAAATATAATTCCTTTTGTGACAAGGTAAACCACCTAGATGATATGCCAACAGATGTAGTATTCTGGATTTCAGTAAAGTTCAGGATCATCTTTCTCATAGGATCCTTCTGGACAAAATGTCCAGGCCACAACTGGGTAAACACATCATGCGATGAGTGGGCAACTGGCTCACCAGTCAGGCACAAAGGGTTACATACAGTGACTGGGGTGACATTAAACTGGTGACTTGTCACTTGCAGGGTTCTGCAGGGCTCCATCCTTGGCCCTGTGCTCTTCACCATCCTCATAAACAATCTGCAGGCAGGACTGGAAGGGAGAATCAGCAAATCTGCAGATGAGACAAGACAGGGAAGAGCTGTTGACTCCCTCAAAGGTAGGGAGGCCCTGCAGAGACCTCGATGAATCAAAGGGCTGGGCAATCACCAACTGTGTGCAGTTCAACAAGGAAAAATGCTGGACTCTGCACCTGGGATGGGGCAACCCTGGATGGATGGAAAGATTGGGGAATGAGAGGCTGGAGAGCAGCAACATGGAAAGGGACCTGGAGATCCTGGTCTGTGGCAAGCTGAAGATGAGGCAACAGTGCCCTGGCAGCCAGGAGGGACATCCCTGTCTTGGGGGCATCAGGGACAGCGTCACCAGCTGGGCAAGGAAGGGCATTGTCCCACTCTGCTCTGGGCTGGGGTGGCCTCACCTCAAGAGTCTTTGGTGCAGTTTGGGGCACTACAGTGTAAGAAAGACATTCAACTATTAGAGGATGTCCAAAGGAGGTCATGAAGATGGTGAAGGGTCTTGAGGGGAAGCCTTGTGAGAAGTGGCTGAAGGCACTTGGTCTGTTCAGCCTGGAGAAAAGGAGACTTGAGGGGAGACCTCACTGGGGTCTGAAACCTCCATGTGAGGGGAAGAGGAGGGGCAAACACTGATCTTTTCTTTGTCATGACCAGTGAAAGGACCCGAAGGAATGCCTGGAAGTTGTGTTGGGGAGATTTATGTTGGATATCCAAATAATGTTTTTCACCCAGGAGGTGTTTGGGCACTGGAACAGGCTCCCCAGGGAAGTGGTCACTGCCCCTGAAGTGTTCAAGAAGTGTTTAGACAATGCTCTGGGGCCCATGGTGTGGTTCTTGGGACTGTCCAGTGCAGGACCAGAAGAGGGACTTGACGATGCTGGGTCTCTTCAAACTCTGGATATTCTATGATTCTATAAATGAAATAAACTGTGCACCAGTCCTCAGGTCAAAGAAGGTCTACCCACCATTCTGGTCAACTGGTGACAATAGATTTAAAAAAAGGCCAAGAAGGATTTTTTACCTTAGTCTCCACTGGCAATTTCTACTCCCACACCTCTCAAGTGGATGGACAGAAGGATGAGGTATGGGGGAGCCTGAATGTATTTAACTGTATGAGACCCAATAGGATTCATCCCAGAGTCCCAAGAGAAATGAATGATGTAGCTGTCATGCCACTCTCCATGATATTTGAAAAGTCATGGCAATCAAATGGAAACCCAGTGACTGAAAAGGGAAAACATTGTACCCAACTTGGAATGGGTAGAAAAGAGGACCCTGGGAATTCTGAACTGTCAGCCTCTGTGCCTGGGAAGCTCATGGACAGATTGTCCTAATAACTCTGCTAAGGCTCACAGAGGATGGGGAGGTGATTCCAGACACCCAGCACAGCTGTGCTAAGGGCAAGCCCTACCTGACCAACCTGACCAACCTTGTGGTCTTCTGTGATGGAATGGCTCCATCACTGGACAAGGAAGGGTTATAGATGTCACTTATCTGAAATTAAATAAAGCCTTTGACACAGTTCCCCAAACCTCCTTCTCTCCAAACTGGAGAAAGATAGACTGGATGGACTCTTCAATGGATAAGGAATTGGTTGGATGGTCACATCCAAGCATTGTGGTCAACAGCTCAGAGCGCTGATGGACATCAGTGACAAGTGGTGCCTTTCAGGGGTCTGTGCTGGGACCAGCTCTGCTTAATATCTTCATTAATGATACAGAAAAAAGGGCTGAGTGCACCTTCAGCAAATCTGCAGATGACACCAAGCTGAGTGGTGCAGCTGACGCTCCTGAGGGACAGATGCCATCCAGAGGGACCTGGACAAGCTCGAGCAGTGGCCCATGGGAATCCCATGAGGTTTAACAAGGCCAAGCTCAGGTGCTGCCCCTGGGTCAGGGCAATCCCTGGTGCCAGCCCAGGCTGGGCATGAACAGATCGAGAGCAGCCCTGCCCAGAAGGGCCTGGGGGTGCTGTGGGTGAGAGCTGGACATGAGCCAGCCATGGGCAGTGCCAGCCCAGAGAGCCAAGCGTGTCCTGGGCTGCACCCAGAGCCCCTGGGCAGCAGGGCAGGGAGGGGATTCTGCCCCTCTGCCCCGCTCTGCTGAGGCCCCACCTGCAGAGCTGCCTCCAGCCCCGGGGTCCCGGCACAGGAAGGACATGGAGCTGCTGGAGAGAGGCCAGAGGAGGCACCAAGGTGATCAGGGGGATGGAGCACCTCTGCTGTGAGGGAAGGCTGAGAGAATGGGGATTGTTCAGCCTGGAGAAGAGAAGGTTCTTAGGGTTACCTAACTGTGGCCTTCCAGTACCTGAGGGGACTCCACAAGAAAGATGCAGAGGGACTTCTTACAAGAGCTTGGAGTTACAGGACAAGGAGAAATGTCTTCAAACATCTCTTGAGAGAGAGTAGGTTTAGATTGGATATTAGGAAGAAATTATTTTCTGTGAGGGTGATCAGGACCAGGATGCCCACAGCAGTTGTGGATGCCCCATCCCTGGAAGTGTTCAAGGCCAGATTGGATGGGGCTTTAAGCAATCTGCATAGTGAAATATGTGCATGAGTGAAATATATGTCCTTCTGTGGCAGAGGGTTTCCATCAGGAAACCAGATGAGCTTTAAGGTCCCTTTCAACCCAACCATTCCTATGATTCTGTTAGATCAGGTAACCATTCTCCTGAATAATTCAAAAAGGAGAACAATAATTGAGATTCTTCACTGCAACATTCAGTCCTCTTACTGCCTAACCATTAATTCATCAGTACTTAAACAAGTATAAAATATTTTCCTTGAAATGCATATTTTAAATCAAATAGTTACTGCATTACTCTGTTTTTATTTCTCAATCAAAATTTTGCATTTTAGCTCAGTAGTCTGTTGTAACAAAGCTCCCTGCTTTCAGATGGAAATAGCAATTAAACCAGGTACTTTTATTTTAATCTTAATAATGAGAAGAGGAAAGAAATAAGAATAGGAAAGTCTAGTTGTCACCTAGGGAGAAGGAGTCTTCTTTATTTAATTTCTTTTTTCCTAATTAAATAATGTAATAATGAATGAGTGAAACAGGTATATGGTGGAGATGGCCCTATCATCAGCACAATGTCACTACAAAATGATTGCTTTCCTTCAGTTTTAATTGCAAAATTGTAATGAGAACAGGAAGCATTTATTAGAAACCATACTAAATTAATCAGATTTGAAACAGCATGTTTGCAGGTTGTCTTTCATTTTGCATTTAATTTTTTTTTGGAAAGTGAAAACTGATAATGAATATTATGCAAAATGAGTCATTCAAGCAATTCTTCAAATTAAAGGTACAATATAGATGGACTGTTATTATGAAAATGCCCCAGTGATTAGATGCATGGATATTCCATTCTATTATTATTGCTATTTTGGAAGCAGAAACGGGAGAAAAAATCACATCAGAAATATTACTGCATTGTCATAAACACCTGTTGTTGTTACAGGTAGTTTGTTGGCTACACCAGAAGAGAGTTCTGCTGCTGAGCGCCACACCTTTCATTCTGGCCCCTACACTAATTAGACCTCCATAAGTTGATTTAATTCACTGGTGTGTCAGAAACTACCAGAGCAAATGGAAGGTGGTTGGTTGTTTCATCTTTTGGTGTTGCTGTGTTGCATCAGAAGGGTCTGGTAAGTGCTAGAGGAGCTAAAAGGGCATGGGTAAGACCATTTGACAGGTGGGCAGAAAAGAAAGGGAGATGGGTGTTGGAGGAAATTTCACCTGAAGGTGACATCAGAACATCTACAAAATGAGAAAAGAAAACCAACAAAGAAAATCCCAAACAACCAAGCAACCAAGTAAAAAACCCAAACGAAACCAAATGAAACCAAATGAAACCAAACCAAATGAAACCAAACCAAACCAAACCAAACCAAATCCCTCCAAAAACCACAGAGATGTTTTGACTTCCCTTGTGCTCTGGGGGGTTACAAATATTCCTACTTCCTGCACAGCTCCTTTAGCAATTAGTCTGCTATACAAAAGGTGACTTTCCCTGCCTCTCCTCTGGCTCTGCACACAGCTGGTGCTGGGATTCAGGCATGCCAAGCCGCTCAGCCACGGCAGGGGACCTGGCTGTGGTGATACCCACGCACAGGGTGAAACCTGGCGCCACCTAGGGAACTGGATGATGAGGTGAGGCAGAGGTACTCAGTGTCCTATCCAAAAATCTGAAAAATTTAAATGCATATAGGGCTTGGAGTATTTTTTTTGGTCAAGAAAAATAAATTTAGACAGGATACTGAAGACACTGAACCATCTCCCAGTGCTTGAGGGAGCATTATGAATGCCTTCTTATAAAATGGATCACAATGCATTCAACAAGAAGATTATTAAGCAGTACTGTTTAAGTCATAACTAAGTTATAAAGTTGAATTTGTGCTCTTCAGCTCATTTCTCATCTCAGTAACTCCTGTAGTCAATCAAATGTGAAGCACTGTAACATTTATGCATTTTTGTGTTTTATACATTGTGTTTAATCGTTTAGGGAAAGGAAAAACAAAACAAATATATGTTGCATGCTAAATTTGCAATTACATTTAGTTAGAATTAGGGAACATTCATCACTTTAAAATCCCTGTTACCATGTATTGTCAGCAGTTGGAATGACACCGTGTTCCAGCGTGGCCAGTAACATGATCTTAAAGCAAGTAACTTTATCTCCAGCAAGTATTATGAAACTTAAAAATAGCTTAAGCAGCTGCTTCTATTGCACATCCACGTAGAAATATTTGTAATAGTTCCTTTTGTTGACTGTCTCCCTCCACATCTTCTCCAGCTGGTACAGAAGACAAGTTCATATTTTAAATGCTGTATATTTGCAAGTTGTTTTACCCACCTTTAATCTTGGTCCATTTTCTGATTTGACCTTCCGTTCTCTTGATATCCAATGAACTGGAGAGTGCGCACGCGCACGCACGCGCGCACACACACACACACACACACACACTCTCTCTTTGCACACTTTCTAAATGATTTCCTTCATCTGCAGAACATTCAGCATCTAAATGTCAGAGGAGATGCAGTAGGAGCTAGCTTTAGCTGGCACTAATAATGAATTTCTTCCTCTTTCTGCAATTGATACAAGGACACAAGCCTTTTTTCCTGATTTTGGGTAACAGTGGTGAAGTAGGCATGTAGAAAGATTTGAAAACTACATAATGAACTGCTTCAGCTCTGAAGATCAGTACCCCTAAAATCCATGTCTAAGACATCAAACTCTCAGATATCTTCATCTGCTTTGCTCTGCTCACCCAACCTATTTCTCCCAAGGCTGATTAAAGCTGTAAAAAGTGTGAGGTACATGGATGACTAACAGAGGTCTGATGAGAATCTGCACCACATTATTTTTGTGAAGAGGACTATATTCATATGCCCTCAATCCCACCAAATGGCAGGACATAGTGGCCAGCTGCCCTCCAAACTAGTAAAAAAGATTCAAAGGAAAACAATGGACAGATGAAACACAAGTAAAATTTTGACCCACAATATGATGTTAGTAATTGAAAGATCATGGTTGAATAATATTTTGCTTCAAGTATTGTGGGGGTGAGTATCTGGATCAAAACAGATCCTATAAGCATTTGGTGTGGATATTTCAATGTCTTGAATAAACTACACTGTTTTTCCCCCCTCAGGTTAACCTCTGGAGTTTAGCACTTTCCTGGGTGTTGGTTTACCAGCCAGATGTGTTGTGGTGCTCTTATTTTATTTGATGCAATTCTTGGAAACTCCTCCACAGAAGTTCCACTTCGAAAATGCAGATGTGTGAATGAAAGCAAACACATTTGTGTGTGCTTAATAGTTTTCTCTAATCTTCTAAGAACCAGCCTAGAAAGATACAGGGAGGAATTAAAAAATGTTCTATACATCTGTTTGCTTTTTATGTGTGTAAAACTGTCTAAACACTCCATTCAAAGATTTTATTTTAAGCAATGGGATTTGTCGAAGAAGGGTTAGCAGCCAAAAGGATAGAACAAAGTCTCTTCAGGTGGACTGGCTGTGGAAAACACAATACTGAAAAGCTGGCTCAGCCAGGCATAGCTTCACAGATGAGATGCACACACACATCTGCTGCTGGATTTATTGGTGATTCAGTACAGCATATTGCACTGGACATATGGGATGCTATAAACCAGGATGTGATAGTCTTACCATAAGCTCAGAAGCTCCAGATGTTAGTGACACAAGCAAGAGAAGCTCAGCAGAAGAAGAATACTTTCAGGAGCTGCCCTGTCTTTTCTCTTGCAACCTTGCAGTGGCAGAGACTGATGCAGTCTCTTCAGGAACTCTCCCCTGCACTCTGCCACAGAATTCTTCATGCTGAGAAGGAACCATCCTTCCTCTCACACTAAAAGGACAGAGATATCCTCTCCTGTGCCTTTCTAGTTGTTCCCTTTGCCTCTGGGATCTGGGAGGTGATCTGGGATCCCTGGGGTATCTTGGCAGTGCAGTATACCCCCACAAAACCAGCATTTTCCAGGATGGAAGAGTATGTCAGTGTTTTTCTGGTGAAACTGGTGTTTTGGTGTTTTTTGATGTTACACACTGTGCTAAAAAAAATATTTAGAATTAAATAAATAGACAACCATAAATAATGAAATTGAATATTTAGGAGGGCCCTCCACTTGTCAGCAAGGCATATTGCATATTTCCCCTTTAAGGAATGAAAATGCTGTTTCCATTCTGCCCCTGCCTATTTCTTGTTAAAAGTGCTTTAGCTTCTTCCCTCTTATCATTCAATTTAATTCACCATCTGTTCATGTGGGACTTAGTATTTTCAGCTGAGATTTCAAAAAGAAGACCACATTAATCAAACATTAGTAATTTTGAAGCAAGTAGGATCTAGAAGAAACAGATGTATATAAATCACGACACCTAATTACAGATCATATTTTTCTTTAACTCAGCCTGTAGGAATTCATGTGCTTCACAGGTTGCTACATTATCCAGAGGTTTAAGGACTCAGGATGCAGAGGCAGGAGAATTAGATTTTCTTGGTGACATTAAGAGGACTCAGGGGTAACTCCTGCTTTCAGCTAACAAGCTGAAACCAAAATTAGTGCTGTGTCAGCATGCTCACAACAAATCAAAGTAAGGTTAATAAATACACCCAGGGAATACAAAAAAAAGGTCAGAGAAGACATCACTGGAGGTCAAGCTGTCAAGAAAAAATTGGCTATTTTTGAAAGGGTTGAGACAATAGAGACAATCATTGTTGAAAATGGCATTTTGAGATAAAATAGGTCAGAAGAGGTAAAGAGTGAGAAATAGTAAACCAGCTAAAAGGGAGAGATGATTTCCTCATGACCAATTATTTTTCCACTCCAATTAACACAAATATAGTTTTTCTGACCTCTATTTTTTGCTAGTCACCAATCAGTTCAGAACCTTTCTCTATAAACTGTCCAGCTTTTTAATTGTCATTTAAAAACTAAATTTTCTCAAAATTTCTGATTGAAAAATCTGGAATAGTTTAATGATCATCTGATATGCATTTTACAGTTAAGTTACAGAAAGGTGTTGTTTAAATATATATAGTTCAAGAGACTATTACAGTCATTTATAAAATACATAACTTATGAAAACTATTTAGATTACTTCTGTAGGAAAGTCCAGCTGTTTTCAAAGTTACATTAGCCTGGGATAGTGAAGAGCAGTTGAGCTACTGGTATAGTAGCTGATTTAAAATTTTTATTGTACAGTTTTTCCTGTAGCAGCTTTCTATAACCAGTTTCCTAATGTTTATCTTGTTTTCATTGGAATTTAATAATTGCTTTTGCCTGCATATTCTCTTTAAATAAGATGTTCCCCCTTGCTTGGGACACTTTGAACTTTTCCTCCTGAAGGTGTTGTCTCTGATATTGCAGCTAGATGGGTGTTCACATTGCAGAGCAGAAATCACCTCTCCAAAGGACTTCTCCAAGGACCACAAAACTACCAAAACCAAAAGGTCCTGGCCAACCACCATAGTTATGTGGTATATTCAAGATCTTTCCTTTAACATTTTAAGAGCCCCATTATATATGAGGATTGTGGTGTTGAAAAATTGCCATGTTATATGCAAGTGTTTTTGCTGTGTAGCAAGAGGACGTAGAAAGAAAATCCCAACTGCAGTCCAAGCTGCCTGTATTTACACAGGAAAATATTTGAAATTTCTTGAAAAAATGTAGTTTCACTTAGCTTTACATCTGGCAGACCCAGCCATGTGAGGAGCTGCTTTCCCTGTTCACCACATCCCAACTGCTCCTCATGCCCTGAAACTTCTCTCATTCCTTTTGAATTTTGCTGCTACCTCCATTAAGCTCTGTATGAGTTTATGTGGCATTCTCAGCTCCCACTGCATCAGGTGCAGAGGTCAAGAGAGAAAAAAGTTGTTTAGATAGTGGTGTTTCTATATTTACTCACTATATCTCTTTAAGTATAAACCTTAAAAATTGTGAGTTTTCTTTTGCTTGTTAAAAACTGACATCTGGGATCTCACTCTGATTTTATGTGTAGCACAGTTCAGCTAATTTCAATGGATTTGCCCCAGACTTATGTTGCTCTAGGAAAAGGGTTGGTTTTAATGTCTGTCATCAGGACTGACTTTAGGAATTCCATCCACTGTAAATACAGTTCTAGGAAACCAATTCAGTGAGTCAGACTTGTTCATGGGTTGTTCCAGTCTCCTGGCATTTAGGCACTAGATGCTGTTTGAGAGTTCATTACAGATAATAAACCATTTAGTTTCTAGGACTTAATTGGAGCTCATGACTCACTGGATGTGTTGTCTGCCCAAAAATTTGCCTTTTATAAATTTCTACTATCAGAAAATCATAGCTATTTCTCATCCATGCCAAGCGACATCTGCAAACTGTGTGTTTTTAGAACAAATTGGAAGCTGTATCGTCAACCCAGGATCTTCAAGGATGCCTTTTGGTGCCACATTTAAATTTTTGCATTGGTTAATGCAGGAAAAAGTGTAAAAGATATACCATAGTTTTTCCCTGTCTTGGACCTTTGGATTTCTCAGTAAAAGCTGGGCTGTGTAGAAACCTCAGTCATGCAGAGGTCTCCTCTGGGTTGAGACTGTTTGCAACATGAGGCAATGTAATGTGACATATTCATCTTGATGGGAGTTGTTAAGTATGAAGAGAGATGTGCAGTAATTTTGTGTCTTCAGAGGCAAAGAATAGGCTGTGTGCAATGGCAAAAAAAATGGAATTCATTCTGATGTGGTCAGAAACACCCTTAGAACAGCATGTAAGCTGTGAATCCCAGAGACCACTTATGCATTTCACACTCACTAAGGAGTTAATTTATTTTAAAAAGCTACTGTCACTAGTTGCAATGTAACAGTGTCGCTCTCTCAGGCTTGTGATCAGCAAATGTATTTTTCTGATCATATAATATTGGTAACTCTTGGTGCTGGAGCCAGAAAAAAGGAGGACTTTTTCTGAAACTTCCCAGAATGCAATTAGTTTTATTTGTCTGGTTTACTCATATAATTTTATTTGACCCCAACGTAATTTGCAGAGTTAATAAAAAGCTCATTTTCATAACTTGCTCTGCATGAAAATACAGCATTCCACTATTGCATCTGAGAATAACCACATGCAGTTTTAAATTGTAAGTGCAGCAACAGATGAATCCTTAAATTTTTTGCTATCTCTACATGTTATATTTATATGTAAAATTGTGTCATATATACTCCCCAGCTTTCTAGACAAAGGAAATAAAGAAAATGAAGTAGGGAAGTAAATTGAGGCAAGGTAAAGAGGAAGGTTACAAGAAAAACTGAGTGGCAAAGAAAGCACAGCTGTTGTCTAATGGATTTGAATTTTCTTTACTGCAGACATTGCACCAGGGCATAAGACTGAAGGCTTCATTATAGAGCCCCTTTCCTTAAAAAGTTGTGAATAGATTTCCACCACAGCTAAAGGGTGTTGCACTGGACAATTCCCATTGACCTCTTGAGGGATGCAAGCCTTGCAGCAGAAAAAAAAATACATATTTTCTTACTGTATGGAATTTTAAATATTTCATCTTGTTGTTATTTACCATATCCTTCATATGTTCTCATTCTTGTAATAGCTGAAATTGTCCATTAATTGTGTGAGAGGAAGCAATGTCTAAATGTTGGCCCCAGCCATAAATTTTTCACATTTTCTCTCTGCTTTACACTGAGGAGACCTTCCTGCCCTCTTTATGCTGTATTATGCAGTGTAATGCAAATTAGTGAGTTCCTACAGCATCACTGGATTAATTCTTCCTGGAGGAAAAAAAACCCAACTGGCATGAAATACTAAAAACAGTTTCATTGCAAGTTGACACTTTGTGAATTACTTCAATTTTTTTTTGTTTTATTGGCATGAACTGGTGCTTCATGGGGGAAAAAGTGAGCCTGTCAGTTTTGTTTGCATGCAAGTTATTGCTTCCCTTGCAAAAGTGATCTCATTCTCTGTGAAAAGCTGCTGTCAAGTCAAACAAAATGTTTTTCTGTGAACAGACAAGGTTTCTGGAACGGGAGGTTACCCCATTACTGTCAATGACAGCGAGGAGGAGTTGCAGCAGCAGCGTGGGGCTGCGGCACTGCCAGAGGTCTCCCATCAGACGGGAGGCTGAGCTGCCCCAGCAGGGCGTGAGGGCTCCCCGGCCGTGCTCCTGTGAGGTTGGTAGCCAATTACAGCACGAATCAAGGTGACATACGTGCTATGTGCTAGGGCTGCAAATAGGATTGTGCTGAAATTAGAGGTTTAATTAAAGGATTGTCTGCAGCTACATTATCTCGTGATGCGCATCAGTCTGGGTGTGATTGCAATGGAGTAATTAATCTATAAAATCATTGCATTCATCAAAGGGGGAAAATTAACAAGCAAGAGGGTGTATTCAAATATCTTTTATGGATTTGTTACTTGAAGACACCTGAATTCATTTATCCCACAACTGTGTAAATGAAAGAAGGAAAAAGAACCCCAAGCTATTGAATAGCAACACCAGTAAAAAAGCTTTTAAATGAAAGGTTGTAGTAGATGAATCTTGCTGTAACTAGCAACTAGGTCACACTGAAAGAATTTTTCTACCAACAAAAGGGTTTTCCATTTGAGGTTAAACTGGCAAGAAAGCTCAGTAGGTCAGCAGAATATCCTGAGGGGGAATGCTGACCAGCCAAAATCTTAATAATCAACCTGATTTCCTAGAACTGTTTCCTAGAATAAATATCAAGGGCTACTGCTTGAGAAAATATGAAGGCTAGAGGTGGCCAGAAGGACGACTTCTAAGTATATTTTTAAGCAATTGGAAATACTATTTTATTGTCAGGGTTTAGTGGCAGAGGAACTTCATTCATCCAACGCTTAGATAAACAAGGAGGAAAACTTTCAGATGAAAATGAAGAAACTTTTTTCAAAAGCTGATTGTAAATAGTAATTTCTGTTCTGTGAGAATTCCAACATCTGAAAATTTAGTTTAATCTCAATGGAATGAAGTCCAGGTTTTTAACTTCCTACTAAGACCTCATTTTTATACAAATACTTAAAGAAACCCCAAACCAAAAAAAAACATAAAACCCCAAAACCACAGAACATTCTGTTTTGACAGAAACAAAACATTTCTTTCAGCTTTTGACTTTTTCTTTTCAGAGCAAAAACTGTATTTGGTGATGTTGATAAATTAGTATTTTCTGTGGAGAAATATGAATCATGGTAAACATTGACTTTTGAAGCAATTTACTGTCTAATAAACTATGTTTGCACAACCTATAAAATACACTTGGACAGCTGCTCTTCTGACTCTTTCAAGCAAAGGAGGAAAGACTGGGTCATGAGGAAGAAAACAAGGACCTGGCAGATGTTCAATATATCACCTTTTCTTCATGAAATTCCTTATCATAATTTCTTGTCATGATAGATTACACAAGGCACTCAGTTATTCCACTTAAAAAACTGCCATTACCATCAAGAACTGTTATTAAAGATATTTATCTGCATAATATTTCTACATTACTAGTTTATCTTTCCCTAATCATGACCTCTAAATCTTTCCGTTCCTCTACCTGCTCACGTTGCTTACAATTTGGAGTTTTTTGGTAAAGGAAAAAAATTAATTGAAACAAAAAAATTAAAACAATAGGATGAAACACATGAGTAAAAGTTGTGAGGAGATTAGAGTATGATATGATTCATGATCTGTAGCCTTTTAATATTGTTGATCAACATGTGCCAGAGATTACTGCTGTGAGCAGCATGAGAAGTAATAGATTAGTAAGAAGTGCGATGACCTTCTCTGCAGAGCTCTGTAATGTGATGTAGCCTCAAGACACATGTATTTCTGTAGAAAAATAAGCCTCCTCTTTACTTTTATCTTTTAATGGGAAAAGTTCTCTTTTTTCTTCCCGTTTTCCAATGGTATTGTAATTTGAACCTTTGCCTTTGACACTTTTCCCTTTATTTTCTTACCAAATTGGTGGCATACATTTCCTAATGCTAATTTTGCATCCAAAATTAGAGTCAGGCTTGCTACCACTGCAAAAATATGAAAACAAAAGCATTGGCTGAGTCAGGGAATTTACTGATGGTTATGAGGGCTGACCACAAGAGCTCTTCTCAGAGCTCCATCCTGGCTGGGTAACAGCATCTGGTGCCTGCACATTGCCTGTGCAAAATTAATTAGAAATCTCAGTCACAGTCACACCAGACTTCTGCTTTCTGCTTTTTACTTTAATAAATGGTGATCCTTAAAACTGGCAGTGTTGTGCCATTGACGGCTTAAGTCCACAAACACATAGAAGTGAAGGGCATGCTCCTTGTTGTTCCCAAGGATGTCCTTGTGCCAGAAATCACTTGTATCTTATTGATATCCTGAGGGCTGGTTCTGTGTCAGTTCTGGCTCTAGACCCAGCATATTTTAATGCATACTGCACAAAAATACAGGGCCATAGTCACAACTGGGTCAAAACAAAGACTATCCAGTAACCCATCTCAGACAGAAACTTAGGAAACTACAAAATATTACTGAAAGTATGTAGCATTGAAGTAAGGAGTATCTGGCAATCTGTGATTAAGGAACTTCCTGAACTAGAGGTTGAACTGTGTCTGTTGTGTTCAATAGGCACCCCTGAATTTGTCAGCTGTCAGTTTTTCTAATCCCACTCCCACTCTGACTACTCGATATTTGAGGATGATTAATTCCCCGGCTTAGCTGGGTGCTATGTCTCTTTTACTTGTTTTAAGATTGCTGCCTGATAACTTCATTATGTGCCGCCCATGCTTGAGCTAAGAGGAAAAGTAATCAACTGTCTACTCTTCAGCTTTCCCTTGCCTTCTCTTCCACTTTTCCAGACTACAGAGTCCAAATCTACTCGGATTAACCTGATACCAGAAACTTAAAATGGTTGTACACTTTTAATCATCACTGTTACTAGTTTATCTTTCCCTAAGATAAGATCTTTCACCTTCTGTTTTTCTACTACACACTTTCTGTGTACAAAATGAAGGACTGATGGAGTTAACAGAGGGGTATAATGGTATTTTTCAGTTTATCCTCTACTTATCTCTTGGTGTATATAATTATATTTTATAATTATTTTTTTCCCCCAGGAGACTGGCACTGAATCTCATGTAACATTTTATTACCCAGTCACTCACCTCTAGATGAGACTGTCCTGAAGTTTACTATAATTGCCAAAGTTCCTTGCCATTGTATTTAGCCTCCTTTTCAAATAATTTTTGGATTTATTTGGCAATATAATCATCCTTGATCAGTACTGGGGACCCTGCTAATAATTTGTTTTTCTTCTTTGTTTCTTCTTTTCCACTTACAATGAGGGTAACAATGAAACAAAATGCAGGAAAAAAAATTAATCTAATCTTTCTTATGTTTTTTGAACTATTTCTGCTTGAGCCACTCCTTTGTTATTGGGAAAAAGGAATCTAGCTCTCTACTGTTGTTGGTTTAGTGTTTTTAGAACATACTCCATGCATGTGGAGACAAAAATAGCTTCAAATATTTCCTCTCTGCTTATTATCTAGAATAAAAATAAGGAACAAGGAAGCAGGTAAAAAGGAGATGCCTGCAGCATGTTTACAATGAATGACATTGCAGCAATGCCACACACACTACAGCATGTCACACTTATTTATGGATTTGAAGCTATTTTCCATCTCAGAGGAGAATCAGCTCAGTAGAGGGAATTTGTTTTTCACTTCCTAAGTCAAATGCAAATGAATGCAATTCAGCCCAAAGATTTTTTTACAAAAATTTTTTATTTTCTCTCATTTTGAATGGAAGAGCACTATCATGACCACAGTGTACTTACAACAACACTGGCATTTACTGTACTGATTGTTTATGGAATATTAAGAGGTTTTTGGTAGAAAACTCAGGCATAGCAGAGAAAATTTCACATGGTAAGATCCCTCACAGCACATAAAAGGTAGAAACAGCAATCTTTCAAATTAATTTCTTAATGAAGTCGAAAAAGGTAGCCTAGTTAGACTGGTTGGCAATAACTGAGCTTTAGTTTATGCAAGTAAGGTGAAGGAAAACAGAAGTGAATTAGATTTTTCAAAAAAGCACAGTTTTCTGAATCTAGTGAGCCTATTAATAAAACGACGAAGGAAGAGACTTCTATAATGAAAATCACTTTGAATTTTCAAAATCCAGTGCAAGGTAATGCAACTCAACAGCATTTTACAAGAGAATGGAGAAATGAAAAGTAATGTCAGTTTGAGAAAATCAAGTGTTACATATTTAGAAAGGAAGTTGTGAAAAAGTTGAGCAGAGATGATGTAAATTGGTTTTGCCTGTGGACTTGAAACTTTCATTGCATGAATCTGACCAACAGGAAATATTTTGCTACTGCTCTTTCTAAGTTCATCACTATTTTTTCAAGACTGAGCTAGTAAAGGAAATGTCCTTTAGTGTGCCCCAATATCTTTAAAGCTGTTGAGAACTTGTAACTCTCTGTGAGTCAGCAGTGGGTTGCAGAGGCTCTTCGCTACACTAATCCTAATGCCTCGTCAATGCAACAACACCACTCATAATACAGCGTCTATAGGAATATTTTATCTGTGTCTAAATACAGCATTTTCTGAAAAGGTAGGGAGATGAGCTGACCAACTGGTCTAGAGAGGACTAGAGAATTTTTCTGGTTCTAAAAGTGCCAGGTAAGTAAAGTCAGGTAATGCGATCAGCTATTCCTTATATTCACATATGTTGAACATGACACATTTCCATCCTGTCAAATTCCAAAAGAGAATTAAGTTTCTAAGATCCCTGTTTTAACACCCACTTCAAATTGCACTCTTTCTTTTACAGCATAGGCTGTATCTCAATGGCATGCTTAATAAGGAACACCTGAGATAGGATTCAGAAATTGAGGTAAAGAAACTTCATGCAGCCTAATGTTCACATTCCTCCCAGCTGAGAAGTGGTTCTTGAACAGCAAAATTTTAAAAGGTATCTGCATTATTTGGGACCTGCACCCCTTTTATAGATAGATTTTTTAGATAGAACATATCTAACCATTTGGATTAGAATCATCAGAAGTTGTTTAGAAATTTAATCTATTGTAAAAATTGAGTAGGGGTAAAAATTTAAATGTTCCTTTTAAAAAGCTGCCTTTCTCAGCCTTAGCTTCTAGAAGAAACAAAACAAGACCTAAAGCAACAAGGAATAAAGCTGGTCTGAAATATTGTTTTGAAGTTCCAAACTCTGGCACTAAAGAAAGAAAATTTCTTAGAAAATTAGAAAATTGCATAGACAATCAGAAGCTTATTGAATCCACACTGAAATGAAGAGGGAAAGGACAGTGAGTATACTGGAGGGTGGGTATGGAAATCAAAATTATTTTAACAAATAAACTAATTAGGATGGCAGTCAGAATGAGCAAAGGCAAGGTAAGTAATTGTCATCACTAATAAACGAGGAAAGGTTTTGAGGCAGCAAACCTTCAGAAAGGAAATGGAAGATCACTAGACTACAAGATAAGCTTCAGTTAAAAAAACAAGAATCAGTGCTGTTGTGAGGGAAACAGTATTCAAAGCTGTGTGCAGGTGGGGAATAGTGAAAGGTGAAAAATATGGGCAGTCGGGCAGCTGTCCCTAGGGCAGCCTCCCCCCCAGATGTTATGGACACAGATGTGAATGTGCAGCACAAAGTTGCTGGCCACACGGCCTGGCAACCTGGAGAAGGATCTGTGCCCATGTGCAGCCTCCTCTAAGCTAAGCAATCTGCAAAACGTTCACCTTTTATTTGCTCAGCCACTTTGCAGTTCTCCAGTTCTTCATTTGCACATGGTATTGCCTTCACTTACCTCAGCTGCTCATTTACCTGGACTCAATTGGTGCTTTTTGTTTCCTGTATCCACTTTCCACGACCTTCCTCATATCTTTCAATTCTGCTTAGATGGCAAATACTCTTCTCACTAATGGGAGGGGGTTCAGCTACTAGTTATTCCTTTTTGCTGTTGCCCAGGGCAACAACAGGATACTTGGGATATAATAGAGCATTAATCTCTCTGCTCAACACAGCTCTGGATAGGCTCAGCCAAAGTCTGTCCCAGGCTTGGATATTGCCCTTAGGAAAGATGTAAGTAATTTAAAAGAGTCTGGAGAATTTAATATGATCAAATATGACCAGTAAGGAAAGACCAGAGGATCTTGCATTCTATGGCCCAAAGAGGACTCAAAGGGCACATGATAATAATCTGAAACTAAATAAAGGTTGGTGTACAACCAAACATATTGCTACCTGTGCAAAAGGGGGATGATAAAAGTTAATGGGCTTCAATTCAAGCAAGAGAAACTTTAGCTGCTTATGTTCTAATGGCAGCAGAAGTACTGGGAGAGGGACTGCCAAAAGAGACAGCAGCAGTCTTGGGCAGGTATTTCTTGCAAGATTACTAAGGATGAAATAATTTCTCAAGAGTCCTCCCAACTGTTTTTACTATGATTCTATAACTACTGTTTCTATTTCTCTCCTTATTCTACTTCCTTTTGAAATAGTAACATATATTCTACTACCTTAAACTTTGAAAGATGATTTTTTAACAGCACATTTATGAAGATCCAAAGAAAAGTTTCTTTCTTGTGGTCACTGTGACACATTTTAAAAAGAGAGGCACTACCCTCAATGAGCCTTTCTTGTAGGAAAGGAATATGGTGATGTTTTATACATACATGACCATGAAAAAACCATAAACATATGTATGTGTGCTGTAGTTAAATCTTCTTTTAAGCAAAGAGAATGATGTTGGCCTGAAGCCACCTGGATCAAACAGAGGCAAGAATGACACCTGGTGAAAACTTCTTACAGAACTGCTTGGCTGGCACAGGGAGCAGCAACCTGAATAGGGAAGATGCTGAGATCAGGAGCAGGGGCACAGGAGCAGGACAAAGAGCAAATGGCAGTTTAGGGACACAAGTGGGATGAACACAGTGGAAAAAGCAGAGAAGAAGGCGTTAAACCTGAGGGATGGAGGGCAGAAAAATATGTGTGTTCAAGTCCATGTCCCTGCCTGGTGCTGCACAGTTCTACCTCAGACATCCAAGAGCTTTGACAGGTGCCAATGAGTTGTCATGGACCTCTCAGCAGAACAGTAGCTTGGATCCCAGAAGAGTCGCCACCTTGGTGAGGTGCTGCTCCTGGGCTGCAAAGTCCTGCATTGGTGCAGTTGGACCTGGAAGTGGTTCACACAGAGCCTGTGTACCAGGCTGGACAGCATGTACCCTGAATTTCACTATTACTTTACAGACAAAAATATCTGTGAAATTCAAAGGCAAAGTATCTTGTTCATTCCATAATCATATCCTTCGTCACCTTCTGCAAAAAGCAAAGCACCCTAATATAGAATCAGTTTCTCATCTTGGTCCAGGGACAGCAGTTTGTGCAGTGGACTAAGAGCTCAGACTGAACTCTCAGTATTACAAGCAGGATACCACTTACCTTGCAAGTGCTTCATGAATTTTATTGGTCTTGTGAGGAGTCTAGACACTGTTTCAAAAAACCTCATAGAACAGCCCATAATAATTCCTCTAAAGGAAGGAAGGACTTTAAAATTTGCAGAAACACCACCCTAAAGCCTATTACCTAAATTCTGACAGTAAGTTGAAAAAACAGCAGTTTATTGAATGTCGCCACCTCTATACAGTTGACTCAGGCATGGACACCAGACACAAGGCAGATGTAACTAAAGGCTGTCTCAGACTTGTGTCTCAGACACAAAATTTGCTTTATTCTGACATTTTCTTGGCAATCAAAGATTTACACCCTCAGTAGTGAAATAAACAGGGCCAGGAGACTTTTTCTCCTTTTTAATGCCTTTATTAAAAGTGATCAGCTCAGGATTGGGCGGCTCGGCAGGGCCGCAGTCCCCTCCATGTCTCCCAGGGGGACTCAGAGGAAGAGGGTATGCGCAGCTCTGTCCACTAGGGGCAGGGCTGGGGGATCCAGTCCTCGCGGGAGCCTTTAGAGTGTAGTTTCCCCCGTCAGATCTTGGTTCCGTTTGAGTCTCGCTTCCTCCCAGACCTGTCCCGGGGGCTCTACAGACAGGGTGAGGAACAATGAAGGCTTCCAGCATCTCTGCAGGCCCAGCACTCCGCTCCTCACATCCAGACATCACTCCAGTCTCTCAACTCTTATTTGGCTCGTTGTTTTTGGGGTTTTCTCCATGCGTTTGGAGTCGGGGTCCCACAAAGCATTCTGGTCTTGGAGTCACTTTGCATAACCCCCCGCCACCCTCTCAGGTGTCTTCACTATTCTGGGAAAGGTACAACTTAGCCTCGGGCAAGGCTCTGCTAATACAAAAGGATGGATTAGCCACAATGACCCGTGATTACAATAACAAAACACGCAGAACTTCGGCAGCTACAGTCATCTGGCTGCCTTTTTGTAACTTTTTCTCACAAAAAAAATATTAACCGAATTTTTGTTCATAACAAGTAGTACAGAGACAGGGCTAACGCGAGACATCCATCAAGGACCACCGGCCGCTGGGGGAAATAAAACTGCCTTACCTTTTGGCCTGTGCTGTAGGCCAGGAAAGCCAAATACTCCATGTCCAGCTGGTCAGTGGCAATACCTACCCAGGTCAAAGCACCCACAGCACCTTTCCTTGGCACTGGGGGAACTGCAAGCCTGGCCTGACAAACAGGCAAAACCCAGTCATATTCAGTATCAGGGCACAATAATACCTGGAACGTGTTGAGGCTGAGGAGAGCAAACTCTTTGGCCCTCACTACATCCAAGCTGCAGAAGCACCAGCCCGCAACTTCTGCCATGGCTCAGGGCTCATCTGTGCAGCTGCTTGTGCAGCCTTTCCCCCACCCCCACCAATTAACCGGGGATTTGACTGTTCCGGTTTGTTTGATCCCTGGTAAAAAGTCTTCTTAGAAGAGCCAGGGAATGTGGGAATGCAGAGAGAGAGAGAGAGTACTTAAAGGGGCAGCGGGAAAGGGTAGAGAAAGGGAAACTCTCAGAGCAAAGAGGAAAGCTGAATAGAGAGGTTAAGCTTGGAGGGGGCAAAGGAAGTGAGATAGAAAAACACAGCTATTGAGTTATGAAGTAAAAATTAATCTCATAAATACACATATTCAGCAGCCTCCTCTGATCAGTTAACTCATTAACACAGCCAGAGCAGGAACAGCTCTGGGCTTCTTTATGCCGTACAGCTTGAATGGTAACACCTCGGCCACTTGGATGCAGTGCACACTGCCCCTCAGAACCTGCTCTGTGGGTTGTGCCTGACACACTTAGCTGTAAATAGAGCAAGACTTAGTGAAGACCGAGGGGTTTCAGGGGTTATTTTGGATCACACAAAGAGCATGGAAGCTGTTGCTGTTCCATCAACTGGGCAGCTTTATAGGATCACTTAATAATTAAAACAGAAAAGTCATCTGGACTAACCTAATCTAAACTTCTTTTATTCTCTTCACTTTTCAATCTATAAAAAGATTCCTCATGAATGGGTTAAAATAAGCTAGGCATATCCTACCAGATCTATTTTAGGTAACTAAGCCACCCTAGTACTTGAAATCTACTTGTAAGGAAACAATAAATATTTTAAATTTAGTTTTTAAAAAAGACACAGGGTAAGGTTTCCCTGTATGGCGCTTACATAAAATAACCATTATGAATTTTCCTTTACTTGCAGCATGGTTTCCTATATGTGTTCTACTCCTTCTAATCTAGTTGAAGTGAAAACATGTCATAATCTACTGCTTGCATTCATTTTATTGAAGTAAATGCAACAATGCAATATAATTTCATGTGCTCCTGAAGCTAATGAAGAAAGGTAGTATAAATGGTGTTTTACAAAGACCACTGTGTTACACTGATCTGTATTGAATGTTTCATCTTTTCTTTTTCAACAATACGTTATTTCAAGGGGTGTTTGAAGGTTTCCATGCTGAGGAAGTGTCAATGCAGTTCAATGGGGAATCCACTCATCCACATACCCAGAGCATTTCTAAAAATATTAGCATAATGAATTTTTGGTCCTGCTTTGCTCAGAGAGTCAGCTGCACATGAAGTACCCAAATTATTTACATATTTTGGCCTCTATGTGTTTCAATGTAATAAAATTTTTGCAGTCTTTTAAGTAGGTCATAAAATATAAATTGTGAATGCTGATTTTTGTGGAAAGGGTTACATATCACAGTGAAGTCAGACTTACATGAGAAACACAGAGATCTCACTGTCCTTGAAAGCATTTGCTGCCTACTTAATTTACTGGTAAAGGAATTTAAACCTTTGAAAAATCAAAACAGAAATTCTGGCTTCCTTATTGACCATTTCCTTACTTACCCTGGTCTCTGTTTTTCTCTGTACACCAGAGGGCAACCTAGAACCTAGGTTCCACCAACCTAGAACTTCATTCTTTTCTCTTCAGCTCCTAACAATCTGGCTTTTGCTCCATGATGAATCAGGACCACTGGAAAAAACTGGACATAATGACCATTGCCGTGTCTTCATCCTCCTTCAGAAACATATGCTTATGCCCTTTCTTGTGCCCTGTCTTGTTTGTCTTTCTGAGGTATTATTTTATTCATATTCTTGGATAACAGACTAGGTTCCCTGTTTTGATTACAGATGCTTTTAATAGTTTATTGGTCAGTGATTTCCCTATTACAACACAAGGGCTGTAACTGATTGCATACAAAGCCTAATAACTCATCTTCATAGGCTCTATAAGAGTTTACTCTTATAGAAAGAAGGAAAATAAAACTATTTTTCCTTGTTCTCTTGGCACAGATTGAATTGAGAATACCCTTGGGAAGACAGAATCAGGAGTGGTGTCCCCCCTGGTTTTCCCAGTGGTACTGCTAAGTCCTTTAGAGAAATAAATGTACTAAGGTAGCTTAAACTACACCTGAACATGCCTACCTGGCAGCATCTTACATATATATTTGTGATGGCGTGGTTTTTCTGCATAAGTTCAAAATGGTTTGTTCCGGTTGGCCCCCATGCATGTTTGGTTCACCCCAGAGTTGTACCCTCCCATTTCCCCGTCCATCTCCCAAAGACCAACCTTTTATTCTGGATCCTTCCCCGCCAGTCAGTGAAACGCTGCCTGCCTCCCTTGTCCATCACCGTAGCCCCACCTTTATTCCTAGAATCTTCTGTGTCTGTTCTGTATCCCTTGAAACCCCATTGGTATGTTTAAACTATTCTCCTCCCCTATTACCCCCCATTGGCTGTCACAATGTATTCCTCACCCTGTGCTCCTCCCCAGGTATCCTGGAATTAGTTGAAGTTTGCATCCTCCCCTTGTACCCTCACCCGTATTTAAGTTGTTGCAAGGCTGTATTTTTTTTGTCGCCTGTCCTTGGCTCTTCTCAAGAATTAAATCTATTGAGAACCTATGCAAGTGTGCCTTCTTATTCCTTTGCCTCAGATTCTTGACTGGGATTAAAACCAGCAGCCATAGAGAACAGCCTTGCTGCTTCAGGGTACCAAGCGGTCCTGCTCCCACCGCTTCCTAGACTGGCCCTGGGGGCAGATAGGGAGTGGCTACTCTTGGCACAGGCCAGGAAATAGGACTAGCCGGAGGTATCTCCTGATGGCCACGGTACCACATATTCTCTTTGAAACGCTGTGTAGGCGTATTTTTATTGTATGAGCCTGAAGAGGAGAAGGAAGTTCTGAGAAGACAGAGAAAGCAGAAACTTGAGGGTGTTTTTCTGCATTGTACTGTAATTAGGACCTTATTCTTCCTGTTTTTAAACTCTGAAGCCTGTCATTTCAAATAAAAATTATTTTCTGTATGAATCAAAAATAGTTTCAGATAGATACAAAAAATTTGAGCTCATGTTGTCTGTCCAGGCTTGGTTTTGTTTGGAATCCAGGCTTTCTGTTCTTGGCCCTGTCAAGAGACATAGGTGTAGGGATGAAATACATATACATGCTACGAATGTGTACACAGAATGTACCTTTGCAGCTTGCATCTCCACAGACTTCGACTTTTACCCCCATTTTCATTATTTTTTTTTTCATGTAGACACGTCTTCATTATTTTATATTTCATTTCATCCACAATTCTGGCTTTTCACAACAACATAGAGAGAGAAATGCATTCAGGCAGATAACTTTCGTTTCAAGATTCCCTTGAGGCATCACTATCATTATTTAATCATGCAAAGAATAAAACAAAATGGTCTTTGGGCACATAATTCCTTCTCTTAACTAATGAGGTCAAGGAAATCCTGGCAAGTCTTCAGTGAAATTTATGGATCATGCTTTGAATGCCATCTACTGGTACATAATGTGTGCAGAAATGGGAGAGAAAATTCTTGTCATACTTTCCCTGAGCTTAAAGAACATCTTTTGAGCATGTCACTTGTAGAAGCCCAGCATATGGACTGAGAACTGAAAATACAGCTAAGTCCAACCCAGTTTCCAGTCAAAGGTGGAGAACCTGTGTATTTTGTGTGGTTCAAGCACCAACGCAAACAATTTTTTTAGCTTATGTTGGGAATAAAGTCCTGTTCCTACCCCAGGTTTACCACCATGTTGAGCTGTCTCTGTAATGTGTCCTGGCAGTGCTTGCATGCCTTGATCCAAGGGGCTCTTTTTAAATCCCCAAGGGCAAATGGGGCAAAAAAAAAAAAATCCTTGTGTTGTGACCTGACTCCTTTGTGTACCTTCTTTAGTGTATTGAAGAAAAGTGAGTTAGATAGGAGAAGGCAATGGAAAGGATTCCAGTTAATTAGAGGCATTCCCCAGTCAAAGGTTGGTTTGTTGAGCTCAAGTCACTTCTGCTTGAGAATTCCACAAAAGGGAGAGGTGTCCAGTTCTGGAAGTCCTCCAAAGGGCAGTGTCGTGTGTGCCACAGAGCAGAGTGCAGCCTCCAACAGCCTTTACAGCAATACAGAAGAGATCCTGAATTTTGGCAGGACTTTGAATGAATGGATGTTGGAGAGAGTAAGAAAAAGCTTGTAAGTGGCTGGGAAGGCCAAAGGAAGATGTGAACTCTGGAGGCAGGAGCCTGTTTCAGGACCAAAAAGGACTTTCAGATATGTCCAAGAGGAAGATCTTCAGCGCATGGACTGTTCCTGAAACTCAGCTGCTTGGACTTGAATTTTCTTTGCATTGTTTTTTGCATTTTCTTAGATTGTAAGATTGTTTTAGTGACGTGTTAGTATTGTATGTTCTACAGGTGAAGAAATTTCCTGTTCATTCCCCACCAGCATTTTTTCTTTTTAATTTTTTAGAATTTAAAGGGTGTAATGTCACAGACATCTTTTGTGAAAAATCCTTTCTTTTACAATGGTTATCTGCTGCTGTCGAATGTAACAGGTGCACCTGTGATTGGCCCATGTTGCTTGTGTACAATTAAGGGCCAATCAAAGACTGAGCTCTCTCTGGGAGAATCAGAGAGAGCTTCTTTGTTGATTCATTCCTTTTCTATTCTTAGCATAGCAGGCTTCTGAGACTTTTCTCTCTATTCCTTTTAGTATAGTCTTAATGTATTATATATCATAAAATAATAAATCCAGCCTTCTGATCATGGAGTCAAGATTCTCGTCTATCTCTCTTCACTCCTGCAACCCCTGCAAGCCCAGCAACACTACACTGGCTGAGGATTTCTTGCTTCCCAAATAAAACATATTAAGCTGCTGCTGGAAGATGAAGAGTGTCTGTTGGACAAACGTGGGATTAAATAACAGCATCTCCTTCTTCTTCTTCACTCTTTCTTGTAGTTCTGGACTGTTATTTACTTGAGTCCTTCCTGCTGAGCCAAGAGGTAGCAAAGGGTACAGAAGCTGTATGTTTCATCTCCGCTTGTATAGTTTGAATCTTCATTGTCTATCTTAAGACTGCATTAGGGAACAGAAAGGCCAAACTGGGGCATGGCTGTGTGTGCCAGTGGCCCTGTGTGAGGCGGTGGCCATAATAAGCAGAGGCCATTGTGATGCCAGGCCCTGCCCTGACGGGGAGGGTATTTAAGGGACTGAGAGGCCCGGGGTGCCAAGTCCTAGGAGGGCAGCTCTCTTGTGAGGCAGAGTTCATCGGAGTGACAGTGACAGGTCTGTGGCACAGGACGCCCCAGGCCAGCATGCAGGAGGAGCAGCCAGCAGCAGAGCCGGCCCAGGCAGGCCCCGTGTCTGTATCAGCTTCCCCAAGAAAGGATGCAGATGCAGGGACAGGCCAGCAGCAGCAGGAAGCGTCACAGCAGCAGCAGGCAGGGCTGTCTGTGCTCCTTGAGTGTCAGCAAAGCCCTTGGAGGAGTGGGCCTGTTTTGAAGGAGGTCATCGTGACCTTCACAAGGGGGCCTTCAGAGGAGCCGGGCAGGAGTTCCTGGGCCCATGGCTGGCCGCAGCAGCAGGAGGGCATGGAGGACAGAGAGCCACAGAGGCAAGGTCAGGGTTCCTCCCTTAGGCATTCTGGGGCCCTTGATGACACACCTGGGCAGGTAAGTGCCAACTATAGGAGAGGAGAGCCTGAGACTGGACGGAACCGGAGCACAAGCCTACCCTGGCCGATGGGCTACACCGCACCACAGCAGCCACAGGTGACATGTAGGAGGTTCACTGAGGGCACCACAAACCATCAGGTGCTACTGGAGTGGCTGGGAGCCCAGGCTGCAAGCAGTGAGCAGGTGTCCAGGACCAAGGAGCAGGAGTGTGAATGGGCCCTTGATCCAGAGCTGTCTGAGGAAGAGGAGTGGGAAGACGCCCTTGATCAAGAGCCATCCGAGGAAGAGGAGTGGGAAGATGCCCTTGATCTTGAGGTGACTGAGGGAGAGGGGTGGGAAGACACAATAGACAGAGAGCTGTGCCAAGGGAAAGATGGTACTGGGTCATGTTCTATCCATCACCTTGTCAAATCCTGGGGACTGCAGGACAACAAGGGCTCCCACCCTGGTGCCAAGGAGGGGACTGCCTTCCCCACAGATGAGGCAACAGTACCAAGTGGCACATGGGAAGGACCTCAGGACAAGGAATGCCCCCCAGCTGAAGAGCATGAAGGAGAAGGTAGCACAGCCATTGCCACCCCAGCAGCTCAGGAAAAGCCCTCTCTGGTGGGGGAGCAGGCAGCAGCTGTCCCTGACCCTGGGCAGGCAATCACCTACACCATCCCTTTGTCTACCCTCCTGGATGCCCTGGCTCAAGAGACCCAGATGTCACGCAGGAAGGCGCTGAGCATTCTGCAGAAGGCTTTAACTGCTGCCCAAGGCAAAGGAGAGCAAAAGAGACAGCAGCCCACAGGCGGCCAAGAGGTTGTGCCAGAGCCAGCACAGTCCATCAGGGATGAGGACCTGGACAAGGAGCCCCCTATGAAAGAAGGTCCTGGCCATCAGCTGCTCGAAGCAGAGCCAGACCTGCAACTGAGCATGAAGGAAGCAACAGAAGCAGGACCACCTGCAGGACCTGCCTTCAGATCTCCTTCACCCACAGTCATTGATGCCCTGGCTCGAGAGAGATGGACGTCCATCTTCCAGAGTGCCCCAAGGGCTCTGCCCCAGGCCTTCACTGCAATGCACAGGAGAGGAGGGCAGGAACAGCAGCAGCCCACAGCCTGTGCACGGGATCTGCTGGACACAGCCCAGAATATCAGCAGTGAGCTCCCGAGTGAGGCTACCATTGTGATCGAGGGAATCAAGCAGAGAGAAGTGCAGGAGTGCCTGGAACACAGCCCAGATGCCACACGGTCAGCAAGATCCGGAGCAGCAGGGGCAGTGAGCCCAGCACATGCCCTGCACAGCCGCACAGCCAATGGCCTGGCTCTGCTGGACACAGCCCCGTACATGACAGATGAGCTCCTGAGCAAAGCTGTAAGTGTGATCCATGGATCCGAGGAGCACATGGAAGAACAGGGGGACCTGGAACAAGGCATTGATGAGGGGATGAGTGTATCAGCCCCAGCAGCAGGGACAGAAGGGCCGGGACACAGTGTGCACAGTCAAAGAGCTGATGCTCTGGTATTCCTGGGCTACAGTGACTATGGACGGATGGAGGCGGTTAAGAAGCCTGTGCTTATGGTCCAGGAACCATTTGAATCCCCAGAGGAGCAGCAGGGGCAGGAACTCAACCCAGTGGATTCAACAGGAGCAGAAGGACCTGCACACCACACCCAAAGCCTTCCTGCAATTGCAGCCATGGACACAGAGGCTCACCTGAGATGGCTGGAGTCTCTGTCAGAAGCATTGTGGGTCCGGAATGAACTGAGGGCGATGTACCCAGACTCCGCCACTGCCACTACCTTCATCATCACAGGAGAGGAGAATCAGCTGGATGTATTGGACACAGCTGAGCGTATCAAGAGAAATGTCCAGGATAAGGCTGCACTTGGGATGCAGGCATCCATCCAGTGGAATGAGGAGCGGCAGGGCATGGAACACAGTAGGGATTTGTCATCAGAAGTGACAGCAAGTGCAGTAGGGGTAGATAGGCAAGCACATGACACCCACAGTCCCAGAACTGATGGTCTGGAATTCCTGGACTACTATGACTACATCCAGAAAGAGGTGGTTAAGAAGGCTGTGCTTGTGGTCCAGAGACCCTTTGACAAGCCAGAAGAACCATGGGAGCAGGAGCAAAGTGTAGATGAAGAGATGGGAGCAAAAGCCAGAGCAGCAGAGGAAGAGAGACCAGCCTATGTTCCTCAGAGCCCCAGAGCCAATGGCTTGGTTTTCCTGGACACAGCCCAGTACCTGCCAGCCCCAGCAGAAGGGACAGAGAGACCTGGACACAGCATGCATAATCAAACAGATGATGCTCCAGTATTCCTGGACTACAATGACTATGTACAGATGGAGAAGGTTAAGAGAGCTGTGTTTATGGTCCAGAAACCATTTCAATACCCAGAGGAGCAGCAGGAGTAGGAAAGAAGCAAGGGCAGCCAGAGACCCTGCACAATCCCTGCACAGCCCTACAGTCCATGATGCACACACAGTCCATGACATAATTGGCTTGCCCCTCTTTTTAATATCTCCATCTTTTGTAGGGTTTAAGTGGAGAAAAACCTATACACATGTATGTACACGTATATATACATTTATATATACAACTATATTTATATATGTGGAGACCCTGGGGGGGGGGGGGTGCAGTCCCTGGTCTAGGGAGACTCTAGAAGCTTCCTTCAAAAAGCTGTTAGACCCCATTGGCTCCTTCCCCTGTTCCTATGTCTATTCTTATGTTCCTGAGCCACACCTTCCTGTTCCCTGTTTGGCCCTCATCTTTGTACTGCCCCGAGACCAGGGTCAGACCCCAGGCCCCTGTGGAGACAAAGTGAGACCCTCTGTGTGTGGGTGCTGGGACCTGAACATCTCGCTGCACAGCTGAATAAAACATCTGTGGAGATTATGCAAAGGTCCTTTTTGCTTCTTTACCCTGGACTATCCTAGCAACAATTCAGATTGCTACATATATATACACACACAGATGTACTCATATGTATGTATTTATGTTTATATAGACACATTGATACCTATATCTACATATCTCTTTATTTATATCCATGCAGACATGTATAGAGCACCCCTAGAAGTTAGTTTCTTACAGCACATAGATTACTTAAGCATCATTTGTGAATATGGTACTGCTATGTCAGGTTTGTCTACGCTGTCTACAAATTTCTCTAGTGCAAAAACAGTATTCTGATGTAGGGAAAACTCACTTCCTCACCCCCACTCAGCTTCAGGAATGTGCCACACAGCAGAAACACAGCAATAAAGGCATGTTTTCTGAATGTTCTGAAGTCTGCCAGAACTTTCTTCTTCCCAATGTACAAGAACCTGCTTCGATGACACATTTGCTTCGATGACACAGAGGAGAGTGTTTGTAGTGTCACTGTAAATTGCCTTGAGGAAGAAGCCTGGCTGCAGTTCCAGTGCCTTTTCCTGAATTAAGCCTCCTCAGTGTTCAATGCAATTTGTATCTATAGCAAAGTAAAGGATTTTTCTGGTAAATTTGTAGAGCCAGGATAACAAACCAAGAGACTACCACCTCGCATAATCACATAGATTTCAACAGAAGAAATAACTGTTTTTACAGTGCTGAATGAATTATGAAACAGCAAGAGATAAACCTCTACTTCAACTGATTCTTGACTTTGTTTTCCAAGCCTCTGCAGCAATTTACAATACTTCATACAGAAATGTGTTTCTTCATGCTCCCTTACGTGGCAAATGAAGTTTCAATCTCCCTTCTGCCCTAATGTACTTCTGTTTTATATTCCGCACAAAACCCAGAAGAGAATGGAAACATGAACATCAAAAGCAGTCTTTTAAATTAACTGAGATGGTTTCTTTCATTCATAAATACCATAACCTTACTGGTGTTGGATTGTGTTGGGTCTGTTTCTTTGCTTGTTTGGTTGTTTGTTTGTTTGCTGGTGTGGGTTTCTTTTTCCTCTGTCGTGGCTTTGCACCAAACCGGAGATTTCCTGCATTTAGGCCACCTTTGGAATAACCCCATCCTGACTGTTTCACTACCTGTGAGCTTGGACACTGATTCTAGAAACAATTTCAACCAGCAGAAAATTCCATCTGGAATCACCATGGCATTAAAGTAGGAATCTATTGAAATAATGAATTAAACCTTGCTGTTACGATCTTTGAGGTCAGGGAACAAAATTTAAGCAAAGTGATTACAGACTTCAGGGCAAATTATCATCAAAATTTATAGTTTGATGAGACAGAAGAAACAGATTTGCACTGACAGAGAAGGAAAAATTCTAAACATGTCAGGTTTTAAGTATTGAAATTGGTCATTTTATTGGGGCTTTTTTCTTATTTAGAGAAGACAGAATTGAATTTTTAACTGAACTGTTTGAGAGAGATCTCACCTTTAGGTAGGGTTTTTTTTTTTTCAAGTCCAAAGATTTAAAATTAAATATGAAGGTTAGAAGCCACCAGCATAGTTAAATCCAGGAATTTCAGTTTTCAAGTTTTGGTTTTTATGTAATCAAACTTGCTAATTTGGGTCATGAGTCCTTTTTTCAAAGCTACAGTTTTATCACTGTGCAGCAGAATTCACTGGTGGTATTAAAGGCTGTTTTGAGTATACTCATTCTTCCAAACTTTTCTGCACAATTTTTATATCTTAATAAACTTAGTTCTGCCCATGGAATCCTTAGACTTCACAATGATCTATAAAGTGCTTTAGTCTGGATGTGACTGGCAATGTTTTCATTCTAAACTGCATTATACATCTCAGGGGGAAGAATTGATAGGAACAGTAAATGCAACTCAAATAAACTTGATTACTTTTAAAAGTCAATTCTTTAATTAAAGGAACAACACAAAGACTTTTAAAAAATGTACAGATACCATTGCTTGCTTTTAGGACTGCATTAGAGATCTTCAGAGGTGTTGTTTTTAATGTTAATCTATTTTGATTAAGAATCACCTTTTAATATGGGATCTGTGATGCTGGACAATTACATGGTTTCCATTTCGGAAAATTATGTATTGTGAAGGAAGTGTCTGTTTATCAAGAAGAGAGACCTCTGAACACTCTTGTTCTGGTGTATGTGGGGGAGTCATTACTCAGAAATGCTGACTAAAGGCAAGCCCATACTCTGGTGGTTAACGTGTTAAACAGAGACAAAAGTTTTTATCGAGTAGATAAACTCCAAGGATATTCTAAGTGGAAGAAAAGATATAGAGAAGTATTTAATATTTTGTTCCTCTATGTGGGACACACACTTAAAATAAAGCACCGGTCAAAACCAACCTGCTGAATTACGCTGAGAACTGTGGAGCAGCAATATTTTCCAACTAAGACGAAGTTAATCACTGAGGCTGTCTTGCAATTTAGGATTCTTGAGCTCTTTCAGAAGCTCCATGAATCCGGTTTCTTCTTCTCTACAAAGAGTATCCAGAGTGACAGACGGATTAATTTTCAAGTAAGAATGCCTCAACAGTGTTTCGATTTTGATTTCGTCGCAAATGGTTGGTTAGAAATCTGTTTTTACCGAAGTTAGCGGCAAATACTAGAGAAGCTGCACAGATGTTGGCAGTGACGGCAGATGACACCGGGGACACAGACAGAGGCTCTCTTGCTGGGCAGCTCCCTCGGGGGAAGAGAAAGGCTCTGGCTCCGGAGGGATTGCTCCAGACAGCCAGTCAGGGGTGAAGAAAGCCTCTATCCCGGAAAGACCTCTCCAGACTACCCCGCCGAGCTGCTGCTGGGGAAGAACTTCTAGTGAGGGCCCGACGGTTTTCCCCGTACGATGGGACCATGGCAGGGGCTATGCAGAAGGGAAGGAATTCCGAATCACATCGCCCAGCCCGGCCTGGAGCCCTCGAAACGACCTCGAGGCTGCTCTCCGTGGCCCCTGCCCCGCGAGCCTGGTGGAGCCTGCTGCAGCTTTGTTCAGCCCTGAGCCGCAGCACCGCACCCCAGACAGACGCGGCCTCCCAGCCCCTGCCCCGGCCTCTCTTTGCCGCCCCGCCTTGCCCCGCCCGGCAGCCAATCAGGGCACAAAAAGCTGCCGCGGGCGGGCTGGGACCGGCCCCGCGCTCAGCGCTGGGGAAGTGCCCGGAGGCCTGCGTGAATCCGCTCGGGAAGTCGGGCGGTGGGCGGAGCCTCAGCGCCTCACGGCCGCGGAGTGCGGCTCGAGCCCGCCGGCATTTCGCTTTGGGTTTTCTGGAGGGTCAGGGGCTGGCTCGGAGGGTCAGCTTGGCTCTCCGTCCTGCCCTTCCCGGCTCGCCTTTCTCTCCCTGTGGTCCTTCTTCCCAGTCCCCAACTCCCCTGCCTGCCCTGCTTCTCCGTTTCCCCGAGACGGGTCCCCGCCTCGACAACCTCGTGCTCCCATGTTCCCCCGGCAGAGCCGCTGCTGCCTCCACCCGGCCCGCGGCCGCCGCCTGTTTTCCCGCAGCAGCAGCCGGCAGTAACCAGCTTGCTGCACAGTGTGACTGCCATTACTTTCTGTGTAGCCTGCTCACCACTGCAATGCTGAGGAATTTCAATCTCTAGGGAGACAGGCCAGCTGAAAAGAGGGTTGAATCCAGGTGGAGGCCATTGGTCTCTGCGAATCTTTCTTAGTTTTCTGGGGTTTATGCTCTGGGTTTGTTTGAGTCACACATTTACTCATCCTATGCTGGGCTGGCTAATGAGGGAGATACACCCATTTAATGAACTTAGTGAGAATAATTTACACCACGGATCCACTTAAATTAGTAGAGAGTTGATATGCTCAGGAAATCTGAGTGGACCCATACAAAAAAAGGAATTGCATAAGACCACACAGATCTAAGTTAGACAAAATCCTTTATATATGAAGTGAAGGTCAGTTTTTCATCCCTTTTGTTTTGAGACCAAATTAGAAATTTTTTTTTATTTGCAACAGTTGAGTTGCCACCCCTTCTGTATTTCCCAGGGATTAAAGAGCATCTCCTGAGTATGTCACTTGTAGGAGCCTAGCACATGGACTGAGAGCTGAAAATACAGCTAAGTCCAACCCAGTTTCCAGTCAAAGGTGGAGAACCTGTGTATTTTGTGTGATTCAAGCACCAATGCAAACAATTTTTTAGCTTCTCTTGGGAATAAGGTCCTGTTCCCACCCCAGCTTTTCCACCATGTTGAGCTGTCTCTGTAATGTGTCCTGGCAGTGCTTGCATGCCTTGATCCAAGGGGCTCTTTTTAAATTCTCAAGGACAAATGGGGCAAAAAAAAAAAAAATCCTTGTGTTGTGACCTGACTCCTTTGTGTCCTCTTTAGTGTGTTGAAGAAAAGTGTGTTATATAGGAGAAGGCAATGGAAAGGATTCCAGTTAATTAGAGGCATCCCCAGTCAAAGGTTGGTTTGTTGAGCTCAAGACACTTCTACTTGAGAATTCCACAAAAGGGAGAGGCGTCCAGTTCTGGATGTCCTCCAAGAGGACAGTAGGAGTGGGAAGACACCCTTGACTTTGAGGTGTCTGAGGGAGAGGGGTTGTGTGGGATGCACATTCTCTGGACATGAGAGAAGTAGTGAGAGAAGCAGAGAAAAGAATGATCAAAACAAGTTTTTTCTCATTCAATACAACTGTGTTAAGTAGAATGCAATATGGGGATGTTTTACCCAATGTGATGGTGTTTTGTTTCCTTGGCCTATCAGGGCCAAGCGTCTGTGTGGGGTCTGTCAGCTGAGAGTCATGAGATTCTGGGCAGTACAGTTGAGTGCTTGGCAGATTCAGTTTAGATGTAGTGTAATATAGTATAGAATAATATAGTACAATTAAGTAATTAATTAGCCTTCTTATAAGATGGAGTCAGATGCATCATTACCTCCCCCTCGTCTGAGTTGCCTGCTTTTACTATAGGGTTCGGAAGACACAATTGGTACTGAGCTGTGCCAAGGGACAGATGGTACTGGGTCATGTTCTATCCATCACCTTGTCAAATCCTGGGGACTGCAGGACAACAAGGGCTCCCACCCTGGTGCCAAGGAGGGGACTGCCTTCCCCACAGATGAGGCAACAGTACCAAGTGGCACATGGGAAGGACCTCAGGACAAGGAATGCCCCCCAGCTGAAGAGCATGAAGGAGAAGGTAGCACAGCCATTGCCACCCCAGCAGCTCAGGAAAAGCCCTCTCTGGTGGGGGAGCAGGCAGCAGCTGTCCCTGACCCTGGGCAGGCAATCACCTACACCATCCCTTTGTCTACCCTCCTGGATGCCCTGGCTCAAGAGACCCAGATGTCACGCAGGAAGGCGCTGAGCATTCTGCAGAAGGCTTTAACTGCTGCCCAAGGCAAAGGAGAGCAAAAGAGACAGCAGCCCACAGGCGGCCAAGAGGTTGTGCCAGAGCCAGCACAGTCCATCAGGGATGAGGACCTGGAATGAAAGAAGGTCCTGGCCATCAGCTGCTCGAAGCAGAGCCAGACCTGCAACTGAGCATGAAGGAAGCAACAGAAGCAGGACCACCTGCAGGACCTGCCTTCAGATCTCCTTCACCCACAGTCATTGATGCCCTGGCTCGAGAGAGATGGACGTCCATCTTCCAGAGTGCCCCAAGGGCTCTGCCCCAGGCCTTCACTGCAATGCACAGGAGAGGAGGGCAGGAACAGCAGCAGCCCACAGCCTGTGCACGGGATCTGCTGGACACAGCCCAGAATATCAGCAGTGAGCTCCCGAGTGAGGCTACCATTGTGATCGAGGGAATCAAGCAGAGAGAAGTGCAGGAGTGCCTGGAACACAGCCCAGATGCCACACGGTCAGCAAGATCCGGAGCAGCAGGGGCAGTGAGCCCAGCACATGCCCTGCACAGCCGCACAGCCAATGGCCTGGCTCTGCTGGACACAGCCCCGTACATGACAGATGAGCTCCTGAGCAAAGTTGTAAGTGTGATCCATGGATCCGAGGAGCACATGGAAGAACAGGGGGACCTGGAACAAGGCATTGGTGAGGGGATGATGGTAACAGCCGCAGCAGAAGGGACAGAGAGGCTATGACACAGCGTGCACAGTCAAAGAGCTGATGCTCTGGAATTCCTGGACTGTACTGACATTGGATGGGTGGAGGTGCTTACGGCCGTGCTAATGGTTCTGGGAGGATTCGAATACCTGGAGGAGCAGCAGGAGCAGGATGAAAGCATGCAAAAGGAAGTTCAGCCAGAGACAGAGAGCCCTACATGTGCCCACGCAGCCCCACAGTCCATGACATACCGTTCATGACATAAGTGGCTTTCCCCTCGTTTTTGTATCTTCTTCTTCTGTAAGGTTTCAATTGATAAAAACATATGTATATGTGAATATATATGTATATATATACACTCCTATATATATTTATATATGCTCCTCTTTATATATACACATATGTACATGTACATACATATTTATATTTACATAGATATGTATACCTATATATAGATCCACATATATAGTACCACTAGAAGTTAGTTTCTCACAGCACACAGATCATTTAAGGATCAATCTCTTATTGGTATGCCAAGTTTGTGTACACTATGTACAGACGTGTCTTGCTTTTTAGGGCTTTAATGTAGATATAAATACTTGTGTATATACATAAAATTTAGGTGTATTTTACATACATATATAAAAATATGTAAGTGTACATGTATATATGTACATATATATATATACATGTGTGTATATATATATATGTATATCATGTATATATACTGATAAAATATATTCTGATAATAGATACATATATATATATATATATATATATTACATTTGCGTCCATTAAGTATATATTGATGATGACCTAAATATATAGACACATATGTAGGCCTGTAATGGCCTATGTATATCTGTCTATCTATAGCTATGTCTATATTGATATCTATGCATTATACACACTGATATTGACCTATATATATATATATACACCTATATATAAGTAGATGTATATTCATATATACCCACCCCTAGGAGTTAGTTAGTCTCAGCACTTAGATTATTTAAGGATCATTTTTCAATATGGTTTTGGTATGTCAAATTTGTCTACAGTGTGTACAAATTACAGTGTGTCTTCTTTTTGTAGTGCTCTAATGGCATGTGTGTATATATATATATATATATATACACCACCTTCCCAAGAGCATCCTCCTCCAGAGAAGGCAGATAGCTCAGGCAAGCTATCAGACACTTGCACTGCCAGTTGCTAAATGCAGGTCCATGGAGAAAGGCAGGAGAGGCTCTTTGTGTGAGATTCCAATGGCAGTTTAATAACAAGCACACTGAAGGGACTCAGGGACAAAAGAGCCCTGACAGAGGAGGGTTCAGGAGTTCTAAACAGTTTGAAGTGGGTGGAGTATCACAGTCTGAGGGCCAGTGGGTAAGGGGATCAGGGTGGAGTTAGGGCAGGGTCAGGGGAAAACAACCAACGGGGATACAGTGGAGGAGTGTCTATAAAGGTAAGCCAATGGGGAAATCAGAAGCAATGAACTTTCCAGAAGTGGGGAGGAGATGATGTCACTGAGGTCATTAACATACAGAACCAAGGAACTGTGGGGAAGAGTTTCAATGTGTCACTCAAATAAGGGTGTCCTCCCACAGCATCCTAGTTTCCCCCTCACCCACCTGGAATGCTACATCTCCCTCTTTTTTACGTATTCAAAATGCTTCCTCTACAGTTTTCTTAATAAACTTAACAAAACATGAAACTATGATTAAGGAGATGACAATAATCACTAAAACCAATAGTAATCCCCTCACAACCAGGGTTGCACAACCTGGGATGTCCCAATGTCTGAACAAATTGTCTAACCTGTCGGCAGTCTTCTTCTCCATTTTGATGTAATTTATTTGGTCTTGGATCTTCTTATGTTTGCCTGGATTGATTGTGTACTGTCAGGTTAAAACAGCAAAATCCTTCGAATTCTTCACATCCATGGCCATGGGCTAGCAAGAGGAAGTCTATCGCTGCTCTATTTTGTAGTGTGGCCCACCTAGTAGTTTCTTCATCTGCCAGGAGATCGCTGAGGGCTGCGGATGTGGTGTTGGCTGGCCTGCTTACTAAGCCAACACCCCAGGTGAGAAAGCTCACTGAGGGCCTTAGCTGCAGTAACCCAAGGTAAGAAGATAGAAACTGCGACCCTCTTGTCTTTGCTCAAATTGTAAATTTGATTATCACAATTTTCATCAAATTCTGAATATGATCTCTTTTGGTGGGCCAATTTACTTGTTTCCAATCCTGAATCAAAGTAATATTTGGGGTGAGGATAGTAAGATGGCCAAGGCTGCTGGGACTTCTTTGAAGTCATGAGGGCATCCCTGCCCACACTCGATCCCCACAGATAAGAAACACTCCCCTGGGGAGCACTCTGGGGTATGGAGAGGACGCAGACAATATGGGGCTGGTGTAATTGCACCAATTGGCTGAATTATATTCCTTTAGAATTGGGATCGTATCTTTTCTACTAATTAATTGGGCGTGTGTGTCCCAAGGCCATGGCTGCTTAGATTGCTTATAGTAAAATTGAACACAGAAGACCTTTTAATTGTAAATTTATAGTAAAATTGAACACAGAAGGCCTTTGAAGATCCCAGTAGATCCAGCTCTTGGGGTTCTTGTGGTGCATGTGGTAAGATCTTCGTCCACTCATCCGAGGTGTCCACAAGGTTGGGCCTCTTACCTGTATAGGGATAATCCTTAGATGTCAAAGGGATTCCTGCCGGGCAGGTGGATAAAGGGTCCTCCATGCTGCCCATGGCCATGCAGAAACTGTCCTGTGGTAACAATTTTGCAAGAGTGACCCATATCTTTTTCTTGGGCTGTTGGATGATCCAAGCAGTGATGGTACCAACAGTGATGCAGGGCAGCCACACAATCAGGTTGGAGACATCCTGATGTTTTTCCGGTTGCTGGGATGTAATCTAAAAGTTGTTATAATGAATAAAGGGATTGCTACGATAAGTAAGGCACTTCATATTGATCTTTCTCTCACTCCTCCATTTAATTTTCGTCTGGTCCCCCTTCCTGTGCTCCACTTCCCCCGTTTTATTAGTCTAACAAAGAGGGAGGAGGTTGGGGGCTGGTATATATGGTAGAGTAACATTAGTTAAAGTGGGAGAAAAGGGGCAAGGAGGTTAGGTGAGATAAGGTATCGTTATGAATCTAAGTAAAGAAATTAATGAAAATATATTCTGGTAATTAATACACAGGCAATGATGCTTGGTAGTTTTTCCTTCTGCGTCGCCATGTAGATGCAGTTTCTAGATCTTTGTTGCCTTGATTATTACCAGGGTAGTGTTGATCAAGATCAGACAAAATGGCTGAGTCTAGATAAGGTTCAACACATCTTCCAGGTATCCATTTGCGGCCGGTACCTGTTGAGACACAAGCATAACCTCTTCCCCATGTAATTAATTGAAAAGGTCCTTGGATTTGTTTGGTTTCTGGGTCTTCTATGAGAACGGGGTTTTTCATTAAGGCAGGCTTTAGTGTTATTTGTTGCAGCAGTGACGGCTTTGATGTTATTCGCCCAGGCTAGCCGGCCGGCAACCGGTAGCACCACAGGGGGCACTTGTCCCAATAGCTGGGCTTTGGGAGAGCGCCTCAAGCAGTCACCCAGCGCTATGGCTGCAGGTGCTGCCAGATGTGGATGAGTTAATGCTGCGACGAACGGGCAATAAAGAGTGCTCTCTGTCTGGGGCAAGTCTGGGTTTTAATGAAGTCCAGGGGAGCCAGTAAATGAAGAGAACAGGGGAGTGGCAACATGGGTTTATAAAGGGAGTGGGAGGTAGGGGTGGAACCGGTACAGGGACGAATGGGAATCCAGGGGGGAGGGGGGTACATATGACTGACATACAGGGAGAAGCAATGGATACGACTTAAAGGAGGGGCCCCAGTCCCTAAGCCAATCACTCCAAGCCCTGGAGAGAAGTTTCTGGATAAAAAGGTGTGAGCAGGGAGTGACTGGCAGGGCCCTGGGGTGGAGTCGAGGGAAGGATACATTTGCAACCATGGGGACCAGGGAGATTGACACATAACAGAGAGGGGAGGGAGAACCTGGGCAGAACCCTTCTAACATAGGGGCGACAGAACAATCCAACTCAAACAAAGCGAGAGCAAAACAAGTACAACACAACAATTTGTGAAATGTCTTATGGTGAGTGGGTTTGGATCTTGGAAGGAGTTATTGAGAAAGTTGATAACATACAAGGCTTTGCAAAGCCTCTCAATAGGTGATAGTGTTTACGCCTCCTTGCTGCTGGTCAAGCACCTGCTACATGATACGATGTGCTCTTTCTACTATTGATTGTCCAGTGGGGTTGTGAGGAATGTCAGTATGATGTTTGCTGCACCATTGTTCTGGGAAGTCTTTAAACCTTTTAGAAATACATGCTGGCGCATTGTCTGTTTTTTTGACTTGTACCCTAATGTAGCAAATGCTAGATAGAAGTGTTTGATGACTTCCTTAATTTTATGCCTGCATGAGCAGAGGCAAAATTACACCAGAAAAGGTATCAATAGATATGTGTAGATATTTGATGTTTCTGAATGGCATGTAATGTGTAACATCGGTTTGCCATAGTTCAAGTCTTTCCCAAGCTTTGAGGATTGACTCCCATCCCCGTAGAAGGTTAGGCATAGGTTTGGCAATTGGGGCATGAGGCTACTGTGGCTCTAGCTTGGTGTCTGGTAATTTTAAACATTCGTACTAACTCAGGTATGTTTTGATGATAAAAGCAATGACTTAATTTTGCTTAGTTAAAAATATTGGGTAAAGTATTAGTATTAGTTACAGCCATGGCCAGAAGGTCTGCTTTCCAATTTCCTTCTACTATAGGTCCAGGAAGGTCTGTGTGTGATCTCACATGCATAGTATGACAAGGTTGCTCTTGGTGGGAGATAAATTAATTTCAAGAGCAAACTGAATAACATTTGATTCGACAATTCCTTCAGTAAAGCGTGTTCAGCTCTTTCCGCTATCACTACAATGTATGCCGAATCAGTGACCAAACTAAATGGTTGTTGGAATCCCTCAAAGGCCCTAACGATGGCTGCTAATTCAGCGATCTCTGGAGATCCTTCAACAGTTTGCATGTCAGATGCCCACTTCTGAGTGTTTGGGTCCTTCCAGGTTATCACTGACTTATGTGATTTCCCTGAACCATCAGTAAAGATTGAGGGCATTGAGAGGGGTTTTACTTTTTAAAGAATTTGGGGCCAAATGAAAGGTTTCTCTGAATAGCTTGTGCCTTGGATAGTGTATTGAAATTTGGCTGGGATAACTGTTAGGAGAGAACTGACGGTTTTCGTTCATTTGGAGTAAAACTTCAAATTCATTAAGTTTTAATAGTAGGCATATGCATGAGAGGTCGCACCCAGCGAGGGTTTGGAGGTGAGCCCTGGCCTGGTGATAAGTTAAGCCATTATTTCTTGTGGAGTAGTAATAGTCTTTTGTGGCTGGTATTACAGGAACAAACACTCAATTATTAAAAGTTGGTCTGTGTGTGATGTGTCCCATTGAAAAAGAAGACCATGAAAGTGAGGTGACTTACCAAGAACTGCAAATCTGAATGATGAAGTTGGATCGGTATGGTGAGCTTTGTGAAAGGAAATAGCATGAGCTACTTCCTACAGTGCCTCTTTTGCCTCTGGGGTCATGGCCCCGGTGAGTCCAAGCCATCATTGCCTTGTAAAAGATTGAAGAGAGGGGCAAGTTTTTCAGTTGTCAATCACAAGAGCGGACGTACCCAGCTGTCGGAGCCACATAGTTGTTGTAGATCCCATAGTGTCTGGGGGTTGTCTTTGATAGTAAGATGTTGGGGCATGATGATTCCTGCACTGATCAAGAATCCAAGATACTTCCAGGGACCGGTGTATAGAATCTTGTCTGAAGTGATCTCAAACCCTGCCTCCTCGAGGGCACAGACAGTTCTTTTTAGTACTAAGTAACTCTTGTTCTCTGCACAAATCAGAGTGTCATCCATAAAATCAAAGATGATCACCTCTGGAAAGATTTTCATTATGGGTGATAGGATCTTGGCGATAAACTTCTGGCACAAAACCAGGGATTTTCTCATTCCCTGTGGAAAGGTACACCATTGATATCTTTGTAGAGGGGCTTGGCAATTCATTGATGGCACTGAGAATGTGAATCTGGGTGTGTCTCTGGGATGGAGGCGGATGTTAAAAAAACAGTCCTTGATGCCCAGAACTGCGAGCTGCCAATCCCTAGGGAACATTGAGGGTGAGGGGAGACCTGGTTGTAGGGGGCCCATATCTTCTAGAATGTCATTAATTTTAATAAGGTCTTGTAAAAGACTCTACCTGTCGTTTCCTGTTTTTTTTATTACAAAGACAGCAGTGTTCCAAAAGCTGGTAGATGATGTTATATGACCTTTAGATAACTGCTATTGCAACAAGGGCTGGACTGCATTTAGATTGGCTTGTGGAAGGGGCCACTGGTCCACCCACACTAGGTCGTCTGTTTTCCAGGTGAGTGGTGGGATGGCGTGCTCCACAGTGGCCCCAGCTAAAAATTCCAGGTGGGTTGAGGGATTTCTAGTCTTGCTCTCCATTGAGACGAAAGATTCCTGCCTAGTAAAGTTATGCAGCCCTTTCTGGGGATATTCTGGATGGTGCTGTCAAGAGCTGTTCCCTCTTGGTCTGAGAGACCAGTTCCCTCAGCCCACCTTGCTCTCAGCCCGGAGGTTGTAATGTGCGCTGGAGCGGCAGGCGAAGGAGGGCTCTTGACAGCATGTCTGATCCAACAGGGTTTCTTGAAGGCAGGTCAGAGGGTCCAGGTTGGGTGAGAGTGAGAAGAGGGACAGGACCAGGCAGCAGCACAACCACTGTAACACGAGACATAAGGCAAGACACCTGCAACCTGCTGGGGAAGCCCCAAGTCTGCTCAGTGAGCCACGTGTGCCCTCAGCATTGGGACACGTACCTTTCCCTCAGTGACCCTCACGTCCCAGGGTCAGCAAATCAAGAGGCACCAGCCATCCTGTAGGTGACTCAGAGCGAGTGCAGTGGGTCATGGTGGCCAGGGGCCAGAAGCAGGCAGAAAGCCATCAGGGCTGGGGAAAAGGCTCTGCTCTGCTTACAGCGTGGGCTGAGGGCCGGGAGAGCTGCATTTCCCCCTTGAGATGTGGGAGACGGGGCCTTTCACCCTCCTTATAGGGCTGCCCCTCGCTGCAGGCAGCCCAAGGAGTACGACGACAAAAGGCCGAGAGCAGCAAAGCAAAGAGCCAGCCCTGCACACAGGGAGGTGGCCCAGGTGGCCCTGAAGGTGCCCGCTGCACTCTCATGTGGCCCTGCCCTGGGAATGACAGGAATGCCCTTTGTCCAAGAGGGCCTTTCTGTGGCCCCTCTGGGCTCCAAGCTGCTGCTCTTCTGGCTCAACGGGGCCTAAAGGCACAGAACTGGGCATCCCTCGGAGCAACAGGAGCAAGACTCGGCAAGCAGGCAGGGGAGCTCAATGCCTGAGGCTGAGGGGCGGGGGGCTCCAGTCTGGAGCACAGGCCGGGCACACGCCCAGCCCCGCAACTCCTGGCCTCAGAGGCCTGAAAGGCCAGGACCAGGGTTCCACGCCTGATTCCAGGGGGTCCCTCCACGGGCCACCGAGGAAGCGCCAGAGCAGCCAGCTTTCAGGATCAAGGCGGCTGCCAGGGGGCTGCTTATGGCCTCTGCCAGCCCATTGCTCAGGGCTTACCAGTGACTCAGGGTGTCCCCCAGCCCGGCCAAACTTCCCGGCAGCAGCGCCACAGCCCCACAGCAGCTCCAGAGAAGTCCCATCCAGAGGCACCTGGGAGCCCTCAGCAAAGCAGCCAGTAGCACACGGGCAGGAGGACGTGGATGGCCCTTCCTGCGTGGCACGGGGCTTGTGGCAATATCCAGGCACCAGTCGGGCAGGGATCCCCGCAGCTCCTGCCCCTGCCCAGCCGCTCTTGTCGGCAGCACAAAGGCTGCAGCAGAACCACCAGAGGCCAAGGGGCTTCTGGCCATTTTCCCTGCAACACTGCACGCCTGGGCAGCTGAATGAGCACAAGCACCCTTTTGCCCCTCTTCCCCTATGCCCTACAGACACTGTGCAGGAAAAGAAAGATCCTGGGACTCCATGTATTGTAAGATACCCTATATTTACATTGTCAACTAAAAGGAAAATACAAAGGCAAAAATCTAATAGAAGAAGAAGACAACCCCTGCTGGCTCAAGTGGCCCAGCAGACAGAGTCTTGCGCAGATCATCTCTCTGGGGAGCTGCAGCAGAACAGCAAGGCAGTGCCCCACAGACGAGGCCGTTTCTTCCATGCACTGCGGAATTGATCTCGCAGCTTATGCCATGTGGAGTACGGAGCTCTCTGTACAGCCCGGAGAACTAAACAAGATTCAATTGCAGCATTTCTGATTGCGGGACTGCTGTCATAGGCCATTTCTTCAAGGGCTGCAAGAGAGAGGAACAGAGCCAAGGTCAGATGCCGGATGTGCAGGGAGCCGAGGTGAACCCCCTGGCAGGGTCATCCCAGCCGGCTCTTGCCATGGCCCGGAGGGAGCAGGGACCAAGGGGATCAGCCTGAAGCTGCTGGCCACGAATGCCACACGTGGCCCTGAAATGTCTGTGTGCTCTGGCCACGGGAGCAGAGCCCTCCGCAGCCGGGGCAGGGCTTGCAGCTTCCCGTGCCAGCCCCCACGGTCAGCCCGCTGCCCTCACTCACCACTGCAGATCAGCTGAAGCTCTTGCTGCTGCCCCCTCAGGTGCCGGCCGGCCATCCCTGTGAACACAGAGCCTGTCACGGGCCCAGCAGCACAGCTCCCTGCCAGCGGCGTTGTCGGTGCTGTGGCCACACGGGCTGCTGGCCCGTCAGGTCTCAGCCCGGGCCTTTGCCGCATGCTGCCGCCCAAGGGCACGGTTGCCAGAGGGCGGCGGCAGCAGCAATGCCCGGGCCAGGCGGGGCTCCACGGCGCCGGGCCCGGGTGGCGCTGCCGGGGCAGCAGGCGGGGCCGGGGCCGAGCTGCGGTGGGCAGGGGAGGGAGCGCGGGCTCGTGGCTCACCCATGAAGCTGACGGCCGCCTCTCGCAGGGGCTCCTGTGGGCTTTGCAGGTAGCACAGGGCCCGGCGCAGGTGCTCGGCTGCTCGGCTCCTGTCCTCTGCCAGCTGGAGAGAGCAGCAGGAGGGAAGGGTTGGGGCGGGCTCAGGCCCCGGGCCGGGCGCTGCCTGCGCTGAGCCCCGGCCCTCTCCTACCCGGGGAGCCCTGAGGCGTGGCCAGCAGCAGCCGGCGCTGGGCTCCCGAGGGGAGAGGCCAGAGGGCCGCCTGCTGCCCGGGGAGCCGCGGTGCCGCCCCGCCGCCCTGCCGGGCCGGGACTGCGTGGGCACCCGGCTCGGGCCCACGGGAGCCTGGAGAAGAGCCTGCGCGGCCTCTGGGAGCAGCAGCCGGCAGGGGCACAGCTGCCAGCCCCGCAGACTGAGCACCGCCCTCAGGGGCCTTCTCCAGGCTGAGGCTGGGGTTTCTCGGCTGCTCTTACCAGGCACTCGCCAAAGCTCTGATCCACCTGTAGCATTTGTTGGAGATCCCTCCTCTTCAGGAATCTGGCTGAAGAATGCAGCGTTTCCCGGGAGGCCTGGAGCGCAGCAGAGACGCACCGATGGCCCCACAGTGCAGGCCACAGGAGCCAGCCTATGCCACAGGCTGGAGGAGGCTGCAGCCCGCAAGGTGCCAGGGCAGGAGGCAGTGCGTTCCCCTGCCAGGGGGACAGCAGCTGGCCACAAGTGCTCACCTCAGCAACAATCTGATTCTCGTCACGGCAGTGGAAGTAGAGTGGGAGCAGGCTCTGGCGCACGTGGGACTTCAGGGCCTTTCTTCCCTCTTCTGTTAATAAGTCGAGCATCTCTTGAAAGAAAGACATGGAGCTCAGCTGCACCTGGATATCATCCTGTATGAAAGGGAAGGGCAAAAGAGCTGAGCATCAGCTGCTTCAGGCCCCCCAGGGCACAGGCCTGCATCTGCACAGGGCACCAAGTGTGCGGGCAGCAGCCAGTGGCCGTGGCTGTGGGCACAGAGCCTTACGCGGTCAAAGAGTGGCAGGAGCGCCTCAGCCAGCTGCAGGGCGATGGGGGTGGGTATTGGGGCACCATTATCCAGGAGCAAATATCGGAGTAGAAGAATGGTCATCCTGATGATGTCGCTATCATTTTCCTCCAGGAGCTCCACAAGACTTTCAGTCAGGCTCCGCATTTTTTCGGCCTGCGTGGAAGCCAACTTTGTGAAAGGCCGCCCTGCTGCCGCAGGGCCCAGAGGCCAAAGGCCTGTCCCGAAGCACTCGGGCAGCTGATGCGGGAGGCAGGAGAGCTGGGAGCAGCTGCCCCAGCGCCCGAAGGCCAGGCAAGGCCAAGCGACTGCGTTGCCCAGCCCCACGCTGCCTTCAGGGCTTCAGCCACGGGCCCATTCTCACCATCAAGGGATTCTTGCCCAGCACTACGAGGCCTCTGAGTGCCAAGTAACGCCTGGCCATGTGCTCGCTCTGCAGGTTCTGTGCCATGATCTCCAGAAGACTGTCACTGCATTCCCTCAAGTCCAGGCAGTCGAGCACCTGAAAGGCACAGGGCAGTGACAGGGGAGCCGGCCGGCAGGAGGCCAGAAGCGCACAGGGCCGGGCCCAGGCAGCAGCACATGGCCCAGGCAGCAGCACAGGGCACGGGCACGGGTGTCTTTGTCCTGGCAGCTGTGGCTACGAGAGGGCAGAGAGCTGGGAGGCAGCTCAGCCAGGCAGCGCTGGCCTTGAGGCTCACCTCCACAAGGAATGCCAAGGCAGGGAAATCCCAGTATGGCATCTCTTGGCCGAGCAGGGCGAGCAGGTAGAATGCAACCGCGGAACAGAAGGGTATGGCTAGACGGCGAATTTCTCTGAAGAGGGGAGAAAGGAAAGAAGACCCCTGAGCCAGTGGGGCAAACCTCTCCCAGGAGTGGCTCACCTAGTTCTCATCTTCCCCCAGCACCCTTCCAGCCAGGGGACCTGGGCCATTTGGGAGTTGGTTGCTCATGGGCAGCCTCCTCTCCCAGCCTTTTCCAGTCTGCTTGGCCGTGCGTCTCTCAGGGACAAGGCCCTCCTGCCCATTACCACGGGCACTTAGTGGGGCACCTGGGCACAGAGCAGAAATATCAGAGGCATTTGGGGGGGTCTCACCTGGCAAGCAGAGCCACGGCAAAGTGGTGAGTGTCAACAGAGAGCAGCGTGTCCCAGGCACACCTGCGTTCCATTGCCACCACCACATCCTCGCAGCGGAGCAGGCAGAGCAGGGACTTCAGGGTCCGCACTGCAAACCTGTGTGCAGAGCAAAGCCCAGGTCACACTGGCAGCACTGGCTCCTTGGCAGGCCACGTGGCAGGGACAGGAGGACTGTCACGGAGCACCTGTTGGGGCTAGTGGCAAGGCCATGCTCTTCCTGGCATGCCTTCCAGAAGGTAAGGACCTCCTCTGGCGTATCCAGAGTGCTGAAGAAGACTTGGAAGAGCAGATGCACAAATAGCTGGGGGAAATACAGCCTCAATATCCGTGGGAGACAGGGCACCTGGAGGATCTTCCACATCACCACAGTTGCCTGCAAAGGACAAAGCCGCCCAAGACAGCGCTCAGTGCCCAGGTGTCCGTGTGGCAGGGCCCGAGCGTGGCAGGGAGAGGCCAGGAGAGGCGCAGGGGGAGCACGGGGCCTGGTGGCCCTGAAGCTGCCCCTGGGCCAGGTTTCAGGCCAGCGCCTGAGGCAGGGAGATGCAGTGGGGGAAGGAGGATGGAGAGCTGCTAGGGAGGCAGCCTTGGGGCCAGCAAAGGCCACTTGCAGAAACTCACAGCCAGGGCAAAGACAGCCGTTTCGCCCCCATCGGAGGTGCAGGTGCTGTGCTCTGGCCAGCTCCCCAGCACATCCAGGAGTATCAGCTGTGCCAGCTCCGCAGTCCTGGCTGAGGCCAGGATGGTCTTCCACATGGCCATGGCAGCTCTGCGGGGTTCGAGCTGTGTCTCAGCGGGGTCTCAGACACAGCACCGGGGCCAGCTGAGCTGGCTGGCTGTGTCTGCCACTGCCCACTGCCCCCCTGCCGGCAGCACCCAGACAGCCCAGCCCCGTGGGGACAGAGCCCTGAGAGGCAGCAAGGGAGCGTGGCAGCAGGCTGAGGGGCTGCCATGCCAGGGCTGGGAAAGGGAGCAGCCAGAGGGCCCTGGAACTCTCTGTTGCTCAGACACCTGGGGCAGGCTGGACAGGGTGATGGGCTGGGGAGCCCCCATCAGGGGCAGGTGGGCCCCATACCTGTCACAGGACGGGGCCACACGCAGGAGCGTCAAGACGGCATCCTGTGGCTGTGCTTCGGCGAGATGCAGCAGGGTCTTGTCCAGCCTATGCTCAGCAGAATCATTGGCCGTGAGCCACTGGTGGATGTAGCTCACCATGGCAGGCACCTGGAGAAGGCACGGGGAGACTTGGAAAGCTGCCAGAGAGAGCAATGTTCCCAGCTTCTCCAGAGGGGTGCTTCCCTTGCCACCACGCTGCCATGTGGCCTGAAAGGCTCCCAGCAACCAGCATGCGTGGCTTTGGAGGCCAAGCAATTCCTGGGGGGATCAAAGCCTGGCCACAGGCTGCTTACTTGCTTGGGATGGTACAAATCTTGCTCTACAAGCATAGCCAGCAGGGCAGCACCGCTCTTGCTTTGGAAGATGGGCGAGTATGGTCTGAGGCCTGCGCCCATGGTCTCTTCCTCCTCAATTCTCTTGATGAAGTTGTAAACAAACTGTAGGAGAAGGGCAAGAAGCCAGGGATGTTGCATGGAGTGCTGCACACACGGTGCTGGGCTGAGCAGGGAGAGCAGGCCCAGCCCAGGTGGGGATGGCTGCAGGTACCTGCGCTGTTCTGCGGAAGCGGCCACGGCGGGACTGCTGGTCTTGTGTGCGCTCCGGGGCTGCATCTGGCAAAGAGCGAGCGCAGCCAGAGATGAGGGGCTGCGGGAGGGGCCGGACTACAGGGCCCAGCCCTGCGCTCCCCAGGCAGGGAGAGGCCCGGGATGTGCCAGAGGATGGAGCACGGCCACTGCGGGCTGTCTGCCCGGCCCCGCTTCCGTCCTGTGCGTGGGCAGGTCCCCAGGGGATAGCATGGCATGGCCCGGCCCGCCCGGCCCAGCCCGGCCCGGCAGGAATGGCGTGGAGCCAAGCTGGCCGCAGGCACCAGTCCTGTGGCCCAGCTCTGCCACTCACCCTCGTGTGGTGGCTGGAATGGCACCACCTCTTCAGTGTCCTGTGCCAGGGCAGCTCCAGGGCCTTCTTCCTCCTCCTCCACCCAGGCCAGCTTGGGCACATTTGGGGGTGGCTGCTCCATGTCTCAGACTGGATTTGTGGCTATTTGCAGGAGAGGGGCCTTGGACAATCTCCAAGTCACCAAGTCCTGCAGTCCTGCCTGGAAGGCACCGTCAAGAAAGAAGCCTCAGGAAGGCTACAGGACAGCAAGTCCTGCACTCGGTCTCAAGGGCCCCTGCCACAAGGACAGGAGACTCCTGTGAAGGATTGTACTCTGGCCTCGAGGGCACCTGCAGAAGCGAAGCCTCAGGGAGACCACAGGTAAGAAGGTCCTGTGGTCTGGCCTGGAGCTCAGCTGCAGGAACAACGCCTCAGTAAAGCTCCGGGTGGGACACGAACGAGCGCGCTGTGCGGGGGCTCCTCACGGCACCGCTCTGTCCTGTCCTGTCTCGTGGTGTGCTCCGAGCACTGTGGCGTGCTCTTATCACCGCCAGCTCCTATGCCACGGGGTGTCACAAAGGGCCCTTGGACACCCGGTTCCATTCGATGCCACGGTGACCGTGCTGCAGCGTGTCACCAAGGGCCCTTGCACACACTGCCGCCTGCCGCGGGGCTGCCCCCAGCCCAGCCAAACTGGCCCAGGTTGGAAGGAATGCCTGGCCCCAGGTGTCTAAGGCAGGCCGACAAGATCGTCAACGAGGGCTCAGAGCATCAGCAAAGGCTGCCCTGCTCTGCGGGCTCAGGGGCAGCAGAAGGAGCCCCCAGGGCTGCCGACGCAGCCGCGCTGGGAAGGGCACGGGGCCTTCCAGGGAAACTGGCACGGCCTCCTTGGGACACGTCCCGGCTGGTGGCCGTCCTAAACCTGCGGGTGTGACACGCACAAGGAACGTGTGGGCCCGGGCACGAATGCTGCTCTGATCCCTGGGGCCCGGGGAGCGCTGACATCAGCAGGTGTGGCAGAGTCGCCGGCCAAGCAGACCCGCCACCCCTCGAGCCCCTGGCAGCGCTGGTGCCCGTCTCCTGCCCCAGAGACCTGTGCCCCCGGGGGGCTTCTGTGCCAGAGGGAGCCAAAGCCCACGTGCATTGGGGGCTGTGCTCCTTCCTGCAGGGGCTGATGGCAGGAGCACCTGGAGCAACTGCTGGCACACTTGGTCTCTGTCAGATGATGTTGCTCCTTCCTGCAATGAATTTTTCTCCAGGAAGGCATTGGCAGTAGCAGCAGAGCACCATCCATTGCTGAGTGTCCCGGGGCAATTAGATTACAAAGTAACAGTCTGAAATTTCCTTGTGCTTTTCTCACTCTCTTTCCTGCATTCTGGGACAAATAGAATCTGCCCAGCCTCTGCTATTCTGGGCTTCAGTTGCTGCATATTTCGCTCCGGCAGCTCGCGTCCAAACAAAACCGTGTCCCTGCTGAGCACAGCAATGAGTGGCCACAAAGTGGGAAGTTCCCCAGTGAACATCAAGGCAGACACGTGGAAGTGCAGAGGATAAGCATAACTGTGGGAGGAGAAGCTGTTCTGTGTCTCTGGTGATGGTGGCCACACCCTAAAGCAGCAGCCAAGAGAAGTGCGGGAAGCAGACGGGCGCGGTTTTGGGCAGGACAATAGAAAAAGATATGAAGCCTTTAGCCAGAATGCAAAGGAGGACTGCAAGGATGGAGTGTGGTCTGGAGGGGAAGCCCCAGATGCAGCTGGGGCCACTTTCTTCTGCCTGGAGGAGAGTAAAGGGTGCCATTGTGGTCTTCACCATCCTCCTGAGGGGAATCGCAGGGGCTGCTGCAGCTCTCGTCTCTGTTGGCAGCAGTGACAGCACTGGAGAAAAGGGCAGGGAGCTGGGACAGGGCAAGTTTCATTTCCATATCAGGAAAAGGTTTTTCACCCAGAGCACGGTCAGGCACTGGGACAGGTTCCCCATTGCCGCAGCCCGGCGGAGCCCGGGCTGGCTCTTGGGAAAACTGCAGCGCTGCGCCAGGAGTGGGGAAGGGCCAAGGCGTGGGTTCTGCCTGCGGCTGAACCTGATGTGTCGCTGCTCAGTGGTTCAGGATCTACTAACTGCAGCACGGAGCAGGCAAAAGAGAAGGAGGAGGCTCCTGGATAGGGAGGTTCCAGAGGCAAAGGTTTATTCCAAGGGAAGGATTCAGCAGCAAAGAGGCGCCAGCACTTCTGTGCGTGGGATTTTATAGGGGTACAACTCGGGCGGCGGATACAGAGGATTGATCAGTAAGGAATCTGCAGGGAAAGAGCCAGGGGATTCCATCAGTTGCTTGGGACTAATTAGGCCAGATGGGAGGAGAAGGTAGGTCACCTGGGCCAGTGGGGCTTGCAGCAACAGGGGAATTGCAAAGGGGTGGTGCAGTCAGGGATTGGTCCAAGGCAAAACTGAGAGGGAAGGTTCAGGAATAAAGAGCTGCATGATCTTGACAGGCAGGGAAGGAGCTGGAACAAAGAGTGGGCAATGGCATGAGGGACAGCTTTGACGGAGGGCAAAACCTAGGGGTAAACCAACGTGGGGGAAGCACGGGCTACGTGAAAACAAACCATCTACGCTAACTGACAAATAAACACGAACCGGAACACCCCAGGGAAAATGGGCACAGCACCGAGCTCGTCTGACTTTGAGAAGTGTTTGAACAACATTGAGCAGTCACTCAATCTTTTAGACACTACATCAAAAGTCAAGGGTTGTGAACTCCAGGTTGACACGAGTATATGCTGCCGGGTATGACTTTAGGCAGTTTTTGAAGAAATTCGTTTTATGTCTGATCAAACCCCAATTCCGTGTAGGTTGTGTGGAACGTGGAATCCTTTTATTTTCATTGCTTGTTAGGAGTGTAAAAAAGACTATTGGTGCTGGGTGACTGAGAGACAGCCCGTGTGTGTGAAGTGGAGTATACAGGGGATGAAGAGAAGGAAAAGAGAAGTACTAGTAGATCCTGCAAAGTTTGGAAATGTTGATAGCATGAAGAATGAACAAGACGAGAAGTAAAGATGGTATTAAAAAGAGTCCACTAGAAGGTAATTTAGCAGTGGAGAAAGATTTGGGAGGAATCCCAGAGGGCAGTTTTTCCAAGAAAGGTAATCGGATGAAATAGCCTACCCAATGGTAGCCTTGGTGTCAATTAGGAAGTGGTGAAAAGTGTCCCCCGCTGAAACTTTATGATACGTTGTTACAGTTGATGTTATTTTGCAGAAAAGAAGAAAAATGAGATCCAGCCATATATGCAGACATGTTTTTTACCCTGAAGAATAAACCTGAGGGGAAGAAAGAATTGTAGCTTTTTTATTTGGCCTCATAGGATCTTTAGTCCTAACTTTGGAAAGAGAAAACAGGCAGAAAATAAAGAGCTGTCGTTCCGTATCCAGCATAGGGCAGAGATGCTTGAAATTGGCTCCAATGCACCAGGAAGATTGTGTCCTAGGTGTCCAAGACTTACAGGCGAGTTACCCCAGGCCAGCTCGGGTACACTCCCCCTCAGCCAAGCACGCCGCGCCCTGAATGAAACCCAGATGGCAGTGAGGATGAGGTGAGGGGACACTTTCAGAGACCCCCAGTGACAACCAACAGAAGGAATAAAAGCAAGAAAGCTTTGCCTTTAGTCCCCCGCTTAAGGCAAGTCTTGAGTCCCCCAGGAGAAGCCATGTGGGTGAACATCTGCTTTTCTCCTAGTGAGCTGAACCGTTGGTGGGAAAAAGTTAAAATGTAGAGAGAAAACCCAGGCAAAGTGGCAAAAAGATTGGAGTGCATAGTCAAGAATCAAGTCCCAGAGGGAGGTGCTACTGATTTCATGTTGACAGAGCTAACAAAACCAGCAAAGAGTTGGTGATCAAGGTAGCCAGAGCACGTGCGCAGGGACAAATTGCTAGTGGAGCCTTACAAGGTACAGTGGACCAGCTGTTTCCTATTGTAAGCCCTTTGTGGGACCCGAACGATGCAGGCAGCTGTGCAATGTTAACCAGATGCCAGGAACTAGTCAAATTTGAATTACAAAATGCTAGTCCAAAAGCAATCAATTGGTCAACAATAGATAATGTTCCACAGGGCCAGCACGAGTCACCCACTGACTTTGTGGACAGGTTGTGAGCAGCTGCACATAAAGCGCAGCTCTGCATCCCTGGTCGGATATGGGAAAGCAGCAGTCCGTATCCCTGATGTTAGGGCAATCTAGCCCAGGTGTCGGGCAGAAACTTCAGAGGCTGAAAGAGCCTGTAAAGAGAGACTTAAAAGAAATTAATGAGAAAAGCATCGAAAGCGTATGATGATAAAGACAGAGAAAAAGAAAATGAACTCCGTGCAGCCATGGTGGCAGCTCTGGATCAGCACCGGGGAGAGGACGCGCATGAAGCAGAGGCAGGGGCAAAAGCAGCAGAGGCAGAGGAGTTTCAAACCAGGCACAGACCAAGCTGGGGCCAAAGCAATGTGCGTGTTGTAAGAAATAAGGACACTGGAAAATAGGGCCAGTGCCCAGAGTTAGCAGACAAAGTACACAAAACTCTTGTAGCCGCTCTAGATGATAAGAAATGACCGAGACTGGCAACTCTTACCCCAGCAGGCCACTGGTTAAAATAAAGCTAAAGGGTGATAAAGAGGTTGAATTTTTAATAAATAGTGGAAACCCATCTTTCACTCTTGAATCGAGCACTGATACCCAAAAGTGAGAACTATCTTCAAGCAATAGGAGCCACTGGCCAGCCAGAAAATGCATTCCTCCTGCAAGCACTTCAATGGAAAATCAAGAAGAAACTGGCAATCCATCAGTTTCTTTATTTAGCAAACTGCCCCAAATCTGTCCTCGGCAGGGATTTGCTTGAAAATTTGGACACAACAGTTCCGTTTAGGGAAAGAAAAATTAAGTTGAAGGTACCTGAAGACAAATTGGTTTTAGCAGTAGGACTGACAATTGACACAAGACCAAGAAACAAGAATAACTATTTAGAGCAAGTATTGAATCAGGTGTAGCCAAGAGTATGGGATACTGATAGCCCAGGAAAATCCAAACGAGCAGACCCTATTAAAATTGAGCTGCAGACAAGAGTTAGGCCATAGTCAGAAAGCAATACCCTGGAAGACGATAGGCTGGGAAAAGAACGGAGGCAACAAGGAATAAATTCCTGACATCAGGATTATTGGAAGAATGGGAGTCAAAATGTATTACTCCTAGATTAGCAATAAAGAGAGCTAACGGAACTTAGAGACTAGTGCCAGATTTCCAGGCAATTAATGGTTTCTACCTTACTGCCTTACTAGCTAAACTTGGAGATGATTTTATCTGGTGCGGGGAACGTCCATGGCCCGGTGGTGTCGAGAGCGGTTCCCTCTTGGTGTGAGAGACCAGCTCCCCCAGCCCACCTTGCTCTCAGGCCCGGAGGTTGTAATGTGCGCTGGAGCGGCAGGCGAAGGAGGGCTCTTGACAGCATGTCTGATCCAACAGGGTTTCTTGAAGGCAGGTCAGAGGGTCCAGGTTGGGTGAGAGTGAGAAGAGGGACAGGACCAGGCAGCAGCACAACCACTGTAACACGAGACATAAGGCAAGACACCTGCAACCTGCTGGGGAAGCCCCAAGTCTGCTCAGTGAGCCACGTGTGCCCTCAGCATTGGGACACGCACCTTTCCCTCAGTGACCCTCACGTCCCAGGGTCAGCAAATCAAGAGGCACCAGCCATCCTGTAGGTGACTCAGAGCGAGTGCAGTGGGTCATGGTGGCCAGGGGCCAGAAGCAGGCAGAAAGCCATCAGGGCTGGGGAAAAGGCTCTGCTCTGCTTACAGCGTGGGCTGAGGGCCGGGAGAGCTGCATTTCCCCCTTGAGATGTGGGAGACGGGGCCTTTCACCCTCCTTATAGGGCTGCCCCTCGCTGCAGGCAGCCCAAGGAGTACGACGACAAAAGGCCGAGAGCAGCAAAGCAAAGAGCCAGCCCTGCACACAGGGAGGTGGCCCAGGTGGCCCTGAAGGTGCCCGCTGCACTCTCATGTGGCCCTGCCCTGGGAATGACAGGAATGCCCTTTGTCCAAGAGGGCCTTTCTGTGGCCCCTCTGGGCTCCAAGCTGCTGCTCTTCTGGCTCAACGGGGCCTAAAGGCACAGAACTGGGCATCCCTCGGAGCAACAGGAGCAAGACTCGGCAAGCAGGCAGGGGAGCTCAATGCCTGAGGCTGAGGGGCGGGGGGCTCCAGTCTGGAGCACAGGCCGGGCACACGCCCAGCCCCGCAACTCCTGGCCTCAGAGGCCTGAAAGGCCAGGACCAGGGTTCCACGCCTGATTCCAGGGGGTCCCTCCACGGGCCACCGAGGAAGCGCCAGAGCAGCCAGCTTTCAGGATCAAGGCGGCTGCCAGGGGGCTGCTTATGGCCTCTGCCAGCCCATTGCTCAGGGCTTACCAGTGACTCAGGGTGTCCCCCAGCCCGGCCAAACTTCCCGGCAGCAGCGCCACAGCCCCACAGCAGCTCCAGAGAAGTCCCATCCAGAGGCACCTGGGAGCCCTCAGCAAAGCAGCCAGTAGCACACGGGCAGGAGGACGTGGATGGCCCTTCCTGCGTGGCACGGGGCTTGTGGCAATATCCAGGCACCAGTCGGGCAGGGATCCCCGCAGCTCCTGCCCCTGCCCAGCCGCTCTTGTCGGCAGCACAAAGGCTGCAGCAGAACCACCAGAGGCCAAGGGGCTTCTGGCCATTTTCCCTGCAACACTGCACGCCTGGGCAGCTGGATGAGCACAAGCACCCTTTTGCCCCTCTTCCCCTATGCCCTACAGACACTGTGCAGGAAAAGAAAGATCCTGGGACTCCATGTATTGTAAGATACCCTATATTTACATTGTCAACTAAAAGGAAAATACAAAGGCAAAAATCTAATAGAAGAAGAAGACAACCCCTGCTGGCTCAAGTGGCCCAGCAGACAGAGTCTTGCGCAGATCATCTCTCTGGGGAGCTGCAGCAGAACAGCAAGGCAGTGCCCCACAGACGAGGCCGTTTCTTCCATGCACTGCGGAATTGATCTCGCAGCTTATGCCATGTGGAGTACGGAGCTCTCTGTACAGCCCGGAGAACTAAACAAGATTCAATTGCAGCATTTCTGATTGCGGGACTGCTGTCATAGGCCATTTCTTCAAGGGCTGCAAGAGAGAGGAACAGAGCCAAGGTCAGATGCCGGATGTGCAGGGAGCCGAGGTGAACCCCCTGGCAGGGTCATCCCGGCCGGCTCTTGCCATGGCCCGGAGGGAGCAGGGACCAAGGGGATCAGCCTGAAGCTGCTGGCCACGAATGCCACACGTGGCCCTGAAATGTCTGTGTGCTCTGGCCACGGGAGCAGAGCCCTCCGCAGCCGGGGCAGGGCTTGCAGCTTCCCGTGCCAGCCCCCACGGTCAGCCCGCTGCCCTCACTCACCACTGCAGATCAGCTGAAGCTCTTGCTGCTGCCCCCTCAGGTGCCGGCCGGCCATCCCTGTGAACACAGAGCCTGTCACGGGCCCAGCAGCACAGCTCCCTGCCAGCGGCGTTGTCGGTGCTGTGGCCACACGGGCTGCTGGCCCGTCAGGTCTCAGCCCGGGCCTTTGCCGCATGCTGCCGCCCAAGGGCACGGTTGCCAGAGGGCGGCGGCAGCAGCAATGCCCGGGCCAGGCGGGGCTCCACGGCGCCGGGCCCGGGTGGCGCTGCCGGGGCAGCAGGCGGGGCCGGGGCCGAGCTGCGGTGGGCAGGGGAGGGAGCGCGGGCTCGTGGCTCACCCATGAAGCTGACGGCCGCCTCTCGCAGGGGCTCCTGTGGGCTTTGCAGGTAGCACAGGGCCCGGCGCAGGTGCTCGGCTGCTCGGCTCCTGTCCTCTGCCAGCTGGAGAGAGCAGCAGGAGGGAAGGGTTGGGGCGGGCTCAGGCCCCGGGCCGGGCGCTGCCTGCGCTGAGCCCCGGCCCTCTCCTACCCGGGGAGCCCTGAGGCGTGGCCAGCAGCAGCCGGCGCCGGGCTCCCGAGGGGAGAGGCCAGAGGGCCGCCTGCTGCCCGGGGAGCCGCGGTGCCGCCCCGCCGCCCTGCCGGGCCGGGACTGCGTGGGCACCCGGCTCGGGCCCACGGGAGCCTGGAGAAGAGCCTGCGCGGCCTCTGGGAGCAGCAGCCGGCAGGGGCACAGCTGCCAGCCCCGCAGACTGAGCACCGCCCTCAGGGGCCTTCTCCAGGCTGAGGCTGGGGTTTCTCGGCTGCTCTTACCAGGCACTCGCCAAAGCTCTGATCCACCTGTAGCATTTGTTGGAGATCCCTCCTCTTCAGGAATCTGGCTGAAGAATGCAGCGTTTCCCGGGAGGCCTGGAGCGCAGCAGAGACGCACCGATGGCCCCACAGTGCAGGCCACAGGAGCCAGCCTATGCCACAGGCTGGAGGAGGCTGCAGCCCGCAAGGTGCCAGGGCAGGAGGCAGTGCGTTCCCCTGCCAGGGGGACAGCAGCTGGCCACAAGTGCTCACCTCAGCAACAATCTGATTCTCGTCACGGCAGTGGAAGTAGAGTGGGAGCAGGCTCTGGCGCACGTGGGACTTCAGGGCCTTTCTTCCCTCTTCTGTTAATAAGTCGAGCATCTCTTGAAAGAAAGACATGGAGCTCAGCTGCACCTGGATATCATCCTGTATGAAAGGGAAGGGCAAAAGAGCTGAGCATCAGCTGCTTCAGGCCCCCCAGGGCACAGGCCTGCATCTGCACAGGGCACCAAGTGTGCGGGCAGCAGCCAGTGGCCGTGGCTGTGGGCACAGAGCCTTACGCGGTCAAAGAGTGGCAGGAGCGCCTCAGCCAGCTGCAGGGCGATGGGGGTGGGTATTGGGGCACCATTATCCAGGAGCAAATATCGGAGTAGAAGAATGGTCATCCTGATGATGTCGCTATCATTTTCCTCCAGGAGCTCCACAAGACTTTCAGTCAGGCTCCGCATTTTTTCGGCCTGCGTGGAAGCCAACTTTGTGAAAGGCCGCCCTGCTGCCGCAGGGCCCAGAGGCCAAAGGCCTGTCCCGAAGCACTCGGGCAGCTGATGCGGGAGGCAGGAGAGCTGGGAGCAGCTGCCCCAGCGCCCGAAGGCCAGGCAAGGCCAAGCGACTGCGTTGCCCAGCCCCACGCTGCCTTCAGGGCTTCAGCCACGGGCCCATTCTCACCATCAAGGGATTCTTGCCCAGCACTACGAGGCCTCTGAGTGCCAAGTAACGCCTGGCCATGTGCTCGCTCTGCAGGTTCTGTGCCATGATCTCCAGAAGACTGTCACTGCATTCCCTCAAGTCCAGGCAGTCGAGCACCTGAAAGGCACAGGGCAGTGACAGGGGAGCCGGCCGGCAGGAGGCCAGAAGCGCACAGGGCCGGGCCCAGGCAGCAGCACATGGCCCAGGCAGCAGCACAGGGCACGGGCACGGGTGTCTTTGTCCTGGCAGCTGTGGCTACGAGAGGGCAGAGAGCTGGGAGGCAGCTCAGCCAGGCAGCGCTGGCCTTGAGGCTCACCTCCACAAGGAATGCCAAGGCAGGGAAATCCCAGTATGGCATCTCTTGGCCGAGCAGGGCGAGCAGGTAGAATGCAACCGCGGAACAGAAGGGTATGGCTAGACGGCGAATTTCTCTGAAGAGGGGAGAAAGGAAAGAAGACCCCTGAGCCAGTGGGGCAAACCTCTCCCAGGAGTGGCTCACCTAGTTCTCATCTTCCCCCAGCACCCTTCCAGCCAGGGGACCTGGGCCATTTGGGAGTTGGTTGCTCATGGGCAGCCTCCTCTCCCAGCCTTTTCCAGTCTGCTTGGCCGTGCGTCTCTCAGGGACAAGGCCCTCCTGCCCATTACCACGGGCACTTAGTGGGGCACCTGGGCACAGAGCAGAAATATCAGAGGCATTTGGGGGGGTCTCACCTGGCAAGCAGAGCCACGGCAAAGTGGTGAGTGTCAACAGAGAGCAGCGTGTCCCAGGCACACCTGCGTTCCATTGCCACCACCACATCCTCGCAGCGGAGCAGGCAGAGCAGGGACTTCAGGGTCCGCACTGCAAACCTGTGTGCAGAGCAAAGCCCAGGTCACACTGGCAGCACTGGCTCCTTGGCAGGCCACGTGGCAGGGACAGGAGGACTGTCACGGAGCACCTGTTGGGGCTAGTGGCAAGGCCATGCTCTTCCTGGCATGCCTTCCAGAAGGTAAGGACCTCCTCTGGCGTATCCAGAGTGCTGAAGAAGACTTGGAAGAGCAGATGCACAAATAGCTGGGGGAAATACAGCCTCAATATCCGTGGGAGACAGGGCACCTGGAGGATCTTCCACATCACCACAGTTGCCTGCAAAGGACAAAGCCGCCCAAGACAGCGCTCAGTGCCCAGGTGTCCGTGTGGCAGGGCCCGAGCGTGGCAGGGAGAGGCCAGGAGAGGCGCAGGGGGAGCACGGGGCCTGGTGGCCCTGAAGCTGCCCCTGGGCCAGGTTTCAGGCCAGCGCCTGAGGCAGGGAGATGCAGTGGGGGAAGGAGGATGGAGAGCTGCTAGGGAGGCAGCCTTGGGGCCAGCAAAGGCCACTTGCAGAAACTCACAGCCAGGGCAAAGACAGCCGTTTCGCCCCCATCGGAGGTGCAGGTGCTGTGCTCTGGCCAGCTCCCCAGCACATCCAGGAGTATCAGCTGTGCCAGCTCCGCAGTCCTGGCTGAGGCCAGGATGGTCTTCCACATGGCCATGGCAGCTCTGCGGGGTTCGAGCTGTGTCTCAGCGGGGTCTCAGACACAGCACCGGGGCCAGCTGAGCTGGCTGGCTGTGTCTGCCACTGCCCACTGCCCCCCTGCCGGCAGCACCCAGACAGCCCAGCCCCGTGGGGACAGAGCCCTGAGAGGCAGCAAGGGAGCGTGGCAGCAGGCTGAGGGGCTGCCATGCCAGGGCTGGGAAAGGGAGCAGCCAGAGGGCCCTGGAACTCTCTGTTGCTCAGACACCTGGGGCAGGCTGGACAGGGTGATGGGCTGGGGAGCCCCCATCAGGGGCAGGTGGGCCCCATACCTGTCACAGGACGGGGCCACACGCAGGAGCGTCAAGACGGCATCCTGTGGCTGTGCTTCGGCGAGATGCAGCAGGGTCTTGTCCAGCCTATGCTCAGCAGAATCATTGGCCGTGAGCCACTGGTGGATGTAGCTCACCATGGCAGGCACCTGGAGAAGGCACGGGGAGACTTGGAAAGCTGCCAGAGAGAGCAATGTTCCCAGCTTCTCCAGAGGGGTGCTTCCCTTGCCACCACGCTGCCATGTGGCCTGAAAGGCTCCCAGCAACCAGCATGCGTGGCTTTGGAGGCCAAGCAATTCCTGGGGGGATCAAAGCCTGGCCACAGGCTGCTTACTTGCTTGGGATGGTACAAATCTTGCTCTACAAGCATAGCCAGCAGGGCAGCACCGCTCTTGCTTTGGAAGATGGGCGAGTATGGTCTGAGGCCTGCGCCCATGGTCTCTTCCTCCTCAATTCTCTTGATGAAGTTGTAAACAAACTGTAGGAGAAGGGCAAGAAGCCAGGGATGTTGCATGGAGTGCTGCACACACGGTGCTGGGCTGAGCAGGGAGAGCAGGCCCAGCCCAGGTGGGGATGGCTGCAGGTACCTGCGCTGTTCTGCGGAAGCGGCCACGGCGGGACTGCTGGTCTTGTGTGCGCTCCGGGGCTGCATCTGGCAAAGAGCGAGCGCAGCCAGAGATGAGGGGCTGCGGGAGGGGCCGGACTACAGGGCCCAGCCCTGCGCTCCCCAGGCAGGGAGAGGCCCGGGATGTGCCAGGGGATGGAGCACGGCCACTGCGGGCTGTCTGCCCGGCCCCTCTTCCGTCCTGTGCGTGGGCAGGTCCCCAGGGGATAGCATGGCATGGCCCGGCCCGCCCGGCCCAGCCCGGCCCGGCAGGAATGGCGTGGAGCCAAGCTGGCCGCAGGCACCAGTCCTGTGGCCCAGCTCTGCCACTCACCCTCGTGTGGTGGCTGGAATGGCACCACCTCTTCAGTGTCCTGTGCCAGGGCAGCTCCAGGGCCTTCTTCCTCCTCCTCCACCCAGGCCAGCTTGGGCACATTTGGGGGTGGCTGCTCCATGTCTCAGACTGGATTTGTGGCTATTTGCAGGAGAGGGGCCTTGGACAATCTCCAAGTCACCAAGTCCTGCAGTCCTGCCTGGAAGGCACCGTCAAGAAAGAAGCCTCAGGAAGGCTACAGGACAGCAAGTCCTGCACTCGGTCTCAAGGGCCCCTGCCACAAGGACAGGAGACTCCTGTGAAGGATTGTACTCTGGCCTCGAGGGCACCTGCAGAAGCGAAGCCTCAGGGAGACCACAGGTAAGAAGGTCCTGTGGTCTGGCCTGGAGCTCAGCTGCAGGAACAACGCCTCAGTAAAGCTCCGGGTGGGACACGAACGAGCGCGCTGTGCGGGGGCTCCTCACGGCACCGCTCTGTCCTGTCCTGTCCCGTGTTGTGCTCCGAGCACTGTGGCGTGCTCTTGTCATTGCCAGCTCCTATGCCACGGGGTGTCACAAAGGGCCCTTGGACACCCGGTTCCATTCGATGCCACGGTGACCGTGCTGCAGCGTGTCACCAAGGGCCCTTGCACACACTGCCGCCTGCCGCGGGGCTGCCCCCAGCCCAGCCAAACTGGCCCAGGTTGGAAGGAATGCCTGGCCCCAGGTGTCTAAGGCAGGCCGACAAGATCTTCAGCGAGGGCTCAGAGCGTCAGCAAAGGCTGCCCTGCTCTGCGGGCTCAGGGGCAGCAGAAGGAGCCCCCAGGGCTGCCGACGCAGCCGCGCTGGGAAGGGCACGGGGCCTTCCAGGGAAACTGGCACGGCCTCCTTGGGACACGTCCCGGCTGGTGGCCGTCCTAAACCTGCGGGTGTGACACGCACAAGGAACGTGTGGGCCCGGGCACGAATGCTGCTCTGAGCCCTGGGGCCCGGGGAGCGCTGACATCAGCAGGTGTGGCAGAGTCGCCGGCCAAGCAGACCCGCCACCCCTCGAGCCCCTGGCAGCGCTGGTGCCCGTCTCCTGCCCCAGAGACCTGTGCCCCCGGGGGGCTTCTGTGCCAGAGGGAGCCAAAGCCCACGTGCATTGGGGGCTGTGCTCCTTCCTGCAGGGGCTGATGGCAGGAGCACCTGGAGCAACTGCTGGCACACTTGGTCTCTGTCAGATGATGTTGCTCCTTCCTGCAATGAATTTTTCTCCAGGAAGGCATTGGCTGTAGCAGCAGAGCACCATCCATTGCTGAGTGTCCCGGGGCAATTAGATTACAAAGTAACAGTCTGAAATTTCCTTGTGCTTTTCTCACTCTCTTTCCTGCATTCTGGGACAAATAGAATCTGCCCAGCCTCTGCTATTCTGGGCTTCAGTTGCTGCATATCTCGCTCCGGCATCTCGCGTCCAAACAAAACCGTGTCCCTGCTGAGGACAGCAATGAGTGGCCACAAAGTGGGAAGTTCCCCAGTGAACATCAAGGCAGACACGTGGAAGTGCAGAGGATAAGCATAACTGTGGGAGGAGAAGCTGTTCTGTGTCTCTGGTGATGGTGGCCACACCCTAAAGCAGCAGCCAAGAGAAGTGCGGGAAGCAGACGGGCGCGGTTTTGGGCAGGACAATAGAAAAAGATATGAAGCCTTTAGCCAGAATGCAAAGGAGGACTGCAAGGATGGAGTGTGGTCTGGAGGGGAAGCCCCAGATGCAGCTGGGGCCACTTTCTTCTGCCTGGAGGAGAGTAAAGGGCGCCATTGTGGTCTTCACCATCCTCCTGAGGGGAATCGCAGGGGCTGCTGCAGCTCTTGTCACTGTTGGCAGCAGTGACAGCACTGGAGAATAGGGCAGGGAGCTGGGACAGGGCAAGTTTCATTTCCATATCAGGAAAAGGTTTTTCACCCAGAGCACGGTCAGGCACTGGGACAGTGCCAGTTCCCCATTGCCGCAGCCCGGCGGAGCTTGGGCTGGCTCTTGGGAAAACTGCGGCGCTGCGCCAGGAGTGGGGAAGGGCCCAGGCGTGGGTTCTGCCTACGGCTGAACCTGATGTGTCGCTGCTCAGTGGTTCAGGATCTACTAACTGCAGCACGGAGCAGGCAAAAGAGAAGGAGGAGGCTCCTGGATAGGGAGGTTCCAGAGGCAAAGGTTTATTCCAAGGGAAGGATTCAGCAGCAAAGAGGCGCCAGCACTTCTGTGCGTGGGATTTTATAGGGGTACAACTCGGGCGGCGGATACAGAGGATTGATCAGTAAGGAATCTGCAGGGAAAGAGCCAGGGGATTCCATCAGTTGCTTGGGACTAATTAGGCCAGATGGGAGGAGAAGGTAGGTCACCTGGGCCAGTGGGGCTTGCAGTAACAGGGGAATTGCAAAGGGGTGGTGCAGTCAGGGATTGGTCCAAGGCAAAACTGAGAGGGAAGGTTCAGGAATAAAGAGCTGCATGATCTTGACAGGCAGGGAAGGAGCTGGAACAAAGAGTGGGCAATGGCATGAGGGACAGCTTTGACGGAGGGCAAAACCTAGGGGTAAACCAACGTGGGGGAAGCACGGGCTACGTGAAAACAAACCATCCTACGCTAACTGACAAATAAACACGAACCGGAACACCCCAGGGAAAATGGGCACAGCACCGAGCTCGTCTGACTTTGAGAAGTGTTTGAACAACATTGAGCAGTCACTCAATCTTTTAGACACTACATCAAAAGTCAAGGGTTGTGAACTCCAGGTTGACACGAGTATATGCTGCCGGGTATGACTTTAGGCAGTTTTTGAAGAAATTCGTTTTATGTCTGATCAAACCCCAATTCCGTGTAGGTTGTGTGGAACGTGGAATCCTTTTATTTTCATTGCTTGTTAGGAGTGTAAAAAAGACTATTGGTGCTGGGTGACTGAGAGACAGCCCGTGTGTGTGAAGTGGAGTATACAGGGGATGAAGAGAAGGAAAAGAGAAGTACTAGTAGATCCTGCAAAGTTTGGAAATGTTGATAGCATGAAGAATGAACAAGACGAGAAGTAAAGATGGTATTAAAAAGAGTCCACTAGAAGGTAATTTAGCAGTGGAGAAAGATTTGGGAGGAATCCCAGAGGGCAGTTTTTCCAAGAAAGGTAATCGGATGAAATAGCCTACCCAATGGTAGCCTTGGTGTCAATTAGGAAGTGGTGAAAAGTGTCCCCCGCTGAAACTTTATGATACGTTGTTACAGTTGATGTTATTTTGAAGAAAAGAAGAAAAATGAGATCCAGCCATATATGCAGACATGTTTTTTACCCTGAAGAATAAACCTGAGGGGAAGAAAGAATTGTGGCTTTTTTATTTGGCCTCATAGGACCTTTAGTCCTAACTTTGGAAAGAGAAAACAGGCAGAAAATAAAGAGCTGTCGTTCCGTATCCAGCATAGGGCAGAGATGCTTGAAATTGGCTCCAATGCACCAGGAAGATTGTGTCCTAGGTGTCCAAGACTTACAGGCGAGTTACCCCAGGCCAGCTCGGGTACACTCCCCCTCAGCCAAGCACGCCGCGCCCTGAATGAAACCCAGATGGCAGTGAGGATGAGGTGAGGGGACACTTTCAGAGACCCCCAGTGACAACCAACACAAGGAATAAAAGCAAGAAAGCTTTGCCTTTAGTCCCCCGCTTAAGGCAAGTCTTGAGTCCCCCAGGAGAAGCCATGTGGGTGAACATCTGCTTTTCTCCTAGTGAGCTGAACCGTTGGTGGGAAAAAGTTAAAATGTAGAGAGAAAACCCAGGCAAAGTGGCAAAAAGATTGGAGTGCATAGTCAAGAATCAAGTCCCAGAGGGAGGTGCTACTGATTTCATGTTGACAGAGCTAACAAAACCAGCAAAGAGTTGGTGATCAAGGTAGCCAGAGCACGTGCGCAGGGACAAATTGCTAGTGGAGCCTTACAAGGTACAGTGGACCAGCTGTTGCCTATTGTAAGCCCTTTGTGGGACCCGAACGATGCAGGCAGCTGTGCAATGTTAACCAGATGCCAGGAACTAGTCAAATTTGAATTACAAAATGCTAGTCCAAAAGCAATCAATTGGTCAACAATAGATAATGTTCCACAGGGCCAGCACGAGTCACCCACTGACTTTGTGGACAGGTTGTGAGCAGCTGCACATAAAGCGCAGCTCTGCATCCCTGGTCGGATATGGGAAAGCAGCAGTCCGTATCCCTGATGTTAGGGCAATCTAGCCCAGGTGTCGGGCAGAAACTTCAGAGGCTGAAAGAGCCTGTAAAGAGAGACTTAAAAGAAATTAATGAGAAAAGCATTGAAAGCGTATGATGATAAAGACAGAGAAAAAGAAAATGAACTCCCTGCAGCCATGGTGGCAGCTCTGGATCAGCACCGGGGAGAGGACGCGCATGAAGCAGAGGCAGGGGCAAAAGCAGCAGAGGCAGAGGAGTTTCAAACCAGGCACAGACCAAGCTGGGGCCAAAGCAATGTGCGTGTTGTAAGAAATAAGGACACTGGAAAATAGGGCCAGTGCCCAGAGTTAGCAGACAAAGTACACAAAACTCTTGTAGCCGCTCTAGATGATAAGAAATGACCGAGACTGGCAACTCTTACCCCAGCGGGCCACTGGTTAAAATAAAGCTAAAGGGTGATAAAGAGGTTGAATTTTTAATAAATAGTGGAAACCCATCTTTCACTCTTGAATCGAGCACTGATACCCAAAAGTGAGAACTATCTTCAAGCAATAGGAGCCACTGGCCAGCCAGAAAATGCATTCCTCCTGCAAGCACTTCAATGGAAAATCAAGAAGAAACTGGCAATCCATCAGTTTCTTTATTTAGCAAACTGCCCCAAATCTGTCCTCGGCAGGGATTTGCTTGAAAATTTGGACACAACAGTTCCGTTTAGGGAAAGAAAAATTAAGTTGAAGGTACCTGAAGACAAATTGGTTTTAGCAGTAGGACTGACAATTGACACAAGACCAAGAAACAAGAATAACTATTTAGAGCAAGTATTGAATCAGGTGTAGCCAAGAGTATGGGATACTGATAGCCCAGGAAAATCCAAACGAGCAGACCCTATTAAAATTGAGCTGCAGACAAGAGTTAGGCCATAGTCAGAAAGCAATACCCTGGAAGACGATAGGCTGGGAAAAGAATGGAGGCAACAAGGAATAAATTCCTGACATCAGGATTATTGGAAGAATGGGAGTCAAAATGTATTACTCCTAGATTAGCAATAAAGAAAGCTAACGGAACTTAGAGACTAGTGCCAGATTTCCAGGCAATTAATGGTTTCTACCTTACTGCCTTACTAGCTAAACTTGGAGATGATTTTATCTGGTGCGGGGAACGTCCATGGCCCGGTGGTGTCGAGAGCGGTTCCCTCTTGGTGTGAGAGACCAGCTCCCCCAGCCCACCTTGCTGTCAGGCCCGGAGGTTGTAATGTGCGCTGGAGCGGCAGGCGAAGGAGGGCTCTTGACAGCATGTCTGATCCAACAGGGTTTCTTGAAGGCAGGTCAGAGGGTCCAGGTTGGGTGAGAGTGAGAAGAGGGACAGGACCAGGCAGCAGCACAACCACTGTAACACGAGACATAAGGCAAGACACCTGCAACCTGCTGGGGAAGCCCCAAGTCTGCTCAGTGAGCCACGTGTGCCCTCAGCATTGGGACACGCACCTTTCCCTCAGTGACCCTCACGTCCCAGGGTCAGCAAATCAAGAGGCACCAGCCATCCTGTAGGTGACTCAGAGCGAGTGCAGTGGGTCATGGTGGCCAGGGGCCAGAAGCAGGCAGAAAGCCATCAGGGCTGGGGAAAAGGCTCTGCTCTGCTTACAGCGTGGGCTGAGGGCCGGGAGAGCTGCATTTCCCCCTTGAGATGTGGGAGACGGGGCCTTTCACCCTCCTTATAGGGCTGCCCCTCGCTGCAGGCAGCCCAAGGAGTACGACGACAAAAGGCCGAGAGCAGCAAAGCAAAGAGCCAGCCCTGCACACAGGGAGGTGGCCCAGGTGGCCCTGAAGGTGCCCGCTGCACTCTCATGTGGCCCTGCCCTGGGAATGACAGGAATGCCCTTTGTCCAAGAGGGCCTTTCTGTGGCCCCTCTGGGCTCCAAGCTGCTGCTCTTCTGGCTCAACGGGGCCTAAAGGCACAGAACTGGGCATCCCTCGGAGCAACAGGAGCAAGACTCGGCAAGCAGGCAGGGGAGCTCAATGCCTGAGGCTGAGGGGCGGGGGGCTCCAGTCTGGAGCACAGGCCGGGCACACGCCCAGCCCCGCAACTCCTGGCCTCAGAGGCCTGAAAGGCCAGGACCAGGGTTCCACGCCTGATTCCAGGGGGTCCCTCCACGGGCCACCGAGGAAGCGCCAGAGCAGCCAGCTTTCAGGATCAAGGCGGCTGCCAGGGGGCTGCTTATGGCCTCTGCCAGCCCATTGCTCAGGGCTTACCAGTGACTCAGGGTGTCCCCCAGCCCGGCCAAACTTCCCGGCAGCAGCGCCACAGCCCCACAGCAGCTCCAGAGAAGTCCCATCCAGAGGCACCTGGGAGCCCTCAGCAAAGCAGCCAGTAGCACACGGGCAGGAGGACGTGGATGGCCCTTCCTGCGTGGCACGGGGCTTGTGGCAATATCCAGGCACCAGTCGGGCAGGGATCCCCGCAGCTCCTGCCCCTGCCCAGCCGCTCTTGTCGGCAGCACAAAGGCTGCAGCAGAACCACCAGAGGCCAAGGGGCTTCTGGCCATTTTCCCTGCAACACTGCACGCCTGGGCAGCTGGATGAGCACAAGCACCCTTTTGCCCCTCTTCCCCTATGCCCTACAGACACTGTGCAGGAAAAGAAAGATCCTGGGACTCCATGTATTGTAAGATACCCTATATTTACATTGTCAACTAAAAGGAAAATACAAAGGCAAAAATCTAATAGAAGAAGAAGACAACCCCTGCTGGCTCAAGTGGCCCAGCAGACAGAGTCTTGCGCAGATCATCTCTCTGGGGAGCTGCAGCAGAACAGCAAGGCAGTGCCCCACAGACGAGGCCGTTTCTTCCATGCACTGCGGAATTGATCTCGCAGCTTATGCCATGTGGAGTACGGAGCTCTCTGTACAGCCCGGAGAACTAAACAAGATTCAATTGCAGCATTTCTGATTGCGGGACTGCTGTCATAGGCCATTTCTTCAAGGGCTGCAAGAGAGAGGAACAGAGCCAAGGTCAGATGCCGGATGTGCAGGGAGCCGAGGTGAACCCCCTGGCAGGGTCATCCCGGCCGGCTCTTGCCATGGCCCGGAGGGAGCAGGGACCAAGGGGATCAGCCTGAAGCTGCTGGCCACGAATGCCACACGTGGCCCTGAAATGTCTGTGTGCTCTGGCCACGGGAGCAGAGCCCTCCGCAGCCGGGGCAGGGCTTGCAGCTTCCCGTGCCAGCCCCCACGGTCAGCCCGCTGCCCTCACTCACCACTGCAGATCAGCTGAAGCTCTTGCTGCTGCCCCCTCAGGTGCCGGCCGGCCATCCCTGTGAACACAGAGCCTGTCACGGGCCCAGCAGCACAGCTCCCTGCCAGCGGCGTTGTCGGTGCTGTGGCCACACGGGCTGCTGGCCCGTCAGGTCTCAGCCCGGGCCTTTGCCGCATGCTGCCGCCCAAGGGCACGGTTGCCAGAGGGCGGCGGCAGCAGCAATGCCCGGGCCAGGCGGGGCTCCACGGCGCCGGGCCCGGGTGGCGCTGCCGGGGCAGCAGGCGGGGCCGGGGCCGAGCTGCGGTGGGCAGGGGAGGGAGCGCGGGCTCGTGGCTCACCCATGAAGCTGACGGCCGCCTCTCGCAGGGGCTCCTGTGGGCTTTGCAGGTAGCACAGGGCCCGGCGCAGGTGCTCGGCTGCTCGGCTCCTGTCCTCTGCCAGCTGGAGAGAGCAGCAGGAGGGAAGGGTTGGGGCGGGCTCAGGCCCCGGGCCGGGCGCTGCCTGCGCTGAGCCCCGGCCCTCTCCTACCCGGGGAGCCCTGAGGCGTGGCCAGCAGCAGCCGGCGCCGGGCTCCCGAGGGGAGAGGCCAGAGGGCCGCCTGCTGCCCGGGGAGCCGCGGTGCCGCCCCGCCGCCCTGCCGGGCCGGGACTGCGTGGGCACCCGGCTCGGGCCCACGGGAGCCTGGAGAAGAGCCTGCGCGGCCTCTGGGAGCAGCAGCCGGCAGGGGCACAGCTGCCAGCCCCGCAGACTGAGCACCGCCCTCAGGGGCCTTCTCCAGGCTGAGGCTGGGGTTTCTCGGCTGCTCTTACCAGGCACTCGCCAAAGCTCTGATCCACCTGTAGCATTTGTTGGAGATCCCTCCTCTTCAGGAATCTGGCTGAAGAATGCAGCGTTTCCCGGGAGGCCTGGAGCGCAGCAGAGACGCACCGATGGCCCCACAGTGCAGGCCACAGGAGCCAGCCTATGCCACAGGCTGGAGGAGGCTGCAGCCCGCAAGGTGCCAGGGCAGGAGGCAGTGCGTTCCCCTGCCAGGGGGACAGCAGCTGGCCACAAGTGCTCACCTCAGCAACAATCTGATTCTCGTCACGGCAGTGGAAGTAGAGTGGGAGCAGGCTCTGGCGCACGTGGGACTTCAGGGCCTTTCTTCCCTCTTCTGTTAATAAGTCGAGCATCTCTTGAAAGAAAGACATGGAGCTCAGCTGCACCTGGATATCATCCTGTATGAAAGGGAAGGGCAAAAGAGCTGAGCATCAGCTGCTTCAGGCCCCCCAGGGCACAGGCCTGCATCTGCACAGGGCACCAAGTGTGCGGGCAGCAGCCAGTGGCCGTGGCTGTGGGCACAGAGCCTTACGCGGTCAAAGAGTGGCAGGAGCGCCTCAGCCAGCTGCAGGGCGATGGGGGTGGGTATTGGGGCACCATTATCCAGGAGCAAATATCGGAGTAGAAGAATGGTCATCCTGATGATGTCGCTATCATTTTCCTCCAGGAGCTCCACAAGACTTTCAGTCAGGCTCCGCATTTTTTCGGCCTGTGTGGAAGCCAACTTTGTGAAAGGCCGCCCTGCTGCCGCAGGGCCCAGAGGCCAAAGGCCTGTCCCGAAGCACTCGGGCAGCTGATGCGGGAGGCAGGAGAGCTGGGAGCAGCTGCCCCAGCGCCCGAAGGCCAGGCAAGGCCAAGCGACTGCGTTGCCCAGCCCCACGCTGCCTTCAGGGCTTCAGCCACGGGCCCATTCTCACCATCAAGGGATTCTTGCCCAGCACTACGAGGCCTCTGAGTGCCAAGTAACGCCTGGCCATGTGCTCGCTCTGCAGGTTCTGTGCCATGATCTCCAGAAGACTGTCACTGCATTCCCTCAAGTCCAGGCAGTCGAGCACCTGAAAGGCACAGGGCAGTGACAGGGGAGCCGGCCGGCAGGAGGCCAGAAGCGCACAGGGCCGGGCCCAGGCAGCAGCACATGGCCCAGGCAGCAGCACAGGGCACGGGCACGGGTGTCTTTGTCCTGGCAGCTGTGGCTACGAGAGGGCAGAGAGCTGGGAGGCAGCTCAGCCAGGCAGCGCTGGCCTTGAGGCTCACCTCCACAAGGAATGCCAAGGCAGGGAAATCCCAGTATGGCATCTCTTGGCCGAGCAGGGCGAGCAGGTAGAATGCAACCGCGGAACAGAAGGGTATGGCTAGACGGCGAATTTCTCTGAAGAGGGGAGAAAGGAAAGAAGACCCCTGAGCCAGTGGGGCAAACCTCTCCCAGGAGTGGCTCACCTAGTTCTCATCTTCCCCCAGCACCCTTCCAGCCAGGGGACCTGGGCCATTTGGGAGTTGGTTGCTCATGGGCAGCCTCCTCTCCCAGCCTTTTCCAGTCTGCTTGGCCGTGCGTCTCTCAGGGACAAGGCCCTCCTGCCCATTACCACGGGCACTTAGTGGGGCACCTGGGCACAGAGCAGAAATATCAGAGGCATTTGGGGGGGTCTCACCTGGCAAGCAGAGCCACGGCAAAGTGGTGAGTGTCAACAGAGAGCAGCGTGTCCCAGGCACACCTGCGTTCCATTGCCACCACCACATCCTCGCAGCGGAGCAGGCAGAGCAGGGACTTCAGGGTCCGCACTGCAAACCTGTGTGCAGAGCAAAGCCCAGGTCACACTGGCAGCACTGGCTCCTTGGCAGGCCACGTGGCAGGGACAGGAGGACTGTCACGGAGCACCTGTTGGGGCTAGTGGCAAGGCCATGCTCTTCCTGGCATGCCTTCCAGAAGGTAAGGACCTCCTCTGGCGTATCCAGAGTGCTGAAGAAGACTTGGAAGAGCAGATGCACAAATAGCTGGGGGAAATACAGCCTCAATATCCGTGGGAGACAGGGCACCTGGAGGATCTTCCACATCACCACAGTTGCCTGCAAAGGACAAAGCCGCCCAAGACAGCGCTCAGTGCCCAGGTGTCCGTGTGGCAGGGCCCGAGCGTGGCAGGGAGAGGCCAGGAGAGGCGCAGGGGGAGCACGGGGCCTGGTGGCCCTGAAGCTGCCCCTGGGCCAGGTTTCAGGCCAGCGCCTGAGGCAGGGAGATGCAGTGGGGGAAGGAGGATGGAGAGCTGCTAGGGAGGCAGCCTTGGGGCCAGCAAAGGCCACTTGCAGAAACTCACAGCCAGGGCAAAGACAGCCGTTTCGCCCCCATCGGAGGTGCAGGTGCTGTGCTCTGGCCAGCTCCCCAGCACATCCAGGAGTATCAGCTGTGCCAGCTCCGCAGTCCTGGCTGAGGCCAGGATGGTCTTCCACATGGCCATGGCAGCTCTGCGGGGTTCGAGCTGTGTCTCAGCGGGGTCTCAGACACAGCACCGGGGCCAGCTGAGCTGGCTGGCTGTGTCTGCCACTGCCCACTGCCCCCCTGCCGGCAGCACCCAGACAGCCCAGCCCCGTGGGGACAGAGCCCTGAGAGGCAGCAAGGGAGCGTGGCAGCAGGCTGAGGGGCTGCCATGCCAGGGCTGGGAAAGGGAGCAGCCAGAGGGCCCTGGAACTCTCTGTTGCTCAGACACCTGGGGCAGGCTGGACAGGGTGATGGGCTGGGGAGCCCCCATCAGGGGCAGGTGGGCCCCATACCTGTCACAGGACGGGGCCACACGCAGGAGCGTCAAGACGGCATCCTGTGGCTGTGCTTCGGCGAGATGCAGCAGGGTCTTGTCCAGCCTATGCTCAGCAGAATCATTGGCCGTGAGCCACTGGTGGATGTAGCTCACCATGGCAGGCACCTGGAGAAGGCACGGGGAGACTTGGAAAGCTGCCAGAGAGAGCAATGTTCCCAGCTTCTCCAGAGGGGTGCTTCCCTTGCCACCACGCTGCCATGTGGCCTGAAAGGCTCCCAGCAACCAGCATGCGTGGCTTTGGAGGCCAAGCAATTCCTGGGGGCATCAAAGCCTGGCCACAGGCTGCTTACTTGCTTGGGATGGTACAAATCTTGCTCTACAAGCATAGCCAGCAGGGCAGCACCGCTCTTGCTTTGGAAGATGGGCGAGTATGGTCTGAGGCCTGCGCCCATGGTCTCTTCCTCCTCAATTCTCTTGATGAAGTTGTAAACAAACTGTAGGAGAAGGGCAAGAAGCCAGGGATGTTGCATGGAGTGCTGCACACACGGTGCTGGGCTGAGCAGGGAGAGCAGGCCCAGCCCAGGTGGGGATGGCTGCAGGTACCTGCGCTGTTCTGCGGAAGCGGCCACGGCGGGACTGCTGGTCTTGTGTGCGCTCCGGGGCTGCATCTGGCAAAGAGCGAGCGCAGCCAGAGATGAGGGGCTGCGGGAGGGGCCGGACTACAGGGCCCAGCCCTGCGCTCCCCAGGCAGGGAGAGGCCCGGGATGTGCCAGGGGATGGAGCACGGCCACTGCGGGCTGTCTGCCCGGCCCCTCTTCCGTCCTGTGCGTGGGCAGGTCCCCAGGGGATAGCATGGCATGGCCCGGCCCGCCCGGCCCAGCCCGGCCCGGCAGGAATGGCGTGGAGCCAAGCTGGCCGCAGGCACCAGTCCTGTGGCCCAGCTCTGCCACTCACCCTCGTGTGGTGGCTGGAATGGCACCACCTCTTCAGTGTCCTGTGCCAGGGCAGCTCCAGGGCCTTCTTCCTCCTCCTCCACCCAGGCCAGCTTGGGCACATTTGGGGGTGGCTGCTCCATGTCTCAGACTGGATTTGTGGCTATTTGCAGGAGAGGGGCCTTGGACAATCTCCAAGTCACCAAGTCCTGCAGTCCTGCCTGGAAGGCACCGTCAAGAAAGAAGCCTCAGGAAGGCTACAGGACAGCAAGTCCTGCACTCGGTCTCAAGGGCCCCTGCCACAAGGACAGGAGACTCCTGTGAAGGATTGTACTCTGGCCTCGAGGGCACCTGCAGAAGCGAAGCCTCAGGGAGACCACAGGTAAGAAGGTCCTGTGGTCTGGCCTGGAGCTCAGCTGCAGGAACAACGCCTCAGTAAAGCTCCGGGTGGGACACGAACGAGCGCGCTGTGCGGGGGCTCCTCACGGCACCGCTCTGTCCTGTCCTGTCCCGTGTTGTGCTCCGAGCACTGTGGCGTGCTCTTGTCATTGCCAGCTCCTATGCCACGGGGTGTCACAAAGGGCCCTTGGACACCCGGTTCCATTCGATGCCACGGTGACCGTGCTGCAGCGTGTCACCAAGGGCCCTTGCACACACTGCCGCCTGCCGCGGGGCTGCCCCCAGCCCAGCCAAACTGGCCCAGGTTGGAAGGAATGCCTGGCCCCAGGTGTCTAAGGCAGGCCGACAAGATCTTCAGCGAGGGCTCAGAGCGACAGCAAAGGCTGCCCTGCTCTGCGGGCTCAGGGGCAGCAGAAGGAGCCCCCAGGGCTGCCGACGCAGCCGCGCTGGGAAGGGCACGGGGCCTTCCAGGGAAACTGGCACGGCCTCCTTGGGACACGTCCCGGCTGGTGGCCGTCCTAAACCTGCGGGTGTGACACGCACAAGGAACGTGTGGGCCCGGGCACGAATGCTGCTCTGAGCCCTGGGGCCCGGGGAGCGCTGACATCAGCAGGTGTGGCAGAGTCGCCGGCCAAGCAGACCCGCCACCCCTCGAGCTCCTGGCAGCGCTGGTGCCCGTCTCCTGCCCCAGAGACCTGTGCCCCCGGGGGGCTTCTGTGCCAGAGGGAGCCAAAGCCCACGTGCATTGGGGGCTGTGCTCCTTCCTGCAGGGGCTGATGGCAGGAGCACCTGGAGCAACTGCTGGCACACTTGCTCTCTGTCAGATGATGTTGCTCCTTCCTGCAATGAATTTTTCTCCAGGAAGGCATTGGCAGTAGCAGCAGAGCACCATCCATTGCTGAGTGTCCCGGGGCAATTAGATTACAAAGTAACAGTCTGAAATTTCCTTGTGCTTTTCTCACTCTCTTTCCTGCATTCTGGGACAAATAGAATCTGCCCAGCCTCTGCTATTCTGGGCTTCAGTTGCTGCATATCTCGCTCCGGTAGCTCGCGTCCAAACAAAACCGTGTCCCTGCTGAGCACAGCAATTAGTGGCCACAAAGTGGAAAGTTCCCCAGTGAACATCAAGGCAGACACGTGGAAGTGCAGAGGATAAGCATAACTGCGGGAGGAGAAGCTGTTCTGTGTCTCTGGTGATGGTGGCCACACCCTAAAGCAGCAGCCAAGAGAAGTGCGGGAAGCAGACGGGCGCGGTTTTGGGCAGGACAATAGAAAAAGATATGAAGCCTTTAGCCAGAATGCAAAGGAGGACTGCAAGGATGGAGTGTGGTCTGGAGGGGAAGCCCCAGATGCAGCTGGGGCCACTTTCTTCTGCCTGGAGGAGAGTAAAGGGCGCCATTGTGGTCTTCACCATCCTCCTGAGGGGAATCGCAGGGGCTGCTGCAGCTCTTGTCACTGTTGGCAGCAGTGACAGCACTGGAGAAAAGGGCAGGGAGCTGGGACAGGGCAAGTTTCATTTCCATATCAGGAAAAGGTTTTTCACCCAGAGCACGGTCAGGCACTGGGACAGTGCCAGTTCCCCATTGCCGCAGCCCGGCGGAGCCCGGGCTGGCTCTTGGGAAAACTGAGGCGCTGCGCCAGGAGTGGGGAAGGGCCCAGGCGTGGGTTCTGCCTGCGGCTGAACCTGATGTGTCGCTGCTCAGTGGTTCAGGATCTACTAACTGCAGCACGGAGCAGGCAAAAGAGAAGGAGGAGGCTCCTGGATAGGGAGGTTCCAGAGGCAAAGGTTTATTCCAAGGGAAGGATTCAGCAGCAAAGAGGCGCCAGCACTTCTGTGCGTGGGATTTTATAGGGGTACAACTCGGGCGGCGGATACAGAGGATTGATCAGTAAGGAATCTGCAGGGAAGGAGCCAGGGGATTCCATCAGTTGCTTGGGACTAATTAGGCCAGATGGGAGGAGAAGGTAGGTCACCTGGGCCAGTGGGGCTTGCAGCAACAGGGGAATTGCGAAGGGGTGGTGCAGTCAGGGATTGGTCCAAGGCAAAACTGAGAGGGAAGGTTCAGGAATAAAGAGCTGCATGATCTTGACAGGCAGGGAAGGAGCTGGAACAAAGAGTGGGCAATGGCATGAGGGACAGCTTTGACGGAGGGCAAAACCTAGGGGTAAACCAACGTGGGGGAAGCACGGGCTACGTGAAAACAAACCATCCTACGCTAACTGACAAATAAACACGAACCGGAACACCCCAGGGAAAATGGGCACAGCACCGAGCTCGTCTGACTTTGAGAAGTGTTTGAACAACATTGAGCAGTCACTCAATCTTTTAGACACTACATCAAAAGTCAAGGGTTGTGAACTCCAGGTTGACACGAGTATATGCTGCCGGGTATGACTTTAGGCAGTTTTTGAAGAAATTCGTTTTATGTCTGATCAAACCCCAATTCCGTGTAGGTTGTGTGGAACGTGGAATCCTTTTATTTTCATTGCTTGTTAAGAGTGTAAAAAAGACTATTGGTGCTGGGTGACTGAGAGACAGCCCGTGTGTGTGAAGTGGAGTATACAGGGGATGAAGAGAAGGAAAAGAGAAGTACTAGTAGATCCTGCAAAGTTTGGAAATGTTGATAGCATGAAGAATGAACAAGACGAGAAGTAAAGATGGTATTTAAAAGAGTCCACTAGAAGGTAATTTAGCAGTGGAGAAAGATTTGGGAGGAATCCCAGAGGGCAGTTTTTCCAAGAAAGGTAATCAGATGAAATAGCCTACCCAATGGTAGCCTTGGTGTCAATTAGGAAGTGGTGAAAAGTGTCCCCCGCTGAAACTTTATGATACGTTGTTACAGTTGATGTTATTTTGAAGAAAAGAAGAAAAATGAGATCCAGCCATATATGCAGACATGTTTTTTACCCTGAAGAATAAACCTGAGGGGAAGAAAGAATTGTGGCTTTTTTATTTGGCCTCATAGGACCTTTAGTCCTAACTTTGGAAAGAGAAAACAGGCAGAAAATAAAGAGCTGTCGTTCCGTATCCAGCATAGGGCAGAGATGCTTGAAATTGGCTCCAATGCACCAGGAAGATTGTGTCCTAGGTGTCCAAGACTTACAGGCGAGTTACCCCAGGCCAGCTCGGGTACACTCCCCCTCAGCCAAGCACGCCGCCCCCTGAATGAAACCCAGATGGCAGTGAGGATGAGGTGAGGGGACACTTTCAGAGACCCCCAGTGACAACCAACACAAGGAATAAAAGCAAGAAAGCTTTGCCTTTAGTCCCCCGCTTAAGGCAAGTCTTGAGTCCCCCAGGAGAAGCCATGTGGGTGAACATCTGCTTTTCTCCTAGTGAGCTGAACCGTTGGTGGGAAAAAGTTAAAATGTAGAGAGAAAACCCAGGCAAAGTGGCAAAAAGATTGGAGTGCATAGTCAAGAATCAAGTCCCAGAGGGAGGTGCTACTGATTTCATGTTGACAGAGCTAACAAAACCAGCAAAGAGTTGGTGATCAAGGTAGCCAGAGCACGTGCGCAGGGACAAATTGCTAGTGGAGCCTTACAAGGTACAGTGGACCAGCTGTTGCCTATTGTAAGCCCTTTGTGGGACCCGAACGATGCAGGCAGCTGTGCAATGTTAACCAGATGCCAGGAACTAGTCAAATTTGAATTACAAAATGCTAGTCCAAAAGCAATCAATTGGTCAACAATAGATAATGTTCCACAGGGCCAGCACGAGTCACCCACTGACTTTGTGGACAGGTTGTGAGCAGCTGCACATAAAGCGCAGCTCTGCATCCCTGGTCGGATATGGGAAAGCAGCAGTCCGTATCCCTGATGTTAGGGCAATCTAGCCCAGGTGTCGGGCAGAAACTTCAGAGGCTGAAAGAGCCTGTAAAGAGAGACTTAAAAGAAATTAATGAGAAAAGCATTGAAAGCGTATGATGATAAAGACAGAGAAAAAGAAAATGAACTCCCTGCAGCCATGGTGGCAGCTCTGGATCAGCACCGGGGAGAGGACGCGCATGAAGCAGAGGCAGGGGCAAAAGCAGCAGAGGCAGAGGAGTTTCAAACCAGGCACAGACCAAGCTGGGGCCAAAGCAATGTGCGTGTTGTAAGAAATAAGGACACTGGAAAATAGGGCCAGTGCCCAGAGTTAGCAGACAAAGTACACAAAACTCTTGTAGCCGCTCTAGATGATAAGAAATGACCGAGACTGGCAACTCTTACCCCAGCGGGCCACTGGTTAAAATAAAGCTAAAGGGTGATAAAGAGGTTGAATTTTTAATAAATAGTGGAAACCCATCTTTCACTCTTGAATCGAGCACTGATACCCAAAAGTGAGAACTATCTTCAAGCAATAGGAGCCACTGGCCAGCCAGAAAATGCATTCCTCCTGCAAGCACTTCAATGGAAAATCAAGAAGAAACTGGCAATCCATCAGTTTCTTTATTTAGCAAACTGCCCCAAATCTGTCCTCGGCAGGGATTTGCTTGAAAATTTGGACACAACAGTTCCGTTTAGGGAAAGAAAAATTAAGTTGAAGGTACCTGAAGACAAATTGGTTTTAGCAGTAGGACTGACAATTGACACAAGACCAAGAAACAAGAATAACTATTTAGAGCAAGTATTGAATCAGGTGTAGCCAAGAGTATGGGATACTGATAGCCCAGGAAAATCCAAACGAGCAGACCCTATTAAAATTGAGCTGCAGACAAGAGTTAGGCCATAGTCAGAAAGCAATACCCTGGAAGACGATAGGCTGGGAAAAGAATGGAGGCAACAAGGAATAAATTCCTGACATCAGGATTATTGGAAGAATGGGAGTCAAAATGTATTACTCCTAGATTAGCAATAAAGAGAGCTAACGGAACTTAGAGACTAGTGCCAGATTTCCAGGCAATTAATGGTTTCTACCTTACTGCCTTACTAGCTAAACTTGGAGATGATTTTATCTGGTGCGGGGAACGTCCATGGCCCGGTGGTGTCGAGAGCGGTTCCCTCTTGGTGTGAGAGACCAGCTCCCCCAGCCCACCTTGCTCTCAGGCCCGGAGGTTGTAATGTGCGCTGGAGCGGCAGGCGAAGGAGGGCTCTTGACAGCATGTCTGATCCAACAGGGTTTCTTGAAGGCAGGTCAGAGGGTCCAGGTTGGGTGAGAGTGAGAAGAGGGACAGGACCAGGCAGCAGCACAACCACTGTAACACGAGACATAAGGCAAGACACCTGCAACCTGCTGGGGAAGCCCCAAGTCTGCTCAGTGAGCCACGTGTGCCCTCAGCATTGGGACACGCACCTTTCCCTCAGTGACCCTCACGTCCCAGGGTCAGCAAATCAAGAGGCACCAGCCATCCTGTAGGTGACTCAGAGCGAGTGCAGTGGGTCATGGTGGCCAGGGGCCAGAAGCAGGCAGAAAGCCATCAGGGCTGGGGAAAAGGCTCTGCTCTGCTTACAGCGTGGGCTGAGGGCCGGGAGAGCTGCATTTCCCCCTTGAGATGTGGGAGACGGGGCCTTTCACCCTCCTTATAGGGCTGCCCCTCGCTGCAGGCAGCCCAAGGAGTACGACGACAAAAGGCCGAGAGCAGCAAAGCAAAGAGCCAGCCCTGCACACAGGGAGGTGGCCCAGGTGGCCCTGAAGGTGCCCGCTGCACTCTCATGTGGCCCTGCCCTGGGAATGACAGGAATGCCCTTTGTCCAAGAGGGCCTTTCTGTGGCCCCTCTGGGCTCCAAGCTGCTGCTCTTCTGGCTCAACGGGGCCTAAAGGCACAGAACTGGGCATCCCTCGGAGCAACAGGAGCAAGACTCGGCAAGCAGGCAGGGGAGCTCAATGCCTGAGGCTGAGGGGCGGGGGGCTCCAGTCTGGAGCACAGGCCGGGCACACGCCCAGCCCCGCAACTCCTGGCCTCAGAGGCCTGAAAGGCCAGGACCAGGGTTCCACGCCTGATTCCAGGGGGTCCCTCCACCGGCCACCGAGGAAGCGCCAGAGCAGCCAGCTTTCAGGATCAAGGCGGCTGCCAGGGGGCTGCTTATGGCCTCTGCCAGCCCATTGCTCAGGGCTTACCAGTGACTCAGGGTGTCCCCCAGCCCGGCCAAACTTCCCGGCAGCAGCGCCACAGCCCCACAGCAGCTCCAGAGAAGTCCCATCCAGAGGCACCTGGGAGCCCTCAGCAAAGCAGCCAGTAGCACACGGGCAGGAGGACGTGGATGGCCCTTCCTGCGTGGCACGGGGCTTGTGGCAATATCCAGGCACCAGTCGGGCAGGGATCCCCGCAGCTCCTGCCCCTGCCCAGCCGCTCTTGTCGGCAGCACAAAGGCTGCAGCAGAACCACCAGAGGCCAAGGGGCTTCTGGCCATTTTCCCTGCAACACTGCACGCCTGGGCAGCTGGATGAGCACAAGCACCCTTTTGCCCCTCTTCCCCTATGCCCTACAGACACTGTGCAGGAAAAGAAAGATCCTGGGACTCCATGTATTGTAAGATACCCTATATTTACATTGTCAACTAAAAGGAAAATACAAAGGCAAAAATCTAATTGAAGAAGAAGACAACCCCTGCTGGCTCAAGTGGCCCAGCAGACAGAGTCTTGCGCAGATCATCTCTCTGGGGAGCTGCAGCAGAACAGCAAGGCAGTGCCCCACAGACGAGGCCGTTTCTTCCATGCACTGCGGAATTGATCTCGCAGCTTATGCCATGTGGAGTACGGAGCTCTCTGTACAGCCCGGAGAACTAAACAAGATTCAATTGCAGCATTTCTGATTGCGGGACTGCTGTCATAGGCCATTTCTTCAAGGGCTGCAAGAGAGAGGAACAGAGCCAAGGTCAGATGCCGGATGTGCAGGGAGCCGAGGTGAACCCCCTGGCAGGGTCATCCCGGCCGGCTCTTGCCATGGCCCGGAGGGAGCAGGGACCAAGGGGATCAGCCTGAAGCTGCTGGCCACGAATGCCACACGTGGCCCTGAAATGTCTGTGTGCTCTGGCCACGGGAGCAGAGCCCTCCGCAGCCGGGGCAGGGCTTGCAGCTTCCCGTGCCAGCCCCCACGGTCAGCCCGCTGCCCTCACTCACCACTGCAGATCAGCTGAAGCTCTTGCTGCTGCCCCCTCAGGTGCCGGCCGGCCATCCCTGTGAACACAGAGCCTGTCACGGGCCCAGCAGCACAGCTCCCTGCCAGCGGCGTTGTCGGTGCTGTGGCCACACGGGCTGCTGGCCCGTCAGGTCTCAGCCCGGGCCTTTGCCGCATGCTGCCGCCCAAGGGCACGGTTGCCAGAGGGCGGCGGCAGCAGCAATGCCCGGGCCAGGCGGGGCTCCACGGCGCCGGGCCCGGGTGGCGCTGCCGGGGCAGCAGGCGGGGCCGGGGCCGAGCTGCGGTGGGCAGGGGAGGGAGCGCGGGCTCGTGGCTCACCCATGAAGCTGACGGCCGCCTCTCGCAGGAGCTCCTGTGGGCTTTGCAGGTAGCACAGGGCCCGGCGCAGGTGCTCGGCTGCTCGGCTCCTGTCCTCTGCCAGCTGGAGAGAGCAGCAGGAGGGAAGGGTTGGGGCGGGCTCAGGCCCCGGGCCGGGCGCTGCCTGCGCTGAGCCCCGGCCCTCTCCTACCCGGGGAGCCCTGAGGCGTGGCCAGCAGCAGCCGGCGCCGGGCTCCCGAGGGGAGAGGCCAGAGGGCCGCCTGCTGCCCGGGGAGCCGCGGTGCCGCCCCGCCGCCCTGCCGGGCCGGGACTGCGTGGGCACCCGGCTCGGGCCCACGGGAGCCTGGAGAAGAGCCTGCGCGGCCTCTGGGAGCAGCAGCCGGCAGGGGCACAGCTGCCAGCCCCGCAGACTGAGCACCGCCCTCAGGGGCCTTCTCCAGGCTGAGGCTGGGGTTTCTCGGCTGCTCTTACCAGGCACTCGCCAAAGCTCTGATCCACCTGTAGCATTTGTTGGAGATCCCTCCTCTTCAGGAATCTGGCTGAAGAATGCAGCGTTTCCCGGGAGGCCTGGAGAGCAGCAGAGACGCACCGATGGCCCCACAGTGCAGGCCACAGGAGCCAGCCTATGCCACAGGCTGGAGGAGGCTGCAGCCCGCAAGGTGCCAGGGCAGGAGGCAGTGCGTTCCCCTGCCAGGAGGACAGCAGCTGGCCACAAGTGCTCACCTCAGCAACAATCTGATTCTCATCACGGCAGTGGAAGTAGAGTGGGAGCAGGCTCTGGCGCACGTGGGACTTCAGGGCCTTTCTTCCCTCTTCTGTTAATAAGTCGAGCATCTCTTGAAAGAAAGACATGGAGCTCAGCTGCACCTGGATATCATCCTGTATGAAAGGGAAGGGCAAAAGAGCTGAGCATCAGCTGCTTCAGGCCCCCCAGGGCACAGGCCTGCATCTGCACAGGGCACCAAGTGTGCGGGCAGCAGCCAGTGGCCGTGGCTGTGGGCACAGAGCCTTACGCGGTCAAAGAGTGGCAGGAGCGCCTCAGCCAGCTGCAGGGCGATGGGGGTGGGTATTGGGGCACCATTATCCAGGAGCAAATATCGGAGTAGAAGAATGGTCATCCTGATGATGTCGCTATCATTTTCCTCCAGGAGCTCCACAAGACTTTCAGTCAGGCTCCGCATTTTTTCGGCCTGCGTGGAAGCCAACTTTGTGAAAGGCCGCCCTGCTGCCGCAGGGCCCAGAGGCCAAAGGCCTGTCCCGAAGCACTCGGGCAGCTGATGCGGGAGGCAGGAGAGCTGGGAGCAGCTGCCCCAGCGCCCGAAGGCCAGGCAAGGCCAAGCGACTGCGTTGCCCAGCCCCACGCTGCCTTCAGGGCTTCAGCCACGGGCCCATTCTCACCATCAAGGGATTCTTGCCCAGCACTACGAGGCCTCTGAGTGCCAAGTAACGCCTGGCCATGTGCTCGCTCTGCAGGTTCTGTGCCATGATCTCCAGAAGACTGTCACTGCATTCCCTCAAGTCCAGGCAGTCGAGCACCTGAAAGGCACAGGGCAGTGACAGGGGAGCCGGCCGGCAGGAGGCCAGAAGCGCACAGGGCCGGGCCCAGGCAGCAGCACATGGCCCAGGCAGCAGCACAGGGCACGGGCACGGGTGTCTTTGTCCTGGCAGCTGTGGCTACGAGAGGGCAGAGAGCTGGGAGGCAGCTCAGCCAGGCAGCGCTGGCCTTGAGGCTCACCTCCACAAGGAATGCCAAGGCAGGGAAATCCCAGTATGGCATCTCTTGGCCGAGCAGGGCGAGCAGGTAGAATGCAACCGCGGAACAGAAGGGTATGGCTAGACGGCGAATTTCTCTGAAGAGGGGAGAAAGGAAAGAAGACCCCTGAGCCAGTGGGGCAAACCTCTCCCAGGAGTGGCTCACCTAGTTCTCATCTTCCCCCAGCACCCTTCCAGCCAGGGGACCTGGGCCATTTGGGAGTTGGTTGCTCATGGGCAGCCTCCTCTCCCAGCCTTTTCCAGTCTGCTTGGCCGTGCGTCTCTCAGGGACAAGGCCCTCCTGCCCATTACCACGGGCACTTAGTGGGGCACCTGGGCACAGAGCAGAAATATCAGAGGCATTTGGGGGGGTCTCACCTGGCAAGCAGAGCCACGGCAAAGTGGTGAGTGTCAACAGAGAGCAGCGTGTCCCAGGCACACCTGCGTTCCATTGCCACCACCACATCCTCGCAGCGGAGCAGGCAGAGCAGGGACTTCAGGGTCCGCACTGCAAACCTGTGTGCAGAGCAAAGCCCAGGTCACACTGGCAGCACTGGCTCCTTGGCAGGCCACGTGGCAGGGACAGGAGGACTGTCACGGAGCACCTGTTGGGGCTAGTGGCAAGGCCATGCTCTTCCTGGCATGCCTTCCAGAAGGTAAGGACCTCCTCTGGCGTATCCAGAGTGCTGAAGAAGACTTGGAAGAGCAGATGCACAAATAGCTGGGGGAAATACAGCCTCAATATCCGTGGGAGACAGGGCACCTGGAGGATCTTCCACATCACCACAGTTGCCTGCAAAGGACAAAGCCGCCCAAGACAGCGCTCAGTGCCCAGGTGTCCGTGTGGCAGGGCCCGAGCGTGGCAGGGAGAGGCCAGGAGAGGCGCAGGGGGAGCACGGGGCCTGGTGGCCCTGAAGCTGCCCCTGGGCCAGGTTTCAGGCCAGCGCCTGAGGCAGGGAGATGCAGTGGGGGAAGGAGGATGGAGAGCTGCTAGGGAGGCAGCCTTGGGGCCAGCAAAGGCCACTTGCAGAAACTCACAGCCAGGGCAAAGACAGCCGTTTCGCCCCCATCGGAGGTGCAGGTGCTGTGCTCTGGCCAGCTCCCCAGCACATCCAGGAGTATCAGCTGTGCCAGCTCCGCAGTCCTGGCTGAGGCCAGGATGGTCTTCCACATGGCCATGGCAGCTCTGCGGGGTTCGAGCTGTGTCTCAGCGGGGTCTCAGACACAGCACCGGGGCCAGCTGAGCTGGCTGGCTGTGTCTGCCACTGCCCACTGCCCCCCTGCCGGCAGCACCCAGACAGCCCAGCCCCGTGGGGACAGAGCCCTGAGAGGCAGCAAGGGAGCGTGGCAGCAGGCTGAGGGGCTGCCATGCCAGGGCTGGGAAAGGGAGCAGCCAGAGGGCCCTGGAACTCTCTGTTGCTCAGACACCTGGGGCAGGCTGGACAGGGTGATGGGCTGGGGAGCCCCCATCAGGGGCAGGTGGGCCCCATACCTGTCACAGGACGGGGCCACACGCAGGAGCGTCAAGACGGCATCCTGTGGCTGTGCTTCGGCGAGATGCAGCAGGGTCTTGTCCAGCCTATGCTCAGCAGAATCATTGGCCGTGAGCCACTGGTGGATGTAGCTCACCATGGCAGGCACCTGGAGAAGGCACGGGGAGACTTGGAAAGCTGCCAGAGAGAGCAATGTTCCCAGCTTCTCCAGAGGGGTGCTTCCCTTGCCACCACGCTGCCATGTGGCCTGAAAGGCTCCCAGCAACCAGCATGCGTGGCTTTGGAGGCCAAGCAATTCCTGGGGGCATCAAAGCCTGGCCACAGGCTGCTTACTTGCTTGGGATGGTACAAATCTTGCTCTACAAGCATAGCCAGCAGGGCAGCACCGCTCTTGCTTTGGAAGATGGGCGAGTATGGTCTGAGGCCTGCGCCCATGGTCTCTTCCTCCTCAATTCTCTTGATGAAGTTGTAAACAAACTGTAGGAGAAGGGCAAGAAGCCAGGGATGTTGCATGGAGTGCTGCACACACGGTGCTGGGCTGAGCAGGGAGAGCAGGCCCAGCCCAGGTGGGGATGGCTGCAGGTACCTGCGCTGTTCTGCGGAAGCGGCCACGGCGGGACTGCTGGTCTTGTGTGCGCTCCGGGGCTGCATCTGGCAAAGAGCGAGCGCAGCCAGAGATGAGGGGCTGCGGGAGGGGCCGGACTACAGGGCCCAGCCCTGCGCTCCCCAGGCAGGGAGAGGCCCGGGATGTGCCAGGGGATGGAGCACGGCCACTGCGGGCTGTCTGCCCGGCCCCTCTTCCGTCCTGTGCGTGGGCAGGTCCCCAGGGGATAGCATGGCATGGCCCGGCCCGCCCGGCCCAGCCCGGCCCGGCAGGAATGGCGTGGAGCCAAGCTGGCCGCAGGCACCAGTCCTGTGGCCCAGCTCTGCCACTCACCCTCGTGTGGTGGCTGGAATGGCACCACCTCTTCAGTGTCCTGTGCCAGGGCAGCTCCAGGGCCTTCTTCCTCCTCCTCCACCCAGGCCAGCTTGGGCACATTTGGGGGTGGCTGCTCCATGTCTCAGACTGGATTTGTGGCTATTTGCAGGAGAGGGGCCTTGGACAATCTCCAAGTCACCAAGTCCTGCAGTCCTGCCTGGAAGGCACCGTCAAGAAAGAAGCCTCAGGAAGGCTACAGGACAGCAAGTCCTGCACTCGGTCTCAAGGGCCCCTGCCACAAGGACAGGAGACTCCTGTGAAGGATTGTACTCTGGCCTCGAGGGCACCTGCAGAAGCGAAGCCTCAGGGAGACCACAGGTAAGAAGGTCCTGTGGTCTGGCCTGGAGCTCAGCTGCAGGAACAACGCCTCAGTAAAGCTCCGGGTGGGACACGAACGAGCGCGCTGTGCGGGGGCTCCTCACGGCACCGCTCTGTCCTGTCCTGTCCCGTGTTGTGCTCCGAGCACTGTGGCGTGCTCTTGTCATTGCCAGCTCCTATGCCACGGGGTGTCACAAAGGGCCCTTGGACACCCGGTTCCATTCGATGCCACGGTGACCGTGCTGCAGCGTGTCACCAAGGGCCCTTGCACACACTGCCGCCTGCCGCGGGGCTGCCCCCAGCCCAGCCAAACTGGCCCAGGTTGGAAGGAATGCCTGGCCCCAGGTGTCTAAGGCAGGCCGACAAGATCTTCAGCGAGGGCTCAGAGCGTCAGCAAAGGCTGCCCTGCTCTGCGGGCTCAGGGGCAGCAGAAGGAGCCCCCAGGGCTGCCGACGCAGCCGCGCTGGGAAGGGCACGGGGCCTTCCAGGGAAACTGGCACGGCCTCCTTGGGACACGTCCCGGCTGGTGGCCGTCCTAAACCTGCGGGTGTGACACGCACAAGGAACGTGTGGGCCCGGGCACGAATGCTGCTCTGAGCCCTGGGGCCCGGGGAGCGCTGACATCAGCAGGTGTGGCAGAGTCGCCGGCCAAGCAGACCCGCCACCCCTCGAGCTCCTGGCAGCGCTGGTGCCCGTCTCCTGCCCCAGAGACCTGTGCCCCCGGGGGGCTTCTGTGCCAGAGGGAGCCAAAGCCCACGTGCATTGGGGGCTGTGCTCCTTCCTGCAGGGGCTGATGGCAGGAGCACCTGGAGCAACTGCTGGCACACTTGGTCTCTGTCAGATGATGTTGCTCCTTCCTGCAATGAATTTTTCTCCAGGAAGGCATTGGCAGTAGCAGCAGAGCACCATCCATTGCTGAGTGTCCCGGGGCAATTAGATTACAAAGTAACAGTCTGAAATTTCCTTGTGCTTTTCTCACTCTCTTTCATGCATTCTGGGACAAATAGAATCTGCCCAGCCTCTGCTATTCTGGGCTTCAGTTGCTGCATATCTCGCTCCGGTAGCTCGCGTCCAAACAAAACCGTGTCCCTGCTGAGCACAGCAATTAGTGGCCACAAAGTGGGAAGTTCCCCAGTGAACATCAAGGCAGACACGTGGAAGTGCAGAGGATAAGCATAACTGCGGGAGGACAAGCTGTTCTGTGTCTCTGGTGATGGTGGCCACACCCTAAAGCAGCAGCCAAGAGAAGTGCGGGAAGCAGACGGGCGCGGTTTTGGGCAGGACAATAGAAAAAGATATGAAGCCTTTAGCCAGAATGCAAAGGAGGACTGCAAGGATGGAGTGTGGTCTGGAGGGGAAGCCCCAGATGCAGCTGGGGCCACTTTCTTCTGCCTGGAGGAGAGTAAAGGGCGCCATTGTGGTCTTCACCATCCTCCTGAGGGGAATCGCAGGGGCTGCTGCAGCTCTTGTCACTGTTGGCAGCAGTGACAGCACTGGAGAAAAGGGCAGGGAGCTGGGACAGGGCAAGTTTCATTTCCATATCAGGAAAAGGTTTTTCACCCAGAGCACGGTCAGGCACTGGGACAGTGCCAGTTCCCCATTGCCGCAGCCCGGCGGAGCCCGGGCTGGCTCTTGGGAAAACTGAGGCGCTGCGCCAGGAGTGGGGAAGGGCCCAGGCGTGGGTTCTGCCTGCGGCTGAACCTGATGTGTCGCTGCTCAGTGGTTCAGGATCTACTAACTGCAGCACGGAGCAGGCAAAAGAGAAGGAGGAGGCTCCTGGATAGGGAGGTTCCAGAGGCAAAGGTTTATTCCAAGGGAAGGATTCAGCAGCAAAGAGGCGCCAGCACTTCTGTGCGTGGGATTTTATAGGGGTACAACTCGGGCGGCGGATACAGAGGATTGATCAGTAAGGAATCTGCAGGGAAGGAGCCAGGGGATTCCATCAGTTGCTTGGGACTAATTAGGCCAGATGGGAGGAGAAGGTAGGTCACCTGGGCCAGTGGGGCTTGCAGCAACAGGGGAATTGCGAAGGGGTGGTGCAGTCAGGGATTGGTCCAAGGCAAAACTGAGAGGGAAGGTTCAGGAATAAAGAGCTGCATGATCTTGACAGGCAGGGAAGGAGCTGGAACAAAGAGTGGGCAATGGCATGAGGGACAGCTTTGACGGAGGGCAAAACCTAGGGGTAAACCAACGTGGGGGAAGCACGGGCTACGTGAAAACAAACCATCCTACGCTAACTGACAAATAAACACGAACCGGAACACCCCAGGGAAAATGGGCACAGCACCGAGCTCGTCTGACTTTGAGAAGTGTTTGAACAACATTGAGCAGTCACTCAATCTTTTAGACACTACATCAAAAGTCAAGGGTTGTGAACTCCAGGTTGACACGAGTATATGCTGCCGGGTATGACTTTAGGCAGTTTTTGAAGAAATTCGTTTTATGTCTGATCAAACCCCAATTCCGTGTAGGTTGTGTGGAACGTGGAATCCTTTTATTTTCATTGCTTGTTAAGAGTGTAAAAAAGACTATTGGTGCTGGGTGACTGAGAGACAGCCCGTGTGTGTGAAGTGGAGTATACAGGGGATGAAGAGAAGGAAAAGAGAAGTACTAGTAGATCCTGCAAAGTTTGGAAATGTTGATAGCATGAAGAATGAACAAGACGAGAAGTAAAGATGGTATTTAAAAGAGTCCACTAGAAGGTAATTTAGCAGTGGAGAAAGATTTGGGAGGAATCCCAGAGGGCAGTTTTTCCAAGAAAGGTAATCAGATGAAATAGCCTACCCAATGGTAGCCTTGGTGTCAATTAGGAAGTGGTGAAAAGTGTCCCCCGCTGAAACTTTATGATACGTTGTTACAGTTGATGTTATTTTGAAGAAAAGAAGAAAAATGAGATCCAGCCATATATGCAGACATGTTTTTTACCCTGAAGAATAAACCTGAGGGGAAGAAAGAATTGTGGCTTTTTTATTTGGCCTCATAGGACCTTTAGTCCTAACTTTGGAAAGAGAAAACAGGCAGAAAATAAAGAGCTGTCGTTCCGTATCCAGCATAGGGCAGAGATGCTTGAAATTGGCTCCAATGCACCAGGAAGATTGTGTCCTAGGTGTCCAAGACTTACAGGCGAGTTACCCCAGGCCAGCTCGGGTACACTCCCCCTCAGCCAAGCACGCCGCGCCCTGAATGAAACCCAGATGGCAGTGAGGATGAGGTGAGGGGACACTTTCAGAGACCCCCAGTGACAACCAACAGAAGGAATAAAAGCAAGAAAGCTTTGCCTTTAGTCCCCCGCTTAAGGCAAGTCTTGAGTCCCCCAGGAGAAGCCATGTGGGTGAACATCTGCTTTTCTCCTAGTGAGCTGAACCGTTGGTGGGAAAAAGTTAAAATGTAGAGAGAAAACCCAGGCAAAGTGGCAAAAAGATTGGAGTGCATAGTCAAGAATCAAGTCCCAGAGGGAGGTGCTACTGATTTCATGTTGACAGAGCTAACAAAACCAGCAAAGAGTTGGTGATCAAGGTAGCCAGAGCACGTGCGCAGGGACAAATTGCTAGTGGAGCCTTACAAGGTACAGTGGACCAGCTGTTTCCTATTGTAAGCCCTTTGTGGGACCCGAACGATGCAGGCAGCTGTGCAATGTTAACCAGATGCCAGGAACTAGTCAAATTTGAATTACAAAATGCTAGTCCAAAAGCAATCAATTGGTCAACAATAGATAATGTTCCACAGGGCCAGCACGAGTCACCCACTGACTTTGTGGACAGGTTGTGAGCAGCTGCACATAAAGCGCAGCTCTGCATCCCTGGTCGGATATGGGAAAGCAGCAGTCCGTATCCCTGATGTTAGGGCAATCTAGCCCAGGTGTCGGGCAGAAACTTCAGAGGCTGAAAGAGCCTGTAAAGAGAGACTTAAAAGAAATTAATGAGAAAAGCATTGAAAGCGTATGATGATAAAGACAGAGAAAAAGAAAATGAACTCCCTGCAGCCATGGTGGCAGCTCTGGATCAGCACCGGGGAGAGGACGCGCATGAAGCAGAGGCAGGGGCAAAAGCAGCAGAGGCAGAGGAGTTTCAAACCAGGCACAGACCAAGCTGGGGCCAAAGCAATGTGCGTGTTGTAAGAAATAAGGACACTGGAAAATAGGGCCAGTGCCCAGAGTTAGCAGACAAAGTACACAAAACTCTTGTAGCCGCTCTAGATGATAAGAAATGACCGAGACTGGCAACTCTTACCCCAGCGGGCCACTGGTTAAAATAAAGCTAAAGGGTGATAAAGAGGTTGAATTTTTAATAAATAGTGGAAACCCATCTTTCACTCTTGAATCGAGCACTGATACCCAAAAGTGAGAACTATCTTCAAGCAATAGGAGCCACTGGCCAGCCAGAAAATGCATTCCTCCTGCAAGCACTTCAATGGAAAATCAAGAAGAAACTGGCAATCCATCAGTTTCTTTATTTAGCAAACTGCCCCAAATCTGTCCTCGGCAGGGATTTGCTTGAAAATTTGGACACAACAGTTCCGTTTAGGGAAAGAAAAATTAAGTTGAAGGTACCTGAAGACAAATTGGTTTTAGCAGTAGGACTGACAATTGACACAAGACCAAGAAACAAGAATAACTATTTAGAGCAAGTATTGAATCAGGTGTAGCCAAGAGTATGGGATACTGATAGCCCAGGAAAATCCAAACGAGCAGACCCTATTAAAATTGAGCTGCAGACAAGAGTTAGGCCATAGTCAGAAAGCAATACCCTGGAAGACGATAGGCTGGGAAAAGAATGGAGGCAACAAGGAATAAATTCCTGACATCAGGATTATTGGAAGAATGGGAGTCAAAATGTATTACTCCTAGATTAGCAATAAAGAAAGCTAACGGAACTTAGAGACTAGTGCCAGATTTCCAGGCAATTAATGGTTTCTACCTTACTGCCTTACTAGCTAAACTTGGAGATGATTTTATCTGGTGCGGGGAACGTCCATGGCCCGGTGGTGTCGAGAGCGGTTCCCTCTTGGTGTGAGAGACCAGCTCCCCCAGCCCACCTTGCTGTCAGGCCCGGAGGTTGTAATGTGCGCTGGAGCGGCAGGCGAAGGAGGGCTCTTGACAGCATGTCTGATCCAACAGGGTTTCTTGAAGGCAGGTCAGAGGGTCCAGGTTGGGTGAGAGTGAGAAGAGGGACAGGACCAGGCAGCAGCACAACCACTGTAACACGAGACATAAGGCAAGACACCTGCAACCTGCTGGGGAAGCCCCAAGTCTGCTCAGTGAGCCACGTGTGCCCTCAGCATTGGGACACGCACCTTTCCCTCAGTGACCCTCACGTCCCAGGGTCAGCAAATCAAGAGGCACCAGCCATCCTGTAGGTGACTCAGAGCGAGTGCAGTGGGTCATGGTGGCCAGGGGCCAGAAGCAGGCAGAAAGCCATCAGGGCTGGGGAAAAGGCTCTGCTCTGCTTACAGCGTGGGCTGAGGGCCGGGAGAGCTGCATTTCCCCCTTGAGATGTGGGAGACGGGGCCTTTCACCCTCCTTATAGGGCTGCCCCTCGCTGCAGGCAGCCTAAGGAGTACGACGACAAAAGGCCGAGAGCAGCAAAGCAAAGAGCCAGCCCTGCACACAGGGAGGTGGCCCAGGTGGCCCTGAAGGTGCCCGCTGCACTCTCATGTGGCCCTGCCCTGGGAATGACAGGAATGCCCTTTGTCCAAGAGGGCCTTTCTGTGGCCCCTCTGGGCTCCAAGCTGCTGCTCTTCTGGCTCAACGGGGCCTAAAGGCACAGAACTGGGCATCCCTCGGAGCAACAGGAGCAAGACTTGGCAAGCAGGCAGGGGAGCTCAATGCCTGAGGCTGAGGGGCGGGGGGCTCCAGTCTGGAGCACAGGCCGGGCACACGCCCAGCCCCGCAACTCCTGGCCTCAGAGGCCTGAAAGGCCAGGACCAGGGTTCCACGCCTGATTCCAGGGGGTCCCTCCACCGGCCACCGAGGAAGCGCCAGAGCAGCCAGCTTTCAGGATCAAGGCGGCTGCCAGGGGGCTGCTTATGGCCTCTGCCAGCCCATTGCTCAGGGCTTACCAGTGACTCAGGGTGTCCCCCAGCCCGGCCAAACTTCCCGGCAGCAGCGCCACAGCCCCACAGCAGCTCCAGAGAAGTCCCATCCAGAGGCACCTGGGAGCCCTCAGCAAAGCAGCCAGTAGCACACGGGCAGGAGGACGTGGATGGCCCTTCCTGCGTGGCACGGGGCTTGTGGCAATATCCAGGCACCAGTCGGGCAGGGATCCCCGCAGCTCCTGCCCCTGCCCAGCCGCTCTTGTTGGCAGCACAAAGGCTGCAGCAGAACCACCAGAGGCCAAGGGGCTTCTGGCCATTTTCCCTGCAACACTGCACGCCTGGGCAGCTGGATGAGCACAAGCACCCTTTTGCCCCTCTTCCACTATGCCCTACAGACACTGTGCAGGAAAAGAAAGATCCTGGGACTCCATGTATTGTAAGATACCCTATATTTACATTGTCAACTAAAAGGAAAATACAAAGGCAAAAATCTAATTGAAGAAGAAGACAACCCCTGCTGGCTCAAGTGGCCCAGCAGACAGAGTCTTGCGCAGATCATCTCTCTGGGGAGCTGCAGCAGAACAGCAAGGCAGTGCCCCACAGACGAGGCCGTTTCTTCCATGCACTGCGGAATTGATCTCGCAGCTTATGCCATGTGGAGTACGGAGCTCTCTGTACAGCCCGGAGAACTAAACAAGATTCAGTTGCAGCATTTCTGATTGCGGGACTGCTGTCATAGGCCATTTCTTCAAGGGCTGCAAGAGAGAGGAACAGAGCCAAGGTCAGATGCCGGATGTGCAGGGAGCCGAGGTGAACCCCCTGGCAGGGTCATCCCGGCCGGCTCTTGCCATGGCCCGGAGGGAGCAGGGACCAAGGGGATCAGCCTGAAGCTGCTGGCCACGAATGCCACACGTGGCCCTGAAATGTCTGTGTGCTCTGGCCACGGGAGCAGAGCCCTCCGCAGCCGGGGCAGGGCTTGCAGCTTCCCGTGCCAGCCCCCACGGTCAGCCCGCTGCCCTCACTCACCACTGCAGATCAGCTGAAGCTCTTGCTGCTGCCCCCTCAGGTGCCGGCCGGCCATCCCTGTGAACACAGAGCCTGTCACGGGCCCAGCAGCACAGCTCCCTGCCAGCGGCGTTGTCGGTGCTGTGGCCACACGGGCTGCTGGCCCGTCAGGTCTCAGCCCGGGCCTTTGCCGCATGCTGCCGCCCAAGGGCACGGTTGCCAGAGGGCGGCGGCAGCAGCAATGCCCGGGCCAGGCGGGGCTCCACGGCGCCGGGCCCGGGTGGCGCTGCCGGGGCAGCAGGCGGGGCCGGGGCCGAGCTGCGGTGGGCAGGGGAGGGAGCGCGGGCTCGTGGCTCACCCATGAAGCTGACGGCCGCCTCTCGCAGGGGCTCCTGTGGGCTTTGCAGGTAGCACAGGGCCCGGCGCAGGTGCTCGGCTGCTCGGCTCCTGTCCTCTGCCAGCTGGAGAGAGCAGCAGGAGGGAAGGGTTGGGGCGGGCTCAGGCCCCGGGCCGGGCGCTGCCTGCGCTGAGCCCCGGCCCTCTCCTACCCGGGGAGCCCTGAGGCGTGGCCAGCAGCAGCCGGCGCCGGGCTCCCGAGGGGAGAGGCCAGAGGGCCGCCTGCTGCCCGGGGAGCCGCGGTGCCGCCCCGCCGCCCTGCCGGGCCGGGACTGCGTGGGCACCCGGCTCGGGCCCACGGGAGCCTGGAGAAGAGCCTGCGCGGCCTCTGGGAGCAGCAGCCGGCAGGGGCACAGCTGCCAGCCCCGCAGACTGAGCACCGCCCTCAGGGGCCTTCTCCAGGCTGAGGCTGGGGTTTCTCGGCTGCTCTTACCAGGCACTCGCCAAAGCTCTGATCCACCTGTAGCATTTGTTGGAGATCCCTCCTCTTCAGGAATCTGGCTGAAGAATGCAGCGTTTCCCGGGAGGCCTGGAGCGCAGCAGAGACGCACCGATGGCCCCACAGTGCAGGCCACAGGAGCCAGCCTATGCCACAGGCTGGAGGAGGCTGCAGCCCGCAAGGTGCCAGGGCAGGAGGCAGTGCGTTCCCCTGCCAGGGGGACAGCAGCTGGCCACAAGTGCTCACCTCAGCAACAATCTGATTCTCGTCACGGCAGTGGAAGTAGAGTGGGAGCAGGCTCTGGCGCACGTGGGACTTCAGGGCCTTTCTTCCCTCTTCTGTTAATAAGTCGAGCATCTCTTGAAAGAAAGACATGGAGCTCAGCTGCACCTGGATATCATCCTGTATGAAAGGGAAGGGCAAAAGAGCTGAGCATCAGCTGCTTCAGGCCCCCCAGGGCACAGGCCTGCATCTGCACAGGGCACCAAGTGTGCGGGCAGCAGCCAGTGGCCGTGGCTGTGGGCACAGAGCCTTACGCGGTCAAAGAGTGGCAGGAGCGCCTCAGCCAGCTGCAGGGCGATGGGGGTGGGTATTGGGGCACCATTATCCAGGAGCAAATATCGGAGTAGAAGAATGGTCATCCTGATGATGTCGCTATCATTTTCCTCCAGGAGCTCCACAAGACTTTCAGTCAGGCTCCGCATTTTTTCGGCCTGCGTGGAAGCCAACTTTGTGAAAGGCCGCCCTGCTGCCGCAGGGCCCAGAGGCCAAAGGCCTGTCCCGAAGCACTCGGGCAGCTGATGCGGGAGGCAGGAGAGCTGGGAGCAGCTGCCCCAGCGCCCGAAGGCCAGGCAAGGCCAAGCGACTGCGTTGCCCAGCCCCACGCTGCCTTCAGGGCTTCAGCCACGGGCCCATTCTCACCATCAAGGGATTCTTGCCCAGCACTACGAGGCCTCTGAGTGCCAAGTAACGCCTGGCCATGTGCTCGCTCTGCAGGTTCTGTGCCATGATCTCCAGAAGACTGTCACTGCATTCCCTCAAGTCCAGGCAGTCGAGCACCTGAAAGGCACAGGGCAGTGACAGGGGAGCCGGCCGGCAGGAGGCCAGAAGCACACAGGGCCGGGCCCAGGCAGCAGCACATGGCCCAGGCAGCAGCACAGGGCACGGGCACGGGTGTCTTTGTCCTGGCAGCTGTGGCTACGAGAGGGCAGAGAGCTGGGAGGCAGCTCAGCCAGGCAGCGCTGGCCTTGAGGCTCACCTCCACAAGGAATGCCAAGGCAGGGAAATCCCAGTATGGCATCTCTTGGCCGAGCAGGGCGAGCAGGTAGAATGCAACCGCGGAACAGAAGGGTATGGCTAGACGGCGAATTTCTCTGAAGAGGGGAGAAAGGAAAGAAGACCCCTGAGCCAGTGGGGCAAACCTCTCCCAGGAGTGGCTCACCTAGTTCTCATCTTCCCCCAGCACCCTTCCAGCCAGGGGACCTGGGCCATTTGGGAGTTGGTTGCTCATGGGCAGCCTCCTCTCCCAGCCTTTTCCAGTCTGCTTGGCCGTGCGTCTCTCAGGGACAAGGCCCTCCTGCCCATTACCATGGGCACTTAGTGGGGCACCTGGGCACAGAGCAGAAATATCAGAGGCATTTGGGGGGGTCTCACCTGGCAAGCAGAGCCACGGCAAAGTGGTGAGTGTCAACAGAGAGCAGCGTGTCCCAGGCACACCTGCGTTCCATTGCCACCACCACATCCTCGCAGCGGAGCAGGCAGAGCAGGGACTTCAGGGTCCGCACTGCAAACCTGTGTGCAGAGCAAAGCCCAGGTCACACTGGCAGCACTGGCTCCTTGGCAGGCCACGTGGCAGGGACAGGAGGACTGTCACGGAGCACCTGTTGGGGCTAGTGGCAAGGCCATGCTCTTCCTGGCATGCCTTCCAGAAGGTAAGGACCTCCTCTGGCGTATCCAGAGTGCTGAAGAAGACTTGGAAGAGCAGATGCACAAATAGCTGGGGGAAATACAGCCTCAATATCCGTGGGAGACAGGGCACCTGGAGGATCTTCCACATCACCACAGTTGCCTGCAAAGGACAAAGCCGCCCAAGACAGCGCTCAGTGCCCAGGTGTCCGTGTGGCAGGGCCCGAGCGTGGCAGGGAGAGGCCAGGAGAGGCGCAGGGGGAGCACGGGGCCTGGTGGCCCTGAAGCTGCCCCTGGGCCAGGTTTCAGGCCAGCGCCTGAGGCAGGGAGATGCAGTGGGGGAAGGAGGATGGAGAGCTGCTAGGGAGGCAGCCTTGGGGCCAGCAAAGGCCACTTGCAGAAACTCACAGCCAGGGCAAAGACAGCCGTTTCGCCCCCATCGGAGGTGCAGGTGCTGTGCTCTGGCCAGCTCCCCAGCACATCCAGGAGTATCAGCTGTGCCAGCTCCGCAGTCCTGGCTGAGGCCAGGATGGTCTTCCACATGGCCATGGCAGCTCTGCGGGGTTCGAGCTGTGTCTCAGCGGGGTCTCAGACACAGCACCGGGGCCAGCTGAGCTGGCTGGCTGTGTCTGCCACTGCCCACTGCCCCCCTGCCGGCAGCACCCAGACAGCCCAGCCCCGTGGGGACAGAGCCCTGAGAGGCAGCAAGGGAGCGTGGCAGCAGGCTGAGGGGCTGCCATGCCAGGGCTGGGAAAGGGAGCAGCCAGAGGGCCCTGGAACTCTCTGTTGCTCAGACACCTGGGGCAGGCTGGACAGGGTGATGGGCTGGGGAGCCCCCATCAGGGGCAGGTGGGCCCCATACCTGTCACAGGACGGGGCCACACGCAGGAGCGTCAAGACGGCATCCTGTGGCTGTGCTTCGGCGAGATGCAGCAGGGTCTTGTCCAGCCTATGCTCAGCAGAATCATTGGCCGTGAGCCACTGGTGGATGTAGCTCACCATGGCAGGCACCTGGAGAAGGCACGGGGAGACTTGGAAAGCTGCCAGAGAGAGCAATGTTCCCAGCTTCTCCAGAGGGGTGCTTCCCTTGCCACCACGCTGCCATGTGGCCTGAAAGGCTCCCAGCAACCAGCATGCGTGGCTTTGGAGGCCAAGCAATTCCTGGGGGCATCAAAGCCTGGCCACAGGCTGCTTACTTGCTTGGGATGGTACAAATCTTGCTCTACAAGCATAGCCAGCAGGGCAGCACCGCTCTTGCTTTGGAAGATGGGCGAGTATGGTCTGAGGCCTGCGCCCATGGTCTCTTCCTCCTCAATTCTCTTGATGAAGTTGTAAACAAACTGTAGGAGAAGGGCAAGAAGCCAGGGATGTTGCATGGAGTGCTGCACACACGGTGCTGGGCTGAGCAGGGAGAGCAGGCCCAGCCCAGGTGGGGATGGCTGCAGGTACCTGCGCTGTTCTGCGGAAGCGGCCACGGCGGGACTGCTGGTCTTGTGTGCGCTCCGGGGCTGCATCTGGCAAAGAGCGAGCGCAGCCAGAGATGAGGGGCTGCGGGAGGGGCCGGACTACAGGGCCCAGCCCTGCGCTCCCCAGGCAGGGAGAGGCCCGGGATGTGCCAGGGGATGGAGCACGGCCACTGCGGGCTGTCTGCCCGGCCCCTCTTCCGTCCTGTGCGTGGGCAGGTCCCCAGGGGATAGCATGGCATGGCCCGGCCCGCCCGGCCCAGCCCGGCCCGGCAGGAATGGCGTGGAGCCAAGCTGGCCGCAGGCACCAGTCCTGTGGCCCAGCTCTGCCACTCACCCTCGTGTGGTGGCTGGAATGGCACCACCTCTTCAGTGTCCTGTGCCAGGGCAGCTCCAGGGCCTTCTTCCTCCTCCTCCACCCAGGCCAGCTTGGGCACATTTGGGGGTGGCTGCTCCATGTCTCAGACTGGATTTGTGGCTATTTGCAGGAGAGGGGCCTTGGACAATCTCCAAGTCACCAAGTCCTGCAGTCCTGCCTGGAAGGCACCGTCAAGAAAGAAGCCTCAGGAAGGCTACAGGACAGCAAGTCCTGCACTCGGTCTCAAGGGCCCCTGCCACAAGGACAGGAGACTCCTGTGAAGGATTGTACTCTGGCCTCGAGGGCACCTGCAGAAGCGAAGCCTCAGGGAGACCACAGGTAAGAAGGTCCTGTGGTCTGGCCTGGAGCTCAGCTGCAGGAACAACGCCTCAGTAAAGCTCCGGGTGGGACACGAACGAGCGCGCTGTGCGGGGGCTCCTCACGGCACCGCTCTGTCCTGTCCCGTGTTGTGCTCCGAGCACTGTGGCGTGCTCTTGTCATTGCCAGCTCCTATGCCACGGGGTGTCACAAAGGGCCCTTGGACACCCGGTTCCATTCGATGCCACGGTGACCGTGCTGCAGCGTGTCACCAAGGGCCCTTGCACACACTGCCGCCTGCCGCGGGGCTGCCCCCAGCCCAGCCAAACTGGCCCAGGTTGGAAGGAATGCCTGGCCCCAGGTGTCTAAGGCAGGCCGACAAGATCTTCAGCGAGGGCTCAGAGCGTCAGCAAAGGCTGCCCTGCTCTGCGGGCTCAGGGGCAGCAGAAGGAGCCCCCAGGGCTGCCGACGCAGCCGCGCTGGGAAGGGCACGGGGCCTTCCAGGGAAACTGGCACGGCCTCCTTGGGACACGTCCCGGCTGGTGGCCGTCCTAAACCTGCGGGTGTGACACGCACAAGGAACGTGTGGGCCCGGGCACGAATGCTGCTCTGAGCCCTGGGGCCCGGGGAGCGCTGACATCAGCAGGTGTGGCAGAGTCGCCGGCCAAGCAGACCCGCCACCCCTCGAGCCCCTGGCAGCGCTGGTGCCCGTCTCCTGCCCCAGAGACCTGTGCCCCCGGGGGGCTTCTGTGCCAGAGGGAGCCAAAGCCCACGTGCATTGGGGGCTGTGCTCCTTCCTGCAGGGGCTGATGGCAGGAGCACCTGGAGCAACTGCTGGCACACTTGGTCTCTGTCAGATGATGTTGCTCCTTCCTGCAATGAATTTTTCTCCAGGAAGGCATTGGCTGTAGCAGCAGAGCACCATCCATTGCTGAGTGTCCCGGGGCAATTAGATTACAAAGTAACAGTCTGAAATTTCCTTGTGCTTTTCTCACTCTCTTTCCTGCATTCTGGGACAAATAGAATCTGCCCAGCCTCTGCTATTCTGGGCTTCAGTTGCTGCATATCTCGCTCCGGCATCTCGCGTCCAAACAAAACCGTGTCCCTGCTGAGGACAGCAATGAGTGGCCACAAAGTGGGAAGTTCCCCAGTGAACATCAAGGCAGACACGTGGAAGTGCAGAGGATAAGCATAACTGTGGGAGGAGAAGCTGTTCTGTGTCTCTGGTGATGGTGGCCACACCCTAAAGCAGCAGCCAAGAGAAGTGCGGGAAGCAGACGGGCGCGGTTTTGGGCAGGACAATAGAAAAAGATATGAAGCCTTTAGCCAGAATGCAAAGGAGGACTGCAAGGATGGAGTGTGGTCTGGAGGGGAAGCCCCAGATGCAGCTGGGGCCACTTTCTTCTGCCTGGAGGAGAGTAAAGGGCGCCATTGTGGTCTTCACCATCCTCCTGAGGGGAATCGCAGGGGCTGCTGCAGCTCTTGTCACTGTTGGCAGCAGTGACAGCACTGGAGAAAAGGGCAGGGAGCTGGGACAGGGCAAGTTTCATTTCCATATCAGGAAAAGGTTTTTCACCCAGAGCACGGTCAGGCACTGGGACAGTGCCAGTTCCCCATTGCCGCAGCCCGGCGGAGCCCGGGCTGGCTCTTGGGAAAACTGCGGCGCTGCGCCAGGAGTGGGGAAGGGCCAAGGCGTGGGTTCTGCCTGCGGCTGAACCTGATGTGTCGCTGCTCAGTGGTTCAGGATCTACTAACTGCAGCACGGAGCAGGCAAAAGAGAAGGAGGAGGCTCCTGGATAGGGAGGTTCCAGAGGCAAAGGTTTATTCCAAGGGAAGGATTCAGCAGCAAAGAGGCGCCAGCACTTCTGTGCGTGGGATTTTATAGGGGTACAACTCGGGCGGCGGATACAGAGGATTGATCAGTAAGGAATCTGCAGGGAAGGAGCCAGGGGATTCCATCAGTTGCTTGGGACTAATTAGGCCAGATGGGAGGAGAAGGTAGGTCACCTGGGCCAGTGGGGCTTGCAGCAACAGGGGAATTGCGAAGGGGTGGTGCAGTCAGGGATTGGTCCAAGGCAAAACTGAGAGGGAAGGTTCAGGAATAAAGAGCTGCATGATCTTGACAGGCAGGGAAGGAGCTGGAACAAAGAGTGGGCAATGGCATGAGGGACAGCTTTGACGGAGGGCAAAACCTAGGGGTAAACCAACGTGGGGGAAGCACGGGCTACGTGAAAACAAACCATCCTACGCTAACTGACAAATAAACACGAACCGGAACACCCCAGGGAAAATGGGCACAGCACCGAGCTCGTCTGACTTTGAGAAGTGTTTGAACAACATTGAGCAGTCACTCAATCTTTTAGACACTACATCAAAAGTCAAGGGTTGTGAACTCCAGGTTGACACGAGTATATGCTGCCGGGTATGACTTTAGGCAGTTTTTGAAGAAATTCGTTTTATGTCTGATCAAACCCCAATTCCGTGTAGGTTGTGTGGAACGTGGAATCCTTTTATTTTCATTGCTTGTTAAGAGTGTAAAAAAGACTATTGGTGCTGGGTGACTGAGAGACAGCCCGTGTGTGTGAAGTGGAGTATACAGGGGATGAAGAGAAGGAAAAGAGAAGTACTAGTAGATCCTGCAAAGTTTGGAAATGTTGATAGCATGAAGAATGAACAAGACGAGAAGTAAAGATGGTATTTAAAAGAGTCCACTAGAAGGTAATTTAGCAGTGGAGAAAGATTTGGGAGGAATCCCAGAGGGCAGTTTTTCCAAGAAAGGTAATCAGATGAAATAGCCTACCCAATGGTAGCCTTGGTGTCAATTAGGAAGTGGTGAAAAGTGTCCCCCGCTGAAACTTTATGATACGTTGTTACAGTTGATGTTATTTTGAAGAAAAGAAGAAAAATGAGATCCAGCCATATATGCAGACATGTTTTTTACCCTGAAGAATAAACCTGAGGGGAAGAAAGAATTGTGGCTTTTTTATTTGGCCTCATAGGACCTTTAGTCCTAACTTTGGAAAGAGAAAACAGGCAGAAAATAAAGAGCTGTCGTTCCGTATCCAGCATAGGGCAGAGATGCTTGAAATTGGCTCCAATGCACCAGGAAGATTGTGTCCTAGGTGTCCAAGACTTACAGGCGAGTTACCCCAGGCCAGCTCGGGTACACTCCCCCTCAGCCAAGCACGCCGCCCCCTGAATGAAACCCAGATGGCAGTGAGGATGAGGTGAGGGGACACTTTCAGAGACCCCCAGTGACAACCAACAGAAGGAATAAAAGCAAGAAAGCTTTGCCTTTAGTCCCCCGCTTAAGGCAAGTCTTGAGTCCCCCAGGAGAAGCCATGTGGGTGAACATCTGCTTTTCTCCTAGTGAGCTGAACCGTTGGTGGGAAAAAGTTAAAATGTAGAGAGAAAACCCAGGCAAAGTGGCAAAAAGATTGGAGTGCATAGTCAAGAATCAAGTCCCAGAGGGAGGTGCTACTGATTTCATGTTGACAGAGCTAACAAAACCAGCAAAGAGTTGGTGATCAAGGTAGCCAGAGCACGTGCGCAGGGACAAATTGCTAGTGGAGCCTTACAAGGTACAGTGGACCAGCTGTTTCCTATTGTAAGCCCTTTGTGGGACCCGAACGATGCAGGCAGCTGTGCAATGTTAACCAGATGCCAGGAACTAGTCAAATTTGAATTACAAAATGCTAGTCCAAAAGCAATCAATTGGTCAACAATAGATAATGTTCCACAGGGCCAGCACGAGTCACCCACTGACTTTGTGGACAGGTTGTGAGCAGCTGCACATAAAGCGCAGCTCTGCATCCCTGGTCGGATATGGGAAAGCAGCAGTCCGTATCCCTGATGTTAGGGCAATCTAGCCCAGGTGTCGGGCAGAAACTTCAGAGGCTGAAAGAGCCTGTAAAGAGAGACTTAAAAGAAATTAATGAGAAAAGCATCGAAAGCGTATGATGATAAAGACAGAGAAAAAGAAAATGAACTCCCTGCAGCCATGGTGGCAGCTCTGGATCAGCACCGGGGAGAGGACGCGCATGAAGCAGAGGCAGGGGCAAAAGCAGCAGAGGCAGAGGAGTTTCAAACCAGGCACAGACCAAGCTGGGGCCAAAGCAATGTGCGTGTTGTAAGAAATAAGGACACTGGAAAATAGGGCCAGTGCCCAGAGTTAGCAGACAAAGTACACAAAACTCTTGTAGCCGCTCTAGATGATAAGAAATGACCGAGACTGGCAACTCTTACCCCAGCAGGCCACTGGTTAAAATAAAGCTAAAGGGTGATAAAGAGGTTGAATTTTTAATAAATAGTGGAAACCCATCTTTCACTCTTGAATCGAGCACTGATACCCAAAAGTGAGAACTATCTTCAAGCAATAGGAGCCACTGGCCAGCCAGAAAATGCATTCCTCCTGCAAGCACTTCAATGGAAAATCAAGAAGAAACTGGCAATCCATCAGTTTCTTTATTTAGCAAACTGCCCCAAATCTGTCCTCGGCAGGGATTTGCTTGAAAATTTGGACACAACAGTTCCGTTTAGGGAAAGAAAAATTAAGTTGAAGGTACCTGAAGACAAATTGGTTTTAGCAGTAGGACTGACAATTGACACAAGACCAAGAAACAAGAATAACTATTTAGAGCAAGTATTGAATCAGGTGTAGCCAAGAGTATGGGATACTGATAGCCCAGGAAAATCCAAACGAGCAGACCCTATTAAAATTGAGCTGCAGACAAGAGTTAGGCCATAGTCAGAAAGCAATACCCTGGAAGACGATAGGCTGGGAAAAGAACGGAGGCAACAAGGAATAAATTCCTGACATCAGGATTATTGGAAGAATGGGAGTCAAAATGTATTACTCCTAGATTAGCAATAAAGAGAGCTAACGGAACTTAGAGACTAGTGCCAGATTTCCAGGCAATTAATGGTTTCTACCTTACTGCCTTACTAGCTAAACTTGGAGATGATTTTATCTGGTGCGGGGAACGTCCATGGCCCGGTGGTGTCGAGAGCGGTTCCCTCTTGGTGTGAGAGACCAGCTCCCCCAGCCCACCTTGCTCTCAGGCCCGGAGGTTGTAATGTGCGCTGGAGCGGCAGGCGAAGGAGGGCTCTTGACAGCATGTCTGATCCAACAGGGTTTCTTGAAGGCAGGTCAGAGGGTCCAGGTTGGGTGAGAGTGAGAAGAGGGACAGGACCAGGCAGCAGCACAACCACTGTAACACGAGACATAAGGCAAGACACCTGCAACCTGCTGGGGAAGCCCCAAGTCTGCTCAGTGAGCCACGTGTGCCCTCAGCATTGGGACACGCACCTTTCCCTCAGTGACCCTCACGTCCCAGGGTCAGCAAATCAAGAGGCACCAGCCATCCTGTAGGTGACTCAGAGCGAGTGCAGTGGGTCATGGTGGCCAGGGGCCAGAAGCAGGCAGAAAGCCATCAGGGCTGGGGAAAAGGCTCTGCTCTGCTTACAGCGTGGGCTGAGGGCCGGGAGAGCTGCATTTCCCCCTTGAGATGTGGGAGACGGGGCCTTTCACCCTCCTTATAGGGCTGCCCCTCGCTGCAGGCAGCCCAAGGAGTACGACGACAAAAGGCCGAGAGCAGCAAAGCAAAGAGCCAGCCCTGCACACAGGGAGGTGGCCCAGGTGGCCCTGAAGGTGCCCGCTGCACTCTCATGTGGCCCTGCCCTGGGAATGACAGGAATGCCCTTTGTCCAAGAGGGCCTTTCTGTGGCCCCTCTGGGCTCCAAGCTGCTGCTCTTCTGGCTCAACGGGGCCTAAAGGCACAGAACTGGGCATCCCTCGGAGCAACAGGAGCAAGACTCGGCAAGCAGGCAGGGGAGCTCAATGCCTGAGGCTGAGGGGCGGGGGGCTCCAGTCTGGAGCACAGGCCGGGCACACGCCCAGCCCCGCAACTCCTGGCCTCAGAGGCCTGAAAGGCCAGGACCAGGGTTCCACGCCTGATTCCAGGGGGTCCCTCCACGGGCCACCGAGGAAGCGCCAGAGCAGCCAGCTTTCAGGATCAAGGCGGCTGCCAGGGGGCTGCTTATGGCCTCTGCCAGCCCATTGCTCAGGGCTTACCAGTGACTCAGGGTGTCCCCCAGCCCGGCCAAACTTCCCGGCAGCAGCGCCACAGCCCCACAGCAGCTCCAGAGAAGTCCCATCCAGAGGCACCTGGGAGCCCTCAGCAAAGCAGCCAGTAGCACACGGGCAGGAGGACGTGGATGGCCCTTCCTGCGTGGCACGGGGCTTGTGGCAATATCCAGGCACCAGTCGGGCAGGGATCCCCGCAGCTCCTGCCCCTGCCCAGCCGCTCTTGTCGGCAGCACAAAGGCTGCAGCAGAACCACCAGAGGCCAAGGGGCTTCTGGCCATTTTCCCTGCAACACTGCACGCCTGGGCAGCTGGATGAGCACAAGCACCCTTTTGCCCCTCTTCCCCTATGCCCTACAGACACTGTGCAGGAAAAGAAAGATCCTGGGACTCCATGTATTGTAAGATACCCTATATTTACATTGTCAACTAAAAGGAAAATACAAAGGCAAAAATCTAATTGAAGAAGAAGACAACCCCTGCTGGCTCAAGTGGCCCAGCAGACAGAGTCTTGCGCAGATCATCTCTCTGGGGAGCTGCAGCAGAACAGCAAGGCAGTGCCCCACAGACGAGGCCGTTTCTTCCATGCACTGCGGAATTGATCTCGCAGCTTATGCCATGTGGAGTACGGAGCTCTCTGTACAGCCCGGAGAACTAAACAAGATTCAATTGCAGCATTTCTGATTGCGGGACTGCTGTCATAGGCCATTTCTTCAAGGGCTGCAAGAGAGAGGAACAGAGCCAAGGTCAGATGCCGGATGTGCAGGGAGCCGAGGTGAACCCCCTGGCAGGGTCATCCCGGCCGGCTCTTGCCATGGCCCGGAGGGAGCAGGGACCAAGGGGATCAGCCTGAAGCTGCTGGCCACGAATGCCACACGTGGCCCTGAAATGTCTGTGTGCTCTGGCCACGGGAGCAGAGCCCTCCGCAGCCGGGGCAGGGCTTGCAGCTTCCCGTGCCAGCCCCCACGGTCAGCCCGCTGCCCTCACTCACCACTGCAGATCAGCTGAAGCTCTTGCTGCTGCCCCCTCAGGTGCCGGCCGGCCATCCCTGTGAACACAGAGCCTGTCACGGGCCCAGCAGCACAGCTCCCTGCCAGCGGCGTTGTCGGTGCTGTGGCCACACGGGCTGCTGGCCCGTCAGGTCTCAGCCCGGGCCTTTGCCGCATGCTGCCGCCCAAGGGCACGGTTGCCAGAGGGCGGCGGCAGCAGCAATGCCCGGGCCAGGCGGGGCTCCACGGCGCCGGGCCCGGGTGGCGCTGCCGGGGCAGCAGGCGGGGCCGGGGCCGAGCTGCGGTGGGCAGGGGAGGGAGCGCGGGCTCGTGGCTCACCCATGAAGCTGACGGCCGCCTCTCGCAGGGGCTCCTGTGGGCTTTGCAGGTAGCACAGGGCCCGGCGCAGGTGCTCGGCTGCTCGGCTCCTGTCCTCTGCCAGCTGGAGAGAGCAGCAGGAGGGAAGGGTTGGGGCGGGCTCAGGCCCCGGGCCGGGCGCTGCCTGCGCTGAGCCCCGGCCCTCTCCTACCCGGGGAGCCCTGAGGCGTGGCCAGCAGCAGCCGGCGCCGGGCTCCCGAGGGGAGAGGCCAGAGGGCCGCCTGCTGCCCGGGGAGCCGCGGTGCCGCGCCGCCGCCCTGCCGGGCCGGGACTGCGTGGGCACCCGGCTCGGGCCCACGGGAGCCTGGAGAAGAGCCTGCGCGGCCTCTGGGAGCAGCAGCCGGCAGGGGCACAGCTGCCAGCCCCGCAGACTGAGCACCGCCCTCAGGGGCCTTCTCCAGGCTGAGGCTGGGGTTTCTCGGCTGCTCTTACCAGGCACTCGCCAAAGCTCTGATCCACCTGTAGCATTTGTTGGAGATCCCTCCTCTTCAGGAATCTGGCTGAAGAATGCAGCGTTTCCCGGGAGGCCTGGAGCGCAGCAGAGACGCACCGATGGCCCCACAGTGCAGGCCACAGGAGCCAGCCTATGCCACAGGCTGGAGGAGGCTGCAGCCCGCAAGGTGCCAGGGCAGGAGGCAGTGCGTTCCCCTGCCAGGGGGACAGCAGCTGGCCACAAGTGCTCACCTCAGCAACAATCTGATTCTCGTCACGGCAGTGGAAGTAGAGTGGGAGCAGGCTCTGGCGCACGTGGGACTTCAGGGCCTTTCTTCCCTCTTCTGTTAATAAGTCGAGCATCTCTTGAAAGAAAGACATGGAGCTCAGCTGCACCTGGATATCATCCTGTATGAAAGGGAAGGGCAAAAGAGCTGAGCATCAGCTGCTTCAGGCCCCCCAGGGCACAGGCCTGCATCTGCACAGGGCACCAAGTGTGCGGGCAGCAGCCAGTGGCCGTGGCTGTGGGCACAGAGCCTTACGCGGTCAAAGAGTGGCAGGAGCGCCTCAGCCAGCTGCAGGGCGATGGGGGTGGGTATTGGGGCACCATTATCCAGGAGCAAATATCGGAGTAGAAGAATGGTCATCCTGATGATGTCGCTATCATTTTCCTCCAGGAGCTCCACAAGACTTTCAGTCAGGCTCCGCATTTTTTCGGCCTGCGTGGAAGCCAACTTTGTGAAAGGCCGCCCTGCTGCCGCAGGGCCCAGAGGCCAAAGGCCTGTCCCGAAGCACTCGGGCAGCTGATGCGGGAGGCAGGAGAGCTGGGAGCAGCTGCCCCAGCGCCCGAAGGCCAGGCAAGGCCAAGCGACTGCGTTGCCCAGCCCCACGCTGCCTTCAGGGCTTCAGCCACGGGCCCATTCTCACCATCAAGGGATTCTTGCCCAGCACTACGAGGCCTCTGAGTGCCAAGTAACGCCTGGCCATGTGCTCGCTCTGCAGGTTCTGTGCCATGATCTCCAGAAGACTGTCACTGCATTCCCTCAAGTCCAGGCAGTCGAGCACCTGAAAGGCACAGGGCAGTGACAGGGGAGCCGGCCGGCAGGAGGCCAGAAGCGCACAGGGCCGGGCCCAGGCAGCAGCACATGGCCCAGGCAGCAGCACAGGGCACGGGCACGGGTGTCTTTGTCCTGGCAGCTGTGGCTACGAGAGGGCAGAGAGCTGGGAGGCAGCTCAGCCAGGCAGCGCTGGCCTTGAGGCTCACCTCCACAAGGAATGCCAAGGCAGGGAAATCCCAGTATGGCATCTCTTGGCCGAGCAGGGCGAGCAGGTAGAATGCAACCGCGGAACAGAAGGGTATGGCTAGACGGCGAATTTCTCTGAAGAGGGGAGAAAGGAAAGAAGACCCCTGAGCCAGTGGGGCAAACCTCTCCCAGGAGTGGCTCACCTAGTTCTCATCTTCCCCCAGCACCCTTCCAGCCAGGGGACCTGGGCCATTTGGGAGTTGGTTGCTCATGGGCAGCCTCCTCTCCCAGCCTTTTCCAGTCTGCTTGGCCGTGCGTCTCTCAGGGACAAGGCCCTCCTGCCCATTACCACGGGCACTTAGTGGGGCACCTGGGCACAGAGCAGAAATATCAGAGGCATTTGGGGGGGTCTCACCTGGCAAGCAGAGCCACGGCAAAGTGGTGAGTGTCAACAGAGAGCAGCGTGTCCCAGGCACACCTGCGTTCCATTGCCACCACCACATCCTCGCAGCGGAGCAGGCAGAGCAGGGACTTCAGGGTCCGCACTGCAAACCTGTGTGCAGAGCAAAGCCCAGGTCACACTGGCAGCACTGGCTCCTTGGCAGGCCACGTGGCAGGGACAGGAGGACTGTCACGGAGCACCTGTTGGGGCTAGTGGCAAGGCCATGCTCTTCCTGGCATGCCTTCCAGAAGGTAAGGACCTCCTCTGGCGTATCCAGAGTGCTGAAGAAGACTTGGAAGAGCAGATGCACAAATAGCTGGGGGAAATACAGCCTCAATATCCGTGGGAGACAGGGCACCTGGAGGATCTTCCACATCACCACAGTTGCCTGCAAAGGACAAAGCCGCCCAAGACAGCGCTCAGTGCCCAGGTGTCCGTGTGGCAGGGCCCGAGCGTGGCAGGGAGAGGCCAGGAGAGGCGCAGGGGGAGCACGGGGCCTGGTGGCCCTGAAGCTGCCCCTGGGCCAGGTTTCAGGCCAGCGCCTGAGGCAGGGAGATGCAGTGGGGGAAGGAGGATGGAGAGCTGCTAGGGAGGCAGCCTTGGGGCCAGCAAAGGCCACTTGCAGAAACTCACAGCCAGGGCAAAGACAGCCGTTTCGCCCCCATCGGAGGTGCAGGTGCTGTGCTCTGGCCAGCTCCCCAGCACATCCAGGAGTATCAGCTGTGCCAGCTCCGCAGTCCTGGCTGAGGCCAGGATGGTCTTCCACATGGCCATGGCAGCTCTGCGGGGTTCGAGCTGTGTCTCAGCGGGGTCTCAGACACAGCACCGGGGCCAGCTGAGCTGGCTGGCTGTGTCTGCCACTGCCCACTGCCCCCCTGCCGGCAGCACCCAGACAGCCCAGCCCCGTGGGGACAGAGCCCTGAGAGGCAGCAAGGGAGCGTGGCAGCAGGCTGAGGGGCTGCCATGCCAGGGCTGGGAAAGGGAGCAGCCAGAGGGCCCTGGAACTCTCTGTTGCTCAGACACCTGGGGCAGGCTGGACAGGGTGATGGGCTGGGGAGCCCCCATCAGGGGCAGGTGGGCCCCATACCTGTCACAGGACGGGGCCACACGCAGGAGCGTCAAGACGGCATCCTGTGGCTGTGCTTCGGCGAGATGCAGCAGGGTCTTGTCCAGCCTATGCTCAGCAGAATCATTGGCCGTGAGCCACTGGTGGATGTAGCTCACCATGGCAGGCACCTGGAGAAGGCACGGGGAGACTTGGAAAGCTGCCAGAGAGAGCAATGTTCCCAGCTTCTCCAGAGGGGTGCTTCCCTTGCCACCACGCTGCCATGTGGCCTGAAAGGCTCCCAGCAACCAGCATGCGTGGCTTTGGAGGCCAAGCAATTCCTGGGGGCATCAAAGCCTGGCCACAGGCTGCTTACTTGCTTGGGATGGTACAAATCTTGCTCTACAAGCATAGCCAGCAGGGCAGCACCGCTCTTGCTTTGGAAGATGGGCGAGTATGGTCTGAGGCCTGCGCCCATGGTCTCTTCCTCCTCAATTCTCTTGATGAAGTTGTAAACAAACTGTAGGAGAAGGGCAAGAAGCCAGGGATGTTGCATGGAGTGCTGCACACACGGTGCTGGGCTGAGCAGGGAGAGCAGGCCCAGCCCAGGTGGGGATGGCTGCAGGTACCTGCGCTGTTCTGCGGAAGCGGCCACGGCGGGACTGCTGGTCTTGTGTGCGCTCCGGGGCTGCATCTGGCAAAGAGCGAGCGCAGCCAGAGATGAGGGGCTGCGGGAGGGGCCGGACTACAGGGCCCAGCCCTGCGCTCCCCAGGCAGGGAGAGGCCCGGGATGTGCCAGGGGATGGAGCACGGCCACTGCGGGCTGTCTGCCCGGCCCCTCTTCCGTCCTGTGCGTGGGCAGGTCCCCAGGGGATAGCATGGCATGGCCCGGCCCGCCCGGCCCAGCCCGGCCCGGCAGGAATGGCGTGGAGCCAAGCTGGCCGCAGGCACCAGTCCTGTGGCCCAGCTCTGCCACTCACCCTCGTGTGGTGGCTGGAATGGCACCACCTCTTCAGTGTCCTGTGCCAGGGCAGCTCCAGGGCCTTCTTCCTCCTCCTCCACCCAGGCCAGCTTGGGCACATTTGGGGGTGGCTGCTCCATGTCTCAGACTGGATTTGTGGCTATTTGCAGGAGAGGGGCCTTGGACAATCTCCAAGTCACCAAGTCCTGCAGTCCTGCCTGGAAGGCACCGTCAAGAAAGAAGCCTCAGGAAGGCTACAGGACAGCAAGTCCTGCACTCGGTCTCAAGGGCCCCTGCCACAAGGACAGGAGACTCCTGTGAAGGATTGTACTCTGGCCTCGAGGGCACCTGCAGAAGCGAAGCCTCAGGGAGACCACAGGTAAGAAGGTCCTGTGGTCTGGCCTGGAGCTCAGCTGCAGGAACAACGCCTCAGTAAAGCTCCGGGTGGGACACGAACGAGCGCGCTGTGCGGGGGCTCCTCACGGCACCGCTCTGTCCTGTCCTGTCCCGTGGTGTGCTCCGAGCACTGTGGCGTGCTCTTGTCATTGCCAGCTCCTATGCCACGGGGTGTCACAAAGGGCCCTTGGACACCCGGTTCCATTCGATGCCACGGTGACCGTGCTGCAGCGTGTCACCAAGGGCCCTTGCACACACTGCCGCCTGCCGTGGGGCTGCCCCCAGCCCAGCCAAACTGGCCCAGGTTGGAAGGAATGCCTGGCCCCAGGTGTCTAAGGCAGGCCGACAAGATCTTCAGCGAGGGCTCAGAGCGTCAGCAAAGGCTGCCCTGCTCTGCGGGCTCAGGGGCAGCAGAAGGAGCCCCCAGGGCTGCCGACGCAGCCGCGCTGGGAAGGGCACGGGGCCTTCCAGGGAAACTGGCACGGCCTCCTTGGGACACGTCCCGGCTGGTGGCCGTCCTAAACCTGCGGGTGTGACACGCACAAGGAACGTGTGGGCCCGGGCACGAATGCTGCTCTGAGCCCTGGGGCCCGGGGAGCGCTGACATCAGCAGGTGTGGCAGAGTCGCCGGCCAAGCAGACCCGCCACCCCTCGAGCTCCTGGCAGCGCTGGTGCCCGTCTCCTGCCCCAGAGACCTGTGCCCCCGGGGGGCTTCTGTGCCAGAGGGAGCCAAAGCCCACGTGCATTGGGGGCTGTGCTCCTTCCTGCAGGGGCTGATGGCAGGAGCACCTGGAGCAACTGCTGGCACACTTGGTCTCTGTCAGATGATGTTGCTCCTTCCTGCAATGAATTTTTCTCCAGGAAGGCATTGGCAGTAGCAGCAGAGCACCATCCATTGCTGAGTGTCCCGGGGCAATTAGATTACAAAGTAACAGTCTGAAATTTCCTTGTGCTTTTCTCACTCTCTTTCCTGCATTCTGGGACAAATAGAATCTGCCCAGCCTCTGCTATTCTGGGCTTCAGTTGCTGCATATCTCGCTCCGGTAGCTCGCGTCCAAACAAAACCGTGTCCCTGCTGAGCACAGCAATTAGTGGCCACAAAGTGGAAAGTTCCCCAGTGAACATCAAGGCAGACACGTGGAAGTGCAGAGGATAAGCATAACTGCGGGAGGAGAAGCTGTTCTGTGTCTCTGGTGATGGTGGCCACACCCTAAAGCAGCAGCCAAGAGAAGTGCGGGAAGCAGACGGGCGCGGTTTTGGGCAGGACAATAGAAAAAGATATGAAGCCTTTAGCCAGAATGCAAAGGAGGACTGCAAGGATGGAGTGTGGTCTGGAGGGGAAGCCCCAGATGCAGCTGGGGCCACTTTCTTCTGCCTGGAGGAGAGTAAAGGGCGCCATTGTGGTCTTCACCATCCTCCTGAGGGGAATCGCAGGGGCTGCTGCAGCTCTTGTCACTGTTGGCAGCAGTGACAGCACTGGAGAAAAGGGCAGGGAGCTGGGACAGGGCAAGTTTCATTTCCATATCAGGAAAAGGTTTTTCACCCAGAGCACGGTCAGGCACTGGGACAGTGCCAGTTCCCCATTGCCGCAGCCCGGCGGAGCCCGGGCTGGCTCTTGGGAAAACTGAGGCGCTGCGCCAGGAGTGGGGAAGGGCCCAGGCGTGGGTTCTGCCTGCGGCTGAACCTGATGTGTCGCTGCTCAGTGGTTCAGGATCTACTAACTGCAGCACGGAGCAGGCAAAAGAGAAGGAGGAGGCTCCTGGATAGGGAGGTTCCAGAGGCAAAGGTTTATTCCAAGGGAAGGATTCAGCAGCAAAGAGGCGCCAGCACTTCTGTGCGTGGGATTTTATAGGGGTACAACTCGGGCGGCGGATACAGAGGATTGATCAGTAAGGAATCTGCAGGGAAGGAGCCAGGGGATTCCATCAGTTGCTTGGGACTAATTAGGCCAGATGGGAGGAGAAGGTAGGTCACCTGGGCCAGTGGGGCTTGCAGCAACAGGGGAATTGCGAAGGGGTGGTGCAGTCAGGGATTGGTCCAAGGCAAAACTGAGAGGGAAGGTTCAGGAATAAAGAGCTGCATGATCTTGACAGGCAGGGAAGGAGCTGGAACAAAGAGTGGGCAATGGCATGAGGGACAGCTTTGACGGAGGGCAAAACCTAGGGGTAAACCAACGTGGGGGAAGCACGGGCTACGTGAAAACAAACCATCCTACGCTAACTGACAAATAAACACGAACCGGAACACCCCAGGGAAAATGGGCACAGCACCGAGCTCGTCTGACTTTGAGAAGTGTTTGAACAACATTGAGCAGTCACTCAATCTTTTAGACACTACATCAAAAGTCAAGGGTTGTGAACTCCAGGTTGACACGAGTATATGCTGCCGGGTATGACTTTAGGCAGTTTTTGAAGAAATTCGTTTTATGTCTGATCAAACCCCAATTCCGTGTAGGTTGTGTGGAACGTGGAATCCTTTTATTTTCATTGCTTGTTAAGAGTGTAAAAAAGACTATTGGTGCTGGGTGACTGAGAGACAGCCCATGTGTGTGAAGTGGAGTATACAGGGGATGAAGAGAAGGAAAAGAGAAGTACTAGTAGATCCTGCAAAGTTTGGAAATGTTGATAGCATGAAGAATGAACAAGACGAGAAGTAAAGATGGTATTTAAAAGAGTCCACTAGAAGGTAATTTAGCAGTGGAGAAAGATTTGGGAGGAATCCCAGAGGGCAGTTTTTCCAAGAAAGGTAATCAGATGAAATAGCCTACCCAATGGTAGCCTTGGTGTCAATTAGGAAGTGGTGAAAAGTGTCCCCCGCTGAAACTTTATGATACGTTGTTACAGTTGATGTTATTTTGAAGAAAAGAAGAAAAATGAGATCCAGCCATATATGCAGACATGTTTTTTACCCTGAAGAATAAACCTGAGGGGAAGAAAGAATTGTGGCTTTTTTATTTGGCCTCATAGGACCTTTAGTCCTAACTTTGGAAAGAGAAAACAGGCAGAAAATAAAGAGCTGTCGTTCCGTATCCAGCATAGGGCAGAGATGCTTGAAATTGGCTCCAATGCACCAGGAAGATTGTGTCCTAGGTGTCCAAGACTTACAGGCGAGTTACCCCAGGCCAGCTCGGGTACACTCCCCCTCAGCCAAGCACGCCGCGCCCTGAATGAAACCCAGATGGCAGTGAGGATGAGGTGAGGGGACACTTTCAGAGACCCCCAGTGACAACCAACAGAAGGAATAAAAGCAAGAAAGCTTTGCCTTTAGTCCCCCGCTTAAGGCAAGTCTTGAGTCCCCCAGGAGAAGCCATGTGGGTGAACATCTGCTTTTCTCCTAGTGAGCTGAACCGTTGGTGGGAAAAAGTTAAAATGTAGAGAGAAAACCCAGGCAAAGTGGCAAAAAGATTGGAGTGCATAGTCAAGAATCAAGTCCCAGAGGGAGGTGCTACTGATTTCATGTTGACAGAGCTAACAAAACCAGCAAAGAGTTGGTGATCAAGGTAGCCAGAGCACGTGCGCAGGGACAAATTGCTAGTGGAGCCTTACAAGGTACAGTGGACCAGCTGTTTCCTATTGTAAGCCCTTTGTGGGACCCGAACGATGCAGGCAGCTGTGCAATGTTAACCAGATGCCAGGAACTAGTCAAATTTGAATTACAAAATGCTAGTCCAAAAGCAATCAATTGGTCAACAATAGATAATGTTCCACAGGGCCAGCACGAGTCACCCACTGACTTTGTGGACAGGTTGTGAGCAGCTGCACATAAAGCGCAGCTCTGCATCCCTGGTCGGATATGGGAAAGCAGCAGTCCGTATCCCTGATGTTAGGGCAATCTAGCCCAGGTGTCGGGCAGAAACTTCAGAGGCTGAAAGAGCCTGTAAAGAGAGACTTAAAAGAAATTAATGAGAAAAGCATCGAAAGCGTATGATGATAAAGACAGAGAAAAAGAAAATGAACTCCGTGCAGCCATGGTGGCAGCTCTGGATCAGCACCGGGGAGAGGACGCGCATGAAGCAGAGGCAGGGGCAAAAGCAGCAGAGGCAGAGGAGTTTCAAACCAGGCACAGACCAAGCTGGGGCCAAAGCAATGTGCGTGTTGTAAGAAATAAGGACACTGGAAAATAGGGCCAGTGCCCAGAGTTAGCAGACAAAGTACACAAAACTCTTGTAGCCGCTCTAGATGATAAGAAATGACCGAGACTGGCAACTCTTACCCCAGCAGGCCACTGGTTAAAATAAAGCTAAAGGGTGATAAAGAGGTTGAATTTTTAATAAATAGTGGAAACCCATCTTTCACTCTTGAATCGAGCACTGATACCCAAAAGTGAGAACTATCTTCAAGCAATAGGAGCCACTGGCCAGCCAGAAAATGCATTCCTCCTGCAAGCACTTCAATGGAAAATCAAGAAGAAACTGGCAATCCATCAGTTTCTTTATTTAGCAAACTGCCCCAAATCTGTCCTCGGCAGGGATTTGCTTGAAAATTTGGACACAACAGTTCCGTTTAGGGAAAGAAAAATTAAGTTGAAGGTACCTGAAGACAAATTGGTTTTAGCAGTAGGACTGACAATTGACACAAGACCAAGAAACAAGAATAACTATTTAGAGCAAGTATTGAATCAGGTGTAGCCAAGAGTATGGGATACTGATAGCCCAGGAAAATCCAAACGAGCAGACCCTATTAAAATTGAGCTGCAGACAAGAGTTAGGCCATAGTCAGAAAGCAATACCCTGGAAGACGATAGGCTGGGAAAAGAACGGAGGCAACAAGGAATAAATTCCTGACATCAGGATTATTGGAAGAATGGGAGTCAAAATGTATTACTCCTAGATTAGCAATAAAGAGAGCTAACGGAACTTAGAGACTAGTGCCAGATTTCCAGGCAATTAATGGTTTCTACCTTACTGCCTTACTAGCTAAACTTGGAGATGATTTTATCTGGTGCGGGGAACGTCCATGGCCCGGTGGTGTCGAGAGCGGTTCCCTCTTGGTGTGAGAGACCAGCTCCCCCAGCCCACCTTGCTGTCAGGCCCGGAGGTTGTAATGTGCGCTGGAGCGGCAGGCGAAGGAGGGCTCTTGACAGCATGTCTGATCCAACAGGGTTTCTTGAAGGCAGGTCAGAGGGTCCAGGTTGGGTGAGAGTGAGAAGAGGGACAGGACCAGGCAGCAGCACAACCACTGTAACACGAGACATAAGGCAAGACACCTGCAACCTGCTGGGGAAGCCCCAAGTCTGCTCAGTGAGCCACGTGTGCCCTCAGCATTGGGACACGCACCTTTCCCTCAGTGACCCTCACGTCCCAGGGTCAGCAAATCAAGAGGCACCAGCCATCCTGTAGGTGACTCAGAGCGAGTGCAGTGGGTCATGGTGGCCAGGGGCCAGAAGCAGGCAGAAAGCCATCAGGGCTGGGGAAAAGGCTCTGCTCTGCTTACAGCGTGGGCTGAGGGCCGGGAGAGCTGCATTTCCCCCTTGAGATGTGGGAGACGGGGCCTTTCACCCTCCTTATAGGGCTGCCCCTCGCTGCAGGCAGCCCAAGGAGTACGACGACAAAAGGCCGAGAGCAGCAAAGCAAAGAGCCAGCCCTGCACACAGGGAGGTGGCCCAGGTGGCCCTGAAGGTGCCCGCTGCACTCTCATGTGGCCCTGCCCTGGGAATGACAGGAATGCCCTTTGTCCAAGAGGGCCTTTCTGTGGCCCCTCTGGGCTCCAAGCTGCTGCTCTTCTGGCTCAACGGGGCCTAAAGGCACAGAACTGGGCATCCCTCGGAGCAACAGGAGCAAGACTCGGCAAGCAGGCAGGGGAGCTCAATGCCTGAGGCTGAGGGGCGGGGGGCTCCAGTCTGGAGCACAGGCCGGGCACACGCCCAGCCCCGCAACTCCTGGCCTCAGAGGCCTGAAAGGCCAGGACCAGGGTTCCACGCCTGATTCCAGGGGGTCCCTCCACGGGCCACCGAGGAAGCGCCAGAGCAGCCAGCTTTCAGGATCAAGGCGGCTGCCAGGGGGCTGCTTATGGCCTCTGCCAGCCCATTGCTCAGGGCTTACCAGTGACTCAGGGTGTCCCCCAGCCCGGCCAAACTTCCCGGCAGCAGCGCCACAGCCCCACAGCAGCTCCAGAGAAGTCCCATCCAGAGGCACCTGGGAGCCCTCAGCAAAGCAGCCAGTAGCACACGGGCAGGAGGACGTGGATGGCCCTTCCTGCGTGGCACGGGGCTTGTGGCAATATCCAGGCACCAGTCGGGCAGGGATCCCCGCAGCTCCTGCCCCTGCCCAGCCGCTCTTGTTGGCAGCACAAAGGCTGCAGCAGAACCACCAGAGGCCAAGGGGCTTCTGGCCATTTTCCCTGCAACACTGCACGCCTGGGCAGCTGGATGAGCACAAGCACCCTTTTGCCCCTCTTCCACTATGCCCTACAGACACTGTGCAGGAAAAGAAAGATCCTGGGACTCCATGTATTGTAAGATACCCTATATTTACATTGTCAACTGAAAGGAAAATACAAAGGCAAAAATCTAATAGAAGAAGAAGACAACCCCTGCTGGCTCAAGTGGCCCAGCAGACAGAGTCTTGCGCAGATCATCTCTCTGGGGAGCTGCAGCAGAACAGCAAGGCAGTGCCCCACAGACGAGGCCGTTTCTTCCATGCACTGCGGAATTGATCTCGCAGCTTATGCCATGTGGAGTACGGAGCTCTCTGTACAGCCCGGAGAACTAAACAAGATTCAATTGCAGCATTTCTGATTGCGGGACTGCTGTCATAGGCCATTTCTTCAAGGGCTGCAAGAGAGAGGAACAGAGCCAAGGTCAGATGCCGGATGTGCAGGGAGCCGAGGTGAACCCCCTGGCAGGGTCATCCCGGCCGGCTCTTGCCATGGCCCGGAGGGAGCAGGGACCAAGGGGATCAGCCTGAAGCTGCTGGCCACGAATGCCACACGTGGCCCTGAAATGTCTGTGTGCTCTGGCCACGGGAGCAGAGCCCTCCGCAGCCGGGGCAGGGCTTGCAGCTTCCCGTGCCAGCCCCCACGGTCAGCCCGCTGCCCTCACTCACCACTGCAGATCAGCTGAAGCTCTTGCTGCTGCCCCCTCAGGTGCCGGCCGGCCATCCCTGTGAACACAGAGCCTGTCACGGGCCCAGCAGCACAGCTCCCTGCCAGCGGCGTTGTCGGTGCTGTGGCCACACGGGCTGCTGGCCCGTCAGGTCTCAGCCCGGGCCTTTGCCGCATGCTGCCGCCCAAGGGCACGGTTGCCAGAGGGCGGCGGCAGCAGCAATGCCCGGGCCAGGCGGGGCTCCACGGCGCCGGGCCCGGGTGGCGCTGCCGGGGCAGCAGGCGGGGCCGGGGCCGAGCTGCGGTGGGCAGGGGAGGGAGCGCGGGCTCGTGGCTCACCCATGAAGCTGACGGCCGCCTCTCGCAGGGGCTCCTGTGGGCTTTGCAGGTAGCACAGGGCCCGGCGCAGGTGCTCGGCTGCTCGGCTCCTGTCCTCTGCCAGCTGGAGAGAGCAGCAGGAGGGAAGGGTTGGGGCGGGCTCAGGCCCCGGGCCGGGCGCTGCCTGCGCTGAGCCCCGGCCCTCTCCTACCCGGGGAGCCCTGAGGCGTGGCCAGCAGCAGCCGGTGCCGGGCTCCCGAGGGGAGAGGCCAGAGGGCCGCCTGCTGCCCGGGGAGCCGCGGTGCCGCCCCGCCGCCCTGCCGGGCCGGGACTGCGTGGGCACCCGGCTCGGGCCCACGGGAGCCTGGAGAAGAGCCTGCGCGGCCTCTGGGAGCAGCAGCCGGCAGGGGCACAGCTGCCAGCCCCGCAGACTGAGCACCGCCCTCAGGGGCCTTCTCCAGGCTGAGGCTGGGGTTTCTCGGCTGCTCTTACCAGGCACTCGCCAAAGCTCTGATCCACCTGTAGCATTTGTTGGAGATCCCTCCTCTTCAGGAATCTGGCTGAAGAATGCAGCGTTTCCCGGGAGGCCTGGAGAGCAGCAGAGACGCACCGATGGCCCCACAGTGCAGGCCACAGGAGCCAGCCTATGCCACAGGCTGGAGGAGGCTGCAGCCCGCAAGGTGCCAGGGCAGGAGGCAGTGCGTTCCCCTGCCAGGGGGACAGCAGCTGGCCACAAGTGCTCACCTCAGCAACAATCTGATTCTCGTCACGGCAGTGGAAGTAGAGTGGGAGCAGGCTCTGGCGCACGTGGGACTTCAGGGCCTTTCTTCCCTCTTCTGTTAATAAGTCGAGCATCTCTTGAAAGAAAGACATGGAGCTCAGCTGCACCTGGATATCATCCTGTATGAAAGGGAAGGGCAAAAGAGCTGAGCATCAGCTGCTTCAGGCCCCCCAGGGCACAGGCCTGCATCTGCACAGGGCACCAAGTGTGCGGGCAGCAGCCAGTGGCCGTGGCTGTGGGCACAGAGCCTTACGCGGTCAAAGAGTGGCAGGAGCGCCTCAGCCAGCTGCAGGGCGATGGGGGTGGGTATTGGGGCACCATTATCCAGGAGCAAATATCGGAGTAGAAGAATGGTCATCCTGATGATGTCGCTATCATTTTCCTCCAGGAGCTCCACAAGACTTTCAGTCAGGCTCCGCATTTTTTCGGCCTGCGTGGAAGCCAACTTTGTGAAAGGCCGCCCTGCTGCCGCAGGGCCCAGAGGCCAAAGGCCTGTCCCGAAGCACTCGGGCAGCTGATGCGGGAGGCAGGAGAGCTGGGAGCAGCTGCCCCAGCGCCCGAAGGCCAGGCAAGGCCAAGCGACTGCGTTGCCCAGCCCCACGCTGCCTTCAGGGCTTCAGCCACGGGCCCATTCTCACCATCAAGGGATTCTTGCCCAGCACTACGAGGCCTCTGAGTGCCAAGTAACGCCTGGCCATGTGCTCGCTCTGCAGGTTCTGTGCCATGATCTCCAGAAGACTGTCACTGCATTCCCTCAAGTCCAGGCAGTCGAGCACCTGAAAGGCACAGGGCAGTGACAGGGGAGCCGGCCGGCAGGAGGCCAGAAGCGCACAGGGCCGGGCCCAGGCAGCAGCACATGGCCCAGGCAGCAGCACAGGGCACGGGCACGGGTGTCTTTGTCCTGGCAGCTGTGGCTACGAGAGGGCAGAGAGCTGGGAGGCAGCTCAGCCAGGCAGCGCTGGCCTTGAGGCTCACCTCCACAAGGAATGCCAAGGCAGGGAAATCCCAGTATGGCATCTCTTGGCCGAGCAGGGCGAGCAGGTAGAATGCAACCGCGGAACAGAAGGGTATGGCTAGACGGCGAATTTCTCTGAAGAGGGGAGAAAGGAAAGAAGACCCCTGAGCCAGTGGGGCAAACCTCTCCCAGGAGTGGCTCACCTAGTTCTCATCTTCCCCCAGCACCCTTCCAGCCAGGGGACCTGGGCCATTTGGGAGTTGGTTGCTCATGGGCAGCCTCCTCTCCCAGCCTTTTCCAGTCTGCTTGGCCGTGCGTCTCTCAGGGACAAGGCCCTCCTGCCCATTACCACGGGCACTTAGTGGGGCACCTGGGCACAGAGCAGAAATATCAGAGGCATTTGGGGGGGTCTCACCTGGCAAGCAGAGCCACGGCAAAGTGGTGAGTGTCAACAGAGAGCAGCGTGTCCCAGGCACACCTGCGTTCCATTGCCACCACCACATCCTCGCAGCGGAGCAGGCAGAGCAGGGACTTCAGGGTCCGCACTGCAAACCTGTGTGCAGAGCAAAGCCCAGGTCACACTGGCAGCACTGGCTCCTTGGCAGGCCACGTGGCAGGGACAGGAGGACTGTCACGGAGCACCTGTTGGGGCTAGTGGCAAGGCCATGCTCTTCCTGGCATGCCTTCCAGAAGGTAAGGACCTCCTCTGGCGTATCCAGAGTGCTGAAGAAGACTTGGAAGAGCAGATGCACAAATAGCTGGGGGAAATACAGCCTCAATATCCGTGGGAGACAGGGCACCTGGAGGATCTTCCACATCACCACAGTTGCCTGCAAAGGACAAAGCCGCCCAAGACAGCGCTCAGTGCCCAGGTGTCCGTGTGGCAGGGCCCGAGCGTGGCAGGGAGAGGCCAGGAGAGGCGCAGGGGGAGCACGGGGCCTGGTGGCCCTGAAGCTGCCCCTGGGCCAGGTTTCAGGCCAGCGCCTGAGGCAGGGAGATGCAGTGGGGGAAGGAGGATGGAGAGCTGCTAGGGAGGCAGCCTTGGGGCCAGCAAAGGCCACTTGCAGAAACTCACAGCCAGGGCAAAGACAGCCGTTTCGCCCCCATCGGAGGTGCAGGTGCTGTGCTCTGGCCAGCTCCCCAGCACATCCAGGAGTATCAGCTGTGCCAGCTCCGCAGTCCTGGCTGAGGCCAGGATGGTCTTCCACATGGCCATGGCAGCTCTGCGGGGTTCGAGCTGTGTCTCAGCGGGGTCTCAGACACAGCACCGGGGCCAGCTGAGCTGGCTGGCTGTGTCTGCCACTGCCCACTGCCCCCCTGCCGGCAGCACCCAGACAGCCCAGCCCCGTGGGGACAGAGCCCTGAGAGGCAGCAAGGGAGCGTGGCAGCAGGCTGAGGGGCTGCCATGCCAGGGCTGGGAAAGGGAGCAGCCAGAGGGCCCTGGAACTCTCTGTTGCTCAGACACCTGGGGCAGGCTGGACAGGGTGATGGGCTGGGGAGCCCCCATCAGGGGCAGGTGGGCCCCATACCTGTCACAGGACGGGGCCACACGCAGGAGCGTCAAGACGGCATCCTGTGGCTGTGCTTCGGCGAGATGCAGCAGGGTCTTGTCCAGCCTATGCTCAGCAGAATCATTGGCCGTGAGCCACTGGTGGATGTAGCTCACCATGGCAGGCACCTGGAGAAGGCACGGGGAGACTTGGAAAGCTGCCAGAGAGAGCAATGTTCCCAGCTTCTCCAGAGGGGTGCTTCCCTTGCCACCACGCTGCCATGTGGCCTGAAAGGCTCCCAGCAACCAGCATGCGTGGCTTTGGAGGCCAAGCAATTCCTGGGGGGATCAAAGCCTGGCCACAGGCTGCTTACTTGCTTGGGATGGTACAAATCTTGCTCTACAAGCATAGCCAGCAGGGCAGCACCGCTCTTGCTTTGGAAGATGGGCGAGTATGGTCTGAGGCCTGCGCCCATGGTCTCTTCCTCCTCAATTCTCTTGATGAAGTTGTAAACAAACTGTAGGAGAAGGGCAAGAAGCCAGGGATGTTGCATGGAGTGCTGCACACACGGTGCTGGGCTGAGCAGGGAGAGCAGGCCCAGCCCAGGTGGGGATGGCTGCAGGTACCTGCGCTGTTCTGCGGAAGCGGCCACGGCGGGACTGCTGGTCTTGTGTGCGCTCCGGGGCTGCATCTGGCAAAGAGCGAGCGCAGCCAGAGATGAGGGGCTGCGGGAGGGGCCGGACTACAGGGCCCAGCCCTGCGCTCCCCAGGCAGGGAGAGGCCCGGGATGTGCCAGGGGATGGAGCACGGCCACTGCGGGCTGTCTGCCCGGCCCCTCTTCCGTCCTGTGCGTGGGCAGGTCCCCAGGGGATAGCATGGCATGGCCCGGCCCGCCCGGCCCAGCCCGGCCCGGCAGGAATGGCGTGGAGCCAAGCTGGCCGCAGGCACCAGTCCTGTGGCCCAGCTCTGCCACTCACCCTCGTGTGGTGGCTGGAATGGCACCACCTCTTCAGTGTCCTGTGCCAGGGCAGCTCCAGGGCCTTCTTCCTCCTCCTCCACCCAGGCCAGCTTGGGCACATTTGGGGGTGGCTGCTCCATGTCTCAGACTGGATTTGTGGCTATTTGCAGGAGAGGGGCCTTGGACAATCTCCAAGTCACCAAGTCCTGCAGTCCTGCCTGGAAGGCACCGTCAAGAAAGAAGCCTCAGGAAGGCTACAGGACAGCAAGTCCTGCACTCGGTCTCAAGGGCCCCTGCCACAAGGACAGGAGACTCCTGTGAAGGATTGTACTCTGGCCTCGAGGGCACCTGCAGAAGCGAAGCCTCAGGGAGACCACAGGTAAGAAGGTCCTGTGGTCTGGCCTGGAGCTCAGCTGCAGGAACAACGCCTCAGTAAAGCTCCGGGTGGGACACGAACGAGCGCGCTGTGCGGGGGCTCCTCACGGCACCGCTCTGTCCTGTCCTGTCCCGTGGTGTGCTCCGAGCACTGTGGCGTGCTCTTGTCATTGCCAGCTCCTATGCCACGGGGTGTCACAAAGGGCCCTTGGACACCCGGTTCCATTCGATGCCACGGTGACCGTGCTGCAGCGTGTCACCAAGGGCCCTTGCACACACTGCCGCCTGCCGCGGGGCTGCCCCCAGCCCAGCCAAACTGGCCCAGGTTGGAAGGAATGCCTGGCCCCAGGTGTCTAAGGCAGGCCGACAAGATCTTCAGCGAGGGCTCAGAGCGTCAGCAAAGGCTGCCCTGCTCTGCGGGCTCAGGGGCAGCAGAAGGAGCCCCCAGGGCTGCCGACGCAGCCGCGCTGGGAAGGGCACGGGGCCTTCCAGGGAAACTGGCACGGCCTCCTTGGGACACGTCCCGGCTGGTGGCCGTCCTAAACCTGCGGGTGTGACACGCACAAGGAACGTGTGGGCCCGGGCACGAATGCTGCTCTGAGCCCTGGGGCCCGGGGAGCGCTGACATCAGCAGGTGTGGCAGAGTCGCCGGCCAAGCAGACCCGCCACCCCTCGAGCCCCTGGCAGCGCTGGTGCCCGTCTCCTGCACCAGAGACCTGTGCCCCCGGGGGGCTTCTGTGCCAGAGGGAGCCAAAGCCCACGTGCATTGGGGGCTGTGCTCCTTCCTGCAGGGGCTGATGGCAGGAGCACCTGGAGCAACTGCTGGCACACTTGGTCTCTGTCAGATGATGTTGCTCCTTCCTGCAATGAATTTTTCTCCAGGAAGGCATTGGCAGCAGCAGCAGAGCACCATCCATTGCTGAGTGTCCCGGGGCAATTAGATTACAAAGTAACAGTCTGAAATTTCCTTGTGCTTTTCTCACTCTCTTTCCTGCATTCTGGGACAAATAGAATCTGCCCAGCCTCTGCTATTCTGGGCTTCAGTTGCTGCATATCTCGCTCCGGCAGCTCGCGTCCAAACAAAACCGTGTCCCTGCTGAGGACAGCAATGAGTGGCGACAAAGTGGGAAGTTCCCCAGTGAACATCAAGGCAGACACGTGGAAGTGCAGAGGATAAGCATAACTGCGGGAGGACAAGCTGTTCTGTGTCTCTGGTGATGGTGGCCACACCCTAAAGCAGCAGCCAAGAGAAGTGCGGGAAGCAGACGGGCGCGGTTTTGGGCAGGACAATAGAAAAAGATATGAAGCCTTTAGCCAGAATGCAAAGGAGGACTGCAAGGATGGAGTGTGGTCTGGAGGGGAAGCCCCAGATGCAGCTGGGGCCACTTTCTTCTGCCTGGAGGAGAGTAAAGGGCGCCATTGTGGTCTTCACCATCCTCCTGAGGGGAATCGCAGGGGCTGCTGCAGCTCTCGTTACTGTTGGCAGCAGTGACAGCACTGGAGAAAAGGGCAGGGAGCTGGGACAGGGCAAGTTTCATTTCCATATCAGGAAAAGGTTTTTCACCCAGAGCACGGTCAGGCACTGGGACAGTGCCAGTTCCCCATTGCCGCAGCCCGGCGGAGCCCGGGCTGGCTCTTGGGAAAACTGCGGCGCTGCGCCAGGAGTGGGGAAGGGCCCAGGCGTGGGTTCTGCCTGCGGCTGAACCTGATGTGTCGCTGCTCAGTGGTTCAGGATCTACTAACTGCAGCACGGAGCAGGCAAAAGAGAAGGAGGAGGCTCCTGGATAGGGAGGTTCCAGAGGCAAAGGTTTATTCCAAGGGAAGGATTCAGCAGCAAAGAGGCGCCAGCACTTCTGTGCGTGGGATTTTATAGGGGTACAACTCGGGCGGCGGATACAGAGGATTGATCAGTAAGGAATCTGCAGGGAAAGAGCCAGGGGATTCCATCAGTTGCTTGGGACTAATTAGGCCAGATGGGAGGAGAAGGTAGGTCACCTGGGCCAGTGGGGCTTGCAGCAACAGGGGAATTGCAAAGGGGTGGTGCAGTCAGGGATTGGTCCAAGGCAAAACTCTTGACAGGCAGGGAAGGAGCTGGAACAAAGAGTGGGCAATGGCATGAGGGACAGCTTTGACGGAGGGCAAAACCTAGGGGTAAACCAACGTGGGGGAAGCACGGGCTACGTGAAAACAAACCATCCTACGCTAACTGACAAATAAACACGAACCGGAACACCCCAGGGAAAATGGGCACAGCACCGAGCTCGTCTGACTTTGAGAAGTGTTTGAACAACATTGAGCAGTCACTCAATCTTTTAGACACTACATCAAAAGTCAAGGGTTGTGAACTCCAGGTTGACACGAGTATATGCTGCCGGGTATGACTTTAGGCAGTTTTTGAAGAAATTCGTTTTATGTCTGATCAAACCCCAATTCCGTGTAGGTTGTGTGGAACGTGGAATCCTTTTATTTTCATTGCTTGTTAGGAGTGTACAAAAGACTATTGGTGCTGGGTGACTGAGAGACAGCCCGTGTGTGTGAAGTGGAGTATACAGGGGATGAAGAGAAGGAAAAGAGAAGTACTAGTAGATCCTGCAAAGTTTGGAAATGTTGATAGCATGAAGAATGAACAAGACGAGAAGTAAAGATGGTATTAAAAAGAGTCCACTAGAAGGTAATTTAGCAGTGGAGAAAGATTTGGGAGGAATCCCAGAGGGCAGTTTTTCCAAGAAAGGTAATCGGATGAAATAGCCTACCCAATGGTAGCCTTGGTGTCAATTAGGAAGTGGTGAAAAGTGTCCCCCGCTGAAACTTTATGATACGTTGTTACAGTTGATGTTATTTTGAAGAAAAGAAGAAAAATGAGATCCAGCCATATATGCAGACATGTTTTTTACCCTGAAGAATAAACCTGAGGGGAAGAAAGAATTGTGGCTTTTTTATTTGGCCTCATAGGACCTTTAGTCCTAACTTTGGAAAGAGAAAACAGGCAGAAAATAAAGAGCTGTCGTTCCGTATCCAGCATAGGGCAGAGATGCTTGAAATTGGCTCCAATGCACCAGGAAGATTGTGTCCTAGGTGTCCAAGACTTACAGGCGAGTTACCCCAGGCCAGCTCGGGTACACTCCCCCTCAGCCAAGCACGCCGCGCCCTGAATGAAACCCAGATGGCAGTGAGGATGAGGTGAGGGGACACTTTCAGAGACCCCCAGTGACAACCAACAGAAGGAATAAAAGCAAGAAAGCTTTGCCTTTAGTCCCCCGCTTAAGGCAAGTCTTGAGTCCCCCAGGAGAAGCCATGTGGGTGAACATCTGCTTTTCTCCTAGTGAGCTGAACCGTTGGTGGGAAAAAGTTAAAATGTAGAGAGAAAACCCAGGCAAAGTGGCAAAAAGATTGGAGTGCATAGTCAAGAATCAAGTCCCAGAGGGAGGTGCTACTGATTTCATGTTGACAGAGCTAACAAAACCAGCAAAGAGTTGGTGATCAAGGTAGCCAGAGCACGTGCGCAGGGACAAATTGCTAGTGGAGCCTTACAAGGTACAGTGGACCAGCTGTTTCCTATTGTAAGCCCTTTGTGGGACCCGAACGATGCAGGCAGCTGTGCAATGTTAACCAGATGCCAGGAACTAGTCAAATTTGAATTACAAAATGCTAGTCCAAAAGCAATCAATTGGTCAACAATAGATAATGTTCCACAGGGCCAGCACGAGTCACCCACTGACTTTGTGGACAGGTTGTGAGCAGCTGCACATAAAGCGCAGCTCTGCATCCCTGGTCGGATATGGGAAAGCAGCAGTCCGTATCCCTGATGTTAGGGCAATCTAGCCCAGGTGTCGGGCAGAAACTTCAGAGGCTGAAAGAGCCTGTAAAGAGAGACTTAAAAGAAATTAATGAGAAAAGCATCGAAAGCGTATGATGATAAAGACAGAGAAAAAGAAAATGAACTCCGTGCAGCCATGGTGGCAGCTCTGGATCAGCACCGGGGAGAGGACGCGCATGAAGCAGAGGCAGGGGCAAAAGCAGCAGAGGCAGAGGAGTTTCAAACCAGGCACAGACCAAGCTGGGGCCAAAGCAATGTGCGTGTTGTAAGAAATAAGGACACTGGAAAATAGGGCCAGTGCCCAGAGTTAGCAGACAAAGTACACAAAACTCTTGTAGCCGCTCTAGATGATAAGAAATGACCGAGACTGGCAACTCTTACCCCAGCAGGCCACTGGTTAAAATAAAGCTAAAGGGTGATAAAGAGGTTGAATTTTTAATAAATAGTGGAAACCCATCTTTCACTCTTGAATCGAGCACTGATACCCAAAAGTGAGAACTATCTTCAAGCAATAGGAGCCACTGGCCAGCCAGAAAATGCATTCCTCCTGCAAGCACTTCAATGGAAAATCAAGAAGAAACTGGCAATCCATCAGTTTCTTTATTTAGCAAACTGCCCCAAATCTGTCCTCGGCAGGGATTTGCTTGAAAATTTGGACACAACAGTTCCGTTTAGGGAAAGAAAAATTAAGTTGAAGGTACCTGAAGACAAATTGGTTTTAGCAGTAGGACTGACAATTGACACAAGACCAAGAAACAAGAATAACTATTTAGAGCAAGTATTGAATCAGGTGTAGCCAAGAGTATGGGATACTGATAGCCCAGGAAAATCCAAACGAGCAGACCCTATTAAAATTGAGCTGCAGACAAGAGTTAGGCCATAGTCAGAAAGCAATACCCTGGAAGACGATAGGCTGGGAAAAGAACGGAGGCAACAAGGAATAAATTCCTGACATCAGGATTATTGGAAGAATGGGAGTCAAAATGTATTACTCCTAGATTAGCAATAAAGAGAGCTAACGGAACTTAGAGACTAGTGCCAGATTTCCAGGCTATTAATGGTTTCTACCTTACTGCCTTACTAGCTAAACTTGGAGATGATTTTATCTGGTGCGGGGAACGTCCATGGCCCGGTGGTGTCGAGAGCGGTTCCCTCTTGGTGTGAGAGACCAGCTCCCCCAGCCCACCTTGCTGTCAGGCCCGGAGGTTGTAATGTGCGCTGGAGCGGCAGGCGAAGGAGGGCTCTTGACAGCATGTCTGATCCAACAGGGTTTCTTGAAGGCAGGTCAGAGGGTCCAGGTTGGGTGAGAGTGAGAAGAGGGACAGGACCAGGCAGCAGCACAACCACTGTAACACGAGACATAAGGCAAGACACCTGCAACCTGCTGGGGAAGCCCCAAGTCTGCTCAGTGAGCCACGTGTGCCCTCAGCATTGGGACACGCACCTTTCCCTCAGTGACCCTCACGTCCCAGGGTCAGCAAATCAAGAGGCACCAGCCATCCTGTAGGTGACTCAGAGCGAGTGCAGTGGGTCATGGTGGCCAGGGGCCAGAAGCAGGCAGAAAGCCATCAGGGCTGGGGAAAAGGCTCTGCTCTGCTTACAGCGTGGGCTGAGGGCCGGGAGAGCTGCATTTCCCCCTTGAGATGTGGGAGACGGGGCCTTTCACCCTCCTTATAGGGCTGCCCCTCGCTGCAGGCAGCCCAAGGAGTACGACGACAAAAGGCCGAGAGCAGCAAAGCAAAGAGCCAGCCCTGCACACAGGGAGGTGGCCCAGGTGGCCCTGAAGGTGCCCGCTGCACTCTCATGTGGCCCTGCCCTGGGAATGACAGGAATGCCCTTTGTCCAAGAGGGCCTTTCTGTGGCTCCTCTGGGCTCCAAGCTGCTGCTCTTCTGGCTCAACGGGGCCTAAAGGCACAGAACTGGGCATCCCTCGGAGCAACAGGAGCAAGACTCAGCAAGCAGGCAGGGGAGCTCAATGCCTGAGGCTGAGGGGCGGGGGGCTCCAGTCTGGAGCACAGGCCGGGCACACGCCCAGCCCCGCAACTCCTGGCCTCAGAGGCCTGAAAGGCCAGGACCAGGGTTCCACGCCTGATTCCAGGGGGTCCCTCCACGGGCCACCGAGGAAGCGCCAGAGCAGCCAGCTTTCAGGATCAAGGCGGCTGCCAGGGGGCTGCTTATGGCCTCTGCCAGCCCATTGCTCAGGGCTTACCAGTGACTCAGGGTGTCCCCCAGCCCGGCCAAACTTCCCGGCAGCAGCGCCACAGCCCCACAGCAGCTCCAGAGAAGTCCCATCCAGAGGCACCTGGGAGCCCTCAGCAAAGCAGCCAGTAGCAGACGGGCAGGAGGACGTGGATGGCCCTTCCTGCGTGGCACGGGGCTTGTGGCAATATCCAGGCACCAGTCGGGCAGGGATCCCCGCAGCTCCTGCCCCTGCCCAGCCGCTCTTGTCGGCAGCACAAAGGCTGCAGCAGAACCACCAGAGGCCAAGGGGCTTCTGGCCATTTTCCCTGCAACACTGCACGCCTGGGCAGCTGGATGAGCACAAGCACCCTTTTGCCCCTCTTCCCCTATGCCCTACAGACACTGTGCAGGAAAAGAAAGATCCTGGGACTCCATGTATTGTAAGATACCCTATATTTACATTGTCAACTGAAAGGAAAATACAAAGGCAAAAATCTAATAGAAGAAGAAGACAACCCCTGCTGGCTCAAGTGGCCCAGCAGACAGAGTCTTGCGCAGATCATCTCTCTGGGGAGCTGCAGCAGAACAGCAAGGCAGTGCCCCACAGACGAGGTCGTTTCTTCCATGCACTGCGGAATTGATCTCGCAGCTTATGCCATGTGGAGTACGGAGCTCTCTGTACAGCCCGGAGAACTAAACAAGATTCAATTGCAGCATTTCTGATTGCGGGACTGCTGTCATAGGCCATTTCTTCAAGGGCTGCAAGAGAGAGGAACAGAGCCAAGGTCAGATGCCGGATGTGCAGGGAGCCGAGGTGAACCCCCTGGCAGGGTCATCCCGGCCGGCTCTTGCCATGGCCCGGAGGGAGCAGGGACCAAGGGGATCAGCCTGAAGCTGCTGGCCACGAATGCCACACGTGGCCCTGAAATGTCTGTGTGCTCTGGCCACGGGAGCAGAGCCCTCCGCAGCCGGGGCAGGGCTTGCAGCTTCCCGTGCCAGCCCCCACGGTCAGCCCGCTGCCCTCACTCACCACTGCAGATCAGCTGAAGCTCTTGCTGCTGCCCCCTCAGGTGCCGGCCGGCCATCCCTGTGAACACAGAGCCTGTCACGGGCCCAGCAGCACAGCTCCCTGCCAGCGGCGTTGTCGGTGCTGTGGCCACACGGGCTGCTGGCCCGTCAGGTCTCAGCCCGGGCCTTTGCCGCATGCTGCCGCCCAAGGGCACGGTTGCCAGAGGGCGGCGGCAGCAGCAATGCCCGGGCCAGGCGGGGCTCCACGGCGCCGGGCCCGGGTGGCGCTGCCGGGGCAGCAGGCGGGGCCGGGGCCGAGCTGCGGTGGGCAGGGGAGGGAGCGCGGGCTCGTGGCTCACCCATGAAGCTGACGGCCGCCTCTCGCAGGGGCTCCTGTGGGCTTTGCAGGTAGCACAGGGCCCGGCGCAGGTGCTCGGCTGCTCGGCTCCTGTCCTCTGCCAGCTGGAGAGAGCAGCAGGAGGGAAGGGTTGGGGCGGGCTCAGGCCCCGGGCCGGGCGCTGCCTGCGCTGAGTCCCGGCCCTCTCCTACCCGGGGAGCCCTGAGGCGTGGCCAGCAGCAGCCGGCGCCGGGCTCCCGAGGGGAGAGGCCAGAGGGCCGCCTGCTGCCCGGGGAGCCGCGGTGCCGCCCCGCCGCCCTGCCGGGCCGGGACTGCGTGGGCACCCGGCTCGGGCCCACGGGAGCCTGGAGAAGAGCCTGCGCGGCCTCTGGGAGCAGCAGCCGGCAGGGGCACAGCTGCCAGCCCCGCAGACTGAGCACCGCCCTCAGGGGCCTTCTCCAGGCTGAGGCTGGGGTTTCTCGGCTGCTCTTACCAGGCACTCGCCAAAGCTCTGATCCACCTGTAGCATTTGTTGGAGATCCCTCCTCTTCAGGAATCTGGCTGAAGAATGCAGCGTTTCCCGGGAGGCCTGGAGAGCAGCAGAGACGCACCGATGGCCCCACAGTGCAGGCCACAGGAGCCAGCCTATGCCACAGGCTGGAGGAGGCTGCAGCCCGCAAGGTGCCAGGGCAGGAGGCAGTGCGTTCCCCTGCCAGGGGGACAGCAGCTGGCCACAAGTGCTCACCTCAGCAACAATCTGATTCTCGTCACGGCAGTGGAAGTAGAGTGGGAGCAGGCTCTGGCGCACGTGGGACTTCAGGGCCTTTCTTCCCTCTTCTGTTAATAAGTCGAGCATCTCTTGAAAGAAAGACATGGAGCTCAGCTGCACCTGGATATCATCCTGTATGAAAGGGAAGGGCAAAAGAGCTGAGCATCAGCTGCTTCAGGCCCCCCAGGGCACAGGCCTGCATCTGCACAGGGCACCAAGTGTGCGGGCAGCAGCCAGTGGCCGTGGCTGTGGGCACAGAGCCTTACGCGGTCAAAGAGTGGCAGGAGCGCCTCAGCCAGCTGCAGGGCGATGGGGGTGGGTATTGGGGCACCATTATCCAGGAGCAAATATCGGAGTAGAAGAATGGTCATCCTGATGATGTCGCTATCATTTTCCTCCAGGAGCTCCACAAGACTTTCAGTCAGGCTCCGCATTTTTTCGGCCTGCGTGGAAGCCAACTTTGTGAAAGGCCGCCCTGCTGCCGCAGGGCCCAGAGGCCAAAGGCCTGTCCCGAAGCACTCGGGCAGCTGATGCGGGAGGCAGGAGAGCTGGGAGCAGCTGCCCCAGCGCCCGAAGGCCAGGCAAGGCCAAGCGACTGCGTTGCCCAGCCCCACGCTGCCTTCAGGGCTTCAGCCACGGGCCCATTCTCACCATCAAGGGATTCTTGCCCAGCACTACGAGGCCTCTGAGTGCCAAGTAACGCCTGGCCATGTGCTCGCTCTGCAGGTTCTGTGCCATGATCTCCAGAAGACTGTCACTGCATTCCCTCAAGTCCAGGCAGTCGAGCACCTGAAAGGCACAGGGCAGTGACAGGGGAGCCGGCCGGCAGGAGGCCAGAAGCGCACAGGGCCGGGCCCAGGCAGCAGCACATGGCCCAGGCAGCAGCACAGGGCACGGGCACGGGTGTCTTTGTCCTGGCAGCTGTGGCTACGAGAGGGCAGAGAGCTGGGAGGCAGCTCAGCCAGGCAGCGCTGGCCTTGAGGCTCACCTCCACAAGGAATGCCAAGGCAGGGAAATCCCAGTATGGCATCTCTTGGCCGAGCAGGGCGAGCAGGTAGAATGCAACCGCGGAACAGAAGGGTATGGCTAGACGGCGAATTTCTCTGAAGAGGGGAGAAAGGAAAGAAGACCCCTGAGCCAGTGGGGCAAACCTCTCCCAGGAGTGGCTCACCTAGTTCTCATCTTCCCCCAGCACCCTTCCAGCCAGGGGACCTGGGCCATTTGGGAGTTGGTTGCTCATGGGCAGCCTCCTCTCCCAGCCTTTTCCAGTCTGCTTGGCCGTGCGTCTCTCAGGGACAAGGCCCTCCTGCCCATTACCACGGGCACTTAGTGGGGCACCTGGGCACAGAGCAGAAATATCAGAGGCATTTGGGGGGGTCTCACCTGGCAAGCAGAGCCACGGCAAAGTGGTGAGTGTCAACAGAGAGCAGCGTGTCCCAGGCACACCTGCGTTCCATTGCCACCACCACATCCTCGCAGCGGAGCAGGCAGAGCAGGGACTTCAGGGTCCGCACTGCAAACCTGTGTGCAGAGCAAAGCCCAGGTCACACTGGCAGCACTGGCTCCTTGGCAGGCCACGTGGCAGGGACAGGAGGACTGTCACGGAGCACCTGTTGGGGCTAGTGGCAAGGCCATGCTCTTCCTGGCATGCCTTCCAGAAGGTAAGGACCTCCTCTGGCGTATCCAGAGTGCTGAAGAAGACTTGGAAGAGCAGATGCACAAATAGCTGGGGGAAATACAGCCTCAATATCCGTGGGAGACAGGGCACCTGGAGGATCTTCCACATCACCACAGTTGCCTGCAAAGGACAAAGCCGCCCAAGACAGCGCTCAGTGCCCAGGTGTCCGTGTGGCAGGGCCCGAGCGTGGCAGGGAGAGGCCAGGAGAGGCGCAGGGGGAGCACGGGGCCTGGTGGCCCTGAAGCTGCCCCTGGGCCAGGTTTCAGGCCAGCGCCTGAGGCAGGGAGATGCAGTGGGGGAAGGAGGATGGAGAGCTGCTAGGGAGGCAGCCTTGGGGCCAGCAAAGGCCACTTGCAGAAACTCACAGCCAGGGCAAAGACAGCCGTTTCGCCCCCATCGGAGGTGCAGGTGCTGTGCTCTGGCCAGCTCCCCAGCACATCCAGGAGTATCAGCTGTGCCAGCTCCGCAGTCCTGGCTGAGGCCAGGATGGTCTTCCACATGGCCATGGCAGCTCTGCGGGGTTCGAGCTGTGTCTCAGCGGGGTCTCAGACACAGCACCGGGGCCAGCTGAGCTGGCTGGCTGTGTCTGCCACTGCCCACTGCCCCCCTGCCGGCAGCACCCAGACAGCCCAGCCCCGTGGGGACAGAGCCCTGAGAGGCAGCAAGGGAGCGTGGCAGCAGGCTGAGGGGCTGCCATGCCAGGGCTGGGAAAGGGAGCAGCCAGAGGGCCCTGGAACTCTCTGTTGCTCAGACACCTGGGGCAGGCTGGACAGGGTGATGGGCTGGGGAGCCCCCATCAGGGGCAGGTGGGCCCCATACCTGTCACAGGACGGGGCCACACGCAGGAGCGTCAAGACGGCATCCTGTGGCTGTGCTTCGGCGAGATGCAGCAGGGTCTTGTCCAGCCTATGCTCAGCAGAATCATTGGCCGTGAGCCACTGGTGGATGTAGCTCACCATGGCAGGCACCTGGAGAAGGCACGGGGAGACTTGGAAAGCTGCCAGAGAGAGCAATGTTCCCAGCTTCTCCAGAGGGGTGCTTCCCTTGCCACCACGCTGCCATGTGGCCTGAAAGGCTCCCAGCAACCAGCATGCGTGGCTTTGGAGGCCAAGCAATTCCTGGGGGGATCAAAGCCTGGCCACAGGCTGCTTACTTGCTTGGGATGGTACAAATCTTGCTCTACAAGCATAGCCAGCAGGGCAGCACCGCTCTTGCTTTGGAAGATGGGCGAGTATGGTCTGAGGCCTGCGCCCATGGTCTCTTCCTCCTCAATTCTCTTGATGAAGTTGTAAACAAACTGTAGGAGAAGGGCAAGAAGCCAGGGATGTTGCATGGAGTGCTGCACACACGGTGCTGGGCTGAGCAGGGAGAGCAGGCCCAGCCCAGGTGGGGATGGCTGCAGGTACCTGCGCTGTTCTGCGGAAGCGGCCACGGCGGGACTGCTGGTCTTGTGTGCGCTCCGGGGCTGCATCTGGCAAAGAGCGAGCGCAGCCAGAGATGAGGGGCTGCGGGAGGGGCCGGACTACAGGGCCCAGCCCTGCGCTCCCCAGGCAGGGAGAGGCCCGGGATGTGCCAGGGGATGGAGCACGGCCACTGCGGGCTGTCTGCCCGGCCCCTCTTCCGTCCTGTGCGTGGGCAGGTCCCCAGGGGATAGCATGGCATGGCCCGGCCCGCCCGGCCCAGCCCGGCCCGGCAGGAATGGCGTGGAGCCAAGCTGGCCGCAGGCACCAGTCCTGTGGCCCAGCTCTGCCACTCACCCTCGTGTGGTGGCTGGAATGGCACCACCTCTTCAGTGTCCTGTGCCAGGGCAGCTCCAGGGCCTTCTTCCTCCTCCTCCACCCAGGCCAGCTTGGGCACATTTGGGGGTGGCTGCTCCATGTCTCAGACTGGATTTGTGGCTATTTGCAGGAGAGGGGCCTTGGACAATCTCCAAGTCACCAAGTCCTGCAGTCCTGCCTGGAAGGCACCGTCAAGAAAGAAGCCTCAGGAAGGCTACAGGACAGCAAGTCCTGCACTCGGTCTCAAGGGCCCCTGCCACAAGGACAGGAGACTCCTGTGAAGGATTGTACTCTGGCCTCGAGGGCACCTGCAGAAGCGAAGCCTCAGGGAGACCACAGGTAAGAAGGTCCTGTGGTCTGGCCTGGAGCTCAGCTGCAGGAACAACGCCTCAGTAAAGCTCCGGGTGGGACACGAACGAGCGCGCTGTGCGGGGGCTCCTCACGGCACCGCTCTGTCCTGTCCTGTCCCGTGTTGTGCTCCGAGCACTGTGGCGTGCTCTTGTCATTGCCAGCTCCTATGCCACGGGGTGTCACAAAGGGCCCTTGGACACCCGGTTCCATTCGATGCCACGGTGACCGTGCTGCAGCGTGTCACCAAGGGCCCTTGCACACACTGCCGCCTGCCGCGGGGCTGCCCCCAGCCCAGCCAAACTGGCCCAGGTTGGAAGGAATGCCTGGCCCCAGGTGTCTAAGGCCGACAAGATCTTCAGCGAGGGCTCAGAGCGTCAGCAAAGGCTGCCCTGCTCTGCGGGCTCAGGGGCAGCAGAAGGAGCCCCCAGGGCTGCCGACGCAGCCGCGCTGGGAAGGGCACGGGGCCTTCCAGGGAAACTGGCACGGCCTCCTTGGGACACGTCCCGGCTGGTGGCCGTCCTAAACCTGCGGGTGTGACACGCACAAGGAACGTGTGGGCCCGGGCACGAATGCTGCTCTGAGCCCTGGGGCCCGGGGAGCGCTGACATCAGCAGGTGTGGCAGAGTCGCCGGCCAAGCAGACCCGCCACCCCTCGAGCCCCTGGCAGCGCTGGTGCCCGTCTCCTGCCCCAGAGACCTGTGCCCCCGGGAGGCTTCTGTGCCAGAGGGAGCCAAAGCCCACGTGCATTGGGGGCTGTGCTCCTTCCTGCAGGGGCTGATGGCAGGAGCACCTGGAGCAACTGCTGGCACACTTGGTCTCTGTCAGATGATGTTGCTCCTTCCTGCAATGAATTTTTCTCCAGGAAGGCATTGGCAGTAGCAGCAGAGCACCATCCATTGCTGAGTGTCCCGGGGCAATTAGATTACAAAGTAACAGTCTGAAATTTCCTTGTGCTTTTCTCACTCTCTTTCCTGCATTCTGGGACAAATAGAATCTGCCCAGCCTCTGCTATTCTGGGCTTCAGTTGCTGCATATCTCGCTCCGGCAGCTCGCGTCCAAACAAAACCGTGTCCCTGCTGAGGACAGCAATGAGTGGCGACAAAGTGGGAAGTTCCCCAGTGAACATCAAGGCAGACACGTGGAAGTGCAGAGGATAAGCATAACTGCGGGAGGACAAGCTGTTCTGTGTCTCTGGTGATGGTGGCCACACCCTAAAGCAGCAGCCAAGAGAAGTGCGGGAAGCAGACGGGCGCGGTTTTGGGCAGGACAATAGAAAAAGATATGAAGCCTTTAGCCAGAATGCAAAGGAGGACTGCAAGGATGGAGTGTGGTCTGGAGGGGAAGCCCCAGATGCAGCTGGGGCCACTTTCTTCTGCCTGGAGGAGATTAAAGGGTGCCATTGTGGTCTTCACCATCCTCCTGAGGGGAATCGCAGGGGCTGCTGCAGCTCTCGTTACTGTTGGCAGCAGTGACAGCACTGGAGAAAAGGGCAGGGAGCTGGGACAGGGCAAGTTTCATTTCCATATCAGGAAAAGGTTTTTCACCCAGAGCACGGTCAGGCACTGGGACAGTGCCAGTTCCCCATTGCCGCAGCCCGGCGGAGCCCGGGCTGGCTCTTGGGAAAACTGCAGCGCTGCGCCAGGAGTGGGGAAGGGCCAAGGCGTGGGTTCTGCCTGTGGCTGAACCTGATGTGTCGCTGCTCAGTGGTTCAGGATCTACTAACTGCAGCACGGAGCAGGCAAAAGAGAAGGAGGAGGCTCCTGGATAGGGAGGTTCCAGAGGCAAAGGTTTATTCCAAGGGAAGGATTCAGCAGCAAAGAGGCGCCAGCACTTCTGTGCGTGGGATTTTATAGGGGTACAACTCGGGCGGCGGATACAGAGGATTGATCAGTAAGGAATCTGCAGGGAAGGAGCCAGGGGATTCCATCAGTTGCTTGGGACTAATTAGGCCAGATGGGAGGAGAAGGTAGGTCACCTGGGCCAGTGGGGCTTGCAGCAACAGGGTGATTGCGAAGGGGTGGTGCAGTCAGGGATTGGTCCAAGGCAAAACTGAGAGGGAAGGTTCAGGAATAAAGAGCTGCATGATCTTGACAGGCAGGGAAGGAGCTGGAACAAAGAGTGGGCAATGGCATGAGGGACAGCTTTGACGGAGGGCAAAACCTAGGGGTAAACCAACGTGGGGGAAGCACGGGCTACGTGAAAACAAACCATCCTACGCTAACTGACAAATAAACACGAACCGGAACACCCCAGGGAAAATGGGCACAGCACCGAGCTCGTCTGACTTTGAGAAGTGTTTGAACAACATTGAGCAGTCACTCAATCTTTTAGACACTACATCAAAAGTCAAGGGTTGTGAACTCCAGGTTGACACGAGTATATGCTGCCGGGTATGACTTTAGGCAGTTTTTGAAGAAATTCGTTTTATGTCTGATCAAACCCCAATTCCGTGTAGGTTGTGTGGAACGTGGAATCCTTTTATTTTCATTGCTTGTTAGGAGTGTAAAAAAGACTATTGGTGCTGGGTGACTGAGAGACAGCCCGTGTGTGTGAAGGGGAGTATACAGGGGATGAAGAGAAGGAAAAGAGAAGTACTAGTAGATCCTGCAAAGTTTGGAAATGTTGATAGCATGAAGAATGAACAAGACGAGAAGTAAAGATGGTATTAAAAAGAGTCCACTAGAAGGTAATTTAGCAGTGGAGAAAGATTTGGGAGGAATCCCAGAGGGCAGTTTTTCCAAGAAAGGTAATCGGATGAAATAGCCTACCCAATGGTAGCCTTGGTGTCAATTAGGAAGTGGTGAAAAGTGTCCCCCGCTGAAACTTTATGATACGTTGTTACAGTTGATGTTATTTTGAAGAAAAGAAGAAAAATGAGATCCAGCCATATATGCAGACATGTTTTTTACCCTGAAGAATAAACCTGAGGGGAAGAAAGAATTGTGGCTTTTTTATTTGGCCTCATAGGACCTTTAGTCCTAACTTTGGAAAGAGAAAACAGGCAGAAAATAAAGAGCTGTCGTTCCGTATCCAGCATAGGGCAGAGATGCTTGAAATTGGCTCCAATGCACCAGGAAGATTGTGTCCTAGGTGTCCAAGACTTACAGGCGAGTTACCCCAGGCCAGCTCGGGTACACTCCCCCTCAGCCAAGCACGCCGCGCCCTGAATGAAACCCAGATGGCAGTGAGGATGAGGTGAGGGGACACTTTCAGAGACCCCCAGTGACAACCAACAGAAGGAATAAAAGCAAGAAAGCTTTGCCTTTAGTCCCCCGCTTAAGGCAAGTCTTGAGTCCCCCAGGAGAAGCCATGTGGGTGAACATCTGCTTTTCTCCTAGTGAGCTGAACCGTTGGTGGGAAAAAGTTAAAATGTAGAGAGAAAACCCAGGCAAAGTGGCAAAAAGATTGGAGTGCATAGTCAAGAATCAAGTCCCAGAGGGAGGTGCTACTGATTTCATGTTGACAGAGCTAACAAAACCAGCAAAGAGTTGGTGATCAAGGTAGCCAGAGCACGTGCGCAGGGACAAATTGCTAGTGGAGCCTTACAAGGTACAGTGGACCAGCTGTTTCCTATTGTAAGCCCTTTGTGGGACCCGAACGATGCAGGCAGCTGTGCAGTGTTAACCAGATGCCAGGAACTAGTCAAATTTGAATTACAAAATGCTAGTCCAAAAGCAATCAATTGGTCAACAATAGATAATGTTCCACAGGGCCAGCACGAGTCACCCACTGACTTTGTGGACAGGTTGTGAGCAGCTGCACATAAAGCGCAGCTCTGCATCCCTGGTCGGATATGGGAAAGCAGCAGTCCGTATCCCTGATGTTAGGGCAATCTAGCCCAGGTGTCGGGCAGAAACTTCAGAGGCTGAAAGAGCCTGTAAAGAGAGACTTAAAAGAAATTAATGAGAAAAGCATCGAAAGCGTATGATGATAAAGACAGAGAAAAAGAAAATGAACTCCGTGCAGCCATGGTGGCAGCTCTGGATCAGCACCGGGGAGAGGACGCGCATGAAGCAGAGGCAGGGGCAAAAGCAGCAGAGGCAGAGGAGTTTCAAACCAGGCACAGACCAAGCTGGGGCCAAAGCAATGTGCGTGTTGTAAGAAATAAGGACACTGGAAAATAGGGCCAGTGCCCAGAGTTAGCAGACAAAGTACACAAAACTCTTGTAGCCGCTCTAGATGATAAGAAATGACCGAGACTGGCAACTCTTACCCCAGCAGGCCACTGGTTAAAATAAAGCTAAAGGGTGATAAAGAGGTTGAATTTTTAATAAATAGTGGAAACCCATCTTTCACTCTTGAATCGAGCACTGATACCCAAAAGTGAGAACTATCTTCAAGCAATAGGAGCCACTGGCCAGCCAGAAAATGCATTCCTCCTGCAAGCACTTCAATGGAAAATCAAGAAGAAACTGGCAATCCATCAGTTTCTTTATTTAGCAAACTGCCCCAAATCTGTCCTCGGCAGGGATTTGCTTGAAAATTTGGACACAACAGTTCCGTTTAGGGAAAGAAAAATTAAGTTGAAGGTACCTGAAGACAAATTGGTTTTAGCAGTAGGACTGACAATTGACACAAGACCAAGAAACAAGAATAACTATTTAGAGCAAGTATTGAATCAGGTGTAGCCAAGAGTATGGGATACTGATAGCCCAGGAAAATCCAAACGAGCAGACCCTATTAAAATTGAGCTGCAGACAAGAGTTAGGCCATAGTCAGAAAGCAATACCCTGGAAGACGATAGGCTGGGAAAAGAACGGAGGCAACAAGGAATAAATTCCTGACATCAGGATTATTGGAAGAATGGGAGTCAAAATGTATTACTCCTAGATTAGCAATAAAGAGAGCTAACGGAACTTAGAGACTAGTGCCAGATTTCCAGGCTATTAATGGTTTCTACCTTACTGCCTTACTAGCTAAACTTGGAGATGATTTTATCTGGTGCGGGGAACGTCCATGGCCCGGTGGTGTCGAGAGCGGTTCCCTCTTGGTGTGAGAGACCAGCTCCCCCAGCCCACCTTGCTGTCAGGCCCGGAGGTTGTAATGTGCGCTGGAGCGGCAGGCGAAGGAGGGCTCTTGACAGCATGTCTGATCCAACAGGGTTTCTTGAAGGCAGGTCAGAGGGTCCAGGTTGGGTGAGAGTGAGAAGAGGGACAGGACCAGGCAGCAGCACAACCACTGTAACACGAGACATAAGGCAAGACACCTGCAACCTGCTGGGGAAGCCCCAAGTCTGCTCAGTGAGCCACGTGTGCCCTCAGCATTGGGACACGCACCTTTCCCTCAGTGACCCTCACGTCCCAGGGTCAGCAAATCAAGAGGCACCAGCCATCCTGTAGGTGACTCAGAGCGAGTGCAGTGGGTCATGGTGGCCAGGGGCCAGAAGCAGGCAGAAAGCCATCAGGGCTGGGGAAAAGGCTCTGCTCTGCTTACAGCGTGGGCTGAGGGCCGGGAGAGCTGCATTTCCCCCTTGAGATGTGGGAGACGGGGCCTTTCACCCTCCTTATAGGGCTGCCCCTCGCTGCAGGCAGCCCAAGGAGTACGACGACAAAAGGCCGAGAGCAGCAAAGCAAAGAGCCAGCCCTGCACACAGGGAGGTGGCCCAGGTGGCCCTGAAGGTGCCCGCTGCACTCTCATGTGGCCCTGCCCTGGGAATGACAGGAATGCCCTTTGTCCAAGAGGGCCTTTCTGTGGCCCCTCTGGGCTCCAAGCTGCTGCTCTTCTGGCTCAACGGGGCCTAAAGGCACAGAACTGGGCATCCCTCGGAGCAACAGGAGCAAGAATCGGCAAGCAGGCAGGGGAGCTCAATGCCTGAGGCTGAGGGGCGGGGGGCTCCAGTCTGGAGCACAGGCCGGGCACACGCCCAGCCCCGCAACTCCTGGCCTCAGAGGCCTGAAAGGCCAGGACCAGGGTTCCACGCCTGATTCCAGGGGGTCCCTCCACGGGCCACCGAGGAAGCGCCAGAGCAGCCAGCTTTCAGGATCAAGGCGGCTGCCAGGGGGCTGCTTATGGCCTCTGCCAGCCCATTGCTCAGGGCTTACCAGTGACTCAGGGTGTCCCCCAGCCCGGCCAAACTTCCCGGCAGCAGCGCCACAGCCCCACAGCAGCTCCAGAGAAGTCCCATCCAGAGGCACCTGGGAGCCCTCAGCAAAGCAGCCAGTAGCAGACGGGCAGGAGGACGTGGATGGCCCTTCCTGCGTGGCACGGGGCTTGTGGCAATATCCAGGCACCAGTCGGGCAGGGATCCCCGCAGCTCCTGCCCCTGCCCAGCCGCTCTTGTCGGCAGCACAAAGGCTGCAGCAGAACCACCAGAGGCCAAGGGGCTTCTGGCCATTTTCCCTGCAACACTGCACGCCTGGGCAGCTGGATGAGCACAAGCACCCTTTTGCCCCTCTTCCCCTATGCCCTACAGACACTGTGCAGGAAAAGAAAGATCCTGGGACTCCATGTATTGTAAGATACCCTATATTTACATTGTCAACTGAAAGGAAAATACAAAGGCAAAAATCTAATAGAAGAAGAAGACAACCCCTGCTGGCTCAAGTGGCCCAGCAGACAGAGTCTTGCGCAGATCATCTCTCTGGGGAGCTGCAGCAGAACAGCAAGGCAGTGCCCCACAGACGAGGCCGTTTCTTCCATGCACTGCGGAATTGATCTCGCAGCTTATGCCATGTGGAGTACGGAGCTCTCTGTACAGCCCGGAGAACTAAACAAGATTCAATTGCAGCATTTCTGATTGCGGGACTGCTGTCATAGGCCATTTCTTCAAGGGCTGCAAGAGAGAGGAACAGAGCCAAGGTCAGATGCCGGATGTGCAGGGAGCCGAGGTGAACCCCCTGGCAGGGTCATCCCGGCCGGCTCTTGCCATGGCCCGGAGGGAGCAGGGACCAAGGGGATCAGCCTGAAGCTGCTGGCCACGAATGCCACACGTGGCCCTGAAATGTCTGTGTGCTCTGGCCACGGGAGCAGAGCCCTCCACAGCCGGGGCAGGGCTTGCAGCTTCCCGTGCCAGCCCCCACGGTCAGCCCGCTGCCCTCACTCACCACTGCAGATCAGCTGAAGCTCTTGCTGCTGCCCCCTCAGGTGCCGGCCGGCCATCCCTGTGAACACAGAGCCTGTCACGGGCCCAGCAGCACAGCTCCCTGCCAGCGGCGTTGTCGGTGCTGTGGCCACACGGGCTGCTGGCCCGTCAGGTCTCAGCCCGGGCCTTTGCCGCATGCTGCCGCCCAAGGGCACGGTTGCCAGAGGGCGGCGGCAGCAGCAATGCCCGGGCCAGGCGGGGCTCCACGGCGCCGGGCCCGGGTGGCGCTGCCGGGGCAGCAGGCGGGGCCGGGGCCGAGCTGCGGTGGGCAGGGGAGGGAGCGCGGGCTCGTGGCTCACCCATGAAGCTGACGGCCGCCTCTCGCAGGGGCTCCTGTGGGCTTTGCAGGTAGCACAGGGCCCGGCGCAGGTGCTCGGCTGCTCGGCTCCTGTCCTCTGCCAGCTGGAGAGAGCAGCAGGAGGGAAGGGTTGGGGCGGGCTCAGGCCCCGGGCCGGGCGCTGCCTGCGCTGAGCCCCGGCCCTCTCCTACGCGGGGAGCCCTGAGGCGTGGCCAGCAGCAGCCGGCGCCGGGCTCCCGAGGGGAGAGGCCAGAGGGCCGCCTGCTGCCCGGGGAGCCGCGGTGCCGCCCCGCCGCCCTGCCGGGCCGGGACTGCGTGGGCACCCGGCTCGGGCCCACGGGAGCCTGGAGAAGAGCCTGCGCGGCCTCTGGGAGCAGCAGCCGGCAGGGGCACAGCTGCCAGCCCCGCAGACTGAGCACCGCCCTCAGGGGCCTTCTCCAGGCTGAGGCTGGGGTTTCTCGGCTGCTCTTACCAGGCACTCGCCAAAGCTCTGATCCACCTGTAGCATTTGTTGGAGATCCCTCCTCTTCAGGAATCTGGCTGAAGAATGCAGCGTTTCCCGGGAGGCCTGGAGAGCAGCAGAGACGCACCGATGGCCCCACAGTGCAGGCCACAGGAGCCAGCCTATGCCACAGGCTGGAGGAGGCTGCAGCCCGCAAGGTGCCAGGGCAGGAGGCAGTGCGTTCCCCTGCCAGGGGGACAGCAGCTGGCCACAAGTGCTCACCTCAGCAACAATCTGATTCTCGTCACGGCAGTGGAAGTAGAGTGGGAGCAGGCTCTGGCGCACGTGGGACTTCAGGGCCTTTCTTCCCTCTTCTGTTAATAAGTCGAGCATCTCTTGAAAGAAAGACATGGAGCTCAGCTGCACCTGGATATCATCCTGTATGAAAGGGAAGGGCAAAAGAGCTGAGCATCAGCTGCTTCAGGCCCCCCAGGGCACAGGCCTGCATCTGCACAGGGCACCAAGTGTGCGGGCAGCAGCCAGTGGCCGTGGCTGTGGGCACAGAGCCTTACGCGGTCAAAGAGTGGCAGGAGCGCCTCAGCCAGCTGCAGGGCGATGGGGGTGGGTATTGGGGCACCATTATCCAGGAGCAAATATCGGAGTAGAAGAATGGTCATCCTGATGATGTCGCTATCATTTTCCTCCAGGAGCTCCACAAGACTTTCAGTCAGGCTCCGCATTTTTTCGGCCTGCGTGGAAGCCAACTTTGTGAAAGGCCGCCCTGCTGCCGCAGGGCCCAGAGGCCAAAGGCCTGTCCCGAAGCACTCGGGCAGCTGATGCGGGAGGCAGGAGAGCTGGGAGCAGCTGCCCCAGCGCCCGAAGGCCAGGCAAGGCCAAGCGACTGCGTTGCCCAGCCCCACGCTGCCTTCAGGGCTTCAGCCACGGGCCCATTCTCACCATCAAGGGATTCTTGCCCAGCACTACGAGGCCTCTGAGTGCCAAGTAACGCCTGGCCATGTGCTCGCTCTGCAGGTTCTGTGCCATGATCTCCAGAAGACTGTCACTGCATTCCCTCAAGTCCAGGCAGTCGAGCACCTGAAAGGCACAGGGCAGTGACAGGGGAGCCGGCCGGCAGGAGGCCAGAAGCGCACAGGGCCGGGCCCAGGCAGCAGCACATGGCCCAGGCAGCAGCACAGGGCACGGGCACGGGTGTCTTTGTCCTGGCAGCTGTGGCTACGAGAGGGCAGAGAGCTGGGAGGCAGCTCAGCCAGGCAGCGCTGGCCTTGAGGCTCACCTCCACAAGGAATGCCAAGGCAGGGAAATCCCAGTATGGCATCTCTTGGCCGAGCAGGGCGAGCAGGTAGAATGCAACCGCGGAACAGAAGGGTATGGCTAGACGGCGAATTTCTCTGAAGAGGGGAGAAAGGAAAGAAGACCCCTGAGCCAGTGGGGCAAACCTCTCCCAGGAGTGGCTCACCTAGTTCTCATCTTCCCCCAGCACCCTTCCAGCCAGGGGACCTGGGCCATTTGGGAGTTGGTTGCTCATGGGCAGCCTCCTCTCCCAGCCTTTTCCAGTCTGCTTGGCCGTGCATCTCTCAGGGACAAGGCCCTCCTGCCCATTACCACGGGCACTTAGTGGGGCACCTGGGCACAGAGCAGAAATATCAGAGGCATTTGGGGGGGTCTCACCTGGCAAGCAGAGCCACGGCAAAGTGGTGAGTGTCAACAGAGAGCAGCGTGTCCCAGGCACACCTGCGTTCCATTGCCACCACCACATCCTCGCAGCGGAGCAGGCAGAGCAGGGACTTCAGGGTCCGCACTGCAAACCTGTGTGCAGAGCAAAGCCCAGGTCACACTGGCAGCACTGGCTCCTTGGCAGGCCACGTGGCAGGGACAGGAGGACTGTCACGGAGCACCTGTTGGGGCTAGTGGCAAGGCCATGCTCTTCCTGGCATGCCTTCCAGAAGGTAAGGACCTCCTCTGGCGTATCCAGAGTGCTGAAGAAGACTTGGAAGAGCAGATGCACAAATAGCTGGGGGAAATACAGCCTCAATATCCGTGGGAGACAGGGCACCTGGAGGATCTTCCACATCACCACAGTTGCCTGCAAAGGACAAAGCCGCCCAAGACAGCGCTCAGTGCCCAGGTGTCCGTGTGGCAGGGCCCGAGCGTGGCAGGGAGAGGCCAGGAGAGGCGCAGGGGGAGCACGGGGCCTGGTGGCCCTGAAGCTGCCCCTGGGTCAGGTTTCAGGCCAGCGCCTGAGGCAGGGAGATGCAGTGGGGGAAGGAGGATGGAGAGCTGCTAGGGAGGCAGCCTTGGGGCCAGCAAAGGCCACTTGCAGAAACTCACAGCCAGGGCAAAGACAGCCGTTTCGCCCCCATCGGAGGTGCAGGTGCTGTGCTCTGGCCAGCTCCCCAGCACATCCAGGAGTATCAGCTGTGCTAGCTCCGCAGTCCTGGCTGAGGCCAGGATGGTCTTCCACATGGCCATGGCAGCTCTGCGGGGTTCGAGCTGTGTCTCAGCGGGGTCTCAGACACAGCACCGGGGCCAGCTGAGCTGGCTGGCTGTGTCTGCCACTGCCCACTGCCCCCCTGCCGGCAGCACCCAGACAGCCCAGCCCCGTGGGGACAGAGCCCTGAGAGGCAGCAAGGGAGCGTGGCAGCAGACTGAGGGGCTGCCATGCCAGGGCTGGGAAAGGGAGCAGCCAGAGGGCCCTGGAACTCTCTGTTGCTCAGACACCTGGGGCAGGCTGGACAGGGTGATGGGCTGGGGAGCCCCCATCAGGGGCAGGTGGGCCCCATACCTGTCACAGGACGGGGCCACACGCAGGAGCGTCAAGACGGCATCCTGTGGCTGTGCTTCGGCGAGATGCAGCAGGGTCTTGTCCAGCCTATGCTCAGCAGAATCATTGGCCGTGAGCCACTGGTGGATGTAGCTCACCATGGCAGGCACCTGGCTGCCAGAGAGAGCAATGTTCCCAGCTTCTCCAGAGGGGTGCTTCCCTTGCCACCACGCTGCCATGTGGCCTGAAAGGCTCCCAGCAACCAGCATGCGTGGCTTTGGAGGCCAAGCAATTCCTGGGGGGATCAAAGCCTGGCCACAGGCTGCTTACTTGCTTGGGATGGTACAAATCTTGCTCTACAAGCATAGCCAGCAGGGCAGCACCGCTCTTGCTTTGGAAGATGGGCGAGTATGGTCTGAGGCCTGCGCCCATGGTCTCTTCCTCCTCAATTCTCTTGATGAAGTTGTAAACAAACTGTAGGAGAAGGGCAAGAAGCCAGGGATGTTGCATGGAGTGCTGCACACACGGTGCTGGGCTGAGCAGGGAGAGCAGGCCCAGCCCAGGTGGGGATGGCTGCAGGTACCTGCGCTGTTCTGCGGAAGCGGCCACGGCGGGACTGCTGGTCTTGTGTGCGCTCCGGGGCTGCATCTGGCAAAGAGCGAGCGCAGCCAGAGATGAGGGGCTGCGGGAGGGGCCGGACTACAGGGCCCAGCCCTGCGCTCCCCAGGCAGGGAGAGGCCCGGGATGTGCCAGGGGATGGAGCACGGCCACTGCGGGCTGTCTGCCCGGCCCCTCTTCCGTCCTGTGCGTGGGCAGGTCCCCAGGGGATAGCATGGCATGGCCCGGCCCGCCCGGCCCAGCCCGGCCCGGCAGGAATGGCGTGGAGCCAAGCTGGCTGCAGGCACCAGTCCTGTGGCCCAGCTCTGCCACTCACCCTCGTGTGGTGGCTGGAATGGCACCACCTCTTCAGTGTCCTGTGCCAGGGCAGCTCCAGGGCCTTCTTCCTCCTCCTCCACCCAGGCCAGCTTGGGCACATTTGGGGGTGGCTGCTCCATGTCTCAGACTGGATTTGTGGCTATTTGCAGGAGAGGGGCCTTGGACAATCTCCAAGTCACCAAGTCCTGCAGTCCTGCCTGGAAGGCACCGTCAAGAAAGAAGCCTCAGGAAGGCTACAGGACAGCAAGTCCTGCACTCGGTCTCAAGGGCCCCTGCCACAAGGACAGGAGACTCCTGTGAAGGATTGTACTCTGGCCTCGAGGGCACCTGCAGAAGCGAAGCCTCAGGGAGACCACAGGTAAGAAGGTCCTGTGGTCTGGCCTGGAGCTCAGCTGCAGGAACAACGCCTCAGTAAAGCTCCGGGTGGGACACGAACGAGCGCGCTGTGCGGGGGCTCCTCACGGCACCGCTCTGTCCTGTCCTGTCCCGTGTTGTGCTCCGAGCACTGTGGCGTGCTCTTGTCATTGCCAGCTCCTATGCCACGGGGTGTCACAAAGGGCCCTTGGACACCCGGTTCCATTCGATGCCACGGTGACCGTGCTGCAGCGTGTCACCAAGGGCCCTTGCACACACTGCCGCCTGCCGCGGGGCTGCCCCCAGCCCAGCCAAACTGGCCCAGGTTGGAAGGAATGCCTGGCCCCAGGTGTCTAAGGCAGGCCGACAAGATCTTCAGCGAGGGCTCAGAGCGTCAGCAAAGGCTGCCCTGCTCTGCGGGCTCAGGGGCAGCAGAAGGAGCCCCCAGGGCTGCCGATGCAGCCGCGCTGGGAAGGGCACGGGGCCTTCCAGGGAAACTGGCACGGCCTCCTTGGGACACGTCCCGGCTGGTGGCCGTCCTAAACCTGCGGGTGTGACACGCACAAGGAACGTGTGGGCCCGGGCACGAATGCTGCTCTGAGCCCTGGGGCCCGGGGAGTGCTGACATCAGCAGGTGTGGCAGAGTCGCCGGCCAAGCAGACCCGCCACCCCTCGAGCCCCTGGCAGCGCTGGTGCCCGTCTCCTGCCCCAGAGACCTGTGCCCCCGGGAGGCTTCTGTGCCAGAGGGAGCCAAAGCCCACGTGCATTGGGGGCTGTGCTCCTTCCTGCAGGGGCTGATTGCAGGAGCACCTGGAGCAACTGCTGGCACACTTGGTCTCTGTCAGATGATGTTGCTCCTTCCTGCAATGAATTTTTCTCCAGGAAGGCATTGGCAGTAGCAGCAGAGCACCATCCATTGCTGAGTGTCCCAGGGCAATTAGATTACAAAGTAACAGTCTGAAATTTCCTTGTGCTTTTCTCACTCTCTTTCCTGCATTCTGGGACAAATAGAATCTGCCCAGCCTCTGCTATTCTGGGCTTCAGTTGCTGCATATCTCGCTCCGGCATCTCGCGTCCAAACAAAACCGTGTCCCTGCTGAGGACAGCAATGAGTGGCGACAAAGTGGGAAGTTCCCCAGTGAACATCAAGGCAGACACGTGGAAGTGCAGAGGATAAGCATAACTGCGGGAGGAGAAGCTGTTCTGTGTCTCTGGTGATGGTGGCCACACCCTAAAGCAGCAGCCAAGAGAAGTGCGGGAAGCAGACGGGCGCGGTTTTGGGCAGGACAATAGAAAAAGATATGAAGCCTTTAGCCAGAATGCAAAGGAGGACTGCAAGGATGGAGTGTGGTCTGGAGGGGATGCCCCAGATGCAGCTGGGGCCACTTTCTTCTGCCTGGAGGAGATTAAAGGGTGCCATTGTGGTCTTCACCATCCTCCTGAGGGGAATCGCAGGGGCTGCTGCAGCTCTCGTCTCTGTTGGCAGCAGTGACAGCACTGGAGAAAAGGGCAGGGAGCTGGGACAGGGCAAGTTTCATTTCCATATCAGGAAAAGGTTTTTCACCCAGAGCACGGTCAGGCACTGGGACAGTGCCAGTTCCCCATTGCCGCAGCCCGGCGGAGCCCGGGCTGGCTCTTGGGAAAACTGCAGCGCTGCGCCAGGAGTGGGGAAGGGCCAAGGCGTGGGTTCTGCCTGTGGCTGAACCTGATGTGTCGCTGCTCAGTGGTTCAGGATCTACTAACTGCAGCACGGAGCAGGCAAAAGAGAAGGAGGAGGCTCCTGGATAGGGAGGTTCCAGAGGCAAAGGTTTATTCCAAGGGAAGGATTCAGCAGCAAAGAGGCGCCAGCACTTCTGTGCGTGGGATTTTATAGGGGTACAACTCGGGCGGCGGATACAGAGGATTGATCAGTAAGGAATCTGCAGGGAAGGAGCCAGGGGATTCCATCAGTTGCTTGGGACTAATTAGGCCAGATGGGAGGAGAAGGTAGGTCACCTGGGCCAGTGGGGCTTGCAGTAACAGGGGAATTGCAAAGGGGTGGTGCAGTCAGGGATTGGTCCAAGGCAAAACTGAGAGGGAAGGTTCAGGAATAAAGAGCTGCATGATCTTGACAGGCAGGGAAGGAGCTGGAACAAAGAGTGGGCAATGGCATGAGGGACAGCTTTGACGGAGGGCAAAACCTAGGGGTAAACCAACGTGGGGGAAGCACGGGCTACGTGAAAACAAACCATCCTACGCTAACTGACAAATAAACACGAACCGGAACACCCCAGGGAAAATGGGCACAGCACCGAGCTCGTCTGACTTTGAGAAGTGTTTGAACAACATTGAGCAGTCACTCAATCTTTTAGACACTACATCAAAAGTCAAGGGTTGTGAACTCCAGGTTGACACGAGTATATGCTGCCGGGTATGACTTTAGGCAGTTTTTGAAGAAATTCGTTTTATGTCTGATCAAACCCCAATTCCGTGTAGGTTGTGTGGAACGTGGAATCCTTTTATTTTCATTGCTTGTTAGGAGTGTACAAAAGACTATTGGTGCTGGGTGACTGAGAGACAGCCCGTGTGTGTGAAGTGGAGTATACAGGGGATGAAGAGAAGGAAAAGAGAAGTACTAGTAGATCCTGCAAAGTTTGGAAATGTTGATAGCATGAAGAATGAACAAGACGAGAAGTAAAGATGGTATTAAAAAGAGTCCACTAGAAGGTAATTTAGCAGTGGAGAAAGATTTGGGAGGAATCCCAGAGGGCAGTTTTTCCAAGAAAGGTAATCGGATGAAATAGCCTACCCAATGGTAGCCTTGGTGTCAATTAGGAAGTGGTGAAAAGTGTCCCCCGCTGAAACTTTATGATACGTTGTTACAGTTGATGTTATTTTGAAGAAAAGAAGAAAAATGAGATCCAGCCATATATGCAGACATGTTTTTTACCCTGAAGAATAAACCTGAGGGGAAGAAAGAATTGTGGCTTTTTTATTTGGCCTCATAGGACCTTTAGTCCTAACTTTGGAAAGAGAAAACAGGCAGAAAATAAAGAGCTGTCGTTCCGTATCCAGCATAGGGCAGAGATGCTTGAAATTGGCTCCAATGCACCAGGAAGATTGTGTCCTAGGTGTCCAAGACTTACAGGCGAGTTACCCCAGGCCAGCTCGGGTACACTCCCCCTCAGCCAAGCACGCCGCGCCCTGAATGAAACCCAGATGGCAGTGAGGATGAGGTGAGGGGACACTTTCAGAGACCCCCAGTGACAACCAACAGAAGGAATAAAAGCAAGAAAGCTTTGCCTTTAGTCCCCCGCTTAAGGCAAGTCTTGAGTCCCCCAGGAGAAGCCATGTGGGTGAACATCTGCTTTTCTCCTAGTGAGCTGAACCGTTGGTGGGAAAAAGTTAAAATGTAGAGAGAAAACCCAGGCAAAGTGGCAAAAAGATTGGAGTGCATAGTCAAGAATCAAGTCCCAGAGGGAGGTGCTACTGATTTCATGTTGACAGAGCTAACAAAACCAGCAAAGAGTTGGTGATCAAGGTAGCCAGAGCACGTGCGCAGGGACAAATTGCTAGTGGAGCCTTACAAGGTACAGTGGACCAGCTGTTTCCTATTGTAAGCCCTTTGTGGGACCCGAACGATGCAGGCAGCTGTGCAATGTTAACCAGATGCCAGGAACTAGTCAAATTTGAATTACAAAATGCTAGTCCAAAAGCAATCAATTGGTCAACAATAGATAATGTTCCACAGGGCCAGCACGAGTCACCCACTGACTTTGTGGACAGGTTGTGAGCAGCTGCACATAAAGCGCAGCTCTGCATCCCTGGTCGGATATGGGAAAGCAGCAGTCCGTATCCCTGATGTTAGGGCAATCTAGCCCAGGTGTCGGGCAGAAACTTCAGAGGCTGAAAGAGCCTGTAAAGAGAGACTTAAAAGAAATTAATGAGAAAAGCATCGAAAGCGTATGATGATAAAGACAGAGAAAAAGAAAATGAACTCCGTGCAGCCATGGTGGCAGCTCTGGATCAGCACCGGGGAGAGGACGCGCATGAAGCAGAGGCAGGGGCAAAAGCAGCAGAGGCAGAGGAGTTTCAAACCAGGCACAGACCAAGCTGGGGCCAAAGCAATGTGCGTGTTGTAAGAAATAAGGACACTGGAAAATAGGGCCAGTGCCCAGAGTTAGCAGACAAAGTACACAAAACTCTTGTAGCCGCTCTAGATGATAAGAAATGACCGAGACTGGCAACTCTTACCCCAGCAGGCCACTGGTTAAAATAAAGCTAAAGGGTGATAAAGAGGTTGAATTTTTAATAAATAGTGGAAACCCATCTTTCACTCTTGAATCGAGCACTGATACCCAAAAGTGAGAACTATCTTCAAGCAATAGGAGCCACTGGCCAGCCAGAAAATGCATTCCTCCTGCAAGCACTTCAATGGAAAATCAAGAAGAAACTGGCAATCCATCAGTTTCTTTATTTAGCAAACTGCCCCAAATCTGTCCTCGGCAGGGATTTGCTTGAAAATTTGGACACAACAGTTCCGTTTAGGGAAAGAAAAATTAAGTTGAAGGTACCTGAAGACAAATTGGTTTTAGCAGTAGGACTGACAATTGACACAAGACCAAGAAACAAGAATAACTATTTAGAGCAAGTATTGAATCAGGTGTAGCCAAGAGTATGGGATACTGATAGCCCAGGAAAATCCAAACGAGCAGACCCTATTAAAATTGAGCTGCAGACAAGAGTTAGGCCATAGTCAGAAAGCAATACCCTGGAAGACGATAGGCTGGGAAAAGAACGGAGGCAACAAGGAATAAATTCCTGACATCAGGATTATTGGAAGAATGGGAGTCAAAATGTATTACTCCTAGATTAGCAATAAAGAGAGCTAACGGAACTTAGAGACTAGTGCCAGATTTCCAGGCAATTAATGGTTTCTACCTTACTGCCTTACTAGCTAAACTTGGAGATGATTTTATCTGGTGCGGGGAACGTCCATGGCCCGGTGGTGTCGAGAGCGGTTCCCTCTTGGTGTGAGAGACCAGCTCCCCCAGCCCACCTTGCTGTCAGGCCCGGAGGTTGTAATGTGCGCTGGAGCGGCAGGCGAAGGAGGGCTCTTGACAGCATGTCTGATCCAACAGGGTTTCTTGAAGGCAGGTCAGAGGGTCCAGGTTGGGTGAGAGTGAGAAGAGGGACAGGACCAGGCAGCAGCACAACCACTGTAACACGAGACATAAGGCAAGACACCTGCAACCTGCTGGGGAAGCCCCAAGTCTGCTCAGTGAGCCACGTGTGCCCTCAGCATTGGGACACGCACCTTTCCCTCAGTGACCCTCACGTCCCAGGGTCAGCAAATCAAGAGGCACCAGCCATCCTGTAGGTGACTCAGAGCGAGTGCAGTGGGTCATGGTGGCCAGGGGCCAGAAGCAGGCAGAAAGCCATCAGGGCTGGGGAAAAGGCTCTGCTCTGCTTACAGCGTGGGCTGAGGGCCGGGAGAGCTGCATTTCCCCCTTGAGATGTGGGAGACGGGGCCTTTCACCCTCCTTATAGGGCTGCCCCTCGCTGCAGGCAGCCCAAGGAGTACGACGACAAAAGGCCGAGAGCAGCAAAGCAAAGAGCCAGCCCTGCACACAGGGAGGTGGCCCAGGTGGCCCTGAAGGTGCCCGCTGCACTCTCATGTGGCCCTGCCCTGGGAATGACAGGAATGCCCTTTGTCCAAGAGGGCCTTTCTGTGGCCCCTCTGGGCTCCAAGCTGCTGCTCTTCTGGCTCAACGGGGCCTAAAGGCACAGAACTGGGCATCCCTCGGAGCAACAGGAGCAAGAATCGGCAAGCAGGCAGGGGAGCTCAATGCCTGAGGCTGAGGGGCGGGGGGCTCCAGTCTGGAGCACAGGCCGGGCACACGCCCAGCCCCGCAACTCCTGGCCTCAGAGGCCTGAAAGGCCAGGACCAGGGTTCCACGCCTGATTCCAGGGGGTCCCTCCACGGGCCACCGAGGAAGCGCCAGAGCAGCCAGCTTTCAGGATCAAGGCGGCTGCCAGGGGGCTGCTTATGGCCTCTGCCAGCCCATTGTTCAGGGCTTACCAGTGACTCAGGGTGTCCCCCAGCCCGGCCAAACTTCCCGGCAGCAGCGCCACAGCCCCACAGCAGCTCCAGAGAAGTCCCATCCAGAGGCACCTGGGAGCCCTCAGCAAAGCAGCCAGTAGCACACGGGCAGGAGGACGTGGATGGCCCTTCCTGCGTGGCACGGGGCTTGTGGCAATATCCAGGCACCAGTCGGGCAGGGATCCCCGCAGCTCCTGCCCCTGCCCAGCCGCTCTTGTCGGCAGCACAAAGGCTGCAGCAGAACCACCAGAGGCCAAGGGGCTTCTGGCCATTTTCCCTGCAACACTGCACGCCTGGGCAGCTGGATGAGCACAAGCACCCTTTTGCCCCTCTTCCCCTATGCCCTACAGACACTGTGCAGGAAAAGAAAGATCCTGGGACTCCATGTATTGTAAGATACCCTATATTTACATTGTCAACTAAAAGGAAAATACAAAGGCAAAAATCTAATAGAAGAAGAAGACAACCCCTGCTGGCTCAAGTGGCCCAGCAGACAGAGTCTTGCGCAGATCATCTCTCTGGGGAGCTGCAGCAGAACAGCAAGGCAGTGCCCCACAGACGAGGCCGTTTCTTCCATGCACTGCGGAATTGATCTCGCAGCTTATGCCATGTGGAGTACGGAGCTCTCTGTACAGCCCGGAGAACTAAACAAGATTCAATTGCAGCATTTCTGATTGCGGGACTGCTGTCATAGGCCATTTCTTCAAGGGCTGCAAGAGAGAGGAACAGAGCCAAGGTCAGATGCCGGATGTGCAGGGAGCCGAGGTGAACCCCCTGGCAGGGTCATCCCGGCCGGCTCTTGCCATGGCCCGGAGGGAGCAGGGACCAAGGGGATCAGCCTGAAGCTGCTGGCCACGAATGCCACACGTGGCCCTGAAATGTCTGTGTGCTCTGGCCACGGGAGCAGAGCCCTCCGCAGCCGGGGCAGGGCTTGCAGCTTCCCGTGCCAGCCCCCACGGTCAGCCCGCTGCCCTCACTCACCACTGCAGATCAGCTGAAGCTCTTGCTGCTGCCCCCTCAGGTGCCGGCCGGCCATCCCTGTGAACACAGAGCCTGTCACGGGCCCAGCAGCACAGCTCCCTGCCAGCGGCGTTGTCGGTGCTGTGGCCACACGGGCTGCTGGCCCGTCAGGTCTCAGCCCGGGCCTTTGCCGCATGCTGCCGCCCAAGGGCACGGTTGCCAGAGGGCGGCGGCAGCAGCAATGCCCGGGCCAGGCGGGGCTCCACGGCGCCGGGCCCGGGTGGCGCTGCCGGGGCAGCAGGCGGGGCCGGGGCCGAGCTGCGGTGGGCAGGGGAGGGAGCGCGGGCTCGTGGCTCACCCATGAAGCTGACGGCCGCCTCTCGCAGGGGCTCCTGTGGGCTTTGCAGGTAGCACAGGGCCCGGCGCAGGTGCTCGGCTGCTCGGCTCCTGTCCTCTGCCAGCTGGAGAGAGCAGCAGGAGGGAAGGGTTGGGGCGGGCTCAGGCCCCGGGCCGGGCGCTGCCTGCGCTGAGCCCCGGCCCTCTCCTACCCGGGGAGCCCTGAGGCGTGGCCAGCAGCAGCCGGCGCCGGGCTCCCGAGGGGAGAGGCCAGAGGGCCGCCTGCTGCCCGGGGAGCCGCGGTGCCGCGCCGCCGCCCTGCCGGGCCGGGACTGCGTGGGCACCCGGCTCGGGCCCACGGGAGCCTGGAGAAGAGCCTGCGCGGCCTCTGGGAGCAGCAGCCGGCAGGGGCACAGCTGCCAGCCCCGCAGACTGAGCACCGCCCTCAGGGGCCTTCTCCAGGCTGAGGCTGGGGTTTCTCGGCTGCTCTTACCAGGCACTCGCCAAAGCTCTGATCCACCTGTAGCATTTGTTGGAGATCCCTCCTCTTCAGGAATCTGGCTGAAGAATGCAGCGTTTCCCGGGAGGCCTGGAGAGCAGCAGAGACGCACCGATGGCCCCACAGTGCAGGCCACAGGAGCCAGCCTATGCCACAGGCTGGAGGAGGCTGCAGCCCGCAAGGTGCCAGGGCAGGAGGCAGTGCGTTCCCCTGCCAGGGGGACAGCAGCTGGCCACAAGTGCTCACCTCAGCAACAATCTGATTCTCGTCACGGCAGTGGAAGTAGAGTGGGAGCAGGCTCTGGCGCACGTGGGACTTCAGGGCCTTTCTTCCCTCTTCTGTTAATAAGTCGAGCATCTCTTGAAAGAAAGACATGGAGCTCAGCTGCACCTGGATATCATCCTGTATGAAAGGGAAGGGCAAAAGAGCTGAGCATCAGCTGCTTCAGGCCCCCCAGGGCACAGGCCTGCATCTGCACAGGGCACCAAGTGTGCGGGCAGCAGCCAGTGGCCGTGGCTGTGGGCACAGAGCCTTACGCGGTCAAAGAGTGGCAGGAGCGCCTCAGCCAGCTGCAGGGCGATGGGGGTGGGTATTGGGGCACCATTATCCAGGAGCAAATATCGGAGTAGAAGAATGGTCATCCTGATGATGTCGCTATCATTTTCCTCCAGGAGCTCCACAAGACTTTCAGTCAGGCTCCGCATTTTTTCGGCCTGCGTGGAAGCCAACTTTGTGAAAGGCCGCCCTGCTGCCGCAGGGCCCAGAGGCCAAAGGCCTGTCCCGAAGCACTCGGGCAGCTGATGCGGGAGGCAGGAGAGCTGGGAGCAGCTGCCCCAGCGCCCGAAGGCCAGGCAAGGCCAAGCGACTGCGTTGCCCAGCCCCACGCTGCCTTCAGGGCTTCAGCCACGGGCCCATTCTCACCATCAAGGGATTCTTGCCCAGCACTACGAGGCCTCTGAGTGCCAAGTAACGCCTGGCCATGTGCTCGCTCTGCAGGTTCTGTGCCATGATCTCCAGAAGACTGTCACTGCATTCCCTCAAGTCCAGGCAGTCGAGCACCTGAAAGGCACAGGGCAGTGACAGGGGAGCCGGCCGGCAGGAGGCCAGAAGCGCACAGGGCCGGGCCCAGGCAGCAGCACATGGCCCAGGCAGCAGCACAGGGCACGGGCACGGGTGTCTTTGTCCTGGCAGCTGTGGCTACGAGAGGGCAGAGAGCTGGGAGGCAGCTCAGCCAGGCAGCGCTGGCCTTGAGGCTCACCTCCACAAGGAATGCCAAGGCAGGGAAATCCCAGTATGGCATCTCTTGGCCGAGCAGGGCGAGCAGGTAGAATGCAACCGCGGAACAGAAGGGTATGGCTAGACGGCGAATTTCTCTGAAGAGGGGAGAAAGGAAAGAAGACCCCTGAGCCAGTGGGGCAAACCTCTCCCAGGAGTGGCTCACCTAGTTCTCATCTTCCCCCAGCACCCTTCCAGCCAGGGGACCTGGGCCATTTGGGAGTTGGTTGCTCATGGGCAGCCTCCTCTCCCAGCCTTTTCCAGTCTGCTTGGCCGTGCGTCTCTCAGGGACAAGGCCCTCCTGCCCATTACCACGGGCACTTAGTGGGGCACCTGGGCACAGAGCAGAAATATCAGAGGCATTTGGGGGGGTCTCACCTGGCAAGCAGAGCCACGGCAAAGTGGTGAGTGTCAACAGAGAGCAGCGTGTCCCAGGCACACCTGCGTTCCATTGCCACCACCACATCCTCGCAGCGGAGCAGGCAGAGCAGGGACTTCAGGGTCCGCACTGCAAACCTGTGTGCAGAGCAAAGCCCAGGTCACACTGGCAGCACTGGCTCCTTGGCAGGCCACGTGGCAGGGACAGGAGGACTGTCACGGAGCACCTGTTGGGGCTAGTGGCAAGGCCATGCTCTTCCTGGCATGCCTTCCAGAAGGTAAGGACCTCCTCTGGCGTATCCAGAGTGCTGAAGAAGACTTGGAAGAGCAGATGCACAAATAGCTGGGGGAAATACAGCCTCAATATCCGTGGGAGACAGGGCACCTGGAGGATCTTCCACATCACCACAGTTGCCTGCAAAGGACAAAGCCGCCCAAGACAGCGCTCAGTGCCCAGGTGTCCGTGTGGCAGGGCCCGAGCGTGGCAGGGAGAGGCCAGGAGAGGCGCAGGGGGAGCACGGGGCCTGGTGGCCCTGAAGCTGCCCCTGGGCCAGGTTTCAGGCCAGCGCCTGAGGCAGGGAGATGCAGTGGGGGAAGGAGGATGGAGAGCTGCTAGGGAGGCAGCCTTGGGGCCAGCAAAGGCCACTTGCAGAAACTCACAGCCAGGGCAAAGACAGCCGTTTCGCCCCCATCGGAGGTGCAGGTGCTGTGCTCTGGCCAGCTCCCCAGCACATCCAGGAGTATCAGCTGTGCCAGCTCCGCAGTCCTGGCTGAGGCCAGGATGGTCTTCCACATGGCCATGGCAGCTCTGCGGGCTTCGAGCTGTGTCTCAGCGGGGTCTCAGACACAGCACCGGGGCCAGCTGAGCTGGCTGGCTGTGTCTGCCACTGCCCACTGCCCCCCTGCCGGCAGCACCCAGACAGCCCAGCCCCGTGGGGACAGAGCCCTGAGAGGCAGCAAGGGAGCGTGGCAGCAGGCTGAGGGGCTGCCATGCCAGGGCTGGGAAAGGGAGCAGCCAGAGGGCCCTGGAACTCTCTGTTGCTCAGACACCTGGGGCAGGCTGGACAGGGTGATGGGCTGGGGAGCCCCCATCAGGGGCAGGTGGGCCCCATACCTGTCACAGGACGGGGCCACACGCAGGAGCGTCAAGACGGCATCCTGTGGCTGTGCTTCGGCGAGATGCAGCAGGGTCTTGTCCAGCCTATGCTCAGCAGAATCATTGGCCGTGAGCCACTGGTGGATGTAGCTCACCATGGCAGGCACCTGGAGAAGGCACGGGGAGACTTGGAAAGCTGCCAGAGAGAGCAATGTTCCCAGCTTCTCCAGAGGGGTGCTTCCCTTGCCACCACGCTGCCATGTGGCCTGAAAGGCTCCCAGCAACCAGCATGCGTGGCTTTGGAGGCCAAGCAATTCCTGGGGGGATCAAAGCCTGGCCACAGGCTGCTTACTTGCTTGGGATGGTACAAATCTTGCTCTACAAGCATAGCCAGCAGGGCAGCACCGCTCTTGCTTTGGAAGATGGGCGAGTATGGTCTGAGGCCTGCGCCCATGGTCTCTTCCTCCTCAATTCTCTTGATGAAGTTGTAAACAAACTGTAGGAGAAGGGCAAGAAGCCAGGGATGTTGCATGGAGTGCTGCACACACGGTGCTGGGCTGAGCAGGGAGAGCAGGCCCAGCCCAGGTGGGGATGGCTGCAGGTACCTGCGCTGTTCTGCGGAAGCGGCCACGGCGGGACTGCTGGTCTTGTGTGCGCTCCGGGGCTGCATCTGGCAAAGAGCGAGCGCAGCCAGAGATGAGGGGCTGCGGGAGGGGCCGGACTACAGGGCCCAGCCCTGCGCTCCCCAGGCAGGGAGAGGCCCGGGATGTGCCAGGGGATGGAGCACGGCCACTGCGGGCTGTCTGCCCGGCCCCTCTTCCGTCCTGTGCGTGGGCAGGTCCCCAGGGGATAGCATGGCATGGCCCGGCCCGCCCGGCCCAGCCCGGCCCGGCAGGAATGGCGTGGAGCCAAGCTGGCTGCAGGCACCAGTCCTGTGGCCCAGCTCTGCCACTCACCCTCGTGTGGTGGCTGGAATGGCACCACCTCTTCAGTGTCCTGTGCCAGGGCAGCTCCAGGGCCTTCTTCCTCCTCCTCCACCCAGGCCAGCTTGGGCACATTTGGGGGTGGCTGCTCCATGTCTCAGACTGGATTTGTGGCTATTTGCAGGAGAGGGGCCTTGGACAATCTCCAAGTCACCAAGTCCTGCAGTCCTGCCTGGAAGGCACCGTCAAGAAAGAAGCCTCAGGAAGGCTACAGGACAGCAAGTCCTGCACTCGGTCTCAAGGGCCCCTGCCACAAGGACAGGAGACTCCTGTGAAGGATTGTACTCTGGCCTCGAGGGCACCTGCAGAAGCGAAGCCTCAGGGAGACCACAGGTAAGAAGGTCCTGTGGTCTGGCCTGGAGCTCAGCTGCAGGAACAACGCCTCAGTAAAGCTCCGGGTGGGACACGAACGAGCGCGCTGTGCGGGGGCTCCTCACGGCACCGCTCTGTCCTGTCCTGTCCCGTGTTGTGCTCCGAGCACTGTGGCGTGCTCTTGTCATTGCCAGCTCCTATGCCACGGGGTGTCACAAAGGGCCCTTGGACACCCGGTTCCATTCGATGCCACGGTGACCGTGCTGCAGCGTGTCACCAAGGGCCCTTGCACACACTGCCGCCTGCCGCGGGGCTGCCCCCAGCCCAGCCAAACTGGCCCAGGTTGGAAGGAATGCCTGGCCCCAGGTGTCTAAGGCAGGCCGACAAGATCTTCAGCGAGGGCTCAGAGCGTCAGCAAAGGCTGCCCTGCTCTGCGGGCTCAGGGGCAGCAGAAGGAGCCCCCAGGGCTGCCGATGCAGCCGCGCTGGGAAGGGCACGGGGCCTTCCAGGGAAACTGGCACGGCCTCCTTGGGACACGTCCCGGCTGGTGGCCGTCCTAAACCTGCGGGTGTGACACGCACAAGGAACGTGTGGGCCCGGGCACGAATGCTGCTCTGAGCCCTGGGGCCCGGGGAGCGCTGACATCAGCAGGTGTGGCAGAGTCGCCGGCCAAGCAGACCCGCCACCCCTCGAGCCCCTGGCAGCGCTGGTGCCCGTCTCCTGCCCCAGAGACCTGTGCCCCCGGGAGGCTTCTGTGCCAGAGGGAGCCAAAGCCCACGTGCATTGGGGGCTGTGCTCCTTCCTGCAGGGGCTGATTGCAGGAGCACCTGGAGCAACTGCTGGCACACTTGGTCTCTGTCAGATGATGTTGCTCCTTCCTGCAATGAATTTTTCTCCAGGAAGGCATTGGCAGTAGCAGCAGAGCACCATCCATTGCTGAGTGTCCCGGGGCAATTAGATTACAAAGTAACAGTCTGAAATTTCCTTGTGCTTTTCTCACTCTCTTTCCTGCATTCTGGGACAAATAGAATCTGCCCAGCCTCTGCTATTCTGGGCTTCAGTTGCTGCATATCTCGCTCCGGCATCTCGCGTCCAAACAAAACCGTGTCCCTGCTGAGGACAGCAATGAGTGGCGACAAAGTGGGAAGTTCCCCAGTGAACATCAAGGCAGACACGTGGAAGTGCAGAGGATAAGCATAACTGCGGGAGGACAAGCTGTTCTGTGTCTCTGGTGATGGTGGCCACACCCTAAAGCAGCAGCCAAGAGAAGTGCGGGAAGCAGACGGGCGCGGTTTTGGGCAGGACAATAGAAAAAGATATGAAGCCTTTAGCCAGAATGCAAAGGAGGACTGCAAGGATGGAGTGTGGTCTGGAGGGGAAGCCCCAGATGCAGCTGGGGCCACTTTCTTCTGCCTGGAGGAGATTAAAGGGTGCCATTGTGGTCTTCACCATCCTCCTGAGGGGAATCGCAGGGGCTGCTGCAGCTCTCGTCTCTGTTGGCAGCAGTGACAGCACTGGAGAAAAGGGCAGGGAGCTGGGACAGGGCAAGTTTCATTTCCATATCAGGAAAAGGTTTTTCACCCAGAGCACGGTCAGGCACTGGGACAGTGCCAGTTCCCCATTGCCGCAGCCCGGCGGAGCCCGGGCTGGCTCTTGGGAAAACTGCAGCGCTGCGCCAGGAGTGGGGAAGGGCCAAGGCGTGGGTTCTGCCTGCGGCTGAACCTGATGTGTCGCTGCTCAGTGGTTCAGGATCTACTAACTGCAGCACGGAGCAGGCAAAAGAGAAGGAGGAGGCTCCTGGATAGGGAGGTTCCAGAGGCAAAGGTTTATTCCAAGGGAAGGATTCAGCAGCAAAGAGGCGCCAGCACTTCTGTGCGTGGGATTTTATAGGGGTACAACTCGGGCGGCGGATACAGAGGATTGATCAGTAAGGAATCTGCAGGGAAGGAGCCAGGGGATTCCATCAGTTGCTTGGGACTAATTAGGCCAGATGGGAGGAGAAGGTAGGTCACCTGGGCCAGTGGGGCTTGCAGCAACAGGGTGATTGCAAAGGGGTGGTGCAGTCAGGGATTGGTCCAAGGCAAAACTGAGAGGGAAGGTTCAGGAATAAAGAGCTGCATGATCTTGACAGGCAGGGAAGGAGCTGGAACAAAGAGTGGGCAATGGCATGAGGGACAGCTTTGACGGAGGGCAAAACCTAGGGGTAAACCAACGTGGGGGAAGCACGGGCTACGTGAAAACAAACCATCCTACGCTAACTGACAAATAAACACGAACCGGAACACCCCAGGGAAAATGGGCACAGCACCGAGCTCGTCTGACTTTGAGAAGTGTTTGAACAACATTGAGCAGTCACTCAATCTTTTAGACACTACATCAAAAGTCAAGGGTTGTGAACTCCAGGTTGACACGAGTATATGCTGCCGGGTATGACTTTAGGCAGTTTTTGAAGAAATTCGTTTTATGTCTGATCAAACCCCAATTCCGTGTAGGTTGTGTGGAACGTGGAATCCTTTTATTTTCATTGCTTGTTAGGAGTGTACAAAAGACTATTGGTGCTGGGTGACTGAGAGACAGCCCGTGTGTGTGAAGTGGAGTATACAGGGGATGAAGAGAAGGAAAAGAGAAGTACTAGTAGATCCTGCAAAGTTTGGAAATGTTGATAGCATGAAGAATGAACAAGACGAGAAGTAAAGATGGTATTAAAAAGAGTCCACTAGAAGGTAATTTAGCAGTGGAGAAAGATTTGGGAGGAATCCCAGAGGGCAGTTTTTCCAAGAAAGGTAATCGGATGAAATAGCCTACCCAATGGTAGCCTTGGTGTCAATTAGGAAGTGGTGAAAAGTGTCCCCCGCTGAAACTTTATGATACGTTGTTACAGTTGATGTTATTTTGAAGAAAAGAAGAAAAATGAGATCCAGCCATATATGCAGACGTGTTTTTTACCCTGAAGAATAAACCTGAGGGGAAGAAAGAATTGTGGCTTTTTTATTTGGCCTCATAGGACCTTTAGTCCTAACTTTGGAAAGAGAAAACAGGCAGAAAATAAAGAGCTGTCGTTCCGTATCCAGCATAGGGCAGAGATGCTTGAAATTGGCTCCAATGCACCAGGAAGATTGTGTCCTAGGTGTCCAAGACTTACAGGCGAGTTACCCCAGGCCAGCTCGGGTACACTCCCCCTCAGCCAAGCACGCCGCGCCCTGAATGAAACCCAGATGGCAGTGAGGATGAGGTGAGGGGACACTTTCAGAGACCCCCAGTGACAACCAACAGAAGGAATAAAAGCAAGAAAGCTTTGCCTTTAGTCCCCCGCTTAAGGCAAGTCTTGAGTCCCCCAGGAGAAGCCATGTGGGTGAACATCTGCTTTTCTCCTAGTGAGCTGAACCGTTGGTGGGAAAAAGTTAAAATGTAGAGAGAAAACCCAGGCAAAGTGGCAAAAAGATTGGAGTGCATAGTCAAGAATCAAGTCCCAGAGGGAGGTGCTACTGATTTCATGTTGACAGAGCTAACAAAACCAGCAAAGAGTTGGTGATCAAGGTAGCCAGAGCACGTGCGCAGGGACAAATTGCTAGTGGAGCCTTACAAGGTACAGTGGACCAGCTGTTTCCTATTGTAAGCCCTTTGTGGGACCCGAACGATGCAGGCAGCTGTGCAATGTTAACCAGATGCCAGGAACTAGTCAAATTTGAATTACAAAATGCTAGTCCAAAAGCAATCAATTGGTCAACAATAGATAATGTTCCACAGGGCCAGCACGAGTCACCCACTGACTTTGTGGACAGGTTGTGAGCAGCTGCACATAAAGCGCAGCTCTGCATCCCTGGTCGGATATGGGAAAGCAGCAGTCCGTATCCCTGATGTTAGGGCAATCTAGCCCAGGTGTCGGGCAGAAACTTCAGAGGCTGAAAGAGCCTGTAAAGAGAGACTTAAAAGAAATTAATGAGAAAAGCATTGAAAGCGTATGATGATAAAGACAGAGAAAAAGAAAATGAACTCCGTGCAGCCATGGTGGCAGCTCTGGATCAGCACCGGGGAGAGGACGCGCATGAAGCAGAGGCAGGGGCAAAAGCAGCAGAGGCAGAGGAGTTTCAAACCAGGCACAGACCACGCTGGGGCCAAAGCAATGTGCGTGTTGTAAGAAATAAGGACACTGGAAAATAGGGCCAGTGCCCAGAGTTAGCAGACAAAGTACACAAAACTCTTGTAGCCGCTCTAGATGATAAGAAATGACCGAGACTGGCAACTCTTACCCCAGCAGGCCACTGGTTAAAATAAAGCTAAAGGGTGATAAAGAGGTTGAATTTTTAATAAATAGTGGAAACCCATCTTTCACTCTTGAATCGAGCACTGATACCCAAAAGTGAGAACTATCTTCAAGCAATAGGAGCCACTGGCCAGCCAGAAAATGCATTCCTCCTGCAAGCACTTCAATGGAAAATCAAGAAGAAACTGGCAATCCATCAGTTTCTTTATTTAGCAAACTGCCCCAAATCTGTCCTCGGCAGGGATTTGCTTGAAAATTTGGACACAACAGTTCCGTTTAGGGAAAGAAAAATTAAGTTGAAGGTACCTGAAGACAAATTGGTTTTAGCAGTAGGACTGACAATTGACACAAGACCAAGAAACAAGAATAACTATTTAGAGCAAGTATTGAATCAGGTGTAGCCAAGAGTATGGGATACTGATAGCCCAGGAAAATCCAAACGAGCAGACCCTATTAAAATTGAGCTGCAGACAAGAGTTAGGCCATAGTCAGAAAGCAATACCCTGGAAGACGATAGGCTGGGAAAAGAACGGAGGCAACAAGGAATAAATTCCTGACATCAGGATTATTGGAAGAATGGGAGTCAAAATGTATTACTCCTAGATTAGCAATAAAGAGAGCTAACGGAACTTAGAGACTAGTGCCAGATTTCCAGGCAATTAATGGTTTCTACCTTACTGCCTTACTAGCTAAACTTGGAGATGATTTTATCTGGTGCGGGGAACGTCCGTGGCCCGGTGGTGTCGAGAGCGGTTCCCTCTTGGTGTGAGAGACCAGCTCCCCCAGCCCACCTTGCTGTCAGGCCCGGAGGTTGTAATGTGCGCTGGAGCGGCAGGCGAAGGAGGGCTCTTGACAGCATGTCTGATCCAACAGGGTTTCTTGAAGGCAGGTCAGAGGGTCCAGGTTGGGTGAGAGTGAGAAGAGGGACAGGACCAGGCAGCAGCACAACCACTGTAACACGAGACATAAGGCAAGACACCTGCAACCTGCTGGGGAAGCCCCAAGTCTGCTCAGTGAGCCACGTGTGCCCTCAGCATTGGGACACGCACCTTTCCCTCAGTGACCCTCACGTCCCAGGGTCAGCAAATCAAGAGGCACCAGCCATCCTGTAGGTGACTCAGAGCGAGTGCAGTGGGTCATGGTGGCCAGGGGCCAGAAGCAGGCAGAAAGCCATCAGGGCTGGGGAAAAGGCTCTGCTCTGCTTACAGCGTGGGCTGAGGGCCGGGAGAGCTGCATTTCCCCCTTGAGATGTGGGAGACGGGGCCTTTCACCCTCCTTATAGGGCTGCCCCTCGCTGCAGGCAGCCCAAGGAGTACGACGACAAAAGGCCGAGAGCAGCAAAGCAAAGAGCCAGCCCTGCACACAGGGAGGTGGCCCAGGTGGCCCTGAAGGTGCCCGCTGCACTCTCATGTGGCCCTGCCCTGGGAATGACAGGAATGCCCTTTGTCCAAGAGGGCCTTTCTGTGGCCCCTCTGGGCTCCAAGCTGCTGCTCTTCTGGCTCAACGGGGCCTAAAGGCACAGAACTGGGCATCCCTCGGAGCAACAGGAGCAAGACTCGGCAAGCAGGCAGGGGAGCTCAATGCCTGAGGCTGAGGGGCGGGGGGCTCCAGTCTGGAGCACAGGCCGGGCACACGCCCAGCCCCGCAACTCCTGGCCTCAGAGGCCTGAAAGGCCAGGACCAGGGTTCCACGCCTGATTCCAGGGGGTCCCTCCACTGGCCACCGAGGAAGCGCCAGAGCAGCCAGCTTTCAGGATCAAGGCGGCTGCCAGGGGGCTGCTTATGGCCTCTGCCAGCCCATTGCTCAGGGCTTACCAGTGACTCAGGGTGTCCCCCAGCCCGGCCAAACTTCCCGGCAGCAGCGCCACAGCCCCACAGCAGCTCCAGAGAAGTCCCATCCAGAGGCACCTGGGAGCCCTCAGCAAAGCAGCCAGTAGCACACGGGCAGGAGGACGTGGATGGCCCTTCCTGCGTGGCACGGGGCTTGTGGCAATATCCAGGCACCAGTCGGGCAGGGATCCCCGCAGCTCCTGCCCCTGCCCAGCCGCTCTTGTCGGCAGCACAAAGGCTGCAGCAGAACCACCAGAGGCCAAGGGGCTTCTGGCCATTTTCCCTGCAACACTGCACGCCTGGGCAGCTGAATGAGCACAAGCACCCTTTTGCCCCTCTTCCCCTATGCCCTACAGACACTGTGCAGGAAAAGAAAGATCCTAGGACTCCATGTATTGTAAGATACCCTATATTTACATTGTCAACTAAAAGGAAAATACAAAGGCAAAAATCTAATAGAAGAAGAAGACAACCCCTGCTGGCTCAAGTGGCCCAGCAGACAGAGTCTTGCGCAGATCATCTCTCTGGGGAGCTGCAGCAGAACAGCAAGGCAGTGCCCCACAGACGAGGCCGTTTCTTCCATGCACTGCGGAATTGATCTCGCAGCTTATGCCATGTGGAGTACGGAGCTCTCTGTACAGCCCGGAGAACTAAACAAGATTCAATTGCAGCATTTCTGATTGCGGGACTGCTGTCATAGGCCATTTCTTCAAGGGCTGCAAGAGAGAGGAACAGAGCCAAGGTCAGATGCCGGATGTGCAGGGAGCCGAGGTGAACCCCCTGGCAGGGTCATCCCGGCCGGCTCTTGCCATGGCCCGGAGGGAGCAGGGACCAAGGGGATCAGCCTGAAGCTGCTGGCCACGAATGCCACACGTGGCCCTGAAATGTCTGTGTGCTCTGGCCACGGGAGCAGAGCCCTCCGCAGCCGGGGCAGGGCTTGCAGCTTCCCGTGCCAGCCCCCACGGTCAGCCCGCTGCCCTCACTCACCACTGCAGATCAGCTGAAGCTCTTGCTGCTGCCCCCTCAGGTGCCGGCCGGCCATCCCTGTGAACACAGAGCCTGTCACGGGCCCAGCAGCACAGCTCCCTGCCAGCGGCGTTGTCGGTGCTGTGGCCACACGGGCTGCTGGCCCGTCAGGTCTCAGCCCGGGCCTTTGCCGCATGCTGCCGCCCAAGGGCACGGTTGCCAGAGGGCGGCGGCAGCAGCAATGCCCGGGCCAGGCGGGGCTCCACAGCGCCGGGCCCGGGTGGCGCTGCCGGGGCAGCAGGCGGGGCCGGGGCCGAGCTGCGGTGGGCAGGGGAGGGAGCGCGGGCTCGTGGCTCACCCATGAAGCTGACGGCCGCCTCTCGCAGGGGCTCCTGTGGGCTTTGCAGGTAGCACAGGGCCCGGCGCAGGTGCTCGGCTGCTCGGCTCCTGTCCTCTGCCAGCTGGAGAGAGCAGCAGGAGGGAAGGGTTGGGGCGGGCTCAGGCCCCGGGCCGGGCGCTGCCTGCGCTGAGCCCCGGCCCTCTCCTACCCGGGGAGCCCTGAGGCGTGGCCAGCAGCAGCCGGCGCCGGGCTCCCGAGGGGAGAGGCCAGAGGGCCGCCTGCTGCCCGGGGAGCCGCGGTGCCGCCCCGCCGCCCTGCCGGGCCGGGACTGCGTGGGCACCCGGCTCGGGCCCACGGGAGCCTGGAGAAGAGCCTGCGCGGCCTCTGGGAGCAGCAGCCGGCAGGGGCACAGCTGCCAGCCCCGCAGACTGAGCACCGCCCTCAGGGGCCTTCTCCAGGCTGAGGCTGGGGTTTCTCGGCTGCTCTTACCAGGCACTCGCCAAAGCTCTGATCCACCTGTAGCATTTGTTGGAAATCCCTCCTCTTCAGGAATCTGGCTGAAGAATGCAGCGTTTCCCGGGAGGCCTGGAGAGCAGCAGAGACGCACCGATGGCCCCACAGTGCAGGCCACAGGAGCCAGCCTATGCCACAGGCTGGAGGAGGCTGCAGCCCGCAAGGTGCCAGGGCAGGAGGCAGTGCGTTCCCCTGCCAGGGGGACAGCAGCTGGCCACAAGTGCTCACCTCAGCAACAATCTGATTCTCATCACGGCAGTGGAAGTAGAGTGGGAGCAGGCTCTGGCGCACGTGGGACTTCAGGGCCTTTCTTCCCTCTTCTGTTAATAAGTCGAGCATCTCTTGAAAGAAAGACATGGAGCTCAGCTGCACCTGGATATCATCCTGTATGAAAGGGAAGGGCAAAAGAGCTGAGCATCAGCTGCTTCAGGCCCCCCAGGGCACAGGCCTGCATCTGCACAGGGCACCAAGTGTGCGGGCAGCAGCCAGTGGCCGTGGCTGTGGGCACAGAGCCTTACGCGGTCAAAGAGTGGCAGGAGCGCCTCAGCCAGCTGCAGGGCGATGGGGGTGGGTATTGGGGCACCATTATCCAGGAGCAAATATCGGAGTAGAAGAATGGTCATCCTGATGATGTCGCTATCATTTTCCTCCAGGAGCTCCACAAGACTTTCAGTCAGGCTCCGCATTTTTTCGGCCTGCGTGGAAGCCAACTTTGTGAAAGGCCGCCCTGCTGCCGCAGGGCCCAGAGGCCAAAGGCCTGTCCCGAAGCACTCGGGCAGCTGATGCGGGAGGCAGGAGAGCTGGGAGCAGCTGCCCCAGCGCCCGAAGGCCAGGCAAGGCCAAGCGACTGCGTTGCCCAGCCCCACGCTGCCTTCAGGGCTTCAGCCACGGGCCCATTCTCACCATCAAGGGATTCTTGCCCAGCACTACGAGGCCTCTGAGTGCCAAGTAACGCCTGGCCATGTGCTCGCTCTGCAGGTTCTGTGCCATGATCTCCAGAAGACTGTCACTGCATTCCCTCAAGTCCAGGCAGTCGAGCACCTGAAAGGCACAGGGCAGTGACAGGGGAGCCGGCCGGCAGGAGGCCAGAAGCGCACAGGGCCGGGCCCAGGCAGCAGCACATGGCCCAGGCAGCAGCACAGGGCACGGGCACGGGTGTCTTTGTCCTGGCAGCTGTGGCTACGAGAGGGCAGAGAGCTGGGAGGCAGCTCAGCCAGGCAGCGCTGGCCTTGAGGCTCACCTCCACAAGGAATGCCAAGGCAGGGAAATCCCAGTATGGCATCTCTTGGCCGAGCAGGGCGAGCAGGTAGAATGCAACCGCGGAACAGAAGGGTATGGCTAGACGGCGAATTTCTCTGAAGAGGGGAGAAAGGAAAGAAGACCCCTGAGCCAGTGGGGCAAACCTCTCCCAGGAGTGGCTCACCTAGTTCTCATCTTCCCCCAGCACCCTTCCAGCCAGGGGACCTGGGCCATTTGGGAGTTGGTTGCTCATGGGCAGCCTCCTCTCCCAGCCTTTTCCAGTCTGCTTGGCCGTGCGTCTCTCAGGGACAAGGCCCTCCTGCCCATTACCACGGGCACTTAGTGGGGCACCTGGGCACAGAGCAGAAATATCAGAGGCATTTGGGGGGGTCTCACCTGGCAAGCAGAGCCACGGCAAAGTGGTGAGTGTCAACAGAGAGCAGCGTGTCCCAGGCACACCTGCGTTCCATTGCCACCACCACATCCTCGCAGCGGAGCAGGCAGAGCAGGGACTTCAGGGTCCGCACTGCAAACCTGTGTGCAGAGCAAAGCCCAGGTCACACTGGCAGCACTGGCTCCTTGGCAGGCCACGTGGCAGGGACAGGAGGACTGTCACGGAGCACCTGTTGGGGCTAGTGGCAAGGCCATGCTCTTCCTGGCATGCCTTCCAGAAGGTAAGGACCTCCTCTGGCGTATCCAGAGTGCTGAAGAAGACTTGGAAGAGCAGATGCACAAATAGCTGGGGGAAATACAGCCTCAATATCCGTGGGAGACAGGGCACCTGGAGGATCTTCCACATCACCACAGTTGCCTGCAAAGGACAAAGCCGCCCAAGACAGCGCTCAGTGCCCAGGTGTCCGTGTGGCAGGGCCCGAGCGTGGCAGGGAGAGGCCAGGAGAGGCGCAGGGGGAGCACGGGGCCTGGTGGCCCTGAAGCTGCCCCTGGGCCAGGTTTCAGGCCAGCGCCTGAGGCAGGGAGATGCAGTGGGGGAAGGAGGATGGAGAGCTGCTAGGGAGGCAGCCTTGGGGCCAGCAAAGGCCACTTGCAGAAACTCACAGCCAGGGCAAAGACAGCCGTTTCGCCCCCATCGGAGGTGCAGGTGCTGTGCTCTGGCCAGCTCCCCAGCACATCCAGGAGTATCAGCTGTGCCAGCTCCGCAGTCCTGGCTGAGGCCAGGATGGTCTTCCACATGGCCATGGCAGCTCTGCGGGGTTCGAGCTGTGTCTCAGCGGGGTCTCAGACACAGCACCGGGGCCAGCTGAGCTGGCTGGCTGTGTCTGCCACTGCCCACTGCCCCCCTGCCGGCAGCACCCAGACAGCCCAGCCCCGTGGGGACAGAGCCCTGAGAGGCAGCAAGGGAGCGTGGCAGCAGGCTGAGGGGCTGCCATGCCAGGGCTGGGAAAGGGAGCAGCCAGAGGGCCCTGGAACTCTCTGTTGCTCAGACACCTGGGGCAGGCTGGACAGGGTGATGGGCTGGGGAGCCCCCATCAGGGGCAGGTGGGCCCCATACCTGTCACAGGACGGGGCCACACGCAGGAGCGTCAAGACGGCATCCTGTGGCTGTGCTTCGGCGAGATGCAGCAGGGTCTTGTCCAGCCTATGCTCAGCAGAATCATTGGCCGTGAGCCACTGGTGGATGTAGCTCACCATGGCAGGCACCTGGAGAAGGCACGGGGAGACTTGGAAAGCTGCCAGAGAGAGCAATGTTCCCAGCTTCTCCAGAGGGGTGCTTCCCTTGCCACCACGCTGCCATGTGGCCTGAAAGGCTCCCAGCAACCAGCATGCGTGGCTTTGGAGGCCAAGCAATTCCTGGGGGGATCAAAGCCTGGCCACAGGCTGCTTACTTGCTTGGGATGGTACAAATCTTGCTCTACAAGCATAGCCAGCAGGGCAGCACCGCTCTTGCTTTGGAAGATGGGCGAGTATGGTCTGAGGCCTGCGCCCATGGTCTCTTCCTCCTCAATTCTCTTGATGAAGTTGTAAACAAACTGTAGGAGAAGGGCAAGAAGCCAGGGATGTTGCATGGAGTGCTGCACACACGGTGCTGGGCTGAGCAGGGAGAGCAGGCCCAGCCCAGGTGGGGATGGCTGCAGGTACCTGCGCTGTTCTGCGGAAGCGGCCACGGCGGGACTGCTGGTCTTGTGTGCGCTCCGGGGCTGCATCTGGCAAAGAGCGAGCGCAGCCAGAGATGAGGGGCTGCGGGAGGGGCCGGACTACAGGGCCCAGCCCTGCGCTCCCCAGGCAGGGAGAGGCCCGGGATGTGCCAGGGGATGGAGCACGGCCACTGCGGGCTGTCTGCCCGGCCCCTCTTCCGTCCTGTGCGTGGGCAGGTCCCCAGGGGATAGCATGGCATGGCCCGGCCCGCCCGGCCCAGCCCGGCCCGGCAGGAATGGCGTGGAGCCAAGCTGGCCGCAGGCACCAGTCCTGTGGCCCAGCTCTGCCACTCACCCTCGTGTGGTGGCTGGAATGGCACCACCTCTTCAGTGTCCTGTGCCAGGGCAGCTCCAGGGCCTTCTTCCTCCTCCTCCACCCAGGCCAGCTTGGGCACATTTGGGGGTGGCTGCTCCATGTCTCAGACTGGATTTGTGGCTATTTGCAGGAGAGGGGCCTTGGACAATCTCCAAGTCACCAAGTCCTGCAGTCCTGCCTGGAAGGCACCGTCAAGAAAGAAGCCTCAGGAAGGCTACAGGACAGCAAGTCCTGCACTCGGTCTCAAGGGCCCCTGCCACAAGGACAGGAGACTCCTGTGAAGGATTGTACTCTGGCCTCGAGGGCACCTGCAGAAGCGAAGCCTCAGGGAGACCACAGGTAAGAAGGTCCTGTGGTCTGGCCTGGAGCTCAGCTGCAGGAACAACGCCTCAGTAAAGCTCCGGGTGGGACACGAACGAGCGCGCTGTGCGGGGGCTCCTCACGGCACCGCTCTGTCCTGTCCCGTGTTGTGCTCCGAGCACTGTGGCGTGCTCTTGTCATTGCCAGCTCCTATGCCACGGGGTGTCACAAAGGGCCCTTGGACACCCGGTTCCATTCGATGCCACGGTGACCGTGCTGCAGCGTGTCACCAAGGGCCCTTGCACACACTGCCGCCTGCCGCGGGGCTGCCCCCAGCCCAGCCAAACTGGCCCAGGTTGGAAGGAATGCCTGGCCCCAGGTGTCTAAGGCAGGCCGACAAGATCTTCAGCGAGGGCTCAGAGCGTCAGCAAAGGCTGCCCTGCTCTGCGGGCTCAGGGGCAGCAGAAGGAGCCCCCAGGGCTGCCGACGCAGCCGCGCTGGGAAGGGCACGGGGCCTTCCAGGGAAACTGGCACGGCCTCCTTGGGACACGTCCCGGTTGGTGGCCGTCCTAAACCTGCGGGTGTGACACGCACAAGGAACGTGTGGGCCCGGGCACGAATGCTTCTCTGAGCCCTGGGGCCCGGGGAGCGCTGACATCAGCAGGTGTGGCAGAGTCGCCGGCCAAGCAGACCCGCCACCCCTCGAGCCCCTGGCAGCGCTGGTGCCCGTCTCCTGCCCCAGAGACCTGTGCCCCCGGGAGGCTTCTGTGCCAGAGGGAGCCAAAGCCCACGTGCATTGGGGGCTGTGCTCCTTCCTGCAGGGGCTGATGGCAGGAGCACCTGGAGCAACTGCTGGCACACTTGGTCTCTGTCAGATGATGTTGCTCCTTCCTGCAATGAATTTTTCTCCAGGAAGGCATTGGCAGTAGCAGCAGAGCACCATCCATTGCTGAGTGTCCCGGGGCAATTAGATTACAAAGTAACAGTCTGAAATTTCCTTGTGCTTTTCTCACTCTCTTTCCTGCATTCTGGGACAAATAGAATCTGCCCAGCCTCTGCTATTCTGGGCTTCAGTTGCTGCATATCTCGCTCCGGCATCTCGCGTCCAAACAAAACCGTGTCCCTGCTGAGGACAGCAATGAGTGGCGACAAAGTGGGAAGTTCCCCAGTGAACATCAAGGCAGACACGTGGAAGTGCAGAGGATAAGCATAACTGCGGGAGGACAAGCTGTTCTGTGTCTCTGGTGATGGTGCCCACACCCTAAAGCAGCAGCCAAGAGAAGTGCGGGAAGCAGACGGGCGCGGTTTTGGGCAGGACAATAGAAAAAGATATGAAGCCTTTAGCCAGAATGCAAAGGAGGACTGCAAGGATGGAGTGTGGTCTGGAGGGGAAGCCCCAGATGCAGCTGGGGCCACTTTCTTCTGCCTGGAGGAGATTAAAGGGTGCCATTGTGGTCTTCACCATCCTCCTGAGGGGAATCGCAGGGGCTGCTGCAGCTCTCGTCACTGTTGGCAGCAGTGACAGCACTGGAGAAAAGGGCAGGGAGCTGGGACAGGGCAAGTTTCATTTCCATATCAGGAAAAGGTTTTTCACCCAGAGCACGGTCAGGCACTGGGACAGTGCCAGTTCCCCATTGCCGCAGCCCGGCGGAGCCCGGGCTGGCTCTTGGGAAAACTGCGGCGCTGCGCCAGGAGTGGGGAAGGGCCCAGGCGTGGGTTCTGCCTACGGCTGAACCTGATGTGTCGCTGCTCAGTGGTTCAGGATCTACTAACTGCAGCACGGAGCAGGCAAAAGAGAAGGAGGAGGCTCCTGGATAGGGAGGTTCCAGAGGCAAAGGTTTATTCCAAGGGAAGGATTCAGCAGCAAAGAGGCGCCAGCACTTCTGTGCGTGGGATTTTATAGGGGTACAACTCGGGCGGCGGATACAGAGGATTGATCAGTAAGGAATCTGCAGGGAAGGAGCCAGGGGATTCCATCAGTTGCTTGGGACTAATTAGGCCAGATGGGAGGAGAAGGTAGGTCACCTGGGCCAGTGGGGCTTGCAGCAACAGGGTGATTGCAAAGGGGTGGTGCAGTCAGGGATTGGTCCGAGGCAAAACTGAGAGGGAAGGTTCAGGAATAAAGAGCTGCATGATCTTGACAGGCAGGGAAGGAGCTGGAACAAAGAGTGGGCAATGGCATGAGGGACAGCTTTGACGGAGGGCAAAACCTAGGGGTAAACCAACGTGGGGGAAGCACGGGCTACGTGAAAACAAACCATCCTACGCTAACTGACAAATAAACACGAACCGGAACACCCCAGGGAAAATGGGCACAGCACCGAGCTCGTCTGACTTTGAGAAGTGTTTGAACAACATTGAGCAGTCACTCAATCTTTTAGACACTACATCAAAAGTCAAGGGTTGTGAACTCCAGGTTGACACGAGTATATACTGCCGGGTATGACTTTAGGCAGTTTTTGAAGAAATTCGTTTTATGTCTGATCAAACCCCAATTCCGTGTAGGTTGTGTGGAACGTGGAATCCTTTTATTTTCATTGCTTGTTAGGAGTGTAAAAAAGACTATTGGTGCTGGGTGACTGAGAGACAGCCCGTGTGTGTGAAGTGGAGTATACAGGGGATGAAGAGAAGGAAAAGAGAAGTACTAGTAGATCCTGCAAAGTTTGGAAATGTTGATAGCATGAAGAATGAACAAGACGAGAAGTAAAGATGGTATTTAAAAGAGTCCACTAGAAGGTAATTTAGCAGTGGAGAAAGATTTGGGAGGAATCCCAGAGGGCAGTTTTTCCAAGAAAGGTAATCAGATGAAATAGCCTACCCAATGGTAGCCTTGGTGTCAATTAGGAAGTGGTGAAAAGTGTCCCCCGCTGAAACTTTATGATACGTTGTTACAGTTGATGTTATTTTGAAGAAAAGAAGAAAAATGAGATCCAGCCATATATGCAGACATGTTTTTTACCCTGAAGAATAAACCTGAGGGGAAGAAAGAATTGTGGCTTTTTTATTTGGCCTCATAGGACCTTTAGTCCTAACTTTGGAAAGAGAAAACAGGCAGAAAATAAAGAGCTGTCGTTCCGTATCCAGCATAGGGCAGAGATGCTTGAAATTGGCTCCAATGCACCAGGAAGATTGTGTCCTAGGTGTCCAAGACTTACAGGCGAGTTACCCCAGGCCAGCTCGGGTACACTCCCCCTCAGCCAAGCACGCCGCGCCCTGAATGAAACCCAGATGGCAGTGAGGATGAGGTGAGGGGACACTTTCAGAGACCCCCAGTGACAACCAACAGAAGGAATAAAAGCAAGAAAGCTTTGCCTTTAGTCCCCCGCTTAAGGCAAGTCTTGAGTCCCCCAGGAGAAGCCATGTGGGTGAACATCTGCTTTTCTCCTAGTGAGCTGAACCGTTGGTGGGAAAAAGTTAAAATGTAGAGAGAAAACCCAGGCAAAGTGGCAAAAAGATTGGAGTGCATAGTCAAGAATCAAGTCCCAGAGGGAGGTGCTACTGATTTCATGTTGACAGAGCTAACAAAACCAGCAAAGAGTTGGTGATCAAGGTAGCCAGAGCACGTGCGCAGGGACAAATTGCTAGTGGAGCCTTACAAGGTACAGTGGACCAGCTGTTTCCTATTGTAAGCCCTTTGTGGGACCCGAACGATGCAGGCAGCTGTGCAATGTTAACCAGATGCCAGGAACTAGTCAAATTTGAATTACAAAATGCTAGTCCAAAAGCAATCAATTGGTCAACAATAGATAATGTTCCACAGGGCCAGCACGAGTCACCCACTGACTTTGTGGACAGGTTGTGAGCAGCTGCACATAAAGCGCAGCTCTGCATCCCTGGTCGGATATGGGAAAGCAGCAGTCCGTATCCCTGATGTTAGGGCAATCTAGCCCAGGTGTCGGGCAGAAACTTCAGAGGCTGAAAGAGCCTGTAAAGAGAGACTTAAAAGAAATTAATGAGAAAAGCATTGAAAGCGTATGATGATAAAGACAGAGAAAAAGAAAATGAACTCCGTGCAGCCATGGTGGCAGCTCTGGATCAGCACCGGGGAGAGGACGCGCATGAAGCAGAGGCAGGGGCAAAAGCAGCAGAGGCAGAGGAGTTTCAAACCAGGCACAGACCAAGCTGGGGCCAAAGCAATGTGCGTGTTGTAAGAAATAAGGACACTGGAAAATAGGGCCAGTGCCCAGAGTTAGCAGACAAAGTACACAAAACTCTTGTAGCCGCTCTAGATGATAAGAAATGACCGAGACTGGCAACTCTTACCCCAGCAGGCCACTGGTTAAAATAAAGCTAAAGGGTGATAAAGAGGTTGAATTTTTAATAAATAGTGGAAACCCATCTTTCACTCTTGAATCGAGCACTGATACCCAAAAGTGAGAACTATCTTCAAGCAATAGGAGCCACTGGCCAGCCAGAAAATGCATTCCTCCTGCAAGCACTTCAATGGAAAATCAAGAAGAAACTGGCAATCCATCAGTTTCTTTATTTAGCAAACTGCCCCAAATCTGTCCTCGGCAGGGATTTGCTTGAAAATTTGGACACAACAGTTCCGTTTAGGGAAAGAAAAATTAAGTTGAAGGTACCTGAAGACAAATTGGTTTTAGCAGTAGGACTGACAATTGACACAAGACCAAGAAACAAGAATAACTATTTAGAGCAAGTATTGAATCAGGTGTAGCCAAGAGTATGGGATACTGATAGCCCAGGAAAATCCAAACGAGCAGACCCTATTAAAATTGAGCTGCAGACAAGAGTTAGGCCATAGTCAGAAAGCAATACCCTGGAAGACGATAGGCTGGGAAAAGAATGGAGGCAACAAGGAATAAATTCCTGACATCAGGATTATTGGAAGAATGGGAGTCAAAATGTATTACTCCTAGATTAGCAATAAAGAGAGCTAACGGAACTTAGAGACTAGTGCCAGATTTCCAGGCAATTAATGGTTTCTACCTTACTGCCTTACTAGCTAAACTTGGAGATGATTTTATCTGGTGCGGGGAACGTCCGTGGCCCGGTGGTGTCGAGAGCGGTTCCCTCTTGGTGTGAGAGACCAGCTCCCCCAGCCCACCTTGCTGTCAGGCCCGGAGGTTGTAATGTGCGCTGGAGCGGCAGGCGAAGGAGGGCTCTTGACAGCATGTCTGATCCAACAGGGTTTCTTGAAGGCAGGTCAGAGGGTCCAGGTTGGGTGAGAGTGAGAAGAGGGACAGGACCAGGCAGCAGCACAACCACTGTAACACGAGACATAAGGCAAGACACCTGCAACCTGCTGGGGAAGCCCCAAGTCTGCTCAGTGAGCCACGTGTGCCCTCAGCATTGGGACATGCACCTTTCCCTCAGTGACCCTCACGTCCCAGGGTCAGCAAATCAAGAGGCACCAGCCATCCTGTAGGTGACTCAGAGCGAGTGCAGTGGGTCATGGTGGCCAGGGGCCAGAAGCAGGCAGAAAGCCATCAGGGCTGGGGAAAAGGCTCTGCTCTGCTTACAGCGTGGGCTGAGGGCCGGGAGAGCTGCATTTCCCCCTTGAGATGTGGGAGACGGGGCCTTTCACCCTTCTTATAGGGCTGCCCCTCGCTGCAGGCAGCCCAAGGAGTACGACGACAAAAGGCCGAGAGCAGCAAAGCAAAGAGCCAGCCCTGCACACAGGGAGGTGACCCAGGTGGCCCTGAAGGTGCCCGCTGCACTCTCATGTGGCCCTGCCCTGGGAATGACAGGAATGCCCTTTGTCCAAGAGGGCCTTTCTGTGGCCCCTCTGGGCTCCAAGCTGCTGCTCTTCTGGCTCAACGGGGCCTAAAGGCACAGAACTGGGCATCCCTCGGAGCAACAGGAGCAAGACTCGGCAAGCAGGCAGGGGAGCTCAATGCCTGAGGCTGAGGGGCGGGGGGCTCCAGTCTGGAGCACAGGCCGGGCACACGCCCAGCCCCGCAACTCCTGGCCTCAGAGGCCTGAAAGGCCAGGACCAGGGTTCCACGCCTGATTCCAGGGGGTCCCTCCACGGGCCACCGAGGAAGCGCCAGAGCAGCCAGCTTTCAGGATCAAGGCGGCTGCCAGGGGGCTGCTTATGGCCTCTGCCAGCCCATTGCTCAGGGCTTACCAGTGACTCAGGGTGTCCCCCAGCCCGGCCAAACTTCCCGGCAGCAGCGCCACAGCCCCACAGCAGCTCCAGAGAAGTCCCATCCAGAGGCACCTGGGAGCCCTCAGCAAAGCAGCCAGTAGCAGACGGGCAGGAGGACGTGGATGGCCCTTCCTGCGTGGCACGGGGCTTGTGGCAATATCCAGGCACCAGTCGGGCAGGGATCCCCGCAGCTCCTGCCCCTGCCCAGCCGCTCTTGTCGGCAGCACAAAGGCTGCAGCAGAACCACCAGAGGCCAAGGGGCTTCTGGCCATTTTCCCTGCAACACTGCACGCCTGGGCAGCTGAATGAGCACAAGCACCCTTTTGCCCCTCTTCCCCTATGCCCTACAGACACTGTGCAGGAAAAGAAAGATCCTGGGACTCCATGTATTGTAAGATACCCTATATTTACATTGTCAACTAAAAGGAAAATACAAAGGCAAAAATCTAATAGAAGAAGAAGACAACCCCTGCTGGCTCAAGTGGCCCAGCAGACAGAGTCTTGCGCAGATCATCTCTCTGGGGAGCTGCAGCAGAACAGCAAGGCAGTGCCCCACAGACGAGGCCGTTTCTTCCATGCACTGCGGAATTGATCTCGCAGCTTATGCCATGTGGAGTACGGAGCTCTCTGTACAGCCCGGAGAACTAAACAAGATTCAATTGCAGCATTTCTGATTGCGGGACTGCTGTCATAGGCCATTTCTTCAAGGGCTGCAGGAGAGAGGAACAGAGCCAAGGTCAGATGCCGGATGTGCAGGGAGCCGAGGTGAACCCCCTGGCAGGGTCATCCCGGCCGGCTCTTGCCATGGCCCGGAGGGAGCAGGGACCAAGGGGATCAGCCTGAAGCTGCTGGCCACGAATGCCACACGTGGCCCTGAAATGTCTGTGTGCTCTGGCCACGGGAGCAGAGCCCTCCGCAGCCGGGGCAGGGCTTGCAGCTTCCCGTGCCAGCCCCCACGGTCAGCCCGCTGCCCTCACTCACCACTGCAGATCAGCTGAAGCTCTTGCTGCTGCCCCCTCAGGTGCCGGCCGGCCATCCCTGTGAACACAGAGCCTGTCACGGGCCCAGCAGCACAGCTCCCTGCCAGCGGCGTTGTCGGTGCTGTGGCCACACGGGCTGCTGGCCCGTCAGGTCTCAGCCCGGGCCTTTGCCGCATGCTGCCGCCCAAGGGCACGGTTGCCAGAGGGCAGCGGCAGCAGCAATGCCCGGGCCAGGCGGGGCTCCACGGCGCCGGGCCCGGGTGGCGCTGCCGGGGCAGCAGGCGGGGCCGGGGCCGAGCTGCGGTGGGCAGGGGAGGGAGCGCGGGCTCGTGGCTCACCCATGAAGCTGACGGCCGCCTCTCGCAGGGGCTCCTGTGGGCTTTGCAGGTAGCACAGGGCCCGGCGCAGGTGCTCGGCTGCTCGGCTCCTGTCCTCTGCCAGCTGGAGAGAGCAGCAGGAGGGAAGGGTTGGGGCGGGCTCAGGCCCCGGGCCGGGCGCTGCCTGCACTGAGCCCCGGCCCTCTCCTACGCGGGGAGCCCTGAGGCGTGGCCAGCAGCAGCCGGCGCCGGGCTCCCGAGGGGAGAGGCCAGAGGGCCGCCTGCTGCCCGGGGAGCCGCGGTGCCGCGCCGCCGCCCTGCCGGGCCGGGACTGCGTGGGCACCCGGCTCGGGCCCACGGGAGCCTGGAGAAGAGCCTGCGCGGCCTCTGGGAGCAGCAGCCGGCAGGGGCACAGCTGCCAGCCCCGCAGACTGAGCACCGCCCTCAGGGGCCTTCTCCAGGCTGAGGCTGGGGTTTCTCGGCTGCTCTTACCAGGCACTCGCCAAAGCTCTGATCCACCTGTAGCATTTGTTGGAGATCCCTCCTCTTCAGGAATCTGGCTGAAGAATGCAGCGTTTCCCGGGAGGCCTGGAGAGCAGCAGAGACGCACCGATGGCCCCACAGTGCAGGCCACAGGAGCCAGCCTATGCCACAGGCTGGAGGAGGCTGCAGCCCGCAAGGTGCCAGGGCAGGAGGCAGTGCGTTCCCCTGCCAGGGGGACAGCAGCTGGCCACAAGTGCTCACCTCAGCAACAATCTGATTCTCGTCACGGCAGTGGAAGTAGAGTGGGAGCAGGCTCTGGCGCACGTGGGACTTCAGGGCCTTTCTTCCCTCTTCTGTTAATAAGTCGAGCATCTCTTGAAAGAAAGACATGGAGCTCAGCTGCACCTGGATATCATCCTGTATGAAAGGGAAGGGCAAAAGAGCTGAGCATCAGCTGCTTCAGGCCCCCCAGGGCACAGGCCTGCATCTGCACAGGGCACCAAGTGTGCGGGCAGCAGCCAGTGGCCGTGGCTGTGGGCACAGAGCCTTACGCGGTCAAAGAGTGGCAGGAGCGCCTCAGCCAGCTGCAGGGCGATGGGGGTGGGTATTGGGGCACCATTATCCAGGAGCAAATATCGGAGTAGAAGAATGGTCATCCTGATGATGTCGCTATCATTTTCCTCCAGGAGCTCCACAAGACTTTCAGTCAGGCTCCGCATTTTTTCGGCCTGCGTGGAAGCCAACTTTGTGAAAGGCCGCCCTGCTGCCGCAGGGCCCAGAGGCCAAAGGCCTGTCCCGAAGCACTCGGGCAGCTGATGCGGGAGGCAGGAGAGCTGGGAGCAGCTGCCCCAGCGCCCGAAGGCCAGGCAAGGCCAAGCGACTGCGTTGCCCAGCCCCACGCTGCCTTCAGGGCTTCAGCCACGGGCCCATTCTCACCATCAAGGGATTCTTGCCCAGCACTACGAGGCCTCTGAGTGCCAAGTAACGCCTGGCCATGTGCTCGCTCTGCAGGTTCTGTGCCATGATCTCCAGAAGACTGTCACTGCATTCCCTCAAGTCCAGGCAGTCGAGCACCTGAAAGGCACAGGGCAGTGACAGGGGAGCCGGCCGGCAGGAGCCCAGAAGCGCACAGGGCCGGGCCCAGGCAGCAGCACATGGCCCAGGCAGCAGCACAGGGCACGGGCACGGGTGTCTTTGTCCTGGCAGCTGTGGCTACGAGAGGGCAGAGAGCTGGGAGGCAGCTCAGCCAGGCAGCGCTGGCCTTGAGGCTCACCTCCACAAGGAATGCCAAGGCAGGGAAATCCCAGTATGGCATCTCTTGGCCGAGCAGGGCGAGCAGGTAGAATGCAACCGCGGAACAGAAGGGTATGGCTAGACGGCGAATTTCTCTGAAGAGGGGAGAAAGGAAAGAAGACCCCTGAGCCAGTGGGGCAAACCTCTCCCAGGAGTGGCTCACCTAGTTCTCATCTTCCCCCAGCACCCTTCCAGCCAGGGGACCTGGGCCATTTGGGAGTTGGTTGCTCATGGGCAGCCTCCTCTCCCAGCCTTTTCCAGTCTGCTTGGCCGTGCGTCTCTCAGGGACAAGGCCCTCCTGCCCATTACCACGGGCACTTAGTGGGGCACCTGGGCACAGAGCAGAAATATCAGAGGCATTTGGGGGGGTCTCACCTGGCAAGCAGAGCCACGGCAAAGTGGTGAGTGTCAACAGAGAGCAGCGTGTCCCAGGCACACCTGCGTTCCATTGCCACCACCACATCCTCGCAGCGGAGCAGGCAGAGCAGGGACTTCAGGGTCCGCACTGCAAACCTGTGTGCAGAGCAAAGCCCAGGTCACACTGGCAGCACTGGCTCCTTGGCAGGCCACGTGGCAGGGACAGGAGGACTGTCACGGAGCACCTGTTGGGGCTAGTGGCAAGGCCATGCTCTTCCTGGCATGCCTTCCAGAAGGTAAGGACCTCCTCTGGCGTATCCAGAGTGCTGAAGAAGACTTGGAAGAGCAGATGCACAAATAGCTGGGGGAAATACAGCCTCAATATCCGTGGGAGACAGGGCACCTGGAGGATCTTCCACATCACCACAGTTGCCTGCAAAGGACAAAGCCGCCCAAGACAGCGCTCAGTGCCCAGGTGTCCGTGTGGCAGGGCCCGAGCGTGGCAGGGAGAGGCCAGGAGAGGCGCAGGGGGAGCACGGGGCCTGGTGGCCCTGAAGCTGCCCCTGGGCCAGGTTTCAGGCCAGCGCCTGAGGCAGGGAGATGCAGTGGGGGAAGGAGGATGGAGAGCTGCTAGGGAGGCAGCCTTGGGGCCAGCAAAGGCCACTTGCAGAAACTCACAGCCAGGGCAAAGACAGCCGTTTCGCCCCCATCGGAGGTGCAGGTGCTGTGCTCTGGCCAGCTCCCCAGCACATCCAGGAGTATCAGCTGTGCCAGCTCCGCAGTCCTGGCTGAGGCCAGGATGGTCTTCCACATGGCCATGGCAGCTCTGCGGGGTTCGAGCTGTGTCTCAGCGGGGTCTCAGACACAGCACCGGGGCCAGCTGAGCTGGCTGGCTGTGTCTGCCACTGCCCACTGCCCCCCTGCCGGCAGCACCCAGACAGCCCAGCCCCGTGGGGACAGAGCCCTGAGAGGCAGCAAGGGAGCGTGGCAGCAGGCTGAGGGGCTGCCATGCCAGGGCTGGGAAAGGGAGCAGCCAGAGGGCCCTGGAACTCTCTGTTGCTCAGACACCTGGGGCAGGCTGGACAGGGTGATGGGCTGGGGAGCCCCCATCAGGGGCAGGTGGGCCCCATACCTGTCACAGGACGGGGCCACACGCAGGAGCGTCAAGACGGCATCCTGTGGCTGTGCTTCGGCGAGATGCAGCAGGGTCTTGTCCAGCCTATGCTCAGCAGAATCATTGGCCGTGAGCCACTGGTGGATGTAGCTCACCATGGCAGGCACCTGGAGAAGGCACGGGGAGACTTGGAAAGCTGCCAGAGAGAGCAATGTTCCCAGCTTCTCCAGAGGGGTGCTTCCCTTGCCACCACGCTGCCATGTGGCCTGAAAGGCTCCCAGCAACCAGCATGCGTGGCTTTGGAGGCCAAGCAATTCCTGGGGGGATCAAAGCCTGGCCACAGGCTGCTTACTTGCTTGGGATGGTACAAATCTTGCTCTACAAGCATAGCCAGCAGGGCAGCACCGCTCTTGCTTTGGAAGATGGGCGAGTATGGTCTGAGGCCTGCGCCCATGGTCTCTTCCTCCTCAATTCTCTTGATGAAGTTGTAAACAAACTGTAGGAGAAGGGCAAGAAGCCAGGGATGTTGCATGGAGTGCTGCACACACGGTGCTGGGCTGAGCAGGGAGAGCAGGCCCAGCCCAGGTGGGGATGGCTGCAGGTACCTGCGCTGTTCTGCGGAAGCGGCCACGGCGGGACTGCTGGTCTTGTGTGCGCTCCGGGGCTGCATCTGGCAAAGAGCGAGCGCAGCCAGAGATGAGGGGCTGCGGGAGGGGCCGGACTACAGGGCCCAGCCCTGCGCTCCCCAGGCAGGGAGAGGCCCGGGATGTGCCAGGGGATGGAGCACGGCCACTGCGGGCTGTCTGCCCGGCCCCTCTTCCGTCCTGTGCGTGGGCAGGTCCCCAGGGGATAGCATGGCATGGCCCGGCCCGCCCGGCCCAGCCCGGCCCGGCAGGAATGGCGTGGAGCCAAGCTGGCCGCAGGCACCAGTCCTGTGGCCCAGCTCTGCCACTCACCCTCGTGTGGTGGCTGGAATGGCACCACCTCTTCAGTGTCCTGTGCCAGGGCAGCTCCAGGGCCTTCTTCCTCCTCCTCCACCCAGGCCAGCTTGGGCACATTTGGGGGTGGCTGCTCCATGTCTCAGACTGGATTTGTGGCTATTTGCAGGAGAGGGGCCTTGGACAATCTCCAAGTCACCAAGTCCTGCAGTCCTGCCTGGAAGGCACCGTCAAGAAAGAAGCCTCAGGAAGGCTACAGGACAGCAAGTCCTGCACTCGGTCTCAAGGGCCCCTGCCACAAGGACAGGAGACTCCTGTGAAGGATTGTACTCTGGCCTCGAGGGCACCTGCAGAAGCGAAGCCTCAGGGAGACCACAGGTAAGAAGGTCCTGTGGTCTGGCCTGGAGCTCAGCTGCAGGAACAACGCCTCAGTAAAGCTCCGGGTGGGACACGAACGAGAGCGCTGTGCGGGGGCTCCTCACGGCACCGCTCTGTCCTGTCCTGTCCCGTGTTGTGCTCCGAGCACTGTGGCGTGCTCTTGTCATTGCCAGCTCCTATGCCACGGGGTGTCACAAAGGGCCCTTGGACACCCGGTTCCATTCGATGCCACGGTGACCGTGCTGCAGCGTGTCACCAAGGGCCCTTGCACACACTGCCGCCTGCCGCGGGGCTGCCCCCAGCCCAGCCAAACTGGCCCAGGTTGGAAGGAATGCCTGGCCCCAGGTGTCTAAGGCAGGCCGACAAGATCTTCAGCGAGGGCTCAGAGCGTCAGCAAAGGCTGCCCTGCTCTGCGGGCTCAGGGGCAGCAGAAGGAGCCCCCAGGGCTGCCGACGCAGCCGCGCTGGGAAGGGCACGGGGCCTTCCAGGGAAACTGGCACGGCCTCCTTGGGACACGTCCCGGCTGGTGGCCGTCCTAAACCTGCGGGTGTGACACGCACAAGGAACGTGTGGGCCCGGGCACGAATGCTGCTCTGAGCCCTGGGGCCCGGGGAGCGCTGACATCAGCAGGTGTGGCAGAGTCACCGGCCAAGCAGACCCGCCACCCCTCGAGCCCCTGGCAGCGCTGGTGCCCGTCTCCTGCCCCAGAGACCTGTGCCCCCGGGGGGCTTCTGTGCCAGAGGGAGCCAAAGCCCACGTGCATTGGGGGCTGTGCTCCTTCCTGCAGGGGCTGATGGCAGGAGCACCTGGAGCAACTGCTGGCACACTTGCTCTCTGTCAGATGATGTTGCTCCTTCCTGCAATGAATTTTTCTCCAGGAAGGCATTGGCAGTAGCAGCAGAGCACCATCCATTGCTGAGTGTCCCGGGGCAATTAGATTACAAAGTAACAGTCTGAAATTTCCTTGTGCTTTTCTCACTCTCTTTCCTGCATTCTGGGACAAATAGAATCTGCCCAGCTTCTGCTATTCTGGGCTTCAGTTGCTGCATATCTCGCTCCGGCATCTCGCGTCCAAACAAAACCGTGTCCCTGCTGAGGACAGCAATGAGTGGCCACAAAGTGGGAAGTTCCCCAGTGAACATCAAGGCAGACACGTGGAAGTGCAGAGGATAAGCATAACTGTGGGAGGAGAAGCTGTTCTGTGTCTCTGGTGATGGTGCCCACACCCTAAAGCAGCAGCCAAGAGAAGTGCGGGAAGCAGACGGGCGCGGTTTTGGGCAGGACAATAGAAAAAGATATGAAGCCTTTAGCCAGAATGCAAAGGAGGACTGCAAGGATGGAGTGTGGTCTGGAGGGGAAGCCCCAGATGCAGCTGGGGCCACTTTCTTCTGCCTGGAGGAGAGTAAAGGGCGCCATTGTGGTCTTCACCATCCTCCTGAGGGGAATCGCAGGGGCTGCTGCAGCTCTTGTCACTGTTGGCAGCAGTGACAGCACTGGAGAAAAGGGCAGGGAGCTGGGACAGGGCAAGTTTCATTTCCATATCAGGAAAAGGTTTTTCACCCAGAGCACGGTCAGGCACTGGGACAGTGCCAGTTCCCCATTGCCGCAGCCCGGCGGAGCCCGGGCTGGCTCTTGGGAAAACTGCGGCGCTGCGCCAGGAGTGGGGAAGGGCCCAGGCGTGGGTTCTGCCTGCGGCTGAACCTGATGTGTCGCTGCTCAGTGGTTCAGGATCTACTAACTGCAGCACGGAGCAGGCAAAAGAGAAGGAGGAGGCTCCTGGATAGGGAGGTTCCAGAGGCAAAGGTTTATTCCAAGGGAAGGATTCAGCAGCGAAGAGGCGCCAGCACTTCTGTGCGTGGGATTTTATAGGGGTACAACTCGGGCGGCGGATACAGAGGATTGATCAGTAAGGAATCTGCAGGGAAAGAGCCAGGGGATTCCATCAGTTGCTTGGGACTAATTAGGCCAGATGGGAGGAGAAGGTAGGTCACCTGGGCCAGTGGGGCTTGCAGTAACAGGGGAATTGCAAAGGGGTGGTGCAGTCAGGGATTGGTCCGAGGCAAAACTGAGAGGGAAGGTTCAGGAATAAAGAGCTGCATGATCTTGACAGGCAGGGAAGGAGCTGGAACAAAGAGTGGGCAATGGCATGAGGGACAGCTTTGACGGAGGGCAAAACCTAGGGGTAAACCAACGTGGGGGAAGCACGGGCTACGTGAAAACAAACCATCCTACGCTAACTGACAAATAAACACGAACCGGAACACCCCAGGGAAAATGGGCACAGCACCGAGCTCGTCTGACTTTGAGAAGTGTTTGAACAACATTGAGCAGTCACTCAATCTTTTAGACACTACATCAAAAGTCAAGGGTTGTGAACTCCAGGTTGACACGAGTATATACTGCCGGGTATGACTTTAGGCAGTTTTTGAAGAAATTCGTTTTATGTCTGATCAAACCCCAATTCCGTGTAGGTTGTGTGGAACGTGGAATCCTTTTATTTTCATTGCTTGTTAGGAGTGTAAAAAAGACTATTGGTGCTGGGTGACTGAGAGACAGCCCGTGTGTGTGAAGTGGAGTATACAGGGGATGAAGAGAAGGAAAAGAGAAGTACTAGTAGATCCTGCAAAGTTTGGAAATGTTGATAGCATGAAGAATGAACAAGACGAGAAGTAAAGATGGTATTAAAAAGAGTCCACTAGAAGGTAATTTAGCAGTGGAGAAAGATTTGGGAGGAATCCCAGAGGGCAGTTTTTCCAAGAAAGGTAATCGGATGAAATAGCCTACCCAATGGTAGCCTTGGTGTCAATTAGGAAGTGGTGAAAAGTGTCCCCCGCTGAAACTTTATGATACGTTGTTACAGTTGATGTTATTTTGAAGAAAAGAAGAAAAATGAGATCCAGCCATATATGCAGACATGTTTTTTACCCTGAAGAATAAACCTGAGGGGAAGAAAGAATTGTGGCTTTTTTATTTGGCCTCATAGGACCTTTAGTCCTAACTTTGGAAAGAGAAAACAGGCAGAAAATAAAGAGCTGTCGTTCCGTATCCAGCATAGGGCAGAGATGCTTGAAATTGGCTCCAATGCACCAGGAAGATTGTGTCCTAGGTGTCCAAGACTTACAGGCGAGTTACCCCAGGCCAGCTCGGGTACACTCCCCCTCAGCCAAGCACGCCGCGCCCTGAATGAAACCCAGATGGCAGTGAGGATGAGGTGAGGGGACACTTTCAGAGACCCCCAGTGACAACCAACAGAAGGAATAAAAGCAAGAAAGCTTTGCCTTTAGTCCCCCGCTTAAGGCAAGTCTTGAGTCCCCCAGGAGAAGCCATGTGGGTGAACATCTGCTTTTCTCCTAGTGAGCTGAACCGTTGGTGGGAAAAAGTTAAAATGTAGAGAGAAAACCCAGGCAAAGTGGCAAAAAGATTGGAGTGCATAGTCAAGAATCAAGTCCCAGAGGGAGGTGCTACTGATTTCATGTTGACAGAGCTAACAAAACCAGCAAAGAGTTGGTGATCAAGGTAGCCAGAGCACGTGCGCAGGGACAAATTGCTAGTGGAGCCTTACAAGGTACAGTGGACCAGCTGTTTCCTATTGTAAGCCCTTTGTGGGACCCGAACGATGCAGGCAGCTGTGCAATGTTAACCAGATGCCAGGAACTAGTCAAATTTGAATTACAAAATGCTAGTCCAAAAGCAATCAATTGGTCAACAATAGATAATGTTCCACAGGGCCAGCACGAGTCACCCACTGACTTTGTGGACAGGTTGTGAGCAGCTGCACATAAAGCGCAGCTCTGCATCCCTGGTCGGATATGGGAAAGCAGCAGTCCGTATCCCTGATGTTAGGGCAATCTAGCCCAGGTGTCGGGCAGAAACTTCAGAGGCTGAAAGAGCCTGTAAAGAGAGACTTAAAAGAAATTAATGAGAAAAGCATTGAAAGCGTATGATGATAAAGACAGAGAAAAAGAAAATGAACTCCCTGCAGCCATGGTGGCAGCTCTGGATCAGCACCGGGGAGAGGACGCGCATGAAGCAGAGGCAGGGGCAAAAGCAGCAGAGGCAGAGGAGTTTCAAACCAGGCACAGACCAAGCTGGGGCCAAAGCAATGTGCGTGTTGTAAGAAATAAGGACACTGGAAAATAGGGCCAGTGCCCAGAGTTAGCAGACAAAGTACACAAAACTCTTGTAGCCGCTCTAGATGATAAGAAATGACCGAGACTGGCAACTCTTACCCCAGCAGGCCACTGGTTAAAATAAAGCTAAAGGGTGATAAAGAGGTTGAATTTTTAATAAATAGTGGAAACCCATCTTTCACTCTTGAATCGAGCACTGATACCCAAAAGTGAGAACTATCTTCAAGCAATAGGAGCCACTGGCCAGCCAGAAAATGCATTCCTCCTGCAAGCACTTCAATGGAAAATCAAGAAGAAACTGGCAATCCATCAGTTTCTTTATTTAGCAAACTGCCCCAAATCTGTCCTCGGCAGGGATTTGCTTGAAAATTTGGACACAACAGTTCCGTTTAGGGAAAGAAAAATTAAGTTGAAGGTACCTGAAGACAAATTGGTTTTAGCAGTAGGACTGACAATTGACACAAGACCAAGAAACAAGAATAACTATTTAGAGCAAGTATTGAATCAGGTGTAGCCAAGAGTATGGGATACTGATAGCCCAGGAAAATCCAAACGAGCAGACCCTATTAAAATTGAGCTGCAGACAAGAGTTAGGCCATAGTCAGAAAGCAATACCCTGGAAGACGATAGGCTGGGAAAAGAACGGAGGCAACAAGGAATAAATTCCTGACATCAGGATTATTGGAAGAATGGGAGTCAAAATGTATTACTCCTAGATTAGCAATAAAGAGAGCTAACGGAACTTAGAGACTAGTGCCAGATTTCCAGGCAATTAATGGTTTCTACCTTACTGCCTTACTAGCTAAACTTGGAGATGATTTTATCTGGTGCGGGGAACGTCCGTGGCCCGGTGGTGTCGAGAGCGGTTCCCTCTTGGTGTGAGAGACCAGCTCCCCCAGCCCACCTTGCTCTCAGGCCCGGAGGTTGTAATGTGCGCTGGAGCGGCAGGCGAAGGAGGGCTCTTGACAGCATGTCTGATCCAACAGGGTTTCTTGAAGGCAGGTCAGAGGGTCCAGGTTGGGTGAGAGTGAGAAGAGGGACAGGACCAGGCAGCAGCACAACCACTGTAACACGAGACATAAGGCAAGACACCTGCAACCTGCTGGGGAAGCCCCAAGTCTGCTCAGTGAGCCACGTGTGCCCTCAGCATTGGGACATGCACCTTTCCCTCAGTGACCCTCACGTCCCAGGGTCAGCAAATCAAGAGGCACCAGCCATCCTGTAGGTGACTCAGAGCGAGTGCAGTGGGTCATGGTGGCCAGGGGCCAGAAGCAGGCAGAAAGCCATCAGGGCTGGGGAAAAGGCTCTGCTCTGCTTACAGCGTGGGCTGAGGGCCGGGAGAGCTGCATTTCCCCCTTGAGATGTGGGAGACGGGGCCTTTCACCCTCCTTATAGGGCTGCCCCTCGCTGCAGGCAGCCCAAGGAGTACGACGACAAAAGGCCGAGAGCAGCAAAGCAAAGAGCCAGCCCTGCACACAGGGAGGTGACCCAGGTGGCCCTGAAGGTGCCCGCTGCACTCTCATGTGGCCCTGCCCTGGGAATGACAGGAATGCCCTTTGTCCAAGAGGGCCTTTCTGTGGCCCCTCTGGGCTCCAAGCTGCTGCTCTTCTGGCTCAACGGGGCCTAAAGGCACAGAACTGGGCATCCCTCGGAGCAACAGGAGCAAGACTCGGCAAGCAGGCAGGGGAGCTCAATGCCTGAGGCTGAGGGGCGGGGGGCTCCAGTCTGGAGCACAGGCCGGGCACACGCCCAGCCCCGCAACTCCTGGCCTCAGAGGCCTGAAAGGCCAGGACCAGGGTTCCACGCCTGATTCCAGGGGGTCCCTCCACGGGCCACCGAGGAAGCGCCAGAGCAGCCAGCTTTCAGGATCAAGGCGGCTGCCAGGGGGCTGCTTATGGCCTCTGCCAGCCCATTGCTCAGGGCTTACCAGTGACTCAGGGTGTCCCCCAGCCCGGCCAAACTTCCCGGCAGCAGCGCCACAGCCCCACAGCAGCTCCAGAGAAGTCCCATCCAGAGGCACCTGGGAGCCCTCAGCAAAGCAGCCAGTAGCACACGGGCAGGAGGACGTGGATGGCCCTTCCTGCGTGGCACGGGGCTTGTGGCAATATCCAGGCACCAGTCGGGCAGGGATCCCCGCAGCTCCTGCCCCTGCCCAGCCGCTCTTGTCGGCAGCACAAAGGCTGCAGCAGAACCACCAGAGGCCAAGGGGCTTCTGGCCATTTTCCCTGCAACACTGCACGCCTGGGCAGCTGGATGAGCACAAGCACCCTTTTGCCCCTCTTCCCCTATGCCCTACAGACACTGTGCAGGAAAAGAAAGATCCTGGGACTCCATGTATTGTAAGATACCCTATATTTACATTGTCAACTAAAAGGAAAATACAAAGGCAAAAATCTAATTGAAGAAGAAGACAACCCCTGCTGGCTCAAGTGGCCCAGCAGACAGAGTCTTGCGCAGATCATCTCTCTGGGGAGCTGCAGCAGAACAGCAAGGCAGTGCCCCACAGACGAGGCCGTTTCTTCCATGCACTGCGGAATTGATCTCGCAGCTTATGCCATGTGGAGTACGGAGCTCTCTGTACAGCCCGGAGAACTAAACAAGATTCAATTGCAGCATTTCTGATTGCGGGACTGCTGTCATAGGCCATTTCTTCAAGGGCTGCAAGAGAGAGGAACAGAGCCAAGGTCAGATGCCGGATGTGCAGGGAGCCGAGGTGAACCCCCTGGCAGGGTCATCCCGGCCGGCTCTTGCCATGGCCCGGAGGGAGCAGGGACCAAGGGGATCAGCCTGAAGCTGCTGGCCACGAATGCCACACGTGGCCCTGAAATGTCTGTGTGCTCTGGCCACGGGAGCAGAGCCCTCCGCAGCCGGGGCAGGGCTTGCAGCTTCCCGTGCCAGCCCCCACGGTCAGCCCGCTGCCCTCACTCACCACTGCAGATCAGCTGAAGCTCTTGCTGCTGCCCCCTCAGGTGCCGGCCGGCCATCCCTGTGAACACAGAGCCTGTCACGGGCCCAGCAGCACAGCTCCCTGCCAGCGGCGTTGTCGGTGCTGTGGCCACACGGGCTGCTGGCCCGTCAGGTCTCAGCCCGGGCCTTTGCCGCATGCTGCCGCCCAAGGGCACGGTTGCCAGAGGGCGGCGGCAGCAGCAATGCCCGGGCCAGGCGGGGCTCCACGGCGCCGGGCCCGGGTGGCGCTGCCGGGGCAGCAGGCGGGGCCGGGGCCGAGCTGCGGTGGGCAGGGGAGGGAGCGCGGGCTCGTGGCTCACCCATGAAGCTGACGGCCGCCTCTCGCAGGGGCTCCTGTGGGCTTTGCAGGTAGCACAGGGCCCGGCGCAGGTGCTCGGCTGCTCGGCTCCTGTCCTCTGCCAGCTGGAGAGAGCAGCAGGAGGGAAGGGTTGGGGCGGGCTCAGGCCCCGGGCCGGGCGCTGCCTGCACTGAGCCCCGGCCCTCTCCTACGCGGGGAGCCCTGAGGCGTGGCCAGCAGCAGCCGGCGCCGGGCTCCCGAGGGGAGAGGCCAGAGGGCCGCCTGCTGCCCGGGGAGCCGCGGTGCCGCGCCGCCGCCCTGCCGGGCCGGGACTGCGTGGGCACCCGGCTCGGGCCCACGGGAGCCTGGAGAAGAGCCTGCGCGGCCTCTGGGAGCAGCAGCCGGCAGGGGCACAGCTGCCAGCCCCGCAGACTGAGCACCGCCCTCAGGGGCCTTCTCCAGGCTGAGGCTGGGGTTTCTCGGCTGCTCTTACCAGGCACTCGCCAAAGCTCTGATCCACCTGTAGCATTTGTTGGAGATCCCTCCTCTTCAGGAATCTGGCTGAAGAATGCAGCGTTTCCCGGGAGGCCTGGAGAGCAGCAGAGACGCACCGATGGCCCCACAGTGCAGGCCACAGGAGCCAGCCTATGCCACAGGCTGGAGGAGGCTGCAGCCCGCAAGGTGCCAGGGCAGGAGGCAGTGCGTTCCCCTGCCAGGGGGACAGCAGCTGGCCACAAGTGCTCACCTCAGCAACAATCTGATTCTCATCACGGCAGTGGAAGTAGAGTGGGAGCAGGCTCTGGCGCACGTGGGACTTCAGGGCCTTTCTTCCCTCTTCTGTTAATAAGTCGAGCATCTCTTGAAAGAAAGACATGGAGCTCAGCTGCACCTGGATATCATCCTGTATGAAAGGGAAGGGCAAAAGAGCTGAGCATCAGCTGCTTCAGGCCCCCCAGGGCACAGGCCTGCATCTGCACAGGGCACCAAGTGTGCGGGCAGCAGCCAGTGGCCGTGGCTGTGGGCACAGAGCCTTACGCGGTCAAAGAGTGGCAGGAGCGCCTCAGCCAGCTGCAGGGCGATGGGGGTGGGTATTGGGGCACCATTATCCAGGAGCAAATATCGGAGTAGAAGAATGGTCATCCTGATGATGTCGCTATCATTTTCCTCCAGGAGCTCCACAAGACTTTCAGTCAGGCTCCGCATTTTTTCGGCCTGCGTGGAAGCCAACTTTGTGAAAGGCCGCCCTGCTGCCGCAGGGCCCAGAGGCCAAAGGCCTGTCCCGAAGCACTCGGGCAGCTGATGCGGGAGGCAGGAGAGCTGGGAGCAGCTGCCCCAGCGCCCGAAGGCCAGGCAAGGCCAAGCGACTGCGTTGCCCAGCCCCACGCTGCCTTCAGGGCTTCAGCCACGGGCCCATTCTCACCATCAAGGGATTCTTGCCCAGCACTACGAGGCCTCTGAGTGCCAAGTAACGCCTGGCCATGTGCTCGCTCTGCAGGTTCTGTGCCATGATCTCCAGAAGACTGTCACTGCATTCCCTCAAGTCCAGGCAGTCGAGCACCTGAAAGGCACAGGGCAGTGACAGGGGAGCCGGCCGGCAGGAGGCCAGAAGCGCACAGGGCCGGGCCCAGGCAGCAGCACATGGCCCAGGCAGCAGCACAGGGCACGGGCACGGGTGTCTTTGTCCTGGCAGCTGTGGCTACGAGAGGGCAGAGAGCTGGGAGGCAGCTCAGCCAGGCAGCGCTGGCCTTGAGGCTCACCTCCACAAGGAATGCCAAGGCAGGGAAATCCCAGTATGGCATCTCTTGGCCGAGCAGGGCGAGCAGGTAGAATGCAACCGCGGAACAGAAGGGTATGGCTAGACGGCGAATTTCTCTGAAGAGGGGAGAAAGGAAAGAAGACCCCTGAGCCAGTGGGGCAAACCTCTCCCAGGAGTGGCTCACCTAGTTCTCATCTTCCCCCAGCACCCTTCCAGCCAGGGGACCTGGGCCATTTGGGAGTTGGTTGCTCATGGGCAGCCTCCTCTCCCAGCCTTTTCCAGTCTGCTTGGCCGTGCATCTCTCAGGGACAAGGCCCTCCTGCCCATTACCACGGGCACTTAGTGGGGCACCTGGGCACAGAGCAGAAATATCAGAGGCATTTGGGGGGGTCTCACCTGGCAAGCAGAGCCACGGCAAAGTGGTGAGTGTCAACAGAGAGCAGCGTGTCCCAGGCACACCTGCGTTCCATTGCCACCACCACATCCTCGCAGCGGAGCAGGCAGAGCAGGGACTTCAGGGTCCGCACTGCAAACCTGTGTGCAGAGCAAAGCCCAGGTCACACTGGCAGCACTGGCTCCTTGGCAGGCCACGTGGCAGGGACAGGAGGACTGTCACAGAGCACCTGTTGGGGCTAGTGGCAAGGCCATGCTCTTCCTGGCATGCCTTCCAGAAGGTAAGGACCTCCTCTGGCGTATCCAGAGTGCTGAAGAAGACTTGGAAGAGCAGATGCACAAATAGCTGGGGGAAATACAGCCTCAATATCCGTGGGAGACAGGGCACCTGGAGGATCTTCCACATCACCACAGTTGCCTGCAAAGGACAAAGCCGCCCAAGACAGCGCTCAGTGCCCAGGTGTCCGTGTGGCAGGGCCCGAGCGTGCCAGGGAGAGGCCAGGAGAGGCGCAGGGGGAGCACGGGGCCTGGTGGCCCTGAAGCTGCCCCTGGGCCAGGTTTCAGGCCAGCGCCTGAGGCAGGGAGATGCAGTGGGGGAAGGAGGATGGAGAGCTGCTAGGGAGGCAGCCTTGGGGCCAGCAAAGGCCACTTGCAGAAACTCACAGCCAGGGCAAAGACAGCCGTTTCGCCCCCATCGGAGGTGCAGGTGCTGTGCTCTGGCCAGCTCCCCAGCACATCCAGGAGTATCAGCTGTGCCAGCTCCGCAGTCCTGGCTGAGGCCAGCATGGTCTTCCACATGGCCATGGCAGCTCTGCGGGGTTCGAGCTGTGTCTCAGCGGGGTCTCAGACACAGCACCGGGGCCAGCTGAGCTGGCTGGCTGTGTCTGCCACTGCCCACTGCCCCCCTGCCGGCAGCACCCAGACAGCCCAGCCCCGTGGGGACAGAGCCCTGAGAGGCAGCAAGGGAGCGTGGCAGCAGGCTGAGGGGCTGCCATGCCAGGGCTGGGAAAGGGAGCAGCCAGAGGGCCCTGGAACTCTCTGTTGCTCAGACACCTGGGGCAGGCTGGACAGGGTGATGGGCTGGGGAGCCCCCATCAGGGGCAGGTGGGCCCCATACCTGTCACAGGACGGGGCCACACGCAGGAGCGTCAAGACGGCATCCTGTGGCTGTGCTTCGGCGAGATGCAGCAGGGTCTTGTCCAGCCTATGCTCAGCAGAATCATTGGCCGTGAGCCACTGGTGGATGTAGCTCACCATGGCAGGCACCTGGAGAAGGCACGGGGAGACTTGGAAAGCTGCCAGAGAGAGCAATGTTCCCAGCTTCTCCAGAGGGGTGCTTCCCTTGCCACCACGCTGCCATGTGGCCTGAAAGGCTCCCAGCAACCAGCATGCGTGGCTTTGGAGGCCAAGCAATTCCTGGGGGGATCAAAGCCTGGCCACAGGCTGCTTACTTGCTTGGGATGGTACAAATCTTGCTCTACAAGCATAGCCAGCAGGGCAGCACCGCTCTTGCTTTGGAAGATGGGCGAGTATGGTCTGAGGCCTGCGCCCATGGTCTCTTCCTCCTCAATTCTCTTGATGAAGTTGTAAACAAACTGTAGGAGAAGGGCAAGAAGCCAGGGATGTTGCATGGAGTGCTGCACACACGGTGCTGGGCTGAGCAGGGAGAGCAGGCCCAGCCCAGGTGGGGATGGCTGCAGGTACCTGCGCTGTTCTGCGGAAGCGGCCACGGCGGGACTGCTGGTCTTGTGTGCGCTCCGGGGCTGCATCTGGCAAAGAGCGAGCGCAGCCAGAGATGAGGGGCTGCGGGAGGGGCCGGACTACAGGGCCCAGCCCTGCGCTCCCCAGGCAGGGAGAGGCCCGGGATGTGCCAGGGGATGGAGCACGGCCACTGCGGGCTGTCTGCCCGGCCCCTCTTCCGTCCTGTGCGTGGGCAGGTCCCCAGGGGATAGCATGGCATGGCCCGGCCCGCCCGGCCCAGCCCGGCCCGGCAGGAATGGCGTGGAGCCAAGCTGGCCGCAGGCACCAGTCCTGTGGCCCAGCTCTGCCACTCACCCTCGTGTGGTGGCTGGAATGGCACCACCTCTTCAGTGTCCTGTGCCAGGGCAGCTCCAGGGCCTTCTTCCTCCTCCTCCACCCAGGCCAGCTTGGGCACATTTGGGGGTGGCTGCTCCATGTCTCAGACTGGATTTGTGGCTATTTGCAGGAGAGGGGCCTTGGACAATCTCCAAGTCACCAAGTCCTGCAGTCCTGCCTGGAAGGCACCGTCAAGAAAGAAGCCTCAGGAAGGCTACAGGACAGCAAGTCCTGCACTCGGTCTCAAGGGCCCCTGCCACAAGGACAGGAGACTCCTGTGAAGGATTGTACTCTGGCCTCGAGGGCACCTGCAGAAGCGAAGCCTCAGGGAGACCACAGGTAAGAAGGTCCTGTGGTCTGGCCTGGAGCTCAGCTGCAGGAACAACGCCTCAGTAAAGCTCCGGGTGGGACACGAACGAGCGCGCTGTGCGGGGGCTCCTCACGGCACCGCTCTGTCCTGTCCTGTCCCGTGTTGTGCTCCGAGCACTGTGGCGTACTCTTGTCATTGCCAGCTCCTATGCCACGGGGTGTCACAAAGGGCCCTTGGACACCCGGTTCCATTTGATGCCACGGTGACCGTGCTGCAGCGTGTCACCAAGGGCCCTTGCACACACTGCCGCCTGCCGCGGGGCTGCCCCCAGCCCAGCCAAACTGGCCCAGGTTGGAAGGAATGCCTGGCCCCAGGTGTCTAAGGCAGGCCGACAAGATCTTCAGCGAGGGCTCAGAGCGTCAGCAAAGGCTGCCCTGCTCTGCGGGCTCAGGGGCAGCAGAAGGAGCCCCCAGGGCTGCCGACGCAGCCGCGCTGGGAAGGGCACGGGGCCTTCCAGGGAAACTGGCACGGCCTCCTTGGGACACGTCCCGGCTGGTGGCCGTCCTAAACCTGCGGGTGTGACACGCACAAGGAACGTGTGGGCCCGGGCACGAATGCTGCTCTGAGCCCTGGGGCCCGGGGAGCGCTGACATCAGCAGGTGTGGCAGAGTCACCGGCCAAGCAGACCCGCCACCCCTCGAGCCCCTGGCAGCGCTGGTGCCCGTCTCCTGCCCCAGAGACCTGTGCCCCCGGGGGGCTTCTGTGCCAGAGGGAGCCAAAGCCCACGTGCATTGGGGGCTGTGCTCCTTCCTGCAGGGGCTGATGGCAGGAGCACCTGGAGCAACTGCTGGCACACTTGCTCTCTGTCAGATGATGTTGCTCCTTCCTGCAATGAATTTTTCTCCAGGAAGGCATTGGCAGTAGCAGCAGAGCACCATCCATTGCTGAGTGTCCCGGGGCAATTAGATTACAAAGTAACAGTCTGAAATTTCCTTGTGCTTTTCTCACTCTCTTTCCTGCATTCTGGGACAAATAGAATCTGCCCAGCTTCTGCTATTCTGGGCTTCAGTTGCTGCATATCTCGCTCCGGCATCTCGCGTCCAAACAAAACCGTGTCCCTGCTGAGGACAGCAATGAGTGGCCACAAAGTGGGAAGTTCCCCAGTGAACATCAAGGCAGACACGTGGAAGTGCAGAGGATAAGCATAACTGTGGGAGGAGAAGCTGTTCTGTGTCTCTGGTGATGGTGCCCACACCCTAAAGCAGCAGCCAAGAGAAGTGCGGGAAGCAGACGGGCGCGGTTTTGGGCAGGACAATAGAAAAAGATATGAAGCCTTTAGCCAGAATGCAAAGGAGGACTGCAAGGATGGAGTGTGGTCTGGAGGGGAAGCCCCAGATGCAGCTGGGGCCACTTTCTTCTGCCTGGAGGAGAGTAAAGGGCGCCATTGTGGTCTTCACCATCCTCCTGAGGGGAATCGCAGGGGCTGCTGCAGCTCTTGTCACTGTTGGCAGCAGTGACAGCACTGGAGAAAAGGGCAGGGAGCTGGGACAGGGCAAGTTTCATTTCCATATCAGGAAAAGGTTTTTCACCCAGAGCACGGTCAGGCACTGGGACAGTGCCAGTTCCCCATTGCCGCAGCCCGGCGGAGCCCGGGCTGGCTCTTGGGAAAACTGCGGCGCTGCGCCAGGAGTGGGGAAGGGCCAAGGCGTGGGTTCTGCCTGCGGCTGAACCTGATGTGTCGCTGCTCAGTGGTTCAGGATCTACTAACTGCAGCACGGAGCAGGCAAAAGAGAAGGAGGAGGCTCCTGGATAGGGAGGTTCCAGAGGCAAAGGTTTATTCCAAGGGAAGGATTCAGCAGCAAAGAGGCGCCAGCACTTCTGTGCGTGGGATTTTATAGGGGTACAACTCGGGCGGCGGATACAGAGGATTGATCAGTAAGGAATCTGCAGGGAAAGAGCCAGGGGATTCCATCAGTTGCTTGGGACTAATTAGGCCAGATGGGAGGAGAAGGTAGGTCACCTGGGCCAGTGGGGCTTGCAGTAACAGGGGAATTGCAAAGGGGTGGTGCAGTCAGGGATTGGTCCGAGGCAAAACTGAGAGGGAAGGTTCAGGAATAAAGAGCTGCATGATCTTGACAGGCAGGGAAGGAGCTGGAACAAAGAGTGGGCAATGGCATGAGGGACAGCTTTGACGGAGGGCAAAACCTAGGGGTAAACCAACGTGGGGGAAGCACGGGCTACGTGAAAACAAACCATCCTACGCTAACTGACAAATAAACACGAACCGGAACACCCCAGGGAAAATGGGCACAGCACCGAGCTCGTCTGACTTTGAGAAGTGTTTGAACAACATTGAGCAGTCACTCAATCTTTTAGACACTACATCAAAAGTCAAGGGTTGTGAACTCCAGGTTGACACGAGTATATACTGCCGGGTATGACTTTAGGCAGTTTTTGAAGAAATTCGTTTTATGTCTGATCAAACCCCAATTCCGTGTAGGTTGTGTGGAACGTGGAATCCTTTTATTTTCATTGCTTGTTAGGAGTGTAAAAAAGACTATTGGTGCTGGGTGACTGAGAGACAGCCCGTGTGTGTGAAGTGGAGTATACAGGGGATGAAGAGAAGGAAAAGAGAAGTACTAGTAGATCCTGCAAAGTTTGGAAATGTTGATAGCATGAAGAATGAACAAGACGAGAAGTAAAGATGGTATTAAAAAGAGTCCACTAGAAGGTAATTTAGCAGTGGAGAAAGATTTGGGAGGAATCCCAGAGGGCAGTTTTTCCAAGAAAGGTAATCGGATGAAATAGCCTACCCAATGGTAGCCTTGGTGTCAATTAGGAAGTGGTGAAAAGTGTCCCCCGCTGAAACTTTATGATACGTTGTTACAGTTGATGTTATTTTGAAGAAAAGAAGAAAAATGAGATCCAGCCATATATGCAGACATGTTTTTTACCCTGAAGAATAAACCTGAGGGGAAGAAAGAATTGTGGCTTTTTTATTTGGCCTCATAGGACCTTTAGTCCTAACTTTGGAAAGAGAAAACAGGCAGAAAATAAAGAGCTGTCGTTCCGTATCCAGCATAGGGCAGAGATGCTTGAAATTGGCTCCAATGCACCAGGAAGATTGTGTCCTAGGTGTCCAAGACTTACAGGCGAGTTACCCCAGGCCAGCTCGGGTACACTCCCCCTCAGCCAAGCACGCCGCGCCCTGAATGAAACCCAGATGGCAGTGAGGATGAGGTGAGGGGACACTTTCAGAGACCCCCAGTGACAACCAACACAAGGAATAAAAGCAAGAAAGCTTTGCCTTTAGTCCCCCGCTTAAGGCAAGTCTTGAGTCCCCCAGGAGAAGCCATGTGGGTGAACATCTGCTTTTCTCCTAGTGAGCTGAACCGTTGGTGGGAAAAAGTTAAAATGTAGAGAGAAAACCCAGGCAAAGTGGCAAAAAGATTGGAGTGCATAGTCAAGAATCAAGTCCCAGAGGGAGGTGCTACTGATTTCATGTTGACAGAGCTAACAAAACCAGCAAAGAGTTGGTGATCAAGGTAGCCAGAGCACGTGCGCAGGGACAAATTGCTAGTGGAGCCTTACAAGGTACAGTGGACCAGCTGTTTCCTATTGTAAGCCCTTTGTGGGACCCGAACGATGCAGGCAGCTGTGCAATGTTAACCAGATGCCAGGAACTAGTCAAATTTGAATTACAAAATGCTAGTCCAAAAGCAATCAATTGGTCAACAATAGATAATGTTCCACAGGGCCAGCACGAGTCACCCACTGACTTTGTGGACAGGTTGTGAGCAGCTGCACATAAAGCGCAGCTCTGCATCCCTGGTCGGATATGGGAAAGCAGCAGTCCGTATCCCTGATGTTAGGGCAATCTAGCCCAGGTGTCGGGCAGAAACTTCAGAGGCTGAAAGAGCCTGTAAAGAGAGACTTAAAAGAAATTAATGAGAAAAGCATTGAAAGCGTATGATGATAAAGACAGAGAAAAAGAAAATGAACTCCGTGCAGCCATGGTGGCAGCTCTGGATCAGCACCGGGGAGAGGACGCGCATGAAGCAGAGGCAGGGGCAAAAGCAGCAGAGGCAGAGGAGTTTCAAACCAGGCACAGACCAAGCTGGGGCCAAAGCAATGTGCGTGTTGTAAGAAATAAGGACACTGGAAAATAGGGCCAGTGCCCAGAGTTAGCAGACAAAGTACACAAAACTCTTGTAGCCGCTCTAGATGATAAGAAATGACCGAGACTGGCAACTCTTACCCCAGCAGGCCACTGGTTAAAATAAAGCTAAAGGGTGATAAAGAGGTTGAATTTTTAATAAATAGTGGAAACCCATCTTTCACTCTTGAATCGAGCACTGATACCCAAAAGTGAGAACTATCTTCAAGCAATAGGAGCCACTGGCCAGCCAGAAAATGCATTCCTCCTGCAAGCACTTCAATGGAAAATCAAGAAGAAACTGGCAATCCATCAGTTTCTTTATTTAGCAAACTGCCCCAAATCTGTCCTCGGCAGGGATTTGCTTGAAAATTTGGACACAACAGTTCCGTTTAGGGAAAGAAAAATTAAGTTGAAGGTACCTGAAGACAAATTGGTTTTAGCAGTAGGACTGACAATTGACACAAGACCAAGAAACAAGAATAACTATTTAGAGCAAGTATTGAATCAGGTGTAGCCAAGAGTATGGGATACTGATAGCCCAGGAAAATCCAAACGAGCAGACCCTATTAAAATTGAGCTGCAGACAAGAGTTAGGCCATAGTCAGAAAGCAATACCCTGGAAGACGATAGGCTGGGAAAAGAATGGAGGCAACAAGGAATAAATTCCTGACATCAGGATTATTGGAAGAATGGGAGTCAAAATGTATTACTCCTAGATTAGCAATAAAGAAAGCTAACGGAACTTAGAGACTAGTGCCAGATTTCCAGGCAATTAATGGTTTCTACCTTACTGCCTTACTAGCTAAACTTGGAGATGATTTTATCTGGTGCGGGGAACGTCCATGGCCCGGTGGTGTCGAGAGCGGTTCCCTCTTGGTGTGAGAGACCAGCTCCCCCAGCCCACCTTGCTCTCAGGCCCGGAGGTTGTAATGTGCGCTGGAGCGGCAGGCGAAGGAGGGCTCTTGACAGCATGTCTGATCCAACAGGGTTTCTTGAAGGCAGGTCAGAGGGTCCAGGTTGGGTGAGAGTGAGAAGAGGGACAGGACCAGGCAGCAGCACAACCACTGTAACACGAGACATAAGGCAAGACACCTGCAACCTGCTGGGGAAGCCCCAAGTCTGCTCAGTGAGCCACGTGTGCCCTCAGCATTGGGACACGCACCTTTCCCTCAGTGACCCTCACGTCCCAGGGTCAGCAAATCAAGAGGCACCAGCCATCCTGTAGGTGACTCAGAGCGAGTGCAGTGGGTCATGGTGGCCAGGGGCCAGAAGCAGGCAGAAAGCCATCAGGGCTGGGGAAAAGGCTCTGCTCTGCTTACAGCGTGGGCTGAGGGCCGGGAGAGCTGCATTTCCCCCTTGAGATGTGGGAGACGGGGCCTTTCACCCTCCTTATAGGGCTGCCCCTCGCTGCAGGCAGCCCAAGGAGTACGACGACAAAAGGCCGAGAGCAGCAAAGCAAAGAGCCAGCCCTGCACACAGGGAGGTGGCCCAGGTGGCCCTGAAGGTGCCCGCTGCACTCTCATGTGGCCCTGCCCTGGGAATGACAGGAATGCCCTTTGTCCAAGAGGGCCTTTCTGTGGCCCCGCTGGGCTCCAAGCTGCTGCTCTTCTGGCTCAACGGGGCCTAAAGGCACAGAACTGGGCATCCCTCGGAGCAACAGGAGCAAGACTCGGCAAGCAGGCAGGGGAGCTCAATGCCTGAGGCTGAGGGGCGGGGGGCTCCAGTCTGGAGCACAGGCCGGGCACACGCCCAGCCCCGCAACTCCTGGCCTCAGAGGCCTGAAAGGCCAGGACCAGGGTTCCACGCCTGATTCCAGGGGGTCCCTCCACGGGCCACCGAGGAAGCGCCAGAGCAGCCAGCTTTCAGGATCAAGGCGGCTGCCAGGGGGCTGCTTATGGCCTCTGCCAGCCCATTGCTCAGGGCTTACCAGTGACTCAGGGTGTCCCCCAGCCTGGCCAAACTTCCCGGCAGCAGCGCCACAGCCCCACAGCAGCTCCAGAGAAGTCCCATCCAGAGGCACCTGGGAGCCCTCAGCAAAGCAGCCAGTAGCAGACGGGCAGGAGGACGTGGATGGCCCTTCCTGCGTGGCACGGGGCTTGTGGCAATATCCAGGCACCAGTCGGGCAGGGATCCCCGCAGCTCCTGCCCCTGCCCAGCCGCTCTTGTCGGCAGCACAAAGGCTGCAGCAGAACCACCAGAGGCCAAGGGGCTTCTGGCCATTTTCCCTGCAACACTGCACGCCTGGGCAGCTGGATGAGCACAAGCACCCTTTTGCCCCTCTTCCCCTATGCCCTACAGACACTGTGCAGGAAAAGAAAGATCCTGGGACTCCATGTATTGTAAGATACCCTATATTTACATTGTCAACTGAAAGGAAAATACAAAGGCAAAAATCTAATAGAAGAAGAAGACAACCCCTGCTGGCTCAAGTGGCCCAGCAGACAGAGTCTTGCGCAGATCATCTCTCTGGGGAGCTGCAGCAGAACAGCAAGGCAGTGCCCCACAGACGAGGCCGTTTCTTCCATGCACTGCGGAATTGATCTCGCAGCTTATGCCATGTGGAGTACGGAGCTCTCTGTACAGCCCGGAGAACTAAACAAGATTCAATTGCAGCATTTCTGATTGCGGGACTGCTGTCATAGGCCATTTCTTCAAGGGCTGCAAGAGAGAGGAACAGAGCCAAGGTCAGATGCCGGATGTGCAGGGAGCCGAGGTGAACCCCCTGGCAGGGTCATCCCGGCCGGCTCTTGCCATGGCCCGGAGGGAGCAGGGACCAAGGGGATCAGCCTGAAGCTGCTGGCCACGAATGCCACACGTGGCCCTGAAATGTCTGTGTGCTCTGGCCACGGGAGCAGAGCCCTCCGCAGCCGGGGCAGGGCTTGCAGCTTCCCGTGCCAGCCCCCACGGTCAGCCCGCTGCCCTCACTCACCACTGCAGATCAGCTGAAGCTCTTGCTGCTGCCCCCTCAGGTGCCGGCCGGCCATCCCTGTGAACACAGAGCCTGTCACGGGCCCAGCAGCACAGCTCCCTGCCAGCGGCGTTGTCGGTGCTGTGGCCACACGGGCTGCTGGCCCGTCAGGTCTCAGCCCGGGCCTTTGCCGCATGCTGCCGCCCAAGGGCACGGTTGCCAGAGGGCGGCGGCAGCAGCAATGCCCGGGCCAGGCGGGGCTCCACGGCGCCGGGCCCGGGTGGCGCTGCCGGGGCAGCAGGCGGGGCCGGGGCCGAGCTGCGGTGGGCAGGGGAGGGAGCGCGGGCTCGTGGCTCACCCATGAAGCTGACGGCCGCCTCTCGCAGGGGCTCCTGTGGGCTTTGCAGGTAGCACAGGGCCCGGCGCAGGTGCTCGGCTGCTCGGCTCCTGTCCTCTGCCAGCTGGAGAGAGCAGCAGGAGGGAAGGGTTGGGGCGGGCTCAGGCCCCGGGCCGGGCGCTGCCTGCACTGAGCCCCGGCCCTCTCCTACCCGGGGAGCCCTGAGGCGTGGCCAGCAGCAGCCGGCGCCGGGCTCCCGAGGGGAGAGGCCAGAGGGCCGCCTGCTGCCCGGGGAGCCGCGGTGCCGCGCCGCCGCCCTGCCGGGCCGGGACTGCGTGGGCACCCGGCTCGGGCCCACGGGAGCCTGGAGAAGAGCCTGCGCGGCCTCTGGGAGCAGCAGCCGGCAGGGGCACAGCTGCCAGCCCCGCAGACTGAGCACCGCCCTCAGGGGCCTTCTCCAGGCTGAGGCTGGGGTTTCTCGGCTGCTCTTACCAGGCACTCGCCAAAGCTCTGATCCACCTGTAGCATTTGTTGGAGATCCCTCCTCTTCAGGAATCTGGCTGAAGAATGCAGCGTTTCCCGGGAGGCCTGGAGAGCAGCAGAGACGCACCGATGGCCCCACAGTGCAGGCCACAGGAGCCAGCCTATGCCACAGGCTGGAGGAGGCTGCAGCCCGCAAGGTGCCAGGGCAGGAGGCAGTGCGTTCCCCTGCCAGGGGGACAGCAGCTGGCCACAAGTGCTCACCTCAGCAACAATCTGATTCTCATCACGGCAGTGGAAGTAGAGTGGGAGCAGGCTCTGGCGCACGTGGGACTTCAGGGCCTTTCTTCCCTCTTCTGTTAATAAGTCGAGCATCTCTTGAAAGAAAGACATGGAGCTCAGCTGCACCTGGATATCATCCTGTATGAAAGGGAAGGGCAAAAGAGCTGAGCATCAGCTGCTTCAGGCCCCCCAGGGCACAGGCCTGCATCTGCACAGGGCACCAAGTGTGCGGGCAGCAGCCAGTGGCCGTGGCTGTGGGCACAGAGCCTTACGCGGTCAAAGAGTGGCAGGAGCGCCTCAGCCAGCTGCAGGGCGATGGGGGTGGGTATTGGGGCACCATTATCCAGGAGCAAATATCGGAGTAGAAGAATGGTCATCCTGATGATGTCGCTATCATTTTCCTCCAGGAGCTCCACAAGACTTTCAGTCAGGCTCCGCATTTTTTCGGCCTGCGTGGAAGCCAACTTTGTGAAAGGCCGCCCTGCTGCCGCAGGGCCCAGAGGCCAAAGGCCTGTCCCGAAGCACTCGGGCAGCTGATGCGGGAGGCAGGAGAGCTGGGAGCAGCTGCCCCAGCGCCCGAAGGCCAGGCAAGGCCAAGCGACTGCGTTGCCCAGCCCCACGCTGCCTTCAGGGCTTCAGCCACGGGCCCATTCTCACCATCAAGGGATTCTTGCCCAGCACTACGAGGCCTCTGAGTGCCAAGTAACGCCTGGCCATGTGCTCGCTCTGCAGGTTCTGTGCCATGATCTCCAGAAGACTGTCACTGCATTCCCTCAAGTCCAGGCAGTCGAGCACCTGAAAGGCACAGGGCAGTGACAGGGGAGCCGGCCGGCAGGAGGCCAGAAGCGCACAGGGCCGGGCCCAGGCAGCAGCACATGGCCCAGGCAGCAGCACAGGGCACGGGCACGGGTGTCTTTGTCCTGGCAGCTGTGGCTACGAGAGGGCAGAGAGCTGGGAGGCAGCTCAGCCAGGCAGCGCTGGCCTTGAGGCTCACCTCCACAAGGAATGCCAAGGCAGGGAAATCCCAGTATGGCATCTCTTGGCCGAGCAGGGCGAGCAGGTAGAATGCAACCGCGGAACAGAAGGGTATGGCTAGACGGCGAATTTCTCTGAAGAGGGGAGAAAGGAAAGAAGACCCCTGAGCCAGTGGGGCAAACCTCTCCCAGGAGTGGCTCACCTAGTTCTCATCTTCCCCCAGCACCCTTCCAGCCAGGGGACCTGGGCCATTTGGGAGTTGGTTGCTCATGGGCAGCCTCCTCTCCCAGCCTTTTCCAGTCTGCTTGGCCGTGCATCTCTCAGGGACAAGGCCCTCCTGCCCATTACCACGGGCACTTAGTGGGGCACCTGGGCACAGAGCAGAAATATCAGAGGCATTTGGGGGGGTCTCACCTGGCAAGCAGAGCCACGGCAAAGTGGTGAGTGTCAACAGAGAGCAGCGTGTCCCAGGCACACCTGCGTTCCATTGCCACCACCACATCCTCGCAGCGGAGCAGGCAGAGCAGGGACTTCAGGGTCCGCACTGCAAACCTGTGTGCAGAGCAAAGCCCAGGTCACACTGGCAGCACTGGCTCCTTGGCAGGCCACGTGGCAGGGACAGGAGGACTGTCACAGAGCACCTGTTGGGGCTAGTGGCAAGGCCATGCTCTTCCTGGCATGCCTTCCAGAAGGTAAGGACCTCCTCTGGCGTATCCAGAGTGCTGAAGAAGACTTGGAAGAGCAGATGCACAAATAGCTGGGGGAAATACAGCCTCAATATCCGTGGGAGACAGGGCACCTGGAGGATCTTCCACATCACCACAGTTGCCTGCAAAGGACAAAGCCGCCCAAGACAGCGCTCAGTGCCCAGGTGTCCGTGTGGCAGGGCCCGAGCGTGCCAGGGAGAGGCCAGGAGAGGCGCAGGGGGAGCACGGGGCCTGGTGGCCCTGAAGCTGCCCCTGGGCCAGGTTTCAGGCCAGCGCCTGAGGCAGGGAGATGCAGTGGGGGAAGGAGGATGGAGAGCTGCTAGGGAGGCAGCCTTGGGGCCAGCAAAGGCCACTTGCAGAAACTCACAGCCAGGGCAAAGACAGCCGTTTCGCCCCCATCGGAGGTGCAGGTGCTGTGCTCTGGCCAGCTCCCCAGCACATCCAGGAGTATCAGCTGTGCCAGCTCCGCAGTCCTGGCTGAGGCCAGCATGGTCTTCCACATGGCCATGGCAGCTCTGCGGGGTTCGAGCTGTGTCTCAGCGGGGTCTCAGACACAGCACCGGGGCCAGCTGAGCTGGCTGGCTGTGTCTGCCACTGCCCACTGCCCCCCTGCCGGCAGCACCCAGACAGCCCAGCCCCGTGGGGACAGAGCCCTGAGAGGCAGCAAGGGAGCGTGGCAGCAGGCTGAGGGGCTGCCATGCCAGGGCTGGGAAAGGGAGCAGCCAGAGGGCCCTGGAACTCTCTGTTGCTCAGACACCTGGGGCAGGCTGGACAGGGTGATGGGCTGGGGAGCCCCCATCAGGGGCAGGTGGGCCCCATACCTGTCACAGGACGGGGCCACACGCAGGAGCGTCAAGACGGCATCCTGTGGCTGTGCTTCGGCGAGATGCAGCAGGGTCTTGTCCAGCCTATGCTCAGCAGAATCATTGGCCGTGAGCCACTGGTGGATGTAGCTCACCATGGCAGGCACCTGGAGAAGGCACGGGGAGACTTGGAAAGCTGCCAGAGAGAGCAATGTTCCCAGCTTCTCCAGAGGGGTGCTTCCCTTGCCACCACGCTGCCATGTGGCCTGAAAGGCTCCCAGCAACCAGCATGCGTGGCTTTGGAGGCCAAGCAATTCCTGGGGGGATCAAAGCCTGGCCACAGGCTGCTTACTTGCTTGGGATGGTACAAATCTTGCTCTACAAGCATAGCCAGCAGGGCAGCACCGCTCTTGCTTTGGAAGATGGGCGAGTATGGTCTGAGGCCTGCGCCCATGGTCTCTTCCTCCTCAATTCTCTTGATGAAGTTGTAAACAAACTGTAGGAGAAGGGCAAGAAGCCAGGGATGTTGCATGGAGTGCTGCACACACGGTGCTGGGCTGAGCAGGGAGAGCAGGCCCAGCCCAGGTGGGGATGGCTGCAGGTACCTGCGCTGTTCTGCGGAAGCGGCCACGGCGGGACTGCTGGTCTTGTGTGCGCTCCGGGGCTGCATCTGGCAAAGAGCGAGCGCAGCCAGAGATGAGGGGCTGCGGGAGGGGCCGGACTACAGGGCCCAGCCCTGCGCTCCCCAGGCAGGGAGAGGCCCGGGATGTGCCAGGGGATGGAGCACGGCCACTGCGGGCTGTCTGCCCGGCCCCTCTTCCGTCCTGTGCGTGGGCAGGTCCCCAGGGGATAGCATGGCATGGCCTGGCCCGCCCGGCCCAGCCCGGCCCGGCAGGAATGGCGTGGAGCCAAGCTGGCCGCAGGCACCAGTCCTGTGGCCCAGCTCTGCCACTCACCCTCGTGTGGTGGCTGGAATGGCACCACCTCTTCAGTGTCCTGTGCCAGGGCAGCTCCAGGGCCTTCTTCCTCCTCCTCCACCCAGGCCAGCTTGGGCACATTTGGGGGTGGCTGCTCCATGTCTCAGACTGGATTTGTGGCTATTTGCAGGAGAGGGGCCTTGGACAATCTCCAAGTCACCAAGTCCTGCAGTCCTGCCTGGAAGGCACCGTCAAGAAAGAAGCCTCAGGAAGGCTACAGGACAGCAAGTCCTGCACTCGGTCTCAAGGGCCCCTGCCACAAGGACAGGAGACTCCTGTGAAGGATTGTACTCTGGCCTCGAGGGCACCTGCAGAAGCGAAGCCTCAGGGAGACCACAGGTAAGAAGGTCCTGTGGTCTGGCCTGGAGCTCAGCTGCAGGAACAACGCCTCAGTAAAGCTCCGGGTGGGACACGAACGAGCGCGCTGTGCGGGGGCTCCTCACGGCACCGCTCTGTCCTGTCCTGTCCCGTGTTGTGCTCCGAGCACTGTGGCGTACTCTTGTCATTGCCAGCTCCTATGCCACGGGGTGTCACAAAGGGCCCTTGGACACCCGGTTCCATTTGATGCCACGGTGACCGTGCTGCAGCGTGTCACCAAGGGCCCTTGCACACACTGCCGCCTGCCGCGGGGCTGCCCCCAGCCCAGCCAAACTGGCCCAGGTTGGAAGGAATGCCTGGCCCCAGGTGTCTAAGGCAGGCCGACAAGATCTTCAGCGAGGGCTCAGAGCGTCAGCAAAGGCTGCCCTGCTCTGCGGGCTCAGGGGCAGCAGAAGGAGCCCCCAGGGCTGCCGACGCAGCCGCGCTGGGAAGGGCACGGGGCCTTCCAGGGAAACTGGCACGGCCTCCTTGGGACACGTCCCGGCTGGTGGCCGTCCTAAACCTGCGGGTGTGACACGCACAAGGAACGTGTGGGCCCGGGCACGAATGCTGCTCTGAGCCCTGGGGCCCGGGGAGCGCTGACATCAGCAGGTGTGGCAGAGTCACCGGCCAAGCAGACCCGCCACCCCTCGAGCCCCTGGCAGCGCTGGTGCCCGTCTCCTGCCCCAGAGACCTGTGCCCCCGGGGGGCTTCTGTGCCAGAGGGAGCCAAAGCCCACGTGCATTGGGGGCTGTGCTCCTTCCTGCAGGGGCTGATGGCAGGAGCACCTGGAGCAACTGCTGGCACACTTGCTCTCTGTCAGATGATGTTGCTCCTTCCTGCAATGAATTTTTCTCCAGGAAGGCATTGGCAGTAGCAGCAGAGCACCATCCATTGCTGAGTGTCCCGGGGCAATTAGATTACAAAGTAACAGTCTGAAATTTCCTTGTGCTTTTCTCACTCTCTTTCCTGCATTCTGGGACAAATAGAATCTGCCCAGCTTCTGCTATTCTGGGCTTCAGTTGCTGCATATCTCGCTCCGGCATCTCGCGTCCAAACAAAACCGTGTCCCTGCTGAGGACAGCAATGAGTGGCCACAAAGTGGGAAGTTCCCCAGTGAACATCAAGGCAGACACGTGGAAGTGCAGAGGATAAGCATAACTGTGGGAGGAGAAGCTGTTCTGTGTCTCTGGTGATGGTGCCCACACCCTAAAGCAGCAGCCAAGAGAAGTGCGGGAAGCAGACGGGCGCGGTTTTGGGCAGGACAATAGAAAAAGATATGAAGCCTTTAGCCAGAATGCAAAGGAGGACTGCAAGGATGGAGTGTGGTCTGGAGGGGAAGCCCCAGATGCAGCTGGGGCCACTTTCTTCTGCCTGGAGGAGAGTAAAGGGCGCCATTGTGGTCTTCACCATCCTCCTGAGGGGAATCGCAGGGGCTGCTGCAGCTCTTGTCACTGTTGGCAGCAGTGACAGCACTGCAGAAAAGGGCAGGGAGCTGGGACAGGGCAAGTTTCATTTCCATATCAGGAAAAGGTTTTTCACCCAGAGCACGGTCAGGCACTGGGACAGTGCCAGTTCCCCATTGCCGCAGCCCGGCGGAGCCCGGGCTGGCTCTTGGGAAAACTGCGGCGCTGCGCCAGGAGTGGGGAAGGGCCAAGGCGTGGGTTCTGCCTGCGGCTGAACCTGATGTGTCGCTGCTCAGTGGTTCAGGATCTACTAACTGCAGCACGGAGCAGGCAAAAGAGAAGGAGGAGGCTCCTGGATAGGGAGGTTCCAGAGGCAAAGGTTTATTCCAAGGGAAGGATTCAGCAGCAAAGAGGCGCCAGCACTTCTGTGCGTGGGATTTTATAGGGGTACAACTCGGGCGGCGGATACAGAGGATTGATCAGTAAGGAATCTGCAGGGAAAGAGCCAGGGGATTCCATCAGTTGCTTGGGACTAATTAGGCCAGATGGGAGGAGAAGGTAGGTCACCTGGGCCAGTGGGGCTTGCAGTAACAGGGGAATTGCAAAGGGGTGGTGCAGTCAGGGATTGGTCCGAGGCAAAACTGAGAGGGAAGGTTCAGGAATAAAGAGCTGCATGATCTTGACAGGCAGGGAAGGAGCTGGAACAAAGAGTGGGCAATGGCATGAGGGACAGCTTTGACGGAGGGCAAAACCTAGGGGTAAACCAACGTGGGGGAAGCACGGGCTACGTGAAAACAAACCATCCTACGCTAACTGACAAATAAACACGAACCGGAACACCCCAGGGAAAATGGGCACAGCACCGAGCTCGTCTGACTTTGAGAAGTGTTTGAACAACATTGAGCAGTCACTCAATCTTTTAGACACTACATCAAAAGTCAAGGGTTGTGAACTCCAGGTTGACACGAGTATATACTGCCGGGTATGACTTTAGGCAGTTTTTGAAGAAATTCGTTTTATGTCTGATCAAACCCCAATTCCGTGTAGGTTGTGTGGAACGTGGAATCCTTTTATTTTCATTGCTTGTTAGGAGTGTAAAAAAGACTATTGGTGCTGGGTGACTGAGAGACAGCCCGTGTGTGTGAAGTGGAGTATACAGGGGATGAAGAGAAGGAAAAGAGAAGTACTAGTAGATCCTGCAAAGTTTGGAAATGTTGATAGCATGAAGAATGAACAAGACGAGAAGTAAAGATGGTATTAAAAAGAGTCCACTAGAAGGTAATTTAGCAGTGGAGAAAGATTTGGGAGGAATCCCAGAGGGCAGTTTTTCCAAGAAAGGTAATCGGATGAAATAGCCTACCCAATGGTAGCCTTGGTGTCAATTAGGAAGTGGTGAAAAGTGTCCCCCGCTGAAACTTTATGATACGTTGTTACAGTTGATGTTATTTTGAAGAAAAGAAGAAAAATGAGATCCAGCCATATATGCAGACATGTTTTTTACCCTGAAGAATAAACCTGAGGGGAAGAAAGAATTGTGGCTTTTTTATTTGGCCTCATAGGACCTTTAGTCCTAACTTTGGAAAGAGAAAACAGGCAGAAAATAAAGAGCTGTCGTTCCGTATCCAGCATAGGGCAGAGATGCTTGAAATTGGCTCCAATGCACCAGGAAGATTGTGTCCTAGGTGTCCAAGACTTACAGGCGAGTTACCCCAGGCCAGCTCGGGTACACTCCCCCTCAGCCAAGCACGCCGCGCCCTGAATGAAACCCAGATGGCAGTGAGGATGAGGTGAGGGGACACTTTCAGAGACCCCCAGTGACAACCAACAGAAGGAATAAAAGCAAGAAAGCTTTGCCTTTAGTCCCCCGCTTAAGGCAAGTCTTGAGTCCCCCAGGAGAAGCCATGTGGGTGAACATCTGCTTTTCTCCTAGTGAGCTGAACCGTTGGTGGGAAAAAGTTAAAATGTAGAGAGAAAACCCAGGCAAAGTGGCAAAAAGATTGGAGTGCATAGTCAAGAATCAAGTCCCAGAGGGAGGTGCTACTGATTTCATGTTGACAGAGCTAACAAAACCAGCAAAGAGTTGGTGATCAAGGTAGCCAGAGCACGTGCGCAGGGACAAATTGCTAGTGGAGCCTTACAAGGTACAGTGGACCAGCTGTTTCCTATTGTAAGCCCTTTGTGGGACCCGAACAATGCAGGCAGCTGTGCAATGTTAACCAGATGCCAGGAACTAGTCAAATTTGAATTACAAAATGCTAGTCCAAAAGCAATCAATTGGTCAACAATAGATAATGTTCCACAGGGCCAGCACGAGTCACCCACTGACTTTGTGGACAGGTTGTGAGCAGCTGCACATAAAGCGCAGCTCTGCATCCCTGGTCGGATATGGGAAAGCAGCAGTCCGTATCCCTGATGTTAGGGCAATCTAGCCCAGGTGTCGGGCAGAAACTTCAGAGGCTGAAAGAGCCTGTAAAGAGAGACTTAAAAGAAATTAATGAGAAAAGCATTGAAAGCGTATGATGATAAAGACAGAGAAAAAGAAAATGAACTCCGTGCAGCCATGGTGGCAGCTCTGGATCAGCACCGGGGAGAGGACGCGCATGAAGCAGAGGCAGGGGCAAAAGCAGCAGAGGCAGAGGAGTTTCAAACCAGGCACAGACCAAGCTGGGGCCAAAGCAATGTGCGTGTTGTAAGAAATAAGGACACTGGAAAATAGGGCCAGTGCCCAGAGTTAGCAGACAAAGTACACAAAACTCTTGTAGCCGCTCTAGATGATAAGAAATGACCGAGACTGGCAACTCTTACCCCAGCAGGCCACTGGTTAAAATAAAGCTAAAGGGTGATAAAGAGGTTGAATTTTTAATAAATAGTGGAAACCCATCTTTCACTCTTGAATCGAGCACTGATACCCAAAAGTGAGAACTATCTTCAAGCAATAGGAGCCACTGGCCAGCCAGAAAATGCATTCCTCCTGCAAGCACTTCAATGGAAAATCAAGAAGAAACTGGCAATCCATCAGTTTCTTTATTTAGCAAACTGCCCCAAATCTGTCCTCGGCAGGGATTTGCTTGAAAATTTGGACACAACAGTTCCGTTTAGGGAAAGAAAAATTAAGTTGAAGGTACCTGAAGACAAATTGGTTTTAGCAGTAGGACTGACAATTGACACAAGACCAAGAAACAAGAATAACTATTTAGAGCAAGTATTGAATCAGGTGTAGCCAAGAGTATGGGATACTGATAGCCCAGGAAAATCCAAACGAGCAGACCCTATTAAAATTGAGCTGCAGACAAGAGTTAGGCCATAGTCAGAAAGCAATACCCTGGAAGACGATAGGCTGGGAAAAGAATGGAGGCAACAAGGAATAAATTCCTGACATCAGGATTATTGGAAGAATGGGAGTCAAAATGTATTACTCCTAGATTAGCAATAAAGAAAGCTAACGGAACTTAGAGACTAGTGCCAGATTTCCAGGCAATTAATGGTTTCTACCTTACTGCCTTACTAGCTAAACTTGGAGATGATTTTATCTGGTGCGGGGAACGTCCATGGCCCGGTGGTGTCGAGAGCGGTTCCCTCTTGGTGTGAGAGACCAGCTCCCCCAGCCCACCTTGCTCTCAGGCCCGGAGGTTGTAATGTGCGCTGGAGCGGCAGGCGAAGGAGGGCTCTTGACAGCATGTCTGATCCAACAGGGTTTCTTGAAGGCAGGTCAGAGGGTCCAGGTTGGGTGAGAGTGAGAAGAGGGACAGGACCAGGCAGCAGCACAACCACTGTAACACGAGACATAAGGCAAGACACCTGCAACCTGCTGGGGAAGCCCCAAGTCTGCTCAGTGAGCCACGTGTGCCCTCAGCATTGGGACACGCACCTTTCCCTCAGTGACCCTCACGTCCCAGGGTCAGCAAATCAAGAGGCACCAGCCATCCTGTAGGTGACTCAGAGCGAGTGCAGTGGGTCATGGTGGCCAGGGGCCAGAAGCAGGCAGAAAGCCATCAGGGCTGGGGAAAAGGCTCTGCTCTGCTTACAGCGTGGGCTGAGGGCCGGGAGAGCTGCATTTCCCCCTTGAGATGTGGGAGACGGGGCCTTTCACCCTCCTTATAGGGCTGCCCCTCGCTGCAGGCAGCCCAAGGAGTACGACGACAAAAGGCCGAGAGCAGCAAAGCAAAGAGCCAGCCCTGCACACAGGGAGGTGGCCCAGGTGGCCCTGAAGGTGCCCGCTGCACTCTCATGTGGCCCTGCCCTGGGAATGACAGGAATGCCCTTTGTCCAAGAGGGCCTTTCTGTGGCCCCGCTGGGCTCCAAGCTGCTGCTCTTCTGGCTCAACGGGGCCTAAAGGCACAGAACTGGGCATCCCTCGGAGCAACAGGAGCAAGACTCGGCAAGCAGGCAGGGGAGCTCAATGCCTGAGGCTGAGGGGCGGGGGGCTCCAGTCTGGAGCACAGGCCGGGCACACGCCCAGCCCCGCAACTCCTGGCCTCAGAGGCCTGAAAGGCCAGGACCAGGGTTCCACGCCTGATTCCAGGGGGTCCCTCCACGGGCCACCGAGGAAGCGCCAGAGCAGCCAGCTTTCAGGATCAAGGCGGCTGCCAGGGGGCTGCTTATGGCCTCTGCCAGCCCATTGCTCAGGGCTTACCAGTGACTCAGGGTGTCCCCCAGCCTGGCCAAACTTCCCGGCAGCAGCGCCACAGCCCCACAGCAGCTCCAGAGAAGTCCCATCCAGAGGCACCTGGGAGCCCTCAGCAAAGCAGCCAGTAGCAGACGGGCAGGAGGACGTGGATGGCCCTTCCTGCGTGGCACGGGGCTTGTGGCAATATCCAGGCACCAGTCGGGCAGGGATCCCCGCAGCTCCTGCCCCTGCCCAGCCGCTCTTGTCGGCAGCACAAAGGCTGCAGCAGAACCACCAGAGGCCAAGGGGCTTCTGGCCATTTTCCCTGCAACACTGCACGCCTGGGCAGCTGGATGAGCACAAGCACCCTTTTGCCCCTCTTCCCCTATGCCCTACAGACACTGTGCAGGAAAAGAAAGATCCTGGGACTCCATGTATTGTAAGATACCCTATATTTACATTGTCAACTGAAAGGAAAATACAAAGGCAAAAATCTAATAGAAGAAGAAGACAACCCCTGCTGGCTCAAGTGGCCCAGCAGACAGAGTCTTGCGCAGATCATCTCTCTGGGGAGCTGCAGCAGAACAGCAAGGCAGTGCCCCACAGACGAGGCCGTTTCTTCCATGCACTGCGGAATTGATCTCGCAGCTTATGCCATGTGGAGTACGGAGCTCTCTGTACAGCCCGGAGAACTAAACAAGATTCAATTGCAGCATTTCTGATTGCGGGACTGCTGTCATAGGCCATTTCTTCAAGGGCTGCAAGAGAGAGGAACAGAGCCAAGGTCAGATGCCGGATGTGCAGGGAGCCGAGGTGAACCCCCTGGCAGGGTCATCCCGGCCGGCTCTTGCCATGGCCCGGAGGGAGCAGGGACCAAGGGGATCAGCCTGAAGCTGCTGGCCACGAATGCCACACGTGGCCCTGAAATGTCTGTGTGCTCTGGCCACGGGAGCAGAGCCCTCCGCAGCCGGGGCAGGGCTTGCAGCTTCCCGTGCCAGCCCCCACGGTCAGCCCGCTGCCCTCACTCACCACTGCAGATCAGCTGAAGCTCTTGCTGCTGCCCCCTCAGGTGCCGGCCGGCCATCCCTGTGAACACAGAGCCTGTCACGGGCCCAGCAGCACAGCTCCCTGCCAGCGGCGTTGTCGGTGCTGTGGCCACACGGGCTGCTGGCCCGTCAGGTCTCAGCCCGGGCCTTTGCCGCATGCTGCCGCCCAAGGGCACGGTTGCCAGAGGGCGGCGGCAGCAGCAATGCCCGGGCCAGGCGGGGCTCCACGGCGCCGGGCCCGGGTGGCGCTGCCGGGGCAGCAGGCGGGGCCGGGGCCGAGCTGCGGTGGGCAGGGGAGGGAGCGCGGGCTCGTGGCTCACCCATGAAGCTGACGGCCGCCTCTCGCAGGGGCTCCTGTGGGCTTTGCAGGTAGCACAGGGCCCGGCGCAGGTGCTCGGCTGCTCGGCTCCTGTCCTCTGCCAGCTGGAGAGAGCAGCAGGAGGGAAGGGTTGGGGCGGGCTCAGGCCCCGGGCCGGGCGCTGCCTGCGCTGAGCCCCGGCCCTCTCCTACCCGGGGAGCCCTGAGGCGTGGCCAGCAGCAGCCGGCGCCGGGCTCCCGAGGGGAGAGGCCAGAGGGCCGCCTGCTGCCCGGGGAGCCGCGGTGCCGCCCCGCCGCCCTGCCGGGCCGGGACTGCGTGGGCACCCGGCTCGGGCCCACGGGAGCCTGGAGAAGAGCCTGCGCGGCCTCTGGGAGCAGCAGCCGGCAGGGGCACAGCTGCCAGCCCCGCAGACTGAGCACCGCCCTCAGGGGCCTTCTCCAGGCTGAGGCTGGGGTTTCTCGGCTGCTCTTACCAGGCACTCGCCAAAGCTCTGATCCACCTGTAGCATTTGTTGGAGATCCCTCCTCTTCAGGAATCTGGCTGAAGAATGCAGCGTTTCCCGGGAGGCCTGGAGAGCAGCAGAGACGCACCGATGGCCCCACAGTGCAGGCCACAGGAGCCAGCCTATGCCACAGGCTGGAGGAGGCTGCAGCCCGCAAGGTGCCAGGGCAGGAGGCAGTGCGTTCCCCTGCCAGGGGGACAGCAGCTGGCCACAAGTGCTCACCTCAGCAACAATCTGATTCTCATCACGGCAGTGGAAGTAGAGTGGGAGCAGGCTCTGGCGCACGTGGGACTTCAGGGCCTTTCTTCCCTCTTCTGTTAATAAGTCGAGCATCTCTTGAAAGAAAGACATGGAGCTCAGCTGCACCTGGATATCATCCTGTATGAAAGGGAAGGGCAAAAGAGCTGAGCATCAGCTGCTTCAGGCCCCCCAGGGCACAGGCCTGCATCTGCACAGGGCACCAAGTGTGCGGGCAGCAGCCAGTGGCCGTGGCTGTGGGCACAGAGCCTTACGCGGTCAAAGAGTGGCAGGAGCGCCTCAGCCAGCTGCAGGGCGATGGGGGTGGGTATTGGGGCACCATTATCCAGGAGCAAATATCGGAGTAGAAGAATGGTCATCCTGATGATGTCGCTATCATTTTCCTCCAGGAGCTCCACAAGACTTTCAGTCAGGCTCCGCATTTTTTCGGCCTGCGTGGAAGCCAACTTTGTGAAAGGCCGCCCTGCTGCCGCAGGGCCCAGAGGCCAAAGGCCTGTCCCGAAGCACTCGGGCAGCTGATGCGGGAGGCAGGAGAGCTGGGAGCAGCTGCCCCAGCGCCCGAAGGCCAGGCAAGGCCAAGCGACTGCGTTGCCCAGCCCCACGCTGCCTTCAGGGCTTCAGCCACGGGCCCATTCTCACCATCAAGGGATTCTTGCCCAGCACTACGAGGCCTCTGAGTGCCAAGTAACGCCTGGCCATGTGCTCGCTCTGCAGGTTCTGTGCCATGATCTCCAGAAGACTGTCACTGCATTCCCTCAAGTCCAGGCAGTCGAGCACCTGAAAGGCACAGGGCAGTGACAGGGGAGCCGGCCGGCAGGAGGCCAGAAGCGCACAGGGCCGGGCCCAGGCAGCAGCACATGGCCCAGGCAGCAGCACAGGGCACGGGCACGGGTGTCTTTGTCCTGGCAGCTGTGGCTACGAGAGGGCAGAGAGCTGGGAGGCAGCTCAGCCAGGCAGCGCTGGCCTTGAGGCTCACCTCCACAAGGAATGCCAAGGCAGGGAAATCCCAGTATGGCATCTCTTGGCCGAGCAGGGCGAGCAGGTAGAATGCAACCGCGGAACAGAAGGGTATGGCTAGACGGCGAATTTCTCTGAAGAGGGGAGAAAGGAAAGAAGACCCCTGAGCCAGTGGGGCAAACCTCTCCCAGGAGTGGCTCACCTAGTTCTCATCTTCCCCCAGCACCCTTCCAGCCAGGGGACCTGGGCCATTTGGGAGTTGGTTGCTCATGGGCAGCCTCCTCTCCCAGCCTTTTCCAGTCTGCTTGGCCGTGCGTCTCTCAGGGACAAGGCCCTCCTGCCCATTACCACGGGCACTTAGTGGGGCACCTGGGCACAGAGCAGAAATATCAGAGGCATTTGGGGGGGTCTCACCTGGCAAGCAGAGCCACGGCAAAGTGGTGAGTGTCAACAGAGAGCAGCGTGTCCCAGGCACACCTGCGTTCCATTGCCACCACCACATCCTCGCAGCGGAGCAGGCAGAGCAGGGACTTCAGGGTCCGCACTGCAAACCTGTGTGCAGAGCAAAGCCCAGGTCACACTGGCAGCACTGGCTCCTTGGCAGGCCACGTGGCAGGGACAGGAGGACTGTCACGGAGCACCTGTTGGGGCTAGTGGCAAGGCCATGCTCTTCCTGGCATGCCTTCCAGAAGGTAAGGACCTCCTCTGGCGTATCCAGAGTGCTGAAGAAGACTTGGAAGAGCAGATGCACAAATAGCTGGGGGAAATACAGCCTCAATATCCGTGGGAGACAGGGCACCTGGAGGATCTTCCACATCACCACAGTTGCCTGCAAAGGACAAAGCCGCCCAAGACAGCGCTCAGTGCCCAGGTGTCCGTGTGGCAGGGCCCGAGCGTGGCAGGGAGAGGCCAGGAGAGGCGCAGGGGGAGCACGGGGCCTGGTGGCCCTGAAGCTGCCCCTGGGCCAGGTTTCAGGCCAGCGCCTGAGGCAGGGAGATGCAGTGGGGGAAGGAGGATGGAGAGCTGCTAGGGAGGCAGCCTTGGGGCCAGCAAAGGCCACTTGCAGAAACTCACAGCCAGGGCAAAGACAGCCGTTTCGCCCCCATCGGAGGTGCAGGTGCTGTGCTCTGGCCAGCTCCCCAGCACATCCAGGAGTATCAGCTGTGCCAGCTCCGCAGTCCTGGCTGAGGCCAGGATGGTCTTCCACATGGCCATGGCAGCTCTGCGGGGTTCGAGCTGTGTCTCAGCGGGGTCTCAGACACAGCACCGGGGCCAGCTGAGCTGGCTGGCTGTGTCTGCCACTGCCCACTGCCCCCCTGCCGGCAGCACCCAGACAGCCCAGCCCCGTGGGGACAGAGCCCTGAGAGGCAGCAAGGGAGCGTGGCAGCAGGCTGAGGGGCTGCCATGCCAGGGCTGGGAAAGGGAGCAGCCAGAGGGCCCTGGAACTCTCTGTTGCTCAGACACCTGGGGCAGGCTGGACAGGGTGATGGGCTGGGGAGCCCCCATCAGGGGCAGGTGGGCCCCATACCTGTCACAGGACGGGGCCACACGCAGGAGCGTCAAGACGGCATCCTGTGGCTGTGCTTCGGCGAGATGCAGCAGGGTCTTGTCCAGCCTATGCTCAGCAGAATCATTGGCCGTGAGCCACTGGTGGATGTAGCTCACCATGGCAGGCACCTGGAGAAGGCACGGGGAGACTTGGAAAGCTGCCAGAGAGAGCAATGTTCCCAGCTTCTCCAGAGGGGTGCTTCCCTTGCCACCACGCTGCCATGTGGCCTGAAAGGCTCCCAGCAACCAGCATGCGTGGCTTTGGAGGCCAAGCAATTCCTGGGGGGATCAAAGCCTGGCCACAGGCTGCTTACTTGCTTGGGATGGTACAAATCTTGCTCTACAAGCATAGCCAGCAGGGCAGCACCGCTCTTGCTTTGGAAGATGGGCGAGTATGGTCTGAGGCCTGCGCCCATGGTCTCTTCCTCCTCAATTCTCTTGATGAAGTTGTAAACAAACTGTAGGAGAAGGGCAAGAAGCCAGGGATGTTGCATGGAGTGCTGCACACACGGTGCTGGGCTGAGCAGGGAGAGCAGGCCCAGCCCAGGTGGGGATGGCTGCAGGTACCTGCGCTGTTCTGCGGAAGCGGCCACGGCGGGACTGCTGGTCTTGTGTGCGCTCCGGGGCTGCATCTGGCAAAGAGCGAGCGCAGCCAGAGATGAGGGGCTGCGGGAGGGGCCGGACTACAGGGCCCAGCCCTGCGCTCCCCAGGCAGGGAGAGGCCCGGGATGTGCCAGGGGATGGAGCACGGCCACTGCGGGCTGTCTGCCCGGCCCCTCTTCCGTCCTGTGCGTGGGCAGGTCCCCAGGGGATAGCATGGCATGGCCCGGCCCGCCCGGCCCAGCCCGGCCCGGCAGGAATGGCGTGGAGCCAAGCTGGCCGCAGGCACCAGTCCTGTGGCCCAGCTCTGCCACTCACCCTCGTGTGGTGGCTGGAATGGCACCACCTCTTCAGTGTCCTGTGCCAGGGCAGCTCCAGGGCCTTCTTCCTCCTCCTCCACCCAGGCCAGCTTGGGCACATTTGGGGGTGGCTGCTCCATGTCTCAGACTGGATTTGTGGCTATTTGCAGGAGAGGGGCCTTGGACAATCTCCAAGTCACCAAGTCCTGCAGTCCTGCCTGGAAGGCACCGTCAAGAAAGAAGCCTCAGGAAGGCTACAGGACAGCAAGTCCTGCACTCGGTCTCAAGGGCCCCTGCCACAAGGACAGGAGACTCCTGTGAAGGATTGTACTCTGGCCTCGAGGGCACCTGCAGAAGCGAAGCCTCAGGGAGACCACAGGTAAGAAGGTCCTGTGGTCTGGCCTGGAGCTCAGCTGCAGGAACAACGCCTCAGTAAAGCTCCGGGTGGGACACGAACGAGAGCGCTGTGCGGGGGCTCCTCACGGCACCGCTCTGTCCTGTCCTGTCCCGTGTTGTGCTCCGAGCACTGTGGCGTGCTCTTGTCATTGCCAGCTCCTATGCCACGGGGTGTCACAAAGGGCCCTTGGACACCCGGTTCCATTGGATGCCACGGTGACCGTGCTGCAGCGTGTCACCAAGGGCCCTTGCACACACTGCCGCCTGCCGCGGGGCTGCCCCCAGCCCAGCCAAACTGGCCCAGGTTGGAAGGAATGCCTGGCCCCAGGTGTCTAAGGCAGGCCGACAAGATCTTCAGCGAGGGCTCAGAGCGTCAGCAAAGGCTGCCCTGCTCTGCGGGCTCAGGGGCAGCAGAAGGAGCCCCCAGGGCTGCCGACGCAGCCGCGCTGGGAAGGGCACGGGGCCTTCCAGGGAAACTGGCACGGCCTCCTTGGGACACGTCCCGGCTGGTGGCCGTCCTAAACCTGTGGGTGTGACACGCACAAGGAACGTGTGGGCCCGGGCACGAATGCTGCTCTGAGCCCTGGGGCCCGGGCAGCGCTGACATCAGCAGGTGTGGCAGAGTCACCGGCCAAGCAGACCCGCCACCCCTCGAGCCCCTGGCAGCGCTGGTGCCCGTCTCCTGCCCCAGAGACCTGTGCCCCCGGGGGGCTTCTGTGCCAGAGGGAGCCAAAGCCCACGTGCATTGGGGGCTGTGCTCCTTCCTGCAGGGGCTGATGGCAGGAGCACCTGGAGCAACTGCTGGCACACTTGCTCTCTGTCAGATGATGTTGCTCCTTCCTGCAATGAATTTTTCTCCAGGAAGGCATTGGCAGTAGCAGCAGAGCACCATCCATTGCTGAGTGTCCCGGGGCAATTAGATTACAAAGTAACAGTCTGAAATTTCCTTGTGCTTTTCTCACTCTCTTTCCTGCATTCTGGGACAAATCGAATCTGCCCAGCTTCTGCTATTCTGGGCTTCAGTTGCTGCATATCTCGCTCCGGCATCTCGCGTCCAAACAAAACCGTGTCCCTGCTGAGGACAGCAATGAGTGGCCACAAAGTGGGAAGTTCCCCAGTGAACATCAAGGCAGACACGTGGAAGTGCAGAGGATAAGCATAACTGTGGGAGGAGAAGCTGTTCTGTGTCTCTGGTGATGGTGCCCACACCCTAAAGCAGCAGCCAAGAGAAGTGCGGGAAGCAGACGGGCGCGGTTTTGGGCAGGACAATAGAAAAAGATATGAAGCCTTTAGCCAGAATGCAAAGGAGGACTGCAAGGATGGAGTGTGGTCTGGAGGGGAAGCCCCAGATGCAGCTGGGGCCACTTTCTTCTGCCTGGAGGAGAGTAAAGGGCGCCATTGTGGTCTTCACCATCCTCCTGAGGGGAATCGCAGGGGCTGCTGCAGCTCTTGTCACTGTTGGCAGCAGTGACAGCACTGGAGAAAAGGGCAGGGAGCTGGGACAGGGCAAGTTTCATTTCCATATCAGGAAAAGGTTTTTCACCCAGAGCACGGTCAGGCACTGGGACAGTGCCAGTTCCCCATTGCCGCAGCCCGGCGGAGCCCGGGCTGGCTCTTGGGAAAACTGCGGCGCTGCGCCAGGAGTGGGGAAGGGCCCAGGCGTGGGTTCTGCCTGCGGCTGAACCTGATGTGTCGCTGCTCAGTGGTTCAGGATCTACTAACTGCAGCACGGAGCAGGCAAAAGAGAAGGAGGAGGCTCCTGGATAGGGAGGTTCCAGAGGCAAAGGTTTATTCCAAGGGAAGGATTCAGCAGCAAAGAGGCGCCAGCACTTCTGTGCGTGGGATTTTATAGGGGTACAACTCGGGCGGCGGATACAGAGGATTGATCAGTAAGGAATCTGCAGGGAAAGAGCCAGGGGATTCCATCAGTTGCTTGGGACTAATTAGGCCAGATGGGAGGAGAAGGTAGGTCACCTGGGCCAGTGGGGCTTGCAGTAACAGGGGAATTGCAAAGGGGTGGTGCAGTCAGGGATTGGTCCGAGGCAAAACTGAGAGGGAAGGTTCAGGAATAAAGAGCTGCATGATCTTGACAGGCAGGGAAGGAGCTGGAACAAAGAGTGGGCAATGGCATGAGGGACAGCTTTGACGGAGGGCAAAACCTAGGGGTAAACCAACGTGGGGGAAGCACGGGCTACGTGAAAACAAACCATCCTACGCTAACTGACAAATAAACACGAACCGGAACACCCCAGGGAAAATGGGCACAGCACCGAGCTCGTCTGACTTTGAGAAGTGTTTGAACAACATTGAGCAGTCACTCAATCTTTTAGACACTACATCAAAAGTCAAGGGTTGTGAACTCCAGGTTGACACGAGTATATACTGCCGGGTATGACTTTAGGCAGTTTTTGAAGAAATTCGTTTTATGTCTGATCAAACCCCAATTCCGTGTAGGTTGTGTGGAACGTGGAATCCTTTTATTTTCATTGCTTGTTAGGAGTGTACAAAAGACTATTGGTGCTGGGTGACTGAGAGACAGCCCGTGTGTGTGAAGTGGAGTATACAGGGGATGAAGAGAAGGAAAAGAGAAGTACTAGTAGATCCTGCAAAGTTTGGAAATGTTGATAGCATGAAGAATGAACAAGACGAGAAGTAAAGATGGTATTAAAAAGAGTCCACTAGAAGGTAATTTAGCAGTGGAGAAAGATTTGGGAGGAATCCCAGAGGGCAGTTTTTCCAAGAAAGGTAATCGGATGAAATAGCCTACCCAATGGTAGCCTTGGTGTCAATTAGGAAGTGGTGAAAAGTGTCCCCCGCTGAAACTTTATGATACGTTGTTACAGTTGATGTTATTTTGAAGAAAAGAAGAAAAATGAGATCCAGCCATATATGCAGACATGTTTTTTACCCTGAAGAATAAACCTGAGGGGAAGAAAGAATTGTGGCTTTTTTATTTGGCCTCATAGGACCTTTAGTCCTAACTTTGGAAAGAGAAAACAGGCAGAAAATAAAGAGCTGTCGTTCCGTATCCAGCATAGGGCAGAGATGCTTGAAATTGGCTCCAATGCACCAGGAAGATTGTGTCCTAGGTGTCCAAGACTTACAGGCGAGTTACCCCAGGCCAGCTCGGGTACACTCCCCCTCAGCCAAGCACGCCGCGCCCTGAATGAAACCCAGATGGCAGTGAGGATGAGGTGAGGGGACACTTTCAGAGACCCCCAGTGACAACCAACAGAAGGAATAAAAGCAAGAAAGCTTTGCCTTTAGTCCCCCGCTTAAGGCAAGTCTTGAGTCCCCCAGGAGAAGCCATGTGGGTGAACATCTGCTTTTCTCCTAGTGAGCTGAACCGTTGGTGGGAAAAAGTTAAAATGTAGAGAGAAAACCCAGGCAAAGTGGCAAAAAGATTGGAGTGCATAGTCAAGAATCAAGTCCCAGAGGGAGGTGCTACTGATTTCATGTTGACAGAGCTAACAAAACCAGCAAAGAGTTGGTGATCAAGGTAGCCAGAGCACGTGCGCAGGGACAAATTGCTAGTGGAGCCTTACAAGGTACAGTGGACCAGCTGTTTCCTATTGTAAGCCCTTTGTGGGACCCGAACGATGCAGGCAGCTGTGCAATGTTAACCAGATGCCAGGAACTAGTCAAATTTGAATTACAAAATGCTAGTCCAAAAGCAATCAATTGGTCAACAATAGATAATGTTCCACAGGGCCAGCACGAGTCACCCACTGACTTTGTGGACAGGTTGTGAGCAGCTGCACATAAAGCGCAGCTCTGCATCCCTGGTCGGATATGGGAAAGCAGCAGTCCGTATCCCTGATGTTAGGGCAATCTAGCCCAGGTGTCGGGCAGAAACTTCAGAGGCTGAAAGAGCCTGTAAAGAGAGACTTAAAAGAAATTAATGAGAAAAGCATCGAAAGCGTATGATGATAAAGACAGAGAAAAAGAAAATGAACTCCCTGCAGCCATGGTGGCAGCTCTGGATCAGCACCGGGGAGAGGACGCGCATGAAGCAGAGGCAGGGGCAAAAGCAGCAGAGGCAGAGGAGTTTCAAACCAGGCACAGACCAAGCTGGGGCCAAAGCAATGTGCGTGTTGTAAGAAATAAGGACACTGGAAAATAGGGCCAGTGCCCAGAGTTAGCAGACAAAGTACACAAAACTCTTGTAGCCGCTCTAGATGATAAGAAATGACCGAGACTGGCAACTCTTACCCCAGCAGGCCACTGGTTAAAATAAAGCTAAAGGGTGATAAAGAGGTTGAATTTTTAATAAATAGTGGAAACCCATCTTTCACTCTTGAATCGAGCACTGATACCCAAAAGTGAGAACTATCTTCAAGCAATAGGAGCCACTGGCCAGCCAGAAAATGCATTCCTCCTGCAAGCACTTCAATGGAAAATCAAGAAGAAACTGGCAATCCATCAGTTTCTTTATTTAGCAAACTGCCCCAAATCTGTCCTCGGCAGGGATTTGCTTGAAAATTTGGACACAACAGTTCCGTTTAGGGAAAGAAAAATTAAGTTGAAGGTACCTGAAGACAAATTGGTTTTAGCAGTAGGACTGACAATTGACACAAGACCAAGAAACAAGAATAACTATTTAGAGCAAGTATTGAATCAGGTGTAGCCAAGAGTATGGGATACTGATAGCCCAGGAAAATCCAAACGAGCAGACCCTATTAAAATTGAGCTGCAGACAAGAGTTAGGCCATAGTCAGAAAGCAATACCCTGGAAGACGATAGGCTGGGAAAAGAACGGAGGCAACAAGGAATAAATTCCTGACATCAGGATTATTGGAAGAATGGGAGTCAAAATGTATTACTCCTAGATTAGCAATAAAGAGAGCTAACGGAACTTAGAGACTAGTGCCAGATTTCCAGGCTATTAATGGTTTCTACCTTACTGCCTTACTAGCTAAACTTGGAGATGATTTTATCTGGTGCGGGGAACGTCCATGGCCCGGTGGTGTCGAGAGCGGTTCCCTCTTGGTGTGAGAGACCAGCTCCCCCAGCCCACCTTGCTGTCAGGCCCGGAGGTTGTAATGTGCGCTGGAGCGGCAGGCGAAGGAGGGCTCTTGACAGCATGTCTGATCCAACAGGGTTTCTTGAAGGCAGGTCAGAGGGTCCAGGTTGGGTGAGAGTGAGAAGAGGGACAGGACCAGGCAGCAGCACAACCACTGTAACACGAGACATAAGGCAAGACACCTGCAACCTGCTGGGGAAGCCCCAAGTCTGCTCAGTGAGCCACGTGTGCCCTCAGCATTGGGACACGCACCTTTCCCTCAGTGACCCTCACGTCCCAGGGTCAGCAAATCAAGAGGCACCAGCCATCCTGTAGGTGACTCAGAGCGAGTGCAGTGGGTCATGGTGGCCAGGGGCCAGAAGCAGGCAGAAAGCCATCAGGGCTGGGGAAAAGGCTCTGCTCTGCTTACAGCGTGGGCTGAGGGCCGGGAGAGCTGCATTTCCCCCTTGAGATGTGGGAGACGGGGCCTTTCACCCTCCTTATAGGGCTGCCCCTCGCTGCAGGCAGCCCAAGGAGTACGACGACAAAAGGCCGAGAGCAGCAAAGCAAAGAGCCAGCCCTGCACACAGGGAGGTGGCCCAGGTGGCCCTGAAGGTGCCCGCTGCACTCTCATGTGGCCCTGCCCTGGGAATGACAGGAATGCCCTTTGTCCAAGAGGGCCTTTCTGTGGCCCCTCTGGGCTCCAAGCTGCTGCTCTTCTGGCTCAACGGGGCCTAAAGGCACAGAACTGGGCATCCCTCGGAGCAACAGGAGCAAGACTCGGCAAGCAGGCAGGGGAGCTCAATGCCTGAGGCTGAGGGGCGGGGGGCTCCAGTCTGGAGCACAGGCCGGGCACACGCCCAGCCCCGCAACTCCTGGCCTCAGAGGCCTGAAAGGCCAGGACCAGGGTTCCACGCCTGATTCCAGGGGGTCCCTCCACGGGCCACCGAGGAAGCGCCAGAGCAGCCAGCTTTCAGGATCAAGGCGGCTGCCAGGGGGCTGCTTATGGCCTCTGCCAGCCCATTGCTCAGGGCTTACCAGTGACTCAGGGTGTCCCCCAGCCCGGCCAAACTTCCCGGCAGCAGCGCCACAGCCCCACAGCAGCTCCAGAGAAGTCCCATCCAGAGGCACCTGGGAGCCCTCAGCAAAGCAGCCAGTAGCACACGGGCAGGAGGACGTGGATGGCCCTTCCTGCGTGGCACGGGGCTTGTGGCAATATCCAGGCACCAGTCGGGCAGGGATCCCCGCAGCTCCTGCCCCTGCCCAGCCGCTCTTGTCGGCAGCACAAAGGCTGCAGCAGAACCACCAGAGGCCAAGGGGCTTCTGGCCATTTTCCCTGCAACACTGCACGCCTGGGCAGCTGAATGAGCACAAGCACCCTTTTGCCCCTCTTCCCCTATGCCCTACAGACACTGTGCAGGAAAAGAAAGATCCTGGGACTCCATGTATTGTAAGATACCCTATATTTACATTGTCAACTAAAAGGAAAATACAAAGGCAAAAATCTAATAGAAGAAGAAGACAACCCCTGCTGGCTCAAGTGGCCCAGCAGACAGAGTCTTGCGCAGATCATCTCTCTGGGGAGCTGCAGCAGAACAGCAAGGCAGTGCCCCACAGACGAGGCCGTTTCTTCCATGCACTGCGGAATTGATCTCGCAGCTTATGCCATGTGGAGTACGGAGCTCTCTGTACAGCCCGGAGAACTAAACAAGATTCAATTGCAGCATTTCTGATTGCGGGACTGCTGTCATAGGCCATTTCTTCAAGGGCTGCAAGAGAGAGGAACAGAGCCAAGGTCAGATGCCGGATGTGCAGGGAGCCGAGGTGAACCCCCTGGCAGGGTCATCCCGGCCGGCTCTTGCCATGGCCCGGAGGGAGCAGGGACCAAGGGGATCAGCCTGAAGCTGCTGGCCACGAATGCCACACGTGGCCCTGAAATGTCTGTGTGCTCTGGCCACGGGAGCAGAGCCCTCCGCAGCCGGGGCAGGGCTTGCAGCTTCCCGTGCCAGCCCCCACGGTCAGCCCGCTGCCCTCACTCACCACTGCAGATCAGCTGAAGCTCTTGCTGCTGCCCCCTCAGGTGCCGGCCGGCCATCCCTGTGAACACAGAGCCTGTCACGGGCCCAGCAGCACAGCTCCCTGCCAGCGGCGTTGTCGGTGCTGTGGCCACACGGGCTGCTGGCCCGTCAGGTCTCAGCCCGGGCCTTTGCCGCATGCTGCCGCCCAAGGGCACGGTTGCCAGAGGGCGGCGGCAGCAGCAATGCCCGGGCCAGGCGGGGCTCCACGGCGCCGGGCCCGGGTGGCACTGCCGGGGCAGCAGGCGGGGCCGGGGCCGAGCTGCGGTGGGCAGGGGAGGGAGCGCGGGCTCGTGGCTCACCCATGAAGCTGACGGCCGCCTCTCGCAGGGGCTCCTGTGGGCTTTGCAGGTAGCACAGGGCCCGGCGCAGGTGCTCGGCTGCTCGGCTCCTGTCCTCTGCCAGCTGGAGAGAGCAGCAGGAGGGAAGGGTTGGGGCGGGCTCAGGCCCCGGGCCGGGCGCTGCCTGCGCTGAGCCCCGGCCCTCTCCTACCCGGGGAGCCCTGAGGCGTGGCCAGCAGCAGCCGGCGCCGGGCTCCCGAGGGGAGAGGCCAGAGGGCCGCCTGCTGCCCGGGGAGCCGCGGTGCCGCCCCGCCGCCCTGCCGGGCCGGGACTGCGTGGGCACCCGGCTCGGGCCCACGGGAGCCTGGAGAAGAGCCTGCGCGGCCTCTGGGAGCAGCAGCCGGCAGGGGCACAGCTGCCAGCCCCGCAGACTGAGCACCGCCCTCAGGGGCCTTCTCCAGGCTGAGGCTGGGGTTTCTCGGCTGCTCTTACCAGGCACTCGCCAAAGCTCTGATCCACCTGTAGCATTTGTTGGAGATCCCTCCTCTTCAGGAATCTGGCTGAAGAATGCAGCGTTTCCCGGGAGGCCTGGAGAGCAGCAGAGACGCACCGATGGCCCCACAGTGCAGGCCACAGGAGCCAGCCTATGCCACAGGCTGGAGGAGGCTGCAGCCCGCAAGGTGCCAGGGCAGGAGGCAGTGCGTTCCCCTGCCAGGGGGACAGCAGCTGGCCACAAGTGCTCACCTCAGCAACAATCTGATTCTCATCACGGCAGTGGAAGTAGAGTGGGAGCAGGCTCTGGCGCACGTGGGACTTCAGGGCCTTTCTTCCCTCTTCTGTTAATAAGTCGAGCATCTCTTGAAAGAAAGACATGGAGCTCAGCTGCACCTGGATATCATCCTGTATGAAAGGGAAGGGCAAAAGAGCTGAGCATCAGCTGCTTCAGGCCCCCCAGGGCACAGGCCTGCATCTGCACAGGGCACCAAGTGTGCGGGCAGCAGCCAGTGGCCGTGGCTGTGGGCACAGAGCCTTACGCGGTCAAAGAGTGGCAGGAGCGCCTCAGCCAGCTGCAGGGCGATGGGGGTGGGTATTGGGGCACCATTATCCAGGAGCAAATATCGGAGTAGAAGAATGGTCATCCTGATGATGTCGCTATCATTTTCCTCCAGGAGCTCCACAAGACTTTCAGTCAGGCTCCGCATTTTTTCGGCCTGCGTGGAAGCCAACTTTGTGAAAGGCCGCCCTGCTGCCGCAGGGCCCAGAGGCCAAAGGCCTGTCCCGAAGCACTCGGGCAGCTGATGCGGGAGGCAGGAGAGCTGGGAGCAGCTGCCCCAGCGCCCGAAGGCCAGGCAAGGCCAAGCGACTGCGTTGCCCAGCCCCACGCTGCCTTCAGGGCTTCAGCCACGGGCCCATTCTCACCATCAAGGGATTCTTGCCCAGCACTACGAGGCCTCTGAGTGCCAAGTAACGCCTGGCCATGTGCTCGCTCTGCAGGTTCTGTGCCATGATCTCCAGAAGACTGTCACTGCATTCCCTCAAGTCCAGGCAGTCGAGCACCTGAAAGGCACAGGGCAGTGACAGGGGAGCCGGCCGGCAGGAGGCCAGAAGCGCACAGGGCCGGGCCCAGGCAGCAGCACATGGCCCAGGCAGCAGCACAGGGCACGGGCACGGGTGTCTTTGTCCTGGCAGCTGTGGCTACGAGAGGGCAGAGAGCTGGGAGGCAGCTCAGCCAGGCAGCGCTGGCCTTGAGGCTCACCTCCACAAGGAATGCCAAGGCAGGGAAATCCCAGTATGGCATCTCTTGGCCGAGCAGGGCGAGCAGGTAGAATGCAACCGCGGAACAGAAGGGTATGGCTAGACGGCGAATTTCTCTGAAGAGGGGAGAAAGGAAAGAAGACCCCTGAGCCAGTGGGGCAAACCTCTCCCAGGAGTGGCTCACCTAGTTCTCATCTTCCCCCAGCACCCTTCCAGCCAGGGGACCTGGGCCATTTGGGAGTTGGTTGCTCATGGGCAGCCTCCTCTCCCAGCCTTTTCCAGTCTGCTTGGCCGTGCGTCTCTCAGGGACAAGGCCCTCCTGCCCATTACCACGGGCACTTAGTGGGGCACCTGGGCACAGAGCAGAAATATCAGAGGCATTTGGGGGGGTCTCACCTGGCAAGCAGAGCCACGGCAAAGTGGTGAGTGTCAACAGAGAGCAGCGTGTCCCAGGCACACCTGCGTTCCATTGCCACCACCACATCCTCGCAGCGGAGCAGGCAGAGCAGGGACTTCAGGGTCCGCACTGCAAACCTGTGTGCAGAGCAAAGCCCAGGTCACACTGGCAGCACTGGCTCCTTGGCAGGCCACGTGGCAGGGACAGGAGGACTGTCACGGAGCACCTGTTGGGGCTAGTGGCAAGGCCATGCTCTTCCTGGCATGCCTTCCAGAAGGTAAGGACCTCCTCTGGCGTATCCAGAGTGCTGAAGAAGACTTGGAAGAGCAGATGCACAAATAGCTGGGGGAAATACAGCCTCAATATCCGTGGGAGACAGGGCACCTGGAGGATCTTCCACATCACCACAGTTGCCTGCAAAGGACAAAGCCGCCCAAGACAGCGCTCAGTGCCCAGGTGTCCGTGTGGCAGGGCCCGAGCGTGGCAGGGAGAGGCCAGGAGAGGCGCAGGGGGAGCACGGGGCCTGGTGGCCCTGAAGCTGCCCCTGGGTCAGGTTTCAGGCCAGCGCCTGAGGCAGGGAGATGCAGTGGGGGAAGGAGGATGGAGAGCTGCTAGGGAGGCAGCCTTGGGGCCAGCAAAGGCCACTTGCAGAAACTCACAGCCAGGGCAAAGACAGCCGTTTCGCCCCCATCGGAGGTGCAGGTGCTGTGCTCTGGCCAGCTCCCCAGCACATCCAGGAGTATCAGCTGTGCCAGCTCCGCAGTCCTGGCTGAGGCCAGGATGGTCTTCCACATGGCCATGGCAGCTCTGCGGGGTTCGAGCTGTGTCTCAGCGGGGTCTCAGACACAGCACCGGGGCCAGCTGAGCTGGCTGGCTGTGTCTGCCACTGCCCACTGCCCCCCTGCCGGCAGCACCCAGACAGCCCAGCCCCGTGGGGACAGAGCCCTGAGAGGCAGCAAGGGAGCGTGGCAGCAGGCTGAGGGGCTGCCATGCCAGGGCTGGGAAAGGGAGCAGCCAGAGGGCCCTGGAACTCTCTGTTGCTCAGACACCTGGGGCAGGCTGGACAGGGTGATGGGCTGGGGAGCCCCCATCAGGGGCAGGTGGGCCCCATACCTGTCACAGGACGGGGCCACACGCAGGAGCGTCAAGACGGCATCCTGTGGCTGTGCTTCGGCGAGATGCAGCAGGGTCTTGTCCAGCCTATGCTCAGCAGAATCATTGGCCGTGAGCCACTGGTGGATGTAGCTCACCATGGCAGGCACCTGGAGAAGGCACGGGGAGACTTGGAAAGCTGCCAGAGAGAGCAATGTTCCCAGCTTCTCCAGAGGGGTGCTTCCCTTGCCACCACGCTGCCATGTGGCCTGAAAGGCTCCCAGCAACCAGCATGCGTGGCTTTGGAGGCCAAGCAATTCCTGGGGGGATCAAAGCCTGGCCACAGGCTGCTTACTTGCTTGGGATGGTACAAATCTTCCTCTACAAGCATAGCCAGCAGGGCAGCACCGCTCTTGCTTTGGAAGATGGGCGAGTATGGTCTGAGGCCTGCGCCCATGGTCTCTTCCTCCTCAATTCTCTTGATGAAGTTGTAAACAAACTGTAGGAGAAGGGCAAGAAGCCAGGGATGTTGCATGGGGTGCTGCACACACGGTGCTGGGCTGAGCAGGGAGAGCAGGCCCAGCCCAGGTGGGGATGGCTGCAGGTACCTGCGCTGTTCTGCGGAAGCGGCCACGGCGGGACTGCTGGTCTTGTGTGCGCTCCGGGGCTGCATCTGGCAAAGAGCGAGCGCAGCCAGAGATGAGGGGCTGCGGGAGGGGCCGGACTACAGGGCCCAGCCCTGCGCTCCCCAGGCAGGGAGAGGCCCGGGATGTGCCAGGGGATGGAGCACGGCCACTGCGGGCTGTCTGCCCGGCCCCTCTTCCGTCCTGTGCGTGGGCAGGTCCCCAGGGGATAGCATGGCATGGCCCGGCCCGCCCGGCCCAGCCCGGCCCGGCAGGAATGGCGTGGAGCCAAGCTGGCCGCAGGCACCAGTCCTGTGGCCCAGCTCTGCCACTCACCCTCGTGTGGTGGCTGGAATGGCACCACCTCTTCAGTGTCCTGTGCCAGGGCAGCTCCAGGGCCTTCTTCCTCCTCCTCCACCCAGGCCAGCTTGGGCACATTTGGGGGTGGCTGCTCCATGTCTCAGACTGGATTTGTGGCTATTTGCAGGAGAGGGGCCTTGGACAATCTCCAAGTCACCAAGTCCTGCAGTCCTGCCTGGAAGGCACCGTCAAGAAAGAAGCCTCAGGAAGGCTACAGGACAGCAAGTCCTGCACTCGGTCTCAAGGGCCCCTGCCACAAGGACAGGAGACTCCTGTGAAGGATTGTACTCTGGCCTCGAGGGCACCTGCAGAAGCGAAGCCTCAGGGAGACCACAGGTAAGAAGGTCCTGTGGTCTGGCCTGGAGCTCAGCTGCAGGAACAACGCCTCAGTAAAGCTCCGGGTGGGACACGAACGAGCGCGCTGTGCGGGGGCTCCTCACGGCACCGCTCTGTCCTGTCCTGTCCCGTGTTGTGCTCCGAGCACTGTGGCGTGCTCTTGTCATTGCCAGCTCCTATGCCACGGGGTGTCACAAAGGGCCCTTGGACACCCGGTTCCATTCGATGCCACGGTGACCGTGCTGCAGCGTGTCACCAAGGGCCCTTGCACACACTGCCGCCTGCCGCGGGGCTGCCCCCAGCCCAGCCAAACTGGCCCAGGTTGGAAGGAATGCCTGGCCCCAGGTGTCTAAGGCAGGCCGACAAGATCTTCAGCGAGGGCTCAGAGCGTCAGCAAAGGCTGCCCTGCTCTGCGGGCTCAGGGGCAGCAGAAGGAGCCCCCAGGGCTGCCGACGCAGCTGCGCTGGGAAGGGCACGGGGCCTTCCAGGGAAACTGGCACGGCCTCCTTGGGACACGTCCCGGCTGGTGGCCGTCCTAAACCTGTGGGTGTGACACGCACAAGGAACGTGTGGGCCCGGGCACGAATGCTGCTCTGAGCCCTGGGGCCCGGGGAGCGCTGACATCAGCAGGTGTGGCAGAGTCGCCGGCCAAGCAGACCCGCCACCCCTCGAGCCCCTGGCAGCGCTGGTGCCCGTCTCCTGCCCCAGAGACCTGTGCCCCCGGGGGGCTTCTGTGCCAGAGGGAGCCAAAGCCCACGTGCATTGGGGGCTGTGCTCCTTCCTGCAGGGGCTGATGGCAGGAGCACCTGGAGCAACTGCTGGCACACTTGGTTTCTGTCAGATGATGTTGCTCCTTCCTGCAATGAATTTTTCTCCAGGAAGGCATTGGCAGCAGCAGCAGAGCACCATCCATTGCTGAGTGTCCCGGGGCAATTAGATTACAAAGTAACAGTCTGAAATTTCCTTGTGCTTTTCTCACTCTCTTTCCTGCATTCTGGGACAAATAGAATCTGCCCAGCCTCTGCTATTCTGGGCTTCAGTTGCTGCATATCTCGCTCCGGCAGCTCGTGTCCAAACAAAACCGTGTCCCTGCTGAGCACAGCAATGAGTGGCCACAAAGTGGGAAGTTCCCCAGTGAACATCAAGGCAGACACGTGGAAGTGCAGAGGATAAGCATAACTGCGGGAGGACAAGCTGTTCTGTGTCTCTGGTGATGGTGGCCACACCCTAAAGCAGCAGCCAAGAGAAGTGCGGGAAGCAGACGGGCGCGGTTTTGGGCAGGACAATAGAAAAAGATATGAAGCCTTTAGCCAGAATGCAAAGGAGGACTGCAAGGATGGAGTGTGGTCTGGAGGGGAAGCCCCAGATGCAGCTGGGGCCACTTTCTTCTGCCTGGAGGAGAGTAAAGGGCGCCATTGTGGTCTTCACCATCCTCCTGAGGGGAATCGCAGGGGCTGCTGCAGCTCTCGTCTCTGTTGGCAGCAGTGACAGCACTGCAGAAAAGGGCAGGGAGCTGGGACAGGGCAAGTTTCATTTCCATATCAGGAAAAGGTTTTTCACCCAGAGCACGGTCAGGCACTGGGACAGGTTCCCCATTGCACCAGCCCGGCGGAGCCCGGGCTGGCTCTTGGGAAAACTGCGGCGCTGCGCCAGGAGTGGGGAAGGGCCCAGGCGTGGGTTCTGCCTGCGGCTGAACCTGATGTGTCGCTGCTCAGTGGTTCCGGATCTACTAACTGCAGCACGGATCAGGTAAAAGAGAAGGAGGAGGCTCCTGGATAGGGAGGTTCCAGAGGCAAAGGTTTATTCCAAGGGAAGGATTCAGCAGCAAAGAGGCGCCAGCACTTCTGTGCGTGGGATTTTATAGGGGTACAACTCGGGCGGCGGATACAGAGGATTGATCAGTAAGGAATCTGCAGGGAAAGAGCCAGGGGATTCCATCAGTTGCTTGGGACTAATTAGGCCAGATGGGAGGAGAAGGTAGGTCACCTGGGCCAGTGGGACTTGCAGCAACAGGGGAATTGCAAAGGGGTGGTGCAGTCAGGGATTGGTCCAAGGCAAAACTGAGAGGGAAGGTTCAGGAATAAAGAGCTGCATGATCTTGACAGGCAGGGAAGGAGCTGGAACAAAGAGTGGGCAATGGCATGAGGGACAGCTTTGACGGAGGGCAAAACCTAGGGGTAAACCAACGTGGGGGAAGCACGGGCTACGTGAAAACAAACCATCCTACGCTAACTGACAAATAAACACGAACCGGAACACCCCAGGGAAAATGGGCACAGCACCGAGCTCGTCTGACTTTGAGAAGTGTTTGAACAACATTGAGCAGTCACTCAATCTTTTAGACACTACATCAAAAGTCAAGGGTTGTGAACTCCAGGTTGACACGAGTATATACTGCCGGGTATGACTTTAGGCAGTTTTTGAAGAAATTCGTTTTATGTCTGATCAAACCCCAATTCCGTGTAGGTTGTGTGGAACGTGGAATCCTTTTATTTTCATTGCTTGTTAGGAGTGTAAAAAAGACTATTGGTGCTGGGTGACTGAGAGACAGCCCGTGTGTGTGAAGTGGAGTATACAGGGGATGAAGAGAAGGAAAAGAGAAGTACTAGTAGATCCTGCAAAGTTTGGAAATGTTGATAGCATGAAGAATGAACAAGACGAGAAGTAAAGATGGTATTAAAAAGAGTCCACTAGAAGGTAATTTAGCAGTGGAGAAAGATTTGGGAGGAATCCCAGAGGGCAGTTTTTCCAAGAAAGGTAATCGGATGAAATAGCCTACCCAATGGTAGCCTTGGTGTCAATTAGGAAGTGGTGAAAAGTGTCCCCCGCTGAAACTTTATGATACGTTGTTACAGTTGATGTTATTTTGAAGAAAAGAAGAAAAATGAGATCCAGCCATATATGCAGACATGTTTTTTACCCTGAAGAATAAACCTGAGGGGAAGAAAGAATTGTGGCTTTTTTATTTGGCCTCATAGGACCTTTAGTCCTAACTTTGGAAAGAGAAAACAGGCAGAAAATAAAGAGCTGTCGTTCCGTATCCAGCATAGGGCAGAGATGCTTGAAATTGGCTCCAATGCACCAGGAAGATTGTGTCCTAGGTGTCCAAGACTTACAGGCGAGTTACCCCAGGCCAGCTCGGGTACACTCCCCCTCAGCCAAGCACGCCGCGCCCTGAATGAAACCCAGATGGCAGTGAGGATGAGGTGAGGGGACACTTTCAGAGACCCCCAGTGACAACCAACAGAAGGAATAAAAGCAAGAAAGCTTTGCCTTTAGTCCCCCGCTTAAGGCAAGTCTTGAGTCCCCCAGGAGAAGCCATGTGGGTGAACATCTGCTTTTCTCCTAGTGAGCTGAACCGTTGGTGGGAAAAAGTTAAAATGTAGAGAGAAAACCCAGGCAAAGTGGCAAAAAGATTGGAGTGCATAGTCAAGAATCAAGTCCCAGAGGGAGGTGCTACTGATTTCATGTTGACAGAGCTAACAAAACCAGCAAAGAGTTGGTGATCAAGGTAGCCAGAGCACGTGCGCAGGGACAAATTGCTAGTGGAGCCTTACAAGGTACAGTGGACCAGCTGTTTCCTATTGTAAGCCCTTTGTGGGACCCGAACGATGCAGGCAGCTGTGCAATGTTAACCAGATGCCAGGAACTAGTCAAATTTGAATTACAAAATGCTAGTCCAAAAGCAATCAATTGGTCAACAATAGATAATGTTCCACAGGGCCAGCACGAGTCACCCACTGACTTTGTGGACAGGTTGTGAGCAGCTGCACATAAAGCGCAGCTCTGCATCCCTGGTCGGATATGGGAAAGCAGCAGTCCGTATCCCTGATGTTAGGGCAATCTAGCCCAGGTGTCGGGCAGAAACTTCAGAGGCTGAAAGAGCCTGTAAAGAGAGACTTAAAAGAAATTAATGAGAAAAGCATTGAAAGCGTATGATGATAAAGACAGAGAAAAAGAAAATGAACTCCGTGCAGCCATGGTGGCAGCTCTGGATCAGCACCGGGGAGAGGACGCGCATGAAGCAGAGGCAGGGGCAAAAGCAGCAGAGGCAGAGGAGTTTCAAACCAGGCACAGACCAAGCTGGGGCCAAAGCAATGTGCGTGTTGTAAGAAATAAGGACACTGGAAAATAGGGCCAGTGCCCAGAGTTAGCAGACAAAGTACACAAAACTCTTGTAGCCGCTCTAGATGATAAGAAATGACCGAGACTGGCAACTCTTACCCCAGCAGGCCACTGGTTAAAATAAAGCTAAAGGGTGATAAAGAGGTTGAATTTTTAATAAATAGTGGAAACCCATCTTTCACTCTTGAATCGAGCACTGATACCCAAAAGTGAGAACTATCTTCAAGCAATAGGAGCCACTGGCCAGCCAGAAAATGCATTCCTCCTGCAAGCACTTCAATGGAAAATCAAGAAGAAACTGGCAATCCATCAGTTTCTTTATTTAGCAAACTGCCCCAAATCTGTCCTCGGCAGGGATTTGCTTGAAAATTTGGACACAACAGTTCCGTTTAGGGAAAGAAAAATTAAGTTGAAGGTACCTGAAGACAAATTGGTTTTAGCAGTAGGACTGACAATTGACACAAGACCAAGAAACAAGAATAACTATTTAGAGCAAGTATTGAATCAGGTGTAGCCAAGAGTATGGGATACTGATAGCCCAGGAAAATCCAAACGAGCAGACCCTATTAAAATTGAGCTGCAGACAAGAGTTAGGCCATAGTCAGAAAGCAATACCCTGGAAGACGATAGGCTGGGAAAAGAACGGAGGCAACAAGGAATAAATTCCTGACATCAGGATTATTGGAAGAATGGGAGTCAAAATGTATTACTCCTAGATTAGCAATAAAGAGAGCTAACGGAACTTAGAGACTAGTGCCAGATTTCCAGGCAATTAATGGTTTCTACCTTACTGCCTTACTAGCTAAACTTGGAGATGATTTTATCTGGTGCGGGGAACGTCCATGGCCCGGTGGTGTCGAGAGCGGTTCCCTCTTGGTGTGAGAGACCAGCTCCCCCAGCCCACCTTGCTCTCAGGCCCGGAGGTTGTAATGTGCGCTGGAGCGGCAGGCGAAGGAGGGCTCTTGACAGCATGTCTGATCCAACAGGGTTTCTTGAAGGCAGGTCAGAGGGTCCAGGTTGGGTGAGAGTGAGAAGAGGGACAGGACCAGGCAGCAGCACAACCACTGTAACACGAGACATAAGGCAAGACACCTGCAACCTGCTGGGGAAGCCCCAAGTCTGCTCAGTGAGCCACGTGTGCCCTCAGCATTGGGACACGCACCTTTCCCTCAGTGACCCTCACGTCCCAGGGTCAGCAAATCAAGAGGCACCAGCCATCCTGTAGGTGACTCAGAGCGAGTGCAGTGGGTCATGGTGGCCAGGGGCCAGAAGCAGGCAGAAAGCCATCAGGGCTGGGGAAAAGGCTCTGCTCTGCTTACAGCGTGGGCTGAGGGCCGGGAGAGCTGCATTTCCCCCTTGAGATGTGGGAGACGGGGCCTTTCACCCTCCTTATAGGGCTGCCCCTCGCTGCAGGCAGCCCAAGGAGTACGACGACAAAAGGCCGAGAGCAGCAAAGCAAAGAGCCAGCCCTGCACACAGGGAGGTGGCCCAGGTGGCCCTGAAGGTGCCCGCTGCACTCTCATGTGGCCCTGCCCTGGGAATGACAGGAATGCCCTTTGTCCAAGAGGGCCTTTCTGTGGCCCCTCTGGGCTCCAAGCTGCTGCTCTTCTGGCTCAACGGGGCCTAAAGGCACAGAACTGGGCATCCCTCGGAGCAACAGGAGCAAGACTCGGCAAGCAGGCAGGGGAGCTCAATGCCTGAGGCTGACGGGCGGGGGGCTCCAGTCTGGAGCACAGGCCGGGCACACGCCCAGCCCCGCAACTCCTGGCCTCAGAGGCCTGAAAGGCCAGGACCAGGGTTCCACGCCTGATTCCAGGGGGTCCCTCCACGGGCCACCGAGGAAGCGCCAGAGCAGCCAGCTTTCAGGATCAAGGCGGCTGCCAGGGGGCTGCTTATGGCCTCTGCCAGCCCATTGCTCAGGGCTTACCAGTGACTCAGGGTGTCCCCCAGCCCGGCCAAACTTCCCGGCAGCAGCGCCACAGCCCCACAGCAGCTCCAGAGAAGTCCCATCCAGAGGCACCTGGGAGCCCTCAGCAAAGCAGCCAGTAGCACACGGGCAGGAGGACGTGGATGGCCCTTCCTGCGTGGCACGGGGCTTGTGGCAATATCCAGGCACCAGTCGGGCAGGGATCCCCGCAGCTCCTGCCCCTGCCCAGCCGCTCTTGTCGGCAGCACAAAGGCTGCAGCAGAACCACCAGAGGCCAAGGGGCTTCTGGCCATTTTCCCTGCAACACTGCACGCCTGGGCAGCTGGATGAGCACAAGCACCCTTTTGCCCCTCTTCCCCTATGCCCTACAGACACTGTGCAGGAAAAGAAAGATCCTGGGACTCCATGTATTGTAAGATACCCTATATTTACATTGTCAACTAAAAGGAAAATACAAAGGCAAAAATCTAATAGAAGAAGAAGACAACCCCTGCTGGCTCAAGTGGCCCAGCAGACAGAGTCTTGCGCAGATCATCTCTCTGGGGAGCTGCAGCAGAACAGCAAGGCAGTGCCCCACAGACGAGGCCGTTTCTTCCATGCACTGCGGAATTGATCTCGCAGCTTATGCCATGTGGAGTACGGAGCTCTCTGTACAGCCCAGAGAACTAAACAAGATTCAATTGCAGCATTTCTGATTGCGGGACTGCTGTCATAGGCCATTTCTTCAAGGGCTGCAAGAGAGAGGAACAGAGCCAAGGTCAGATGCCGGATGTGCAGGGAGCCGAGGTGAACCCCCTGGCAGGGTCATCCCGGCCGGCTCTTGCCATGGCCCGGAGGGAGCAGGGACCAAGGGGATCAGCCTGAAGCTGCTGGCCACGAATGCCACACGTGGCCCTGAAATGTCTGTGTGCTCTGGCCACGGGAGCAGAGCCCTCCGCAGCCGGGGCAGGGCTTGCAGCTTCCCGTGCCAGCCCCCACGGTCAGCCCGCTGCCCTCACTCACCACTGCAGATCAGCTGAAGCTCTTGCTGCTGCCCCCTCAGGTGCCGGCCGGCCATCCCTGTGAACACAGAGCCTGTCACGGGCCCAGCAGCACAGCTCCCTGCCAGCGGCGTTGTCGGTGCTGTGGCCACACGGGCTGCTGGCCCGTCAGGTCTCAGCCCGGGCCTTTGCCGCATGCTGCCGCCCAAGGGCACGGTTGCCAGAGGGCGGCGGCAGCAGCAATGCCCGGGCCAGGCGGGGCTCCACGGCGCCGGGCCCGGGTGGCGCTGCCGGGGCAGCAGGCGGGGCCGGGGCCGAGCTGCGGTGGGCAGGGGAGGGAGCGCGGGCTCGTGGCTCACCCATGAAGCTGACGGCCGCCTCTCGCAGGGGCTCCTGTGGGCTTTGCAGGTAGCACAGGGCCCGGCGCAGGTGCTCGGCTGCTCGGCTCCTGTCCTCTGCCAGCTGGAGAGAGCAGCAGGAGGGAAGGGTTGGGGCGGGCTCAGGCCCCGGGCCGGGCGCTGCCTGCGCTGAGCCCCGGCCCTCTCCTACCCGGGGAGCCCTGAGGCGTGGCCAGCAGCAGCCGGCGCCGGGCTCCCGAGGGGAGAGGCCAGAGGGCCGCCTGCTGCCCGGGGAGCCGCGGTGCCGCCCCGCCGCCCTGCCGGGCCGGGACTGCGTGGGCACCCGGCTCGGGCCCACGGGAGCCTGGAGAAGAGCCTGCGCGGCCTCTGGGAGCAGCAGCCGGCAGGGGCACAGCTGCCAGCCCCGCAGACTGAGCACCGCCCTCAGGGGCCTTCTCCAGGCTGAGGCTGGGGTTTCTCGGCTGCTCTTACCAGGCACTCGCCAAAGCTCTGATCCACCTGTAGCATTTGTTGGAGATCCCTCCTCTTCAGGAATCTGGCTGAAGAATGCAGCGTTTCCCGGGAGGCCTGGAGAGCAGCAGAGACGCACCGATGGCCCCACAGTGCAGGCCACAGGAGCCAGCCTATGCCACAGGCTGGAGGAGGCTGCAGCCCGCAAGGTGCCAGGGCAGGAGGCAGTGCGTTCCCCTGCCAGGGGGACAGCAGCTGGCCACAAGTGCTCACCTCAGCAACAATCTGATTCTCGTCACAGCAGTGGAAGTAGAGTGGGAGCAGGCTCTGGCGCACGTGGGACTTCAGGGCCTTTCTTCCCTCTTCTGTTAATAAGTCGAGCATCTCTTGAAAGAAAGACATGGAGCTCAGCTGCACCTGGATATCATCCTGTATGAAAGGGAAGGGCAAAAGAGCTGAGCATCAGCTGCTTCAGGCCCCCCAGGGCACAGGCCTGCATCTGCACAGGGCACCAAGTGTGCGGGCAGCAGCCAGTGGCCGTGGCTGTGGGCACAGAGCCTTACGCGGTCAAAGAGTGGCAGGAGCGCCTCAGCCAGCTGCAGGGCGATGGGGGTGGGTATTGGGGCACCATTATCCAGGAGCAAATATCGGAGTAGAAGAATGGTCATCCTGATGATGTCGCTATCATTTTCCTCCAGGAGCTCCACAAGACTTTCAGTCAGGCTCCGCATTTTTTCGGCCTGCGTGGAAGCCAACTTTGTGAAAGGCCGCCCTGCTGCCGCAGGGCCCAGAGGCCAAAGGCCTGTCCCGAAGCACTCGGGCAGCTGATGCGGGAGGCAGGAGAGCTGGGAGCAGCTGCCCCAGCGCCCGAAGGCCAGGCAAGGCCAAGCGACTGCGTTGCCCAGCCCCACGCTGCCTTCAGGGCTTCAGCCACGGGCCCATTCTCACCATCAAGGGATTCTTGCCCAGCACTACGAGGCCTCTGAGTGCCAAGTAACGCCTGGCCATGTGCTCGCTCTGCAGGTTCTGTGCCATGATCTCCAGAAGACTGTCACTGCATTCCCTCAAGTCCAGGCAGTCGAGCACCTGAAAGGCACAGGGCAGTGACAGGGGAGCCGGCCGGCAGGAGCCCAGAAGCGCACAGGGCCGGGCCCAGGCAGCAGCACATGGCCCAGGCAGCAGCACAGGGCACGGGCACGGGTGTCTTTGTCCTGGCAGCTGTGGCTACGAGAGGGCAGAGAGCTGGGAGGCAGCTCAGCCAGGCAGCGCTGGCCTTGAGGCTCACCTCCACAAGGAATGCCAAGGCAGGGAAATCCCAGTATGGCATCTCTTGGCCGAGCAGGGCGAGCAGGTAGAATGCAACCGCGGAACAGAAGGGTATGGCTAGACGGCGAATTTCTCTGAAGAGGGGAGAAAGGAAAGAAGACCCCTGAGCCAGTGGGGCAAACCTCTCCCAGGAGTGGCTCACCTAGTTCTCATCTTCCCCCAGCACCCTTCCAGCCAGGGGACCTGGGCCATTTGGGAGTTGGTTGCTCATGGGCAGCCTCCTCTCCCAGCCTTTTCCAGTCTGCTTGGCCGTGCGTCTCTCAGGGACAAGGCCCTCCTGCCCATTACCACGGGCACTTAGTGGGGCACCTGGGCACAGAGCAGAAATATCAGAGGCATTTGGGGGGGTCTCACCTGGCAAGCAGAGCCACGGCAAAGTGGTGAGTGTCAACAGAGAGCAGCGTGTCCCAGGCACACCTGCGTTCCATTGCCACCACCACATCCTCGCAGCGGAGCAGGCAGAGCAGGGACTTCAGGGTCCGCACTGCAAACCTGTGTGCAGAGCAAAGCCCAGGTCACACTGGCAGCACTGGCTCCTTGGCAGGCCACGTGGCAGGGACAGGAGGACTGTCACGGAGCACCTGTTGGGGCTAGTGGCAAGGCCATGCTCTTCCTGGCATGCCTTCCAGAAGGTAAGGACCTCCTCTGGCGTATCCAGAGTGCTGAAGAAGACTTGGAAGAGCAGATGCACAAATAGCTGGGGGAAATACAGCCTCAATATCCGTGGGAGACAGGGCACCTGGAGGATCTTCCACATCACCACAGTTGCCTGCAAAGGACAAAGCCGCCCAAGACAGCGCTCAGTGCCCAGGTGTCCGTGTGGCAGGGCCCGAGCGTGGCAGGGAGAGGCCAGGAGAGGCGCAGGGGGAGCACGGGGCCTGGTGGCCCTGAAGCTGCCCCTGGGCCAGGTTTCAGGCCAGCGCCTGAGGCAGGGAGATGCAGTGGGGGAAGGAGGATGGAGAGCTGCTAGGGAGGCAGCCTTGGGGCCAGCAAAGGCCACTTGCAGAAACTCACAGCCAGGGCAAAGACAGCCGTTTCGCCCCCATCGGAGGTGCAGGTGCTGTGCTCTGGCCAGCTCCCCAGCACATCCAGGAGTATCAGCTGTGCCAGCTCCGCAGTCCTGGCTGAGGCCAGCATGGTCTTCCACATGGCCATGGCAGCTCTGCGGGGTTCGAGCTGTGTCTCAGCGGGGTCTCAGACACAGCACCGGGGCCAGCTGAGCTGGCTGGCTGTGTCTGCCACTGCCCACTGCCCCCCTGCCGGCAGCACCCAGACAGCCCAGCCCCGTGGGGACAGAGCCCTGAGAGGCAGCAAGGGAGCGTGGCAGCAGGCTGAGGGGCTGCCATGCCAGGGCTGGGAAAGGGAGCAGCCAGAGGGCCCTGGAACTCTCTGTTGCTCAGACACCTGGGGCAGGCTGGACAGGGTGATGGGCTGGGGAGCCCCCATCAGGGGCAGGTGGGCCCCATACCTGTCACAGGACGGGGCCACACGCAGGAGCGTCAAGACGGCATCCTGTGGCTGTGCTTCGGCGAGATGCAGCAGGGTCTTGTCCAGCCTATGCTCAGCAGAATCATTGGCCGTGAGCCACTGGTGGATGTAGCTCACCATGGCAGGCACCTGGAGAAGGCATGGGGAGACTTGGAAAGCTGCCAGAGAGAGCAATGTTCCCAGCTTCTCCAGAGGGGTGCTTCCCTTGCCACCACGCTGCCATGTGGCCTGAAAGGCTCCCAGCAACCAGCATGCGTGGCTTTGGAGGCCAAGCAATTCCTGGGGGCATCAAAGCCTGGCCACAGGCTGCTTACTTGCTTGGGATGGTACAAATCTTGCTCTACAAGCATAGCCAGCAGGGCAGCACCGCTCTTGCTTTGGAAGATGGGCGAGTATGGTCTGAGGCCTGCGCCCATGGTCTCTTCCTCCTCAATTCTCTTGATGAAGTTGTAAACAAACTGTAGGAGAAGGGCAAGAAGCCAGGGATGTTGCATGGAGTGCTGCACACACGGTGCTGGGCTGAGCAGGGAGAGCAGGCCCAGCCCAGGTGGGGATGGCTGCAGGTACCTGCGCTGTTCTGCGGAAGCGGCCATGGCGGGACTGCTGGTCTTGTGTGCGCTCCGGGGCTGCATCTGGCAAAGAGCGAGCGCAGCCAGAGATGAGGGGCTGCGGGAGGGGCCGGACTACAGGGCCCAGCCCTGCGCTCCCCAGGCAGGGAGAGGCCCGGGATGTGCCAGGGGATGGAGCACGGCCACTGCGGGCTGTCTGCCCGGCCCCTCTTCCGTCCTGTGCGTGGGCAGGTCCCCAGGGGATAGCATGGCATGGCCCGGCCCGCCCGGCCCAGCCCGGCCCGGCAGGAATGGCGTGGAGCCAAGCTGGCCGCAGGCACCAGTCCTGTGGCCCAGCTCTGCCACTCACCCTCGTGTGGTGGCTGGAATGGCACCACCTCTTCAGTGTCCTGTGCCAGGGCAGCTCCAGGGCCTTCTTCCTCCTCCTCCACCCAGGCCAGCTTGGGCACATTTGGGGGTGGCTGCTCCATGTCTCAGACTGGATTTGTGGCTATTTGCAGGAGAGGGGCCTTGGACAATCTCCAAGTCACCAAGTCCTGCAGTCCTGCCTGGAAGGCACCGTCAAGAAAGAAGCCTCAGGAAGGCTACAGGACAGCAAGTCCTGCACTCGGTCTCAAGGGCCCCTGCCACAAGGACAGGAGACTCCTGTGAAGGATTGTACTCTGGCCTCGAGGGCACCTGCAGAAGCGAAGCCTCAGGGAGACCACAGGTAAGAAGGTCCTGTGGTCTGGCCTGGAGCTCAGCTGCAGGAACAATGCCTCAGTAAAGCTCCGGGTGGGACACGAACGAGCGCGCTGTGCGGGGGCTCCTCACGGCACCGCTCTGTCCTGTCCTGTCCCGTGGTGTGCTCCGAGCACTGTGGCGTGCTCTTGTCATTGCCAGCTCCTATGCCATGGGGTGTCACAAAGGGCCCTTGGACACCCGGTTCCATTCGATGCCACGGTGACCATGCTGCAGCGTGTCACCAAGGGCCCTTGCACACACTGCCGCCTGCCGCGGGGCTGCCCCCAGCCCAGCCAAACTGGCCCAGGTTGGAAGGAATGCCTGGCCCCAGGTGTCTAAGGCAGGCCGACAATATCTTCAGCGAGGGCTCAGAGCGTCAGCAAAGGCTGCCCTGCTCTGCGGGCTCAGGGGCAGCAGAAGGAGCCCCCAGGGCTGCCGACGCAGCCGCGCTGGGAAGGGCACGGGGCCTTCCAGGGAAACTGGCACGGCCTCCTTGGGACACGTCCCGGCTGGTGGCCGTCCTAAACCTGCGGGTGTGACACGCACAAGGAACGTGTGGGCCCGGGCACGAATGCTGCTCTGAGCCCTGGGGCCCGGGGAGCGCTGACATCAGCAGGTGTGGCAGAGTCGCCGGCCAAGCAGACCCGCCACCCCTCGAGCCCCTGGCAGCGCTGGTGCCCGTCTCCTGCCCCAGAGACCTGTGCCCCCGGGGGGCTTCTGTGCCAGAGGGAGCCAAAGCCCACGTGCATTGGGGGCTGTGCTCCTTCCTGCAGGGGCTGATGGCAGGAGCACCTGGAGCAACTGCTGGCACACTTGCTCTCTGTCAGATGATGTTGCTCCTTCCTGCAATGAATTTTTCTCCAGGAAGGCATTGGCAGTAGCAGCAGAGCACCATCCATTGCTGAGTGTCCCGGGGCAATTAGATTACAAAGTAACAGTCTGAAATTTCCTTGTGCTTTTCTCACTCTCTTTCCTGCATTCTGGGACAAATAGAATCTGCCCAGCTTCTGCTATTCTGGGCTTCAGTTGCTGCATATCTCGCTCCGGCATCTCGCGTCCAAACAAAACCGTGTCCCTGCTGAGGACAGCAATGAGTGGCTACAAAGTGGGAAGTTCCCCAGTGAACATCAAGGCAGACACGTGGAAGTGCAGAGGATAAGCATAACTGCGGGAGGACAAGCTGTTCTGTGTCTCTGGTGATGGTGCCCACACCCTAAAGCAGCAGCCAAGAGAAGTGCGGGAAGCAGACGGGCGCGGTTTTGGGCAGGACAATAGAAAAAGATATGAAGCCTTTAGCCAGAATGCAAAGAGGACTGCAAGGATGGAGTGTGGTCTGGAGGGGAAGCCCCAGATGCAGCTGGGGCCACTTTCTTCTGCCTGGAGGAGAGTAAAGGGCGCCATTGTGGTCTTCACCATCCTCCTGAGGGGAATCGCAGGGGCTGCTGCAGCTCTTGTCACTGTTGGCAGCAGTGACAGCACTGGAGAAAAGGGCAGGGAGCTGGGACAGGGCAAGTTTCATTTCCATATCAGGAAAAGGTTTTTCACCCAGAGCACGGTCAGGCACTGGGACAGTGCCAGTTCCCCATTGCCGCAGCCCGGCGGAGCCCGGGCTGGCTCTTGGGAAAACTGCGGCGCTGCGCCAGGAGTGGGGAAGGGCCCAGGCGTGGGTTCTGCCTGCGGCTGAACCTGATGTGTCGCTGCTCAGTGGTTCAGGATCTACTAACTGCAGCACGGAGCAGGCAAAAGAGAAGGAGGAGGCTCCTGGATAGGGAGGTTCCAGAGGCAAAGGTTTATTCCAAGGGAAGGATTCAGCAGCAAAGAGGCGCCAGCACTTCTGTGCGTGGGATTTTATAGGGGTACAACTCGGGCGGCGGATACAGAGGATTGATCAGTAAGGAATCTGCAGGGAAAGAGCCAGGGGATTCCATCAGTTGCTTGGGACTAATTAGGCCAGATGGGAGGAGAAGGTAGGTCACCTGGGCCAGTGGGGCTTGCAGTAACAGGGGAATTGCAAAGGGGTGGTGCAGTCAGGGATTGGTCCAAGGCAAAACTGAGAGGGAAGGTTCAGGAATAAAGAGCTGCATGATCTTGACAGGCAGGGAAGGAGCTGGAACAAAGAGTGGGCAATGGCATGAGGGACAGCTTTGACGGAGGGCAAAACCTAGGGGTAAACCAACGTGGGGGAAGCACGGGCTACGTGAAAACAAACCATCCTACGCTAACTGACAAATAAACACGAACCGGAACACCCCAGGGAAAATGGGCACAGCACCGAGCTCGTCTGACTTTGAGAAGTGTTTGAACAACATTGAGCAGTCACTCAATCTTTTAGACACTACATCAAAAGTCAAGGGTTGTGAACTCCAGGTTGACACGAGTATATACTGCCGGGTATGACTTTAGGCAGTTTTTGAAGAAATTCGTTTTATGTCTGATCAAACCCCAATTCCGTGTAGGTTGTGTGGAACGTGGAATCCTTTTATTTTCATTGCTTGTTAAGAGTGTAAAAAAGACTATTGGTGCTGGGTGACTGAGAGACAGCCCGTGTGTGTGAAGTGGAGTATACAGGGGATGAAGAGAAGGAAAAGAGAAGTACTAGTAGATCCTGCAAAGTTTGGAAATGTTGATAGCATGAAGAATGAACAAGACGAGAAGTAAAGATGGTATTAAAAAGAGTCCACTAGAAGGTAATTTAGCAGTGGAGAAAGCTTTGGGATGAATCCCAGAGGGCAGTTTTTCCAAGAAAGGTAATCGGATGAAATAGCCTACCCAATGGTAGCCTTGGTGTCAATTAGGAAGTGGTGAAAAGTGTCCCCCGCTGAAACTTTATGATACGTTGTTACAGTTGATGTTATTTTGAAGAAAAGAAGAAAAATGAGATCCAGCCATATATGCAGACATGTTTTTTACCCTGAAGAATAAACCTGAGGGGAAGAAAGAATTGTGGCTTTTTTATTTGGCCTCATAGGACCTTTAGTCCTAACTTTGGAAAGAGAAAACAGGCAGAAAATAAAGAGCTGTCGTTCCGTATCCAGCATAGGGCAGAGATGCTTGAAATTGGCTCCAATGCACCAGGAAGATTGTGTCCTAGGTGTCCAAGACTTACAGGCGAGTTACCCCAGGCCAGCTCGGGTACACTCCCCCTCAGCCAAGCACGCCGCGCCCTGAATGAAACCCAGATGGCAGTGAGGATGAGGTGAGGGGACACTTTCAGAGACCCCCAGTGACAACCAACACAAGGAATAAAAGCAAGAAAGCTTTGCCTTTAGTCCCCCGCTTAAGGCAAGTCTTGAGTCCCCCAGGAGAAGCCATGTGGGTGAACATCTGCTTTTCTCCTAGTGAGCTGAACCGTTGGTGGGAAAAAGTTAAAATGTAGAGAGAAAACCCAGGCAAAGTGGCAAAAAGATTGGAGTGCATAGTCAAGAATCAAGTCCCAGAGGGAGGTGCTACTGATTTCATGTTGACAGAGCTAACAAAACCAGCAAAGAGTTGGTGATCAAGGTAGCCAGAGCACGTGCGCAGGGACAAATTGCTAGTGGAGCCTTACAAGGTACAGTGGACCAGCTGTTTCCTATTGTAAGCCCTTTGTGGGACCCGAACGATGCAGGCAGCTGTGCAATGTTAACCAGATGCCAGGAACTAGTCAAATTTGAATTACAAAATGCTAGTCCAAAAGCAATCAATTGGTCAACAATAGATAATGTTCCACAGGGCCAGCACGAGTCACCCACTGACTTTGTGGACAGGTTGTGAGCAGCTGCACATAAAGCGCAGCTCTGCATCCCTGGTCGGATATGGGAAAGCAGCAGTCCGTATCCCTGATGTTAGGGCAATCTAGCCCAGGTGTCGGGCAGAAACTTCAGAGGCTGAAAGAGCCTGTAAAGAGAGACTTAAAAGAAATTAATGAGAAAAGCATCGAAAGCGTATGATGATAAAGACAGAGAAAAAGAAAATGAACTCCGTGCAGCCATGGTGGCAGCTCTGGATCAGCACCGGGGAGAGGACGCGCATGAAGCAGAGGCAGGGGCAAAAGCAGCAGAGGCAGAGGAGTTTCAAACCAGGCACAGACCAAGCTGGGGCCAAAGCAATGTGCGTGTTGTAAGAAATAAGGACACTGGAAAATAGGGCCAGTGCCCAGAGTTAGCAGACAAAGTACACAAAACTCTTGTAGCCGCTCTAGATGATAAGAAATGACCGAGACTGGCAACTCTTACCCCAGCAGGCCACTGGTTAAAATAAAGCTAAAGGGTGATAAAGAGGTTGAATTTTTAATAAATAGTGGAAACCCATCTTTCACTCTTGAATCGAGCACTGATACCCAAAAGTGAGAACTATCTTCAAGCAATAGGAGCCACTGGCCAGCCAGAAAATGCATTCCTCCTGCAAGCACTTCAATGGAAAATCAAGAAGAAACTGGCAATCCATCAGTTTCTTTATTTAGCAAACTGCCCCAAATCTGTCCTCGGCAGGGATTTGCTTGAAAATTTGGACACAACAGTTCCGTTTAGGGAAAGAAAAATTAAGTTGAAGGTACCTGAAGACAAATTGGTTTTAGCAGTAGGACTGACAATTGACACAAGACCAAGAAACAAGAATAACTATTTAGAGCAAGTATTGAATCAGGTGTAGCCAAGAGTATGGGATACTGATAGCCCAGGAAAATCCAAACGAGCAGACCCTATTAAAATTGAGCTGCAGACAAGAGTTAGGCCATAGTCAGAAAGCAATACCCTGGAAGACGATAGGCTGGGAAAAGAACGGAGGCAACAAGGAATAAATTCCTGACATCAGGATTATTGGAAGAATGGGAGTCAAAATGTATTACTCCTAGATTAGCAATAAAGAGAGCTAACGGAACTTAGAGACTAGTGCCAGATTTCCAGGCAATTAATGGTTTCTACCTTACTGCCTTACTAGCTAAACTTGGAGATGATTTTATCTGGTGCGGGGAACGTCCATGGCCCGGTGGTGTCGAGAGCGGTTCCCTCTTGGTGTGAGAGACCAGCTCCCCCAGCCCACCTTGCTGTCAGGCCCGGAGGTTGTAATGTGCGCTGGAGCGGCAGGCGAAGGAGGGCTCTTGACAGCATGTCTGATCCAACAGGGTTTCTTGAAGGCAGGTCAGAGGGTCCAGGTTGGGTGAGAGTGAGAAGAGGGACAGGACCAGGCAGCAGCACAACCACTGTAACACGAGACATAAGGCAAGACACCTGCAACCTGCTGGGGAAGCCCCAAGTCTGCTCAGTGAGCCACGTGTGCCCTCAGCATTGGGACACGCACCTTTCCCTCAGTGACCCTCACGTCCCAGGGTCAGCAAATCAAGAGGCACCAGCCATCCTGTAGGTGACTCAGAGCGAGTGCAGTGGGTCATAGTGGCCAGGGGCCAGAAGCAGGCAGAAAGCCATCAGGGCTGGGGAAAAGGCTCTGCTCTGCTTACAGCGTGGGCTGAGGGCCGGGAGAGCTGCATTTCCCCCTTGAGATGTGGGAGACGGGGCCTTTCACCCTCCTTATAGGGCTGCCCCTCGCTGCAGGCAGCCCAAGGAGTACGACGACAAAAGGCCGAGAGCAGCAAAGCAAAGAGCCAGCCCTGCACACAGGGAGGTGGCCCAGGTGGCCCTGAAGGTGCCCGCTGCACTCTCATGTGGCCCTGCCCTGGGAATGACAGGAATGCCCTTTGTCCAAGAGGGCCTTTCTGTGGCCCCTCTGGGCTCCAAGCTGCTGCTCTTCTGGCTCAACGGGGCCTAAAGGCACAGAACTGGGCATCCCTCGGAGCAACAGGAGCAAGACTCGGCAAGCAGGCAGGGGAGCTCAATGCCTGAGGCTGACGGGCGGGGGGCTCCAGTCTGGAGCACAGGCCGGGCACACGCCCAGCCCCGCAACTCCTGGCCTCAGAGGCCTGAAAGGCCAGGACCAGGGTTCCACGCCTGATTCCAGGGGGTCCCTCCACGGGCCACCGAGGAAGCGCCAGAGCAGCCAGCTTTCAGGATCAAGGCGGCTGCCAGGGGGCTGCTTATGGCCTCTGCCAGCCCATTGCTCAGGGCTTACCAGTGACTCAGGGTGTCCCCCAGCCCGGCCAAACTTCCCGGCAGCAGCGCCACAGCCCCACAGCAGCTCCAGAGAAGTCCCATCCAGAGGCACCTGGGAGCCCTCAGCAAAGCAGCCAGTAGCACACGGGCAGGAGGACGTGGATGGCCCTTCCTGCGTGGCACGGGGCTTGTGGCAATATCCAGGCACCAGTCGGGCAGGGATCCCCGCAGCTCCTGCCCCTGCCCAGCCGCTCTTGTCGGCAGCACAAAGGCTGCAGCAGAACCACCAGAGGCCAAGGGGCTTCTGGCCATTTTCCCTGCAACACTGCACGCCTGGGCAGCTGGATGAGCACAAGCACCCTTTTGCCCCTCTTCCCCTATGCCCTACAGACACTGTGCAGGAAAAGAAAGATCCTGGGACTCCATGTATTGTAAGATACCCTATATTTACATTGTCAACTAAAAGGAAAATACAAAGGCAAAAATCTAATAGAAGAAGAAGACAACCCCTGCTGGCTCAAGTGGCCCAGCAGACAGAGTCTTGCGCAGATCATCTCTCTGGGGAGCTGCAGCAGAACAGCAAGGCAGTGCCCCACAGACGAGGCCGTTTCTTCCATGCACTGCGGAATTGATCTCGCAGCTTATGCCATGTGGAGTACGGAGCTCTCTGTACAGCCCGGAGAACTAAACAAGATTCAATTGCAGCATTTCTGATTGCGGGACTGCTGTCATAGGCCATTTCTTCAAGGGCTGCAAGAGAGAGGAACAGAGCCAAGGTCAGATGCCGGATGTGCAGGGAGCCGAGGTGAACCCCCTGGCAGGGTCATCCCGGCCGGCTCTTGCCATGGCCCGGAGGGAGCAGGGACCAAGGGGATCAGCCTGAAGCTGCTGGCCACGAATGCCACACGTGGCCCTGAAATGTCTGTGTGCTCTGGCCACGGGAGCAGAGCCCTCCGCAGCCGGGGCAGGGCTTGCAGCTTCCCGTGCCAGCCCCCACGGTCAGCCCGCTGCCCTCACTCACCACTGCAGATCAGCTGAAGCTCTTGCTGCTGCCCCCTCAGGTGCCGGCCGGCCATCCCTGTGAACACAGAGCCTGTCACGGGCCCAGCAGCACAGCTCCCTGCCAGCGGCGTTGTCGGTGCTGTGGCCACACGGGCTGCTGGCCCGTCAGGTCTCAGCCCGGGCCTTTGCCGCATGCTGCCGCCCAAGGGCACGGTTGCCAGAGGGCGGCGGCAGCAGCAATGCCCGGGCCAGGCGGGGCTCCACGGCGCCGGGCCCGGGTGGCGCTGCCGGGGCAGCAGGCGGGGCCGGGGCCGAGCTGCGGTGGGCAGGGGAGGGAGCGCGGGCTCGTGGCTCACCCATGAAGCTGACGGCCGCCTCTCGCAGGGGCTCCTGTGGGCTTTGCAGGTAGCACAGGGCCCGGCGCAGGTGCTCGGCTGCTCGGCTCCTGTCCTCTGCCAGCTGGAGAGAGCAGCAGGAGGGAAGGGTTGGGGCGGGCTCAGGCCCCGGGCCGGGCGCTGCCTGCGCTGAGCCCCGGCCCTCTCCTACCCGGGGAGCCCTGAGGCGTGGCCAGCAGCAGCCGGCGCCGGGCTCCCGAGGGGAGAGGCCAGAGGGCCGCCTGCTGCCCGGGGAGCCGCGGTGCCGCCCCGCCGCCCTGCCGGGCCGGGACTGCGTGGGCACCCGGCTCGGGCCCACGGGAGCCTGGAGAAGAGCCTGCGCGGCCTCTGGGAGCAGCAGCCGGCAGGGGCACAGCTGCCAGCCCCGCAGACTGAGCACCGCCCTCAGGGGCCTTCTCCAGGCTGAGGCTGGGGTTTCTCGGCTGCTCTTACCAGGCACTCGCCAAAGCTCTGATCCACCTGTAGCATTTGTTGGAGATCCCTCCTCTTCAGGAATCTGGCTGAAGAATGCAGCGTTTCCCGGGAGGCCTGGAGAGCAGCAGAGACGCACCGATGGCCCCACAGTGCAGGCCACAGGAGCCAGCCTATGCCACAGGCTGGAGGAGGCTGCAGCCCGCAAGGTGCCAGGGCAGGAGGCAGTGCGTTCCCCTGCCAGGGGGACAGCAGCTGGCCACAAGTGCTCACCTCAGCAACAATCTGATTCTCGTCACGGCAGTGGAAGTAGAGTGGGAGCAGGCTCTGGCGCACGTGGGACTTCAGGGCCTTTCTTCCCTCTTCTGTTAATAAGTCGAGCATCTCTTGAAAGAAAGACATGGAGCTCAGCTGCACCTGGATATCATCCTGTATGAAAGGGAAGGGCAAAAGAGCTGAGCATCAGCTGCTTCAGGCCCCCCAGGGCACAGGCCTGCATCTGCACAGGGCACCAAGTGTGCGGGCAGCAGCCAGTGGCTGTGGCTGTGGGCACAGAGCCTTACGCGGTCAAAGAGTGGCAGGAGCGCCTCAGCCAGCTGCAGGGCGATGGGGGTGGGTATTGGGGCACCATTATCCAGGAGCAAATATCGGAGTAGAAGAATGGTCATCCTGATGATGTCGCTATCATTTTCCTCCAGGAGCTCCACAAGACTTTCAGTCAGGCTCCGCATTTTTTCGGCCTGCGTGGAAGCCAACTTTGTGAAAGGCCGCCCTGCTGCCGCAGGGCCCAGAGGCCAAAGGCCTGTCCCGAAGCACTCGGGCAGCTGATGCGGGAGGCAGGAGAGCTGGGAGCAGCTGCCCCAGCGCCCGAAGGCCAGGCAAGGCCAAGCGACTGCGTTGCCCAGCCCCACGCTGCCTTCAGGGCTTCAGCCACGGGCCCATTCTCACCATCAAGGGATTCTTGCCCAGCACTACGAGGCCTCTGAGTGCCAAGTAACGCCTGGCCATGTGCTCGCTCTGCAGGTTCTGTGCCATGATCTCCAGAAGACTGTCACTGCATTCCCTCAAGTCCAGGCAGTCGAGCACCTGAAAGGCACAGGGCAGTGACAGGGGAGCCGGCCGGCAGGAGCCCAGAAGCGCACAGGGCCGGGCCCAGGCAGCAGCACATGGCCCAGGCAGCAGCACAGGGCACGGGCACGGGTGTCTTTGTCCTGGCAGCTGTGGCTACGAGAGGGCAGAGAGCTGGGAGGCAGCTCAGCCAGGCAGCGCTGGCCTTGAGGCTCACCTCCACAAGGAATGCCAAGGCAGGGAAATCCCAGTATGGCATCTCTTGGCCGAGCAGGGCGAGCAGGTAGAATGCAACCGCGGAACAGAAGGGTATGGCTAGACGGCGAATTTCTCTGAAGAGGGGAGAAAGGAAAGAAGACCCCTGAGCCAGTGGGGCAAACCTCTCCCAGGAGTGGCTCACCTAGTTCTCATCTTCCCCCAGCACCCTTCCAGCCAGGGGACCTGGGCCATTTGGGAGTTGGTTGCTCATGGGCAGCCTCCTCTCCCAGCCTTTTCCAGTCTGCTTGGCCGTGCGTCTCTCAGGGACAAGGCCCTCCTGCCCATTACCACGGGCACTTAGTGGGGCACCTGGGCACAGAGCAGAAATATCAGAGGCATTTGGGGGGGTCTCACCTGGCAAGCAGAGCCACGGCAAAGTGGTGAGTGTCAACAGAGAGCAGCGTGTCCCAGGCACACCTGCGTTCCATTGCCACCACCACATCCTCGCAGCGGAGCAGGCAGAGCAGGGACTTCAGGGTCCGCACTGCAAACCTGTGTGCAGAGCAAAGCCCAGGTCACACTGGCAGCACTGGCTCCTTGGCAGGCCATGTGGCAGGGACAGGAGGACTGTCACGGAGCACCTGTTGGGGCTAGTGGCAAGGCCATGCTCTTCCTGGCATGCCTTCCAGAAGGTAAGGACCTCCTCTGGCGTATCCAGAGTGCTGAAGAAGACTTGGAAGAGCAGATGCACAAATAGCTGGGGGAAATACAGCCTCAATATCCGTGGGAGACAGGGCACCTGGAGGATCTTCCACATCACCACAGTTGCCTGCAAAGGACAAAGCCGCCCAAGACAGCGCTCAGTGCCCAGGTGTCCGTGTGGCAGGGCCCGAGCGTGGCAGGGAGAGGCCAGGAGAGGCGCAGGGGGAGCACGGGGCCTGGTGGCCCTGAAGCTGCCCCTGGGCCAGGTTTCAGGCCAGCGCCTGAGGCAGGGAGATGCAGTGGGGGAAGGAGGATGGAGAGCTGCTAGGGAGGCAGCCTTGGGGCCAGCAAAGGCCACTTGCAGAAACTCACAGCCAGGGCAAAGACAGCCGTTTCGCCCCCATCGGAGGTGCAGGTGCTGTGCTCTGGCCAGCTCCCCAGCACATCCAGGAGTATCAGCTGTGCCAGCTCCGCAGTCCTGGCTGAGGCCAGGATGGTCTTCCACATGGCCATGGCAGCTCTGCGGGGTTCGAGCTGTGTCTCAGCGGGGTCTCAGACACAGCACCGGGGCCAGCTGAGCTGGCTGGCTGTGTCTGCCACTGCCCACTGCCCCCCTGCCGGCAGCACCCAGACAGCCCAGCCCCGTGGGGACAGAGCCCTGAGAGGCAGCAAGGGAGCGTGGCAGCAGGCTGAGGGGCTGCCATGCCAGGGCTGGGAAAGGGAGCAGCCAGAGGGCCCTGGAACTCTCTGTTGCTCAGACACCTGGGGCAGGCTGGACAGGGTGATGGGCTGGGGAGCCCCCATCAGGGGCAGGTGGGCCCCATACCTGTCACAGGACGGGGCCACACGCAGGAGCGTCAAGACGGCATCCTGTGGCTGTGCTTCGGCGAGATGCAGCAGGGTCTTGTCCAGCCTATGCTCAGCAGAATCATTGGCCGTGAGCCACTGGTGGATGTAGCTCACCATGGCAGGCACCTGGAGAAGGCACGGGGAGACTTGGAAAACTGCCAGAGAGAGCAATGTTCCCAGCTTCTCCAGAGGGGTGCTTCCCTTGCCACCACGCTGCCATGTGGCCTGAAAGGCTCCCAGCAACCAGCATGCGTGGCTTTGGAGGCCAAGCAATTCCTGGGGGCATCAAAGCCTGGCCACAGGCTGCTTACTTGCTTGGGATGGTACAAATCTTGCTCTACAAGCATAGCCAGCAGGGCAGCACCGCTCTTGCTTTGGAAGATGGGCGAGTATGGTCTGAGGCCTGCGCCCATGGTCTCTTCCTCCTCAATTCTCTTGATGAAGTTGTAAACAAACTGTAGGAGAAGGGCAAGAAGCCAGGGATGTTGCATGGAGTGCTGCACACACGGTGCTGGGCTGAGCAGGGAGAGCAGGCCCAGCCCAGGTGGGGATGGCTGCAGGTACCTGCGCTGTTCTGCGGAAGCGGCCACGGCGGGACTGCTGGTCTTGTGTGCGCTCCGGGGCTGCATCTGGCAAAGAGCGAGCGCAGCCAGAGATGAGGGGCTGCGGGAGGGGCCGGACTACAGGGCCCAGCCCTGCGCTCCCCAGGCAGGGAGAGGCCCGGGATGTGCCAGGGGATGGAGCACGGCCACTGCGGGCTGTCTGCCCGGCCCCTCTTCCGTCCTGTGCGTGGGCAGGTCCCCAGGGGATAGCATGGCATGGCCCGGCCCGCCCGGCCCAGCCCGGCCCGGCAGGAATGGCGTGGAGCCAAGCTGGCCGCAGGCACCAGTCCTGTGGCCCAGCTCTGCCACTCACCCTCGTGTGGTGGCTGGAATGGCACCACCTCTTCAGTGTCCTGTGCCAGGGCAGCTCCAGGGCCTTCTTCCTCCTCCTCCACCCAGGCCAGCTTGGGCACATTTGGGGGTGGCTGCTCCATGTCTCAGACTGGATTTGTGGCTATTTGCAGGAGAGGGGCCTTGGACAATCTCCAAGTCACCAAGTCCTGCAGTCCTGCCTGGAAGGCACCGTCAAGAAAGAAGCCTCAGGAAGGCTACAGGACAGCAAGTCCTGCACTCGGTCTCAAGGGCCCCTGCCACAAGGACAGGAGACTCCTGTGAAGGATTGTACTCTGGCCTCGAGGGCACCTGCAGAAGCGAAGCCTCAGGGAGACCACAGGTAAGAAGGTCCTGTGGTCTGGCCTGGAGCTCAGCTGCAGGAACAATGCCTCAGTAAAGCTCCGGGTGGGACACGAACGAGCGCGCTGTGCGGGGGCTCCTCACGGCACCGCTCTGTCCTGTCCTGTCCCGTGGTGTGCTCCGAGCACTGTGGCGTGCTCTTGTCACCGCCAGCTCCTATGCCATGGGGTGTCACAAAGGGCCCTTGGACACCCGGTTCCATTCGATGCCACGGTGACCGTGCTGCAGCGTGTCACCAAGGGCCCTTGCACACACTGCCGCCTGCCGCGGGGCTGCCCCCAGCCCAGCCAAACTGGCCCAGGTTGGAAGGAATGCCTGGCCCCAGGTGTCTAAGGCAGGCCGACAAGATCTTCAGCGAGGGCTCAGAGCGTCAGCAAAGGCTGCCCTGCTCTGCGGGCTCAGGGGCAGCAGAAGGAGCCCCCAGGGCTGCCGACGCAGCCGCGCTGGGAAGGGCACGGGGCCTTCCAGGGAAACTGGCACGGCCTCCTTGGGACACGTCCCGGCTGGTGGCCGTCCTAAACCTGTGGGTGTGACACGCACAAGGAACGTGTGGGCCCGGGCACGAATGCTGCTCTGAGCCCTGGGGCCCGGGGAGCGCTGACATCAGCAGGTGTGGCAGAGTCGCCGGCCAAGCAGACCCGCCACCCCTCGAGCCCCTGGCAGCGCTGGTGCCCGTCTCCTGCCCCAGAGACCTGTGCCCCCGGGGGGCTTCTGTGCCAGAGGGAGCCAAAGCCCACGTGCATTGGGGGCTGTGCTCCTTCCTGCAGGGGCTGATGGCAGGAGCACCTGGAGCAACTGCTGGCACACTTGCTCTCTGTCAGATGATGTTGCTCCTTCCTGCAATGAATTTTTCTCCAGGAAGGCATTGGCAGCAGCAGCAGAGCACCATCCATTGCTGAGTGTCCCGGGGCAATTAGATTACAAAGTAACAGTCTGAAATTTCCTTGTGCTTTTCTCACTCTCTTTCCTGCATTCTGGGACAAATAGAATCTGCCCAGCCTCTGCTATTCTGGGCTTCAGTTGCTGCATATCTCGCTCCGGCATCTCGCGTCCAAACAAAACCGTGTCCCTGCTGAGGACAGCAATGAGTGGCCACAAAGTGGGAAGTTCCCCAGTGAACATCAAGGCAGACACGTGGAAGTGCAGAGGATAAGCATAACTGTGGGAGGAGAAGCTGTTCTGTGTCTCTGGTGATGGTGGCCACACCCTAAAGCAGCAGCCAAGAGAAGTGCGGGAAGCAGACGGGCGCGGTTTTGGGCAGGACAATAGAAAAAGATATGAAGCCTTTAGCCAGAATGCAAAGGAGGACTGCAAGGATGGAGTGTGGTCTGGAGGGGAAGCCCCAGATGCAGCTGGGGCCACTTTCTTCTGCCTGGAGGAGAGTAAAGGGCGCCATTGTGGTCTTCACCATCCTCCTGAGGGGAATCGCAGGGGCTGCTGCAGCTCTCGTCTCTGTTGGCAGCAGTGACAGCACTGGAGAAAAGGGCAGGGAGCTGGGACAGGGCAAGTTTCATTTCCATATCAGGAAAAGGTTTTTCACCCAGAGCACGGTCAGGCACTGGGACAGTGCCAGTTCCCCATTGCCGCAGCCCGGCGGAGCCCGGGCTGGCTCTTGGGAAAACTGCGGCGCTGCGCCAGGAGTGGGGAAGGGCCAAGGCGTGGGTTCTGCCTGCGGCTGAACCTGATGTGTCGCTGCTCAGTGGTTCAGGATCTACTAACTGCAGCACGGAGCAGGCAAAAGAGAAGGAGGAGGCTCCTGGATAGGGAGGTTCCAGAGGCAAAGGTTTATTCCAAGGGAAGGATTCAGCAGCAAAGAGGCGCCAGCACTTCTGTGCGTGGGATTTTATAGGGGTACAACTCGGGCGGCGGATACAGAGGATTGATCAGTAAGGAATCTGCAGGGAAGGAGCCAGGGGATTCCATCAGTTGCTTGGGACTAATTAGGCCAGATGGGAGGAGAAGGTAGGTCACCTGGGCCAGTGGGGCTTGCAGCAACAGGGGAATTGCAAAGGGGTGGTGCAGTCAGGGATTGGTCCAAGGCAAAACTGAGAGGGAAGGTTCAGGAATAAAGAGCTGCATGATCTTGACAGGCAGGGAAGGAGCTGGAACAAAGAGTGGGCAATGGCATGAGGGACAGCTTTGACGGAGGGCAAAACCTAGGGGTAAACCAACGTGGGGGAAGCACGGGCTACGTGAAAACAAACCATCCTACGCTAACTGACAAATAAACACGAACCGGAACACCCCAGGGAAAATGGGCACAGCACCGAGCTCGTCTGACTTTGAGAAGTGTTTGAACAACATTGAGGAGTTACTCAATCTTTTAGACACTACATCAAAAGTCAAGGGTTGTGAACTCCAGGTTGACACGAGTATATACTGCCGGGTATGACTTTAGGCAGTTTTTGAAGAAATTCGTTTTATGTCTGATCAAACCCCAATTCCGTGTAGGTTGTGTGGAACGTGGAATCCTTTTATTTTCATTGCTTGTTAGGAGTGTAAAAAAGACTATTGGTGCTGGGTGACTGAGAGACAGCCCGTGTGTGTGAAGTGGAGTATACAGGGGATGAAGAGAAGGAAAAGAGAAGTACTAGTAGATCCTGCAAAGTTTGGAAATGTTGATAGCATGAAGAATGAACAAGACGAGAAGTAAAGATGGTATTTAAAAGAGTCCACTAGAAGGTAATTTAGCAGTGGAGAAAGATTTGGGAGGAATCCCAGAGGGCAGTTTTTCCAAGAAAGGTAATCGGATGAAATAGCCTACCCAATGGTAGCCTTGGTGTCAATTAGGAAGTGGTGAAAAGTGTCCCCCGCTGAAACTTTATGATACGTTGTTACAGTTGATGTTATTTTGAAGAAAAGAAGAAAAATGAGATCCAGCCATATATGCAGACATGTTTTTTACCCTGAAGAATAAACCTGAGGGGAAGAAAGAATTGTGGCTTTTTTATTTGGCCTCATAGGACCTTTAGTCCTAACTTTGGAAAGAGAAAACAGGCAGAAAATAAAGAGCTGTCGTTCCGTATCCAGCATAGGGCAGAGATGCTTGAAATTGGCTCCAATGCACCAGGAAGATTGTGTCCTAGGTGTCCAAGACTTACAGGCGAGTTACCCCAGGCCAGCTCGGGTACACTCCCCCTCAGCCAAGCACGCCGCGCCCTGAATGAAACCCAGATGGCAGTGAGGATGAGGTGAGGGGACACTTTCAGAGACCCCCAGTGACAACCAACACAAGGAATAAAAGCAAGAAAGCTTTGCCTTTAGTCCCCCGCTTAAGGCAAGTCTTGAGTCCCCCAGGAGAAGCCATGTGGGTGAACATCTGCTTTTCTCCTAGTGAGCTGAACCGTTGGTGGGAAAAAGTTAAAATGTAGAGAGAAAACCCAGGCAAAGTGGCAAAAAGATTGGAGTGCATAGTCAAGAATCAAGTCCCAGAGGGAGGTGCTACTGATTTCATGTTGACAGAGCTAACAAAACCAGCAAAGAGTTGGTGATCAAGGTAGCCAGAGCACGTGCGCAGGGACAAATTGCTAGTGGAGCCTTACAAGGTACAGTGGACCAGCTGTTTCCTATTGTAAGCCCTTTGTGGGACCCGAACGATGCAGGCAGCTGTGCAATGTTAACCAGATGCCAGGAACTAGTCAAATTTGAATTACAAAATGCTAGTCCAAAAGCAATCAATTGGTCAACAATAGATAATGTTCCACAGGGCCAGCACGAGTCACCCACTGACTTTGTGGACAGGTTGTGAGCAGCTGCACATAAAGCGCAGCTCTGCATCCCTGGTCGGATATGGGAAAGCAGCAGTCCGTATCCCTGATGTTAGGGCAATCTAGCCCAGGTGTCGGGCAGAAACTTCAGAGGCTGAAAGAGCCTGTAAAGAGAGACTTAAAAGAAATTAATGAGAAAAGCATTGAAAGCGTATGATGATAAAGACAGAGAAAAAGAAAATGAACTCCGTGCAGCCATGGTGGCAGCTCTGGATCAGCACCGGGGAGAGGACGCGCATGAAGCAGAGGCAGGGGCAAAAGCAGCAGAGGCAGAGGAGTTTCAAACCAGGCACAGACCAAGCTGGGGCCAAAGCAATGTGCGTGTTGTAAGAAATAAGGACACTGGAAAATAGGGCCAGTGCCCAGAGTTAGCAGACAAAGTACACAAAACTCTTGTAGCCGCTCTAGATGATAAGAAATGACCGAGACTGGCAACTCTTACCCCAGCAGGCCACTGGTTAAAATAAAGCTAAAGGGTGATAAAGAGGTTGAATTTTTAATAAATAGTGGAAACCCATCTTTCACTCTTGAATCGAGCACTGATACCCAAAAGTGAGAACTATCTTCAAGCAATAGGAGCCACTGGCCAGCCAGAAAATGCATTCCTCCTGCAAGCACTTCAATGGAAAATCAAGAAGAAACTGGCAATCCATCAGTTTCTTTATTTAGCAAACTGCCCCAAATCTGTCCTCGGCAGGGATTTGCTTGAAAATTTGGACACAACAGTTCCGTTTAGGGAAAGAAAAATTAAGTTGAAGGTACCTGAAGACAAATTGGTTTTAGCAGTAGGACTGACAATTGACACAAGACCAAGAAACAAGAATAACTATTTAGAGCAAGTATTGAATCAGGTGTAGCCAAGAGTATGGGATACTGATAGCCCAGGAAAATCCAAACGAGCAGACCCTATTAAAATTGAGCTGCAGACAAGAGTTAGGCCATAGTCAGAAAGCAATACCCTGGAAGACGATAGGCTGGGAAAAGAACGGAGGCAACAAGGAATAAATTCCTGACATCAGGATTATTGGAAGAATGGGAGTCAAAATGTATTACTCCTAGATTAGCAATAAAGAGAGCTAACGGAACTTAGAGACTAGTGCCAGATTTCCAGGCTATTAATGGTTTCTACCTTACTGCCTTACTAGCTAAACTTGGAGATGATTTTATCTGGTGCGGGGAACGTCCATGGCCCGGTGGTGTCGAGAGCGGTTCCCTCTTGGTGTGAGAGACCAGCTCCCCCAGCCCACCTTGCTGTCAGGCCCGGAGGTTGTAATGTGCGCTGGAGCGGCAGGCAAAGGAGGGCTCTTGACAGCATGTCTGATCCAACAGGGTTTCTTGAAGGCAGGTCAGAGGGTCCAGGTTGGGTGAGAGTGAGAAGAGGGACAGGACCAGGCAGCAGCACAACCACTGTAACACGAGACATAAGGCAAGACACCTGCAACCTGCTGGGGAAGCCCCAAGTCTGCTCAGTGAGCCACGTGTGCCCTCAGCATTGGGACACGCACCTTTCCCTCAGTGACCCTCACGTCCCAGGGTCAGCAAATCAAGAGGCACCAGCCATCCTGTAGGTGACTCAGAGCGAGTGCAGTGGGTCATGGTGGCCAGGGGCCAGAAGCAGGCAGAAAGCCATCAGGGCTGGGGAAAAGGCTCTGCTCTGCTTACAGCGTGGGCTGAGGGCCGGGAGAGCTGCATTTCCCCCTTGAGATGTGGGAGACGGGGCCTTTCACCCTCCTTATAGGGCTGCCCCTCGCTGCAGGCAGCCCAAGGAGTACGACGACAAAAGGCCAAGAGCAGCAAAGCAAAGAGCCAGCCCTGCACACAGGGAGGTGGCCCAGGTGGCCCTGAAGGTGCCCGCTGCACTCTCATGTGGCCCTGCCCTGGGAATGACAGGAATGCCCTTTGTCCAAGAGGGCCTTTCTGTGGCCCCTCTGGGCTCCAAGCTGCTGCTCTTCTGGCTCAACGGGGCCTAAAGGCACAGAACTGGGCATCCCTCGGAGCAACAGGAGCAAGACTCGGCAAGCAGGCAGGGGAGCTCAATGCCTGAGGCTGAGGGGCGGGGGGCTCCAGTCTGGAGCACAGGCCGGGCACACGCCCAGCCCCGCAACTCCTGGCCTCAGAGGCCTGAAAGGCCAGGACCAGGGTTCCACGCCTGATTCCAGGGGGTCCCTCCACGGGCCACCGAGGAAGCGCCAGAGCAGCCAGCTTTCAGGATCAAGGCGGCTGCCAGGGGGCTGCTTATGGCCTCTGCCAGCCCATTGCTCAGGGCTTACCAGTGACTCAGGGTGTCCCCCAGCCCGGCCAAACTTCCCGGCAGCAGCGCCACAGCCCCACAGCAGCTCCAGAGAAGTCCCATCCAGAGGCACCTGGGAGCCCTCAGCAAAGCAGCCAGTAGCACACGGGCAGGAGGACGTGGATGGCCCTTCCTGCGTGGCACGGGGCTTGTGGCAATATCCAGGCACCAGTCGGGCAGGGATCCCCGCAGCTCCTGCCCCTGCCCAGCCGCTCTTGTCGGCAGCACAAAGGCTGCAGCAGAACCACCAGAGGCCAAGGGGCTTCTGGCCATTTTCCCTGCAACACTGCACGCCTGGGCAGCTGGATGAGCACAAGCACCCTTTTGCCCCTCTTCCCCTATGCCCTACAGACACTGTGCAGGAAAAGAAAGATCCTGGGACTCCATGTATTGTAAGATACCCTATATTTACATTGTCAACTAAAAGGAAAATACAAAGGCAAAAATCTAATAGAAGAAGAAGACAACCCCTGCTGGCTCAAGTGGCCCAGCAGACAGAGTCTTGCGCAGATCATCTCTCTGGGGAGCTGCAGCAGAACAGCAAGGCAGTGCCCCACAGACGAGGCCGTTTCTTCCATGCACTGCGGAATTGATCTCGCAGCTTATGCCATGTGGAGTACGGAGCTCTCTGTACAGCCCGGAGAACTAAACAAGATTCAATTGCAGCATTTCTGATTGCGGGACTGCTGTCATAGGCCATTTCTTCAAGGGCTGCAAGAGAGAGGAACAGAGCCAAGGTCAGATGCCGGATGTGCAGGGAGCCGAGGTGAACCCCCTGGCAGGGTCATCCCGGCCGGCTCTTGCCATGGCCCGGAGGGAGCAGGGACCAAGGGGATCAGCCTGAAGCTGCTGGCCACGAATGCCACACGTGGCCCTGAAATGTCTGTGTGCTCTGGCCACGGGAGCAGAGCCCTCCGCAGCCGGGGCAGGGCTTGCAGCTTCCCGTGCCAGCCCCCACGGTCAGCCCGCTGCCCTCACTCACCACTGCAGATCAGCTGAAGCTCTTGCTGCTGCCCCCTCAGGTGCCGGCCGGCCATCCCTGTGAACACAGAGCCTGTCACGGGCCCAGCAGCACAGCTCCCTGCCAGCGGCGTTGTCGGTGCTGTGGCCACACGGGCTGCTGGCCCGTCAGGTCTCAGCCCGGGCCTTTGCCGCATGCTGCCGCCCAAGGGCACGGTTGCCAGAGGGCGGCGGCAGCAGCAATGCCCGGGCCAGGCGGGGCTCCACGGCGCCGGGCCCGGGTGGCGCTGCCGGGGCAGCAGGCGGGGCCGGGGCCGAGCTGCGGTGGGCAGGGGAGGGAGCGCGGGCTCGTGGCTCACCCATGAAGCTGACGGCCGCCTCTCGCAGGGGCTCCTGTGGGCTTTGCAGGTAGCACAGGGCCCGGCGCAGGTGCTCGGCTGCTCGGCTCCTGTCCTCTGCCAGCTGGAGAGAGCAGCAGGAGGGAAGGGTTGGGGCGGGCTCAGGCCCCGGGCCGGGCGCTGCCTGCGCTGAGCCCCGGCCCTCTCCTACCCGGGGAGCCCTGAGGCGTGGCCAGCAGCAGCCGGCGCCGGGCTCCCGAGGGGAGAGGCCAGAGGGCCGCCTGCTGCCCGGGGAGCCGCGGTGCCGCCCCGCCGCCCTGCCGGGCCGGGACTGCGTGGGCACCCGGCTCGGGCCCACGGGAGCCTGGAGAAGAGCCTGCGCGGCCTCTGGGAGCAGCAGCCGGCAGGGGCACAGCTGCCAGCCCCGCAGACTGAGCACCGCCCTCAGGGGCCTTCTCCAGGCTGAGGCTGGGGTTTCTCGGCTGCTCTTACCAGGCACTCGCCAAAGCTCTGATCCACCTGTAGCATTTGTTGGAGATCCCTCCTCTTCAGGAATCTGGCTGAAGAATGCAGCGTTTCCCGGGAGGCCTGGAGAGCAGCAGAGACGCACCGATGGCCCCACAGTGCAGGCCACAGGAGCCAGCCTATGCCACAGGCTGGAGGAGGCTGCAGCCCGCAAGGTGCCAGGGCAGGAGGCAGTGCGTTCCCCTGCCAGGGGGACAGCAGCTGGCCACAAGTGCTCACCTCAGCAACAATCTGATTCTCGTCACGGCAGTGGAAGTAGAGTGGGAGCAGGCTCTGGCGCACGTGGGACTTCAGGGCCTTTCTTCCCTCTTCTGTTAATAAGTCGAGCATCTCTTGAAAGAAAGACATGGAGCTCAGCTGCACCTGGATATCATCCTGTATGAAAGGGAAGGGCAAAAGAGCTGAGCATCAGCTGCTTCAGGCCCCCCAGGGCACAGGCCTGCATCTGCACAGGGCACCAAGTGTGCGGGCAGCAGCCAGTGGCCGTGGCTGTGGGCACAGAGCCTTACGCGGTCAAAGAGTGGCAGGAGCGCCTCAGCCAGCTGCAGGGCGATGGGGGTGGGTATTGGGGCACCATTATCCAGGAGCAAATATCGGAGTAGAAGAATGGTCATCCTGATGATGTCGCTATCATTTTCCTCCAGGAGCTCCACAAGACTTTCAGTCAGGCTCCGCATTTTTTCGGCCTGCGTGGAAGCCAACTTTGTGAAAGGCCGCCCTGCTGCCGCAGGGCCCAGAGGCCAAAGGCCTGTCCCGAAGCACTCGGGCAGCTGATGCGGGAGGCAGGAGAGCTGGGAGCAGCTGCCCCAGCGCCCGAAGGCCAGGCAAGGCCAAGCGACTGCGTTGCCCAGCCCCACGCTGCCTTCAGGGCTTCAGCCACGGGCCCATTCTCACCATCAAGGGATTCTTGCCCAGCACTACGAGGCCTCTGAGTGCCAAGTAACGCCTGGCCATGTGCTCGCTCTGCAGGTTCTGTGCCATGATCTCCAGAAGACTGTCACTGCATTCCCTCAAGTCCAGGCAGTCGAGCACCTGAAAGGCACAGGGCAGTGACAGGGGAGCCGGCCGGCAGGAGGCCAGAAGCGCACAGGGCCGGGCCCAGGCAGCAGCACATGGCCCAGGCAGCAGCACAGGGCACGGGCACGGGTGTCTTTGTCCTGGCAGCTGTGGCTACGAGAGGGCAGAGAGCTGGGAGGCAGCTCAGCCAGGCAGCGCTGGCCTTGAGGCTCACCTCCACAAGGAATGCCAAGGCAGGGAAATCCCAGTATGGCATCTCTTGGCCGAGCAGGGCGAGCAGGTAGAATGCAACCGCGGAACAGAAGGGTATGGCTAGACGGCGAATTTCTCTGAAGAGGGGAGAAAGGAAAGAAGACCCCTGAGCCAGTGGGGCAAACCTCTCCCAGGAGTGGCTCACCTAGTTCTCATCTTCCCCCAGCACCCTTCCAGCCAGGGGACCTGGGCCATTTGGGAGTTGGTTGCTCATGGGCAGCCTCCTCTCCCAGCCTTTTCCAGTCTGCTTGGCCGTGCGTCTCTCAGGGACAAGGCCCTCCTGCCCATTACCACGGGCACTTAGTGGGGCACCTGGGCACAGAGCAGAAATATCAGAGGCATTTGGGGGGGTCTCACCTGGCAAGCAGAGCCACGGCAAAGTGGTGAGTGTCAACAGAGAGCAGCGTGTCCCAGGCACACCTGCGTTCCATTGCCACCACCACATCCTCGCAGCGGAGCAGGCAGAGCAGGGACTTCAGGGTCCGCACTGCAAACCTGTGTGCAGAGCAAAGCCCAGGTCACACTGGCAGCACTGGCTCCTTGGCAGGCCACGTGGCAGGGACAGGAGGACTGTCACGGAGCACCTGTTGGGGCTAGTGGCAAGGCCATGCTCTTCCTGGCATGCCTTCCAGAAGGTAAGGACCTCCTCTGGCGTATCCAGAGTGCTGAAGAAGACTTGGAAGAGCAGATGCACAAATAGCTGGGGGAAATACAGCCTCAATATCCGTGGGAGACAGGGCACCTGGAGGATCTTCCACATCACCACAGTTGCCTGCAAAGGACAAAGCCGCCCAAGACAGCGCTCAGTGCCCAGGTGTCCGTGTGGCAGGGCCCGAGCGTGGCAGGGAGAGGCCAGGAGAGGCGCAGGGGGAGCACGGGGCCTGGTGGCCCTGAAGCTGCCCCTGGGCCAGGTTTCAGGCCAGCGCCTGAGGCAGGGAGATGCAGTGGGGGAAGGAGGATGGAGAGCTGCTAGGGAGGCAGCCTTGGGGCCAGCAAAGGCCACTTGCAGAAACTCACAGCCAGGGCAAAGACAGCCGTTTCGCCCCCATCGGAGGTGCAGGTGCTGTGCTCTGGCCAGCTCCCCAGCACATCCAGGAGTATCAGCTGTGCCAGCTCCGCAGTCCTGGCTGAGGCCAGGATGGTCTTCCACATGGCCATGGCAGCTCTGCGGGGTTCGAGCTGTGTCTCAGCGGGGTCTCAGACACAGCACCGGGGCCAGCTGAGCTGGCTGGCTGTGTCTGCCACTGCCCACTGCCCCCCTGCCGGCAGCACCCAGACAGCCCAGCCCCGTGGGGACAGAGCCCTGAGAGGCAGCAAGGGAGCGTGGCAGCAGGCTGAGGGGCTGCCATGCCAGGGCTGGGAAAGGGAGCAGCCAGAGGGCCCTGGAACTCTCTGTTGCTCAGACACCTGGGGCAGGCTGGACAGGGTGATGGGCTGGGGAGCCCCCATCAGGGGCAGGTGGGCCCCATACCTGTCACAGGACGGGGCCACACGCAGGAGCGTCAAGACGGCATCCTGTGGCTGTGCTTCGGCGAGATGCAGCAGGGTCTTGTCCAGCCTATGCTCAGCAGAATCATTGGCCGTGAGCCACTGGTGGATGTAGCTCACCATGGCAGGCACCTGGAGAAGGCACGGGGAGACTTGGAAAGCTGCCAGAGAGAGCAATGTTCCCAGCTTCTCCAGAGGGGTGCTTCCCTTGCCACCACGCTGCCATGTGGCCTGAAAGGCTCCCAGCAACCAGCATGCGTGGCTTTGGAGGCCAAGCAATTCCTGGGGGCATCAAAGCCTGGCCACAGGCTGCTTACTTGCTTGGGATGGTACAAATCTTGCTCTACAAGCATAGCCAGCAGGGCAGCACCGCTCTTGCTTTGGAAGATGGGCGAGTATGGTCTGAGGCCTGCGCCCATGGTCTCTTCCTCCTCAATTCTCTTGATGAAGTTGTAAACAAACTGTAGGAGAAGGGCAAGAAGCCAGGGATGTTGCATGGAGTGCTGCACACACGGTGCTGGGCTGAGCAGGGAGAGCAGGCCCAGCCCAGGTGGGGATGGCTGCAGGTACCTGCGCTGTTCTGCGGAAGCGGCCACGGCGGGACTGCTGGTCTTGTGTGCGCTCCGGGGCTGCATCTGGCAAAGAGCGAGCGCAGCCAGAGATGAGGGGCTGCGGGAGGGGCCGGACTACAGGGCCCAGCCCTGCGCTCCCCAGGCAGGGAGAGGCCCGGGATGTGCCAGGGGATGGAGCACGGCCACTGCGGGCTGTCTGCCCGGCCCCTCTTCCGTCCTGTGCGTGGGCAGGTCCCCAGGGGATAGCATGGCATGGCCCGGCCCGCCCGGCCCAGCCCGGCCCGGCAGGAATGGCGTGGAGCCAAGCTGGCCGCAGGCACCAGTCCTGTGGCCCAGCTCTGCCACTCACCCTCGTGTGGTGGCTGGAATGGCACCACCTCTTCAGTGTCCTGTGCCAGGGCAGCTCCAGGGCCTTCTTCCTCCTCCTCCACCCAGGCCAGCTTGGGCACATTTGGGGGTGGCTGCTCCATGTCTCAGACTGGATTTGTGGCTATTTGCAGGAGAGGGGCCTTGGACAATCTCCAAGTCACCAAGTCCTGCAGTCCTGCCTGGAAGGCACCGTCAAGAAAGAAGCCTCAGGAAGGCTACAGGACAGCAAGTCCTGCACTCGGTCTCAAGGGCCCCTGCCACAAGGACAGGAGACTCCTGTGAAGGATTGTACTCTGGCCTCGAGGGCACCTGCAGAAGCGAAGCCTCAGGGAGACCACAGGTAAGAAGGTCCTGTGGTCTGGCCTGGAGCTCAGCTGCAGGAACAACGCCTCAGTAAAGCTCCGGGTGGGACACGAACGAGCGCGCTGTGCGGGGGCTCCTCACGGCACCGCTCTGTCCTGTCCTGTCCCGTGTTGTGCTCCGAGCACTGTGGCGTGCTCTTGTCATTGCCAGCTCCTATGCCACGGGGTGTCACAAAGGGCCCTTGGACACCCGGTTCCATTCGATGCCACGGTGACCGTGCTGCAGCGTGTCACCAAGGGCCCTTGCACACACTGCCGCCTGCCGCGGGGCTGCCCCCAGCCCAGCCAAACTGGCCCAGGTTGGAAGGAATGCCTGGCCCCAGGTGTCTAAGGCAGGCCGACAAGATCTTCAGCGAGGGCTCAGAGCGTCAGCAAAGGCTGCCCTGCTCTGCGGGCTCAGGGGCAGCAGAAGGAGCCCCCAGGGCTGCCGACGCAGCCGCGCTGGGAAGGGCACGGGGCCTTCCAGGGAAACTGGCACGGCCTCCTTGGGACACGTCCCGGCTGGTGGCCGTCCTAAACCTGCGGGTGTGACACGCACAAGGAACGTGTGGGCCCGGGCACGAATGCTGCTCTGAGCCCTGGGGCCCGGGGAGCGCTGACATCAGCAGGTGTGGCAGAGTCGCCGGCCAAGCAGACCCGCCACCCCTCGAGCCCCTGGCAGCGCTGGTGCCCGTCTCCTGCCCCAGAGACCTGTGCCCCCGGGGGGCTTCTGTGCCAGAGGGAGCCAAAGCCCACGTGCATTGGGGGCTGTGCTCCTTCCTGCAGGGGCTGATGGCAGGAGCACCTGGAGCAACTGCTGGCACACTTGCTCTCTGTCAGATGATGTTGCTCCTTCCTGCAATGAATTTTTCTCCAGGAAGGCATTGGCAGTAGCAGCAGAGCACCATCCATTGCTGAGTGTCCCGGGGCAATTAGATTACAAAGTAACAGTCTGAAATTTCCTTGTGCTTTTCTCACTCTCTTTCATGCATTCTGGGACAAATAGAATCTGCCCAGCCTCTGCTATTCTGGGCTTCAGTTGCTGCATATCTCGCTCCGGCAGCTCGCGTCCAAACAAAACCGTGTCCCTGCTGAGCACAGCAATGAGTGGCCACAAAGTGGGAAGTTCCCCAGTGAACATCAAGGCAGACACGTGGAAGTGCAGAGGATAAGCATAACTGCGGGAGGAGAAGCTGTTCTGTGTCTCTGGTGATGGTGCCCACACCCTAAAGCAGCAGCCAAGAGAAGTGCGGGAAGCAGACGGGCGCGGTTTTGGGCAGGACAATAGAAAAAGATATGAAGCCTTTAGCCAGAATGCAAAGGAGGACTGCAAGGATGGAGTGTGGTCTGGAGGGGAAGCCCCAGATGCAGCTGGGGCCACTTTCTTCTGCCTGGAGGAGAGTAAAGGGCGCCATTGTGGTCTTCACCATCCTCCTGAGGGGAATCGCAGGGGCTGCTGCAGCTCTCGTCACTGTTGGCAGCAGTGACAGCACTGGAGAAAAGGGCAGGGAGCTGGGACAGGGCAAGTTTCATTTCCATATCAGGAAAAGGTTTTTCACCCAGAGCACGGTCAGGCACTGGGACAGTGCCAGTTCCCCATTGCCGCAGCCCGGCGGAGCCCGGGCTGGCTCTTGGGAAAACTGAGGCGCTGCGCCAGGAGTGGGGAAGGGCCCAGGCGTGGGTTCTGCCTGCGGCTGAACCTGATGTGTCGCTGCTCAGTGGTTCAGGATCTACTAACTGCAGCACGGAGCAGGCAAAAGAGAAGGAGGAGGCTCCTGGATAGGGAGGTTCCAGAGGCAAAGGTTTATTCCAAGGGAAGGATTCAGCAGCAAAGAGGCGCCAGCACTTCTGTGCGTGGGATTTTATAGGGGTACAACTCGGGCGGCGGATACAGAGGATTGATCAGTAAGGAATCTGCAGGGAAGGAGCCAGGGGATTCCATCAGTTGCTTGGGACTAATTAGGCCAGATGGGAGGAGAAGGTAGGTCACCTGGGCCAGTGGGGCTTGCAGCAACAGGGGAATTGCGAAGGGGTGGTGCAGTCAGGGATTGGTCCAAGGCAAAACTGAGAGGGAAGGTTCAGGAATAAAGAGCTGCATGATCTTGACAGGCAGGGAAGGAGCTGGAACAAAGAGTGGGCAATGGCATGAGGGACAGCTTTGACGGAGGGCAAAACCTAGGGGTAAACCAACGTGGGGGAAGCACGGGCTACGTGAAAACAAACCATCCTACGCTAACTGACAAATAAACACGAACCGGAACACCCCAGGGAAAATGGGCACAGCACCGAGCTCGTCTGACTTTGAGAAGTGTTTGAACAACATTGAGCAGTCACTCAATCTTTTAGACACTACATCAAAAGTCAAGGGTTGTGAACTCCAGGTTGACACGAGTATATGCTGCCGGGTATGACTTTAGGCAGTTTTTGAAGAAATTCGTTTTATGTCTGATCAAACCCCAATTCCGTGTAGGTTGTGTGGAACGTGGAATCCTTTTATTTTCATTGCTTGTTAAGAGTGTAAAAAAGACTATTGGTGCTGGGTGACTGAGAGACAGCCCGTGTGTGTGAAGTGGAGTATACAGGGGATGAAGAGAAGGAAAAGAGAAGTACTAGTAGATCCTGCAAAGTTTGGAAATGTTGATAGCATGAAGAATGAACAAGACGAGAAGTAAAGATGGTATTTAAAAGAGTCCACTAGAAGGTAATTTAGCAGTGGAGAAAGATTTGGGAGGAATCCCAGAGGGCAGTTTTTCCAAGAAAGGTAATCGGATGAAATAGCCTACCCAATGGTAGCCTTGGTGTCAATTAGGAAGTGGTGAAAAGTGTCCCCCGCTGAAACTTTATGATACGTTGTTACAGTTGATGTTATTTTGAAGAAAAGAAGAAAAATGAGATCCAGCCATATATGCAGACATGTTTTTTACCCTGAAGAATAAACCTGAGGGGAAGAAAGAATTGTGGCTTTTTTATTTGGCCTCATAGGACCTTTAGTCCTAACTTTGGAAAGAGAAAACAGGCAGAAAATAAAGAGCTGTCGTTCCGTATCCAGCATAGGGCAGAGATGCTTGAAATTGGCTCCAATGCACCAGGAAGATTGTGTCCTAGGTGTCCAAGACTTACAGGCGAGTTACCCCAGGCCAGCTCGGGTACACTCCCCCTCAGCCAAGCACGCCGCGCCCTGAATGAAACCCAGATGGCAGTGAGGATGAGGTGAGGGGACACTTTCAGAGACCCCCAGTGACAACCAACACAAGGAATAAAAGCAAGAAAGCTTTGCCTTTAGTCCCCCGCTTAAGGCAAGTCTTGAGTCCCCCAGGAGAAGCCATGTGGGTGAACATCTGCTTTTCTCCTAGTGAGCTGAACCGTTGGTGGGAAAAAGTTAAAATGTAGAGAGAAAACCCAGGCAAAGTGGCAAAAAGATTGGAGTGCATAGTCAAGAATCAAGTCCCAGAGGGAGGTGCTACTGATTTCATGTTGACAGAGCTAACAAAACCAGCAAAGAGTTGGTGATCAAGGTAGCCAGAGCACGTGCGCAGGGACAAATTGCTAGTGGAGCCTTACAAGGTACAGTGGACCAGCTGTTTCCTATTGTAAGCCCTTTGTGGGACCCGAACGATGCAGGCAGCTGTGCAATGTTAACCAGATGCCAGGAACTAGTCAAATTTGAATTACAAAATGCTAGTCCAAAAGCAATCAATTGGTCAACAATAGATAATGTTCCACAGGGCCAGCACGAGTCACCCACTGACTTTGTGGACAGGTTGTGAGCAGCTGCACATAAAGCGCAGCTCTGCATCCCTGGTCGGATATGGGAAAGCAGCAGTCCGTATCCCTGATGTTAGGGCAATCTAGCCCAGGTGTCGGGCAGAAACTTCAGAGGCTGAAAGAGCCTGTAAAGAGAGACTTAAAAGAAATTAATGAGAAAAGCATTGAAAGCGTATGATGATAAAGACAGAGAAAAAGAAAATGAACTCCGTGCAGCCATGGTGGCAGCTCTGGATCAGCACCGGGGAGAGGACGCGCATGAAGCAGAGGCAGGGGCAAAAGCAGCAGAGGCAGAGGAGTTTCAAACCAGGCACAGACCAAGCTGGGGCCAAAGCAATGTGCGTGTTGTAAGAAATAAGGACACTGGAAAATAGGGCCAGTGCCCAGAGTTAGCAGACAAAGTACACAAAACTCTTGTAGCCGCTCTAGATGATAAGAAATGACCGAGACTGGCAACTCTTACCCCAGCAGGCCACTGGTTAAAATAAAGCTAAAGGGTGATAAAGAGGTTGAATTTTTAATAAATAGTGGAAACCCATCTTTCACTCTTGAATCGAGCACTGATACCCAAAAGTGAGAACTATCTTCAAGCAATAGGAGCCACTGGCCAGCCAGAAAATGCATTCCTCCTGCAAGCACTTCAATGGAAAATCAAGAAGAAACTGGCAATCCATCAGTTTCTTTATTTAGCAAACTGCCCCAAATCTGTCCTCGGCAGGGATTTGCTTGAAAATTTGGACACAACAGTTCCGTTTAGGGAAAGAAAAATTAAGTTGAAGGTACCTGAAGACAAATTGGTTTTAGCAGTAGGACTGACAATTGACACAAGACCAAGAAACAAGAATAACTATTTAGAGCAAGTATTGAATCAGGTGTAGCCAAGAGTATGGGATACTGATAGCCCAGGAAAATCCAAACGAGCAGACCCTATTAAAATTGAGCTGCAGACAAGAGTTAGGCCATAGTCAGAAAGCAATACCCTGGAAGACGATAGGCTGGGAAAAGAACGGAGGCAACAAGGAATAAATTCCTGACATCAGGATTATTGGAAGAATGGGAGTCAAAATGTATTACTCCTAGATTAGCAATAAAGAGAGCTAACGGAACTTAGAGACTAGTGCCAGATTTCCAGGCTATTAATGGTTTCTACCTTACTGCCTTACTAGCTAAACTTGGAGATGATTTTATCTGGTGCGGGGAACGTCCATGGCCCGGTGGTGTCGAGAGCGGTTCCCTCTTGGTGTGAGAGACCAGCTCCCCCAGCCCACCTTGCTGTCAGGCCCGGAGGTTGTAATGTGCGCTGGAGCGGCAGGCGAAGGAGGGCTCTTGACAGCATGTCTGATCCAACAGGGTTTCTTGAAGGCAGGTCAGAGGGTCCAGGTTGGGTGAGAGTGAGAAGAGGGACAGGACCAGGCAGCAGCACAACCACTGTAACACGAGACATAAGGCAAGACACCTGCAACCTGCTGGGGAAGCCCCAAGTCTGCTCAGTGAGCCACGTGTGCCCTCAGCATTGGGACACGCACCTTTCCCTCAGTGACCCTCACGTCCCAGGGTCAGCAAATCAAGAGGCACCAGCCATCCTGTAGGTGACTCAGAGCGAGTGCAGTGGGTCATGGTGGCCAGGGGCCAGAAGCAGGCAGAAAGCCATCAGGGCTGGGGAAAAGGCTCTGCTCTGCTTACAGCGTGGGCTGAGGGCCGGGAGAGCTGCATTTCCCCCTTGAGATGTGGGAGACGGGGCCTTTCACCCTCCTTATAGGGCTGCCCCTCGCTGCAGGCAGCCCAAGGAGTACGACGACAAAAGGCCAAGAGCAGCAAAGCAAAGAGCCAGCCCTGCACACAGGGAGGTGGCCCAGGTGGCCCTGAAGGTGCCCGCTGCACTCTCATGTGGCCCTGCCCTGGGAATGACAGGAATGCCCTTTGTCCAAGAGGGCCTTTCTGTGGCCCCTCTGGGCTCCAAGCTGCTGCTCTTCTGGCTCAACGGGGCCTAAAGGCACAGAACTGGGCATCCCTCGGAGCAACAGGAGCAAGACTCGGCAAGCAGGCAGGGGAGCTCAATGCCTGAGGCTGAGGGGCGGGGGGCTCCAGTCTGGAGCACAGGCCGGGCACACGCCCAGCCCCGCAACTCCTGGCCTCAGAGGCCTGAAAGGCCAGGACCAGGGTTCCACGCCTGATTCCAGGGGGTCCCTCCACGGGCCACCGAGGAAGCGCCAGAGCAGCCAGCTTTCAGGATCAAGGCGGCTGCCAGGGGGCTGCTTATGGCCTCTGCCAGCCCATTGCTCAGGGCTTACCAGTGACTCAGGGTGTCCCCCAGCCCGGCCAAACTTCCCGGCAGCAGCGCCACAGCCCCACAGCAGCTCCAGAGAAGTCCCATCCAGAGGCACCTGGGAGCCCTCAGCAAAGCAGCCAGTAGCACACGGGCAGGAGGACGTGGATGGCCCTTCCTGCGTGGCACGGGGCTTGTGGCAATATCCAGGCACCAGTCGGGCAGGGATCCCCGCAGCTCCTGCCCCTGCCCAGCCGCTCTTGTCGGCAGCACAAAGGCTGCAGCAGAACCACCAGAGGCCAAGGGGCTTCTGGCCATTTTCCCTGCAACACTGCACGCCTGGGCAGCTGGATGAGCACAAGCACCCTTTTGCCCCTCTTCCCCTATGCCCTACAGACACTGTGCAGGAAAAGAAAGATCCTGGGACTCCATGTATTGTAAGATACCCTATATTTACATTGTCAACTAAAAGGAAAATACAAAGGCAAAAATCTAATAGAAGAAGAAGACAACCCCTGCTGGCTCAAGTGGCCCAGCAGACAGAGTCTTGCGCAGATCATCTCTCTGGGGAGCTGCAGCAGAACAGCAAGGCAGTGCCCCACAGACGAGGCCGTTTCTTCCATGCACTGCGGAATTGATCTCGCAGCTTATGCCATGTGGAGTACGGAGCTCTCTGTACAGCCCGGAGAACTAAACAAGATTCAATTGCAGCATTTCTGATTGCGGGACTGCTGTCATAGGCCATTTCTTCAAGGGCTGCAAGAGAGAGGAACAGAGCCAAGGTCAGATGCCGGATGTGCAGGGAGCCGAGGTGAACCCCCTGGCAGGGTCATCCCGGCCGGCTCTTGCCATGGCCCGGAGGGAGCAGGGACCAAGGGGATCAGCCTGAAGCTGCTGGCCACGAATGCCACACGTGGCCCTGAAATGTCTGTGTGCTCTGGCCACGGGAGCAGAGCCCTCCGCAGCCGGGGCAGGGCTTGCAGCTTCCCGTGCCAGCCCCCACGGTCAGCCCGCTGCCCTCACTCACCACTGCAGATCAGCTGAAGCTCTTGCTGCTGCCCCCTCAGGTGCCGGCCGGCCATCCCTGTGAACACAGAGCCTGTCACGGGCCCAGCAGCACAGCTCCCTGCCAGCGGCGTTGTCGGTGCTGTGGCCACACGGGCTGCTGGCCCGTCAGGTCTCAGCCCGGGCCTTTGCCGCATGCTGCCGCCCAAGGGCACGGTTGCCAGAGGGCGGCGGCAGCAGCAATGCCCGGGCCAGGCGGGGCTCCACGGCGCCGGGCCCGGGTGGCGCTGCCGGGGCAGCAGGCGGGGCCGGGGCCGAGCTGCGGTGGGCAGGGGAGGGAGCGCGGGCTCGTGGCTCACCCATGAAGCTGACGGCCGCCTCTCGCAGGGGCTCCTGTGGGCTTTGCAGGTAGCACAGGGCCCGGCGCAGGTGCTCGGCTGCTCGGCTCCTGTCCTCTGCCAGCTGGAGAGAGCAGCAGGAGGGAAGGGTTGGGGCGGGCTCAGGCCCCGGGCCGGGCGCTGCCTGCGCTGAGCCCCGGCCCTCTCCTACCCGGGGAGCCCTGAGGCGTGGCCAGCAGCAGCCGGCGCCGGGCTCCCGAGGGGAGAGGCCAGAGGGCCGCCTGCTGCCCGGGGAGCCGCGGTGCCGCCCCGCCGCCCTGCCGGGCCGGGACTGCGTGGGCACCCGGCTCGGGCCCACGGGAGCCTGGAGAAGAGCCTGCGCGGCCTCTGGGAGCAGCAGCCGGCAGGGGCACAGCTGCCAGCCCCGCAGACTGAGCACCGCCCTCAGGGGCCTTCTCCAGGCTGAGGCTGGGGTTTCTCGGCTGCTCTTACCAGGCACTCGCCAAAGCTCTGATCCACCTGTAGCATTTGTTGGAGATCCCTCCTCTTCAGGAATCTGGCTGAAGAATGCAGCGTTTCCCGGGAGGCCTGGAGAGCAGCAGAGACGCACCGATGGCCCCACAGTGCAGGCCACAGGAGCCAGCCTATGCCACAGGCTGGAGGAGGCTGCAGCCCGCAAGGTGCCAGGGCAGGAGGCAGTGCGTTCCCCTGCCAGGGGGACAGCAGCTGGCCACAAGTGCTCACCTCAGCAACAATCTGATTCTCGTCACGGCAGTGGAAGTAGAGTGGGAGCAGGCTCTGGCGCACGTGGGACTTCAGGGCCTTTCTTCCCTCTTCTGTTAATAAGTCGAGCATCTCTTGAAAGAAAGACATGGAGCTCAGCTGCACCTGGATATCATCCTGTATGAAAGGGAAGGGCAAAAGAGCTGAGCATCAGCTGCTTCAGGCCCCCCAGGGCACAGGCCTGCATCTGCACAGGGCACCAAGTGTGCGGGCAGCAGCCAGTGGCCGTGGCTGTGGGCACAGAGCCTTACGCGGTCAAAGAGTGGCAGGAGCGCCTCAGCCAGCTGCAGGGCGATGGGGGTGGGTATTGGGGCACCATTATCCAGGAGCAAATATCGGAGTAGAAGAATGGTCATCCTGATGATGTCGCTATCATTTTCCTCCAGGAGCTCCACAAGACTTTCAGTCAGGCTCCGCATTTTTTCGGCCTGCGTGGAAGCCAACTTTGTGAAAGGCCGCCCTGCTGCCGCAGGGCCCAGAGGCCAAAGGCCTGTCCCGAAGCACTCGGGCAGCTGATGCGGGAGGCAGGAGAGCTGGGAGCAGCTGCCCCAGCGCCCGAAGGCCAGGCAAGGCCAAGCGACTGCGTTGCCCAGCCCCACGCTGCCTTCAGGGCTTCAGCCACGGGCCCATTCTCACCATCAAGGGATTCTTGCCCAGCACTACGAGGCCTCTGAGTGCCAAGTAACGCCTGGCCATGTGCTCGCTCTGCAGGTTCTGTGCCATGATCTCCAGAAGACTGTCACTGCATTCCCTCAAGTCCAGGCAGTCGAGCACCTGAAAGGCACAGGGCAGTGACAGGGGAGCCGGCCGGCAGGAGGCCAGAAGCGCACAGGGCCGGGCCCAGGCAGCAGCACATGGCCCAGGCAGCAGCACAGGGCACGGGCACGGGTGTCTTTGTCCTGGCAGCTGTGGCTACGAGAGGGCAGAGAGCTGGGAGGCAGCTCAGCCAGGCAGCGCTGGCCTTGAGGCTCACCTCCACAAGGAATGCCAAGGCAGGGAAATCCCAGTATGGCATCTCTTGGCCGAGCAGGGCGAGCAGGTAGAATGCAACCGCGGAACAGAAGGGTATGGCTAGACGGCGAATTTCTCTGAAGAGGGGAGAAAGGAAAGAAGACCCCTGAGCCAGTGGGGCAAACCTCTCCCAGGAGTGGCTCACCTAGTTCTCATCTTCCCCCAGCACCCTTCCAGCCAGGGGACCTGGGCCATTTGGGAGTTGGTTGCTCATGGGCAGCCTCCTCTCCCAGCCTTTTCCAGTCTGCTTGGCCGTGCGTCTCTCAGGGACAAGGCCCTCCTGCCCATTACCACGGGCACTTAGTGGGGCACCTGGGCACAGAGCAGAAATATCAGAGGCATTTGGGGGGGTCTCACCTGGCAAGCAGAGCCACGGCAAAGTGGTGAGTGTCAACAGAGAGCAGCGTGTCCCAGGCACACCTGCGTTCCATTGCCACCACCACATCCTCGCAGCGGAGCAGGCAGAGCAGGGACTTCAGGGTCCGCACTGCAAACCTGTGTGCAGAGCAAAGCCCAGGTCACACTGGCAGCACTGGCTCCTTGGCAGGCCACGTGGCAGGGACAGGAGGACTGTCACGGAGCACCTGTTGGGGCTAGTGGCAAGGCCATGCTCTTCCTGGCATGCCTTCCAGAAGGTAAGGACCTCCTCTGGCGTATCCAGAGTGCTGAAGAAGACTTGGAAGAGCAGATGCACAAATAGCTGGGGGAAATACAGCCTCAATATCCGTGGGAGACAGGGCACCTGGAGGATCTTCCACATCACCACAGTTGCCTGCAAAGGACAAAGCCGCCCAAGACAGCGCTCAGTGCCCAGGTGTCCGTGTGGCAGGGCCCGAGCGTGGCAGGGAGAGGCCAGGAGAGGCGCAGGGGGAGCACGGGGCCTGGTGGCCCTGAAGCTGCCCCTGGGCCAGGTTTCAGGCCAGCGCCTGAGGCAGGGAGATGCAGTGGGGGAAGGAGGATGGAGAGCTGCTAGGGAGGCAGCCTTGGGGCCAGCAAAGGCCACTTGCAGAAACTCACAGCCAGGGCAAAGACAGCCGTTTCGCCCCCATCGGAGGTGCAGGTGCTGTGCTCTGGCCAGCTCCCCAGCACATCCAGGAGTATCAGCTGTGCCAGCTCCGCAGTCCTGGCTGAGGCCAGGATGGTCTTCCACATGGCCATGGCAGCTCTGCGGGGTTCGAGCTGTGTCTCAGCGGGGTCTCAGACACAGCACCGGGGCCAGCTGAGCTGGCTGGCTGTGTCTGCCACTGCCCACTGCCCCCCTGCCGGCAGCACCCAGACAGCCCAGCCCCGTGGGGACAGAGCCCTGAGAGGCAGCAAGGGAGCGTGGCAGCAGGCTGAGGGGCTGCCATGCCAGGGCTGGGAAAGGGAGCAGCCAGAGGGCCCTGGAACTCTCTGTTGCTCAGACACCTGGGGCAGGCTGGACAGGGTGATGGGCTGGGGAGCCCCCATCAGGGGCAGGTGGGCCCCATACCTGTCACAGGACGGGGCCACACGCAGGAGCGTCAAGACGGCATCCTGTGGCTGTGCTTCGGCGAGATGCAGCAGGGTCTTGTCCAGCCTATGCTCAGCAGAATCATTGGCCGTGAGCCACTGGTGGATGTAGCTCACCATGGCAGGCACCTGGAGAAGGCACGGGGAGACTTGGAAAGCTGCCAGAGAGAGCAATGTTCCCAGCTTCTCCAGAGGGGTGCTTCCCTTGCCACCACGCTGCCATGTGGCCTGAAAGGCTCCCAGCAACCAGCATGCGTGGCTTTGGAGGCCAAGCAATTCCTGGGGGGATCAAAGCCTGGCCACAGGCTGCTTACTTGCTTGGGATGGTACAAATCTTGCTCTACAAGCATAGCCAGCAGGGCAGCACCGCTCTTGCTTTGGAAGATGGGCGAGTATGGTCTGAGGCCTGCGCCCATGGTCTCTTCCTCCTCAATTCTCTTGATGAAGTTGTAAACAAACTGTAGGAGAAGGGCAAGAAGCCAGGGATGTTGCATGGAGTGCTGCACACACGGTGCTGGGCTGAGCAGGGAGAGCAGGCCCAGCCCAGGTGGGGATGGCTGCAGGTACCTGCGCTGTTCTGCGGAAGCGGCCACGGCGGGACTGCTGGTCTTGTGTGCGCTCCGGGGCTGCATCTGGCAAAGAGCGAGCGCAGCCAGAGATGAGGGGCTGCGGGAGGGGCCGGACTACAGGGCCCAGCCCTGCGCTCCCCAGGCAGGGAGAGGCCCGGGATGTGCCAGGGGATGGAGCACGGCCACTGCGGGCTGTCTGCCCGGCCCCTCTTCCGTCCTGTGCGTGGGCAGGTCCCCAGGGGATAGCATGGCATGGCCCGGCCCGCCCGGCCCAGCCCGGCCCGGCAGGAATGGCGTGGAGCCAAGCTGGCCGCAGGCACCAGTCCTGTGGCCCAGCTCTGCCACTCACCCTCGTGTGGTGGCTGGAATGGCACCACCTCTTCAGTGTCCTGTGCCAGGGCAGCTCCAGGGCCTTCTTCCTCCTCCTCCACCCAGGCCAGCTTGGGCACATTTGGGGGTGGCTGCTCCATGTCTCAGACTGGATTTGTGGCTATTTGCAGGAGAGGGGCCTTGGACAATCTCCAAGTCACCAAGTCCTGCAGTCCTGCCTGGAAGGCACCGTCAAGAAAGAAACCTCAGGAAGGCTACAGGACAGCAAGTCCTGCACTCGGTCTCAAGGGCCCCTGCCACAAGGACAGGAGACTCCTGTGAAGGATTGTACTCTGGCCTCGAGGGCACCTGCAGAAGCGAAGCCTCAGGGAGACCACAGGTAAGAAGGTCCTGTGGTCTGGCCTGGAGCTCAGCTGCAGGAACAACGCCTCAGTAAAGCTCCGGGTGGGACACGAACGAGCGCGCTGTGCGGGGGCTCCTCACGGCACCGCTCTGTCCTGTCCTGTCCCGTGTTGTGCTCCGAGCACTGTGGCGTGCTCTTGTCATTGCCAGCTCCTATGCCACGGGGTGTCACAAAGGGCCCTTGGACACCCGGTTCCATTCGATGCCACGGTGACCGTGCTGCAGCGTGTCACCAAGGGCCCTTGCACACACTGCCGCCTGCCGCGGGGCTGCCCCCAGCCCAGCCAAACTGGCCCAGGTTGGAAGGAATGCCTGGCCCCAGGTGTCTAAGGCAGGCCGACAAGATCTTCAGCGAGGGCTCAGAGCGTCAGCAAAGGCTGCCCTGCTCTGCGGGCTCAGGGGCAGCAGAAGGAGCCCCCAGGGCTGCCGACGCAGCCGCGCTGGGAAGGGCACGGGGCCTTCCAGGGAAACTGGCACGGCCTCCTTGGGACACGTCCCGGCTGGTGGCCGTCCTAAACCTGCGGGTGTGACACGCACAAGGAACGTGTGGGCCCGGGCACGAATGCTGCTCTGAGCCCTGGGGCCCGGGGAGCGCTGACATCAGCAGGTGTGGCAGAGTCGCCGGCCAAGCAGACCCGCCACCCCTCGAGCCCCTGGCAGCGCTGGTGCCCGTCTCCTGCCCCAGAGACCTGTGCCCCCGGGGGGCTTCTGTGCCAGAGGGAGCCAAAGCCCACGTGCATTGGGGGCTGTGCTCCTTCCTGCAGGGGCTGATGGCAGGAGCACCTGGAGCAACTGCTGGCACACTTGCTCTCTGTCAGATGATGTTGCTCCTTCCTGCAATGAATTTTTCTCCAGGAAGGCATTGGCAGTAGCAGCAGAGCACCATCCATTGCTGAGTGTCCCGGGGCAATTAGATTACAAAGTAACAGTCTGAAATTTCCTTGTGCTTTTCTCACTCTCTTTCATGCATTCTGGGACAAATAGAATCTGCCCAGCCTCTGCTATTCTGGGCTTCAGTTGCTGCATATCTCGCTCCGGCAGCTCGCGTCCAAACAAAACCGTGTCCCTGCTGAGCACAGCAATGAGTGGCCACAAAGTGGGAAGTTCCCCAGTGAACATCAAGGCAGACACGTGGAAGTGCAGAGGATAAGCATAACTGCGGGAGGAGAAGCTGTTCTGTGTCTCTGGTGATGGTGCCCACACCCTAAAGCAGCAGCCAAGAGAAGTGCGGGAAGCAGACGGGCGCGGTTTTGGGCAGGACAATAGAAAAAGATATGAAGCCTTTAGCCAGAATGCAAAGGAGGACTGCAAGGATGGAGTGTGGTCTGGAGGGGAAGCCCCAGATGCAGCTGGGGCCACTTTCTTCTGCCTGGAGGAGAGTAAAGGGCGCCATTGTGGTCTTCACCATCCTCCTGAGGGGAATCGCAGGGGCTGCTGCAGCTCTCGTCACTGTTGGCAGCAGTGACAGCACTGGAGAAAAGGGCAGGGAGCTGGGACAGGGCAAGTTTCATTTCCATATCAGGAAAAGGTTTTTCACCCAGAGCACGGTCAGGCACTGGGACAGTGCCAGTTCCCCATTGCCGCAGCCCGGCGGAGCCCGGGCTGGCTCTTGGGAAAACTGAGGCGCTGCGCCAGGAGTGGGGAAGGGCCCAGGCGTGGGTTCTGCCTGCGGCTGAACCTGATGTGTCGCTGCTCAGTGGTTCAGGATCTACTAACTGCAGCACGGAGCAGGCAAAAGAGAAGGAGGAGGCTCCTGGATAGGGAGGTTCCAGAGGCAAAGGTTTATTCCAAGGGAAGGATTCAGCAGCAAAGAGGCGCCAGCACTTCTGTGCGTGGGATTTTATAGGGGTACAACTCGGGCGGCGGATACAGAGGATTGATCAGTAAGGAATCTGCAGGGAAGGAGCCAGGGGATTCCATCAGTTGCTTGGGACTAATTAGGCCAGATGGGAGGAGAAGGTAGGTCACCTGGGCCAGTGGGGCTTGCAGCAACAGGGGAATTGCGAAGGGGTGGTGCAGTCAGGGATTGGTCCAAGGCAAAACTGAGAGGGAAGGTTCAGGAATAAAGAGCTGCATGATCTTGACAGGCAGGGAAGGAGCTGGAACAAAGAGTGGGCAATGGCATGAGGGACAGCTTTGACGGAGGGCAAAACCTAGGGGTAAACCAACGTGGGGGAAGCACGGGCTACGTGAAAACAAACCATCCTACGCTAACTGACAAATAAACACGAACCGGAACACCCCAGGGAAAATGGGCACAGCACCGAGCTCGTCTGACTTTGAGAAGTGTTTGAACAACATTGAGCAGTCACTCAATCTTTTAGACACTACATCAAAAGTCAAGGGTTGTGAACTCCAGGTTGACACGAGTATATGCTGCCGGGTATGACTTTAGGCAGTTTTTGAAGAAATTCGTTTTATGTCTGATCAAACCCCAATTCCGTGTAGGTTGTGTGGAACGTGGAATCCTTTTATTTTCATTGCTTGTTAAGAGTGTAAAAAAGACTATTGGTGCTGGGTGACTGAGAGACAGCCCGTGTGTGTGAAGTGGAGTATACAGGGGATGAAGAGAAGGAAAAGAGAAGTACTAGTAGATCCTGCAAAGTTTGGAAATGTTGATAGCATGAAGAATGAACAAGACGAGAAGTAAAGATGGTATTTAAAAGAGTCCACTAGAAGGTAATTTAGCAGTGGAGAAAGATTTGGGAGGAATCCCAGAGGGCAGTTTTTCCAAGAAAGGTAATCGGATGAAATAGCCTACCCAATGGTAGCCTTGGTGTCAATTAGGAAGTGGTGAAAAGTGTCCCCCGCTGAAACTTTATGATACGTTGTTACAGTTGATGTTATTTTGAAGAAAAGAAGAAAAATGAGATCCAGCCATATATGCAGACATGTTTTTTACCCTGAAGAATAAACCTGAGGGGAAGAAAGAATTGTGGCTTTTTTATTTGGCCTCATAGGACCTTTAGTCCTAACTTTGGAAAGAGAAAACAGGCAGAAAATAAAGAGCTGTCGTTCCGTATCCAGCATAGGGCAGAGATGCTTGAAATTGGCTCCAATGCACCAGGAAGATTGTGTCCTAGGTGTCCAAGACTTACAGGCGAGTTACCCCAGGCCAGCTCGGGTACACTCCCCCTCAGCCAAGCACGCCGCGCCCTGAATGAAACCCAGATGGCAGTGAGGATGAGGTGAGGGGACACTTTCAGAGACCCCCAGTGACAACCAACACAAGGAATAAAAGCAAGAAAGCTTTGCCTTTAGTCCCCCGCTTAAGGCAAGTCTTGAGTCCCCCAGGAGAAGCCATGTGGGTGAACATCTGCTTTTCTCCTAGTGAGCTGAACCGTTGGTGGGAAAAAGTTAAAATGTAGAGAGAAAACCCAGGCAAAGTGGCAAAAAGATTGGAGTGCATAGTCAAGAATCAAGTCCCAGAGGGAGGTGCTACTGATTTCATGTTGACAGAGCTAACAAAACCAGCAAAGAGTTGGTGATCAAGGTAGCCAGAGCACGTGCGCAGGGACAAATTGCTAGTGGAGCCTTACAAGGTACAGTGGACCAGCTGTTTCCTATTGTAAGCCCTTTGTGGGACCCGAACGATGCAGGCAGCTGTGCAATGTTAACCAGATGCCAGGAACTAGTCAAATTTGAATTACAAAATGCTAGTCCAAAAGCAATCAATTGGTCAACAATAGATAATGTTCCACAGGGCCAGCACGAGTCACCCACTGACTTTGTGGACAGGTTGTGAGCAGCTGCACATAAAGCGCAGCTCTGCATCCCTGGTCGGATATGGGAAAGCAGCAGTCCGTATCCCTGATGTTAGGGCAATCTAGCCCAGGTGTCGGGCAGAAACTTCAGAGGCTGAAAGAGCCTGTAAAGAGAGACTTAAAAGAAATTAATGAGAAAAGCATTGAAAGCGTATGATGATAAAGACAGAGAAAAAGAAAATGAACTCCGTGCAGCCATGGTGGCAGCTCTGGATCAGCACCGGGGAGAGGACGCGCATGAAGCAGAGGCAGGGGCAAAAGCAGCAGAGGCAGAGGAGTTTCAAACCAGGCACAGACCAAGCTGGGGCCAAAGCAATGTGCGTGTTGTAAGAAATAAGGACACTGGAAAATAGGGCCAGTGCCCAGAGTTAGCAGACAAAGTACACAAAACTCTTGTAGCCGCTCTAGATGATAAGAAATGACCGAGACTGGCAACTCTTACCCCAGCAGGCCACTGGTTAAAATAAAGCTAAAGGGTGATAAAGAGGTTGAATTTTTAATAAATAGTGGAAACCCATCTTTCACTCTTGAATCGAGCACTGATACCCAAAAGTGAGAACTATCTTCAAGCAATAGGAGCCACTGGCCAGCCAGAAAATGCATTCCTCCTGCAAGCACTTCAATGGAAAATCAAGAAGAAACTGGCAATCCATCAGTTTCTTTATTTAGCAAACTGCCCCAAATCTGTCCTCGGCAGGGATTTGCTTGAAAATTTGGACACAACAGTTCCGTTTAGGGAAAGAAAAATTAAGTTGAAGGTACCTGAAGACAAATTGGTTTTAGCAGTAGGACTGACAATTGACACAAGAGCAAGAAACAAGAATAACTATTTAGAGCAAGTATTGAATCAGGTGTAGCCAAGAGTATGGGATACTGATAGCCCAGGAAAATCCAAACGAGCAGACCCTATTAAAATTGAGCTGCAGACAAGAGTTAGGCCATAGTCAGAAAGCAATACCCTGGAAGACGATAGGCTGGGAAAAGAATGGAGGCAACAAGGAATAAATTCCTGACATCAGGATTATTGGAAGAATGGGAGTCAAAATGTATTACTCCTAGATTAGCAATAAAGAAAGCTAACGGAACTTAGAGACTAGTGCCAGATTTCCAGGCAATTAATGGTTTCTACCTTACTGCCTTACTAGCTAAACTTGGAGATGATTTTATCTGGTGCGGGGAACGTCCATGGCCCGGTGGTGTCGAGAGCGGTTCCCTCTTGGTGTGAGAGACCAGCTCCCCCAGCCCACCTTGCTGTCAGGCCCGGAGGTTGTAATGTGCGCTGGAGCGGCAGGCGAAGGAGGGCTCTTGACAGCATGTCTGATCCAACAGGGTTTCTTGAAGGCAGGTCAGAGGGTCCAGGTTGGGTGAGAGTGAGAAGAGGGACAGGACCAGGCAGCAGCACAACCACTGTAACACGAGACATAAGGCAAGACACCTGCAACCTGCTGGGGAAGCCCCAAGTCTGCTCAGTGAGCCACGTGTGCCCTCAGCATTGGGACACGCACCTTTCCCTCAGTGACCCTCACGTCCCAGGGTCAGCAAATCAAGAGGCACCAGCCATCCTGTAGGTGACTCAGAGCGAGTGCAGTGGGTCATGGTGGCCAGGGGCCAGAAGCAGGCAGAAAGCCATCAGGGCTGGGGAAAAGGCTCTGCTCTGCTTACAGCGTGGGCTGAGGGCCGGGAGAGCTGCATTTCCCCCTTGAGATGTGGGAGACGGGGCCTTTCACCCTCCTTATAGGGCTGCCCCTCGCTGCAGGCAGCCCAAGGAGTACGACGACAAAAGGCCGAGAGCAGCAAAGCAAAGAGCCAGCCCTGCACACAGGGAGGTGGCCCAGGTGGCCCTGAAGGTGCCCGCTGCACTCTCATGTGGCCCTGCCCTGGGAATGACAGGAATGCCCTTTGTCCAAGAGGGCCTTTCTGTGGCCCCTCTGGGCTCCAAGCTGCTGCTCTTCTGGCTCAACGGGGCCTAAAGGCACAGAACTGGGCATCCCTCGGAGCAACAGGAGCAAGACTCGGCAAGCAGGCAGGGGAGCTCAATGCCTGAGGCTGACGGGCGGGGGGCTCCAGTCTGGAGCACAGGCCGGGCACACGCCCAGCCCCGCAACTCCTGGCCTCAGAGGCCTGAAAGGCCAGGACCAGGGTTCCACGCCTGATTCCAGGGGGTCCCTCCACCGGCCACCGAGGAAGCGCCAGAGCAGCCAGCTTTCAGGATCAAGGCGGCTGCCAGGGGGCTGCTTATGGCCTCTGCCAGCCCATTGCTCAGGGCTTACCAGTGACTCAGGGTGTCCCCCAGCCCGGCCAAACTTCCCGGCAGCAGCGCCACAGCCCCACAGCAGCTCCAGAGAAGTCCCATCCAGAGGCACCTGGGAGCCCTCAGCAAAGCAGCCAGTAGCACACGGGCAGGAGGACGTGGATGGCCCTTCCTGCGTGGCACGGGGCTTGTGGCAATATCCAGGCACCAGTCGGGCAGGGATCCCCGCAGCTCCTGCCCCTGCCCAGCCGCTCTTGTCGGCAGCACAAAGGCTGCAGCAGAACCACCAGAGGCCAAGGGGCTTCTGGCCATTTTCCCTGCAACACTGCACGCCTGGGCAGCTGGATGAGCACAAGCACCCTTTTGCCCCTCTTCCCCTATGCCCTACAGACACTGTGCAGGAAAAGAAAGATCCTGGGACTCCATGTATTGTAAGATACCCTATATTTACATTGTCAACTAAAAGGAAAATACAAAGGCAAAAATCTAATAGAAGAAGAAGACAACCCCTGCTGGCTCAAGTGGCCCAGCAGACAGAGTCTTGCGCAGATCATCTCTCTGGGGAGCTGCAGCAGAACAGCAAGGCAGTGCCCCACAGACGAGGCCGTTTCTTCCATGCACTGCGGAATTGATCTCGCAGCTTATGCCATGTGGAGTACGGAGCTCTCTGTACAGCCCGGAGAACTAAACAAGATTCAATTGCAGCATTTCTGATTGCGGGACTGCTGTCATAGGCCATTTCTTCAAGGGCTGCAAGAGAGAGGAACAGAGCCAAGGTCAGATGCCGGATGTGCAGGGAGCCGAGGTGAACCCCCTGGCAGGGTCATCCCGGCCGGCTCTTGCCATGGCCCGGAGGGAGCAGGGACCAAGGGGATCAGCCTGAAGCTGCTGGCCACGAATGCCACACGTGGCCCTGAAATGTCTGTGTGCTCTGGCCACGGGAGCAGAGCCCTCCGCAGCCGGGGCAGGGCTTGCAGCTTCCCGTGCCAGCCCCCACGGTCAGCCCGCTGCCCTCACTCACCACTGCAGATCAGCTGAAGCTCTTGCTGCTGCCCCCTCAGGTGCCGGCCGGCCATCCCTGTGAACACAGAGCCTGTCACGGGCCCAGCAGCACAGCTCCCTGCCAGCGGCGTTGTCGGTGCTGTGGCCACACGGGCTGCTGGCCTGTCAGGTCTCAGCCCGGGCCTTTGCCGCATGCTGCCGCCCAAGGGCACGGTTGCCAGAGGGCGGCGGCAGCAGCAATGCCCGGGCCAGGCGGGGCTCCACGGCGCCGGGCCCGGGTGGCGCTGCCGGGGCAGCAGGCGGGGCCGGGGCCGAGCTGCGGTGGGCAGGGGAGGGAGCGCGGGCTCGTGGCTCACCCATGAAGCTGACGGCCGCCTCTCGCAGGGGCTCCTGTGGGCTTTGCAGGTAGCACAGGGCCCGGCGCAGGTGCTCGGCTGCTCGGCTCCTGTCCTCTGCCAGCTGGAGAGAGCAGCAGGAGGGAAGGGTTGGGGCGGGCTCAGGCCCCGGGCCGGGCGCTGCCTGCGCTGAGCCCCGGCCCTCTCCTACCCGGGGAGCCCTGAGGCGTGGCCAGCAGCAGCCGGCGCCGGGCTCCCGAGGGGAGAGGCCAGAGGGCCGCCTGCTGCCCGGGGAGCCGCGGTGCCGCGCCGCCGCCCTGCCGGGCCGGGACTGCGTGGGCACCCGGCTCGGGCCCACGGGAGCCTGGAGAAGAGCCTGCGCGGCCTCTGGGAGCAGCAGCCGGCAGGGGCACAGCTGCCAGCCCCGCAGACTGAGCACCGCCCTCAGGGGCCTTCTCCAGGCTGAGGCTGGGGTTTCTCGGCTGCTCTTACCAGGCACTCGCCAAAGCTCTGATCCACCTGTAGCATTTGTTGGAGATCCCTCCTCTTCAGGAATCTGGCTGAAGAATGCAGCGTTTCCCGGGAGGCCTGGAGAGCAGCAGAGACGCACCGATGGCCCCACAGTGCAGGCCACAGGAGCCAGCCTATGCCACAGGCTGGAGGAGGCTGCAGCCCGCAAGGTGCCAGGGCAGGAGGCAGTGCGTTCCCCTGCCAGGGGGACAGCAGCTGGCCACAAGTGCTCACCTCAGCAACAATCTGATTCTCGTCACGGCAGTGGAAGTAGAGTGGGAGCAGGCTCTGGCGCACGTGGGACTTCAGGGCCTTTCTTCCCTCTTCTGTTAATAAGTCGAGCATCTCTTGAAAGAAAGACATGGAGCTCAGCTGCACCTGGATATCATCCTGTATGAAAGGGAAGGGCAAAAGAGCTGAGCATCAGCTGCTTCAGGCCCCCCAGGGCACAGGCCTGCATCTGCACAGGGCACCAAGTGTGCGGGCAGCAGCCAGTGGCCGTGGCTGTGGGCACAGAGCCTTACGCGGTCAAAGAGTGGCAGGAGCGCCTCAGCCAGCTGCAGGGCGATGGGGGTGGGTATTGGGGCACCATTATCCAGGAGCAAATATCGGAGTAGAAGAATGGTCATCCTGATGATGTCGCTATCATTTTCCTCCAGGAGCTCCACAAGACTTTCAGTCAGGCTCCGCATTTTTTCGGCCTGCGTGGAAGCCAACTTTGTGAAAGGCCGCCCTGCTGCCGCAGGGCCCAGAGGCCAAAGGCCTGTCCCGAAGCACTCGGGCAGCTGATGCGGGAGGCAGGAGAGCTGGGAGCAGCTGCCCCAGCGCCCGAAGGCCAGGCAAGGCCAAGCGACTGCGTTGCCCAGCCCCACGCTGCCTTCAGGGCTTCAGCCACGGGCCCATTCTCACCATCAAGGGATTCTTGCCCAGCACTACGAGGCCTCTGAGTGCCAAGTAACGCCTGGCCATGTGCTCGCTCTGCAGGTTCTGTGCCATGATCTCCAGAAGACTGTCACTGCATTCCCTCAAGTCCAGGCAGTCGAGCACCTGAAAGGCACAGGGCAGTGACAGGGGAGCCGGCCGGCAGGAGCCCAGAAGCGCACAGGGCCGGGCCCAGGCAGCAGCACATGGCCCAGGCAGCAGCACAGGGCACGGGCATGGGTGTCTTTGTCCTGGCAGCTGTGGCTACGAGAGGGCAGAGAGCTGGGAGGCAGCTCAGCCAGGCAGCGCTGGCCTTGAGGCTCACCTCCACAAGGAATGCCAAGGCAGGGAAATCCCAGTATGGCATCTCTTGGCCGAGCAGGGCGAGCAGGTAGAATGCAACCGCGGAACAGAAGTGTATGGCTAGACGGCGAATTTCTCTGAAGAGGGGAGAAAGGAAAGAAGACCCCTGAGCCAGTGGGGCAAACCTCTCCCAGGAGTGGCTCACCTAGTTCTCATCTTCCCCCAGCACCCTTCCAGCCAGGGGACCTGGGCCATTTGGGAGTTGGTTGCTCATGGGCAGCCTCCTCTCCCAGCCTTTTCCAGTCTGCTTGGCCGTGCGTCTCTCAGGGACAAGGCCCTCCTGCCCATTACCACGGGCACTTAGTGGGGCACCTGGGCACAGAGCAGAAATATCAGAGGCATTTGGGGGGGTCTCACCTGGCAAGCAGAGCCACGGCAAAGTGGTGAGTGTCAACAGAGAGCAGCGTGTCCCAGGCACACCTGCGTTCCATTGCCACCACCACATCCTCGCAGCGGAGCAGGCAGAGCAGGGACTTCAGGGTCCGCACTGCAAACCTGTGTGCAGAGCAAAGCCCAGGTCACACTGGCAGCACTGGCTCCTTGGCAGGCCACGTGGCAGGGACAGGAGGACTGTCACAGAGCACCTGTTGGGGCTAGTGGCAAGGCCATGCTCTTCCTGGCATGCCTTCCAGAAGGTAAGGACCTCCTCTGGCGTATCCAGAGTGCTGAAGAAGACTTGGAAGAGCAGATGCACAAATAGCTGGGGGAAATACAGCCTCAATATCCGTGGGAGACAGGGCACCTGGAGGATCTTCCACATCACCACAGTTGCCTGCAAAGGACAAAGCCGCCCAAGACAGCGCTCAGTGCCCAGGTGTCCGTGTGGCAGGGCCCGAGCGTGGCAGGGAGAGGCCAGGAGAGGCGCAGGGGGAGCACGGGGCCTGGTGGCCCTGAAGCTGCCCCTGGGCCAGGTTTCAGGCCAGCGCCTGAGGCAGGGAGATGCAGTGGGGGAAGGAGGATGGAGAGCTGCTAGGGAGGCAGCCTTGGGGCCAGCAAAGGCCACTTGCAGAAACTCACAGCCAGGGCAAAGACAGCCGTTTCGCCCCCATCGGAGGTGCAGGTGCTGTGCTCTGGCCAGCTCCCCAGCACATCCAGGAGTATCAGCTGTGCCAGCTCCGCAGTCCTGGCTGAGGCCAGGATGGTCTTCCACATGGCCATGGCAGCTCTGCGGGGTTCGAGCTGTGTCTCAGCGGGGTCTCAGACACAGCACCGGGGCCAGCTGAGCTGGCTGGCTGTGTCTGCCACTGCCCACTGCCCCCCTGCCGGCAGCACCCAGACAGCCCAGCCCCGTGGGGACAGAGCCCTGAGAGGCAGCAAGGGAGCGTGGCAGCAGGCTGAGGGGCTGCCATGCCAGGGCTGGGAAAGGGAGCAGCCAGAGGGCCCTGGAACTCTCTGTTGCTCAGACACCTGGGGCAGGCTGGACAGGGTGATGGGCTGGGGAGCCCCCATCAGGGGCAGGTGGGCCCCATACCTGTCACAGGACGGGGCCACACGCAGGAGCGTCAAGACGGCATCCTGTGGCTGTGCTTCGGCGAGATGCAGCAGGGTCTTGTCCAGCCTATGCTCAGCAGAATCATTGGCCGTGAGCCACTGGTGGATGTAGCTCACCATGGCAGGCACCTGGAGAAGGCACGGGGAGACTTGGAAAGCTGCCAGAGAGAGCAATGTTCCCAGCTTCTCCAGAGGGGTGCTTCCCTTGCCACCACGCTGCCATGTGGCCTGAAAGGCTCCCAGCAACCAGCATGCGTGGCTTTGGAGGCCAAGCAATTCCTGGGGGGATCAAAGCCTGGCCACAGGCTGCTTACTTGCTTGGGATGGTACAAATCTTGCTCTACAAGCATAGCCAGCAGGGCAGCACCGCTCTTGCTTTGGAAGATGGGCGAGTATGGTCTGAGGCCTGCGCCCATGGTCTCTTCCTCCTCAATTCTCTTGATGAAGTTGTAAACAAACTGTAGGAGAAGGGCAAGAAGCCAGGGATGTTGCATGGAGTGCTGCACACACGGTGCTGGGCTGAGCAGGGAGAGCAGGCCCAGCCCAGGTGGGGATGGCTGCAGGTACCTGCGCTGTTCTGCGGAAGCGGCCACGGCGGGACTGCTGGTCTTGTGTGCGCTCCGGGGCTGCATCTGGCAAAGAGCGAGCGCAGCCAGAGATGAGGGGCTGCGGGAGGGGCCGGACTACAGGGCCCAGCCCTGCGCTCCCCAGGCAGGGAGAGGCCCGGGATGTGCCAGGGGATGGAGCACGGCCACTGCGGGCTGTCTGCCCAGCCCCTCTTCCGTCCTGTGCGTGGGCAGGTCCCCAGGGGATAGCATGGCATGGCCCGGCCCGCCCGGCCCAGCCCGGCCCGGCAGGAATGGCATGGAGCCAAGCTGGCCGCAGGCACCAGTCCTGTGGCCCAGCTCTGCCACTCACCCTCGTGTGGTGGCTGGAATGGCACCACCTCTTCAGTGTCCTGTGCCAGGGCAGCTCCAGGGCCTTCTTCCTCCTCCTCCACCCAGGCCAGCTTGGGCACATTTGGGGGTGGCTGCTCCATGTCTCAGACTGGATTTGTGGCTATTTGCAGGAGAGGGGCCTTGGACAATCTCCAAGTCACCAAGTCCTGCAGTCCTGCCTGGAAGGCACCGTCAAGAAAGAAGCCTCAGGAAGGCTACAGGACAGCAAGTCCTGCACTCGGTCTCAAGGGCCCCTGCCACAAGGACAGGAGACTCCTGTGAAGGATTGTACTCTGGCCTCGAGGGCACCTGCAGAAGCGAAGCCTCAGGGAGACCACAGGTAAGAAGGTCCTGTGGTCTGGCCTGGAGCTCAGCTGCAGGAACAACGCCTCAGTAAAGCTCCGGGTGGGACACGAACGAGCGCGCTGTGCGGGGGCTCCTCACGGCACCGCTCTGTCCTGTCCTGTCCCGTGTTGTGCTCCGAGCACTGTGGCGTGCTCTTGTCATTGCCAGCTCCTATGCCACGGGGTGTCACAAAGGGCCCTTGGACACCCGGTTCCATTCGATGCCACGGTGACCGTGCTGCAGCGTGTCACCAAGGGCCCTTGCACACACTGCCGCCTGCCGCGGGGCTGCCCCCAGCCCAGCCAAACTGGCCCAGGTTGGAAGGAATGCCTGGCCCCAGGTGTCTAAGGCAGGCCGACAAGATCTTCAGCGAGGGCTCAGAGCGTCAGCAAAGGCTGCCCTGCTCTGCGGGCTCAGGGGCAGCAGAAGGAGCCCCCAGGGCTGCCGACGCAGCCGCGCTGGGAAGGGCACGGGGCCTTCCAGGGAAACTGGCACGGCCTCCTTGGGACACGTCCCGGCTGGTGGCCGTCCTAAACCTGCGGGTGTGACACGCACAAGGAACGTGTGGGCCCGGGCACGAATGCTGCTCTGAGCCCTGGGGCCCGGGGAGCGCTGACATCAGCAGGTGTGGCAGAGTCGCCGGCCAAGCAGACCCGCCACCCCTCGAGCCCCTGGCAGCGCTGGTGCCCGTCTCCTGCCCCAGAGACCTGTGCCCCCGGGGGGCTTCTGTGCCAGAGGGAGCCAAAGCCCACGTGCATTGGGGGCTGTGCTCCTTCCTGCAGGGGCTGATGGCAGGAGCACCTGGAGCAACTGCTGGCACACTTGCTCTCTGTCAGATGATGTTGCTCCTTCCTGCAATGAATTTTTCTCCAGGAAGGCATTGGCAGTAGCAGCAGAGCACCATCCATTGCTGAGTGTCCCGGGGCAATTAGATTACAAAGTAACAGTCTGAAATTTCCTTGTGCTTTTCTCACTCTCTTTCCTGCATTCTGGGACAAATAGAATCTGCCCAGCCTCTGCTATTCTGGGCTTCAGTTGCTGCATATCTCGCTCCGGCAGCTCGCGTCCAAACAAAACCGTGTCCCTGCTGAGGACAGCAATGAGTGGCCACAAAGTGGGAAGTTCCCCAGTGAACATCAAGGCAGACACGTGGAAGTGCAGAGGATAAGCATAACTGTGGGAGGAGAAGCTGTTCTGTGTCTCTGGTGATGGTGGCCACACCCTAAAGCAGCAGCCAAGAGAAGTGCGGGAAGCAGACGGGCGCGGTTTTGGGCAGGACAATAGAAAAAGATATGAAGCCTTTAGCCAGAATGCAAAGGAGGACTGCAAGGATGGAGTGTGGTCTGGAGGGGAAGCCCCAGATGCAGCTGGGGCCACTTTCTTCTGCCTGGAGGAGAGTAAAGGGCGCCATTGTGGTCTTCACCATCCTCCTGAGGGGAATCGCAGGGGCTGCTGCAGCTCTCGTTACTGTTGGCAGCAGTGACAGCACTGGAGAAAAGGGCAGGGAGCTGGGACAGGGCAAGTTTCATTTCCATATCAGGAAAAGGTTTTTCACCCAGAGCACGGTCAGGCACTGGGACAGTGCCAGTTCCCCATTGCCGCAGCCCGGCGGAGCCCGGGCTGGCTCTTGGGAAAACTGCGGCGCTGCGCCAGGAGTGGGGAAGGGCCCAGGCGTGGGTTCTGCCTGCGGCTGAACCTGATGTGTCGCTGCTCAGTGGTTCCGGATCTACTAACTGCAGCACGGAGCAGGCAAAAGAGAAGGAGGAGGCTCCTGGATAGGGAGGTTCCAGAGGCAAAGGTTTATTCCAAGGGAAGGATTCAGCAGCAAAGAGGCGCCAGCACTTCTGTGCGTGGGATTTTATAGGGGTACAACTCGGGCGGCAGATACAGAGGATTGATCAGTAAGGAATCTGCAGGGAAAGAACCAGGGGATTCCATCAGTTGCTTGGGACTAATTAGGCCAGATGGGAGGAGAAGGTAGGTCACCTGGGCCAGTGGGGCTTGCAGTAACAGGGGAATTGCAAAGGGGTGGTGCAGTCAGGGATTGGTCCAAGGCAAAACTGAGAGGGAAGGTTCAGGAATAAAGAGCTGCATGATCTTGACAGGCAGGGAAGGAGCTGGAACAAAGAGTGGGCAATGGCATGAGGGACAGCTTTGACGGAGGGCAAAACCTAGGGGTAAACCAACGTGGGGGAAGCACGGGCTACGTGAAAACAAACCATCCTACGCTAACTGACAAATAAACACGAACCGGAACACCCCAGGGAAAATAGGCACAGCACCGAGCTCGTCTGACTTTGAGAAGTGTTTGAACAACATTGAGCAGTCACTCAATCTTTTAGACACTACATCAAAAGTCAAGGGTTGTGAACTCGAGGTTGACACGAGTATATACTGCCGGGTATGACTTTAGGCAGTTTTTGAAGAAATTCGTTTTATGTCTGATCAAACCCCAATTCCGTGTAGGTTGTGTGGAACGTGGAATCCTTTTATTTTCATTGCTTGTTAGGAGTGTAAAAAAGACTATTGGTGCTGGGTGACTGAGAGACAGCCCGTGTGTGTGAAGTGGAGTATACAGGGGATGAAGAGAAGGAAAAGAGAAGTACTAGTAGATCCTGCAAAGTTTGGAAATGTTGATAGCATGAAGAATGAACAAGACGAGAAGTAAAGATGGTATTTAAAAGAGTCCACTAGAAGGTAATTTAGCAGTGGAGAAAGATTTGGGAGGAATCCCAGAGGGCAGTTTTTCCAAGAAAGGTAATCGGATGAAATAGCCTACCCAATGGTAGCCTTGGTGTCAATTAGGAAGTGGTGAAAAGTGTCCCCCGCTGAAACTTTATGATACGTTGTTACAGTTGATGTTATTTTGAAGAAAAGAAGAAAAATGAGATCCAGCCATATATGCAGACATGTTTTTTACCCTGAAGAATAAACCTGAGGGGAAGAAAGAATTGTGGCTTTTTTATTTGGCCTCATAGGACCTTTAGTCCTAACTTTGGAAAGAGAAAACAGGCAGAAAATAAAGAGCTGTCGTTCCGTATCCAGCATAGGGCAGAGATGCTTGAAATTGGCTCCAATGCACCAGGAAGATTGTGTCCTAGGTGTCCAAGACTTACAGGCGAGTTACCCCAGGCCAGCTCGGGTACACTCCCCCTCAGCCAAGCACGCCGCGCCCTGAATGAAACCCAGATGGCAGTGAGGATGAGGTGAGGGGACACTTTCAGAGACCCCCAGTGACAACCAACAGAAGGAATAAAAGCAAGAAAGCTTTGCCTTTAGTCCCCCGCTTAAGGCAAGTCTTGAGTCCCCCAGGAGAAGCCATGTGGGTGAACATCTGCTTTTCTCCTAGTGAGCTGAACCGTTGGTGGGAAAAAGTTAAAATGTAGAGAGAAAACCCAGGCAAAGTGGCAAAAAGATTGGAGTGCATAGTCAAGAATCAAGTCCCAGAGGGAGGTGCTACTGATTTCATGTTGACAGAGCTAACAAAACCAGCAAAGAGTTGGTGATCAAGGTAGCCAGAGCACGTGCGCAGGGACAAATTGCTAGTGGAGCCTTACAAGGTACAGTGGACCAGCTGTTTCCTATTGTAAGCCCTTTGTGGGACCCGAACGATGCAGGCAGCTGTGCAATGTTAACCAGATGCCAGGAACTAGTCAAATTTGAATTACAAAATGCTAGTCCAAAAGCAATCAATTGGTCAACAATAGATAATGTTCCACAGGGCCAGCACGAGTCACCCACTGACTTTGTGGACAGGTTGTGAGCAGCTGCACATAAAGCGCAGCTCTGCATCCCTGGTCGGATATGGGAAAGCAGCAGTCCGTATCCCTGATGTTAGGGCAATCTAGCCCAGGTGTCGGGCAGAAACTTCAGAGGCTGAAAGAGCCTGTAAAGAGAGACTTAAAAGAAATTAATGAGAAAAGCATTGAAAGCGTATGATGATAAAGACAGAGAAAAAGAAAATGAACTCCCTGCAGCCATGGTGGCAGCTCTGGATCAGCACCGGGGAGAGGACGCGCATGAAGCAGAGGCAGGGGCAAAAGCAGCAGAGGCAGAGGAGTTTCAAACCAGGCACAGACCAAGCTGGGGCCAAAGCAATGTGCGTGTTGTAAGAAATAAGGACACTGGAAAATAGGGCCAGTGCCCAGAGTTAGCAGACAAAGTACACAAAACTCTTGTAGCCGCTCTAGATGATAAGAAATGACCGAGACTGGCAACTCTTACCCCAGCAGGCCACTGGTTAAAATAAAGCTAAAGGGTGATAAAGAGGTTGAATTTTTAATAAATAGTGGAAACCCATCTTTCACTCTTGAATCGAGCACTGATACCCAAAAGTGAGAACTATCTTCAAGCAATAGGAGCCACTGGCCAGCCAGAAAATGCATTCCTCCTGCAAGCACTTCAATGGAAAATCAAGAAGAAACTGGCAATCCATCAGTTTCTTTATTTAGCAAACTGCCCCAAATCTGTCCTCGGCAGGGATTTGCTTGAAAATTTGGACACAACAGTTCCGTTTAGGGAAAGAAAAATTAAGTTGAAGGTACCTGAAGACAAATTGGTTTTAGCAGTAGGACTGACAATTGACACAAGAGCAAGAAACAAGAATAACTATTTAGAGCAAGTATTGAATCAGGTGTAGCCAAGAGTATGGGATACTGATAGCCCAGGAAAATCCAAACGAGCAGACCCTATTAAAATTGAGCTGCAGACAAGAGTTAGGCCATAGTCAGAAAGCAATACCCTGGAAGACGATAGGCTGGGAAAAGAACGGAGGCAACAAGGAATAAATTCCTGACATCAGGATTATTGGAAGAATGGGAGTCAAAATGTATTACTCCTAGATTAGCAATAAAGAGAGCTAACGGAACTTAGAGACTAGTGCCAGATTTCCAGGCTATTAATGGTTTCTACCTTACTGCCTTACTAGCTAAACTTGGAGATGATTTTATCTGGTGCGGGGAACGTCCATGGCCCGGTGGTGTCGAGAGCGGTTCCCTCTTGGTGTGAGAGACCAGCTCCCCCAGCCCACCTTGCTCTCAGGCCCGGAGGTTGTAATGTGCGCTGGAGCGGCAGGCGAAGGAGGGCTCTTGACAGCATGTCTGATCCAACAGGGTTTCTTGAAGGCAGGTCAGAGGGTCCAGGTTGGGTGAGAGTGAGAAGAGGGACAGGACCAGGCAGCAGCACAACCACTGTAACACGAGACATAAGGCAAGACACCTGCAACCTGCTGGGGAAGCCCCAAGTCTGCTCAGTGAGCCACGTGTGCCCTCAGCATTGGGACACGCACCTTTCCCTCAGTGACCCTCACGTCCCAGGGTCAGCAAATCAAGAGGCACCAGCCATCCTGTAGGTGACTCAGAGCGAGTGCAGTGGGTCATGGTGGCCAGGGGCCAGAAGCAGGCAGAAAGCCATCAGGGCTGGGGAAAAGGCTCTGCTCTGCTTACAGCGTGGGCTGAGGGCCGGGAGAGCTGCATTTCCCCCTTGAGATGTGGGAGACGGGGCCTTTCACCCTCCTTATAGGGCTGCCCCTCGCTGCAGGCAGCCCAAGGAGTACGACGACAAAAGGCCAAGAGCAGCAAAGCAAAGAGCCAGCCCTGCACACAGGGAGGTGGCCCAGGTGGCCCTGAAGGTGCCCGCTGCACTCTCATGTGGCCCTGCCCTGGGAATGACAGGAATGCCCTTTGTCCAAGAGGGCCTTTCTGTGGCCCCTCTGGGCTCCAAGCTGCTGCTCTTCTGGCTCAACGGGGCCTAAAGGCACAGAACTGGGCATCCCTCGGAGCAACAGGAGCAAGACTCGGCAAGCAGGCAGGGGAGCTCAATGCCTGAGGCTGAGGGGCGGGGGGCTCCAGTCTGGAGCACAGGCCGGGCACACGCCCAGCCCCGCAACTCCTGGCCTCAGAGGCCTGAAAGGCCAGGACCAGGGTTCCACGCCTGATTCCAGGGGGTCCCTCCACGGGCCACCGAGGAAGCGCCAGAGCAGCCAGCTTTCAGGATCAAGGCGGCTGCCAGGGGGCTGCTTATGGCCTCTGCCAGCCCATTGCTCAGGGCTTACCAGTGACTCAGGGTGTCCCCCAGCCCGGCCAAACTTCCCGGCAGCAGCGCCACAGCCCCACAGCAGCTCCAGAGAAGTCCCATCCAGAGGCACCTGGGAGCCCTCAGCAAAGCAGCCAGTAGCACACGGGCAGGAGGACGTGGATGGCCCTTCCTGCGTGGCACGGGGCTTGTGGCAATATCCAGGCACCAGTCGGGCAGGGATCCCCGCAGCTCCTGCCCCTGCCCAGCCGCTCTTGTCGGCAGCACAAAGGCTGCAGCAGAACCACCAGAGGCCAAGGGGCTTCTGGCCATTTTCCCTGCAACACTGCACGCCTGGGCAGCTGGATGAGCACAAGCACCCTTTTGCCCCTCTTCCCCTATGCCCTACAGACACTGTGCAGGAAAAGAAAGATCCTGGGACTCCATGTATTGTAAGATACCCTATATTTACATTGTCAACTAAAAGGAAAATACAAAGGCAAAAATCTAATAGAAGAAGAAGACAACCCCTGCTGGCTCAAGTGGCCCAGCAGACAGAGTCTTGCGCAGATCATCTCTCTGGGGAGCTGCAGCAGAACAGCAAGGCAGTGCCCCACAGACGAGGCCGTTTCTTCCATGCACTGCGGAATTGATCTCGCAGCTTATGCCATGTGGAGTACGGAGCTCTCTGTACAGCCCGGAGAACTAAACAAGATTCAATTGCAGCATTTCTGATTGCGGGACTGCTGTCATAGGCCATTTCTTCAAGGGCTGCAAGAGAGAGGAACAGAGCCAAGGTCAGATGCCGGATGTGCAGGGAGCCGAGGTGAACCCCCTGGCAGGGTCATCCCGGCCGGCTCTTGCCATGGCCCGGAGGGAGCAGGGACCAAGGGGATCAGCCTGAAGCTGCTGGCCACGAATGCCACACGTGGCCCTGAAATGTCTGTGTGCTCTGGCCACGGGAGCAGAGCCCTCCGCAGCCGGGGCAGGGCTTGCAGCTTCCCGTGCCAGCCCCCACGGTCAGCCCGCTGCCCTCACTCACCACTGCAGATCAGCTGAAGCTCTTGCTGCTGCCCCCTCAGGTGCCGGCCGGCCATCCCTGTGAACACAGAGCCTGTCACGGGCCCAGCAGCACAGCTCCCTGCCAGCGGCGTTGTCGGTGCTGTGGCCACACGGGCTGCTGGCCCGTCAGGTCTCAGCCCGGGCCTTTGCCGCATGCTGCCGCCCAAGGGCACGGTTGCCAGAGGGCGGCGGCAGCAGCAATGCCCGGGCCAGGCGGGGCTCCACGGCGCCGGGCCCGGGTGGCGCTGCCGGGGCAGCAGGCGGGGCCGGGGCCGAGCTGCGGTGGGCAGGGGAGGGAGCGCGGGCTCGTGGCTCACCCATGAAGCTGACGGCCGCCTCTCGCAGGGGCTCCTGTGGGCTTTGCAGGTAGCACAGGGCCCGGCGCAGGTGCTCGGCTGCTCGGCTCCTGTCCTCTGCCAGCTGGAGAGAGCAGCAGGAGGGAAGGGTTGGGGCGGGCTCAGGCCCCGGGCCGGGCGCTGCCTGCGCTGAGCCCCGGCCCTCTCCTACCCGGGGAGCCCTGAGGCGTGGCCAGCAGCAGCCGGCGCCGGGCTCCCGAGGGGAGAGGCCAGAGGGCCGCCTGCTGCCCGGGGAGCCGCGGTGCCGCCCCGCCGCCCTGCCGGGCCGGGACTGCGTGGGCACCCGGCTCGGGCCCACGGGAGCCTGGAGAAGAGCCTGCGCGGCCTCTGGGAGCAGCAGCCGGCAGGGGCACAGCTGCCAGCCCCGCAGACTGAGCACCGCCCTCAGGGGCCTTCTCCAGGCTGAGGCTGGGGTTTCTCGGCTGCTCTTACCAGGCACTCGCCAAAGCTCTGATCCACCTGTAGCATTTGTTGGAGATCCCTCCTCTTCAGGAATCTGGCTGAAGAATGCAGCGTTTCCCGGGAGGCCTGGAGAGCAGCAGAGACGCACCGATGGCCCCACAGTGCAGGCCACAGGAGCCAGCCTATGCCACAGGCTGGAGGAGGCTGCAGCCCGCAAGGTGCCAGGGCAGGAGGCAGTGCGTTCCCCTGCCAGGGGGACAGCAGCTGGCCACAAGTGCTCACCTCAGCAACAATCTGATTCTCGTCACGGCAGTGGAAGTAGAGTGGGAGCAGGCTCTGGCGCACGTGGGACTTCAGGGCCTTTCTTCCCTCTTCTGTTAATAAGTCGAGCATCTCTTGAAAGAAAGACATGGAGCTCAGCTGCACCTGGATATCATCCTGTATGAAAGGGAAGGGCAAAAGAGCTGAGCATCAGCTGCTTCAGGCCCCCCAGGGCACAGGCCTGCATCTGCACAGGGCACCAAGTGTGCGGGCAGCAGCCAGTGGCCGTGGCTGTGGGCACAGAGCCTTACGCGGTCAAAGAGTGGCAGGAGCGCCTCAGCCAGCTGCAGGGCGATGGGGGTGGGTATTGGGGCACCATTATCCAGGAGCAAATATCGGAGTAGAAGAATGGTCATCCTGATGATGTCGCTATCATTTTCCTCCAGGAGCTCCACAAGACTTTCAGTCAGGCTCCGCATTTTTTCGGCCTGCGTGGAAGCCAACTTTGTGAAAGGCCGCCCTGCTGCCGCAGGGCCCAGAGGCCAAAGGCCTGTCCCGAAGCACTCGGGCAGCTGATGCGGGAGGCAGGAGAGCTGGGAGCAGCTGCCCCAGCGCCCGAAGGCCAGGCAAGGCCAAGCGACTGCGTTGCCCAGCCCCACGCTGCCTTCAGGGCTTCAGCCACGGGCCCATTCTCACCATCAAGGGATTCTTGCCCAGCACTACGAGGCCTCTGAGTGCCAAGTAACGCCTGGCCATGTGCTCGCTTTGCAGGTTCTGTGCCATGATCTCCAGAAGACTGTCACTGCATTCCCTCAAGTCCAGGCAGTCGAGCACCTGAAAGGCACAGGGCAGTGACAGGGGAGCCGGCCGGCAGGAGGCCAGAAGCGCACAGGGCCGGGCCCAGGCAGCAGCACATGGCCCAGGCAGCAGCACAGGGCACGGGCACGGGTGTCTTTGTCCTGGCAGCTGTGGCTACGAGAGGGCAGAGAGCTGGGAGGCAGCTCAGCCAGGCAGCGCTGGCCTTGAGGCTCACCTCCACAAGGAATGCCAAGGCAGGGAAATCCCAGTATGGCATCTCTTGGCCGAGCAGGGCGAGCAGGTAGAATGCAACCGCGGAACAGAAGGGTATGGCTAGACGGCGAATTTCTCTGAAGAGGGGAGAAAGGAAAGAAGACCCCTGAGCCAGTGGGGCAAACCTCTCCCAGGAGTGGCTCACCTAGTTCTCATCTTCCCCCAGCACCCTTCCAGCCAGGGGACCTGGGCCATTTGGGAGTTGGTTGCTCATGGGCAGCCTCCTCTCCCAGCCTTTTCCAGTCTGCTTGGCCGTGCGTCTCTCAGGGACAAGGCCCTCCTGCCCATTACCACGGGCACTTAGTGGGGCACCTGGGCACAGAGCAGAAATATCAGAGGCATTTGGGGGGGTCTCACCTGGCAAGCAGAGCCACGGCAAAGTGGTGAGTGTCAACAGAGAGCAGCGTGTCCCAGGCACACCTGCGTTCCATTGCCACCACCACATCCTCGCAGCGGAGCAGGCAGAGCAGGGACTTCAGGGTCCGCACTGCAAACCTGTGTGCAGAGCAAAGCCCAGGTCACACTGGCAGCACTGGCTCCTTGGCAGGCCACGTGGCAGGGACAGGAGGACTGTCACGGAGCACCTGTTGGGGCTAGTGGCAAGGCCATGCTCTTCCTGGCATGCCTTCCAGAAGGTAAGGACCTCCTCTGGCGTATCCAGAGTGCTGAAGAAGACTTGGAAGAGCAGATGCACAAATAGCTGGGGGAAATACAGCCTCAATATCCGTGGGAGACAGGGCACCTGGAGGATCTTCCACATCACCACAGTTGCCTGCAAAGGACAAAGCCGCCCAAGACAGCGCTCAGTGCCCAGGTGTCCGTGTGGCAGGGCCCGAGCGTGGCAGGGAGAGGCCAGGAGAGGCGCAGGGGGAGCACGGGGCCTGGTGGCCCTGAAGCTGCCCCTGGGCCAGGTTTCAGGCCAGCGCCTGAGGCAGGGAGATGCAGTGGGGGAAGGAGGATGGAGAGCTGCTAGGGAGGCAGCCTTGGGGCCAGCAAAGGCCACTTGCAGAAACTCACAGCCAGGGCAAAGACAGCCGTTTCGCCCCCATCGGAGGTGCAGGTGCTGTGCTCTGGCCAGCTCCCCAGCACATCCAGGAGTATCAGCTGTGCTAGCTCCGCAGTCCTGGCTGAGGCCAGGATGGTCTTCCACATGGCCATGGCAGCTCTGCGGGGTTCGAGCTGTGTCTCAGCGGGGTCTCAGACACAGCACCGGGGCCAGCTGAGCTGGCTGGCTGTGTCTGCCACTGCCCACTGCCCCCCTGCCGGCAGCACCCAGACAGCCCAGCCCCGTGGGGACAGAGCCCTGAGAGGCAGCAAGGGAGCGTGGCAGCAGGCTGAGGGGCTGCCATGCCAGGGCTGGGAAAGGGAGCAGCCAGAGGGCCCTGGAACTCTCTGTTGCTCAGACACCTGGGGCAGGCTGGACAGGGTGATGGGCTGGGGAGCCCCCATCAGGGGCAGGTGGGCCCCATACCTGTCACAGGACGGGGCCACACGCAGGAGCGTCAAGACGGCATCCTGTGGCTGTGCTTCGGCGAGATGCAGCAGGGTCTTGTCCAGCCTATGCTCAGCAGAATCATTGGCCGTGAGCCACTGGTGGATGTAGCTCACCATGGCAGGCACCTGGAGAAGGCACGGGGAGACTTGGAAAGCTGCCAGAGAGAGCAATGTTCCCAGCTTCTCCAGAGGGGTGCTTCCCTTGCCACCACGCTGCCATGTGGCCTGAAAGGCTCCCAGCAACCAGCATGCGTGGCTTTGGAGGCCAAGCAATTCCTGGGGGGATCAAAGCCTGGCCACAGGCTGCTTACTTGCTTGGGATGGTACAAATCTTGCTCTACAAGCATAGCCAGCAGGGCAGCACCGCTCTTGCTTTGGAAGATGGGCGAGTATGGTCTGAGGCCTGCGCCCATGGTCTCTTCCTCCTCAATTCTCTTGATGAAGTTGTAAACAAACTGTAGGAGAAGGGCAAGAAGCCAGGGATGTTGCATGGAGTGCTGCACACACGGTGCTGGGCTGAGCAGGGAGAGCAGGCCCAGCCCAGGTGGGGATGGCTGCAGGTACCTGCGCTGTTCTGCGGAAGCGGCCACGGCGGGACTGCTGGTCTTGTGTGCGCTCCGGGGCTGCATCTGGCAAAGAGCGAGCGCAGCCAGAGATGAGGGGCTGCGGGAGGGGCCGGACTACAGGGCCCAGCCCTGCGCTCCCCAGGCAGGGAGAGGCCCGGGATGTGCCAGGGGATGGAGCACGGCCACTGCGGGCTGTCTGCCCGGCCCCTCTTCCGTCCTGTGCGTGGGCAGGTCCCCAGGGGATAGCATGGCATGGCCCGGCCCGCCCGGCCCAGCCCGGCCCGGCAGGAATGGCGTGGAGCCAAGCTGGCCGCAGGCACCAGTCCTGTGGCCCAGCTCTGCCACTCACCCTCGTGTGGTGGCTGGAATGGCACCACCTCTTCAGTGTCCTGTGCCAGGGCAGCTCCAGGGCCTTCTTCCTCCTCCTCCACCCAGGCCAGCTTGGGCACATTTGGGGGTGGCTGCTCCATGTCTCAGACTGGATTTGTGGCTATTTGCAGGAGAGGGGCCTTGGACAATCTCCAAGTCACCAAGTCCTGCAGTCCTGCCTGGAAGGCACCGTCAAGAAAGAAGCCTCAGGAAGGCTACAGGACAGCAAGTCCTGCACTCGGTCTCAAGGGCCCCTGCCACAAGGACAGGAGACTCCTGTGAAGGATTGTACTCTGGCCTCGAGGGCACCTGCAGAAGCGAAGCCTCAGGGAGACCACAGGTAAGAAGGTCCTGTGGTCTGGCCTGGAGCTCAGCTGCAGGAACAACGCCTCAGTAAAGCTCCGGGTGGGACACGAACGAGCGCGCTGTGCGGGGGCTCCTCACGGCACCGCTCTGTCCTGTCCTGTCCCGTGTTGTGCTCCGAGCACTGTGGCGTGCTCTTGTCATTGCCAGCTCCTATGCCACGGGGTGTCACAAAGGGCCCTTGGACACCCGGTTCCATTCGATGCCACGGTGACCGTGCTGCAGCGTGTCACCAAGGGCCCTTGCACACACTGCCGCCTGCCGCGGGGCTGCCCCCAGCCCAGCCAAACTGGCCCAGGTTGGAAGGAATGCCTGGCCCCAGGTGTCTAAGGCAGGCCGACAAGATCTTCAGCGAGGGCTCAGAGCATCAGCAAAGGCTGCCCTGCTCTGCGGGCTCAGGGGCAGCAGAAGGAGCCCCCAGGGCTGCCGACGCAGCCGCGCTGGGAAGGGCACGGGGCCTTCCAGGGAAACTGGCACGGCCTCCTTGGGACACGTCCCGGCTGGTGGCCGTCCTAAACCTGCGGGTGTGACACGCACAAGGAACGTGTGGGCCCGGGCACGAATGCTGCTCTGAGCCCTGGGGCCCGGGGAGCGCTGACATCAGCAGGTGTGGCAGAGTCGCCGGCCAAGCAGACCCGCCACCCCTCGAGCCCCTGGCAGCGCTGGTGCCCGTCTCCTGCCCCAGAGACCTGTGCCCCCGGGGGGCTTCTGTGCCAGAGGGAGCCAAAGCCCACGTGTATTGGGGGCTGTGCTCCTTCCTGCAGGGGTTGATGGCAGGAGCACCTGGAGCAACTGCTGGCACACTTGCTCTCTGTCAGATGATGTTGCTCCTTCCTGCAATGAATTTTTCTCCAGGAAGGCATTGGCAGTAGCAGCAGAGCACCATCCATTGCTGAGTGTCCCGGGGCAATTAGATTACAAAGTAACAGTCTGAAATTTCCTTGTGCTTTTCTCACTCTCTTTCCTGCATTCTGGGACAAATAGAATCTGCCCAGCCTCTGCTATTCTGGGCTTCAGTTGCTGCATATCTCGCTCCGGCAGCTCGCGTCCAAACAAAACCGTGTCCCTGCTGAGGACAGCAATGAGTGGCCACAAAGTGGGAAGTTCCCCAGTGAACATCAAGGCAGACACGTGGAAGTGCAGAGGATAAGCATAACTGCGGGAGGACAAGCTGTTCTGTGTCTCTGGTGATGGTGCCCACACCCTAAAGCAGCAGCCAAGAGAAGTGCGGGAAGCAGACGGGCGCGGTTTTGGGCAGGACAATAGAAAAAGATATGAAGCCTTTAGCCAGAATGCAAAGGAGGACTGCAAGGATGGAGTGTGGTCTGGAGGGGAAGCCCCAGATGCAGCTGGGGCCACTTTCTTCTGCCTGGAGGAGATTAAAGGGTGCCATTGTGGTCTTCACCATCCTCCTGAGGGGAATCGCAGGGGCTGCTGCAGCTCTTGTCACTGTTGGCAGCAGTGACAGCACTGGAGAAAAGGGCAGGGAGCTGGGACAGGGCAAGTTTCATTTCCATATCAGGAAAAGGTTTTTCACCCAGAGCACGGTCAGGCACTGGGACAGTGCCAGTTCCCCATTGCCGCAGCCCGGCGGAGCCCGGGCTGGCTCTTGGGAAAACTGCAGCGCTGCGCCAGGAGTGGGGAAGGGCCAAGGCGTGGGTTCTGCCTGTGGCTGAACCTGATGTGTCGCTGCTCAGTGGTTCAGGATCTACTAACTGCAGCACGGAGCAGGCAAAAGAGAAGGAGGAGGCTCCTGGATAGGGAGGTTCCAGAGGCAAAGGTTTATTCCAAGGGAAGGATTCAGCAGCAAAGAGGCGCCAGCACTTCTGTGCGTGGGATTTTATAGGGGTACAACTCGGGCGGCGGATACAGAGGATTGATCAGTAAGGAATCTGCAGGGAAGGAGCCAGGGGATTCCATCAGTTGCTTGGGACTAATTAGGCCAGATGGGAGGAGAAGGTAGGTCACCTGGGCCAGTGGGGCTTGCAGCAACAGGGTGATTGCAAAGGGGTGGTGCAGTCAGGGATTGGTCCAAGGCAAAACTGAGAGGGAAGGTTCAGGAATAAAGAGCTGCATGATCTTGACAGGCAGGGAAGGAGCTGGAACAAAGAGTGGGCAATGGCATGAGGGACAGCTTTGACGGAGGGCAAAACCTAGGGGTAAACCAACGTGGGGGAAGCACGGGCTACGTGAAAACAAACCATCCTACGCTAACTGACAAATAAACACGAACCGGAACACCCCAGGGAAAATGGGCACAGCACCGAGCTCGTCTGACTTTGAGAAGTGTTTGAACAACATTGAGCAGTCACTCAATCTTTTAGACACTACATCAAAAGTCAAGGGTTGTGAACTCCAGGTTGACACGAGTATATACTGCCGGGTATGACTTTAGGCAGTTTTTGAAGAAATTCGTTTTATGTCTGATCAAACCCCAATTCCGTGTAGGTTGTGTGGAACGTGGAATCCTTTTATTTTCATTGCTTGTTAGGAGTATAAAAAAGACTATTGGTGCTGGGAGACTGAGAGACAGCCCGTGTGTGTGAAGGGGAGTATACAGGGGATGAAGAGAAGGAAAAGAGAAGTACTAGTAGATCCTGCAAAGTTTGGAAATGTTGATAGCATGAAGAATGAACAAGACGAGAAGTAAAGATGGTATTAAAAAGAGTCCACTAGAAGGTAATTTAGCAGTGGAGAAAGATTTGGGAGGAATCCCAGAGGTCAGTTTTTCCAAGAAAGGTAATCGGATGAAATAGCCTACCCAATGGTAGCCTTGGTGTCAATTAGGAAGTGGTGAAAAGTGTCCCCCGCTGAAACTTTATGATACGTTGTTACAGTTGATGTTATTTTGAAGAAAAGAAGAAAAATGAGATCCAGCCATATATGCAGACATGTTTTTTACCCTGAAGAATAAACCTGAGGGGAAGAAAGAATTGTGGCTTTTTTATTTGGCCTCATAGGACCTTTAGTCCTAACTTTGGAAAGAGAAAACAGGCAGAAAATAAAGAGCTGTCGTTCCGTATCCAGCATAGGGCAGAGATGCTTGAAATTGGCTCCAATGCACCAGGAAGATTGTGTCCTAGGTGTCCAAGACTTACAGGCGAGTTACCCCAGGCCAGCTCGGGTACACTCCCCCTCAGCCAAGCACGCCGCGCCCTGAATGAAACCCAGATGGCAGTGAGGATGAGGTGAGGGGACACTTTCAGAGACCCCCAGTGACAACCAACAGAAGGAATAAAAGCAAGAAAGCTTTGCCTTTAGTCCCCCGCTTAAGGCAAGTCTTGAGTCCCCCAGGAGAAGCCATGTGGGTGAACATCTGCTTTTCTCCTAGTGAGCTGAACCGTTGGTGGGAAAAAGTTAAAATGTAGAGAGAAAACCCAGGCAAAGTGGCAAAAAGATTGGAGTGCATAGTCAAGAATCAAGTCCCAGAGGGAGGTGCTACTGATTTCATGTTGACAGAGCTAACAAAACCAGCAAAGAGTTGGTGATCAAGGTAGCCAGAGCACGTGCGCAGGGACAAATTGCTAGTGGAGCCTTACAAGGTACAGTGGACCAGCTGTTTCCTATTGTAAGCCCTTTGTGGGACCCGAACGATGCAGGCAGCTGTGCAATGTTAACCAGATGCCAGGAACTAGTCAAATTTGAATTACAAAATGCTAGTCCAAAAGCAATCAATTGGTCAACAATAGATAATGTTCCACAGGGCCAGCACGAGTCACCCACTGACTTTGTGGACAGGTTGTGAGCAGCTGCACATAAAGCGCAGCTCTGCATCCCTGGTCGGATATGGGAAAGCAGCAGTCCGTATCCCTGATGTTAGGGCAATCTAGCCCAGGTGTCGGGCAGAAACTTCAGAGGCTGAAAGAGCCTGTAAAGAGAGACTTAAAAGAAATTAATGAGAAAAGCATTGAAAGCGTATGATGATAAAGACAGAGAAAAAGAAAATGAACTCCCTGCAGCCATGGTGGCAGCTCTGGATCAGCACCGGGGAGAGGACGCGCATGAAGCAGAGGCAGGGGCAAAAGCAGCAGAGGCAGAGGAGTTTCAAACCAGGCACAGACCAAGCTGGGGCCAAAGCAATGTGCGTGTTGTAAGAAATAAGGACACTGGAAAATAGGGCCAGTGCCCAGAGTTAGCAGACAAAGTACACAAAACTCTTGTAGCCGCTCTAGATGATAAGAAATGACCGAGACTGGCAACTCTTACCCCAGCAGGCCACTGGTTAAAATAAAGCTAAAGGGTGATAAAGAGGTTGAATTTTTAATAAATAGTGGAAACCCATCTTTCACTCTTGAATCGAGCACTGATACCCAAAAGTGAGAACTATCTTCAAGCAATAGGAGCCACTGGCCAGCCAGAAAATGCATTCCTCCTGCAAGCACTTCAATGGAAAATCAAGAAGAAACTGGCAATCCATCAGTTTCTTTATTTAGCAAACTGCCCCAAATCTGTCCTCGGCAGGGATTTGCTTGAAAATTTGGACACAACAGTTCCGTTTAGGGAAAGAAAAATTAAGTTGAAGGTACCTGAAGACAAATTGGTTTTAGCAGTAGGACTGACAATTGACACAAGAGCAAGAAACAAGAATAACTATTTAGAGCAAGTATTGAATCAGGTGTAGCCAAGAGTATGGGATACTGATAGCCCAGGAAAATCCAAACGAGCAGACCCTATTAAAATTGAGCTGCAGACAAGAGTTAGGCCATAGTCAGAAAGCAATACCCTGGAAGACGATAGGCTGGGAAAAGAACGGAGGCAACAAGGAATAAATTCCTGACATCAGGATTATTGGAAGAATGGGAGTCAAAATGTATTACTCCTAGATTAGCAATAAAGAGAGCTAACGGAACTTAGAGACTAGTGCCAGATTTCCAGGCAATTAATGGTTTCTACCTTACTGCCTTACTAGCTAAACTTGGAGATGATTTTATCTGGTGCGGGGAACGTCCATGGCCCGGTGGTGTCGAGAGCGGTTCCCTCTTGGTGTGAGAGACCAGCTCCCCCAGCCCACCTTGCTCTCAGGCCCGGAGGTTGTAATGTGCGCTGGAGCGGCAGGCGAAGGAGGGCTCTTGACAGCATGTCTGATCCAACAGGGTTTCTTGAAGGCAGGTCAGAGGGTCCAGGTTGGGTGAGAGTGAGAAGAGGGACAGGACCAGGCAGCAGCACAACCACTGTAACACGAGACATAAGGCAAGACACCTGCAACCTGCTGGGGAAGCCCCAAGTCTGCTCAGTGAGCCACGTGTGCCCTCAGCATTGGGACACGTACCTTTCCCTCAGTGACCCTCACGTCCCAGGGTCAGCAAATCAAGAGGCACCAGCCATCCTGTAGGTGACTCAGAGCGAGTGCAGTGGGTCATGGTGGCCAGGGGCCAGAAGCAGGCAGAAAGCCATCAGGGCTGGGGAAAAGGCTCTGCTCTGCTTACAGCGTGGGCTGAGGGCCGGGAGAGCTGCATTTCCCCCTTGAGATGTGGGAGACGGGGCCTTTCACCCTCCTTATAGGGCTGCCCCTCGCTGCAGGCAGCCCAAGGAGTACGACGACAAAAGGCCGAGAGCAGCAAAGCAAAGAGCCAGCCCTGCACACAGGGAGGTGGCCCAGGTGGCCCTGAAGGTGCCCGCTGCACTCTCATGTGGCCCTGCCCTGGGAATGACAGGAATGCCCTTTGTCCAAGAGGGCCTTTCTGTGGCCCCTCTGGGCTCCAAGCTGCTGCTCTTCTGGCTCAACGGGGCCTAAAGGCACAGAACTGGGCATCCCTCGGAGCAACAGGAGCAAGACTCGGCAAGCAGGCAGGGGAGCTCAATGCCTGAGGCTGAGGGGCGGGGGGCTCCAGTCTGGAGCACAGGCCGGGCACACGCCCAGCCCCGCAACTCCTGGCCTCAGAGGCCTGAAAGGCCAGGACCAGGGTTCCACGCCTGATTCCAGGGGGTCCCTCCACGGGCCACCGAGGAAGCGCCAGAGCAGCCAGCTTTCAGGATCAAGGCGGCTGCCAGGGGGCTGCTTATGGCCTCTGCCAGCCCATTGCTCAGGGCTTACCAGTGACTCAGGGTGTCCCCCAGCCCGGCCAAACTTCCCGGCAGCAGCGCCACAGCCCCACAGCAGCTCCAGAGAAGTCCCATCCAGAGGCACCTGGGAGCCCTCAGCAAAGCAGCCAGTAGCACACGGGCAGGAGGACGTGGATGGCCCTTCCTGCGTGGCACGGGGCTTGTGGCAATATCCAGGCACCAGTCGGGCAGGGATCCCCGCAGCTCCTGCCCCTGCCCAGCCGCTCTTGTCGGCAGCACAAAGGCTGCAGCAGAACCACCAGAGGCCAAGGGGCTTCTGGCCATTTTCCCTGCAACACTGCACGCCTGGGCAGCTGGATGAGCACAAGCACCCTTTTGCCCCTCTTCCCCTATGCCCTACAGACACTGTGCAGGAAAAGAAAGATCCTGGGACTCCATGTATTGTAAGATACCCTATATTTACATTGTCAACTAAAAGGAAAATACAAAGGCAAAAATCTAATAGAAGAAGAAGACAACCCCTGCTGGCTCAAGTGGCCCAGCAGACAGAGTCTTGCGCAGATCATCTCTCTGGGGAGCTGCAGCAGAACAGCAAGGCAGTGCCCCACAGACGAGGCCGTTTCTTCCATGCACTGCGGAATTGATCTCGCAGCTTATGCCATGTGGAGTACGGAGCTCTCTGTACAGCCCGGAGAACTAAACAAGATTCAATTGCAGCATTTCTGATTGCGGGACTGCTGTCATAGGCCATTTCTTCAAGGGCTGCAAGAGAGAGGAACAGAGCCAAGGTCAGATGCCGGATGTGCAGGGAGCCGAGGTGAACCCCCTGGCAGGGTCATCCCGGCCGGCTCTTGCCATGGCCCGGAGGGAGCAGGGACCAAGGGGATCAGCCTGAAGCTGCTGGCCACGAATGCCACACGTGGCCCTGAAATGTCTGTGTGCTCTGGCCACGGGAGCAGAGCCCTCCGCAGCCGGGGCAGGGCTTGCAGCTTCCCGTGCCAGCCCCCACGGTCAGCCCGCTGCCCTCACTCACCACTGCAGATCAGCTGAAGCTCTTGCTGCTGCCCCCTCAGGTGCCGGCCGGCCATCCCTGTGAACACAGAGCCTGTCACGGGCCCAGCAGCACAGCTCCCTGCCAGCGGCGTTGTCGGTGCTGTGGCCACACGGGCTGCTGGCCCGTCAGGTCTCAGCCCGGGCCTTTGCCGCATGCTGCCGCCCAAGGGCACGGTTGCCAGAGGGCGGCGGCAGCAGCAATGCCCGGGCCAGGCGGGGCTCCACGGCGCCGGGCCCGGGTGGCGCTGCCGGGGCAGCAGGCGGGGCCGGGGCCGAGCTGCGGTGGGCAGGGGAGGGAGCGCGGGCTCGTGGCTCACCCATGAAGCTGACGGCCGCCTCTCGCAGGGGCTCCTGTGGGCTTTGCAGGTAGCACAGGGCCCGGCGCAGGTGCTCGGCTGCTCGGCTCCTGTCCTCTGCCAGCTGGAGAGAGCAGCAGGAGGGAAGGGTTGGGGCGGGCTCAGGCCCCGGGCCGGGCGCTGCCTGCGCTGAGCCCCGGCCCTCTCCTACCCGGGGAGCCCTGAGGCGTGGCCAGCAGCAGCCGGCGCCGGGCTCCCGAGGGGAGAGGCCAGAGGGCCGCCTGCTGCCCGGGGAGCCGCGGTGCCGCCCCGCCGCCCTGCCGGGCCGGGACTGCGTGGGCACCCGGCTCGGGCCCACGGGAGCCTGGAGAAGAGCCTGCGCGGCCTCTGGGAGCAGCAGCCGGCAGGGGCACAGCTGCCAGCCCCGCAGACTGAGCACCGCCCTCAGGGGCCTTCTCCAGGCTGAGGCTGGGGTTTCTCGGCTGCTCTTACCAGGCACTCGCCAAAGCTCTGATCCACCTGTAGCATTTGTTGGAGATCCCTCCTCTTCAGGAATCTGGCTGAAGAATGCAGCGTTTCCCGGGAGGCCTGGAGAGCAGCAGAGACGCACCGATGGCCCCACAGTGCAGGCCACAGGAGCCAGCCTATGCCACAGGCTGGAGGAGGCTGCAGCCCGCAAGGTGCCAGGGCAGGAGGCAGTGCGTTCCCCTGCCAGGGGGACAGCAGCTGGCCACAAGTGCTCACCTCAGCAACAATCTGATTCTCATCACGGCAGTGGAAGTAGAGTGGGAGCAGGCTCTGGCGCACGTGGGACTTCAGGGCCTTTCTTCCCTCTTCTGTTAATAAGTCGAGCATCTCTTGAAAGAAAGACATGGAGCTCAGCTGCACCTGGATATCATCCTGTATGAAAGGGAAGGGCAAAAGAGCTGAGCATCAGCTGCTTCAGGCCCCCCAGGGCACAGGCCTGCATCTGCACAGGGCACCAAGTGTGCGGGCAGCAGCCAGTGGCCGTGGCTGTGGGCACAGAGCCTTACGCGGTCAAAGAGTGGCAGGAGCGCCTCAGCCAGCTGCAGGGCGATGGGGGTGGGTATTGGGGCACCATTATCCAGGAGCAAATATCGGAGTAGAAGAATGGTCATCCTGATGATGTCGCTATCATTTTCCTCCAGGAGCTCCACAAGACTTTCAGTCAGGCTCCGCATTTTTTCGGCCTGCGTGGAAGCCAACTTTGTGAAAGGCCGCCCTGCTGCCGCAGGGCCCAGAGGCCAAAGGCCTGTCCCGAAGCACTCGGGCAGCTGATGCGGGAGGCAGGAGAGCTGGGAGCAGCTGCCCCAGCGCCCGAAGGCCAGGCAAGGCCAAGCGACTGCGTTGCCCAGCCCCACGCTGCCTTCAGGGCTTCAGCCACGGGCCCATTCTCACCATCAAGGGATTCTTGCCCAGCACTACGAGGCCTCTGAGTGCCAAGTAACGCCTGGCCATGTGCTCGCTCTGCAGGTTCTGTGCCATGATCTCCAGAAGACTGTCACTGCATTCCCTCAAGTCCAGGCAGTCGAGCACCTGAAAGGCACAGGGCAGTGACAGGGGAGCCGGCCGGCAGGAGGCCAGAAGCGCACAGGGCCGGGCCCAGGCAGCAGCACATGGCCCAGGCAGCAGCACAGGGCACGGGCACGGGTGTCTTTGTCCTGGCAGCTGTGGCTACGAGAGGGCAGAGAGCTGGGAGGCAGCTCAGCCAGGCAGCGCTGGCCTTGAGGCTCACCTCCACAAGGAATGCCAAGGCAGGGAAATCCCAGTATGGCATCTCTTGGCCGAGCAGGGCGAGCAGGTAGAATGCAACCGCGGAACAGAAGGGTATGGCTAGACGGCGAATTTCTCTGAAGAGGGGAGAAAGGAAAGAAGACCCCTGAGCCAGTGGGGCAAACCTCTCCCAGGAGTGGCTCACCTAGTTCTCATCTTCCCCCAGCACCCTTCCAGCCAGGGGACCTGGGCCATTTGGGAGTTGGTTGCTCATGGGCAGCCTCCTCTCCCAGCCTTTTCCAGTCTGCTTGGCCGTGCATCTCTCAGGGACAAGGCCCTCCTGCCCATTACCACGGGCACTTAGTGGGGCACCTGGGCACAGAGCAGAAATATCAGAGGCATTTGGGGGGGTCTCACCTGGCAAGCAGAGCCACGGCAAAGTGGTGAGTGTCAACAGAGAGCAGCGTGTCCCAGGCACACCTGCGTTCCATTGCCACCACCACATCCTCGCAGCGGAGCAGGCAGAGCAGGGACTTCAGGGTCCGCACTGCAAACCTGTGTGCAGAGCAAAGCCCAGGTCACACTGGCAGCACTGGCTCCTTGGCAGGCCACGTGGCAGGGACAGGAGGACTGTCACGGAGCACCTGTTGGGGCTAGTGGCAAGGCCATGCTCTTCCTGGCATGCCTTCCAGAAGGTAAGGACCTCCTCTGGCGTATCCAGAGTGCTGAAGAAGACTTGGAAGAGCAGATGCACAAATAGCTGGGGGAAATACAGCCTCAATATCCGTGGGAGACAGGGCACCTGGAGGATCTTCCACATCACCACAGTTGCCTGCAAAGGACAAAGCCGCCCAAGACAGCGCTCAGTGCCCAGGTGTCCGTGTGGCAGGGCCCGAGCGTGGCAGGGAGAGGCCAGGAGAGGCGCAGGGGGAGCACGGGGCCTGGTGGCCCTGAAGCTGCCCCTGGGTCAGGTTTCAGGCCAGCGCCTGAGGCAGGGAGATGCAGTGGGGGAAGGAGGATGGAGAGCTGCTAGGGAGGCAGCCTTGGGGCCAGCAAAGGCCACTTGCAGAAACTCACAGCCAGGGCAAAGACAGCCGTTTCGCCCCCATCGGAGGTGCAGGTGCTGTGCTCTGGCCAGCTCCCCAGCACATCCAGGAGTATCAGCTGTGCCAGCTCCGCAGTCCTGGCTGAGGCCAGGATGGTCTTCCACATGGCCATGGCAGCTCTGCGGGGTTCGAGCTGTGTCTCAGCGGGGTCTCAGACACAGCACCGGGGCCAGCTGAGCTGGCTGGCTGTGTCTGCCACTGCCCACTGCCCCCCTGCCGGCAGCACCCAGACAGCCCAGCCCCGTGGGGACAGAGCCCTGAGAGGCAGCAAGGGAGCGTGGCAGCAGGCTGAGGGGCTGCCATGCCAGGGCTGGGAAAGGGAGCAGCCAGAGGGCCCTGGAACTCTCTGTTGCTCAGACACCTGGGGCAGGCTGGACAGGGTGATGGGCTGGGGAGCCCCCATCAGGGGCAGGTGGGCCCCATACCTGTCACAGGACGGGGCCACACGCAGGAGCGTCAAGACGGCATCCTGTGGCTGTGCTTCGGCGAGATGCAGCAGGGTCTTGTCCAGCCTATGCTCAGCAGAATCATTGGCCGTGAGCCACTGGTGGATGTAGCTCACCATGGCAGGCACCTGGAGAAGGCACGGGGAGACTTGGAAAGCTGCCAGAGAGAGCAATGTTCCCAGCTTCTCCAGAGGGGTGCTTCCCTTGCCACCACGCTGCCATGTGGCCTGAAAGGCTCCCAGCAACCAGCATGCGTGGCTTTGGAGGCCAAGCAATTCCTGGGGGGATCAAAGCCTGGCCACAGGCTGCTTACTTGCTTGGGATGGTACAAATCTTGCTCTACAAGCATAGCCAGCAGGGCAGCACCGCTCTTGCTTTGGAAGATGGGCGAGTATGGTCTGAGGCCTGCGCCCATGGTCTCTTCCTCCTCAATTCTCTTGATGAAGTTGTAAACAAACTGTAGGAGAAGGGCAAGAAGCCAGGGATGTTGCATGGAGTGCTGCACACACGGTGCTGGGCTGAGCAGGGAGAGCAGGCCCAGCCCAGGTGGGGATGGCTGCAGGTACCTGCGCTGTTCTGCGGAAGCGGCCACGGCGGGACTGCTGGTCTTGTGTGCGCTCCGGGGCTGCATCTGGCAAAGAGCGAGCGCAGCCAGAGATGAGGGGCTGCGGGAGGGGCCGGACTACAGGGCCCAGCCCTGCGCTCCCCAGGCAGGGAGAGGCCCGGGATGTGCCAGGGGATGGAGCACGGCCACTGCGGGCTGTCTGCCCGGCCCCTCTTCCGTCCTGTGCGTGGGCAGGTCCCCAGGGGATAGCATGGCATGGCCCGGCCCGCCCGGCCCAGCCCGGCCCGGCAGGAATGGCGTGGAGCCAAGCTGGCCGCAGGCACCAGTCCTGTGGCCCAGCTCTGCCACTCACCCTCGTGTGGTGGCTGGAATGGCACCACCTCTTCAGTGTCCTGTGCCAGGGCAGCTCCAGGGCCTTCTTCCTCCTCCTCCACCCAGGCCAGCTTGGGCACATTTGGGGGTGGCTGCTCCATGTCTCAGACTGGATTTGTGGCTATTTGCAGGAGAGGGGCCTTGGACAATCTCCAAGTCACCAAGTCCTGCAGTCCTGCCTGGAAGGCACCGTCAAGAAAGAAGCCTCAGGAAGGCTACAGGACAGCAAGTCCTGCACTCGGTCTCAAGGGCCCCTGCCACAAGGACAGGAGACTCCTGTGAAGGATTGTACTCTGGCCTCGAGGGCACCTGCAGAAGCGAAGCCTCAGGGAGACCACAGGTAAGAAGGTCCTGTGGTCTGGCCTGGAGCTCAGCTGCAGGAACAACGCCTCAGTAAAGCTCCGGGTGGGACATGAACGAGCGCGCTGTGCGGGGGCTCCTCACGGCACCGCTCTGTCCTGTCCTGTCCCGTGTTGTGCTCCGAGCACTGTGGCGTGCTCTTGTCATTGCCAGCTCCTATGCCACGGGGTGTCACAAAGGGCCCTTGGACACCCGGTTCCATTCGATGCCACGGTGACCGTGCTGCAGCGTGTCACCAAGGGCCCTTGCACACACTGCTGCCTGCCGCGGGGCTGCCCCCAGCCCAGCCAAACTGGCCCAGGTTGGAAGGAATGCCTGGCCCCAGGTGTCTAAGGCAGGCCGACAAGATCTTCAGCGAGGGCTCAGAGCGTCAGCAAAGGCTGCCCTGCTCTGCGGGCTCAGGGGCAGCAGAAGGAGCCCCCAGGGCTGCCGACGCAGCCGCGCTGGGAAGGGCACGGGGCCTTCCAGGGAAACTGGCACGGCCTCCTTGGGACACGTCCCGGCTGGTGGCCGTCCTAAACCTGCGGGTGTGACACGCACAAGGAACGTGTGGGCCCGGGCACGAATGCTTCTCTGAGCCCTGGGGCCCGGGGAGCGCTGACATCAGCAGGTGTGGCAGAGTCGCCGGCCAAGCAGACCCGCCACCCCTCGAGCCCCTGGCAGCGCTGGTGCCCGTCTCCTGCCCCAGAGACCTGTGCCCCCGGGGGGCTTCTGTGCCAGAGGGAGCCAAAGCCCACGTGCATTGGGGGCTGTGCTCCTTCCTGCAGGGGCTGATGGCAGGAGCACCTGGAGCAACTGCTGGCACACTTGCTCTCTGTCAGATGATGTTGCTCCTTCCTGCAATGAATTTTTCTCCAGGAAGGCATTGGCAGTAGCAGCAGAGCACCATCCATTGCTGAGTGTCCCGGGGCAATTAGATTACAAAGTAACAGTCTGAAATTTCCTTGTGCTTTTCTCACTCTCTTTCCTGCATTCTGGGACAAATAGAATCTGCCCAGCCTCTGCTATTCTGGGCTTCAGTTGCTGCATATCTCGCTCCGGCAGCTCGCGTCCAAACAAAACCGTGTCCCTGCTGAGGACAGCAATGAGTGGCCACAAAGTGGGAAGTTCCCCAGTGAACATCAAGGCAGACACGTGGAAGTGCAGAGGATAAGCATAACTGTGGGAGGACAAGCTGTTCTGTGTCTCTGGTGATGGTGCCCACACCCTAAAGCAGCAGCCAAGAGAAGTGCGGGAAGCAGACGGGCGCGGTTTTGGACAGGACAATAGAAAAAGATATGAAGCCTTTAGCCAGAATGCAAAGGAGGACTGCAAGGATGGAGTGTGGTCTGGAGGGGAAGCCCCAGATGCAGCTGGGGCCACTTTCTTCTGCCTGGAGGAGAGTAAAGGGCGCCATTGTGGTCTTCACCATCCTCCTGAGGGGAATCGCAGGGGCTGCTGCAGCTCTCGTCTCTGTTGGCAGCAGTGACAGCACTGGAGAAAAGGGCAGGGAGCTGGGACAGGGCAAGTTTCATTTCCATATCAGGAAAAGGTTTTTCACCCAGAGCACGGTCAGGCACTGGGACAGTGCCAGTTCCCCATTGCCGCAGCCCGGCGGAGCCCGGGCTGGCTCTTGGGAAAACTGCGGCGCTGCGCCAGGAGTGGGGAAGGGCCAAGGCGTGGGTTCTGCCTGCGGCTGAACCTGATGTGTCGCTGCTCAGTGGTTCAGGATCTACTAACTGCAGCACGGAGCAGGCAAAAGAGAAGGAGGAGGCTCCTGGATAGGGAGGTTCCAGAGGCAAAGGTTTATTCCAAGGGAAGGATTCAGCAGCAAAGAGGCGCCAGCACTTCTGTGCGTGGGATTTTATAGGGGTACAACTCGGGCGGCGGATACAGAGGATTGATCAGTAAGGAATCTGCAGGGAAGGAGCCAGGGGATTCCATCAGTTGCTTGGGACTAATTAGGCCAGATGGGAGGAGAAGGTAGGTCACCTGGGCCAGTGGGGCTTGCAGCAACAGGGGAATTGCGAAGGGGTGGTGCAGTCAGGGATTGGTCCAAGGCAAAACTGAGAGGGAAGGTTCAGGAATAAAGAGCTGCATGATCTTGACAGGCAGGGAAGGAGCTGGAACAAAGAGTGGGCAATGGCATGAGGGACAGCTTTGACGGAGGGCAAAACCTAGGGGTAAACCAACGTGGGGGAAGCACGGGCTACGTGAAAACAAACCATCCTACGCTAACTGACAAATAAACACGAACCGGAACACCCCAGGGAAAATGGGCACAGCACCGAGCTCGTCTGACTTTGAGAAGTGTTTGAACAACATTGAGCAGTCACTCAATCTTTTAGACACTACATCAAAAGTCAAGGGTTGTGAACTCCAGGTTGACACGAGTATATGCTGCCGGGTATGACTTTAGGCAGTTTTTGAAGAAATTCGTTTTATGTCTGATCAAACCCCAATTCCGTGTAGGTTGTGTGGAACGTGGAATCCTTTTATTTTCATTGCCTTTTAGGAGTGTAAAAAAGACTATTGGTGCTGGGTGACTGAGAGACAGCCCGTGTGTGTGAAGTGGAGTATACAGGGGATGAAGAGAAGGAAAAGAGAAGTACTAGTAGATCCTGCAAAGTTTGGAAATGTTGATAGCATGAAGAATGAACAAGACGAGAAGTAAAGATGGTATTAAAAAGAGTCCACTAGAAGGTAATTTAGCAGTGGAGAAAGATTTGGGAGGAATCCCAGAGGGCAGTTTTTCCAAGAAAGGTAATCGGATGAAATAGCCTACCCAATGGTAGCCTTGGTGTCAATTAGGAAGTGGTGAAAAGTGTCCCCCGCTGAAACTTTATGATACGTTGTTACAGTTGATGTTATTTTGAAGAAAAGAAGAAAAATGAGATCCAGCCATATATGCAGACATGTTTTTTACCCTGAAGAATAAACCTGAGGGGAAGAAAGAATTGTGGCTTTTTTATTTGGCCTCATAGGACCTTTAGTCCTAACTTTGGAAAGAGAAAACAGGCAGAAAATAAAGAGCTGTCGTTCCATATCCAGCATAGGGCAGAGATGCTTGAAATTGGCTCCAATGCACCAGGAAGATTGTGTCCTAGGTGTCCAAGACTTACAGGCGAGTTACCCCAGGCCAGCTCGGGTACACTCCCCCTCAGCCAAGCACGCCGCGCCCTGAATGAAACCCAGATGGCAGTGAGGATGAGGTGAGGGGACACTTTCAGAGACCCCCAGTGACAACCAACACAAGGAATAAAAGCAAGAAAGCTTTGCCTTTAGTCCCCCGCTTAAGGCAAGTCTTGAGTCCCCCAGGAGAAGCCATGTGGGTGAACATCTGCTTTTCTCCTAGTGAGCTGAACCGTTGGTGGGAAAAAGTTAAAATGTAGAGAGAAAACCCAGGCAAAGTGGCAAAAAGATTGGAGTGCATAGTCAAGAATCAAGTCCCAGAGGGAGGTGCTACTGATTTCATGTTGACAGAGCTAACAAAACCAGCAAAGAGTTGGTGATCAAGGTAGCCAGAGCACGTGCGCAGGGACAAATTGCTAGTGGAGCCTTACAAGGTACAGTGGACCAGCTGTTTCCTATTGTAAGCCCTTTGTGGGACCCGAACGATGCAGGCAGCTGTGCAATGTTAACCAGATGCCAGGAACTAGTCAAATTTGAATTACAAAATGCTAGTCCAAAAGCAATCAATTGGTCAACAATAGATAATGTTCCACAGGGCCAGCACGAGTCACCCACTGACTTTGTGGACAGGTTGTGAGCAGCTGCACATAAAGCGCAGCTCTGCATCCCTGGTCGGATATGGGAAAGCAGCAGTCCGTATCCCTGATGTTAGGGCAATCTAGCCCAGGTGTCGGGCAGAAACTTCAGAGGCTGAAAGAGCCTGTAAAGAGAGACTTAAAAGAAATTAATGAGAAAAGCATCGAAAGCGTATGATGATAAAGACAGAGAAAAAGAAAATGAACTCCGTGCAGCCATGGTGGCAGCTCTGGATCAGCACCGGGGAGAGGACGCGCATGAAGCAGAGGCAGGGGCAAAAGCAGCAGAGGCAGAGGAGTTTCAAACCAGGCACAGACCAAGCTGGGGCCAAAGCAATGTGCGTGTTGTAAGAAATAAGGACACTGGAAAATAGGGCCAGTGCCCAGAGTTAGCAGACAAAGTACACAAAACTCTTGTAGCCGCTCTAGATGATAAGAAATGACCGAGACTGGCAACTCTTACCCCAGCAGGCCACTGGTTAAAATAAAGCTAAAGGGTGATAAAGAGGTTGAATTTTTAATAAATAGTGGAAACCCATCTTTCACTCTTGAATCGAGCACTGATACCCAAAAGTGAGAACTATCTTCAAGCAATAGGAGCCACTGGCCAGCCAGAAAATGCATTCCTCCTGCAAGCACTTCAATGGAAAATCAAGAAGAAACTGGCAATCCATCAGTTTCTTTATTTAGCAAACTGCCCCAAATCTGTCCTCGGCAGGGATTTGCTTGAAAATTTGGACACAACAGTTCCGTTTAGGGAAAGAAAAATTAAGTTGAAGGTACCTGAAGACAAATTGGTTTTAGCAGTAGGACTGACAATTGACACAAGACCAAGAAACAAGAATAACTATTTAGAGCAAGTATTGAATCAGGTGTAGCCAAGAGTATGGGATACTGATAGCCCAGGAAAATCCAAACGAGCAGACCCTATTAAAATTGAGCTGCAGACAAGAGTTAGGCCATAGTCAGAAAGCAATACCCTGGAAGACGATAGGCTGGGAAAAGAACGGAGGCAACAAGGAATAAATTCCTGACATCAGGATTATTGGAAGAATGGGAGTCAAAATGTATTACTCCTAGATTAGCAATAAAGAGAGCTAACGGAACTTAGAGACTAGTGCCAGATTTCCAGGCAATTAATGGTTTCTACCTTACTGCCTTACTAGCTAAACTTGGAGATGATTTTATCTGGTGCGGGGAACGTCCATGGCCCGGTGGTGTCGAGAGCGGTTCCCTCTTGGTGTGAGAGACCAGCTCCCCCAGCCCACCTTGCTCTCAGGCCCGGAGGTTGTAATGTGCGCTGGAGCGGCAGGCGAAGGAGGGCTCTTGACAGCATGTCTGATCCAACAGGGTTTCTTGAAGGCAGGTCAGAGGGTCCAGGTTGGGTGAGAGTGAGAAGAGGGACAGGACCAGGCAGCAGCACAACCACTGTAACACGAGACATAAGGCAAGACACCTGCAACCTGCTGGGGAAGCCCCAAGTCTGCTCAGTGAGCCACGTGTGCCCTCAGCATTGGGACACGCACCTTTCCCTCAGTGACCCTCACGTCCCAGGGTCAGCAAATCAAGAGGCACCAGCCATCCTGTAGGTGACTCAGAGCGAGTGCAGTGGGTCATGGTGGCCAGGGGCCAGAAGCAGGCAGAAAGCCATCAGGGCTGGGGAAAAGGCTCTGCTCTGCTTACAGCGTGGGCTGAGGGCCGGGAGAGCTGCATTTCCCCCTTGAGATGTGGGAGACGGGGCCTTTCACCCTCCTTATAGGGCTGCCCCTCGCTGCAGGCAGCCCAAGGAGTACGACGACAAAAGGCCGAGAGCAGCAAAGCAAAGAGCCAGCCCTGCACACAGGGAGGTGGCCCAGGTGGCCCTGAAGGTGCCCGCTGCACTCTCATGTGGCCCTGCCCTGGGAATGACAGGAATGCCCTTTGTCCAAGAGGGCCTTTCTGTGGCCCCTCTGGGCTCCAAGCTGCTGCTCTTCTGGCTCAACGGGGCCTAAAGGCACAGAACTGGGCATCCCTCGGAGCAACAGGAGCAAGACTCGGCAAGCAGGCAGGGGAGCTCAATGCCTGAGGCTGAGGGGCGGGGGGCTCCAGTCTGGAGCACAGGCCGGGCACACGCCCAGCCCCGCAACTCCTGGCCTCAGAGGCCTGAAAGGCCAGGACCAGGGTTCCACGCCTGATTCCAGGGGGTCCCTCCACGGGCCACCGAGGAAGCGCCAGAGCAGCCAGCTTTCAGGATCAAGGCGGCTGCCAGGGGGCTGCTTATGGCCTCTGCCAGCCCATTGCTCAGGGCTTACCAGTGACTCAGGGTGTCCCCCAGCCCGGCCAAACTTCCCGGCAGCAGCGCCACAGCCCCACAGCAGCTCCAGAGAAGTCCCATCCAGAGGCACCTGGGAGCCCTCAGCAAAGCAGCCAGTAGCACACGGGCAGGAGGACGTGGATGGCCCTTCCTGCGTGGCACGGGGCTTGTGGCAATATCCAGGCACCAGTCGGGCAGGGATCCCCGCAGCTCCTGCCCCTGCCCAGCCGCTCTTGTCGGCAGCACAAAGGCTGCAGCAGAACCACCAGAGGCCAAGGGGCTTCTGGCCATTTTCCCTGCAACACTGCACGCCTGGGCAGCTGGATGAGCACAAGCACCCTTTTGCCCCTCTTCCCCTATGCCCTACAGACACTGTGCAGGAAAAGAAAGATCCTGGGACTCCATGTATTGTAAGATACCCTATATTTACATTGTCAACTAAAAGGAAAATACAAAGGCAAAAATCTAATAGAAGAAGAAGACAACCCCTGCTGGCTCAAGTGGCCCAGCAGACAGAGTCTTGCGCAGATCATCTCTCTGGGGAGCTGCAGCAGAACAGCAAGGCAGTGCCCCACAGACGAGGCCGTTTCTTCCATGCACTGCGGAATTGATCTCGCAGCTTATGCCATGTGGAGTACGGAGCTCTCTGTACAGCCCGGAGAACTAAACAAGATTCAATTGCAGCATTTCTGATTGCGGGACTGCTGTCATAGGCCATTTCTTCAAGGGCTGCAAGAGAGAGGAACAGAGCCAAGGTCAGATGCCGGATGTGCAGGGAGCCGAGGTGAACCCCCTGGCAGGGTCATCCCGGCCGGCTCTTGCCATGGCCCGGAGGGAGCAGGGACCAAGGGGATCAGCCTGAAGCTGCTGGCCACGAATGCCACACGTGGCCCTGAAATGTCTGTGTGCTCTGGCCACGGGAGCAGAGCCCTCCGCAGCCGGGGCAGGGCTTGCAGCTTCCCGTGCCAGCCCCCACGGTCAGCCCGCTGCCCTCACTCACCACTGCAGATCAGCTGAAGCTCTTGCTGCTGCCCCCTCAGGTGCCGGCCGGCCATCCCTGTGAACACAGAGCCTGTCACGGGCCCAGCAGCACAGCTCCCTGCCAGCGGCGTTGTCGGTGCTGTGGCCACACGGGCTGCTGGCCCGTCAGGTCTCAGCCCGGGCCTTTGCCGCATGCTGCCGCCCAAGGGCACGGTTGCCAGAGGGCGGCGGCAGCAGCAATGCCCGGGCCAGGCGGGGCTCCACGGCGCCGGGCCCGGGTGGCGCTGCCGGGGCAGCAGGCGGGGCCGGGGCCGAGCTGCGGTGGGCAGGGGAGGGAGCGCGGGCTCGTGGCTCACCCATGAAGCTGACGGCCGCCTCTCGCAGGGGCTCCTGTGGGCTTTGCAGGTAGCACAGGGCCCGGCGCAGGTGCTCGGCTGCTCGGCTCCTGTCCTCTGCCAGCTGGAGAGAGCAGCAGGAGGGAAGGGTTGGGGCGGGCTCAGGCCCCGGGCCGGGCGCTGCCTGCGCTGAGCCCCGGCCCTCTCCTACCCGGGGAGCCCTGAGGCGTGGCCAGCAGCAGCCGGCGCCGGGCTCCCGAGGGGAGAGGCCAGAGGGCCGCCTGCTGCCCGGGGAGCCGCGGTGCCGCCCCGCCGCCCTGCCGGGCCGGGACTGCGTGGGCACCCGGCTCGGGCCCACGGGAGCCTGGAGAAGAGCCTGCGCGGCCTCTGGGAGCAGCAGCCGGCAGGGGCACAGCTGCCAGGCCCGCAGACTGAGCACCGCCCTCAGGGGCCTTCTCCAGGCTGAGGCTGGGGTTTCTCGGCTGCTCTTACCAGGCACTCGCCAAAGCTCTGATCCACCTGTAGCATTTGTTGGAGATCCCTCCTCTTCAGGAATCTGGCTGAAGAATGCAGCGTTTCCCGGGAGGCCTGGAGAGCAGCAGAGACGCACCGATGGCCCCACAGTGCAGGCCACAGGAGCCAGCCTATGCCACAGGCTGGAGGAGGCTGCAGCCCGCAAGGTGCCAGGGCAGGAGGCAGTGCGTTCCCCTGCCAGGGGGACAGCAGCTGGCCACAAGTGCTCACCTCAGCAACAATCTGATTCTCGTCACGGCAGTGGAAGTAGAGTGGGAGCAGGCTCTGGCGCACGTGGGACTTCAGGGCCTTTCTTCCCTCTTCTGTTAATAAGTCGAGCATCTCTTGAAAGAAAGACATGGAGCTCAGCTGCACCTGGATATCATCCTGTATGAAAGGGAAGGGCAAAAGAGCTGAGCATCAGCTGCTTCAGGCCCCCCAGGGCACAGGCCTGCATCTGCACAGGGCACCAAGTGTGCGGGCAGCAGCCAGTGGCCGTGGCTGTGGGCACAGAGCCTTACGCGGTCAAAGAGTGGCAGGAGCGCCTCAGCCAGCTGCAGGGCGATGGGGGTGGGTATTGGGGCACCATTATCCAGGAGCAAATATCGGAGTAGAAGAATGGTCATCCTGATGATGTCGCTATCATTTTCCTCCAGGAGCTCCACAAGACTTTCAGTCAGGCTCCGCATTTTTTCGGCCTGCGTGGAAGCCAACTTTGTGAAAGGCCGCCCTGCTGCCGCAGGGCCCAGAGGCCAAAGGCCTGTCCCGAAGCACTCGGGCAGCTGATGCGGGAGGCAGGAGAGCTGGGAGCAGCTGCCCCAGCGCCCGAAGGCCAGGCAAGGCCAAGCGACTGCGTTGCCCAGCCCCACGCTGCCTTCAGGGCTTCAGCCACGGGCCCATTCTCACCATCAAGGGATTCTTGCCCAGCACTACGAGGCCTCTGAGTGCCAAGTAACGCCTGGCCATGTGCTTGCTCTGCAGGTTCTGTGCCATGATCTCCAGAAGACTGTCACTGCATTCCCTCAAGTCCAGGCAGTCGAGCACCTGAAAGGCACAGGGCAGTGACAGGGGAGCCGGCCGGCAGGAGCCCAGAAGCGCACAGGGCCGGGCCCAGGCAGCAGCACATGGCCCAGGCAGCAGCACAGGGCACGGGCACGGGTGTCTTTGTCCTGGCAGCTGTGGCTACGAGAGGGCAGAGAGCTGGGAGGCAGCTCAGCCAGGCAGCGCTGGCCTTGAGGCTCACCTCCACAAGGAATGCCAAGGCAGGGAAATCCCAGTATGGCATCTCTTGGCCGAGCAGGGCGAGCAGGTAGAATGCAACCGCGGAACAGAAGGGTATGGCTAGACGGCGAATTTCTCTGAAGAGGGGAGAAAGGAAAGAAGACCCCTGAGCCAGTGGGGCAAACCTCTCCCAGGAGTGGCTCACCTAGTTCTCATCTTCCCCCAGCACCCTTCCAGCCAGGGGACCTGGGCCATTTGGGAGTTGGTTGCTCATGGGCAGCCTCCTCTCCCAGCCTTTTCCAGTCTGCTTGGCCGTGCATCTCTCAGGGACAAGGCCCTCCTGCCCATTACCACGGGCACTTAGTGGGGCACCTGGGCACAGAGCAGAAATATCAGAGGCATTTGGGGGGGTCTCACCTGGCAAGCAGAGCCACGGCAAAGTGGTGAGTGTCAACAGAGAGCAGCGTGTCCCAGGCACACCTGCGTTCCATTGCCACCACCACATCCTCGCAGCGGAGCAGGCAGAGCAGGGACTTCAGGGTCCGCACTGCAAACCTGTGTGCAGAGCAAAGCCCAGGTCACACTGGCAGCACTGGCTCCTTGGCAGGCCACGTGGCAGGGACAGGAGGACTGTCACGGAGCACCTGTTGGGGCTAGTGGCAAGGCCATGCTCTTCCTGGCATGCCTTCCAGAAGGTAAGGACCTCCTCTGGCGTATCCAGAGTGCTGAAGAAGACTTGGAAGAGCAGATGCACAAATAGCTGGGGGAAATACAGCCTCAATATCCGTGGGAGACAGGGCACCTGGAGGATCTTCCACATCACCACAGTTGCCTGCAAAGGACAAAGCCGCCCAAGACAGCGCTCAGTGCCCAGGTGTCCGTGTGGCAGGGCCCGAGCGTGGCAGGGAGAGGCCAGGAGAGGCGCAGGGGGAGCACGGGGCCTGGTGGCCCTGAAGCTGCCCCTGGGTCAGGTTTCAGGCCAGCGCCTGAGGCAGGGAGATGCAGTGGGGGAAGGAGGATGGAGAGCTGCTAGGGAGGCAGCCTTGGGGCCAGCAAAGGCCACTTGCAGAAACTCACAGCCAGGGCAAAGACAGCCGTTTCGCCCCCATCGGAGGTGCAGGTGCTGTGCTCTGGCCAGCTCCCCAGCACATCCAGGAGTATCAGCTGTGCCAGCTCCGCAGTCCTGGCTGAGGCCAGGATGGTCTTCCACATGGCCATGGCAGCTCTGCGGGGTTCGAGCTGTGTCTCAGCGGGGTCTCAGACACAGCACCGGGGCCAGCTGAGCTGGCTGGCTGTGTCTGCCACTGCCCACTGCCCCCCTGCCGGCAGCACCCAGACAGCCCAGCCCCGTGGGGACAGAGCCCTGAGAGGCAGCAAGGGAGCGTGGCAGCAGGCTGAGGGGCTGCCATGCCAGGGCTGGGAAAGGGAGCAGCCAGAGGGCCCTGGAACTCTCTGTTGCTCAGACACCTGGGGCAGGCTGGACAGGGTGATGGGCTGGGGAGCCCCCATCAGGGGCAGGTGGGCCCCATACCTGTCACAGGACGGGGCCACACGCAGGAGCGTCAAGACGGCATCCTGTGGCTGTGCTTCGGCGAGATGCAGCAGGGTCTTGTCCAGCCTATGCTCAGCAGAATCATTGGCCGTGAGCCACTGGTGGATGTAGCTCACCATGGCAGGCACCTGGAGAAGGCACGGGGAGACTTGGAAAGCTGCCAGAGAGAGCAATGTTCCCAGCTTCTCCAGAGGGGTGCTTCCCTTGCCACCACGCTGCCATGTGGCCTGAAAGGCTCCCAGCAACCAGCATGCGTGGCTTTGGAGGCCAAGCAATTCCTGGGGGGATCAAAGCCTGGCCACAGGCTGCTTACTTGCTTGGGATGGTACAAATCTTGCTCTACAAGCATAGCCAGCAGGGCAGCACCGCTCTTGCTTTGGAAGATGGGCGAGTATGGTCTGAGGCCTGCGCCCATGGTCTCTTCCTCCTCAATTCTCTTGATGAAGTTGTAAACAAACTGTAGGAGAAGGGCAAGAAGCCAGGGATGTTGCATGGAGTGCTGCACACACGGTGCTGGGCTGAGCAGGGAGAGCAGGCCCAGCCCAGGTGGGGATGGCTGCAGGTACCTGCGCTGTTCTGCGGAAGCGGCCACGGCGGGACTGCTGGTCTTGTGTGCGCTCCGGGGCTGCATCTGGCAAAGAGCGAGCGCAGCCAGAGATGAGGGGCTGCGGGAGGGGCCGGACTACAGGGCCCAGCCCTGCGCTCCCCAGGCAGGGAGAGGCCCGGGATGTGCCAGGGGATGGAGCACGGCCACTGCGGGCTGTCTGCCCGGCCCCTCTTCCGTCCTGTGCGTGGGCAGGTCCCCAGGGGATAGCATGGCATGGCCCGGCCCGCCCGGCCCAGCCCGGCCCGGCAGGAATGGCGTGGAGCCAAGCTGGCTGCAGGCACCAGTCCTGTGGCCCAGCTCTGCCACTCACCCTCGTGTGGTGGCTGGAATGGCACCACCTCTTCAGTGTCCTGTGCCAGGGCAGCTCCAGGGCCTTCTTCCTCCTCCTCCACCCAGGCCAGCTTGGGCACATTTGGGGGTGGCTGCTCCATGTCTCAGACTGGATTTGTGGCTATTTGCAGGAGAGGGGCCTTGGACAATCTCCAAGTCACCAAGTCCTGCAGTCCTGCCTGGAAGGCACCGTCAAGAAAGAAGCCTCAGGAAGGCTACAGGACAGCAAGTCCTGCACTCGGTCTCAAGGGCCCCTGCCACAAGGACAGGAGACTCCTGTGAAGGATTGTACTCTGGCCTCGAGGGCACCTGCAGAAGCGAAGCCTCAGGGAGACCACAGGTAAGAAGGTCCTGTGGTCTGGCCTGGAGCTCAGCTGCAGGAACAACGCCTCAGTAAAGCTCCGGGTGGGACACGAACGAGCGCGCTGTGCGGGGGCTCCTCATGGCACCGCTCTGTCCTGTCCTGTCCCGTGGTGTGCTCCGAGCACTGTGGCGTGCTCTTGTCACCGCCAGCTCCTATGCCACGGAGTGTCACAAAGGGCCCTTGGACACCCGGTTCCATTCGATGCCACGGTGACCGTGCTGCAGCGTGTCACCAAGGGCCCTTGCACACACTGCCGCCTGCCGCGGGGCTGCCCCCAGCCCAGCCAAACTGGCCCAGGTTGGAAGGAATGCCTGGCCCCAGGTGTCTAAGGCAGGCCGACAAGATCTTCAGCGAGGGCTCAGAGCGTCAGCAAAGGCTGCCCTGCTCTGCGGGCTCAGGGGCAGCAGAAGGAGCCCCCAGGGCTGCCGACGCAGCCGCGCTGGGAAGGGCACGGGGCCTTCCAGGGAAACTGGCACGGCCTCCTTGGGACACGTCCCGGCTGGTGGCCGTCCTAAACCTGCGGGTGTGACACGCACAAGGAACGTGTGGGCCCGGGCACGAATGCTTCTCTGAGCCCTGGGGCCCGGGGAGCGCTGACATCAGCAGGTGTGGCAGAGTCGCCGGCCAAGCAGACCCGCCACCCCTCGAGCCCCTGGCAGCGCTGGTGCCCGTCTCCTGCCCCAGAGACCTGTGCCCCCGGGGGGCTTCTGTGCCAGAGGGAGCCAAAGCCCACGTGCATTGGGGGCTGTGCTCCTTCCTGCAGGGGCTGATGGCAGGAGCACCTGGAGCAACTGCTGGCACACTTGGTCTCTGTCAGATGATGTTGCTCCTTCCTGCAATGAATTTTTCTCCAGGAAGGCATTGGCAGTAGCAGCAGAGCACCATCCATTGCTGAGTGTCCCGGGGCAATTAGATTACAAAGTAACAGTCTGAAATTTCCTTGTGCTTTTCTCACTCTCTTTCCTGCATTCTGGGACAAATAGAATCTGCCCAGCCTCTGCTATTCTGGGCTTCAGTTGCTGCATATCTCGCTCCGGCAGCTCACGTCCAAACAAAACTGTGTCCCTGCTGAGGACAGCAATGAGTGGCCACAAAGTGGGAAGTTCCCCAGTGAACATCAAGGGAGACATGTGGAAGTGCAGAGGATAAGCATAACTGCGGGAGGAGAAGCTGTTCTGTGTCTCTGGTGATGGTGCCCACACCCTAAAGCAGCAGCCAAGAGAAGTGCGGGAAGCAGACGGGCGCGGTTTTGGGCAGGACAATAGAAAAAGATATGAAGCCTTTAGCCAGAATGCAAAGGAGGACTGCAAGGATGGAGTGTGGTCTGGAGGGGAAGCCCCAGATGCAGCTGGGGCCACTTTCTTCTGCCTGGAGGAGAGTAAAGGGCGCCATTGTGGTCTTCACCATCCTCCTGAGGGGAATCGCAGGGGCTGCTGCAGCTCTCGTTACTGTTGGCAGCAGTGACAGCACTGGAGAAAAGGGCAGGGAGCTGGGACAGGGCAAGTTTCATTTCCATATCAGGAAAAGGTTTTTCACCCAGAGCACGGTCAGGCACTGGGACAGTGCCAGTTCCCCATTGCCGCAGCCCGGCGGAGCCCGGGCTGGCTCTTGGGAAAACTGCGGCGCTGCGCCAGGAGTGGGGAAGGGCCCAGGCGTGGGTTCTGCCTGCGGCTGAACCTGATGTGTCGCTGCTCAGTGGTTCAGGATCTACTAACTGCAGCACGGAGCAGGCAAAAGAGAAGGAGGAGGCTCCTGGATAGGGAGGTTCCAGAGGCAAAGGTTTATTCCAAGGGAAGGATTCAGCAGCAAAGAGGCGCCAGCACTTCTGTGCGTGGGATTTTATAGGGGTACAACTCGGGCGGCGGATACAGAGGATTGATCAGTAAGGAATCTGCAGGGAAAGAGCCAGGGGATTCCATCAGTTGCTTGGGACTAATTAGGCCAGATGGGAGGAGAAGGTAGGTCACCTGGGCCAGTGGGGCTTGCAGCAACAGGGGAATTGCGAAGGGGTGGTGCAGTCAGGGATTGGTCCAAGGCAAAACTGAGAGGGAAGGTTCAGGAATAAAGAGCTGCATGATCTTGACAGGCAGGGAAGGAGCTGGAACAAAGAGTGGGCAATGGCATGAGGGACAGCTTTGACGGAGGGCAAAACCTAGGGGTAAACCAACGTGGGGGAAGCACGGGCTACGTGAAAACAAACCATCTACGCTAACTGACAAATAAACACGAACCGGAACACCCCAGGGAAAATGGGCACAGCACCGAGCTCGTCTGACTTTGAGAAGTGTTTGAACAACATTGAGCAGTCACTCAATCTTTTAGACACTACATCAAAAGTCAAGGGTTGTGAACTCCAGGTTGACACGAGTATATACTGCCGGGTATGACTTTAGGCAGTTTTTGAAGAAATTCGTTTTATGTCTGATCAAACCCCAATTCCGTGTAGGTTGTGTGGAACGTGGAATCCTTTTATTTTCATTGCTTGTTAGGAGTGTACAAAAGACTATTGGTGCTGGGTGACTGAGAGACAGCCCGTGTGTGTGAAGTGGAGTATACAGGGGATGAAGAGAAGGAAAAGAGAAGTACTAGTAGATCCTGCAAAGTTTGGAAATGTTGATAGCATGAAGAATGAACAAGACGAGAAGTAAAGATGGTATTTAAAAGAGTCCACTAGAAGGTAATTTAGCAGTGGAGAAAGATTTGGGAGGAATCCCAGAGGGCAGTTTTTCCAAGAAAGGTAATCGGATGAAATAGCCTACCCAATGGTAGCCTTGGTGTCAATTAGGAAGTGGTGAAAAGTGTCCCCCGCTGAAACTTTATGATACGTTGTTACAGTTGATGTTATTTTGAAGAAAAGAAGAAAAATGAGATCCAGCCATATATGCAGACATGTTTTTTACCCTGAAGAATAAACCTGAGGGGAAGAAAGAATTGTGGCTTTTTTATTTGGCCTCATAGGACCTTTAGTCCTAACTTTGGAAAGAGAAAACAGGCAGAAAATAAAGAGCTGTCGTTCCGTATCCAGCATAGGGCAGAGATGCTTGAAATTGGCTCCAATGCACCAGGAAGATTGTGTCCTAGGTGTCCAAGACTTACAGGCGAGTTACCCCAGGCCAGCTCGGGTACACTCCCCCTCAGCCAAGCACGCCGCGCCCTGAATGAAACCCAGATGGCAGTGAGGATGAGGTGAGGGGACACTTTCAGAGACCCCCAGTGACAACCAACACAAGGAATAAAAGCAAGAAAGCTTTGCCTTTAGTCCCCCGCTTAAGGCAAGTCTTGAGTCCCCCAGGAGAAGCCATGTGGGTGAACATCTGCTTTTCTCCTAGTGAGCTGAACCGTTGGTGGGAAAAAGTTAAAATGTAGAGAGAAAACCCAGGCAAAGTGGCAAAAAGATTGGAGTGCATAGTCAAGAATCAAGTCCCAGAGGGAGGTGCTACTGATTTCATGTTGACAGAGCTAACAAAACCAGCAAAGAGTTGGTGATCAAGGTAGCCAGAGCACGTGCGCAGGGACAAATTGCTAGTGGAGCCTTACAAGGTACAGTGGACCAGCTGTTTCCTATTGTAAGCCCTTTGTGGGACCCGAACGATGCAGGCAGCTGTGCAATGTTAACCAGATGCCAGGAACTAGTCAAATTTGAATTACAAAATGCTAGTCCAAAAGCAATCAATTGGTCAACAATAGATAATGTTCCACAGGGCCAGCACGAGTCACCCACTGACTTTGTGGACAGGTTGTGAGCAGCTGCACATAAAGCGCAGCTCTGCATCCCTGGTCGGATATGGGAAAGCAGCAGTCCGTATCCCTGATGTTAGGGCAATCTAGCCCAGGTGTCGGGCAGAAACTTCAGAGGCTGAAAGAGCCTGTAAAGAGAGACTTAAAAGAAATTAATGAGAAAAGCATCGAAAGCGTATGATGATAAAGACAGAGAAAAAGAAAATGAACTCCGTGCAGCCATGGTGGCAGCTCTGGATCAGCACCGGGGAGAGGACGCGCATGAAGCAGAGGCAGGGGCAAAAGCAGCAGAGGCAGAGGAGTTTCAAACCAGGCACAGACCAAGCTGGGGCCAAAGCAATGTGCGTGTTGTAAGAAATAAGGACACTGGAAAATAGGGCCAGTGCCCAGAGTTAGCAGACAAAGTACACAAAACTCTTGTAGCCGCTCTAGATGATAAGAAATGACCGAGACTGGCAACTCTTACCCCAGCAGGCCACTGGTTAAAATAAAGCTAAAGGGTGATAAAGAGGTTGAATTTTTAATAAATAGTGGAAACCCATCTTTCACTCTTGAATCGAGCACTGATACCCAAAAGTGAGAACTATCTTCAAGCAATAGGAGCCACTGGCCAGCCAGAAAATGCATTCCTCCTGCAAGCACTTCAATGGAAAATCAAGAAGAAACTGGCAATCCATCAGTTTCTTTATTTAGCAAACTGCCCCAAATCTGTCCTCGGCAGGGATTTGCTTGAAAATTTGGACACAACAGTTCCGTTTAGGGAAAGAAAAATTAAGTTGAAGGTACCTGAAGACAAATTGGTTTTAGCAGTAGGACTGACAATTGACACAAGACCAAGAAACAAGAATAACTATTTAGAGCAAGTATTGAATCAGGTGTAGCCAAGAGTATGGGATACTGATAGCCCAGGAAAATCCAAACGAGCAGACCCTATTAAAATTGAGCTGCAGACAAGAGTTAGGCCATAGTCAGAAAGCAATACCCTGGAAGACGATAGGCTGGGAAAAGAACGGAGGCAACAAGGAATAAATTCCTGACATCAGGATTATTGGAAGAATGGGAGTCAAAATGTATTACTCCTAGATTAGCAATAAAGAGAGCTAACGGAACTTAGAGACTAGTGCCAGATTTCCAGGCTATTAATGGTTTCTACCTTACTGCCTTACTAGCTAAACTTGGAGATGATTTTATCTGGTGCGGGGAACGTCCATGGCCCGGTGGTGTCGAGAGCGGTTCCCTCTTGGTGTGAGAGACCAGCTCCCCCAGCCCACCTTGCTGTCAGGCCCGGAGGTTGTAATGTGCGCTGGAGCGGCAGGCGAAGGAGGGCTCTTGACAGCATGTCTGATCCAACAGGGTTTCTTGAAGGCAGGTCAGAGGGTCCAGGTTGGGTGAGAGTGAGAAGAGGGACAGGACCAGGCAGCAGCACAACCACTGTAACACGAGACATAAGGCAAGACACCTGCAACCTGCTGGGGAAGCCCCAAGTCTGCTCAGTGAGCCACGTGTGCCCTCAGCATTGGGACACGCACCTTTCCCTCAGTGACCCTCACGTCCCAGGGTCAGCAAATCAAGAGGCACCAGCCATCCTGTAGGTGACTCAGAGCGAGTGCAGTGGGTCATGGTGGCCAGGGGCCAGAAGCAGGCAGAAAGCCATCAGGGCTGGGGAAAAGGCTCTGCTCTGCTTACAGCGTGGGCTGAGGGCCGGGAGAGCTGCATTTCCCCCTTGAGATGTGGGAGACGGGGCCTTTCACCCTCCTTATAGGGCTGCCCCTCGCTGCAGGCAGCCCAAGGAGTACGACGACAAAAGGCCGAGAGCAGCAAAGCAAAGAGCCAGCCCTGCACACAGGGAGGTGGCCCAGGTGGCCCTGAAGGTGCCCGCTGCACTCTCATGTGGCCCTGCCCTGGGAATGACAGGAATGCCCTTTGTCCAAGAGGGCCTTTCTGTGGCCCCTCTGGGCTCCAAGCTGCTGCTCTTCTGGCTCAACGGGGCCTAAAGGCACAGAACTGGGCATCCCTCGGAGCAACAGGAGCAAGACTCGGCAAGCAGGCAGGGGAGCTCAATGCCTGAGGCTGAGGGGCGGGGGGCTCCAGTCTGGAGCACAGGCCGGGCACACGCCCAGCCCCGCAACTCCTGGCCTCAGAGGCCTGAAAGGCCAGGACCAGGGTTCCACGCCTGATTCCAGGGGGTCCCTCCACGGGCCACCGAGGAAGCGCCAGAGCAGCCAGCTTTCAGGATCAAGGCGGCTGCCAGGGGGCTGCTTATGGCCTCTGCCAGCCCATTGCTCAGGGCTTACCAGTGACTCAGGGTGTCCCCCAGCCCGGCCAAACTTCCTGGCAGCAGCGCCACAGCCCCACAGCAGCTCCAGAGAAGTCCCATCCAGAGGCACCTGGGAGCCCTCAGCAAAGCAGCCAGTAGCACACGGGCAGGAGGACGTGGATGGCCCTTCCTGCGTGGCACGGGGCTTGTGGCAATATCCAGGCACCAGTCGGGCAGGGATCCCCGCAGCTCCTGCCCCTGCCCAGCCGCTCTTGTCGGCAGCACAAAGGCTGCAGCAGAACCACCAGAGGCCAAGGGGCTTCTGGCCATTTTCCCTGCAACACTGCACGCCTGGGCAGCTGAATGAGCACAAGCACCCTTTTGCCCCTCTTCCCCTATGCCCTACAGACACTGTGCAGGAAAAGAAAGATCCTGGGACTCCATGTATTGTAAGATACCCTATATTTACATTGTCAACTAAAAGGAAAATACAAAGGCAAAAATCTAATAGAAGAAGAAGACAACCCCTGCTGGCTCAAGTGGCCCAGCAGACAGAGTCTTGCGCAGATCATCTCTCTGGGGAGCTGCAGCAGAACAGCAAGGCAGTGCCCCACAGACGAGGCCGTTTCTTCCATGCACTGCGGAATTGATCTCGCAGCTTATGCCATGTGGAGTACGGAGCTCTCTGTACAGCCCGGAGAACTAAACAAGATTCAATTGCAGCATTTCTGATTGCGGGACTGCTGTCATAGGCCATTTCTTCAAGGGCTGCAAGAGAGAGGAACAGAGCCAAGGTCAGATGCCGGATGTGCAGGGAGCCGAGGTGAACCCCCTGGCAGGGTCATCCCGGCCGGCTCTTGCCATGGCCCGGAGGGAGCAGGGACCAAGGGGATCAGCCTGAAGCTGCTGGCCACGAATGCCACACGTGGCCCTGAAATGTCTGTGTGCTCTGGCCACGGGAGCAGAGCCCTCCGCAGCCGGGGCAGGGCTTGCAGCTTCCCGTGCCAGCCCCCACGGTCAGCCCGCTGCCCTCACTCACCACTGCAGATCAGCTGAAGCTCTTGCTGCTGCCCCCTCAGGTGCCGGCCGGCCATCCCTGTGAACACAGAGCCTGTCACGGGCCCAGCAGCACAGCTCCCTGCCAGCGGCGTTGTCGGTGCTGTGGCCACACGGGCTGCTGGCCCGTCAGGTCTCAGCCCGGGCCTTTGCCGCATGCTGCCGCCCAAGGGCACGGTTGCCAGAGGGCGGCGGCAGCAGCAATGCCCGGGCCAGGCGGGGCTCCACGGCGCCGGGCCCGGGTGGCGCTGCCGGGGCAGCAGGCGGGGCCGGGGCCGAGCTGCGGTGGGCAGGGGAGGGAGCGCGGGCTCGTGGCTCACCCATGAAGCTGACGGCCGCCTCTCGCAGGGGCTCCTGTGGGCTTTGCAGGTAGCACAGGGCCCGGCGCAGGTGCTCGGCTGCTCGGCTCCTGTCCTCTGCCAGCTGGAGAGAGCAGCAGGAGGGAAGGGTTGGGGCGGGCTCAGGCCCCGGGCCGGGCGCTGCCTGCGCTGAGCCCCGGCCCTCTCCTACCCGGGGAGCCCTGAGGCGTGGCCAGCAGCAGCCGGCGCCGGGCTCCCGAGGGGAGAGGCCAGAGGGCCGCCTGCTGCCCGGGGAGCCGCGGTGCCGCCCCGCCGCCCTGCCGGGCCGGGACTGCGTGGGCACCCGGCTCGGGCCCACGGGAGCCTGGAGAAGAGCCTGCGCGGCCTCTGGGAGCAGCAGCCGGCAGGGGCACAGCTGCCAGCCCCGCAGACTGAGCACCGCCCTCAGGGGCCTTCTCCAGGCTGAGGCTGGGGTTTCTCGGCTGCTCTTACCAGGCACTCGCCAAAGCTCTGATCCACCTGTAGCATTTGTTGGAGATCCCTCCTCTTCAGGAATCTGGCTGAAGAATGCAGCGTTTCCCGGGAGGCCTGGAGCGCAGCAGAGACGCACCGATGGCCCCACAGTGCAGGCCACAGGAGCCAGCCTATGCCACAGGCTGGAGGAGGCTGCAGCCCGCAAGGTGCCAGGGCAGGAGGCAGTGCGTTCCCCTGCCAGGGGGACAGCAGCTGGCCACAAGTGCTCACCTCAGCAACAATCTGATTCTCGTCACGGCAGTGGAAGTAGAGTGGGAGCAGGCTCTGGCGCACGTGGGACTTCAGGGCCTTTCTTCCCTCTTCTGTTAATAAGTCGAACATCTCTTGAAAGAAAGACATGGAGCTCAGCTGCACCTGGATATCATCCTGTATGAAAGGGAAGGGCAAAAGAGCTGAGCATCAGCTGCTTCAGGCACCCCAGGGCACAGGCCTGCATCTGCACAGGGCACCAAGTGTGCGGGCAGCAGCCAGTGGCCGTGGCTGTGGGCACAGAGCCTTACGCGGTCAAAGAGTGGCAGGAGCGCCTCAGCCAGCTGCAGGGCGATGGGGGTGGGTATTGGGGCACCATTATCCAGGAGCAAATATCGGAGTAGAAGAATGGTCATCCTGATGATGTCGCTATCATTTTCCTCCAGGAGCTCCACAAGACTTTCAGTCAGGCTCCGCATTTTTTCGGCCTGCGTGGAAGCCAACTTTGTGAAAGGCCGCCCTGCTGCCGCAGGGCCCAGAGGCCAAAGGCCTGTCCCGAAGCACTCGGGCAGCTGATGCGGGAGGCAGGAGAGCTGGGAGCAGCTGCCCCAGCGCCCGAAGGCCAGGCAAGGCCAAGCGACTGCGTTGCCCAGCCCCACGCTGCCTTCAGGGCTTCAGCCACGGGCCCATTCTCACCATCAAGGGATTCTTGCCCAGCACTACGAGGCCTCTGAGTGCCAAGTAACGCCTGGCCATGTGCTCGCTTTGCAGGTTCTGTGCCATGATCTCCAGAAGACTGTCACTGCATTCCCTCAAGTCCAGGCAGTCGAGCACCTGAAAGGCACAGGGCAGTGACAGGGGAGCCGGCCGGCAGGAGCCCAGAAGCGCACAGGGCCGGGCCCAGGCAGCAGCACATGGCCCAGGCAGCAGCACAGGGCACGGGCACGGGTGTCTTTGTCCTGGCAGCTGTGGCTACGAGAGGGCAGAGAGCTGGGAGGCAGCTCAGCCAGGCAGCGCTGGCCTTGAGGCTCACCTCCACAAGGAATGCCAAGGCAGGGAAATCCCAGTATGGCATCTCTTGGCCGAGCAGGGCGAGCAGGTAGAATGCAACCGCGGAACAGAAGGGTATGGCTAGACGGCGAATTTCTCTGAAGAGGGGAGAAAGGAAAGAAGACCCCTGAGCCAGTGGGGCAAACCTCTCCCAGGAGTGGCTCACCTAGTTCTCATCTTCCCCCAGCACCCTTCCAGCCAGGGGACCTGGGCCATTTGGGAGTTGGTTGCTCATGGGCAGCCTCCTCTCCCAGCCTTTTCCAGTCTGCTTGGCCGTGCGTCTCTCAGGGACAAGGCCCTCCTGCCCATTACCACGGGCACTTAGTGGGGCACCTGGGCACAGAGCAGAAATATCAGAGGCATTTGGGGGGGTCTCACCTGGCAAGCAGAGCCACGGCAAAGTGGTGAGTGTCAACAGAGAGCAGCGTGTCCCAGGCACACCTGCGTTCCATTGCCACCACCACATCCTCGCAGCGGAGCAGGCAGAGCAGGGACTTCAGGGTCCGCACTGCAAACCTGTGTGCAGAGCAAAGCCCAGGTCACACTGGCAGCACTGGCTCCTTGGCAGGCCACGTGGCAGGGACAGGAGGACTGTCACGGAGCACCTGTTGGGGCTAGTGGCAAGGCCATGCTCTTCCTGGCATGCCTTCCAGAAGGTAAGGACCTCCTCTGGCGTATCCAGAGTGCTGAAGAAGACTTGGAAGAGCAGATGCACAAATAGCTGGGGGAAATACAGCCTCAATATCCGTGGGAGACAGGGCACCTGGAGGATCTTCCACATCACCACAGTTGCCTGCAAAGGACAAAGCCGCCCAAGACAGCGCTCAGTGCCCAGGTGTCCGTGTGGCAGGGCCCGAGCGTGGCAGGGAGAGGCCAGGAGAGGCGCAGGGGGAGCACGGGGCCTGGTGGCCCTGAAGCTGCCCCTGGGTCAGGTTTCAGGCCAGCGCCTGAGGCAGGGAGATGCAGTGGGGAAAGGAGGATGGAGAGCTGCTAGGGGGGCAGCCTTGGGGCCAGCAAAGGCCACTTGCAGAAACTCACAGCCAGGGCAAAGACAGCCGTTTCGCCCCCATCGGAGGTGCGGGTGCTGTGCTCTGGCCAGCTCCCCAGCACATCCAGGAGTATCAGCTGTGCCAGCTCCGCAGTCCTGGCTGAGGCCAGGATGGTCTTCCACATGGCCATGGCAGCTCTGCGGGGTTCGAGCTGTGTCTCAGCGGGGTCTCAGACACAGCACCGGGGCCAGCTGAGCTGGCTGGCTGTGTCTGCCACTGCCCACTGCCCCCCTGCCGGCAGCACCCAGACAGCCCAGCCCCGTGGGGACAGAGCCCTGAGAGGCAGCAAGGGAGCGTGGCAGCAGGCTGAGGGGCTGCCATGCCAGGGCTGGGAAAGGGAGCAGCCAGAGGGCCCTGGAACTCTCTGTTGCTCAGACACCTGGGGCAGGCTGGACAGGGTGATGGGCTGGGGAGCCCCCATCAGGGGCAGGTGGGCCCCATACCTGTCACAGGACGGGGCCACACGCAGGAGCGTCAAGACGGCATCCTGTGGCTGTGCTTCGGCGAGATGCAGCAGGGTCTTGTCCAGCCTATGCTTAGCAGAATCATTGGCCGTGAGCCACTGGTGGATGTAGCTCACCATGGCAGGCACCTGGAGAAGGCACGGGGAGACTTGGAAAGCTGCCAGAGAGAGCAATGTTCCCAGCTTCTCCAGAGGGGTGCTTCCCTTGCCACCACGCTGCCATGTGGCCTGAAAGGCTCCCAGCAACCAGCATGCGTGGCTTTGGAGGCCAAGCAATTCCTGGGGGGATCAAAGCCTGGCCACAGGCTGCTTACTTGCTTGGGATGGTACAAATCTTCCTCTACAAGCATAGCCAGCAGGGCAGCACCGCTCTTGCTTTGGAAGATGGGCGAGTATGGTCTGAGGCCTGCGCCCATGGTCTCTTCCTCCTCAATTCTCTTGATGAAGTTGTAAACAAACTGTAGGAGAAGGGCAAGAAGCCAGGGATGTTGCATGGAGTGCTGCACACACGGTGCTGGGCTGAGCAGGGAGAGCAGGCCCAGCCCAGGTGGGGATGGCTGCAGGTACCTGCGCTGTTCTGCGGAAGCGGCCACGGCGGGACTGCTGGTCTTGTGTGCGCTCCGGGGCTGCATCTGGCAAAGAGCGAGCGCAGCCAGAGATGAGGGGCTGTGGGAGGGGCCGGACTACAGGGCCCAGCCCTGCGCTCCCCAGGCAGGGAGAGGCCTGGGATGTGCCAGGGGATGGAGCACGGCCACTGCGGGCTGTCTGCCCGGCCCCTCTTCCGTCCTGTGCGTGGGCAGGTCCCCAGGGGATAGCATGGCATGGCCCGGCCCGCCCGGCCCAGCCCGGCCCGGCAGGAATGGCGTGGAGCCAAGCTGGCCGCAGGCACCAGTCCTGTGGCCCAGCTCTGCCACTCACCCTCGTGTGGTGGCTGGAATGGCACCACCTCTTCAGTGTCCTGTGCCAGGGCAGCTCCAGGGCCTTCTTCCTCCTCCTCCACCCAGGCCAGCTTGGGCACATTTGGGGGTGGCTGCTCCATGTCTCAGACTGGATTTGTGGCTATTTGCAGGAGAGGGGCCTTGGACAATCTCCAAGTCACCAAGTCCTGCAGTCCTGCCTGGAAGGCACCGTCAAGAAAGAAGCCTCAGGAAGGCTACAGGACAGCAAGTCCTGCACTCGGTCTCAAGGGCCCCTGCCACAAGGACAGGAGACTCCTGTGAAGGATTGTACTCTGGCCTCGAGGGCACCTGCAGAAGCGAAGCCTCAGGGAGACCACAGGTAAGAAGGTCCTGTGGTCTGGCCTGGAGCTCAGCTGCAGGAACAATGCCTCAGTAAAGCTCCGGGTGGGACACGAACGAGCGCGCTGTGCGGGGGCTCCTCACGGCACCGCTCTGTCCTGTCCTGTCCCGTGGTGTGCTTTGAGCACTGTGGCGTGCTCTTGTCACCGCCAGCTCCTATGCCACGGAGTGTCACAAAGGGCCCTTGGACACCCGGTTCCATTCGATGCCACGGTGACCGTGCTGCAGCGTGTCACCAAGGGCCCTTGCACACACTGCCGCCTGCCGCGGGGCTGCCCCCAGCCCAGCCAAACTGGCCCAGGTTGGAAGGAATGCCTGGCCCCAGGTGTCTAAGGCAGGCCGACAAGATCTTCAGCGAGGGCTCAGAGCGTCAGCAAAGGCTGCCCTGCTCTGCGGGCTCAGGGGCAGCAGAAGGAGCCCCCAGGGCTGCCGACGCAGCCGCGCTGGGAAGGGCACGGGGCCTTCCAGGGAAACTGGCACGGCCTCCTTGGGACACGTCCCGGCTGGTGGCCGTCCTAAACCTGCGGGTGTGACACGCACAAGGAACGTGTGGGCCCGGGCACGAATGCTGCTCTGAGCCCTGGGGCCCGGGGAGCGCTGACATCAGCAGGTGTGGCAGAGTCGCCGGCCAAGCAGACCCGCCACCCCTCGAGCCCCTGGCAGCGCTGGTGCCCGTCTCCTGCCCCAGAGACCTGTGCCCCCGGGGGGCTTCTGTGCCAGAGGGAGCCAAAGCCCACGTGCATTGGGGGCTGTGCTCCTTCCTGCAGGGGCTGATGGCAGGAGCACCTGGAGCAACTGCTGGCACACTTGGTCTCTGTCAGATGATGTTGCTCCTTCCTGCAATGAATTTTTCTCCAGGAAGGCAGGCATTGGCAGTAGCAGCAGAGCACCATCCATTGCTGAGTGTCCCGGGGCAATTAGATTACAAAGTAACAGTCTGAAATTTCCTTGTGCTTTTCTCACTCTCTTTCCTGCATTCTGGGACAAATAGAATCTGCCCAGCCTCTGCTATTCTGGGCTTCAGTTGCTGCATATCTCGCTCCGGCAGCTCGCGTCCAAACAAAACCGTGTCCCTGCTGAGGACAGCAATGAGTGGCCACAAAGTGGGAAGTTCCCCAGTGAACATCAAGGCAGACACGTGGAAGTGCAGAGGATAAGCATAACTGCGGGAGGACAAGCTGTTCTGTGTCTCTGGTGATGGTGGCCACACCCTAAAGCAGCAGCCAAGAGAAGTGCGGGAAGCAGACGGGCGCGGTTTTGGGCAGGACAATAGAAAAAGATATGAAGCCTTTAGCCAGAATGCAAAGGAGGACTGCAAGGATGGAGTGTGGTCTGGAGGGGAAGCCCCAGATGCAGCTGGGGCCACTTTCTTCTGCCTGGAGGAGAGTAAAGGGCGCCATTGTGGTCTTCACCATCCTCCTGAGGGGAATCGCAGGGGCTGCTGCAGCTCTCGTCTCTGTTGGCAGCAGTGACAGCACTGGAGAAAAGGGCAGGGAGCTGGGACAGGGCAGGTTTCATTTCCATATCAGGAAAAGGTTTTTCACCCAGAGCACGGTCAGGCACTGGGACAGGTTCCCCATTGCCGCAGCCCGGCGGAGCCCGGGCTGGCTCTTGGGAAAACTGCGGCGCTGCGCCAGGAGTGGGGAAGGGCCAAGGCGTGGGTTCTGCCTGTGGCTGAACCTGATGTGTCGCTGCTCAGTGGTTCAGGATCTACTAACTGCAGCACGGAGCAGGCAAAAGAGAAGGAGGAGGCTCCTGGATAGGGAGGTTCCAGAGGCAAAGGTTTATTCCAAGGGAAGGATTCAGCAGCAAAGAGGCGCCAGCACTTCTGTGCGTGGGATTTTATAGGGGTACAACTCGGGCGGCGGATACAGAGGATTGATCAGTAAGGAATCTGCAGGGAAGGAGCCAGGGGATTCCATCAGTTGCTTGGGACTAATTAGGCCAGATGGGAGGAGAAGGTAGGTCACCTGGGCCAGTGGGGCTTGCAGCAACAGGGTGATTGCAAAGGGGTGGTGCAGTCAGGGATTGGTCCAAGGCAAAACTGAGAGGGAAGGTTCAGGAATAAAGAGCTGCATGATCTTGACAGGCAGGGAAGGAGCTGGAACAAAGAGTGGGCAATGGCATGAGGGACAGCTTTGACGGAGGGCAAAACCTAGGGGTAAACCAACGTGGGGGAAGCACGGGCTACGTGAAAACAAACCATCCTACGCTAACTGACAAATAAACACGAACCGGAACACCCCAGGGAAAATGGGCACAGCACCGAGCTCGTCTGACTTTGAGAAGTGTTTGAACAACATTGAGCAGTCACTCAATCTTTTAGACACTACATCAAAAGTCAAGGGTTGTGAACTCCAGGTTGACACGAGTATATGCTGCCGGGTATGACTTTAGGCAGTTTTTGAAGAAATTCGTTTTATGTCTGATCAAACCCCAATTCCGTGTAGGTTGTGTGGAACGTGGAATCCTTTTATTTTCATTGCTTGTTAGGAGTGTAAAAAAGACTATTGGTGCTGGGTGACTGAGAGACAGCCCGTGTGTGTGAAGTGGAGTATACAGGGGATGAAGAGAAGGAAAAGAGAAGTACTAGTAGATCCTGCAAAGTTTGGAAATGTTGATAGCATGAAGAATGAACAAGACGAGAAGTAAAGATGGTATTTAAAAGAGTCCACTAGAAGGTAATTTAGCAGTGGAGAAAGATTTGGGAGGAATCCCAGAGGGCAGTTTTTCCAAGAAAGGTAATCGGATGAAATAGCCTACCCAATGGTAGCCTTGGTGTCAATTAGGAAGTGGTGAAAAGTGTCCCCCGCTGAAACTTTATGATACGTTGTTACAGTTGATGTTATTTTGAAGAAAAGAAGAAAAATGAGATCCAGCCATATATGCAGACATGTTTTTTACCCTGAAGAATAAACCTGAGGGGAAGAAAGAATTGTGGCTTTTTTATTTGGCCTCATAGGACCTTTAGTCCTAACTTTGGAAAGAGAAAACAGGCAGAAAATAAAGAGCTGTCGTTCCGTATCCAGCATAGGGCAGAGATGCTTGAAATTGGCTCCAATGCACCAGGAAGATTGTGTCCTAGGTGTCCAAGACTTACAGGCGAGTTACCCCAGGCCAGCTCGGGTACACTCCCCCTCAGCCAAGCACGCCGCGCCCTGAATGAAACCCAGATGTCAGTGAGGATGAGGTGAGGGGACACTTTCAGAGACCCCCAGTGACAACCAACAGAAGGAATAAAAGCAAGAAAGCTTTGCCTTTAGTCCCCCGCTTAAGGCAAGTCTTGAGTCCCCCAGGAGAAGCCATGTGGGTGAACATCTGCTTTTCTCCTAGTGAGCTGAACCGTTGGTGGGAAAAAGTTAAAATGTAGAGAGAAAACCCAGGCAAAGTGGCAAAAAGATTGGAGTGCATAGTCAAGAATCAAGTCCCAGAGGGAGGTGCTACTGATTTCATGTTGACAGAGCTAACAAAACCAGCAAAGAGTTGGTGATCAAGGTAGCCAGAGCACGTGCGCAGGGACAAATTGCTAGTGGAGCCTTACAAGGTACAGTGGACCAGCTGTTGCCTATTGTAAGCCCTTTGTGGGACCCGAACGATGCAGGCAGCTGTGCAATGTTAACCAGATGCCAGGAACTAGTCAAATTTGAATTACAAAATGCTAGTCCAAAAGCAATCAATTGGTCAACAATAGATAATGTTCCACAGGGCCAGCACGAGTCACCCACTGACTTTGTGGACAGGTTGTGAGCAGCTGCACATAAAGCGCAGCTCTGCATCCCTGGTCGGATATGGGAAAGCAGCAGTCCGTATCCCTGATGTTAGGGCAATCTAGCCCAGGTGTCGGGCAGAAACTTCAGAGGCTGAAAGAGCCTGTAAAGAGAGACTTAAAAGAAATTAATGAGAAAAGCATTGAAAGCGTATGATGATAAAGACAGAGAAAAAGAAAATGAACTCCGTGCAGCCATGGTGGCAGCTCTGGATCAGCACCGGGGAGAGGACGCGCATGAAGCAGAGGCAGGGGCAAAAGCAGCAGAGGCAGAGGAGTTTCAAACCAGGCACAGACCAAGCTGGGGCCAAAGCAATGTGCGTGTTGTAAGAAATAAGGACACTGGAAAATAGGGCCAGTGCCCAGAGTTAGCAGACAAAGTACACAAAACTCTTGTAGCCGCTCTAGATGATAAGAAATGACCGAGACTGGCAACTCTTACCCCAGCAGGCCACTGGTTAAAATAAAGCTAAAGGGTGATAAAGAGGTTGAATTTTTAATAAATAGTGGAAACCCATCTTTCACTCTTGAATCGAGCACTGATACCCAAAAGTGAGAACTATCTTCAAGCAATAGGAGCCACTGGCCAGCCAGAAAATGCATTCCTCCTGCAAGCACTTCAATGGAAAATCAAGAAGAAACTGGCAATCCATCAGTTTCTTTATTTAGCAAACTGCCCCAAATCTGTCCTCGGCAGGGATTTGCTTGAAAATTTGGACACAACAGTTCCGTTTAGGGAAAGAAAAATTAAGTTGAAGGTACCTGAAGACAAATTGGTTTTAGCAGTAGGACTGACAATTGACACAAGACCAAGAAACAAGAATAACTATTTAGAGCAAGTATTGAATCAGGTGTAGCCAAGAGTATGGGATACTGATAGCCCAGGAAAATCCAAACGAGCAGACCCTATTAAAATTGAGCTGCAGACAAGAGTTAGGCCATAGTCAGAAAGCAATACCCTGGAAGACGACAGGCTGGGAAAAGAACGGAGGCAACAAGGAATAAATTCCTGACATCAGGATTATTGGAAGAATGGGAGTCAAAATGTATTACTCCTAGATTAGCAATAAAGAAAGCTAACGGAACTTAGAGACTAGTGCCAGATTTCCAGGCAATTAATGGTTTCTACCTTACTGCCTTACTAGCTAAACTTGGAGATGATTTTATCTGGTGCGGGGAACGTCCATGGCCCGGTGGTGTCGAGAGCGGTTCCCTCTTGGTGTGAGAGACCAGCTCCCCCAGCCCACCTTGCTGTCAGGCCCGGAGGTTGTAATGTGCGCTGGAGCGGCAGGCGAAGGAGGGCTCTTGACAGCATGTCTGATCCAACAGGGTTTCTTGAAGGCAGGTCAGAGGGTCCAGGTTGGGTGAGAGTGAGAAGAGGGACAGGACCAGGCAGCAGCACAACCACTGTAACACGAGACATAAGGCAAGACACCTGCAACCTGCTGGGGAAGCCCCAAGTCTGCTCAGTGAGCCACGTGTGCCCTCAGCATTGGGACACGCACCTTTCCCTCAGTGACCCTCACGTCCCAGGGTCAGCAAATCAAGAGGCACCAGCCATCCTGTAGGTGACTCAGAGCGAGTGCAGTGGGTCATGGTGGCCAGGGGCCAGAAGCAGGCAGAAAGCCATCAGGGCTGGGGAAAAGGCTCTGCTCTGCTTACAGCGTGGGCTGAGGGCCGGGAGAGCTGCATTTCCCCCTTGAGATGTGGGAGACGGGGCCTTTCACCCTCCTTATAGGGCTGCCCCTCGCTGCAGGCAGCCCAAGGAGTACGACGACAAAAGGCCGAGAGCAGCAAAGCAAAGAGCCAGCCCTGCACACAGGGAGGTGGCCCAGGTGGCCCTGAAGGTGCCCGCTGCACTCTCATGTGGCCCTGCCCTGGGAATGACAGGAATGCCCTTTGTCCAAGAGGGCCTTTCTGTGGCCCCGCTGGGCTCCAAGCTGCTGCTCTTCTGGCTCAACGGGGCCTAAAGGCACAGAACTGGGCATCCCTCGGAGCAACAGGAGCAAGACTCGGCAAGCAGGCAGGGGAGCTCAATGCCTGAGGCTGAGGGGCGGGGGGCTCCAGTCTGGAGCACAGGCCGGGCACACGCCCAGCCCCGCAACTCCTGGCCTCAGAGGCCTGAAAGGCCAGGACCAGGGTTCCACGCCTGATTCCAGGGGGTCCCTCCACGGGCCACCGAGGAAGCGCCAGAGCAGCCAGCTTTCAGGATCAAGGCGGCTGCCAGGGGGCTGCTTATGGCCTCTGCCAGCCCATTGCTCAGGGCTTACCAGTGACTCAGGGTGTCCCCCAGCCCGGCCAAACTTCCCGGCAGCAGCGCCACAGCCCCACAGCAGCTCCAGAGAAGTCCCATCCAGAGGCACCTGGGAGCCCTCAGCAAAGCAGCCAGTAGCACACGGGCAGGAGGACGTGGATGGCCCTTCCTGCGTGGCACGGGGCTTGTGGCAATATCCAGGCACCAGTCGGGCAGGGATCCCCGCAGCTCCTGCCCCTGCCCAGCCGCTCTTGTCGGCAGCACAAAGGCTGCAGCAGAACCACCAGAGGCCAAGGGGCTTCTGGCCATTTTCCCTGCAACACTGCACGCCTGGGCAGCTGGATGAGCACAAGCACCCTTTTGCCCCTCTTCCCCTATGCCCTACAGACACTGTGCAGGAAAAGAAAGATCCTGGGACTCCATGTATTGTAAGATACCCTATATTTACATTGTCAACTAAAAGGAAAATACAAAGGCAAAAATCTAATAGAAGAAGAAGACAACCCCTGCTGGCTCAAGTGGCCCAGCAGACAGAGTCTTGCGCAGATCATCTCTCTGGGGAGCTGCAGCAGAACAGCAAGGCAGTGCCCCACAGACGAGGCCGTTTCTTCCATGCACTGCGGAATTGATCTCGCAGCTTATGCCATGTGGAGTACGGAGCTCTCTGTACAGCCCGGAGAACTAAACAAGATTCAATTGCAGCATTTCTGATTGCGGGACTGCTGTCATAGGCCATTTCTTCAAGGGCTGCAAGAGAGAGGAACAGAGCCAAGGTCAGATGCCGGATGTGCAGGGAGTCGAGGTGAACCCCCTGGCAGGGTCATCCCGGCCGGCTCTTGCCATGGCCCGGAGGGAGCAGGGACCAAGGGGATCAGCCTGAAGCTGCTGGCCACGAATGCCACACGTGGCCCTGAAATGTCTGTGTGCTCTGGCCACGGGAGCAGAGCCCTCCGCAGCCGGGGCAGGGCTTGCAGCTTCCCGTGCCAGCCCCCACGGTCAGCCCGCTGCCCTCACTCACCACTGCAGATCAGCTGAAGCTCTTGCTGCTGCCCCCTCAGGTGCCGGCCGGCCATCCCTGTGAACACAGAGCCTGTCACGGGCCCAGCAGCACAGCTCCCTGCCAGCGGCGTTGTCGGTGCTGTGGCCACACGGGCTGCTGGCCCGTCAGGTCTCAGCCCGGGCCTTTGCCGCATGCTGCCGCCCAAGGGCACGGTTGCCAGAGGGCGGCGGCAGCAGCAATGCCCGGGCCAGGCGGGGCTCCACGGCGCCGGGCCCGGGTGGCGCTGCCGGGGCAGCAGGCGGGGCCGGGGCCGAGCTGCGGTGGGCAGGGGAGGGAGCGCGGGCTCGTGGCTCACCCATGAAGCTGACGGCCGCCTCTCGCAGGGGCTCCTGTGGGCTTTGCAGGTAGCACAGGGCCCGGCGCAGGTGCTCGGCTGCTCGGCTCCTGTCCTCTGCCAGCTGGAGAGAGCAGCAGGAGGGAAGGGTTGGGGCGGGCTCAGGCCCCGGGCCGGGCGCTGCCTGCGCTGAGCCCCGGCCCTCTCCTACCCGGGGAGCCCTGAGGCGTGGCCAGCAGCAGCCGGCGCCGGGCTCCCGAGGGGAGAGGCCAGAGGGCCGCCTGCTGCCCGGGGAGCCGCGGTGCCGCCCCGCCGCCCTGCCGGGCCGGGACTGCGTGGGCACCCGGCTCGGGCCCACGGGAGCCTGGAGAAGAGCCTGCGCGGCCTCTGGGAGCAGCAGCCGGCAGGGGCACAGCTGCCAGCCCCGCAGACTGAGCACCGCCCTCAGGGGCCTTCTCCAGGCTGAGGCTGGGGTTTCTCGGCTGCTCTTACCAGGCACTCGCCAAAGCTCTGATCCACCTGTAGCATTTGTTGGAGATCCCTCCTCTTCAGGAATCTGGCTGAAGAATGCAGCGTTTCCCGGGAGGCCTGGAGAGCAGCAGAGACGCACCGATGGCCCCACAGTGCAGGCCACAGGAGCCAGCCTATGCCACAGGCTGGAGGAGGCTGCAGCCCGCAAGGTGCCAGGGCAGGAGGCAGTGCGTTCCCCTGCCAGGGGGACAGCAGCTGGCCACAAGTGCTCACCTCAGCAACAATCTGATTCTCGTCACGGCAGTGGAAGTAGAGTGGGAGCAGGCTCTGGCGCACGTGGGACTTCAGGGCCTTTCTTCCCTCTTCTGTTAATAAGTCGAGCATCTCTTGAAAGAAAGACATGGAGCTCAGCTGCACCTGGATATCATCCTGTATGAAAGGGAAGGGCAAAAGAGCTGAGCATCAGCTGCTTCAGGCCCCCCAGGGCACAGGCCTGCATCTGCACAGGGCACCAAGTGTGCGGGCAGCAGCCAGTGGCCGTGGCTGTGGGCACAGAGCCTTACGCGGTCAAAGAGTGGCAGGAGCGCCTCAGCCAGCTGCAGGGCGATGGGGGTGGGTATTGGGGCACCATTATCCAGGAGCAAATATCGGAGTAGAAGAATGGTCATCCTGATGATGTCGCTATCATTTTCCTCCAGGAGCTCCACAAGACTTTCAGTCAGGCTCCGCATTTTTTCGGCCTGCGTGGAAGCCAACTTTGTGAAAGGCCGCCCTGCTGCCGCAGGGCCCAGAGGCCAAAGGCCTGTCCCGAAGCACTCGGGCAGCTGATGCGGGAGGCAGGAGAGCTGGGAGCAGCTGCCCCAGCGCCCGAAGGCCAGGCAAGGCCAAGCGACTGCGTTGCCCAGCCCCACGCTGCCTTCAGGGCTTCAGCCACGGGCCCATTCTCACCATCAAGGGATTCTTGCCCAGCACTACGAGGCCTCTGAGTGCCAAGTAACGCCTGGCCATGTGCTCGCTCTGCAGGTTCTGTGCCATGATCTCCAGAAGACTGTCACTGCATTCCCTCAAGTCCAGGCAGTCGAGCACCTGAAAGGCACAGGGCAGTGACAGGGGAGCCGGCCGGCAGGAGCCCAGAAGCGCACAGGGCCGGGCCCAGGCAGCAGCACATGGCCCAGGCAGCAGCACAGGGCACGGGCACGGGTGTCTTTGTCCTGGCAGCTGTGGCTACGAGAGGGCAGAGAGCTGGGAGGCAGCTCAGCCAGGCAGCGCTGGCCTTGAGGCTCACCTCCACAAGGAATGCCAAGGCAGGGAAATCCCAGTATGGCATCTCTTGGCCGAGCAGGGCGAGCAGGTAGAATGCAACCGCGGAACAGAAGGGTATGGCTAGACGGCGAATTTCTCTGAAGAGGGGAGAAAGGAAAGAAGACCCCTGAGCCAGTGGGGCAAACCTCTCCCAGGAGTGGCTCACCTAGTTCTCATCTTCCCCCAGCACCCTTCCAGCCAGGGGACCTGGGCCATTTGGGAGTTGGTTGCTCATGGGCAGCCTCCTCTCCCAGCCTTTTCCAGTCTGCTTGGCCGTGCGTCTCTCAGGGACAAGGCCCTCCTGCCCATTACCACGGGCACTTAGTGGGGCACCTGGGCACAGAGCAGAAATATCAGAGGCATTTGGGGGGGTCTCACCTGGCAAGCAGAGCCACGGCAAAGTGGTGAGTGTCAACAGAGAGCAGCGTGTCCCAGGCACACCTGCGTTCCATTGCCACCACCACATCCTCGCAGCAGAGCAGGCAGAGCAGGGACTTCAGGGTCCGCACTGCAAACCTGTGTGCAGAGCAAAGCCCAGGTCACACTGGCAGCACTGGCTCCTTGGCAGGCCACGTGGCAGGGACAGGAGGACTGTCACGGAGCACCTGTTGGGGCTAGTGGCAAGGCCATGCTCTTCCTGGCATGCCTTCCAGAAGGTAAGGACCTCCTCTGGCGTATCCAGAGTGCTGAAGAAGACTTGGAAGAGCAGATGCACAAATAGCTGGGGGAAATACAGCCTCAATATCCGTGGGAGACAGGGCACCTGGAGGATCTTCCACATCACCACAGTTGCCTGCAAAGGACAAAGCCGCCCAAGACAGCGCTCAGTGCCCAGGTGTCCGTGTGGCAGGGCCCGAGCGTGGCAGGGAGAGGCCAGGAGAGGCGCAGGGGGAGCACGGGGCCTGGTGGCCCTGAAGCTGCCCCTGGGCCAGGTTTCAGGCCAGCGCCTGAGGCAGGGAGATGCAGTGGGGGAAGGAGGATGGAGAGCTGCTAGGGAGGCAGCCTTGGGGCCAGCAAAGGCCACTTGCAGAAACTCACAGCCAGGGCAAAGACAGCCGTTTCGCCCCCATCGGAGGTGCAGGTGCTGTGCTCTGGCCAGCTCCCCAGCACATCCAGGAGTATCAGCTGTGCCAGCTCCGCAGTCCTGGCTGAGGCCAGGATGGTCTTCCACATGGCCATGGCAGCTCTGCGGGGTTCGAGCTGTGTCTCAGCGGGGTCTCAGACACAGCACCGGGGCCAGCTGAGCTGGCTGGCTGTGTCTGCCACTGCCCACTGCCCCCCTGCCGGCAGCACCCAGACAGCCCAGCCCCGTGGGGACAGAGCCCTGAGAGGCAGCAAGGGAGCGTGGCAGCAGGCTGAGGGGCTGCCATGCCAGGGCTGGGAAAGGGAGCAGCCAGAGGGCCCTGGAACTCTCTGTTGCTCAGACACCTGGGGCAGGCTGGACAGGGTGATGGGCTGGGGAGCCCCCATCAGGGGCAGGTGGGCCCCATACCTGTCACAGGACGGGGCCACACGCAGGAGCGTCAAGACGGCATCCTGTGGCTGTGCTTCGGCGAGATGCAGCAGGGTCTTGTCCAGCCTATGCTCAGCAGAATCATTGGCCGTGAGCCACTGGTGGATGTAGCTCACCATGGCAGGCACCTGGAGAAGGCACGGGGAGACTTGGAAAGCTGCCAGAGAGAGCAATGTTCCCAGCTTCTCCAGAGGGGTGCTTCCCTTGCCACCACGCTGCCATGTGGCCTGAAAGGCTCCCAGCAACCAGCATGCGTGGCTTTGGAGGCCAAGCAATTCCTGGGGGGATCAAAGCCTGGCCACAGGCTGCTTACTTGCTTGGGATGGTACAAATCTTGCTCTACAAGCATAGCCAGCAGGGCAGCACCGCTCTTGCTTTGGAAGATGGGCGAGTATGGTCTGAGGCCTGCGCCCATGGTCTCTTCCTCCTCAATTCTCTTGATGAAGTTGTAAACAAACTGTAGGAGAAGGGCAAGAAGCCAGGGATGTTGCATGGAGTGCTGCACACACGGTGCTGGGCTGAGCAGGGAGAGCAGGCCCAGCCCAGGTGGGGATGGCTGCAGGTACCTGCGCTGTTCTGCGGAAGCGGCCACGGCGGGACTGCTGGTCTTGTGTGCGCTCCGGGGCTGCATCTGGCAAAGAGCGAGCGCAGCCAGAGATGAGGGGCTGCGGGAGGGGCCGGACTACAGGGCCCAGCCCTGCGCTCCCCAGGCAGGGAGAGGCCCGGGATGTGCCAGGGGATGGAGCACGGCCACTGCGGGCTGTCTGCCCGGCCCCTCTTCCGTCCTGTGCGTGGGCAGGTCCCCAGGGGATAGCATGGCATGGCCCGGCCCGCCCGGCCCAGCCCGGCCCGGCAGGAATGGCGTGGAGCCAAGCTGGCCGCAGGCACCAGTCCTGTGGCCCAGCTCTGCCACTCACCCTCGTGTGGTGGCTGGAATGGCACCACCTCTTCAGTGTCCTGTGCCAGGGCAGCTCCAGGGCCTTCTTCCTCCTCCTCCACCCAGGCCAGCTTGGGCACATTTGGGGGTGGCTGCTCCATGTCTCAGACTGGATTTGTGGCTATTTGCAGGAGAGGGGCCTTGGACAATCTCCAAGTCACCAAGTCCTGCAGTCCTGCCTGGAAGGCACCGTCAAGAAAGAAGCCTCAGGAAGGCTACAGGACAGCAAGTCCTGCACTCGGTCTCAAGGGCCCCTGCCACAAGGACAGGAGACTCCTGTGAAGGATTGTACTCTGGCCTCGAGGGCACCTGCAGAAGCGAAGCCTCAGGGAGACCACAGGTAAGAAGGTCCTGTGGTCTGGCCTGGAGCTCAGCTGCAGGAACAACGCCTCAGTAAAGCTCCGGGTGGGACACGAACGAGCGCGCTGTGCGGGGGCTCCTCACGGCACCGCTCTGTCCTGTCCTGTCCCGTGTTGTGCTCCGAGCACTGTGGCGTGCTCTTGTCATTGCCAGCTCCTATGCCACGGGGTGTCACAAAGGGCCCTTGGACACCCGGTTCCATTCGATGCCACGGTGACCGTGCTGCAGCGTGTCACCAAGGGCCCTTGCACACACTGCCGCCTGCCGCGGGGCTGCCCCCAGCCCAGCCAAACTGGCCCAGGTTGGAAGGAATGCCTGGCCCCAGGTGTCTAAGGCAGGCCGACAAGATCTTCAGCGAGGGCTCAGAGCGTCAGCAAAGGCTGCCCTGCTCTGCGGGCTCAGGGGCAGCAGAAGGAGCCCCCAGGGCTGCCGACGCAGCCGCGCTGGGAAGGGCACGGGGCCTTCCAGGGAAACTGGCACGGCCTCCTTGGGACACGTCCCGGCTGGTGGCCGTCCTAAACCTGCGGGTGTGACACGCACAAGGAACGTGTGGGCCCGGGCACGAATGCTGCTCTGAGCCCTGGGGCCCGGGGAGCGCTGACATCAGCAGGTGTGGCAGAGTCGCCGGCCAAGCAGACCCGCCACCCCTCGAGCCCCTGGCAGCGCTGGTGCCCGTCTCCTGCCCCAGAGACCTGTGCCCCCGGGGGGCTTCTGTGCCAGAGGGAGCCAAAGCCCACGTGCATTGGGGGCTGTGCTCCTTCCTGCAGGGGCTGATGGCAGGAGCACCTGGAGCAACTGCTGGCACACTTGCTCTCTGTCAGATGATGTTGCTCCTTCCTGCAATGAATTTTTCTCCAGGAAGGCATTGGCAGTAGCAGCAGAGCACCATCCATTGCTGAGTGTCCCGGGGCAATTAGATTACAAAGTAACAGTCTGAAATTTCCTTGTGCTTTTCTCACTCTCTTTCCTGCATTCTGGGACAAATAGAATCTGCCCAGCCTCTGCTATTCTGGGCTTCAGTTGCTGCATATCTCGCTCCGGCAGCTCGCGTCCAAACAAAACCGTGTCCCTGCTGAGGACAGCAATGAGTGGCCACAAAGTGGGAAGTTCCCCAGTGAACATCAAGGCAGACATGTGGAAGTGCAGAGGATAAGCATAACTGCGGGAGGAGAAGCTGTTCTGTGTCTCTGGTGATGGTGCCCACACCCTAAAGCAGCAGCCAAGAGAAGTGCGGGAAGCAGACGGGCGCGGTTTTGGGCAGGACAATAGAAAAAGATATGAAGCCTTTAGCCAGAATGCAAAGGAGGACTGCAAGGATGGAGTGTGGTCTGGAGGGGAAGCCCCAGATGCAGCTGGGGCCACTTTCTTCTGCCTGGAGGAGAGTAAAGGGCGCCATTGTGGTCTTCACCATCCTCCTGAGGGGAATCGCAGGGGCTGCTGCAGCTCTCGTTACTGTTGGCAGCAGTGACAGCACTGGAGAAAAGGGCAGGGAGCTGGGACAGGGCAAGTTTCATTTCCATATCAGGAAAAGGTTTTTCACCCAGAGCACGGTCAGGCACTGGGACAGTGCCAGTTCCCCATTGCCGCAGCCCGGCGGAGCCCGGGCTGGCTCTTGGGAAAACTGCGGCGCTGCGCCAGGAGTGGGGAAGGGCCCAGGCGTGGGTTCTGCCTGCGGCTGAACCTGATGTGTCGCTGCTCAGTGGTTCAGGATCTACTAACTGCAGCACGGAGCAGGCAAAAGAGAAGGAGGAGGCTCCTGGATAGGGAGGTTCCAGAGGCAAAGGTTTATTCCAAGGGAAGGATTCAGCAGCAAAGAGGCGCCAGCACTTCTGTGCGTGGGATTTTATAGGGGTACAACTCGGGCGGCGGATACAGAGGATTGATCAGTAAGGAATCTGCAGGGAAAGAGCCAGGGGATTCCATCAGTTGCTTGGGACTAATTAGGCCAGATGGGAGGAGAAGGTAGGTCACCTGGGCCAGTGGGGCTTGCAGCAACAGGGGAATTGCGAAGGGGTGGTGCAGTCAGGGATTGGTCCAAGGCAAAACTGAGAGGGAAGGTTCAGGAATAAAGAGCTGCATGATCTTGACAGGCAGGGAAGGAGCTGGAACAAAGAGTGGGCAATGGCATGAGGGACAGCTTTGACGGAGGGCAAAACCTAGGGGTAAACCAACGTGGGGGAAGCACGGGCTACGTGAAAACAAACCATCTACGCTAACTGACAAATAAACACGAACCGGAACACCCCAGGGAAAATGGGCACAGCACCGAGCTCGTCTGACTTTGAGAAGTGTTTGAACAACATTGAGCAGTCACTCAATCTTTTAGACACTACATCAAAAGTCAAGGGTTGTGAACTCCAGGTTGACACGAGTATATACTGCCGGGTATGACTTTAGGCAGTTTTTGAAGAAATTCGTTTTATGTCTGATCAAACCCCAATTCCGTGTAGGTTGTGTGGAACGTGGAATCCTTTTATTTTCATTGCTTGTTAGGAGTGTACAAAAGACTATTGGTGCTGGGTGACTGAGAGACAGCCCGTGTGTGTGAAGTGGAGTATACAGGGGATGAAGAGAAGGAAAAGAGAAGTACTAGTAGATCCTGCAAAGTTTGGAAATGTTGATAGCATGAAGAATGAACAAGACGAGAAGTAAAGATGGTATTTAAAAGAGTCCACTAGAAGGTAATTTAGCAGTGGAGAAAGATTTGGGAGGAATCCCAGAGGGCAGTTTTTCCAAGAAAGGTAATCGGATGAAATAGCCTACCCAATGGTAGCCTTGGTGTCAATTAGGAAGTGGTGAAAAGTGTCCCCCGCTGAAACTTTATGATACGTTGTTACAGTTGATGTTATTTTGAAGAAAAGAAGAAAAATGAGATCCAGCCATATATGCAGACATGTTTTTTACCCTGAAGAATAAACCTGAGGGGAAGAAAGAATTGTGGCTTTTTTATTTGGCCTCATAGGACCTTTAGTCCTAACTTTGGAAAGAGAAAACAGGCAGAAAATAAAGAGCTGTCGTTCCGTATCCAGCATAGGGCAGAGATGCTTGAAATTGGCTCCAATGCACCAGGAAGATTGTGTCCTAGGTGTCCAAGACTTACAGGCGAGTTACCCCAGGCCAGCTCGGGTACACTCCCCCTCAGCCAAGCACGCCGCGCCCTGAATGAAACCCAGATGTCAGTGAGGATGAGGTGAGGGGACACTTTCAGAGACCCCCAGTGACAACCAACACAAGGAATAAAAGCAAGAAAGCTTTGCCTTTAGTCCCCCGCTTAAGGCAAGTCTTGAGTCCCCCAGGAGAAGCCATGTGGGTGAACATCTGCTTTTCTCCTAGTGAGCTGAACCGTTGGTGGGAAAAAGTTAAAATGTAGAGAGAAAACCCAGGCAAAGTGGCAAAAAGATTGGAGTGCATAGTCAAGAATCAAGTCCCAGAGGGAGGTGCTACTGATTTCATGTTGACAGAGCTAACAAAACCAGCAAAGAGTTGGTGATCAAGGTAGCCAGAGCACGTGCGCAGGGACAAATTGCTAGTGGAGCCTTACAAGGTACAGTGGACCAGCTGTTTCCTATTGTAAGCCCTTTGTGGGACCCGAACGATGCAGGCAGCTGTGCAATGTTAACCAGATGCCAGGAACTAGTCAAATTTGAATTACAAAATGCTAGTCCAAAAGCAATCAATTGGTCAACAATAGATAATGTTCCACAGGGCCAGCACGAGTCACCCACTGACTTTGTGGACAGGTTGTGAGCAGCTGCACATAAAGCGCAGCTCTGCATCCCTGGTCGGATATGGGAAAGCAGCAGTCCGTATCCCTGATGTTAGGGCAATCTAGCCCAGGTGTCGGGCAGAAACTTCAGAGGCTGAAAGAGCCTGTAAAGAGAGACTTAAAAGAAATTAATGAGAAAAGCATTGAAAGCGTATGATGATAAAGACAGAGAAAAAGAAAATGAACTCCGTGCAGCCATGGTGGCAGCTCTGGATCAGCACCGGGGAGAGGACGCGCATGAAGCAGAGGCAGGGGCAAAAGCAGCAGAGGCAGAGGAGTTTCAAACCAGGCACAGACCAAGCTGGGGCCAAAGCAATGTGCGTGTTGTAAGAAATAAGGACACTGGAAAATAGGGCCAGTGCCCAGAGTTAGCAGACAAAGTACACAAAACTCTTGTAGCCGCTCTAGATGATAAGAAATGACCGAGACTGGCAACTCTTACCCCAGCAGGCCACTGGTTAAAATAAAGCTAAAGGGTGATAAAGAGGTTGAATTTTTAATAAATAGTGGAAACCCATCTTTCACTCTTGAATCGAGCACTGATACCCAAAAGTGAGAACTATCTTCAAGCAATAGGAGCCACTGGCCAGCCAGAAAATGCATTCCTCCTGCAAGCACTTCAATGGAAAATCAAGAAGAAACTGGCAATCCATCAGTTTCTTTATTTAGCAAACTGCCCCAAATCTGTCCTCGGCAGGGATTTGCTTGAAAATTTGGACACAACAGTTCCGTTTAGGGAAAGAAAAATTAAGTTGAAGGTACCTGAAGACAAATTGGTTTTAGCAGTAGGACTGACAATTGACACAAGACCAAGAAACAAGAATAACTATTTAGAGCAAGTATTGAATCAGGTGTAGCCAAGAGTATGGGATACTGATAGCCCAGGAAAATCCAAACGAGCAGACCCTATTAAAATTGAGCTGCAGACAAGAGTTAGGCCATAGTCAGAAAGCAATACCCTGGAAGACGATAGGCTGGGAAAAGAACGGAGGCAACAAGGAATAAATTCCTGACATCAGGATTATTGGAAGAATGGGAGTCAAAATGTATTACTCCTAGATTAGCAATAAAGAGAGCTAACGGAACTTAGAGACTAGTGCCAGATTTCCAGGCTATTAATGGTTTCTACCTTACTGCCTTACTAGCTAAACTTGGAGATGATTTTATCTGGTGCGGGGAACGTCCATGGCCCGGTGGTGTCGAGAGCGGTTCCCTCTTGGTGTGAGAGACCAGCTCCCCCAGCCCACCTTGCTCTCAGGCCCGGAGGTTGTAATGTGCGCTGGAGCGGCAGGCGAAGGAGGGCTCTTGACAGCATGTCTGATCCAACAGGGTTTCTTGAAGGCAGGTCAGAGGGTCCAGGTTGGGTGAGAGTGAGAAGAGGGACAGGACCAGGCAGCAGCACAACCACTGTAACACGAGACATAAGGCAAGACACCTGCAACCTGCTGGGGAAGCCCCAAGTCTGCTCAGTGAGCCACGTGTGCCCTCAGCATTGGGACACGCACCTTTCCCTCAGTGACCCTCACGTCCCAGGGTCAGCAAATCAAGAGGCACCAGCCATCCTGTAGGTGACTCAGAGCGAGTGCAGTGGGTCATGGTGGCCAGGGGCCAGAAGCAGGCAGAAAGCCATCAGGGCTGGGGAAAAGGCTCTGCTCTGCTTACAGCGTGGGCTGAGGGCCGGGAGAGCTGCATTTCCCCCTTGAGATGTGGGAGACGGGGCCTTTCACCCTCCTTATAGGGCTGCCCCTCGCTGCAGGCAGCCCAAGGAGTACGACGACAAAAGGCCGAGAGCAGCAAAGCAAAGAGCCAGCCCTGCACACAGGGAGGTGGCCCAGGTGGCCCTGAAGGTGCCCGCTGCACTCTCATGTGGCCCTGCCCTGGGAATGACAGGAATGCCCTTTGTCCAAGAGGGCCTTTCTGTGGCCCCTCTGGGCTCCAAGCTGCTGCTCTTCTGGCTCAACGGGGCCTAAAGGCACAGAACTGGGCATCCCTCGGAGCAACAGGAGCAAGACTCGGCAAGCAGGCAGGGGAGCTCAATGCCTGAGGCTGAGGGGCGGGGGGCTCCAGTCTGGAGCACAGGCCGGGCACACGCCCAGCCCCGCAACTCCTGGCCTCAGAGGCCTGAAAGGCCAGGACCAGGGTTCCACGCCTGATTCCAGGGGGTCCCTCCACGGGCCACCGAGGAAGCGCCAGAGCAGCCAGCTTTCAGGATCAAGGCGGCTGCCAGGGGGCTGCTTATGGCCTCTGCCAGCCCATTGCTCAGGGCTTACCAGTGACTCAGGGTGTCCCCCAGCCCGGCCAAACTTCCCGGCAGCAGCGCCACAGCCCCACAGCAGCTCCAGAGAAGTCCCATCCAGAGGCACCTGGGAGCCCTCAGCAAAGCAGCCAGTAGCAGACGGGCAGGAGGACGTGGATGGCCCTTCCTGCGTGGCACGGGGCTTGTGGCAATATCCAGGCACCAGTCGGGCAGGGATCCCCGCAGCTCCTGCCCCTGCCCAGCCGCTCTTGTCGGCAGCACAAAGGCTGCAGCAGAACCACCAGAGGCCAAGGGGCTTCTGGCCATTTTCCCTGCAACACTGCACGCCTGGGCAGCTGGATGAGCACAAGCACCCTTTTGCCCCTCTTCCCCTATGCCCTACAGACACTGTGCAGGAAAAGAAAGATCCTGGGACTCCATGTATTGTAAGATACCCTATATTTACATTGTCAACTGAAAGGAAAATACAAAGGCAAAAATCTAATAGAAGAAGAAGACAACCCCTGCTGGCTCAAGTGGCCCAGCAGACAGAGTCTTGCGCAGATCATCTCTCTGGGGAGCTGCAGCAGAACAGCAAGGCAGTGCCCCACAGACGAGGCCGTTTCTTCCATGCACTGCGGAATTGATCTCGCAGCTTATGCCATGTGGAGTACGGAGCTCTCTGTACAGCCCGGAGAACTAAACAAGATTCAATTGCAGCATTTCTGATTGCGGGACTGCTGTCATAGGCCATTTCTTCAAGGGCTGCAAGAGAGAGGAACAGAGCCAAGGTCAGATGCCGGATGTGCAGGGAGCCGAGGTGAACCCCCTGGCAGGGTCATCCCGGCCGGCTCTTGCCATGGCCCGGAGGGAGCAGGGACCAAGGGGATCAGCCTGAAGCTGCTGGCCACGAATGCCACACGTGGCCCTGAAATGTCTGTGTGCTCTGGCCACGGGAGCAGAGCCCTCCGCAGCCGGGGCAGGGCTTGCAGCTTCCCGTGCCAGCCCCCACGGTCAGCCCGCTGCCCTCACTCACCACTGCAGATCAGCTGAAGCTCTTGCTGCTGCCCCCTCAGGTGCCGGCCGGCCATCCCTGTGAACACAGAGCCTGTCACGGGCCCAGCAGCACAGCTCCCTGCCAGCGGCGTTGTCGGTGCTGTGGCCACACGGGCTGCTGGCCCGTCAGGTCTCAGCCCGGGCCTTTGCCGCATGCTGCCGCCCAAGGGCACGGTTGCCAGAGGGCGGCGGCAGCAGCAATGCCCGGGCCAGGCGGGGCTCCACGGCGCCGGGCCCGGGTGGCGCTGCCGGGGCAGCAGGCGGGGCCGGGGCCGAGCTGCGGTGGGCAGGGGAGGGAGCGCGGGCTCGTGGCTCACCCATGAAGCTGACGGCCGCCTCTCGCAGGGGCTCCTGTGGGCTTTGCAGGTAGCACAGGGCCCGGCGCAGGTGCTCGGCTGCTCGGCTCCTGTCCTCTGCCAGCTGGAGAGAGCAGCAGGAGGGAAGGGTTGGGGCGGGCTCAGGCCCCGGGCCGGGCGCTGCCTGCGCTGAGCCCCGGCCCTCTCCTACGCGGGGAGCCCTGAGGCGTGGCCAGCAGCAGCCGGCGCCGGGCTCCCGAGGGGAGAGGCCAGAGGGCCGCCTGCTGCCCGGGGAGCCGCGGTGCCGCCCCGCCGCCCTGCCGGGCCGGGACTGCGTGGGCACCCGGCTCGGGCCCACGGGAGCCTGGAGAAGAGCCTGCGCGGCCTCTGGGAGCAGCAGCCGGCAGGGGCACAGCTGCCAGCCCCGCAGACTGAGCACCGCCCTCAGGGGCCTTCTCCAGGCTGAGGCTGGGGTTTCTCGGCTGCTCTTACCAGGCACTCGCCAAAGCTCTGATCCACCTGTAGCATTTGTTGGAGATCCCTCCTCTTCAGGAATCTGGCTGAAGAATGCAGCGTTTCCCGGGAGGCCTGGAGAGCAGCAGAGACGCACCGATGGCCCCACAGTGCAGGCCACAGGAGCCAGCCTATGCCACAGGCTGGAGGAGGCTGCAGCCCGCAAGGTGCCAGGGCAGGAGGCAGTGCGTTCCCCTGCCAGGGGGACAGCAGCTGGCCACAAGTGCTCACCTCAGCAACAATCTGATTCTCGTCACGGCAGTGGAAGTAGAGTGGGAGCAGGCTCTGGCGCACGTGGGACTTCAGGGCCTTTCTTCCCTCTTCTGTTAATAAGTCGAGCATCTCTTGAAAGAAAGACATGGAGCTCAGCTGCACCTGGATATCATCCTGTATGAAAGGGAAGGGCAAAAGAGCTGAGCATCAGCTGCTTCAGGCCCCCCAGGGCACAGGCCTGCATCTGCACAGGGCACCAAGTGTGCGGGCAGCAGCCAGTGGCCGTGGCTGTGGGCACAGAGCCTTACGCGGTCAAAGAGTGGCAGGAGCGCCTCAGCCAGCTGCAGGGCGATGGGGGTGGGTATTGGGGCACCATTATCCAGGAGCAAATATCGGAGTAGAAGAATGGTCATCCTGATGATGTCGCTATCATTTTCCTCCAGGAGCTCCACAAGACTTTCAGTCAGGCTCCGCATTTTTTCGGCCTGCGTGGAAGCCAACTTTGTGAAAGGCCGCCCTGCTGCCGCAGGGCCCAGAGGCCAAAGGCCTGTCCCGAAGCACTCGGGCAGCTGATGCGGGAGGCAGGAGAGCTGGGAGCAGCTGCCCCAGCGCCCGAAGGCCAGGCAAGGCCAAGCGACTGCGTTGCCCAGCCCCACGCTGCCTTCAGGGCTTCAGCCACGGGCCCATTCTCACCATCAAGGGATTCTTGCCCAGCACTACGAGGCCTCTGAGTGCCAAGTAACGCCTGGCCATGTGCTCGCTCTGCAGGTTCTGTGCCATGATCTCCAGAAGACTGTCACTGCATTCCCTCAAGTCCAGGCAGTCGAGCACCTGAAAGGCACAGGGCAGTGACAGGGGAGCCGGCCGGCAGGAGGCCAGAAGCGCACAGGGCCGGGCCCAGGCAGCAGCACATGGCCCAGGCAGCAGCACAGGGCACGGGCACGGGTGTCTTTGTCCTGGCAGCTGTGGCTACGAGAGGGCAGAGAGCTGGGAGGCAGCTCAGCCAGGCAGCGCTGGCCTTGAGGCTCACCTCCACAAGGAATGCCAAGGCAGGGAAATCCCAGTATGGCATCTCTTGGCCGAGCAGGGCGAGCAGGTAGAATGCAACCGCGGAACAGAAGGGTATGGCTAGACGGCGAATTTCTCTGAAGAGGGGAGAAAGGAAAGAAGACCCCTGAGCCAGTGGGGCAAACCTCTCCCAGGAGTGGCTCACCTAGTTCTCATCTTCCCCCAGCACCCTTCCAGCCAGGGGACCTGGGCCATTTGGGAGTTGGTTGCTCATGGGCAGCCTCCTCTCCCAGCCTTTTCCAGTCTGCTTGGCCGTGCATCTCTCAGGGACAAGGCCCTCCTGCCCATTACCACGGGCACTTAGTGGGGCACCTGGGCACAGAGCAGAAATATCAGAGGCATTTGGGGGGGTCTCACCTGGCAAGCAGAGCCACGGCAAAGTGGTGAGTGTCAACAGAGAGCAGCGTGTCCCAGGCACACCTGCGTTCCATTGCCACCACCACATCCTCGCAGCGGAGCAGGCAGAGCAGGGACTTCAGGGTCCGCACTGCAAACCTGTGTGCAGAGCAAAGCCCAGGTCACACTGGCAGCACTGGCTCCTTGGCAGGCCACGTGGCAGGGACAGGAGGACTGTCACGGAGCACCTGTTGGGGCTAGTGGCAAGGCCATGCTCTTCCTGGCATGCCTTCCAGAAGGTAAGGACCTCCTCTGGCGTATCCAGAGTGCTGAAGAAGACTTGGAAGAGCAGATGCACAAATAGCTGGGGGAAATACAGCCTCAATATCCGTGGGAGACAGGGCACCTGGAGGATCTTCCACATCACCACAGTTGCCTGCAAAGGACAAAGCCGCCCAAGACAGCGCTCAGTGCCCAGGTGTCCGTGTGGCAGGGCCCGAGCGTGCCAGGGAGAGGCCAGGAGAGGCGCAGGGGGAGCACGGGGCCTGGTGGCCCTGAAGCTGCCCCTGGGTCAGGTTTCAGGCCAGCGCCTGAGGCAGGGAGATGCAGTGGGGGAAGGAGGATGGAGAGCTGCTAGGGAGGCAGCCTTGGGGCCAGCAAAGGCCACTTGCAGAAACTCACAGCCAGGGCAAAGACAGCCGTTTCGCCCCCATCGGAGGTGCAGGTGCTGTGCTCTGGCCAGCTCCCCAGCACATCCAGGAGTATCAGCTGTGCCAGCTCCGCAGTCCTGGCTGAGGCCAGCATGGTCTTCCACATGGCCATGGCAGCTCTGCGGGGTTCGAGCTGTGTCTCAGCGGGGTCTCAGACACAGCACCGGGGCCAGCTGAGCTGGCTGGCTGTGTCTGCCACTGCCCACTGCCCCCCTGCCGGCAGCACCCAGACAGCCCAGCCCCGTGGGGACAGAGCCCTGAGAGGCAGCAAGGGAGCGTGGCAGCAGGCTGAGGGGCTGCCATGCCAGGGCTGGGAAAGGGAGCAGCCAGAGGGCCCTGGAACTCTCTGTTGCTCAGACACCTGGGGCAGGCTGGACAGGGTGATGGGCTGGGGAGCCCCCATCAGGGGCAGGTGGGCCCCATACCTGTCACAGGACGGGGCCACACGCAGGAGCGTCAAGACGGCATCCTGTGGCTGTGCTTCGGCGAGATGCAGCAGGGTCTTGTCCAGCCTATGCTCAGCAGAATCATTGGCCGTGAGCCACTGGTGGATGTAGCTCACCATGGCAGGCACCTGGAGAAGGCACGGGGAGACTTGGAAAGCTGCCAGAGAGAGCAATGTTCCCAGCTTCTCCAGAGGGGTGCTTCCCTTGCCACCACGCTGCCATGTGGCCTGAAAGGCTCCCAGCAACCAGCATGCGTGGCTTTGGAGGCCAAGCAATTCCTGGGGGGATCAAAGCCTGGCCACAGGCTGCTTACTTGCTTGGGATGGTACAAATCTTGCTCTACAAGCATAGCCAGCAGGGCAGCACCGCTCTTGCTTTGGAAGATGGGCGAGTATGGTCTGAGGCCTGCGCCCATGGTCTCTTCCTCCTCAATTCTCTTGATGAAGTTGTAAACAAACTGTAGGAGAAGGGCAAGAAGCCAGGGATGTTGCATGGAGTGCTGCACACACGGTGCTGGGCTGAGCAGGGAGAGCAGGCCCAGCCCAGGTGGGGATGGCTGCAGGTACCTGCGCTGTTCTGCGGAAGCGGCCACGGCGGGACTGCTGGTCTTGTGTGCGCTCCGGGGCTGCATCTGGCAAAGAGCGAGCGCAGCCAGAGATGAGGGGCTGCGGGAGGGGCCGGACTACAGGGCCCAGCCCTGCGCTCCCCAGGCAGGGAGAGGCCCGGGATGTGCCAGGGGATGGAGCACGGCCACTGCGGGCTGTCTGCCCGGCCCCTCTTCCGTCCTGTGCGTGGGCAGGTCCCCAGGGGATAGCATGGCATGGCCCGGCCCGCCCGGCCCAGCCCGGCCCGGCAGGAATGGCGTGGAGCCAAGCTGGCTGCAGGCACCTGTCCTGTGGCCCAGCTCTGCCACTCACCCTCGTGTGGTGGCTGGAATGGCACCACCTCTTCAGTGTCCTGTGCCAGGGCAGCTCCAGGGCCTTCTTCCTCCTCCTCCACCCAGGCCAGCTTGGGCACATTTGGGGGTGGCTGCTCCATGTCTCAGACTGGATTTGTGGCTATTTGCAGGAGAGGGGCCTTGGACAATCTCCAAGTCACCAAGTCCTGCAGTCCTGCCTGGAAGGCACCGTCAAGAAAGAAGCCTCAGGAAGGCTACAGGACAGCAAGTCCTGCACTCGGTCTCAAGGGCCCCTGCCACAAGGACAGGAGACTCCTGTGAAGGATTGTACTCTGGCCTCGAGGGCACCTGCAGAAGCGAAGCCTCAGGGAGACCACAGGTAAGAAGGTCCTGTGGTCTGGCCTGGAGCTCAGCTGCAGGAACAACGCCTCAGTAAAGCTCCGGGTGGGACACGAACGAGCGCGCTGTGCGGGGGCTCCTCACGGCACCGCTCTGTCCTGTCCTGTCCCGTGTTGTGCTCCGAGCACTGTGGCGTGCTCTTGTCATTGCCAGCTCCTATGCCACGGGGTGTCACAAAGGGCCCTTGGACACCCGGTTCCATTCGATGCCACGGTGACCGTGCTGCAGCGTGTCACCAAGGGCCCTTGCACACACTGCCGCCTGCCGCGGGGCTGCCCCCAGCCCAGCCAAACTGGCCCAGGTTGGAAGGAATGCCTGGCCCCAGGTGTCTAAGGCAGGCCGACAAGATCTTCAGCGAGGGCTCAGAGCGTCAGCAAAGGCTGCCCTGCTCTGCGGGCTCAGGGGCAGCAGAAGGAGCCCCCAGGGCTGCCGATGCAGCCGCGCTGGGAAGGGCACGGGGCCTTCCAGGGAAACTGGCACGGCCTCCTTGGGACACGTCCCGGCTGGTGGCCGTCCTAAACCTGCGGGTGTGACACGCACAAGGAACGTGTGGGCCCGGGCACGAATGCTGCTCTGAGCCCTGGGGCCCGGGGAGCGCTGACATCAGCAGGTGTGGCAGAGTCGCCGGCCAAGCAGACCCGCCACCCCTCGAGCCCCTGGCAGCGCTGGTGCCCGTCTCCTGCCCCAGAGACCTGTGCCCCCGGGAGGCTTCTGTGCCAGAGGGAGCCAAAGCCCACGTGCATTGGGGGCTGTGCTCCTTCCTGCAGGGGCTGATTGCAGGAGCACCTGGAGCAACTGCTGGCACACTTGGTCTCTGTCAGATGATGTTGCTCCTTCCTGCAATGAATTTTTCTCCAGGAAGGCATTGGCAGTAGCAGCAGAGCACCATCCATTGCTGAGTGTCCCGGGGCAATTAGATTACAAAGTAACAGTCTGAAATTTCCTTGTGCTTTTCTCACTCTCTTTCCTGCATTCTGGGACAAATAGAATCTGCCCAGCCTCTGCTATTCTGGGCTTCAGTTGCTGCATATCTCGCTCCGGCATCTCGCGTCCAAACAAAACCGTGTCCCTGCTGAGGACAGCAATGAGTGGCGACAAAGTGGGAAGTTCCCCAGTGAACATCAAGGCAGACACGTGGAAGTGCAGAGGATAAGCATAACTGTGGGAGGAGAAGCTGTTCTGTGTCTCTGGTGATGGTGCCCACACCCTAAAGCAGCAGCCAAGAGAAGTGCGGGAAGCAGACGGGCGCGGTTTTGGGCAGGACAATAGAAAAAGATATGAAGCCTTTAGCCAGAATGCAAAGGAGGACTGCAAGGATGGAGTGTGGTCTGGAGGGGAAGCCCCAGATGCAGCTGGGGCCACTTTCTTCTGCCTCGAGGAGATTAAAGGGTGCCATTGTGGTCTTCACCATCCTCCTGAGGGGAATCGCAGGGGCTGCTGCAGCTCTCGTCTCTGTTGGCAGCAGTGACAGCACTGGAGAAAAGGGCAGGGAGCTGGGACAGGGCAAGTTTCATTTCCATATCAGGAAAAGGTTTTTCACCCAGAGCACGGTCAGGCACTGGGACAGTGCCAGTTCCCCATTGCCGCAGCCCGGCGGAGCCCGGGCTGGCTCTTGGGAAAACTGCAGCGCTGCGCCAGGAGTGGGGAAGGGCCAAGGCGTGGGTTCTGCCTGCGGCTGAACCTGATGTGTCGCTGCTCAGTGGTTCAGGATCTACTAACTGCAGCACGGAGCAGGCAAAAGAGAAGGAGGAGGCTCCTGGATAGGGAGGTTCCAGAGGCAAAGGTTTATTCCAAGGGAAGGATTCAGCAGCAAAGAGGCGCCAGCACTTCTGTGCGTGGGATTTTATAGGGGTACAACTCGGGCGGCGGATACAGAGGATTGATCAGTAAGGAATCTGCAGGGAAGGAGCCAGGGGATTCCATCAGTTGCTTGGGACTAATTAGGCCAGATGGGAGGAGAAGGTAGGTCACCTGGGCCAGTGGGGCTTGCAGCAACAGGGTGATTGCAAAGGGGTGGTGCAGTCAGGGATTGGTCCAAGGCAAAACTGAGAGGGAAGGTTCAGGAATAAAGAGCTGCATGATCTTGACAGGCAGGGAAGGAGCTGGAACAAAGAGTGGGCAATGGCATGAGGGACAGCTTTGACGGAGGGCAAAACCTAGGGGTAAACCAACGTGGGGGAAGCACGGGCTACGTGAAAACAAACCATCCTACGCTAACTGACAAATAAACACGAACCGGAACACCCCAGGGAAAATGGGCACAGCACCGAGCTCGTCTGACTTTGAGAAGTGTTTGAACAACATTGAGCAGTCACTCAATCTTTTAGACACTACATCAAAAGTCAAGGGTTGTGAACTCCAGGTTGACACGAGTATATGCTGCCGGGTATGACTTTAGGCAGTTTTTGAAGAAATTCGTTTTATGTCTGATCAAACCCCAATTCCGTGTAGGTTGTGTGGAACGTGGAATCCTTTTATTTTCATTGCTTGTTAGGAGTGTACAAAAGACTATTGGTGCTGGGTGACTGAGAGACAGCCCGTGTGTGTGAAGTGGAGTATACAGGGGATGAAGAGAAGGAAAAGAGAAGTACTAGTAGATCCTGCAAAGTTTGGAAATGTTGATAGCATGAAGAATGAACAAGACGAGAAGTAAAGATGGTATTAAAAAGAGTCCACTAGAAGGTAATTTAGCAGTGGAGAAAGATTTGGGAGGAATCCCAGAGGGCAGTTTTTCCAAGAAAGGTAATCGGATGAAATAGCCTACCCAATGGTAGCCTTGGTGTCAATTAGGAAGTGGTGAAAAGTGTCCCCCGCTGAAACTTTATGATACGTTGTTACAGTTGATGTTATTTTGAAGAAAAGAAGAAAAATGAGATCCAGCCATATATGCAGACATGTTTTTTACCCTGAAGAATAAACCTGAGGGGAAGAAAGAATTGTGGCTTTTTTATTTGGCCTCATAGGACCTTTAGTCCTAACTTTGGAAAGAGAAAACAGGCAGAAAATAAAGAGCTGTCGTTCCGTATCCAGCATAGGGCAGAGATGCTTGAAATTGGCTCCAATGCACCAGGAAGATTGTGTCCTAGGTGTCCAAGACTTACAGGCGAGTTACCCCAGGCCAGCTCGGGTACACTCCCCCTCAGCCAAGCACGCCGCGCCCTGAATGAAACCCAGATGGCAGTGAGGATGAGGTGAGGGGACACTTTCAGAGACCCCCAGTGACAACCAACAGAAGGAATAAAAGCAAGAAAGCTTTGCCTTTAGTCCCCCGCTTAAGGCAAGTCTTGAGTCCCCCAGGAGAAGCCATGTGGGTGAACATCTGCTTTTCTCCTAGTGAGCTGAACCGTTGGTGGGAAAAAGTTAAAATGTAGAGAGAAAACCCAGGCAAAGTGGCAAAAAGATTGGAGTGCATAGTCAAGAATCAAGTCCCAGAGGGAGGTGCTACTGATTTCATGTTGACAGAGCTAACAAAACCAGCAAAGAGTTGGTGATCAAGGTAGCCAGAGCACGTGCGCAGGGACAAATTGCTAGTGGAGCCTTACAAGGTACAGTGGACCAGCTGTTTCCTATTGTAAGCCCTTTGTGGGACCCGAACGATGCAGGCAGCTGTGCAATGTTAACCAGATGCCAGGAACTAGTCAAATTTGAATTACAAAATGCTAGTCCAAAAGCAATCAATTGGTCAACAATAGATAATGTTCCACAGGGCCAGCACGAGTCACCCACTGACTTTGTGGACAGGTTGTGAGCAGCTGCACATAAAGCGCAGCTCTGCATCCCTGGTCGGATATGGGAAAGCAGCAGTCCGTATCCCTGATGTTAGGGCAATCTAGCCCAGGTGTCGGGCAGAAACTTCAGAGGCTGAAAGAGCCTGTAAAGAGAGACTTAAAAGAAATTAATGAGAAAAGCATTGAAAGCGTATGATGATAAAGACAGAGAAAAAGAAAATGAACTCCGTGCAGCCATGGTGGCAGCTCTGGATCAGCACCGGGGAGAGGACGCGCATGAAGCAGAGGCAGGGGCAAAAGCAGCAGAGGCAGAGGAGTTTCAAACCAGGCACAGACCAAGCTGGGGCCAAAGCAATGTGCGTGTTGTAAGAAATAAGGACACTGGAAAATAGGGCCAGTGCCCAGAGTTAGCAGACAAAGTACACAAAACTCTTGTAGCCGCTCTAGATGATAAGAAATGACCGAGACTGGCAACTCTTACCCCAGCAGGCCACTGGTTAAAATAAAGCTAAAGGGTGATAAAGAGGTTGAATTTTTAATAAATAGTGGAAACCCATCTTTCACTCTTGAATCGAGCACTGATACCCAAAAGTGAGAACTATCTTCAAGCAATAGGAGCCACTGGCCAGCCAGAAAATGCATTCCTCCTGCAAGCACTTCAATGGAAAATCAAGAAGAAACTGGCAATCCATCAGTTTCTTTATTTAGCAAACTGCCCCAAATCTGTCCTCGGCAGGGATTTGCTTGAAAATTTGGACACAACAGTTCCGTTTAGGGAAAGAAAAATTAAGTTGAAGGTACCTGAAGACAAATTGGTTTTAGCAGTAGGACTGACAATTGACACAAGACCAAGAAACAAGAATAACTATTTAGAGCAAGTATTGAATCAGGTGTAGCCAAGAGTATGGGATACTGATAGCCCAGGAAAATCCAAACGAGCAGACCCTATTAAAATTGAGCTGCAGACAAGAGTTAGGCCATAGTCAGAAAGCAATACCCTGGAAGACGATAGGCTGGGAAAAGAACGGAGGCAACAAGGAATAAATTCCTGACATCAGGATTATTGGAAGAATGGGAGTCAAAATGTATTACTCCTAGATTAGCAATAAAGAGAGCTAACGGAACTTAGAGACTAGTGCCAGATTTCCAGGCAATTAATGGTTTCTACCTTACTGCCTTACTAGCTAAACTTGGAGATGATTTTATCTGGTGCGGGGAACGTCCATGGCCCGGTGGTGTCGAGAGCGGTTCCCTCTTGGTGTGAGAGACCAGCTCCCCCAGCCCACCTTGCTCTCAGGCCCGGAGGTTGTAATGTGCGCTGGAGCGGCAGGCGAAGGAGGGCTCTTGACAGCATGTCTGATCCAACAGGGTTTCTTGAAGGCAGGTCAGAGGGTCCAGGTTGGGTGAGAGTGAGAAGAGGGACAGGACCAGGCAGCAGCACAACCACTGTAACACGAGACATAAGGCAAGACACCTGCAACCTGCTGGGGAAGCCCCAAGTCTGCTCAGTGAGCCACGTGTGCCCTCAGCATTGGGACACGCACCTTTCCCTCAGTGACCCTCACGTCCCAGGGTCAGCAAATCAAGAGGCACCAGCCATCCTGTAGGTGACTCAGAGCGAGTGCAGTGGGTCATGGTGGCCAGGGGCCAGAAGCAGGCAGAAAGCCATCAGGGCTGGGGAAAAGGCTCTGCTCTGCTTACAGCGTGGGCTGAGGGCCGGGAGAGCTGCATTTCCCCCTTGAGATGTGGGAGACGGGGCCTTTCACCCTCCTTATAGGGCTGCCCCTCGCTGCAGGCAGCCCAAGGAGTACGACGACAAAAGGCCGAGAGCAGCAAAGCAAAGAGCCAGCCCTGCACACAGGGAGGTGGCCCAGGTGGCCCTGAAGGTGCCCGCTGCACTCTCATGTGGCCCTGCCCTGGGAATGACAGGAATGCCCTTTGTCCAAGAGGGCCTTTCTGTGGCCCCTCTGGGCTCCAAGCTGCTGCTCTTCTGGCTCAACGGGGCCTAAAGGCACAGAACTGGGCATCCCTCGGAGCAACAGGAGCAAGACTCGGCAAGCAGGCAGGGGAGCTCAATGCCTGAGGCTGAGGGGCGGGGGGCTCCAGTCTGGAGCACAGGCCGGGCACACGCCCAGCCCCGCAACTCCTGGCCTCAGAGGCCTGAAAGGCCAGGACCAGGGTTCCACGCCTGATTCCAGGGGGTCCCTCCACCGGCCACCGAGGAAGCGCCAGAGCAGCCAGCTTTCAGGATCAAGGCGGCTGCCAGGGGGCTGCTTATGGCCTCTGCCAGCCCATTGCTCAGGGCTTACCAGTGACTCAGGGTGTCCCCCAGCCCGGCCAAACTTCCCGGCAGCAGCGCCACAGCCCCACAGCAGCTCCAGAGAAGTCCCATCCAGAGGCACCTGGGAGCCCTCAGCAAAGCAGCCAGTAGCACACGGGCAGGAGGACGTGGATGGCCCTTCCTGCGTGGCACGGGGCTTGTGGCAATATCCAGGCACCAGTCGGGCAGGGATCCCCGCAGCTCCTGCCCCTGCCCAGCCGCTCTTGTCGGCAGCACAAAGGCTGCAGCAGAACCACCAGAGGCCAAGGGGCTTCTGGCCATTTTCCCTGCAACACTGCACGCCTGGGCAGCTGGATGAGCACAAGCACCCTTTTGCCCCTCTTCCCCTATGCCCTACAGACACTGTGCAGGAAAAGAAAGATCCTGGGACTCCATGTATTGTAAGATACCCTATATTTACATTGTCAACTGAAAGGAAAATACAAAGGCAAAAATCTAATAGAAGAAGAAGACAACCCCTGCTGGCTCAAGTGGCCCAGCAGACAGAGTCTTGCGCAGATCATCTCTCTGGGGAGCTGCAGCAGAACAGCAAGGCAGTGCCCCACAGACGAGGCCGTTTCTTCCATGCACTGCGGAATTGATCTCGCAGCTTATGCCATGTGGAGTACGGAGCTCTCTGTACAGCCCGGAGAACTAAACAAGATTCAATTGCAGCATTTCTGATTGCGGGACTGCTGTCATAGGCCATTTCTTCAAGGGCTGCAAGAGAGAGGAACAGAGCCAAGGTCAGATGCCGGATGTGCAGGGAGCCGAGGTGAACCCCCTGGCAGGGTCATCCCGGCCGGCTCTTGCCATGGCCCGGAGGGAGCAGGGACCAAGGGGATCAGCCTGAAGCTGCTGGCCACGAATGCCACACGTGGCCCTGAAATGTCTGTGTGCTCTGGCCACGGGAGCAGAGCCCTCCGCAGCCGGGGCAGGGCTTGCAGCTTCCTGTGCCAGCCCCCACGGTCAGCCCGCTGCCCTCACTCACCACTGCAGATCAGCTGAAGCTCTTGCTGCTGCCCCCTCAGGTGCCGGCCGGCCATCCCTGTGAACACAGAGCCTGTCACGGGCCCAGCAGCACAGCTCCCTGCCAGCGGCGTTGTCGGTGCTGTGGCCACACGGGCTGCTGGCCCGTCAGGTCTCAGCCCGGGCCTTTGCCGCATGCTGCCGCCCAAGGGCACGGTTGCCAGAGGGCGGCGGCAGCAGCAATGCCCGGGCCAGGCAGGGCTCCACGGCGCCGGGCCCGGGTGGCGCTGCCGGGGCAGCAGGCGGGGCCGGGGCCGAGCTGCGGTGGGCAGGGGAGGGAGCGCGGGCTCGTGGCTCACCCATGAAGCTGACGGCCGCCTCTCGCAGGGGCTCCTGTGGGCTTTGCAGGTAGCACAGGGCCCGGCGCAGGTGCTCGGCTGCTCGGCTCCTGTCCTCTGCCAGCTGGAGAGAGCAGCAGGAGGGAAGGGTTGGGGCGGGCTCAGGCCCCGGGCCGGGCGCTGCCTGCGCTGAGCCCCGGCCCTCTCCTACCCGGGGAGCCCTGAGGCGTGGCCAGCAGCAGCCGGCGCCGGGCTCCCGAGGGGAGAGGCCAGAGGGCCGCCTGCTGCCCGGGGAGCCGCGGTGCCGCGCCGCCGCCCTGCCGGGCCGGGACTGCGTGGGCACCCGGCTCGGGCCCACGGGAGCCTGGAGAAGAGCCTGCGCGGCCTCTGGGAGCAGCAGCCGGCAGGGGCACAGCTGCCAGCCCCGCAGACTGAGCACCGCCCTCAGGGGCCTTCTCCAGGCTGAGGCTGGGGTTTCTCGGCTGCTCTTACCAGGCACTCGCCAAAGCTCTGATCCACCTGTAGCATTTGTTGGAGATCCCTCCTCTTCAGGAATCTGGCTGAAGAATGCAGCGTTTCCCGGGAGGCCTGGAGAGCAGCAGAGACGCACCGATGGCCCCACAGTGCAGGCCACAGGAGCCAGCCTATGCCACAGGCTGGAGGAGGCTGCAGCCCGCAAGGTGCCAGGGCAGGAGGCAGTGCGTTCCCCTGCCAGGGGGACAGCAGCTGGCCACAAGTGCTCACCTCAGCAACAATCTGATTCTCGTCACGGCAGTGGAAGTAGAGTGGGAGCAGGCTCTGGCGCACGTGGGACTTCAGGGCCTTTCTTCCCTCTTCTGTTAATAAGTCGAGCATCTCTTGAAAGAAAGACATGGAGCTCAGCTGCACCTGGATATCATCCTGTATGAAAGGGAAGGGCAAAAGAGCTGAGCATCAGCTGCTTCAGGCCCCCCAGGGCACAGGCCTGCATCTGCACAGGGCACCAAGTGTGCGGGCAGCAGCCAGTGGCCGTGGCTGTGGGCACAGAGCCTTACGCGGTCAAAGAGTGGCAGGAGCGCCTCAGCCAGCTGCAGGGCGATGGGGGTGGGTATTGGGGCACCATTATCCAGGAGCAAATATCGGAGTAGAAGAATGGTCATCCTGATGATGTCGCTATCATTTTCCTCCAGGAGCTCCACAAGACTTTCAGTCAGGCTCCGCATTTTTTCGGCCTGCGTGGAAGCCAACTTTGTGAAAGGCCGCCCTGCTGCCGCAGGGCCCAGAGGCCAAAGGCCTGTCCCGAAGCACTCGGGCAGCTGATGCGGGAGGCAGGAGAGCTGGGAGCAGCTGCCCCAGCGCCCGAAGGCCAGGCAAGGCCAAGCGACTGCGTTGCCCAGCCCCACGCTGCCTTCAGGGCTTCAGCCACGGGCCCATTCTCACCATCAAGGGATTCTTGCCCAGCACTACGAGGCCTCTGAGTGCCAAGTAACGCCTGGCCATGTGCTCGCTCTGCAGGTTCTGTGCCATGATCTCCAGAAGACTGTCACTGCATTCCCTCAAGTCCAGGCAGTCGAGCACCTGAAAGGCACAGGGCAGTGACAGGGGAGCCGGCCGGCAGGAGGCCAGAAGCGCACAGGGCCGGGCCCAGGCAGCAGCACATGGCCCAGGCAGCAGCACAGGGCACGGGCACGGGTGTCTTTGTCCTGGCAGCTGTGGCTACGAGAGGGCAGAGAGCTGGGAGGCAGCTCAGCCAGGCAGCGCTGGCCTTGAGGCTCACCTCCACAAGGAATGCCAAGGCAGGGAAATCCCAGTATGGCATCTCTTGGCCGAGCAGGGCGAGCAGGTAGAATGCAACCGCGGAACAGAAGGGTATGGCTAGACGGCGAATTTCTCTGAAGAGGGGAGAAAGGAAAGAAGACCCCTGAGCCAGTGGGGCAAACCTCTCCCAGGAGTGGCTCACCTAGTTCTCATCTTCCCCCAGCACCCTTCCAGCCAGGGGACCTGGGCCATTTGGGAGTTGGTTGCTCATGGGCAGCCTCCTCTCCCAGCCTTTTCCAGTCTGCTTGGCCGTGCGTCTCTCAGGGACAAGGCCCTCCTGCCCATTACCACGGGCACTTAGTGGGGCACCTGGGCACAGAGCAGAAATATCAGAGGCATTTGGGGGGGTCTCACCTGGCAAGCAGAGCCACGGCAAAGTGGTGAGTGTCAACAGAGAGCAGCGTGTCCCAGGCACACCTGCGTTCCATTGCCACCACCACATCCTCGCAGCGGAGCAGGCAGAGCAGGGACTTCAGGGTCCGCACTGCAAACCTGTGTGCAGAGCAAAGCCCAGGTCACACTGGCAGCACTGGCTCCTTGGCAGGCCACGTGGCAGGGACAGGAGGACTGTCACGGAGCACCTGTTGGGGCTAGTGGCAAGGCCATGCTCTTCCTGGCATGCCTTCCAGAAGGTAAGGACCTCCTCTGGCGTATCCAGAGTGCTGAAGAAGACTTGGAAGAGCAGATGCACAAATAGCTGGGGGAAATACAGCCTCAATATCCGTGGGAGACAGGGCACCTGGAGGATCTTCCACATCACCACAGTTGCCTGCAAAGGACAAAGCCGCCCAAGACAGCGCTCAGTGCCCAGGTGTCCGTGTGGCAGGGCCCGAGCGTGGCAGGGAGAGGCCAGGAGAGGCGCAGGGGGAGCACGGGGCCTGGTGGCCCTGAAGCTGCCCCTGGGCCAGGTTTCAGGCCAGCGCCTGAGGCAGGGAGATGCAGTGGGGGAAGGAGGATGGAGAGCTGCTAGGGAGGCAGCCTTGGGGCCAGCAAAGGCCACTTGCAGAAACTCACAGCCAGGGCAAAGACAGCCGTTTCGCCCCCATCGGAGGTGCAGGTGCTGTGCTCTGGCCAGCTCCCCAGCACATCCAGGAGTATCAGCTGTGCCAGCTCCGCAGTCCTGGCTGAGGCCAGGATGGTCTTCCACATGGCCATGGCAGCTCTGCGGGGTTCGAGCTGTGTCTCAGCGGGGTCTCAGACACAGCACCGGGGCCAGCTGAGCTGGCTGGCTGTGTCTGCCACTGCCCACTGCCCCCCTGCCGGCAGCACCCAGACAGCCCAGCCCCGTGGGGACAGAGCCCTGAGAGGCAGCAAGGGAGCGTGGCAGCAGGCTGAGGGGCTGCCATGCCAGGGCTGGGAAAGGGAGCAGCCAGAGGGCCCTGGAACTCTCTGTTGCTCAGACACCTGGGGCAGGCTGGACAGGGTGATGGGCTGGGGAGCCCCCATCAGGGGCAGGTGGGCCCCATACCTGTCACAGGACGGGGCCACACGCAGGAGCGTCAAGACGGCATCCTGTGGCTGTGCTTCGGCGAGATGCAGCAGGGTCTTGTCCAGCCTATGCTCAGCAGAATCATTGGCCGTGAGCCACTGGTGGATGTAGCTCACCATGGCAGGCACCTGGAGAAGGCACGGGGAGACTTGGAAAGCTGCCAGGGAGAGCAATGTTCCCAGCTTCTCCAGAGGGGTGCTTCCCTTGCCACCACGCTGCCATGTGGCCTGAAAGGCTCCCAGCAACCAGCATGCGTGGCTTTGGAGGCCAAGCAATTCCTGGGGGGATCAAAGCCTGGCCACAGGCTGCTTACTTGCTTGGGATGGTACAAATCTTGCTCTACAAGCATAGCCAGCAGGGCAGCACCGCTCTTGCTTTGGAAGATGGGCGAGTATGGTCTGAGGCCTGCGCCCATGGTCTCTTCCTCCTCAATTCTCTTGATGAAGTTGTAAACAAACTGTAGGAGAAGGGCAAGAAGCCAGGGATGTTGCATGGAGTGCTGCACACACGGTGCTGGGCTGAGCAGGGAGAGCAGGCCCAGCCCAGGTGGGGATGGCTGCAGGTACCTGCGCTGTTCTGCGGAAGCGGCCACGGCGGGACTGCTGGTCTTGTGTGCGCTCCGGGGCTGCATCTGGCAAAGAGCGAGCGCAGCCAGAGATGAGGGGCTGCGGGAGGGGCCGGACTACAGGGCCCAGCCCTGCGCTCCCCAGGCAGGGAGAGGCCCGGGATGTGCCAGGGGATGGAGCACGGCCACTGCGGGCTGTCTGCCCGGCCCCTCTTCCGTCCTGTGCGTGGGCAGGTCCCCAGGGGATAGCATGGCATGGCCCGGCCCGCCCGGCCCAGCCCGGCCCGGCAGGAATGGCGTGGAGCCAAGCTGGCTGCAGGCACCAGTCCTGTGGCCCAGCTCTGCCACTCACCCTCGTGTGGTGGCTGGAATGGCACCACCTCTTCAGTGTCCTGTGCCAGGGCAGCTCCAGGGCCTTCTTCCTCCTCCTCCACCCAGGCCAGCTTGGGCACATTTGGGGGTGGCTGCTCCATGTCTCAGACTGGATTTGTGGCTATTTGCAGGAGAGGGGCCTTGGACAATCTCCAAGTCACCAAGTCCTGCAGTCCTGCCTGGAAGGCACCGTCAAGAAAGAAGCCTCAGGAAGGCTACAGGACAGCAAGTCCTGCACTCGGTCTCAAGGGCCCCTGCCACAAGGACAGGAGACTCCTGTGAAGGATTGTACTCTGGCCTCGAGGGCACCTGCAGAAGCGAAGCCTCAGGGAGACCACAGGTAAGAAGGTCCTGTGGTCTGGCCTGGAGCTCAGCTGCAGGAACAACGCCTCAGTAAAGCTCCGGGTGGGACACGAACGAGCGCGCTGTGCGGGGGCTCCTCACGGCACCGCTCTGTCCTGTCCTGTCCCGTGTTGTGCTCCGAGCACTGTGGCGTGCTCTTGTCATTGCCAGCTCCTATGCCACGGGGTGTCACAAAGGGCCCTTGGACACCCGGTTCCATTCGATGCCACGGTGACCGTGCTGCAGCGTGTCACCAAGGGCCCTTGCACACACTGCCGCCTGCCGCGGGGCTGCCCCCAGCCCAGCCAAACTGGCCCAGGTTGGAAGGAATGCCTGGCCCCAGGTGTCTAAGGCAGGCCGACAAGATCTTCAGCGAGGGCTCAGAGCGTCAGCAAAGGCTGCCCTGCTCTGCGGGCTCAGGGGCAGCAGAAGGAGCCCCCAGGGCTGCCGATGCAGCCGCGCTGGGAAGGGCACGGGGCCTTCCAGGGAAACTGGCACGGCCTCCTTGGGACACGTCCCGGCTGGTGGCCGTCCTAAACCTGCGGGTGTGACACGCACAAGGAACGTGTGGGCCCGGGCACGAATGCTGCTCTGAGCCCTGGGGCCCGGGGAGCGCTGACATCAGCAGGTGTGGCAGAGTCGCCGGCCAAGCAGACCCGCCACCCCTCGAGCCCCTGGCAGCGCTGGTGCCCGTCTCCTGCCCCAGAGACCTGTGCCCCCGGGAGGCTTCTGTGCCAGAGGGAGCCAAAGCCCACGTGCATTGGGGGCTGTGCTCCTTCCTGCAGGGGCTGATTGCAGGAGCACCTGGAGCAACTGCTGGCACACTTGGTCTCTGTCAGATGATGTTGCTCCTTCCTGCAATGAATTTTTCTCCAGGAAGGCATTGGCAGTAGCAGCAGAGCACCATCCATTGCTGAGTGTCCCGGGGCAATTAGATTACAAAGTAACAGTCTGAAATTTCCTTGTGCTTTTCTCACTCTCTTTCCTGCATTCTGGGACAAATAGAATCTGCCCAGCCTCTGCTATTCTGGGCTTCAGTTGCTGCATATCTCGCTCCGGCATCTCGCGTCCAAACAAAACCGTGTCCCTGCTGAGGACAGCAATGAGTGGCGACAAAGTGGGAAGTTCCCCAGTGAACATCAAGGCAGACACGTGGAAGTGCAGAGGATAAGCATAACTGCGGGAGGACAAGCTGTTCTGTGTCTCTGGTGATGGTGCCCACACCCTAAAGCAGCAGCCAAGAGAAGTGCGGGAAGCAGACGGGCGCGGTTTTGGGCAGGACAATAGAAAAAGATATGAAGCCTTTAGCCAGAATGCAAAGGAGGACTGCAAGGATGGAGTGTGGTCTGGAGGGGAAGCCCCAGATGCAGCTGGGGCCACTTTCTTCTGCCTGGAGGAGATTAAAGGGTGCCATTGTGGTCTTCACCATCCTCCTGAGGGGAATCGCAGGGGCTGCTGCAGCTCTCGTCTCTGTTGGCAGCAGTGACAGCACTGGAGAAAAGGGCAGGGAGCTGGGACAGGGCAAGTTTCATTTCCATATCAGGAAAAGGTTTTTCACCCAGAGCACGGTCAGGCACTGGGACAGTGCCAGTTCCCCATTGCCGCAGCCCGGCGGAGCCCGGGCTGGCTCTTGGGAAAACTGCAGCGCTGCGCCAGGAGTGGGGAAGGGCCAAGGCGTGGGTTCTGCCTGCGGCTGAACCTGATGTGTCGCTGCTCAGTGGTTCAGGATCTACTAACTGCAGCACGGAGCAGGCAAAAGAGAAGGAGGAGGCTCCTGGATAGGGAGGTTCCAGAGGCAAAGGTTTATTCCAAGGGAAGGATTCAGCAGCAAAGAGGCGCCAGCACTTCTGTGCGTGGGATTTTATAGGGGTACAACTCGGGCGGCGGATACAGAGGATTGATCAGTAAGGAATCTGCAGGGAAGGAGCCAGGGGATTCCATCAGTTGCTTGGGACTAATTAGGCCAGATGGGAGGAGAAGGTAGGTCACCTGGGCCAGTGGGGCTTGCAGCAACAGGGTGATTGCAAAGGGGTGGTGCAGTCAGGGATTGGTCCAAGGCAAAACTGAGAGGGAAGGTTCAGGAATAAAGAGCTGCATGATCTTGACAGGCAGGGAAGGAGCTGGAACAAAGAGTGGGCAATGGCATGAGGGACAGCTTTGACGGAGGGCAAAACCTAGGGGTAAACCAACGTGGGGGAAGCACGGGCTACGTGAAAACAAACCATCCTACGCTAACTGACAAATAAACACGAACCGGAACACCCCAGGGAAAATGGGCACAGCACCGAGCTCGTCTGACTTTGAGAAGTGTTTGAACAACATTGAGCAGTCACTCAATCTTTTAGACACTACATCAAAAGTCAAGGGTTGTGAACTCCAGGTTGACACGAGTATATGCTGCCGGGTATGACTTTAGGCAGTTTTTGAAGAAATTCGTTTTATGTCTGATCAAACCCCAATTCCGTGTAGGTTGTGTGGAACGTGGAATCCTTTTATTTTCATTGCTTGTTAGGAGTGTACAAAAGACTATTGGTGCTGGGTGACTGAGAGACAGCCCGTGTGTGTGAAGTGGAGTATACAGGGGATGAAGAGAAGGAAAAGAGAAGTACTAGTAGATCCTGCAAAGTTTGGAAATGTTGATAGCATGAAGAATGAACAAGACGAGAAGTAAAGATGGTATTAAAAAGAGTCCACTAGAAGGTAATTTAGCCGTGGAGAAAGATTTGGGAGGAATCCCAGAGGGCAGTTTTTCCAAGAAAGGTAATCGGATGAAATAGCCTACCCAATGGTAGCCTTGGTGTCAATTAGGAAGTGGTGAAAAGTGTCCCCCGCTGAAACTTTATGATACGTTGTTACAGTTGATGTTATTTTGAAGAAAAGAAGAAAAATGAGATCCAGCCATATATGCAGACATGTTTTTTACCCTGAAGAATAAACCTGAGGGGAAGAAAGAATTGTGGCTTTTTTATTTGGCCTCATAGGACCTTTAGTCCTAACTTTGGAAAGAGAAAACAGGCAGAAAATAAAGAGCTGTCGTTCCGTATCCAGCATAGGGCAGAGATGCTTGAAATTGGCTCCAATGCACCAGGAAGATTGTGTCCTAGGTGTCCAAGACTTACAGGCGAGTTACCCCAGGCCAGCTCGGGTACACTCCCCCTCAGCCAAGCACGCCGCGCCCTGAATGAAACCCAGATGGCAGTGAGGATGAGGTGAGGGGACACTTTCAGAGACCCCCAGTGACAACCAACAGAAGGAATAAAAGCAAGAAAGCTTTGCCTTTAGTCCCCCGCTTAAGGCAAGTCTTGAGTCCCCCAGGAGAAGCCATGTGGGTGAACATCTGCTTTTCTCCTAGTGAGCTGAACCGTTGGTGGGAAAAAGTTAAAATGTAGAGAGAAAACCCAGGCAAAGTGGCAAAAAGATTGGAGTGCATAGTCAAGAATCAAGTCCCAGAGGGAGGTGCTACTGATTTCATGTTGACAGAGCTAACAAAACCAGCAAAGAGTTGGTGATCAAGGTAGCCAGAGCACGTGCGCAGGGACAAATTGCTAGTGGAGCCTTACAAGGTACAGTGGACCAGCTGTTTCCTATTGTAAGCCCTTTGTGGGACCCGAACGATGCAGGCAGCTGTGCAATGTTAACCAGATGCCAGGAACTAGTCAAATTTGAATTACAAAATGCTAGTCCAAAAGCAATCAATTGGTCAACAATAGATAATGTTCCACAGGGCCAGCACGAGTCACCCACTGACTTTGTGGACAGGTTGTGAGCAGCTGCACATAAAGCGCAGCTCTGCATCCCTGGTCGGATATGGGAAAGCAGCAGTCCGTATCCCTGATGTTAGGGCAATCTAGCCCAGGTGTCGGGCAGAAACTTCAGAGGCTGAAAGAGCCTGTAAAGAGAGACTTAAAAGAAATTAATGAGAAAAGCATTGAAAGCGTATGATGATAAAGACAGAGAAAAAGAAAATGAACTCCCTGCAGCCATGGTGGCAGCTCTGGATCAGCACCGGGGAGAGGACGCGCATGAAGCAGAGGCAGGGGCAAAAGCAGCAGAGGCAGAGGAGTTTCAAACCAGGCACAGACCAAGCTGGGGCCAAAGCAATGTGCGTGTTGTAAGAAATAAGGACACTGGAAAATAGGGCCAGTGCCCAGAGTTAGCAGACAAAGTACACAAAACTCTTGTAGCCGCTCTAGATGATAAGAAATGACCGAGACTGGCAACTCTTACCCCAGCAGGCCACTGGTTAAAATAAAGCTAAAGGGTGATAAAGAGGTTGAATTTTTAATAAATAGTGGAAACCCATCTTTCACTCTTGAATCGAGCACTGATACCCAAAAGTGAGAACTATCTTCAAGCAATAGGAGCCACTGGCCAGCCAGAAAATGCATTCCTCCTGCAAGCACTTCAATGGAAAATCAAGAAGAAACTGGCAATCCATCAGTTTCTTTATTTAGCAAACTGCCCCAAATCTGTCCTCGGCAGGGATTTGCTTGAAAATTTGGACACAACAGTTCCGTTTAGGGAAAGAAAAATTAAGTTGAAGGTACCTGAAGACAAATTGGTTTTAGCAGTAGGACTGACAATTGACACAAGACCAAGAAACAAGAATAACTATTTAGAGCAAGTATTGAATCAGGTGTAGCCAAGAGTATGGGATACTGATAGCCCAGGAAAATCCAAACGAGCAGACCCTATTAAAATTGAGCTGCAGACAAGAGTTAGGCCATAGTCAGAAAGCAATACCCTGGAAGACGATAGGCTGGGAAAAGAATGGAGGCAACAAGGAATAAATTCCTGACATCAGGATTATTGGAAGAATGGGAGTCAAAATGTATTACTCCTAGATTAGCAATAAAGAGAGCTAACGGAACTTAGAGACTAGTGCCAGATTTCCAGGCAATTAATGGTTTCTACCTTACTGCCTTACTAGCTAAACTTGGAGATGATTTTATCTGGTGCGGGGAACGTCCGTGGCCCGGTGGTGTCGAGAGCGGTTCCCTCTTGGTGTGAGAGACCAGCTCCCCCAGCCCACCTTGCTGTCAGGCCCGGAGGTTGTAATGTGCGCTGGAGCGGCAGGCGAAGGAGGGCTCTTGACAGCATGTCTGATCCAACAGGGTTTCTTGAAGGCAGGTCAGAGGGTCCAGGTTGGGTGAGAGTGAGAAGAGGGACAGGACCAGGCAGCAGCACAACCACTGTAACACGAGACATAAGGCAAGACACCTGCAACCTGCTGGGGAAGCCCCAAGTCTGCTCAGTGAGCCACGTGTGCCCTCAGCATTGGGACACGCACCTTTCCCTCAGTGACCCTCACGTCCCAGGGTCAGCAAATCAAGAGGCACCAGCCATCCTGTAGGTGACTCAGAGCGAGTGCAGTGGGTCATGGTGGCCAGGGGCCAGAAGCAGGCAGAAAGCCATCAGGGCTGGGGAAAAGGCTCTGCTCTGCTTACAGCGTGGGCTGAGGGCCGGGAGAGCTGCATTTCCCCCTTGAGATGTGGGAGACGGGGCCTTTCACCCTCCTTATAGGGCTGCCCCTCGCTGCAGGCAGCCCAAGGAGTACGACGACAAAAGGCCGAGAGCAGCAAAGCAAAGAGCCAGCCCTGCACACAGGGAGGTGGCCCAGGTGGCCCTGAAGGTGCCCGCTGCACTCTCATGTGGCCCTGCCCTGGGAATGACAGGAATGCCCTTTGTCCAAGAGGGCCTTTCTGTGGCCCCTCTGGGCTCCAAGCTGCTGCTCTTCTGGCTCAACGGGGCCTAAAGGCACAGAACTGGGCATCCCTCGGAGCAACAGGAGCAAGACTCGGCAAGCAGGCAGGGGAGCTCAATGCCTGAGGCTGACGGGCGGGGGGCTCCAGTCTGGAGCACAGGCCGGGCACACGCCCAGCCCCGCAACTCCTGGCCTCAGAGGCCTGAAAGGCCAGGACCAGGGTTCCACGCCTGATTCCAGGGGGTCCCTCCACCGGCCACCGAGGAAGCGCCAGAGCAGCCAGCTTTCAGGATCAAGGCGGCTGCCAGGGGGCTGCTTATGGCCTCTGCCAGCCCATTGCTCAGGGCTTACCAGTGACTCAGGGTGTCCCCCAGCCCGGCCAAACTTCCCGGCAGCAGCGCCACAGCCCCACAGCAGCTCCAGAGAAGTCCCATCCAGAGGCACCTGGGAGCCCTCAGCAAAGCAGCCAGTAGCACACGGGCAGGAGGACGTGGATGGCCCTTCCTGCGTGGCACGGGGCTTGTGGCAATATCCAGGCACCAGTCGGGCAGGGATCCCCGCAGCTCCTGCCCCTGCCCAGCCGCTCTTGTCGGCAGCACAAAGGCTGCAGCAGAACCACCAGAGGCCAAGGGGCTTCTGGCCATTTTCCCTGCAACACTGCACGCCTGGGCAGCTGAATGAGCACAAGCACCCTTTTGCCCCTCTTCCCCTATGCCCTACAGACACTGTGCAGGAAAAGAAAGATCCTAGGACTCCATGTATTGTAAGATACCCTATATTTACATTGTCAACTAAAAGGAAAATACAAAGGCAAAAATCTAATAGAAGAAGAAGACAACCCCTGCTGGCTCAAGTGGCCCAGCAGACAGAGTCTTGCGCAGATCATCTCTCTGGGGAGCTGCAGCAGAACAGCAAGGCAGTGCCCCACAGACGAGGCCGTTTCTTCCATGCACTGCGGAATTGATCTCGCAGCTTATGCCATGTGGAGTACGGAGCTCTCTGTACAGCCCGGAGAACTAAACAAGATTCAATTGCAGCATTTCTGATTGCGGGACTGCTGTCATAGGCCATTTCTTCAAGGGCTGCAAGAGAGAGGAACAGAGCCAAGGTCAGATGCCGGATGTGCAGGGAGCCGAGGTGAACCCCCTGGCAGGGTCATCCCGGCCGGCTCTTGCCATGGCCCGGAGGGAGCAGGGACCAAGGGGATCAGCCTGAAGCTGCTGGCCACGAATGCCACACGTGGCCCTGAAATGTCTGTGTGCTCTGGCCACGGGAGCAGAGCCCTCCGCAGCCGGGGCAGGGCTTGCAGCTTCCCGTGCCAGCCCCCACGGTCAGCCCGTTGCCCTCACTCACCACTGCAGATCAGCTGAAGCTCTTGCTGCTGCCCCCTCAGGTGCCGGCCGGCCATCCCTGTGAACACAGAGCCTGTCACGGGCCCAGCAGCACAGCTCCCTGCCAGCGGCGTTGTCGGTGCTGTGGCCACACGGGCTGCTGGCCCGTCAGGTCTCAGCCCGGGCCTTTGCCGCATGCTGCCGCCCAAGGGCACGGTTGCCAGAGGGCGGCGGCAGCAGCAATGCCCGGGCCAGGCGGGGCTCCACGGCGCCGGGCCCGGGTGGCGCTGCCGGGGCAGCAGGCGGGGCCGGGGCCGAGCTGCGGTGGGCAGGGGAGGGAGCGCGGGCTCGTGGCTCACCCATGAAGCTGACGGCCGCCTCTCGCAGGGGCTCCTGTGGGCTTTGCAGGTAGCACAGGGCCCGGCGCAGGTGCTCGGCTGCTCGGCTCCTGTCCTCTGCCAGCTGGAGAGAGCAGCAGGAGGGAAGGGTTGGGGCGGGCTCAGGCCCCGGGCCGGGCGCTGCCTGCGCTGAGCCCCGGCCCTCTCCTACCCGGGGAGCCCTGAGGCGTGGCCAGCAGCAGCCGGCGCCGGGCTCCCGAGGGGAGAGGCCAGAGGGCCGCCTGCTGCCCGGGGAGCCGCGGTGCCGCCCCGCCGCCCTGCCGGGCCGGGACTGCGTGGGCACCCGGCTCGGGCCCACGGGAGCCTGGAGAAGAGCCTGCGCGGCCTCTGGGAGCAGCAGCCGGCAGGGGCACAGCTGCCAGCCCCGCAGACTGAGCACCGCCCTCAGGGGCCTTCTCCAGGCTGAGGCTGGGGTTTCTCGGCTGCTCTTACCAGGCACTCGCCAAAGCTCTGATCCACCTGTAGCATTTGTTGGAAATCCCTCCTCTTCAGGAATCTGGCTGAAGAATGCAGCGTTTCCCGGGAGGCCTGGAGAGCAGCAGAGACGCACCGATGGCCCCACAGTGCAGGCCACAGGAGCCAGCCTATGCCACAGGCTGGAGGAGGCTGCAGCCCGCAAGGTGCCAGGGCAGGAGGCAGTGCGTTCCCCTGCCAGGGGGACAGCAGCTGGCCACAAGTGCTCACCTCAGCAACAATCTGATTCTCATCACGGCAGTGGAAGTAGAGTGGGAGCAGGCTCTGGCGCACGTGGGACTTCAGGGCCTTTCTTCCCTCTTCTGTTAATAAGTCGAGCATCTCTTGAAAGAAAGACATGGAGCTCAGCTGCACCTGGATATCATCCTGTATGAAAGGGAAGGGCAAAAGAGCTGAGCATCAGCTGCTTCAGGCCCCCCAGGGCACAGGCCTGCATCTGCACAGGGCACCAAGTGTGCGGGCAGCAGCCAGTGGCCGTGGCTGTGGGCACAGAGCCTTACGCGGTCAAAGAGTGGCAGGAGCGCCTCAGCCAGCTGCAGGGCGATGGGGGTGGGTATTGGGGCACCATTATCCAGGAGCAAATATCGGAGTAGAAGAATGGTCATCCTGATGATGTCGCTATCATTTTCCTCCAGGAGCTCCACAAGACTTTCAGTCAGGCTCCGCATTTTTTCGGCCTGCGTGGAAGCCAACTTTGTGAAAGGCCGCCCTGCTGCCGCAGGGCCCAGAGGCCAAAGGCCTGTCCCGAAGCACTCGGGCAGCTGATGCGGGAGGCAGGAGAGCTGGGAGCAGCTGCCCCAGCGCCCGAAGGCCAGGCAAGGCCAAGCGACTGCGTTGCCCAGCCCCACGCTGCCTTCAGGGCTTCAGCCACGGGCCCATTCTCACCATCAAGGGATTCTTGCCCAGCACTACGAGGCCTCTGAGTGCCAAGTAACGCCTGGCCATGTGCTCGCTCTGCAGGTTCTGTGCCATGATCTCCAGAAGACTGTCACTGCATTCCCTCAAGTCCAGGCAGTCGAGCACCTGAAAGGCACAGGGCAGTGACAGGGGAGCCGGCCGGCAGGAGGCCAGAAGCGCACAGGGCCGGGCCCAGGCAGCAGCACATGGCCCAGGCAGCAGCACAGGGCACGGGCACGGGTGTCTTTGTCCTGGCAGCTGTGGCTACGAGAGGGCAGAGAGCTGGGAGGCAGCTCAGCCAGGCAGCGCTGGCCTTGAGGCTCACCTCCACAAGGAATGCCAAGGCAGGGAAATCCCAGTATGGCATCTCTTGGCCGAGCAGGGCGAGCAGGTAGAATGCAACCGCGGAACAGAAGGGTATGGCTAGACGGCGAATTTCTCTGAAGAGGGGAGAAAGGAAAGAAGACCCCTGAGCCAGTGGGGCAAACCTCTCCCAGGAGTGGCTCACCTAGTTCTCATCTTCCCCCAGCACCCTTCCAGCCAGGGGACCTGGGCCATTTGGGAGTTGGTTGCTCATGGGCAGCCTCCTCTCCCAGCCTTTTCCAGTCTGCTTGGCCGTGCATCTCTCAGGGACAAGGCCCTCCTGCCCATTACCACGGGCACTTAGTGGGGCACCTGGGCACAGAGCAGAAATATCAGAGGCATTTGGGGGGGTCTCACCTGGCAAGCAGAGCCACGGCAAAGTGGTGAGTGTCAACAGAGAGCAGCGTGTCCCAGGCACACCTGCGTTCCATTGCCACCACCACATCCTCGCAGCGGAGCAGGCAGAGCAGGGACTTCAGGGTCCGCACTGCAAACCTGTGTGCAGAGCAAAGCCCAGGTCACACTGGCAGCACTGGCTCCTTGGCAGGCCACGTGGCAGGGACAGGAGGACTGTCACGGAGCACCTGTTGGGGCTAGTGGCAAGGCCATGCTCTTCCTGGCATGCCTTCCAGAAGGTAAGGACCTCCTCTGGCGTATCCAGAGTGCTGAAGAAGACTTGGAAGAGCAGATGCACAAATAGCTGGGGGAAATACAGCCTCAATATCCGTGGGAGACAGGGCACCTGGAGGATCTTCCACATCACCACAGTTGCCTGCAAAGGACAAAGCCGCCCAAGACAGCGCTCAGTGCCCAGGTGTCCGTGTGGCAGGGCCCGAGCGTGGCAGGGAGAGGCCAGGAGAGGCGCAGGGGGAGCACGGGGCCTGGTGGCCCTGAAGCTGCCCCTGGGCCAGGTTTCAGGCCAGCGCCTGAGGCAGGGAGATGCAGTGGGGGAAGGAGGATGGAGAGCTGCTAGGGAGGCAGCCTTGGGGCCAGCAAAGGCCACTTGCAGAAACTCACAGCCAGGGCAAAGACAGCCGTTTCGCCCCCATCGGAGGTGCAGGTGCTGTGCTCTGGCCAGCTCCCCAGCACATCCAGGAGTATCAGCTGTGCCAGCTCCGCAGTCCTGGCTGAGGCCAGGATGGTCTTCCACATGGCCATGGCAGCTCTGCGGGGTTCGAGCTGTGTCTCAGCGGGGTCTCAGACACAGCACCGGGGCCAGCTGAGCTGGCTGGCTGTGTCTGCCACTGCCCACTGCCCCCCTGCCGGCAGCACCCAGACAGCCCAGCCCCGTGGGGACAGAGCCCTGAGAGGCAGCAAGGGAGCGTGGCAGCAGGCTGAGGGGCTGCCATGCCAGGGCTGGGAAAGGGAGCAGCCAGAGGGCCCTGGAACTCTCTGTTGCTCAGACACCTGGGGCAGGCTGGACAGGGTGATGGGCTGGGGAGCCCCCATCAGGGGCAGGTGGGCCCCATACCTGTCACAGGACGGGGCCACACGCAGGAGCGTCAAGACGGCATCCTGTGGCTGTGCTTCGGCGAGATGCAGCAGGGTCTTGTCCAGCCTATGCTCAGCAGAATCATTGGCCGTGAGCCACTGGTGGATGTAGCTCACCATGGCAGGCACCTGGAGAAGGCACGGGGAGACTTGGAAAGCTGCCAGAGAGAGCAATGTTCCCAGCTTCTCCAGAGGGGTGCTTCCCTTGCCACCACGCTGCCATGTGGCCTGAAAGGCTCCCAGCAACCAGCATGCGTGGCTTTGGAGGCCAAGCAATTCCTGGGGGGATCAAAGCCTGGCCACAGGCTGCTTACTTGCTTGGGATGGTACAAATCTTGCTCTACAAGCATAGCCAGCAGGGCAGCACCGCTCTTGCTTTGGAAGATGGGCGAGTATGGTCTGAGGCCTGCGCCCATGGTCTCTTCCTCCTCAATTCTCTTGATGAAGTTGTAAACAAACTGTAGGAGAAGGGCAAGAAGCCAGGGATGTTGCATGGAGTGCTGCACACACGGTGCTGGGCTGAGCAGGGAGAGCAGGCCCAGCCCAGGTGGGGATGGCTGCAGGTACCTGCGCTGTTCTGCGGAAGCGGCCACGGCGGGACTGCTGGTCTTGTGTGCGCTCCGGGGCTGCATCTGGCAAAGAGCGAGCGCAGCCAGAGATGAGGGGCTGCGGGAGGGGCCGGACTACAGGGCCCAGCCCTGCGCTCCCCAGGCAGGGAGAGGCCCGGGATGTGCCAGGGGATGGAGCACGGCCACTGCGGGCTGTCTGCCCGGCCCCTCTTCCGTCCTGTGCGTGGGCAGGTCCCCAGGGGATAGCATGGCATGGCCCGGCCCGCCCGGCCCAGCCCGGCCCGGCAGGAATGGCGTGGAGCCAAGCTGGCCGCAGGCACCAGTCCTGTGGCCCAGCTCTGCCACTCACCCTCGTGTGGTGGCTGGAATGGCACCACCTCTTCAGTGTCCTGTGCCAGGGCAGCTCCAGGGCCTTCTTCCTCCTCCTCCACCCAGGCCAGCTTGGGCACATTTGGGGGTGGCTGCTCCATGTCTCAGACTGGATTTGTGGCTATTTGCAGGAGAGGGGCCTTGGACAATCTCCAAGTCACCAAGTCCTGCAGTCCTGCCTGGAAGGCACCGTCAAGAAAGAAGCCTCAGGAAGGCTACAGGACAGCAAGTCCTGCACTCGGTCTCAAGGGCCCCTGCCACAAGGACAGGAGACTCCTGTGAAGGATTGTACTCTGGCCTCGAGGGCACCTGCAGAAGCGAAGCCTCAGGGAGACCACAGGTAAGAAGGTCCTGTGGTCTGGCCTGGAGCTCAGCTGCAGGAACAACGCCTCAGTAAAGCTCCGGGTGGGACACGAACGAGCGCGCTGTGCGGGGGCTCCTCACGGCACCGCTCTGTCCTGTCCCGTGTTGTGCTCCGAGCACTGTGGCGTGCTCTTGTCATTGCCAGCTCCTATGCCACGGGGTGTCACAAAGGGCCCTTGGACACCCGGTTCCATTCGATGCCACGGTGACCGTGCTGCAGCGTGTCACCAAGGGCCCTTGCACACACTGCCGCCTGCCGCGGGGCTGCCCCCAGCCCAGCCAAACTGGCCCAGGTTGGAAGGAATGCCTGGCCCCAGGTGTCTAAGGCAGGCCGACAAGATCTTCAGCGAGGGCTCAGAGCGTCAGCAAAGGCTGCCCTGCTCTGCGGGCTCAGGGGCAGCAGAAGGAGCCCCCAGGGCTGCCGACGCAGCCGCGCTGGGAAGGGCACGGGGCCTTCCAGGGAAACTGGCACGGCCTCCTTGGGACACGTCCCGGCTGGTGGCCGTCCTAAACCTGCGGGTGTGACACGCACAAGGAACGTGTGGGCCCGGGCACGAATGCTGCTCTGAGCCCTGGGGCCCGGGGAGCGCTGACATCAGCAGGTGTGGCAGAGTCGCCGGCCAAGCAGACCCGCCACCCCTCGAGCCCCTGGCAGCGCTGGTGCCCGTCTCCTGCCCCAGAGACCTGTGCCCCCGGGAGGCTTCTGTGCCAGAGGGAGCCAAAGCCCACGTGCATTGGGGGCTGTGCTCCTTCCTGCAGGGGCTGATGGCAGGAGCACCTGGAGCAACTGCTGGCACACTTGGTCTCTGTCAGATGATGTTGCTCCTTCCTGCAATGAATTTTTCTCCAGGAAGGCATTGGCAGTAGCAGCAGAGCACCATCCATTGCTGAGTGTCCCGGGGCAATTAGATTACAAAGTAACAGTCTGAAATTTCCTTGTGCTTTTCTCACTCTCTTTCCTGCATTCTGGGACAAATAGAATCTGCCCAGCCTCTGCTATTCTGGGCTTCAGTTGCTGCATATCTCGCTCCGGCAGCTCGCGTCCAAACAAAACCGTGTCCCTGCTGAGGACAGCAATGAGTGGCGACAAAGTGGGAAGTTCCCCAGTGAACATCAAGGCAGACACGTGGAAGTGCAGAGGATAAGCATAACTGCGGGAGGACAAGCTGTTCTGTGTCTCTGGTGATGGTGCCCACACCCTAAAGCAGCAGCCAAGAGAAGTGCGGGAAGCAGACGGGCGCGGTTTTGGGCAGGACAATAGAAAAAGATATGAAGCCTTTAGCCAGAATGCAAAGGAGGACTGCAAGGATGGAGTGTGGTCTGGAGGGGAAGCCCCAGATGCAGCTGGGGCCACTTTCTTCTGCCTGGAGGAGATTAAAGGGTGCCATTGTGGTCTTCACCATCCTCCTGAGGGGAATCGCAGGGGCTGCTGCAGCTCTTGTCACTGTTGGCAGCAGTGACAGCACTGGAGAAAAGGGCAGGGAGCTGGGACAGGGCAAGTTTCATTTCCATATCAGGAAAAGGTTTTTCACCCAGAGCACGGTCAGGCACTGGGACAGTGCCAGTTCCCCATTGCCGCAGCCCGGCGGAGCCCGGGCTGGCTCTTGGGAAAACTGCAGCGCTGCGCCAGGAGTGGGGAAGGGCCAAGGCGTGGGTTCTGCCTGCGGCTGAACCTGATGTGTCGCTGCTCAGTGGTTCAGGATCTACTAACTGCAGCACGGAGCAGGCAAAAGAGAAGGAGGAGGCTCCTGGATAGGGAGGTTCCAGAGGCAAAGGTTTATTCCAAGGGAAGGATTCAGCAGCAAAGAGGCGCCAGCACTTCTGTGCGTGGGATTTTATAGGGGTACAACTCGGGCGGCGGATACAGAGGATTGATCAGTAAGGAATCTGCAGGGAAGGAGCCAGGGGATTCCATCAGTTGCTTGGGACTAATTAGGCCAGATGGGAGGAGAAGGTAGGTCACCTGGGCCAGTGGGGCTTGCAGCAACAGGGTGATTGCAAAGGGGTGGTGCAGTCAGGGATTGGTCCAAGGCAAAACTGAGAGGGAAGGTTCAGGAATAAAGAGCTGCATGATCTTGACAGGCAGGGAAGGAGCTGGAACAAAGAGTGGGCAATGGCATGAGGGACAGCTTTGACGGAGGGCAAAACCTAGGGGTAAACCAACGTGGGGGAAGCACGGGCTACGTGAAAACAAACCATCCTACGCTAACTGACAAATAAACACGAACCGGAACACCCCAGGGAAAATGGGCACAGCACCGAGCTCGTCTGACTTTGAGAAGTGTTTGAACAACATTGAGCAGTCACTCAATCTTTTAGACACTACATCAAAAGTCAAGGGTTGTGAACTCCAGGTTGACACGAGTATATACTGCCGGGTATGACTTTAGGCAGTTTTTGAAGAAATTCGTTTTATGTCTGATCAAACCCCAATTCCGTGTAGGTTGTGTGGAACGTGGAATCCTTTTATTTTCATTGCTTGTTAGGAGTGTACAAAAGACTATTGGTGCTGGGTGACTGAGAGACAGCCCGTGTGTGTGAAGTGGAGTATACAGGGGATGAAGAGAAGGAAAAGAGAAGTACTAGTAGATCCTGCAAAGTTTGGAAATGTTGATAGCATGAAGAATGAACAAGACGAGAAGTAAAGATGGTATTAAAAAGAGTCCACTAGAAGGTAATTTAGCAGTGGAGAAAGATTTGGGAGGAATCCCAGAGGGCAGTTTTTCCAAGAAAGGTAATCGGATGAAATAGCCTACCCAATGGTAGCCTTGGTGTCAATTAGGAAGTGGTGAAAAGTGTCCCCCGCTGAAACTTTATGATACGTTGTTACAGTTGATGTTATTTTGAAGAAAAGAAGAAAAATGAGATCCAGCCATATATGCAGACATGTTTTTTACCCTGAAGAATAAACCTGAGGGGAAGAAAGAATTGTGGCTTTTTTATTTGGCCTCATAGGACCTTTAGTCCTAACTTTGGAAAGAGAAAACAGGCAGAAAATAAAGAGCTGTCGTTCCGTATCCAGCATAGGGCAGAGATGCTTGAAATTGGCTCCAATGCACCAGGAAGATTGTGTCCTAGGTGTCCAAGACTTACAGGCGAGTTACCCCAGGCCAGCTCGGGTACACTCCCCCTCAGCCAAGCACGCCGCGCCCTGAATGAAACCCAGATGGCAGTGAGGATGAGGTGAGGGGACACTTTCAGAGACCCCCAGTGACAACCAACAGAAGGAATAAAAGCAAGAAAGCTTTGCCTTTAGTCCCCCGCTTAAGGCAAGTCTTGAGTCCCCCAGGAGAAGCCATGTGGGTGAACATCTGCTTTTCTCCTAGTGAGCTGAACCGTTGGTGGGAAAAAGTTAAAATGTAGAGAGAAAACCCAGGCAAAGTGGCAAAAAGATTGGAGTGCATAGTCAAGAATCAAGTCCCAGAGGGAGGTGCTACTGATTTCATGTTAACAGAGCTAACAAAACCAGCAAAGAGTTGGTGATCAAGGTAGCCAGAGCACGTGCGCAGGGACAAATTGCTAGTGGAGCCTTACAAGGTACAGTGGACCAGCTGTTTCCTATTGTAAGCCCTTTGTGGGACCCGAACGATGCAGGCAGCTGTGCAATGTTAACCAGATGCCAGGAACTAGTCAAATTTGAATTACAAAATGCTAGTCCAAAAGCAATCAATTGGTCAACAATAGATAATGTTCCACAGGGCCAGCACGAGTCACCCACTGACTTTGTGGACAGGTTGTGAGCAGCTGCACATAAAGCGCAGCTCTGCATCCCTGGTCGGATATGGGAAAGCAGCAGTCCGTATCCCTGATGTTAGGGCAATCTAGCCCAGGTGTCGGGCAGAAACTTCAGAGGCTGAAAGAGCCTGTAAAGAGAGACTTAAAAGAAATTAATGAGAAAAGCATTGAAAGCGTATGATGATAAAGACAGAGAAAAAGAAAATGAACTCCCTGCAGCCATGGTGGCAGCTCTGGATCAGCACCGGGGAGAGGACGCGCATGAAGCAGAGGCAGGGGCAAAAGCAGCAGAGGCAGAGGAGTTTCAAACCAGGCACAGACCAAGCTGGGGCCAAAGCAATGTGCGTGTTGTAAGAAATAAGGACACTGGAAAATAGGGCCAGTGCCCAGAGTTAGCAGACAAAGTACACAAAACTCTTGTAGCCGCTCTAGATGATAAGAAATGACCGAGACTGGCAACTCTTACCCCAGCAGGCCACTGGTTAAAATAAAGCTAAAGGGTGATAAAGAGGTTGAATTTTTAATAAATAGTGGAAACCCATCTTTCACTCTTGAATCGAGCACTGATACCCAAAAGTGAGAACTATCTTCAAGCAATAGGAGCCACTGGCCAGCCAGAAAATGCATTCCTCCTGCAAGCACTTCAATGGAAAATCAAGAAGAAACTGGCAATCCATCAGTTTCTTTATTTAGCAAACTGCCCCAAATCTGTCCTCGGCAGGGATTTGCTTGAAAATTTGGACACAACAGTTCCGTTTAGGGAAAGAAAAATTAAGTTGAAGGTACCTGAAGACAAATTGGTTTTAGCAGTAGGACTGACAATTGACACAAGACCAAGAAACAAGAATAACTATTTAGAGCAAGTATTGAATCAGGTGTAGCCAAGAGTATGGGATACTGATAGCCCAGGAAAATCCAAACGAGCAGACCCTATTAAAATTGAGCTGCAGACAAGAGTTAGGCCATAGTCAGAAAGCAATACCCTGGAAGACGATAGGCTGGGAAAAGAACGGAGGCAACAAGGAATAAATTCCTGACATCAGGATTATTGGAAGAATGGGAGTCAAAATGTATTACTCCTAGATTAGCAATAAAGAGAGCTAACGGAACTTAGAGACTAGTGCCAGATTTCCAGGCTATTAATGGTTTCTACCTTACTGCCTTACTAGCTAAACTTGGAGATGATTTTATCTGGTGCGGGGAACGTCCATGGCCCGGTGGTGTCGAGAGCGGTTCCCTCTTGGTGTGAGAGACCAGCTCCCCCAGCCCACCTTGCTGTCAGGCCCGGAGGTTGTAATGTGCGCTGGAGCGGCAGGCGAAGGAGGGCTCTTGACAGCATGTCTGATCCAACAGGGTTTCTTGAAGGCAGGTCAGAGGGTCCAGGTTGGGTGAGAGTGAGAAGAGGGACAGGACCAGGCAGCAGCACAACCACTGTAACACGAGACATAAGGCAAGACACCTGCAACCTGCTGGGGAAGCCCCAAGTCTGCTCAGTGAGCCACGTGTGCCCTCAGCATTGGGACACGCACCTTTCCCTCAGTGACCCTCACGTCCCAGGGTCAGCAAATCAAGAGGCACCAGCCATCCTGTAGGTGACTCAGAGCGAGTGCAGTGGGTCATGGTGGCCAGGGGCCAGAAGCAGGCAGAAAGCCATCAGGGCTGGGGAAAAGGCTCTGCTCTGCTTACAGCGTGGGCTGAGGGCCGGGAGAGCTGCATTTCCCCCTTGAGATGTGGGAGACGGGGCCTTTCACCCTCCTTATAGGGCTGCCCCTCGCTGCAGGCAGCCCAAGGAGTACGACGACAAAAGGCCGAGAGCAGCAAAGCAAAGAGCCAGCCCTGCACACAGGGAGGTGGCCCAGGTGGCCCTGAAGGTGCCCGCTGCACTCTCATGTGGCCCTGCCCTGGGAATGACAGGAATGCCCTTTGTCCAAGAGGGCCTTTCTGTGGCTCCTCTGGGCTCCAAGCTGCTGCTCTTCTGGCTCAACGGGGCCTAAAGGCACAGAACTGGGCATCCCTCGGAGCAACAGGAGCAAGACTCGGCAAGCAGGCAGGGGAGCTCAATGCCTGAGGCTGAGGGGCGGGGGGCTCCAGTCTGGAGCACAGGCCGGGCACACGCCCAGCCCCGCAACTCCTGGCCTCAGAGGCCTGAAAGGCCAGGACCAGGGTTCCACGCCTGATTCCAGGGGGTCCCTCCACCGGCCACCGAGGAAGCGCCAGAGCAGCCAGCTTTCAGGATCAAGGCGGCTGCCAGGGGGCTGCTTATGGCCTCTGCCAGCCCATTGCTCAGGGCTTACCAGTGACTCAGGGTGTCCCCCAGCCCGGCCAAACTTCCCGGCAGCAGCGCCACAGCCCCACAGCAGCTCCAGAGAAGTCCCATCCAGAGGCACCTGGGAGCCCTCAGCAAAGCAGCCAGTAGCACACGGGCAGGAGGACGTGGATGGCCCTTCCTGCGTGGCACGGGGCTTGTGGCAATATCCAGGCACCAGTCGGGCAGGGATCCCCGCAGCTCCTGCCCCTGCCCAGCCGCTCTTGTCGGCAGCACAAAGGCTGCAGCAGAACCACCAGAGGCCAAGGGGCTTCTGGCCATTTTCCCTGCAACACTGCACGCCTGGGCAGCTGGATGAGCACAAGCACCCTTTTGCCCCTCTTCCCCTATGCCCTACAGACACTGTGCAGGAAAAGAAAGATCCTGGGACTCCATGTATTGTAAGATACCCTATATTTACATTGTCAACTGAAAGGAAAATACAAAGGCAAAAATCTAATAGAAGAAGAAGACAACCCCTGCTGGCTCAAGTGGCCCAGCAGACAGAGTCTTGCGCAGATCATCTCTCTGGGGAGCTGCAGCAGAACAGCAAGGCAGTGCCCCACAGACGAGGCCGTTTCTTCCATGCACTGCGGAATTGATCTCGCAGCTTATGCCATGTGGAGTACGGAGCTCTCTGTACAGCCCGGAGAACTAAACAAGATTCAATTGCAGCATTTCTGATTGCGGGACTGCTGTCATAGGCCATTTCTTCAAGGGCTGCAAGAGAGAGGAACAGAGCCAAGGTCAGATGCCGGATGTGCAGGGAGCCGAGGTGAACCCCCTGGCAGGGTCATCCCGGCCGGCTCTTGCCATGGCCCGGAGGGAGCAGGGACCAAGGGGATCAGCCTGAAGCTGCTGGCCACGAATGCCACACGTGGCCCTGAAATGTCTGTGTGCTCTGGCCACGGGAGCAGAGCCCTCCGCAGCCGGGGCAGGGCTTGCAGCTTCCCGTGCCAGCCCCCACGGTCAGCCCGCTGCCCTCACTCACCACTGCAGATCAGCTGAAGCTCTTGCTGCTGCCCCCTCAGGTGCCGGCCGGCCATCCCTGTGAACACAGAGCCTGTCACGGGCCCAGCAGCACAGCTCCCTGCCAGCGGCGTTGTCGGTGCTGTGGCCACACGGGCTGCTGGCCCGTCAGGTCTCAGCCCGGGCCTTTGCCGCATGCTGCCGCCCAAGGGCACGGTTGCCAGAGGGCGGCGGCAGCAGCAATGCCCGGGCCAGGCGGGGCTCCACGGCGCCGGGCCCGGGTGGCGCTGCCGGGGCAGCAGGCGGGGCCGGGGCCGAGCTGCGGTGGGCAGGGGAGGGAGCGCGGGCTCGTGGCTCACCCATGAAGCTGACGGCCGCCTCTCGCAGGGGCTCCTGTGGGCTTTGCAGGTAGCACAGGGCCCGGCGCAGGTGCTCGGCTGCTCGGCTCCTGTCCTCTGCCAGCTGGAGAGAGCAGCAGGAGGGAAGGGTTGGGGCGGGCTCAGGCCCCGGGCCGGGCGCTGCCTGCGCTGAGCCCCGGCCCTCTCCTACCCGGGGAGCCCTGAGGCGTGGCCAGCAGCAGCCGGCGCCGGGCTCCCGAGGGGAGAGGCCAGAGGGCCGCCTGCTGCCCGGGGAGCCGCGGTGCCGCGCCGCCGCCCTGCCGGGCCGGGACTGCGTGGGCACCCGGCTCGGGCCCACGGGAGCCTGGAGAAGAGCCTGCGCGGCCTCTGGGAGCAGCAGCCGGCAGGGGCACAGCTGCCAGCCCCGCAGACTGAGCACCGCCCTCAGGGGCCTTCTCCAGGCTGAGGCTGGGGTTTCTCGGCTGCTCTTACCAGGCACTCGCCAAAGCTCTGATCCACCTGTAGCATTTGTTGGAGATCCCTCCTCTTCAGGAATCTGGCTGAAGAATGCAGCGTTTCCCGGGAGGCCTGGAGAGCAGCAGAGACGCACCGATGGCCCCACAGTGCAGGCCACAGGAGCCAGCCTATGCCACAGGCTGGAGGAGGCTGCAGCCCGCAAGGTGCCAGGGCAGGAGGCAGTGCGTTCCCCTGCCAGGGGGACAGCAGCTGGCCACAAGTGCTCACCTCAGCAACAATCTGATTCTCGTCACGGCAGTGGAAGTAGAGTGGGAGCAGGCTCTGGCGCACGTGGGACTTCAGGGCCTTTCTTCCCTCTTCTGTTAATAAGTCGAGCATCTCTTGAAAGAAAGACATGGAGCTCAGCTGCACCTGGATATCATCCTGTATGAAAGGGAAGGGCAAAAGAGCTGAGCATCAGCTGCTTCAGGCCCCCCAGGGCACAGGCCTGCATCTGCACAGGGCACCAAGTGTGCGGGCAGCAGCCAGTGGCCGTGGCTGTGGGCACAGAGCCTTACGCGGTCAAAGAGTGGCAGGAGCGCCTCAGCCAGCTGCAGGGCGATGGGGGTGGGTATTGGGGCACCATTATCCAGGAGCAAATATCGGAGTAGAAGAATGGTCATCCTGATGATGTCGCTATCATTTTCCTCCAGGAGCTCCACAAGACTTTCAGTCAGGCTCCGCATTTTTTCGGCCTGCGTGGAAGCCAACTTTGTGAAAGGCCGCCCTGCTGCCGCAGGGCCCAGAGGCCAAAGGCCTGTCCCGAAGCACTCGGGCAGCTGATGCGGGAGGCAGGAGAGCTGGGAGCAGCTGCCCCAGCGCCCGAAGGCCAGGCAAGGCCAAGCGACTGCGTTGCCCAGCCCCACGCTGCCTTCAGGGCTTCAGCCACGGGCCCATTCTCACCATCAAGGGATTCTTGCCCAGCACTACGAGGCCTCTGAGTGCCAAGTAACGCCTGGCCATGTGCTCGCTCTGCAGGTTCTGTGCCATGATCTCCAGAAGACTGTCACTGCATTCCCTCAAGTCCAGGCAGTCGAGCACCTGAAAGGCACAGGGCAGTGACAGGGGAGCCGGCCGGCAGGAGCCCAGAAGCGCACAGGGCCGGGCCCAGGCAGCAGCACATGGCCCAGGCAGCAGCACAGGGCACGGGCACGGGTGTCTTTGTCCTGGCAGCTGTGGCTACGAGAGGGCAGAGAGCTGGGAGGCAGCTCAGCCAGGCAGCGCTGGCCTTGAGGCTCACCTCCACAAGGAATGCCAAGGCAGGGAAATCCCAGTATGGCATCTCTTGGCCGAGCAGGGCGAGCAGGTAGAATGCAACCGCGGAACAGAAGGGTATGGCTAGACGGCGAATTTCTCTGAAGAGGGGAGAAAGGAAAGAAGACCCCTGAGCCAGTGGGGCAAACCTCTCCCAGGAGTGGCTCACCTAGTTCTCATCTTCCCCCAGCACCCTTCCAGCCAGGGGACCTGGGCCATTTGGGAGTTGGTTGCTCATGGGCAGCCTCCTCTCCCAGCCTTTTCCAGTCTGCTTGGCCGTGCGTCTCTCAGGGACAAGGCCCTCCTGCCCATTACCACGGGCACTTAGTGGGGCACCTGGGCACAGAGCAGAAATATCAGAGGCATTTGGGGGGGTCTCACCTGGCAAGCAGAGCCACGGCAAAGTGGTGAGTGTCAACAGAGAGCAGCGTGTCCCAGGCACACCTGCGTTCCATTGCCACCACCACATCCTCGCAGCGGAGCAGGCAGAGCAGGGACTTCAGGGTCCGCACTGCAAACCTGTGTGCAGAGCAAAGCCCAGGTCACACTGGCAGCACTGGCTCCTTGGCAGGCCACGTGGCAGGGACAGGAGGACTGTCACGGAGCACCTGTTGGGGCTAGTGGCAAGGCCATGCTCTTCCTGGCATGCCTTCCAGAAGGTAAGGACCTCCTCTGGCGTATCCAGAGTGCTGAAGAAGACTTGGAAGAGCAGATGCACAAATAGCTGGGGGAAATACAGCCTCAATATCCGTGGGAGACAGGGCACCTGGAGGATCTTCCACATCACCACAGTTGCCTGCAAAGGACAAAGCCGCCCAAGACAGCGCTCAGTGCCCAGGTGTCCGTGTGGCAGGGCCCGAGCGTGGCAGGGAGAGGCCAGGAGAGGCGCAGGGGGAGCACGGGGCCTGGTGGCCCTGAAGCTGCCCCTGGGCCAGGTTTCAGGCCAGCGCCTGAGGCAGGGAGATGCAGTGGGGGAAGGAGGATGGAGAGCTGCTAGGGAGGCAGCCTTGGGGCCAGCAAAGGCCACTTGCAGAAACTCACAGCCAGGGCAAAGACAGCCGTTTCGCCCCCATCGGAGGTGCAGGTGCTGTGCTCTGGCCAGCTCCCCAGCACATCCAGGAGTATCAGCTGTGCCAGCTCCGCAGTCCTGGCTGAGGCCAGGATGGTCTTCCACATGGCCATGGCAGCTCTGCGGGGTTCGAGCTGTGTCTCAGCGGGGTCTCAGACACAGCACCGGGGCCAGCTGAGCTGGCTGGCTGTGTCTGCCACTGCCCACTGCCCCCCTGCCGGCAGCACCCAGACAGCCCAGCCCCGTGGGGACAGAGCCCTGAGAGGCAGCAAGGGAGCGTGGCAGCAGGCTGAGGGGCTGCCATGCCAGGGCTGGGAAAGGGAGCAGCCAGAGGGCCCTGGAACTCTCTGTTGCTCAGACACCTGAGGCAGGCTGGACAGGGTGATGGGCTGGGGAGCCCCCATCAGGGGCAGGTGGGCCCCATACCTGTCACAGGACGGGGCCACACGCAGGAGCGTCAAGACGGCATCCTGTGGCTGTGCTTCGGCGAGATGCAGCAGGGTCTTGTCCAGCCTATGCTCAGCAGAATCATTGGCCGTGAGCCACTGGTGGATGTAGCTCACCATGGCAGGCACCTGGAGAAGGCACGGGGAGACTTGGAAAGCTGCCAGAGAGAGCAATGTTCCCAGCTTCTCCAGAGGGGTGCTTCCCTTGCCACCACGCTGCCATGTGGCCTGAAAGGCTCCCAGCAACCAGCATGCGTGGCTTTGGAGGCCAAGCAATTCCTGGGGGGATCAAAGCCTGGCCACAGGCTGCTTACTTGCTTGGGATGGTACAAATCTTGCTCTACAAGCATAGCCAGCAGGGCAGCACCGCTCTTGCTTTGGAAGATGGGCGAGTATGGTCTGAGGCCTGCGCCCATGGTCTCTTCCTCCTCAATTCTCTTGATGAAGTTGTAAACAAACTGTAGGAGAAGGGCAAGAAGCCAGGGATGTTGCATGGAGTGCTGCACACACGGTGCTGGGCTGAGCAGGGAGAGCAGGCCCAGCCCAGGTGGGGATGGCTGCAGGTACCTGCGCTGTTCTGCGGAAGCGGCCACGGCGGGACTGCTGGTCTTGTGTGCGCTCCGGGGCTGCATCTGGCAAAGAGCGAGCGCAGCCAGAGATGAGGGGCTGCGGGAGGGGCCGGACTACAGGGCCCAGCCCTGCGCTCCCCAGGCAGGGAGAGGCCCGGGATGTGCCAGGGGATGGAGCACGGCCACTGCGGGCTGTCTGCCCGGCCCCTCTTCCGTCCTGTGCGTGGGCAGGTCCCCAGGGGATAGCATGGCATGGCCCGGCCCGCCCGGCCCAGCCCGGCCCGGCAGGAATGGCGTGGAGCCAAGCTGGCCGCAGGCACCAGTCCTGTGGCCCAGCTCTGCCACTCACCCTCGTGTGGTGGCTGGAATGGCACCACCTCTTCAGTGTCCTGTGCCAGGGCAGCTCCAGGGCCTTCTTCCTCCTCCTCCACCCAGGCCAGCTTGGGCACATTTGGGGGTGGCTGCTCCATGTCTCAGACTGGATTTGTGGCTATTTGCAGGAGAGGGGCCTTGGACAATCTCCAAGTCACCAAGTCCTGCAGTCCTGCCTGGAAGGCACCGTCAAGAAAGAAGCCTCAGGAAGGCTACAGGACAGCAAGTCCTGCACTCGGTCTCAAGGGCCCCTGCCACAAGGACAGGAGACTCCTGTGAAGGATTGTACTCTGGCCTCGAGGGCACCTGCAGAAGCGAAGCCTCAGGGAGACCACAGGTAAGAAGGTCCTGTGGTCTGGCCTGGAGCTCAGCTGCAGGAACAACGCCTCAGTAAAGCTCCGGGTGGGACACGAACGAGCGCGCTGTGCGGGGGCTCCTCACGGCACCGCTCTGTCCTGTCCTGTCCCGTGTTGTGCTCCGAGCACTGTGGCGTGCTCTTGTCATTGCCAGCTCCTATGCCACGGGGTGTCACAAAGGGCCCTTGGACACCCGGTTCCATTCGATGCCACGGTGACCGTGCTGCAGCGTGTCACCAAGGGCCCTTGCACACACTGCCGCCTGCCGCGGGGCTGCCCCCAGCCCAGCCAAACTGGCCCAGGTTGGAAGGAATGCCTGGCCCCAGGTGTCTAAGGCAGGCCGACAAGATCTTCAGCGAGGGCTCAGAGCGTCAGCAAAGGCTGCCCTGCTCTGCGGGCTCAGGGGCAGCAGAAGGAGCCCCCAGGGCTGCCGATGCAGCCGCGCTGGGAAGGGCACGGGGCCTTCCAGGGAAACTGGCACGGCCTCCTTGGGACACGTCCCGGCTGGTGGCCGTCCTAAACCTGCGGGTGTGACACGCACAAGGAACGTGTGGGCCCGGGCACGAATGCTGCTCTGAGCCCTGGGGCCCGGGGAGCGCTGACATCAGCAGGTGTGGCAGAGTCGCCGGCCAAGCAGACCCGCCACCCCTCGAGCCCCTGGCAGCGCTGGTGCCCGTCTCCTGCCCCAGAGACCTGTGCCCCCGGGGGGCTTCTGTGCCAGAGGGAGCCAAAGCCCACGTGCATTGGGGGCTGTGCTCCTTCCTGCAGGGGCTGATTGCAGGAGCACCTGGAGCAACTGCTGGCACACTTGGTCTCTGTCAGATGATGTTGCTCCTTCCTGCAATGAATTTTTCTCCAGGAAGGCATTGGCAGTAGCAGCAGAGCACCATCCATTGCTGAGTGTCCCGGGGCAATTAGATTACAAAGTAACAGTCTGAAATTTCCTTGTGCTTTTCTCACTCTCTTTCCTGCATTCTGGGACAAATAGAATCTGCCCAGCCTCTGCTATTCTGGGCTTCAGTTGCTGCATATCTCGCTCCGGCATCTCGCGTCCAAACAAAACCGTGTCCCTGCTGAGGACAGCAATGAGTGGCGACAAAGTGGGAAGTTCCCCAGTGAACATCAAGGCAGACACGTGGAAGTGCAGAGGATAAGCATAACTGCGGGAGGACAAGCTGTTCTGTGTCTCTGGTGATGGTGCCCACACCCTAAAGCAGCAGCCAAGAGAAGTGCGGGAAGCAGACGGGCGCGGTTTTGGGCAGGACAATAGAAAAAGATATGAAGCCTTTAGCCAGAATGCAAAGGAGGACTGCAAGGATGGAGTGTGGTCTGGAGGGGAAGCCCCAGATGCAGCTGGGGCCACTTTCTTCTGCCTGGAGGAGATTAAAGGGTGCCATTGTGGTCTTCACCATCCTCCTGAGGGGAATCGCAGGGGCTGCTGCAGCTCTCGTCTCTGTTGGCAGCAGTGACAGCACTGGAGAAAAGGGCAGGGAGCTGGGACAGGGCAAGTTTCATTTCCATATCAGGAAAAGGTTTTTCACCCAGAGCACGGTCAGGCACTGGGACAGTGCCAGTTCCCCATTGCCGCAGCCCGGCGGAGCCCGGGCTGGCTCTTGGGAAAACTGCAGCGCTGCGCCAGGAGTGGGGAAGGGCCAAGGCGTGGGTTCTGCCTGCGGCTGAACCTGATGTGTCGCTGCTCAGTGGTTCAGGATCTACTAACTGCAGCACGGAGCAGGCAAAAGAGAAGGAGGAGGCTCCTGGATAGGGAGGTTCCAGAGGCAAAGGTTTATTCCAAGGGAAGGATTCAGCAGCAAAGAGGCGCCAGCACTTCTGTGCGTGGGATTTTATAGGGGTACAACTCGGGCGGCGGATACAGAGGATTGATCAGTAAGGAATCTGCAGGGAAGGAGCCAGGGGATTCCATCAGTTGCTTGGGACTAATTAGGCCAGATGGGAGGAGAAGGTAGGTCACCTGGGCCAGTGGGGCTTGCAGCAACAGGGTGATTGCAAAGGGGTGGTGCAGTCAGGGATTGGTCCAAGGCAAAACTGAGAGGGAAGGTTCAGGAATAAAGAGCTGCATGATCTTGACAGGCAGGGAAGGAGCTGGAACAAAGAGTGGGCAATGGCATGAGGGACAGCTTTGACGGAGGGCAAAACCTAGGGGTAAACCAACGTGGGGGAAGCACGGGCTACGTGAAAACAAACCATCCTACGCTAACTGACAAATAAACACGAACCGGAACACCCCAGGGAAAATGGGCACAGCACCGAGCTCGTCTGACTTTGAGAAGTGTTTGAACAACATTGAGCAGTCACTCAATCTTTTAGACACTACATCAAAAGTCAAGGGTTGTGAACTCCAGGTTGACACGAGTATATGCTGCCGGGTATGACTTTAGGCAGTTTTTGAAGAAATTCGTTTTATGTCTGATCAAACCCCAATTCCGTGTAGGTTGTGTGGAACGTGGAATCCTTTTATTTTCATTGCTTGTTAGGAGTGTACAAAAGACTATTGGTGCTGGGTGACTGAGAGACAGCCCGTGTGTGTGAAGTGGAGTATACAGGGGATGAAGAGAAGGAAAAGAGAAGTACTAGTAGATCCTGCAAAGTTTGGAAATGTTGATAGCATGAAGAATGAACAAGACGAGAAGTAAAGATGGTATTAAAAAGAGTCCACTAGAAGGTAATTTAGCAGTGGAGAAAGATTTGGGAGGAATCCCAGAGGGCAGTTTTTCCAAGAAAGGTAATCGGATGAAATAGCCTACCCAATGGTAGCCTTGGTGTCAATTAGGAAGTGGTGAAAAGTGTCCCCCGCTGAAACTTTATGATACGTTGTTACAGTTGATGTTATTTTGAAGAAAAGAAGAAAAATGAGATCCAGCCATATATGCAGACATGTTTTTTACCCTGAAGAATAAACCTGAGGGGAAGAAAGAATTGTGGCTTTTTTATTTGGCCTCATAGGACCTTTAGTCCTAACTTTGGAAAGAGAAAACAGGCAGAAAATAAAGAGCTGTCGTTCCGTATCCAGCATAGGGCAGAGATGCTTGAAATTGGCTCCAATGCACCAGGAAGATTGTGTCCTAGGTGTCCAAGACTTACAGGCGAGTTACCCCAGGCCAGCTCGGGTACACTCCCCCTCAGCCAAGCACGCCGCGCCCTGAATGAAACCCAGATGGCAGTGAGGATGAGGTGAGGGGACACTTTCAGAGACCCCCAGTGACAACCAACAGAAGGAATAAAAGCAAGAAAGCTTTGCCTTTAGTCCCCCGCTTAAGGCAAGTCTTGAGTCCCCCAGGAGAAGCCATGTGGGTGAACATCTGCTTTTCTCCTAGTGAGCTGAACCGTTGGTGGGAAAAAGTTAAAATGTAGAGAGAAAACCCAGGCAAAGTGGCAAAAAGATTGGAGTGCATAGTCAAGAATCAAGTCCCAGAGGGAGGTGCTACTGATTTCATGTTGACAGAGCTAACAAAACCAGCAAAGAGTTGGTGATCAAGGTAGCCAGAGCACGTGCGCAGGGACAAATTGCTAGTGGAGCCTTACAAGGTACAGTGGACCAGCTGTTTCCTATTGTAAGCCCTTTGTGGGACCCGAACGATGCAGGCAGCTGTGCAATGTTAACCAGATGCCAGGAACTAGTCAAATTTGAATTACAAAATGCTAGTCCAAAAGCAATCAATTGGTCAACAATAGATAATGTTCCACAGGGCCAGCACGAGTCACCCACTGACTTTGTGGACAGGTTGTGAGCAGCTGCACATAAAGCGCAGCTCTGCATCCCTGGTCGGATATGGGAAAGCAGCAGTCCGTATCCCTGATGTTAGGGCAATCTAGCCCAGGTGTCGGGCAGAAACTTCAGAGGCTGAAAGAGCCTGTAAAGAGAGACTTAAAAGAAATTAATGAGAAAAGCATTGAAAGCGTATGATGATAAAGACAGAGAAAAAGAAAATGAACTCCCTGCAGCCATGGTGGCAGCTCTGGATCAGCACCGGGGAGAGGACGCGCATGAAGCAGAGGCAGGGGCAAAAGCAGCAGAGGCAGAGGAGTTTCAAACCAGGCACAGACCACGCTGGGGCCAAAGCAATGTGCGTGTTGTAAGAAATAAGGACACTGGAAAATAGGGCCAGTGCCCAGAGTTAGCAGACAAAGTACACAAAACTCTTGTAGCCGCTCTAGATGATAAGAAATGACCGAGACTGGCAACTCTTACCCCAGCAGGCCACTGGTTAAAATAAAGCTAAAGGGTGATAAAGAGGTTGAATTTTTAATAAATAGTGGAAACCCATCTTTCACTCTTGAATCGAGCACTGATACCCAAAAGTGAGAACTATCTTCAAGCAATAGGAGCCACTGGCCAGCCAGAAAATGCATTCCTCCTGCAAGCACTTCAATGGAAAATCAAGAAGAAACTGGCAATCCATCAGTTTCTTTATTTAGCAAACTGCCCCAAATCTGTCCTCGGCAGGGATTTGCTTGAAAATTTGGACACAACAGTTCCGTTTAGGGAAAGAAAAATTAAGTTGAAGGTACCTGAAGACAAATTGGTTTTAGCAGTAGGACTGACAATTGACACAAGACCAAGAAACAAGAATAACTATTTAGAGCAAGTATTGAATCAGGTGTAGCCAAGAGTATGGGATACTGATAGCCCAGGAAAATCCAAACGAGCAGACCCTATTAAAATTGAGCTGCAGACAAGAGTTAGGCCATAGTCAGAAAGCAATACCCTGGAAGACGATAGGCTGGGAAAAGAACGGAGGCAACAAGGAATAAATTCCTGACATCAGGATTATTGGAAGAATGGGAGTCAAAATGTATTACTCCTAGATTAGCAATAAAGAGAGCTAACGGAACTTAGAGACTAGTGCCAGATTTCCAGGCAATTAATGGTTTCTACCTTACTGCCTTACTAGCTAAACTTGGAGATGATTTTATCTGGTGCGGGGAACGTCCATGGCCCGGTGGTGTCGAGAGCGGTTCCCTCTTGGTGTGAGAGACCAGCTCCCCCAGCCCACCTTGCTGTCAGGCCCGGAGGTTGTAATGTGCGCTGGAGCGGCAGGCGAAGGAGGGCTCTTGACAGCATGTCTGATCCAACAGGGTTTCTTGAAGGCAGGTCAGAGGGTCCAGGTTGGGTGAGAGTGAGAAGAGGGACAGGACCAGGCAGCAGCACAACCACTGTAACACGAGACATAAGGCAAGACACCTGCAACCTGCTGGGGAAGCCCCAAGTCTGCTCAGTGAGCCACGTGTGCCCTCAGCATTGGGACACGCACCTTTCCCTCAGTGACCCTCACGTCCCAGGGTCAGCAAATCAAGAGGCACCAGCCATCCTGTAGGTGACTCAGAGCGAGTGCAGTGGGTCATGGTGGCCAGGGGCCAGAAGCAGGCAGAAAGCCATCAGGGCTGGGGAAAAGGCTCTGCTCTGCTTACAGCGTGGGCTGAGGGCCGGGAGAGCTGCATTTCCCCCTTGAGATGTGGGAGACGGGGCCTTTCACCCTCCTTATAGGGCTGCCCCTCGCTGCAGGCAGCCCAAGGAGTACGACGACAAAAGGCCGAGAGCAGCAAAGCAAAGAGCCAGCCCTGCACACAGGGAGGTGGCCCAGGTGGCCCTGAAGGTGCCCGCTGCACTCTCATGTGGCCCTGCCCTGGGAATGACAGGAATGCCCTTTGTCCAAGAGGGCCTTTCTGTGGCTCCTCTGGGCTCCAAGCTGCTGCTCTTCTGGCTCAACGGGGCCTAAAGGCACAGAACTGGGCATCCCTCGGAGCAACAGGAGCAAGACTCGGCAAGCAGGCAGGGGAGCTCAATGCCTGAGGCTGACGGGCGGGGGGCTCCAGTCTGGAGCACAGGCCGGGCACACGCCCAGCCCCGCAACTCCTGGCCTCAGAGGCCTGAAAGGCCAGGACCAGGGTTCCACGCCTGATTCCAGGGGGTCCCTCCACGGGCCACCGAGGAAGCGCCAGAGCAGCCAGCTTTCAGGATCAAGGCGGCTGCCAGGGGGCTGCTTATGGCCTCTGCCAGCCCATTGCTCAGGGCTTACCAGTGACTCAGGGTGTCCCCCAGCCCGGCCAAACTTCCCGGCAGCAGCGCCACAGCCCCACAGCAGCTCCAGAGAAGTCCCATCCAGAGGCACCTGGGAGCCCTCAGCAAAGCAGCCAGTAGCACACGGGCAGGAGGACGTGGATGGCCCTTCCTGCGTGGCACGGGGCTTGTGGCAATATCCAGGCACCAGTCGGGCAGGGATCCCCGCAGCTCCTGCCCCTGCCCAGCCGCTCTTGTCGGCAGCACAAAGGCTGCAGCAGAACCACCAGAGGCCAAGGGGCTTCTGGCCATTTTCCCTGCAACACTGCACGCCTGGGCAGCTGGATGAGCACAAGCACCCTTTTGCCCCTCTTCCCCTATGCCCTACAGACACTGTGCAGGAAAAGAAAGATCCTGGGACTCCATGTATTGTAAGATACCCTATATTTACATTGTCAACTAAAAGGAAAATACAAAGGCAAAAATCTAATAGAAGAAGAAGACAACCCCTGCTGGCTCAAGTGGCCCAGCAGACAGAGTCTTGCGCAGATCATCTCTCTGGGGAGCTGCAGCAGAACAGCAAGGCAGTGCCCCACAGACGAGGTCGTTTCTTCCATGCACTGCGGAATTGATCTCGCAGCTTATGCCATGTGGAGTACGGAGCTCTCTGTACAGCCCGGAGAACTAAACAAGATTCAATTGCAGCATTTCTGATTGCGGGACTGCTGTCATAGGCCATTTCTTCAAGGGCTGCAAGAGAGAGGAACAGAGCCAAGGTCAGATGCCGGATGTGCAGGGAGCCGAGGTGAACCCCCTGGCAGGGTCATTCCGGCCGGCTCTTGCCATGGCCCGGAGGGAGCAGGGACCAAGGGGATCAGCCTGAAGCTGCTGGCCACGAATGCCACACGTGGCCCTGAAATGTCTGTGTGCTCTGGCCACGGGAGCAGAGCCCTCCGCAGCCGGGGCAGGGCTTGCAGCTTCCCGTGCCAGCCCCCACGGTCAGCCCGCTGCCCTCACTCACCACTGCAGATCAGCTGAAGCTCTTGCTGCTGCCCCCTCAGGTGCCGGCCGGCCATCCCTGTGAACACAGAGCCTGTCACGGGCCCAGCAGCACAGCTCCCTGCCAGCGGCGTTGTCGGTGCTGTGGCCACACGGGCTGCTGGCCCGTCAGGTCTCAGCCCGGGCCTTTGCCGCATGCTGCTGCCCAAGGGCACGGTTGCCAGAGGGCGGCGGCAGCAGCAATGCCCGGGCCAGGCGGGGCTCCACGGCGCCGGGCCCGGGTGGCGCTGCCGGGGCAGCAGGCGGGGCCGGGGCCGAGCTGCGGTGGGCAGGGGAGGGAGCGCGGGCTCGTGGCTCACCCATGAAGCTGACGGCCGCCTCTCGCAGGGGCTCCTGTGGGCTTTGCAGGTAGCACAGGGCCCGGCGCAGGTGCTCGGCTGCTCGGCTCCTGTCCTCTGCCAGCTGGAGAGAGCAGCAGGAGGGAAGGGTTGGGGCGGGCTCAGGCCCCGGGCCGGGCGCTGCCTGCGCTGAGCCCCGGCCCTCTCCTACCCGGGGAGCCCTGAGGCGTGGCCAGCAGCAGCCGGCGCCGGGCTCCCGAGGGGAGAGGCCAGAGGGCCGCCTGCTGCCCGGGGAGCCGCGGTGCCGCGCCGCCGCCCTGCCGGGCCGGGACTGCGTGGGCACCCGGCTCGGGCCCACGGGAGCCTGGAGAAGAGCCTGCGCGGCCTCTGGGAGCAGCAGCCGGCAGGGGCACAGCTGCCAGCCCCGCAGACTGAGCACCGCCCTCAGGGGCCTTCTCCAGGCTGAGGCTGGGGTTTCTCGGCTGCTCTTACCAGGCACTCGCCAAAGCTCTGATCCACCTGTAGCATTTGTTGGAGATCCCTCCTCTTCAGGAATCTGGCTGAAGAATGCAGCGTTTCCCGGGAGGCCTGGAGAGCAGCAGAGACGCACCGATGGCCCCACAGTGCAGGCCACAGGAGCCAGCCTATGCCACAGGCTGGAGGAGGCTGCAGCCCGCAAGGTGCCAGGGCAGGAGGCAGTGCGTTCCCCTGCCAGGGGGACAGCAGCTGGCCACAAGTGCTCACCTCAGCAACAATCTGATTCTCGTCACGGCAGTGGAAGTAGAGTGGGAGCAGGCTCTGGCGCACGTGGGACTTCAGGGCCTTTCTTCCCTCTTCTGTTAATAAGTCGAGCATCTCTTGAAAGAAAGACATGGAGCTCAGCTGCACCTGGATATCATCCTGTATGAAAGGGAAGGGCAAAAGAGCTGAGCATCAGCTGCTTCAGGCCCCCCAGGGCACAGGCCTGCATCTGCACAGGGCACCAAGTGTGCGGGCAGCAGCCAGTGGCCGTGGCTGTGGGCACAGAGCCTTACGCGGTCAAAGAGTGGCAGGAGCGCCTCAGCCAGCTGCAGGGCGATGGGGGTGGGTATTGGGGCACCATTATCCAGGAGCAAATATCGGAGTAGAAGAATGGTCATCCTGATGATGTCGCTATCATTTTCCTCCAGGAGCTCCACAAGACTTTCAGTCAGGCTCCGCATTTTTTCGGCCTGCGTGGAAGCCAACTTTGTGAAAGGCCGCCCTGCTGCCGCAGGGCCCAGAGGCCAAAGGCCTGTCCCGAAGCACTCGGGCAGCTGATGCGGGAGGCAGGAGAGCTGGGAGCAGCTGCCCCAGCGCCCGAAGGCCAGGCAAGGCCAAGCGACTGCGTTGCCCAGCCCCACGCTGCCTTCAGGGCTTCAGCCACGGGCCCATTCTCACCATCAAGGGATTCTTGCCCAGCACTACGAGGCCTCTGAGTGCCAAGTAACGCCTGGCCATGTGCTCGCTCTGCAGGTTCTGTGCCATGATCTCCAGAAGACTGTCACTGCATTCCCTCAAGTCCAGGCAGTCGAGCACCTGAAAGGCACAGGGCAGTGACAGGGGAGCCGGCCGGCAGGAGGCCAGAAGCGCACAGGGCCGGGCCCAGGCAGCAGCACATGGCCCAGGCAGCAGCACAGGGCACGGGCACGGGTGTCTTTGTCCTGGCAGCTGTGGCTACGAGAGGGCAGAGAGCTGGGAGGCAGCTCAGCCAGGCAGCGCTGGCCTTGAGGCTCACCTCCACAAGGAATGCCAAGGCAGGGAAATCCCAGTATGGCATCTCTTGGCCGAGCAGGGCGAGCAGGTAGAATGCAACCGCGGAACAGAAGGGTATGGCTAGACGGCGAATTTCTCTGAAGAGGGGAGAAAGGAAAGAAGACCCCTGAGCCAGTGGGGCAAACCTCTCCCAGGAGTGGCTCACCTAGTTCTCATCTTCCCCCAGCACCCTTCCAGCCAGGGGACCTGGGCCATTTGGGAGTTGGTTGCTCATGGGCAGCCTCCTCTCCCAGCCTTTTCCAGTCTGCTTGGCCGTGCGTCTCTCAGGGACAAGGCCCTCCTGCCCATTACCACGGGCACTTAGTGGGGCACCTGGGCACAGAGCAGAAATATCAGAGGCATTTGGGGGGGTCTCACCTGGCAAGCAGAGCCACGGCAAAGTGGTGAGTGTCAACAGAGAGCAGCGTGTCCCAGGCACACCTGCGTTCCATTGCCACCACCACATCCTCGCAGCGGAGCAGGCAGAGCAGGGACTTCAGGGTCCGCACTGCAAACCTGTGTGCAGAGCAAAGCCCAGGTCACACTGGCAGCACTGGCTCCTTGGCAGGCCACGTGGCAGGGACAGGAGGACTGTCACGGAGCACCTGTTGGGGCTAGTGGCAAGGCCATGCTCTTCCTGGCATGCCTTCCAGAAGGTAAGGACCTCCTCTGGCGTATCCAGAGTGCTGAAGAAGACTTGGAAGAGCAGATGCACAAATAGCTGGGGGAAATACAGCCTCAATATCCGTGGGAGACAGGGCACCTGGAGGATCTTCCACATCACCACAGTTGCCTGCAAAGGACAAAGCCGCCCAAGACAGCGCTCAGTGCCCAGGTGTCCGTGTGGCAGGGCCCGAGCGTGGCAGGGAGAGGCCAGGAGAGGCGCAGGGGGAGCACGGGGCCTGGTGGCCCTGAAGCTGCCCCTGGGCCAGGTTTCAGGCCAGCGCCTGAGGCAGGGAGATGCAGTGGGGGAAGGAGGATGGAGAGCTGCTAGGGAGGCAGCCTTGGGGCCAGCAAAGGCCACTTGCAGAAACTCACAGCCAGGGCAAAGACAGCCGTTTCGCCCCCATCGGAGGTGCAGGTGCTGTGCTCTGGCCAGCTCCCCAGCACATCCAGGAGTATCAGCTGTGCCAGCTCCGCAGTCCTGGCTGAGGCCAGGATGGTCTTCCACATGGCCATGGCAGCTCTGCGGGGTTCGAGCTGTGTCTCAGCGGGGTCTCAGACACAGCACCGGGGCCAGCTGAGCTGGCTGGCTGTGTCTGCCACTGCCCACTGCCCCCCTGCCGGCAGCACCCAGACAGCCCAGCCCCGTGGGGACAGAGCCCTGAGAGGCAGCAAGGGAGCGTGGCAGCAGGCTGAGGGGCTGCCATGCCAGGGCTGGGAAAGGGAGCAGCCAGAGGGCCCTGGAACTCTCTGTTGCTCAGACACCTGGGGCAGGCTGGACAGGGTGATGGGCTGGGGAGCCCCCATCAGGGGCAGGTGGGCCCCATACCTGTCACAGGACGGGGCCACACGCAGGAGCGTCAAGACGGCATCCTGTGGCTGTGCTTCGGCGAGATGCAGCAGGGTCTTGTCCAGCCTATGCTCAGCAGAATCATTGGCCGTGAGCCACTGGTGGATGTAGCTCACCATGGCAGGCACCTGGAGAAGGCACGGGGAGACTTGGAAAGCTGCCAGAGAGAGCAATGTTCCCAGCTTCTCCAGAGGGGTGCTTCCCTTGCCACCACGCTGCCATGTGGCCTGAAAGGCTCCCAGCAACCAGCATGCGTGGCTTTGGAGGCCAAGCAATTCCTGGGGGGATCAAAGCCTGGCCACAGGCTGCTTACTTGCTTGGGATGGTACAAATCTTGCTCTACAAGCATAGCCAGCAGGGCAGCACCGCTCTTGCTTTGGAAGATGGGCGAGTATGGTCTGAGGCCTGCGCCCATGGTCTCTTCCTCCTCAATTCTCTTGATGAAGTTGTAAACAAACTGTAGGAGAAGGGCAAGAAGCCAGGGATGTTGCATGGAGTGCTGCACACACGGTGCTGGGCTGAGCAGGGAGAGCAGGCCCAGCCCAGGTGGGGATGGCTGCAGGTACCTGCGCTGTTCTGCGGAAGCGGCCACGGCGGGACTGCTGGTCTTGTGTGCGCTCCGGGGCTGCATCTGGCAAAGAGCGAGCGCAGCCAGAGATGAGGGGCTGCGGGAGGGGCCGGACTACAGGGCCCAGCCCTGCGCTCCCCAGGCAGGGAGAGGCCCGGGATGTGCCAGGGGATGGAGCACGGCCACTGCGGGCTGTCTGCCCGGCCCCTCTTCCGTCCTGTGCGTGGGCAGGTCCCCAGGGGATAGCATGGCATGGCCCGGCCCGCCCGGCCCAGCCCGGCCCGGCAGGAATGGCGTGGAGCCAAGCTGGCCGCAGGCACCAGTCCTGTGGCCCAGCTCTGCCACTCACCCTCGTGTGGTGGCTGGAATGGCACCACCTCTTCAGTGTCCTGTGCCAGGGCAGCTCCAGGGCCTTCTTCCTCCTCCTCCACCCAGGCCAGCTTGGGCACATTTGGGGGTGGCTGCTCCATGTCTCAGACTGGATTTGTGGCTATTTGCAGGAGAGGGGCCTTGGACAATCTCCAAGTCACCAAGTCCTGCAGTCCTGCCTGGAAGGCACCGTCAAGAAAGAAGCCTCAGGAAGGCTACAGGACAGCAAGTCCTGCACTCGGTCTCAAGGGCCCCTGCCACAAGGACAGGAGACTCCTGTGAAGGATTGTACTCTGGCCTCGAGGGCACCTGCAGAAGCGAAGCCTCAGGGAGACCACAGGTAAGAAGGTCCTGTGGTCTGGCCTGGAGCTCAGCTGCAGGAACAACGCCTCAGTAAAGCTCCGGGTGGGACACGAACGAGCGCGCTGTGCGGGGGCTCCTCACGGCACCGCTCTGTCCTGTCCCGTGTTGTGCTCCGAGCACTGTGGCGTGCTCTTGTCATTGCCAGCTCCTATGCCACGGGGTGTCACAAAGGGCCCTTGGACACCCGGTTCCATTCGATGCCACGGTGACCGTGCTGCAGCGTGTCACCAAGGGCCCTTGCACACACTGCCGCCTGCCGCGGGGCTGCCCCCAGCCCAGCCAAACTGGCCCAGGTTGGAAGGAATGCCTGGCCCCAGGTGTCTAAGGCAGGCCGACAAGATCTTCAGCGAGGGCTCAGAGCGTCAGCAAAGGCTGCCCTGCTCTGCGGGCTCAGGGGCAGCAGAAGGAGCCCCCAGGGCTGCCGACGCAGCCGCGCTGGGAAGGGCACGGGGCCTTCCAGGGAAACTGGCACGGCCTCCTTGGGACACGTCCCGGCTGGTGGCCGTCCTAAACCTGCGGGTGTGACACGCACAAGGAACGTGTGGGCCCGGGCACGAATGCTGCTCTGAGCCCTGGGGCCCGGGGAGCGCTGACATCAGCAGGTGTGGCAGAGTCGCCGGCCAAGCAGACCCGCCACCCCTCGAGCCCCTGGCAGCGCTGGTGCCCGTCTCCTGCCCCAGAGACCTGTGCCCCCGGGAGGCTTCTGTGCCAGAGGGAGCCAAAGCCCACGTGCATTGGGGGCTGTGCTCCTTCCTGCAGGGGCTGATGGCAGGAGCACCTGGAGCAACTGCTGGCACACTTGGTCTCTGTCAGATGATGTTGCTCCTTCCTGCAATGAATTTTTCTCCAGGAAGGCATTGGCAGTAGCAGCAGAGCACCATCCATTGCTGAGTGTCCCGGGGCAATTAGATTACAAAGTAACAGTCTGAAATTTCCTTGTGCTTTTCTCACTCTCTTTCCTGCATTCTGGGACAAATAGAATCTGCCCAGCCTCTGCTATTCTGGGCTTCAGTTGCTGCATATCTCGCTCCGGCAGCTCGCGTCCAAACAAAACCGTGTCCCTGCTGAGGACAGCAATGAGTGGCCACAAAGTGGGAAGTTCCCCAGTGAACATCAAGGCAGACACGTGGAAGTGCAGAGGATAAGCATAACTGCGGGAGGACAAGCTGTTCTGTGTCTCTGGTGATGGTGCCCACACCCTAAAGCAGCAGCCAAGAGAAGTGCGGGAAGCAGACGGGCGCGGTTTTGGGCAGGACAATAGAAAAAGATATGAAGCCTTTAGCCAGAATGCAAAGGAGGACTGCAAGGATGGAGTGTGGTCTGGAGGGGAAGCCCCAGATGCAGCTGGGGCCACTTTCTTCTGCCTGGAGGAGATTAAAGGGTGCCATTGTGGTCTTCACCATCCTCCTGAGGGGAATCGCAGGGGCTGCTGCAGCTCTTGTCACTGTTGGCAGCAGTGACAGCACTGGAGAAAAGGGCAGGGAGCTGGGACAGGGCAAGTTTCATTTCCATATCAGGAAAAGGTTTTTCACCCAGAGCACGGTCAGGCACTGGGACAGTGCCAGTTCCCCATTGCCGCAGCCCGGCGGAGCCCGGGCTGGCTCTTGGGAAAACTGCAGCGCTGCGCCAGGAGTGGGGAAGGGCCAAGGCGTGGGTTCTGCCTGTGGCTGAACCTGATGTGTCGCTGCTCAGTGGTTCCGGATCTACTAACTGCAGCACGGAGCAGGCAAAAGAGAAGGAGGAGGCTCCTGGATAGGGAGGTTCCAGAGGCAAAGGTTTATTCCAAGGGAAGGATTCAGCAGCAAAGAGGCGCCAGCACTTCTGTGCGTGGGATTTTATAGGGGTACAACTCGGGCGGCGGATACAGAGGATTGATCAGTAAGGAATCTGCAGGGAAGGAGCCAGGGGATTCCATCAGTTGCTTGGGACTAATTAGGCCAGATGGGAGGAGAAGGTAGGTCACCTGGGCCAGTGGGGCTTGCAGCAACAGGGTGATTGCAAAGGGGTGGTGCAGTCAGGGATTGGTCCAAGGCAAAACTGAGAGGGAAGGTTCAGGAATAAAGAGCTGCATGATCTTGACAGGCAGGGAAGGAGCTGGAACAAAGAGTGGGCAATGGCATGAGGGACAGCTTTGACGGAGGGCAAAACCTAGGGGTAAACCAACGTGGGGGAAGCACGGGCTACGTGAAAACAAACCATCCTACGCTAACTGACAAATAAACACGAACCGGAACACCCCAGGGAAAATGGGCACAGCACCGAGCTCGTCTGACTTTGAGAAGTGTTTGAACAACATTGAGCAGTCACTCAATCTTTTAGACACTACATCAAAAGTCAAGGGTTGTGAACTCCAGGTTGACACGAGTATATGCTGCCGGGTATGACTTTAGGCAGTTTTTGAAGAAATTCGTTTTATGTCTGATCAAACCCCAATTCCGTGTAGGTTGTGTGGAACGTGGAATCCTTTTATTTTCATTGCTTGTTAGGAGTGTAAAAAAGACTATTGGTGCTGGGTGACTGAGAGACAGCCCGTGTGTGTGAAGGGGAGTATACAGGGGATGAAGAGAAGGAAAAGAGAAGTACTAGTAGATCCTGCAAAGTTTGGAAATGTTGATAGCATGAAGAATGAACAAGACGAGAAGTAAAGATGGTATTAAAAAGAGTCCACTAGAAGGTAATTTAGCAGTGGAGAAAGATTTGGGAGGAATCCCAGAGGGCAGTTTTTCCAAGAAAGGTAATCGGATGAAATAGCCTACCCAATGGTAGCCTTGGTGTCAATTAGGAAGTGGTGAAAAGTGTCCCCCGCTGAAACTTTATGATACGTTGTTACAGTTGATGTTATTTTGAAGAAAAGAAGAAAAATGAGATCCAGCCATATATGCAGACATGTTTTTTACCCTGAAGAATAAACCTGAGGGGAAGAAAGAATTGTGGCTTTTTTATTTGGCCTCATAGGACCTTTAGTCCTAACTTTGGAAAGAGAAAACAGGCAGAAAATAAAGAGCTGTCGTTCCGTATCCAGCATAGGGCAGAGATGCTTGAAATTGGCTCCAATGCACCAGGAAGATTGTGTCCTAGGTGTCCAAGACTTACAGGCGAGTTACCCCAGGCCAGCTCGGGTACACTCCCCCTCAGCCAAGCACGCCGCGCCCTGAATGAAACCCAGATGGCAGTGAGGATGAGGTGAGGGGACACTTTCAGAGACCCCCAGTGACAACCAACAGAAGGAATAAAAGCAAGAAAGCTTTGCCTTTAGTCCCCCGCTTAAGGCAAGTCTTGAGTCCCCCAGGAGAAGCCATGTGGGTGAACATCTGCTTTTCTCCTAGTGAGCTGAACCGTTGGTGGGAAAAAGTTAAAATGTAGAGAGAAAACCCAGGCAAAGTGGCAAAAAGATTGGAGTGCATAGTCAAGAATCAAGTCCCAGAGGGAGGTGCTACTGATTTCATGTTGACAGAGCTAACAAAACCAGCAAAGAGTTGGTGATCAAGGTAGCCAGAGCACGTGCGCAGGGACAAATTGCTAGTGGAGCCTTACAAGGTACAGTGGACCAGCTGTTTCCTATTGTAAGCCCTTTGTGGGACCCGAACGATGCAGGCAGCTGTGCAATGTTAACCAGATGCCAGGAACTAGTCAAATTTGAATTACAAAATGCTAGTCCAAAAGCAATCAATTGGTCAACAATAGATAATGTTCCACAGGGCCAGCACGAGTCACCCACTGACTTTGTGGACAGGTTGTGAGCAGCTGCACATAAAGCGCAGCTCTGCATCCCTGGTCGGATATGGGAAAGCAGCAGTCCGTATCCCTGATGTTAGGGCAATCTAGCCCAGGTGTCGGGCAGAAACTTCAGAGGCTGAAAGAGCCTGTAAAGAGAGACTTAAAAGAAATTAATGAGAAAAGCATTGAAAGCGTATGATGATAAAGACAGAGAAAAAGAAAATGAACTCCCTGCAGCCATGGTGGCAGCTCTGGATCAGCACCGGGGAGAGGACGCGCATGAAGCAGAGGCAGGGGCAAAAGCAGCAGAGGCAGAGGAGTTTCAAACCAGGCACAGACCACGCTGGGGCCAAAGCAATGTGCGTGTTGTAAGAAATAAGGACACTGGAAAATAGGGCCAGTGCCCAGAGTTAGCAGACAAAGTACACAAAACTCTTGTAGCCGCTCTAGATGATAAGAAATGACCGAGACTGGCAACTCTTACCCCAGCAGGCCACTGGTTAAAATAAAGCTAAAGGGTGATAAAGAGGTTGAATTTTTAATAAATAGTGGAAACCCATCTTTCACTCTTGAATCGAGCACTAATACCCAAAAGTGAGAACTATCTTCAAGCAATAGGAGCCACTGGCCAGCCAGAAAATGCATTCCTCCTGCAAGCACTTCAATGGAAAATCAAGAAGAAACTGGCAATCCATCAGTTTCTTTATTTAGCAAACTGCCCCAAATCTGTCCTCGGCAGGGATTTGCTTGAAAATTTGGACACAACAGTTCCGTTTAGGGAAAGAAAAATTAAGTTGAAGGTACCTGAAGACAAATTGGTTTTAGCAGTAGGACTGACAATTGACACAAGACCAAGAAACAAGAATAACTATTTAGAGCAAGTATTGAATCAGGTGTAGCCAAGAGTATGGGATACTGATAGCCCAGGAAAATCCAAACGAGCAGACCCTATTAAAATTGAGCTGCAGACAAGAGTTAGGCCATAGTCAGAAAGCAATACCCTGGAAGACGATAGGCTGGGAAAAGAACGGAGGCAACAAGGAATAAATTCCTGACATCAGGATTATTGGAAGAATGGGAGTCAAAATGTATTACTCCTAGATTAGCAATAAAGAGAGCTAACGGAACTTAGAGACTAGTGCCAGATTTCCAGGCTATTAATGGTTTCTACCTTACTGCCTTACTAGCTAAACTTGGAGATGATTTTATCTGGTGCGGGGAACGTCCGTGGCCCGGTGGTGTCGAGAGCGGTTCCCTCTTGGTGTGAGAGACCAGCTCCCCCAGCCCACCTTGCTCTCAGGCCCGGAGGTTGTAATGTGCGCTGGAGCGGCAGGCGAAGGAGGGCTCTTGACAGCATGTCTGATCCAACAGGGTTTCTTGAAGGCAGGTCAGAGGGTCCAGGTTGGGTGAGAGTGAGAAGAGGGACAGGACCAGGCAGCAGCACAACCACTGTAACACGAGACATAAGGCAAGACACCTGCAACCTGCTGGGGAAGCCCCAAGTCTGCTCAGTGAGCCACGTGTGCCCTCAGCATTGGGACACGCACCTTTCCCTCAGTGACCCTCACGTCCCAGGGTCAGCAAATCAAGAGGCACCAGCCATCCTGTAGGTGACTCAGAGCGAGTGCAGTGGGTCATGGTGGCCAGGGGCCAGAAGCAGGCAGAAAGCCATCAGGGCTGGGGAAAAGGCTCTGCTCTGCTTACAGCGTGGGCTGAGGGCCGGGAGAGCTGCATTTCCCCCTTGAGATGTGGGAGACGGGGCCTTTCACCCTCCTTATAGGGCTGCCCCTCGCTGCAGGCAGCCCAAGGAGTACGACGACAAAAGGCCAAGAGCAGCAAAGCAAAGAGCCAGCCCTGCACACAGGGAGGTGGCCCAGGTGGCCCTGAAGGTGCCCGCTGCACTCTCATGTGGCCCTGCCCTGGGAATGACAGGAATGCCCTTTGTCCAAGAGGGCCTTTCTGTGGCCCCTCTGGGCTCCAAGCTGCTGCTCTTCTGGCTCAACGGGGCCTAAAGGCACAGAACTGGGCATCCCTCGGAGCAACAGGAGCAAGACTCGGCAAGCAGGCAGGGGAGCTCAATGCCTGAGGCTGAGGGGCGGGGGGCTCCAGTCTGGAGCACAGGCCGGGCACACGCCCAGCCCCGCAACTCCTGGCCTCAGAGGCCTGAAAGGCCAGGACCAGGGTTCCACGCCTGATTCCAGGGGGTCCCTCCACGGGCCACCGAGGAAGCGCCAGAGCAGCCAGCTTTCAGGATCAAGGCGGCTGCCAGGGGGCTGCTTATGGCCTCTGCCAGCCCATTGCTCAGGGCTTACCAGTGACTCAGGGTGTCCCCCAGCCCGGCCAAACTTCCCGGCAGCAGCGCCACAGCCCCACAGCAGCTCCAGAGAAGTCCCATCCAGAGGCACCTGGGAGCCCTCAGCAAAGCAGCCAGTAGCACACGGGCAGGAGGACGTGGATGGCCCTTCCTGCGTGGCACGGGGCTTGTGGCAATATCCAGGCACCAGTCGGGCAGGGATCCCCGCAGCTCCTGCCCCTGCCCAGCCGCTCTTGTCGGCAGCACAAAGGCTGCAGCAGAACCACCAGAGGCCAAGGGGCTTCTGGCCATTTTCCCTGCAACACTGCACGCCTGGGCAGCTGGATGAGCACAAGCACCCTTTTGCCCCTCTTCCCCTATGCCCTACAGACACTGTGCAGGAAAAGAAAGATCCTGGGACTCCATGTATTGTAAGATACCCTATATTTACATTGTCAACTAAAAGGAAAATACAAAGGCAAAAATCTAATAGAAGAAGAAGACAACCCCTGCTGGCTCAAGTGGCCCAGCAGACAGAGTCTTGCGCAGATCATCTCTCTGGGGAGCTGCAGCAGAACAGCAAGGCAGTGCCCCACAGACGAGGCCGTTTCTTCCATGCACTGCGGAATTGATCTCGCAGCTTATGCCATGTGGAGTACGGAGCTCTCTGTACAGCCCGGAGAACTAAACAAGATTCAATTGCAGCATTTCTGATTGCGGGACTGCTGTCATAGGCCATTTCTTCAAGGGCTGCAAGAGAGAGGAACAGAGCCAAGGTCAGATGCCGGATGTGCAGGGAGCCGAGGTGAACCCCCTGGCAGGGTCATCCCGGCCGGCTCTTGCCATGGCCCGGAGGGAGCAGGGACCAAGGGGATCAGCCTGAAGCTGCTGGCCACGAATGCCACACGTGGCCCTGAAATGTCTGTGTGCTCTGGCCACGGGAGCAGAGCCCTCCGCAGCCGGGGCAGGGCTTGCAGCTTCCCGTGCCAGCCCCCACGGTCAGCCCGCTGCCCTCACTCACCACTGCAGATCAGCTGAAGCTCTTGCTGCTGCCCCCTCAGGTGCCGGCCGGCCATCCCTGTGAACACAGAGCCTGTCACGGGCCCAGCAGCACAGCTCCCTGCCAGCGGCGTTGTCGGTGCTGTGGCCACACGGGCTGCTGGCCCGTCAGGTCTCAGCCCGGGCCTTTGCCGCATGCTGCCGCCCAAGGGCACGGTTGCCAGAGGGCGGCGGCAGCAGCAATGCCCGGGCCAGGCGGGGCTCCACGGCGCCGGGCCCGGGTGGCGCTGCCGGGGCAGCAGGCGGGGCCGGGGCCGAGCTGCGGTGGGCAGGGGAGGGAGCGCGGGCTCGTGGCTCACCCATGAAGCTGACGGCCGCCTCTCGCAGGGGCTCCTGTGGGCTTTGCAGGTAGCACAGGGCCCGGCGCAGGTGCTCGGCTGCTCGGCTCCTGTCCTCTGCCAGCTGGAGAGAGCAGCAGGAGGGAAGGGTTGGGGCGGGCTCAGGCCCCGGGCCGGGCGCTGCCTGCACTGAGCCCCGGCCCTCTCCTACCCGGGGAGCCCTGAGGCGTGGCCAGCAGCAGCCGGCGCCGGGCTCCCGAGGGGAGAGGCCAGAGGGCCGCCTGCTGCCCGGGGAGCCGCGGTGCCGCGCCGCCGCCCTGCCGGGCCGGGACTGCGTGGGCACCCGGCTCGGGCCCACGGGAGCCTGGAGAAGAGCCTGCGCGGCCTCTGGGAGCAGCAGCCGGCAGGGGCACAGCTGCCAGCCCCGCAGACTGAGCACCGCCCTCAGGGGCCTTCTCCAGGCTGAGGCTGGGGTTTCTCGGCTGCTCTTACCAGGCACTCGCCAAAGCTCTGATCCACCTGTAGCATTTGTTGGAGATCCCTCCTCTTCAGGAATCTGGCTGAAGAATGCAGCGTTTCCCGGGAGGCCTGGAGAGCAGCAGAGACGCACCGATGGCCCCACAGTGCAGGCCACAGGAGCCAGCCTATGCCACAGGCTGGAGGAGGCTGCAGCCCGCAAGGTGCCAGGGCAGGAGGCAGTGCGTTCCCCTGCCAGGGGGACAGCAGCTGGCCACAAGTGCTCACCTCAGCAACAATCTGATTCTCGTCACGGCAGTGGAAGTAGAGTGGGAGCAGGCTCTGGCGCACGTGGGACTTCAGGGCCTTTCTTCCCTCTTCTGTTAATAAGTCGAGCATCTCTTGAAAGAAAGACATGGAGCTCAGCTGCACCTGGATATCATCCTGTATGAAAGGGAAGGGCAAAAGAGCTGAGCATCAGCTGCTTCAGGCCCCCCAGGGCACAGGCCTGCATCTGCACAGGGCACCAAGTGTGCGGGCAGCAGCCAGTGGCCGTGGCTGTGGGCACAGAGGCTTACGCAGTCAAAGAGTGGCAGGAGCGCCTCAGCCAGCTGCAGGGCGATAGGGGTGGGTATTGGGGCACCATTATCCAGGAGCAAATATCGGAGTAGAAGAATGGTCATCCTGATGATGTCGCTATCATTTTCCTCCAGGAGCTCCACAAGACTTTCAGTCAGGCTCCGCATTTTTTCGGCCTGCGTGGAAGCCAACTTTGTGAAAGGCCGCCCTGCTGCCGCAGGGCCCAGAGGCCAAAGGCCTGTCCCGAAGCACTCGGGCAGCTGATGCGGGAGGCAGGAGAGCTGGGAGCAGCTGCCCCAGCGCCCGAAGGCCAGGCAAGGCCAAGCGACTGCGTTGCCCAGCCCCACGCTGCCTTCAGGGCTTCAGCCACGGGCCCATTCTCACCATCAAGGGATTCTTGCCCAGCACTACGAGGCCTCTGAGTGCCAAGTAACGCCTGGCCATGTGCTCGCTCTGCAGGTTCTGTGCCATGATCTCCAGAAGACTGTCACTGCATTCCCTCAAGTCCAGGCAGTCGAGCACCTGAAAGGCACAGGGCAGTGACAGGGGAGCCGGCCGGCAGGAGGCCAGAAGCGCACAGGGCCGGGCCCAGGCAGCAGCACATGGCCCAGGCAGCAGCACAGGGCACGGGCACGGGTGTCTTTGTCCTGGCAGCTGTGGCTACGAGAGGGCAGAGAGCTGGGAGGCAGCTCAGCCAGGCAGCGCTGGCCTTGAGGCTCACCTCCACAAGGAATGCCAAGGCAGGGAAATCCCAGTATGGCATCTCTTGGCCGAGCAGGGCGAGCAGGTAGAATGCAACCGCGGAACAGAAGGGTATGGCTAGACGGCGAATTTCTCTGAAGAGGGGAGAAAGGAAAGAAGACCCCTGAGCCAGTGGGGCAAACCTCTCCCAGGAGTGGCTCACCTAGTTCTCATCTTCCCCCAGCACCCTTCCAGCCAGGGGACCTGGGCCATTTGGGAGTTGGTTGCTCATGGGCAGCCTCCTCTCCCAGCCTTTTCCAGTCTGCTTGGCCGTGCATCTCTCAGGGACAAGGCCCTCCTGCCCATTACCACGGGCACTTAGTGGGGCACCTGGGCACAGAGCAGAAATATCAGAGGCATTTGGGGGGGTCTCACCTGGCAAGCAGAGCCACGGCAAAGTGGTGAGTGTCAACAGAGAGCAGCGTGTCCCAGGCACACCTGCGTTCCATTGCCACCACCACATCCTCGCAGCGGAGCAGGCAGAGCAGGGACTTCAGGGTCCGCACTGCAAACCTGTGTGCAGAGCAAAGCCCAGGTCACACTGGCAGTACTGGCTCCTTGGCAGGCCACGTGGCAGGGACAGGAGGACTGTCACGGAGCACCTGTTGGGGCTAGTGGCAAGGCCATGCTCTTCCTGGCATGCCTTCCAGAAGGTAAGGACCTCCTCTGGCGTATCCAGAGTGCTGAAGAAGACTTGGAAGAGCAGATGCACAAATAGCTGGGGGAAATACAGCCTCAATATCCGTGGGAGACAGGGCACCTGGAGGATCTTCCACATCACCACAGTTGCCTGCAAAGGACAAAGCCGCCCAAGACAGCGCTCAGTGCCCAGGTGTCCGTGTGGCAGGGCCTGAGCGTGGCAGGGAGAGGCCAGGAGAGGCGCAGGGGGAGCACGGGGCCTGGTGGCCCTGAAGCTGCCCCTGGGCCAGGTTTCAGGCCAGCGCCTGAGGCAGGGAGATGCAGTGGGGGAAGGAGGATGGAGAGCTGCTAGGGAGGCAGCCTTGGGGCCAGCAAAGGCCACTTGCAGAAACTCACAGCCAGGGCAAAGACAGCCGTTTCGCCCCCATCGGAGGTGCAGGTGCTGTGCTCTGGCCAGCTCCCCAGCACATCCAGGAGTATCAGCTGTGCTAGCTCCGCAGTCCTGGCTGAGGCCAGGATGGTCTTCCACATGGCCATGGCAGCTCTGCGGGGTTCGAGCTGTGTCTCAGCGGGGTCTCAGACACAGCACCGGGGCCAGCTGAGCTGGCTGGCTGTGTCTGCCACTGCCCACTGCCCCCCTGCCGGCAGCACCCAGACAGCCCAGCCCCGTGGGGACAGAGCCCTGAGAGGCAGCAAGGGAGCGTGGCAGCAGGCTGAGGGGCTGCCATGCCAGGGCTGGGAAAGGGAGCAGCCAGAGGGCCCTGGAACTCTCTGTTGCTCAGACACCTGGGGCAGGCTGGACAGGGTGATGGGCTGGGGAGCCCCCATCAGGGGCAGGTGGGCCCCATACCTGTCACAGGACGGGGCCACACGCAGGAGCGTCAAGACGGCATCCTGTGGCTGTGCTTCGGCGAGATGCAGCAGGGTCTTGTCCAGCCTATGCTCAGCAGAATCATTGGCCGTGAGCCACTGGTGGATGTAGCTCACCATGGCAGGCACCTGGAGAAGGCACGGGGAGACTTGGAAAGCTGCCAGAGAGAGCAATGTTCCCAGCTTCTCCAGAGGGGTGCTTCCCTTGCCACCACGCTGCCATGTGGCCTGAAAGGCTCCCAGCAACCAGCATGCGTGGCTTTGGAGGCCAAGCAATTCCTGGGGGGATCAAAGCCTGGCCACAGGCTGCTTACTTGCTTGGGATGGTACAAATCTTGCTCTACAAGCATAGCCAGCAGGGCAGCACCGCTCTTGCTTTGGAAGATGGGCGAGTATGGTCTGAGGCCTGCGCCCATGGTCTCTTCCTCCTCAATTCTCTTGATGAAGTTGTAAACAAACTGTAGGAGAAGGGCAAGAAGCCAGGGATGTTGCATGGAGTGCTGCACACACGGTGCTGGGCTGAGCAGGGAGAGCAGGCCCAGCCCAGGTGGGGATGGCTGCAGGTACCTGCGCTGTTCTGCGGAAGCGGCCACGGCGGGACTGCTGGTCTTGTGTGCGCTCCGGGGCTGCATCTGGCAAAGAGCGAGCGCAGCCAGAGATGAGGGGCTGCGGGAGGGGCCGGACTACAGGGCCCAGCCCTGCGCTCCCCAGGCAGGGAGAGGCCCGGGATGTGCCAGGGGATGGAGCACGGCCACTGCGGGCTGTCTGCCCGGCCCCTCTTCCGTCCTGTGCGTGGGCAGGTCCCCAGGGGATAGCATGGCATGGCCCGGCCCGCCCGGCCCAGCCCGGCCCGGCAGGAATGGCGTGGAGCCAAGCTGGCCGCAGGCACCAGTCCTGTGGCCCAGCTCTGCCACTCACCCTCGTGTGGTGGCTGGAATGGCACCACCTCTTCAGTGTCCTGTGCCAGGGCAGCTCCAGGGCCTTCTTCCTCCTCCTCCACCCAGGCCAGCTTGGGCACATTTGGGGGTGGCTGCTCCATGTCTCAGACTGGATTTGTGGCTATTTGCAGGAGAGGGGCCTTGGACAATCTCCAAGTCACCAAGTCCTGCAGTCCTGCCTGGAAGGCACCGTCAAGAAAGAAGCCTCAGGAAGGCTACAGGACAGCAAGTCCTGCACTCGGTCTCAAGGGCCCCTGCCACAAGGACAGGAGACTCCTGTGAAGGATTGTACTCTGGCCTCGAGGGCACCTGCAGAAGCGAAGCCTCAGGGAGACCACAGGTAAGAAGGTCCTGTGGTCTGGCCTGGAGCTCAGCTGCAGGAACAACGCCTCAGTAAAGCTCCGGGTGGGACACGAACGAGCGCGCTGTGCGGGGGCTCCTCACAGCACCGCTCTGTCCTGTCCTGTCCCGTGTTGTGCTCCGAGCACTGTGGCGTGCTCTTGTCATTGCCAGCTCCTATGCCACGGGGTGTCACAAAGGGCCCTTGGACACCCGGTTCCATTCGATGCCACGGTGACCGTGCTGCAGCGTGTCACCAAGGGCCCTTGCACACACTGCCGCCTGCCGCGGGGCTGCCCCCAGCCCAGCCAAACTGGCCCAGGTTGGAAGGAATGCCTGGCCCCAGGTGTCTAAGGCAGGCTGACAAGATCTTCAGCGAGGGCTCAGAGCATCAGCAAAGGCTGCCCTGCTCTGCGGGCTCAGGGGCAGCAGAAGGAGCCCCCAGGGCTGCCGACGCAGCCGCGCTGGGAAGGGCACGGGGCCTTCCAGGGAAACTGGCACGGCCTCCTTGGGACACGTCCCGGCTGGTGGCCGTCCTAAACCTGCGGGTGTGACACGCACAAGGAACGTGTGGGCCCGGGCACGAATGCTTCTCTGAGCCCTGGGGCCCGGGGAGCGCTGACATCAGCAGGTGTGGCAGAGTCGCCGGCCAAGCAGACCCGCCACCCCTCGAGCCCCTGGCAGCGCTGGTGCCCGTCTCCTGCCCCAGAGACCTGTGCCCCCGGGAGGCTTCTGTGCCAGAGGGAGCCAAAGCCCACGTGCATTGGGGGCTGTGCTCCTTCCTGCAGGGGCTGATGGCAGGAGCACCTGGAGCAACTGCTGGCACACTTGGTCTCTGTCAGATGATGTTGCTCCTTCCTGCAATGAATTTTTCTCCAGGAAGGCATTGGCAGTAGCAGCAGAGCACCATCCATTGCTGAGTGTCCCGGGGCAATTAGATTACAAAGTAACAGTCTGAAATTTCCTTGTGCTTTTCTCACTCTCTTTCCTGCATTCTGGGACAAATAGAATCTGCCCAGCCTCTGCTATTCTGGGCTTCAGTTGCTGCATATCTCGCTCCGGCAGCTCGCGTCCAAACAAAACCGTGTCCCTGCTGAGGACAGCAATGAGTGGCCACAAAGTGGGAAGTTCCCCAGTGAACATCAAGGCAGACACGTGGAAGTGCAGAGGATAAGCATAACTGCGGGAGGACAAGCTGTTCTGTGTCTCTGGTGATGGTGCCCACACCCTAAAGCAGCAGCCAAGAGAAGTGCGGGAAGCAGACGGGCGCGGTTTTGGGCAGGACAATAGAAAAAGATATGAAGCCTTTAGCCAGAATGCAAAGGAGGACTGCAAGGATGGAGTGTGGTCTGGAGGGGAAGCCCCAGATGCAGCTGGGGCCACTTTCTTCTGCCTGGAGGAGATTAAAGGGTGCCATTGTGGTCTTCACCATCCTCCTGAGGGGAATCGCAGGGGCTGCTGCAGCTCTTGTCACTGTTGGCAGCAGTGACAGCACTGGAGAAAAGGGCAGGGAGCTGGGACAGGGCAAGTTTCATTTCCATATCAGGAAAAGGTTTTTCACCCAGAGCACGGTCAGGCACTGGGACAGTGCCAGTTCCCCATTGCCGCAGCCCGGCGGAGCCCGGGCTGGCTCTTGGGAAAACTGCAGCGCTGCGCCAGGAGTGGGGAAGGGCCAAGGCGTGGGTTCTGCCTGCGGCTGAACCTGATGTGTCGCTGCTCAGTGGTTCCGGATCTACTAACTGCAGCACGGAGCAGGCAAAAGAGAAGGAGGAGGCTCCTGGATAGGGAGGTTCCAGAGGCAAAGGTTTATTCCAAGGGAAGGATTCAGCAGCAAAGAGGCGCCAGCACTTCTGTGCGTGGGATTTTATAGGGGTACAACTCGGGCGGCGGATACAGAGGATTGATCAGTAAGGAATCTGCAGGGAAGGAGCCAGGGGATTCCATCAGTTGCTTGGGACTAATTAGGCCAGATGGGAGGAGAAGGTAGGTCACCTGGGCCAGTGGGGCTTGCAGCAACAGGGGAATTGCGAAGGGGTGGTGCAGTCAGGGATTGGTCCAAGGCAAAACTGAGAGGGAAGGTTCAGGAATAAAGAGCTGCATGATCTTAACAGGCAGGGAAGGAGCTGGAACAAAGAGTGGGCAATGGCATGAGGGACAGCTTTGACGGAGGGCAAAACCTAGGGGTAAACCAACGTGGGGGAAGCACGGGCTACGTGAAAACAAACCATCTACGCTAACTGACAAATAAACACGAACCGGAACACCCCAGGGAAAATGGGCACAGCACCGAGCTCGTCTGACTTTGAGAAGTGTTTGAACAACATTGAGCAGTCACTCAATCTTTTAGACACTACATCAAAAGTCAAGGGTTGTGAACTCCAGGTTGACACGAGTATATACTGCCGGGTATGACTTTAGGCAGTTTTTGAAGAAATTCGTTTTATGTCTGATCAAACCCCAATTCCGTGTAGGTTGTGTGGAACGTGGAATCCTTTTATTTTCATTGCTTGTTAGGAGTGTAAAAAAGACTATTGGTGCTGGGTGACTGAGAGACAGCCCGTGTGTGTGAAGGGGAGTATACAGGGGATGAAGAGAAGGAAAAGAGAAGTACTAGTAGATCCTGCAAAGTTTGGAAATGTTGATAGCATGAAGAATGAACAAGACGAGAAGTAAAGATGGTATTAAAAAGAGTCCACTAGAAGGTAATTTAGCAGTGGAGAAAGATTTGGGAGGAATCCCAGAGGGCAGTTTTTCCAAGAAAGGTAATCGGATGAAATAGCCTACCCAATGGTAGCCTTGGTGTCAATTAGGAAGTGGTGAAAAGTGTCCCCCGCTGAAACTTTATGATACGTTGTTACAGTTGATGTTATTTTGAAGAAAAGAAGAAAAATGAGATCCAGCCATATATGCAGACATGTTTTTTACCCTGAAGAATAAACCTGAGGGGAAGAAAGAATTGTGGCTTTTTTATTTGGCCTCATAGGACCTTTAGTCCTAACTTTGGAAAGAGAAAACAGGCAGAAAATAAAGAGCTGTCGTTCCGTATCCAGCATAGGGCAGAGATGCTTGAAATTGGCTCCAATGCACCAGGAAGATTGTGTCCTAGGTGTCCAAGACTTACAGGCGAGTTACCCCAGGCCAGCTCGGGTACACTCCCCCTCAGCCAAGCACGCCGCCCCCTGAATGAAACCCAGATGGCAGTGAGGATGAGGTGAGGGGACACTTTCAGAGACCCCCAGTGACAACCAACAGAAGGAATAAAAGCAAGAAAGCTTTGCCTTTAGTCCCCTGCTTAAGGCAAGTCTTGAGTCCCCCAGGAGAAGCCATGTGGGTGAACATCTGCTTTTCTCCTAGTGAGCTGAACCGTTGGTGGGAAAAAGTTAAAATGTAGAGAGAAAACCCAGGCAAAGTGGCAAAAAGATTGGAGTGCATAGTCAAGAATCAAGTCCCAGAGGGAGGTGCTACTGATTTCATGTTGACAGAGCTAACAAAACCAGCAAAGAGTTGGTGATCAAGGTAGCCAGAGCACGTGCGCAGGGACAAATTGCTAGTGGAGCCTTACAAGGTACAGTGGACCAGCTGTTTCCTATTGTAAGCCCTTTGTGGGACCCGAACGATGCAGGCAGCTGTGCAATGTTAACCAGATGCCAGGAACTAGTCAAATTTGAATTACAAAATGCTAGTCCAAAAGCAATCAATTGGTCAACAATAGATAATGTTCCACAGGGCCAGCACGAGTCACCCACTGACTTTGTGGACAGGTTGTGAGCAGCTGCACATAAAGCGCAGCTCTGCATCCCTGGTCGGATATGGGAAAGCAGCAGTCCGTATCCCTGATGTTAGGGCAATCTAGCCCAGGTGTCGGGCAGAAACTTCAGAGGCTGAAAGAGCCTGTAAAGAGAGACTTAAAAGAAATTAATGAGAAAAGCATTGAAAGCGTATGATGATAAAGACAGAGAAAAAGAAAATGAACTCCCTGCAGCCATGGTGGCAGCTCTGGATCAGCACCGGGGAGAGGACGCGCATGAAGCAGAGGCAGGGGCAAAAGCAGCAGAGGCAGAGGAGTTTCAAACCAGGCACAGACCAAGCTGGGGCCAAAGCAATGTGCGTGTTGTAAGAAATAAGGACACTGGAAAATAGGGCCAGTGCCCAGAGTTAGCAGACAAAGTACACAAAACTCTTGTAGCCGCTCTAGATGATAAGAAATGACCGAGACTGGCAACTCTTACCCCAGCAGGCCACTGGTTAAAATAAAGCTAAAGGGTGATAAAGAGGTTGAATTTTTAATAAATAGTGGAAACCCATCTTTCACTCTTGAATCGAGCACTGATACCCAAAAGTGAGAACTATCTTCAAGCAATAGGAGCCACTGGCCAGCCAGAAAATGCATTCCTCCTGCAAGCACTTCAATGGAAAATCAAGAAGAAACTGGCAATCCATCAGTTTCTTTATTTAGCAAACTGCCCCAAATCTGTCCTCGGCAGGGATTTGCTTGAAAATTTGGACACAACAGTTCCGTTTAGGGAAAGAAAAATTAAGTTGAAGGTACCTGAAGACAAATTGGTTTTAGCAGTAGGACTGACAATTGACACAAGACCAAGAAACAAGAATAACTATTTAGAGCAAGTATTGAATCAGGTGTAGCCAAGAGTATGGGATACTGATAGCCCAGGAAAATCCAAACGAGCAGACCCTATTAAAATTGAGCTGCAGACAAGAGTTAGGCCATAGTCAGAAAGCAATACCCTGGAAGACGATAGGCTGGGAAAAGAACGGAGGCAACAAGGAATAAATTCCTGACATCAGGATTATTGGAAGAATGGGAGTCAAAATGTATTACTCCTAGATTAGCAATAAAGAGAGCTAACGGAACTTAGAGACTAGTGCCAGATTTCCAGGCTATTAATGGTTTCTACCTTACTGCCTTACTAGCTAAACTTGGAGATGATTTTATCTGGTGCGGGGAACGTCCGTGGCCCGGTGGTGTCGAGAGCGGTTCCCTCTTGGTGTGAGAGACCAGCTCCCCCAGCCCACCTTGCTGTCAGGCCCGGAGGTTGTAATGTGCGCTGGAGCGGCAGGCGAAGGAGGGCTCTTGACAGCATGTCTGATCCAACAGGGTTTCTTGAAGGCAGGTCAGAGGGTCCAGGTTGGGTGAGAGTGAGAAGAGGGACAGGACCAGGCAGCAGCACAACCACTGTAACACGAGACATAAGGCAAGACACCTGCAACCTGCTGGGGAAGCCCCAAGTCTGCTCAGTGAGCCACGTGTGCCCTCAGCATTGGGACACGCACCTTTCCCTCAGTGACCCTCACGTCCCAGGGTCAGCAAATCAAGAGGCACCAGCCATCCTGTAGGTGACTCAGAGCGAGTGCAGTGGGTCATGGTGGCCAGGGGCCAGAAGCAGGCAGAAAGCCATCAGGGCTGGGGAAAAGGCTCTGCTCTGCTTACAGCGTGGGCTGAGGGCCGGGAGAGCTGCATTTCCCCCTTGAGATGTGGGAGACGGGGCCTTTCACCCTTCTTATAGGGCTGCCCCTCGCTGCAGGCAGCCCAAGGAGTACGACGACAAAAGGCCGAGAGCAGCAAAGCAAAGAGCCAGCCCTGCACACAGGGAGGTGGCCCAGGTGGCCCTGAAGGTGCCCGCTGCACTCTCATGTGGCCCTGCCCTGGGAATGACAGGAATGCCCTTTGTCCAAGAGGGCCTTTCTGTGGCCCCTCTGGGCTCCAAGCTGCTGCTCTTCTGGCTCAACGGGGCCTAAAGGCACAGAACTGGGCATCCCTCGGAGCAACAGGAGCAAGACTCGGCAAGCAGGCAGGGGAGCTCAATGCCTGAGGCTGAGGGGCGGGGGGCTCCAGTCTGGAGCACAGGCCGGGCACACGCCCAGCCCCGCAACTCCTGGCCTCAGAGGCCTGAAAGGCCAGGACCAGGGTTCCACGCCTGATTCCAGGGGGTCCCTCAAGCGCCAGAGCAGCCAGCTTTCAGGATCAAGGCGGCTGCCAGGGGGCTGCTTATGGCCTCTGCCAGCCCATTGCTCAGGGCTTACCAGTGACTCAGGGTGTCCCCCAGCCCGGCCAAACTTCCCGGCAGCAGCGCCACAGCCCCACAGCAGCTCCAGAGAAGTCCCATCCAGAGGCACCTGGGAGCCCTCAGCAAAGCAGCCAGTAGCACACGGGCAGGAGGACGTGGATGGCCCTTCCTGCGTGGCACGGGGCTTGTGGCAATATCCAGGCACCAGTCGGGCAGGGATCCCCGCAGCTCCTGCCCCTGCCCAGCCGCTCTTGTCGGCAGCACAAAGGCTGCAGCAGAACCACCAGAGGCCAAGGGGCTTCTGGCCATTTTCCCTGCAACACTGCACGCCTGGGCAGCTGGATGAGCACAAGCACCCTTTTGCCCCTCTTCCCCTATGCCCTACAGACACTGTGCAGGAAAAGAAAGATCCTGGGACTCCATGTATTGTAAGATACCCTATATTTACATTGTCAACTGAAAGGAAAATACAAAGGCAAAAATCTAATAGAAGAAGAAGACAACCCCTGCTGGCTCAAGTGGCCCAGCAGACAGAGTCTTGCGCAGATCATCTCTCTGGGGAGCTGCAGCAGAACAGCAAGGCAGTGCCCCACAGACGAGGCCGTTTCTTCCATGCACTGCGGAATTGATCTCGCAGCTTATGCCATGTGGAGTACGGAGCTCTCTGTACAGCCCGGAGAACTAAACAAGATTCAATTGCAGCATTTCTGATTGCGGGACTGCTGTCATAGGCCATTTCTTCAAGGGCTGCAAGAGAGAGGAACAGAGCCAAGGTCAGATGCCGGATGTGCAGGGAGCCGAGGTGAACCCCCTGGCAGGGTCATCCCGGCCGGCTCTTGCCATGGCCCGGAGGGAGCAGGGACCAAGGGGATCAGCCTGAAGCTGCTGGCCACGAATGCCACACGTGGCCCTGAAATGTCTGTGTGCTCTGGCCACGGGAGCAGAGCCCTCCGCAGCCGGGGCAGGGCTTGCAGCTTCCCGTGCCAGCCCCCACGGTCAGCCCGCTGCCCTCACTCACCACTGCAGATCAGCTGAAGCTCTTGCTGCTGCCCCCTCAGGTGCCGGCCGGCCATCCCTGTGAACACAGAGCCTGTCACGGGCCCAGCAGCACAGCTCCCTGCCAGCGGCGTTGTCGGTGCTGTGGCCACACGGGCTGCTGGCCCGTCAGGTCTCAGCCCGGGCCTTTGCCGCATGCTGCCGCCCAAGGGCACGGTTGCCAGAGGGCGGCGGCAGCAGCAATGCCCGGGCCAGGCGGGGCTCCACGGCGCCGGGCCCGGGTGGCGCTGCCGGGGCAGCAGGCGGGGCCGGGGCCGAGCTGCGGTGGGCAGGGGAGGGAGCGCGGGCTCGTGGCTCACCCATGAAGCTGACGGCCGCCTCTCGCAGGGGCTCCTGTGGGCTTTGCAGGTAGCACAGGGCCCGGCGCAGGTGCTCGGCTGCTCGGCTCCTGTCCTCTGCCAGCTGGAGAGAGCAGCAGGAGGGAAGGGTTGGGGCGGGCTCAGGCCCCGGGCCGGGCGCTGCCTGCACTGAGCCCCGGCCCTCTCCTACGCGGGGAGCCCTGAGGCGTGGCCAGCAGCAGCCGGCGCCGGGCTCCCGAGGGGAGAGGCCAGAGGGCCGCCTGCTGCCCGGGGAGCCGCGGTGCCGCGCCGCCGCCCTGCCGGGCCGGGACTGCGTGGGCACCCGGCTCGGGCCCACGGGAGCCTGGAGAAGAGCCTGCGCGGCCTCTGGGAGCAGCAGCCGGCAGGGGCACAGCTGCCAGCCCCGCAGACTGAGCACCGCCCTCAGGGGCCTTCTCCAGGCTGAGGCTGGGGTTTCTCGGCTGCTCTTACCAGGCACTCGCCAAAGCTCTGATCCACCTGTAGCATTTGTTGGAGATCCCTCCTCTTCAGGAATCTGGCTGAAGAATGCAGCGTTTCCCGGGAGGCCTGGAGAGCAGCAGAGACGCACCGATGGCCCCACAGTGCAGGCCACAGGAGCCAGCCTATGCCACAGGCTGGAGGAGGCTGCAGCCCGCAAGGTGCCAGGGCAGGAGGCAGTGCGTTCCCCTGCCAGGGGGACAGCAGCTGGCCACAAGTGCTCACCTCAGCAACAATCTGATTCTCGTCACGGCAGTGGAAGTAGAGTGGGAGCAGGCTCTGGCGCACGTGGGACTTCAGGGCCTTTCTTCCCTCTTCTGTTAATAAGTCGAGCATCTCTTGAAAGAAAGACATGGAGCTCAGCTGCACCTGGATATCATCCTGTATGAAAGGGAAGGGCAAAAGAGCTGAGCATCAGCTGCTTCAGGCCCCCCAGGGCACAGGCCTGCATCTGCACAGGGCACCAAGTGTGCGGGCAGCAGCCAGTGGCCGTGGCTGTGGGCACAGAGCCTTACGCGGTCAAAGAGTGGCAGGAGCGCCTCAGCCAGCTGCAGGGCGATGGGGGTGGGTATTGGGGCACCATTATCCAGGAGCAAATATCGGAGTAGAAGAATGGTCATCCTGATGATGTCGCTATCATTTTCCTCCAGGAGCTCCACAAGACTTTCAGTCAGGCTCCGCATTTTTTCGGCCTGCGTGGAAGCCAACTTTGTGAAAGGCCGCCCTGCTGCCGCAGGGCCCAGAGGCCAAAGGCCTGTCCCGAAGCACTCGGGCAGCTGATGCGGGAGGCAGGAGAGCTGGGAGCAGCTGCCCCAGCGCCCGAAGGCCAGGCAAGGCCAAGCGACTGCGTTGCCCAGCCCCACGCTGCCTTCAGGGCTTCAGCCACGGGCCCATTCTCACCATCAAGGGATTCTTGCCCAGCACTACGAGGCCTCTGAGTGCCAAGTAACGCCTGGCCATGTGCTCGCTCTGCAGGTTCTGTGCCATGATCTCCAGAAGACTGTCACTGCATTCCCTCAAGTCCAGGCAGTCGAGCACCTGAAAGGCACAGGGCAGTGACAGGGGAGCCGGCCGGCAGGAGGCCAGAAGCGCACAGGGCCGGGCCCAGGCAGCAGCACATGGCCCAGGCAGCAGCACAGGGCACGGGCACGGGTGTCTTTGTCCTGGCAGCTGTGGCTACGAGAGGGCAGAGAGCTGGGAGGCAGCTCAGCCAGGCAGCGCTGGCCTTGAGGCTCACCTCCACAAGGAATGCCAAGGCAGGGAAATCCCAGTATGGCATCTCTTGGCCGAGCAGGGCGAGCAGGTAGAATGCAACCGCGGAACAGAAGTGTATGGCTAGACGGCGAATTTCTCTGAAGAGGGGAGAAAGGAAAGAAGACCCCTGAGCCAGTGGGGCAAACCTCTCCCAGGAGTGGCTCACCTAGTTCTCATCTTCCCCCAGCACCCTTCCAGCCAGGGGACCTGGGCCATTTGGGAGTTGGTTGCTCATGGGCAGCCTCCTCTCCCAGCCTTTTCCAGTCTGCTTGGCCGTGCATCTCTCAGGGACAAGGCCCTCCTGCCCATTACCACGGGCACTTAGTGGGGCACCTGGGCACAGAGCAGAAATATCAGAGGCATTTGGGGGGGTCTCACCTGGCAAGCAGAGCCACGGCAAAGTGGTGAGTGTCAACAGAGAGCAGCGTGTCCCAGGCACACCTGCGTTCCATTGCCACCACCACATCCTCGCAGCGGAGCAGGCAGAGCAGGGACTTCAGGGTCCGCACTGCAAACCTGTGTGCAGAGCAAAGCCCAGGTCACACTGGCAGCACTGGCTCCTTGGCAGGCCACGTGGCAGGGACAGGAGGACTGTCACGGAGCACCTGTTGGGGCTAGTGGCAAGGCCATGCTCTTCCTGGCATGCCTTCCAGAAGGTAAGGACCTCCTCTGGCGTATCCAGAGTGCTGAAGAAGACTTGGAAGAGCAGATGCACAAATAGCTGGGGGAAATACAGCCTCAATATCCGTGGGAGACAGGGCACCTGGAGGATCTTCCACATCACCACAGTTGCCTGCAAAGGACAAAGCCGCCCAAGACAGCGCTCAGTGCCCAGGTGTCCGTGTGGCAGGGCCCGAGCGTGGCAGGGAGAGGCCAGGAGAGGCGCAGGGGGAGCACGGGGCCTGGTGGCCCTGAAGCTGCCCCTGGGTCAGGTTTCAGGCCAGCGCCTGAGGCAGGGAGATGCAGTGGGGGAAGGAGGATGGAGAGCTGCTAGGGAGGCAGCCTTGGGGCCAGCAAAGGCCACTTGCAGAAACTCACAGCCAGGGCAAAGACAGCCGTTTCGCCCCCATCGGAGGTGCAGGTGCTGTGCTCTGGCCAGCTCCCCAGCACATCCAGGAGTATCAGCTGTGCCAGCTCCGCAGTCCTGGCTGAGGCCAGGATGGTCTTCCACATGGCCATGGCAGCTCTGCGGGGTTCGAGCTGTGTCTCAGCGGGGTCTCAGACACAGCACCGGGGCCAGCTGAGCTGGCTGGCTGTGTCTGCCACTGCCCACTGCCCCCCTGCCGGCAGCACCCAGACAGCCCAGCCCCGTGGGGACAGAGCCCTGAGAGGCAGCAAGGGAGCGTGGCAGCAGGCTGAGGGGCTGCCATGCCAGGGCTGGGAAAGGGAGCAGCCAGAGGGCCCTGGAACTCTCTGTTGCTCAGACACCTGGGGCAGGCTGGACAGGGTGATGGGCTGGGGAGCCCTCATCAGGGGCAGGTGGGCCCCATACCTGTCACAGGACGGGGCCACACGCAGGAGCGTCAAGACGGCATCCTGTGGCTGTGCTTCGGCGAGATGCAGCAGGGTCTTGTCCAGCCTATGCTCAGCAGAATCATTGGCCGTGAGCCACTGGTGGATGTAGCTCACCATGGCAGGCACCTGGAGAAGGCACGGGGAGACTTGGAAAGCTGCCAGAGAGAGCAATGTTCCCAGCTTCTCCAGAGGGGTGCTTCCCTTGCCACCACGCTGCCATGTGGCCTGAAAGGCTCCCAGCAACCAGCATGCGTGGCTTTGGAGGCCAAGCAATTCCTGGGGGGATCAAAGCCTGGCCACAGGCTGCTTACTTGCTTGGGATGGTACAAATCTTGCTCTACAAGCATAGCCAGCAGGGCAGCACCGCTCTTGCTTTGGAAGATGGGCGAGTATGGTCTGAGGCCTGCGCCCATGGTCTCTTCCTCCTCAATTCTCTTGATGAAGTTGTAAACAAACTGTAGGAGAAGGGCAAGAAGCCAGGGATGTTGCATGGGGTGCTGCACACACGGTGCTGGGCTGAGCAGGGAGAGCAGGCCCAGCCCAGGTGGGGATGGCTGCAGGTACCTGCGCTGTTCTGCGGAAGCGGCCACGGCGGGACTGCTGGTCTTGTGTGCGCTCCGGGGCTGCATCTGGCAAAGAGCGAGCGCAGCCAGAGATGAGGGGCTGCGGGAGGGGCCGGACTACAGGGCCCAGCCCTGCGCTCCCCAGGCAGGGAGAGGCCCGGGATGTGCCAGGGGATGGAGCACGGCCACTGCGGGCTGTCTGCCCGGCCCCTCTTCCGTCCTGTGCGTGGGCAGGTCCCCAGGGGATAGCATGGCATGGCCCGGCCCGCCCGGCCCAGCCCGGCCCGGCAGGAATGGCGTGGAGCCAAGCTGGCCGCAGGCACCAGTCCTGTGGCCCAGCTCTGCCACTCACCCTCGTGTGGTGGCTGGAATGGCACCACCTCTTCAGTGTCCTGTGCCAGGGCAGCTCCAGGGCCTTCTTCCTCCTCCTCCACCCAGGCCAGCTTGGGCACATTTGGGGGTGGCTGCTCCATGTCTCAGACTGGATTTGTGGCTATTTGCAGGAGAGGGGCCTTGGACAATCTCCAAGTCACCAAGTCCTGCAGTCCTGCCTGGAAGGCACCGTCAAGAAAGAAGCCTCAGGAAGGCTACAGGACAGCAAGTCCTGCACTCGGTCTCAAGGGCCCCTGCCACAAGGACAGGAGACTCCTGTGAAGGATTGTACTCTGGCCTCGAGGGCACCTGCAGAAGCGAAGCCTCAGGGAGACCACAGGTAAGAAGGTCCTGTGGTCTGGCCTGGAGCTCAGCTGCAGGAACAACGCCTCAGTAAAGCTCCGGGTGGGACACGAACGAGCGCGCTGTGCGGGGGCTCCTCACGGCACCGCTCTGTCCTGTCCTGTCCCGTGGTGTGCTCTGAGCACTGTGGCGTGCTCTTGTCATTGCCAGCTCCTATGCCACGGGGTGTCACAAAGGGCCCTTGGACACCCGGTTCCATTCGATGCCACGGTGACCGTGCTGCAGCGTGTCACCAAGGGCCCTTGCACACACTGCCGCCTGCCGCGGGGCTGCCCCCAGCCCAGCCAAACTGGCCCAGGTTGGAAGGAATGCCTGGCCCCAGGTGTCTAAGGCAGGCCGACAAGATCTTCAGCGAGGGCTCAGAGCGTCAGCAAAGGCTGCCCTGCTCTGCGGGCTCAGGGGCAGCAGAAGGAGCCCCCAGGGCTGCCGACGCAGCCGCGCTGGGAAGGGCACGGGGCCTTCCAGGGAAACTGGCACGGCCTCCTTGGGACACGTCCCGGCTGGTGGCCGTCCTAAACCTGCGGGTGTGACACGCACAAGGAACGTGTGGGCCTGGGCACGAATGCTTCTCTGAGCCCTGGGGCCCGGGGAGCGCTGACATCAGCAGGTGTGGCAGAGTCGCCGGCCAAGCAGACCCGCCACCCCTCGAGCCCCTGGCAGCGCTGGTGCCCGTCTCCTGCCCCAGAGACCTGTGCCCCCGGGAGGCTTCTGTGCCAGAGGGAGCCAAAGCCCACGTGCATTGGGGGCTGTGCTCCTTCCTGCAGGGGCTGATGGCAGGAGCACCTGGAGCAACTGCTGGCACACTTGGTCTCTGTCAGATGATGTTGCTCCTTCCTGCAATGAATTTTTCTCCAGGAAGGCATTGGCAGTAGCAGCAGAGCACCATCCATTGCTGAGTGTCCCGGGGCAATTAGATTACAAAGTAACAGTCTGAAATTTCCTTGTGCTTTTCTCACTCTCTTTCCTGCATTCTGGGACAAATAGAATCTGCCCAGCCTCTGCTATTCTGGGCTTCAGTTGCTGCATATCTCGCTCCGGCATCTCGCGTCCAAACAAAACCGTGTCCCTGCTGAGGACAGCAATGAGTGGCGACAAAGTGGGAAGTTCCCCAGTGAACATCAAGGCAGACACGTGGAAGTGCAGAGGATAAGCATAACTGCGGGAGGACAAGGTGTTCTGTGTCTCTGGTGATGGTGCCCACACCCTAAAGCAGCAGCCAAGAGAAGTGCGGGAAGCAGACGGGCGCGGTTTTGGGCAGGACAATAGAAAAAGATATGAAGCCTTTAGCCAGAATGCAAAGGAGGACTGCAAGGATGGAGTGTGGTCTGGAGGGGAAGCCCCAGATTCAGCTGGGGCCACTTTCTTCTGCCTGGAGGAGATTAAAGGGTGCCATTGTGGTCTTCACCATCCTCCTGAGGGGAATCGCAGGGGCTGCTGCAGCTCTCGTCACTGTTGGCAGCAGTGACAGCACTGCAGAAAAGGGCAGGGAGCTGGGACAGGGCAAGTTTCATTTCCATATCAGGAAAAGGTTTTTCACCCAGAGCACGGTCAGGCACTGGGACAGTGCCAGTTCCCCATTGCCGCAGCCCGGCGGAGCCCGGGCTGGCTCTTGGGAAAACTGCGGCGCTGCGCCAGGAGTGGGGAAGGGCCCAGGCGTGGGTTCTGCCTGCGGCTGAACCTGATGTGTCGCTGCTCAGTGGTTCAGGATCTACTAACTGCAGCACGGAGCAGGCAAAAGAGAAGGAGGAGGCTCCTGGATAGGGAGGTTCCAGAGGCAAAGGTTTATTCCAAGGGAAGGATTCAGCAGCAAAGAGGCGCCAGCACTTCTGTGCGTGGGATTTTATAGGGGTACAACTCGGGCGGCGGATACAGAGGATTGATCAGTAAGGAATCTGCAGGGAAGGAGCCAGGGGATTCCATCAGTTGCTTGGGACTAATTAGGCCAGATGGGAGGAGAAGGTAGGTCACCTGGGCCAGTGGGGCTTGCAGCAACAGGGTGATTGCAAAGGGGTGGTGCAGTCAGGGATTGGTCCGAGGCAAAACTGAGAGGGAAGGTTCAGGAATAAAGAGCTGCATGATCTTGACAGGCAGGGAAGGAGCTGGAACAAAGAGTGGGCAATGGCATGAGGGACAGCTTTGACGGAGGGCAAAACCTAGGGGTAAACCAACGTGGGGGAAGCACGGGCTACGTGAAAACAAACCATCCTACGCTAACTGACAAATAAACACGAACCGGAACACCCCAGGGAAAATGGGCACAGCACCGAGCTCGTCTGACTTTGAGAAGTGTTTGAACAACATTGAGCAGTCACTCAATCTTTTAGACACTACATCAAAAGTCAAGGGTTGTGAACTCGAGGTTGACACGAGTATATACTGCCGGGTATGACTTTAGGCAGTTTTTGAAGAAATTCGTTTTATGTCTGATCAAACCCCAATTCCGTGTAGGTTGTGTGGAACGTGGAATCCTTTTATTTTCATTGCTTGTTAGGAGTGTAAAAAAGACTATTGGTGCTGGGTGACTGAGAGACAGCCCGTGTGTGTGAAGTGGAGTATACAGGGGATGAAGAGAAGGAAAAGAGAAGTACTAGTAGATCCTGCAAAGTTTGGAAATGTTGATAGCATGAAGAATGAACAAGATGAGAAGTAAAGATGGTATTAAAAAGAGTCCACTAGAAGGTAATTTAGCAGTGGAGAAAGATTTGGGAGGAATCCCAGAGGGCAGTTTTTCCAAGAAAGGTAATCGGATGAAATAGCCTACCCAATGGTAGCCTTGGTGTCAATTAGGAAGTGGTGAAAAGTGTCCCCCGCTGAAACTTTATGATACGTTGTTACAGTTGATGTTATTTTGAAGAAAAGAAGAAAAATGAGATCCAGCCATATATGCAGACATGTTTTTTACCCTGAAGAATAAACCTGAGGGGAAGAAAGAATTGTGGCTTTTTTATTTGGCCTCATAGGACCTTTAGTCCTAACTTTGGAAAGAGAAAACAGGCAGAAAATAAAGAGCTGTCGTTCCGTATCCAGCATAGGGCAGAGATGCTTGAAATTGGCTCCAATGCACCAGGAAGATTGTGTCCTAGGTGTCCAAGACTTACAGGCGAGTTACCCCAGGCCAGCTCGGGTACACTCCCCCTCAGCCAAGCACGCCGCGCCCTGAATGAAACCCAGATGGCAGTGAGGATGAGGTGAGGGGACACTTTCAGAGACCCCCAGTGACAACCAACAGAAGGAATAAAAGCAAGAAAGCTTTGCCTTTAGTCCCCCGCTTAAGGCAAGTCTTGAGTCCCCCAGGAGAAGCCATGTGGGTGAACATCTGCTTTTCTCCTAGTGAGCTGAACCGTTGGTGGGAAAAAGTTAAAATGTAGAGAGAAAACCCAGGCAAAGTGGCAAAAAGATTGGAGTGCATAGTCAAGAATCAAGTCCCAGAGGGAGGTGCTACTGATTTCATGTTGACAGAGCTAACAAAACCAGCAAAGAGTTGGTGATCAAGGTAGCCAGAGCACGTGCGCAGGGACAAATTGCTAGTGGAGCCTTACAAGGTACAGTGGACCAGCTGTTTCCTATTGTAAGCCCTTTGTGGGACCCGAACGATGCAGGCAGCTGTGCAATGTTAACCAGATGCCAGGAACTAGTCAAATTTGAATTACAAAATGCTAGTCCAAAAGCAATCAATTGGTCAACAATAGATAATGTTCCACAGGGCCAGCACGAGTCACCCACTGACTTTGTGGACAGGTTGTGAGCAGCTGCACATAAAGCGCAGCTCTGCATCCCTGGTCGGATATGGGAAAGCAGCAGTCCGTATCCCTGATGTTAGGGCAATCTAGCCCAGGTGTCGGGCAGAAACTTCAGAGGCTGAAAGAGCCTGTAAAGAGAGACTTAAAAGAAATTAATGAGAAAAGCATTGAAAGCGTATGATGATAAAGACAGAGAAAAAGAAAATGAACTCCGTGCAGCCATGGTGGCAGCTCTGGATCAGCACCGGGGAGAGGACGCGCATGAAGCAGAGGCAGGGGCAAAAGCAGCAGAGGCAGAGGAGTTTCAAACCAGGCACAGACCAAGCTGGGGCCAAAGCAATGTGCGTGTTGTAAGAAATAAGGACACTGGAAAATAGGGCCAGTGCCCAGAGTTAGCAGACAAAGTACACAAAACTCTTGTAGCCGCTCTAGATGATAAGAAATGACCGAGACTGGCAACTCTTACCCCAGCAGGCCACTGGTTAAAATAAAGCTAAAGGGTGATAAAGAGGTTGAATTTTTAATAAATAGTGGAAACCCATCTTTCACTCTTGAATCGAGCACTGATACCCAAAAGTGAGAACTATCTTCAAGCAATAGGAGCCACTGGCCAGCCAGAAAATGCATTCCTCCTGCAAGCACTTCAATGGAAAATCAAGAAGAAACTGGCAATCCATCAGTTTCTTTATTTAGCAAACTGCCCCAAATCTGTCCTCGGCAGGGATTTGCTTGAAAATTTGGACACAACAGTTCCGTTTAGGGAAAGAAAAATTAAGTTGAAGGTACCTGAAGACAAATTGGTTTTAGCAGTAGGACTGACAATTGACACAAGACCAAGAAACAAGAATAACTATTTAGAGCAAGTATTGAATCAGGTGTAGCCAAGAGTATGGGATACTGATAGCCCAGGAAAATCCAAACGAGCAGACCCTATTAAAATTGAGCTGCAGACAAGAGTTAGGCCATAGTCAGAAAGCAATACCCTGGAAGACGATAGGCTGGGAAAAGAACGGAGGCAACAAGGAATAAATTCCTGACATCAGGATTATTGGAAGAATGGGAGTCAAAATGTATTACTCCTAGATTAGCAATAAAGAGAGCTAACGGAACTTAGAGACTAGTGCCAGATTTCCAGGCAATTAATGGTTTCTACCTTACTGCCTTACTAGCTAAACTTGGAGATGATTTTATCTGGTGCGGGGAACGTCCGTGGCCCGGTGGTGTCGAGAGCGGTTCCCTCTTGGTGTGAGAGACCAGCTCCCCCAGCCCACCTTGCTGTCAGGCCCGGAGGTTGTAATGTGCGCTGGAGCGGCAGGCGAAGGAGGGCTCTTGACAGCATGTCTGATCCAACAGGGTTTCTTGAAGGCAGGTCAGAGGGTCCAGGTTGGGTGAGAGTGAGAAGAGGGACAGGACCAGGCAGCAGCACAACCACTGTAACACGAGACATAAGGCAAGACACCTGCAACCTGCTGGGGAAGCCCCAAGTCTGCTCAGTGAGCCACGTGTGCCCTCAGCATTGGGACATGCACCTTTCCCTCAGTGACCCTCACGTCCCAGGGTCAGCAAATCAAGAGGCACCAGCCATCCTGTAGGTGACTCAGAGCGAGTGCAGTGGGTCATGGTGGCCAGGGGCCAGAAGCAGGCAGAAAGCCATCAGGGCTGGGGAAAAGGCTCTGCTCTGCTTACAGCGTGGGCTGAGGGCCGGGAGAGCTGCATTTCCCCCTTGAGATGTGGGAGACGGGGCCTTTCACCCTCCTTATAGGGCTGCCCCTCGCTGCAGGCAGCCCAAGGAGTACGACGACAAAAGGCCGAGAGCAGCAAAGCAAAGAGCCAGCCCTGCACACAGGGAGGTGACCCAGGTGGCCCTGAAGGTGCCCGCTGCACTCTCATGTGGCCCTGCCCTGGGAATGACAGGAATGCCCTTTGTCCAAGAGGGCCTTTCTGTGGCCCCTCTGGGCTCCAAGCTGCTGCTCTTCTGGCTCAACGGGGCCTAAAGGCACAGAACTGGGCATCCCTCGGAGCAACAGGAGCAAGACTCGGCAAGCAGGCAGGGGAGCTCAATGCCTGAGGCTGAGGGGCGGGGGGCTCCAGTCTGGAGCACAGGCCGGGCACACGCCCAGCCCCGCAACTCCTGGCCTCAGAGGCCTGAAAGGCCAGGACCAGGGTTCCACGCCTGATTCCAGGGGGTCCCTCCACCGGCCACCGAGGAAGCGCCAGAGCAGCCAGCTTTCAGGATCAAGGCGGCTGCCAGGGGGCTGCTTATGGCCTCTGCCAGCCCATTGCTCAGGGCTTACCAGTGACTCAGGGTGTCCCCCAGCCCGGCCAAACTTCCCGGCAGCAGCGCCACAGCCCCACAGCAGCTCCAGAGAAGTCCCATCCAGAGGCACCTGGGAGCCCTCAGCAAAGCAGCCAGTAGCACACGGGCAGGAGGACGTGGATGGCCCTTCCTGCGTGGCACGGGGCTTGTGGCAATATCCAGGCACCAGTCGGGCAGGGATCCCCGCAGCTCCTGCCCCTGCCCAGCCGCTCTTGTCGGCAGCACAAAGGCTGCAGCAGAACCACCAGAGGCCAAGGGGCTTCTGGCCATTTTCCCTGCAACACTGCACGCCTGGGCAGCTGAATGAGCACAAGCACCCTTTTGCCCCTCTTCCCCTATGCCCTACAGACACTGTGCAGGAAAAGAAAGATCCTGGGACTCCATGTATTGTAAGATACCCTATATTTACATTGTCAACTAAAAGGAAAATACAAAGGCAAAAATCTAATAGAAGAAGAAGACAACCCCTGCTGGCTCAAGTGGCCCAGCAGACAGAGTCTTGCGCAGATCATCTCTCTGGGGAGCTGCAGCAGAACAGCAAGGCAGTGCCCCACAGACGAGGCCGTTTCTTCCATGCACTGCGGAATTGATCTCGCAGCTTATGCCATGTGGAGTACGGAGCTCTCTGTACAGCCCGGAGAACTAAACAAGATTCAATTGCAGCATTTCTGATTGCGGGACTGCTGTCATAGGCCATTTCTTCAAGGGCTGCAGGAGAGAGGAACAGAGCCAAGGTCAGATGCCGGATGTGCAGGGAGCCGAGGTGAACCCCCTGGCAGGGTCATCCCGGCCGGCTCTTGCCATGGCCCGGAGGGAGCAGGGACCAAGGGGATCAGCCTGAAGCTGCTGGCCACGAATGCCACACGTGGCCCTGAAATGTCTGTGTGCTCTGGCCACGGGAGCAGAGCCCTCCGCAGCCGGGGCAGGGCTTGCAGCTTCCCGTGCCAGCCCCCACGGTCAGCCCGCTGCCCTCACTCACCACTGCAGATCAGCTGAAGCTCTTGCTGCTGCCCCCTCAGGTGCCGGCCGGCCATCCCTGTGAACACAGAGCCTGTCATGGGCCCAGCAGCACAGCTCCCTGCCAGCGGCGTTGTCGGTGCTGTGGCCACACGGGCTGCTGGCCCGTCAGGTCTCAGCCCGGGCCTTTGCCGCATGCTGCCGCCCAAGGGCACGGTTGCCAGAGGGCGGCGGCAGCAGCAATGCCCGGGCCAGGCGGGGCTCCACGGCGCCGGGCCCGGGTGGCGCTGCCGGGGCAGCAGGCGGGGCCGGGGCCGAGCTGCGGTGGGCAGGGGAGGGAGCGCGGGCTCGTGGCTCACCCATGAAGCTGACGGCCGCCTCTCGCAGGGGCTCCTGTGGGCTTTGCAGGTAGCACAGGGCCCGGCGCAGGTGCTCGGCTGCTCGGCTCCTGTCCTCTGCCAGCTGGAGAGAGCAGCAGGAGGGAAGGGTTGGGGCGGGCTCAGGCCCCGGGCCGGGCGCTGCCTGCACTGAGCCCCGGCCCTCTCCTACGCGGGGAGCCCTGAGGCGTGGCCAGCAGCAGCCGGCGCCGGGCTCCCGAGGGGAGAGGCCAGAGGGCCGCCTGCTGCCCGGGGAGCCGCGGTGCCGCGCCGCCGCCCTGCCGGGCCGGGACTGCGTGGGCACCCGGCTCGGGCCCACGGGAGCCTGGAGAAGAGCCTGCGCGGCCTCTGGGAGCAGCAGCCGGCAGGGGCACAGCTGCCAGCCCCGCAGACTGAGCACCGCCCTCAGGGGCCTTCTCCAGGCTGAGGCTGGGGTTTCTCGGCTGCTCTTACCAGGCACTCGCCAAAGCTCTGATCCACCTGTAGCATTTGTTGGAGATCCCTCCTCTTCAGGAATCTGGCTGAAGAATGCAGCGTTTCCCGGGAGGCCTGGAGAGCAGCAGAGACGCACCGATGGCCCCACAGTGCAGGCCACAGGAGCCAGCCTATGCCACAGGCTGGAGGAGGCTGCAGCCCGCAAGGTGCCAGGGCAGGAGGCAGTGCGTTCCCCTGCCAGGGGGACAGCAGCTGGCCACAAGTGCTCACCTCAGCAACAATCTGATTCTCATCACGGCAGTGGAAGTAGAGTGGGAGCAGGCTCTGGCGCACGTGGGACTTCAGGGCCTTTCTTCCCTCTTCTGTTAATAAGTCGAGCATCTCTTGAAAGAAAGACATGGAGCTCAGCTGCACCTGGATATCATCCTGTATGAAAGGGAAGGGCAAAAGAGCTGAGCATCAGCTGCTTCAGGCCCCCCAGGGCACAGGCCTGCATCTGCACAGGGCACCAAGTGTGCGGGCAGCAGCCAGTGGCCGTGGCTGTGGGCACAGAGCCTTACGCGGTCAAAGAGTGGCAGGAGCGCCTCAGCCAGCTGCAGGGCGATGGGGGTGGGTATTGGGGCACCATTATCCAGGAGCAAATATCGGAGTAGAAGAATGGTCATCCTGATGATGTCGCTATCATTTTCCTCCAGGAGCTCCACAAGACTTTCAGTCAGGCTCCGCATTTTTTCGGCCTGCGTGGAAGCCAACTTTGTGAAAGGCCGCCCTGCTGCCGCAGGGCCCAGAGGCCAAAGGCCTGTCCCGAAGCACTCGGGCAGCTGATGCGGGAGGCAGGAGAGCTGGGAGCAGCTGCCCCAGCGCCCGAAGGCCAGGCAAGGCCAAGCGACTGCGTTGCCCAGCCCCACGCTGCCTTCAGGGCTTCAGCCACGGGCCCATTCTCACCATCAAGGGATTCTTGCCCAGCACTACGAGGCCTCTGAGTGCCAAGTAACGCCTGGCCATGTGCTCGCTCTGCAGGTTCTGTGCCATGATCTCCAGAAGACTGTCACTGCATTCCCTCAAGTCCAGGCAGTCGAGCACCTGAAAGGCACAGGGCAGTGACAGGGGAGCCGGCCGGCAGGAGGCCAGAAGCGCACAGGGCCGGGCCCAGGCAGCAGCACATGGCCCAGGCAGCAGCACAGGGCACGGGCACGGGTGTCTTTGTCCTGGCAGCTGTGGCTACGAGAGGGCAGAGAGCTGGGAGGCAGCTCAGCCAGGCAGCGCTGGCCTTGAGGCTCACCTCCACAAGGAATGCCAAGGCAGGGAAATCCCAGTATGGCATCTCTTGGCCGAGCAGGGCGAGCAGGTAGAATGCAACCGCGGAACAGAAGGGTATGGCTAGACGGCGAATTTCTCTGAAGAGGGGAGAAAGGAAAGAAGACCCCTGAGCCAGTGGGGCAAACCTCTCCCAGGAGTGGCTCACCTAGTTCTCATCTTCCCCCAGCACCCTTCCAGCCAGGGGACCTGGGCCATTTGGGAGTTGGTTGCTCATGGGCAGCCTCCTCTCCCAGCCTTTTCCAGTCTGCTTGGCCGTGCATCTCTCAGGGACAAGGCCCTCCTGCCCATTACCACGGGCACTTAGTGGGGCACCTGGGCACAGAGCAGAAATATCAGAGGCATTTGGGGGGGTCTCACCTGGCAAGCAGAGCCACGGCAAAGTGGTGAGTGTCAACAGAGAGCAGCGTGTCCCAGGCACACCTGCGTTCCATTGCCACCACCACATCCTCGCAGCGGAGCAGGCAGAGCAGGGACTTCAGGGTCCGCACTGCAAACCTGTGTGCAGAGCAAAGCCCAGGTCACACTGGCAGCACTGGCTCCTTGGCAGGCCACGTGGCAGGGACAGGAGGACTGTCACAGAGCACCTGTTGGGGCTAGTGGCAAGGCCATGCTCTTCCTGGCATGCCTTCCAGAAGGTAAGGACCTCCTCTGGCGTATCCAGAGTGCTGAAGAAGACTTGGAAGAGCAGATGCACAAATAGCTGGGGGAAATACAGCCTCAATATCCGTGGGAGACAGGGCACCTGGAGGATCTTCCACATCACCACAGTTGCCTGCAAAGGACAAAGCCGCCCAAGACAGCGCTCAGTGCCCAGGTGTCCGTGTGGCAGGGCCCGAGCGTGGCAGGGAGAGGCCAGGAGAGGCGCAGGGGGAGCACGGGGCCTGGTGGCCCTGAAGCTGCCCCTGGGCCAGGTTTCAGGCCAGCGCCTGAGGCAGGGAGATGCAGTGGGGGAAGGAGGATGGAGAGCTGCTAGGGAGGCAGCCTTGGGGCCAGCAAAGGCCACTTGCAGAAACTCACAGCCAGGGCAAAGACAGCCGTTTCGCCCCCATCGGAGGTGCAGGTGCTGTGCTCTGGCCAGCTCCCCAGCACATCCAGGAGTATCAGCTGTGCCAGCTCCGCAGTCCTGGCTGAGGCCAGGATGGTCTTCCACATGGCCATGGCAGCTCTGCGGGGTTCGAGCTGTGTCTCAGCGGGGTCTCAGACACAGCACCGGGGCCAGCTGAGCTGGCTGGCTGTGTCTGCCACTGCCCACTGCCCCCCTGCCGGCAGCACCCAGACAGCCCAGCCCCGTGGGGACAGAGCCCTGAGAGGCAGCAAGGGAGCGTGGCAGCAGGCTGAGGGGCTGCCATGCCAGGGCTGGGAAAGGGAGCAGCCAGAGGGCCCTGGAACTCTCTGTTGCTCAGACACCTGGGGCAGGCTGGACAGGGTGATGGGCTGGGGAGCCCCCATCAGGGGCAGGTGGGCCCCATACCTGTCACAGGACGGGGCCACACGCAGGAGCGTCAAGACGGCATCCTGTGGCTGTGCTTCGGCGAGATGCAGCAGGGTCTTGTCCAGCCTATGCTCAGCAGAATCATTGGCCGTGAGCCACTGGTGGATGTAGCTCACCATGGCAGGCACCTGGAGAAGGCACGGGGAGACTTGGAAAGCTGCCAGAGAGAGCAATGTTCCCAGCTTCTCCAGAGGGGTGCTTCCCTTGCCACCACGCTGCCATGTGGCCTGAAAGGCTCCCAGCAACCAGCATGCGTGGCTTTGGAGGCCAAGCAATTCCTGGGGGGATCAAAGCCTGGCCACAGGCTGCTTACTTGCTTGGGATGGTACAAATCTTGCTCTACAAGCATAGCCAGCAGGGCAGCACCGCTCTTGCTTTGGAAGATGGGCGAGTATGGTCTGAGGCCTGCGCCCATGGTCTCTTCCTCCTCAATTCTCTTGATGAAGTTGTAAACAAACTGTAGGAGAAGGGCAAGAAGCCAGGGATGTTGCATGGAGTGCTGCACACACGGTGCTGGGCTGAGCAGGGAGAGCAGGCCCAGCCCAGGTGGGGATGGCTGCAGGTACCTGCGCTGTTCTGCGGAAGCGGCCACGGCGGGACTGCTGGTCTTGTGTGCGCTCCGGGGCTGCATCTGGCAAAGAGCGAGCGCAGCCAGAGATGAGGGGCTGCGGGAGGGGCCGGACTACAGGGCCCAGCCCTGCGCTCCCCAGGCAGGGAGAGGCCCGGGATGTGCCAGGGGATGGAGCACGGCCACTGCGGGCTGTCTGCCCGGCCCCTCTTCCGTCCTGTGCGTGGGCAGGTCCCCAGGGGATAGCATGGCATGGCCCGGCCCGCCCGGCCCAGCCCGGCCCGGCAGGAATGGCGTGGAGCCAAGCTGGCCGCAGGCACCAGTCCTGTGGCCCAGCTCTGCCACTCACCCTCGTGTGGTGGCTGGAATGGCACCACCTCTTCAGTGTCCTGTGCCAGGGCAGCTCCAGGGCCTTCTTCCTCCTCCTCCACCCAGGCCAGCTTGGGCACATTTGGGGGTGGCTGCTCCATGTCTCAGACTGGATTTGTGGCTATTTGCAGGAGAGGGGCCTTGGACAATCTCCAAGTCACCAAGTCCTGCAGTCCTGCCTGGAAGGCACCGTCAAGAAAGAAGCCTCAGGAAGGCTACAGGACAGCAAGTCCTGCACTCGGTCTCAAGGGCCCCTGCCACAAGGACAGGAGACTCCTGTGAAGGATTGTACTCTGGCCTCGAGGGCACCTGCAGAAGCGAAGCCTCAGGGAGACCACAGGTAAGAAGGTCCTGTGGTCTGGCCTGGAGCTCAGCTGCAGGAACAACGCCTCAGTAAAGCTCCGGGTGGGACACGAACGAGCGCGCTGTGCGGGGGCTCCTCACGGCACCGCTCTGTCCTGTCCTGTCCCGTGTTGTGCTCCGAGCACTGTGGCGTACTCTTGTCATTGCCAGCTCCTATGCCACGGGGTGTCACAAAGGGCCCTTGGACACCCGGTTCCATTGGATGCCACGGTGACCGTGCTGCAGCGTGTCACCAAGGGCCCTTGCACACACTGCCGCCTGCCGCGGGGCTGCCCCCAGCCCAGCCAAACTGGCCCAGGTTGGAAGGAATGCCTGGCCCCAGGTGTCTAAGGCAGGCCGACAAGATCTTCAGCGAGGGCTCAGAGCGTCAGCAAAGGCTGCCCTGCTCTGCGGGCTCAGGGGCAGCAGAAGGAGCCCCCAGGGCTGCCGACGCAGCCGCGCTGGGAAGGGCACGGGGCCTTCCAGGGAAACTGGCACGGCCTCCTTGGGACACGTCCCGGCTGGTGGCCGTCCTAAACCTGCGGGTGTGACACGCACAAGGAACGTGTGGTCCCGGGCACGAATGCTGCTCTGAGCCCTGGGGCCCGGGGAGCGCTGACATCAGCAGGTGTGGCAGAGTCACCGGCCAAGCAGACCCGCCACCCCTCGAGCCCCTGGCAGCGCTGGTGCCCGTCTCCTGCCCCAGAGACCTGTGCCCCCGGGGGGCTTCTGTGCCAGAGGGAGCCAAAGCCCACGTGCATTGGGGGCTGTGCTCCTTCCTGCAGGGGCTGATGGCAGGAGCACCTGGAGCAACTGCTGGCACACTTGCTCTCTGTCAGATGATGTTGCTCCTTCCTGCAATGAATTTTTCTCCAGGAAGGCATTGGCAGTAGCAGCAGAGCACCATCCATTGCTGAGTGTCCCGGGGCAATTAGATTACAAAGTAACAGTCTGAAATTTCCTTGTGCTTTTCTCACTCTCTTTCCTGCATTCTGGGACAAATAGAATCTGCCCAGCTTCTGCTATTCTGGGCTTCAGTTGCTGCATATCTCGCTCCGGCATCTCGCGTCCAAACAAAACCGTGTCCCTGCTGAGGACAGCAATGAGTGGCCACAAAGTGGGAAGTTCCCCAGTGAACATCAAGGCAGACACGTGGAAGTGCAGAGGATAAGCATAACTGTGGGAGGAGAAGCTGTTCTGTGTCTCTGGTGATGGTGCCCACACCCTAAAGCAGCAGCCAAGAGAAGTGCGGGAAGCAGACGGGCGCGGTTTTGGGCAGGACAATAGAAAAAGATATGAAGCCTTTAGCCAGAATGCAAAGGAGGACTGCAAGGATGGAGTGTGGTCTGGAGGGGAAGCCCCAGATGCAGCTGGGGCCACTTTCTTCTGCCTGGAGGAGAGTAAAGGGCGCCATTGTGGTCTTCACCATCCTCCTGAGGGGAATCGCAGGGGCTGCTGCAGCTCTTGTCACTGTTGGCAGCAGTGACAGCACTGGAGAAAAGGGCAGGGAGCTGGGACAGGGCAAGTTTCATTTCCATATCAGGAAAAGGTTTTTCACCCAGAGCACGGTCAGGCACTGGGACAGTGCCAGTTCCCCATTGCCGCAGCCCGGCGGAGCCCGGGCTGGCTCTTGGGAAAACTGCGGCGCTGCGCCAGGAGTGGGGAAGGGCCAAGGCGTGGGTTCTGCCTGCGGCTGAACCTGATGTGTCGCTGCTCAGTGGTTCAGGATCTACTAACTGCAGCACGGAGCAGGCAAAAGAGAAGGAGGAGGCTCCTGGATAGGGAGGTTCCAGAGGCAAAGGTTTATTCCAAGGGAAGGATTCAGCAGCAAAGAGGCGCCAGCACTTCTGTGCGTGGGATTTTATAGGGGTACAACTCGGGCGGCGGATACAGAGGATTGATCAGTAAGGAATCTGCAGGGAAAGAGCCAGGGGATTCCATCAGTTGCTTGGGACTAATTAGGCCAGATGGGAGGAGAAGGTAGGTCACCTGGGCCAGTGGGGCTTGCAGTAACAGGGGAATTGCAAAGGGGTGGTGCAGTCAGGGATTGGTCCGAGGCAAAACTGAGAGGGAAGGTTCAGGAATAAAGAGCTGCATGATCTTGACAGGCAGGGAAGGAGCTGGAACAAAGAGTGGGCAATGGCATGAGGGACAGCTTTGACGGAGGGCAAAACCTAGGGGTAAACCAACGTGGGGGAAGCACGGGCTACGTGAAAACAAACCATCCTACGCTAACTGACAAATAAACACGAACCGGAACACCCCAGGGAAAATGGGCACAGCACCGAGCTCGTCTGACTTTGAGAAGTGTTTGAACAACATTGAGCAGTCACTCAATCTTTTAGACACTACATCAAAAGTCAAGGGTTGTGAACTCCAGGTTGACACGAGTATATACTGCCGGGTATGACTTTAGGCAGTTTTTGAAGAAATTCGTTTTATGTCTGATCAAACCCCAATTCCGTGTAGGTTGTGTGGAACGTGGAATCCTTTTATTTTCATTGCTTGTTAGGAGTGTACAAAAGACTATTGGTGCTGGGTGACTGAGAGACAGCCCGTGTGTGTGAAGTGGAGTATACAGGGGATGAAGAGAAGGAAAAGAGAAGTACTAGTAGATCCTGCAAAGTTTGGAAATGTTGATAGCATGAAGAATGAACAAGACGAGAAGTAAAGATGGTATTAAAAAGAGTCCACTAGAAGGTAATTTAGCAGTGGAGAAAGATTTGGGAGGAATCCCAGAGGGCAGTTTTTCCAAGAAAGGTAATCGGATGAAATAGCCTACCCAATGGTAGCCTTGGTGTCAATTAGGAAGTGGTGAAAAGTGTCCCCCGCTGAAACTTTATGATACGTTGTTACAGTTGATGTTATTTTGAAGAAAAGAAGAAAAATGAGATCCAGCCATATATGCAGACATGTTTTTTACCCTGAAGAATAAACCTGAGGGGAAGAAAGAATTGTGGCTTTTTTATTTGGCCTCATAGGACCTTTAGTCCTAACTTTGGAAAGAGAAAACAGGCAGAAAATAAAGAGCTGTCGTTCCGTATCCAGCATAGGGCAGAGATGCTTGAAATTGGCTCCAATGCACCAGGAAGATTGTGTCCTAGGTGTCCAAGACTTACAGGCGAGTTACCCCAGGCCAGCTCGGGTACACTCCCCCTCAGCCAAGCACGCCGCGCCCTGAATGAAACCCAGATGGCAGTGAGGATGAGGTGAGGGGACACTTTCAGAGACCCCCAGTGACAACCAACAGAAGGAATAAAAGCAAGAAAGCTTTGCCTTTAGTCCCCCGCTTAAGGCAAGTCTTGAGTCCCCCAGGAGAAGCCATGTGGGTGAACATCTGCTTTTCTCCTAGTGAGCTGAACCGTTGGTGGGAAAAAGTTAAAATGTAGAGAGAAAACCCAGGCAAAGTGGCAAAAAGATTGGAGTGCATAGTCAAGAATCAAGTCCCAGAGGGAGGTGCTACTGATTTCATGTTGACAGAGCTAACAAAACCAGCAAAGAGTTGGTGATCAAGGTAGCCAGAGCACGTGCGCAGGGACAAATTGCTAGTGGAGCCTTACAAGGTACAGTGGACCAGCTGTTTCCTATTGTAAGCCCTTTGTGGGACCCGAACGATGCAGGCAGCTGTGCAATGTTAACCAGATGCCAGGAACTAGTCAAATTTGAATTACAAAATGCTAGTCCAAAAGCAATCAATTGGTCAACAATAGATAATGTTCCACAGGGCCAGCACGAGTCACCCACTGACTTTGTGGACAGGTTGTGAGCAGCTGCACATAAAGCGCAGCTCTGCATCCCTGGTCGGATATGGGAAAGCAGCAGTCCGTATCCCTGATGTTAGGGCAATCTAGCCCAGGTGTCGGGCAGAAACTTCAGAGGCTGAAAGAGCCTGTAAAGAGAGACTTAAAAGAAATTAATGAGAAAAGCATTGAAAGCGTATGATGATAAAGACAGAGAAAAAGAAAATGAACTCCCTGCAGCCATGGTAGCAGCTCTGGATCAGCACCGGGGAGAGGACGCGCATGAAGCAGAGGCAGGGGCAAAAGCAGCAGAGGCAGAGGAGTTTCAAACCAGGCACAGACCAAGCTGGGGCCAAAGCAATGTGCGTGTTGTAAGAAATAAGGACACTGGAAAATAGGGCCAGTGCCCAGAGTTAGCAGACAAAGTACACAAAACTCTTGTAGCCGCTCTAGATGATAAGAAATGACCGAGACTGGCAACTCTTACCCCAGCAGGCCACTGGTTAAAATAAAGCTAAAGGGTGATAAAGAGGTTGAATTTTTAATAAATAGTGGAAACCCATCTTTCACTCTTGAATCGAGCACTGATACCCAAAAGTGAGAACTATCTTCAAGCAATAGGAGCCACTGGCCAGCCAGAAAATGCATTCCTCCTGCAAGCACTTCAATGGAAAATCAAGAAGAAACTGGCAATCCATCAGTTTCTTTATTTAGCAAACTGCCCCAAATCTGTCCTCGGCAGGGATTTGCTTGAAAATTTGGACACAACAGTTCCGTTTAGGGAAAGAAAAATTAAGTTGAAGGTACCTGAAGACAAATTGGTTTTAGCAGTAGGACTGACAATTGACACAAGACCAAGAAACAAGAATAACTATTTAGAGCAAGTATTGAATCAGGTGTAGCCAAGAGTATGGGATACTGATAGCCCAGGAAAATCCAAACGAGCAGACCCTATTAAAATTGAGCTGCAGACAAGAGTTAGGCCATAGTCAGAAAGCAATACCCTGGAAGACGATAGGCTGGGAAAAGAACGGAGGCAACAAGGAATAAATTCCTGACATCAGGATTATTGGAAGAATGGGAGTCAAAATGTATTACTCCTAGATTAGCAATAAAGAGAGCTAACGGAACTTAGAGACTAGTGCCAGATTTCCAGGCAATTAATGGTTTCTACCTTACTGCCTTACTAGCTAAACTTGGAGATGATTTTATCTGGTGCGGGGAACGTCCATGGCCCGGTGGTGTCGAGAGCGGTTCCCTCTTGGTGTGAGAGACCAGCTCCCCCAGCCCACCTTGCTGTCAGGCCCGGAGGTTGTAATGTGCGCTGGAGCGGCAGGCGAAGGAGGGCTCTTGACAGCATGTCTGATCCAACAGGGTTTCTTGAAGGCAGGTCAGAGGGTCCAGGTTGGGTGAGAGTGAGAAGAGGGACAGGACCAGGCAGCAGCACAACCACTGTAACACGAGACATAAGGCAAGACACCTGCAACCTGCTGGGGAAGCCCCAAGTCTGCTCAGTGAGCCACGTGTGCCCTCAGCATTGGGACACGCACCTTTCCCTCAGTGACCCTCACGTCCCAGGGTCAGCAAATCAAGAGGCACCAGCCATCCTGTAGGTGACTCAGAGCGAGTGCAGTGGGTCATGGTGGCCAGGGGCCAGAAGCAGGCAGAAAGCCATCAGGGCTGGGGAAAAGGCTCTGCTCTGCTTACAGCGTGGGCTGAGGGCCGGGAGAGCTGCATTTCCCCCTTGAGATGTGGGAGACGGGGCCTTTCACCCTCCTTATAGGGCTGCCCCTCGCTGCAGGCAGCCCAAGGAGTACGACGACAAAAGGCCGAGAGCAGCAAAGCAAAGAGCCAGCCCTGCACACAGGGAGGTGGCCCAGGTGGCCCTGAAGGTGCCCGCTGCACTCTCATGTGGCCCTGCCCTGGGAATGACAGGAATGCCCTTTGTCCAAGAGGGCCTTTCTGTGGCCCCTCTGGGCTCCAAGCTGCTGCTCTTCTGGCTCAACGGGGCCTAAAGGCACAGAACTGGGCATCCCTCGGAGCAACAGGAGCAAGACTCGGCAAGCAGGCAGGGGAGCTCAATGCCTGAGGCTGACGGGCGGGGGGCTCCAGTCTGGAGCACAGGCCGGGCACACGCCCAGCCCCGCAACTCCTGGCCTCAGAGGCCTGAAAGGCCAGGACCAGGGTTCCACGCCTGATTCCAGGGGGTCCCTCCACGGGCCACCGAGGAAGCGCCAGAGCAGCCAGCTTTCAGGATCAAGGCGGCTGCCAGGGGGCTGCTTATGGCCTCTGCCAGCCCATTGCTCAGGGCTTACCAGTGACTCAGGGTGTCCCCCAGCCCGGCCAAACTTCCCGGCAGCAGCGCCACAGCCCCACAGCAGCTCCAGAGAAGTCCCATCCAGAGGCACCTGGGAGCCCTCAGCAAAGCAGCCAGTAGCACACGGGCAGGAGGACGTGGATGGCCCTTCCTGCGTGGCACGGGGCTTGTGGCAATATCCAGGCACCAGTCGGGCAGGGATCCCCGCAGCTCCTGCCCCTGCCCAGCCGCTCTTGTCGGCAGCACAAAGGCTGCAGCAGAACCACCAGAGGCCAAGGGGCTTCTGGCCATTTTCCCTGCAACACTGCACGCCTGGGCAGCTGGATGAGCACAAGCACCCTTTTGCCCCTCTTCCCCTATGCCCTACAGACACTGTGCAGGAAAAGAAAGATCCTGGGACTCCATGTATTGTAAGATACCCTATATTTACATTGTCAACTGAAAGGAAAATACAAAGGCAAAAATCTAATAGAAGAAGAAGACAACCCCTGCTGGCTCAAGTGGCCCAGCAGACAGAGTCTTGCGCAGATCATCTCTCTGGGGAGCTGCAGCAGAACAGCAAGGCAGTGCCCCACAGACGAGGCCGTTTCTTCCATGCACTGCGGAATTGATCTCGCAGCTTATGCCATGTGGAGTACGGAGCTCTCTGTACAGCCCGGAGAACTAAACAAGATTCAATTGCAGCATTTCTGATTGCGGGACTGCTGTCATAGGCCATTTCTTCAAGGGCTGCAAGAGAGAGGAACAGAGCCAAGGTCAGATGCCGGATGTGCAGGGAGCCGAGGTGAACCCCCTGGCAGGGTCATCCCGGCCGGCTCTTGCCATGGCCCGGAGGGAGCAGGGACCAAGGGGATCAGCCTGAAGCTGCTGGCCACGAATGCCACACGTGGCCCTGAAATGTCTGTGTGCTCTGGCCACGGGAGCAGAGCCCTCCGCAGCCGGGGCAGGGCTTGCAGCTTCCCGTGCCAGCCCCCACGGTCAGCCCGCTGCCCTCACTCACCACTGCAGATCAGCTGAAGCTCTTGCTGCTGCCCCCTCAGGTGCCGGCCGGCCATCCCTGTGAACACAGAGCCTGTCACGGGCCCAGCAGCACAGCTCCCTGCCAGCGGCGTTGTCGGTGCTGTGGCCACACGGGCTGCTGGCCCGTCAGGTCTCAGCCCGGGCCTTTGCCGCATGCTGCCGCCCAAGGGCACGGTTGCCAGAGGGCGGCGGCAGCAGCAATGCCCGGGCCAGGCGGGGCTCCACGGCGCCGGGCCCGGGTGGCGCTGCCGGGGCAGCAGGCGGGGCCGGGGCCGAGCTGCGGTGGGCAGGGGAGGGAGCGCGGGCTCGTGGCTCACCCATGAAGCTGACGGCCGCCTCTCGCAGGGGCTCCTGTGGGCTTTGCAGGTAGCACAGGGCCCGGCGCAGGTGCTCGGCTGCTCGGCTCCTGTCCTCTGCCAGCTGGAGAGAGCAGCAGGAGGGAAGGGTTGGGGCGGGCTCAGGCCCCGGGCCGGGCGCTGCCTGCGCTGAGCCCCGGCCCTCTCCTACGCGGGGAGCCCTGAGGCGTGGCCAGCAGCAGCCGGCGCCGGGCTCCCGAGGGGAGAGGCCAGAGGGCCGCCTGCTGCCCGGGGAGCCGCGGTGCCGCGCCGCCGCCCTGCCGGGCCGGGACTGCGTGGGCACCCGGCTCGGGCCCACGGGAGCCTGGAGAAGAGCCTGCGCGGCCTCTGGGAGCAGCAGCCGGCAGGGGCACAGCTGCCAGCCCCGCAGACTGAGCACCGCCCTCAGGGGCCTTCTCCAGGCTGAGGCTGGGGTTTCTCGGCTGCTCTTACCAGGCACTCGCCAAAGCTCTGATCCACCTGTAGCATTTGTTGGAGATCCCTCCTCTTCAGGAATCTGGCTGAAGAATGCAGCGTTTCCCGGGAGGCCTGGAGAGCAGCAGAGACGCACCGATGGCCCCACAGTGCAGGCCACAGGAGCCAGCCTATGCCACAGGCTGGAGGAGGCTGCAGCCCGCAAGGTGCCAGGGCAGGAGGCAGTGCGTTCCCCTGCCAGGGGGACAGCAGCTGGCCACAAGTGCTCACCTCAGCAACAATCTGATTCTCATCACGGCAGTGGAAGTAGAGTGGGAGCAGGCTCTGGCGCACGTGGGACTTCAGGGCCTTTCTTCCCTCTTCTGTTAATAAGTCGAGCATCTCTTGAAAGAAAGACATGGAGCTCAGCTGCACCTGGATATCATCCTGTATGAAAGGGAAGGGCAAAAGAGCTGAGCATCAGCTGCTTCAGGCCCCCCAGGGCACAGGCCTGCATCTGCACAGGGCACCAAGTGTGCGGGCAGCAGCCAGTGGCCGTGGCTGTGGGCACAGAGCCTTACGCGGTCAAAGAGTGGCAGGAGCGCCTCAGCCAGCTGCAGGGCGATGGGGGTGGGTATTGGGGCACCATTATCCAGGAGCAAATATCGGAGTAGAAGAATGGTCATCCTGATGATGTCGCTATCATTTTCCTCCAGGAGCTCCACAAGACTTTCAGTCAGGCTCCGCATTTTTTCGGCCTGCGTGGAAGCCAACTTTGTGAAAGGCCGCCCTGCTGCCGCAGGGCCCAGAGGCCAAAGGCCTGTCCCGAAGCACTCGGGCAGCTGATGCGGGAGGCAGGAGAGCTGGGAGCAGCTGCCCCAGCGCCCGAAGGCCAGGCAAGGCCAAGCGACTGCGTTGCCCAGCCCCACGCTGCCTTCAGGGCTTCAGCCACGGGCCCATTCTCACCATCAAGGGATTCTTGCCCAGCACTACGAGGCCTCTGAGTGCCAAGTAACGCCTGGCCATGTGCTCGCTCTGCAGGTTCTGTGCCATGATCTCCAGAAGACTGTCACTGCATTCCCTCAAGTCCAGGCAGTCGAGCACCTGAAAGGCACAGGGCAGTGACAGGGGAGCCGGCCGGCAGGAGGCCAGAAGCGCACAGGGCCGGGCCCAGGCAGCAGCACATGGCCCAGGCAGCAGCACAGGGCACGGGCACGGGTGTCTTTGTCCTGGCAGCTGTGGCTACGAGAGGGCAGAGAGCTGGGAGGCAGCTCAGCCAGGCAGCGCTGGCCTTGAGGCTCACCTCCACAAGGAATGCCAAGGCAGGGAAATCCCAGTATGGCATCTCTTGGCCGAGCAGGGCGAGCAGGTAGAATGCAACCGCGGAACAGAAGGGTATGGCTAGACGGCGAATTTCTCTGAAGAGGGGAGAAAGGAAAGAAGACCCCTGAGCCAGTGGGGCAAACCTCTCCCAGGAGTGGCTCACCTAGTTCTCATCTTCCCCCAGCACCCTTCCAGCCAGGGGACCTGGGCCATTTGGGAGTTGGTTGCTCATGGGCAGCCTCCTCTCCCAGCCTTTTCCAGTCTGCTTGGCCGTGCGTCTCTCAGGGACAAGGCCCTCCTGCCCATTACCACGGGCACTTAGTGGGGCACCTGGGCACAGAGCAGAAATATCAGAGGCATTTGGGGGGTCTCACCTGGCAAGCAGAGCCACGGCAAAGTGGTGAGTGTCAACAGAGAGCAGCGTGTCCCAGGCACACCTGCGTTCCATTGCCACCACCACATCCTCGCAGCGGAGCAGGCAGAGCAGGGACTTCAGGGTCCGCACTGCAAACCTGTGTGCAGAGCAAAGCCCAGGTCACACTGGCAGCACTGGCTCCTTGGCAGGCCACGTGGCAGGGACAGGAGGACTGTCACAGAGCACCTGTTGGGGCTAGTGGCAAGGCCATGCTCTTCCTGGCATGCCTTCCAGAAGGTAAGGACCTCCTCTGGCGTATCCAGAGTGCTGAAGAAGACTTGGAAGAGCAGATGCACAAATAGCTGGGGGAAATACAGCCTCAATATCCGTGGGAGACAGGGCACCTGGAGGATCTTCCACATCACCACAGTTGCCTGCAAAGGACAAAGCCGCCCAAGACAGCGCTCAGTGCCCAGGTGTCCGTGTGGCAGGGCCCGAGCGTGGCAGGGAGAGGCCAGGAGAGGCGCAGGGGGAGCACGGGGCCTGGTGGCCCTGAAGCTGCCCCTGGGCCAGGTTTCAGGCCAGCGCCTGAGGCAGGGAGATGCAGTGGGGGAAGGAGGATGGAGAGCTGCTAGGGAGGCAGCCTTGGGGCCAGCAAAGGCCACTTGCAGAAACTCACAGCCAGGGCAAAGACAGCCGTTTCGCCCCCATCGGAGGTGCAGGTGCTGTGCTCTGGCCAGCTCCCCAGCACATCCAGGAGTATCAGCTGTGCCAGCTCCGCAGTCCTGGCTGAGGCCAGGATGGTCTTCCACATGGCCATGGCAGCTCTGCGGGGTTCGAGCTGTGTCTCAGCGGGGTCTCAGACACAGCACCAGGGCCAGCTGAGCTGGCTGGCTGTGTCTGCCACTGCCCACTGCCCCCCTGCCGGCAGCACCCAGACAGCCCAGCCCCGTGGGGACAGAGCCCTGAGAGGCAGCAAGGGAGCGTGGCAGCAGGCTGAGGGGCTGCCATGCCAGGGCTGGGAAAGGGAGCAGCCAGAGGGCCCTGGAACTCTCTGTTGCTCAGACACCTGGGGCAGGCTGGACAGGGTGATGGGCTGGGGAGCCCCCATCAGGGGCAGGTGGGCCCCATACCTGTCACAGGACGGGGCCACACGCCACACGCAGGAGCGTCAAGACGGCATCCTGTGGCTGTGCTTCGGCGAGATGCAGCAGGGTCTTGTCCAGCCTATGCTCAGCAGAATCATTGGCCGTGAGCCACTGGTGGATGTAGCTCACCATGGCAGGCACCTGGAGAAGGCACGGGGAGACTTGGAAAGCTGCCAGAGAGAGCAATGTTCCCAGCTTCTCCAGAGGGGTGCTTCCCTTGCCACCACGCTGCCATGTGGCCTGAAAGGCTCCCAGCAACCAGCATGCGTGGCTTTGGAGGCCAAGCAATTCCTGGGGGGATCAAAGCCTGGCCACAGGCTGCTTACTTGCTTGGGATGGTACAAATCTTGCTCTACAAGCATAGCCAGCAGGGCAGCACCGCTCTTGCTTTGGAAGATGGGCGAGTATGGTCTGAGGCCTGCGCCCATGGTCTCTTCCTCCTCAATTCTCTTGATGAAGTTGTAAACAAACTGTAGGAGAAGGGCAAGAAGCCAGGGATGTTGCATGGAGTGCTGCACACACGGTGCTGGACTGAGCAGGGAGAGCAGGCCCAGCCCAGGTGGGGATGGCTGCAGGTACCTGCGCTGTTCTGCGGAAGCGGCCACGGCGGGACTGCTGGTCTTGTGTGCGCTCCGGGGCTGCATCTGGCAAAGAGCGAGCGCAGCCAGAGATGAGGGGCTGCGGGAGGGGCCGGACTACAGGGCCCAGCCCTGCGCTCCCCAGGCAGGGAGAGGCCCGGGATGTGCCAGGGGATGGAGCACGGCCACTGCGGGCTGTCTGCCCGGCCCCTCTTCCGTCCTGTGCGTGGGCAGGTCCCCAGGGGATAGCATGGCATGGCCCGGCCCGCCCGGCCCAGCCCGGCCCAGCAGGAATGGCGTGGAGCCAAGCTGGCCGCAGGCACCAGTCCTGTGGCCCAGCTCTGCCACTCACCCTCGTGTGGTGGCTGGAATGGCACCACCTCTTCAGTGTCCTGTGCCAGGGCAGCTCCAGGGCCTTCTTCCTCCTCCTCCACCCAGGCCAGCTTGGGCACATTTGGGGGTGGCTGCTCCATGTCTCAGACTGGATTTGTGGCTATTTGCAGGAGAGGGCCTTGGACAATCTCCAAGTCACCAAGTCCTGCAGTCCTGCCTGGAAGGCACCGTCAAGAAAGAAGCCTCAGGAAGGCTACAGGACAGCAAGTCCTGCACTCGGTCTCAAGGGCCCCTGCCACAAGGACAGGAGACTCCTGTGAAGGATTGTACTCTGGCCTCGAGGGCACCTGCAGAAGCGAAGCCTCAGGGAGACCACAGGTAAGAAGGTCCTGTGGTCTGGCCTGGAGCTCAGCTGCAGGAACAATGCCTCAGTAAAGCTCCGGGTGGGACACGAACGAGAGCGCTGTGCGGGGGCTCCTCACGGCACCGCTCTGTCCTGTCCTGTCCCGTGGTGTGCTCCGAGCACTGTGGCGTGCTCTTGTCATTGCCAGCTCCTATGCCACGGGGTGTCACAAAGGGCCCTTGGACACCCGGTTCCATTTGATGCCACGGTGACCGTGCTGCAGCGTGTCACCAAGGGCCCTTGCACACACTGCCGCCTGCCGCGGGGCTGCCCCCAGCCCAGCCAAACTGGCCCAGGTTGGAAGGAATGCCTGGCCCCAGGTGTCTAAGGCAGGCCGACAAGATCTTCAGCGAGGGCTCAGAGCGTCAGCAAAGGCTGCCCTGCTCTGCGGGCTCAGGGGCAGCAGAAGGAGCCCCCAGGGCTGCCGACGCAGCCGCGCTGGGAAGGGCACGGGGCCTTCCAGGGAAACTGGCACGGCCTCCTTGGGACACGTCCCGGCTGGTGGCCGTCCTAAACCTGCGGGTGTGACACGCACAAGGAACGTGTGGTCCCGGGCACGAATGCTGCTCTGAGCCCTGGGGCCCGGGCAGCGCTGACATCAGCAGGTGTGGCAGAGTCACCGGCCAAGCAGACCCGCCACCCCTCGAGCCCCTGGCAGCGCTGGTGCCCGTCTCCTGCCCCAGAGACCTGTGTCCCCGGGGGGCTTCTGTGCCAGAGGGAGCCAAAGCCCACGTGCATTGGGGGCTGTGCTCCTTCCTGCAGGGGCTGATGGCAGGAGCACCTGGAGCAACTGCTGGCACACTTGGTCTCTGTCAGATGATGTTGCTCCTTCCTGCAATGAATTTTTCTCCAGGAAGGCATTGGCAGTAGCAGCAGAGCACCATCCATTGCTGAGTGTCCCGGGGCAATTAGATTACAAAGTAACAGTCTGAAATTTCCTTGTGCTTTTCTCACTCTCTTTCCTGCATTCTGGGACAAATCGAATCTGCCCAGCTTCTGCTATTCTGGGCTTCAGTTGCTGCATATCTCGCTCCGGCATCTCGCGTCCAAACAAAACCGTGTCCCTGCTGAGGACAGCAATGAGTGGCCACAAAGTGGGAAGTTCCCCAGTGAACATCAAGGCAGACACGTGGAAGTGCAGAGGATAAGCATAACTGTGGGAGGAGAAGCTGTTCTGTGTCTCTGGTGATGGTGCCCACACCCTAAAGCAGCAGCCAAGAGAAGTGCGGGAAGCAGACGGGCGCGGTTTTGGGCAGGACAATAGAAAAAGATATGAAGCCTTTAGCCAGAATGCAAAGGAGGACTGCAAGGATGGAGTGTGGTCTGGAGGGGAAGCCCCAGATGCAGCTGGGGCCACTTTCTTCTGCCTGGAGGAGAGTAAAGGGCGCCATTGTGGTCTTCACCATCCTCCTGAGGGGAATCGCAGGGGCTGCTGCAGCTCTTGTCACTGTTGGCAGCAGTGACAGCACTGGAGAAAAGGGCAGGGAGCTGGGACAGGGCAAGTTTCATTTCCATATCAGGAAAAGGTTTTTCACCCAGAGCACGGTCAGGCACTGGGACAGTGCCAGTTCCCCATTGCCGCAGCCCGGCGGAGCCCGGGCTGGCTCTTGGGAAAACTGCGGCGCTGCGCCAGGAGTGGGGAAGGGCCCAGGCGTGGGTTCTGCCTGCGGCTGAACCTGATGTGTCGCTGCTCAGTGGTTCAGGATCTACTAACTGCAGCACGGAGCAGGCAAAAGAGAAGGAGGAGGCTCCTGGATAGGGAGGTTCCAGAGGCAAAGGTTTATTCCAAGGGAAGGATTCAGCAGCAAAGAGGCGCCAGCACTTCTGTGCGTGGGATTTTATAGGGGTACAACTCGGGCGGCGGATACAGAGGATTGATCAGTAAGGAATCTGCAGGGAAAGAGCCAGGGGATTCCATCAGTTGCTTGGGACTAATTAGGCCAGATGGGAGGAGAAGGTAGGTCACCTGGGCCAGTGGGGCTTGCAGTAACAGGGGAATTGCAAAGGGGTGGTGCAGTCAGGGATTGGTCCGAGGCAAAACTGAGAGGGAAGGTTCAGGAATAAAGAGCTGCATGATCTTGACAGGCAGGGAAGGAGCTGGAACAAAGAGTGGGCAATGGCATGAGGGACAGCTTTGACGGAGGGCAAAACCTAGGGGTAAACCAACGTGGGGGAAGCACGGGCTACGTGAAAACAAACCATCCTACGCTAACTGACAAATAAACACGAACCGGAACACCCCAGGGAAAATGGGCACAGCACCGAGCTCGTCTGACTTTGAGAAGTGTTTGAACAACATTGAGCAGTCACTCAATCTTTTAGACACTACATCAAAAGTCAAGGGTTGTGAACTCCAGGTTGACACGAGTATATACTGCCGGGTATGACTTTAGGCAGTTTTTGAAGAAATTCGTTTTATGTCTGATCAAACCCCAATTCCGTGTAGGTTGTGTGGAACGTGGAATCCTTTTATTTTCATTGCTTGTTAGGAGTGTAAAAAAGACTATTGGTGCTGGGTGACTGAGAGACAGCCCGTGTGTGTGAAGTGGAGTATACAGGGGATGAAGAGAAGGAAAAGAGAAGTACTAGTAGATCCTGCAAAGTTTGGAAATGTTGATAGCATGAAGAATGAACAAGACGAGAAGTAAAGATGGTATTAAAAAGAGTCCACTAGAAGGTAATTTAGCAGTGGAGAAAGATTTGGGAGGAATCCCAGAGGGCAGTTTTTCCAAGAAAGGTAATCGGATGAAATAGCCTACCCAATGGTAGCCTTGGTGTCAATTAGGAAGTGGTGAAAAGTGTCCCCCGCTGAAACTTTATGATACGTTGTTACAGTTGATGTTATTTTGAAGAAAAGAAGAAAAATGAGATCCAGCCATATATGCAGACATGTTTTTTACCCTGAAGAATAAACCTGAGGGGAAGAAAGAATTGTGGCTTTTTTATTTGGCCTCATAGGACCTTTAGTCCTAACTTTGGAAAGAGAAAACAGGCAGAAAATAAAGAGCTGTCGTTCCGTATCCAGCATAGGGCAGAGATGCTTGAAATTGGCTCCAATGCACCAGGAAGATTGTGTCCTAGGTGTCCAAGACTTACAGGCGAGTTACCCCAGGCCAGCTCGGGTACACTCCCCCTCAGCCAAGCACGCCGCGCCCTGAATGAAACCCAGATGGCAGTGAGGATGAGGTGAGGGGACACTTTCAGAGACCCCCAGTGACAACCAACAGAAGGAATAAAAGCAAGAAAGCTTTGCCTTTAGTCCCCCGCTTAAGGCAAGTCTTGAGTCCCCCAGGAGAAGCCATGTGGGTGAACATCTGCTTTTCTCCTAGTGAGCTGAACCGTTGGTGGGAAAAAGTTAAAATGTAGAGAGAAAACCCAGGCAAAGTGGCAAAAAGATTGGAGTGCATAGTCAAGAATCAAGTCCCAGAGGGAGGTGCTACTGATTTCATGTTGACAGAGCTAACAAAACCAGCAAAGAGTTGGTGATCAAGGTAGCCAGAGCACGTGCGCAGGGACAAATTGCTAGTGGAGCCTTACAAGGTACAGTGGACCAGCTGTTTCCTATTGTAAGCCCTTTGTGGGACCCGAACGATGCAGGCAGCTGTGCAATGTTAACCAGATGCCAGGAACTAGTCAAATTTGAATTACAAAATGCTAGTCCAAAAGCAATCAATTGGTCAACAATAGATAATGTTCCACAGGGCCAGCACGAGTCACCCACTGACTTTGTGGACAGGTTGTGAGCAGCTGCACATAAAGCGCAGCTCTGCATCCCTGGTCGGATATGGGAAAGCAGCAGTCCGTATCCCTGATGTTAGGGCAATCTAGCCCAGGTGTCGGGCAGAAACTTCAGAGGCTGAAAGAGCCTGTAAAGAGAGACTTAAAAGAAATTAATGAGAAAAGCATTGAAAGCGTATGATGATAAAGACAGAGAAAAAGAAAATGAACTCCCTGCAGCCATGGTGGCAGCTCTGGATCAGCACCGGGGAGAGGACGCGCATGAAGCAGAGGCAGGGGCAAAAGCAGCAGAGGCAGAGGAGTTTCAAACCAGGCACAGACCAAGCTGGGGCCAAAGCAATGTGCGTGTTGTAAGAAATAAGGACACTGGAAAATAGGGCCAGTGCCCAGAGTTAGCAGACAAAGTACACAAAACTCTTGTAGCCGCTCTAGATGATAAGAAATGACCGAGACTGGCAACTCTTACCCCAGCAGGCCACTGGTTAAAATAAAGCTAAAGGGTGATAAAGAGGTTGAATTTTTAATAAATAGTGGAAACCCATCTTTCACTCTTGAATCGAGCACTGATACCCAAAAGTGAGAACTATCTTCAAGCAATAGGAGCCACTGGCCAGCCAGAAAATGCATTCCTCCTGCAAGCACTTCAATGGAAAATCAAGAAGAAACTGGCAATCCATCAGTTTCTTTATTTAGCAAACTGCCCCAAATCTGTCCTCGGCAGGGATTTGCTTGAAAATTTGGACACAACAGTTCCGTTTAGGGAAAGAAAAATTAAGTTGAAGGTACCTGAAGACAAATTGGTTTTAGCAGTAGGACTGACAATTGACACAAGACCAAGAAACAAGAATAACTATTTAGAGCAAGTATTGAATCAGGTGTAGCCAAGAGTATGGGATACTGATAGCCCAGGAAAATCCAAACGAGCAGACCCTATTAAAATTGAGCTGCAGACAAGAGTTAGGCCATAGTCAGAAAGCAATACCCTGGAAGACGATAGGCTGGGAAAAGAACGGAGGCAACAAGGAATAAATTCCTGACATCAGGATTATTGGAAGAATGGGAGTCAAAATGTATTACTCCTAGATTAGCAATAAAGAGAGCTAACGGAACTTAGAGACTAGTGCCAGATTTCCAGGCTATTAATGGTTTCTACCTTACTGCCTTACTAGCTAAACTTGGAGATGATTTTATCTGGTGCGGGGAACGTCCATGGCCCGGTGGTGTCGAGAGCGGTTCCCTCTTGGTGTGAGAGACCAGCTCCCCCAGCCCACCTTGCTGTCAGGCCCGGAGGTTGTAATGTGCGCTGGAGCGGCAGGCGAAGGAGGGCTCTTGACAGCATGTCTGATCCAACAGGGTTTCTTGAAGGCAGGTCAGAGGGTCCAGGTTGGGTGAGAGTGAGAAGAGGGACAGGACCAGGCAGCAGCACAACCACTGTAACACGAGACATAAGGCAAGACACCTGCAACCTGCTGGGGAAGCCCCAAGTCTGCTCAGTGAGCCACGTGTGCCCTCAGCATTGGGACACGCACCTTTCCCTCAGTGACCCTCACGTCCCAGGGTCAGCAAATCAAGAGGCACCAGCCATCCTGTAGGTGACTCAGAGCGAGTGCAGTGGGTCATGGTGGCCAGGGGCCAGAAGCAGGCAGAAAGCCATCAGGGCTGGGGAAAAGGCTCTGCTCTGCTTACAGCGTGGGCTGAGGGCCGGGAGAGCTGCATTTCCCCCTTGAGATGTGGGAGACGGGGCCTTTCACCCTCCTTATAGGGCTGCCCCTCGCTGCAGGCAGCCCAAGGAGTACGACGACAAAAGGCCGAGAGCAGCAAAGCAAAGAGCCAGCCCTGCACACAGGGAGGTGGCCCAGGTGGCCCTGAAGGTGCCCGCTGCACTCTCATGTGGCCCTGCCCTGGGAATGACAGGAATGCCCTTTGTCCAAGAGGGCCTTTCTGTGGCCCCTCTGGGCTCCAAGCTGCTGCTCTTCTGGCTCAACGGGGCCTAAAGGCACAGAACTGGGCATCCCTCGGAGCAACAGGAGCAAGACTCGGCAAGCAGGCAGGGGAGCTCAATGCCTGAGGCTGAGGGGCGGGGGGCTCCAGTCTGGAGCACAGGCCGGGCACACGCCCAGCCCCGCAACTCCTGGCCTCAGAGGCCTGAAAGGCCAGGACCAGGGTTCCACGCCTGATTCCAGGGGGTCCCTCCACCGGCCACCGAGGAAGCGCCAGAGCAGCCAGCTTTCAGGATCAAGGCGGCTGCCAGGGGGCTGCTTATGGCCTCTGCCAGCCCATTGCTCAGGGCTTACCAGTGACTCAGGGTGTCCCCCAGCCCGGCCAAACTTCCCGGCAGCAGCGCCACAGCCCCACAGCAGCTCCAGAGAAGTCCCATCCAGAGGCACCTGGGAGCCCTCAGCAAAGCAGCCAGTAGCACACGGGCAGGAGGACGTGGATGGCCCTTCCTGCGTGGCACGGGGCTTGTGGCAATATCCAGGCACCAGTCGGGCAGGGATCCCCGCAGCTCCTGCCCCTGCCCAGCCGCTCTTGTCGGCAGCACAAAGGCTGCAGCAGAACCACCAGAGGCCAAGGGGCTTCTGGCCATTTTCCCTGCAACACTGCACGCCTGGGCAGCTGAATGAGCACAAGCACCCTTTTGCCCCTCTTCCCCTATGCCCTACAGACACTGTGCAGGAAAAGAAAGATCCTGGGACTCCATGTATTGTAAGATACCCTATATTTACATTGTCAACTAAAAGGAAAATACAAAGGCAAAAATCTAATAGAAGAAGAAGACAACCCCTGCTGGCTCAAGTGGCCCAGCAGACAGAGTCTTGCGCAGATCATCTCTCTGGGGAGCTGCAGCAGAACAGCAAGGCAGTGCCCCACAGACGAGGCCGTTTCTTCCATGCACTGCGGAATTGATCTCGCAGCTTATGCCATGTGGAGTACGGAGCTCTCTGTACAGCCCGGAGAACTAAACAAGATTCAATTGCAGCATTTCTGATTGCGGGACTGCTGTCATAGGCCATTTCTTCAAGGGCTGCAAGAGAGAGGAACAGAGCCAAGGTCAGATGCCGGATGTGCAGGGAGCCGAGGTGAACCCCCTGGCAGGGTCATCCCGGCCGGCTCTTGCCATGGCCCGGAGGGAGCAGGGACCAAGGGGATCAGCCTGAAGCTGCTGGCCACGAATGCCACACGTGGCCCTGAAATGTCTGTGTGCTCTGGCCACGGGAGCAGAGCCCTCCGCAGCCGGGGCAGGGCTTGCAGCTTCCCGTGCCAGCCCCCACGGTCAGCCCGCTGCCCTCACTCACCACTGCAGATCAGCTGAAGCTCTTGCTGCTGCCCCCTCAGGTGCCGGCCGGCCATCCCTGTGAACACAGAGCCTGTCACGGGCCCAGCAGCACAGCTCCCTGCCAGCGGCGTTGTCGGTGCTGTGGCCACACGGGCTGCTGGCCCGTCAGGTCTCAGCCCGGGCCTTTGCCGCATGCTGCCGCCCAAGGGCACGGTTGCCAGAGGGCGGCGGCAGCAGCAATGCCCGGGCCAGGCGGGGCTCCACGGCGCCGGGCCCGGGTGGCACTGCCGGGGCAGCAGGCGGGGCCGGGGCCGAGCTGCGGTGGGCAGGGGAGGGAGCGCGGGCTCGTGGCTCACCCATGAAGCTGACGGCCGCCTCTCGCAGGGGCTCCTGTGGGCTTTGCAGGTAGCACAGGGCCCGGCGCAGGTGCTCGGCTGCTCGGCTCCTGTCCTCTGCCAGCTGGAGAGAGCAGCAGGAGGGAAGGGTTGGGGCGGGCTCAGGCCCCGGGCCGGGCGCTGCCTGCGCTGAGCCCCGGCCCTCTCCTACCCGGGGAGCCCTGAGGCGTGGCCAGCAGCAGCCGGCGCCGGGCTCCCGAGGGGAGAGGCCAGAGGGCCGCCTGCTGCCCGGGGAGCCGCGGTGCCGCGCCGCCGCCCTGCCGGGCCGGGACTGCGTGGGCACCCGGCTCGGGCCCACGGGAGCCTGGAGAAGAGCCTGCGCGGCCTCTGGGAGCAGCAGCCGGCAGGGGCACAGCTGCCAGCCCCGCAGACTGAGCACCGCCCTCAGGGGCCTTCTCCAGGCTGAGGCTGGGGTTTCTCGGCTGCTCTTACCAGGCACTCGCCAAAGCTCTGATCCACCTGTAGCATTTGTTGGAGATCCCTCCTCTTCAGGAATCTGGCTGAAGAATGCAGCGTTTCCCGGGAGGCCTGGAGAGCAGCAGAGACGCACCGATGGCCCCACAGTGCAGGCCACAGGAGCCAGCCTATGCCACAGGCTGGAGGAGGCTGCAGCCCGCAAGGTGCCAGGGCAGGAGGCAGTGCGTTCCCCTGCCAGGGGGACAGCAGCTGGCCACAAGTGCTCACCTCAGCAACAATCTGATTCTCATCACGGCAGTGGAAGTAGAGTGGGAGCAGGCTCTGGCGCACGTGGGACTTCAGGGCCTTTCTTCCCTCTTCTGTTAATAAGTCGAGCATCTCTTGAAAGAAAGACATGGAGCTCAGCTGCACCTGGATATCATCCTGTATGAAAGGGAAGGGCAAAAGAGCTGAGCATCAGCTGCTTCAGGCCCCCCAGGGCACAGGCCTGCATCTGCACAGGGCACCAAGTGTGCGGGCAGCAGCCAGTGGCCGTGGCTGTGGGCACAGAGCCTTACGCGGTCAAAGAGTGGCAGGAGCGCCTCAGCCAGCTGCAGGGCGATGGGGGTGGGTATTGGGGCACCATTATCCAGGAGCAAATATCGGAGTAGAAGAATGGTCATCCTGATGATGTCGCTATCATTTTCCTCCAGGAGCTCCACAAGACTTTCAGTCAGGCTCCGCATTTTTTCGGCCTGCGTGGAAGCCAACTTTGTGAAAGGCCGCCCTGCTGCCGCAGGGCCCAGAGGCCAAAGGCCTGTCCCGAAGCACTCGGGCAGCTGATGCGGGAGGCAGGAGAGCTGGGAGCAGCTGCCCCAGCGCCCGAAGGCCAGGCAAGGCCAAGCGACTGCGTTGCCCAGCCCCACGCTGCCTTCAGGGCTTCAGCCACGGGCCCATTCTCACCATCAAGGGATTCTTGCCCAGCACTACGAGGCCTCTGAGTGCCAAGTAACGCCTGGCCATGTGCTCGCTCTGCAGGTTCTGTGCCATGATCTCCAGAAGACTGTCACTGCATTCCCTCAAGTCCAGGCAGTCGAGCACCTGAAAGGCACAGGGCAGTGACAGGGGAGCCGGCCGGCAGGAGGCCAGAAGCGCACAGGGCCGGGCCCAGGCAGCAGCACATGGCCCAGGCAGCAGCACAGGGCACGGGCACGGGTGTCTTTGTCCTGGCAGCTGTGGCTACGAGAGGGCAGAGAGCTGGGAGGCAGCTCAGCCAGGCAGCGCTGGCCTTGAGGCTCACCTCCACAAGGAATGCCAAGGCAGGGAAATCCCAGTATGGCATCTCTTGGCCGAGCAGGGCGAGCAGGTAGAATGCAACCGCGGAACAGAAGGGTATGGCTAGACGGCGAATTTCTCTGAAGAGGGGAGAAAGGAAAGAAGACCCCTGAGCCAGTGGGGCAAACCTCTCCCAGGAGTGGCTCACCTAGTTCTCATCTTCCCCCAGCACCCTTCCAGCCAGGGGACCTGGGCCATTTGGGAGTTGGTTGCTCATGGGCAGCCTCCTCTCCCAGCCTTTTCCAGTCTGCTTGGCCGTGCGTCTCTCAGGGACAAGGCCCTCCTGCCCATTACCACGGGCACTTAGTGGGGCACCTGGGCACAGAGCAGAAATATCAGAGGCATTTGGGGGGGTCTCACCTGGCAAGCAGAGCCACGGCAAAGTGGTGAGTGTCAACAGAGAGCAGCGTGTCCCAGGCACACCTGCGTTCCATTGCCACCACCACATCCTCGCAGCGGAGCAGGCAGAGCAGGGACTTCAGGGTCCGCACTGCAAACCTGTGTGCAGAGCAAAGCCCAGGTCACACTGGCAGCACTGGCTCCTTGGCAGGCCACGTGGCAGGGACAGGAGGACTGTCACGGAGCACCTGTTGGGGCTAGTGGCAAGGCCATGCTCTTCCTGGCATGCCTTCCAGAAGGTAAGGACCTCCTCTGGCGTATCCAGAGTGCTGAAGAAGACTTGGAAGAGCAGATGCACAAATAGCTGGGGGAAATACAGCCTCAATATCCGTGGGAGACAGGGCACCTGGAGGATCTTCCACATCACCACAGTTGCCTGCAAAGGACAAAGCCGCCCAAGACAGCGCTCAGTGCCCAGGTGTCCGTGTGGCAGGGCCCGAGCGTGGCAGGGAGAGGCCAGGAGAGGCGCAGGGGGAGCACGGGGCCTGGTGGCCCTGAAGCTGCCCCTGGGCCAGGTTTCAGGCCAGCGCCTGAGGCAGGGAGATGCAGTGGGGGAAGGAGGATGGAGAGCTGCTAGGGAGGCAGCCTTGGGGCCAGCAAAGGCCACTTGCAGAAACTCACAGCCAGGGCAAAGACAGCCGTTTCGCCCCCATCGGAGGTGCAGGTGCTGTGCTCTGGCCAGCTCCCCAGCACATCCAGGAGTATCAGCTGTGCCAGCTCCGCAGTCCTGGCTGAGGCCAGCATGGTCTTCCACATGGCCATGGCAGCTCTGCGGGGTTCGAGCTGTGTCTCAGAGGGGTCTCAGACACAGCACCGGGGCCAGCTGAGCTGGCTGGCTGTGTCTGCCACTGCCCACTGCCCCCCTGCCGGCAGCACCCAGACAGCCCAGCCCCGTGGGGACAGAGCCCTGAGAGGCAGCAAGGGAGCGTGGCAGCAGGCTGAGGGGCTGCCATGCCAGGGCTGGGAAAGGGAGCAGCCAGAGGGCCCTGGAACTCTCTGTTGCTCAGATACCTGGGGCAGGCTGGACAGGGTGATGGGCTGGGGAGCCCCCATCAGGGGCAGGTGGGCCCCTACCTGTCACAGGACGGGGCCACACGCAGGAGCGTCAAGACGGCATCCTGTGGCTGTGCTTCGGCGAGATGCAGCAGGGTCTTGTCCAGCCTATGCTCAGCAGAATCATTGGCCGTGAGCCACTGGTGGATGTAGCTCACCATGGCAGGCACCTGGAGAAGGCACGGGGAGACTTGGAAAGCTGCCAGAGAGAGCAATGTTCCCAGCTTCTCCAGAGGGGTGCTTCCCTTGCCACCACGCTGCCATGTGGCCTGAAAGGCTCCCAGCAACCAGCATGCGTGGCTTTGGAGGCCAAGCAATTCCTGGGGGGATCAAAGCCTGGCCACAGGCTGCTTACTTGCTTGGGATGGTACAAATCTTGCTCTACAAGCATAGCCAGCAGGGCAGCACCGCTCTTGCTTTGGAAGATGGGCGAGTATGGTCTGAGGCCTGCGCCCATGGTCTCTTCCTCCTCAATTCTCTTGATGAAGTTGTAAACAAACTGTAGGAGAAGGGCAAGAAGCCAGGGATGTTGCATGGAGTGCTGCACACACGGTGCTGGGCTGAGCAGGGAGAGCAGGCCCAGCCCAGGTGGGGATGGCTGCAGGTACCTGCGCTGTTCTGCGGAAGCGGCCACGGCGGGACTGCTGGTCTTGTGTGCGCTCCGGGGCTGCATCTGGCAAAGAGCGAGCGCAGCCAGAGATGAGGGGCTGCGGGAGGGGCCGGACTACAGGGCCCAGCCCTGCGCTCCCCAGGCAGGGAGAGGCCCGGGATGTGCCAGGGGATGGAGCACGGCCACTGCGGGCTGTCTGCCCGGCCCCTCTTCCGTCCTGTGCGTGGGCAGGTCCCCAGGGGATAGCATGGCATGGCCCGGCCCGCCCGGCCCAGCCCGGCCCGGCAGGAATGGCGTGGAGCCAAGCTGGCCGCAGGCACCAGTCCTGTGGCCCAGCTCTGCCACTCACCCTCGTGTGGTGGCTGGAATGGCACCACCTCTTCAGTGTCCTGTGCCAGGGCAGCTCCAGGGCCTTCTTCCTCCTCCTCCACCCAGGCCAGCTTGGGCACATTTGGGGGTGGCTGCTCCATGTCTCAGACTGGATTTGTGGCTATTTGCAGGAGAGGGGCCTTGGACAATCTCCAAGTCACCAAGTCCTGCAGTCCTGCCTGGAAGGCACCGTCAAGAAAGAAGCCTCAGGAAGGCTACAGGACAGCAAGTCCTGCACTCGGTCTCAAGGGCCCCTGCCACAAGGACAGGAGACTCCTGTGAAGGATTGTACTCTGGCCTCGAGGGCACCTGCAGAAGCGAAGCCTCAGGGAGACCACAGGTAAGAAGGTCCTGTGGTCTGGCCTGGAGCTCAGCTGCAGGAACAACGCCTCAGTAAAGCTCCGGGTGGGACACGAACGAGAGCGCTGTGCGGGGGCTCCTCACGGCACCGCTCTGTCCTGTCCTGTCCCGTGGTGTGCTCCGAGCACTGTGGCGTGCTCTTGTCATTGCCAGCTCCTATGCCACGGGGTGTCACAAAGGGCCCTTGGACACCCGGTTCCATTCGATGCCACGGTGACCGTGCTGCAGCGTGTCACCAAGGGCCCTTGCACACACTGCCGCCTGCCGCGGGGCTGCCCCCAGCCCAGCCAAACTGGCCCAGGTTGGAAGGAATGCCTGGCCCCAGGTGTCTAAGGCAGGCCGACAAGATCTTCAGCGAGGGCTCAGAGCGTCAGCAAAGGCTGCCCTGCTCTGCGGGCTCAGGGGCAGCAGAAGGAGCCCCCAGGGCTGCCGACGCAGCCGCGCTGGGAAGGGCACGGGGCCTTCCAGGGAAACTGGCACGGCCTCCTTGGGACACGTCCCGGCTGGTGGCCGTCCTAAACCTGCGGGTGTGACACGCACAAGGAACGTGTGGGCCCGGGCACGAATGCTGCTCTGAGCCCTGGGGCCCGGGGAGCGCTGACATCAGCAGGTGTGGCAGAGTCGCCGGCCAAGCAGACCCGCCACCCCTCGAGCCCCTGGCAGCGCTGGTGCCCGTCTCCTGCCCCAGAGACCTGTGCCCCCGGGGGGCTTCTGTGCCAGAGGGAGCCAAAGCCCACGTGCATTGGGGGCTGTGCTCCTTCCTGCAGGGGCTGATGGCAGGAGCACCTGGAGCAACTGCTGGCACACTTGGTCTCTGTCAGATGATGTTGCTCCTTCCTGCAATGAATTTTTCTCCAGGAAGGCATTGGCAGCAGCAGCAGAGCACCATCCATTGCTGAGTGTCCCGGGGCAATTAGATTACAAAGTAACAGTCTGAAATTTCCTTGTGCTTTTCTCACTCTCTTTCCTGCATTCTGGGACAAATAGAATCTGCCCAGCCTCTGCTATTCTGGGATTCAGTTGCTGCATATCTCGCTCCGGCAGCTCGCGTCCAAACAAAACCGTGTCCCTGCTGAGGACAGCAATGAGTGGCCACAAAGTGGGAAGTTCCCCAGTGAACATCAAGGCAGACACGTGGAAGTGCAGAGGATAAGCATAACTGTGGGAGGAGAAGCTGTTCTGTGTCTCGGGTGATGGTGCCCACACCCTAAAGCAGCAGCCAAGAGAAGTGCGGGAAGCAGACGGGCGCGGTTTTGGGCAGGACAATAGAAAAAGATATGAAGCCTTTAGCCAGAATGCAAAGGAGGACTGCAAGGATGGAGTGTGGTCTGGAGGGGAAGCCCCAGATGCAGCTGGGGCCACTTTCTTCTGCCTGGAGGAGAGTAAAGGGCGCCATTGTGGTCTTCACCATCCTCCTGAGGGGAATCGCAGGGGCTGCTGCAGCTCTCGTCTCTGTTGGCAGCAGTGACAGCACTGGAGAAAAGGGCAGGGAGCTGGGACAGGGCAAGTTTCATTTCCATATCAGGAAAAGGTTTTTCACCCAGAGCACGGTCAGGCACTGGGACAGTGCCAGTTCCCCATTGCCGCAGCCCGGCGGAGCCCGGGCTGGCTCTTGGGAAAACTGCGGCGCTGCGCCAGGAGTGGGGAAGGGCCAAGGCGTGGGTTCTGCCTGCGGCTGAACCTGATGTGTCGCTGCTCAGTGGTTCAGGATCTACTAACTGCAGCACGGAGCAGGCAAAAGAGAAGGAGGAGGCTCCTGGATAGGGAGGTTCCAGAGGCAAAGGTTTATTCCAAGGGAAGGATTCAGCAGCAAAGAGGCGCCAGCACTTCTGTGCGTGGGATTTTATAGGGGTACAACTCGGGCGGCGGATACAGAGGATTGATCAGTAAGGAATCTGCAGGGAAGGAGCCAGGGGATTCCATCAGTTGCTTGGGACTAATTAGGCCAGATGGGAGGAGAAGGTAGGTCACCTGGGCCAGTGGGGCTTGCAGCAACAGGGGAATTGCAAAGGGGTGTTGCAGTCAGGGATTGGTCCGAGGCAAAACTGAGAGGGAAGGTTCAGGAATAAAGAGCTGCATGATCTTGACAGGCAGGGAAGGAGCTGGAACAAAGAGTGGGCAATGGCATGAGGGACAGCTTTGACGGAGGGCAAAACCTAGGGGTAAACCAACGTGGGGGAAGCACGGGCTACGTGAAAACAAACCATCCTACGCTAACTGACAAATAAACACGAACCGGAACACCCCAGGGAAAATGGGCACAGCACCGAGCTCGTCTGACTTTGAGAAGTGTTTGAACAACATTGAGCAGTCACTCAATCTTTTAGACACTACATCAAAAGTCAAGGGTTGTGAACTCCAGGTTGACACGAGTATATACTGCCGGGTATGACTTTAGGCAGTTTTTGAAGAAATTCGTTTTATGTCTGATCAAACCCCAATTCCGTGTAGGTTGTGTGGAACGTGGAATCCTTTTATTTTCATTGCTTGTTAGGAGTGTAAAAAAGACTATTGGTGCTGGGTGACTGAGAGACAGCCCGTGTGTGTGAAGTGGAGTATACAGGGGATGAAGAGAAGGAAAAGAGAAGTACTAGTAGATCCTGCAAAGTTTGGAAATGTTGATAGCATGAAGAATGAACAAGACGAGAAGTAAAGATGGTATTTAAAAGAGTCCACTAGAAGGTAATTTAGCAGTGGAGAAAGATTTGGGAGGAATCCCAGAGGGCAGTTTTTCCAAGAAAGGTAATCGGATGAAATAGCCTACCCAATGGTAGCCTTGGTGTCAATTAGGAAGTGGTGAAAAGTGTCCCCCGCTGAAACTTTATGATACGTTGTTACAGTTGATGTTATTTTGAAGAAAAGAAGAAAAATGAGATCCAGCCATATATGCAGACATGTTTTTTACCCTGAAGAATAAACCTGAGGGGAAGAAAGAATTGTGGCTTTTTTATTTGGCCTCATAGGACCTTTAGTCCTAACTTTGGAAAGAGAAAACAGGCAGAAAATAAAGAGCTGTCGTTCCGTATCCAGCATAGGGCAGAGATGCTTGAAATTGGCTCCAATGCACCAGGAAGATTGTGTCCTAGGTGTCCAAGACTTACAGGCGAGTTACCCCAGGCCAGCTCGGGTACACTCCCCCTCAGCCAAGCACACCGCGCCCTGAATGAAACCCAGATGGCAGTGAGGATGAGGTGAGGGGACACTTTCAGAGACCCCCAGTGACAACCAACAGAAGGAATAAAAGCAAGAAAGCTTTGCCTTTAGTCCCCCGCTTAAGGCAAGTCTTGAGTCCCCCAGGAGAAGCCATGTGGGTGAACATCTGCTTTTCTCCTAGTGAGCTGAACCGTTGGTGGGAAAAAGTTAAAATGTAGAGAGAAAACCCAGGCAAAGTGGCAAAAAGATTGGAGTGCATAGTCAAGAATCAAGTCCCAGAGGGAGGTGCTACTGATTTCATGTTGACAGAGCTAACAAAACCAGCAAAGAGTTGGTGATCAAGGTAGCCAGAGCACGTGCGCAGGGACAAATTGCTAGTGGAGCCTTACAAGGTACAGTGGACCAGCTGTTTCCTATTGTAAGCCCTTTGTGGGACCCGAACGATGCAGGCAGCTGTGCAATGTTAACCAGATGCCAGGAACTAGTCAAATTTGAATTACAAAATGCTAGTCCAAAAGCAATCAATTGGTCAACAATAGATAATGTTCCACAGGGCCAGCACGAGTCACCCACTGACTTTGTGGACAGGTTGTGAGCAGCTGCACATAAAGCGCAGCTCTGCATCCCTGGTCGGATATGGGAAAGCAGCAGTCCGTATCCCTGATGTTAGGGCAATCTAGCCCAGGTGTCGGGCAGAAACTTCAGAGGCTGAAAGAGCCTGTAAAGAGAGACTTAAAAGAAATTAATGAGAAAAGCATTGAAAGCGTATGATGATAAAGACAGAGAAAAAGAAAATGAACTCCCTGCAGCCATGGTGGCAGCTCTGGATCAGCACCGGGGAGAGGATGCGCATGAAGCAGAGGCAGGGGCAAAAGCAGCAGAGGCAGAGGAGTTTCAAACCAGGCACAGACCACGCTGGGGCCAAAGCAATGTGCGTGTTGTAAGAAATAAGGACACTGGAAAATAGGGCCAGTGCCCAGAGTTAGCAGACAAAGTACACAAAACTCTTGTAGCCGCTCTAGATGATAAGAAATGACCGAGACTGGCAACTCTTACCCCAGCAGGCCACTGGTTAAAATAAAGCTAAAGGGTGATAAAGAGGTTGAATTTTTAATAAATAGTGGAAACCCATCTTTCACTCTTGAATCGAGCACTGATACCCAAAAGTGAGAACTATCTTCAAGCAATAGGAGCCACTGGCCAGCCAGAAAATGCATTCCTCCTGCAAGCACTTCAATGGAAAATCAAGAAGAAACTGGCAATCCATCAGTTTCTTTATTTAGCAAACTGCCCCAAATCTGTCCTCGGCAGGGATTTGCTTGAAAATTTGGACACAACAGTTCCGTTTAGGGAAAGAAAAATTAAGTTGAAGGTACCTGAAGACAAATTGGTTTTAGCAGTAGGACTGACAATTGACACAAGACCAAGAAACAAGAATAACTATTTAGAGCAAGTATTGAATCAGGTGTAGCCAAGAGTATGGGATACTGATAGCCCAGGAAAATCCAAACGAGCAGACCCTATTAAAATTGAGCTGCAGACAAGAGTTAGGCCATAGTCAGAAAGCAATACCCTGGAAGACGATAGGCTGGGAAAAGAACGGAGGCAACAAGGAATAAATTCCTGACATCAGGATTATTGGAAGAATGGGAGTCAAAATGTATTACTCCTAGATTAGCAATAAAGAAAGCTAACGGAACTTAGAGACTAGTGCCAGATTTCCAGGCAATTAATGGTTTCTACGTTACTGCCTTACTAGCTAAACTTGGAGATGATTTTATCTGGTGCGGGGAACGTCCATGGCCCGGTGGTGTCGAGAGCGGTTCCCTCTTGGTGTGAGAGACCAGCTCCCCCAGCCCACCTTGCTGTCAGGCCCGGAGGTTGTAATGTGCACTGGAGCGGCAGGCGAAGGAGGGCTCTTGACAGCATGTCTGATCCAACAGGGTTTCTTGAAGGCAGGTCAGAGGGTCCAGGTTGGGTGAGAGTGAGAAGAGGGACAGGACCAGGCAGCAGCACAACCACTGTAACACGAGACATAAGGCAAGACACCTGCAACCTGCTGGGGAAGCCCCAAGTCTGCTCAGTGAGCCACGTGTGCCCTCAGCATTGGGACACGCACCTTTCCCTCAGTGACCCTCACGTCCCAGGGTCAGCAAATCAAGAGGCACCAGCCATCCTGTAGGTGACTCAGAGCGAGTGCAGTGGGTCATGGTGGCCAGGGGCCAGAAGCAGGCAGAAAGCCATCAGGGCTGGGGAAAAGGCTCTGCTCTGCTTACAGCGTGGGCTGAGGGCCGGGAGAGCTGCATTTCCCCCTTGAGATGTGGGAGACGGGGCCTTTCACCCTCCTTATAGGGCTGCCCCTCGCTGCAGGCAGCCCAAGGAGTACGACGACAAAAGGCCAAGAGCAGCAAAGCAAAGAGCCAGCCCTGCACACAGGGAGGTGGCCCAGGTGGCCCTGAAGGTGCCTGCTGCACTCCCATGTGGCCCTGCCCTGGGAATGACAGGAATGCCCTTTGTCCAAGAGGGCCTTTCTGTGGCTCCTCTGGGCTCCAAGCTGCTGCTCTTCTGGCTCAACGGGGCCTAAAGGCACAGAACTGGGCATCCCTCGGAGCAACAGGAGCAAGACTCGGCAAGCAGGCAGGGGAGCTCAATGCCTGAGGCTGAGGGGCGGGGGGCTCCAGTCTGGAGCACAGGCCGGGCACACGCCCAGCCCCGCAACTCCTGGCCTCAGAGGCCTGAAAGGCCAGGACCAGGGTTCCACGCCTGATTCCAGGGGGTCCCTCCACGGGCCACCGAGGAAGCACCAGAGCAGCCAGCTTTCAGGATCAAGGCGGCTGCCAGGGGGCTGCTTATGGCCTCTGCCAGCCCATTGCTCAGGGCTTACCAGTGACTCAGGGTGTCCCCCAGCCCGGCCAAACTTCCCGGCAGCAGCGCCACAGCCCCACAGCAGCTCCAGAGAAGTCCCATCCAGAGGCACCTGGGAGCCCTCAGCAAAGCAGCCAGTAGCAGACGGGCAGGAGGACGTGGATGGCCCTTCCTGCGTGGCACGGGGCTTGTGGCAATATCCAGGCACCAGTCGGGCAGGGATCCCCGCAGCTCCTGCCCCTGCCCAGCCGCTCTTGTCGGCAGCACAAAGGCTGCAGCAGAACCACCAGAGGCCAAGGGGCTTCTGGCCATTTTCCCTGCAACACTGCACGCCTGGGCAGCTGGATGAGCACAAGCACCCTTTTGCCCCTCTTCCCCTATGCCCTACAGACACTGTGCAGGAAAAGAAAGATCCTGGGACTCCATGTATTGTAAGATACCCTATATTTACATTGTCAACTAAAAGGAAAATACAAAGGCAAAAATCTAATAGAAGAAGAAGACAACCCCTGCTGGCTCAAGTGGCCCAGCAGACAGAGTCTTGCGCAGATCATCTCTCTGGGGAGCTGCAGCAGAACAGCAAGGCAGTGCCCCACAGACGAGGCCGTTTCTTCCATGCACTGCGGAATTGATCTCGCAGCTTATGCCATGTGGAGTACGGAGCTCTCTGTACAGCCCGGAGAACTAAACAAGATTCAATTGCAGCATTTCTGATTGCGGGACTGCTGTCATAGGCCATTTCTTCAAGGGCTGCAAGAGAGAGGAACAGAGCCAAGGTCAGATGCCGGATGTGCAGGGAGCCGAGGTGAACCCCCTGGCAGGGTCATCCCGGCCGGCTCTTGCCATGGCCCGGAGGGAGCAGGGACCAAGGGGATCAGCCTGAAGCTGCTGGCCACGAATGCCACACGTGGCCCTGAAATGTCTGTGTGCTCTGGCCACGGGAGCAGAGCCCTCCGCAGCCGGGGCAGGGTTTGCAGCTTCCCGTGCCAGCCCCCACGGTCAGCCCGCTGCCCTCACTCACCACTGCAGATCAGCTGAAGCTCTTGCTGCTGCCCCCTCAGGTGCCGGCCGGCCATCCCTGTGAACACAGAGTCTGTCACGGGCCCAGCAGCACAGCTCCCTGCCAGCGGCGTTGTCGGTGCTGTGGCCACACGGGCTGCTGGCCCGTCAGGTCTCAGCCCGGGCCTTTGCCGCATGCTGCCGCCCAAGGGCACGGTTGCCAGAGGGCGGCGGCAGCAGCAATGCCCGGGCCAGGCGGGGCTCCACGGCGCCGGGCCCGGGTGGCGCTGCCGGGGCAGCAGGCGGGGCCGGGGCCGAGCTGCGGTGGGCAGGGGAGGGAGCGCGGGCTCGTGGCTCACCCATGAAGCTGACGGCCGCCTCTCGCAGGGGCTCCTGTGGGCTTTGCAGGTAGCACAGGGCCCGGCGCAGGTGCTCGGCTGCTCGGCTCCTGTCCTCTGCCAGCTGGAGAGAGCAGCAGGAGGGAAGGGTTGGGGCGGGCTCAGGCCCCGGGCCGGGCGCTGCCTGCGCTGAGCCCCGGCCCTCTCCTACCCGGGGAGCCCTGAGGCGTGGCCAGCAGCAGCCGGCGCCGGGCTCCCGAGGGGAGAGGCCAGAGGGCCGCCTGCTGCCCGGGGAGCCGCGGTGCCGCCCCGCCGCCCTGCCGGGCCGGGACTGCGTGGGCACCCGGCTCGGGCCCACGGGAGCCTGGAGAAGAGCCTGCGCGGCCTCTGGGAGCAGCAGCCGGCAGGGGCACAGCTGCCAGCCCCGCAGACTGAGCACCGCCCTCAGGGGCCTTCTCCAGGCTGAGGCTGGGGTTTCTCGGCTGCTCTTACCAGGCACTCGCCAAAGCTCTGATCCACCTGTAGCATCTGTTGGAGATCCCTCCTCTTCAGGAATCTGGCTGAAGAATGCAGCGTTTCCCGGGAGGCCTGGAGAGCAGCAGAGACGCACCGATGGCCCCACAGTGCAGGCCACAGGAGCCAGCCTATGCCACAGGCTGGAGGAGGCTGCAGCCCGCAAGGTGCCAGGGCAGGAGGCAGTGCGTTCCCCTGCCAGGGGGACAGCAGCTGGCCACAAGTGCTCACCTCAGCAACAATCTGATTCTCGTCACGGCAGTGGAAGTAGAGTGGGAGCAGGCTCTGGCGCACGTGGGACTTCAGGGCCTTTCTTCCCTCTTCTGTTAATAAGTCGAGCATCTCTTGAAAGAAAGACATGGAGCTCAGCTGCACCTGGATATCATCCTGTATGAAAGGGAAGGGCAAAAGAGCTGAGCATCAGCTGCTTCAGGCCCCCCAGGGCACAGGCCTGCATCTGCACAGGGCACCAAGTGTGCGGGCAGCAGCCAGTGGCCGTGGCTGTGGGCACAGAGCCTTACGCGGTCAAAGAGTGGCAGGAGCGCCTCAGCCAGCTGCAGGGCGATGGGGGTGGGTATTGGGGCACCATTATCCAGGAGCAAATATCGGAGTAGAAGAATGGTCATCCTGATGATGTCGCTATCATTTTCCTCCAGGAGCTCCACAAGACTTTCAGTCAGGCTCCGCATGCGTGGAAGCCTGCGTGGAAGCCAACTTTGTGAAAGGCCGCCCTGCTGCCGCAGGGCCCAGAGGCCAAAGGCCTGTCCCGAAGCACTCGGGCAGCTGATGCGGGAGGCAGGAGAGCTGGGAGCAGCTGCCCCAGCGCCCGAAGGCCAGGCAAGGCCAAGCGACTGCGTTGCCCAGCCCCACGCTGCCTTCAGGGCTTCAGCCACGGGCCCATTCTCACCATCAAGGGATTCTTGCCCAGCACTACGAGGCCTCTGAGTGCCAAGTAACGCCTGGCCATGTGCTCGCTCTGCAGGTTCTGTGCCATGATCTCCAGAAGACTGTCACTGCATTCCCTCAAGTCCAGGCAGTCGAGCACCTGAAAGGCACAGGGCAGTGACAGGGGAGCCGGCCGGCAGGAGGCCAGAAGCGCACAGGGCCGGGCCCAGGCAGCAGCACATGGCCCAGGCAGCAGCACAGGGCACGGGCACGGGTGTCTTTGTCCTGGCAGCTGTGGCTACGAGAGGGCAGAGAGCTGGGAGGCAGCTCAGCCAGGCAGCGCTGGCCTTGAGGCTCACCTCCACAAGGAATGCCAAGGCAGGGAAATCCCAGTATGGCATCTCTTGGCCGAGCAGGGCGAGCAGGTAGAATGCAACCGCGGAACAGAAGGGTATGGCTAGACGGCGAATTTCTCTGAAGAGGGGAGAAAGGAAAGAAGACCCCTGAGCCAGTGGGGCAAACCTCTCCCAGGAGTGGCTCACCTAGTTCTCATCTTCCCCCAGCACCCTTCCAGCCAGGGGACCTGGGCCATTTGGGAGTTGGTTGCTCATGGGCAGCCTCCTCTCCCAGCCTTTTCCAGTCTGCTTGGCCGTGCGTCTCTCAGGGACAAGGCCCTCCTGCCCATTACCACGGGCACTTAGTGGGGCACCTGGGCACAGAGCAGAAATATCAGAGGCATTTGGGGGGGTCTCACCTGGCAAGCAGAGCCACGGCAAAGTGGTGAGTGTCAACAGAGAGCAGCGTGTCCCAGGCACACCTGCGTTCCATTGCCACCACCACATCCTCGCAGCGGAGCAGGCAGAGCAGGGACTTCAGGGTCCGCACTGCAAACCTGTGTGCAGAGCAAAGCCCAGGTCACACTGGCAGCACTGGCTCCTTGGCAGGCCACGTGGCAGGGACAGGAGGACTGTCACGGAGCACCTGTTGGGGCTAGTGGCAAGGCCATGCTCTTCCTGGCATGCCTTCCAGAAGGTAAGGACCTCCTCTGGCGTATCCAGAGTGCTGAAGAAGACTTGGAAGAGCAGATGCACAAATAGCTGGGGGAAATACAGCCTCAATATCCGTGGGAGACAGGGCACCTGGAGGATCTTCCACATCACCACAGTTGCCTGCAAAGGACAAAGCCGCCCAAGACAGCGCTCAGTGCCCAGGTGTCCGTGTGGCAGGGCCCGAGCGTGGCAGGGAGAGGCCAGGAGAGGCGCAGGGGGAGCACGGGGCCTGGTGGCCCTGAAGCTGCCCCTGGGCCAGGTTTCAGGCCAGCGCCTGAGGCAGGGAGATGCAGTGGGGGAAGGAGGATGGAGAGCTGCTAGGGAGGCAGCCTTGGGGCCAGCAAAGGCCACTTGCAGAAACTCACAGCCAGGGCAAAGACAGCCGTTTCGCCCCCATCGGAGGTGCAGGTGCTGTGCTCTGGCCAGCTCCCCAGCACATCCAGGAGTATCAGCTGTGCCAGCTCCGCAGTCCTGGCTGAGGCCAGCATGGTCTTCCACATGGCCATGGCAGCTCTGCGGGGTTCGAGCTGTGTCTCAGCGGGGTCTCAGACACAGCACCGGGGCCAGCTGAGCTGGCTGGCTGTGTCTGCCACTGCCCACTGCCCCCCTGCCGGCAGCACCCAGACAGCCCAGCCCCGTGGGGACAGAGCCCTGAGAGGCAGCAAGGGAGCGTGGCAGCAGGCTGAGGGGCTACCATGCCAGGGCTGGGAAAGGGAGCAGCCAGAGGGCCCTGGAACTCTCTGTTGCTCAGACACCTGGGGCAGGCTGGACAGGGTGATGGGCTGGGGAGCCCCCATCAGGGGCAGGTGGGCCCCATACCTGTCACAGGACGGGGCCACACGCAGGAGCGTCAAGACGGCATCCTGTGGCTGTGCTTCGGCGAGATGCAGCAGGGTCTTGTCCAGCCTATGCTCAGCAGAATCATTGGCCGTGAGCCACTGGTGGATGTAGCTCACCATGGCAGGCACCTGGAGAAGGCACGGGGAGACTTGGAAAGCTGCCAGAGAGAGCAATGTTCCCAGCTTCTCCAGAGGGGTGCTTCCCTTGCCACCACGCTGCCATGTGGCCTGAAAGGCTCCCAGCAACCAGCATGCGTGGCTTTGGAGGCCAAGCAATTCCTGGGGGGATCAAAGCCTGGCCACAGGCTGCTTACTTGCTTGGGATGGTACAAATCTTCCTCTACAAGCATAGCCAGCAGGGCAGCACCGCTCTTGCTTTGGAAGATGGGCGAGTATGGTCTGAGGCCTGCGCCCATGGTCTCTTCCTCCTCAATTCTCTTGATGAAGTTGTAAACAAACTGTAGGAGAAGGGCAAGAAGCCAGGGATGTTGCATGGGGTGCTGCACACACGGTGCTGGGCTGAGCAGGGAGAGCAGGCCCAGCCCAGGTGGGGATGGCTGCAGGTACCTGCGCTGTTCTGCGGAAGCGGCCACGGCGGGACTGCTGGTCTTGTGTGCGCTCCGGGGCTGCATCTGGCAAAGAGCGAGCGCAGCCAGAGATGAGGGGCTGCGGGAGGGGCCGGACTACAGGGCCCAGCCCTGCGCTCCCCAGGCAGGGAGAGGCCCGGGATGTGCCAGGGGATGGAGCACGGCCACTGCGGGCTGTCTGCCCGGCCCCTCTTCCGTCCTGTGCGTGGGCAGGTCCCCAGGGGATAGCATGGCATGGCCCGGCCCGCCCGGCCCAGCCCGGCCCGGCAGGAATGGCGTGGAGCCAAGCTGGCCGCAGGCACCAGTCCTGTGGCCCAGCTCTGCCACTCACCCTCGTGTGGTGGCTGGAATGGCACCACCTCTTCAGTGTCCTGTGCCAGGGCAGCTCCAGGGCCTTCTTCCTCCTCCTCCACCCAGGCCAGCTTGGGCACATTTGGGGGTGGCTGCTCCATGTCTCAGACTGGATTTGTGGCTATTTGCAGGAGAGGGGCCTTGGACAATCTCCAAGTCACCAAGTCCTGCAGTCCTGCCTGGAAGGCACCGTCAAGAAAGAAGCCTCAGGAAGGCTACAGGACAGCAAGTCCTGCACTCGGTCTCAAGGGCCCCTGCCACAAGGACAGGAGACTCCTGTGAAGGATTGTACTCTGGCCTCGAGGGCACCTGCAGAAGCGAAGCCTCAGGGAGACCACAGGTAAGAAGGTCCTGTGGTCTGGCCTGGAGCTCAGCTGCAGGAACAATGCCTCAGTAAAGCTCCGGGTGGGACACGAACGAGCGCGCTGTGCGGGGGCTCCTCACGGCACCGCTCTGTCCTGTCCTGTCCCGTGTTGTGCTCCGAGCACTGTGGCGTGCTCTTGTCATTGCCAGCTCCTATGCCACGGGGTGTCACAAAGGGCCCTTGGACACCCGGTTCCATTCGATGCCACGGTGACCGTGCTGCAGCGTGTCACCAAGGGCCCTTGCACACACTGCCGCCTGCCGCGGGGCTGCCCCCAGCCCAGCCAAACTGGCCCAGGTTGGAAGGAATGCCTGGCCCCAGGTGTCTAAGGCAGGCCGACAAGATCTTCAGCGAGGGCTCAGAGCGTCAGCAAAGGCTGCCCTGCTCTGCGGGCTCAGGGGCAGCAGAAGGAGCCCCCAGGGCTGCCGACGCAGCTGCGCTGGGAAGGGCACGGGGCCTTCCAGGGAAACTGGCACGGCCTCCTTGGGACACGTCCCGGCTGGTGGCCGTCCTAAACCTGTGGGTGTGACACGCACAAGGAACGTGTGGGCCCGGGCACGAATGCTGCTCTGAGCCCTGGGGCCCGGGGAGCGCTGACATCAGCAGGTGTGGCAGAGTCGCCGGCCAAGCAGACCCGCCACCCCTCGAGCCCCTGGCAGCGCTGGTGCCCGTCTCCTGCCCCAGAGACCTGTGCCCCCGGGGGGCTTCTGTGCCAGAGGGAGCCAAAGCCCACGTGCATTGGGGGCTGTGCTCCTTCCTGCAGGGGCTGATGGCAGGAGCACCTGGAGCAACTGCTGGTACACTTGGTTTCTGTCAGATGATGTTGCTCCTTCCTGCAATGAATTTTTCTCCAGGAAGGCATTGGCAGCAGCAGCAGAGCACCATCCATTGCTGAGTGTCCCGGGGCAATTAGATTACAAAGTAACAGTCTGAAATTTCCTTGTGCTTTTCTCACTCTCTTTCCTGCATTCTGGGACAAATAGAATCTGCCCAGCCTCTGCTATTCTGGGCTTCAGTTGCTGCATATCTCGCTCCGGCAGCTCGTGTCCAAACAAAACCGTGTCCCTGCTGAGCACAGCAATGAGTGGCCACAAAGTGGGAAGTTCCCCAGTGAACATCAAGGCAGACACGTGGAAGTGCAGAGGATAAGCATAACTGCGAGAGGACAAGCTGTTCTGTGTCTCTGGTGATGGTGCCCACACCCTAAAGCAGCAGCCAAGAGAAGTGCGGGAAGCAGACGGGCGCGGTTTTGGGCAGGACAATAGAAAAAGATATGAAGCCTTTAGCCAGAATGCAAAGGAGGACTGCAAGGATGGAGTGTGGTCTGGAGGGGAAGCCCCAGATGCAGCTGGGGCCACTTTCTTCTGCCTGGAGGAGAGTAAAGGGCGCCATTGTGGTCTTCACCATCCTCCTGAGGGGAATCGCAGGGGCTGCTGCAGCTCTCGTCTCTGTTGGCAGCAGTGACAGCACTGCAGAAAAGGGCAGGGAGCTGGGACAGGGCAAGTTTCATTTCCATATCAGGAAAAGGTTTTTCACCCAGAGCACGGTCAGGCACTGGGACAGGTTCCCCATTGCACCAGCCCGGCGGAGCCCGGGCTGGCTCTTGGGAAAACTGCGGCGCTGCGCCAGGAGTGGGGAAGGGCCCAGGCGTGGGTTCTGCCTGCGGCTGAACCTGATGTGTCGCTGCTCAGTGGTTCCGGATCTACTAACTGCAGCACGGATCAGGTAAAAGAGAAGGAGGAGGCTCCTGGATAGGGAGGTTCCAGAGGCAAAGGTTTATTCCAAGGGAAGGATTCAGCAGCAAAGAGGCGCCAGCACTTCTGTGCGTGGGATTTTATAGGGGTACAACTCGGGCGGCGGATACAGAGGATTGATCAGTAAGGAATCTGCAGGGAAAGAGCCAGGGGATTCCATCAGTTGCTTGGGACTAATTAGGCCAGATGGGAGGAGAAGGTAGGTCACCTGGGCCAGTGGGGCTTGCAGCAACAGGGGAATTGCGAAGGGGTGGTGCAGTCAGGGATTGGTCCAAGGCAAAACTGAGAGGGAAGGTTCTGGAATAAAGAGCTGCATGATCTTGACAGGCAGGGAAGGAGCTGGAACAAAGAGTGGGCAATGGCATGAGGGACAGCTTTGACGGAGGGCAAAACCTAGGGGTAAACCAACGTGGGGGAAGCACGGGCTACGTGAAAACAAACCATCCTACGCTAACTGACAAATAAACACGAACCGGAACACCCCAGGGAAAATGGGCACAGCACCGAGCTCGTCTGACTTTGAGAAGTGTTTGAACAACATTGAGCAGTCACTCAATCTTTTAGACACTACATCAAAAGTCAAGGGTTGTGAACTCCAGGTTGACACGAGTATATGCTGCCGGGTATGACTTTAGGCAGTTTTTGAAGAAATTCGTTTTATGTCTGATCAAACCCCAATTCCGTGTAGGTTGTGTGGAACGTGGAATCCTTTTATTTTCATTGCTTGTTAGGAGTGTAAAAAAGACTATTGGTGCTGGGTGACTGAGAGACAGCCCGTGTGTGTGAAGTGGAGTATACAGGGGATGAAGAGAAGGAAAAGAGAAGTACTAGTAGATCCTGCAAAGTTTGGAAATGTTGATAGCATGAAGAATGAACAAGACGAGAAGTAAAGATGGTATTAAAAAGAGTCCACTAGAAGGTAATTTAGCAGTGGAGAAAGATTTGGGAGGAATCCCAGAGGGCAGTTTTTCCAAGAAAGGTAATCGGATGAAATAGCCTACCCAATGGTAGCCTTGGTGTCAATTAGGAAGTGGTGAAAAGTGTCCCCCGCTGAAACTTTATGATACGTTGTTACAGTTGATGTTATTTTGAAGAAAAGAAGAAAAATGAGATCCAGCCATATATGCAGACATGTTTTTTACCCTGAAGAATAAACCTGAGGGGAAGAAAGAATTGTGGCTTTTTTATTTGGCCTCATAGGACCTTTAGTCCTAACTTTGGAAAGAGAAAACAGGCAGAAAATAAAGAGCTGTCGTTCCGTATCCAGCATAGGGCAGAGATGCTTGAAATTGGCTCCAATGCACCAGGAAGATTGTGTCCTAGGTGTCCAAGACTTACAGGCGAGTTACCCCAGGCCAGCTCGGGTACACTCCCCCTCAGCCAAGCACGCCGCGCCCTGAATGAAACCCAGATGGCAGTGAGGATGAGGTGAGGGGACACTTTCAGAGACCCCCAGTGACAACCAACAGAAGGAATAAAAGCAAGAAAGCTTTGCCTTTAGTCCCCCGCTTAAGGCAAGTCTTGAGTCCCCCAGGAGAAGCCATGTGGGTGAACATCTGCTTTTCTCCTAGTGAGCTGAACCGTTGGTGGGAAAAAGTTAAAATGTAGAGAGAAAACCCAGGCAAAGTGGCAAAAAGATTGGAGTGCATAGTCAAGAATCAAGTCCCAGAGGGAGGTGCTACTGATTTCATGTTGACAGAGCTAACAAAACCAGCAAAGAGTTGGTGATCAAGGTAGCCAGAGCACGTGCGCAGGGACAAATTGCTAGTGGAGCCTTACAAGGTACAGTGGACCAGCTGTTTCCTATTGTAAGCCCTTTGTGGGACCCGAACGATGCAGGCAGCTGTGCAATGTTAACCAGATGCCAGGAACTAGTCAAATTTGAATTACAAAATGCTAGTCCAAAAGCAATCAATTGGTCAACAATAGATAATGTTCCACAGGGCCAGCACGAGTCACCCACTGACTTTGTGGACAGGTTGTGAGCAGCTGCACATAAAGCGCAGCTCTGCATCCCTGGTCGGATATGGGAAAGCAGCAGTCCGTATCCCTGATGTTAGGGCAATCTAGCCCAGGTGTCGGGCAGAAACTTCAGAGGCTGAAAGAGCCTGTAAAGAGAGACTTAAAAGAAATTAATGAGAAAAGCATTGAAAGCGTATGATGATAAAGACAGAGAAAAAGAAAATGAACTCCCTGCAGCCATGGTGGCAGCTCTGGATCAGCACCGGGGAGAGGACGCGCATGAAGCAGAGGCAGGGGCAAAAGCAGCAGAGGCAGAGGAGTTTCAAACCAGGCACAGACCAAGCTGGGGCCAAAGCAATGTGCGTGTTGTAAGAAATAAGGACACTGGAAAATAGGGCCAGTGCCCAGAGTTAGCAGACAAAGTACACAAAACTCTTGTAGCCGCTCTAGATGATAAGAAATGACCGAGACTGGCAACTCTTACCCCAGCAGGCCACTGGTTAAAATAAAGCTAAAGGGTGATAAAGAGGTTGAATTTTTAATAAATAGTGGAAACCCATCTTTCACTCTTGAATCGAGCACTGATACCCAAAAGTGAGAACTATCTTCAAGCAATAGGAGCCACTGGCCAGCCAGAAAATGCATTCCTCCTGCAAGCACTTCAATGGAAAATCAAGAAGAAACTGGCAATCCATCAGTTTCTTTATTTAGCAAACTGCCCCAAATCTGTCCTCGGCAGGGATTTGCTTGAAAATTTGGACACAACAGTTCCGTTTAGGGAAAGAAAAATTAAGTTGAAGGTACCTGAAGACAAATTGGTTTTAGCAGTAGGACTGACAATTGACACAAGACCAAGAAACAAGAATAACTATTTAGAGCAAGTATTGAATCAGGTGTAGCCAAGAGTATGGGATACTGATAGCCCAGGAAAATCCAAACGAGCAGACCCTATTAAAATTGAGCTGCAGACAAGAGTTAGGCCATAGTCAGAAAGCAATACCCTGGAAGACGATAGGCTGGGAAAAGAACGGAGGCAACAAGGAATAAATTCCTGACATCAGGATTATTGGAAGAATGGGAGTCAAAATGTATTACTCCTAGATTAGCAATAAAGAGAGCTAACGGAACTTAGAGACTAGTGCCAGATTTCCAGGCAATTAATGGTTTCTACCTTACTGCCTTACTAGCTAAACTTGGAGATGATTTTATCTGGTGCGGGGAACGTCCATGGCCCGGTGGTGTCGAGAGCGGTTCCCTCTTGGTGTGAGAGACCAGCTCCCCCAGCCCACCTTGCTCTCAGGCCCGGAGGTTGTAATGTGCGCTGGAGCGGCAGGCGAAGGAGGGCTCTTGACAGCATGTCTGATCCAACAGGGTTTCTTGAAGGCAGGTCAGAGGGTCCAGGTTGGGTGAGAGTGAGAAGAGGGACAGGACCAGGCAGCAGCACAACCACTGTAACACGAGACATAAGGCAAGACACCTGCAACCTGCTGGGGAAGCCCCAAGTCTGCTCAGTGAGCCACGTGTGCCCTCAGCATTGGGACACGCACCTTTCCCTCAGTGACCCTCACGTCCCAGGGTCAGCAAATCAAGAGGCACCAGCCATCCTGTAGGTGACTCAGAGCGAGTGCAGTGGGTCATGGTGGCCAGGGGCCAGAAGCAGGCAGAAAGCCATCAGGGCTGGGGAAAAGGCTCTGCTCTGCTTACAGCGTGGGCTGAGGGCCGGGAGAGCTGCATTTCCCCCTTGAGATGTGGGAGACGGGGCCTTTCACCCTCCTTATAGGGCTGCCCCTCGCTGCAGGCAGCCCAAGGAGTACGACGACAAAAGGCCGAGAGCAGCAAAGCAAAGAGCCAGCCCTGCACACAGGGAGGTGGCCCAGGTGGCCCTGAAGGTGCCCGCTGCACTCTCATGTGGCCCTGCCCTGGGAATGACAGGAATGCCCTTTGTCCAAGAGGGCCTTTCTGTGGCCCCTCTGGGCTCCAAGCTGCTGCTCTTCTGGCTCAACGGGGCCTAAAGGCACAGAACTGGGCATCCCTCGGAGCAACAGGAGCAAGAATCGGCAAGCAGGCAGGGGAGCTCAATGCCTGAGGCTGAGGGGCGGGGGGCTCCAGTCTGGAGCACAGGCCGGGCACACGCCCAGCCCCGCAACTCCTGGCCTCAGAGGCCTGAAAGGCCAGGACCAGGGTTCCACGCCTGATTCCAGGGGGTCCCTCCACGGGCCACCGAGGAAGCGCCAGAGCAGCCAGCTTTCAGGATCAAGGCGGCTGCCAGGGGGCTGCTTATGGCCTCTGCCAGCCCATTGCTCAGGGCTTACCAGTGACTCAGGGTGTCCCCCAGCCCGGCCAAACTTCCCGGCAGCAGCGCCACAGCCCCACAGCAGCTCCAGAGAAGTCCCATCCAGAGGCACCTGGGAGCCCTCAGCAAAGCAGCCAGTAGCACACGGGCAGGAGGACGTGGATGGCCCTTCCTGCGTGGCACGGGGCTTGTGGCAATATCCAGGCACCAGTCGGGCAGGGATCCCCGCAGCTCCTGCCCCTGCCCAGCCGCTCTTGTCGGCAGCACAAAGGCTGCAGCAGAACCACCAGAGGCCAAGGGGCTTCTGGCCATTTTCCCTGCAACACTGCACGCCTGGGCAGCTGGATGAGCACAAGCACCCTTTTGCCCCTCTTCCCCTATGCCCTACAGACACTGTGCAGGAAAAGAAAGATCCTGGGACTCCATGTATTGTAAGATACCCTATATTTACATTGTCAACTAAAAGGAAAATACAAAGGCAAAAATCTAATAGAAGAAGAAGACAACCCCTGCTGGCTCAAGTGGCCCAGCAGACAGAGTCTTGCGCAGATCATCTCTCTGGGGAGCTGCAGCAGAACAGCAAGGCAGTGCCCCACAGACGAGGCCGTTTCTTCCATGCACTGCGGAATTGATCTCGCAGCTTATGCCATGTGGAGTACGGAGCTCTCTGTACAGCCCAGAGAACTAAACAAGATTCAATTGCAGCATTTCTGATTGCGGGACTGCTGTCATAGGCCATTTCTTCAAGGGCTGCAAGAGAGAGGAACAGAGCCAAGGTCAGATGCCGGATGTGCAGGGAGCCGAGGTGAACCCCCTGGCAGGGTCATCCCGGCCGGCTCTTGCCATGGCCCGGAGGGAGCAGGGACCAAGGGGATCAGCCTGAAGCTGCTGGCCACGAATGCCACACGTGGCCCTGAAATGTCTGTGTGCTCTGGCCACGGGAGCAGAGCCCTCCGCAGCCGGGGCAGGGCTTGCAGCTTCCCGTGCCAGCCCCCACGGTCAGCCCGCTGCCCTCACTCACCACTGCAGATCAGCTGAAGCTCTTGCTGCTGCCCCCTCAGGTGCCGGCCGGCCATCCCTGTGAACACAGAGCCTGTCACGGGCCCAGCAGCACAGCTCCCTGCCAGCGGCGTTGTCGGTGCTGTGGCCACACGGGCTGCTGGCCCGTCAGGTCTCAGCCCGGGCCTTTGCCGCATGCTGCCGCCCAAGGGCACGGTTGCCAGAGGGCGGCGGCAGCAGCAATGCCCGGGCCAGGCGGGGCTCCACGGCGCCGGGCCCGGGTGGCGCTGCCGGGGCAGCAGGCGGGGCCGGGGCCGAGCTGCGGTGGGCAGGGGAGGGAGCGCGGGCTCGTGGCTCACCCATGAAGCTGACGGCCGCCTCTCGCAGGGGCTCCTGTGGGCTTTGCAGGTAGCACAGGGCCCGGCGCAGGTGCTCGGCTGCTCGGCTCCTGTCCTCTGCCAGCTGGAGAGAGCAGCAGGAGGGAAGGGTTGGGGCGGGCTCAGGCCCCGGGCCGGGCGCTGCCTGCGCTGAGCCCCGGCCCTCTCCTACCCGGGGAGCCCTGAGGCGTGGCCAGCAGCAGCCGGCGCCGGGCTCCCGAGGGGAGAGGCCAGAGGGCCGCCTGCTGCCCGGGGAGCCGCGGTGCCGCCCCGCCGCCCTGCCGGGCCGGGACTGCGTGGGCACCCGGCTCGGGCCCACGGGAGCCTGGAGAAGAGCCTGCGCGGCCTCTGGGAGCAGCAGCCGGCAGGGGCACAGCTGCCAGCCCCGCAGACTGAGCACCGCCCTCAGGGGCCTTCTCCAGGCTGAGGCTGGGGTTTCTCGGCTGCTCTTACCAGGCACTCGCCAAAGCTCTGATCCACCTGTAGCATTTGTTGGAGATCCCTCCTCTTCAGGAATCTGGCTGAAGAATGCAGCGTTTCCCGGGAGGCCTGGAGAGCAGCAGAGACGCACCGATGGCCCCACAGTGCAGGCCACAGGAGCCAGCCTATGCCACAGGCTGGAGGAGGCTGCAGCCCGCAAGGTGCCAGGGCAGGAGGCAGTGCGTTCCCCTGCCAGGGGGACAGCAGCTGGCCACAAGTGCTCACCTCAGCAACAATCTGATTCTCGTCACAGCAGTGGAAGTAGAGTGGGAGCAGGCTCTGGCGCACGTGGGACTTCAGGGCCTTTCTTCCCTCTTCTGTTAATAAGTCGAGCATCTCTTGAAAGAAAGACATGGAGCTCAGCTGCACCTGGATATCATCCTGTATGAAAGGGAAGGGCAAAAGAGCTGAGCATCAGCTGCTTCAGGCCCCCCAGGGCACAGGCCTGCATCTGCACAGGGCACCAAGTGTGCGGGCAGCAGCCAGTGGCCGTGGCTGTGGGCACAGAGCCTTACGCGGTCAAAGAGTGGCAGGAGCGCCTCAGCCAGCTGCAGGGCGATGGGGGTGGGTATTGGGGCACCATTATCCAGGAGCAAATATCGGAGTAGAAGAATGGTCATCCTGATGATGTCGCTATCATTTTCCTCCAGGAGCTCCACAAGACTTTCAGTCAGGCTCCGCATTTTTTCGGCCTGCGTGGAAGCCAACTTTGTGAAAGGCCGCCCTGCTGCCGCAGGGCCCAGAGGCCAAAGGCCTGTCCCGAAGCACTCGGGCAGCTGATGCGGGAGGCAGGAGAGCTGGGAGCAGCTGCCCCAGCGCCCGAAGGCCAGGCAAGGCCAAGCGACTGCGTTGCCCAGCCCCACGCTGCCTTCAGGGCTTCAGCCACGGGCCCATTCTCACCATCAAGGGATTCTTGCCCAGCACTACGAGGCCTCTGAGTGCCAAGTAACGCCTGGCCATGTGCTCGCTCTGCAGGTTCTGTGCCATGATCTCCAGAAGACTGTCACTGCATTCCCTCAAGTCCAGGCAGTCGAGCACCTGAAAGGCACAGGGCAGTGACAGGGGAGCCGGCCGGCAGGAGGCCAGAAGCGCACAGGGCCGGGCCCAGGCAGCAGCACATGGCCCAGGCAGCAGCACAGGGCACGGGCACGGGTGTCTTTGTCCTGGCAGCTGTGGCTACGAGAGGGCAGAGAGCTGGGAGGCAGCTCAGCCAGGCAGCGCTGGCCTTGAGGCTCACCTCCACAAGGAATGCCAAGGCAGGGAAATCCCAGTATGGCATCTCTTGGCCGAGCAGGGCGAGCAGGTAGAATGCAACCGCGGAACAGAAGGGTATGGCTAGACGGCGAATTTCTCTGAAGAGGGGAGAAAGGAAAGAAGACCCCTGAGCCAGTGGGGCAAACCTCTCCCAGGAGTGGCTCACCTAGTTCTCATCTTCCCCCAGCACCCTTCCAGCCAGGGGACCTGGGCCATTTGGGAGTTGGTTGCTCATGGGCAGCCTCCTCTCCCAGCCTTTTCCAGTCTGCTTGGCCGTGCGTCTCTCAGGGACAAGGCCCTCCTGCCCATTACCACGGGCACTTAGTGGGGCACCTGGGCACAGAGCAGAAATATCAGAGGCATTTGGGGGGGTCTCACCTGGCAAGCAGAGCCACGGCAAAGTGGTGAGTGTCAACAGAGAGCAGCGTGTCCCAGGCACACCTGCGTTCCATTGCCACCACCACATCCTCGCAGCGGAGCAGGCAGAGCAGGGACTTCAGGGTCCGCACTGCAAACCTGTGTGCAGAGCAAAGCCCAGGTCACACTGGCAGCACTGGCTCCTTGGCAGGCCACGTGGCAGGGACAGGAGGACTGTCACGGAGCACCTGTTGGGGCTAGTGGCAAGGCCATGCTCTTCCTGGCATGCCTTCCAGAAGGTAAGGACCTCCTCTGGCGTATCCAGAGTGCTGAAGAAGACTTGGAAGAGCAGATGCACAAATAGCTGGGGGAAATACAGCCTCAATATCCGTGGGAGACAGGGCACCTGGAGGATCTTCCACATCACCACAGTTGCCTGCAAAGGACAAAGCCGCCCAAGACAGCGCTCAGTGCCCAGGTGTCCGTGTGGCAGGGCCCGAGCGTGGCAGGGAGAGGCCAGGAGAGGCGCAGGGGGAGCACGGGGCCTGGTGGCCCTGAAGCTGCCCCTGGGCCAGGTTTCAGGCCAGCGCCTGAGGCAGGGAGATGCAGTGGGGGAAGGAGGATGGAGAGCTGCTAGGGAGGCAGCCTTGGGGCCAGCAAAGGCCACTTGCAGAAACTCACAGCCAGGGCAAAGACAGCCGTTTCGCCCCCATCGGAGGTGCAGGTGCTGTGCTCTGGCCAGCTCCCCAGCACATCCAGGAGTATCAGCTGTGCCAGCTCCGCAGTCCTGGCTGAGGCCAGGATGGTCTTCCACATGGCCATGGCAGCTCTGCGGGGTTCGAGCTGTGTCTCAGCGGGGTCTCAGACACAGCACCGGGGCCAGCTGAGCTGGCTGGCTGTGTCTGCCACTGCCCACTGCCCCCCTGCCGGCAGCACCCAGACAGCCCAGCCCCGTGGGGACAGAGCCCTGAGAGGCAGCAAGGGAGCGTGGCAGCAGGCTGAGGGGCTGCCATGCCAGGGCTGGGAAAGGGAGCAGCCAGAGGGCCCTGGAACTCTCTGTTGCTCAGACACCTGGGGCAGGCTGGACAGGGTGATGGGCTGGGGAGCCCTCATCAGGGGCAGGTGGGCCCCATACCTGTCACAGGACGGGGCCACACGCAGGAGCGTCAAGACGGCATCCTGTGGCTGTGCTTCGGCGAGATGCAGCAGGGTCTTGTCCAGCCTATGCTCAGCAGAATCATTGGCCGTGAGCCACTGGTGGATGTAGCTCACCATGGCAGGCACCTGGAGAAGGCATGGGGAGACTTGGAAAGCTGCCAGAGAGAGCAATGTTCCCAGCTTCTCCAGAGGGGTGCTTCCCTTGCCACCACGCTGCCATGTGGCCTGAAAGGCTCCCAGCAACCAGCATGCGTGGCTTTGGAGGCCAAGCAATTCCTGGGGGCATCAAAGCCTGGCCACAGGCTGCTTACTTGCTTGGGATGGTACAAATCTTGCTCTACAAGCATAGCCAGCAGGGCAGCACCGCTCTTGCTTTGGAACATGGGCGAGTATGGTCTGAGGCCTGCGCCCATGGTCTCTTCCTCCTCAATTCTCTTGATGAAGTTGTAAACAAACTGTAGGAGAAGGGCAAGAAGCCAGGGATGTTGCATGGAGTGCTGCACACACGGTGCTGGGCTGAGCAGGGAGAGCAGGCCCAGCCCAGGTGGGGATGGCTGCAGGTACCTGCGCTGTTCTGCGGAAGCGGCCACGGCGGGACTGCTGGTCTTGTGTGCGCTCCGGGGCTGCATCTGGCAAAGAGCGAGCGCAGCCAGAGATGAGGGGCTGCGGGAGGGGCCGGACTACAGGGCCCAGCCCTGCGCTCCCCAGGCAGGGAGAGGCCCGGGATGTGCCAGGGGATGGAGCACGGCCACTGCGGGCTGTCTGCCCGGCCCCTCTTCCGTCCTGTGCGTGGGCAGGTCCCCAGGGGATAGCATGGCATGGCCCGGCCCGCCCGGCCCAGCCCGGCCCGGCAGGAATGGCGTGGAGCCAAGCTGGCCGCAGGCACCAGTCCTGTGGCCCAGCTCTGCCACTCACCCTCGTGTGGTGGCTGGAATGGCACCACCTCTTCAGTGTCCTGTGCCAGGGCAGCTCCAGGGCCTTCTTCCTCCTCCTCCACCCAGGCCAGCTTGGGCACATTTGGGGGTGGCTGCTCCATGTCTCAGACTGGATTTGTGGCTATTTGCAGGAGAGGGGCCTTGGACAATCTCCAAGTCACCAAGTCCTGCAGTCCTGCCTGGAAGGCACCGTCAAGAAAGAAGCCTCAGGAAGGCTACAGGACAGCAAGTCCTGCACTCGGTCTCAAGGGCCCCTGCCACAAGGACAGGAGACTCCTGTGAAGGATTGTACTCTGGCCTCGAGGGCACCTGCAGAAGCGAAGCCTCAGGGAGACCACAGGTAAGAAGGTCCTGTGGTCTGGCCTGGAGCTCAGCTGCAGGAACAATGCCTCAGTAAAGCTCCGGGTGGGACACGAACGAGCGCGCTGTGCGGGGGCTCCTCACGGCACCGCTCTGTCCTGTCCTGTCCCGTGGTGTGCTCCGAGCACTGTGGCGTGCTCTTGTCACCGCCAGCTCCTATGCCATGGGGTGTCACAAAGGGCCCTTGGACACCCGGTTCCATTCGATGCCACGGTGACCGTGCTGCAGCGTGTCACCAAGGGCCCTTGCACACACTGCCGCCTGCCGCGGGGCTGCCCCCAGCCCAGCCAAACTGGCCCAGGTTGGAAGGAATGCCTGGCCCCAGGTGTCTAAGGCAGGCCGACAAGATCTTCAGCGAGGGCTCAGAGCGTCAGCAAAGGCTGCCCTGCTCTGCGGGCTCAGGGGCAGCAGAAGGAGCCCCCAGGGCTGCCGACGCAGCCGCGCTGGGAAGGGCACGGGGCCTTCCAGGGAAACTGGCACGGCCTCCTTGGGACACGTCCCGGCTGGTGGCCGTCCTAAACCTGTGGGTGTGACACGCACAAGGAACGTGTGGGCCCGGGCACGAATGCTGCTCTGAGCCCTGGGGCCCGGGGAGCGCTGACATCAGCAGGTGTGGCAGAGTCGCCGGCCAAGCAGACCCGCCACCCCTCGAGCCCCTGGCAGCGCTGGTGCCCGTCTCCTGCCCCAGAGACCTGTGCCCCCGGGGGGCTTCTGTGCCAGAGGGAGCCAAAGCCCACGTGCATTGGGGGCTGTGCTCCTTCCTGCAGGGGCTGATGGCAGGAGCACCTGGAGCAACTGCTGGCACACTTGGTCTCTGTCAGATGATGTTGCTCCTTCCTGCAATGAATTTTTCTCCAGGAAGGCATTGGCAGCAGCAGCAGAGCACCATCCATTGCTGAGTGTCCCGGGGCAATTAGATTACAAAGTAACAGTCTGAAATTTCCTTGTGCTTTTCTCACTCTCTTTCCTGCATTCTGGGACAAATAGAATCTGCCCAGCCTCTGCTATTCTGGGCTTCAGTTGCTGCATATCTCGCTCCGGCATCTCGCGTCCAAACAAAACCGTGTCCCTGCTGAGGACAGCAATGAGTGGCCACAAAGTGGGAAGTTCCCCAGTGAACATCAAGGCAGACACGTGGAAGTGCAGAGGATAAGCATAACTGTGGGAGGACAAGCTGTTCTGTGTCTCTGGTGATGGTGGCCACACCCTAAAGCAGCAGCCAAGAGAAGTGCGGGAAGCAGACGGGCGCGGTTTTGGGCAGGACAATAGAAAAAGATATGAAGCCTTTAGCCAGAATGCAAAGGAGGACTGCAAGGATGGAGTGTGGTCTGGAGGGGAAGCCCCAGATGCAGCTGGGGCCACTTTCTTCTGCCTGGAGGAGAGTAAAGGGCGCCATTGTGGTCTTCACCATCCTCCTGAGGGGAATCGCAGGGGCTGCTGCAGCTCTCGTCTCTGTTGGCAGCAGTGACAGCACTGGAGAAAAGGGCAGGGAGCTGGGACAGGGCAAGTTTCATTTCCATATCAGGAAAAGGTTTTTCACCCAGAGCACGGTCAGGCACTGGGACAGTGCCAGTTCCCCATTGCCGCAGCCCGGCGGAGCCCGGGCTGGCTCTTGGGAAAACTGCGGCGCTGCGCCAGGAGTGGGGAAGGGCCAAGGCGTGGGTTCTGCCTGCGGCTGAACCTGATGTGTCGCTGCTCAGTGGTTCAGGATCTACTAACTGCAGCACGGAGCAGGCAAAAGAGAAGGAGGAGGCTCCTGGATAGGGAGGTTCCAGAGGCAAAGGTTTATTCCAAGGGAAGGATTCAGCAGCAAAGAGGCGCCAGCACTTCTGTGCGTGGGATTTTATAGGGGTACAACTCGGGCGGCGGATACAGAGGATTGATCAGTAAGGAATCTGCAGGGAAGGAGCCAGGGGATTCCATCAGTTGCTTGGGACTAATTAGGCCAGATGGGAGGAGAAGGTAGGTCACCTGGGCCAGTGGGGCTTGCAGCAACAGGGGAATTGCAAAGGGGTGGTGCAGTCAGGGATTGGTCCAAGGCAAAACTGAGAGGGAAGGTTCAGGAATAAAGAGCTGCATGATCTTGACAGGCAGGGAAGGAGCTGGAACAAAGAGTGGGCAATGGCATGAGGGACAGCTTTGACGGAGGGCAAAACCTAGGGGTAAACCAACGTGGGGGAAGCACGGGCTACGTGAAAACAAACCATCCTACGCTAACTGACAAATAAACACGAACCGGAACACCCCAGGGAAAATGGGCACAGCACCGAGCTCGTCTGACTTTGAGAAGTGTTTGAACAACATTGAGCAGTTACTCAATCTTTTAGACACTACATCAAAAGTCAAGGGTTGTGAACTCCAGGTTGACACGAGTATATACTGCCGGGTATGACTTTAGGCAGTTTTTGAAGAAATTCGTTTTATGTCTGATCAAACCCCAATTCCGTGTAGGTTGTGTGGAACGTGGAATCCTTTTATTTTCATTGCTTGTTAGGAGTGTAAAAAAGACTATTGGTGCTGGGTGACTGAGAGACAGCCCGTGTGTGTGAAGTGGAGTATACAGGGGATGAAGAGAAGGAAAAGAGAAGTACTAGTAGATCCTGCAAAGTTTGGAAATGTTGATAGCATGAAGAATGAACAAGACGAGAAGTAAAGATGGTATTTAAAAGAGTCCACTAGAAGGTAATTTAGCAGTGGAGAAAGATTTGGGAGGAATCCCAGAGGGCAGTTTTTCCAAGAAAGGTAATCGGATGAAATAGCCTACCCAATGGTAGCCTTGGTGTCAATTAGGAAGTGGTGAAAAGTGTCCCCCGCTGAAACTTTATGATACGTTGTTACAGTTGATGTTATTTTGAAGAAAAGAAGAAAAATGAGATCCAGCCATATATGCAGACATGTTTTTTACCCTGAAGAATAAACCTGAGGGGAAGAAAGAATTGTGGCTTTTTTATTTGGCCTCATAGGACCTTTAGTCCTAACTTTGGAAAGAGAAAACAGGCAGAAAATAAAGAGCTGTCGTTCCGTATCCAGCATAGGGCAGAGATGCTTGAAATTGGCTCCAATGCACCAGGAAGATTGTGTCCTAGGTGTCCAAGACTTACAGGCGAGTTACCCCAGGCCAGCTCGGGTACACTCCCCCTCAGCCAAGCACGCCGCGCCCTGAATGAAACCCAGATGGCAGTGAGGATGAGGTGAGGGGACACTTTCAGAGACCCCCAGTGACAACCAACAGAAGGAATAAAAGCAAGAAAGCTTTGCCTTTAGTCCCCCGCTTAAGGCAAGTCTTGAGTCCCCCAGGAGAAGCCATGTGGGTGAACATCTGCTTTTCTCCTAGTGAGCTGAACCGTTGGTGGGAAAAAGTTAAAATGTAGAGAGAAAACCCAGGCAAAGTGGCAAAAAGATTGGAGTGCATAGTCAAGAATCAAGTCCCAGAGGGAGGTGCTACTGATTTCATGTTGACAGAGCTAACAAAACCAGCAAAGAGTTGGTGATCAAGGTAGCCAGAGCACGTGCGCAGGGACAAATTGCTAGTGGAGCCTTACAAGGTACAGTGGACCAGCTGTTTCCTATTGTAAGCCCTTTGTGGGACCCGAACGATGCAGGCAGCTGTGCAATGTTAACCAGATGCCAGGAACTAGTCAAATTTGAATTACAAAATGCTAGTCCAAAAGCAATCAATTGGTCAACAATAGATAATGTTCCACAGGGCCAGCATGAGTCACCCACTGACTTTGTGGACAGGTTGTGAGCAGCTGCACATAAAGCGCAGCTCTGCATCCCTGGTCGGATATGGGAAAGCAGCAGTCCGTATCCCTGATGTTAGGGCAATCTAGCCCAGGTGTCGGGCAGAAACTTCAGAGGCTGAAAGAGCCTGTAAAGAGAGACTTAAAAGAAATTAATGAGAAAAGCATTGAAAGCGTATGATGATAAAGACAGAGAAAAAGAAAATGAACTCCCTGCAGCCATGGTGGCAGCTCTGGATCAGCACCGGGGAGAGGACGCGCATGAAGCAGAGGCAGGGGCAAAAGCAGCAGAGGCAGAGGAGTTTCAAACCAGGCACAGACCAAGCTGGGGCCAAAGCAATGTGCGTGTTGTAAGAAATAAGGACACTGGAAAATAGGGCCAGTGCCCAGAGTTAGCAGACAAAGTACACAAAACTCTTGTAGCCGCTCTAGATGATAAGAAATGACCGAGACTGGCAACTCTTACCCCAGCAGGCCACTGGTTAAAATAAAGCTAAAGGGTGATAAAGAGGTTGAATTTTTAATAAATAGTGGAAACCCATCTTTCACTCTTGAATCGAGCACTGATACCCAAAAGTGAGAACTATCTTCAAGCAATAGGAGCCACTGGCCAGCCAGAAAATGCATTCCTCCTGCAAGCACTTCAATGGAAAATCAAGAAGAAACTGGCAATCCATCAGTTTCTTTATTTAGCAAACTGCCCCAAATCTGTCCTCGGCAGGGATTTGCTTGAAAATTTGGACACAACAGTTCCGTTTAGGGAAAGAAAAATTAAGTTGAAGGTACCTGAAGACAAATTGGTTTTAGCAGTAGGACTGACAATTGACACAAGACCAAGAAACAAGAATAACTATTTAGAGCAAGTATTGAATCAGGTGTAGCCAAGAGTATGGGATACTGATAGCCCAGGAAAATCCAAACGAGCAGACCCTATTAAAATTGAGCTGCAGACAAGAGTTAGGCCATAGTCAGAAAGCAATACCCTGGAAGACGATAGGCTGGGAAAAGAACGGAGGCAACAAGGAATAAATTCCTGACATCAGGATTATTGGAAGAATGGGAGTCAAAATGTATTACTCCTAGATTAGCAATAAAGAGAGCTAACGGAACTTAGAGACTAGTGCCAGATTTCCAGGCAATTAATGGTTTCTACCTTACTGCCTTACTAGCTAAACTTGGAGATGATTTTATCTGGTGCGGGGAACGTCCATGGCCCGGTGGTGTCGAGAGCGGTTCCCTCTTGGTGTGAGAGACCAGCTCCCCCAGCCCACCTTGCTGTCAGGCCCGGAGGTTGTAATGTGCGCTGGAGCGGCAGGCGAAGGAGGGCTCTTGACAGCATGTCTGATCCAACAGGGTTTCTTGAAGGCAGGTCAGAGGGTCCAGGTTGGGTGAGAGTGAGAAGAGGGACAGGACCAGGCAGCAGCACAACCACTGTAACACGAGACATAAGGCAAGACACCTGCAACCTGCTGGGGAAGCCCCAAGTCTGCTCAGTGAGCCACGTGTGCCCTCAGCATTGGGACACGCACCTTTCCCTCAGTGACCCTCACGTCCCAGGGTCAGCAAATCAAGAGGCACCAGCCATCCTGTAGGTGACTCAGAGCGAGTGCAGTGGGTCATGGTGGCCAGGGGCCAGAAGCAGGCAGAAAGCCATCAGGGCTGGGGAAAAGGCTCTGCTCTGCTTACAGCGTGGGCTGAGGGCCGGGAGAGCTGCATTTCCCCCTTGAGATGTGGGAGACGGGGCCTTTCACCCTCCTTATAGGGCTGCCCCTCGCTGCAGGCAGCCCAAGGAGTACGACGACAAAAGGCCGAGAGCAGCAAAGCAAAGAGCCAGCCCTGCACACAGGGAGGTGGCCCAGGTGGCCCTGAAGGTGCCCGCTGCACTCTCATGTGGCCCTGCCCTGGGAATGACAGGAATGCCCTTTGTCCAAGAGGGCCTTTCTGTGGCTCCTCTGGGCTCCAAGCTGCTGCTCTTCTGGCTCAACGGGGCCTAAAGGCACAGAACTGGGCATCCCTCGGAGCAACAGGAGCAAGACTCGGCAAGCAGGCAGGGGAGCTCAATGCCTGAGGCTGAGGGGCTGGGGGGCTCCAGTCTGGAGCACAGGCCGGGCACACGCCCAGCCCCGCAACTCCTGGCCTCAGAGGCCTGAAAGGCCAGGACCAGGGTTCCACGCCTGATTCCAGGGGGTCCCTCCACGGGCCACCGAGGAAGCGCCAGAGCAGCCAGCTTTCAGGATCAAGGCGGCTGCCAGGGGGCTGCTTATGGCCTCTGCCAGCCCATTGCTCAGGGCTTACCAGTGACTCAGGGTGTCCCCCAGCCCGGCCAAACTTCCCGGCAGCAGCGCCAAAGCCCCACAGCAGCTCCAGAGAAGTCCCATCCAGAGGCACCTGGGAGCCCTCAGCAAAGCAGCCAGTAGCAGACGGGCAGGAGGACGTGGATGGCCCTTCCTGCGTGGCACGGGGCTTGTGGCAATATCCAGGCACCAGTCGGGCAGGGATCCCCGCAGCTCCTGCCCCTGCCCAGCCGCTCTTGTCGGCAGCACAAAGGCTGCAGCAGAACCACCAGAGGCCAAGGGGCTTCTGGCCATTTTCCCTGCAACACTGCACGCCTGGGCAGCTGGATGAGCACAAGCACCCTTTTGCCCCTCTTCCCCTATGCCCTACAGACACTGTGCAGGAAAAGAAAGATCCTGGGACTCCATGTATTGTAAGATACCCTATATTTACATTGTCAACTAAAAGGAAAATACAAAGGCAAAAATCTAATAGAAGAAGAAGACAACCCCTGCTGGCTCAAGTGGCCCAGCAGACAGAGTCTTGCGCAGATCATCTCTCTGGGGAGCTGCAGCAGAACAGCAAGGCAGTGCCCCACAGACGAGGCCGTTTCTTCCATGCACTGCGGAATTGATCTCGCAGCTTATGCCATGTGGAGTACGGAGCTCTCTGTACAGCCCGGAGAACTAAACAAGATTCAATTGCAGCATTTCTGATTGCGGGACTGCTGTCATAGGCCATTTCTTCAAGGGCTGCAAGAGAGAGGAACAGAGCCAAGGTCAGATGCCGGATGTGCAGGGAGCCGAGGTGAACCCCCTGGCAGGGTCATCCCGGCCGGCTCTTGCCATGGCCCGGAGGGAGCAGGGACCAAGGGGATCAGCCTGAAGCTGCTGGCCACGAATGCCACACGTGGCCCTGAAATGTCTGTGTGCTCTGGCCACGGGAGCAGAGCCCTCCGCAGCCGGGGCAGGGCTTGCAGCTTCCCGTGCCAGCCCCCACGGTCAGCCCGCTGCCCTCACTCACCACTGCAGATCAGCTGAAGCTCTTGCTGCTGCCCCCTCAGGTGCCGGCCGGCCATCCCTGTGAACACAGAGCCTGTCACGGGCCCAGCAGCACAGCTCCCTGCCAGCGGCGTTGTCGGTGCTGTGGCCACACGGGCTGCTGGCCCGTCAGGTCTCAGCCCGGGCCTTTGCCGCATGCTGCCGCCCAAGGGCACGGTTGCCAGAGGGCGGCGGCAGCAGCAATGCCCGGGCCAGGCGGGGCTCCACGGCGCCGGGCCCGGGTGGCGCTGCCGGGGCAGCAGGCGGGGCCGGGGCCGAGCTGCGGTGGGCAGGGGAGGGAGCGCGGGCTCGTGGCTCACCCATGAAGCTGACGGCCGCCTCTCGCAGGGGCTCCTGTGGGCTTTGCAGGTAGCACAGGGCCCGGCGCAGGTGCTCGGCTGCTCGGCTCCTGTCCTCTGCCAGCTGGAGAGAGCAGCAGGAGGGAAGGGTTGGGGCGGGCTCAGGCCCCGGGCCGGGCGCTGCCTGCGCTGAGCCCCGGCCCTCTCCTACGCGGGGAGCCCTGAGGCGTGGCCAGCAGCAGCCGGCGCCGGGCTCCCGAGGGGAGAGGCCAGAGGGCCGCCTGCTGCCCGGGGAGCCGCGGTGCCGCGCCGCCGCCCTGCCGGGCCGGGACTGCGTGGGCACCCGGCTCGGGCCCACGGGAGCCTGGAGAAGAGCCTGCGCGGCCTCTGGGAGCAGCAGCCGGCAGGGGCACAGCTGCCAGCCCCGCAGACTGAGCACCGCCCTCAGGGGCCTTCTCCAGGCTGAGGCTGGGGTTTCTCGGCTGCTCTTACCAGGCACTCGCCAAAGCTCTGATCCACCTGTAGCATTTGTTGGAGATCCCTCCTCTTCAGGAATCTGGCTGAAGAATGCAGCGTTTCCCGGGAGGCCTGGAGAGCAGCAGAGACGCACCGATGGCCCCACAGTGCAGGCCACAGGAGCCAGCCTATGCCACAGGCTGGAGGAGGCTGCAGCCCGCAAGGTGCCAGGGCAGGAGGCAGTGCGTTCCCCTGCCAGGGGGACAGCAGCTGGCCACAAGTGCTCACCTCAGCAACAATCTGATTCTCGTCACGGCAGTGGAAGTAGAGTGGGAGCAGGCTCTGGCGCACGTGGGACTTCAGGGCCTTTCTTCCCTCTTCTGTTAATAAGTCGAGCATCTCTTGAAAGAAAGACATGGAGCTCAGCTGCACCTGGATATCATCCTGTATGAAAGGGAAGGGCAAAAGAGCTGAGCATCAGCTGCTTCAGGCCCCCCAGGGCACAGGCCTGCATCTGCACAGGGCACCAAGTGTGCGGGCAGCAGCCAGTGGCCGTGGCTGTGGGCACAGAGCCTTACGCGGTCAAAGAGTGGCAGGAGCGCCTCAGCCAGCTGCAGGGCGATGGGGGTGGGTATTGGGGCACCATTATCCAGGAGCAAATATCGGAGTAGAAGAATGGTCATCCTGATGATGTCGCTATCATTTTCCTCCAGGAGCTCCACAAGACTTTCAGTCAGGCTCCGCATTTTTTCGGCCTGCGTGGAAGCCAACTTTGTGAAAGGCCGCCCTGCTGCCGCAGGGCCCAGAGGCCAAAGGCCTGTCCCGAAGCACTCGGGCAGCTGATGCGGGAGGCAGGAGAGCTGGGAGCAGCTGCCCCAGCGCCCGAAGGCCAGGCAAGGCCAAGCGACTGCGTTGCCCAGCCCCACGCTGCCTTCAGGGCTTCAGCCACGGGCCCATTCTCACCATCAAGGGATTCTTGCCCAGCACTACGAGGCCTCTGAGTGCCAAGTAACGCCTGGCCATGTGCTCGCTCTGCAGGTTCTGTGCCATGATCTCCAGAAGACTGTCACTGCATTCCCTCAAGTCCAGGCAGTCGAGCACCTGAAAGGCACAGGGCAGTGACAGGGGAGCCGGCCGGCAGGAGGCCAGAAGCGCACAGGGCCGGGCCCAGGCAGCAGCACATGGCCCAGGCAGCAGCACAGGGCACGGGCACGGGTGTCTTTGTCCTGGCAGCTGTGGCTACGAGAGGGCAGAGAGCTGGGAGGCAGCTCAGCCAGGCAGCGCTGGCCTTGAGGCTCACCTCCACAAGGAATGCCAAGGCAGGGAAATCCCAGTATGGCATCTCTTGGCCGAGCAGGGCGAGCAGGTAGAATGCAACCGCGGAACAGAAGGGTATGGCTAGACGGCGAATTTCTCTGAAGAGGGGAGAAAGGAAAGAAGACCCCTGAGCCAGTGGGGCAAACCTCTCCCAGGAGTGGCTCACCTAGTTCTCATCTTCCCCCAGCACCCTTCCAGCCAGGGGACCTGGGCCATTTGGGAGTTGGTTGCTCATGGGCAGCCTCCTCTCCCAGCCTTTTCCAGTCTGCTTGGCCGTGCGTCTCTCAGGGACAAGGCCCTCCTGCCCATTACCACGGGCACTTAGTGGGGCACCTGGGCACAGAGCAGAAATATCAGAGGCATTTGGGGGGGTCTCACCTGGCAAGCAGAGCCACGGCAAAGTGGTGAGTGTCAACAGAGAGCAGCGTGTCCCAGGCACACCTGCGTTCCATTGCCACCACCACATCCTCGCAGCGGAGCAGGCAGAGCAGGGACTTCAGGGTCCGCACTGCAAACCTGTGTGCAGAGCAAAGCCCAGGTCACACTGGCAGCACTGGCTCCTTGGCAGGCCACGTGGCAGGGACAGGAGGACTGTCACGGAGCACCTGTTGGGGCTAGTGGCAAGGCCATGCTCTTCCTGGCATGCCTTCCAGAAGGTAAGGACCTCCTCTGGCGTATCCAGAGTGCTGAAGAAGACTTGGAAGAGCAGATGCACAAATAGCTGGGGGAAATACAGCCTCAATATCCGTGGGAGACAGGGCACCTGGAGGATCTTCCACATCACCACAGTTGCCTGCAAAGGACAAAGCCGCCCAAGACAGCGCTCAGTGCCCAGGTGTCCGTGTGGCAGGGCCCGAGCGTGGCAGGGAGAGGCCAGGAGAGGCGCAGGGGGAGCACGGGGCCTGGTGGCCCTGAAGCTGCCCCTGGGCCAGGTTTCAGGCCAGCGCCTGAGGCAGGGAGATGCAGTGGGGGAAGGAGGATGGAGAGCTGCTAGGGAGGCAGCCTTGGGGCCAGCAAAGGCCACTTGCAGAAACTCACAGCCAGGGCAAAGACAGCCGTTTCGCCCCCATCGGAGGTGCAGGTGCTGTGCTCTGGCCAGCTCCCCAGCACATCCAGGAGTATCAGCTGTGCCAGCTCCGCAGTCCTGGCTGAGGCCAGGATGGTCTTCCACATGGCCATGGCAGCTCTGCGGGGTTCGAGCTGTGTCTCAGCGGGGTCTCAGACACAGCACCGGGGCCAGCTGAGCTGGCTGGCTGTGTCTGCCACTGCCCACTGCCCCCCTGCCGGCAGCACCCAGACAGCCCAGCCCCGTGGGGACAGAGCCCTGAGAGGCAGCAAGGGAGCGTGGCAGCAGGCTGAGGGGCTGCCATGCCAGGGCTGGGAAAGGGAGCAGCCAGAGGGCCCTGGAACTCTCTGTTGCTCAGACACCTGGGGCAGGCTGGACAGGGTGATGGGCTGGGGAGCCCCCATCAGGGGCAGGTGGGCCCCATACCTGTCACAGGACGGGGCCACACGCAGGAGCGTCAAGACGGCATCCTGTGGCTGTGCTTCGGCGAGATGCAGCAGGGTCTTGTCCAGCCTATGCTCAGCAGAATCATTGGCCGTGAGCCACTGGTGGATGTAGCTCACCATGGCAGGCACCTGGAGAAGGCACGGGGAGACTTGGAAAGCTGCCAGAGAGAGCAATGTTCCCAGCTTCTCCAGAGGGGTGCTTCCCTTGCCACCACGCTGCCATGTGGCCTGAAAGGCTCCCAGCAACCAGCATGCGTGGCTTTGGAGGCCAAGCAATTCCTGGGGGGATCAAAGCCTGGCCACAGGCTGCTTACTTGCTTGGGATGGTACAAATCTTGCTCTACAAGCATAGCCAGCAGGGCAGCACCGCTCTTGCTTTGGAAGATGGGCGAGTATGGTCTGAGGCCTGCGCCCATGGTCTCTTCCTCCTCAATTCTCTTGATGAAGTTGTAAACAAACTGTAGGAGAAGGGCAAGAAGCCAGGGATGTTGCATGGAGTGCTGCACACACGGTGCTGGGCTGAGCAGGGAGAGCAGGCCCAGCCCAGGTGGGGATGGCTGCAGGTACCTGCGCTGTTCTGCGGAAGCGGCCACGGCGGGACTGCTGGTCTTGTGTGCGCTCCGGGGCTGCATCTGGCAAAGAGCGAGCGCAGCCAGAGATGAGGGGCTGCGGGAGGGGCCGGACTACAGGGCCCAGCCCTGCGCTCCCCAGGCAGGGAGAGGCCCGGGATGTGCCAGGGGATGGAGCACGGCCACTGCGGGCTGTCTGCCCGGCCCCTCTTCCGTCCTGTGCGTGGGCAGGTCCCCAGGGGATAGCATGGCATGGCCCGGCCCGCCCGGCCCAGCCCGGCCCGGCAGGAATGGCGTGGAGCCAAGCTGGCTGCAGGCACCAGTCCTGTGGCCCAGCTCTGCCACTCACCCTCGTGTGGTGGCTGGAATGGCACCACCTCTTCAGTGTCCTGTGCCAGGGCAGCTCCAGGGCCTTCTTCCTCCTCCTCCACCCAGGCCAGCTTGGGCACATTTGGGGGTGGCTGCTCCATGTCTCAGACTGGATTTGTGGCTATTTGCAGGAGAGGGGCCTTGGACAATCTCCAAGTCACCAAGTCCTGCAGTCCTGCCTGGAAGGCACCGTCAAGAAAGAAACCTCAGGAAGGCTACAGGACAGCAAGTCCTGCACTCGGTCTCAAGGGCCCCTGCCACAAGGACAGGAGACTCCTGTGAAGGATTGTACTCTGGCCTCGAGGGCACCTGCAGAAGCGAAGCCTCAGGGAGACCACAGGTAAGAAGGTCCTGTGGTCTGGCCTGGAGCTCAGCTGCAGGAACAACGCCTCAGTAAAGCTCCGGGTGGGACACGAACGAGCGCGCTGTGCGGGGGCTCCTCACGGCACCGCTCTGTCCTGTCCTGTCCCGTGGTGTGCTCCGAGCACTGTGGCGTGCTCTTGTCATTGCCAGCTCCTATGCCACGGGGTGTCACAAAGGGCCCTTGGACACCCGGTTCCATTCGATGCCACGGTGACCGTGCTGCAGCGTGTCACCAAGGGCCCTTGCACACACTGCCGCCTGCTGCGGGGCTGCCCCCAGCCCAGCCAAACTGGCCCAGGTTGGAAGGAATGCCTGGCCCCAGGTGTCTAAGGCAGGCCGACAAGATCTTCAGCGAGGGCTCAGAGCGTCAGCAAAGGCTGCCCTGCTCTGCGGGCTCAGGGGCAGCAGAAGGAGCCCCCAGGGCTGCCGACGCAGCCGCGCTGGGAAGGGCACGGGGCCTTCCAGGGAAACTGGCACGGCCTCCTTGGGACACGTCCCGGCTGGTGGCCGTCCTAAACCTGCGGGTGTGACACGCACAAGGAACGTGTGGGCCCGGGCACGAATGCTGCTCTGAGCCCTGGGGCCCGGGGAGCGCTGACATCAGCAGGTGTGGCAGAGTCGCCGGCCAAGCAGACCCGCCACCCCTCGAGCCCCTGGCAGCGCTGGTGCCCGTCTCCTGCCCCAGAGACCTGTGCCCCCGGGGGGCTTCTGTGCCAGAGGGAGCCAAAGCCCACGTGCATTGGGGGCTGTGCTCCTTCCTGCAGGGGCTGATGGCAGGAGCACCTGGAGCAACTGCTGGCACACTTGCTCTCTGTCAGATGATGTTGCTCCTTCCTGCAATGAATTTTTCTCCAGGAAGGCATTGGCAGTAGCAGCAGAGCACCATCCATTGCTGAGTGTCCCGGGGCAATTAGATTACAAAGTAACAGTCTGAAATTTCCTTGTGCTTTTCTCACTCTCTTTCATGCATTCTGGGACAAATAGAATCTGCCCAGCCTCTGCTATTCTGGGCTTCAGTTGCATATCTCGCTCCGGCAGCTCGTGTCCAAACAAAACCGTGTCCCTGCTGAGGACAGCAATGAGTGGCCACAAAGTGGGAAGTTCCCCAGTGAACATCAAGGCAGACACGTGGAAGTGCAGAGGATAAGCATAACTGTGGGAGGACAAGCTGTTCTGTGTCTCTGGTGATGGTGGCCACACCCTAAAGCAGCAGCCAAGAGAAGTGCGGGAAGCAGACGGGCGCGGTTTTGGGCAGGACAATAGAAAAAGATATGAAGCCTTTAGCCAGAATGCAAAGGAGGACTGCAAGGATGGAGTGTGGTCTGGAGGGGAAGCCCCAGATGCAGCTGGGGCCACTTTCTTCTGCCTGGAGGAGAGTAAAGGGCGCCATTGTGGTCTTCACCATCCTCCTGAGGGGAATCGCAGGGGCTGCTGCAGCTCTTGTCACTGTTGGCAGCAGTGACAGCACTGGAGAAAAGGGCAGGGAGCTGGGACAGGGCAAGTTTCATTTCCATATCAGGAAAAGGTTTTTCACCCAGAGCACGGTCAGGCACTGGGACAGTGCCAGTTCCCCATTGCCGCAGCCCGGCGGAGCCCGGGCTGGCTCTTGGGAAAACTGAGGCGCTGCGCCAGGAGTGGGGAAGGGCCCAGGCGTGGGTTCTGCCTGCGGCTGAACCTGATGTGTCGCTGCTCAGTGGTTCAGGATCTACTAACTGCAGCACGGAGCAGGCAAAAGAGAAGGAGGAGGCTCCTGGATAGGGAGGTTCCAGAGGCAAAGGTTTATTCCAAGGGAAGGATTCAGCAGCAAAGAGGCGCCAGCACTTCTGTGCGTGGGATTTTATAGGGGTACAACTCGGGCGGCGGATACAGAGGATTGATCAGTAAGGAATCTGCAGGGAAGGAGCCAGGGGATTCCATCAGTTGCTTGGGACTAATTAGGCCAGATGGGAGGAGAAGGTAGGTCACCTGGGCCAGTGGGGCTTGCAGCAACAGGGGAATTGCGAAGGGGTGGTGCAGTCAGGGATTGGTCCAAGGCAAAACTGAGAGGGAAGGTTCAGGAATAAAGAGCTGCATGATCTTGACAGGCAGGGAAGGAGCTGGAACAAAGAGTGGGCAATGGCATGAGGGACAGCTTTGACGGAGGGCAAAACCTAGGGGTAAACCAACGTGGGGGAAGCACGGGCTACGTGAAAACAAACCATCCTACGCTAACTGACAAATAAACACGAACCGGAACACCCCAGGGAAAATGGGCACAGCACCGAGCTCGTCTGACTTTGAGAAGTGTTTGAACAACATTGAGCAGTCACTCAATCTTTTAGACACTACATCAAAAGTCAAGGGTTGTGAACTCCAGGTTGACACGAGTATATGCTGCCGGGTATGACTTTAGGCAGTTTTTGAAGAAATTCGTTTTATGTCTGATCAAACCCCAATTCCGTGTAGGTTGTGTGGAACGTGGAATCCTTTTATTTTCATTGCTTGTTAAGAGTGTAAAAAAGACTATTGGTGCTGGGTGACTGAGAGACAGCCCGTGTGTGTGAAGTGGAGTATACAGGGGATGAAGAGAAGGAAAAGAGAAGTACTAGTAGATCCTGCAAAGTTTGGAAATGTTGATAGCATGAAGAATGAACAAGACGAGAAGTAAAGATGGTATTTAAAAGAGTCCACTAGAAGGTAATTTAGCAGTGGAGAAAGATTTGGGAGGAATCCCAGAGGGCAGTTTTTCCAAGAAAGGTAATCAGATGAAATAGCCTACCCAATGGTAGCCTTGGTGTCAATTAGGAAGTGGTGAAAAGTGTCCCCTGCTGAAACTTTATGATACGTTGTTACAGTTGATGTTATTTTGAAGAAAAGAAGAAAAATGAGATCCAGCCATATATGCAGACATGTTTTTTACCCTGAAGAATAAACCTGAGGGGAAGAAAGAATTGTGGCTTTTTTATTTGGCCTCATAGGACCTTTAGTCCTAACTTTGGAAAGAGAAAACAGGCAGAAAATAAAGAGCTGTCGTTCCGTATCCAGCATAGGGCAGAGATGCTTGAAATTGGCTCCAATGCACCAGGAAGATTGTGTCCTAGGTGTCCAAGACTTACAGGCGAGTTACCCCAGGCCAGCTCGGGTACACTCCCCCTCAGCCAAGCACGCCGCGCCCTGAATGAAACCCAGATGGCAGTGAGGATGAGGTGAGGGGACACTTTCAGAGACCCCCAGTGACAACCAACAGAAGGAATAAAAGCAAGAAAGCTTTGCCTTTAGTCCCCCGCTTAAGGCAAGTCTTGAGTCCCCCAGGAGAAGCCATGTGGGTGAACATCTGCTTTTCTCCTAGTGAGCTGAACCGTTGGTGGGAAAAAGTTAAAATGTAGAGAGAAAACCCAGGCAAAGTGGCAAAAAGATTGGAGTGCATAGTCAAGAATCAAGTCCCAGAGGGAGGTGCTACTGATTTCATGTTGACAGAGCTAACAAAACCAGCAAAGAGTTGGTGATCAAGGTAGCCAGAGCACGTGCGCAGGGACAAATTGCTAGTGGAGCCTTACAAGGTACAGTGGACCAGCTGTTGCCTATTGTAAGCCCTTTGTGGGACCCGAACGATGCAGGCAGCTGTGCAATGTTAACCAGATGCCAGGAACTAGTCAAATTTGAATTACAAAATGCTAGTCCAAAAGCAATCAATTGGTCAACAATAGATAATGTTCCACAGGGCCAGCACGAGTCACCCACTGACTTTGTGGACAGGTTGTGAGCAGCTGCACATAAAGCGCAGCTCTGCATCCCTGGTCGGATATGGGAAAGCAGCAGTCCGTATCCCTGATGTTAGGGCAATCTAGCCCAGGTGTCGGGCAGAAACTTCAGAGGCTGAAAGAGCCTGTAAAGAGAGACTTAAAAGAAATTAATGAGAAAAGCATTGAAAGCGTATGATGATAAAGACAGAGAAAAAGAAAATGAACTCCCTGCAGCCATGGTGGCAGCTCTGGATCAGCACCGGGGAGAGGACGCGCATGAAGCAGAGGCAGGGGCAAAAGCAGCAGAGGCAGAGGAGTTTCAAACCAGGCACAGACCAAGCTGGGGCCAAAGCAATGTGCGTGTTGTAAGAAATAAGGACACTGGAAAATAGGGCCAGTGCCCAGAGTTAGCAGACAAAGTACACAAAACTCTTGTAGCCGCTCTAGATGATAAGAAATGACCGAGACTGGCAACTCTTACCCCAGCAGGCCACTGGTTAAAATAAAGCTAAAGGGTGATAAAGAGGTTGAATTTTTAATAAATAGTGGAAACCCATCTTTCACTCTTGAATCGAGCACTGATACCCAAAAGTGAGAACTATCTTCAAGCAATAGGAGCCACTGGCCAGCCAGAAAATGCATTCCTCCTGCAAGCACTTCAATGGAAAATCAAGAAGAAACTGGCAATCCATCAGTTTCTTTATTTAGCAAACTGCCCCAAATCTGTCCTCGGCAGGGATTTGCTTGAAAATTTGGACACAACAGTTCCGTTTAGGGAAAGAAAAATTAAGTTGAAGGTACCTGAAGACAAATTGGTTTTAGCAGTAGGACTGACAATTGACACAAGACCAAGAAACAAGAATAACTATTTAGAGCAAGTATTGAATCAGGTGTAGCCAAGAGTATGGGATACTGATAGCCCAGGAAAATCCAAACGAGCAGACCCTATTAAAATTGAGCTGCAGACAAGAGTTAGGCCATAGTCAGAAAGCAATACCCTGGAAGACGATAGGCTGGGAAAAGAACGGAGGCAACAAGGAATAAATTCCTGACATCAGGATTATTGGAAGAATGGGAGTCAAAATGTATTACTCCTAGATTAGCAATAAAGAGAGCTAACGGAACTTAGAGACTAGTGCCAGATTTCCAGGCAATTAATGGTTTCTACCTTACTGCCTTACTAGCTAAACTTGGAGATGATTTTATCTGGTGCGGGGAACGTCCATGGCCCGGTGGTGTCGAGAGCGGTTCCCTCTTGGTGTGAGAGACCAGCTCCCCCAGCCCACCTTGCTCTCAGGCCCGGAGGTTGTAATGTGCGCTGGAGCGGCAGGCGAAGGAGGGCTCTTGACAGCATGTCTGATCCAACAGGGTTTCTTGAAGGCAGGTCAGAGGGTCCAGGTTGGGTGAGAGTGAGAAGAGGGACAGGACCAGGCAGCAGCACAACCACTGTAACACGAGACATAAGGCAAGACACCTGCAACCTGCTGGGGAAGCCCCAAGTCTGCTCAGTGAGCCACGTGTGCCCTCAGCATTGGGACACGCACCTTTCCCTCAGTGACCCTCACGTCCCAGGGTCAGCAAATCAAGAGGCACCAGCCATCCTGTAGGTGACTCAGAGCGAGTGCAGTGGGTCATGGTGGCCAGGGGCCAGAAGCAGGCAGAAAGCCATCAGGGCTGGGGAAAAGGCTCTGCTCTGCTTACAGCGTGGGCTGAGGGCCGGGAGAGCTGCATTTCCCCCTTGAGATGTGGGAGACGGGGCCTTTCACCCTCCTTATAGGGCTGCCCCTCGCTGCAGGCAGCCCAAGGAGTACGACGACAAAAGGCCGAGAGCAGCAAAGCAAAGAGCCAGCCCTGCACACAGGGAGGTGGCCCAGGTGGCCCTGAAGGTGCCCGCTGCACTCTCATGTGGCCCTGCCCTGGGAATGACAGGAATGCCCTTTGTCCAAGAGGGCCTTTCTGTGGCCCCTCTGGGCTCCAAGCTGCTGCTCTTCTGGCTCAACGGGGCCTAAAGGCACAGAACTGGGCATCCCTCGGAGCAACAGGAGCAAGACTCGGCAAGCAGGCAGGGGAGCTCAATGCCTGAGGCTGAGGGGCGGGGGGCTCCAGTCTGGAGCACAGGCCGGGCACACGCCCAGCCCCGCAACTCCTGGCCTCAGAGGCCTGAAAGGCCAGGACCAGGGTTCCACGCCTGATTCCAGGGGGTCCCTCAAGCGCCAGAGCAGCCAGCTTTCAGGATCAAGGCGGCTGCCAGGGGGCTGCTTATGGCCTCTGCCAGCCCATTGCTCAGGGCTTACCAGTGACTCAGGGTGTCCCCCAGCCCGGCCAAACTTCCCGGCAGCAGCGCCACAGCCCCACAGCAGCTCCAGAGAAGTCCCATCCAGAGGCACCTGGGAGCCCTCAGCAAAGCAGCCAGTAGCAGACGGGCAGGAGGACGTGGATGGCCCTTCCTGCGTGGCACGGGGCTTGTGGCAATATCCAGGCACCAGTCGGGCAGGGATCCCCGCAGCTCCTGCCCCTGCCCAGCCGCTCTTGTCGGCAGCACAAAGGCTGCAGCAGAACCACCAGAGGCCAAGGGGCTTCTGGCCATTTTCCCTGCAACACTGCACGCCTGGGCAGCTGGATGAGCACAAGCACCCTTTTGCCCCTCTTCCCCTATGCCCTACAGACACTGTGCAGGAAAAGAAAGATCCTGGGACTCCATGTATTGTAAGATACCCTATATTTACATTGTCAACTGAAAGGAAAATACAAAGGCAAAAATCTAATAGAAGAAGAAGACAACCCCTGCTGGCTCAAGTGGCCCAGCAGACAGAGTCTTGCGCAGATCATCTCTCTGGGGAGCTGCAGCAGAACAGCAAGGCAGTGCCCCACAGACGAGGCCGTTTCTTCCATGCACTGCGGAATTGATCTCGCAGCTTATGCCATGTGGAGTACGGAGCTCTCTGTACAGCCCGGAGAACTAAACAAGATTCAATTGCAGCATTTCTGATTGCGGGACTGCTGTCATAGGCCATTTCTTCAAGGGCTGCAAGAGAGAGGAACAGAGCCAAGGTCAGATGCCGGATGTGCAGGGAGCCGAGGTGAACCCCCTGGCAGGGTCATCCCGGCCGGCTCTTGCCATGGCCCGGAGGGAGCAGGGACCAAGGGGATCAGCCTGAAGCTGCTGGCCACGAATGCCACACGTGGCCCTGAAATGTCTGTGTGCTCTGGCCACGGGAGCAGAGCCCTCCGCAGCCGGGGCAGGGCTTGCAGCTTCCCGTGCCAGCCCCCACGGTCAGCCCGCTGCCCTCACTCACCACTGCAGATCAGCTGAAGCTCTTGCTGCTGCCCCCTCAGGTGCCGGCCGGCCATCCCTGTGAACACAGAGCCTGTCACGGGCCCAGCAGCACAGCTCCCTGCCAGCGGCGTTGTCGGTGCTGTGGCCACACGGGCTGCTGGCCCGTCAGGTCTCAGCCCGGGCCTTTGCCGCATGCTGCCGCCCAAGGGCACGGTTGCCAGAGGGCGGCGGCAGCAGCAATGCCCGGGCCAGGCGGGGCTCCACGGCGCCGGGCCCGGGTGGCGCTGCCGGGGCAGCAGGCGGGGCCGGGGCCGAGCTGCGGTGGGCAGGGGAGGGAGCGCGGGCTCGTGGCTCACCCATGAAGCTGACGGCCGCCTCTCGCAGGGGCTCCTGTGGGCTTTGCAGGTAGCACAGGGCCCGGCGCAGGTGCTCGGCTGCTCGGCTCCTGTCCTCTGCCAGCTGGAGAGAGCAGCAGGAGGGAAGGGTTGGGGCGGGCTCAGGCCCCGGGCCGGGCGCTGCCTGCGCTGAGCCCCGGCCCTCTCCTACGCGGGGAGCCCTGAGGCGTGGCCAGCAGCAGCCGGCGCCGGGCTCCCGAGGGGAGAGGCCAGAGGGCCGCCTGCTGCCCGGGGAGCCGCGGTGCCGCCCCGCCGCCCTGCCGGGCCGGGACTGCGTGGGCACCCGGCTCGGGCCCACGGGAGCCTGGAGAAGAGCCTGCGCGGCCTCTGGGAGCAGCAGCCGGCAGGGGCACAGCTGCCAGCCCCGCAGACTGAGCACCGCCCTCAGGGGCCTTCTCCAGGCTGAGGCTGGGGTTTCTCGGCTGCTCTTACCAGGCACTCGCCAAAGCTCTGATCCACCTGTAGCATTTGTTGGAGATCCCTCCTCTTCAGGAATCTGGCTGAAGAATGCAGCGTTTCCCGGGAGGCCTGGAGAGCAGCAGAGACGCACCGATGGCCCCACAGTGCAGGCCACAGGAGCCAGCCTATGCCACAGGCTGGAGGAGGCTGCAGCCCGCAAGGTGCCAGGGCAGGAGGCAGTGCGTTCCCCTGCCAGGGGGACAGCAGCTGGCCACAAGTGCTCACCTCAGCAACAATCTGATTCTCGTCACGGCAGTGGAAGTAGAGTGGGAGCAGGCTCTGGCGCACGTGGGACTTCAGGGCCTTTCTTCCCTCTTCTGTTAATAAGTCGAGCATCTCTTGAAAGAAAGACATGGAGCTCAGCTGCACCTGGATATCATCCTGTATGAAAGGGAAGGGCAAAAGAGCTGAGCATCAGCTGCTTCAGGCCCCCCAGGGCACAGGCCTGCATCTGCACAGGGCACCAAGTGTGCGGGCAGCAGCCAGTGGCCGTGGCTGTGGGCACAGAGCCTTACGCGGTCAAAGAGTGGCAGGAGCGCCTCAGCCAGCTGCAGGGCGATGGGGGTGGGTATTGGGGCACCATTATCCAGGAGCAAATATCGGAGTAGAAGAATGGTCATCCTGATGATGTCGCTATCATTTTCCTCCAGGAGCTCCACAAGACTTTCAGTCAGGCTCCGCATTTTTTCGGCCTGCGTGGAAGCCAACTTTGTGAAAGGCCGCCCTGCTGCCGCAGGGCCCAGAGGCCAAAGGCCTGTCCCGAAGCACTCGGGCAGCTGATGCGGGAGGCAGGAGAGCTGGGAGCAGCTGCCCCAGCGCCCGAAGGCCAGGCAAGGCCAAGCGACTGCGTTGCCCAGCCCCACGCTGCCTTCAGGGCTTCAGCCACGGGCCCATTCTCACCATCAAGGGATTCTTGCCCAGCACTACGAGGCCTCTGAGTGCCAAGTAACGCCTGGCCATGTGCTCGCTCTGCAGGTTCTGTGCCATGATCTCCAGAAGACTGTCACTGCATTCCCTCAAGTCCAGGCAGTCGAGCACCTGAAAGGCACAGGGCAGTGACAGGGGAGCCGGCCGGCAGGAGGCCAGAAGCGCACAGGGCCGGGCCCAGGCAGCAGCACATGGCCCAGGCAGCAGCACAGGGCACGGGCACGGGTGTCTTTGTCCTGGCAGCTGTGGCTACGAGAGGGCAGAGAGCTGGGAGGCAGCTCAGCCAGGCAGCGCTGGCCTTGAGGCTCACCTCCACAAGGAATGCCAAGGCAGGGAAATCCCAGTATGGCATCTCTTGGCCGAGCAGGGCGAGCAGGTAGAATGCAACCGCGGAACAGAAGGGTATGGCTAGACGGCGAATTTCTCTGAAGAGGGGAGAAAGGAAAGAAGACCCCTGAGCCAGTGGGGCAAACCTCTCCCAGGAGTGGCTCACCTAGTTCTCATCTTCCCCCAGCACCCTTCCAGCCAGGGGACCTGGGCCATTTGGGAGTTGGTTGCTCATGGGCAGCCTCCTCTCCCAGCCTTTTCCAGTCTGCTTGGCCGTGCGTCTCTCAGGGACAAGGCCCTCCTGCCCATTACCACGGGCACTTAGTGGGGCACCTGGGCACAGAGCAGAAATATCAGAGGCATTTGGGGGGGTCTCACCTGGCAAGCAGAGCCACGGCAAAGTGGTGAGTGTCAACAGAGAGCAGCGTGTCCCAGGCACACCTGCGTTCCATTGCCACCACCACATCCTCGCAGCGGAGCAGGCAGAGCAGGGACTTCAGGGTCCGCACTGCAAACCTGTGTGCAGAGCAAAGCCCAGGTCACACTGGCAGCACTGGCTCCTTGGCAGGCCACGTGGCAGGGACAGGAGGACTGTCACGGAGCACCTGTTGGGGCTAGTGGCAAGGCCATGCTCTTCCTGGCATGCCTTCCAGAAGGTAAGGACCTCCTCTGGCGTATCCAGAGTGCTGAAGAAGACTTGGAAGAGCAGATGCACAAATAGCTGGGGGAAATACAGCCTCAATATCCGTGGGAGACAGGGCACCTGGAGGATCTTCCACATCACCACAGTTGCCTGCAAAGGACAAAGCCGCCCAAGACAGCGCTCAGTGCCCAGGTGTCCGTGTGGCAGGGCCCGAGCGTGGCAGGGAGAGGCCAGGAGAGGCGCAGGGGGAGCACGGGGCCTGGTGGCCCTGAAGCTGCCCCTGGGCCAGGTTTCAGGCCAGCGCCTGAGGCAGGGAGATGCAGTGGGGGAAGGAGGATGGAGAGCTGCTAGGGAGGCAGCCTTGGGGCCAGCAAAGGCCACTTGCAGAAACTCACAGCCAGGGCAAAGACAGCCGTTTCGCCCCCATCGGAGGTGCAGGTGCTGTGCTCTGGCCAGCTCCCCAGCACATCCAGGAGTATCAGCTGTGCCAGCTCCGCAGTCCTGGCTGAGGCCAGGATGGTCTTCCACATGGCCATGGCAGCTCTGCGGGGTTCGAGCTGTGTCTCAGCGGGGTCTCAGACACAGCACCGGGGCCAGCTGAGCTGGCTGGCTGTGTCTGCCACTGCCCACTGCCCCCCTGCCGGCAGCACCCAGACAGCCCAGCCCCGTGGGGACAGAGCCCTGAGAGGCAGCAAGGGAGCGTGGCAGCAGGCTGAGGGGCTGCCATGCCAGGGCTGGGAAAGGGAGCAGCCAGAGGGCCCTGGAACTCTCTGTTGCTCAGACACCTGGGGCAGGCTGGACAGGGTGATGGGCTGGGGAGCCCCCATCAGGGGCAGGTGGGCCCCATACCTGTCACAGGACGGGGCCACACGCAGGAGCGTCAAGACGGCATCCTGTGGCTGTGCTTCGGCGAGATGCAGCAGGGTCTTGTCCAGCCTATGCTCAGCAGAATCATTGGCCGTGAGCCACTGGTGGATGTAGCTCACCATGGCAGGCACCTGGAGAAGGCACGGGGAGACTTGGAAAGCTGCCAGGGAGAGCAATGTTCCCAGCTTCTCCAGAGGGGTGCTTCCCTTGCCACCACGCTGCCATGTGGCCTGAAAGGCTCCCAGCAACCAGCATGCGTGGCTTTGGAGGCCAAGCAATTCCTGGGGGGATCAAAGCCTGGCCACAGGCTGCTTACTTGCTTGGGATGGTACAAATCTTGCTCTACAAGCATAGCCAGCAGGGCAGCACCGCTCTTGCTTTGGAAGATGGGCGAGTATGGTCTGAGGCCTGCGCCCATGGTCTCTTCCTCCTCAATTCTCTTGATGAAGTTGTAAACAAACTGTAGGAGAAGGGCAAGAAGCCAGGGATGTTGCATGGAGTGCTGCACACACGGTGCTGGGCTGAGCAGGGAGAGCAGGCCCAGCCCAGGTGGGGATGGCTGCAGGTACCTGCGCTGTTCTGCGGAAGCGGCCACGGCGGGACTGCTGGTCTTGTGTGCGCTCCGGGGCTGCATCTGGCAAAGAGCGAGCGCAGCCAGAGATGAGGGGCTGCGGGAGGGGCCGGACTACAGGGCCCAGCCCTGCGCTCCCCAGGCAGGGAGAGGCCCGGGATGTGCCAGGGGATGGAGCACGGCCACTGCGGGCTGTCTGCCCGGCCCCTCTTCCGTCCTGTGCGTGGGCAGGTCCCCAGGGGATAGCATGGCATGGCCCGGCCCGCCCGGCCCAGCCCGGCCCGGCAGGAATGGCGTGGAGCCAAGCTGGCTGCAGGCACCAGTCCTGTGGCCCAGCTCTGCCACTCACCCTCGTGTGGTGGCTGGAATGGCACCACCTCTTCAGTGTCCTGTGCCAGGGCAGCTCCAGGGCCTTCTTCCTCCTCCTCCACCCAGGCCAGCTTGGGCACATTTGGGGGTGGCTGCTCCATGTCTCAGACTGGATTTGTGGCTATTTGCAGGAGAGGGGCCTTGGACAATCTCCAAGTCACCAAGTCCTGCAGTCCTGCCTGGAAGGCACCGTCAAGAAAGAAGCCTCAGGAAGGCTACAGGACAGCAAGTCCTGCACTCGGTCTCAAGGGCCCCTGCCACAAGGACAGGAGACTCCTGTGAAGGATTGTACTCTGGCCTCGAGGGCACCTGCAGAAGCGAAGCCTCAGGGAGACCACAGGTAAGAAGGTCCTGTGGTCTGGCCTGGAGCTCAGCTGCAGGAACAACGCCTCAGTAAAGCTCCGGGTGGGACACGAACGAGCGCGCTGTGCGGGGGCTCCTCACGGCACCGCTCTGTCCTGTCCTGTCCCGTGTTGTGCTCCGAGCACTGTGGCGTGCTCTTGTCATTGCCAGCTCCTATGCCACGGGGTGTCACAAAGGGCCCTTGGACACCCGGTTCCATTCGATGCCACGGTGACCGTGCTGCAGCGTGTCACCAAGGGCCCTTGCACACACTGCCGCCTGCCGCGGGGCTGCCCCCAGCCCAGCCAAACTGGCCCAGGTTGGAAGGAATGCCTGGCCCCAGGTGTCTAAGGCAGGCCGACAAGATCTTCAGCGAGGGCTCAGAGCGTCAGCAAAGGCTGCCCTGCTCTGCGGGCTCAGGGGCAGCAGAAGGAGCCCCCAGGGCTGCCGATGCAGCCGCGCTGGGAAGGGCACGGGGCCTTCCAGGGAAACTGGCACGGCCTCCTTGGGACACGTCCCGGCTGGTGGCCGTCCTAAACCTGCGGGTGTGACACGCACAAGGAACGTGTGGGCCCGGGCACGAATGCTGCTCTGAGCCCTGGGGCCCGGGGAGCGCTGACATCAGCAGGTGTGGCAGAGTCGCCGGCCAAGCAGACCCGCCACCCCTCGAGCCCCTGGCAGCGCTGGTGCCCGTCTCCTGCCCCAGAGACCTGTGCCCCCGGGAGGCTTCTGTGCCAGAGGGAGCCAAAGCCCACGTGCATTGGGGGCTGTGCTCCTTCCTGCAGGGGCTGATTGCAGGAGCACCTGGAGCAACTGCTGGCACACTTGGTCTCTGTCAGATGATGTTGCTCCTTCCTGCAATGAATTTTTCTCCAGGAAGGCATTGGCAGTAGCAGCAGAGCACCATCCATTGCTGAGTGTCCCGGGGCAATTAGATTACAAAGTAACAGTCTGAAATTTCCTTGTGCTTTTCTCACTCTCTTTCCTGCATTCTGGGACAAATAGAATCTGCCCAGCCTCTGCTATTCTGGGCTTCAGTTGCTGCATATCTCGCTCCGGCATCTCGCGTCCAAACAAAACCGTGTCCCTGCTGAGGACAGCAATGAGTGGCGACAAAGTGGGAAGTTCCCCAGTGAACATCAAGGCAGACACGTGGAAGTGCAGAGGATAAGCATAACTGCGGGAGGACAAGCTGTTCTGTGTCTCTGGTGATGGTGGCCACACCCTAAAGCAGCAGCCAAGAGAAGTGCGGGAAGCAGACGGGCGCGGTTTTGGGCAGGACAATAGAAAAAGATATGAAGCCTTTAGCCAGAATGCAAAGGAGGACTGCAAGGATGGAGTGTGGTCTGGAGGGGAAGCCCCAGATGCAGCTGGGGCCACTTTCTTCTGCCTGGAGGAGATTAAAGGGTGCCATTGTGGTCTTCACCATCCTCCTGAGGGGAATCGCAGGGGCTGCTGCAGCTCTCGTCTCTGTTGGCAGCAGTGACAGCACTGGAGAAAAGGGCAGGGAGCTGGGACAGGGCAAGTTTCATTTCCATATCAGGAAAAGGTTTTTCACCCAGAGCACGGTCAGGCACTGGGACAGTGCCAGTTCCCCATTGCCGCAGCCCGGCGGAGCCCGGGCTGGCTCTTGGGAAAACTGCAGCGCTGCGCCAGGAGTGGGGAAGGGCCAAGGCGTGGGTTCTGCCTGCGGCTGAACCTGATGTGTCGCTGCTCAGTGGTTCAGGATCTACTAACTGCAGCACGGAGCAGGCAAAAGAGAAGGAGGAGGCTCCTGGATAGGGAGGTTCCAGAGGCAAAGGTTTATTCCAAGGGAAGGATTCAGCAGCAAAGAGGCGCCAGCACTTCTGTGCGTGGGATTTTATAGGGGTACAACTCGGGCGGCGGATACAGAGGATTGATCAGTAAGGAATCTGCAGGGAAGGAGCCAGGGGATTCCATCAGTTGCTTGGGACTAATTAGGCCAGATGGGAGGAGAAGGTAGGTCACCTGGGCCAGTGGGGCTTGCAGCAACAGGGTGATTGCAAAGGGGTGGTGCAGTCAGGGATTGGTCCAAGGCAAAACTGAGAGGGAAGGTTCAGGAATAAAGAGCTGCATGATCTTGACAGGCAGGGAAGGAGCTGGAACAAAGAGTGGGCAATGGCATGAGGGACAGCTTTGACGGAGGGCAAAACCTAGGGGTAAACCAACGTGGGGGAAGCACGGGCTACGTGAAAACAAACCATCCTACGCTAACTGACAAATAAACACGAACCGGAACACCCCAGGGAAAATGGGCACAGCACCGAGCTCGTCTGACTTTGAGAAGTGTTTGAACAACATTGAGCAGTCACTCAATCTTTTAGACACTACATCAAAAGTCAAGGGTTGTGAACTCCAGGTTGACACGAGTATATGCTGCCGGGTATGACTTTAGGCAGTTTTTGAAGAAATTCGTTTTATGTCTGATCAAACCCCAATTCCGTGTAGGTTGTGTGGAACGTGGAATCCTTTTATTTTCATTGCTTGTTAGGAGTGTACAAAAGACTATTGGTGCTGGGTGACTGAGAGACAGCCCGTGTGTGTGAAGTGGAGTATACAGGGGATGAAGAGAAGGAAAAGAGAAGTACTAGTAGATCCTGCAAAGTTTGGAAATGTTGATAGCATGAAGAATGAACAAGACGAGAAGTAAAGATGGTATTAAAAAGAGTCCACTAGAAGGTAATTTAGCAGTGGAGAAAGATTTGGGAGGAATCCCAGAGGGCAGTTTTTCCAAGAAAGGTAATCGGATGAAATAGCCTACCCAATGGTAGCCTTGGTGTCAATTAGGAAGTGGTGAAAAGTGTCCCCCGCTGAAACTTTATGATACGTTGTTACAGTTGATGTTATTTTGAAGAAAAGAAGAAAAATGAGATCCAGCCATATATGCAGACATGTTTTTTACCCTGAAGAATAAACCTGAGGGGAAGAAAGAATTGTGGCTTTTTTATTTGGCCTCATAGGACCTTTAGTCCTAACTTTGGAAAGAGAAAACAGGCAGAAAATAAAGAGCTGTCGTTCCGTATCCAGCATAGGGCAGAGATGCTTGAAATTGGCTCCAATGCACCAGGAAGATTGTGTCCTAGGTGTCCAAGACTTACAGGCGAGTTACCCCAGGCCAGCTCGGGTACACTCCCCCTCAGCCAAGCACGCCGCGCCCTGAATGAAACCCAGATGGCAGTGAGGATGAGGTGAGGGGACACTTTCAGAGACCCCCAGTGACAACCAACAGAAGGAATAAAAGCAAGAAAGCTTTGCCTTTAGTCCCCCGCTTAAGGCAAGTCTTGAGTCCCCCAGGAGAAGCCATGTGGGTGAACATCTGCTTTTCTCCTAGTGAGCTGAACCGTTGGTGGGAAAAAGTTAAAATGTAGAGAGAAAACCCAGGCAAAGTGGCAAAAAGATTGGAGTGCATAGTCAAGAATCAAGTCCCAGAGGGAGGTGCTACTGATTTCATGTTGACAGAGCTAACAAAACCAGCAAAGAGTTGGTGATCAAGGTAGCCAGAGCACGTGCGCAGGGACAAATTGCTAGTGGAGCCTTACAAGGTACAGTGGACCAGCTGTTTCCTATTGTAAGCCCTTTGTGGGACCCGAACGATGCAGGCAGCTGTGCAATGTTAACCAGATGCCAGGAACTAGTCAAATTTGAATTACAAAATGCTAGTCCAAAAGCAATCAATTGGTCAACAATAGATAATGTTCCACAGGGCCAGCACGAGTCACCCACTGACTTTGTGGACAGGTTGTGAGCAGCTGCACATAAAGCGCAGCTCTGCATCCCTGGTCGGATATGGGAAAGCAGCAGTCCGTATCCCTGATGTTAGGGCAATCTAGCCCAGGTGTCGGGCAGAAACTTCAGAGGCTGAAAGAGCCTGTAAAGAGAGACTTAAAAGAAATTAATGAGAAAAGCATTGAAAGCGTATGATGATAAAGACAGAGAAAAAGAAAATGAACTCCCTGCAGCCATGGTGGCAGCTCTGGATCAGCACCGGGGAGAGGACGCGCATGAAGCAGAGGCAGGGGCAAAAGCAGCAGAGGCAGAGGAGTTTCAAACCAGGCACAGACCAAGCTGGGGCCAAAGCAATGTGCGTGTTGTAAGAAATAAGGACACTGGAAAATAGGGCCAGTGCCCAGAGTTAGCAGACAAAGTACACAAAACTCTTGTAGCCGCTCTAGATGATAAGAAATGACCGAGACTGGCAACTCTTACCCCAGCAGGCCACTGGTTAAAATAAAGCTAAAGGGTGATAAAGAGGTTGAATTTTTAATAAATAGTGGAAACCCATCTTTCACTCTTGAATCGAGCACTGATACCCAAAAGTGAGAACTATCTTCAAGCAATAGGAGCCACTGGCCAGCCAGAAAATGCATTCCTCCTGCAAGCACTTCAATGGAAAATCAAGAAGAAACTGGCAATCCATCAGTTTCTTTATTTAGCAAACTGCCCCAAATCTGTCCTCGGCAGGGATTTGCTTGAAAATTTGGACACAACAGTTCCGTTTAGGGAAAGAAAAATTAAGTTGAAGGTACCTGAAGACAAATTGGTTTTAGCAGTAGGACTGACAATTGACACAAGACCAAGAAACAAGAATAACTATTTAGAGCAAGTATTGAATCAGGTGTAGCCAAGAGTATGGGATACTGATAGCCCAGGAAAATCCAAACGAGCAGACCCTATTAAAATTGAGCTGCAGACAAGAGTTAGGCCATAGTCAGAAAGCAATACCCTGGAAGACGATAGGCTGGGAAAAGAACGGAGGCAACAAGGAATAAATTCCTGACATCAGGATTATTGGAAGAATGGGAGTCAAAATGTATTACTCCTAGATTAGCAATAAAGAGAGCTAACGGAACTTAGAGACTAGTGCCAGATTTCCAGGCAATTAATGGTTTCTACCTTACTGCCTTACTAGCTAAACTTGGAGATGATTTTATCTGGTGCGGGGAACGTCCGTGGCCCGGTGGTGTCGAGAGCGGTTCCCTCTTGGTGTGAGAGACCAGCTCCCCCAGCCCACCTTGCTGTCAGGCCCGGAGGTTGTAATGTGCGCTGGAGCGGCAGGCGAAGGAGGGCTCTTGACAGCATGTCTGATCCAACAGGGTTTCTTGAAGGCAGGTCAGAGGGTCCAGGTTGGGTGAGAGTGAGAAGAGGGACAGGACCAGGCAGCAGCACAACCACTGTAACACGAGACATAAGGCAAGACACCTGCAACCTGCTGGGGAAGCCCCAAGTCTGCTCAGTGAGCCACGTGTGCCCTCAGCATTGGGACACGCACCTTTCCCTCAGTGACCCTCACGTCCCAGGGTCAGCAAATCAAGAGGCACCAGCCATCCTGTAGGTGACTCAGAGCGAGTGCAGTGGGTCATGGTGGCCAGGGGCCAGAAGCAGGCAGAAAGCCATCAGGGCTGGGGAAAAGGCTCTGCTCTGCTTACAGCGTGGGCTGAGGGCCGGGAGAGCTGCATTTCCCCCTTGAGATGTGGGAGACGGGGCCTTTCACCCTCCTTATAGGGCTGCCCCTCGCTGCAGGCAGCCCAAGGAGTACGACGACAAAAGGCCGAGAGCAGCAAAGCAAAGAGCCAGCCCTGCACACAGGGAGGTGGCCCAGGTGGCCCTGAAGGTGCCCGCTGCACTCTCATGTGGCCCTGCCCTGGGAATGACAGGAATGCCCTTTGTCCAAGAGGGCCTTTCTGTGGCCCCTCTGGGCTCCAAGCTGCTGCTCTTCTGGCTCAACGGGGCCTAAAGGCACAGAACTGGGCATCCCTCGGAGCAACAGGAGCAAGAATCGGCAAGCAGGCAGGGGAGCTCAATGCCTGAGGCTGAGGGGCGGGGGGCTCCAGTCTGGAGCACAGGCCGGGCACACGCCCAGCCCCGCAACTCCTGGCCTCAGAGGCCTGAAAGGCCAGGACCAGGGTTCCACGCCTGATTCCAGGGGGTCCCTCCACGGGCCACCGAGGAAGCGCCAGAGCAGCCAGCTTTCAGGATCAAGGCGGCTGCCAGGGGGCTGCTTATGGCCTCTGCCAGCCCATTGCTCAGGGCTTACCAGTGACTCAGGGTGTCCCCCAGCCCGGCCAAACTTCCCGGCAGCAGCGCCACAGCCCCACAGCAGCTCCAGAGAAGTCCCATCCAGAGGCACCTGGGAGCCCTCAGCAAAGCAGCCAGTAGCACACGGGCAGGAGGACGTGGATGGCCCTTCCTGCGTGGCACGGGGCTTGTGGCAATATCCAGGCACCAGTCGGGCAGGGATCCCCGCAGCTCCTGCCCCTGCCCAGCCGCTCTTGTCGGCAGCACAAAGGCTGCAGCAGAACCACCAGAGGCCAAGGGGCTTCTGGCCATTTTCCCTGCAACACTGCACGCCTGGGCAGCTGGATGAGCACAAGCACCCTTTTGCCCCTCTTCCCCTATGCCCTACAGACACTGTGCAGGAAAAGAAAGATCCTGGGACTCCATGTATTGTAAGATACCCTATATTTACATTGTCAACTAAAAGGAAAATACAAAGGCAAAAATCTAATAGAAGAAGAAGACAACCCCTGCTGGCTCAAGTGGCCCAGCAGACAGAGTCTTGCGCAGATCATCTCTCTGGGGAGCTGCAGCAGAACAGCAAGGCAGTGCCCCACAGACGAGGCCGTTTCTTCCATGCACTGCGGAATTGATCTCGCAGCTTATGCCATGTGGAGTACGGAGCTCTCTGTACAGCCCGGAGAACTAAACAAGATTCAATTGCAGCATTTCTGATTGCGGGACTGCTGTCATAGGCCATTTCTTCAAGGGCTGCAAGAGAGAGGAACAGAGCCAAGGTCAGATGCCGGATGTGCAGGGAGCCGAGGTGAACCCCCTGGCAGGGTCATCCCGGCCGGCTCTTGCCATGGCCCGGAGGGAGCAGGGACCAAGGGGATCAGCCTGAAGCTGCTGGCCACGAATGCCACACGTGGCCCTGAAATGTCTGTGTGCTCTGGCCACGGGAGCAGAGCCCTCCGCAGCCGGGGCAGGGCTTGCAGCTTCCCGTGCCAGCCCCCACGGTCAGCCCGCTGCCCTCACTCACCACTGCAGATCAGCTGAAGCTCTTGCTGCTGCCCCCTCAGGTGCCGGCCGGCCATCCCTGTGAACACAGAGCCTGTCACGGGCCCAGCAGCACAGCTCCCTGCCAGCGGCGTTGTCGGTGCTGTGGCCACACGGGCTGCTGGCCCGTCAGGTCTCAGCCCGGGCCTTTGCCGCATGCTGCCGCCCAAGGGCACGGTTGCCAGAGGGCGGCGGCAGCAGCAATGCCCGGGCCAGGCGGGGCTCCACGGCGCCGGGCCCGGGTGGCGCTGCCGGGGCAGCAGGCGGGGCCGGGGCCGAGCTGCGGTGGGCAGGGGAGGGAGCGCGGGCTCGTGGCTCACCCATGAAGCTGACGGCCGCCTCTCGCAGGGGCTCCTGTGGGCTTTGCAGGTAGCACAGGGCCCGGCGCAGGTGCTCGGCTGCTCGGCTCCTGTCCTCTGCCAGCTGGAGAGAGCAGCAGGAGGGAAGGGTTGGGGCGGGCTCAGGCCCCGGGCCGGGCGCTGCCTGCGCTGAGCCCCGGCCCTCTCCTACCCGGGGAGCCCTGAGGCGTGGCCAGCAGCAGCCGGCGCCGGGCTCCCGAGGGGAGAGGCCAGAGGGCCGCCTGCTGCCCGGGGAGCCGCGGTGCCGCGCCGCCGCCCTGCCGGGCCGGGACTGCGTGGGCACCCGGCTCGGGCCCACGGGAGCCTGGAGAAGAGCCTGCGCGGCCTCTGGGAGCAGCAGCCGGCAGGGGCACAGCTGCCAGCCCCGCAGACTGAGCACCGCCCTCAGGGGCCTTCTCCAGGCTGAGGCTGGGGTTTCTCGGCTGCTCTTACCAGGCACTCGCCAAAGCTCTGATCCACCTGTAGCATTTGTTGGAGATCCCTCCTCTTCAGGAATCTGGCTGAAGAATGCAGCGTTTCCCGGGAGGCCTGGAGAGCAGCAGAGACGCACCGATGGCCCCACAGTGCAGGCCACAGGAGCCAGCCTATGCCACAGGCTGGAGGAGGCTGCAGCCCGCAAGGTGCCAGGGCAGGAGGCAGTGCGTTCCCCTGCCAGGGGGACAGCAGCTGGCCACAAGTGCTCACCTCAGCAACAATCTGATTCTCGTCACGGCAGTGGAAGTAGAGTGGGAGCAGGCTCTGGCGCACGTGGGACTTCAGGGCCTTTCTTCCCTCTTCTGTTAATAAGTCGAGCATCTCTTGAAAGAAAGACATGGAGCTCAGCTGCACCTGGATATCATCCTGTATGAAAGGGAAGGGCAAAAGAGCTGAGCATCAGCTGCTTCAGGCCCCCCAGGGCACAGGCCTGCATCTGCACAGGGCACCAAGTGTGCGGGCAGCAGCCAGTGGCCGTGGCTGTGGGCACAGAGCCTTACGCGGTCAAAGAGTGGCAGGAGCGCCTCAGCCAGCTGCAGGGCGATGGGGGTGGGTATTGGGGCACCATTATCCAGGAGCAAATATCGGAGTAGAAGAATGGTCATCCTGATGATGTCGCTATCATTTTCCTCCAGGAGCTCCACAAGACTTTCAGTCAGGCTCCGCATTTTTTCGGCCTGCGTGGAAGCCAACTTTGTGAAAGGCCGCCCTGCTGCCGCAGGGCCCAGAGGCCAAAGGCCTGTCCCGAAGCACTCGGGCAGCTGATGCGGGAGGCAGGAGAGCTGGGAGCAGCTGCCCCAGCGCCCGAAGGCCAGGCAAGGCCAAGCGACTGCGTTGCCCAGCCCCACGCTGCCTTCAGGGCTTCAGCCACGGGCCCATTCTCACCATCAAGGGATTCTTGCCCAGCACTACGAGGCCTCTGAGTGCCAAGTAACGCCTGGCCATGTGCTCGCTCTGCAGGTTCTGTGCCATGATCTCCAGAAGACTGTCACTGCATTCCCTCAAGTCCAGGCAGTCGAGCACCTGAAAGGCACAGGGCAGTGACAGGGGAGCCGGCCGGCAGGAGGCCAGAAGCGCACAGGGCCGGGCCCAGGCAGCAGCACATGGCCCAGGCAGCAGCACAGGGCACGGGCACGGGTGTCTTTGTCCTGGCAGCTGTGGCTACGAGAGGGCAGAGAGCTGGGAGGCAGCTCAGCCAGGCAGCGCTGGCCTTGAGGCTCACCTCCACAAGGAATGCCAAGGCAGGGAAATCCCAGTATGGCATCTCTTGGCCGAGCAGGGCGAGCAGGTAGAATGCAACCGCGGAACAGAAGGGTATGGCTAGACGGCGAATTTCTCTGAAGAGGGGAGAAAGGAAAGAAGACCCCTGAGCCAGTGGGGCAAACCTCTCCCAGGAGTGGCTCACCTAGTTCTCATCTTCCCCCAGCACCCTTCCAGCCAGGGGACCTGGGCCATTTGGGAGTTGGTTGCTCATGGGCAGCCTCCTCTCCCAGCCTTTTCCAGTCTGCTTGGCCGTGCGTCTCTCAGGGACAAGGCCCTCCTGCCCATTACCACGGGCACTTAGTGGGGCACCTGGGCACAGAGCAGAAATATCAGAGGCATTTGGGGGGGTCTCACCTGGCAAGCAGAGCCACGGCAAAGTGGTGAGTGTCAACAGAGAGCAGCGTGTCCCAGGCACACCTGCGTTCCATTGCCACCACCACATCCTCGCAGCGGAGCAGGCAGAGCAGGGACTTCAGGGTCCGCACTGCAAACCTGTGTGCAGAGCAAAGCCCAGGTCACACTGGCAGCACTGGCTCCTTGGCAGGCCACGTGGCAGGGACAGGAGGACTGTCACGGAGCACCTGTTGGGGCTAGTGGCAAGGCCATGCTCTTCCTGGCATGCCTTCCAGAAGGTAAGGACCTCCTCTGGCGTATCCAGAGTGCTGAAGAAGACTTGGAAGAGCAGATGCACAAATAGCTGGGGGAAATACAGCCTCAATATCCGTGGGAGACAGGGCACCTGGAGGATCTTCCACATCACCACAGTTGCCTGCAAAGGACAAAGCCGCCCAAGACAGCGCTCAGTGCCCAGGTGTCCGTGTGGCAGGGCCCGAGCGTGGCAGGGAGAGGCCAGGAGAGGCGCAGGGGGAGCACGGGGCCTGGTGGCCCTGAAGCTGCCCCTGGGCCAGGTTTCAGGCCAGCGCCTGAGGCAGGGAGATGCAGTGGGGGAAGGAGGATGGAGAGCTGCTAGGGAGGCAGCCTTGGGGCCAGCAAAGGCCACTTGCAGAAACTCACAGCCAGGGCAAAGACAGCCGTTTCGCCCCCATCGGAGGTGCAGGTGCTGTGCTCTGGCCAGCTCCCCAGCACATCCAGGAGTATCAGCTGTGCCAGCTCCGCAGTCCTGGCTGAGGCCAGGATGGTCTTCCACATGGCCATGGCAGCTCTGCGGGGTTCGAGCTGTGTCTCAGCGGGGTCTCAGACACAGCACCGGGGCCAGCTGAGCTGGCTGGCTGTGTCTGCCACTGCCCACTGCCCCCCTGCCGGCAGCACCCAGACAGCCCAGCCCCGTGGGGACAGAGCCCTGAGAGGCAGCAAGGGAGCGTGGCAGCAGGCTGAGGGGCTGCCATGCCAGGGCTGGGAAAGGGAGCAGCCAGAGGGCCCTGGAACTCTCTGTTGCTCAGACACCTGGGGCAGGCTGGACAGGGTGATGGGCTGGGGAGCCCCCATCAGGGGCAGGTGGGCCCCATACCTGTCACAGGACGGGGCCACACGCAGGAGCGTCAAGACGGCATCCTGTGGCTGTGCTTCGGCGAGATGCAGCAGGGTCTTGTCCAGCCTATGCTCAGCAGAATCATTGGCCGTGAGCCACTGGTGGATGTAGCTCACCATGGCAGGCACCTGGAGAAGGCACGGGGAGACTTGGAAAGCTGCCAGAGAGAGCAATGTTCCCAGCTTCTCCAGAGGGGTGCTTCCCTTGCCACCACGCTGCCATGTGGCCTGAAAGGCTCCCAGCAACCAGCATGCGTGGCTTTGGAGGCCAAGCAATTCCTGGGGGGATCAAAGCCTGGCCACAGGCTGCTTACTTGCTTGGGATGGTACAAATCTTGCTCTACAAGCATAGCCAGCAGGGCAGCACTGCTCTTGCTTTGGAAGATGGGCGAGTATGGTCTGAGGCCTGCGCCCATGGTCTCTTCCTCCTCAATTCTCTTGATGAAGTTGTAAACAAACTGTAGGAGAAGGGCAAGAAGCCAGGGATGTTGCATGGAGTGCTGCACACACGGTGCTGGGCTGAGCAGGGAGAGCAGGCCCAGCCCAGGTGGGGATGGCTGCAGGTACCTGCGCTGTTCTGCGGAAGCGGCCACGGCGGGACTGCTGGTCTTGTGTGCGCTCCGGGGCTGCATCTGGCAAAGAGCGAGCGCAGCCAGAGATGAGGGGCTGCGGGAGGGGCCGGACTACAGGGCCCAGCCCTGCGCTCCCCAGGCAGGGAGAGGCCCGGGATGTGCCAGGGGATGGAGCACGGCCACTGCGGGCTGTCTGCCCGGCCCCTCTTCCGTCCTGTGCGTGGGCAGGTCCCCAGGGGATAGCATGGCATGGCCCGGCCCGCCCGGCCCAGCCCGGCCCGGCAGGAATGGCGTGGAGCCAAGCTGGCCGCAGGCACCAGTCCTGTGGCCCAGCTCTGCCACTCACCCTCGTGTGGTGGCTGGAATGGCACCACCTCTTCAGTGTCCTGTGCCAGGGCAGCTCCAGGGCCTTCTTCCTCCTCCTCCACCCAGGCCAGCTTGGGCACATTTGGGGGTGGCTGCTCCATGTCTCAGACTGGATTTGTGGCTATTTGCAGGAGAGGGGCCTTGGACAATCTCCAAGTCACCAAGTCCTGCAGTCCTGCCTGGAAGGCACCGTCAAGAAAGAAGCCTCAGGAAGGCTACAGGACAGCAAGTCCTGCACTCGGTCTCAAGGGCCCCTGCCACAAGGACAGGAGACTCCTGTGAAGGATTGTACTCTGGCCTCGAGGGCACCTGCAGAAGCGAAGCCTCAGGGAGACCACAGGTAAGAAGGTCCTGTGGTCTGGCCTGGAGCTCAGCTGCAGGAACAACGCCTCAGTAAAGCTCCGGGTGGGACACGAACGAGCGCGCTGTGCGGGGGCTCCTCACGGCACCGCTCTGTCCTGTCCTGTCCCGTGTTGTGCTCCGAGCACTGTGGCGTGCTCTTGTCATTGCCAGCTCCTATGCCACGGGGTGTCACAAAGGGCCCTTGGACACCCGGTTCCATTTGATGCCACGGTGACCGTGCTGCAGCGTGTCACCAAGGGCCCTTGCACACACTGCCGCCTGCCGCGGGGCTGCCCCCAGCCCAGCCAAACTGGCCCAGGTTGGAAGGAATGCCTGGCCCCAGGTGTCTAAGGCAGGCCGACAAGATCTTCAGCGAGGGCTCAGAGCGTCAGCAAAGGCTGCCCTGCTCTGCGGGCTCAGGGGCAGCAGAAGGAGCCCCCAGGGCTGCCGATGCAGCCGCGCTGGGAAGGGCACGGGGCCTTCCAGGGAAACTGGCACGGCCTCCTTGGGACACGTCCCGGCTGGTGGCCGTCCTAAACCTGCGGGTGTGACACGCACAAGGAACGTGTGGGCCCGGGCACGAATGCTGCTCTGAGCCCTGGGGCCCGGGGAGCGCTGACATCAGCAGGTGTGGCAGAGTCGCCGGCCAAGCAGACCCGCCACCCCTCGAGCCCCTGGCAGCGCTGGTGCCCGTCTCCTGCCCCAGAGACCTGTGCCCCCGGGAGGCTTCTGTGCCAGAGGGAGCCAAAGCCCACGTGCATTGGGGGCTGTGCTCCTTCCTGCAGGGGCTGATTGCAGGAGCACCTGGAGCAACTGCTGGCACACTTGGTCTCTGTCAGATGATGTTGCTCCTTCCTGCAATGAATTTTTCTCCAGGAAGGCATTGGCAGTAGCAGCAGAGCACCATCCATTGCTGAGTGTCCCGGGGCAATTAGATTACAAAGTAACAGTCTGAAATTTCCTTGTGCTTTTCTCACTCTCTTTCCTGCATTCTGGGACAAATAGAATCTGCCCAGCCTCTGCTATTCTGGGCTTCAGTTGCTGCATATCTCGCTCCGGCATCTCGCGTCCAAACAAAACCGTGTCCCTGCTGAGGACAGCAATGAGTGGCGACAAAGTGGGAAGTTCCCCAGTGAACATCAAGGCAGACACGTGGAAGTGCAGAGGATAAGCATAACTGCGGGAGGACAAGCTGTTCTGTGTCTCTGGTGATGGTGCCCACACCCTAAAGCAGCAGCCAAGAGAAGTGCGGGAAGCAGACGGGCGCGGTTTTGGGCAGGACAATAGAAAAAGATATGAAGCCTTTAGCCAGAATGCAAAGGAGGACTGCAAGGATGGAGTGTGGTCTGGAGGGGAAGCCCCAGATGCAGCTGGGGCCACTTTCTTCTGCCTGGAGGAGATTAAAGGGTGCCATTGTGGTCTTCACCATCCTCCTGAGGGGAATCGCAGGGGCTGCTGCAGCTCTCGTCTCTGTTGGCAGCAGTGACAGCACTGGAGAAAAGGGCAGGGAGCTGGGACAGGGCAAGTTTCATTTCCATATCAGGAAAAGGTTTTTCACCCAGAGCACGGTCAGGCACTGGGACAGTGCCAGTTCCCCATTGCCGCAGCCCGGCGGAGCCCGGGCTGGCTCTTGGGAAAACTGCAGCGCTGCGCCAGGAGTGGGGAAGGGCCAAGGCGTGGGTTCTGCCTGCGGCTGAACCTGATGTGTCGCTGCTCAGTGGTTCAGGATCTACTAACTGCAGCACGGAGCAGGCAAAAGAGAAGGAGGAGGCTCCTGGATAGGGAGGTTCCAGAGGCAAAGGTTTATTCCAAGGGAAGGATTCAGCAGCAAAGAGGCGCCAGCACTTCTGTGCGTGGGATTTTATAGGGGTACAACTCGGGCGGCGGATACAGAGGATTGATCAGTAAGGAATCTGCAGGGAAGGAGCCAGGGGATTCCATCAGTTGCTTGGGACTAATTAGGCCAGATGGGAGGAGAAGGTAGGTCACCTGGGCCAGTGGGGCTTGCAGCAACAGGGTGATTGCAAAGGGGTGGTGCAGTCAGGGATTGGTCCAAGGCAAAACTGAGAGGGAAGGTTCAGGAATAAAGAGCTGCATGATCTTGACAGGCAGGGAAGGAGCTGGAACAAAGAGTGGGCAATGGCATGAGGGACAGCTTTGACGGAGGGCAAAACCTAGGGGTAAACCAACGTGGGGGAAGCACGGGCTACGTGAAAACAAACCATCCTACGCTAACTGACAAATAAACACGAACCGGAACACCCCAGGGAAAATGGGCACAGCACCGAGCTCGTCTGACTTTGAGAAGTGTTTGAACAACATTGAGCAGTCACTCAATCTTTTAGACACTACATCAAAAGTCAAGGGTTGTGAACTCCAGGTTGACACGAGTATATGCTGCCGGGTATGACTTTAGGCAGTTTTTGAAGAAATTCGTTTTATGTCTGATCAAACCCCAATTCCGTGTAGGTTGTGTGGAACGTGGAATCCTTTTATTTTCATTGCTTGTTAGGAGTGTACAAAAGACTATTGGTGCTGGGTGACTGAGAGACAGCCCGTGTGTGTGAAGTGGAGTATACAGGGGATGAAGAGAAGGAAAAGAGAAGTACTAGTAGATCCTGCAAAGTTTGGAAATGTTGATAGCATGAAGAATGAACAAGACGAGAAGTAAAGATGGTATTAAAAAGAGTCCACTAGAAGGTAATTTAGCAGTGGAGAAAGATTTGGGAGGAATCCCAGAGGGCAGTTTTTCCAAGAAAGGTAATCGGATGAAATAGCCTACCCAATGGTAGCCTTGGTGTCAATTAGGAAGTGGTGAAAAGTGTCCCCCGCTGAAACTTTATGATACGTTGTTACAGTTGATGTTATTTTGAAGAAAAGGAGAAAAATGAGATCCAGCCATATATGCAGACATGTTTTTTACCCTGAAGAATAAACCTGAGGGGAAGAAAGAATTGTGGCTTTTTTATTTGGCCTCATAGGACCTTTAGTCCTAACTTTGGAAAGAGAAAACAGGCAGAAAATAAAGAGCTGTCGTTCCGTATCCAGCATAGGGCAGAGATGCTTGAAATTGGCTCCAATGCACCAGGAAGATTGTGTCCTAGGTGTCCAAGACTTACAGGCGAGTTACCCCAGGCCAGCTCGGGTACACTCCCCCTCAGCCAAGCACGCCGCGCCCTGAATGAAACCCAGATGGCAGTGAGGATGAGGTGAGGGGACACTTTCAGAGACCCCCAGTGACAACCAACAGAAGGAATAAAAGCAAGAAAGCTTTGCCTTTAGTCCCCCGCTTAAGGCAAGTCTTGAGTCCCCCAGGAGAAGCCATGTGGGTGAACATCTGCTTTTCTCCTAGTGAGCTGAACCGTTGGTGGGAAAAAGTTAAAATGTAGAGAGAAAACCCAGGCAAAGTGGCAAAAAGATTGGAGTGCATAGTCAAGAATCAAGTCCCAGAGGGAGGTGCTACTGATTTCATGTTGACAGAGCTAACAAAACCAGCAAAGAGTTGGTGATCAAGGTAGCCAGAGCACGTGCGCAGGGACAAATTGCTAGTGGAGCCTTACAAGGTACAGTGGACCAGCTGTTTCCTATTGTAAGCCCTTTGTGGGACCCGAACGATGCAGGCAGCTGTGCAATGTTAACCAGATGCCAGGAACTAGTCAAATTTGAATTACAAAATGCTAGTCCAAAAGCAATCAATTGGTCAACAATAGATAATGTTCCACAGGGCCAGCACGAGTCACCCACTGACTTTGTGGACAGGTTGTGAGCAGCTGCACATAAAGCGCAGCTCTGCATCCCTGGTCGGATATGGGAAAGCAGCAGTCCGTATCCCTGATGTTAGGGCAATCTAGCCCAGGTGTCGGGCAGAAACTTCAGAGGCTGAAAGAGCCTGTAAAGAGAGACTTAAAAGAAATTAATGAGAAAAGCATTGAAAGCGTATGATGATAAAGACAGAGAAAAAGAAAATGAACTCCCTGCAGCCATGGTGGCAGCTCTGGATCAGCACCGGGGAGAGGACGCGCATGAAGCAGAGGCAGGGGCAAAAGCAGCAGAGGCAGAGGAGTTTCAAACCAGGCACAGACCACGCTGGGGCCAAAGCAATGTGCGTGTTGTAAGAAATAAGGACACTGGAAAATAGGGCCAGTGCCCAGAGTTAGCAGACAAAGTACACAAAACTCTTGTAGCCGCTCTAGATGATAAGAAATGACCGAGACTGGCAACTCTTACCCCAGCAGGCCACTGGTTAAAATAAAGCTAAAGGGTGATAAAGAGGTTGAATTTTTAATAAATAGTGGAAACCCATCTTTCACTCTTGAATCGAGCACTGATACCCAAAAGTGAGAACTATCTTCAAGCAATAGGAGCCACTGGCCAGCCAGAAAATGCATTCCTCCTGCAAGCACTTCAATGGAAAATCAAGAAGAAACTGGCAATCCATCAGTTTCTTTATTTAGCAAACTGCCCCAAATCTGTCCTCGGCAGGGATTTGCTTGAAAATTTGGACACAACAGTTCCGTTTAGGGAAAGAAAAATTAAGTTGAAGGTACCTGAAGACAAATTGGTTTTAGCAGTAGGACTGACAATTGACACAAGACCAAGAAACAAGAATAACTATTTAGAGCAAGTATTGAATCAGGTGTAGCCAAGAGTATGGGATACTGATAGCCCAGGAAAATCCAAACGAGCAGACCCTATTAAAATTGAGCTGCAGACAAGAGTTAGGCCATAGTCAGAAAGCAATACCCTGGAAGACGATAGGCTGGGAAAAGAACGGAGGCAACAAGGAATAAATTCCTGACATCAGGATTATTGGAAGAATGGGAGTCAAAATGTATTACTCCTAGATTAGCAATAAAGAGAGCTAACGGAACTTAGAGACTAGTGCCAGATTTCCAGGCAATTAATGGTTTCTACCTTACTGCCTTACTAGCTAAACTTGGAGATGATTTTATCTGGTGCGGGGAACGTCCGTGGCCCGGTGGTGTCGAGAGCGGTTCCCTCTTGGTGTGAGAGACCAGCTCCCCCAGCCCACCTTGCTGTCAGGCCCGGAGGTTGTAATGTGCGCTGGAGCGGCAGGCGAAGGAGGGCTCTTGACAGCATGTCTGATCCAACAGGGTTTCTTGAAGGCAGGTCAGAGGGTCCAGGTTGGGTGAGAGTGAGAAGAGGGACAGGACCAGGCAGCAGCACAACCACTGTAACACGAGACATAAGGCAAGACACCTGCAACCTGCTGGGGAAGCCCCAAGTCTGCTCAGTGAGCCACGTGTGCCCTCAGCATTGGGACACGCACCTTTCCCTCAGTGACCCTCACGTCCCAGGGTCAGCAAATCAAGAGGCACCAGCCATCCTGTAGGTGACTCAGAGCGAGTGCAGTGGGTCATGGTGGCCAGGGGCCAGAAGCAGGCAGAAAGCCATCAGGGCTGGGGAAAAGGCTCTGCTCTGCTTACAGCGTGGGCTGAGGGCCGGGAGAGCTGCATTTCCCCCTTGAGATGTGGGAGACGGGGCCTTTCACCCTCCTTATAGGGCTGCCCCTCGCTGCAGGCAGCCCAAGGAGTACGACGACAAAAGGCCGAGAGCAGCAAAGCAAAGAGCCAGCCCTGCACACAGGGAGGTGGCCCAGGTGGCCCTGAAGGTGCCCGCTGCACTCTCATGTGGCCCTGCCCTGGGAATGACAGGAATGCCCTTTGTCCAAGAGGGCCTTTCTGTGGCCCCTCTGGGCTCCAAGCTGCTGCTCTTCTGGCTCAACGGGGCCTAAAGGCACAGAACTGGGCATCCCTCGGAGCAACAGGAGCAAGACTCGGCAAGCAGGCAGGGGAGCTCAATGCCTGAGGCTGAGGGGCGGGGGGCTCCAGTCTGGAGCACAGGCCGGGCACACGCCCAGCCCCGCAACTCCTGGCCTCAGAGGCCTGAAAGGCCAGGACCAGGGTTCCACGCCTGATTCCAGGGGGTCCCTCCACCGGCCACCGAGGAAGCGCCAGAGCAGCCAGCTTTCAGGATCAAGGCGGCTGCCAGGGGGCTGCTTATGGCCTCTGCCAGCCCATTGCTCAGGGCTTACCAGTGACTCAGGGTGTCCCCCAGCCCGGCCAAACTTCCCGGCAGCAGCGCCACAGCCCCACAGCAGCTCCAGAGAAGTCCCATCCAGAGGCACCTGGGAGCCCTCAGCAAAGCAGCCAGTAGCACACGGGCAGGAGGACGTGGATGGCCCTTCCTGCGTGGCACGGGGCTTGTGGCAATATCCAGGCACCAGTCGGGCAGGGATCCCCGCAGCTCCTGCCCCTGCCCAGCCGCTCTTGTCGGCAGCACAAAGGCTGCAGCAGAACCACCAGAGGCCAAGGGGCTTCTGGCCATTTTCCCTGCAACACTGCACGCCTGGGCAGCTGAATGAGCACAAGCACCCTTTTGCCCCTCTTCCCCTATGCCCTACAGACACTGTGCAGGAAAAGAAAGATCCTAGGACTCCATGTATTGTAAGATACCCTATATTTACATTGTCAACTAAAAGGAAAATACAAAGGCAAAAATCTAATAGAAGAAGAAGACAACCCCTGCTGGCTCAAGTGGCCCAGCAGACAGAGTCTTGCGCAGATCATCTCTCTGGGGAGCTGCAGCAGAACAGCAAGGCAGTGCCCCACAGACGAGGCCGTTTCTTCCATGCACTGCGGAATTGATCTCGCAGCTTATGCCATGTGGAGTACGGAGCTCTCTGTACAGCCCGGAGAACTAAACAAGATTCAATTGCAGCATTTCTGATTGCGGGACTGCTGTCATAGGCCATTTCTTCAAGGGCTGCAAGAGAGAGGAACAGAGCCAAGGTCAGATGCCGGATGTGCAGGGAGCCGAGGTGAACCCCCTGGCAGGGTCATCCCGGCCGGCTCTTGCCATGGCCCGGAGGGAGCAGGGACCAAGGGGATCAGCCTGAAGCTGCTGGCCACGAATGCCACACGTGGCCCTGAAATGTCTGTGTGCTCTGGCCACGGGAGCAGAGCCCTCCGCAGCCGGGGCAGGGCTTGCAGCTTCCCGTGCCAGCCCCCACGGTCAGCCCGTTGCCCTCACTCACCACTGCAGATCAGCTGAAGCTCTTGCTGCTGCCCCCTCAGGTGCCGGCCGGCCATCCCTGTGAACACAGAGCCTGTCACGGGCCCAGCAGCACAGCTCCCTGCCAGCGGCGTTGTCGGTGCTGTGGCCACACGGGCTGCTGGCCCGTCAGGTCTCAGCCCGGGCCTTTGCCGCATGCTGCCGCCCAAGGGCACGGTTGCCAGAGGGCGGCGGCAGCAGCAATGCCCGGGCCAGGCGGGGCTCCACGGCGCCGGGCCCGGGTGGCGCTGCCGGGGCAGCAGGCGGGGCCGGGGCCGAGCTGCGGTGGGCAGGGGAGGGAGCGCGGGCTCGTGGCTCACCCATGAAGCTGACGGCCGCCTCTCGCAGGGGCTCCTGTGGGCTTTGCAGGTAGCACAGGGCCCGGCGCAGGTGCTCGGCTGCTCGGCTCCTGTCCTCTGCCAGCTGGAGAGAGCAGCAGGAGGGAAGGGTTGGGGCGGGCTCAGGCCCCGGGCCGGGCGCTGCCTGCGCTGAGCCCCGGCCCTCTCCTACCCGGGGAGCCCTGAGGCGTGGCCAGCAGCAGCCGGCGCCGGGCTCCCGAGGGGAGAGGCCAGAGGGCCGCCTGCTGCCCGGGGAGCCGCGGTGCCGCGCCGCCGCCCTGCCGGGCCGGGACTGCGTGGGCACCCGGCTCGGGCCCACGGGAGCCTGGAGAAGAGCCTGCGCGGCCTCTGGGAGCAGCAGCCGGCAGGGGCACAGCTGCCAGCCCCGCAGACTGAGCACCGCCCTCAGGGGCCTTCTCCAGGCTGAGGCTGGGGTTTCTCGGCTGCTCTTACCAGGCACTCGCCAAAGCTCTGATCCACCTGTAGCATTTGTTGGAAATCCCTCCTCTTCAGGAATCTGGCTGAAGAATGCAGCGTTTCCCGGGAGGCCTGGAGAGCAGCAGAGACGCACCGATGGCCCCACAGTGCAGGCCACAGGAGCCAGCCTATGCCACAGGCTGGAGGAGGCTGCAGCCCGCAAGGTGCCAGGGCAGGAGGCAGTGCGTTCCCCTGCCAGGGGGACAGCAGCTGGCCACAAGTGCTCACCTCAGCAACAATCTGATTCTCATCACGGCAGTGGAAGTAGAGTGGGAGCAGGCTCTGGCGCACGTGGGACTTCAGGGCCTTTCTTCCCTCTTCTGTTAATAAGTCGAGCATCTCTTGAAAGAAAGACATGGAGCTCAGCTGCACCTGGATATCATCCTGTATGAAAGGGAAGGGCAAAAGAGCTGAGCATCAGCTGCTTCAGGCCCCCCAGGGCACAGGCCTGCATCTGCACAGGGCACCAAGTGTGCGGGCAGCAGCCAGTGGCCGTGGCTGTGGGCACAGAGCCTTACGCGGTCAAAGAGTGGCAGGAGCGCCTCAGCCAGCTGCAGGGCGATGGGGGTGGGTATTGGGGCACCATTATCCAGGAGCAAATATCGGAGTAGAAGAATGGTCATCCTGATGATGTCGCTATCATTTTCCTCCAGGAGCTCCACAAGACTTTCAGTCAGGCTCCGCATTTTTTCGGCCTGCGTGGAAGCCAACTTTGTGAAAGGCCGCCCTGCTGCCGCAGGGCCCAGAGGCCAAAGGCCTGTCCCGAAGCACTCGGGCAGCTGATGCGGGAGGCAGGAGAGCTGGGAGCAGCTGCCCCAGCGCCCGAAGGCCAGGCAAGGCCAAGCGACTGCGTTGCCCAGCCCCACGCTGCCTTCAGGGCTTCAGCCACGGGCCCATTCTCACCATCAAGGGATTCTTGCCCAGCACTACGAGGCCTCTGAGTGCCAAGTAACGCCTGGCCATGTGCTCGCTCTGCAGGTTCTGTGCCATGATCTCCAGAAGACTGTCACTGCATTCCCTCAAGTCCAGGCAGTCGAGCACCTGAAAGGCACAGGGCAGTGACAGGGGAGCCGGCCGGCAGGAGGCCAGAAGCGCACAGGGCCGGGCCCAGGCAGCAGCACATGGCCCAGGCAGCAGCACAGGGCACGGGCACGGGTGTCTTTGTCCTGGCAGCTGTGGCTACGAGAGGGCAGAGAGCTGGGAGGCAGCTCAGCCAGGCAGCGCTGGCCTTGAGGCTCACCTCCACAAGGAATGCCAAGGCAGGGAAATCCCAGTATGGCATCTCTTGGCCGAGCAGGGCGAGCAGGTAGAATGCAACCGCGGAACAGAAGGGTATGGCTAGACGGCGAATTTCTCTGAAGAGGGGAGAAAGGAAAGAAGACCCCTGAGCCAGTGGGGCAAACCTCTCCCAGGAGTGGCTCACCTAGTTCTCATCTTCCCCCAGCACCCTTCCAGCCAGGGGACCTGGGCCATTTGGGAGTTGGTTGCTCATGGGCAGCCTCCTCTCCCAGCCTTTTCCAGTCTGCTTGGCCGTGCGTCTCTCAGGGACAAGGCCCTCCTGCCCATTACCACGGGCACTTAGTGGGGCACCTGGGCACAGAGCAGAAATATCAGAGGCATTTGGGGGGGTCTCACCTGGCAAGCAGAGCCACGGCAAAGTGGTGAGTGTCAACAGAGAGCAGCGTGTCCCAGGCACACCTGCGTTCCATTGCCACCACCACATCCTCGCAGCGGAGCAGGCAGAGCAGGGACTTCAGGGTCCGCACTGCAAACCTGTGTGCAGAGCAAAGCCCAGGTCACACTGGCAGCACTGGCTCCTTGGCAGGCCACGTGGCAGGGACAGGAGGACTGTCACGGAGCACCTGTTGGGGCTAGTGGCAAGGCCATGCTCTTCCTGGCATGCCTTCCAGAAGGTAAGGACCTCCTCTGGCGTATCCAGAGTGCTGAAGAAGACTTGGAAGAGCAGATGCACAAATAGCTGGGGGAAATACAGCCTCAATATCCGTGGGAGACAGGGCACCTGGAGGATCTTCCACATCACCACAGTTGCCTGCAAAGGACAAAGCCGCCCAAGACAGCGCTCAGTGCCCAGGTGTCCGTGTGGCAGGGCCCGAGCGTGGCAGGGAGAGGCCAGGAGAGGCGCAGGGGGAGCACGGGGCCTGGTGGCCCTGAAGCTGCCCCTGGGCCAGGTTTCAGGCCAGCGCCTGAGGCAGGGAGATGCAGTGGGGGAAGGAGGATGGAGAGCTGCTAGGGAGGCAGCCTTGGGGCCAGCAAAGGCCACTTGCAGAAACTCACAGCCAGGGCAAAGACAGCCGTTTCGCCCCCATCGGAGGTGCAGGTGCTGTGCTCTGGCCAGCTCCCCAGCACATCCAGGAGTATCAGCTGTGCCAGCTCCGCAGTCCTGGCTGAGGCCAGGATGGTCTTCCACATGGCCATGGCAGCTCTGCGGGGTTCGAGCTGTGTCTCAGCGGGGTCTCAGACACAGCACCGGGGCCAGCTGAGCTGGCTGGCTGTGTCTGCCACTGCCCACTGCCCCCCTGCCGGCAGCACCCAGACAGCCCAGCCCCGTGGGGACAGAGCCCTGAGAGGCAGCAAGGGAGCGTGGCAGCAGGCTGAGGGGCTGCCATGCCAGGGCTGGGAAAGGGAGCAGCCAGAGGGCCCTGGAACTCTCTGTTGCTCAGACACCTGGGGCAGGCTGGACAGGGTGATGGGCTGGGGAGCCCCCATCAGGGGCAGGTGGGCCCCATACCTGTCACAGGACGGGGCCACACGCAGGAGCGTCAAGACGGCATCCTGTGGCTGTGCTTCGGCGAGATGCAGCAGGGTCTTGTCCAGCCTATGCTCAGCAGAATCATTGGCCGTGAGCCACTGGTGGATGTAGCTCACCATGGCAGGCACCTGGAGAAGGCACGGGGAGACTTGGAAAGCTGCCAGAGAGAGCAATGTTCCCAGCTTCTCCAGAGGGGTGCTTCCCTTGCCACCACGCTGCCATGTGGCCTGAAAGGCTCCCAGCAACCAGCATGCGTGGCTTTGGAGGCCAAGCAATTCCTGGGGGGATCAAAGCCTGGCCACAGGCTGCTTACTTGCTTGGGATGGTACAAATCTTGCTCTACAAGCATAGCCAGCAGGGCAGCACCGCTCTTGCTTTGGAAGATGGGCGAGTATGGTCTGAGGCCTGCGCCCATGGTCTCTTCCTCCTCAATTCTCTTGATGAAGTTGTAAACAAACTGTAGGAGAAGGGCAAGAAGCCAGGGATGTTGCATGGAGTGCTGCACACACGGTGCTGGGCTGAGCAGGGAGAGCAGGCCCAGCCCAGGTGGGGATGGCTGCAGGTACCTGCGCTGTTCTGCGGAAGCGGCCACGGCGGGACTGCTGGTCTTGTGTGCGCTCCGGGGCTGCATCTGGCAAAGAGCGAGCGCAGCCAGAGATGAGGGGCTGCGGGAGGGGCCGGACTACAGGGCCCAGCCCTGCGCTCCCCAGGCAGGGAGAGGCCCGGGATGTGCCAGGGGATGGAGCACGGCCACTGCGGGCTGTCTGCCCGGCCCCTCTTCCGTCCTGTGCGTGGGCAGGTCCCCAGGGGATAGCATGGCATGGCCCGGCCCGCCCGGCCCAGCCCGGCCCGGCAGGAATGGCGTGGAGCCAAGCTGGCCGCAGGCACCAGTCCTGTGGCCCAGCTCTGCCACTCACCCTCGTGTGGTGGCTGGAATGGCACCACCTCTTCAGTGTCCTGTGCCAGGGCAGCTCCAGGGCCTTCTTCCTCCTCCTCCACCCAGGCCAGCTTGGGCACATTTGGGGGTGGCTGCTCCATGTCTCAGACTGGATTTGTGGCTATTTGCAGGAGAGGGGCCTTGGACAATCTCCAAGTCACCAAGTCCTGCAGTCCTGCCTGGAAGGCACCGTCAAGAAAGAAGCCTCAGGAAGGCTACAGGACAGCAAGTCCTGCACTCGGTCTCAAGGGCCCCTGCCACAAGGACAGGAGACTCCTGTGAAGGATTGTACTCTGGCCTCGAGGGCACCTGCAGAAGCGAAGCCTCAGGGAGACCACAGGTAAGAAGGTCCTGTGGTCTGGCCTGGAGCTCAGCTGCAGGAACAACGCCTCAGTAAAGCTCCGGGTGGGACACGAACGAGCGCGCTGTGCGGGGGCTCCTCACGGCACCGCTCTGTCCTGTCCCGTGTTGTGCTCCGAGCACTGTGGCGTGCTCTTGTCATTGCCAGCTCCTATGCCACGGGGTGTCACAAAGGGCCCTTGGACACCCGGTTCCATTCGATGCCACGGTGACCGTGCTGCAGCGTGTCACCAAGGGCCCTTGCACACACTGCCGCCTGCCGCGGGGCTGCCCCCAGCCCAGCCAAACTGGCCCAGGTTGGAAGGAATGCCTGGCCCCAGGTGTCTAAGGCAGGCCGACAAGATCTTCAGCGAGGGCTCAGAGCGTCAGCAAAGGCTGCCCTGCTCTGCGGGCTCAGGGGCAGCAGAAGGAGCCCCCAGGGCTGCCGACGCAGCCGCGCTGGGAAGGGCACGGGGCCTTCCAGGGAAACTGGCACGGCCTCCTTGGGACACGTCCCGGCTGGTGGCCGTCCTAAACCTGCGGGTGTGACACGCACAAGGAACGTGTGGGCCCGGGCACGAATGCTGCTCTGAGCCCTGGGGCCCGGGGAGCGCTGACATCAGCAGGTGTGGCAGAGTCGCCGGCCAAGCAGACCCGCCACCCCTCGAGCCCCTGGCAGCGCTGGTGCCCGTCTCCTGCCCCAGAGACCTGTGCCCCCGGGGGGCTTCTGTGCCAGAGGGAGCCAAAGCCCACGTGCATTGGGGGCTGTGCTCCTTCCTGCAGGGGCTGATGGCAGGAGCACCTGGAGCAACTGCTGGCACACTTGGTCTCTGTCAGATGATGTTGCTCCTTCCTGCAATGAATTTTTCTCCAGGAAGGCATTGGCAGTAGCAGCAGAGCACCATCCATTGCTGAGTGTCCCGGGGCAATTAGATTACAAAGTAACAGTCTGAAATTTCCTTGTGCTTTTCTCACTCTCTTTCCTGCATTCTGGGACAAATAGAATCTGCCCAGCCTCTGCTATTCTGGGCTTCAGTTGCTGCATATCTCGCTCCGGCAGCTCGCGTCCAAACAAAACCGTGTCCCTGCTGAGGACAGCAATGAGTGGCGACAAAGTGGGAAGTTCCCCAGTGAACATCAAGGCAGACACGTGGAAGTGCAGAGGATAAGCATAACTGCGGGAGGACAAGCTGTTCTGTGTCTCTGGTGATGGTGCCCACACCCTAAAGCAGCAGCCAAGAGAAGTGCGGGAAGCAGACGGGCGCGGTTTTGGGCAGGACAATAGAAAAAGATATGAAGCCTTTAGCCAGAATGCAAAGGAGGACTGCAAGGATGGAGTGTGGTCTGGAGGGGAAGCCCCAGATGCAGCTGGGGCCACTTTCTTTTGCCTGGAGGAGATTAAAGGGTGCCATTGTGGTCTTCACCATCCTCCTGAGGGGAATCGCAGGGGCTGCTGCAGCTCTTGTCACTGTTGGCAGCAGTGACAGCACTGGAGAAAAGGGCAGGGAGCTGGGACAGGGCAAGTTTCATTTCCATATCAGGAAAAGGTTTTTCACCCAGAGCACGGTCAGGCACTGGGACAGTGCCAGTTCCCCATTGCCGCAGCCCGGCGGAGCCCGGGCTGGCTCTTGGGAAAACTGCAGCGCTGCGCCAGGAGTGGGGAAGGGCCAAGGCGTGGGTTCTGCCTGCGGCTGAACCTGATGTGTCGCTGCTCAGTGGTTCAGGATCTACTAACTGCAGCACGGAGCAGGCAAAAGAGAAGGAGGAGGCTCCTGGATAGGGAGGTTCCAGAGGCAAAGGTTTATTCCAAGGGAAGGATTCAGCAGCAAAGAGGCGCCAGCACTTCTGTGCGTGGGATTTTATAGGGGTACAACTCGGGCGGCGGATACAGAGGATTGATCAGTAAGGAATCTGCAGGGAAGGAGCCAGGGGATTCCATCAGTTGCTTGGGACTAATTAGGCCAGATGGGAGGAGAAGGTAGGTCACCTGGGCCAGTGGGGCTTGCAGCAACAGGGTGATTGCAAAGGGGTGGTGCAGTCAGGGATTGGTCCAAGGCAAAACTGAGAGGGAAGGTTCAGGAATAAAGAGCTGCATGATCTTGACAGGCAGGGAAGGAGCTGGAACAAAGAGTGGGCAATGGCATGAGGGACAGCTTTGACGGAGGGCAAAACCTAGGGGTAAACCAACGTGGGGGAAGCACGGGCTACGTGAAAACAAACCATCCTACGCTAACTGACAAATAAACACGAACCGGAACACCCCAGGGAAAATGGGCACAGCACCGAGCTCGTCTGACTTTGAGAAGTGTTTGAACAACATTGAGCAGTCACTCAATCTTTTAGACACTACATCAAAAGTCAAGGGTTGTGAACTCCAGGTTGACACGAGTATATACTGCCGGGTATGACTTTAGGCAGTTTTTGAAGAAATTCGTTTTATGTCTGATCAAACCCCAATTCCGTGTAGGTTGTGTGGAACGTGGAATCCTTTTATTTTCATTGCTTGTTAGGAGTGTACAAAAGACTATTGGTGCTGGGTGACTGAGAGACAGCCCGTGTGTGTGAAGTGGAGTATACAGGGGATGAAGAGAAGGAAAAGAGAAGTACTAGTAGATCCTGCAAAGTTTGGAAATGTTGATAGCATGAAGAATGAACAAGACGAGAAGTAAAGATGGTATTTAAAAGAGTCCACTAGAAGGTAATTTAGCAGTGGAGAAAGATTTGGGAGGAATCCCAGAGGGCAGTTTTTCCAAGAAAGGTAATCGGATGAAATAGCCTACCCAATGGTAGCCTTGGTGTCAATTAGGAAGTGGTGAAAAGTGTCCCCCGCTGAAACTTTATGATACGTTGTTACAGTTGATGTTATTTTGAAGAAAAGAAGAAAAATGAGATCCAGCCATATATGCAGACATGTTTTTTACCCTGAAGAATAAACCTGAGGGGAAGAAAGAATTGTGGCTTTTTTATTTGGCCTCATAGGACCTTTAGTCCTAACTTTGGAAAGAGAAAACAGGCAGAAAATAAAGAGCTGTCGTTCCGTATCCAGCATAGGGCAGAGATGCTTGAAATTGGCTCCAATGCACCAGGAAGATTGTGTCCTAGGTGTCCAAGACTTACAGGCGAGTTACCCCAGGCCAGCTCGGGTACACTCCCCCTCAGCCAAGCACGCCGCGCCCTGAATGAAACCCAGATGGCAGTGAGGATGAGGTGAGGGGACACTTTCAGAGACCCCCAGTGACAACCAACACAAGGAATAAAAGCAAGAAAGCTTTGCCTTTAGTCCCCCGCTTAAGGCAAGTCTTGAGTCCCCCAGGAGAAGCCATGTGGGTGAACATCTGCTTTTCTCCTAGTGAGCTGAACCGTTGGTGGGAAAAAGTTAAAATGTAGAGAGAAAACCCAGGCAAAGTGGCAAAAAGATTGGAGTGCATAGTCAAGAATCAAGTCCCAGAGGGAGGTGCTACTGATTTCATGTTGACAGAGCTAACAAAACCAGCAAAGAGTTGGTGATCAAGGTAGCCAGAGCACGTGCGCAGGGACAAATTGCTAGTGGAGCCTTACAAGGTACAGTGGACCAGCTGTTTCCTATTGTAAGCCCTTTGTGGGACCCGAACGATGCAGGCAGCTGTGCAATGTTAACCAGATGCCAGGAACTAGTCAAATTTGAATTACAAAATGCTAGTCCAAAAGCAATCAATTGGTCAACAATAGATAATGTTCCACAGGGCCAGCACGAGTCACCCACTGACTTTGTGGACAGGTTGTGAGCAGCTGCACATAAAGCGCAGCTCTGCATCCCTGGTCGGATATGGGAAAGCAGCAGTCCGTATCCCTGATGTTAGGGCAATCTAGCCCAGGTGTCGGGCAGAAACTTCAGAGGCTGAAAGAGCCTGTAAAGAGAGACTTAAAAGAAATTAATGAGAAAAGCATCGAAAGCGTATGATGATAAAGACAGAGAAAAAGAAAATGAACTCCCTGCAGCCATGGTGGCAGCTCTGGATCAGCACCGGGGAGAGGACGCGCATGAAGCAGAGGCAGGGGCAAAAGCAGCAGAGGCAGAGGAGTTTCAAACCAGGCACAGACCAAGCTGGGGCCAAAGCAATGTGCGTGTTGTAAGAAATAAGGACACTGGAAAATAGGGCCAGTGCCCAGAGTTAGCAGACAAAGTACACAAAACTCTTGTAGCCGCTCTAGATGATAAGAAATGACCGAGACTGGCAACTCTTACCCCAGCAGGCCACTGGTTAAAATAAAGCTAAAGGGTGATAAAGAGGTTGAATTTTTAATAAATAGTGGAAACCCATCTTTCACTCTTGAATCGAGCACTGATACCCAAAAGTGAGAACTATCTTCAAGCAATAGGAGCCACTGGCCAGCCAGAAAATGCATTCCTCCTGCAAGCACTTCAATGGAAAATCAAGAAGAAACTGGCAATCCATCAGTTTCTTTATTTAGCAAACTGCCCCAAATCTGTCCTCGGCAGGGATTTGCTTGAAAATTTGGACACAACAGTTCCGTTTAGGGAAAGAAAAATTAAGTTGAAGGTACCTGAAGACAAATTGGTTTTAGCAGTAGGACTGACAATTGACACAAGACCAAGAAACAAGAATAACTATTTAGAGCAAGTATTGAATCAGGTGTAGCCAAGAGTATGGGATACTGATAGCCCAGGAAAATCCAAACGAGCAGACCCTATTAAAATTGAGCTGCAGACAAGAGTTAGGCCATAGTCAGAAAGCAATACCCTGGAAGACGATAGGCTGGGAAAAGAACGGAGGCAACAAGGAATAAATTCCTGACATCAGGATTATTGGAAGAATGGGAGTCAAAATGTATTACTCCTAGATTAGCAATAAAGAGAGCTAACGGAACTTAGAGACTAGTGCCAGATTTCCAGGCTATTAATGGTTTCTACCTTACTGCCTTACTAGCTAAACTTGGAGATGATTTTATCTGGTGCGGGGAACGTCCATGGCCCGGTGGTGTCGAGAGCGGTTCCCTCTTGGTGTGAGAGACCAGCTCCCCCAGCCCACCTTGCTGTCAGGCCCGGAGGTTGTAATGTGCGCTGGAGCGGCAGGCGAAGGAGGGCTCTTGACAGCATGTCTGATCCAACAGGGTTTCTTGAAGGCAGGTCAGAGGGTCCAGGTTGGGTGAGAGTGAGAAGAGGGACAGGACCAGGCAGCAGCACAACCACTGTAACACGAGACATAAGGCAAGACACCTGCAACCTGCTGGGGAAGCCCCAAGTCTGCTCAGTGAGCCACGTGTGCCCTCAGCATTGGGACACGCACCTTTCCCTCAGTGACCCTCACGTCCCAGGGTCAGCAAATCAAGAGGCACCAGCCATCCTGTAGGTGACTCAGAGCGAGTGCAGTGGGTCATGGTGGCCAGGGGCCAGAAGCAGGCAGAAAGCCATCAGGGCTGGGGAAAAGGCTCTGCTCTGCTTACAGCGTGGGCTGAGGGCCGGGAGAGCTGCATTTCCCCCTTGAGATGTGGGAGACGGGGCCTTTCACCCTCCTTATAGGGCTGCCCCTCGCTGCAGGCAGCCCAAGGAGTACGACGACAAAAGGCCGAGAGCAGCAAAGCAAAGAGCCAGCCCTGCACACAGGGAGGTGGCCCAGGTGGCCCTGAAGGTGCCCGCTGCACTCTCATGTGGCCCTGCCCTGGGAATGACAGGAATGCCCTTTGTCCAAGAGGGCCTTTCTGTGGCTCCTCTGGGCTCCAAGCTGCTGCTCTTCTGGCTCAACGGGGCCTAAAGGCACAGAACTGGGCATCCCTCGGAGCAACAGGAGCAAGACTCGGCAAGCAGGCAGGGGAGCTCAATGCCTGAGGCTGAGGGGCGGGGGGCTCCAGTCTGGAGCACAGGCCGGGCACACGCCCAGCCCCGCAACTCCTGGCCTCAGAGGCCTGAAAGGCCAGGACCAGGGTTCCACGCCTGATTCCAGGGGGTCCCTCCACGGGCCACCGAGGAAGCGCCAGAGCAGCCAGCTTTCAGGATCAAGGCGGCTGCCAGGGGGCTGCTTATGGCCTCTGCCAGCCCATTGCTCAGGGCTTACCAGTGACTCAGGGTGTCCCCCAGCCCGGCCAAACTTCCCGGCAGCAGCGCCACAGCCCCACAGCAGCTCCAGAGAAGTCCCATCCAGAGGCACCTGGGAGCCCTCAGCAAAGCAGCCAGTAGCACACGGGCAGGAGGACGTGGATGGCCCTTCCTGCGTGGCACGGGGCTTGTGGCAATATCCAGGCACCAGTCGGGCAGGGATCCCCGCAGCTCCTGCCCCTGCCCAGCCGCTCTTGTCGGCAGCACAAAGGCTGCAGCAGAACCACCAGAGGCCAAGGGGCTTCTGGCCATTTTCCCTGCAACACTGCACGCCTGGGCAGCTGGATGAGCACAAGCACCCTTTTGCCCCTCTTCCCCTATGCCCTACAGACACTGTGCAGGAAAAGAAAGATCCTGGGACTCCATGTATTGTAAGATATCCTATATTTACATTGTCAACTAAAAGGAAAATACAAAGGCAAAAATCTAATAGAAGAAGAAGACAACCCCTGCTGGCTCAAGTGGCCCAGCAGACAGAGTCTTGCGCAGATCATCTCTCTGGGGAGCTGCAGCAGAACAGCAAGGCAGTGCCCCACAGACGAGGTCGTTTCTTCCATGCACTGCGGAATTGATCTCGCAGCTTATGCCATGTGGAGTACGGAGCTCTCTGTACAGCCCGGAGAACTAAACAAGATTCAATTGCAGCATTTCTGATTGCGGGACTGCTGTCATAGGCCATTTCTTCAAGGGCTGCAAGAGAGAGGAACAGAGCCAAGGTCAGATGCCGGATGTGCAGGGAGCCGAGGTGAACCCCCTGGCAGGGTCATCCCGGCCGGCTCTTGCCATGGCCCGGAGGGAGCAGGGACCAAGGGGATCAGCCTGAAGCTGCTGGCCACGAATGCCACACGTGGCCCTGAAATGTCTGTGTGCTCTGGCCACGGGAGCGGAGCCCTCCGCAGCCGGGGCAGGGCTTGCAGCTTCCCGTGCCAGCCCCCACGGTCAGCCCGCTGCCCTCACTCACCACTGCAGATCAGCTGAAGCTCTTGCTGCTGCCCCCTCAGGTGCCGGCCGGCCATCCCTGTGAACACAGAGCCTGTCACGGGCCCAGCAGCACAGCTCCCTGCCAGCGGCGTTGTCGGTGCTGTGGCCACACGGGCTGCTGGCCCGTCAGGTCTCAGCCCGGGCCTTTGCCGCATGCTGCCGCCCAAGGGCACGGTTGCCAGAGGGCGGCGGCAGCAGCAATGCCCGGGCCAGGCGGGGCTCCACGGCGCCGGGCCCGGGTGGCGCTGCCGGGGCAGCAGGCGGGGCCGGGGCCGAGCTGCGGTGGGCAGGGGAGGGAGCGCGGGCTCGTGGCTCACCCATGAAGCTGACGGCCGCCTCTCGCAGGGGCTCCTGTGGGCTTTGCAGGTAGCACAGGGCCCGGCGCAGGTGCTCGGCTGCTCGGCTCCTGTCCTCTGCCAGCTGGAGAGAGCAGCAGGAGGGAAGGGTTGGGGCGGGCTCAGGCCCCGGGCCGGGCGCTGCCTGCGCTGAGCCCCGGCCCTCTCCTACGCGGGGAGCCCTGAGGCGTGGCCAGCAGCAGCCGGCGCCGGGCTCCCGAGGGGAGAGGCCAGAGGGCCGCCTGCTGCCCGGGGAGCCGCGGTGCCGCCCCGCCGCCCTGCCGGGCCGGGACTGCGTGGGCACCCGGCTCGGGCCCACGGGAGCCTGGAGAAGAGCCTGCGCGGCCTCTGGGAGCAGCAGCCGGCAGGGGCACAGCTGCCAGCCCCGCAGACTGAGCACCGCCCTCAGGGGCCTTCTCCAGGCTGAGGCTGGGGTTTCTCGGCTGCTCTTACCAGGCACTCGCCAAAGCTCTGATCCACCTGTAGCATTTGTTGGAGATCCCTCCTCTTCAGGAATCTGGCTGAAGAATGCAGCGTTTCCCGGGAGGCCTGGAGAGCAGCAGAGATGCACCGATGGCCCCACAGTGCAGGCCACAGGAGCCAGCCTATGCCACAGGCTGGAGGAGGCTGCAGCCCGCAAGGTGCCAGGGCAGGAGGCAGTGCGTTCCCCTGCCAGGGGGACAGCAGCTGGCCACAAGTGCTCACCTCAGCAACAATCTGATTCTCGTCACAGCAGTGGAAGTAGAGTGGGAGCAGGCTCTGGCGCACGTGGGACTTCAGGGCCTTTCTTCCCTCTTCTGTTAATAAGTCGAGCATCTCTTGAAAGAAAGACATGGAGCTCAGCTGCACCTGGATATCATCCTGTATGAAAGGGAAGGGCAAAAGAGCTGAGCATCAGCTGCTTCAGGCCCCCCAGGGCACAGGCCTGCATCTGCACAGGGCACCAAGTGTGCGGGCAGCAGCCAGTGGCCGTGGCTGTGGGCACAGAGCCTTACGCGGTCAAAGAGTGGCAGGAGCGCCTCAGCCAGCTGCAGGGCGATGGGAGTGGGTATTGGGGCACCATTATCCAGGAGCAAATATCGGAGTAGAAGAATGGTCATCCTGATGATGTCGCTATCATTTTCCTCCAGGAGCTCCACAAGACTTTCAGTCAGGCTCCGCATTTTTTCGGCCTGCGTGGAAGCCAACTTTGTGAAAGGCCGCCCTGCTGCCGCAGGGCCCAGAGGCCAAAGGCCTGTCCCGAAGCACTCGGGCAGCTGATGCGGGAGGCAGGAGAGCTGGGAGCAGCTGCCCCAGCGCCCGAAGGCCAGGCAAGGCCAAGCGACTGCGTTGCCCAGCCCCACGCTGCCTTCAGGGCTTCAGCCACGGGCCCATTCTCACCATCAAGGGATTCTTGCCCAGCACTACGAGGCCTCTGAGTGCCAAGTAACGCCTGGCCATGTGCTCGCTCTGCAGGTTCTGTGCCATGATCTCCAGAAGACTGTCACTGCATTCCCTCAAGTCCAGGCAGTCGAGCACCTGAAAGGCACAGGGCAGTGACAGGGGAGCCGGCCGGCAGGAGGCCAGAAGCGCACAGGGCCGGGCCCAGGCAGCAGCACATGGCCCAGGCAGCAGCACAGGGCACGGGCACGGGTGTCTTTGTCCTGGCAGCTGTGGCTACGAGAGGGCAGAGAGCTGGGAGGCAGCTCAGCCAGGCAGCGCTGGCCTTGAGGCTCACCTCCACAAGGAATGCCAAGGCAGGGAAATCCCAGTATGGCATCTCTTGGCCGAGCAGGGCGAGCAGGTAGAATGCAACCGCGGAACAGAAGGGTATGGCTAGACGGCGAATTTCTCTGAAGAGGGGAGAAAGGAAAGAAGACCCCTGAGCCAGTGGGGCAAACCTCTCCCAGGAGTGGCTCACCTAGTTCTCATCTTCCCCCAGCACCCTTCCAGCCAGGGGACCTGGGCCATTTGGGAGTTGGTTGCTCATGGGCAGCCTTCTCTCCCAGCCTTTTCCAGTCTGCTTGGCCGTGCGTCTCTCAGGGACAAGGCCCTCCTGCCCATTACCACGGGCACTTAGTGGGGCACCTGGGCACAGAGCAGAAATATCAGAGGCATTTGGGGGGGTCTCACCTGGCAAGCAGAGCCACGGCAAAGTGGTGAGTGTCAACAGAGAGCAGCGTGTCCCAGGCACACCTGCGTTCCATTGCCACCACCACATCCTCGCAGCGGAGCAGGCAGAGCAGGGACTTCAGGGTCCGCACTGCAAACCTGTGTGCAGAGCAAAGCCCAGGTCACACTGGCAGCACTGGCTCCTTGGCAGGCCACGTGGCAGGGACAGGAGGACTGTCACAGAGCACCTGTTGGGGCTAGTGGCAAGGCCATGCTCTTCCTGGCATGCCTTCCAGAAGGTAAGGACCTCCTCTGGCGTATCCAGAGTGCTGAAGAAGACTTGGAAGAGCAGATGCACAAATAGCTGGGGGAAATACAGCCTCAATATCCGTGGGAGACAGGGCACCTGGAGGATCTTCCACATCACCACAGTTGCCTGCAAAGGACAAAGCCGCCCAAGACAGCGCTCAGTGCCCAGGTGTCCGTGTGGCAGGGCCCGAGCGTGGCAGGGAGAGGCCAGGAGAGGCGCAGGGGGAGCACGGGGCCTGGTGGCCCTGAAGCTGCCCCTGGGCCAGGTTTCAGGCCAGCGCCTGAGGCAGGGAGATGCAGTGGGGGAAGGAGGATGGAGAGCTGCTAGGGAGGCAGCCTTGGGGCCAGCAAAGGCCACTTGCAGAAACTCACAGCCAGGGCAAAGACAGCCGTTTCGCCCCCATCGGAGGTGCAGGTGCTGTGCTCTGGCCAGCTCCCCAGCACATCCAGGAGTATCAGCTGTGCCAGCTCCGCAGTCCTGGCTGAGGCCAGGATGGTCTTCCACATGGCCATGGCAGCTCTGCGGGGTTCGAGCTGTGTCTCAGCGGGGTCTCAGACACAGCACCGGGGCCAGCTGAGCTGGCTGGCTGTGTCTGCCACTGCCCACTGCCCCCCTGCCGGCAGCACCCAGACAGCCCAGCCCCGTGGGGACAGAGCCCTGAGAGGCAGCAAGGGAGCGTGGCAGCAGGCTGAGGGGCTGCCATGCCAGGGCTGGGAAAGGGAGCAGCCAGAGGGCCCTGGAACTCTCTGTTGCTCAGACACCTGGGGCAGGCTGGACAGGGTGATGGGCTGGGGAGCCCCCATCAGGGGCAGGTGGGCCCCATACCTGTCACAGGACGGGGCCACACGCAGGAGCGTCAAGACGGCATCCTGTGGCTGTGCTTCGGCGAGATGCAGCAGGGTCTTGTCCAGCCTATGCTCAGCAGAATCATTGGCCGTGAGCCACTGGTGGATGTAGCTCACCATGGCAGGCACCTGGAGAAGGCACGGGGAGACTTGGAAAGCTGCCAGAGAGAGCAATGTTCCCAGCTTCTCCAGAGGGGTGCTTCCCTTGCCACCACGCTGCCATGTGGCCTGAAAGGCTCCCAGCAACCAGCATGCGTGGCTTTGGAGGCCAAGCAATTCCTGGGGGGATCAAAGCCTGGCCACAGGCTGCTTACTTGCTTGGGATGGTACAAATCTTGCTCTACAAGCATAGCCAGCAGGGCAGCACCGCTCTTGCTTTGGAAGATGGGCGAGTATGGTCTGAGGCCTGCGCCCATGGTCTCTTCCTCCTCAATTCTCTTGATGAAGTTGTAAACAAACTGTAGGAGAAGGGCAAGAAGCCAGGGATGTTGCATGGAGTGCTGCACACACGGTGCTGGGCTGAGCAGGGAGAGCAGGCCCAGCCCAGGTGGGGATGGCTGCAGGTACCTGCGCTGTTCTGCGGAAGCGGCCACGGCGGGACTGCTGGTCTTGTGTGCGCTCCGGGGCTGCATCTGGCAAAGAGCGAGCGCAGCCAGAGATGAGGGGCTGCGGGAGGGGCCGGACTACAGGGCCCAGCCCTGCGCTCCCCAGGCAGGGAGAGGCCCGGGATGTGCCAGGGGATGGAGCACGGCCACTGCGGGCTGTCTGCCCGGCCCCTCTTCCGTCCTGTGCGTGGGCAGGTCCCCAGGGGATAGCATGGCATGGCCCGGCCCGCCCGGCCCAGCCCGGCCCGGCAGGAATGGCGTGGAGCCAAGCTGGCCGCAGGCACCAGTCCTGTGGCCCAGCTCTGCCACTCACCCTCGTGTGGTGGCTGGAATGGCACCACCTCTTCAGTGTCCTGTGCCAGGGCAGCTCCAGGGCCTTCTTCCTCCTCCTCCACCCAGGCCAGCTTGGGCACATTTGGGGGTGGCTGCTCCATGTCTCAGACTGGATTTGTGGCTATTTGCAGGAGAGGGGCCTTGGACAATCTCCAAGTCACCAAGTCCTGCAGTCCTGCCTGGAAGGCACCGTCAAGAAAGAAGCCTCAGGAAGGCTACAGGACAGCAAGTCCTGCACTCGGTCTCAAGGGCCCCTGCCACAAGGACAGGAGACTCCTGTGAAGGATTGTACTCTGGCCTCGAGGGCACCTGCAGAAGCGAAGCCTCAGGGAGACCACAGGTAAGAAGGTCCTGTGGTCTGGCCTGGAGCTCAGCTGCAGGAACAACGCCTCAGTAAAGCTCCGGGTGGGACACGAACGAGCGCGCTGTGCGGGGGCTCCTCACGGCACCGCTCTGTCCTGTCCCGTGTTGTGCTCCGAGCACTGTGGCGTGCTCTTGTCATTGCCAGCTCCTATGCCACGGGGTGTCACAAAGGGCCCTTGGACACCCGGTTCCATTCGATGCCACGGTGACCGTGCTGCAGCGTGTCACCAAGGGCCCTTGCACACACTGCCGCCTGCCGCGGGGCTGCCCCCAGCCCAGCCAAACTGGCCCAGGTTGGAAGGAATGCCTGGCCCCAGGTGTCTAAGGCAGGCCGACAAGATCTTCAGCGAGGGCTCAGAGCGTCAGCAAAGGCTGCCCTGCTCTGCGGGCTCAGGGGCAGCAGAAGGAGCCCCCAGGGCTGCCGACGCAGCCGCGCTGGGAAGGGCACGGGGCCTTCCAGGGAAACTGGCACGGCCTCCTTGGGACACGTCCCGGCTGGTGGCCGTCCTAAACCTGCGGGTGTGACACGCACAAGGAACGTGTGGGCCCGGGCACGAATGCTGCTCTGAGCCCTGGGGCCCGGGGAGCGCTGACATCAGCAGGTGTGGCAGAGTCGCCGGCCAAGCAGACCCGCCACCCCTCGAGCCCCTGGCAGCGCTGGTGCCCGTCTCCTGCCCCAGAGACCTGTGCCCCCGGGAGGCTTCTGTGCCAGAGGGAGCCAAAGCCCACGTGCATTGGGGGCTGTGCTCCTTCCTGCAGGGGCTGATGGCAGGAGCACCTGGAGCAACTGCTGGCACACTTGCTCTCTGTCAGATGATGTTGCTCCTTCCTGCAATGAATTTTTCTCCAGGAAGGCATTGGCAGTAGCAGCAGAGCACCATCCATTGCTGAGTGTCCCGGGGCAATTAGATTACAAAGTAACAGTCTGAAATTTCCTTGTGCTTTTCTCACTCTCTTTCCTGCATTCTGGGACAAATAGAATCTGCCCAGCCTCTGCTATTCTGGGCTTCAGTTGCTGCATATCTCGCTCCGGCAGCTCGCGTCCAAACAAAACCGTGTCCCTGCTGAGGACAGCAATGAGTGGCGACAAAGTGGGAAGTTCCCCAGTGAACATCAAGGCAGACACGTGGAAGTGCAGAGGATAAGCATAACTGCGAGAGGACAAGCTGTTCTGTGTCTCTGGTGATGGTGCCCACACCCTAAAGCAGCAGCCAAGAGAAGTGCGGGAAGCAGACGGGCGCGGTTTTGGGCAGGACAATAGAAAAAGATATGAAGCCTTTAGCCAGAATGCAAAGGAGGACTGCAAGGATGGAGTGTGGTCTGGAGGGGAAGCCCCAGATGCAGCTGGGGCCACTTTCTTCTGCCTGGAGGAGATTAAAGGGTGCCATTGTGGTCTTCACCATCCTCCTGAGGGGAATCGCAGGGGCTGCTGCAGCTCTTGTCACTGTTGGCAGCAGTGACAGCACTGGAGAAAAGGGCAGGGAGCTGGGACAGGGCAAGTTTCATTTCCATATCAGGAAAAGGTTTTTCACCCAGAGCACGGTCAGGCACTGGGACAGTGCCAGTTCCCCATTGCCGCAGCCCGGCGGAGCCCGGGCTGGCTCTTGGGAAAACTGCAGCGCTGCGCCAGGAGTGGGGAAGGGCCAAGGCGTGGGTTCTGCCTGTGGCTGAACCTGATGTGTCGCTGCTCAGTGGTTCCGGATCTACTAACTGCAGCACGGAGCAGGCAAAAGAGAAGGAGGAGGCTCCTGGATAGGGAGGTTCCAGAGGCAAAGGTTTATTCCAAGGGAAGGATTCAGCAGCAAAGAGGCGCCAGCACTTCTGTGCGTGGGATTTTATAGGGGTACAACTCGGGCGGCGGATACAGAGGATTGATCAGTAAGGAATCTGCAGGGAAGGAGCCAGGGGATTCCATCAGTTGCTTGGGACTAATTAGGCCAGATGGGAGGAGAAGGTAGGTCACCTGGGCCAGTGGGGCTTGCAGCAACAGGGTGATTGCAAAGGGGTGGTGCAGTCAGGGATTGGTCCAAGGCAAAACTGAGAGGGAAGGTTCAGGAATAAAGAGCTGCATGATCTTGACAGGCAGGGAAGGAGCTGGAACAAAGAGTGGGCAATGGCATGAGGGACAGCTTTGACGGAGGGCAAAACCTAGGGGTAAACCAACGTGGGGGAAGCACGGGCTACGTGAAAACAAACCATCCTACGCTAACTGACAAATAAACACGAACCGGAACACCCCAGGGAAAATGGGCACAGCACCGAGCTCGTCTGACTTTGAGAAGTGTTTGAACAACATTGAGCAGTTACTCAATCTTTTAGACACTACATCAAAAGTCAAGGGTTGTGAACTCCAGGTTGACACGAGTATATACTGCCGGGTATGACTTTAGGCAGTTTTTGAAGAAATTCGTTTTATGTCTGATCAAACCCCAATTCCGTGTAGGTTGTGTGGAACGTGGAATCCTTTTATTTTCATTGCTTGTTAGGAGTGTAAAAAAGACTATTGGTGCTGGGTGACTGAGAGACAGCCCGTGTGTGTGAAGTGGAGTATACAGGGGATGAAGAGAAGGAAAAGAGAAGTACTAGTAGATCCTGCAAAGTTTGGAAATGTTGATAGCATGAAGAATGAACAAGACGAGAAGTAAAGATGGTATTTAAAAGAGTCCACTAGAAGGTAATTTAGCAGTGGAGAAAGATTTGGGAGGAATCCCAGAGGGCAGTTTTTCCAAGAAAGGTAATCGGATGAAATAGCCTACCCAATGGTAGCCTTGGTGTCAATTAGGAAGTGGTGAAAAGTGTCCCCCGCTGAAACTTTATGATACGTTGTTACAGTTGATGTTATTTTGAAGAAAAGAAGAAAAATGAGATCCAGCCATATATGCAGACATGTTTTTTACCCTGAAGAATAAACCTGAGGGGAAGAAAGAATTGTGGCTTTTTTATTTGGCCTCATAGGACCTTTAGTCCTAACTTTGGAAAGAGAAAACAGGCAGAAAATAAAGAGCTGTCGTTCCGTATCCAGCATAGGGCAGAGATGCTTGAAATTGGCTCCAATGCACCAGGAAGATTGTGTCCTAGGTGTCCAAGACTTACAGGCGAGTTACCCCAGGCCAGCTCGGGTACACTCCCCCTCAGCCAAGCACGCCGCGCCCTGAATGAAACCCAGATGGCAGTGAGGATGAGGTGAGGGGACACTTTCAGAGACCCCCAGTGACAACCAACAGAAGGAATAAAAGCAAGAAAGCTTTGCCTTTAGTCCCCCGCTTAAGGCAAGTCTTGAGTCCCCCAGGAGAAGCCATGTGGGTGAACATCTGCTTTTCTCCTAGTGAGCTGAACCGTTGGTGGGAAAAAGTTAAAATGTAGAGAGAAAACCCAGGCAAAGTGGCAAAAAGATTGGAGTGCATAGTCAAGAATCAAGTCCCAGAGGGAGGTGCTACTGATTTCATGTTGACAGAGCTAACAAAACCAGCAAAGAGTTGGTGATCAAGGTAGCCAGAGCACGTGCGCAGGGACAAATTGCTAGTGGAGCCTTACAAGGTACAGTGGACCAGCTGTTTCCTATTGTAAGCCCTTTGTGGGACCCGAACGATGCAGGCAGCTGTGCAATGTTAACCAGATGCCAGGAACTAGTCAAATTTGAATTACAAAATGCTAGTCCAAAAGCAATCAATTGGTCAACAATAGATAATGTTCCACAGGGCCAGCACGAGTCACCCACTGACTTTGTGGACAGGTTGTGAGCAGCTGCACATAAAGCGCAGCTCTGCATCCCTGGTCGGATATGGGAAAGCAGCAGTCCGTATCCCTGATGTTAGGGCAATCTAGCCCAGGTGTCGGGCAGAAACTTCAGAGGCTGAAAGAGCCTGTAAAGAGAGACTTAAAAGAAATTAATGAGAAAAGCATTGAAAGCGTATGATGATAAAGACAGAGAAAAAGAAAATGAACTCCCTGCAGCCATGGTGGCAGCTCTGGATCAGCACCGGGGAGAGGACGCGCATGAAGCAGAGGCAGGGGCAAAAGCAGCAGAGGCAGAGGAGTTTCAAACCAGGCACAGACCACGCTGGGGCCAAAGCAATGTGCGTGTTGTAAGAAATAAGGACACTGGAAAATAGGGCCAGTGCCCAGAGTTAGCAGACAAAGTACACAAAACTCTTGTAGCCGCTCTAGATGATAAGAAATGACCGAGACTGGCAACTCTTACCCCAGCAGGCCACTGGTTAAAATAAAGCTAAAGGGTGATAAAGAGGTTGAATTTTTAATAAATAGTGGAAACCCATCTTTCACTCTTGAATCGAGCACTGATACCCAAAAGTGAGAACTATCTTCAAGCAATAGGAGCCACTGGCCAGCCAGAAAATGCATTCCTCCTGCAAGCACTTCAATGGAAAATCAAGAAGAAACTGGCAATCCATCAGTTTCTTTATTTAGCAAACTGCCCCAAATCTGTCCTCGGCAGGGATTTGCTTGAAAATTTGGACACAACAGTTCCGTTTAGGGAAAGAAAAATTAAGTTGAAGGTACCTGAAGACAAATTGGTTTTAGCAGTAGGACTGACAATTGACACAAGACCAAGAAACAAGAATAACTATTTAGAGCAAGTATTGAATCAGGTGTAGCCAAGAGTATGGGATACTGATAGCCCAGGAAAATCCAAACGAGCAGACCCTATTAAAATTGAGCTGCAGACAAGAGTTAGGCCATAGTCAGAAAGCAATACCCTGGAAGACGATAGGCTGGGAAAAGAACGGAGGCAACAAGGAATAAATTCCTGACATCAGGATTATTGGAAGAATGGGAGTCAAAATGTATTACTCCTAGATTAGCAATAAAGAGAGCTAACGGAACTTAGAGACTAGTGCCAGATTTCCAGGCTATTAATGGTTTCTACCTTACTGCCTTACTAGCTAAACTTGGAGATGATTTTATCTGGTGCGGGGAACGTCCGTGGCCCGGTGGTGTCGAGAGCGGTTCCCTCTTGGTGTGAGAGACCAGCTCCCCCAGCCCACCTTGCTGTCAGGCCCGGAGGTTGTAATGTGCGCTGGAGCGGCAGGCGAAGGAGGGCTCTTGACAGCATGTCTGATCCAACAGGGTTTCTTGAAGGCAGGTCAGAGGGTCCAGGTTGGGTGAGAGTGAGAAGAGGGACAGGACCAGGCAGCAGCACAACCACTGTAACACGAGACATAAGGCAAGACACCTGCAACCTGCTGGGGAAGCCCCAAGTCTGCTCAGTGAGCCACGTGTGCCCTCAGCATTGGGACACGCACCTTTCCCTCAGTGACCCTCACGTCCCAGGGTCAGCAAATCAAGAGGCACCAGCCATCCTGTAGGTGACTCAGAGCGAGTGCAGTGGGTCATGGTGGCCAGGGGCCAGAAGCAGGCAGAAAGCCATCAGGGCTGGGGAAAAGGCTCTGCTCTGCTTACAGCGTGGGCTGAGGGCCGGGAGAGCTGCATTTCCCCCTTGAGATGTGGGAGACGGGGCCTTTCACCCTCCTTATAGGGCTGCCCCTCGCTGCAGGCAGCCCAAGGAGTACGACGACAAAAGGCCGAGAGCAGCAAAGCAAAGAGCCAGCCCTGCACACAGGGAGGTGGCCCAGGTGGCCCTGAAGGTGCCCGCTGCACTCTCATGTGGCCCTGCCCTGGGAATGACAGGAATGCCCTTTGTCCAAGAGGGCCTTTCTGTGGCCCCTCTGGGCTCCAAGCTGCTGCTCTTCTGGCTCAACGGGGCCTAAAGGCACAGAACTGGGCATCCCTCGGAGCAACAGGAGCAAGACTCGGCAAGCAGGCAGGGGAGCTCAATGCCTGAGGCTGAGGGGCGGGGGGCTCCAGTCTGGAGCACAGGCCGGGCACACGCCCAGCCCCGCAACTCCTGGCCTCAGAGGCCTGAAAGGCCAGGACCAGGGTTCCACGCCTGATTCCAGGGGGTCCCTCCACCGGCCACCGAGGAAGCGCCAGAGCAGCCAGCTTTCAGGATCAAGGCGGCTGCCAGGGGGCTGCTTATGGCCTCTGCCAGCCCATTGCTCAGGGCTTACCAGTGACTCAGGGTGTCCCCCAGCCCGGCCAAACTTCCCGGCAGCAGCGCCACAGCCCCACAGCAGCTCCAGAGAAGTCCCATCCAGAGGCACCTGGGAGCCCTCAGCAAAGCAGCCAGTAGCACACGGGCAGGAGGACGTGGATGGCCCTTCCTGCGTGGCACGGGGCTTGTGGCAATATCCAGGCACCAGTCGGGCAGGGATCCCCGCAGCTCCTGCCCCTGCCCAGCCGCTCTTGTCGGCAGCACAAAGGCTGCAGCAGAACCACCAGAGGCCAAGGGGCTTCTGGCCATTTTCCCTGCAACACTGCACGCCTGGGCAGCTGAATGAGCACAAGCACCCTTTTGCCCCTCTTCCCCTATGCCCTACAGACACTGTGCAGGAAAAGAAAGATCCTGGGACTCCATGTATTGTAAGATACCCTATATTTACATTGTCAACTAAAAGGAAAATACAAAGGCAAAAATCTAATAGAAGAAGAAGACAACCCCTGCTGGCTCAAGTGGCCCAGCAGACAGAGTCTTGCGCAGATCATCTCTCTGGGGAGCTGCAGCAGAACAGCAAGGCAGTGCCCCACAGACGAGGCCGTTTCTTCCATGCACTGCGGAATTGATCTCGCAGCTTATGCCATGTGGAGTACGGAGCTCTCTGTACAGCCCGGAGAACTAAACAAGATTCAATTGCAGCATTTCTGATTGCGGGACTGCTGTCATAGGCCATTTCTTCAAGGGCTGCAAGAGAGAGGAACAGAGCCAAGGTCAGATGCCGGATGTGCAGGGAGCCGAGGTGAACCCCCTGGCAGGGTCATCCCGGCCGGCTCTTGCCATGGCCCGGAGGGAGCAGGGACCAAGGGGATCAGCCTGAAGCTGCTGGCCACGAATGCCACACGTGGCCCTGAAATGTCTGTGTGCTCTGGCCACGGGAGCAGAGCCCTCCGCAGCCGGGGCAGGGCTTGCAGCTTCCCGTGCCAGCCCCCACGGTCAGCCCGCTGCCCTCACTCACCACTGCAGATCAGCTGAAGCTCTTGCTGCTGCCCCCTCAGGTGCCGGCCGGCCATCCCTGTGAACACAGAGCCTGTCACGGGCCCAGCAGCACAGCTCCCTGCCAGCGGCGTTGTCGGTGCTGTGGCCACACGGGCTGCTGGCCTGTCAGGTCTCAGCCCGGGCCTTTGCCGCATGCTGCCGCCCAAGGGCACGGTTGCCAGAGGGCGGCGGCAGCAGCAATGCCCGGGCCAGGCGGGGCTCCACGGCGCCGGGCCCGGGTGGCGCTGCCGGGGCAGCAGGCGGGGCCGGGGCCGAGCTGCGGTGGGCAGGGGAGGGAGCGCGGGCTCGTGGCTCACCCATGAAGCTGACGGCCGCCTCTCGCAGGGGCTCCTGTGGGCTTTGCAGGTAGCACAGGGCCCGGCGCAGGTGCTCGGCTGCTCGGCTCCTGTCCTCTGCCAGCTGGAGAGAGCAGCAGGAGGGAAGGGTTGGGGCGGGCTCAGGCCCCGGGCCGGGCGCTGCCTGCACTGAGCCCCGGCCCTCTCCTACGCGGGGAGCCCTGAGGCGTGGCCAGCAGCAGCCGGCGCCGGGCTCCCGAGGGGAGAGGCCAGAGGGCCGCCTGCTGCCCGGGGAGCCGCGGTGCCGCGCCGCCGCCCTGCCGGGCCGGGACTGCGTGGGCACCCGGCTCGGGCCCACGGGAGCCTGGAGAAGAGCCTGCGCGGCCTCTGGGAGCAGCAGCCGGCAGGGGCACAGCTGCCAGCCCCGCAGACTGAGCACCGCCCTCAGGGGCCTTCTCCAGGCTGAGGCTGGGGTTTCTCGGCTGCTCTTACCAGGCACTCGCCAAAGCTCTGATCCACCTGTAGCATTTGTTGGAGATCCCTCCTCTTCAGGAATCTGGCTGAAGAATGCAGCGTTTCCCGGGAGGCCTGGAGAGCAGCAGAGACGCACCGATGGCCCCACAGTGCAGGCCACAGGAGCCAGCCTATGCCACAGGCTGGAGGAGGCTGCAGCCCGCAAGGTGCCAGGGCAGGAGGCAGTGCGTTCCCCTGCCAGGGGGACAGCAGCTGGCCACAAGTGCTCACCTCAGCAACAATCTGATTCTCATCACGGCAGTGGAAGTAGAGTGGGAGCAGGCTCTGGCGCACGTGGGACTTCAGGGCCTTTCTTCCCTCTTCTGTTAATAAGTCGAGCATCTCTTGAAAGAAAGACATGGAGCTCAGCTGCACCTGGATATCATCCTGTATGAAAGGGAAGGGCAAAAGAGCTGAGCATCAGCTGCTTCAGGCCCCCCAGGGCACAGGCCTGCATCTGCACAGGGCACCAAGTGTGCGGGCAGCAGCCAGTGGCCGTGGCTGTGGGCACAGAGGCTTACGCAGTCAAAGAGTGGCAGGAGCGCCTCAGCCAGCTGCAGGGCGATAGGGGTGGGTATTGGGGCACCATTATCCAGGAGCAAATATCGGAGTAGAAGAATGGTCATCCTGATGATGTCGCTATCATTTTCCTCCAGGAGCTCCACAAGACTTTCAGTCAGGCTCCGCATTTTTTCGGCCTGCGTGGAAGCCAACTTTGTGAAAGGCCGCCCTGCTGCCGCAGGGCCCAGAGGCCAAAGGCCTGTCCCGAAGCACTCGGGCAGCTGATGCGGGAGGCAGGAGAGCTGGGAGCAGCTGCCCCAGCGCCCGAAGGCCAGGCAAGGCCAAGCGACTGCGTTGCCCAGCCCCACGCTGCCTTCAGGGCTTCAGCCACGGGCCCATTCTCACCATCAAGGGATTCTTGCCCAGCACTACGAGGCCTCTGAGTGCCAAGTAACGCCTGGCCATGTGCTCGCTCTGCAGGTTCTGTGCCATGATCTCCAGAAGACTGTCACTGCATTCCCTCAAGTCCAGGCAGTCGAGCACCTGAAAGGCACAGGGCAGTGACAGGGGAGCCGGCCGGCAGGAGCCCAGAAGCGCACAGGGCCGGGCCCAGGCAGCAGCACATGGCCCAGGCAGCAGCACAGGGCACGGGCACGGGTGTCTTTGTCCTGGCAGCTGTGGCTACGAGAGGGCAGAGAGCTGGGAGGCAGCTCAGCCAGGCAGCGCTGGCCTTGAGGCTCACCTCCACAAGGAATGCCAAGGCAGGGAAATCCCAGTATGGCATCTCTTGGCCGAGCAGGGCGAGCAGGTAGAATGCAACCGCGGAACAGAAGGGTATGGCTAGACGGCGAATTTCTCTGAAGAGGGGAGAAAGGAAAGAAGACCCCTGAGCCAGTGGGGCAAACCTCTCCCAGGAGTGGCTCACCTAGTTCTCATCTTCCCCCAGCACCCTTCCAGCCAGGGGACCTGGGCCATTTGGGAGTTGGTTGCTCATGGGCAGCCTCCTCTCCCAGCCTTTTCCAGTCTGCTTGGCCGTGCATCTCTCAGGGACAAGGCCCTCCTGCCCATTACCACGGGCACTTAGTGGGGCACCTGGGCACAGAGCAGAAATATCAGAGGCATTTGGGGGGGTCTCACCTGGCAAGCAGAGCCACGGCAAAGTGGTGAGTGTCAACAGAGAGCAGCGTGTCCCAGGCACACCTGCGTTCCATTGCCACCACCACATCCTCGCAGCGGAGCAGGCAGAGCAGGGACTTCAGGGTCCGCACTGCAAACCTGTGTGCAGAGCAAAGCCCAGGTCACACTGGCAGCACTGGCTCCTTGGCAGGCCACGTGGCAGGGACAGGAGGACTGTCACAGAGCACCTGTTGGGGCTAGTGGCAAGGCCATGCTCTTCCTGGCATGCCTTCCAGAAGGTAAGGACCTCCTCTGGCGTATCCAGAGTGCTGAAGAAGACTTGGAAGAGCAGATGCACAAATAGCTGGGGGAAATACAGCCTCAATATCCGTGGGAGACAGGGCACCTGGAGGATCTTCCACATCACCACAGTTGCCTGCAAAGGACAAAGCCGCCCAAGACAGCGCTCAGTGCCCAGGTGTCCGTGTGGCAGGGCCCGAGCGTGGCAGGGAGAGGCCAGGAGAGGCGCAGGGGGAGCACGGGGCCTGGTGGCCCTGAAGCTGCCCCTGGGCCAGGTTTCAGGCCAGCGCCTGAGGCAGGGAGATGCAGTGGGGGAAGGAGGATGGAGAGCTGCTAGGGAGGCAGCCTTGGGGCCAGCAAAGGCCACTTGCAGAAACTCACAGCCAGGGCAAAGACAGCCGTTTCGCCCCCATCGGAGGTGCAGGTGCTGTGCTCTGGCCAGCTCCCCAGCACATCCAGGAGTATCAGCTGTGCCAGCTCCGCAGTCCTGGCTGAGGCCAGGATGGTCTTCCACATGGCCATGGCAGCTCTGCGGGGTTCGAGCTGTGTCTCAGCGGGGTCTCAGACACAGCACCGGGGCCAGCTGAGCTGGCTGGCTGTGTCTGCCACTGCCCACTGCCCCCCTGCCGGCAGCACCCAGACAGCCCAGCCCCGTGGGGACAGAGCCCTGAGAGGCAGCAAGGGAGCGTGGCAGCAGGCTGAGGGGCTGCCATGCCAGGGCTGGGAAAGGGAGCAGCCAGAGGGCCCTGGAACTCTCTGTTGCTCAGACACCTGGGGCAGGCTGGACAGGGTGATGGGCTGGGGAGCCCCCATCAGGGGCAGGTGGGCCCCATACCTGTCACAGGACGGGGCCACACGCAGGAGCGTCAAGACGGCATCCTGTGGCTGTGCTTCGGCGAGATGCAGCAGGGTCTTGTCCAGCCTATGCTCAGCAGAATCATTGGCCGTGAGCCACTGGTGGATGTAGCTCACCATGGCAGGCACCTGGAGAAGGCACGGGGAGACTTGGAAAGCTGCCAGAGAGAGCAATGTTCCCAGCTTCTCCAGAGGGGTGCTTCCCTTGCCACCACGCTGCCATGTGGCCTGAAAGGCTCCCAGCAACCAGCATGCGTGGCTTTGGAGGCCAAGCAATTCCTGGGGGGATCAAAGCCTGGCCACAGGCTGCTTACTTGCTTGGGATGGTACAAATCTTGCTCTACAAGCATAGCCAGCAGGGCAGCACCGCTCTTGCTTTGGAAGATGGGCGAGTATGGTCTGAGGCCTGCGCCCATGGTCTCTTCCTCCTCAATTCTCTTGATGAAGTTGTAAACAAACTGTAGGAGAAGGGCAAGAAGCCAGGGATGTTGCATGGAGTGCTGCACACACGGTGCTGGGCTGAGCAGGGAGAGCAGGCCCAGCCCAGGTGGGGATGGCTGCAGGTACCTGCGCTGTTCTGCGGAAGCGGCCACGGCGGGACTGCTGGTCTTGTGTGCGCTCCGGGGCTGCATCTGGCAAAGAGCGAGCGCAGCCAGAGATGAGGGGCTGCGGGAGGGGCCGGACTACAGGGCCCAGCCCTGCGCTCCCCAGGCAGGGAGAGGCCCGGGATGTGCCAGGGGATGGAGCACGGCCACTGCGGGCTGTCTGCCCGGCCCCTCTTCCGTCCTGTGCGTGGGCAGGTCCCCAGGGGATAGCATGGCATGGCCCGGCCCGCCCGGCCCAGCCCGGCCCGGCAGGAATGGCGTGGAGCCAAGCTGGCCGCAGGCACCAGTCCTGTGGCCCAGCTCTGCCACTCACCCTCGTGTGGTGGCTGGAATGGCACCACCTCTTCAGTGTCCTGTGCCAGGGCAGCTCCAGGGCCTTCTTCCTCCTCCTCCACCCAGGCCAGCTTGGGCACATTTGGGGGTGGCTGCTCCATGTCTCAGACTGGATTTGTGGCTATTTGCAGGAGAGGGGCCTTGGACAATCTCCAAGTCACCAAGTCCTGCAGTCCTGCCTGGAAGGCACCGTCAAGAAAGAAGCCTCAGGAAGGCTACAGGACAGCAAGTCCTGCACTCGGTCTCAAGGGCCCCTGCCACAAGGACAGGAGACTCCTGTGAAGGATTGTACTCTGGCCTCGAGGGCACCTGCAGAAGCGAAGCCTCAGGGAGACCACAGGTAAGAAGGTCCTGTGGTCTGGCCTGGAGCTCAGCTGCAGGAACAACGCCTCAGTAAAGCTCCGGGTGGGACACGAACGAGAGCGCTGTGCGGGGGCTCCTCACGGCACCGCTCTGTCCTGTCCTGTCCCGTGTTGTGCTCCGAGCACTGTGGCGTGCTCTTGTCATTGCCAGCTCCTATGCCACGGGGTGTCACAAAGGGCCCTTGGACACCCGGTTCCATTCGATGCCACGGTGACCGTGCTGCAGCGTGTCACCAAGGGCCCTTGCACACACTGCCGCCTGCCGCGGGGCTGCCCCCAGCCCAGCCAAACTGGCCCAGGTTGGAAGGAATGCCTGGCCCCAGGTGTCTAAGGCAGGCCGACAAGATCTTCAGCGAGGGCTCAGAGCGTCAGCAAAGGCTGCCCTGCTCTGCGGGCTCAGGGGCAGCAGAAGGAGCCCCCAGGGCTGCCGACGCAGCCGCGCTGGGAAGGGCACGGGGCCTTCCAGGGAAACTGGCACGGCCTCCTTGGGACACGTCCCGGCTGGTGGCCGTCCTAAACCTGCGGGTGTGACACGCACAAGGAACGTGTGGGCCCGGGCACGAATGCTGCTCTGAGCCCTGGGGCCCGGGCAGCGCTGACATCAGCAGGTGTGGCAGAGTCACCGGCCAAGCAGACCCGCCACCCCTCGAGCCCCTGGCAGCGCTGGTGCCCGTCTCCTGCCCCAGAGACCTGTGCCCCCGGGGGGCTTCTGTGCCAGAGGGAGCCAAAGCCCACGTGCATTGGGGGCTGTGCTCCTTCCTGCAGGGGCTGATGGCAGGAGCACCTGGAGCAACTGCTGGCACACTTGGTCTCTGTCAGATGATGTTGCTCCTTCCTGCAATGAATTTTTCTCCAGGAAGGCATTGGCAGTAGCAGCAGAGCACCATCCATTGCTGAGTGTCCCGGGGCAATTAGATTACAAAGTAACAGTCTGAAATTTCCTTGTGCTTTTCTCACTCTCTTTCCTGCATTCTGGGACAAATAGAATCTGCCCAGCTTCTGCTATTCTGGGCTTCAGTTGCTGCATATCTCGCTCCGGCATCTCGCGTCCAAACAAAACCGTGTCCCTGCTGAGGACAGCAATGAGTGGCCACAAAGTGGGAAGTTCCCCAGTGAACATCAAGGCAGACACGTGGAAGTGCAGAGGATAAGCATAACTGTGGGAGGAGAAGCTGTTCTGTGTCTCTGGTGATGGTGCCCACACCCTAAAGCAGCAGCCAAGAGAAGTGCGGGAAGCAGACGGGCGCGGTTTTGGGCAGGACAATAGAAAAAGATATGAAGCCTTTAGCCAGAATGCAAAGGAGGACTGCAAGGATGGAGTGTGGTCTGGAGGGGAAGCCCCAGATGCAGCTGGGGCCACTTTCTTCTGCCTGGAGGAGAGTAAAGGGCGCCATTGTGGTCTTCACCATCCTCCTGAGGGGAATCGCAGGGGCTGCTGCAGCTCTTGTCACTGTTGGCAGCAGTGACAGCACTGGAGAAAAGGGCAGGGAGCTGGGACAGGGCAAGTTTCATTTCCATATCAGGAAAAGGTTTTTCACCCAGAGCACGGTCAGGCACTGGGACAGTGCCAGTTCCCCATTGCCGCAGCCCGGCGGAGCCCGGGCTGGCTCTTGGGAAAACTGCGGCGCTGCGCCAGGAGTGGGGAAGGGCCCAGGCGTGGGTTCTGCCTGCGGCTGAACCTGATGTGTCGCTGCTCAGTGGTTCAGGATCTACTAACTGCAGCACGGAGCAGGCAAAAGAGAAGGAGGAGGCTCCTGGATAGGGAGGTTCCAGAGGCAAAGGTTTATTCCAAGGGAAGGATTCAGCAGCAAAGAGGCGCCAGCACTTCTGTGCGTGGGATTTTATAGGGGTACAACTCGGGCGGCGGATACAGAGGATTGATCAGTAAGGAATCTGCAGGGAAAGAGCCAGGGGATTCCATCAGTTGCTTGGGACTAATTAGGCCAGATGGGAGGAGAAGGTAGGTCACCTGGGCCAGTGGGGCTTGCAGTAACAGGGGAATTGCAAAGGGGTGGTGCAGTCAGGGATTGGTCCGAGGCAAAACTGAGAGGGAAGGTTCAGGAATAAAGAGCTGCATGATCTTGACAGGCAGGGAAGGAGCTGGAACAAAGAGTGGGCAATGGCATGAGGGACAGCTTTGACGGAGGGCAAAACCTAGGGGTAAACCAACGTGGGGGAAGCACGGGCTACGTGAAAACAAACCATCCTACGCTAACTGACAAATAAACACGAACCGGAACACCCCAGGGAAAATGGGCACAGCACCGAGCTCGTCTGACTTTGAGAAGTGTTTGAACAACATTGAGCAGTCACTCAATCTTTTAGACACTACATCAAAAGTCAAGGGTTGTGAACTCCAGGTTGACACGAGTATATACTGCCGGGTATGACTTTAGGCAGTTTTTGAAGAAATTCGTTTTATGTCTGATCAAACCCCAATTCCGTGTAGGTTGTGTGGAACGTGGAATCCTTTTATTTTCATTGCTTGTTAGGAGTGTAAAAAAGACTATTGGTGCTGGGTGACTGAGAGACAGCCCGTGTGTGTGAAGTGGAGTATACAGGGGATGAAGAGAAGGAAAAGAGAAGTACTAGTAGATCCTGCAAAGTTTGGAAATGTTGATAGCATGAAGAATGAACAAGACGAGAAGTAAAGATGGTATTTAAAAGAGTCCACTAGAAGGTAATTTAGCAGTGGAGAAAGATTTGGGAGGAATCCCAGAGGGCAGTTTTTCCAAGAAAGGTAATCGGATGAAATAGCCTACCCAATGGTAGCCTTGGTGTCAATTAGGAAGTGGTGAAAAGTGTCCCCCGCTGAAACTTTATGATACGTTGTTACAGTTGATGTTATTTTGAAGAAAAGAAGAAAAATGAGATCCAGCCATATATGCAGACATGTTTTTTACCCTGAAGAATAAACCTGAGGGGAAGAAAGAATTGTGGCTTTTTTATTTGGCCTCATAGGACCTTTAGTCCTAACTTTGGAAAGAGAAAACAGGCAGAAAATAAAGAGCTGTCGTTCCGTATCCAGCATAGGGCAGAGATGCTTGAAATTGGCTCCAATGCACCAGGAAGATTGTGTCCTAGGTGTCCAAGACTTACAGGCGAGTTACCCCAGGCCAGCTCGGGTACACTCCCCCTCAGCCAAGCACGCCGCGCCCTGAATGAAACCCAGATGGCAGTGAGGATGAGGTGAGGGGACACTTTCAGAGACCCCCAGTGACAACCAACAGAAGGAATAAAAGCAAGAAAGCTTTGCCTTTAGTCCCCCGCTTAAGGCAAGTCTTGAGTCCCCCAGGAGAAGCCATGTGGGTGAACATCTGCTTTTCTCCTAGTGAGCTGAACCGTTGGTGGGAAAAAGTTAAAATGTAGAGAGAAAACCCAGGCAAAGTGGCAAAAAGATTGGAGTGCATAGTCAAGAATCAAGTCCCAGAGGGAGGTGCTACTGATTTCATGTTGACAGAGCTAACAAAACCAGCAAAGAGTTGGTGATCAAGGTAGCCAGAGCACGTGCGCAGGGACAAATTGCTAGTGGAGCCTTACAAGGTACAGTGGACCAGCTGTTTCCTATTGTAAGCCCTTTGTGGGACCCGAACGATGCAGGCAGCTGTGCAATGTTAACCAGATGCCAGGAACTAGTCAAATTTGAATTACAAAATGCTAGTCCAAAAGCAATCAATTGGTCAACAATAGATAATGTTCCACAGGGCCAGCACGAGTCACCCACTGACTTTGTGGACAGGTTGTGAGCAGCTGCACATAAAGCGCAGCTCTGCATCCCTGGTCGGATATGGGAAAGCAGCAGTCCGTATCCCTGATGTTAGGGCAATCTAGCCCAGGTGTCGGGCAGAAACTTCAGAGGCTGAAAGAGCCTGTAAAGAGAGACTTAAAAGAAATTAATGAGAAAAGCATTGAAAGCGTATGATGATAAAGACAGAGAAAAAGAAAATGAACTCCGTGCAGCCATGGTGGCAGCTCTGGATCAGCACCGGGGAGAGGACGCGCATGAAGCAGAGGCAGGGGCAAAAGCAGCAGAGGCAGAGGAGTTTCAAACCAGGCACAGACCAAGCTGGGGCCAAAGCAATGTGCGTGTTGTAAGAAATAAGGACACTGGAAAATAGGGCCAGTGCCCAGAGTTAGCAGACAAAGTACACAAAACTCTTGTAGCCGCTCTAGATGATAAGAAATGACCGAGACTGGCAACTCTTACCCCAGCAGGCCACTGGTTAAAATAAAGCTAAAGGGTGATAAAGAGGTTGAATTTTTAATAAATAGTGGAAACCCATCTTTCACTCTTGAATCGAGCACTGATACCCAAAAGTGAGAACTATCTTCAAGCAATAGGAGCCACTGGCCAGCCAGAAAATGCATTCCTCCTGCAAGCACTTCAATGGAAAATCAAGAAGAAACTGGCAATCCATCAGTTTCTTTATTTAGCAAACTGCCCCAAATCTGTCCTCGGCAGGGATTTGCTTGAAAATTTGGACACAACAGTTCCGTTTAGGGAAAGAAAAATTAAGTTGAAGGTACCTGAAGACAAATTGGTTTTAGCAGTAGGACTGACAATTGACACAAGACCAAGAAACAAGAATAACTATTTAGAGCAAGTATTGAATCAGGTGTAGCCAAGAGTATGGGATACTGATAGCCCAGGAAAATCCAAACGAGCAGACCCTATTAAAATTGAGCTGCAGACAAGAGTTAGGCCATAGTCAGAAAGCAATACCCTGGAAGACGATAGGCTGGGAAAAGAACGGAGGCAACAAGGAATAAATTCCTGACATCAGGATTATTGGAAGAATGGGAGTCAAAATGTATTACTCCTAGATTAGCAATAAAGAGAGCTAACGGAACTTAGAGACTAGTGCCAGATTTCCAGGCAATTAATGGTTTCTACCTTACTGCCTTACTAGCTAAACTTGGAGATGATTTTATCTGGTGCGGGGAACGTCCGTGGCCCGGTGGTGTCGAGAGCGGTTCCCTCTTGGTGTGAGAGACCAGCTCCCCCAGCCCACCTTGCTGTCAGGCCCGGAGGTTGTAATGTGCGCTGGAGCGGCAGGCAAAGGAGGGCTCTTGACAGCATGTCTGATCCAACAGGGTTTCTTGAAGGCAGGTCAGAGGGTCCAGGTTGGGTGAGAGTGAGAAGAGGGACAGGACCAGGCAGCAGCACAACCACTGTAACACGAGACATAAGGCAAGACACCTGCAACCTGCTGGGGAAGCCCCAAGTCTGCTCAGTGAGCCACGTGTGCCCTCAGCATTGGGACATGCACCTTTCCCTCAGTGACCCTCACGTCCCAGGGTCAGCAAATCAAGAGGCACCAGCCATCCTGTAGGTGACTCAGAGCGAGTGCAGTGGGTCATGGTGGCCAGGGGCCAGAAGCAGGCAGAAAGCCATCAGGGCTGGGGAAAAGGCTCTGCTCTGCTTACAGCGTGGGCTGAGGGCCGGGAGAGCTGCATTTCCCCCTTGAGATGTGGGAGACGGGGCCTTTCACCCTCCTTATAGGGCTGCCCCTCGCTGCAGGCAGCCCAAGGAGTACGACGACAAAAGGCCGAGAGCAGCAAATCAAAGAGCCAGCCCTGCACACAGGGAGGTGACCCAGGTGGCCCTGAAGGTGCCCGCTGCACTCTCATGTGGCCCTGCCCTGGGAATGACAGGAATGCCCTTTGTCCAAGAGGGCCTTTCTGTGGCCCCTCTGGGCTCCAAGCTGCTGCTCTTCTGGCTCAACGGGGCCTAAAGGCACAGAACTGGGCATCCCTCGGAGCAACAGGAGCAAGACTCGGCAAGCAGGCAGGGGAGCTCAATGCCTGAGGCTGAGGGGCGGGGGGCTCCAGTCTGGAGCACAGGCCGGGCACACGCCCAGCCCCGCAACTCCTGGCCTCAGAGGCCTGAAAGGCCAGGACCAGGGTTCCACGCCTGATTCCAGGGGGTCCCTCCACGGGCCACCGAGGAAGCGCCAGAGCAGCCAGCTTTCAGGATCAAGGCGGCTGCCAGGGGGCTGCTTATGGCCTCTGCCAGCCCATTGCTCAGGGCTTACCAGTGACTCAGGGTGTCCCCCAGCCCGGCCAAACTTCCCGGCAGCAGCGCCACAGCCCCACAGCAGCTCCAGAGAAGTCCCATCCAGAGGCACCTGGGAGCCCTCAGCAAAGCAGCCAGTAGCACACGGGCAGGAGGACGTGGATGGCCCTTCCTGCGTGGCACGGGGCTTGTGGCAATATCCAGGCACCAGTCGGGCAGGGATCCCCGCAGCTCCTGCCCCTGCCCAGCCGCTCTTGTCGGCAGCACAAAGGCTGCAGCAGAACCACCAGAGGCCAAGGGGCTTCTGGCCATTTTCCCTGCAACACTGCACGCCTGGGCAGCTGGATGAGCACAAGCACCCTTTTGCCCCTCTTCCCCTATGCCCTACAGACACTGTGCAGGAAAAGAAAGATCCTGGGACTCCATGTATTGTAAGATACCCTATATTTACATTGTCAACTAAAAGGAAAATACAAAGGCAAAAATCTAATAGAAGAAGAAGACAACCCCTGCTGGCTCAAGTGGCCCAGCAGACAGAGTCTTGCGCAGATCATCTCTCTGGGGAGCTGCAGCAGAACAGCAAGGCAGTGCCCCACAGACGAGGCCGTTTCTTCCATGCACTGCGGAATTGATCTCGCAGCTTATGCCATGTGGAGTACGGAGCTCTCTGTACAGCCCGGAGAACTAAACAAGATTCAATTGCAGCATTTCTGATTGCGGGACTGCTGTCATAGGCCATTTCTTCAAGGGCTGCAGGAGAGAGGAACAGAGCCAAGGTCAGATGCCGGATGTGCAGGGAGCCGAGGTGAACCCCCTGGCAGGGTCATCCCGGCCGGCTCTTGCCATGGCCCGGAGGGAGCAGGGACCAAGGGGATCAGCCTGAAGCTGCTGGCCACGAATGCCACACGTGGCCCTGAAATGTCTGTGTGCTCTGGCCACGGGAGCAGAGCCCTCCGCAGCCGGGGCAGGGCTTGCAGCTTCCCGTGCCAGCCCCCACGGTCAGCCCGCTGCCCTCACTCACCACTGCAGATCAGCTGAAGCTCTTGCTGCTGCCCCCTCAGGTGCCGGCCGGCCATCCCTGTGAACACAGAGCCTGTCACGGGCCCAGCAGCACAGCTCCCTGCCAGCGGCGTTGTCGGTGCTGTGGCCACACGGGCTGCTGGCCCGTCAGGTCTCAGCCCGGGCCTTTGCCGCATGCTGCCGCCCAAGGGCACGGTTGCCAGAGGGCGGCGGCAGCAGCAATGCCCGGGCCAGGCGGGGCTCCACGGCGCCGGGCCCGGGTGGCGCTGCCGGGGCAGCAGGCGGGGCCGGGGCCGAGCTGCGGTGGGCAGGGGAGGGAGCGCGGGCTCGTGGCTCACCCATGAAGCTGACGGCCGCCTCTCGCAGGGGCTCCTGTGGGCTTTGCAGGTAGCACAGGGCCCGGCGCAGGTGCTCGGCTGCTCGGCTCCTGTCCTCTGCCAGCTGGAGAGAGCAGCAGGAGGGAAGGGTTGGGGCGGGCTCAGGCCCCGGGCCGGGCGCTGCCTGCACTGAGCCCCGGCCCTCTCCTACGCGGGGAGCCCTGAGGCGTGGCCAGCAGCAGCCGGCGCCGGGCTCCCGAGGGGAGAGGCCAGAGGGCCGCCTGCTGCCCGGGGAGCCGCGGTGCCGCGCCGCCGCCCTGCCGGGCCGGGACTGCGTGGGCACCCGGCTCGGGCCCACGGGAGCCTGGAGAAGAGCCTGCGCGGCCTCTGGGAGCAGCAGCCGGCAGGGGCACAGCTGCCAGCCCCGCAGACTGAGCACCGCCCTCAGGGGCCTTCTCCAGGCTGAGGCTGGGGTTTCTCGGCTGCTCTTACCAGGCACTCGCCAAAGCTCTGATCCACCTGTAGCATTTGTTGGAGATCCCTCCTCTTCAGGAATCTGGCTGAAGAATGCAGCGTTTCCCGGGAGGCCTGGAGAGCAGCAGAGACGCACCGATGGCCCCACAGTGCAGGCCACAGGAGCCAGCCTATGCCACAGGCTGGAGGAGGCTGCAGCCCGCAAGGTGCCAGGGCAGGAGGCAGTGCGTTCCCCTGCCAGGGGGACAGCAGCTGGCCACAAGTGCTCACCTCAGCAACAATCTGATTCTCATCACGGCAGTGGAAGTAGAGTGGGAGCAGGCTCTGGCGCACGTGGGACTTCAGGGCCTTTCTTCCCTCTTCTGTTAATAAGTCGAGCATCTCTTGAAAGAAAGACATGGAGCTCAGCTGCACCTGGATATCATCCTGTATGAAAGGGAAGGGCAAAAGAGCTGAGCATCAGCTGCTTCAGGCCCCCCAGGGCACAGGCCTGCATCTGCACAGGGCACCAAGTGTGCGGGCAGCAGCCAGTGGCCGTGGCTGTGGGCACAGAGCCTTACGCGGTCAAAGAGTGGCAGGAGCGCCTCAGCCAGCTGCAGGGCGATGGGGGTGGGTATTGGGGCACCATTATCCAGGAGCAAATATCGGAGTAGAAGAATGGTCATCCTGATGATGTCGCTATCATTTTCCTCCAGGAGCTCCACAAGACTTTCAGTCAGGCTCCGCATTTTTTCGGCCTGCGTGGAAGCCAACTTTGTGAAAGGCCGCCCTGCTGCCGCAGGGCCCAGAGGCCAAAGGCCTGTCCCGAAGCACTCGGGCAGCTGATGCGGGAGGCAGGAGAGCTGGGAGCAGCTGCCCCAGCGCCCGAAGGCCAGGCAAGGCCAAGCGACTGCGTTGCCCAGCCCCACGCTGCCTTCAGGGCTTCAGCCACGGGCCCATTCTCACCATCAAGGGATTCTTGCCCAGCACTACGAGGCCTCTGAGTGCCAAGTAACGCCTGGCCATGTGCTCGCTCTGCAGGTTCTGTGCCATGATCTCCAGAAGACTGTCACTGCATTCCCTCAAGTCCAGGCAGTCGAGCACCTGAAAGGCACAGGGCAGTGACAGGGGAGCCGGCCGGCAGGAGCCCAGAAGCGCACAGGGCCGGGCCCAGGCAGCAGCACATGGCCCAGGCAGCAGCACAGGGCACGGGCACGGGTGTCTTTGTCCTGGCAGCTGTGGCTACGAGAGGGCAGAGAGCTGGGAGGCAGCTCAGCCAGGCAGCGCTGGCCTTGAGGCTCACCTCCACAAGGAATGCCAAGGCAGGGAAATCCCAGTATGGCATCTCTTGGCCGAGCAGGGCGAGCAGGTAGAATGCAACCGCGGAACAGAAGGGTATGGCTAGACGGCGAATTTCTCTGAAGAGGGGAGAAAGGAAAGAAGACCCCTGAGCCAGTGGGGCAAACCTCTCCCAGGAGTGGCTCACCTAGTTCTCATCTTCCCCCAGCACCCTTCCAGCCAGGGGACCTGGGCCATTTGGGAGTTGGTTGCTCATGGGCAGCCTCCTCTCCCAGCCTTTTCCAGTCTGCTTGGCCGTGCATCTCTCAGGGACAAGGCCCTCCTGCCCATTACCACGGGCACTTAGTGGGGCACCTGGGCACAGAGCAGAAATATCAGAGGCATTTGGGGGGGTCTCACCTGGCAAGCAGAGCCACGGCAAAGTGGTGAGTGTCAACAGAGAGCAGCGTGTCCCAGGCACACCTGCGTTCCATTGCCACCACCACATCCTCGCAGCGGAGCAGGCAGAGCAGGGACTTCAGGGTCCGCACTGCAAACCTGTGTGCAGAGCAAAGCCCAGGTCACACTGGCAGCACTGGCTCCTTGGCAGGCCACGTGGCAGGGACAGGAGGACTGTCACAGAGCACCTGTTGGGGCTAGTGGCAAGGCCATGCTCTTCCTGGCATGCCTTCCAGAAGGTAAGGACCTCCTCTGGCGTATCCAGAGTGCTGAAGAAGACTTGGAAGAGCAGATGCACAAATAGCTGGGGGAAATACAGCCTCAATATCCGTGGGAGACAGGGCACCTGGAGGATCTTCCACATCACCACAGTTGCCTGCAAAGGACAAAGCCGCCCAAGACAGCGCTCAGTGCCCAGGTGTCCGTGTGGCAGGGCCCGAGCGTGGCAGGGAGAGGCCAGGAGAGGCGCAGGGGGAGCACGGGGCCTGGTGGCCCTGAAGCTGCCCCTGGGCCAGGTTTCAGGCCAGCGCCTGAGGCAGGGAGATGCAGTGGGGGAAGGAGGATGGAGAGCTGCTAGGGAGGCAGCCTTGGGGCCAGCAAAGGCCACTTGCAGAAACTCACAGCCAGGGCAAAGACAGCCGTTTCGCCCCCATCGGAGGTGCAGGTGCTGTGCTCTGGCCAGCTCCCCAGCACATCCAGGAGTATCAGCTGTGCCAGCTCCGCAGTCCTGGCTGAGGCCAGGATGGTCTTCCACATGGCCATGGCAGCTCTGCGGGGTTCGAGCTGTGTCTCAGCGGGGTCTCAGACACAGCACCGGGGCCAGCTGAGCTGGCTGGCTGTGTCTGCCACTGCCCACTGCCCCCCTGCCGGCAGCACCCAGACAGCCCAGCCCCGTGGGGACAGAGCCCTGAGAGGCAGCAAGGGAGCGTGGCAGCAGGCTGAGGGGCTGCCATGCCAGGGCTGGGAAAGGGAGCAGCCAGAGGGCCCTGGAACTCTCTGTTGCTCAGACACCTGGGGCAGGCTGGACAGGGTGATGGGCTGGGGAGCCCCCATCAGGGGCAGGTGGGCCCCATACCTGTCACAGGACGGGGCCACACGCAGGAGCGTCAAGACGGCATCCTGTGGCTGTGCTTCGGCGAGATGCAGCAGGGTCTTGTCCAGCCTATGCTCAGCAGAATCATTGGCCGTGAGCCACTGGTGGATGTAGCTCACCATGGCAGGCACCTGGAGAAGGCACGGGGAGACTTGGAAAGCTGCCAGAGAGAGCAATGTTCCCAGCTTCTCCAGAGGGGTGCTTCCCTTGCCACCACGCTGCCATGTGGCCTGAAAGGCTCCCAGCAACCAGCATGCGTGGCTTTGGAGGCCAAGCAATTCCTGGGGGGATCAAAGCCTGGCCACAGGCTGCTTACTTGCTTGGGATGGTACAAATCTTGCTCTACAAGCATAGCCAGCAGGGCAGCACCGCTCTTGCTTTGGAAGATGGGCGAGTATGGTCTGAGGCCTGCGCCCATGGTCTCTTCCTCCTCAATTCTCTTGATGAAGTTGTAAACAAACTGTAGGAGAAGGGCAAGAAGCCAGGGATGTTGCATGGAGTGCTGCACACACGGTGCTGGGCTGAGCAGGGAGAGCAGGCCCAGCCCAGGTGGGGATGGCTGCAGGTACCTGCGCTGTTCTGCGGAAGCGGCCACGGCGGGACTGCTGGTCTTGTGTGCGCTCCGGGGCTGCATCTGGCAAAGAGCGAGCGCAGCCAGAGATGAGGGGCTGCGGGAGGGGCCAGACTACAGGGCCCAGCCCTGCGCTCCCCAGGCAGGGAGAGGCCCGGGATGTGCCAGGGGATGGAGCACGGCCACTGCGGGCTGTCTGCCCGGCCCCTCTTCCGTCCTGTGCGTGGGCAGGTCCCCAGGGGATAGCATGGCATGGCCCGGCCCGCCCGGCCCAGCCCGGCCCGGCAGGAATGGCGTGGAGCCAAGCTGGCTGCAGGCACCAGTCCTGTGGCCCAGCTCTGCCACTCACCCTCGTGTGGTGGCTGGAATGGCACCACCTCTTCAGTGTCCTGTGCCAGGGCAGCTCCAGGGCCTTCTTCCTCCTCCTCCACCCAGGCCAGCTTGGGCACATTTGGGGGTGGCTGCTCCATGTCTCAGACTGGATTTGTGGCTATTTGCAGGAGAGGGGCCTTGGACAATCTCCAAGTCACCAAGTCCTGCAGTCCTGCCTGGAAGGCACCGTCAAGAAAGAAGCCTCAGGAAGGCTACAGGACAGCAAGTCCTGCACTCGGTCTCAAGGGCCCCTGCCACAAGGACAGGAGACTCCTGTGAAGGATTGTACTCTGGCCTCGAGGGCACCTGCAGAAGCGAAGCCTCAGGGAGACCACAGGTAAGAAGGTCCTGTGGTCTGGCCTGGAGCTCAGCTGCAGGAACAACGCCTCAGTAAAGCTCCGGGTGGGACACGAACGAGCGCGCTGTGCGGGGGCTCCTCACGGCACCGCTCTGTCCTGTCCTGTCCCGTGTTGTGCTCCGAGCACTGTGGCGTACTCTTGTCATTGCCAGCTCCTATGCCACGGGGTGTCACAAAGGGCCCTTGGACACCCGGTTCCATTTGATGCCACGGTGACCGTGCTGCAGCGTGTCACCAAGGGCCCTTGCACACACTGCCGCCTGCCGCGGGGCTGCCCCCAGCCCAGCCAAACTGGCCCAGGTTGGAAGGAATGCCTGGCCCCAGGTGTCTAAGGCAGGCCGACAAGATCTTCAGCGAGGGCTCAGAGCGTCAGCAAAGGCTGCCCTGCTCTGCGGGCTCAGGGGCAGCAGAAGGAGCCCCCAGGGCTGCCGACGCAGCCGCGCTGGGAAGGGCACGGGGCCTTCCAGGGAAACTGGCACGGCCTCCTTGGGACACGTCCCGGCTGGTGGCCGTCCTAAACCTGCGGGTGTGACACGCACAAGGAACGTGTGGGCCCGGGCACGAATGCTGCTCTGAGCCCTGGGGCCCGGGGAGCGCTGACATCAGCAGGTGTGGCAGAGTCACCGGCCAAGCAGACCCGCCACCCCTCGAGCCCCTGGCAGCGCTGGTGCCCGTCTCCTGCCCCAGAGACCTGTGCCCCCGGGGGGCTTCTGTGCCAGAGGGAGCCAAAGCCCACGTGCATTGGGGGCTGTGCTCCTTCCTGCAGGGGCTGATGGCAGGAGCACCTGGAGCAACTGCTGGCACACTTGCTCTCTGTCAGATGATGTTGCTCCTTCCTGCAATGAATTTTTCTCCAGGAAGGCATTGGCAGTAGCAGCAGAGCACCATCCATTGCTGAGTGTCCCGGGGCAATTAGATTACAAAGTAACAGTCTGAAATTTCCTTGTGCTTTTCTCACTCTCTTTCCTGCATTCTGGGACAAATAGAATCTGCCCAGCTTCTGCTATTCTGGGCTTCAGTTGCTGCATATCTCGCTCCGGCATCTCGCGTCCAAACAAAACCGTGTCCCTGCTGAGGACAGCAATGAGTGGCCACAAAGTGGGAAGTTCCCCAGTGAACATCAAGGCAGACACGTGGAAGTGCAGAGGATAAGCATAACTGTGGGAGGAGAAGCTGTTCTGTGTCTCTGGTGATGGTGCCCACACCCTAAAGCAGCAGCCAAGAGAAGTGCGGGAAGCAGACGGGCGCGGTTTTGGGCAGGACAATAGAAAAAGATATGAAGCCTTTAGCCAGAATGCAAAGGAGGACTGCAAGGATGGAGTGTGGTCTGGAGGGGAAGCCCCAGATGCAGCTGGGGCCACTTTCTTCTGCCTGGAGGAGAGTAAAGGGCGCCATTGTGGTCTTCACCATCCTCCTGAGGGGAATCGCAGGGGCTGCTGCAGCTCTTGTCACTGTTGGCAGCAGTGACAGCACTGGAGAAAAGGGCAGGGAGCTGGGACAGGGCAAGTTTCATTTCCATATCAGGAAAAGGTTTTTCACCCAGAGCACGGTCAGGCACTGGGACAGTGCCAGTTCCCCATTGCCGCAGCCCGGCGGAGCCCGGGCTGGCTCTTGGGAAAACTGCGGCGCTGCGCCAGGAGTGGGGAAGGGCCAAGGCGTGGGTTCTGCCTGCGGCTGAACCTGATGTGTCGCTGCTCAGTGGTTCAGGATCTACTAACTGCAGCACGGAGCAGGCAAAAGAGAAGGAGGAGGCTCCTGGATAGGGAGGTTCCAGAGGCAAAGGTTTATTCCAAGGGAAGGATTCAGCAGCAAAGAGGCGCCAGCACTTCTGTGCGTGGGATTTTATAGGGGTACAACTCGGGCGGCGGATACAGAGGATTGATCAGTAAGGAATCTGCAGGGAAAGAGCCAGGGGATTCCATCAGTTGCTTGGGACTAATTAGGCCAGATGGGAGGAGAAGGTAGGTCACCTGGGCCAGTGGGGCTTGCAGTAACAGGGGAATTGCAAAGGGGTGGTGCAGTCAGGGATTGGTCCGAGGCAAAACTGAGAGGGAAGGTTCAGGAATAAAGAGCTGCATGATCTTGACAGGCAGGGAAGGAGCTGGAACAAAGAGTGGGCAATGGCATGAGGGACAGCTTTGACGGAGGGCAAAACCTAGGGGTAAACCAACGTGGGGGAAGCACGGGCTACGTGAAAACAAACCATCCTACGCTAACTGACAAATAAACACGAACCGGAACACCCCAGGGAAAATGGGCACAGCACCGAGCTCGTCTGACTTTGAGAAGTGTTTGAACAACATTGAGCAGTCACTCAATCTTTTAGACACTACATCAAAAGTCAAGGGTTGTGAACTCCAGGTTGACACGAGTATATACTGCCGGGTATGACTTTAGGCAGTTTTTGAAGAAATTCGTTTTATGTCTGATCAAACCCCAATTCCGTGTAGGTTGTGTGGAACGTGGAATCCTTTTATTTTCATTGCTTGTTAGGAGTGTAAAAAAGACTATTGGTGCTGGGTGACTGAGAGACAGCCCGTGTGTGTGAAGTGGAGTATACAGGGGATGAAGAGAAGGAAAAGAGAAGTACTAGTAGATCCTGCAAAGTTTGGAAATGTTGATAGCATGAAGAATGAACAAGACGAGAAGTAAAGATGGTATTAAAAAGAGTCCACTAGAAGGTAATTTAGCAGTGGAGAAAGATTTGGGAGGAATCCCAGAGGGCAGTTTTTCCAAGAAAGGTAATCGGATGAAATAGCCTACCCAATGGTAGCCTTGGTGTCAATTAGGAAGTGGTGAAAAGTGTCCCCCGCTGAAACTTTATGATACGTTGTTACAGTTGATGTTATTTTGAAGAAAAGAAGAAAAATGAGATCCAGCCATATATGCAGACATGTTTTTTACCCTGAAGAATAAACCTGAGGGGAAGAAAGAATTGTGGCTTTTTTATTTGGCCTCATAGGACCTTTAGTCCTAACTTTGGAAAGAGAAAACAGGCAGAAAATAAAGAGCTGTCGTTCCGTATCCAGCATAGGGCAGAGATGCTTGAAATTGGCTCCAATGCACCAGGAAGATTGTGTCCTAGGTGTCCAAGACTTACAGGCGAGTTACCCCAGGCCAGCTCGGGTACACTCCCCCTCAGCCAAGCACGCCGCGCCCTGAATGAAACCCAGATGGCAGTGAGGATGAGGTGAGGGGACACTTTCAGAGACCCCCAGTGACAACCAACAGAAGGAATAAAAGCAAGAAAGCTTTGCCTTTAGTCCCCCGCTTAAGGCAAGTCTTGAGTCCCCCAGGAGAAGCCATGTGGGTGAACATCTGCTTTTCTCCTAGTGAGCTGAACCGTTGGTGGGAAAAAGTTAAAATGTAGAGAGAAAACCCAGGCAAAGTGGCAAAAAGATTGGAGTGCATAGTCAAGAATCAAGTCCCAGAGGGAGGTGCTACTGATTTCATGTTGACAGAGCTAACAAAACCAGCAAAGAGTTGGTGATCAAGGTAGCCAGAGCACGTGCGCAGGGACAAATTGCTAGTGGAGCCTTACAAGGTACAGTGGACCAGCTGTTTCCTATTGTAAGCCCTTTGTGGGACCCGAACGATGCAGGCAGCTGTGCAATGTTAACCAGATGCCAGGAACTAGTCAAATTTGAATTACAAAATGCTAGTCCAAAAGCAATCAATTGGTCAACAATAGATAATGTTCCACAGGGCCAGCACGAGTCACCCACTGACTTTGTGGACAGGTTGTGAGCAGCTGCACATAAAGCGCAGCTCTGCATCCCTGGTCGGATATGGGAAAGCAGCAGTCCGTATCCCTGATGTTAGGGCAATCTAGCCCAGGTGTCGGGCAGAAACTTCAGAGGCTGAAAGAGCCTGTAAAGAGAGACTTAAAAGAAATTAATGAGAAAAGCATTGAAAGCGTATGATGATAAAGACAGAGAAAAAGAAAATGAACTCCCTGCAGCCATGGTGGCAGCTCTGGATCAGCACCGGGGAGAGGACGCGCATGAAGCAGAGGCAGGGGCAAAAGCAGCAGAGGCAGAGGAGTTTCAAACCAGGCACAGACCAAGCTGGGGCCAAAGCAATGTGCGTGTTGTAAGAAATAAGGACACTGGAAAATAGGGCCAGTGCCCAGAGTTAGCAGACAAAGTACACAAAACTCTTGTAGCCGCTCTAGATGATAAGAAATGACCGAGACTGGCAACTCTTACCCCAGCAGGCCACTGGTTAAAATAAAGCTAAAGGGTGATAAAGAGGTTGAATTTTTAATAAATAGTGGAAACCCATCTTTCACTCTTGAATCGAGCACTGATACCCAAAAGTGAGAACTATCTTCAAGCAATAGGAGCCACTGGCCAGCCAGAAAATGCATTCCTCCTGCAAGCACTTCAATGGAAAATCAAGAAGAAACTGGCAATCCATCAGTTTCTTTATTTAGCAAACTGCCCCAAATCTGTCCTCGGCAGGGATTTGCTTGAAAATTTGGACACAACAGTTCCGTTTAGGGAAAGAAAAATTAAGTTGAAGGTACCTGAAGACAAATTGGTTTTAGCAGTAGGACTGACAATTGACACAAGACCAAGAAACAAGAATAACTATTTAGAGCAAGTATTGAATCAGGTGTAGCCAAGAGTATGGGATACTGATAGCCCAGGAAAATCCAAACGAGCAGACCCTATTAAAATTGAGCTGCAGACAAGAGTTAGGCCATAGTCAGAAAGCAATACCCTGGAAGACGATAGGCTGGGAAAAGAATGGAGGCAACAAGGAATAAATTCCTGACATCAGGATTATTGGAAGAATGGGAGTCAAAATGTATTACTCCTAGATTAGCAATAAAGAAAGCTAACGGAACTTAGAGACTAGTGCCAGATTTCCAGGCAATTAATGGTTTCTACCTTACTGCCTTACTAGCTAAACTTGGAGATGATTTTATCTGGTGCGGGGAACGTCCATGGCCCGGTGGTGTCGAGAGCGGTTCCCTCTTGGTGTGAGAGACCAGCTCCCCCAGCCCACCTTGCTGTCAGGCCCGGAGGTTGTAATGTGCGCTGGAGCGGCAGGCGAAGGAGGGCTCTTGACAGCATGTCTGATCCAACAGGGTTTCTTGAAGGCAGGTCAGAGGGTCCAGGTTGGGTGAGAGTGAGAAGAGGGACAGGACCAGGCAGCAGCACAACCACTGTAACACGAGACATAAGGCAAGACACCTGCAACCTGCTGGGGAAGCCCCAAGTCTGCTCAGTGAGCCACGTGTGCCCTCAGCATTGGGACACGCACCTTTCCCTCAGTGACCCTCACGTCCCAGGGTCAGCAAATCAAGAGGCACCAGCCATCCTGTAGGTGACTCAGAGCGAGTGCAGTGGGTCATGGTGGCCAGGGGCCAGAAGCAGGCAGAAAGCCATCAGGGCTGGGGAAAAGGCTCTGCTCTGCTTACAGCGTGGGCTGAGGGCCGGGAGAGCTGCATTTCCCCCTTGAGATGTGGGAGACGGGGCCTTTCACCCTCCTTATAGGGCTGCCCCTCGCTGCAGGCAGCCCAAGGAGTACGACGACAAAAGGCCGAGAGCAGCAAAGCAAAGAGCCAGCCCTGCACACAGGGAGGTGGCCCAGGTGGCCCTGAAGGTGCCCGCTGCACTCTCATGTGGCCCTGCCCTGGGAATGACAGGAATGCCCTTTGTCCAAGAGGGCCTTTCTGTGGCCCCGCTGGGCTCCAAGCTGCTGCTCTTCTGGCTCAACGGGGCCTAAAGGCACAGAACTGGGCATCCCTCGGAGCAACAGGAGCAAGACTCGGCAAGCAGGCAGGGGAGCTCAATGCCTGAGGCTGAGGGGCGGGGGGCTCCAGTCTGGAGCACAGGCCGGGCACACGCCCAGCCCCGCAACTCCTGGCCTCAGAGGCCTGAAAGGCCAGGACCAGGGTTCCACGCCTGATTCCAGGGGGTCCCTCCACCGGCCACCGAGGAAGCGCCAGAGCAGCCAGCTTTCAGGATCAAGGCGGCTGCCAGGGGGCTGCTTATGGCCTCTGCCAGCCCATTGCTCAGGGCTTACCAGTGACTCAGGGTGTCCCCCAGCCCGGCCAAACTTCCCGGCAGCAGCGCCACAGCCCCACAGCAGCTCCAGAGAAGTCCCATCCAGAGGCACCTGGGAGCCCTCAGCAAAGCAGCCAGTAGCACACGGGCAGGAGGACGTGGATGGCCCTTCCTGCGTGGCACGGGGCTTGTGGCAATATCCAGGCACCAGTCGGGCAGGGATCCCCGCAGCTCCTGCCCCTGCCCAGCCGCTCTTGTCGGCAGCACAAAGGCTGCAGCAGAACCACCAGAGGCCAAGGGGCTTCTGGCCATTTTCCCTGCAACACTGCACGCCTGGGCAGCTGGATGAGCACAAGCACCCTTTTGCCCCTCTTCCCCTATGCCCTACAGACACTGTGCAGGAAAAGAAAGATCCTGGGACTCCATGTATTGTAAGATACCCTATATTTACATTGTCAACTGAAAGGAAAATACAAAGGCAAAAATCTAATAGAAGAAGAAGACAACCCCTGCTGGCTCAAGTGGCCCAGCAGACAGAGTCTTGCGCAGATCATCTCTCTGGGGAGCTGCAGCAGAACAGCAAGGCAGTGCCCCACAGACGAGGCCGTTTCTTCCATGCACTGCGGAATTGATCTCGCAGCTTATGCCATGTGGAGTACGGAGCTCTCTGTACAGCCCGGAGAACTAAACAAGATTCAATTGCAGCATTTCTGATTGCGGGACTGCTGTCATAGGCCATTTCTTCAAGGGCTGCAAGAGAGAGGAACAGAGCCAAGGTCAGATGCCGGATGTGCAGGGAGCCGAGGTGAACCCCCTGGCAGGGTCATCCCGGCCGGCTCTTGCCATGGCCCGGAGGGAGCAGGGACCAAGGGGATCAGCCTGAAGCTGCTGGCCACGAATGCCACACGTGGCCCTGAAATGTCTGTGTGCTCTGGCCACGGGAGCAGAGCCCTCCGCAGCCGGGGCAGGGCTTGCAGCTTCCCGTGCCAGCCCCCACGGTCAGCCCGCTGCCCTCACTCACCACTGCAGATCAGCTGAAGCTCTTGCTGCTGCCCCCTCAGGTGCCGGCCGGCCATCCCTGTGAACACAGAGCCTGTCACGGGCCCAGCAGCACAGCTCCCTGCCAGCGGCGTTGTCGGTGCTGTGGCCACACGGGCTGCTGGCCCGTCAGGTCTCAGCCCGGGCCTTTGCCGCATGCTGCCGCCCAAGGGCACGGTTGCCAGAGGGCGGCGGCAGCAGCAATGCCCGGGCCAGGCGGGGCTCCACGGCGCCGGGCCCGGGTGGCGCTGCCGGGGCAGCAGGCGGGGCCGGGGCCGAGCTGCGGTGGGCAGGGGAGGGAGCGCGGGCTCGTGGCTCACCCATGAAGCTGACGGCCGCCTCTCGCAGGGGCTCCTGTGGGCTTTGCAGGTAGCACAGGGCCCGGCGCAGGTGCTCGGCTGCTCGGCTCCTGTCCTCTGCCAGCTGGAGAGAGCAGCAGGAGGGAAGGGTTGGGGCGGGCTCAGGCCCCGGGCCGGGCGCTGCCTGCGCTGAGCCCCAGCCCTCTCCTACCCGGGGAGCCCTGAGGCGTGGCCAGCAGCAGCCGGCGCCGGGCTCCCGAGGGGAGAGGCCAGAGGGCCGCCTGCTGCCCGGGGAGCCGCGGTGCCGCGCCGCCGCCCTGCCGGGCCGGGACTGCGTGGGCACCCGGCTCGGGCCCACGGGAGCCTGGAGAAGAGCCTGCGCGGCCTCTGGGAGCAGCAGCCGGCAGGGGCACAGCTGCCAGCCCCGCAGACTGAGCACCGCCCTCAGGGGCCTTCTCCAGGCTGAGGCTGGGGTTTCTCGGCTGCTCTTACCAGGCACTCGCCAAAGCTCTGATCCACCTGTAGCATCTGTTGGAGATCCCTCCTCTTCAGGAATCTGGCTGAAGAATGCAGCGTTTCCCGGGAGGCCTGGAGAGCAGCAGAGACGCACCGATGGCCCCACAGTGCAGGCCACAGGAGCCAGCCTATGCCACAGGCTGGAGGAGGCTGCAGCCCGCAAGGTGCCAGGGCAGGAGGCAGTGCGTTCCCCTGCCAGGGGGACAGCAGCTGGCCACAAGTGCTCACCTCAGCAACAATCTGATTCTCATCACGGCAGTGGAAGTAGAGTGGGAGCAGGCTCTGGCGCACGTGGGACTTCAGGGCCTTTCTTCCCTCTTCTGTTAATAAGTCGAGCATCTCTTGAAAGAAAGACATGGAGCTCAGCTGCACCTGGATATCATCCTGTATGAAAGGGAAGGGCAAAAGAGCTGAGCATCAGCTGCTTCAGGCCCCCCAGGGCACAGGCCTGCATCTGCACAGGGCACCAAGTGTGCGGGCAGCAGCCAGTGGCCGTGGCTGTGGGCACAGAGCCTTACGCGGTCAAAGAGTGGCAGGAGCGCCTCAGCCAGCTGCAGGGCGATGGGGGTGGGTATTGGGGCACCATTATCCAGGAGCAAATATCGGAGTAGAAGAATGGTCATCCTGATGATGTCGCTATCATTTTCCTCCAGGAGCTCCACAAGACTTTCAGTCAGGCTCCGCATTTTTTCGGCCTGCGTGGAAGCCAACTTTGTGAAAGGCCGCCCTGCTGCCGCAGGGCCCAGAGGCCAAAGGCCTGTCCCGAAGCACTCGGGCAGCTGATGCGGGAGGCAGGAGAGCTGGGAGCAGCTGCCCCAGCGCCCGAAGGCCAGGCAAGGCCAAGCGACTGCGTTGCCCAGCCCCACGCTGCCTTCAGGGCTTCAGCCACGGGCCCATTCTCACCATCAAGGGATTCTTGCCCAGCACTACGAGGCCTCTGAGTGCCAAGTAACGCCTGGCCATGTGCTCGCTCTGCAGGTTCTGTGCCATGATCTCCAGAAGACTGTCACTGCATTCCCTCAAGTCCAGGCAGTCGAGCACCTGAAAGGCACAGGGCAGTGACAGGGGAGCCGGCCGGCAGGAGGCCAGAAGCGCACAGGGCCGGGCCCAGGCAGCAGCACATGGCCCAGGCAGCAGCACAGGGCACGGGCACGGGTGTCTTTGTCCTGGCAGCTGTGGCTACGAGAGGGCAGAGAGCTGGGAGGCAGCTCAGCCAGGCAGCGCTGGCCTTGAGGCTCACCTCCACAAGGAATGCCAAGGCAGGGAAATCCCAGTATGGCATCTCTTGGCCGAGCAGGGCGAGCAGGTAGAATGCAACCGCGGAACAGAAGGGTATGGCTAGACGGCGAATTTCTCTGAAGAGGGGAGAAAGGAAAGAAGACCCCTGAGCCAGTGGGGCAAACCTCTCCCAGGAGTGGCTCACCTAGTTCTCATCTTCCCCCAGCACCCTTCCAGCCAGGGGACCTGGGCCATTTGGGAGTTGGTTGCTCATGGGCAGCCTCCTCTCCCAGCCTTTTCCAGTCTGCTTGGCCGTGCGTCTCTCAGGGACAAGGCCCTCCTGCCCATTACCACGGGCACTTAGTGGGGCACCTGGGCACAGAGCAGAAATATCAGAGGCATTTGGGGGGGTCTCACCTGGCAAGCAGAGCCACGGCAAAGTGGTGAGTGTCAACAGAGAGCAGCGTGTCCCAGGCACACCTGCGTTCCATTGCCACCACCACATCCTCGCAGCGGAGCAGGCAGAGCAGGGACTTCAGGGTCCGCACTGCAAACCTGTGTGCAGAGCAAAGCCCAGGTCACACTGGCAGCACTGGCTCCTTGGCAGGCCACGTGGCAGGGACAGGAGGACTGTCACGGAGCACCTGTTGGGGCTAGTGGCAAGGCCATGCTCTTCCTGGCATGCCTTCCAGAAGGTAAGGACCTCCTCTGGCGTATCCAGAGTGCTGAAGAAGACTTGGAAGAGCAGATGCACAAATAGCTGGGGGAAATACAGCCTCAATATCCGTGGGAGACAGGGCACCTGGAGGATCTTCCACATCACCACAGTTGCCTGCAAAGGACAAAGCCGCCCAAGACAGCGCTCAGTGCCCAGGTGTCCGTGTGGCAGGGCCCGAGCGTGCCAGGGAGAGGCCAGGAGAGGCGCAGGGGGAGCACGGGGCCTGGTGGCCCTGAAGCTGCCCCTGGGCCAGGTTTCAGGCCAGCGCCTGAGGCAGGGAGATGCAGTGGGGGAAGGAGGATGGAGAGCTGCTAGGGAGGCAGCCTTGGGGCCAGCAAAGGCCACTTGCAGAAACTCACAGCCAGGGCAAAGACAGCCGTTTCGCCCCCATCGGAGGTGCAGGTGCTGTGCTCTGGCCAGCTCCCCAGCACATCCAGGAGTATCAGCTGTGCCAGCTCCGCAGTCCTGGCTGAGGCCAGGATGGTCTTCCACATGGCCATGGCAGCTCTGCGGGGTTCGAGCTGTGTCTCAGCGGGGTCTCAGACACAGCACCAGGGCCAGCTGAGCTGGCTGGCTGTGTCTGCCACTGCCCACTGCCCCCCTGCCGGCAGCACCCAGACAGCCCAGCCCCGTGGGGACAGAGCCCTGAGAGGCAGCAAGGGAGCGTGGCAGCAGGCTGAGGGGCTGCCATGCCAGGGCTGGGAAAGGGAGCAGCCAGAGGGCCCTGGAACTCTCTGTTGCTCAGACACCTGGGGCAGGCTGGACAGGGTGATGGGCTGGGGAGCCCCCATCAGGGGCAGGTGGGCCCCATACCTGTCACAGGACGGGGCCACACGCAGGAGCGTCAAGACGGCATCCTGTGGCTGTGCTTCGGCGAGATGCAGCAGGGTCTTGTCCAGCCTATGCTCAGCAGAATCATTGGCCGTGAGCCACTGGTGGATGTAGCTCACCATGGCAGGCACCTGGAGAAGGCACGGGGAGACTTGGAAAGCTGCCAGAGAGAGCAATGTTCCCAGCTTCTCCAGAGGGGTGCTTCCCTTGCCACCACGCTGCCATGTGGCCTGAAAGGCTCCCAGCAACCAGCATGCGTGGCTTTGGAGGCCAAGCAATTCCTGGGGGGATCAAAGCCTGGCCACAGGCTGCTTACTTGCTTGGGATGGTACAAATCTTCCTCTACAAGCATAGCCAGCAGGGCAGCACCGCTCTTGCTTTGGAAGATGGGCGAGTATGGTCTGAGGCCTGCGCCCATGGTCTCTTCCTCCTCAATTCTCTTGATGAAGTTGTAAACAAACTGTAGGAGAAGGGCAAGAAGCCAGGGATGTTGCATGGAGTGCTGCACACACGGTGCTGGACTGAGCAGGGAGAGCAGGCCCAGCCCAGGTGGGGATGGCTGCAGGTACCTGCGCTGTTCTGCGGAAGCGGCCACGGCGGGACTGCTGGTCTTGTGTGCGCTCCGGGGCTGCATCTGGCAAAGAGCGAGCGCAGCCAGAGATGAGGGGCTGCGGGAGGGGCCGGACTACAGGGCCCAGCCCTGCGCTCCCCAGGCAGGGAGAGGCCCGGGATGTGCCAGGGGATGGAGCACGGCCACTGCGGGCTGTCTGCCCGGCCCCTCTTCCGTCCTGTGCGTGGGCAGGTCCCCAGGGGATAGCATGGCATGGCCCGGCCCGCCCGGCCCAGCCCGGCCCGGCAGGAATGGCGTGGAGCCAAGCTGGCCGCAGGCACCAGTCCTGTGGCCCAGCTCTGCCACTCACCCTCGTGTGGTGGCTGGAATGGCACCACCTCTTCAGTGTCCTGTGCCAGGGCAGCTCCAGGGCCTTCTTCCTCCTCCTCCACCCAGGCCAGCTTGGGCACATTTGGGGGTGGCTGCTCCATGTCTCAGACTGGATTTGTGGCTATTTGCAGGAGAGGGGCCTTGGACAATCTCCAAGTCACCAAGTCCTGCAGTCCTGCCTGGAAGGCACCGTCAAGAAAGAAGCCTCAGGAAGGCTACAGGACAGCAAGTCCTGCACTCGGTCTCAAGGGCCCCTGCCACAAGGACAGGAGACTCCTGTGAAGGATTGTACTCTGGCCTCGAGGGCACCTGCAGAAGCGAAGCCTCAGGGAGACCACAGGTAAGAAGGTCCTGTGGTCTGGCCTGGAGCTCAGCTGCAGGAACAATGCCTCAGTAAAGCTCCGGGTGGGACACGAACGAGAGCGCTGTGCGGGGGCTCCTCACGGCACCGCTCTGTCCTGTCCTGTCCCGTGTTGTGCTCCGAGCACTGTGGCGTGCTCTTGTCATTGCCAGCTCCTATGCCACGGGGTGTCACAAAGGGCCCTTGGACACCCGGTTCCATTTGATGCCACGGTGACCGTGCTGCAGCGTGTCACCAAGGGCCCTTGCACACACTGCCGCCTGCCGCGGGGCTGCCCCCAGCCCAGCCAAACTGGCCCAGGTTGGAAGGAATGCCTGGCCCCAGGTGTCTAAGGCAGGCCGACAAGATCTTCAGCGAGGGCTCAGAGCGTCAGCAAAGGCTGCCCTGCTCTGCGGGCTCAGGGGCAGCAGAAGGAGCCCCCAGGGCTGCCGACGCAGCCGCGCTGGGAAGGGCACGGGGCCTTCCAGGGAAACTGGCACGGCCTCCTTGGGACACGTCCCGGCTGGTGGCCGTCCTAAACCTGTGGGTGTGACACGCACAAGGAACGTGTGGGCCCGGGCACGAATGCTGCTCTGAGCCCTGGGGCCCGGGCAGCGCTGACATCAGCAGGTGTGGCAGAGTCACCGGCCAAGCAGACCCGCCACCCCTCGAGCCCCTGGCAGCGCTGGTGCCCGTCTCCTGCCCCAGAGACCTGTGCCCCCGGGGGGCTTCTGTGCCAGAGGGAGCCAAAGCCCACGTGCATTGGGGGCTGTGCTCCTTCCTGCAGGGGCTGATGGCAGGAGCACCTGGAGCAACTGCTGGCACACTTGCTCTCTGTCAGATGATGTTGCTCCTTCCTGCAATGAATTTTTCTCCAGGAAGGCATTGGCAGTAGCAGCAGAGCACCATCCATTGCTGAGTGTCCCGGGGCAATTAGATTACAAAGTAACAGTCTGAAATTTCCTTGTGCTTTTCTCACTCTCTTTCCTGCATTCTGGGACAAATCGAATCTGCCCAGCTTCTGCTATTCTGGGCTTCAGTTGCTGCATATCTCGCTCCGGCATCTCGCGTCCAAACAAAACCGTGTCCCTGCTGAGGACAGCAATGAGTGGCCACAAAGTGGGAAGTTCCCCAGTGAACATCAAGGCAGACACGTGGAAGTGCAGAGGATAAGCATAACTGTGGGAGGAGAAGCTGTTCTGTGTCTCTGGTGATGGTGCCCACACCCTAAAGCAGCAGCCAAGAGAAGTGCGGGAAGCAGACGGGCGCGGTTTTGGGCAGGACAATAGAAAAAGATATGAAGCCTTTAGCCAGAATGCAAAGGAGGACTGCAAGGATGGAGTGTGGTCTGGAGGGGAAGCCCCAGATGCAGCTGGGGCCACTTTCTTCTGCCTGGAGGAGAGTAAAGGGCGCCATTGTGGTCTTCACCATCCTCCTGAGGGGAATCGCAGGGGCTGCTGCAGCTCTTGTCACTGTTGGCAGCAGTGACAGCACTGGAGAAAAGGGCAGGGAGCTGGGACAGGGCAAGTTTCATTTCCATATCAGGAAAAGGTTTTTCACCCAGAGCACGGTCAGGCACTGGGACAGTGCCAGTTCCCCATTGCCGCAGCCCGGCGGAGCCCGGGCTGGCTCTTGGGAAAACTGCGGCGCTGCGCCAGGAGTGGGGAAGGGCCCAGGCGTGGGTTCTGCCTGCGGCTGAACCTGATGTGTCGCTGCTCAGTGGTTCAGGATCTACTAACTGCAGCACGGAGCAGGCAAAAGAGAAGGAGGAGGCTCCTGGATAGGGAGGTTCCAGAGGCAAAGGTTTATTCCAAGGGAAGGATTCAGCAGCAAAGAGGCGCCAGCACTTCTGTGCGTGGGATTTTATAGGGGTACAACTCGGGCGGCGGATACAGAGGATTGATCAGTAAGGAATCTGCAGGGAAAGAGCCAGGGGATTCCATCAGTTGCTTGGGACTAATTAGGCCAGATGGGAGGAGAAGGTAGGTCACCTGGGCCAGTGGGGCTTGCAGTAACAGGGGAATTGCAAAGGGGTGGTGCAGTCAGGGATTGGTCCGAGGCAAAACTGAGAGGGAAGGTTCAGGAATAAAGAGCTGCATGATCTTGACAGGCAGGGAAGGAGCTGGAACAAAGAGTGGGCAATGGCATGAGGGACAGCTTTGACGGAGGGCAAAACCTAGGGGTAAACCAACGTGGGGGAAGCACGGGCTACGTGAAAACAAACCATCCTACGCTAACTGACAAATAAACACGAACCGGAACACCCCAGGGAAAATGGGCACAGCACCGAGCTCGTCTGACTTTGAGAAGTGTTTGAACAACATTGAGCAGTCACTCAATCTTTTAGACACTACATCAAAAGTCAAGGGTTGTGAACTCCAGGTTGACACGAGTATATACTGCCGGGTATGACTTTAGGCAGTTTTTGAAGAAATTCGTTTTATGTCTGATCAAACCCCAATTCCGTGTAGGTTGTGTGGAACGTGGAATCCTTTTATTTTCATTGCTTGTTAGGAGTGTAAAAAAGACTATTGGTGCTGGGTGACTGAGAGACAGCCCGTGTGTGTGAAGGGGAGTATACAGGGGATGAAGAGAAGGAAAAGAGAAGTACTAGTAGATCCTGCAAAGTTTGGAAATGTTGATAGCATGAAGAATGAACAAGACGAGAAGTAAAGATGGTATTAAAAAGAGTCCACTAGAAGGTAATTTAGCAGTGGAGAAAGATTTGGGAGGAATCCCAGAGGGCAGTTTTTCCAAGAAAGGTAATCGGATGAAATAGCCTACCCAATGGTAGCCTTGGTGTCAATTAGGAAGTGGTGAAAAGTGTCCCCCGCTGAAACTTTATGATACGTTGTTACAGTTGATGTTATTTTGAAGAAAAGAAGAAAAATGAGATCCAGCCATATATGCAGACATGTTTTTTACCCTGAAGAATAAACCTGAGGGGAAGAAAGAATTGTGGCTTTTTTATTTGGCCTCATAGGACCTTTAGTCCTAACTTTGGAAAGAGAAAACAGGCAGAAAATAAAGAGCTGTCGTTCCGTATCCAGCATAGGGCAGAGATGCTTGAAATTGGCTCCAATGCACCAGGAAGATTGTGTCCTAGGTGTCCAAGACTTACAGGCGAGTTACCCCAGGCCAGCTCGGGTACACTCCCCCTCAGCCAAGCACGCCGCGCCCTGAATGAAACCCAGATGGCAGTGAGGATGAGGTGAGGGGACACTTTCAGAGACCCCCAGTGACAACCAACAGAAGGAATAAAAGCAAGAAAGCTTTGCCTTTAGTCCCCCGCTTAAGGCAAGTCTTGAGTCCCCCAGGAGAAGCCATGTGGGTGAACATCTGCTTTTCTCCTAGTGAGCTGAACCGTTGGTGGGAAAAAGTTAAAATGTAGAGAGAAAACCCAGGCAAAGTGGCAAAAAGATTGGAGTGCATAGTCAAGAATCAAGTCCCAGAGGGAGGTGCTACTGATTTCATGTTGACAGAGCTAACAAAACCAGCAAAGAGTTGGTGATCAAGGTAGCCAGAGCACGTGCGCAGGGACAAATTGCTAGTGGAGCCTTACAAGGTACAGTGGACCAGCTGTTTCCTATTGTAAGCCCTTTGTGGGACCCGAACGATGCAGGCAGCTGTGCAATGTTAACCAGATGCCAGGAACTAGTCAAATTTGAATTACAAAATGCTAGTCCAAAAGCAATCAATTGGTCAACAATAGATAATGTTCCACAGGGCCAGCACGAGTCACCCACTGACTTTGTGGACAGGTTGTGAGCAGCTGCACATAAAGCGCAGCTCTGCATCCCTGGTCGGATATGGGAAAGCAGCAGTCCGTATCCCTGATGTTAGGGCAATCTAGCCCAGGTGTCGGGCAGAAACTTCAGAGGCTGAAAGAGCCTGTAAAGAGAGACTTAAAAGAAATTAATGAGAAAAGCATTGAAAGCGTATGATGATAAAGACAGAGAAAAAGAAAATGAACTCCCTGCAGCCATGGTGGCAGCTCTGGATCAGCACTGGGGAGAGGACGCGCATGAAGCAGAGGCAGGGGCAAAAGCAGCAGAGGCAGAGGAGTTTCAAACCAGGCACAGACCAAGCTGGGGCCAAAGCAATGTGCGTGTTGTAAGAAATAAGGACACTGGAAAATAGGGCCAGTGCCCAGAGTTAGCAGACAAAGTACACAAAACTCTTGTAGCCGCTCTAGATGATAAGAAATGACCGAGACTGGCAACTCTTACCCCAGCAGGCCACTGGTTAAAATAAAGCTAAAGGGTGATAAAGAGGTTGAATTTTTAATAAATAGTGGAAACCCATCTTTCACTCTTGAATCGAGCACTGATACCCAAAAGTGAGAACTATCTTCAAGCAATAGGAGCCACTGGCCAGCCAGAAAATGCATTCCTCCTGCAAGCACTTCAATGGAAAATCAAGAAGAAACTGGCAATCCATCAGTTTCTTTATTTAGCAAACTGCCCCAAATCTGTCCTCGGCAGGGATTTGCTTGAAAATTTGGACACAACAGTTCCGTTTAGGGAAAGAAAAATTAAGTTGAAGGTACCTGAAGACAAATTGGTTTTAGCAGTAGGACTGACAATTGACACAAGACCAAGAAACAAGAATAACTATTTAGAGCAAGTATTGAATCAGGTGTAGCCAAGAGTATGGGATACTGATAGCCCAGGAAAATCCAAACGAGCAGACCCTATTAAAATTGAGCTGCAGACAAGAGTTAGGCCATAGTCAGAAAGCAATACCCTGGAAGACGATAGGCTGGGAAAAGAACGGAGGCAACAAGGAATAAATTCCTGACATCAGGATTATTGGAAGAATGGGAGTCAAAATGTATTACTCCTAGATTAGCAATAAAGAGAGCTAACGGAACTTAGAGACTAGTGCCAGATTTCCAGGCAATTAATGGTTTCTACCTTACTGCCTTACTAGCTAAACTTGGAGATGATTTTATCTGGTGCGGGGAACGTCCATGGCCCGGTGGTGTCGAGAGCGGTTCCCTCTTGGTGTGAGAGACCAGCTCCCCCAGCCCACCTTGCTGTCAGGCCCGGAGGTTGTAATGTGCGCTGGAGCGGCAGGCGAAGGAGGGCTCTTGACAGCATGTCTGATCCAACAGGGTTTCTTGAAGGCAGGTCAGAGGGTCCAGGTTGGGTGAGAGTGAGAAGAGGGACAGGACCAGGCAGCAGCACAACCACTGTAACACGAGACATAAGGCAAGACACCTGCAACCTGCTGGGGAAGCCCCAAGTCTGCTCAGTGAGCCACGTGTGCCCTCAGCATTGGGACACGCACCTTTCCCTCAGTGACCCTCACGTCCCAGGGTCAGCAAATCAAGAGGCACCAGCCATCCTGTAGGTGACTCAGAGCGAGTGCAGTGGGTCATGGTGGCCAGGGGCCAGAAGCAGGCAGAAAGCCATCAGGGCTGGGGAAAAGGCTCTGCTCTGCTTACAGCGTGGGCTGAGGGCCGGGAGAGCTGCATTTCCCCCTTGAGATGTGGGAGACGGGGCCTTTCACCCTCCTTATAGGGCTGCCCCTCGCTGCAGGCAGCCCAAGGAGTACGACGACAAAAGGCCGAGAGCAGCAAAGCAAAGAGCCAGCCCTGCACACAGGGAGGTGGCCCAGGTGGCCCTGAAGGTGCCCGCTGCACTCTCATGTGGCCCTGCCCTGGGAATGACAGGAATGCCCTTTGTCCAAGAGGGCCTTTCTGTGGCCCCTCTGGGCTCCAAGCTGCTGCTCTTCTGGCTCAACGGGGCCTAAAGGCACAGAACTGGGCATCCCTCGGAGCAACAGGAGCAAGACTCGGCAAGCAGGCAGGGGAGCTCAATGCCTGAGGCTGAGGGGCGGGGGGCTCCAGTCTGGAGCACAGGCCGGGCACACGCCCAGCCCCGCAACTCCTGGCCTCAGAGGCCTGAAAGGCCAGGACCAGGGTTCCACGCCTGATTCCAGGGGGTCCCTCCACCGGCCACCGAGGAAGCGCCAGAGCAGCCAGCTTTCAGGATCAAGGCGGCTGCCAGGGGGCTGCTTATGGCCTCTGCCAGCCCATTGCTCAGGGCTTACCAGTGACTCAGGGTGTCCCCCAGCCCGGCCAAACTTCCCGGCAGCAGCGCCACAGCCCCACAGCAGCTCCAGAGAAGTCCCATCCAGAGGCACCTGGGAGCCCTCAGCAAAGCAGCCAGTAGCACACGGGCAGGAGGACGTGGATGGCCCTTCCTGCGTGGCACGGGGCTTGTGGCAATATCCAGGCACCAGTCGGGCAGGGATCCCCGCAGCTCCTGCCCCTGCCCAGCCGCTCTTGTCGGCAGCACAAAGGCTGCAGCAGAACCACCAGAGGCCAAGGGGCTTCTGGCCATTTTCCCTGCAACACTGCACGCCTGGGCAGCTGGATGAGCACAAGCACCCTTTTGCCCCTCTTCCCCTATGCCCTACAGACACTGTGCAGGAAAAGAAAGATCCTGGGACTCCATGTATTGTAAGATACCCTATATTTACATTGTCAACTAAAAGGAAAATACAAAGGCAAAAATCTAATAGAAGAAGAAGACAACCCCTGCTGGCTCAAGTGGCCCAGCAGACAGAGTCTTGCGCAGATCATCTCTCTGGGGAGCTGCAGCAGAACAGCAAGGCAGTGCCCCACAGACGAGGCCGTTTCTTCCATGCACTGCGGAATTGATCTCGCAGCTTATGCCATGTGGAGTACGGAGCTCTCTGTACAGCCCGGAGAACTAAACAAGATTCAATTGCAGCATTTCTGATTGCGGGACTGCTGTCATAGGCCATTTCTTCAAGGGCTGCAAGAGAGAGGAACAGAGCCAAGGTCAGATGCCGGATGTGCAGGGAGCCGAGGTGAACCCCCTGGCAGGGTCATCCCGGCCGGCTCTTGCCATGGCCCGGAGGGAGCAGGGACCAAGGGGATCAGCCTGAAGCTGCTGGCCACGAATGCCACACGTGGCCCTGAAATGTCTGTGTGCTCTGGCCACGGGAGCAGAGCCCTCCGCAGCCGGGGCAGGGCTTGCAGCTTCCCGTGCCAGCCCCCACGGTCAGCCCGCTGCCCTCACTCACCACTGCAGATCAGCTGAAGCTCTTGCTGCTGCCCCCTCAGGTGCCGGCCGGCCATCCCTGTGAACACAGAGCCTGTCACGGGCCCAGCAGCACAGCTCCCTGCCAGCGGCGTTGTCGGTGCTGTGGCCACACGGGCTGCTGGCCCGTCAGGTCTCAGCCCGGGCCTTTGCCGCATGCTGCCGCCCAAGGGCACGGTTGCCAGAGGGCGGCGGCAGCAGCAATGCCCGGGCCAGGCGGGGCTCCACGGCGCCGGGCCCGGGTGGCACTGCCGGGGCAGCAGGCGGGGCCGGGGCCGAGCTGCGGTGGGCAGGGGAGGGAGCGCGGGCTCGTGGCTCACCCATGAAGCTGACGGCCGCCTCTCGCAGGGGCTCCTGTGGGCTTTGCAGGTAGCACAGGGCCCGGCGCAGGTGCTCGGCTGCTCGGCTCCTGTCCTCTGCCAGCTGGAGAGAGCAGCAGGAGGGAAGGGTTGGGGCGGGCTCAGGCCCCGGGCCGGGCGCTGCCTGCGCTGAGCCCCGGCCCTCTCCTACCCGGGGAGCCCTGAGGCGTGGCCAGCAGCAGCCGGCGCCGGGCTCCCGAGGGGAGAGGCCAGAGGGCCGCCTGCTGCCCGGGGAGCCGCGGTGCCGCGCCGCCGCCCTGCCGGGCCGGGACTGCGTGGGCACCCGGCTCGGGCCCACGGGAGCCTGGAGAAGAGCCTGCGCGGCCTCTGGGAGCAGCAGCCGGCAGGGGCACAGCTGCCAGCCCCGCAGACTGAGCACCGCCCTCAGGGGCCTTCTCCAGGCTGAGGCTGGGGTTTCTCGGCTGCTCTTACCAGGCACTCGCCAAAGCTCTGATCCACCTGTAGCATTTGTTGGAGATCCCTCCTCTTCAGGAATCTGGCTGAAGAATGCAGCGTTTCCCGGGAGGCCTGGAGAGCAGCAGAGACGCACCGATGGCCCCACAGTGCAGGCCACAGGAGCCAGCCTATGCCACAGGCTGGAGGAGGCTGCAGCCCGCAAGGTGCCAGGGCAGGAGGCAGTGCGTTCCCCTGCCAGGGGGACAGCAGCTGGCCACAAGTGCTCACCTCAGCAACAATCTGATTCTCATCACGGCAGTGGAAGTAGAGTGGGAGCAGGCTCTGGCGCACGTGGGACTTCAGGGCCTTTCTTCCCTCTTCTGTTAATAAGTCGAGCATCTCTTGAAAGAAAGACATGGAGCTCAGCTGCACCTGGATATCATCCTGTATGAAAGGGAAGGGCAAAAGAGCTGAGCATCAGCTGCTTCAGGCCCCCCAGGGCACAGGCCTGCATCTGCACAGGGCACCAAGTGTGCGGGCAGCAGCCAGTGGCCGTGGCTGTGGGCACAGAGCCTTACGCGGTCAAAGAGTGGCAGGAGCGCCTCAGCCAGCTGCAGGGCGATGGGGGTGGGTATTGGGGCACCATTATCCAGGAGCAAATATCGGAGTAGAAGAATGGTCATCCTGATGATGTCGCTATCATTTTCCTCCAGGAGCTCCACAAGACTTTCAGTCAGGCTCCGCATTTTTTCGGCCTGCGTGGAAGCCAACTTTGTGAAAGGCCGCCCTGCTGCCGCAGGGCCCAGAGGCCAAAGGCCTGTCCCGAAGCACTCGGGCAGCTGATGCGGGAGGCAGGAGAGCTGGGAGCAGCTGCCCCAGCGCCCGAAGGCCAGGCAAGGCCAAGCGACTGCGTTGCCCAGCCCCACGCTGCCTTCAGGGCTTCAGCCACGGGCCCATTCTCACCATCAAGGGATTCTTGCCCAGCACTATGAGGCCTCTGAGTGCCAAGTAACGCCTGGCCATGTGCTCGCTCTGCAGGTTCTGTGCCATGATCTCCAGAAGACTGTCACTGCATTCCCTCAAGTCCAGGCAGTCGAGCACCTGAAAGGCACAGGGCAGTGACAGGGGAGCCGGCCGGCAGGAGCCCAGAAGCGCACAGGGCCGGGCCCAGGCAGCAGCACATGGCCCAGGCAGCAGCACAGGGCACGGGCACGGGTGTCTTTGTCCTGGCAGCTGTGGCTACGAGAGGGCAGAGAGCTGGGAGGCAGCTCAGCCAGGCAGCGCTGGCCTTGAGGCTCACCTCCACAAGGAATGCCAAGGCAGGGAAATCCCAGTATGGCATCTCTTGGCCGAGCAGGGCGAGCAGGTAGAATGCAACCGCGGAACAGAAGGGTATGGCTAGACGGCGAATTTCTCTGAAGAGGGGAGAAAGGAAAGAAGACCCCTGAGCCAGTGGGGCAAACCTCTCCCAGGAGTGGCTCACCTAGTTCTCATCTTCCCCCAGCACCCTTCCAGCCAGGGGACCTGGGCCATTTGGGAGTTGGTTGCTCATGGGCAGCCTCCTCTCCCAGCCTTTTCCAGTCTGCTTGGCCGTGCGTCTCTCAGGGACAAGGCCCTCCTGCCCATTACCACGGGCACTTAGTGGGGCACCTGGGCACAGAGCAGAAATATCAGAGGCATTTGGGGGGGTCTCACCTGGCAAGCAGAGCCACGGCAAAGTGGTGAGTGTCAACAGAGAGCAGCGTGTCCCAGGCACACCTGCGTTCCATTGCCACCACCACATCCTCACAGCGGAGCAGGCAGAGCAGGGACTTCAGGGTCCGCACTGCAAACCTGTGTGCAGAGCAAAGCCCAGGTCACACTGGCAGCACTGGCTCCTTGGCAGGCCACGTGGCAGGGACAGGAGGACTGTCACGGAGCACCTGTTGGGGCTAGTGGCAAGGCCATGCTCTTCCTGGCATGCCTTCCAGAAGGTAAGGACCTCCTCTGGCGTATCCAGAGTGCTGAAGAAGACTTGGAAGAGCAGATGCACAAATAGCTGGGGGAAATACAGCCTCAATATCCGTGGGAGACAGGGCACCTGGAGGATCTTCCACATCACCACAGTTGCCTGCAAAGGACAAAGCCGCCCAAGACAGCGCTCAGTGCCCAGGTGTCCGTGTGGCAGGGCCCGAGCGTGGCAGGGAGAGGCCAGGAGAGGCGCAGGGGGAGCACGGGGCCTGGTGGCCCTGAAGCTGCCCCTGGGCCAGGTTTCAGGCCAGCGCCTGAGGCAGGGAGATGCAGTGGGGGAAGGAGGATGGAGAGCTGCTAGGGAGGCAGCCTTGGGGCCAGCAAAGGCCACTTGCAGAAACTCACAGCCAGGGCAAAGACAGCCGTTTCGCCCCCATCGGAGGTGCAGGTGCTGTGCTCTGGCCAGCTCCCCAGCACATCCAGGAGTATCAGCTGTGCCAGCTCCGCAGTCCTGGCTGAGGCCAGGATGGTCTTCCACATGGCCATGGCAGCTCTGCGGGGTTCGAGCTGTGTCTCAGAGGGGTCTCAGACACAGCACCGGGGCCAGCTGAGCTGGCTGGCTGTGTCTGCCACTGCCCACTGCCCCCCTGCCGGCAGCACCCAGACAGCCCAGCCCCGTGGGGACAGAGCCCTGAGAGGCAGCAAGGGAGCGTGGCAGCAGGCTGAGGGGCTGCCATGCCAGGGCTGGGAAAGGGAGCAGCCAGAGGGCCCTGGAACTCTCTGTTGCTCAGACACCTGGGGCAGGCTGGACAGGGTGATGGGCTGGGGAGCCCCCATCAGGGGCAGGTGGGCCCCTACCTGTCACAGGACGGGGCCACACGCAGGAGCGTCAAGACGGCATCCTGTGGCTGTGCTTCGGCGAGATGCAGCAGGGTCTTGTCCAGCCTATGCTCAGCAGAATCATTGGCCGTGAGCCACTGGTGGATGTAGCTCACCATGGCAGGCACCTGGAGAAGGCACGGGGAGACTTGGAAAGCTGCCAGAGAGAGCAATGTTCCCAGCTTCTCCAGAGGGGTGCTTCCCTTGCCACCACGCTGCCATGTGGCCTGAAAGGCTCCCAGCAACCAGCATGCGTGGCTTTGGAGGCCAAGCAATTCCTGGGGGGATCAAAGCCTGGCCACAGGCTGCTTACTTGCTTGGGATGGTACAAATCTTGCTCTACAAGCATAGCCAGCAGGGCAGCACCGCTCTTGCTTTGGAAGATGGGCGAGTATGGTCTGAGGCCTGCGCCCATGGTCTCTTCCTCCTCAATTCTCTTGATGAAGTTGTAAACAAACTGTAGGAGAAGGGCAAGAAGCCAGGGATGTTGCATGGAGTGCTGCACACACGGTGCTGGGCTGAGCAGGGAGAGCAGGCCCAGCCCAGGTGGGGATGGCTGCAGGTACCTGCGCTGTTCTGCGGAAGCGGCCACGGCGGGACTGCTGGTCTTGTGTGCGCTCCGGGGCTGCATCTGGCAAAGAGCGAGCGCAGCCAGAGATGAGGGGCTGCGGGAGGGGCCGGACTACAGGGCCCAGCCCTGCGCTCCCCAGGCAGGGAGAGGCCCGGGATGTGCCAGGGGATGGAGCACGGCCACTGCGGGCTGTCTGCCCGGCCCCTCTTCCGTCCTGTGCGTGGGCAGGTCCCCAGGGGATAGCATGGCATGGCCCGGCCCGCCCGGCCCAGCCCGGCCCGGCAGGAATGGCGTGGAGCCAAGCTGGCCGCAGGCACCAGTCCTGTGGCCCAGCTCTGCCACTCACCCTCGTGTGGTGGCTGGAATGGCACCACCTCTTCAGTGTCCTGTGCCAGGGCAGCTCCAGGGCCTTCTTCCTCCTCCTCCACCCAGGCCAGCTTGGGCACATTTGGGGGTGGCTGCTCCATGTCTCAGACTGGATTTGTGGCTATTTGCAGGAGAGGGGCCTTGGACAATCTCCAAGTCACCAAGTCCTGCAGTCCTGCCTGGAAGGCACCGTCAAGAAAGAAGCCTCAGGAAGGCTACAGGACAGCAAGTCCTGCACTCGGTCTCAAGGGCCCCTGCCACAAGGACAGGAGACTCCTGTGAAGGATTGTACTCTGGCCTCGAGGGCACCTGCAGAAGCGAAGCCTCAGGGAGACCACAGGTAAGAAGGTCCTGTGGTCTGGCCTGGAGCTCAGCTGCAGGAACAACGCCTCAGTAAAGCTCCGGGTGGGACACGAACGAGAGCGCTGTGCGGGGGCTCCTCACGGCACCGCTCTGTCCTGTCCTGTCCCGTGTTGTGCTCCGAGCACTGTGGCGTGCTCTTGTCATTGCCAGCTCCTATGCCACGGGGTGTCACAAAGGGCCCTTGGACACCCGGTTCCATTCGATGCCACGGTGACCGTGCTGCAGCGTGTCACCAAGGGCCCTTGCACACACTGCCGCCTGCCGCGGGGCTGCCCCCAGCCCAGCCAAACTGGCCCAGGTTGGAAGGAATGCCTGGCCCCAGGTGTCTAAGGCAGGCCGACAAGATCTTCAGCGAGGGCTCAGAGCGTCAGCAAAGGCTGCCCTGCTCTGCGGGCTCAGGGGCAGCAGAAGGAGCCCCCAGGGCTGCCGACGCAGCCGCGCTGGGAAGGGCACGGGGCCTTCCAGGGAAACTGGCACGGCCTCCTTGGGACACGTCCCGGCTGGTGGCCGTCCTAAACCTGCGGGTGTGACACGCACAAGGAACGTGTGGGCCCGGGCACGAATGCTGCTCTGAGCCCTGGGGCCCGGGGAGCGCTGACATCAGCAGGTGTGGCAGAGTCGCCGGCCAAGCAGACCCGCCACCCCTCGAGCCCCTGGCAGCGCTGGTGCCCGTCTCCTGCCCCAGAGACCTGTGCCCCCGGGGGGCTTCTGTGCCAGAGGGAGCCAAAGCCCACGTGCATTGGGGGCTGTGCTCCTTCCTGCAGGGGCTGATGGCAGGAGCACCTGGAGCAACTGCTGGCACACTTGGTCTCTGTCAGATGATGTTGCTCCTTCCTGCAATGAATTTTTCTCCAGGAAGGCATTGGCAGCAGCAGCAGAGCACCATCCATTGCTGAGTGTCCCGGGGCAATTAGATTACAAAGTAACAGTCTGAAATTTCCTTGTTCTTTTCTCACTCTCTTTCCTGCATTCTGGGACAAATAGAATCTGCCCAGCCTCTGCTATTCTGGGATTCAGTTGCTGCATATCTCGCTCCGGCAGCTCGCGTCCAAACAAAACCGTGTCCCTGCTGAGGACAGCAATGAGTGGCCACAAAGTGGGAAGTTCCCCAGTGAACATCAAGGCAGACACGTGGAAGTGCAGAGGATAAGCATAACTGTGGGAGGAGAAGCTGTTCTGTGTCTCGGGTGATGGTGCCCACACCCTAAAGCAGCAGCCAAGAGAAGTGCGGGAAGCAGACGGGCGCGGTTTTGGGCAGGACAATAGAAAAAGATATGAAGCCTTTAGCCAGAATGCAAAGGAGGACTGCAAGGATGGAGTGTGGTCTGGAGGGGAAGCCCCAGATGCAGCTGGGGCCACTTTCTTCTGCCTGGAGGAGAGTAAAGGGCGCCATTGTGGTCTTCACCATCCTCCTGAGGGGAATCGCAGGGGCTGCTGCAGCTCTCGTCTCTGTTGGCAGCAGTGACAGCACTGCAGAAAAGGGCAGGGAGCTGGGACAGGGCAAGTTTCATTTCCATATCAGGAAAAGGTTTTTCACCCAGAGCACGGTCAGGCACTGGGACAGTGCCAGTTCCCCATTGCCGCAGCCCGGCGGAGCCCGGGCTGGCTCTTGGGAAAACTGCGGCGCTGCGCCAGGAGTGGGGAAGGGCCAAGGCGTGGGTTCTGCCTGCGGCTGAACCTGATGTGTCGCTGCTCAGTGGTTCAGGATCTACTAACTGCAGCACGGAGCAGGCAAAAGAGAAGGAGGAGGCTCCTGGATAGGGAGGTTCCAGAGGCAAAGGTTTATTCCAAGGGAAGGATTCAGCAGCAAAGAGGCGCCAGCACTTCTGTGCGTGGGATTTTATAGGGGTACAACTCGGGCGGCGGATACAGAGGATTGATCAGTAAGGAATCTGCAGGGAAGGAGCCAGGGGATTCCATCAGTTGCTTGGGACTAATTAGGCCAGATGGGAGGAGAAGGTAGGTCACCTGGGCCAGTGGGGCTTGCAGCAACAGGGGAATTGCAAAGGGGTGTTGCAGTCAGGGATTGGTCCGAGGCAAAACTGAGAGGGAAGGTTCAGGAATAAAGAGCTGCATGATCTTGACAGGCAGGGAAGGAGCTGGAACAAAGAGTGGGCAATGGCATGAGGGACAGCTTTGACGGAGGGCAAAACCTAGGGGTAAACCAACGTGGGGGAAGCACGGGCTACGTGAAAACAAACCATCCTACGCTAACTGACAAATAAACACGAACCGGAACACCCCAGGGAAAATGGGCACAGCACCGAGCTCGTCTGACTTTGAGAAGTGTTTGAACAACATTGAGCAGTCACTCAATCTTTTAGACACTACATCAAAAGTCAAGGGTTGTGAACTCCAGGTTGACACGAGTATATACTGCCGGGTATGACTTTAGGCAGTTTTTGAAGAAATTCGTTTTATGTCTGATCAAACCCCAATTCCGTGTAGGTTGTGTGGAACGTGGAATCCTTTTATTTTCATTGCTTGTTAGGAGTGTAAAAAAGACTATTGGTGCTGGGTGACTGAGAGACAGCCCGTGTGTGTGAAGTGGAGTATACAGGGGATGAAGAGAAGGAAAAGAGAAGTACTAGTAGATCCTGCAAAGTTTGGAAATGTTGATAGCATGAAGAATGAACAAGACGAGAAGTAAAGATGGTATTTAAAAGAGTCCACTAGAAGGTAATTTAGCAGTGGAGAAAGATTTGGGAGGAATCCCAGAGGGCAGTTTTTCCAAGAAAGGTAATCGGATGAAATAGCCTACCCAATGGTAGCCTTGGTGTCAATTAGGAAGTGGTGAAAAGTGTCCCCCGCTGAAACTTTATGATACGTTGTTACAGTTGATGTTATTTTGAAGAAAAGAAGAAAAATGAGATCCAGCCATATATGCAGACATGTTTTTTACCCTGAAGAATAAACCTGAGGGGAAGAAAGAATTGTGGCTTTTTTATTTGGCCTCATAGGACCTTTAGTCCTAACTTTGGAAAGAGAAAACAGGCAGAAAATAAAGAGCTGTCGTTCCGTATCCAGCATAGGGCAGAGATGCTTGAAATTGGCTCCAATGCACCAGGAAGATTGTGTCCTAGGTGTCCAAGACTTACAGGCGAGTTACCCCAGGCCAGCTCGGGTACACTCCCCCTCAGCCAAGCACGCCGCGCCCTGAATGAAACCCAGATGGCAGTGAGGATGAGGTGAGGGGACACTTTCAGAGACCCCCAGTGACAACCAACAGAAGGAATAAAAGCAAGAAAGCTTTGCCTTTAGTCCCCCGCTTAAGGCAAGTCTTGAGTCCCCCAGGAGAAGCCATGTGGGTGAACATCTGCTTTTCTCCTAGTGAGCTGAACCGTTGGTGGGAAAAAGTTAAAATGTAGAGAGAAAACCCAGGCAAAGTGGCAAAAAGATTGGAGTGCATAGTCAAGAATCAAGTCCCAGAGGGAGGTGCTACTGATTTCATGTTGACAGAGCTAACAAAACCAGCAAAGAGTTGGTGATCAAGGTAGCCAGAGCACGTGCGCAGGGACAAATTGCTAGTGGAGCCTTACAAGGTACAGTGGACCAGCTGTTTCCTATTGTAAGCCCTTTGTGGGACCCGAACGATGCAGGCAGCTGTGCAATGTTAACCAGATGCCAGGAACTAGTCAAATTTGAATTACAAAATGCTAGTCCAAAAGCAATCAATTGGTCAACAATAGATAATGTTCCACAGGGCCAGCACGAGTCACCCACTGACTTTGTGGACAGGTTGTGAGCAGCTGCACATAAAGCGCAGCTCTGCATCCCTGGTCGGATATGGGAAAGCAGCAGTCCGTATCCCTGATGTTAGGGCAATCTAGCCCAGGTGTCGGGCAGAAACTTCAGAGGCTGAAAGAGCCTGTAAAGAGAGACTTAAAAGAAATTAATGAGAAAAGCATTGAAAGCGTATGATGATAAAGACAGAGAAAAAGAAAATGAACTCCGTGCAGCCATGGTGGCAGCTCTGGATCAGCACCGGGGAGAGGATGCGCATGAAGCAGAGGCAGGGGCAAAAGCAGCAGAGGCAGAGGAGTTTCAAACCAGGCACAGACCAAGCTGGGGCCAAAGCAATGTGCGTGTTGTAAGAAATAAGGACACTGGAAAATAGGGCCAGTGCCCAGAGTTAGCAGACAAAGTACACAAAACTCTTGTAGCCGCTCTAGATGATAAGAAATGACCGAGACTGGCAACTCTTACCCCAGCAGGCCACTGGTTAAAATAAAGCTAAAGGGTGATAAAGAGGTTGAATTTTTAATAAATAGTGGAAACCCATCTTTCACTCTTGAATCGAGCACTGATACCCAAAAGTGAGAACTATCTTCAAGCAATAGGAGCCACTGGCCAGCCAGAAAATGCATTCCTCCTGCAAGCACTTCAATGGAAAATCAAGAAGAAACTGGCAATCCATCAGTTTCTTTATTTAGCAAACTGCCCCAAATCTGTCCTCGGCAGGGATTTGCTTGAAAATTTGGACACAACAGTTCCGTTTAGGGAAAGAAAAATTAAGTTGAAGGTACCTGAAGACAAATTGGTTTTAGCAGTAGGACTGACAATTGACACAAGACCAAGAAACAAGAATAACTATTTAGAGCAAGTATTGAATCAGGTGTAGCCAAGAGTATGGGATACTGATAGCCCAGGAAAATCCAAACGAGCAGACCCTATTAAAATTGAGCTGCAGACAAGAGTTAGGCCATAGTCAGAAAGCAATACCCTGGAAGACGATAGGCTGGGAAAAGAACGGAGGCAACAAGGAATAAATTCCTGACATCAGGATTATTGGAAGAATGGGAGTCAAAATGTATTACTCCTAGATTAGCAATAAAGAAAGCTAACGGAACTTAGAGACTAGTGCCAGATTTCCAGGCAATTAATGGTTTCTACCTTACTGCCTTACTAGCTAAACTTGGAGATGATTTTATCTGGTGCGGGGAACGTCCATGGCCCGGTGGTGTCGAGAGCGGTTCCCTCTTGGTGTGAGAGACCAGCTCCCCCAGCCCACCTTGCTGTCAGGCCCGGAGGTTGTAATGTGCGCTGGAGCGGCAGGCGAAGGAGGGCTCTTGACAGCATGTCTGATCCAACAGGGTTTCTTGAAGGCAGGTCAGAGGGTCCAGGTTGGGTGAGAGTGAGAAGAGGGACAGGACCAGGCAGCAGCACAACCACTGTAACACGAGACATAAGGCAAGACACCTGCAACCTGCTGGGGAAGCCCCAAGTCTGCTCAGTGAGCCACGTGTGCCCTCAGCATTGGGACACGCACCTTTCCCTCAGTGACCCTCACGTCCCAGGGTCAGCAAATCAAGAGGCACCAGCCATCCTGTAGGTGACTCAGAGCGAGTGCAGTGGGTCATGGTGGCCAGGGGCCAGAAGCAGGCAGAAAGCCATCAGGGCTGGGGAAAAGGCTCTGCTCTGCTTACAGCGTGGGCTGAGGGCCGGGAGAGCTGCATTTCCCCCTTGAGATGTGGGAGACGGGGCCTTTCACCCTCCTTATAGGGCTGCCCCTCGCTGCAGGCAGCCCAAGGAGTACGACGACAAAAGGCCAAGAGCAGCAAAGCAAAGAGCCAGCCCTGCACACAGGGAGGTGGCCCAGGTGGCCCTGAAGGTGCCTGCTGCACTCCCATGTGGCCCTGCCCTGGGAATGACAGGAATGCCCTTTGTCCAAGAGGGCCTTTCTGTGGCTCCTCTGGGCTCCAAGCTGCTGCTCTTCTGGCTCAACGGGGCCTAAAGGCACAGAACTGGGCATCCCTCGGAGCAACAGGAGCAAGACTCGGCAAGCAGGCAGGGGAGCTCAATGCCTGAGGCTGAGGGGCGGGGGGCTCCAGTCTGGAGCACAGGCCGGGCACACGCCCAGCCCCGCAACTCCTGGCCTCAGAGGCCTGAAAGGCCAGGACCAGGGTTCCACGCCTGATTCCAGGGGGTCCCTCCACGGGCCACCGAGGAAGCACCAGAGCAGCCAGCTTTCAGGATCAAGGCGGCTGCCAGGGGGCTGCTTATGGCCTCTGCCAGCCCATTGCTCAGGGCTTACCAGTGACTCAGGGTGTCCCCCAGCCCGGCCAAACTTCCCGGCAGCAGCGCCACAGCCCCACAGCAGCTCCAGAGAAGTCCCATCCAGAGGCACCTGGGAGCCCTCAGCAAAGCAGCCAGTAGCACACGGGCAGGAGGACGTGGATGGCCCTTCCTGCGTGGCACGGGGCTTGTGGCAATATCCAGGCACCAGTCGGGCAGGGATCCCCGCAGCTCCTGCCCCTGCCCAGCCGCTCTTGTCGGCAGCACAAAGGCTGCAGCAGAACCACCAGAGGCCAAGGGGCTTCTGGCCATTTTCCCTGCAACACTGCACGCCTGGGCAGCTGGATGAGCACAAGCACCCTTTTGCCCCTCTTCCCCTATGCCCTACAGACACTGTGCAGGAAAAGAAAGATCCTGGGACTCCATGTATTGTAAGATACCCTATATTTACATTGTCAACTAAAAGGAAAATACAAAGGCAAAAATCTAATAGAAGAAGAAGACAACCCCTGCTGGCTCAAGTGGCCCAGCAGACAGAGTCTTGCGCAGATCATCTCTCTGGGGAGCTGCAGCAGAACAGCAAGGCAGTGCCCCACAGACGAGGCCGTTTCTTCCATGCACTGCGGAATTGATCTCGCAGCTTATGCCATGTGGAGTACGGAGCTCTCTGTACAGCCCGGAGAACTAAACAAGATTCAATTGCAGCATTTCTGATTGCGGGACTGCTGTCATAGGCCATTTCTTCAAGGGCTGCAAGAGAGAGGAACAGAGCCAAGGTCAGATGCCGGATGTGCAGGGAGCCGAGGTGAACCCCCTGGCAGGGTCATCCCGGCCGGCTCTTGCCATGGCCCGGAGGGAGCAGGGACCAAGGGGATCAGCCTGAAGCTGCTGGCCACGAATGCCACACGTGGCCCTGAAATGTCTGTGTGCTCTGGCCACGGGAGCAGAGCCCTCCGCAGCCGGGGCAGGGTTTGCAGCTTCCCGTGCCAGCCCCCACGGTCAGCCCGCTGCCCTCACTCACCACTGCAGATCAGCTGAAGCTCTTGCTGCTGCCCCCTCAGGTGCCGGCCGGCCATCCCTGTGAACACAGAGTCTGTCACGGGCCCAGCAGCACAGCTCCCTGCCAGCGGCGTTGTCGGTGCTGTGGCCACACGGGCTGCTGGCCCGTCAGGTCTCAGCCCGGGCCTTTGCCGCATGCTGCCGCCCAAGGGCACGGTTGCCAGAGGGCGGCGGCAGCAGCAATGCCCGGGCCAGGCGGGGCTCCACGGCGCCGGGCCCGGGTGGCGCTGCCGGGGCAGCAGGCGGGGCCGGGGCCGAGCTGCGGTGGGCAGGGGAGGGAGCGCGGGCTCGTGGCTCACCCATGAAGCTGACGGCCGCCTCTCGCAGGGGCTCCTGTGGGCTTTGCAGGTAGCACAGGGCCCGGCGCAGGTGCTCGGCTGCTCGGCTCCTGTCCTCTGCCAGCTGGAGAGAGCAGCAGGAGGGAAGGGTTGGGGCGGGCTCAGGCCCCGGGCCGGGCGCTGCCTGCGCTGAGCCCCGGCCCTCTCCTACCCGGGGAGCCCTGAGGCGTGGCCAGCAGCAGCCGGCGCCGGGCTCCCGAGGGGAGAGGCCAGAGGGCCGCCTGCTGCCCGGGGAGCCGCGGTGCCGCCCCGCCGCCCTGCCGGGCCGGGACTGCGTGGGCACCCGGCTCGGGCCCACGGGAGCCTGGAGAAGAGCCTGCGCGGCCTCTGGGAGCAGCAGCCGGCAGGGGCACAGCTGCCAGCCCCGCAGACTGAGCACCGCCCTCAGGGGCCTTCTCCAGGCTGAGGCTGGGGTTTCTCGGCTGCTCTTACCAGGCACTCGCCAAAGCTCTGATCCACCTGTAGCATCTGTTGGAGATCCCTCCTCTTCAGGAATCTGGCTGAAGAATGCAGCGTTTCCCGGGAGGCCTGGAGAGCAGCAGAGACGCACCGATGGCCCCACAGTGCAGGCCACAGGAGCCAGCCTATGCCACAGGCTGGAGGAGGCTGCAGCCCGCAAGGTGCCAGGGCAGGAGGCAGTGCGTTCCCCTGCCAGGGGGACAGCAGCTGGCCACAAGTGCTCACCTCAGCAACAATCTGATTCTCGTCACGGCAGTGGAAGTAGAGTGGGAGCAGGCTCTGGCGCACGTGGGACTTCAGGGCCTTTCTTCCCTCTTCTGTTAATAAGTCGAGCATCTCTTGAAAGAAAGACATGGAGCTCAGCTGCACCTGGATATCATCCTGTATGAAAGGGAAGGGCAAAGGAGCTGAGCATCAGCTGCTTCAGGCCCCCCAGGGCACAGGCCTGCATCTGCACAGGGCACCAAGTGTGCGGGCAGCAGCCAGTGGCCGTGGCTGTGGGCACAGAGCCTTACGCGGTCAAAGAGTGGCAGGAGCGCCTCAGCCAGCTGCAGGGCGATGGGGGTGGGTATTGGGGCACCATTATCCAGGAGCAAATATCGGAGTAGAAGAATGGTCATCCTGATGATGTCGCTATCATTTTCCTCCAGGAGCTCCACAAGACTTTCAGTCAGGCTCCGCATGCGTGGAAGCCTGCGTGGAAGCCAACTTTGTGAAAGGCCGCCCTGCTGCCGCAGGGCCCAGAGGCCAAAGGCCTGTCCCGAAGCACTCGGGCAGCTGATGCGGGAGGCAGGAGAGCTGGGAGCAGCTGCCCCAGCGCCCGAAGGCCAGGCAAGGCCAAGCGACTGCGTTGCCCAGCCCCACGCTGCCTTCAGGGCTTCAGCCACGGGCCCATTCTCACCATCAAGGGATTCTTGCCCAGCACTACGAGGCCTCTGAGTGCCAAGTAACGCCTGGCCATGTGCTCGCTCTGCAGGTTCTGTGCCATGATCTCCAGAAGACTGTCACTGCATTCCCTCAAGTCCAGGCAGTCGAGCACCTGAAAGGCACAGGGCAGTGACAGGGGAGCCGGCCGGCAGGAGGCCAGAAGCGCACAGGGCCGGGCCCAGGCAGCAGCACATGGCCCAGGCAGCAGCACAGGGCACGGGCACGGGTGTCTTTGTCCTGGCAGCTGTGGCTACGAGAGGGCAGAGAGCTGGGAGGCAGCTCAGCCAGGCAGCGCTGGCCTTGAGGCTCACCTCCACAAGGAATGCCAAGGCAGGGAAATCCCAGTATGGCATCTCTTGGCCGAGCAGGGCGAGCAGGTAGAATGCAACCGCGGAACAGAAGGGTATGGCTAGACGGCGAATTTCTCTGAAGAGGGGAGAAAGGAAAGAAGACCCCTGAGCCAGTGGGGCAAACCTCTCCCAGGAGTGGCTCACCTAGTTCTCATCTTCCCCCAGCACCCTTCCAGCCAGGGGACCTGGGCCATTTGGGAGTTGGTTGCTCATGGGCAGCCTCCTCTCCCAGCCTTTTCCAGTCTGCTTGGCCGTGCGTCTCTCAGGGACAAGGCCCTCCTGCCCATTACCACGGGCACTTAGTGGGGCACCTGGGCACAGAGCAGAAATATCAGAGGCATTTGGGGGGGTCTCACCTGGCAAGCAGAGCCACGGCAAAGTGGTGAGTGTCAACAGAGAGCAGCGTGTCCCAGGCACACCTGCGTTCCATTGCCACCACCACATCCTCGCAGCGGAGCAGGCAGAGCAGGGACTTCAGGGTCCGCACTGCAAACCTGTGTGCAGAGCAAAGCCCAGGTCACACTGGCAGCACTGGCTCCTTGGCAGGCCACGTGGCAGGGACAGGAGGACTGTCACGGAGCACCTGTTGGGGCTAGTGGCAAGGCCATGCTCTTCCTGGCATGCCTTCCAGAAGGTAAGGACCTCCTCTGGCGTATCCAGAGTGCTGAAGAAGACTTGGAAGAGCAGATGCACAAATAGCTGGGGGAAATACAGCCTCAATATCCGTGGGAGACAGGGCACCTGGAGGATCTTCCACATCACCACAGTTGCCTGCAAAGGACAAAGCCGCCCAAGACAGCGCTCAGTGCCCAGGTGTCCGTGTGGCAGGGCCCGAGCGTGCCAGGGAGAGGCCAGGAGAGGCGCAGGGGGAGCACGGGGCCTGGTGGCCCTGAAGCTGCCCCTGGGCCAGGTTTCAGGCCAGCGCCTGAGGCAGGGAGATGCAGTGGGGGAAGGAGGATGGAGAGCTGCTAGGGAGGCAGCCTTGGGGCCAGCAAAGGCCACTTGCAGAAACTCACAGCCAGGGCAAAGACAGCCGTTTCGCCCCCATCGGAGGTGCAGGTGCTGTGCTCTGGCCAGCTCCCCAGCACATCCAGGAGTATCAGCTGTGCCAGCTCCGCAGTCCTGGCTGAGGCCAGCATGGTCTTCCACATGGCCATGGCAGCTCTGCGGGGTTCGAGCTGTGTCTCAGCGGGGTCTCAGACACAGCACCGGGGCCAGCTGAGCTGGCTGGCTGTGTCTGCCACTGCCCACTGCCCCCCTGCCGGCAGCACCCAGACAGCCCAGCCCCGTGGGGACAGAGCCCTGAGAGGCAGCAAGGGAGCGTGGCAGCAGGCTGAGGGGCTACCATGCCAGGGCTGGGAAAGGGAGCAGCCAGAGGGCCCTGGAACTCTCTGTTGCTCAGACACCTGGGGCAGGCTGGACAGGGTGATGGGCTGGGGAGCCCCCATCAGGGGCAGGTGGGCCCCATACCTGTCACAGGACGGGGCCACACGCAGGAGCGTCAAGACGGCATCCTGTGGCTGTGCTTCGGCGAGATGCAGCAGGGTCTTGTCCAGCCTATGCTCAGCAGAATCATTGGCCGTGAGCCACTGGTGGATGTAGCTCACCATGGCAGGCACCTGGAGAAGGCACGGGGAGACTTGGAAAGCTGCCAGAGAGAGCAATGTTCCCAGCTTCTCCAGAGGGGTGCTTCCCTTGCCACCACGCTGCCATGTGGCCTGAAAGGCTCCCAGCAACCAGCATGCGTGGCTTTGGAGGCCAAGCAATTCCTGGGGGGATCAAAGCCTGGCCACAGGCTGCTTACTTGCTTGGGATGGTACAAATCTTCCTCTACAAGCATAGCCAGCAGGGCAGCACCGCTCTTGCTTTGGAAGATGGGCGAGTATGGTCTGAGGCCTGCGCCCATGGTCTCTTCCTCCTCAATTCTCTTGATGAAGTTGTAAACAAACTGTAGGAGAAGGGCAAGAAGCCAGGGATGTTGCATGGGGTGCTGCACACACGGTGCTGGGCTGAGCAGGGAGAGCAGGCCCAGCCCAGGTGGGGATGGCTGCAGGTACCTGCGCTGTTCTGCGGAAGCGGCCACGGCGGGACTGCTGGTCTTGTGTGCGCTCCGGGGCTGCATCTGGCAAAGAGCGAGCGCAGCCAGAGATGAGGGGCTGCGGGAGGGGCCGGACTACAGGGCCCAGCCCTGCGCTCCCCAGGCAGGGAGAGGCCCGGGATGTGCCAGGGGATGGAGCACGGCCACTGCGGGCTGTCTGCCCGGCCCCTCTTCCGTCCTGTGCGTGGGCAGGTCCCCAGGGGATAGCATGGCATGGCCCGGCCCGCCCGGCCCAGCCCGGCCCGGCAGGAATGGCGTGGAGCCAAGCTGGCCGCAGGCACCAGTCCTGTGGCCCAGCTCTGCCACTCACCCTCGTGTGGTGGCTGGAATGGCACCACCTCTTCAGTGTCCTGTGCCAGGGCAGCTCCAGGGCCTTCTTCCTCCTCCTCCACCCAGGCCAGCTTGGGCACATTTGGGGGTGGCTGCTCCATGTCTCAGACTGGATTTGTGGCTATTTGCAGGAGAGGGGCCTTGGACAATCTCCAAGTCACCAAGTCCTGCAGTCCTGCCTGGAAGGCACCGTCAAGAAAGAAGCCTCAGGAAGGCTACAGGACAGCAAGTCCTGCACTCGGTCTCAAGGGCCCCTGCCACAAGGACAGGAGACTCCTGTGAAGGATTGTACTCTGGCCTCGAGGGCACCTGCAGAAGCGAAGCCTCAGGGAGACCACAGGTAAGAAGGTCCTGTGGTCTGGCCTGGAGCTCAGCTGCAGGAACAACGCCTCAGTAAAGCTCCGGGTGGGACACGAACGAGCGCGCTGTGCGGGGGCTCCTCACGGCACCGCTCTGTCCTGTCCTGTCCCGTGTTGTGCTCCGAGCACTGTGGCGTGCTCTTGTCATTGCCAGCTCCTATGCCACGGGGTGTCACAAAGGGCCCTTGGACACCCGGTTCCATTCGATGCCACGGTGACCGTGCTGCAGCGTGTCACCAAGGGCCCTTGCACACACTGCCGCCTGCCGCGGGGCTGCCCCCAGCCCAGCCAAACTGGCCCAGGTTGGAAGGAATGCCTGGCCCCAGGTGTCTAAGGCAGGCCGACAAGATCTTCAGCGAGGGCTCAGAGCGTCAGCAAAGGCTGCCCTGCTCTGCGGGCTCAGGGGCAGCAGAAGGAGCCCCCAGGGCTGCCGACGCAGCTGCGCTGGGAAGGGCACGGGGCCTTCCAGGGAAACTGGCACGGCCTCCTTGGGACACGTCCCGGCTGGTGGCCGTCCTAAACCTGTGGGTGTGACACGCACAAGGAACGTGTGGGCCCGGGCACGAATGCTGCTCTGAGCCCTGGGGCCCGGGGAGCGCTGACATCAGCAGGTGTGGCAGAGTCGCCGGCCAAGCAGACCCGCCACCCCTCGAGCCCCTGGCAGCGCTGGTGCCCGTCTCCTGCCCCAGAGACCTGTGCCCCCGGGGGGCTTCTGTGCCAGAGGGAGCCAAAGCCCACGTGCATTGGGGGCTGTGCTCCTTCCTGCAGGGGCTGATGGCAGGAGCACCTGGAGCAACTGCTGGCACACTTGGTTTCTGTCAGATGATGTTGCTCCTTCCTGCAATGAATTTTTCTCCAGGAAGGCATTGGCAGCAGCAGCAGAGCACCATCCATTGCTGAGTGTCCCGGGGCAATTAGATTACAAAGTAACAGTCTGAAATTTCCTTGTGCTTTTCTCACTCTCTTTCCTGCATTCTGGGACAAATAGAATCTGCCCAGCCTCTGCTATTCTGGGCTTCAGTTGCTGCATATCTCGCTCCGGCAGCTCGTGTCCAAACAAAACCGTGTCCCTGCTGAGGACAGCAATGAGTGGCCACAAAGTGGGAAGTTCCCCAGTGAACATCAAGGCAGACACGTGGAAGTGCAGAGGATAAGCATAACTGCGGGAGGACAAGCTGTTCTGTGTCTCTGGTGATGGTGCCCACACCCTAAAGCAGCAGCCAAGAGAAGTGCGGGAAGCAGACGGGCGCGGTTTTGGGCAGGACAATAGAAAAAGATATGAAGCCTTTAGCCAGAATGCAAAGGAGGACTGCAAGGATGGAGTGTGGTCTGGAGGGGAAGCCCCAGATGCAGCTGGGGCCACTTTCTTCTGCCTGGAGGAGAGTAAAGGGCGCCATTGTGGTCTTCACCATCCTCCTGAGGGGAATCGCAGGGGCTGCTGCAGCTCTTGTCACTGTTGGCAGCAGTGACAGCACTGGAGAAAAGGGCAGGGAGCTGGGACAGGGCAAGTTTCATTTCCATATCAGGAAAAGGTTTTTCACCCAGAGCACGGTCAGGCACTGGGACAGTGCCAGTTCCCCATTGCCGCAGCCCGGCGGAGCCCGGGCTGGCTCTTGGGAAAACTGCGGCGCTGCGCCAGGAGTGGGGAAGGGCCCAGGCGTGGGTTCTGCCTGCGGCTGAACCTGATGTGTCGCTGCTCAGTGGTTCAGGATCTACTAACTGCAGCACGGAGCAGGCAAAAGAGAAGGAGGAGGCTCCTGGATAGGGAGGTTCCAGAGGCAAAGGTTTATTCCAAGGGAAGGATTCAGCAGCAAAGAGGCGCCAGCACTTCTGTGCGTGGGATTTTATAGGGGTACAACTCGGGCGGCGGATACAGAGGATTGATCAGTAAGGAATCTGCAGGGAAAGAGCCAGGGGATTCCATCAGTTGCTTGGGACTAATTAGGCCAGATGGGAGGAGAAGGTAGGTCACCTGGGCCAGTGGGGCTTGCAGTAACAGGGGAATTGCAAAGGGGTGGTGCAGTCAGGGATTGGTCCGAGGCAAAACTGAGAGGGAAGGTTCAGGAATAAAGAGCTGCATGATCTTGACAGGCAGGGAAGGAGCTGGAACAAAGAGTGGGCAATGGCATGAGGGACAGCTTTGACGGAGGGCAAAACCTAGGGGTAAACCAACGTGGGGGAAGCACGGGCTACGTGAAAACAAACCATCCTACGCTAACTGACAAATAAACACGAACCGGAACACCCCAGGGAAAATGGGCACAGCACCGAGCTCGTCTGACTTTGAGAAGTGTTTGAACAACATTGAGCAGTCACTCAATCTTTTAGACACTACATCAAAAGTCAAGGGTTGTGAACTCCAGGTTGACACGAGTATATACTGCCGGGTATGACTTTAGGCAGTTTTTGAAGAAATTCGTTTTATGTCTGATCAAACCCCAATTCCGTGTAGGTTGTGTGGAACGTGGAATCCTTTTATTTTCATTGCTTGTTAGGAGTGTAAAAAAGACTATTGGTGCTGGGTGACTGAGAGACAGCCCGTGTGTGTGAAGTGGAGTATACAGGGGATGAAGAGAAGGAAAAGAGAAGTACTAGTAGATCCTGCAAAGTTTGGAAATGTTGATAGCATGAAGAATGAACAAGACGAGAAGTAAAGATGGTATTAAAAAGAGTCCACTAGAAGGTAATTTAGCAGTGGAGAAAGATTTGGGAGGAATCCCAGAGGGCAGTTTTTCCAAGAAAGGTAATCGGATGAAATAGCCTACCCAATGGTAGCCTTGGTGTCAATTAGGAAGTGGTGAAAAGTGTCCCCCGCTGAAACTTTATGATACGTTGTTACAGTTGATGTTATTTTGAAGAAAAGAAGAAAAATGAGATCCAGCCATATATGCAGACATGTTTTTTACCCTGAAGAATAAACCTGAGGGGAAGAAAGAATTGTGGCTTTTTTATTTGGCCTCATAGGACCTTTAGTCCTAACTTTGGAAAGAGAAAACAGGCAGAAAATAAAGAGCTGTCGTTCCGTATCCAGCATAGGGCAGAGATGCTTGAAATTGGCTCCAATGCACCAGGAAGATTGTGTCCTAGGTGTCCAAGACTTACAGGCGAGTTACCCCAGGCCAGCTCGGGTACACTCCCCCTCAGCCAAGCACGCCGCGCCCTGAATGAAACCCAGATGGCAGTGAGGATGAGGTGAGGGGACACTTTCAGAGACCCCCAGTGACAACCAACAGAAGGAATAAAAGCAAGAAAGCTTTGCCTTTAGTCCCCCGCTTAAGGCAAGTCTTGAGTCCCCCAGGAGAAGCCATGTGGGTGAACATCTGCTTTTCTCCTAGTGAGCTGAACCGTTGGTGGGAAAAAGTTAAAATGTAGAGAGAAAACCCAGGCAAAGTGGCAAAAAGATTGGAGTGCATAGTCAAGAATCAAGTCCCAGAGGGAGGTGCTACTGATTTCATGTTGACAGAGCTAACAAAACCAGCAAAGAGTTGGTGATCAAGGTAGCCAGAGCACGTGCGCAGGGACAAATTGCTAGTGGAGCCTTACAAGGTACAGTGGACCAGCTGTTTCCTATTGTAAGCCCTTTGTGGGACCCGAACGATGCAGGCAGCTGTGCAATGTTAACCAGATGCCAGGAACTAGTCAAATTTGAATTACAAAATGCTAGTCCAAAAGCAATCAATTGGTCAACAATAGATAATGTTCCACAGGGCCAGCACGAGTCACCCACTGACTTTGTGGACAGGTTGTGAGCAGCTGCACATAAAGCGCAGCTCTGCATCCCTGGTCGGATATGGGAAAGCAGCAGTCCGTATCCCTGATGTTAGGGCAATCTAGCCCAGGTGTCGGGCAGAAACTTCAGAGGCTGAAAGAGCCTGTAAAGAGAGACTTAAAAGAAATTAATGAGAAAAGCATTGAAAGCGTATGATGATAAAGACAGAGAAAAAGAAAATGAACTCCCTGCAGCCATGGTGGCAGCTCTGGATCAGCACCGGGGAGAGGACGCGCATGAAGCAGAGGCAGGGGCAAAAGCAGCAGAGGCAGAGGAGTTTCAAACCAGGCACAGACCAAGCTGGGGCCAAAGCAATGTGCGTGTTGTAAGAAATAAGGACACTGGAAAATAGGGCCAGTGCCCAGAGTTAGCAGACAAAGTACACAAAACTCTTGTAGCCGCTCTAGATGATAAGAAATGACCGAGACTGGCAACTCTTACCCCAGCAGGCCACTGGTTAAAATAAAGCTAAAGGGTGATAAAGAGGTTGAATTTTTAATAAATAGTGGAAACCCATCTTTCACTCTTGAATCGAGCACTGATACCCAAAAGTGAGAACTATCTTCAAGCAATAGGAGCCACTGGCCAGCCAGAAAATGCATTCCTCCTGCAAGCACTTCAATGGAAAATCAAGAAGAAACTGGCAATCCATCAGTTTCTTTATTTAGCAAACTGCCCCAAATCTGTCCTCGGCAGGGATTTGCTTGAAAATTTGGACACAACAGTTCCGTTTAGGGAAAGAAAAATTAAGTTGAAGGTACCTGAAGACAAATTGGTTTTAGCAGTAGGACTGACAATTGACACAAGACCAAGAAACAAGAATAACTATTTAGAGCAAGTATTGAATCAGGTGTAGCCAAGAGTATGGGATACTGATAGCCCAGGAAAATCCAAACGAGCAGACCCTATTAAAATTGAGCTGCAGACAAGAGTTAGGCCATAGTCAGAAAGCAATACCCTGGAAGACGATAGGCTGGGAAAAGAACGGAGGCAACAAGGAATAAATTCCTGACATCAGGATTATTGGAAGAATGGGAGTCAAAATGTATTACTCCTAGATTAGCAATAAAGAGAGCTAACGGAACTTAGAGACTAGTGCCAGATTTCCAGGCAATTAATGGTTTCTACCTTACTGCCTTACTAGCTAAACTTGGAGATGATTTTATCTGGTGCGGGGAACGTCCATGGCCCGGTGGTGTCGAGAGCGGTTCCCTCTTGGTGTGAGAGACCAGCTCCCCCAGCCCACCTTGCTGTCAGGCCCGGAGGTTGTAATGTGCGCTGGAGCGGCAGGCGAAGGAGGGCTCTTGACAGCATGTCTGATCCAACAGGGTTTCTTGAAGGCAGGTCAGAGGGTCCAGGTTGGGTGAGAGTGAGAAGAGGGACAGGACCAGGCAGCAGCACAACCACTGTAACACGAGACATAAGGCAAGACACCTGCAACCTGCTGGGGAAGCCCCAAGTCTGCTCAGTGAGCCACGTGTGCCCTCAGCATTGGGACACGCACCTTTCCCTCAGTGACCCTCACGTCCCAGGGTCAGCAAATCAAGAGGCACCAGCCATCCTGTAGGTGACTCAGAGCGAGTGCAGTGGGTCATGGTGGCCAGGGGCCAGAAGCAGGCAGAAAGCCATCAGGGCTGGGGAAAAGGCTCTGCTCTGCTTACAGCGTGGGCTGAGGGCCGGGAGAGCTGCATTTCCCCCTTGAGATGTGGGAGACGGGGCCTTTCACCCTCCTTATAGGGCTGCCCCTCGCTGCAGGCAGCCCAAGGAGTACGACGACAAAAGGCCGAGAGCAGCAAAGCAAAGAGCCAGCCCTGCACACAGGGAGGTGGCCCAGGTGGCCCTGAAGGTGCCCGCTGCACTCTCATGTGGCCCTGCCCTGGGAATGACAGGAATGCCCTTTGTCCAAGAGGGCCTTTCTGTGGCCCCTCTGGGCTCCAAGCTGCTGCTCTTCTGGCTCAACGGGGCCTAAAGGCACAGAACTGGGCATCCCTCGGAGCAACAGGAGCAAGACTCGGCAAGCAGGCAGGGGAGCTCAATGCCTGAGGCTGACGGGCGGGGGGCTCCAGTCTGGAGCACAGGCCGGGCACACGCCCAGCCCCGCAACTCCTGGCCTCAGAGGCCTGAAAGGCCAGGACCAGGGTTCCACGCCTGATTCCAGGGGGTCCCTCCACGGGCCACCGAGGAAGCGCCAGAGCAGCCAGCTTTCAGGATCAAGGCGGCTGCCAGGGGGCTGCTTATGGCCTCTGCCAGCCCATTGCTCAGGGCTTACCAGTGACTCAGGGTGTCCCCCAGCCCGGCCAAACTTCCCGGCAGCAGCGCCACAGCCCCACAGCAGCTCCAGAGAAGTCCCATCCAGAGGCACCTGGGAGCCCTCAGCAAAGCAGCCAGTAGCACACGGGCAGGAGGACGTGGATGGCCCTTCCTGCGTGGCACGGGGCTTGTGGCAATATCCAGGCACCAGTCGGGCAGGGATCCCCGCAGCTCCTGCCCCTGCCCAGCCGCTCTTGTCGGCAGCACAAAGGCTGCAGCAGAACCACCAGAGGCCAAGGGGCTTCTGGCCATTTTCCCTGCAACACTGCACGCCTGGGCAGCTGGATGAGCACAAGCACCCTTTTGCCCCTCTTCCCCTATGCCCTACAGACACTGTGCAGGAAAAGAAAGATCCTGGGACTCCATGTATTGTAAGATACCCTATATTTACATTGTCAACTAAAAGGAAAATACAAAGGCAAAAATCTAATAGAAGAAGAAGACAACCCCTGCTGGCTCAAGTGGCCCAGCAGACAGAGTCTTGCGCAGATCATCTCTCTGGGGAGCTGCAGCAGAACAGCAAGGCAGTGCCCCACAGACGAGGCCGTTTCTTCCATGCACTGCGGAATTGATCTCGCAGCTTATGCCATGTGGAGTACGGAGCTCTCTGTACAGCCCAGAGAACTAAACAAGATTCAATTGCAGCATTTCTGATTGCGGGACTGCTGTCATAGGCCATTTCTTCAAGGGCTGCAAGAGAGAGGAACAGAGCCAAGGTCAGATGCCGGATGTGCAGGGAGCCGAGGTGAACCCCCTGGCAGGGTCATCCCGGCCGGCTCTTGCCATGGCCCGGAGGGAGCAGGGACCAAGGGGATCAGCCTGAAGCTGCTGGCCACGAATGCCACACGTGGCCCTGAAATGTCTGTGTGCTCTGGCCACGGGAGCAGAGCCCTCCGCAGCCGGGGCAGGGCTTGCAGCTTCCCGTGCCAGCCCCCACGGTCAGCCCGCTGCCCTCACTCACCACTGCAGATCAGCTGAAGCTCTTGCTGCTGCCCCCTCAGGTGCCGGCCGGCCATCCCTGTGAACACAGAGCCTGTCACGGGCCCAGCAGCACAGCTCCCTGCCAGCGGCGTTGTCGGTGCTGTGGCCACACGGGCTGCTGGCCCGTCAGGTCTCAGCCCGGGCCTTTGCCGCATGCTGCCGCCCAAGGGCACGGTTGCCAGAGGGCGGCGGCAGCAGCAATGCCCGGGCCAGGCGGGGCTCCACGGCGCCGGGCCCGGGTGGCGCTGCCGGGGCAGCAGGCGGGGCCGGGGCCGAGCTGCGGTGGGCAGGGGAGGGAGCGCGGGCTCGTGGCTCACCCATGAAGCTGACGGCCGCCTCTCGCAGGGGCTCCTGTGGGCTTTGCAGGTAGCACAGGGCCCGGCGCAGGTGCTCGGCTGCTCGGCTCCTGTCCTCTGCCAGCTGGAGAGAGCAGCAGGAGGGAAGGGTTGGGGCGGGCTCAGGCCCCGGGCCGGGCGCTGCCTGCGCTGAGCCCCGGCCCTCTCCTACCCGGGGAGCCCTGAGGCGTGGCCAGCAGCAGCCGGCGCCGGGCTCCCGAGGGGAGAGGCCAGAGGGCCGCCTGCTGCCCGGGGAGCCGCGGTGCCGCCCCGCCGCCCTGCCGGGCCGGGACTGCGTGGGCACCCGGCTCGGGCCCACGGGAGCCTGGAGAAGAGCCTGCGCGGCCTCTGGGAGCAGCAGCCGGCAGGGGCACAGCTGCCAGCCCCGCAGACTGAGCACCGCCCTCAGGGGCCTTCTCCAGGCTGAGGCTGGGGTTTCTCGGCTGCTCTTACCAGGCACTCGCCAAAGCTCTGATCCACCTGTAGCATTTGTTGGAGATCCCTCCTCTTCAGGAATCTGGCTGAAGAATGCAGCGTTTCCCGGGAGGCCTGGAGAGCAGCAGAGACGCACCGATGGCCCCACAGTGCAGGCCACAGGAGCCAGCCTATGCCACAGGCTGGAGGAGGCTGCAGCCCGCAAGGTGCCAGGGCAGGAGGCAGTGCGTTCCCCTGCCAGGGGGACAGCAGCTGGCCACAAGTGCTCACCTCAGCAACAATCTGATTCTCGTCACAGCAGTGGAAGTAGAGTGGGAGCAGGCTCTGGCGCACGTGGGACTTCAGGGCCTTTCTTCCCTCTTCTGTTAATAAGTCGAGCATCTCTTGAAAGAAAGACATGGAGCTCAGCTGCACCTGGATATCATCCTGTATGAAAGGGAAGGGTAAAAGAGCTGAGCATCAGCTGCTTCAGGCCCCCCAGGGCACAGGCCTGCATCTGCACAGGGCACCAAGTGTGCGGGCAGCAGCCAGTGGCCGTGGCTGTGGGCACAGAGCCTTACGCGGTCAAAGAGTGGCAGGAGCGCCTCAGCCAGCTGCAGGGCAATGGGGGTGGGTATTGGGGCACCATTATCCAGGAGCAAATATCGGAGTAGAAGAATGGTCATCCTGATGATGTCGCTATCATTTTCCTCCAGGAGCTCCACAAGACTTTCAGTCAGGCTCCGCATTTTTTCGGCCTGCGTGGAAGCCAACTTTGTGAAAGGCCGCCCTGCTGCCGCAGGGCCCAGAGGCCAAAGGCCTGTCCCGAAGCACTCGGGCAGCTGATGCGGGAGGCAGGAGAGCTGGGAGCAGCTGCCCCAGCGCCCGAAGGCCAGGCAAGGCCAAGCGACTGCGTTGCCCAGCCCCACGCTGCCTTCAGGGCTTCAGCCACGGGCCCATTCTCACCATCAAGGGATTCTTGCCCAGCACTACGAGGCCTCTGAGTGCCAAGTAACGCCTGGCCATGTGCTCGCTCTGCAGGTTCTGTGCCATGATCTCCAGAAGACTGTCACTGCATTCCCTCAAGTCCAGGCAGTCGAGCACCTGAAAGGCACAGGGCAGTGACAGGGGAGCCGGCCGGCAGGAGGCCAGAAGCGCACAGGGCCGGGCCCAGGCAGCAGCACATGGCCCAGGCAGCAGCACAGGGCACGGGCACGGGTGTCTTTGTCCTGGCAGCTGTGGCTACGAGAGGGCAGAGAGCTGGGAGGCAGCTCAGCCAGGCAGCGCTGGCCTTGAGGCTCACCTCCACAAGGAATGCCAAGGCAGGGAAATCCCAGTATGGCATCTCTTGGCCGAGCAGGGCGAGCAGGTAGAATGCAACCGCGGAACAGAAGGGTATGGCTAGACGGCGAATTTCTCTGAAGAGGGGAGAAAGGAAAGAAGACCCCTGAGCCAGTGGGGCAAACCTCTCCCAGGAGTGGCTCACCTAGTTCTCATCTTCCCCCAGCACCCTTCCAGCCAGGGGACCTGGGCCATTTGGGAGTTGGTTGCTCATGGGCAGCCTCCTCTCCCAGCCTTTTCCAGTCTGCTTGGCCGTGCGTCTCTCAGGGACAAGGCCCTCCTGCCCATTACCACGGGCACTTAGTGGGGCACCTGGGCACAGAGCAGAAATATCAGAGGCATTTGGGGGGGTCTCACCTGGCAAGCAGAGCCACGGCAAAGTGGTGAGTGTCAACAGAGAGCAGCGTGTCCCAGGCACACCTGCGTTCCATTGCCACCACCACATCCTCGCAGCGGAGCAGGCAGAGCAGGGACTTCAGGGTCCGCACTGCAAACCTGTGTGCAGAGCAAAGCCCAGGTCACACTGGCAGCACTGGCTCCTTGGCAGGCCACGTGGCAGGGACAGGAGGACTGTCACGGAGCACCTGTTGGGGCTAGTGGCAAGGCCATGCTCTTCCTGGCATGCCTTCCAGAAGGTAAGGACCTCCTCTGGCGTATCCAGAGTGCTGAAGAAGACTTGGAAGAGCAGATGCACAAATAGCTGGGGGAAATACAGCCTCAATATCCGTGGGAGACAGGGCACCTGGAGGATCTTCCACATCACCACAGTTGCCTGCAAAGGACAAAGCCGCCCAAGACAGCGCTCAGTGCCCAGGTGTCCGTGTGGCAGGGCCCGAGCGTGGCAGGGAGAGGCCAGGAGAGGCGCAGGGGGAGCACGGGGCCTGGTGGCCCTGAAGCTGCCCCTGGGCCAGGTTTCAGGCCAGCGCCTGAGGCAGGGAGATGCAGTGGGGGAAGGAGGATGGAGAGCTGCTAGGGAGGCAGCCTTGGGGCCAGCAAAGGCCACTTGCAGAAACTCACAGCCAGGGCAAAGACAGCCGTTTCGCCCCCATCGGAGGTGCAGGTGCTGTGCTCTGGCCAGCTCCCCAGCACATCCAGGAGTATCAGCTGTGCCAGCTCCGCAGTCCTGGCTGAGGCCAGGATGGTCTTCCACATGGCCATGGCAGCTCTGCGGGGTTCGAGCTGTGTCTCAGCGGGGTCTCAGACACAGCACCGGGGCCAGCTGAGCTGGCTGGCTGTGTCTGCCACTGCCCACTGCCCCCCTGCCGGCAGCACCCAGACAGCCCAGCCCCGTGGGGACAGAGCCCTGAGAGGCAGCAAGGGAGCGTGGCAGCAGGCTGAGGGGCTGCCATGCCAGGGCTGGGAAAGGGAGCAGCCAGAGGGCCCTGGAACTCTCTGTTGCTCAGACACCTGGGGCAGGCTGGACAGGGTGATGGGCTGGGGAGCCCCCATCAGGGGCAGGTGGGCCCCATACCTGTCACAGGACGGGGCCACACGCAGGAGCGTCAAGACGGCATCCTGTGGCTGTGCTTCGGCGAGATGCAGCAGGGTCTTGTCCAGCCTATGCTCAGCAGAATCATTGGCCGTGAGCCACTGGTGGATGTAGCTCACCATGGCAGGCACCTGGAGAAGGCACGGGGAGACTTGGAAAGCTGCCAGAGAGAGCAATGTTCCCAGCTTCTCCAGAGGGGTGCTTCCCTTGCCACCACGCTGCCATGTGGCCTGAAAGGCTCCCAGCAACCAGCATGCGTGGCTTTGGAGGCCAAGCAATTCCTGGGGGCATCAAAGCCTGGCCACAGGCTGCTTACTTGCTTGGGATGGTACAAATCTTGCTCTACAAGCATAGCCAGCAGGGCAGCACCGCTCTTGCTTTGGAAGATGGGCGAGTATGGTCTGAGGCCTGCGCCCATGGTCTCTTCCTCCTCAATTCTCTTGATGAAGTTGTAAACAAACTGTAGGAGAAGGGCAAGAAGCCAGGGATGTTGCATGGAGTGCTGCACACACGGTGCTGGGCTGAGCAGGGAGAGCAGGCCCAGCCCAGGTGGGGATGGCTGCAGGTACCTGCGCTGTTCTGCGGAAGCGGCCACGGCGGGACTGCTGGTCTTGTGTGCGCTCCGGGGCTGCATCTGGCAAAGAGCGAGCGCAGCCAGAGATGAGGGGCTGCGGGAGGGGCCGGACTACAGGGCCCAGCCCTGCGCTCCCCAGGCAGGGAGAGGCCCGGGATGTGCCAGGGGATGGAGCACGGCCACTGCGGGCTGTCTGCCCGGCCCCTCTTCCGTCCTGTGCGTGGGCAGGTCCCCAGGGGATAGCATGGCATGGCCCGGCCCGCCCGGCCCAGCCCGGCCCGGCAGGAATGGCGTGGAGCCAAGCTGGCCGCAGGCACCAGTCCTGTGGCCCAGCTCTGCCACTCACCCTCGTGTGGTGGCTGGAATGGCACCACCTCTTCAGTGTCCTGTGCCAGGGCAGCTCCAGGGCCTTCTTCCTCCTCCTCCACCCAGGCCAGCTTGGGCACATTTGGGGGTGGCTGCTCCATGTCTCAGACTGGATTTGTGGCTATTTGCAGGAGAGGGGCCTTGGACAATCTCCAAGTCACCAAGTCCTGCAGTCCTGCCTGGAAGGCACCGTCAAGAAAGAAGCCTCAGGAAGGCTACAGGACAGCAAGTCCTGCACTCGGTCTCAAGGGCCCCTGCCACAAGGACAGGAGACTCCTGTGAAGGATTGTACTCTGGCCTCGAGGGCACCTGCAGAAGCGAAGCCTCAGGGAGACCACAGGTAAGAAGGTCCTGTGGTCTGGCCTGGAGCTCAGCTGCAGGAACAATGCCTCAGTAAAGCTCCGGGTGGGACACGAACGAGCGCGCTGTGCGGGGGCTCCTCACGGCACCGCTCTGTCCTGTCCTGTCCCGTGGTGTGCTCCGAGCACTGTGGCGTGCTCTTGTCACCGCCAGCTCCTATGCCATGGGGTGTCACAAAGGGCCCTTGGACACCCGGTTCCATTCGATGCCACGGTGACCGTGCTGCAGCGTGTCACCAAGGGCCCTTGCACACACTGCCGCCTGCCGCGGGGCTGCCCCCAGCCCAGCCAAACTGGCCCAGGTTGGAAGGAATGCCTGGCCCCAGGTGTCTAAGGCAGGCCGACAAGATCTTCAGCGAGGGCTCAGAGCGTCAGCAAAGGCTGCCCTGCTCTGCGGGCTCAGGGGCAGCAGAAGGAGCCCCCAGGGCTGCCGACGCAGCCGCGCTGGGAAGGGCACGGGGCCTTCCAGGGAAACTGGCACGGCCTCCTTGGGACACGTCCCGGCTGGTGGCCGTCCTAAACCTGTGGGTGTGACACGCACAAGGAACGTGTGGGCCCGGGCACGAATGCTGCTCTGAGCCCTGGGGCCCGGGGAGCGCTGACATCAGCAGGTGTGGCAGAGTCGCCGGCCAAGCAGACCCGCCACCCCTCGAGCCCCTGGCAGCGCTGGTGCCCGTCTCCTGCCCCAGAGACCTGTGCCCCCGGGGGGCTTCTGTGCCAGAGGGAGCCAAAGCCCACGTGCATTGGGGGCTGTGCTCCTTCCTGCAGGGGCTGATGGCAGGAGCACCTGGAGCAACTGCTGGCACACTTGGTCTCTGTCAGATGATGTTGCTCCTTCCTGCAATGAATTTTTCTCCAGGAAGGCATTGGCAGCAGCAGCAGAGCACCATCCATTGCTGAGTGTCCCGGGGCAATTAGATTACAAAGTAACAGTCTGAAATTTCCTTGTGCTTTTCTCACTCTCTTTCCTGCATTCTGGGACAAATAGAATCTGCCCAGCCTCTGCTATTCTGGGCTTCAGTTGCTGCATATCTCGCTCCGGCATCTCGCGTCCAAACAAAACCGTGTCCCTGCTGAGGACAGCAATGAGTGGCCACAAAGTGGGAAGTTCCCCAGTGAACATCAAGGCAGACACGTGGAAGTGCAGAGGATAAGCATAACTGTGGGAGGAGAAGCTGTTCTGTGTCTCTGGTGATGGTGGCCACACCCTAAAGCAGCAGCCAAGAGAAGTGCGGGAAGCAGACGGGCGCGGTTTTGGGCAGGACAATAGAAAAAGATATGAAGCCTTTAGCCAGAATGCAAAGGAGGACTGCAAGGATGGAGTGTGGTCTGGAGGGGAAGCCCCAGATGCAGCTGGGGCCACTTTCTTCTGCCTGGAGGAGAGTAAAGGGCGCCATTGTGGTCTTCACCATCCTCCTGAGGGGAATCGCAGGGGCTGCTGCAGCTCTCGTCTCTGTTGGCAGCAGTGACAGCACTGGAGAAAAGGGCAGGGAGCTGGGACAGGGCAAGTTTCATTTCCATATCAGGAAAAGGTTTTTCACCCAGAGCACGGTCAGGCACTGGGACAGTGCCAGTTCCCCATTGCCGCAGCCCGGCGGAGCCCGGGCTGGCTCTTGGGAAAACTGCGGCGCTGCGCCAGGAGTGGGGAAGGGCCAAGGCGTGGGTTCTGCCTGCGGCTGAACCTGATGTGTCGCTGCTCAGTGGTTCAGGATCTACTAACTGCAGCACGGAGCAGGCAAAAGAGAAGGAGGAGGCTCCTGGATAGGGAGGTTCCAGAGGCAAAGGTTTATTCCAAGGGAAGGATTCAGCAGCAAAGAGGCGCCAGCACTTCTGTGCGTGGGATTTTATAGGGGTACAACTCGGGCGGCGGATACAGAGGATTGATCAGTAAGGAATCTGCAGGGAAGGAGCCAGGGGATTCCATCAGTTGCTTGGGACTAATTAGGCCAGATGGGAGGAGAAGGTAGGTCACCTGGGCCAGTGGGGCTTGCAGCAACAGGGGAATTGCAAAGGGGTGGTGCAGTCAGGGATTGGTCCAAGGCAAAACTGAGAGGGAAGGTTCAGGAATAAAGAGCTGCATGATCTTGACAGGCAGGGAAGGAGCTGGAACAAAGAGTGGGCAATGGCATGAGGGACAGCTTTGACGGAGGGCAAAACCTAGGGGTAAACCAACGTGGGGGAAGCACGGGCTACGTGAAAACAAACCATCCTACGCTAACTGACAAATAAACACGAACCGGAACACCCCAGGGAAAATGGGCACAGCACCGAGCTCGTCTGACTTTGAGAAGTGTTTGAACAACATTGAGCAGTTACTCAATCTTTTAGACACTACATCAAAAGTCAAGGGTTGTGAACTCCAGGTTGACACGAGTATATACTGCCGGGTATGACTTTAGGCAGTTTTTGAAGAAATTCGTTTTATGTCTGATCAAACCCCAATTCCGTGTAGGTTGTGTGGAACGTGGAATCCTTTTATTTTCATTGCTTGTTAGGAGTGTACAAAAGACTATTGGTGCTGGGTGACTGAGAGACAGCCCGTGTGTGTGAAGTGGAGTATACAGGGGATGAAGAGAAGGAAAAGAGAAGTACTAGTAGATCCTGCAAAGTTTGGAAATGTTGATAGCATGAAGAATGAACAAGACGAGAAGTAAAGATGGTATTTAAAAGAGTCCACTAGAAGGTAATTTAGCAGTGGAGAAAGATTTGGGAGGAATCCCAGAGGGCAGTTTTTCCAAGAAAGGTAATCGGATGAAATAGCCTACCCAATGGTAGCCTTGGTGTCAATTAGGAAGTGGTGAAAAGTGTCCCCCGCTGAAACTTTATGATACGTTGTTACAGTTGATGTTATTTTGAAGAAAAGAAGAAAAATGAGATCCAGCCATATATGCAGACATGTTTTTTACCCTGAAGAATAAACCTGAGGGGAAGAAAGAATTGTGGCTTTTTTATTTGGCCTCATAGGACCTTTAGTCCTAACTTTGGAAAGAGAAAACAGGCAGAAAATAAAGAGCTGTCGTTCCGTATCCAGCATAGGGCAGAGATGCTTGAAATTGGCTCCAATGCACCAGGAAGATTGTGTCCTAGGTGTCCAAGACTTACAGGCGAGTTACCCCAGGCCAGCTCGGGTACACTCCCCCTCAGCCAAGCACGCCGCGCCCTGAATGAAACCCAGATGGCAGTGAGGATGAGGTGAGGGGACACTTTCAGAGACCCCCAGTGACAACCAACACAAGGAATAAAAGCAAGAAAGCTTTGCCTTTAGTCCCCCGCTTAAGGCAAGTCTTGAGTCCCCCAGGAGAAGCCATGTGGGTGAACATCTGCTTTTCTCCTAGTGAGCTGAACCGTTGGTGGGAAAAAGTTAAAATGTAGAGAGAAAACCCAGGCAAAGTGGCAAAAAGATTGGAGTGCATAGTCAAGAATCAAGTCCCAGAGGGAGGTGCTACTGATTTCATGTTGACAGAGCTAACAAAACCAGCAAAGAGTTGGTGATCAAGGTAGCCAGAGCACGTGCGCAGGGACAAATTGCTAGTGGAGCCTTACAAGGTACAGTGGACCAGCTGTTTCCTATTGTAAGCCCTTTGTGGGACCCGAACGATGCAGGCAGCTGTGCAATGTTAACCAGATGCCAGGAACTAGTCAAATTTGAATTACAAAATGCTAGTCCAAAAGCAATCAATTGGTCAACAATAGATAATGTTCCACAGGGCCAGCACGAGTCACCCACTGACTTTGTGGACAGGTTGTGAGCAGCTGCACATAAAGCGCAGCTCTGCATCCCTGGTCGGATATGGGAAAGCAGCAGTCCGTATCCCTGATGTTAGGGCAATCTAGCCCAGGTGTCGGGCAGAAACTTCAGAGGCTGAAAGAGCCTGTAAAGAGAGACTTAAAAGAAATTAATGAGAAAAGCATTGAAAGCGTATGATGATAAAGACAGAGAAAAAGAAAATGAACTCCGTGCAGCCATGGTGGCAGCTCTGGATCAGCACCGGGGAGAGGACGCGCATGAAGCAGAGGCAGGGGCAAAAGCAGCAGAGGCAGAGGAGTTTCAAACCAGGCACAGACCAAGCTGGGGCCAAAGCAATGTGCGTGTTGTAAGAAATAAGGACACTGGAAAATAGGGCCAGTGCCCAGAGTTAGCAGACAAAGTACACAAAACTCTTGTAGCCGCTCTAGATGATAAGAAATGACCGAGACTGGCAACTCTTACCCCAGCAGGCCACTGGTTAAAATAAAGCTAAAGGGTGATAAAGAGGTTGAATTTTTAATAAATAGTGGAAACCCATCTTTCACTCTTGAATCGAGCACTGATACCCAAAAGTGAGAACTATCTTCAAGCAATAGGAGCCACTGGCCAGCCAGAAAATGCATTCCTCCTGCAAGCACTTCAATGGAAAATCAAGAAGAAACTGGCAATCCATCAGTTTCTTTATTTAGCAAACTGCCCCAAATCTGTCCTCGGCAGGGATTTGCTTGAAAATTTGGACACAACAGTTCCGTTTAGGGAAAGAAAAATTAAGTTGAAGGTACCTGAAGACAAATTGGTTTTAGCAGTAGGACTGACAATTGACACAAGACCAAGAAACAAGAATAACTATTTAGAGCAAGTATTGAATCAGGTGTAGCCAAGAGTATGGGATACTGATAGCCCAGGAAAATCCAAACGAGCAGACCCTATTAAAATTGAGCTGCAGACAAGAGTTAGGCCATAGTCAGAAAGCAATACCCTGGAAGACGATAGGCTGGGAAAAGAACGGAGGCAACAAGGAATAAATTCCTGACATCAGGATTATTGGAAGAATGGGAGTCAAAATGTATTACTCCTAGATTAGCAATAAAGAGAGCTAACGGAACTTAGAGACTAGTGCCAGATTTCCAGGCAATTAATGGTTTCTACCTTACTGCCTTACTAGCTAAACTTGGAGATGATTTTATCTGGTGCGGGGAACGTCCATGGCCCGGTGGTGTCGAGAGCGGTTCCCTCTTGGTGTGAGAGACCAGCTCCCCCAGCCCACCTTGCTCTCAGGCCCGGAGGTTGTAATGTGCGCTGGAGCGGCAGGCGAAGGAGGGCTCTTGACAGCATGTCTGATCCAACAGGGTTTCTTGAAGGCAGGTCAGAGGGTCCAGGTTGGGTGAGAGTGAGAAGAGGGACAGGACCAGGCAGCAGCACAACCACTGTAACACGAGACATAAGGCAAGACACCTGCAACCTGCTGGGGAAGCCCCAAGTCTGCTCAGTGAGCCACGTGTGCCCTCAGCATTGGGACACGCACCTTTCCCTCAGTGACCCTCACGTCCCAGGGTCAGCAAATCAAGAGGCACCAGCCATCCTGTAGGTGACTCAGAGCGAGTGCAGTGGGTCATGGTGGCCAGGGGCCAGAAGCAGGCAGAAAGCCATCAGGGCTGGGGAAAAGGCTCTGCTCTGCTTACAGCGTGGGCTGAGGGCCGGGAGAGCTGCATTTCCCCCTTGAGATGTGGGAGACGGGGCCTTTCACCCTCCTTATAGGGCTGCCCCTCGCTGCAGGCAGCCCAAGGAGTACGACGACAAAAGGCCGAGAGCAGCAAAGCAAAGAGCCAGCCCTGCACACAGGGAGGTGGCCCAGGTGGCCCTGAAGGTGCCTGCTGCACTCTCATGTGGCCCTGCCCTGGGAATGACAGGAATGCCCTTTGTCCAAGAGGGCCTTTCTGTGGCTCCTCTGGGCTCCAAGCTGCTGCTCTTCTGGCTCAACGGGGCCTAAAGGCACAGAACTGGGCATCCCTCGGAGCAACAGGAGCAAGACTCGGCAAGCAGGCAGGGGAGCTCAATGCCTGAGGCTGAGGGGCGGGGGGCTCCAGTCTGGAGCACAGGCCGGGCACACGCCCAGCCCCGCAACTCCTGGCCTCAGAGGCCTGAAAGGCCAGGACCAGGGTTCCACGCCTGATTCCAGGGGGTCCCTCCACGGGCCACCGAGGAAGCGCCAGAGCAGCCAGCTTTCAGGATCAAGGCGGCTGCCAGGGGGCTGCTTATGGCCTCTGCCAGCCCATTGCTCAGGGCTTACCAGTGACTCAGGGTGTCCCCCAGCCCGGCCAAACTTCCCGGCAGCAGCGCCACAGCCCCACAGCAGCTCCAGAGAAGTCCCATCCAGAGGCACCTGGGAGCCCTCAGCAAAGCAGCCAGTAGCAGACGGGCAGGAGGACGTGGATGGCCCTTCCTGCGTGGCACGGGGCTTGTGGCAATATCCAGGCACCAGTCGGGCAGGGATCCCCGCAGCTCCTGCCCCTGCCCAGCCGCTCTTGTCGGCAGCACAAAGGCTGCAGCAGAACCACCAGAGGCCAAGGGGCTTCTGGCCATTTTCCCTGCAACACTGCACGCCTGGGCAGCTGGATGAGCACAAGCACCCTTTTGCCCCTCTTCCCCTATGCCCTACAGACACTGTGCAGGAAAAGAAAGATCCTGGGACTCCATGTATTGTAAGATACCCTATATTTACATTGTCAACTAAAAGGAAAATACAAAGGCAAAAATCTAATAGAAGAAGAAGACAACCCCTGCTGGCTCAAGTGGCCCAGCAGACAGAGTCTTGCGCAGATCATCTCTCTGGGGAGCTGCAGCAGAACAGCAAGGCAGTGCCCCACAGACGAGGCCGTTTCTTCCATGCACTGCGGAATTGATCTCGCAGCTTATGCCATGTGGAGTACGGAGCTCTCTGTACAGCCCGGAGAACTAAACAAGATTCAATTGCAGCATTTCTGATTGCGGGACTGCTGTCATAGGCCATTTCTTCAAGGGCTGCAAGAGAGAGGAACAGAACCAAGGTCAGATGCCGGATGTGCAGGGAGCCGAGGTGAACCCCCTGGCAGGGTCATCCCGGCCGGCTCTTGCCATGGCCCGGAGGGAGCAGGGACCAAGGGGATCAGCCTGAAGCTGCTGGCCACGAATGCCACACGTGGCCCTGAAATGTCTGTGTGCTCTGGCCACGGGAGCAGAGCCCTCCGCAGCCGGGGCAGGGCTTGCAGCTTCCCGTGCCAGCCCCCACGGTCAGCCCGCTGCCCTCACTCACCACTGCAGATCAGCTGAAGCTCTTGCTGCTGCCCCCTCAGGTGCCGGCCGGCCATCCCTGTGAACACAGAGCCTGTCACGGGCCCAGCAGCACAGCTCCCTGCCAGCGGCGTTGTCGGTGCTGTGGCCACACGGGCTGCTGGCCCGTCAGGTCTCAGCCCGGGCCTTTGCCGCATGCTGCCGCCCAAGGGCACGGTTGCCAGAGGGCGGCGGCAGCAGCAATGCCCGGGCCAGGCGGGGCTCCACGGCGCCGGGCCCGGGTGGCGCTGCCGGGGCAGCAGGCGGGGCCGGGGCCGAGCTGCGGTGGGCAGGGGAGGGAGCGCGGGCTCGTGGCTCACCCATGAAGCTGACGGCCGCCTCTCGCAGGGGCTCCTGTGGGCTTTGCAGGTAGCACAGGGCCCGGCGCAGGTGCTCGGCTGCTCGGCTCCTGTCCTCTGCCAGCTGGAGAGAGCAGCAGGAGGGAAGGGTTGGGGCGGGCTCAGGCCCCGGGCCGGGCGCTGCCTGCGCTGAGCCCCGGCCCTCTCCTACCCGGGGAGCCCTGAGGCGTGGCCAGCAGCAGCCGGCGCCGGGCTCCCGAGGGGAGAGGCCAGAGGGCCGCCTGCTGCCCGGGGAGCCGCGGTGCCGCCCCGCCGCCCTGCCGGGCCGGGACTGCGTGGGCACCCGGCTCGGGCCCACGGGAGCCTGGAGAAGAGCCTGCGCGGCCTCTGGGAGCAGCAGCCGGCAGGGGCACAGCTGCCAGCCCCGCAGACTGAGCACCGCCCTCAGGGGCCTTCTCCAGGCTGAGGCTGGGGTTTCTCGGCTGCTCTTACCAGGCACTCGCCAAAGCTCTGATCCACCTGTAGCATTTGTTGGAGATCCCTCCTCTTCAGGAATCTGGCTGAAGAATGCAGCGTTTCCCGGGAGGCCTGGAGAGCAGCAGAGACGCACCGATGGCCCCACAGTGCAGGCCACAGGAGCCAGCCTATGCCACAGGCTGGAGGAGGCTGCAGCCCGCAAGGTGCCAGGGCAGGAGGCAGTGCGTTCCCCTGCCAGGGGGACAGCAGCTGGCCACAAGTGCTCACCTCAGCAACAATCTGATTCTCGTCACGGCAGTGGAAGTAGAGTGGGAGCAGGCTCTGGCGCACGTGGGACTTCAGGGCCTTTCTTCCCTCTTCTGTTAATAAGTCGAGCATCTCTTGAAAGAAAGACATGGAGCTCAGCTGCACCTGGATATCATCCTGTATGAAAGGGAAGGGCAAAAGAGCTGAGCATCAGCTGCTTCAGGCCCCCCAGGGCACAGGCCTGCATCTGCACAGGGCACCAAGTGTGCGGGCAGCAGCCAGTGGCCGTGGCTGTGGGCACAGAGCCTTACGCGGTCAAAGAGTGGCAGGAGCGCCTCAGCCAGCTGCAGGGCGATGGGGGTGGGTATTGGGGCACCATTATCCAGGAGCAAATATCGGAGTAGAAGAATGGTCATCCTGATGATGTCGCTATCATTTTCCTCCAGGAGCTCCACAAGACTTTCAGTCAGGCTCCGCATTTTTTCGGCCTGCGTGGAAGCCAACTTTGTGAAAGGCCGCCCTGCTGCCGCAGGGCCCAGAGGCCAAAGGCCTGTCCCGAAGCACTCGGGCAGCTGATGCGGGAGGCAGGAGAGCTGGGAGCAGCTGCCCCAGCGCCCGAAGGCCAGGCAAGGCCAAGCGACTGCGTTGCCCAGCCCCACGCTGCCTTCAGGGCTTCAGCCACGGGCCCATTCTCACCATCAAGGGATTCTTGCCCAGCACTACGAGGCCTCTGAGTGCCAAGTAACGCCTGGCCATGTGCTCGCTCTGCAGGTTCTGTGCCATGATCTCCAGAAGACTGTCACTGCATTCCCTCAAGTCCAGGCAGTCGAGCACCTGAAAGGCACAGGGCAGTGACAGGGGAGCCGGCCGGCAGGAGGCCAGAAGCGCACAGGGCCGGGCCCAGGCAGCAGCACATGGCCCAGGCAGCAGCACAGGGCACGGGCACGGGTGTCTTTGTCCTGGCAGCTGTGGCTACGAGAGGGCAGAGAGCTGGGAGGCAGCTCAGCCAGGCAGCGCTGGCCTTGAGGCTCACCTCCACAAGGAATGCCAAGGCAGGGAAATCCCAGTATGGCATCTCTTGGCCGAGCAGGGCGAGCAGGTAGAATGCAACCGCGGAACAGAAGGGTATGGCTAGACGGCGAATTTCTCTGAAGAGGGGAGAAAGGAAAGAAGACCCCTGAGCCAGTGGGGCAAACCTCTCCCAGGAGTGGCTCACCTAGTTCTCATCTTCCCCCAGCACCCTTCCAGCCAGGGGACCTGGGCCATTTGGGAGTTGGTTGCTCATGGGCAGCCTCCTCTCCCAGCCTTTTCCAGTCTGCTTGGCCGTGCGTCTCTCAGGGACAAGGCCCTCCTGCCCATTACCACGGGCACTTAGTGGGGCACCTGGGCACAGAGCAGAAATATCAGAGGCATTTGGGGGGGTCTCACCTGGCAAGCAGAGCCACGGCAAAGTGGTGAGTGTCAACAGAGAGCAGCGTGTCCCAGGCACACCTGCGTTCCATTGCCACCATCACATCCTCGCAGCGGAGCAGGCAGAGCAGGGACTTCAGGGTCCGCACTGCAAACCTGTGTGCAGAGCAAAGCCCAGGTCACACTGGCAGCACTGGCTCCTTGGCAGGCCACGTGGCAGGGACAGGAGGACTGTCACGGAGCACCTGTTGGGGCTAGTGGCAAGGCCATGCTCTTCCTGGCATGCCTTCCAGAAGGTAAGGACCTCCTCTGGCGTATCCAGAGTGCTGAAGAAGACTTGGAAGAGCAGATGCACAAATAGCTGGGGGAAATACAGCCTCAATATCCGTGGGAGACAGGGCACCTGGAGGATCTTCCACATCACCACAGTTGCCTGCAAAGGACAAAGCCGCCCAAGACAGCGCTCAGTGCCCAGGTGTCCGTGTGGCAGGGCCCGAGCGTGCCAGGGAGAGGCCAGGAGAGGCGCAGGGGGAGCACGGGGCCTGGTGGCCCTGAAGCTGCCCCTGGGCCAGGTTTCAGGCCAGCGCCTGAGGCAGGGAGATGCAGTGGGGGAAGGAGGATGGAGAGCTGCTAGGGAGGCAGCCTTGGGGCCAGCAAAGGCCACTTGCAGAAACTCACAGCCAGGGCAAAGACAGCCGTTTCGCCCCCATCGGAGGTGCAGGTGCTGTGCTCTGGCCAGCTCCCCAGCACATCCAGGAGTATCAGCTGTGCCAGCTCCGCAGTCCTGGCTGAGGCCAGCATGGTCTTCCACATGGCCATGGCAGCTCTGCGGGGTTCGAGCTGTGTCTCAGCGGGGTCTCAGACACAGCACCGGGGCCAGCTGAGCTGGCTGGCTGTGTCTGCCACTGCCCACTGCCCCCCTGCCGGCAGCACCCAGACAGCCCAGCCCCGTGGGGACAGAGCCCTGAGAGGCAGCAAGGGAGCGTGGCAGCAGGCTGAGGGGCTGCCATGCCAGGGCTGGGAAAGGGAGCAGCCAGAGGGCCCTGGAACTCTCTGTTGCTCAGACACCTGGGGCAGGCTGGACAGGGTGATGGGCTGGGGAGCCCCCATCAGGGGCAGGTGGGCCCCATACCTGTCACAGGACGGGGCCACACGCAGGAGCGTCAAGACGGCATCCTGTGGCTGTGCTTCGGCGAGATGCAGCAGGGTCTTGTCCAGCCTATGCTCAGCAGAATCATTGGCCGTGAGCCACTGGTGGATGTAGCTCACCATGGCAGGCACCTGGAGAAGGCACGGGGAGACTTGGAAAGCTGCCAGAGAGAGCAATGTTCCCAGCTTCTCCAGAGGGGTGCTTCCCTTGCCACCACGCTGCCATGTGGCCTGAAAGGCTCCCAGCAACCAGCATGCGTGGCTTTGGAGGCCAAGCAATTCCTGGGGGGATCAAAGCCTGGCCACAGGCTGCTTACTTGCTTGGGATGGTACAAATCTTGCTCTACAAGCATAGCCAGCAGGGCAGCACCGCTCTTGCTTTGGAAGATGGGCGAGTATGGTCTGAGGCCTGCGCCCATGGTCTCTTCCTCCTCAATTCTCTTGATGAAGTTGTAAACAAACTGTAGGAGAAGGGCAAGAAGCCAGGGATGTTGCATGGAGTGCTGCACACACGGTGCTGGGCTGAGCAGGGAGAGCAGGCCCAGCCCAGGTGGGGATGGCTGCAGGTACCTGCGCTGTTCTGCGGAAGCGGCCACGGCGGGACTGCTGGTCTTGTGTGCGCTCCGGGGCTGCATCTGGCAAAGAGCGAGCGCAGCCAGAGATGAGGGGCTGCGGGAGGGGCCGGACTACAGGGCCCAGCCCTGCGCTCCCCAGGCAGGGAGAGGCCCGGGATGTGCCAGGGGATGGAGCACGGCCACTGCGGGCTGTCTGCCCGGCCCCTCTTCCGTCCTGTGCGTGGGCAGGTCCCCAGGGGATAGCATGGCATGGCCCGGCCCGCCCGGCCCAGCCCGGCCCGGCAGGAATGGCGTGGAGCCAAGCTGGCCGCAGACACCAGTCCTGTGGCCCAGCTCTGCCACTCACCCTCGTGTGGTGGCTGGAATGGCACCACCTCTTCAGTGTCCTGTGCCAGGGCAGCTCCAGGGCCTTCTTCCTCCTCCTCCACCCAGGCCAGCTTGGGCACATTTGGGGGTGGCTGCTCCATGTCTCAGACTGGATTTGTGGCTATTTGCAGGAGAGGGGCCTTGGACAATCTCCAAGTCACCAAGTCCTGCAGTCCTGCCTGGAAGGCACCGTCAAGAAAGAAACCTCAGGAAGGCTACAGGACAGCAAGTCCTGCACTCGGTCTCAAGGGCCCCTGCCACAAGGACAGGAGACTCCTGTGAAGGATTGTACTCTGGCCTCGAGGGCACCTGCAGAAGCGAAGCCTCAGGGAGACCACAGGTAAGAAGGTCCTGTGGTCTGGCCTGGAGCTCAGCTGCAGGAACAACGCCTCAGTAAAGCTCCGGGTGGGACACGAACGAGCGCGCTGTGCGGGGGCTCCTCACGGCACCGCTCTGTCCTGTCCTGTCCCGTGTTGTGCTCCGAGCACTGTGGCGTGCTCTTGTCATTGCCAGCTCCTATGCCACGGGGTGTCACAAAGGGCCCTTGGACACCCGGTTCCATTCGATGCCACGGTGACCGTGCTGCAGCGTGTCACCAAGGGCCCTTGCACACACTGCCGCCTGCTGCGGGGCTGCCCCCAGCCCAGCCAAACTGGCCCAGGTTGGAAGGAATGCCTGGCCCCAGGTGTCTAAGGCAGGCCGACAAGATCTTCAGCGAGGGCTCAGAGCGTCAGCAAAGGCTGCCCTGCTCTGCGGGCTCAGGGGCAGCAGAAGGAGCCCCCAGGGCTGCCGACGCAGCCGCGCTGGGAAGGGCACGGGGCCTTCCAGGGAAACTGGCACGGCCTCCTTGGGACACGTCCCGGCTGGTGGCCGTCCTAAACCTGCGGGTGTGACACGCACAAGGAACGTGTGGGCCCGGGCACGAATGCTGCTCTGAGCCCTGGGGCCCGGGGAGCGCTGACATCAGCAGGTGTGGCAGAGTCGCCGGCCAAGCAGACCCGCCACCCCTCGAGCCCCTGGCAGCGCTGGTGCCCGTCTCCTGCCCCAGAGACCTGTGCCCCCGGGGGGCTTCTGTGCCAGAGGGAGCCAAAGCCCACGTGCATTGGGGGCTGTGCTCCTTCCTGCAGGGGCTGATGGCAGGAGCACCTGGAGCAACTGCTGGCACACTTGCTCTCTGTCAGATGATGTTGCTCCTTCCTGCAATGAATTTTTCTCCAGGAAGGCATTGGCAGTAGCAGCAGAGCACCATCCATTGCTGAGTGTCCCGGGGCAATTAGATTACAAAGTAACAGTCTGAAATTTCCTTGTGCTTTTCTCACTCTCTTTCATGCATTCTGGGACAAATAGAATCTGCCCAGCCTCTGCTATTCTGGGCTTCAGTTGCATATCTCGCTCCGGCAGCTCGTGTCCAAACAAAACCGTGTCCCTGCTGAGCACAGCAATGAGTGGCCACAAAGTGGGAAGTTCCCCAGTGAACATCAAGGCAGACACGTGGAAGTGCAGAGGATAAGCATAACTGTGGGAGGACAAGCTGTTCTGTGTCTCTGGTGATGGTGCCCACACCCTAAAGCAGCAGCCAAGAGAAGTGCGGGAAGCAGACGGGCGCGGTTTTGGGCAGGACAATAGAAAAAGATATGAAGCCTTTAGCCAGAATGCAAAGGAGGACTGCAAGGATGGAGTGTGGTCTGGAGGGGAAGCCCCAGATGCAGCTGGGGCCACTTTCTTCTGCCTGGAGGAGAGTAAAGGGCGCCATTGTGGTCTTCACCATCCTCCTGAGGGGAATCGCAGGGGCTGCTGCAGCTCTTGTCACTGTTGGCAGCAGTGACAGCACTGGAGAAAAGGGCAGGGAGCTGGGACAGGGCAAGTTTCATTTCCATATCAGGAAAAGGTTTTTCACCCAGAGCACGGTCAGGCACTGGGACAGTGCCAGTTCCCCATTGCCGCAGCCCGGCGGAGCCCGGGCTGGCTCTTGGGAAAACTGAGGCGCTGCGCCAGGAGTGGGGAAGGGCCCAGGCGTGGGTTCTGCCTGCGGCTGAACCTGATGTGTCGCTGCTCAGTGGTTCAGGATCTACTAACTGCAGCACGGAGCAGGCAAAAGAGAAGGAGGAGGCTCCTGGATAGGGAGGTTCCAGAGGCAAAGGTTTATTCCAAGGGAAGGATTCAGCAGCAAAGAGGCGCCAGCACTTCTGTGCGTGGGATTTTATAGGGGTACAACTCGGGCGGCGGATACAGAGGATTGATCAGTAAGGAATCTGCAGGGAAGGAGCCAGGGGATTCCATCAGTTGCTTGGGACTAATTAGGCCAGATGGGAGGAGAAGGTAGGTCACCTGGGCCAGTGGGGCTTGCAGCAACAGGGGAATTGCGAAGGGGTGGTGCAGTCAGGGATTGGTCCAAGGCAAAACTGAGAGGGAAGGTTCAGGAATAAAGAGCTGCATGATCTTGACAGGCAGGGAAGGAGCTGGAACAAAGAGTGGGCAATGGCATGAGGGACAGCTTTGACGGAGGGCAAAACCTAGGGGTAAACCAACGTGGGGGAAGCACGGGCTACGTGAAAACAAACCATCCTACGCTAACTGACAAATAAACACGAACCGGAACACCCCAGGGAAAATGGGCACAGCACCGAGCTCGTCTGACTTTGAGAAGTGTTTGAACAACATTGAGCAGTCACTCAATCTTTTAGACACTACATCAAAAGTCAAGGGTTGTGAACTCCAGGTTGACACGAGTATATGCTGCCGGGTATGACTTTAGGCAGTTTTTGAAGAAATTCGTTTTATGTCTGATCAAACCCCAATTCCGTGTAGGTTGTGTGGAACGTGGAATCCTTTTATTTTCATTGCTTGTTAAGAGTGTAAAAAAGACTATTGGTGCTGGGTGACTGAGAGACAGCCCGTGTGTGTGAAGTGGAGTATACAGGGGATGAAGAGAAGGAAAAGAGAAGTACTAGTAGATCCTGCAAAGTTTGGAAATGTTGATAGCATGAAGAATGAACAAGACGAGAAGTAAAGATGGTATTAAAAAGAGTCCACTAGAAGGTAATTTAGCAGTGGAGAAAGATTTGGGAGGAATCCCAGAGGGCAGTTTTTCCAAGAAAGGTAATCAGATGAAATAGCCTACCCAATGGTAGCCTTGGTGTCAATTAGGAAGTGGTGAAAAGTGTCCCCTGCTGAAACTTTATGATACGTTGTTACAGTTGATGTTATTTTGAAGAAAAGAAGAAAAATGAGATCCAGCCATATATGCAGACATGTTTTTTACCCTGAAGAATAAACCTGAGGGGAAGAAAGAATTGTGGCTTTTTTATTTGGCCTCATAGGACCTTTAGTCCTAACTTTGGAAAGAGAAAACAGGCAGAAAATAAAGAGCTGTCGTTCCGTATCCAGCATAGGGCAGAGATGCTTGAAATTGGCTCCAATGCACCAGGAAGATTGTGTCCTAGGTGTCCAAGACTTACAGGCGAGTTACCCCAGGCCAGCTCGGGTACACTCCCCCTCAGCCAAGCACGCCGCGCCCTGAATGAAACCCAGATGGCAGTGAGGATGAGGTGAGGGGACACTTTCAGAGACCCCCAGTGACAACCAACAGAAGGAATAAAAGCAAGAAAGCTTTGCCTTTAGTCCCCCGCTTAAGGCAAGTCTTGAGTCCCCCAGGAGAAGCCATGTGGGTGAACATCTGCTTTTCTCCTAGTGAGCTGAACCGTTGGTGGGAAAAAGTTAAAATGTAGAGAGAAAACCCAGGCAAAGTGGCAAAAAGATTGGAGTGCATAGTCAAGAATCAAGTCCCAGAGGGAGGTGCTACTGATTTCATGTTGACAGAGCTAACAAAACCAGCAAAGAGTTGGTGATCAAGGTAGCCAGAGCACGTGCGCAGGGACAAATTGCTAGTGGAGCCTTACAAGGTACAGTGGACCAGCTGTTGCCTATTGTAAGCCCTTTGTGGGACCCGAACGATGCAGGCAGCTGTGCAATGTTAACCAGATGCCAGGAACTAGTCAAATTTGAATTACAAAATGCTAGTCCAAAAGCAATCAATTGGTCAACAATAGATAATGTTCCACAGGGCCAGCACGAGTCACCCACTGACTTTGTGGACAGGTTGTGAGCAGCTGCACATAAAGCGCAGCTCTGCATCCCTGGTCGGATATGGGAAAGCAGCAGTCCGTATCCCTGATGTTAGGGCAATCTAGCCCAGGTGTCGGGCAGAAACTTCAGAGGCTGAAAGAGCCTGTAAAGAGAGACTTAAAAGAAATTAATGAGAAAAGCATTGAAAGCGTATGATGATAAAGACAGAGAAAAAGAAAATGAACTCCGTGCAGCCATGGTGGCAGCTCTGGATCAGCACCGGGGAGAGGACGCGCATGAAGCAGAGGCAGGGGCAAAAGCAGCAGAGGCAGAGGAGTTTCAAACCAGGCACAGACCAAGCTGGGGCCAAAGCAATGTGCGTGTTGTAAGAAATAAGGACACTGGAAAATAGGGCCAGTGCCCAGAGTTAGCAGACAAAGTACACAAAACTCTTGTAGCCGCTCTAGATGATAAGAAATGACCGAGACTGGCAACTCTTACCCCAGCAGGCCACTGGTTAAAATAAAGCTAAAGGGTGATAAAGAGGTTGAATTTTTAATAAATAGTGGAAACCCATCTTTCACTCTTGAATCGAGCACTGATACCCAAAAGTGAGAACTATCTTCAAGCAATAGGAGCCACTGGCCAGCCAGAAAATGCATTCCTCCTGCAAGCACTTCAATGGAAAATCAAGAAGAAACTGGCAATCCATCAGTTTCTTTATTTAGCAAACTGCCCCAAATCTGTCCTCGGCAGGGATTTGCTTGAAAATTTGGACACAACAGTTCCGTTTAGGGAAAGAAAAATTAAGTTGAAGGTACCTGAAGACAAATTGGTTTTAGCAGTAGGACTGACAATTGACACAAGACCAAGAAACAAGAATAACTATTTAGAGCAAGTATTGAATCAGGTGTAGCCAAGAGTATGGGATACTGATAGCCCAGGAAAATCCAAACGAGCAGACCCTATTAAAATTGAGCTGCAGACAAGAGTTAGGCCATAGTCAGAAAGCAATACCCTGGAAGACGATAGGCTGGGAAAAGAATGGAGGCAACAAGGAATAAATTCCTGACATCAGGATTATTGGAAGAATGGGAGTCAAAATGTATTACTCCTAGATTAGCAATAAAGAAAGCTAACGGAACTTAGAGACTAGTGCCAGATTTCCAGGCAATTAATGGTTTCTACCTTACTGCCTTACTAGCTAAACTTGGAGATGATTTTATCTGGTGCGGGGAACGTCCATGGCCCGGTGGTGTCGAGAGCGGTTCCCTCTTGGTGTGAGAGACCAGCTCCCCCAGCCCACCTTGCTGTCAGGCCCGGAGGTTGTAATGTGCGCTGGAGCGGCAGGCGAAGGAGGGCTCTTGACAGCATGTCTGATCCAACAGGGTTTCTTGAAGGCAGGTCAGAGGGTCCAGGTTGGGTGAGAGTGAGAAGAGGGACAGGACCAGGCAGCAGCACAACCACTGTAACACGAGACATAAGGCAAGACACCTGCAACCTGCTGGGGAAGCCCCAAGTCTGCTCAGTGAGCCACGTGTGCCCTCAGCATTGGGACACGCACCTTTCCCTCAGTGACCCTCACGTCCCAGGGTCAGCAAATCAAGAGGCACCAGCCATCCTGTAGGTGACTCAGAGCGAGTGCAGTGGGTCATGGTGGCCAGGGGCCAGAAGCAGGCAGAAAGCCATCAGGGCTGGGGAAAAGGCTCTGCTCTGCTTACAGCGTGGGCTGAGGGCCGGGAGAGCTGCATTTCCCCCTTGAGATGTGGGAGACGGGGCCTTTCACCCTCCTTATAGGGCTGCCCCTCGCTGCAGGCAGCCCAAGGAGTACGACGACAAAAGGCCGAGAGCAGCAAAGCAAAGAGCCAGCCCTGCACACAGGGAGGTGGCCCAGGTGGCCCTGAAGGTGCCCGCTGCACTCTCATGTGGCCCTGCCCTGGGAATGACAGGAATGCCCTTTGTCCAAGAGGGCCTTTCTGTGGCTCCTCTGGGCTCCAAGCTGCTGCTCTTCTGGCTCAACGGGGCCTAAAGGCACAGAACTGGGCATCCCTCGGAGCAACAGGAGCAAGACTCGGCAAGCAGGCAGGGGAGCTCAATGCCTGAGGCTGAGGGGCGGGGGGCTCCAGTCTGGAGCACAGGCCGGGCACACGCCCAGCCCCGCAACTCCTGGCCTCAGAGGCCTGAAAGGCCAGGACCAGGGTTCCACGCCTGATTCCAGGGGGTCCCTCCACCGGCCACCGAGGAAGCGCCAGAGCAGCCAGCTTTCAGGATCAAGGCGGCTGCCAGGGGGCTGCTTATGGCCTCTGCCAGCCCATTGCTCAGGGCTTACCAGTGACTCAGGGTGTCCCCCAGCCCGGCCAAACTTCCCGGCAGCAGCGCCACAGCCCCACAGCAGCTCCAGAGAAGTCCCATCCAGAGGCACCTGGGAGCCCTCAGCAAAGCAGCCAGTAGCACACGGGCAGGAGGACGTGGATGGCCCTTCCTGCGTGGCACGGGGCTTGTGGCAATATCCAGGCACCAGTCGGGCAGGGATCCCCGCAGCTCCTGCCCCTGCCCAGCCGCTCTTGTCGGCAGCACAAAGGCTGCAGCAGAACCACCAGAGGCCAAGGGGCTTCTGGCCATTTTCCCTGCAACACTGCACGCCTGGGCAGCTGGATGAGCACAAGCACCCTTTTGCCCCTCTTCCCCTATGCCCTACAGACACTGTGCAGGAAAAGAAAGATCCTGGGACTCCATGTATTGTAAGATACCCTATATTTACATTGTCAACTAAAAGGAAAATACAAAGGCAAAAATCTAATAGAAGAAGAAGACAACCCCTGCTGGCTCAAGTGGCCCAGCAGACAGAGTCTTGCGCAGATCATCTCTCTGGGGAGCTGCAGCAGAACAGCAAGGCAGTGCCCCACAGACGAGGCCGTTTCTTCCATGCACTGCGGAATTGATCTCGCAGCTTATGCCATGTGGAGTACGGAGCTCTCTGTACAGCCCGGAGAACTAAACAAGATTCAATTGCAGCATTTCTGATTGCGGGACTGCTGTCATAGGCCATTTCTTCAAGGGCTGCAAGAGAGAGGAACAGAGCCAAGGTCAGATGCCGGATGTGCAGGGAGCCGAGGTGAACCCCCTGGCAGGGTCATCCCGGCCGGCTCTTGCCATGGCCCGGAGGGAGCAGGGACCAAGGGGATCAGCCTGAAGCTGCTGGCCACGAATGCCACACGTGGCCCTGAAATGTCTGTGTGCTCTGGCCACGGGAGCAGAGCCCTCCGCAGCCGGGGCAGGGCTTGCAGCTTCCCGTGCCAGCCCCCACGGTCAGCCCGCTGCCCTCACTCACCACTGCAGATCAGCTGAAGCTCTTGCTGCTGCCCCCTCAGGTGCCGGCCGGCCATCCCTGTGAACACAGAGCCTGTCACGGGCCCAGCAGCACAGCTCCCTGCCAGCGGCGTTGTCGGTGCTGTGGCCACACGGGCTGCTGGCCCGTCAGGTCTCAGCCCGGGCCTTTGCCGCATGCTGCCGCCCAAGGGCACGGTTGCCAGAGGGCGGCGGCAGCAGCAATGCCCGGGCCAGGCGGGGCTCCACGGCGCCGGGCCCGGGTGGCGCTGCCGGGGCAGCAGGCGGGGCCGGGGCCGAGCTGCGGTGGGCAGGGGAGGGAGCGCGGGCTCGTGGCTCACCCATGAAGCTGACGGCCGCCTCTCGCAGGGGCTCCTGTGGGCTTTGCAGGTAGCACAGGGCCCGGCGCAGGTGCTCGGCTGCTCGGCTCCTGTCCTCTGCCAGCTGGAGAGAGCAGCAGGAGGGAAGGGTTGGGGCGGGCTCAGGCCCCGGGCCGGGCGCTGCCTGCACTGAGCCCCGGCCCTCTCCTACCCGGGGAGCCCTGAGGCGTGGCCAGCAGCAGCCGGCGCCGGGCTCCCGAGGGGAGAGGCCAGAGGGCCGCCTGCTGCCCGGGGAGCCGCGGTGCCGCCCCGCCGCCCTGCCGGGCCGGGACTGCGTGGGCACCCGGCTCGGGCCCACGGGAGCCTGGAGAAGAGCCTGCGCGGCCTCTGGGAGCAGCAGCCGGCAGGGGCACAGCTGCCAGCCCCGCAGACTGAGCACCGCCCTCAGGGGCCTTCTCCAGGCTGAGGCTGGGGTTTCTCGGCTGCTCTTACCAGGCACTCGCCAAAGCTCTGATCCACCTGTAGCATTTGTTGGAGATCCCTCCTCTTCAGGAATCTGGCTGAAGAATGCAGCGTTTCCCGGGAGGCCTGGAGAGCAGCAGAGACGCACCGATGGCCCCACAGTGCAGGCCACAGGAGCCAGCCTATGCCACAGGCTGGAGGAGGCTGCAGCCCGCAAGGTGCCAGGGCAGGAGGCAGTGCGTTCCCCTGCCAGGGGGACAGCAGCTGGCCACAAGTGCTCACCTCAGCAACAATCTGATTCTCGTCACGGCAGTGGAAGTAGAGTGGGAGCAGGCTCTGGCGCACGTGGGACTTCAGGGCCTTTCTTCCCTCTTCTGTTAATAAGTCGAGCATCTCTTGAAAGAAAGACATGGAGCTCAGCTGCACCTGGATATCATCCTGTATGAAAGGGAAGGGCAAAAGAGCTGAGCATCAGCTGCTTCAGGCCCCCCAGGGCACAGGCCTGCATCTGCACAGGGCACCAAGTGTGCGGGCAGCAGCCAGTGGCCGTGGCTGTGGGCACAGAGCCTTACGCGGTCAAAGAGTGGCAGGAGCGCCTCAGCCAGCTGCAGGGCGATGGGGGTGGGTATTGGGGCACCATTATCCAGGAGCAAATATCGGAGTAGAAGAATGGTCATCCTGATGATGTCGCTATCATTTTCCTCCAGGAGCTCCACAAGACTTTCAGTCAGGCTCCGCATTTTTTCGGCCTGCGTGGAAGCCAACTTTGTGAAAGGCCGCCCTGCTGCCGCAGGGCCCAGAGGCCAAAGGCCTGTCCCGAAGCACTCGGGCAGCTGATGCGGGAGGCAGGAGAGCTGGGAGCAGCTGCCCCAGCGCCCGAAGGCCAGGCAAGGCCAAGCGACTGCGTTGCCCAGCCCCACGCTGCCTTCAGGGCTTCAGCCACGGGCCCATTCTCACCATCAAGGGATTCTTGCCCAGCACTACGAGGCCTCTGAGTGCCAAGTAACGCCTGGCCATGTGCTCGCTCTGCAGGTTCTGTGCCATGATCTCCAGAAGACTGTCACTGCATTCCCTCAAGTCCAGGCAGTCGAGCACCTGAAAGGCACAGGGCAGTGACAGGGGAGCCGGCCGGCAGGAGGCCAGAAGCGCACAGGGCCGGGCCCAGGCAGCAGCACATGGCCCAGGCAGCAGCACAGGGCACGGGCACGGGTGTCTTTGTCCTGGCAGCTGTGGCTACGAGAGGGCAGAGAGCTGGGAGGCAGCTCAGCCAGGCAGCGCTGGCCTTGAGGCTCACCTCCACAAGGAATGCCAAGGCAGGGAAATCCCAGTATGGCATCTCTTGGCCGAGCAGGGCGAGCAGGTAGAATGCAACCGCGGAACAGAAGGGTATGGCTAGACGGCGAATTTCTCTGAAGAGGGGAGAAAGGAAAGAAGACCCCTGAGCCAGTGGGGCAAACCTCTCCCAGGAGTGGCTCACCTAGTTCTCATCTTCCCCCAGCACCCTTCCAGCCAGGGGACCTGGGCCATTTGGGAGTTGGTTGCTCATGGGCAGCCTCCTCTCCCAGCCTTTTCCAGTCTGCTTGGCCGTGCATCTCTCAGGGACAAGGCCCTCCTGCCCATTACCACGGGCACTTAGTGGGGCACCTGGGCACAGAGCAGAAATATCAGAGGCATTTGGGGGGGTCTCACCTGGCAAGCAGAGCCACGGCAAAGTGGTGAGTGTCAACAGAGAGCAGCGTGTCCCAGGCACACCTGCGTTCCATTGCCACCACCACATCCTCGCAGCGGAGCAGGCAGAGCAGGGACTTCAGGGTCCGCACTGCAAACCTGTGTGCAGAGCAAAGCCCAGGTCACACTGGCAGCACTGGCTCCTTGGCAGGCCACGTGGCAGGGACAGGAGGACTGTCACGGAGCACCTGTTGGGGCTAGTGGCAAGGCCATGCTCTTCCTGGCATGCCTTCCAGAAGGTAAGGACCTCCTCTGGCGTATCCAGAGTGCTGAAGAAGACTTGGAAGAGCAGATGCACAAATAGCTGGGGGAAATACAGCCTCAATATCCGTGGGAGACAGGGCACCTGGAGGATCTTCCACATCACCACAGTTGCCTGCAAAGGACAAAGCCGCCCAAGACAGCGCTCAGTGCCCAGGTGTCCGTGTGGCAGGGCCCGAGCGTGGCAGGGAGAGGCCAGGAGAGGCGCAGGGGGAGCACGGGGCCTGGTGGCCCTGAAGCTGCCCCTGGGCCAGGTTTCAGGCCAGCGCCTGAGGCAGGGAGATGCAGTGGGGGAAGGAGGATGGAGAGCTGCTAGGGAGGCAGCCTTGGGGCCAGCAAAGGCCACTTGCAGAAACTCACAGCCAGGGCAAAGACAGCCGTTTCGCCCCCATCGGAGGTGCAGGTGCTGTGCTCTGGCCAGCTCCCCAGCACATCCAGGAGTATCAGCTGTGCTAGCTCCGCAGTCCTGGCTGAGGCCAGGATGGTCTTCCACATGGCCATGGCAGCTCTGCGGGGTTCGAGCTGTGTCTCAGCGGGGTCTCAGACACAGCACCGGGGCCAGCTGAGCTGGCTGGCTGTGTCTGCCACTGCCCACTGCCCCCCTGCCGGCAGCACCCAGACAGCCCAGCCCCGTGGGGACAGAGCCCTGAGAGGCAGCAAGGGAGCGTGGCAGCAGGCTGAGGGGCTGCCATGCCAGGGCTGGGAAAGGGAGCAGCCAGAGGGCCCTGGAACTCTCTGTTGCTCAGACACCTGGGGCAGGCTGGACAGGGTGATGGGCTGGGGAGCCCCCATCAGGGGCAGGTGGGCCCCATACCTGTCACAGGACGGGGCCACACGCAGGAGCGTCAAGACGGCATCCTGTGGCTGTGCTTCGGCGAGATGCAGCAGGGTCTTGTCCAGCCTATGCTCAGCAGAATCATTGGCCGTGAGCCACTGGTGGATGTAGCTCACCATGGCAGGCACCTGGAGAAGGCACGGGGAGACTTGGAAAGCTGCCAGAGAGAGCAATGTTCCCAGCTTCTCCAGAGGGGTGCTTCCCTTGCCACCACGCTGCCATGTGGCCTGAAAGGCTCCCAGCAACCAGCATGCGTGGCTTTGGAGGCCAAGCAATTCCTGGGGGGATCAAAGCCTGGCCACAGGCTGCTTACTTGCTTGGGATGGTACAAATCTTGCTCTACAAGCATAGCCAGCAGGGCAGCACCGCTCTTGCTTTGGAAGATGGGCGAGTATGGTCTGAGGCCTGCGCCCATGGTCTCTTCCTCCTCAATTCTCTTGATGAAGTTGTAAACAAACTGTAGGAGAAGGGCAAGAAGCCAGGGATGTTGCATGGAGTGCTGCACACACGGTGCTGGGCTGAGCAGGGAGAGCAGGCCCAGCCCAGGTGGGGATGGCTGCAGGTACCTGCGCTGTTCTGCGGAAGCGGCCACGGCGGGACTGCTGGTCTTGTGTGCGCTCCGGGGCTGCATCTGGCAAAGAGCGAGCGCAGCCAGAGATGAGGGGCTGCGGGAGGGGCCGGACTACAGGGCCCAGCCCTGTGCTCCCCAGGCAGGGAGAGGCCCGGGATGTGCCAGGGGATGGAGCACGGCCACTGCGGGCTGTCTGCCCGGCCCCTCTTCCGTCCTGTGCGTGGGCAGGTCCCCAGGGGATAGCATGGCATGGCCCGGCCCGCCCGGCCCAGCCCGGCCCGGCAGGAATGGCGTGGAGCCAAGCTGGCCGCAGGCACCAGTCCTGTGGCCCAGCTCTGCCACTCACCCTCGTGTGGTGGCTGGAATGGCACCACCTCTTCAGTGTCCTGTGCCAGGGCAGCTCCAGGGCCTTCTTCCTCCTCCTCCACCCAGGCCAGCTTGGGCACATTTGGGGGTGGCTGCTCCATGTCTCAGACTGGATTTGTGGCTATTTGCAGGAGAGGGGCCTTGGACAATCTCCAAGTCACCAAGTCCTGCAGTCCTGCCTGGAAGGCACCGTCAAGAAAGAAGCCTCAGGAAGGCTACAGGACAGCAAGTCCTGCACTCGGTCTCAAGGGCCCCTGCCACAAGGACAGGAGACTCCTGTGAAGGATTGTACTCTGGCCTCGAGGGCACCTGCAGAAGCGAAGCCTCAGGGAGACCACAGGTAAGAAGGTCCTGTGGTCTGGCCTGGAGCTCAGCTGCAGGAACAACGCCTCAGTAAAGCTCCGGGTGGGACACGAACGAGCGCGCTGTGCGGGGGCTCCTCACGGCACCGCTCTGTCCTGTCCTGTCCCGTGTTGTGCTCCGAGCACTGTGGCGTGCTCTTGTCATTGCCAGCTCCTATGCCACGGGGTGTCACAAAGGGCCCTTGGACACCCGGTTCCATTCGATGCCACGGTGACCGTGCTGCAGCGTGTCACCAAGGGCCCTTGCACACACTGCCGCCTGCCGCGGGGCTGCCCCCAGCCCAGCCAAACTGGCCCAGGTTGGAAGGAATGCCTGGCCCCAGGTGTCTAAGGCAGGCCGACAAGATCTTCAGCGAGGGCTCAGAGCATCAGCAAAGGCTGCCCTGCTCTGCGGGCTCAGGGGCAGCAGAAGGAGCCCCCAGGGCTGCCGACGCAGCCGCGCTGGGAAGGGCACGGGGCCTTCCAGGGAAACTGGCACGGCCTCCTTGGGACACGTCCCGGCTGGTGGCCGTCCTAAACCTGCGGGTGTGACACGCACAAGGAACGTGTGGGCCCGGGCACGAATGCTGCTCTGAGCCCTGGGGCCCGGGGAGCGCTGACATCAGCAGGTGTGGCAGAGTCGCCGGCCAAGCAGACCCGCCACCCCTCGAGCCCCTGGCAGCGCTGGTGCCCGTCTCCTGCCCCAGAGACCTGTGCCCCCGGGGGGCTTCTGTGCCAGAGGGAGCCAAAGCCCACGTGCATTGGGGGCTGTGCTCCTTCCTGCAGGGGCTGATGGCAGGAGCACCTGGAGCAACTGCTGGCACACTTGCTCTCTGTCAGATGATGTTGCTCCTTCCTGCAATGAATTTTTCTCCAGGAAGGCATTGGCAGTAGCAGCAGAGCACCATCCATTGCTGAGTGTCCCGGGGCAATTAGATTACAAAGTAACAGTCTGAAATTTCCTTGTGCTTTTCTCACTCTCTTTCCTGCATTCTGGGACAAATAGAATCTGCCCAGCCTCTGCTATTCTGGGCTTCAGTTGCTGCATATCTCGCTCCGGCATCTCGCGTCCAAACAAAACCGTGTCCCTGCTGAGGACAGCAATGAGTGGCCACAAAGTGGGAAGTTCCCCAGTGAACATCAAGGCAGACACGTGGAAGTGCAGAGGATAAGCATAACTGTGGGAGGACAAGCTGTTCTGTGTCTCTGGTGATGGTGCCCACACCCTAAAGCAGCAGCCAAGAGAAGTGCGGGAAGCAGACGGGCGCGGTTTTGGACAGGACAATAGAAAAAGATATGAAGCCTTTAGCCAGAATGCAAAGGAGGACTGCAAGGATGGAGTGTGGTCTGGAGGGGAAGCCCCAGATGCAGCTGGGGCCACTTTCTTCTGCCTGGAGGAGAGTAAAGGGCGCCATTGTGGTCTTCACCATCCTCCTGAGGGGAATCGCAGGGGCTGCTGCAGCTCTCGTCTCTGTTGGCAGCAGTGACAGCACTGGAGAAAAGGGCAGGGAGCTGGGACAGGGCAAGTTTCATTTCCATATCAGGAAAAGGTTTTTCACCCAGAGCACGGTCAGGCACTGGGACAGTGCCAGTTCCCCATTGCCGCAGCCCGGCGGAGCCCGGGCTGGCTCTTGGGAAAACTGCGGCGCTGCGCCAGGAGTGGGGAAGGGCCAAGGCGTGGGTTCTGCCTGCGGCTGAACCTGATGTGTCGCTGCTCAGTGGTTCAGGATCTACTAACTGCAGCACGGAGCAGGCAAAAGAGAAGGAGGAGGCTCCTGGATAGGGAGGTTCCAGAGGCAAAGGTTTATTCCAAGGGAAGGATTCAGCAGCAAAGAGGCGCCAGCACTTCTGTGCGTGGGATTTTATAGGGGTACAACTCGGGCGGCGGATACAGAGGATTGATCAGTAAGGAATCTGCAGGGAAGGAGCCAGGGGATTCCATCAGTTGCTTGGGACTAATTAGGCCAGATGGGAGGAGAAGGTAGGTCACCTGGGCCAGTGGGGCTTGCAGCAACAGGGGAATTGCGAAGGGGTGGTGCAGTCAGGGATTGGTCCAAGGCAAAACTGAGAGGGAAGGTTCAGGAATAAAGAGCTGCATGATCTTGACAGGCAGGGAAGGAGCTGGAACAAAGAGTGGGCAATGGCATGAGGGACAGCTTTGACGGAGGGCAAAACCTAGGGGTAAACCAACGTGGGGGAAGCACGGGCTACGTGAAAACAAACCATCCTACGCTAACTGACAAATAAACACGAACCGGAACACCCCAGGGAAAATGGGCACAGCACCGAGCTCGTCTGACTTTGAGAAGTGTTTGAACAACATTGAGCAGTCACTCAATCTTTTAGACACTACATCAAAAGTCAAGGGTTGTGAACTCCAGGTTGACACGAGTATATGCTGCCGGGTATGACTTTAGGCAGTTTTTGAAGAAATTCGTTTTATGTCTGATCAAACCCCAATTCCGTGTAGGTTGTGTGGAACGTGGAATCCTTTTATTTTCATTGCTTGTTAGGAGTGTAAAAAAGACTATTGGTGCTGGGTGACTGAGAGACAGCCCGTGTGTGTGAAGTGGAGTATACAGGGGATGAAGAGAAGGAAAAGAGAAGTACTAGTAGATCCTGCAAAGTTTGGAAATGTTGATAGCATGAAGAATGAACAAGACGAGAAGTAAAGATGGTATTTAAAAGAGTCCACTAGAAGGTAATTTAGCAGTGGAGAAAGATTTGGGAGGAATCCCAGAGGGCAGTTTTTCCAAGAAAGGTAATCGGATGAAATAGCCTACCCAATGGTAGCCTTGGTGTCAATTAGGAAGTGGTGAAAAGTGTCCCCCGCTGAAACTTTATGATACGTTGTTACAGTTGATGTTATTTTGAAGAAAAGAAGAAAAATGAGATCCAGCCATATATGCAGACATGTTTTTTACCCTGAAGAATAAACCTGAGGGGAAGAAAGAATTGTGGCTTTTTTATTTGGCCTCATAGGACCTTTAGTCCTAACTTTGGAAAGAGAAAACAGGCAGAAAATAAAGAGCTGTCGTTCCGTATCCAGCATAGGGCAGAGATGCTTGAAATTGGCTCCAATGCACCAGGAAGATTGTGTCCTAGGTGTCCAAGACTTACAGGCGAGTTACCCCAGGCCAGCTCGGGTACACTCCCCCTCAGCCAAGCACGCCGCGCCCTGAATGAAACCCAGATGGCAGTGAGGATGAGGTGAGGGGACACTTTCAGAGACCCCCAGTGACAACCAACACAAGGAATAAAAGCAAGAAAGCTTTGCCTTTAGTCCCCCGCTTAAGGCAAGTCTTGAGTCCCCCAGGAGAAGCCATGTGGGTGAACATCTGCTTTTCTCCTAGTGAGCTGAACCGTTGGTGGGAAAAAGTTAAAATGTAGAGAGAAAACCCAGGCAAAGTGGCAAAAAGATTGGAGTGCATAGTCAAGAATCAAGTCCCAGAGGGAGGTGCTACTGATTTCATGTTGACAGAGCTAACAAAACCAGCAAAGAGTTGGTGATCAAGGTAGCCAGAGCACGTGCGCAGGGACAAATTGCTAGTGGAGCCTTACAAGGTACAGTGGACCAGCTGTTTCCTATTGTAAGCCCTTTGTGGGACCCGAACGATGCAGGCAGCTGTGCAATGTTAACCAGATGCCAGGAACTAGTCAAATTTGAATTACAAAATGCTAGTCCAAAAGCAATCAATTGGTCAACAATAGATAATGTTCCACAGGGCCAGCACGAGTCACCCACTGACTTTGTGGACAGGTTGTGAGCAGCTGCACATAAAGCGCAGCTCTGCATCCCTGGTCGGATATGGGAAAGCAGCAGTCCGTATCCCTGATGTTAGGGCAATCTAGCCCAGGTGTCGGGCAGAAACTTCAGAGGCTGAAAGAGCCTGTAAAGAGAGACTTAAAAGAAATTAATGAGAAAAGCATTGAAAGCGTATGATGATAAAGACAGAGAAAAAGAAAATGAACTCCCTGCAGCCATGGTGGCAGCTCTGGATCAGCACCGGGGAGAGGACGCGCATGAAGCAGAGGCAGGGGCAAAAGCAGCAGAGGCAGAGGAGTTTCAAACCAGGCACAGACCAAGCTGGGGCCAAAGCAATGTGCGTGTTGTAAGAAATAAGGACACTGGAAAATAGGGCCAGTGCCCAGAGTTAGCAGACAAAGTACACAAAACTCTTGTAGCCGCTCTAGATGATAAGAAATGACCGAGACTGGCAACTCTTACCCCAGCAGGCCACTGGTTAAAATAAAGCTAAAGGGTGATAAAGAGGTTGAATTTTTAATAAATAGTGGAAACCCATCTTTCACTCTTGAATCGAGCACTGATACCCAAAAGTGAGAACTATCTTCAAGCAATAGGAGCCACTGGCCAGCCAGAAAATGCATTCCTCCTGCAAGCACTTCAATGGAAAATCAAGAAGAAACTGGCAATCCATCAGTTTCTTTATTTAGCAAACTGCCCCAAATCTGTCCTCGGCAGGGATTTGCTTGAAAATTTGGACACAACAGTTCCGTTTAGGGAAAGAAAAATTAAGTTGAAGGTACCTGAAGACAAATTGGTTTTAGCAGTAGGACTGACAATTGACACAAGACCAAGAAACAAGAATAACTATTTAGAGCAAGTATTGAATCAGGTGTAGCCAAGAGTATGGGATACTGATAGCCCAGGAAAATCCAAACGAGCAGACCCTATTAAAATTGAGCTGCAGACAAGAGTTAGGCCATAGTCAGAAAGCAATACCCTGGAAGACGATAGGCTGGGAAAAGAACGGAGGCAACAAGGAATAAATTCCTGACATCAGGATTATTGGAAGAATGGGAGTCAAAATGTATTACTCCTAGATTAGCAATAAAGAGAGCTAACGGAACTTAGAGACTAGTGCCAGATTTCCAGGCAATTAATGGTTTCTACCTTACTGCCTTACTAGCTAAACTTGGAGATGATTTTATCTGGTGCGGGGAACGTCCATGGCCCGGTGGTGTCGAGAGCGGTTCCCTCTTGGTGTGAGAGACCAGCTCCCCCAGCCCACCTTGCTCTCAGGCCCGGAGGTTGTAATGTGCGCTGGAGCGGCAGGCGAAGGAGGGCTCTTGACAGCATGTCTGATCCAACAGGGTTTCTTGAAGGCAGGTCAGAGGGTCCAGGTTGGGTGAGAGTGAGAAGAGGGACAGGACCAGGCAGCAGCACAACCACTGTAACACGAGACATAAGGCAAGACACCTGCAACCTGCTGGGGAAGCCCCAAGTCTGCTCAGTGAGCCACGTGTGCCCTCAGCATTGGGACACGCACCTTTCCCTCAGTGACCCTCACGTCCCAGGGTCAGCAAATCAAGAGGCACCAGCCATCCTGTAGGTGACTCAGAGCGAGTGCAGTGGGTCATGGTGGCCAGGGGCCAGAAGCAGGCAGAAAGCCATCAGGGCTGGGGAAAAGGCTCTGCTCTGCTTACAGCGTGGGCTGAGGGCCGGGAGAGCTGCATTTCCCCCTTGAGATGTGGGAGACGGGGCCTTTCACCCTCCTTATAGGGCTGCCCCTCGCTGCAGGCAGCCCAAGGAGTACGACGACAAAAGGCCGAGAGCAGCAAAGCAAAGAGCCAGCCCTGCACACAGGGAGGTGGCCCAGGTGGCCCTGAAGGTGCCCGCTGCACTCTCATGTGGCCCTGCCCTGGGAATGACAGGAATGCCCTTTGTCCAAGAGGGCCTTTCTGTGGCCCCTCTGGGCTCCAAGCTGCTGCTCTTCTGGCTCAACGGGGCCTAAAGGCACAGAACTGGGCATCCCTCGGAGCAACAGGAGCAAGACTCGGCAAGCAGGCAGGGGAGCTCAATGCCTGAGGCTGAGGGGCGGGGGGCTCCAGTCTGGAGCACAGGCCGGGCACACGCCCAGCCCCGCAACTCCTGGCCTCAGAGGCCTGAAAGGCCAGGACCAGGGTTCCACGCCTGATTCCAGGGGGTCCCTCCACGGGCCACCGAGGAAGCGCCAGAGCAGCCAGCTTTCAGGATCAAGGCGGCTGCCAGGGGGCTGCTTATGGCCTCTGCCAGCCCATTGCTCAGGGCTTACCAGTGACTCAGGGTGTCCCCCAGCCCGGCCAAACTTCCCGGCAGCAGCGCCACAGCCCCACAGCAGCTCCAGAGAAGTCCCATCCAGAGGCACCTGGGAGCCCTCAGCAAAGCAGCCAGTAGCACACGGGCAGGAGGACGTGGATGGCCCTTCCTGCGTGGCACGGGGCTTGTGGCAATATCCAGGCACCAGTCGGGCAGGGATCCCCGCAGCTCCTGCCCCTGCCCAGCCGCTCTTGTCGGCAGCACAAAGGCTGCAGCAGAACCACCAGAGGCCAAGGGGCTTCTGGCCATTTTCCCTGCAACACTGCACGCCTGGGCAGCTGAATGAGCACAAGCACCCTTTTGCCCCTCTTCCCCTATGCCCTACAGACACTGTGCAGGAAAAGAAAGATCCTGGGACTCCATGTATTGTAAGATACCCTATATTTACATTGTCAACTAAAAGGAAAATACAAAGGCAAAAATCTAATAGAAGAAGAAGACAACCCCTGCTGGCTCAAGTGGCCCAGCAGACAGAGTCTTGCGCAGATCATCTCTCTGGGGAGCTGCAGCAGAACAGCAAGGCAGTGCCCCACAGACGAGGCCGTTTCTTCCATGCACTGCGGAATTGATCTCGCAGCTTATGCCATGTGGAGTACGGAGCTCTCTGTACAGCCCGGAGAACTAAACAAGATTCAATTGCAGCATTTCTGATTGCGGGACTGCTGTCATAGGCCATTTCTTCAAGGGCTGCAAGAGAGAGGAACAGAGCCAAGGTCAGATGCCGGATGTGCAGGGAGCCGAGGTGAACCCCCTGGCAGGGTCATCCCGGCCGGCTCTTGCCATGGCCCGGAGGGAGCAGGGACCAAGGGGATCAGCCTGAAGCTGCTGGCCACGAATGCCACACGTGGCCCTGAAATGTCTGTGTGCTCTGGCCACGGGAGCAGAGCCCTCCGCAGCCGGGGCAGGGCTTGCAGCTTCCCGTGCCAGCCCCCACGGTCAGCCCGCTGCCCTCACTCACCACTGCAGATCAGCTGAAGCTCTTGCTGCTGCCCCCTCAGGTGCCGGCCGGCCATCCCTGTGAACACAGAGCCTGTCACGGGCCCAGCAGCACAGCTCCCTGCCAGCGGCGTTGTCGGTGCTGTGGCCACACGGGCTGCTGGCCCGTCAGGTCTCAGCCCGGGCCTTTGCCGCATGCTGCCGCCCAAGGGCACGGTTGCCAGAGGGCGGCGGCAGCAGCAATGCCCGGGCCAGGCGGGGCTCCACGGCGCCGGGCCCGGGTGGCGCTGCCGGGGCAGCAGGCGGGGCCGGGGCCGAGCTGCGGTGGGCAGGGGAGGGAGCGCGGGCTCGTGGCTCACCCATGAAGCTGACGGCCGCCTCTCGCAGGGGCTCCTGTGGGCTTTGCAGGTAGCACAGGGCCCGGCGCAGGTGCTCGGCTGCTCGGCTCCTGTCCTCTGCCAGCTGGAGAGAGCAGCAGGAGGGAAGGGTTGGGGCGGGCTCAGGCCCCGGGCCGGGCGCTGCCTGCGCTGAGCCCCGGCCCTCTCCTACGCGGGGAGCCCTGAGGCGTGGCCAGCAGCAGCCGGCGCCGGGCTCCCGAGGGGAGAGGCCAGAGGGCCGCCTGCTGCCCGGGGAGCCGCGGTGCCGCCCCGCCGCCCTGCCGGGCCGGGACTGCGTGGGCACCCGGCTCGGGCCCACGGGAGCCTGGAGAAGAGCCTGCGCGGCCTCTGGGAGCAGCAGCCGGCAGGGGCACAGCTGCCAGCCCCGCAGACTGAGCACCGCCCTCAGGGGCCTTCTCCAGGCTGAGGCTGGGGTTTCTCGGCTGCTCTTACCAGGCACTCGCCAAAGCTCTGATCCACCTGTAGCATTTGTTGGAGATCCCTCCTCTTCAGGAATCTGGCTGAAGAATGCAGCGTTTCCCGGGAGGCCTGGAGAGCAGCAGAGACGCACCGATGGCCCCACAGTGCAGGCCACAGGAGCCAGCCTATGCCACAGGCTGGAGGAGGCTGCAGCCCGCAAGGTGCCAGGGCAGGAGGCAGTGCGTTCCCCTGCCAGGGGGACAGCAGCTGGCCACAAGTGCTCACCTCAGCAACAATCTGATTCTCGTCACGGCAGTGGAAGTAGAGTGGGAGCAGGCTCTGGCGCACGTGGGACTTCAGGGCCTTTCTTCCCTCTTCTGTTAATAAGTCGAGCATCTCTTGAAAGAAAGACATGGAGCTCAGCTGCACCTGGATATCATCCTGTATGAAAGGGAAGGGCAAAAGAGCTGAGCATCAGCTGCTTCAGGCCCCCCAGGGCACAGGCCTGCATCTGCACAGGGCACCAAGTGTGCGGGCAGCAGCCAGTGGCCGTGGCTGTGGGCACAGAGCCTTACGCGGTCAAAGAGTGGCAGGAGCGCCTCAGCCAGCTGCAGGGCGATGGGGGTGGGTATTGGGGCACCATTATCCAGGAGCAAATATCGGAGTAGAAGAATGGTCATCCTGATGATGTCGCTATCATTTTCCTCCAGGAGCTCCACAAGACTTTCAGTCAGGCTCCGCATTTTTTCGGCCTGCGTGGAAGCCAACTTTGTGAAAGGCCGCCCTGCTGCCGCAGGGCCCAGAGGCCAAAGGCCTGTCCCGAAGCACTCGGGCAGCTGATGCGGGAGGCAGGAGAGCTGGGAGCAGCTGCCCCAGCGCCCGAAGGCCAGGCAAGGCCAAGCGACTGCGTTGCCCAGCCCCACGCTGCCTTCAGGGCTTCAGCCACGGGCCCATTCTCACCATCAAGGGATTCTTGCCCAGCACTACGAGGCCTCTGAGTGCCAAGTAACGCCTGGCCATGTGCTCGCTCTGCAGGTTCTGTGCCATGATCTCCAGAAGACTGTCACTGCATTCCCTCAAGTCCAGGCAGTCGAGCACCTGAAAGGCACAGGGCAGTGACAGGGGAGCCGGCCGGCAGGAGCCCAGAAGCGCACAGGGCCGGGCCCAGGCAGCAGCACATGGCCCAGGCAGCAGCACAGGGCACGGGCACGGGTGTCTTTGTCCTGGCAGCTGTGGCTACGAGAGGGCAGAGAGCTGGGAGGCAGCTCAGCCAGGCAGCGCTGGCCTTGAGGCTCACCTCCACAAGGAATGCCAAGGCAGGGAAATCCCAGTATGGCATCTCTTGGCCGAGCAGGGCGAGCAGGTAGAATGCAACCGCGGAACAGAAGGGTATGGCTAGACGGCGAATTTCTCTGAAGAGGGGAGAAAGGAAAGAAGACCCCTGAGCCAGTGGGGCAAACCTCTCCCAGGAGTGGCTCACCTAGTTCTCATCTTCCCCCAGCACCCTTCCAGCCAGGGGACCTGGGCCATTTGGGAGTTGGTTGCTCATGGGCAGCCTCCTCTCCCAGCCTTTTCCAGTCTGCTTGGCCGTGCGTCTCTCAGGGACAAGGCCCTCCTGCCCATTACCACGGGCACTTAGTGGGGCACCTGGGCACAGAGCAGAAATATCAGAGGCATTTGGGGGGGTCTCACCTGGCAAGCAGAGCCACGGCAAAGTGGTGAGTGTCAACAGAGAGCAGCGTGTCCCAGGCACACCTGCGTTCCATTGCCACCACCACATCCTCGCAGCAGAGCAGGCAGAGCAGGGACTTCAGGGTCCGCACTGCAAACCTGTGTGCAGAGCAAAGCCCAGGTCACACTGGCAGCACTGGCTCCTTGGCAGGCCACGTGGCAGGGACAGGAGGACTGTCACAGAGCACCTGTTGGGGCTAGTGGCAAGGCCATGCTCTTCCTGGCATGCCTTCCAGAAGGTAAGGACCTCCTCTGGCGTATCCAGAGTGCTGAAGAAGACTTGGAAGAGCAGATGCACAAATAGCTGGGGGAAATACAGCCTCAATATCCGTGGGAGACAGGGCACCTGGAGGATCTTCCACATCACCACAGTTGCCTGCAAAGGACAAAGCCGCCCAAGACAGCGCTCAGTGCCCAGGTGTCCGTGTGGCAGGGCCCGAGCGTGGCAGGGAGAGGCCAGGAGAGGCGCAGGGGGAGCACGGGGCCTGGTGGCCCTGAAGCTGCCCCTGGGCCAGGTTTCAGGCCAGCGCCTGAGGCAGGGAGATGCAGTGGGGGAAGGAGGATGGAGAGCTGCTAGGGAGGCAGCCTTGGGGCCAGCAAAGGCCACTTGCAGAAACTCACAGCCAGGGCAAAGACAGCCGTTTCGCCCCCATCGGAGGTGCAGGTGCTGTGCTCTGGCCAGCTCCCCAGCACATCCAGGAGTATCAGCTGTGCCAGCTCCGCAGTCCTGGCTGAGGCCAGGATGGTCTTCCACATGGCCATGGCAGCTCTGCGGGGTTCGAGCTGTGTCTCAGCGGGGTCTCAGACACAGCACCGGGGCCAGCTGAGCTGGCTGGCTGTGTCTGCCACTGCCCACTGCCCCCCTGCCGGCAGCACCCAGACAGCCCAGCCCCGTGGGGACAGAGCCCTGAGAGGCAGCAAGGGAGCGTGGCAGCAGGCTGAGGGGCTGCCATGCCAGGGCTGGGAAAGGGAGCAGCCAGAGGGCCCTGGAACTCTCTGTTGCTCAGACACCTGGGGCAGGCTGGACAGGGTGATGGGCTGGGGAGCCCCCATCAGGGGCAGGTGGGCCCCATACCTGTCACAGGACGGGGCCACACGCAGGAGCGTCAAGACGGCATCCTGTGGCTGTGCTTCGGCGAGATGCAGCAGGGTCTTGTCCAGCCTATGCTCAGCAGAATCATTGGCCGTGAGCCACTGGTGGATGTAGCTCACCATGGCAGGCACCTGGAGAAGGCACGGGGAGACTTGGAAAGCTGCCAGAGAGAGCAATGTTCCCAGCTTCTCCAGAGGGGTGCTTCCCTTGCCACCACGCTGCCATGTGGCCTGAAAGGCTCCCAGCAACCAGCATGCGTGGCTTTGGAGGCCAAGCAATTCCTGGGGGGATCAAAGCCTGGCCACAGGCTGCTTACTTGCTTGGGATGGTACAAATCTTGCTCTACAAGCATAGCCAGCAGGGCAGCACCGCTCTTGCTTTGGAAGATGGGCGAGTATGGTCTGAGGCCTGCGCCCATGGTCTCTTCCTCCTCAATTCTCTTGATGAAGTTGTAAACAAACTGTAGGAGAAGGGCAAGAAGCCAGGGATGTTGCATGGAGTGCTGCACACACGGTGCTGGGCTGAGCAGGGAGAGCAGGCCCAGCCCAGGTGGGGATGGCTGCAGGTACCTGCGCTGTTCTGCGGAAGCGGCCACGGCGGGACTGCTGGTCTTGTGTGCGCTCCGGGGCTGCATCTGGCAAAGAGCGAGCGCAGCCAGAGATGAGGGGCTGCGGGAGGGGCCGGACTACAGGGCCCAGCCCTGCGCTCCCCAGGCAGGGAGAGGCCCGGGATGTGCCAGGGGATGGAGCACGGCCACTGCGGGCTGTCTGCCCGGCCCCTCTTCCGTCCTGTGCGTGGGCAGGTCCCCAGGGGATAGCATGGCATGGCCCGGCCCGCCCGGCCCAGCCCGGCCCGGCAGGAATGGCGTGGAGCCAAGCTGGCCGCAGGCACCAGTCCTGTGGCCCAGCTCTGCCACTCACCCTCGTGTGGTGGCTGGAATGGCACCACCTCTTCAGTGTCCTGTGCCAGGGCAGCTCCAGGGCCTTCTTCCTCCTCCTCCACCCAGGCCAGCTTGGGCACATTTGGGGGTGGCTGCTCCATGTCTCAGACTGGATTTGTGGCTATTTGCAGGAGAGGGGCCTTGGACAATCTCCAAGTCACCAAGTCCTGCAGTCCTGCCTGGAAGGCACCGTCAAGAAAGAAGCCTCAGGAAGGCTACAGGACAGCAAGTCCTGCACTCGGTCTCAAGGGCCCCTGCCACAAGGACAGGAGACTCCTGTGAAGGATTGTACTCTGGCCTCGAGGGCACCTGCAGAAGCGAAGCCTCAGGGAGACCACAGGTAAGAAGGTCCTGTGGTCTGGCCTGGAGCTCAGCTGCAGGAACAACGCCTCAGTAAAGCTCCGGGTGGGACACGAACGAGCGCGCTGTGCGGGGGCTCCTCACGGCACCGCTCTGTCCTGTCCTGTCCCGTGGTGTGCTCCGAGCACTGTGGCGTGCTCTTGTCATTGCCAGCTCCTATGCCACGGGGTGTCACAAAGGGCCCTTGGACACCCGGTTCCATTCGATGCCACGGTGACCGTGCTGCAGCGTGTCACCAAGGGCCCTTGCACACACTGCCGCCTGCCGCGGGGCTGCCCCCAGCCCAGCCAAACTGGCCCAGGTTGGAAGGAATGCCTGGCCCCAGGTGTCTAAGGCAGGCCGACAAGATCTTCAGCGAGGGCTCAGAGCGTCAGCAAAGGCTGCCCTGCTCTGCGGGCTCAGGGGCAGCAGAAGGAGCCCCCAGGGCTGCCGACGCAGCCGCGCTGGGAAGGGCACGGGGCCTTCCAGGGAAACTGGCACGGCCTCCTTGGGACACGTCCCGGCTGGTGGCCGTCCTAAACCTGCGGGTGTGACACGCACAAGGAACGTGTGGGCCCGGGCACGAATGCTGCTCTGAGCCCTGGGGCCCGGGGAGCGCTGACATCAGCAGGTGTGGCAGAGTCGCCGGCCAAGCAGACCCGCCACCCCTCGAGCCCCTGGCAGCGCTGGTGCCCGTCTCCTGCCCCAGAGACCTGTGCCCCCGGGGGGCTTCTGTGCCAGAGGGAGCCAAAGCCCACGTGCATTGGGGGCTGTGCTCCTTCCTGCAGGGGCTGATGGCAGGAGCACCTGGAGCAACTGCTGGCACACTTGCTCTCTGTCAGATGATGTTGCTCCTTCCTGCAATGAATTTTTCTCCAGGAAGGCAGGCATTGGCAGTAGCAGCAGAGCACCATCCATTGCTGAGTGTCCCGGGGCAATTAGATTACAAAGTAACAGTCTGAAATTTCCTTGTGCTTTTCTCACTCTCTTTCCTGCATTCTGGGACAAATAGAATCTGCCCAGCCTCTGCTATTCTGGGCTTCAGTTGCTGCATATCTCGCTCCGGCAGCTCGCGTCCAAACAAAACCGTGTCCCTGCTGAGGACAGCAATGAGTGGCCACAAAGTGGGAAGTTCCCCAGTGAACATCAAGGCAGACATGTGGAAGTGCAGAGGATAAGCATAACTGCGGGAGGACAAGCTGTTCTGTGTCTCTGGTGATGGTGCCCACACCCTAAAGCAGCAGCCAAGAGAAGTGCGGGAAGCAGACGGGCGCGGTTTTGGGCAGGACAATAGAAAAAGATATGAAGCCTTTAGCCAGAATGCAAAGGAGGACTGCAAGGATGGAGTGTGGTCTGGAGGGGAAGCCCCAGATGCAGCTGGGGCCACTTTCTTCTGCCTGGAGGAGAGTAAAGGGCGCCATTGTGGTCTTCACCATCCTCCTGAGGGGAATCGCAGGGGCTGCTGCAGCTCTCGTTACTGTTGGCAGCAGTGACAGCACTGGAGAAAAGGGCAGGGAGCTGGGACAGGGCAAGTTTCATTTCCATATCAGGAAAAGGTTTTTCACCCAGAGCACGGTCAGGCACTGGGACAGTGCCAGTTCCCCATTGCCGCAGCCCGGCGGAGCCCGGGCTGGCTCTTGGGAAAACTGCGGCGCTGCGCCAGGAGTGGGGAAGGGCCCAGGCGTGGGTTCTGCCTGCGGCTGAACCTGATGTGTCGCTGCTCAGTGGTTCAGGATCTACTAACTGCAGCACGGAGCAGGCAAAAGAGAAGGAGGAGGCTCCTGGATAGGGAGGTTCCAGAGGCAAAGGTTTATTCCAAGGGAAGGATTCAGCAGCAAAGAGGCGCCAGCACTTCTGTGCGTGGGATTTTATAGGGGTACAACTCGGGCGGCGGATACAGAGGATTGATCAGTAAGGAATCTGCAGGGAAAGAGCCAGGGGATTCCATCAGTTGCTTGGGACTAATTAGGCCAGATGGGAGGAGAAGGTAGGTCACCTGGGCCAGTGGGGCTTGCAGCAACAGGGGAATTGCGAAGGGGTGGTGCAGTCAGGGATTGGTCCAAGGCAAAACTGAGAGGGAAGGTTCAGGAATAAAGAGCTGCATGATCTTGACAGGCAGGGAAGGAGCTGGAACAAAGAGTGGGCAATGGCATGAGGGACAGCTTTGACGGAGGGCAAAACCTAGGGGTAAACCAACGTGGGGGAAGCACGGGCTACGTGAAAACAAACCATCTACGCTAACTGACAAATAAACACGAACCGGAACACCCCAGGGAAAATGGGCACAGCACCGAGCTCGTCTGACTTTGAGAAGTGTTTGAACAACATTGAGCAGTCACTCAATCTTTTAGACACTACATCAAAAGTCAAGGGTTGTGAACTCCAGGTTGACACGAGTATATACTGCCGGGTATGACTTTAGGCAGTTTTTGAAGAAATTCGTTTTATGTCTGATCAAACCCCAATTCCGTGTAGGTTGTGTGGAACGTGGAATCCTTTTATTTTCATTGCTTGTTAGGAGTGTACAAAAGACTATTGGTGCTGGGTGACTGAGAGACAGCCCGTGTGTGTGAAGTGGAGTATACAGGGGATGAAGAGAAGGAAAAGAGAAGTACTAGTAGATCCTGCAAAGTTTGGAAATGTTGATAGCATGAAGAATGAACAAGACGAGAAGTAAAGATGGTATTAAAAAGAGTCCACTAGAAGGTAATTTAGCAGTGGAGAAAGATTTGGGAGGAATCCCAGAGGGCAGTTTTTCCAAGAAAGGTAATCGGATGAAATAGCCTACCCAATGGTAGCCTTGGTGTCAATTAGGAAGTGGTGAAAAGTGTCCCCCGCTGAAACTTTATGATACGTTGTTACAGTTGATGTTATTTTGAAGAAAAGAAGAAAAATGAGATCCAGCCATATATGCAGACATGTTTTTTACCCTGAAGAATAAACCTGAGGGGAAGAAAGAATTGTGGCTTTTTTATTTGGCCTCATAGGACCTTTAGTCCTAACTTTGGAAAGAGAAAACAGGCAGAAAATAAAGAGCTGTCGTTCCGTATCCAGCATAGGGCAGAGATGCTTGAAATTGGCTCCAATGCACCAGGAAGATTGTGTCCTAGGTGTCCAAGACTTACAGGCGAGTTACCCCAGGCCAGCTCGGGTACACTCCCCCTCAGCCAAGCACGCCGCGCCCTGAATGAAACCCAGATGGCAGTGAGGATGAGGTGAGGGGACACTTTCAGAGACCCCCAGTGACAACCAACACAAGGAATAAAAGCAAGAAAGCTTTGCCTTTAGTCCCCCGCTTAAGGCAAGTCTTGAGTCCCCCAGGAGAAGCCATGTGGGTGAACATCTGCTTTTCTCCTAGTGAGCTGAACCGTTGGTGGGAAAAAGTTAAAATGTAGAGAGAAAACCCAGGCAAAGTGGCAAAAAGATTGGAGTGCATAGTCAAGAATCAAGTCCCAGAGGGAGGTGCTACTGATTTCATGTTGACAGAGCTAACAAAACCAGCAAAGAGTTGGTGATCAAGGTAGCCAGAGCACGTGCGCAGGGACAAATTGCTAGTGGAGCCTTACAAGGTACAGTGGACCAGCTGTTTCCTATTGTAAGCCCTTTGTGGGACCCGAACGATGCAGGCAGCTGTGCAATGTTAACCAGATGCCAGGAACTAGTCAAATTTGAATTACAAAATGCTAGTCCAAAAGCAATCAATTGGTCAACAATAGATAATGTTCCACAGGGCCAGCACGAGTCACCCACTGACTTTGTGGACAGGTTGTGAGCAGCTGCACATAAAGCGCAGCTCTGCATCCCTGGTCGGATATGGGAAAGCAGCAGTCCGTATCCCTGATGTTAGGGCAATCTAGCCCAGGTGTCGGGCAGAAACTTCAGAGGCTGAAAGAGCCTGTAAAGAGAGACTTAAAAGAAATTAATGAGAAAAGCATTGAAAGCGTATGATGATAAAGACAGAGAAAAAGAAAATGAACTCCCTGCAGCCATGGTGGCAGCTCTGGATCAGCACCGGGGAGAGGACGCGCATGAAGCAGAGGCAGGGGCAAAAGCAGCAGAGGCAGAGGAGTTTCAAACCAGGCACAGACCAAGCTGGGGCCAAAGCAATGTGCGTGTTGTAAGAAATAAGGACACTGGAAAATAGGGCCAGTGCCCAGAGTTAGCAGACAAAGTACACAAAACTCTTGTAGCCGCTCTAGATGATAAGAAATGACCGAGACTGGCAACTCTTACCCCAGCAGGCCACTGGTTAAAATAAAGCTAAAGGGTGATAAAGAGGTTGAATTTTTAATAAATAGTGGAAACCCATCTTTCACTCTTGAATCGAGCACTGATACCCAAAAGTGAGAACTATCTTCAAGCAATAGGAGCCACTGGCCAGCCAGAAAATGCATTCCTCCTGCAAGCACTTCAATGGAAAATCAAGAAGAAACTGGCAATCCATCAGTTTCTTTATTTAGCAAACTGCCCCAAATCTGTCCTCGGCAGGGATTTGCTTGAAAATTTGGACACAACAGTTCCGTTTAGGGAAAGAAAAATTAAGTTGAAGGTACCTGAAGACAAATTGGTTTTAGCAGTAGGACTGACAATTGACACAAGACCAAGAAACAAGAATAACTATTTAGAGCAAGTATTGAATCAGGTGTAGCCAAGAGTATGGGATACTGATAGCCCAGGAAAATCCAAACGAGCAGACCCTATTAAAATTGAGCTGCAGACAAGAGTTAGGCCATAGTCAGAAAGCAATACCCTGGAAGACGATAGGCTGGGAAAAGAACGGAGGCAACAAGGAATAAATTCCTGACATCAGGATTATTGGAAGAATGGGAGTCAAAATGTATTACTCCTAGATTAGCAATAAAGAGAGCTAACGGAACTTAGAGACTAGTGCCAGATTTCCAGGCTATTAATGGTTTCTACCTTACTGCCTTACTAGCTAAACTTGGAGATGATTTTATCTGGTGCGGGGAACGTCCATGGCCCGGTGGTGTCGAGAGCGGTTCCCTCTTGGTGTGAGAGACCAGCTCCCCCAGCCCACCTTGCTGTCAGGCCCGGAGGTTGTAATGTGCGCTGGAGCGGCAGGCGAAGGAGGGCTCTTGACAGCATGTCTGATCCAACAGGGTTTCTTGAAGGCAGGTCAGAGGGTCCAGGTTGGGTGAGAGTGAGAAGAGGGACAGGACCAGGCAGCAGCACAACCACTGTAACACGAGACATAAGGCAAGACACCTGCAACCTGCTGGGGAAGCCCCAAGTCTGCTCAGTGAGCCACGTGTGCCCTCAGCATTGGGACACGCACCTTTCCCTCAGTGACCCTCACGTCCCAGGGTCAGCAAATCAAGAGGCACCAGCCATCCTGTAGGTGACTCAGAGCGAGTGCAGTGGGTCATGGTGGCCAGGGGCCAGAAGCAGGCAGAAAGCCATCAGGGCTGGGGAAAAGGCTCTGCTCTGCTTACAGCGTGGGCTGAGGGCCGGGAGAGCTGCATTTCCCCCTTGAGATGTGGGAGACGGGGCCTTTCACCCTCCTTATAGGGCTGCCCCTCGCTGCAGGCAGCCCAAGGAGTACGACGACAAAAGGCCGAGAGCAGCAAAGCAAAGAGCCAGCCCTGCACACAGGGAGGTGGCCCAGGTGGCCCTGAAGGTGCCCGCTGCACTCTCATGTGGCCCTGCCCTGGGAATGACAGGAATGCCCTTTGTCCAAGAGGGCCTTTCTGTGGCCCCTCTGGGCTCCAAGCTGCTGCTCTTCTGGCTCAACGGGGCCTAAAGGCACAGAACTGGGCATCCCTCGGAGCAACAGGAGCAAGACTCGGCAAGCAGGCAGGGGAGCTCAATGCCTGAGGCTGAGGGGCGGGGGGCTCCAGTCTGGAGCACAGGCCGGGCACACGCCCAGCCCCGCAACTCCTGGCCTCAGAGGCCTGAAAGGCCAGGACCAGGGTTCCACGCCTGATTCCAGGGGGTCCCTCCACGGGCCACCGAGGAAGCGCCAGAGCAGCCAGCTTTCAGGATCAAGGCGGCTGCCAGGGGGCTGCTTATGGCCTCTGCCAGCCCATTGCTCAGGGCTTACCAGTGACTCAGGGTGTCCCCCAGCCCGGCCAAACTTCCTGGCAGCAGCGCCACAGCCCCACAGCAGCTCCAGAGAAGTCCCATCCAGAGGCACCTGGGAGCCCTCAGCAAAGCAGCCAGTAGCACACGGGCAGGAGGACGTGGATGGCCCTTCCTGCGTGGCACGGGGCTTGTGGCAATATCCAGGCACCAGTCGGGCAGGGATCCCCGCAGCTCCTGCCCCTGCCCAGCCGCTCTTGTCGGCAGCACAAAGGCTGCAGCAGAACCACCAGAGGCCAAGGGGCTTCTGGCCATTTTCCCTGCAACACTGCACGCCTGGGCAGCTGGATGAGCACAAGCACCCTTTTGCCCCTCTTCCCCTATGCCCTACAGACACTGTGCAGGAAAAGAAAGATCCTGGGACTCCATGTATTGTAAGATACCCTATATTTACATTGTCAACTAAAAGGAAAATACAAAGGCAAAAATCTAATAGAAGAAGAAGACAACCCCTGCTGGCTCAAGTGGCCCAGCAGACAGAGTCTTGCGCAGATCATCTCTCTGGGGAGCTGCAGCAGAACAGCAAGGCAGTGCCCCACAGACGAGGCCGTTTCTTCCATGCACTGCGGAATTGATCTCGCAGCTTATGCCATGTGGAGTACGGAGCTCTCTGTACAGCCCGGAGAACTAAACAAGATTCAATTGCAGCATTTCTGATTGCGGGACTGCTGTCATAGGCCATTTCTTCAAGGGCTGCAAGAGAGAGGAACAGAGCCAAGGTCAGATGCCGGATGTGCAGGGAGCCGAGGTGAACCCCCTGGCAGGGTCATCCCGGCCGGCTCTTGCCATGGCCCGGAGGGAGCAGGGACCAAGGGGATCAGCCTGAAGCTGCTGGCCACGAATGCCACACGTGGCCCTGAAATGTCTGTGTGCTCTGGCCACGGGAGCAGAGCCCTCCGCAGCCGGGGCAGGGCTTGCAGCTTCCCGTGCCAGCCCCCACGGTCAGCCCGCTGCCCTCACTCACCACTGCAGATCAGCTGAAGCTCTTGCTGCTGCCCCCTCAGGTGCCGGCCGGCCATCCCTGTGAACACAGAGCCTGTCACGGGCCCAGCAGCACAGCTCCCTGCCAGCGGCGTTGTCGGTGCTGTGGCCACACGGGCTGCTGGCCCGTCAGGTCTCAGCCCGGGCCTTTGCCGCATGCTGCCGCCCAAGGGCACGGTTGCCAGAGGGCGGCGGCAGCAGCAATGCCCGGGCCAGGCGGGGCTCCACGGCGCCGGGCCCGGGTGGCGCTGCCGGGGCAGCAGGCGGGGCCGGGGCCGAGCTGCGGTGGGCAGGGGAGGGAGCGCGGGCTCGTGGCTCACCCATGAAGCTGACGGCCGCCTCTCGCAGGGGCTCCTGTGGGCTTTGCAGGTAGCACAGGGCCCGGCGCAGGTGCTCGGCTGCTCGGCTCCTGTCCTCTGCCAGCTGGAGAGAGCAGCAGGAGGGAAGGGTTGGGGCGGGCTCAGGCCCCGGGCCGGGCGCTGCCTGCGCTGAGCCCCGGCCCTCTCCTACCCGGGGAGCCCTGAGGCGTGGCCAGCAGCAGCCGGCGCCGGGCTCCCGAGGGGAGAGGCCAGAGGGCCGCCTGCTGCCCGGGGAGCCGCGGTGCCGCGCCGCCGCCCTGCCGGGCCGGGACTGCGTGGGCACCCGGCTCGGGCCCACGGGAGCCTGGAGAAGAGCCTGCGCGGCCTCTGGGAGCAGCAGCCGGCAGGGGCACAGCTGCCAGCCCCGCAGACTGAGCACCGCCCTCAGGGGCCTTCTCCAGGCTGAGGCTGGGGTTTCTCGGCTGCTCTTACCAGGCACTCGCCAAAGCTCTGATCCACCTGTAGCATTTGTTGGAGATCCCTCCTCTTCAGGAATCTGGCTGAAGAATGCAGCGTTTCCCGGGAGGCCTGGAGAGCAGCAGAGACGCACCGATGGCCCCACAGTGCAGGCCACAGGAGCCAGCCTATGCCACAGGCTGGAGGAGGCTGCAGCCCGCAAGGTGCCAGGGCAGGAGGCAGTGCGTTCCCCTGCCAGGGGGACAGCAGCTGGCCACAAGTGCTCACCTCAGCAACAATCTGATTCTCGTCACGGCAGTGGAAGTAGAGTGGGAGCAGGCTCTGGCGCACGTGGGACTTCAGGGCCTTTCTTCCCTCTTCTGTTAATAAGTCGAGCATCTCTTGAAAGAAAGACATGGAGCTCAGCTGCACCTGGATATCATCCTGTATGAAAGGGAAGGGCAAAAGAGCTGAGCATCAGCTGCTTCAGGCCCCCCAGGGCACAGGCCTGCATCTGCACAGGGCACCAAGTGTGCGGGCAGCAGCCAGTGGCCGTGGCTGTGGGCACAGAGCCTTACGCGGTCAAAGAGTGGCAGGAGCGCCTCAGCCAGCTGCAGGGCGATGGGGGTGGGTATTGGGGCACCATTATCCAGGAGCAAATATCGGAGTAGAAGAATGGTCATCCTGATGATGTCGCTATCATTTTCCTCCAGGAGCTCCACAAGACTTTCAGTCAGGCTCCGCATTTTTTCGGCCTGCGTGGAAGCCAACTTTGTGAAAGGCCGCCCTGCTGCCGCAGGGCCCAGAGGCCAAAGGCCTGTCCCGAAGCACTCGGGCAGCTGATGCGGGAGGCAGGAGAGCTGGGAGCAGCTGCCCCAGCGCCCGAAGGCCAGGCAAGGCCAAGCGACTGCGTTGCCCAGCCCCACGCTGCCTTCAGGGCTTCAGCCACGGGCCCATTCTCACCATCAAGGGATTCTTGCCCAGCACTACGAGGCCTCTGAGTGCCAAGTAACGCCTGGCCATGTGCTCGCTCTGCAGGTTCTGTGCCATGATCTCCAGAAGACTGTCACTGCATTCCCTCAAGTCCAGGCAGTCGAGCACCTGAAAGGCACAGGGCAGTGACAGGGGAGCCGGCCGGCAGGAGCCCAGAAGCGCACAGGGCCGGGCCCAGGCAGCAGCACATGGCCCAGGTAGCAGCACAAGGCACGGGCACGGGTGTCTTTGTCCTGGCAGCTGTGGCTACGAGAGGGCAGAGAGCTGGGAGGCAGCTCAGCCAGGCAGCGCTGGCCTTGAGGCTCACCTCCACAAGGAATGCCAAGGCAGGGAAATCCCAGTATGGCATCTCTTGGCCGAGCAGGGCGAGCAGGTAGAATGCAACCGCGGAACAGAAGGGTATGGCTAGACGGCGAATTTCTCTGAAGAGGGGAGAAAGGAAAGAAGACCCCTGAGCCAGTGGGGCAAACCTCTCCCAGGAGTGGCTCACCTAGTTCTCATCTTCCCCCAGCACCCTTCCAGCCAGGGGACCTTGGCCATTTGGGAGTTGGTTGCTCATGGGCAGCCTCCTCTCCCAGCCTTTTCCAGTCTGCTTGGCCGTGCGTCTCTCAGGGACAAGGCCCTCCTGCCCATTACCACGGGCACTTAGTGGGGCACCTGGGCACAGAGCAGAAATATCAGAGGCATTTGGGGGGGTCTCACCTGGCAAGCAGAGCCACGGCAAAGTGGTGAGTGTCAACAGAGAGCAGCGTGTCCCAGGCACACCTGCGTTCCATTGCCACCACCACATCCTCGCAGCGGAGCAGGCAGAGCAGGGACTTCAGGGTCCGCACTGCAAACCTGTGTGCAGAGCAAAGCCCAGGTCACACTGGCAGCACTGGCTCCTTGGCAGGCCACGTGGCAGGGACAGGAGGACTGTCACAGAGCACCTGTTGGGGCTAGTGGCAAGGCCATGCTCTTCCTGGCATGCCTTCCAGAAGGTAAGGACCTCCTCTGGCGTATCCAGAGTGCTGAAGAAGACTTGGAAGAGCAGATGCACAAATAGCTGGGGGAAATACAGCCTCAATATCCGTGGGAGACAGGGCACCTGGAGGATCTTCCACATCACCACAGTTGCCTGCAAAGGACAAAGCCGCCCAAGACAGCGCTCAGTGCCCAGGTGTCCGTGTGGCAGGGCCCGAGCGTGGCAGGGAGAGGCCAGGAGAGGCGCAGGGGGAGCACGGGGCCTGGTGGCCCTGAAGCTGCCCCTGGGCCAGGTTTCAGGCCAGCGCCTGAGGCAGGGAGATGCAGTGGGGGAAGGAGGATGGAGAGCTGCTAGGGAGGCAGCCTTGGGGCCAGCAAAGGCCACTTGCAGAAACTCACAGCCAGGGCAAAGACAGCCGTTTCGCCCCCATCGGAGGTGCAGGTGCTGTGCTCTGGCCAGCTCCCCAGCACATCCAGGAGTATCAGCTGTGCCAGCTCCGCAGTCCTGGCTGAGGCCAGCATGGTCTTCCACATGGCCATGGCAGCTCTGCGGGGTTCGAGCTGTGTCTCAGCGGGGTCTCAGACACAGCACCGGGGCCAGCTGAGCTGGCTGGCTGTGTCTGCCACTGCCCACTGCCCCCCTGCCGGCAGCACCCAGACAGCCCAGCCCCGTGGGGACAGAGCCCTGAGAGGCAGCAAGGGAGCGTGGCAGCAGGCTGAGGGGCTGCCATGCCAGGGCTGGGAAAGGGAGCAGCCAGAGGGCCCTGGAACTCTCTGTTGCTCAGACACCTGGGGCAGGCTGGACAGGGTGATGGGCTGGGGAGCCCCCATCAGGGGCAGGTGGGCCCCATACCTGTCACAGGACGGGGCCACACGCAGGAGCGTCAAGACGGCATCCTGTGGCTGTGCTTCGGCGAGATGCAGCAGGGTCTTGTCCAGCCTATGCTCAGCAGAATCATTGGCCGTGAGCCACTGGTGGATGTAGCTCACCATGGCAGGCACCTGGAGAAGGCACGGGGAGACTTGGAAAGCTGCCAGAGAGAGCAATGTTCCCAGCTTCTCCAGAGGGGTGCTTCCCTTGCCACCACGCTGCCATGTGGCCTGAAAGGCTCCCAGCAACCAGCATGCGTGGCTTTGGAGGCCAAGCAATTCCTGGGGGGATCAAAGCCTGGCCACAGGCTGCTTACTTGCTTGGGATGGTACAAATCTTGCTCTACAAGCATAGCCAGCAGGGCAGCACCGCTCTTGCTTTGGAAGATGGGCGAGTATGGTCTGAGGCCTGCGCCCATGGTCTCTTCCTCCTCAATTCTCTTGATGAAGTTGTAAACAAACTGTAGGAGAAGGGCAAGAAGCCAGGGATGTTGCATGGAGTGCTGCACACACGGTGCTGGGCTGAGCAGGGAGAGCAGGCCCAGCCCAGGTGGGGATGGCTGCAGGTACCTGCGCTGTTCTGCGGAAGCGGCCACGGCGGGACTGCTGGTCTTGTGTGCGCTCCGGGGCTGCATCTGGCAAAGAGCGAGCGCAGCCAGAGATGAGGGGCTGCGGGAGGGGCCGGACTACAGGGCCCAGCCCTGCGCTCCCCAGGCAGGGAGAGGCCCGGGATGTGCCAGGGGATGGAGCACGGCCACTGCGGGCTGTCTGCCCGGCCCCTCTTCCGTCCTGTGCGTGGGCAGGTCCCCAGGGGATAGCATGGCATGGCCCGGCCCGCCCGGCCCAGCCCGGCCCGGCAGGAATGGCGTGGAGCCAAGCTGGCCGCAGGCACCAGTCCTGTGGCCCAGCTCTGCCACTCACCCTCGTGTGGTGGCTGGAATGGCACCACCTCTTCAGTGTCCTGTGCCAGGGCAGCTCCAGGGCCTTCTTCCTCCTCCTCCACCCAGGCCAGCTTGGGCACATTTGGGGGTGGCTGCTCCATGTCTCAGACTGGATTTGTGGCTATTTGCAGGAGAGGGGCCTTGGACAATCTCCAAGTCACCAAGTCCTGCAGTCCTGCCTGGAAGGCACCGTCAAGAAAGAAGCCTCAGGAAGGCTACAGGACAGCAAGTCCTGCACTCGGTCTCAAGGGCCCCTGCCACAAGGACAGGAGACTCCTGTGAAGGATTGTACTCTGGCCTCGAGGGCACCTGCAGAAGCGAAGCCTCAGGGAGACCACAGGTAAGAAGGTCCTGTGGTCTGGCCTGGAGCTCAGCTGCAGGAACAACGCCTCAGTAAAGCTCCGGGTGGGACACGAACGAGCGCGCTGTGCGGGGGCTCCTCACGGCACCGCTCTGTCCTGTCCTGTCCCGTGGTGTGCTCCGAGCACTGTGGCGTGCTCTTGTCATTGCCAGCTCCTATGCCACGGGGTGTCACAAAGGGCCCTTGGACACCCGGTTCCATTCGATGCCACGGTGACCGTGCTGCAGCGTGTCACCAAGGGCCCTTGCACACACTGCCGCCTGCCGCGGGGCTGCCCCCAGCCCAGCCAAACTGGCCCAGGTTGGAAGGAATGCCTGGCCCCAGGTGTCTAAGGCAGGCCGACAAGATCTTCAGCGAGGGCTCAGAGCGTCAGCAAAGGCTGCCCTGCTCTGCGGGCTCAGGGGCAGCAGAAGGAGCCCCCAGGGCTGCCGACGCAGCCGCGCTGGGAAGGGCACGGGGCCTTCCAGGGAAACTGGCACGGCCTCCTTGGGACACGTCCCGGCTGGTGGCCGTCCTAAACCTGCGGGTGTGACACGCACAAGGAACGTGTGGGCCCGGGCACGAATGCTGCTCTGAGCCCTGGGGCCCGGGGAGCGCTGACATCAGCAGGTGTGGCAGAGTCGCCGGCCAAGCAGACCCGCCACCCCTCGAGCCCCTGGCAGCGCTGGTGCCCGTCTCCTGCCCCAGAGACCTGTGCCCCCGGGGGGCTTCTGTGCCAGAGGGAGCCAAAGCCCACGTGCATTGGGGGCTGTGCTCCTTCCTGCAGGGGCTGATGGCAGGAGCACCTGGAGCAACTGCTGGCACACTTGCTCTCTGTCAGATGATGTTGCTCCTTCCTGCAATGAATTTTTCTCCAGGAAGGCAGGCATTGGCAGTAGCAGCAGAGCACCATCCATTGCTGAGTGTCCCGGGGCAATTAGATTACAAAGTAACAGTCTGAAATTTCCTTGTGCTTTTCTCACTCTCTTTCCTGCATTCTGGGACAAATAGAATCTGCCCAGCCTCTGCTATTCTGGGCTTCAGTTGCTGCATATCTCGCTCCGGCAGCTCGCGTCCAAACAAAACCGTGTCCCTGCTGAGGACAGCAATGAGTGGCCACAAAGTGGGAAGTTCCCCAGTGAACATCAAGGCAGACATGTGGAAGTGCAGAGGATAAGCATAACTGCGGGAGGACAAGCTGTTCTGTGTCTCTGGTGATGGTGCCCACACCCTAAAGCAGCAGCCAAGAGAAGTGCGGGAAGCAGACGGGCGCGGTTTTGGGCAGGACAATAGAAAAAGATATGAAGCCTTTAGCCAGAATGCAAAGGAGGACTGCAAGGATGGAGTGTGGTCTGGAGGGGAAGCCCCAGATGCAGCTGGGGCCACTTTCTTCTGCCTGGAGGAGAGTAAAGGGCGCCATTGTGGTCTTCACCATCCTCCTGAGGGGAATCGCAGGGGCTGCTGCAGCTCTCGTTACTGTTGGCAGCAGTGACAGCACTGGAGAAAAGGGCAGGGAGCTGGGACAGGGCAAGTTTCATTTCCATATCAGGAAAAGGTTTTTCACCCAGAGCACGGTCAGGCACTGGGACAGTGCCAGTTCCCCATTGCCGCAGCCCGGCGGAGCCCGGGCTGGCTCTTGGGAAAACTGCGGCGCTGCGCCAGGAGTGGGGAAGGGCCCAGGCGTGGGTTCTGCCTGCGGCTGAACCTGATGTGTCGCTGCTCAGTGGTTCAGGATCTACTAACTGCAGCACGGAGCAGGCAAAAGAGAAGGAGGAGGCTCCTGGATAGGGAGGTTCCAGAGGCAAAGGTTTATTCCAAGGGAAGGATTCAGCAGCAAAGAGGCGCCAGCACTTCTGTGCGTGGGATTTTATAGGGGTACAACTCGGGCGGCGGATACAGAGGATTGATCAGTAAGGAATCTGCAGGGAAAGAGCCAGGGGATTCCATCAGTTGCTTGGGACTAATTAGGCCAGATGGGAGGAGAAGGTAGGTCACCTGGGCCAGTGGGGCTTGCAGCAACAGGGGAATTGCGAAGGGGTGGTGCAGTCAGGGATTGGTCCAAGGCAAAACTGAGAGGGAAGGTTCAGGAATAAAGAGCTGCATGATCTTGACAGGCAGGGAAGGAGCTGGAACAAAGAGTGGGCAATGGCATGAGGGACAGCTTTGACGGAGGGCAAAACCTAGGGGTAAACCAACGTGGGGGAAGCACGGGCTACGTGAAAACAAACCATCTACGCTAACTGACAAATAAACACGAACCGGAACACCCCAGGGAAAATGGGCACAGCACCGAGCTCGTCTGACTTTGAGAAGTGTTTGAACAACATTGAGCAGTCACTCAATCTTTTAGACACTACATCAAAAGTCAAGGGTTGTGAACTCCAGGTTGACACGAGTATATACTGCCGGGTATGACTTTAGGCAGTTTTTGAAGAAATTCGTTTTATGTCTGATCAAACCCCAATTCCGTGTAGGTTGTGTGGAACGTGGAATCCTTTTATTTTCATTGCTTGTTAGGAGTGTACAAAAGACTATTGGTGCTGGGTGACTGAGAGACAGCCCGTGTGTGTGAAGTGGAGTATACAGGGGATGAAGAGAAGGAAAAGAGAAGTACTAGTAGATCCTGCAAAGTTTGGAAATGTTGATAGCATGAAGAATGAACAAGACGAGAAGTAAAGATGGTATTAAAAAGAGTCCACTAGAAGGTAATTTAGCAGTGGAGAAAGATTTGGGAGGAATCCCAGAGGGCAGTTTTTCCAAGAAAGGTAATCGGATGAAATAGCCTACCCAATGGTAGCCTTGGTGTCAATTAGGAAGTGGTGAAAAGTGTCCCCCGCTGAAACTTTATGATACGTTGTTACAGTTGATGTTATTTTGAAGAAAAGAAGAAAAATGAGATCCAGCCATATATGCAGACATGTTTTTTACCCTGAAGAATAAACCTGAGGGGAAGAAAGAATTGTGGCTTTTTTATTTGGCCTCATAGGACCTTTAGTCCTAACTTTGGAAAGAGAAAACAGGCAGAAAATAAAGAGCTGTCGTTCCGTATCCAGCATAGGGCAGAGATGCTTGAAATTGGCTCCAATGCACCAGGAAGATTGTGTCCTAGGTGTCCAAGACTTACAGGCGAGTTACCCCAGGCCAGCTCGGGTACACTCCCCCTCAGCCAAGCACGCCGCGCCCTGAATGAAACCCAGATGGCAGTGAGGATGAGGTGAGGGGACACTTTCAGAGACCCCCAGTGACAACCAACAGAAGGAATAAAAGCAAGAAAGCTTTGCCTTTAGTCCCCCGCTTAAGGCAAGTCTTGAGTCCCCCAGGAGAAGCCATGTGGGTGAACATCTGCTTTTCTCCTAGTGAGCTGAACCGTTGGTGGGAAAAAGTTAAAATGTAGAGAGAAAACCCAGGCAAAGTGGCAAAAAGATTGGAGTGCATAGTCAAGAATCAAGTCCCAGAGGGAGGTGCTACTGATTTCATGTTGACAGAGCTAACAAAACCAGCAAAGAGTTGGTGATCAAGGTAGCCAGAGCACGTGCGCAGGGACAAATTGCTAGTGGAGCCTTACAAGGTACAGTGGACCAGCTGTTGCCTATTGTAAGCCCTTTGTGGGACCCGAACGATGCAGGCAGCTGTGCAATGTTAACCAGATGCCAGGAACTAGTCAAATTTGAATTACAAAATGCTAGTCCAAAAGCAATCAATTGGTCAACAATAGATAATGTTCCACAGGGCCAGCACGAGTCACCCACTGACTTTGTGGACAGGTTGTGAGCAGCTGCACATAAAGCGCAGCTCTGCATCCCTGGTCGGATATGGGAAAGCAGCAGTCCGTATCCCTGATGTTAGGGCAATCTAGCCCAGGTGTCGGGCAGAAACTTCAGAGGCTGAAAGAGCCTGTAAAGAGAGACTTAAAAGAAATTAATGAGAAAAGCATTGAAAGCGTATGATGATAAAGACAGAGAAAAAGAAAATGAACTCCCTGCAGCCATGGTGGCAGCTCTGGATCAGCACCGGGGAGAGGACGCGCATGAAGCAGAGGCAGGGGCAAAAGCAGCAGAGGCAGAGGAGTTTCAAACCAGGCACAGACCAAGCTGGGGCCAAAGCAATGTGCGTGTTGTAAGAAATAAGGACACTGGAAAATAGGGCCAGTGCCCAGAGTTAGCAGACAAAGTACACAAAACTCTTGTAGCCGCTCTAGATGATAAGAAATGACCGAGACTGGCAACTCTTACCCCAGCAGGCCACTGGTTAAAATAAAGCTAAAGGGTGATAAAGAGGTTGAATTTTTAATAAATAGTGGAAACCCATCTTTCACTCTTGAATCGAGCACTGATACCCAAAAGTGAGAACTATCTTCAAGCAATAGGAGCCACTGGCCAGCCAGAAAATGCATTCCTCCTGCAAGCACTTCAATGGAAAATCAAGAAGAAACTGGCAATCCATCAGTTTCTTTATTTAGCAAACTGCCCCAAATCTGTCCTCGGCAGGGATTTGCTTGAAAATTTGGACACAACAGTTCCGTTTAGGGAAAGAAAAATTAAGTTGAAGGTACCTGAAGACAAATTGGTTTTAGCAGTAGGACTGACAATTGACACAAGACCAAGAAACAAGAATAACTATTTAGAGCAAGTATTGAATCAGGTGTAGCCAAGAGTATGGGATACTGATAGCCCAGGAAAATCCAAACGAGCAGACCCTATTAAAATTGAGCTGCAGACAAGAGTTAGGCCATAGTCAGAAAGCAATACCCTGGAAGACGATAGGCTGGGAAAAGAACGGAGGCAACAAGGAATAAATTCCTGACATCAGGATTATTGGAAGAATGGGAGTCAAAATGTATTACTCCTAGATTAGCAATAAAGAGAGCTAACGGAACTTAGAGACTAGTGCCAGATTTCCAGGCTATTAATGGTTTCTACCTTACTGCCTTACTAGCTAAACTTGGAGATGATTTTATCTGGTGCGGGGAACGTCCATGGCCCGGTGGTGTCGAGAGCGGTTCCCTCTTGGTGTGAGAGACCAGCTCCCCCAGCCCACCTTGCTGTCAGGCCCGGAGGTTGTAATGTGCGCTGGAGCGGCAGGCGAAGGAGGGCTCTTGACAGCATGTCTGATCCAACAGGGTTTCTTGAAGGCAGGTCAGAGGGTCCAGGTTGGGTGAGAGTGAGAAGAGGGACAGGACCAGGCAGCAGCACAACCACTGTAACACGAGACATAAGGCAAGACACCTGCAACCTGCTGGGGAAGCCCCAAGTCTGCTCAGTGAGCCACGTGTGCCCTCAGCATTGGGACACGCACCTTTCCCTCAGTGACCCTCACGTCCCAGGGTCAGCAAATCAAGAGGCACCAGCCATCCTGTAGGTGACTCAGAGCGAGTGCAGTGGGTCATGGTGGCCAGGGGCCAGAAGCAGGCAGAAAGCCATCAGGGCTGGGGAAAAGGCTCTGCTCTGCTTACAGCGTGGGCTGAGGGCCGGGAGAGCTGCATTTCCCCCTTGAGATGTGGGAGACGGGGCCTTTCACCCTCCTTATAGGGCTGCCCCTCGCTGCAGGCAGCCCAAGGAGTACGACGACAAAAGGCCGAGAGCAGCAAAGCAAAGAGCCAGCCCTGCACACAGGGAGGTGGCCCAGGTGGCCCTGAAGGTGCCCGCTGCACTCTCATGTGGCCCTGCCCTGGGAATGACAGGAATGCCCTTTGTCCAAGAGGGCCTTTCTGTGGCCCCTCTGGGCTCCAAGCTGCTGCTCTTCTGGCTCAACGGGGCCTAAAGGCACAGAACTGGGCATCCCTCGGAGCAACAGGAGCAAGACTCGGCAAGCAGGCAGGGGAGCTCAATGCCTGAGGCTGAGGGGCGGGGGGCTCCAGTCTGGAGCACAGGCCGGGCACACGCCCAGCCCCGCAACTCCTGGCCTCAGAGGCCTGAAAGGCCAGGACCAGGGTTCCACGCCTGATTCCAGGGGGTCCCTCCACGGGCCACCGAGGAAGCGCCAGAGCAGCCAGCTTTCAGGATCAAGGCGGCTGCCAGGGGGCTGCTTATGGCCTCTGCCAGCCCATTGCTCAGGGCTTACCAGTGACTCAGGGTGTCCCCCAGCCCGGCCAAACTTCCTGGCAGCAGCGCCACAGCCCCACAGCAGCTCCAGAGAAGTCCCATCCAGAGGCACCTGGGAGCCCTCAGCAAAGCAGCCAGTAGCACACGGGCAGGAGGACGTGGATGGCCCTTCCTGCGTGGCACGGGGCTTGTGGCAATATCCAGGCACCAGTCGGGCAGGGATCCCCGCAGCTCCTGCCCCTGCCCAGCCGCTCTTGTCGGCAGCACAAAGGCTGCAGCAGAACCACCAGAGGCCAAGGGGCTTCTGGCCATTTTCCCTGCAACACTGCACGCCTGGGCAGCTGGATGAGCACAAGCACCCTTTTGCCCCTCTTCCCCTATGCCCTACAGACACTGTGCAGGAAAAGAAAGATCCTGGGACTCCATGTATTGTAAGATACCCTATATTTACATTGTCAACTAAAAGGAAAATACAAAGGCAAAAATCTAATAGAAGAAGAAGACAACCCCTGCTGGCTCAAGTGGCCCAGCAGACAGAGTCTTGCGCAGATCATCTCTCTGGGGAGCTGCAGCAGAACAGCAAGGCAGTGCCCCACAGACGAGGCCGTTTCTTCCATGCACTGCGGAATTGATCTCGCAGCTTATGCCATGTGGAGTACGGAGCTCTCTGTACAGCCCGGAGAACTAAACAAGATTCAATTGCAGCATTTCTGATTGCGGGACTGCTGTCATAGGCCATTTCTTCAAGGGCTGCAAGAGAGAGGAACAGAGCCAAGGTCAGATGCCGGATGTGCAGGGAGCCGAGGTGAACCCCCTGGCAGGGTCATCCCGGCCGGCTCTTGCCATGGCCCGGAGGGAGCAGGGACCAAGGGGATCAGCCTGAAGCTGCTGGCCACGAATGCCACACGTGGCCCTGAAATGTCTGTGTGCTCTGGCCACGGGAGCAGAGCCCTCCGCAGCCGGGGCAGGGCTTGCAGCTTCCCGTGCCAGCCCCCACGGTCAGCCCGCTGCCCTCACTCACCACTGCAGATCAGCTGAAGCTCTTGCTGCTGCCCCCTCAGGTGCCGGCCGGCCATCCCTGTGAACACAGAGCCTGTCACGGGCCCAGCAGCACAGCTCCCTGCCAGCGGCGTTGTCGGTGCTGTGGCCACACGGGCTGCTGGCCCGTCAGGTCTCAGCCCGGGCCTTTGCCGCATGCTGCCGCCCAAGGGCACGGTTGCCAGAGGGCGGCGGCAGCAGCAATGCCCGGGCCAGGCGGGGCTCCACGGCGCCGGGCCCGGGTGGCGCTGCCGGGGCAGCAGGCGGGGCCGGGGCCGAGCTGCGGTGGGCAGGGGAGGGAGCGCGGGCTCGTGGCTCACCCATGAAGCTGACGGCCGCCTCTCGCAGGGGCTCCTGTGGGCTTTGCAGGTAGCACAGGGCCCGGCGCAGGTGCTCGGCTGCTCGGCTCCTGTCCTCTGCCAGCTGGAGAGAGCAGCAGGAGGGAAGGGTTGGGGCGGGCTCAGGCCCCGGGCCGGGCGCTGCCTGCGCTGAGCCCCGGCCCTCTCCTACCCGGGGAGCCCTGAGGCGTGGCCAGCAGCAGCCGGCGCCGGGCTCCCGAGGGGAGAGGCCAGAGGGCCGCCTGCTGCCCGGGGAGCCGCGGTGCCGCGCCGCCGCCCTGCCGGGCCGGGACTGCGTGGGCACCCGGCTCGGGCCCACGGGAGCCTGGAGAAGAGCCTGCGCGGCCTCTGGGAGCAGCAGCCGGCAGGGGCACAGCTGCCAGCCCCGCAGACTGAGCACCGCCCTCAGGGGCCTTCTCCAGGCTGAGGCTGGGGTTTCTCGGCTGCTCTTACCAGGCACTCGCCAAAGCTCTGATCCACCTGTAGCATTTGTTGGAGATCCCTCCTCTTCAGGAATCTGGCTGAAGAATGCAGCGTTTCCCGGGAGGCCTGGAGAGCAGCAGAGACGCACCGATGGCCCCACAGTGCAGGCCACAGGAGCCAGCCTATGCCACAGGCTGGAGGAGGCTGCAGCCCGCAAGGTGCCAGGGCAGGAGGCAGTGCGTTCCCCTGCCAGGGGGACAGCAGCTGGCCACAAGTGCTCACCTCAGCAACAATCTGATTCTCGTCACGGCAGTGGAAGTAGAGTGGGAGCAGGCTCTGGCGCACGTGGGACTTCAGGGCCTTTCTTCCCTCTTCTGTTAATAAGTCGAGCATCTCTTGAAAGAAAGACATGGAGCTCAGCTGCACCTGGATATCATCCTGTATGAAAGGGAAGGGCAAAAGAGCTGAGCATCAGCTGCTTCAGGCCCCCCAGGGCACAGGCCTGCATCTGCACAGGGCACCAAGTGTGCGGGCAGCAGCCAGTGGCCGTGGCTGTGGGCACAGAGCCTTACGCGGTCAAAGAGTGGCAGGAGCGCCTCAGCCAGCTGCAGGGCGATGGGGGTGGGTATTGGGGCACCATTATCCAGGAGCAAATATCGGAGTAGAAGAATGGTCATCCTGATGATGTCGCTATCATTTTCCTCCAGGAGCTCCACAAGACTTTCAGTCAGGCTCCGCATTTTTTCGGCCTGCGTGGAAGCCAACTTTGTGAAAGGCCGCCCTGCTGCCGCAGGGCCCAGAGGCCAAAGGCCTGTCCCGAAGCACTCGGGCAGCTGATGCGGGAGGCAGGAGAGCTGGGAGCAGCTGCCCCAGCGCCCGAAGGCCAGGCAAGGCCAAGCGACTGCGTTGCCCAGCCCCACGCTGCCTTCAGGGCTTCAGCCACGGGCCCATTCTCACCATCAAGGGATTCTTGCCCAGCACTACGAGGCCTCTGAGTGCCAAGTAACGCCTGGCCATGTGCTCGCTCTGCAGGTTCTGTGCCATGATCTCCAGAAGACTGTCACTGCATTCCCTCAAGTCCAGGCAGTCGAGCACCTGAAAGGCACAGGGCAGTGACAGGGGAGCCGGCCGGCAGGAGCCCAGAAGCGCACAGGGCCGGGCCCAGGCAGCAGCACATGGCCCAGGTAGCAGCACAAGGCACGGGCACGGGTGTCTTTGTCCTGGCAGCTGTGGCTACGAGAGGGCAGAGAGCTGGGAGGCAGCTCAGCCAGGCAGCGCTGGCCTTGAGGCTCACCTCCACAAGGAATGCCAAGGCAGGGAAATCCCAGTATGGCATCTCTTGGCCGAGCAGGGCGAGCAGGTAGAATGCAACCGCGGAACAGAAGGGTATGGCTAGACGGCGAATTTCTCTGAAGAGGGGAGAAAGGAAAGAAGACCCCTGAGCCAGTGGGGCAAACCTCTCCCAGGAGTGGCTCACCTAGTTCTCATCTTCCCCCAGCACCCTTCCAGCCAGGGGACCTTGGCCATTTGGGAGTTGGTTGCTCATGGGCAGCCTCCTCTCCCAGCCTTTTCCAGTCTGCTTGGCCGTGCGTCTCTCAGGGACAAGGCCCTCCTGCCCATTACCACGGGCACTTAGTGGGGCACCTGGGCACAGAGCAGAAATATCAGAGGCATTTGGGGGGGTCTCACCTGGCAAGCAGAGCCACGGCAAAGTGGTGAGTGTCAACAGAGAGCAGCGTGTCCCAGGCACACCTGCGTTCCATTGCCACCACCACATCCTCGCAGCGGAGCAGGCAGAGCAGGGACTTCAGGGTCCGCACTGCAAACCTGTGTGCAGAGCAAAGCCCAGGTCACACTGGCAGCACTGGCTCCTTGGCAGGCCACGTGGCAGGGACAGGAGGACTGTCACAGAGCACCTGTTGGGGCTAGTGGCAAGGCCATGCTCTTCCTGGCATGCCTTCCAGAAGGTAAGGACCTCCTCTGGCGTATCCAGAGTGCTGAAGAAGACTTGGAAGAGCAGATGCACAAATAGCTGGGGGAAATACAGCCTCAATATCCGTGGGAGACAGGGCACCTGGAGGATCTTCCACATCACCACAGTTGCCTGCAAAGGACAAAGCCGCCCAAGACAGCGCTCAGTGCCCAGGTGTCCGTGTGGCAGGGCCCGAGCGTGGCAGGGAGAGGCCAGGAGAGGCGCAGGGGGAGCACGGGGCCTGGTGGCCCTGAAGCTGCCCCTGGGCCAGGTTTCAGGCCAGCGCCTGAGGCAGGGAGATGCAGTGGGGGAAGGAGGATGGAGAGCTGCTAGGGAGGCAGCCTTGGGGCCAGCAAAGGCCACTTGCAGAAACTCACAGCCAGGGCAAAGACAGCCGTTTCGCCCCCATCGGAGGTGCAGGTGCTGTGCTCTGGCCAGCTCCCCAGCACATCCAGGAGTATCAGCTGTGCCAGCTCCGCAGTCCTGGCTGAGGCCAGCATGGTCTTCCACATGGCCATGGCAGCTCTGCGGGGTTCGAGCTGTGTCTCAGCGGGGTCTCAGACACAGCACCGGGGCCAGCTGAGCTGGCTGGCTGTGTCTGCCACTGCCCACTGCCCCCCTGCCGGCAGCACCCAGACAGCCCAGCCCCGTGGGGACAGAGCCCTGAGAGGCAGCAAGGGAGCGTGGCAGCAGGCTGAGGGGCTGCCATGCCAGGGCTGGGAAAGGGAGCAGCCAGAGGGCCCTGGAACTCTCTGTTGCTCAGACACCTGGGGCAGGCTGGACAGGGTGATGGGCTGGGGAGCCCCCATCAGGGGCAGGTGGGCCCCATACCTGTCACAGGACGGGGCCACACGCAGGAGCGTCAAGACGGCATCCTGTGGCTGTGCTTCGGCGAGATGCAGCAGGGTCTTGTCCAGCCTATGCTCAGCAGAATCATTGGCCGTGAGCCACTGGTGGATGTAGCTCACCATGGCAGGCACCTGGAGAAGGCACGGGGAGACTTGGAAAGCTGCCAGAGAGAGCAATGTTCCCAGCTTCTCCAGAGGGGTGCTTCCCTTGCCACCACGCTGCCATGTGGCCTGAAAGGCTCCCAGCAACCAGCATGCGTGGCTTTGGAGGCCAAGCAATTCCTGGGGGGATCAAAGCCTGGCCACAGGCTGCTTACTTGCTTGGGATGGTACAAATCTTGCTCTACAAGCATAGCCAGCAGGGCAGCACCGCTCTTGCTTTGGAAGATGGGCGAGTATGGTCTGAGGCCTGCGCCCATGGTCTCTTCCTCCTCAATTCTCTTGATGAAGTTGTAAACAAACTGTAGGAGAAGGGCAAGAAGCCAGGGATGTTGCATGGAGTGCTGCACACACGGTGCTGGGCTGAGCAGGGAGAGCAGGCCCAGCCCAGGTGGGGATGGCTGCAGGTACCTGCGCTGTTCTGCGGAAGCGGCCACGGCGGGACTGCTGGTCTTGTGTGCGCTCCGGGGCTGCATCTGGCAAAGAGCGAGCGCAGCCAGAGATGAGGGGCTGCGGGAGGGGCCGGACTACAGGGCCCAGCCCTGCGCTCCCCAGGCAGGGAGAGGCCCGGGATGTGCCAGGGGATGGAGCACGGCCACTGCGGGCTGTCTGCCCGGCCCCTCTTCCGTCCTGTGCGTGGGCAGGTCCCCAGGGGATAGCATGGCATGGCCCGGCCCGCCCGGCCCAGCCCGGCCCGGCAGGAATGGCGTGGAGCCAAGCTGGCCGCAGGCACCAGTCCTGTGGCCCAGCTCTGCCACTCACCCTCGTGTGGTGGCTGGAATGGCACCACCTCTTCAGTGTCCTGTGCCAGGGCAGCTCCAGGGCCTTCTTCCTCCTCCTCCACCCAGGCCAGCTTGGGCACATTTGGGGGTGGCTGCTCCATGTCTCAGACTGGATTTGTGGCTATTTGCAGGAGAGGGGCCTTGGACAATCTCCAAGTCACCAAGTCCTGCAGTCCTGCCTGGAAGGCACCGTCAAGAAAGAAGCCTCAGGAAGGCTACAGGACAGCAAGTCCTGCACTCGGTCTCAAGGGCCCCTGCCACAAGGACAGGAGACTCCTGTGAAGGATTGTACTCTGGCCTCGAGGGCACCTGCAGAAGCGAAGCCTCAGGGAGACCACAGGTAAGAAGGTCCTGTGGTCTGGCCTGGAGCTCAGCTGCAGGAACAACGCCTCAGTAAAGCTCCGGGTGGGACACGAACGAGCGCGCTGTGCGGGGGCTCCTCACGGCACCGCTCTGTCCTGTCCTGTCCCGTGGTGTGCTCCGAGCACTGTGGCGTGCTCTTGTCATTGCCAGCTCCTATGCCACGGGGTGTCACAAAGGGCCCTTGGACACCCGGTTCCATTCGATGCCACGGTGACCGTGCTGCAGCGTGTCACCAAGGGCCCTTGCACACACTGCCGCCTGCCGCGGGGCTGCCCCCAGCCCAGCCAAACTGGCCCAGGTTGGAAGGAATGCCTGGCCCCAGGTGTCTAAGGCAGGCCGACAAGATCTTCAGCGAGGGCTCAGAGCGTCAGCAAAGGCTGCCCTGCTCTGCGGGCTCAGGGGCAGCAGAAGGAGCCCCCAGGGCTGCCGACGCAGCCGCGCTGGGAAGGGCACGGGGCCTTCCAGGGAAACTGGCACGGCCTCCTTGGGACACGTCCCGGCTGGTGGCCGTCCTAAACCTGCGGGTGTGACACGCACAAGGAACGTGTGGGCCCGGGCACGAATGCTGCTCTGAGCCCTGGGGCCCGGGGAGCGCTGACATCAGCAGGTGTGGCAGAGTCGCCGGCCAAGCAGACCCGCCACCCCTCGAGCCCCTGGCAGCGCTGGTGCCCGTCTCCTGCCCCAGAGACCTGTGCCCCCGGGGGGCTTCTGTGCCAGAGGGAGCCAAAGCCCACGTGCATTGGGGGCTGTGCTCCTTCCTGCAGGGGCTGATGGCAGGAGCACCTGGAGCAACTGCTGGCACACTTGCTCTCTGTCAGATGATGTTGCTCCTTCCTGCAATGAATTTTTCTCCAGGAAGGCATTGGCAGTAGCAGCAGAGCACCATCCATTGCTGAGTGTCCCGGGGCAATTAGATTACAAAGTAACAGTCTGAAATTTCCTTGTGCTTTTCTCACTCTCTTTCCTGCATTCTGGGACAAATAGAATCTGCCCAGCCTCTGCTATTCTGGGCTTCAGTTGCTGCATATCTCGCTCCGGCAGCTCGCGTCCAAACAAAACCGTGTCCCTGCTGAGGACAGCAATGAGTGGCCACAAAGTGGGAAGTTCCCCAGTGAACATCAAGGCAGACATGTGGAAGTGCAGAGGATAAGCATAACTGCGGGAGGACAAGCTGTTCTGTGTCTCTGGTGATGGTGCCCACACCCTAAAGCAGCAGCCAAGAGAAGTGCGGGAAGCAGACGGGCGCGGTTTTGGGCAGGACAATAGAAAAAGATATGAAGCCTTTAGCCAGAATGCAAAGGAGGACTGCAAGGATGGAGTGTGGTCTGGAGGGGAAGCCCCAGATGCAGCTGGGGCCACTTTCTTCTGCCTGGAGGAGAGTAAAGGGCGCCATTGTGGTCTTCACCATCCTCCTGAGGGGAATCGCAGGGGCTGCTGCAGCTCTCGTTACTGTTGGCAGCAGTGACAGCACTGGAGAAAAGGGCAGGGAGCTGGGACAGGGCAAGTTTCATTTCCATATCAGGAAAAGGTTTTTCACCCAGAGCACGGTCAGGCACTGGGACAGTGCCAGTTCCCCATTGCCGCAGCCCGGCGGAGCCCGGGCTGGCTCTTGGGAAAACTGCGGCGCTGCGCCAGGAGTGGGGAAGGGCCCAGGCGTGGGTTCTGCCTGCGGCTGAACCTGATGTGTCGCTGCTCAGTGGTTCAGGATCTACTAACTGCAGCACGGAGCAGGCAAAAGAGAAGGAGGAGGCTCCTGGATAGGGAGGTTCCAGAGGCAAAGGTTTATTCCAAGGGAAGGATTCAGCAGCAAAGAGGCGCCAGCACTTCTGTGCGTGGGATTTTATAGGGGTACAACTCGGGCGGCGGATACAGAGGATTGATCAGTAAGGAATCTGCAGGGAAAGAGCCAGGGGATTCCATCAGTTGCTTGGGACTAATTAGGCCAGATGGGAGGAGAAGGTAGGTCACCTGGGCCAGTGGGGCTTGCAGCAACAGGGGAATTGCGAAGGGGTGGTGCAGTCAGGGATTGGTCCAAGGCAAAACTGAGAGGGAAGGTTCAGGAATAAAGAGCTGCATGATCTTGACAGGCAGGGAAGGAGCTGGAACAAAGAGTGGGCAATGGCATGAGGGACAGCTTTGACGGAGGGCAAAACCTAGGGGTAAACCAACGTGGGGGAAGCACGGGCTACGTGAAAACAAACCATCTACGCTAACTGACAAATAAACACGAACCGGAACACCCCAGGGAAAATGGGCACAGCACCGAGCTCGTCTGACTTTGAGAAGTGTTTGAACAACATTGAGCAGTCACTCAATCTTTTAGACACTACATCAAAAGTCAAGGGTTGTGAACTCCAGGTTGACACGAGTATATACTGCCGGGTATGACTTTAGGCAGTTTTTGAAGAAATTCGTTTTATGTCTGATCAAACCCCAATTCCGTGTAGGTTGTGTGGAACGTGGAATCCTTTTATTTTCATTGCTTGTTAGGAGTGTACAAAAGACTATTGGTGCTGGGTGACTGAGAGACAGCCCGTGTGTGTGAAGTGGAGTATACAGGGGATGAAGAGAAGGAAAAGAGAAGTACTAGTAGATCCTGCAAAGTTTGGAAATGTTGATAGCATGAAGAATGAACAAGACGAGAAGTAAAGATGGTATTAAAAAGAGTCCACTAGAAGGTAATTTAGCAGTGGAGAAAGATTTGGGAGGAATCCCAGAGGGCAGTTTTTCCAAGAAAGGTAATCGGATGAAATAGCCTACCCAATGGTAGCCTTGGTGTCAATTAGGAAGTGGTGAAAAGTGTCCCCCGCTGAAACTTTATGATACGTTGTTACAGTTGATGTTATTTTGAAGAAAAGAAGAAAAATGAGATCCAGCCATATATGCAGACATGTTTTTTACCCTGAAGAATAAACCTGAGGGGAAGAAAGAATTGTGGCTTTTTTATTTGGCCTCATAGGACCTTTAGTCCTAACTTTGGAAAGAGAAAACAGGCAGAAAATAAAGAGCTGTCGTTCCGTATCCAGCATAGGGCAGAGATGCTTGAAATTGGCTCCAATGCACCAGGAAGATTGTGTCCTAGGTGTCCAAGACTTACAGGCGAGTTACCCCAGGCCAGCTCGGGTACACTCCCCCTCAGCCAAGCACGCCGCGCCCTGAATGAAACCCAGATGGCAGTGAGGATGAGGTGAGGGGACACTTTCAGAGACCCCCAGTGACAACCAACAGAAGGAATAAAAGCAAGAAAGCTTTGCCTTTAGTCCCCCGCTTAAGGCAAGTCTTGAGTCCCCCAGGAGAAGCCATGTGGGTGAACATCTGCTTTTCTCCTAGTGAGCTGAACCGTTGGTGGGAAAAAGTTAAAATGTAGAGAGAAAACCCAGGCAAAGTGGCAAAAAGATTGGAGTGCATAGTCAAGAATCAAGTCCCAGAGGGAGGTGCTACTGATTTCATGTTGACAGAGCTAACAAAACCAGCAAAGAGTTGGTGATCAAGGTAGCCAGAGCACGTGCGCAGGGACAAATTGCTAGTGGAGCCTTACAAGGTACAGTGGACCAGCTGTTTCCTATTGTAAGCCCTTTGTGGGACCCGAACGATGCAGGCAGCTGTGCAATGTTAACCAGATGCCAGGAACTAGTCAAATTTGAATTACAAAATGCTAGTCCAAAAGCAATCAATTGGTCAACAATAGATAATGTTCCACAGGGCCAGCACGAGTCACCCACTGACTTTGTGGACAGGTTGTGAGCAGCTGCACATAAAGCGCAGCTCTGCATCCCTGGTCGGATATGGGAAAGCAGCAGTCCGTATCCCTGATGTTAGGGCAATCTAGCCCAGGTGTCGGGCAGAAACTTCAGAGGCTGAAAGAGCCTGTAAAGAGAGACTTAAAAGAAATTAATGAGAAAAGCATTGAAAGCGTATGATGATAAAGACAGAGAAAAAGAAAATGAACTCCCTGCAGCCATGGTGGCAGCTCTGGATCAGCACCGGGGAGAGGACGCGCATGAAGCAGAGGCAGGGGCAAAAGCAGCAGAGGCAGAGGAGTTTCAAACCAGGCACAGACCAAGCTGGGGCCAAAGCAATGTGCGTGTTGTAAGAAATAAGGACACTGGAAAATAGGGCCAGTGCCCAGAGTTAGCAGACAAAGTACACAAAACTCTTGTAGCCGCTCTAGATGATAAGAAATGACCGAGACTGGCAACTCTTACCCCAGCAGGCCACTGGTTAAAATAAAGCTAAAGGGTGATAAAGAGGTTGAATTTTTAATAAATAGTGGAAACCCATCTTTCACTCTTGAATCGAGCACTGATACCCAAAAGTGAGAACTATCTTCAAGCAATAGGAGCCACTGGCCAGCCAGAAAATGCATTCCTCCTGCAAGCACTTCAATGGAAAATCAAGAAGAAACTGGCAATCCATCAGTTTCTTTATTTAGCAAACTGCCCCAAATCTGTCCTCGGCAGGGATTTGCTTGAAAATTTGGACACAACAGTTCCGTTTAGGGAAAGAAAAATTAAGTTGAAGGTACCTGAAGACAAATTGGTTTTAGCAGTAGGACTGACAATTGACACAAGACCAAGAAACAAGAATAACTATTTAGAGCAAGTATTGAATCAGGTGTAGCCAAGAGTATGGGATACTGATAGCCCAGGAAAATCCAAACGAGCAGACCCTATTAAAATTGAGCTGCAGACAAGAGTTAGGCCATAGTCAGAAAGCAATACCCTGGAAGACGATAGGCTGGGAAAAGAACGGAGGCAACAAGGAATAAATTCCTGACATCAGGATTATTGGAAGAATGGGAGTCAAAATGTATTACTCCTAGATTAGCAATAAAGAGAGCTAACGGAACTTAGAGACTAGTGCCAGATTTCCAGGCTATTAATGGTTTCTACCTTACTGCCTTACTAGCTAAACTTGGAGATGATTTTATCTGGTGCGGGGAACGTCCATGGCCCGGTGGTGTCGAGAGCGGTTCCCTCTTGGTGTGAGAGACCAGCTCCCCCAGCCCACCTTGCTGTCAGGCCCGGAGGTTGTAATGTGCGCTGGAGCGGCAGGCGAAGGAGGGCTCTTGACAGCATGTCTGATCCAACAGGGTTTCTTGAAGGCAGGTCAGAGGGTCCAGGTTGGGTGAGAGTGAGAAGAGGGACAGGACCAGGCAGCAGCACAACCACTGTAACACGAGACATAAGGCAAGACACCTGCAACCTGCTGGGGAAGCCCCAAGTCTGCTCAGTGAGCCACGTGTGCCCTCAGCATTGGGACACGCACCTTTCCCTCAGTGACCCTCACGTCCCAGGGTCAGCAAATCAAGAGGCACCAGCCATCCTGTAGGTGACTCAGAGCGAGTGCAGTGGGTCATGGTGGCCAGGGGCCAGAAGCAGGCAGAAAGCCATCAGGGCTGGGGAAAAGGCTCTGCTCTGCTTACAGCGTGGGCTGAGGGCCGGGAGAGCTGCATTTCCCCCTTGAGATGTGGGAGACGGGGCCTTTCACCCTCCTTATAGGGCTGCCCCTCGCTGCAGGCAGCCCAAGGAGTACGACGACAAAAGGCCGAGAGCAGCAAAGCAAAGAGCCAGCCCTGCACACAGGGAGGTGGCCCAGGTGGCCCTGAAGGTGCCCGCTGCACTCTCATGTGGCCCTGCCCTGGGAATGACAGGAATGCCCTTTGTCCAAGAGGGCCTTTCTGTGGCCCCTCTGGGCTCCAAGCTGCTGCTCTTCTGGCTCAACGGGGCCTAAAGGCACAGAACTGGGCATCCCTCGGAGCAACAGGAGCAAGACTCGGCAAGCAGGCAGGGGAGCTCAATGCCTGAGGCTGAGGGGCGGGGGGCTCCAGTCTGGAGCACAGGCCGGGCACACGCCCAGCCCCGCAACTCCTGGCCTCAGAGGCCTGAAAGGCCAGGACCAGGGTTCCACGCCTGATTCCAGGGGGTCCCTCCACGGGCCACCGAGGAAGCGCCAGAGCAGCCAGCTTTCAGGATCAAGGCGGCTGCCAGGGGGCTGCTTATGGCCTCTGCCAGCCCATTGCTCAGGGCTTACCAGTGACTCAGGGTGTCCCCCAGCCCGGCCAAACTTCCCGGCAGCAGCGCCACAGCCCCACAGCAGCTCCAGAGAAGTCCCATCCAGAGGCACCTGGGAGCCCTCAGCAAAGCAGCCAGTAGCAGACGGGCAGGAGGACGTGGATGGCCCTTCCTGCGTGGCACGGGGCTTGTGGCAATATCCAGGCACCAGTCGGGCAGGGATCCCCGCAGCTCCTGCCCCTGCCCAGCCGCTCTTGTCGGCAGCACAAAGGCTGCAGCAGAACCACCAGAGGCCAAGGGGCTTCTGGCCATTTTCCCTGCAACACTGCACGCCTGGGCAGCTGGATGAGCACAAGCACCCTTTTGCCCCTCTTCCCCTATGCCCTACAGACACTGTGCAGGAAAAGAAAGATCCTGGGACTCCATGTATTGTAAGATACCCTATATTTACATTGTCAACTAAAAGGAAAATACAAAGGCAAAAATCTAATAGAAGAAGAAGACAACCCCTGCTGGCTCAAGTGGCCCAGCAGACAGAGTCTTGCGCAGATCATCTCTCTGGGGAGCTGCAGCAGAACAGCAAGGCAGTGCCCCACAGACGAGGCCGTTTCTTCCATGCACTGCGGAATTGATCTCGCAGCTTATGCCATGTGGAGTACGGAGCTCTCTGTACAGCCCGGAGAACTAAACAAGATTCAATTGCAGCATTTCTGATTGCGGGACTGCTGTCATAGGCCATTTCTTCAAGGGCTGCAAGAGAGAGGAACAGAGCCAAGGTCAGATGCCGGATGTGCAGGGAGCCGAGGTGAACCCCCTGGCAGGGTCATCCCGGCCGGCTCTTGCCATGGCCCGGAGGGAGCAGGGACCAAGGGGATCAGCCTGAAGCTGCTGGCCACGAATGCCACACGTGGCCCTGAAATGTCTGTGTGCTCTGGCCACGGGAGCAGAGCCCTCCGCAGCCGGGGCAGGGCTTGCAGCTTCCCGTGCCAGCCCCCACGGTCAGCCCGCTGCCCTCACTCACCACTGCAGATCAGCTGAAGCTCTTGCTGCTGCCCCCTCAGGTGCCGGCCGGCCATCCCTGTGAACACAGAGCCTGTCACGGGCCCAGCAGCACAGCTCCCTGCCAGCGGCGTTGTCGGTGCTGTGGCCACACGGGCTGCTGGCCCGTCAGGTCTCAGCCCGGGCCTTTGCCGCATGCTGCCGCCCAAGGGCACGGTTGCCAGAGGGCGGCGGCAGCAGCAATGCCCGGGCCAGGCGGGGCTCCACGGCGCCGGGCCCGGGTGGCGCTGCCGGGGCAGCAGGCGGGGCCGGGGCCGAGCTGCGGTGGGCAGGGGAGGGAGCGCGGGCTCGTGGCTCACCCATGAAGCTGACGGCCGCCTCTCGCAGGGGCTCCTGTGGGCTTTGCAGGTAGCACAGGGCCCGGCGCAGGTGCTCGGCTGCTCGGCTCCTGTCCTCTGCCAGCTGGAGAGAGCAGCAGGAGGGAAGGGTTGGGGCGGGCTCAGGCCCCGGGCCGGGCGCTGCCTGCGCTGAGCCCCGGCCCTCTCCTACCCGGGGAGCCCTGAGGCGTGGCCAGCAGCAGCCGGCGCCGGGCTCCCGAGGGGAGAGGCCAGAGGGCCGCCTGCTGCCCGGGGAGCCGCGGTGCCGCGCCGCCGCCCTGCCGGGCCGGGACTGCGTGGGCACCCGGCTCGGGCCCACGGGAGCCTGGAGAAGAGCCTGCGCGGCCTCTGGGAGCAGCAGCCGGCAGGGGCACAGCTGCCAGCCCCGCAGACTGAGCACCGCCCTCAGGGGCCTTCTCCAGGCTGAGGCTGGGGTTTCTCGGCTGCTCTTACCAGGCACTCGCCAAAGCTCTGATCCACCTGTAGCATTTGTTGGAGATCCCTCCTCTTCAGGAATCTGGCTGAAGAATGCAGCGTTTCCCGGGAGGCCTGGAGAGCAGCAGAGACGCACCGATGGCCCCACAGTGCAGGCCACAGGAGCCAGCCTATGCCACAGGCTGGAGGAGGCTGCAGCCCGCAAGGTGCCAGGGCAGGAGGCAGTGCGTTCCCCTGCCAGGGGGACAGCAGCTGGCCACAAGTGCTCACCTCAGCAACAATCTGATTCTCGTCACGGCAGTGGAAGTAGAGTGGGAGCAGGCTCTGGCGCACGTGGGACTTCAGGGCCTTTCTTCCCTCTTCTGTTAATAAGTCGAGCATCTCTTGAAAGAAAGACATGGAGCTCAGCTGCACCTGGATATCATCCTGTATGAAAGGGAAGGGCAAAAGAGCTGAGCATCAGCTGCTTCAGGCCCCCCAGGGCACAGGCCTGCATCTGCACAGGGCACCAAGTGTGCGGGCAGCAGCCAGTGGCCGTGGCTGTGGGCACAGAGCCTTACGCGGTCAAAGAGTGGCAGGAGCGCCTCAGCCAGCTGCAGGGCGATGGGGGTGGGTATTGGGGCACCATTATCCAGGAGCAAATATCGGAGTAGAAGAATGGTCATCCTGATGATGTCGCTATCATTTTCCTCCAGGAGCTCCACAAGACTTTCAGTCAGGCTCCGCATTTTTTCGGCCTGCGTGGAAGCCAACTTTGTGAAAGGCCGCCCTGCTGCCGCAGGGCCCAGAGGCCAAAGGCCTGTCCCGAAGCACTCGGGCAGCTGATGCAGGAGGCAGGAGAGCTGGGAGCAGCTGCCCCAGCGCCCGAAGGCCAGGCAAGGCCAAGCGACTGCGTTGCCCAGCCCCACGCTGCCTTCAGGGCTTCAGCCACGGGCCCATTCTCACCATCAAGGGATTCTTGCCCAGCACTACGAGGCCTCTGAGTGCCAAGTAACGCCTGGCCATGTGCTCGCTCTGCAGGTTCTGTGCCATGATCTCCAGAAGACTGTCACTGCATTCCCTCAAGTCCAGGCAGTCGAGCACCTGAAAGGCACAGGGCAGTGACAGGGGAGCCGGCCGGCAGGAGGCCAGAAGCGCACAGGGCCGGGCCCAGGCAGCAGCACATGGCCCAGGTAGCAGCACAGGGCACGGGCACGGGTGTCTTTGTCCTGGCAGCTGTGGCTACGAGAGGGCAGAGAGCTGGGAGGCAGCTCAGCCAGGCAGCGCTGGCCTTGAGGCTCACCTCCACAAGGAATGCCAAGGCAGGGAAATCCCAGTATGGCATCTCTTGGCCGAGCAGGGCGAGCAGGTAGAATGCAACCGCGGAACAGAAGGGTATGGCTAGACGGCGAATTTCTCTGAAGAGGGGAGAAAGGAAAGAAGACCCCTGAGCCAGTGGGGCAAACCTCTCCCAGGAGTGGCTCACCTAGTTCTCATCTTCCCCCAGCACCCTTCCAGCCAGGGGACCTGGGCCATTTGGGAGTTGGTTGCTCATGGGCAGCCTCCTCTCCCAGCCTTTTCCAGTCTGCTTGGCCGTGCGTCTCTCAGGGACAAGGCCCTCCTGCCCATTACCACGGGCACTTAGTGGGGCACCTGGGCACAGAGCAGAAATATCAGAGGCATTTGGGGGGGTCTCACCTGGCAAGCAGAGCCACGGCAAAGTGGTGAGTGTCAACAGAGAGCAGCGTGTCCCAGGCACACCTGCGTTCCATTGCCACCACCACATCCTCGCAGCGGAGCAGGCAGAGCAGGGACTTCAGGGTCCGCACTGCAAACCTGTGTGCAGAGCAAAGCCCAGGTCACACTGGCAGCACTGGCTCCTTGGCAGGCCACGTGGCAGGGACAGGAGGACTGTCACAGAGCACCTGTTGGGGCTAGTGGCAAGGCCATGCTCTTCCTGGCATGCCTTCCAGAAGGTAAGGACCTCCTCTGGCGTATCCAGAGTGCTGAAGAAGACTTGGAAGAGCAGATGCACAAATAGCTGGGGGAAATACAGCCTCAATATCCGTGGGAGACAGGGCACCTGGAGGATCTTCCACATCACCACAGTTGCCTGCAAAGGACAAAGCCGCCCAAGACAGCGCTCAGTGCCCAGGTGTCCGTGTGGCAGGGCCCGAGCGTGGCAGGGAGAGGCCAGGAGAGGCACAGGGGGAGCACGGGGCCTGGTGGCCCTGAAGCTGCCCCTGGGCCAGGTTTCAGGCCAGCGCCTGAGGCAGGGAGATGCAGTGGGGGAAGGAGGATGGAGAGCTGCTAGGGAGGCAGCCTTGGGGCCAGCAAAGGCCACTTGCAGAAACTCACAGCCAGGGCAAAGACAGCCGTTTCGCCCCCATCGGAGGTGCAGGTGCTGTGCTCTGGCCAGCTCCCCAGCACATCCAGGAGTATCAGCTGTGCCAGCTCCGCAGTCCTGGCTGAGGCCAGCATGGTCTTCCACATGGCCATGGCAGCTCTGCAGGGTTCGAGCTGTGTCTCAGCGGGGTCTCAGACACAGCACCAGGGCCAGCTGAGCTGGCTGGCTGTGTCTGCCACTGCCCACTGCCCCCCTGCCGGCAGCACCCAGACAGCCCAGCCCCGTGGGGACAGAGCCCTGAGAGGCAGCAAGGGAGCGTGGCAGCAGGCTGAGGGGCTGCCATGCCAGGGCTGGGAAAGGGAGCAGCCAGAGGGCCCTGGAACTCTCTGTTGCTCAGACACCTGGGGCAGGCTGGACAGGGTGATGGGCTGGGGAGCCCCCATCAGGGGCAGGTGGGCCCCATACCTGTCACAGGACGGGGCCACACGCAGGAGCGTCAAGACGGCATCCTGTGGCTGTGCTTCGGCGAGATGCAGCAGGGTCTTGTCCAGCCTATGCTCAGCAGAATCATTGGCCGTGAGCCACTGGTGGATGTAGCTCACCATGGCAGGCACCTGGAGAAGGCACGGGGAGACTTGGAAAGCTGCCAGAGAGAGCAATGTTCCCAGCTTCTCCAGAGGGGTGCTTCCCTTGCCACCACGCTGCCATGTGGCCTGAAAGGCTCCCAGCAACCAGCATGCGTGGCTTTGGAGGCCAAGCAATTCCTGGGGGGATCAAAGCCTGGCCACAGGCTGCTTACTTGCTTGGGATGGTACAAATCTTCCTCTACAAGCATAGCCAGCAGGGCAGCACCGCTCTTGCTTTGGAAGATGGGCGAGTATGGTCTGAGGCCTGCGCCCATGGTCTCTTCCTCCTCAATTCTCTTGATGAAGTTGTAAACAAACTGTAGGAGAAGGGCAAGAAGCCAGGGATGTTGCATGGAGTGCTGCACACACGGTGCTGGGCTGAGCAGGGAGAGCAGGCCCAGCCCAGGTGGGGATGGCTGCAGGTACCTGCGCTGTTCTGCGGAAGCGGCCACGGCGGGACTGCTGGTCTTGTGTGCGCTCCGGGGCTGCATCTGGCAAAGAGCGAGCGCAGCCAGAGATGAGGGGCTGCGGGAGGGGCCGGACTACAGGGCCCAGCCCTGCGCTCCCCAGGCAGGGAGAGGCCCGGGATGTGCCAGGGGATGGAGCACGGCCACTGCGGGCTGTCTGCCCGGCCCCTCTTCCGTCCTGTGCGTGGGCAGGTCCCCAGGGGATAGCATGGCATGGCCCGGCCCGCCCGGCCCAGCCCGGCCCGGCAGGAATGGCGTGGAGCCAAGCTGGCCGCAGACACCAGTCCTGTGGCCCAGCTCTGCCACTCACCCTCGTGTGGTGGCTGGAATGGCACCACCTCTTCAGTGTCCTGTGCCAGGGCAGCTCCAGGGCCTTCTTCCTCCTCCTCCACCCAGGCCAGCTTGGGCACATTTGGGGGTGGCTGCTCCATGTCTCAGACTGGATTTGTGGCTATTTGCAGGAGAGGGGCCTTGGACAATCTCCAAGTCACCAAGTCCTGCAGTCCTGCCTGGAAGGCACCGTCAAGAAAGAAGCCTCAGGAAGGCTACAGGACAGCAAGTCCTGCACTCGGTCTCAAGGGCCCCTGCCACAAGGACAGGAGACTCCTGTGAAGGATTGTACTCTGGCCTCGAGGGCACCTGCAGAAGCGAAGCCTCAGGGAGACCACAGGTAAGAAGGTCCTGTGGTCTGGCCTGGAGCTCAGCTGCAGGAACAACGCCTCAGTAAAGCTCCGGGTGGGACACGAACGAGCGCGCTGTGCGGGGGCTCCTCACGGCACCGCTCTGTCCTGTCCTGTCCCGTGGTGTGCTCCGAGCACTGTGGCGTGCTCTTGTCATTGCCAGCTCCTATGCCACGGGGTGTCACAAAGGGCCCTTGGACACCCGGTTCCATTCGATGCCACGGTGACCGTGCTGCAGCGTGTCACCAAGGGCCCTTGCACACACTGCCGCCTGCCGCGGGGCTGCCCCCAGCCCAGCCAAACTGGCCCAGGTTGGAAGGAATGCCTGGCCCCAGGTGTCTAAGGCAGGCCGACAAGATCTTCAGCGAGGGCTCAGAGCGTCAGCAAAGGCTGCCCTGCTCTGCGGGCTCAGGGGCAGCAGAAGGAGCCCCCAGGGCTGCCGACGCAGCCGCGCTGGGAAGGGCACGGGGCCTTCCAGGGAAACTGGCACGGCCTCCTTGGGACACGTCCCGGCTGGTGGCCGTCCTAAACCTGCGGGTGTGACACGCACAAGGAACGTGTGGGCCCGGGCACGAATGCTGCTCTGAGCCCTGGGGCCCGGGGAGCGCTGACATCAGCAGGTGTGGCAGAGTCGCCGGCCAAGCAGACCCGCCACCCCTCGAGCCCCTGGCAGCGCTGGTGCCCGTCTCCTGCCCCAGAGACCTGTGCCCCCGGGGGGCTTCTGTGCCAGAGGGAGCCAAAGCCCACGTGCATTGGGGGCTGTGCTCCTTCCTGCAGGGGCTGATGGCAGGAGCACCTGGAGCAACTGCTGGCACACTTGCTCTCTGTCAGATGATGTTGCTCCTTCCTGCAATGAATTTTTCTCCAGGAAGGCATTGGCAGTAGCAGCAGAGCACCATCCATTGCTGAGTGTCCCGGGGCAATTAGATTACAAAGTAACAGTCTGAAATTTCCTTGTGCTTTTCTCACTCTCTTTCCTGCATTCTGGGACAAATAGAATCTGCCCAGCCTCTGCTATTCTGGGCTTCAGTTGCTGCATATCTCGCTCCGGCAGCTCGCGTCCAAACAAAACCGTGTCCCTGCTGAGGACAGCAATGAGTGGCCACAAAGTGGGAAGTTCCCCAGTGAACATCAAGGCAGACATGTGGAAGTGCAGAGGATAAGCATAACTGCGGGAGGAGAAGCTGTTCTGTGTCTCTGGTGATGGTGCCCACACCCTAAAGCAGCAGCCAAGAGAAGTGCGGGAAGCAGACGGGCGCGGTTTTGGGCAGGACAATAGAAAAAGATATGAAGCCTTTAGCCAGAATGCAAAGGAGGACTGCAAGGATGGAGTGTGGTCTGGAGGGGAAGCCCCAGATGCAGCTGGGGCCACTTTCTTCTGCCTGGAGGAGAGTAAAGGGCGCCATTGTGGTCTTCACCATCCTCCTGAGGGGAATCGCAGGGGCTGCTGCAGCTCTCGTTACTGTTGGCAGCAGTGACAGCACTGGAGAAAAGGGCAGGGAGCTGGGACAGGGCAAGTTTCATTTCCATATCAGGAAAAGGTTTTTCACCCAGAGCACGGTCAGGCACTGGGACAGTGCCAGTTCCCCATTGCCGCAGCCCGGCGGAGCCCGGGCTGGCTCTTGGGAAAACTGCGGCGCTGCGCCAGGAGTGGGGAAGGGCCCAGGCGTGGGTTCTGCCTGCGGCTGAACCTGATGTGTCGCTGCTCAGTGGTTCAGGATCTACTAACTGCAGCACGGAGCAGGCAAAAGAGAAGGAGGAGGCTCCTGGATAGGGAGGTTCCAGAGGCAAAGGTTTATTCCAAGGGAAGGATTCAGCAGCAAAGAGGCGCCAGCACTTCTGTGCGTGGGATTTTATAGGGGTACAACTCGGGCGGCGGATACAGAGGATTGATCAGTAAGGAATCTGCAGGGAAAGAGCCAGGGGATTCCATCAGTTGCTTGGGACTAATTAGGCCAGATGGGAGGAGAAGGTAGGTCACCTGGGCCAGTGGGGCTTGCAGCAACAGGGGAATTGCGAAGGGGTGGTGCAGTCAGGGATTGGTCCAAGGCAAAACTGAGAGGGAAGGTTCTGGAATAAAGAGCTGCATGATCTTGACAGGCAGGGAAGGAGCTGGAACAAAGAGTGGGCAATGGCATGAGGGACAGCTTTGACGGAGGGCAAAACCTAGGGGTAAACCAACGTGGGGGAAGCACGGGCTACGTGAAAACAAACCATCCTACGCTAACTGACAAATAAACACGAACCGGAACACCCCAGGGAAAATGGGCACAGCACCGAGCTCGTCTGACTTTGAGAAGTGTTTGAACAACATTGAGCAGTCACTCAATCTTTTAGACACTACATCAAAAGTCAAGGGTTGTGAACTCCAGGTTGACACGAGTATATACTGCCGGGTATGACTTTAGGCAGTTTTTGAAGAAATTCGTTTTATGTCTGATCAAACCCCAATTCCGTGTAGGTTGTGTGGAACGTGGAATCCTTTTATTTTCATTGCTTGTTAGGAGTGTACAAAAGACTATTGGTGCTGGGTGACTGAGAGACAGCCCGTGTGTGTGAAGTGGAGTATACAGGGGATGAAGAGAAGGAAAAGAGAAGTACTAGTAGATCCTGCAAAGTTTGGAAATGTTGATAGCATGAAGAATGAACAAGACGAGAAGTAAAGATGGTATTAAAAAGAGTCCACTAGAAGGTAATTTAGCAGTGGAGAAAGATTTGGGAGGAATCCCAGAGGGCAGTTTTTCCAAGAAAGGTAATCGGATGAAATAGCCTACCCAATGGTAGCCTTGGTGTCAATTAGGAAGTGGTGAAAAGTGTCCCCCGCTGAAACTTTATGATACGTTGTTACAGTTGATGTTATTTTGAAGAAAAGAAGAAAAATGAGATCCAGCCATATATGCAGACATGTTTTTTACCCTGAAGAATAAACCTGAGGGGAAGAAAGAATTGTGGCTTTTTTATTTGGCCTCATAGGACCTTTAGTCCTAACTTTGGAAAGAGAAAACAGGCAGAAAATAAAGAGCTGTCGTTCCGTATCCAGCATAGGGCAGAGATGCTTGAAATTGGCTCCAATGCACCAGGAAGATTGTGTCCTAGGTGTCCAAGACTTACAGGCGAGTTACCCCAGGCCAGCTCGGGTACACTCCCCCTCAGCCAAGCACGCCGCGCCCTGAATGAAACCCAGATGGCAGTGAGGATGAGGTGAGGGGACACTTTCAGAGACCCCCAGTGACAACCAACAGAAGGAATAAAAGCAAGAAAGCTTTGCCTTTAGTCCCCCGCTTAAGGCAAGTCTTGAGTCCCCCAGGAGAAGCCATGTGGGTGAACATCTGCTTTTCTCCTAGTGAGCTGAACCGTTGGTGGGAAAAAGTTAAAATGTAGAGAGAAAACCCAGGCAAAGTGGCAAAAAGATTGGAGTGCATAGTCAAGAATCAAGTCCCAGAGGGAGGTGCTACTGATTTCATGTTGATAGAGCTAACAAAACCAGCAAAGAGTTGGTGATCAAGGTAGCCAGAGCACGTGCGCAGGGACAAATTGCTAGTGGAGCCTTACAAGGTACAGTGGACCAGCTGTTTCCTATTGTAAGCCCTTTGTGGGACCCGAACGATGCAGGCAGCTGTGCAATGTTAACCAGATGCCAGGAACTAGTCAAATTTGAATTACAAAATGCTAGTCCAAAAGCAATCAATTGGTCAACAATAGATAATGTTCCACAGGGCCAGCACGAGTCACCCACTGACTTTGTGGACAGGTTGTGAGCAGCTGCACATAAAGCGCAGCTCTGCATCCCTGGTCGGATATGGGAAAGCAGCAGTCCGTATCCCTGATGTTAGGGCAATCTAGCCCAGGTGTCGGGCAGAAACTTCAGAGGCTGAAAGAGCCTGTAAAGAGAGACTTAAAAGAAATTAATGAGAAAAGCATCGAAAGCGTATGATGATAAAGACAGAGAAAAAGAAAATGAACTCCGTGCAGCCATGGTGGCAGCTCTGGATCAGCACCGGGGAGAGGACGCGCATGAAGCAGAGGCAGGGGCAAAAGCAGCAGAGGCAGAGGAGTTTCAAACCAGGCACAGACCAAGCTGGGGCCAAAGCAATGTGCGTGTTGTAAGAAATAAGGACACTGGAAAATAGGGCCAGTGCCCAGAGTTAGCAGACAAAGTACACAAAACTCTTGTAGCCGCTCTAGATGATAAGAAATGACCGAGACTGGCAACTCTTACCCCAGCAGGCCACTGGTTAAAATAAAGCTAAAGGGTGATAAAGAGGTTGAATTTTTAATAAATAGTGGAAACCCATCTTTCACTCTTGAATCGAGCACTGATACCCAAAAGTGAGAACTATCTTCAAGCAATAGGAGCCACTGGCCAGCCAGAAAATGCATTCCTCCTGCAAGCACTTCAATGGAAAATCAAGAAGAAACTGGCAATCCATCAGTTTCTTTATTTAGCAAACTGCCCCAAATCTGTCCTCGGCAGGGATTTGCTTGAAAATTTGGACACAACAGTTCCGTTTAGGGAAAGAAAAATTAAGTTGAAGGTACCTGAAGACAAATTGGTTTTAGCAGTAGGACTGACAATTGACACAAGACCAAGAAACAAGAATAACTATTTAGAGCAAGTATTGAATCAGGTGTAGCCAAGAGTATGGGATACTGATAGCCCAGGAAAATCCAAACGAGCAGACCCTATTAAAATTGAGCTGCAGACAAGAGTTAGGCCATAGTCAGAAAGCAATACCCTGGAAGACGATAGGCTGGGAAAAGAACGGAGGCAACAAGGAATAAATTCCTGACATCAGGATTATTGGAAGAATGGGAGTCAAAATGTATTACTCCTAGATTAGCAATAAAGAAAGCTAACGGAACTTAGAGACTAGTGCCAGATTTCCAGGCTATTAATGGTTTCTACCTTACTGCCTTACTAGCTAAACTTGGAGATGATTTTATCTGGTGCGGGGAACGTCCATGGCCCGGTGGTGTCGAGAGCGGTTCCCTCTTGGTGTGAGAGACCAGCTCCCCCAGCCCACCTTGCTGTCAGGCCCGGAGGTTGTAATGTGCGCTGGAGCGGCAGGCGAAGGAGGGCTCTTGACAGCATGTCTGATCCAACAGGGTTTCTTGAAGGCAGGTCAGAGGGTCCAGGTTGGGTGAGAGTGAGAAGAGGGACAGGACCAGGCAGCAGCACAACCACTGTAACACGAGACATAAGGCAAGACACCTGCAACCTGCTGGGGAAGCCCCAAGTCTGCTCAGTGAGCCACGTGTGCCCTCAGCATTGGGACACGCACCTTTCCCTCAGTGACCCTCACGTCCCAGGGTCAGCAAATCAAGAGGCACCAGCCATCCTGTAGGTGACTCAGAGCGAGTGCAGTGGGTCATGGTGGCCAGGGGCCAGAAGCAGGCAGAAAGCCATCAGGGCTGGGGAAAAGGCTCTGCTCTGCTTACAGCGTGGGCTGAGGGCCGGGAGAGCTGCATTTCCCCCTTGAGATGTGGGAGACGGGGCCTTTCACCCTCCTTATAGGGCTGCCCCTCGCTGCAGGCAGCCCAAGGAGTACGACGACAAAAGGCCGAGAGCAGCAAAGCAAAGAGCCAGCCCTGCACACAGGGAGGTGGCCCAGGTGGCCCTGAAGGTGCCCGCTGCACTCTCATGTGGCCCTGCCCTGGGAATGACAGGAATGCCCTTTGTCCAAGAGGGCCTTTCTGTGGCCCCTCTGGGCTCCAAGCTGCTGCTCTTCTGGCTCAACGGGGCCTAAAGGCACAGAACTGGGCATCCCTCGGAGCAACAGGAGCAAGACTCGGCAAGCAGGCAGGGGAGCTCAATGCCTGAGGCTGAGGGGCGGGGGGCTCCAGTCTGGAGCACAGGCCGGGCACACGCCCAGCCCCGCAACTCCTGGCCTCAGAGGCCTGAAAGGCCAGGACCAGGGTTCCACGCCTGATTCCAGGGGGTCCCTCAAGCGCCAGAGCAGCCAGCTTTCAGGATCAAGGCGGCTGCCAGGGGGCTGCTTATGGCCTCTGCCAGCCCATTGCTCAGGGCTTACCAGTGACTCAGGGTGTCCCCCAGCCCGGCCAAACTTCCCGGCAGCAGCGCCACAGCCCCACAGCAGCTCCAGAGAAGTCCCATCCAGAGGCACCTGGGAGCCCTCAGCAAAGCAGCCAGTAGCACACGGGCAGGAGGACGTGGATGGCCCTTCCTGCGTGGCACGGGGCTTGTGGCAATATCCAGGCACCAGTCGGGCAGGGATCCCCGCAGCTCCTGCCCCTGCCCAGCCGCTCTTGTCGGCAGCACAAAGGCTGCAGCAGAACCACCAGAGGCCAAGGGGCTTCTGGCCATTTTCCCTGCAACACTGCACGCCTGGGCAGCTGGATGAGCACAAGCACCCTTTTGCCCCTCTTCCCCTATGCCCTACAGACACTGTGCAGGAAAAGAAAGATCCTGGGACTCCATGTATTGTAAGATACCCTATATTTACATTGTCAACTAAAAGGAAAATACAAAGGCAAAAATCTAATAGAAGAAGAAGACAACCCCTGCTGGCTCAAGTGGCCCAGCAGACAGAGTCTTGCGCAGATCATCTCTCTGGGGAGCTGCAGCAGAACAGCAAGGCAGTGCCCCACAGACGAGGCCGTTTCTTCCATGCACTGCGGAATTGATCTCGCAGCTTATGCCATGTGGAGTACGGAGCTCTCTGTACAGCCCGGAGAACTAAACAAGATTCAATTGCAGCATTTCTGATTGCGGGACTGCTGTCATAGGCCATTTCTTCAAGGGCTGCAAGAGAGAGGAACAGAGCCAAGGTCAGATGCCGGATGTGCAGGGAGCCGAGGTGAACCCCCTGGCAGGGTCATCCCGGCCGGCTCTTGCCATGGCCCGGAGGGAGCAGGGACCAAGGGGATCAGCCTGAAGCTGCTGGCCACGAATGCCACACGTGGCCCTGAAATGTCTGTGTGCTCTGGCCACGGGAGCAGAGCCCTCCGCAGCCGGGGCAGGGCTTGCAGCTTCCCGTGCCAGCCCCCACGGTCAGCCCGCTGCCCTCACTCACCACTGCAGATCAGCTGAAGCTCTTGCTGCTGCCCCCTCAGGTGCCGGCCGGCCATCCCTGTGAACACAGAGCCTGTCACGGGCCCAGCAGCACAGCTCCCTGCCAGTGGCGTTGTCGGTGCTGTGGCCACACGGGCTGCTGGCCCGTCAGGTCTCAGCCCGGGCCTTTGCCGCATGCTGCCGCCCAAGGGCACGGTTGCCAGAGGGCGGCGGCAGCAGCAATGCCCGGGCCAGGCGGGGCTCCACGGCGCCGGGCCCGGGTGGCGCTGCCGGGGCAGCAGGCGGGGCCGGGGCCGAGCTGCGGTGGGCAGGGGAGGGAGCGCGGGCTCGTGGCTCACCCATGAAGCTGACGGCCGCCTCTCGCAGGGGCTCCTGTGGGCTTTGCAGGTAGCACAGGGCCCGGCGCAGGTGCTCGGCTGCTCGGCTCCTGTCCTCTGCCAGCTGGAGAGAGCAGCAGGAGGGAAGGGTTGGGGCGGGCTCAGGCCCCGGGCCGGGCGCTGCCTGCGCTGAGCCCCGGCCCTCTCCTACCCGGGGAGCCCTGAGGCGTGGCCAGCAGCAGCCGGCGCCGGGCTCCCGAGGGGAGAGGCCAGAGGGCCGCCTGCTGCCCGGGGAGCCGCGGTGCCGCGCCGCCGCCCTGCCGGGCCGGGACTGAGTGGGCACCCGGCTCGGGCCCACGGGAGCCTGGAGAAGAGCCTGCGCGGCCTCTGGGAGCAGCAGCCGGCAGGGGCACAGCTGCCAGCCCCGCAGACTGAGCACCGCCCTCAGGGGCCTTCTCCAGGCTGAGGCTGGGGTTTCTCGGCTGCTCTTACCAGGCACTCGCCAAAGCTCTGATCCACCTGTAGCATTTGTTGGAGATCCCTCCTCTTCAGGAATCTGGCTGAAGAATGCAGCGTTTCCCGGGAGGCCTGGAGAGCAGCAGAGACGCACCGATGGCCCCACAGTGCAGGCCACAGGAGCCAGCCTATGCCACAGGCTGGAGGAGGCTGCAGCCCGCAAGGTGCCAGGGCAGGAGGCAGTGCGTTCCCCTGCCAGGGGGACAGCAGCTGGCCACAAGTGCTCACCTCAGCAACAATCTGATTCTCGTCACGGCAGTGGAAGTAGAGTGGGAGCAGGCTCTGGCGCACGTGGGACTTCAGGGCCTTTCTTCCCTCTTCTGTTAATAAGTCGAGCATCTCTTGAAAGAAAGACATGGAGCTCAGCTGCACCTGGATATCATCCTGTATGAAAGGGAAGGGCAAAAGAGCTGAGCATCAGCTGCTTCAGGCCCCCCAGGGCACAGGCCTGCATCTGCACAGGGCACCAAGTGTGCGGGCAGCAGCCAGTGGCCGTGGCTGTGGGCACAGAGCCTTACGCGGTCAAAGAGTGGCAGGAGCGCCTCAGCCAGCTGCAGGGCAATGGGGGTGGGTATTGGGGCACCATTATCCAGGAGCAAATATCGGAGTAGAAGAATGGTCATCCTGATGATGTCGCTATCATTTTCCTCCAGGAGCTCCACAAGACTTTCAGTCAGGCTCCGCATTTTTTCGGCCTGCGTGGAAGCCAACTTTGTGAAAGGCCGCCCTGCTGCCGCAGGGCCCAGAGGCCAAAGGCCTGTCCCGAAGCACTCGGGCAGCTGATGCGGGAGGCAGGAGAGCTGGGAGCAGCTGCCCCAGCGCCCGAAGGCCAGGCAAGGCCAAGCGACTGCGTTGCCCAGCCCCACGCTGCCTTCAGGGCTTCAGCCACGGGCCCATTCTCACCATCAAGGGATTCTTGCCCAGCACTACGAGGCCTCTGAGTGCCAAGTAACGCCTGGCCATGTGCTCGCTCTGCAGGTTCTGTGCCATGATCTCCAGAAGACTGTCACTGCATTCCCTCAAGTCCAGGCAGTCGAGCACCTGAAAGGCACAGGGCAGTGACAGGGGAGCCGGCCGGCAGGAGGCCAGAAGCGCACAGGGCCGGGCCCAGGCAGCAGCACATGGCCCAGGCAGCAGCACAGGGCACGGGCACGGGTGTCTTTGTCCTGGCAGCTGTGGCTACGAGAGGGCAGAGAGCTGGGAGGCAGCTCAGCCAGGCAGCGCTGGCCTTGAGGCTCACCTCCACAAGGAATGCCAAGGCAGGGAAATCCCAGTATGGCATCTCTTGGCCGAGCAGGGCGAGCAGGTAGAATGCAACCGCGGAACAGAAGGGTATGGCTAGACGGCGAATTTCTCTGAAGAGGGGAGAAAGGAAAGAAGACCCCTGAGCCAGTGGGGCAAACCTCTCCCAGGAGTGGCTCACCTAGTTCTCATCTTCCCCCAGCACCCTTCCAGCCAGGGGACCTGGGCCATTTGGGAGTTGGTTGCTCATGGGCAGCCTCCTCTCCCAGCCTTTTCCAGTCTGCTTGGCCGTGCATCTCTCAGGGACAAGGCCCTCCTGCCCATTACCACGGGCACTTAGTGGGGCACCTGGGCACAGAGCAGAAATATCAGAGGCATTTGGGGGGGTCTCACCTGGCAAGCAGAGCCACGGCAAAGTGGTGAGTGTCAACAGAGAGCAGCGTGTCCCAGGCACACCTGCGTTCCATTGCCACCACCACATCCTCGCAGCGGAGCAGGCAGAGCAGGGACTTCAGGGTCCGCACTGCAAACCTGTGTGCAGAGCAAAGCCCAGGTCACACTGGCAGCACTGGCTCCTTGGCAGGCCACGTGGCAGGGACAGGAGGACTGTCACGGAGCACCTGTTGGGGCTAGTGGCAAGGCCATGCTCTTCCTGGCATGCCTTCCAGAAGGTAAGGACCTCCTCTGGCGTATCCAGAGTGCTGAAGAAGACTTGGAAGAGCAGATGCACAAATAGCTGGGGGAAATACAGCCTCAATATCCGTGGGAGACAGGGCACCTGGAGGATCTTCCACATCACCACAGTTGCCTGCAAAGGACAAAGCCGCCCAAGACAGCGCTCAGTGCCCAGGTGTCCGTGTGGCAGGGCCCGAGCGTGGCAGGGAGAGGCCAGGAGAGGCGCAGGGGGAGCACGGGGCCTGGTGGCCCTGAAGCTGCCCCTGGGCCAGGTTTCAGGCCAGCGCCTGAGGCAGGGAGATGCAGTGGGGGAAGGAGGATGGAGAGCTGCTAGGGAGGCAGCCTTGGGGCCAGCAAAGGCCACTTGCAGAAACTCACAGCCAGGGCAAAGACAGCCGTTTCGCCCCCATCGGAGGTGCAGGTGCTGTGCTCTGGCCAGCTCCCCAGCACATCCAGGAGTATCAGCTGTGCCAGCTCCGCAGTCCTGGCTGAGGCCAGCATGGTCTTCCACATGGCCATGGCAGCTCTGCGGGGTTCGAGCTGTGTCTCAGCGGGGTCTCAGACACAGCACCGGGGCCAGCTGAGCTGGCTGGCTGTGTCTGCCACTGCCCACTGCCCCCCTGCCGGCAGCACCCAGACAGCCCAGCCCCGTGGGGACAGAGCCCTGAGAGGCAGCAAGGGAGCGTGGCAGCAGGCTGAGGGGCTGCCATGCCAGGGCTGGGAAAGGGAGCAGCCAGAGGGCCCTGGAACTCTCTGTTGCTCAGACACCTGGGGCAGGCTGGACAGGGTGATGGGCTGGGGAGCCCCCATCAGGGGCAGGTGGGCCCCATACCTGTCACAGGACGGGGCCACACGCAGGAGCGTCAAGACGGCATCCTGTGGCTGTGCTTCGGCGAGATGCAGCAGGGTCTTGTCCAGCCTATGCTCAGCAGAATCATTGGCCGTGAGCCACTGGTGGATGTAGCTCACCATGGCAGGCACCTGGAGAAGGCACGGGGAGACTTGGAAAGCTGCCAGAGAGAGCAATGTTCCCAGCTTCTCCAGAGGGGTGCTTCCCTTGCCACCACGCTGCCATGTGGCCTGAAAGGCTCCCAGCAACCAGCATGCGTGGCTTTGGAGGCCAAGCAATTCCTGGGGGGATCAAAGCCTGGCCACAGGCTGCTTACTTGCTTGGGATGGTACAAATCTTGCTCTACAAGCATAGCCAGCAGGGCAGCACCGCTCTTGCTTTGGAAGATGGGCGAGTATGGTCTGAGGCCTGCGCCCATGGTCTCTTCCTCCTCAATTCTCTTGATGAAGTTGTAAACAAACTGTAGGAGAAGGGCAAGAAGCCAGGGATGTTGCATGGAGTGCTGCACACACGGTGCTGGGCTGAGCAGGGAGAGCAGGCCCAGCCCAGGTGGGGATGGCTGCAGGTACCTGCGCTGTTCTGCGGAAGCGGCCACGGCGGGACTGCTGGTCTTGTGTGCGCTCCGGGGCTGCATCTGGCAAAGAGCGAGCGCAGCCAGAGATGAGGGGCTGCGGGAGGGGCCGGACTACAGGGCCCAGCCCTGCGCTCCCCAGGCAGGGAGAGGCCCGGGATGTGCCAGGGGATGGAGCACGGCCACTGCGGGCTGTCTGCCCGGCCCCTCTTCCGTCCTGTGCGTGGGCAGGTCCCCAGGGGATAGCATGGCATGGCCCGGCCCGCCCGGCCCAGCCCGGCCCGGCAGGAATGGCGTGGAGCCAAGCTGGCCGCAGGCACCAGTCCTGTGGCCCAGCTCTGCCACTCACCCTCGTGTGGTGGCTGGAATGGCACCACCTCTTCAGTGTCCTGTGCCAGGGCAGCTCCAGGGCCTTCTTCCTCCTCCTCCACCCAGGCCAGCTTGGGCACATTTGGGGGTGGCTGCTCCATGTCTCAGACTGGATTTGTGGCTATTTGCAGGAGAGGGGCCTTGGACAATCTCCAAGTCACCAAGTCCTGCAGTCCTGCCTGGAAGGCACCGTCAAGAAAGAAGCCTCAGGAAGGCTACAGGACAGCAAGTCCTGCACTCGGTCTCAAGGGCCCCTGCCACAAGGACAGGAGACTCCTGTGAAGGATTGTACTCTGGCCTCGAGGGCACCTGCAGAAGCGAAGCCTCAGGGAGACCACAGGTAAGAAGGTCCTGTGGTCTGGCCTGGAGCTCAGCTGCAGGAACAACGCCTCAGTAAAGCTCCGGGTGGGACACGAACGAGCGCGCTGTGCGGGGGCTCCTCACGGCACCGCTCTGTCCTGTCCTGTCCCGTGGTGTGCTCCGAGCACTGTGGCGTGCTCTTGTCATTGCCAGCTCCTATGCCACGGGGTGTCACAAAGGGCCCTTGGACACCCGGTTCCATTCGATGCCACGGTGACCGTGCTGCAGCGTGTCACCAAGGGCCCTTGCACACACTGCCGCCTGCCGCGGGGCTGCCCCCAGCCCAGCCAAACTGGCCCAGGTTGGAAGGAATGCCTGGCCCCAGGTGTCTAAGGCAGGCCGACAAGATCTTCAGCGAGGGCTCAGAGCGTCAGCAAAGGCTGCCCTGCTCTGTGGGCTCAGGGGCAGCAGAAGGAGCCCCCAGGGCTGCCGACGCAGCCGCGCTGGGAAGGGCACGGGGCCTTCCAGGGAAACTGGCACGGCCTCCTTGGGACACGTCCCGGCTGGTGGCCGTCCTAAACCTGCGGGTGTGACACGCACAAGGAACGTGTGGGCCCGGGCACGAATGCTGCTCTGAGCCCTGGGGCCCGGGGAGCGCTGACATCAGCAGGTGTGGCAGAGTCGCCGGCCAAGCAGACCCGCCACCCCTCGAGCCCCTGGCAGCGCTGGTGCCCGTCTCCTGCCCCAGAGACCTGTGCCCCCGGGGGGCTTCTGTGCCAGAGGGAGCCAAAGCCCACGTGCATTGGGGGCTGTGCTCCTTCCTGCAGGGGCTGATGGCAGGAGCACCTGGAGCAACTGCTGGCACACTTGCTCTCTGTCAGATGATGTTGCTCCTTCCTGCAATGAATTTTTCTCCAGGAAGGCATTGGCAGTAGCAGCAGAGCACCATCCATTGCTGAGTGTCCCGGGGCAATTAGATTACAAAGTAACAGTCTGAAATTTCCTTGTGCTTTTCTCACTCTCTTTCCTGCATTCTGGGACAAATAGAATCTGCCCAGCCTCTGCTATTCTGGGCTTCAGTTGCTGCATATCTCGCTCCGGCAGCTCGCGTCCAAACAAAACCGTGTCCCTGCTGAGGACAGCAATGAGTGGCCACAAAGTGGGAAGTTCCCCAGTGAACATCAAGGCAGACACGTGGAAGTGCAGAGGATAAGCATAACTGCGGGAGGACAAGCTGTTCTGTGTCTCTGGTGATGGTGCCCACACCCTAAAGCAGCAGCCAAGAGAAGTGCGGGAAGCAGACGGGCGCGGTTTTGGGCAGGACAATAGAAAAAGATATGAAGCCTTTAGCCAGAATGCAAAGGAGGACTGCAAGGATGGAGTGTGGTCTGGAGGGGAAGCCCCAGATGCAGCTGGGGCCACTTTCTTCTGCCTGGAGGAGAGTAAAGGGCGCCATTGTGGTCTTCACCATCCTCCTGAGGGGAATCGCAGGGGCTGCTGCAGCTCTCGTTACTGTTGGCAGCAGTGACAGCACTGGAGAAAAGGGCAGGGAGCTGGGACAGGGCAAGTTTCATTTCCATATCAGGAAAAGGTTTTTCACCCAGAGCACGGTCAGGCACTGGGACAGTGCCAGTTCCCCATTGCCGCAGCCCGGCGGAGCCCGGGCTGGCTCTTGGGAAAACTGCGGCGCTGCGCCAGGAGTGGGGAAGGGCCCAGGCGTGGGTTCTGCCTGTGGCTGAACCTGATGTGTCGCTGCTCAGTGGTTCAGGATCTACTAACTGCAGCACGGAGCAGGCAAAAGAGAAGGAGGAGGCTCCTGGATAGGGAGGTTCCAGAGGCAAAGGTTTATTCCAAGGGAAGGATTCAGCAGCAAAGAGGCGCCAGCACTTCTGTGCGTGGGATTTTATAGGGGTACAACTCGGGCGGCGGATACAGAGGATTGATCAGTAAGGAATCTGCAGGGAAAGAGCCAGGGGATTCCATCAGTTGCTTGGGACTAATTAGGCCAGATGGGAGGAGAAGGTAGGTCACCTGGGCCAGTGGGGCTTGCAGCAACAGGGGAATTGCGAAGGGGTGGTGCAGTCAGGGATTGGTCCAAGGCAAAACTGAGAGGGAAGGTTCAGGAATAAAGAGCTGCATGATCTTGACAGGCAGGGAAGGAGCTGGAACAAAGAGTGGGCAATGGCATGAGGGACAGCTTTGACGGAGGGCAAAACCTAGGGGTAAACCAACGTGGGGGAAGCACGGGCTACGTGAAAACAAACCATCCTACGCTAACTGACAAATAAACACGAACCGGAACACCCCAGGGAAAATAGGCACAGCACCGAGCTCGTCTGACTTTGAGAAGTGTTTGAACAACATTGAGCAGTCACTCAATCTTTTAGACACTACATCAAAAGTCAAGGGTTGTGAACTCCAGGTTGACACGAGTATATACTGCCGGGTATGACTTTAGGCAGTTTTTGAAGAAATTCGTTTTATGTCTGATCAAACCCCAATTCCGTGTAGGTTGTGTGGAACGTGGAATCCTTTTATTTTCATTGCTTGTTAGGAGTGTACAAAAGACTATTGGTGCTGGGTGACTGAGAGACAGCCCGTGTGTGTGAAGTGGAGTATACAGGGGATGAAGAGAAGGAAAAGAGAAGTACTAGTAGATCCTGCAAAGTTTGGAAATGTTGATAGCATGAAGAATGAACAAGACGAGAAGTAAAGATGGTATTAAAAAGAGTCCACTAGAAGGTAATTTAGCAGTGGAGAAAGATTTGGGAGGAATCCCAGAGGGCAGTTTTTCCAAGAAAGGTAATCGGATGAAATAGCCTACCCAATGGTAGCCTTGGTGTCAATTAGGAAGTGGTGAAAAGTGTCCCCCGCTGAAACTTTATGATACGTTGTTACAGTTGATGTTATTTTGAAGAAAAGAAGAAAAATGAGATCCAGCCATATATGCAGACATGTTTTTTACCCTGAAGAATAAACCTGAGGGGAAGAAAGAATTGTGGCTTTTTTATTTGGCCTCATAGGACCTTTAGTCCTAACTTTGGAAAGAGAAAACAGGCAGAAAATAAAGAGCTGTCGTTCCGTATCCAGCATAGGGCAGAGATGCTTGAAATTGGCTCCAATGCACCAGGAAGATTGTGTCCTAGGTGTCCAAGACTTACAGGCGAGTTACCCCAGGCCAGCTCGGGTACACTCCCCCTCAGCCAAGCACGCCGCGCCCTGAATGAAACCCAGATGGCAGTGAGGATGAGGTGAGGGGACACTTTCAGAGACCCCCAGTGACAACCAACACAAGGAATAAAAGCAAGAAAGCTTTGCCTTTAGTCCCCCGCTTAAGGCAAGTCTTGAGTCCCCCAGGAGAAGCCATGTGGGTGAACATCTGCTTTTCTCCTAGTGAGCTGAACCGTTGGTGGGAAAAAGTTAAAATGTAGAGAGAAAACCCAGGCAAAGTGGCAAAAAGATTGGAGTGCATAGTCAAGAATCAAGTCCCAGAGGGAGGTGCTACTGATTTCATGTTGACAGAGCTAACAAAACCAGCAAAGAGTTGGTGATCAAGGTAGCCAGAGCACGTGCGCAGGGACAAATTGCTAGTGGAGCCTTACAAGGTACAGTGGACCAGCTGTTTCCTATTGTAAGCCCTTTGTGGGACCCGAACGATGCAGGCAGCTGTGCAATGTTAACCAGATGCCAGGAACTAGTCAAATTTGAATTACAAAATGCTAGTCCAAAAGCAATCAATTGGTCAACAATAGATAATGTTCCACAGGGCCAGCACGAGTCACCCACTGACTTTGTGGACAGGTTGTGAGCAGCTGCACATAAAGCGCAGCTCTGCATCCCTGGTCGGATATGGGAAAGCAGCAGTCCGTATCCCTGATGTTAGGGCAATCTAGCCCAGGTGTCGGGCAGAAACTTCAGAGGCTGAAAGAGCCTGTAAAGAGAGACTTAAAAGAAATTAATGAGAAAAGCATCGAAAGCGTATGATGATAAAGACAGAGAAAAAGAAAATGAACTCCGTGCAGCCATGGTGGCAGCTCTGGATCAGCACCGGGGAGAGGACGCGCATGAAGCAGAGGCAGGGGCAAAAGCAGCAGAGGCAGAGGAGTTTCAAACCAGGCACAGACCAAGCTGGGGCCAAAGCAATGTGCGTGTTGTAAGAAATAAGGACACTGGAAAATAGGGCCAGTGCCCAGAGTTAGCAGACAAAGTACACAAAACTCTTGTAGCCGCTCTAGATGATAAGAAATGACCGAGACTGGCAACTCTTACCCCAGCAGGCCACTGGTTAAAATAAAGCTAAAGGGTGATAAAGAGGTTGAATTTTTAATAAATAGTGGAAACCCATCTTTCACTCTTGAATCGAGCACTGATACCCAAAAGTGAGAACTATCTTCAAGCAATAGGAGCCACTGGCCAGCCAGAAAATGCATTCCTCCTGCAAGCACTTCAATGGAAAATCAAGAAGAAACTGGCAATCCATCAGTTTCTTTATTTAGCAAACTGCCCCAAATCTGTCCTCAGCAGGGATTTGCTTGAAAATTTGGACACAACAGTTCCGTTTAGGGAAAGAAAAATTAAGTTGAAGGTACCTGAAGACAAATTGGTTTTAGCAGTAGGACTGACAATTGACACAAGACCAAGAAACAAGAATAACTATTTAGAGCAAGTATTGAATCAGGTGTAGCCAAGAGTATGGGATACTGATAGCCCAGGAAAATCCAAACGAGCAGACCCTATTAAAATTGAGCTGCAGACAAGAGTTAGGCCATAGTCAGAAAGCAATACCCTGGAAGACGATAGGCTGGGAAAAGAACGGAGGCAACAAGGAATAAATTCCTGACATCAGGATTATTGGAAGAATGGGAGTCAAAATGTATTACTCCTAGATTAGCAATAAAGAGAGCTAACGGAACTTAGAGACTAGTGCCAGATTTCCAGGCTATTAATGGTTTCTACCTTACTGCCTTACTAGCTAAACTTGGAGATGATTTTATCTGGTGCGGGGAACGTCCATGGCCCGGTGGTGTCGAGAGCGGTTCCCTCTTGGTGTGAGAGACCAGCTCCCCCAGCCCACCTTGCTGTCAGGCCCGGAGGTTGTAATGTGCGCTGGAGCGGCAGGCGAAGGAGGGCTCTTGACAGCATGTCTGATCCAACAGGGTTTCTTGAAGGCAGGTCAGAGGGTCCAGGTTGGGTGAGAGTGAGAAGAGGGACAGGACCAGGCAGCAGCACAACCACTGTAACACGAGACATAAGGCAAGACACCTGCAACCTGCTGGGGAAGCCCCAAGTCTGCTCAGTGAGCCACGTGTGCCCTCAGCATTGGGACACGCACCTTTCCCTCAGTGACCCTCACGTCCCAGGGTCAGCAAATCAAGAGGCACCAGCCATCCTGTAGGTGACTCAGAGCGAGTGCAGTGGGTCATGGTGGCCAGGGGCCAGAAGCAGGCAGAAAGCCATCAGGGCTGGGGAAAAGGCTCTGCTCTGCTTACAGCGTGGGCTGAGGGCCGGGAGAGCTGCATTTCCCCCTTGAGATGTGGGAGACGGGGCCTTTCACCCTCCTTATAGGGCTGCCCCTCGCTGCAGGCAGCCCAAGGAGTACGACGACAAAAGGCCGAGAGCAGCAAAGCAAAGAGCCAGCCCTGCACACAGGGAGGTGGCCCAGGTGGCCCTGAAGGTGCCCGCTGCACTCTCATGTGGCCCTGCCCTGGGAATGACAGGAATGCCCTTTGTCCAAGAGGGCCTTTCTGTGGCCCCTCTGGGCTCCAAGCTGCTGCTCTTCTGGCTCAACGGGGCCTAAAGGCACAGAACTGGGCATCCCTCGGAGCAACAGGAGCAAGACTCGGCAAGCAGGCAGGGGAGCTCAATGCCTGAGGCTGAGGGGCGGGGGGCTCCAGTCTGGAGCACAGGCCGGGCACACGCCCAGCCCCGCAACTCCTGGCCTCAGAGGCCTGAAAGGCCAGGACCAGGGTTCCACGCCTGATTCCAGGGGGTCCCTCCACGGGCCACCGAGGAAGCGCCAGAGCAGCCAGCTTTCAGGATCAAGGCGGCTGCCAGGGGGCTGCTTATGGCCTCTGCCAGCCCATTGCTCAGGGCTTACCAGTGACTCAGGGTGTCCCCCAGCCCGGCCAAACTTCCTGGCAGCAGCGCCACAGCCCCACAGCAGCTCCAGAGAAATCCCATCCAGAGGCACCTGGGAGCCCTCAGCAAAGCAGCCAGTAGCACACGGGCAGGAGGACGTGGATGGCCCTTCCTGCGTGGCACGGGGCTTGTGGCAATATCCAGGCACCAGTCGGGCAGGGATCCCCGCAGCTCCTGCCCCTGCCCAGCCGCTCTTGTCGGCAGCACAAAGGCTGCAGCAGAACCACCAGAGGCCAAGGGGCTTCTGGCCATTTTCCCTGCAACACTGCACGCCTGGGCAGCTGAATGAGCACAAGCACCCTTTTGCCCCTCTTCCCCTATGCCCTACAGACACTGTGCAGGAAAAGAAAGATCCTGGGACTCCATGTATTGTAAGATACCCTATATTTACATTGTCAACTAAAAGGAAAATACAAAGGCAAAAATCTAATAGAAGAAGAAGACAACCCCTGCTGGCTCAAGTGGCCCAGCAGACAGAGTCTTGCGCAGATCATCTCTCTGGGGAGCTGCAGCAGAACAGCAAGGCAGTGCCCCACAGACGAGGCCGTTTCTTCCATGCACTGCGGAATTGATCTCGCAGCTTATGCCATGTGGAGTACGGAGCTCTCTGTACAGCCCGGAGAACTAAACAAGATTCAATTGCAGCATTTCTGATTGCGGGACTGCTGTCATAGGCCATTTCTTCAAGGGCTGCAAGAGAGAGGAACAGAGCCAAGGTCAGATGCCGGATGTGCAGGGAGCCGAGGTGAACCCCCTGGCAGGGTCATCCCGGCCGGCTCTTGCCATGGCCCGGAGGGAGCAGGGACCAAGGGGATCAGCCTGAAGCTGCTGGCCACGAATGCCACACGTGGCCCTGAAATGTCTGTGTGCTCTGGCCACGGGAGCAGAGCCCTCCGCAGCCGGGGCAGGGCTTGCAGCTTCCCGTGCCAGCCCCCACGGTCAGCCCGCTGCCCTCACTCACCACTGCAGATCAGCTGAAGCTCTTGCTGCTGCCCCCTCAGGTGCCGGCCGGCCATCCCTGTGAACACAGAGCCTGTCACGGGCCCAGCAGCACAGCTCCCTGCCAGCGGCGTTGTCGGTGCTGTGGCCACACGGGCTGCTGGCCCGTCAGGTCTCAGCCCGGGCCTTTGCCGCATGCTGCCGCCCAAGGGCACGGTTGCCAGAGGGCGGCGGCAGCAGCAATGCCCGGGCCAGGCGGGGCTCCACGGCGCCGGGCCCGGGTGGCGCTGCCGGGGCAGCAGGCGGGGCCGGGACCGAGCTGCGGTGGGCAGGGGAGGGAGCGCGGGCTCGTGGCTCACCCATGAAGCTGACGGCCGCCTCTCGCAGGGGCTCCTGTGGGCTTTGCAGGTAGCACAGGGCCCGGCGCAGGTGCTCGGCTGCTCGGCTCCTGTCCTCTGCCAGCTGGAGAGAGCAGCAGGAGGGAAGGGTTGGGGCGGGCTCAGGCCCCGGGCCGGGCGCTGCCTGCGCTGAGTCCCGGCCCTCTCCTACCCGGGGAGCCCTGAGGCGTGGCCAGCAGCAGCCGGCGCCGGGCTCCCGAGGGGAGAGGCCAGAGGGCCGCCTGCTGCCCGGGGAGCCGCGGTGCCGCGCCGCCGCCCTGCCGGGCCGGGACTGCGTGGGCACCCGGCTCGGGCCCACGGGAGCCTGGAGAAGAGCCTGCGCGGCCTCTGGGAGCAGCAGCCGGCAGGGGCACAGCTGCCAGCCCCGCAGACTGAGCACCGCCCTCAGGGGCCTTCTCCAGGCTGAGGCTGGGGTTTCTCGGCTGCTCTTACCAGGCACTCGCCAAAGCTCTGATCCACCTGTAGCATTTGTTGGAGATCCCTCCTCTTCAGGAATCTGGCTGAAGAATGCAGCGTTTCCCGGGAGGCCTGGAGAGCAGCAGAGACGCACCGATGGCCCCACAGTGCAGGCCACAGGAGCCAGCCTATGCCACAGGCTGGAGGAGGCTGCAGCCCGCAAGGTGCCAGGGCAGGAGGCAGTGCGTTCCCCTGCCAGGGGGACAGCAGCTGGCCACAAGTGCTCACCTCAGCAACAATCTGATTCTCGTCACAGCAGTGGAAGTAGAGTGGGAGCAGGCTCTGGCGCACGTGGGACTTCAGGGCCTTTCTTCCCTCTTCTGTTAATAAGTCGAGCATCTCTTGAAAGAAAGACATGGAGCTCAGCTGCACCTGGATATCATCCTGTATGAAAGGGAAGGGCAAAAGAGCTGAGCATCAGCTGCTTCAGGCCCCCCAGGGCACAGGCCTGCATCTGCACAGGGCACCAAGTGTGCGGGCAGCAGCCAGTGGCCGTGGCTGTGGGCACAGAGCCTTACGCGGTCAAAGAGTGGCAGGAGCGCCTCAGCCAGCTGCAGGGCGATGGGGGTGGGTATTGGGGCACCATTATCCAGGAGCAAATATCGGAGTAGAAGAATGGTCATCCTGATGATGTCGCTATCATTTTCCTCCAGGAGCTCCACAAGACTTTCAGTCAGGCTCCGCATTTTTTCGGCCTGCGTGGAAGCCAACTTTGTGAAAGGCCGCCCTGCTGCCGCAGGGCCCAGAGGCCAAAGGCCTGTCCCGAAGCACTCGGGCAGCTGATGCGGGAGGCAGGAGAGCTGGGAGCAGCTGCCCCAGCGCCCGAAGGCCAGGCAAGGCCAAGCGACTGCGTTGCCCAGCCCCACGCTGCCTTCAGGGCTTCAGCCACGGGCCCATTCTCACCATCAAGGGATTCTTGCCCAGCACTACGAGGCCTCTGAGTGCCAAGTAACGCCTGGCCATGTGCTCGCTCTGCAGGTTCTGTGCCATGATCTCCAGAAGACTGTCACTGCATTCCCTCAAGTCCAGGCAGTCGAGCACCTGAAAGGCACAGGGCAGTGACAGGGGAGCCGGCCGGCAGGAGCCCAGAAGCGCACAGGGCCGGGCCCAGGCAGCAGCACATGGCCCAGGCAGCAGCACAGGGCACGGGCACGGGTGTCTTTGTCCTGGCAGCTGTGGCTACGAGAGGGCAGAGAGCTGGGAGGCAGCTCAGCCAGGCAGCGCTGGCCTTGAGGCTCACCTCCACAAGGAATGCCAAGGCAGGGAAATCCCAGTATGGCATCTCTTGGCCGAGCAGGGCGAGCAGGTAGAATGCAACCGCGGAACAGAAGGGTATGGCTAGACGGCGAATTTCTCTGAAGAGGGGAGAAAGGAAAGAAGACCCCTGAGCCAGTGGGGCAAACCTCTCCCAGGAGTGGCTCACCTAGTTCTCATCTTCCCCCAGCACCCTTCCAGCCAGGGGACCTGGGCCATTTGGGAGTTGGTTGCTCATGGGCAGCCTCCTCTCCCAGCCTTTTCCAGTCTGCTTGGCCGTGCATCTCTCAGGGACAAGGCCCTCCTGCCCATTACCACGGGCACTTAGTGGGGCACCTGGGCACAGAGCAGAAATATCAGAGGCATTTGGGGGGGTCTCACCTGGCAAGCAGAGCCACGGCAAAGTGGTGAGTGTCAACAGAGAGCAGCGTGTCCCAGGCACACCTGCGTTCCATTGCCACCACCACATCCTCGCAGCGGAGCAGGCAGAGCAGGGACTTCAGGGTCCGCACTGCAAACCTGTGTGCAGAGCAAAGCCCAGGTCACACTGGCAGCACTGGCTCCTTGGCAGGCCACGTGGCAGGGACAGGAGGACTGTCACGGAGCACCTGTTGGGGCTAGTGGCAAGGCCATGCTCTTCCTGGCATGCCTTCCAGAAGGTAAGGACCTCCTCTGGCGTATCCAGAGTGCTGAAGAAGACTTGGAAGAGCAGATGCACAAATAGCTGGGGGAAATACAGCCTCAATATCCGTGGGAGACAGGGCACCTGGAGGATCTTCCACATCACCACAGTTGCCTGCAAAGGACAAAGCCGCCCAAGACAGCGCTCAGTGCCCAGGTGTCCGTGTGGCAGGGCCCGAGCGTGGCAGGGAGAGGCCAGGAGAGGCGCAGGGGGAGCACGGGGCCTGGTGGCCCTGAAGCTGCCCCTGGGCCAGGTTTCAGGCCAGCGCCTGAGGCAGGGAGATGCAGTGGGGGAAGGAGGATGGAGAGCTGCTAGGGAGGCAGCCTTGGGGCCAGCAAAGGCCACTTGCAGAAACTCACAGCCAGGGCAAAGACAGCCGTTTCGCCCCCATCGGAGGTGCAGGTGCTGTGCTCTGGCCAGCTCCCCAGCACATCCAGGAGTATCAGCTGTGCCAGCTCCGCAGTCCTGGCTGAGGCCAGCATGGTCTTCCACATGGCCATGGCAGCTCTGCGGGGTTCGAGCTGTGTCTCAGCGGGGTCTCAGACACAGCACCGGGGCCAGCTGAGCTGGCTGGCTGTGTCTGCCACTGCCCACTGCCCCCCTGCCGGCAGCACCCAGACAGCCCAGCCCCGTGGGGACAGAGCCCTGAGAGGCAGCAAGGGAGCGTGGCAGCAGGCTGAGGGGCTGCCATGCCAGGGCTGGGAAAGGGAGCAGCCAGAGGGCCCTGGAACTCTCTGTTGCTCAGACACCTGGGGCAGGCTGGACAGGGTGATGGGCTGGGGAGCCCCCATCAGGGGCAGGTGGGCCCCATTCCTGTCACAGGATGGGGCCACACGCAGGAGCGTCAAGACGGCATCCTGTGGCTGTGCTTCGGCGAGATGCAGCAGGGTCTTGTCCAGCCTATGCTCAGCAGAATCATTGGCCGTGAGCCACTGGTGGATGTAGCTCACCATGGCAGGCACCTGGAGAAGGCACGGGGAGACTTGGAAAGCTGCCAGAGAGAGCAATGTTCCCAGCTTCTCCAGAGGGGTGCTTCCCTTGCCACCACGCTGCCATGTGGCCTGAAAGGCTCCCAGCAACCAGCATGCGTGGCTTTGGAGGCCAAGCAATTCCTGGGGGGATCAAAGCCTGGCCACAGGCTGCTTACTTGCTTGGGATGGTACAAATCTTGCTCTACAAGCATAGCCAGCAGGGCAGCACCGCTCTTGCTTTGGAAGATGGGCGAGTATGGTCTGAGGCCTGCGCCCATGGTCTCTTCCTCCTCAATTCTCTTGATGAAGTTGTAAACAAACTGTAGGAGAAGGGCAAGAAGCCAGGGATGTTGCATGGAGTGCTGCACACACGGTGCTGGGCTGAGCAGGGAGAGCAGGCCCAGCCCAGGTGGGGATGGCTGCAGGTACCTGCGCTGTTCTGCGGAAGCGGCCACGGCGGGACTGCTGGTCTTGTGTGCGCTCCGGGGCTGCATCTGGCAAAGAGCGAGCGCAGCCAGAGATGAGGGGCTGCGGGAGGGGCCGGACTACAGGGCCCAGCCCTGCGCTCCCCAGGCAGGGAGAGGCCTGGGATGTGCCAGGGGATGGAGCACGGCCACTGCGGGCTGTCTGCCCGGCCCCTCTTCCGTCCTGTGCGTGGGCAGGTCCCCAGGGGATAGCATGGCATGGCCCGGCCCGCCCGGCCCAGCCCGGCCCGGCAGGAATGGCGTGGAGCCAAGCTGGCCGCAGGCACCAGTCCTGTGGCCCAGCTCTGCCACTCACCCTCGTGTGGTGGCTGGAATGGCACCACCTCTTCAGTGTCCTGTGCCAGGGCAGCTCCAGGGCCTTCTTCCTCCTCCTCCACCCAGGCCAGCTTGGGCACATTTGGGGGTGGCTGCTCCATGTCTCAGACTGGATTTGTGGCTATTTGCAGGAGAGGGGCCTTGGACAATCTCCAAGTCACCAAGTCCTGCAGTCCTGCCTGGAAGGCACCGTCAAGAAAGAAGCCTCAGGAAGGCTACAGGACAGCAAGTCCTGCACTCGGTCTCAAGGGCCCCTGCCACAAGGACAGGAGACTCCTGTGAAGGATTGTACTCTGGCCTCGAGGGCACCTGCAGAAGCGAAGCCTCAGGGAGACCACAGGTAAGAAGGTCCTGTGGTCTGGCCTGGAGCTCAGCTGCAGGAACAACGCCTCAGTAAAGCTCCGGGTGGGACACGAACGAGCGCGCTGTGCGGGGGCTCCTCACGGCACCGCTCTGTCCTGTCCTGTCCCGTGGTGTGCTCCGAGCACTGTGGCGTGCTCTTGTCATTGCCAGCTCCTATGCCACGGGGTGTCACAAAGGGCCCTTGGACACCCGGTTCCATTCGATGCCACGGTGACCGTGCTGCAGCGTGTCACCAAGGGCCCTTGCACACACTGCCGCCTGCCGCGGGGCTGCCCCCAGCCCAGCCAAACTGGCCCAGGTTGGAAGGAATGCCTGGCCCCAGGTGTCTAAGGCAGGCCGACAAGATCTTCAGCGAGGGCTCAGAGCGTCAGCAAAGGCTGCCCTGCTCTGCAGGCTCAGGGGCAGCAGAAGGAGCCCCCAGGGCTGCCGACGCAGCCGCGCTGGGAAGGGCACGGGGCCTTCCAGGGAAACTGGCACGGCCTCCTTGGGACACGTCCCGGCTGGTGGCCGTCCTAAACCTGCGGGTGTGACACGCACAAGGAACGTGTGGGCCCGGGCACGAATGCTGCTCTGAGCCCTGGGGCCCGGGGAGCGCTGACATCAGCAGGTGTGGCAGAGTCGCCGGCCAAGCAGACCCGCCACCCCTCGAGCCCCTGGCAGCGCTGGTGCCCGTCTCCTGCCCCAGAGACCTGTGCCCCCGGGGGGCTTCTGTGCCAGAGGGAGCCAAAGCCCACGTGCATTGGGGGCTGTGCTCCTTCCTGCAGGGGCTGATGGCAGGAGCACCTGGAGCAACTGCTGGCACACTTGCTCTCTGTCAGATGATGTTGCTCCTTCCTGCAATGAATTTTTCTCCAGGAAGGCATTGGCAGCAGCAGCAGAGCACCATCCATTGCTGAGTGTCCCGGGGCAATTAGATTACAAAGTAACAGTCTGAAATTTCCTTGTGTTTTTCTCACTCTCTTTCCTGCATTCTGGGACAAATAGAATCTGCCCAGCCTCTGCTATTCTGGGCTTCAGTTGCTGCATATCTCGCTCCGGCAGCTCGCGTCCAAACAAAACCGTGTCCCTGCTGAGCACAGCAATGAGTGGCCACAAAGTGGGAAGTTCCCCAGTGAACATCAAGGCAGACACGTGGATGTGCAGAGGATAAGCATAACTGCGGGAGGACAAGCTGTTCTGTGTCTCTGGTGATGGTGCCCACACCCTAAAGCAGCAGCCAAGAGAAGTGCGGGAAGCAGACGGGCGCAGTTTTGGGCAGGACAATAGAAAAAGATATGAAGCCTTTAGCCAGAATGCAAAGGAGGACTGCAAGGATGGAGTGTGGTCTGGAGGGGAAGCCCCAGATGCAGCTGGGGCCACTTTCTTCTGCCTGGAGGAGAGTAAAGGGCGCCATTGTGGTCTTCACCATCCTCCTGAGGGGAATCGCAGGGGCTGCTGCAGCTCTCGTTACTGTTGGCAGCAGTGACAGCACTGGAGAAAAGGGCAGGGAGCTGGGACAGGGCAAGTTTCATTTCCATATCAGGAAAAGGTTTTTCACCCAGAGCACGGTCAGGCACTGGGACAGTGCCAGTTCCCCATTGCCGCAGCCCGGCGGAGCCCGGGCTGGCTCTTGGGAAAACTGCGGCGCTGCGCCAGGAGTGGGGAAGGGCCAAGGCGTGGGTTCTGCCTGCGGCTGAACCTGATGTGTCGCTGCTCAGTGGTTCAGGATCTACTAACTGCAGCACGGAGCAGGCAAAAGAGAAGGAGGAGGCTCCTGGATAGGGAGGTTCCAGAGGCAAAGGTTTATTCCAAGGGAAGGATTCAGCAGCAAAGAGGCGCCAGCACTTCTGTGCGTGGGATTTTATAGGGGTACAACTCGGGCGGCGGATACAGAGGATTGATCAGTAAGGAATCTGCAGGGAAAGAGCCAGGGGATTCCATCAGTTGCTTGGGACTAATTAGGCCAGATGGGAGGAGAAGGTAGGTCACCTGGGCCAGTGGGGCTTGCAGCAACAGGGGAATTGCGAAGGGGTGGTGCAGTCAGGGATTGGTCCAAGGCAAAACTGAGAGGGAAGGTTCAGGAATAAAGAGCTGCATGATCTTGACAGGCAGGGAAGGAGCTGGAACAAAGAGTGGGCAATGGCATGAGGGACAGCTTTGACGGAGGGCAAAACCTAGGGGTAAACCAACGTGGGGGAAGCACGGGCTACGTGAAAACAAACCATCCTACGCTAACTGACAAATAAACACGAACCGGAACACCCCAGGGAAAATGGGCACAGCACCGAGCTCGTCTGACTTTGAGAAGTGTTTGAACAACATTGAGCAGTCACTCAATCTTTTAGACACTACATCAAAAGTCAAGGGTTGTGAACTCCAGGTTGACACGAGTATATACTGCCGGGTATGACTTTAGGCAGTTTTTGAAGAAATTCGTTTTATGTCTGATCAAACCCCAATTCCGTGTAGGTTGTGTGGAACGTGGAATCCTTTTATTTTCATTGCTTGTTAGGAGTGTACAAAAGACTATTGGTGCTGGGTGACTGAGAGACAGCCCGTGTGTGTGAAGTGGAGTATACAGGGGATGAAGAGAAGGAAAAGAGAAGTACTAGTAGATCCTGCAAAGTTTGGAAATGTTGATAGCATGAAGAATGAACAAGACGAGAAGTAAAGATGGTATTAAAAAGAGTCCACTAGAAGGTAATTTAGCAGTGGAGAAAGATTTGGGAGGAATCCCAGAGGGCAGTTTTTCCAAGAAAGGTAATCGGATGAAATAGCCTACCCAATGGTAGCCTTGGTGTCAATTAGGAAGTGGTGAAAAGTGTCCCCCGCTGAAACTTTATGATACGTTGTTACAGTTGATGTTATTTTGAAGAAAAGAAGAAAAATGAGATCCAGCCATATATGCAGACATGTTTTTTACCCTGAAGAATAAACCTGAGGGGAAGAAAGAATTGTGGCTTTTTTATTTGGCCTCATAGGACCTTTAGTCCTAACTTTGGAAAGAGAAAACAGGCAGAAAATAAAGAGCTGTCGTTCCGTATCCAGCATAGGGCAGAGATGCTTGAAATTGGCTCCAATGCACCAGGAAGATTGTGTCCTAGGTGTCCAAGACTTACAGGCGAGTTACCCCAGGCCAGCTCGGGTACACTCCCCCTCAGCCAAGCACGCCGCGCCCTGAATGAAACCCAGATGGCAGTGAGGATGAGGTGAGGGGACACTTTCAGAGACCCCCAGTGACAACCAACAGAAGGAATAAAAGCAAGAAAGCTTTGCCTTTAGTCCCCCGCTTAAGGCAAGTCTTGAGTCCCCCAGGAGAAGCCATGTGGGTGAACATCTGCTTTTCTCCTAGTGAGCTGAACCGTTGGTGGGAAAAAGTTAAAATGTAGAGAGAAAACCCAGGCAAAGTGGCAAAAAGATTGGAGTGCATAGTCAAGAATCAAGTCCCAGAGGGAGGTGCTACTGATTTCATGTTGACAGAGCTAACAAAACCAGCAAAGAGTTGGTGATCAAGGTAGCCAGAGCACGTGCGCAGGGACAAATTGCTAGTGGAGCCTTACAAGGTACAGTGGACCAGCTGTTTCCTATTGTAAGCCCTTTGTGGGACCCGAACGATGCAGGCAGCTGTGCAATGTTAACCAGATGCCAGGAACTAGTCAAATTTGAATTACAAAATGCTAGTCCAAAAGCAATCAATTGGTCAACAATAGATAATGTTCCACAGGGCCAGCACGAGTCACCCACTGACTTTGGGGACAGGTTGTGAGCAGCTGCACATAAAGCGCAGCTCTGCATCCCTGGTCGGATATGGGAAAGCAGCAGTCCGTATCCCTGATGTTAGGGCAATCTAGCCCAGGTGTCGGGCAGAAACTTCAGAGGCTGAAAGAGCCTGTAAAGAGAGACTTAAAAGAAATTAATGAGAAAAGCATCGAAAGCGTATGATGATAAAGACAGAGAAAAAGAAAATGAACTCCGTGCAGCTATGGTGGCAGCTCTGGATCAGCACCGGGGAGAGGACGCGCATGAAGCAGAGGCAGGGGCAAAAGCAGCAGAGGCAGAGGAGTTTCAAACCAGGCACAGACCAAGCTGGGGCCAAAGCAATGTGCGTGTTGTAAGAAATAAGGACACTGGAAAATAGGGCCAGTGCCCAGAGTTAGCAGACAAAGTACACAAAACTCTTGTAGCCGCTCTAGATGATAAGAAATGACCGAGACTGGCAACTCTTACCCCAGCAGGCCACTGGTTAAAATAAAGCTAAAGGGTGATAAAGAGGTTGAATTTTTAATAAATAGTGGAAACCCATCTTTCACTCTTGAATCGAGCACTGATACCCAAAAGTGAGAACTATCTTCAAGCAATAGGAGCCACTGGCCAGCCAGAAAATGCATTCCTCCTGCAAGCACTTCAATGGAAAATCAAGAAGAAACTGGCAATCCATCAGTTTCTTTATTTAGCAAACTGCCCCAAATCTGTCCTCGGCAGGGATTTGCTTGAAAATTTGGACACAACAGTTCCGTTTAGGGAAAGAAAAATTAAGTTGAAGGTACCTGAAGACAAATTGGTTTTAGCAGTAGGACTGACAATTGACACAAGACCAAGAAACAAGAATAACTATTTAGAGCAAGTATTGAATCAGGTGTAGCCAAGAGTATGGGATACTGATAGCCCAGGAAAATCCAAACGAGCAGACCCTATTAAAATTGAGCTGCAGACAAGAGTTAGGCCATAGTCAGAAAGCAATACCCTGGAAGACGATAGGCTGGGAAAAGAACGGAGGCAACAAGGAATAAATTCCTGACATCAGGATTATTGGAAGAATGGGAGTCAAAATGTATTACTCCTAGATTAGCAATAAAGAGAGCTAACGGAACTTAGAGACTAGTGCCAGATTTCCAGGCTATTAATGGTTTCTACCTTACTGCCTTACTAGCTAAACTTGGAGATGATTTTATCTGGTGCGGGGAACGTCCATGGCCCGGTGGTGTCGAGAGCGGTTCCCTCTTGGTGTGAGAGACCAGCTCCCCCAGCCCACCTTGCTGTCAGGCCCGGAGGTTGTAATGTGCGCTGGAGCGGCAGGCGAAGGAGGGCTCTTGACAGCATGTCTGATCCAACAGGGTTTCTTGAAGGCAGGTCAGAGGGTCCAGGTTGGGTGAGAGTGAGAAGAGGGACAGGACCAGGCAGCAGCACAACCACTGTAACACGAGACATAAGGCAAGACACCTGCAACCTGCTGGGGAAGCCCCAAGTCTGCTCAGTGAGCCACGTGTGCCCTCAGCATTGGGACACGCACCTTTCCCTCAGTGACCCTCACGTCCCAGGGTCAGCAAATCAAGAGGCACCAGCCATCCTGTAGGTGACTCAGAGCGAGTGCAGTGGGTCATGGTGGCCAGGGGCCAGAAGCAGGCAGAAAGCCATCAGGGCTGGGGAAAAGGCTCTGCTCTGCTTACAGCGTGGGCTGAGGGCCGGGAGAGCTGCATTTCCCCCTTGAGATGTGGGAGACGGGGCCTTTCACCCTCCTTATAGGGCTGCCCCTCGCTGCAGGCAGCCCAAGGAGTACGACGACAAAAGGCCGAGAGCAGCAAAGCAAAGAGCCAGCCCTGCACACAGGGAGGTGGCCCAGGTGGCCCTGAAGGTGCCCGCTGCACTCTCATGTGGCCCTGCCCTGGGAATGACAGGAATGCCCTTTGTCCAAGAGGGCCTTTCTGTGGCCCCTCTGGGCTCCAAGCTGCTGCTCTTCTGGCTCAACGGGGCCTAAAGGCACAGAACTGGGCATCCCTCGGGGCAACAGGAGCAAGACTCGGCAAGCAGGCAGGGGAGCTCAATGCCTGAGGCTGAGGGGCGGGGGGCTCCAGTCTGGAGCACAGGCCGGGCACACGCCCAGCCCCGCAACTCCTGGCCTCAGAGGCCTGAAAGGCCAGGACCAGGGTTCCACGCCTGATTCCAGGGGGTCCCTCCACGGGCCACCGAGGAAGCGCCAGAGCAGCCAGCTTTCAGGATCAAGGCGGCTGCCAGGGGGCTGCTTATGGCCTCTGCCAGCCCATTGCTCAGGGCTTACCAGTGACTCAGGGTGTCCCCCAGCCCGGCCAAACTTCCCGGCAGCAGCGCCACAGCCCCACAGCAGCTCCAGAGAAGTCCCATCCAGAGGCACCTGGGAGCCCTCAGCAAAGCAGCCAGTAGCAGACGGGCAGGAGGACGTGGATGGCCCTTCCTGCGTGGCACGGGGCTTGTGGCAATATCCAGGCACCAGTCGGGCAGGGATCCCCGCAGCTCCTGCCCCTGCCCAGCCGCTCTTGTCGGCAGCACAAAGGCTGCAGCAGAACCACCAGAGGCCAAGGGGCTTCTGGCCATTTTCCCTGCAACACTGCACGCCTGGGCAGCTGGATGAGCACAAGCACCCTTTTGCCCCTCTTCCCCTATGCCCTACAGACACTGTGCAGGAAAAGAAAGATCCTGGGACTCCATGTATTGTAAGATACCCTATATTTACATTGTCAACTAAAAGGAAAATACAAAGGCAAAAATCTAATAGAAGAAGAAGACAACCCCTGCTGGCTCAAGTGGCCCAGCAGACAGAGTCTTGCGCAGATCATCTCTCTGGGGAGCTGCAGCAGAACAGCAAGGCAGTGCCCCACAGACGAGGCCGTTTCTTCCATGCACTGCGGAATTGATCTCGCAGCTTATGCCATGTGGAGTACGGAGCTCTCTGTACAGCCCGGAGAACTAAACAAGATTCAATTGCAGCATTTCTGATTGCGGGACTGCTGTCATAGGCCATTTCTTCAAGGGCTGCAAGAGAGAGGAACAGAGCCAAGGTCAGATGCCGGATGTGCAGGGAGCCGAGGTGAACCCCCTGGCAGGGTCATCCCGGCCGGCTCTTGCCATGGCCCGGAGGGAGCAGGGACCAAGGGGATCAGCCTGAAGCTGCTGGCCACGAATGCCACACGTGGCCCTGAAATGTCTGTGTGCTCTGGCCACGGGAGCAGAGCCCTCCGCAGCCGGGGCAGGGCTTGCAGCTTCCCGTGCCAGCCCCCACGGTCAGCCCGCTGCCCTCACTCACCACTGCAGATCAGCTGAAGCTCTTGCTGCTGCCCCCTCAGGTGCCGGCCGGCCATCCCTGTGAACACAGAGCCTGTCACGGGCCCAGCAGCACAGCTCCCTGCCAGCGGCGTTGTCGGTGCTGTGGCCACACGGGCTGCTGGCCCGTCAGGTCTCAGCCCGGGCCTTTGCCGCATGCTGCCGCCCAAGGGCACGGTTGCCAGAGGGCGGCGGCAGCAGCAATGCCCGGGCCAGGCGGGGCTCCACGGCGCCGGGCCCGGGTGGCGCTGCCGGGGCAGCAGGCGGGGCCGGGGCCGAGCTGCGGTGGGCAGGGGAGGGAGCGCGGGCTCGTGGCTCACCCATGAAGCTGACGGCCGCCTCTCGCAGGGGCTCCTGTGGGCTTTGCAGGTAGCACAGGGCCCGGCGCAGGTGCTCGGCTGCTCGGCTCCTGTCCTCTGCCAGCTGGAGAGAGCAGCAGGAGGGAAGGGTTGGGGCGGGCTCAGGCCCCGGGCCGGGCGCTGCCTGCGCTGAGCCCCGGCCCTCTCCTACCCGGGGAGCCCTGAGGCGTGGCCAGCAGCAGCCGGCGCCGGGCTCCCGAGGGGAGAGGCCAGAGGGCCGCCTGCTGCCCGGGGAGCCGCGGTGCCGCGCCGCCGCCCTGCCGGGCCGGGACTGCGTGGGCACCCGGCTCGGGCCCACGGGAGCCTGGAGAAGAGCCTGCGCGGCCTCTGGGAGCAGCAGCCGGCAGGGGCACAGCTGCCAGCCCCGCAGACTGAGCACCGCCCTCAGGGGCCTTCTCCAGGCTGAGGCTGGGGTTTCTCGGCTGCTCTTACCAGGCACTCGCCAAAGCTCTGATCCACCTGTAGCATTTGTTGGAGATCCCTCCTCTTCAGGAATCTGGCTGAAGAATGCAGCGTTTCCCGGGAGGCCTGGAGAGCAGCAGAGACGCACCGATGGCCCCACAGTGCAGGCCACAGGAGCCAGCCTATGCCACAGGCTGGAGGAGGCTGCAGCCCGCAAGGTGCCAGGGCAGGAGGCAGTGCGTTCCCCTGCCAGGGGGACAGCAGCTGGCCACAAGTGCTCACCTCAGCAACAATCTGATTCTCGTCACGGCAGTGGAAGTAGAGTGGGAGCAGGCTCTGGCGCACGTGGGACTTCAGGGCCTTTCTTCCCTCTTCTGTTAATAAGTCGAGCATCTCTTGAAAGAAAGACATGGAGCTCAGCTGCACCTGGATATCATCCTGTATGAAAGGGAAGGGTAAAAGAGCTGAGCATCAGCTGCTTCAGGCCCCCCAGGGCACAGGCCTGCATCTGCACAGGGCACCAAGTGTGCGGGCAGCAGCCAGTGGCCGTGGCTGTGGGCACAGAGCCTTACGCGGTCAAAGAGTGGCAGGAGCGCCTCAGCCAGCTGCAGGGCAATGGGGGTGGGTATTGGGGCACCATTATCCAGGAGCAAATATCGGAGTAGAAGAATGGTCATCCTGATGATGTCGCTATCATTTTCCTCCAGGAGCTCCACAAGACTTTCAGTCAGGCTCCGCATTTTTTCGGCCTGCGTGGAAGCCAACTTTGTGAAAGGCCGCCCTGCTGCCGCAGGGCCCAGAGGCCAAAGGCCTGTCCCGAAGCACTCGGGCAGCTGATGCGGGAGGCAGGAGAGCTGGGAGCAGCTGCCCCAGCGCCCGAAGGCCAGGCAAGGCCAAGCGACTGCGTTGCCCAGCCCCACGCTGCCTTCAGGGCTTCAGCCACGGGCCCATTCTCACCATCAAGGGATTCTTGCCCAGCACTACGAGGCCTCTGAGTGCCAAGTAACGCCTGGCCATGTGCTCGCTCTGCAGGTTCTGTGCCATGATCTCCAGAAGACTGTCACTGCATTCCCTCAAGTCCAGGCAGTCGAGCACCTGAAAGGCACAGGGCAGTGACAGGGGAGCCGGCCGGCAGGAGCCCAGAAGCGCACAGGGCCGGGCCCAGGCAGCAGCACATGGCCCAGGCAGCAGCACAGGGCACGGGCACGGGTGTCTTTGTCCTGGCAGCTGTGGCTACGAGAGGGCAGAGAGCTGGGAGGCAGCTCAGCCAGGCAGCGCTGGCCTTGAGGCTCACCTCCACAAGGAATGCCAAGGCAGGGAAATCCCAGTATGGCATCTCTTGGCCGAGCAGGGCGAGCAGGTAGAATGCAACCGCGGAACAGAAGGGTATGGCTAGACGGCGAATTTCTCTGAAGAGGGGAGAAAGGAAAGAAGACCCCTGAGCCAGTGGGGCAAACCTCTCCCAGGAGTGGCTCACCTAGTTCTCATCTTCCCCCAGCACCCTTCCAGCCAGGGGACCTGGGCCATTTGGGAGTTGGTTGCTCATGGGCAGCCTCCTCTCCCAGCCTTTTCCAGTCTGCTTGGCCGTGCGTCTCTCAGGGACAAGGCCCTCCTGCCCATTACCACGGGCACTTAGTGGGGCACCTGGGCACAGAGCAGAAATATCAGAGGCATTTGGGGGGGTCTCACCTGGCAAGCAGAGCCACGGCAAAGTGGTGAGTGTCAACAGAGAGCAGCGTGTCCCAGGCACACCTGCGTTCCATTGCCACCACCACATCCTCGCAGCGGAGCAGGCAGAGCAGGGACTTCAGGGTCCGCACTGCAAACCTGTGTGCAGAGCAAAGCCCAGGTCACACTGGCAGCACTGGCTCCTTGGCAGGCCACGTGGCAGGGACAGGAGGACTGTCACGGAGCACCTGTTGGGGCTAGTGGCAAGGCCATGCTCTTCCTGGCATGCCTTCCAGAAGGTAAGGACCTCCTCTGGCGTATCCAGAGTGCTGAAGAAGACTTGGAAGAGCAGATGCACAAATAGCTGGGGGAAATACAGCCTCAATATCCGTGGGAGACAGGGCACCTGGAGGATCTTCCACATCACCACAGTTGCCTGCAAAGGACAAAGCCGCCCAAGACAGCGCTCAGTGCCCAGGTGTCCGTGTGGCAGGGCCCGAGCGTGGCAGGGAGAGGCCAGGAGAGGCGCAGGGGGAGCACGGGGCCTGGTGGCCCTGAAGCTGCCCCTGGGCCAGGTTTCAGGCCAGCGCCTGAGGCAGGGAGATGCAGTGGGGGAAGGAGGATGGAGAGCTGCTAGGGAGGCAGCCTTGGGGCCAGCAAAGGCCACTTGCAGAAACTCACAGCCAGGGCAAAGACAGCCGTTTCGCCCCCATCGGAGGTGCAGGTGCTGTGCTCTGGCCAGCTCCCCAGCACATCCAGGAGTATCAGCTGTGCTAGCTCCGCAGTCCTGGCTGAGGCCAGGATGGTCTTCCACATGGCCATGGCAGCTCTGCGGGGTTCGAGCTGTGTCTCAGCGGGGTCTCAGACACAGCACCGGGGCCAGCTGAGCTGGCTGGCTGTGTCTGCCACTGCCCACTGCCCCCCTGCCGGCAGCACCCAGACAGCCCAGCCCCGTGGGGACAGAGCCCTGAGAGGCAGCAAGGGAGCGTGGCAGCAGGCTGAGGGGCTGCCATGCCAGGGCTGGGAAAGGGAGCAGCCAGAGGGCCCTGGAACTCTCTGTTGCTCAGACACCTGGGGCAGGCTGGACAGGGTGATGGGCTGGGGAGCCCCCATCAGGGGCAGGTGGGCCCCATACCTGTCACAGGACGGGGCCACACGCAGGAGCGTCAAGACGGCATCCTGTGGCTGTGCTTCGGTGAGATGCAGCAGGGTCTTGTCCAGCCTATGCTCAGCAGAATCATTGGCCGTGAGCCACTGGTGGATGTAGCTCACCATGGCAGGCACCTGGAGAAGGCACGGGGAGACTTGGAAAGCTGCCAGAGAGAGCAATGTTCCCAGCTTCTCCAGAGGGGTGCTTCCCTTGCCACCACGCTGCCATGTGGCCTGAAAGGCTCCCAGCAACCAGCATGCGTGGCTTTGGAGGCCAAGCAATTCCTGGGGGGATCAAAGCCTGGCCACAGGCTGCTTACTTGCTTGGGATGGTACAAATCTTGCTCTACAAGCATAGCCAGCAGGGCAGCACCGCTCTTGCTTTGGAAGATGGGCGAGTATGGTCTGAGGCCTGCGCCCATGGTCTCTTCCTCCTCAATTCTCTTGATGAAGTTGTAAACAAACTGTAGGAGAAGGGCAAGAAGCCAGGGATGTTGCATGGAGTGCTGCACACACGGTGCTGGGCTGAGCAGGGAGAGCAGGCCCAGCCCAGGTGGGGATGGCTGCAGGTACCTGCGCTGTTCTGCGGAAGCGGCCACGGCGGGACTGCTGGTCTTGTGTGCGCTCCGGGGCTGCATCTGGCAAAGAGCGAGCGCAGCCAGAGATGAGGGGCTGCGGGAGGGGCCGGACTACAGGGCCCAGCCCTGCGCTCCCCAGGCAGGGAGAGGCCCGGGATGTGCCAGGGGATGGAGCACGGCCACTGCGGGCTGTCTGCCCGGCCCCTCTTCCGTCCTGTGCGTGGGCAGGTCCCCAGGGGATAGCATGGCATGGCCCGGCCCGCCCGGCCCAGCCCGGCCCGGCAGGAATGGCGTGGAGCCAAGCTGGCTGCAGGCACCAGTCCTGTGGCCCAGCTCTGCCACTCACCCTCGTGTGGTGGCTGGAATGGCACCACCTCTTCAGTGTCCTGTGCCAGGGCAGCTCCAGGGCCTTCTTCCTCCTCCTCCACCCAGGCCAGCTTGGGCACATTTGGGGGTGGCTGCTCCATGTCTCAGACTGGATTTGTGGCTATTTGCAGGAGAGGGGCCTTGGACAATCTCCAAGTCACCAAGTCCTGCAGTCCTGCCTGGAAGGCACCGTCAAGAAAGAAGCCTCAGGAAGGCTACAGGACAGCAAGTCCTGCACTCGGTCTCAAGGGCCCCTGCCACAAGGACAGGAGACTCCTGTGAAGGATTGTACTCTGGCCTCGAGGGCACCTGCAGAAGCGAAGCCTCAGGGAGACCACAGGTAAGAAGGTCCTGTGGTCTGGCCTGGAGCTCAGCTGCAGGAACAACGCCTCAGTAAAGCTCCGGGTGGGACACGAACGAGCGCGCTGTGCGGGGGCTCCTCACGGCACCGCTCTGTCCTGTCCTGTCCCGTGGTGTGCTCCGAGCACTGTGGCGTGCTCTTGTCACCGCCAGCTCCAATGCCACGGGGTGTCACAAAGGGCCCTTGGACACCCGGTTCCATTCGATGCCACGGTGACCGTGCTGCAGCGTGTCACCAAGGGCCCTTGCACACACTGCCGCCTGCCGCGGGGCTGCCCCCAGCCCAGCCAAACTGGCCCAGGTTGGAAGGAATGCCTGGCCCCAGGTGTCTAAGGCAGGCCGACAAGATCTTCAGCGAGGGCTCAGAGCGTCAGCAAAGGCTGCCCTGCTCTGCGGGCTCAGGGGCAGCAGAAGGAGCCCCCAGGGCTGCCGACGCAGCCGCGCTGGGAAGGGCACGGGGCCTTCCAGGGAAACTGGCACGGCCTCCTTGGGACACGTCCCGGCTGGTGGCCGTCCTAAACCTGCGGGTGTGACACGCACAAGGAACGTGTGGGCCCGGGCACGAATGCTGCTCTGAGCCCTGGGGCCCGGGGAGCGCTGACATCAGCAGGTGTGGCAGAGTCGCCGGCCAAGCAGACCCGCCACCCCTCGAGCCCCTGGCAGCGCTGGTGCCCGTCTCCTGCCCCAGAGACCTGTGCCCCCGGGGGGCTTCTGTGCCAGAGGGAGCCAAAGCCCACGTGCATTGGGGGCTGTGCTCCTTCCTGCAGGGGCTGATGGCAGGAGCACCTGGAGCAACTGCTGGCACACTTGGTCTCTGTCAGATGATGTTGCTCCTTCCTGCAATGAATTTTTCTCCAGGAAGGCATTGGCAGCAGCAGCAGAGCACCATCCATTGCTGAGTGTCCCGGGGCAATTAGATTACAAAGTAACAGTCTGAAATTTCCTTGTGCTTTTCTCACTCTCTTTCCTGCATTCTGGGACAAATAGAATCTGCCCAGCCTCTGCTATTCTGGGCTTCAGTTGCTGCATATCTCGCTCCGGCAGCTCGCGTCCAAACAAAACCGTGTCCCTGCTGAGCACAGCAATGAGTGGCCACAAAGTGGGAAGTTCCCCAGTGAACATCAAGGCAGACACGTGGAAGTGCAGAGGATAAGCATAACTGCGGGAGGACAAGCTGTTCTGTGTCTCTGGTGATGGTGGCCACACCCTAAAGCAGCAGCCAAGAGAAGTGCGGGAAGCAGACGGGCGCGGTTTTGGGCAGGACAATAGAAAAAGATATGAAGCCTTTAGCCAGAATGCAAAGGAGGACTGCAAGGATGGAGTGTGGTCTGGAGGGGAAGCCCCAGATGCAGCTGGGGCCACTTTCTTCTGCCTGGAGGAGAGTAAAGGGCGCCATTGTGGTCTTCACCATCCTCCTGAGGGGAATCGCAGGGGCTGCTGCAGCTCTTGTCACTGTTGGCAGCAGTGACAGCACTGGAGAAAAGGGCAGGGAGCTGGGACAGGGCAAGTTTCATTTCCATATCAGGAAAAGGTTTTTCACCCAGAGCACGGTCAGGCACTGGGACAGTGCCAGTTCCCCATTGCCGCAGCCCGGCGGAGCCCGGGCTGGCTCTTGGGAAAACTGCGGCGCTGCGCCAGGAGTGGGGAAGGGCCCAGGCGTGGGTTCTGCCTGCGGCTGAACCTGATGTGTCGCTGCTCAGTGGTTCAGGATCTACTAACTGCAGCACGGAGCAGGCAAAAGAGAAGGAGGAGGCTCCTGGATAGGGAGGTTCCAGAGGCAAAGGTTTATTCCAAGGGAAGGATTCAGCAGCAAAGAGGCGCCAGCACTTCTGTGCGTGGGATTTTATAGGGGTACAACTCGGGCGGCGGATACAGAGGATTGATCAGTAAGGAATCTGCAGGGAAAGAGCCAGGGGATTCCATCAGTTGCTTGGGACTAATTAGGCCAGATGGGAGGAGAAGGTAGGTCACCTGGGCCAGTGGGGCTTGCAGCAACAGGGGAATTGCGAAGGGGTGGTGCAGTCAGGGATTGGTCCAAGGCAAAACTGAGAGGGAAGGTTCAGGAATAAAGAGCTGCATGATCTTGACAGGCAGGGAAGGAGCTGGAACAAAGAGTGGGCAATGGCATGAGGGACAGCTTTGACGGAGGGCAAAACCTAGGGGTAAACCAACGTGGGGGAAGCACGGGCTACGTGAAAACAAACCATCCTACGCTAACTGACAAATAAACACGAACCGGAACACCCCAGGGAAAATGGGCACAGCACCGAGCTCGTCTGACTTTGAGAAGTGTTTGAACAACATTGAGCAGTCACTCAATCTTTTAGACACTACATCAAAAGTCAAGGGTTGTGAACTCCAGGTTGACACGAGTATATGCTGCCGGGTATGACTTTAGGCAGTTTTTGAAGAAATTCGTTTTATGTCTGATCAAACCCCAATTCCGTGTAGGTTGTGTGGAACGTGGAATCCTTTTATTTTCATTGCTTGTTAGGAGTGTAAAAAAGACTATTGGTGCTGGGTGACTGAGAGATAGCCCGTGTGTGTGAAGTGGAGTATACAGGGGATGAAGAGAAGGAAAAGAGAAGTACTAGTAGATCCTGCAAAGTTTGGAAATGTTGATAGCATGAAGAATGAACAAGACGAGAAGTAAAGATGGTATTTAAAAGAGTCCACTAGAAGGTAATTTAGCAGTGGAGAAAGATTTGGGAGGAATCCCAGAGGGCAGTTTTTCCAAGAAAGGTAATCGGATGAAATAGCCTACCCAATGGTAGCCTTGGTGTCAATTAGGAAGTGGTGAAAAGTGTCCCCCGCTGAAACTTTATGATACGTTGTTACAGTTGATGTTATTTTGAAGAAAAGAAGAAAAATGAGATCCAGCCATATATGCAGACATGTTTTTTACCCTGAAGAATAAACCTGAGGGGAAGAAAGAATTGTGGCTTTTTTATTTGGCCTCATAGGACCTTTAGTCCTAACTTTGGAAAGAGAAAACAGGCAGAAAATAAAGAGCTGTCGTTCCGTATCCAGCATAGGGCAGAGATGCTTGAAATTGGCTCCAATGCACCAGGAAGATTGTGTCCTAGGTGTCCAAGACTTACAGGCGAGTTACCCCAGGCCAGCTCGGGTACACTCCCCCTCAGCCAAGCACGCCGCGCCCTGAATGAAACCCAGATGGCAGTGAGGATGAGGTGAGGGGACACTTTCAGAGACCCCCAGTGACAACCAACAGAAGGAATAAAAGCAAGAAAGCTTTGCCTTTAGTCCCCCGCTTAAGGCAAGTCTTGAGTCCCCCAGGAGAAGCCATGTGGGTGAACATCTGCTTTTCTCCTAGTGAGCTGAACCGTTGGTGGGAAAAAGTTAAAATGTAGAGAGAAAACCCAGGCAAAGTGGCAAAAAGATTGGAGTGCATAGTCAAGAATCAAGTCCCAGAGGGAGGTGCTACTGATTTCATGTTGACAGAGCTAACAAAACCAGCAAAGAGTTGGTGATCAAGGTAGCCAGAGCACGTGCGCAGGGACAAATTGCTAGTGGAGCCTTACAAGGTACAGTGGACCAGCTGTTTCCTATTGTAAGCCCTTTGTGGGACCCGAACGATGCAGGCAGCTGTGCAATGTTAACCAGATGCCAGGAACTAGTCAAATTTGAATTACAAAATGCTAGTCCAAAAGCAATCAATTGGTCAACAATAGATAATGTTCCACAGGGCCAGCACGAGTCACCCACTGACTTTGTGGACAGGTTGTGAGCAGCTGCACATAAAGCGCAGCTCTGCATCCCTGGTCGGATATGGGAAAGCAGCAGTCCGTATCCCTGATGTTAGGGCAATCTAGCCCAGGTGTCGGGCAGAAACTTCAGAGGCTGAAAGAGCCTGTAAAGAGAGACTTAAAAGAAATTAATGAGAAAAGCATCGAAAGCGTATGATGATAAAGACAGAGAAAAAGAAAATGAACTCCGTGCAGCCATGGTGGCAGCTCTGGATCAGCACCGGGGAGAGGACGCGCATGAAGCAGAGGCAGGGGCAAAAGCAGCAGAGGCAGAGGAGTTTCAAACCAGGCACAGACCAAGCTGGGGCCAAAGCAATGTGCGTGTTGTAAGAAATAAGGACACTGGAAAATAGGGCCAGTGCCCAGAGTTAGCAGACAAAGTACACAAAACTCTTGTAGCCGCTCTAGATGATAAGAAATGACCGAGACTGGCAACTCTTACCCCAGCAGGCCACTGGTTAAAATAAAGCTAAAGGGTGATAAAGAGGTTGAATTTTTAATAAATAGTGGAAACCCATCTTTCACTCTTGAATCGAGCACTGATACCCAAAAGTGAGAACTATCTTCAAGCAATAGGAGCCACTGGCCAGCCAGAAAATGCATTCCTCCTGCAAGCACTTCAATGGAAAATCAAGAAGAAACTGGCAATCCATCAGTTTCTTTATTTAGCAAACTGCCCCAAATCTGTCCTCGGCAGGGATTTGCTTGAAAATTTGGACACAACAGTTCCGTTTAGGGAAAGAAAAATTAAGTTGAAGGTACCTGAAGACAAATTGGTTTTAGCAGTAGGACTGACAATTGACACAAGACCAAGAAACAAGAATAACTATTTAGAGCAAGTATTGAATCAGGTGTAGCCAAGAGTATGGGATACTGATAGCCCAGGAAAATCCAAACGAGCAGACCCTATTAAAATTGAGCTGCAGACAAGAGTTAGGCCATAGTCAGAAAGCAATACCCTGGAAGACGATAGGCTGGGAAAAGAACGGAGGCAACAAGGAATAAATTCCTGACATCAGGATTATTGGAAGAATGGGAGTCAAAATGTATTACTCCTAGATTAGCAATAAAGAGAGCTAACGGAACTTAGAGACTAGTGCCAGATTTCCAGGCAATTAATGGTTTCTACCTTACTGCCTTACTAGCTAAACTTGGAGATGATTTTATCTGGTGCGGGGAACGTCCATGGCCCGGTGGTGTCGAGAGCGGTTCCCTCTTGGTGTGAGAGACCAGCTCCCCCAGCCCACCTTGCTCTCAGGCCCGGAGGTTGTAATGTGCGCTGGAGCGGCAGGCGAAGGAGGGCTCTTGACAGCATGTCTGATCCAACAGGGTTTCTTGAAGGCAAGTCAGAGGGTCCAGGTTGGGTGAGAGTGAGAAGAGGGACAGGACCAGGCAGCAGCACAACCACTGTAACACGAGACATAAGGCAAGACACCTGCAACCTGCTGGGGAAGCCCCAAGTCTGCTCAGTGAGCCACGTGTGCCCTCAGCATTGGGACACGCACCTTTCCCTCAGTGACCCTCACGTCCCAGGGTCAGCAAATCAAGAGGCACCAGCCATCCTGTAGGTGACTCAGAGCGAGTGCAGTGGGTCATGGCGGCCAGGGGCCAGAAGCAGGCAGAAAGCCATCAGGGCTGGGGAAAAGGCTCTGCTCTGCTTACAGCGTGGGCTGAGGGCCGGGAGAGCTGCATTTCCCCCTTGAGATGTGGGAGACGGGGCCTTTCACCCTCCTTATAGGGCTGCCCCTCGCTGCAGGCAGCCCAAGGAGTACGACGACAAAAGGCCGAGAGCAGCAAAGCAAAGAGCCAGCCCTGCACACAGGGAGGTGGCCCAGGTGGCCCTGAAGGTGCCCGCTGCACTCTCATGTGGCCCTGCCCTGGGAATGACAGGAATGCCCTTTGTCCAAGAGGGCCTTTCTGTGGCCCCTCTGGGCTCCAAGCTGCTGCTCTTCTGGCTCAACGGGGCCTAAAGGCACAGAACTGGGCATCCCTCGGAGCAACAGGAGCAAGACTCGGCAAGCAGGCAGGGGAGCTCAATGCCTGAGGCTGAGGGGCGGGGGGCTCCAGTCTGGAGCACAGGCCGGGCACACGCCCAGCCCCGCAACTCCTGGCCTCAGAGGCCTGAAAGGCCAGGACCAGGGTTCCACGCCTGATTCCAGGGGGTCCCTCCACCGGCCACCGAGGAAGCGCCAGAGCAGCCAGCTTTCAGGATCAAGGCGGCTGCCAGGGGGCTGCTTATGGCCTCTGCCAGCCCATTGCTCAGGGCTTACCAGTGACTCAGGGTGTCCCCCAGCCCGGCCAAACTTCCCGGCAGCAGCGCCACAGCCCCACAGCAGCTCCAGAGAAGTCCCATCCAGAGGCACCTGGGAGCCCTCAGCAAAGCAGCCAGTAGCACACGGGCAGGAGGACGTGGATGGCCCTTCCTGCGTGGCACGGGGCTTGTGGCAATATCCAGGCACCAGTCGGGCAGGGATCCCCGCAGCTCCTGCCCCTGCCCAGCCGCTCTTGTCGGCAGCACAAAGGCTGCAGCAGAACCACCAGAGGCCAAGGGGCTTCTGGCCATTTTCCCTGCAACACTGCACGCCTGGGCAGCTGGATGAGCACAAGCACCCTTTTGCCCCTCTTCCCCTATGCCCTACAGACACTGTGCAGGAAAAGAAAGATCCTGGGACTCCATGTATTGTAAGATACCCTATATTTACATTGTCAACTAAAAGGAAAATACAAAGGCAAAAATCTAATAGAAGAAGAAGACAACCCCTGCTGGCTCAAGTGGCCCAGCAGACAGAGTCTTGCGCAGATCATCTCTCTGGGGAGCTGCAGCAGAACAGCAAGGCAGTGCCCCACAGACGAGGCCGTTTCTTCCATGCACTGCGGAATTGATCTCGCAGCTTATGCCATGTGGAGTACGGAGCTCTCTGTACAGCCCGGAGAACTAAACAAGATTCAATTGCAGCATTTCTGATTGCGGGACTGCTGTCATAGGCCATTTCTTCAAGGGCTGCAAGAGAGAGGAACAGAGCCAAGGTCAGATGCCGGATGTGCAGGGAGCCGAGGTGAACCCCCTGGCAGGGTCATCCCGGCCGGCTCTTGCCATGGCCCGGAGGGAGCAGGGACCAAGGGGATCAGCCTGAAGCTGCTGGCCACGAATGCCACACGTGGCCCTGAAATGTCTGTGTGCTCTGGCCACGGGAGCAGAGCCCTCCGCAGCCGGGGCAGGGCTTGCAGCTTCCCGTGCCAGCCCCCACGGTCAGCCCGCTGCCCTCACTCACCACTGCAGATCAGCTGAAGCTCTTGCTGCTGCCCCCTCAGGTGCCGGCCGGCCATCCCTGTGAACACAGAGCCTGTCACGGGCCCAGCAGCACAGCTCCCTGCCAGCGGCGTTGTCGGTGCTGTGGCCACACGGGCTGCTGGCCCGTCAGGTCTCAGCCCGGGCCTTTGCCGCATGCTGCCGCCCAAGGGCACGGTTGCCAGAGGGCGGCGGCAGCAGCAATGCCCGGGCCAGGCGGGGCTCCACGGCGCCGGGCCCGGGTGGCGCTGCCGGGGCAGCAGGCGGGGCCGGGGCCGAGCTGCGGTGGGCAGGGGAGGGAGCGCGGGCTCGTGGCTCACCCATGAAGCTGACGGCCGCCTCTCGCAGGGGCTCCTGTGGGCTTTGCAGGTAGCACAGGGCCCGGCGCAGGTGCTCGGCTGCTCGGCTCCTGTCCTCTGCCAGCTGGAGAGAGCAGCAGGAGGGAAGGGTTGGGGCGGGCTCAGGCCCCGGGCCGGGCGCTGCCTGCGCTGAGCCCCGGCCCTCTCCTACCCGGGGAGCCCTGAGGCGTGGCCAGCAGCAGCCGGCGCCGGGCTCCCGAGGGGAGAGGCCAGAGGGCCGCCTGCTGCCCGGGGAGCCGCGGTGCCGCGCCGCCGCCCTGCCGGGCCGGGACTGCGTGGGCACCCGGCTCGGGCCCACGGGAGCCTGGAGAAGAGCCTGCGCGGCCTCTGGGAGCAGCAGCCGGCAGGGGCACAGCTGCCAGCCCCGCAGACTGAGCACCGCCCTCAGGGGCCTTCTCCAGGCTGAGGCTGGGGTTTCTCGGCTGCTCTTACCAGGCACTCGCCAAAGCTCTGATCCACCTGTAGCATTTGTTGGAGATCCCTCCTCTTCAGGAATCTGGCTGAAGAATGCAGCGTTTCCCGGGAGGCCTGGAGAGCAGCAGAGACGCACCGATGGCCCCACAGTGCAGGCCACAGGAGCCAGCCTATGCCACAGGCTGGAGGAGGCTGCAGCCCGCAAGGTGCCAGGGCAGGAGGCAGTGCGTTCCCCTGCCAGGGGGACAGCAGCTGGCCACAAGTGCTCACCTCAGCAACAATCTGATTCTCATCACGGCAGTGGAAGTAGAGTGGGAGCAGGCTCTGGCGCACGTGGGACTTCAGGGCCTTTCTTCCCTCTTCTGTTAATAAGTCGAGCATCTCTTGAAAGAAAGACATGGAGCTCAGCTGCACCTGGATATCATCCTGTATGAAAGGGAAGGGCAAAAGAGCTGAGCATCAGCTGCTTCAGGCCCCCCAGGGCACAGGCCTGCATCTGCACAGGGCACCAAGTGTGCGGGCAGCAGCCAGTGGCCGTGGCTGTGGGCACAGAGCCTTACGCGGTCAAAGAGTGGCAGGAGCGCCTCAGCCAGCTGCAGGGCGATGGGGGTGGGTATTGGGGCACCATTATCCAGGAGCAAATATCGGAGTAGAAGAATGGTCATCCTGATGATGTCGCTATCATTTTCCTCCAGGAGCTCCACAAGACTTTCAGTCAGGCTCCGCATTTTTTCGGCCTGCGTGGAAGCCAACTTTGTGAAAGGCCGCCCTGCTGCCGCAGGGCCCAGAGGCCAAAGGCCTGTCCCGAAGCACTCGGGCAGCTGATGCGGGAGGCAGGAGAGCTGGGAGCAGCTGCCCCAGCGCCCGAAGGCCAGGCAAGGCCAAGCGACTGCGTTGCCCAGCCCCACGCTGCCTTCAGGGCTTCAGCCACGGGCCCATTCTCACCATCAAGGGATTCTTGCCCAGCACTACGAGGCCTCTGAGTGCCAAGTAACGCCTGGCCATGTGCTCGCTCTGCAGGTTCTGTGCCATGATCTCCAGAAGACTGTCACTGCATTCCCTCAAGTCCAGGCAGTCGAGCACCTGAAAGGCACAGGGCAGTGACAGGGGAGCCGGCCGGCAGGAGGCCAGAAGCGCACAGGGCCGGGCCCAGGCAGCAGCACATGGCCCAGGCAGCAGCACAGGGCACGGGCACGGGTGTCTTTGTCCTGGCAGCTGTGGCTACGAGAGGGCAGAGAGCTGGGAGGCAGCTCAGCCAGGCAGCGCTGGCCTTGAGGCTCACCTCCACAAGGAATGCCAAGGCAGGGAAATCCCAGTATGGCATCTCTTGGCCGAGCAGGGCGAGCAGGTAGAATGCAACCGCGGAACAGAAGGGTATGGCTAGACGGCGAATTTCTCTGAAGAGGGGAGAAAGGAAAGAAGACCCCTGAGCCAGTGGGGCAAACCTCTCCCAGGAGTGGCTCACCTAGTTCTCATCTTCCCCCAGCACCCTTCCAGCCAGGGGACCTGGGCCATTTGGGAGTTGGTTGCTCATGGGTGACCCTGAGAATAGGGACAGGAACAGGCCATATTATAGCCACCTTTGAATGGGATCAGTGGCAGAGCCCAGGACAAGGGCGATGCCAGGTTTTATAACCAGGGGAAGGTAGGAGGGGTCTGGGTACCAGCTTTCCAATGGGGACGGGAGTCTGTGGAGGGGTTGAGGTCGAATGACGTGGTATACACTAATGGGAGCCTGGACCGAGGGTGTTCCTTTGATTGGAATCAAGAGGGCAACAGAAATTGTAGAACTTTCCAGAACAGGGGAGCGAACCAGAGTTGATGTATAGTCAAACACTATGTTCCCAGGGCATCTCTGCCCTGTCTTCCCTGGGGCTCCCTCCCACAGCCCTTCAGCACGAATGGTCTCACCATGGTGACTTGTCCTGTTGGCCCTTCGATGGTAATGAGGTGTTTGCTCCTCCTAGAGGTGACAGCCCCCCCCATCCCTGAGACTGAACCACCAGGGGATACCAACTCCCAGTGGTTTGCCCATTTTTTGTACGGAATCAAGGCGACATCTGCTCCAGTATCAGCCATTCCTACAAGAGAAGAAGACTGTATAAGACATGATTACTTGCAGTTTTGGCTTCTCCTTGCTGAGTATTTTGGATAAGGAAACATCATTATTGTCTGTGTCCAAATAATCTTGACCACTCGGGATATACATCTGGGCAAATGGTGCATTCTTCGTCAATGAAAAAGGAGGATTAGTACAAGTTATGGAGACAGTGATTTCTTCCCCAGGATTGATCAAGACAATGACTGGGATGACTGTTATTTCATCAGGTGTATGGTGATTGTCTCTTATTAATAATAATATACTAGTAGGTATTCCATCTGGGATCAAAAGGAGGTATCCTGCCAGGACTCTTACAATACTTTCATCATCCAATAACAAATATAGGGAACTGTATAACACACACCGGTCCCTTGGTTTAATTGATTAGTTCTCCTGAACAAGTAGAGTCCGTCTGTATGGGTTCTCTGGAATGTACCATCCGGGAATTGGATCTCCTGGATGGTGGGGAGACTGGGGTGATACGACCTCCCATTTGATGTCATGGCACGAGGTCGTTTTGCACTCAGCAGTCCTGTTTCCTGGCTGGTAAATCCTGGCATAGGATGACCTCTAGAAGGCCTTGAGGAAGGGTGAGAACTTGAAAAAGGGTGAGGAGAGTGCCCCTTAATGTGCCCCATTTGTCCACAGTGTAAGGATCTGATGGTATTCTGAGCTGCCATGACTTCCTCCACCCCTTTGCTGACTGCCAAGGTGACTGTGTGGTCTAAACAGGTTACCTTGGAGCAGACTTTTACTGTTTATTGAATCGTTTATTGGCTCATGCTCCTGAGGAAGTGTCCTGATTACCTTCTTGTATTCAGCGTTGGTGTGTGTTGTCTCCATCTTTCTCAGAAGTTCTTGGAGATCAAGGTTATCAGTCTGTTTGTCCATTGCATCTTTGAACTGTCTATGAAATTAATGGAAGCCTCATCGGTGCCTTGTAAAAAAGTAGAAAATTTTTGCCGGGGGAAATTACCGTCTGGTGTTTTCCATAAAGATGTTCTGTGTGCAACATCTTTAATATCATTCAGCACCAGCAATGGCAACTGAAATTGGTCTTCAGGGCTGTCAGATTCCCCTTCCCCAGAAAATGCATCCGTGGCATCTTTTGCCTCTCCATCCTCAACCTCATGTTTATTGATCAATGGCTTTTACAACTTCTTCCACTGTGCCTCCCACAGCATTAATTCTGTGGGGGACAGCAGGATAGTCATCAGGTACTGAATATCATGTGGTATTAATATGTGATCCAAAAAAGTAATTTGTAGTACATTCTTAAAATATGGTGAATTCCTCCTGTAGTCTTTTGCTGCTTTTCGCAATTCTTTTACCTTGGTGTACAAAAGTTGTTCCCACCTATGTTTCCCTCCCTACTTAGGGTCACCGGTGCTACCAAATGGTCTGGATCTTTGGCTAACTCAAAATTTCCCTCCCTTAGGGCTTTCTCCTAAATTTGTTTCCAGCCCCCTCCAGGCCGGGTGTTGCGGCCTGGGGAGTCAGTCCTCATCCTCTGAAGCGGATGAAAGAGGACTGGCTGGGGTACAGGTTCTCCTATTGGCTGGTAGGGTCCGATGACTCGGTCCCTTGAGTGCCAAGCTGGCCTTCTTCTTCTTCTGATTCCGGTGGTGTGAGCACCGGAAGTGGTAGGAGGCGAGGGGGTGTGGCTAGCTGGGTGTAGAGCTGGGGAGGAGTTTATCAGTGGGAGTGACCGGTAGGGGAGAAGGAGAGGGTCCCAATGCAGACACCATCAACGTCATGGAATGAGAGGGGCCCTGTTGCAGTGTCCACCAAGTGACCACTTGGTGCCTCCTTGCTAGCCCTGACACTGCTGACTGCAGGGGACACTCTTCTGTGCTTGGGAATGCAGAAGAGCGGTTAAGGGTGTTAGCTTTTTCTTCAGAAAGACACAGCCAATGGTGGTGAAGGAAGGGAACAGGCAATCTGTAGGGTATTTAATCCAAGGTTTTATTAGAAGTTATGAAGAGCTCTCAGCCTCGGGGGATAAAACTCCAAAAAGTCTCTGAGACAGTGGGAGCAGCACCTTTTATTAAGGGGTGGGAACAGGGGAGGAGTCCAGCTGTCTACCAATAAGGGGATAAAGGGGAGGGAACCAAGAAATAACTGACAAACAGAGCAATTTATCAGGGAACTTAGTGGGAGGGACTCCTGGCCCTTGACCAATCACTTGGCACCCTTTGTGGAAGTTTCCAGAGAGCGGGACAGGAAGCCGAGTGATAGACAAAGTGCCAGGGAGGGGATACGAGGATTGGCGGGGAAGTTTCCAGAGACCTGGGAGGAGGGGGGATGGGATTGACATTTCGGGAAAGGGAGGCAACTTAGGGTGAAACCATAAAGGAGGCAAAACAAGAACAAACCAAATGACACAACACAACAGGACCCAATGCAGGGGTGGAGCACAATGCTTGGGAGGAGTCTGGTGGGAAGCAGGGGGCGTCATTCCAGCCTTGATCTTGTTGAGGCTCCAAGGTGGCCGCCCCTGCCATGCAGCCAGCGCCATCTTGGAGGGGAAAGGAAGAGGTAAACCAGGGACAATTCTGCCAAGAATTTTTCTACATACACGGATACAGGTTATTTTCAGTACATATAACACATAGCTATAGCTATAGCTATAGCTATAGATATGCATAGGCCACTACACTCCTACAGGTGTGTGCATATAAACACAGGTCATTATCAGTATATATTTTATGTATGTGATTGTAATATATATGTGCATATTATCAGTAAATATTTTACCAGTGTATATACTATTTATACATTCATATGTATATATGTGTGTGTCTGTATGTGTATATTTATTTTTCTATATATAACAAGCACATATATTTTATGTAAGTACACATGTATCTAAATCTGTATAACAGCCCTACAAAATAGGACATTTGTACACAGTGTAGACAAAGCTGACATGCCACTACCACAGTTCACAAATCACAAATGATCCTTAAGTGATCTATGTGCTGAGACTAACTAACCCCTGGGGGTGCTACATACGTGTGTATCATTTATTTATTTATTTATTTATAAATATATGTACATATGTATATATATACACATATAGGTATTTTCCTGGGGCAGACATAAGCCTGTCACACTAAAGACAGGGCTTGGAATCAAGCACAATTTGGGGTTGCCTGCTGCACTGCACTTATGGATGCCATTTGCTGCACTGGAGGAACTGCAAGGTGAATCCTGGGTGGATTCTGTGTGATGGATGCTGTTTCAGGCTCAGCATTCTGTATATCTGCACACAAGATCTACACAGGAAATCCAGAGGTACCACATGATACCATAAAGGTTCATCATCATCATTACTATGATCTGGCTAGTGCAAGCAAGATTGTTCTGCTGCACAGAGCCTGGCATTCAGAGGTATCCAATGCATAATATAAAGGAGGAGATGAAGGAAGGTTCTAATGAAGGATGGCAGGCACAGTGTTGAAAATGTAGCTTAGACAGTCCCATAAAAGCAGAATAAGAATATTAATATTTTAAAATTAAATTATTATTAATAATATTATTTAAAATTAAAATATTGACACGTTATAATATTTTAAAAATTAAGTTGACACTTTTACCTCTAAAAAGCTTTCTAAATGTCAGTCTGTAGTAGGATGCTGTGCCTAAACCCAGATACAGAAGCTTGAATTTAGTCATATTTACATTCTGTCTGTGATGAACTGAGCAAGGAGGGCCTGCTGTTCAGTGATGAGATTGAGCAAAGGGGATATGCTGGTTTTAGGTCTCCTTGACCAACTATCAGACCCAGTGCAAGGTCATGCAAGGCCCTGATATGAAGAGTCAAAAGTGTTGAACAGAAGAAACCAAAGAGCTGATTACAAAAAAAAAAAAAAAAAAAAAAAAGGAGCATATTTTGCTGAATAAGCCTGGCAACACTTAGCCTAAAAATATCTATGACTGACAGTCAATTAGGTCATACTTTAAAACCCCAGTCCCACTTTTTCACAGCGAAGACTTCTAGCATGCCCCCCTAAGGTGTGTGAAAATCCTTCCCCTGAGTGTGAGTACACCTCAAGGCTGCTCCTGAAGGTTGAGTGAGATTGCCCATGGTAGTTGGTATGAGTAAGTAACACCAGTTTCTCCTGAAGAATGGTTTTTGCTAGCCTTAGTGCTGTGGCAGTGCTTCAACACTGCTTCAGCAGTAGTGCATTACAGTAGTAGTTATAAGTACGTATACTGTGTGGAAATTCTGACTGAAGTATTTATTATCTACTAATTAGCATTATTGTAATAGTTTTAAATAAATTGTGGTTTGCCATCCTTAGTTGTGTTGGACAAATCAGTACAAGGGTTGTATTACAGCTGTATAATCATTTAGGTGTAAAGCATTGACTAAGTGTAGGGCTAAGATTAAATTGAGATGCACCTTGATCCCTGTCTGAGGAGGAATTTAGGTAGCAAGGGGATCCTTTTGCACTTTGTCTCATTGAAAGGGCTTCTCTTACGAACTTTTACTGATGCTCCCATTCTGTGTGCACCACAGAGGTGTCTAGGTGTGACACTATTTCTGTCTACTGTGGTACTAAATTTATTTGTGTCAGAGCATTGCAGGATCCTAATTCCAAAGCAGTAAAGTCAGTCAACTGGAGAATCTTCCATTGCCTCAGTAGCCCAGAGAAAATTCTGACATTTAATTGTAGGTCAGTAACGTAGGAGTGACCCTAGATAAGCATCAACAGTTTGACTTTCTCCCTGATTACAAGAAAAGCCTTTTGAATTTTTTGGCAAAATCCTAAAGGAGTAAAACCAGCACATGGTACAGGCAGGTCACTTCTGTAAGCAAAAACTTCCTTCTCCCCATATGGGTAGCATTCATAGCACACACCTCTTTACACTGTTGTCATGCTGCCTAGACTGCCCACAGAAAATAAAGCCATACAAGGACCTGAGCCTTCTGTAACACAAGGCCATACAGTGCACTTAAATGACTTGTTCGCATAGTAAAAGATGTGAGATCTGAAATCTCACTTACTCTTTGTAAGGAGGATTATAAATATGTAAGTAAGACACAAGAAATTATGGTTAAAAAAATAGAGTAGTTAAAAATAGTTCTCCACATAGTAGTTATATTTACAAATATTTATACATCATCAAGCTTTTGGGAGAAAAAGCTTGCAGGAACAGATAACTCCAGTTAGTCTTACTTTCCTAAAGAGAAAAGGATCTTAGCTCTGTCCTTAAACTAAAGAAGAATTTTAGATTGCATAAAAGGGTTCTTTATACCACTAACCATTGAAGTTTGTTGTATGTATAGTGGTGTCGCATACTGCATGCAGAAGTATTGGAGAGATGCTGAGGAGACCATAAAATCAGAGGACTGCATGTCCTATCTCTAGTTAGAACATGACTTGCACCTGCATTCAGGATGTATGTCACCATTTGAATACTTGCAAGAAAAGGAATTACTAGAGTCTTAAATCTTAACCATGGAACTATTACTCTCTTTAGAGTGCAAGCAGATAAGCCTGGCATACAGTGTTCTCAGTGGTGGGCAGCCACTCTTACTAGTCAAAGTGCAAGAGTTTAAAAAGTGCCTTTTTTCCCTGTTACTTGTTAGTCACAATTTTCCTTTGACTTGATAGTCACAATATTACAACTACTTCTGTCTGCAGGTACTACAAATAATTTTGTAAGTATAAAAGTGTTACAGCTTATCTTTCTTTTGAAAATTATCCATCTGTATGATTTCTAACAGTGCTAAACCTGTCTTGTCACCACACACAGAGATATCCTTGCTTTGCTCAGAGAAAGGCCAGGCTGAAACAGAAGGGGAAATATGAGATGACAGCTTCCTTTGTCCATAGCATTAAGACAGATAGTTTGGCAGACCAGAAGCTATTCCTGCATCTTAAGCAGCTCCACTAGCAAGAGTATTGAGCTACCTTGAGCTAGCTCTCAAAGCCAACACCATATTTGCATCATAGATTACTTTTCATGTCTATTGGGTACCAGCCAAAGCTTTCCCTCATTTGCTGTCTCCTATGCTTCCTATTCAAAAAGAATTCTAGTGCCCCAGAAACTTGTGCCACTCTTGCTGCCAGCTGATGGACTTAGCTCTTGTCCCTCTAGATGTTTCCCCTATGCCAGTTGCATATGCACTTTCCACTTGCTTGAGGGCAGGCTTCCAAATCAAAAAGTGTGCATTGTGTTAGGGCATGGTGCTCACATCAGGGCACTGCCTCTGGTACTATGAACAACCCTTTCTCTTCTTGTTAGCTGCAAGTGGCAGTGCGGAGCAGTCAGTTTGAGCGGGCTTCTTCTACCATGCCAGCTCACGCCAGCTCCCTCCAGCCTCTCTATGGACATCTGTAGTGTGTGAGAGGGGCTTATGCAAAGCAGTGTCTTTTCTGTGCAGCTAAGGGGGCAATTTGGGAATTGCTCCCTTCCTCATCCAGCCTGTCTCTTGCCACCTCTCACCTCCAGAATTTCTGCTTTAGGTGCCTCCAGCTTTGCCTCCAAGCAAGGAGAGCGAGAGCTCCATGGAGGCCATGGCTGAGGCCAAAGCCCCCTGAGCCTTCCTGACTCACGCAGGTGAAAGGCGCTTGCATTGACTGCAACAAGAAGGAACTTGTCTCGTGCCTCTGGGCTTTGCCCATCTAATCCAACCGAGCACGTCAAGGCTTGCAGGCTACCCCAGTGGAGGAACCCAGCAGGAAATGACAGTGGGAAGGCCTGGGCCAGAGATGGAGAATAGCAGTCCTAGAGGAAGAGAAGGAGGAGGAGGGACGGCAGGAGATGCCAACAACCCGGGAGGCTGTGGCAGGCCAGGAAGCCCAGGTAGGAATGCCCCAGGCTCTGCTGCCTTTCTCTCCACACTGCCCTGAGTCAGCGCAAGGTGCTGGCAAGAGCCACCAAAAGCTGCTGCTGGCCAGGGCTTGGCAAGAGCTCCTCTGCAGCCCGTGGCTTCTGGCACGGCCATATTCTGTACCTCAGCAGTAGGAGTGCTCTGCGCAGGAGAAAGCGGTCGAGGGAGAGGCTGTGAAGATGGGGCAGCTGCCATGGCTCTCCCTCTACTTCTGGGTGTAGCTGTCTTTTGAGCTGCTGTTTTGAGATAAGGTTTCGATCAATTTCAATTTCAATAGTTCTAGCTCCATGGCTAAGGAGGTAGGTCTTTTTCTATTGGGAGAGGGACATGCTGTTTTATGCCCTCTTCCCCCGCTCTGCTGCTCCTGTGCCCTGTTGCCTTGCGCACCCTGCCACCCTGTCCCCTCTGGCTGTGCTGGGGTGCGGGCTGGCAGCCAGGACGGGCCAAGCAGCGCTTTCAGCCCCAGCTCCCGGCTGCCAGCACCTGACGGGAGCGGTGGGAAGTGCCGGGGGCACCAGGCACCATCCCTCTCAGGGGCCATGGGGCTCAAGGCTCCCGGGAGCTGAAGGGCCAGTAAGGCTGATGGCACCGGGGCTGCCACAGCGGGGACAGCGCCTCTGAAGGCACCCTGCAGCTGCTGAGGACCTGCTGCTGGTGCCCACGGCACTCAGGGGACGGTGAGGCAGTGGGGGCTGAGGCCAAGCAGCGGCTCTGGGGACTGAGGGTGATGGTGGCGGAGGCTGGGTGGGCAGGGAAGAGGCACAGGCTGAGAGGGCTGGCCGGGCTCAGGGCACTGAGGAGGCTCAGGGGAATGGCAGCGCTGTGGGGGCTGATGGGCTAGGAGGCTTTGAAGGGACTGGGGATCTTGTGGGTGTTCTGAGGCTATGGTGGGGCTGAGGGCACATGCAAGTGACTCAGTGCTCCCTTTGCTTCCTAGAGATCTCCGTCTGCTTGATGTTTCCAGAAGGGCTGCTCTGCACAGGACCAAGGGACAGAGGGGGAGTGGGGGAAGATGGGCTGTGTTCGCTCTGTATCTGGTCCTAGCCCTGTTTGTACTGGGTTAGCATTGTGCCTCTATATAGTTATGTATTGTAAATGCATGGCGAGCCCTGTGGCAGGGAAGAACAATGCATCTGACTCCATGTTCTCAGAAGGCTAATTTATTACCTTATTATTCTACATTATATTGAAGAATACTGTACTATACTATACTATACTATACTATACTATACTATACTATACTATCCTATACAGAAAAGATACTTACTGAATGCCAAAAAGATAATAATGAATACTTGTGACTCTTTCCAGAGTCCTGACACAACTTGGCCCTAATTGGCCAATGAGTCAAAACAATTTGCACCGGAGTCCAATGAAACAATCACCTTGGGTAAACAATCTCCAAACACATTCCACATGAGCGCAACACAGCAGAAGCAAATGAGATGAGAATTGTTTTTCTTTTCTCTGGGTCCTCTTGCTGCCTTTCAGCTTCCCAGGAGAAGAGCCCTGGTATTGCAGTGACTTGTGAGGATTCCTCAGGGTGAGAGAGATGGACGAGAATCTTGTTTCATGATCAGAAGGCTGGATTTATTAATATATGATATATAATACATTATGACTATACTAATAGGAATAGAGAGAGAGAGTTGCAGAAGCTGCTAAGCTAAGAATAGAATAGAAAAGAATGAATAACAACGTTCTGTGTCCAGGGAATCTGTCCCTGCGCTTGGTCCTGTAATTGGCCCCCAATTGTAAACATGGAACATGAGCCAATCACAGGTGCACCTGCTACATTCCACAGCAGCTGATAACAATTGTTTACATTCTTCTTCTTGGGCCCCAGCTTCCCGGAAAGGACAAATCCTAAAAGAAAGGATTTTTATGAAAAAATATCTGTGACACCCTGGGTGAAGGTATCAGGTGAAGGCATCATGTTCAGAGAATGTGAATGCCACAGTTATGTCCCTGTCTGTCTCCAGTTCTACTTCAGTACGCATGGAATGGTAGAGCTATACACAGTTCTGTGTCTTTAGTTACAGGGACATGGAGGTGTAGCTGGGTCAGTGTATAGCTCTGCACAGGTTCATGTTGTGTAGGGCCATTTGTATACAGAAGTCAATATATTTTCACAATGCAGATCCTTATGTTTCTTTCTGCATCAATTCCTACGTAAACCTGCATTGCATTGGGCAGTTTCCTTCTAGCTCTGTGGGTATTTAGAGAGGGCCGAGGATGTTTGTCACTCTCTCTCTGTATGTGGATCTGTACAGGCACCACTTTGTAACCTGTCAGTGATGAGATGGTGTCCTAGGTTGACTATATGATGCTTTTATCCCCAATCGTCTCGTTTTGTTATGTTGAATAATTAGTTTTGCACCTTTAAGACTTGTTGCAGAGAGTGAAGGGGGGAGAAAAGAAGTGCATGGTTGTTTTTTTTTCCCAGACACTGCTCTCACTCCTACACATTCCTGCTCCTGGACAGTGTTGTCTGCGGATGGACAGACAGCGGGACAGAGCTATTTTTTGTCTTTAGTTAGTTTGGCTAGCTGAGGCAAAGAAGTTCCCTGGACTGTGGTTTTTTCTGTTTTCTTTGGACCTCTTGAAACTGCTCTGGACTGAACACCCAGGAGAGCACCGGCAGCTGCAGCTGTGGCCCACGGGGCCGGGCCTGGCCTGCGACAATTCCAGCCACCTGAGGGACTGATCAGAGACTGAGTGAGCTGAGCTGCAACTGGAGACTGGGTTTTCTCAGTTTGTCATCTCCTCTGGAGTGACAAGGGGTTTTATTGGTTAATTTTGTTTAGGTTTTATTGTTTAATAAACACTTTTTTCCACTTTTCTCCAAGGAGGTATTTTCTCTTGGACCAGTTGGGGGGAGAGGATGATTGAATTTGCTTTCCTACGGGAGCCCCTTTGGGGATTCTCTCCCAAATTTGCTCTAAACCAGGACAGATGGTGTGAACTGGTAGTGGTCTCTGTTGCTTGCCATGGAATCAGCAGAGATGTAATTATGTGCAGTAAGCTTGTAACAGAACTTGTAATGGCATGTAAGAAGCACAGGTACAACAAGCTGTAGTACATTTCCTTTTTCAACTTAAGTTGCCTGTGGTGCACTTCTACCTGAACAGTGCTGCTGGAGCAAGGTGCAGTCAGTGAAACTGGAACTGAAACGAGACTTGGTTGGTGTCATTGGGAGCAATTAGCAGATGCGTGCCTTAGGATCCAGGAGGGTTTTGGCAAAGAGGGCTGCTGGGGGCTGGGGGAAGACAGGCAGGCCTGCCCAACTGATCCCCCAGTTGTGCAAAGACAAGCCAAGAAACCGTAAAAGAGTCTGGGCAGGTGGCAGAGCCACACGTTTGGGGAGAAGGCGCTGCAAGGGACTGCTGAGGAAAGCTCCATTTGCCATTGGGAAAGTGGGCAAAGGAAAGAAAGCCCTAAGGCTAGAGAGCATCTCCCTTCTTTTGGGATAGCCCATCCTGAACTCATCTGTGCTACTGTGGAAGGGGGATACACCAAGGAAGGCTCTGTGCAAGGATGCCAGCGAGGCCACGTGCACCTCTCTGCCTGCCTCTGCTCTCTGCAGCTGGGGCACTGCCTGGCCCTGGACGTGGGAAGGAGGAGGCACTGCAGACACAACAAGAGCAGCAGCAGGAAGGCAGTGATGAGGATGCCACCTCCATCATCCTCATCTGGCCCAACGGCTCCTGCTTTGCCACTTTTGGGTGAGTCACGGTGCCACATGCCATGGCAGGGCAGGAGAGCTTGCCAGCTGTGGAAGCAGGAGACCTTGGGCAGCCTTGCCTCTGGCCTCTGTGCAGAGCAGGAGCAGAGAGTGGCCTGTGCGGCCTGGTCAGCATTGGCTTGCCAGAAGGCAAGGGCAAAAGCCACTGCTCTGACAGCTGATAGGGAGTCAGTGCTTGGGCAGCATCCCTGTCCTGCCCCCACCACAGGGCTTCAGGTCCCTAGGCAGGGCTGTGCCTCTCTGCTCCCCAGGGGCTGGGGGCAGTGGGGCCTGCTGCTGGTTCTCCTCTCCCTCTCCCTCTCCCTCTCCCTCTCCCTCTCCCTCTCCCTCTCCCTCTCCCTCTCCTTCTCCCTCTCCCCTGCAGGTCCAAGGCACTGAAAGAGCAGTGGGTGGGCACACCTACAGGGGCAAGCTGCTGCTGCTGCCGCAGGGGGATGCTCCCACGGCAGCTGCACTGGGGAACACAGCTCCTCAGCTGGGGAGAGCTGCGGCTGCGGGCAGCTGTCAGGCAAAGCTGCCTGATGAGGCACCGCAAGTGGCTTGGGGCTTACCCAACTCTCTGCCCATCCCTTTTGCCACTGCCCAGGACCCAGGGAACACGAGTCAGCCACCTGCCAGGCATCAAAGCCCTGGCTGTGCAGTTGAACAGCCACCCTACAGCAAATGTTTCTGTGCTGTGGGCTCTGTGCCTGAGCACTTCTTGGCACACTGTCCTGGGCTGCCAGGGAGCCTTGCCTAGTGCACCCACCTTGTGTGCAGGGAAGCAAGGGGCCCTGCTGCCACTGGGCAAGCAGAGGCTTTGAAGAGCCAGCAGCAGCGCCAGCATGTCTTTGCTGCTGCCACTGGCAGGAGCAATGTTGCTTGGGGCAGAGAGGCCGGCGGGCCAGAGGCTGCCGGCTGTGTGCCACGCTCAGGCTGCTGGGGCTGAGTGGCAGCTGGCTGTTGGCCCTTTGTGCTGTGGGGCTGCTCTGTGAGCGCAGCCGGCTTCTTGCAGGCTGACTCCGAGCAAGGGCTTGCCATGGCCCTGTCCGATGAGGGAGGACAACCTGGCTGCTCACTTTGCAGATGAGTTTGGGAAGGAAAGGCAACCTCCTTCTCTGGCCCAGCTGCCCTCTCTTGTGCCCCAAGTGTGGCCGTGCAGGTGTGGCACCCTGAGGGAGGTCGTGTGCTGCTGCACACAGCTTGGAAAAAGGCAGGGCTGGGGCTGGGGCAGCTTGTCCCAGCACCATGCCAGCTCTCAGGAGGCCCCACGCCACAGCCACACCTGCAGCTGATGGCTGCCTGCCTGGGGTGCCACATGGTTCCGCAGGGCACTGAAGGCTGGGCAGGGCAGGCTGTGACAGCACCGGCCTGGTGGTCTCCACTGAGAGGGTTTGGTTCTCTTTTCCTTTGCAGTGGGACGACCAGTGGCAGCAGCAGCACGATGAGGAGGAGGTGGCTGCCCTGGCCCTTTGCTCTGTGGCAGGCTCCAGCTGGGGCTGCCCAGACCCCAGGCCAGGAGGGCTCTGGCTGCAGCAGGATGCTCTTCGGGCAGCCCCTGGCAGCCATCTGCACGGAGCATGGCACGCTGTCCCACCCCATGCAGGTAAGGCAACTTGCACAGGGGCTGCCCATCCCTGTGTCCAGCTGCTGCCCAGTCAGAGTCCCCCACGCATGTCCCCCAAGAGCCAGGGACCTCTGGGCTCTTCAACCATGGCTCAGCCTTCTGCTGCCAGCCCTTGGCAGAGAGCCCAGGTTGGGGAAGAGTAGAGCTCTGGTCCTGGCCCCTGCTCTTGCACCGGGCAGCTTCTCACACATGTCCTTGCCCTCCTGCCTGTCCTGCAGGAACTGCTGGCTGTCCTGCACAGCAAGGGCTCACAACTGAAGGCATCTTCTTCACAGCCGAGAGCACCACTTGGAGATAGGTAATACTTGTTCAGTTTAAACTTCACACTATATGTTGTAGAAGGCAGAGAACAGAGTCCCTTTCGGAATACTTGTGGTTACATTTGAGAGAGGAGGGGAAGGAAGAGCTTATAAAAAATCTCAGGACAGATAAATTGACAGTATTTGAAAAAAATAATGAAGCATAGAGGCAACAGAAAAGCGCATAGCTTGCACAAGCTTTTGGAACACGTTGGTGTTTCTTATCCTCTTTTATTACTTCTTTGTCTCTTCAGTTTTTGAAACTCTCAGGGCAGAAGCTGGTATGCTGTAAACCATGAGACCCTAAAAAGTACCAGTTGCTTTTTGCACTGTTTTGTTTGACATCACTGAGAAAAGGAGAACTATGTGAAATGTTGGTATAAACAATTAGAGACAATGCAGTTCAAGCAACAATTTTCATTCCCGTTGGATAAATACAGCCCGTGGATAATAAGTTATGGCAATATGGATTTAATACCAAGGTTTATGAGCAAACCCATGTTTCCCATGTTTTGGCAGGAGAAGCAACAGTACAGCTGAAGAAAAGATTTGGAGTAGATATAAATATAAATATTTAAAAAAAATCTCTGTGAAACACATCAACAGAAATAGAAATTAGTACATATAGTTATATATATGTATTTACAGCACAGAGGGAGTGGAACAGCTATGTAAATTTAAAAACGACTGTGGTTTATACAGATTTGAAAAATAGGTATTAAAGCAATTAAAGGAACTCAAGTTTACTTGGATGATGAGTTGCTTTTCTATCCTGCATAATTTTAAAACTATGTATATGTTCATGCTTTTGTAATAAGAAGTGTTCATTTACTTTACTTTAAATACTGTCATGTATTCCTAATTTTTTTCTCAATGCATTTATGCAATTTTGGGTCCAAATAAATCCTATTAAAATACAATCTTTTAAATATGTTTTTAAGCAAATGTCAAAGACTGAAATTAATATGACATCTCAGTTACTATGAAAACTCAGAAAACAACATGCTATAAGGATAGAACAGAGGATATATAGCCATTTATTGGTATAGCAAGAGTAGAAAAAGGATTTGGAAGTCTCTTGTACTTTTTTTTGCCTTGTGATGAAATCTTCAAATTTACATGAAAAATATGACTCGTAGAAGAGGCATTTAACTTTATGTGTTGTAGTTCTATCTTTAGGTATTATGTAATGGTAATTTTTGTATCTAAAAACAAAATAAAAAGTTAAGATTTCACCTATTTTATTTTAAAATTCACAAAAGTTTGAAGTAGCAACATTCTGTAGTGCATACTATATTAAAAAATTAATTTTAATTCCAGACAAAAAACAACAGGGCATCCAATTTATCAATGTGAAGGGGACTTCACACTTTTCAGTCAAACAGCTGATTAAGTTGTTAGTGAATTATTCAACAGTGCAAATGAAGGGAACAGATGTTAAAAGACAGAATAGTGTTTAGGACACCAACTACTCTTAGCACACTATACTAGCAGCAGATTAAAAAACATTACATACCTACAAGTGAATGGAAATGATGGTCATAAAGAATGTGGATTGATTGCACTAAGAAAATATATGGGAAAATCTTTCCCTTAAAATGTCACAACAGAGAGAAGGATAGCCTCTGAAAAAGAGATGGGTTTAAAAGCAGTAAAATTTTAATACTTAGTGGAATAAGAATATCCAAAGCAAACAAAGAAAAATAATAATGTAAGGGAACCTGAAAAATAGAAGAATATTGTACAACTCAGAAAAAGCAACAAGATAAATATTTTCAGATTTTATCTAGCATACTAAAAAAAAATACATTGACATCATCCAGTGTAAATACTAGTAAATCACTTGTAGTATGTAGAAAGTATACCCAAGAAAGAAATTAAAACTATAAAAAAGAAACAGAGCATCATGTCTCAACTCTTCAGTCAATGCAACATTAACTTTCTGATTACTGAAAGCCAGATACTTTTGGTTAAATTAAACTTTCTAATAGGCAGTCCCAAATCAGTTGAAATAGTGGAGTAATTCCAGGAGCCTTTAGAATGCCTTCAGCTACTGAAATGGGCAATATTTCAGAATTTGATTTACAAAATCTTCACACCATAAGGTCTGGTCACTTTAGGTAAATTTCAAACTGCACATGTTACTTAGAAAATATAGGATTTAAATTCTGCATTTTTAAATACAATATTTTATTCAAATTGCGAGCAGTTGGTGAATAAACAGAGGCATATCTGAAATGAAGATAAGGATCACTATTTTCAGTTTACATATAGTCACTTTGACCTATTTCATATATAAATAGTCCTAATACATGGTGAACTGAAATGAAAGTTTATTAAGAGATGATACAATTACTTCATATCTTAAACCATACTTCTAAAAATAACATTTTTTTTCCTCAGTATAACTACAGATCACACATTGTTATCTTTTAACAACCAGTTTTTTCAGAATCAGTGAAGAGCTCTGACCTTGCTCACTGTGCAGCTGAAGGTATTTCTTAAATTGTCAGTGACTTTTAGCAATCTCTCTTCCTGTTCAATGCTACCAGACTTCCTAGGGATGACCCATGTAGCTCTTGTATTCACTCCAGTTATTGTCAAGAAATGTGATTATTCCCCATATAATCACATATCTTCTCTGGCCACCAATTTAAGCCCGAAGTTCAGTATGCCTAGGTTTGAGTGGCTATTGGTTTATTTACAGTCTGCCTTCACAGAGTGGATTCCGGCTGCCTTCAGGGATTGTGTCTTCTGGCTATGTCTCCTCTAGAGAGGAGTACCAATGCAGTCCCTTTTGATGAAGAGCAAGACCAAAATGATTCTTCATTAAAGCAAGCTGTTCTGAGCAAATTAAACTAAGAGGGACATCCTGGAAATAGCTAACATGGGGGAACTTTTCTAAGTGTTGTCCCCAAAAAGCTGGACATCCCAACAAACCAGCAATCAAATTCTTGACAAGGTTAGTAATTTCATTATAACTGAATAGCTTTTCAGTATTCTTTAACCAGGTATGTCTCTGCCTATGAAGAAATATACAGGATGATTCCACAAATGGAGATATTGTCTTGTTCTGTAGGTATGATCTCAGAACCCAGCCACTGTTCAGTTACTCAGATTTTCTCTGTGAACTTAAAGGTCATGTATAAGCCCAAATAAATGTCAAAGTGTTAATGAGTTTCCTCTGTGATTACGGTCAAAATTATTAATCTTGTATAAGTCTGGTGTAAAGGGCATCAGGAATACCCTGTGTTAAAGAGGATAATGAAGTTATGTGTTAAAGGCTCTGTGGTTGGAGAACTCTGCTATGTTCAAAACCTCATTCAGGCTAACGTGGTGTCTGATTTGTTGGCTGTCTTGTGCATATTTATATAGATGCAAACAATATTCTGCCCTGATGGCTTTCATTTACCTGTGTGAGACTATAAAGCTGTGTAGTCTCCAAAATCTAAGGTTTTAAAAGCAGGGCTGAATGATGTCCTGAGGAAACTTTGTCTAGCCCCACAGCTGATTAAGCTGGAGTTTGACCTAGAAACATCTTGAAATCCTTTCAAAGCTTTTCTTTTGCTACCATCATCCTAAGATATTTGTTGATATCAGGTGAATTATCATCAGTTCTCTGGTGAGTCAACCTCAACTGAGTGCCAGGTGTCCATCCATTCTTTTTCATTAGTGCTTCTCAATTGGATAAGGGCAGAAAATATGATGGAAATCTAATAGGTCAAGGTAAGAACAGGGGCATCTTTTACTAATTAGTGTCATGGGCAAAACAGACTTGACTTGGAGCATATTGATTTAATTATTTGCCAATTAAAAATAGAGTAGCATGATGAGAAACAAAGACAAAACCTGAAAGCCCTCCCCAACTTCTTCCCAGGCTCAACTGCTCTCCTTGAGTGTCAACACTTCTACTTCCTTCTGCCTCCAGCAAGGGGCATGAGAAATAGGGGCTGGGGTCAGTCCGTAGCAGTTCTTTCATGCTTCTCCTTCCTCCTCACTTTGCTGCTGCTGCAGCATGTCCCTCCTGTGGGATACAGAGCTCCATGAACTGCTCCAGTGTGGGTCCTTGCCACAGGATGCAGATCTTCACTACTGCTCCAGCTGATCCCTTTCCACGGGGTCAGTCCTTCAGGAACAGCTTGCTACAGTGTGGGTCCCCCACAGGTCACAGTCCTGCCACCAAACCTGCTCCAGTGTGGGTTGCCCTCCGCTGGCAACAGCCCCTCTGGAGCGGGCTCTCCATGAGCTGCAGTTTCCCTCTTCTGCATGTCTGCGTGCGCTGATCTCTGTCCCCTGTGCCCTCTGTGGGCTGCAGAGGCACAGCTGCCCCACCATGGTGTCCTCCAAGGTGAGCAGGGGAGTCTCAGCTCTGGCACTGGAGCACCTCCTGCCCTCCTTCTGCACTGACCTCGAGGGCTGCAGAGCTGTTCCTCAGATTTTTTCTCAGTCTTCCCTCACAGTTATTGTGCAGTGTTTTTTCCATGTTGTTAAATGTGTTATTACATAGCCACCACCATCTTGGCTGAGGAATTGGCTGTGCCCCACAATAGGTCTGCTGTGGGTCCATGTGTGGGGCTGACCCATCCTCCCTCTCCAGTGGCCATTCCTGCAGCATATCCTGCCAAGACCTGGACACTTGTACCTGGTACAAGTTCTGCTCGACAGTATTCTAAACTTGGTTTCTCCAAGTGCAAAAGGATCACACAGGAAGGAACAAGAAGTGGGTGAGTTTTTTACAATATTTCCCAAAACGGGATCCTTTTCCTGAAATGTTATGCTTATTCTAAGCTGAGTATGTTTTCTTTGAAAGCTTCAAAGTAGTAGATGAAACAATCAATTTAGAAGACCCAAGTGTTTTTCTGAAAAGGTCAATATTGTTTCAGTCAGCTGTCTGCCTCTTCTGCCAGTCCTTATATCTTTTACAAAAGAACTTGGATCACTAGTAATGATTACTATAACCGTCAATATTGCCTTCTTGGTTTTCTTCATACCTCTATTGAGGGAGAAGTATAAATAAATGACTTTTTTTTTTGATGGTACAGACATCAGCAAACAGAAATACAGCATTTATTTGTAACTAGTAAAAAAAATGGTAGCATTATAGTCTGTACAAACACCCATTTATAAATATGCAAGGAATGGTGCAGAACTTGGTTACAAGCATCAGTTGGGTTAATAGATGTCAAAGTATAAATACACCACCATTCAAAATGGTATTTCAGGTATGCTGATCTGGCAATGAATTAAGATCCTAGGAATGCAGACCCTATCAAAACAGCATGAACTTGATATAAATACATGTACAAGCAAATTAAAAATTCATTGTGATCATTCAGTGCTAGCAGCAATGGAAATTATCGGTGAACTTGGTACTATGAATATGGAACACTATCAGTTTGTAAAGAAAAAACATTTCTGTAGATATATTTATAGAGACAGAATGACTTAATCTCATTAGTCTGCTCTTCACAGATGCTGTGTATAGAGCCCTTATATCCTTGGAGCACTGCTGTATCAGTCCCTGGCAATCTGTGCTCTTCTGTAATGTGGTGGGTTTGAGAATATGCATCTATTAGAATAGTATTGCATTTTACATGCTGTGTAAGCTGTAGCATTCCTACTTTCATGTCATAAAAAATAAATTATTGTCCATAGTGTAATCAATTTTTACATAATATTTAGCATGCTAAAAAGGGGTCTGCACTTTGATTTATTCACGATCATCTCTGAACATCTGATGTGGGACACATAACTCTCCAAGGCTGACAAAATCCCATTTTTAGTTTCAAGGTATAGAAATTTACTTGGCTTCATGAGAAATTGCTTCATTTTTTATGTTCAGGTGCAGGGGAAAAGAACCTCCAAACATTGAAAAACCCAAAAACCACATTATATGAGCAACCTGGAGCATACCTTGCTGTTTAATAACCCATGTGCTTAGGAGAAGTTACAGCGAGACAGGTTACCAGTTCCCTGCTGGAAGCACCAGAAGCACACCTTTAAAAATTGTGTTTTACTGTGCACCAAGGTAGGAAGCCAGGCCAGGAATGCAGCTTGGGTTTTTGAGGAGCACAAGAGGTCTGTGGAGGCAGATGAAGGGGAGGAACACCCATGGTGCTTAGACCACATTCCTGTTGCCTTCAAGGCAAAATGTTACATTGGAGAGGATAAGACCTGTGCAAGCAGCATTTGCACTTCAATTCCATCAAAGCTGTTTATATTTTCATGACCTCATCTGATACTCTCTTTCTGTCCCTGCTTGGCAGGCCCAGCTCCTACAGAAGCAATTCCTGCTTAGAGCATTCTTATAATACTTTCATCCTCTTTCTCTTTTTCAATATGCTCTTTTCCTCCACTTTTATTTCTGTCTTCTCTGATGTACCTCTCATAGTTGCTTTTATTTTCCTAGCTTTCACCTCTGTGTGGTGTACTTACTTTTCAGTTCTTTTCATCCCAGCAACAAACAGATGTTCTTTCTCCTCCTCCTCCTCTTTCTCCTGCACTTTTCTTGTGTCCTCCCTTCTCCTCCCCTATGCTGGAAATTGAGTTTTTCCTTTTTTTGTTTCAGCCAGCTGAATGCTGGCATGGCCAAGTAATTTGAACTTAGAAGTGGGGTGGCAGTAAATTAGACTGTTATACAGACTGGTTAGGAGCAGAAGGTATAGTTGTACTGTTAAAGCCTGTGTCAGACACACACTATGAATATGAAAGGCAGCAGTACCAGGGCTTTAAAAATGCTCTGAACCTCTTATTCACCTCATCCATTTCTTTGAAAAACACTGGGTGCTGGTAATTTTTATTCTGAATGCAAGATGAGTTCTGTAATTTCCTTGCTTTATTAAAGGACTTGCTGTCCCATGGAGGTCCCATATACATTTTTTTTCCATATGTCCTAAGGAGAAAATCAAATGTTAAAAAAGGATACACACAGAAATATGTCAGTCAGGTGTAACCACGCTTAGAAACTCCCAGAAAAGTGGAAAAGTTTCCAGATTGCACTCTTGTTTAGCCTGACTTAATAATTCCAGAAAATATGCTATATCAGAGTGAGTTTCTGTCTTCTACAGCAAGAAACATCCCCCATAGTGAAGGGAATGTGATAAACATGAAATCAGTTAGACAATTTAGTGGCCCTGACTGACTTTGAGCTGGAGCAATCCCTCTGCAGGCTGAGCATTACTCAGACTCAGAGGCTGATGTAGGAGCTTGAGGGAATCCTTCTCATCTGTCTGCTACCAAAAGGAAATTTGAAAGGAAGACACAGCAGGCTACGTGTGGCATGCTTTAGTCTGTATCTTCTCATATTAATTATCTGAGTCGACAAGATATACGACAACCTGGTTATTTCCTTAATCAGTTGTGGGAGCTGTTTAAATCTCTTTGCTTTTGAAATCAGCCTAGATAAGTGTAGTCACTGAAGAAAAGATTTATTTCTTCCAATTTCCTCCAGCATCCCATCACCACTCCATGTCATCATAGTTCACAATAGATGATGTTGTCCAGACAATAGCTGCATTTTCTGCTTTCAAGGTTCAGCTAAAGAGCACTGCTTATCCAGAAAGGGCAATTCTTCACAGAAATTGTATTAGAAAATCTCTAGATTTTCAGGTTGTCCAAAACTTGAAGTGTTGCTGCATACTACAGATGATATTATTTTAGTATGCATCTCACAATAGTAGAAATTGATATTAGCAACTTGAGAATGACAGGTTTAAATTAGAAACTGAGTTTAGGAGTAGCATTGAGGTTCTCAATTGAGAATGTGGCTGTAATAACCAAACAACAGAAGAGAGAATAAATGTAGATGTAATACCTGTAAAAAAAAAAATTGGACCTGAATTTTCAAAGTTTAAGGTTCACAGTAGTGAGTTTATTAAACGTAAAAGTAGTCAGCTGTTTTCTCCCATCAGAGCATCCTACTGATCGCTTGTATATATAAATATTTTCTTTTATGTGTGGAAAATGCTTGTCTTAATGGACATCTATGTCACTCTTGACTAATTGCCTCCCTGACCTGGCTTATAGTCCTCTTAGACTGTCTTTGCCTTGCCTAGATCATTGCTTAGGTTTATTGTGTCCCTGGGTTTATTGCTGTGACATTTGTAGACCTCTGTATAATTAATCTCAGTGGAACATGATCTCCAAAACTTGCATCCAGAAAGTGGCAGAGAGGAAAAGAAGAGGTGATGGTTACAAATAAACATGATTTCTGTTGTGCTTGCACAATGTGGGGCACAAAAGACAGGTTACCTGAGTCTCCTGTCATTTGCCAGCCAGCACAGCCAGCCTGTCCTTGGAATAAGAAATGCTTCACTAAGTGTATTCAAAGCAGCTGCTTTTTACAAGAATGTCAGAGTATATCGGATGCCTTGGAACAGGCTTAGCACCAGATCCTTGAGATGTAGCTTTTGGCTTACCATTGTCTTACCCCAAAGATGCATGTCTGGAGCTATTCTAATGGGACAGGAAAAAGTACAGTAGTGTGGAGACAATATTCTCCTTTTTGTGCTTAAGCATGGATCTAGTCTGTTGTGCTTTATTAAGAAAAGCAACAGTTTATCCACTAGGTAGTATTCTTTAAAAAACTCTTTGCAAGAAGATTACGTCCCAAATATCCACAGTCCTTCACAGCCTCTGTTTTTCTCTGCAGACTGGGGCTACAAGGTACTGGTTTAAATTGTGAGAGCATGACTTGAAGTCATGTAGAGAATTCTTGGTTTTGTTTCCTCTTGGTGAGTTAGATTGTTACATCTTGCCACCCAATTACCTTTACTATTAAAACTTATTAAGTTCTGCCAAGGAAGCTAAGCATAAGCAAAATAAAACAGGATCATCTGGTTCTTCTTTGCACAGGGGTAACTTGTCAAAGTCTTGGCAGAAACTTTGTAAAACCACATCACACACAAAATTAGGTTCAATAAATAGTAGCTAAAACTAGATTTTTTTTTTTCTTGCCTTGATAAAATTGTACAGTTCTTTCAGTTTCTAATTTTAGCTCTGTGGTTTACAATAAATATCCTGAAAGCTTTATTTTAAATTTTTCTTGAGTGGAGGAGGTATAGTTAATGCATGTGTTCCTATTAAAAAATCAGCAAGTGAGAGATGCTTATTATTTCCTTGATTGTTTAGTGTGTGTTTGCAGTGTTGCAATCTTCTGGGGTCTTGTTAAATGTGTGAAGAAAATCAGGAATTTATTGTCGCTCAGTCCCATGTCAGTTCAGAGGATCTTAAGGCATTTATTGCTATAGAATGACTAATAAATGTAATCTGTTTAAGTTTACTTTGTAGCCTCCGAAGATTTTAAAAAATGTTTTGTTTTATTTGCCTGTGTGGGTTTTTTTATGTTATCCTTGCACTGTATATCTGAACTTTGGCCTTTCTGAAACATGTTTTGTAATTAAATGGTCTTAACTGGCATGTCTTGCTTTAAGGACTTGTATTGTGTAGAGCATAATGTCAACATTTTTGCAGGAAGTATAAAATTGATGAATATCTGAATAAATTTATTTTCACAGTGGTTTCGATCATAGATTCTAATGGTGCAGTGGGTGCATACTTGTCTAATGTGTAGTAGTAAGACAGAATCCAGATAAATCAGTAGTTGGCAGCATCCTTGAATGCATTTTAAGTAAAGCCTTTTGTTAGTGAAATGAGAAATGCCAATTCATGCACCATTGCAACAAACTTTTTCCTCTGAATACTGTAAAATGCTATGTGGAAAGTATTCTTTTTCCACTGCCTGCTTTGCTCCTTTTTTTGGATCCAAGAATCACAAATAAGTGGAGTTCCTAACAGCATGTTGAAGCTCTGGAGAACCCCTGTGGCAGGGCTGAGGACAGGTGTGTCTGGGCAGAAGGGCAGTTCCAAACCAGAGCAATGCAGTGCTGCTGGAGCAGTTGTACCTTTTTTTCCCTGTAAAGACCAGAGACTCTGCTGGACAATAACTGTTGAACAGTTGTCTCAGTAAGACTTTTTTCTTTAATGGAAGATACATTCAGGATTGTACATGTAGCCCAGACAGTTATGTGCTGTTTCTCTGTTTTCATTTTAATTTTCTTGCATTAGACCTCAGTGCTTTGCCTCTCTCATTGTTTGAGCATGGAACTGAGTCCAGGAGACTTGTTTTTACATATAAAGAAGAATGAAGAGCTTGCTCTGTGCCTCTCAAACTTTTCACTGAGTTGCTGGAAGCCCACATGGATAAGATGCAGCAATTGCATCCCTACATATCAATGGGTAATAGTAAAAGGTAAGTGATACTGATAACAGCTAAAACAAGTCGTCATAACTCCTACTACATTATGAACTTCCTGACAGCAAATGTTTGTGAGCAAAGCTGTGTAAAAATGAGGGAGAAAGCAGATATGCCACCCTGTGTCCTTTGGGCAGTCAAATTGCTGTATGTTAGAATATGGATATAGGTCACTTCATGTACAGGAGTCCTTGTGGTGCCATTGTGGTGCCTTGCTTATATGATCTCATTGAAAATACTGCATTACAGCTAAAACAGAACATTTTAATGAGGGTGTACTGGATCACCTGCAGTGAGTTCTGCTGGCTACTTCATCAAACAGGCAATAGACAAAAATGCCTTTATGCTCTGGTCCTGTACTTACATGCCTGAGTTAAACATGTCCATAAGTGTTTGTGTGATGAGAGCTTACATCAACAAGTTTCCCTCTGCAGTGCTTGACCTGTGTTTTTTATTGTAGAGAGAAGTAAAAAGGAGCTCAGTTTCCTAATGGATTTGGAAAACAGATTACTATCTCAGGATCTTCATGAGTTGTGAGGTGGTCCTGATACTTGAAATACTGAGGCAGGGCTGGTCTTCTGTAACATGGTGCTCCAAGGAAAAGCTAGGCACTATGTTTTTGCCTGCTGGTTGTTCTGATTTCCTGAGCTTCTCAGGGCTCATACTGGTTCATAGTCTAGATCCCATCTATTCCATCCTCTCTTCCTCTGCTCCCCTGGCTGATTTTGTCTCTTCTGAATTTCAGGATCTCCTCCCAGGCTTTCACCTCAAGTAGCAGGTTCTGGTACTGCTTCTTTATCAAGTGCTTAGGTGTCGGCAATAGCTGGCTAGGAGACAAATTAATGAGTTAACTTCTCTGTGCCCTAAACGTGGGCATCAGCTCAACGTCACTGTGTATTATGTATTTTCCCCATGGACCAATCAGCTAACGTGCAGGAGCACAAAATGGATCTTCAAAAAGAGAAGACATGAAATAGTTCACTTGGACAGCTTATAAGCAACATATGACCCAGAGTCGTATTGATAAAACTGCTCAGATTTGGAATTGTGATTGTATGAACACTTAAAATTATCAATAAAGATTTTGAAGCAGTTTTGAGTTCACTGAACCCTCCTACTTGATTGACCAGTGATTTACACATATATAAAGACTTTAACTGACTTAGAGGGTAATTTATGTCACAATGTGCATGATATATGGATCTAAATAGACTAAAGAGAGGGGGAAAGTAACCATCTGATCTCTAGAAAATTGTCTGCTGTCAGAGGGGCTCGAAAACTGTTTGAAAAACGTGTTTAGAAAGCCATAAGTAAATTTCCTAAATTTTCTGTGCTTTCTGGATGGCATTCTCCCTGGGTACATATTGCCCAGGAAAAAAAGTTAGGAAGTCGAATTTTTTAACTGTCTAGTCTTTTTAAGTATTTCTAGGTCTTTCAAAAGGCTTTATTTTTATGAACCTCTATAGTGGGTTTTGTCCTGATCTTCCCAGTGCTCATGGAATATTGTTTTTTGCAGCTACAGGATGGATATGGAGACCCCAACACCCCAAGGTCCAAGTTCAAACATGAAAATGAGAGTGTCATTACTTGGGAGCAGCAGGGTTATATTTAGGACAGGAGTTTAAAAGCAGACTTACCTACATACCTAGTAGGTTTTGTAAGCATAATTTCCTTGTGCCCCTCTCTTATGCTACACAAACAAGTTATTGACCAGAAGAAAAACACTTCTGCATATTCTGAATACACGTGAACTTCTTCAATAGGACGACTCATGCATACAGATTTACATAAAAGCACAAGCACTTGTGGGATCAGGGCTTAACTTGTAGTATCCCTCTCCTACCTGAGAGGGAAAAATCCTGGAGGTATGTGCATCAAAGAAAGTTGAGTGCTCCAGAAACTATAGACAACAACTGCAAAAGCAGTTGGAGGATCTCTCGTGTTCCCCCTTTTCTTTGTTTGTTGGGTTTTGGTTTCAATTTTTTAAACTGATTTTTAAAAATGTATCTATTTATTTGTTTTTAATACTGTTGCTTTGCAAATTAAATATACCTGTAGCAAGCACAGTATTCAACAGCTCGATGGAGAACAGACCTCCGATCTAGAGGACTTTCAAAAATTCATCCTCTGCTGGACCCTTCACTCGTGGTGTCTCCTGAAGCGCTTCTTTGTCAAGCGCAGAGACAAAACCCGCTCCCGATGTGACTCCCTCCGGCGCGGAGCCGGCGCCGCCCGCAGGGGTCAGTGCTGCCCCGGAGAGCAAGCGGGGCTGCGGCCGCCGGGACGGGCAGCCGTGCCCAGCGGCGACGGGGACAACCGCGGGGCGCGGGCCGGGGCAGGGGACATCGCCCCCACCCCACGGCAGAGGGCAGGGAGCGCCCGGCCCCGGAGCGGGCACACCGGTGGGTGCCGTGCCAGGATGCGGCGCGGTGCCGGGGCCGGGCAGGTGCCGCCCGCCGCTCTCCGCCCCAAAGGCGTCCCGGGGGAGTCCTGCCTGGCGGCCGGCAGGAGGCGGCCGGCGCTGCCCGACCGCCGGGTCTCTCTTCTCTCCATCCCTCCGCCCCCGACGGGGAGGAGGCGAGCGCTGCCGGCGCCCCCCCGCACGGCCGCGGGCAGCCGGGGAGCAGCGCAGCGCCAGCCGGGCACCGCCACCGCCCCGCTCCGCCCGCAGGCTCCGCGGCCGGAGGGAACGCGCTGGCCGGGCGGGGACCACCCCCACGCCCCGGCTGCGGCGGCCGAGAGCGCTTCCCCGGCCCCGCTCCTGCACACAAAGGGGAGGCGCGGAATCGTGCGCGGACGGGGCGGAGGACGAGGCGGGTGGGCGGCTCGGTACCTCCCCGGGGCGGCAGCGGTGGGGGAGCCGCCGTGACAGCCGGGCGCGGGCGAGGGCTGTGCCCTGGGATCCTCCCTAAAAAAGCCGCCGGGGTTTTTTTTCCCCCTTTCCCGGAGAGAGAGCCCGGCAGCCCCGTCCAGGCTGTTGGGCAGGATGGCGGCGGGCCGCCCCGTGGGGCTGGGCGCTGCGCCCTAGCAGCCGCCGGGCTCCATCCGCGCAGCCGGGGCGCGGAGCCGGGTGCGGCCCAGAGCCTGCTGCGCCTCAGCCCCTCTCCGCCGCCGCCCGGGGCTCTTCTCGCCTCCCCGCCCCGTCTTCGGCCATCGCAGCAGGCATGGGCTGTTTCTGCGCGGTCCCGGAGGAATTTTACTGCGAAGTTTTGCTCCTGGACGAGTCCAAGCTGACCCTGACCACACAGCAGCAGGGCATCAAGGTAAGCACGCCGGCAGGGCTGCGGGGTCGCGATGCGGGAGAGCCCGCGGGGCTGCCCGGCGGCGGCTGCCTCCCGACTGCGCTGCGATAGCCAGGAAGGGAGCGGCGGCGGAAAAAAAAAATGGGGTTTCGGGAGGAATAACGTCGTAACTTTGCTTACGGTCGCGCAAAGGACAGATGGATCAGGGTGACGCTCGCCGGTGGGGCAGACGGTGCTCTGGAAGGCTTCACCTCGAGGTAGTGACTTAAAACGAGCAGGTGCCGACCACCCCGGGGCACTCGGGACCCTCGGCGCAGAGGTATTGTTCTGTACCTGCCAGAGCAAGAAAAGAGAAGGCGGCTGTGTGCACGGTGCGTTGCGCGCCCGTGTTGAGTCATTCCCCGCTCCCTCTGCCTTGGGCCGTGCCCGCCTGGGACGCGCTCTCCTGGGAAAGGCCGGGGGCAGCGGAGCGGGGCGGGAGCGCAGCAGCTCCCGAGCGCAGGGCGAAGGTCCAGCCGCCTCCCCAGCCCGGTGTCCCGTGGCCCGGCCGCTGGGAACAGCTCCTGCGCCGCTGCGGCACGCTCGGCGTGGACGAACTCTTCAAAGTAGTCATCTGCCAAGCGCTAATGAGCCCTGACAGAGCTTGTGGAAACTGAGATTTTTCTAAAGGCCCTTAACTTGGTCCTGTTTGATTAAGCGTGATGACAACTGATAGCATGTCGCAGACACTTGAAGTCCTTGTTCGAAGAGCCACGGACATGAATTTATTAGCAACGTAAGAACGTGGTTTCAATGTCGGATTGTTGGATCAGGAAAAAAAAAACCGAACAAAAAACCAAACCAACCAACCAACCAACCAAACAAACAAAAGACATTTGAGAAAGAGAAAATACATTCAAAGAAAGAAATTAGTTCTTCTAAAATTTATTGTTGGAAAGGGCTGTCCGATTTTACCTAAGACATCCAAAGAATAAAATTCTGTATGCCTTTGTGCTTTAGCTTGAATGATTGAAGCTTGGAGAAGCAACTGTGGAAAGCAGAACCTGAAGGAGGGTAGTGGGGAGAGGGAGTTTATATTTAACGATATATTTTCAACCGTAATCAGTGGTATTACTAGGTCTACGTGTATTCAGCATTATCAAGCTTTGCCTGCAGATAGGCCCATAAATCCATGCTTAGCACAGAGGAATAAGCAAATCATGCTGGAATGACACCGGAATTCAGTACCTGTGCAGGGTCTTTGAAGTCTAAGTTTAGACACTTCTGAAAAGCCTTACCTTTCAATGTGCAGATGTGGGTGTGTATATCATGCACGCTTTTGTGCAGTAAACATGCAGTCACAGAAGTATGTTAAAAGTATAATCTGCAAAGATGGTTAGTCTAATGAAGCTAAAACCTGAAAGTGAAGGGTTTGTGCAGTGTCTAATAAAAATTAATGTCCCATGGGAAAGAAAGAGTCTGAAGATGTAACTTCTTTCCAAGAATACATGACTTGCAGTCTTGGGAACTGTCTAGTTTAAGATGAGGGTGTGTTTTCCTGCCGTTCTTAGTGTGATCTGAATGTGGTATAATGCCAAATATTTCATCCCTTCTACCTGCTCCTTCTCTGTCTGAAACTCAACCACAGAGCAGTCATGGAATCAGTTGGAACAGTGTGTGGATCTGACGAGAAAAGTAATAGTTCATTAACAATTTGGCATAGGCACTCACACTGCACAGTGGGAAACCTTAGGGAAGGGAGAATCTCCCTTTTCATAGCAGCCTGTTTTCTGTGTTTTCTTTTTCTTTCCTTTGTTTTAAGATATAGTTTGTACACGGTGAAGCCACACCCCAGCACTGTAGCTCCATGAGCCTTTGAAAACCCAAGGTGAGGAGCTGCGGAGCTCTCTCCCAGGCTGTGTTTTAAACCATGGAGCCCTCCCTTGCCTCGGTACCCGCAGGAGTGTTTGTGCAGCTGTGCGTGAGGAGCAGCTCCTGCCCAGCTGAAGGGTGGCCACTGCTTTGCCTTTCGCTGGGTGAGTCTTCAGCTGGACCTTTGTGCTCTGCTCCACTTCACAGCTGGAGGATGGCAGAAATGGCTTTTTCAACACAGTCCTGGCTTCTGTCATTTTCAGCTGCTGTTGTTATTCTACAGCTTTCCAGGGATGTTATGTTATCAATTATTAGTGAAACAGAACATAAAATTTGTCATATTCTGTCACGCTTTGTCATTTGGTACTTTACCCTTGAAATACAAATATTTTATTTTAAATCTTTTGAAATGCACTCATGTAAATGCAGAGAATTTTTTTTTAATTTTTTATTTTTTTTTTTAATTGGCATTTCAGCTTTGGCACATATGTATAGTTTGTAAAAGTTCATATAGGTTTCATTTTAAACTAACATTAAAAAAAGCCCCATTTCCTTAGAACTACAGATTCTGGATGGGATCTTCCTTTTCTCATCTTCACTTTTGATTTGGTTCAGAGATACATGGGACACAAGCTTTTGGTCCTCTTTCACATATCCTGAATTGTTACAGGAGGAACTTTGTTCTTTTATTTTCCCCCAAGCAGATGCATGTCTGTTAGAAATAAAAACCACAGCTCAACAGCTTTTGGCAATTTATGTACTTGCTTGATATTAGTGGGTATAAACCTACTTGTTTTGAAGGGTGGAAGGCAGTGCCCTGTAGGAGTCCGAGGCAAGTTTGTTTCTTCAGAGAATTGGATATGAAGTAGATACTTGTGGCCAGTGAGTTTTGAGGATGCATTGCTTACTTTGTATAGTGGTTATTTCTGACTTGTTATGCTTGGTAGCAGCTCTACTTATCAAAACATGACATTTTTTAATTACAATTTCATTGACACATTCTTCATTCTATAGTGGGCTTCAAATTGTACTTCACATTGAAACAATGAGCAGAGGTGACAAGACTGAGACTTTGAGTGCAGTTTAGGGATACTTTTCTCTGTGGACTTCAAAGAGCTTGTTAGGGAAAGAAAAAGATTAGCTTTCTTCTCGCTCCCAAGTAGGGAAGCTGAGATGGAAAGAGGTCAAATGGCTTTCTCAAGGTTGTATGACAAGGAAACGACTTCCCTTTGCTATTGGGGTGATAGAACTGACCATTCTTCCATGGGCCATGCTGTCTGGAGGGGTTTGTGAGGAACTCTTCTTCAGACCAATTATTGCTTCTCAGGGTTTTTTTGTTTGTTTTTGGGGTTTTTTTGGTTTTTTTTTTTTGGTTGGGGTTTTTTTTGGTTTTTTTTTTGGGTTTTTTTTTTTTTTTTTTTTTTTTTTACTGTTATCAGTGTATCAGTCCTGCCTTGCTGTTCTCCCTTTCTGTCTTTGTGGTTTAAGGTTAGAGCACTGCTCTATGAAAATGTGTAAGCTGGCTGTCCAGCACTGAGGCTTACAGGAGGCTGATAAGAGTTAGGTAATCAGGAAAGGCCATCAGCTGTCTCATAATCTTAATTTTTATGTTTTCTTATAGTACATTAACATGCATTGAGATAAAAAAGTGATGGCAGTTGTTAGTCCCAGAAATTTTGGGATTGAAGAGGCTATTCGCCACAATCTCTGGCTGCTTTCTAGTCAACGTGCATGGCCTCAAATGGGGACAGCTTTTCCTCTTAAAAGGATGTTCAAGTTTCCAGTTAGGAAATGGGTTTTTGCTAATGATATGGTAAGAATGAACTACCAGCTGAAAATAATCCCTTTTCCAGGACTGCTACTTTGTCTTCTCTTCACACAGACTAAACAATTAGACTTAGGCATTTTTATGGTACAGCACCAGTTGCAACTCATCTGTTGATGTTGCGAGACATGTCAGAGGTCTTTTGACATGATACCTGACTGAGGGGTTGTGGGCATTACATATTTTGGCTCTGTTGAGAACTGAGCTAATTGTCCTTGTAAACAGTGGTGTGCCTTATTGCACAAATTTGTTTCTGGAGATCAAGGAAAATCTCTGTGGGCCCTTAAAAATAATGCCTTGAAACATATTGGTTATCAGCTCTTTCATAAAGAGTGCTCATCTTGAAAAGTGTGTGTTACAGGAACCTAAGAACCCTTTTTTCCCCCACCTTGAAAAGAGTATTTAAGGGAGATATTTGTTTTGTTTTTTCTCTCCTGAAGAAGCTAAAAATGTTATGAAGCATCTGTGTCTCATGTTTGCATCTCTTTGGTTGGAACAAAGATCTCAAAAAAAAATTAGCTACTTTTGCAGTGAAGAAGCTCTCTAATTAGTCTTAAGCCATCTGGTCATTGCACTTTTGAAGTGCTCCTTGAAATTCCTCTCTGAGCACAGTTTTTATGTTCTGTTTAGACTGACATGTGTGATGGGCCATCAGCAGTATTTCATTAGAAGAGAAGTGATGAACAGGAAAGATACACAAGGTATTCCTGGGAGAAGTATATGTTCTGTAATATTATTTTATTAGATGGTACCATTTATCACTGGTGGCCAGTGATAGTCTGGCCATCATACCATTTACTTGATGATTTACTGAGAGTTTAGCAAAAGGATGGCTAAAAAACCCCCTAGCCCTCACCTCAAAAAAAACCCCTAACAAAATAACAATAACAACAACAACAAAACAAACCAAAACCCCCCCAAAAAAACAAAGCAAAAAAGCAAACCTGAAATAGAGAGTGACTGATATTAGGAACTTTGTTTACTAACTGGACATATAAAAAGCATTAGTGGGTTCATCAGAATATTATACATATTGTGAAGATACTTATGGAAAAATTGACCAAAGGATTCAGTATGATCTACAGAAGTAGGTGAGCGCATAATTTCTTAGAAAGTTTTCTGTGGATTATTATGGTATTTTTCCTTTTTTAGTGTGTGTGGTTTTTTGTTTGGTTGTTGGTTTTTTTTTTTTCATTTTTGTTCAGTTTGGGGGTTTTTTTGTTTGCTTTTTCCTTTGTTTTTGTTTTGTTTGACTTTTTTTTCAGTCCCCAGTGAAGCTAAATAGTTCCAGACTTCATGTCTTTAAAATACAGTGCATACAGAAAATATACAATTTTACACTTTTACAAGTGCACTTTTACATCAAGCTCTATTACCTGGAGGTACACCAAGGAGTCATCCTGGGAATGACAGGGATCTATTTTTTTTTCCCAGTGAAAATACTTAATGGATGCATTTGATAGCAGGAAATAGAATCCTATGAATAGAAAGAACTTATTTTATTTTAATTGAGAGTTAGCATTAAAATCAAATTGGTAAAATTTGCTGTGAATGTGGAGTGTATTCTTTATGAAAGTGATTTCTGCTGTTTTATTCTTCTAAATTTTTCTAGAAACCGTCTTTTTTGTCAGTTTTCTAAAATTTTCTGGTTACACTACTTCAGAAATCTGAAAAATCTTTTTAAAGGTAGATTGCAGTTGTTTTCTACCTATGGTATTTTCACCACCTACAGGAATTACTAAACTGAAATATTAGAGTTCAAGCATATTTAATAATAGTTTCCTCTGCCCTCTTTGCTATTGATTAATAAAGAAATAATTAATTGATAAATATTTCAAGGCCCATTCTTCTTGATATTCTGCATATTGATTTGAAAAGAATAGTTAATAAGAATAGTTAATAAAAATTGAGTTGATTAAAAGGACACAATCTCAGTCTTGTTTCAACCTTGTAATATATTTTCTTTATAAAGCAACAGTTCTGCTGTGTGTACATATTTTGCATAGCAGAAGGAAAACTACACAGACAATATCATCAAGTTCCAAGTGTGAATAATTTTTTTCTTTAATGCTGTTGAATCCCCGCATCTAAGTATTGTCTGTAGCAAAATAACAAAAAAAAAGTTAAAAAAAAGTACATTACTGATAATCCCTTCCATATCAGAAAGGTGCTGGTGCTCCTTAAAGTTCCTTTATGGGTGTAAAATGGCCATCTGATTGCACACTGAGGACCAGATGGTTTATATGAAATTTTGAACTATTTCAGTCCTCCAGAAATGGGCAGAAACAATGTACAATTCTAGTTTACAGAGAATGACAGGAACAAAATGGCTCATGAACGCTGCTATTAACTGCTCTGCAAAAATTTGTGTCACAAATTTGAAATAGATTACTAACTTCTTACAATATCTTTACAGATGAGGCCAGTGATCTTGAATACCCCACAGAATAACCATAAAATAAATTAACAATGAGACACTTTATTTTCCCTAGGTTCACTTAACTAAATTAATGAAACCAGCATGACAACAAGAAGTAAATCCATTAACTTCTAAATGGAGTTATGTCTTGGTGAACCTGAGGTTTGAGCAATCATATTGTCAGAGGTGTCTGTTCTTCTCTTTTCACTGAGCAGTAATTTCATAATAGTACCAGGGTACACGTAAAGTATGAAGCTGCTTTTTTGGTACAGTTTTGGATTTATGTACCTTGGATCAAGCATTTCTTATATTAAAATATTTTAGTATAGTTAAATACCATCTCTTGATATGTTATTCATTTTAGTTCCTGAGAATTCTGAACTAAAATTCAGCTGCAGAATTGCAATCCGTTCCTTCAAAAAAGAAAACTGCTAAAAAATCATCACATTGTATGGGGAGAAATCTTGAAGAGACTGAATTGAAAAGGTGTTTCAGAAAGAGAATGTTTCTAGAAGCTAAAATTTTATCTCACTTCATGCTGTAAAAATATCTGTTTTCAAGATGATATTGAACACATATGAGGAAAAGAGAAATTAGGTATTGGTCATATGGCATCATTATTAATATCTGCATTTTTGCTAGAAAGATGAGAGAGGACTTGCCAGTCTTTTAAATATTTTTAAAATTTATTTTCCCAAAGGGGATTTAATTTTGTAATGATAGATCAGCTATATTACCTTAACTTTTTCACAACTGATATATTTGGAAGTGAATAATCACATTTCAGTATCTGGGTTTAGTTTTGCAAACTGCATTTTTAAATGTACATTTTAGATGCTGCTTTCTGATCAGATCTTTTGCTTGCTGCATACTGATTTATTTCCAGAGTTTAAAATGAAGGTTGTCATTTCAGTATTGATCGAACTTTTGTTCCCACTTCTTCCATTGCATCCTGAGTTGTGGATGGCTGAGCACTGTAGGCACTAAGGTCAAAAGGACATGCTCGAGGTCAACCCGTGCTATTGTTCAGAAGTGGAAAACCAATAGAAACATTGCAAAATGAGAGCTCTGCTCCTTTGGTTTTGCTGCAGCATGAAGAGGGGAACCTGCCTGTTTTGCCAAGTGGGAAACATGCTTTATCTGCTCTCCTTGGCTTGTGACCACAAACATTGATTTCTGTGAAGGGAAGAGACCTGGTAGTTCTAGCAGTACCTTTCCAGAGGCAGGAAAAAGACACCTCAGAACTTCCTTTGAATTGATATACAAATTGTCATGATTGAAAGTAACAACCAAAATTTAATATACCCGCATAGGCATTTTTGATCATTCTAGATGGAAATGCCTATTGGGCTGAATGTACCATTAAACTATAGTACTAGGGTATTTATGTTGAAGTTTGGTTGTTAGATGTCTCAGAGGTCTGTAAAGAGTCCTTTTTGAGAAGCCTTTCTTTCCTCTTGCCCCTCATGGTTTCTTTCTAATTCTGTCTTGTTTGCAAATGGCAAACTCTCACTCCTACAGGAGCTTTCATTAGGCATTTGCTTGGTAAGAGCAAGCATAAGGCTTTATATTCAGTGAAATCCAACTGCTCCTGCTTACGTTTAAGATAAATAATAAAGTCATTACAGTAATGAGTAGTTACTAATGTAAAGGAAAAGTGGATCTAATTTGTATGGCGATGTGTTTATTCATTTGTCAATATTTACATTTTAAACTCTACAGATTACAACTCGTTGTCCATAAAGTAGAGAAGAACACAATCTATCTTCCTGTAGTTCTTGAAGTTTTGGGTAGAATCTCTCTGTGGTTGAGTGAGCCAGTTTGATAATAAATCACTCTGCACTTCAATACTTTTCCTGTGTTCTCAGGAAAGTAAGAACTGAGTGCACTGAAGAGTAATTCTCTTGTTTGTATGAGAGACAGAATGCCTTTTAGGAATGGAAAGGAAGGACCTTCAGTATGTCAATTCCATTAAAAGAATTTTGAAGGCAGAAAATGGCAGTTTCCCTATATAATTAGTGGCAAAATTTGGCATGACTACTAATGTAGGCTAGCACATGATTTAACACTTTGTAGAACTAAAGGCACTTGATTGTCTTGTAGAATTGATCCAGAAGACAGTTCATCCAAACAAAACCCACTGGATCTGGTTTTTGTTTTCCACATACTATATATTTCACTCAAAGTTCTCATTTATGTCTGAGAAGAGTTTATTTGTAGTGTTTTGGAAAATATTTTCTATCTATAATAATACTTATTTGTGTGTTATATAGAATATCTGGTTTATTTTATTATTAATTTTTAAAATACATTCTATGTGAGAAAAAAAATACAGTTCTTGCTTTGGTTCCACAGTTTTATTCAGATCACAGTGTAAAAGAATTGTGACAAACTTCTTTCCTATTTCGTGGACAAATGGTAGCTGGAAGGAATGTAATGGGGTTTTGTTCTTTTCCCTCTTTAGAATACCAGAGCAAGTATTCTCTTTATAAAAGACTACATTGAGAACCATAAGGGAAAGTAAATTTTCTTTTTATGCTGTTTGTGAGTACCACAGAAAACTGGTGGAGCTAACAGTTCAGAATTATAAAAATGAGGAGGAATGCATAGGAGACTAATGAGGAGTGAGTTCAGCACTGACTCAGGACTTGAAGCAAATGATTCAACAGCCCTTGTGAGAAGAGGTAATCCCACAGTGCTGGTGTGATAGGTAACATGGAAGGAGATTCTCCACATCTCTCTCAGGCGTGCCTCAAACTGCCTGCAAAACTCCCTGTTTTGAAATGAGTTTTGCTTTGTTTGGCCAGCACCAGATACCGAGGAACGCTGCACTGGGCCCTGCCTCTGCCCTGGTTCCGTGCAGGTGGAGTTTGCTGTGGTGTAGAAGGCGGCTGTAATTTATAAAGTGGTGAAATCTTGTCATGGCCATCGAAAGGAATGCAAGTCACGTGTCAGAACCAAGTGGGACTGGAAGGCCATGACTTCCAGCATTTCTTCAGTGTTTGTTCCCATGGAGGAATCCTCAGATGCTCGTTCCCTGTGGTTCCTGTGGCTGTGGGAAGTGAGGAGTGCAATGGAGCTTGTTGCAGCCTGACACTTCCAAGCTGTGTCACACAGAGCCCAGACCTCCTACACAGGGGTCCTTTCAAGTGTGCTTCAGGCTGACAGCAATCTTTTGTCTGTGTGGTTGGTTTGTTTATTTAATATGCCAGAACGAAAGAAAGCTGAGTGTCAGACTCTCATAATTCTGGTTGTCATACCATGACAGTTAAGGGGTGGGTGATATGTATTGGGGTGCCTTGGAGGGGACAAGACAGCAGATAATCCTGAAACCTGTGCCTGGATCTCCCTTCAGAGCAAATTAGGACATCTCAGGAGGGACCACAGGAGAGAGGTAGCTTAAGTTCAGTAGAGGTGATCAGGAGAAAAAGTTCCTGGGGAAATGAAGGAGAGTTGCAAATGGACAGAATAGTCTTGCAACAAACAAACTTTTTTGTATTGCCATTCGCTTTCTGAAGGAAGGGAAGAAAGCCACAAGACTTTGTAGAGGAACCTTTTGATGAGGTATGTGAATGTCCTGACCTGACCTGCCCTCAGCTTTTTAGATTTCATTTCCATTGGCTACTTTGGGTAGGGGAGGAGGAACTGGAGGGAGGAGGGAAAGGGGAAGGAGGAGGAAAAACATTAAAAATGTTTTTTTAATAACATTTTCGGGAATAAAGCCCTTATGTTGAAAAGATCAAATATTTTCCCCCTACTTTGAAGTGATGTCAGATTCTTCAACTGTATTCCTCACTTTATTATTTTTTTTACTTTATAAAAGTCTCATCTTTTCTTTTTGTGTACAGAACATAAGTTGGCTGAACACTTCAGTTGTCTTTTCAGTGTGTGCATCCTTCTTCTGGAACACAGCAAACTCTAAAGCTGTGGGAAACAAAAGTTGCTGGTATCCTTCAAAGGGTATCTTCTACATTTATTCTTATCCTTTTGTTCTTAACAAATGCCTTAATGTAGACAAATTATAATGCCTTTAAAATCACCTCTGACTGAACCATCTTTCTCCAAAAATGGGGAGTGTTCTGGAGCTCTCTCAGTGCTCCAGATTGGGATGGATGAGATTTACTAAGAAAATATTCTTGGCCTTGAGGTTCCTTTATCTGTGTCTTTAGTGCCTCAAAGCAGTTCTTGCAAAAGCCAATTTTCTTTCTTCGACCACCATTTAGTAATAATGTTTTTTTTTTTCTTTTCCTGTGAAAGCAATAATGAGTTACCACTGTCCTTCCTGGATTGGAGAATACTTGAAATTTTGTACCTGGTTTTAATTTCACTGTTGATGACATGTGTTTTGAAGTGCTTTGGCACCAATTTCAACAGGAGCCAAATTGAACCCAATTTTTCTGTGAGCAGGTTCAATTAATAAATGAAAATTTACTTGAAAGAAAGAGTGTAATTTCTTGGATGAAGGTGACAGATGTTATTAATATAAAATAAACATGAAAAATTTCTACTTTTTTAACAGAAGTCAAATCTTTTTCTTAATCATCCTTGGCCTTTCACAGGTATTCAGCTCTTGTATCCGTTTAGAGCATGAAAGCCATGTTTGATGTTTCCATGTCTGTATCTTTATTCTTTTGTTTCTTTTTTCCTGGAAAAAATCTTCTACAGAACCAGGTTTCATGAACTGTCTCCTGAAATCTTTGTTTAAAGGAAAACTGCAATGCTTACCATGTTTGTTTATGATGTCTGCTGCTTTGGGAACAGGTGAACAGAAGTCAGAACAAATGATCAGAAAAAATACCAGGTCTAGTTTTGGTATTATATGTGTGTTTGTCTCCAACAGAAATTGGAGGGGCCTTAGCTAAATGAAGTTGTTTGGGGAGAGGAATCTATAAAATGTCCAAAATAAGATAGTTCTAAGTACTGTTGTTGTTTTAAATCTTTCTTTGTAGTGTTTGTAGTTTTGTGAAAGCTGAAATTTTTTCCTGTGGCATGGAAAAACTCCAGAAGCAGGCAGAAGTCCTGCAGGAGAGCTTGACTCCAGCTTGATGTATTTTGTTGAGAGGAAGGTTTGATTGGGAGGGAGTTAAACCACTTCCACTGAGTTGGCTGAAAATGAATCAGACCCAGTTTTTTGTTTTAGGTACATTTTCTTTTTCCTGATGCTTAGTCTGTATCTCAGATCATGACACTTTCAATGATCTTGATATTAATTAATCAACTAATTAATTAGTTTATTTATGCTAATTTTTGGTTTTGTTTATGAGTTTTAGAAAGATCAGGGTAGAAGATTTGCAGTAGATTTGCAGTAGGGCAGCACACAGAAGTATTTCTGCTGCTGTGTGTGACATACACAAAAAGTGTGCTTATAGAACCTTCCCTTTGAGAACATTTGCTTGGAACTTTTCGTAGACAAATAGTGCCCCCAAAGAAACTCAAAAATTGAAAGGTGATTTTTTCTTTAGTATTAGTTAATCCTGCTGTGTGTCTTACCTTGAAGAGAATTCAAACCAGACAGATTTTGATGTGCCTGCTGTACTAAAGTATAAGCATTCACTTGAGAAGTTACAAAAGTACAAGTCAGTGTTCATTACAGCATTCACTTCTCTGAAAGTTACATAAATGTGTGCACTGCCCATCTCCATGCCCAGCTTGAGGTGATTACACTCTGTTTGTATCTAATCCACCAGTGGATTCATGCAATTCTATTGAAAGTGGCAGAGTTTTTTCCCTACCGTGGATTAAGGGCTCTTCATCTTAATATGCATTTTTTCCTACCTAATCTAACCACATAGAGCAGATGGACTTGGTATTATTATCTATAAGATGAAGAGCATCTAACACGATGCTGCTTATTATCTTGTTTTTCAAGCTTGTTGTGATTCATATTCCTTTTCTTGCATACAGAAGGAATATGGGATAAGAAAAATCACTTGAACTGAAGAAATTGCAGTGTAATTGAATTTTGAACATTGATTTCTGAGTGTACAGAAAATGAAGTGAAGTAATATACTTGAGCAGCAAATTACAGGAGGTAGGACAGTGTACAGTGCCTTTAAGAAGCAGCTGTTTGCTGGGGAGTTCACTGTGCATACAAATGTACTCACATTTTGAAGTTGGTTAGGAACAGTTACAGGGAAGAGGAAACCTGATTGGCCTAACAGGCTTTTTCTATTCAGTACAGGCTTGAAAAAAAAGGGGGAAATATAATAATGTAGGGAAAAGCTGGGTTTTGTTTGCTCTTTAAAGTCTGAAGCAGGGGAGAACCAGAAGTGTGATTTAAAGGAAATTGCAGTAGTGGTTCTTGTAAGTACACAGAGAGGAAGCCTTGCATAATTTTCAGTCTGGAAGGAGGAACTGAACATTTAATTAAACAATGCCTTTGACTCAATTAGTTGATACTCCAGTGTTCTTAATACATATAATTTTAGGTTATTTTTCAAGTGTATGGCTGTTTCCTACTGCATAACATGTGGGAGGGAGGTACACTGTGGTTCCAGAAGCAGAGGGAATGGAAGAAGATTTCTAGGCCCTAAAATTTTAAGCATCTCTAACTCAAAGCTGCAAAGGTAGCGCATCTGATGAAAGCCTAACTGGTAATTTCACAGTGAGTATTGATCTTATCAAAGTCTACCCAAAATCTATTGAACCCCTTTGATCATCCCATCACTCCTGCCAGACTGCTGAGCCCCGAAACCTCAAGTGTTTCTCTGCATGCAGAAATGGTATTTGACTAACTGGATCTGCTTCCATAGGGAAAATAAAATACAGTCCACCTGTAGTCTGTTTGAGTATGCATTGTGATAGTGCTCATGTAACATAAGTTACTTCCTTGTGGGCAGAGGAATATGTTGGACAAGGTTAAAACACCTTGAAACATATTTATATATATAATTACACTAAAAATTAGCAGAAGCGCTGTTTGGGTGAAATAACAGACTAATTGAACCATGTCATAACAGATGATTGTTGTGATATTTTTTCCTTGATCTACCTCATTTAGATAGAAGGCTGTATCTGCTTAGAAGAACACAGTATTTTAAACAGGGATTTGTTCTGGATTTTGGCTCTTGTTTCAGGGGGGAATCATATCCTCCAATGACACTTTTTTAAACCAAAATAAGTCAAATCAGTTGTTGGAGTTTAGTCATCTCACACATGTTCTGCTACAAAAGGAGGAAAGAATACTCTCCTGTCTTGAATTAATCTCAAATTTCATTTAAGCAATAGTTTATCAATGCAAATAAAGTGCAGATCAAACAGAAGAAAATTATGCATAATAAAATGAAGAAATTGGAAGGATCTGACCTTGGTGAGGAAGAGCCTGCCAGTTTCAGGCAGGCTATTATTCCCATTCAGGCAGTGGGCATTATCATGTGTCACATAATCATAGGCAGGATTGCAATTGTACACAGAGGACACAGGCATTGGAACTTATTTTCAGAACTATTTAGGTGCTTGCATAAGAGTCTTTCAAAAGTCCTTTTTAAAGATTGTACTGGGCACTCAGGCAAATGTGAAAACCTCTCAGGACTGAATTAATGGTTACAGAGTAAATATCAGGAGAACAGTGTCACTTAAATCAAGATACCTGCTGTATGAGAGCTTGACCCAGAAGCTGAGACTGGGGAGCAGCATCTCAGCTGTGTGAGCTGGCATTTTCTTACTCAATGCTAGAAACAGAAGATAGAGAATTTTATGCTGTTGAGGCTATGGACTTAACAGATTTAAGGAACAGCTGCTGCTGAGACAAAGAAATGTTTGCCCCATTTGTTCACACAGAAGAATTGCTTCAGAAGGAAGGTCTGGCTGTCATAGGGTTGTTTAGGTGGTGACATTGAGCTGAAAGTTCTGTGATTCAGGTCAGTGCGTTACCCTATCTGAAATTCAGTTCTCCAGAGGGATTACAATATCTAAGTATTTTACTTGTGTGTAGTATTTGCAGGCTCTGCTGATTCTTACAAGTTTCTATGGAAAGGTTTGGACATGTGATCAAACTGGTAAGTGTTCAGTCTGGTAGCTGTCCATATGCATGAATAGCAAATATTTAGGAATTCAGTTTATTTTAGATTGCACTAAGAGGATTTAGTTGCATTACCTTTTATTTGCTGTTGGCTAAGAGCCTTCACTCATGGTGGTTGTGGTGGCTCAGCTTTCGTATCTCGAAGGGCTCTGATTTCTCTGGGAGGTTCAAATCTGCAATGCTTCAGTCTGATTCTTACAGTAGATTTCACTTTGGTGTTTTTGTAAATGCAAAGTCTTGAATTTCTTTCTTGCTTTCATTTGAAATAAACTTTCTGTTGTCATGGTTGCAGAGAGGAGCTTAAAAGCATGAACCCTGCTGACTCCTAAAACCAGTAAGCCTGCATATTTCTGTGAGGAAGCTTGGAATTAAATCAAGTGCTATGATTATTTTCCCCCCTTGAAGGTAAAGTCATCATTTCTCAATGGCCAGGATTGCCTCTGTTGAACAGCAGGGACAGGAGGGAATCAGATGAGGAGGATATATAGTCAATCTATAGTGAATGACATTACATGAGGGCATGGTCACAGTTATGTGGCTCATTCTTTACAGGTTCTTTTAGTGTGATCTGTTTTTGAAAACCCCAACTAAAGGAGCTTCCCAGGAGCTCAGCTGCAGTCCTTTGTTACTCTTGTAGTAGAAAGCTTTCCCTGACATCTCGTCAGGGTCACGTTTGTTTTCAGTTAATCTACTTTCATGTTTTTCTGACTTCCGTGGGTCTGTGCACAGAGTACATTTGGTCCTTAACCTTTTTCCACATGCTTTTTTATAGAACATTAGGAGACTTGGTGCTAGGAGATGCTGGAAGCTTTGAGTTTGAGCAGAGGCAGACACCCAGGCAATTGTCTGACAGCCAGGGTGGAGGAGGTTACCTGAGTACAGAGCATTAAATTGGGTGCCAACCTCTTCCACCCCCATCTCTCCTAATCATGTACCTAAGGAAAATATCTGGATTTGGGTTTGTTTTACCTTAGATGCCTTCTCTCACCGTCAGTGTTTCTGAGTACCTCCAGGAACCTTAATCTTTTTTCCTGTAGTATGTCCTCACTGTTTTGCAGTTTCCTCTTGCCTTTCTTGAATAGTTCTTCTTGATCTGTTGTTTCCTTGCTGGGAGCATTGGTCTGCTGGCCAAAGACTAGAGATGGCATGTGAATGAGCAGAGTACAGTTCTTTTTCTACCAGCACTTGGGACAATCTGGGGTTCATATCTCTGCACTTTAAAAAGTGGGAATGGGAAAATGTTTCTTTTGTTTGTTTGGCTGGTTCACTATTTTGGCTTTATGTTTTGGGAGTCAGGGATTAGTAATTGTATCTTTTACAATCCATGCCACAGGGAACTACAGTATTTTAGCATCCCTTTTTGTGTCTCATCTCTAAATCATGGTGACAGTAATAAAGCAGGAGGGGCAAGTGGCATGAGGGGAAATAAGCACTACAGTATGAAACATATATTTTAATTACAATTGATCTTATCAGATATAGATCCTTCTTCCACATACAAGTTGTCATACACTTCTTTGTTAGAAGATCTAAGAGGGCCCTGAAGATTGGAAATGTGTTGAAGTAAATATCTGGCATTCTTTTTTAACTAAAAGAGAAAGAGTTGACTTAATACAAACCCACAAAACAGAAGCCGAGCAAAAAATATGCAAACAAACCTCACCCACCATCTGTGCCAACTTCCTGGCCCTTCTCCCCTTAAAAAAAGCCTACAGCTGTGGACAGATTTTTCTCTCCAGAATTAATTTTAAAATTTAAGTTTGCTGGCTTATGCATCCAATATTTATCATTTCCACTACACTGTTGCATCCAGTGTCCCTTCCCATTTTAAAATGCTTATGCATTTACTTTCCAGGGGTAAACCCCACGATTTTAGAAAGATTTTAGAAAGTTCATGATTTTTAGAAAACTCATGGTTTTTAGAAGATTCCTCTGCTTCCAGGCATCTAGCAACAGGACAAGAGGACATAGCCTGAAGCTGTCCCAACGTTGGACCTCAGGCAGAATTTCTTCATGGAAACATTGTTCAAGCATTGGAGTGGGCTGCCCAGGGATGTAGTGGAGTCCCCATCCCTGGAGGTGTTCAAGAAATGACTGGACAGGGCTCTACATGGTATGATCTAGATTGGTCAGAGTTTGGACTTGATAATCTTGGAGATCTTTTGCAACCTAAAAGATTCTGTGATTTCAGGAATTTCCTTCAAGTGAAGTCATCACTATTTGCGTTCTGGTCTCAGGCTCTCTTCAGAGAGCATTTCTAATGGCTTCCTATTAGATTAGTTCTGACCTTTCGTGTTTGCTCCAAGGTCTTTGTGCTGGTGCTGTCGTTCTGACAGTGAAGAATTAGGCTGAAACTGGAAATGACATTAACCATTAACCACCTTTCTCACCGACTGCTATGCAGGCAGCAAAATCACAGAAACAGAAAAAGTACATTGAATCAATATTTTCCACTGTTGCTAGGTTCAGTTTTACTGAAGACCTGTAGAACTTTACTGTAGCAGTTGATGTTTGTTTCCAGTTTGGCCCTTGGCTTGCTGAGATTCATGGAGTCAGGAACAGCCTGGTTTGAGTTACACACCTGATGCGCTCTCTGGGCTGGGGGAGTGGGATAGCAGCACTGGTAGTATTGCACTTGAATTTTTAACTCTGGCACCTTTTTTTAAGATCCAGGAATCCCAAGTGCAGTAGAAATAGGAATGACACAGCAGAGGTGATGTTCCTTCCCATTCAGGCTTCTTCCAGCCTAGAATTGTTGGTAGTTGTAAGCCTGGCTGTGGAGACAGGTAGGATAGAGATAGGCCAAGCAGACCTTTGTAAAACTCTAATTGCTCAACAAAATTAAGAGGAAACATGTCTTTGATGAAAAGAGTGCTTCTTAAAGTTTATCCTGATTACAGCTGCATGTTTCTCCTCTCCTGACTTGTCCCAGCCCTCTGCAAGGTAGCCTGAGGTCTACTTTAATTTACTCCAGTTGGCAGTGGTCCCTGAGGAGCTGTGTGCCACAGGAGCACAGGAACAGGGCAGGTCCCAGCCACTCCCTTTCCCACCCTCCCGAGGTGCTGTGGGCAGGAGGGTGTGGGAACTGGATCTCTTGGATTGAAGCCCACCAGCTTCCTTCCAAGTGAGGAGTCCCCAGTGGGGAATTGCTGAGACTTTCCTGTTGAGGCTGTGTGGTGTGCAGAGAAGGAATGAACCTGCTGTCTTCCTTCAAATGCTCCCTCATGCCCACAGTGAGGAGTTTGAATGCTGCAATGCCATGCCCTGGAATTGGAAAGACAGGCACAAGGACTTGTGGCTAAAGTCAGTGGGTTTTATCAAGGACCTTCTCTGAAGGCCCTCTCAGAGCAACTCTGCAGTTTGTTAGTCAGAGATATGAATGTCTCTGCATCTTTTGCAAAAGTGTTACTTGGATGAGCAAAATAGGAATATTTAAAAGGAAATTTAGTTGCCCTAATTAATTTACAAAAGATAAGTTTATTTTTCATCTTGCTGGAAAGAGTTTTATCATCCTGTTTCACTGAACAGTGTGTATGAATAGTAAATGCAATAAATAATTACAGAATACAGTGTAACATGATAAACTGAGGTCACAATTCGTTCAACCTGTTAATTTTTTCTTTTCCCACTCTTCTGCATCAGAAATACTTTAATAATTGCTTTTAAATTTACACTTCTTGCCTCACTCCCTTAATATATGCCATGTTTGGGGAGTTGTTATTAAAAATGTTGGTGGTGATGTGTAGGAATTGATTCCTTGTCCACAGTAGAGCTGCTGTTTCCTTAAATAAAAATAAAAAGGCACATCCATGGATTATATGCTATCACCAGTACATTTTCAGTGTTACTTGCCTGCTTCATGCATTTATTTAACTTTGCGATTTATAGCCAGGCTCAGTATTGACTTTCATCTCCCTTGATGGCAGATTTAATGCAACCACACATGCATTAGGAATTGGGATGTCATTGCAAGAGTTTACAAATCAAAAGTGTTGCTGCAATGCGTTGTACCTGTGCTAAGAGCACTGGTTTTTATTGCACCGGGAATTATTCTCTGCAGCCTTCTGAATAGGCTTATCATCCATCATAGAAGATCCTAAAATGTGTAATATTGTTTTGTCATAATGTTGTCAGATAACAGAAAAAAATATGATTATTTTCTTTTTCCCATATTAACCTTTAACTTCACCTTCATGTTGCAGTAGGCTGTTAGCAACAAGAGCAAGTTTCACTTTAAAGTTCAGCAGACAAATTAGTTACAAAAAAAAATTCATTATCTCTCTGGTTTGTAGAACCTGAGTGGGTTTGAGATTATAGTGAACAAGATTAAATTGCATAGCTGGATATCTAAGACGTTGAGTAAATATTGACTGTGAAAATGAATTTTCAGGGTTTTTAAGCATCTGGATATGTTCTGTGCAAATCACCTGCATAGTTTTGTAACTATTTTATTTTACTGAGTAGTTACTGAAAAGATTGGCCTTAAATAGACTAAAAAAAAAGAGAACAAACACACAGTGTAAAAATGCCTTTAAAAAAATTTATATCCTTTATATAGAAGAGTGTACATAAAAAGTATAAATGTAATTTATGCTGGGATCTCTCTATCTATCTGTCTACCTAAAAAAATAATTAAAAGACCAGACTCTTTTTCCAGGAGAGTGGTGGCTGAAAAGTACAAGTGTGCTGAAGAACTGCTGAGCTGCCATTCCTAAAAGTTTGCAAGAGGGCTTTGAACCTCTTGTGAAAGAGCAGAAGGTGCTCAGAATTTTTGTGAGATGGTTGCAATGGGAAGAAATTTGTGTTGTCCATGTGATGTACACTATCAGTCACCTTTGCTGCTAAATTCAAGGAATTGTAATTGGATCTTTATACAGACAGCTTAGTTAAATCTCACATTTTCCACTGATTTCAAAAGACTAAAGGTCAACTTTTATCACTTTCTCCCCTGTTGAAAAAGACATTGACAAGGGCCTGGAAAAAATGTGTGTGTGTGTGCAATTTTCTCAAGATATTAAGACAATTTAAAAAACAACAAAAATGTTCTAGTAGAACAGGAATTGGTGGTAAAAATTTCAAACCACTGGTGTTCAGTGGAATCTTTTCATTTTAGAGGAGATTTTGCACACACACATCTCATAATATTTGCTTCATGTCTCAATAACTTTTGTCACGAAAACTAATTTAACATGTAAATACGGTATTAACATAAGGCCCCACAATTTATTATATTTTCTGATCAGGTGAACACATATTTTTAGCCTACCTTTTAAAATCCTAAAAGTAGTGTATTTTTTCAGATTTCTGGGTATATTTTCCTGAAAACATAAGGGAGGGACTTTTAGGTATGGTTTCCTGGCGGCTTATTTCCTATTTCACATGGCTTTGTAGATTTCCTTGGCTCTTCATTAAACTTATGGAGTTTGAAAATGGTCCAGGAAGTTTTGCCTGAACAGGGGGAAAAACTTCTTCACTGTGCAGTCACTGAACACTGAACAGACTGCCCACAGAGGCTGTGGGTTCTCCCTCACTGGGGATATTCCAGAACCTGGGCACAACCCTGGGATGACCCTGCTTGAGCAGGGCAGCTTGACCAGATGACCCCATTGTGTCTCCTTCCAACCTCACCCTTCTGTGATTCTGTGATTCCTGTGCATTGTTGATGTTGATCTGCATGTCCAGGGGCTTCTGCCTGTGGTATGGGACAGAAAATGTACCAGGGAAATCGGGTCAGTGGAGACAGAGTTAATTGTCCCAGTGACACCATAGCAGGGAGTAGCAAATCTCCTATAGCAAAGAGCTCTTTTCATTTTGGTTTCCTGAAGGATGTTTGCATTGTCTGAGTTGGGCAGGTGTGTTTTTGTGCTTTGTTTGTGTATGGTGCTGTTCTGAGCTGAAGTGAGGCCAGACTAGAAATCCTTTGGATACAACCTGAATATTCCCAAAGTTTTCACTAGTACTGTGTTTAGAAGAGGGTTGTCTGGACTTTTAAGTAGTTTGTGGGCTTGTGAAGAAAATAGCAGAATTCTAGTTCTGGTTTGTGACAGGTTTTGTGGAGCATCACTGTGGAAATAATCTGTCTTGACACGACTGTGGGGTGCCAGTCATGGTTTCATAAAGCCAGGTATGCTTCTCGCAGTGCCACAAACTCCACAGAATTAGCCAATTTTTAGAAGTGAATAAACAGCAAATCTCAACAGCATGTCTGGGTCTATTTCAAAGAATTTTGGAGATTATGTGTGGTTACCAGCATGTTAGTAACTTTCTGGCAGAGCAATTAAATGTTTTCCTTCATCCCTACTTCGGCCAACTGGGGCTGCTGAAAAGCCTCTGTTTCTAGGTCATTTCTCACAAATTACTCTGCCCTGTATTCTGTTTGTGAAACACTGAGACATCTTATCCTTTCACCTGTGCAACAGCCTTGGTGTAGGCAGGGACTGCAGAAGACATGGGATTTTTTGTCTTGTAGGTGATACATAGTATGATGGAAATATAAAGCAAATCTAGGTTGTGTTCTGTATGCTTCACCTGCCTGGGAGTGTTCTGTAATTAGCCTTTCACACAGCACCCAAGGGGAGGTACAAATCACGTTTTAAAACCAAATATGGATAAACCTGCACAATAAATTGATGCCTGACAGGCAATTCTTTGAGCATTTTAGCAGCACACTTTGGTTGCCTTTTGGTTCCTATTTCATCCTTGCTCTCTTTTTACCTTTTCCCTTTTATTCTGTTTTTATGAGATGTTTTGAGTGTAGGGCTTTTTTTTGTCCTCTCTCAGTGGTTGCTTGTGTAGGCTTGTTAGGCAGGCTCTTTCTCATCTCGTCGTGCATGATCAGGTGATGGTTCTGCAGAAGCAGCAGCTCACAGCTGGAGTCTCAAAAGGGGTGAGAGTGCGTGGATGGGGCAAGGGGGGCATGCAAAGCTCATGTGCTGCTCCCTGAAGGCAGATGTTTGTCCTGCCCTCCCTGTTAGGCAGGAGAAGGTGTTTGCTTCTTTCACAGAGGGCACAGTGTTTGGAGTGCGAGAAAGAAAGGAGCTGTGCTCTCTCCTTCTAACTGTTTCTGCTCTTTTACTCTGCCTCCATTTAATGCATTTTTGGCTGTCTTCTGCTTCCTAGCTGGGGCTCCTGGGACATCTTTCCAGTTGCTACCTATCTTCTTTCTTTTATGCAGGAAAAAAAGGATTACTTTAAGAAAACAGACTGTAGGGTTGATTTTTTTTTCTTTTTGTTGCTCTGCTGTGTTGAAAGCAGATATTTACTGCTGTATCTTATGTTGCTTATCAGTACATGAAGCCTAATGCACAACTGCTTTCAGTACAGCTTAGGGATGTTTTGGTCTCAGACACATGGCTTTGAAGCAAGAGCTCATTTTCTCTCTCACTCAGCCAGAGAGATCCAGAAGAAGGGTATTCTTCATCTGAGTCCTTTCAAAATTTGAAAGCAAATTTAGATCTGAGGTCTGTTGATGAAGCCACCCCCACTAACGAATCGAAATAGTTTTTGTACAGTTGGTTTCCATCCAGTTTTAAACAAAATCCATTCTCCTCCTGGCAGTTCTTCCTTCTCTTCACTTCTTTTTGAAGGGAAGTGTGGGAACCCAGAACATCCCTCTGGCTGTCCAGGATGGCCAAGACCCCTGCCAGGGGGTTCAGAAGCCCTGGCAAGGAGCTCAAAACACCTGTGGGCTTGATTATGACCTGTGGAGCTAATTACCAGCCTTATATGAAGATCATCAAGCCACAACAGTTTAGGTAGAATAATAGTGAAGTTATCACGTGGTGGAAAAGCAGATTTTAGGGTTTTTGGTATGGGGGTTCAGGAGGCAAGATGGAGGGATCTGTGCGTGTCCAGCCTTTCTCCTTTGTCTTCTCGGCCTCCATCTTCTGCTGTGATGTTGGCACTTTTAGATTGGTTTAGACTAGAAGCTCACTGTCTAACATAGCTGATAGGTAGTAGAAAGTGATTGTAAACATTGTATACGTAGTTTTTACTATAAAGACGTAACACTGCCCCAGGGGCAGGCAATGTGCCTGGAACTGTCCTGCTGGATGCACCTCGGCAGGGCAGGAGAAAATTTTTATAGATAAGACACAATAAACAGCCTTGAGACTGAGAAATGAAGATCTCCGACTCATTCTTCAAGCCCCTGGGCTGGGAAAAGAGACTTTTAACAATCTCGGGGTCGCAGTGACCCAGAAAGACCCTGAGAAGGAAGAACTGAAATGCAGTTTTTAAGTACCCATTATCTATTTCTGATCTAGATCACATCAGTTGTGACAAGTTGCACGTGTGGCTTGCATAGGGAAGTCAAGGTGTGACAATGTAGATCTCAGAGTGCTTTATGTATGACTTACAAAAGTTACCACAAACAAGGAATTTTTGGTTTCAGGTCGGACGGAGGTAAATAAATGTGAATGGAATACAGACACTAAAACTCGTCAGAGAAGATAAAGTATGAGAATATCAGCTCAGAAATTGAGCCTGTTTATTTCATCTAAGTAATTCAGTAATTCTTTTCATTCTTTAAAAAGCAGCATCTATAAGAAGAGAAGGCAGTGCCTTTTATGGCAGATTGTGCCAAATGAAGTAAAACCCACTCGTCATCTGTGAAGGAAAAGGACTTTGTTTCTGCTTTAAGTGCTAATTTCAATGCAGCTTCAAATTTGGAGCAATCATTATGTAAACCTGCCCATACTTTAGCTCATTTTTACTGTCTTATACAGTTTCATAAACCTGCAGAGACAGATATGACAGAGCAGCCTGTCTGGCAAAAGCACAGCAAGAAAGCTAAGTGCTTAAAAATTGGCATTCATCTTCTTTTAGACAAAATACATTAGAATATTCCTTTATACCTGAAATGAAATTACTGCTTTCTTGAGCTGCTGTCATGTTTGTGCTATTATTTTGCCATTCACTTAATGAATCCCAGAGCTTCAGGATTGTTATTGACATAGTGATTGTAGTTGAATATAGAAATAATTTTTCCAACCCTTTCACATTGTACTTGCTTTTTGAGAGCACTTTTTATCCATCAGTGTTTGTATCCAGAACTGTTTTCTTGCTGTAAACAAAAAGACTAATGAAGGGATGTATCTTCTTGGAAATAGGGAATTGCATCTGGTATTGAAGTGACAGAGGGGGAAAAAGGGTCCTATTGTATTTACTGAATAATCACCCCTACTTTGTCTGATATTATGCAATATACCTGTAAGAAAAAGCCTAACAGATGTTTTATGTTTCATGTAAAATTTAGCTTAAGCTTTCTCAGGAGAGAACCATGGAGGTTTCTGTAAGTTTGGCTGCTGCCTGATACAGTGAGAAAATCTGGGTACCACCAGAGGCGGTACTTTAATTTATGGGGAGTTTTACCAGCCAATAGTGTCTTTTCTCTGGACAGAAAAAGAAAAACAACAAAAAAAAGAAATTAACCAAAAACAACAAAAAAAAAGACTCCACCACAGGAGTCTTTGGCTTCAGAATTGCGCTGCCCTGAGCCATCCCCCTCCAACATGATAATTTGAATCCTTAGCATGGCTACTCCTAAAGGAGGATTATGGAGAACTTCAATGGCAGTGAGCCCTTCTGCTGGCAGTGCTCTGAACTGGAAACACGAACATGTGAGTCAAGTGTCCAGGCTTTGAAATATACATTCTTCTGACATGTTTGGAGACAGCCCCACATCCTCCACTGCAGCTGTGATTGGTCACTACAGTGGATGTTTAATATTGGTGATATCCTGTTAACAGTCCTGACCCAGAAATCATTCTCTTCTTCCTTAGCTGGTGAAAATTTAGGCATATCCAGTATTGCCTCTCCAGAAATTTGTGCTCAGTTTTTAAAAAGGCAGTGATGAGAATGTAAAGTTTGAAATTGTTACTGTTACTGTATCACCGTTAGGTTGTTTGACATGTTATTTTTGTTATTGTCACTGTTAATTATTTTTAATATTTACTGTGAAATTGTGCAGATATCTTTTATCCATTTCAGCTTTCTCTGCCTTTTGCTCTTAAACTCTTGCCTTTTGCCCTCTATCATGGCCTCTATCAGGCCTTCCTTGTGTTGATACTGGAAGGCACAGAACAAATCACCTTTAATCTCTTTCTAATACACTGAATATTTCAACATTGTTTGACACCTCCCAAATGGCAAGATTTCCGGAATTTATCCATTTGTTTTTTAAAAATCCCCATCTGAACGAGTATTAATTCTTGAAGTGTAGAATCAGAAGAGAATTAGTTACATTTCTTCAATTATATTAAAGTATTGCCACCTTCCTACAGGAATAGGAACTGAAGTTCATGGGGTTGTTGTATTCTCTCCCTGCCCTTGCTTAATAACTGCATCACTGTGATCTCAGGTTCACTTGCTTATTCCCAGTGATGCCCAAAATTCCATTCAGAGCTGCAGCTTGTCAGTACACAAATCTTACTTCATAAAATTGGTGTATTTCCTTGCCATAGATGAACTCACCCTTTGCAGTTGTTAGAATGCATGTTTTCAGAGAGCTTGTCTTACCAAGAGGTTCAGGTGATTTTCATCAATAACTGGCTTTTCTCATTACTTGTCACTTTAGTGATTTCTGGAATGTCTAAAAATTGGAATGTCTACAAATGTCTACAAATTTCTAGGGGAATCTTATATTGCAGGTCATAGAAAAACTGTTGCAAAGCCCTCCTTTGAACTTGGAAGACAGTACTCTACTAAAAATTATACTTTAGGGATGTATAATGCACAACATTTATTTAATTTAATTAATAGTTCATTGGTAATTTTTTTATAGTATAACTTTTAAACATTTTTTAGGGTAGATTTACTTATAACTGCCAGACATCTGCAGTAAAATGTTGCTGTTATAGCAGGCTCCAAAATTTGAACGTGTGTGGGAAAAACAGACCCCTGCCATAATACACATTTATTTTACACAAAGAAAATTGTTAATTTTATTTTTTTTTCTGACTGTGGTAATTATTTTGGGGAAGGAAATTTTACATATGATATTTCTGGTGCTGTAGCTGAAATGTTATGAAACCTATAAACAGTGCTTTCCACCCCTCCCACCCTCCAGAATAAGATCATTATGGAACACTATAATCAGGCTCTCAAAGGCTTATTCTGCGGTCTATTTACACAATCACATTGTGTTTTCATGGCAAGGCTTTTGTGGTGGGGTCTGCAGGGGTGGCCTCTGTAAGGGGAGGTGGGGAGAAGAGGAAGGGATGGAGCAGCAGCGAGGGGCAGTCATGGATTGAGCACAAGCCCTGCTCTCCAGGCCTCTGCACTGCCTGGGGAGGGGACACGGGACTCAGAAACGAAGTGAAATTGAGCCTGGCAAGAAGAAATGGAAAGCATTTTAAGTTTGCTGCTGTTTCTCACCATCCTTCTTGTAATTGTCAGCAAATTAAATCACCTTTCCCCAAGCTGAGTCTGTTTTGCCTGTGACAGTAACTGATGAAGCAATTTCTCTGTGTGTATCTTGACCCACGAGCTTTTAATCTTGTTTTCTGGCTTTGTCCAGCTGAGGTGGGGAAGTGAGGGAGTAACTGGGTGGGCATCTGGAAGCCAGCCAGGTCTACTCACTATAACAATAAAGATTTTGGACACAAAATGTAAGCAGCCTGGTTTCCTTGAATTAGAACAAGAATACATTATTGTAAAGGGTTATGATAATGTTGCTCATATTCATGAAGAAGGGTATTGAATAAATTGAAATACTAAGAAAATACTAAGTTGTACATGTGCTTGGGAACAGTCATGGTGGATGATTGCTCTCCCACTCCTGTTTTAGCACTGAGTTGATACATTCAGTTTTATTCTACACTTACTGTAGTTCAAAAATATTTAGCTGTATTTTAAAAGGTACTAGTTATAAAAGCTATTTATGCTTGTTTTAGTCATCCTTTGTTTTGTTTAGTGGCTTTTAATGCTTTTTCAAATGCAATTCCTTTTCTGGCTGTAGAAGGAGTAGATTTTTGACACTATTGATAATTTAATTGGTTTTGGGTTTTATAAGTCATTTTAGCCTTGGTGTAAAACACCTACTCTTTCATGGTTTTTACTACTGTTGCATATGAATATTATTCTTCCCATAATGAAAATGGAAAAAATAAAAGAAGAAAGGAGCAAAACGTGCCAATATGAATGGAAGATCTTTGTAATTGCTTCTTACTGCAAGCTCCAGTTTTTAAGTACTTTAAGAGAGTAATGTTGATCATGAATTTCTAATAGTTTGTTTTGGTATGTGATCAACATGAAAGTTCCCCAATTAAATTGCATATGTCCAGATATGTTCTGCTCTAAAAATTGTACTAATAATTTATAGTGAAAAAGACTATTTTTATTATTATTGAGTGGATAGAGAAGAGCAGGAGGAGAACATCTCCAGGTCTCTCCAAGGGGTTTGATAAACATGCAATTGTGAACTTGTTTCTTGGCCCACAGAACAGTATGTTTTATTTTTGTATTTTCTTTAATATCATGTATGTTGTGTCTCAGGTTGGAGATTTTCTGTTTAAGTGCCCTCCTTGTGTGGGTTAGCAGAAGGAGGTGTGGTATTGTGGCTTTGTTTTCATTCTTCACTGTGAAGACTTTCTTTCTGTTTACATTATTGTTGTGCAGTTTGAAAGCCAGCAAATTTGGAATCAAACTGGCTTTTACATAATGTTTACTTATTTCTCCAAAAAACTGAAAGTTTTTAATTGAAAAACACATTACTGGGTCCTGGAACCACCAGTGGTTGGGGTTTTTGTTTTGTTTTGTTTTTTGTTTGTTTGGTTGGTTTTGGTGGTTATTGTTTGGGGGTTTTTTTTGGGGGGGGGGGTCGGGTGTGTTTTGTTGTTTGTTTGTTTGTTTTTTTCATTTCAAATAAATAAAATGGCCTAGGATCAATTCACCTGTCCTTCTGGGTGGATAATGTGAGCACTGGCTGAAGTTAAGCCAGATGTTGCATACTAATGGTGAGAATTTATTTTTCTGTGCTTGTAACAAACTTGTCTGCTCGGGTGCCTCAGAACTTCCCGTGCCAGAGGCTCCTGGCAGGCACAGGGGCATGGCCATGGCCTTCTCCAGCTGGCAGCAGGTTTGCTGCAAATTCCTCAGCCTCAGGGTAGCTCTGTGGTACTGCAGGATCTGGATGTGAGGATATGGAGGACTGGCCGGAACGAGATGGCAGCTTTGTGTTGCCACATGGATGGATAAGTCAGCAATATTAATGATCTTTGTTAATTACAGTCCTGTATTCTTCAGCTGGGTTGGTTTGAAACACTTGGAAATAAGTTCTTGAGTTTAAAAAGTGTTGTTCTTATGGAACTTGCCACAACCTGGCCTTCACATCCACAGCATAATTTCTTGATTGAGACCTGATTTGGTTCTCCTGTTTTACAGAGGAATTGGACCAATGCCTAAGGCAACAGCTTAAATCAAGATTTTCTGGCATATCTGTGTGGGGTCCAATTATCATGGGGCTGCAGTACCACAGATTTGGGCTGAAATTTTGAGTTAATTTATTTTCTTTCCAACAGCTTTATAAAGGTAAGATAATGAAGGACTGGTAGGATAAGTATCTTCCCTTTTGCAATGGGAGCACAAATGACTTGCATGCTAATTGATTGCACTTATTTAAACCAGGGTACAGCTGTAATCTGATGAAGCCATCAGTTATCTAGCTGCCTATATAGTGGAGGGTAGGAAATAGTATTTTGCCCTGGGAGACTTAGTGTCTTGAATCATGAAATTACCTAAGGTCAGAATGTTTTATTTCATTTTTTTGTATAAAACAGCAAAAGAAGTGTTAGAAAAGTTCCCTGAAAGTTATTTAAGTATAAAAATGCTGGCAGCAAAGGAACTTTTCTTTTAATGCTAAACTTATACAGTTATGATGGTGCCTAGCCTATGATGAGCTAGGACTTTTCTTGTTGCAACTAAGAAACGTTCTTGCTTCTTGCCTTTGGAAAAAAAGAACTTCTAAAGAGATTGTGCTTGAAAATTTTAATATTGATTAAATTACTTGCAACTATTGTTTTGGAGATTACTTTTGAACTGTGAGATGCTATATAGTCTGCCTGAACTTTATAGGCTGGTAGCACATGTTTCTCCTGTGCTGGAAGAAAAAGAAAAAAATTCAGATAAAGATGCTTGGAATTTGGTATTCAGTGCTGCATTTTTTCAGACACTGTCTTTCTCATTTCCATATATAAATGAAGAATGAAGTTTAATCTTTAAGAGAAACAAATTGTAGCTGCAGATTTGGCTGTGAACTGCTTGAGTTGCTAAGCTCTAGTCAGAAATTTTCTATGTCTTTTAATTACAAGTTATGCATAAGAAATGTTTTCCTCTATCAACATAATGTTTCAAAAATATAGCAGATTTGACTCTGTGACTCTGTAATTTCTGATGGCAGAAATTACATCCATAAGTTCAGTGCTAAGTTCTGGGATATCTGCTCTATGTAATGGCAAGGCTCTGTTTTAATTTTTGCCCGTTTGTAAGCAGTAATTACTGGAGAGTGAAAGATTGATTTCCTGTTTCTTTTGGGACTGGGCTTCTTCCCTAATCTAGTTGGTAAATGTAAGCAAATTCAGTTTGGTATTGTCTTTCCCAGAGGAAAGTCAAAACATTGTCCTGTAAAAATAGAGGTGGCTATAGCTGGCCCTGTTTAAGCTGTCCAAGTTTTTCTCTTTTCAACACTAATAATTCATAGTAGTACATAGGGATAAGCTGTTTGAATAAAACCATGAAAGACAAAAGTAAATGCAAGAATTGCAGTCAGTCATCTTATGTTATAATTAATGCTAAGCTATCAGATCATGCTGTGACTGAAATGGCTTTGAGTGGGTCACTGAGATGCTTGTGCCATTGTTTCAAAGTGGCCCTGTTAGCAGCACAGTAACTTATTGAAAGCAGTCTGCTTGAACTAAGAGTCTTCTGTTAATAATTACTGAAAAGAACTCATGACAAGTGCTGCTGGCCCCAAGCCTCTAACTATTCTCTTTAGAAACTCCTCAGAGGCAGCATTTCTGGAAATTTTGCTATAGGTAAACAGAGCTGAGTTGTGTAATTGACTTTATGCATAACCTGTCTTCTGGCATGTTTACTTTCAATGTTAAGCTGACTTGATGGTTAACACTAGAATATCTCATTGCAGTTAAGAGTTGTAGTTAATATCTAAGAGATTTGTGTAACTTCTTTTAACTCCTGCTTTCCTTTTATATAAATGTAAGCAGTATAAAAATGAACATAAAATGGTTTTGTGGGAATAGTCATTATGAGCATGTCCACTATGAGTAAATCATATGCTGTCACAATTACATAGAAATATTTTTCAGTATATGTATTTATACTTTCAAAATATTTTTGGAGTTAAAGTGAGTAGCATGTGGATAAACAATACACTATTGTCTTGGAACAGTAAGTGTACTATTTATAACCATTTCAATAAAAAATACTGATAATGCTTGTTGACTAGATGTCTATACAAGTTCTATTAGGATTTAGGAGTTTTACAGACTACCTCCCATTTCTTCCCCTGTTTTTATAGTTGTATCAATTATATACATTTATTTTAATAAGTTTTGTATGACAAAGGTTTCTTACAATATCCTTGGGAGTTGAGGATATGTGCATATTTACCCCAAACTACTATTTCCACTTATTCACATTTAAATCTAATTTCAGACAAATGCAGATAAAGTGATGCAGCACTAATTAGCTCTCTTCTGTGGGCTGTGTTAAGTGGTGTGATAGGATCATTAAAGCTGGAAGGATCCTCTGGAGGTCATGTAGTTTATCTTCTTGCCAAGTTAGAGCAGGAACTTTCCCAGGTGAGTTTTGAGTCTCTCTAATGGTGGAAGCTCCATAAACTGTGGCTGTGGGCAGCCTGTTTCAGCACTTACTTCCTCTCTAGTGGGGGATTTCCTTTGCTGCATCTTGTGATCCTTTAATTTTCTTACTGGGCATCCATGATGAGAGTCTGGCTCTGTTATTTCTTGCTGTAACTACAACCTCCCTTGAGTTCTCTGCAATGTAGATAAGTTCTCATGGGTACTTGGATGTCCATGTGCTGCACCCCACTAGCAACCTTTGCAGCTCTCTACAGAACTTTGTCCTGCTTTATCTTTGTGTGGGACCTGGATAAACTCACCTTTTTACAGAAGGGAGGCTTAATCAATGTCATGTAACTCAAGCAACCAGAAGAGAGTGAGAAATAAACATGAATTTTCTCATGTCTATCCATAGATAATATTTAAAAAGTTGTACTTCATCTCTGTCTAGATATAGTGACTATAAATTAACAAGACTTTTTGTGTGTAACTTCTGGTCCTAATCAGAACTTTCCCAGGGTGGTAGGAGTGTGAATATACCAGATTAACTGCAACTGATCTTCCCTTCTTTGGGTCTGGCTTCTGAAAGCAGGCAAAAATAGGTATTATAATGGCTATGAAATTACTTAGAAGGAAGTATTTGCCCTCTTCATAGTCATAGTGGCAATGTATTCTGCTATTTTATGAGCGTCTGTTTCTCGAGTAAGCTACTGAAATAACGGGACTCCAAAAATTACCTTTTCCATTAAACAGAAATCTTAAGCTTCCCAGTCTGTTTGTTAGGTCTTAAATTTGTGCTTATTTTGGTAAATGTTATGTATAGAAGCCCTTCTGTGAAAGGCAGTTTTTCTGAACAGTATCTTGCTTGTGCAGTGAGTGCAGGATTGGGACACAGTGAGTTGAGTGCTGTCAAAACAGCCTGGTCGCCAGCTGACTTGTCAAACAGTGACGTATTTGGAGCCTACTTACGCCAGTTGGTTTTTGACAGTGGAGTTGCACACCTTTTCTCTTTTGTGACAGATTTGAGAGCAAACATTTTATAGGGGAACGTAGTAAGGCCTACAATATTCTAGTGTTTGGTAAGCCAGCAATGTCTTTGACTTTCAACAGCTGTGCATCTACTTATTCAGACATTTTCTTTAGTTTTGTCACCTGGAACAGTGCAGCCAACTGGTTTGTAAGAGTTGTTTGAACACCAGGTGTTTACAGGTCTTGTGAACTGCCCTGTGAACCCAGCTGAGGCTCTTCTGCTCAGTATCAGCTGAAGATCCTGAAAAGTCTTGAGGCTCTGAGACTTGTTGCACACATATAATTAATCAGATAGAGATTTAAAATTTTTTTTTCCATTGTCAAATGTGTAATGCATTTATGATCTCCATGGGAAGAACTTAAAACTGGCTTTCGTGGCTAGGATTGTATTTTTTTTTCTTCTAATTTGAAAGAAGGACCTGCACAATGAATGTAAAGTTCACTGGTGTGTATTTGAAGTGTAGGCTTTTGGTAATTAACCTGTCTTAGCCACTTGGATCATGGTATTGTGGGATGATATTTACTACGTTTAGGAATGGGATGCTGAAGTTTCCTTGGGAAAATCTCAGTTGTGTTGATTTTAGTGGATTTATGCAGAAAAGTAAGAAGTAGATACATACACAAATAAGCATTTTAGTAACAGAAAGGATGCATGATCATGCTTGCAAATGTGGAGGTGAGAAATAGAAAAAAAATTGATTCTTACTGTGGGAATAAGTGCAGAGAAGACTTTCCTATCAGAACAGAAAGAACTTTATTAGTACTAAAAATACTTGTGGACAAAACGAAATGAAAACAAATTTGCAAACATATCAATTCTTGAATATTAACATACTTTTGCCATCTTACATTTAGTGCTACGTGTAGTCTAGTTTCTGTAAGAACATGCAATGAGTTTGCTCTTGCTAGTTGCTAGGGCTTTATTTGAACAAAGATTTAGACCCCTAATTATGGACTAAAGTAGAGTGATATAGAGGATATATATGAAGCATTACCTCAGAGCTACAGTAAAGAGAAACTACTCTTCTTCTCTCCAAAAATTATTAGTCAGATAATTTGGCCTCAGTGGTAACTGTCCCCCTACCCAAGATGGGAGCTCCAGCATTGTTTGGGTTATTGCAGCTCTGAAGGGGATAACAGATGGGTTCCCCTCATTTAGCAAAACAATAATGTTATTTCTGCTTCAAACAACTCTGAATTGAGCAAAATGTGTTTTTTGGCAGCTTCCATGGACCATTCTCAATCTAGCTGTGCAAGTGGGGGTGATGGTTTCTCTTATTTCACTTGCTTTCAGTTGCCTGCCCTTGATTTTCATACTCTTCTGCTTCTGTGTCAAAATGTGACATCCACAAATCCATCAGCTGTCTTTCTTCAGGAAACGTCGGCAGCATATTTCAGACTAGGATAATATTAAATTCCTGTGCTCAGCTTTGAGTCCCTCACAACAAGAAAGTCAGTAAGGTGCTGGAGCATGTCCAGAGTAGGGAAACTTCTCTCGGAGCTGGGAAAGGGTCTGGAACACAAGTCTGAAGAGAGGGGTTGTTTAGTCTGTAGAAACGGAAGCTCAAGAAAGACCTTATTGCTCCACAACCACCTGGAAGGAGAGCACTGGTTGCTTGTCCCAATAATAAGTGATAGAACAAGAGTAAATGGCCTCAGGTAGTGTTGGGGATTTCTATATTGGATAAAAGGGAAAATTTCTTTATGGAGGAGTTGTCAAACAGAGGAACAGGCTGCCCCGGGAAGTGGCTAAATCATCACCCTGGAAGTATCTAAAAGATGTGGACATGTGGTACATAGGGATGGGCTTTAGTGTTATGGATTTGCAGTGCTGGGTCAGTAGTTGGTCTCAATGATCTTAAGGGTCTTTTCCAACTTTGGCTTTTCTATGATGCTCTCATGGAGTCAGTGTCACCTTTCTTCTCGGTGTTGCCAGGAGAACTTTGTGCTCTTGCAGCAGTGAGTGACAGCTAGGTAACAGCTGAGTTTATAGAAGCTGTCAGACAACTGTAAAGGAGTGAACAGTTTGAATGTAAAGAAGTGAGAACTACTTCACTCAGGGAGAAAGTGAGGGCGCATAGGACCAGGCAGACCTTCAGCATCCATCTTGAGTATATTCCATATTTTCTTAGGTAGCCCGGATAATTTTTGCTTGTCCTTCTTTCAGTGAGGGTTTATTGCCTATTCTGTGGTATTGCTTTTTGTTAAGATGTATATTAGAATACAGGGAAGATACTAGGGTAGTGCTGTCCACTCATCCATGAATGACCTCAGCACTGACTTTGGTGGCATGTTGCATGGCAGCAGGTCCAGGCTGGGCCTTAGAAATGTCCAATCCACTGGCATTACTCCTCCTTAATTAACTGATGAATGCCATATACATCAGTGGCACAGTGTTCTAGTCCTCCCAGGGCCAATCTAGATATAAGTTGTGTATTTTAACAGCTTAACTCTGTCTGGGAGATGGCCAACTTGCAGTTAAAATCTCATACGTTTTGCATAACTGGATATACCAAATGCCCTTTATCTCTGTGCTGTGGCTGGGATAACTGATGACTACTCCAGTGCAACTCCTGCAACCTGGGGGACTTGTTCATTTTCATACTGATTGGATACCTGCCTAAAATTCCTAGCAGGTTTCTGACTGAGACATCAGCAGGCTATGGCAAGTAAAAATGCATTAGTTTTGTGAAGTTTACCTGAGGGATATGTGCTATCCTGGATCATTTTCATTGAAACCAGATGAGTTATACTCCCAGGAGCAGCTGTGTAGGCTGGCATGCACCCTACCTTCGGCAGGGGGATGGGGATGTCAAGCACCTTTGGCATCTTGGTGAGAGCTGCTGGGTTTGTTACGACTGGGAAGTTGGACGAGACTGTCCTTGAGGGCATTTGTTAAATGTGTATTTCATTATATTTTTGTATAATAGGGCAAATAAATGAAAGCCTTGGTCCTTAGTCATGGCTGAGACATTGTATGTAGTACAACCTGGTGGCCGAGGAGCAGGGCCTGGGAGAAATAGTGCTGGGATGAATCTTTAACATGGTGGATCCTTGACCAACCTGTTAGGTATAGACTTGGAAAAGATTTACTGAAACCTACTTTGACTCACACAGAACTGCACCTTTCAGTAGAAAGAGAGAATCTTGCAGTTTTAGTGTCTGTCTTCCTTTTATCAGCTACCTGGGATGAGGTTTCAAATCACCTTGGCTGGGAAGCATCAGTATTTTGGGGAATGCCCTAAATAATAACACAACCTCCTCCACTTATAAACAAACATGGTTATTTAAAAATAATTTTACATACATGTTGTAACATGTACATAGAAAGAGATACATGTTCCAATATGGTTTTGGGTATTGTCTCATGTAGCAGTCCTGGTGTGGTTATTGTCAGCAGAGAAGTTTTGTGTGCAGGAGTTCATATCACTAAAAAAAAAAAAAAGGATGCAAAAGTTAAAACCTTATATTTTACAAGGAAGGGTGCTTAGTCACAATTAATTCTGGAAAATGAGAGTCACTGACTTTGCAACAGAACTTCAAGAATCATTACTTTGATATATCTCATTTAGCAGCCCATTGACAAAGGGATGAGTATGGGCATGGTTGAGGTCCGCATGAAGTGGTAGACCTTAAAAATTTACAGAAATGGTGCCTCTTAACTGAAATGCCAGGGGAAGCCTAGGGGCTATTACTTTATTAAGTTCTGCTGAATATGCTGCTGGTTTTACTCTAAGCAAACCACACTATTTTATCCTCAAGCAATCAGATCAAAACTGAAGGGTGTGAACCTCCTGTCTTTAAGCAAAAGGTTGGGGGGGGGTTTGTGTTTCTTTTTTTTTTTTTTTTTACTTTTGGATTTCAGTGTGAATAGGATTTTGTCCAAATCATCCACTAAGCTAAATTTATTGTAAACAAAAGTAATACTGCCAAAAGTCTTGTATTCAACACAGATCAGAGATGGGTAATTTTGCCTTAGAGATTTGGACATAATCAAGTACATTTTTAGCATGTTAAAAATGAAAAGTAGTGGTCTATTTGAAATGAAATGGTCTAGTCTGCAGAATATGTCATGACTGTAGTGAAAGAATTGTGTTGGGCATATGCAGTACCTAAAAAAATTCCTTTAAAACATGAACATTTAAGGCTCATCCAGTGCTCTGTGGCAGGGTACAGCTGTAACAGAAATGGAGATTCTCTGCTGAAGGCTCCTGACAATACACCAGTGGCTTGCCTGCAAGCTCGAGATTTTAAACAAAAGAGTTTTTACAATCAACCTTCAGTTTCATAGTTTATTTTGCTTTTCTTGCAGTCATCAATTTTCTACTCTGATTATTGGAAGGTAGCTGAGACCTGTGTGCTCTTAGGGTCCAAAGAAAGCACTGTGAGCACAGCTCCACTGTGTGCAAATTTTAGGTCAAGGCTTAAAATCTTATTTCTAACATTAATATAAAATCTCTGCCCTAAAAGTCAGTGATAAATTTCACATTTGCATAAATCTGAATGTGTTATTTTCACATCACCAGTGAAAAATTGAAGCAGATTTTTGTTGTCTTCTGGTAATAATCAACTCCCTTTTTTTCCCTAATGTGAAATATGTTTGTGATTTCATGTCCATAGTCAGCAAGCTGTTTTAAAAACTGTTTTCCTTCTTGCTTGAGATGTGTAAGTGTGTAAGTGGACTCATGGAGTATAGCAGATGGGAAAGGGTGGTATGCCTTGGGCATTTAATTAACTAACCTCGTTAGTCTGATAGTGGAGATGCTGCAAGGATGCCTTTTTTCAGTCACAATACTGAGACTATGAGCATTAAGGAGTTAACTGCTTACATCTCTGCAACTTTTGTTAATGCATAGACATATTTGTTGGTTTTGTGCTAAATGTAAAGAAAGAAGGATCTGGTTCTGCAAAATTATGTGCGCTATGTTTGTGTATAGATCTTTACACTATACTAATCACTAATCTGCCTATCAGCTGGCAGTAAAGAAATTTATCCAGATTTACATGTCTTTAATCGCTTTATATTTTCCTTCATGGAGATGTATTGTAGAGATGCTAATTAAGGTGGGTGGTTTTTTTCTTTTTTCTTTTTTTTTCATTATATGGAATATTCTTATTAACTTACATAGGTAAGCTGCCACCATGTATAAAAATATAACTGTCATATATGTAAGTATATATCATACATATCATATTACACCATGTATAAAATATTTCGTTTCTTGAATGTTCCATATCAAAGAATAAAAATCTGCAGGAATATGTTTCAAGTCAAGGCATAGAAGTTAATTGGTTTGTAGCCACATGTTAAAAGCATCTTTCCCCAACAACTTTGGTATGTTAAACATCTCTCAAAAATAAAGAGATTGTGGTGATTTTATTGATGACTATGTGAACATGCAAATTGTGTTCTCCGGTTTGTGCAGTTCCCATATCATATAAAGGCACTTCAAAATATACTACCCATTTTAGAGATCCAATGAAGACTAAGCAGTGAGAAAATAATGTCCTTGCTTGAATTACTGTGATTAACATCAGGTCACTACTTGAGAGGTTTAATTGCTGAAAGAGAAAAAGAATGGAGGTCACAGGGAAAGAACATCTTACTAAAATATGCCATAGTTTCCCTTGAAACCACACAGAATGTTTTGTGCATTACCTTTTCATAGGGAGATAATGTGTTATCACTACAGTTCCTTGCCCAAGAGCTTTTTCAGCGTAATATTGACTTTTTAATGAAATCTCTCAGGAAATAGCTGTAAATTCAGTGTCAGAAGCTTGTGGGACTTTCCAGAAGGGAAGGTGCAAGGGAGAGGGTTGTTAGCCCTACTGAAGTTGGTTGTTCTCTTTGTAGGTTTTCTACTCACCAGTTTTCAAACTCTGCAATGAATTATTTCACAAAGTTTTGTTGAAATCTGTTTGCCTATTTCCAAGAAAAAGAAAACCAGGCAACTTTTGTCTGAGAAACTCTTGGAGCAAAGAGATTACAATTGCTGTCAGCATGGTCACCCCACCAGAGATGTGTTGTTCTCCATTTTTTAAAGATATGCCTAAAATAAGCCCATTTAAGATGCTGGAATCTCTCTTTCAGGAGAGATTTCCTCAGACTTTCTCAGTGAAGTCCTGTTAGGATGCCATCTCACACTGGCCCTATCAGGTCTGGATGTTCCTGATGTTTGAGTTTGGGCACCAAAACTGAAAACAATTTTCTTGCATTTGGAGCCGTCAAACGTGTACCTGCGTTACCTGTCCCACAGTATGGGAGTGTGGAGAAATTTCCTCTCCTGATTCACGTGGGGACAAGGACAAAGTCGGTGGGAAGAGTGAAGAAGCAGACTGGAGGTGGGTTGGGGTAGTGGAGGGAGGATTCAGTGCAAGCCGCTGAGGATGCCTGGCTGGGGAAGCAGCGGTGTCTGTGCCAGGGGTGTGAGCATGGAGGGTGCTGTTGGTGCTCCGTGGAATCAGGCAGCGTGCAGGAAAGGGCGAGGAACTGGGAGGTGGTTCGGGAAAGCACACAAAACCCCCTGCGTTACACCACGGGTAGATCTAATTAGGAGCAGAGCACTGGCCGCCAGGGATGAGCAATGATGCCAGGGAGGAGACAGGGATAGTCCTGTGTGAGTTGCAGGGGGAGGGGAAACAACCGGTGGTGACACTGCCACATTCACACAAAAGAATGTATTAATGGTTGGCATGTTCTTTAAATTTAAATTATGTGTGTTGCTATTTTAACTTAACACTTGCGTTTTGTGTTTATTTATGTACAGGGATATCATTCTACCAAAAAAAAAAAAAAGAAAAAAAAAAGAAAAAAAGAAAAGAAAAAAAAGAGCTGGCTTGGATTCTGTTTTATGTGAATATGCAGGCTGGAACCTGCAGCGATTCGGGGTCTGATTGACAGCTGAATGATTCGGGAGTTGATTGACAGCTGAATGAGGCACTCTGGCTGTGAGTGTGGGTGTGAGGGGCCAGGGAGCACTAGCAGAGGGTGACAAGAGCTGGGAGCTGTGATGGATACCTCCTTTTCATCCCCCTCTGCTGCCGCGGCTCCGTGAGCGTCCTTCCTTTCCCATGCACGGGCTTTTATGTTGGGGTTATTTTTCAGTCAAGCCTGTTAAAGTTGAATGCAGCCCAGCACCAGTAAAATGGTAATATGAGCCCATGCAGTGTGTGGCACTGGATAGCATCTCTTCAGGACAGCCAGAAATTCTAGAAGGGGAAGGAGAGAATGCAGGTGTATAGAGTTCCCCATTAGCAACCATTATGGCCTGCTAATGGGTAACTTATTCTTGTCCTGGTGCAAACGTGTTGACTTTTTCTTTTTTTTTTTCTTTTTTTTTTTTTCTTTTTTTTTGTTTTGTTGTTGTTGTGTGTGTGTGTGTGTGCATTTGTTAATGAGACTATCTGGAAAACCATTTTTAGAACAAAATCCTCCATTGCTCTAATGGGAAAAAAATGAAGACTTCAAAAAAAAAGGTCAATCTTAAATTTTTTTTAAATATGAAATTCCAGATGTTTATTTTGAGAAATTAGGAATTAAGTTTCCAGTATAATGAATTCCCAGTTTTCTGGGAAGCACCATGGCAATCAAATTATCAAAGATGTACAGAAATCATATGTACATTTTTTAGGTTAATAAATATATTCCTTTGCCTTCTGTCTGTCTCCACTGCAGAAGTAAGTAACTTGGTGGTGTCAGCCCAAATGAGAATTTGAACTTCATCAAACAGGAAATAACACTTTTAAATATTAAAAATCATAAAGTGTTTGGGAAAAGCTTTTTGGGATGTGAGTGGCTCTGTGGTGGGGCACGACTCCTTCGGGTTTGTGGTGGAAGAGGAAAGTTCCAAAGATCTGTATGCTTTGAAAGGCTTGTTGAATGGAGAGAGCTAGAATTTTTGTTTTGCATTTCCCCCTCTCTTTCTTCCCCGACTCACCTATGCCAGATCTAGGGAGAAAAGGTGGCCCTGTCCAGTCAAGAAATATACCTTCTCTTTGTCCTTTCTGTTAGTTTTGCATCTGAGAAAGTTCCACTGGTTTTTTTGTAACTTTTTCTCTTGTAATATCTCTTGACTCATAATGAGAGAGTTCAATTAACAGAATCAAAAGAGAGAGAGTTCAATAAACAAAATCATGCTAGCACCATTGCTTTTGAAGAAGGAAAATATAAGAACTTATTTTTAAAAAAATTAACTGAGCTTGATAGAAGTTTCGAAGGTGTGAATTGACTTGAAGATGAAGATTTAAGTCTCTGTGTTCTATGTGTTGTAGCCCTTACTCTTGAACGTGGGGATTTAGAAAGAAAGGGTTAAAAAATAAATTGAGAATCTACTTGGGAATTGCCATCATAAGTTGCTGACTTCATGACCAGAACGCTGATGAGATTTTGAGAAATGGAGTCTAAAGGAGGGGAAAGAAAAAAGGAGGATGACACAGGTAAAAGTCAGAGAGCAGCAGAAATAATTATCATAAAAGAAGGAGCGACTTGAAGGCAAAGATGTTAACAAGGCTGAGAGCAGGTGGTGAGCAGGGCCCTAAATTTGGGCTTTGCTGAGGGACAGAGATCATGAGAAGGTGGTTTGTTTTTTGCTCAGTCTAGTGGAGCTCTGTACAAACAAGCTTCTGCAGGTATGCTCAGCTCTGACAGTACAGCTATTCATTCTGAATGAAAAAATGGCAAAATAAAGGATTGGCAAGATGTTCACTGACCTTTTCTCCTTCCCATTCTTCTTGCTCCTAAAAGCTTCCCAAACAATCTAACACAGAAAACCTTCTAACCATTATGCCAGCTAATAGTTTGAGCCAACTTCTTATAGTGAGAATAAAACTTCATTACTTTTTTAACAGCTGAAACGATAGTAAAATCCCTGAGCAGTTTGTCAGAGTGAGTGTCTAGTCTTTAATTTTTAACATTCTCTTTCTGAAAGCCTTTTAGAGTTCAGCTCTTTACTGACACTCTCCCTTGTCAGTCTTACACTAAAAGCAGTTAAGCAAAGCAAGTGACATATTTAAATTTTAAGTCCCTGTGCTCTAAAACTGCTATGCATAATCAGTTTAGTATGCTCCATGAAAATGCATGCAACACCTAACTTAAAAGAGGTGTTTAAGTGGATGACCATAGGAAAAGATAGGGTGTTCGAACTGAGGCTTTAGTTCCTCAAGTGCCTCCCTTTGGCACAAAGGCAGCAATCACAAAATTACAAATAGGAGGAATAGAACCAAATATACCAGGACTAGATGACTGATACAAAACTGATTATACCTATGTATTTATTTCTCAATTGATATTTTGTACGTAAGTTGACAAAGCTAACATGAATTGCTGTAATAAAACATAACAAATAAAGGAAGAAAAATAAATAAGGCAAAATAACTAAAAAGAGGAACAAAACAGAATCCAAGAATACCAAAATATGCAGCAGCAAAAAATAGACTTTGAAAATGGCAAGAAATTTATATAAGAAAGGTTTCAATAAAGATTTCAATGACTGCAAAAAGAATTGCAGAAATTGTGTCATGAAAATCACCTAGAAAATGGTATGCTTACTTGATTTAGAATGAATGAGCCAAAAGTAAGTACAGCATCCTTTCTCTGCCAAGATAACTCTTCCACCAAGTGCTCTACCTTGGAGCTGCTCACCTCACAGAGTAAAGGGCTGTCTCCTGACCAGAAGGTACACCAGGTCACACAGCTGTGAGTAAAGAGTAATTTCAAAAAGTAGAAAAACAAGAGCAACCTGCATCTTCACCATTCCCAATGAGTGGTTGTATTCTGTGTTTTCTAATTTCATTATTACGTTATTCATAATTCCTTTCTTAGGTGTAGATTTAATCAAAGTACATTAGAATGATGGAAATGTTCATTGGTATTCAGTTCTTCAGAAAAGCTCTTTTCTGTGAAAACTTGGAATTCATTATTGTTGGTAGCTTAACTCATCTGTCATACAGTGAATGTAGATGCTAATGAACTGGATAATGTTAATATCAGGGGATAGATTAGTAAATAGATTTTAACAAAAAAAATTATATGGCTAGAATTCCTCTAAACAGAACCAGTTGATGCCATTTTGTAAAATATCATTCATTGTGGAGATCAGTTTTAAAGCACTAGTAAAGTAATTATGTTTCCAAAATTTATTTGTCTTCCCATTACTTATTTGCTTGCTCTGCTTGTCCTTTGTTTTCTTCATTGGGCTTTGATTCCTGCTTAGAGCATTCCTTTTAATGTGTGTGCATGTCCAAATTGCATTGTTATACCATGTAAATATAAACATGGTATAACACACACATATATACAACTGGTATATATGTATATTATATACGTAATATACAACTACAACTTGCTTAAATCTTCTCCCCAAAAAAGACCCTACTGAGCTGAAGTATTGTTCCAACATTTTTTCCCAATTTCCTATCATTTCCCAACATTCCCAAAAAGCCAAACATTTTTAAAGCATAATTTCTTTAACTTATTTTCTTCTGTGTTTGGGAGTCAAGTAAATTAGTTTACATGTATCTGTGACAGTGGCTCAAAGTGCACTCCAGCCAGTAGTTACAAGGGGAGATGTTTAATTGTCTGGAGCCCATGCTTCTAGGAATGTATCCCTCTCTCAAAGAGGTTGCCCCTAAGCAGGTGAATTTGTGACAGATACAATAATTGCAAAACCAGAAAAATATGGTGCATCTTCAGACATTTTTTCTAGAATAGCATTTTCTGACTGAAATGCAATGGATTGACCACTAGTGAAAGCTAAACAGATTTACAGGTATCTTAATATACAGCACCTAGAATCCAGTGTCATCTCTTACATCCAGGCAGGTCACACACTGTGCCAAGTTCTTGGGAACAGTGATAGGGAGGTCTTCCTGTTCCCATAAATCCAAAAACCTCTGAAAACATGTTGGCATGTCTGCTGCTAGTGAAATACAAGCAGAGAGGAAGGGATGGGTTAGTACATTTTGGATGGTTCATTTTGCTGATGCATACTTATGGCAGCCTGTGATGTTTCATTTGTATTTGTGAAATTCTCAGTTCCTCAAAGTATTTAGTTCTGTTATGTGATTGTGCTGGGGAATACCTTGCACGTATAAAATAACACTAATGTAAATTCTTCTCTGTTTGGACGTGCATTCTGGAAAGTAAGGCTAAGCTGTTTTGTCTGGGTGAATATTTGTAAATGTTTAGCATTTTCAATTTAAAGACTTTTCTGTGCTTGAACATATGGTATGCAAATTGAGGCCTGGGTGGCACACTGGCTTGGGGAAAAGGGGTCCTTAGTCTTCATTGTTAAAAACCAAAAACTTTGATTTCAGAGCTTCATGCCTTGCTGCTCTTGTCAGGGGAAGGTGATGAAAAATTGCAGGGTGTCTAGTCTTCTCTGAGCTTGAGGTAAGGAGGAAGAATAGGCCAAAAAGAAAAGCGAGAAATGCTGTTTGGAGACAACTGTTTCTGCTCTGTGTCTGCTCACTCTCATGCATGATTGTGTGCTGTCTTTGTGCATAATTTTAATCTCTCCTTAGTAACTTTTACCTAGGGCAAATACTGCAATTTGGTCTCCAAGCATGCTGCATCAGGGGGGACTCTGATGGGCATCTCAAAAGGCAAAGGTTATGTTCAACCTAAGTTCTAAGCCCTTTTTCTGAGCAAAGGCTCATGAATTCTGCATGTTCCTTAGCTTTTTTGGGGGGGGGGGTTGTAAGAGGTAGAGTGTGTGGATTGAATTATTTTCAGGAGAAAAGCCCCATGAAGCCTGCTTGATCTAAAAGAGACAATAACAAGAGGCTTCACTACCTATAGCACTTTTCCTTCAGTAGAGAGACTATCATCCTACTGGGTCAGAGATTTTATCTTTAAATTCAGTTAATGCTAGTAATAGTTCTGATGTGGCCTCCACTGCTCTGTACAACACAAGAGAGAAAATTAAAAATTACCCAACAAGAAAAACCTCACTGGAGCTAAAAAGCAGTGAGCAGTGTGAAAGATAAGAATTTCTGGTGTCTAAATATAGAGTAATATGAATATGTTAAAACACAGAACTCTATGTACTGCTTTTAAAAGAATAATTTCATTTTGGTTAAGAAAACTACAGTTAAATCAGCCTTCTCCTGAATGTTCTGGCTGTCATTTTCTTTAGCCAGTATAAACCTGCCTTTCTGGTTTATGAAGCCACAGTGCTAACATGTAAAGCAAGATGTTATGACTCATTGAAACAATTCTTTGTTCTCTCTTGAAAGCATTGCTGATGGTATTTTCAAATGTACTTGGGTTTACCCCTAAGAATGCAAACCTTTTGCAAGTCTGAGCTTCATGCAAGGCAGATTATGTAATTTTTGCAGTGCCATATGATGTGAATGTAATCCTGTTAACCTCTTTGATAGTTTTGGTTTCCAGCTTTGCTGAATTTTGCTGTAATTTTATCAGGGGAAATAAGATGGCTTCTCTTAGTTTGCAAAACTTTGAGCAAATGTGGTACAAATGTGTGTCAGGATTGAGAAGTAGTTGCTAAGGGATTCATCAGCAAAACTTCTTTCTTGATTTAACTTGGAGATGCAAATTACTTGCATGAAACCCTGAAATCATGTGGCTAAAACTGAGAACTTCAACTGAAAATGAGTCTGCAGTGATTTCACCAAGGGTCAGTGTTTTACGTGGACTGTGCTCCCCAGTGCTGGGAAAGTAGGAGGTTAAGGAAAGCGAGGTTTAAGGGTGTGGGGATAGGTCCTGGCTCATATCCTGATTGTTCCCTTGCAAAGCACTTCTTTGTGTTCGGCAGGCTGTGCTGAAAGATATGAAAGGGATTGGCAGAGAGGGCTGTGGAGACTACAACATGCAGTCTGTTTTTGCTGTGAGTAACCAAAGCACTGAGCACCTTGCTGCTGTAGAGCTGGAGAGCCCCCAGCCACTGTAAGCTGGTTAGGTTTGCTCAGCCTTTCCTCACAGCCAGACCACCTCTTTCTGCAGAACCTGCAATTATTGAAGTGTTAACTGAGCTGCATCAAAAGAGAATAAATTAACAGGCATTTATGTTTTCTATCTACTGAGCAGTATTAGTAAAAAGCAGTTTAAAGCCTTTTATCTCTGAAAAGAACAAAAGGGGGCTTTAGTTTTAACCAAACCAGGTCTGATATATGCATCTTTCTTGGGAATAACACACCAGCTTTAGGATCCATAGGAGGGAAGCTGTCCCAAAAACTCCTTAAGCAGTCCTCAACTGAATGAAACAGAAGACTTCCAGACAAGAAGGGTAGTGGCATTCTAAACTGGTGCAGAGTCATGAAAGTTGAACTTTCAAAAAAGTTCAAGGCACCCCTTTTTGTACCTTCTGCAAGGGTTTGCTGACCTCACTGTGTTTAACTGTGTCAAAAACCATCAACTCTGAGTGGCCGATGCTGGAGATTCTTTAGTCTAAAATGTTCTCTGAATGTTTAGTGCCCAGCTGGAGGTGTTGCCATCATTTATCTGCATGGGTCATTTGGTGTCAGGGTTGCTTGCTTATTTTGAACTTTTCTTGTGTCTGTTTCTAAAGATGCCTGTCCAGCCCTAGGTTCCCAAGACATTGCCGTACTGTTTAAATGATGATGGAAATAGTTAACAATGCTGGAGGTAATTTACCTTATATGACACAGAATCATAGAACATGCCAACTGGAAGGGGCCCACCAGGATCAAGTCCAATACATGAATGATGAGATAGCAATGTCCTTTTTAGTGGGATATCACTTCTGCTTCTTTTGAATGACAACTAATTTAAAAACAAAATTAGCAAGGACAATTACTACTTCAGTCTTAAATCCCTACTGTCTAGTAATCAAACCTGTATTTTTAGTATTTTTAAGGTGTGTTTTGTTTTGTTCCAACTTTTTTTCCGCAGTGCTCCTGATAGTCACTCTACAGCCTGTCTTGCCTTGTTCTCACAACCTGACTTCAGCTTCTTGTTGATGAAACTGATGATAAAATCACTGTTTTTCTCTGCTTTATCCAACTTGATAAATTGAGATGTAGTGAATTTATGCTTACCTTAATCATGTTTCCCCCCTCTGTTTTGTGGCTGATCATTAAGGCTCACTGTACACGCTGAGAGAACGTGTAATTGCAGTTGCCTGATATAAACAACCAGTCTGATGGATTCAGACAAAGAGAACCTTTCAAGTACATCTCCTAATTTAAACAAATGTATAGTAAATCTGGTGAATATCATGGATATGCTGTTTCCAGCCTACCAGAGATGTTTACCTTGTCATGGCTTGCTTAGTTGTGAGTGGCCACCTGAAATTGTTGTATTGTCCCTGCTCGTGGGATTAGATATGAGTCCTGACCAAAGGCACCTGCTGAAAAAAACCAGACCTTCACTGTTGTGATGTGATTAATACTTCAACAGCAGAACTAAATTAAAGAATTTTTTAATCAGTATTATTTGCCATTTTAATTTTGAAATTATCTGTTCATAGGTTAGAAAGTGAAACTGCACAAACAGTATCTCACAGCTTCCACTTTCTATTTCTTTTCTCTGTGGTGATTTTACTACAGTCTAGTAGTTTATAAAATATGAAACAGTTAAGCAAAACGTTATTATGAGTTATGTCCATATTTTCTTGTGGAATTTAGGACTGTAATCATCAAAGGCTCTAATTGATTCTGAGAGGGGATCACTCTGTGTAATTATTCTCTATCTTCCTCATCTGTTTGTTGTTGGCTGCCAGGCGAACCAACAAATACAAGGCATTCAGGTGGAAGTGAGCTTTTTGTGGAGCATATTGTCCCCGACATTGTTTGCAAATACTGTCGTAGACACTTCATTAAGTGCTATTCAAGAAAACAGTGGGATTATTTCAATTCAGGGTGTTGGACTGTTCTCCCTTCTACTATCAAAAATATTTTACAAGAAAACAAATAAAACTAACCTTCTTTACAAAGATTAGTAACAGAGAAGTTAATGATGTATAATTTAGGTCTTAAGGGCAGTTTTGCCTCCTGTTCTCCATTGTCAGAGCTTGAGTGACAGGTCTGTACTGGAAGGGTGAGTGGGATTTGAAAAATACTGTGTTCACTAGAACCATGGAGTTTTTGTTTGTTTGTTTGTTTTTCTTTTGGTATTGTGTAACTACTACCTTGCCAGCTTCCAAATAGTGTCTTACAGAATTATTTTTCAAACATGCAAAATATTTTCATCTGTACTGCTGAAATTTTTGTTAAAGGCACTGGGAGCTGCCTTTTTTTTTTTTCTAGACAAAGCTAATTGAATGCATGAATGCCACTGCACATAGCTGACAAAAGCAGAGCATCTTTGTGAATAGGCTGTGTAAATTCTTTCCCACAGAAGTCAACGAAGGGGTCTGTTGTCCTGGGCTACGTATTTCGTCACTTAAACCTGGTGGAAATAGATTACTTTGGGCTGCGCTACTGTGACCGAAGTCATCAAACGGTGAGTGAGAGACACAGCAGATTGGATTTGCCATGCATAAAATTCACCCTGTTGCGCCAGTTGCCCGTACAGCATTAGATTGTCATACTTCCCCTAATTTTCACTGTTTCCTGGCTCAGGTTTCCAGTAATAATTTATTTTGTTTATTTCCAATAAAGTCTTGGAATAGCCATTAGCATCTTAGATAGGAATGGAATCAAATGTTAAATGTTGTTGAAAACTAAATTAAGAAAGTACAAATAAAAAAATTATTATATGAACTTAGGACTGATATTTTTTCCTCTTTAATACTGTGACCTGAAGCCAGTGCCTGGTGCTCTGTGCTACTCCGCCTCACTTGGCACTGCAGTGCCTGGGAAAGACCACCCCTGAGTGCATCACAGCCTGCTTCACTTGCTGCAACACTGGCCAAACACCTGTTTCAGGCTGTGCTGGGCAATGCCATTTTCACTCTGCCTGAACCATCTCTGTGTCCTTGAGCCCATGCTCTCTAGAGCCTCCTTGGCAGGGACTCACCCCACATCCCAGGCTTTTTCCACCAAGACGTTTCCATCCTAAACAGACAAGGAGATGTTTCAGCCAGGCTGAGATGTTTCAGCCAAAGCAGGCAGTGTTTTGGAGCATTGCTGTCTGCCCCACTAAAGGCTTGTGCAGGACTGCTGCAGGCAGAGGTGAGGAGCAGGGAATGCTCAGCAAGAGGAACCAGTGCTGTATTCACAGGATGGTCTTCATGCTACCTAAAAATTATGAAGGGAATAGTGCCTGGCCTATGGTTAAGTTAAGTCAAGCCATTACAGTTTTGAAGCCAGTGTTTAGTGATGATAGCAATGCACAAGATCCCGTTTCACCTATATATAGTAATAACTTATTGAATTGGCTAACATTTGCTGAGTTCTTCTGTTAACCAGAAGCTGATCATGTAAAGACTGAATTTAGAACAGTATTAAGCAGATTGCTGATTGCTACTGAGAGCTACAGACTGCCTCACTCCCTGTGTTTTAACTTCTGTGCCGTAGTCCAGAAATGTGTGAATTCAGTTACTTGATGAGCTTCTAATAATTTTATTCCATGAAGATGAAAGCCAGACTCAGCTGTGAATTAAAGTAGACTGTTAAAAATGGTGGTTTTGATTTCCTGAGGAATTTGAGGTGTGAATGAAGAGCAGGTAGGCATTTTTTGCTCTCTGAAGTGTTTTCCTGTTAGCTGTGGTTGCAAATAAAATAAAAATGGCTGTTCCTGGGAATATTTCCAGAAGCATACACAGGGTATGTTTAGTGGTGTATATGAAAATATGAGTACAAAAATGGATTGCACCTCTGTTATGAAAGGGACACACAAAAGCACATTTTAGGGCACATCCTTTTGTTCTGCTTTTTCTCTTGTGTGGTGCTCCAGTGGTGTTAATTTAATGTTAGCTTTAGGCTTTATCCTCTGGCCAGCTCAGTGTCAGGAAGCCACTGTGATTCTTGATTTTCCCATGGATTAGGAAGGTGTTTATCCCACTTCTGTCATTCGCCTGCTCTTACACAAACACTGGCCTTATCATGTGGAGATGGGACATCAGCTGTGTGCAAGGCTATAGAGTGCCACTGCCCAGCCTGGAGATGCTGCCACAGGGACTGCCTTTGCACCTGGGCTGTTCTGTAACAAACCATTGTGAAAAGGCCTGTTCGTGTTGTTTGTCTATGTAAGGATAGCAAAAAGCTGATGCTCTTTCATCTGAAAAGTTCATAAATGAGCCAAACAGTGCTACTGTGTGTAGTTTTATGTGTTTTATGATGTGTGGCTTTATGCTGCTAGCTTGCTTTTTTTAGTGAACTGCTGTAAGCTCTTAAGAATGCGCAGAAGAATGGAAAGTTTTCACACAACAAAAAACACCTTGTGCTTTAGCTGTAAACATATATTTAGTTGCATGCCGACCGCGGCTAAAACTCTCTGGGCTGTTGTGGGAATTAGTTCAGTAATGGCTGGCAATAAACCTAGATCTGCATTTTGGATTGGATGTTTTTTGGATCGACCACAGTAGATTTCCTAAGGGAAGAGGAAAAAGGTTACCTTGCTAATTAGCTTTAAAACCATGGTCCTGAGTTAGTCTCAGAGGGAGAAAAGTGTTTGGGGGTTGGGCTACCTATTAATACATTGCTTGTGGTGGGGAAAGTTTTATTATTTGTACTGTCAGGTTTTTTGTCACACTCTAGATTTAACTGAATGACGAACAAAGCAGTGTAGACAAAATGATGTATTTTAAAGAACATAAATCGGTCACAAAAGAAACATTTTTTCTTATTAAGGGTTTGAAAGGGATTGTTTGGTTATTTCCCCATTACTCCTGCATGCCTCAGCACTTCCAGGTGGTCTTTTAAGTGCTGTGTTGGTGAGCTACCTCTTATGTGGGTGGTATCATAGTTATTTTAGTACTACTAGTAGGGTTTTAATGAGTGAACAAGGTTTCACTGTGCTACGTAGTATATATGGATGTGTAGCATTAAAATGGTCTCTTCCTGAACACCAACAAACTAATTAGCCTGTGAGAACAGCTGGATGCAGCAGGTTGACAGAACTGGGTGGCACTGGCAGGGGCATGAAAAGTACGGTAAAGCACGACTTGGATGACCCTGTCTCTAGGGTAGTAATTTGGTCATATTGCATAAATTTCGCTTTACTGACATTCCAGGTTTTGCTAAACTCTCCACAGTAAAAGGACAGTATTCAAATGGAAAAATCAAGCTCTGGAAGATTACAAGTTGATGTCAGAATAGCATTACCTATATCTACTTAGTGCTCCTGAACAAGATAGGTCTCCAAAGGAACAACAAAATATCTCTTCTAATAATTGGTTAAAGTACAACATTTAATAATGAATTAAAAATTCCATGACATAAAACTACACCCCCGTGAACAAATGGGCTCAGCTAATGCTGTGTTGTCTGCAGTGTTTCCTAATAGTGCCTCTGTTGACAAACTACATGGTGCTTCTTCTCATGTGGTACTTGAGTACTTTTCTTAATGCTGCAAGTTCTTTAAAAAAGACCAATTTTCTTTGAGTGCCACAGAATCCCTAACTGTGCTCCATCATCTAACCCTCACCTGAGCCTTTTGCATTACTGCAGAGAGTACTGGCACCCAAATTAATGCGAGTTGACACTAGATACTGTCCTCGTGGTTCTCAATGTGGATATGGTTCTCAGCTTGGTTTTCCTGGAGAGGACATTTGTGTCTTCTGCCTCATCTCCCAGGACTTTGTGCCCCATCTGCTATTTCTAGGTGAGACACAATCACCAGACTATGTGCAGCAGAGGCTGAGGGTGGCTGAGGAAGCTCTGTCCAGAATCACGGACTCATTAGGTTGGAAGGGACCTCTGGAGATCACCCAGTCCAGCCCTCTGACAAAGAAGAGTCATCTGGAGCACACCCAGGGGGTTTTAGGATGTCTCTGGAAGGCAAGACTCCACATCCTCCCTGGGCAGCTCTTCCAGTGCTCTGCCACCCTCAATGGAAGGAAGTTCTTCCTTGTGTTGAGGGGGAAATTTCTGTGTTTTAGTTTATGCCCATTGCTCCTCGTCCTGTCACTTAGTGCTATTAAAAAGAGTCTGGTAACTTCCTCCTGGCAGCTGCCTTGGAGATACTTACTTGCATTAGTGAGATCTCTTCTCCAGACTAAATAGGCCCAGATCCTACCTCTCCTCATAAAAGACATGCTCCAAAGCCCTCACTATCTCTGTGACCCTTCACTGGACCCTATGCTTTAGCTCCTTGGCACTCTTGCACTAGGGAGCTCAGAACTGGACAAAGTTTTCCAGGTGTGCCTCACTAAGGAGGGGAGCAGGATCACCTCCTTCGACTTGCTGGCCACACTCTTCCCACTGCAGTCTCTCATTGCTGTAGTATTTGGGGAAAACAGTGTTCCAGGGGCTGGGTGAACTGGTGCTAGGAGGGCTGTCGTGCCACTCTCACAGCTGCTTCCTGCTGTGCTGCAGCTCCCAGGTGCTCTCCACCCAGTGCCTTCGCCACTGCCTTTGTGGCTTTGCCAGGGTGTGTAGGATAGCCAAGCTGGAATGGAAGAGGCCAGTGTTTTATTGAGGTACACAAAAGGCAGAGATTGCAGTATTTATACATGATATGTCAAGAAAAGCTGAGCAGAATTTGATGAGGGAAAGGGTCCTCCTGAAGCCCAAAGATGTTCCCTTTTGTGAAATGCCAAAAGAATCATGCTATATACACAAAATAGTACAGCAGTAAGAATATTTACAACAGTAAATATTCTTATTCTTGGACCTGATAGTGCTAATTTGAGCTATTATAATCAAATGTACCACATAAGAGGAGAAATACAAATACAGAAGGGCAAATAATGGTATTTATTCATATTGCACTATGCCCCCACCCTGCAATGTAGATGTGTTTTCTCCCCTGTTCAGAGGAAGCTCTGTTTGAGCACACAACCCTCAGAGCACAGCAGGTAGGAGGTAACCCATGGCAATGCAGGGAATTAATGTCATACAATGCAGAGCATATTTTGTCTTCAAGATCTTAGAAAAAAAGTCAAATTGTACCTACCTTGTGTTTTGTTGAATGGAAGTTTTTAAAATGGATTTTTACACTCATTCCCAGACACGATGTACTAAATTATCTAGGAGGAAAGAGAAGTGTTTGTGTGTGTTAAATTAGATGTGATAACCAGTGGAAGGAAAATGGAGACTGATAATGTTGAGTAGAAACAAGAAAATTTAGAATAATATTATTGGATTAAAAAACAGACACAAAGCTGATGGTCAGGGGAGTTACAGGTAGTAAGAATAAACTTTTAGAGTGCAGCAGGATCAGTTCACTGATGATATCACAATAAATATAATCTATATAACTTCAGGTTCTAAAAACAAAGATAGTAGCATTAAATACACATTTATATGCAAGAATTGCCTGAAAATTTTTACATTTCTTATATAATAAGGACATCCTGAACTTGGCAGATGGACGTTCTTTGCACTGGATATTTGCAGGAAAAATCTGATACAGCAATTCCAATTCTTAGTGTTGTCTTAGGCTGTAGGAAGTCTCGATAATTTCAGATTATAATTGAAAAATGACACATTTTCTCTCCAAAACTGTGTTTCTTCCTGTTGTAAATGTGATCAAAACCTAACACCTTCATTGTGAGAATCTAATTAAGACAGTCCAACATTTAGTTTGAATTTGGTAGATCTTTCTGCACCAGACACTTCATTGATTGATGCTACAGCAAACATTTCTAACTAGTTAATATTTTGTTTCAAGCAGGTTAATGGAATTTGACCCAAGTTTAACCCTATGCAGATACAAAAAATTAAGATTCCAGATTTGTGGTAAAGTTCTTGCAGGCCTTAAAAGGGCTAATTATGAAACACTGCATGGAGTTTGGGTGCATGCTACTTACATACCTGGCTTGTATGGGAGCCAGGTTTGTAAAAGTACAAAGGACAAAAGAGTCCATTTATTCTTTATGCTGTACTTTAAAACATTTTTTAAATGTAATTTCTACCTAAATTTAAAAGGGAGCTATTTTCAGTAATAACATTGTACCTTTTTAATCAGTCTTAGTAAATAAAAAAATCTTAAAGTAATACTGTATGCATTTGTAAAGAACAATTAGTAAACCAGTCCTTTTAGCAACTGGATAGTTGCATTGGGATGCAACTATCAACAATATAATCAACAAAATTATTATAATTTTTTCCCACTTCTCCTGTAACTGTTAAATACTTTTAGATTCGCAGTGCTGGCACCTTGCAGCTGGGTGAGGAGGTGCTGTGTCCTCTGCAGCAGGGGTGAGCTGTTTGCAGGGGCATCGGTGGGAGAGCATCGGGGGCTGCCCGGAGATGGGAAGGGCGGAGGCAGCAGTCGGAGCTGCCTTGGCATTCACCACGCCGGGGTTTGTTGTCAGCAGCTGCTGTGCAAGCGCGCTGGGTTAATGAGATATTGGTTTTTTGTTGCATTTCTTTTGGCACTTCAGCCTATCAGCTTGTGGTGTAACTACAGCTGACACTGTTTATCCATCTGTATAAGCATTTAACAAGTATCTAGCACACATTACTGTGTAGGTGTGCCCAGGTGTGCTCACAGGGCCCTGGTGTTGGGGTTCTTGGATCTCTAAATGTTCTTGTCTTTACTGTCTGACTTTGGCTTGAAAAATGCCTTTGCATTATCCATGAAATTCCATTCATCTTTGGCTTGCAAATAAAATGTTAGAAATCTCCTGCTCCTCCCCCCACCTCTTGCATTCTTCAGGAAAATTTTGGCAGCCTTTGAAATAATAAATAGCTGCGTAGTAATTTTAAGTATGGGTTTGTGCCATGGCCACAGAGCTAAGTACTCACTGGAGAAATGAAAAGGCAGATGAGATTCTTGTCTCTTCTTCCCCACACTGAAGTGTTTAATCTCACCTGTGCTGATCTCAAGACCTGGGGCACTCACAGAAAAACATATTTTCTCATGGCAGCTGATACTTATTTTTACTAGCACAAGCAGAAGCACTCTCTCTTCCAGGGATGAGAGTGCAGTTCCTCCTGTCAGCTCAGTATGAGGCAAGGAGAAGAAAAGGTTAAGTGATATGAATAACCAATTGTTCTGTGCTAATTTTCAAAGTTAAGTAACTAATTTCCATAATTATCTGTCTTGCAGTACTGGCTGGATCCTGCAAAGACCCTCGCTGAACATAAAGAATTGATAAACAGTATGTATTTAATTTGAACTTAAAGGACAAAGATGAAGTAACAATGTTCCATCTACACAGTTGGCACAATATTCTACAGATTTATAATTCCTAACAAGTTTGTTATTGCAGTTCTTTGCTGTATCAAAATTTCACACATGGGTTGCACATGGTATCACTTAAAAGTGTCATTATCGTCCAAAGACTGCTCTGTTCTTAAATTTTGTTTTAGGCTAATAAGTGGTGTTATTGTTAATTAGTATAATTTTATAGTGGCTGTGATGCCTCTATCATGCTTAGCATACCATTACTATTTGCTGTGTGAATGTAACATTTTTTCTGAAAATTTAAAATTTCATAAAATTGTTAAGATAGGCTTCTTAATAGCTGTTTTGTAGTCAGCTAGTAACAACTAATACCAATTAGCCATTCATGACAACTCACTGTTACACCAATTTTTTTTTTTGTGCAGCTGGACCACCATACACTCTGTATTTTGGCATTAAATTTTATGCAGAAGATCCATGTAAACTTAAGGAAGAAATAACAAGGTACAGTATTTAATAAAATATAGTTTGTTGATCTCAGGCTAGCAATACATTTCAACCAGGTGCATATTGTTGTGCCTGGGCTGTTTTTTTTCTTGAACATCCTAATGTTTTTGCTTGAACATTGGTGTGTATAAAGAAAATTGTGATTAACTTCACAGTGGTTTATAGTGAGAACTGTTAGGAAGCCCAGGAAGAAAAGATGTTCTCTGGTGCATCAAAAATTAAAGGGCCTTGATGTACATTTTTAAGAGTGGGTTTTGGGGTTTTTTTTTTCATATTTTCAGTAATACAGTGTTACAGCTGCATTTATACTATGCTATAACCAAGTTTCGAGTTTACTTGGATATCAGATATAAATACAGGGAATTTTCTTCTTCATTGGCCATAGCTTAAATTCCAGAACTGTTTTTCAAGGGGATTTCTTTTGGACTTACTAAAAATATGTGAAGGAAATTGAAGAGTTGCATGCCTCTGATTCTTTTACCTAAGCTTGTCCTCTGCATGGTATGAGGATGCACACAATAACACATGCACATGCTTGCACACAGACACACACACAAGGTTATCTGAACTCTCTCACAGTTTTGGGGTTATCTGTCTGATTTATTTATTAAATGTCTCGGACAATTAACTTTAGGTTCAAAAGGAAATTTGAGAATTTGGGTAGGTAGGTGGACAAAATTAGTGTGCTGGCTTGCATTAACAAATGCCAAAATACTTCTTTTGATGTCCTAAGAATGTGGCACATGAGGATTCATTAGAATGCATGCAAGGTTTTTAATTTTCCTAAATCAAAGGTTGCAGCACAGGCGGAATATTTTTCTTGCTCCAGAGTTTTCTTGCTCTTTTGTTTCCAACTGGCACAACAGGAATGGAAGTCTCCAATGCAACAAGACTCAGGCTGGTCTAGTAAAAATAAAAAATGCTGTGACTTGGCAGGTAAAAGAATATAAGCTGGCAGCAATGGGATGCCCCTGTACTATGGAAATTTGGTGCCATTCTCTTGTGCTTTCCCAGAAGAGCTTTAAATCCTCCTCACAGGGAAAGACAGGCGTCCCTGGGAAAGGGAACTTTGGCCACAGAACCTGTTGTGATTGCCTCCCAGGAGGCAGGGTGGAGCCAGGGGGCTAAATTTTCACAAGTTCTTCCTTTGCCCTGTGATAAGGCCAGCCAGTGATCTACACTGCTGATTAGTGTGCAAATCCAGTCAAGAAAGGTTCCAGTGTCATTAGGAAGCCTTTGGTCATGACTTGACAGTGTTTGGTCATGCAGAACTGGCACCTTGGGTGTTACAGAAGGCCAGCCTAGGAAAGTAATATAATGGTATTGTCAGTCTACTATGAAACACATTGAATAGCCAACTGCCTTCAACATCTGTGAGTACTTATTCCCATAGGCTCTTAAAACTTGGAAGAAAGGCTTTTTTTTTTTGTTCAGGAAAATAACAGTAGTAATCCCAATACCAATAATAATAATAGTAATAATACCACCATCTCCTTAGAATAATTTGGGTTATAATAATAATAATAATACCACCATCTCCTTAGAATAATTTGGGTTGGAAGGGACTCTTAAAGGTCCTTCTACTTAGGAGATATTAAAGATCCTCTTTTCCTTTATTATAATAATAATAATAATAATAATAATAATAATAATAATAATAATAATAATATTCTGCCTAACGCTGTAATTCCAGTGATGTGTTAACTGCTTTGTGCTAATCAATGTGTTTCTTTGGAGCATGTATTTATTACTTTAATGGACATGAGAGCTAGCTCTGTTGTTATTAGATTCTGATGATCTGTGCCATTACATGATTACTCTTTGCAAATAATGAAAACCTGTCAAATTTGTAATTGCTTTGCAGCAGAATCTGTCTGGTTGTCGGCAAAAGCTAACACTGCAGTGTTTGCTAGAGAAAACTTGCAATTTGGCACTCTAATATATGCATGACAAACACAGGCACACAAGATGAGACTGCTTTAGCTATAGGTATGGACAAAAGGCAAGGAGCTCAGTGGCTTCTGTGGGAATTGAGATTGTTCACCTTACAGTAGTCACTTCAGCAATTAGCAGTGCAGGATGCAGGTGTGTTTTGAGGGTTCCTATGCTACTTTATTTTGAGACTACAGAAATACAGGTTCCTGCTGCAAGAATACTACATTTCTAGCATCCTGTCCTTCCAAACTCTGCTTTGTAGAGGTGAAGAAATGCTAACAGAAGTATGGGTGTGCAACAGAAATGCATTTCATATCGGAAAGATGCTGTTGTGTATTTCACAGAGGATGTAAAATCGTCTTGGCCATTATCATAATTCGTACAGGGAAGATTTGTCTAGGTAGGATTGCAAGCATAAACTAGAAGCAGGACTGAGGTATTGCTTAGAATGAGGAAACACTGAGTGTCTGTGCTTTGTGTTGCCCAGAGACATTCCCAGGAAATTCCTATGCTAATGCCATTCCTCTAAAGTAGAGAACATTAACCATTTTTTAGAGGATGGACATTCCTACCATAACATCTGTCACAGCACAAACTCTGTGGGAAATCATTAATCAGAAAGATGGGTATCTTTATTCAGAGGCTCATCTGATAAAGTCTAGAAAATTTGGTTTTCCTTAAGCTTTCCGAGTCAGCTATCATGTAACCTGCAGTTTGTAAAGTTCTCTGAAATCAGTGTAGGTGCACTTTGAACTTACAGAGCATTCCAAGGTGCTTTCATAAGTTACTTGTCCTAACACAGAATAAATTATTTGCAGAGTAGCTGAATGGCTCTATGTAGATAAAATTGAACTAGTGAATAATAGAAAAGCTATGTGCTTGTATGGAAGATTTTTTTTTTTTCTGTAAAAAATTACCTTCATTGTATTTTTATATTTTGTAGGAAATCAGCGCAAGAAATTAACTTAGGCTGATGTGAAACACTGCATAAATTTGTTGTAATAAAACCAGATAAAATCCAAATAGCGTTTAAAAGATTTCGTAGAAATCATAATGAAATGTTGCAAAACTGCAGATCCTTTATATAATGGCTTGTTATCTTGTCTGTTCCATGTGCTTTAGGCTTATTGATTCATTCTAAGTGGTCTCAGCTTTATCAAGTGTAGAAGCAGGTTATGACTTTGAAAATTACATTTTCACCCCTGCTATCACTATTCCAAGCAGGAGAGTATCCTGTGCTATGACAGATTCACTTAGTTGCTGATGACACACCCATCCATCTTTGTCATGGGCGCCATCAAACTTCCCTGCTGCCTTGTAGTCAATAGTCCGGTATGTGGAGAGGAAATATTTGAGTAAGCAAGCATCCACTACCCAGTCATCCTTTACACTGATCCCATAATGAGGTTAAACTTTTGCCCTTTGATAGGTTTCTTGTTCAATTTTTCTGATTCCTATCCCTCTTCCTTACTGCTCCCTCTTCCCGTCCTGACTGCTCTGTGAAAGTTCAAAAGAGGGAAATGACATTTTAGGGAGATAAGTAATTGCATCTGCACAATATAAGAAGATTGGAAAATAGGGAGTGCTCCCTTTCCTGGGTCCTTCCACTGGATGAATCTTTGTTACTTCAGGATCAATAGGGGAAGTCATTTAGAGGGGAATACAGGCATTTACTGTCACATAGTTATGGTACATGGTATGTGCACAATTAAAGGGATAATATTGAAATATTAAGTGGACTTAAAATAACAACTTTGTTTTGTCTCTGTGTTTTAGGTATCAGTTTTTCTTGCAGGTAAAGCAAGATGTTCTACAGGGCCGTTTGCCTTGTCCAATCAACACTGCAGCACAGTTGGGAGCATATATAATTCAGTGTAAGTTCTCCTGGCCCTCTGAGAGCTGATTTCTTTCAATCCTGCATTGTGATTATTTTAAGTGATGACTGAAGACAGCATTAACACTTTATGCATTCGCTTCCAGACAGAAGTAGCATGACTGATTTCAGTTCAAGAGCTGTAAATAAATGACCATTCTGAATAGATAATACAGGAGTAATATGGAAATTAGTGTAAAGAAGAAAATCAGTCTGAATACTCTGCTAAACATTATTTGCTTCGCTGGGGAATATTTTATCAAGTACTCAAGTCTTTATGACTTTGGATTACATGTAGAGTATGAAAAAACTTTCATCAGGAGTTTTACAGATTTCAAAGGCTATTGGTAGCCTCACACCTGGAAAATAAAGCATTATCTCAAAAATTACATTATATCCATATGAATGCAAGTTTACTTAACGTGAGAATATGATCTGACCTGACGTGAAGAGTTTTAATTTTATTTAGTATTTATCTACATTTATCCATCGGTAGAGATCTTTTCAAGAGTGGAGGTTATGTGCTGCATGCTTAATAGAATTAGCAATCAATTACAAAGGAGCTGTCTGTCTACTGCAGCTGTTATTCTTTTTCCATTACATCTCAAGATCTATATTCAAACAGAATTGCAACCAAAAATTGTGTGAAGTACCATGCTGGAACCTCTATCTGTAATTTCTTCTCTGTTAAATTTAGATTTGTCTAAAGTGATATGTATCAAGGAAAGATTATTTGTATTTTTGGTGTTAAAAGTGTGACTCAACAACACTTAATATAACATAAAAAACAGTCCTCTTTTTATATCCATTTTGAATGACAGGGCAGAATAACTTGTGTATGAAATAGGAATGGGCCTAATACAGGATTTTGTGGTGGATTATATGTGTATCTGAAGAGTCAAAATTTCAGGCAGTATTTATTTGTGTACAATTATTTTTTACTTTATTTTGCCATCTAAGAAATATGACATGTCATTCTCTAAACAATTGTTTGCAATGCACATTTCAGTTTACTAGCAGACAAGCCTTCTCTGAAAAATACTTCAAGCGTGAAGCAGGAAAATATGCAATGATGCATCTTCATTTTTATTATGAGAAATGAGTAAAAGGAGTAAATTCATGGCCTTCAGTTATTTTGTAAGGTGGTGAGAGCTGTTGTTTTGGTATAGTGTCCTGTTCCTGTAGTTCTAATCTCAAATATTTTTAGTGGAAAACAATGAGAAAGTCTATGGGAGAGTGAAGAGTTAAAGCATGGCCAAGGTTACATACAGTGAGTTAAAGTTAGCCCAGGCTCCAGGAGGTATGCATTCCTACGGGCTCTATAAAAAACTTTATCCTTGTGTTTAGGGTTTGCAGTTGTTCCAAATATGTAAAGACACCTGAGAAATGTCTGTCTCAGACACTGAATACATAATTTTAATGGAGGTTTTCCAGTGAGACTTCTCAACGTCCATACTGAGTAGCTCACCATCTTTTTCTAGCAACTTCATTTCAACATTTAGAACAGAAACATTAGTAGTTAGATGAGTCTTTTCCTTCTTGGCTCTTGAAGCATCCTTTTGGCTATGGTTTTGGCTCAGTGGACATTGGATAGAAAGCTCCTGTGAAATCTTTCTCAGAGAAACTTGGTGTACAGATATTACCCAGGGTTATAAAAAATTGAAATACTAACTTCTGCAGAGTTTCTTAGATACAATTATAGTTAAGATCAGTAGATGTGAATTCTGGCCAAGATGATATTTGTTTTTAAATTATGTTATGACATATGAACAGACATGACTAATGTGAACAAATTCAGGTTTGCGTCAAACGAAATTACATTGACTATTCTTTTTTTTAAGAAACGTCTTTTGAAAGCTGTTTTTATTTTAAAGTGAATTTGATATCCAGGAAATACACTGATATTTTATTGAAAAAGGAAAGCTTGTGATTCTTCATGAGAAACACCATTAGAAGACCTTCCCTCCAGGACTCACAGGATATTTACCTCCATTTATATTCCCAGTTTATGTTAAAGTCCCAGCAGTGATATGGAACTTTCCTGCCAGTAATATTGCAGTATACCATGAGAGCATAATATTACAAAACTAGACTTTTCTTTTACACTTGTTTTGCGTATGCTGCCAAATAATCAATGTCATTGAATTCAAACTTTGCTGGTTTGGTTAAAATTTTGTCTGGCCTGTAGAAGCAGTAGATTTCCTTTTGTCAAGGCTTCTAGCTCTCTCTAGCTCTAACCTTCTATATAGATTTTAAAATGTGTGAAGACAATTTTTTCTTGCTCTTATGTGTGCTGAGGTGAATAGTTCTGTATTCTCTTCCTTCATTCCTTTTTCTCTTATCTGACTGCCGATAAAATTTGCGGTCAGTTGGAGAGGGGTAGCTGGGCACCGGTGGTTGGACTGTATAACACGTTTTTTGGTTGAGAAGAAGCACAGGTGACCTTTGTTTTCTCCTTGTGTTCTGCAGCTGAGCTGGGGGACTATGACCCATACAAGCACACTGCAGGTTATGTCTCCGAGTACCGCTTCGTTCCTGACCAGAAGGAAGAGCTGGAGGATGCCATAGAGAGGATACACAAGACTCTGATGTAAGAACTCAGTTCTTTTGGGAACCTGGCAGGTAATACCAGACTCAGGGATGCTAGGCAGGTGGGGAGGAACAGCCTGTGGGGCAAAGTGGAGGTTTCTAGACTTGAGGAAAGGACACAGGGAGTCCAGTTATACCTCTCAGAAGCAGAAGAGATTTTACAAATTGAAGTTGTTCTTTTAGGAAGTCAGTAGGACAATAGCTGGAAATGTGAGGTGTGTCAGACTTAGGTATGGGCGTTTCAGAGCCAGCGGTTTTAATAAAACATATGCCAGAAATTCACACGTAGAGCCAAAATAAACATTTACTTGCTTATCACCAAGTTCACGTTCCTGGTAAGTGTAAGGAAGCTTGTTCTAACAAATCCAAGTTAGGTGCAATTGTGATATAACCATTTATGAAGATGAGAGCAGTAAGAACTCTTTCATGAGGGTGTTCATCATAGCCTTTGTCAAAGTAATGCGAAGAGAATCAGTTACACATCTTGTAGTAGATCTAAATTTCTTGATTCTTTTCCGATAATGAAGACACAGTCTGGATAAAGGTTAAGTAATTTTTGCCTGTAGCACTGCGTGTTAATGTTACATGTGTCTTGTTTAATGAGAACAGGTATTAACTCAGGGTCACAGCTGTTCTCTGAAAAGTTTTCCAGTAATTGGAGTCTGTGCCATTTGCCACGTTGACCTGAGCTTTCTCTTCCAGGGAAGAGAGTCTGTTGTTACTAATGATTTCTGTGTGGTTGCATGACAGCCTTATGCTAATTTATACTTTTCAGAGAACTTGCTACATGTATTTCTATAAAGTAAAGAAGTATTGTTTTTTTCCATTCCAGAGAGAGGAAACTGAGTCACAGCTCGTTAGTTTGGTTCAACATCACAGAAGTGGTTTGTGAGAAATGAGACTTGAGATAAATTGCTGTGAACTAAGCAGCCTTCATTTCTCTCTCTCAAGTTTCTGTAGTCACTAGATTCAGAAGCCAGTGGTTATGAAGGGCAGTGATCACTGTCAAACACTAACTGATCTGGAGCCCTGGTACTGTTCTGCTGCCTGGCTGCAGTTGGGTGTCAGGGATTTAGCAGCATCAGAACAGGGAGGAAAGCCAAGGTGTGCTCATTGCTACTTCAGTCCAGCTGTTACCATCAGCACTGCCAGCTTTGACTTCTGCACAGGTGACCACAGTCTCTTCAGCTAAGGAGTGTGAAGCTATAATAGGTGTGGGCATCTGAAATTGTCTCATTGACCTGAGACATTTTAGGGACAGGTGTGTGATATGGTTTGGAAGAACTGTTTTATTCTTTCTAGATCCCAGCATGGAAACACGGGGGCTTTTTGTGTTTGTCTGGTTGGTTTTTTGTTTTTGTTTTGTTGGGGTTTTTTGTTTTGTTTTGTTTTTCAAAACAGCTATAGCACTGCATATACCTTCCTTCTCCTGGTTATGTCAAGAAAAACTGGTTTTGGTTACATGTTTCCTCTCAGGTTTTGGTTTTTTTACACAGCACAATAGCCATTTGGAGATTCGGTAAGGATGCGATTTTTTGAGAAAGGTGAGGGAAGAAAGTGGAGGGCGTTTCTGACTGCAGCCTGCCTACTGTGACTGTAGTCTCATCTATAAACCAACATGACAACTCCAAGGTCGGAGAGCAGTGTGAGGCGACCTGATGTTGTCAGGCACGTCTGGAGGATCAAGCAGTGCCTTTGGGGCTCACTTGTGAGGGAGGAAACACTTGGTGCTGGAGGAGAGACAGAATCCCTCAGTGCAGACAGGAGAGCTGGTGTTGTGCTGCTGACAGTGCCCATTTCAGGCTGTGGGAGATTTGTCTCTGACTGGTGCTTGGCAAGTCAGCTGCTGCTGTGTATTGAATCAACACTTCACGCTGCCAGTGGGGCACAAGCAAAGCAAAAATGCCCCTGATATTTAGCTTTAAGAGCTGCTTTCACTGTTGCTTAGGGCCTCAAATGGCACTCAGGTGCCCTTTGTCCATCCAAACGAGTGCATGCGTGTCAGCTGTATGGCTGTCACTTTGCCAGCTCTGTCATTCCCACTGGCAAAGACTGCTTTAGTTTTGGGATGTGTGGTGCTGAGGAGAGTTTGTGTTTTCACTCATGATAAAAATGAAACACTCTTTCTAGTAATGGGAGTTATTTCAGTCCCTGACAGTTCTTCATCCCTTTGTGTTCTGGCTTCTCCATCTGCTTTTGGGAGGACTTCTACCTTTGGTTTCCATCTACTTCCTTCAGAAGCTCCAGCTCACATCTTTGCTTCCTTCAATATTTTTGCAAATTCGGTTTCTAAAACATGATATATTACTCTGAAAGTATTTATAAAAACACACTCAAAAAATTTATTTGACATTTGAGATTTTGGTCCTTTCAGAGGCAGGTAAGAATAAAGGAGTAAGTGCATCAGCATTTTTCTAAGCCTGGTCAGTAAGGAAAGACTAACAGCAGGGTTTAAATTGGAATTGTATTCTAGCACTAATTCAGTAATGGAATAATCCATTTTGCTCAGGACTGGTATTTAGCCTATTTGCAAATTCAGTGAGACAATGCAGCCCCTGTGACCATTTTGCTTACATTCCTGACATATACTTGCAAGACTTCAAATTTAAAAATCAGGCTGCAGAGTAAATTTTTACAGCAAAAGTGTGTAAAAGATGTGATATTACTGATGTGCTGAATATCCAGTGTTCTGCATGTTCTGAATACAGATAATGAATGACACATCTACTGGGATTTGAAGAAAGGGATTTCTCTTACAAGCTTCAGGCCTGCTGCTTTTCCAGGCGTCCTTGGAGAGAAGAGCACCTGGAAAAGGGACAGTGCTGCTACATGGATAAGATGAGCTGAAGCAGTCCATCTCCCAGATACAAAGAAGTCATTTTTAATGCCTTTGAATACCTTTAAATATGTATTGCATTAATGCTAGCACTGCTGCTTCATGTCTTTGACCTTGGAAGTCCTTTTTTCTTTGTCAGCCATAACACAAAGTTGGGAAAAACTGGATGGCAGCTTCTAGGCTAGAGAGAATGGTGACACAAGAAGCAGGAATGTGCCTATTGCAGGATTTTCCAGATCTTTGGTCAAAATGTTGAATGTAGAATGCTCTACTTCACACCTTGAATTTGAAAGGTAGCGCATCCAGTGAAGTATTTCCCAAGAAAACCAACAGGATTAAGCAGGACATGCATCTTTTTGAGCTGATATTTTTGCAAGATGTACTGTACTTTCCCAAAACAGTCCAGTTGCTTTCAGATAAGTATTAAAAAGAAGTGAAAACAAAAACATGACTTCAGCTCTTTCAGGCTTACAAAAGAGAATCTTGTTCTTGTATCAGTGACAGATACTAAGCAAAGAGCAAATTAAATTCTGAGGATAATGCTTTAAATTTTTTTAGTTGTTTTGGTCTTTTTGAAAATAAGTTGTTTTTCAGTAATGTCAAATATGTTCCTACCAGCCAGGATACTCCCCTTACCAGTTTTCCCAGTTGTTTCCTGCCAGTGGTACTTTTAAACTGATGGATTGATATCTGTAGCTAGGAAGGCAGGCAGGATCTTTGAAATAGCTAATCTCATGAGACAGACTCAAAATCTTGTTTTCAACACAGCAGACCTACGTGCTACCAGCTGGTGTGACTTACTGTAGGCAAGATTTTATGGAGAATGTAATAATTTCTCTGAAGTTATCCACCTTGCTTTCATGAGCTTCAACACTTCCATGGGGAATAGTACCCCAACCAGTCGTTCTATTCCTGCTTTATTAATAATAATGTAATTATTGGGGAAAAAAAGTTATTTGCTTTTTGAAGCCTGAAAATGAAATGTGTGAAGTGTGTTTGTGGCAGCAATGAAAAGGCAAAAGGCAGTGCATTAGGTAAACATTATATATATGATAGCATATATGTCTGTGCTAGGAGACCTCTAGAGATCTAGTCTTATCTGGAATAAGAAGTTCAGAGTTGAAAAGACCATGAGAGTCTAAAAAACTGCTAAGAAGGCCTGCATATAGAAAACTATATTTATTAATATGATCTATTTTGATATGTTGATTGGAATTACAAGATTCTTAAAAATAATTGTGTTTACAGGGGTCAAGTTCCTGCTGAGGCAGAAGTGAACTACTTAGGTGTGGCCAAATCTCTGGAAATGTATGGGGTGGATCTCCATCCTGTTTATGTAAGTATTAACTGTGAAAAATGGTTACTGCACTAATGTTTGAAACAGTACTTATGTAGTTTTGTTGCCACAGGATAACTGAAAAGGCAACACTACTCAAGAAATGCAAAGGAACATGTATTTACAGACTGAGAGGATTCAGTTATTCATATAAGCCTAATGATTTTCAGATCAAATGGTGTGATTGTGTTACGCCTCTAAAACCCAATGAGTTATATTCTGGATAAAAACAATTCAGACAGAAAAGAAGTAATTTGTGCAAGTGTCAGGAGACATGAGTGAGGGTTATCACCTTTGTTTTTGACAGAAGAATTTGCACATTATTTTAGTTTAAAAAAGAGCAAATGTGTCCTGAAACCTTTTCAATACCATGGCAAAAATTAGGGTGGAGTAGCAGTAGCATATCTGGCTTTTTAAAATATTTGTTGTCAAGGTTTTGCTAAAGATCCAGAGTATGTTTCCATTTTTTCCCATGTTGTATCATGCAGCATTGCAAGTTGTCTGTATTGCCTCAGAAAACCCCTCCATTTCTTTTGTCTGTCAGCATGAATGCTGGGACTGGATCCAAGTGATTACCTGGAGGGTATGTGCTCCTGGTGAAAACATCATTCTATCTTGTTTGAATTATTCTGCTTGTGGCAGGCATTTTTTTGAATAAAAGAAAATCAGGAGTTCAAATGGGGAGTTGTAGTATAGATAGTTCTCTGAGTTAGATATCAGTACTTTGTAAAATTATTTGAAAGAAAATAAAGAAATCAAGATAGTACCTGAAGATTAAATATGTGTTTCCTCTGAAAAATGTGTGGCATGCAATATAAAGTACCTTTTAATGCAACCTATGGCTTAATTATATTCATATCCCAGGCTTTGTTCCCCTCCCACCAATGGAAAAATGGGGAGTTACTGGAACAAGATCCAACATGATCCAACAAAATCATGTTAAATTAGTACAGCCTGGAATTTTTTTTGCCTCATAACTTGCTTTTATTGTGCAATGAAATCCCTGCCTGGGTAACCTGTGAACATCATTGTGCCTACTTAAATTGCATCAGCAGCAGAAGCCCTCGTTTGAGACTGAAACTGCACACACGATGAGATGCAGTTGTTTTCCTCCTTGGTCACATTAAAAATAAAGTTGCCTTTAGCAGTTAATTCACTGAGGAGCACAGGCAGAGCTTGCCAGGTGTGCTTGACCTTTGCCAGCCCTGTAATCACACAGGACACTTTTTCAGTGTCTCAAGTCAGTGCCTCTCACAGTTGATAATTCTGCTGCTCATGCTCCGCTGGTTTAGACTTGCAGGGCTTTTCCTCATTGCCTCAAGTAGGCAGGTGAATGAGCTTTTCCAGCTGACTTTCTTTTAACCTCATGCACTAGGGTTTGCACTCTTTCAGCTGTAACCTGCTTCTGGTTTTGGTTATTGACTGCGAACTGGGGAGGTGGGGACCTTCTGCCACTCAGCAGCAGGGCTTTCACCCTGTTCTCACCCAGTGCAGCTTGAGATTTGTGTCCTGACTTCAGGAATGGTTTCCTTCAGAGGAGTTGATGCATGTGGCTGTTCCCTGCATACCATTGCTCCTTTCTGAACAAGAAAAAAGAAGCTTGACTCTCCCAAAGGAGCTACTTCACTTGGAGGCAGCAGCAGCTGACACTATTTTAGGAGGGAGAAGGCAGCTGTGTGGTTGTATTATAGGTCAGAATATCGCTATTTACTTTCAGCTGAAAGGTGGGATATCTATTGCATTCATGCCTGAATAAGGAGTTCAGTTTCTGAGTTTTGGCCATTTGCCAAATAGCAAAAATTAATTCAGTAAGAAAACAGAAAAAAAGGTATTTTTGTTTTTCACCATGGTGTGAAATTCCCTTTCTTTTTCTCTCACTGCCATTCTTTCTTGCCTCTTTCCCCCCAGATCTACAAATTTTCATATAGAAGCTTTCATAACTAGATCAAGTACTATTTTTCCATTTGTACAGAGTGAAACAGTATATTCAAGTCACCAGGATGAATTTCTCACTGGATCTCACTGATACTGTGATTCTACTTGTAACTGTATGAATGACATAGATTTTTATTTTCTAGGGTGAAAATAAATCTGAATACTTTTTAGGATTAACACCCATAGGAGTTGTTGTCTACAAGAATAAAAAACAAGTAGGAAAGTATTTCTGGTATGTACTATTCAAATGTGCAGTCTGCACTAAAACAATAACAATGTTGTATGGATGCCTACGATTTGTCATATCTATTTAAAATTTTAATCATAGCAGTATCAAGAAATTATACATAGAATTATTAATATTTCTTTGGATGATGCAGATTTTTTTGATACTCCAGGTGATAGATCACCTTTACCATACTCATGCTGAAATGTTTACATATCACTAATTGTCTGCTGACATCTAGGGCATACCTAAAAAATAAATCTTCTGTGAATTTTTTTTGTCTTTGTATGCAAATGTATACAACTTTATATCTTACTACACATGAAATTAAAAGGTCATGAAGTTTGGTCTGTCTTTTTTTTTCAATATTACAGGCCTAGAATTACGAAAGTTCACTTCAAGGAAACACAGTTTGAACTTCGAGTCCTGGGAAAAGATGTAAGTTTTCATTTAAGCCTGAAAAGATAAAAAAAATAATTTTAGGTCTAATGAAGGTGGAAATTTAGTGTGTCTGTTGAAGTCTAATTGGTTTTATTGAAATTTACTGTAGGAAACCAAATGTAGGTGAAGGGAACCTCACAAAGCTCTCAGGCACAAAACATGGAGCCACGTTGTATAGATTGAAACCCATTTGTCAGAGTTTAACATCACTTTGCACGTAGACCATTTGAGAGAAAGCAATGTTGGTTCCAGTGGGGCAAGGACAGCAGGTTGATAGGAAGAGAGGAGGTTTTAAGATGCAGTAAGTAAAAAAGAAAAAAAAAAGGAAAAAAATTATCTCCTACAAGGCATGTGGAATAGGGAAAGGAGGAGACTGTTGAGAATGTAGGTAAAGATAATGACATGCAAAAAAAACATAGTTGCAGTCAGTTTGTGATTTTTGCTGTCTGGTTTAGTTAAAAATTTAGTTAGCTGAAATATTTTTTGGAAATACTTTGTATGTCTTTTTGGAACATGAAAGTTTATAGTTTCATAAGGACTGTAGTTAATAGTTTTAAATTATATTAACCTGCTGGCAAAAATCCCCTTTACTTTTTATCTAAGCATTTTTGTTCATCCTTGTAATGGTTGTCAGTCTCATCCATGGTCTTTCCATGAGGGCATTTGTCTTGCTCCTGTTGTGGACAGGATTTCTGGTGTCTCTGCAGATGTCTTGGCAAATCTCTCTTTTGCTACTCCCAAGTGACTTGTTTATATTTGGTGTGGCAATCTATGGGAATTTTATTTCTGAAGGTGTGTTTGTTGAAAGAGGAGAGTTATTTAAAGGCTGGGGGAAGGTTGGGAAAAATTTTCACCATGTTTCATGTAAAGGGTGAGTGATAGTTCATGTACAAACAAGTCTGAGTTTGACTCGGAGTGAATTGCTTGGAAGTGAATGAAGCTATAGCTTCTCTTTGATGCCACATTTCCACAGTTTTCTTTTAACCATATGGAATTGCAAAGGCTTAGCAAACTGAGTAGAAAACCTGGAAGGTTTTGGAAAAGTTGAGGCTGTGAATATTGACGGCTGGTGAACTCTTACCATTGTGATAAGGCAAACATTTTGACAGAACTTGGTACTTTCAAGCCTTGACAGGTATTTCTAGGAATTGTTGGGTAGAACAGTAAGTACAGGGGTGTGTACCTTCACTAAATTTGCCTTTGCAACTAATACTAATCTGAAGTATTTCTACAGCACTTCATATCCTAACAAGTTCAGGAAGGACCAAAATGGCTTAGACAAATCTTCTTTTTCCCTTTTTTTACCAGTCTGGGGGTACTTTGAACAAAATTATATATTGGAATAAGCAGGCAGTAATTTCAGTCTCTGGATTAAAGTTGTCATAAGAATTTATGCTGTTCTACACAGAGGAGGAAAAGCTCATCAGTGTATTCATGTATGTTCCAATACTCAAAAAAAATCTGATTCACTAATTTATTTTATTCCTCTTGTGGTCTTTTTTAAATAAATGCTATCACTTTGTCCTCCCTTGGGACACATGAGTATAGTACAGGAGAGTAAATACGCCATTTTCACTCCATCGTGCCTCCTGTAATGTAATTTTACAGCCCAGGGAATTAATATTTTCCTTGTATCAGATGTGGTATACTAAGTCTGGAATGTCTGTTCCAGTTAGTTGTAGAGAGCTCCAGAAGAGATTCAGGAGAAGTAAAAATAATGGAAGTTTTCCAGTGCCTTTAAGTTGAACTTTATGGCATAAAGTGAAGGAGCTAATACTGTGTAACAGAGCAGATAATTTCTGGGTGAACTGAGTGTATTTCTTTTCCATAAGTTGTAAAAACTCTCTGCAGGGTGGGTTTTATTCATGTTTCCACACACACCAGCTCCCCTTATTCACACTGACTGTCACCTTTCACTGCTCATGAAGAGGAAGCTGTAGGTGCCTTTAGTACCAGCAAGGCTCTCCCCCTGGATGGAGTTGCTTGTGGTAACTTCTTTGTTGTTGCTTGCTGGGATTGGTGTGACATTTTTTCAACCATGCCAGAAGAGTCTGTGTATTTCTGACTAGATGGGTGGAAATGGACATCTGATCTTCTTGACAGATGACAGTCTAAGTGTACAAGTCCACGCCTTCAGACTACCTAAACCCCGCTGTTGTCTGTGTCAGCCAAACCTATGGCTGCTCATTTTCTTGTTTACATTGCTTCACGTTTCATAAACTTGATGCTTACTGAGCAGAACATGCTATTGCTTAGTGTCTTACAATAAAGTAAGCTGCTTTGACTTTTCTGTTTTGTAGTGTAACCTCTTGTACTTTTTCATATCTCTTCCATGAGAATAATCCCGTATATTTAGCTGCCTCATATTTTTTTTCCTGCACACCTGTTGCTGTTGTGTACAAGCATGACCATCAGTACTTTGGTTCTATCTTTCACTATTTTGCTTGTATTATATGTTTTCTCCCTTAGGTAATTGCTGTTGCCCCCTTATAAACAAAATATTGCCTTTCATATTTGGCCATCCATGGACATGTGAGACTGAAGCTCTTTTTCAGTGGTGTTAATAATTGACTCAGTGTTTAATTGTACCCCTGCATGAATCCATGCTGTGAATTCTGAGCTATAAAGGCGTTAGGTCCTCCCTGGCACCTCTAATCATCAGCATGAAATGAGGAACCCTTCCCCTGCAAGGGCTTCACATGTTCACATTCCCTGAACATGACATAAAATGGCCAAGAATTTTTGAAGATTAAAGAAGTTTATTTCTTAGAAAACTAAGAAATTCATCTAAAGCCTGTGCACAGTTCCTGGCAGCATGTCTTCTAGTGGAGCAACCTTACTGGAAACAATCCAGAAACATAGGTGGCTGCCAAAGCCCTCCCCTCTCCACCAGCAAAACAGAGCTTGGTCACAATGGATGCTCTGTGTGGAAGTGAGTAGCATAAAGGGTGCCCAGCATACCTCCTGTGATTCCCCATGTGAGGAGCACAGCCTTCTTCCTAGATTTCTCTGTCAACTAGGGACATGGAAGGAAACAGAGAAAAACATGCTGTGATAGACTGTGTAGGCTGGGAATGTAAATGTGATAATAGGCAGGAATGAGAGATGAGGAGGTTTTTTGCCTGTAGGTACCAAGTACTTCTGTGCTGTTCCCTGCACCCCAGTGCTGTTTGGTGTAACTGAGCCTTTTACTTCAGTCGCTCTATGTCTGAACATGCACATGAATGATTTCACTCTTTAGCAGGATTTATGCAAAACTTCTGTTCTTACTCTTCCTGTTTCACAAAACAGAAAGAATTCAATGAGCAAAACACTTGCTTTCATAATTTTTCCTGTAAGAGAAAGGCCTTTTTGAATTCTGAAATTTTTATTTCAAGAGATCTTGAAATTTGGGTACTTTTGAGTCAAAACAAGCTCTCAATCTGTGCAGTTAAAGATTATTTCCACATTTTTGTGTGTTCCTCTGCAGTCTTCCATATTTAGATGAATTCAAGAGGTGAAATTGGTAATCACTCTTTAGGAACAATACCAACCACTGATGCAAGTCCAAAGTACATAATCCTCCCCTTTTTGTGTGGCTGAAACTTGTATAAAGACAATATTTTTTTTTTATCTTAAATAGTCCAGAAAACACTGTAAATATGTTTTATCTTTTTAATCTGCTTCTCATAAGTGTCATTAGTCTGAAAAATAATTATGTTAATAAGGTGGTTCAGCTGTACCCCTTCTTTTCCTATCAAATTCTGTATTCTGTCTTGAGTTACAAATTCCAGCCAGGAACTTCTAATTTGATTTATAGTTCCTGCAGCTTCTTGGGAAGATTGAACAGGATTTGAAGATATGTTACTCTCACTCTTAAGTCAAATTTATTGTATGTGTAGTTTCCAGACAAAAATAGTCTGGAATTTTCTTATGGTTTAGGAGTTGCAAATGACTTTTGCATCATTTGCATTTGCACCCACTTAACTCAGAGTGATAATAAAAGGGTGGAGGTGAAGAAGCTCAGTGATATTAATATATCATATTAAACAGTTTGGGCTTGTTTTGGTTGCTTGGGGGTTTTCCTGTCTTTTCTTAATTGCCTTCTGAGCCATCATAGAAGGACTGTAAGATTGCATAAAATTGAATTCACTGACACTAAAGTGACACTGTCAGCTTTCTTTTTCTCTAATTCTTCCTTAGTGTTTTTGAATTGCTGTAATTACTGTAAAGCTAAGATGTTTGTTCCAATGTTGACATGCAACTGGCACAGTTTTTTCAATTTGAATTGCCAACTTGGTACCATTTTTCTAAAGACTGACCGTGTATAACCAGTAATAGTACATTGTTTGTTACATAAGCTGTGATTTGTCGGCATATGTCTATATATAAAACCAGAATGCTTCCCATTGGAATTTAGAGCTGATGGTAGCCAAGTATGTGCCTAAGAATAATTATTCTGGCAAAGAATTATGTTCTGAAGCAGTAGCTTCAGTGTTAATAATTCTGTTACATGTGCAGTGTGTCCTGTAACAGGGCAAGATCCCTCCTTGTGTAGCATTAGCCCTCCCTGTGCTCACTGTGACTGGGAGGAGTGGTGTGTGCGCTGGCAGGGCTCCTAATGTGGTTTTGGGATTTTCTTCTTCATTTTCTGAGCCTGTATTGCTGGGAGCCCATAAATGTCCTGTAAATTAAGGTAGCTAAAGCCTGCTCTGCATTGGTGGTTCTCGAATAATTTTTGCTCTGTGGGCAGGTTCAGTTCTCCCTGCAATGGGTGTAAATCTGTTGACAATGGCCTCTTATCCTGGGAGTAATCCATGAGCTCCAAGAACAAGGGATATTCTGGCCCTCAGAGAGAAGAGCTGTCATTTTAAGTGCGTGGCTTCTCTTCCAGGTGGAGCTGAGCTTGCCCTGCCTAGGAGCTGAGCTAGCTGGGCACAAAGCATCTCTGAGCCTGAAAGCTGTGTAATCAGGCTGGCGAGGCAAAGCAAGCAGGAAGCTGTTTGCCAAGCACTCCTGAACTTTTGTACTAGTTCCAGAGGTGTTCTGTGCTTAGACAGAGCAATGACCCCTCTGACCTGTCTCCTTTGAAGGGTTTTGTAACACGCTTTTAATCTTCCACCTGAGAGGTGTGGGTATTAGGGTGCAGCACTGTTCCAACTCCCAGCTCTCTAGTGGAGGTCTTAGAGGCCCTGCCAGATCAGTCTTCTGGCTGGTCTGGGAGCCAGCATAAACCAGGGAAGAGCTTCATTGTCCATCTGTGTATAAGTTTGTAGTGTAGACAAGCTATCTGCATCCACTGTGCTAGTCTCTCTCTCCTCCTCTGGTTAAAAACGGTGGTGAGGTACTAGCAGTATGAGCTGTAGCATGTTTTGGAGACTGCAGAACAAGTTTTCAAAGCACCTAAAAGAAGAAATATATCTAATCATTAGATATCTAAATGTTCGTCCTCACATTTTTTGACAAAGGGCGTGTGCCTCGTCAGGGTTAGGAGGAGGCAGTCCTACAGCTTGGTTATTGCTGCAAGGGTCCTTTTGCAGCCTCTGATCCCATCCTCCTGCCCCTCCCTTGCTCCTGCAAGTCACAGATGGGATTGAAAATAACCATACAAAAATAAGTGGTTTCTCTACTTGTTTGATCAGCAAAATGGGCTTCCTGAAAGAACAGACAGACACCAAGATGGCTCAAAGGAGAGATCGCCAGAGAATGCAGAAGCCAGGACTGCTCTGGAAGGAGTTCATGATTTACAGTGCCTCACCTTTAGTACACTGGGCACTCTGAAAGCAGCAGGATGAGTAGCCAGGAGAAGCTTGTGTTGCACCAAAGAGCACTGAATTACTTTGGAAGTGTCATTTCCTATAAATAATTAGTAAAATTACAATAGGTCTTTGTTTCTTTTAGTTCAGATATATGAGAATAATAAGCAAAACACCCAGCTAACACTAACCATCTGTAGGAAATTGCTATGTTCAAAATGCTAAAAATGTTGTCTTTTATTTGGAACAAAAGGTCATGGTCTTAACAGGAAAGGCCATCTTTGCTTTACTAATATAAATAATTTCATTCTCTTGGGGGAGAAATGTTAATCCAGAAAGGTATTGATGTTCTCAGTACTGATTACTTTTTATATAGGCATCTATAAATTGTCAGGGTAATCACTACTCTTACAAGCCTTAAATAGTCCTAAAAGGAATATGGAGGAAGTCCTAAACCTGGCTGTGCTATAAACAGTGTCATACTGGACTTGGTTGCAGTAAGTTACGGAATAATTCCCAGATAAGCTGAGAAATGGTGAAAGAATTATGAATTGCTTCCCCTTTGATGGGGTTGAGTGTTTTAGGCTTTTTTTTCCTCTATATAGCACAATTTTTCCTCTCAATAGCACAATTTAATTGTGCTATTGAGTTATACCAAGCATCAGTTGTGAGGCCATAGTTTTCAGACATATGGTTTTTCTTCAAATTCAAATAAATAAATAAATAAGCCTGGGGGTGTTATCAGAAGGCTTGTTGGTCTGTCCTATGACTTTTAGGCAATTGTTTCATTTTCCAGATCTGAATTCCAGAAAGTTTTGGTAAATTGTTTCTATAGAGTTATTATCCTCATCTCACCTCCCCCCCACCAGCCCTTCTATTTTTTGCCCTCCCTGAGTGCCACTGATTACTGAATACTAAGTTTAGGTGTTTCAGCATCATCAACATTTTTCTTGCCAGCTAGGGTGAACTTTCTTCTACCTTGGAAAATAATGCCTTCGTGTGATGGAATCAGTAATCTTTGCTGGTCAGATCTTTCTAGGAAATGGCAGTTTAACTATATGGTCCCTCTTATTGTCACTTAGTGATTTTAATGTTTTTTCCTGCTGTTTGTTCTGTGTATGGGAAAGTTCTAAAACTGTGACTTAAAGAAGACAAAATGGATGAATAGAACTTTTTTCCCCCAAAGGAATAGAACTTTTCCCCCAACTTTTTCCCACTGTTGTTGAATGCCAGTGGCATTCAAATTGGTCTAACAGTAAGATATGGCAGAAACACCTTATTTTAAAAAGTCTCTTTAAAGAAAAAAATCATACCTGTCTTCTCTTTGCTTCTCCCTTCCCACATACCAGAAACTCCTTCCTTTGAGATTATGTAATTAAATACATTTAAGTGCAACAGAGGATTCTTTGCCTAAAAGTAGGAGTGAACAAAGTAGGAGCAAGATCCTGCATATTAAAAGTGAGTCATTGAGTTATTTCCTAATAGAAGCTAAACTGATTCATCATATTGCATCGAGTTTGCAATACTACAATGCAGTTTGGTATTATCCTTTTGAAGATGAGTACAGTTGTGTGAATTTATATGAAATCATATGAGATGACAGTCTAATATAGAAATTGTAACTTAAATCAAATAATGAAATCCAAAGCTACTTTTCTGCTATGTGCAAAGTAAGCAAATGCAAAGCACCACTTTATATGTTTTCTTTAAAAGTTTTACAACGTAAAATGCATTATGATTTTTCAGTGGGTAGACTCTTATTTCTAGCCATCAGAGGAGAAAGAGCAATGTTGTGACTCTAGATGAGTCCATGATAAATTTATTTTTCTTCTTGACTATTTTCAAGATTTTTCAGGAAGCCTTTATTTTGTCTATAAGTTAAACCACTTGTGAATCCTGCAGAGAGATGATGATCCCTATCAAACCTGAGGAACTTTGGGAATATATTTATTGGACCTATATATTTACCTATATATTTCTATTTCTGTACTACAAAGTAATTTTATTATATACACAGCAGTATCAAATGAATGCTAGGTTTAAACATTCTTGGTGGTCATTGTCTTACTGTACTGCTTGTATTATTTTCTCTTGCCATGGAGAGTAAAATGTGCTTTTGATGGAAGACCAGAGAATTATTTTCATTTCTTGCCTGTTCCATGGCACTGTTCCAGCCAGACATTTAACTAAAATAAGGCATGGGAGAAAATAAGCTCATGTATAATATTTTTTTTTTTTGTCAGGGAATTAGATCTCTATTATTCTAACCACAGGTGCAAAATTCTGTTGTTTTGCTGTTATTTGTTTCAAGGTGAAGGAAAAGCTACTTGAGGAGGTAATTTGTGATTTTGTGAGGCTGCTTGACAGCTGTTAATGGGGATATAACTGGATTTTTGTTATAGGTGAAATTTTGAATTCTAGAGAACATAGAGAACTAATTCACAGTTTGCAAGGTGCTTGCAGATAATAATAAACAACAGTAAATGAGCAGAGGGAGAAACTTGCCTGAGCTTTTTACTTGTGTACACATGACACTAGGGAATTTAAGTAATGCAGGGAGATAGATTGTTCAAAATCAGCTGCTGAAGGTGGTGTGAATCACACCTCCTTTGTAACTCACACCTTGCTAAAATGGTTTGAGACTCAGTTTTGTTACAGAGGGTGTCATGCCATGCTGAACTCTCACACTGACATCACTGGGATTGCTCATTCTTCGTGCAAATCACAGCTGAAACACCGGGTGCTTGAGTTCACCAAGTGAAAAATAGATGGAACACATCTGAGTGTTTAGCTTGTTGAAAACCAGCACTGTGATGTGTCTGTTGCTTCTCCTTTACTGTTGGAAGTATTTAATAGTTTGTATGCATCCCACTTCTCTTTTCTCTGCCAATTTCCGGAGATTGGCTTTTAAGCTGTGTATATGCTTTTGTTCTGGCTGTTGTTGTGTTCCTTAAGAGATTTTAGGTTGGGTTTTAAGACTTTCAACTTTTTCTTAGCATTTTGAATTATTCTGAAGTTAGCTTTCTTTAAAAAAGAAAACTCTTCCCTTCTTCAGTATTTTTTTCCCCTCAGGTTTACCTTGGCCTGTTTTGTGTGTTTCCTCTGTCATTGCTTCATAATTGTTTATAACAGATCCTGAGCTCCTTTCTTTCTTTCTTTCATTTATTCTTGCCTTTTTTTATACTGTTAACCAGAATATTTTTGATTGACATCTGAGCTGCCATTTCAGAAAACATCAGAAACATAATTTTTGGAAAAAAACCAACTTGTGTTTTATTAGGAAAACTCGTGGTTTTTTTAGGGAAGAAGATGTGTATGAACAAAGGAACATGAATGTTTCAATAATCTCTTTTCTCTGCTTTTCAAAAAGAAAAACACTTTTAAATGAAGAATTCTACAGAATTATAGAACCTGCTTTTCTTTGTACTGATTTCTTTTCTTGCATGGACTGACATGCAATGGCTGGTTCTTGTGTTCAGTAAATGAGATTCACTCCAATGGCAGGATCCTCCATAAGAACATTAATTTGTTTTGTTTTGTCTTAGTGCAATGAAACTTCCTTCTTTTTTGAAGCACGTAACAAGGTCACATGCAAACATCTCTGGAAATGTTGTGTAGAGCATCATACATTTTTCAGGTGAGTGATGCAGAAGTTAGGTTGTGTTTCCCTTAGGGCCACTACAGTGAGTGAGAGCCTTGTTGTACCTGCAGAGTGGTGCAACAAAGGCTTGCTGCCTGGAAACACATTTGTGCTCTTGGTTATAGAATGCTTTTAAAAGCCAACACCTTTTCTTATAGTGATGTGAAACAATGTTTTTAAAATTTGGTAGTTTGGTGGTTTCTTTTATGTTACCATTCTTTTCTAAACAGTACTTCAGGTTGTGTAGAGTAGACTTTATCAGAAAGATGGCAGGATTTAAGTTGCCAAATGGATTTGGATGTATTTGATCATCAGCTTTTCTGTAGCAGCATTGGCTTGAGGGAGACCTTTGGAATTCAGACATTACTATTTTCTACCATGCACAGAAATATATATGTATATTTTAATAGAAATTCATTGAATTTCCATAACATTTTGCTTACTTACTGAGGTGTATAAAATCTTCTCAGTACTGCACATCTCAAAGCACTTGAGTTTACTGTTGCAAAATACACCAAGAGAAATGTGCTAAGGTGCCTAACTGGGAACTGGTGGATGGAATCCTCTGGGCTGCCTTTAGCAGTGCTGTAAATGAGTGAATTGAGAATCCCTCCTGCAGTCTCACTACTGTGTCAGGGTGGATTTGCCTTCTCCCAAAATTAGGTGAAAGGCTGCTGGCACCAGCAATTTACACTTGACTCTGAAATAAAGAAATGTGTAGTCAAAATAGGGGGGACAAACAGGTGTCTTTGGGAGACTCTCAGCCTCGTAAGAATCTGTCCAGAGGTAGGGATGAAGAGGAACTTGCAGAAAAAATAGTATTTTTTTGAGCCCAAATTTGTATTGTTTTTTCTTGACTTGGGAAGGAAACTATAATTCAGACCTATCTATGCAACTTACTCTGTTATTTTATTTTTCAAACTACACAGGGTGCCAGAGAATGAATCAAACTCTCTGTCAAGAAAAGTCAGCAAGTTTGGATCCATAGGTTATAAACATCGGTACAGGTGATTTTTTTTTTGATTGTTTAAAACTTCAGTTCATTCCTTCTTCACTCCTTTTCTCCTCTTTCCTTCCAGTAAAAGAAAACCACCACCCAGAATAGTTCTGAAGATGAATCAGGGCCATTTTAACAGACTGTCTTTGGGAGCTTGAAAATTTTGGGACAAATGTTTCTTCTTCAGATCCCCAGAATGGGTGGAAGCTTGCTATAGTGTATTCAAAGTGGGAGCAGCTTTGACAATTCTCTAAATCATTATCGCCTTATAAGTCCTGAAATTACGTTTATGTCCTAAAGAGGTTTTCCTGACAGCTGGGGAATACCAAAATGAGTGTCTATCTTTTCTGACTTTTCTGAACAGGTGACAATATTGGATGCATGTTCAAGGCTCTAAGCTTTGAAAGATGCTGTAACTTGAAATTAAGGACAGATAAGGACCACTGTTTCCACTACCATGCAAGAAATAAGTGGATCATAATAAGTAAGGTTGATAATCATTAGTTAGGCAGATCTTTGTCATTTTGCCTATTTTCTAATCCAGATTGAGTTATCACACTGTTTATCATGATCCAGATTCTCCTTGCTGTGGACAACAGGGCAATGATTGTCCTGCCTTTTGTATTTGTACTGGATCCTGGCCTGCATTGCCCCATATGGGATAATGGGCAGGAGCTCAATGATTCCTGCCAGAGTACTGCAGATGAGGTTTTTCTGCTGGATCACTTCAGCAGATTGGAGCAGGGCACTGGTCCTGAGGAGAAGATGTCTTTTGTCCCCCACTGTGTCATCAAAAGCAGTGACAGTGTTGTGTATCTGTACACATCATTAGCTCAGAGCAGAAACCATAATCCCATTGTTTTACTGGGTAAGTGGGGAGACTGTAATATTTTCATTTGTCTTGTGGTATTGTGTTTGTTCTGTTTTGTTTGTTTGTATGTTTTTTGTTTTCTTCTTCCTTCCTTTTTTTTTTTTTTTTGTTAAATCCTTTAGAGACTTCTCATTGTGTGTCAGACAGTTTTCATGAGGGCAATTTTTTTTGTCTTAAGATCAGATCCTTTGGAGGTCTTAGTGGGGATGAAAAGTCCGATTCCCAGATGTTTGTTACACTTGCTTCTGGAATTTGCAGTACTGTCATGGTTGCCAACCTTAAAAGTTGAGCAGATGAGTTTTCTGACTAACTTGGGAGCATGTTATAAACTAACTACATAAACAAAAAAATATTTTTACATCAATACTGTGATGTAGGATTAGGATTTGAGATTTTTTTGTCTTTCAATTCTTTTATAATTTTGAAAACATTGAAATTTTGCAGTGCTGAATATCTATAATGGGCTACTGATGAAAATATTATCAGTATTTCATGGAGTCTATTCACATAATTCAGAAAATCTACATAAGTAATTCCTGTATAGTTGCTTAGTACTTTCTAGTACAATCATTTTACTTCACAATGATCTAACCTCAGGTGTTAAGGAATTAATAGTGACAATTACTTCTCTTGTGCAGTAAGTTTCCAGGAACAAATACGGAGTTTTGGGGAGGAATATGAATTTTAGATTTTTGTCATGACCACTATATTCTGTTTAGTCACACTGAGAGGAATATTAAAATGAGTATAAAAGAATTTATTTAAACTTAATAATTTACTTCAAGGGTGCAGTGAAGGAAAACCTTACTGTAAACAAGAATCAAGACTTTTACTCAATTTGTTGTCATCTGGGGCTGTGCTAGTGAGAGTTCTTTATTGCAGTTTGTTTTGCAGTCTTTTAGGCTGTCATTCCACATGCCAGAGGAGTAGCCCCTGACTGACTGGAACTGAACAATATAAAATATGTGTAAACAGTAATAAACATGTTTTCCTGGGAGGAAACTTGCAGAAAAAGTTCAGGAAGAAATAATATTACTTAAGAAAGTCGTATGTTAAAATATTCTAGGTTAGAAAAGGTCATGCTACCTTAAGCTATTCCTAACAAAAAGCATTTTGTTTTAGTGGCATATCTCCACTTGGAAATGCCAAATATAGGAGTGGTTGGCACAATCTATTGATGATTTTGCCAGTGACTGATTCAAAACAAAATTCGGGGTAGTGCCACTCAACAGGAGAACCAGAAGTGGGATGAGAAGTTAACAGCATGGTTTTTTTCAGTCTAAGGATCCTGCTGGATAACTTTCCCAAGTGTTTTCTCATGATTTTATTGTGTTTTGAAGTGGAAAAACATCTTTGCGAATGACCAGAGACCCCTCTGTGCAGCTTCCACGGCCTGACCAGAGCATTGAAAGAAGTCGCAGCAAGACTTACCCTAAAAGAGCACAACAGACAGGTAGGTCCGTCTCTGCTGACCTGGGGGCAGATGTCTTCTTTTTTTGGTTCATTTTGTCATCACGAGGTGACTCAGAACTGCTGCAGTGTCCTTGATGTTCTCTCGGAATGGATTCTGTGTTTTGCTTTCAGTCAGTACTTATATCTAAGGTTAACAGGATATGAAACCTCCAGCTTTCCAGATAAAGGAAAAGAGTTGCTGTGGATTAAAGAGGAAAAGCCCCCATGTGTATAGGTCTAATGTAAAGGTTGAAAGGGAAGTTTGAAAACAGGCAGTGCAAACATGTTTTTTTCCTCTAGAGACCTGTCTCTTGCAAACAAATTTTGTGCCTGTGATCTTGGTTAGTATCCCATTGTTCGCCTGTTTGACCCAGGGTGCCACTTTTTGCACCCTCTTCCCATTTCAAGGACGGTATCCCTTTATTTTGATATTAAGTGGAACAGAAGTTAGTGCCATGCAATTTTAACATGCTTTTGATGTGTGAGCTGGAAATCTGTTCTGCGTGTGGAAGCTGTCATGGCAAGCTGGAAGTTTTCACAGGTGTTAGAGGAGATAGGATTAAGGATCACAGAAGTCATGCCCTAGATAATGAATGCTTCCTGAAATTTGGTAATAGAGATGTCAAGCTCCAGGTCTGCATATGATTACATGGGGTATTGCTTAGCTTCATCTATGACAACAAGGCAGACACACTTGAGTCAAACTTGTGCCTGGAGTAAAGCATGTGTGTGTGTGTGTGTTTGCTGTTTGAGAAAAAACTTGTCTGGGCTTTAAAATGTAAATAGTATCTCTCTTTTATTGCTGTTCAATGTGCCACTATAGATTTTGAGAACCTATTTTTAAAAAGAGAGCAGATACATACCTCTGGAAATCTCCAGTGGTTATCCCGAATGTGGTCTTTTGATTTAGAAACAAAACTGGTGTGCTTTCAGAAACAAAACTCTGCCTTTTAGCTGTGGTGGCTCTATGAAATGTCACATAATTAAAAGTATAGCCTTGGAAAATAGAGGCAGTTTACAACATTTTTTAAAATTTTATTTTATTTTATTTTGTGTAAAAAGAGAAGAATTGTTTTGCTGTCTGATTCTGATATATTTCATTGTGTGCAGTTTTAAGTGGATGTCTGAGAGGACAAGTAGCTAATGACCCTTGAACCTAATGACTTAAATTTTTGTTCAGCCGGAGTGTCCTGTTCTTAGGGCAGCAGTTCAAGCCAAACAGCATTTCCTACCTCATTAGTCCCTGGTTCTGTTTCAGGAAATTTGTGTGGCTGTTTGTCAGCTAAAATTCAGCTCTTAGTTTAAAATAATGTTTGCCTTAGCCCAGGCAGAGGAGGTCAGTCTGTGTTGCTGCGAGGCTGTGCATGTGTTTGTGTTTGTTCATTTTGTTTTCAGTCTCTTTGGCTGGAAATATGAAGTAAAACTGAAACTTTTCTGCTGATGTAATTGGAATCAGAATTCTCTGGGCAATATGTGTTTGCTATTTTGATGCATTTAAACACTTTCTCCCACTTTAAAATAAAACGTCTTTTTCACCATTTTACATACATGTAGTTGTGTAATCTCTATCATCCGTTTTCTTTTCAAACTCAGCTTAATTGATTACCCATGTGTTCCAAATGTGCAGTCACATCACTGGAACAAATGTATTAACTTAGATTATATTAATGTTAAACTAATTTGTTTAATTTCCAGCTCAAAATATGGGCTGAGGGAAGAGAGCTATGTCTTTCAAATGCCATCTTGCCCTATAAATAAACATATTTTCTCCTTTTTTTAAAAATTTTGTCTTTGCTATTCACAGTGATAAACACTGAATACTCTTCCTCCATTTAAACAGGAATTCAGAAGAAGAATGTAGGCTAATGCTGCTTCTCCTTGCTGTGTCAGGCAACATATGATAGTCTGTTGCATTAAATAAATCTGCCTCTTTTTACCTAAAGTTGTTCTTAGATGTAATGAAATCCATTTCACACAATGAATCAAGACTATTTGGCATATTTTACCCATCATTTACTTCAATGTATTATCCCAATGTAGGTTTTATTTTGTAGACTATTTTTAACCTTGCAAATTTACCTGGTGCTCTAATAAGTTTCACAGGTTATGTAAAAGTTTCCCTGACTAAAATATTTGAGAAAATTAAATTACATTTCTTCTTAAATTGAATACTCCTTTTGCATAGTGACATTATGCAGATGGTCATCATTGATGGCTAGTCCTTTGTTCTTCATTTTCTGTTTGTAATATAGTATATTAAGGCTAAATATTACTTGTCCTACATTTTAAACAGGGTTATTTCAGTTAACATGTATTATATCGTAAGGTATTTTCAGTCAAATACACCTTTAATTAGGATCTAGCTAGATGAAGTCTTATAAGTTAATTTTTTTGGGTAAAAGTCAGGTTTCCATTTATCTCCCCAAATCCAACAACAGCTCACAAATGGCTTGTATGAAATAACTTCCTTTCACCTTTTCAGAGTTCAGCATCTTTCCTCATCTGCTTTCCCTTTTTATCTTTTCTTAAGTTTGCAAAGTGAAATGTGTTAAAGGCTTCATTTTTGCACTCACTGCAATTAGCCATTTTGATTTTTTTAGTATTTTTTTAATCTATTGGCACCAGTGATGGAAACAGCCACAGCAGTGGCTTTGGGGGCAGTTAGAACTCAATGAATGATTGCAGCATATAATACCGGCATTGCCTCCATCAGATAAGTGTCTATGAAGTGCTAAAACCTCTAACCTCTGACATCTAAATAAAACCCTTCTCCTTGTTCCTTCTTTTTGTGTACATGTTCTGGTGTTATAAACATAATATGTGCTTTTTATATATTTTTTCTGTCACCTGAAGGTAGAGGTTAGTTATTATCTCTAGCAGAGTTGAGCAATAATGTTTCTTTGTCTCATTGGTCCACTAGAGTGCCCTGAAGTCCTTAGGACTGCATGCACTTGGTGAACTCTGGGTCAAGAGCTGGAGCAGGTGCCAGCCAAGACAATGATAGAAAATATTATTTCTGTTTTCAGTAAAAGTATTTGTGGTTTAATATCAAGATTGAAGGAGATGATACTGTCAACAGAGAGAAACTATTTCTTGTGTATACAAGCCACTGCTGTAGATTTCTTCCCCCAATAGGATGAACAGTGCAGACCTTTTGGCTTTATCATGGCAGAATATTTTCTTAGAATAGAGAATGCCGTGGTTTAAAATGTAGTAACCTCTGTTTTGTCACTTGTTTGATACATTTCATATTTCAGTTCTAGGGCTAGTGCAAAAATCGTATCAGGGAACTTTAATGGCTATGATTTTATCTTAGATCTAGACTGTGTTCTTACAGTAGCACATAGGGGTTTTTTTGCTATATGTTTAGGCTGGTATTCAAGTTGGTGTTCATTTAAAGAAAGAGTTTTTTTGTTTTGTTCTGTCAAGTCTTGTGAGTGAGATAAGAGTAACTTCATTTGTTTGCTTGTTTTGTCCCTTTCATGTGAGTGAGAATTACAGTTGCATTTTGCTCTACTTGCAAATAATAAACTCAAACATGGAAAAAGATCTCTTGTTGTTCTGTTATACTGTCTTAGGGCCTGACTGATAATATTCAGTGTTCACCACATACGGTGAAAATGTTCATTATTCTTTTGGCTGAGCGCTGAACATTGATGTGACCACACCTGTTGCTGTGATTCTGACTTTATTCAGAGGTGGAAAACATGTTGCTTAGGGTTTCTTGTTGTTTGGTAGCTGAGGACTTGGTTTGTCCCTGCCTTTGCACGTGGGGTAGTTGTATAAACAAGTGTAAAATAAGTGTTTAGAAGCCAGGCAGAGAACTGGGTGTGAGTATTACAATTACAGTACGGTCTGTATTGTGATATTCCTAAGCAATCACATTTTGCCACAGATGCCTCTCACTGCCCTACTGGTAGCTGTGATAGGTATTGGTGTTGGTCTGGCCCAGTTAAAAATATTTTCCCAGAGAATTGTAAAATTGGATTTGAAGGTTAGATTTTTGAGAGAATGGATCTTGAGGTGATTTTAACTGTTTCCCAATTTATGCACTTTGAGCTTTATACTTTAAAGTTTACTTAAAATCCAATGTTTGGTAAAAGAATGGGTGTGACTGCTTCCGCATTTCAGTCATGGGGCGTGAGATGAACAAACTTTTGAGGCTACAGGCTTAGCAACTATTAAGAAAAACAGCCCTTATCACAGAGTAGGCTGTACTGGTGTAGACATATGAAAGTCCATTGATTTTTGTTGGCTCACAGTAGCCCAGGGTGCAGAGCATGAGCTCTTACTGCATGTTTTCCATTTGGTTGCACTATCTGCTGCTCTCATGACTCGGTTTAAACACAAACACTGCTTCCTGATAATGTCAGTGAAGTGGCTTTACCTGATAAGAAACAGGCATGACAAGCTAACTAACTTGCGAGGCTGATATGGTTTTGGACACTTGAGTTTTTAAAAATGTAATAGTTGGCTTGAATTGAATGGACAAATCAGCGTTAATATAGCTGTAAAAGGGAATTAAGTGTGTGCATTCACTTCATTGGAAAAGTTCAGTGCAGTGCACTCAATCCTGAAAGTACCTTTTCCAGCCAAATGTAAACAACCAGGGAAACTGGCCACTTAAGATTTCTGCTTAAGGTATTTTTGAGAGGCCTGTAGCCTTGGCAAACAAGAAGCACCAATATACTTAAGTTTTGCAATGGGGTTAGTGTTTGGACAGTATTTTTGGAGTCTGCTTTTTTATATTAGATAATTATATCATACAGAGATATAAGCTGGTGGAACAGTACTGTAGTCAGTAAAAGATACACCAGGTGGAACATACTTGGAGACAATCATTACAATTTCTGTAGGTGTGGACAGAAAACTCCTGATTAACCCACCATGGCCTGACACCCAGAGGTAACTGGGTGCCTGCAGAATAGTAAGGATATTACCAAACATAGCAAACAATCACTTCTGGAGGTGTCTATTACTTCTATATCATCTGACCCTTGACTGTTTTTCTGGCAGCTGTTTCACAGCTGTGGTATGTTTTGGAGCGCAAGTTTTTATTACTCCATTAAGTGACAAAGACTTTCTGTGACTTAATTGAAAACTGCCTCACAGAAGAATATGTGAAGTATTGAGATAAATTCCTTGTTTGAAAAAGTCATGTATTTGCTGATGACTGGCAAATCTAACCTGTAAGAGAACCAATTGATGAGCAGAAAGAAAGGCATCAGAAAATCGCAAGTATTTATATTGGGGTAGGGTCCAGAGACTTTATATGCCAAAGGGGTGGTATAGGAAGTTGAAGGAGATTGTGAAGAAATCTTTTCTCTGAGGCTGAGGGGAAAACTTACCATGCAAAATCTTTTCACAGCTTAAATTAAGACATCACATTTTTGTTTTAGCCAGTCAAAATGGCTTGGGGTTTTTACTACTATATTAACAACATTGTGATGCTGTTGATTTTGTCCAGAGGACATCATATTATAATCTTCAATCTGTTTAATTATCTTCAAGGAACATGCTCAGAATCCCGTCTAGAGGAGGTCTACATCAATAATGATATTGTTTTGTTGTTCTACTTGACATCTGTTTCTATAGATGGTAACAATTTTGTAAGAAATGTCTGAAATTGCCAATTAGGTGGAAACACAATGTGTGAACTGAAGGGAAATTACAGATTGATATTAACAGCATGGCATGGAAACTGAAATCATGGCACCAGCAGCAATCAAACTGTTTTCTCCTCACACCTTTATTCTCATTGCTGACTGAGCAGGGAATTTCCTTCTGTTGACGGTGGCAGAGTATCTCTTGGAGAACAACTGCTTCAGACTTCTCTGTCTTATGTGGAAGAGTAATGAATCTGCTTCATGTTAATGTGTCCTGGTACAACTAGAAATAAGGCTAAGACACAAAGGTGTGATCCTTACACACCTTTAACAAGATGAGCATGTGCCAGATATTTTGTGTCTCATTTTATCTCTCATGCTGACCTGTAGGTGATTATGCTGAGTAGGTGTGCAAATATTTATGCTACAGGATTCAACTATTTGGGGTTTTTTATTTTTTTCCAGGTTCTAAGAACATGAGCCAGATTACAACAAATGGGGAAAATGAAGGAACTACCAAAATTATTGCACCTTCTCCAGTAAAAAGGTATGTAGACCCACATTTCCTTACAGCTTTTAAGAGATTATACAATGCATTGGATAGAGGAACATATTTAGTAATCATTACTATTAGTTTATTCTGCCCTTGAGTTCAGGACCATCTGATCATCTGCTGACAAAGGTCAGAGAGTGTTGCCAAGTATTTATTTTTATAAAACTCTGATCTTCCAATCAGTGCGGAACAGGGATTTCAGGTGACACATAGTTTGAAAACCCATAAATCAGCACAAGTTAATGGGAAGGCAGACAGTCTCAGGTTTAAATAGAAAAAAAACAGGTAATGACCCAAAGTGCATTGGTCAGGGTAGTCCTGTGAAGTCCTATTAGTCTCTCCCCTAGCAGTGTGGGCTGGCTGTCAGAGCCCTCAGGTCATGCGCCTTCTGTCTCTGAACAGGGCAAGATTGGGTGTGTGGCAGGGAGGGGCTGGGCATGGACTCCCTTCCAGCAGGTTTGTTAATCTTGCAGTGAGTGCCCATTACACTGTTCAAATTATAGTAAAAATCAGGTACAAATCATGTTTGTTCCTGATCTGTAGGAGTAGTGAATTGCCAGGGGTCCCCTGGACTTGTGTGGTCTGCCGTGTCTAATTTATCAGTGTTGAAGTGCACATCTCTGCTTATTAAGCATATCTGAAAGGAAGAGGTAAGGATCAGATTCAGAAATGCGTTTGTATCCCCCTGTCTAATTTTAGGTGGAATTTATGTGCCCGAATCAGAAGAAGAGTGATCTTACAAAACAATGAGTCAAAAACACTGTACCTAACTTTTGCTTAATTGCCTAGATATCTGTCTCTGCATGCTTGGCAATCCTGACAGTTGGGTATTTTTCCTGACTGAGTAACCCTTAACTGGGCTTACCTATGCATTGAGGCTGTTGGCTTCACAAACTAGTTGTCTGGACTGAACTCTGAAAAAGGATCTAAAAGATGTACTGCAAATACTTGGTGGATAGTATTCTCTATTACCTAACACTTAGAACAGTTGACTTCCAAAAGAAAAGTTGAGCTAAATTGCTTTCTCATTTTGAGGGAAATTGAATCCACTATTCCAGCCCTTAGAAAATAATGCTAACTGTGTGTTTTAAAAACTTTATGATTGCCACTTGGTCATGCTGAAGCTAAACTATTAGGTAGAAAAGAACACAGAGGTTAAAAAATACATGAAAGGAAGGCACAAAGAGGATGGATCCAGGCTCTTTACAGTGTTGCCCATTGACAGGACCTGGTTGGCACACACTGAAACACAGGAGATTCCCTCTGAATGTCAGGAAAAATTTTTCCCTGTGCAGATGACTGAGCACTGGCAAAGGTTGTCCATAATTGTGGTGGCATCTCCTTCCTTGGAGATAATACCACAGCTGTCTGGGAGTAGTTCTGTGCTACTGAGTCTGGGTCACTCTGCTGGAGCAGGCAGCTGGATCAGATGACATTCAGAGGACCCTGATGGCCCCACCATTGTGTTGTTCTGTGATTTGTTAGGAGAAAGAAAGATATTAAACAAAAGGTACCATAATTCCACAGCACAGAGCTCATTGTTTTAGGAGACATGGGAGTCCTTTACTCCAGAATTTTTAACAATGAGCTGTTAAAAAGAAATGGATGGACAGGTTTTAGACAAAGAACCAGAATAAGTAGCTCTCAATACAACAGCTTCAAGGTTACTGAGTTTAGTTTCTTGACAGATTAACCTTGACAGATTAAAAGCAGTTCACAGGCAGATTCTTACTGAGTCATGTTTTAGACAATGTTAGTCACTTCCAGAAAAAAAAAAAAAAGGTGTTGGAAATTGGTTTTCTATTTAGGATTTGATTTGTTTTTCTCTGTGTCTCTATCTGCACATGAAAAACACCTTTTGGGTCTGCCAGGCATCATGTATGTGAGAGGTAGCACACAAAATTTTGTGTAGCACTTACGGTTTGAAAGTTTGCTCCATCCTGTGTGATTCTTGCATTAATTGTTAGTGATGCTTGCGGAGCATCTTTCAGTAGTGTTCACAAGCTGAGTTTTCATATTTAACACCTAATTCACTGTTGAGATCTATAGTCAATCACTTCTGTGTAAGTGATATAAACTCAAATCATAAAAACCCTCCAATGAATCTCACTTGACATTCACATCCTAACTCTTTCACATACTTTGAATGAACTGAGTACCTTTTGCAACTGCATTCCTGGAGATACTGCTGGTACTTGAAGCACTGCCATGGTCTAGCTTTCTGTCTGTAAAGTGTGTGTCTGCTCAAAATAAATAATGACTTGGGAATTTAATGCATTAAATTCACCTCCCAGATACAATTTCTTTCTCCTTTTAAGATTTGAAAACAGAATTCACATTTAAGTTCAGCCTAGGTAGTAGTATACGCTGTGCTAATCAATTCCTTTCTGCAGTGTGGGACAGAAATGTATTTATGTGGGTTACTTGCTCAGTCTGTAGTAAGCATATATTTTTAAGCCTGGGAATAGATTGCATGCATCCATGAGTCAATAATTAATGGGTGCAGTATTAAGAAAATTATTTACCTGATAAGGTGTAATTTAATTTCTTTTCCTTACTATAGCTGACTTACTGTAGCTTTGCATTTTGTTCACTCTGTGAAAATTAAATGATTAACTCAGTGACCTGTAGTAACCAAAGGCTGAGGTTAAAAGTGGATTAGTGAGTTAAGTAGCCATGTTTCCTTCATAAAGCTGAGTCTGTCACCTCCTGCTCTGGGGAAAGAACTCCCAGCTTATATCCTCCTCTCTGTAAGCAACTGTAAAGCTTCTATTTTTCCTGCTTGAGTTGTACTTTATAACTATATGGTGTATTAATGACTGTACGGGGTCACTGTCAGTAGTACTTGATGACCTTAGTGGAAATCAGTGTGGCTGCCTTGTTCTGTCTCAGGTGCACTGCAGGAAAAGAGCTCTAGAGATGGTGCTGCAGGAAAAGCTCTGCCAAGCTTTTGGACAGCGGTGTGCTTCAGCTAAGAGCCACTTCCCAGCATTTGAAGTGCAATTATCTGGGAGTGTTAATGGGTCAGAAGCTGTAAAACATGACATGTGAGAATGATAGGAATAAAGGAAGAATTGGAGCATACTGCTTTCCCCCCCCATCCCCATAGGTATGGTGGGAGACTGGTTACAAATGCTGACATAACTCTCAAGCCAGGTGACTGTTCTGTTACTTCGCCTTGCAGCAGTCAGTGAAGTCAGCTCTTTCACAAAAATGTCTTTCCGGCAAAAATAAAACCCAAGGCTTTACTGGGGAGGGTATGAGAAGGATATGCTACTCTGTGAACCTATGAACCTGTGATCTGTCATGCTTTGAATAGTTTTCATCACCCCTGACTTTGTTTTTAAAGTATGTACTGTACACCTGGAAAGATGGTAGAGAAATACGATAAGGATAACCTGAGGTATGTGGTGACTCCCGTATTGGGAGAGATTAAATAGTCTGTGGTTCTTTCACTTGGAAAAGGGATTAGATAGTTAAAAATGTGTAAAAAAAAATAAGGGGTGGAATTTTTGATTTAGAGAGCCATCGTTCATAGCTGTTTGTTTTTCTTTATTTCTTTTTATAATCACAGAAACAGTCAGGAACAAGAGATTGAAGTTTTGAACCAGGCGGAAGTTTTGAGATAACATTAAATAATTGTTTGTCATAGCCAGATACTGGAATATTCTCCACTAGCCACTATTATGACAAAAATTAAAAAATGTTCTAAAGGTATTTAAGTAAACCTGTGGAAAAAAAGTTTCATTTAGAGCTTTGTAAAATAAAAAGGAGGTAAAGCCTCTGATTCAATAATCTTTTAACTGCATATTATGGAAGACTATGAGATGATGCTGTATGTTTGCCCTACTGTTACACTTCTTGCCTAAGTATCTGCTCATGTTTATTTGGAGACAGGATTACCTGTTTTTCTGACTCAGTGCTGCCACAATTATGAGGTTGCAGAGATGATTTTTCTCTCTCTTTCTTTTCTTTTTTTTTTTTTTTCCTTCTTCTTTCTCCTTCTCCTTATGTTTGCTCTTTATGGGAGTGACTTTTCAACATAGGAGCTCTTTTCCCTCTTTCACATGACAAATAAGTAACTATATGCCAGGGTGAATCTCTCTAATAACTGTATGTCTTTAAAATTAAATTTTAAGTGGTCAGCATAAAAGAAAATGTGATCTGTGTACTATGTGTACAATGTGTGCAATGTTTTGAGTAGTTTTTTTTTTTTAATATATACATGTGTATTTGTCTGCACTCTTATTTAGCTTTAAAAAGATGAAAAATGAAAACAGTCCAGAAACACAAAGAAGTAAAACAAGCGCTCCGTGGGAGGAAAATGGCCCACAAAGGTAAGGCAAGACTTGATGTCTTAGGTATTGTGCAATAATAAATATCATACCACAGCAGAAGTTTGAAGGTTATTAATATAATATATTAATGAGTTATTCGATTCTCAATATATATGTATTGCATGTAAGCAGATAGATTCTTTCATGGATAAATAAACAGTTAAAATTAAGAAAGTATGTGCAAGACAAGGTAGACAGTGATTGAATGTCAGCAGTGGCTTTTTACAGAGATCTGTTCATAGACCTCTGATATTTAGAATATTTGTCAAAGAATTTGAAAAGGGGGTAATAAAGTTTGGTGATGATACAAAATTGTTTAGGATAGTGAGAAATTTGTCTGTGAAGAGTGGCAGAAAGACTCTTAATGTGACAGATGGGTAGATTCTGTTGAGTCAAAAAGTGTAAAGAGAGGTACATAAGGACAAAAAAACCCCCCTAGATTTCTGGTTAATATGAAGTGCTATGAAATGATGATGGATAACAAAGAAAACATCAGCTGTGTAGCAATCAGAAAAACAATTACCAAATATTAGTAAAGCAAGAGGACAGAATTATGCCATTATATAAATTGGTGGATCACATTTTGGACACACTTCTGATGTTCCTGTTTCTCAGGAAAAGGCATAGGCTTTGAGATGAGCAGCAAAGGTGATCAAAAATGTGAAAGGCTCTGCAGTAAATCTGTACAAGGAGCAAGGGCAGACGCAGAAAGGAATCTTCCTTCAGAATGTAAAAGAGGGAATTTCAGGGGATGACGTATAGAAAATCAAGAGTTATACTGAGAAAAGAGGAAACTACCAGGACTCTATTTTTCCAGTAAAAGAACTAAGGATCTTCAGGTGAAGCTATTGAAAGTGGTTTAAAAGGCAGTCAGTAGTGACTCACCAGGAGTGGGAGACCTGTGGTCCTCCTTTGCAAGGAGGTGAATTACTGAGGGAAGCTGGATGAGCCATGGAAAAAAAATCCTGAAGGGCTTGTGGAGACAGAGGTGCAGCAGCTGGCTCAGTAGGTCCCCTGGTCTGGGAATGGTGTGGGATTCAGGGAACACTGGGGAGCTGCCTTCAGGGTTTTGCTTTCTGTAGCTGGCTATTAACAGCTGCTGTTGGAAACAGGCTACTGGACCAGACAGCACGTAAAGTGTAATCCAGAATGGTCCTACCTTTCTGTGACAATTCACATCTATACCTGATGTGTCATTTTGGGAACCCTAATGATTTACCCCTTGTACTCCTTCTGTAAACAGCAGCAGTTTCTAGAGCGAGAACAAAGCAGTGAGCAAATATTCTTTTGCTACACTCCTTCCTTTGGTTATATTTAGAAAAGTGGTGTCATCTTGTCACTTTATGTCTCCAGTGTTTCAATTGCTCTCAGGGCAGCAGGAAGTTTGATCTTGCAGAAGGCAAACAATGGTAGGATTGAGTTTTTGCAAAACTATTATTTCTATAGCACTATGCAGGTTTAGGCACATAAGAAGGCTGGATGTTGCACAGAGGCTTTCACAGCTCTTAATAATTCTCATTGAGATGAGCTGTGGGAACTTTTCACCTTTGCAGAGCAGTGCTGTAATCAGCTGTGTGCAGAGGTAGATGAAGAAGAATGGATTAAATTTGAAGGTCAGAGGCTATTAGGAAAGCAGAAAGAAAGCTGGAGCTTGGAACACCTCCATACCATTGGCAGAGATTTGTATGGATGAACAGAAGAGAAATGGAGATAGAATTGTTTCATGTTCCCAAGCATCAGCTCTGTGATGAAAACAAATGTCATGACAAAACATGGGAAGTGTTCATACTTACATCCATGGAAAACAGGAAGAATATCTAGCTCTGGGTTGGAAACGCCATACTAAAGCACAGAAAATTTATTATGGTAAAAGAGTATTAATGAGCTAAAATCTATACTTTGTAATCTTAGAGTTGTTGACCTGGCAACACTAAGAGGTCTCTCTCCTACATTTCAAGGTTCAGTGTGAAGAATTTATTGCTAGAAAGCAGTGCTATCTGCATTTACATAGAACACCCACTAACACCCAGAAAAGCGCACGTAGTTGAATGCTGACCTGTATGTGTGTGCGTGCGTGCATGGATCTGTTCATTTTTGTGAGCTGAATCTCAGCTGGCCTAACTGCCCTGGAAAATTTAAAGCTGACTCTTTGCTCTTCCTTTTTAACCTTAGTGGACTGTATAATTCTGCCAGTGACCGCAATAAATCACCAAAGTTTCCTTACTCTCGCCGAAGGAACCCATCTGGTGGCAGTGAGAATGAGTCTGGGCAGCCAGTTCGGAGGAGGTAAGAGCCTCAGGATTAACTACTGCCAGCTTTTCTGTGTAGAAACTGGAGGTCCTGCATGCTCAGTGCTCAGCTTGTGGAGGCACAGCTGGGTCCTGGGAAAGGGGATATTCCAGGGACCAGCAAAAAAACCTACCTGCTATTTAAAAAAAAACACCCGAGCAAGAGCACCACAGCTGTTTTTGGAAAGGAAGCTTTGGTCAGGTTGTTTGCTTGTGTGATATTGTGGGAAATGATGTTAAAAAAGTGAAAAGTTGCATTATTGGCATGGCAAGATTCCTTTAGTTACTGGAGCTCTTTTTGCCTGGTGAATGAAAGCACTGATGGATTTGCTTTCTTGCTTTGAGCTTCCAAAGCGGTGTTTTAAGTACATTTCCTTATTTTAACTGCCCCAAGGATTACACAAATGAGCCATAAAACTGTCTTCAACAGTCCCATATATGAACCACTTTGCATTAGAAAGGATGCCAGCAAAAATACAACTAGTGAAAATTTCAATTGGTACAAACTGAATGGAATGACTTAAAGGAGTAAAATAGAATGAGTGGAGATTCTGTGCTGTGTGTCCTTGAACATGTCCAAAAAGAAAATTACAGGGACAATTCTGAAGCAATAGAGGATTGAGAAGACTGTGTGTTACCTGGGATGATTTGTCCTGCTGAGAAGCTGTTTTCATCACTGGGGCACTCTGCCTGGTGGTGTGATCTGTTACCAGATATAAATAAACACAGATACTGTGCCATATTCATTGCAGTCTTCTACAACTGCCTCAGGAGCCAGCACCTGAGAGTTACATCTCTTTCTGACATCTCTGAAATGAGTACCTGTTTGGCCTTCAAAGCCAGAGCTGGCAAAGGGGTCTCTGACAATGCAGCTATATTGATGAGGAAATCCAATTTCATGTGGAGCTTTTATCCTTGTCAGGTTTCTGAACTGTTTCAGACCTTTTATCTGCCATTAACTGTCTGGGACAGCAGAGAAGAAACTCACCCATAGTGCATGCTTAGTGACCTCAAATAAATCAGTGTAACTCTCAGGCAACAGAGTTATGTTTATTTGCTCTGTTGGATAGAGCCCTTGTAGGTGCTAACAGCAATGTGTTTCCTGAATGGGTTTTGTCATGTTTTAACCTCAGCCAAGTCCCCTCACTCACTCCCCTGCCAGCATGGAGAGAATCAGAAGGGTAGGAGATAGAAACCTTGTGAGCTGAGAAACAGAGCAAAAGCCACACACCCAAGCAAAGCAAACCAAGGAATGAATCCCCTGCTTCCCATTGCTGAGCAGATGTTCAGCCATTTTCAGCAGAGCACAGCCCATCACACTAAGGGTGACTTGAGAGGACAAACACCATCAGTCCAAACATCCCCTCCTTCCTTCTCCTTCCCCCACTTTATACACAGAGCCAGATGCCACAAGGTCTGGAATATTCTTTTGGTCAGTTTGGGGTCACCTGTCCTGCTGTCCCCTCCCAGCCTCCCACACACCCCCAGCCTCCTCCCCAGTGTGGCCTTGGCTCTGTGCAGTCCCTGCTTGGCAATAACAAAAGCATTTCTATATTATCAACCCTGTGTTCAGCACAACCCCAAACTACAGCCTCATGCCTGCCACTGTGAAGAAAACTAACTCCACTGCAGTCAAAACCAGCACAGTTTTTCTGGTGCATTGCTAGCTTCGTTGTTAGAAGGGCTCTTTTAGCTTTGTAAAAACAAAAGAGTAGAGATGTGCAATGCAAAGATCTCTCATATCAAGGAAAGTGTTTGTGCACTGTGCAGCAGGAAATTTTTTTATCACCTGGGATTTGCATTGGGCTGATCTAGTCAGTGCACAGTCATGCCAATAGCAAATTTTCTCTTGAGCTACCACATGAACAAAATGTTTTTAAAGTCTTATCTCATATGTGAGACTGTGAAGACTGACAATGGTAGGTAGATTTTAACTTAATTATGCCTTCCTGAGTCTTGGTTTTATTCATGCACTTTCCTTTTCCAACTGTTAATAACAATAGCTGTGCTGTTTATGCACCCTTTACTGGAGTTAAGAGGAAACCACCACACTCTGCTATGTTGGAAACAGTAGGAAACTCTAAAGAGCAGCATGCTCTGGTTAATTTTGCAAGTCAAGGGTTTGCAATGAGACCTTGAATGGAATCATGCCTTCAAAGCTTATTGTAAAGGTGTCCTGAAGGGTTTAAAACAAGCACATGCCCTGTTTTCTCTGCCTGACATCATACTGGCAAAAAGAAATCCATCAAAAAACTAAAACCCTTTGGGATTTTTATGGGTAGTTCTGTGTATTTGTAATAAGTCACTCTATGACGCTTCATTAAAACTTCCTTAATGTCACAGGAAAAATCAAAACAGTGGTGAAGATTCAGATTTAAAGCAAAGGAGAAGGTAAATATATGATCTATAGCACCTATGAAATGATACTGAAGGTACTGGTCATATTTTTGTTCACTGCATTCTCTTCTTTCCTTCTTCTCCCTCATCTTCCTAAATGTCTAAAAGGTTTGTTGTGTTATGACCTTTATTTTTTATTTCTTATCTTTTGCTTAAATGCTCTGTGGCGTAGCCTCATCACAGCAGAGTCTTGCAGCACATTGTTACTACCCCATGTCAGAAGCAGCTTGTGAAAATTTCCTAAGGGCTTATCTGCAACTTGAAAGTCAGTTCCAGAACTTCTAGCTTTTGGATTCTGTATCTGCAGATTTGTTTTTACTTCTCCAGCCTCCCTACCCACTTTTACTTAATCTGTTTTGCAAACAAGTGTGCTATCATCTGAGATGAATTGTCCTGCCAGAGGTAAGTGTGAAAGCATATGTAACTCCTGATGGTCCTCTTGCTGCCTTGTACATTTTTTGTCGATTTTTTCTTAAGCTTCTTCTCCCTGCCCTCATCTTCCATTTCAGACTTGACTAGTTTTTACATTTCAAATAAAATGCAGGTGTGAATTTGGTTGTGACCTTCAACAACCTCACCTTTTGACAGATTTTTGCCACATCTGCTTGTCATGACTCTGTTTAGTGCTCCTCCTTGCTCCTGTGCTCCTGCTTGCACTGCTGGAATAAGGAGACAGTGGAGTGCATTTTCATGTCAGAGGCTCCTGGAGCTTGGGAAGGCGAGGAGGCACTCCCAGCATCTGAATCACTGCAGCAGCATGGGAAAGGAACTCTGGCTGAGATACAAACATCTCAGGACAATCACAGGAAGCCAGAGAAAGTGCTCATGCACTTTGTACTTACTATGAGATAGCAGAATGTTTTTTGGAAGGATGTTAACATTACAAGCTGCCAGTGGTAATGTTGTGATAGATGTCCAGCGCATAAAACTGGAAAGATTTAGTTAAGCATCTCAGGTGGAAAGCCTCAGGGCTCACAAGGGACCTCTTACCACATGTTTGTTATTGTACATTGCAAAAGACCTTCTCCACTTCCTCACAATTTGGCTATTCTCCTCTCATTTTACCCAGAAAAAGACTGTGCCAGAATGTGAGCTTTCCTCAGCCCTCAAAGCCCCCTCCCAGGCAGTATTTGTTGTGTCTCTTGTAAAATTGACTATGACTTCTTTCTGGCTCCTTATGCCAGAGTATATATGTATTCTATCTGCAAAATATCAAATATATTGCATGACAAGGAAAACAGGGGAATAAAGGACAAAAGATACCTTAAAATTGTTAGAGATAGGGATGATCTCATGTATTCTTGCACCTGATTTAGGAAACTACATTTTTCTTACCCATTTTTGGTATTTTATTCGTTTTAATAAAAGATGATAGTCAATATTCAGTGAAAGATAATATTCTGACAAACAAGCATGAGCAGCTGCCACTCAGCTGACAGCTCAGGAGTCCTTCTGTCTCCCCACAAATGCTTTCCTGACAAGAAACACAAGGTAATTCAATGAGCAATATCCAAAAGGTGAATCAGATTTTCATTCCTGAAAAGTTAGAGAAAGACTCATCTTGAGTTTGATCAATTTGGATGTTTTATCTTATCGTTTGCCTGCCATACTGTGATTTTTGGCTGTGTTGGTACCTTATGATATAAATTACTTAAATCACATGAAGAAACTTCTTGTCATACCGAAAAATGTAGAAGAGTCATGTTAATGACCTGGAAGTGTGAAAGAAAAATGTTGCTCAGACAACTTATTGATGTTGATGTTAGTGGTATATTTATTAAACATCTGATAAGACTGGGCTGGGGAAAGGTATCCTTTTGGCTGTGTTAAGTCTCCTGCAATTCTAGAGCATTTTTATTGCTCTTCACTCTTCCATTGTGCATGAGTGACTCTTTTTGACATAATCATTTAATCTTCCTTCTTTCTTTGGGATTACAATTTTCTGTATTAACACACATAATTTTTTTTCCCACTTTGAGCTTCACCCTGAAGAATGTATTTTTAGCTGGCAGCACAGCTAACCTGGCTTTAAATTATGAAGTTTGGGGATAATGATGTCACTGAAACTGTGGGAAAAACAAAAAACCCTCCAACAAAATTTTTAGTATTAGAGAATCAAGGCATTACTTTATTCTGGGTAGGATGTTGTTCTGACCAGGATGTCCACAGAACAACAGAAAGAATTTCATCCTCACATAGCCTCAGTGTGCAGAGGAAATAATTCCATTATGCATGTATTTTACCAGACTTTTCACTAACTTTATACAGTCAAAACCCATAGAGATTCATTGGTTAAATGTTCATTGGTTTCAAGTTATGTAGTTCCCAGTATTTGGTTTTCTTTTGGATGTGAATTTGTTTTCCTCCAATGCTAATTTGGTCCTCATTCCTATCTTTCCTTTCCCAGACCTGGTGTCTCTGACCATGCCAAGGTTGATATTTAGAGTTGATGGTCATTAATGGTTGTTGATGGTCATTATCTTTTGTGTTTCTTCTGTGCTACTCCCAGTCTGTTAAGATGTTAAGTTCATCAGGCCTTGCCTAGTGGAACAATGCCCTGAAAAAAACTTCAATTCCTTCCCCCAGGGCAAAGGTGAACAAACCTGACTAAAGCTATAAAATTGGAAAAAAAATTAAACTTGGTATCTTTTCCAACAGGGAGAAGCTCCTTCTCTGGGGGAAATTTAATTTTACCAAATTTATTTCCTTCAGGCAAACTGGGTTGAACTGATTTTCCTAGACTTTAGCTGTCCTATTATTCTAAGACATTTCTATTTGAATGGGAGCTATTTGAGTTAATGATTTCCTAATTTGGAAGAGAGGGGAGAACAGACTCCATGGACCAAGGGATTTAAAGCCTCAGCAATTTGTTGGAGGCAACTATAATTCACTGGTATTATGGAGAATTTCATGAGGCTCTCAGGTGTGTCTGAGTGACATCTGTAACAGTGTCCTGGTCATTTAGTCCTAGTCCTCCAGAAAGCAGAATGATGTGTGCCTGAGCAGCTAGATAGAACAGCTCCATGCTGCATCCATGCTGTTCCCTGGGAACAATCTTCTCTCATCCTGTTTGGGCTCTTCTTCCTAAACCATTAGAATATGCACTGAGCAGGTGCTAGTCAGGAACTTCCTATATTGTCATTAAATGCTTCCCCTTACCTGTTACTCACACCTAAGGAACTGCTTTGTCTCCTTGGCTTGTTTGAGGTGTAGTTCAACAAATCTGCCCTCTTAGAAATGTCAACTAAGAGTGAAAGAAAACCCAGGAGGCATAAGAAAATATATATCTCTACCAGCATCATCAGGACCCTTATAGGTCCTATTTTGTGGGCAGAGACCTCAGAAGAAAGATTCTGTTTTCCATTGAAGCAAAACCATCACTGATTCCAACTCAGACAGCCTAAATCCTTGTAGACCAGCTCCTGTTAACATCAGCCAGCTTTCCTCATTAATCAGCTGGGCTGTCAGTACAACAGAGAAACATGTCAGTCTTTGGAATCACAGAAATGTTCAGGGTGGGAAGGACCTTTTCCAGATCATCAAATCCAACCATTCCCAAGCCATCCTCACACTAATGAGCAAATAGTCCAAACGAGACTGTGATGAGAGTGCCAGCTTTAGCCAGTGGTAGAGTGGCAGAGTCCTGGATTCGAGGACCAAAGCCCTGCAATCGGGTCTGTGTTCTCCAAAATGCAGTCACAGATTTAAGGGTCTCAGGTAGGAGAGAGGAGTTTGCCTGTAGGGAGTGCAGCCTTCTTTTTTCCATAAAGAGCAGCAGAATCCTAGTGCTACTGGTGTTTCTTCCATGCTGCCATTCCCTTCAGACAAGCTGGGTTGAACTGATTTTCTAGACTTTAGCTGTCCTGTTCTTCTAACACATTTCTGTTTGAGTGAGAGACATTTGAACTAATGATTTTCTAATTTAGCATAGAGAGGAGAACAGACTCCATAGACTGAGGACTTAAGAACTTACACAGTTGAAGGGAATAGAATACATAGACCTGTGACCATTTTGTTTTGCCTGCAAACACAGAGTTCTGAGTAATTTCTGCTGGGTGTACCAGAATCTGCAAGAAGAAAAAAGCCATACAGATTAGAGATGAAACATTTCACACCTTCAAGAAACAAATTGATGTGGCATTTACAAAAAGAATGCTGAACAATAAAATAATAAAAAAATTTAAAAATAAATGAAACAGTGAAATTATTGAAATGAAAACAGCACTTACCTGATACTACAGTCTGGATGCACTACTTTTGGAGCAATTCTTCCCAATCAATTAATAAGAAAAAGATAATATGACTTTCAGGTGTAGCCAAGCACTCCAGAGTCTTTTAACTCTGATTTTCTGAGTAATGTCTCTACAGTGTTGTTCTTTCTTCATTTAGCACTGCAATAATTTTGGTGTTAGTAGATACATTCATCTGAGATGTTGCTTTTCTCTTCTCCAGGTCACGGTCCCGTTGTAACACCAGCAGTGGCAGTGAATCCGAAAATTCCAACAGAGAGCATCGGAAGAAGAGAAACAGGTGACAATATGTTAAATATTTTAGACAGGAATACATGAAGAATTTCGTGTCTTTATGAAGACATTAAACACACAAATGGAGATGGACTTTTCTCAGATAAACACAGTAAAAATGGATTTAACATATTTTATGTGAATAGAGTCCTCCTGAGGCAGCTGAAGACCCTTTTCTGAATAAAAAGAGTGATAATTGCCAGAATACATCATTATGCAATGAATTCCTGCTCTCCTGTTCCTTGGGAAGAGCTCAGTAATGAACCACAAGATCAAGTACAGGGCACACTTACAAAAGACTTGTGGTATAAATGCAAATAAAATGGATAATATCTTGATAATGATATTCTCAGCATATACTTTTACCTCACAAATTCAAGTGCAGATTTTTTCAAGCAGAAAATAAGGTGTTGAGAGCTAAAAATATTTTTAGTGGCTATGAATCTCAATGTTGTTTTTAAATTCATGTATTTAACTGTATAAAGATTTTGTTTTCTGAAATGTCAGGTATGGGCCCAAACCTAAAATGTGTACAGCATCAAGTTTTAATAGGACAGCAATAGTTCATATCAAGTGATGCTAACAAGTTCTCTATTATATATTCTATTTTTCTTGTTGCTGGTATGAAAAAGATGACATAACTACTGATTTCCTATAAATTCCCTTCAAAGCTGTGTATTTTATGTTGCACTGGAGATCACAACATCCTGGAGGTATTTCTGAAAATACACTTTTAAAAAGCACATAGAATTTCCTCATATTGCATAAACACAATGCAAGAGAAGTGTAACTAGACAAAAGAGGAACTGTTTTAAGGCGAAGTTTCTAAGTTACTGTCTGCATGAGCTGCCATCATTTCTTCATGTCTTATATTCAGTGATAAATGATTTCCAGATCTCTGGAAGGTCTGAGAAATAATTGCATGCTAGATAGTGCAGCAGGAGTATGCAGTATAATTACATTTTCAGCATGACTTGCAGTAGTTAAAGAAATATTAAAAACCATTGTGACACTCACATGGGATGGCATAAAGCACATCTGAGACATGAGATTTCTTTGAAGCTTACCTAAATCAGAGCACAGTCTTGTAGGGTACTTGGCTAACAATAACCTAGTGTGCCTGGAAGGTTTATTTTCTAGCTGAAGTTTAAATGACATGCTGAGTGTAGTTTCAGTGATCAGCAGTACATGGTATTTTGTATCCCTTTCTCTCAGAACACTCTTGCCAGATTTTTTTCCTCTTGTGAAACTCCTTCTGCAGGGAGATCCACAAGCAAGTGAAAGAAATTAGAGACTGACCACAAGAATGTTTTTAAGAACTCCTGGCAATATAAAGACTGAACTGTAAGAAGGATTAAGTACTACTTATCATTTTTTGAAGAATGAAGGGGCTTTTACCCACACTTCCTCACTTAATGGAAAAAAAGAATTAAAATAAAAAGAAAAAAAAGATCCATTTTTTTCTTGTTTTTAAGTTTTTCACGTTTTCAGAAATGGAAGATGCAACAAAAATGTTAATGTTTGAGCATCTGTTGTTCTTAGGTGATCACTTGAAATCTGACCAGAAAAAAGATCATTATCAGTGTTAGATTAAACAAGTACTAAATGAGCTAGAAGTCTAAGACTTGTTCCTTGTGAGCAGGTGCAGGAAAACAACCAGTCATAATGAATTTCTGCATTTTGTTAGCAGCCATAGCAGTAACATAACAAGCTGGAAGGTCAGAGGCTCTGAGCAGCTTTCCTGTTTTCAGAGACGAGCCAGCACTAGCAGGGTTAAATAGGGCATTATAATGAGGCTTGCAACTGCTGTTACCCAAATTTCTGCTGTTGCATAGACTAATTCAATTTATTTCCCAGTACAGTAATCAGGTCCCTGACACAACCAGAAACAAAAGTGGTTTATTTTATTGAAAAAAAATACTGAATATTCACATTAACCAAAGAAGTCAGCTTCTGGTCACATTAGAGTAGAATATATTGTTCACATGACAAGAGATCACTGTGAACTATTTGCCAGAAGAAAACAAATTATCAGAGAAAACCAGAAACATAGATGAGAGCTTCTGAAGGTAGAAAACTAGAAAAATCTTGGGGAAGATCTTTTTACCTGATCTCAATCTTTGAGGTTTCACTCCATTATAGAAATGTTTTCTCCTAAGCAGATGTTCATATGAAAGTGAAGAAGAACCTGTGATGAGCATATTTCAATCACAGAAGAAATGCATTGCATTTTCAATGCTGTGGTCAAAATTTATTGTGTAGATAAAAATAGATTAAAGGAGCAGGCAGTGCATACTGAAGCATACTTTCCTTCCTGGCTACACTTCGAAGATGCATCTGATAGGTTTAGAGAGTGACTGAATGGTTGAGGCTGGCAGGGACCTCTGGCTGTCCAACCACTGCTCCAGCAGGGCCACCAAGAGCTGGTAGTCCAGAACCATTCCCACACAGCTTTTCAGTATCTCCAAGGATAGAGATGCCACCACCTCTCTGGGCAGCCTGTGCCAGTGAAAAATTTGAAAGGAAAACTGTAATGGGCTTTTGGGGCAAGGGCAACAGTTTTTATTCAAAAATATCTTTAAACAGAAAATTAAGATTTGAGCTAAGTTTCTTTCAGCATTTTTTTTGGTCATTTCTGTCACCAAAACCCTAAAAAAATTGCCCCAAAATGATTAGAATTTGAACATTGCCTTCAAATAATGTATCTAATATAGAAATCATGATACCTTGGTCATCTTTTACCTTGTTAAATGTGTGTTTCTCAGTTTCTTTGCAACTGCAAAATGCATGTTCTTCATGTCTCCATCTAGCAGAGTTCTGCTGTGGTGCAACAGTACTTTGAGTTTGCTAACACCACTTGTTTTAATAGCTGCAATGCTAACTTGATATATTTAGATTTTCAGTATTTTTGTGCAAGTGGCTGCCGTGTGTGGGAGGCAGTTGGTGGTGTCTATACCATATGGGATGATTGCTGTTTGCACAAATTGGATTATTTGGGATGAAAATCACAACTCATTACTTGTTGCTGTGTGAGTCTTTCTACTAAATCCTTAGATAGAAGTTTATGTTAATACCTGTCAGCAGATTACAGATTTAAAAAGATTTGCTTAGAAATCAAAACCTGAGGTTGCAGTCTTCTCCAGATGCTTCATACGATTTGGTGGAGTTGTGTCTGTTTACAGTAGTTGGGGATTGAGCTCAAAATTCATTATGCATGTGAGAGAAGATCTGATTAAAGGAAAAGCAGAAGCCTGTGTAGCTGGTTTAGCCTGATACAATTCAAAACTCAAAGAGAAAAGTACATCTTAAGTGAAGAGCAACAACAACACACTTTGCATTGCCTACATCTCCAGTGTAATCCCTTTATCTCTGTTGGCTTCTTTGTTTGTTGTACCTGTCAGTCTTCCCCCCGGTTTCTCCAGTATCCCAGCCCTACCATCCGATCAGGCAATCTACACTTGGGAGATATTTTCCAGGGATGTTTTGAAATCCCTGCTGAATTTTAAATTCACTGCTGTGACCAACATATCCATTTGCTCCACTACCTTAGCACTTCATCCCAGCAGTCATATGTGCAACCTCAAAACTGTGGGAAGCATCTGCCTGGAGGGCTGTGGCATTGTGGAATCACTGCAACCTGCTAACAAACGTGCTGAGTTGACAGGATTTTGATATTTGGCTCAATCTGTAATGCATTCCACCAATGAATTAATGGATTTAAAAAAAAAAAAAAAAAACTTAAAAAAAGAAGGAGTAAAAGGCAGAGCATGTTGTTTAGATCCACACAAGCCATGACAGGGACCAAACCCTCAGGGGAAGGTGCAGGAGTGCCATGAAGATCTGCATGCATCCTGAGCTTTGTTGCAGGTTAGGATGAAAGGATGATTCTTCTGAGTGGGGACTTACGGAGAGGATTTTTCCCTGGGTCCTAGGAAGTTGCTTCTGAAAGTTGTAGTAGAAGAACCTTGTAGCATGATGTGTGTCTCCCATTTGGTGCAGATGAGGTAGAGGGGAATATGTAAACAGGGAAAAAATTCCAGATGTTCGCCTGGATTGGGAAGAAGGATGCAAGTTGTGGGTCTGTCCTTAAAGGCATTGATTGTTACATTTTTGGCTCATGCTGTTTCTAAATAACAAATCAGCAGGGCTTTTTTTATATAGTTCTTATACTAATGCAGTCTGGGAGTATTAGTTAAAATTTAGCGAGATTAAAGGTTAAATACAGCATTGCAGGAGCAGATTTTCTGGGCGGTGGGGGTGGAAATACCCCATTGCTTCTCAGAGCATCCTGCCCTGAGAGCCCTCAGACTAAACTCTTGGTACCTCTTTTGCAGATTGCGGCAGGAGAATGATATGGTTGACTCGGCTCCTCAGTGGGAAGCTGTGCTGCGGCGGCAGAAGGGGAAAACCCAGGCAGATCCAAACTACCGGCGATCCAGGCACAGATCTCGATCGTACGTAACCCTTGAACCCTTTGATGTGTAAATTAAGGCTGTTGAATCGTGTTAAAGAGCAGGAGGAATATCTCCAGTGTGGCGGTGGCCCTCTGCTGCTGAGGAGCAGAGATTTTCATCTGGCATACTCCCACATTAGCAGATTTGTCTTTGTGGTCAAATTGCCTTTTTTTCGTGATTTGAATTTTAGGGCACAAATAATGAAGACAGGGCTTTGTAACAAAGCTTCTGAGAAACTCTGTCCATCACCTGGGAAGAAGTCCAGGATGGTTCTGTGGCTCATTGAACATCAGTTCTGTAATGAGTACAGTGATTCCTCTTTACTGGGAAGCACGTCTGTGGAGGCATTGAGATTTTACTTGATAGCTGCAAACGTTTTAATGGAATACATGCACACCTGTTTAATCATATAATATCTGCAGTGGTGTTCCAGATGAAAGCAGCTGCTCATGTTTCCATGTCAAATTATCCCTGACAAGCAGCAGTCAGTGATATATTGCATCCCAATGTCAGGATTTCCATGATGGAGCCGTACTGCCAGGCACTGCTGTTCCTGCTTGCAGCCTGTTCTGACATGGTGAAGTTATCAGCTTTTGAAATTAATTTTCTGAAGCTAATGAAAATGTTGATTTCCTTTAATTTATCTTTTTCTTCTAAAACGGCCTGCTTTTGGGGCATAGACACACTGTTTGGTATCACTGAAATCACAGTCAGCATTGAAGTTTCCAGCATTAAAATCCACTTGAGTTCTGTCTTCAGTTGTCCATGTTGCTAGAACTCTGCTGTCTCCAGTTTTACAGTGCAGAGTTTTATTTCTTTATGAGGAACAGAATTTACCTTTAAAGATCCAAATATTGGAATTTCTTCTTTAACAGACTTTGTACAGACTTGTTCACTTTCAGCTGTGCAGAAGCCTTGTGTTATTAAGTGTAATTATACAATGATATATTACTAAACTTTAGGACTATTAAAGCTTACTTGTATGGAATCCAGTGAATACAGTTCATTTAATATGATTTTGGTTTATTATGTGCAGAAGGTGCCGTAAACTAGGAAATGTACTCAGTTAATAATGGTTACATTAAATTTGTAGCCAGCTTTTCTTTTTTACCCACAGGCCAGGTAAATCTCATTGTTTGGACTGCACGGGTTCCCTCTTGTGGTTAACTTAACTTATGAAATGGCTTTGATTTTCAAGCACAGTGACATTCTGAGTTATATTTCATTTAAACTACTTATAGCAAAACCACATAGATGTTAAGCTAGCTAATCTAACTTAGAAAGAAAAGGTCCAAGAGGAAGCAAAGAAATGAAGAAGTCCTGAAGATTTTGGAAGGCATCTCATTTTTTTAGTTATTCATGAGTTTCTCCTTTTTATCCTACTCTCCAGGTTAAAAAAAAACCCACAAAACCAAACAAACCCACAATGAAATAAGCCCAAACTAATTTTTGAAAATAAATTTGTAAAAGCCATTTTACTGTTAACATGTAGTACATTATAAGAGAATGTATTTCATTTCGTTTGGCTCAGCTGTTTGTTTACTTGACTGGATACAGTTCAGAAGAAAAGGAAACATAATTCCATAGGTGATGGTTGTTTTGTTTTTAAATGTTGTCAAATGGTCATTTCGACATGCCCATTCAAAAATTGATACAAACCCTTAAATTTAGTAGAACGGGTAATTCTTTCACAGTAAGTCCATTGTTGCATTTTTAAATGGAGCTTCCCTTTGGAAATGTGAAGTAGTGTCTGAAATGTTTGTTACTGTGCCTGGCATAGTGCATTTAATTTGCTTGATAATGAGTAATATTAATCATTCATGGTGGCAAGGTGGTGTCTCCTTGGACTTGGGAATAAAAGTATTTGACAGGAATTTGACCTTTCTTTTTCCTCAAGGAATAAACAAATGCAGAGAGCTCCCAATTCTAGTTCCACAGGGTTTATTTTCAAGAGTTCATGTAAAACATCTGTGTAGCCAAAGGGCTTTTTCTAATTAAGAAGAATGGCCATAAAATTCCATGGCTATTTAAATTTACCATTTGTGACTCAAACTGAAATATTAATAAGGGTGCAGATGCAGGCACAAAAAATAATGTAGACCTTATTAATGTGTAGAGCTGTTCCAGCTTGTGCAAACGAAATAAAAAATAAACAAAAAACTCCCATGAGATTCATCACTTACCGGGAAGTCCCATTAGGTTTTTTGTGCATTAGAGAAACTGATTAGCATGCAAATTATCCAGAAGGTATTGATTCAGATACTGAGACAGGACAATCTGAGTCCTAAATATCAAACCAGTGAGTTTAAAAAAAATTCACAGTAAAAAGATGAAAACAAAGTAAAAGAGGAATTGTGATCTGACTTTAAAGATTTAACAGAAGAATTGCATTGTTGTGGGCTCTTAAGAACCATACCAACACGGATGTCCTATGCAGTATATGCAATACCTACATTTCATCTTACATTTCACTTTTCTTTTTGTAAGCTTTCTGTCGTTTTGCTTTCAAAGGAAGGGGGAACAGGCCTATGGAAAGAAAATGCCTTAATTAAGTTACTTTATCTGCATCATATTTCTTTATATTCTTTGGTGGGGAGCTAACCTGAATAAATGCTGTAAGGTTATCCCAGTATGGTAACACTTCTTAAACAGATGGAAAATAACTAGTTGCAGGATGTGAAGTCTAAGGGAAGTTTGGTCTGAGGAATCATTGTATTTAGCCCATTTTTCTTTTTTTTCCCATGGTATGCCATACTGCTAAATTGGTATTTTACAGGAAAGTGTTTATTATTAGTGTAATTGCAGGGATGGAAAGAAGGAAAATGGCAGAGATCACAGAGCAAAATACCTGGAGCCGGTCACAGAAAGCAGGAAGCACAGTTCCTAGAAAGTGGAGAAATGATGACGTCTTCTTATTTAACCATTCTCTCTCCTGGCTGCCCCACAATTAATATTTCTTACTGTTGGTGAGGCTTCACATGATGCTTTGTGATACTTGAGTCTTAAGGCCAGGTCCTGAACTGCTGTATTTCCATGAATAAGTAAAAGCCATGAGCAAATCAAATGGGTCAGTGGTGTGCACAATACCCTGCTTTGTGCGGGTCCTGGGTTAGGGAGCAACCTTGGGGCTTTGCGTCCTAGGGCAAACTAGGGCTTCTAAGCATGACAAAGCCTCCCTGGAGAAGCTGGCATTTTCCAGGGAGCTTTCACATTCCCTGCTGTCTGATTATTCAGCCTCAGAGGAGGATGCCTATCTTTCCACCCCCAGGGTGATTGCAGGGTTTGCAGCTGCTATTTTGTGAGCAGGAAGCTACATGGGGGCAGAAATCAGTTCAAAACTGAGGGGTGAAAAAGGCTATTAAATGCCACTGAATTTACTGCATCAGGGAGTTAAAAACAACATGGACAGATGCAATAAAGTGAAGTAAATGCAAGAAGAGTGAAGGAGTATTAGGAGTATTGTACTTAGCCCTTTTATTTTCCATGGGATGCCATACTGCTAAATTGTATTGTACAGCAAAGTCTTTATTATTAGTGTAATTGCAGGGATGGAAGAGGGGAAAATTTCAGAGATCACAGAGCAAAATACCTGAATCTGATCACAGAGAGCAGAAGGCACAGATAGAAGTGAAAATCAGAGAAAACTTAATGCATTATAATAAACAGAAACACAAAAATCTTTAAAAAGCTCTGAACACAGACAACAAGTGGACTGTAAACCACCCATGCTGTAGCTGTTGCCATCATGAAAACCTGAGGAGCTGGAATGGACAGCAGTTTGTCAAGGACGGGAATCATCCTGCCTGGAAAGTCTTGGAGCCTGAGGTGGTTATGGATTAATTAATTTTAGCCCTACTAGGGAAACACAAATGCTAGGTTGTTTTTCATCCTTTGGTCCTTCTCTGGTGTTTATAAACCAGTTAAGTAGTATCTCCTAGTACTTCTGCTCCTATAAAATCTAAAAAATATCCCAAAACACCACCATTCCAAAATATTCCGCCTTTACATCAGCTGTATAGTGTTTACTGCAATATAGATGTCTCTGAACATTATTCCTCAGCTGATAAGCCAAACATGGTAAAAATGAAGATCTCTGCTGTCCTCCTTGATCTGCATTTAAATTTGGATAATATCCCTCCTAAAGCATCTTTGAATATGTTAGGCCTTTTTGCTTGAGAAAAAAAATCAGGCTGTATGACCCGATGGTGTAAGACAGTATTTGAGAAACTTTGGGCGTGTTTATGTATGCTATATGTGTCTAAAAGTTGCATCCCTCACGTCTTAGATAGTGTGGAACAGTCTAACTGTTGACACTGAGCTTATATAATGACAAGGAAGAGTTACCAGATCCGTCCACACAAGTCCTTGCCACTGTCTAAAATCTTTACTTATCTATTCCTCTGAATGGGTTTGGGTGAATTCCAAGTGCAGTTTAAACAACAGTGGTGGTTTTGCACTTACCTTGCAATAGAGAAGCAAAAGAAAAGTAAAAATAAAGGGGTTCTAGTTAGAAGCATCTATTCTGTGATTTAGTAGAAAATGCGAAATCTGCCCCTCAGGCTTGCTTTGCTCCATCTCTATGTCTGCAACAGGGAGATTACCATTTTTAGTAAATTCTTTGTGTGTGAATTGAATACTTGCTGAAATATTTAGGTGCATAAGTAGGCATAGTTGCTATTTTGATTAGTTTGTTGCCTTTTTTTTTTTTTTATTGGACACCAAAAATTTATCAATTAAGCAGAAACCTTTTTTGGAGATGACCAGAAAGAGAGAGGCTGCCCTGTGATTGCAGTGGAGTTGTTTCATTCCAGTTTTTCCCAGTGGTGTCCATGGGTAATGGCTGGGATTACTGATCTGTGGCCTGTGCTTCCTTCTGCCCCCAAGGGCTCTGTGGGCCACAGGACGTTTCTGAGGGCCTTTTTCAGAAGTGTCATTCCAAAACGTGTTGTCCTTGGAGGGATAAATGTTGGCAGCGACTGGGCAGTGATTTGGCTTGGGGAATTCTGCTGTTGTTTATATTTTATGTACACTCTTGCTGAAGGCTGGTGGAACTGGAATTGTAATTGAGGGCCTGTCATTCAAGAAATGACTTTTCAGTTGAAATACAGCGATGAAGTTTAATGAATTTTCTGAGATAACAAACCTTAAAATTGAAGTCACTGGTGGATTATATTTATCGTGATTTCTGTGCAGGGTCTGTGCTGTTAAAAGTTATTTGGACAGCAACATGGTCAGACAATGGTTTTCACAGCTGAGTCTGTGTTTTCTTTGTTGATATTTATAGGAGAAGCCCAGATGTACAAGCTAAAGAAGAACTGTGGAAACATATTCAGTAAGTATGGTCCTTGTAGGGTCTGAGAGATGCTTGCCTTTAATGGCAAGCATCTGAGGGATGGTTTGCCTTTAATGTAGTTATTCAAATCCCCTCCACTGTGGCACTACACTGATTTAGTTTCAGTAAATTATGTATATATTAAGATGTAGAAGATACTGCAGGTCACTGAGTGCACTGAATAAAGATGACCATCGTATGTAAATGAATTGTTACAGAACAATACATAATTTTAGGGATTTATTCCTGTGTGGCTTCCAAAATATCAATATTGACACCTTTAGTGTGACACCCCATTACCCCTTAGGAAGATATTTAGCAATTCCAAAGCATGTTTACTGTTCAGCACACATAATATTCATGATATTGTGAAGCAACAAGATCAGATTTGCAGGGAGGTGAGAAGAAGGTGGAACAGGATGAGACATGCAGTTGAAGCAATCAAGGTGAAGTTATACTTATTTCAAAGTAAGTGTCCTATTTTGATGTCAAGATAGCTTCAGGGCTGACAACAGCTTGTTTTAGTAAATCTTTTTAGCCAAGTATAATAAAAATTTTTGCACTTCACAGTTAATGTTACATTTTTTACTTTTCCTAATCCTTTATAGGAAGGAGCTTGTGGATCCATCTGGCCTATCTGAGGAGCAATTGAAAGAAATTCCATACACTAAAGTAGAGTGAGTTTGGTCAGAATTTATTTTTTGTGAATATAAAAGCCCACTTTTCTTACTTTACTGTGAAATGTGTCCTACTGAAATAGCAATGGGTTTACATACAATCTATAAGCTCATATCTATTCCAAATATTCCCCTAGGATGGGTTGGGTGGGGATACTTAATAATCTTAAATCAAATATTTTTACTTTTCAAAATAAGAAAAAAACCCCATCTTAATCTCTCCTAATCTATCCCACACACTCATGAACGTGTCTGTATGTTCTGTATGTCTCCCTATGCTAGCTTTTAAACTTACATTATAAACTACAGTACCAGAAAGAAGTGAATGCAAACAAGAAAATATTTTTTTTTATAAACTTCTTCTTTGCTTTAAATAGTCTAATCATCCAAGGCACTCTTTAATCTCTGCAACCCCTTCCCTGGGTTGTCATGGGCAGCTGCCAGGGCATACCTATTTCCTTAAGAACCAACATCCATTTTGCTGCAATAATTGCCCATTTGGGATTCCAAGTGTCAGTGCAAGCACAAATGGGATCCTGGGTTGCATTATAATGTACTTCCAAACACCACTAGGCAGAAAAGGCTGATGTTAAGGACATATAAATTAATGCATTCTTCATTAAAGTTCCATTCTCAAATATGAGCATGCCAGTTTGTGACCTCTGCTCTCTTAAAGCATTGAATTCCAAGTGCAGACTTCTAAAAAGAAGCATCAGCCCTTTAAATTCAGCCAGTGCAAGAAGAAGCTGTCTGTTATACTTCAGTACGAAATGCGAAGACACAGTCTGCAGCTGAATTTGTGTTCTGTGCCAAAGATCTGGTTTACCAAGCCCTGGTGTGAATTCTGTGTCTCTCTCAGGACTCAAGGCGACCCCATCCGCATCCGGCACTCGCACTCCCCTCGCAGCTACCGGCAGTACCGGCGGTCCCAGTGCTCCGATGGGGAGAGATCTGTCCTGTCTGAAGTGAAGTATGTGAACATGGTTGTTAGCACTGAACTAGTCTAGTGCAGCCCAAAAGTTGACAGAGGTCATGGTGGTAAGAAGCTGCATAAATGTGGCTTGTTGGTGGCACAGGGTTCAGGCGACCCCCTGAATAGTATGTCTTCAGAGCTAAACATGAAGGAAACAACTCTAAAAACATTTATGGTCTGTTCTCAGCCACAGTGGTTTTCTTGATCCATTTGAAAGGAATTAAAACTGAAAAGGCTAAAGTAAACCTGTATTGGTCTTTAGTGGTAGGTTATAAAGCTGCTTAGGGGATGAGAGTCTGTGGGTTACTTTCCAAGTAACTTCATCCTTGATAGAGTTAAGATGTTATCAGTGTTAGGCCTGTAATTTTTTTCATGGGAACTCTAGTACAACCCCCTTCATCAACTGGTGGATCAGTCTTCCCTAGAAGGCTGAAGAGTACTGATGAATGGAAAAGCAACAGCCCCATTCTCGGTTGCAGCAAGCCATAAAAACATGAAAAGCAGTCCCCACCTGGAAGGCTAGTTTTAGCTGGATAGCACCCTGAAGGAGGTGTGGCACACCCATGATTTCATGCGAGACTTGTCTTTGCCATGAGGGTGGCTGGGCCCTGGCAGGGGTTGCCCAGAGCACCTGTGGCTGCCCCATCCCTAGAAGTGCCCAAGACCAGGCTGGAGGGAACTCTGAGCAACCTGGGATAGTGGAAGGTATCTAGGCCTATAGCAGGAGGTGGAACTGGAGGATCTTTATGGTCCCTCCAAAACCAAACCATTCTGTTATTCAATAATGTTGTATCAATTTGGGCTCCTTCCAAAGACCAGGAAAAGACAGGAATGGGATGGGCTATGCCCTGAAGGTGCCTACAGAGGATCAGCATGACAGCTTTCAGATGTCCTAAGTCAGATGATAGAAGGCCTTCAGATCAATAGAGCAGTCTGTATCAGTTTCATTGTTCTTCCTCTGCACAGTTATAGTTTACTTCATTAAAGCAACATCCATTTTGTGATATCATAATTCCAGTGTCAAAACTGATCTGGTCCCTCCACTGCCTGTTACACGATCTTCAGATGGGAAAGTTCCCAGCATCCACATGACTCAACAGGTTAGTGATTGTACATCCTTTTCAATTTTCCTTTTGATTGGAGAGAGAAGTGGAACTCTAGTGCTTTATTTAAGATAGTCTTTGATTTACAGTGAAAAATAAAGATGAGATTTTTTTTTTTAATCAAATTTTTGTATTTTACTTACACTTTGTTTGTATTCCAAAATACATGTAGCTCTGTAGCATAAGCCCCTGTGAACACCTGCTCCAGCTGTTGGAGAACTCTTTCCCAATCTGATGCATTCCTAAGATGCATCTCTGCTTGTCACTGAAGGAAAACTGACTTTTACCACTTCTTGAATTATGCAGATGTGGTTGTAATGCAGGTGTAATCACATCATTTATTAATCTCTTTTAGAGGTTGTCAGAAGAGTTTTGTTGCTTGGGCTTGAAACAGTGCTTTTTTTATTTTCCTTTCTCTTTTATCTCCCCCCCCCCCCCCCCCCCCAAACCCAGATAATTTTTTAGGCTATTGGCATCTAAAAAGGACAGTAGTTGCCTTTTGTTAATCTAACTTAATCACTGTCTTTCATCATATATTACACTACCATATCTCTCAGTTTTGATGGTTTTATTGAGCTCAGAATGTGAGAAGCAAATTCTATTCAAAAGCGCTCACAGGTCTTTTGTGCAAACACACAAAAGGAGAACCAAAACATGGAAGGGAGAAGGGAGAATTCCAGACACCTAACTTACTACCAGTAATGTTAAAATGTTCGGTGCGTACAAACACCTCTCTTTTCCCTCTGCCCCAGGCTCCCTCACGACAGTGGACGCTAATTCTTTGTGTGTGTTTACTTGCAGTGTTTTGCTAAATATCAACATGGCATTCCCTGAATAGGCAATAGCACAAAGGGGCAGCAGCTAGCAGGAGGCAAGAAGGGAAAAAAGTTCTGTTTGATCAAATAAATGTAGAGACTTTAATATTCCTGATGCATGTATATATACGTATACACGAATCGCCATACCATAGCCTAAGGCTTTCATAGCAAGTTAGCAAAATACAGTGCTTAAATTCTGCTGTATGTTTTCAACAACATGTTTAATTTATGCTCTTCAGAGGCAGAATGGATCTAAGGACAGCCTGACAGAAGAACCATCTCTGCTATCCACTAATAATGTTGATGGAAAACCCAACACTAAGATTGTAAAAACTGTACAGGTGTCACGCTTCAAGGTGGAGACTTGACTGATGAATTGAAGATGGTGAATGGATTTTGGTCTTTGGAAAGTGAGAATTTGTTTATGTGTGCAACAGAAGGAACTGAAGTCGACGTGGTGGTCTTTCCTTCAGGACACCTGGCAGTGCAGCCGGCTTGCTGGGAAGACCAAGCAATGGTTTTATCACCAACACCATTCTAGTGGTGTGACTGATTGAGAACAAGCTGCCTGATAGACAACCAAAACCAAAATTCTTTGCAAAACTGAAAGATCAGTAGTTACATTTCCAAAAAAATGAACAACAAGAAAAAAAATTGCTGCAACAAAACAGGCTTCATGGTCTGCTCTGTAACTGAATAGCCTTGTTTCAAGAAGTGACTGTTAACTGACATGATCAGGATCAGATGCTTCAAGATAAGTAAAATAGTAATATTTTTGGTCAATTGTGCAATACAGTGTGATATGGGGAAATTATCTTCACAATTTATATGGGGATCAACTTATGTTCTGAGACATAAGGACAAATAATAGCTCTTGCAAGAGTTATTTTTAACCTAGCACAATAACAGACGCTTGTGTTGTTGATACAAATTCTGACTCAACCCATTTTAGCTCAAAAACAGTAGACTCTGTAACATGCTGTAGCAGTGCATTCCAGAGATGATACAGACTTACTTTGCTTTGGGCAGGTTTAAGTGTTCTAAATTTTGAATGTCCTTTTGTGTATAGGGACTATATAAATGAACATTCCATACCACAGAAATACATTTACCAACTTGTAGTTAAGCACATTGGAAACAGGGGAAGATAAATTGACCCACTGTGTTAAGACTGCTTAACAAGGCACTTCAGTGCTGGTTAAATGAAACTTGTGGAGTAGTATTTAAAACAGCTAGAAAATAGCGCCTTTTTTTTTTTTTTAAATCTAGGTTAGCAAAATCTGTTTTAATATCTCATATAAAATAATCTGACACTTTTCTCTGAGCCATTTCTACTATGTTAAAATGACAAAGGCAGTATTTCAGGTATGAGAACTATAATTTTTTTTCTATTGTCATGGTAGGAATACTAAGTTTTAATGATGCTGCACATTGAGTGGTTATCTTCTAATATATATCTGAAGTGATGCCTGGTTCTCCTCTTGTCCTATCACTTCTTACATATATCTGAAAATCACTTCTCTGCCTCCCATTTGTCCACAGTCAGCACATGGATGAACCTTCAGATGTTGCTGTCTTGCTATAGAGCTTAGCAAAGTCTTTGTGTTGTGGAAGTAATTTTTTGCTAAGTGTAATCATTGAACTAAGTACTGAATTTGTCAAACAATCTCGCAAACAGCTGTAGCAGCTCATGTGCCTTTCTACATCTGTCCTCTCTACACTCAACCCTCACAGAGATTCGCAGTGATCCTGTGTCTTCCAGTCCAAGCAACACCAGGGAATTGCAGCCCTGTCAGAAAAGCAACACCGCTTGAGAACTGGAGTTATCATAAGGTGTTTAAGTTACACTTTTACAAGAGGCATGGGATTACTAATACACATATTAACTGACTAGACTGGTAAGCAAAATGTTGTACAATGTGTTTTATTTTCCACTTTATTTTTTGATTCTTCATTGTTTCACGATGTGGTCAGGTGGATGTTACCAGCCAGGGTGGCCGCCATACAGTTTGTATATTCCTATCACAGTATACAGTGGTCTCTAGGTTAGCAAGTGCTGCAGGGAAGGCAGAGTCATGTAACAAATACTCTTCTTTGGTCATTTACTTGGGACAGCTCTGCTTCTACAGTCTCAGTAAACAAATCTAAGGGAAGGAAAGAGCAAGATAAAAAAAATTAATGTAGTAAAAATTCAGTTTTCATGCAGGTTCTTTAGAATTTTTTTAATTTCCTGTGGATTTAATTCTAGGACATTGTTGGCCTTGGTTTAAAGTATTTGTTCAGCTTTTAAAGTTTGTTAAATGGTTTCATTGTCATTGCTCCAATTTAAAGAGATCCTGTAGGGTCCGTTTATGACCTTCTGGAGTACTGTCAAGAACAACAGTCAAGAAAAGTCCAAACAAAACAAAAAAACAAACCAAACCAAAATGAAAAACAAAATCCAAACCCAAACCACAACAAAAAACCCTGATCAACCCCTAGGAAAAAAAAAAAAATCACCATGGCAAAATGAAGAGCATCACAATCTTTTTGGAAGGCAACTGAAAAATGACAAAGAACTGATTAGTATCAGCAACGAAAGCTGCTCCTTGTTCCTTTGAGAACATATTCCAGCTTGGAGCATTACACACTTATAGTTTGGTGCTTTCTAATCATTACTATTAATTTGCTATCCTTACCCAGCACAGGTAAGTATCACATATCTACTACTGCAGGGGGATTTGTGTTATTGAGAATTATCTGTACATAGTGTACCTATCTTGCCAATCTTTAAATATTGATCAAGAAGGTTTATATCAAAACTCATGCTTTTCTGTATGCTTTCATCTTCCTGTGGGCCTTTTGTGTGTTATTGCTGGATACCCTCAGCCAAGTGCATGGTATTTTACTTTCTGCACTACATCAGAAAATAGCTTGTCTAGTCCAGTAGTGAAAGGTTTAAATTCTCAAGTCACTGGAGAGTTGTTTTGTAATCAAGCCAACTTTTTTGCATTTAGAAGAGAAGTTTGCAGAGAGAGCCCTAGATTTGAGTTAGTGATCTTCTCCCTTATGAGACTATGTAGAAAGCAGGTTTTTAGCCAGTCTGCTGTTAGCCTGGGCCACTACAATCCAGTTTTGTGTCCACAAAAGACTAAAGATATAATGCCTCTATTACACATTTTCCAAATGTTTTGTTGTGCCAAAACAAGGCAAAACTTGCAACAAGGGTATCACTGTCAGGTAATAGTACAGAAAAGCAAGTTTTTTTCGTATATGTGATCCTCCTTTCCCTTCAAACTTCTTTTCCTCAATCATTTGAGGAAAAGCATCTTTTTTTTTTATATTTTTGTGAGAGATACACACAAGTGATCAATCACTGAAAACACTGTGTCACAGTTATGCCTTCTACAACTAAACCAGCTCTACATGTCTAAGTGATCAGCCTCTTAGAGCTCCGAGCTACACCTTGCCCTCTCCACTGTCGCTACCCTTCCCCAGCTCTCCTGGGATGTTCAGTGCCTAGAGGCAGTTGCATTTCAGATCTGGAGTCTGGATGTCAGTCTAAAATCCTTGTACATCCTGAAGAATCAGGCAAAAGACATGAGATGTGTAACAGTGTCAGGAAGTTTACCCTGGGGTTGAATGCCATACACAGACCCCTGCTCACTTGGACAAAGGACTGGTATTTGAGGCCTTCTCATCTTAATTCTCCTGAATTGATCTCAGGCTAATGGTTTTAACTTCGTGCCTCTGCCATTACCTCTTCTGAGACTTCCATAAGTGCTAAGCATTGGTAAGTTACAGAACTCTCACTAATTAGCAACAATTACAACATATTTGTACAACCTTTTGCAAAACATGCATTTTATACAATAAAGAAGGCTTGCTAACCACAGCACAAAAGCACTGTAGTATATCCTATACTGGTTCCCTTGCTTAGTTGGCTGGTTTCTTTCATTTGGAACTAGCCTGGACCTGCTGTTTTCTACATTGCACCCCTTCCAGTATCACTAACTCTGCAACTTGTATTCTAACTAAGCTCATTATATTGATGATGTTTGTTGCAAAGTCATTCCTATTTGAGTTGCCAAAGTCATTCCCTTTATGCAGGTGGATATTGAACTAAAGAGATAGCATGTTTTCTTTTGGGAAGATTTGTTTAATTCAGAACTCCCTAGAAAGGTGTTTGAAGACAACATACATGAACATACCAATGTGATACATTTGTTCCATGTACATTAAGTATTCATGAAGCAACTGTGTGCTTTATTTTAAAATGAGTTTGATAGATGGCTGTGTCAATACTTGTGTCCAGGTTATTTAAAAGTCAAGTAAAACTTGAATTTTTAGGGCATTGCATGGTTGCCTGTGTGTCTTATTTACATTACACCTTATAAGGAGCAAAGCCTTCAGAAACAGATTCATTTGACACCACCATCTGGTAAAAACAGGTGTAGTACCAATTAAAATCCACTTGAGGATACAGCTTCTCCAGATTAAGTACTTTATCTTGTAGCAGGAAGTTGTCAGTGTAAGCTTTGCATTTCCAGTGCACATCTATACCAGTTTCCTTTCTCACCTAAGAATCACCAGAGAGCAACCAGCAGACTATGTAAGCTGTCAAAGCAAACACAGATACAGAGCCAGTGTGGCAGACACTCTCTCCTCAATGTGTCTGTTTTTATTCCTGTATTTGTTCTCCTGAGTAAGAACTGTGGTGTGTTGACCTTGGCAGGACACCAGGTGCCCAAGCTGCTCTATCACTCCCCTCCTTAACAGGATGGGCAAAGGAATTAGATGGAAAAAATCCTTGTGGGTCAAGATAAAGGAGTTTAGTAAAGCAGAAGCAAAAGCAAAAAATAGCCAAACTCCAAAAGATTTACTTTTTCTACTTCCCAGGAGCACATGGTGTCCACCCAGTTCCTGCAAAGTAGGGCTTCAGCGCATGTAGTAGGTTGTTCCAGAATATGAATACCTTAACCTTTCTCTTCAGTTTATATTGCTGAACAGATTCTTATACTCTGATTTTTTTTTAAGGGTGCAATTCAGTTAGCCAGTCATACAAAGTAAAAGGCAGTTCTAATGTTTAACATCGTACTTCACATTTACCAGCATTATTATTTAAGTAATCTGTGACTCCTGCAAGCACCTATAACTTCATGTAGCTCACTTTTACCTTGTTCTACCCCACTATAACCCCTGTATTACATATTAAAGCTTGGGGTTCTACATCTTTTTTAGTTGAAAGGAAGCCTACCCTGAGGTTGATACCAATCAAGTATCTAACCCTGGGGTTATGTACCAATCATCAAATCCTGTCACTAGCTGTTGCTCATGAGATTTGTTTTTTTTTTAAAGTTTTAAAATGCTACTCCTCTTGGTCTTATACTTCAAGAACAAAGGCCTGTGAGCAGAACTCCTGAACAGATGGTATCTTCAGGGAATGTAATCCCTAATAAAAACCCTAAACTTTCAAGTACATCCCATAATTACAAGCTGGATCTCTTAAAAATTAATTACTCTTGTCTAAACCTCCTTCTCTCTAACAAACCAAAAACAACCTTGCACTTAGAATTAGTAATATGCTTACATTCAGTACTGAAAAATCACAGTGCAAGATACACAATTTAAGCATTTGTTCTTCTGATAAACCATGTTAAGTCTTCGTAGAAAAATAAGCAGCAATCCCAATTATCTCAAGAGTACTTCACTCCAAGTTATGCTGAAGTACCACATGATGTAGCTGGTCAAGGTGATAATAAACCAAGCTTGTCATTCTCCATGCTGGATAAACACCTTTCCTGCTATTTTTAAACCCAGGTTTGCTGAATTTTTACTTTTTTAATTTCTATTTTTGCTCACAATACAAATCTCAGCCAACCCTCTCTCCAAATACTGCAGGAGACCATGGTTTAAATCATCACATCCCAACTCACTCCTAGGCTTTGTTTCATACAGAGGTTGTTGGTATCCCAACAATAACGCAAAGAAGTCTGAACTCTGAAACAGAAGCACTAAAGCTTGGAAAAGACAGAAATTCTGAGAAGAGAAACATAATCTTTATTTTTTTGTCTATATAAACATTACCAGACACTGACACAATGCAGTTAAATGCACACTGTATTACTACATGGAGGCTTAGTAGTCCATCTTTTAAACAGTTTTTTTGTTTCTTAGGCAGGAGTGTTTCAATAGACAGGCATTGCTCTCAGGCTGGTTCTAGCAATTCTTCCTAAGGAAAAAATAAACACACAATGTGAGACACATGTAGCACACAGCTCTTTCCAGTAACATCCTCTAAATCCCCAACACTAATACAGTATTACAAAGATGAGCTTCCCCTCATCCCGTGGGCAAAAAGGTAAAATTTGCAAATCTAATTTTTAGGAAGCCTGTCTGTAAGAGAGGTTTTTTGCCCACCGAAGCAAGAATTCAGATGATAACTACAGGCTTGTGGCAGTAATAACACTTTCTGGCTAACGGGAATCAACAGAAATTTCTGCAGTACTAACTCGTGCACATGACTATGCACTAGAAAACACTCTGGGAACAGTAAGCCAATAATACACGATTTAATAATTTTATGTTGGAAAACAAGCATCAGCCCTGTTACTGGACACTTTACTACTAATGGATTACACAAACTTTTCTCTTCCCAGAGAGAGATTCACATACAGAGTGCCCACCTTACCCACAGTGCCTGGAGTGCAGCAGGTGTGGATGGATTTCACAGGCTCACTTCCTACCAGCAGCAGGGGTAAAGGATTCATTGCATCTGTGTTGCTCAAGCAGATTCTCACATTTTGTTGATGAAACTTTCAGATGTTATTACTTTCAAGAGCATTATGTCCACCCTGGAGGAGTTTCATCATTTCACTGAAGATTAGTTGTATTTTCTCCTGAAAAAAACCCAACCCAAACAAAATCTACAGTGACGTAGAACAGGATCATTCTTACACCAGATTTCCAGTATTGACCTATAAGTTCCTGGCTTCAGAGACTTGGATTACATGTCACACCCTTGGGTATGTAGGTTACATAAAAAAAAGACTTGATAGTGCATGTGATTTTTATTAATACCTTGTCTGTACTAATGAAATTTGGGCTGACTTGCGCTACTCAGCTTTTCAGTAGTGTTGGCTTTTCCAAGGCTTTACAGTGAAGCAGTATCTGGCATATTCAAAGCTTTCTTTCATATTTTGCCAGTCTTTTTAACATTTTCAACCTTTATGTTCTGAAATGCTCCACAATATCACACCCCTAAAAGCAAACATGAGAAAGCAAGTCCTTGTCTTGAACACACTGGCAGCCACATACTGATTTAACAAAGCCACCCACACCAAAATTTTTATTCTCTAGCTTCCACTTTGCTCTTTTTGATAAGAATATAGCCATCAGGCAGATCTCACTCTCACTGTTTCAGTTCTGATTTCTGCTCTAAAGTCATTGTGCCTCCTTCTCAGCAGAAAGCTTGCTTCATTTTAACAGCAAGTTACAGGACAGAGTTGCACAAGGAATTATTGCTACTCACAGCTCTGCAATCAGCACTTGGCAGCTTCTTCCCACATGCCTTTCTCAAGCTCAGAGGCCTTCACCACACAGAGAGATCCCAAACTTCCAGCAAAACACACCAGGAACCTGCAAGAAGCATTCCTAGCATTAAACGTTCTGTCAGGAATTTGACAGCATCCAAGAACACTTTACGCTTTCAAAACAGCATCAAGGAAAGCCCAGCAAAAGAACAGACAACATATTATTCAATACTGAATAACAGACCCACAAACGTACAGAAACAAAACACAATTTTTCCTCTTTAAGAAGATTTAATCTTTTCTGTGCATGAGTATTAAGCGGTAAATGTCTTTTTACAGTAGAAAAACTAGAAGCCACTGCTAGAAGCCTGGAAAGTTATGTACTAATTACTTGCAGATGTAATGACAGACACAAGAGCTAAACAATGCTAAAAGTGGCTATTATAATTTTAGCTTTTCCTCTTTTAATAACTGTCAGATTCTCCACTTTAAAAGACTGCAGAACAAAATCTACTACATGGCTACTCAACCATACTATTCCTACATGTTGTTTGGGGATTTTTGTCCTTGCAAAAACAGAAAGGAGGAAGGTACATAACCAGCTCCCTAAACCAGTTTGAGCAAGAATTCCTGTTTGCCTTTTTTGACACCACATCCATCCTGGAGAGGAATGAATGGGCAACACAAAGGCCAAAACTTACATATGGGAACTCTTTACTCCTAAAATTAAATTCACAGTTTATGAAAAAGAGAAATTAATCAGCTGAAAAATATTTCAAAATTCGCAATTAAGTAATATTATATACAGAGCAAACACTTAATAGGAAAAGCCAAGAATACCATGATCCTGGGACACCTTTTGGTCATGGTGGTGCACGCTCCGGCCACTGACCAACTTCCATTGCTTTCATCTCGGGAAAAAAAAAAGGGAGAAGACATACTTTGAAGAGCGACAGAGACACACGAACAGTACAAGGAGTCTAAAAGGACATACTAGAGGTAAGTGCCCGATTTCGGACACAAGCAGCCCCAACAACCACAGCCTCACACCGCAGCTCCCTCAGCAGCCGCGAACGCCGTGCCGCTCCCGGCGTGCCTCCCGCGGGGCGAACCATCCCTCCCGAAAAGGAGGGGGCACGCCGTGAGCCGCCTCCACCTCTTCCCGCAGCGCAGTGGCCGCGTACTGACTCTGCCGCAGACGCGAGGCTACAGATTCGGCCATCCACGGAGAAGGAGTTCTGAGCAGGCGACACCGCCCTGGAAAGGCGCCGGGGTGCAGACCAGCATCGGCTCTCCCCACTGTCTTACGGCGGCGATGGAGGCGCCTCCGAGAGGGAGGCGATGTCGCATCCCGCTGTCTGCGCATGCGCAATGCCGCGCCCGCCGAGGCGTGTGGGGGCTGCTGAGGGGAAGTGGCTAATGCTTCCTGTTCCTTGTGGCGGGTCCCGGTGTTCCTGGGGCCTTTGAGGGGGCTCCCTGTGTTCCCTCTGCCCTCCCGGCGGGCAAGTTCCCGGGATTCCCTTTGTCTTTACGGGGGCAGGTCACGGTGAGGTGACTGCACGTAACACCCCATCCCATGCACGGCTCGCTCATGGTTGCGATGCTTTCGGGTAAAATTGTCTGTCCCCAGGCTGAACTCCCCTCGCCTTTTGTAAACATAATCAGTGCCCTCAGATGACATACAGTAGAAGTTGCTTAATAAAGAAAAGGGCTGTGTTTGAAGAATTGTACAAGGTTACATCAAAGAAATAAACATGCATTAGGTGGGCCGAGGATGTTTTGCTGTGTGAAAGCTGTGACCTTTTACCCTTCTGTGTGCTTGACTGGTGGAAACCTCCACTTTGCTCCCTTGCAGAATAAGCAATGTTTCTTTCCTAAACTTAGCTCTTATTAGTCTGTTCAGAGAGCCAAAATGTGCCTCGTCCATCCCAGGAGTGTCCTGCTGTTTGCTCTGCTGGGGGCACATGGAGAGAAGAACCGGTCTTGGTGCACACTGCAAGTTGAGACAGCCTTCGATATTTAAGGCTTGAATGCTGGCAAAAGCTCTGCCAGAGTGCATATTTTCCACATTTCCTGACCTTGTGTTCACACATTTGAAATCCTGTGAGAAGGGGGAATCAGAGCAGGCAGGTACACCAGGAGGATAAACTGGCAGCATGTCCAGGACAGAGCAGGATGAGGCTGGTGCCAGCTATAGGGAAACCTGTACAGCTCTCCTACCTGCCTTGCTCTGATGAATTAAGCTATCATCTAACAAAAAATTCTATAACACTACTGATTCCCACACTTATAAATCCCACCGTTCACAATTTTCTGTGGGTGAAAAACAAGACAACACAAGACCTAAGACACAAGTTGGAATCTCTGTGCGGTTCATGTCTGTGCGCCTGCTTCTTTGCTTGTGGAGTGGTCAGCATTTTCTTGCACTCGATGGGGTTTCATGTTCTTTGCTGGAATCCACCCTGCTCTGCTTCTTGGTGCTGCTGTGGTTTGCTTGCTTCTTTCGGCTCCTCCTTACCTGGGAATATCAGAGGAAGCACTTACGCAGTGTCCAAAAGGCAGAGTTGCCAAGTCTCTTCTGCAGGACACCCTGAAGTGTGTTCCGCAGGTGTGTGTTCGCCTTAGCTAAATTATAGGAGGTTACAAGAAGGCTGCCTAATGCCCAGGCAAAGAGACATGATTCATTGCAGCCAAGACAGTTAGGAGGAATAAAGATAAATAAAAGGACAAGTTAAGGGGCAAGTAGATGTCATCACTTAGAGCTTCTGGGAAAGCCTTCATACTTGCAGGGGTGCAACATTAGTTTGCTTTACAGAAATTAGCTTTTGCGTCCTTATGCTTAGACATGTCTAAGCGTTTATTAGTGCTCTGTTTACAGCTCAAACTAAAGTAACATTAACATTAATTTGAAGCAGATTGACCTCTAATAGCTTTGGCTTGTCATTTGAGTTCTGTTTTGCACATGAGGAAGATGCACAATTTTCTTAGGCATTGCCTCAGGCCAAACTTATGCATGCATAAAGGTCGGCACTTTGAGTAAAGTGATACATATAATTCACAAGTAGTGGTCTTGGAGGGACACAGATGAGACTGTGGGTGACAGTCAAGCTATTAAATCCGTGGAGATCTGTTACTCTGTGTTGCTGATACAGTCAAGTGTTGATTTGCTGCTCAGGGACAGCTGCCTGGACAGAAGTTTAAGTCTGATATAAGTAGATTTTGATTATCTAAGTAAACAGTATAGTGAGGAAAAAGCTCTAAATGTCTGCGACATTTATTATTTTTGCCTGGGGATACAGGAGAACTCGATTAGCTAAGTGTTCCATCTATAGAACACTAACTGACTGTATGAACGATATAGTCACTTCAGGTGAACCCAGAAATTGTTACTGAGTCGCAGAGTCACAGAATGGTCTGGGTTGCAAGGGACCTGCTAGTCCAAACTCTGTGGCATTGGCAAGGGCATCTTTCATAGACCGGGCTGCACAAAGACACCCCACGACCTCTATCTTCAGAGTAAAATTTGTTCCTTATGTCCAATTCTCATGTCTAAATTTCTCCTCTTTTAGTTTCTGACCATTGTTCATTGTTCTGTCACTACAGGCAGTGGTGAAAAGCCTGTCTATGTCTTTCTTACAAGCTCCCTTTAAGTATCAAAAGGCTGTTTTAAAGTCTTAACAGTGATCAAAGCTTTTCAGATCATAAACAGGTTAGGGACATTGATCACACATCCTGTTTTTCTTTTCTTACTGAACAACTTTGAAGACAGTAAAAATAATCAGTGGCACAATTTACAAAAGACAGGAGATGATACTGCACAGCTGGATTTATTTACTTTTTCAAACTGATTCATTTAGTCCTATTAGGGTTAGAATTTTCTGGAAAGTGGCAACATAATTCAAATTGGAATGACTTAATGTGCTTCTCTTCTAGATGATCACAGTGAATCTGAATTCGTAATCTCTGAGTCTGTGATCATTTTATTTGTTACAAGTATTCCCCCAAACCCAGGACATGCAAGATAGAAGACATAACTAACAATAATTCTTAGTTACCTAGTAGATAAGAAAAACCTCTTGAGGTGGAAACAGAAACCACATTTAAATATGTGGGAGGTTTAACAGAAGTTTAAAGCATGAGTCCTGCTTTGCCAGGTCAGGACACTTCTGTCCCAGCAGTTGGCCCTGTTCAGATTGTTTATTGTACATTTTGCATGGTTAGCAGCTTGAATATCTGCTCTGGTAAAAAGCCCTGTTGTAGCTTTGTGGCCTCTTATGATGAATTTGAGTTAAACCACTGTCCAGTACCATACAGTGGTTGATGTATTCCAATTTGTCAACACAGCCACAAGGCACAAGAGGACAACTTTGACCCTACAGTGATTAGGAAAGAAAAGCTGAATCTACCTAGTGAAAGGCATGAGACACTCAGGTTTTTGTCTTTGAAGTTAATGCTAAGGTAACTACTTTCTCTTTTGTTTCCTAAGCATGTGATCAATTATTTAATCACTGGAATTATTTCAGTGTCAATTGGCAATATTTTTGAAGCCAAATTATAAAAGGGTTATAGAATATTAATTTCTTGAAAGTTTTCTGAATAGTCATCATTTGGCTGGCTGAAAGTGCTGTGTGCACTACTTGTCATCCTGCCAAATGGAGAAAGCATGAGAGGAAGTAATGATAATGACTACATTTTCTAGTGTATTCATTCTTTTGCACAAATTTCTTTTCAATATGTTTAACCAACTTGCAAATGACACTGCGGACTTCCAGCAGCAAGGTACCTGTGTCTCTGAGTACGTGTGGACAGCATTTGTGTTTTCAAGATCTGCTGAGCTGCTTCAAACCCAGCACTTAAGTGAGTCTGCTGTTAACAGCTACATAAGCTGAGATCTTTCTTTTCTGTTAAAATATTCTTAAGCACTTCCTGAGCATGCACAAAAGGCCTATTCTTATTACTGATGTATTTTGTCAGACCTGAGAATATTTCTGACAAGTTAGTACTGAAAGAGCCCATTAGGCTTTAAATGACATTGACTTCAGTTTTAAAAAGTACTGCATATCATAAATGATCTCTTCATTCACTCTTACTTATTTTCAAAGTAGAATTCAACAGCTGGCAACTGACATAGTCAGAAGGGGGCTCCCTGCACCACCATGCCCCAGGAAATATAATGTCAAACTAAGTCTTTTATAAATTTATTACTGTGTGCAAGGGAGAGTGAATATTCAGTCTTACTCTACAAGTGGAGTAAGCACAGTTCTGGCTCCTCATCCTTTTCAGTAGTCATTGATTTCCTGTGAACGCTAATAAGCAGTCAAACTCTGAATCTGCAATAAACATCTTGTTTTGTTCCACTCTTGTCTGGGTGTGTCCTTAGTTTTCCTGAGTGAATTCCAACACTAACTTGTAAGTCTTAAATTCCCCGTTGTGCTTTCTTCAGCAAGAAAACCAGTTCCTGCCCTTCCTGCCTTGTGGCCTCATTTCAGTTCCCAACATCAATTAACTGCTCCATGAGTTTTGTCAGTGCTGGTATTTGTGGCAGCGTGCCACAAAACCGGTCACTGAAACGGTCAGAGTCCCAAAAACATGCAATTTGCCTTCAGGCACACTAAAATGTGCAGTAGAAGATAATAAAATTAATAAAAATAGTTCAATATAGCCTGAGAAGAGTCAAGAAAGGTTAAACATATGTACTTCAGTTTGAGATGTATGTTGCAGAGAAAGCTTGCAGATCCACCTATTCTTTGCTTCCTTTTCTTCATAAAGATTAAGGGGCCACCATGTGCACAATATTTTAGTGGTGTTACAGGAAATCCTAACACAACACAGTAGACTATTTGGAGGGAGCATCGTTGCAAAAACTGAAATATCTCTAAAGTGATTTTTGAGCAGCAGGGCATTAGTGTGTTCCTGTTGGGCTGTCTTGAGGCACTTGCAAAATCAGATTTTCTGCATGCCCTTGCTGAACTCCCACCGAAGTTGCAGGGTGTGATTTCCTTGGATTTTTATCCTTGTTAATTCTCGGCGTCTCGCTTTCCTGCAGCCCAGCAGAGGTCAGTGTAATGCCGAGAGTGGCGAGCAGTACGGCCAGGACAGCAGCGCCAGGTTGCTGGGCTTACAGGAGCCTAGCAGCGATCTGCCAACAGCACGCCTTGTCTTTTGTCAGTACCGGCTGAATTAGAGAAAGGGTGTGGAGCTGGCAGTGAGTTAGTGTCAAGTCACCTGTAGGTGGTGAGCTTGCCTCCAGAAGCATGAGGCTGACTTTGAAAGAGTGTTAATGTCAATTAGCATCTTTTCAGATATTCTGGAGAGCCGAAGAATGGCCTAATCTTATTAAACTCTTCTCTCAATGGCTCATTCCCTTCCTTTTCTGGCAACACTTTTTCGTTGAATGAAGCCCTTCACTGGACTATAATGACATGTCAGTTTCCTTCAAAAGTTATAATATTAATGGGAAACATTTTGGGACTCTTAGTATAATTTTTTTCTCCTTTTTATTTGTTGTTACTGACTTTGTTTGCCATTATATTTCCCTATTCAGCTGATTTGTGCAGGGAATTTTCAAGTTCCTCTCAGCTTCTGTTGGTAGCCTCACTTGCTGAGTATGATAAACTACAAAACCCACTAAAATACCGGCACACTAAAAATTTTGTTAAGCCTGTAAGAATTTTTTGTTTTCAGAAATTTTTTGTAGCCACTCTGTATCAAAGGTCTCTTCATCTGGTGCACTGCATTTGAAGCTGATTTGCCAGAGTGTTTTCCTACCTGTTCTGTCATTTTTATCACTACTAACAAGACAATAGGCTAGGTTATCCTGGACATAACAAATGTTTAGAACAATTGTCTTTTCCCCTGTGATATGAATCCAGCAATTGACTCTTTTGTGGTAGTTCTAGGACTGAGTATTTGGTAAAAATAAGTACTCAGGCTCAGGTAAATCAGTTAGTAAAGCAGATTTTCATGGACCTGAGCATCCGCAAAAGAAGACTCCTTTACTAACTTGTAAATTTGGGCATCAGTGGCAAATAACAGACTACTCCCTTACATATACTTTTAGGATAACATTTCCATTATTGTATAAATAATTCTCACAATTATTGAAAAAGCCACAGAAAATCAATATGGGAATAGCTTGGTGCAGAGATTTGCCCAGCAGCATATATTTATTTACTGTTGAATTAGGCAGAAAACTTGAAACTGGTGCAGGAAAATGACACATTAGTCCTTGGCATAGTGTCCACAGTTCTGCTCAGCAGATATGAGCTGCTCAGCTGCTCTGTGGGGATGGTGCATGAACCTGCCCCAGATTCTGATTGTGAGAATTTCTCCATTGTTAAGTCAAACAATTTTAGTTATTGAAGTGGTGGACCGGTTATTTTCAAAGAATGATGTTTTTATATGTGTATTAGCACTGTCTTGCACTTGTGTATATGGTATACACACTACACTTGTTTTGGAAAAGTTAACTCTAATTCCTGATACATTCAAATGGTCTAGAAATAGCTTTTATTTTCAAAACATTAGTTAATGTAAACATACACTTCTGTGTATTCTTACCTCATTCTTACCATCATTGTTAAGGGTTTGAACTGTTTATTTGTTGTTGAGAAGCTCAGTCAAGGTGGGCATGGAGTAAAAATGGTGACTATTTGTTGGTCTAAATTACCATCATGTAGTAGTGCTGGTAGTTTTTTAGCGTGGTTTGTGAAAGTAGTTTTTTTCTTTCCACTAGAAGTTCAGTGTTGTTATGGTACTTTGCACATTAGCCAGGAGTAGCGTCAGTTAATTTGACACTGGGCACATTTGAACATGGCTTCTAGGTTTAGTTTGAATAATTTCTTCAGTTTCTTGGAACAAAGTTCTTTTAGTCCTGTGGAAATGGGCCGAACAATAGTGAGTAATATTACAGTATCCTTGCTTTTCTTCAGGGTGTGTTCTCTTTGTAGAGTCCCTTGGACAGGTCCCAGGCTCTCTCCTTGTTCCCTGTTCTTTAATTTCTAGTGAAAAGAAGAGATTCAACAACATTTGTTGTACAAATGTTGTTGAAAAGTTCTTGTTTATTCTTGTCCAGATAATCAGGAGCTGTCACCTGGGTGCTTAAATTACCAATACATTTCCTTTGTAAAAATGTTCGTTCTGTAACTGCAACTCCTCTGGCTTTGTAAGAATGGAGCCTATGGCTGTGTTACAGATGCATCACTGTTCTGGCTTTTACTTCTATAGAGGTTTAAGAAGCTGTAACAATTGCCTGGGCACAAACTGTGTTGGCAGCATTTCTCACTCTGAAAAGGGTACTGGCATATCATTACTGTAAGTGCTGCTGTCTGTATACAAATGACATATCTTGAAAATCACCATGTCTCTAGGTCACTGGGAAGCAGGGGAACTGGAAGGAGAGAGGTGCTGACAAAGTTTCTGGTGAGAGGAGTGTTTGAAAATGGCCATCTGTGAAAAAGTTAATCACTGGTGTCTTTCATCTGGCCTTTTTTTGTAGTGATCTGAAATTTCTGTGTCCCTGCTGGAAGTTCCTAGTCCTGATGTGCTTAGGAATTACCTAATTTGGACTAATAAAGAAAAAGTGATGCCCTTTTAAGAGTATTTTGACGCATGTCTATGTTTGCCTGATGATCGTATTTTCTAGTCAGTGAGCAGTGTTGTCTTACCTAATGGTGGCAGTGGGCCCTACTTATCCCCTAACAGAAAAGCAGTTATGAATATAGTACAGTTCTGTTCTGCTTAAATGGTAGACCTGAGGCTTCCTAGAAACATGGAATAATTAGTGACAGATTTTGAGGGATCCTTTGAAGGGAGGCAGCTAGGTGCAAGCTAGGTGAAGATTATGTGACAATTCGTGCACCTTGTGACTTGTCTCCGTAGAGTCCTCAGGAAAAAGGGCATCTGGAAGGAAACTGAAGGCCAGAAAAATTGACTTGGCTTGCTGCAAACTGACCACAGAACTGGAATTCAGTTCAATCCACGTGCTTTTCTGCCTTCTTTCCCCATCTGCTTCTTCTGCTATGCACTTCTATAGTATTATTTGATGACCATTGATCTTTTTTTGCATGGTTCAGGTTTTTTAAATATATCCTTTCTGAGTAGGATGTAAAATTCCAGGAGATTTTTCTTTTGAAATGACAGCACAGTGTGATTCAGTGAATGAAATACTCAGTTGTGAGACTGTGTTCATATTTGAGAAATAATGCTATCTGCTAGTGTTAATATGCAGAATTAACATTATTTTACAGTAATGCTGCTCATTAACCCTCAACATTGTAGTTTCACTGGCAAATGTGTTGGCTTGACATAGGCTAAGATAATCAGAGCTTTTCTTTCATTCTGTGATTGCACACATCCTCTTTTAATTAGGAAATTGCAGAGTAGAAGATCCTTTCAGGCTGCAATATGAAAAATGTCAGTATTAATCTACAATATTTGTCCCATTCACTATGAGCAATTATGAGTGTTGAATTATAAATGATAAATTATACACTGTGGTATTCATTTGTACTGCAACACGAATAGGTTTGCAATTTTTGTCCCATGCATAAGAAGACCCCCATGGCTTTATTCACTATGAAAACGGGGTACAAGTTTTCACTTCTCCTCAAGAGCTAATTGCTTTAACATAGACTAGAACATCTGCTGGTCACAGGTGTCCATTCCCTAGGAGAAGTTTGTGTTCAGGGTCCACTGAGGACATACCCAGCTGCAATGGCAGGGAGGCACATTGGTTGCAGACCAGGGTGAGCCAGCTGAGGCACTGGATACCTCACATACCTATTCCTCCTTGCAGACTTGCCTTCTCACTGGGGTAAATGCAATGCCAAGCTATGGAAAGAGCCGAGTGAGGCTTTGGTAGCAAGCTTTCTATTGACCCTTACAGGTAGCGCTTGGTCATTCTTGTTAGCCACGCAGGTGCAGGGCAGGTTTTTCCTCCTGTGAGTGGTGGGGTAATTAAAAGAGGGCTCTAGGGAGCATGACATGGCTCTCAGAGCATGGCATGGCAGTTTGCGTGGCAGTTTGCACAGGCAGGGTTGCAGGTTTCCTCCTGCTGGTGAGGTTTTTAGTTTGTTGTTTTGTTGTTTCTTTTGGTTGGTTGGTTTTTGTTGTTGGGTGGTTTTTTTGGTTGTTGTTGGTAATGGTTTTTACACAATCAAAAACTACAGTTAGTAAAAGTGTATGTTGCCAGCCCTCCAAAAGGATGTGTCTGTCCAGACCCATTCCTGTGCAGAGTGGTTGGGCTTATCAGTGGTACTAGGGGGCATTGCAGAAGAAGCCTGCCTGTGGTGTGAACAGGTGAGTGATCTCCTTTTGCTGGTGGCCATGCTTAAGGAGGAAGTTGAAAGACTAAGGATTATCAGGGAAAGTGAAAGGAAAATAGATTGGTGGAGTTCAGCCCTTCCATCCTTGAGAGAGATCCATCCGGAGTCAGAAGACTCCTATGTCTCCCACTGTCAATAGGAGGCAGTAGGAGGACACCTGGTGGATGAAGGGGGGTGGAAATGGGTCCCTGCTTGAGGAATAAAAACTCCTCCCAACCCCCATCACCTACCCAGGTCCCACTTCAGAATAGGTATGAGGCCCTGGATCCAGAAGGTCAGCCAGCGGACGTAGAAGAAAATTATCTGTCCAGTGAATCTCCTACTTAGGCTTTGTCTGCCAAACAGAACACCACTTCTGGCATTAAAAAGAAAAGAAGGGTAGTTATAGTAGATGACTCCCTTCTGGGGGGAACAGAGGGCCCCATTTGTTGACTAGACCCATTGTTGTCTGCTGCCTCCCGGGGGCCGGGATACGGGATATTACCAAGAGAGTCCCTGGGCTGATTTGAGCCTCTGATTATTACCCACTGCTGATACTCCAGGTTGGCGGTGATGAGATTGAAAAGAGGAATGTCAGGGCAATAAAAAGGGACTTTAGGGCACTGGTCAAGTGGTTGATAGGGCAGGAGCACAGGTCATGTTCTGCTCTGTCCCTTTGGTGGTGGAGAATAATGTTGAAAGGAACAGGAGAACCCATGTTATTAACAAGTGGCTCAAAGCAGAATTTTGGGTTCCTTGACTATGGGGCAACTTTTTTGGCACCTGGCCTCCTGGAACTGAATGGGCTCCATCTCTCTGTTAAGGGCAGAAGGATTTTAGCTCATGAACTGGCAGAACACATTGAGAGGGCTTTAACCTGAGGTTTGAAGGGGGAAGGGGATGCAGCTGGGCTCTCTGGAAGCAGGCCCAAGGGTGATAAGCCTGAGTTAGAAGTGAAATCAGCACTCCTAACTCAGCCCAGCTGAGGTGCATGTACACTAATGCACGCAGCATGGGTAACAAACAAGAAGAACTGGAGGCCCCATCGTTCAGCAGCAGAGCTATGATGTAATTGCCATTACAAATGTGGTGGGATGACTCACATAGTTGGAGGACTGCACTGGATGGCTACAAGCTCTTCAGGAGACACAGGAAAGAGGGAAGAGGTGGAGGGGTGGCCCTTTATTTAGGGAGGGTTTTGATGCCATGGATATTGAAACTAATGATGCTGAAGTTGAATGCCTTTGGGTAAGAATTAGGGGGGAAGGCCAACAAAGCTGACATCCTACTGGGAGTCTGTTGTGCATCCAACCAGGAAGAGGAGGTGGACACAACTCATTCTGTAAGCAGCTGGAGAATGTTTCAGGATCACCAGCCCCTGGTCTTGTAGGTGATTTTAACCTACTAGACATCTGCCGGGGACTTCATACAGCAGGAGAGTCAGTCCAGGAGCTTTTAGTGTGTGGAGGACAATGTTTTGTCACAATTGGTGAGTGAGCCCACCAGGGGAGGGACTATGTTAGACCGGTTGTTCACAAATACAGATGGGCTGGTGGGTGATGTGGTGGTTGGAGGCCACTTGGGGCCTAGTGATAATGAAATTATAGAGTTCTCAATGTTTGGTGAAATCAGGAGGAACATCAAACATCAAGGCTTTTATATCAGATTTCTGGAGGGCTGACTTTGGCCTCTTTAGGAGACTTATTCAGAGAGTTCCTTGGGAAGTAGCCCTTAAAAATGAAGGAGTCCAGGAAAGGTGAGCTTTCAACACAGAGATCTTGAACGCACAGGAAGAGACTGTCCCTGTGTGCCAAAGGACGAGTCGATGAGGAAAACATCCAGCCTGGATGGGCAATGAGGTTTTGAAGAAGCTTAGGAATAAAAAGAGGATATATCATTTTTGGGAAGATGGTCAGGTTTCTCAGGAAGTTTTTAAGGGCATTGATAGGTCATGTAGGAAAAAATATTAGGGAGGCCAAAGCTCAGTTTGAACTTAATTTGGCAAATTTTGTAAAGGATAATAGAAAATATTTTTACAAATATATTAATGGTAAAATCAATGGTACCAACCTTCGTTCTCTATTGGATTCTAGAGGGAACTTTGTAACTGCAGGTGAGGAGAAGGCGGAAGTGCTTCTATGCCTTCTTTAGTGGGAAGGTAGCTTGTCCTCAGGACAGCTGTCCTCCTGGGCTGGTAGATGGTGTCAGGGAGCAGAATGGTCCCCCTGTTATCCAGGAGGAGGCAGTCAGAGAAATGCTGACTCACTTGGATATTCGTAAATCAGTGGGACCGGATGGGGTCCATCCCAGGGTGATGAGGGAGCTGGCAGATGAGCTTGCAAAGCCACTGTCCATCATTTACCAACAGTCCTGGCTCACTGGTGAGGTCCCAGATGACTGGGAAGCTGGCCAATGTGATACCCATTCATAAAAAAGGATGGGAAGGAGGATCCTGGTAATTATAGGCTGGTTAGACTGACCACAGTACCTGGTGAGTCTAAACCCTCAGCATGGGTTTAGGAGGGATAGGTAGTGTTTGACCGACTTGGTCTCCTTTTATAACAAGTGACCTGCCGGTGGACGCAGGAAGGGCTGTTGATGTTGTGCACCTGGACTTCAGCAAGGCCTTTGACACTGTCTCCCACAGCACACTCCTGGAAAAGCTGGCAGCCCACGGCTTGGACAGGAGCGCTCTTTGCTAGGTTAGGAACTGGCTGGATGGCCGGGCTCAGAGAGTGGTGGTGAATGGTGCTGCATCTAGCTGGCGGCCAGTCACCAGGGGTGTCCCTCAGGAGTCTGTGCTGGGACCAGTTCTGTTCAATATTTTTATTGATGACATGGATGAGGGTGTTGAGTCTTTCATTAGCAAATTTGCAGATGACACCAAGCTGGGAGCTTGTGTTGATTTGTTGCAGGGTAGGGTGGCTCTGCAGAGAGACTTGGAAAGGTTGGATGGATGGGCAGAGTCCTGTAGGATGAAGTTTAATAAGTCCAACTTTTGTCCACAATAACCCCCTGCAGCATTACAGGCTGGGGACGGTGTGGCTGGAGAGCGCCCAGACAAAAAGGGACCTGGGGGTGCTGATCAACGGCTGACTGAATGTGAGCCAGCAGTGTGCCCTGGTGGCCTAGAAGGCCAATGATATCCTGGCCTGTATCAGGAAGAGTGTGCCCAGCAGGAGCAGGGAGGTCATCCTTCCCCTGTACTCAGCACTGGTGAGGCAGTACCTTGAGTGCTGTGTCCAGTTCTGGGCCCCTCCATTTGGGAAGGATGTTGAGACACTTGAGAGGGCAGCGAGGCTGGTGAGGGGCTTGGAACACAAGCCCTGTGAGGAATTGCTGAGGGAGCTGGGGTTGTTCAGCCTGGAGAAAAGGAGACTCAGAGGTGACCTTATCGCTCTCTACAACTTCCTGAAAGGTGGGTGTAGTCAGGTGGGGTTGGTCTCTTTGTCCAGGCAGCAACTGACAGAACCAGAGGACACAGGCTCAAGCTATGCCAAGGGAAACATAGGTTGGATATTAGGATAAATAGTTGGATAAAAAGTTTTTTACAGAAAGGATGATAAAGTAGTGGAATCATCACTGCCCAGGGAGTGCTGGAGTCACCATCCCTGGATGTGTTTAAAAAAAGGCCTGGATGTGGCACTCAGTGCCATGGTCTAGTTGAGGTGTTAGGACTGGGTTGGACTTGATGATCTTAAAGGTCTCTTCCAACCTTGTGATTCTGTGTGTGTGATTCTGTGTGAAAATACCGGGGTTTTTTCCTCATGCTTGTTCTGAAATACTGAGCTCTCCCTTTGTAGAGTAGAGAGAGATAGACTTCAAAGCCAACGCAACATGGAATCACCATAGTACTCTCAGGATTGTGAAGCCTATATTCCTCTATGGATCTGATCCCAAAGCAGCCAAGTCTTGCTCTGTACTGCAGTACACCTGTAGATATGTCTCAATATGGGCATGAAGGCAGAAGCCTTTCAGAGCACCCTGATATCCATTTGAAAACACTTTTCAAACATAGATGTCACTATTTCACTGTGCTCATTGTCTGTTTGTTGCTGTGTAGTGCTGGCTTTGCTTACCAATATATACTTGCTGTTTCACTCAGACTTCTAAATGGAAGACTCTGCTGCTACCTGGCCAGGTTCAAATTTGTCTTTTAGGTGCCTGGAATAAAGGCAGATTTTCAAATTCAACATGTAATTCCCTAGTGTTTAACATCTCAACTAGTTAAAATCCAGAATACATTCAGCTTCTCTGGAAGTTGCTTTTACACTGGCAACCAGATATGATTTTGTCTAAATTTAATTTACTTAGAACTTAAAAACTTCTTTGTGTCAGGAAGTGACTACAGGAAAAGCTTTTGTTTCTCAACAGATCTGCTCACTGGATTCTGGAGGACAGGATAAACAAGTATTAACCACCTTTTCCTCATGTTACCCTTAGAGTTCACTCACCTAAAAGGAATACACTGAGTCTTCTTTTTTTATAGTTTTCATGAAGTTGCTTACTGAATGCCAACTTTTATATGTCGTTTGAAAACAATGGGTTTCCCTGTTCCTGCTGAATGTTCTCACGATCATATGCAAACAGGAATTAACTCATCTTGACTTTCAAATCCCATGCTAAATTTGGACTTTTCAGAAAGTACTTTATTTTAATTTGAACATACTGATATGAAGGTTCCAGAAGAATAATAATAGCAGAATGCCCAAAAGACCTGCCTAAGAGACATCAGTATATCAGTTAAAAAAAAAAAAAAAGAAAGTTTTTGTTTTAAAATGAAGGTGGAGACTACAAATTGGAGTTTCTTAGTTACAATGGACACATTTCAGCTGTGAATGCTTTTACCAGCCACAGATGCCAGTTGTGCTTCTTTGTGACATGTTGGAACCCTACATGTTGTCTTAGTGTACTTCTCAGGTTCCTCCTGCTGTATTCAGTCTGTCATCCTGGCAATTGTGAACTCATGGTGTCCTTTCTTCCCACCAACAGAGTTTGGCACACATGTCACTCGGAGTGGTGTGAGAGGAGCATATGGTATTGCTGCAAATGAGGAGGGATTCCTTGTGGAAGCATGAGTGCTGGAAGCTTTACGTCACCTGAAAGCTTTTTTGTTCTTGACAATTGTTATCTTTGCTTTATTGAAATGGACATGTCTGTCCATAAGCAGGCACCTTGCCACTGCAACAGATGGGAAGGAACATAAGTAGCCAGGAGAATAGATCTGTATACCTCTCAAATGTGTAATGGTCTGACTTCTAGAAAGCTGTCACTGTAATTCTTCATAGGGAACTTCCTTGGCATATGGCTAAAAGTGAGATAGTTTGTTATTACTCAGTTACTTAAAAAACCCCAAACTATCAAATGTAATGTGCTGTTTCCCTCTCTAATGAATAGGGAGCAGCATGTCCCGAGATAACAAAAAAAATCTTCAGGTTTCTCTGTTTATGTGAAGAAAAGATTCTAAGAACAACAAGGCTTGAAACCTGTCTCTGTGTGTGCTGCTTTGTGGTAAACACTAGTTGGTAGTTCTGTGTTCTGTGAAGTGTTTACAACCCAGAAGCAGGCGATGGGTAACTGGCACTTGAGCAATCAAGCAGCTGGAACACAGCTAATAAAGAGAATGGATATTACAGTGTCTATAGTAGTATGTTTTCTTCATTCTTGGCTAATATTATGGATTTTAATAAAATAATAAATAAAAATAAAATAATTTTTTTTTAGGAACTTTCCTCCTATAGATCTAATGAAAACTACCGACTCTTCAGAAACAAAAGCTGTCATGGTTAAAAAATAACACAGACAGCTCAGGTGTTAGATGTGTTTGGCAGCCTATTAACCCGCTGGGAGCTGGATGTTAGCAGCTGCATGTTCTATTTCTTGCCTTTGTGAGGATGTTCTCTAAAGGCTGAGAACAAAGGACACAACCCTAAGAAGCCTGCTTCTTAGTTCTGCTACCCATGGAGCACCTTGTAATACTTACACTTTCAGGTAATGAGAAAATCAGTATTTTCAAAACAGAAAGTGATCCAATGAGAAATGTAAAATAGGATCTTTCCTCAGGACTGCTGGTTTATGGGACTGGTCAGAGCTATGTGTGGAACATTAGAGAACATTAAAACAGAACAATTAATAATATTTAATTATAACAAAATAGAACATTCTTTAGTATTACAGGGGAATAGGAGGTTGTTTGTAAGTGTTGGCTTTCTACTTCCATGCACATCTAGAGGAAGTTATGACCTTCACTCAAGCAGACACCTGCAAGGTGTTGTTAAATGGGGCCATTCAGGAATGAGCAGTAATGCAGCTTTAGCAGCATGCAGCACTGCAGAATCCAGCTGCCCAAGGGTTTATTTCTGGGACAGACTGAACAGAACCCCACACTGCTGCAGTTGTAGTTATCCCTGTAGTTACCCCAAGGAAGGCTTGCCTTGGTCACCTCCAGGAAAACTTAGCATGGTAGAGATGCCACTGCCCACAGCCCCAAAAGTGGGTATTAGATAATTCACTTGCCCGTGAAATGGAGGCATCAGAGTGTGTGTGTGTGAGCCGTGTAAATTGATAAGCATTGATGCTGAAGCCTAGCCAAACATGTTCTCTGGCACAGCCTAATGTTCAGGCTGGAAATGCTTTTCCAAATCCTAAATTGCTCCTGGAAAGGGTTCCTAGTTTTGAATCTAATCTCCTCTTTCTTCCTTTATAGATAAGCCAAGAAACGTGCAGGGTCCAAATTGCAGTCACTTGTAAAGTCTAGGCTTTTTTTCCATATATCCCAGTATATACCACTTCATTTCCAGTAGTGCTCAGAAGACCACTCAGTAGACTCAGAAAATAATGGAACCCTACTGTCCCGATGTGAATAAAAACCTTAAAATTATAATTTTCAACCTTGAGAACTAGTTTTCTGAAAACCAGATCTGTAGTGAAGAGCTAGTGAAAACAATGTTATCAAGATTACCTGAATTCCTGCAGGGCAGCAGTGCCATTAATTATATGCTTAAGGTTAAATGCATTTCTGGGCCTAAGAAAGTACGTGATTTGAAAATAGAGAGTTACAATTAATTCTGCATTTTAAAGGTAAACTGAAAACATGCCCACATACTTTTGTGTCCTTTATATTGCAGTTACATAGCTGTTAAAAAATTGAAAGCAAAAGCAGATTTCATTTTGCCTGGGAGTAAAAAGCACTTAAATATAAGACAAGTTTGTTACTGAAAGAAAAACTAAATACTCAAATATGGATTTTAAAGTAGAGAATAAAGTAGCTTCTAAAGAAGGAATATAAGCTATGTGACTGCTAGAAAGATTGCATAATACAGGCAAAAAAGTTTTCTGACCATCTCTAGAAGAATGCACTTGAAAACAGATAGGACCAGGACATCATTTTATTACTTCTTGATCATCTTTCCTGTCTCTCTCTGAGTTGTTGTTTTTGTTTGTTTAGTTGGTTTGGTTTGTTTATGTAGAGCAATGCATCTGAGCTAACATTGAAGCATAACTTGAGGAATTTTAGCTGTATTTTAGGTCTAGATTAAAAAAAAAGAGAAAGGAGTGCTTCTAGTCAAGGAATATTTTTAAACTTATGTCACTCTGCCTATGGGATAACTTCACTGAACTCAGATTCAAAGCTGCAGATTTGCACAAATATCAAGTCCTCTCAGAAACTATGCATTTGTTTGTTATAATTATCTGAAACTAGAAAGATAAACGGTTTTGTTAAATGTGGACCATGGCAGGTCAGGATTGCAGAAAACTTAATATATTCAGCTAAAAAGCAAAGACTAGCCACTTAAAATTCCATGTGATTAAGGTGACTCATTCTTGGCAGTAACATACTACACCAGAATGGAAAATCATCTTGATTTGTAATACTAAATAGAAGCTCATATATACCATAATAAGATGAGAATGAGTATATGAGAAGAACTTATGTGTATTGGTTCAAGTGAATTGAAAATTTGGGCATATGTTTTTGCTTGCTCTGAAATGATCTGGGAGAAGTCCAGAAACACTTGCTATGCTGTATCATAAACCAAACTGTATTTATGCATCACAAAATAGTGTTCTTGCCTGTGCCTTTTTATGCAATGTCATTCCATCATGGTGTGTTTTGATTTAAGTGGTGTTGCACAACTTCACAAATGGAGCTTTGATCTAAGAAGAAGAAAAAGACTCAACTCCATGAAATTAATTTTACTGGACAAGTACCTTCTTGGCCATATATGCTAACAGATGGCAAAGATACTGGAGATGATATGGAGGGCTTGATATTAATACATACATATATATATATATATATATATATATATTTGGGAAGGTTCATAGTGTGGAGGAGTAATGGAGTTTTCCCTATAAATGGTGGAATCCTTAAAAGTGAGATCCTTCCTTCTTTTTGTTTTTGTCTCTATGCAAACACCTACACACCTACAGCTTTGAATATATTTTTAAAGCAGCTTGTGAAGTGATTTTGTTTTGTTTTAATATAAGATTTACTGTATTCAGAGTGGAAGAGAATAAAATTAAAAATTTGCAGAGCCAGACCTCTTCACTTTTATGCTGAAGACAGCCTTTATTTAGACAGAATTTTTAAACAGTAATGATGCCACAGCTTGCTGACTTTTTTGCTACAGTTCACTGTGGTACTGTGGTTCATGGAATTATTTTCACAAAATGGAGCTAGTGGGACTGTTAACTGAAGTTTAGTTGTTCGTGTGGTTTGCTATACAGATGAGACACCAAAATCAAACCTTTATTTAATGGATGATAGTCACTATGTGTTTATCTCATTAAGGTCTTGATAAAAAAGGTCACTTGCAGGAGGTAGGTTTAGGTCTGTTGTGAAGGGTGGCACATATAGGTAATGAATATTACAACTGTACTTGTCATTCTCTGGATTTTTAACATTGGTAAACACATCCTTGGAAGTTTTTTTACAAAGTTGTATAATTCCATAAAATACAAATGGACCATTTGGGTATGGAAAAGAGAATATCATTCTTGTTTGGACCTGTCATGCTTGTATGGTGCTGCCGTATTGAGGTGGTTTTCAGGTAAAACCTAAACAGAGAGACTGGCCCATGCTCCATTCCATGTCTTCTACATACATATTTCTATGAATGCAGGATTAGTAATTTGCCCGACCCCTTACAATTTATCTGGTGATTGTGATCATGATAATGTGCAGTTCCTATTAATTCATCACCTACGAGATTTATTCCAAATTTTGAAACCTCTAAACACAACAAATGATTACAGGAAGAAGAGAGCATGACAAGAAAACATTTTCTTCAGTTTTCTAAAAATTAGTTATGTAGGAGTCTTATTTCAAAAATAGCCTATGTTCATGAGCCATTATTAATGTAATTTAATCCAGTATTTGTTCTTGCTTTGGATTTTCAATGCAAAGATTTGCCTTAAAACTGCAATGTTTAATATATTTGACAACTGTAATATCTTAAAAGACTAAAACCATCAAATCCATAACTTTTTTAAGGAAAGGGAGCTTGGGTAATTTATTGATGGCTTTAAAATTTCTCTACTAATTTGAATACAAGATACACAAGAATAAACTCTCTAAGAGTTTATATACAGCATTGTCATATTTTAGTGTTCACAAATCCTCTTTTTATACATATAGTGTATGTAGTATATAGAAGTAAGATGACATGAGGAATTATATAAGACCTCAGCTGGTGTTTTTTAGTAATATTTAGTAGTATTCCTAATACTTTTATCATCTTCCTTCCCCAGAAATTACCATTGATACAATTGTATATGTGATAGAAGAAAACGGACAACTGGGCTTGCCTTTAAAATACTAAAATTGGCTATTCAGGACTCAGCTGTTCTCTGTGTTTTCTTCATACTGTTTTCTTTTGTTGACATCAGTCAACACAGTTCTGAATTGGAATTTCATCTCACTCTTGTGACTTTGACTCATGTGAGTGAATCAGCCATTCTAAACATCACTTTAGGACTCCTCTGTATAGATTATCAAGCACAGTACTTCTGTGATACAAATGTGATGTGACAAACATACATTTTATCTTAGATTCTAGCATCTTAATATCTCTCGGAGAAAGACAAAACATAACAGAAACTTGTTAAGTGTGCTTAAAAATGCATTATTTCACAAGTAAGTGACAGGCAATGGTCAAATGTATTCCTCAGGCAAACACTCAAACACTTCAAATGAGCATTTCTCTGCAACAGATTGAAGTAGTTCCTGGTGACAATCTTTTGTGAGTAAATATTACTAGCACAAGGTCACAGAAAACAGATTGCCTATGCAGGTACAGAATGCAAAGGAGTAGGGCTGTGCACAAGACCTTTGTCGTAGAGGAAGATGTTACTGACAAATAGAGGGCAGAAATATTTGCACATGAGCTGTATTTTCAGTATCTCAGTGGGATGAGAAGTCTCAGTACAATTGGTGGGAGATGTGGAGTGATGCTCCAGGGCAGTGAACAAAGTACTTCTCTGGGAAGAGCTGCCAGTGTTCTTCACCTTGCAGATCTTCTAAAAATCACTCTGGTAGATGTGCCTTTTATTCTCAGCCTTAGCCTGTTGAGACTAGGCCTGGTTTTCACAGTTAGAAATAATGCATGGAACCTCAGATTGAAAACCAGTGACCATGGCCAGTCTTTTCAAATGTGAACTCAGTAAACTCAGATGGAGAGCTCAGTTCCTGGGATTTGATGTAGCTGATGCTTAAATTTGGGCAGCTCTAAATCACATGCTGAGCTTCAAAAATTTTTGACAAGCAGAATGAACACCTGAAGCTGAAATACTGTCTGTGAGTGCCATTTTATGGACAGACAAAAAAAGTGAATACATTTCCTCTGACTACACTTAACGTTTCCTGGAACTAGGCCAGCTTTGGCCTGCAGATCATATAGCTTCATTACCATGGCTCTGATCCTGAGTTAATAAGCTGTGCTGAGCAAGCTCATGTGTCTCTGCACTTGTCTCCAGAGCTCCTTGAGGTAGGAGAAAAAGATATGTATCCTTTGGGAAAAGCTGAAATGCTTCTTTTGTCATAATTGCAAATTCTGTCTTTTAAACCTGTCCTATTAATTCTATGGAGTTTTAAAACTGATGAACCCAGAGAATGGAGCTTGTGTAATAAGAATTTGTCTTGAAAAAGAAATCTAGCTAATTTATTTATGCGGCAATCCTCCTTGCTTCATTTTTTTTTGAAACCTTGTCATCTTCAAAAGTTGGGGATGTATTGAATTTTTGAATACAAAGGTACCCCAAATGATAATTTTATTTAAGCTAGTTTGATGACATCACAGTCACTGGAAGGTACTTCACCATAATTTTTGTCCTTCCATTTAAAGCTCCACTCACATGAGAAACTTGCTTTTTCTACTGCTGGTTATTCAGATAGTGATACTTTGAAGGTAACAGGATTTGAGTTCCTGTGCAGTTTTCATGATGAAACCTAGTAAATATGGAGACACTTCAGTTGCAAGCAAAACTTGTTCATATTTGGAATAAATTTGACTAGCTTCATTTATGGTAATTAAATGTTTTGTAAGCATAGGCTTTCAGTATGTGCCACTATTGCTAACTGTCAGGAGTTTAAATTGAAATAATTGCCATCACATCACCATTGTGGACTCTTTTGTAGTGCACACTCAGGTATTTTGTAAAATGAATGTAATAAGCATGTATTTTCTCTTCTCTTTACTAGGGATCTTGCTTGATAAGCTCAAATAAAATGTAGAGTACATTTGAATCATACTTTGGTACTACTTCAAACCTGCTATTCATGAGTAAAGAAAAGTTGTCATGGAAACTTGAACTGCAAGATGCAAGACAATAATTTTATTCAAATCCTTTATTCAATGAATATGTTCCCTTGCTGTTAATTAAGTGTGAATTACTTACGGTTTCCTTGTATTTTTCTGTTATTTGAAATAAGTTGCTAAGCAATTTCTGTTAATGTAATTTCTGAGTACTTTGCACATATTTAATATAGGACATTGAAAAGGTTTATTAATTTTGGTTGAGAAAAGTAGTCACTTGATAGGGTGTGTTTTGCTTTTCCCCATGCATCAGATATGTTTCTCTTAAAAAATATCCTTTCTTCTTAAGTTCATGGTTTTGACCTGAAAACTTCTATTTTTTGGGTGCTCACTTAACAGACCATCTTCAGGGAGACATTCCTGTCTCTCCACACATTTATTATAATAGTTGTTGAATATACAAAGGCAAAAGGTATTGACTTCTGTCTTGGGCAGACTGTAGTAGGCCTTCTTGGAGAACTTTTTCCCAGGCTGATTGATTAGTTAGGAAGCAATTTATCTGACAATATATGACCTTAGTGCTTCAAACAGGATCTATGCAGTGAAGTACTTTTCTGTCATGCGTAGAATATTGTACATTTGGGAATAGTCATTAAGTTGGGATTTGTTTTTTCCCTAGTCAATTTAAAAATGGTAAGCAATGTTTACAGTATATTTTGTTGATACTTTTTTTTCAGGTAGGTGTAAAAATTGTTCTGGTATATGAATGAGTTAGTGTACAAGTAGCTGTTTTTATTACGACTGAAGCTGAAATACAGCCAGATATTTTTTATAAATTGATAAAATGTGTATAATTCAGGCTGTTTGGTTTTGTAGTCTGTTTTCATGATGACCATAGCAATGTGCTTTATATTATATTAAAAAATTTAAACTTTTTTTTATTTCCTAACTACTAGTAAGTATTACATAGTCTGGACTGAAGATCATGGAAACATAATTTCTCTGTGAATTCACCGTTTTAATCTAGGCTGGAGATTCACTTCTCCAAGTGAATTTCTTCAAACGGAACTGTTTTTCATGGACAAGTTACATGGGCAAGTTACATTTAAGAGTGGAAGATGCCTGTTTCTTATCCACAAAGCTCTGCAGTTGCTTCTGTGTCTGCCTTTTTATATGACTTTGTGCTCATTTACCCCTCTATTTATGCTGCTTTTTCTTCCCTGTATCTGCTGTTCTAATTTACGTGAATTTTTGAAATGCCTTTCCACTAGGGCTGTTCCTTCATGTTGATATTGATTGTACCAAGTCACTGGTGTTAGATGTGGAGTGAGTTAGCTCCGAAGAAGTGTGGCCGACAAGTAGCTGGGTGGCTCTGGCCACCAGTAGCCTGATTGCCTTTTCAGCAATTTCAAACTCCTGGGAGATGGGTTGATTTTAGTAGCTCCCATGCCTGTATAAGGCATTCTGGAAAGATAGGACCAATAGAAAGATTTTGCCAGTATAATGTTAATGAGTTTAGCTGAGTCGAAAGATTTTTCTAACAGAGCTGCAACTTTATATGCAAATTTACTAATGCATATAGCAAAAGCCTTGTGATTTTGCTGTTGTTTTGGTTTGGGTTTTTTTTCTTGAAGAGATATGTCTCTAACAGTTTTGACACTCTGATGCTGACCAGCATTTCTGGACATGTCATTGCAGGGCTAACAGCAATGGGCTTGAAGAGTTGAAATTCAAGAGATGGAAGTGGAGATGCTGACTGATAAGCAAAAGTTAATGACAGGGAATGTCTTTCTCTCCCTTTTCTCTCCCTGATGTGCCTGTCAGTGATACAGGCTTTATCTGCTTAGATGAACTGCTGTTCACATTTTTACTGCCCCAAGATTGAGACTAAAAATTGTTTTGTTTCAGTTGATATTAACATGAATAAAACTTGCCTTCTTATGTAAAATTTTGTCTATCCTTCATTTTATGGCTATGCTTTCTTACCACAGCAAGATGTGGCTTGACTTCAGAATCATACAAGTAATTTCTAATTGATTCTTTCTAATCTTTTGGCATGTGATCTGTGAAAATAATAGTTCAATCCCTTCCTTATTGTGAGCTTTGTCAAAATCACTGTTTGTGCTTAGACAGACTTTGAAAAAACATTTTCTGAAAAAGATCTCATTCAGACAGCATTTCAGATCCTGAAAATGCTCATAGCACAAATAAATAATTTTTCATTTTCAGAACCTGATGTTTGAGAGACCTTGCATAGAAGACAAGTAGCTTATGCTTAAAAAAAGGTAGTGTAAAGCAAGAGAAAATTATCTTCTCCAGAGGCTTTGCTTTACTTGTTTAGAAGACTAGCCACAACATGTTAAAATGGACTACATAAAAACTCTGTTCAGTAAGAAGAATTCAGTCCACTTGTAAGGAAGAAAGGAAGAATTAGTCCTCCATTGTTTCTTTGTAGAACTTACTTGTGCAAGAAGAGAACAACTTTCTGAAATATCTTGAAATAAATTTTGTCTTGATAGGAGTTCTCAATAGGACATCAGGTCTTATATTAAAAAGAAATTACCATGGTGAGCCATATGTACAGTTACCTGGGCAGACCAAAAGAAATGATCCATGGTGTACTACACCTTTCAAACTGCTAGCAAAAATCAGTGTCCAATTTTCTAGTGTTTGTTCAGAGAAAAGTAGCATTTTAGTCTAACAGTAGCAAAACATCATCATTAAACTAGTGAAAAGTCCAATGCTTGATCCAGTTTCTAACTTAAGGCTATTTTGGAAATAACCATTCTTTTATGCATGCTGTGAGGGGTTGGAGGCTTGAGGTTAGAACAGCTTTTTGAAATAACAAGAATTCCATATTTCATATCTTAAGTGTTTGTTATACCAGGATTGGACATCTACAATTATTCTGCTCATCAGATGACCTCTGTGGAGGTATTATATTTAGCATTTGTTTAATGATCTTTTTAAAGGAGTGATAGCCTAGGTTTTATTTCAAGTAGGCTTTACACAAAACCAAGGTTTTGGCCTGTTTGGAACCTGTGTGCCTGTAGAAACAAATATTAAGTACTAGCATGGTGATTAAGATGGACATGGTGTATGAAAGATGGCCTTCATTAGCCAGAATTAATTTACCACTCATTATTAACTTTATACAATTATGAGGCCAAATCTGGAGTACTGTATCCCTTTTTGGGACCCCAGTATGGGAAAGTTCTTGCCAAAACTCGGGTGAGGTCAGCAGTATATGCTTTGAGCACACAACATATTCTGACTGAAGGTGATGGGTTTTTTTCACTCAGTTTTCAAAATACTTAATTCTTCAGCTGTGGAATGAGGGCTGTTTACAAGATGAACCCCACTGCTCCCTGGGTTGAGAGCTTGAAGGACAAAAGGTGACAGTCCCAACTTGCAGGAAAAGGGATTCTAAGTAGGTATAAGGCAAAAAACCTGTTAATTTTGGGAGTCATTTGGCACAGGTGCCCTGTGAAAATATTTAATGTTGATCTCTGGAGATTTCTCATTGTAGGCCAGACATTGAGCAACCTAATTCAACCTGGAGACTCTTCGGAGACCCATTTTGGGTAAGAGCTTGGACCAGACAACATGCAGGGACAACTTTAGTGATTCCACTTAAATAAAGGATAAATGTGAACAAGATGAGGAGACGGACATATCAAAAAATTCCAAGTGCTAATCACTTTCTATACGTTTTGTGTAATTAAAGTCTTTTTCTTGTATTTTTTAGTGCTAAAGATCAAGTGTTTTAAGTGGTACTTTGGATAAAACCTAATTCTATCAATAATGGATGACTTTGAAGAAAAGCCTAATTTTTGAGATTTTAAGTTTTCTTTTTATTCCCCCTATAAGCAGATAGAATATATTGAAGTAAAACTTCGATACATCAATGTAACATTTCATGTCTTGTCATCTGTTTGTTGCATTTCAGACCATCCATTGCAATTATCACAACATCTGAGACTGGGAACATTAGTGATAAACAATTAAGCTTATTAGTTAGCTAGCTCTAAAAATAGACTTCATTCTCTATCTTTATCAGTCAACAGCACCTGTGATGGAATTCTAGTTTCATTTCCCCCTTCAAGTGCAGAAACCATGAAATTACCCAGAAGCGTAAGATACAGAGAAGAAAGTATATCATGAAAAATAAAAGCTGGAAAGTGTAAGACAGTTGTGTTCCATGCACCATCTATAGTGATTATATCCTTGGCTTGCCCCTCCTGTGAGAAAGGAAGAGGCTCTTTTGCTGACACTAAACAGGTGGCCAACCCACCATGTGTGGAGATAAGATCGATGGAGATGAATCAAAGTATCATTTTGATAATGACAATTGTATTTATTTTTAAACAACAATGTTTAGTTTCAAACAGGTCAGGTAGGAGTCAATAACGGACAATGCAGAAAGCTAAAATAACATTCAAGCTTTTTCTGTAAAGTTTTTTTAATTATGTTTGATTTATTTTTCCTTTGAATTTGGCCCCTGAATTTATTTACAACACAGTTTCATGTGGAGGTGTGTTGAAGAGAGAAAGCTTTTGGTCTTTTGGATGGACTATAAAACATGCTGTCTTGTTCATTTCCTCCCTTTTTCTTTTGTAAAAAGCTTCCAGCTGTTTCCAAGTAATGATTAGGTGTTGGTATTAGTAAGAGAGATGGAAAATTCAGATCATTCAAGAAAAGGTATGATTGGGGTGAAGTTATGGAAGGCCACCCATTTCCTGAGAGGTGGGGAAAAAAGAGAAAGAAAATGGGAGAAAAATAAAACACCTGACTAATATTGTTCCATGAGCAACTATGCTGTTTCTTTTTTCCATCCATTTCCAGATCTAGACCCTACAATTACTTGAGAATTAAATAATTTAGCAATTATTTAAATAAAAAATTATGTAAAGCTTAATTAACCATAATACACCCATCAGAAACATGAACAAATGTAGAACAGCAGGGAATAGATCTACCCACACAAATTCTCTTTCTTTCCAAAAGACCTAGCACAGATAATTGCCTTCCTCTTGGTCCAAGTGACTAGAAAACATTTGGGGCTTTTAAGGATATTCCAGTGAGGAAAAGAGACCAAGCAGTGAGCTGAGTGAGTTTGTTCTGGTGTGTTTGTTTGCAATAACACAGAATTTTTTTTTTGAGCAGAAGAGTAATCAAATAATATCCTCCTCATAGTCTTTTAGTTACAGACCAACCATGGTTTTGTACCTCTTTCTATGCCCAAGCAATTCTGATTTTTTTGTCCTGCTCTATCAGCATCTCACTTTTTTCCTAATTTAAGTGCCCAGCATCCATTCAAACTTCAAATAAAAACATATAAAATCCCTTTTACCTATAGCAGCAGAATTCCTTTGCCTGTTCGGTGAGGGGAGATATCTGAACCAGGTTCAATGAGACTCAATTTAATGTCTAACAATACCCATTGCACTAGTCTAAATAATCCCAGACAGGTTTTATTGAAATATGAAAATATCCTGAAGCTAGGCCATGGAAGAAAATGCCTTCCATCACTGCCTTTCTTTTATTTTTCAGAGTTTCAGGTGGACCAGCACCTTTGGCAGATGCACTAATACTATCCCATGAGGAAAGAGTAATTTTTCCAAATGGGCAGCTCTCCATGTATTCAGATCAGAGCTTATGCTGTTAAAAGTCACCTAGAATCCAACACACAATGTTCTAAGGTCAAAGAGTGTCAGTAACCACACACTCTCAGGAAGGGGTATCATTGAAAATCAAATCCTTTGTCACCTTTTAAAGCCTGGAAGAGGAAACCTCATTAAGATCACACTGCAGTACAATAGGGTGAGTAAGGTGTGGATAACAACAGAGAGGTCTAAACTCAAAATCTGTGTCCTTGTATCATGCCCAGAATTAGCTGTGAAGGAGCTGTCTTGGCTATTGAAGCAATATGATTATCTTAACCAACTGGGAAACTAGCTAAGGTTTTTTACAAGATAAAGAAGCATAAAAATGTGAGAAGGCATTATTGCTAAGTGGGAGTGGAATTCAATTGAACAGGTGAGTTTTTTCTAGAGGAGTTGGAAGGGCAAGTGTGAGTCGCAGTGTTGAAGTCATATTGTCACTCCCTTATCCCCAGCTTTTACCTCCTGGAGATCACCAACTTAATGGCAAACATCTGGATGATGGCCAGTGAAGGCACTTTAGCCACTGCTGTTTCCAGCTCATCACAGCAGCAATATAAAATTCGGTCCACGTTCATCTCCTATTCCAGTTTGTGAGCTGCAGTGATCACCCCTTGAAGCAGCTGCACGTAGTCTTAAAATCCATACCCACACCAGGTGGAGTGTGGTTGAGCAAATAGAGAAGGATGAAGCAGGGCTGCAACAGAATAATAGTTCACAACAACACCAAGCTTAGCTGTCAGAAAGTCATACAAAATCTATAAAATATCTGGAAAGATGAAATGGAAGCTTGCCAAGACATAACCTGTCAAAGGCCTGGAGAATTCAAATGATTTGTTTTTACAAACCTGCATAGCCACTATTCAGGTTTTTGTGAATTTCACCAAAACTGGAAATAAATGATTTTTTTCATTACCCGCATCCCCGTGGAAACCTTCTATATCATGGGAAATGTTCTTGGAGAATGCGGCACTGACGTAGCCTGCATTAAAAATGTGCTTTATATCAAATGGAAGGGAGAGCAAAAAAGATTGAAATACAGATTGTAAAGAAAGCAGGTGTAATTTGATGTGATCTAGTTGAAACTTGTAGTTGCTGCACCCGTGTACAAAATTTTAGCAGAGGCCTTCAGAATTAATACAAACCCAAATGCTGAGATATTTTTATTGTCTTAATAATCTCCTTTCTGAGTGATGGTTGAGACCCTCAGCATACATAAACCAAAATATTTGTTCTGTGTTCATGCCTGCTGTATAATGATCTAATCACTATTTTTATACTCCTTTGGTGACTATGAGTAAAAATTGGCTAAAACCAATGCTATTTTGTTGATGTTGTGTTTGATTTTGCTGCTTTTGTTGTTTTGATTTTGGTTTTGACACGGTGGGGCTTTTTTAAAGGTGTTTGCTGACAAGAGTCTTGTCAGTTGTATTTTGGTCTATATCCTAATAACAATCCCACAGCGAATCCACACTGTAGGTTTATGTTCAGTGTACTAGAAACAAAAGTCAGGAGCATAGATGTTGGAAAGGTGTCCTTTATTATGTGTGCATTTCTTTGAGATAATTTATTGGGATATTTAGATACTTGCCTGTCGAAGGAAGGAGACCCAGACAGCAATTGGTTCATCCAAGTCCCATTATGATAACTACATGTTGAGCATGCTCTAACAATGGCTTTAGCTTCTGACAAACTCAGCTCAAAGTTCTTTGCTAATCCTTTTGCATTTTGATGATATCTACTATGTGCTTCTCTGGCCAATGTATGCTTATCAATAGGACAAGAGTTATCAGTGGGTAAGGTAACCAATTTGTCTGCATGTTCATTCCCTTCTCCTAAACCTTCAGACCATTTATGACTCCTAATATGAATCACAGAATACGCTGCATTTCTCTCCCGTAAAGCTTTCCTTAATTGTACCAATAACTCATACAATCGTTTATTATTCACTTCCTTAATTGCTGCTTCCTCTATTCGTCTGACTACTCCTGCGACATACATAGAGTCTGTGACCACATTTAAAGGCTCCTGTAAGTTGGACACTGCCCATACTACTGCTAATACTTGCCTGCAAACCAGACCCTGCAGTATTCTAAGATAGGCACAACAGTAGAAATATGACTACCTGAGCTCTTACTCAGGCTCGCTTTTGGTTTTAGCTGGCCTAGATGCAGCAGTTTCCATCAGAAATCTTGTAAGAGATGGTCCTGTACCCCAGGTGTTACCACCCCAAATTTTTGCCTGATCAAATCAAAGTTCTGGATGTGAACTGCTGTTGCTGAAGGGGGACATGCTGTTTTTTTTGCCACTATTGCTTGATGACAGCAGAGTCATCAGTTTTTAAACCATGACATTTGTCATCTAACATTGGCAATGTCTGTGAGTCAGCGTGTTTAGCGCAGCACGTGCACAGCACCGTGTCCCACAGGTTCTTGAGATGACCTTTATGGCTTGCCAAGTCATGGTTTTAGTTACAGCAAATCCAGAGCTGTGCACACAAGTCCTACACCTCTCTTTCTATATATTGCATGTATTTATCCTTTTATTTCTGGAGTTAGACCTGAGGAAATCAGTATGCTTAGCTCATCTCAGAGCACAGTGGGGTGTTGCTTAAACTGACTGATGTCTTGCACGTGAATAGTGAACAAAGGTCAGATAAACCCAATGTATGAATGCAATGCCCCTGTTGAAGCAAAGAACTCAGACAACCCAGGCTTGATAATTTATCTAGTGCAGCATTTTTGCTAGTAGCACAGCTCTGTCTCTGCTGAGTGTGTTGTCATCAGTGCCTTTGTCCATGTAATCATTATTAACATTATAAAAGCCCCATAAGGCCCCAGTCCTCAGCACTTTACCAATGCCACTCTACAGTCAAGAGCCCAGTCCTGGAGAGCAGTCTGAGTCTGTGGGGTACAATATTTCCTTTGTCTAGATTCAATAGCACAACAGAACCAAGAAGATTCACATGTGCCTGTGTGAGAGGAGAAGCCTTGGACTGGTCACAGCCAGACTGATGTGCTTTTTATTCCTCTTATTTGCCTGCTTTGTTTTGACTTATTTTATAGGTGCAACTGAATTCTCAAGCAGAATTGAATTTTTATGCCTGAAATTGTTTGTTATACGTTTATACTGAAGTAATACATCTACATACTGCTGTTGTAAACAGCATTGTTTTGTGTCATACAGAAATTTGTGAACTTGCTTTATTGGCTCTTGTCTCTGGCATAATAAAATCCATCTGTACTTGGAGCAAAGAGATAAGGCTTGGCTGAATACAGGACTATTCCTTTTTGTAAATTTCTACTCTCTTTCCATGAATTAAGGGTTGTTCTTTACCCCTTTCTGTTATCTTGTCTCCATGGTCTGGGTAAGTTTTTGGAATGTAAGAATTTAGTCAACATTAACTTTGTTCCTCTGCTTTGCTCAGTTTAAGATTGTTTCTGTGACAGCAGGAAATGAATTTTTTGAAGAAAAGTATTTGGCTCTGGAGGTTTTCTTGAAGATCGACTGTTATCTTCCATAAAATGAGAACAGATACAGTCAATTATTTTGTTGAAACTTTCTGCACAGCAATTCTGTTCACATATGTATAGTTACTAATACTATAGTGTCTAATCATTTGCATTTGTCCTCCAGACAGACCAAACATGGTCTAGTTTCAGAGAGACTAAACAATGCATTGCTGTGTCCACAAATGAAGTGTTATGTTTTGCTTTATATCAGACTTATTTCACATCAGGATGTATATCAATAAAGAGCTAGTCATACAAACATGTACAAAAAATTGCAGAAAATAAACTCTTTAAACTCTTTCCCACATTTACGAGGGGACAGGATGAAGTGTCACATGACTTCTGGTGAGTCACACTGAGCAGCAGCTAACACTGCAGCATCCACTGCAGCATAAGTACACTTTCTTTGTCTCTACAGCTGACCCTGCTCTAGATGAGACAGTGTTGATCACAGGAGAAAATGAGCCCCCGGTCTGTTCCTTAAGTAGACCTCTGCAGTGAAAAGCATAGGATTTTCTGTCCATGGCTTACCTTGGTGTTTGAGTTGCTGAAGTACTGACAGCACTATCTATAATTCAGTGATAAAAACTGTAACACTATACACGTGAATGGCTGCTGTTCAAATATCAGGACATCCTCAGGCTAGACCACTGATATCAACAAATATTTTTATCCCCATCTGAAAGATTCTGAAATCAAAGAAGTGATTATCTCACCTCAAATCACACTTTAAGTTAGGAAGCACCCATGAATGCTTAATATATGTTACATAATATGCTGTATAACTTAGCACATATATTTAATATATATTAAACATTCTCTGGTAGTTTCTAACTTGCTGTGTGATTCACAACTGTGCAAATCCCTCCTTCAGTTTCTGAATATATAAATAGTAAACCCATCAGTGTTTATATTTTGACATTTTGTCCTGCTTTTATTTTTTCCATTCTGCCCTCTGGCTGTTCTTTTCCATGCACCTGGTAATTGCCATGTTTTAAAAGGTACCTTTTTTAGCTCCATCAACCTGTCTGCTGTGGGCACTTAGGAAACAAATTTCTGAGAATTTCTGAAAATCTTCTGTCAGTTGTACTTGAAATTACAGTACCTTTAGATTTGATCTATGAATTGAGTAAAACATTTTAATCTGTAGATTAATCAGAAGCCTATGGTCCTATAAGCCTATGGCTTATGTTTTATTCTGGGTTTTATAAACATGTAACAAAGAAGCCATTAAAACCAAATAGCTAGCAAAATGATCCGGTGCTCATTCTTTCTGAAAGAATTATACCACAAATGTAAACGGATCAGAGGATTTTTAATTATTTAGGTTTAGATTTCAGGTGGGACATATCCAAAGTAAAATGTGAATACAAGAATAACTTGTTTGCTTCTTTGAAAACAAGGCCTACGGAGTCAGGCGTAACACATTTATTTATCAAGAGGAGAGGGAATATTTGCTTCTAACTAATTTATAAAATTTTTCCCTTCAGCAATATGGAAGTAATTTTGTGGTCAGTGGGATCTGTTGGATGTCCTTTCCTAGTTTAAGTGTTAGATATTGTATGTGAGGCATGCAGTTCTGTGTGTAATGTACTCCATCTGTTGCAAGACTGAAAGGCACATTTGGTCCACGCGCCTGCCAAATGAACTGCTGTGAGCTGCCAAAAGTGTAAGATGTTAAAAGGGAGAGAAGGTTGAATTTCCTGATTGTCTAATGCCTGTGAATGTAGCAACTGGAAAATAATTTCTAGTGTGGCATACAGTGGAAGAATACAAGATTATTTATATTCCACTGTCTTTGGTGTTTCCAGTCATTTCCCTATCTTCCTCCCCTGTCCACAGTTGTCTCTCTCAGCAGTGAGCGGAGGTTTACTGCCACCGGGCATTACTCAGTCTCTCCCTGAGGTGCACAATCAGGCATCCTGTTTTTCCTTTGGAATCTCCTTGCCTTCTGTTTCAAAAATATCACTTCTCTGCTAGAAGTCATGGCTACCCAGCAGAGCTGGGATTTTTTAAGCCTAGGAACCAGACCAATGAGAAGATTCTGGGCGCATGATGCATCCAGTTAAAGCAAGGCAAACCTGAAACAGCTCCAAGCTCCCTACCCGGATAAGATAGAAAGTGTGCCCACAGTCACAGAAGAATGCATGTCTATGCTTTTCCTCCATTCCTCCTGCTCTGTGCAAGGGTGACTTGCAGTAGACACAGGGATGTGGCAGTCAGACAACTGCTGGCTGCTGGTGCATTGCCAAGGTGTGTTACCCCTGCTCAACTCAGAGCCCTGTTCTTGCTGCTTTCCTCTGCAGAGGAGTTAGTCCTTGGCCAGTGAAGGAGAGGACAGAATGATTTTGGGGCATGGCTTGACCTCTGCTTCCTCCTATGGCCTGTAGGGCATAAAAGATTCTCCCCTTCTCACCCTCACAATAAGGAGATACAATAAGGAGAGGGCTGTGGAAGACTTGTAGCCTCTGAATTGTCAGTCAGGGTGCTGCCTGCATCAGCATTGTGCAGGACTGACATCATAATGCTCAAATTGAATAAAAGTAGACTGACCTAAAGCCCTGTGTCCCCACAGTCTGTGGAAAAGAGGTCTAAAGCTTGAGTGGAAACCTGCTTCTGTCCAGTGGTGGGGCCGTGCACATAGTGAGTGTGTGTATGGTGCAAGGGACAGACCATTTGCAAATCTGAATATCTGATATTTAGAATGCTTTGCTATTTGATTCCCTGAGGATCGTGTTTGTGAACAGAGGACATACGGTGATGGATAATAGATGGAAAAGGACAAAACATACTGATGTCAGTGAAACAGCAGCAAGGAGTGAGTAGGAGTACAATGAAATCTGCAATGGCGAGATCATCTCTGTTTTCTGCTCTCTCAGTTTCTTCCATGAATAAAAGATAAGTCTGTCAAGGCTATGGTCTAGACTGCATATTGGAGCAATTTCTTCTGAAACAATGGGACCACAAAACAGATTGCACTGAAACTTGAAGGTTTTAACAGGTTTAAAATTCTAGTTTCCCTTTTGAGAATGTTTGCTTTTGGGACATTCTGCTTGAATGGGTAGCTCTTGCATGTGTTGAAAGGGTTGAGGTTTCCTTTTGCCTGTGCAAACAAAGCTGAAAGCTCAGATTTAGACAGAACTATTGTGTGGGTTAATTTAATTGAGCAAACACAATCAGCTATAATGAAAAAAAAGTATTTCTGTGCTGTACTGCAGGCGGGTGTTGCACTTCTCAGTGATGGATTATTATGTTGACAGAACCTGCCCTAACACAGTTTGGTATTGTCTTTCTTTTTGCTGCTTCTCATAGAGATTCAAGGTGGTAAAAAACCCCAATCAGCATTATAAAAGCAAGAGAAAGTAATGATGCATAAAAAATAATAACAGGGCAGAATTACATCTGACCCAAAACTCTTTCTAGATGGTCAGTGAGGTAACTTGTGAGTAATGGTGCCAAAGCTCAGGAAATTATATAGGCTAATAGACAAGAAAGTTTTGTAGGTAGTCCAGTACAAACTCAATTTCAGGTACCAGTTCTGTTCCTGAGTAGTCAGTTTGCTGCACGGCATGCAACAGGTAATTTCACCTCGGTCTTCTCTCTCAGCTACTTCTGGATGGAAGGCACATCATGGGAAAAGACTGCAGCATTACAGCAGCTCCCAGCTGCTTGGAAAGCTGCACAGCAGCTGTTGAAACTCAGCATAATTTAACATCAGCAATAATGGTGATCCACCTTGGGCAAAGAACTAGAATGGCTCCAGGGTTGGCTGACCCCCCTCTAGCTCAAGTCCAGTGAGATACAGAGCATGGGTAATCCCAGGGATACAGAGACAACAGTAGCCATTTGAGGATTATCGGTACATCTTTTTGGTATCTAGTGATGAAACCAACTTGTACACCCTAGCCAAGAAATATGAGGCCATGGTGTTATTAGCTGCTCCTTTTATCACAGATCTGTTAGTGAGTGGGAGAATCAGGATGACACGTGCAGGTGTCTCACATAAGGACCTAGCACCAAAAATGACAGAGCAAAGAGGAATTTTTCCAGTTGATAAAACAGGGTGTCATTCACGTAGGTTCAGACAGGGACTGAAAGCACAATTAGTATCATAAAACCAGACAAAGTAAGAACTTGTCTAAATCCAAAATTTTAATGAAAACCATAAAATGTAAACTCTCTGGTGCAGTCCGAGGATTTGTCTAAATTTCAGGTTGTAGAAGCATTTTTCAGCTAAGCACAAGATACCAACTCAATGCTTCCATAGTGTCTACTCTTAAATGTTTATTCAAGACTCCCAAGGGATTCAGCAAGAGCTAACCCTCTGGTTATTAGGCTCCTGGACCCAGATGCCAAGCTTTGCACGTTGAAATAACTGCAATTGCCTCAGCAACCATGTGGTGTGGAAGAGATCTTTCAGGATATGCTGCCTGGGGACAAGAATTATTAATACTGCAGTAAGCAATGGTGCAATATTCTGCAGCACATCACAAACAAAAGAACCCCTGACTTTGGAATGAAGTGGATTTTACTGTAATCTGAAAGAAATTAGTTATGTTTACCTGTATAGTCAGTGACAGATGAGTTGAAAGTGGAAGAAAAGAATAGACAACTGTACAAATGGCAAGGCTTCCTCAGTTGCGACTCCCTGAAAATTGAACCTGTACGCAGACTCCTTTGCAGATGACTAGAATAAATAAATAGATATCATTTTTCTCAGTTCAGTTTATGAGCTGAGATGTGGAGGGGTGTTTATTTCTTGGGTTCAGAAGGCACTGAGAAGAGTGGAAAGAGGAAAACCTTGGGAAGTTAAGAATTAAGTGTCCTTTATTTCTAGAAGCACTTTTAGAAATTCTGAGAGTAATAAACAATCCATAATCATGGCCATTGCAAGAGAGTGGTGTGAAGGGTAATTTAAGTACTGAGTAGCCTCAGAAGAGTTAATTCCAGAAAGAAAAAAGAGACAAGAGGAGGAAGCCTATAGGCAGAAAGTATTGCAAACCCTTTGATTAACACCCCTTTGTAAAGTCATCTCTGTGCAGAGATGGTGCCTGACCTTAAGCTGCTGGGAGCCACTGGCTGAGTGAGGAGGAGGCTCACCCGGCCAGCACTGGCTGTTCAGTGTAGTTGGCTTCCTGCAGCCCATCCCCTTTCCCCCAGGACGATGAGCTCATAGCAGATACTCTTCTACTTGGCTGCGTGCCATAGACTGAAGTGGATTTGGAATGTGATCTGTATTAGCAACAAGCTTGTGCTATACTGAGGCAGCTCTTGGTATATTGCTTGTGCTGTAATGCTTCTCAAATAATTATGATTTAATTGTGATACAGTCATTCAGGCTAACGTATGCCTGCATTATCTCATGCTTTTTTGTGGGCAGATTTTACTCAGCCTGTTTGGCAGCTGTCTCAGGAACAGGACATGTTAAATTTCTTCTTCCATTTGTCTGTTCACATTATATTCCTGTCTGATAGTGTAACATTACACATGGTTCTCAAAAGGTCATGCCAACCTTTTTGCTCTGTACTTTCCGTAATTCTACCTGCTTCCATCTCAAGCAGCACTGAAGCATACATACCTCCCTTTCGCCTAACCACATATTTCAATGTGACCAAAACATGCAAACATTTCCTTCCCTGATGGTAAATAACTTTTCTCTTTGTAAATGGTGTTGTGCATACTGCATACCAAATGCAGACCAAAACAACAACTGAGGTGCAATGATGAGAGAGAAGAATGCAAAATGAATTCTCTTATTATAGCCTAGTAAAACTCTTTGCACATTATAGAAAGCTGCAGGTGGGATTGTCCAGGAGCCAGGATGTGGGCTGTCCTGATACTTTTATGGCAGACACAAACACAGTCACACTCCTGTTTTCACACTCAGACTGCAGCAAGGATTGTAGCAGCACATGATAAAAAAAGAGTAAAATTTAAGTGTAGAAATTTGCCATAATTAGTAATCACTGGCTACTAATTAGTAGCCAGTAATCGCTGGCTACCTTTGTAAGAAGAAGAAAGATTTATTCAAGCCCATGGTTACAGTTGTAGAGATAATCAAATACATCTACAGATGTTTGCTACCCACTAGGAAAGCTGTTGTTAAGAGTGGGATTGTTGAAATTAGGCTGCAAGAGGCATTTTGTATAGAGATTGCTGCTGCCAATTTAGTGGAGTACATGCTTAGTGGTTCTTAAAATGCCTTTCAATCGATATTACAATTGTAATGCAGGCACACTTTTATAAGTGTATGTGAAAATTCTGTAAGTCAACAAGAACAAATGAATAATGCAGGTGCAGGTTAGAGACTTTTTTGAAGCAATGGCCTCTGACAATTTAGGTGGCATCAGAAAAGCCACAAATGGCACAGTGGAAAGCAGTGATTTTATATTGGCTGCAGTGGTAAGTAATGGAAGGAAATATTCCTGTCCTTCCCTGACATTAATTTCCACCCTAGATTAAATTTTTTTCCCTGCTATTCTGACTATTTAAATTATTATCCTCCAGCAAGGTCACCTGACACAGCTATAGATTTACTATGTGCAATAAGGTTCAAGGACAGGCTGTATACATCATAGCAGTATCTCCTGCTCTAGTGCCAGTACAATTGTGGGTTGCAAATCAGAAAAAAGTACATGAGGAGGAGATGTACTGTCATTTGCTATGACCCACAGCTTTTAGGAAACCTTGTTAAACACAATGTCCAAGTACTGAATTAATTTTCTAGAACATATTTTTTCAAATATTTGCTCCCTTCATGATTTCTGAGGCATGATACTCTTTACCCAAATTCAGCTAACACATAATAGGAAAAAAAAAAGAAGATAAAGTTTTATAATTGAAAAAAACTTAGCAGAAACTGTCCTTGGTTTTTCTTTTTCAGTTGTGTCAAGACCTGAGGAGAAGGATAGAAGTATATTGCCATAAGGGTGCATTTATAAGTGGTTTTGTACTGTAACTAGAAAAGAGGCTTCTACCAGTCTCAATGAAATATTTTCACTTTGACAGAGAGGACAAATTTTCAGAAATCAGGTAACATGTCAACACCTTGGCCTAAGTCACTGTAATGGGCCCAGGGTTTTGCCTTGAGCTTCAGGAAAACGGAAGATTAATTTTCAGTGAATGCAATATGCCTGAGTCTTAGATCAACTGCTGAGTGTATGCTTTCCTTTCTGTGTTTGGGTTTTTTTGGTCTTGTTTTGTTCTATTTGTTAATTTGTCAGGGTTTTTTTTTTTTCTTTTGTTTTTGTTTTGTTTTTGTTTTGCTTGGTTTGTTTGGTTTGTGGTTTTTTGTTGTTGTTTTTTAAAATTTGTTTATTTATTCCTTTAGAATTCCCCACCTTTCTCCTTTCTCATTGCATTGTTTCTGTCATCCTGGTTTAGGCATTTCTCAGGCTCACTACTGGAAGAGGAATTTATGTGACAGAAAGAGTAGAAGAGGACTATCTACAATTAAAATTCACTTTCAATTGCTAATTTCAGCATTAGAAAGAAGCAGTAATACATTTGCAGATTGCAGTGGAACTGAATTTTATCACTTATATTTGTTTTTCATTTAGAAGTGCACATAAACGCCCAAGCAGTACTGCAACCTAAGTATACAAGACAGTAAATAAACCTAGAGCATGTGAGGAACATCCCTCAGGACTTTACAAGCAAATTCGGTCTACTCACATCAGACACATCCAACTGGAATAAAAAGGAATATTGGAGGGAACAGACAAAGCCTTCATAGTAGAAATGTCCTAATCATTGTTTGAGAAGCACAGCAAAAGGTTTTTGACTTGGAAGAGCCAGATTTGAGGAGAAAATGACTCACATATGATGTATAGGAGCATGAAGGGATATTTTGAAATGAACTGAACAGGAAAAGAGAAACTTGATTTTCCAGCTACTTTTTTTTAGTCCTGTTAATGGGTAGCTTGAAGGAGAACAGGAGAGGCCAACACAGAAATGGGGTTGTGTTAATTGCAGTGGTCTACGCCAAGTGGGGCAGCCAGATACTGTAGGTGACTTCTGGAAATGTGTGAAGATGTGGAGAAGGTGAAGAAGCAAGGATCAAGCAGCAAACCATGGTAGAACAGAGATGGCAAGTAGGAAAGGTAGGAAAATGTGCCAAAGATTAAGACAAATGTCCAGGAGGAGGCAAGAAAATTTTGCTTGGAATAGAGAGAAAGAACAGGAAGATGGTGGGAATAGTGCTGTGAGAAAGAGAACAAGGAACTATGACAGGCATGAGGTGAGGAGGAAGATAAAATAAAGACAGCAAAAGGTAGTGCAAACCACTAGGAGGAAGAAGAATGGGGCAAAGTTATGAAAGAATGGTGGAACAGTGGAGAAATGATGCTCAACAAGCACTGAATCACTTGGGGAAGAAGAAAATAGCCCAGATAGTAATGACTGAAAACAGGAAGTGAACTGTCTGCCAGAAGAAAGCCTGGGCATGCAGCCAGTGAGGTGCTGAGCATCAGGTTCGTGACCAATTTAGAGTAGAGGAACAGCTGGCTGCTGTGCCTGTGGCTGGCCCTGCAAGTCTGACAGCTGCCAGCCAAAAAGTGGGATATTGGCAAGGCTCTCATCCATGCTTGTATGAACAAGGACAGAATGTGCTGTGTGTAAATACGTTTAAGGATGAGGGCTAAACTGGTCTGATTTTGATGTTAGGAATGGGTTATGCATGGGCCAGGACTCTAGCCTGAATGACACACTGGGGGAAATCAAGGAAGGAGAATTCAGAACTGTCTTTTCACCTGTTTTCATGTCCCTAGTGTTGGAAGTTCCTGGTGAGTGGGGTAGGCAGTTTGGTAGCAGAGTGCTATTCTGCTATTCAAAATCTCTAAAAGGTATCAGCTCTCTTTTAATCCTTTGCTAAGTCTCTCTCAAGTTGAAAATGAAGACCCCAAACTGCATACAACATTTTCTGATATCAAAAGTGGTTTAGCTTTCAGCAGCAATGTGATGTGAGGAACTGATTCAAAAGATTTGACTGAAGCAGTGGTTATTTAGACATAGCCCCAGCTTTAAACTAGCCTGCAAACTATCTGCACTTACTTACCAGCACAAGGCATCAAACCAGGGATTAATTTATCTTAATCAGATTATTTATGGAGGCTTGATTAGAAAGGGTGACTGAAAAATGCAAATAGTAGATTTGGAATGTCATAACATCAACCTAATATACTTCTGAATTATTCAGTGGGACAATGCAGTATTGGCAGATGATATTTAAATTATTAAAAACATAATTTTTCACTTCACAAGCAGAACAGTTTTTACAGGAACCTTCCCATTTAGTATGAAAAGACTGAATGCATTTGTGAAGAACTCCAAACAATTCACTGTAGTATGGTGTGTATTGGTAACAAACAAAAACAAATAGAGATGTTATTCCACAATTTACCCAAGATATTCTAGTTCCTAGGTTTTATTTTTTTAAGAAAGGGAGTAAAACAGTACTTGTGCCATAATTTTTGTGTGTTTTTTCTTTTTTGAGTTAGTTAGTGGTAATTGCCAGAAGTGCATTACTTATACAGTACCACAACAACACATGACTATACCAGGTCCTATGCCGAAGGATGTGTCATTTCACTGAAACAGATATAGGCATAATATTTTGCATCTCAAAATCCACATTTGTGTCTGCCTACCTCTGCTTAGTTACTTAATTTGCCACACATATTTTTAATGCTTGCATGACTGTAGTATCTGGCCAGCCTACGAATGGATGATATTCTACATTTCTTTGTCATTTTGGACCCAAAATAGATCAGGCCCTGTAACTATAGTGATGATCAGTGTTGGACAACATGCCAGATTGATTGTAGTGTGCACACATGGATATTTCATACTGCTTTTCACAGCAAAAGCCAGTTCCACCAGGAAAGATCCTGACTGCCCTTTCAGGCACTTGTCCCAAGAGCCCTCAGAAGCAGTCTAGATTTGCCATCAGGATGGGCTGCAAAGGGACGTCATCCAGTGGGTAATTTTTTCTGATACTGACCCTGAGTCCTAATCTCCTGATGGGTGCAAAGCACAGGCTGGTGTCACAATGTGCCCTGTCAGGCACCTTTGGGATGCTCTACTGACGTGGCATGCAGGGGTGTCACACAGCTCCCCAGTCACTGACCACTGAAGGACCTCACACATCCTCCCCAGCACAGCCCAGACCTCACTGCTTTGGAATTTTGGCTTCAAACACAGGTGGAGATCACTGGTGACAGAAAGCCTCATGGAATCTGGCAGCTACTGGGTAACCTGAAGAAAATGTAATTTCAGCACCTTCCCAGTGAGAAGTGTTTTCATGCGGTAAGATTCACCCATAGTGCTTTCTCAGCTGCCTACTTGGAAGTGGTAGACGAAAACTCAGTTAAGGTGCTGGCTCTGAAAATGTTTCATAATCCAAAATTCCCACTCAGGTAATTTTTGTGAGTTTTTTTTCCAGACAGGTATCTGTTGACCCAGACCCAAAGATGCCAGAGATTGTCCTTTCAGATTGAGGGCCAAGTTAGATTTAAGAGAGGAAAGCTGAGCAACCTTTATGGCTTTCACACTTCTGGAGGGTGAGCAGTGTCTGAGCAATGGCTCTCAGCCTCTAACATTAACAGTTGATAGCATGAATTAATTTGAAATTTCTGATTTGTACCCATTCACTGCGCCTTTAACAAAATCAAACCTATTGTGCCAAGTAGGATGGTGCATAAATAAATAACTAACTCATAGCAGCTGTGAAGTCAGTGCTTGCCAGAACTGTATATAGCAGTTCCCAGAGACCACTGGGAAGTGGTAGAGAAAGACCCGTTTGAAAATAACATTTTAAGTACAATTTTTAATCAAACTAATAACTTACAGTGTAACTGCATCTGTGGACTTGTTTAAATAGAATAAATGTGGAATAAATGGAATATTAACATCAAGTAAATATATAATGGAATTGATGAGAAGTATACTCTTCTCCACACTATCCATCTTCTAAACACTAAAGATCTGGGGAAGTGATTCAGACATCATCCTGCTCCTTAAAATTTAATACTAATTCATTTCCACCACATTCCTGATTTGTAACATGAAGGATTGTGAATCACAGAATCGTGAGCCTTGCTAAATGAAAAGAAATTATTGCCTTTTGAGTATTGTGTGCTTAATATTTTGAAGAAGTGAAAATATGCAATACTGAATGCTTTAAATTCCCATTGCAATTACCAGTTTAGAGCCTTTTTTTTTTAATACTCATTGTTTACCAGTTTCCGCTGTGACCCTGCTGATGGACACCTGAGAACTTTGTGCTTGATACATCTGCCTATTCCAAAAATCTGTCCTCAGTTATGGAAGCTAAGGAGTTTTGAAAGTCTGTCCATCTTTTCAGTTGTTGAACTTATCTCATAATTGAACATGGAATAATAAAAGAGTCACCTATTTCTTTAAAAACATAGGTGAGTCCTAAGGAGACCACCAAGGTGATCAGAGGGAGGGAACACCTCTCCTATGAGAAAAGACTGAGAGAACTGGGATTGTTCAGCCTGGAGAAGAGGCTGGAGAAGGTACTGGCCTTCCAGTACCTGGGGAGAGTCTACAAGAAGGATGGAGAGGAAGTATTTGTGAGGACATGTAGTGGCCGGACAGCGGGGAATGGCTTCAAAGTGAAAGAGAGTTGGTTTTGATCAGATATTAGGAGGAAGCTCTTTGCTGTGAGGCTGGTGAGGCCCTGGGCACAGGTTGCCCAGGGAAGTTGTGGCTGCCCCATCTCCAGAGGTGCTCAAGTCCAGATTGGAAGGGGCCCTGAGCAAACTGGTCTTGAGGAAGGTGTTGCTATTGATGGAAGGTTGGAACTGGAAGACCTTTACAATACCTTTCAACCCAAACCATTCTATGAATCTGTGATCACTCCACCCACTTCCAGACCCTCATACCTGTTTTGTGAGGTACCAAACCTATCTGCTAACTGCTGGTCTTCAGGAGGAGCAGGAGCCCTCTTTCTTGTGTGGGCAGTGACCTGCTTCCAGCCCTCACATTCAACAGACTCTTGCCTTACTGCTCAAAATGGCACAGAGTCCACCTGCACCTCTGCTGCCATGGTGGGACAAGACTCCTGAGCCTGCAGAGTTTCTGAGAAGATTCCCACCACTGTTTCTCTCATCCTCCTCTGTGTTGCACAGCCTGTCATGTCCTCACATGGGAAACTGGTGAGAAACAATTTGATTTTAAGCGACATAATTTGATTTATTTTATGTTATTGAATATGGTTATAAAAAGAAGCTAATTTGATTTCCAAAAGTAGCTTGTGAATCTGAGTTGTGGATTCAAACCTTGTGTCCCCCACTCTTGTTAATTTTAAAGAGAGTTGTTTAGACAGTGAAGTCTTCTTAATGCATCTAAACTTGATACACAAAAAATGTAGTCAAATTTGAAAATCTCTATCCCTTAATAAGGCAAGCAATATACACAATGCTCATGAAATGGCAAAATATTGAAACAATCTGGACTAATTTCCTTAAAGAGGAAATCATTCTAAATTGTACTAATAATTTTTTAAAAGATTTACAATCCAGATGATGTAGCCATTAACATGTGATTGTGATGTAGGAATGTTTTTGTGATATTCTGAAACCAAGAAAGAAAATAGTTTTACAAAGATACAGGTTTCACAGTGTTTGAAATGAGTGATTAAGTAGGGGTCCTAGGCTGGTATGTAAAGCTACTGGAGTTCTTGGAAGTGAATTATAGCAGGTAAATGACTTCATACCATTTGACCTCAAAACAGTAAATGACCATTTTTTCTTGGTAGCATAAAATTATTGAATACAAAAAATATTTTGATTAATTGGATTAAGTTATCCCATGAGTTATAACAGTGCATTTCCTGATTATAATTGTACAGCTCCTCAGAGTAGCTGAAGTGATGGAGAACAGAACTGACATTTAGTTTCTGATTTAAAGGCCCAGTTTTAGAATAAGTGAAAGATCTGTGTCTGAATTAATCATTATATTAGTAATAAGATAAGCTATAGATTTGCTTTTCATTAGCACTACAGAATATTTGTTACTCAGTACAGTCTGTTATGTGTAGTAGTCGTTCCTTAGTGACTAATTACAGGGATGATTCTTGTGATATTTGAAATGCTGATCTCACTGTTCATCATTGCCATGAAATGTGGATAATTTAATGTAAAGTCTGTGTGGCGGTATTGAATTTCTGTGATGTAAATATGTCAAAGCCTGATATTTTCTGATCCTCTTTATGGCAGAGTCTTTGAATATTTGTTTGTAAGTTATTACTGTCATTGATTATCAGTGGATATTCCTCAAATATTTTTTTAGCTCACTAATTTATATGTGTAATTTTTTTGTGAAACTGAAGGAAGGCAACATTTTACATAAAAAGCTGTAATGACTGATGGAAATTTCAGAGACAAGGAGTAAGAATTCAGTTGGTGGATAGTTGTAATAGCCAGTGTACATATTGAAAAACCAAGTTCTCATTTTTGGAGGTGCAGATCTGTGGTTTCTTTCAGAATTTAATTTTGAAAGATGAAACATCTGTCCAGACCTCATGGTGCTAGTACATTTTTTTATCTTTTCTGGAGCCAATTAAAATATTTAGTGTATCGTAAGACTGTAGTAAACTACTTATTTTAGGAGCTGCGTATCTTAATCTTGGCAAGTGACATCAAAATATGCTGGTAGACACCTCCTGGGTGTGCTGCTGTTAGATACACTTGCTGTTATCAGCTATGCTTTTATCAGCTATGCTGGTATCAGCTTTCTCTTGGCTGGCTGCAGTTTTGAACAAGTGGTTGGGGTGTGTTGGGTGAGCTTTGTGGATGCCTGCTAAAATCCCTGAGGTGGGGAGCATCCTTGGGCCTTGAGGGACCTCACTGGTAGTGAATTCAGCAGAGGCTTTTCTGAGTCACATCTGCACAGATGCTGAGCTGGACAAGATGCTGCCATTAAACTGCCTGCCTCAGACCTGAGGTGTCTCCAAGATTTACTCAGCACTGTGGTTAGACAGAGGTCACAAGGCTTGAATGTTTTGACTGAAGTCCTGCTGGTGATTTATTTCAGAGACCTAAATCATTTCATGTGTTTGAGTCATAGGCTTGGATCTCTAACATGAAAGCTGAGAGCAGACTGCTGTGTCTTTATCGGGACAAGGTTCTGGACTGACACTCATTTTCAGATTCATGGCTTGTCAGTCTCTGGTGAGAAGGGTTAAATACCAGCTTAGTGCTAACTGCCTGCTCTGTGGACTAAAATGCTACACAGGTCTGGAGTAGATCCTCCTCCCCCCTCGTCCCCACCCATGAAGATGAATTTCACCCCCAGGAATTCGGAGCTCACTGAGAAACAGCAGTGGTATTACTCATTTTCTAATGTGAGCTAAGACCAACCTTTCTCCTGTGTTACACAAGGAAAGAAAGCTATTTTTAGTGAATCAGAGAATGAATTAAATGCAATGGGTATAAACAAAGCAAATAATCATGTAAAGGATGGCAAACATGTTATACTTTTCAGACAACAAATGGAGAGAAATTAGTGAGGGACTTGTCATCCACGTTGTATTCTGCTGGTCTTTTTTTTTTGCTTTGTTAATTTAAGCAGTGACATTTACTCACAAGTTTATACTAAATGATTAAATGGTATTCATGAGTAGTTGATGTTAGTGTGATATTGGCAATGAAAACCTAATGCTTATCAACAGCAATCTTCAAGTAAGAAAAGGCAATAGCCAAGGTAGATGGCTTCAGTTGTCTTAGAGCAAATAATAACAGGAAAAGATGCAGAACCAAATTAAGCAAATATAAAAAATATGTATAACAAACACAGATCATAAACACCGCTATTTTGTAATTGTTATGTAACACCAAACACCTAGCCAGAAGGCTGAAAATCAGACTACAACATGTGTTTCATTTTGTGAAAAACATGTGATAGAATGAAACAGGAGAAAGAGAGAAAGCTCTTTTACACAAATCTTGCACAGTTGCATGAGACAGGGTGTTTGCAAGACCCTTAGGGCTGGTCAGAAAGACAAAAGTTCATTGTCCGCTATCTCTTATGCCATTTGGCATGTCTGGAGTATTCTGCCTGTGGTCACACTTGTAAGTACAATCCAGCAGCTTCCCTTCATCTCTGTGGTGGTCTGCAAGACTTGCTCTTTGGGTAGTTCATAGCCCTGAGCTAGTGGGCTTTGGGAGGAAAGAGCCAAAGTGAAAGAAAGGTTGAAACTTTCCACACCTTGGTCTTCTTTGCTCAGTGGAATTGCAGTCACACACAGCTTGGATTCTATGGCTTCATCTATGCTGTGCTTTTTGAGTGGTGCCAGAAAAAGCTGTGAGCAGCATTAGGATTGACTTCTCTTCCTAATCCACAGCACTGCTGCCCTGACTGCCCACAGGTAGGCCATGGGGAGCCTGTCAGCTCTAAGGGTGTGTGCTAAGACATCCAGCAACCAGCCAAGGCTTTGGACATACCTGGGAATGTAGTGTCTTTCATAAAGTGGCCTCTGGCCTGTACTTTCAGTTTGTATGAATTGTGCATTTGGTCTTGAACCTTGCCTTGGGACACCTCTTACATTTGCAGGGTACAAATAACTTTTGTGCCTGCAGGTGGAAGATAAGGGCTATTGCCACAGAGCAGCAGAGGTCTGCACTTTACACAGACGCATTTTATAAAAATGTATAAATAAATAATCACATGTATAAATATTTTCATTTGAGACTAGCATATTCGTCATGAAGGATACTTAAAATCCTGTATCTTCTTTTTTTCTGTTCCATAAGTAATACAGTGGAAGAAATCAGAATCTAATATAAGAAAGCCCACATGATTTCTTTGCTTAAGATGATCTACAGATCTTTTGTGGTATGAAAATACACTATTTTTACTTCCTTTTTCTTTTTTTTCCTTTTTTGTTATAGTGTTCTTAACTGACTTTATCTTGGCCCAGGATCAGTGTTTTTGGGACATGCAGTATTGCATATTTATGGAACTTAAGTACTAAAGATGTACAATTTGTTCTTTAAAATTTGGCTCCCCTTGCAGTCTTCACTTATAAACCCAGATAAATAAAGGAACACATGCCTGGCTGAAATGCACAATCCTTGCAGTTCTGACTAATTGCTTCCTCATTGCAGTCCTCCTTCAACACTCCCCCCTCTGGTTTTGTTTCAAGGCTGTGAAGACATTTTTGCTTGCTTTCATGTTCAGCAGAAGATTGAAGACAATTGCTAGATAAACTTGGTCACCACTCTTATAGGGGCCTATAAGACCAATAGCTACCTAGCTTTCTGCATGATGCCAAGACAAGAACTTGACCAGAACAAATTGTGCTCCCATTAAGCCCAATATTTTATGTGGAACATTTTTGATAAACCAGTAGGAGAAAAAAAGAAAGGTTTTTTGCATTTTAAATAACATACTCAAACTACCCCAGCCAAGAATCTGGGGAGTAATTTGTTTAAGGCCAAATGGCAGGTTTATGCAGGTAGGCTAGCCTGTTTACCAGAGGAGGAAAATGCTGAAGCAGCAGTTACAGGCATTGCCAGCAGTGGGGTATGCCAGCAATAGCACTATTTTTGGAGGCAGATATATGGCAACTATCAAACTTTTCCAAGAGATGTGAATCAGTCTTGTTAACTATCAGAAAACACGGTCAATTACTTTCTTATAGTTTTGATTTATTAACTTCTACTCTGAAACTGAAAAATCTGAACCAGTAGCATATCCTACTTGTATTTGAATATGCTTGTTCTAAAGTACTGCCTTTAAAAGGTAATGCTCTGGCCATGCCAAAAGAATTTTGCTTAGATGACAGCTTCAGAAATACACAGAAGCTATCCAATTTTATCTGAAAGATGACTTCTAAAACATGGATGTCTAGAGAACTTAGCAAGAAAAGGTTGGACTTTAGCCTGTGTTTGTTTACATAAGGAGTGCTTTCCTGGAATGTAGACACCTAGATGTTGTGTATTAGCAGTATGTTGTTATCATATTGCTGTTATCATATTTCTAAAGTCTCATCTGTCACAAACATATTTCTAAAATCTCATACCTTGTCAGTGATATTTCTTGGGGGCAGATCTTTACAGCACAGACCTGCTTCTTCTGCATCAAGGCTCCCTCCAAGTTCTCCCTGACTGGCCAACCCACCCCCTTGTATCCCAGTTATCTTCATTAGCTACAGCTGAGCCCATCAAGAACAACCGGGGCTTATCAGGGCAAGGCCTATATGCAGATATTCAAGTACAATACAGATATTCAAATACAATACAGATATTTTACTAAGACTCCTACTATAGCAGTAGAGCTATAAAGGCAAAGATTTGCAGTTTACACATATACAAAAGCCATCATGGCCTCCCAGTCACCTGCCCCCAGGGGAAATAAGCTATTATTCTGAAAAAGTGTTGTTTTTCCAGTAAGGCCTTTTGTCAATACAGCTGTGTTGGGTAGGGCTTCATATTCTTAGGTTCACATTATTCTCAAACAAATTCCTTGTAGTGTAAACCTAGATGAGTTTATGATTTTTATTTTTTAATATCTGCACTTGGAGGTCATTTTCTTGTGTCTGACTTGAGCACCTTAAGGAAACTTTGCTGTCTGAGCACCCAGGGGCTGCTCTGTCAGCCACACTGGCACCGCCTGCTTGGGACTGAAGCCCCTCTGTGGCAGCGACCCAGGGAGGTGATGGATGCTCTGCTCGGCTCCCTGCACACACTCCCTGCACTTTCCTTACTGCCTCGACTTCACGTTTGCCACAGCAGAGTCTCAGACCTCTGGGTCCTTAAAATAATGTAATCATTGTGCAACAACAGAATAACACCTCAGGCTGGAGGAGGAGGGACCCCAGAAAAGGGTCAAACCTTTGTGCTTTTATACTCTGTCAGTCTGCACAGGGACATCTGGGGTCTCCCTGCTGAGTCCTCGTCTCCTGCAGTGTCCCTCACCTGGCCACGCCTGTACATTTGTAACGCACAAGGTTGGCAGTTCACGGACGCTTGCCTTGGGCACTGCCACCCAGACCTCAATCTGCACAGTGAGCTACCTGTACTAAATATATTCCTCAACATCTGAGACATTCTTCCTCCTAGTTTCGTAGAAAATACTCATCCCTGAATATGACCTTTTGGCTCATATTGCCTGCTGAAATGCTCTATTCAAACTGATTTCTCTCCTCTCTTCATCTAGCCAATTACAAATTTTCGGGAAAACTCCTGCCACAGATAATATCATATTGTGAAGAGAAACTGCCTAAAATATTTTGTTAATATAATATGACTCATCATTTGCTTGATATTGCACTGGTTGCTATACAATTTCCTGCTAGAATGAATTCTTGGCTGTTTCTAATAATCTGTCTCATTGCTTACTAGCCATGGCACTTATTTGAACTTTGCCTGTGTGCTGAGGTTGGCACCATGGCATGGAAATCCAGGTGGGAGATGGAATAAAACCGTTTGACAAACCTCTGAAGAATTATATTAGTGAGAAGTTTTTGCTGAGGACATCATACACAAGGCTCTTTTTTAGGTTGTGAACCAGCCCATTATTTGTCTCAAGCTGAAGTTGCCCATGCAGCCTTTTAGGAGACTCCTCAACAAAACTTTGGTAAACATTGAGTTTCCTTCACAAGTTCTGGAAACAGTTTGTGAGTCTAGGAATTGTTCCAAATGCACAGTGTGGCCTTTTAAAGGTGAGGAGGAGGACAAGGGTGGATGAAGAGCTCTGCACTAATTTGTTCAGCAGTATTGTGATAAATAGTATGGAGGTACTGAGGACTGGGTTTGTCTAGGCAAGACAGGAGCACAAGACCTTTCATTGCCTTGATTCTGATTGCAAGCGGCGTTTCATCTCTCCTGAGGAAGGTATTTGTGTTCACTTACAGCACAGGCCCAGCATGGCCGTGGTGGTAGACTAGGCGCTGGTCAAAATGGAGCATTGACATCCCACTTTTTGTTCAGTGAATGACGTCCTGGATACAGATGCTGGTAGCACATGCCAGGCAACCTGCTGAGCAGCTGTGTGGAGCATGTTTTAGGTGGAGGTAGCCAAATCAGCTGTCTGCTCCTGGTTCTCCTGGCCTGAATTACGAGTGCTGCAATGTTGAGCTGGTCTGCAAAGCAAAAAAATATTTTTTTGCCTAATCTGCTAAAAACGTGAACAGATTTTGGTAAGGAGAGAGGCTGGGACTGGAGGGTAGCGTGGACTTGAGCAAGTTTATCTACACTTTCACTTGCTGTGCTTCCTGGTTGGTAACATTTTGGTAAAGACAGGTATTAAAATAAAAAAAAACAAACGTAGAAAAGTGAGTCTAAACATGCCTGGAGAATATTTGTGTAGAAAATGTTAACTTCATTTAAAAAAAAAAATCAGTTTTGGCAGGTTCTCTTGAGATCATCTAGTCCAATCTCATACCCAAACTGGATGAAGTCACTCAGAGCCTGGTCTGGCTGAGGACAAGACATCTCCTCCATGGATGGAATATCTTCTTGGGGCATCTGGTGCTTAACCTCTCCCACAGAGAACATTTTCTCCAGAAATCTAGTCAGAATTGCTTTTGCTGCAAGATGGGACAGTTGGCTCTTTTCTCCTCACTGTGCATCATAAAAGAGTCTTCTTATTTCCTGTAGTCCTTTCTATTATAGTGATAAATATTCTCTGTACTCTAGTTTAGTTCTAGTTGTTCCCAGGATGCAGGTTTGGCGTTAAGCCTCTCCAACAGCACAATTGCCCATGGTGGCTGTGGTTTTTCTACAGCTTTTGAATTGAATGGATGACAAAATCAGAGCACAGAAAAATTCAGCTTAGCTTGTGCTGTCCCTAGCTCATACAGGCTGATCTCAATTCAGCCTGTGACTCTGATGACACATACTGAATATTTCTATAAGGCAAATACAGTTCAATTGCTCTGGTAGTGATGTCACCTATTTGAAGTGGCAGAATTATTATTTTAAGCTAATACTACACTGTATAAAATGATTGTGGGCCATTTTGCTATTTCCAGCTCTATTCTCCTCGCTGGTAGAGCTCAGTAGGATCTCCATATCCAGGCAGGAATGGGGCAGGCCTAGGAGCTGTCTGCTTTGTTCAGCATTTTCTTTGCAAAACCTACAGGAAGCCGAGGCAGTCTGCCTGCAAGGCTTCTTATTACATATTATTTTGTGTGGTTTCCCTATGGAAAATATATGGCTGGAAGGAATGTCTTGTGTTGAACCACTAGAATGTGAAGAATTTGGGAATCAGTTTTTCTTACATAACTCTGTACTCACTCTTCAAAAGAAAAGCGACAGAAAGAAGGCTCTTTGTCATATCCTGAGCTTATCATCTCCTTTATTCACTATATATTGCGGGAGGTTGTGACAGCCTTATGCTCTTCCAAAGGTTATTTTAGTCTTGCAGAAAGATGGAAGAAGAGGGAAAAACAGGCGAGAGAGGAAGGGAGTGAGTGGTCATACCGAAAGGAATTTACTATTAGATTCTAGTAGAAAGAAGAAAAGAGAGCAAAGCAAAGGATGACATAGTTTCATCCCATTTAAAGGAGTGGATTTTGCTCACAGTGTAACTGTCTCAAGGAGACCTACATCAGTGAGAAGTAAATACTGATGCTGAGAAGAAATTTTGATGTACATGACTCACTTTGCACTTTTGCATGTGGCAGTTCCTAATGGTATTCCTTTCAGATTTCAGTGATCTCCAGTACCTGCTGCTTTTATTTGGGTTACAAGACTGTATCTCAACACTGCAGTCTTTTCAAACATTCTATGAGTTTTCAGTAATTTTTCATGAGAAAGGAATTGCTGCAGAATAGGAATGTCAAAATGAAAACTTCCATATAAATACAGTCTATTTTGTAAATAATATTTTTTTGTAAAATCATGAAAAGATGACATTTTAATTCTTACATTTGATAATGTAATAGTGCACATGGAGGTCACAAGGGATTGAAGGGAAAACCACTAAAACTATTAATCTCCCCATTTAAGTTAGTTTTCTGAGTCTGAAATTGAATTTAACATTTTGACTTAGTTTACACTCTGAATTCTTCTGCAAATCCTTAATTCTTCATCTTAGGAAACTAAAAATGTCTGAAAAGAGCATGACTGACATTTACAAACAATAAATAATACTGTTTCAAAATACAGTCTCCAAGGAAAGTACATACTTGAATTAGTAGGATATTAGAATTCTTTCCCAGTGGTTCTGTGCTTTGGCAAGATATTTTCTTGGATATTGGAAACCAGCAATACAGATGGACTGAAACAGTCAAAGAGGGAACATCTGAAGTGGTTTTTTACACATTGCTGTAAGTCCCTCTTCTGTTTTAAATTAGCAAGATCTCAAACATCATGGTAACAGATGTTGGTATCTGAGGGTAAACATTTCAGAATGGAAATCTCTCTATGTGTTTCCTTCTCTGCATACATAATATTAACAACATACAAACATATTCTAAGAAAAGTTTTAACCTACCTTGAATAGTTGACTTAGTTAAATAAAAGTTAGTCATTTTAAAAGGGTCTTGTGCCTGACTGGAGTAAATACTATGGTTTATGAGTATGTATGGTAGTAAAAATAATAATTTCTTATCTTTTTTTTTTGCTATCCACACTTATTTTAAGGGAGGTGCATGACTTATCCTTTGGACAAAATCTTCTCATTTTTGCATGAAAACCTAGGTTTCACAAAATATGGGCCATGATAACAGGATCAGGGGAAGTGAATGTTGGAAGATATGCACATTAAAATTAGTAGATTTAGTGTTTGTTACAGATAGGAGATCTTTCAAAGGTTCAAAGGGTATTGATTATGAGATTATTGGAGAAGATTACTTCTGTTTCAACATCACAAAATATACTGCTTTTATAATTTAATTGTCTTTCTTAATTTATCCTGTGCATTGGAAATAATCCCTTTATCCCACTGCCAAATCTAAAATATTTTGTGTGTAGGATCACATAAATACAGTGGTTTCATAATTTACTTTGAACAATACCAAAATGAAGAATACATGGGAAGAATGACTGTGTCAATAATGAGGCTCAGCAGAGCTAGCTTCAGATAGTGACCTGAAAAGCTTATCTGGTATCACAAGCCTTTATTTCATTTGCACTCATGACAGCATTCATCTGTGAGAACTGCCTAAAAGGAATAAAGTAGTTTTGGGGAGTCTCCATTGCTAATGATAGTTTGCTGTTTCAGCCCAGGTGTTTAGCTGGTGTGTGGAATCCTGAGGACTACTGGGAACAAGAGAGTAAATTACACACTTTAAAAAAAATTAGAATAAGATGTTCATGTTTTATGTGCCTGGATACATAAAAAACCAGGAGGAAGTTGTAAAATTTCTTCCATGAAGTAGCATTCATTCTTAGAGGTTTGTTTCTCTTAATACCTGTTTGCACTTTTTTGACATCTTGTCCAAGTTTTCATCTCTTCTAGTACTAGAAGCACTTCACTGGAGACTAAGTCCCTCCATCTTTTTCCCTGTCCTCTCCAGCTGCACGTAAGTGTCTTTGAATCATCCCAGTAGGAATCTGGCTGTATCATGCATCTCATTGCCCTCTCCTCCACTCCTATGATGATCCCTTCAGAGACGTGCCCACATTTTTCATCTTGGCAGACAGCCCACTCTCCCATTCTGTGAATGGCCCATAAAATTCTTCTAAAGGAGAATGTAAACCCACTTATTTTGCTGTTCATATGGAATTCCTACCCTGCATTTTTCTCCTGTCTGCATATCATTCTGTGATTTGGCTTGATTTTACGTTTATTTCTGTCTATCATCCTTATGCCACATTCTATTTTTGTTATTTCTTCTTCTCCACCCCGTTTTGGGAAGAGCTGCTTCATAGTTCCTATTTTCTGTTTTCCCTTAGGTGCAGCCAAACCCTTCCTTGGGAATATCTTTGCTCTGGGAGCTTTCTTCCTCCCTTTCTTCTGTCCTCACATTCTTCCACAGGCAGCCCATCTAAAATGGTATTCTTCTGCTACTTTTCTCTGTGACGTACCTCTCAGTCTTGAGTTACCTACCAATTTTCTGCTCCATCACCATGATGAATCTCTATCAAGCTCTGTTATTCTCTACAGGTGCATTGAAGTCTGAGGTCTCATCATTTGTTGCCTTTGTGAGGCCAAACCTTGCACTGCAATGGTTTGTGCCAGGTCGGCCTCTGCAGAGAGATGTCCTCTGCCTCTGCACCTTCTCATTTACGTCATGCCAAGCCCTCAGTCGTTTCCAGCTGCATCTCTCTGTGTTTTATCACTGACAACATTTTCCATTTCACTGGCCTTAAAAGAGAAAGAACAATATCTCTCAACATGCCTGTTCTGATATTTGCTTTATTATTGCGGTGGGTTGATGCTGTAACTGGATGCCAGGTACCCGTCAAAGCCACTCTGTCACTCCCCTCCACAGCTGGACAGAGGAGAGAAAATATCATGAAAGCTTATGAGTTGAGACGAAAACAGGGAGAGATCACTCAGTGATTACCATCAGAGGAAAAACAGACCCAACTTGGGGAAATTAGTTGAATTTATTACCAACAAAAATCAGAGCAGGAAAATAAGAAGTAAAAAAACACATTAAAAACAGCATTCCCCCATCCCTGCCTCCTTTCTAGGCTCTACCTCCTCTCCCAGAGGCCCATGGAGACAGGGAATGGGGGTTATGGTCAGTTCATCACACTTGGTTCCTGGTGCTCATGGAGAGGAGTTGATCCCCTGTTCCAGCGTGGATTCCCTCTCAAAGGAGACAGTTCTCCATGAACTTCTCCAGCATGTGTCCTTTCCTTCCCATGGGCTATGATTCCTCATTAACTGCTCCAGCACAGGGTACAGTGCTTCTGGAACAGCTTGGGTTCCCCAGAGAGTCACAAGTCCTTCCAGGAAACCCACTCCAGTGCGGGCCCTATCTCCACGGGGCCTCAGGTCCTGCCAGAAGCCTGCTCCAGCGTGGGCTTCCCAGGGCATCACAACCTTTCTTGGGCTGTCCCCTGCTCCAGCATGGGTCCTCCACAGGCTGCGGGGGGATCTCTGCATCTCTGTGGATCTCCATGGGCTGCAAGGCCACAGGGCCTCCACCACAGTCTGCACCTTGTGCAGATCTGGCACACAGAGCACCTCCTGTCCCTCCTTTTCCACTGACCCAGGTGTCTGCAGACTTATTCCTCCCACGTGTTCTCACTTCTCTCTTCTCTGAGCACAATTACATTTGCTCAATAACTCCTCTTCCTTCTTACATCTGTTATCACAGAGGTGTTACCACCATTGCTGATGGGCTTGGCCTTGGCCAGCGGTGGATCCGTCCTGGAGCCAGCTGGCACTGCCTGTGTTGGCCATAAAGGAACCTTCTGCCATCTCCTCACAGAAACCATCCAGTAACCCACCACTACCAAAACCTGGCCACAGAAACCCAATACAACTAGTCACTTTTCATAAAGTGGAGGATGAATGTCATGATTATGAAACTTATGCTTCTTTCCTGCTGTATAATGAGAGTGGCTGAATTCCTGCTTAAATGTGAAATTTGTTGGTGTTAACTGTGGAAACTCAAGCTGTATAATTTGTTGGCAATCTTTGCAAAATTAAAAGCAAGTGTATGGGATTATATGCATAAGTCAGTTACTAAAATCCTCTTCAATGCTGTATTGTAGGGGAACAAAAGGAGAAGAAAGATCTACAGCTAGGTAGTACTGATTAATGCAACTCCACTGCTAGGGAAATGTTCCTCTACTCAGGACATTACCATTAGAACTAGAAAGACTTTTTGAGAAACAGCAGGTTTTGTCCTCAACAATATCTAAGTGTTGTCAAATGCAAACACCTGTAACCATTAAAACATCAAGATTTAGAAGAGAATGAACAGGACAGCCAACAGCTTTCAGGAAGTTCCAGTTTCTGCTCTTTAACTACCACAGAAGTTCAGATTCTTGAGAAGGCACGTCCAAACTCAGCATCTGACAGCCAGTCATAGCTCCCTGTGACAGGACACTACTTCATCCTCATTGAATCTGGATGAAAGAGGTGTGTACTAGGCCAGACAGAAATTGGTGACCCAGAAATAATGTTTTCACCACAAGTTTATATATTTATGTCTGGCTTGATGAAAGTCAAAGATCCAGCTTTTCACACAGTCACTCTGATTTGAAAGAAAATTCAAAATGGTAATTCCAGGTGTCACTTCTCATACTGGATTTTAAACCAGAAAATCCAAAATGACCACCCTTGGAAGGTAGGTAAAGTAGCTATTTTTTCCTGTTAAGTGTTAGAACTCAGTTGCATGATTTATTGCAACTGATCAGTTCTACAACTGCTCAATAATAGCAGCATTGGAGCAGGCTCCCCAGGGCAGGGATCACACCACCAGCCTGACTGAGCTCAATGAGCCTTTGGACAACAGTTTCAGGCAACATGGTGTGACTCTTAGGGGTGTCCTGTACAGGGTCAGGAGTTGGACTCGATGATCCTGATGGGAACCTTCAAACTCAGCTTCTCTATGATTTCATAATTCTACAAACTGTTGAACTTACTAAGCCACAGAATATTTTGCACTCCTTTTATTGAAAATCATGCAGTTTATGGCTTTAAACTGCTCTCTTTTCAGTTCTATTGCAGTGAGACATGTGGCTCTCTTTGTAGGAAGTGAAGAATTTGCAATTTTATGACTGAATGTGAAAATTGTTATCACTCTCTCTTTTGCCTGTTTTCTTCTTGTCTTGCTGAGCAGCCTGCCTCTGCTGCTGCAGGGAGCTCTCTTATGTCAACCTCGTGTTTGACCTTACAGCACAGGTTACCCATGCCAACTAGGAATTCTTCTGTGGACGGCTGTTCAAGCTGTAAATTAATTTTGCTTTTTAAATCATCACTGAAGCATCTCACAAAAAATTCCTGCACTGATGAAAGAGGGGGTATACATTTGCTAGTGAGTAAGCAGAATGATAAAGTCTCTGAGCCACTTGTGCTGCTCATGGGAAGGAAAGGCAGTGTTGCAGGATGAGGTGTTGACCTTGGTGACTGGCCATAATTTTCAGATCACATTTCTAGCAAAAAATGTTCTTTCTTCTTCCTTGCCTTTTCTAGGATTCCTGTCCCCTTTGTCCAGGGAAGAAATTCAGACATTTCCTGGATTGCCACACAAAAACTTTCACATTTATCTTCTTCTCCTCTGTGAGCTTTTTCCCATCCCAATTTTAACAGGAATATAGAGGACAGAGTGATGCTGTGAAGCAAGGTGCTAATTGGCACAGGCACTGATGACAGGGCTAGGTCTTTCAGTGAGGTTTCTTGTTTATTCATCCGCAGACTAATACAGAAATTCTCTTGGATTCATGGATGGTACAGATGGAAAAGTCATATTCGGTCATCTGGTTCATCCATCTCAGAGCACAGGGTTATTCAGCAGGACATATGTTTCTAATATTTTGTCCAACCTATTTTTATAGGCTGGGTCACAAATCATGGGGCTTACACCATCCCCAAAGGACCAGTATTCTATGTCTAATCAAATTTCAATGCTGGGAAGAATTTTTTTTCTGCTATAGGTTTTCAATTTGTTAATTTTATTTTATTTAAAACTTGCTTATCTTTTCTAAACACTTTCTCACATTTTTAATATTTGAGTTATTCATCTGTATCTTTGCTCCTATCAGATCATGGTATTTCAAACAGGGCAAATTGTTGAAGCCTATCTATTTTTGCCTGGCAAGTTGCCTTATAAAAGCCTCTGTATATTAATGTATCATTTAACCTTCAGACTTAAACATTTTGGAAAGTTCAGCCATATCTGAAGACTGTGTGAGGCAAAAATACCCATGCTCCCTTCCATGTTAATATAAGCAATATAGTCATTCAGTTGAAGCTCTGCAAGCCCATGTTTTGAAGCAGGGCTGGGAGATTTGGCAGGAAGGGTGGCTGCTTACAACCAAAATGCGTTTCTTGACATCACTGAAAAATGTATTTTAGACAAATGATGAGTCCAAAAAAAGAAATCATCTCTCAGGAGTGCAGTGGGAACTTGTCAGAGCCTGGCTGTTGGCTTTGGAGCGTGGAAGATCCTGTGTCCAGCTGTGGCTGCTGTGGGATGAGGGGATTGTGACTGTGCCAGCCCTTTGCCCTGGTGCTGGGCTGAGAAGCCCCCAGCAGGCAGGGCCCCAGCTTGCTTAAGGACATGGGCACCCTTTCTGGTGCTGGCACAAAGCTGACACCAGGGAGGCAGGAGAAGAAAGGAAGCATAAAAATAGACCTGAAGAGAAAAAAATCTGGGAAGAAGAGGTGAGAGCAGTCAAAGAATATAGTACACACTAAGCATAGGAAGGAGTACATGACTCCCTGTCATATGGTCTTCTGCAGAACTGGGTGTATGATAACAGGTAGAAAGGTATGTATTTCTGTATCCTATGGATATAATTATCTGTATTTTCAGTCCTAGTTTTACAGACTTAGTTTTTATGTGCAGGCTCTTTCCTTGTCTGACCAAACCCTTAAGTAGCTCAATTCCCATTTCTCATCTCCTGTCCCATGTTCTCCTGAGCACCTTTCTACCCAAAGGCAGCTCCCTGTTTTCCCCATTTCCTAGGTCTCCATCTTCCCAGCTTGCACGCCACTTCCTTTCCACAGCAACCAATAGTATATGTTACCAAATTTAGGGCTTTTATTAGGTAGTATGAAGTGCAGTGAAATATGCAGGATTACTGATTTGTACATAGTGATAGGAATCATGTCTACTGTCATTTCAGTAACTATGAACACAGCATGAAGAATCTCTCAACAAAAAATACCATCTAACCCTCTCATTTCAATAGCCATTTCAGTATTATATTTAATAGTAGTTCTGGGTTTTGATAAAAATCAAGATTTTATGAAAAAACTACATTAACAAATATTCTTTTGACCTAAGTAAGATGAAGGAAAAATAAACATTGGTTTATGCTTTAAGAGGTAAAGCTAGTTTTGCCTCCAGGAATTTTCCTTCAGTGAGAGGCTAAAAGGCTGCCAGATATTAAGGACAAAGTTGTGAATTACAATATTGAAGTAACTTTCACTGCATTGAGCATTACTAGGCCAGTCATAAAGCAATATAAATTTGCATTTATTAGTCTCCTTGCTGTCAGTATCAAAGCTACTTTTTAAGATCATGGCTTAGTAACTGACATCACCGGAAAATTATCTACTGTGTCATAAAGAAACATTTTATTACTGAACTAGGGATGTTTATGCTACTGCAAGTAGAGATGGCATGTAAAGAAATATACTTGGTGCCTTGGGAACTCTTGATGTTTATAATCTAATTCCTAATTTATAAAATTATTCTACTTGTGATTTCTTTCCAATACATGTATTCTTTGATTCCTTTACATGCAGTCATTTCAAGGAACAAATGTTGCTAACCTCACCAGGGAAAGTAAAGATAAACCAGTTGCTACTGGTTACCCAGTTCCAAATCCAGACTATTGTATCTTCTTTAATATAATTTACTTTATTTTCTGAATACAAACTGGATTTGTTGTCTTGTTAATGAATGAATAGAAGACTTTGCAGAAAATATTATACTTAACTAGATGTGTTTCAGAATTTAATGGGCCAGGATTTATTTTGACCTATCACTTACTAAGCTATTTGTGATTGTGTAAAATACAAGGTGTATATTTTTAAAAGAAGTTCTACATAGTGATCTGGTGTTGAGGGGAAACTTGAATCTTTTAAAATATTGGAGAGCATTCTGTTCAAGCTCTATTCATAGTAAAATAATATTAAGAAAATGGTTATTGACAAAGCTGTAGGTTTCTTTTCAGAATTTATTTGAAAAGAATACATTTTTATATTGAACTTTCAAAACCACATTTGCAAAAAAAAAAATGGTTATACTGCCAGATGTCTGTGTGAATTTCTTTTGCTATTGTGGTAGATTTATGTAGCTACCATTATATTAGTGTTGAAAATTTTAATAAATTAAAAAATGGAACAAATTAATTTTTTATATTTATGAGAACTAAATAAATTTGTTCTTGCTGAAATTACAGATAAACTCCTTCCACCTCCATTTACCCTTGAAGGAAGTATTGCAGTTAATTATCTTTATCACATGCACAGCAACATACATTGTACTCATTCATTTACTGAAGCAATTCTACTGTATGTAAAAAGAAAAAAGAGACTTCTACTTGTAGCCAGAATTTAGGGTAGCGATTCTTTCTTCCTCATGCAGCCCAGCAGTCTCTGCAGCACGGGAATGCCAGCCCTCCTTGTTGTGGGCCCTAAGGGTGCTGAAAGCTGCATGCTGAGGAATGAAGTGGACACAGTGCATGAGTGAATTATTCATTACCAAGTGCACAAAGATTCCCTTCAAAGACTGCATCATCTTAAAGTAAACTGCACTTCACCTTATGTTGAGTAAGGACATAAAAGCCACCATCTAATGCTAATTACACAGGCTGAGTCACTGCAACTGCACAATCCTACCCACTTGTTTTCCCTCCCCGTTCTTCCTGCTTGTGACTTGTTTGAAGTATATAACAAGTACCTCTGGACAGACTGTCTGCTCTGATTGTTTCATTAACTAATGCAATATGGCTCAGTCTTCATTTGTGAGGCTAGTAAGCACTGGGATACTACTGGTAAACTAAAAAGAGAACATTAATTACAGGGGAGGGATTTTCCATATAAAAAATCTGTCAAAAGAATATGCCACTGTCAATATAACTGCATCAGACTTCAGAAAGTGTGGTCTGGGATAGGACCTGGTAAAGTAATAAACGGCTGCATTGGAAAATATGGCTAAAGGACCTGTCAGAGATTAATAGACACCTGCAAACTTCTCTGGTGATTTGTATAAGCCTTTATAGCTTATATTTTCTTGCATCTAAAACATTAGGACTGTCCAGAATGAACTCATTTTATCACTACATCTTTCTTCTTGAACAGGAGGGAGAAACCAGCAGGATAACACATGTTTAAGGGTTAAGCAGGAATTACATCACACCTTTTCAGCTCTGGTGGTCTCTCATTCCTTCAGAAAGACAGTACAGCCTTGGGCTGGCTGCAGCGCACATGACTAAGTCTCCAAATCTGGATTTCCAGAGTTCATTTTAAAGAGTATGACCTGGTTAGATATCACCTGTCAGAGTAGATAAGCAGGTCAGTCTGGAAGCCAAGACTGGAGAAAGGAACGCAGAAGGCTCTGGAAGGCCATTAAAAGACATTCACACAAGAGGCAAGAGCAGCTGGGTAAGGAACTGGTCAGACTGAGGAAGCCTGAGAGCTGCTACTGACCCTTGGGTCTGGGACCAGAAAAGCTGCTTGATGGATATTCTTGGTGGAAAGAACAGATGGAACAGTAAGGTGACTATTCAGTTCCTTTGTCCATCCAGAGCTTTCAATGAACCTTTAAAGGTGATTCTTCAGTCTGAAAATCTTGCAAAGGTTAAGATGACTGTAGTGCAGCTAGAAAAAACTCAAATTCAAAACTGCACTCCTATGAGCCCTCCTTGATGGTCTCTTTCTTTATGTCCTCCACCCTGTAAGAGTTTGCTTCTTTACAGATACACAGGAGCCTCAGATTGTCATGGCAGATGAACTCGATGCCCAGCTCATACCTACTCATGCCACTGGTTTAGATTTTTGAATGAACCACTGTGCCTAAACTTCCTGAGACCCTGGTCCCAGAGACACTTGAAAAGACATTTCTGCACAGATCACTGCCCCACAGATGGCAACACACATGAGAGCTGCCCTGTTTCTAACCAGACCTGGCGAGAAATTCAGTCCTGACAGAGACAGACATGGACACTTCTTGATTGAGATACTGCATTCACCAATGAAAAACTGATCACTGAGATTTGGAAGTGCCTATGCATGGAAAGACTGCATAAGAACTCTAATTTAGATCCTCATATTTATAACAGCAAAGGAAGAATGGACTGGGATGACATTCAATGTCATGAGTACTGTACCTCTGGACCCAGGAGGATCTGCATCCTAGCAGACTCTTAGGCTGCCTTGTTAAAAATGCAGCATTATTCGTACAATGCTAGTCAACTTTTGGTGATCTCAAAAAATATGGTGTTTAACAGATTGGTTAATATGCAATCAAGATATGGATAAACCAAACCACCTAGTTGCTGACGAATAAGCAAAGACGTATTATTTTTTTAGTCTTTATTACCTCAGGTTTCCTGCCATGTTTTCCAGCTGTTACTTCAAAATTTTTCTTGTGTTATTACCAAATTGCATATTTTAAAAAGTCATCATGCAAAAGCTGGCTGATTAAAAGCAAGTTACTCATCCAACTCATTACAGCTTTCATGAGTATCTATCTCATAACAGCCGGAAGAGTTATTTTGCTATAGTGGCATTTTCATTAAATCTTCAATTTTAATTTCTGTTTATCAAGCCTCATTTCTCCAAGGATCAGATGTCTTACAAATGTGTCCAATATTCTTTTGATTTTGCCAACCAATTTCTTTGAGGGAGGAGGTATAGTATGAAAACTCTACTAATGACCATCAACTTGTCCCTTTAAAATTCATATTTAATTTCTGAGTTTTCACTGCATAGATTTGCACTCTTACTGATCAAAAAACTCTACCTTTTGTCCTTGACTTGCCAGAGCAATTAATTCTCGCTAACGCATTGCTATTTTCGCTTATTTTTTGTTATTTGACTTTCTTCCTTTTCCACCTATCTATGATTATGAAAACCTGTCATGGTCCTGAAAGAAAGAATATTGCAATGTTGTTTTGAAAGTAGATGTTCAAAGCTTCCATGCTTTTTCTTTGTGATGAAATAGAGCCCACAAATCTCTGTACCATCCTGACATGTGAATTATGGAAGATTCAATCCAGTTTGGGGACCTCAGAAGACTTTTGAAACCACAGTTATGATCAACACTCCTCTTTTCTGTAAGTATTCACTATCAATGGAGTGGGTGAACAGAAAATTTTCTTTCAACACTCCAGAATAAGTTCTTAGTATTAGTAAAGGGAGTTATTTTTAGAAAATTAAACCCATATTGTCAGCCTTGTGTTTTGAGAAAAATACAATAATCTTTTGAGAGAAAGATGGCACAATGCTGTCAAAATGGTATTAAACTTTGACATATGTAGTGTGCTCTTGATCACTGTTATCAAGATTGGACACAGAATAAGTAATCACAACAAATTAAAATAATACCATTTAGTTTGTTCTTTAAATCTTTGATCAACATGAAAAAGGCTTATCTGCAAGAAAATCTAGTCTTATTTTAGCATAGCACTGGGGTGGACTATTTGAATTGAGTGGGGGTTACATCTTCAGCAACATTGTTCACCTTCCTTTTTAACTTTTCCAAATAAGAATTTTTCCATAAACCTAAATAAATTTGAGAATCTGTGATGGACTATTTTCAGCTGCAAAATACCACTGTGTACCTCTAATACAATCAGATAACTGCAATCCAGATGTAAAACAATCATCTCCAAGAAGCAGACCTAGACAGAACAAACATCCTGATGACAACAGGGGAATTATTTTCACTCCCAAATACTTTCCTTTACAGAATATTAGGAAAAGCAGTTGTCATCTAGTATTCATGTGGAAACTAGAAATCTGTTTTCATGAAGAGGATCTGTCTTTTCTCTTAAAATGACACTGGATACAAGTTCTCCAATTTTGAGTTTTGCAAGCAAGCTAAGAAGAAGGTAAGAGAGCAGTCTGCCACTACTGCAGAGCTGCTTACATTGCGGGTCCCCAGCATCCAGAGCACAAAAAAGACAAAGACGGAGAAACAGCTCTTCTAGATAATTTTGCCATTTCCATAAAAAAAAAAAAAAAAAGAAAAGAAACCGTGCTCATTCTTTGTCTGCTAGGCCTCTCTTACAATGGCAAACCCTTCCATCAGTCCTTTTCCAGTTCCAACAAACTGTGGGACACAGTGGAAGTGCTGGAATAGCAAAGGTCTTTGCACTCAAGGTGGGGGAAACCACAAACAGCCATGCAAAACTCTGCTACTTTCTTTCAGCTGTGAAAGCTGAATCCTTGGCCACTCAGTCTCCTCTGTCAGAGATCATGGTCACTACATATGTGCCAGGAGATTTTCTGGATTACTGAGAGGATTACAAAGGAATACGTGGCTCTAGCAGGGGTAAAACACTCTTTCTTTACAACTCAGTCCAGACAAAAGCATTGGTGTCAGAAGGAGCTCTTGAACTTGTGGCACCAATAATTTCTCACATTATCAGTCATTTGTACCCTCTGGTTACTCAAGGAAAAGAATACAGGATGAAAACAAGGCCCAACTTCTATTCACTCAGTGGCAGATTTGTTATCACAAGATGTATTTGTGATCTCTAGGGCACTTGTTGACCATGGCTGTGAGCCCAGACCATAGTGAATTGCAGGGATATTCCAATAAACATAATGCAACCAGGGCAAAACTGGTAGGAGAGACAAGCCAGTTAGCTGTAATATCCAGTAAAAAAAAAAAAGGTATAGATTCTGATAAAGTTCCATCAAGTATGAAAGGGATGAAATCAGCCAGTTTTCTTTGCAGCAAAAATCACTATGATTATTTTACACTGACTAGTTATTTTGTTTTCTGTTGGTTATTTTCTACTCACTTCCTTTTGAAAGCAGCAGTTGTGTATAGTAGTGTTTCCAGCAATCAGATAGTGCTTGGCTCTTCCACTCCCAGTCTGTGTCCTGGACACAGCCCTGCTCTGCCCCACAGAGAGTTGGCAAAATTTGGTTTTATCTTCCCTTGAGAGGTTGAGATGGTTTTATGACAGCTTTGTTTTAACGTCAGAGTTAGTGTACACAAGAGATTAGGAGGATCTATCTTCTCTCTCTCTTAACTAAGCTGAGGTAGAAAGAAGTACTAAATGTCTTTATCTGTCATTAGGTGGCATCACTTCCACCTGCAGAAAACCTTGGGGTCTCTGAGTTACAGACAAATAGCAGAAAGAAATGTATTTAGTTACTAAGTAATAGCTCTCAAATTACTTTGGAAGTAAAAAAAAGTGAGAATGAAAAAGAAAATGAAAGAAGATAAAATCATTATTAAAAAGTCCTTTGTTTGGAATGGTTATATTCCGGAAAGAATTTGCTCTTTCTATCTCTTGTGATTGTAACATTAGTTTTGCCTCCTATTTTTCTTATATTTTTCTTATAGAGCAAGTTTTTGAGGTCAATGCGACACTTTTTTCATAAGGCATTTTTTAAGGAAATTGGTGTAGAAGGTAAATGAATAAAGCCTGTACATGAGGTTTAGGAATTGTCAGCTAATACCTTTACAGCCTGAAAAAACAATCATTCTGCAGAATAGGATTCTGAGTTCTTAGGGAATCCAAGTTTTCAGATTTCAAGTCAAAACTGAGATAAAGTGTTTATTTTTTGTTTCAAGATGAGGCATTGCTATCTGTCTTTAGGGAACCACTTAGAAAGTGCCAACTAGAGGGAGTAATGGGAAACAGATTTTCTTTGAGTTCTTTTGACCAAAGTAGGCTCCAAAGACATCTTAACTTTTTAGTCTTCCTGTGCAAATTTTATGCACACAGGAAGTGCAATCAAATGTCATATTGCTTTTACCCCTGAAAGATCTTTATAGAGCAATTTTATTTCAGTTTGTATTTCCTTATTCTTTCCATGAGATATTTAGTGGGTACCTCTGGGGCACAGTCATCCTAGGGGTATTCCCAATTGATGTCAGTGTAATGACACCACAAGTGCTACTGTTTTTCAGTTTCAGGGCATTTATTCCTCTAACAGAAAAAGCCACATAAATTTATTTGTCATGGACTGTGAAACATTAGGATTTTGACTTATAATCAAAGAATCACAGTAGCTGTGATCTGATGTGCCCTTTTTATTAAAAAAAATTGGGCAAATTGCTGTAGTCATAAGGAGAGGCTAAAAAGGAATTTATCTTACTGCAATATTACCAAAGACTGCAAAAAACCCCAGCTTCTAAAGGACATCCTCCAGTGAAGTGTTTGTAAAGGGGTGGTCTCTGTGTTTGTGCTGTCTGCTGGTTTTCAGCAAGGTGCCACTTTGTTTTCCGCTGTGCAGCCTGGATAACATGAGTCACAGTGGAAAGGATTAAATTAGCTGATTTACTTCTTTATGCATTGCTTGTCATACCTTACTTTAAAACCTTCAATATGCATCAATAAACAACATGCTGCTATGTCTTTCAAAGTGCATCATGTGCACTTTGCAAGTATTCCAGTTCAGAGACATTTTCTTTTCACATTAGCAGGTACTTAAAAAAATGAAAAGAATACTCTATTCTCTAATGGAACCAGATGTTGCTATAACTTCTTATGTCTTCATGAACAAGCATTCAGGATTTCACTGTAAAGCTCTAATTATTCCATCTGCACTTACACTTGCATGGCCTTCATTTGTAATTAAAATCTATTTCTGTCTTAATTGTGGACTTGATTTTCTTAACTGGTGATATCAATGCAAATGCCATTTTATGCACTCATAGCCACAGGTTGCTAAAGCTATACATACGTGACTAAGCACTCATAACCACAAATCAGAAGAAGCTTGGTATGATGTTTTTTCTTCTTACCACTTCAAGACAACCTTATGAAAATCACTCCGTTAATTGTTTTCCTATATTCTGATAATATATCTGCAATTTCTGTCTTCTAAGTTTCACTGAACACCACAATAATGTGACTTTGATGTAAATTCAACAAAAACCAATTAATGGTGGGAAGAAAACTACACCTCATAATGCAAGCCATATTTTCTCTGTTCTCTCAAAGACGTAGAGTATAATTTTGAAAACAGCTGTTTAGATTGTAGACTAATCAGTTAATCAGACTCATCCAAAAGTTTAATCATCTCAGTTCATCTACTCCTGACAAGATCACATTTAGGATGGCTAACACCTGAGCATGGAATATGTCACTTCAACAGTGCACTTCTGTTGCCTTGGTGACAGAGTTGACTAAAGAAGGGCTTAATGTCATGAAGTACCTTGATAGCCTGTCAAGTGTCTCATGATAATTGTCATAAATCATGTGATGTAGAGCTGGGACAAGAGGTCTTCTGAAAGAACACAGGACTGTCAAAGCTTCCTGCTTGACTGCAGAGCCATAGATGGTTCTTCAACTTGTCCTTTGGCCCATGGCAAAATCTGGCACACATTTGTTCTTTTTACATTTGCAAGGATTATTTGTGCAGAGGCAGCTGGTACAATAACATTGCTTTCCTAAATTCCCCTGATTATTTTATAACTGCAGTACTTCAGTCAGCCTGTATGCCAGCACAGACATTTAGAATGAAAAAAGGATCAGAAAGTAGCAAACTTTCTGGAATGGCCTCTGTAGGACAATATATGGGCACACAAGGGAATGGAAACCCTTATCTTTTCTTACACAGTTGTGCCACCCTGCTTTTGGTCACACTGGCACTTAGTAGGCAAAGACATTGATCTGATAGAAGAAGAGCACTGTCCTTCAGCCCGCAAGTGCAAGTCCAGCAGCCAGCCTGCCACTCCTCACTATGCTATTACACTTCTGCCAGGGGATCTTTTTTATGAGTAAAATACCAGATGTTATTGGAGGGTAAATGTGGTTTTCTAAAATGTAGGAGAGGGCACGTATTAAAGAGGGAAATGTCTTGGGTGTAAATAAGAGCTCTGCCTCTCTAAAGTGGCAAATGGCAAATGTGTGCCCCACTCTGATACCTTGGTACCTGCATTTATGTGAGTCTGGCTCTGTAATCAAGGGCTTTGGAATTGTTTCCGCTGTGGTTCCTGCATTTCTTGCGGTAAGGAGAATATAGGTATGAGCAGTGATGCACCCAATGGTCCACGGGTGTCTGAAAGGGCCATTCTCTTGAGCCATTCTCCATCTCAACCATTAATGGTTACTAATTAGTGGTTATTAATGCTCACCACTCTTGAGTAAAACACTGCTAGCACTAGCAGTTGACATTCCAAAGCAAAGGGCATGCACCTATTTGGGCTGCCCAGCTTTGGAAAGCAGTAACACACTGTGCCTGAAGGAGTTCCTTTCCTTCTTAGAGTTTAAGGACCAGGAAGAGTTTTTAATATGCAAGTTTTTCAACTGTGCTTCATAGATTCAGATCTGAGACAGAATGATCTCCTCCTCATCTGCCTCCAGGGAACTAGTTACATTGGCTACAATAATGCCTGTCCTTCTGAAATGAAGGTGTAACAGTGCTGTGTACCTGGGGCCCACAGCATGTTCCTGCCTTGTCCTGCGTCCAGCCCTGTGTCTGAGGGGCCAGTGGATAGCCAGGTCATGTATGGGAGCCCAGAACCCTCTGCTCTACAGTCATGCCTTCAGAGAGAGCTGATAAGGTGCCCTTTATAAGAAAAGACTGACTGATGCAACCAATGACTAATGCAACAGAGTTTGGATTCCGAAGCGAGATGGGTCAGGCAGCAGCTATAAAACACTAAGCCATGAAGTTTTTTGGGTCTTAAGTTGAAATAAACCCGCGTTCCCAAAATATTTTTGTTACTGAAGGAATCTTGAGATCATTGATGAAAAGGCTAATAGTTTCCCACTTGTTTCTAAAAGACATCCAGCTGTTCAGGCTGCTGGAACACCCATGAGTCATGTGAAATAGCCCTGAGAGGGCAGAGGCATCAGCCTACACCTCCTGAAGGACAGACTGAATGTGCCAGAACTGTGACTGCTCTGTGTGGCTAGATGGCACATAAAGGAGTAATCCTGAAAATTTTGTGACTCACAGGAGCTGTACTGTGAGCATCTTTTTGTTTCTGTGTTGCTGCAACATTTTATTCTCTTGCAATGCTGTGTGCTGGCCTGTGCTGTTTGTCCCCTGTTTATATCGAGCACAACCTGTGACTCAGCTTTGGAAAAATCTACTTTTAGAAGAAAACTGAGAGAGCTTTAGCAGCAAATTCTTCACAAATGAAAAAGTTTGTATTTCAAGTAGCCCAGTTCTACACAGCCAAGGAAAAAGATCTTGAAAATATATGACATGAACCACTGTCTTACTCAATCTTACAAAGGCTTCCAGGGAAATCTAAAGTAAACAGCAGGTGTCTATTTCATAAATAAAACAAATATGTTAGAAAAATCCTCCAGCTACTCTGGCACATTATACTATATGCAACCACTAAGAAACTTCAAAAACAAAAACGCAGTCATACCTTTGACCCAAGAACCAAAATAATTATGCAAATGAACAGAGCTCCCTTTAGTCATTGAAGAGTCCTCAAGAAACCAGATTTGTTTCTGGCTTCTGCTGCAATCTGTCTTTGCTTCCTAACGATTTTTCTTTTTTTATTTCAGACTGAAGTTGTTTATGAAAATACTGCAATATTGAAGGAGAATACTGTTGAGAGTTTACAAGATTGTAGTTGGAACATGTACTTTTGAAAAGAAAGGAAAAAAAGAAAGAAGCAATACCAAAAATAGGTATTAATTTTCTGAGGGATCTTTGCCCTGAAGCTGTGTTATTTCTGTACACAGAGATAAAGGAAACTGCTCAGAAGCCAGAAGTACAATTTGAAATTTTTGGTAACACCAGGAAATTTTCAGCTTCTCCTTCAAAAGTTTGCTCTGCTTCTGCACTAATCATAACATTTCAGAGGGGGGAAACAAACAGAGTTAAAAATAGAGTGAAAATCTCAATGGGGCAAAAAAGGATAATTTTATCACTCTTTCTTCAAGAGCTCTGTAGTACTTTCATCAAGTTCTTTGTAATATTAGCCAACATTCTGACTTTATTTTTAGTCTGGACTTACAAAAGCTACAGTGTCTAAGATGAAAATGAATATGTAGTAAATGAGTTTCAGTTTTCCGTTCCTTCAGCATTGCTGTGGGTGGCTATGTATGCACTTTGGTTCACATTTTTCTCTCTTGTGAAGAGTTCCTCATAGCCACATTTATGGTGGCAGCAAGAAGTGCAGTACTAGTGGTAGGACGTAAATTAGATAGCTTTTTGAGTTGCCTCCTAGTCCTGTTTTCCTGGATTGGTATGATTTTTATGTTTCTGCAGCACTTTGCCTCCAAGGATGGTGGCCAGGACTAATGAGACTTGTTCCTTCTGCCTTCTTTCAGGCAGACAGTATTGAAGAAAGGAGTCATCCTGTCCCAGCCAGTGTTGCAGATGAATCAGAGCACCACCCCAGACAGCTTGTGCTAAGTCCCCTGCTACTGAATCAGTCTTGCTTCTGGCAAAATTGAAGGTTTGTTTGGCTACTTCACACAATACAGATGATGGTGTGTTGGACAGAGTCTTCTTGGCAAATTGCTCCACCCAAGTAGGTCGGCAAATCAAACTGTTGCAGCGTGTACAGAAAAAAAGTAAGCCTTGGCTATGTCATGATATGGGAGCAGCAGTCAGGAAGCCCCTTTCTATCCATTAGCTCCTACTGCTTTGCTTATCAGGGATGTTCTGTAAATTTCAAACTAGCTCTCGTCAAGTAGCACTGCTTGGCAGAGGACTTTCTGTAACCTCTTACACATTTTCTTTCTCAGTATAAATGCTAGGAGTTTTATAACTATGTTTTCTTGCATCAGGCATGGTCTACTTCTGCCATCAAAGTCACATCCATTTACTTTTCCCAAGCTTCCTCCATCATGAACTTTCCCAATTGTATCTTCTGCATTCATCTCTTTCATTATTCTTTGTTGCTTTTTTTTTTTTTTTTTTTTTTTTTTTAATTTAAGCCTTATTAAAGGGTGCTAACAACAGAATGGTGTAATTAAGGCGCAGATTACTGCCGGAGAAGGAGAACATTCTTTTTCATATTTTTTCTGCCACCCTGAGCCATTAAAAGCACAGCTTAGAGTAACAACAAATTTAACTGATTATCATATGGCAGCTACTTTACCTTTTTTCATGCTTAGATATATTTACTCATGTAAGACCTATCTCTAAATGGGACTTTTTTGTCCAAGTAACACACAAAGGCCAAGGTGGGTCAATAACACAGAGGGGGAATGATCATCACCCCATCCTGTCTGTGGCTGAGTTGAAGCAAGCAGTCCTAAAAGGGATATCAGCTTTACTCACACCACTCCTGAGGGCTGGGGCTGTGGATAAGCAGAATGTGGAATGCCTTCTGAAGTGATATTCCAGCCCTCTGTGTTAAAGCACAGGGTCACTCAATGACTACTTTGTGGCCAGTCTTTTGGTCAAAAATGGGCTTGTAGCCTTTCTGCTGGTGTTGCTCCTGATATTTCAAACACTTCAAATGGATAATTGAAGTTTTGTGGCTCCTCTCTCTGCTAACTTCTCCTGTCTTCAGGTGTGAATTTGGCTGAAATCCAGGGTTCACACTGCCTGTCACTACAGGTGATTTCTGTTTTCTTTCTCCAGTATTAAAAAAAGGTGTTAGGATGCCCAGAGAAACAGAATTTTTGGGCAGAGTAGAAATTTCAGCTCATCATAAAATGTATACATGAACCTCTTCATTGCAAACATGAAGATTTGTTAAAAATCTTCCATATCTACTCTTCCAGGCCTACAGTAGGACTGTAAACACCCTGCTGAAGAGATTAGCAGCTAACTTCTAACCAGGCATATTCTTCTGGCAGGGAAGGCAGATGTGTGCATGCCTGGCTCTGAGCCCATCTCCTGTCGCAGGCAATCACTGGAGAGTGTTAAATCTTTACTGCTTCTTACCTAAATAACACATGGCTACATTTTTTCTGTTTGCTTGTTTCCAGTCTATGCATGGCTGTAGAATGCTTAAGACCACACATACCATATTGTGGTGTTTTTCTTCTACCTCTCACGAGTGTTTGAAGCAAACAGAGTCACATTACTGCCATCACCCCAGAGCACCTCAGGAGCATTATGAATATGAGTCAGATTCCTTCATGCTGCTATCTGACAGGATCAAATTTTTGCAACAATTCAGCAGAAAAACACCAACTGTGCCTGTTCAGCTGGACTACTCCATGTGTCAGGAAGTCAGAGCCAAGGTTTCACTCTGACCTTACACAACTCCTTCTGTGGGGAATACAAGTGATAAGTAGGCTTTTGTTTTCAGATTATGCATTTTTTTTCAGATCCATTAAATCAGACTGTAGTCATTCAAGGGTTGAAATGTGATTCTTTTCTTGTGTTGGCAAACAGTCCTGTTGTATCTAATTAGTTAATTATATGCATAGTCTTCCTGGTGCTTAGATATGTGCTTTTGGTGGGACAATGACACTGCTAATAAGCAATAAAATATTTGTTTAACTGAAAAGTCCTGAAGTGAGAGGGCTGTGACATAACCTGTCAGAGCCATGAAGTGGTAAAATGATAGTTTTGCTGGTGGGAACTAAATGAGCAGTAAACTCTAAATGTAACACTAAATGAGCAGTATTGTACTAATTCCTTTTCATTATGAGCTTTTAAACCAGATTTTAAGTGGATAACTTAGTTAATTCAACCTGCTCAAGCTTGAATGTCCACCATTTCCAGACTTGAATTTTTTGGTATATGTTAATTCTTTTGTTTTAGCTCAGTTTCAGTGTTTCTATTGTCAACAGAGCATTCATCAGCCTGATTGTGGACTAAATCAATTCAGGACTAAATTAAATGGTGTCTCTCATATTGCTTGAGACAAGCTAGCCTACTGTTTACTACAGTGAGAAAAGAAAATAATTTTCTTCTGTGTGATAATTCACTGACATCATGTTCCACACTGTTAGGGAAAGATCAATGATAAGAATGGCCAGTCAAAAAATCCACATTCGTTTTTGGAAACTGACTACCCACAAAAATATTCTACTGTTGGCAAGATATCTTCTGCTGAAAAGTTTCTGTTTTATAATTTAAATACAAAAAGCCAAAGGAACAAAGCCAGTTTTCAGCATATAAAACCTGAACAAATTTTTTCATTCTCCATAGTTTAATGGAATAAAGAACTTCAAGAAATGATGACTAAATTAAAATATTCACACAAGTTATTATTCCCTTGACAGGCCTCCCTGCTCCCATCGTTTAATGGATGCTTTGACTAGCCCTGCTTTTAAGGAGCTTTTTGAGCAAATTGAAGGGGAAAGGAATCAAAAAAAAGAAGGAATATCAGTATTCATTCCAGATACATAGTTGTTATGTATTGTGTTTTGTAAACCTTTTATTAAGTGTCCATTTTGTGTAAATCTTTGGCTCCTATTTTCTCAATCTGCAGATAAAAAATAAATAGGCCACAGGCACCAGAGATTTTGGACAAAGGTTTTCCAGAGACACATGCTTGCTTTCAGTAGGACACTAAAGTCTGCTAGATACATCTTCTCTTCATGAAATGTAAAACTCTGAAGTTGTGTAAAAGTTGGGATTTGGAAAGCAAAAATAAAGAAGAAAAATTCTTACAATGATTTTGCTGGGGTGCACCTTTTAGAGATCACTCCCTGGGAAAATCTACCATGCATATATTTGTACAATCTGCCAAGAGCTGATAACCTCACCTCACCTATTCAAAGAATGTCTCTAAATATTAATTTTGTATTTAGATTGATAGAATTGTTGTCGCCCTCAGCAGAATGGATTTCAGTCAATATGTGCAGAACTCTCTGCTCTCCAATCTGCCAGCAGCAGGGGGGAGGTTTAGACTTTTTCCAGGTGTTGCCTCCATCATGTTTAATTCACAGTGTTAGAAACCTTTGAATGTAAAATATGGTTCAGACAGTTGATAAATGAGTACTCTGGGAAGGCTCGTTTGTCAAGGTGAACAATCGAGTTGCAATTGTCCCAAAAATTGTCCATGGTTGACACCTTGCTTTAATGTTATTGTCTGGACGCTTCTTGGAGAATCAAGAAAGTGCCAAATAAGACCATATTTTTTCAGAATGAGAACTAGCTAGTCTGAAGGAATTCTCAGCATCAGGGCAGCAACCAGGTAATTAATTTGTACAGTAACTGTTGTTCAATGTGTGCAAGTGAAGGTGTTTATTATTATAGCCTACGTGGTCATCTCATACCCTCTGTGCTTGGCTTGTTCATAGCCACTACCATCTTTAAAAACTGAGAAGTTCACCATAGCAACAGAGATGTCTCACCAGGTTTTGCCACAATCACAGGGTTTTCTGTTTTTTGTGGTTGATGTTCCCCCTTCTCATTGGCCAGTAGAAGCAGGGGAGTAAATACAATGAAGCCCTGGATTCAGGTTATCCCAAAGAAAAACAAGAACGAGAAGTGCAAGATCTGAAGGTATAGGAGTCATGGTTCTTCTCCATTTAAAGGAGACTGATTTTCTTCATAAAGAGTATTCCAACAGCAGTAAATTGGCCTTGATGCACAGGCCCAGACTCTGGCTCTCATAGAGCAGTGCTGGAGCTTTGCACCTGAAGTTTGTTTCAGGATTAGGTGTTTGAAAATGGGACATTGTGTGAGAGTGCTGCAGATACTGGACTGGATGTAAAAGATGAGCAGGGTGGAGTCAGAGTAGTGAGAGACCTTGTTAGATCTTGTCGCCAGGCTGCACTGACGAAGCTGCTTCTTGCTTAAGCCTTACCAAAGACACACACCACAATGCAGCTATCTTAATATTTAGATGTCTTTCTGCATAAATAATAGTGAGGCAGAGCTTGAAAAGATACACACTGTTTTGCTTAAAATTGGAAAGAGGTGATTAGAGGCTTGGGATTAGATGCTTCATCCTTTTGTAAAGTTCTCTCCAGTCATTTCTCCTGTGGCCAGGGAGTTGAGTGGGAAGGAAAGTACACACAAATTTGGTATAAGACACTCAATGCAGTGAGCTAGGAGCCTACATCTTGTTTTTTAAAGTGTCTATGCATTTGGGAACTTACATCTAGACATTTCAACATTTCTGAAGATTTTAAAGTCTTTCTGCCAGTAGTATGGTTTGTGAACCTATTTAGTTAGATTAATTACAAATTCCTTGACTGACTATCTATATATCCTTTTTTATCCTCTCATTCTCTTCTCTACACACCCTCCCATTAAAAACGGTGTAATAGAGTCGACAGAATCAACTTTGGTTGTAGTGTGAATCAAATTCAAACTGAGGAAATAAATTAGTATAGTCACTGTCAGATGTTTTGATACGGCTTTCCATGCTGAATGACTAGAGACAATTAAACCAAATTGCTTAATTTTAATGGCTATCCTTTGTTAAACTTCACCTAAATCTGCAGGGGCAGTGTTTGGGGACTGCTCTTCTGTTATATTTCATTAGGCATGAGTCTGGCAACAGCAAAATATATTTTAAAGAAAATACTAAACTCTGATTATGACTGGTTTGACTGACACTGATGAATAACATTCATACAGCATGGTTCTGCCTGGCCTGATATTAGCATAAGAACATTAGGCAAAACTCGGTTAGAATGCTAACATATATTTAAAAGCTACTAAGTTGAATGTCTTATGTAGATACAAATCCATCCACTTTACATCATCATCATCTGTATCTACTGTTCCATTTGCCAAGGTAATTTGTTCATTTATACCTGGTTTGTGAAGCTTCAAGCCATAATTTTTGCAAGGTATTGTAGCTACTATATAAAAATGACAGGAAGTGGGATCAATTTGCCTGGAAGACAGTACGTATTGGCTTGGAATATGCTGTACTCAGTGTTCTCCTCTAAATAACTGGACACCAGCTCTCTTGTGAAGACATTTGTCAGGCTCTAGATGACTAACCCTTGTTCACAGCCAGGCACTGTATTAGAGGGACTCTCCACCCATTATTTCATATTGTTTCTGAATGGGTTCATGTCCAAAGAATGGAACAGGGTGACTCTGGAGTCAAGTAAGGAAAGCTCGTAGTGATTAATGAAGCTGATAAAATTCAGATTTCCCCAGTCTGGAGAGAAATTCAGTTGGACTCAGATCCACAAAATAAGTCAAAGACAGTTGTGTCCAAAATGTTATTTCTTAACTGAATTTATTGCTTATGGGGAAAAAGTACACCTTAAACTCTAGAGGCTGTGTAAGCAATAGAAACTTCCTTGCATGAGAGAAATAGATTTCTACTTTCCATCTGCCTGCATTTTTCTCACTGGTAGATCTGGACAATGGAGGTAAACATGAGAGTAATATTAAATATGTTCACCCATTATGTTAATGACTTGGTTGCTGACAAAAGATCTCTCCCCTTACTTCTTTGTGGTTCCATTATGATCTGCTCAAGAAAAAATGGCAGGACTTTTGACAAGATTTTATTTGAAACTACATTTTCAATGTACCAGAATGTCTCACCCCAGTCTCATAGACAGTTATTCCTCGGTCAGGATTCTCATGAGTGTGTCTGGTTTTGTAGCTTTTTATTCTGCATCTGTGCAGCTCCAGATGCAGTGGGTTGTAGTAACTGAGCAGAGCATGAATCATGGTAGCAAGGCTCTGGTCCAAGAGGAAATGACACAGAGTTTTTGGCTTAAAGATAGAGGGAGGCATTTCTTGCCACTGTTGCTGTTGATGTGCTCCTGTGCATTGGCTGGCCTGACATACACATGCTCCCTATTGGCCCATTAATGAGAAAAAGAGTAAGTTCTGTTTTCTGACTAGCTTCCTGACGAGCTTCCTTCTCTTCACCAGTTCTGGCCTGCTTGAGGGCAGCTTGAGGTGCTGTTTGGTGTGCACATGAGGTCAGAGCAGTGCTGGGCTGATGATTCTGGCTGAGAACCATGATTCTGATGCTGTCCTAATCTAATGCTGAGTTCCTGGTAGAGTCCATCATGTCATGAAGCGCCCATTCAATCAGAATCACAGAACAGGCTGGGTTGAAGGAACCTAAAAGATTATCTGGCTCCAACCCCTCTTGCCATGGGCAGGGAGACCTTCCACTAACCCAGGCTGCTCCAAGCCCCATCCAGCCTGGCCTTGAACACTTCCAGGCATGGGACAGCCACAGCTTCTCTGGGCAACCTGCGCCAGGGCCTCACCATCCTCACAGAAAAGACATTCCTCCTGATATCTGATCTGAACCTGCTCTTTCAGTTTGAAGACATTTCTCCCTTGTCCCCCTTACAATCCAAATTCTTGTAAGAAGTCCCTCTCCATCGTACTTTTGAGCTCCCATCAGGAACTGGAAGGCCACAGATAGGTCACCTCAAAGCTTTCTCTTCTTCAGGCTGAACAATCCCCATTCTCTCAGCCTTCCCTCACAGCAGAGGTGCTCCATGTCTCTGATCACCTTGGTGCCTCCTCTGGATTCACTCCAACAGCTCCACGTCCTTCCTGTGCTGGGGATGTTTTGTTGTATCTTAGGCAGTGAAGTCCTTCAGTTTGAGTAAACATGTATCACAAATAATGCAATTATTTTTTTTGGTGAACTCAAGTTCTCTTTTTTAATTTCTTTAATTTTACTGCATATATGAATTGTTAGATTTGTACTCAGCTTCTCCATAGTGACTATTGGATGTAGAGTTTTAAGAACTAAACAGTTGGGGAAAAAAAGGAATGATATGCAGTAATTTTACCCAGTTACAGCAGTTAAAAGAGTGCTTTTGTGTTTATACATATAAAGAATCTGATTCTGTGTATGTAAAGATACAATCTATTATAATATGTCATAGCATAATGAGCTTTTGTCATGTAATTTTTACCTATGTAAATATTTTAGTGCAAACATTCTGAAGAGTTTAGAAATATGGCTGACCTCAGGCAGAAATAAATGTTATTCTTATCTTTTGTTAAAAAAAAGACAGTATTAGTATCTTCTGCTATAATAAAATTTGATTGCTGCTGCATTTCAAGAGCTGCTGTTGGGAAGTGCAAGCCAGGCAAGACTGCTATGACAAAGAGAGAGAGCTCATACTACAGCTGCCCTCCGGCTTGATGCACTTTTCCCCATTCACTTCCCTCAGATATATGCTCCTGGATGGCATACAACAGGAAGGAAAAAAAGGGAGATGGTTTGGGCTACATTCCCATTTACCACCCTTATGTCACACACAGACAACAGGGACCCACAGAGAAGGGATGCTTGAGAGCAGTCAGATGTGAATAGGAAGGCAATGCTGTGAAACAGCTTTTCTTTTGTCAACATAAGGCAGGCTAGTCAACAGAGACTTGTGGAGTAGTTTAGGGACCATGTCACTATTGCTCCACTTGTTGACACTGCTATACTGTGGTGGAGAATGGCAATTTGTTTCTTATAATAATGTCTCCTATGAAGGCAGGCGGAAAGAGTTGGGGGTGTTCAGCCTGGAGAAGGCTCTAGGAAGAACTTAAGAGTCCCTTCTAGCACATGAAGTGGGTCTACATAAAGACTGGAGGTTTAGATTAGTTATGGGCAAGTAATTCTTTACTATAAGGATGTTCAGGCACTGAAACAGGTTACCCAGACAGATCATGAACTCCCCATCTCTAGAGGTGCTCGAGCCCAGGTTGGATAGAACTCTGAGTAACCTGTTCCAGTGGAAGGTGTCCCTGTCCTTAAAGATGATCTTTAAAGTCCCTTCAACCCAAACCATTCTATGACTGCATAAATTTTTCTCTGCAGGAAAGAGCACTCAGCCTGCACACAGCTCTCCAGGCAGAAAAAAAATTAATATATGTGTACCTCCCACTTAATATTTGAGCAATAATTTGGTAGCAAGCCTCTACAAAGCTTTTGTCAAAATAGAAGGTCAAGCTCCAGAGCTATCTGCCAGCACCTTTGATCCTGTTAATCATGCTGCAGATGAAGTACAGCACTTAATCTACTGTACAAATTGTTGTACTGAAGAACTGTAGTCACCCTCACCCTGCTCTGGTCTTCTTTTGTGGATCACCAGTGGCTTCAAATCAATGCAAAGCAAATAATCTAAGAAGAAAAAAATGCTTGACATGTTATTTAAAGACCCAGACGGCAGCTAATGTCAGGGTTTATTATGGATGGCCCAGTCATAGTTCCATGTGAGGGCCAAAATTCCAGTAAACATGATGGAACACTAAGAAAGTCAATTTGACTGAACAGAAGAGTCTGCTCTAATGGAGAGGCAACAGAGGTAAGAAAGAGGAAGTATGGGTTTTTATGGACTAGTGCCATTGTGATGGCTTGAAGGAAAAGTGAGCAGGAAAGATAAATTGTAGGAAGAAAGAGAGACTTAGTAAATGACTTAGGATGAAAGGATTCAAACGCTAGGGTGGCCAGGGATTTTGTTGAAGAAGCATAGAGGAAAACTGGAGAGAAAATTGAATTACAACTCTGAAGGCAGAGGAGCCCTGACAAACCCTAAAAAGGAAACTGAAAGTGTATCAGAGAACAGTGGCTTTCTACTAGGAGCTGTGCAAGTTACATTCTAGCCCACCATTAACTTCCCATCAAGCTTTTCCACTTTTTTCTATCAAGTTTTATGTACAAAGAATGTTCTCTTTGCTTTAAACCACACATTCCCTAAACTATGATATTTTTGTCTCCTGATGTAAAAACTTGGATGGTTTTTCTTTCCAGCTGAGCAGAATCAGTGAGGTTGTTTCACCTCTGTTTCCAAAGACTACCAATAGGAATAGAAGCATTATTTATCTCTCAGTACTCTTTGACAGATTATGCTCCTTTGCATGATTTTTGGGGGGTTATTTTACTCTTGCAAACAGCCCCAGGTAGCACTGACCTGCAGCCTCTGGGAAAGAGCCATGCCAGAGCTTGAGTGTTTATGCCTAAACACAGTCCCCATTAGCCTAAGCAATCCTTTACAATGGGTCTGTGGTAAGACCAGCTGAGAGCCTTGGGTGGAAAGTCTGGATCCACAAGGGAATGCATTTAAGGAATTCATCGTTTCAGCCCAGAGGAGTAAGGGGTCCTGCAGGCATAGCACTCAAAAGCTTAGATAAGCGCCAGTAGCTCTTCAAGGAAAATATGTTTCTACAGCATTTTCATTTCCATTTCTTTTTGAGCCTGGTAGTTTGTATTACATTGGCTGCTGACTGGTGACCATGCACTGCCAATCTTTGGTCACCTACCTGGGAGTGGCAGTAAAGTACATAATCCATAGTAATCTAATAAATTAAGTAGCACATTTTCACTATCACATGCAAAAGGGGTACTACCTATTTTTGATCACATTCATGAAGTGACATTCTCTATTCTTAGGACACCAGTCTGAAAAAAAATACCACAAGTTGTTCCAGAGCTGCACAGAAAAACTTGTTGAACTCAAGTTTTCATTACTTCCCAAATACCCACAGGGGCAACAGTTTATCTGAGCAAGCTTAGCAGCATATCAAGTGACCAAATTAATTTCTGAACAAGGTACAACATTTTCTGAAGACCTACATTGAAAGTGAAATTGTTTTAAGAGTTAAAAGCAAATAATGCCCCCTCCTCTACAAACCAGGCGACATTTTTAATTTATGCTCACTTTTTTATTATCTTCACTGTTACCCTTTCCAGCATATAAAAGTCTATTTTGGTTGTTGAAGTGCAGTCTCCAATCTAAATGCTTACTTGCATTTCATAGTGCTTCATTGCTGTAGGTATTCATGTTGTTGTCTACATCCTATCTTTGTTAATCCTTACCCAGTTACTGTAAAATAGATATCCCTTTGTACTACTGAAGTCTAAAATGACTTCACAATTGTTTTCAAATGCTTATGAAGAAAGGAAAAATGGAAGATTGCTTGCCTGTCCTTTTCCAAAACTTTGTGTGGCAACACTTGGGGCAAATTTATCCGTTGAATCTTGAAAATGGATGTTAAATGGAGAAGTTGACAGGCCATGAACTGCACAGTCTGACTTAAAGTGTCTGTAATTTCATATATTTTCCCAGTGTTTTGGGTATCTTGTTCTCTTTTCTCTCTAAACCAAAATGACAGGTCTGCTACACATATTTATGCTAAGTGCCTTAATGAATTTAGACAACCCCTTCCTGATTTTTAAGATGCAGCCACTAGACGGTTGGAAGCAGGTGCTGTTTACGGTGCCTCTCTCTCTGCTGTTAACGTTTCCATCTCTGCTATTGATTAACAATGAGGGGTTTGAATGACACCAGGGCAGTGTCACAGCCACACTGCCAGGGAGACTGCTTTCATACCCGCCTGTCTCTCCCTCAGGGCTCTGAAAAGAAGGGAGGGACACATGTTTATATAGCCATTAAGCCAATATTTACTTTCAGTTATTTTGCAATCTACTTGCTTACAGACTTTTTCTGCAGGTCAGTATCTGTGCCACCTGTCTCTCCTTGTATTCTCACAACACTCTGGTGTTTCTTCCTGATATGAAGAGGCCAGTGACTGAAATAAGAGTCCTGGAGAACCTGAGAAAGTGCTGCCAGCACCCATTCCTGCTATCCATTTTCTTTGCTCATGATATCCCTAAGTGATCAAGAGCAGAGACTAGTGGATAATCCCAGTTTAGCATGCAGCTGATCCCACCATACCTGTAGTGTTTCCTAACATCCCTGGGTAGGAACTGTGAGAGAAAGCCCAGCTGTGTGCTACAGGGTGATGCTTGGCCTGGCAGACAGTGTCTGATGCAGAGAGGTCTGAGCTCTGAAAAGCTCTGCTTTAGCCCATCTCAATCCTGTGCCTGCACTTGCACCTGCTGAAAAAAGGGCAGGAAAAGTGCCAGGTGGCACGGGAGGTGTGGCTGCAGGTTTATATTGGACAGGTGTTGACGTGAGGGCTCCATATGTTACCTTGGTGCCCAGCAAATGAGATGCCTTGCAGCAGTCCTCCTGCACCTGAGGTGTGCAAGCAGATGGCCTGATGGCACTGCAAGGCACTGCTGACAGCATTTGTCCTTCCCCAGTCATCGAGACTGGAGCAAGGACATAGTTTGATCCACAGCACTGAGGGTCCTCCTGCATCCATTGAATTTCACTGTTTTGAGTTGCTGTCTTCAGAAGTAGATAAATCAGGAATTAATTTTGCCCCTCCTTTTAAAGTTATTAATATTTCTCTAAGAAAACATTGTCACAGCACCTAAAAATTGAATTATACTTATTAAGATTCTCTAACATTTAAAATTGACACGTTGACTGTTCAGTCTTGTCGTTTAACATTTCTGAAGTGAAAATAGATGGAAATGAAAATAGGCATGAGTAAAAATAAATGTGTTTACGACACATTTACAGAAATAATTTAATTGTAATACAGTGATGAAGTAAATTACTGAAGTAATGTTTAGGGCAGTGTATGTAGCAAATGTGTAATAGAGGTATATGGAAAATGTGGACTTTAGATAGCAGAGAGGTAATAGAATAAAACATTTTTCAACAACCTTCCTTGTTAAGTAATTCTTTGCTTTCCATTTTGCATCAAGGACAATTAAGTAGATGAAAAGCACTGCGTGGCAAAGATGCCAAGTCCTAAGGGTAGTTGAGGGAAGCCTTGCAGAATCTGTGGGTTTCACAGTGAAGTTGCCATGTCAAATATTTTAATTTGGTCCATTGTTGAGAGTGTTTGTGAGAACTCACAATAATCAGGAAGCTAACAGGACTGTAGTAAAATTTCAAATGAGAGGGTATATTATTTGGAAGGGCATTTTATAAATTATTGTATAGAAATCTGACCACTTCATCAAAATAGGGAAAGTACACTCTGAAAGTACTGACACCACAGAAGAAGGAGCTCATGGATTTGTCAGTATGTCCTTTGATATAATAGCCTGATACAGCTGCTCTTACTGTCTACTGTATTAACAGGAATATTTTTAGCAGGAGACCAACAGATTCAATAATTTCCCCTCCCCGTCCACCATTCTTCTGGACACACATACATCACTGTGATGGAACCCAGGAAATGGAAAAGACTTGGAGAAATATGTGCTGTTTCCCAGTTTTGGCTCATAGTCATTTCACCACAGCATCATTGGTGAGAACAGGCTTTAGAAGGAGAATATTAGAGACAATGAAAAATTAAGAATTATGACCATAGGGCATTCTGAGAGAATTATTTTAACACCTTTTCCACCCTCAACTGTAGATGTAAAACAACCTGGTTTTGTAGTTAAAGCATCCCTCAAAAATGCTGGACTCAGTCAGAAATAGGAGTGAGAAGAATATATTCAGATCTATTTTTTCTAAAGCCCTCAAAAAATAATGTGGAAATGGGTATCTTCCAAGTTCTTGTTGAAACAAAAAACCAGATGCATACCACATTAAAATGAGGGTGAATTCTCTTATCTATATCCAAAAAAATGTTGAATGAAAAAGTGTCTTGGAAAAAACATACTGGTATGTGCACATACTTTTGTAAGCTCTGCATCCTTCTGCAGGCTGCATATTTATTCTCTAGAGTAGCCAGCAATCATTTGGAAAAGTGACATTTCTCCATATGAAGTTCATTCCTGGAAAAGACATGATAAGAAAATTTAGCCTTCTGTTATTTTTGTAGGACTATCTTTTAGTTTAATAATGGGGATCAGGGCTGAGCTCTCCCTGTGTGCTGCTATAGTAAAAAATCCTGATATGTACATGTGTCATGGAACAGGGTCCAGTAATACCATACATCTACTATTGAAAAGAATATCCTTGACATTAATCAGGACTTGAACATGAGGGCCAAGACCCAGCTTGGATTGAAGGTGATATTCCCTGGGAGAAGCTTGCTGAACTTTTGGATTGGCCAGAATGAGACAGCTGCAGATTAAAGGGGTAACACTGTGACTTGTATGATGATTCTTAGGCTTGCATTTGCAAGCAAGAGGAGTGAGAAATGTGATAACAAGGGAGATAGAATGGTATTGAAACTGTCAGAAATGTGGAAGGTCAGACAAGGGGATTGGCCTGCAAGAATATCAGAGTCTCACAAAATGAAATGGGAGAAGAAACATTGAGGCAAAACGAGATTTCAAGAAGATGGCTGACTTTTCACAAAGATTTCTGGTAAATGAAGATGGGGTGTAAGCTTTCAAGGAAAACCTTGCAAGTGATATGTACCTTGTGTGTAGGGTCTGCCTAAGCAATGCGCATGAGGAATTCACTAATCTGATCCTAAAGCACACACCTCTTTGTGGTGAGATTGATTGCTTTCTATAGCCTTTCTACGGACCAGGACTTCACTGACTGTCACAGGTATGTGCATACCCAGCTCACAGACCTGCATCAATTATGACTAAACACCGAGCCATGAACCCCATTCTAGTTACCTCGTGTGTGTTATAAAATCAACTTCTACAGGCATTTTGCAAACTCATTGTCATGCATGCTGCAAAGAAGCATGGGCAATATGTGCCAGATCCTTTCGAATTTGCTCACACTAGTATACATTTAGTTCTTTACTGTCCATCTGCTCTGCACTAGAGTGGCCTCACCTCAAGTCCTGGGGGCCGTTTTGAGTATCACAATATAAAAAAGGCATTAAGAAATCAGAGAATGGCTAAAGGAGGCCACGAGGATGGTGAAGGACCTTGATGTGAAGCCATGCAAAGAGTGGCTGAGGGCACTTGGTCTGTTCAGCCTGGAGAAAAGGAGACTGAGAGCAGAACTCACTGGGGTCTGCAACTTCCTCATGAGAGGAGGGGGAGGGGCAGACCCTGGTCTCTTCTCTGGGGTCACCATTGCCAGGACCCAAGGGAGTGGCCTGAAGTTCTGCCGGGGGAGATTTAGGCTGGATATCATGAAAAGATTTTTCTCCCAGAGAGTGTTAGGGCAATGAAATAGGCTCTCCAAGGTAGTGGTCACAGCACTAGCCTGACAGAGTTCAAGTAGGACAACACCCTCAGGCACATCATGTGACTCTTGGGGTGTTCTGTACAGGGCCAGGAGTTGGACTGAATGATCCTGATGTGTCCCTTCCATCTCAGCTAATTCTATAATTCTATGAATAAAGTGAGTGGCATCCAGGATCCAGACTGTCATTTGTGTTAAGTGGAGCTCGTGCTTCTACCTGCAATTTATTGAGTTCAAACTTTTTCTTGCATCTTCTCTAATACATCACTTTTGGTGGGTAAAGACAGAACGGATGTAAGAGGATGGCTTCTTGCCCACACACATTCCTCTGTGTATCTCGTGTGTAGTTGGTTTGTACAAATTAGTGGCTGTGTTTTCTAGGGTGCTTAGTAACAACAGCTGGATAAGAACTTTCAGGTCTTCAATTAACTTAGCATTTGTGTTGCTCAGTATGATTTCAGGCCTTCTATTTTGAAATATTAACAGCTCCTTTTAAATGCCACTGAAAGAGAATAATGTGACTTTATTTCAACAGACATAGCTGCTTTTCTGTTCTCCTCAGTGCACAGGATCAGTGCAGAAAACAGCCCACTGCCTTCTAACTGCACAGAAAAGGGGAGTAGATCTCATGCTCATGATTCAGATGTTTGGCTTCAGGTGTCAGTCTGCTCAGGATTTGCATCAAGCCCATTGAAATGATGTTAGATCGTCCAAGTAGTATCTGCTCATTCATATCTTACAGAAGAATTGGACTTCCATGCATTTAGCTGAATTGGCATCTGACCAAGGCACCTCTTTCATGGGTGAACTGGGAACTGAGTTCTCTCAGAGCCCTTCAGCTGAACTTTTTGCGTACAAAAGACTTAGATTTACTTTCTTTCGTAATTTACTACTTCTGGCATTCATGTGGGTCTGAGAAATTCAAGTGTATTAGGTTAATCTCAGCCAATTTATTTCTGTCTGGTTCTGCCCTGAGCAAATGCTGACATTAGACATAACAATAACACACAGTGCTGTGCCTCCAACAGAGGGTAAACACAATCTGTGTAATTCATTTATGAGCAATAATAATGGGAAGTTACCCACTACCAGCAAAATCCAGGTCAGGACAATTTCAAGGTCCTGCAGTGCTCCAAGACTACAATGGATACTTGTACCAATACTGCACACAGTATTGATAAAGAGCCATAATTTCAAGTTGCACAATAATGCCCTTATTTACCTTATGTTACTTCATTGCAGGAATAGACCTTGTAAATCTTTCATTGCAGGAGTAGACTGTAAATCTTTCTGTCAAAGGGCAAGTGAAAACATCAGAACCTTTCCTTTTGTTGTCAAATTAAAAAAAAACTACTTAGTCTGTGGACTACATGTGTCTGCAGCTTTAGTATTAAAAAGGGAATAATTTTAGATAGCAATGTTTTTCAGCTTTCTGATACAGCACCTTTTAAGGGATGCCTCTGAGGAATTCATAAAAAACAGTTAAGGACAGTAAAGCTATCATCAATAGGGTTCTGTCTTTAGGAGAACCACAAATTGAAGAAAGCTTGACAGTTACAAAAAAACTCAATTTGTATTTGTATCCTTACCTGGCACAAAAATGATGGAAAATAACAATGCATTAATTATAGATGTGTGAGGGACAAGCACAAATTTCACCAGTGCATTGTGCATATTTGGTGACAAATGAATTCCCAGACTAAACAAGCGCACAATGTGTAAAGATGTGCTCCACCCTGTCAGATTCACTGATAATGGGTTGGGTTTTCATGACAATGAGTCCCTCAGTGCCAGGCTCAGAGACTTAACTGCAGAAAACCTCATTCAGTCCTTCCTCGGGCAAAATTCCATTTGCTCAGCAGGAGTTTGTCTGAATGAAGAGTTTGGGATTTGACAGGCAATATTTATGAGTTGTACAGGAAAACTAGCTGAAATAGCAATCTTTCCAGCCCTTTCTAATGGACTAACAGGGTTTTTTTTCAAGCACCTGGAGGATTTTCTATAATCCCTCCAAGTCCTTAATACCAGTTTTACAATTCTGTCTTCTAATAAATGATGGAAATTTCTTTCATTTTACCACCTCAACCAGGTGCCTTGATGAGTTCTGCAGGGGAGTTCACACAAGTTACAACAGGGGCTGGAAGCACAACCACTGCTCTAGGCACAGAACAGCTGCTTACAGATGGTTTGTGGTGAAGAACCACTCCCAAACTCTGAGGAGACTACATGTCCAGGGCAAGGTTCTTCCAGGTAGAACACTGTCCCTATTCTTTCATGTCTTCCTCAATATGCCTTGCCTGCCTGCCTCCTCAATGAGGATGGAAAGGTGGTATAGACACTTCATCTGCTGTTGGTGGGGCTGAGATGCCTGAATATTTGATCTGTACTGAAAACCTGTTTTAGAAATTACAGACTGAATAGGAGATTTTCTCTTGCAGTTTTGTACTGCTTACTACAAGAGACAGAAGACAGTTTCCTTCCTAGAATATGCTTGTGTGTTTTCATGAGGTTGTTTTTCTTCTTAAGGGGTTTAAAGATATTGAAGTCTAGAAACATTTGTACAAATTTTATTCTAGTTTGGAAAAAAAAGCTCTTTCTTCCTTTATCATAAAAATCATCGTGTAATATTTTTAATACTCAACCTTCAAAGTGCTGAATATTTTCTCCTTTTCTGTGGCTACTGTGATATATCACATATTCTGAAGACATAATTTTTTTCTCAATTAAATATTTGCTTTTATTTGCTATTTATATGGACAAACTGAACCATGGTCTGATATGTGGTGTATGGTTCATGTATTTTGTATTTAGAATTACATAACAACAGTATAGAAGAGAATGCTTAATGCAGTTAATTTCTGTACTGCTTTATCAAAACAATTATTGTGGTACAAAATGTCACTGTTTATTTGGAACAACTGAAATTCCAGTGCAAGACATATTACTGCCCATGTGGCAGTAGAAAGAATGGTGTAGGCAGGTATCTTTTCCAGCATCTGTTTGGCATGGAGCTTGGAGCTTCTGTCTGGCTTGATGAAGGGATTGTGTGATCTTACATGACTTTTATAAACTGTATCAGTTTCCTAGTAAAAGATGCTTTCTCTCCTGTAAAGCTTGGCTTCTTATAATAGGTATACACCTTCATCTTCTGCATAATAAATATATAATATTTTATACAATAGACATTCACACTGACGTCTAATAAATTCCTTGTAAACTTGCCTTGGTGAGCCCTTTATTTTATGGACAATAGCAGCAAAAGCTTTCTGGATTTTTGTTCCAATCAATGGTGCTGTGGCAGGAGCTTATACAATTTTTACAAAACATCGGAGATAACCAAGAGTTGTGTCAAAGTTGTGGCCACAACAAAGTCCATAATAAGTCAAGGAGCACAAAATACTGGTTCACCATCAAGTTTCTCACCACTTGACAGAGCCTGCCAGAGAAATGCACCCTCATCTCCAAGACAAAATGTCTGTTTTCCAGATATGTACCTGGCAGCAACATATTTTCAAGGCTTTTCTTGCACAATCTTCTCTGGGGGAAAGGAGAGGAACAAGACTAAATATTAGTACTGCTTGTTCTGCTGGTAATAATATTGCGAGGAATCAATACGTTTACAGGCCTGCTTTTCTCCGACTCCTTGGCAACCCAAAGCATTAGTATTAGGGTGATAACTTACAAGAAGTCCTGGAACAAGGACTGTTCCATTTAGTGCATTTTGCTGCTTTTATATTACTCTGTTTTCTTCATACTTTTATCTGGATCTTTTGGGAGAAAATGAAGAGACCTTTGCCTGTACTCTGTGGCTGTTTTACTAAGGGAGTAATTTTTACAGCTATATACTATGAGTTCATGCTCTCTATCTGAAGGATCCTCGGGAAATTTCTCGCTTTGATCCTGTTGGAACAATTAACTTTTACTGTCTTATTGTCTTTATCTGACATTCCCCATCTCTCAAGCATGTCTGGGAAATCAGTGTGATAGAGACTAGTGATTGCACTATATATTAATTTGGGAATGTGAGGAGTATCTTGGAGATGAAAGAACAGACCCATGATCCCCATACTTAGATTCTGTACCTCTGCTTTACTCCCAGTGAACAGCTGCAGTGCAATGGCAGTGCAATCACAAGGTAGCGCAATCTTGCATAGTGGCCTCTGAGCTGCTGCACTTTTGGAAAGAGCTTTTTCTTTTTGATCTTCTCTTTGTATCTTACTCAACTCGGGTTCTGAAGTTCTGTGATGGTTTTGGCTGGTGTAGAGTTAGTTTTCTTCCTAGTGGCAGGCATGGGGCTGTGTTTCATGTTTGTGCTGAACACAGAATTGATAATTCAGAGATGTTTTTGTTATTGCTGAGTAGGGATTGCACAGAGCCAAGGCCTTTCCTGCTTTTCACATCACCTCACTAGGGAAAGGGCTGGGGGTGCCTGGGAAGCTGGGAAAAGACACAGACAGGACAGGTGACCCCAGCTGCCCAAAGGGATATTCCAGACCTTGTGACATCAGGCTCAGTGCATAAAGTGGGGAGAAGAAGGAGGAAGCGGGAGGGGGGATGTTTGGAGTGATGGGGTTTGTCTCTGAAGTGACATTATGGGGCCCTGCTTTCCTGGGGATGGCTGAAACACCTGCCCAGCCACAGGAAGCAGTGAATTAATTCCTTGTTTTGTTTTGCTTGTATGTGTGGTTTTTGCTTTCCCTATTAAACTGTCTTCATCTCAACCAATGGGTTTTGTAGTTTTTGCCTTTTTGATGCTCTTCCCAGTCCTGCTCATGGAGGAGCATCTCCGCGGGGCTTGGCTCCTGGCTGGGGTTAAACCACAACAAAGAAATCTGAGAGGGGAAAAAACCCCTTATGGCTGTCACTGGAAATGTGATCCATTATTTGCAGTTGTGTCCTTGGACATCTGCGTTAGGGCAGGACTCAACACAAGACTTTCTACCAGCATCTAAATTCTCTGAATGCAATTATCCTCTCTGTAAAGCTGAACCAAAATTGTTCCCTAAGGCTGTATCCTGTCACACCTAGGACTCCCCTAGAAAAGATCCAATTCCCTTTGGACCTCACAAGTCCAGTTGATGCTAAACAAAGATTTAGCAGTAATGGCCAGTCTCGTTGACAATATCAGTAGTAATACAGAGAAAACTGAACACCTGGGAATGATTTGGCTAAATAAAAGCTGAAGTTTATTGTTGCCTGGGGAATTGTTTCTGCCTGGGGATTTAGAGGTACGCTGCTTCTCCTTAGGGAATGGGTGTCAGACAGCACATTTCACAGTCACTGCATTTGCCTGTCTTCAAGATAGTTAGGCTAGCTCTGCCCCCTAGTCCTGTTAAATTTACACTGAGCTGAGACCATCATGGTCCTGTCACTCCATTTTCTTGAACACCATGTACGTTTTGATTACTGAGGCTCTATCTGAACCACTGGCTGAACTGATCTGTTCTTACCTATGTTTGCCAACTAACCAAAGCATAAAGTCCCCTCTCCAAATATCTTTATTAGGTAAAGCTATTGATAAAAAGCTTTGTTCAGAATCCATGACTTCTGATAAGCTTAGCTTTCTGACCTGGTCTGAGAGAGTGAAGACTCTTTTTTCTTCAGCAAAACAAGAGGCAAGCATTCATACCTTCTCTATTTCTCACTAGTCTTGTGCTCCTGAAAGACATATTTTTCTTATTATCCAAAGGGGAGAAACCCCCCATTGTTATGGTACCACAAACTAACATTAAATATTACTGTTCTACAGAAGTTCAGACACTAATTTTTCCTGGGATGTCATTTAACAGAGGGAAAGAAAGAAATAGCAGAATTTATGCAAGAATGTAGATGTCAGTGACTGTGTGCCACTGTATGATGGAAGATTGGCAAAAATACACTCCAAATGGTCTCTTCTTCCCTTGATTGTGTTTCCAGTAACAATGAAATGATCCAGAACTCCCTTACAGATGATCTCATTGTCAGCTTCTTTTACACAGGGTTACAAAATTAGCTTCAAGAGGAGAATGTAAGGGATGTTCTTATGGATGTGGGGAGTTGCTCATAAATTCTCTACTGAGACTCATGATTAAAAAAGTGGGACATACAAAGTAATGAATGACTGAAGCTGAGTAAGAAAAAGTTGGCAGTTCTGCAGTGCATGAAAATTTAAAGCCTAATGGGGTGTCCTCCAGCAAGGACTCATGACAGCCACCCTGGATTCAAGGTTCTGTTGCTTAAGCTGACATTCTGCTCTGGCAGCAACCTGACTGCAAGCTGCAACTCTTTGCTGAGAAACTGTTTTCCACTAAATACTGGATCAAGCAGTACCATGTCAGTATTGCAGATAAGAGGATAAGAGCATGTACTGGCAATATAATTCACAGACCACTGCTCCCTTTCTTCTCAGATTCATTTTATGGATTGTGACAAAAAACCCACCAAAAACTCCCCAAAACCCAAACCAAAACAAAATTCAAAACAAAAAAAAAAAAACAAAACCCAAAAAACAAAAAAAACCCAAAAAAACAAATCAAGCAACCAACCAAAACCCTCCAACCTCACTAGACTAGCTCAAGCAAGAATTGGTGTTGCAATCCTGGGTCTGCCTATTCACAGGGTGACTGTATGGGGCCATGTACATTAAGCTACAGAATTAGGATTTTGACAAACAAAAATCAAATATAGCTCATGGACAATAGTCTTTGAAAGTTATAAGCCCTCTTGGTACCTCCTGCTTGTTATAATGATGAAATAAAAGTGAGGAACAAGGGGCCCAGCAGCAGAGAGCAATTCTGACAACCTCTTACTTGCAGCAAGAATTGGTACGGCACAATGAGATGAATCCCCAGCACAACTGTTGCATATAGCATAGAAAATTATGTACTTGTATCTACTGGAAGATAAGTTCAATGGTAAATGTGTGTTCATTTGACACTCTGACAAAGAAGCAGTCTCTCCAGGACAGAGAAATTTTGAACAATCTGGTGTAATGTGGTTCCTTACACTAAGGTACAAGAATATCTCTGAGCCTTACATTCAGGTACTACTTAAGGCTCTAACCTAGGTCTAACAAGATCAAAAGCATTTTTCTCTCTGTCATATTGCTCATTTTTAGGACTTTTCATTGCAATCTATCACCAGAACACAATATTTTCAGTTAAAACCACTGTCTGAAATTTGCAAATGGTTTCATACTACTGGAAGTTATAAAAGTGTCCCTGAAGACATCTAGAAGTCTTCTAACTGGGTGGCAGCCACCTTTGGATGTTTTCTTAGGCTACTGTATATTTCAGTAAAGGTAGAAAAGGCTTTACTTAGATAGTTTCTGTGTTGGAAAGAATCTCTGTGTATTTAGAGGTCATAGCTTGAGTATAATTTTTTTCCCTAAAGAACCAAGAGTGCAGTGAGGGGAGCAAATAAAATGAGGTTTTTTTCTCAGTGCAGCAGCTGGCATGCATCCCCTGTGGTGTAATCCACACTTGGCCCCCAAATAGAAAGACTGAGAGTGCTGCTATGAATTCCCTGTCAGCCACCCCACTCTGCCAAAAGACAGTATGAGGTGGATGCCACAGACAATCTGATCCCATGTCTGCAAGACTTAGAGGGCAGAATTCCAGTGAGAGAATTAACACTCAGCTAAAGTTTCAGGTGAAAGAAGTTTTTCCAGTAGCAATTTTGGCTGCAAGAATCCCTGCAACTGTTCTTTAGAAAAAGACATGCAGGACCTCATCTCCTTGTGGTTTTTTCAGGGTGTGCAGATCTGTCTGTGGAGTTTCAGGGCTAGCATTTCTTGCTGCAGAGGTGAAAGATGCTGCTGCTTCCAGGCCAGAGAGGGAGATCTCCATCAAGCTGCTTGCTTGATCACAGTCTAGCCCTTTTTTGTCCTTTTTTATGATTGAAGTTATGAATTCAGTTGTTTCTTTTGCACAAGCAAATAAGTCGTAAAAGCTTGGCAGCAAACACTGCTGTGTTGTATTCATTTCATCTACTGTGCCCCCCTTAAAAAAAGATCAGAGAAATATGGCTTGTGCCCTTTCTGGAAATCAAATACACAGAAGTTTTTGTAGCAGAGGGAGAAAAGACTGGAAGAGAAGAATGCTGCTTGACCAACCTTTGACACCCACCTTTCCTAGGTCATCTGTTCTCTGTCTCTCCCTACATTCACATATTCAAGATTCCCTACATATTTAATCTCAGCTCTGATACCCGTGCCTTTCACTAATATTGGACAACATGCAGTCCGACCAGAGAGCAGGTGAAATGCCATTACTGGGGTGCAGGGTACTGAGGGCACACTACAGAACAGCACTTCTCTGACTTGCATTTCTCCCCTCTGCATCCAGCTCTGTAGTTTTTGCTACAAGGAAGAGACAGACCTGTGCAAACAGCTCCAGAGGAGGGACACAGAAGTCATCAGAGGTCTGAAACAACTCTGCTGTGAACACAGGCTGAGACAGTGGGTTGTTCAACCTGAGAAAGACATTAATGTGCCCTTTGGAAACACTGATGAGCATATAAGAAAGAAAGAAAATATTTTACCAGGGTGTCTAGGGACAGAACAAGGGGTGACGGTTTTAATCTAAAACAGGGTAGACTTATTTTAGATCTAAGTAAGAAATTCTTTACTGTGAGGTTGATGAGGCACTGGCAGAGGTTGCCCAAAGAATCTGTGGATGGATGCCCCATCCCTGGGAACTGTAAAGCAAGGCTGAATGGGCTATTAAGCCACATGCTCTGGATGAAGGTGCCCCTGCCAATGAAAGGGGGATTAGACTGGATAAACTTTAGAGGTCTCTTCCAACACAAATAGTTCTGTTACTCTATGGCAGAAATACATGAAATAAAGTAACGTATAAATGACATTCTTTGTGTCTTCAGAGCAGTTTAATAAAAAAAAAGTGCATTTTAATTTCTTTGCATCATACTAGGGCAAAGAGTTCACTGCACTTTTTTTTTTCCCATGCAAATCTGAAGGTGGTTTCATTCTATCGATATTATTCCTTTTGGGAACACTAAGATCCTATTGGTTTCATCTTTGGCTGATTCTGCTAACACAATAGAGAAAAAGAGGTCCCTAATTGTCGGATTTTGGGTGCTGTTTAGATGGTCTGGGAAAAGCCCAAAGATGGCCTTGGGCCCCCGGGTTCGAAAGGACGAGAGGAAGCTTCAGATTTGTTCTCGGTCTCGGTGTTTATTAAATGCTTATCTAAAAGATTTTCTCTTGGCCTGACAGAGTTCTGCTCAGCAGTCAGCCATGGGCACACACTGAGAGCCCCTGGGGCGGCCACCTATCTTTATACCCGGAGTTACGTATACAATATTTATCATTTTTCTCCAATACCCTCTACCCTTATTAACCAGTGTTCCCCTAGTAAGGTCCAATCCTGGAGTGCCAACTCCACCACAGAAGATGGAGGCCTAGAGGAAGAAGAAGAAGGAGAAGGGCACGCCCCAATTCCTCCATCTTACTTCTCTAGACCCCCCTGTACAGAAATCTTAAACCCTGTATCTCACACTCCAATTAACTTGTCCCTTCACCATTCACCCCGGTGAAATCCTCCTGTCCTCATACTGATGTCATCTCCCCTGTGGGATCAAAGTCCAGCCACCAGACATTTCTGGCAACATTCCAGGACTCCCGAGCCCCCCAGTTCTGAGAGACTGAGATCCCACACCTAATATTTTAATTTCTTCCCATTAGAGTTATTTTAGATCTTCTTGAAATGATAAATCTGTCTGAATTTTAATACACATTATTCTGTGGTCAATTGTTAAGGAGATTCAAATCTGACAGAGACACTCAAATTCCTTCCTAGAGAGAAAGACTAAAGACTGAAATATTTCACTTTCTAAAGTAAAGCCAGTTTGTGGTTAATTACTTGCTCTACAATAAAACTACTGATTAGATCTTACTACTCAGGAACATGTTTTTATCATTTTTGGTTGAAAGGATACTTAATTTTCCCCCATGAAAAACTAGCTTAGTGAACCAGGAACTCCATCTTTCTCAGGTAATGTTTTCAATTTCTCTGTGAACATTGAAAATAAAATGGTACCCCATAACAACCCACAACAGCAAACATAATGACCCAGGAGGAACTGGGAGTGCTTATGATTCCATTCCTGAAGCCCAGTCAGATCCACCAGCCATCACTCAATATTCTACTCTGTTTTAATGTTTTACTCATGGTTCAGTGAATCTTCCCTTTGCCAGTTCTCCCTTCCTTCCATAAATACTGTGCTGAAAGGCCAAACTGCAGACACAAATCCATACAAACACAAAAAGATCCGTCACAGCACATTTCAAATAGCAATTTTAAAAAATCCTATGAAAAGGTAATTATGTAAGGACCAAATTCCACATTTTAGATGCAACCTTCATGCTCCTGAGTCAGAGTGAGATAAATTATCAGACTCTGTGTAGCAGCATGATTTTGTCTCCCGGACAGATAGCAGATAGAGATTACTGTACATCAAAGTACATTGTATAACAAGGTTGCCACTGAATTGGAATGAGGACAAACTGCCATGCTTTATTAATGTTGCCGCTGAAGCTAAAATAGAAGTATAAAAGCCAGATTCTACCCCAAGTGCTTAGTTTACCCTCGCAAGCAACACATCAGAAGGGTTTCTCAACCTATGGGTCCAAAGGAGGAATATTTAAACTTCAGCTCATTCTTCTCCAGGGAATATTGCAGTGGAAGTATGAGGAGATAACAGGATGGGAAGGCCTATTTTGGCTTTCCCACAGACGATGGTGTTCCTGGCGGGGCTGGAGGCTGCAGATGGCTTTTCTGGCTGTTGGCCTTTAGGCAGCAATTTTCTTATGTATGTATTTCATGTACTTTATTTAATGCAATTAGGGCTGAGACAGAATTTGGCTTGCAGGTGAGAATGCCACACATACCAGTTCCTGTGTGTGACATCTGTGGTATTGCAGCACACTCTGGAACTATGTTTGCCACAGCTCTTGGCAGCCCTCAGACTGGGTACAGGCAGCTACAGCTGCGTTCATATGTGTAAGATAAACTTTACCATAAAAATCCAAACATGCTACAGGGGCAGCTGCAGTTAAATACTGAACAAAACCGGTTTCTGCTCTCAGCTGCACAGCCCCTGGATCTCTTGCCTAGGATTTGTCAGTCTGTACCTGGAACCAGAATCTGACCCCAGGATTTGCTCTGTGGAAGTTTTGCAGGTCTCCACCTTAGGGCAGAAACAGATACTATTCCTAGTATCTGTTACTAGTTAGTTACAGTCTAATGGCATCCATACCAAGCACAGTTGTGCTACTTCAGCTGGCAAAAGCAGAATGTGTTGTGTTTTTACAGTTTTCATGGCAAAGTTTACAACTGAGAATTGTTTTGTCAAGCTAAGCACAACAGAGGCATAGATGAGAAACTGTAAAAAGTTGACTAAAGTAAGAAATCATTCTCAAAAAAAACTACTTTAAATACTTTGTGTTCATGCTCAGGACTGTCAGTGAAAATACACAGGTGGGCCAAATCCTTGTCCCACTGAAATAAACTCCTAGTATACTAATAAAAAAAGCACCACTGACTTTTATCAAGACAACTTTATAAATACTTACTTGATAAAGCTGTACACCAGAGAAATTTTCAAGGCATGCAACACTCCTTTCTTCCTTCATGAAGTCACTCAGCATAGCAGCTGTTTTAGTGATTCTTTCTAGATAGGCTCTGGCAAGATGAAAGCAGCAGTAAGTGCATCAAGAATAATAACAGCAAATGTACAACTGCATGCCAGAAAAGCTGCACAGACAAACAAGATGCTAGCTTGAAAATTCTTTGCAAACATTACAAAACTTTGTCCACTAAGGCAAGGAACATGATAAAAAAAGATTCTGTAGAAGTAAAAGTTATCACCTTTTTATAAGCAGAAGCATTGAAGCAGAGTGGTTGTTCATTTTGGTGTTTTTTAAAAAAATTGTAGGGCTTTGAAATCATTGAGGTTTTTTGGGAATTATGACAGGGAACTGAAGAAAAAAGTTCTACTGTGTGGCTGTAGACCTCTGCAGTGTGTTTGATTTCCCTGATTTATAATAAAAAAATTTCAATTAGATCTTGTGTTTCCTTTTAAAATATGCAAACTATTTGTCCTTTTGCATCTCTTCAGCAAATATAATTTCCTCATTAAAGAGTGCAGTGATTGCAATTCCTGCAACCTTACTGTGCAATCAAATGTATAATAGCAGTGGCTGTTATTATTCATGGAGATCAGGAGTTATTACAATTCACATTTCATGACATACGAAACAAAGATATATTTATTAATTGATGTTAAACACAAACACTCTCTAGCACTCCTTTATCAGTCCAGTTGAGAATGATGTGCTCCTAATATTCTGAAGCAAACGGTTCAATCCAGTTTGGATCCAGCAGTTCCAGTGCAGAATGACATCAGAATCAGAGCACAGGCAGCAATCAGCCAGGGGCAGCTCTCCTGCATGTCTGGCAGCCTCATGAGAGAAGTAGCTGACAGTAGACTTTGGACATCTGGACATCATTTCTGTTTAGAAAAACAATAAACTTTCTGGAGCATCTCTCTGTATAATAGACATCATTCTTCTGGTATTTGAATTGTACTTCTTCATCTGCACTTTTCACCAAAGAGCATCCTGAATAGTTGTCTGCCTCAGAAACAGAACTGATGCTAAGCATTAAACACAAAAATAATATTCAAGCAGTGAATTTCATCCTTTTTTGAACACAGACGGTAATTTTCCTAGGGGCAATACTAACACTGAGATAAAATCCTCACTCATATACAATCACTTCTACATTATATCAATTATTGGGATTCATCAGCAGTCTGCCCTCCTGATGGAAAATATTAAGCTCTTACAAGTAATGCTTCAGCCTAGGCACTTGATGTCTCAGGAAGATATTTTGTTTTCCAAAGAGCATTTAAACAAAGGAAACTCAAGGAGTTTAAGCAGGAGCCTAGCAACAGTACCCTCATATAAGCTATTTCTCTCATTAAGCTTAGCTTGGGCTTAATTGCTAACCCAAATAATACTGGGTTTTAGACAATTAAAGCATTTCAAAGAGATACAAGTAATTAATTTGGCTGCATGAAAGTGACTTGCATCATGTGGACACTTTAAAGACTTTTGAAGAGCAGTAAGTATCTAAGAGATGTTCCTAAGACCAAACAATTACAACTATTAGTACGGTACCATAAACAGATGGTCAAAGTCCAACCCTCACTGACACCTAGGCTGGAATAGTCATGATCTGGCATCCAAATAATGAGGATCTTCTGGGTAGGACAGGTTGATATAAATTAAATATTCAGCTGTGTGCTGGACATTTTGTCCAGAGGGATCCTGTGAGAGACAGGGCCAAAATCTTTACTGAAATCCAGCATGATGTCATCAACTGCCTTCTCTTGATTTGATCAGCTATGTGGGTAACCTTGGTATGAAAAGAAATAAGGTTGGATAAGCAGGAATTTCCTATCGTGAAGCTGTGCTGGCTGTGACCAGTGACTGTGCTGTCATCCAGGTGTTTTTTAATACCTCCCCAAATAATATTCTCCATAATTTTGCAAGGTACTGAAGTGAGACTGACAGACCTGTATTTTCCAGGGTCCTCCTTCTTGTCCTCCTTGAAAAGTGGGACATTGTTTGCCAGACTACAGTTGAGACTGTAGTCTTATTTTTCAATTGTAAAATACAATACGTAAGTGTTTTGCTTACCACTTCCTCCTATTTATGGGATGAATGAAAGTGCTACAAGAATATCCCATTTTGGAGTGATCAGATGCTCCAATTTGAATAGTGCTGAGCCAAGAACATGGAAGGGTGAAATCTAACTCTGCTGATGTTGGGTTGGGATACTGAGTTGCAACATATGAACACCATATTAGCTGTGACCATGAGTTTGGGATGGCTGCAAAATGGGCAGTGGACATATGATCAGCAAATACTGTTTTTGTTAAAAACTGTCCCTTTCAGTCCTTGCTCTCAACCTACTCAATCTGTTTCAGAACAGACTGAACTGCGTCCCCTTGTCCTGTACAGACAAAATACGGAGTCAACAGTGGGAGCTGTCTGTAATATTTCCACAGGGAGCATATTTTCCCATGGATTCAGTAACTCTTTGTCTAGACAAGGTGGTACTCAGAATAAGCTGAATATGTATCTCTACCAACAATCTCTAGCTGTCTCTCTTCTAAAAGAGATGTTCTTTTTCTGAGCAGTTCTGGCAACAAATCATCCCCACAACACAGAAGCAGGGTGTCGGCACTACAAGCACCTGTAAAATTCATCTCTGACTTTTCTCAAACAGGCTAAGAGCTTGTTTGCCATCAGACCTTGTCCTTGAATTGTCTGAACAGCTCTGTATTTCTTTGTCACTTGGTGCCAGCTGGAAGGTTGATGCCTATCTTCCAGAAGAACAGCTAAGTGTTATTTTGAAATGGCTTTGGGAGTATCTGCTTGTATCATACACAGGAAAGGGGGAAGAATCCCTGTTTACATGCTCTTCCACTGTGAAATACGGATTTATCAGTGTGAATTAAAAATGCTGAAAATATGCATTCTTTTTATTGCATGAATGAAGTGGCTCTCTTGGTCTACCCAGGCTCAGTTGCTCCATTGTCCCTGTGGTGATTCTCCTTTTCCAAGGGGCCTCCCATGACAGGGAGATGGACAGTGCTGGGGTGCTCTACGCTGTTTCCCCCAGGATCCAACCAGCAGATCTGAATCACAGATCCAGGGCTTTCCTCAGGTCCTTGCTAAGACCTGCTGACCTGGATCAGACACAGACACATCACTCTTCTCCATAGCGAATGTGAAATGGCTTTCTGCCCTGGAGAAATGCCTTCGTTCTGGAGTAGCCTGTGGGTGGTGCTGGCCCCTTACTCAGTTCAATCAGAAATCAGTTTGAAGTTCTTTCACGCAAGTCTATAAATGTGTGTGCCCTGAGTGAGGAACACATTTTAACACCACATCCCAGGAAAGGCCTCCAGAGCTAAGAATTCTCACATAAAATGTGGTCACTTCTGAGGTGCCTTTACTCTTTTACTTCTTTTCACTTGCCTGTCTTCCTTTCACCCCGCCTTCTGCACACCTGGCTGCTAAAACCAGACACACATAAGCACAGATATGTTTAATGCTGTCTAGACAAGCACCCTATTAGGCTGGGCTGGGGCAGCCGTTGCCATAGCAATGAAAAAATACGATTTTGTAGCTGAAAATGAGGTGGCAGGAGATTCATACTTTCTTCACAATACAGTGGCAATGTCACAGTGAAATTGCAGCATGAGAAAACAACTCTGTGTTAACTATTAGCAAAAGAGTAATAAATAGGAAGTGATGTGCTGGTTAAGGACTGGACTCTTCTATTCACTATGAAGGTGAAAAATTGAGTTTCAAAATAGCCTCAAAACTGCTCCTGAATGCAACGAAGGTCACTAAACATTTGCAGTATTTCAGTTTTTGTTTGATAAAAAGCATAACTTTCTATCATACAGTGCTTTAACTTTAACGTTTGAAGTACATGCTGAAGTTTTAGCTTAACAGGTGGAAGTTTTCCAGTGTTAGAGGGGCCCAGAAAATTCTTTCTAGTTTTTGCAACATTTCTCACTGAAGCAGTGTTGCCAGGAAATTGCTAAGACAGGCTCAGGGAGAAACCACAAGATTTTTTTCACTGCTACAAAGATTCAAAGGAAAAAACTTTTCTCTTTTTACCTGTATTGCATAATACAAAGTCAAAACCACCTCTCACTTCATTTACGGGGCATAGTGATATTAGGTCAAAGGTTGGACATGATGATCTTGCAGGTCTTTTCCAACCTTAATGGTTCTGTGATTATGTGATTGAGGTTGGAGAAGACCTTGAAGTTCATCAGATCCAACCATTAACCCAGCACTCCAAGTCCACTGTTAAACCATATCTCTAATTACCACATTTAGACATGTTCTTGGAAACTTCCAGAGACACTGCTTACTTCCAGTTCCCTGGGGACTCTCTGGTTAGCTACACTGCTGGAGAATAATGGAAAGTGGCTCAAACAGCACTTCCACAAGCTCCCTTAGTACCACTTGACATGTTGAAGTGGAGCAGAAGGGCACTGACTGTTTCCTCCTGGACTACAGGTCTCTCTTGTTTCCCCAGAGAACAAGAGCCAGCACCTACATGTACTCCTGAGCTGCCTGTCGAGTATTTCACCTCCCTCTTCATCCAGGTTGGGAGGTCTTTAACAAACTCCTGGGATATCTGCCTTGTTGGCCTTTCCCCTAAATCTCACCCACAAGAATTCAGCCTTAATCATTACCATCACAAAGCTCTTGGCAGTCAAAACAATCCCTCACACACAGGGCTTCCCAGTGCCTCTCCTCCTTGCCTGTCCCTTCTGAAGGGTTTGCAGCCACCCACTGCAGCACTCGGGTCACCTGAGCTACCCTAACACAGCTCCGTGCTCACCACAGATCTCCTTCTGCACAGCTTTCTCAGTTTCCATCTGAGGGCTGCCAGGAGGAAGGGGAGGTGTCCTTAGAGCAGCAGCACACGGTGACAGCTCTCACTGCCACAGCCCAGCTGCCCCTGCCACGGCGGTGCCTGGGACACAGCTCTGCAGCAGCCCCCGTGGCTCACAGCCCCTCCTGCTCCATGCATGGCGGCATGGGGCCCATTATAAACCCTTCTTGGTTGTAGAGGAAGCCAAGAACTATGCTCACGCGGCCTGTTAAAAAAGTGGCTTTGTTTTCTTCTGATGCTCCTGAAATATGTTTAATTGAAAAGTACGGCAGCAGAATTGTACTCAGAGGTAATAAAGCAAGGAAGAGCCATTTCAGATGGTATGGCATGATTATGAGTCATTTTTCCCTCATCCCTTCTGCATAGTTTTTATATCAGACTATTAGATACAGCTAAGATGTATATTTTAATATATGTCTTAATGTACACAAACCTGTGAGCTGTAAGATGTGGAGAAAGTATTTTTCTAATAGAATAACTTGAAACAAATATTAAATTATCACACTTATTCTCAGTTTTTCATCCAATTTTTTCATTCATATAATATAACTTTTCTCCATTTCAAAGATTGGCAGATGTAGGCTGAAAGATTTCTGTGAGCAAAAAGACTCACAAGCCCAGGTGTAATAAACTTTTCTGCTTGGTCTATGCTTGACTGCAATGTTGCTTGTTTACTTCAAAAGGAGGTGAATAATTTCTAGAAGGCTCACTTCAAAAGAGGAATCACAGGGGTCATAAATCATCTGAAAATTCCAGGGATTTTCAGCTAGACCATTTATTCATAATTTTATTTAAAAATATTTTATAGCTAAAAGATTTAAAAATAGCAAAAATAGTAAAATAGAAGAGGCTTATTAGTACAAAATTATATAACCCCATTATTTTTCCAGTCACAAATCTAGTTTCATTAATGTCTGGTTGCTGACTGGGGTGAATAGCATAGTAAATGAATGGCTTGACTTGATGATCTTAGATGGTGTCTGTATGATTCTGTGATTCCATTAGAGATTACTTTTTCTATCCATCAGTTGGCTTGTAGGTAGAGTGAGCTGTGTAGAAAGTAGGGTACCTGATGTTAATACAGACAGCATTTTTGCCAGCATACCCTAAATCAGGTTTCTAAGGAGTACAATTTGCATCCCTGCAAGAACTTTTGCAACAGGACAGCTGAATGTGTGAAGCCCTTCTGTTGCCACAGCACTGCTAGTGAGGTGTGAATGTTTTCCAGGGCTCCTTACTGAGGAAATGACCTGGCTAAGGCTTGCTGCTTTGGCCCACATCTCAAAACTGGAGTTGCAGAAAGAACCGAGACTCAGCAGTCCTGCTCAGACACACTGCAGCACGGTTAGGCAAAGTAGGAAGTTAAGGACATTTTTGCTCAGGAGTGCGTAAATAAATTATTGTTAGTGCTCCTAGTAAACTGCAAAAGCCCAGGTAGGTAACTTCATGATGTATGTCCCACTTGTAGCTACTTACTCTCTGGAGTAATAACACTGAGCATTTCCAAAAACATATTCAGTCTGTATAAACAACTCTGAAAATTGTCTTTCTATTCCTCCTTTTTAGAGGTGACCAAAGCTATCTGTTGTTGTTCATTTAGCACAGTTTGAAGTTTTCATCTCGACAAGGTCCAGAAAGATCAGTTCTCTATTTTGACATTAAAACCAGAGTCTGACTCTTCGGCAGTGTGGTGGTTTTGTTGTTGAAGTCCACAGTCTTAGAACAACACAAATAACTGAAAGGCCTCAAGTCGACTAAAAATGCCTACAAATCATATAGCTTTCAGATAACATGAGTTAGAATAAACTGAGTAATAAAATTTATGGCATGCTGTAATATGCTTGAAAAATATTTTTTCATTTTTCAGTTGATAGAAGTGCGAGTTCTCCTGCTGCTGCCACACTGGAGTGATGATTCTGACACTGCTGGTTTCCTTTGCCCATCGTGAAATGTATAATGACGTCTTAGGGCTGAGTAAATAATCAAGTAAGAAGTTCCCATATACTTAGTGGTATATGGGAAGAGGATCAAAGATAATGGACATGAGTTGAAATGTGTGGTTCAGATTGAATTTTAAAAAAAAGTTTCCCTATGGGGGCAGTAAATCAGTGGCAGACCTTATGCAGAAGCTAGGCGGTTGCAGTTCTGTCCTTGCAGTTTCAAGCCCTGACTGGAAAAAGTCCTTTGCAAACCTATCTGACCTCAGATGTTGACCCTTCTCTGAGCAGAAGGATGGAATAGAGATCTTCTGATATCCTTTCCAGCCTGAATTATTTTGCATTTATGTGATCAGATACAAAAATAGTGAGAGAGGTTGCCACAATTTCATCAATATGAAGGAGTCATTTGCTGCCAGCAAACACATCCCCTCTCCCTGCCAGGCTGGCAAGACAAATATTTAATTAGAGGTACCTCACACTGTGCCCTGATGGACAGGTTATGGAGGTTTGATCCAGATGTGAAGTAAAACACTTTGCAGAACATGACTATTCTGTCACAAACAGACACACAATGTCCTTGTGAGTACAAACATGCCTTCGTCATCATTCTAAGAAACACGGAGGCAAGGGAAAGTTTCTGCAGAAATGAAAACGTGCAGAAAGTCATACCCTGTTGAAACTTGCATTTGTGAATTATAATTTGGAGGTGGAAATACAGACCACCAAAATCTAAGGAGCAGAGAAAGCCAGAAGTTCACTCCAGGTAAGAGGTTAACTGCTGTGGTAAACAGTGTCTGAAGCTTTCAGGTCTTTTCAAAACCAAACAAATGGCAAAACAGATTGGAGTTCGATGAGCCAGAGCTGCAGAAGAGCACCAAGGTGACCATTTCTGGATAAGGCAGTCACTTGGCTCATAAATACTGTGAATCACAGAGTGCCACCATGGCTGCCCTCAAATTCAATGTATAGTTACTCTTCCAGTAAAATCCTTCAAACCACTCTGAGACAAGAGTAATGAGCCATTCACTAGCTGGGCACAGAGATACCACCCCACCTTTCAGGTAGCAGGACTTCCACTGCACATAGTGTGAATTTGATCTTAGCAAATGTGTGAACAGTGTGAATTTGCAGCTGAGCTCCTGCCATTCTCAGGCAGCTGGAGGGAGAGACACCTCCAGTTATTTTTTTACTGGAGGCCTTCTTGCTAAAGGCTTCATTAAAAGCCCCAGCTTTTACTTCAGCTGATGCTGAATTGGGCTGCATCATGGGTGCCACTATAATGAAAAGTACTGTAGGTCAAACCACTCAGTGCTTTTCTCACAGCCATGTATTTAAATCCAGATTAAATGAGGAATGTGAGGGAAGTATCTGTGATAAATTAGTCTGTACTTGGTCAGTATAAGCTTTGATGTGTTTTGGTAAAAAGATGTTCTTATGATGTCTTATATGTCTTATCTTATATGGTTACAACCTGTAAGGAAAAAAATTAGATGGAAAAGCTGAGTTAATTTGTTTAAAAATAAAAGTAGTAAGATATTCCTTACTGTTTCTTTTTTTTCAGATGTGCAATACCACAAATAAAAATTGACATTTGGGAGTTTGTTTATTTGGTTGATGTTTTTAAGTACAATTTTACAACTTTTAAAAATATTACCCAGAAGTTCTTAGCAATCCTAAAAAGAACATGTCCCTCATAAAAATGTAACTATACTGTTACTACTTTCAAGAACATAGAAAACACACAGATTGCAACTCACTTTTAACTTGGGATCTGAACTAAATAAATTGTAATTTTTATATTGGAATAGGTTTGAAGTTTTAGTATTCCTTATAAATATGTGACTTAACATGCTATTTCTCTTGGTCATCCTGAAGATGTTTAACATGGTTGTTAAACACACAAAATGAGATTTTAATTTATACAATCTATCTTTAAATTGCTGTTGTGTGGGAGTACAAATTCTGAACTTCACCATTAGCAATTTACAGGGCAGCAGACTCTGATATGCAAATTCTGAGTTATGACTTTACTAAAGGACCAAGCAGCAGAATCTGAACAGCTGTGGAGAGCATTTATTTAAAAAAAAATATTAGCCACAACGTGAAAAGAAACATACAGCAGTATGCATTCTCTGCTTAATTTAAAGTCCTTCATTGTGAGAATAAAATATTTCATGATATATACTGGATTAACAGACAAGGACAACAAGACAGTAAGGACACTTCTTGAAAGACAATCCAAAGGCAAAAGGCACAGGGTTAATGTGTCTCCAAACAGCTGCTGTCCCAATGTCACAGCACTGACCTGAAGGGACTTTCTCAATTTATCTGCAGTGATTTTTAGTCCACCACCTTATTACTGTGTCAGGAAATGAGAATGCCAGTTATCCCTGAGTGCAAGCATTGGGTGAAATAATATTAATTATGAACTAAGCTGATCAACCAAGTCTTTCACACACAGTGGTTAACCTTGTGTCAGATGATAGTCTGGAGAGATTCAAGAAGAGTAACCTACTGAAGCCCTCCATAACGTATAATTAATGTTGCTGCTTGGTTGATTTTTTTTTCCCTCTCTTCTCTCTTTCTTTAAGTTCCTTACCTTTCAAATGCCCTTTTTTTTTTTTCTTTTTCCCCCCAGAAGCAAGGAATTTCCTTTAAAATGTCTTTTTCTGCCTTAGATATAACATAACCAAATGCAGATAAGCAGTTAATTTCTTCTAAGCCAAGAGAAAGCATATATGTATGTTTTTATCCACCTGTACTGAATTGCTCAGGAGCAACCTCCTGTGTTTCTGCCAGTGCCCATTCTCCATGATCCTGTCACTGGGTGCCCCTGGAATGATCTTTGCAGCCTCCCTGCAGGTGTTTATATGCATTGGTGAGATGCCAAACTGAGGTCCCTTCCACAGGAAACTATTCTCTGCAACCTGGGTCACCCTTCCTGAAGGCGCAGTCCTTTAGGCACAGCCTGCTCCAGAGTAGATCCCTCATGGAGCTGCAACTCCTACCAGGAAACCTACTCCAGCATGGAATCCTTTCCTCACAGGCCTGCAGCTCTCTGCCAGGAGCCTGCTCTGGCACAGTTTTCCCACAGGTTGGCAGCCTTCCCTCAGGCCTCCCCCTGCTCCGGCACCCCTGGGCTGCCCCAGAGGCTTCTCCCCAGCCCTCACCATGGCTGCGGGGCAATCTCGGCCCTGCCCCTCCTGCTCCACTGCCCTGGGTGTCAGCAGAGCAGCTCCTTCACATGCTCTCACCCCTCTCTCTGGCTTCAACTACATCTGCATCATAACTTCTATTTTTCTTAGTCTTAAATATGTTATCACAGAAGTATAACCACCACTGCTGATGGGTTTGTCCTCAACCAGAGACGGATCCATCCTGGAGCCAGCTGGCACTGGCTCTGCCAGACACAGAGGAAACTTCCAGCATCTTCTCACAGAAGCCACCCCTGTAGCACCCCACGAGGAAACCCTGGCCATGCAAACCCTCTTAGGGGAGGAGCTTGTCCTGCTCTGCACAATCCTTGAAGGAGAGGCTGGTGACAGCCATGCCCATTGCCTCTGGCAGCTCTCTGCTGCTCCAGGTCCCTGAGTGCTGCCTCTGTACTTCACTGGCAGCATAGGAATCAGGAAAGAGCCTTTAGACAACCCAGGAAAATCCTCAACAAAGAACTCCCATTCTTAAGTGCCAGCTTGCATCTCTATGATTCTGCCTTTGTTTTTAAAATATCAATTATGATGAAAGCCAGACATTTACAAAACCAGAAGGAAAGCATAGCTTCATGGAGTCCACAAGTGCACTGAAAATTCTGCAGTCAACAACTTGGAGGGGATTAGTAATTATTTTTCGTGACAGGCCTGATGACTTCACTACCCTTGTTCTTGATTCTCATGTGCAGTTTCTGACCCAAGATACATTTCCCCAAGAAAGGTTAGAAAAAAACTTGAAAATATGTTTTTGAGATTTAGTAGTTTGAAGGGAAATATGGTTTTAATTTGGGAGAAAGTAGAATATTTTTTAAGGTTTTTTTTTAAAAAGGGCTTAGTTTTCAAATCTGTTTCATATTAGTTGTTCATAAAAATAACACTCAGAATAACTTTAAAATTCTGGAACTCTGCACTATTGCTGCTGGAGAGAGTTCTCTGAGAACACATTTCTGAAAATGATGCAAACTCTGTAATATGATCATAGAGCGCTCACAAGGACAGAACATTAGTCAGACATGCTTCATGTGAATGATTGAGCGGGGGCCAAAGGAGGAAATTTAACATCATTAACATAGATCATTTAACTTGAATCTTCCCTACTGCTTGTCAAATATTATTCCACAGTTCTGCATCTGTCCCTTTGCACTTCTGCCCCAAACTTTCTTATAAAGGTGTTTTGGGTTTTTTTTAAGGTAGAATTTCCCCTCAGCTGTGTAAGTGTTTTATAGTGGTGATCAATGAAGTGTGAGCACTCATCAGAGCTCTAGATCTGCTTCTGGAACGGCCCTACAAAATGGTGAAGCATACTTGTGGGTTAGAAAGGCAACACCAAGAGGACAATCATGAACAAAGCTCTTTTTAAATAGTGGCAGATACAAACCAAGAAAGCTTCCACTAAAAGCCACTTAAAATGCATTATTGACTTGCTAACAGCAAGCAACCGTTGCCATCTGCAGAGGTGAGTACTCTCTGGATTGTAACATGCAGCTGCTCAGTCTTCCATCTGCCCATGGTTTGAATACTTCAGTTCCAGCTGCTCAATAGACGGAATTTCTAGTTTTAAGAACTAACCACAATTTCCCTGGATTAAAAAAAAAAAAAAAAAAAAAAGAAAGAAAGAAATCAAAAACCCAAGTGTCATTAAAAACAAGGCAGTAGACTGAAGGAAGCAGACACTGTATGCTTATGGCTGTGTTATAACCTAGGAATGAAAGACTGATTGTAGGCTTTTGGTCCCAGAACAAAACTCCATTGAACCCAAACTAGCTGGGGATTACAATGACTGTACAAGAAAAGCATGTCTGACATTTTACATGGAATATCTGGCAGGTATGAAGTGGGGTAACTACCTCTCCAGCCAAGAACTGGATTTTCATTAATCTGTATAAAATACAGCATAACTAAAGTAATCTGCTAAATCTAGGAAGGAGTCTGTAATTTGGATCTCTTTTTAACTTGGTTTTTTTTTTTTAAATGCACAATTACCTTTTCATGCTGGAGTTGCTGGATTGCAGGCTTCAGCATAAGTGGTAAAATACAAAGTGTTCTGTGAACACACACACACACACATGTCTATAAGAAAGATGTTCTGTTCACCATCTAAAAGGGATCTTTTAACTTTCTTCTAGCTTTAATCTTTTATTATCTGTTCTTTGGCCACTGTTATGATAAATACCAGGAAAAATAGAGAGTTATTGGATGAAGGATAAAGGACTGAAGCTTAGTCTCTTCCAAATGAATGGAAGATGTGTTGGTGAACAGTCATGACCTTTTTCAGATATACCCTGCAGGCAGAAAGAGGACAAGTAAATGATAATACAATTTGTGAGAGACACCATAGTGCAATGCTTTGAAAAAAACGGAAACAAGAAGAATTTTGAGGCAAGAAGATTCTGACCACATCTTTCCATAGTGAGGAATTTATAAGTCATTTTGGTTAAAGGGAAAGTTTGGTGGGGTATTTTTGGTTTTAAGCCTATGAAGCTAGCAAAAAATTTGCAATTAATTCTGTACCCATCATTTCCACAATTTCCTATTTTTGTAGTACTTGTCCTGAAACACTCTAAAGGAAATGCTAAACATATTATACAGCATTAAGGGGTCCCTGAGCTGTGACAATTTAACTTTTTCCCAAGATATAGTTGGGTATATTAACTGATTCTTTTCTCCTCTATATGTTCCCCAAATACAAGTATTTATGTTCCTGTCTGACCCAAACTCTCTCCCTTTTATGATTACTTTCAAGAACCCTGCTGGGTCCAGGTCTGAATGAAGAAATTTAAGAGATATTTGTTTTCTAATACAATCACAATTGTTGTAATATAGTGTACCCAGATCACCAACACTTTCAGCATCATTGGCAGTGTGAACCTGAGTGGCTTTGCACCCAATCTAGAATGAATTTTCCTTGATTGAATTTATTTACTTAACATTGTGGTGAAAAAAAAAATCATCAAAATCCAGACATTTGAAAATAAGCTGACAGAATTGATTTAAATCAAACTGCTATCTTCTATTCCTGATTTTCCAGAAGTGGTGAACTAGCAAAAATTCATCCTCTGGTCTTGCATCTCAGCGAAATTAAATGTAACCTTAAACTCTTCTTTATGGCCAAACTTAAGTTTGACTTAAATTCATGAAGTGTTGACTAAGGTAATGTAGCAGGTTTTCACCGGATTGCAGAGAATAATCAAATGCATGGCCCATAATATAAAAAATGTAGCGTGCACTTTTAATTAAACAAATTCTCATGAATTTAAATTAAGCATACTGCATTTAGTTAATCGACTTGAATTGAAAGGCTGGTCTCTTGAACTATTGCTTGGAACACCAATTAACACATTTGTGCAGTCACTAGTGTGAGTAAATGCTACATCAGAAGTGAAGATTTAAGAGTTGCCCTGACACTCATGTCTCTTAAACATCCCAAGCATGGCAGCATTGTATGTGTGTGTGTGCTCTTGTATACACACACACACACACACACACACACACACTCTCATATATAAATCAGAATGACATTCACAAAATCTGCCAGTGTAATTAGGAGAGATCTCATGTTGGTTTGAGCAAAGTACACACCTGTTTTGGGTGTAATTTTGGTTGGTAGTTATCAACAAAAAATCCTTTGATCGGTATTTTAACTTTCCTTCTGAAGTTTGATAATGCCTCAGGCTTTCTCCTCTGCCTGTTCTCCATCTCTCTCTCTCCAGGGAGCACCTGCCAATTCTTTATCCCAGATGGCAGAACGAGTCACTCTTAGTCAGAAAGAAATGTTTTCTCACTGTTTTCCAGACCAAAGTACCTGAGTTTGCAAGGAGTCTAGCCCATACTGTACTTCCCCCGCCAAGTTTCTGAATCTATCTGTCTTCTTTAAGCAATTTACCATCACTTCCTTACAAGAAAATTAGGCATTGCTCCATGCTCCAGCAAACTTCAGTTAATGGTGTCTCTGTAACACTCAGGCACGAGAGTGGCAATGTCATGCAACAAAGCAAGCCCTGTTCTTGAGACTGACCACCCTTTGGGGTCTTCAGGGAACTCAGGACTTCAGGAGATTCCCTGTTCCCTACACGCAGATACTGCTTTAAATATTCCAGCAATCAGGCAGCACAACCTGAAAGACTTATTTAGTTTATAGAAAAATACAAGGTCAGGGTCAAGCCAAGTCCTAAACATTTAGTTATGCAATTGTTGGTTAATATGCAAGGTTTCTTCAAAATGTAAAACACTTTTAATCTACTACTTTTTATCTATAGCACTTTTGATCTACTAGTGCTTAGTATTTTGGTACAAATACTTGGTATTATTGGAACTGATACCAACTACATCCGTGTCCTGGAAGTAACATGCACATGCTCTGAAAGGCTAAGTTAGAGAGACCAACAGGTTCTGGGTTTAGTTAAATGATTCACTAATTCAGATAACTTCAGACCCATTCCTGCTTTCTGGGTCTGGCTCTACAAAAGAAACCCTAACTTCCTGTAAAACCCAGGGGAACCCTGATTGGAGAATCATTGCTCTGTTTTACTCCAACATAAGAATTAGGAGATAATAAATTGATTTGTCAGGGAGGCTGTATAAAATGAGACAAAGCATTTTTCTCCCTATAGTAAAAACTGACAAAATTTTTAAGAGACAGTGATCAGTGGACCACAATGGAATTAAGATCCAGGAAGAGCACATGCAGGGTAAGAGTATCCAGCAAGCAAGTCAATATCGCCATTCTTTTCTGCTTCTTCTTTTGCAAGTCCAAAGAACGACTTCACCTGAACTCTTAGGCACTTAGTGGTACTATGGCTGCTTTTTCCACGTGCACAACTGCAAAGGTGGGCATCATGAGCTAGTATGGACTGGGACAAAATAAAGACAGTCAGCACCAGTGTCTTTTCCCTCCCTTCAACAGCAGCTCTTTGAGCCATTTACTGTCACTTCTGGAGATCTACTCACTTCACTGTTTCTCAGGACAGAAATTTGCTCAGTTTTTTTCCCTCTAAAAACCCTGAATCATACAGCTTTTTGTCCTATAATATTCTTAAATTATTTTTCTGTTTGGTCTAAGAGAAAAACTCTCTTCATTTCAGTTCATAACAAAGTTCCTTTGAATTTTAGTAAATATAGAATTTCACTTTAATTTGTGCATGCTTAACCTTTGCAGGGTACTTAACTCTATACATGTAGGTAGCTTTAATGTACTAAAGGAAATGAATCCAACTGTCCAGGCCTTGCCATGATTTCCCTTCCTTTGCAATATTATCTAAGTGTTCTGCATATTTCAGATCACATCTTGCTGTCAAGTGTCCAGTGTCAGTCATCATTGCAGAGGAACTACAACAGGTAAAACCAAGAATTCACTCTGGAAATGTCAAGAACTTCAGGTTGTTTAATGTGAACCTGTTTGTATGGCAGCTGCTGTGTGGTCCTTCCATTCCAAGCTGTCCTTATTTGGAAATTTTCCAGAAAACTTGGTTTCTTCTGTTATTTATGCATACCTCATTTTGTTTATTAATAAAAATAAATGAAAACAAAACTCTCATAAATTTGGAGGTTATACATGAAAAACTAACCCACTGAATCCAGCTCCCAGAAAACTAAGCTGAAAATACAACCCACAGTTTGTGTCTTCTTAAAGCATCAGCTAACAGACAGTGTCCCACTCTTCCATCTTGTTGCCACAAAAAATATCATACATCATTTCTCATACCTAGTAATAATCCACTTATAATCCATTGCCCCCTTTATGGTTTTTTAAATGTTTCCAAGTTTTTTTATGCACTTTCTTCCTCTGATTTATATGCTAATGAATAGAACTTAAGAATAGGAATAGCACAAATGACTGAAGAATTTGAAGGAAAGGAAAACTGTCAATATATGTTTTATCTTTTCACCCATGTGGTGAGTTTCTTTGTGATGCTTTTAGGACTTATCTATGTAAGTAATGGAGTCATGCAGATGCCATTAATAGAAACTGCATATTCACAAAAACCACAAGCAAATATAACTGAATTTTGGGGTTTGGATGTGTTTACAATGAGTTGTGTGCATGATCTGGCTCCAGTTGCTAAGATGTCACCTGTACCCAGAATCTTGTGCGCCTTCTAACCCCCTTCCTTCTTCAGGTGCTCCAGGCAATTCCAAACCAATTCATCACAGGACCAGACAGCTCTCAACCACCTCTAGAAGGCTTGAGTCTGATGGATTTCTGGACCACAGTCTTGCCATTGTTGTGTGCTGTGCCCAGTGTTGGAATTGGATGGCTGAAGGACAGAGGTGAGAAGACTGGGAATTGTAGCCCACAGTTTCTCTGGTTCCTGTCAGAATTGGAAAGGACAACTTCAGAGTGATTTTCTAGTGACTTTTTTAGGTCTATTCATTGCAAGCCATGGAGTTTCTCAGCTGCTTTATAAAAACAAATTTTTGTTCTGCTGCTTTTACCTTTTCCTCAGCCACAATGGCCTGTTCTGCTCTGTCCACTTTGCAGGCCCATTTTAGGTTATTTGTATAACAGTAATACTTTGTAGGTCAGGACTCTATCAGTTTTGGAGATTATAAATCAGAACAAAGATAGAAATAAAGAGAAAAGGAATCAAAGGGAATTGTCAAAGATGAGAGGCAGTAAAAGGAGCAAACTTTTTCTCTATATCTATAATTGACTGCAGAACAAAGTCAGACTGGTTTTGGTAACCACAGGGTGTAACAATCAGGCTCGAGGTTAAACCTATTTTCCTGAGGACAGCAGGACAATCTACCTGAGTGTCACATTTGTAATAATGAAATTTTAGAGGAGTGATTAAAGACTAAAAGAGCATTGGAATGTTGGTACTGGATTCCCAGCCAGGCTGAAGGCCAGAACTGCAGGTGCAAAAAGATTTCCACTACATTGCAACAGAGCATTTTAGAAAGGGCAACGCTTTCCCCTAATAGGCTGCTCACCTATTGGGTGTTTCTCAGCATCCTAATGCTCTTGCCACTTTGACAAAGACCGTATATAAAAAAACTTACTTCTTGACTAATAATTTCAGTAAAGTGGTTTTTTTTTTTTTTCAAAGATATTTTAGTTCAATATTAGCAGTTTGCTTGAATTGGTCCTTAATCTCTCTCGGTTTCTACCTCATTGTCTGGAGTCCATGTTAGGCTTCTGTGTTCCTAAATGTGGAAGTGTAATTGCATTTCCAAAACTCTTCCTGCCTCACAATGAGGCCAAACTGCCCCCTTCTGTTCTCCCACGCAGGCTCTTGCCCTCTGACTCCTCTTAACAGCTAAACCTTTGCTTCCAGTTTCCATCAGAGCTGCTGAGGGAAGCTGGCTAAGAAAAACGAAACTGCAGACACTAAAGCCAAACTAGAGAGTGCAGACTTGGAGCAGATCCTATCAGCATAGCTTGTTACAGGCAGCAGACAGGTATAACTTTTCACAGGCAGTCACATACACAGAGCACAGCAAAGCAGGTTGCTTACTCATGCTACAAAACCAGGTCATTCGAAAGGAGATTTAAGCCAAAAGGGCTCAGAAGGATGTTTACACCTATCCACAGCCATTCTTGGTGGTTCCAGAAGGAATTTTAGGATGTGAGTAGATTCTCAAATTGGTTGCACAGGATGGACTATAGACAGACTGTGGAAACTGTGGTTTTGAGGTAGCAGGGAATGGAGAAAGACATGACAGCTCTAGCTGGGAGTTTATATCTCTCTTCTCCACACCTTTACAGGAAACTATCTGCAGAGGGTCCATGTGAATAGAAATTACAAGTTAAATTAGAACCTAGGTGATGAAAAAATTTAAGTTAAGCTGTATTAGAAATTCTGTATTACATGACTTCTTGATTGCAATAAATTTTCTGCTATGAGAGTCATAATATACGATCTTTATTCTTCTGAGAATAAAAACCTTCAGTTGCAACTCTGACTCAGTGCAACCATTATTCTGCCATGGATCCCTGAAAGAATCTGTTCATTCCCTCCTCCGTGTTGTAGAACAGCATTGTCCACTTCAGCCTCTTGGGGGCTTCATCAGCACAAGCTTCCCACCTTCCACAGTCGGATCTTTGGTGCCTAGCTTCATTCCACGGTGCCAAATCTCTACAAGCGGTGAATCCCTGATATTTCACTAGCTAGGACATATAGTCTACAGGTTAGAAGATGCACCAAAGGAAAAAGGAACCCCTTGCTCACACCTGGGCACGTGCCATGAGGGCCTGCGACCTGCACCGGACCCATATTTGTTATTCAGAACCTCCCCCCTGCCAACAATTAAATCATTCTCTCCAGATAAAGTTTAAACATTCAAGCTCTGATGTGCTTCAGTCTTAACAGCTGATGGGTGAAATCTGTGGAGGAGGTAGGCAGCTGAACAGACATGAGCAGTAGTAACTGTATTTTTAAGGCAAATGATCTGATCCTAATGCACTAAACTTAGAATTTTTACCACAGCTTACCAGGGGTTTAAATATCAGGGGCTGTTTATGTCCCATATTTCTCCCTTCCAGCTGCTGAATTTTCCTGAAGCTGGCAGGCCTGCAAAGCATTCACAGACATGTAGTAGCTGCCCAGGAAGGGGCAGAGACATGCTAGCCAACTGCTTGCACTCAACAAAATGGAAATCCTAAATGGACCACAGAACAATGCAGTTTTATGGGGAGTTAAATACCAGTGGGTTTGAAAAACAAGGTTAGTTCCTTATAACCTAGGCCTGACAGAGAAGGCTTCTATTAGCCGGCACCACGAATGACTTCATACCATTTTAATCTCTCTTGCCATGGCATTAACTTTGAGGAAGATACCTTCACACGCCGCGGGGTAACAGGGAATCTGCTTCTTTCCACGCGTTTCTCAGATTTTTTGGCTGTATACCCCTGTACACCGTTTGAGGGAGAGGCCCCGTGGAGCACCGCACCGCCCTGTGTCCCTCCATGGATCCGCTGTCCCTTCCCCGCACCCTCTACCCGGTGCCCGCACAGCGGGAGCCTTGGCAGAGTCTTTGTGTCGCGCTGTCGCTCGTCTGTCCCTGTCGCCTGTCCCTGGCAGCGCTGCGCACGCTCTGCCTCAAGGCGCGACCCCGCTGCTGCAAGCGCGGTGCGACCCTTCGGTGGCAGCCCCGGTGACAGCCCGGGTGGCAGCCCCGGAGATAGCCCCGGTGACAGCCCGGGTGGCAGCCCCGCCACGCCGCGCTCCCCTGCCCCGCCCTCCCGCAGCTGAGGCACTGCCCGCGGCCCCGGCCCGCGCTGCCCGCCCGCTCCCGGCGCTCCGCGGCCTCCCCGCCCACCGCCTTCTCCCCTCCCAGACGGGCACGGCCGATGCGAAGCGGCGGGCGGGCGGGCGGCTGCCTCCGCCTCCCTCCCTTCTCCTCAGATGCCCTTTGCAGGGTTATTATTACAGTTCGTGGCTGCGCTCCGTCTGCCCCCCCCCCCCCCCGCCGCCCGCCCCTCCGCGCTGCGCAGCGCGCTGGCCGCGCTCCCCGCCCGGCCGGGCTGGCCGCCGCCCAGGGGTGCAGGATCCCCGCGGCCCGGAGCCAGCGCGCCCCGCTCCCTGCAGCATCGCCCCGCTCCCCGCTGCATCGCCCCGCTCCCCGCAGCCGCGCTGCCCCGGCGGGCTCGGCCGGCAGCGGGGCGGGCGCTGCCCTGGGGCTCCCAGACAGTGGGGGGAACGCGGGGCTGCGGATTATTGCAGACTAAGCAGTCTGGCGCTGCAGCATCGTGCGGGGGGAGGCGGGCGGGCAGGGGGAGTGCGTGTGCCTGTGTGCGTGTGCCTGTGTGTCTGTGTGTGTGTGCGTGTGCGTGTGTGTGTGTAAAAGGGGGATGGAGCTGGCAGCTGGCCAGCTACCATCAGAATTAGCTCATTGTTCAATATAACCAGCGCTGGCAAGCAAAACCCAGCCCGAGAGAGGGAACGGGCGGCAGGGGGGGGGGCGGGGGGGAGAGAGAGAGAGACTTTCCCCCAGCCACCCCCACCCCTTTTTTCTTTTTTTTTCTCCGAGGCTGCACTTTGGAAGAGGTGCAGTCATTCTTACCCACACCCCCTACCCTCTCTCTCCACTCCCCCAACTATAAATTCCCTTCTGTAGCATGCTGCCCTTTTGTAATCCACATTTGTGTTTCAGATCATGTAGAAAGGACAGAAAGTGAGCAGGGAGCGGGGGCTTTTGTCTGTAAGTATATACAATTCCAATCCACAGAATTTAATTTTTTTTAGTTAATCCCCTTTCTCTCTCTCTCCCTCCCTTTCTCCCCTTTCTGCTTTCTTCTCTCTGTGTTTCTCTGTTTCTTTTAATTTCTTTTTCATTTCTTTTTGTCCTTAGCCGGACTTTCCTGCAGCTTGGCTTTCCCCTCTCGGTGCACATTTCCAAACGGGCTTTTTAAAGGAAAATGAGAAAACGTGCAGTATATGTGTCTAACTCTTTGTCTTTGTGCTTTAAGGCTGGATTTCTAGGCTGAGGATTTTTCTGCACACATGCAAGGGGAGATGAGAAGTGATTTTCTAAAATGTTTTCCTTTCTCTGGGTTTTGCACTACGCAAACACCAAAATATATTTTTGAACCTAATGCACTTGGCTTTGTTAGCATGCGTGCAAGGCTCTAGGACAGGTTTATCATCTCCTTTCTTCTCCCTTGTAAAACGAATCTCCCTCTTCTCTGCCCTGACACTGGATTCCTCTCAGGCTGCTGGGGTTTATTTTTAGAAAGCAGTCATTCTTGCAACAGCCTTCTGCATTTTTGCATGTGCAGCAGTTAAATTTTGGGTGGTTCTTTTGAGAAAAAAAAGGCAACAAAATAACAAAGCCAAAACAAACCATGTTTTGCTGTACATGTACATGCTACTTTTTCTTTTTTCAAACATTTCTGTGTATATTTATGGATATATGAATTTGCAGTTTTAAATCCAGTATGTATGTGTGTGTTTGTGTAAACATATGACTCATTCCTAATTATATTTCGTACATACATGCTATAGGTAAGAAATATGTAATCAATAGAAGAGAATTTTAATTTTTGTTTCTATAAAGAAAGCTGATAAAGGAGATATGCTACAAATTCAGTCCATTAAGACCGTGATAAATTAAGGTAAATGAGGTAGGACCTACTCTTCTTTTTTTTCTCTCCCTGTTTAAAATAGGGGGTGTGTGTGGAATAGAGAGAGGGAGAAAACTGGAGGTTATGTAATGCAGTGCCATTTCCAAAAATACCTACTCTCTGGGCTGTTACATTGTGTTATACTTGTTCCTTGATTGCAAAAACCCACACTTAGTAGTATGCCTGGGAACAATGGACCACAAATTACAGTAAACATAGACTGACAGGTTTTTGTCCTCTTGACTGATTTTTACTTGTGTTAACCATTACGTATGGGGCTCTTCAGAAATATACCCAGTGCTAAGAATAGCATAGGGTTCTGCAAATCCAGGTACCAGGGATTCCTTTGTCCTATATTTAAGCCTACAGACCACTGAAGTGCAGAGATGCATGATATATAAGCATATGTGTGGTTAGAATAATTTGCATGACTTTAATCTTAACCACTGAAGCTTATACTTGGTTCACCCACTGTTAGGCTGGCAAGAAAAACCTTTTAACTATTGCGACTGTTGGAATTACTTTTTTTTTTCATTTTTAATTTTTTTAAAATTGTTTTCAGGTTGTTCTCCTTGTGCTACTTGAGAGAAACTGCAATCCCAAGACTTAACAGAACATAAAAATGGTAAGAATTAGTTGCTTTAGCAGAGTATCAATAATTTTTTGTGTCATTACAAACCTTATTTCCCTCTTCCCAATACTCATTAATAAATAGGGCCTTTATACGACAGTTTTTGAGGCTATGGGGACTTGCCATACAATAACTGATGTAATCTGAAAAGCTCCTTATTTTGGATCTTTTATTTTCTTGCATTTTTTAATAAAAATCTGAAATCCATCTCTGTGCAGTAAGGCTTATTTAATTGAAACAAGAAATATTTAAGTTATTGTGAAAAATGCACATCATAACACATGTAGCAACGCATGCAGACAAAACAATATCCAGTAATGCCAACACTGACACCTTTCTCCCAAAAAGAAGAAATAGGTCATTGCACTTTGTAAGTGAAAAAGATTTAATGTTAGTCTGTCCGGGAAGTGCATAAGGTGCAACCTAAATTTTCTTATTAGGTTAACCTTCTGAAAACACTACCATTCTTTGTGACACAGATCTGTTCTAGAAAAAAATGTTTAGGCCTAAAACCTGACTGAACTTACAGGCACTTGTTTGTAATGTGTTTAATGAACAACAACCTCTTTCCTTCGGTGCTAATTGTGTTTCTGTTTTTATTGATTAAAGACCATTTTTTATATTCTGAGATACCACTGCTGACAAACTCCTGATTTTAAGGATAAGCATGTAAAAATGGTATTCTCTGAGAAGGACTGTCTCAGACTCAGGAGGACAAAGGTAACTGTATTTTTTCAGAAAAAGTGCTCAAAGTAGGCAGATTTTGTTCAGACAGTTTTTCATCCTATAGCCTTCTTAGTTGAGGATGCAGCTATCTCAGAATCATATACAAATACATGTACTGACAAAAAAGTCATACATTTTGGATGCTACAGGAAAAAATAATGATAAATGATGTTAATTAGTATTGAGCAATGCTTTAAGTAGCATTGCATAGGATGTACATTAGCACATAATATTTTTTCCCAGTGTGAGGTTCCGAGGGACATACTCTTATGAAGATTGGGCTAATTGCATTAATATTATCCCTGTCTGGTTCTTTGGGATTGTTTTGATATGGGGGAGGAGTGATGATCAAAGAATTATTAAAATAAGCAAATACATACTCTGTTATAAAGGCTTTGTTTTTGTTTTTGGCTCCTTGTTTTTATCATTCCTATCTGCAAAAATAAACTTGCAAATTTCTGGAGTTTTAGTCTATTCTGGAACCTACTTTCATCAAAGTGCTTTGCTCATCTGTGTATAAGTGAATAGATGGGGGTGGGGAATTAAAAGGGAAATGATTCACTTAAACTGTGAATAGAAATAATGCTAAAATACATGTTGTTCACACAACTGTGGAATATTGGATAAGGCAACTGTTTTCCTACCAACACCAAGGTGACAATCAGCCCACATTTTAGATGTTATGCAGGCTGCTCTGTGCAATGTGTGCCTATTATGGAACAAAAGATTATTTTAAGTTTAGTAAGGCATAAAATAGCCACTGATTTCTTCCAGCAGATGGTTTTATAAATCTAGCAAGGTTCCTGTAGTAGTCAGTTTTATAGAGCCAGTCTCTGGGCCAGAACATAAAATACAACTTAAAGCTCTCCAAATGCAAAAAATAAAATGTACCCACCTGTCTAGTCCCATTGTGTACTTTGCAGTGTAACATAAATACAGACCTCATTTAGCTGTTTTTAAAAGTTCCCCTTCTTTTTTGTGATAAAAATTAAAATGTACTATTAGGTTTTACCCCAGCTTGCAAGGATGTTTAAGATGTGATACTTGGCAGAATCTCTTCTCCTACCACCACCCTTTCCCCCTCTGTTTTTCACTTCTGGCACACTAACACCAAATGTAATTCTAAGTCAGACCAGTGACATACTTTCCTTGCAGTAGTGGACACACTTGTCTTTGGCATATTTCTTCTCGTATTAACTGCAAGTATCTCTCTAACCATTCTAATTTACAGGAAATATTCTTCTTTGCATATCAACACTTTCTACACACTGAAATACATGATGAAAGTGCTTACTTTGTTTTGATATCACAGTATATGCAAAGGCTCTACCCTGCTCTCACTGGTCAGTTAAAATTTAGCTATTGTGTTTCAGTAGACTCAGATAGATGCTTAAAAGTGGGGGAAAATAGCCTTCTTATTCCTTTGCCAGTCTGAAAGTTCATTAATTATTTAGCCAAGCTTAAAGTAAGATTTGAAAAGACTAGAATAAACTTGTTCAGTGAGAACAAATGAGTTCTTAGTTTAACTTCACTGTCTTGCCCTCTTAGTTTCTTAATTTTATTTTCTCATAAAATGTTTCCTAAACATTTTAAACAGTAAAGGCAAGTTATTTAACACATTAGTTTTCAATGCTACTTCTCCTTTTCCTGAACTTGAAATAAGAATTACCTGATTAATTAATCATTCTTTCTTGCACCTATTTTATATTAATATCCTCAATTTTAAGAGGAACAGAAAAGCAGAAGAGTGCACTTCCTATTATTCTTATAATTTTAACTCATGATCATTTTAAGCCATTTTACACAAGAACATTTGCCATTTGAAGATCTATCCTTACTTCTGCATAATGCATTTCCTTTAAGTGTCTACCTGAAGGAGGAAAGAACCTTTTATATATTTGTACAATGTATAAAATCCTGGGGTCACTTAAGTGGTCTTTTAATTTGAAATGCTAGAACTTCTATATACTGCCTTTGTGGCAAGTGCTGAGTGTTATGAAATATAAACTAAAATTTTACATAATATTAACTAAAATTTTGGCTAACAAGGGGGAAAAAACTTCTAACTAAAAAATAATTTTAAAAAAGGAATTTGTTTTAAATTTTTTTCTGCCACTTTCAATCATTGAAAGTGATCTAATAATTTAAATAAAAAACATGTTAGAAGAGTGGGAGTAAGGAAGTCCCAATTCCAGTTTTCTGTGATCTCAAAGAAGGCTCCTACCAAAACCAGGAAAGGGTTGGGATTTGTGTTGTTTGTTTTTGTTATGGTAAATATTAGCTTTTAAATGAAGAAATCAGATCATCATTTTAGACGGTTAGAGAAGTAGTCTGTTTATTTGCTTTCAAAGCACTCAGGTGTGTCCTTTTCTCCTTCTTGTGGATTTTAAGTTCTGGGGGCTCACAGTGATGGTGCTTAAAGAATTTAAACTAACAAAGCTAATAAATGTGTGTATCAGTAAACACATCCTTAAGACTTTAATTTTGACTTTTCTGAAAGTAAACAGAAGATAATGTAGAGCCAATCATAAATTTTCTCCTGACGTACCACAATGAGATGGCTTTCTTGTCAGCATTTCTGACTAGTGGAGTGTCTCTGGGCTGGCTGTTGTACAGTATAGCTGTGTCATCGCAGAGCAGAAATGCTCTGGAAGTAGGTCACTTGGGCTGAATGCTTCCTGTCCTGCATCCTTGCCTGAACTGCATCACTTCTGAGGTTATTATCTCATATTTTGTCATTTACATTCCCTGCATTTTACAGTCTTACTTGGAGGAAAAGGGAAATAAGGGATGATGACCTTTAGGGGTGACAACAGTTTGGAGAAAAGCCCTTCTTTTTTAAGTTAGAAGGAAAGAAAAGACAGCCTGCATTTGGTTGAAGAGAAAAGAATCACCATCCCATTTAGATTTTTGTTTGTGTGGGTTTTCTTCTTCTAGTTTGTAGAGAAATTTATAATATCATTTACATTAGGTGGAGATATTTCTGAAGAAAATTTAGCGTTTAAAATTTCATACCAGTTTAACTAACCTCTTTCCAGGGAGTTACATGCAGGTGTCTCTAAACATTATGTAATTTTCTGTGCCCCTGGGCTGGAACAGCTTTTCATAATTTTAGGATTATTTGTGGAGAATGGAGTCTAGAATTGGTCTGGCAGAGGCAGGCATTATTTGGAAGCTTTTATATGCTCTGAGAAAAATTAAAAAAAAAAAAGGAAAAAAAAGGCAAAAAGAAAGAAAAAGAGCAAGGTGATGAAATGAGGCATTATGCCCAGCCTATTACTAGATGCACATTGGACAAAAGCAGCTCTTGGTCTGGCATGAGAAAACTCATACCTGGTTGATTATTACCAAGCCTGGTACTGGAACTGGAATTGGAGTCTCCTTTATGGTAAGTCAGAGCCACACAGAACCTGCAGGACTGTCTGACCCCCTTCTGCTCACGTATAGCATGGCCAGAATTTGGTCAAGAGAAGTTAATCTGAGGGATGAAAGCTGAATAGTTTTGGCCATCTGAACACTTAAATTGGGCTTTTTTATTATGCTTATGTAATGCACATGCTATACATTGTGTGTAGTTTGCACAGTGCTACTTGATTGCTGAAAATTCAGGGAGAATTAATGCTTTTCCAGCTTTCAAAGTTTGTAAGCAGAAATACAAACCAGTTTCTGCAATACTTCTGTCAAGCCACCTGTTCAGCTGAGCAAAAAACAAACCTTTACTTGATTATGGGTAGAAAAGCCGAGTTTTTAAAAAAAGCAATTTTTGCACAAAGCTATAGATACTGTGGATATTTCAGTGGTAGAGCTCATATGCACATGAAAAGACAAAAGCTTTTTATATACTTGTTTCTACTCAGTCAGAAACATGCTCTAGATGCTAAAATTTTGCTACTTTGCCCCAGCATACTCTATCTGAACCAAACTGTGTTGACACCTGAAATGGGAGGCTTATGTAATACTAAGTCCAGGGAAAATCTTTATAATTTTTTTCTCAAAGGCTGAAATTTCAGAAAATCAGAAATAAGAATATACATCTAATAACATTATAGATATAACATTGGTTTTTTGACGCTTGGGATCTAATGTCATCACTAACAATATTTTAACTTTTTTTCTGACTTTGCTATACTGGCTGCATCATAACTGAATTCTGATCCTTGTATATGCTGAAGAGATGGGGAAATGAGGACACTTAATAGTTCTAGAACAATTTTATAAGCATAATTCAGCTGGCATCATTGACAGGGACAGGGTATTTTAATAAAATAGTTTTATCTATCTGTATTTTGGTTTTATTTCAATTATTTATTCACCTCATTAAACCATATTAATTGAGGGCACAATCTTCAAAGGTGAAAAAGATATTATTTCCAAATGTTTAATGTAGAATGATAGTATGAATCACTGTTTGAGTGTTACATGCAATTCTGTTTGGACTTCTGGTCTGGCAAATTTATAGTAGCAGTACTGAATGAATCCTTGTGTACCTGTTGCTGGGAGGATTCCTGATGTTTCCTTTTGTAAATACTGCATCAAAATGAACAAACAAACAAGTAAAAACAACCCACCCTCAGAATAAATAGGATTTTCTTATCCTGCAGGAAGAAGTGTCTCTGGAATAATTTTGTAAACAGTAACCTAATTATCTCTACTGGCTTGGCATACTTAGGTGGGAGCAAGTTAAAAAAAGTTCTAAGAAATCTGTGTGTCCTCACTGGAGGTGGTAAAAGCCTTGGCTTAATACACACATTATCAGAAAGAACCCCTGGCCTCTTCCAGCACTGATGTTTAGAAGGCACACATTGGCTCCTCATAGCTACCTTAGAAAGGTCAGGTTAGAGAGGAGCAGATCTTCTTCTTTGCTTTAAAATGACTGTGTATCTGTGATAAATCTTCATCACAATAGAGTATGAGTTTACACAGCTCCTGAGATGAGTCCCAGAACCCACAGATTTTTATTACTTTTAGCCTCCAGAACATCCATGATACATTTTGTGCTTTTGTGTCTGAAGTAGCACTTAGCTGCGTTACTATCTGTCCAGCAGAGGCTGGTAATAGGGAGGCTTCAGGTAAATGTACCACAGTGCTTTCAAGCACTTGTTAACAATCAGATGCCCTCATTACACCTCTTTTAATGAGGTAAGCGAGGACTGGCTCTACAAGGTGGTTCTCTCTCCTATTTCCAAGAGTATGGCTGGGACTTTTCAATACTTGCCTGCAAAATGCTGCTTGGGCAAGGGGCAGGCACCTCCTGAGGGGAAAGGAGGGCTCTGCACTTGGGGAACTGCATCCCTGGTTGGATTTCCGCTCATCTTTTTGGTATGTGGGAGAAAAGCTGTTGCAGTCCAAAGCAGTCGCTTGAGCCTTTGGTAAGTTACAGCATTCAGGGCATTATTTAGAAAACATACAGGAAATTTTAAGAAATAAAAACTTATTTTGGGAGACTGCTTGGTGTATACATTTTGTGTACCCCAGGAGTGGAGGGCCAGGTTTGGGAGGGCACACAGGAGGGGAATTATTCTGGTCTATCTCTGTCCCTATTCTTAACAGTTCACTACAGGCCACTGTTCTTGCTTAAGATCAAAACTTGATAAAATGAGGATATTGGACTAAATAGACTCTTTGGTCAGCCTCTGACCATGCTCCTTTTCTTCCTCCTCTGCCGCTCAAGTAATTTGTCCATGTTATGGATGAAACTACTGAAAAAGTACTATGCATCCTTTGGTTCAGAATTTTTGTTGTGCATCCACCTCAGTTTGTAACAAAAGACTTGCTTATGCATCTTGTTCTGCAGTTACTATTAGATGTAGGTGCAAATAGTTACTAATTAAACTCTACCTTATTGCACTTGAAGAGCAAATTACAAACTCCTCTGTAATTAACTGAGAGCTAGAGTATTATTTCAATTCTCAGCCTTGTTGTTGTTTTTCTGTATGTTGCATGTTAAGTAAAACAAAAAAATTACTGTGGTACAGAGGCAAACAAAATAAATATGTTGTACTGGGTTCTGAGTTAGGTTTTCTGGATGGCTGATTTGCTTATTTTGATTTCTCTGATGTTTTGCAGTTTTGGAGAACATAGAAATTTACTGGAGGAACAAAGTAATTTGCAGCCATTTTATTACTTGATGGAACTTTCCACATAGTATGCATTTGTTTTTTTATTTTTTCTGAAATAAATTTATTCTTTCCCTTTCAAGGAGTGCAGTACTCTGGTAATAGTTTACGCTTAGTAAAACTCATTAATTCAGTAAGAAGTTGGAGGAGCATTTATGACTGTGTTCACTTATTACTTGTTACTGCTTAATTTTTTTTCTCTTAGTCTTTGTATGCATGGTAAATATTAACAATGTTTTGCAATTTTTTTTGCATTAACGAAGTAAAAAAGCAGCCTGACACTTGTAGCACACAAGTAGGATTGATCCTTACTTGTGCAGAAAAGTGAAAATTTATTCCTAAAAATTTTATCACATTCAGGTGGTGTGGAGTGGATTCCTTCCCAGGGAAAGTTGGGAAGTGTTTACTAGAACTAACCTCATTCAATCACCTATGTTAGAATACAGCTAAAGTTTCTGTAGAGGGGTTCTTACTGGATAAAGAAGTGTGCAGAAGTCTTATTTTTAAATACACATATAAAACATGCAGCCTGTATATGCATGAGGACAGGAATGAGTCCCTTGAAGAAGCTGATGCAGATAAGCCAGGATAGGAGACTGCATAGGAGGAGATGCTTCAGTGTAACCTCAAGAACAACAGATGACAAGGGGTTTATAGGAGAAGCTTTTCAAGGTCGATTCCTTATGCTGTGTAGGGAAGGAGCAAATGACATCCTCTTCTGTGAAATTTACAGAAATTGCAGAAGAGATGCAAAAGGACTACAAAAATCATCAAATACCTAATAAATAAACTTTGTAATTAATTTGCAGTGTGGAGAGGGGGATGCAAGGAAAAGCATACTTGTCTCATTTAGGCCTTTTCATCTCTATGTAGTTGTGAGTTTGAGTCATCAGATGGGGAGGAATAAAAAGCAGCAGTAATATCTTCCCCAAGAAAAGGCAAAGACATCAAAAGATGCTGATGTAGAGAAGTCAAAGGCAAATTCAGGTGTACAGCTGTCTTGCCATGTTCTGCTGATATACTGCCAAGTATTAATTATCATTGCAATGGCAGATAAAGTCTCATAGAGGTGTGCTACTTGGAGCAATCCCAGCTGCAGAATCATGATGTAACTCTTTGTCAGTTCTCTCAAACCATTTCTCTAACCTTTACTTTGTGGAGCTAACCCAAGTGAAATAAATGTAAATTATTGATTTTCCCCACTGTTTTTTTTTTTTCTTTTGATAATCATGGCACTGATGTGAAAACCAGAAATGAGATAAAATCTGCTGCCCTGACAGGATACTGAAATCATGAAGTCAGATTATTTGGGATGACTGTCGCTGCATCTCAGGCAGAGGCTCAGACTCATGGTGCAGAGACACTCAAAAATGCAAACAAGTTCACAAAATTGTTAAGCCTCACATCTGCTAAATCACACATTCACAGCATTTTAAAATTATTAAGCTAAGGTAATGAAGTTGCACTTTAACTTGGGCAGGTTTGGTTTCTGCTGTTTCTGTAGGGAAATCTTCCTCAGTGAGCCTGTTACAGAATCAGGCTATCACAACAGCAGCCTCCCATTTCATCATGAGTGCAGCTTCTTAAACATAACAAAGGCTCATCAAAACTTTAAGGACTCACTGAAATAAGGAGTAATGATGAGTACTCTTGATGTAGCTTTGTCCTAGCCCTCTCCAGAAGGTCTAGAAAATAAAAGCTTTGACTGATAGAATACTTCTGTCCAACTAAACTCTCCAAAAGCAGCAACCATTCAGCTGACAGTTGCTGTATTTATTAAATCCTGTGTGCTAGGTTAGGAACACAGCAGATATTTGTATTTTGTACTTTCATAATGTTTCCCTCATAGTCTTAAAAATAAATTGCTGAGGATGGAAGCATTAGTTTATCCATTGCACTGAGGCAAAAGCTTTGATCCTAGCACAAGCTTTCCCTCCAGTTTGGTTTAAAAAAGAATTAGTGAGGTTTTCATTCACAAAATTATTTATTTAGTGTTTGAGTAGTGGTGCAGTAAGATTGTGTATGCATTTGGATTGTGATTGTTGGATGTTGGTTAGAAAGAAAATGTTTTACTGCAGTGGGAGGCATTTGGGGGAATTAAAAAGTAAATGGTAGGATGTGCTGTGAAATATACATCTACAGCTAAAACTAGCTGGTAACTAAGAAATTTTAAAGAAATGTGGGTACAGAAATGAGAAGCAGTGCTCCTTTTTGCTTATACAGCCCACTCTCAGGAGGAGGGTGGCCTCTCTCCCTTTCTCTGTTCTGGATTAGGCACAGAGGGCACTCAGTCCTCACAGCTGCTCACTGCTGCAGAGAGAACATGCATACCTCTTTCTTTCCTTCTTTTTCCCACACACCTCTTATCATTCTACTCCTATGTTCCTCAGCATGTGGCCATCTGTGTTTGCTATTACACTGCTAATCCATATAGTAAATATTTTTCTTTTTTTTTTTTTTTTCCTTTCCTAGGCAGAATTATTGGACATGGTCACTTTTTATTTGGAATTAGGATCTACAGTACTTGTCATTATTTCCTTTTTGTTTTCACTTCCCCCTGCCTCACAATTGGTTTATAAGACAACGGGGTTACCTGAAGCTTCTCTAAAAGGTGGTTGCTGATTTCCTCAGAGCAGTTGCTCTTCAATTAACTTTTAGTTAAGAAATCAAGAGTGCAGTTGAATACCACTCTACATCCTGAATAAGACTTGATTGCAAGAATTCAGTTGAGGTTCACATGGGGGAAAAAAGGAAAAAAAAATTTAGAAAAAGTAATTACAAGGGTTTTCTCAATTGTTTCTTAACTATAAAATCTTCGGGAATGCTTAACAGGAGTATACTCATTTTAGTAAGTTAACATGCCATAAATCTGGGGTTTTTTGCTGTTGATCAATTTATGTGAATGTTTGAAAGATGCTCTTAGTGAATAGGAATGAAGAGTGGGTACCAAATCAATTTTAGCATTTTGATGTGACTTTTAGTGTATGTTAAGTTCAGCTCTGTTCAAATTATTTTATGTATCTGTTTTAAGGCTTGGCAAAAGACTGTACTCCCTTACCACTGTTCTTTAGGAAAGCATGGCTTAAAACGCAAAAAAATCCAGGAATTAGAATTTTGAAATGTAAAACAGAGCAAGAGCAAAAGAGTTTCTCAGTCTGTTGGCCAAAGGACTAAAATGGACTCTGCTGGTTTTTAACCTTCCTGGTTTGAAAAAACCCAAGTTGAAACAACCCAGAAAACTATCAGTACTTCTGGAATCTGAGAGATCTGGTAAACAGACTAGGCATTTATTTGCCTCCACTTTTGCTCTTCTGTAATATTAAAATGCATTATTTGTATCTTTTCAGGAGACTGGACGCTACAAAATTGAACACATAGACAACCCATAATTCCCAGTTTTCAAGCTGGCCTCAATGTTTAAGGCAGAATTGCATGTTGTTGTGTCTCAGGTAGCTCTTCCCACATCTGATGGTTCATGGATGAAGCTTCCTGGCTTGACTGTCTGGCTAATGAGGATCAAACAGTGAGGCTATCAGTGTGCGTCAGCATTATGCAGACTTGCAGAAACTGTACTTTTCAATCCACCCTAAAGCTCAGTAATTCCGTTTTGAGTCCTGATACTTTGGTTATTTAAGCCAAGCCTGCACTTGCATAACAGTCACACAGGAAGTACTAAGAAATGAAAATTTGGTGTGTTTCAATGGAAGCATTTATTTAGAAGTGTTTGCTTCATGCTAACAGCTGGAATGTTGTAACCCTTGCATCCTACTCTGTAATGGAGCATTGCTTTCCTCTCTCATAGCTCATCTTGCAACATTTATATCAGTACTTTTGAGCTGCTGTAACTGAATTAATGTTCTATGTGTTTTTCTAATAGCCTAGTTTTCAGTATATTTGAACTTCTAAGTAGCTTCTGCATTTATAAAGCACAGCAAGATGTCATGGTTTGTTTTATATCTTTTTTTCTTTTTCTCCTTCTGGTGAATTACAGTAAATCTAAAGTGGACTTCTCTACACCAGCATCTTTTTTTTTGCATTCCAGAATCTTCCTGCACTTGGCCAGATTCCAAGTCATGATTCTCCAGCCTTTCAGCATTGCTCCCAATGTCCTTGGTCCATTCAGGGCTCTGGTACAGTCCTAGCAGAACAGTAACTTGATATGAAATAGGTCCATGTGATTATTATCTACCAATATGGGCCACAGTATTTGTTTTTGAAGAAGAAAATAGGATATTATTGATTTTTTTTTTTTTAACAGAGAATTACTATGAAAGATTGTTTGGGGATTATGTGGGGTATTCTGCAGGTGATAGGTTTTGGGGTTTGTTTTTTTTGAACCCTGGAGCATAGTTGTGAGCTCATCTTATACTGTACAACTTTTCCCTCCTGCCTCATTCCCAAAATCCACCCACAAACTGCAACTCCTCCAAGTTTTTATGAATTTAATTTAAAGAATCCTTTCTTTTTCATCTAACTTCTGGTGCTTATTTTATTCCTATTAGGTTGTTAATAGGGATAACACAGCCCATAGTCTAACCTAAATACATCTCAGACTCCATGGAAAATATACAAGTTTGTATTCATGATAATGACTAATTCAGCATTCTGATGCTTATGTGATCCTCCCATATACATTTTCTATACTCTGCTGGTGTGAACAGCATGTCCTGCGGTAGAGCTGAACTCCTACTGCTATTTCCCACTACAGAAAGTATGACTACACAATAAAATCAAGACATAATTGCAGAATGAATAACAAGTGATTATAAATAGCGACAGAAAAGCTCAGAGGTTACTTGATATCTTTCATAGAAGTGTTCAAATATTCAGAGTGAGCATTAACTGAATTCACAGAGTGCCCTGTGCCGCACATTGGTTATTTTATGTCAAACACACCCAGAGAGCTGAACTGACTTGTCTGAGACCTCAGATATGAAAAAAAATCTGTTGCTTTAATCCATAGAAAGTACTGTTTGTACTGCAGAAAAGCACAGGAGAATGTACAAAGCAGGCGCTGCCTTGAGTTTTGTGTTTTAAATTTCTCTCCTCTGTATTTTTCTCCTCTGCATTATAGAAGAGTTCAGTATTTTCTATTGGGAAGAGGATTTAAATACTCTTCCAATATTTTCTCCAGGATAGAACTAGTCCATTTGTGACAGCTAATAGTCAACAGGCACCTCCCCAGGAATGAAAGCTTTTCTCATGTTTCAATATATGCACAGGAGCAAGAGAATGGGTAAAACTGGCCCAGCACTTACTTAACCGACTATGAAAGTTTTGATTTCCAAAGTGGAAAGATATCTGAATGATGTAATTTATAATGGCTAGCTCAAAACACTGATAGTTTGACATGCTGGTATCATGCAGAAAGAATTCAATTCTCCCAACTCCAAGAGCCCAGGAGAATGACCCAGCAAGAAAATAAATTTAAGAATTTCAGTATTGTATGTAACTTGTACCTGAAAACTTGGTGTTTTTGAGACTGAGATGAAGAGATATTCTGATCTTCATCTTGAAGATGAAGATCATCTTGAGCCTGAGATATTCATCTTGTTATTTATTCACTTTAACGTCTACTGTAGTCAGTGCCCAGCTTTGGATCTTGCCCATTTTACACTGAAAAATTTTCCTGTGGACAGCACCTTGTAGGACGGCACCTTAACTGTTGAATCCTGCTGCCAGCTACTTTATTGTATGTGTTTTACAATGGGTTGGAATTTCTTTAATGTGGAAAATGCAGGGAGCTAACACGGAATTCTAACTTTTTCAAGTTATGCATTCTAGTTTACCAGTCATTGTGAAAGGATATCAAAGGTGTGGTGCTCTTGTCACCTACAGTCATCAGCAAAGATAATGAACTTCATTAAGCAGCCCTTTGCCAGTGACCTGTGGAAAAGGGAATCGACAGGTTTTCTTACAATATCCTCAGAAAGTTCATTAGTACAGACATCCTCTATAAAGAATTTATTAAAGATATTTAAAAAAATACATTCTATACTCTTTTAATTATTTTTAAAGTATCTGTTGAATGTGGGCAAACATAAAACAATGTAGTTGGAATGCTCTAGACACAGATGTTGTCATGGGTACAAAATATATGTACTAAACATTAAACACCCTGGGCCAAGCTGTACTGACGTTAGAGTTGTTTTAGTGACGTGGTCCGTCACATGAACACCACTGCATTTAATGAGTCTCTCTTTGTTCGTAAGATCTTGTATATATTTATGTCACTACAGGTTTATCAGCCAGGTTCAATGATTTGGATGAGCCAGATGATCTTTCCAACCAGCCGTGGGGATGGGGGATTTCCAAAGGTAAAGTTATTTATGTAATTTCTTTCATATAAGAAATAGTTTGCTAAGATGAAAGTCTTTGGGAAAACAAAAATTAAAATGGAAAGTTCAATGGATTTTATTTTACAACCACTTGAAGAAAGTAGCCAGCACTCCTGAGTTCATCACGAGTCTCATGTTGCTCTGTTTTTCCTAAAGCCTTGGCCCCTTGCACCATGCAGTTAACTGAAGAGCTCGGTTTTCATTTTATAATTATGTTTTTAGCCTTCAGGCTTGCAGAAAACATGGACTCTTGTTGGCTGCACACCAGAAGGAAAACATACTAATTTTCAAAGGCTCTTATTTCTTAAGCCTGTCTCTTGATTTTACAAGCTTGACATCTGAGTTTTGAATGCTTAATTTTGGCAATGCTTTCCTAGCAATGCAGATGAAAAAGTCAATGATAATGCAGCAGGAGGAACTGGGTGGTGTTGCTTATCTTTTATTAATCATCTTGCTTGTGGGTTACCTGGCTTGAGTAACAAGCATACAAAGCCTGAAAATTTTCATCTGAGTTTGACAAGAAGTACCACAGACAAAGGCAGAAGGTGTGGCTCATCAGACAGCATTAATAAGATTTTATTCTGTTACCATTACTGGTTTAAAAATGTAACTGGACATGAAATTTCAGTAGTGGAAGATAAAGATTATGCAGAACCACGTGCATGATGTACGTGTTTTATTTTCATATTCCCTTTCAATTACTGGCTCAAGCAGGTAAGTAAAGAAGAGAACACATGGAAAATTGTTTTGATTAAGTTTCAGTTAATAACTAGGCTTCTGCTCATTGTTAACAAAACTCTGCTATTGTTCCCTATGGATAACACTATATTTTCCTCTACTCTTTCTCCTCTACAAGGGAACTTCTAAAGTTTATAGGCGGGGTATTTGCAGCCTCATGTGCCAGCCTGCCAGTCTTTAAACTAGCATTAATGGCAGTACTGTGATTCTTAGCATTCACAGTATTTCAGAAGTTCAGCTGAGAAGGCTGCTACCAGTGCCAGAGCCTGATTAACGTGCTCTGTAGGGTCAATCTTACATCAAATGAATTTGCTAATTTTGTGAATCAGCTGTGTCTTAACTAGATGATTTTTATTCAAAATGTTAAGTTAGAAGCTTTCAGTAAGTTGTCATTCATCATTAAACAAAGTTTCTCCTAAAGCACAGGAATGAAACTGTGCAGTATGTGCAGCATAGCAACAATGCTGCATTATATTGGATTTATGAATAGCTGTGGGTTTAGGCTGTACATAGTTTAAAATAAAATGTTCTCAGAAAGGATAATGGTTTCTCAACTAGCCAAAACATATTATAAATCTTTTTCTCTTTTAAAGTTACTGGATTCCTGCTTTTAAAATACAATTTTTTTCCTAGCCTTTATGTAATTCTTCAGAAGATATTTGGCATGTGCTAGTACAACAACCAGTTTTTAGAACCAGCTCCAAATTTTATTTCACAATTGACATTCAAAAGCAATTTCAATATTGATTGCACATAGTCCAGCTTCCAGCAGAGAATCATCTTTAACAGAAACTGTGCATATTTGGAAATTTTTTCATTTGTACTATAAAATTAATTAGGATAAATTGGTGAAAAAAACTGCAGAAAGTTTTGAGTCCTTTAGATGAGCACTTTTATCTACTCAATGCTAAATAGCTTGAACTTCTGAAAATATAAAGTAAAATACATAGATTTTTTATAACTATTATTTGAGATAAAAGTGGGGGAGGTTGTTTTTGGTTTTTTTTAAATTTTATTTTCATGCAACAAACAAACATAAAAGGCTTCAGTTCTTAATGACAGTGTATTTCCAGACATAGAAGGGTCACATGGAACTTTATATCTCATGATTGTATGGCAGGATTTCAGGACTGAGATTGTTTTCACAGCTGAAAAGGAACTGCCCAACACAATGCTTTTGGAAATTTGCCCAGACCTTTGGTCTGTGTGGTGTGCCTGTTTGCATGTGTAAGTTTCTAGTTTTCCCTTTGTATCCTGTAATGATACCCAAGTAACAAATTTAGCAAAATGAAAATAACTAAAAGTGTTATCATGAGGATGGAATTTTCTAGAGTACTTTGAGGAAACCTATTTGTGCAGTCACTAAAATTTAAATGTTATTTTCTCATTTTGAAATTCTTGCAAAATACCTATATTGGCTCTAGCAAATATACGTTACAACTCCTTACCCTTCTGCACCTGTACTGACCAAATTCTGCTCCTTTACTCTATTTCTTGGTGCCCCAAAGGAACAGGTTACCAGCTGTCTCCAGAAAGGGACTTTGCTCTGTGCTCAGCCTGAAAACTGCTCCTGTGTGCAGTGCAGAACTCCATGGGGAGTTCATCTACCTAAAACCAAAAGTTGTCCTGTACACTGTGATAAAGAGAGGGAGAGCCATGGGATGGCTTCATTCCCAGCACAAGTAAATGTAGCAAGTATGAACATCCCAGTGAAGATTCTGGGTTTGAAGAAAGGAAAATTGCTGAAAATTGCACTTTATTGATGATTGGGAAACTGCCATGTGTTTAATTCCTAATTCAGAAATACACATTGAAAAAAGAAGTGAACTTGGAGAAGATAACTTTAATTTCTTAAACAAAGAGAGATATTGAGCTTATGTGACAAACATATCCTAAACAATATGAGCAATAAAACACCTTTACAATTCTTACCACTTAAACACAAAAGCCACAGATTTTCTTTATTTTAAGCTAAACAAATTATTTTTGTTTCAGATCCCATAGTGACATATAATCAGCAAAGTACTTTAGGCATGTTCTTAGCCTTTAGACTTCATTCTGAGGCTTAAAATGAAGCATATTTTTAAATGCTGTTTAAAAACTTTGCTGAATAGACTCTATTAAAATGTGTGGTTACAAAGATCTGAGGCAGCTGGCTCATATGGCACACCACTTCCTTACCTGCTCAGAGCAAGAAAACACTGCAGTTTTTTTAGTGTGCTCCTTCTGGTGGATTAATATAGGGAAGTGACTTAGTAGTGTATGTTGGTTGCTTAATTAGTAAAGTTTTTTAAAAATGAGAGGTCTAACCTGGAAAAAGTTCTCATAATATTAAGATGATATTTCATAAATAAAATGTACTTTCATGTTGGATCTTCTGCATTTTTTGCTGCTAGGACACATTCGTTCATGCCCACGTGAAATGTTTTTCTCAGATGCTGCAAGAACTTCCTGGTTTTCAAACATCCCTTTGTTCTCTGTGGCATCAGGTGCTTCAGTCATGTTTAGTAGCTGAACTAAAGCTAGGGAACTAGGGAAGCTTTAGGATGAGAGAAGGGAGCATTTCACCAAGCAAAGCACAGCTAATATCACTTTTTCCTCTCCACAGGGAAATCTCCCCATCTCGAAGGAAGTGAATCGCAAGAAAAGTGAGGCAGAGGGGGCGCGCCTGGCTCCAGCAAGTGGCTATGGACAACATTTCACCAAAATCAATTACCTCTACTCTTTTTAAACATAATTTCTCCATTCGTATTACATATGATGTATGGGTTTGATGAGGTCATGGTGTCATATATTGGAAATTGTTTCTGTGTAAATCATCAAGTGTAAGAAGAAACTATGGGACTCTGAGCCTTGCTTTAGAGAATAACAGTGGACAAACGTGTACCATAAAAACTAGTTTTTAACATTCTAACTCAAGCGAAAGCTCTCAGAATTTCACACTGTGAATCCATGTTTACAAACATTACAGGTGGGCCCTCAGGCCTGGTTCTACCACAGCAATGTCTTTCACTACTCAAACTCCACAGCTCACACACAACCGGTAAACCACTCTCTCCATTTCCACCAACCCAAACTGCTTCTTGCAGAGGCTGAGAGTCCCCCTTTTTTTTCATTTAGATGTAACAAGCCTAGTAGTTTATTTTCATCGATTGTCTGTATATCTATATTTTATCCATGTACTCTTTTGATGTATAGAAGTAGTATGAAACTCATGGTTTCCTTGTGGTAAGTGATCGTGATGCTGCCACGGGATTTGAGACACTGATGAATGGTGCTATTTTGGACTTTAAATATGCTCCTTGGCAAGGTAGCTCTGATGGAGTTATTTTTTATTTCCATGTTCTGAGAGGGTGTTGGTACTTTGTTTTTCTGAATGTTGTTCTTTAGACTGGACTGACTTGTTTACTTGTGTCTTCAGTGTGGCTTTCTTATTCAGTGCTGTAGGTGAGTAACTACTTATAGTGTACAAGTGAGGAACTGATTCCCTATCAGTGTCCACTCACAAACATGCAGTTATAGTGGGAGCAATCACAAAACTGTAATTTTCGTAAAATCTCCCTTCTGACTCCTAACCACCTTATGGAGAAAGATGAGCAATAATTTTCCACCAACTTCTCAAAATCTCTTGATTTTTGTCTTTTTTTCTTACAAGCCTTTTTTAAAGAAGGGACAAGTTTTAATGTCCTCTTCAAATCCATAAACTAGGGGATATAGTAAGAAAAATACAGCAAATTTCTGGGAAGAGAAGTCCTAAAGGGGAAAGAGTACATTTCCACAGTACTGTCAACATGTGGAATTTACATTTTTGTTCTTGCTCCCAAGCTACTATAAATACAAAATAACACAAACCACAAAACTAAGCAGTATCATCTACTCATGGAGTGTTGTTGTGTTAGACACAGTCTGAAAGCCCACCTTAATTTTTTATATGATTCTGTCTTTTAGCTATTCCTTTTACAGGGCAGGCCTTGTTCTGAACTGTCTTAGCTTCTGACTGTTAAATACCAATGCATGCACTGCACTTCTAGATTTCTTTCCTTTCCCTACCTTCTGTATCCCTTTCCTTGTGCACTCACTTTATTTTCCAATAGAATAGATACGTTTGCTGTGCTGTACATAGAGCAAGAAGTAATATTCAGCAGTTGTGGCATTTATGTATAGTTGCAGTTGTGTACTGCTGAAAATGCAGGCTTTTGTAACAATGTGATCTTTAATAATGCAAGTACCCAATGTATTTTAGCTATTTTAGTAGGATTTGTTCAATAAATATGCAAGCTCTAAGGGTAGCTGTGATGTGTCTCTTTCCTTATTACAATAAGGGCAAGGTTCCTGTTACCCATTGTTTTCACCTGTTCTTTTCCTGAATCCTGAGGTTTGTTTCAGGAATATCTGGTGAAGTAAAAGGTAATTCCTTTTTTTACTTGCTAAACAATAGCTATCAAGATAACTTAAATGCCAGACCTGGATCTGGGAAATGATAGGTTGCTGGACAATGGCAGTGGCTTCTCACACTGCTGAGTGGCTGGGTCAGATGTGACACTCAATGCCATTTTTGGTAGCCCCAGGAGGACACTCTGGGGCTGTGCATGGCAAATACAATATGTTTCATTTTCTAATTCTGGAAAACTGAATTAAAAGATTATTTCCCTTGTGTGGTAATTTGGTTTAAAATAGTGTTGATACAGTCCTCTCTTAAACACAGTTCTTTTTTTTTTTTTTTTAATTGGTGGAAAAGTAACACACACATTGCTGAGATTTAGAGCATATATTGGTTTCATAATAGTATAGATATAGTAGAGACAAAGATTATATAATAAACACTGTGATTAATAGAAGCTTGCAGAATAAGCACAGATGGCATACACTTCTGCATCTGCAATAGTGGCTGTGGTATACACATAATATCAGATTCATAAGGCTTAAAAAAAAGGAAAAAAGTTATAGTTTTTAGGCATTAAAAAAGAAAAAAATCATATGGCCATTTTAAAGAATGCCCCTCAGATTGAATACATGTGTTTTCACATTTGGAATGAAGTATAAAATTATATAAATGGAATTATTGGGGGGGAAAGCACAGTGTATATGTCCCACAGTCAGTTGTTGCAGAACACCATGACCAGCTACTTTTTTACCTACCTCATTAAATAATAATTTCTGAAATAGACTAGTAGAGTATTTTGAAATCATTATGGTCAAACAAATTGATCAGGAAACACTGGTTCCAACTTCAGACCTTTTTATAACATATCATGGGGAATCTAGCAAATCAGTATTTGTCCCTCAGCAAATCAAGCAAAAAATAAAACCCTGAAGACGAATTCTGAAATATAGAAATAGTATTGAATCCTTGCTTTCATAAAGCATTTTAAGCTACACTGACAAAATCACTGATTAGGAACTAACTGTTTTTTACCATTGAGCATCATATTTTAAATGAAGAGTAGGCCATAATGTTATGTGTTATCAATTAAATTCCAATATTAAAAAAGCTCCATCATTAATTACCAAATGCTGAATACATTAATCATTACACTTAAGAGTTTGTGCCACTAACAGCATCCTGAGGATGTGTATTAAAAAATCTGATTAGTATTAAAAATTTTATTCATTGGAAGTTAGCTAAATTCTGTCTGGAAGCATATAAAACATATGGAAACAATCATAAAAAATTTCAGTCAATATTACTTTAGTGTCAGACTCTAATTACATTTCTAGTGTTAAAGCTGTGCTACCATATTACAAAAGATAAAAAATAAAATTAATATTCTACACAAGAAGTTCAAACAGAGGAAGAAAATTGAAATAGAATGGAATGAGCCCAGATCTGTCTCATCAGCATTGTGTTCTTGTGAGTGTAAAAAAGAACGAGTATAACATGAGCAAGCCAAGTGAGGTAATGGTGTAAGCAATAGCCCATGATCTATGTGCTGAAGCTAAAGACCCCTTTTTGTGGCCCTTCACATCCGTGTGCACTAAGGTTCATCTTGAGCTCTGGTGAGGTAAGAGGAGAAATGCAGGAGCTTTGGGCTTTGCTGCTGCAGCCATGAAAACATGGGTAACTTACATTCTACTGAAGAGAAAACAAAGACCAGGAGGAGGAAAAAGGGGGGGGGGGGGGGGGGGAAAGAAATAAACATGGAGAGAAATACAGCAAGCAATTAAGGAGAAATAAGAAATTCAGAACTTGAGCCTGTCTGAACCGGAGCTCCAGAGGTGCAAGGTTTGCAGAGAGAAAACACAAGTGTCACATTCCAGTTTGGAACAGCTATTTTCCTTCACAGATACAGACCTGTGAAATGCCCTGTTGAAAACAAGCAGGAATAAACCCTGGCTTTATGAGACAGTTGTTAATGGGTTTTTTTTCCCCATGAAATTTTGTGAGTGAGGAGCTGCCAGAGAGGTGGCAGACTGGTATCACCCCCCCAAAAAAAACATAGCAGGACAAGACAGTCTTGGCCAGTGGTGCCAGGGGTAGGGTGCAGGCTTATCCCAGCTTGCATCTTGAGACTCTAGCACTTTTTCTGCCTAGGGACATGCCTGGCAAAGTTGAGACAGTGGCCCCCACACTCAAAGCCTGTGTCCTAGTCCTGGACTAAGTAGGGGAACATGGTATAACAGAGCAGACACACTGCAGTTTGTATCGCCCTGAAGAAAGAGCCTGTATTTGGATACTCAAATGCTACCTGCTTATGCTTCAGGGGAAAATAAAAAGAAAGAAAGAAGAAAAAAAAGAGAAAAAAAAGAAGAAAATACATCCTGCATTTATAGTTCAACTGGTATGTAAGCATAACCCAGAATCTTCAGGTATCCTACTAGCACAGTGACAATCCTGCTGGCCTACACCTACCCATCTGAACTATTTTGTAAGTGCATCCAGAACTACCATCTGTCTGTCAGGGTATGGCCAGAGCACAAAGTGCTGTGTAGGCTGGTGTAAATTATCTCAGGAAGCAGAGTAACTGCAAAATCAGCACTGCCTGGGGAGAAAAATAGTCAGAAAAGGATGCTCATGCTCTTTGTGTATTCATTTCTATCTTGTCATTCCTGATGCTGCCTGGGTGCCTTAGCTTGATCTCACCAAACAATTTGTAACATTTCAGAGCAGCTTAACTCTGTTCCTGCTCTGAGGGCTCTGATTTGATGTTTTAAGTTGTGGGTTTAAAGCTTTCACCCTGTATGTCACTTGGTGTGTGCTGCTTTTCAGAGCTCTCAGATTCTTGTGACTCGTAATATTTTCCAGCTGGTGATTCCAGAGGAAGAGATGTGACCCAACAGCTGATGTTTTATACAAAGAAATAGTATCCTGTTTGCCCAGCACTGTTTCAAATTCATATTGCACGTGTCCAAAGTCAAACCTATGAATCTTTCCAGACAGAAAATCGTTTTACTGGGAATTTTATTTTGTGTAACTTAAAACAGATCCCAAAGGTTCTAAAAAGTCACAGCACCTGGGACTTCTCTTTTCTAGGGCACAGCCTCAAGATGAAAGGGCTGTACATGTTTCTTGTGCATTTTTTTTCCTGTACTCTCAGGTGCTTTTTTTGCAGTCTCAAGTCTCTACTTGATCTCAACAGACTTCAACTGATAAATATAAGAGTGCAGACAGATCTTTGTGATATAATTTCTCCATTCAACACTGCATCTTCCCCAAAGCTACTTTTCTCAGCTGCAAATTTTACTGTGTGTTCCTAATAAAACTCTCTGTACCTGTCCATTCAAGACCTACCACAGGCCGTCCAGCTTTCTTCCACCAAATTACTGGACAGCAAGCCCTAAAGGCTGCTGTGTTCTCAACCAGGCTGCCACAGGTTTTACAGCTACATCTAGATTTGCTTTCCCACCGGTTATGCAATCATTCTGCTCGCTGGCTGAAGTGCTGCTGCTGGAGCTAAGTGTGTCAGCAGGCTGCCAGGACAGCCCTGCTCTGCAGCCTTGGCTCCCCTGTGACTCATTTTGGCTTGGTCACTTTTTCCCCACCAGTGCCGCTCGCTCGGAGGTGAGTTCCTGCCCGTGAGTCATCGGCGTGGCTGTGGAGCCCTGTCTGCTGAGGGCCCCTGGGAGGCCCAGGAGCCGGAATGTTTCCGGCACAGACTCGGTTCAGCCGATCAAAACCACCTGCAGCCTCTAACAAATTCACAGGCCCTTTGCTTTCTTTTCAAGTCCGACAAATTCTCGGTGTTTCCTTGGTAGCCCACCCAAGCTGGCAGCGCTGCTCACAGGAAGGTTGCATGAGGACAGGGCTGCATGTGGCAAAAACACCCTTAAAAAAAAAAAAAAAAAAAAAAAGAGAGAAAAGAAAAAAGAAAGGGGAGGGAGAGTACAAAAAAGGATGTCTGAACACTGTGTTTGTAAATAAACAGCAGTAAGTTATCAGTAACTTAACTGTAGCAGCAGGAAACAGTTCTGTCAGATTCTGGAAAGCCAGCCATGGCAGGAAATTGTTACGTAAAGTGCAAAACTGCTACTATTTAAAAGTGTACTTTGATCAACAAAGGGAGAAAAGATGCATTTCATGCTTTTCACTCTGAAATACATCAATATGAGCAACTTGAGGTAGCTCTTTTCAATATGAGCAATTTGAGGTAGTGGGGAACCTCAAGTTAGCAGACTTGCAATTTGCTGTAACTGTTAAAGCTCACAGCCTTGGCAGATCACACATGAGAGCAGAGGAAAGAAACTGGGCATTGTTCCCCAAGTTTCATCTGCTGGGCATTATCCTGTCACTGAAGGACCTGAACCTCTGAAACCAGAAGAGAGGAGCTGGACACTGGCAAGAGGGTGCAAAGCTGGGCACCCCGCCTCCCACCTTTCCAGAGCCCCAGCGCTCTCTGCAGGTCTCTGCTCCATTTTCCTTTGCCCAAAGGGTCCCAAAGAAGCAAGTTTCAGCCAGAAAAGCCCAAGCCTATCTGCTGTGAGTCATGAAACCTATCTACAGCCTCCAGGTGTATTTGATAACCCATGGACACATGTCCAGAGGCTGGGGAGAAGCTTGCTGAAGAGAAATGAGAGGAGGGGGATGGATTGTCCCAGTCCTGGAAAGCAAGATGGTCAAAGATCTGGAAAGTAAGGAATGACTCACTATGATAGAAAAGAGGTATCTTGATCAAAGCCTTTTCTATGATTAGTGGTATCTATCCTAATTTCCAATAAATTAAGGAGAATCCAAGGACCCTGCATGCCTAAATCATATGCCAAACCCAGGGGTTTTAAAACAGTAAGCCATCCATCTGATTTCACACAGTGGTAAATGCTGAGCTATTCCACTGTAATTACCAGGCTGAATAAACAAGATCAAAACCAGGTTCATGGGGATGACCCAAAACTTTTGATGCACTTGTGAGGCAGACATTCCAGCTGGGTAAAGAAAACTGCAGACCTCAGCTCTCATAGCCCAGACAGTGTCACTGACATTGCCTTACAGACAGGCAGAGTTTGAGCAAAAGGGCATAACTCTGCTTGCGGTAGGCAAATCTCCCTCAGGTGGGCTTTGCCCATGCACACCACCCTGCCTTTCTACCCACCCTGGGGTGCTGAAAGGCAAACCTCAGATGTTCTCTCCTTTCAGGGATGCTTGGCTGCTATTGATCAGAAACTGAAGCTCTCCATGCATTTTAAGTCCACCACTCTAAGTGTGGATGGATTTCCTTTATTACCAAGGTGATTGTGTTGTGATGTTCCCTCCTGACAGACTGAACTAGATTGGACTGACATAAGCCAGAGCTCAGTTTCTACTGGGAAGCTTTAGGACCCGCCTAAGCAACACTTAATCAGCTATAAGGCATTTTTTAGGTAGTGAATAATTTTGTACTGCTTTAGGTACTACAGGCCTCAGGAAGGATTCAGAACACAGGTCCCCTGAAAACTCAGATTTCTCCAGATGCTCTAATGGGCTGTGCATTGCTCTAATGTGCTTGAAAGGTAAAGACAACCTGGGACCGGCATCAAGAACAGTTCTTGTCCTGCAGGGCCACAGAGAAGGCACAAGTTGCACACAACTCTCTTCCCTTGCATCAATTCCTTTACTGCAAAGCAATACACTTTTATTTTATGCCCCCACCTATTGGTTGTGTAAACACTCATATCAGAAATGTGAACAGCAATTCAGATTATAGATTGTGATGGAAGAAACGTCTTGTTTGTGGATAGTGCAGTAATGTTCTGTCCAGTGGCAGGTAAGGCAAGGTTTGTTCCTACTTCTGAAAACCATATGACTTTGTGCTTATTTCAGACTGGTACAGGTGGACCCACTTCAGAAAGCTGGCCTTCTTGTGCTTCTTGGAATCACACATGAAGTACTGAACCTGTTCCCGCACAGCCCATCAGCAAACCATCCCCATAAGCATAAACTCTCTTTTGAGAGGATAGAGTGCTGTTAAGGAAATGGATTTTTGAAGGCTGAGAGAATAATTACCCATGTCCTTTATTTTTTTCCCTTTGAAGAAGAACATAATGTTTTCTGGTTAACCTTAAAGTCTTGAACCCTAGAAAACATTATGTAATGTGTTATATTAGGAATATCATGCAAACCCAAGAGAAATAGTTCTCCATAGGCTTCACAGCAATAACAAACTATAAGGAATAGGCAGAAATTATAATTTCAGAGCATCTCATTTCAGTACTGTTAACCTACATTAGAGTTTTTGACTCTACAATGAACAAAATTATCTATACTCAGGGTGGTAGGTACATCTGAAAACATAATAAATATTTAAATTAGGTCATATTGCTACATTTTATGTAGATAATTTGTTGCACCAATATTTTTAAAGCAAACTGCCAGAACTAGGCTGGTGAACATCATACCAGCATTTCAGGAAACCCCCTCTGCAGCAATGGAGACAACAGGCCCAAGTTTTGCTGGATTATAAATAACCAGATTTGTCCTGGCTCTCTTGTGGATTATACAAGATCAGTGTGGAAGAGGAAAACAGATTAGGGGCCTCATGTTGCCCATTTCTGAGCCAGGAGGTTGCTTTTACAGTACAGGTAGGAAGCAAAGGAGTAGGACAGGAATAGTTGCTGTCCCCCTGGGAGTGGGCAGATAAGTGAATGGTACATCTCCCCACTTCCTCTGCATCACAGAGCAACTCCTGTACCATAGAACAGATGCATTTGGCTAGTTTGGCATCCTAGAGGGCACAAACTGAGCACACTCAATATGTCAGTGTGTCAAAGTAACTCAAGACCAGAATAGGTGTCTTTTCTCTGAGCCTGAGAACTGACTCTGGGCAGCAATCAGCTCCTTACAACATTTTGAAGCTGTGTGTTCATGGCTAATTGGGACTGCACCACTCACCTTTGAGCTGGCAGATCTCAACTAGTATTTCCTCAAAGTACACAGCTTCCATGCCAAGCCTGTGCCATTGACTGATTTTCTATTTAATTTGTGTTTTCAGAATGATATGTGGGTGTTACTGAAAAGAAAGCAAATAAAAAGAAAGCAGGAGGTCAGGGAAACGACTTTATCTTTATCCAATGCTCATTACTTGCTTGTCTTCTACCAGTTGCTAAAAATATTTTTCTTTCCCTGCCAGGAAACAAAAATACATATATCAATGTCTTGGGCCACAGCATTTGCAGGAGTATACACCTCACAATGCCAGTTTAAACAGTCATGGATGTCTGTGCTGTGCTATTTTCTTGATTTACTGCTGATTCCCTGGCACTCATAAGAAAAAGTAGAGAGAAAATCTAGCAGTGGATGTGCTGTATGTCCCAACTTGATACCAACCCACACAGCACTCTCTGAGCACTCACAAAACTTATCGACTCTAATAAAAGCAAGCAGTTGTAAAAGGAGAGCTGAAATCCCCGAGGGATGAAGGTTAATGTCTGCACCAGAAAAGCCTGCTCCCCAGGGCCAGCATGCCTGTGCTGCTGGATGCAGGAGAGCCAGGAGGATGCATGCAGGAAGCCCTGGAGCAGCAGGAGGCTCCCCGAGGAACAACTGCAGTCCTTACAGAGGTGATATCTCTAAGTCCTTCTAAGCCGCAGCTCCTGATACACCAGCTGCTTTTGAAAAAGAAATTTTATGTTATCCCTGGCTTCTTTTTAATGTAAAGAAAGAGTGTAAGAGAAAATGATACTGATGATTAGGTTTTGGAATGTGAGACGGTGCATAAATCCCTAAGAGCAAGTTAAAAGTGTGCATTAAAAATAGCCCAAAGACCAGAATGTGACACCAAAAAAAATATGAGAAACTAGTCATGTTCACTGATTTCTTATGCCAACTACTGCAAGTCACTCTGTGTCACATCTAAAAAAATTCAAAAACCACAAACCATAACAACAATAAAACCAACAACAGCAAGAAGAGAAAAACAAAAGAAACCAACTATGGGTTCCATGTTGGAGTGTACTTTTGGCATTCCAATTGTGTAATCTATCCCCACTTCCTTGCCCATTTTCATCAGCACTCCTCTATAAAACACAGCCTTCTTCCTTCCCAGCGGTGCTGCAGGGATGGCCCAGTCACTCTGAAATACTAAAAGCATGGTGGTCTGATACAGGGAAGTAGGAAACCTACATGCAGTGGTTGTCATTATTTCTTTCTAAACACTGGCTCAAACGACAGATTGCTGACACTTCAGTACTCTACAGATATGAAATACCTGCTATAGCTAACCTGCCTCAACCCTCAGACTTTCCCTCAGCTATATTCCTGTACTCCAGCAGCAATATTATTTGGGCTTAACAATAGTTATTACTTCTCTCTGTATATTCAGCCCTGATTTACTTGTGAGGAGCATTCACATGTTTGCTGTATCCATTTGGGGTTTTGTTGTTTATTTGAGTCTACTCCTGATGTAAGTTTTTGAGTTAAAGTTACTCATGGCTTTCCAAAAATTCTGTCATACCTTTTAATAACAATAATCACTGTTGATATTCATAACTCATATTACACTGACTAATATAACCAAGGTTTTCTAAGCCCTTGTAATTCACCTTGGATGAGTTGCTTGCTAAGGCTATAAAGGTCTACTCATTGCTGATCATAAGGTATGGGATTTGGCCATTATTTTATCCTATGCCTAGGAATATATTCCTTAAAATAATTTGGAGAGTCTCATTCTCCTCTAGAGTTAGCAATGCCTTGCAACAGAAATTTCCAAATTTCCATCTTTCTCTACACCGTGAGGTATTGTGCATAGGCCTGTACTTTCATCTCTTCAAGATAAGAGAAGTTGGCCTTAGACAATTAAATTAATTGATCACAAAGGTTTTAAGACAAAATATCAAAGGTTGGAAAGTTTGAAACAAAATTAATATTATACAAACAATTTTTTTAGCAGTCAGCAAGGATTTGATGAGAACAAAATTGCATCCAACCAATCCCATTTCCTTTATGAAAGGTTATAATGAGGTAAAGGCTTGTGAATAAACAATAGAAGCCATAAATCTTGTCTTCCATTACGTTCTTGATATTGGCTGATGTGATCTTTTTATAAATAAATTAGGCAAACCAAGACTGGATGAAATACATTCGTGTGGGAATAAAACTGGAGAAACATACCAGAAAAGTGCCCAGCCATACTACAGAAACACAGTTGTGAATTAAGACCTTATCTTTTTTCCAAATCAATATTTCCAGCAACTAGGATATTGAACTAGGAAGAAATCCAACTGAAATTCAGTCACTGAGGTAAAAGTACAGTCAGTGCCAGTGCAGAAAACCAGGAACACTTGAAATTTTCATGACAAACTGACATTTTTTTCTTCTTAAGAGAGCATTACTCAAGAGGAGGGCAATGTCACCCAGTGCTTAGACAGCCAAAGTTTTGGGTAATACTTCTGTGGAAAACTATCTGGGGGTCACAATGAGTCTGTAGGTAGGAGGAGTGAATCTGCTGCTGTGGCTAGAAAAGTTAACACTCTACCGGATTATACAAACAGAAGCATTGACCTACACAGCTTATGCAGAACTCATTCCACTCCTGTCAGCATTTGCTAAGCTTCGGATGAGCAGCTGTGTATCTGGTTTTGGGCAAGACACTTCCAGCAAGATGGGGAGAAGCTGGAGGATGCCCAGGAGAGAGCAGTGAGAGCAGCCAAGGGTCTAGAAGATGTGCTCAGCAAGGAAAGATTGCATGGAACTCGACTGTTTAATCTAACATGAGGGAATCAAAACAAAAAGGGCAGCTGCAAAGGGGAAGAGGAAAAATTTTGTTTCTTGGTCAATGAGTGTCAGAGGAGGATGCAAAGAGCCTAAATTCTGGTAGGAAGCATAGGGTGTAATGTTTGAAAGTGGTCTCCTAACAGCTTGGCCTCTGCTGCAGAGCATCTTAGAAAACTGCACAATTTTTTCCAAGCTGTGAAAAACTTCACAATAAAGCAGGTAGTTCATACTGCTGACAAAGGCTGAAGATCTTAGAAACATTTCCAGGCAAGCGTGGCCAGGAAGAGACATGTAAAGCTGTTCTGAGGGTGGTGGTGCTGTTCCTCTGGCTCTGGTGGAAATGTCCTGTCCCACAAAAGCCGCTGCCTTTGATGCCTACTCCCCCTTGCCTTTGTTGTCTCAAACCAGGTCTTGCAGGCTGGTTGCAATAGCGATCTCCCAATACCTAAATCAGGAATGCAAGATCATCTTAATAAACATGTGCAATTTATGCATAAAAACTATTGCTTCAGTGCTTTATACTTCCACTATTTTTATCCTTTCCTTTCTCTCTTTCTGTACCCCACTCAAAACATTTAATGTATGTTTAAGTGTGCTGGTTTCCGTGGGTGTAAGCAGACCAATACATAAAACTCTGAACCTTGACTGCCCTCTTGTCAAACTCTGATGAGGCTGTGCTTAAACTACTGGTTTCATGGCTGCATGTAATCTAATAACCAGCAGAAGCAGCAGTTGCAGTCTGTAGCCCCTGGCCTAATGACCCTATGCTTTAATTGAATATATGATGTACCTACCACAGAAAATGTGAGGAGGAAGACAAACAGGGAGTGAAACACAAGTTTCACTTCATCCAGTTTCTATTTTGTCTTCCACCTATATCTATGTTGTTTCAACAATTATTTTAAATTTTCAGTTTATCTCACTGCCTTAAGAAAACAATTAAAACCAAGGAGATTGGTTTCTTTTAAGACAGCTACTCAGATAATAAGCCGGTTTTCCCCCTCAAATCGTCCATCCTACTGATGTGGTGCTAAGAAGAGCAGGCAGTTCCCCACCTTCACCCTTCAACCAGGACCACCAGGTGCTGCTTTCAAGAGAGATGAGCATGACCAACTGCAGCACGTGGTGCTGGACTGAGCAGAGCAAGAGCACCTGCTCTAGGTGCTCTCTAGTCCACCCTGCTTCCACCAGCTTACATAGGTGCCTAGAGAAAGCCAGATTTCCAGATTTTAATGTATTTCTAATTATTTCTACCTCCTGAGGCAATGCAGTAGCTTGGGCTACTGACATGGGCAGGGGCTGCTTGGGCATTGGCTGGGTGTTTGTGACCCCAGTGGATGGATCACTGTGTGGTTTTCTGCTGTGAGGCTGCTGAGGGGTCCCACAGACAACTCAGGTTGTCCTCACTAGCTGCCGAAACCTCTACTAGACCAACCTTTAGACACTGACAATCCAGACATGTGCAATTTATGCAAAAAAACTATTGCTTCTGTTGCAGCTAGAGGTCTAATCTGCTTGACTCCTGGAAGTGAAATAGACTTCACCTTTCTGAAATCTACCAGGTAGCACAGGCTGGACATAAACTGCTGAGCGAGCTGCCTATTGCAGCAGTCCCCTTGAGGAGGATATGCAGGAGCAGATTGTATCTGCAAACCTGCTCCTAACACACAACATGACACTTCACAGGTTCAGGCCTGTTTCTCTGGGCTCATCTGGTAACATCCAAGCTGCCTCAAGCTTTGTCTAGGCGCACATAACCACCAGGATAATTATCTGTCCAAAAGCAAGTTTTGATTTCATGTTAGCGTTAGGTTTGCCGTCAGAATTGTGTCTGTAACACCTGTATTCTGTCCATTAACTCTGGCACATCATTTGCTTAACGTCATTACCCTCAGGAGGATTGTGATGTACTTCATGTACCTTTAAAAGGCAAAAATTCATTATGTGTTGTACTGAATATAGAAGTGGAAAGTTGTTTCTGGGACTGACTCTTGCTTAATCCTAAGGACTGATACCATAGTAAGTTTATGGGGTTTGTCAGAACTAGACAGTCAATAGATGTGAAATTGTACATTGAAATGTACAATTGTACAATGAAATTAAATAAAATATGTTCTTTATACTAGTTAAGAAATAAAGAGAATTTTTTGGTTTTTGCAAACTACCTCTAAGGAAAATTTGACATGAAGAATTACTCGTGTATATTACATGACAGCATTTAAAAAAAAATTTTGATTTTGATTTTGATTTTGATTACGTGACATCAATTTGTGTCAATTACTTAACTTTTTGCCATTTTGTGAATTTTGAGGTGCTTAGATTACTTTGTGCATTTTTCCTCATTTTTGAATCAACACAGCTGTTACTAAATTTCATTAAAGAAAGCTTTGTACCCACTCTTTTTCAGAGGTGAAACCAAGACTTTAGGAAGGTTTACAGAGGTGACTTTCATACAGATAAGAGGACCACCATCCAACAGTGTCTCTTTAATTTTAACTTCATTATTTCAGCTACTTTGCTTCTGGAGATAAAAGGAAAGACCACACAAAAATTAGCACAAAAAATTTCTTCCTACCAGCCAGCTATTCAGCTACCAAATGCTTCTGCATCTGGGCACTCTATGAGATGGAGTGAACTCTATGAACTCAACTGATTAGGCCTCAGATCTGATTTAGTACCTGCACATTAACATCAAACTAAACTTACAGGCTTCTGCAGCAATGTGAATGAATTGCTAAAAAAAAGCAATGTGTAATTATGAAGGGAATTCTTTAAATTCTCATAGGGTTCATTTTCATGAATGCTCCAATGGCCTGAAGGTATTTTATCCTAACAGTATGGAATAAAAAATAAGGTTATAAGGGAAACATTCCACCTGTTATTTCCTTTGTAATAGATAGCAATAATATATTGGGGTTTAGTACAACTCCTTGAATTAAATCTAAGCTGACAAGAACTGAAAGAATGTCTGACGGGTGTCCTCCACTGCGACTTGGATCACCTTCTACTCTGTTGTAGCCAACATCAGTTTAGAACCTCTCAACTTCATGTTTTCCCAGCAATTACACCCCGGTCACAGCAAAGGACAAAATGAATATTATTTTCATTTCTGCAATTAATAGATGATTTGCCTCACTTTGTTCAATGCCAGTGTGCTTACAGAGAATAGTGTAAAGATTGAAAGAGTTTGAAAGAGAGACATTTGAGAGAGAAAGTGAGCAAGGTATGGAGGAAGTAGATCTGTCTTGAATTTATAACAGACTTTTCTTTAACTTCTGCATGCTACTTATCCTAGGAATATAATTAGCCCGGTGTTTAAAGCTATATCAGACTAAATGTGCAATTGTTCATCAAGATGGCAAAGGCAAAGGTCAATTATAACTTGTGTAATTTATAGCGTAATAGGTTCTTGCTCCTTAGTTGGGTTTGTGGGAGTGCTTTTATTCTAAGGACACTACCAAATTTGATCCTCTTCTGCAAATAATTTTGAGTCTGCTGAGAACTCAAGAAGAACTGGAAAGAGGCAGATTCATCTAGTTCTGAAGTGGTCTGTCTCACATAACTTGCCTCTGGGGAGCTTCTGAAGCAAGGCTATAACATATGGCATGTGTGACAATTTATCAGATTGTGTCATTCACAGGGCCTGGCCCACATACTTCAAAAAACAATCATTTTCCCAGGGAGCGATTTGCACAAATTAATTATTTTTTGGTTTTAACCGAATGTCTGTGCTACACATCGCCTCCATATTTATGCTCTCTCACATCTCCCCTGCACCACTGTTAGCAATGACAATTTTAATAGGATGAGGAAAGCCTCCTTCAGCTGAGAAGCACCAGTCTGGTGATACTGTTCCACTAGATTGAAAATCATGTTTGTAGTCTGCCAGGGAGATAATTTGGAATTAAAGTGGCAACCTGGGCTCTAGCACACAAACTTTAGGCAGTTTATTGACTGTCTTTCCAGTCTGAGTTCAGGGAAAGGCAAAGCCAGCTTTAAACTTGTACCACAGGTAAACATAAAGTGAAATTATTGGGACAGCCTCAGAAGAGCAGCGCTGTAATTCTGTGGCACTGTGGTGATGTAGGACAACAGTTAGTGTGCAAGCACAGAGTACCTTCTCAAAGCCATGAAGTGAACTAAAGAGGGTTTTTTGGTTTTGGTTTTTTTTGTTTTGTTTTGTTTTGTTTTGTTTTTATTTTGTTTGGGGTTTTTGTTTGGTTGGTTTTGGTTTTTGGCCTTTTTTTTTTGCCAGAATACTCAAAAATTCAAGTTGGAACTTTTCTAATTATTATCTTTTCGTTTTCAATCCAAATCTCAGCACCTCTTAAACTAACCCTTCAAATAATTTGGAGACATTTTGCCAAAACCTAGGAACACCACAGTATCGGGACACTGTTTTATAAACAGTTTCTCTTCCACCCAGCAATCTAAGTCTATGCTGAACAATACAAGAACAACCCTAACCTTAAAAGAGAAAACATAAAGGAAATACCAATACCTACCCTAGAACTTTTTATTCCTTATTTTATTTTGTTCTTTTTATGCACAGCAGGGCCACTGCTCTTTGAGTCACACACTTTTCTTGCAATTCAATTAATTATAATTAACTGGGTTTAATTAATTATAATTAAATGCACTCTTCTATGCAATGTACAAATGCATGGGACAGAAAGCAGCCTGCAAAGAACAAATCCAGTGGTCAGGTAAGGCAAGAAGAGGAGTGCAGAGGAAAGGAGAGGTCTGTCTTCCATCGAATGTGCTAATGGGAGAGTAGGCAGAATCCTGTTCCCTTGCCTTTGCTGGGACTATTCATGAGCATAAATGCATATATGCACTCATGTTTTGACAGTCTGAGATTTTGAAAAGGAGATAAAAGAAGCTGTGGGAGGGAGTGGAGAGGAGGTTTAAAATTCTCAAATTCATTCAAGTGAGTTTTTGCTTCTGAGCTTAAATTTGGCTCAGTGCTGCAGTTAATCAATCACTTTGTTGTGTGGGCAGGCTGGGGTGGGAAGCACACACAGACACATGCACATGTGTACACACATATGCACACAGGGCTCTGTAGGGGCCAAACTTACATTATACAGCGAGATAACAGAGACACTTCACACAGGCAAAGTATACTGACTAGCAAAACAGAAACCAGCCCTTGTTATCTTTTGAGGATGATGGGAACTTGATGAGATGATAGAGCAGTGGTGTCTTCCTTAGTGGAAGAGGACAAAAGTGGAGCAATTCCTCTCTTTTATTTTTGGTTCCCATTCTTTTCCCCTTTCTCTGTGTTTCTATTCTTCCAGGGGTTGTGAGAATTCTTGAGACTTCCCTGTTTTCTCCTGTGTTTTTACCACATATGGGATTTCTACATCTGGTATACATATTTCCTGTTTGTTGTGTCTGCTAACCAGTTATGATTTGTGCTTTCACCCTCAGTCTCCTGTTACTCCCTCTGCCTATATCTTCAGGGCCTCTACCATAATTTTCTGCCACCTTTTGAGAACGTCTGAGGTGTCTCAAAGGGAGAGACCTCTTGAGGATCTCTGCCACAGAGTAGGATGATTCCAAAACAGTGTTATCAGACACCTCATTTTGAGGCCCAAAATTTGTGCAGTGCATAAATATTTGAGAGATTTAAAAGACAATTCTAGAGTGCCTATTTCCTAAATGTAAATATGGATGTGTAGCAGGTAGAGGGACATGTAGGTATTACTGCCTTTCACTGTCTTCAACACAGCTTCTATTGTGTCAGTAAGCATGCCTCCATCACATCCGTAGTCCTTAGCCAGATCTCTATGACAAGTAGGACACAACCTTCTTATGTAATAATAAATACTGTAAAACACAGAAAAAACCCCTCTGCCTGACCTTCAAACACTTTCCAAGAAATAGTTTAAGCATTTTCCAAATAAGGCAGCAGTTGTGTAGGAAGCTGTCCAGCTTGGCAAGCATGTGAGAAAGAGATGCCAAAGTCCAATCTCATTTGCCAACCTCAAGAGTATAGTATCTATCTGCAAGTTTCTACTTGGTAAATCAGAAACAAGTATTAGCTCCTCCTCTACCAGTATTCATTAACAAGTGCTGAAATGAAAGCTAAGAAAAGTCAGAAGTTTTGAATAATAGAGTTGGAAGAATTGCTCCAGCTTTTTGTCGAACTTCTGGCATGTTTTCCTAGCCACAGAGAGGTTTTTTCCTAGATTTTTAAAAATCTTCTTGATTTATGATGGGAAAACAAAAGTAGATGACTGCAAAAATATGTAGTTTGAGGATTTAGAACACTCCTTGTTCTCTTGATGTTCCAAAACATGTATGTACGGCTCATTTCAAGTTTAGTTTGTTTTCAGGTTCTCCTACCTACTGTCAGGCAATGTGATTTAGACGTGGCTGCATTCCAAGCACTGTGCTAGCAAAGGACCCCAATACTTCAGGGCATTCTGGCTGATAGTATTTTTCCAAATTGAAAATACCACAGACAGTTATGTTAGCACATATTTTTAAAAATAGGAGAGAAGTTTTGCTATCAGAAAGAAATTTTTTTTTTCCCAACTTCTAAAAACAAACTAATTATATGTTTAAGATGACCACAAGTGGTCAAAAGAACATGGGATTTTTTTAATATCTTATTTGAAATTTAGGCATGTTTCCACCCAAAGATCTCAATCAGTTCTCGAAAAACTCTCATGAAGATACAAGACAGCTATTGGTTGCTTCTTCTTGTGTAGCAATTGTACTACAAACCTGCTGCACAGCTGACATGTTTTTGAATTTGACAAAATATCAAACCAGAGAGAACAGGGGCTGAGTTCTGCAATGCTTCAGGTATCCTGGTCTGAGTCCAGTGAAGCACTGGCTCACCTCTTCCATTTAAAATAACCAATTCCACTGCAGACTGTTCACTTGCAGAAAGTCAGGTACTTCAGCTCTGCTGCAGTAATGTTTGCCAGAGAAAGGTCCCATCTATGGAAAAATTGGCTTCGGGTAGTTTTCCCTGTAGCAAACAGACCTTAGGTCAAAGAGAAAATAAAAGGGGGAAAATAATGTTGCAACCTGAAGCTTTGTTATCTACCTAAATAACTAGTAATCCAAAAAGTGCATCTAGGTCCACCACATTTTCAACATGTCTTTGCATATGTGATTTTTCATGCTTGGAAGGTGTGCCTAGGGACAAGAGTGGGTTTTGTTCTTCTGGGTGGGAGATCAGACTGTCTGGTTGGAGCACACGCTACAGATTCCCAGAACACCTGGGCAAATCTTGCATGTACGTTACGCAGCTCCTAGCAGACAAACTGTATTGATATTGTAAGTGAGGGAAGACATTAAAACTATAAATTAACCATTTTCTGTAGAGTGTTCACTGCTGCAACTTGTTTTATTGACTCTTGCTCCAACAGCTCAAGGCTAAGAAAACCAAACTCCACAAAATCATATTAAACACACAAAATGTAAAAACAATCAGAAGTACCATCATTAGAAACAGTAACTTTATTTAACATGTACAGGACAGGCAATGCAAGAAGGCACATCTCCATCTGCCATACAGCCCACACTTGATGTTGAGGTGAAAAGGCGGAAAATAAAGTTAATGGTCAATGAATTTTCCAGTCAGTACAGGCAGCCTAATAAACAACACACAAAATAGGAACAGACTTAAGTCTCACTCATCCTGCTGACATCACTTTTATTGAATGTTTTACTAGTTCAAAGGGCTTCTGTATAAACTTTTTGTGTTTTGGTTTAAGCCAGACATAAATCAGAAGTGTTAAGCTAGAGCAATTATGACACTTACTGGCCATATGCTAAGATAACTTGTTACCTAACCTGAAATTTTAACCAGTTGAAAAGTATTCTCTACCATTATTAAAATATATTTTATACCATTGAAGAAAGTAAGGTGTTTATACACCAATGCAGATGGAGAAGGTACTGAAATTTATGCATAGCATTCGTTACCCATTCTGGTTTTCTAAAGTTTTTATTTAAACAGACAATTTCTATTGGTATTGTTGCAATTGTATATATGGAGTTTATAAAGGCAAATACACAATATTATGGCTGAAAGAAACTTCTCCAGGTAGACAATTTTAAACATTTCAGGTTGTGTCCATAGCTGAGGACCACATTCTTACTTGTGATACACAGTGTGAATTAGACTGAAAGAACCCCTCTTTTCAGGAAAATAAGGATTCTGAGAGGCATTATTCCAATCTTAAAATTTGCCTAAAGTCCTATTTAGGACAATACTCGGCTGGTGAAAAATACAGAAGATCAACTAAAATAAACACATAAAATATTTCAAGGTCAGTTCTGTATCAGTTAAGTTGTGCTGAAATCTAATCTATTATCTTGAAGTTTTGGAAAAAAAAGAATGCAGCACCTGTTTTCAGGTAAACAATAAAAATCTGCTTTTCAGGTCAATACGATATTGCAAAATATTAAGTGTTATCTGAGTAGTATCTGGCTTAAAATGCACTAGAGAGTGAAGAGAATATTTCTGCTTACTAACATGGTAAGGTTTGAACTGATTATCCAGTAACTACTGCTGATACACTTGGGCTAAATGTAGGCTGATTCATTTCTTATCTGATACTAGCACTAAGAAATATCCCCAGTCTTAACCCTGAGGTATTGCTTAAGTTGGAGCAAAACATTTGCCCCATTTTTGTGTTTTCTACAAATTAGTATTTTGCAATCTTTTTTGTTTTGTTTTGTGGCTTTGGGGGTTTTTTTGCATTTTGTTTTGGTTTTTTTTCGCAAATATTCTTCTTTCTGAGAACTAGGAGGCGTCTAAGATTTGTGCTTCTGGAAGGCACCTCCAAAACAGACATTGTAAATCCTTTAACCAACAAGGCAATTCAAGGGGTTGGGGGTCACACTCCCTTCAAGCCAACGGTGAGATCATGAAGGGCAATCCACAAAGCTAATTTGTCTGACAAGACAGCTCAAGAGCTGCACAAGCAAACACACTGCTGTGACCTTAGTCTGCCTAAATTGGTAGTGTAAGTGCTAAAGCCTCAGAAAAAACCCTGTCACTTCCAAAGGCACCTGAAAATTAATTTGTTTCAGTTCCTTGATGACTAAAGCCATTCTCTTGTGCTTTGCTTTGCCATCCTTTAACTTGCATATAGACTTGGAAAGTACTCAGCTGCTGGGTCAATTAAGGATAAGACATTGCTCCAGATCATGAGATACAATCTGTAGGACCTAACGTCTCAGTTCCCAGCAAGAATCCTCTCACATCTAAACAAAGATCTTGTTAAACTTCCCTTCCTTCCCTCCTCTGCCATAGGCTAATAATCCCATAGAAAGACCAAGTAGAAAGGGAGAGCAGCCTAGTGATAGAAACAATTTAGCAGGGCTGAGGAGGTTCTGGGATCTCCCTGGACTGTTTTCACTTTTTGTACTGGACAAGAGCAGCCCAAAGAGCAGCACAGATTGACCTGAGGAAGGTTGAGGAAGGTCAAGAAAGCAAGCCAGGTTTGAGAGCAGCACAGTCACTGCAGCATAGTTACAGCACCATGGCACTGACTGCTACTGAGCACCTTCTTGTGGACCAAACAAAATTATCCCAGATAAACAGCTTTTTTGCAACCAAACTAAGTGTTTGTGTCTTCTCTTTTGTAGTGCCACTGTAGAAGGGAGAGACAGGAAGAGGCCAATGCTAAAAATCTTTGTATTTCAACTTCTCCCCAGAAGTGGAGAGAAAATCTTTGTATTTCAAATTCTCCCCATGCAGTAAGGAGTGTGCAGCAATAGCTCTGGTAGCTTTACTACAGGGGCAGTGGTGGCATATTCACTGTCCTGTCACCGTCCAACATGTCCAGCCTGTGCTGTCTGAGGAAACTCCATGTGGTCAGTGTGGATAGGGCTGGCCCTATCTGCACCCAGCTTCGAGATCTTCACTGTGCACTTAGACAGGACATCCTCTGACTGGCTCCCAGGAGCAGACACATGTGTGTAGCTGTCACCTGCTGAGCCAAGCAACAAGCATTAGCTAGGTCAAACAGGAAGCCAAAAACACAAGTGGACTTGAGCAGCAAGGCCTCAGGTGCAGAAGGCAGGGTCCTACACATGGAAGAGAGTAATTCTCCTTTGTATACTGGTGAATTTCACTGGAATGGTGGCACTCAAAGCTTGTTCACCCATGGGAGATGTTCCAGAACTGTAAAATAAAATATGAGGTTGGATCTGGAATCCCATGTCAGTAGGCTGCAACACCTAATCTCATTAGACCTTGGAGCAAGGCTCCTTAGCTCAAGATCAGACCAAGACTGACAGGATTATGACCTTTCAGGGACATAATTATTTGGCAGCATCTAACAGCTTTTTGCAATGCTTTTTTCTTTGGCCACTAGACATGTCCTAACTCAAAAACTGCAGAGCAAATAGAAAAACCCTATAACAGTCAGTGTCAGAGGGTCAGCCAAGTGTCACCCGTTCAGTTTCCATAAGACAAGAAGAAAAGGACCTTCCACTGAAGAAACAGAAGTAAACAATTTAGAATCAGGAGAAATTTAATTACATGCTGAACTAAATAATAAACAGAGTACCTACTATCTCATTCTATCAGAAAAACAAGGAAAATAGGTTAAATGGATAAAAAGTAATTAAAAATATCTAACATGTTATTCATAAATGAGATGTTATTTGCTGTTAAATTAACCAGAATTAGAGTTAATACAGAATAGATTTATGGTTCATGTCAGAATTCACGACTGCAAGGGTTGTGCTGGGAACAAATTTTTCCTCTTGGCATAAACTGTATAATTGGATTTGTGAAGGTCCTACATGTGTTCTTGAAGCTCATAATCTGATCAAAGTCAAAGTCACTGCTTAGCATTGCAAGGTTTGTGCTTTTCTGTACCTATCTGTTTTCTACTAATTAGAACATTAAATTTGAGGGTGAAGACAAAGGAGAAATGTTACAAGGTCACACAAAGCAAATTTATTGTACAGTTTCTGCCTTTATCATGGAGAACACATCACATAGTACTATGAAGCAAGTGCAGAATATTTGACTTGGTGAGATGAAATAATTTTTCCACCATGTGTGAGTGGTTACACACTACAACAGCTAATTAGTCTCTGCACTAATTCTTTCAGAAAAGGCACTGGATAATTCTTTTCCACAGTGAGTAGATTAGAGGGAAGACTAATGCACACATTATGTATTCGACTTATGATCTGATGGCTTTCTGGCCATCTTTTGCATTGTTATTATAATTGCCTTCTTACTTGCCATCTTGACCTCCCTGTTAGATAAATCCTGACTTAGAACTGCCCTCAGTCAAACACGAGTCTTTGGAAGGGGCTGAAAGGAAAAATAAAAGCTTTGACTCGAGGCAGTATCTGCTACCTCTGCTGTTCATGAGAAGCTGTTTGAACACACTGCCACCACCTGCAGACTTGCAGGAGCAGTACAGGTGGGTATGGTGTCTTCAAGGCCTCGGTGCTGCTTACAGCGGCACGCTCACATTCTTGCTGGCATTGGCAGAAGTATTTCATTATGTATGGCACAGGCCTTCCACTGTCTCTACAAAGTGAAATTAAGAAAAAATCTGATGTAGGAACAGCCAGGGAAGAAAGCCAAGTTACAATGAGACAGCTCGAAGTGTTGCTCACATACATCATGCCAGAAAAGCTCTTTCACTCTTTACCTATAGAACTGTCTCATTGAGAAGACCTAGAATAGCAGAGGAAAAAGAGTGTGGTTAGGACTGAAGTTGTCAGCTGCTCCAATGTCCTTTCTGATTGCAACTCCTGAGAGTAAGACGTGTGAACAACTAGTTTTGATATTTAATATAATGTCTGCATTTTGCTGTTCCTCAAACATTTATCATCAAACATCTGTTTGCAAAGGTGTCAACAGCTCTGAGGCCTGTGGGAAGTCAAGCCCGATTCCAGAAATAAAACCCTCCTCTAAAAAGGACCAAAGGAGCCATGGTCTCAGCTATTGTACAGCACAGTCTAACCAACAAACTCTCCTCTGAAGAGTAGTCTCCATTCCTACTGGGCTGGCACAGGCAGAGCTGGGCCTACAGGCTCAGCTGTGTGCAAAGTGATCACAGGCTCCTATTGCCTAGCAATTGAGAGCAGTCTTTGGAGCACAGAGAGAAAAAAGAGGTTCCCTCTCATCTGAACTCTCACTGAAATGTCATAATCACAAGTGCAGATTGAATTTTCATTCAGCTTAATTTTTTTCCTGGCTTTTTCAATTTTTGCTCCAAAGGAGTTGAACAGCAGGAAATCCTCTCACTGTAGAATCTCATGGCCTAGACGTTTAGTCAATCCTATAGTGATAAGGATGACAAACCCATTCATGCAGAAAATAGCAGAAGGATGTACTATCACCCCCACCTCAGTTAGCCTGTGTCCTGAGTAGATGTGGGAGGACTTCTGTCTGGATTTCTGTACCCGCAGTGAAAGACACACACTGAAGTGGGTGGCAATCGTTTTGTGTTACAGTTCCAGTCCCCTGAAAAATATCAATGTAGAAGGAGGATTCTACATTGGGTGGATCTGATACTCACTGTCACCATGTTGCAGAGCTCCAGTCCACCTGGCATTGCAGGTCCCCAAGATCCCCAGGGCACAATTTCCTTGGAGATCAGTGCTCCAGCAGGAGCAACCTTGCTGTCTGCACACCTGCCTTCCTCCCCCACAGCGCCAGTTCTATTGCTACAATGGTGACCTCATTTTCTTCCTATCAGGAATTTTTATGCTTATCTCCTTACCCCATCATCCCTGGCTTTCTTATACTATTGAGTACAGGAAACTTCATCTGTTACCCATGAATAGTTTTAGTCTTTTGATTTCCCATTTATCCATCAGTTCAATCCAGAACATTCTGCCTACGTTCCGTATTTTCCCTTTTACACTAGTTAATAAGTAAATGATCCTTTTAAAATTTTTTTAAGACCTCCACATAGGAAACTTTAAATTTAGTTAAGAGAACCACCATCAGCTTGCATAATGATGTGCAAAAAATTCTGAAAGCAGTAAGAACAGATAAATAACCATCTAAAGACACAGCATAATGAAACAGGAATCAAAATTACCATAAATCCTGCCATCGTTTTCAGTGCTGCAGGTATTATAACATTACCAAATTAATGACAGTCAACCTGGCAGTGGGGATATTGGAAGTGACACTGGGATCATGCATATATTTGTACACACACATGCAAGGCATTGAATATGCCCACAATCTAAAGCAGAAGTGTAAAAACACAGAGAACAGGAAAATTTTTGCCAACTTTAATCCACTTAAAGCCTGCATCACCAGCATTGCCAGTGCTTTGGCCTGGGCTGGCTATCCTTGCCCTGTGTAAGCTTCATGCACCTAAACCTGGCTAATAATTGTTATCTCTTACTGGAATCAAAGAAACCGGGCCTCTGCTATTTTGGTAGAGCTCCATATGCCTGCAGTCACACATGACTGCCATGCAGACACTCTTTAGGCACCAAAGAGCCTTTGAACACCAGGCTTGTGCGCTGCTGCCACCACAGGTGAGCTGCATACAGTTTTTTCCCAGTACCTTGTTATATCCTTATGCTCATGGCAAATGAATCTTTCCATTATGGTGAAATGGCAATGTAAGAAACTAGAAAAAAACAGATGAAATGTTGGGGTGATAATACTATTTAAAAGCTGTAGTTAATTTGGTTGTTGAAGAATAAGAACTTGATAAGTAAAGAATGTGTTACAAGTACCACATTCTTTGTCTTTCTCCCAAAAATTGCATGCAGGGCCTCCCTTCAAGAATGAGTTACCTAGATAGTAATTAGCAAACTTAGGTTTTTCAATGTAGTAAGTTTTTCTGGGGTTTTTTTTTTTTTGCTGTTTTTTTTTTTGGGTTTTTTTCAGATGAAGAATATTTTCCTGGGTTTTGCATCTCTTCTTTGGCATAGCTATGGGAACCCAAATAAATCCAAAGGTTTTTACTAGTGGCTACGAGACTTGCTATGCAAAGTTCAAGCCTGCGGATGTTAACATCAAAGTGCTTTACGAAGAAATACACATATTCAGTCTATTTTTGCCACCTTTAAATGTGAGGATGGGAGTGAAAACTAAGCATTTGGTACAAAGGGAGCCACATTTGAACTGTATGAAAGAGGTAAAACAGTATCTTGTTCTGAGGATATGAAAACACACACACAGAGCCCTTACCAAACCTCTACAAAATACCAAGAGTTGCTGTTCTTCTTACAAAAATGCATGAAAAAAAGAAATTAATAAGGATTTTGTGATGTCCTGCCCTTTCTTGGATGGTGTTTTAATGGTCTGAAAGACCAACCTTCACTGATAGTATGTAGAAAACAAAATAGTCATGTGTTTTTTCCTGTTAAGCCAGTTTGCATACTCAGTATATGAGTGGACTCAAATCACCAACAGTCAAAATCAGACATGAGAAAATTACTCAATGAATGTTAGTGCTTTTTAAAGCCATTAGGTAGCATCAAGATGAGCCAAGTGTTTTCTAAACTACAGTGAGGACCACTTCACATTGGAGGAGTTCAGCCTAGAAAATAGCAAACACTTAGGCTAGGAAGAAACATTATAAAGTACATATCAACGTAATTACTGCTGTTTGTCAGAGTCACAATCACATGTGAAAAAAACTTAAACCTCTTAAAAGAATGGGAACATAAATAAATAAAAGTTAGAGAAAGAAGGGTTAGGTTTCTAGTGGTCCTTTTACCACATTTCTGGGAAAATGCATGAAAGATTTCACTGTCTTAGCATGTAATTGAGTAGGCAGGTAAATTGATTATTACCTGGAAAAGGGTCAGGTCAATAAACAAGTGAATTGGGGAGAAGAACACAGAGAAGCAGAAAAATGTTTTGAAGAGCATGTGTTTACCATCTCTGAATATTTCAGAATAACCATTCCATGTGCTCTCTGTTTAATTAATTATCCAGCTTATTAAAGATATTGCAGTAAATTGGACTCTGTCCCAGTGAAAATTGCTCTTACCATGAAAATTTTCTTTTTTTCCTTACAAGCTGAAATCCCTCCTGGTGCAACTTGTACTCATCGTCCCTTGTCTTGTCCTTGTGAAGAGACAAGCTCTGTCCTCTCTGTAGCTAGCCTTTAAAAATTGAGAAACTGTAATAACATGGCCCCTAAGCTTTCTCTTCTCTAGGGTGAAAAGACTGAACTCCTTTAGTTGCCCCTCACAGTGCAGGTTCTCTGTCCCTTTCATAATCTGGGAACTTTCTGCTATTGTCTGCAGAAAGCTGTAGTTGAAGTAACTTGAAGCAAGTATACCTTCAAGGGGAGTGAATCTTCAGGACTTACTGACAACTAAACCAAGGCATGAACATGTTATGTAAATGTGATTGTCCAGCTGTGCCCTGCACTAGTGCAGCCACCTTAGATATTGTGTGCAGTTTGGGGTACCACAACAAAGGAAACGTACTAAACTATTAGAGAGTGTCCAAAGGAGGGCAGTGGAAATTATGAAGGGCCTTGAGGGGAAGCCATGTGCGAAACAGCTGAGGATAGTTCACCTGTTCAGCCTGGAGAAGAGGGGACTGAGGGGAGACCTCACTGCGGGTTGCAACTTCCTTGTGAGGGGAAGAGGAGGAGCAGATACTGATCTCTGCTCTGGGGTGACCAGTGACAGGGCTGGAGGGAATGGCCTAAATTTACGTCCAGGAAGCTTTACCTTGGACATCAGGAAAATGTTCTTTCCTCCAACGGTGTCTGGGCACTGAACAGGCTCCCTGGGGCAGCCATCGCAGCACCAAGCCTGGCAGAGCTCAAGAAGCTTTTGGACAACAGTCTCATGGCGTGATTCTTGGGAATGGTGCTGTGCAGGGCTGGGAGCTGGACCTGATAATCCTTGTGGGGCCCCTTCCAGCTCAGCTTACTCTGTGATTCTGTGATTCTGTAATTTGCATCCACAGTAATAAGAAATTCTTTCTTGTATTTACAGTGTATCCATGGATACTCTGTGTATACAAGATCCAGTGATTTGTGCAAGTCAACAACTGTTATTTGTAAACTCCAAAAATGATAAGGTGTTTTGGTTCAATCCCAGCCAGCACCTAAATACACACAGCTGCTGGCTCACTCCCACCCCTGGTGAGACTGGGAGATGAACCACAAAAAACACATGGCGTGAGATAAGAACAGATTAATAGCTGAAATAAAGAAAATCAATAGTAATACAATAGTAATGAGAGGTGAGAAAGAGAACTAAAACACAAGGGAGACAAGTGATGCACAATAGAGTTGCTCACCACACATTGATTGATGCCCAGGCAGCAATTGTTTCCTGCCAGCCAGCTCTCCCAGTTTACCTACTGGGCATGACCTTCCATGGTATAGAATATCCCTTTGGCCATACTGGGTTACCCATCTCAATGCCCCCTCCCAGTTTTTTGCAACAGCTCCTTACTGGCAGACCACAAGGCACTGCAAAGTCCTCAATTTAAGATAAGTACTGCTCAGCAACAACAAAAACATCAGTGTGTTATCAGTATTATTCCCGCACTGAATCCAAAATGCAGCATTAACAGCTGCTGGGAAGAAAATTCTCTTTACTCCAGCTGAAACTAAGAGAGTAGGCACTCCATATTTCGTATAATTTGTATAATGCCAGGTCCCACTTCCCAAAACCCCATCACTTTCCTCTCTTTTGGTACATATACACACACAGAGATAAAATTCCCTTAAATTATGGACTGTCCCTATAAAAGCCCACTGAGCTCACTGAGTGCATGACCCTGGGCTCCATCTGTCAGAATCAGTTTTCAGGCAGGAGAGAAGGTGTGTGGTGTTTGAATGTTGCATGTGGAAAGAAGTTCTGAATCCATCACTGCTGTGCTCATGGTTCCATCACAGTTAATTAACGTGTGATCAGAAGGGAGTTGGGGTCAGAGCCCCAAGTGAAAGCAAACTGTGGCCTGCACTCTGCTTTCGAAAGGATTGACAAAAATACATCAGTGATACCCACTGTGGAACCACTGGGCTGCCTCAGACTCTAGTTCATACTGAAGTTCCAGCGTGTCCAGCACAGCAGCACTCCATGATGGTGTGACTTCATTCAGGCATTAGCCTCCCTTCATTCAGCTAGTCTCCCTTTTCCTCAAACTTTCACACTGGCCATGTGGGACTGGTAAAGGATGAACAGGCCCTGCGGATCACTCCTTGTTTCCGCAGGTGATAAATCACCTAATGGATGGGTACCAGGGAATCTTCCACATCAGTTGTGGAAGTGATTGGCAGCAGTTGTTCTCTGACCTTCTGCAGCTCCACAACAGAAGGGTCCTCTGAGAGACCAGGCAAAGTAGAAAGCTGCTTCATTTCCTCTGTCTCCAAGGCAGAGCTGAAAGCCCACTGTCTTTGGGTCTTTGAAAAGCCTTCTCCACAAAGGTAACTTGATATCTTCCGACCTTCCACGTGAGGTGAAGGGCAGTATAGCATAGCATGTACACATCTGACAAAACTGCATTTTTTTGGTAAAAAGTGGGAAGTCTTCTAGAATTAAGCTGAAGGACAGGAATGGATGTCCTGAATAACCAGAAAGAATTACGTTTAAAAACTCCCAAACACTGAATTCCAGACAATCTTTGTATGAAGCAGTAACAAAAATTTCAAAAGGGAAAAGTGGCCACTGATTAAGGAAGAATTTGGATTTAGAGTGATTCATATGGAAAATTTATAGGTCTGTGGTGCAGTGCCAGTGATAAAACAGAAACACCTAGCAGAAACATTAGTATATTGGCCAGTTTAGGAATGAAAACCCATACTCTGCACTTATTGAAGAGAATTAAAATGCACTGGGTGAGTTTTTACTCTGATTTAAGCACTCACTGCTTGAAGGTCTCACATCATCTTTCCTCTCCATTTTTCTGTCCTCTGAGAGTTTTTCACTGTCTTTTATTATCATTTCAATTTATAATGATAACTGCAAATCAGTCTCCTCACATCCCCCTTGCAAAGGACTCTTGGGCTCCTTCCCCAGAGGCAGTACTGCTGCCTCCTGCACCACAGCACTGCAGGGTATATTTGTGTGAATGGCCAAGATTCCGGAGAGGTCTTGCATCAATAGCAGCATTTCCCCATCTCTGAAAGAGGGCTGACAACATGAAGAAATGTACAGAACTTCATGGCAAGTTTTACACTGTGGGGAGTAAAAGATCCAAGTGGCACTAGCCCTTGGAACAGACAAAGTGGCACACGATAAAGAAGCGGAGAGGATCATTAATGTCCTCAGTGAAGAATGCCTGGTCTTGAGCCATGAAGGATGCACCAGTTTAGTATTATTCAGACTGGTGTCGATATTGTCCACAACTCTCACTGACCGCAGCAAGGACTCCTGTCACAACAGAATTATTTAATCTTCAGAGTAAAAGCTAAATGAATAGTCAGGGTTAAACCAGGACATCATATTTAACCTCAAGCATAATACTACTGTTGTCATTATCTTAGGCAGGAGGGGGAAAAAAGTAAAATTCCTCAGGAATTTACTGAAATGGCTGCAGTATGACTGAGCAAGAAGACTTTAATGGAGAGCAGTGAAACTCATGAAGCACCCTTTTTTCCCTGATCTCACTCAAAACCACACAAAATCATTGAGAAGTAATGAAATATCATTTACCCTATGCCAGCACAAACAACTCCTCCATGTTAGGCAAAGAAAACACCATCTGTCATCTTTTCTCTTCAAGCTATAGAATAAAGAACTGACTAAAATATTTTGGGACATAATTTCAAGAGAAACTTTACCATGGTCTGTGAGTAACCAGTGGCACAAAACCAGTACCCCTCACTCTGGAAAGGGTCTCTGAGCAGCTACTGGCTGAACAGAGCTGGTCAACAAGCAAACCCTACTCTCTGTACATCAGCAATTAAAGTCTAGCAAGATCTAATACTCACAGATGTTGGCCTGCTTTCACCTAATGTACAAATGTTAAGACATCTGAAACATGTGGCAAGATATGTGATCTATCTATATAGCAGATGTAACCTAAATAAATTACTTTTTTTTTCCCCAACAGTTAGAAGCATTACTCAAAGCAGAGGCACTGGCATATTTTATGTAGGTCTGACTGAGAGGACACAGAACTGCAAAAGGCTAAGGGAAAAGCAAAGAATGTGGCCCAGATGTCTACTATTCCTTCTGCACAACAAATATCTATGTGAAGACTCTTCAGTGAAGATTCCTAAGTAAGAAGTCTTCAGTCTGAAAAAAGACAGACAACTGAATGAGGTCTGTAACAGATGTCAATAAAGCCCAAGTACACAGAGATACTGAATGGGGATTAACTGTTCGCTGTGTTCCAGCACCAGAGCTGGGGAGGGCATCATATAAAAATAACAGAAGGCAGATAGAAAACAAGCAAAAGGAGATGGTTTTCCTTGCAGCATATGGCAAATTTTTGGACACTATTATTTTACACGGGTTGGAAAAGTGAGTAGGCAAATTCATAGGAGAAAAATCCATAACCAGTCATTAATTTAATCCAATCCTATAAAAATATTTATCTGCAAATTATCTAAAGGTGAGAGCGTGTATGTGTGGAAATTAATTTGTGATTAACTTGTTATATTCTTCTACAGGTAGCTGCCCTTGGCCACTGCAAGAGACATTCTTATGTTCTTTGCAGTGTATTATGAAACTCTGAAAATCATTATGGATGTCTTAAATACTACTATAAATGTTTTACAGAAATAGACTATACTGCTTTAGCAATTTAAGGAACATTATGCCATAAATGGCACATTTTCTTTGTGGCATGAGTTGCCTACTTCTTTTTACTTTCTCCTAAAGATAATAGGATTTATGCAGGAGGTGAAATAACATTTTATATTTGCGGTCTCCTATTCTGGTTGCTTAGACTATCTCAAAAAGAATGCAAACCTCATTCTTAAACACGCTTCTATACATGTGATTAGATCTAAGGAAAAGATCCATACTTTTTTTTCATGACTTCTAATCTTGAGCTGAAACAAGTCTCACAAATATTCTGGATCTTGTCCCACAGTAACTTCTACTTCCTGAAAAAAAAAAAAAAAAAACACCAAAAAACAGAAATTCAAAAGTATTGTGGGAGATCAGTGAATAAGTAATATTTTTTCTTCCATTAAGCAGCACAAGGGAAAAAACCAATAATCAAAACCACAATCAACCTAAAACCAAAGAAAAAAACAAAACAGAACAAATGCCAGAAATAAAATGAGCATAAAAGAAATAATTGAAGAAAAGAGTAATGGTAGTATAGGAAAAAAAGATAATTAAAAATTCACTTCTCAGCCCCCCATATTTTCTGTTAAAATGAATAGATAAAATTTTATCTCCTGGCCTGTGTGAAGTGTGAATTTCATTATTAAAAGACTAGATAATGTGGGATAGTAAAACTCAGTTTGCTGGGTGCCTTTAAATGCTAAGTCCCTTTCTCTGTAACTAACTTAAACTGCCATCTGTCATGTTGCCAGACACTTTCTGCAGAAATCAAGAGCTTCAAAATTTCTCTACTTTGACATGGCTTGAGCTGTCTTTAAATGACACAAAAAACCAACCTGGAGATGACCAAGAACTCAGACAGATGCATGCAGAGCAGAGAAATGCAGGACACATGCGCAGGTAATCAGAGCCTGCCGCACGGTGGACACAGGCACAAAGAGCACTCATAAACACAGCACAAACAGCATCATCCTGCTCCCTCCTCTGGCTGAGCAGGACAGTGAGGATGTAGATCCAGCAGCTGTCCCTGGATCCCAGACTCCCAAGTTGTTGGCACTGGATGTAGGAGCACGCGAGGTACAGCATTGTCTCAGTGTTGTCTCTGTCTCAGACACATTGTGGTCTCACACAGACACAGCACCTACTTTTGCCCCGGAGACCTCCAGACCCTGACATCTCTCCAGCAGCTGGGACTGCTCTGGGCCCCAAGACAGAGCTCCTCGCTAAACCCAGGGAAAAACAAAGAGTTAGAAATTAATATGATAAGAAGATAGGTCAGATTCTGCTAACTGGGCACATGGCAAAGGCAGACAAATGCAATTATGTAGAAACAAACAGCCCTTTCTGTCATCTTATCCCTCTGTTTTCCTTCACTTGTTACTCCCCAAATCATCTAAATTCTTTTCCTTTCCTATCTTTGGTATTTCCCAAAACAGCCTGTTATTAATCCTCTGCAATCCTAAAATGTTCTTCGCCTAACATATCCTATGCCTCTTGGCAGAAACCCCCTCAGTTCAAAAGCCACTCCAGCCTTGAGTTTTTATTATAATGGGTGTCATAGCCGTGCCATGGGATGGTGGGTTCCCTGGGAGAGTTCTGGGAAGAGCCTGGACAGGGCACAGTTCCCACCTGGCTTTGGGCTCCTGTGTTGAGGTGGGCTCTGAAGGGCTGGTGGCTCCTTGGGAGCAGACAGGGCTGCGTGTTCCCAGGCCCTTCCATGTGCCATGACTGTCTGTGCTCCACTGAGGGGGGGGGAGCAAGGGGGCACTTTAACATCACAAACACGGTCACAGAATCCAGAGATCCTTTTGAGTCCCTTTGTGTCTGGGACCTGTCCCAGGTTCTCAAAATACAACTGAGATTAGGTAACCAAAGCTCTCATGCATATCTGGAGGTGCCAGCATGAGCCTAGCTCAGAGCTACTTGCCCTGTTCACCTCCCTGAGATGCCGGTTTTATTCAGCCGCCAAACAATGTAGCTGAAAATAGGGAATCGGAGGCTGGAGAGCAGCACCGTGGAAAGCGACCTGGAGATCCTGGTCCATGGCAAGCTGAAGATGAGCCAACAGTGCCCTGGCAGCCAGGAGGGACATCCCTGTCTTGGGGGCATCAGGGACAGCGTCACCAGCTGGGCAAGGAAGGGCATTGTCCCACTCTGCTTTGGGCTGGGGTGGCCTCATCTCCAGTGCTGGGGGCAGTTTGGGAGACCACAATGTAAAAACGATCTAAAGCTACTAGAGAGTGTCCAAAGAAGGTCTGTTTAGCCTGCAGGTGACTGAGAGGAGATCTAATTGGAGTCTGCAGCTTCCTCCTGAGGGAAAAAGGAGGGGGAGACAGTGATGTCTTCTCTGTGATGTGCAGAGGCTCAGGAAAAGGCATCAACAGGATCTGAAGCAATGGCCTAAAGTTTTGTCAGGGGTATCAGGGAAAGGTTCTTCCCCCAGTTGAGGGGCAAGATTAATGCTAAAATGAAAATGTCTTAAATTGTTTAGATTTTATTCTGAACTGTTGCTTAAAAATGTGGCTTACTAAGGTTAAATATAAGAGTTCAATTCCTGGAATGGCCACACATGCCTAGTCAGTGACACGTGCCCAGAGAGAACGAGCGCCCGTGGATCGGCAGGAGGTGGAGAGGTCAGAGAGGCTCTGTCGCTAGGATGGCTTCCCCGAGCAACCCCCTTCGAGCCCCTCTCGAGGCGGGGGGAGGCTCCGTCGCTAGGATGAACTCCTCCGGCCCACCCAATGATTCCTCCGGACGATCGGACTGTGGGAGGGGCCAGGCTGTATATAAGGAGTTATGAGCTGCACCGCAGCGCCCAGCCCCTAGCCTGGAGCCCTAAGTACTACCTCAGCTCGCTGCTGCCCCGCTGCCGCTGCCGCTGCCCGCCGGTCCCGCTCGCCGCCGCCCCGCTGCCGCCCGCCCGCCCGCCCGCCCGCCGCCCTCTGCCGCCGCCGCCGCCGCCGCTGCCCCGCCGCCGCCCTGCCTGAGGCGCGATGCTCCCGATCGACGCTGGCCCTCTCCGCCCAGCACATGCTGCGATTCTCTGAGCAAAAACGGGTCTTCCATGCAGACAAGCTGTGGGATCAAGGGAAGAGCAGAAGGGGAAAGAGAAGGAACCGGAGGCTGTCCCGATCGAGAAGATGCAGAGAGAAGATGTGTGAAAATCAAAGAAGCAATACAGGACAGTTATAATGTTGTTGATGCTTATTGTACTTTGTTAAAATAAAGAAACAAATATGTAAATCCTGTATCCAATTACGAAGAGTTTCCAGAATTCCAAACTGTTTCTCTAGAAAAGAGTTCACTCACATTTCAGCACAGGCTTTTGGCATGCTCTTGATTAATGTTAAATGACAAAAGTTAATATCCTCCAGGTACAGATAACATTGTAAAAGTTTTCCAAGACTAAGTGTCCATACATTTTAACCAATTAAACTTTTGGTGTTGTTTCCTAGGAAAGTTGTTTTGTTTGTTTGTTTTAGATTGTTAGAATCGTTATTGTTTTGCTGACTTTCACTTGAAATAAACCCATGAGAGTTATTACTATCCTATTTTCTTTGCCATCACTTCACAGCTGTAGTCATAGAAAATTTAAACCACAATTATTACCTTAAGCTATTTGACAACAGTCAAAAACTTTGTCAGCTACTACTGAGTACATAAAATGTCCAGTGTTACCCCAAAAACAAATGACAATAAATCATAAATATTTTCCAAATAAAATAAATGCATTTATTTTATTAAAAATAAATATGCCTCTGGATTGTATTTCAGAAAATTGTACAGACAACTTTTAAAATTCTCTGATGTAGCAAGATGAAGCCACTAAGCTATATGCTGCTGGTGTGGATACATATATTCTGCTGGTGTGGATACGTATATTCTCTTTTAATGATACATTAAAACATGTATCATTAAAAGAGAATATATGTATCCACATCACATTTATGGTATATGCAGAGTCAATGAATTCACCTACTACCTCCCACTTTAATCAGAATTAACTGAAAACCAAACTAATGCAAATGGCTTCTCTCTAGGCTACCTATCTGACAATTTTCTGCCACAGAAATACAGCAGAGAAATTTTCTATGAAAAACATGCATTAACACACAGTTTATTTTCCCGAACCTCTTATGCAGAGAAGAGGTCACTCAGGCCTTCTAATGCATCTTGCAATTTAAAATACTGTGTTGTGAAGAATATTGCTCTCTTGACCCAATTTCAGCCTCTTATTTCCAGAGCACTGCATAAAAGCTTGTGTCAGAGCATCCTTCAAACATATTAAAGCTCATTGAACTCTAATAGAGCTTTATTCAAGTTCCTCCTTGCTGTACACACAGGCAGCTGATGTGACTGAAGCCCCTTAAAAGTTTTACTGTTATTTGAAACCACACGGTCCCTCTCTGACCCCTATTGTGCAGCCTTTGTTACTACCCAACAGAATTACATCCTTTTATCAGCTGAACTACCCTCCCCAAATCATCAGCCTCCTACTTCTAGCTGGCTACATGCATGGTTTCCTTGAACTCTAACCTTGTTATTACTCTGCATAAACCTGGTAATTTGCATACTTTCCTATCAGTTCTCTGCTATGTCTTAGCAGAGTGCCCTAGACACTAGAGGACTTTTTTTTTTTTTTTTTTTTTTTTTTTTTTTTTTTTTTTTTTTGTGGTGACCTTTCCATCCTCAGACAAAGGTGCTCTTCATCCAGGAAATTAATTCTTTCCTAAAAGTGTTCTACTAGTCATCTTTATCTCATCTAAGGCTGCCTCAAGGAGTCCCTTCATATTGAAAAAAAATCCTGACAACAATTGCACACGAGTTTTAAGTTGTGTTCTGGATTTTGTTGTCCATACTGTTATTCTCCTCACACATCAAACCCTGGAGCACATTCTAATAAGAATCATCTGAAAAGACAAAGGCATGCCTCCGTGGTACAGAGGAAGAACTGTTTTATTCATACCTCTAGTTCTCACCAAAGCTAAGAAAACAAGAGGTCATAGGGTTAAAGAAGGCTTTTAAGACAATCAGGTTCAGTCTTCTGCCACTGTCACATCTGAAAAATATCTTAGATTTCCTGTCTGTGACTGCAATCCTCAACCAGAGCAACACTGCCCTATGTTAGTCTACTCACTTAATACTCCAAATATTACATTTATAACCAGGATGAAGATATAGTCCAAGATAGCAAGTCTGTTTTGGACTGGCTGAGAAAACTGAGGCATTTATTATGTCCATATAGTTAGCTGATTAAGAAAGAAAGTGTGTTAAAACAATGATGTCATGTTCTGTTCATTAGTCAAAAAGGCTTATTTGCAACTCCTAATGCTATTTTCTGAAAGGAAATAGCTCAGACATCCATGATAAATGTATCTTACTTCACTGAAAAATTGCCAAACATACTTTAAAATCTTAAAGGCTCCAAGTTGTTATCCTGGAAGTATTCTAGGTAGTTTCTATTTAATATGGATGATAAGGAGGGTACTTTTCTAAGGAAATGGTCATCTAGGAGGACTGTGTGCCATAATGTTCTGCCACTACTCAGAAAAAAAAACAACAAAACCCCACATCCAGCTACAAAATAATTTCTGCGAAGATAATGTAACAGTTATTTCAGAGAATATAAAGTACAAAAGGCAATTACTAAGCTTAAGCATTTCCATCAAGCCTGGAGACCATAGACATCAAAAGAGGTCTTGTTTTTCTTGACAGTGATCATGATTCACACAAAATATTTTGGTGATGATGGCAGCCCTATACCTATGCACACTTAAAATTGTAAAAGGGTCAGCAAATTTTATATATTCAAATTGACTTACAAAATAATATAACAGTGTAGTAGCAAATATATCAGGAACATGGTTTCCAGATTTGCTAATGTCAGGACAATACCAAAGCAGAGCAATGTGTGGCCACAGGGGCTTTCAGCACATATAGGAAAATAGTACAAAAGCCTACAGTGCTGCCAAGGGGCAGGGTACATTAAAAGAAAAACGCACATGAAAAGTGGATCTGGAGTTTACTTGTCATTGTTTCAGTCTTTTTTTTTTTTTTTTTTTGCCATGATTTCCTCAAAACTACAGCAGCTGAAGTTGTGAGCAGCTTGAGTGGGCAGAATGAGAGTGGCACAACTCTGCTATTGCTGTAAGACTGCTAGGAGTAAATCCAGCTTCAGTGTTTGTCTGCAGGAACCAGCTCCATTAATCCTGTTGTCCTACTCTGGGTGAAGTGAGAAAAAAGGAAACACAGCAGAGACTAAGATTTTGGAAGTGTTGTTGCAGAAATCACAACATACTGTGTAACTATAACAATCCTGAAGTTGGAAATCAATGGATAGGTGGCAAGAAGTTTTCAGTGCACCACATTTCTAAAAACCCATTAAACATTAGCCTTCTAAACAAAGAATGGTAATTATTGCTGCAGGTTCTTCCAGGCAAAATGCAACATCATGGCATCTTGTACAGAGCCCTTGCTTTGCGCCAATATCCACCTTTCAAAGATCTGTAATCTTGACTTCCTATTTTTGTTTTCTCATTGCTGTAATAAAAGATCCGGTTTCCTAAACCTGAATATCATCTTCTGCCTATGACCTGAGAAGCCAGTCTTTCAAGGAATGTTTGAAAACTTGATAGATTTTATGATTGACACAAAGAAGTCACTTTTGGTACTTATTTAAATTGGGAATTCCTCACCATGACTGAGATAATTAGTTAGAACAGGCATGCTACATCTTACCAGTATTTCTCCCTCATAACAGCACAAGCATGGACAATTCACGGAAAAGACAATGAAATAACTGCTTTAAAAGAAAACATTGCTTTGGGGTTGCTGCCTGAGTCTCACAGGAATCAAAATTGTTTTAGGGACAGCTATGAATTTATCATAAATCAACATTTTAATACCAGAAAATGTGGGATCAGTAGTTCTCACAAATAAGTGTGTTGTATGTATAAATTAGGAGTTACCAACATGGTAATTTTTCAGTTATACTTTTTTCCTTTTCTTAGCAGGGCAACTACATATGCACACATGAACTATGACTGTTTAACTTCATGGCAAAGCCATGAACTACTCTTCATTTCTTGTCAGTGATAAAGTTCTGTACACTGCCTCATGGCCCATAATCTGTGCTTCTGGCCCTTGGCCAATGCACAGCTATTGCAGAATGGAGCCGTCCTTGACAAGCTCAGCAGAGACCTGCGCTGTCACTGGCACATCTCAGGGCTGCTTCTTGGGGAAGAAAAAGTTGCCCCTGTTAGAAGCAGTAAATGAGAACAATAGGGATAGAAAGAGGCAATAAATTCCCAAACAGATCAAACTACAGAAAGTCCTTGAGGGTGTCACTGAAGCCTGTCCAAAACAAGTTCAACAACTCTTTTGGAGATAATAAAGGTATTTTGGTGAACAACTTCCTGGTTCATTATGATGAGATGACTGCAGAGAGGCCGCAGAGAAGCGTATCCAGGAACACAGATAAGGCCAAAGGTTAAAACTCCATCTATCATTGGACATAGGTCTTTTACTACACTCAGCTTGCTACAGTCAGGAAAATGTTTAAGACACCCTAAACATTATTAATTACAGTAGACAACACATTCTCTGGGTTGCAATTACAGGGCATTTAAGAGTGCTTGCAGGACAAGACTATCCAACAACTGGGAATTGCTTGTAAGACTCCATGCACACCACTCTCACAGACACTATTGCCATGTACTGCTATGGTGCACTATTGCTACTTAGGCAGTACTAACAATGACATTGTAACTACTGCTTTTGAAAAAGGAACTAAGATATTTTAGAAGCCACTCTCTTTAAAATTCCACTGATAGGATATGGCAGGAGAGGAATCAATTCATTTGAAATTCTTTCATAGAAAAAGTTACAGTACTTTTCTTAATATCATATGACAGAAGCAAATACCTACAGAGATGATTTTAAGGCACTGTGTCTTTTACCCTTCAAATCAGTAAGAATCAACTCATCATTTGAATTTCCTATATGGCTTTCCAGTCTGCTTTGAGAATAATGTGAAGGTAGAGTTTTCTTTGTGAGGCTAGAATGAGAGGGTATACTACATAAGATAGAGAAACCAAGGAGTTAATAATGGTTCAGGGCAATCATGGTTCTCCTTCCACATACAAAGAGACTTTATTCTGAATTTAATTTTGTTACACACCATATTACACTGGGAACCAAAATTGAAATAAGCAGTTCTAACTTTTTTACTTCTTGCCCATAGGCAAAAAATTAGACATTTCTCCAGAGACATAAAACAGCAGATAAGAGAAAGATGGTTTAGTGTAAATCACAGTTAGATACCATTAATTAAAGGGATATCTAACATATTTTAAAACTTTATGAGACTTTAGCAACACTTTTATGAGGAAAATTTGCCCCCTTCTTGATAGTATTTGGTTTTAGATGTAACTTTCAAGTGCAGCTGCTCCATAAAATAATATTTATTTTGTTTTCCTGCCATCTCGTGGCTTAACCGCAAAATGCACTTTAAAAAAAAGGAGGTACAATTGCTGGTCTGTGAAGCGATTGCTTTTGGAATGCTATTTGGCCTAAGCTGTGCTCCAGACCATTGCTCCCTCTTCCCTAAACAACACTGCAGCTTGCAACAGCATGGACCTGCAGTCCAGTGAATTCCTGCAACAACCTGATACCATGGAAGGAAATTGTGGCAGCTAGCCAGGTCTCACCAAAGGAGTGATGGGCCATTCTCTCTTCCAGACTGTTCCCTTGACCCACATCTGCCTAAGCCAGTGAATTCTTACTGCATTCCTGTTTCTTAGTTAAATACATTAGTTTGAATGATTATGTGAGAAGTGAGCTGAATTCTAGTCTGGCTCACTCACAAGCTGAGGCAAACCCTACCAGGGCTATGTTAGAGAAACATACAATATTATTAGTTACACTTCTCACCATCTGGAAAGTTGCATTTGGCAATATGTACGAGTGCTAAGAATCCAGACGTAGCCTTTTGGGATTTTTTGGCATTTACAGGGAATGGTCAAGCTAGCTGATTTAATACAGCTCATTTTAAGCAAACATGAAATCCTAATGCCATTTCTGTCATTTTATGTGGGCCAACTGTAGAAAATAAAGACTTGCTTTCTATCACACTATGATTGAAAGGCATCACATTGTACACTTCCTAATCCAGCCAAAGTTAAATAGACAGTTGAAGATCAGACATGAAAAATATTAGAGGTTTTCTACAAAGTTTGGAGGTTTTTTGTTGATTGGATTGTTTTGTTTTTGTTGTGGCTCACTTTTTAGCTGCTCAGCAGAAAAACAAAGTTATATGTTTTCTTCATGCCTGTGACATATTTGTATGAAAAAATTTTGCCCCTGCTGCATTTTTGCCTCTTTAACAAAGATGTATAATCAGTCAGATTTAGTGGTTCATGTGACAGTTTGTGGGTGAACAATACATGTGCATGTTTTTAGCAAGAGATGGCCTCTCAAGATTTCACTGACTGAACTTTCTATAAAGTCAGACTCCTCCAGCAGTTGTCCTGCCAGCTGAAATGCTATGTTAGTGCGACTGAATACACCAAGAGTGGTTAGAGCAAAACACTTTTGCCAGTCTATGATTTAGCAAGAAATTTTCTGTGCCATATAATTCCAGGTAAGCCAGTAAAAGGTTTCAAAACAAAATTGTTTTTAGTTAAATATCAGTCCTCCTGTGCCACTTGCAGAATGCTCTTTCCAGTACATTCCAGGGCTGGTTTTTGTCTAAGTTCAACTTTCAACTGTTCTACTTAAACCTGAGTTGCAAACCTGGATACTTGTATTTCATTTTATTGACAGAGAACATAAACTGGGTAGTTATAAAGGTGTGTATGGGGGGGAAATCTTAGAAGCCAGCTGCAGAAGGAAAGTAACTGCAAGATTTCTCACAAGATCCTCATAATGAAGTTGACACACCAGCTGGATGACCAAATAGTGAGGGAGGTGATGGTCAGTGGCACAAATCCTGGTTGGAGCAGCATGACCCAGTGTTCAATACTGGGTCCAAACCTCTTTCACCTTCATTAATGCTCCAGATTATGGGGCATCTGCACCTCCACAGATTTGCTGATGGCACCAAACTGTGGGGGAGGGAAGGGCAGGGGAGGGCTTATACACCAGAGGGTCGTGGTGGAAAGGGGCTGACAGAAATCTCATCCAGATCATATGGCACTGAGATCCCTGCCAGCTTCAACCATCCTGTCACTGGGTCTGCACTGATGAACAGCTTTAAAGGACTACACAGCCCATGTGTTTTGTGCAACACAGAAGGCGTGGGTCTAGAAAGCCTGAATTTTGCCACAAAATTGGTGCCTGTGCAAAGGCCCCAAATTTGCGGAACTCTGACTACGTGGAGGGCTTTCTACCTTTCACAGTTAAATGCAACTCAAGTTAACACCTGAAAAAAAGCCCAACAACGTTTTGAATTGTATTGTCAGTAATGAGTATTTTTCACTGCTTGAAATTGCTCAGATCTTCTGCACCAGTGAGGAGATTCATGTAGATTTGAGAGCAATGTCCTGGTAACAGGGAACACAATGACCAGATAAGGAAAACTGAGTAGTCAGAAGAGAGTAATGATAAACACACAGCTCATGATCAAATTAAGCACAGCTCTAGCAAGAGATCAATTGGTCAATCAACCAATCATATCACTCTTCTATAGAATTACAAATCGAGAAAAAAACCCAAAATTCGTAAGCAACATGTAAAATAGAACTGTACAACAGAACATGTATTGGCACAGACATCGTAGCTACTTTTCATAAGTTCGTAACTGCTAAAAAAGACTCAAGCTCAGAATAAATATATTGGACTACATTGGAAATCACACTCTCTGACACACTGTAGCTTACTCACAATAAAATAAACAGTTAAAAAAATGTAGTAAGAAAAGGTGGCTCTTTCCTCAAAAGTATTAAGCAGTACTGACAAATAGTGATAATCCCTGAAAAGTTGTCTAATGGCTCTTGCCAATCCATCAGCCAAAGGGATGTAGATGCCCCAAAGAATGAAGAATGTCATTATCTCCACCCTTCTGCACTGGAACTATCTGATGCCTCTAATTGCTCAAGCCTTAGTTAATGCTTGTAGAAAGAAGAAAGCTCCTAATGAGGCATAAAACTAGGAGGAAAATCCCAGTTTTTCAACTTACCTATAGCTATTGATCACTTGGAAAAAAGAAGTGAGAAAATAGTAAGCCTGGTAACATGGATTTTGGATTTGCGTTTTCATTTCCAAAATTCAGATTTCATTATGAAGAGCTGTATTAATTTAATTCTAAATGGAGATACTGCATCTCCATATGATCAAGCCAGCTCAACCAGCAAAGAACAATCTTGGCAGAACAGAATATACTGGGTTTTTTAGAGCCCTCTGTGTGACAGAAGTTTAGATTATATTTAACTTTGAGAATATCAAATACATTATTATTAATGGAAGCCTGCTGAGCTTTAGAATCATATAATACTTGCTGGGGACATCAAGGACATCTTTTTTGTCTGGAAAGGGCACAAAATACATTTAAATTTAAGAGAAAAAAATTGGTCAGAATAACTTTAATGAGGTAACCATGTGCCATTTGCTCTTCTTCCAACAGCTGGAGTTAAGGTTTCATCCAGCTAAATACTTTGGGCAGCGTTCTGGGTTAGGACCAGCGTGCTGAGTGTCATAAAAGAGTGAACACATTGTGTATTAGTGGTTCTAAGTGGTTCTTTTCTACAAAAGCAGACTTGGTCCAATATGTTCGGTAAACTGCAGACATTTTGCTGATTTGCAAGACATTAGGATTAAATGTCTACAGTTCCTTGTATCTGAAAAGCAGGCAAGATTGTCATACATTCTTTAGAGGAGCACCTTCAGTGATCAAAGCTATTGCCAGGTACTGGTAAATTAAAATTAAATGCCAGTAGTTAATATTCCACTTTTCCAAACAACAGGATTTCTAATATGAACTATCAGGCATTCTAAGCATTCCTCTTCATGAGGTGAATGCAGATGTTTCTAGAAAGAAAATTATTCTATCTAGTTACCTTCCTGTTGGGGTACAGAGGAATTTTGGGCTTTTTGACAGTGTTTGTGGGTTTCACCCATTATGGTAATCAAAATTCACCCGTGCAAGGTGTTATGTAACAAGAGGAACAGATGTTCTTCCACAGGAATACAGCATACCTCAGGCATGATACAGCTGTGGTGTAATTTGGGAGTGGTTCAGGAGTTACTGCGCAGAGATGGGCCAGAGAGACCAGCAGGAAGGAACAGCAAAAGCTCAGCTCTGGTATTGTTAGCAGTATTTAACATTCACATCTTCACAGCACTTTTCTAACGTAGACACAAGCTGGTGGCATTGTAGGTTTTACTGTAACTCATGGAAGGAATGTCAGACAGGAAAAATATTCAGCAGCACATTGGTTATCTCACACATTTCACTGACACTGTGCTCTGCACAGCTGGGAAGCCAGAAGGTATGGAAATACCTCACTGTGAGCAAGAACCAGTTTATAAGTCCTGAAAACACCCTTTTGGCTCATATAATAAAATTAATATTAAATATGAGAATACAGAGTATCTATAATCTGTAAGACTACTTTGCAATCTCCTAAACTTGAGAAACTTGATGTATGAGTTCCCAGAGGAGATTTGAAAAGCCCAAACAACCTTCTGTTATAATCCACTCAGTCCAAGGAAACATAAAACATTTATACAAGTAAGGTTTTATTAAAAACATCAGCATTTTCCAATGCAAACTTGCCATTCCCCCCTTCAAGAAAAAGAAATTTCCCTCTTAAATTTACACTGGTGGTTTAAACTAGGAACAGCCCATGGGGAAGGAATTTCACGCTCAAAGGCATGAAAGCACTGGACTTCAAGGAGTGTAACAGGGCAAGGAAGACTGGCGAAAGAAGCCAGGGACTGGTCAAATGTATACCTTTTCACTCAGAGAAATATAATAGACAGCAATCTGAAGGAAGATGAATGAAGTATGTTCCTGTATAGTCATATGCTTTCAACTCAAAACTTCTCTCTTGATTCTGCAATTTGTAAAATTTCAAGGATTGCATGTAAAATATCATCTTTTTTTGTTTAGTATGTGCTAGCATGACCTTTGTTTAGAGACCCATTTTCAACTAGGGAAAAATGAGCAAGAGCTGTAAATTGCAAAGGAAACTAGGGACAGTTCAAAAGGTCTGGTGGTAAAGCCCTGTATTGAAAACAAAACCATGTTCAAAACACTCATTTTGGGAGCCAGCATTGGCCAAAATGAACAACATATTACCACACAAAGAAGATCTGTTGACCTCTGATGCCGACAGTTTATTTACAGACACAAACAGGACGGGGCTGCTGGGATAGTGTCTCGAGCTATTTATTTTTCAGCACCAGTCTAATTACATTATTATGATAATGGGACGATGCTAACAGCTCATAAATCCAGGAAGCAGGCTGGAAAACTTAATGCTACAGCATACTTTATAACTTTCTTGACCGATCACATGAAGCAAAAGCATATTGACAGTAGTTCTATCCAATCACCATAAGCATGGCTTTGGTTAAAACAATACTTACTTATTTCAAATACAATACCTGTTTGTGAGACACAACGCATAGAGCCCTATTCATAAACTTAACCTTCCTAATATCTTGCTAGATAAACTTTTTGCAACTTAGAAAGCCCAACAAGCACAAATACACAGCTCTATTGTTCTTGTTCCCATGTCTTCTCTACAGCTTAAATAATTTTTCTGCTGCTTTAGCACTGTTCACAATTCCGCTGTATCTGAGGCCTGTCTTCTGCAGTTTTCCTAAATTGCTCTCATTTTATAGATTCCCACAATCTCCTACTCCAATCATCTGCTTTTTAACCAATTTAACTTCCTGTCTTTACAGGAGGTTTCACTTTTTATACGGACATTGTCTAATGTGTTTGCTGGACTGAATGATGCCCACTGAACAGTGCAAGCCTGCAGGGAGCAAGCACTTACACGCACTTTTGAAGTCTGCTTCAGCTGTGGGCTGGCCGTAGGTGCTCCTGTTTCCTAGGACAGGAATCCAGTCTGCTTGCTGCTTTATAGAGCAAAGCGAAACTTCAACACTCCGTCAGCATCTTGCTGAGTTGTGTTGCAAGCACTGCTGACTGGACCAGGTGTGTCTTGGGCTTTCCCACCCCAATGTGTCACTCACCATGCTCTGCAGCACCTTAAGCTCTTTGTGGCTGGACAAACATGCTGTTTTCAGTTTCAGGTGCTATGACAAAAGCCACAGCAAACAGCCAGCTGGAGATGCTGATTCAGGGAATCTTCCTTCACTGCTCCTGCCCACCACATTGGCACTGAAGGACATGCTTCAGCTGACAGCAAACACAGAGGACTCTGGAAAGCTGCAGCCCTGTGTAAACCTTTATATGGCCACTGTAAAGAAGCCCTGCTGTCCCCAAATATGTTCTTGCACCTGGCGTGCAGGAGGCCAACCCATGCACAGAATAGTGATACTTGATTTATTTACAGACCCGTGCAGCAATGGAGACTTGGTGGCAAATCAACAAAGCCAGCACCACGATTCCCAGAACTTTTTACTATTTATACATTTTAGCAAAAATAGGAATTAATGTTCATTGGTTAAAAGCGGCATAGTTCTCTTATTAATTAGCAGCCTATCTTCTATAGGTTAAGCGCGTCACTCCCTTCTTATGTTAATTAGTCTGCATGTTCAGTCTTTCTTTACTTTTGGGTCAGTGGTTGCATCTCCTGCTGCTGGAATTACTTTTTACCCAGTCATACCTTGTGGAAACCCAGGGCACAGAGAATATTTCTCTGTCTGCTCTGGGGTGCCCTGACCCCCAGGGCAGCACTGACTTTGACCCTCATTCATGGAGAAAGCTTCCTAGACTTCAAGATAGACTAGAATCCACAAAAGTGTGAAACAGATTATAGAGAGTAGTGTAGGTATATCACTTGGGTGAGAAATTCAGGTTTTGGGATTTTTAGTATGTTGTGAATGGAAGCAAGATGGAGGACAGAGGGTGTTGTCCCAAGTTCCTTCTTTATCCTTCTTCTTCTTTCTTCTTCATGGGTTTGGGTGGCATTTTGTAATTGGGTAAAAAAGTTTGAATTATGGGCTTCCAGGGATCAGTTATTGGGTTAAAAGGGAAAATAATCTAGGCATCAGTTCTTAATTGGGTAGTTTAGTCTTAAAAGACATTGTAACAAGAGATTGTTAGCCATTTTTGTGGTGCTTTTCCAGTGCACTACCTGGTGTGGACAGCATGCAAAATTTAGATAAGATAATAATAAACAAGAACCTGAACACCAAAAAAGTCCAGTACGTCTCTCTTTTCTGACACAAAACTGCTCCAGGAGAGTCTCCCCCGACAGGGGAGCCCCCAGGCAGGGCACAGCCGGAGGCCCAGAAATTGAGAAATTAATAATACCTGATTCAGTGCAATTGCTGAGTTCCTTTATTAGTTTCTTCCTTTTCTTGGGGATTCTGCCAGATATTCTTGTGCCTTGGAAATTCTGCATTCTTTGTGCCCACCATCAATGGTACATCCTTCTCCCCAAGCTTTGCAAACCTCCCATAGGTCTGAGATCATTGAAGCCTGCCAAGCCCTAAACCTTAATAAGGCAATTCTGCCAAAAAAGTAGTGTGTTTTTCTAACACTTGGACATCACTTACAGCTTGTTGGCTGTTTCCTGATTCAGGAATTAAATCTTGTTGTTGAAAGTATAAAAAGGTAATACATTAAAGAACATTCCTTCTTGAAAAAGTTTTACATCTTCCACATTTTGCAACAGTACATTCTTCTTCTAGGCATTATCAATCTCCTCCTAGGTCTGAGCACTGAACCTCCCCCTAAGTCATGACAATGAAGCACATTGAGTCCTAAACCTTAACAAGGCCATTATATTTACAAGCAATTGATCTTTTGAACACCTGGAAAAATGTGCAATATAATGACTGAGCAACTGGCTCACCAGTCAGGCACAAAGGGTTACATACAGTGACTGGGGTGACATTAAACTGGTGACTTGTCACTTGCAGGGTTCTGCAGGGCTCCATCCTTGGCCCTGTGCTCTTCAGCATCCTCATAAACAATCTGCAGGCAGGACTGGAAGGGAGAATCAGCAAATCTGCAGATGAGACAAGACAGGGAAGAGCTGTTGACTCCCTCAAAGGTAGGGAGGCCCTGCAGAGACCTCGATGAATCAAAGGGCTGGGCAATCACCAACTGTGTGCAGTTCAACAAGGAAAAATGCTGGACTCTGCACCTGGGATGGGGCAACCCTGGATGGATGGAAAGATTGGGGAATGAGAGGCTGGAGAGCAGCAACATGGAAAGGGATCTGGAGATCCTGGTCTGTGGCAAGCTGAAGATGAGGCAACAGTGCCCTGGCAGCCAGGAGGGACATCCCTGTCTTGGGGGCATCAGGGACAGCGTCACCAGCTGGGCAAGGAAGGGCATTGTCCCACTCTGCTTTGGGCTGGGGTGGCCTCATCTCCAGTGCTGGGGGCAGTTTGGGAGACCACAATGTAAAAACGATCTAAAGCTACTAGAGAGTGTCCAAAGAAAGGACACAGAGCTGGTGAAGGGCCTTGAGAAGCCTTATGAGTAATGGCTGAAGGCCCTTGGTTTGTTCATCCTGGAGGAGACTGAGGGGAGGCCTCACTGGGGTCTGAAACTTCCTCATTGGAAGGGGAAGAGGAGGGGCAGACCCTGATCTCTTCTCTGGGGCGCACAGAGACAGGACCCAAGGGAATGGCTTGAAGTTGTGTCAGGGCAGGTTTAGGCTGGGTATCAGGTAAAAGTTCTTGCCCCAGAGGGTGTTTGGGCACTGGAAGAGGCTCCCCAGAGCAGTGGTCACAGCACCAACCTGACCGAGGGCAAGAAGCGTTCGGACTATGTTCTCGAGCATTCTGTGACTCTTGAAGTGTCCTGTGCAGGACAGCAGTTGGGACTCGATGATCCTGATGCTTCCCTTTCAATTCATCCTATTCTGTGACTCTCTGCCATCGGTACAAAGCGGCACTGCCAGACGCGTGAGCAGAGCAGCTCTTGCGCTGTGCCCGCAGGTGCCCGGGCTGGGCGCCATCCCGCTCCCCCGCCCTCCCTCACACCACCCCCGCCATTCCCAATCCGGCCCGAGGCTCCGCCCCTGCCTCATGACGTTCTGGTCGCCACACATCGCGAGGTCGCGTGACGTAAAGGGGCGGTGCCCCCCGCCCCCGCGCCCGGCGGACCGCGCCACCATTGGCTGCGCTGGCAGGGCGATCGCGTTCTGATTGGCTGTCGGTATCGCGCGCTGTCGGGCGGGCCGCGGGTGAGCGCGGAGCCGGCGCGGCGGCGCGGCTGTGAGGGGAGCGCGCCTGTTCCGCGTTCCCGGCGGATCCCGGGACGGGGCTGGCGCTGGGGTGGCGGCTGCTGGCCCTCGGCCTGCGCCCCTGGCAGCCGCTCTCTGCCACCTGAACCCGGCTGGGAGATGTGCGAGTGTGCGCGCGGCGGTGTTTCCCGCGTCCTCCGTTCGGGTTTGGAAGATCCGCACTGTTGCTGGCATCCCTGACTCCTTGCCGTGTTCTGCTCTGCGTCTGTGTGATTAGACATCTTCGCTTAGGAGGGAAGCAGATGGATCCCCTGCCCAATCCCACGCCCCTGGCCTCGAAGCTGCGGAACACGCTGGTTCGGTACCACAGCATCGGAGACAGCGAGTGGCGGGTGGCCAAGAAAACCGTGAGTGCTCCGGGCGCTTCCCGATTCTGCTCCACAGGAAGCTGTGGGTCACCGGTGCGGCGGAAAGGGCCCGCTGCTGTGCGTGCCACACGGCTGAAAAACACAGGCCGCGCCCTGCAGGACTTGAACCTGACAGAAGCTGTGAAACCATCCCTCTAGAATGTCTTTAGATGGCAGGATGTGTTTTTCCTGTTCTCAGGCATACGCTGTCGTTTCTTCTACCCATTTGCAGGGGTGTATCTCACGGAAGAACTTGTGTAGGATTATAGGCGTGACTTGCAACAAAATGTGAAGTAATTAGCATTAATAGTGTTGCAAGAGGCTCACGTGTACTTCCAGCAAAGCAGACGCAGGCATCTGGAATCTCTTGTCAATAAATAGTTGATCATGCTTCAGCTTTCAATAGCTGATCATGCTTCAGCTGTCTTCCTCTCAGAAATGAGAAAATTCCTTCCTTCTTAAGAAATAATTCTCAAGGCTTCCTCTCATACTGTTTCACTTTTCTGTTGTTCTTTAGAGACCGCACATTATCCTAAGTTTCCTTCCCTGAAAGGGAATACAATTCCTGCTCTCTCCAAGCAGTTTGCCATCCTCTTCTTTTGAGCTGCCTGGGTTTTTTGAGTTGTGCTTCAACAAGCTAAACAGCCTTTGCTTGTGCACCAGTCCTAGGCTGGGTGAATACTTTTTGGTTCTGTCCTCCACAGAAAGTGGAAGTGCAGCAGTATGGTAGGGCTAGTGTGGTAAATTTCTGTCTTTGTCTTTTTGTTACAGTGGTTTGAGTAGTGCTTTTATTTTTTTCTTCCATCGTGGTCAGACACTGATAAGACAGAGGCAACTGATCCAAATGTAACTTATTATTTGCAGAATTAATAAATTTGCTGTCTGGAGAGGGAGGAATGGAGCATCCAAGCCTTTCACTCTTGCAATACACCTATATCATCTCTACTAAATGTGTTGTTAAATTAAGTACTACTGAATTCCTTTAAAAAGTTACCTGCATCCTTGTGTTCCAAATCCTCAGATTTTACCCCTTTCTCCTGCCTTTCCTTCCTCTTTCCTTTCTTTCCTCCCCCCCTTCTTTCTGTTTTGATGTTGTGCCATGTAAAAGAAACTCAAGCTTTACCTACCACAAGGAGATGTGTTGTGCCCCAAAATACCTTAAATTATTCTGGATGTAGTTCTTAACTGTACTGTTCTTTAGGACATTTGGTCTTTTGTGCTTATATAATCATCATTCCAAAGAAAGTGGTGCCATATGGTACTGTTTTCAACACCAATATTTGGACACTTTGTACAGAGGTTCCATGTCATAGTTATGTAAAAATCAGAAGATACTGGTTTCTCTATTTTCTCTGGATAACTTTAAAATAAATAGACTACTGCTTGCAAGACTCTTCTAGTCTGGCATCTAGGAGAGAAAGATAATTGAACTTTCTTGTCTGCACCTGCACCTCATGCACGCTTCTGTAACTTGTGTTACAGGAGTGCAAGCAGGAGTAGTGTGGTCTTCCTGTCTGAGCAACATCTGGCTGTTGGCTTTCCAGTGGCCTTGCAATTGGAAGGCTTTCCCTGCTAATGTTGTTCCATTATTCTGTGTGTTTTCACAGTAAACTGACTTGGCCTGCCAAACCCTACTTCTGCACAGACTTCTAGCATTTCACTCTGAGAAAGCCAATTTTCTGATTTTTTTGAAATAATAGAAAATTACAAGTAAAAGATATCTGAAAAATATGAAGAAAATTGTGCAGTGGTGCCCAGGTGAACCATGGAAAATTATAAAGTTGTGTGCTTTTCTTCAAGGAAATTGAAGCATTTTGTGGACTTCTTGCAATTGTATCCAAGACACAATTAATACTGTGTCTTATATTTGCTTTCAGAAAGATGCAACCGTGTGGCGTAAACCATCAGAGGAATTCAGTGGATACCTGTAAGTTTTCCTGCACAAGAGATACATTTTTAATGTTCCACAGATGTGTTCTGTAGAATTTAGAGATTAAGGCTGTGAATTCTATAGCCCTCAGCCTACAGAGATCCTACAGAAGGGAAGCTAAATGGATCGCCTGTTGTGGCTGGACAATTCCTTTGTAGTTTCTCAGTTTGATACTTTAGTATTGCATGGTGTCTAGGACAACAGTGAAGTCTGTGGAACACACCACAGGACTCCCATTAGCTGAAGTGGCAGCAGCATCTGTCCAGAAATTATGTCCTGTAAAGCTCAGAATCAAGCCTGCATTCAGTAGTCCTGAAGGGTCACTGGGTGACAACTCAGTCAGTTCTTGTACACATTAGTTTCATTCTCATTAGCTTGGTTCTACTCCTGTGCTATGATCTGCTGTAATCACAGAGGAGTAATGAGAACTCTCTGTGAATAAAGCAGAATGAACCCAAAACCATTCGAATATTCCCAAGACTTGATTAATACCAAACAAGGCTAGGTGTTGATACTGAAAATTTGATACATTTTATTTAGTAGTAAAAGAGGCAAAGAAAAAAGAAGAAAAAGAAAAAAAGAAGTAGAAAAAAGGGAGTGTGTTTGGGGGGACAGGGAGCGTGACAGGTTAAGTAGAAACATGTTACCCCTCTGTGGGTCGCAGTGATGTCTCATTGCTCTACTCAGTCTAGTCTTCTTGGTGGTGAGGGTCCCCCATCCATAATCAATGGATTAATACAGGTTTGGGCAGGTGGGAGTGCCCAGGTGCCTCCCCTGAGGGGGGCAAATTTAACCCTTGCATGACTCTGGATCAGTCATTTTGCATCATGTGCAGCTCTGGTGCAGGGTCTGGGGACCCCTTTGGGAGGGCCCTTTATTGGGCCGCGACAGCTCCTCTGCTGTCTGTCATGTGGATGTCCCTTAGATGTGGCTTTGCCATGGTGAAGAGGCCCCACAGCTGAGCTGAATTTGGGCTTTCACTGCCTCTGAGCAGAGGCTTTTTCACCACACACCCAAAACGTCTTCTCCTCCCTGTTTTGGTGTGAGGGTCTCTTTCAGCCTGACAGCAGATAGGCCTGGGGTTGCGGCCTCCACCCCATAGGTGCTGGGTTTAATCCTGGGAAAGTATTTTTCTCCTCCAGCTCAGATCTAAGTCACTTTATCTTATCTCAAATCAGTTTACAGTCCAGGGCCTCAGTCAGGAGGCCCATTGAGGGTGCTTCTGTATAGTTTTTGTTACACAATTTTGCTGTAATAGGCAAAAGTCCTTCATAAAACTGTTCAAGACATAAACCATAGCATTTCAATCTCCAAAATCCTGTTACTTCTGCTTTATGAAAAATGTTTTTCCCATTATATTCGTGATCTTTTTACTTTATGTTTACTTACCTGTGGTGAACTCCCTTGCTAGCCGAGCAATAGGAGTAAAATAACAAATTGTTACAGTTGTTAGAGAAATAAACAGGATAACTTTTCTCCAAGGAAGGAATCTGCCATTTATAAAATACTAACTGTATAAAAAAGGATAAATTTTTCAGAAACAAATTTGTTGCAGAGAAGAACAGATGCACCCATAGGTGTTTTCCTGTACTGTTTCTCTGATGCAATTGGCCACCGACTGTACTTCCTGGTACCGAGGTGATAATGTAAGTGTACTGTTGAAAATTAATGTAATATAAAGAATTTCTTACTAAATGTCAACACATTTTTCTAGCTACAAAGCTCAAGGAGTGGTGGAAGATGTTACCAACAGAATAGTGGATCATATTCGCCCTGGACCTTACAGGCTAGACTGGGACAGCCTAATGACTTCAATGGACATCATGGAAACATTTGAAGAGGTGAAGACTTGTTTACATTCTTGAATGGGATATGTATTGATGAACACATGAATTTAACATTCATGGCTTTAACATTGATGTAGAGCAGAGCAATTCCAACAGATCTGAACCTTTCTCAGCCTTCTTGTTTGCATGCACGAGCAGCATTGTGCATGTATGCTCTGTGTGACCACAGATCAAGCTCTCTGGCAGCACAGTCCTATTCTGAAGCTTGAAATGCATCTTTCCATTAATGCTAAAAGTAAAGGAGTCAGTCATAGTTCTGTTGGACCTGGGAGGTCAGGTATCCTCTGATAAAATTCACATACAGAGGGCTACAGCGTGATACTGTGTATGCCAATGCCATTTCATACAGCTTGCTTTCTTCCGTTCCACAGCAAACAATAGTATTAGTCCAGACATATGGAAGCTGCAACCTCCCCCTCTTCCTGAAGGGCTGATTTGTGTAGCATGGCTTTGTGCTGAGAACAAAATAGTTCATACTGAGAGTCAGGAGTTGATAAAAGAAAGGTAGGTTTGAAGCTGGTTACAGAACAGCTAGTAGCCTTCCTTTGGTTAATGCAGGCATTCAGTATGAATTCAAAACCCTCTTCTGGACACCTGGCTTGAACATGGATTGTCATTTGCTCTGTCTCTGAAAGAAGATTTATATGACAAGGTGTTTTGTCTATATAAAATTTATACAGACTCTACTTTATAATGGGAAAGCCTATTTTGAAGAATTGTTCACATTCCATTTTATTTTTCACTTAGTGATTAAAAGTATTAAATAGATATTTTACTACCAAGAGATTCCTCTTGAAGTTTCTTCATGGTCCTTTTTGACTTCCCAAGGGCTCTTTGGTGAGTGGCTTTCAGCTGTCAGGCATGCCAAAGTTCTCTAGCTTTAGATCTTTAAATCCTTATGGTGCCAGATACTCTGCTTCCACAACTCTCAGCTGTAGACCACAAGTCCTTAAAACTTTTAATTTTCGGTTGAGAATGGCAAAGCCATTCAGACCTCACTGATTTTGCCATGCAGTTGACAGAGGCTGTGACCTTTGTAAAAAACGTTAGCTCCCTGCAAGCATTACCTTTCCCTCTATTCATTATCCTAAGATTTTATTTTTTTTTTCCCTTATAATTCTGTCACTCAACAAGAACTGCTGTGTGATGCGCTATACAACTGCTGGCCAGCTCTGGAACATCATAGCACCAAGGGAGTTTGTTGATTTTTCTTACACTACAAACTATGAAGATGGTCTTCTAACATGTGGTAAGCCACCACCTGCCTCTGCTAAATTCTTATTTTACAACAGTTGCTTGGCTTAAGATTTGACTCAGATTTAGTAGTAGTAAACATTCCAGAAATGGTTTAAGATGGTCTTCAACAAATAAATTCAAGGTGTTTTAGCAAATTTAAAGGTGTTTTATCTTTAATTTTACATATTTAAAGAAGTGTGCAAGTTACTGGTTTTCCCATGAACCATTCCTTTCTGCCAGGCTTCACTTATGTCAGCTGTGGGGCAGGAGTGTTAGAGACAAGTTGAGTCCTTCAACTTGAGTCTTAGAGCAAAGTGGGATGAGTAACAGCTTGTTTCTTGTAAATGGAGGAATGTCCTCTTTTAACATTTGATTTTTTTGCTTATCATGCTTTCCTGTCGTAGAGTTTGGATGAACAGCAAATTCCATACATGAAAATACCTGGAAACTCGTGGTGTGCCTGTCACTACTACTAAATTCCCCAACCAGAAGCTTATATATGATAAATTTACTGTGCGTTAATTTTTTTTTAACCTCTTTCAAATTAATTTCCCTTTTTTTTTGTTTTTTTTTATTTTCCTTGACAGGTATAAGCCTCGACTATGGAGAGGTGAGACCAAACTTTGTCCGTGGATTCAATCACCCTTGCGGTTGGTTCTGTGTCCCTCTCAAGGACTCTCCTGGACACAGTCTTTTGACAGGCTACATCCAGACTGAACTGCGAGGGATGCTGCCACAGTCTGCAGTAGACACTGCCATGTCTAGCACCCTGGCCAATTTCTACTCTGACCTCAAAAAGGCACTCAAAGCGTAGACAAACAGTGACTTAAAAGCCGGCGCATTCCTTGCAATCAGATTATGTTGTTTAGCTTAGCGTAGGTTACCTACTAAATTGAGGTAACACTCTTCCTGAATGACACCCGAACCTTTGTTCCAAACAAAACTTTAGCAAGTGCTTCTTGATGTGATCTTTGGCATACATTCCCAGTGCACAGTGTGAGATGCTTTTTGCTGCTCTGCACTCTGCAGCTTTGTGAGAATAGCCTGAATCTCTAAACTGCCAGCTTCCTCAGTAGAAAGCACAAGATGTGTGTGTGGGCTTGAAAAATGCAGTGTGAGCTCAGCTCTCTCCAGCAGTTTTGGAAGCCAGGTGCTCAGGATTTTGATGGTGCAGGTTGCTGTACAGGCAGCATCTCATTGAAGATGTAATTTTGTAATATATATATTTATATTTACCTAAATTTTAATTTATTTTTTAAAGTTTGTTCAGCTCCATCTGTAATTTGTTTTTAAAATTTGCTTTGATTTATCATATGGATATTATATAGCAAAGTTGTTAAATTATACTATTCATAAGAAAGCTATTTGTGCTTGAGAGCAAAAATAAGTGTTCATTTTTGCATTTCTTTGATGTTGTAGCTGTAACTTATTTGCTGTTTTATATAACAGTCTCAGTACATAAGGAAATGCCCTTACAGCTGATCCAAAGCTCATTTAGGTCATCAGGTATCTTTCCATAGGTTTTTTGGTGGACTTTAATCACACAATTGTCAAAATAGCAAACCTCCAATGGATCTTCAGTGATACCCTCTACTTCTAAGGATTTTTTTACTTAAAGTTGCATGTGATAGTGTGTGTGGAGATTTCATTTGCTCGGGTTTTTGGGGGGCTTTCTTTCTGTGTATATTTCTTTAACTGCAAACCCTGGAATTACAAAAGCAGCAGAAAGAGCCACTCACTTGCTTCAGGGATAGGTGTTGCTGTAGCCACAACAGCACAGACTTGCCAGTGTTCTGGTGCTGTGGAGTGTTCTGTGTTACTTCCCCTAGACTGATCTTTGCAATAAATTAACATCTTAAAGCATGAGCAACTGAAGGGCAAAGCTCAAGCTGCAGAATTGCTGAGAACTGCTGAAGGATACAGGGTCTCTTTTTAAGATGCAGATTTCAAGGATATTCAGCAATCTGAATCTGTGATTCTGACAGATACATAGCAGCGGAATTTAAAAAATAACTCCCTCTCTGCTAGGAACATAAATTCTCTTTAAAATCTGATGTTAAGCCTTTGATGTTGGTATGTTCCATTTGCTCAGGTGACATTGTAGTTATCCCCATGTTTTGCCAGTGCTCACAGTTGCAAGTTTAGCTGTGTAGGAGTTTGGGAAGGTATCTTGGATCCCTGATATTGTGGAGTTGTATACATATAATCCAGGGAGGGATAATGGACTCTCAAAAAACCAAAAATTCAGATGGTATTGGCTTTTTTGACACTGGCCACTAATAATATTGGCTTTCTTGACACTGGCCACTGTAACTGAACTCTGAACAGTGAGGACTTTCCTTTCTCATTGCTCAATCAGAGAGGTAGAAAAAACAATACCACATATAGTGGGAGCTTCTTCAACCTGTTTCATGTTTTAAGGTATTTAGTACTATTTAAGACTGTTAAAAACAATGCATGAAACAGCCTTTGGGTCTTTATGGGCAGAAAATGTTAACTCCTTTTTAGGTTTTGTGTATTCTGCATTTCCCTTTAAACCCCTCGATTAGTCTTCCCATTTTTTTTCTACCTTCCTTCTGTCTGCCTAAGTACTCCAAGCTCACAGGGTGATCCTCTACTGCCAAGGACACCAAGGAATTGCTGCCAGAATCCTCTCCTTTCTAGTACTGGTGCAGAGGCAATTATGAAATCTCTGGCAGTGCTGCTCCGTGGGATGAATGATGACATGATTGTAGAGGAAACTGTTTGAAGTGTATCCTATTTTTTCTTCCCAGTTACAAAGATTACATGTGCAGTGAATCTGCATATTCATGTCTTCTCCTTTTGGAGCTGCTGGGACTGACTGATGGAGGGGTTGTGATACAGATGTACCTTGAGAAAAATATTGCCCAGTTTAAATGTGCACAGAGGCACTTCAGTGCTGGAGAAGTGGGTCACAAGGAGCACAAGACACTTACAGGAGGATGTTTGTACAACACCAGGCACAGAAAAGTAATTGTTCCAAACACCCATTTTAGTGGCTCTGACACATATGCAGTATCTATCCATATTTAGTATCCAGTGAAATGGCTTTTTCTGCTTTCAGAAGAAACAGGTTGGTGAAGCACAGAGCGGCTGAAGAAAGAACTTGAGCTAAAATAAGAAAATTGCTAGTGTATTTTTGTATATTGATAGTTCTAATAAAAATTTCAGCTACTAATTAATACAGAACTAGAAAAAAGATGTTCGATTTCAAATGTATTGGAACCTGAAATTTATATTATTTTTATATAGCTATAGATGGAGAGGGAAGAAGAACTGTTCTTTAACCAGAGTACATCAGAACCAAGAAAGTCACAATATCAGAGCCTCTTCTCCTACTGTTGCATTCTCCTCCTGAGTTACTCGACAATCTATGTGGAGCCAAGAGGGTTAAAACAGGAAAGCAGTGGCAAGGACAAAGTGCAGGAGCCTATGTTTTGCTTATGCAGAAGAAATGGGAGAAAAAGTAAATGCTTAGTATAGATTTCTATCATCTAGGAATATAGTTGTCCAGAAGTGGCTTCTGAACAAATTGCCCAGGAATAGTAGAAATCTGGCTTTGCTAGTCAAATAGCATGTATATAGACACATGAAAATTATTTTTATATGGTTAATAATTGTTTTTTTAAACTTAATTTTTTAGAGATTTGGACAATGTGGCACTTTACACTTTGGCACTTTAACTAGGTGCTTTGTATGTGTGTGGGAAACATGACTGAAGATAAGACAATTTTCATGTTTGGGTTCTGTTCCTCATCTAAAACTCCAGCATTAAACCTTGCCTGTGATGTGCAGAAGATGCAGGGCTGGGGTTAAGCTAAATTTAGGGGCAGTCAAAGTACCAAATCTGGCTGCGAAGTGCACCAGTACTTCAGAGAGATATTCTGTGCACAGGCCCTGATCTCAAATTTGATGAATTTGTAAATGTGAAACATGATGAACTTATAAAACACAGCATATATAATTCCTCCAGTAATCATAAGTAGCCAGAACATGACGATGTGGCCTGGTTGTTTACCCTAGAAGGTTCACCGTTGTGAAAAAAGCCCTAATTCTAGAGAAACCACTCAAGTTGTGCCTGTGAGAGTCAAAGTCTGTTTTAACAGTGGGTTTAACTTACTGTTAACTTTAACTTCAGCATTTAGGCAATTGTATTTGTATTTTGAGTGCAAATGCAGAATAAATAATGGATTCCAACAGGCTCGTGATGTAGTTTCTTCAATATTTGTGCAGCCATATGTAGCATTTTTGGGGAGTTATGTCTGATGATGTGGTTCATCTTCAGCTGCATGGTGATCTCTAATGATACCAGTTTGTCTCCTTAAATCTGAAAGCCATAAGGCCTGCCTTCACTTAGAAACTTGATTTAGACTGAGGAAAATACCTAACTGAAATGTCTTGAGAGCTGTACAATAGGATTTTCTCAAGGCTTCAGTTCTAAAAACATATATGCAGGAGTGTTTGATGGCCCATGATTGTTGTGGAAGAACTGTTTTATTTTGGCTTAGTATTATTTACCTTTTTCTATTTTTAAGAAGTGATTTATTAACCATAAATAAATAAATGAGCATATAGCACCTGGCAGAAGGCATATAGATGTAAATTAGATGTATAAAACAAGCTGCAACATGTGTATTGTCATGCATTTAATTAGCACCTACAGAAACGAAGAAAATCCCTGTATCTTCTCTAGAGAGAGCCTTCCCTTGTTTCTCTTGCCAAGCTGGCATAAAGGCAGTAGAGTTCTGTAACATTTGACTTCAGTGGAAAGAGTTGTAGCCTTCCCCTGTTGCTGACAGAAGGAACTGTCACCTCTGAGAAACAGCACACTCATGTACGGGATGTATCATGTCACCTTCTGCAAAGTGTGGTAGGGATAGGTGTAGAGGCCCCTTGGGATCTTTGGATAATCCTTAAGGACATTAATTATTAGAATTATTAAAAGATTGATATTCAAACCCATTTCCTGGTGAAAGATAATAGAAAGATGAGAGAGATTTTAAACCCACACAAAATATTAAATGTTCTCTAGAAAAAATATAACCTGAAGTCCTAAACCACCATTCTAACACATTCTGCCTTTTCCAGTCCTCATTGGGCTGTGCTGGTGACTCAGTTTTACAGTTCAGATAGGGACTGCTTATCATGGAGTTAACCTTCTTTGGAATTGTGACACTAGCAGGGAGAAAGCAGACACAGATGGTAACAGCATGTGGCACCTGTGCATATTGCATAGCTGACCCACATGATAAGAAATGTCACATCTGGACTAAGGAGCCTCAAATACCAACACATTACCCAAAACTGCCTTCTCTGGAGTTACTTTCTTTAAAACATTTCTTTCAGTGGGCCAAGACACTGGGACAAGCTAATAATCCTTAGGTTACCTGTATCAAAGATCAACTGATCTTAGAAGATCAGTTATTGCCTGAAGGATAACCAGAAACTGACCTTGTTCAGGCCCTCACTGGACCAGTTTGGCTCTGCCCTGGGATACAGGGGGGTAGAAGTCACTTCCCGAGCTCTGTACCTGGGCCTTGCTGACCTGCCTGCCAGCAGAGACCCCTCTCTGAGGCAGTTTATAACCCTGGAGATAAAATAATTATGCCAAGATTCTGTGACTGTCTCAGCCTGCAATTTGGGTTCCAGTCAGGGAGTATTGCTGCTGAGGCATTGGTGTCACTAATTCCAGCTCCAGGGTGCACTGGGGAGGCAGGGCAACAACGCTCAAGTGGGTGCATTTGAGCAGCAGCAAACACGAGTTTGGTCAACCCATGTTATTTGAGTGCCATACAACCCCTCCTTGTCTGTATGCCCAACAGGATTTCAAGCTCCTCACAATTTGAAGGGGGAAGGAAAGAAACCACAGCAGGCCTTTTTGCTGGAGAATAAGCCATGTCTCCAGAAACCACCCTCTCTTCTGCATACAGGATTAAGGATGCAGCCGGTATGTGCACAGCCATATCTGCAGAATTTCATGGTCTCTCTGTTTCAATCAGCTAAATGAAAATAAAATTTTGTATATGCTCAACATGGGCAAAACATCTTTCTGTTCTGCTGTGTGCCTCCCAGCCCACACCATGGGAATAGAGCTTCAGTGGAAATGAAATTGAGAAAATCTGATGACCACCACTAGTACCAAAGAAGTAAGGAAGAGGGAAGAGACCCTCCATGCACTTTTTTTTTTTAATGTCAAATGAAAGTATGGAGAATTCATCATGGATGTAAAAATATTGAATCACTTCTCAAAAATACCTGCATCATTGGATATTTGAAACATAATTTTGGGGATATGTACAATGTTGAAGGAAACAAGTGCCTGAACTGCTGAGAGGGACATCATAACTACAAAAGCCCATGCTTTTTAAAGAAGACTGCACTAGACATCAACAGAAATGCAGAAATGTGGTAGTTATGAGGCAGGATCATTATGTTTAACTCTCCAGCTATCCTAACTCATTAAAAGTTCCTCTGACCTGTTAATTCTTTCTTATTTCCCATTTCCTTATTTGTCTCAAGTTCACTAAAAGCCAGTGTAATGTTGTGCTGTATCACGAGCTCCAACTCAGCTGTTTGATGGGCTATTTTTAAGAGGTCAGGCAAAAGCAAACAACCCTTGAGCTCCAGGGGGAGCTCAAAGCCAGCTTGATACTTGCCCTCTTCTTTCCTTTGGTCTTTCCACTGCCCTTTTCCATTCTGTTACGGAGGTGTGACCAAGATGATTTCATGAAACTGCAGTAAGAATGTATGCCTTGCATTAGCTTGGGAAAAGATTCAGCAACATCCACGGAAGTGCCAAATTAGACTATTTTTTTTTTCCCCTGGAGCACTGTTGCCATGCAAAATGTCTTGTAGAGTTTATAATAATTTATTTCTTACATTGCTCCAGGATGGAGAGATTTTGTAAAACCATCTCCCACAAAAGGATATGAAGGAACTTTGCATTCACGCAGTTTGCAAGACTAAGGAGTTGTAGGTGACAAGAATAACAAGATGCTCCAATACCAGGCAAGACGGAGCACCACTGAGGGTGACAGATGTGGGAACAGAGCAGAGAAATTAAAAAAAAAAAAAATCCTTTCAACATGTCAGTCTTGCAATGTTCTCCATTCAGGTACCATGTGCAGTTTTTGACAACATAGCTCAAGATAAAGAGTAATCAACTAAAGGCAGAAAATTCATATTCCAGTAAGCAGAGGGGTGTAAGACCTCTGGGGTAAAGGATTTGTTTGTGCTGCTGAGAGAAGAGGATGCTGAATGAAGGAGCACATTAGGATTGGTTACAGAAAATAAATCATTGTGAAATGGCTGCAGAAAACAAATCATTGTGATAGAAAAACTGTTAACTGCAACAAAAAGACTTGGGACTTTGTAAAATACTTCCCAGTTAAAAAAGCAGAACTAGAATGTACAAGGAGGTGGTAATTTCTTAATTGCTGGAAGTAATTAACAAAAAGGGACACAAGCATCTATATCACATAACCCACCCTTGGGACACAGAGGAAGCCTCGACAGCCCCTAGTTTTGTACTCCACCATTAATAACAGATTTTGTTTGTTATTCAGCTGCTAACTTTTGAGGAAAGAGGAGCAGGGGAAATGCTGTGCCAAGCTGGAATTCAGTCTGGACTTTGCAATATAACCAATTAATACCCATGATGACTCCTCTTTGTAAGGATGAATATTGTTTCTTGCTCTACATTGAGCATTAGCTATCAGCAAATAATAGATGTAACCTTTTCTAGATTTACTAGTTTATTTAGCATCAGATCAGTCATGCAAGACACTTACTAAAAATAGACATCCCAGCACTGAAGCATTTTCTCATGGCTTATCAGCATTCCTATGCAAACACACAAGGAGGTACACTGGTTCCACACACAATACATGGAAATAACAAAATTGTCATTTTTTTCTGGTTAAAATTTCTCTCTGATTCACTTGCACAGTATAAGGAAATTCACTACACAAACAGGCTTTATCAGAAGCAAAAGGGTAAAGTTAAACAAGCACACTATGAACTGCTATTTAGTTGCTTACATCTTTGCTAGTATAAGAAAAGAATGTCGATAGTACAGGATTTCTTACACATTAAGCAGTAAAATAAGGAGTCAGGAACACAGGACATGGAGCTAATTTGAGAGAGTCTGATATATATATTTACAACATTCTTCATTGTTATTAGTTGGAGTCCAGCCTCCACTTCTCTGAGATCAACGAGCTTCTGTAACAGGCTTATAAAATATTATGTGTTATTAATCAAAGGCACCATTTTTTCTGTTTGTCTCTGAAACATCAGCACATACCCTAACCATCCAGCATACAGTATTCTTGAATTAACAAAAGCACAAAACTCCCTCCTTACGGTCCTCATCCAGCCAGGAGCCTCCAAACCAAGGCCAAGCCAGACATGCACCCTTGATGTATCACACTTCTTCAGGTTAAAATCAGTTTAAGCTGATGAGCTCCTTACTGTGGGTGGGGAGCAGCCCGGCAGCCTCTGCTTGGTACCCCTGATCTTGCACGGGTGTGGTGGTATAGCTCCTGGGGACCAACAGACTTCTTCCCCCAGGCCAGAGAGCCTCAATGAGTGTGCCCTTCTCCTGCTCCCTGACAAGCTGGAACAGCCACCACCACTGCTTCCCTGCAATAACAACCTGTTCATGGTGGACTTGGTAGTGCTGGGTTAACAGTTGGACTGCATGATCTTTCCCAACCAATCTCTTCCTAAGGTCTTTCCCAGCCTGGATGGTTCTATGGTTCTGTGATGTGGGTTCACCTCCACCTCTCCGTCTTTCCTTCTCCCTGAGCAACCATTTCAGAGGTAATTTCTCACAAGCATAGGCCACTTGTCTCCGTGTATTCCAAAAAAAAAAAAGCCAAAAAAACCCCCAAAGAACAACCAGACTCTAAAACAATGTCCTCTTATGGAACATTAAGCAAAATTTCTGCTGTTAAACCAGAAGTTTAGCATGACATCTCATGAAGATGTGGTGTGAACAAGGAAGCTCAAGAGCATAAAGAAACTGTTTGGGTTAGTTCTCACCAGTTAGTAACTGTCCCTGTTTTTAATTCCTTTCAGTAAAAAGAATCTTCATTTGTAATTATTGTCTCTCTGCAACCAAGGTGGTAATGATTTGAGCAGAGCAAACAAGACACCTATCACTACACTGGAGGTAGTACATTGATGACAGAACCAGCCTTGGATGCTCTGCAGGGTCCTTGTCATTCCCGAGGAAAATACTTCTCAGGGAGGACACTACTGCGGCTGGGATTTCAAAGATATTTTTGTCAAAATATGCATACAGTCCATTTGCTTAGTTTCATTAAATGTTTCTTGACAAACTTCAGTTTTCTGTAAAAGACTACTTCAGGCTCCCATGGCCAGCTGAGGGAGAGACGACTGGGGAACATATTAATAACAACTTCAATGTCTTACAAATGAAGGGTAGGGTCAGTGGTGACATTTTTCCATCTGGAGGAGGCTGTCACTGGATACATATGTTTACACTACTTCCAGAAATATGGCTGGTGGGCATGTCAGGAAAATAACAGAAATCAAGAAACTTGAGACCTCAGAACGTACATATATAGACACTTCTCACTTTACCCTTTGCTGTCACAAAGCTAAAAAAGGAGCTCCTTTTGGTGTGTTCTGTAGCAGACTTCTCTGGTGTGTTTGTTGTGGGTGGTTATTGTGTAGTTTTATTTGGGGATTTGTGTAGCAGTGCTCGTTCATGCAAATTTCACATTTGTAAGTAACATCATCATTCTTTGGGCTTTGAGGGCTGATAGGATAGTGCAGGCCCCTATGCACAGTTCTGTGGATGAACAAATATGACTCAATGGCTCCTAGAACATACAGTCCCTGGGACAGATCACATGTAAATCAAACCCAATGGTTTGTCCTCAGTTTTCAAATGACCAGAATAGCTGCTTCAAGTAATTTGAAATAATAATTTTGATTAGAAGAGCTACCCCAGATCCACCCAACATAGGGATAAGAATTTCAGTCTTTTTTGTTGTTGATGGACTTTCCTTCTGTGTACTTATGCAGATACAATGATTGGCTCCAGAATTTTGTATTACAAAGCAGATCATTATTTACAGTTCCAGGCAACTAATGGGACCACATGCTCCAAACTGACTTCGCAGCTTCTTGTGCTAACACTGTAAATGGCAGTATTGCATAAAATATGATTCTAAGTGTATCAACTCATATTATGTAAACAATATTAGGAAGATCACTGGTCACAGAACACATGTTATTTTTCAGAATTCCCAGACCTTACTTATCTCTTTGGATTGACCTAAACAATGTCTTCCACAGAAGGAAAAAGGTGCTGTTGGCAAAGGAGCTTCCTGGTGCTGAGGAGCAGAACCTGGCATGGTGCTGTTCTTGTGCCATTTTGCTCTGAGCCACTCACCCTGTGCCTACAGCAGCCCAGGCGCCTTCATTTTCTTTTGGGAGAATAACCCAAGAAGCTCAGTAACTTTCTGTGTCTGTCTGGCATTTGTTGCACACCACTGAGCTATTTCTGTCAGCCAGGTATAGGCTGTTAAGAAAGGAATCTGAAGGTGCCAGGAAACAGCATGAGTCTGGGAAATGGAGAGGGAAAGTAGAAATACCTCTCCCTGGGTACCAACTGGCAGTGACAAATCACACCAGGGGTGGCTAACAGAGAAATATATGTACTGACTGATGAAACCCAGCTCTTCTGGGAGTACAAGGGCAGGAGTGAAACCATCTGATGGAACCAAGGGCAACGGCAGATTTGTCAGGGTAGAAAAGCTGAAACCTGCCAGGTGTCAGATGGCTCTTTACCTACTGGCTGGCAGCTGACAGCTGCTCCTGGGTGCCCCTGGGCCAGGAAAAAGGAGGTGAAGCACAAAGGGGAAGAATAACAATAAGCCCCTTAGCCATTAATGTTAACACATGTTAACACAAACTCTGAAGCCAGAGTTTTAAACAGAAAAAAAACCCCCTTTCTTTTAAGCTTTGCTCTTTATGTATCTTCCTATAGGAAGAACTCTGTGCTACTTCATAGGGCAAACATTTGCTGTTTAATATACCTTGGCCAGTAAACATTTTCCTGATATACAAATAAAGAGCCAGACTGTTCTCACATGCTGTGGATGGAGCATCACTGGGCAGGGCTTCTGTGCAGTTTGGGGCAGCTCCAACTCCTCACAAAATGCTGTTCTTGTGTTGTCACTCCTCTTCCACCCCTGTACTGAGCACACCAATGAAAGGCATTGCAATGATCTTTTTCCCAGCTGTGTCTTGGAAGAAGACAGAGCAGGGCAAAACTCCATACTGCTGGCTTTGTTATCTTCCATACCTTGATTTGCATTACTGAATTTCATCAGCAATGATCTATGTACACCAGACTGATAATCATTATAGTTTCAGGTCCAGCTGAGTAATGCTGGCAAGGGACAAATGATGGTTTAAAACTGCCACTGCTGCAACTTTTAATACAGACTTGGTTCTCAGATTGTTCAGCAGTCTCTGCTTTTTATTTGATAAATTTATATATTTATGTGTTCATGTAAATATTCAGATTTCAATCTATAATTTTACTGCTAAATTCAGAATTGGGCCACTTCAAGTGTTCCATTATATTCCTCCTTCTGTACTATGCCTATTCCCACAATATTTGAATGCCTTCCAATAATGACTCCATTCATGTTCTCTTTTCCACTTGGGAGGGGTAGAAGAGGATGTGTGTATTTGGTGAATTTTTAGTTATGTGCATGTATATCATTCTATCCTTATATTAGTTAGAGGATTCACACTCCAAGGAACGCTCTTCAATCCCCCTCCAGAATCTTCTGAATTACTCTGGCCAGAAATTTTACCTCCCAGGTGTAAAGAATCTGCAGCCTTCCAGTAAAAATTTATATGTCTTCTGGAACTAAGATCATGAAATCACAAAATCACAGAATGGGTAAAGCTAGAAGTGACCATTGGCACGGTCATCTGGCTCCAACTCTCTGCTCAAGGCAGGCTACCTAAAGCACATTACATAGGATTGTGTCCAGGTTCTGGAATACCTCCAGTGAGGGAGATATTGCCTCTCTGGGCAATCTGTCCCCAGGAGTGGACACTTGAACAGAGTAAAGAAGCTCTTTCTCATGTTCAGGGGGAACATCCTGGACACCAGTTTCTGCTTATTTCCTCTTGTCCTATTGCTCAGCACCATGGAGCAGAGCCTGGTTCATTCTCTTGGCACCCTTCTTTCAGGTATTCTCATGTATTAATGGGATCCCCTCTCAGTCATCCCTGAGGGCCAAGCTCCCTCAGCCTTTCCCCATAAAAGAGTTGCTCCTGTCCTGTATCATCTTTGTAACTCTCTGCAATCCTTGCTCTAGAGCTCTGTGTCTACGCTAGGCAAATATTTCTCCCATATTTTTCCCATTTTCCTTCCTTATTTTCTTCTTATTCTGCAATGCAGCTGATTTTTTTTTTTGTTCAACAAAACATGGCATTGTGCAGGGGCTTATCAGGGAATTTAATATAAAATTCTTTACACAAAAGAAGAATGAACTCTGTTTATGTTCCAACTGGATTAACTCTGATAGGAAACAAAGGATATTCTTTGAGTTGTTATTGTTTTATAAAGTAACTTTAAGGATGTTCTGCCTGTCTCTTATGTTACCTTAGTTATTTTCAGGACTTGTGTGTATCCCTAGCACTGGTCTCTAGCTCTAACTGTGCATCTTTCTTGGTCAGCCTCTGATATTTTTTGTTACCTGAATGCCATGAACACATAACCTCAGCAGCAACAATGTTGGCTCAGCCACACAAAAATTAGTTCTTCTCCAGGAGGAAAAGTCTCTGCACAAGCCTCAGGTCAAGGCACTGTGCTGACATTTTTGTCTGCCATTCTGTGAGCAGGCAATGTGTAGGACAACGTGCAAGGATCTGCAGGGAGTCCTCCACCCCACACTTTATTACACTGCTCTCAAAACCCCAGAGATGACCCAGCACGTGTGCAAGAGCTGAGGGACATTTATTTAAAGACAAGGGCTTATTTTCCAGAGTCCTGCTGCATTTGCTGCCTGTTAGATATTGCTTTCCTTCTGCTGAGTTGGACACTAACAGCTCCCAGTATCATTTTCCCTTTCCCTGCTGCAGAAAATGTGGTGTTGTCTTCACTTGTCCTATGTGGCTGCCAGCTCTTTCTGTGTTCCGCTTGCAGTGTGAATTGTAGGAGAAGGTGATTCATTTGGAAAGTGTGGAGGCCTAGTGCCAGTGAGCCACAGCCTCCTGCAGCCTGGGCCACCCTGCTGGTCTGAGCCACTTCAAAAAACTCTTTGGTTGATGCTTTGATCCTGATTTGCTACCACACAGCGTTTCAGACCATTTTGCTGTATTCACCAAGGCAAAGGGACCGCTGGGCAGTTTTTATCATAATCTGTGTGTCCAACAGCTTGCTCATTTGTGTGGACAAATAGTACCCTTAGTACCCTTCTTCTGAAGAACCTGCTGTATCAAAAACTTTTGCCTGGATGGTATTCTGCATTCAGAAGTTTGATTATGGTGTGTCTGCCTCTTTACAGCATGCTTGCACACTTTAGAGTACAAACTTCAGCCAGCAAACCAGCACCAGGCTCACACAGTGCAATATACTGTGTCATCGACAAAATTGCAAGCAAAGCGTTTAGAATTACAGGAAATCTGTTCTATTTTGGAGGCAATATTTCGGAAACTGGGAAAACCCCTGCTGTGGTGCAAAGGCAGGACTTCCTTAGCCATTTAACAGCAATCTTATCATCATCTCAGCTCTAAAATATTACCCTACAATTGACTAGTGCTGAAGTCTGCTTTTACAGGAAAAGTTTTACTAAGTTCAAATACTTCAAAAATATTGGAAAGTTTCCCCTTTTGTACTTAAAGAACTTTGTTAATATGGTAAATATTCTAAAGAATTAAAGCTCAGGACTTCAACAGAAAAGAGCACAAGTAACTTTCTACTTAGCTTATAACCATGGATTTGGAAACATCTGGTCTTTCCCCAGCAGTTTTCAAGTGTGTTCATATTTTTCAGCCACAGTAAGACACTGATGTTGCACATCCCAGTCTGCACTACAGCAGATGCCACCAGGGTGTGATTTTTCAGACAAAGCCAATGCAGGTAACACCTGCATCTTCCAGTGCATGCATACACCCAGCTGCTGTCATACATCAAATATATCAGCTAGGCACTGTGCTTTGCCAAGTCACAGACTGGTAATCACAGCCTCAGCACAGACATCCTGATTGCTTAATGTTGAGTATGATGAAAACAAAAACAACTGAAGCCCCAGAGCCTGACACAAAACTGAGTTGCCTCTGAAGATCATGCTGCCACAGAGAGGTCTCCTCTTAGATAGCATCAGCTCATAGTTATGATATTCTGTGGTATAATTTAGCAAAAACCACCATTGGGAATCAGCTGGGACCACTTTTCAGCTCAACAAACTGTGCCTCAGACGAAGGAATTTATGCTCAACTCTCACACATGTGCAGTTACTGCTCAGCCAACTCCACTTCTGCAGGTTTGAAGCAATTATCCTAAATGAAGGAGAAATGGTACAGAAATCCAGCCTCTCCCATCAAATTTCCCTACTGACTGAACTTGGACGACTTCACTACAGTATTGGAGAGTGGAGTAAAGTAGCTGAAAACTGCCTCTTTTCTTCAGTGACCTCAAAGGAGGTAAGACAGAGAGTAAAAAGTGAGACAGGTGGATGTATCTATGATCTGCTCCAAAGTTGTTCATCTTGCTGTACTTGTTTCCAAGGGAAAATTCCATGAAAGTGTCACGCTGGCTTGCATACAGCTGCTATGCCCCCACCAGATGTTTCTGCTGACCTCAAAGTATGTGCTTTGAAAACTGAATGGATGCATGTATTTCACATTTCAACCCTTCCTAGTTAGCAAAACTTTTTGTTCAAATTCAGAGAGTTCTGAGAAATGGATAAAAAATCTCAAGTATAATAAATCCATTAGCATGCATTTTCACCCTGTAAAGACAGGACCTTTAATCCTCCTTTAAATATTAATTTAGGGCACATTTTATTTATTAAATCTACCATACGAATAACATTGTATTACCCTTTAATTTCATCAGGAAATGTAGTTATTGAATGTTTTATTAAAGTCTTGTTTTTTTCAGTAGCTGCTATATTTTTTCAAGGCAAGTTGTGCAAGGCCTAACAATAACATAAAAACAATTAAAGCTAAAGAGGAATGATGAATGTATTAGGATGTTAGGTAACTATCAGTATTAAAAAGTTTAACAAGCACAAATGACATTTTTGTATGTCAGGTTCTTTTTGCCATTTTTGTAATATATCAGTACAATAGTCACATGCTGTCAAATAGATAACAAACAAGTGTAAGTGGTCATACACACTGATGCACATTAGTTTTTCAGTTCCTATCAATCACATTCAACAAGAACATCAAGATAGCTGAAGAGCCTGACCCTACTTTTGCAAGCTGATTGATGCACACAGCTGCTAACTCAAGACACTGCTCTGGGTGGATGCAAGATCGTGCTGGTGGATCACTTTACAGGAGGCATCCTTTGTTAGGAAAATGTGGACTAATTACAAGTGGAAACTGCTCACTCATGAGGTTAAACTACCCAGGAACCAACTAGATTATACTACTTGCTCCCAGACCTTGTATAAGAGTGTTTCCTCAAAGCAAAATCAGTAATTGTGAAATAGCTTCCTTCAAGCATTTACAGCTTATTTAAATACAGATTATTCCCTTAGGGCTTATAAAATATCTTCTATCTGCAGATTAGAATTTTAATGAATAAATAAAATGGTATGCCAGAAATTTGCATGTATTCTAATCCTTGTTTAGTCTGTGGTTTTGTTTCACTAACACTTTATTGTGGAATGAAATGGCAGAGTAATTTTGGTTGTTATTAAAATACTGTACATAAACAAGAAAAGTCAGAATAAGGCATTCTCAATGCAAGCTTGAACAATGTACATTTTCATGCCCATTGGAACCACCATTTCAATTTCTTCTCAGAAGTAGTGGAATGTTTTTTTGTGGTTTTTTTTCTTTTTTTTTGCATGTAAATCCCCAAATACTTTTTCAATTTTACAGATAAAAAACATTATTTCATACATCAGTTTTAAAAGCATTGGTTTGGTATTTCCTTCCATTTTGTCTGCTGAAGGACTATGAACCTGGAAGGAAACAGTTCAAAGAAACTCACAACATAGATAAGACACCTACTTCCATAAAACCAAACAAAATAGCATTTTGTTTCAAATGCCACCTAGGAACACTAGATAGATGAAGTATACACATTATGGTAGGTAGTTAATAATCCCCATGTTTTCACCTGCTGATATTACTGCAAATTACACTGCTTCCATGACATGCCTAATGGAACAGTTTACTATTTTCATAAGCAGTCACATGCACTGAAGGTAGGATCATCAGGCGGGGCCTGTGGCACCCCGAAGCAGAACCAGAGAGGCCAAGCTTGCTAATCTCTCTCGCTGGATGACAAGGTAGCTGGTGTATGAAATGACATCTCCGCCGACACGAGCGAGCACCATCGACCTAAGGCATTTCTCCAGGAGCCGCCGCTGTCGCCTCCTGCGTGGGCCTGTCCGTGTCGGCGGGCTGGCTGTCGCGGCCGGGCGCCGGGCTGGGGCCGGCCTTGTGGCCCTCGTGGGCGCTGTGGCTGCTGGCGCTGCCGAGGCGTGTGGAGGCCACCACGGCTTTCACTGCGGCCTGGGAGAGAGGGGACCAAGCAAACATTCCTTAGGGAATGCGGCCTGTGGGCACGCAGCACTGCTCCGACAGCAGCAACTGCGTTCAGTCTTCTTGGGAATGTCGGCTTTGGATGCCTGCCTGGGCCTGGGTGGATTTAGAAGGCCACCTGGCATACTGGGTTGAGGTTTAAAATTGCTGCTTTCACAAGGTTACAGGTTGGGTGACATGAACTTTTTTTTCAGCTATACCTGCTGGTTTTTTGTTTCTTTTGGGTTTTTTTTGTTTGGAATGGGTTTGTTTTTGTTTTTGTTTTTGTTTTTTTAGAAATTACTTCAGGTGTCCTGCACTGAAGTCTCACGGCAAAAAAGAAAGTCATCATCTTCTGTCATAATAATAAAAACCACCAGTACTACCACTGATTATTCCATGAAAATTTCACAAAGGAACACAATATCTTTCACTATTGCACTGTTGCAATTCCAAGCGCAATGTTGCAGAGCAGATGGGCACCTTCCTAAGTATAGGCATATGAAAATACACACTAGGAGGAGGATTTCATATCACACGTAATATCAAAAAATGAAGACACACATGAAGACAGTTATATTAGCCCTTGCCTTGAACAGTTTTATTGCCTGAAAAAAACCAGACATACAGAGGTGAGGGAAATAAATGCTAATTTCTGTGCGCGACAGCTCAAGCTATTTTTGACTTGGCAGCTTTTGCTTAGACATCAAAGCAGGTCTGCAGGAAGAGATGAAGAACATAGCAAGTTTTGTGGATTCTTTGGAGAGGTAATCACACACACACACACACACACACACACACACACACAAAAGAAACAAACAAAAAGCTCCCTCAAAGAAATGAAAAGGAAAAAAAAGATTTTAATGAAAAGCAGATAACATAAACATTGTAAATAAAAAAGAATCAGCTACAACAGATTATGAAGAAATACTATAAGGCATAAACCAAAGAAATGGGCAAGAATTTTGAGAGAATAGACCTCTTAAAGGAAAAATCACAGACATCCACATTGGTGGTGAGAGGACATTGGAAAACTGATCACAAATAGAACAAGCCACTTAGTGATACTATAATATCTAAAGGCACTTTCAATTTAGTGTCGCAAGCAGTGCTGGATGTTTATGAAACAAATTCAACACAGCCTATGAGCAACCAAATCCCGACTGAGACCTTTAGAGTTACTCTTTAAAATTTGTCTTTACATAAAGAAAGTCTGCTGATGGACTTTTATGTTGGGAAAGAGAAATGAATTACCTATTATTCTTACTAACAAGACAACAGCCAAAGCATGTATTCACTACTTTGATGTCTGCTTTGATTTTATTTTTTTGACCAGGAGTTAACTGTCAAAAAATTTATTGTTTCTTTTACAGATATATTTGTGGAAAATTATTAACTCTACAAGAACTGCTAACTTCAATCAATCCTCTTAATAATTGCAGATCTGGTAATTTAATCTTTAACAGAGAAGCACTGAAGAAATAATCTTATAAAAAGTGATAGTTTGTAATCACAAAAGAATAAATTGATTTAGTGTAGGGGTCTAAATAAAATGAGCTTCAAAAATATCTCTGGTGTAAAAAATATAAAGAAAAACAAAATCAAAATGTCAATGTGAATTATACCTATAATCTCTGAGAACTTTGTAAATGACAAAACAAATTTCTTTGCCCTGTAGAAATTCTCTGCTACAGTTATCTACTAAAAAAAATAGCAAAGCCAAAGTTAAGGCTCAGTTTTTTTGTGAATGGATTTTTCTATGGAATTTACTAAAGCTCTCAGTTAAGTTGCTTTTACTCTAAATCCCCAGGGCTAGAAGGGCAGCTTCACTGTAGCTGTTGCTAACAATTCCTATACTGAGATATCCCTGGAATTATCTCCTGATCAGATGAAAATCTTTAAAAACTAAATAATGGATTAGGAGAAAAGAAAGTTTCCTGATACTATGTCAGTCAGGTGCCCAGTTGCCTGCTATTTGCACCTAAAGACATTTCCCTGCTTCTTCCCATGGCAGATATGTGGACAGGTAAAGGAGCATCCTGGGGATATTTATGGATCTACACATCTGAAATGCTGACTCAAATTCATGCAGAAGGATAGCTTAAACCTCCTGCTTCGTGTTGACAGGTATAGGTGGGTTAGGGATCAAAATATTCTTTAATAGACTAACTTTCTTCTAGACGGATGGATGCTCATTAAAACATGACTCAGTATGCCATTCTTTCTGGCCAGTATTCTAAGAATGCACCAGCAATACAGGACAGATGGATGGACAAAAGCAAAAAAAGAAGAAGGGAAGAAAAGATGGAAAGTAAGGACTTTGTGAAAGGTTTGTACATCCTCAGCGGTCCTATCTGTGTAGATAGAGTTTTCAATCAACTTCACCCATTTTTATTTGTTTTGGCTTTGGTCATTGACCAAATCAACTTAAAACTTCTTCAGTCTTCGTCAGACATCTTAAATAAAAAGCTTCCATAACACCATGGAATATTGTCCTCAAAAATGTGCAAGGTTTCTGCAAGGGTACTTGTCGTGGTTTGACATTGACAGGAAGTAGGGGGTTTTTTTTTGGAGATGCTGTGGTCACTAATAGGTGTTCAGATTTTAATATTGGCACCTGGTTTAGCCACTGAAGTTCGGACATGCCTCTGAGAATACACAGGGGTTAAAAACCAATTTAATTGCATGCTTTCATAGCCAGAACAGAGACTATGAGCAGAGACTTGCCTTAAGTTTACGCCGGGCATTGAATTCTTGAAGTTTCTTTTGTGCGTTGTCCATATGTGCAAAGTTTATTGCCTTCCCTGTGACCCATGGGTGCTGCAAAGCCTGTAGAGTGGTGAGGCGTTTCTTCGGGTCTAAAACAATCAACTTTTTAACCTGCATCACAAGCAAGAAATAAAAAAGACTGTCAACCTTATTCTTCATTCAGATTTACCTAGTTTTGCATTTGGGGGCTCTGGCCTTGGTTTGGAGAGCATCTTAGGTGAGACACTCTAAGAAACCAACAAGAGTTTTCATTTGTGTCTTTGCAAGTATTTTGCTTCTGGCATTTCTTGGTCCTCCATAAATAACATCTGATTAAAACGGCCACTAAGGGGGAAGAAAGAAGAGCAAGTATCAACTGGTTACCAACATATTAAGGGTATGTACCAATGCAGCTGACCTGTATCTGTCATAGGCTCTTTCATGTCTGACTTGTCACAAAAACCCTAAGAGGTTCTCAAAGTCTCTGAGAAGTCTCTCTCTCTACTTCAGGATTTGGACAGGTGTTAAACTGGATTAGAAGGTTTAAATTGTGCCCATGCTTGTACCATTGTAAAAATTTCCTTTGTGCTGTGTATGACAGGCAGTCCCTGTCATACACAGCACAAAGGAAATTTTTCTTTCAGTCACTGAAAGACTTCATGTACATATTAAAAAAAGCATTGCACAAGTCTTTCTGTCTTAGCCCACTCTGGAACTAATGCTGTTTACACCATTCCTTCTATCACCACAGCCAGAAAACCTGGACTTCTACAAACATGACAGTAGGGTACTTTTGGGAAAAGGCACTGCAAACATACCCTTGGGACTGGAGATGGTCCTGCTGGATACAAAGTGTGTCCAGTCAACTGACATTCCATGAGTTTTATTGTATCTCTGGACAAGTGGAGTTTTAAAAAAAAAGAAGAAAGGTGAGGATGGAGTAACAAAGTACACAGATGGCACTCTGCAGAGCCACACTTACCCAGCTCTCCTGACTGCAGACCCTCTTGGAGCAGTGCAAGTGATGGCATAGGGCTCCACTGCTCCTATGTGCCCAAGGGTGAGGGAAATCTTGCTTTAGGGTTGCCTGAAATCTCACTACAAATACCTTTAAAGTTGCTGCCCTGAAGTGCATGCAGGAGAACAGGCATTGTGGTGAATATTGGTTGTGTCTCCAAGGAAGTCTTTGAGTTAAGGAAATCCCTTCAACTGAACACTGAACTACCCACAGCATGGGTTTTGAGAGTCATGGTCATCATTGTTATCTACAATTTCCTATGCAATTGGAAAAATGTTCAAAAGTTTACCTGCAGACTGCTGTTTATCTGGCATCAAATGATTTTTTTTTTTGGCCTTAGAAAAATTTCACATCTCATAAAACACCAAAAAAGTACTTTGAAATTCTACAGTCCTTCCATTTGAAATATCCTGAAGTACTTCACTAACACCAATGACGTAGTATTTTGTGACACAGTTTATATATGTGTATATGGAACAGAGCACTTGTGTTTTCAGTGCTTATGAAATAACTGAATTATGCAAGTTATTATTGACAAAAGTCAGACTCAAGCATACCTATCTTTGCAGATCAGTGCCTCCTGGATCCAAATTACTTTATCCAGTAATAAAAGAATAGAGTGCAGATAGCATGCCAGCCCTTGCATTTTGCTAATGGAGCATGTTTAAAAGTAGTCAGTCTTTCCTCACCTACCAAAAAAGAAAACTTTAACGGACAGAAAAAATATGTCAGAAAAAGCAGTGGGAGGAAAGTTTCATTCCATTTTATATTCTTCCCCAAAATGCAGGCTTGAAAACTGCACAAAAAGAAGGGCTTGTTTCTACATTGCCCTCAAGATGTTTGCCCGGAAAAGATGAATGGTGAAAGACTTCAGAGCTGGAAGGAAAGGCAGGCATACACGAACACTGTGACAGCTGCCAACAATCTATGGCTTGCTTCACAGAAGGACCTGAATATCCATGTTCTGAGTGCAAATTACAGCACTGGACTAACAGGGTAGATTAACAGCACCATAATGTAGCAAAGACAAGAGGAAACAATTATGAACAATTAATTAGCCAATTAATCTGCCCCCACCCCAAAATGGACTCTTTCTCGTGGCAGAAATACTAAATACTCCAGTCTCATTTTTGCTTTACTTACTAAATCCTTGGCATTCAGAGACACATCATCCCACCAGGGGGACACAAAGTCATATTCACAGCTCAGGATTCTCTTAAACATATACTGATCTCCCCTTTCATCATAAAATGGTTCAAAGCCACAAAGTCTGAAAGGATAAAAAAGAAATTAATTAATCAAAGTTTAATTAGTCTTGGGTTGTTAGAAACAGTTCATGGTAGTATTTTTCTCTACTTTGTGTTCTGTAGATCACTTTGGGAAACGATTCCTGGATGTACTCATGAACTCCTAATTCTACATTGCAGAGAGAAATGTGGTCATAAGTATTCTTAAACACTGGGAAAGGTTTTGCTAACTGTAATTTTTCTATTTTCATATGTTTAATATAGGATTATTAATATAGGATTATAGAGCATTTATCAGAATCCCTGTAACTCTTGCCAGAGGAATAGGAATTAGCTGAGGAAACCCACCTTACGCATGAAGTTAAAGTTTTTATATATCCAGTTAGGAATTATTTTTAGACATGCTCATCCCTGTACTTTTTTCCATCCTATCAGCCACAATATGTAAAAACCTTTGTTAAGTTTTCATGATCAGGCCTCATCTTTACTTAGGTAACCTACATACAATCTAGAAGTCTTGTGATCTCACTAATGACTGCATTTATAAATACAGTGAATAATACAGATCCCAGCAGAGATCCACACTGCTGGCCTCAGGGAAAGCAGACTCATAGATGTGGTTTCCATTTGTATAATGTCCTTTTTTTTTATCGCTTCACTGCACTTTAATCATGCCTGCACACATAATCAGATTTTTTAAAGGTGAATTTCCTATTCAGCCAGTATGTGATCTGAGCTTAACAGAGAAAGGCTATCTCCTCCTCTGCTTCCAGAAAATGCAACAGGCAGTAAGATGATGAGAGGAAAACAACAGCAGATCATAATGATCAAGACAGCAACAAATCTAGAAAAGCCTTACATTTAACTTGTTTTTGTATTTTTAAACACAATGTGCTTACTGTTCTGAAAAAGGAGGCTGAGGTTCAAGGAAGAAATGTGGTTTTGGGAGTGGTGCATAACCGTGGGTGGAACAGCTGCATCACATTCCACTGCTGAAGAGGAGAAACACCTCACTGCAAGCACATTCTGGGCACATTATTTTTCCAGGTCTGGCAGAAGTGTATTAAAACACATGGATCCAGCCTCCAAAGCTTGTGCTTCAATAGGTGGTGGCCAGGCAGAACCCCTCTGCAACTCCCCTCCTGTTTGCTGCCTCTCCCATCACCATTTCTGGGTTGGCAGCAGGTCCCTGCTGTCCCCATGGAACACCCCTGAGCAGCTCCCCTCACTGGCTCAGCCCAAACTACCTTTTGGATCTGGCTAACCTATGACAGTAAGAACCTGCTAAAGCCTTGCTGTGACTGTGCTGGAAGCCTCCTAAGTGAGCTTTCTGTTTTCACTGTAACTCACTACTATCACCTGTTGCTTTCCTAGCAACAATTTCAATAGATACACTTCTACTTAAAAATCCACTTCAGCAGAGAGTACTTTTTTTTTTTTTTTTGCTACATGCCAGAATAGATGAGTAAATCTAGAGGTGTGGTTTCAAATTAGATCAATTGAATCAGTGCAAAACCTAGTGCGGCTCCTCTTGATTTTATTTTATTTTGAAATAACATTTTATTCTTGTGATTCACTTTAAATCAGTTACCTACAAATAAAGGAAAAGTCAATGTAAGCAGCTTAAAAAACAACTAAAAAAGACCAGATGGGGTTTTATGTCCTTTTAAGTAACTTAGTAAAATAACACCTTTAATTAAATCCATGCAATTTTAACTGCAGGCAAAGACTTTGTATTTTTTGATCACTGTCTTCATCTCAAACACACAGAAGGATTTCTACCTGCTCTAGGAATAGAAAAAGGACAGCTCCTCTTGACTTTTAGAACTATACATGTGGCTTCCCTTAAATTATGGTAGTTACCATCAATAGGTCTTAATATAATTTGCCTCAGGAAAAATTGTTCTGTCAAAATATGTGTCAGTTTTTTTTGATCAAATGTAAGTCTACTTTGATTAATGGCAAGATACAGTTTTTGCAGATCCTCTGTAACATGGTTTTTAACTCTTATATCCACTTCATTTTGGGGGAACATACAGGAATGTTGGGGATTTTTTTGTCTTTATGTAAGTGGGTTTCCTTTACTGAACTATGAGATTGAGACATGAAACATTGTCCTCTGGGCTCCAGGATTAATGACTTAGTAATTTTACATGTACCTTTCTGGTCTCAGTTTCTAATGCATCAGACATATTGATCCACAAAGCTTTACACACAATAGAAGAGTTTTAAATGTGGAGTACTGTTAAAGCTAAATGGAAGAGACAGCCAGGTGGATTTTTACGTCTTGTTCCTGTAGATCAAATTGGATTTTGAGGTGGGAGTAGGACAGAATTAGAAGGAGGAAAAATGGAAGAGTATCTATAGTCATGCAGCCCCATCCAGGGCAGGAACTCACACACTTACATTTACACTCACACACTTGTATTTACACACATGCAGAGGTTTAGTGTGGCCTGCATCTAGAAAGTGACATGCCAGATATTTAGATAGAACTGTTTGGAGTTTGTTGGAGCTTGCTTACCCTTGAAAGATAGTGAAAATAGTTCTGCTTAAGAAAGGCTCTTAGTTTGAAGTGCAATAACTTCATTAGGCCTTGAGTAACTAGAAAAGGCCATAACTTAATCTAGGTGGCTTTGTGAAAGGAAAACAAAAGTTACCTCTCCAGTCTTAGGGACCACCTTGCTGGCAAGTTTCACATCTCTCTGTCATGAGTGGAAATCTTAGAAGTGACAAGAAATGAGCACCTGGCAGGCAATATCTGAGATGTGATCTTCAACACAAAGTCTGGATCTTAAACCAGACCATGACACAAAGATACACACATTTAAAAGGAGCAGATAACAAAATGGGAAATAGGGATATTGTAGCCTATTGTTTCCAGGTACCCAAAAGGGGACCTTTGAATTATTTGAGGCTTATGTGCAGAAGAAAAGATGAATGTTTTCTGACATTACTATCAAAGTGTATATATATTCTTACATGGACTTTTAGTATAAACACTAGAGAATATATTTTTTTCTTTGCAAAAGATAAAAATAACTGTGTTATTCCACACTATACTTGCTGGACAGAGAAATTAGTAGGGGAAGTATAATGGCTCACATGTATAAAATCCTCCATATCTTTAAGTTACATGTATAAAATGTCATTTTCTTCCCACAAAAGGCATTCTAGAAGTATTGTGTATTACTACATGAGCTGTCTAAATATTGTCATTGCCAAGGGTCTAAATTAAGTCTCATAATTATTCTCCCATAAAGAAGGGAGTCAATACCTCATATGCAATTTTCCTTCTCAATAATCTTCCTTTGAAAGATCAATCAATACAATAAATTAATTGTAATTCTTACCAATTGAATCATGACTAACCACAATAAGACTTAGACACAAATGCCTACTTAAACACAAGTGCTTGGAACTTTTGTTCTATACTCGTTCACATTAGTAGCATGATTCTGCACATGTCTGGCTGCTGTTCAGGAAGAAGTGTTAAAGTTATCAAATATTTAGACTGTGTTTTGCCATGTTCCTTTAGGATTTGACTTACTTCAGTAAGGTTAGGAATATAATAATTAAAGTTCAGAATCTTGTCTTTTCCAATGCCACAGCTCATATTGTAATGATATCCCGTGGATGCTGGAAAGTGAACTTCTCTCTATCAACATTTGCACTTACAGGATGTAGGTGATAATTCCCAGGGACCACATGTCCACCTCAGGGCCATAGGCACATCCCCGTAGTATCTCTGGTGCTGCAGAGGACAAAACACTTGTCAGTAACACAACAGTTGAGTGAAGAAATAATAGCCACAAAATCAATTAAAGTCCATGCACAGTTGTGCCTTTCACAAAAAATTAGGACTGCCCATTTAAGCCCTGAATTAGACAAATGATTCCCTTCACTGAATACAAAACAAGAGAAGTCATGTCCCATCAGAGCCAGAATGAAATGAGAAGTGTACTTTGGTTTCAAATTGTATTTTATGTTTGTGGAAGGAACCACAGAAAGCTACAGGAGCACTGGAGCTGCAATGTGACCAATAACGTGGTGCTTTAACTTAAGTATTTTACTTAGGGTTTTTATAAATACATCAACAACAAAAATGGGGCCAATGAAAATCTCCATCCTTGACTGGATGCACAGACAAACACTGGAACCAAGAATGAGGAAAAGGCTCAGATGCCTTCTTTGCCTCAGACCTCAACAGTAAGGCCTGATTATCCTCAGGGAACCAGCCCCAGCTGGCAGACAGGGACAGAGAGCAGAACAGACCCTGTGCAGTCCAGCAGGAGGGAGGCAGTGACCTGCTGAGCCACTGAGACTCTCACAAGAATCCCACCAGGTGGGATTCATCCAAGGGTGCTGAGGGAGCTAGAGAAGGAGTTTGCCAAGCTGCTCTGCCTCACTGATCATCAATCCTATCTAACTGGGAAGGTCCCAGATGATTTGGAGGTTGGCTAATGTGATGTCCATCCACAAAAGGGCAGGAAAATAGATGCAGGGAAGTACAGGCCTGTGAGCCAGACCGTGGTGCCAGGGAAGATGATGGAGAAGATCATTTTGGATGCAATCACACGGCAAATACAGTGCAGGGGATCAGGCACAGCCAGCAGGGGTTTGGGAATGGCACATCCTGCCTGGCCAACCTGATCTCCTTTCATGAGCAGGTGATCCATCTGGTGGTTGAGGAGAGGGCTGTGGATATTGTCTATAAGGACTCTAGTAAAGCCTTTGGCACCATCTCCCACAGCATTCTCCTGGAGAAACTGGCTGCTCATGGCTTGGACAGCTGCGGTGTCTGGGTGAAAAACTGTCTGGACACCTGGACCCTGGGAATGGTGATGAATGGAGTTACATCCAGCTGGTGGCTGGGAGTTCCCCAGGGTCCAGTGCTGGGACCAGTCCTGTTTTGCATCTTTATCCTGGTCTGGATGAGGAGATCAAGGGTATCCCTCAGTCAGTTTGCAAAGGACATCAAGTCAGGTGGGGACTTGGAAAGCTGTACAGAGGGATGTGGAAAGGCTGGATCCCTGAGATAAAGCCAGTGGCATGAGTTTCAATGAGATTGAATGTCAGCCCTGCCTTGGAACACAATAACCTCTTTCAGTGCTACAGGCTGGGGGCAGAGCTGCTGGAAAACTGCTCAGCAGGAAAGGACCTGGGTGTGCTGGTTACAGTGGCTTAACAAGATCCAGCTGTGCCCAGGTGGTCAAGAAGGCTGAGGACATCCTGGCCTGTGTCAACAACAGTGGGGCAGTGACCATTCCCCCTGTACTGGGCGCCAGTGAGGTCACACATCAAATGTTGTGTCCAGTTTGGGGCCCCTTACAAGCAGGAGGGCCTTGAGGGGCTGGAGCCTATCCAGAGAAGAGCAAAGAAACTGGTGAAGGTATAGAGAAAAAATGCAAAGAAGAGCAGCTGAAGGAAGTGTGAGTGTTCAGCTTGGAGAAGAGGAGGCTCAGGGAGTCTCTGCAGCCACCTGGGTGGAGGTTGTAGTGGGGTGAGAGTTGGCTTCCACTCCCACATAACCATGATAGGTCAAGAGAAAATGGCTCAAGCTTCACTAGGGCAAGTTCAGGTTGGACATTAAGCAGGATTTTCTCACAGAAAGGGTTAAACATTGAAAGAGGCTGCCAAGGGAGATGGTACAGTCATCATCCCTGGATATGTTCGAGAAAAAACTGGGTGTGGCCCTTAGTGAGCATGGTGGCATGCAGTCAAAGCTGGGACGATTTAACAATCTTGGAAGCCTTTCCAACCTTAATGGTTCTATGAGACTATTTACTTGGCACTTTATTTAGGCTTTATTTTTGATGTTCTGTTTTAATGGGAAGGAAAACCAGACCATTTCAGGCAGTTGGTTCTGTTGCTGTGAGGAGCAGATGGAAAGGCCAGGCAGTTTTGGGGGATTCCAGCTCTGTAGCAGTAAAGAGGAGTCAATGTCTGCCTAAGCAGCTTGACAGGCACAGACTTAGGACCCTGGTCCCACTGGATCTGTGAGGCACATGGGATGACTGCCACATTTCTGGAGCACAGTGGGCTGGCTGTACCTATGAACATCAATGCAATCTCTTCCCTTCCCACACTACACTTGCACAGCCATGAACAGAAGGGCTTTTAGTATTTTTTTAAGATTTCCAGAAGTTTGCTTTAGGTGAATGGATTTGTCTGACACATTTGTGTTAGTTTAGATGTTGCCTGTAACAGACTGATCATGAATCACTGCTTTGCACTGGCTTGATTTTTTGTGCTACTCTCAGAAATCACTCATGCTCCTCTTGTTAAGTTCATTGAAGGCACAGTGTTGCAGCAAATAAAGTTCTCTGCAATCATCTTCTTGCCTTCAGTCCTCTGCATCAATCTGTACATCCCAAGGACTATAGTTTGTCAAGTCTTGATGCCAAAGTGTTCAGAATCCAGTATGTGTTTTTGCTGCTGTGTCCTTTCTGGAGAAGCTGCTGATAGATGGGTGGGCAGGATGTGGGAGCTGGCAGCCCAGAACCATCAATTATTCATAGTTTAATTTGGCATTTAAACAGTATTTCTCCTGGGTTTCCTCCAATTCTGGAAAGTAATGCTTGAGTGTTTTCCGGTCACCAGGACTTCTGCACAGTTAGTTAACTTGAATTGTAAATCAAGGATTGCTATAGGCATGTAACTATAGGCATAAAGCTCCTTTCTTCCCTTCCCTGCAGAAATATTCTGCCTCAATCCTTCCTACCCAGTCAACATAACTCTGAGAGCTCTTCTACAGGAATAAGCCTTATCCTGTTTTTACAGTATACAAAGATGGGCATAAAAGCACTAAGAACTAACTATGGATGTGTGGCATTGGTACTGTAATTGTCACAAGAGAAGACAACCAGAACATTAACAGCTAATATGTGAAACACAGTTTTATGAAACTAACTGGACTGGAGTTAGGTGCTCCTCTGAAGCAGACTTGGCCTGTGTGTGTGCTTTGCAGGCAATGTCATACAAAGTAATGGACAGTGACAATGTCACCTGAATTGCATTATCAGCTGTTCTACGAGGTAACAGAGTGATGTCACCATCTTCTGCAGTGTCCTCTTGCCTTTGAATCTACAGTCATACAAGCAAATATAAATAACAAAACAACATACCACAGTACCCTGGAGTTCCACAAACTGTCTTCATGGTCACATGATCTTCCACAATCTTGGAAAGTCCAAAGTCAGCTGTTAAGATGGTTTGGGAATATTAATGTTCTTACTCCCTGTAATAGTGTGGGGTTGTATGTTGTATATGCAATTCAATAAACATTTATACGTTAAATGAATGGTATTGACATTTCCATAGATAAGCATTGATTTAGTGAATCTACTCATGCCGCAATCCAGAGGCAAAGTATGCTGTACAAATGAGTATTCCTGGTTCTTGTTTGACTGAAATGTAGCTTGTATTTTATTCTGAAAACTGCACAAAGCCAGCGCAGTGGGAGGCCTAAGGGCATACAAGCAGAGATTCAAAAATATATTCTAGGTATATATTCAGTGAGTAATCCAATAAAATTATCAGAACTATTTTGGGTTGTTTTTTTAGTCAAGGGTCAAAGTCTGCAGTCTCCGCAAGACAAAATCTCAGCAGTATTTTGATAGAAGGCTTTTAGAGGCATAAAGATGGTGACAGAAGAAGTATTGATCATCCTTTCTCCAATGTTCCACATGAATTACTATTCACAGAGTGAGGGCCTTTGTGACAATACACACTGTACTTGCACAACTTCTTCATAAAAGTAACAAAAATTGAAGCTTTCACAACTCTTTTTTCATCAAAAATAAACTGAGCTTATTCAAATTGACTTATTCTAAGGTGATGAAAATCACCTTTGTCTTAAAAGTGCAAAATAAAGGATTTGATTTTGTTTTGTAAGACTGAATATAAAAGTGAATGTTCTAACTCTAACTCGAGATCAGTATAAAAATAGGTCACTTTTTCCTAAATGGCTATCCTTTTTGCATTATAATTTATCTAATTAGAAATACAGTTTACTTTTATAAACACAGCCACTCATTGTAAATTGGATTTCAATTTAAACAGGGCAACAACCTTACCAGGAAGATGAAGAATCATGGCATTTAGGAAATGTTTCAAAAGCCCTACACACTGTGGATGGTGCTGCATTTAATTATCAAGTTTAGAGCCTTTCCAGGAAAGATTAGAAGTAGGAAAAGACATGAACTACCATCACCCTGAGAACCAAGATGTTCCTAGAAATTTATACAAAATTGCTTGAGGCCACTTCATGCAAATTTGGATCCAGAAAACCATTATGATCACCAGCCTGATGAATGTGGAAACACTCACTCCTAAGAGAGCACCAGGTGGTATTTTAAAACTCAGAAGGGTTGCACAGATGCTCCTTGTTGCTCAAGCAAAAAACTAGGCATGCCCAACATTTTTGGAGGTCATACCCTTTGGAAGTGTCTGCCATCTACAGCAGAATTGGCACAACACATTCCTGATCAGGAGGGCCTTGCTCCTCCTTGCCCCCTCTTTGGGGCTGACCATACTTCAGAGAGTTTCCCTGTGCTCATGGCAAAGATCTCTGCATGTCCCTCAAACCTGCCCTCAAAACAGAAGCCAGCCTTGCTCAGTTTGCCTTCTGCCCCTTATCAGCACATTTTTATTTTCACACCAGTGTATCTTTCCTCTTAAGGTACTAGTTTAAAAGAAAAAAGGGGGCATAGAAGTGGTGCACAGACCTTTATGCTGTTCTCATGATTCTTCTTGTTCCCAGTGCTTTGATCTCTGCCACGTTCCACACAATTTTGGCAATGAATTATCTAAGCAAGCATCTAGTTTTGCATTGGTTTTGAAACCATCATTAACAGCTGTGCTGCTGAAGTAACATGCTGTTCATTAAGCACTGGCTTCAAATAGGGTGATCGTGAGGTGCACGTACTCCAAACATCAGTTAGCACACACTACTGATGCAAAGGCATCAGGGAAGCAGACATTTAATGCTGCTCACCAATTTTTAATGGTGCATCTGGTGCTGGTGTTGCATAGAGTAGATTTTCTGGCTTCAGGTCTCGATGCACGATCCCATTTGCATGCAGATACTAAGAAAGAGAAAGTCAAAGCACATAAGTGAGAATGGTCAAGCATGAGTTGACATCTTTCTAATTCTCTATAGCAGCAGATTAATATTTTCTCTGTGTGTGACACAGAGTTACTTCACTAATTTTCAGCAGCTCTTTTCTCTGCAAACTTGCTCAGCATAAGATCCTTGGATTCATATTGTAATCTGTAACGAATAGGAAAATAAAATTTGGGAAGCCAAAGATAACATCATGTTCATTTGGGAACAAAAACATGTCAGAAAGTATCCTTGAATTTTAATACAGCAGTAGCTCCAAGGAAGCAATCTGATAGATGATGAGATGCCAAAGTCTGGCTCAGATGAAGGTAGTTCCTGCACATTATAACATTCTCAGAGATAGGAAAATGGCCACATAACTATTAAACAATTAAAAAGACATGTTTGAGTAGAAACGATGCAGTAGGTGTCCTGGGTCAACTACAATGCTTGGGGTCCCTTGGTGCAGATTTTCTACAAGTTTTAAAACCACTCGACTGGAAAATTCCAAAAATCCATCTGTCTTGCCAAAGGACATGCAAATCCACTCACTGTTGAATTCCTGCCACACACTAATGGAAAGAAAAATTTCTAGAACATATGGCTTCCACTTATAATGCTATGGACAGAAACAGAAAAAATATAATATACAATATACTGATAGACAAAATGGATAAACTAGTCGGAGAAAATCTGTATTTCTTGTTGATAAAATATTCACACAAAACTCTGAAGTCTTAGAAGAGAATTGCTGAAGGGTAGAATCACATTATCTTATTCAGAAGTCTCCTGCTATACATTTTAGTAGCATCTCTCTCAGCTGTGTTTTCACTACCAAAAAACCCTAGTCTCTGTCTATATTTATCCAGGAAATGACAAATGGTTGACTATTCACCTAGACAATACAGCTATAGTAATGTACACTTGAGTTAGCATCTGAGGTGAATTCTTGACTGTGTATCTCCCATAAATTGCCAGTGATTAAACAACATTATGAAGGAATACATTGCTCTGTCCTTGGGCATTGTTTTAGTGACACTGTGTGTTTTTCACAAGTGTTTTTTCTCACAGTGCAATAAGTGTTCTTTATTGACTTTCTCTGCAATCCTAAAGCCACAGGATTTGTCATGATGTGGCTTTTAGAGATCAGCCAAAGACACTCACCTTACTTCACAGTGAAATTTAAGTGTTTGTTCCAGCTGTTTTCCACAGTGAGGTAACTAATCAATTATCCAAGGTAAATACAGCCAACAACATATGGAAACTGATGGATAGTACACTGCTACATCATTTATCATTTAATGCAGCCACATCTGCATGCCTGTAAGGAATCATGTCCACCCTCCATAAAAATATATCTTCATCATGCCAGACATAACTATAGCAAAGATGCTCCCTCAGCATAGCAGTGATGTGTTTGACCTGCAGACGTGACACCAAAAGCCATCAGACTGGAGTGGACAGAAAAAGATGCCTGAACTGATCTGCGTTCATGTGCTGAAAATCAGTTGAGCCGCCTCTAAGGAGTGAGAAGGATCAAACATTTCATGATCACTTCATGGAAAACAGACACTGCCAATTCATCTGCACAAAAAATCCTTGACCAAATTTATGCAGAGGAATGTTCCAGCCAAGTTTGCAGTCTTTTAGCAGATCCTTTTTACCACGTGCCCATAATCCTAAAAGCATTTTATGCTGTGAGGCTGAAAACATAGAAATTTTCTTTTCTTTCCAGAAACACATTTTTGTGGGAAGGAATTTTGGGAAAAACTTTAGGAGAAGCTGTTCAACTTTTCCTCCCTTTTAAGTCATAAAATGGTTTGTGGGGCTCCTTCTCAGACACAGAACCATCTGCTAACCACTCCTGTGCCTGATGACTGACTGACTTTTTAACTAATTGGACTTGGAGTTCAAACTGGGTTTTTTTGTTACAAACTTACGAAACCCCAAGTAGGAAAATTTTTTTTCCCCAGTCCAGACCACCATTTGCATAAAACTTACACATAGGAGTGCCCAACAAATGAAAATTGCCTCAATAACTTAACCCATGCCTTTCAAATTGTAACTGCAGTAATCTGAGCTCTCTCTCTCATGTGCATTTCCACTATAAGACAGGTGCTCTATTACTACAGGTGCTCATTTATATGTTATGTCTCTTAATGACTAAGTTATATGATCAAATGGGAGGATCTGGACCCAGGTATCATGCCAGAACTCACTTTACAAGCCTAGGTATTACTGAATTACATCACTTTTCCCACATAAAAGATATAGATAAAACTTGGAAAAGACTTTATGTCTGTGGCTGGATGTAGATTGTAAATGCATAGCACTGCAGAACAGTTTAACGGGGCATGCACATTAAAATGTGATCATGATGTGGTACTCTCACTGTAGCTAAAATATTCAGCTTTCACTTTCTTCAGATTTTCAGTAGAGAATGCCAGCCAATAAAAAATCACAAAGACTTCTCAGGTAATCTGGGAGAAAAGTTTTATAACAAAATTGAGTAGCACAGTCTTATTACTCTTGGATAAACTTTGAGGTCAGACTCATAATGACACTAGGTTGTGCTGAGTTTGATATACAGGTGCTTCTCTGCAGGACCTGCTTAAAATGAAGACAGCCTTCATCTCAGCCTTTACTCCCGGGGTACACAACAGAAATTCATGACTGAGCAACTTCCATGACTCTAACTATGACTGCAACAGAAAGACTTTTTTTCTTTCCCTCTAAGCCTTTTTTCCAAAAAGCTCTCACTCTGATGCATGAAACTTTCTTTTGGTCTTTGTTTTGTTGTGTAATAATTCAGGCATCTATCTAACTTGAAAGATTTTATGACAAAAGGACAAATGTAAACTGCTTAAAACTCTGGCCCTATCCCTTAATTTTATTTATGGCATCCATTACACAGAACTGTAGAAAAGTAGGGCTGTAATGAACCTGGATGATCTATTCCTCTCTATGCTCCTTGGCAGCATCAATTACACCTACAACAGTTGTTTGTTCAATTTATTCCTGCAGACCTCTGCTATTAGTGACTTTAGAATTTCCCCAAGCAATTTATTACAGGGCTGTGCTTTTCTGACTGTTACAAAGTACTTCCCTGCAACTCACCTGAATTTTGACAAGAGCAGATGAAGCCCATTGCTTTGTTTCCTATGTATGGAAGAGGCAGAAAGTAGATTATCTCCTTGTTTTGCAAGAGCCTTTTGAATGCCTGTCATCATGTACACAATCATTCTTCTCTCAGATTGCAGGACTTTTGTTTGGTCAGTCTTTTCTAGACCATTTTGTGGTCATTCTTGTTTTCTCCTACAGGAAAGTGTCAACTTCCACTAATGTGTTGAAAATGCCAAAATGCATTCCAGTAGTTGTGGCCTGACATTTCGTAAATTTCATAAAATGTATTAATAAATGTATTTGTCATTTATCTCCAACATATACCACTACTGTCTGCCTGTTGATTCAGTGTAACCTTCAAGCCCTTTTTCTTTTTTTTTTTCCACTGCCTTGATTGAACAAAAAGGACATTAAATTCTAGCAATATTATTTTATTCCTAATCCTACTCTGCAACATATTTGCAGCTTTCTCCAATTTTATGGTGTACAGAATTTTTGTAAGTGGATCTTCAATTCTATCATATGAGGTTAGCAATAAAAAATACTAAAAAAGCAGAGCAGGCAAGGCTTCTCCTGAACTTCTACTTTTGCTCTTCTGATACACATTCTCTCAGTAGAGACAACCAGTCTCTAATCAGCTTAAAGCCACATAACCTTGATAATATTTCAGTAATTTATTGTAAAACTGTCACATGAGTCAAGTACTGAAAGATTTATTTATGTCCAGATTGATTTGGCATGGCTTGATCTGAACAAAATCCTGCCTTCCTGGTGTCCTCAATGCCTTGTTATTCCCCAGGTGCCCCATATTCTCTTCTTCATTATTTACTTCAAATTTCTGGGGGAGTGAAGCTAATTCCTTCCTTCTTCCTCTGGAAGTGAGTACTGAATATATCGGCTTCACTGCCCAGCCGATATTGGATGTTAGCGTTATCTATTTTACATCTATACATCTATTTTAGTGTTATCTATTACATCTATCTTAAAAATCTTGCTCTTTAAAGATTGTACCATGCAGATCACTGGGTGCAAAGAATTTTAAAAAATATCTAAATTATTTGAATACATTCTGAAGCTAATTTTTAGTAATTTTTCTTATTGTAGGCTCATCCTTTACAGCTTATTCACTGCTATTAAATGTGCTAGTCATCTGAGTATAGCTCAACATTTAAGGAAACTAGCAGGAAAAAAAAAGAGAGAAACAGTGCTTCCTTCTTCTAGTCATCTTTCAATAGGTCTCCTTCACTTTTAGCACTTCTTATGGGGATGATCGAACTTGCTACCCCTCTTCTTTCATTCTCATTTTCTGCCTTGGCCTTCCTGGCTTCAGCCTTTGAATTCCTGCTGTTATTCAAACCCAGGCATGAAGACCCTGACCTGTTCTCTGCTTCCACCTGTGTCAGTGTTTAACTCCAGGATGGGCTCTTTCTGAGCAGTGACCTTCATTCAAGGACTGATGACGGCAGATTTCTGTGTGCATTAGCAGTGGGGAGAAGTCTGTTGTCTGATGTGGCAGGTGCAGTGGTTTCATTACAGCAATTTCTGCCCAGGATGCTGATAATGTGACAGCCATGATCATGAATACCAGATTCACTCATGTTTTCAAAAGGAAAATTTCTACCAGTTTCATTGCTGGATAGAATATATTTAGCACTTGCATGTTGAATTTATTACAAAACCAGGACAGTAGGGTTTTAAACGAAAGCCAGCATTGGACATTTTCTGCTATAAATGCAGTCATTACATGCATAAGGAACTGAAATCAGGGACTTCTTTTGCTCTGTTTTCAGGAATGTCTAGACTTGTAATTAAGCTTTTTCTGTGGCCCTCACAAGAGCTGCACAAAAGAGTGTCATTGCATAATGAAAGCTACTGCACAGTAATTTGGTTTGATTACAGCCATATACTGTTTGAATAAGGCATGGTTAATTGATGCTGATTTTGCATCAGTTAAGAGGGAGCTTAAATAAACTTTCAATAAACTAGAAGAATATTGGGGGAAAAAAATCCTGTTTTCTAGTCCTAGGAAGGTGAGTCAGCTCACCTTGTACAGGTAGAATGGGAAAGCCAGTCTCCATCTATGTGGTGTCTAAAATCACCATTCAGCACAGACCTTACAGAGCACAGAGAAACATTAAAAATGCATCACTGAAAGTGTACCTGGAAATCTACATTCCATGTTGGTGCAGACTTTGGAAAACAAGACACATGCAGCTTGGGGGAATCGAGAGATAACTAAAATGTTATAGTTAATGAGGACCTCTGCACTATTACAACCTCATGCATGTATTAGCCAATTTGCAATTCACAGGTCAACAAGTGCACAGAAGTTACAGATTGATAAAAGGATATGGTATGCGACCTGGAGCTACTGTAGGCTTATCCTAGGGCAAACCAGGCAGTTCTTCTGCATCTCAGTTTCTACATTTCTGAAACTGTTGAGGCATATAAGCTGCACAGATGTCAGAGTGAAAAGTGCAAAGGGAATGGGGACACATAATAATTTGTTTTTGAAATGGTGCTGCTACCAGTGAAATCCATGTAAAATTCCCCTACTTCAAATTTTTCAGACTTTATTTAAAATATGTATAGTAATATGACAGCCTGTTCCTGTTCCATTTATCCCTTAGGCAGCACATAACTTTAAATGCAGAACAAGACCTGAAATCCTACATGCTTTGGCTTTGGAAATTGGATCGTTTTATTTGTGCTGATTATAGGAAAGTGCATTTATCTAACTCTGTTGCTTACATGGTAAAAAAATTGTTTAGGTTTAAGTTTTTTCTGTACAAAATAGAACACAAGAATAGAAATATTTTTGAATATACAGGATTGTTTTAAGAGGTCTTGCATAGGTATATTTAGAAATATATATATATATTCTATATATATTATTATATATATAGAATATAGTTAGAATTCCTGCTTAAAAAGCTTTAAAAAAAAGTCACCAAATAAAAACCCACCATCCATGGTAATTTCAGAACCCAGCTCCACATGCATCAGCAAAGCTTCAGTAATAAAATGTGAGATCAAGTTACAGTTACACACACATCAATATCTCCTCTTTGCCACCTTTCTTTTCTGGTAGTCATACTGGTTTTGAGACTGAGTGAACAGAGGTCCACTTCATCACCACAACAGATGAAACCACTATCAATTTATTTTCTAGACATATTATTTCAGCAAGTTATGGAATTCAGTGTCCGGATAACAACAAAACAGAGATCTAGAAAGGTCACAAATAATGAAAGTTCCTTCCAAACAGAGGAGATGTTGCAGATTGCAGCTTGCAGAAATTTGATTCTTTGCACTTGTCTTCCTTTTACTGGTTGCTCTGGGAAATAGGAGTATGCCATTATGTTTGCTACTTGAGAAACTGACTTCCAAACATTTTCATAAAATATCCATTAACCTAGTCAGATTTATTTAACTGAACATTGTTTTAGTGGAACAACGAATATCTGCCTTTGTACGCAGCATAAGTATGCACTAACACAACTAATTTGATTTATAATTTCAGATAATAAATCTTTGTATTATGAAAAAGAATGAAGAAATGCATCAGCATAGATTAATAAATCCAAATCTCATTATTTTCTTTGCTGATCTACGATATTCAGAGTTATGAGATAGGTCAGAAAGGAGGTTTTAAATTAAGCAGTGGGCTATATAAAATTTCAACTGCATTCCCCACAATTAATTTTCTTTTACATTTGGAAGCATTTTTATTTTTTTGAACATTCTAGCTTTTAGGAGAGTGAAGCAGCCTTAGGGATGATGACACTACACCAGGTGTGGTGACAGCAAACCATGTACAGTAATTTCTGTACAATCTGACATATGTAGGAGATGGTAACACACACACCTTCCCACACAACTCCCAAACGAGTGGGCTTTGTGCAGAGAGCTGTCTGCAGTGGCATGAAATTCTCCTCTTAAGCTGTAAGTAGGCCACAGCATCAGAGTAGCTAGAAGAGCTTTGCTATAGTGGTTTTTTCTCTACATGCATCCAGAAGAGCCGCCCACCTGCAGAATTCAGGGAAGAATTAACATACATTTACCATGTTGCTCACCCAGCCACTCTGCCGAATTTTCTTTTTTTGTTGTTTTGGGGTGTTTTTGTTGTTGTTGTTTGTTTGGGTTTTCAGGTTGTTTTTTTTTGGTTGGTTGGTTGGTTGGTTTGTTGGTGTTTTTAGGGTTTTTTCTGTTCTGCATGTACAGAATACAAAGATGATGTGTCTTCTCCTGCAATTGCCAGACCCCTCATGTAGGAAAATCTTCCCACTGCAGTCTCCACACAGACTGGGCATCCTCCCAGTACGTGCCCCTCTCCAGTTTCAGATGGAAAAGGTGAAGAATATATTTTGTTTTGGCAAAACGCAGTCGTTTATGGTGAAATTCAAAAGAGTCATTGTAATAGATGCAGGGTAATGCCACAAAATTGCAGTGGGCAGAGCTGAACAGCTGACTCGATCTGTCAGAGCTGCTGAGGTACAGTACACTCCTTCATGAGGTGCAAAAAAACCTCAGGAGTGTTAAACTCCCCCCAAAACAGCACCCTTCTTAAAACAAAAGCCAAAACCTGGCAGTGCAATTCTTCCTTGGTACAAGCATCTATTTCATCTACAGTTTTATTCAGTTCACAGAACCTCTCTGCTCAATTTGCTTAACTCAACGAAGCTCTTACAACCAACCCTCCACAGTGTGCTGAGGTTTTATGGTTTGTACAGAGGTCAGAAGACAAAAAGCATCACAATCACATTGCATTCTACCACTTTGCTGTGCTCACTGTCTTCACCATCTTTTACTTTATTGACCACAGACACTTTATAAACAAACAAACAAACAAACAAATCCCTAATAAGCAAGAGTTTTTAATTAACTTCAAGACATGAAAAAAATTTAAATAGCATGAGATGGAATTATTCAAAACTAACCTACAAAAAAAAACTCTCAAAAACTTTGTAAATACACGAATGTTTCTTTCTAAAGTAATGCAACTACAGCAAATTTGAAAGGAAGCAGGGAGAAATTTTATAAAATTGAGTTTCTACCTTTTAGCCAATGGCATAAATCTACAGAAAGGCTTTTATCATTCTGCTATCCCTATATAGAATGCAATATTCAGCAAGATCACTGCAATTCTAGCAAATTTAAAACTTAAGCAGATTCTCTATTCTGACCAGGTTATTGAAAAGCAAGCACTGTTTTTGCAAGCCAGTAATGTCTTTGGTTTTGCCTCTGGGAAATTGAAAAACATACAAATGAGAACCAATCTAGAATAGATCTAAAGCTGCTGTCAGTGATATCTGGTGCTAGGTCAGGTCCCGGTAATGAAATAATCAGAGAGACATTTAGCTAATGGAAAACTATTTCTGGCAGCATTAGGTTTCACTGACCACAGGGATTCACAAGCCACAGCTCCAGGATACTGTAACAGGGCCATAATACAATACCCTAACTGGCCACAGGTGCATGTCTGTTCATTCTGAACCAACATATTTTAGTTTTCTTGCAAGAAACTGATTTTTTTGGATTCCAATCAAAGCACTAAATTTCATTTTGATTATTTTTTCTCCTTTTTTTAAGAGGGATTTTTCATAAAGTAATGTAGATCTTAAATGGGTAAGCTAGTCTTTAGTATGTCCTCTTGAACAAGCAGATTTTGTTCTGCCTGTACTGTACACTACAAAACTAAGCCATGTCAGGAAGTGCTCCTGGGTGCCAGTACTCAATCGTCTACATTGTTCAAATGTTTGGAAAAGTCCTGGGTAAATTAGCAATGATCAAAACAACACCCTGTTTCTCAAGTGAAAGGGTATTCCCACCAGGCAATTTGAATCTGGCCATTATTTTGACGGCTAGCGCTGGCACAATTTAATGGCATGGATATTGTCTGTAAAAAGCCAGCTGTCATTGCTGACACTGGATAACTGTTTTGGTAGAGTCAGACTTAAATTGTTTCAAAGGTGAAATTTCAGTGTAATAAACCAAAGAGGATGAAATTTCTCTTGTCCATCCATGAAACTCTCATTCCAAAATATGCATTTTAAAAAAGTGTGTAATTTTTAATGCATCATTTTATCTATGGGATATTCATAATCCTGCATTTGAATTCTTCTTTATGCATAAATAACACACAGATGTTGTTTTGTGTTATATTATACTGCTTAGCTTGAATGGTCAAGTTTGGCCTATATTGGCATCACTTGTTAAGCCTAATATTGACCACACATTTAAGCTGCATAAACCATATTATTAAAAAAAGAATAATCTTCTTTTACTTCTGTTACAGACTTTTTACAAAATGTAATTTTAAACAGCTTAGCCCTCAAGGAGTACATGCATGGAAGAGTCTCCACTCATTCATTTCCTAAATGTGAGCCCTTGGCCTGTGCAATACAAATGCAACATCAGTCTTTGAGGTGCCATTACATTAAACCACAGTGGTGATGGGGCAAACTGAGACTGATCTCAGCCTCACAGAACTGTGACACATGCACTCTCCTATTCTTAAATCGGGAAGGAAAATAAAATATCATTTCTGTTAGTAGCACCACACCTCAGGCATCTCCTTGCTTGAGGTACACCTTGCAGGCTAGACCTGTAAACTATCCCCAGCTTTCATGTTTTTGCAACACAAACTTTACACTCAAAGTGAGAGAAAAAGTCTGTTATGCTCTGTCATGGGGACTCAGTGAAAAAACCCAAACAACTTCATGGACAGTTACTTAGGATCCCAAAACAGTGAGAATTCATAAGTTCCATTTCCATTCTAGGTTTTAAAGCCTGAATTTTTCTTCAGGTGATGGCATTAGGAACATACACTTTTGTTGTACTTTACAAGATACCAGCAATATCTGTAACGAAATCAAGTATTTTTAAAAAATCAGACCTATTTAGCTACACCTTTAAAAATGTAACTGGAAGGAGATATAAAATTCTCACTTGCTAGTAAGAGAAACAGGTCAGGTGAGCCTGTGGTTACTCTGATATATAGGTGACTGCTTCTATTGAAAATCTATCTCAGATTGCACAGGAGTATAATTATGAGTTTTCTGTAAAGGCATATTATGTGTTTGTGCAGACTCTTGAAAGTGGAGGAAAATTTAATGTTCTGCTGGGAATCATCATAACTTCATCAAGGCACTCCATGTTCATTTTTCAGACACCTGGAATTCTGTAATATCATGGGCGACTCAGAGAAATTCCAATTGTAATTTGCTACCAGGTCCTCTTTTTTAGAAAGGCCAGGAACTGATCAAAATGGGATGTTTAATTTCTGTCTAACAAAGAAACCTCCCTGTGGTTTTGCTGCTCTCGTCCAGAACTTCAGGCAATGCTACCAATTTTTAAAATACATCATATGACAGTTGTTTTAATATCCAAAAGGCTACAAACATTTTCCTTATGAGATCTGCTAATACTGGAAAACACAGTAAGAGATTCAATTTAAAATTGTATTTTTATCTCTGAAAGATTTTCAGAAACATGTTTCCAAATATTTTTCCTGGTTTCTACATGAATCTCTCTTAATTCCAAATGTTGCTATTACAATGGAGATGTCCATAAAAAACTACAAAAATTTAATTTCTGTTAGTATGCCATACTCTTCCCAGCATTCAGAAAATCTTTGTAAAAATGCCTATAAATATGAAGAAAAATTGTTGTGCTCTGTCACATATTCTACAAAGCCATGGAACTGACAAGAAAACCCTAGTATTTTGGCTTTTTGGACAGACTGTATTCCCTATGCAAATAAGATAGCCTTTCCCAAACTGCAACTTCCAGAGCTGTTTCTCTAAGCAAATGACAAACTCGAATAATACAAGTGCTTTCCAGGGTAAATAGTGATAAAATATGTCTAAATAAAATATGTCTAAATAAAATATGTCTAAAATATGAGAACTTGCCGTCACCTCCAGCATCTCCCTCAGGGTCTGCAGTCAGACAGGAGGAGCCTGGGGTGCAAAAGCATCTCAGGCGTTTGTCTTACAGGCCACTGCTAATTTTCAATTAGGATTAGAGCTAGAAAAAGGATCAGCCACACAGGACAAACGGCAAATAATTCCATGAAATCAGTGTAAATGTTTCTGTCATTTTCAAAGAAACCGCAGTGTGTGTGCTAGTTTAGTGTTTTGCACTGCACTACCACCATAATTCAGACATCCCTGTACCCTTGGTCAGCAGACAGTCACTGCTGTGGCTCTCAAAGAGAGTTGAGGTCTTCTGGTTTAAAACTGTGGAATTAAATGTAATGACCAACACTCAGTCACATGTTATCACTGCACTCGGAGGGCTGGAGGTAGGGTGGCAGTACAATTTTAATTTTGTATTTTAATCTAGGTTTGTGTCTTTGTATCAAGTACAAAAGACTTAAAGATTAACACTGAAGTTAAATTTATTCCCATACTAAAAGGACACAACAGGATAATAAAGAATCTGGTCCACAGATTCCTGTTTATTTGGATTTTTATTGATTAGCCTAGCAATCAGTATGAGATATAAAATGTATTTATTGTTCTAGAGTAACTTCCAAATTGAAGGAATGATTGTATTAAAGATTTGTGTATAGAAAGTATTTTTCCTCAAAATATCAGTAAATAAATCTAAAACATGTAATGAGAAACAGGAATGCCAGCTGGCATGAAAAACTTTTTCTCTCACGTCTCTGAATCTAAACATAAATCCACATAAACAGAAAAATCTATTTTGGCCTCATTCAAGTAAACAGCTACATTCCTATTGATCAGAACAATAAAGCAACCTAACTGAAAAACTGTGAAGAGATGACTGAAAATGATATCCTTTCTTGACACCCTGGCTTTCATCATCTCAATGTCTATAATGCCATCATTTATGTTTGGTTTTGTTTTTTTTTTAATCACAGAGATTTCTGGTTTGCTATGACCTGGATTATAAATGTGAAATATTATGAAGAAACACAAAAGTAAAAATTCAAAGCCTTTCACAGTTTTGCATGGTATAATTACATAAGAAAAACGTATAGCCCCTCAGCCTCTGCAGGCTGTGGTTGAACAATTCCATAAGACTAAGAAGTGCTAAGAGAAGATTAATAAATGTTAATTTAACATATGTCAGAACATGCGGTGCCACTCCTGTCTCAGAGCCTCCTCTTACCAAACCACACCTGGACTAGGCTCAATGGCAAATGTGAATATAAACACCAGTGCTGAAGGAGAAAACATCCTGCCTGTGGGCTGTTTAGAAGGAAAAAAATCCTCTTCTTTGGAAGTTTTGATAGTAAATTTCATGCAACAATCACAGATGTGAGTATGTCTGGATTTCAGTCAAGTATCTAACATTAACTCTGGTGTCTAGTTGGTCTTGCTGATGGTTGCACTGATGGAAATAGAGATCAGTAGGAGAGTGCAAAGTAGGCAGGAGCACAAAGCAAGGAAACCACTTGGTGTTGAGAAACCTGTTCTGGAAAAGGAGGGACTGATGGAGGACTGGAGAGGCTGTTGTTTGATGAGACAATGCCAAATTTGCCCTGTTCAGCAATGCAAAGTAGAGGTTTGAAGGAGGATTTGGCCACCCTCTACAAGTACACAGCAACCAACACCAGGCAGGGTGGAAGGAACAGGCCTAAGCTATCCCATTCTTGGCACATAAAACCCAACCAGAAAGTAGCTATGAATATTTTTAGGCCAGAAATGAGAAAAAGGCTCCTCACTGTGAAAGTCTCAAGTATTCAGGGCAACCTTCCAGGAGGAGTGTGTGTGGGTCAAACCAAGAACTGCTTCTAAGGCCATGCAAGAACAGCTATAAAGGACATGCTATGGTATTTTTTAAAAACTTTCTTTCCAGTTTATACTAAAAGATGCTGGGTTTGCATGGCAAGGTTTTGGGAGCAAGGGGACTAGAGGGGTGGCTTCTGTGAGAAGCTGGCAAAAAGCTTCCCCCATCCAAGGGAGCCAATTCCAGCTGGCTCCAAGATATACCCAAGGCTGGCCATCAGCAACAGGGGCAGCAATTCTGGGATAAGGTATTTAAGAAGGGAAAAAATTCCCTCACCACAGAAACAGCACTTCAAGGAGAGAAGAGAGAATATTTTCTCGTTATCACACTGTGATTTAATTGGTAATAAATTAAACTAATTTTCCAAAATTGAGTCTGCTTTGCATCTGATGGAAGTTGCTAAGTGATCTCTTCCTGCCCTTGACTCATGAGCTTTTTGCTGTTTTTTCCTCCCCTGCCCATCTGAGAAAGTGGAGGGATAGAGCAGATTGGTTGGGCATCTGACATTGAGCCAGGCTCAAGCCCCAAATACAGCTTTTTGAGTGGTTTTTAGTTGTAGTTTCTGTGTGTTGTGCTAATTAGCAGAAATAGGATTTGATGCCTAGGGAATCTGACTGCAAGCATTTGTGCAGCTGGGCTGAAGGAGGACGCAGGCTGAAAGTAAAAAGGCCGAAAGGGAAACAATGAGCTGGGAGTACTTTATTTCATTGATGAACTGGAAATGACAACTATATCCTTAAGTATCGATCTCAGCTCAGTGCTTGCCAGGGTGAGCATCACACTGAGAGTGATCCCTGCTCAGCCAAAGCCCTAGTACACAAAACACTGCAAACAAGTGAGAGGAGATGACTTTTCTGTCTGCTCAGTGATGCACTGGAAGAAGTTCAGACGAGGAATGTCTTCTGTCAGGTAAGAACAACTCGAGCTGCTGACATGTCAAAGGGGAAAGATTTAATGGGCTGCTTAGCTCCAGTTCAAGAGGGAATGTGATGCAGTGAGATCTTGTAGCTCTGAAATAGTGATGTAAAGGAAAGGTATTGCTGGAAATTACATCTTTCAATCTGTGAGGCTCAGATAAAATTGGCAAACATATGTTTCGCTGAGACTTTTGTCAAACACCAAAGATAGCACTGCAGACTACAAGGCTGAGCTTCTACACAGTCTTTTCTGTGATGAGGTCTCCAGTTTATGTACATTCAATTGCTTAGGTTTTTAATGTTTACTTAAGTTGATTTTTGGATAATTACCATCCTTTAACTTAGCCCACAAAATCCTGCTGATAGGTTGCCTATAACCCATCTTTGCTTCTGTTGCTGCTCTTTTCTTTTCCTTTTTTTAAACTAGTATCAGGGTGCCTTATATTTCTTTTCTCTTCAGTTATTCATTCCACAGGGCTAAATAGTTAAGCTACTGGTATCTTCCTGCTCATTTGAAGGTCTGTCCCTCCTCTATTATCATATTCCTTGTTTTAGCCTTTCCATGTCCTTCTCCTTAGGGCTCTCACACCCCCTTGTACTGCTTCCCTTACCCAGATACTCCAGGATCTGTGTTAAGCACCAGCCTTTATCCATGTTCATACATCTTCCAGCATCCTGGCAGCATGTCCTGTAGTACACACAGCTCTGCTGTTTTCCTCACACAGCAGATATAACCAGTTTCATAAGACCACTCTAGAGATGAGCTGCATTCCGTGTTGACAGGTCCACAGGAATATGTAATATACCAACTTCCCTCAGGGGTGGTAATCATTCCTGCTACTGGACACCTATACAGAGTTGTTGAGCTCACAGGTGAGGAGTTATCAGCTGGAAATGCAAGAGGAAGAGAGATGCTTAGGTGTATTTATACACCACAAGATGTGCTATGAGTACCTCCCAGAGGCACAGGGTGAACTCCTGCAGTGATGCCTTTTTGCAACAGACAAATGCAGTCCTCAGATGCAGCAGGGGAGATATTGTCAGGGAGAGAGGTGCTACTGGACAAGACTCTGGTTCAGATCAGATGCCAAAACAGGCTGATGATGCTACTATATGCTGTAACATTTAACTTATATAGTGAGAGTTTTCTGGACTGAAAAACAAGCGCATTTTGAAGAATATGAAAATTCTCATTTTGCAAAGGAAGATTAATAAAATGAGATGCAAGATTTTACATATATAAGGTAATACATGTAAAGATAAGGTCTATCTAAGTCACCAGGAGAATTTGTTTAATTTTGAATTATTTTACCTTGAGTATAGGTGCCTGAAATATGAGACTGGAGTTTTCCCAGAACAGGTTGCAATCAGGTTCAGACCTCCCAATAAGAAATCTATTAAGCCTGAAGTTCATGTTTTTATGAGCAGAGATTAAACATGTGGGCTTATTTGGTTTACAATAGTTGTAGGCTGTGAGAGGAAACAAATGCTGTTTGTCAAGACAAGAATGGACAAGACGGAAGGAGGAATGAAAACTCACGGCTGTTACTTAATCACTGAGGTCAAAGGAGGTTTCCAACAGGAATGCAGTAGCAAAAAAGCTGACTTGTTTCATGATCACAGCTCTATGAGAAGATATACCTATGATGGCAACAGCAAAAATCCTAGAACTTATGGAGAAAATGGAAACAAAAGGTTGAATTTCAGATTTCAGCACCCTTCCAACAGTCCAAAAGTGAGCACGCCTGTGAAGTCAGGGATGCTTTTTCCACACTGTGGAGTTAACAAAACCAAATTCAATTGCTGTGTTTACCCCACTGGCTTCAGTGCAGCATTGATGACCTCCACCGATGGAGGATTTATTCACAGTAAAATCTGTAGCTTGATGTAATACATGCCCAGTTTTCAGTATAGGATGTATTTTTTCCCCTGCTAAATCAGTGAACTAAAGCTTTGGGGCTTCAGCTGGCTGCAGTCATCATTCAGGTTTTTTGAACTTGCAGAGATGACAGTAACTGTGTTTAGACAAAAATTATTATGAAAAGTCACAACAGTTTCATACAAACCAATGTTGTTTCCAAACGAGGAAACAAAAAATCTCAAGCACACCATCAAACACACAATTTGAGGGAACAGATAAAAAATGTTATGAAAACTTATGAAAATGCTAACATTTTCCACCATTAAAACGAATTTACTGCATCCACCTCTTTGACAAACCTAATTATCTTAACTGTCACTGTGCTTAAGCTATGTCATCCCAGGTTTTGGAAGATTTTATCATAGAATTGTAACAGTGTGCATGTGAATGATGAGGAAAAGCTGGTATTTTCAACACAAAAAAATTACCACAGTGTCTGCTGAGGGCAGAGAACATTAAGCTACAGACTATCACATTACATGGATGAGTGTATGCATATAAATGTACACCAGCACATCCTACAAGAACTGAACCAAACCAGGCACATTTTCTTCAGAAGAAAGCAAGAGCATTTAGCGTGTAACACTCTGGTGCAAAATTAAGAATGTGTGTTTCAGTAAGATCACTTCCATGGGAGCTGTGCATTTGTACCTGGTGCTGCACATCAGTCCCTACTGAACTGGAGGGACAACATCCTTGACCAGGATTTTAAGGCCCAGTTTGGTGAGCTGTGACCATCCTGGAAGGAGGCAGCAGGCAGCTGGCATGGCTAGGGCAGGCAGAATTATGAAAGCAAAGGGAAAGGTCATGCAATAATATATACTGTGACTGCCAGGAAAGTATTACATTATAGCTGCTTTCTGTTGGAATGCCTCTTATTAAAAAAAACCTCTCAATAAGAGAAGTAAAGTTATTTCAGCTGAGGTTTTATTTGCTTTTATTTTGCAAGCAAAAGGGCATATAAGGTTCTAGTTCCCTGTTCAGAGCATATTCCCTTCCCTTTGCCTGGCCTGCATGAAATCAAGAAGGATTTATTCTGGAGGTATGATTATTCACTGTGAACTAAACACACAAATATGAGTTAATAAAGTCCCTAGAAAAAGTGTGAGTTTTTTTAAAGGAAAATACTTGCTAATACCAAAGTATTCTAAAATTCAGGACAGGACCTGGCCTGCTATCTGTTGTCTAAAGGGCTTCAGTCTTTGGGACAGTTCCACCTGCTTCAGCCAAAGTCCAGAAGTGCACAACTCCTGAGGCTGTACATGCCACACCTTAGGGACTGAATATACTTCTCTGTAGTTAGCATTCAAATATGTGACTTTGTGACATCTCAGTCCTTTCCTGAAGACAAGCCACTGTCTTAAGACAAAGCCACTTCTCTTCAAGAGAAATGCCAAAATTCTGAACCCTAAAAAACGAAAGAAACATATACTAAAAAGAGGCTTTCATTTTAGCAACCAAGAGAACAGTATTTTTGTAAATGGCTGAAGGCCACTATTTATTTTTTTCCAACCACATCTGAAGGCACCATTTCCTTTGCTTTAAAAACTCCTTCTTCTCAAGGCAAATCCTGGATAAAAAACTGCTGTTGCAATGGTGGCTGAAGGCAGAAATACACAGGTTTCTCTTCTCCTCTTCCATCAATCAACAAGGCATAGCTGAGGCTCCAAGCAACCATCCCTGTCCCAAGCTAGGCAGCATGCATTGCTGCTGCTTCCAGTGCCTGAACACTTCTTCTGGAGAGGGCAAAGCCACCCCAAACAGACACAGAAGAGGGTAGTGGGATGCTGTAGAGCATCTGCTTAGTGACACCTCATTTTTGCAACAAGGGTGTGCATATGTTTTTTGTAGAGTGGTGTATTTTCCAGCCTCAGAAAGTCAACCCAGCATAGCTTCAGCTTTTTTTACACAGATTTGTTGCTGGGTTTGTGCCAGTGTGTTCATGTTACATCTCAAGGCACACCCTTTTTCTAACAATCTACCCTTTTTCTAACAATCTATTCTTCTTTATGTTGAAATCAGGTAAGGAAGCTTAATAAAAGCCAAACAAACAGTGTTTTAAATATTTATTTTTAAAATTCTTTATTGGTTGGCTGCAGTTATTTAACATTCAGAATGCTTTGGTCTGAGCAGCTTGTTTGAAATACAAACCACACCTACACCACTAAATTACACCAAAGAGTTTTCTAAGTTAATTAAAATCTAAGTTCTTTGCTTTTAAAGTAAGTGTTGATTCCTTAAGAACAGAACAAGCCCACTGGTGTTATCAACAATATCTGCAGATAAGTTCATCTACCTGTTAAACTGCACACACTACCAATCAGAATAAACATTCCACTGTGGTTTGTTAGCCATGGTTCTCTGCTTAGACACCCCCTCAAAATTAACACAGAATGGAAAGGAAACACTGAAGATTAAGATTTATGACAGATCACAAGAGTGAATGTCCATGCCAAGTTCAAAGTGACTTTCCAAATTGTTGAAACACAATAATGCTCCTGGAAGGAAATGCAATGGCATTCAGAAATTCCTTTCTGCCTAAGGGCAATGCCTATCATGTTTACTACTTTGTTTAAAGAAACAGACTTTTTAAAACTTCTGTGGCTTGAACTGGACACTTAAATGACTCTCAGTAGTGAGGCTCTCCATTCAAAGCAAATATCACCAGAGCTAGAAGTCAATCAGAGACTGAACCTACTGAAACTGAATAAAACCCATGCAAATCAGTAAAGAAAGGCAAAAATCTCTCACTTTACAAAATATAACATTCCCCCTAAGTTAGGAAGGATATAAATTATATTTTCCTGGCATAGATACTAAGAAAAGAAGATCTCAGAACTATCTCACCACATTCTCTGACATTCTCTTGTCACTGCACATTAGTAAATAGTAACTTATAGGAATCAGCTGCTCATTCTGGTAAGGTCCCATATGTCCATGCCATTACAGAAACAGCAGTCCTTTAATCTAATTATCATAAAATGTTATGTACAATTACCTCCATTGCCAAATATTGCACAGATCTTACTTGAATGTTTCACTCTTTTGTATTTGAGAGAAATTTTACACATTTAGGTTTGTAATTCAGAGTAAATCAAAACTGATAGCGGATGAACAAACTACAGTATGCCAGATGCGACAACTTATTCTTAAATCTTGTGTGATTAATTGCTGTGCAAATCTAAATAACCTTAGGTGCCTATACCTGCATTGGAAGGAAAGGACAACAGGCATAAAGCTACATTCAATTTTGTTTCAGCAGAAAACTTTGCATCCAGGGAGGGGCTCAGAACTGGATTCCTGACCTCCCAACACTCTAGACATGTTTCTACTCTCTACTGCCACGCTGACCACTATGAGGAAGGGACCAGACATTTAAGAACTGGAGAGGATTTATGGCCTCTCACCCTTCCTTGTTTTGCTTTTATTGATCAACTCAAAAGCATGAATGCAGCTGTTACGAGACAAGATTACAGGAAGAATGACACAGAAGGTCCCAGTTGTCTCTGACACAACCCAAGAGGGTAGTGAAGGATTCTATGTCCCTGTCCCTCCAGGGGATAACGTCCTTCCCCACGTGCAACTTCGAGCTCAGGATACTAACAACATACAAACTACTTTTTCTAATCAGAAAAAGCTGTAGACTCCCCTGAGCACTGCAATGGTAACAAACCAAGATCATGCTGCAGCAGCAGAACAAGAAACAGAGCCCAGAAGGCCAGTGATGGACATACCCATCCCCTGCTGGAAGGGCCACACATCCCGCTGGGTACATAGTGCTTTTCATTCAACGTTTTTGATGAGTAGGTTCTTGTGGGGTCTTAAGGGTCTTCTGTTTGAAGGGTTGCCAGGCTCTTTTCATCACTTCTGGCTACAGCTGAGAATTTTTATAGGGCCTGTGTCAGAGATTGTTTTAGCTTGTCTTTAGGAAGGGATGTGATTAAGGGTTTGTTCTTGCGGTAAACTGGTGGGAGGTCCAACAGGGAAGCCTAATGACCAACCTTATTTTTCTGGTGTCATTCCTTCTTATATGTCCAGAGCTGCATGAAAGGATTTCAGCCAAAGGCCCTTGCCAAGTTTACAACACATTGGACACAGCTCTGAGACAAAAACTCATCTCTCCAAGGTAGATTGTTAATGTTTGAAAATAATAGCCCAGTGAATTACTTTTTTTCTTTTGCTTAGCTGTGCATTACCATATTAAATAATTTAATTTTCTTTGCCTAGATAGCATACATCAGCTCTGTGATTTTAAGCATATCAATCAAATTGAAGATTGACAGAAAGCAATGAACTGGTCCATGACTTTTCATTATTTAGATATGTTAGTCTGTATTTCATGCAGAAAGCAAACAATTCTAAGAAACAATAAAGAGAAAAGGTCATGGAAAATCAAGTCCGGGAAGAACAGTGAGTAAAATAGTAATATAGTAAGGAGTGAATAATTTACTCTCAAAGAGTCACATGTCCATTCTGCATAACAACATATTAAGTACATCAAACCTGAAGAGTGACAGAATTTCATAAACCTCTGCTTTCAACACACTAAAGGCTTTCTGGGGAAGAGAGTTACAGATCTAAACTTGGGCAGTTCTGGCATTTGTTTTTTGGACAATCTGGCACAGGCTGGAGCATGGGGAGCTGTGCAGCCCAGGGCTGTGTCTTGCACATCTATGTGGTAGTGGGGACATGGGAGTAGAGGCCACCCTGCCAGTGCCAGGCTGCTGCCCCTCAGCTCCAAAGCCTGAGGTGTGATGTGAGTCACAGAGCACAGGTGCACTATGGAACAGCCCCACTTGTGATCCTGAACTCCAGTTACTGGGTTATAGACCTCAAAAAGAGCTGCAGAATAGACATGCTTTGCTGGCTATTCCAATTTCTATTTACCAACCAGTTCACTTGAAGCAATGTTAACCCAATTATATCACTCATCTTTTCCAATAGTTTGGAAAGTACCCTTATGTTATTTAAGCAGCTATTTCTTCATTATCACTAAGACACAGCTATAAAAATATTTTGTGCATTCCTGAAACACATGCTCAAAGATCTGCTCAGACTAACTGCTTCACTCTGCTTCTTCCTTAGGATTAGCAGAGATGGGGAAAATGCAGCTAGTCTGGAAAGGAAGAAGGTCTGCACCTTCACAGACCCCTACTCTGAAATTAAGCTTACGAAAGGGGCAGCTGGAACACCTCCACTGATAACACTGGAGTCAACCCAGCACAGGAGCCATCCTGCAGTCTCACATGGAAACAATTGCAAAAACATGTAGGGCTGGAAATGGTTATTTTATATTCAAGTGGCATACTGGACCTTATCCTTGCTGCAAATTTCAGTGACCATACAGGTATTTAAAAGCAAGTATATAAGAATTTGTCTTTCAGTTGGTTTCTGTACATGTTACCAGATTTTACTTCACACTCCCTGATTAGACAATTCAAAGCTTACTAGAGATGGAGGCTTCTAATTTTATTTGTGGATTTATTAATTTAATTTTCGATAGGTTTGCCCTTCTAGACAATCATTCATTCAAAATTATTGCAAGGACTTATGCTTTCACAGAATACCAGATAAATCCTTCAAAATAGTGAGACAACCCCTGATTTGTTAAGAGTATTTTGTCTGAAACTATATTGTTCTTATAAAAAAAAAAAAAGGCTTAGGTTCATCTGTTTGATTTACCAGCAGGCGTGTGAACAGCAGAATACTTAATTTGCAAAATAAATATACCAAAGCTGAGTATACAATACATGGCACTACCCTACGGCTCTATTTGGAGGATGGGAGTTGTGGAAAGCACCCAGCACGAAGGGGAACCACCTCTCCATCAGTCCCTAACAGGAAGCAAAGATGCTGGCAGATCCCTGTGCACCTCTGTACCAGCGCCTGCATGAGCAGGAGCAGGGCAGGAGCCTCCCTCTGCTCCTGCACCTGGAGGTGGGGCCCTCTAAACCCAAAGAAGAAGCAGCCACTGGGAGGTGGAAGCCCCTCTCTGAGGAGAAGGTGTCCTGCAGCAGGCAATTCTCAGCTCTCTCTAGGCAGGGAGCTGAGGTACCTGGGTACCTTGTCTGCCTGCAGCTGTCAACAAGCTCTTGCTTGTTGATCCTCCCTGCTTTGTATTTCCAATGTGAAAAAAAGTCAGAGGGAGGGTTTCAGAAGCAAAAATTAGGATTGACATGAATAAAATAGAGGAGGTAAACCGTGATTGCACAGATCTCCTCTTCAGGATATCTGCTGCATTATTTTTGTCTTCCACCCTTTCTTTCTTTAGGAAGAAGATGTAGGGAGTCAGTCTGCTTCCTCCAACTAATAATTTTTCAGACTAGTGAATAATTTCAAATACACTTTACAAGAAACTAACACATTACCAAACATCTCTCACTAGGTGGAAAAAATTTAGCAGCCAACAAAGGAGATTTTTTTTAGTCCTGTCATCAAGGAAAATGCTACATGACAAGACACTCCATGTACAGCTGAATGCTCATGTGGTGCTCAGACTAAAGACACTTTAATGAAGCACCCTCTCAGAACTCAGGAAGAAAGAACTCTTATTTGTGAGAGACATGGAGCTGTCAAATTTATCTTTTCTGAGTTTGTTCAATTATTCATCCTTATTCCAGGGTGGTTGTATCTGCACAGAAAACCATGTTGAATTTTTTGTTGGCAACAATGTTCCATACGAGATATTATCAAATCTTTATGGAATTTTAAATTAAATCTTGATTTTTAAATGAAAGACATAATTTTAACAGATTTTATTGCTTGACTTTCCAAGTTCATTATAAAAAAATCCATCATCGTGTCACACAGAAAGATATAAGAACCCCAGTGAAGCAGGCACAGCCAGATGCAAGGGAAAGGATTGCAACCCTGATAATTTATTATACCTAGCTCTACAGTTGTTAGATTTTTCTCACTAAAATATAATTCAGAATTATTATATTTTACTGCTGTAAAGTATGATAATAATTACAAAATGCAATAATATTTTATAGACAGGAAACCACAATAGTAAAACAAAGTAACTTTAAAACATAAGAAATAAAATATTCATATGTTTACTTCCTGACAGCATGCTGAATTTTTGCTATTGCTGCTCATCAAATGGACTCAGCTGAGCAGAGTATTTGGAAAAGCCCATTTCAATAATGAAACATACTGTTTGTTAACACTCCAGGTGCTGCCCATCCTTACTACTGCACAAGAACTTGTGTCAAAAAATAAAATAAAATCCTCACATCCAGCATTGTTTACCAAACAGTCAAATCCGTCAATGTCCAGAAATCGAACTACCACTGACTGTGTGCTTCATTCAGGCACCATCTAACACAGCTCCTAAAAAAGCCCTGTTCCCCCACAACCTGAACCAAGGAGACACCCTGCTTCTTATAAATACTTGGTCTCATTATTTCTAGCTCATGAAGTAAATTCATGGACTCAAATCTATTGAAGTGGTAAATGTGGGGTAGTGCTGAATGCTGGAAGCATTGGCTTCAATATTGACCTCTGCCAGGGTTTGGCTCTTCCAACATGGAAGTCTGTGTAAAGCTCAAATGAAAAGAAGAAGTGTGTGAAATTTAAAGTCTAGAAATTCAAATTCCCTGGATTTGTTGACAGAAATAATGAAAGTGGAGGTAAAAGGCTTCAGAAAGCATTATTCACATGCCAGAAAACAACTGTAACAACATCATGTAAGCCAGTCACTCAGAGACATAAAAATAATCAGGAAATAGTAAATGAAAAAGAAGAAAACCAGATTCATTACAAGTTCCAAAATATCCACGGTTGCTGACATTTCAGGAGATCAGTTAGGGACCTTGAGAGATTAAATAAGGAGTTTTGATTCACTCATGTAGCTACCAGGGCCGCAGAAATAGATCCACTGAACTGAAACAATGACTGATTAATTTCTATGTAGTCTTTTTAAAAGAGATCAGTGTCAGTCAATCTTAGTTTATGACAACTCCTTGGCATGTTAGGAATCTCCCCCAAAAAGGGCAGAAATTATCTTACCCTTTTTCCAAATCACAGGCATGGGGTATCTGGTAAGTTTCCATACAACCTAATGAAAAAAATGCAATTTTGCAAGCAGTTGTTCTGCTGAGAGGCTGCTATCTTAGTCAGTCTAGTACTATGAAATTGGAGGTGCAAAATTGCATAAGGCTATAATAATACTACTGAGTAGTTTTTTGGCAACTGTCTTTATTTTCACGGGTTCCCTTAAAATTTAGCCCTGAAATCAATGTCTCTTTATTCCTTACCATCTTTACTGATGGATGGACAGCAGGACACATGGAGACAAGCCCGTCCTTGCTCAGTCTTACAGGCACAGGTGTCTTAGGAAACAAAAACCACAGTCCTGGAGGACTGTGCCTGAGGATTTCCTTAGGCTTCAGTAAATATTTTTGGGGACAAAGCAGCGACATTGATAAAGGTGGTTCTTTTTTAATGTAACATTTAAGCAGATGCCTTTCAGTCCATAGTGAAATACTGCAATATGTGTCCACACTGCTATCACTTTATCAAGGCTGCACAGTTTGCATGAGGGGCAGCAGTCACCTGTGGCACTCCTGCAGTTTCAGTTCACAATTCTCCTCTACCTTTTCATGCACAGCTGGGGGATTTTCTGCTTTGGTATTTGCTCTAGGGCAATTCCTGATGCCGCCTTAGTCTTCAGCAATTCTTCTTGACTCTTTCTGCAGCACCCAGCTGGTAAACTTCTACTGTTTCTACACAGTATGTGAGGATCTCAGGATACTTTAGGAGCTTCTCAGAAACCTTCAGAGCCCTGCCAAGCTCATAGAGCAGCATGTACTTTTGCAGATGCAGAGTGTACAGTGTGTCCCATAGGAACAGGCACTTGAGTACCCTATCCCTGCATTACAGTTTGCAAAATACATGCAATAAAAATTATTGTAATAAAAGGAGTATTAGCAGTTTAAGGCCTGAGATAAATGCAGTCATTTTCCTTTACTTGTGTTTGTTAATTGCTAACTTTGTGCTGGCTAACATACAGAAGAGCAATGCATGGCTGTCTATAAAGACAAGACTCAGACCCTCACAGAGCTGGTTCCCTATGCTATTTTCCCCCTAAAGGAGATGGCCAGGCCATCACCAAACAATGCCTCAAGAATCAGTGAATGAGGCAGATAGACTCAGCCTTTGGACAAGGGTCAGCACTCGCTTCACACAATATTTTCAACAATCCATCTTATAAATGAAGGTGCAGAAATACTGTGCACCTCCTTGAGATGAATTGGGAAAAGGTCAAATCCTTGAGTCCCCAGTCAGTTCTTAGACAGAAATTTCCCTGGAAATGTCATTCGCTTGGACTAAGTATCAGCTACTGACTCAAACACAGCATCATTTGGCATTTGTGGTGTTCTGAGAGTTAAAACAAGTGATAATTAGTCACTTTCATTGCTACTTCCAAATATTTTCCAGAATTAATATTGTAGTGATTCCAAAACAAGAGAAGGACAGCTTACTTAGATGAAAGCATAATATAAAATAGTACCAATTAGGCAAATATAACCCTGACTTTTTGCTGCACTGGATATTAAATGTAATACAGTAAATCTGCTCACTCCATTTCCTCTATTAGTGATAACAGCAAATACAATACCCTCATTTCCTCATTGCTGATGACAGCATTGCTGGGCTCTTTTGACTGTAACTCTTCTTCAACATGTGTGCTGCAAGATGAACCTCATACTCAGCTGAAAACGGATCTCAAAAAATGCTTTTGAAAAAATAATTTTGAATCAAGGCACTGACAAATCAGGTTAGTGTGATAATAAGTCCCACTCTGTTACCCTCCCCAATAACAAGAAAAAATAGTTTGAAATCTGTCTACAACAAATATGAAAAGCAATCAAATGTAAGCTTGCAATATTATGAACTGAGTCAGTAAGAATGCCTTCACCCTCTAAGCAGATTATCCTGTGTATGGAACTGATTTTAATTGTTACTGAATTACTGAACATTGCTTCAGAGACAGCACACCAGAAACACAAATGCATTTCTCTCCCAGGCAGGGGCAGCACTTGGGTTGGTTTCTTACACAACTTTTCAGTTTACCTGCTTGCTTATTTGGTCTTAACAGCAGTGTGACAGAACAGTCTCCCAAGGCACCGATCAAGTCCCTGTTAAAATGTTGTCACCAAGTGGAAGAAAAGGCCAAGACAATTTCCCAGCTTCCATGGAGTCATCTCCGTACATTATGTGTTAAACTATCCCTCTCCAAGAAGATTCACCTTCAAGCCTCAGAAGTAAATCTTGAAGAAAGAAACACTTTGTGCCTAGACTAGATCAAGCAGAAATTAATTTTGTTTCATAAAAACCTAACAACAATGCCATAGGATGGTCACATCTTGTTATTTCTTAATACAAGTCATTAAGTTGCATGCCATGCCTCTGGCAATACTCCCAGTTCAGGGAAGAATGAATGTAATTGACCTGTAAAGCACATCCTGATTTCAATCCAACCATCAGTCCTTGCCTGCCTTCACTGTATTATAAGATACAATGCAAACAAACAACAGATTCTCCCCTTATTTAATTCCTCCTCTGTCTGACACTCTGCTTTGTTATACAGGGTTTATTGTGTGTGTGAGGCATGTTTTATTATGAAAGTCCTTTTTAGAAATATTGCTAGAACCTCTTTATTCTGCAGTCTAATACAACCACTATCAAAGCAGTGTCAATGCTATCTCAAGAGGCAATGAGCCTGTAAAAAGGGAAATCACCAAAGTGGACCACACCCGCAGGGAATACAGGACAAAATCATAATCCTTAGCAAATTCCTTGTGTTATAGTATCAAGCATTGGTCTTCAGCATCAACCACATAGTTGAAGACATACTGAATCTGGCCTAAACCTGCAAGTTTCTAAAGTTCCACTTTCAAGCAAACATACAGAAAACTTGACAGAAGAATTTTACATTTCTCCTTCTTTCCCCATCAGAAAAGCAATGGCTGGTGGGTAGTTTTAGATCAGAACAGTGGCTCTTCCTTAACTTCCTCCTTAGGGATAAAAACACTTATGCCAGGATCAGACTCAGAAAGCCACTCTCTACTGCCAGAGGGAAGAGGGAAAACACTCAGGATTCATCAGTGAAGGGTAGAAACCTTCAGGTACAAATGTACAGAGGTACAAATATCTCTTCTATTGAAAAGAAAATCCTTTGCAAAATCTTCTAAAGAGAGGAAGCTTCAATATCCTCAATCAAGCATAGTACTTTTCTGCCTACATAGAGTATCCCCAAATTTTGCTACTGTTCTTCCCAATTCTTATCCTTTTTTGTGGTGTGCCTTTTTAGGCTTTGTTAAGTATATATTGATAATGTAACACATTCACCTCGTTCAAAATTTTAGAAACCTGTGACAATTACACCTCGAGTAAGTTCACCTTGTAGCTGGTGGCCAAAACTAAAATACATTTGTTGTCTCCGTCTTCAGCAAGAACTAATTCAATGACTGTATAGAAAAAAGAAGGAAACCTCTGCATAATCTTTGTCTCTTGTACACTTTTCTTTGAATGCCAAACTCCCCAGATATCTAAATCAATTCTCTAGAGTCTTATCCTGCTTTTAGAAGTCTGATTAGCTCATTTGGCCTAAGCAATAATTGTCAGACACACCAGTAACTCAGATGTTGTAAATGTGCTTGCAAGCTGCATATTCGTATGTAGGTTCTTACCTACTAACATACAGTTCATTATTGGACAGATCAAAAGTCTCTGAAATGAATAGAAACTTTTAATCTAGATTTTCTCTCTCAAACCTGCAAGCTGCTTAAGCGCCCTCAGGCTTTGCCACCACACCTGACAGTTCAGCATGCTCCCTGTGAATTTAAGATGACAAGGATCTGAACAGCAGTGCAGATCTATAATGAAGCTTGAAGCGGTAGAAAATTTAAATTAAAAAATAGAAATAGAGAGAGTCCCACATATAACTTCAGGAAAATATTCCTATCTAGACAAGAGAATGGGCCGTCTAAGAAAACTAATTACTGTAAAATTTGATGGAAAATTAATTTAGAGACTGATGGATGAGCTCAAAACTAAATATTGTATGTATGCTAGTAGCTACCCTAAATACAAAAATCTAAACTTTAAACTTAATTTCAAATTTAAATATATTGGAAAGAATAATTTAACCCCCAAGCAGAAAGTATTCCTTTTACACTAATACAGAATAGGTAAGAAGGAACAGCATTATTTTTAGTGACAAATATAAGATTTTAAAAGTACACATTAAAAAAAAATCAGTATAATTTTATAAAGTTTAATCACCTAAAAAATAGATTAATGTTCTTCTCCTAAAGAAGTGTAGAATATTCCTTTTGTGAGCAATCTTTCAAGGACTACTTGGATACCAAAACATCAATAACTCATTCTTCACTTCAGTGAAGATCTGGCCTCATCTGCATGCAGAAATTCTCTCACTACAAAACAACAACAACAACAACAAACCCAAAAAAAACCAAAAAACCAAAAACTGCTACTAGAATAAATGTGCAAGAAGACCACACTGCATGTAACTTGTTACCTGAGAGGAGAGAAATTACAATAGTGTTCCAAGAAAGATTGCCTTCAAATGCCTCCTCTTTAGGCATGAAACTCATTCATGGAATCATGAGATTCCATCTCATCTCCCTGTGCTGTCAGATAGCAACAAAACCTCTCCACTTGTTTTGAACAGCACAGCAGAAGAGCTAAAGGGATGAACATTGGTTTGACCTAGTTTTGCATAAGCCTTTTATCTTATGAATGAAGCTCTCTCCCAGCTTGAAGAACAGCTAGAGAATAATGGAAAAAGCAAAAATGCAGAAGAGGAAAAAAAAAAGTAATGTGTTCCCTCTAAGGGCAAATACAGTCACTGTCTGGAACTCCAGATCAGATGTAAACAGAAGAAGGAAAATCGTGAAAAAAGACAAAATTAATGTGGTGGTCTACACGACAGTACTGATTTTGTTATTTTCTCTGATCTTGGGATTATAGATGTCTGATATATTTATGATAGTTTGTGACATGAAGATTCAGATTAATCTGCGTGGTACTTGGCTTGCTTGATTAATTCTTGGTAAGCCAGTTATAGCTGGGCATACAGGTATTCAGGTATTACAAAAGCCTGAAAAAGTCTGAAAAAGACAGACCTAAAATTTACTGGTTGACTAATCTTTATTGATTAGTCTGTAATTTACTCCATTTGTTGCTTTAACAATTTCAAAGGAAATGAAATTTAAAAAACTTATGTGCTTTTAAAAGCCCACTCTACACTTATTAAATTCTTTAGAAGTGTCTCATAAAAACGTTTGCTATATGAAGACATAACACCTCCCCCTAAATGACCCACTGCAAGGACAGATCCATGGCTATAGCAACAGCCCTGAACAGGGGCCTTATAAAACATTTCGCTCAAGAGAGGTCAGCAAAAGAAAGGCTGGATGCTGCTTTTTCAAAGAGCAATTTATAAAAATCACATAGTTCAAAAAGCCTGTGTGGTGCCAGAAGGGTACTCATTGGCATTGCCTATTGTACAAATTGTACAAATATTTGGTTTAAAGAATGATCTATGGATACATTTCCTTTTATTTCAAAGAGATTATTCTGCTGCAGCAGCATTTTCCAGTTCCTAACAATAGCTCCTGTCCTGCTCACAAACACCATTCTGTCAAGTTTATAGCCCCAATCTATCAGAGTACTCCTGCAGGGCTGCAAAGATCCCAAGCTGGGAACTGCCACTTCCACAGCTTTTCCAGCTTTGGCTTAGATATTTGGTGTCAGCTGTAAGGGCAGAAGAGAATACAGTTCATCCTAGTTAGGGATCTACTACAAGGAACCATAGAAATCCTAATTAATGCTTATATAAAAATCAGCTTTTTAATTTTCATGGATCACTGTTCCATTGATTTCAGCCAAGCTATTATGGCTCACAGAAACTGAAGATTTTTCTTTTGTTTCTGGCTTTAAAGTAAAGAGCTTAAACACTGTCTGAAATATATTTCAGCAGAACTTAATAATCTTTTTTTTGTAAAACAATGTTAAATAATGTAGAGCCATCTTAACTAGGGCACTTAAACAGAAAGAAAAAATTAGTAATGAAATAATAATCTGAGCCAATTTTAAAAGTTTATACAAATGCATTATGTTGTGCTGTAAAATACATAATTTAGATTTCTTTGGATGAGAGTGGCACAGTAGACATCAGATCACTCAGAAGGGACCATGAAGCGAACGTTCATGGCCTTGCAGTATGTGCAGTTAGTGTTGTGAACACCAGTTCTCACATCTTATTTAGTGTGAACAGGCTCACGCTAATAATACCAGCAGGGGCTTTTCACACTGAGGTATTTTGTGACCATCCCAGGCAAACATGCCCAGGTTGCCCTGCTCCTTCTGATGAACAGAATAACTGCTGTAACCAATAATGTTCTCATCTCTGGACACCTTCTGCAGAGGCTAGTAATCCCCACCAGTCCTTTTCTGAGGACAGCTCCTTTGACACTGGATTTCCATGGATGGCCTGTATAGAACCTGCCTCACCACTAATATCCCTTAAATGAGCCCTGCAGGCTGACCTCTCCTTTCTCTTGTCCCCTCTCTTCTGTACTGGAAGTGAACAGTACCAACACTTACAGTGGACATTGGGCAAATTATTTTCGTAAGTATTTCCCCAGCATCTGATTGCTGGTTTGGAGAACATCTGGTGTGAAATCAGACGGAAGAGCCACAAGTGACTAAGAAGCACAGAAAATGTACAGAAATGCTGTATGTAGACATTAGAAGCCTTCCTCAAGAATCTGTATGCTTTTAACTAATAGAATGTGAGATTATTATACAAAAAAATCCAATGTTTGAAAAGCACAAAACATAAAGAGGAAGAAATTAGAATTTAGAATTAGAAATTGCACGAGCTACTGGTAAAAATTATTATTCTGTTCTCTCTCAACAGTACTGTCATTGTGATTGAAGTGCAATTCTTCAAAGTGATTACCTTAAAAATTATCAGTATGGAATTAATTGTCAGAGAAAACCATGCACACTGCCTCTTTATGCACACACAAATATTTATTGAGCCACCATGGATGAAAGATCAGGCGCTGAGCATGATATGCCAGATAATACTCACAGAAACTGCCTCCAGGATTTGTTTGACAGCATCAGCAGCATCTCTTTCACTGTAGTACCCCTTTTCCACAATCCTACAGAAAAAAAAAAAACAACACAATTAAGAACCAAGGTTAATAAACAGTGAAAGTAGATGCTTCTTTTCAAAAATGAGATAGCAAGCAATCAAATTTAAATATGACCAGGACAGTGGAGTGTCCCCAAGAGATTAGAAAATAGCCCTTTTGCAATTTAAGTTACCCTTGATTTCCAATTAGATGAAATGCAGAAGGTAAGATATCAACTGGATAAGATGCTCATAATATACATAGACATTTAATTAGAAGTTTTTAAAACTTTCTGACATGCAAGGAATCTGAATTACTGAAAGACAGAACTATTCAACATTTAGGAACTGGTTTTTCACTTTTATATTTAACTTAAGCCCCTCTTCCCCAGTTAGTTAGTTAGTTAGTTAGACAGACAGATAGATAGATAGTAAGTTATAAAACAAAAGCACTATGCTATGTACACACAGAATTATTCAAGGAAAAAGGTTAGTGTAAAACTTTACTAGTTTCAAATTATTCTTCAAGTGTGATGGGCTGAACTGTCTCTTTTCCCTCAGTAGAAAACTAGGGATGCTATATGCAGAGAAGTGCAGGTTTTTTACAACTAAAGCTACTTTTTTCTTTCGGAAAAGCTACTTTTCCTTACAGAGTCAGCAGTAGACACAGGTTTACATAATGATGTACAAGCAGTTAATAAAAGAAGGATCTATCATTGAGATATCCTAATACTATATTTAAGACACTCAACAGTCTTTTTACTAATGTTTTTAACTGAGCATAGTATTTGTGAACTACAATAATTATCCCTCAGAGAGTTACCTTAAAGGTCAGATTTTTGATCTGAAGTCTTGATATTTTTAATGTATTAATTTTTCAAAGCCCAAGAAAACATAGAGAGATGTTGTCTAGGAACAGAGCCTGTGGTGCCTACAAGACATTCTATAAAATGACGTTCTGCAAGCAGACAGGCATTTTTATAAAACAATATCCTAAAGTCCCCATGAAGCAGAACAGCAAGGAACCTTTAATGTCTGGGGTCACGGAAAAGGCCTTCTGCCCCAAGATCCATAAAAAGGCTCTGCTGGTGGCAGGAAGGCTATGCTCCTTTCTCCCCACGACTCCTGCTCTGCACTTTTTATCACTTCCTTTCACTGAAATGACAGATTAATGCTGAGTTATCATCAATGCAGCTCCTCACAGCTTCACAAAACTGACAGGAAAGGTGTGAGTAACTACATGGAAAAGCATTACTTTATACTCATTAGAGCATCAAGTGATTAGAAGTAAGAAACACTGCAGAGACAGCACTCCACCAGAAACAGAGGCAACACACTGTGGGAAGCCAGGGATTTTCCCAATCAGCTGCCATCACTTGACCTTTACATCACTGTGCTCACAGAGAACTGAGTCTACTTGTGTGGCAGCAACAACAGCAAGTAATTCCCGTGTCAAACCACGACACCCCCTTAATCACGTCTTCTATTTCATCATTATTTCTTTGCTGCATAATTCTTGGAATTATTTCTAGAAGCTTGTTTGGTTTGGGTTCTTTGGGTTTTTTGGCAACCCTTTAGCTGTCATGCCATATGCACTGCTTTAACACCTTTGCTTTTTTTGTGCCTTCAGCCTTTCTCCTATTTTGGTAATCTGTTTACACCATTAGGGAGAGTTTTACTGGAACTTATCACCACAAGGGGAAAACAAAGCAAATCTTACTCACTGAGACATTATATTAGGCTTTTACCCTGAAGTATAGGAAAGAGGTTACAAAAACCTAAAAATCACGCCATAAAATGCTACATTGTGCTTGAAGGCTAGATTACTCCTTGGCCATTTCAGGCTGAATTATCCTCTTGTGTTAGATTACATTGTTAGACCTGAGCCCCATTAATGCTCTTGCATTCATTGCTCCAAATACACTGGCTTTGCTTTCTCCTCCTTTTTGATTCAAATGAAGTATTTAGTGTCAGCCAGATGTGCTGGCCTGTAGCACCCACCCTGCCCCACACACTTAGTCCCCCAAGTGCAGGATAACCTTGTGCACCTGACTTCAGAAATGCATGAGGCAGGTTCTAAGGCTTAAATAGTATTTGGAATACTCTGTTTTTTCCAATATATCTCAGAATAAGATCACAGAAATATGAAGTAATGCTGTTACAATTCAATTTACGCTTCTCCCTTAATCAAAAGAAAATCTCTATTTTCAGTGTGGTAGCTCAGTCTTTTTTCTATCTTTTTGAAACACATAAACCAGGGGAATGAAAAAAACCCCAAACCTTAAAGGCAGTCTACAGCTTTGTATTTTCCTCCACTCATCAAAATCAAAGAAAACAGGAGCTTCCTGTAAATGCCCAGCCAATGTTTATTATCTGACCACTGGAAACAAGGGAAAAATCAAAGAGACACTCAAGGCTGCCCTCTTGACCTCAAGATGAGTCCACGCTGACTTAGACAATATATGCTGGTACAGATAGCAGGCTGCTCTCATTATTTATACTGAACACACAGCAGAGAAAACACAAAGACCTTGTAGATGAAGCCTTGTAATTTACACTTGAAAATAAATAAGTGTGATGAAGTGTGGGCCCATATTTCTGAAAGCAATAAGAAACAATTGTAGAAATATTCTGCAATGCACTGGACCCATATGCCAATGCTACAGGTGAATAATATGCACTGGCCAATTACAGGTTATGTCATACAGAGTTACCCTTCCAGTTTTCCAGAAGTCTAGAATTCAGACTTATTGAGAATATAAACTTTACTCTTAATTAATGAAAAACCTAATATTCTGTGACAGCAATAAATGAAAAAAGACATATCCCTTTTTAAAGATGAAAATTTATTTCTAAGGGTACTCTGCTTTAGAACTAAAACCTGGCTATTAGGCAGTAAGGAGGAATAGTGAAAGAAGATTATCCTGTAGTTTAGTATAGTAAATCTGGGGGATCATCTGCACATTTATTTTTCACATCCTCCCTGTGACAGTTTACATAAGACAAATGGTAGGTGTGCCAGCAAGACTCCTACCTGAGACCAATGAGTCTTCTTTAAAAGGATTTTTCAAATTCAGCCTGTAGATTAACAATTACTCATTGCCTTTTTTCTATAAGGGGAAGGAAACATGCAGAAATATCTTATTTCACTATTACTGAAGCAAACCCCAACTATTTATACCTAGTTTATAGGACAATCTTTGACAAAATCATGGGTGAAGGAAGATGAAGCCTTTGCTGAGAGGACAGAAAGATAGGAACAGCAGCAATAAGGAGCTAATTAAATATTTTCTTTGATATGCAAATGAATGAGCCAGGTAGGCCAAGAGGGTGCTGGAGAAAAACCGTGAGGAAGACAGCAGGGAACTGCTGGAAACCAGAAAAAGTGCTTGGAAAAACACTTAATTTGGTGCTGCAGGCATTCAGGAAATTTAAGATGCAACTTCAAAATAGAAACATTCTAGATGGAGCAAAAATGCAATGCCTGATTGTGTAAGATCCCTTTTTCATGATTCTGCACACACATTTGTTGAAATATGCTGATCCATTGTTTACACTTTCATATGTCAAGACACACATTCAGCAGAATGGCTACTAGATGGACAGCAAGCCAGAGCTCTCCCAAAGCACCACCTGACTCAATCTTGTCTTTCCAAGCACATGTCATCATATTTGAGACAAATCTGCCTCCTTCTAAATAGAGGAGCAGGGAAATAATTCCCAGAGCCCCTATTCACCCCCCTCTCCCAGTGCCAGCAGAGATGGAAATGTCCCTTGGGAGCAGCCCATGGGAGAGACACGGTGCTGAGACACATCCCTGCCTGCCTGCAGGGCCTGGGCACCCCACAGAAATCTGTGTTATCTTGCTCTTTCAGCTGCTGCTGCTGCCCGGAGGTGGAAGAGCCTTGCCAGGTAATGGGGATATAACAGATTTAGCAGTGAGAAAACCACCCCAGCATCACACTGCCCAGCAAGCCCGTGGAAATGGCATCATGTGTTTCTGGGGAGGCATACAGTTGATATTTTGGCAGCTTCCATCATCAAACACATGTATGTGTTCAAGTGTTTCATAATTTGCAGTAATCCTTGCCAGATTCCACTGGCCTTTCCAGCATTTCCTTTCCTTGTAAGCACTGGAAGTTTTCTTGCAGTATGAATTCTTTAGTTTTGCAGACGGCTTTCAGTGTAGCCTCATTACCATGGAATTGCAGCTCTTGCTAATTTTTTTATAATATTTCCATGTTGCATGTCTTCATGAGGATCTGCAGATACATAAACTCCTACCAGCATTCACCCCATCCCTGCAGCATCCAGTGTAATATGGGAAGACCATGCAATGGATTTTACTCCTTTTGGGGCATTCTTCCTGCTACTGGGCTTTAATTCACTGTATCTGTGTGAAGCCACAGAAAGCAGTGGGCCATCCCAGTAAAGAGAGGGAGGTAGTGGCCGCACCTGCTCTGCAGAAATTTTGTTACTGGTAGGGGAAAAAAAGGAAGAGTGCAGTCCAGCTAATCTAAACACATAGGGCCTGAAAATCAAGGAGGAAAGAGATGGGGAATCCTAATGGATCATTTTAGAATCCATTTTCAGAGGAGTGTTAAAATTATATTGGCATACAATTTTACACTTGGCTAGGACACGTTTCTGGGGATTAATGACAAGTACATCTGGCAAGTGAAAATAATCAGTCTCCTAAAGGAACAAACAAGTGAACATTTCATCAGAGAAGGACAGGATGAGGTTTGGGGTTTGATTTTTCAACGAGTAACAAAACAGGGGGCGAGCTATTTCCAAGTCCAGCAAGAGAAACAGATCTTGCACAGCTGCACTGGTAGAAAAAGAAATCAAAACCACCCAGGAACCTGCTTTGAGCAAGGAGAAGATTCATCCAATGCCAGAGGATGCTAGACTGGGCTAGTCACTGGCAGGACACACCTCATTGTCAGCATGGGAATTTAAGGCACGGTCAGCCTTAAATTCCTGCTGTTATAGAGACAGCTCTCAGCTAAGAGTGAGGAAGAGTGAACACCCTTCCCCTCGCCACAGAACCACTCCAGGCCTCTCACTGAAACTTCCACCTGAGACCACTATCCCTGAGACCAAAGCTTCTTTCTGTTTTATTTTTCATCAGTATTGGAATTGGTATTGGTACAATCAATATTCCTGCATTTTTAACCTCAACATGTACTCATTACTCCTGCTGATCAAGAAAATTTGAAATTTTACCATTTAAAAAACTTATTTTTTCCTCCCCCATGCTCTACATGCACTAGTTCTCCTATTCTTAGCTTTTCTTCTCTGCTTCCCTCCCACATGGTCCACCTCACCCGTCCTCCAATCTTGCCTAAAATGTGAACAGGTAAAGTCTGTTGCTTTCCTGCTTTAACTCATATTAGCAAATGCACTTAGTTTTATGCTAATGATCTAAAGAGTTACTCTAAAATTTGCAATATTTAGCAATTATTTAATGTTGCTGCTATAAATACTATTTCTCCACAATGTGGAGTTGGTAGCATTTGAGTATTAGCTGGATTTAGAAACATATCATGTGGCTTGCAAAAGTCCTGCTAAACTTGGCCATCTAAGACAGTAAAAATTATTATACTTTACCAGTTCCCAACATTGTTTTGCTTTCTTTAAGCACTCTCGGTATTTGCCTTGTAGACCATCTTTTATAACTACTGTTATAAAAAAACCACCCATCACTCTTTCTAGGGTAATTTTCATTCTGCCTCTAGCTGGCTTTTACCCAAAACCCTTGCACCACATCTTAGCTGTGTCATGCTACTTCATCTGCAGTCTCAGGCAAGACGCTGCCTGAGATACAACCAAGTTCTATTCCAATGCCAGTATGTCCTAACCATTTTAAAAATTGTTTGGTTCTATATTATAAATGTTAATTTATCTAAAATGCTTTGGTTGTCATGGAGACTTTTTCTGCAACCACTCAATTCTTATGCAAATTATTGTACTCAATTAAAATGAAATTAGAAGATTTCTGCAAGATAAAGTGAGACTAAAAATTAGCAGAAACAGGAAAAGAAAATGACATCACTCTATTCAATAGCAAAATGGTTTCCACAAGGGACACTTTCTCAATGAATGATTCACAGATCTATTAGTTCTTGTCTGTATTGAGATGATTGCAATTCCTAGTTGCATTTGTTTAGTTAAAAAAAAGGTTTCCCACATAAATATGTATGCATTTTCCATACTACAAAACTGAGGAATAATAAGTGCTTTTAAAAGTAGCTCTGCAGAATCTCCCTTATTCTACAACCATGTTCATATTCCAGAGCAGACTAGCTGTTACTGTCTCTAATGGCTCAAACTGCCTACCTGTCATCTGAAAAAAGATAATGGGAAATATTGACCAGGGTTTGGATCTGATTCCCTGAGAAGCAAACTATAAGTTTTTCTTCAATTCTGTGTTTAGAAATGAAATTCAGCACTGCAGTCATTCAAGAAAACTGTTTTCCCTCCATTGTTATTAAGCAAGACTCACTCTATGATAAATGAGGCATGCAGGAAAAAGATTAAATATTTCTCATAGCTCATACTAGGATTTGTTTCCCCCTCTTTAACTTTCTACTTCCAACTCAGAACCCACAGAATTAGACAAGTTCACCTTTCAGGAGCTTGATCACAGAAGATATTTTCAATTTAGTTTATTTATTATTAAATAACAGTCTTTGCTTCTAGAAGTTGTGAAGCCACAGTGCTGACAACCTGGCTGCAAGCTTCCCTCAGAGGTTCCTGTGTCAGGGGCTGTGAGAGGCAAGGCAGCACAGGGAGTTACTGGAGCACGTCACCGCTCCTGCCTGCTGAGAGCGGGTGAAAGGGAATCCCTGAAAGCTTGCAGAAGAGGCAGTGGCCTGGGGAGGGGAAAAGAGCTCCACTGAAGACACCAACGAAGCTGCCTGACAACAACTGCTGAGGCTTTAACCAGGTTTCTCTGAGTAGCTAAGGGCCCCAGGATATGGGAAAGATGTGGGCACGTAGAGGACTTTCGATAGACAGTAACTGAAACATAGAAAACATAATGGGGGACAAAAGATCGTGGGGCAAATTAAATACAGTCTTTCACAATGCTCTGCTGCATGAGAGCTTTCTATGAAGTTTGCTTTAAAGAATAAAGTAATCACATTCTCTCTAGCTACTTGGGACAACTTACAAAGGGCTTTCCCAATTTCCAGAGTGACAGAAAATTAGGCGCTGACCACCAAAAAAAAAGGTGTAAAGGCATTACTACAACTCTGTATGAAGAACAAAATACCAAATTACATTGGAAGGACTACAAAGGAGCATTAATGCACGTCTTTATTCTGAAATTACTCAGGTTTATAATTTCTGAAGATAAATTCAAGAGAAACTAAATGAGCTACTAGGATATCAAAGAGCACGTTTATCAGAGTTCTGTTTCTTGACGCCAGCTTCAGAGAACAGGCATAGATGGTGTCATCAAGTCACAACCTCTTTCTGTTTTTGCCAGTCCTGAGTGAGGGATCCGTAACATGGTTCCATGAAGCAGGGTCCAAAGGACTTCTCCGACCCCTGTTCAGCAGACAGACAGACTGCCATGACATAATGAGGCCAGGGCACTGAAGCAAACAGAAGGTGCTATTCTGACACTAGCTCATAAAAGACTCCCACTTTAGTGACTGATTAATTCCTTGAATATTTTTGACATCCCTGAGCAATTTTAATTTCCAAAAGCAAACAAAAAGGTGCCCCTAACACCTGGGAAAGCTTTGCTATATTTTCTCCATAAGAAGTAATCATTCCCACACCTCTTAAAAAGGCAAGTTATTTAGAACAATGATATTTAATTAATATTAATTAAATATTAACAATTAATATTTTTGTTAATGTATACTATATAAAAGGAGAGAATATGAGTTTGAACCTAGAGTTCACAGGAAATTACGTGAAACTTGAAATGGAACTGAGTCAAGAGACTGTCAGCTGCAAGTGCTACTTTTAGATTTTGTTTAGTGCACTTAATAATAACATGAAAGAAGAAACAGAAAACCCTATGGTCAAGATGCCAAAGTAAAAACAAGAATGTATGGATTGACACTTTTATCTCAGGTGGTAAAACCAAAAACTATTCTTAGCAATCTGCAGGTATTCTGACTAAAAAGAAGTTAAAGTAGAGTTGACTTTTTTTGCAGACATTCATATTTGAAAAAGATATTTAAACTGGTGATTCAGCTGGAAGACAATAGATATGAATAAAATTTGATTGCAAAAAATCCCAACTTGAACAAGAGGTAGCCCATAGAAGACAAGATATCAGATTGTGCTTTTGGACTTAACGTTGCTGGAACACTCAGAGTCTTATCAGAGGATTTTCCCTTGGGGCTCTGTCAAAACACTGACAGTTTAAATGCACTTCAGCGATGCCTGTCTGTTATAGACATGCAGGAATGAGAGAGGAGAGGCAAGCAAATGTGCGAAGTATTTCCCAGCACTAGGCTGGAGATGCAGCACCTGTAAAGAACTTTAATACCAGTTAATTTAGACCTACTACATTTTTCTCTCTGTCCTGGTAAATTTCTCCATTGGTCTGCCATTCTCTTTGTCATTCTTTGCCACAAGCTCCTTGTCACTCCTTACTTGTTGGGTTGGCAAAAAACACAATGTACATTATCAATAAATATTCTAATTTACACGAACATCTCCAGGTTTGAGTTTGTATTTGGAGTGGTATGTAGGGTACGACCCACAACGTGATTTATGAAGTCTGAGAAACAGTTTTCTTTTTAAAAATACAGCCCAAATCAATCTGATTTGAACTGTATTAACTCAGGTGTCAAACTGATACATTCACTTGAATTCATCTCCCTTTAGGTAACACAACTGAAAAATTGTCATAATGACAGTTCATTTTAGCAATAATGTGGGTGATTTGACAATACTATTAAATATGGTGAAGGAAATGAATAATTTCATTATCCAGAACTTTTAGTTAGAATGGCATGAAACCAACAATGCTAACAACAATGATTCTAGAAGATTAATTGGATCTTGGGTATTTATAAAATCATCTTCATGATACGAGGGATGTTTGCATGGAAGAACTTACTCTTCTGCAGCTCAAATACTATTCAGAAGAAGAATGGACATCTGGGATGGGAGAAAACTGGAGCAATAAAGCAGTTGATATAAAAAGTAGCAGCATATTACACGATTTAGCAGTAACAGCAATCAAGATGTTTGCAGCCAGGAGAGCAGCACTGCTTGTGTAACAGGCCCAGCTGTGTCATTTGCTGATAGCTGATTAGAAAGGATAAGAGTGACTCCTCCCGAGCACAAAAGCTGCTTTGCTGTCTGTGTATGGGTGGTGGTCTACAAATAAGGCACATAAGGTATTCCACACCCTGGAGGTGGTGCCAGGCCACACTGGGGTCCTGCTTGTCCACACAGAGTCTTACCTTGAGGACAAGCATGGGGTGGATCTCAAACCTGGTCTCGGCTGTCCCTCCACATCTGACACAGCTCCTCTGCTCAGGAGGAGATTTCCAGGTCATTATCTTTCTCCTGCAATGGGACTCATACAAGAACAGAAAAAGGCGTGCACAAGGTCTCTCTGTCAGTCAGGACATTTCCTTCATGCACAATAAAAAGATGTAAGGACTGAAAATACTGCGCATGAGAGGGGAGTCTGCCCTAAGGCAGAAAGCTAAATTTATCCTCTCTAAAACTCAGAGGGCAGCCATTGTACAGAACAGTGCAAGTTTTAATCCTTTAGCTCAGCTTAGAAAGGAGAAACAGCTAGTGTTAATTGGAGTCACTAGTGCAAAACATCTTGGCTGCATATTTCTGCTTAATTATTTTTAGTTTAAGGTTGAAGAGTGAAGTAATACTCCTAGCTTTAGAGCTGAAAATAATTTAATATGGTTTCTTGTTTCATTGCTTGTTGGGTCTTTTTCCAAATCACAGACGTCTGTATTTGCAAAGTTTCCAATTCTGTTGTACAAGGGGCAAAGGAGGATGCAGATCTCCACAATATTGGTGCTCATCTATAACATCACAAGGGGGCTCTGCAATTCTACTGAGTGACTTTGTTTCTGGTCAGAATGCCAGACAACTGGTCCTAGCTGTCCAAACTATTGGATCAAGTATCCAATCTTTTTGAAAAGATCAATCTGACAGTTCAAATCCCATAGTCACTACTGAGTATAGCATACAGAATGTTTAAACTGTCAGTATATTAAATCCCGGTTTAATCAAATAATGTGGTTCCCCATCCTGGATCCCATGAAATCTTTTCAGTTCTCCTACCACACAGATGGTTGCTGCTCAGGAACCAAGAGCTTCACTGGGTTTTTTGTGTTTTGCCTTTGCAAGATCTCATGAAAGACTCCTGTAGAGTATCCAGCTCTCCTGAGGATGCCCTAATCTGAAACCCATGTGGACATATAAAGGGCGACATGAAAAGTAAGGCACTTTGACCATGGTTGTCTCCAGCTCAGGACTGAGGCCTCACTGGTACTTTAACTTGCAGCATGTCTCTCCTCATTCCTTTGCCTCAGTATTGAGAGAGTAATCATCAGTCTTCTGTAGAACTTAGGATGGCACAGGAGCAGTTGTTTTTGTTGTTGTTGTTCAGAAATAGCTCTTGTCAAGGTTGAAGGTATGACCATGGCATAAAAAAAAGTATGCTTTTGTTTTTTCAAGTGGAAGATACTTTCAGAATGAATATTTGATGTGTATTTTTGTAATATTCCTCTATGATACTAAACTTTAATTACAGAACAAGGAATATCAAATAACCTGTCCTTACGTGAGTTTGAAATCACTAACACCAGTCAGTTAATTCATTTACTCAAGCCAGTATAAAATGTTTTACTCATCATCTCTTGCTCTAAAAAACCCAAATCCCTACCAATAAAATATCATCCCAACACTATTACAGAATCATCTCACTTTATGCATATGCACTTCAGAAGCATGAGCATACTCATGAGCAAACTCAACAGCTGTCTTGAAGAACCTTTGTAGCAAAACCAGATGTTTGATAAACGCAGTAAATACCAAAGAGAATTTCTTTCCTGTCAGTCTACAAAATTTTTATTTGACATAACACTATCCTCCTGGCAGGCTGATTGCCACTACTCTGTTTTATGATGACGTCTCAAGGAGATTTTTCCAGTTTTTCCCGTCTTTTGTCCGCTCTAACACACTTGATGCTATGTGCCTGCTGAGCACCTTTCTTCAACATTTACTGGCTAATTTCTCCATTTTCAACTAATTTTTTCCCCCCCAAAAGTTTCATGGTAGTTACATTTCCAAAGACACTTTTAGGATATTTGCTGCAGATATTTATTCATATTAATTACTCATACGCTGGTAAAATAATTCCAATAATTGCTAACACAGGGTTTACATACAGAGGAGAAATTTGAACTCTAACATCCTTGGGGAAGGAAGGTACTGGAAGAGGTATGTACAGGCAACTTACCTGTCAAATAGTTCTCCACCAGTGACGAGTTCCAGAACAAGACTGATTTCTGTAGGGGTCTCAAATATCTCCTTCAGCTTTATCTGGTAAAAGAATACAGAAAGTATTTCTTTTGCTTATTTGTCTTCTTGCAGAGCACTTCTGAAGGTCAACAGTAGAACACAGAACACAGCTGGGAGAGTTACCTTGTTCTCTCCCAATTTTTTTTCCTTTTTTTTACTCTTTTGGTTATTCTCATACCTCTGTGACTTCTGTGAAATACAGGAGTTCAGGAGGCCATCTCCCAAGCTCTCAGAGAAACCAAAAAGTAAGACCTTTTGGTCTTTAAGTCTCCCAGGAATGAAAACACCAATTTCTACTTTCATTTGCAGAAATTTTTTCACATAGTTTCTCACTCAGCTCTGTAAGAACATCGTTTTATCTTAAAATGGAAATATAACTTAACAGATGTTCATAAAAAAGCTGCTAGCATGCCCACTAAGAGAACCCAGACCTTTAATCCAGGTCTGCACAGGTCTTCCTGTACAACCACAACAGTCTTTCACAAACAGAAGGAGTACTAAGAAAAAGAAGGAAACAAATGTGGAGTGGCGTAACTTGGCTAAACTTACAATGTTGGGATGCGAAAGGCGAAGGAGAACTCCAATTTCAGTGCGGACAATTTTCTTGTCTACCTGGTTAAAAGCGGGGAGGGAAAAGGGGAAAAAATTATTTCCATGTTTAGCACAGAAATTTCTGGATGAATCACAGGATGCTATGTGTGAATAGCACTTCCAGATCTCCCAGAAGAGTAAGGTAATGTGAGACACATGAGTCAAGCACACCGGAAAGAGAAATTTTCGATTAATACAAGATGGATACTATAACAGGGAAATGTCCAAACCCAGCAAAACTATTACAAATATACACGTGAGTCACACAAGAAGTACAATATAGGAAAGATATCTGAAGAAGGTGAGAAAATTCCTGGTTTTACTCAGGTTCTGACCTTGTCTATTGCTACTTATGTTTGCTGAGTTTATGCAACTTTCTTTTGACACACTGTCCAGCAGCTGTGCTGGAAAAGGTTTCTGCATGAAGGATGTGCTCATCAAAGCAGTGTAACTTACTGCTTAGAGCAAAAAAGGGGTCCAAATACCTCCAAATACCTCCAGCCACAGAGTATAATGTTTAACCTCAATTTGCTTCAACTATCTCTGACATGATCTATTAATTCAAAGTACTGGTTAAACCTCTGAGAAGATTACCCCTTCCCTTTTCAAACTGCAGTCTTCAACAATCACAACTTATGTTTTTGGGGGTCATCAGTCATTTCTCACAAGAAGCGTGGAGCTATGGAGTATTTTGTTTAGGAAAGAAAACTGCAGCTCTCCTGGAACTAGAATGCTTAAGCAAGCAAGAATGGAACATGTTTGTAAGCAAATTTTGAATGCTTTTATGTTTCTAAGGCAATTAATACACTTACGAGGAAACTACCTGATTTGCAAATATTCTCCCAAACCCTAGAGAAGTCCTACATTGATGACTCAGGGGGTTCAGAAATGAATAAGAGTCAGCAAGTCATTGTGGTTTCAAAGTTGATGACATATATGACATCAAGCAGAACATTTTAAGAGGGACTTGGGCTGGGGGTTTTTTGTTTTTGTTTTTTTTTTTCCTTCATGGAAGCTTTTTTTCTAAGTCAAGTTTTGGTTTTGGCTTTTTACATCAGATGGGAAATGAATGGCAGTCATAATATATAAACCTTTAAAGGGGACATAAAATTGCCTTCCAATTCTTCTTCAGAAGAAGACACATCTGAAGACACATTTTATCACCTGAGAGAGCTACTCCTCAGTAATTTATTTTTTTCTAACATCAACAAAATCCAAGTATCCATTACCTTCAGAACTACTGGATAGGCAGAATTTGATTCTCCCCTTGTGTCAATCAGCTTAGTAATGCCACAGTGGTGTAAATGAGTAGAGAACTACAGTCCTCAGGGCTTTCTTAAAACTTACTGACATTCAATCTCTTCCAGAGCCTCTGCCAGGAGGCAAAATGAAGCAAGAAAAACCAACTTTGGACAAATTCAGTGCACATAAGAAGGAAAAGAAATCAAACATTGAAGAGGAATGAAATATTCCATTACCTGAACATCTAGTTGAAGGTAAATAATATGGCCAATAACAAAATCTTCAAGGATAAACACTTGCTCCGGGATCAAACTCAGGACCTTTTAAGCTTGTGACCAACGCATGCTTTATAAATGTTTTTGCTTTCTACTCCAAATGCAATTAACAAATTTCTTTTCCTTCTACATAAACACTGAGCAGCAGATTTGAAGACATGCTCCCTGTGAACTTTTCCCAAAATGTGGCAAGCACCAGCCTGTGGTTCTGCTCAGTTTCAACATCTTCTTGGCATCGCTTTGGGTTACTTCAGTGAGTGCAAACATGCAGCAAAGGCCTCCAAAGGTCACTGTTGGGCAACAAAGGGCTTTTGATGATTCACACAGTGATACACACTGTGACCATTCCCACATGCTTTGCACCTCAGAAAAATTAATGTACAATTGTGCATGGACAGTGATATTACCAGCAGAGCAGTTTAGACTGAAAAATTTACCTTATCCAAAAGCACTGCTATAGACTGAACAACCCACAGTTTGCTTCCTGCAGTTTTGAAAATGTTTGGGCACCAAGCATACCTGGGAGTACAAGTGAGAAAGTACAGAGGCCTCCTCTCACCTTGCCTCTCACTTAATTAAGTCAAAACATGGCCTAAGACTCAGTTCTAGGTCTTTTGGTTTCATAGACATTTACTCTCAAACTGTAGGTGAGTTCCTCTGTGATAAAGTTTGTGACCTGACACACAACAGTAGACTGTCACACTTTCTCAGATGATGGCATGAGGAAAAGGCACCTCAAAATTCAGGATGGTAAGATTAAATGGCAAATATGCTGCAGAGAAACACTTAGGAGTGCTACATATTTACATGTAATGGCTATTGGGATAGATTTTACTAGGGAAATGGGCATGTATAGGTGATATGAAATGTTTCAGAGTAAAAACAGGGACAAATTTAATCATGACATTTTATTACAGACAGGCCATTTTATCACTTTTAGCTTCTTACCTTCTCCTACACTAAGAACAGATAGAGTCATGTCAACACTTACCTTGTTCAGCTCCTACCAAAAAAAAAGGTACCCACTTATATCAGGGCCAAACCTGGCTTATTTTTAGTTTGGGCAGGAATATCAGCAATTCAACTACTTATATTGAATTTTCCTATCATCATCCTATCAAATAATTTCCTGACATAAATTATTTGCTAGGATGAGAGTCAGGCATCTCACTCTAGAGTATATGTTGCTATAGTAACAATTTTTAAAACTCGGATAATTTAATCAAAATATGCCATTACCACAAATGTTTGGGCAAATTAAGTATGTTGGGGTCGATGAAATACAGCGGTCTGATTTGTGTGTATGTAATAACTGATCAAAATGAGGTTGCAAAATTCTTTATTTTGTCTCCTCCACTTTGGATGCAATTTAAATAGGCAGTTCAGTGCTTGAAAACTATCTGAGCTTTCCCTAAATTAGCATTACTCACAGGATCATCAGTGAGATATGTGTAAGTATATTACAGTCAAAAATAATGGGATCAGCAGAACTGGTCCATTTGTGAAGGGAAAAAACAATCAAATGTTAACTTTCAGAGGTTTCACACTTCCACTAGCTGAGAAACTTTCCTTCTATCCTTTATTCTTTGCTTTTAATCTATGCTTAATGGCTAGAGTACACTTTTAGTCAAATATTTCATCAGTGTCATTTGATTTCTACTTAAATGATTACTTTGTGTGAAAAATGTTACTTCTGTAATGCCAGGTTGTGTAAACACCTGGTCAGGTGATTTTAACACTGGTGCAATTTTACTAAGCTTTATTTTCTGTATTTGCAAACTTTAAATTGCAAGTAATCAAAGGGCATTTGCCATGATAGGCCTGCAGAGCAACAACCTGCTGTGGAACACCCATGTCAATTAGAGAGGTCATTTGACAGGTAAACCCAAATCAGTTATTTATCATCCCCTCTCTGCTGACCTTGAGCTTGAAGATTCCACTGTCATAGGCCAAAAAACACCAAATAAAGTTGTTAGGCGGCCTGTGATTATTAAAACCCACAGCACCTATGTGTTCCCTCAGTTTACTGTGGAGGCACATGGAATGCTGAATGGCAGCAAATCTGCAAACCTGCTTGTGGGTGCTGTACAGCCACTCCCTGGTGCTGTGGCTTCCAGGGCTCCTCAGTAAACTCTAGCAAGCAAACCAGGAGCTGTGACTGCAGCACAGATAAGCACCTGCATGCTGGCTTTAATCTAGATAAAGTACCTGCAGCAGCAAAGATCTAAAAGCTTGAACGCAGGAGCAAGAGGCAATCTAGGAATGCTGCTCCCTTAATTTATAACAAAGCATTTACATTAAAAGGGTCATCATTCCTGGATTACTCCTAGTATTTATCCCTCCAGTTATTTAACTTTAGTAGAATTAGGTATTTATGTCTTTTATAGATAGATATATGTCTGCAACTGCCCTGTCTTTGAAATTTCATACTGATCATGCAGAAAAGGAGCATTAGATTTGTATTCAGGGTACTTCTTATTTTTGAATTTCAGATGATTTTGATAAGAGATAGGAATGGAAAATTACTTAATGAAAGCTGAGATTCTTCCATGTTTCCATGCCCGAAGATGGTGAGATGGAGTAATGCTAAAAACCACTGAGATGTAAAAGTCTTGTTTCTGTGTGAATTAAATGAAACAACATAAAATGAACCATCACTTTACACAGATTAATCCAGCTGCATCTCTGCAGTATAGTACCACCCTAAAAACAGGTGGCCAATGGATGTTCTTTGTACCCTCAAACTTAGTAGAGGGCAAGAGGAAGAGCCCATTCCTCATCCTGCAAGCTCAGTCTCTGCTGTTCTCCTTCCCCTGGGCACTGTAGAGGCAATGGGGCACATTTGCCCAGGTGTGACCCTCGTGCAGTGAAAACACTGTGCCCAGGCAATGGCTGTGAAGAAATCAATGCAAAACATCTCTTGAGGAACTTCACAGCACTGCCCATCTCAGGGAGCCTGTTCACACCAGTTCTGCGCAGCTCCTTAAGTCATATCCCCCTTCTTGACTCACATGAACACCTCTAATATGAGCAATTAATTCTTTATTGAACCAGCAGGTCAGGCTCTGACTATGTGCTTCTTGCACTTACGGGGGGATCACAGTGCAAAGCACTATTAGCTTGACACTTGCCCTAGGGTGACGTTAGGATGCTTGTATCCCCATTCATGTGCTCTGTTTGGGCTGGATACTATGTTCTGTGCCTTCAAGACTGGCTCTGAAGAGTGAAAGTTTTGTTTGGCGTTTCTTATCAGCCTGGTGGTACACAGAGACAGGGCAGTACATTGTGCTGCTTTTGCTTTTTTGCTTTTGCTTTTTGCTTTGCTCTCGCTCTTGCTTCTGCTTTGCTTCTGCTTGCTCTTTCTTCTGCTCATTACTTAGTTTAGCTAAACAGTCCAAATTTTTCCTGGACTGTTTCTCATTTCCTTTTTTTGAACCAACTTGAGCCAGCTCTGGACTGGGACCTGGGAACACCAAGAGTTTGCACCCTGTGGCTGCAGCAGCTGCCCCAGCACCGGAGGGACTGAGAACAGAGCGACCACCCCCGAGAGAGACTCCCTGAATTTGTCATCTTTCTCAGAGTGGTGTCATCCGGTATTGTTCATTTTATGTGCTGGGGGGTGCTGTGCCTGTCAAATAAACAGGATCTTTCCACTTCTCTCCGGGGAATCCTTCCCGAACCGGTTGGGGGGAAAGGGGGCTGTGTGGATTTGCTTTCTGGAGGGGCCCCTTTTGGAGGTTTCCTCCCAAATTTGCCCTAAACCAGGACACTATTAAAAGTGCTTCCAAGAAAAAGGTTTTATTTGCTCATACAGTAACTGCTTTGAAGCCTAAACCTTTCTCTATATTATGGCATCAATTCCTAATTACCATTTATAATTTTGCCATTATTTTTCCTTTTCACAGTTAAGCTGAAACATTAAAACCTGTACAGACACAGACTACACACAAGCAGAGCTGTCATTCCCTGATAGTCTAAAAGGTCTGCTCCCAATTGTCCCAACTAAATGCAGGAGTGATGGGTTACCCAGACTTTCTTGAGAGTTTTGAAGAAAAAAAGAAATAGACTTGAATTTAAATAAATGTTCACAAGAAGAAGGTTCAAAGAAAATATTTCCTATGCAGTTTAAAGTTTTGCTTGTCAATTTCGGAATGTCCTGAATTCCAGGAATTCCAGTTTCTGCCCAGTTTATACATAAGAGTACCTCCTCACAAAATTTTTAAGTCAAGATTCAAGTATAAAACACTTTAAAGAAGATTCCCAAATGTGTTTTTACATCTTCATAAAGATGGATTGATTTGAAATCATCTGATCTCATCTATGTATCGAGATAGATGTCAGTCTTCAGCCTAAGTGATAAAGACATGGAGGTTTCAAAAAGTGCTGAAAGACAGAAAACTAGGGACTTATATGAGACTCAGCCCACTTCCCTGAATTACTCTGATGGAATTCAGTAATCAGCATGGCAGTGGACAGTAGGTAAAAGCAGAATTTTAAAAAGGTGACCCTTCTGAATGAAGGCATACATCATTGTTCCAACTAGGACATTTATTTAACAGCGGCTTTAGATGATTTGTTCATTGAATGACAATAACAGTTTCTCAAGGAAAGAATTTCTCTTATGTTTTAGTAGCTGCTCTTGTTGGAACATTGCTTGACCTTCTCAGCAAGGTCTGCCGCTCTCTCTTGTGCAGCAACAACCTTTGGACTCCTAACAAACTAATATTATCTTAAAAAAAATAAACAATTTGAAATAATCTTTTCTCATTTTAAACTGGCCAGATTATTCTGGCTCTGTCTGCACTCAAGCTTAACATGAGCTCCGTAGAGAGCACAATAAACAACTCCATAAAGCACAACAGCAACTGCACAGTCCTGTGATATCTTCCCTAAGCTCAGCTCAGAGTTTTCACTGGGCAGGTGCGCTGGTTTGGCTGGGATAGAGTTTATTTTCTTCAGAGTGGCTACCATAGGTTTGGGCTTCCATTGGTGCTAAAAATAGTGTGGATAATTCAGGGATGCTTTTATTATTGCTGAGCAGGGCTTGCACTGAGCCAAGGCCTTTTCTGCTTCTCATTCCAGCACATCAGGGATAAGGCTGGAGGTACACAAGGAATTGGGAGGAGACAGAGGCAGGACGAGTGACTCCAGAAGATCAGAGGGATACTCTAGACCATGTAGCATCATGCTCAGGACATAAAGCTGGGGGACAAGAAGGAAAGGGCTGGGGGGATAATTCAGAGTCTTCCCAAGTCACTGTTCTGGGTGATAGAGCCTTGTTTTCCTAGAGATGGCTTACCAAGCAACACAGTGAATGAATTCCTTATTTTTCTTTGCTTATGTGCACAGCTTTTGCTTTGCCTATTAAGCTGTCTGCATCTCAACCCATGAGTCTTCTCACTTTTACCCTTCTGACTTTCTCCCCATCCTGCTGGGGTAAGCAGCTCCATGGGGCTTAGGAGCCAGCTGGGGTTAAACAACACCAGTGGGTTACTGAGGATCTTTATTTTTACCCTACATAAGTAATTTTGTTTATTTAATTTAATGAAGGAAAAAAAAAAAACCAAGAAAACTATTCACTACTAGAGCAACTATTTTCTGCACATATCTCCATGCTTCCAACTTACAACTGCAGTCCTTCAAGTGATGAATATTCCTCAGACTGAACATTATTCCTTGCATGGGAATAATGCCGGTTACATCAATGTGCCTGTATTTTTCCTGTCAGTGATTAAACGTCTGGTAGCTTTTGCCTGCAAATACCTGGGTTTGTGGAAGCTTTAAGAGACTGATCTATCTTCATGGAATAGGACTGTTAATCTGTTAAGAGCAAATTGCTCCATCAAAGAAACAACTGTACTGTTTCTGAAGAAAAGCACAGTACATTTGCAGGGAAACCATCAGATGGATACAGAAAATTCATGCGGCTCTATAAACTTATGGCTGGAAGCACAGTAAATAAACCCTGGCATACCAGATTAACAGGCCCTGCATCTTAAAATACATGGTTTCAGTAGTAAAGGTGACCAGATGCAGGTAACATTCCCCAAAGACACAGGATCCACAGTGAACAGATTCTGTTACCCACCCACATTAACTAGATGGTATCACCACCGAGTGAATGGATGAGTTCAGAACCACTTACAGCTTGTACAACACTGGTCATTTGCAACAACATATTTTATGTTGTATATTTATTTATGTTTATATTTATTTATGAGAGTACAAAACAAGTTATATGTTCATTAGAATAAGCCTCATTATAGGCTATGGTGTAACTATATGACTAATTTGGTTGCTATCTCTTTCCCTGTCTCATTAACACACAGATTTCTGCAAATATGTTAGATAATTGTTGAGCAGTTTATGCAAACAAATTTAAGCTTATTAGGTATTCATGAATTGCTCACTTCAGCAATTCACTATTTATAGTGTGTTACTGCCATTGTTACTGTTCCCAAAGCTGGGTGGGGGAGGACACTTTTAAGATGCAAGAACAATGTGTAAAATCAAAGGTAACTTCTTTTGGTTTTGCCAAAATAGATGCATTTATGGCTCTATTTATAAATCTGTACTTGCCATCTTCTTGTATATTCTTGCTTTTCAGCTATAACTGTTACAAATCCAAAAATTTCCTCTCTCTCACTGAAAATCTATTATTCCAGCTTTTATCCTGGGTAAGGCATCCAGTATTAAACATCTTGGCCTCTCATTCACACCATTCCTCTGAATAAACAAAGTGCTGCATAAATTTTAGAAATGGAGAGCTACTTGGTGATAGGATGTTTCCTGTCATTGATGTTTTATCTTAAAAACACTCCGAATTCTCAGGAGCCCTCAGCTGCATGATAAAGATTTGGAATAAATTATATCTGCTTACATCATTAGCCAAGTGCAATGCTTGCTGCTAGTTAAGAAATTTCACATGAATAATAAGCTGGTCCTTGTTACCCTTATTATCCATCCTTTTCTCAATTCAACCTCTATGAGTCCACTGCTCCCTAATGAAGGTCTGGTGCATCAAGGCTACCATTAATATAATAATCTCAATCACAGATATCAAATAATTCCATGTAATCAATGAAGCAGTTTTGTCTGGGCTGGAGTTAATTTTCTTCACAGTAACCTTTAAGGGGCTACATGCTGCACCACTCCATTTATGAGCAGTTACACAGATGGCAGGTAGGAAAGGCTTAGTTGGTGGCACTGAAGCTCAAATGAGGTTGATTTATATTCAAAATATTTCAGGTGGGATAAAAGCATGACAATGTCAGGTGCAAATGAAGTAGTGCACGTTTCCCCTTCTGAACCATCCTGGATCTCTCAGCCTGCTGCTCAAATGGCCCCTGTACTAGGAGACTTGCAATGTCTGGATTCCAGTCCATTTTTCAGGCAGGTCAGCCCCAAACACTGATAACAAGGAGTCCTTGAGCAATTTCTGTGTTGCTTGATAGTATCCAGAACATGCAATTCTATGCTTACAGGACTCATACACATGGACAACAAAAGTGCTTCTGATTTATAGGTTTTATACCTTATAATCTGAATAACTAAATAAAACAATGGAGGCTCAAAGGAAAACAGGGAAGGACTCTCATGGTGAAGATTTTCTGGGACTGAAAATGAGAAGTATTTTATACAATTGGAAGATGATACAGAGAAGCATGTAGAGATGGTGAGGTGGTTAAGAAAGACAGGCAGACGTGAAAGCAAGCCTTTGTAACTAATTTAAAGAGCTTGCTTCTTAGATTAGGAACTGTGAGCTGAGATTCTCTTGTTAGCACTATGTGTCAACAAATAACACTGTAATTTACAGGACTGCTTTTGTTCCTGCATCTCCCCAGTCCCAATGGAGGATGTCTCAGCTCCATAAATGGCAGCATGTTAACTTGCCTCCTCTGCCAAGAACTATGAGTTGTGCTGGGAAAAAAGGACAAGTGACTGAGCGGGTTGAGAGCAGAAGGAATATGCAGTGACTTCCCTCCCCAACAGGTCACCTCAACCCATGAATTCAATGCACAAAGAGCCACAGGGTGCCATTCATATTTGATCCTGTGCTCCCTGATTCTTCATACAATTTAAGAGTAAATGGAGGAGATGCTGAAAGGGGACAATTTTAAGCTATGTGAATCTGAACCAGAAGAGATTTTGAATTTCAGGAGGCTTTATGTCTCCCTTTATGGCCAGTGAAGTCACATGCAGATATGGAAAATCACAGTACCTGACCTAAAACCTGCCTCTGGTTCTACTGTGTGATTTGGATGCAATTTTGATATATTAAAAAAAAAAGAAAAGAAAAAAAAAAAAAGAAAACCAAACTCATCTCTCAACTTGTGGAGATGAGAGGACAAATTTTACCTGTGAAGTAAAGGATGCAGGGGGTAGTTGTTGATGTGCTATGAACTGTGGTATCAACTGCCTGGATACAAATACAGCTCTATCTCCTGTGGTCCTCATCCATAAAACACAGAAATGCTAATGTGTGTTCTCACCATGGTGGTGCAGCTGTAACACAGAAATGGCCCAAAAAGAATAATTGAAATTAGTTATAATGGTGAAGTGAATAATTTTCCTGGACTTCTGATTAACAGATTTATGGCTTCTTATTTCTGGTAATTAGGGCTTTCATCTTGAGGAATTATGACATTTCTCACAAACTCTTGAAAACCATATCATGGAGTTATTTTGATTAGTATTTTCTTACATTTTTACATTCAACTCCTATGTTCTTTTGACTTTGCAGTTTTTTATCTTTTTACATTCAAATCCTGCATCTTCTGTGTTTACTACTCAATTCAGAAACCTACAATTATTATCATGCTATTTCTTCTTGTAGTACTGTTCTTTTATCACTTTACAAAGACATGAAACCTATATGAGTGTTATGTATCTTGCAGACAAAAATTTAAATTTCTGCAGGTTGATATTTGTGAGAGTGCTGCTTAGAAGCCCTCACAAGTTAGCATATCATGTAATAGTTGCAATTCTAACAAAAATCTGAAATCAGGATTGTCTCCAACAAATTGTAAAAGAAAGAGACTTGGATATCACAGGACTCAAAAACAAAATAATCATCTTATTAATGCTATTTCTTGTTATTCATGGAAATGTTATTTATGGAAATTTCAGGTCTTTTCAACTGTATCTACTGAAGACATACTCAGGTGGCGTTTGAAACATCTGCTTGTTAAATATATGCAAAGTGAAATGGAATAGCTTTTTGGAAATGTAGTAGTATTTGAAGACTGCACAAAATGAAGGAAGAAGAATAACAAAGGATGTGGGATGGGTTTTTCATTTTTGTATGAAAACAAGTTATTGCTTTTTATTTATTTATTCAGAGTTTGGGTTTGGCTGGTGTATTGGTTGTTGGATGGGCATGGGTCTTTTGGGGTTGTTTTGTTTGGGGCTTTTTCTTAAGAAAGCCCTTTTTCAGTGACTTGATTCCAGAGCAAGTTTAGTTTAACAAAAACTTGTCACAAGCCTCACTCACACACACCAGTGCTGCAGCTGTCAGCTGCCACAACACTTGGCTTAGAAATTTGTATTGAACCTTAATTCTAGTCTTGAGAGATCCTCTGGCCAGGTGATGTACCCCAAGGAAATCAGACTAAGGTGCTGCCTTCCTGATTTCTCAAAGAAGCCTCTGTATCAGAGCCCTCAGATTGTCCTGCTTATACAGCTGCTGTGTTCATGTCCACCTCTGTTTTTTCATTCCTCCCTACATGCGGATCTTTTAAAAGACATAAATAAATGAAGACCACCTCAGCCAAAAAGCATATATTTTATCTGGAAAAAGGCCAGTTTGTCAAGTAAGAACATGCTGATTACAGAACCCTTGGTAAAATAAATCCTCTCTTCTACAGATCTCAATTAGATTTGCCTCTCTGAGAGGCTACAGAGAACTCAGCTTCAGAATAATAAGCACAGGATGACACATTTTAAGTCATAAAATGTTCATTTTTTTTTCCAACACCTGAACTGGTAGCAATGGAGAAAGCACTATAATTTCTTATCTTCTGCCCTCTTCATATTTTACAGTTTTCACAGTTTTCCCTTAATTCATTATTCTACAGCTTATAATCTCTCTCCCCCCAAAAAATAGCTGTCACACCTGTGATGATAGCATCACACCATACAAATCTAAAAACAAAAACTTCCTAAAATGCAGAGGAGGAACACTTTCAGAAAGCCCCAGCACAAGCTTCACAGATTCACCGCTTATGCAGAAACCTGGCCTCCTCTGCTCAATCAAGGCACATCTCCAGAATTCTTTAACAGGCTGCAAACAATGAAAGGTTTCCAAAGAGGAGGGGTGTAATCTCAGGATAGCTTAATATTTTCCTCTGCACCACTGTTCAGAAATGCCATCCCTTTGTAGGATAGTGTGGCATTAAACACAGCCTCACAGAGTAAGAGTTCCTGGTCCTACTCCCCATCTCATCTCTTCATATTTATGTGCACCCCCAGGCACGGAGGTCGCCAGGCGTGGGTAAAGCCATGGAGCAGACAAATCACAGCAACAAGAAAGGAGCAAAATGTGCATAGATAGGTTGGTGAAAGAATACCTGTGGCTGAGATAATTTCTCAGGGTTCCCATCAAGCAGTTAAAAGCTAAAGATGTGTCATTTTTTGGGGTTTGGGTTTTTTGACCAAATTTGTCACCCAAAGGATATTATCACTCAGAACTACTTGTTCAACAGTGCAAGGTATAGTGTAGGTTGAGCTTCCCTGAAGAGCATAACGAGTTGAGCTTTATATTTTTCTCTTTTTATTAGATGATCTTTGTATTTCTGAAAAATAACCTGTGAAGATCAGAAATGACTGTTTCTGAGTACCTATAAATTAGGTAAGGAAGAAAGAAAGACAATACATACTGTCAATTCTCAAAATCTTAACCAAAGTTCTAACTTACTCAAGAATAACACAGCAATTCAATCTCAATGGTCACAGAAAAAAATATTATTCTATTTTAAGTGACTTTTACACAATATCTGCACTACTATGTACTGCAGATTTTAAATAACTTTATGTACATGGGGAGGGTTTTATAATAGTAGAAAGGGATTTTTTTTCCTTTCCTAGAAATTGTCCTGACACACCCTTTTGTTTGTTTGTTTGTTTGTTTGTTTCTTTGCATGTACTAAAATACCTAACAATTTTATTTTTCAGGTAAATTTCCACCTTCACTGACAGGTGCCTAATTTTGCAGCTTCTAGAGTAAAACTCTATTGGTAACTTAGTGCAGAAAATAAATGCTTTAGTTGTCTCTTATTTTGTAGAGAATTCAAGTGAACTTCTTTGTCCTACTTTAGACACTATGCATTTGATGTATTTCTATTCAAACCTCATTTCTTTTGGATTGCAGTGAAGCAGAAAATGGAAGCCAGACTCTCCTTACATGAGGGAAAGCTGAAAATAAGCAGTGGAAATTTAAAGTTTTACTGCCTTATTTCTTTATTCAAAGTAATTTTGACTCAATATTTTTTTTGGTCTCCCAGTAAAAACATGAGAGTGTGAACTGCATATGTATATCCATATGAGATGATGACAGGGATGAAGAAAAATGAGAAAGCCAGGAAAAATAACAGGTAGTACTGCAGGTGGAGAGGTGATTAAGTGGTAGTTAAGAAATTATTGTTTCCCTTTAATTACCAAGCAGTGGCCTGTGTGGTGTGCATGTGTATGTGTGCGTATGTGAATAAATTACTGAAGGCAATGTGTGAGCTAGTTGACAAAAATAGTCTTTTTTATTGTGTACTGATGTACAGTGGTGTGCAGTTGACTGTTTTCATGTAGAGTTACATGTGACACAATTCTTTCTCTTTTTTAGAAAAAATTGAAAAAAAGATCAGAATATTACACATTAATACAATGTGAGGAAAAACATGACCTTAAATGAGCATATGAATGTGAATATATACCACACATTTCTAACCTGAAGAAAATAGGATACTGCCTTAGCATGTCATACAAATTTGTGTTTTATGTCAGGCTCTTGCTTTTTTGCCTGCTAAACTTTATCACTCATAACTATCTGTCCACTATGAGTACTGACAGTTACTGCACCAATGGAGGTGGATAGATTAAATATAGATATAGATAAATATAGATAGATATAGATATAGATAGCTATATAAATATAGATATATACACATAGATGTGTGTATGTGTGTGTGTGTATATATATACATCCATATATAAAGTTTATAGAGAAACAGGCATATGGAGGAAGGAGGCACTTAAAATATAAATCACATAGGACCACACGGCAATAAAAAGAAGGCTTAATTTTACACCTACAAACATACATCATTTTCTCCTGCAGTTAATATAGGAACAATTTACTAATTCTGGTTATGCCAATGTGATACACAAGTGTCTGCCCATTCCTCCCCTGCCCCTTCCACCCTGATGCTTGTCTTCTTAATCAGTTGGGAAGGCTCAACCAAAAGCAGTGTTCCTTCGAGAGACAAAACTAAACATTTCCATGAGCCTCTTGATAACCCCTTAATACCACAAATTCACTGCAACAGAAAATTAAAACCTCAGCCAACTATATTCCCGGTGGAGTTGGGAATACATAAGAGTTTTAAATCCATGTCATATTAATACATAATCTTCTAGGGTGCGTATATAGGTGTTTGTATATTTGTGTCTATAAAACATACATGCTTAGATATATATATATATATATATATATATATATATATATATATATATCACAGAATCACTTGGGATGAAAAGACTTCCAGGATGATCAAATCATGTCTTTGACCAATCACCACTTTGTCAAAGAGACAGGACCACTGAGTGCCACATTGTCATTTCTTGAATACACCTCCAGGGATGGTGCTTCCACCATATCCCTGGGCAGCCCATTCCAATGTCTAATCACACTTCTGTGAAGAAATTCCTCCTAATGTCCACCTGTAAGCTCCCCAGCTGCAGTTTGAGGCCATTTACTTTCATCCTGTCTCTTGTTACCTGGGAGAAGGGGATGACCCTCATTCCACTACAATCTCCATTCAGACAGTTTTAGAGAGCAAGGTCATCTGAGCCTCTTTTTCTCCTAGCTAAATACACTCATTCCTCACCTACTCCTCAAAGGACTTAATCTCCTTCCCCAGCTGTTCCCTCATCTGGCACTTCAATGTCTCTCTTGCAGTGAGGGACCCAGAACTGGACAGCGGGTTTGAGATGCAGTCCCAGCAGTGCCAGCATAGGGGGACAGTCACTGCCCTGTCCTTGCTGCCCCGCTATGACTCACCCCAGCCAGGTGCCCTTGGCCTTCTTGGCCACCTGGGCACACCTGACTCAGGTTCAGCTCCTCTTGACCAGCTCCCCCAGGTCCTTTCCCACCAGGCAGATTTCCAGACACTTTTTCCCCAGCCCATAGAGCTGAAGGGGTTGTTGTAACCCAAGAGCAGGACCTGGGACTTGGTCTTATTGAGCCTCATACAAGTGGCCTTGGCCTATCAATCCAGCTTGTCCAGATCCCTCTGCAGAGCCTTCTTGTGGATGGACATCACATTAGCCAACCTCCAAATCATCTGGGACCTTCCCAGTTAGATAGGATTGATGATCAGTGAGGCAGAGCAGCTTGGCAAACTCCTTCTCTAGCTCCCTCAGCACCCTTGGATGAATCCCACCTGGTGGGATTCTTGTGAGAGTCTCAGTGGCTCAGCAGGTCACTGCCTCCCTCCTGCTGGACTGCACAGGGTCTGTTCTGCTCTCTGTCCCTGTCTGCCAGCTGGGGCTGGTTCCCTGAGGATAATCAGGCCTTACTGTTGAGGTCTGAGGCAAAGAAGGCATCTGAGCCTTTTCCTCATTCTTGGTTCCAGTGTTTGTCTGTGCATCCAATCAAGGATGGAGATTTTCATTGGCCCCATTTTTGTTGTTGATGTATTTATAAAAACACTTTTTATTATCTTTCACAGCAGTGGCCAGATTGAGTTCCATTTGAGCTTTCACCTTTCTAATTTTTTCTTTACATCACCAGTGACATCACTGTACTCTTCCTGAGTTGCCTGTCCCTTCTTCCCAATATATATATATATATATATATACATTGTGTATATTTATTTATTTATTTATATATTTATATGTATACATGTGTGTGTGTCTACATGTACATGTGCAAACACTAATGCAATTGAGACCTCTTAGATGTGGCTTATAGACCATTATGATCTCCTTCAGAGATCATAATGGTCTATACTGAACCTTAACTCCAGACATCCAACCCCAATTATTTGCAAGGGAAGCCTATTACCTTTGCATTTGCTCACTCTCCTTTCTGATCCACAGACCCAAAATATCTGCTGTCTTCAAATCGTGTAACTCATTTGTACAGTTGTATTAATCCCAGCCCAACTCTTTTCAGAGTATGTATTGCTTGAAAACTGTTGCTCTGTTTCAGATCTGAGAAAAAAATTGATGGGCCTGAACATTTGTCTGAATTTGAATATCAACCAGTCTGCACAAAGACTGCTGCTTCATATATATTGGTTTTGATAAAAGTGCTACAGAAGTATTATTTAAGCATCACAAACTGTGTGAGGGAGGAGGTCCACACATAAAAAAGAAGGAAATCAAAATGAAAATTTTCCAAAACAGTCTCTATACTTGTATGTCTCATTGACTGAGACAGACAGAGTCTAATATTTCATAATACTTAATTGTGCTTAGGGGATAGTACATATCAATTAGAACTGAGAAATATTAACCAGGCTTCATTCAAAGCATTGCTGAGAAGCAAATAAAATAAATATTATCTTATTTTTATGGATGAAAACGTTGAAACCAAAAGAAATACTGGGAACAAGCCAGGACCAAGGCTACAGACAACCCAGCTCAAGAATCCTATTGTCCTTTCAGCAGAGCAGGTTGCTTTATTGCAGTGGCAGCTCCAAAATTACTTCAGTTGCAGTAGTTAGCACTTGGTAGACCTACAATGTAGGCAGGCACTTGGTGTCTTAGTTTAGGAACCATGCAGCAGAGTCCATCTGTTCTCATCACTATTTTTAAAGCAACTTGTCCAGACTCAGGTAGGAAATTTAAGCCGGAGGTGGATCTAATTTCTTGGAAGGCATTCACCTACCCAGATTCTTACGCCAGACTGCTTAGCTTCCTCAAAACACACCAAAATGTGGAAAAACAGATGAGACTTCATATAAAAAATACCACATATATATGTTGCTTCCTTAGAGAACTTCATTCTTCCAATATGATCCATATGCTGTATGTTGTTTGCAGCAATGACCACTCCAGAATGACTGGTTGTAAATATCACATAATTTTTAAATCTCAGTTTAAGAGTAGTAAGAATAATTTTTGTAAAGTGTATCCTAAAGATACTTCACTTTTCTGTAGCACTGAGTCATCAAGGAGTGGTAAAATGCATAGTAAAAAGCAAAATAATCTCATATTTGCAATTGCAAGTGTGAAAGTTCATCACGGTACTCTGCTCTTTTGATGACTTTTTCTGAAGTGCAATATGATCTGCTTTTGCTTCTTTCTTGCTTCATGAAATAGATTTCCCCCAAAAGAAAAGACATGGTTCATATCTTTACATTTACCACCTGTGTGGAATTTAAAAGACCTGCTAAACATAGCAAATGAGCAGGCAATACATTTCAGTTGTGCCCAGGAACTAAGCACAAAGGTTAGATGAGGAAATCACAGGTAATATTTTTGTCTGCTTATCATCTGACCCACAGATGTTGGGTTTTAAACTTTTTTTTGGTAGCTCTTAAGAACCATTACAAATTTTATTTCTTATATGTGATTGGAGAGTGTCTCTCCTGCTAATTCAAAAATCAACTTTTCTTTGGATCTCTTCAATCCTTCTGACAGTTGTCTTTTAGCACCTCTAGAAGCTAAAGTTCTAACTTGCCTCTTAGTTTCCCAACTAATTTTTATTTTTAAGGATTTTAAACTACTCCTGAACTTGGGCTTGACAAAACTAAAATCAAGAGCAAATGGAAGCATTCTGCTCCAATAATTTTGAAGCAGTAAAAACCCATTTTTCTTCCTCCCTTTGAAATTGTAGAAAATTTGTATAAATAGTTAAGAAGTATTAAACCTCTCAACAGAAATATAATGTTATGAATGCTTTCTTTTATTTTAGTCACACAGATAGGTTTGTATAAATGTTTTGTTCTGTTACTCTTTGATGGTTTAGCTCCTACAAAAAGCCCCTAAACCACAGATGAAATCACCCACATCCCCCAGACCCCTCAAAAATTAGCGAATAATCTACTACTGTTTTATTAAACAAGGTGGTAAAAAATGTATTAATTGCAGAACATCCTAGGAACTCAAAACCCTGTACAAGCATGTATTCTCAGAACTGGATGATAGGTCTTGCCCAAAATTTTATTTGCTCTTAAATAAGAATGTATTATTCATGCAAAATGAAAAATTACTTATTCTGTTTAAACGAAAAAAACACTGATAGCTATTTCATGTTTCTTGCAGTCTGTTCCTAGAGGACTACTTTAATCCTAAAGGATCCTGTGTTCTTACCAAAGCTGTTCCCATGGGACAGAAAAGTAATCATTTCTAATACTTTACTTCAAATTACAGCACTTCAGTGATCATCACTCAAAAATCTGGAGCTGCCCATCAGCCAGCAGCCTCCTAATCACACATCACTTGTCATCACTTCCAGAGCAATCTGGACCACCCTATCCCTGTCCCTCACCCTGTTTTTACAGACCTCTTCCTTAGAGAGTCAGTCTTGTTTGAAGCAGCAGGCTAGTTCCATTCAGATAGTCTGTTTGAATGGAAAAACCAAGAGTATTTGCTCTTTTGTCATCTTCCTTTGTCTTCTAATTTCAACCCATGTGCTCTTCAGAGCTCCCTTATGTACATTTACAAACGGAATTGAAGAAATGGGACTCTACCAAAAAAATAATCACAGGCTCCTCTTCTTTTCCTCCCATTCCTTTTCCTCTACTATTGAACTGCCATCCTTTTTTCTAATTGTTTTCAAAAAGGGAACAGGAAACAAGGTGATCAACATTTTAATACATGACTTGGCTCACACATGATTATTTTTTATACTGAGACACTCTGAGCAAAGATCAGACCTCCTGCTGTAAGAACATTCTAACACGGGTTGTTCAGTGCCTGTGATAACAACTACATCTCCAAATTGGTCAGACACAAGCAGTGGCACAGCCTTAAAGCATTGTCTCCCATGTTCTCATTTACACAGAAAAGCTCATTTGTCTAAGAGGATTACTTGTTTTCATAGCAAAACATCCCAAAGTGCATCAATTACACTGGGAACAACTCAGCTCTGTGAACTGCTTAACCATACTGCTAACATAACCAAGGCTGCATTAAGTGAAACATATATTATTGCTGATGTAAAAACAACTTTCATAACTATAGTCTTTTCCTTAGGTGCCATTAAAAAAACATTCAAATCTGTGCTACAGCAAGTCTACCAAAGCCTAAACTGACTAGTTTCAGATGCAGAAAAGTAGATCTAGCATAAATACATAAATATGACAATTGTAAACATGAATTAATTTCCATGAAAGCAAAAAAAATCAAAAGGCAGGGAAACATTTTTAAGAAATGTAGTTCTTCCTACTGCATTTCAGAATGAGAAGTTTGGACAGTATACTCCTAAAACATTATGAGAATCTCTGGCATAATGAACAGATGAAAGCTCAAAAATTCTCTGCCCTTTCATAGGGCACAAGCTGCAGCAATGCACATGTTCTGCTTCTTCCAGTGTACCAGATGTAAATTCAAAACCAGCACACACAACTGAATATTTGTGCCAGTTTAAACCTTGGCTCGCTTTCAAAGGCGACAAATTAATGCCAACATTTTACTCATGTGAAACCCACTCATTACATCTTGCACTGAGACCACCAGTGGAGCCACCATTTGGACATGGTTATGCCAACCCACCCATCCTTATGTTTCTACATGTGAACGTTCCTGAACATCACGGAATAATGAATGTTCTAAGGCTGGGGTAAACTGAATCAAAACCATTCATGAAAAGATACCATGTACATGCCTCACAGCTTGCCTGCTTTCTCTCAGACTTCTCTTTCCATCCTAGGAATATGAACTGCTTTACCCCATGCCCCACAGTGTCTTTCTGCATAAAGTCTCTCAGTCCATAGCTTGCCTTTCTTCTCTTAGTCTCTCTTCTTGCTTTCCACCATCTATTTTTCAGAACACACAAAAAGAGCTGTAGTATAAGTGTGACGTATATGGAATTCTAAAAATAAATTGTAACCTGAACTGGTTCTCTAGCAATTTCATAGTGGTAAAAAAACCCACTACAATGTATTTAATTTTACTGAGGTTTGAGTTGGTGTTTTAAATCAGTTTCTGAAAAAGGATTAATTGTGTCATGGCATTTTTTGAGCAAAACAATGTATTACATCAAAGACAAAACACTGAATATTTAAATTTTTCAAGGTGTCCTTTTTTGTTTTTTTCATGAAAGAAAAAGAAATTTTTTTTCTCAACATTTTTTGCCAAGTCCAAATGTATACGAACAACACCAGCTGAAGGTACAAGCCAGATTTGTGGGGATAGGCATTCCCTCTACTGTACTGTTACTTCTAACAGCTGTTTTGGTGATGAGGAGCCAAAGCTCACTCATGGAAAATATGAGTTCAGCAGTTTATAATCCTAAATATAGGACATTTTCCCCACATGAATAAACTGCACCAAAAAAACAACAAAAAAAGGCCAAAAAAAAAAAAAAGAAAAAGAAAAGAACGCCCAGAGAAAATCCCAATCATATTCCAAAGCAAAGCAAAACAAAACAAAAATGACTTACTGTCTTCTTCAACATTTTGACGGCGTAAGGTTTCTGGGTCCCTTTCTGCCTGCATCTGTAGACAATGGATGTAGCCCCACTAAATTTAAAATAATAAAAAAAAAAAAAAGGAAGAATAGTTGGGTTGTACATACAACTCTTTGAATTTGTCAATAAACAGAGTTGCCTACATTTTCTATTCCTCCCAGTTTGGGCAAAACTATCTCATTCTTCCCCACAGATGCAATAAACCCTCCCCCCCCAAATCCAAGAAGTGTCAAATCCCCTCTGTATTCCACCAGAGCACTTCAGCAGTCACTCAGCCAACAGAAGTTGCAAGAGTTTATCATCCTTCTTGGCCACACCTTTTCTGTCTCACAGCTATCCCTGGATGTTTCTTTGGATAACCAAGTCACCACATCTTGTCTTTGTTAAGGCAACACACCTGCAACAATAATATTGTTTTGGGGGGGCCTGCTCACTAATTGCTGATGACAGCAATGGTGAAACAGAAAATTTTTGTGCTGCTCCTTGCCCACTGGACCAAAAGACCAAATTTGGCACCAAATGGAGGAGGCAACATTTTAGGTTAATTCAGTGGAAACTGGTGGGACTTGTTCACAGCAAAAGTGGACTGAGCTTACATCTTTCCTTTGCCTTCAAGGTGTAACTATTTGAATGTGAGAAGTCTGAGCACTCATAAAATTATGGCTGTGCTGGATGGAAGGCACTTCTCTGAGTGCATAGTTGGGGCAGATGGTCTCCAGAGGGAGGGTCAACTTGTGCTTTTCTTGTTGCTGTCAAGGAAGGGCTCTGTACTCTGTGAATTACTTTAAGAGAGGTTGTAACCTCTGGTAAGCTCATACTGGTTACAAACCATCCAGATACCTTTGTATTCTACCCAAAATAGATGCACTGAAGCACCATCACTGAACTTAAGGCATTTTTGGAAAATTCCTTCCCTCAGACCCACTCCAAGACTCAGCACTTCTAAGTAGCTGCATATTTTTAAGGTAGAGGGGACTGCAGTTGTCATATATGACCTCCTGAACAACCAGCGCAGAACCACAGCAGCTCTGCAGTGAACGAATTCTCATGCATACCAGATGCCAAATTGCACTGCAGATCCCTCTGAACCAGGAGAAACCCATCTCAGTGAGTCTACAGGAGACAACCATGACAGGAGCAGCTTCTTTTTTAAACAGTAGAATGGCATAGCCATGCTTGACCATAGGAATAAAGCTGTGGCACAAGGTTCATTATTATAGGTGCTGCACAAAACTGCCATGGGTGCCCTGCTCTTCTCCCTCCTCAGCATGGGCCAGACAGGTGCCATACAAGGCTCTGAGTAGTAGGCACATCCCTGTTTTCATAATTTCACGAGTGAGCACAAGAACTGGCAATTGATTGAGAAGATTTATTTCAGAAAGTCCTCTTCATAAGGAAAGGTCACCTGTGGCAAGGGTTGTGCAGCTCAGTCATCTGAGGGCTTCTCTGCACCACATATAAATTAATCTTCACTTCATCTCAAATGCTAAAATGATTTGTCTCTCTTCAAAGTATATTGATAAACGTGTGGGTGTACTGAGAGCTTCAGTGACTCCCAGAATCATTACAGGAATTTAATTAGATCTCCTCTCCTTAGCCAAGTCTCCAAAGACTCTATTTAGCAAGAAGAAAAAATATACCACATTAAAAAAACCCTCACATCTTTTAAATACAACAAAACTGTTAAAAGATAGAATTCTAAGAATGTGCTGTGATAAGGTTTATATCTCCAGTACTTCACTGCAAGATTGCAATGGGGAAGTCAGTGCCAAAACTGCAAATCATTGATGTACCCTGCTTCACATACACAAGTGCAGGGCAAACATTAAACTCATTCGTTTACATATGTCCTTACAAAGTAGGCAGCAAACTTTCTAGAAATTATTGCATTTGGGTGAGGGCAGAATTAGAGAAGGTATTTAGCAGCAGCTATTAATCCAAATAAAGAGATGATAATTCCTGTACAAATCTCTTGATGCTCACTGCTGCTGTGGCAATGGAAGGCAGACCCTGTCTCTCAGTAAAGCTACTGTCAGTGTTTGCATCAACAGTTTGCAAAGTCTTCCATGTAAATAAGAGCCTAGCCACTAGAACACCCCAGATTATTTCTTAGTGATGAGATGGACATCTCCACCAGGAAGGGAAGATAACATCACTCCACCTTTTACAGTTCATTTGACTGTACCCAAACCTGGAAGACAGGCAACATAATGCTTGAAAGAGATGTAAGACAGCCCAGAGAGATAATCCAGTCGAGCAGTTTCACATCAGGCTCATTAGCCAATATTCAAAACACAAACAAAGGTGCTACTTTGGAGTTTACTCTCTATTGTACAGATTTCTGCATATCCCTGCAGTCCTAATTTGGTGTAAAATTGATGACAAGGCATGGCAAGACTTGGGAACACTTTGAAAGATTTTGCTTCTGATTTACATGGCTTTGCCCAGCTCTCACCAGCCAGGAGAGAAAACACCTAACATTAGCTAACAACCGGCTCTGCTCCTCTTCCAGGCAGAAACCAGTACAGGAAATCAGGAACAGGATGGCAATCTGCTCACACCATGTCTGAGGCTAAACAGCAGAGAGCCATTACTAGTATGGACCTGATTCCTTGCTTCTTTGTTGGTAACAGGGCATCTTCACTCCTTCACAGTTTAAAAACAAAAAAAAAAGGTAGTGAGGAGTGGGGAGGAGTGGTGCAAGCAGAAATCAGCCTATGGAACTAAATGTAAATGCACAAACAGAACTGCCTCATGTAAATCTAGGTGGTTTGCTTTGCTTCTTTCTTTGGCTTCCTGCTGGAGCTTTCTGCTGAATCAGCACATCCAGATTTCCCAAGTGACTGTGTGACTTGGAAGGTCACCAATTGGAGCAATTCAAGCTTTCATCATCAAAGAGCAGTGGGAAGACACATCTGCAAGATTCTCATGTGAAGCTGAAACATAGAGAGCTGCTAATTGTAACCTCTTGCCCCTACCCTAAGTTTTTTGCAACATCAAACCTTGACTGCCATCACCCCGCTTCTGAGAACCTCCTCTTGAATTTGCATCAACTGAAAACTTCATTGATATGTTTTGTCAGACTGCACAAATGTACCGAAACCAGGAATCCTTGTGGCAACATGCCACTTCCCTTGGAAATGGAATTCATGGCCAGACGGGCAGACCTGCACCCTCCCAATGTCCCATTCTCTGCAAGGGGTGTTTGCCTTGTCTGAATGATAAATGTAAATACTGCTATAGAAAGAGATCGCCCATACCTCAATGGTTAAGGCACTTATTTGATAAGAAGCAGACAACAGCACTAGAGACTATTTAATCCAACCCCATTAACAGTTTAAATGGGAGTAACAGAGAGGGCCCTGAGCTCAAACAGCTGATAATCACTTGCAGAAGTGCATTGCAGAGTATGACTGACAAGTGACCCATTACCAGTTCAGGCTAGAAACCAGAAATCATGTCTCCCACATTCCACAAGATTACTCACTGTACTGTGTTTGCCTATTTAGAATTGATTCGGTCAGCTTTTGCCTCTTTGCATTTAGTGAATATAGACAAATATAAATGTCTTTGCATACACATTTATATGCAATACTTATTATATATATTTGTGTTTGTAAGTCTGCATTTATTTACTTCTAATCAAAATTAGGCTTAAAGGAGCATCCAGCAGCAAGTTTTTTGCACCTTTGCCTGGAAACAATCTACCTGAATTCAAAACATAATTTATTTGAAATTGGCTGGAATAAGAAAAATAGGGGGGAAAAAAAGGGAAAAAAAAAAAAAGGAAAGGAAAAAAAGGCATATTCTTGTATTCTTGAAATGTTCAGTTGGCAAAGTTAGAGAATAGTAATTAGAACTGTTGAAAATGTTGCCATTCTCCTTTGCTCTCATATGTATTTCAGTCTGGAAATCTGCTTAATGATTCTGTTAAAGATTTGCTTTTAAAAGCCCAGGTATAACTGTGATCATGCTAAAGAAGAAAAGCAACAACAAGAGATCATTTTATTGTGAAGATGCCAAATGCTTTACTACAAAAATGTGTTTATATATATATATATATATATATATATGTATTGAGCTCAGAAAAAACCTGAAAATCATTTATACATCTTTACTGTTTGGTCATAATGCACAACAAAAACACTCACTTTTGTGATGCCACCTACAATGCAGACAATGGCAACACATAAGAAAGCTCATTATGTCCTGTGCATGGAATGTATCACAGCTGAGGCACACACAGCCCAGTATGAGCACAGAAATAGTTTTCCTGAAGTACAATACTTCAGTGGCATGACAAATTCAGTCACCATTTAGTCAACCAATGTAATTGTGTGCCACCAAATACATCAAAATAGAGTCAAATTCAATAACTGACCTCTGCATGTGTGTTGTCCAAGACATGATTTTGAAAAGTGCTTTTAAAATATTTAAAATGTGCAAAACCTTCTGCCTCCTCCCCACCCACCTCTTAATATACAATTGGTTGAGCATTCTGGATTATTTTTATTACTATTCTCAGGTGTTACTGAGCTTTCAATGATTTCAGAAGGACACTGTTTTAAAGGCTGGGCAGCAGCACCACAGTGCCCTGCCTGTGCTAAGGATTCCAGACAGCAAGACTGAGAGAAAAGGCATGGCCACACCTCAAATAGATGCAGTCAAAAATAGTGGTGTCAGCACAGATGGAAGGAAGGCAGGGACGCCCAGAAGGGGTGTTAAAGAGGTGGAAGTGATCAGCAGAATTTGCACATAAAGGAGAAAATGGAATTTGCAGGATCCTGCAGTGGAGCCTGGCAGAGAGAGAAAATACAAAACAAGAAAAGACAGAATTTGACCCAGTTTGGAAAAAGCATTTCTTCCCTGAAACCCACAAAAAGCTTCTGCCTCTGAAACAGGAAAGGCAACCAAAATGAAATGCAGCCATATGTTTACTTGGCCACAGGTAGGTAGTAAAAGTAAATTCCTCGAGCTGCAGCTTTTAAAATAAAATTACACTCATCGGCAGTAATTTCACTGTAAGAAGGAAATTCAGTCTTTTCAAAAGTAGGTCAGCATTTCCACACCATGCCCACTCATCCTGGTTTTTATATTGCCTTTGAATCAACTCATTACAAATACAGTCCTCAATTTAATCTCCTGTAAATTTCATTTGGATTAAATTCCTTAAGTTCTGGATTGATTTTTTAAAAATAAATTAGTTTGTGCTTCATGTAGTCAAGCAATAATTACACAATCAAGTTTGTCCAATAAAAACACTCGAAAGAATGATCAGTCCCAAGAAAAATGTACCTGGTACAAAGCCATGGAAATCTGTGCTGCCAAAACTGCAGCAAGAGATCAAAGTCCATTATAGGTTTCCACAAAGAATACTGATTTCTTTGTACAGTTTACAGAAGTATAAAGTTAAAGCTCATTAATTTACATTTTCTTAGATATAGACTAAAAGAGCAAAATGGATTTATAGAAATGAAATTACTATTCCTGAACTTCCAAATTAAACATTCTGTTGAAGTTAAAAGACTGGACGGAAAAAACAAAACTAAACAAAACAAAAATGTTCAAAACCAAACAAAAATAAAAAGAAAAGAGAAAATCTATTAACAGTGAGAGGAACTAAAATTAGTTTAAGAGTGCATATTCCATGGTATTATTAATATTGCCTTCACTTTAAAAAATACATTCCTGTAAATTTGGAAATTCTCACAACTTGTATTTCATGGAGAAGTATCAAACAAACTCTTTTTTACAGTAATCTAACAAACAATTCTTAAATTATTCAAATCTAATCTCAAAGCTTCTTCTAAATATCAATATCTACATATACAGGGCTTGCAGGCAATTGCAAACCACTGCAGCCATGCCTTTTCTCTCATTATTTCATGACTTGTAAACAGAATAGAAAATTTCACGAAACATATATCATTTAGGAGCAGCAAAAAGCCTTGGATTCCCACATACTATGAGGAATAAAACAAATCTTTAATGAAGGCAAGGTTAGTGGGAAAAATGTACATGGTTCTGAAAAGGAAATCTAATTCCAGAAATTGTGTTCCAGAGTTCTGGCTGGTTTGATTTTTAGAATGCTGAGTAGATTTTCTAATATTTGAGGTGAAAAGACTTTTCAGCAATTGTTTAGACTGGCCTCCAAAGGCAATGCAATAGTCCAAAAAGATATTTTTTATATTCAGCCTTCACCGCACTCAGCAGATAAAAGGAACCTTAGACAAGCACAACAAAGGACCTACACCATTAAAAAAAACCCCAAACTGTAATCAAACTAGTGCTTGCCAATATTCTTGAACGGGTAAATGCCACAGATAACAGTTTGTACAACTATAATTCTTTAGACATGGGGTAGGTTGGCTGCTGAAACAGACTAATTAAAATGCAGCAGTTCAAGCCGCTCCTGCTGCGGTGGCTGGACCAGCAGCTGATAATTCCTGCTGGGACTGCAACAGCACATTTCTAACTTGCTTCCAAAGAAGCTCCTCCCTCAAGTACTGCAGGAAGTTTATAGAGGACCTCTATAAAAAGGACCTCTATCCCACAGAGAGGCTAAAAACATTGTTACACCTGGATGTAGTGTCTTTTTAAACTGCAGGAATTCAGTTAGGTGTCATGTTAGCTTCATCCATATTAACATTAGATAAGGGTTTTCTCACAGTCACAGACAGATGCTGTGCACAGATATGATGTGACTGGCCTCCCTAAGTCCCACACAAAGCCTGACAACTGAAACTATCCAGAGAACTCACCCCTCCTGGGAATACATGTGCCTTGTTTAAAACACCATTTCAACCCCTACCTCATAAGCAGCACTTTCCTCCCCTCCTCTTAGAAGATCCTAATGAAGAATAAACATTATTTATTTAAACTTTATGAAGAGTGCATGTGAGGAGAAAAGAGTGCTGAGCAGTAAAAACTCTGTAAAACCTTCTGTGTTACAAGCATTCCTTCCTGGGCCACTGCAGAATTACCTGCCTGGTTTATTTTCCTGGTGACATATTCCTTCACCAGGAAGTATTTTGAACAGTCTGTAGTATGAGCAGATGTCAACACCATTGATTACTGCTCTTCATGACAATCTCCAGATGCAGGAGGCAGACTGGACTTCACACTAAATGACAACATGTGGCAGCATGAACATCCTTGCACGTTGCCTCTGGTTCCCCTGGTCAAGGAAGGGAAGCAGTGAGGAGGTTATGGACTTCTAACAGCTTGCTCTGTACATAGGAAAGTCATCAATTGAAATCAGACAGGGAAAAATTAATGGTTGTTCATGTCTGCACATTTAAATCTAGCTTTGAACAAACTTTACAACCAGAAAGTTTAGGTCTAGGCATTTTATGGATTCTGAAAGCTCATGTGCCCATGTGTCTCCTTAATAGCCCTCTTTTTGGTAAGTTACAAAGTTTTCTCCTTGGAGGTTTGTGTTGTCCTGAATCATCAATTCCTATGCAATGTCTTCTCTGAAATAAATTGCTTTTGCCAAGAAGTTTATGTTCAGTGGCAGCCCAGAATGCCTTAGCACAACACAAAATTTGACAAAAAAAAAGACAACAAAGAAAATTTTAATATATCACAGATTCAAAAGTTCTTGGGCTCTTTTTAGCTACTACGTATGTTTTCTTCTTTAAACCTCGTGGGACAGACATTTCGAATCATAAGCTATAAGAGTGAAAGCCAGGCAATGCAAAATAATTTGAAGGAATGCATAATATTTGACAATGCTCCCTAAATTAACAAGTTCTATAACATATTGCGTGTATTCTGATCATATTTAAATATATTCTAAAAAGATAAATTGAAATAGCTAATTTTCCATAATAGAGAGGTCTTTTAATCTGCTGCTTCTAGTATTTTTGTCACAGTCAGAAAACCCGACAGGGCAGGTTTCAAGTCACATCCTGTCTTCCACCAGCTCTTCCAGCTTCAGTTCTGGTGGGTGGGAAACACCTAAACAGGTCTAGATCTTCCTTAAATGCTGGATTTATTCTACATGCACAGAGGAAAAATGCTGCATCAGTCCTCAGCTAACCCGCAGAGGCCATGGAGCCCTCCCTACCAACCACCCCGGTGCCAGGCACAAAATGGACAGAAGCTGGGATCACCACACCTTCCTTGTTAGGGACACATGCACACCATGCAGGACTGCAGTGGGATGTGCCTGGCTGCCAGGTACCCTCCAGCCAAGTCTCTCCATCACTTCCAGTTCATCAACAGGATTGGGGAGAAGCTGGTGGGGAGCTTGACAGAAAACATTTTGGGTGTAGATGAGGACAGAGAGATCTCTTACCAGTTTGTAACATGGGCATAATTGACTTGGCTTGGAGAAATTAATTTTAATTATTGATAATTATAAATAGAGTAGAAATTGGAAAGAAAAATCTTACATTAGGACATATTTTAACCATATTATCTTCAGGCTTGGAAGGGAATGTTGTGCTTTTGTGGTGTAATTATTTATGTGGCTTTTACTTTACACTGGTGTGTACAGCCAAGTCTAAGAACATTAATGCTGCACAAAGCACTGTGTGACAGGAAGGATCTCTCCCTCTCCACTGCACAGGCAGAACCCACAGAAACATGGATCAAGCAGCCACTGTGAGGGGGTGAGGTTAGGCCATGAGCTCTGAAGACAGAAAGTCAGATGGGACGTCCCAAATGTGTCTCAGGGAAAGAAAAATACCAACGACAAAACCACCACCGCCAAAAAACCCCAATCAACCAAAGCCAGTGGGAGCCTGTGTGTTCAGTTCCAGAAGTTCTGTGTTTCTGCTGGTCAGCAACAGTTCTGCTCATTTGTCTTTCTTGCTCTCTTGCTGCTCTTTCTGGTTTTGGTGCTTTATAACTGGACCACCAGAGACCATGGGATTTGAAAATGGAGTGTTTGGTGCTGCTTGTGTGAGATGGAAGGCAGCAGGCACAACAAAGGCCATGGCTAGTAAGATGGGAGGCCCTGGGAAGGATTTTGTGAAGCAGAGAAATGTTACAAGACAAGAAGAACAGAATCTACAGAATCGAAAGCCTCTCATGGTAAAGCTGTGGCCTGTGTCTGTTTTCACTCCCTGAGTTTTGTTTGTCCTTAGTTGCAGCCGTGCATTGTGAGCAGCTGGCCTGGCTGAGCTCATCTGGCCTTGGAGCTACTGGGGCAGAAGCAGCAGAGGGGACCAGCAGTGACTCCCAGCCACTTGTGTCACCGAAGCTGGGAGTTCCCTTGGCCAATGGCAGTGCTGGCCTTCAGCACAAGCACCTCTGGCACCATCTTCAGCAGCTTCAATTCAAAGTTAAGGGGCAGCCTCTTGCAAAGCCTCCCTCCAGCTCCATCCTCAGAAGCCTTCGTGCCAGCAGGGACTCTCATTCTGGAGCTGTGCAGGTTAACAGGTCTGAGCTTACAGGCTGCAGGTTTGACTGGCTTGCCCACATTCCCTCCTGAAAAGCATTTATGTAATTGGCAATTTTGCATGGTCACATCTTCTCCAGATCTTCCTGCAATATCAAGATGGAAGTTTTGACTTCCAGAGCTAAATGAAGCTTCCAGTTCTTTCTGCACCAAACATAAGACCAACTTCCAAACCTGAAGCTCTTTCTTTCCTGCATCAGCTGTCACCTGGAGCAATGATCTATATAAAAAACCCCATTTTTTGTAGGAATGTCTTTCTGTGTTTCAGTTCAACAGACTCCACCTAGTCCATACCCCCCTGCCCACAATCACTCTGAAGAACTGCAGGTGAAAACTATGATATTCTTCCCAGAAGTTCCCTTCTTCAGCACTCTGTGATGAACATCACCAACTCACTAGGGACATCAGGACTCTGACTCAAATATTCTCACACCTGCTCTAATTGAGCCTTTAACCTTTTAAAGATCCCAGCTTTTTCCACACAATGTTTTCTTTGCTAGTATTCCCTACTAATTAAAGTACTTAACTTTTTCTTCTTTTTTCTCTTCCCCACCACAGTTTTAAAATATATTGTTTAGTAAATTTAATCAATAATGCTCCTTCAGCTTCCTCCCTTCTCAGTGCTACTGCTGTATATGCTGTTCCATGTTGCCTTTTCCACTTTTCCTGAAATTCCAATTTTCACCGTTCTATACTTTGACAGCTCCTAGTGCAGCTAAACCCACAAAAACTTCAACAGGGTGCTAAGAAGCTCTTCTCAGTAACCATGATCACAGACTATCTTGATAATTAATCACACACATCTGCAGGCAAGTATACACTGAATTGTTCTCATGACAGTGTCACCACTACTCAATCCTTGAAATTAGGGAACTCTTTTTACAAAGTATGAAATTGTTGTTTTCAAGGAGAAGATTCCAGAACTTCTCATCCATGAACATCTTTCATCTTTTCTTTAAGTTCTCTACACCAGTCACTGATCAAGGCAGTATTTAATTGGTGATGCTAGAGAAAGGCTGCAGTTTCCATTTTTAAAAGACTGAGGCTTTTTAGTTGTCAGAGCTGATCTGTAACCCAGGATAATGAATCTCATCTAATCTGTGTCAGTCTGTACTCCTCTACATAATGAACTCAGCACAGTAGTGTATTAGATGTTTGGAAATAAATTACTTTCGTGTTCTCCCCATCATACTGAAACTTCAAGCACAGCGTACTCCAATGACATACCTGAAGGAGTACATCCATACTCCATTTTCAAACTCCACTGGAATGTAAAACAGAATTGCATTTAGGCAGTATTTAAGACATAGTCTGTTCAGGATTCACATGTTCACATTTTAAAAAGATGTTTTTAAAAAGGCTCTGTGTTTATCTTCAGAGAGTGACTTAAAACAAAACATGCAGTCATGTTTATGTCCATGTGCTGGTTCATGCTCTTGTAAGCCCTAAGTGGGTGACAGCCATGCAGATCAGCTGTCCATGCCAGCAAGTGGCTGCTGTGTGCCCTGCACAGCAGCGGTGCCCAGCAGGCACAGCTGCAGCACCCACGTCAGCCACAGCCTGGCAAAAGAGCTGTGGTGCCCCAGCAGGGTGGAAGGTTTGGACATGGAACTTCAAAGGCCTTCTGTTCTCAGACGGGCAGGTTCTTCTACATCCCTCAGCAGCACTTGTGTGCCCACATCTCTTTTTGTGTCCCTGGAACCACATTTGTGTCCCTGCACTCTCCTTTCTGTCCTCACACGTCACTTTTTGTCCCTGAACACCCCTTTGTATTCCTGCACACTACTCTGTGTCCCTGGAAACTGCTCTGTGTCCCTGCACATTATTTTGCATTTCTGCAAATTCCTCTGTGTCCCTGCACATGACTTTGTGTCCCTACACATTGCTCTGTGTCCCTGCACACCCCCTAGTGCCCTGCAGATTGGGTGTCACATTGACATGCAGAACATTCTCCTCTGAATAAGAACCAAGCTGTGAAATGCATCCTGTAATTCTGCCAATCCTTCCCACAATTTCTTTTCTTGATGCTTGGAGAGAAACACCTTTAATGAGATCTCATGTGAAGTCCAACTCTGCAAACTTAGCTTTACAGGTGTCAAAATTCTGCTTCTGGGCTTGTGCCTGATTTGGCAAAATTTATCCAAAATCAAAGAATTCTTTTTTGGAGATTTAACTGCAGATGCACAAGACTCGTGGTGATCAATCACCATCCCTCTAGATGCTCAGTTATGCTTTAACAATATTTTCTGTACAAATACCTAGTTATTAATGTTTTTATCTGACAAAATAGCACAAAGTTTTACCCTATATCAATATCATGTAGAATTTTAGTAATGTTGGGCTCTCAAAAGCTTTGGCTCCAAAAAGGGGGGAAAAATATAATATAATTTTAATTCTTTGATACATCCTAAAAAAATATTTTTAGGCTCACTCTTTTGCTGAGAAGTTTATCCACATTTTTATTCAGAAGAAATGTTTTCCTTATTCCTCCATCTGAACCTTTGAAAATCTTTTTTTTTTCCCCATTGACTTAGTAACACACCTGTTGGCAATGCCAATTTGTGAATTCTGTTAAGAAGCAAATGCTTTTAATGAAACAATACTGAAGCTTGTTAAACTTTGAATACACTCTCAAACTTCAGAAACTGTTGCAAGCACAAGCGTCACAGCAATCTGTGTAGGACGATGTCCTGTCTTGACAAAAGACCAGGTGGTTATGGCTGACAAAATATTAATGATTGTGGCTAAACAGTCCTTGCCCTTTAGAGAGAGCTTTTTGTATTGCATTTTCTATAAATGCTTGAGGATCCAAAAGGTTTGTGCACAGTGCAGACTGTAGCCTCAAGGACACTGGAGGCTCTGTCCCACCCTGTCCCTTTCCTCCTGAAGCTTTCTGGTTTTTCCATTCACCCACTGGAGCTATCAGCATTTCTGTAACTTATTGCCCATGATCTGTGTTGCTCTCCCCTTAGCACTTCTGCATTTTGAGAAGATTGTGCACTATTTCAGCAACTCTCATGGTCCTATTTGGGGTCCATTAACAAGTCAGGTAGCCAGAACATAAACTAAAATACCTCATATTTAAAACATTACAGACTTAAACTGTAAAATATTACAACCTTAAACAGTCTACATTTTCCCTGTTTATAGAAAAAATGTGATTCAGTGATGTGATGGAACTACACTATTTCTACAAACTGACTCAGGCACAAAAGATATTTAGCTGTAGGAAGCAAGCACAATGAACATAATCTCCAAAAGATCTGAGGACTGCACATGCAATCATGTGGTTTGATTTTAATCGCAGGACACTGGAATGTGCACAACATACATGCACTGGTGCTAATGAGGGTTTACACCCACTTGCCTCATCTTTATTCTCCCGCTGAGCACGCATTGTAAGAAGAAAACTGATTAGGAGATAATATATCTAACAGCTTACCACACTGAAAACAGTAACACTGACAAAAATCCAATTTTTTTTTTTTGTTTTCCTAGGGAATGACGTTATGCAAATGAAAACAGTAAACAGGACAATCAGAAGTACTAAGATATTTTTCTAGTACTTACAGGGAAGTTTTCAATACAAGCACTATTCCTGCAAACCATTTTCCCAGTGAAGGATAAGTTTAGCACTCCTTAGATTTTGACAGCCTCAAATGCACTCTGCTGCTGCTTGAGACACTCAGGAACCCTCTCTATCTCCTTTCAAAGGCAGAGGCAGGAAAGAAAGTTGAGGCAGGATATAAAAAGTGAAGAGTGGCTTTCAACTACGGATATCTAATCTAGGTCTGAAAAAGAGTTTAGGTCAGAAGTGGGATGTGGTGATGTCATACAGCTGTATTTGTGGACAATGACTGCACAACATAGAAAAATATGTCTGTTAAAGAACAAAGCACACTCAGAGCAACTTGAAGAACCAGAGCTGTCATTCCAGATTATAGAAAAACTGTGTAACACCTGTATATCTGTATCTATTTGTCATTCAGATATAAGCAATAAATTTACACCAAAGCAGGTGCTACTGAGATATTTCCATCTGTTTTATATTCTTGTTCTTCCATGAAGCTAATTATAGGCATTACAAGCCACTTAGAAGCTTCAGGTAATATATTTAAAATTAATTGCTTCATTTCTCCATACTCTTACTTATGAGGAGGACTCTTCAAAGCCCCCATCAGCCCTCCCAGGAAAAAACCTGTTACCTGAATAACACACTGCTATAATGCACTTACTGCAACATCCCTGGATTTACCCTTACGGCTGCATTTAGCTAATTAGAGTGCTTTTTACATCACTTTTTTTTGGTAAGCCTTTCTATAGCAGCATAAATGCAAAATTTATCTACAGGGCAAATTTGCCAGCCGCGAAGGAGTAGGACTGGTCCTAATTGCAGGGTACTGAAGTGAAATCTCTGTGAAGAGGAGTAATTAAAAGTCTTAAATTTCTGCCTTAATTGCTCCAAAAGTAAAAAGTAAAATACACCTTCCTTTGGCAGCATCAGTTTTCTAACACAGAATTACTATGTCCTTGAAATAAAAACCACACACGGGCAAAAAACCCGTCAACAACCCCCTGGCCCCAACCAAACAACAACAACAACAACAAACACAACAGAAGAGGGAAATTAAAAAGAAAGGAGATATGTACTTCATCTACTTCTTAGCTTTTACCAAAGGGCAAAGATCACAGACCTCCCAAATATCTTCACTAACACCTAAGTTTACTGTGGGAGCTGTTTTGCAGTGTAGATCTACAATAGCAGAAAATTAAGAACATTTCCTGAATTATTCCCCCAGGGCAAACCCCCTTAATTTTAAAATATAGGGTTTGTGCTATTTTGTGTCAGGAATGTTACTACATGAGAAACTGATTTCTCAGTGTGTGACATCAGTCTTTCATTTTTTGTTCTCTGGGGAAGTCAAATTAAGACAGAGTTCTTAAGAAGTGGCATATTAGCCTTCTTGAAAGGTAAACCCTAGGTATTTAAATGTGCTCCAGCTCCAGTGAGAATTTCTAACTTCTGACACAGTTCATCTCCACAGCTTTCAGCAGGGTGGGCCTGGCTACAAGCAGAGAAATCAGAAGCTGCTGCTGCTGCTGCAGAAATGCTGAGCTAGCCTGGCCATATGGTGAGCACTGGAGAGAGAGAGGGAGAGAGAGAAAATTCTTAAAAGGTCATCTTGACTCAAAAGACCCACGTTGTTCTGGTTGACTCATCTGGGTTGTGAAACAGCTCCCAGGTGTGGTCACAGGGTAGCTCTCAAGAGGTAGGAGAACAGAACAAATATTATGAAGTCACACACAGCAAACATACTTCCATATGTCATGATTCCAAACAACATTCTTATTATTTACTGCTAATCCTCCCTCTCCTCTCAAAACAAAGGAAGGAAACAGGACAGATGGAGGTAGAATATTTCTAGTGTGTTTATCAGCAGGAAAACTGATGTACATTTACAAATATCACTCTTGCCAGTCACATAAAGGAGGACACACTGTATTATTTGCACCAGTCAGACATTATCCCTTTGCTGGACTGACACCACATTGCCCCTGCTTGGGAACCCACTCCTGGCCCACTGAGCTCCCACGCAGTGATTCACTGCCCATGAATTCAAAGGGGTCCCCTCCACTGCACAGCAGCACAGTCAAGAGCAGACAATTCAGCCATGAGCTCCAAACATTGCCAGGAGCTGAATCCGTTCTTCACTGCAGCACAGAAGGCAAAGCACCTCACCAACACATGGGGACTGAGTGTAGTACTGTAAAATCTAGGTGCGTGATTTTGAGCCAGAGATTTTTCAATCCTGCATAACAAAGATCAGTGCATGTTGCATTGCCATTATCATACTACAGAGGAACAAAATGCTATTGTGGGCCACAAGAAAGTGAGAAAACCGTGCAACATTCCTGGCCAAAGTATATTTTGTTCCCTTATTTCATTTGCACTTTCAAATACTGAGCTGTTCACCCCAAATGATAATCAAAAGAAAACCTCCCTTTGCTTTGTTTAGTGATAATGTTTTTCCATCATCATAGTTTCTAGAAATCTGCTTGATTTCCCAGAAATTGGCCTTTACTGCAGCCTTCTGTCTCCTAGAAAGCATACATAAACTTCTAATGGAGAATGTCTCCTTTCACAGAAGATAGGATCTTGCACTGCAATACTTAATGAATTATTCCTCAACCTGTGATTATTTTTTTATGCCACAGAATTAGTGTTTTGACAATCCCAAAACATATGATGCATTAAAGAATGCTCTGTATTAAGTTTATAATTAGTTGTATTGATTTTCTGGAAGGTAAAATAGAATTATCAGCCATGTCACAGCACCACCTTTTACTTGTATTTGCTCAGTATTTGAAACTCCCAAATCTAGACCACTCTCAGGAAGCAATAGCATGGCGCAGTGATGCTGAAGTGCCCTCTGAAGAACAGAGTATCCTTGAGACCTTAGGAAAAATGAAAATCTAAACAGAGGAATTCCCAATCATTCAAATCTAAGGAAAGATATATTTGTTGTAGCACCATGAAGATAAATGGTAAGAGTAATCAGTCTTTGATAAAACTGCTAAAGCTATTCAGGACCTTAATGAGGTCCCAGCTTGTACTTCAGCAATGATTTCACCATTTATATGACACATTTTATATGCAGGTACATAAAACTGAAAGCAATTAGAGAAGTTATCCTGAATTATCACATCATGGCTCAATTGGCTTGTGGCATTTCTTATTCACTCATGGCATTTCATACTCATTCACTGCAGTCACACTACAACAATGTAGGCAGCAAAAGTAATTCCCAGTTATGAGATTTACAGGGTCACTTGTTGATTTGTGTGAAATAGCACAGATTTTGTGAGATATGACCCAGAGGACTTCATCATTCTAATTTTCCCCCCTAATTTATCGTTTAAAGCAATCTATAGCTGCAGAAGACTCTGATTTCCAATGTATCAACAAAATGGGCTTGGCTTAGCTTCCTTCTGAAATTAACTATTGCTAACCTACTGCTCAACATACTTTTGTAAATATTTAGAAAACTTAAAATCAACAAACTTCCCATTTATCATATCACACAATAAACTACCCTGTTTTCATCTTCATTCCCCTTCTCTCACCAAAGGGCCTAAGAAATTTTTTAAGTGCACCACGTTTTGTTCCTAATGGAGGAACCCTGCATTCAACACATTTTCTAGTAATCAGGAAGGTCTAGTGCCAGTGTTAAAAAAATGAAGAGGTAGCTTGTTTTCCCTCAGTTTGTGCAAACAATCTCCCTGACTATAATTTAATGATTTTCCAGAGTTTTAAATCTACTCCTATCAACTGCAATAGTAAGTCAGAGCTTCATAATTTGTCCATCAGACTGGATTTAATTTGCAAAGGTTTAATAGTAATTGCCTATAAAGACAGATTTAAGGGTAATTATTTTGCTGCCTGGTTTGTAGCATTGTAGTCTGTTTGATAATAAAAAACACTGAGTGTGATAAATGAAAGCCCCTTGCCTCTAGTAAAGTAAAAGGAATGAGGATACTACTAAAAAAAAAAAAAAAAAAAAAAAAAAAAAAAAAAAGAGAAGAATGCTGGCTTTCTAATTTCATTAGTCCCTGATGCATCCCATTAGTCTGAGACAGGAGTGCTGCCCCAAGAGGCATCACCTGAAGAGAGGGAAAAGTTCATGTGAGAAGCATGGTCTGCTCCCAGGGAAGGGGAGAGGAGAGGGGAGGGGGCCCTTGGCAGGGACCAGTCACAGCCCCAGGGAGGCAGAAGGCACAGCACCAGGCTTCCAACACGGGACCTCCTTCAAAAGTTCACTATTACATGGACCACTTGTAAACAGAATGACTTCAGTTACAGAAAACTGCAGAAAATACTGTTATTTACAATGTGGTTGCCTATAGTAGGCTCACAGTCTTTTGGCACTTTTCTTTTTCTTTTTTCTTAATCTTGTTTGGGTTGCTTTTGCACATTTGTTTTAGATGTTTGCTGTGGTGTTGTTTTGTTTTGGTTTTTCATTTATACTCAAAAACTTAAATTTGTAAGGGCTATTAATAACCAACATGCCAGGCTATTTTTGTACTATCAGTACCAGAAATGGGCAGTATACAGCAATAATGTGAAATTACTCCCATTGACTCAAACACTGCAGCAGGGCTACACAACTCTCTAACGAAAATTGCTCTTCTGGTTGTGTTGCATAAACTTTTGCATGAGTTAAAAAAAAAAATCTTGTCGTTATTTCAAGTAATTTTCATACAATAAAGTGAACACTATGCTCCATTCAGTAACTGTAAGAGGTGCAATAATATTTCAGCCATGATACTTTAAAAGGCAAACTGAATGAGGAGATAATAGGTTATTAGATATAATGACACTGTGGAAAAAGCAGACACCTTTTAGTTCTGACTTCAGATACTACATCAGTAACATGAGCTGATCATATGGTGAAAATGCCTAAGATTTTCTTATAAAGACCATTTTACTGAGCACAAAAAAATGCTCAGCAAATGGCAACATTTTTTTAAATTGTCTGTTTTACTGATTTTTTAAAACCTGTACCTCTGTAGCATACATTAATCTCACAAAGAACCAATTCTTCGTCTTAGTATTGAGTTAAAGCAGCTGAAGAGGTTACAAAATCAGGAAGAATTTGGCCAAAGCACGCAAGGTGTCAGCAACCAGCACAATGTATTCTGACAGAACAGTTAAAACCTCCACAAGCATCAAGAGAATAGCCTCAAACCAAGCTTGGCTCTTTTCAGATAAATTTTTGCTCCCTTGGGCATTCTCCGGTGTAACCAAGGAACATTTTTTTTTCAGAGAGGGGAAAAAAGTATAAAAACTCCAATGTCAGTTCAAGGGAGTTTAGAAAGATGTAATATTGCAAAGTTAAGACCAGGACCTGGGACATTAAGTACTAAACACCTCTGGGTAGTTTTAGTTCTGCACAGTATTTACATGAGCTTTTGGTAAAACACAGGACTTTGAGTAACTCTTCCTTATTAGCAGACTCATCAGATATCTCATTGGCAGAGTCTTGCTCTACTTTGACTTTACCTTCCCATTTGTCTGACAGTTTGTGATGCTAAAGGGAGTGCTGAATACATTTTCTGAACCATCAAATTGCTTGTCTGACTCAACACAATTTTTTTTCTTTCCATTTGTACAGAAACAGTGAGCAAAGCTCATCTAATCAAATGTCAGTATGTACCTCCCTGATAATTATCTGAATTCCCTTTGCAGATAACAGAGAGCAATTGGCAGTTTTAGAACATGGTTCATTCAGTCCTAAGGGCATTTTGAATAGGTTGGGTATAACATGACCTGGAAGAGTTTTAACTCTGAGCACCAACAAAGCTTTATATAGGTACCTATAAAGGTAGCTGCCTTTGATAGGGGAAATTGCTCCCACCCTTTCTAAGTACAGCAGCCCACAGAGTAATGAGTTTTTGAATGCAGGTCATGGCAAACTCTTCTCAAGACTCTCAAAAGCAGCAAAAAAAGGTCACCAGGGTACCAGTCTCTCATGATTCAGAGCCCTTCCATGTCTTTGTCAGTGAAAAGCATTGCAAACTCTCTTGATGTAGTCAAAATGAAAATTTTCATGGATCTCTCAATCCTCTGCCCCCTCACGTGCCCCCAGACCAGTGCAGACTAACATGTGTGACAAAACTGTTCTGGGAAAGCAGCTACACTGTGTCGTAGGGCATGCACAAAGCTCCCCACAGCACACCACCACTAGAAGAGGAAGGAGGAAGAACACAGGGAAGACAAACCTTTGGGTAGAAAAAAAAATAGAGAAGCCATCTTAGATGAAGGAATGGAGAAGGACGTGTATACATGTATCTATATTTATCTAGCTATCTGGAGAGGAGATAGGCAGATATCTAGACACTGAGGGAGGCTGAGGAGGGATGGATGCTGAAGTGAGAAGACAGGCACACAAAGATAAGGTGGTGAGAGGAGGAGGTGGTGGGAGTGTGCAGAGTGGGTCAGCAGACACACCAAGAGAAGAGCTGCATAGTAAGAGAGGAAGTGAGAAAAAGGAATTCAGAATAGAAGCAGCAGCAAATAGAAAATAAGCATGTAGGCTCATGGTTTCAGAGTTTGGGAACACAGAGCATGCAAAGACAAAAAAAAAGAAAAAAACCACAGCAGAGAATAAGAACAAGAGAGAAACTGCAAGTTTGAGGAGAACAACTGTATTACTTTTCAAGCTTAGGCAATGAGTAATAGTACAGAGAAGCATAAAATGGAGTGAAGAATACATAATAGCTTAGGTCTTTATTTTTTCTTTTTTCACACCTTAATTTAATCATAAGTATCTTAGAGAAAAAATTGCAACACTTGCTGAACATAATTAAATTTGATGCCAATTTTTTGAGGTTCAATGCAGCATCAAAAGTGATATGAAACACAGCTGTGCAGACTTGGTACACCTAATGCCATTTAAAAAATACAGATTCAGGAATTGAAGGGAAAAAAATAATAATAATAATAAAAAAGAAATTACCTGTGGCAACCTGCATCAAACTGCAGTATCAAGCCTCATGCTTGCATGTGGGCATAACTCATTTCACACTAAAATCTGGTCTAAACAGGCCTGTGCCCTTTCTACACACCTTGTGTAACTGACCAGTCTGTGGTCTGATAGATGCCACTGAGACTAACTCACAGTATTCAAATTTCAATCCTGAAGAACCACCATTGTTAAAGAATATCTGTCTGTTCTTCATATGAAAGTAAACTCATTCTGTAAGCTGAAAAAAATCCCAGTTTTTAAAGAAGAATGCATAAAGTCACCATATAAATCCGGCATTAATAGGCTGCCTATAATCTTCCCCCTCAAGCTCATCTTCACTTGCAAAAGCACTGAAATTCCCTTATGCTCCTCTGCAAAAATGTAAGAAAAAATAAACCATTTTTACTTGATCTTTTACTATCACAATAGATTAAGTAGGTGCATTTTGCCTTCTTGCAGTGTCTTTACCTGCCTACTGCTGTTCTGTAAATGTGAGGTTATTTAAGTCAACCATATCATGTGGTTTTAAGTGCTCTTGCAGCATATCATTTAAATAAGTATGTAACTGCCTCCACTATTGCTGCTTTTGATCAGCTACAGTTTTTCTGCCATGCTAATGAAAGAATAAATCTTACAGCAGCTGCCAATCACTCATGGCATGATGGCATCTCATGGCCCTAGGCAAATCCTAGGTGCACACAACAGGCTATATAGGCAACAACTAGGAAAAAGCCATCTATTCATCAAATCATATTTTTAAGAAAAACAAACCAATAAACAACTACTGAAGAGTGCTAGGAATCACTTATCCAGAGATGAGTGACAAGAAAAGTACACTGTACTTGCTTCTACCACTGGATTTGAAAAGAGCTACCTGCGCCAGTTTGTTCACCCCTTTTACTTTGTGGATTATTCAAAATTGCAACCTTCTATTATATGTACTTTCTTTTTTTAAGGTTGTCACTTCAAGAAGCTCATTATGTAATGGACCAGTGGCTACAGTAAGAATATCATAGCTGATTTCTAAAAAGCCAGCATCTGCACTTAACACTGACATGAAAAAAGTACTTTTAAAAAAGGAAGAAAAAAGCTCCAGACATTCCAGAAAAGCAATGTGAAAAATACTTTAAAAAAATTTAAAAGTTCTGTGTAAGTAGAGAATCACAAAGAGACAAAACATTGATATTTCCTCTTTCCAGTTGCTTCATTAATACACTGTGATGACAAATACGGTCTTTATAGAAAAACTACATCTATTTGTAATGTTTTCCCCTCCACCTGCATAAGAACAACACCTTTCTGGAAAAGGGATATGACCCAATTTTCTTTCTGACAAATCATCTACTTCCTTTTTTTTCAACTCTAGTTATCCCACAAGTGTTTCAGGACAAAACTCTTTCTACTTGAACAACACACCCTTTTCTCCAAGCATGGACAAAAATACCAGAATTCTTTAAAATACTTTCAGTTCACACATCATTTCACCAGGTATACAGGTATTCATACCAGGTATGAATCAACTAATACATGTGATCACTATTATTGGAGGGTTTATACTCTGTTTTTGCCAGCCACTTAATTCTTTTCTGTAACTGGATTCACAGAACTCAAATCAATTACTCAGCTCTCCCCACATACCATTTGAAGGGAAACAGCACAGTATTTTTAGCAAACTTCTCTTTCCCTAGCCACTTTCCCTTAGGTACAAATACTCTTTTTACCAGTCTTTGTTACTAAATTGATGTGTGAGAAAGGCTACAGAAAAGATTTTGGTATAGGGAACACTTCTGTTTCTTACCAAATTCCTCAAGATAACCATGGCAATGCATGTTTCTTTTCTCAGTAAATCATCAGGACTGAAGAGGTTAGCTGTCAGACAGAATTACAGCAGCTACCATTTCAGAAAGTTTCTTTCATAACCATGCTCTTATATTTGAGAGCAGAAGTGAACCAGACCATCAGAAAGCACATTTTAAATTAATGTTGCTCAGTGCTAACTAGGTGACTGATTTGACTCTGAACCTTTTATCTGCCTTGTTCTAAATTCTGTGCATGTCTCAGGCAGACAGATATGGGGTTTAGGTAAAATTCCAGCAGGGACATAACTTTTGTGTGTTGGCAGAACACCACAAAAATTTGGATGGACGAACTCCCCAACCTCACACCACATTTCTTCTTCAGTCAAGAAACTGCAAAACAATTGGAAAATGTATCTGAAATGGTAAGAAATAAATTAATGAGTTTATGAGTTGTGGCATATAATTTCCATTTTTCTCTTCACTGTGCCAACTGAGAGGAGAAAAATGAGAATCCAGCTCTTGGCTCTGCATTTCTACATTAAATCCAAGCATATGTTTCTGATCATTCTTCAGTCACAAGGAACCTGAGACTCCAAAATAAATAACTTTTTATTAATCATGTTAAGGGGGTAACTAAAATGAACACCCTTCCTATGCAGCCTTGACATTCCAGGACAATACATAATGATTTTATTTCTTAAAGAAAACATATCTGAGGTTCTCTCATCTTTTGCTGTACTGTATTTAATTTATTATGACAATTTCTTGTTCATGTCATCAAGCAGTCATGAAACAAAGAGTGAGTTAATTCTTTAATTCAGTGAATTACACGAATCATTAATTTTGTTTCAAACATCATAAATTCACAAAACAGTAGAATGGATCCTTATTTAGATTGCTTACATTTCTCATGACTGGGAAAAGATTCTAACTGTGCAGCAATTCATTAGGTGATGACTGAGTTCTGGTGTGTTTTCAGGCAAAGGCCAAATACTTCTGTTTGTTTATGTGCTGCAATACTCAAAGGTTTTTCTAGGTCAATAACAAAGAAAGTTAAATTTCTTGGCATTGGTAGAAAGCTGTCATTTATTTTCAGGGTCTCTTCCTTTAAATAGCGGTATCTAACAAAAAAGAGAAGGACCTCTATCGATGCTTCAAGTCTGTGCCTTGCAGTAATTTTCATTCACTGGAAATACAGCACACCTTCAATTATGTTAGGTTCAGCCATTTCAGTAACAGCTCTTTTTTGCAATAATATTTTCTAGTATTTTCATAATGACTATTTACTACTAGCATTTGAAAGTTTGATTCAAATTATTAATGTATGCTTTATTAATTGCACGTATGTTGTCAAAGGGAGTTCATAATCCAATGTTTCAAACATAAAGTTTCAAGATTCTTTATTGATATGCTACACAGACCTTGCTGTCTATATTTTTGTATTATGGAAATTCAAAACATTTCTCCAAGCACCTTGTGTTTTTCCAGCAATAAAACAGAAGCAACTGAGACATAGCCAAGCTCTTGTTTGACTGGTCTTGCTTTGATGAAAACTTGCTTTATATTTTTTCTTCATTTTGCCTCACAGGAGGAGACACCAGCCCAAAAACTATTTTAACCAGCCAGTTCCTGAAGGACTGTACCCTGTGGAAAGTGACCAACACTGGAGCAGTCAGTGAAGAACTGCAGCCCAAGGGAATAACCCATGTTGGAGAAGGCTGGGAAGGACAGTCTCCCATGGGATGGACCCCATATCAGAGCAGAGAAAGAGCATCCGGAGGGAGAAGCACCAGGGATAAAGTGCTGTGAATTGACCACAACCCTTCAAGCTGACTCTCGTAAGGTGTGTATATGTGGGAAAAATGACTTTAGATTTGCTCTCATTTCTCCCCATCCTATGCCCCCCAGCCAAACTCAATTCATCCCTTCAAGCAGATTAAATCACCAGAGAAACCATGTCTTGATCAAGCTTCCAGCAGAAACAAATGGTATGAAATGCTAAAACCATTTTAAAACATAAAATGACCAGCATGAAAAGTTTTATAAAATCAAGATTTAAAAAAAAAAAAAAAAAGGTGGAGTTTTGATGTACAGAAACAAGAGACACAATGCTGGACTGAGACAGGATCTGCTCTTTCCTGGAACAAATCTTTACTATATGGTTTACATCTACATCAGGTGATATCTGTTAAACAAAAGACTAAGCTTCAGGTTTGGAAGTTGGTCTTATGTTTGGTGCAGAAAGAACTGGAAGCTTCATTTAGCTCTGGAAGTCAAAACTTCCATCTTGATATTGCAGGAAGATCTGGAGAAGATGTGACCATGCAAAATTGCCAATTACATAAATGCTTTTCAGGAGGGAATGTGGGCAAGCCAGTCAAACCTGCAGCCTGTAAGCTCAGACCTGTTAACCTGCACAGCTCCAGAATGAGAGTCCCTGCTGGCACGAAGGCTTCTGAGGATGGAGCTGGAGGGAGGCTTTGCAAGAGGCTGCCCCTTAACTTTGAATTGAAGCTGCTGAAGATGGTGCCAGAGGTGCTTGTGCTGAAGGCCAGCACTGCCATTGGCCAAGGGAACTCCCAGCTTCGGTGACACAAGTGGCTGGGAGTCACTGCTGGTCCCCTCTGCTGCTTCTGCCCCAGTAGCTCCAAGGCCAGATGAGCTCAGCCAGGCCAGCTGCTCACAATGCACGGCTGCAACTAAGGACAAACAAAACTCAGGGAGTGAAAACAGACACAGGCCACAGCTTTACCATGAGAGGCTTTCGATTCTGTAGATTCTGTTCTTCTTGTCTTGTAACATTTCTCTGCTTCACAAAATCCTTCCCAGGGCCTCCCATCTTACTAGCCATGGCCTTTGTTGTGCCTGCTGCCTTCCATCTCACACAAGCAGCACCAAACACTCCATTTTCAAATCCCATGGTCTCTGGTGGTCCAGTTATAAAGCACCAAAACCAGAAAGAGCAGCAAGAGAGCAAGAAAGACAAATGAGCAGAACTGTTGCTGACCAGCAGAAACACAGAACTTCTGGAACTGAACACACAGGCTCCCACTGGCTTTGGTTGATTGGGGTTTTTTGGCGGTGGTGGTTTTGTCGTTGGTATTTTTCTTTCCCTGAGACACATTTGGGACGTCCCATCTGACTTTCTGTCTTCAGAGCTCATGGCCTAACCTCACCCCCTCACAGTGGCTGCTTGATCCATGTTTCTGTGGGTTCTGCCTGTGCAGTGGAGAGGGAGAGATCCTTCCTGTCACACAGTGCTTTGTGCAGCATTAATGTTCTTAGACTTGGCTGTACACACCAGTGTAAAGTAAATAATTAAACTGCAAAGGCACAAGATTTCTATCCTAGCATGAAGCTTATTTATTTAAAACATACCTTGATGTAATAGTATTCATTCTAATTCAAAGAAGTTCTTCTCCTTTGCTTGATTTCAATTCCATTGCAGAATATTTTATTTCCATCTTTCTAGGAGACACTGCAGAGTTCCAGAACATGTTATTGCATCAAGCAAACCAAAGATTTGGTGAAACTGCATGATGTATCCTACAAAGGTTGTTAGACTTGAATAGTACATTGACACTGTTCACCCTGAAACCACAGTGGGTCTCTTTTATCACTAAAAAGAATTGAAGCATATATTTTTCACATATATCTAAGCTCTGTATAATCATCTTAGATGCTAGCAGAGCTTGCAAACAAAACACAATACAGACATGCTCAGATGTAAACTCTGACTGCACATTTATGTAAAATATAAATCTGTTCAGATAATGAGTCTACAAGCACATATCATCATCCAAACTCTCTGGCTATATTTCATTTGCAATATAACTACTGGAAATCATGAACATCCAACAGAATTCTGTCCAGTTCCTCCAAAATGTGAAGGGGAGGGGAGGGGAGGGGAGGGGAGGGGAGGGGAGAGGAGAGGAGAGGAGAGGAGAGGAGAGGAGAGGAGAGGAGAGGAGAGGAGAGGAGAGGAGAGGAGAGGAGTCTGGATTTGGGGGGTGATAAAATGCTATTGGGTTAGAGGAACAGTGAACGCAGTTAAAAGGCACTGTAGTGGCATGTCACATCTTATTTTGAAACCAAGAAATATTCAAGACTAGATTAAATGAAGCAAGATTCCTATATTCCTATTAAGAAACCCTAGCAACAATAGACAGAACCAGCTTACATGTATACTTGTTATGGTTTTGCTAACTGGTAGGGTTGTTTCTTTGTTCCTGCATGTGGCCTCTCGCTTCAGATTAAATTAAAGTTCCAATAAAATTCCTATTTTATTTCCCATGAGTTTTTCAACATGCAACACATCATGTGCGCCACTAAGGGAAAGCTGTGGCTATGCAAAGCTTTTGTTGGGCAAAACATCTTCTTGAATTTACAAATATGTGTGGAACAACCATCTGTAATAAAACAAACAGTAACAATCACATTTTCTTGCCATAATGTATCCTGCAAACAAGTTATAAACTTATTCCCTGAATCAGTAACAACTAATGATTAATAATATTCGACCCTTACTTTTCTGCCATAGAGATATGGACTTTAGAATATGCTAGCTTGTCATTTTGTCATTTATCATTCAAGCTAAATTTTACATTTTAAATTTAATTTTCTTAATCACTTAAAGAGTATATTTCTACAAGATTTAGTTGCTCAGATGTGAATTTCTCATCCTTGGACAACTTATCTTGCCCAAGAAAACTAACTGCTATTACACAGGACTAGATAAAGGATTCTGATTCAGTCAAGTGTTCAGTAGATTAGTTTAACTACAGTGAGCCTGTTTCAAATGAGTGAGAAATAAATATTCTAAAACAAACAAAACCCAAATAAACAATAACAGTAATTGCAGGGAAGATGCAAAGCCTAACAAGGCTTTGGAGATAAGGGTGGTTATGGAATGAAGGACCCGGCATCTTGGGCTGCATTAGGGAAGCACTGCCAGCAAGACAAGAGCATGGACAATGTGTGGTTGCACATCAGTCCCTAATATATAGCGAATGGAATAGTAGTATATCGGTGTTTTTCCATCTAGTATATGGAAAAAATAGAATAACTGATTTTGTGTTTTTGCACAACAATATTCCACAAGTTCATATCACCCATGGAGTTTTAAAGGTTCAAGTCCATTTATTTATTTTTTTTTCTGGCATCCTCTCATGTGATGTCATGCAGCAAAGTATAACAGAAAGTTATTACATATTTTAGCAATCAGATAGATTCAGCCTGGGAACCATGCAAGGCACAGAAAACCTGGTCCTGGTCAGGATTTAAATGTTATTAACTCACTATATGTTCAAGTTTACCAGTTGCCAACCTACACTGCATCAGATCACATACCTGTGACACAGTATTTACGAAAAGAAGAGATGCATCCATAGATAAACTTGATTGTTGTATACAGCAGAAAACAAGTCAATACAGGAAGCCATGGGTTTATTTGTCATATTCTGCAGGTTAATATTTCTAAACAGAAATATTTTGCAAGTATCTAAACTGCCATGAAAAAAATCAGCAAAAGTCAACAGTGTGCAAAATCATCATAGTAAAAATAAAATATCAAAAAGTAACTTTATGTTTCATAAAATGTGGGGTTTTTATTAAAAGTATGTTATCAGGTAGTCACAAAAATAAAAATGGCAAGGGAATGGTACCTCCCACCACTAGGATGTGATGTAACTCAACTTTCTCTGAAGATTACTTGATTCAGCGAGAATGTTTGAGAAGGAAGACAGTTGACATTTGACTGCTTAAATTCTGATTCACCTACTGTAACTGTGAGAACACAGAAATAGTAATAAATAATGACAACTAAAACCACTGAGGAAATAAATCACATATATTTTGGCTTTTAATACAGGCCAGTTAACATGCCTAGATTTTCTTTCAGCCTTATGCAAATACAAAAGTGTTGGCATGAGAAGTGGTCACATCAACATTGCAGCTGGTAAGTCTCAGAAGACAGATTAGAAAAATATTTATAGATATCCTCATATGGAAACAAAGAAAACTATTTGAATGCATAGATCAATGTTAAGTGAAAATGACACTGCAAGATGTCAGTGTGAATGAATAAAATAAACTTTCAGGGAAGGGGCAAATACAAGATGTCTCAGATACAAAGTACACTTGAAAAAGAACAGGAGTTACCCCAATTTCAGAGTCACATATTAGGTCCATACAGGCAAGGCCATGTTTTCCCCACAGTATAAATGGAAGAAATGCAAATTACAATGGTAACAATGAAGTTCATTTCCCCTCTTGACAGCTGTCCCAGTTTGTCAATAGAAGTTGTTCCTTAGTTTACAATACAGACAGATCACAAAGCTTCTGCCATATAAACACTGTAAGTAACTGTTTTAGAATGACATAAAAAAACTTTGAAGATCAAATTTCTCTGTCAACATTCTGCATTTTTTCTCTCTGCATATTCTGCATATGCAAAAACAAGAAGCATTTAGTCCTTATTCTACGGGTACTTGAAGTATTTCACACTTCTAGGATGATTTTCCCATTTTTACAGCTAGCAAAAGGCAAAATGAGACTTAGTTCAATGTACAAAATGGTATTTCTGAAGAGAAGGTGCTTTTAATCTGGCAGTGTCCAGTATATTTGATCTGGAAACTGTAAATGACTTTTCTGCTGCCAGAGGAAACCAAACATCTGGACATTAGCAAAGTTTGAAATCAGGTAAGCATCACAGAAAGAAAGCGGTGAGTGCACTGAAAGTGTTAGCTCAGAGTGATAATGAGGAGAAGGGAGGAGATCCAGTGTGACAAAGAGCTCCAAAGCCATTCTCACACTGCTACCATTTGTGAGAGAATGCCCTGTTACAGTTCGCTTACCATTACCAAGAACATGTGAAAAATTTGTCCCTAGCCTCAAGCCCACTCAAGCTGACCTTGGATCTAAAATGCAAGATGGTGTGTGAAGTTAGAAGGAAGAATGGCACAGCTGAGAAGCCATTCTGGAACTCTGCTTCTCAGTTGGCATCCCGTCCTCCCTTTCAGATTTCTTTGCCTAAACACACTACAAGCTGCAATTTTGAAATTAATTCAGGGATGGTGGATTCAGTCCTCCCTTTGACATCACATTAGAAATTTCTTTTTTGTCATTTCATTTCAGATAGAAAACCACCAGAGCAACTGGTTACATACCAAACAAGAGGTCTGGCATCGCAAGAAAATCAGAAGAAGAAGGTGACAAGCTTCTAGGTAAGACTGAGCAACAAAGGTTCTCAAAAGTGAAAACAAGCCAGCAAAAGGGCAACATGACCACCTATTTGATCTTCTAGTTTAACCATTAAAAAAACATTCTGTGCAGAAATAAGAAAGGCAAAAGTACATTATCAAGTTCAAAGAAAAATGCCAAGAGAAGATAAAAATGTGTGACTAGAAAGAAACACATACATTAAAAAACAAACAAAAACCGGAAAAACAATGGACCCTCCCCTTCCCCCACCTTCAGGAGAGTTTAAAAGGTATGTGGAATACACATCTGGTGTGACCAAAAAAGGAGTAATGGATAAAACCTGGAAATGTTATTAGATTTATTAGTTATACTTAGCACACACACAAGAAACACCAGAAAAACTGGCGTTATTTATACCACAAGAACCTGCATCTTTTCTGGCTAGTTACAAATGCTTTGTCTATTATTTCCATAGAAAGCAAACCCACTCAATTTGTACATTTGCATGTTCTGTTGCAAGTGAAAATGTTAAATCCTTTCTCCAATGGAGAAGTAGGCAGTATTTTGGAAATCTTTCCAGCAGAATATAAATTGAGTTTTCATCAAAATAGTATAGTGAGCTAAGTATACATGTAAAACAGTAAGCTAATTTACTTAATTAAAAATAGTTTCTTATGTTTCTTTCCAATGTCCCACTCTACATTTATTTGACCTCAGCAAGGACTCAAAATCATCACTTAGTGAAACCCAGGAGGAAAGAATATGATCTTATTAACTGTGATTCCCACATTTCAAACACTGTTGAAGCTCGTGAGCTGTTTAAAGAGTGATAGCTTGAAGAGGTGACAAGTCAGGATCTTAGAGAAATACAGACTATCAACTGGATTTTGGGAATATGATAATTCCCCTGCCACAAAACAAAGGCTGCCTTCAATACAGGACTCAAAATCTGCAGGTGTCCATGACATTTAATTGCAGGGATTTGGCAGGAGGTAACATTAGAGGGCTTAAGGAAACATTAACAAAACATCAGCTTTCTGCAACTGATTTTCATTTTGACAGTATCACTAAGATTTTTCTGCTTGTCAAAACTTCAGCCAAAGAAAATGAGTAATTCATTGCAGCTTGTAAATTGTGTTCTGAATTGTATAAGGGAGATACTTGTTAATAGCTGCATTACCGAAACTAAAGTAAGATCAGCAGAATTACTTAATTATGCACATCTTCCAGCAAAACAACCAAGTAGCTTGCAGTAGCTTAAAAGGGTAAGAATTTCCACCAAATATGAAAAGGTGCAAAGATGCCTATCAAAAACTAATGTTGACTACCAATTCAATATTGGTTAACTTACTAATGTGTGGGAGCATAGGAGCAGGCATGGAAAATGCAGCAGACTCCTAGAGGAGGTTCTTCCAAAACATATAAACTTGTCTTTTTGATTAAGCAGGTTCAGCTGTAACATGATGGGACTTCTGCAAATGCAGCACACCATACAAAAACTTAAATTTTAAAATAAGTTTTCTCAGGCTAAGACAGTAAAAAAAAAAAACAACAGTAGAAATATTTTCCGTTCTGTTGCAGGAAAAAAGCATTGCTTATCATTGGCATAATTGTCACCAATATTGCAAAGGGATAAAGAAATCAGTGATCTACAAACAGAACAGCTCAGCATAAAGGACTTCAAAAGTTTCTAGGCTGAAAGAGGAAAAATGGCCTAGATATGCCATTTTACCATTTTACTTGAACAAACTGTAGAAAAATTGTTCTCTCAGTTTAAATTAAAAGCAAGAACAAGGCTAGACACAGAGTTTCTCCTGTGCTTCTACTCCTTATAACCTCCAATTCCAACCAAATTTTTCTGCCACAGTTCCTAGCTGAAATTATCATAGCAGCAATTCTGCAATAAGTCTGATCAAAATAATGTTTAAATTCAATTACAGCCAACTACCCAAAAGTTTGACAAAGTTCTCAGTTTCCTGAACTCTTCTGCACAGCAGCACCATGTGCCATCCTTACTTACAAGGAAAATGAAACATGCAGCAATCTTTATTTCCCAGTTTCTGTGCTAGGAACACCAGTCTCTTTTCTCTTTCTCTCTAGCAGTTTGTATGACTTTTGCTCCAGCGTAAGGCTCCCACACCCTCCAGCCCCGCTCGGGCCCGTCCCGTCCCGGCGCCGGCACTCAGCACCACGGCCAGCGCCACGGCTGATGGCGACAGCTGGGTCACCCCAAACCCGAAGCTGGCCTCACGCAGAAACCCCTTATCTCTGCCCTCTCTCCTCCTAGCCGGTAGGTCAGACACGCTACTTATGGCTGCCCTGATGCCTGTTGTTGTTGTTCAATGACACTGCATAGCACTGAATGAAAAAAGAAATGTTCAGAGTAAATGTTGCTCGCAGCAAGGAAACGGTTGTAGCTTTCACAATTTCATTCTAATGATGGCAAAAGGACAAGCATCAGTAAATGACCTATGTGTTGAAGTGCTGTCATGATGTGATTTTGACTTTGGATAGGAAGTTTGCTTGTTGATATAAGTGAAGTTTGTGAAGACTCTGTGTGAGGAATGTAAACTTCAATGAAAGTTCAGGTTTATTCTGACAATAATAGTAACTGTTTTACAAAATGATGCTGCAGACAATGCTACCTGGGTTATACAGAGCTGTAATTATTCACTGTCTCTGTTTCTCCAGTTTATGTTCAAATGTCATTATGCTCCAAAAAGTGCCCTTAGGGAAAGCATCTGGGGAGTTTGGAACACATCTGTTATAGATATGCTGCATAAATGCATACACAGTGTTACATAATCACACAATGCTGTAGAAATAAGGGTGACTAATTTCACACTTTGCTTCAAATATCATTTGCTGACATGTCTTTTTATGCAGGGGAGCCTCACTTCTAAAAATGATGAAACTGATTTTGCCTAACTTGAATTAGGAAAGCTTTATCAACAAATCTTACTCATTCTCCTTTTAATATAAGAAACACACAGGCAAACTCAGCAGCTGAATTTGATTCTATATCCAAATTTGGTGGAATTATAGGGTTTCTGAATGACAGGTATGTAAATGCTGTTCTGTTTCATATCACACATTTTCTGGACCCCTACTAAGCTCCATCCCCTCCTCCATGCAGCTTTCTGCCAGTTACTGACAGAAAACACATCTTCAGATACTCTGACTTTTTAATTTTCCTGCCTATTTAAAGATCTTACATTTGAGTTCATAAATCATTGAAATTACCTTTCTCCTTTGGAAAAAAAATAATGCATAGAAGCAAACAGTTACATTTCATGTCAGCAGAATCACAAGCCATGCTGAAAAGTTTCAGATGACGTGTATTTAAAAGATACCCTTGAAAAACTCTTTAGAAATTAAAAGTAACTGAATTTTGGAATGAAGTATGTTCTAGGTTACTTGAAAGTACCTTTATCCACAGCAGAGAGCAGGAATCTAAAAACTTCCCTGTCTGATCCTTTGACTACCTTTGCAACTTCAGTGGCACCGTGACCTGCAGGAATTGTGCCCAAGTCACCTGAGCTGCATCTGCCCCCAATAAAACGCAAATACTTGTACTGCAGTATACGGTGGGGAAGGCAGGCCTAATTCACTTCATCAATCATTACAGTGCCTTACAGACTAAGATTAAGTGCACAACAGCAGGCAACTGTGGAAACTTTGCAGCGTATTCTGCAAAGTTTCACTTTACTCAACAAATCCAGGTGCTGACGTTGGACATGTTATTTCTTCTATGGACTCAGAGAAAGTGTGGCAGATTTCTACACATCTCCTCTGCAAAGCAAGAGTGAACAGAAGGGAAAGTGAGCTCATATTGTTTTATCTGAACATCCTCTGCTGAACTGCTTTATGTGACCATGAGATATTACAGCTTTTAAAAACATGCTTGATTTTAACTGTAAGAGTTATATGACTGACTTCAGTTTTCAAGCTCTTTTCAGGCTTCACAAGTTGAGTCTTCAGTTAAGACTGAAGAATTATTATTGTTGGTCAAGCACTATTAGAAGGAGTAGGAAAAAATAAATTCTCTTTTATAAGAATCAGAGATTTAATCCAGGACTTAACAAAATACAAAAAGATCTTTTGTCTGCCTATGCAATGCTATTCACAGAACTGCTCTTAAGAGCAGAGTCACATCTTTTTGTTCTCTTTTCTCACGAATTTTTATTTTTATACTATCCTCCTATCTGCAAAGCCTTTCACTCTAAAATGTAAGCTTATTTTGTCATTTAAATCCCTCAAATCTCCATAATTTGACAGAATCACAGAATAGTTAGGGTTGAAAGGGATCTCTGCAGATCATCTTGTCCAACCCCCTACCAAGGTAGAGTCATCTGGAGCAGGTGAATCACGAATGGCCCCAGGTGGATTTTGAATGTCTTCAGAGGGGGAGACTCCACACTCTCCCTGGGCAGCTCTTCCAGTGATCTTCCTTCTTCAAAGGGAAGAAGTTCTTCCTCAAGTTGAGATGGAAATTCTTGTGTTTTAGTTTATTACTAAACTATAACTCCTTGTCCTGTCACTGAGCACCACTGAAGACAGTCTGGCTTCATTCTCCTGGCACCCACCTTGGAGCTATTTATTTGCATTAGTGAGATCCCCTCTCAGTCTTCTCCAGACTAAACAGACCCAGATCCCACCTCTCCTCATAAGAGAGATGCCCCAGACCCCTCATCATCTCTGCAGCCTCCACTGGACCCCCTTCAGTAGCTCCTTATCTTTCTACAACTGTGGAAACCAAAAATGAACACAGTACCCCAGTGTGCCTCACTAGGGCAAGAAGGGGAGCAGGATCACCTCCCTGACATGCAGGTCACACTCTTCCCGATGCATCCCAGGATACCACTGTCTCTCCTGGCCCCCAGGGCACACATGACCAGTTCATGGTCAACTTGTCACCCACCAGCACCAGGTCCTACCCAGAAGAGCTGCTCTCCAGTGGGTGAGCCCCCAGCCTGTGCTGCTGCTGGGTGTCATCCCTCCAAAGGTGCAGGACCCTACACTTGCCCCTGTTCAGCTTTATTAGGCTTGTCTCTGCCAAATTCTTCAGCCTGTCAATGTCCCACTGAATTGCAGTACAGCCTTCAGGTATAATTCAAGTGTAATTTCCTCAAGTGAAGAGTAGTGGCTCACATCAAGCTAGTAATTTTCACAATTACAATCAATCTGATTTTCCTTTTGTTGCAAATTTAGTGCAGTTAAGTACACTTATATAAATGTATAATAAATAAAATAGGTCTTAAAGGAAAGAGGAAAAAAAAGATTGAAATACAAAAGTATTTTGAGTCTGCTCCAAAGCTTAATTCCATGAGTGCCATATAACAGATCAGAAAAAAGAAAGGGAAGAGATGCATTTTCTACAATGTTTTCTTGGTATCACTGTAACATTCAGAGCCTCAAAGAGTCCCGTAATCCATCCCTTTTAAGTTTAAATACAACATTTCTTTGAAAGTAAAATTGGACATCTTGTACAGCATGAATGTGAATGGCCTCAGGCTCTAAGCACATTCCTAATCAATCTTTTGCCATCTGGGGGCTATTCTTCTCCATGCATTTTTAGGATCTCAGTCAGCATTTCAAGAATTGTGAAGAAAGAATCAGCTGAGGACACCTACAATCTAACTAAAAATATGTTCAGTGTAACAGGTCAAAGAAAGAAATTTATTCTGAGAGCAGACATTTGACTTTCATGACATCATGTATTGCTGTCTGTACTTTCTCAAGGGTTTTTATTTGTCCTTTTGTGTACTTTAATATTAAAATACTATATGTCTCCTTCTCACACTTAAAATTGACCCTCATTGAGTGGGCTGTTGTAATATCAGACAATTTTGTATCTTCAAGTGACAGATCTACTTCGAACACTGTTCAATATAAATATTAATGTTTTTAAGAATATATTGTCCTGATAAATCTATTAAGGAAATCTTGATTGTGCAACTGTGTGCTCTTCATGTCAACAGACTGGACAGACACCTGGTGACTACTCTCAAGTTTTTATTTATAATCTGAATGAATGAGCTCTTTCACTTCACTATCTATTTACTTGAAACGTTCAAAATGTGTATCTCATCTTGATGTTATACTTTAATAAAACTACTTTTTATGAACAGCCTAATCTGTTTTTATAAACATGCCTCTGTGTTTTCACTGTACATTATACCTTCCTCTTTACTCCATGCATGAGACATCCCCATCATAGCAATGGCCAACACAGACCAGATAATAGAGAACAGAAGAAGGCAAATTCCTCAGCTAGTCATTGGTGCCATTATATACTTTTTTGCATTCCTAACTAAAAAAGTTAAATTCTTGAGTAAAAAGACACAAACCTATATAGTTTGAGGGATATTACCTCGCAAGACACCATACCAACTGAAAATAAACAGTAAGGTTACTCTGAGGTCACAGTTTGAAAACAGATTTAGACAGTTGTTTGGATCTATAAAATACAAGTAAAAAGTGAAGTTTATATTATGACCCACTCAGTCAGCAGTTATTTCTGGAAGTAAAAGTTGGTATCATGGAAAGGTTCAGCAGTTCTTGTAAAACACCAATGATACAGCTGTGTCTCATACTGAAAGTGTGAACTTGGCTTTTGTAACATGAAATCTCCTATGGAGCTGGATTGAGGTGCCTAGCTAGAAAGGACTCCCAAATCTTGAAATGGATGAATTTTTAGCAAGATAAATGGTAAGTTAAATTATTTTTTAGAAAGATCAGAATTACAAACAAAAGCACTCTCAGTTTTGTAAGGATCAAAAAATGTAGTACTCAGGAGCATCTGGTAAAATGTAGTATTTTAATGTAACTAATGCTACAACTACTCAGATTTTGAGGTTTTTAGATTTTCTTCCAAAGTGTTTTGTTGCTATCAGATGTAGATACTAGCACCATTTCACCCTTGGGTTTTCTTGCCTTTCACAGATGAAACAAGCACAGCTGGTTATATGAATTATTAAGAATTTGTGACATCTCACAGGATCTGGAATTCTTCCCTCTGAAATGAAAAATACTAAGTCTGTACTACTCAAGGAATTATCTTCTTAGCAAGCACAAAAACATATTACCTCTCTACGTCTCCCCACTCACAGAAGGAATACAACTGCACCCAGTATCTCATGGAAAAGAAACATAAGGCTGTTAAGCCTGAACAAAACTGACAGCATGCTCTATGCAAAAGATACTGACCATGTGTTTGACTTTCTCCTGTTTCAATATAGTTGTTATATAAGTTTCTTTTTATGGAAACTAATTCCATGAATAAATTTGGAAAACTCATATGAATGAGTGTAGGTATACAACGTAGAATAATTACCAACAGACTTCTTAGAAAAGGGGGAAATCTCCACATATGTGAATGGTGTTTTCTGCCATTTATAAGTAAATATATCCACAAAGTGTCCATTTCTTCTGTCTGGAAAAAGCCCACTGTAACTCTTCACTAGACATACCATGTAACCACTAATGTACAATCCAATGTAATTAACAATGACTGTATTTACCTAAATAGCTAATATTTACTCTCCTTGCAGTTGGCAGCTCTGTTTGGAAGGACAATTCATAGAAAATCAACTTTCCAGCTTCACAGAGAAGGTACTGATTGGTACATCACTAAACAAAAGCCTTTTCAATATTCCATGGGAATGGCTTTGTTTCTGTTCCTCAATGTCTCTTGAAAATAATAAATATGAGCAATGTCACATATAATTCAGTACAAAAACTTTGGCAGCTATGTATATGTGCTATTTGACTTAAATATTACTACATGCAATATTTCAGAGGTGAATGCTGTACAAAAAGTTAAGGATATGACTTCAATAAAGAGAAATTAAAGTAAATAAAATAAAAAAGGAAAGTACAATAGAAAACACAGAGCAGTTTTCTATAATTTACATTTGTTCAGTGCTGAATATGAATGGTTTTGAAAAATCATTGGAAACAGTTATGTAGTCATAGGGTACAGGGTGCAATAGGTAACTAATTGAATATTGCATTTGTTGTTTTGAAGTCGCACTCAGAACCAGGAACCTGGATCAGAGACAGGTAAGTTTAAGGCAAGAGCATCCAGGAAAGTATGCAGAAAACACAGCAACAAGCAGCAGTGCAAACTAGTCCAATGCAAGTCAGGGAGAGGAAAGTATAATAAAAGACCAACATAGCAAAAAGGACTTTCCCTCAACCCCAATGAGGAAAAAGCAGAAAAGAAAAAACAACAAAGAAACAGATATCCCACCTTTCCAAAACAAAATTGATTATATTACTAATGACAATGGTCAAAGAAAGTAAAGGCTTGCACAGGACATCTCTGAAAAACAAGGCCAAATATGAAGGGTCAAAGGCAAAGGAGAGTTACAAGAAAGACCAGGAGCATTGTTGACCAGCTACTTGGTACAGACATGAAAAAAAAAAAAAAACAGTCATAAAATCTCCGCAAAGCTCAAGTTCAATCTCTGCCTTCTACTAAAGGGTCAGCTCTTCAGGTGAGCAGAAGAATTTAACAGCTTTGTAACAGCTTAACACTGGGGAGAGATAAATTACATGTTATTAAAATTGCTTGCCTTCATTAGTTTTATCTCAGAATATTAAAAGCATGATCTGAAGACATTTCAAAGCCCCAAGTGGCTGTTTTTTAACTCAGGGGAAATAAGTGACAAACTATTAGACTGAGAAAATTATAAGAATGCCAAACTGCCACTGTCTCTAAAGGAAAAGACAGAATGAGCACTGGTGAAATACCAGGGGCAGAAAAAAAACCCTTAAGAAAAGTATTTGTCAGAACCAGAAAATGACAAGGTAACTGGCAAGAAAGTTTCATTTTTCAAGAGCAATTAATTATCAAACAGATTTTTTTCCTCCCTTGTAACAGGCCTCATTACAAGTGGAGGCAGCAGATGCCAAAGACTTTCACCCCCATGCAGCTTATGACATTGTCTCACACACCCTTCTCAGAAATAACAGGGAGACAGTCTAGGACAGAAAACTACAGGGTCAGTGAAACATTGGGTAAACACATTGAAATAACAGTTATAAATGATCTGAGAGTTAAAAGTAGCTGCAATTTATTCAAATGGGCAGATGTGTCAACAGTCCTGTGTCTGTTCCTCTGCTTGATGCTGCTCGGTGCTTTCATGGATTATCATAAGAGGTCATTATAGACAGGTCATGATTGCTTTAGCAAGTCAAAAATAGGTGGGTTTTTTCAATGTAGACACTCCAAATGTGGGAATGTATGCTTGAGAGCACACAAGAATTAAAACAAATCTGGACAATCTAAATAACTAGTCAGAAAGACCCCTCCCCAGCTAACTTAGAAAAAACAAATGCCTCTCTCAGGGAATCTCCAGATGAATTTAATTCATACAATAAAACCTCTCTACATCCCCATGATCTATTAAATATGCAGGTGAATCTTGGCAATTCTGGAGACAGCTGAACACATCCTCTGTTATTCCATACAAATACACACACACACACACACACACACACACACATATATTTTTACCTTCGTCTCCACAGTTTCCTGCAAATTGCTGCTACACTTGATGCTATATGCTATAGTGTACTTTGAGCTGGTCCTGGCACTCTTAAGGGCTCTCAATTACTTTCCATTCTTTAGAAATTGTATTTTTTAGTCTTTCTAACGTAGAGCAATGGGCTTTTGCTGCTTTCATGCAAGCATTTGGTAAGAATAGCAAAGAAGAGTGCTGGATATAGTTTAATAATGATGTCTGAAATCATCCTGAAAAGAAAATTGAAGACTTCAATATAAAGTAAAAAGAAAGTCTTTTCTCCCTAAAGATGAAGAGATGGGTTATTTGTGTTTTCAAAGAACAGAGTTTATAGTGGTCACGCTATAAGCTTTTGTAAAAGAAGAGCGGTGAGCTAGGGGAGTCACAGCACAGAAGAATTTAACACACTTGCAAAAATCATGATCCTCAATTATATGCAAGAAAGCATAGCTTGAAGCAGTCAGTCATGATTTCCATTTGATGAAATCCAAATGCTTTTTCCTCTGCAAAACCCCTGCCTTCAAACAGACCTGTATGCATGTCTGATGACACAGTTTATTACTTTAGCTTTTGCTCAGAAGTATCTGTAAATATACATTGGTGACTCCTAGAAAATACTGCTAAAGAGCTAAGGGACAATATCATAAAGATCTGAGTGCATGCAAACACTACCTTAGAGACAGCAATCACACAAAGCAAGTACCCCATGGAAACATCTGGAAATACTTTCAATAATGGAGCACAACTTCTAGGAAGAAATCCAAATAATAGCATAAAAAGCAGCAGAGAGAAATGGACTACACATTTCAGAGCTACCTTTAAAATCTCGCAGTTCTTTGGTATAAAACCTGTATGAACACTGTCTCACACTCAAAGCTACCCTAAGATGGTAAGGTAGCCCAATCCTATGGGCCTGAAGTACTACAGGAAGGATAACCACCCCTAAGCACAACGTTAAATAGCTCTTTAAACCATAAGATCTTAAACAATAACATTAATAATAGCATGAACCAGCCCTGATGTATTGGACTTTCAATATTTTATCACAGAGGATGCCCATATGCATGTTGCAGTTTCCCTCAAAAGGAATTATTGAAGTTAATGCAATTAATGCAATGCAATTACAAATAACAATTAATGTATTAGCAGAAAAGCCCAAAAACCTGTTATCCTTCATCATAACAGACTTGCCTTCCATCATTCTACCTGAAGCTGCTGCTTTTCCATCCGTATGGCTATGCAAGGACTCATTGCTTTTAAATCCCCAAATTTACTCAAGAACCTTGAAGATGTCCCAGCCTTGGCTGATCAAAGTAATTGTAGTGAAAACTAAGCAGATATTACGTGCACAGGAAGTTAATGTCTCTTAAGGCATGTGTGCAGATGAAGTCCTCAGGCAGCCTCAGTCAGAGCCAGAGAACAATGCTGACAGCATCTCTCTTTGCCAGCCTATGCAAAACATCAGTAGACCACAGAAACTCTCCACTGACTAGCTCATTAAAAGTCACCTGGTGAAGCTTTTTAAGTAGAGCACAGGAATCTTTTACCCTTGGCACGACTGAAATTTTAGTTCTGCAACTACTTCAGTCTCGGTAAAACTAAAGTGATAGAAACTCAGAAGCGCCTTTTAGAATATTAATGAAAAAAAAAAAGTGAGTTTGCAATGGTGTATGTACCACTAGTTATGGTATATTCTCATTTCCAGCACGATCTTTCCCAAGAGGTGAGGCACCTCATCCTGGATGAGGTTCCAAGTGGAAGAGACACCCATCACCCACTCTCTTTTGGTTGTGAGTGCAGGCTGCATGATGGGGCCAGAACAGCTGCAAGGACACACAAAGCACCCCTGAGAAGGGGCAAAACACCTTCTACTGACATCCCTGTTTCCTCAGTCACCCAGGGCTCCTGAGCCCATCGCTGAGGGGAACAGACACAGGAGCACATCCAGACAAAAAAGGTGCTTGACAAGTCTCCAAACACCTTTGAGGACCATCATTATTCAAGCTCCCCATATAACTCTCTTGGTGTTGAGCAGCAGAAACAAACAACATTCCTCTACAAAAAATCTGCTAAGAAGAAGGAAGAGAACAATAGGATCATTACACAGGAAGCAGCATCACCATTCCTGAATTATTCACCATCATTTAAGCATGCAGATGGTACAACAAAATTCTTACTTGCAGAAGTGGTGAGCAAAGGATTTACTGCAGAGCAGTAGGCAGATGCAGTCTGTTTTCCAAGTACTCTGACTTCCACTTAAGTATCTGCATTAAACAAGAATAACTGTGCCGACCCAAGCAATCACTTGAATGAAGACAGCTTTCTAACTAACAATTCCTTTCTTACCATCAGTCAGCGAAGTAAAAACCCCAGGCTGCAGACAGTTTTTAAAGCTGAATTTATGAAATTTTAGGGAACTTCATGTTGTATGAAAGCATATTTTCCAATATTTTTGCTGTATACCAAGATTTGCTCATGCTATTATGGGCAAAATTTCTTAAATGTTAACAAAAAATGTGATCTACAGTGAAAGATTCCCTTTTGTCATTTTTGAAGAAATCAGGGTTTATGTTAAATATATGTTAGGTGGAAAACAAATCAGCTTTGTTTCATAATGATTGTAATGGCAGTCTAAGCTGGAAAGCACTCTGTATGGTGATGAAAGAACACTGACCTCTCTGCAGCTTTTCAGACTTGAAAGTCAGAAAATACTGATTTCAGCAGTAGATTTGGCTCATAATTAGAAATGGGGAAAGCTGAGGGTGGTGCTGGTGTAAAATCAGTGAACACCCATCCCATTAGTCATCCCAACCTTATCAGAGCCAATCCTATGAAACTCAGAGGCAAAAGTCTTCATGGCCAACTGATAATTTTCACACTTCATCTTTCAAGGCAGATTAAGCTACTTTGGTAGAGAGTCTGGCACATGAGAATTTTATGAAAGAAAGGTATGCTCAAAGCATGTATTTTGTATTGGAGTTTGAAGGGAAATCATTGACGGGATGACATATCTCTATCTCAGCATGGCAGGGCAATATTTCATAGGATTCCCAGTTCAAGGCAGAGCCCTAAATGAAGTCTGACACTCCACAATAAATCAACAGTTTCTGTGCATCATAATGCTCATTTCATTCTCTTCAATTTTTTGAAGCCAGTTCATTTGAGATGAGTAACACTTCTTTCAGAGTCCATGAAAATGTTCATTTTTGAATGACTGAGGGATCAGGTTAAACATTGTTACTTCCCAGCACCAGAGGATTCTAACACAAATCAAGGCTGTGGAAAAGGCCAAATCAGAGATAACAGCCTTCTGCATTTTCTTTGAAAAACTAAAAGCAAGGAAGAATATTCTCACTTAGCTTTCCTCTTTCCACTACTCAGAGAAGCACAGTGTGGCAACAGGGGAAGAAAGGAGAAGTTTTATCATGTCAGGTTATTAGAAGGGTAACCCCAAGAAGAAGCACAAAAAGAATTTAGCTGGAGAAAGTGAGAAATTGACAAGTAATCTGTAGCCACAACTAGACATTTGTGAGCCATAATGGACAGCAGCTGTTGGCAGAAGCTGACCATTTGAGAATAAGAGATGTGGAGTGAGCATGAAAGAAAGAGCAGATTCAAAACATCCCTTCTGAGCACCTCTGTGGGAAAGGACACCACCAGTTGGGGTCCTGGCAGCACCTCAGAAATATTGGATGCTTGGAGCATCTCAGGTGTGGGGAAGCACAGAGAGAAAGGCTGCTCTGTACAGCTGCTGGAGCTTGACACACTTCCAGACTTCACCTCATGAGGCACAGAAGAAACCCGTGCAGTCGTGGTGCTCCTGTGGCCAAGAGCACCGGCAGCACACCGATGGGTTACCCTGCGATACCCGGCCCCCTGAGCTGGAAGTCAGAGATATGAAGCAGGATGAGTTCCCCAGAATCCAAGGGGAGATGGTCAGCAACAACAGCAACATGGTGTTTCAAAGACATTGAGACACGGTTCTTGAGGTCATGGTTTGACGGTGAATGTTACAGCACATTAGGTTTATGGTGAGATCTTTTTCCAGCCTAAATAATTCCATTGTTTGATGTAGGCATTTTATCACCTCTGTTGGGCCCCAAGAACTATTATGACCAACAGCTTTCAACCAACTTTGGAGAGTATTTTTAACATAAATTTGAATGCTGTGTTGTCCATCACTGATAGAAGATGGAACAAACACAAAAAAATAAGGGTTCCATTAGACTTCTAAATACCTACCACTCATTTAATCTCCATCAGTGCACCCTCTTTGGTGGTTCCCATTCACCTGACATCAAAAGGAATCACAAAAGTCACTACACATTAAAAGCTTGCCACTCACCCTCCCATCCACCCAAGGCTGCACCTACACGTGTGTGCACACATTTGAATTCACAGCAGCTGCATGAATTACAGAACATTCACAACAGCATCTTATTGCTCCAGGGACAATGATAAGCATGGTTAGTTTCAGTCAAATGTTTTACCTCCTAGCAGTTAAACAAAATTGAGTTTTCCTACAACAAAACTGATGCTGTAATGTAAGGTCATAGATGATTGCAGAGACAATGGAAGCTGACAGAAAGGACTAACCAGCCAAGGAGCCATCATTCAGATTAATGATTAGTAGATATTGAAACACCCTTACATAGCTTTGTCAGGCTAAATGGCAGTCATTTAGGCACATATTTCACTGTCCAATTAGGATAATATATTTTCCAGCCTATTCTGGCCACATGTATTTCTCTTATAAGCTATATTAAAAAAAATGGTTATATAAATATATTCCAGAAGCACTGAAAAACACTAATTTGATGCAAGACTCATAACAGTCATTCACAATTTCTATACCAAAAACTATGCCTATAACACAAACTAAATTTTCTCTATCTGCCTATTAGTCTGGAACTCAACTTCTATCCGTCAGCTTCCCAAAATGGTCTGTCCATTGCACAGTTCATCAAAGAGAAAAATGAACTTATTTGGCACTGCATGGGGATTTAGAATAATCTAACAAAATTTCTGCTTATACTTAGTCATGCACATTTTTCCTTTGCTGGACTTAAAGGGGCTAACACCATGTGGTCAAACATAAAAAATTGTGACAATATGCGAAGACCTTCACCTTATCCAAACTGTGCCTTAGCACAGTAAAAGGAAAGTGTAGGATGAAACCTTACAAGGATGAGCAGCAGCTTCTGCAGCTTCACTCTTCCTTAAGACCTACTGTCAATGGGCACCTGCATGAAATGACAGGAGAGTAACATCTTACCTGTTTTTTCACCAAATGGAAAACATTCTGTGTTGAGGGTGAACTCTTCAGCAAGCACAGAACAGCCACAATACACTGAAAAGTGGCTGCAAGATCATTATAAAATTTTAATTCTGTTAAGATTTTGTGTCTATTGAAAAGCCTGTTATAAATCTGATGTTTTCAAATGTTTGAATCTTTCTTTACTCAGAAGACAGATGGAAAAAAGGAAAGGTCTTCAGTGCTCACACAGACAGAAAAAGTGAAGAGGCAAAAAACATGGGAAAAACAGATAAAATGATCAATTGTACATTATGGGCAGTGGATGAGACTCAGTTATTTGAGTAATTTGAACTCACAGATGAGATAGCTTAAATTGAAGTGATACCTAAACCTTTGTACAACACTGACATAGCTATTTTAGACTAAAACAGAACAAATATGACAATTTTTAAAAATGTTAATTAGAGAGAACTGAAGGACTGTGCTGTTGCTCTGCATGGCTGAAGTAATTTAAAGCACTAAGAATATGAACTCTGGATATATGGATACATATATGAGCCTGGGGAAGAATTCATGTGGCTTCTGTAAAAAGAAGCTGTGTTAAAACCACAGAACTTCTTTGAAAGATTCAGTAAGGTTTTGAATATAAAGTAGGTTTGACTGATTTTGACGCTTCGGTTTTCAGAAGTTCCTTGATAAGGTCCCTCAAAACAGGTACTTGAAGAAACCACAGAAAGCACCAATGAAATAGTAGTTGGTTAAGAGACACAAAACAGGGAAAGAATAAAACTTTAGTTTTCACAGTGCAGAGAGATCATAAATAAGTTTAATTTACCAGAGCTGGTGTCTGCTACCCAGAGAGCTGAGATGAGAAATGAGGTGAAAATACCCAGTTGGGAATTTTTTATAATCCAATTTCTCCATAATAAGTCTGTGCCCAGCTGCAACAGGTGTGTACTGAGATTCAGTTATAGGGTATTAAATGGCAGAGAAAATTCCCTCTAAATAAATACTAAATTATGAATATTGCATGCAATCCTAATTTCCTATATTAAACAAAATAATTGTCCTATTATCACAAGAAAAGACATCTTGATATATAGTCAAAAATTACACAAATCAAGCCCTTGACTAAGGGGGAAAAAAAAGGCAGCCCCAAACCCAACAACTGTGAAGAGGTATTAAGTATAATGTATAATGTGTAATGTATAATTTCACTGGGTAAATGTCTCCCCTGGTTTATCTCCATCTACTCAAAGCTCTGCTGGACACATTGCTGGGAAACCTTCTCCCACTAACTTTGTTAAGCAGGGAGGTTGGACTGGATGATCTTTATAAGTCTTTGCCAAGCCCATCCGTTCTGTGATTCTCTGTCACCTCTCAAGCACTGCATACAAATTTACATGACTACTTTGGTATGAGGAACAGAGCTGAAGGTTCAGATTAGCTTCAGATTTCTGGAGGCTGAGGGGCTGCTCTGGGCAAGCATCAAATGACAGATGTGTTCTTGTACCCCCTCTTCTAGGCATGAGCTTCTCACTGCTGATGGGAGACAGGATATCAGGTGTTTCGATCTGACCCAGCACCACCATTCTTACACCATAAAGACTCAAATGACTTAGGAAGATCAGTTGGTTCCAAATTGTATTGCAAACATATATATATATGTATGCATTAGTCAGTAGACTCTGAAATGGCTGAAAGTTCTGGAAACAAATACTGAATGTTTTCAAACAAGATGTCTCCACAAGCAAAATGGAAAAGCACATTCATGGTATCATTAGACTTGATTCTTTCTGGAAGGCAAATTCAAGTTTCCTTTTAATACTAAAACACACATACCCAGCGCACTGCATAGCTATCTCTGAGAGCAACAACTGCAGTTTAGGTACATTTTCCACTAGCCAGGCATTAGGGATGTAGGAGAGTACATTGGCCCCCAAAGACATTTTGATTTCAATTTGAGATAAGAATGTGACTAGGAGAATCTGGCTGATCCTTTGGTGGTGTCAACAGATCAATACTGAACTTACTGCTGCCAACAAGAGGACACTGAAAATCAATGCAGTTATTCTGAAGATAACTGAGAACTCTCCTGAGTCATCCAGACAGCTCCTGGTAACATGGGCAACCATGTCATACAGTCTCTTCTGCAAAACTACCACATACCAATTTTAGGCACAATTCTTGTCTGCCTTGTTCATATTTAAAAGGCTGTGACAGAAGTACAGATGGTTACAGACTTTCTTCTAAATGAAAATTTTTATTGTAACTATGGTCAAGGTAGTTCTCTTCTCCCTTGCACGTAAGGAGTCCTTAAATTTAAGTGAATTATTCTATCTCACAGATGTGGTCCTCTGTTGAAGAACCATAACCAACTACCTGGGAGTAAAAAAATCCCAATTCCTCCACAGTGTGTTTTCAGAGGAAATATTTACAAGTAAATTTAAAAGAGATTTTTCATAATACTTAGGAAGGCAAGTATTTTATGTCAATGTTGCTGTGACTTTTCACAGCTGCAACTATTATGCTGGATGGATAAAAAATTACGATCTATCAGGCAACAGATAACTCACAGACCCACATAATTTTCAAATGGCATGTAAAAATATTCTGTTTTGTCTGACAGATTTACTGGAGATGAGTCCTTCAACATTCAGGAGTCAATAAATTTATATACACTAAAACCACATTTCAAAAACAGGGGGAGGATTACACCTATCTGCATATTAAAACCTAATCTACTGAAACATCAAGATTTCTGTCAGCTTCCTGACTAGCACACCAATTACATTATTTGGCACCCATCACAAGAAGACAGGTGTAGAATGACCAATTTTGCAGCTTCTGAAGTTGTGCCCATTAAATACTTGGAGATTATTTTTTCCTCTTTGCATAAAGATGATTGCGAGTGCATTTGAGTGTTTTCTCTTTCTAGAGAAAGCACTGGGAGCTGGGGAGAGGGAAGGTGAGAATAGACTCACTTAGCTAAAGGAGATAGGAATCACCAAAGGAAAATAAAAGAGACTCATTCTTGGTATGGGCAATACTGCAAGAATTCTGATTTGTTTCAGTTTCAGTTGGAGTGGAATAATGGTATAGAGGGGAACAATTTTATTAGCCATTTGCTTTTAGGATTTTGTTTCTCAGTCTCAGTCTCTTTGCCTTTGCATCTAACCTTCATCAAAACCTGCCAGAAACACATTGCACATCACTTCAGTGTTTTTGTTTTCATCTGACATGCATGCATGTTTGAGTACTATGCCTTTGGTTGGTTCTACATCTTATTTAATATTTGAATTATCTGCTTTGGCATGAACTTTGGAGTATGCTGATTCAGTTTGCTGATGATAAAGGTGAGGAGGCATTGGCAGTGCATCAGAGAGCTATAATAACAGAAAGAAAAAGCCTGTACTTACTACCTGGGGAGTAGGATCAAGTGAAAAGGGATAAAATTTAGCTGCATTAACTGCATGGTCATGAAGTACAGACAAATAACAAGAACACCACTGTAAAATCTCATCAATTGCAAACAGAGAAGGAAAATGGAAAACATACAGTTTAGGCAACAAACAACCCGACAGCTATAAGCCACCAAGACAGCAGTTGTAAAAAAGGCAAATGTGACCCCATGTCATCCCATTCAATAATGTTTATTGGTCTTATTAGAAAACTCTGACAATTTTGTAACTGGAGGCACTAGACAAACAGAGCTTCTGTAACCTCTTTATGTTCCAGCAGGGAAATAAATCACATGAAAGCTGCACCACTTTTGGTGTAGCTTGAAGAACACAGTCCAAGAAAGAACCAAAGAAAAGACAAAAACTGTTAAGAGGGACCTGAATCAGAAGTCTCATAAGGTACCATCACACAAAATATTAACTTACTTCATACTTGCAATCTGGTTACTTTGAGCAAACTTTGTCTTTAATGAACACAAAATGTGAAAAGATTTGTAAATTTTAATTCAAAATGATTGAATAATTTCATGGTGTGAAACCGTCTCTTATCCACAATATGTAAATACTTCAATTACTCATTCTATCTCAAAACAAAGAGAAATGCCAAAATATTGAAATTTATCATGGGATGAAAATTGCAGAGTCCTCAAATATGAAAATTAACTACTGCAAAGATAAGAATATGTGGATAAAACAAGCTTTAACAGGTATGGCTCTAAAGAATTACATATGGTCTGCTAATGGCCATTTGCCATTTCGGGTGACTAACACATCTTGTTAATCATTATTATTCTATCTTAGCTGCGACTTAGAGCAAAACACAGTAAAATGGTATTACTAGGTCTTTGATACAGTTAAAACACATGGTTCATAAGAAACACCATGGCAAATTACTTAAACAGGCTATCTGGAATATATTTATTGTGTTAATTCACAAATAGCACACATAACCAGTTCACAGAATAGAGACTGACAAGAGAAAGAAGGTAATTTGGAGGGCTATTTATGTGAAGAATAAATTTCACCAGTCCTAATTTAGACAGTCATTTGCAAGGGAAATACATCTACTATGATTTTCCCACCACAAATGACATTTCATCTTTCCTGAACTCATGCAGGAAAAAAATGTAAAGAGGTTAAAATACTTTGGTTTTTTCTTCTACTATGTAAGTGTATAATGAACAATAAAAATAGCCTAGTATGGACCAAATAAATTGAAATCATTGTACATTAACATGAGCTAGTGTACTATAACTAGACAACCTCAATATTCAAATGGCATTGTGCTAAGGAGAAGGTGACCAAAGGTTTTTTCCTCATTTGAAATTAATGATTCTCTGAAAAGAATATTCCCTTTATGCTACTGGCAATCAAATCAATTCTCTGAACAACTTTTATAGTAATAAATAAAACTGCCTTTTTCACTCGCTTTTATTCCTTCTCCACCCAGTTTTGAAGACTTATAATATAAATTAAGAAAGATGGGATTATAATTTAAACTCAAAAATAATTTATGTGCATATTTATTATGGAGGTAATATAGAGATGGAGATGGGTTTCACCCCTAGGAGACAGAGAAAAAAAACTGCTTGTGAATTTTAGTGTCTCTTTCATTGCAGATTTTCCACTACATATTGAACCCATTTGGAATTGATTACTGATCTTACTTAGAATTCATCAGTTGCTAATTTTAACTACTTAACTCTCTGTTCTTGTTTACAGTTAAGCCATTCTTGAATTAAAATGCTGTGAAAAGGAGAATAAGATACCAGTTTTCCTCCACCCTGCACCAAACAAAATTCATTTATTATTGCCTTTTCAGTGCCATATGTGTTGCTCCAATATTATCAGTTACTTGTTGTTCTAGTAGCATTTTTTAAGACTAGAATTTGTCTTCCTCTTTCAACTCAAGTTAATCCTCTGACAATTAGCTAGCAGACCAATGAACAGTGTGCTCCACAAGCACTTGCAGCTTCCATTGAAAAGGCTGCAAAGAATCTCCAGAAAAAAACAGATGGGTGAGAGGGAGAAGGGGAAAATCCCACCTTTATTAGGTTTCTTTCTCTGATCATTTGGAGACTAAAGTCATTAAACAATGTCATCAGTCATTTCCTAAGGGGTCATCAGTACCTACACCTTAAAGTGTTGCCTCCCATTACAAAATCAGCTTTCAACCCCTCCAATTTTAATTTTACTAGTCAACCAGAAAATCATGAGGGTTTGAAGAGAATGTATAGAGAAGGATCACTCAAAGCAGGCAGCTAAAAACATTGATGTACATGTATCCTACAGCTCTCTGAGCACAGACTATGACAAGGGTGTTGGAGTTCTCAGTATGTGTTGTATTCAGTTTTAAGAAATCATTATTGCATAACACAGGAAGCTGACAAACACATTCTCCATTAGGAAGACAAAAACCCAAACATCTGTAAAGCGCTGTACATCAGATCAGAAATGTGGCTCATTAAACTAGAAAATATGTCAATAGGTTAAAAAATACATTTAAAAAAAAAATCTGTACTTATCCATTGCAGATTTTTTCAGGACTTTATAAGCCTTACCAAAACATCAATTTCCTCAGCAAAAATCTAAAACTATGTAATACCACTATGTAATACCACCATATTAATACAAAACAATCATATTGTGTCAAAAGCACCGAGTTTTTTTCTGGTCCAAAGCATGTTCTTAAAATACTCTTGTTGATCCACAACTTTAGGGCTGGTACAGGATACCTAATATGTCAGAAAACAGCAAACACTGTCTTGTATTTAGAAATTCTGAAGGAGATATGTCCTCAAGTTTGAATAAAATTCAAACAACTAATCACCAATAAATATAATAGCTAAAGATCTTATTATCAAGTGAAAACTGCACAATTTATGTCCAGCCTTCCATAGAAGGGTACAGAAGTCAAATAATTTCAGCAGAGTGTGTTTAATTATTTTAGAGCTAAGTACAAAATAAAATCACATACATCATCCTTTGGCACTGTCAGTGTGACTCTGTTAACAAGGACTATTTAGAGAAAATCAATATGAACATTATTTCAGAAGTACTTGAAGATAATATCAGTGGTAGCTGATCTGATTGACTGTCCCTCCCCACCACCTCAATATAAAAAGACAAAACCAAGACTTTTGTTGGAATTTTTTAATTGCATTCCATTCTGTTAAAGTCTGTGGTGCAATCAGGGTTGTCCTCATTAATGAAATCACACTAAATTGACTATATTAAGATGCAGTATCAGTACCCAAAGGCAGTGAACTTGGTAGACATGGATATGCTTTAAAGATCAAAAAACTGAAAAAAAGTAAACATATTGGTGTGTTCATAATCATCTAAATTGAGAGGAAGATATTAATATTTGCAAGAAGGAAAAATTATTGGGGGGAAAGGAATGGAGAGGAACACATACATGACCTTGTTTTAGAATTGACAGCTACTCCTTAAATCCAAGCAAGTTGGTTTTGGTTTTCTTCACAATGCCTGGAGACAGGCCAGAGGAGAAAAGCATCACATGTCTCTGGTGAGGAGGGTCTGGGGAAAAGGACTGTGGAGATGACATCAGTTCTGAGATAAAGTTGGAGTTCTGGCATCTTATCTGTGGCATATGGATGCTCACAGCAAGGTATGCATTGGAACACGGACTATACATTTGTTGCAGGGCATAAAATTTAGTGTTTTGTTTTTCAGGCTGTGAATTACAACTTTTGGACTTGCTTTTACATTATTCACCACAAAATGCCATGGTATATAGACAGTAAACTGTCAAAGTGTTTTATAATTACTTTTGTTCCTCAGGAGGGCTCCCATTTCCTTCTCTATTACATTTTATTGTCGTTTATGCCTAGCACAGATAACCACATAAATGAAAGGAGGCAAACTTATAATCTACAGCACCATGTTGTCCAAGCCATTACTCATGTCTAAACCAAACCCACTTTGGTAGATTCTCTCCTCTTGTTCCCTGAAGATCAAATTCAAATTCAGAATCTTTAGTTGCTACACATTGAGTGGTCACTTGCAAAGGCATATTGTTACAGATTCTCCTAATTTAGAATTACTTTGGAGTAAAACTGAAAGGAGTAAAATAACACCTCATCAATCTATTCATGGGACAAGAGATGCAAATATGGATGGGCCCCAACTGTCCATGTGTTTTAACAGAGAGTAAACTATGATAGTAATGACATTGACAATGCAAGGCCAAATAAAGCATCACTAACACCAAAATGTAAGAAAATTTCCAGTATATCAGTGAATGGTCCTAAAATGTGTCATTCTTACCGTTTGTTTTTTTTTTTTTAATGGAAGAAAAACAAAAATTATAAATACCAGAAAAGACATTAGACAAACCAAGAAAAAAAAGCAGCACCAACATTTGGAAATAAATTGTTTGCCTTTCTCAGAATTATCATCCCTGGAAGAAGAATATTCCTTGTGAAATTACTGATTGTTCAGATAATAAAAGCTTGCTTTTTGTGAACAGAGGAAGTATGGTAAGAATGCCTATGTAAAGAAGCAAGGAGCAAATAAATATGCAAGTTTCTATGCTTAAATTCTGCTTCATTTTCAAAGCACAAGGAAGTACATGTTCTTTATAGTTATACAGTCTGAACTCCTACTAATGGCTCATTCATATTGCATATATATAGATGAAAATAATATTCAAACCTCTGCAGGTTTTTCCAGACAATGTGCAGATCAGAAGATTGCTTTCCCAAAGCCCAGTCAATATTGTGGATAGCAGAAGACTACAGAAGAATTGTTCTCATCTACTGCAATAAAGCTGCCTCAATTTATTACACTTTAAACAAAGTAACAGCTAGGAATTACTATTTTTTAAAATTTCCTGATTGAACTTTTCAGACACTATTCAGGAAAATAAAACTTCTTCAATCTTAGTGACTGAAGAGGACAGTTAGCCCTTTCTAGCAAGCACTTGAACTTCCACAGATGGGGCACAGGCTATTGCAAACTGCTGAGTATTTTTTCACTGAGTTTTCCATAACTGATGGTCTTTTTCAATGTGGCTATTTACTATGCGAGCAAGCTTTAAACATCTCTCACTGGAAGAATTTTACCTATTAAACTGTGTCCATTACAATCCCTTATACAAGAGGGTGCACACTTGCACACACAAGAAGATACTGTGTGAAATTAACATATAATAATGTGCTTCTGATACCACAGAACTTCAGTAAATTTATCTGCCCTCTACCCAGAGTCACACAGGCTTATTCCACAACCACTCTCTTCAATTGCTCTTGAAAATACTTATTTGATTTCAGATTTTCTCTCTTTAGCAAGACTTGGACTTCAATAATCCTGGTAGGTCCCCTCCAATTCAAGATATTCTGTGATTCTCTCTGTAATATGCTAAAAGAATGACTTTGTTACATCTTACCTCTTGCAGTTCAATGTGATGTTTTTCAAGCCTGACAATTCTTGTATTAACACAAATTATATGATTTTCACTCCTAAAACCAATCTGTGTGAAAAACTTTTTCAGTATTCTTAAGAGTACTTACTTCAAGAGCTATTCATTTTCTCCACTAGAAATTTAATTTTTCAAATTAGAAAATATTATCTAAACCAGTGACATAAATGCATGGTGGCTGACAGAAAAAAAACCCTTGAAAATCAAGAAGTAACTGTTCTCTATCATAATTTTTCATTATTAATAGCTCTTTTTTTAAGTACGAGAAAGCTGTCAAATTTACACAGAACTGATCACCTATTCATTTCAGGTATTATTTATGGAATAGTACATTTTCTTTCACTGCTTTTTCAACACACAGCTTTTTACCTCCGAATCAACCATTTGTTGACCTGAACCAGACAAAATTGGGAAAAAAATCACACCCTGCGCTGAGTAAAGAATTTTAGTTGTCAAAACCTGGGCTATTCACTGCAAGTTCTGGTTTCTGGTACCCAAGTCAGAAAGTTCACCCTGCCCACCTCTTCAACAGCCTCCCCGCCATGGGCAGGAGCTGTCTGAGGGAAAATGCTTCCCTCAGTTTGTGGCACAGGCACAAACACACGGGCAGTTTCTGCTCAAAGATCAGGATTCCTAAAAGGACTCTCACAGTCAGACAGCTAGCACCACAGACACGTGCTGTCTGTCAGTTGTATCCCTGCATCACTTCAGAAAATCCTTAGGTCCACAAAAAAAAAAAAATTCACAAGCAAGTGACCAAGAGTGTCAGGAAGGAGGGCCAGACCTAATTTAATTGCACCCTAAAGCACACTGTGAAAATGATTTTTCAAAATAAACAGGGCAAAGAGTCTGTAAAACAAATTACTCTTGAGATGAACAGAAAAAGGAACTTTTGGGGTTTTTTTTAATGAAGGGAGGGAGGGTAAAATAATTGGCATACTTTCAAAGCAAAAATTGTTTGAACTTCCAAGCATCAAGTGCAAAACCAATCCACTTCTATAAAATAATGCTTTTATCAGCTTGACAAAATAGTTTTGCTTTGTTAGCTTAAATTAGCTAACAAAGAAGTTAGCTGATTTCATCTACTTCTGCCATTACAAAAGTACGTGTTAGATTGGCAGCTTTCATAAATAGGATTGACAGAGTAAGATGTCATTCTGCACACTGAAATCTTGAGTTCAAACTGTACATTAGATTTAAACTTTCTCTGTGCTAAAAACTCAAGGACATAAACCACCTATGATTCAGCTCACACTGTCGGTCCAAGCTAAGCTGCCAAGTACTGAGAGCCTTTCAGTCTCAGTGTTCAGCAAGGATCACACAGCTGAAAGATTGCCCAGGCAGGAAAAGGTAACCTTGGAAGAAAGAAAGCCCGAAGGATTTGATTGGAAATACTTTCATCTACTTTTGACCATTTAATAGATTTGCAATCTGCCTACAATAGTAACATTAGACAGTTTCAACTGAGATAGTTGTGTAGTTAGTTAGGCAAAGAAGGTGCCTGTCAAGTAAAATTCCAACAAAGAAAATTTCCATTTTTTGTAATATTGCTGAGTTTCAAAAAAATCATTACTGAATTTCTTCTTCAGTCAAATACCATATTTAGACCAGCCCAGAAGCCCAAAGATACAGCAAAGGTTATGTAAGGCTAACAAAAGGTTTCAGTCCTTAAGGAAATACAAATTTAGAGTACAACATTTTCAACATCTTTTTTCAAGGGAGTGTGGAAAATAAGCTTTCAGATAAAATACACTCAGAACAAAATTTCAAACTCTACATCAACAATTGCAACCTGTAAAAGAAAGACATTTTTTAAAGCAAAGCACAAAATTTCACATTTACAGTATTCTGAGCTCCACTTATAGACAAAAACCCTTGTAAAACTGGATTAAGAGGAAGGTGAACTAACCAGGGCTTCAGTGGAACATAAAAACAGAATAAAAGAATGAGAATAAAGGCCTATCTTGCCCAGAGTACAAACAGTGGCCAAACACAGATGCCTCAAGAAGAATGTAAGAATAGAGCAAACTCCTGTCAACACTGTCAGAGAACACCCTGAAAACTCTCAAGAACTTACAGTTCAATAGTTAGCATCTTCAGGTTTAATAAGTCTTAGTGGATTTCCTGCATGTAAACTTGCCTTGTTGCCCATTAAGTCCATGTAATCCCTTAGCATCCATAGTATCCATGGCCAAGACTTCCAGTATACTGTGCTAAAGTGGCCTTTCCTCCTGTCATTGAGTTTTGACTGGATACCCCATTTTTTGACAGATACCCCCAAGAGCCTGCATGAAAGAAAAAAAAAACCAGCCAACAAGCACCTCTAATGAGATGTTCCATCCATGCCATTTTATTTATCCAAACTTCATCTGCCATTTAAATGCCCCTACAGTAGAGTAGGTTGATCATTTCTGTAATTCTTTCTAGGCAACACAACCTTTAAACCCTTGACAATTTACAAAGACCAGCAAATATTTCTGTTAAACGCCACTATCTATGAACATGCTGAGCAGCACAGACATGTAAAGTGATCCCTGTGGAACTCCACTGTTTAAAAACAACTGTAGACTCCCACCTAAGCTTAAAGCCCTTTTATCATTCTTTCTAAAGGATCATCTCCCTCTTCTTCCATGATTCCTTAGCTAGTCATGGAAGCAAGAGTTACAGAGTAAGATGTCTTAGGGATATGTCAGATATACTTTGCACAAGGAGCACTCCTTCCAAATGGAAATTCCCATATTTGGCTACAGCTGTCCAAATGCAGATCTTTGGAGTCTGCCAAAAGACATCTTTCAATCCCTGTATTTGCTAAAGATAATTTAGGACAATCTTTTTCACTGGTTGTTTCAGTACATTACTTTATTTACTGCATCTAAAGGGATCACATAGCCTCATTATTCAGCCTCACCTGACACATTTTCCCCAACACTAACCTAAGCAATGAATAATTTTGTTTTTGTAGACATACTGAAAACCATATGCAAAACTAAAAGTTTGGAGAAAGGGTTACCAAGACAAAGCAATACACTTTTATATGACACTTGGGAACCAAGAGGGATTGTTGGATCCTCTTTATAGATTTGCCAAGATACACCCATCAGAGGGATTCTGAGACAACCATTAGCACTCAGGGTGCTAGCTCTGAAAAGATCTCAAAGCTGGCCTAAGGACCAAGATCTCATTGATCCATTAGACCCATTAGAGAAATTTTCTCTCAAAGCATGTACCCCTCCAAGTTCTACTGTCTCTTCTCTACCTCAATCTTTGATTAGGACGGTTGTTTTCTCCTGTATTGTTTCTGTTTTAAATCCTACTTCCTAGCTCTACCCAGGAACAGAGCAGACCTAAGGGCTCACATCTCTACACTGCTTGGGTGTGGTTATCTTCCATATTCAAACCTTTTGTTAGTGTTTCAGCGCTTACTCTCTCACCTTGCAAGTTAGAAAAATCTCATCCTTACTCTAGTAATTTTACAGGCATTAACTCTTCCTACCAAAACCTGGAGATTTCACACGTTAAAAACACTTCCTTATGCAACAAACCCAAGATGCATCACCAATGCATATTGCACTTAAGCAAAGCCCACAGTCACTATCACAAATGGTGGAAGGATTCTAGACAGACCTCAGAGAAGAGTACTAATCCAGGTGACAGGGTTGGTACCAACTGCTGCATTTTGTTTGGTTTCCTCTTTTGTTGACTCTAGACACACAACCAACACATCAATATTTCCTGCTTTATATTTTTATGCTTCTGCACAGGGGTACAGTGAAGTCAAATATAAATGTGCTAAGCATACATAAAATTATACCTATTAAATCTGGCTAGGAATAGCAGCAATAGTGGGGGGGAAAAAAAGTAGCAGTGGATGTATAAGACCTAGGCAGAAAGTCAAGAATTATGCTATATTGCTATATTCACCTTTCCTGCCTCTATCAGTTAAGGTACAGAAAGCACACGTATGCTTTGTAGCAATAACTTTCATTGCATGTCCTTTGTGGAAAAAGTATTCTTCCAAGGCAACCATGTTTTTGTCCACAAATTTCCTACATTTATTCAGGAGTTTTAATGCTCTATCATTGGCAAAACTAACAATTGCTACTTGCTACCTACTGACCTACACATTTAAGTCACGTACTGTGAACTTCAAAGACCCTGCAATTTTCCACTTTTTTACACATTATTTTCTACCTGAAAATTCAACATGAACTAACAAATGCATTAAGAGGGCAAAAATCGCACGTCAGATATAGAGTTTTTACATCAGACTTCAGTTTCTAAGAACCGGAACACTTGGGACCTTTAAGTTGCTGGGCAGGACCATCACCAGGGCAGTAGTGCAAAAATTAATGAATGAAGATGCAGCAGCTCCCTCGCCTACCCTGCACCCCGATGGGAAGGACCCTGCCTGCAGAGGCCTGTTCAGGGAATCCTGTCTCGGGTGGGAGTTTTGTCAGCGCACGGCTCCGCTCATGGAGAGAGCGGCGGAAGGTCTGGCGTGAGGGATGCCGCGAATGAGGCGGCGTTTCGGCGCTCTGAAGTGATGCCCACCCTTCAGCCGGCAGCACACGGGCACCGGCAGCACACAGGTACCCTGCCCGAGAGCCGCCCGCTCGGGCCAGCGTCCGCCGAGCGCAGAGATGCCTCCTCCCCAAAATCATTCCCTTCACCCGGGGGTTTCTCGGCTCGGCTCCCGGGGAGCTGGGATTTTTCCTTCGAAAGCCTGCCCCTGGTGAAAGCCGCCCGGTCTCCCGCTGCCGCTCACGCAAGCCAAAGTTTTGCCGCTCTGGCCACAGCGGCGCGGGCAGGGACACCCAGCCCCGGCCGCCCCCCGCCCGCCCGGCCCGGCCCGGCCCAGCCCTGCCCGGCCCGCCTCACCGTCCCAGTTCGGACTCCAGCTCGAAGTAGTGAGCCAGGGTGTCCTTATTGGAGCCATCGATCCAGTAGTCGGGCGCGGCGGAGCCGGGGCGGCTGGCGGCCGAGGAGCCAGAGGAGGAGGATGAGGAGGACGAGGAGGATGAGGATGAGGAGGGCATGGTGACTTTCAGCATGCCGGGACGCCTGCCGGGGGCTGTCCTCTCCTCCGCGCCGGCTGCAGAACGCAGAGCGACAAGGCGGCGGCTACACCTCGCCTTCCTCCCTCTTTCTCTCCTTCCTTACTTATTTCCTTCCCTCCCGCGCTCTCCCCTCCCTCTCCCCTCCTCCTCCGTCCCCCCGCGCCGCCCCGGAGAGGCGGTGGCGGGTGCCCAGCCCGGCGGGCCCGGGGCGGGGGATTCACCTCCATCGCCCCCCGCCCGCTCGCTCCCTCCGCCCGCCGGGCCCCGCGGCCGAGCCGCGCCTGCAGCGAGACCCTCGGGGCCGGCCCGGGCCGAGGCAGCGGGAGCGGGACACGGCCCCGCGGGGGGACAGCGCGCGGCAGGAGGAATCGCGCCCCGATCCGCGGGCGATGTGCGGCGGGGCCGCGCGGGATGCGCAGCCCGTAGGGCGGTGGGCGCCGGCCCGCCATGCCGCAGCGTTTTTCCAGTTTCCGAGCGGGAGTTCAGGAATTCTGCCGCGAATTTGGCGGGGAGGGTGTGGGGGCTGAGGCTGAGCAAGGCAAACAGCAGTGGGAAAGAAAGAGACTGACAAATTCTCGAACATGACTATAAAAATCCCCAAAACGCATCTTCTCTTCCCACCAGAGAACTAAAAGAAGCCATAGAGAAATAAAATTGCTTTGCTGCAATGCCATTCTCTAACAGGTTATGAAATCTGCAGGTTATGAAATGCATGCGAATTATACTAAAGCATGCTACATCCCCGACTGCAGAATCCTTAGCCAGAAACATCTACAGAAGGGTCGTTTCTGTTGGTGTAGTGGTGAAATAAAACAGCAGCAGTTGTGTGTGCCTTGCATGCATAGTGTGCCAGAGCAATCCCACTCACATCCTCTCTGTGCTCTTACACCCACTCGCACTGCCATGCCAGCACAGGCAGGAGGTAAAATGGACCATGTGCGAACTGCACGGCAGAAGGGACGAAGTATTGTCCTCCCATTTTCAACCGCAATTCATTGGCCTGTTTTTTAAACATTGTATTTCTTCCTCAAATAAAGAACAGTATCCTGTTCAGTGTTTTGCTGATTCGGGTGTATTGAGATGTTTTCCAAAATGAGTTGTTTCCCTTCCTCATAAACAAGTCTGTCTTTTACTGTTCTATAAATTCCTAACTCTAACTGGATGGGGCAATTAATCTTATTTCTGAACCTCTTAATTTCTCAAAGACCTTAATAAAGAAGTGCTTCTCTCTGAGTAACCAGATAATAGAAGAAGTATATCCTAAACGAGTCTTTGTTAGTAGTGGGAGAGAATGAGAGATAAATGAAAGAGATAAAAGAGAGATAAAACCTTTTTGCCTTGAGTTACTACCATTATAAAATTTAAATGTAGACCCCACTGTAATTTGAGGTTTTATCATTTTCAAATTCATATTTGAAAGTCAGGAAAAAGTAACCCAAAGACCTGATTCGAAAACCAAGTTACATCAAATACAGTTTGACTGCAGCTCCAAATTTCCTTTGAGATGAATGTCATGCCCAAAGCACCCACTATCAGTTACAGGGCTGATATCAGCACCAGAGCACCAGGCAGCCTTTTCACTGCTGCTCGTGCCCTCTTTCAACCCCCCAGCTTGCTCTGCCTCTGCTGGTGCATGCAGAGCTTTTCTTCAGAAGTCTTTGGCTGACAGGTGACACTTTTTCATCTTATTTGTTAACAGCATCTCCTGGGAGAAGAAATGGTCACTGATTAAGTCACACACACAAAAAAAGGCAAATCAGCACACTTAGAAGACAGTGGTTTTCTACTTTGTATTTTCAGTCAAATTTCTAATGTATTCTGCAAGCCAAAGGGCAGATATAATTCTGTTCTGGTGGGGTTTTTGAAGAAATTATTTTAGTAGCACTATATTTATCCAGGTACCTGCAATCAGGTTTATATCTCTAATGATCTAGGTATAGTTACCATGAGCCTTCAGCTGCTCCTTGGTAAATGACATAGCACCAGTGGATTTTCTTTCTTTCTTTTTTTTTTTTTTTTTTTTTTGACTGGGATATATCTAGAAAAGGCATTTTACTTTTTTGAAACTCTGACTCAAAAGTGAGCTGCATTGCACGATGCTGACAACCTTGTACTTGAAAACTGACTGGACCTTGTTCTTCAGAAAGTCCACATCCTTCAAAAATTAAGATCACGAAATTAATATCCAAATATGTCCATGTGTAATTAAAGAAAGTCTTGAGGTTGCACACTGTATCTAACCAGCAAAAAAATGCCTCTCAGTCTCATGGAAACCAAAGACAGCATTTCAAATGTGCAGTGCTCCAACTCAGGTCTATGTTAACCATGTGAAGGTTTGCACCAACTTTATTGGACATGAAACTAAAATGCTAACAAATCTTCATTTATCAATTTGTGACACACTATGTACAAAATTTTATTATGAAGATACAAAGATCATAATTTTCCTGGCAATAAACCCAGGTTACAAACTTAAACAAAAAAGGCAGGTCAAGCAGGAAGCAGTTTATATGAACAAAACATACATGCAAGAGATGTCCAATTTTCTGCCTCTTGCCTGTCAGCCATAAATTTAAGCCCCAAAGATCTGATGTCTTGGTGGAGGTGTAGGATCAGTAATCTTTCTGCCCTCCTGGTTGCTGTAGTCCTGTTTTGTGAATGCTCTTGTCCTTTGTACAGATATCACTGCACCAGGTATAAGCAGAACATACCTTAGAGGGCTAAATTAAAAGGTAAATGTAGGATAGGAACTTTTTAAACTCGACTTCTGAAATTTTCATACAATTCTAGCAGTTAGGCCTTGTGTAGGAATTAAAAAGAAAAACCAAATTCTATCTCCAGTTTTGAATAAGTAGTTTCCAGTTTGTGGGCATCATTTGAAAGAGCACTGTGTTAGTCCTCTGAAAGTTAGGTCAGTATTTCCTCTTGGCCAGACTGCAGCAACTTCTTGTTGAAGGTACAAATGTGTCCATGCCTATTGTACTAAAGGTTATCTATGAAAAGCAAATTGTCAGATACAGTCCCCATTAAGGAATATTTTTCTCAAAGTGCTTTTCATGTACTAGAGCTTCCTTTTTTACAAAGATGATCCAGTATGGATTCTGCATTTCCACCTGTGCTAGACCAGATGCTTACTTGCGGTAATTGTAATGCAGATTAAGTCTTCTGAAACAGAGGTTGCTCAAACCATGTCACATAAAAGTCAAAGAAGTTGAGATCAAGGCAAATCCCCAAAACTTTCACTTCCCTTCCCTGTCATTGATTTTCCCTGCTGAATACAAAGGCTTGCATTAGGTTTTATTTTCTGTAACATCTTTCATCTCCCACTCAACTTCCAGTACCTCTGAATCACCATGTAAGCTTCCATGGATGCCTGTCAGTTGGGAATGCTAAAAACTTCTGCAAATTTCCTTGTTTTTATTTATGTATAGGAAGCCTTATTATTTGTATTGAACAAGTTCATCACAGTCTCTTAATTTATTATCATCTTTCATGCTGTTTTATGTGTAAATCTAAGTCTACTTAAAGATTTATAGAGCTGCTGGGTAAAGATGGACTCTTTCATCAGCTGTGTACATGAAGAGTTTAATTCAGGTGAGAAGGAATGCAGTGCTGGGAGAGGCCAGCAGAATAGTGATGTTGGAGAGGAGGTGTCGTTATGCAAGAAGACAAAGAGGAACAGACTGACCCTTTGCAGAGGGACATTAGAGGTGAAGGAGAGTAACAACGTGCCCTTTACCTCAAACCCTACTCACAGGTTTTGAAGTCAAGATGATTTTTTTTGCCAGAGACTGGGAAAAGCAGATGTGTAAATGGGGATAAAAGAAGTGATTGCCTGATGATAAACTGTTAGAAAACAGTGTGATTCACCCATCTCTGAACCACATCATGTGGGCTGAGGGTATCAATAGGGTCATTTTATAGTCATTGTGGGAAGGCACACAGAACTGTTATCTTTGCACCATAGTCACTTATCTTTCCTGTCCCTCTTTAAGTGATTCAATAAATCATTTGATTTCAAGGATGTAGGAGGATACTTGAAGCATTCCCTTTCATTTTGCAGGATCAAACAGCACTGGTTCACAAAAAAAAAAAAAAAATAAAGCTGGTCCACAAGTCTATGAGTCACTAAACCTAAATAAACCACCCCCTTGAGGACAAGCTTCATAAACCAGAAGTCACCTGGTAGGACCCACAGAAGTTACACATAGCTCTGCCTGAGTTAAGATCACTTAGCTGTTGCTGGGTCTCTAATCCCTGCTCAAATAAAATCCAGCTGGCGGTCCTCTGCCATTATCAGCAGCTAGAGAAATTTCTCCAGGATATAGTGTTCCTTGTTTCTAAGGCAAAATTTTCTTTTCCTTGTCAAATGCTATTAAGTAGTTTAAATACTTTCCCTCCATCACAGGGAAAAAGAACACCTTCCTCTCACCACCCCCTGCACCCCCAAAAAAAAGCAAACCATGAAGTGAACTCTAAAATTACAAACTTTATGCCAGGTTTAAGGTGATGCCAGATTTTCAACCCTTTCAACAGAAAGTTGCAAAAACATATTAGGAAAACAAATATAAAGAGTCCTAGTCACAGGCAAGCACTCTGAAAATCAAAGATGACAATGTTAATATTGTTTCTTTCACTCTCAAGAAAGAAAAGAAAAATTCATCCATGTTTTGCTGTTTGGAAAAAGAAATCTGCATACAGGAAATTTTATGAAGACTATAAGAGGAAGGCAAAATTAGCAGTTTCTGAGAAATGGTGATTTATATGAAGAGAATTCACTTTCCCAGGGTAGGCTGGAGTTCAGCCTCAACTCAGTTGTAAACCACTCATTTTGGAGGAAGGTTAGGAGGAGGTTTAAGCACCCTGTGTGGATTTGGAATGAATTGAAGAAATAAAAAAAATCTCCGTACTTAAACCACCTTCTTTCTCTTTCCTAAAATGTATGTTTTGCCCAGCGCTGAAGAAGACATTAAGGAATAATTTGAAGGGGAACAGCTGCCACTCACTTAATTTTAAAAGTTAGTCAGTGGTTGTGCAGGTCCTTTTGCTGATTTGTGAGCAAAACCCAGTTAAAAATTCAGCAGGTGCCTCTATGTTATATTGCCTAGCAGAGAGAGGCTGTCTGCTTGGTCTTCCCATATAAATACATGCAGATTCAACAATGCAAAATTTCTTACTACAGGTATAAAGCAAACTCTCCATTGCCAGCACCTCAACACCTTATCTAGTTGTAAAGTGAGTTCAGTAGCTGATCCATTTTCAAGAACTTAATAGCCATCGTTAAAACCGAAGAGAATTCAAGGTGTATCCCTACTGCTGTTCCAAAAGGCAGCTAAGTTACTAGCTAGACCAGCAAGTAATCTCGCCTTTCCAGCTGTCTGATTCTGTGACCTTCCCTTACCCCAAACAAAATAAATAAAACCCTGCTGTGTTGTGAAAAACAAGTAAGGCTATCAATTCTGACTGATGCAATCCATTATGGAGCAGACCTTCTTTGTTTCACTCATTTGCCTCATATTTGAGTGGCTATAAATTGAGAGGGCTGTTAACTGCAGTGTAGTTGTGACTGGTTTTCTTGTGACTTGAGTGCCAGTGACAACAGTGGGAAATACAAACAGTTTGTACCCAGGGCATGGTACAGAAGAGAAAAAATAGCTACTCTAATTTGCTTCAGTGATTTCTGATTGGATTGCTTCCAGTTCTGCAAATTCAGGAAAATTGCAGCTTTTATGAGACAGGAAATGGCTGTAGTTTGTTGATATTGTTTTGTACATCCTTCTGATTAAGCATCCAGATATGGTCTTGTTCAATTGCAATCTAATCTGTTTGAGTGCCCTGGCTGATATTGATGATAACAGGCTTGCTGTGTTAGCTAAAGGGGTTCTAGAAAAGATCTGACTCTGGAAAAAAAATCCAGGTATTAGAAAAATATCCAATTCCAAAGTAAAGGTTAACTATTTAGTTTTTTGTGTTTAGCTCCAGTACTAGACTGTGCCTTTGGTCTCCATGAAGGCAATTATTTCAATAGACAGACCTGATGCTTTTGTTGAGGGATCTCAAAATGAGACAGCAGTTGTGGGAAATGTTTATGCAGAAATTCCAAAGGAGTGAAAATGCCTGTGTGTGAGTATTTCAGAGAATAATGACTCCATTTACTCCCCTCTAGACTGAATGTCTGTGTTTTGGGGTTTTGTTCTTTTACGGGGCCCTTGAGTCTTTGGATTCATATGGCCCTACTACCTGTAACAATATTTCACTGAGACAGGAGAAGGGCATCTGTGCCCCAAGACGTCGTGTTCATAAGCTTGTCTGTGGACAAATGTAGAAGAGAGGAGGAGGAAAACACGAATTCTAACTCACTGTCTCACCTAAATGTGGTGCCTATTTCAGGCCTGCATGAGGTTGCCTCCACTCAGACATAAAGCTCTCAGCTAACTGCTTCACTCTTCAACAGTTCTTGCTGGAGCTCCAGGATAAAACTTTCCTCACTGTGCTCACCTTTCTCCATATAATTCCAGGATTTTTTCATTTTGCTTCTTTAAAATTCACTGCAACTAATTTAACTTTCAAGGAGGAGAAGAGTTTCTATTAGGTAAGAGGAAGACTTTCAGCAGCTCTTCTGCTCTCTGGTAGCACACACATAAAGATTTTTACTCTGTATTTATTACAATTCAAAAATAGTTATTGTAATGAAAGCGTGTGCACAGGGATACCTTACACTAAGCTGCTGGTGAAATACAAGGTCCCACCAATTTTTCAGCAACTCAGTATCATTAGACCCACTTATTGAAGTGCAGACACATGCACACAGAGCATAGAAAATTTCTGCAGTTTTCATAAAAACTTGGAAACATTGGAAATACCTAATAAATTCACTCATGACTCAAGATCATATGAGATTATACTTTCATATAAGATATGCTGCATCTTATAAAACAGAAAAATCTGAATCCCTCCAAGGCAAAAAAAAAGTCAGTATTTCCAAGTCACAGCATTGCAATTTCTTGTCTGCACAATACATATATATATATTCAAACATGTTACACCAATAAAATTGTGCATTTCCAAGCACAAGATATAAGTTTTATGTGCACTTTAAGAAAATCAGCTACACTTCACTTTGTTTAAATTCTTGCTTGGCTAAATTTTTAAGATCTTGTACCCCTCATTAATTACCTTGGTAGGAATTAACAATGATGATCACATTTGCAGACTGAACAAATGTATTATTTTATTACTATACTCGTCCCTTCAACTACTGCATTCCAGCTAAAATTGAACAAGACTAAACGTAGAATATAAGGCATCCTAGCAAAGTGAGTTGGATACCATGTGTAGAGATGGTATTTGAGGGTCTCCACCCGTGTGTTCCATTATGACCTCAGCCAGTGTGGTGGGTTGGTCCTGGCTGGTGCCTGCCCAAGCTGCTCTATTGCCACCTTCCTCACTGGTGCAGGGGAAAGAAAATACAAGGAAAAGCTCTTGGGGCGAGATAAGCACAGGGAGAGGTCACTCAGCAGTTGCCATGACAGGTAAAATAGACTCAATTTAAAACACCTTCCCTCCAGCTCCTCTCTTCTTAATTTTAGTCAATTTTTCTCTGTCTCCTCCCCACTGGTGCTGCAGGAGGATGAGGAGCGGGGGCTGTGGTCACTCAAGGACATGCCTCTGCCACTCCTCCCTCCTCAGGGGCTGGACCCCCCACTCGCTTTCCCTGCTCCAGCATGGGGTCCCTTCCCATGTAGGAGAGCCCTCCATGAACTTCTCCAACCAGTCCTTTCCATGGACTACAGTTCTTCACAAACTACTCCAGTCGAAGTCCCTTCCTTAGGGTGCAACCCTTCAGAAACTCAGCATAGGGCCCCCAGATGATCATGAAATCCTGTCAGGAGCTTGCTCCAGCGCTAGCTTCCCTTGGAGTCACAGCCTCTTTTGGGCACATCCACGAGCTCCAGTGTGAGGTCTCCATGGGCTGCAGGAGGGTCTCTGATCCACCACGGATCTCCAGGGCTGCAGGGGCACAGCTGCTGCCCCACATGGGCTGCACCACGGGCTGCAGGGGAATCTGCTTCTGCTGCAGCAGCTCCTGCCCTCCTTCTCCACTGACCTTGGTGCCTGTAGGGCTGTTTATCTCACATAGCCTCCCTCCTCTCCTCGGACGCCTGTCTCTGTTGTGCAGGGTTTCTTTCCCTGTTCTTTGCAATGCTACCCCAGAGGTGTTACTTCTTACTCAGCCAGCAGCAAGTCTGCCTTTGAACAGGCTGGAATTGTTTCCATCACCTTCCTCTCCACCAAAACCCTGCCTTGCAAACTCCAATTCAGTAAATCTGAAGCAAAGTGAAATGTAGAGCAGTTTAATTACTTATGTAAACAGTTCCTCTTGTTTATTTTTTCACACAGTAGTTTGGTACTGTAAATACTCTTACCATTGTTTAGACCCCTGATTTATGAAGTGTACCTAAAAGCCTTGGCAACATCTGACTCATATAAATCACTTTGAAAAGGCTCATAAATTCTTCTTGTTGCCAGTAAAATTTTAAGGACATCCTGATTTCCTTAAGTAGCATTACATATCTATTTTTTTAAAAATCTGAACTGAAATGCGATCAGTGAAATATTGAACATTGATTTTCGTGAAAAATTCTTCACTAAATCAAATGCTAAGATCATCAATCAGAATAGCGCTCAAATGGATCTGTCCATTTTTTGCTTATATTCAAAATACAATAAATTTAAACAAATCCTACCCTGCAGTGGACTGGTCTTTCCAGTAAAGCTAAGTTCACTCAGAGGATATAAATAATCCTTCAGCCTTCAGAAGAGTACATGACAAGGTAGGTATAGATAAAAACTCCATGTATAATTTGAATGCTGATCTGTACGTGATTACTGTAGATGCACAGAAAGGTTTTTCCACTTGACGACAATACCTCCTGCTTCCATAGAACTCTTGTGTAGAAAGGCAATAGTAAAATCACTTATCAGTGTATGGAAACAAACAAACTAAAACATTAAGCACTCTAAGCACTCTCCAAGCTATTCTTGCTGTATGTTCCTCACACCTTCTGGGTCTTAGCTAGGGGCTTTCGGCACCTTTTTTTTATTTTTTTTTTCCCAGTTAAACGCTGAACAATTATTTGTATGGTTTTAATAACAGATCAGAAACAAACATTGGTTTATACTTATGCAATGCCAATGATCTCTAAGCCTATTAGTAACTGAAAGTGAAAGAAATATCTGGTCAGACACCTTGGAGAAAGTTTGCCATCAGTCCACCTTCAGGGTCAACAGCTTGACCCCGATTTGGAAAATGATGGGGTTTTTACAACACCAGATGAAAGTGCACTGATAATGCTAGGTCTGTCTGTGTACCAGCTAATCTTTTTCTACAAAAGATTTCCAGAAAATAATCACACAAGACTGCTTCCATTTTACTTGCCACTTTCATATTTCCCTAGGATTTTTAGCAGATACTGGTACAAAATGTCAGCTCAACATAGATGAGCATCTTAACTCACATGGGGAAGGAAATGTGAGCTATAAAGTGAAATGAGGAATAGCAGAGCTCATAATGTTTCTCTGACTGATTTGGAAAGAAGTACCTTCAACCTGAAACGAGTGAAGACAAGAAAGAGTCTCTTTGCTCCTCACCAGAGTGAAGACTTGTATGTGTGTTTCATCTTTGCCTCTGCAGGAGACTCCATGGTTGGTTGGTTAAATCCCACACTAACTTATTTAAGGCAACTTACAATCAGTATTTTTGGGTCTTGCAGTAAAAGGCAAGTGACTTATTTCATGTAAACAAAATTCTTCATCAGACTCAGATTGGGTTAGCTTTTTCAATAGAACTTTTAAAACAACAAAAGTCAGGTTTTAAGCAGAATATTTAACTTCAAAATACCGATAGAAAACATTTTATTTCTTCCAAATGAAATGAGTTAATTTCTTCTTCAGTTTGGGGAATTGTTTACCAAGTTTAGCTCTGAGTACCCTGGATTCCTATTGAGCTTTTCTTTCTTTTCCTTTGGAGAAGATAGTCCCCAGTTCTATGACAGAGAAGCACAGACAACAACAAACAAAAAAAAAAAATGGCCACCCAAACAAACAGAAAAAAAACCAAACAAAACCAAAATCCCAAACTCCTCAGTTGCTAAGAATGTAAAGCCTAAAAGACAGGAAAGTTAAGAACCATCTGTTTGGTACATTTATCTTGGATATGGCTTTCCACATTTTTCATAGTCATGCAGCATGGCAAAACATGGCAAAACACACCATGCTTTTGGGTAGAACTTGCAGCCATTTCTTTCCTGATGGGATATCATCAGGAAAATCATTTAGCAGGTTATGACAAGAAAGACCAAGAAAGCCTGCATTAGCCACTGTCATGTTCAAGTGAGTTCGAATGAGTGGAAATAATAAAAAGCAGGAGGGTAAGTGCTCTGAAGGTGTGAAGATTTTCCAGAAGTGATGACATCTAGAGTTTAAGAGTAACACAGCCAATTTAGCACCTTGTCATAGAATCACAGAATAGTCATGAGGAAAGCTGAAGTGGATGCTGCAGCATCACCATATATACCACATCCCCAAACACTATTTTTCTCAATAGATTTACAGGTATTAAGTAGGAGACTGATAAAATACTTGGGAAACTACATGGATTATCTATATCTCTGTTCTGTTACTCTGTCCATAAATATTTTCGAGCCAAACTTTAAAATTATTAGACAAAGGCCTGAGTTCCTCTGACATCAATGAGAGTCACTTCTCTCAGGAACCAGCATTTCAATTGTATATTTCTCCTTGTACTAATCTGCAGAAGTCTCACCTGAGCTCTGCCACAGGAAAAACAGTTTTCTGGTCAAAAAGTTTGCAAATAAAAGGAAGACAGAAGTTCAAAGTTTGGCCAAGCCATATTTACCATTTTCAGGCACAGTAACTGCTAGTATAACTATTCCAAATAAGTTTTGCCTGTACCCTTATGTATTGTGTACATTTTTTTTCATCAAAAATAATTTCTACAGTACCCTGTGTGCATTTTGACTAACTGCATGACATGGAATAGGTGTTCTAGAAAAATAATAAAATTAATTTGCAGGCCGCTTGAATCATCCTCATCCTGTTGTTAGAGAAGAAAACCACGACCAATAGAGTACTGAAATTCAGGGTACCTTGACCTTACATCTATTCACTCAGTTCTGTACAGGATGCTGTTTTCAAACCTACAAACTTCTGTCTAAGCTGCCAAACCCAGAACTTTTATAAGAGAGGCCCTGTGATGTGTGCGAAATGTTTAAACCAAACAATGAAGCTGGGTCTGGTGAAAAACAGATCACTGAGATCTGTAAGATTGTCTTTATTCTATACATAACTTGACCATGTCAATAAGCAATTTTCAGATTAAGTTTTTAAATGCATGTTGCATTTAATATCAGCTTCTTTTAAAGAATCTAATCTTCCTGCTGTTTCAGTTTGGATTAGTGAATCCTCAGTGACTCGGTCAAGAATACAGCATTTCTGTAGATCAACATGCTGGTTTACACCCCTACAATGACTTCTGCAGAATTCTAATGTTGTTATTAGATCTTGATAAACCCAAATAATTTCAGCACAAACTTTGCTCTCAACTCACAACAACATATTTTTTTCAAGGATACAGGTTATACCACTGATACTAAACTAGTGATAGATTTTCAGAGAAAAACCCTTCTATTTTCTCCCACTGAACCAGAGAATCACTCCCACAGCAACAGCATAAATTTTCTACTAAAATGATGCATCTAGAAATAGACTCTGCCAAAGGCTACAAATGAGAAGAGAAAAGCAGAATGAAGGTATGACAGCCAGACGAGCAACACAGAACAAAGAGCTTTAAGCAGCTTTAAACTTTTAAAACATCCTATATTCAACGTGTTCCTGTGGCAAATTAGAGGAAAGCAAGCAGGAGGCAGAATGCGTGGTCCCACTCATATCAGTGGGATTGGTTGCCATGGACTTACGCCGATGTGACATGTGTAGATGGTGTACACATAAGTCACGCTCAGACTCATAAACACACGTGACCTTGTAAACAAGCTCTGGTAAACAAGCTTATCTGCTTTCACCCTGGCCAGGGCAGCACAGGAGCTGATCTGTTTGGGCTGGTCTGCCCAAACAACAAGAATTGGTTTCTGGTGAATTTGGACCATGACCCGATATACAGGATGCTGGCAGTGCACTCTGGGCTCTCAGGTCCCCTCCCTTGTGGTCTCAGGTAATTTTGTCATGAGCTGTTAATCCCAGAAATGTGGCTTTTAAAGTCTTTAGTGCAGGAGCAAGCAATCAGGTGCTTCACTTCCTCCTGGCTGATTGCAGCTGTCTAATCAGCAGGGACCACACCAAGAACAGGGCAGCTTCTCCTCTTTTCAGCTCCAGCTCACACTGCATTCTCATCCTGGAAGGAGCTCTTATTCTACATCTAGCATCTTTACTGAACAAGGTGTAAAAAATGAGCTTCCATTCATGTAATAGATTTTACTGGAAATTAAGCCCATGTGCACATCTTGCTGAACCAAGTAAAAGTCTAAATGGATTGGTGAATACAAGCTTAGGTTGTGGCCCCCATTACCAAAAAATTTTAAATTTTGATGAAACGGCATTAGTTCCATGCCATTGGACCATCTAAACTTCCCTGCCAACTTCCTAAAAAATGCAGGTTGTTTAAAATTGCAGCTACACAAACTGCAAACTTTTCTCATAGGCCACAGAAAGCGTCATTCACAACCAGCAGTCTCTATCATGTTTTCTTAAGCTGAAAGAAAAAGCAAAGGTTCAGATTTTTGTTTATTTTTTTTAAAAAGCCCCAGAGCCAAGAAAAGAAGGCCCTCTGCCTAAGTCATCTGTAGGTACTAAAATTTTCTGCCACAATCATGTTTGCATACTGAATTCTTTAAAAATTGTGATTTTAAACTGAAAGCACTGTCAATCCTTAAACAGGATTGCAGCAGCAAGACCTCATACAAATTTTAAAGAAGAAAGACTCCAGGAACTGGGTCTGCACCTTATGATATGTTTGCTAGTGAGATACTCCCCACAACAAGAATTAATTATTTCATAGTAGTCTAATGTGTTAAAATCCATCTGTGAACTATCAGCATAGTTCACACACTTGTAAGTACAGGGAGGTTTGATTTTTTTCCATGAAAAGGATTACCAGATGGCCAAAGAAGAGGTGCATCTAAGACTGAATCATCTACACTTACTATTGAAAATAAGGATCCCTGTGCAACAATGCCTAATTTAGCGTGCTGTATCCAGAATATGTGGACCACATTTTAATTTAGAAGGCTACTGTTCTGCAGAATAAATAGGTACAAACTGGAAATTGGCTGAGGAGGCATGAGAAACAGACCATTGCAAGTGACAGAAAACAGTTAACGCTGGCAGAGGGAAGGAGAACTTTTTTGGGGGAGGATGGAGAGGTCGTGTCTGGACACTGGTGCTGAGACTGCTGTGATGACCCATAGGATAGGAGGGAAATGTTAACCAGGGGCCTCATTTATGAAACCAAACAAATACTATGACAGAGCAAATTTAAACTTGTTGGGCATCAGTGGCTCCAGCCAACTTCGAGTGGCTGAGAGTATGTTCCACATGTCAGTATCTCCCACTTGCTCTCAAAGGTCTTACAATATATCCAAAAATTTTATAACCAGAATTCAAACTAGCAGATGAAAACAGAAGGATGCTAAGGAATATATGTGAGTTACAAAATTATCTAGTGGCATCTCATTTTCTCATTAAATGGTAGGTCAAAACTATCTGTTGCCTTCTGGCAGCATAAGGAGAGTATCACCAGTGAGATGCTATGAACATGCGCTTCCCCTGCCCCCCATTCCTCCACCCAGAATCTCCTGATTAAATTATCACATATGTTTTATCATTAAAATATGTAAATCTGCAGTGAATTTACATTTTTGCATCCCAAGCCTTCTTAACTTCCTGAAAAGCTGTTGTGCTTGCAGTTAGTGCTCACATCATTGCTTTTACCAATATAGCACATGATCCTTCTGTAACAGCATTAGCTAGAATGGGATTTTATTCCCAGCAAATAACTTACAATGTGAAATTACAAAAAAAAAAAAAAAGGAAAAAAAAAATTAAGACCATGAGATGGCAGAGTTGCTGAAAATGTCTCCTAGCCTAAAAAAGATAAAGGACAGTGAGGCTGCAAAGACATAACTGCATATCTTTGCTGCCTTGCAGCTGGTGAAGTATCTTCATTTGAAGATACAAAGTAAAATCTTACAGTTTAAAAAATATACTGGACAGATTTTAATATGTGAACACATAACAAGAATCAGCCAATATAATGCAAACAGCATATAGATCATTTGTGTCTTAAAAAAAAGTAAAAATTAGTATCTGGATTGCAAAAATGAAGAAAAAAAATTCAACATTTGTTTTATAAACCTGAAGAGTCTTCACTTGCAGAAGTGTGCCCACCTCTCCTCCCTCTGCTCTTTCCTATTGTAGTGAATGAATGCATTCAGTATCACAGATGAAGCCTGATGTCCAGGTCCACTAATGCCTACATCAGATTTCCCTTTCCTGTGTCAGCAATGGTGAAATAATTCGCTTTTGCGAAGAAATCCAATTCCTCCATGTAGCTAGAAAGTGTAATAAAAATATCATTATTAAAACATGATGATGCTTACCACAGAGGAAGAATGTCTGGACATTTTCAAGACTAAGTAATTGCTCCTAAACAGGCTCCACCAAAATATAAGAATTTTTCCCCTGAGGCTCTTCTAGGCTGGAGGTAGTAAAGGTAAGGACACTGCACAGGGACAGAATGCTGTGTGCAAATATTCAAGAACTTTTTTTTTTTCAAATCATCACCAAACATCAAAAATACTTGTTTGTGCCTTTGAGTCAATTCAGAGTTGAGGACCACACTCCTCACAAACCTCACTCTCCACAAGGATGAAAAGTGCCCCATTCAATAGAAGGGGTTGACCACCCACACTCCCTTGTTGAAGAATCTTTGTAGAATTTCAATGTTCTTTTATGTTCTTCCCACATGCTTGGGATAGATGGCAGTTTTTTAACCACCTGCCATCAGGAGATTATTTCCCTGTCCATAATTCAGAAGGCCAGACATGAAAATTGTTCAGGCTTAATATGACTAAACTTGACACTCATGATCAAGAGCTGCCAATATAAATTTGCAACAAACCATATTCTTCTCTGGTTTGAGTCATATCCAGTGATGTTTCCAGCAGTTCCTGTAACAGGCATTGCGAGGGAATATTTTTGTCTCTGACACACTTGATCTTAAACAATCTAGGTTACTGGGAGAAGGATGAGCCTTGGAAGGCATCCAAACTACTCAATCATTCTGGCAGTTATGGGAGTCCAACTGCTGGAAGGGTTTTGCGAGAGCTAAATGTAACTGCTCTAACGAGATGTGTATAAGCACAGTATGACACTCTGGCACAGAGCAGGCCACAACCTTTATGTGCCTCAGTATTGCTTGCATATTGAGAAAGATATTTCCTTCTAGTCTGCCACTTTATTTCGCTCATTTAAAAAAAAAATTCCTTGAATTCCTGGTAACAGTGACACACTGAGCACTGGTTCATTGATGAAGGAACTCAGTTACATTACAGTTTTATTTAAGGCACTGAGAGATGGTGACAGATCTGAGAAAAGAACTGACATCTTTCCATTCTAGTTTTGCATGGAACAAAGAAAACTCAGCTTTTCTGCAACCCCTATCTTAACTGCCAACTTTTACCTTTTTGCAACTTTGTTCCTTCTTTTTGTCAGGAAAATCCACAAACGTTAGGGTTTATGTGCAAAAAGGGGACAGAGGAGTCCTTCGCCTTTATTAGAATAAAGGAAAGGAGTCCACCGGGGCACATGGCCGTGGGGTTTTCTCTCAGGCTTTTGGAGGGCGCAGCCTCCTTTCATCCTGAGCTCCTGGCCGCATGTTTCCCTCCGCCTTTCCCGTTTGGCTGAGGTACAGCCTTCCTAAACCGCCTACCCCATATCCCCCCTTAAAACTCCTCTTCTACCCCAAAGTTCCGAAGTTCAGGCTTGTACAGACCCACTTGTCTGTCTCAGGAGCCAAACTGTCTGAGCTCTGCAACAAACCTGCTGCCCAAAGTCAGTAGAGACATTAAGATCCCATTGCAAGTCGTTAAACACATATACCTTCACCCATCCAATTATTTGTGAAGACATGAGCACACATCTTCCCTCTGACTGTGATGCCCCTTGTGTATTTGTCCTTACAGAAGTGGAACTGATCATGAGAGAAAGACTTCAAGCAGCTCAAGCCACTAAACAGATAAATAGATAAAATGAGCAGCCCAAAGAGCCACTGAGAACAAGTACTCTTAATGGGAACAAATACAGGCAAAAAATACTCTGTAATTTCCATTAGCTCTGGGTCAGCACAGAATGTAGCATAATAAATGTCACATATAATTTATCAGTCCCCTGCATTCGTTTTACAGTACTTGAGCATTAACATTGAATATGCTTTTAAAAGTTTGTACAGAGGCTCAGAGAAGTTATGGAGTCTGCAAACAATGTAAGAGATCCCATTAAATTATATGGACATTTAAATGTGTGTGCAAAACAGAGAACACAATAGACAACTCATACTCTCAGCATTTTTTCTGCCTGTTTAAGTGTTTAAGGCCAGGTCATGCTTTTGCAGCAGAGAAGCTCCACGATGGCAATCCAAAGCCATGCACACTTCACCAGCTGCCAGCTCACCCTATATGATGAGGGATAGAAAGAGTGCTTTGGTCCTGACATCACAAATAAGGTTGTTAATTTACTGCTAATGGCTCCATATATTGAAAAGAACCTGTGAAAGCACAGTCTCTGCATTTCAGAGGGTCAGCACAACCTGAAGACCTGTCCACCTGTGCCCAGATCTCATCCAAAGCTGTGATTAATATAAAATTTCCAAAGGAAAACAATGTTGTTTTGAAATGGTCTCTCTGCATTGAAATAGAATTGAGATTTTGGCGTTTGACAAGCAAGGGCATATTATTGACAAAGGGCTGATACACTCTGAATAGGCTTTTGCTTTTTAATCCAGAAGTGGTAATTGTTAGTTCATTAAGTACCTGAAAACAATTATTTAAGTTAGTTACCTTCACTTTGATACTTTGTGAATTTTTTTGTTTGTTTGTGAGTTTTATTTTGTTTTGCTTTGGGTTTTTTTAAGACATTCTCAAAAGCTAGCATAGGGTTCCAGGAGGGTTGCCTGTGTTTTCTTCCCAGGTTAATAGTTGGCTTGCTAACTAAGAGGATGATGCAGATAGGAACTTACTCTCTGATGTCTGCAGTTATCCAAAGCTGCACACAACTCAAGAAATAATAAGTCTTCATAGTTCTTCATGAAAGCATTCAAAACATAAAGTAATTGTAAATATTTTTAATTTAATGAAAAAGAGTAACTACACTGTTCAGTGTTTATACATACCCATATCTACTCTGAATAGGTAGAAATTTTTCTTTCCCTATACGAGGTCATATTTTCAACTACTTCTGTTTTAATTTTACCCACACTGAAGAACTAGAAAATCAAAAGGAGGGGACAAGGGAGGAGGGAACCCAGGTTGGATAAGGATTGTGTGGTGCTATTTTTCAGTGACAGAACTAAGGGAAATAAAGCAGGGTTAATAGGAAGCTTGCCTCAAATAAGCAAGAGGAAGCAGCTATAAGTTCTGAAACTACTTGCTGTGGGATACTACAGATGCCAAAATTGTAAATGGGTTCAAAAGACACCAGGCAGATTCATTAATTGGAAAGACAAATCCATTGTTTGAATCCCAAAACACCTAGAAACCATGTTTGCCTCTGATAGTCCATTAACTTCAGCTTGGTAAAGCCTGAGAAAGTGTTTCAGAAAAAGTAGATGTTCTTGCTTCACTTTTCCTTGTCTTTTTTGGCCACTTTGGTCAGATCTAACAGAGCTGCATTTATCATTACAAAGAAGTTTCACATTTTTACCACAGCATAAAGCAAAACTTTAAACAGCAGGTCAGATAAAAATAAGATCTTACTGAAGGGATTTTTCCTATAGGTTATTTTCCTAAATAACCTTTCAGTTCATCGCAACACAGAAAAACTTCCTTCAAGAAAATCTCCTGCTATGTGGGGACTTCTGGCAGAAGAGACCAACTCCCACAACCTCCTTTCAGGTATTTTTATGGGGTTGTAAGAGAGTGGCTTCCCTTCCTGTGCTGTGGGATCCTGGTTTGCTTTAGAGCCCATGAATCATAGCCCTGATGTTCATATAGTGAAGGGTTGCAGATGTACAGGACAGAGCAACAAAAAGGCAAGAAGGTAGGCCATTGTCATCTGCCTGGCTTTTTGGTGTGCTTGGTTTTCAGAACATTCATTATCTGTGGATCCAGTACTGTAGGGCAGTATCAGAAAGGTCTAACATTTCTGGGTTTACCTGCATTTAACTTCAATCCTACATGTACTGGATGGCATCCAAACCCCATGTCAAACCTCAGTCCCTTTGCCACTCTTAGGTCATAGCAAGCCACCACATGGAGTTCTGAAATTTTGAGCTACAAGATATACACACAAAAAATTCAGTAATTAACTAATAAATAGTGCAAATGCATTACCATGAGCCAAACCTAAAAGCCTTCAGAAGTACACACACAGCAGGAGATTTTCTTGGAGGAAATGACCATAAGTTGTGCATGGGGAAGTTCAGACTTGGTATCAGAAAAAATTTTTCACTGGCAGAGTGGTCAGGCATTGAAATAAGTTGCCTAGGGAGTCAGTGGAGTCACCATCTCTGGAAGTGTTCAAGTGTGGAAAGAATGAGACGGCCTAAGGTCAACAACACATTCTTCACTGTCACTTTGACTATCCAGGTACTCATCTCTGTAGAGAGAAAGGAGCAAGATAAAGTTTTCAATAAGATTATAATTAGATTTATCAGTACTCACATGACAACACAATGACTCACATGAGTGAAGTATTTTGAGTTCACAGAACAATTTCTTATTGGATTTCTGGATAGAATAAAGCCTAGTGATTTCTATCTCTTCATTTATGAATATGAACACTATTACATGATCCAGTTTTATTAGGAGCCAGACTTGACCATTTAGTGTTCTTTAATTTCGCTAGGAAGAAATTGTTTTGGGTTGAGTTAGAGTAATGTTTAAGCATTTGATTGTGTGGATAATTTACTCTGTGTAGTGGTAATAAATCACTCTATTTTCCCTGTAAATCTAGATGTGCTGTTTGGAGCTAATGCAGACGGGCACTGAAGGATTTAGCTGGAGATGGAGAAGATAGGTTGAGCCATTAGCAATGGTAATGCTAAAGGGTAAAATGCTTGAGCAGCAATCTCCACAAAAACACAGTTGGTCACACCATGGAAACTAAAATATAGTTTTATCTCTAATCCAGCTTGCCATGAATGCAGAAATCATGACTTTCATTACTCTTCTTCTTACACTCCAATTTTCTCAGGACAGGCTAACACTGAGTGGTAGGACAAGAGTTGGAGCTAAGAGTTGGAAATCCTCTGTACTACTTCTGGTCATTCTGCTGACTTCTTAAAGGACATTTAGCAACAGCAGGTGTATCAAGACTGTGTGATGAGAAAAGCAACAGATAACAAGCTATCACCAAGCTTTTTAGGCCTGGAAACCACAGCTGGGACCTGAACCCCTGGGTAACACTCCTAAATGACAATATACAGATATTTCTACATGGCAGTATGCTAGATGGTCCATTTTCCTACAAGTCACATGGTTCTAACAACACTTACCTATTCATGGTTTGCTGTCAAGTTAAATTTATCCAAGTCAAGCACTTTTAGTCTTTGAACCTCCCATTGAGGAAGTGGAAATTATTACCGACATCATAGAATGAGTGGGTGCTGCTTAGACTGAGAATTAGCTCCTCAGAAAGTGGTTGCTAACAAAATAACAATGTAAAAAGAAGTGCCCGCCTTTCAAGTCAGTCTCTAATAGGAATAGAAGCAGTCTGTAACAAAGGATAATTGTTACAGTTTGAATCCTAGAGTGGAAATTACAAGGATTATTGGAACAGATAAGATTTTTCCTTTATCTTTGTACAATCTGAGTAACAATCTTGTCATTTTAGTAAGACATCTTCCCTTTTGGTCAAAGGAGAAAAGCATAACTAAACAATGCAAAGAAAGAATCTTGTTTAGAACTGTGGATACAGACAAGAAAATGCTGAATTGACCAGATGTGTCAGCAGAATTTGATTCAGCTCTTCAAACTTCTGTAGATTATATATGGAAGGAGTGGAGTGAAGACTGCAAGAACAATTTCATATAAACTGAGAGAGGATTGACAAACATAGTTGGAAACTTAATCAATTAATGCAAGTAAACTGCTTTTCTGGTTTTGGGGGGATAATAGTCATAGCTAAGAAGAAATCTTATGAGTCCCTTTTGACTGATTGGAAAAGGAGGAAAATTACATCATTCTCTTAATAATGAAATTTTTTATTTTATTTGACTTAAAGTAATTTCAAGTGGTTTTCATTTGTTTGTCACTTTTCCAAATATGTGTTTCCAATATCTACTGAGGTTAGTATTTGTGGGAGGGGAAGTCTGTGGTAATGTAGACTAATTACAATAGGACAACAGAGGCTAGAACATAATTTGAAACTGCCAGTTGTCCTTCTCTATTTAAAGACAGTGAATTATTTAATTTAATGTTCTCCAATGCACATAAAAACAGTTACTTAGCTTTTCTGAATGTAGCTCTCAATCATGATTACGTAAAATTCAAGAACCTATTCAGCAATCTTGTCTTTGTAAGTTTTACAAAATTTTTGTTTAAAGCATTTACCCCAATCTCTTTTCAAAACAACATACTATTTTATTGTGGAAAGGCAGTAGAAAATTAATTTATGGCCTATTATAAAAAATAGTTTTCCTGTTATTACAGCAGGCTGTCTTGTAGCATAGAAGCCTGTTTCTTGTCACTGACTAGAGATTCACTGTAGATATCTCTAATCAACAGGAATCTGTCATTTTAATTGACAGTTCACTTAGGACTGACAGTTATTAAAAGCAGACAGCTAAAACAGCTTAATAGTTACCTAGACCACAGCATCTCTTTTAGAACTGTAACCAGTATTTTTAAAAGTATTTAAATCAGAGTACCAAACAAATCTGGAGCAGCATATAAAGCTGAACTTCAGAGAGGCTGCTGTAACCATTCTTTTACTGATGGAACACACTGAGATGGCAAGAATATTCTACCATCATGGTTTGGGTTTGGTTCCTTCTCCAGCCTCAGCTTTCAACTTAACACTGACACTCCACTCCTGGGCACGAGCTCACAGCACTTGATAGATCAATTAAAATGGGTTTAAATTCATCTTATCATTGGAGCATCTGAGTCTGATGCCTCAGTCAGTACATTATGTTTCTGTTTAGGCTGTCCAGGCCTATCAAGGAGCTCATGGTCCATGTTGAAGTTGAGTCACAACTCGCAGAGCTAATCCCAGAGCTCCATCTGTCTGTCTTGGTCCAGAGACTTAAGTGGAGCTGGGGTTGTAAGGGTGGGTTATGTCAACATTAAAGGTATTGTCTGTAGTGATCTGTGGCTCCAGGATTTCCTTCTCCAACATATCAAATGACAAACAAACCGAGGAATGAGCATCTAAGCTGTGCTATGGTTCTGCTTGAAATAAAGTATCATATTTTCAAAGACTTTCCTTAGAGCATGAAAGGAAAAGGCATTAAATGAAGAACAGAACCTCCTCACTTATGTCAAAACAGTCCATTTACATATGTATGATGTATTCAAGAATTATTCTTTAAACACCAGGTACTAGGCTCAGTTAAAAAACATTCTCATGAGCATGAAGCAGAGAATCTAACATGGTAAGCCTTCATTAGCACATAATGTTTTCAGTATCATTATCCCTTAGGATTAAAATTTACATTATTATTTTTCTCCTAATATTTCAGTGATATTTTTCCTTTAATTTTGACAATTTCAGTACTTTCTTTCTTTACAAAGTAGTTATTAAATAGTTATAAATTAGGTCCAAAAATTGCTCAAGCTCACAGAAACTGATATTTTCATGAAAAAATAATTTGTACCTTAATCTTCTGTTTAGAAAGACAAATCTGTTCAGGTCTTGACAACCCCTAGAAACATTCAGTATATCTCACTAATTGGATTCTTTTGAGAAAAAAATCTGTACATTTTTCACATATTTTTATCAAGTTGGTACTTTGGCAATATCTTTGTATTTTCCCACTACATTTCTTTCTCTTGCCCTTTAAGATCTCAACACTGTCAATCACAACAGACAGACTTGAATCCCAATTTATATAGAAAACCAAGTCAGTTTTCAGAAAGGCAGAATTCCAGGTTTGGGCCTTCTGCTTATAATGGAATTCTGTTTGGTCCTGCAAAGAAGGCCAGGATTGGAACTTGCATGTGATATCCTCAATGTTTAACATTAGCCCGTTGGGGCACTTTTGGACCCTGTGACCCTGTCTCAGCAGAAAGGCCTTAGGACTGATCTGAGGCATGAAGGTAAGATCTTGCAGTCAATTCCCTGTAAGGGCAAAGAGAGCTTTTACAGCACAGCCTCAATGCTCCCCCAGCTAAGCAGGGAAGAGGAGAAATGTGAATGTTTGTCTTTACCCATTACAGGCTTTCAGCAATCAGACCCTTGCTTCCCTGCAGGAACACTGGTATTACTTCATTATCTACAAGTCCTCTTGTGTAAATGACGCTCAGTGTTTTTCTCCTCCAATCAGTTTTTGTTGTTGTTGTTGTAACTCCTGTGATATTCAGGCAATTTTTCATTAATTTCTGAGAGAGATGCTGCAATAGGGACAGCATCTCTAGAGAGGACATTCTCTCCTGGGTCAAGTACCACTGTACTGGGGCCCATTCTCTTCCTGAGGACAGACAACCTTTCCTACTTCTGATTGCACAGATTCTTTAAATCAGTTCATGCATTTTCCTGACTGAGAAGCACTCAGCTCCTGAGGATACATCACAGTCTGTTTCTTGCACAATTTGCTGTCTCCAAGCCTAAGCAGCAGAGTCTTGTTCCAGAAATACATTTCTAGGTACCACCTTCACACTAAGAAAACTGCACTCTGTGTCTCTTTCTCAGCTGGCTGTGTGGTTTTGCAGTCTCTTTTAACAGTGTTTCTTGGACCTCTCACCATTCCCAGAGTAAGCGTCTTGTACCCCAGGAGGAGTCTTTGCTCAAACACAAATTGTGTTACCAAATGGTTATGAAATAGGCAGAAGAAGTAAAAAGAAGAAAGATCTGTAGCTGCCCCAGGAGACATGATACAGTGGTGATACACAAAATTGAAACCTCTGTGGATAAAAGGCAAGAACTTATAAAACAGCCAAGTGTGTTGTGGCACACACCAATTTTAGAATAATTTTTTATCAGCCATTCACTTGAAATACTTTCAACTCATTTAGCAGCCTAATTCTTCTTGCCTCAGTGCAAATCTCTTGAATACCATTAGCATTATTCAACATTCTGCATCTAATTTATTGAGCTTCTTTGCTATGGGATATTAAACAAAATAATCCTGCATTAGGCATAATTAAAATGTGACTAAATTAATTTCTGTATGCTGATTATAATGGATAACTGCAAAAGTAATTCACACACCTTGGTGCTGCAGAACTAATACGATGCTTAAGTCAGCTTGCAGTATAAAAGGTACACAGTGCATAGACTGCCATGAACAAGCACCATAATTTGCAAAATATTAACTGAAACCGCGCCTGTTGACTTTTAGAGTAGCAATTTACAATGTTTCATAATAGACTATGATAATGTAATCACAGACTGCTGTAATTGCACTAAATTTGATCATTAAATTCATGGCTCTTCTTTTGTGCACACAACCAGCCATTTCATCCTAGAAGGCAAGCACCTTGGGCAAGCAGGAATTGCCCTCGTGACTCTCCTAATCTTTCCCTTTGTGCACTAGAGATGGATTCCAAAGGCACATGCAGCACGTGCTCCGTGATTCTTCGGGAGAATGAGGGAAGTTAGATGAGCCAACAGGTCCCCCCATCCTGCACTTCACCTCTATTAAAAATGGGCAAAACAGCCTCAACCCAGTTGTCAGGGACTTCCTTGATGCCAATGCTGTCACAGCATGTGTGCACGAGTCCTGCATAACCTTGGTTATGAGGTGACTTCAGAGCTCTGCACTCTAAAGTTTCAAACTCAATTGCTGGCAATTCCTGCCGAGAGGATGCTGGTACACACTGAAAACGGAAGCAGGCTTTGCCTGTGGAGACTGAACGAAAAAAACAAGTATCAAGTATTTCTGCCCTTTCCATATGCACCAGTGGGTTGTCATCCTCACCCACCAACACAAAGGGAGCTGCAGGGATTTCTGTACAGATGGTGCTGTTTACTCTAGCACCATGAATAAACCATCTCAATTAAGCACTGATGTAAGCACTGCTGAAATAGCTTACATTTGTCTTGATTCTGTTGAAATGTAATTCTTCAAAGAGAACTGGGCAGTTCATCCCTCACCCTTTCATCAACCATAACCAATGGGCAAACACAAAGGTTAATCACAAATAAGAACAACCAGCTGCACAACCCTGTGTGAACAAACCTGATGTTCAACAAAATATGTAAGCTGACACAGTCTGAAAACATATTTTTTACCTGGGCTTTAACCTTTCCTCCACAGGACAGGAAGAGACATGTTGCATTACAACAGGCTGGTGACTTTTCAGTTCCAGCTGCGCCAAACAGATGGAACAGTTCCAGAGCAGCAGGAACATCACTGGTTGTAAGAAATGAATGTCATGGCTATGTTTTTCAGTGAGCTATACTTCCAAAACCCTTTTGAGGCATATGAATCTGAACAATGGTCAAAAAGTGTTTGGAGTGCTAATGGATGAGATGAGTTGCAAAATTCATGTCTCATTCTGAGACCAATATTGGGCAACTTCAGAAACAGTAAGTGATAGATCTTCAGCTGTGTAGCTGTAAGGCAAATATCAGCTTGGCTGCAGGCTAACAAAAAAGGTGAAGGAACCCTCTGGACTTAAGTTCAGTAGGTGAGTCTTCTTTTTATTTCCTGTCTCTACAAAAATAGCAACTGAGTGAGGATTCCGCAAGTATTTTATTCTACCTTATTCTGACTTATTCTGTGGGTGATTTCAGGTAACTACAAAACACCAAGGTGATCTGATCCTTCAGTGTGAGGACCCTTAAAACACATAATCTAATAGTCATAGAGCCCGCACATCTTTTAACACACTGGATAGTCAGGGAAGCAGTATGCAATTCCACTTAGCCACATAAGCTGTTTCACAAACTAGCAGTGCACACATCAGTGGAGGAAAGTAATTTTTCAGAGACTGCTGCTAAACAGCAAAGCTTTGTGATGTGCAACAAGCATCAGAGATCTCATTTAATCCTTCTGGGGAACACAGAATCATACAGTAGAAGACATAACAGCCAGGGTAAAAAATCTTGGTTATTTTATCTTTCATTTTGCTTTCCTCAATTCACCACTGCTTCACAAAAAGAAAAGCACAGGGGTTAAGGACATGTAATGACAGCATTTTGGTCTCCTCTAACATACATTGTAAACACATCAAAAAGTAAAGGATGCCAGTCCTTGCACTGGCATCAAATAAGACACTGATTGGATTCCTCATCTCTAAAAAGGTAAATGACTTTTATTAAGAGATAATTTTTCATAAAACAATAGCTCTTAAGATACAAATGGTGATGTGCTGGGAAGATTAACATGTGATACTCAGGAAACATCAGACAACAGGCTGAAGCCAACAGACAACAAAGTAAACTACTTACATAATAGTGATACTTGAACAACGCTGAACTCCTTCACAGGAGTTTAAAACAGAGCACATTAACAGAGTTCAAATATGTCAACAAACACCCTGCCTTTTCTAATTCACAGAATGCAAATGAGTATCTTCCAGGGTCCTTACTCTAGGACTTGCAGTTATGACAACTTGCACAGATAGATCTTATATTTTTCTTGAAGTAAAGAGTTAAATTTGAAATGTACAAAATGTTGGAGTGCTTCAAGTCAGAGGTATAGGTTGGCTACTGAACAATGTAGCCAATGTAAACATTGGTATCCTACTGTCTCTTCATGTTTGCATGCCTCATAAAACCTCTATTTTTACTTGAATGAAAAAGGAAAACAAAGACTACTAACATTGAAGGCTTCTTATGGTTCAGAGAAAAACAACATTCACTGTGCAGCATCTGAATCCACCCAGTAGCAAATTCAGGCAGCAAGGTCCAGCTACCAGTCTCAAAAGAACCAAGAATACCAAATGTGTCTGGAAAAAATAACAGTCAAAAGAAAAGAGTGGAAGTACAGAGAACCTAACTTGACAGGACTGCTATGTGCAGGAGTTGCTAAGAGCAGCAGCTGCACTCAGGAACCAAGAGCTGAGAAAATCATGGTGAAAAGGAAAGCACAGGAACAGAGGTGGGGACAGGCTTGAGAGGAAGCTGGAAGGAGTGCTGTGTCACACACATAACACAGAGAATTTCAACAGCAAGCTGCTACTCAGAGCCAGCTTAAGATGGGCTTGGATTGTGTAAGAATGGTAAAATCCACAGTAGCTGCCCTGCTTGGAAGAGAACCTAGAGTTAACATGAATATCCCTTCATCCACCTAGCATTTCTCCACATCCCATTGCATATGCCATTACAAAAGCACCATGCTAGTGTGAGTTCTTATGGGCAAGAAAGCCCAAATTAGCAAATTCAGCTTCCATGCGTATTACCACTTGTAATCAACAATTTTTCACTAATATCATAAAACACTGTCCTTTATGCCTCAGGTGAAGGAATAATACAGGAAATAGCAGGTGAAACATCTACTTTCATCCACTGACAGGAGGAAATTACTTTTTATTTCTGAAGAAGTTTTTTATTAACAGCAACTTGTTTATCATTTTGATGTGGGGTAAAAAGGACAAAATAAAAGACCAAGAACGTGAAGCAATCAGAACTACTGGTGGAAGACTCTACAGCTCTAATAATAGTAAAACACCCCTGAAATAGCAGTGATGAGTAGACATGTTGAGAAAAAGACAAGAATAAAGAAGGAAGTTATTGAAGTGCTCCACATGGACTTCAAACAGGTAGGTATAGAAGAAACTGTATTAAACACATTTAATGAGGTCATACAGGACTGCAAACATCATGTCAACTGTGTTATACATACATAGCTCACAAAAATTATCCTGATGTTTCTGTTCTAATAATAAAGCCTGTTTGGCAGAGTTTTTTTCTTATGACTACATCAAGCAGACCATGAAAATGGAAGGGCAAAAAAAAACCCCTACTCTACAATCCTTACAGGTTTTGTAGACAAATCTTGTACATACAGATTTAAACATCTGTGCCCAGAAAGGGTTCTTGGATGTCAGTGAAAACGCAGACATGCACTCAGCAAAATAAAGTATGTCCATCATGAGCAGAAACCCTTTCACCACTGCTCTGAGGCAAAGTCTGGGAAGCATGAAGACTAGAGCACAGCTGATATTTCTCACATTCAAGGAGAGACATACAACGTTAGAAGATAGCAGGTCTGGAGTATATAAACAGAAATACATTATTCCCGTTAATTAAATTGTAGGCCCCATTACTACAGGATGTTGTGAAGGATAAATGGGCTCTAAAAGAGATTAGATGAACTCACAGAGAACAAAAGGTCTGCCACAGAACATTAAACACAACTGTCAGGCTACAGCTGGGTCACAGAGATCTAATTGCTGTCTGCTGAAAGGTGCTGTGATATGCTTGAGAAACAATCACTTTATACACAACCAGGCTGCTATACCACAAATCTTCCTTCCTCCAGCTGGAGACAGAACAATGGGCTTGACAGACCCTTCCTCTGATCCAACATGAAAGTTCTTTATCCATGCTTCCTTCTCCCACAGAGGCAGGTCCGCAAATACCGCCTTATCAACCTTTGAACACAGTGTCTTTATTCAGAAAATTATTCTCTAAGATCTTCTACAGGAGTTACAGTAACATCTGCAAGCTGAGATGTTCATTACACTGACATTTAAGGTATTTTGGACAACTTCAGATCAATCCAATAAATTGGGAGCAATGGGTTGCCAAGAACCACACCACCAGAAACCAATAATTCTGTGCTACAAAGGATTTTCTTAAATCTCAGTAGCAAACCTTGTAGAAACCTTGTGTGTACATGATAGCTCTAGACTCAAGGACAGTAGGTTCAAATTGGACATGAACAGGGAATTTTTCCCTGTGACTATGGTGAGACATCATGCCAAGAGAAGCTGTGGATGCCCCATCCCTAAAAGTGTCCAGTCAGGCTGGAAGGGGCCCTGAGCAACCTGGTCTAGTGAAAGGTGTTCCTGCCCATGGCAGGGGGCTGCAAGCGGATGACCTTTAAGGTCCCTTTCAAGCCAAGCCCTTCTATTGTTGTATGATTTTATGTCTGCAGATAATTTGTTCCAGTACACATGACTAAAAGGGGTTTAACGTGATGGCATTAAAAAAAACCAAACAGCTATACACTACAACTGGCCCACACTATTGCTTCAGTCTTTTATCAAATGCAACGAACCACCTTTCAAGTTTACTCATTGAAATTGCATATATGTGTATTAGTTACTCTGTTGGTCTGTGTACATAGATTGAGCATGTGAAATACAGCAAAGGCCTTGCTCAGGAGATTCTTCTGCTGGGAGGAAGTACTCTCAAGCAGCCAAGTTCAAGATAGTTTCACTCATGAGGTCCCAAACAATGCCCAAACATTATGGTTTGAAACCTAAATATCAATTTGTAAAAAAACCCATCTGATTTAATTAAAAATATCTCAAAACAATTTTTTTTCTAGTAACCTTTTCTCCTTTTCCTTAAGAAATTATTTTCATATGAAACTGGACCTCCCAAAAATCTGGTTTTGTTTGTTTAGTTAGGTGCTTGGGTTTTTAGGGTTTTTTTTAAGTTCTATTATTGCTAGTATAGCTGGAAATCTTTGCCTTCAGAAATAAATGTCTGCAAAAGTGAGAAGGCAACTTATTTTTACAACCACTCTAACAAAAGTGCTCTAATTGCAGAGAAACACAATTTTTAGATTAATTTGCTTTAAATTATTGTTTATAAAGTGTTAACAATTCAGACTTTTTGTTTTATTTTTGCATCAACAGTGACTTTATTAAGAAAAATATAGTTTTTGGTCTCTTGCACAGAAGTTACATTCCCATTTCTTTTTTTTCCCGCAAATCATTTCTTCATGGTAAACTACGTTTTATGTAGCCATAGAATCAGAGAATCATTGAATGGCTTGGGTTGGAAGAAACTTTAAAGATTAACTACTTTCAACCCCCTGCCATGAGCAGGGGCACCTTCCACAAGGCCAGGCTGCTCAGGGCCTTGAATCCAAATGTCTCTCAGCACAGACCAACACAACAAACATTTTAGCTGCACATAGCAATTTTTTCTCCAACTGAAGTGAACAAAAATAGGCAGTTGTGCACGTTCTAAAATACTCTGCCATATGTAGGTGTATAAAATACAGCACCAGAAGAAGCACTGGAACAGGATGGTGGGATCACCATCCTGGAAGTGTTCAAAAAATGAGCAGTCTGGCACTTAGTGATATGGCTTAGTGAACAGGGTGGTATCCAGCAGAACGATGGATCTGATGGTCTTGGAGGTCTTTTCCAGCCTTAATGATTCTACAATTCCAAGACCCAGCATGATTTTTGGAATCCAGTATTTTTCAGTATAAATTGTACTATTCCTCTGAGGGAAATCTTATGCAGACAAAACCCTGAAGTATTTTACAGCAAAGCACTTTTCATGTATGTTAAAACACACAGACTCTGATTGAAGAGACCCTGTAAGTGAACCCAAGTTTCCTCAAGTTGCATTGACAATTTGGATATTTCTTCCAAGAGTTTTGGCTCCGATGAGAGAATCTTAAGATGTAACTGAAAATGAAAACAAGCAGTTAGTGAAACAAACACAGATTAAAAAATTAAAAGACTGTTTTCCCCATCCAATTCCAATAGTTTGCTTTCAGAAAATGTCCCAAATAGGGAAATGACTCTTTTCTTTCAACTAATTTCCTCTATTCAATACTGCTCCCCTTTTGCTAGTCTTTACAAGCCATTTTTCATGTTCTAGATGGGATAAGGCAGCAAAGTGTCTTAAATATGCTATATTTTTACTAAATCCTCTTCTGGCAAGGCTGCTGAATCTATTCCCATCACACAGTTCCCTAGAGGGTAACTTTCTCCACTTTCTGACCTGCATCACAAATTCCTCTTTAGTCTAGAAAGGCTAGACAGATGTGCGAAGGTCAATCAGGATTATTATTTTAATTATCCATGTTGCACACATCAAGAAGAATGATGTCAGCACACACTATAGTGATAGAGATGGATGAGGTCTCCTTATGTGACAAACAGCAACCTTGTTAAAAGAGAAACAAGAGAAACCTTCTGAACTTGCTGCAATTATTACCACTTAATGGATGGAATATTTATTTTCCAGGCTACAATTTAAATATCTAGGAGCCTTGACAGAGCTTTAATTTGAAAGACAGTTGGTTCAGTCTGGATAATAGACAAAATTCTTTACTGTGAATGTGGTGAGGCACTGGAACCCATCACCCAGAGAAGCTGCGGATGCCCAGGTATTACATGTGTCTGAATGTCTATAACAGTGTTTTCCAAGTAAGCTGTTATTAAGTGCTTTCACATTATTTCATAAATCAGAGTACCTAAAACACTTGTGCATCAGAAGGGTTTCATTTCAATCTTCTCCCGAACCACTTTGTGTCTAAGAGTAACTGTTACTGTGCTTCAGTAGAGTAACTAACTTACACACACCCTGGGATAATTTCATTAGCTCTGCGATACTCAACAGGTAACACAAGAAAGGCAGCCCACTGCCACGGAAAGTAGGTCAGGCTTACAAAGTCTAGTGATAAATCCAACAAAATGTCTAATTTATTTCCCAACCATTGTGTATTAAATTCTTTGCTTATTTAAGACATAGCATACCTTAGCTTAACAATTAACAACCACTAAGAAGTTAGGAATGTTACAAAAAAACAAAAACAAAAACAATTCTAAGTAAGGAATACAAGAACAAAACCTGTCTGGCAGGGCCTTCTTCACAACATCTTTTGTTTTGCAAGTTTTTCTTGATTGTCACCAAATGAGCTGCCACATCATCCAATACATTCAGTTAGACATTTTAAAACCATTCTCAACCAAAATCACTTCAGATAATTCTAACACACAATTTATACCTTTTTAGTATAACCGTTATTTTTAATAGGACTAACATAAATTTAGTAAGAAAAATTTTACCTTTAAAAATAGTGCCAGGTACGCCTGAGCGAGTTCGAAGTTGTGCTTCTTGTTCAGCATCACCCCAATCATTCTCAGAAAGCTCAGCATCACCTCCATAGAGCCCCCACCTTCAGGGGCCAAACCCCGCAGCTCCACCTCAATGTTAGATGGTCCCAAGCTTTTCAGTAAGTCAAGGGGAGCTTTATCTGTGTTAGAATATTAGAGGACACATTATCAGTAACATTTGCAAAACAGAATCTCACAGATCCTTCACAAGACAAGCTTATTCTAAAATTCTTAAGTAGTGACTATGAATTTCAAGTTTTTACTGTTTCCTTACTTTTTTGTTTTCAACAAAATGTCTCCCTGTCTTTAATTTACTGTCCCAACACATACTAAAAGTACAGATGCACTTTATTTGTAATTGAAAAATATAAGTAACATCTTTGCATTTGTTTCAATTTTTCCCCTCTTCTGTCTTCTAAGTTAAACAAAATTTCTAATTAACCACATAACATTGTCATTTAACATCTCTTGGCAGAAAGAATGTACATACTTGATATTTTGAGCTGTTAACTGTGAATATACTCTGAAAGATGGAGAACACTACTTTTACTAGGCAATAAGCAAAACTAGAGACCTTTGGCTGCATCTAACAAATTATTACTTTTGTTAAGTGAATGCCTGGAGGGTATTACAGGAAAATCTTTTTCACAGCAGAAATATATGCAATTTACAAACTTTCTTCCTCTTCATAATTGCTCCTTCTCAGGACTTATACTGTCCTACCTGATGACCTATGAGGATTTCATCTATTTCTTTTAAAAAGGAAGCAGCAAAAATATGTTTGGTTGCAAAAATGCAACTGATAGTTATAACATTTTTAAAACGTATGTGATTAATACTTCTTTTGCTAAGAAGTTGCTAAGAAGACCAACTTTATGGTAACTAATGGCATTAGGCATTGGTTAATATTCCTCAGGTAGTATATAGTCAATATTTGATTCCTAAAACCATCATTAGCTAGTTTTGAATATAACAGATTTTAACAGTACTAAACAGATGCATTAAATAGCTTTTTTTTATGACATTAAACAAAAAGCATGGAACACGTTGTGAGGTTGATACACGTACAACATGGAAAAGGCTGCAGCTCAATCTGGGCAGCTCAATCTTCACACCTGACCTGAGGTGCCAAGCCCTGTTTCCACCCCTACAGTAAACCAGGATGGTTTCGAGCAGGATTCCTTTTATTTGCATGGCCCAGGCATGTTGAGAAGAGGTGGCTGTAATCCAGCCCGCAGAGAGCCATGCTCCCCATCAGCAGCCAGGATCACCAGGCTCCCTGGCTCTGGCACAGACCCGGGGCCCTGCAGCAGCCGTGGCCTGAGGCCGGCCCACGTGTCCAAGCACACCAGAGTGCACTTGCTCACTGGCAGAGCCAGCTCCACGAGGCTTTTAAACATTCACCTCTTCTGAGTGGCTCTGGGGCACTTCAATAGAACGCTGTCAATTGAAGTACTACAAGTGAGGCAGAAGAACACACCTTGTTTGTGACAGATAATGAAGTTCTGCACACAAAACGTTTTAAGTTGCTTGAGTAAGCTGGTCATCTCAAGAGAGTTTAAGCAGGGGTAAAGAATTCCCCACAGAACTGCTTGTGGACAAGCTACTGTCCATTTACATTCCCAAGTCAGCTATATTAGCATAATTTTAAAAAATCTGCTTCATGATTCTGTAGCATCACAGGATAAACATAAAAAACAGCTGGTGCATTCCACTGGTAGTTTAAGTGATTAAATTTCAAAATAAACTGAATGTTCAAAGAAATCCAACACTTTATTTTTGTATAATTTATTTCTTCTTAAGCTTTAAATTATAGGACAATGAATTAACACTGTAAGTTCACTGCCTGGTGAAGTAACCCTTGAAAGTAGAACTTGTTAGGCACACTATGCTTTTTATGTTTCAGTGAATCACCAGACTATTCCTTTTCAAATAGGTCTATTCCAAATCAATACCTTCCTTCTTTCCTTCCTTTTCCCAGAAATAATGCATGGCACCTTGTCTGGGTGGTATAATCAGTTTTCAAAAAAGGTTAATGAAAAAGGAACCCAGTCTTCTTTCTCCATAAGGGTTTTAGCCAGAATTGGGTTCCATGCTACAAGCTGCAGTACCAATGGATTTTTGTTCTAGTGTGACTATCTGTGTATTAGGTATTATACTGTACTATGAGTATTTTTTCCTCACATCTGTTACAATTCTGACATTAAAAATCACATATGTATCAAAATAAAAGCAGCATCAACATTTTTAGTGAAATATTTCATTAACTTACATTCATTGGTGCTCAGGGCTTCTTCAAGATGAATGCAGAAATCAGATTTCTGCGCCAGCATCCCAAGGTTTACCACCTTTGACTAGACCACAAAAGCACAGCAGTGTGTCCATGAATATGCAAACACATTTTTACAACTCAATCACATTATTTTTCTACTGAAAGAATAAGACTTTGAGAAATAAAGCAGTAATACAGTGAGTTAAAACTGCTTCTTTAAAATCTAGTGATTTAACCCAACATTAAAAAGCATTTGAGATTTCTTTTAAAATACACTATATAAATACAATTACATTGATTCTTGTTTTTACCTGTGTATCATTTTCCTCCTCTGGTGGAATGTATCGGGGTATAAGACCAGGAAGTGTTGGGATGAAGAAAGGTGCTGATTTTGGAACTTTTGGTGGCTCTCTCGGTTTATTTTTTTTCTGTTAATTAGATATTTGAATTAAAATAATTATCATTATAGTAAGAGCATGTGGGAATATTTTGTTTGTGAAGTTTCCTTTTTAAAATACTGTGAAAACTCTAAAGATTAACTGAAAAGTAAATATACAAGTAAAATTCTTTACCACTAATTATGAAGATACTATTATTTAAATCATTATTTAGCAGAAAAACAACCCCTGTCCCAAATCCCAGGAACTGAAAAGCACCACATAGACTTCTAATGCAAAATCTTGAAAAACACTCGAAAAGCAGGATCAATTTTCATGCATTTCTTAGAAATAGGGCAAATACATGGATGTATGTTGCTTTTTGCACAGTTTCAGTACCTTGATAATATCAAGGCTGAGGAGATTTTTCCACCTTGATTCTGGTAACAAGGAAAGGGTCACCAGCTGCTCTCCCAGTTGCTCAGGCGAGACATATTCTATCATTTCATCACATGGCTCTTCATCTCCTGACACATCCACATCTTGCAGAAACAGATATCTTTTATGAACATTCATATTCCCCATTCATTTTTTAAAAAGTCAAGCCAAACACTTTCACTTATTTTTGAATAACAAATGCATAATAGTTATACACATAGGTGCTAACATAACACTGAGCTAAAAAGCTACAGAACCAATCTGCATTAGCCTTATGAAATATTAAATAATTTTAAAATATTATAGCTAAGATGTAGAATTTAATAAACAAATTTCTAATGACTGATAAGATTTGTCCCCTTTGATTGAAGTTATATAAAAGCAGTTTACAGATTTAAAGAAAACAAAATTTTGACAGTAATCTGTTGCTCTTTCTGAATAAATATATACACAGTAATTTTAATTCTACATTATAAAGCTGTGAAGTCCTTGCATTTAGATCCTTGCACCATATTCACTACCTCATCACAACCTCTTCATAGGTATGACTGGAGTGGCACAGAAAAATGAAGAAAATCTCAACATTAATGCACAATGTCCCACAAGGTAAGTTATAGTATCAGTCACTTGATTTTCTCTTAATTTCCTGTGTGATCTTGACCAAACAGGTCTGCTTTCCTTTCTTTTTGTCAAATATTACTTGGCTAAAACAATGAATCTAATAGACAAGCCTGAAACAAGAAAGGAATGTAACCCATTAAGAGCCCTTAGCATCCAAGCAGGAACTTTACACTTGCTGAAGACACAAAGTGGATTAAAGCTGGAATCAGGACAAAAATATTCAAAGTTCTGGGATGAATTCCTGTCTCCCCAGTTTCAGTATGTGGAGCAGGTATGTGCTTGCTACAGCAGCCATCACCACGAGGCGTGCTCTAGCGGCCAACAGCTAGGTGTGCTTCTCCTCCAGATGGAGATGCAAATGCAGGCATTTCAAACTTGGGCAGACAAGATCTCCATCTAGAGGACTTCTGATACACAATCGCTTCCATTAATTTTGCAAAAAATTCCACTTAGGCCTTTCTTTCACTGGGCACAGGCACAGGCCAGCTAAGCTGAGTCCAATGCTCTTGCCAACAAGATATCCACAATGAATCTGTGGCATACAAGCAGGGGAGCAAACTGCAAGGGAAAAACAAAACACACTTTCATCTGAGGGTTACCTTGCATGGGGCAGGTGCTGGGGAGTGTCACCAAAGATGGTTCATAATCTGCAGGAAGGGGCCGTAATGACACAAGTGAATACAGAGAACGGTTTGACCTGAAAAAAATAAGTCAGGCATTTTAAAAGCCATCTCCAGATGAATGGGAACAAGTACTTCAGACATAATTTATATTGCAGTCTAATACTGCTGCAGCATGGCAATTCACCAGGCTCTATTCAAGATTAGCTCTCCTCATCTACCAGATAAGCAGGAAATGAAGTGTGGCAATAGACTCACCTGAACATCTGAAATATAAGTGTTATGTTCAAGTATTATTGCCAAGACCATAATAATAGGCTGCAGGATCTCAATGTTCTTATTGAAGTGAGGGGCCCAGAGCTAAGCACAGAATTTGAAGTGTGACCTCACCAGCACCCAGGAGAGGGGCAATAACTGCCCTGGTCCTGATGGCCAAAAAGAATATTTACCTGTGCCTGTGTTCCACCACCCTCACAATCAAGCATTTCTTTACAATGTGTGATCTAAATCTACCTTCCTCAGTTTGAAGCCATTCCCCCTTTTCCTGTCACTCTAGGCCTTTGTCCAAAGCCCCTCTCCAGCTCTCCTGGAGCTCCCTTAGGCACTAGAAGGGGCTCTGAGGTCTCCCAGAGAGATCTTCTCCAGGCTGAACACATTATGCAAATACAAATTATTCATCCTGCTTTCACAGGATTTTAGGGTAATACTCTTATCAAATTTTCTTCAGGTTTGAAAGACGCACACAAAAAATTCTGGCAAATTGCTTCTTTTGTCAATATAAACTAGGGCTAGGTAAAAACATCTGCTGTTATTCACAAGGAAGCACTTTTACTTACCACAGGAAGGCCTAACAACTGAACACTCCTCACACAAAACTACAGCAAACATATATGACCTGAAATAATCTGTCAGCTAAATGGAAAAAAGACCCAAGCCATTTTAACAGTGTGTCACTTCAGTATTGGACCTGAACAGTCATTTGCTTTAAAGCTGTATCTGGAGGAAACTGAACAAAACCACATTTTACTTCTGTGCTCATTTATCACTAATAAAGAAAAATAATCACAACTTTCATATACTGCCCAGAAGTCTCAGACAGCAGGACAAGAAAAGCACTTCAGAAGGAAGCACTATCTGAACAAAGACATTTCAAAGCAGTGGGGGAAATGGGGTCTAGGGAAACTTTACAAATGGCATAACAGGAACCCTTAAGAGTAAGAAACCTTTAGAAAAAAAGAGACAGTTTATACTCTCTGAATAAGTAATTTAACTGTGGAAATTTCATGACTTAGGAATCAGAGCAATACAGAACATCTGTCCTAATCAGAACCATAGAACACAAAACACTGGAGATGATACTTCACAGGGTAATTCTCTATTTGCAATAAAGGTGATTAAAAGAACTCTGTCCCATCCTAAAGTCTAAGTAGAAACAGATTACATACTCACCACAAATAAATTCCAAGATCATCCACATGTGCTGAAGCCAGAAAATCTCCTGTAGGGGACATAGTAAGGCTCACAGCTGCAGAGTCTACCAAAAAACAATCTATGAGACTATGGAGAAAAAAAACCAGAGAAATTATCAGCAAAATAAACTTGTTTATCTGCACACAAATCCAAATATATTATATACACAAAGCAAGTGAACAGCACTGTGCAACAAAGTCTCTACAAAATGCTTCAAAGTCAGATAAAGCGGGTGCCTCCTTAGACATCTACACCTGGAGAATATGTGATGAAGCAGTCAACTCCTTATGCCTAACACAAAATTTTTACTGGCCATAAATTCTGTATTTCCATTTAGCCCCAGTTACTCAGACTGACAATTCCTGTTCTCAGCACACTCCATGTACACCTAGTTAATGCTAATGATAATGTTTCTAAAATAAAATATGAACTGCACAATGTGAAGTTTGATTATCTGCATCAGTTTTGGCATTACTATATCTTCAGCCTGATAAACCATTTCTTAATCATTCATTTCATGATTGCGGAAAATTGAAAAAACACCATGTAAAAACAAAGTTAAAATACAACTATAATAACATTATAGTAACATGTTATTATGCAACTATTTTAACAATGAGACATTTAAGTTCTGGATGATGCACTCTCTAGCAGACTTCCACTCAAGCCCAGGTTGACAGCATTGCTTGTCTCTTGCTGAAATACAAATTTCAGTTACTTTAAATTTTAAGTTAAAGTTCAAGTTTAACTTGACAACCAGTTCACCAAGAGAAATAAAAAGAATAAACAAAGAGTGTGAATACCTTGTTCTTGTGTACAGCTCTACAGCCCTGTTCTGTTCACTAACCATAGAAAAAATATTGATGTAACACAGAACTTTAAAATGTAAAATCTTGTAGGCATGTATTTTTTTAGCTACTGAGCACTCCTGTGATGGCTTGAGAGAGTATGTTGAAAGTAAAAGCCTTTTTCCCCCAGAGTTTTCCTCTGGAGTGTTGTATTCCCGATGCATTTTCTTAAAGAGATGCTGCAAATCTCAGGTAAGAGAAAAATCATTCATCACTTTCAATATAAAATATATAAATACTAAACCCATAAATCCCAAACTTGTATCACATACATTTTGTACACAGTGCACAAAGGCAAGAAAAAATTTACCCTAGATACTTTCTCTTAGTTTCAAATCCATCTTTTTATGACAATCCTTGCCTGTAACTGAGAAATTCTATTCAATAAATCAACCAGAAAGAGCTCAAAACAAATTTAAGGAGAAATTAAGTTTTTCTACTTACTGAACTTAAATCCTGATTAAAATTACTGGCTTGTGGGAAGGAGCGATCCATCTACTACAGGAAATAAGATACACTTGTATTTTTTACACAAAAAGCTAAATGAATCCTGCCTTGGGGCTGAAGGCATCTCCCTTTATGCTTCCTGCCTAACTGCAAAACTGTGACAGTGGAAAGCATAATGTTGGGCCCACATTTAACAGGTCTCCTGAGCTGTTTTTTCTCAACTGCTTCATCCATGAACAGTCAGCTCATAACCCTGACTCCCCAATTTGTCTGTGCAAGCTGCACAGCAGAAAGAAATATATGCACAATGCCTGGGTTCCTGTTTGTAACTTTCTGTACACAAAGTTATCATTTTTTCCCACTTTTAAAAAAGCCCTACATTAAAAACATGCACTAGGAAGACCTGCACTGCATTACATATGGACAGCTAAGCACCACTCCCAAGCAAAAACAGATGTCCAGTTAATAGATGTCAGACCATTATTAAAGTCAGTTGGTAATTTTTGTAATGTTGGATTCTAGAAACATGTTCTTCATATTTTTGTAAAAACAATATCAAAGCTGAGGCTTTAGAATACACAGTTCATGAGATGCTTTCTCTACTTATGAATCACAGAGGTAAAGCAAGCATCAAGCCATTTATTAAAAGTTGTTCCTCCTTTTCAATACACTCCTCTGCCTATAGTTATGAGAAAGCCTTGCCTTTACACACTGGAAATAATTTAACCTAATTACAATTAATAATTTAACCTAATTACTATTAAAACCAGGATTTGTCATTTACCTGCCTGGATTTCAGCTTGACCTGAATTTTAGAGATAAGAGACAAAATATTTCATTTTTTTTTACATGTAAAAGACAACTACTGTCAGACTGCTTTTAAAAACATTATAAATAGATTCTTATTGTAAAGTATTAGGTTATTGAAGAAATGAAAACCAGAGGAAACTGATATTAGTTAGTGCTGCAATTTTTTGTAGGCATATTACTTTGCAAGGGAAAGAGTGTTAGAAAGATGAAGACCAGAGTGCTAATTTCCTTCCCATCCATAGGAAGAAGGCACATGATATCCATCCTGTCCTATTTTAGACTATTTTAGTGGCTCTCATCATGCAAGAACAGGCCAATTGTTTGTTGAGATGCAATGCACTTCTGGGAGTAAAATGAGAACTTTTACAAAACTATTAGTATACAAAATTATTTACCAAACCATGTCAACAAAACTAATCAATCAAACGGAAACCTTTCAGCTCCAGGCACAACCACCAGAGCTGCACACTGCACAGCACTACCTTAAATTAAAAAAAACTATCTGATATGCTGCTGAAAGAATGCACTGGCAGAACGCAAAGTTATTTCTCAGCCTGTTTTTTTCTGGGCCCCTGAACTTCTTGTGTGTACTTGCCTACTTCTCAGCCAAACTTTATTCTGGGAGAAGACTACTCATGGTGGGTCACAAGAGAGTATTTTTGGCAGTTGCAAGTACAAACAAATGAAAAATATAACTGATGTAAAGCCATGTTGTGTTGTTAAAATGAATGTAAGTGAAAACAGGCTTCTCTTTACAAAACCAACTGGAGTACTGACTGCATCCAACTCTGGGGCCCCCAGCACAAGACACATGAACTTAGAGCAGCTCCAGGAAAATGACTCAAGGCCTGGAACACATTTCCTATCAGGAAAATGAGAGAGCTGTGGGGTTCTTCACCCTGGAGAACAGAAGGCTCTGGGGGAGACAACCTTGTGGCCTCTCAATATTAAAGGGAGCTTACAAGGAAGGCACAGAGACTTTTTAACAAGGCCTGTGGTGACAGAACAAGGGGCAGCAGCTTTGAACTGAAAGGCCATGGGTTTAGATGGGATGCAGGGCAGAATTTTCTTACGATGAGGGTGGTTGAGCACTGGAACAGGTTGCATAAACAAGCAGTGCAGGTCCCAGCCCTGGAGGTGCTCAAGGCTAAGCTGGGGCACTGAGTAACCTGATCCAGTGAGAAAAGTTCCTTTCCATATCAAGATAGTTGGACTGGATCTTTGCTTCTAACTCCAACCACTCTTTGATCCTGTCAACACTTCAGCACATCACAATTCACCTTAAGCAGTCTCTTGCCCTTTTGATTACAGTGCTGCTTCCAGACAAAGAACAAATTCACATTAATTCACAGTACATGGAAACTCCAGGTGTCATCAACAGATCTTCACAACAGTGTTATTCTGTAGACCCAGAAAAATACATGCATTGCTAGCACTGAATACAATTAAAATAGTGGGCAGAATTGTTTTACCATGTGCAACTTCAACTGTCACATCTGGTGATAGATAATCAAGCCAGAAAGCTTTCTGCCATTTATCAGAAAGGGGATTATTTCTTGTGCTGTATGTTTTAAAATTTACTCACCATCCAGAGGGAAGGTCCCAAGTCTTAATGGAACAGTCCATTGATGAAGTTATCAGCCAACGACCATCAGGACTGAAAGTCTACAATAAAATAGTCAATTTAATGGCACAACCAATAAGCCAGTCCCCACAGGAGGCCCTGCCAAGATAAGACTGGTCCCTAAAACCCAGGTGAAATGGTACAGCCAAAAGGCAAAACTGACAGTAACACTGCTGGAAGTGAAGAAAGAACAAAACCAGAAGCTTTTTAAGAACAGGCTCAAACATAAAACACAAGGTGTATCTCACTGTTAGCCACAGTACTTCAGTCCTCCCTTTTATGTTCATGGTAGAAACCTACTTCTAAGCATAAAGTTGAGTAAGTCAAGTAAATACTATTTTAGTGGCATTTATAAATAAATTAGAAGCTAAAAACTATTTCAGTTAACAGTACAATGAACTATTACATAAGATGTAAATAAGGAATTATCCATGTGCTGCATTATCTCAGATGTTTTCAGTTTGCTCATCTTTTTTATATACACAGCTGAGATTTCTGCAGTTTTGCTCCTCAATGCAATTTTCATTATTCTCAGTGCTTTGTTTTGTTTGACCCCCAAATCAGCTTGCTGTTAAAGTTAAAAGCTATAGTTAAATCACAAAGCACATTAAAAAAGAGATGGCAATTTGGCCACTTTACATTTCCAAACTAAGATGGCTAAAAGTGCTGTGAAGCTGAACTACAGCTTTACTGCTCACAGAGTGAGCCCAGTGATTTAATAAATGCAGAGAAATCCACCAGCTGTAAAATCTGCTAGGTATCTGTGTATGGCACCTGTTAGAGGAAATGGGTTAACAATTACCATGTCATTAATCCGTCCATGGTGTCCTGAGAATGTCCTGACAATCTTCCTGGTTTCTATATCCAAAACACTAATAGTGAAGTCATCAAAGGCAATTCCCAGAATACCACTGCCGAGAAACATCAACACACATGAGAGAGAATACTCAAGAGACAAAAAATAAAAACATCCTAACATTGTTCCAGGTATCTTTTATCCTAAAAATAACAAGTCTTACATTCCTTCAGTCTAATAAAATGTCCTGTCATCCTCTGTGTACTAGTCAGTTGTATTTCAAAGCATTAGAAGAACAAATTCTAATATATTCTAATCAAGAATACTGGTTGCCATTCTAGAGAAATATGTTCACCAAACGCTGTACACATGAAATAACTTCAGTTTCTTACCTGTCTCTGTGCAGCAGAATTCCACTTGGAGAAGAAGAAAGTTCAGTGGAATAAACCAGATCTTTCATTTTGAATTTCCAAAATTTAATTAATCCTTCACTACCAGCTGTGATTACCAGCTGGTTCAATCCATCCACAGCTACCCCTCTAATGGCCCCTTCATGTGCTGCAAATCAAGAGAAAAAAGAGTATTATTTCAGAATTTAAACTTAGCACAGAAATCAGCTGAATACCAAACTCTGTTTTGTTTATCTTTGCCTGACTACAATGAATGATCAGCAAGCATACGGCAATCTGAAAGCCACTTATCAAGATGCTCCAGCATTCTAAGTTTTTTTTTATCTCTACACAAACCAAATGGATTTCAAGTAAACACCTAGAATACAAGTAAGAAGTGCAATTGAAGATGAGTGTTAGCTCTTATTTCTGCTTTCAGTTTCGGGAAGTTTTTGTGATTGTGAAATTTGAGAGATTTTTGAATCACTTCAGGGATGCCTCCAAGAGGAACCACCACTCCAGACAAAATTTACAACTTCAGTTCAGGCACAAAAACTGGGAGTTTTCCAAAGCTGCTTCACACGGCAGTGTAAAGACAAGACATAGCTTCTCTAGTTTTGGATCAATTTTATTTCTTAATCTATACCTAGGGCTACTGGCCAGTAAGCTAATCTAGAAAATTCATCCCACTATCAACCAACGAGACTACTTCATGTTTGCTAAGCTAGGTGGCTTTTAGAAATACAGTAATCTTAAGGGCTCAGCAGGACTCTTTCCTTGTTTCTAAAACAAAAAAATTCAGATCACGAGTGCCAAAAAACCATGCATGAGAGTATATGGAATATACATAAAATATATATGTATGCAACTCTAAAAGGAAATGTCAGGGCACAGTCACATTATGTGCTAAATTTGCAGATGGGTAATTAAAAATAACACCATATGCAAAGAGCTGGACTTGCTCAGGACTTCAATTTTCCTTCCATTTCTAAGCAAGGGGCACAAAACAGATGGGAACATTTATCTAGGAGACAGAATACTATAAAACAAGAAGCCAAATACTGAAAACGTGACTATCTCAAAAAGAGTGGAGGCCAGAGCATCTCATTTAAGTGCTAATCATTGTGGTAACTGACAACTTTGTTTTAAATAAAACCAAGGATATGTTAACATCAGAGCTGTTAAAATTACCACGGATCCTGTCCTTCAAGTCAGGTTTCTGACTGCAAGAAAGGACAGGGCACCATAACTAGAAAAACTGAAATGCATCCCAAATTCAGCTCAGAACCTGCACTGAATTTTCATGATGACAGAACACGAGGTGACTGCTGCTCTGTTAAGTGCCAGTGTTTGGGAAGTTAAGGAGCCCTTACCTGTTTCTTTGCCATAATGCCCTCTGTGAATGCCAGACTGCATGTTATACACATCTACCTGTCCAGTTGACATCCCAATTACAGCAAAATTACCACACGATGTAATGTCAACTGCCTTTAAAGGGAATTAAAAAAAATCAATCAACAACACAAAGCACCCATGAAAATCACTCTTCAGGTGTCTGTCAAGTAGTGAAGTTGCTAGAAGTACACAGCATATTGGGAATACAAAATACTAGTAAATATTTGGGGAAACCTGCACAAAACAAATAAATTACATATCAAGAAAGCAGAGGGAGAAGCTCTTAAAATGAACAAATACTCAACAAGTAATAAATATGGCAATGCATGGTTGTGAAAGATAATGAAATCCTAGCTTAGAGGCATCCAAAAGAAGCCATAGGTAATATTATCAGCATTGTAAATTAAATAATAAAGATTGCCACAAATTCAGCCCGTAAGACAAACGGCAAGCATGGCAACTGCTCTTTCAATGCCCGTGGTACCAATACGCACCCAAGTTAGGGTGAGGTCACAGAGAGTTTCGATAGGAAGAAACAAAGAAACAACAGTCTACATTTCTTTGGAAAGATACAGTCCAAAGAATCTAGCAGATTCTACTAGAATCTAGTAGAATCAAAAGAAAACTGGATATTTACAATTAAGTTTATCTAACACCTATCTACTAAGCAAAATGTCAAAAAACCATTTATCACAAGACATAGGAGTTGCATTGACCCCTAGGGTGTGCCAATGTGGGGTGCCACAGCAATTCCTCCTTTAAAAAGCTGGTAAACCTCAATAAACATTTGTACCCCCTTCACTGTGTGTTCAACACAATTGTGACCAGCTCATGTTGTAAGGGATTTTTGAGGTAATACCCTTCTTGCAATTTGGAAATACACTTCCCTGTACTGCCAAAAAAAGCTCAGAATCTTCAGCAATCTCATTCTCAGAGTAAGTTAATCAGCACAGGCATAGAGACAACTCTACATGATTGTGAGAGACTAAAGGTAAGCACCAACCACCTCTCTGAGCCAGAAAGTAAGTGCATTTTAACCTGAATGTTTAGGGGAAAAGAACAGCTTTTTTTAAGGCCATCAGCGTTACAAACCAGCTCACTGGACACAGTGCTTTTTCATTCCAAGCATTATTTCTGTACCAACAGGAATCAAAATAGGATACATAGAGTGTGAATCTGAAGAAATTTTATCCTAAGTAGACTTACTGTTGCATATATGTCAATAGGTTTGTGTTTGCTAAATTCTTCTGGCCTCAGTTTGTGAGCTCCCATGGAGGTTTTCTGATAGTTCCAGGTTGTACAGGTTATATACCCCTGATGGCAGGCAACAATACCATCCCAGTCACTCTGATGTGCCACCTCTGCAGGGAAACACAGAGTCCTTTTAGAAACAGTAACTCCAATGTCAAACTTCAGTTCTCTTGATATTTTAAAGTACCTTTAGACAGAACGGTTCATATTTAGTGTTCTTGTTGCACACTCAAAAAACTACCACTCAGAAATACCACAGGGCAAACAGCTGTACATGTGTAGTGTAAATATAATGTTAAAACAAAACCTCAAGCACTGTTTTGCACATTATGCTCTGTGTCTTTGCACATTTTAACCTCTGCAGCTGGAAATGCATAATTCAATGTAAATGTTTTAAACTGGTTTAAATGGTTTAGACTGCTCAATCCTGTACATTTCCAGCTGAGTGTCCTTAACTTTTCCTTCAGCTGTTGAAGCAGCAGAAGCCACCAGATAATGTCAGGTTTAAGAAATAAATCTGCTTCACATAGCAAAATACTTCTTTTGTGTTTCCAGGAAAATTGTTTATCAAAAGCTCAGTATCCAAACTTTGTAGTCAAATATGATATATGGAGATCTAAATAATGAGCAAGTTTGATTTTTTCCTGGAAATTTAAAAAAATTGAGAGCTTTAAACTAGGTACTTCTAGAACTTAAAAGATTAAAACAAGATACAAACTGGTTCACTTAATGGAACAAAGAGAACAATGTATTTAAGTAAGTGGAAGTTTTAAATCTTCAAATACAGGCAGCTCTAATATGAATTTTAAAATTAATTAATTTTAAATATAAATCTTAAAAATTTACACACATATTTGCAACAAGAGTGTACAGGCAGTGAATACCACATAAGTCAAATGGCTCCACAAAATTGTAAATCCAGATCTTTCAACATCTCTCATCCTCAGAAGAGAGAATACCTACACTTCTGACAAAAGAGATTTCAAGTCTGAAGAGGAGGTCATTAATTCAAAGAAGCACATTTTGATGAAGCAAATATAATTGTAATTCTGCCTAAAGAAGTTAGAATCATTATTTGCATACTGAATTACAAATGAACTGACTACTTGAAATTCAGCTTTAAAAAATGACTCAAATAAGTGTACTGAGGACTCAAAGTCAACTGTAAGCGTAACTAAGACTTCCTCAGCTGACAAAGATCATCCTCCACCTAGCTGCTGGTTCTGCAACCTGAAATAATATGTATATCTGTAGATTTTGGTTCCCATGCAGGAGATTTTCAAGCCAAGAGCCAGATAAGGATGTTTTAACATAAAATGCTCTTTTTGAGATATTGGAACAGTTTACCAAGTCAAACACAATTTTTAACTGTCACTCAGTAGCTCATGAAAGACCACAGAATAATCTAGATATAGCATGTGCTTCCAAAACAATAGTGTTTTGAGGGTTAAAAACTGAAATTAATACATGAAGATAACATACTCACATTTAATTTGTAACCGATGTCAAAGACCACTCACCTGAAGCAAAGGCTGTAATTGGTGGAAGTGCCATCGTATCCAGCTTAAGGCCTTTCTTTTTTGATTTCTTTTTATTAATTGAACCTTAAAAATAGAAATTAAGGGACTTAATCTCATTGTCAGAACTGAGAGTAATGGTTTAAAAGGGACTGTTAACAAAATGCAAAGCTCCTTTTAAATTTAGAAACATTTGACTTTAATAAACACAACCCTGTTCCCTAGGTTTGTAAAGCTAAGAACACTAATAGTTTGTGTTAAAATTCAGGCAATGCTAAGCAAATCACCAGACTTCTACATTCACAGCTGTGAATTCACTACTCAATCTACTTGTTCCAGGATCTTGTGCTGAAATCCTGAGGCAAAGGTTCCCCCATCACAGCTGAAAATGTGGTCCTATAGACATGACTATATAAAGCAATAAACAGCACCCAGACCTTTCAGTAACCAAAGAACACTGAATTTCAAATTAATGCCCAAATTCATTTTTATGCATCTTTTTAAACAGGTCCAAATACATATCTAACAACATGGACAGATAATTAAAACTAAGAATTATTTGAATCTTTCTGATCTTTTCTCTCCCAAATGAAAGTGTTCCTTTACCACAGCATGATGTGCAAGTTGTGCTTAAGTCAAACTGTACACTGAATCAAAAGAACTCAAGCCAAGAAATAAGAACTGGCTAATAATTTAGTCAATTGAACAGAATGGAAACAGGGTAAAAAGCTGCAATTACATATGCTGAAATGGGAGCTGGTGCAGCCAGCTGACATTAAAATGTTATACAAAAATCATTCACAGTGTTTCCCACAGTGAAGTAACATACACTGCCAGGATCAGAAATCTCTTTTTTAAAGAATAATCAAATACGGCAGCACACTTATTGCAGGAAGGACTGAGTCTGCAGAATAAGACAAGGTGATTAGGTTTTATAGAACAGCTGAAATGAAAATAAGGCCTGACTAACATTTACATATATGCTTTTCTGGCCTTCTTTTCACCTGTGTTTGTACTTTGACTGAGATACTTACCACGTCCTAAACTTTTATTGAACTTTTCATGCACAGTTGAAAAAGATTGCAATGTTCCATCTTGACCTAAGAAAGTATTAGCAAAGAGCAGTGAAGGGCAAAAATCAACTTTACATACAAGCTATTCGAGCAAGAAAAGTAAAAAGTAAGCAATAAGCAACTGCAAACACTGTAATAAGGTATTTACTAAAAATTCTGGTCCAAGAATAAATACAGATACACTCTAAGTGGCAGAACTAATGGAACCTAATTTTCTGTGGCCTACATCCCATTCCTACAACTCTGCCCTGCACATTATCAGAATGACCCCTCTTCACAGACATCTTTTCTATGTTCAATTCGTCTGACTCTGTAATGTTCGTGACATTAATGAAATTTTATGAAGTTAATCTGAGGGGATGCCTCTTCTAAGGAAACCAGTAGCCCATGAAATGCAACCCTAACTCACTTCTGCTGCACAAAGTCTGATCACTGTTTCAGAAAGGAGGGCAGAGTGTCAGTCTCTCTGCACTGCAGATACATCAGATCTCAAAGGTCAAGTCTTTTTTCATTGTAAAAGTTGTGTTTGTGCCCTCACCACTGAAAAAGCAAATGTGAAGATTTGTTAAGCAATACTTGAGATTGTGGTTTGTCTGGTGTGAGCTGAAATACGGACAATAACTCATTACATTAATGCAAGTCACTAGCTGGATGACTAGCAACAGATTTTAGTACAGGTAGTGTAATGCTTTCAAAAGTAGGCCATACAGACAATTAATTTCTTAAGAGTAATTAGAGACCAGATGACGAGTCTCTATCATCTCATCACTTAAGTGGTCTAGGGTAAAACACCAGCACTTCCCGCACCTAAGGGGTCTTTTTAAATATGCTAGTTTCTAAGGAAGGGTAGTCACTTATGCAATTTCACACTCTTAGATTAATATCTCAGTAAAAATCAACCCTGAAAATATATATTACAGATACAAGTATGCTGCAATATATTACAAAGACAGTGCAAGCCACAAAGCTTGATCAAACTAGACGAAAAAGTAGTTACTAAATGCATTACACAGCTTATTTTTCCCCTGCCACAACCAAATTTTTTGAGTTGATTACAGGTTTCATTCTGACCAGCTAATACCTGCTCAGAAAATAACAAAACCATTTTTATTCATCAAATATATAAATATGGATGAAAAGAGTAGCTCCTTTGCTATTCTCCTTTCAAGTACTTTTCAGCTTGCTGATGTGCTACTCTAGGGAAACGCTACTTTCCTACTAGAGTAGGAAAACTCTAGTGAAACACTTTGTTACAGTAATAAATTATGCTGTTTATGTTAGCCACTTACTATGTTTCATAAACACATACAACACTTGAAATATAATCTAGTGTATTAATAAAACAAAGACACTTAGCTCTGCACATTTTCTTTAACACAGCAAGAAAGCAGACTGAAGAAGAATGGAAACTCATACCTGCACTAAGAATCTGCTCTCCGTTTTGCCCGTGATATCTGATTTTTGTTGGTGGTGCACTATGTCCCATTCGGCTTCTCAGTACACGACCTGTACCACCAGGCCCATCAAAAATCCAAACCTGCACCCCAAAATAAGCAGAAAAAACCAGGCTGACAAACACTGCCTTGCCAATAACTGTACCTCTTGTCAGCAGAATGCGTTTCTCTGGGAGTTGGTGCAGCCAACTTCACACACTGGCTTTCAGCCTTAACCCTCAAACTCTGGAAGCTTCCATCACATCACCTTATTTGTTTCCTGCTGTTCATTCTGCCCTTCCACCAAAGCCAAGTGGCATCAGAGGACATGCAGCATAAGGGACTTTTATCAGCAGTAACTGCTTATGATCCAAAACATTATCAAAATGGACCAAGATTTAAAAGCATACTGGGCTATAAAGTGTGGTTCTGGAAATGTGGATCCAAAGCTTTGTTCTTCAAGGGTACTACAAAGCAGTAAATGAAGCAATGACAACATAGCAGCAAATCTTTAAACTACAGTCCACTACAGTCCAACTCAGACCAGCAACTTGAGTTTTGTTATATTGGTTTCAGAGAGCAGCAGAGATTGTAACTCACCCGTAGAGCATTATCAGCACCATTAGTAATAAGAAGCGGCTCTCCAGGGACAAATGTCATGCCAGCTATTGCTGTGGGATGGGCATCTTGCATCTGACACATCAGCCTCTTCTCTTCTAGATCCCACAAAGCAATGTGTCCAACTGGGCTTCCAGCTGCCATTACAGGGTGTCCATCTGCTCAAAAAAAAAAAAAAGTTCAAAAAGTTTGCTTATTGACATTCAGCTGATCCCTAATGTCTTGTCACATCTTAAATCTGATGCTAGGCAAATCTATAATCACAAGGAAAAAGAAATCTCAAGTTGATGCTAGAAATAATATAGGTTTTAACAGAAATATTGTAGTATGTCTATCAGAAAAGAAACAAAACTCACTGATTAAAAAAATACCTATTTTTCATATCAGAGAACAATAAAATCTCTAAATCCAGCAATCAGAGCTAGAGATTTGCTTGAAAACACAATAGGTATTGACACAAAAAGGCTCTCTTTCTACCTCTCACAAATCTTTCCACAATTTTCTCCTGTATCCTCCTCAACAGGGTCTGCACTCAATCTATATTCTGTTAAGATTCACAAGATTATTCAAATGAGAGATTAGCTTCGGTATCAAGCTCTGCAGGCAGGATCAACATTAGAGTAACTAGCTCTAATAATTAGGACATGCTTGTTAGACAAAAAAAAGCTGTGAATACAAGTCAAGATTCCCCAGTAACATCCATTCAGTATTCACCCAACTATTAACATTTGGGGGGGGGGGGAAGACACTGCTGAGCAGTAGGTATGGACACTAAAGCAGGATGTACTGATTACAATACCTCTGACAATTGTGTACTGTATCAGCTCTTGGCACACTGTCAACAAACTTTTCTTTTCAAGTATACTGTATATCACTTTCTGTGCAATAAAAACACAAGAAAATGCTATAAAACACCTAGCATGACAAAAATGCATGATCTCACCTTTTCTAGACTACCTTCAGCCTTTGAAAACTGAAACTCTCAGCACAAATTTGATTCTGAAATGTTTTATCACTAACTGTTTTCCTCCATTTCTTTAGTCTTAGTGCTTTCATACATATTTTCACTAAAAACACTAGGACTTACCTGTACGAAAAGATATTGCTGTGATGGGACCCCAGTCCTGTTGAAATTTCATCAGAGTTTCATCAAACTTAATATTATGTACAATTATATGACCAGATACAAGGCCGACAGCAACAACATCCACTGCTGGAGCCTGCAAGAAATGAAAAAATTCTGTTTCCAGAAGCTGGGACTACTGTGAAAAACAGAGCTTTTGTGAGTTTTACCCTAGACAACTCTGACCATTTCCACCAGCTGTCATCAATGCTACTGGTAAGTTTTAACTCACTTTTGTGTCTAAAAAAAAATTATAGCAAATACATTACAAAATCTTTTACTGAATCAACAAAATCTACACTTTATCAAACTCCAAAGCAAAACAAATTTGGCAAAAAACTACCAGCGTCATGAAGCTTCATGATACACCTGCATCTTGAAATCTCTGTGACTTCATGACATCATTCAGTGAAGACTATAGATACGATGAAGACAAAACAGGTAAGATGCCAAATAAAACAGAACTAGGAATAGAGGAGGAGGAGATAATAAACCTTCAGTCCAGAGAGTACATGCCATCTTTACTGATGCAATTTTAAACAACAATATTTTGCCTGCTATTCTCGACCAATTACACGTGAAAATAAAAGGTAACGAAAAATACTAACTTGTTCAAGAGTTGTGACTGCTAAGCCCCATCCTGGAAACGAGTACAAGAGTTTGCTGTGAAAAAAAACATAAAAAACCCCATAAATCAATTAACCCTTGGGGATTTTCTGTGACACAGTGATTGCTTTATATGTACTGATACAGAAAGCCTGTGATACTAAGAAGTAAGGTTAAAAATAAAACTTATGGCTAAATTTTATTGAAAAGGTAGTGTTGTGTATTAATACCAGAACAATGAAATAACTATATGCCATGAACATATGAAAAAATGAAATATCTGTGATATCATGGCAAGCTGACTTAGGAGAATGAAGCACTGATTTATGCAAGTTGACTTAACATGTGTTTGCAGCATGAACATTAACTTGCAATGAAGCTCACTGTACCTGTAACTTTCATGATTTAGAAAAGCAGCTGCTCATGGTAGGAATGAAACACTGACATTATGGGTGATGATCTACTGGGACACACTCAGAGACAACTGCATGCCTATGCATCTCTTACCTGAATCTAAGCTCAAATGCTAGTAATTACCTCTACTCTACCTGCCAGCACTTCCTTGGACCCACAACAACCAAAAAAATCAAGCTTGGAATATGGGAGCCAGGAGGTCTGAACATGTTTTTACTATTATTTCAAAAGCTTTCATGCGAAAGCTATGTGATTCCAAGAAATTAAAAAAAAAAATATTCCTGAACAACCCCTGACATTTTGCAAGGTGATTACTCTTACAATACATAACCTGAAAGGCATCAGCATTCAGGGAGCAGCAGCATTCCTTGTTCCTGGAAATATACCAACTGAAAACCTGTGCCAGAAGTCAGTAAAAGATTCCACACTTAACAGTATCATTTGTTGCTTATCAAACTACTTGGAGCATTAAGCACAGCCAAAGTATCAGGAATCTTACTTGGATCTTATATTCCATAGCTGCAAGGTTCCTTGTTCACTCCCAAGGAGAATTTTATTCAGATAGGTGCTGGGGTGCAGAAGTGCAGAAACTGCAAAAGTGGCTTTATCAAAATCTATCTGAAGATATTCTTCTGCAAAAACAGCAAGAAACAGTGTTAGTGTGGCTACCCCTACAAATCTGCAGGCTTGTCCTCCCTTTGCAAATGTAAAAGCAGGACAGATGTTTAACTCTTCAAATCTGCAACTGGCCTTTCTTACAGGATTAGCTAACATGAACCAGAAGAGGCTAAACGTCTTTACAATGTAAACATCTGTTTGCTTGAAGGTGTATTTTTTCCCTGTAAGTCTATCCAGTACAACAATACCGGCAATACCATATCTTTATCTGATTTATATCTTTCTGAGGGATTCCTGCTCCTGCCTGAGCAAAACACCTCATCTGATTAGAATGCCTGTTTGTTATAGCAACTCCAAACCTCTAAACCTGGTTACAAACACTTTCAACAACCAGCACGCAGAGAATAACACTGGTCACACCAATGAATGCTTTCTATAGAAACATGTTTGGGGCCCTGAAGCACAATTTCACAAAGCACTTGAAAATGGCATGAGAAGATGCTGACACATACGAAAAGATTATTCATTAGCATTTAGTCGCACCCAGTCTGTTAGATACCAAGGAATTACAAGAATTAGAAATAATGCCAAAGCTGCTCTATCACAGCCTTTACAAGAAAATGGAACACCAAAATGTAATTTTCATATAATCATTCTCTCTTTTACATCTACACGGAATCTCAGTGAGCCTCTGCACATGGCAGAGTATCCATTAATGAAACACTACTGCAGGATTAGGACTTCAGATCAACTAAATAGCATGATCATGTAAGAATTTTATTTTTAAGGATAAATTGCTTCTGAATGTGTGCATTTAAAAAAAACCATTCTTCCTAAATTACCGAATGTCTAACAGTGCTATCCTATAAAGCAGCAAAAAAAATAAAATCTCTCACCTTCTGACTGTATATTCCAAACAATAAGAACATTATCAACATCCACAGAGATGACATGATCACCAAAAGGTTGTAGAAGGTGTATCTTTGCCTTGTGGCCTTCATAGGTATGAACCACCTATAATTTCAAAATAGAAATGCTTCTAATAAGCTGTTATGGTAGAATACCATGTTAACATAATACTTGAGGACAGTTAAGAGATGTCAGCAACAAGTTCAAATAAAATTCATGGAAAGGACACACAACTTGAAATGCAACAGAGATAATTGTATCTGATATTTAAAACTGTTTGAAAAAATATGCTAGCTAGGGATTTTTAATTATTTATTTTCAATTAATTTAGCTTATCTGAATTGATGATTTTTTCAATCTTTAAATAGCTACTTAATTATTCCAATTTATAAGCAAAACATAGTTCAGCATTACGGAATTTGCTCTTACGTTCCAGTTTAAGCTTTAACTCTTCATTTTACAGCTTGTTTCCCTAAAACTGAAGGTACCAAACAGCTACAGAAATAGGCATTCAGAGAAAATTAACTGCCTTGATACCACAGACACTACACAACTTTTTTACTACTGAGTAATAAGTAAGGTAACAGAAACCTCTTTGTTCCTGGCAAAAGCATGGAGAATATTGTCATATGAAGCAAATATCAGCATGCGATCTGCTGCCAAACATGTGATGTCCTGTGGCAAAGTGTTACCTGTTGATCAAAAAAAGAAAAGTTAAACGAGTTTCAGGTTCCTAGCAAGACAGAAAGCTTGACAGTGTATTTCTTTGGCACAGTGACCCACAAAGAAAACCCTCTGTTCGAACATCATGTTCAATTTTAGAGAAATACACACATTTCAGAAGCATGCAAATATTACTACAAAACATTACACCAGTAAAAATATCATAAGTAAGATAAGACTGGAAGAACGTAAGGCTGTTATTTTGAAAAGCACTTGAAAATAAATCAGTGAAATATCTCTGTAAGTAAAGGTACACATTAGCTCTGTGAGGGCTGAAAAAACATGATAAATTAAAGTCTCAACATTAGCAATGCTTATTAGGTTAAGTTATTCTGCAGGCCTAGGAGTTAGTGACTCACTCCTCCACCTATCTCCTGATCACACAAAGAATTTAATGCTCTAAGAATACATTTCATTTCTTACCTCATGACTGGTTCAGAAAGAGTATCTAAAATCAGTATATTTACTTTACTAGCCCAAAAGGTAAAAGAATCAGTTCCAGACCACACTGAGAAGCTGCTGGTGTGGTCCCAAATAGTAGAAAAAAGGAAAACAAATTACTATAGGGAATAATACTCTCAATCCAAGGAAATATAAAAACGTAAATTACTAAAGCACTTTACACTTCTGCAGAGAAACACTAGGTCAAAAATCACTGTGGGAGTGCACCTATGAAACAAAAAAACTAGCATGGTCACACAGCAGCCTTTCCCACAAAGGTGCTCTGTACGGTGAATTGTTAGCAGGCACAAAGAAAACTGCACCCTCTGCTGTACTGCAGCACAGCTTCAAAAGGAGAACTAAAATAAGAACACAAAATAAGGCTGCACTCCATGAGGTTTCATTTGTTTGAACATATCTTCCCACAGCACCCCTGAAGTGACTCAGGCTTACAACCGGGTTACAGACACCTGGCACTCCACAGGAGCTGCATGCAAGGCTGCTTAGGCTAAGACAGTTTTAGGCAGATCCAAGTTGAAAAGCTCAGAGCATCAACCACATAACATCTACAAACCAACAGCACATAAAAATGTGGGAGGCACAGCATTCATTTTTTTCAATCACAATTTTGTATGTAAACATTTCATCTAAGCATTTCTCAAAAAGCTTAGATGACTACATCATGTAAGAAGATGTAGCCCACTGCAGAACAGAATATGCAATGTTTTTATCACTTTGCAAGATGAAAAAGTTAATTTGTTTACACCTTTAAAAATACATAGCTGAAATCTTAATCTAGTCCTGGATGCGTGACATTTTTTCTCAAATTTACAGATCATCTATTAATAGAAAATATTTTATATATGACATCTCTGTAAAAACTTCGTGGTACACAGAAGTAAAGTCCCTACTTTTCAAGACAGAGTGCATACCTCTGAATCGTGTAAGTGCCAAGTGAAAGGGAGCTTTGGAAATCAACTGGTTCAACATGCCACCAGCTCCTCACTAAGTTTAGCTCCAGTACTAGACTGGGTTAGCTGCAGCTGTGCCCAGCTGAGTCTTGAACACTTCCGTGGAAGGAGTTCTCCTCAAGGTCTACACTGTACCACAGTTACCTCTTTGGGGACATTTTTCCTACCCTCCACTGTGACCCTCTCAGGGTCTCAGCAGTCTGAGGGTGTTGCCCCTTGCTGCTCTGTCCACCACCATCAGCACAAATCCAGCCCCACCATCCTTCTGCCCTTCAGGCACCCTCTGGGTCACCCTGAATCTTGCCCTTCTTAGCACTAAGCAGACCCAGCTACTCCAATGCTTCTTTTCATACTGCTTGCTCTAGACACTCTCCTGCTCCTCAGCATGTCTCCTGCAGGAGGAAGGGAAGCTGTGGAAGGGACAGAACCACACTAACAGGGTGCTGCAGTCCAGCCACGGCCCCACTGGCGTGAGGTGCCGGGGGAGAAGAGCTTCGCCTGATCTGCTGGATGCATTGCTGATGAGGTTTGACACCCAGCCTGCCTTACCCACAGTTACCGTGTCTTTGGTGCTCACTCAGCCTGGCACCAGCACAGTTCCAGCTTCTCCCCAGCAGGATGCCATGGGCCAGTCAGCTCCCAGCTGCTCCGTGCAGCAGGATGCTGCACTTGTCCTCGCCAGACTTGGCAAGGCTCCTGCTGGCCCAGGATTCATGTTTTGCAGCAGCTCCCTGGACCAAAACTTTGCCATTCTGGGTGTCAGCTCCTCCTCCTAAAACAGCATCCTCTGCAAGCTTATCCTGGGGGTGCACGCTGCCTCATCACCCTGGCTGCTGGGGATGGTGCTGAAGGACGTGGGCCCTGCTGCTGACACCCAGGGTGCTCTGCCACCAAAGGCCAAGTGAGTGTCAAGCCACCAATCCATATCCTTTGTATCCACCAGCACAACCAACTCCTAACACCCCCTGAAGGCATCCACATCTATTTTCTTCATGTAAGTATTTTTCTCCTCTAAGAGTCTTCTAATAATCACAAAAACAACAAAAAAGGGATGTGAAATTAATTCAATAAGTTAATAATTGAGCTTTATTCACTGTGCAATCAATCCTTATGGCTTAGAGGTGTTTTTGGAAGAACAAGATGGTAAGAACAGAAGGTTCAAAAGGTATGTCTCTAAGAAAGCTAAATTTCAGTTTCAATAGTAATCTTATTTACAAACTGGTATTTTAGATTTCTGAGACTCCTTTTAATATATTTCAGTGTAAATATTAGCAAGTACAATTTATTTTCTTGTTTTTTAGTTGAAAATGAAGTGCAGATGTTGGACATGTTTAAAAAAAAACCCAACAAAATAAGAGGAATTAACAATTTATGAATACTTACTCACAGCAACAATACCAAGCTTCTTCACCTGCAATGAAAATGTTAAAAATGCATTTTTAATGATTGGTTGCAATGAATTTGGTATAAGCAAATTAAAAATTCTAGGAATTAACCTAGATCAGACAATGTATTTGATACTTCATTAACCAGGAAGATTACTCATTGCAGTTTAGAACATTGTCTACTGAAAAACACACAGGCAGCAGGTCAAAAGGAATGGGACAATACATTTGCCAAAAGACAACTAATCATCAACAGTAAGTTGTGCTTCCTGATGTATTTTACCTTAATGCATAGGAAACTTAAGGATGTGTTTAGACATCCTGAGGAGTTTGGGTACCATCATTTCCACATCATCTCTGCTTCTACCTTATTTCCACCACAACCACCCTGTATTCTAATTTTATCTCTGCTCACAGAGATTTTGCTTTAGTTGCAAACACCTAGCCATCTCTGCCAGTGATGATCACTACTCTAGTCAAAGGCTGTGAAGAAGACTGACAGGATTGAACGCAAAAAGGTGCCACAGAAGCAGAGGAAGATCCCTGATGTCTGCATTCTGGTGTTAGCTGTACTCAGCTCAGTCCTGCACAGTACTGCATCCTACACAGTGAAAATGCTTTGGCTGAGCCCCGGGAAGTCACGGAGTCTCCCTCTTTTGAGGCATTCCAAACCTACCTAAACACCTTCCACTGTAACCTGCTCTAGATGACCCATCCTTGGCAGGGGGTTTGGTCTGGGTGATCTCCAGAGGCCCCTTCCAACCTTCAGGGGTATAGGATTCCACACCGCAAAAAAGCCGAGTCCGCATCACAGGCTTTCATCTTGCTGAGCTCAACTCTGCTGATCCCTGCTCATACAGGAGTTTTAACAGGATCTGACGGCCCCCCGCCCCTAAAGCGTGACCCTCAAACGCTAAACCAGAGCGGGTTTGATTTATCTCCTGATGAAGGAAAAGCTTCAGTAGCTGGGCGCTCCCGACGAATGGGCCGTGCCGCACCGGCTAGCGCTGCCCACATGGCTGAACGAGCTCATTCCCGGCCTGTTCAGCCGGCAGCCTCCCTCTTCCCCTCCCTCCCGGTCAGGCCGGCAGCAGAGGAGCGGCACCGGGGCGCCGCAGCCCCGCACACGCTCCCGCATCACGACGGCGAGGGCGGAGGAGGAGGGCAGGAAGAGGCGGACCTCTCTGCACGGCCCCGGCCTCCCCACGGCCGGTGGGAGCGGGATGGAGGCCGGGAAAAAGGAGCGGGGACCAGGACGCCGCGTACTCACATTGTAGGTGTGCACGCTGCGCCCGACGGCCACGGCCACGTAGAACTCGCGGTGGCGGCCGTGGTAGCGCAGGACGTGCGGGACGTGCCCGCTGAAGCGGCCGAGCACCCGGAACGCGGCGAAGAGCCCCGCGCCCTCCCGCGCCATCGCTCCGCACGTGTCCCCGTCCGCGTCCGGGTCCGCATCCGCCCGCCCTCCCGCAGGAAGCGCCCGCCCGCTTCCGCCGCCCCGCCCCGCCCCGCCGTGCGCCGCCGAAAGCGGCCCCGCGCCGCGCACGGGCGGGGTGCCGCCAACTCTGCCGCAAACATTCGAGGCAGCCGCGACTGCGCGGTGGGTTTTTGTTTTTTTTTTTTTTTTTTTAACTTTTATTCTTCATTTTTGTATCCCCTTTTAGTCTTCATTTCGTTATCCCCTTTGCCGTGGCAAAGCACCAGGTCCGGTTGCGGGCGGTCCCGCCGCAGAGGCGGCAGCGGGGCGCGAGGTGAGCCCACCTCCGATGGCGCATCCCTCGAGACACCCGCCTCGGGAGCCTCTGAACTTCCCGAGGTGTCTGTTTTGAGTTTTTGTGGTGGTGGTTTTGTATGTGGGTTGTTTTTGTTTTTTTGTTTCATTTTTTTTTTTTTAATAAATTATGGATATTAAAAAAAAAAAAAAAAACCAAAAACCAACCCTCAGGATGACTCCGTTGCCATGACTGCACGGCGGACAATGCAAGTGAAGTCCGGCGGAGGACGCAAAATGCAAAGCCGCGCCCCCCCCCGGCCACCTATCCTAAGTTGTTGTAGCTTCTCCACACCGCCACCAGCTCCCGGGCTTTGCTGTTGTCGCACGGGACCGGGCTTGCCGTCCCGGCGGCGCTCCCGGCGCTGTCTCCGGGGCTGCCCCGCCGCGCTGTCCCACTACTGCCCTGCTGTGGCGCGTCGAAGCCGGGGCAGTGGCGCTTCAGGACGGACCGGGTGAGGCGCCACAGCTCCGGCCGCTCCCCGCATCCCCGCGCCCGCTCCAGGAGGCATTCCAGCAGCCGGCCCGCTCGCTCCGCCCGCCTCGAGTCCTGCGAGCAGACGGCCAGTCACGACCCTTAACTCCTTTTCCCTTCAGCGCCTCCCCACGCATCCCTAAAAAGAGGCTCCCCATCCACCACTCCAAGGATATAATAAAGCACTTCATCCTTGCTTGCCCCCTTCTGCCCTCTTTCCCTTCTTTCCTTCTCCCTCACTTTCCTCCCCTCCTCTCTTTTCCTCCCCTCCTTCTCCTTTTCCCCCTTACCTTTCCCCCTTTCCCTCATATTCCTTTCTCCCTTTCTTGCCCCCCTCTTCCCCTTTTTTTTTTTTTTGGAATGGGAATTCCACCTAGCCGCCGGGAAGGGAGCCCTCCGGGGCGAACCTCGGACAGCTGCTTGCCCGTCGGCTCGGAGGGCGCGTCCTCGCAGGTGTGAAAATCGAGTCGTAGCTCCTGGAAGGAAACAACAACAACAGAGGATGCTTGTTAAAGCCACGTCCCACGGGGTAGCCTTCGCAGGCTGCCAGCCTGTCTCGGGCCCCCCGTTATGGACATCCCTCCTGTCGGGGCGCCCCGTCCCGTCGCGGCCTCGCAGGGTGCGGGCGGCTGCGGGGTCGGGCGGCGGCCGTGCGGGGCGGCCGCTGCGGGGCTGCGCTGGGCAGCTCCGGGCTCTGATGTCCGAGCCAACGGCAAGGCTACTCTCCCCGAAAAACACTGCCTGGTCTTGGAGCTAAGGGCCGGCTGCGCGTGTGAACCCTCCGCGTAGCTTCTAAACCACTTATCACCTTTGCAACCGTGACACCGTCTTCAGCGTCGGTGAAGCATTATACAAGCGATTTTCAGTCCTACGGGTCTGCAAGGCGCTGGGAAGGGGTCGGGTAGAGCTCTGGCAGCGGCCGCCCGGGCTCCTGCTCTCCGTCCCTGCCAGTCCCAGCTTCAGCGAAGCACATTTTAGGAAGGTCGCCGGAGGAGAGCCGGACATAACTTCAAGGTCCTGTTTCACAGGTACCGGTTTACTATACTAGCCAACTCCCGGCTTCCTAACCGAGATTTTCAGAAAATAGCTGCCGGTGGTCAAGGGTAAAAACGTGGAGGCAGTGCCGTCCCGACAGTTTCCCTCCGATGCCACCAGAGAAAGCACCAACCTCTTGTGTAAAGGTTGTGGCTGCATCCAAAACGTTTAGTAGATCCTCTTGTATCTTGCCGTGGTTACAGAGGCTGAAATTGTAGGTGGACCCCCGCGGTAAGAAGGCGATCTGAAGAAAGATGATCGAGCTACAAAGGACTGTGTAAGAAAAAGCCAAAGGTTAATTATCCTGCACCACTACGTGACCCGACAAGGCACGAAAGACAGCTGAAGAGAGGGATGCCCGTGCTTCAGAAGCACTAGAGAAACTGGTTGGTTACCGTTGAGATTATCCATGATGTCTTTACACGTTGTTTTTCTCCTCCCGGGCTTCAGCTCGTTGCTGGCTTCATATATGTACCTGTACGCCTACGGAAATAAAGGTTTCCAATTCCATAACCGGGGCTCATTTGGACGTCTCTTGCACCTCTTTCCAGAACTGTAAATAATTATTACTCAGTCTTGAAGTTGTGTCACTGATTCGAAAATAAAACCGGAATAACGAATAAAAATCAAAGGCATCATCCAAACCCCAACCAAAACAAAAGAGAACACAAAAGCTTTGCAACGGGCAATCTTGCTTGAAACAAGTGTCTGTAGCCCTCCCCGCAAACACGTGCGGTGCAACTTCAGCGGGAACTGCTGCAGTAAAACCCGATTTTCTCTTGAAGGCGAGAAAAAATGCGTCGGGACGCCTGCAGAAGGTCTGCCCGGGGGTGGGCATGCACACCCTCCACACTGAGGCTGCAGGGACATCTCCCGTGCATCACTTTAACGCGCGAGCGCGGGATAACTGGAGCATAGTGATCGTTCCTCCATCCCCGTCTACAATTAAGAGGTATTTTTCCCTCGAAGGTGAACGTTTTATCTTACAAGCCCCTTTCTCCGGGGTACCCCCTTGGCTTGCTGAGGCTGCAGGGAGCGCAGCTGCGCTGCCGTGGGACAGCCGAGCTGGCAGGGCAGCGGCGGAGCGGGCAGTGGGGACCCCGCGGCTCTGCCTGGCACGGGGTACCGGGATGCTCAGGACGACAAAGGACACGCTGCCCCGGGCACAGGGTATCGGTGTGAGAGGGACGTCGGGGGCCAGCCTGCCCAGGGCGCTGGCGGCCAGGGTGCCGGGGGTGCGGGGCCAAAGAGGCATGGCTCTGCTCCCTCCCTCCCTCGCTCCCCGGAGCCTCCAGCGGGCGGCACCGACGCCCCTGCCACGCTCGGCACAAGCTGCTCCCTGGTCCTGCTGAAGTGTTTCACGGAAAGTGCCCCGGGAGCCTCCGCGGGAGCCCCGGCCGGGGGCGTGCTGGTTTTCGGGGAATGCTCCCTGCGGCGTGAGTCATGAGGGAAACCCTGGAAGGCTGCCGCGGCACAACGCGCCTCTCTGGCCCGCTGAGCTGGGGACCAGCCAGAGCAGCTTAGTCATCAGGGGGTGCCTGTCCGCTTGAGCGCATTCCCGCCCTGCCGCCTCTTGGATCTCCCCTTTGCTCCGTCCCTCCTCGCCCTGCGTCTCTCCCGCAGCCCAGCGCGGGAGGCGAGAGGCGGCCGCAGCCACAGCAGCAGCGCCCCGGTCTGCGCCGAGCGCAGTCCCGGTCTGGACTCTGCTTCGCCACTCCGCCAATGCCGGCCTGCAGCTGTCTGCCTGAATTTGCGCTGTGCGGACATGTAATTCTAGTCGCGACTGACATTTCAAAACCCGTGCTTTGATAGCTGTTGCACTACTGGAGATGTGTCTGCAAAGCTGGAGCTGAGCTCGGGTAGCCCTCGAGAGCCCTTGAGAAGGTGGTTACCTGCATGGCTGTCACAGTGGTCCCAAACAAATTCCAGTTTCCTGAAGGGTGTCTTCTTCTCATATTCTAGAAGGGGTTTTCTTAACTTGCAAAGTCATGTGCTTTAGTCTTTCTCCTAAGATTTTTGTTTGAAGTTGCTAAGGGGCTTAATGGAAGTTATTAAATGTTGATAAAAAGATGAATCTGTTAAATAGCTTTGTGTTTCTCTGCATAATTGGAGGTGCACCATAGCACAAAGGTCACCTTAGGTGAGTTTTATCATACACCAGAGAACCAGCATCATAACCAAGGAAACCCTATTTGTGCCGCGAATTTGGTGTAATACTAATCTAAGGTCCAGGAATGTGCTATTTTCATTGTTCATTTGTCTTTACTGAGCAGCACACAAACCCCTATGAATAGCTAAATAAAGGTATTTATTTGCCCCTACCTCACAGGACATAGCAAACTTGGGTGTAGATGAAGGGAACAATTGTATTTTAATGCAAATAACAAGGGGTTGAAATTCTTTTCCATCACTGGTAGTATGCACATGCTTTTATTTCTGTGTCTCCAAAGATATAACAAAGTGCAAAAGACACTGGCAATATACTCAGATTAGCAAATTTTAAAATTTGTGATTTTTAAGGAGAGCAGAAATATATGTGGCTATAAAAGATGATTTGATATTGAAAACATGCTTGTAAGTAAGTTCAAATGAAAGCCTATTAGGAAAAAGGGAATTAGCTTCCTCTTTGACCACCTTTTCTTTTTTATTTGTATGGAAAATTTCTGTGAATAAATAGTATCTCTCAAAAACTTTGCTAATCTCTTCATTTGCATGCAGCAGTAATGAAATATAAAGTTATGATGAATATGTGTTCAAGTTTGCTCTCTATTTTAAATTCTTCAGAGAGAAAAGTCCAATTACTGACATATATACCGGAGAGGCAGGAGGCAAAAGAGGACTTTAGAAAAATCTGTTCCTTTTTATAATTATAGCAATTCAAAACTTTTTCTTGCTTCAGCCAAGGGTGCTGCAGCCTCACTTGTGACAGCAGCTTTTGATCGGAGCAATTGACCAAATTCAAGGGAGTTGGAAGTGGTTTCCATTCAGAAAAATAAGTGACAAGAGGCATTTTTCTGATGGATCTTTATACTTACAACTACTTTCCTCCTTAATCCCTGTTTCCTGGCTGAATTGAAGATCTCGCGTTTGTGGTGGTGCTTGAGCAATGGGAAGATGGGATTGAGAAACAGCAGTTGCTATTTTGCTGCAGGTTGAGATGGTATCTGTGGGTGGGACTGCTTCCAGCACTCATCAGGAGAAGAAGAAAGACAACATGAAGTCATTGACTTTAGTAGACATTTATAATCAATATTATTATATTTATGGTATTATAATTTATTATTTTGGCTTGTATTTGCTGAGCCAATTTTGACTCTTACATCTTGGTACATGTTGCTGGAATGTAAACCTTATGCTTCCTTTATTTTTTGTAAACATGAGTAATATATTCTTTCCTAAAACCTCTCACCACTACAGAAATGCTATTATTTATACTTTGGATATATAGGACTTGAAAATTTTTAAAATTCAGCACCCAGCCAGCTAATAAAAAAAATCCCTGCCTTTTGCACCTTGGGGGTGTGAACGCCACCATCAAGAAACCTCAGCAAACATGAAAATTATGTTAGAGATAGCTTTCATACACAGATCATGGGGGCAAAAGCTCAATGGCCTCATATTTTTTCGTAATTTTTTGTTAAAATAATCTTATTTCAGAAAACGATGCAAATATTTTTCCTTTGAAGCACAATAATTTCCATCACAATGGAAATTATAAGTGGTGTCCACAATTTTTTTCCACATTCCTATACAATGCTTGGAGCCACAAGGCTGGCTGGCTGTCCCTTAGGAGCTTGCCTTCTTGGGCACCAGCAGCAGGTGTGTGCCAGTGATGACCTGCACATGCCACTTGGAGGAGGTGTGTGCATCCCCACCCGGGGCACCTGAGGGTGGCTGGTGGCTGGCAAGGAACACAACAGTACTAAGAGGGTCTGGCAGCTCCTGCCTTTGGTACTCCTCAGCTTCCGCCAGAGATCAAGGGACATGTCAGCAAAACACAGGAGTATGCCCACGTTACTGGACAAAAACCTAACCATTTTCATCTAATATGGTCATGGTAGGTGATGGTATTTATTTGGGCAGCAGGGCCTAAACCATCGGCACATCTGCAGGACTTGGCATGTGAGTCCTGAGGTGAGCACAGAACACCTTTCTCACAATCCTCTCCACACTGGTGACTTCTACATAAAAAACATAGGGGGCACATAAAAACCCCCTAAGTTTGAGCATCCTGGTTGTCTAAGTCCCACAACATCAACTGCTGACACACATTCTCTTGTAAAAGCTTTGTAACCACAATTTTCTCAGTACTATTTGTTTCTAGCAATAATTTCCTCTCTCTTTAGGAAACTGAGCACCCATCCAAAAGAGAAGTTTCAGCACCAGGAGTCAAACCAATGGCCATCTTGCTCTGGCCATGCTCTCTGGGATCATGCTCTTAGCTGAGATCCTTTCCAACCAGGCTGACCAGTCATGACGGTGGAGAGCTGTTATTCTACATGCTTATCAGTTGCTAGAAGGTATAAAATGTATATTACCTAGAGGTGTCACAGTGATTCATTGCCAGAAAAAGCTTCAAAGACTCATCACTTTGTGGTTAGGGCCCTTGAGGAATTGTAGTCTGTGAGTTAAACTTGTCTTGTCTCTGCTGTTCCCTGCTCCCTTGTCATCTTTGTTTTATCTGTTCAAGCATCTTCTGCCACCACATCACCAATGTCAGCCTCTGAGTCTTTTGCCCTTCTATTCTTATCAAGTCCCAATAATTTTCCCAGTCCATTATTAAATACTTATTTTTAAACTTTTACCTTTCTTGGGTAGAGAAGAGTTTACCTGCCTTCAAACTCTTCCCTTGCTTTTTTTCACTCCGCATCTTTTTGAAATCCCATGAGAAGTTATTGAAAAAATGTTAGTTGCATCTATTCTGGTTCATAAATCATAAAGTATCAGATTTGTAACCATGTCATGGTTCTGGGTATTCTTGACTTGTCTGAGTCAAGCCTGTTCAGATATTTTAGTCTTGTGTGATCATAACTTATTGACACATTTACCTTTGGGTTGTGTCTTGCACTTTCTGAGTTAATGAATAGTGCTGCCATTATTTTTATCCTTTCTTTCACTAGTACTCCAATATAACTCCAGCATTCTTCTCTCTCAAAATTAATATACTTACACTGAAACTTGTTTCTCTATGATTTGAAATGTAGCATTAAAGGATAAATTGAAAAGCACATATGGAAGTGCTTTGGTCATGTCCACTGTGTAAAATCTGAACGAAAGGAAGACATCCCTTCAAACTTTAAACAACTCTCAACACGCTGCTGAAGTATAACAAACTTTGCTTTAGAATTGGGTATCCACTGACTGTCATTGCAACTGGATATGCGTAACTGTATAAGAAACATGTTTTAAACCACTAAAGCAGGGTGAGGAAGCTCAATACAGTAATTTTTCCTTTTGATCCTTACTTTAAAGCTACTGCATTTAACGAAGGAAGTCAAGAATTTTCTGGCTAGAAAACGTGAGAAAAAAACCAGTTTCCTACCTTTGAAATGTTTCACCAAATATATGAGGTTTGTCTCATCCAAGAAATATTTCAGTAGAAATCCAGTTGAACTATTGATGTGTTTTGTCAAGGAAGATACCCTAAGGCACTTACTCATCAAGTTGAATTAAAACCTCTGAATTCCTGAGAAAGTCAATCTCCATGTTATTGAAAGGAGTGAAACTGAAAGGACATCCTTGATCAACGGGGATCCAAAACTTCTGGAGAAGTGGAAGAACTATATATATATAAATATATATATAATTTTTTTATATGTATATATATGTGTGTGTGTATATATATATATATATATATATATACAACTAGAAATGTTGATTGCTTAATAATATTTCATTTTTCTGATAAGCAACTGATAACTTTTATAAAACCAACAAATAATCTATCCCTTCTCCTCTGTTTGCTCTTCTATGCACTTTGTTGCTTGCTTTGCCTTGATTAATGATGACTTCATAAAATGCTTCTGAGTATTTCAGTTGCACACTTTTTAACAGGAATATGACTAATGCTGCTATAATTTTGACATTATCAATGTCTTGAAAGGGCAGTGAAAAGCAAAATAGAAATTTGTATTTTTTTCTCACAGATTTTAGTTAAGTAAGTACATTATTTCATTTGTCATGTGCCTGAATGAAAAAATTACATCTAAATTAAATGTTACCAATACCAAGATATCACATTCACTAAGGAGAGCAACATAACCTTAATATTACAAACAACTTGCTGCCAAATGGTTTCTTATCTTGCCTTTTTTAAATGAAGCACAGTATTGACAAACTCGTGCCTTTGTGCTGTTTCAGTAAAAATTTGAAGTGAGTCTAGACAATACTGGAAGGTTTCGACAAAAATGAGATTAAGCTGTTGTATTTCAAGGCCTGCAAAACAATCAGAATTAAGCTGCTTCAAAATCACCAGATCCATTTCACCTCATCCAACTACAATACGCTTTATAATTTGTTAAAGGAATAGGGTAGTTAGCTCTGTTTTCTCTATCTCTACTCTCAAAAAGAGCAACATGCCAGAAATATGTATGTAAATAATGCTGAATTATATTTTGCCAAGAAAGTCTGCCAAGTAGACTAAGACATAGATGTAGTGCAGCCCCAGGGAAAGCAAATAGAAATTCCTGGTAACTGGAATAAAGAGGATGTCCAACTCACTGAACTCATGATTTAAAATATATTCACTCAGAACTGCAATTCTCAATGATGCTGCTCAGCTACTGCATGTCCCAGCAATACTCACTCCCTACAGAAAGCCCTCTACCCAGATGTCTTTTTTAGTAGCATACCAAATAATTATAGTATCAAAGAATGTCTTGGCTTGGAAGAGACCTTAAAGATCATCTATTTTCAAACTCCCTGCTGTGAACAGGGACACCTTCCACAGGTTACTCCAAGCCCCATCCAATCTGGCCTTGAACACTTCCAGGGATGGGGTATCCACAACTTCTCTGAGCAACCTGTGCCAGGGCCTCACCACTGTCACAGTAAAGAATTTCTTTCTAATATCTAATCTAAACCTATATGCTTTCAGTTTGAAGATATTTAGCCTTGTCCTGTCATTCCAAGCTCTTGTAAAAAGTCCCTCTCCATCCTTCTTGTAGAGTCCCTTCAGGGACTGGAAGGGACCTCAAAGCTTTCCCTTCTCCAGGCTGAACAATCCCCATTCTCTCAGCCTTCCCTCACAGCAGAGGTGCTCCATCCCCCTGATCACCTTGGTGCCTCCTCTGGCCTCTCTCCAGCAGCTCCATGTCCTTCCTGTGCCGGGACCCCGGGGCTGGAGGCAGCTCTGCAGGTGGGGCCTCAGCAGAGCGGGGCAGAGGGGCAGAATCCCCTCCCTGCCCTGCTGCCCAGGGGCTCTGGGTGCAGCCCAGGACACGCTTGGCTCTCGGGGCTGGCACTGCCCATGGCTGGCTCATGTCCAGCTCTCACCCACAGCACCCCCAGGCCCTTCTGGGCAGGGCTGCTCTCGATCTGTTCATGCCCAGCCTGGGCTGGCACCAGGGATTGCCCTGACCCAGGGGCAGCACCTGAGCTTGGCCTTGTTAAACCTCGTGGGATTCCCATGGGCCACTGCTCGAGCTTGTCCAGGTCCCTCTGGATGGCATCTGTCCCTCAGGAGTGTCAGCTGCACCACTCAGCTTGGTGTCATCTGCAGATTTGCTGTATGTACTCAATCCTATAATCTGTGTCATTAGTGAAGATACTCAATAGCACCAGTCCCAAAAGAGGCCCCTAAAGGACCCCTCTCATGTTCTTGGATTTGCATCATTGCAGTGATCAATGGCCTGAAAACAAGGGAAGGGGAAGGCTACAGACCAGGGAAGCTACAGACCATGGCAGAACCTTACACATCTCTGCTTTGATTGACCCTAGTTGTCAGCCTGGGGGAGTTTCAGGAATATCTGTGCAGGAAGCGCTGGAGTTCACTCTTTGGTACTCCATTTGTGGCTTCCTTGCTTGCCAGTCCAACAGCAGAGACCGGCAGGCTGCCTGTCCTGCACACGGAGAGGACAGCAGCCTGTCCCACTCACTCTGGAGCCCAGACCAACAATGCAAGGAGCTGCTATGTCTCCTCCAAAAGTGGCACCTCCCGGTGGGACTGAAGCCTGGGAATGGAGATTTTACCTCCTGCTAGAACTGCCCTCCATCCTGCTGGAATTTTTTCAGTAGCTGACCTGATGTGTGCTTCAAGATAAAACTATCCCAAAAGCCATTGGGGTATCCCATTGGATAAGGTAACCTGTAGAATGAGTGAGGCTAAGAAACCTGGAATTCAGGTGAAATGTGCATTTCCATTTCACCCTATTCACATATTATACTATGCCTGTTCGGAGTTTCATGTCCCTTCCAAGACCTGGGCAGACAGCACATCCCTGGATAGTCCCTGCCTGCAGGCCCTGAGTTACATCCTGCGCCCCAGGCTGGCTCCTGGCACCCGCCTGCTCCCTCAGCCCTGCTGCCACTCCTGCCTGCTCTCTCCAGAAGCCTGCTTCCAGATAATGCTGTCCAGTGCTCTGTCTTTATCTGTCCTCTTGCATGCTCATGCCTAGCATATCCACTAGTAGCAGCCAGTCTGGGTGAAGGACAGGAGGTGGGGAGTGCTGTGTCTTTTGCACCCATTCCCAGCAGGAAGCACCAGTCCATACCTGCTGCAGGTGTTGGTTGGTTGCAGTCATAACTTGACTGGATCAAAACATTTTCCACAAGTTCTGTGTGATGAGGAAATGTAGTATGTAGAAGAGGCATCAACACAGAGTGGGAACCCAAGACAAGTTTAATTTAGCAGAGGGTTGAGCTCAGGCAATGAAGAACCCAGGATTGTGCATAGTCTTGATAGCTACAAGGTGTCTGACTTTCAAAGTGAAGTAAATGGGGTGGAGAGGAAAATGAGACTTTGGATTTACATCTGTGCTTAAGCACTGCTAGGGAGGAGGCTCTCCACCACAGAGAGGCAGAAACTTTATCCCTGGGGACCCACGTGAAGCACAGGCAGGAGCCACGTGCCAGCGTGGTGCTGACTGGCTGCACACAGCCTGACAGGTGGCCATGTAACAAAAACTTAGCAGTGAGTAAACCTACATCCTCTGATGTCACAGCAAGACACTCAGAAATTTAGCAAAAGAGGGGGAGGTCAAAGGAGGAAAAAATGAAAATCACGGGGATTTTTAATCCCCGGCACAGGAGATGAGGGATGCCTTATTGGGAATTGGACAGTAAGGTCATGATCTGCAGGGGATTAAAAGCCAAATATTTGTTCAGCTGCAGCTGCTCTGTATCCACTTAAAGGCAGTGGGGACTTAGAGGAAACTGGGAGCCAGTCCCTGCTGCAAATGGGAGTGGGGTCTAGTAGGTTAAACTAAACTGGGATTTCACAGCCTAGATGACCAGGTTCAAACAAGGCTGTGACTGGGAAATGCCTTCTCACTCACACAAGTGTGTTTCCTTTTAATTTCTCTTGAAAATTCTGAGCAGCCTGAGGTAACTCACTTTGGCATTTTGGTTTTATGACTGTTTGCGTGTTGGAAACTAATGTCTTACCCATGCTTTTGAGGACTGTTGCATAAAGAATTTTAAAGCCCTCTGGCTCTGATGTCTGATTTATGTAGAACCAGACATTACAGTGGCTTATGCATTGAGAGGTTGCTAATCCATTTCCTTGTTTTCGGGTCTTATTTCACTGAGTGTTATGCAGTGTGAAAGAAATAAAAGCTGTTACTTCCAGCATTGTTTTAATGGAAGAGATACACACTGATTTTCTCATTGAGGCAAGAAGACAGAAAAGCAACAGGGCCATGATTTGTGAAACAGAGACCCTGCTGCCTGACACTCCACATTAAGCAAGTCCTTCACATATGGTGTGCCACTTTTCAGTGTATGCCACACAAACATTCACACAAAAATAGCTTGATCAGAGATTAACTGAGAACAGGTCCTTGCATTTTCACTTCAAAATACTATTTTCCTTCTTTTTGTTTTGTTTTGCTTTGTTTTTGAGTTTTTGTTAAAAGAAGCTGGTAAGAATGGAAAATAAAAAAGGAAAAATAAATTAAAAAAAGTAAAAGAAAGATCATAGAAACTTAAATTCATGATGATCCTGTTATATTCTATATGCACACATATAGCTCAAAATAGAGAGCTACTGAAAAACTGGGAAAAAATATTTTTGACAATGGTCTTTGGAAACATTAATGCAAAGTTTAGCATCATGTTGTATAGGGTGAAATAACTGAAATTCATAAATGGAAGTACAGCACTTAAATTTAATAATATTACTTAAAAACAAGAGAAATTAGAAATGTTAACAAATAATGTTCAGAAAGTAACATATTTTATGTTACTTATTATTTATGTTACGTATTTTTATGTTTTATGGGGAAAATAGACTGCAGGATATAAACATAAGTACACAATGATATATATAATTTTGAGAAAAAAACCCAAAAACCTAGGAGATATAAGAGAGTTTAGATGTAACAACCTTTTCAGATAAATTAGTTTCTTAAAAGGTTAAAATTTCTTTGAAAGATAAACCATCATAATCTGTGAGTATTTTTTTAATTTCTCAGTTTACAAGTTTTTATCATTGTACTGGAGCTGAACAATATATAGAATCATCATAGAATCATAGAATGGCCTGGTTTAGAAGGGACCTTAAAGATCATTTAGCTACCCCAGTGCTGTGGGCAGGGACGCATTTCACAAGATCAGGTTTCTCAGAGATCCATTTAATTCCTTTTTAGAGGAAAATATCTAGATGTCCATTGCAAAGAAATGTTTAAAGCAGATTTTTGCATATTGAACTGCAATGCTTGTAATTTGTATAATAACAATTACCTGATAGGTAAGAGTTGTTTCTCTTAGGAGAGGAAACGCAGGTGGCACGAATGAATTACTTCTTTTGTGCAGTTCTAGTTGGTTGCAAGGAATGTATGTGCAATATCTTTTTCCTGAGGCTATGAAAAGGTGGCCTGGAATGAAGGAAAGAAATGCTTCTGCCGGTGCTCTTATCTCATGATAGGGGTCAGAGTATAAGCCTAGTTTTAATTTGTTTCATAACTTCCTTTTTTTCTCTTGAATCTCAGAGAAAGGTGCTCAAGAAGGTGTCCTTCTTTTGGAGACCTGCACTAAAAGGTTTTGCACTAAAAAGCAGCTTTGTGGTAGAAATTACTAAATATTATTTGAAATTTCATAGCATTATAGAATAATTTTGGTTGAAAAAGACCCTCAAGAACATTGAATCCAACCATAACAATGTCTAGTCCACCACTACACCATGTCCCTAAGTGCCACATCTACCCATGTTTTAAATGCCTCCATGGATGGTGATTGTACCAGCTCGCTGGGCAGCCTGTTCCAATGCCTGATGACCCTTTCCATGAAGAATTTCTTCCTCATCTCCAATTTAAAACTCTGCTGGTGTAACTTGTGATCATTTCCTCTCATCCTGTCACTTGTTACCTGAGAAAAGAATCCAACCCCCATCTGGATCAGGTTTGTCACCCCCAGGCATATCTCTGTCAAGCCCATTTTTCTCCCTTTCCCCTTAAAATCTCATTTTAAACTGTTGCAATGAACCTGTCTGACTTCAACAGCCCTTTTCCCACTCTGAGACAGGTGCACCCCATCTGCTGCCTGCAGGTCTGGTGGCATGTAGCCCAACCCAGGGTCAAAACCCCTACCAGTCATGGATCCAGGTATTGATCTGCTGGGTCTTTGTGTTTCTTTCCTCATCATTTCCTCTAACTGGAAAGATATACTGATCCCTTAACCAGTCATTCCAGCCCTGAAACCTCTCTTGATTGTCCTTGGACTCCTTAATGTAAGTTTGTCACTTCCTGCGCAGAAAATCAGTAGTGGACAATAATCCAAAGGCTGGACCTGTTTTCAATGGTTAAAAATCTTCACTGTTCTCTTGATAGGATTCCCCAAGAAGTTATACCTTTCTGACAGGGCAAGTATTTGTTTTGGTTTTGGAAAATTCTTTGTTAAATCTGATAGAACTTGACAAAACCACTTTGAATGTATGTAGATTATGTTTAGACATTGAAACACTAACTACTGTATATGAAAAAGTAGATAAATACACTATTTTTTGTGCATAACTGACCACAAAAATGTTATAGATAAATTGGATAGGATGAAAAACTATTTTCCAGGATATTTTTCTTTACTTAGATTTTAGAAGTAAATGCAGTTAACAGAAAGTAAAATTTCTCAACCTTCCTATGGCTTTTAACATTGAAGAAAAAACTGCTGGCCTGAATGCAGCTATTTGGGGCAGAAAGCACACAGAGAAAACTTTCATTCTCCCATTCTCACATTGAGACAGACATAAAAGTATATCATGCCAGACACTAGAAATAAACAATAAATTTTAAAACTCTGGACATTGCCTTTTACCACTTTCCACATATGGTTGTTTTTATGAGAAATGAGATTATGAGTATCACAGCTCTTGCATCTGAAGAAGACAGGTCACCTGTAAGCTTTGGGAAGTCCATGACACAATGTTGCTTCAAGTAGTTTTTCAAAGTATTTGAGATGAGAAGTTGAATCCTTCTGCATCTAATGGTTGTATTTTGCATCCCATGCGTTGGGTTAACAGTTTCTTTCAGTTTCTGAAAAAGGCTTGTATTTTCTTTCTTGTAAGGATCAAGTCTAATGGAGAGTTAATCTTCTTAAGAGAACCTAATTATATTTTTACAGATAACTCCAGATAAGATTTTCAGGATGTTTTTACTTTGTAGTTGCACAGAAAGAGAAAGAGAACTTTCACAGCGCCATACATAAAGAAATCTCATGGTATTTTACAGCCCAGCCACTGAATCACTCAATAAATGTGTTCAATTCTACTTGCTAATACCACAAAACAGACACCTCAGTCTAGATAAGGCATTGCAAAGAGAGAATATAATTCCTAAAGTGTCATTTGTTAGGAACAGAAACAAAGCCAGCCCCTAACGAGTCTGGGTTCTGGTACTCAGGTTACAGAAATTCCAAAATTTATTGTGGAGAAATTGGAAAAATCCCTACAAAGCAAGACCTTTGAACTCCATTATTTTTCAGGAGTGGGAACTAAATGGCTTCTAAAATAACTGAGGTTACAAAATAGTAACCTAATTAACCGTCCTAAATAGAAAGGTATCCACTAATTTCTTCAAAAAGTTGCTTTCAACATAAGGAACATATACAACTAACTGAAAAGGTTCTGCATTTCATTATTTTCATTTTTATCTTTAATTCTATGTGAATTTGCCATACCTTTCCAATTTTGAAATTGCATATACATGGGCTAAAATTATGGATATTTAGTAGAGTCCCTCCTAAGCAAGGATTGAATGATATGGCTGTCAAGTGTCCTGTTCCAATCCTAATAATATATATTTATAAAGTGACAAAATAAAGGTAATTTCCAGTGGAAATCAGCAGAAGAAGTAGCATAAAGAAGTCTATACAAGCTGTTCCCACTCCTTCATAATGGATTTCTTGTTTTCTGGGCTAAATATGTTAATTTTTAGCCATGTTTGACTAATCATCTGAACACCACGTTATTATACACAGCATATATGGATGGATATGTACTCTGTGAAGAGGGAATGGCTCAAATAGATGCATCTTTACCACAGGCTTGGAAGGCAGAACCACAGGGAAGGACACCACAATGGGTGTCCTTGGTAGACTACCCTACCGGGAAGCAGTGTTGGATGAAACCTTCCATAAACAGCTGGAAGAAGCTTCAGATTTGCAAGTCTTGGTCCTCATGGGACACTTGAATCATCATAATATCTTCTGGAAGACACTTGCATGTGCCATGTCTAATGTATACATATGCAATACTTCAAATCATTGTTCTGGGAGAGATAGTTCCCCATTAGTTCATCAAAGGCAGACCTCAGTTTTAGCCAGAAACAGAAATGTCATACAAGCACAGTCTCAGATATTGTATTGTATTCTATTCTATTCTATTCTATTCTATTCTATTCTATTCTTTGATGTAGTACCAGATGAGGACAAAAGGGAAAGAAGTTTACCCCCACAAGCCTCTGAGGTCATTATTGCTTAGATGTTAGGAGAAGATGAGGAACAAAATGAAAATCACAAACTTAATAGCACAGATCCTCCAATAAACATAATCTCATGTACCTTCCCAAGGCAACACCAGCTCACCAATGGAAAATCCTATTTTCTGGTATGGGGTGGCCATGTTTGTGGGGAACAGAGGAAATCTGTGAATAGGCCAAGAGCCAAAACTATATTTAACACAGCATCAATATGAGCTATTTGTAAGTCTCTGATTAAACCAACATGATCTTCATAATCCAAAAAAACCACAAAAACCAACCCCAAAAAGATATTATAGAGTTGGCTCATGATATTCTCCCTCTCTAAATATTTATCCTATTAGAAGAGTGATTTTCAGGGAAACTCCTTGAGACTGCTGGGGAGTGCTTTCCCATTCTGAGAAAGTATTTAATTCATTACTGAATTCTGGTAGAGAAAAAAATATTTACCCAGAAAAAAATACTTTTGTGAAGGAAGATTTTAATGTAGGAGCTGAAATAGAAGCTGTTTGGCTTGGAAAAGCCAATGGTGAGTAAAGACAGTAGTGTGGTTGTCTTCCCTCTTTTGATGGTGACACTTGCAGAGAGAACTCTGCCTTGGTCTCTCTGAAGCCAGTGATTATCATAACTAAGGGCAAGTATAAAGGAATAAGACTATTAAAAAAAATTAAATCATACTGGGTAAGGTTCCAATTAAATTACCACTGGCAGGGATTATGACAGGCAAATTGAGCTATTTTTAAAACAAATTAGCAGTTAGTGAATGAGGGAAGGAAACAGCTGATACTTCAAATGGCAATATAAACAATGACAATACTTTTTTGTTCATAAGAATACATAGAGCTAGAACAGCTGTCAAGAGATGATAATTTACACCATTCTTCAAGGCATAATCATATATATCTACACTATTTCTGACAGAGGGCCTGTCAGCATGTACTTGATCACACCAAGCTATGAAAATATGACTGTTCTAGACAAATTTCTGAAGTGCTTCTATTCAAACAATGTTTACTCATGTCTGTGCTATACCATAGCTTAAGGTCGTTGATCAATATCTTTCCTACCTGGTGGAAAGACAGCACAATACTGTGCTCTTTGCATTTGTTTTCTTTGCTCTTGAGAGATGTTATCTTACTTCAGAGTACGTGTACTTGAACTGAACAGCCAAAATTTGTTCAAACTACTTTTAAAGGTCAGACTTCTCACAATTCATAGTCAACATTTCTTTGTCAAGAGAAACTAGACTCGACTTTGCAGCTGAGAGATTATGAGTCTTGTTGAAAATGACACGGTAAGTTACAAATAGTAGTATGAGGTTTGCTTTTCCTTTTTCCTTTTCTTAAATTGGTGAATCATGCTGAGTTTTAATAGCATTTTTTCTTTAATCCTAGTAACAGAAAGTTAAACTGTGGCTAGATGTTTAATTAACAGGATTTTAAAAATAGGAGTATTTAATCACTTTCCTTCCCCACAGTGCCAAGGATGCTAGAGGAGAGCTGTTAAAATTCCCTAGAAAAAAAAAGAAATAAATTTTGGGGATTTCGCAAATTTCATAAACATTTTTCTCTTTGTTTTAGAAATCCTCCACATCTTACCCACCTGAACCTTGGTTTGTTTTCTGTTTTGTTTTGTTTTGCTCTGAAGCATGTCCAAAGAAGGGCAGCAGAGCTGGAGAAGGGGCTGGAGCACAAGTCTGATGAGGAACAGCTGAGGGTGTTTATCCTGGAGGAAAGGAGGCTTGGGGAGACCTTATTTCCCTTGACAACTCCCTGAGAGAACTCATAGCCATGTGGGGATTTGCCTCTTCTCCCAGGGAATAAGAAATAGGGCAAGAAGAAATGGTTGCACCAGGGGAGGTTTAGATCAGGAAACATTTCTTCCCTGAAAGGGCTATCAAGCACTGAAACAGGCTGCCCAAGGAAGTGCTGGAATCATCATGCATGGAATTGTTCAAAAAGCTTGTAGATGTGGTACTCAGGGACACAGGGACACAGTGGACTTGACACTATTAGATTAATGGCTGTACTCAGTGACCCTAGAGGTCTTTTCCAAACGAAATTGTTCTTTGATTTTCAAAACAGCTGTTTGATTTGGTATCTTCATCTTCAAACCGAAAACAATTCCATTATTAAAACAGAAGTTTAAGAAGAATTGACAACACATGTTTATAAATGTCCTAAAACAGTCTAAACAGAGAGATGTTTAGTATAGCAAGACCCAAAGAGGAGGAGTGAGTGAAGTAGAATGTCCAAGAGAAATTCTGTGTCAAGATGATGTTTTATGATTCCAACACTTCTTTCCCAATTTATGATTATACACTTTTAAATTATCGCGTATAGCATGCTCAGGGAATGGATGGAATTTATACGGCCATATCTGAGTTTCTTACTCCCAATTCGTGTCTTCTCACTTGGATTGACCCTTTTGTGTGTCCTTGTGCCTTGTGCCTGTTGCTGCTTTCAGAGTTCATTTGGTGTAGCAGGGAAATCCCCCATTCCAGGAAGGGGGCTTCTTGGGTTGTATACCCTTCTGAGTACAGGGCCTGCAAGGTTTTGTGCTTCCTGTGGAAAAGTCCTGGGATTCCTGGACATTTGGAGGGAGTGGGTGGCCAGGTCCTGACTCAGCAGAACCACGTATATGCCAAACTGAGGAAGATGGGGAGGGCAAATTCCAGTAATAAGATGAGCTTCAGAGAAGTTGTGGAGGTGAAAGGACAGCAGTGAGACATCCAGAAATTACCTCACTGCATCCACCATGAACTAAACTATGGTCTTGTCAAAAAACTCACTACCAGCATCCCACATTTATTGAGCGTCAGCAAGGAGGCCAAGACTAAACTTAATCTCTTCTTTCGCCCAGCATAGGACTGAAACAGACCTAGGAGAACAGCAGATCAAGATCAAAGCCCATAATGCTGCAATTATTCTATTATCCTGTGTCAAGTAATTTATACTTTGGAAAAGAGTACTAGAAGCCAGTCATGTAGGAAATGGATGCTGCCTAGGCTTAGACAATTTCTGACATCAGTGGTTCAAGGATTTCCTCAGCTGGAGGCAGCTTTCCATCAGTGACATTCAGTGGCCCTCAGTGGATGTACCCAGCATGGGCTGGTCTAATAAAAATTCAAATATTTTGTTTCCATGGCTCCTACAGTGATTTGTGCCACAGATGGATGATGAGTTCTCTAGGAAAATGCTTCCTTTGTCTGGTTCAAATCTGATGTTTAAGAGTTTCACATGCCTTTCCCCCAAGAAACAGTGCAAATTCATTCCCTAGTTACTCCTTTTCCTGTCCATTGGAAATTTTACAAATCCCCATCCCCCATTATGTCTTGCTGGTAGAAGAGCTGCTAAGTCTCCTGTCACAGAGACACCACCCTTTTTCCTTTTCTGATTTGTCTTTTTAGTCATATGAGAGAACCAGAACTGGACTTACTTTTCATAATTAAATATGTGATTCTACACAATTGCAAAATCATCTTTATTTGTTTTCATCTCTTTTCCAATTCATGTAACTGTAGGAATAATATTGCAGCCACAACACCAAACAAAAGCTTTAGATTAAAACCACATGTTCTGTTGAAGGACATCAACCATAAATATTGTATTTTTAATGGATTATGATATTTTATTTGCCTATTTTGGATGCTTCTGCATATGGAATTAATGGCTCTAACATCCATGATCTGAACAGTTATACTTAGAAAACAGAGGTAGGGCAATTTCTTTACATATAAATCCACATTATGTTCATTCACATATTCTTCACACTGTGTTTCATTTGTCACTATTGAATGCCATTTCAGCACACTGTCACCCCATACCGTACAAATTTAAGAATAGCTGCCAGAAATTGCTCTGAAAAATGTCTATTATTTATATAAGGTTTGATAAAGTTGTTATCCCACTGCCCAACTCTCTTCTAGGTCACATATGAGAGGATCAATATTAATTCTTGAGAGAACTTGCTGACAATGTCCTTTCATGGTGAAACATCCCAACTTATTCCTACCATTTATTTCTCAACATTTAGCTGGTTGTTAGTCAACTTTACACTCCCATGACAATTTAATTTCTTTAAGAGACTATCACACGAGATCTCGTAAAAAGCTTTTTGTAATTCCAAGTGATATATGACTGACTCACCTTACACATGCAATTGCTTCAGAGTAAACCAGTAATGCTGGTGATGCACAGTTTCCTACAAAACCAAAACTGCTTCTTCCTGAGTCTGTCTCTGCTACCTGCAGGTTCTCTCTTTTATTGCTGCAGTCATACATTTACCCAGCACTGCAATCAGACTTAGTGCCAGTTAGATTTCTGGTCCACTCCTGGAAACCCAAGAAGAACCTGGGACCACACTTGGCACCATCCAGTCCCTCTCTGCCAGGGCATTTTTGATCAGAAGTTCCACACTGCTGCTGCTGCTATCTCAGCTATTTCACACCTTGTTATTTCCAAGCTCAACGTGAAGATTTTTCACTGTTCAACATCTCATTCAAAGCAGTTTTCTGAGAAAACCAAAATTTTCTTCTCAGCCAACTCTATTGACTTTTCATGCGCCAAAAATGGAGCAATGCAATACTTCATAGCTATAAGTATTTTACTAGAGCATTCTTTTACTTTTTTTTGTCTTTAAATTCCACAGCTTCCTTGGCATGGTGTCAGCTTCAAAAAGAAATGAAAATGCACTGATTATTTCATTTTATGTCTTTAGGTATTTCTTCTGTTTGTCTGCCCTATAGTGGCTTTATATCTGATTTCTTAAAAATTAAAAATTAAAAATTCTTAAAAATGTCTCTGCATTTCATTTGTGCTTGACTCCTGTATTAAAAAATTACTTGTCTTACAACTGGATAACTATAATTCTGCTGTGGAACCCAGTTACTGTTTTTGTGTGTGTGCATGTGTTTTCTTGTCAGTTCACATTTATCTACCATAAACATATACTTGGTTTAGTAAATAACATATCCATGATGCTTGCAAATTATTTAAATCTTGTCCTATTCTTTCCAAGCTCCCTCTAACAAGTTTCATTAGTTTTATGTTGATCAGTGCACACATTCCCAGCCCATTTAAATAAAATATTAATTCATCAGGGATGTTCTTCCCCTTCTGTAAGAATACTGCTCTTGAGCACCTTCTGGTGAGTTCTAAAGGTGTCTGAGGCTTATGGATTGAGGCAGATTGCTTGGATTTTCTACAGCTAATCTAACATTGATTTTCTTCTTGCCAGTTCTCTGACAAGTTCATTCAAGAGGTAATAATTTACAATGTCAAATATCTCAGTCCCTGCGTCATAATCCAATGCAATATTTTCATTGTTAATCAGGTGGCACAGGAACAACTGGAGTAACCCATTGCTAGAGCATTTTCTCAAAAATATGAAGCTCCATGAGAAGTAAATAATTCTTTATGTGTCCTGATAAAATTTGTCATACTCACTACTTTGTCTGCCTCAAAGCTAGCTATCTTTTCAGTGAATCAGTGTGTAGTTTTAGAAGAGGTTACAAGAATAACTAGGATCTCAGAGGATCTGAGTAAGAAGTGGAGTCATCATGAAACCATTAGGATGGGTCTCAGGCCGCTCAGAGCTGGTAGACTGCGTGAATTCTTGGAGCAGTTACTCTCCATCATGTTAAGAAACACTAGACAGAAGTATTTCATATTGATAACAGCAAGTCCCAGAGGATTAATATCCTATGCCTGAACAGGAAAGGACTAACATTTCGACTGTAGTACTGCCCACTCAACTACGACATTTCGACTGCAGTACTGCCCATTCAACTTAGAACATGCTAAGAAAGAGCAGAGGTGCTGCTAATGAAAATGAAAAAAAAAAGCAAAAATATGAAAAAAACCTGTGTAAAGTACAATAATGCAGGCAAACATTTTAAATTTTTTTTTTACCTTAAAAATCATTCCTAAAATACAAAGTATTCTTGAGCTTCAATAACATTTTGCTTAGAAATCCAAAATCCTGAAGATCTACTTGGCACTCTATTTTTTTTTTTCAAATTTTGAGCACTTCAGCACTTGGCAGCTGTTTAAATCAAATAGGAAGGAAATGAGTACTTTCAAAAAGGGTACTTGTGAGTTGAGTGCCTGATGAGGAGAACAACACTGCAATGGTTATGACTAGGCGTAGCCAAGGAGCTATGTTTACTCTGCTGCTTACATGGGTATTTGATGTGCAAGTCTCCAAGATATTAGAGGTGAAAGCCAGAAAGCCAGCCTCGTGCAAAGCTGTGGGACTCCATGCAGACTTCTAGCAACTATCTAGAAATAGCTTTGCAATGTCACTTTTTGGAATGCTTACTAGGATAAGCACAATGCAAGGCTGAGACTATAGTGGGTTTTTTGACCAGGTAGCTATAGCGTAGCCATACTTGACCAACAGGAAATTATGAGGGTCCCCTTCAGTCCTTGGATGGTTTATTTCCATTTCTGTGAACTGATCATTCACTTATTATGTATTGGTCTTCTTAATCATTGATTTGTTTTGCTATAATCACAGATAGTTGGAAGGAACTTTAAAGATCATCTGATCCCAACTCCCCTGCTGTGGGCAGGGATACCTTCCACTAGACCAGGCTGCTCAGAGCTTTGTCCAGCCTAGCCTTGAACACTTCCAGGGATGGGGCATCCACAGCTTCCCTGGGCAGCCTGTGCAGGTTGTCACCACCCCCACAAAAAATGTCTTAATATCCAATCTACTCTCTTTCAGTTTGAAGACATTCCCCCTTGCCCAGTCACTCTATGCCATTGTGAATAGTCCCTCTCCATCCTTGTGAGCTCCTTCAGGAGCCGGAAGGCCACAATGAGGTTGCCTTAAAGGCTTCCCTTCTCCATGCTGAACAATCCCCATTCTCTCAGCCTTCCCTCACAGCAGAGGTGCTCCATCCCCCTGATCACCTTGGTGCCTCCTCTGGCCTCTCTCCAGCAGCTCCATGTCCTTCCTGTGCCGGGACCCCGGGGCTGGAGGCAGCTCTGCAGGTGGGGCCTCAGCAGAGCGGGGCAGAGGGGCAGAATCCCCTCCCTGCCCTGCTGCCCAGGGGCTCTGGGTGCAGCCCAGGACACACTTGGCTCTCTGGGCTGCATCTAAAGGATGGAGTGACTTTCTTAGTGCTGCAATAAAAATCTGTGTAATAATGAGAGTGCTCTATTGTCACTGAAAGAAGGAATAAGCACAGTGTTAATATTTCTTACTGTAACATTCTACAAGAGTGTTTGCTGGTCACAAAAAGGTCATCTTTGCTCACAGAAGTTTACATTATTTTCTACTGAGGACCTCGTGGCATTTGAAGGCTAATTTAGAGTAATGATTATAGCTGGAACCACTTTTCAAACAGAGGGAAAGTGAGGCAAAGTTTAATAAAAGTTTTGAAGCAAGAGCAGTTCTGGGCATGAATCTGCAGTTGGAGTTTGAAGCCTGTTTGACGACAGGATCAACCAGTTTAAAATCTTGATTCTCTTGCTTTGTGGGATTTTTCTCTTGAACACCCAAAATGAAGACGGATATTTGTGATATCCAATATAACATATTGGCATAATATGTGCTAATAGTATCTAGACAGTTGATTTTACAATTGTGAGGATTATCAGACCATAATTAATGTAGCTACTTGAGAAGCAGACAAATAGGGTCCAAATTTCAAGAAAGGAAAAAGTGACGTAACCCATTTTCCAAGTCATCAACATCAGGGCTACATGGTTTGTGTGGAAAAGAAACTGAAAAAGAGTTCTTATGGTATAAACTGTAGGAACAGATGATGCAAATTTCATATCACAGAGAGTAACAAGAGAAAAGTTATTGTAATGTATTTCATGCAATCTGGAAATGAGAAAGTCAGACAGAGACCATGTTTTATGGACCTGAGCAGGAGGAAGCAACATATCCTATCCTGTGCAAGCCTGAATAATATCTCACCTGCATTTTCTTAAAAAAATTTAGCCAGGACTCCAAACATAAAATTACCCCTTAATATTTTCATTACTGATTTCACGATACAATTTCTGAAAGTTGTTACTAGTTGAAATACATAGGCTAACATAAGAGCCTTGATTTTACTTAGCACCTAGTAGGGCACGTCTGCTTGGTTAATCTTGAACAGAAGAAAATCAATTTCATGGAAAAATCTATGGAAATAGGTGGGAAGTAGCTGGAAAAAATTTCACTTCAGGCAGAAACAAACAAATTACTTAAGAGGTTCACTGGAGATCTCAAAATTATATATTGGTAAGAAACCAACAAAAAAAGAAAGCACCAAACAAAACCATTGAAAAAAGAACAACCACACAAACATCTAAACACATTAATTACAACCGTGCTTATAATGAACTGATTCAGAAATCAATTTGGAGGAAGCTCTGTGAAAAATAATATGCCAAACTGGGGTGAGTTCTGTAAACTGTAATTCCTCTCACCATGCTGGTTAACAGCTAGTGGAGTACAAGGAAGTGGGAATTAGGTTCTTCAAGATCACTTAAGACATGCTCATGAAACATAACTCATGGGCAACTGGGATGTAGTGTCACAATGACAAGAAAGAAAAGAAAATAGTAGAGTACAAACAAGTATTGAGAGACTTGCATTGTATTGCAGAAAGGCTATGAGACAGTCCTACAAAAAATAAGCAAAAAGGTCTGTTAAAAGTTTCATGTTGTGCATGTGAAGGTTCTTGATTCTTTGAGTCATAGTACCAGAGAATGGTTTGGGTTGGAAGGGACCTTACAGACTGTCTCATTCCAACCCCCTGCCATGGGCAGGGACAAGTCCCACCAGATCAGGTTGCTCAAAGCCTCAACCAGCCTGGTCTTGAAGCACATACAGTGATGGGGCATTCACAACTTCTCTTGGCAACCTGTTCCAGCACCTCATTGGCCCCACAGTAAAGAATTTCTTCCTATTATGTGATCTGAGTCTGCCCTCTGACAGTTTAAAGCCATTCCTCCTTGTTCTATCACTATCCTTGTCAGAAGTCCCTCTCTGACCTTTGTGTAGCTTTCTTCAGTCATTGGAAGGAACATCTTGCTGGAGGATTCTCTTGCTCAGACGGAATAATCCCAACTCTCTCAGCCTGTGTTCATAATCAAAACTCAACACAACACAACATCTCATCAAATTACCAGCAAGTAAATCTGTAGGAAGCACCAACAGGCACCTGGGGCAGCCCAGTTCACCATGACATTACCATCTCTGGCTCTGGAGGATATAGTGACAGTGAATAATCACTTTCTTAGTAAGTCAAATCTCAGAGTAGTCTCAAAAATATTACAAATTGATTTGAACTCAATTCCCATTATGCCAAGTGTCATGCTCTGAACCAAGCATCAAAAGGTTCTAAGTAAACATTAGGAGGCAAAAATCTTAATACTTTGCTGCAAGAAATTGAATAATGCTTCTTAATGGTATGGCATCTTCCGACTCCTGTACGTTTGACAACTGAAGCTCATATCAATGCTGTGAAGAACCTAGACAGCTCTACCAAACACCTAGATCTTCTCCAGCACAACCTTCTCTTCTGGTGTGGTCTGTCTTGTATCAGCTCCAAGAGCAGGCTAGAGCCTGCTCTCTGAAGAGATCAAAGAATTTTGTGCTTTTCTTATCACACTGTGACACAAATGCATCATGTGAAGCAAAGAAGAGCAAAATGCTATTAGATTCAGGTAGTTTGGACTCTGATAAATTTTTTTCCTATGTTGGTACAACCTTCCATAAACTTTGCTTTTTTATGCCATTTTTCATGTGTTCTGCTAAACAAATGATTTATAATGCATTACCATGAATAATAGAAAAAATACTTCCATGTTTTATATGGAAGAAAATTATAACTATATTAACTTATAGCTAATATAATAATATACTTAACTTTGTTTGGCAGCATCACAGAGGAGATGAGATGGAAAGAGCAGTGTAACCGTATCTGAAAATCTGTCCCAAGAATAGCACCTTTTTAAAATGCAGACTAGTCAAAATACATCTTGATAAAAGAAGAAAAACTGCTATCACTCCCTCAAATCTAGATACCAGTGGCCATAATTTAGTGGTAATCTTGCTATGCAGCATCTCTTGCTGACAAATGACACTTCTCATTATCTTTCTCTAAAACAGAAAAGACATTTTCCTACAGCACAACCCATTCTGACAAGGAAAAAGATGAAGGGTCTTACAGAATCCTGAACATTGCTTTAAGGTCCTCATAGCCAAGAAACTGTGTCCTTAAGCTTTAATAAAGTATAAGAAAATAAATTCACGACTTTCAATCAGTTATGCATGAAGATTTACAGTGCAAAACCCCCATATTTTTCATAAAATAAGAGAACATTTTGGGTTGAAATGGAACTTTGGAATTCATCTAATTCAACTCCTCTCTAATAAGCAGGGATATTGAGTTGATCAGGTTGCTCAGAATCCCATTCAAACTCCATCTGAATGCTTCCAGAATGTGCCATCTACTACCAAATTGGAAGAGTTTTCTGTTAGAGAGGAAGGAGATAACAGTGTGGTACACCTTAGTTCAAAAGTTGTAGGTTTTTGTTGAGTAATTTTTCACAATGAATGTAAGAAAAATCATAATTTTAACCTTTATGTACCAAAAGACTGGGCAGAAGCTCCACATAGGTTTCATTAGGCTGTTGAAGTCTTTAGGTCTTTTTAAAAATTCGTGTACCCTTTTTCAGCCCAGTGGTCACACACCGTGAAGTTCTGGTAAGATGAATCACTTAGCTGCTTTCTCAGCATTGTATCCAGAGATTTCTTCTAAAGGTATCCTTATTCATGTGTGTGTGCATAGACAGGGACACACCATGCACACACTTACATGCACAAGGATCTCCCCTGGGGCAAGATCTCACCAGGGGCTGTCCGGAAGAGATTTCATATATATGCTCAAGGTGAGGGAAGGCTCTGAGGGAGAGATGTCTAATGACAGCAGAAGCATCTACTATAGTTTCATGACATAAAGATGGCAAGAATTTGGACTCAAGACGTTGCTCTGTTATCCTGCAGCACTGACTAAGAGAAATAAATCAGGTGTTGAAAAAGGAGAGACTCTGACTTATAGAGGAGACTAATTTTTGAGAGCCAGGGAGGGTGTGAGGTTATGTGAAGGAGCATCACCTTCCTTTTTCAGCAGCTCTCCAGCTGGCTGTTCTGCCTCTCTTCCTTTTGGTAGGAAAGTATGGGGACAGGAAGAAATAGGCTTTATTCCACAATTGCATGAGAGACCAGAGACACCTGTCAGCTTTATGTCATTTTGCTGTGAGAGGAGGCTGAAACACCACTTTACTCCCCAGCTACATTTCCCCTTCAGGGAGCCTGCCAAAGTGTGGAGGGAGGAAGGACCCACAGAGCTGTTTTGCCACCACTGGCACAGGTCTGGTTAGAGGGACAAGGACTACACAGGGAGGCTTGGAAAGTGGGAAAGCATAAAACCTGGGTTGGTCATCAGGAAAGAAACAGGCTGAGGAGGGAATGAGAGATAAGGGGGAAAGCAGAGTCAAGTCATGTGTGCCTGGGAAGGCACTGGTGACACAGAGTCAACCTCCCTGATGGCAAAAAGACAATTGCCAGTTTATGGCCTGGATCTGTCATGGGTTTAGGCCAGAATCAACAGATCCCAAGCTGCCTCTCCCAAGCCTCACCTGGCATGGGAGAGGAAATCACAAGAGTAAAAGTGAGAAAAGCCATGGCTTGTGATAAAGCCATGACTGGTAAAAGTAAAAAAGCTGCACATGCAAAGAAAAAAATTGAATTAATTCCATGTTTGAGCAGTTGCTCAGCCATCCCCAGGACAGCAGGGCCCCATCACATATAATGATGACTTGGGAGGACAAAGCCTATCACTCCAAAACATCAACCTCCTTCCTCCTTCTTCCCCCTTTACACACTGAGCATGATGCCATATAATCTGGAATATCCCTTTGGTCATTTGTGGTCCACTTTCCTGGCTGTGTCCCCTCCCAGCTCCTTGTGCACACCCAACCTCCTTGCTGGTGGACTGGATGGAGTGAGAGATGGAAAAGGCCTTTCTGTCCTCAAGCCCTGCTCAGCCGCAATGAAAACATCCCTGTGTTTTCAGCACAAATCTAAAGCATAGTTCCATACAAACTAATATGGGAAAACCAAGCCATTATCCCAATCAAAACCATCGCAGAAGAGCACATAATTACCTTTGAATTTTGAACTTGGAAAAAAATATGGGAGTTCCTTGGAAGCCTACTACCTCTATGCAATTTTTCAGAGCGGTTTTCCAGCAGAAGCTCCTGAGTGATGGCAATCACCTTGGTCTTGCAATTGTGCTGTTTATCAATCACCCTATCTCAAGAGATGCATACACATTTTGAGTGCACAAGATGTGCCCAAGATTCAGAAGGGATTCAGTCTTTCTTTTAGGTCTTACAGGGGTCTGTGATAATTGAGTACAACTATGAAAAAATAATTTTTTGCCTTGAACCAAAGTTAGAAAGTCCAGTGCAGGTAAAATTCCAGGTCAAGGAAATACAGCAGAAGTGCCAGCACATTCTGAGTTGATTCAGAAGAAACAATAGACGCACATTTTACTCAGAATATACATGAATAGAAAAAATATATTAATAGATTGAGAAAACTTTTGCTATTTGTCCAACTGATGAGTCATTATTAATCTGTAAACTCTAACTATGATAATAGTGTGATGCATACTGCTTTCTCCTAGATCATGAGTCAGTGAGAGAAACAGATAGACCACAAAGTCACATCAGCAGAGAAAAATTCAACAAGCACACGAAACAAACACATCTGTGCCTCTCTGAAAATGCCAGCAAATGTCACCAATGAAAATGCCAGCAAATGTCATCAGTATGCACTAAACTCCCACAAGGAAACCCCTGGACATGGAGGTCTAAAGGCTGCTGCCATGTCCGTGGTGCAGATCTGCTGCATCTCACGGTGGCACAGGGGCAGGGCAGGAGCCCTGGCAGGGCAGGAGGGCGTGCTGCAGGGCTCTCCAGAGCAGAGCCCGCATTCTGTGTTTGGGCAACTCCAGTTTAAATTTTAGGGCAACTCCAGTTTTATTTTCCACCTCATGCTAGGGGTTCCTAATGATGGTTTCAAGTAGCAGTGTTGCAGGTTACCGTATGCTAAATTTAATGTTTGAGATTTTTTTTAAAGAAGAGATTTTAAACCAATGAATTCTTGACAAGTGTCTACAGCTACTGAGTAATTTCAAAATGTGACAAACTCTTTGTGCAACAGAATTGGTCTCTCCTTTTGATCTTTTAGAATAATTATCATTAGGACACATATCTGCTTAGAGCTATTCTTTAGGAAGATAGTGAGAATAAATATGGTTTGGGCATAAATTCCTCAATGTTTTAAAGGTAATGTCTCCATGATTTTTTGAACAGTATAGTCCTGTTCAAACCTGTACCCACAGTGACAATTTTTGGTAATTTATCTTTGTGACCTGGTGACCCAGAACACTTAAGCTATATTTGTTACATGACCAAGTTATTTTTTACACAGAGAACAATCCTTCTTCTTTCTTGATTGTTCTTTCTTAGAATATTTATATACAAAGAAGATTTGATGAGGGTTTTTTTCTGCTTAAATGAGCTGCTATTACAAATCCTGTCTAGCAGTACCCCTGTAAGTCTATTTGAGATGCATTTATGGAAGTATGTAAAAAAATTCATTATTCATGCTGGGGGCAGCTGCAGAGATCTGGGACAGGGGAAAAAAATCTTGTCTGATCAAACTGGTAAAGAAAGCAAGCATATTTCCGTAAAGGAAAAGAATTGGTATAAATTTGATAGTCATGAGGTGAGTGCTAAGAGTTGGCAGGGGCTTGGAATGAGATGAGCTTTAAGGCCCCTTCCAATCCAAATCATTCTATGCTTCTATGATTTTATAATATATTGCTGATGTCTCTCTCTAGCTGTGGGACAGAAAACATTCAGGAAGCTCTCAATAGAGAGTGTGAGTGGGATTTTTAGCCATGTTAGCATAAGGCAGTGGCTGGTTATCCTCAGGAAGCCATCAGAAACAACAAGGATCTGGTTGGGACTAAAAGGCACTGGGAGAAGAAAACAGGTCTGTGAGTTGTCAGAACACAGACAGGAGATGAGTTTGTGCTTACAGGTGAGATACAGTTCAAAATGAGAAGAGAACATCAGATGAACTTCTACAGGGAAGGAAGGATTTTGTCATCAAGAAAATTGCGTGTCACCATGGACAAGTTAATGTTCTTTGATAATATATGGCACTTACTAAGGTATCTTTGTGTGCCATTGATTTTTCTGTGGACATGCTGCCTGGAAATGAAAATCTAAGTTAACATGAAAAGGTACTTGCATCATTTACAGCAAAAAGGGTTCTTGCAATCTCCTGTAAATGTCATTTCTGTGTAATAGATTTTGAATATCCTGACTCATATTTGGCCAGTATAGGGTGTCTCTAATATTCAGGAAACTTCTCATTTTCTTGACAGTGACCCTTATGTAGATACTCAAAAATTTAGTTATTCCAATTTGATGGTATATTCTTGCCAATTAAAAATCTACAATGCAGGTTTTTACTGGTATTTCTACCACTCAGAATGATGTTTGTAACTTTCTTTCTTGGATTTCCTGCCTTTGAATTCTCCCCAACTATATTTCACATATTTTATGTGTGAATTTTACATTTTTACAGGGTCAGAACCTTCTCAGTACTGCCCGTTGACAGGACAGGATACACTGTGCAAAAATTAAAACATGGTATTTCATCTGAACACACAGAACCCACTTCTGTCAGGGTTGCCCAGAAAGATTGTGGCATCTGCATTCACAGAGGTATTCAAAATCCTACAGGACATGATCACTGGCAACCTGCCCTAGGTGACCCTGCTTGATTGGGGGATTGAACTACACAATATCAAAAAGTAACGTTCAGCCAAAACCATTTTGTGAATCCATGAGGTTCCATTTGAAACCCTGCAACCACGCTAGAATATACTCATAATACATATCCATGTCCTTAGTGTCTCACAAGAGTGAGCAGCTTCTACAGACATATGTTGATATAATGTTGGGAAGGCTGTGTCTGTGGCTTTTACACATATCTTTGGGTAGTTGCCTTTCAGATTTTTACTCCACAGCTGGGAGATCTGGAAGAGATAACTGATAGTTCAAGTCCCACTGGTATCTAAGTTACTTGGTCATCATTAGATGTGTGGTAATCTTTGTTCAGGCCATATACCAGAGGTTTTGCTTTTGGAGCTTGGGGCATACCTATCTCTTTACCCTTTACTTTTAGTTAATATCTTGCAAGTTTCAATTGTTATTTATTTACCAGCTCTGAGAGTTTTTGTGCTTGGTTTCTTCAGAGAAAGGCATATCCTGTTGCTGCTTAGGAATGTGAAAATGGATATGTCTCCTCCCCTGTTCTTATTTTCTTCTTTACAATTTTTTTAGAATTTACCACCCTGCAGGAGCTGACTCACTGCTGGGTATCTTTTGCTGAACAAGAGTTCACAGAGAGTGTGTATTTTAGGGTTTCTTCCTCCCCTCAAATTTACCTTTTCTTGAGCAGTTTTTGAAAGTCTAGTTCTTGCCATTCCTATGTCTTACTCTAGATATAACACTTTATTTTATGGCTTGTGTTTTGGGGGTGGTATTTTGGTGGGGGAGGGCAGAAGGGATTGTGTGGGTTGAGTTTTTTATTTGTTTATTTTTATTAATAATGAAAAATGGAGAGCATATTTTTGCATTAATTCTATTTACTCTTCCCCTTACCCTAAGACACAATATTTTTGGTGGTACCTCATGAGTATAATAAAGTTTCTCAGCATGGGACTACCTGAACCCAGGCCACGAGGCCCAGACACTGCAAAATTGCTATCCCTGTGAATTTCTAAAACTTGGCCAAATCCTAAGCAGCCTGGTGTAATTTGCAAGTTAGTTGGACTATGTGGCATCCAGAGGTGCCTTTTACTTTAATCTTTCTCTGAATCTGTCCTTTCAAGCTGTTCTCTGTATCATGAGCATCACTCTAACAGGGAAGCCATGTCTTTAAATTCCAGGATCTGCCTAATAAATCAAAAATACCCCAGGAAATATTACGGAAATGAAAAAATAATAATAAAAATTAGCAGATATTATCTACAATGTTTGTTACTTGTAAATAGAAACTACAATTCTGTGTGTGTTTTATCAGATAACATCAATAAATTTTTCTTAAACACTTCTATTTTTTTCTGTGTTTGAGTTTCTCAGAAAATACCAGGATATTTAATAAAACTATTAAGTTTTTTTATTTAATAAAATGATTTGTTTTTAATAAAACTGTTAGTTTGGCAAACTGGCTTATCTCAGTAGAAAAATAATCATAGTATATCCAGTAGTATATCAATCACCCTTTGTTTAGATTCAGATTTTGTCTGGTCTTCATGTCAGATAAGTTTCCCAGCAGCTGTCTTTGGGTTTGGTTTTTGTGTTTAAATCTCCTTAAATAAGCACTAAGAGCTATAAAAACTGAGTCTGTAAAAAAGTTTTCTTACAGTAAGAGACAAATACAAGCTGTTTGTAAGATGTGAGCCTAATGCTTTGGATCAATTTGTAAACTCCACAAATTTTAAACAGTATTCACATGTTGATCATTCTAGGACAAATATTTTAACAAATGCTCCTTTAAAGACATTTCTGGAAGATTTCAATATTTAAAGGCATGACTAAAGATAGAACTCAATTTCTCTTCAATCGAGCAGAAATCAGGACTGACACTGGAACATTAGGTGCTGTCTAGCGCAGCTGATATATAAAATGGAACATAGGGAGAATTTAAATGATGAGTCAAGATTTTGAAATAGAAAACACCTGGCACTTCTACCCTGGAGATACTTCAGCTCTGTTAGAGCCTCGCCTTTAGAGAAAACTCTCCACAAGTGCTGGGAGTGGCAACTCTGTGCAAATCTCCCTGCTGTCCTAGGCTTTGACACACTTGGCAGCTGCAGGCTGAACTCATGCCTAAACCTTATCCTGACATAGAGATGTTTCCTAATTAAGGAATATATCCCATATATCCCTATACATATATTGGCACACACTAAGGGTCTCAGCTCCTTCTGGGTGATAGATGGGATGGCGGATTTTTAAAGCCAGAACCATGATAATGGGAAATTCTTTCCTCTAACCACTTTCATATAAAATGCCTACTATTGCCTACTAAGATTGGTTTGGGTAACAAGTTCCTCTCTCTCATTCTCTTCCAAATGAAACTGGGGCAAGGTAGAGCCATAGTTCTTCATTGCGCTCTTTTGGGAGATGGATGGAAACCTCATTCTTTACACAGATGCATGGCTTCACTAGGAGGCACAGGAAGAACCTCTATAAAGTTTTCAAATGGTTGAATGAATATTTTTCTGGAGAAGTTGTTTTGCTTTCCACTGGAAGAGGGGAAAGTAGACCCACATTTTTAGGTCCCCAAGCCACTGCTTCAAAACTCAACCTGCTGTTTTAAACAATATGACAAAAGAAATATCTCCTGCTCATACATGGGTTGTAGGTAGTGAGCATCCACTTAAATGAGGTCTTCCCTTTCAGCTCTCTCTCAGAAGTCTTGGAAATGTGACTCTCTTTTCTGCTGGATAGTAATGCCAGGTCCCATCCTGCTGTGCTTTGCACCATGGGGTGTCTAGCCCACGGCATGAAGAAAGAACAGGACAGGAAAGAGCTGTGACAATGCTTCTTGCCATTCCTCTCCAGTTTTATCGAAGCATATGAAGACAGAGAGCCTGGCAATCATGTCTGTGAAGAGCACTGCTTTTCCTTCTGGCACTCGATGACAGAAAGATATGTTACTGCAATCCTGGAAAGGGATTGCAGTAACGTATCTTGCAGTAACGTATCTGCAATAACATGCTCCCTCTGAGTAGTGCAGTGAGGCTCTTAATCAATGACAGCTTTAAAGAACACCCAAAGCATTTCTCCACCTGCCAGCGTAAAATCAATTTCTACTAGATAAGCAAGACTGAGGAGAAAACAATAAAATGATGTAGCACTTTTACAACCCTGTACTTTAACATGTGCCAAGATGCAACGTGAACTAGGATGAAAATTAACAAGCAGTATTCACAATATTTTGTGAGCTCTTTCTAGAGGAATTAGAAATACAATACACAGACCTCACTCAGTGTATGTCTGCAAAACATATGAGAGTACATTTCACTCAAGCAGCACTGACTGGACAGTTTCCTTTTTATTTCATGGGTAGATCTGACCATGTGGATGGGACACAGTTGCTTGAAAGCTCATTTATATGCTTTGTTTAATATCTGTGCGTCAATTCTAAACTACACTCACTCCTAAAGACTAGCTTTCATTAGACAACATTCTCAGATGTCATAGATATCTATCTATATCCATGATGCCTTTACTTGCTAGTTGTTAAGTTCTGAAAATTAGACCAATATATCTCTCTGCCTGTGACCAGGTGAAAAGCCTTTCTCAAAGCATAATATGTAGCATCTCTCACTTCTTTTCCTCCTTCTTCCCTCAAAGAAAGAAAGAAAAGACAAGTGTTTTTTTCTGTAGGAGATCTCTGTTGCTAACACTGTTTGAGAAGGAAGGACATAGCAAATGCAGACTAAGGAAACAGACTTGTTAGATTCCAGGTAAATTCTTTGTTTGACTTATGAAAAGTATTAAAAAGAAACAACAAGGATATATTTAGAGTGAAAATGGAAAGAGAAAAATTGCCTTGAGGAACACGTGACATTCATCCTGCACATGTTCATAGCACTAATTTAAAGGCAGAGACACTAAATATCTAAATACTGAAGGAATTTTCAGGTGAAATTTAGACAGAATGCCTGCAATTGCCTATGGGTGATTTTGCTGTCTTAATATTTTGTCAGGGAAGAGCTCCAAACTGTTGACACCTGCAATAAATAACTGCACACAGACACCTAAATTTTAGTAATAATATTTTCTAAAGAGTTCTAACAGTCTCCTAAGCAATGTGCAATTCAGAGTTGTGCTCCAAGCATCAGGGGGTATAGGAGTGAGGATAAAGATACTCTCATGTGAGATGCGCCTGTGATTATTCAGTTATTCCCTTCACTAACTACCAAATTTACACCAACAAACTCCAAGGTTCATAATTTAGGATAACAATAGCACAGTCAGCTTTCTAGGAAGGTAATGCCTTCCTTATGTGGTCCTGCCTGTCTCAAAAGCCCACTGTTGCCCTAAACTTGAGAGAAGGAAAAGCTTTTTACTCTGTGTTTGTGGATAAGCATCAGTTAAGATGAGCCCTCTGCTTGACCAGGGCTAGGGAGTACTCCCATAACACTAATCAAGATTAAAAGCAACATGGAATTTAACAAATCTGAGGCAGACACTGTTAAACATGCTTTTGGGAAGCCTTTCTTTTGATTATATCAAAATCAGAATTTATTTTTTCTTTCATTTTATAATTTCACTTATTAATGTTGTAACATTTGTAAACTATTTTACAAGTGCTGAAAATACTTGATTGGTTATTGCATTTTTCTCTGCTATAGCCCATATGGGAAGCTAAAATTATTGAGGGTAGGTTTGGGTAAGGAGCACCAAAAAGAACAAATCATGAGACTCTGAGGGTTTTTAGTGTGACCATTAATTTCCTGGTAAACTGCAAAAGGCACTAAAGCCACCTTATTCCCTTCCTGAGGTCTTTAGTTTGCTCATATAAACATAAAGGGCCTATTTATTACCGTATACAACCTGTATTAGCTTATGATTATGTCCCAGACATCTTATCAGCATCAGTGAACAAAGAAATAAGCTATGATTAAAGAAACTCCTCATGTTAAAGAGCTCTGACTTGAATTGGTGCATCCAAAGACAAATGAATTCTGGTGCTCTGAAAAATTTCATTTTTGTTCATAAAGTCATGTATTTACACTTCAGTTGTTCATTTTTCAAATGGCCTACAAACCACTACTACTCTTTAACACCTTCTGACTCCAAGGCTAATTAACTTGAAAAAGTTATGAATCTGATATTATCTACATTGGTCCTTCATCTAGAGTTATAAAGCAAAATATATGGATTAACAATAATAATAATAAATAATAATTAAAATATGTTATTATATAAATAATAATAATAAATCATAATAATAAATAATAAATTACAGCAACCTGGTTGCTGTAATAGCAGGACAGACAAGCTTAGAGCAGAGATTTGCAGCTTTTACAGAAGAAGAAATTATAGCAAACACATCTACAGCAGCTGAACCATGTCTTCACTTGCCTTTGGTTAGTTGTAGGTGGTAAATACCTCATATGCTGTAATTGAACAGTTTAGTACATTGCTTACAGGTTAACTTGTGAAAGACTCAAATTACGCAGAAGAAGATTTCACACATTAGGGCAGGTGTTGATTAATTTCTAAAGGTTATACTCCCATAAAAAATATTGGGTAAATCCTGTTTGTTTTCTAAATACGAGTAAACAAAAAATAGACATACAAAACCCCTTATAATGAGGTAAGCCTGACTATATATAAGGAAAAACTAAAATGTTATTATACAGGCACTGGAGACACTGGAGATATTTATTTCTCTGTTCTCAGATTATTGTAATATGAAGGATTTTTCCACCACTTTTGACAGAAATATATTTTGGATGTAAGCTACTGCTGCTTGGAAAGTCTAATTTTTTTTTTTTTAAATAATTATTAAGTTATTAGAGGTCCTGCAACAGTTTGTCTCACTTGAAGTTTCATATATACTAAATGTAGATACGTGATATATACAAAATGATTCATCAACTATAGAAGTGTATAATATACAGACATACAAGACTGGCCAGATTGGGTCAAACCAAAGATTTGTTTATCCTGATGCACAGTGTCTCCTGTCCATAAATGGAAGTGTAAAAACTTGCCAAGCATGTAAGAAACACACTGCCATCATTTCCTGAATCAGAACAGTTTCCCATGATTGAGCAATACCCAATGGATTTTTGCTTCATGTACTTGTTTCGTTTACCCTTAAATCTTCAAAAGTTTTTATTATTCATAGTATCCTTTGACTAAGAATGATATCACAGGTAGTAGCCTCTGCTCTATGAAGAACCACCTCCATTTAATTTGCTTTAAATGTCACTCTTAACCACTTCCTTTGATAACTCCCTGTCTTGGCTAAAACCAGTCAGCAAGGTCATTTTATTTAGTTTCTTCCTTCAAAGCACAGTTCTACAGACCTCTGTCCCTCCTCTTAAATTATCATTTTCAGAACTGAAGAGTCAAAATTTCTGCCATCACCCCTGTAACAAAAGTCTTTCCAGGGCTTTAATCATCTTGTTATCAGTCATCAGTAACTATTCCTGTTAGAATTGCAAACACAAGTCCTGGATGGTGATGTCTGCATGCTTGGGTGAGATACAGATTAAACATTTCTGTCAGAGTATCCATTAAAGGCTTCAAATATGCTTAGAAGGGACAAGAGGTGTTACACCACTGATTAAGTACACATTGCACACTGATGGAATGGTCTGAGGAATGAAGAAGTCAATGTGAGTATGAAAATAAGGAAGGAGCTGTACCAAAAATACATTGTGGTTTTTTTTCCTCCCCATTAAGGTACATGAGAAGATGAAAGCAGTCAAGCCTTTAACAAAATTTCTTATTTTCCTTTCAAGGTCAATATAAATTTTGGTTTGTGGACATTACAATATTTTTCCTAATTATTTCAGAATCATAGAGTATACGAGGCTGTCACAGAGCTTTGGAGATCATCTAGTCTGAATCCTCTGCTTAAAGTGCATGCAGGTACAGCAGGCAGGGCTCTCTTCACCTGGGTTTCTAATATCTTCAGGAATGGAGATGCCACAATCTCTCCAGATAACCAGTATTTGATCATCCTTACAGTAAAAAACTTTCTTTTAGGATCTTATGCACTTCTGAGCATTCTCACTGAAGTAAAATATTCAACACATGAAACAGTCTATTCTGATATTGATTGTTTTATCTTGAACATGGGAAAAAAAAAAAACCCTTACCTAGAAATGCTCAGACCACTTATTAAGTATCTCTTAATTTAAAGAGATACTCTTTAGATTGGATCTGGATATTTCTACTTTTGGAATGGAACATGAACTTTTGATTCCTTCACCTGATCCTTTTCTTTCCTTTCCTTGTTCCTGAGGTACAATTTCTTTTTACTGATTATATTATATTATATTATATTATACAGCAGTTTTCAATGTTCAGTTTCCTAGTAAGGAGGCAGGACTAGAGTGTTTTGATATATCTGCTTTTAAATCTAGCTGTATAAAAATGTAAAACATTTTATGTTATAGCTCTCATACCTGTTACCTTTATGTGATATACTTCATACTCTGTGGTGCTATATTTTTTGTAGAAAACTTGAGGGTATCATGGCTAGTTTTAGTCCTGACTAACTAATTTTTTCCAAGATCTCAAATTTCAGTAAAAACTTAAACTTTTGGCATAGTTTTCTTTAAATTTGCATTTTTCATAACATCGGCAGTAACACGAAGTAAAGCCTCCTTAAGCTCCATTTAAAGTCTACAGAGGTAAAAGTAAGAAAACAGGCCACCAGGTCCAAGCCATCCCATAAAAACATTTTAAAAAATAACCTGGATTGTAAAATGCCAATTCTTGGAAACTGAATTTTGGGAATCAAATACTCCTGAGGAATGTATTTATGCAAGCAGAACTGAGGTCTCTCTATCTCTTCTGAATGCAGCTATACTTTTCTTCCCAGTTACATGACACAAAAAGAGAAACGCTATAACAATATATATCCTAGTTTTAGCAAGTCAGCTTTGCATAAAAAGAAATTAATAGTGCTATGAGTTATTAGAAGTTTCAGGGTGACCTTTCAGTATTATCAAAAAATGTTACCCTAAGGTCAAACACATTTGGTTTTTCACACTTACCTCATGTCTCGCAGAGTATACTGTTCCTTACAATTCCTCAGCTTTTTTGATATTTGTGATAGAAGCCAGAATCAGAAGAGTACCAGCAATTAAGAGGAAGGTGTCAGAATATGCTATTGAAATACACTACCAGAAGAAATTTCCAATTTCAGACAGGGAAAGTTTGATTTTATTTAGACTTGAACTAAAAAATATGAACTAAACAAAGAAATCAACTAAAGAAAACATGCCTCAAGTCGCCTCAAAAACAAACAAAGCAATCAACCCCAAACCAACAAAAAGCCAACACCAAAAAAAAAAATCCAAATAAAACCCAAAAATTTAAAGCTTACATAAATTTGGGTTAGAGAATTGTCTCAATTGAAACAAATTTTGATCCTGGTTTCAATGTATAAAGAGCTACACATCATTTCAGGATACTGGATTGCTACAAGGAATTTGTCATGTAAATTCCTTTCTTCCTCTTACCACTAGAGCCTTTGTTAAATGCTGGGGTCATGTCAAAGTGGACCTATGTGCTTCATGGGCAATGCAAAAATCTATGTTTCTGTCCAGATTTACAGGTAGATAAAAGATGATGAGTCATTGTACAAACAGTCATACCCATAAATCCTGCAGAGCAACGAGGAGAATGATTAATCAAGTATATTGAAGTGAGTCTGAAATCCCATTTGCAGCTTGATTTGTTGAGGAGAAAAGAAGAGGTGAGCAATTTCTTATGCTTTCTGTGAAAGTTGTGCTAGTACACGCTTTATTTGCAATAATACTTCTCCTCTCCCTTCTCTCCCAGGTGTTTGGACTTCTGATACTTTCCACATTATCTGACCCTGGGGCTCTTCTTTTCTTGTTTCTTTCCTCTCTTTCTCTCTCTCTTTCTTTCTCTCTCTCTCTCTCTCTTTCTCTCTCTCTTTCTTTTCTCTTTCTTTCCTCTTTCTTTCTTTTCTCTCTCTCTTTCTCTCTTTCTCTCTCTCTCTCTTTTTCTCTTTTTCTTTCTCTCTCTCTTTCTCTCTCTCTCTCTTTCTCTCTCTCTTTCTCTCTTTCTCTCTTTCTCTCTCTCTCTTTCTCTCTCTCTCTCTCTCTCTTTCTCTTTCTCTCTCTCTGTTCCTTCCTGCCTTCTTTCTTCCCTTTTGTTTTCTTTCCTCAGTTGATAGTTGTATTGAGGGTCAGCAGAACCAGCAAAAGCCCTTGCACAGTTTTTCCATGCTCTGTAAAAATTCACTGTCATAGTGTGTGTCTCTGGGTTAGACAAGTCAGGCCCATCAGATGGTTTGGACATCTAGCCTCTGGAAAGCATTCAGCCCTCAATCCTTTTAATCACATTAAACTAATCTTGTTTAACTATCTATATTTAATGAAAAACACACAAAGACTAAATCAATGAAGCATAATAATCTGTTCCAAAATGTATAGTCTATAAGATACATGCCTACCTTCCCACCTAGCAGCACTTAAGTTTGCACACAGGAGCCAGGAACAGAGGGAGCTCCACAGAGAGTTCTGTACTGGTCTCCTGAACTGGTTCTTATCCTGAAAAGCCCATTTTTTCCCATGACCCTGTCTGTCCTCAGCTGTACTCTTCTGCAAATAGTCTGAACGAACTTTTGGTTGGCTAACTTCTGCCAGCTAACCAAACACTTATTAAAAGGAACAGTAATTTTCCAATACGCTCAAGCTATCTGAGAAAGAAATAGTATTCAAATGCTAAGAAGTCTAAGCAGGTCAATATCAACATCGGGTATGTATTTGAAGGGAAACCTTTTCTCCCACTTCATTTAATGCAAACATTTAGTTCAAACATCTTACCTCCAGTCCAAGTTGGACTCCAGTTACCTAAGTAGTGTTGCTGTTCAGAAAACCTACATTCATCTGCCAATTAACTTGAAAGCACACAAGTTTCACAGGTACTTCAAATTTTGATTTAAAGGCATCTAAAACCTGATTTACATGTTGGATCAGAAACATCTTGGTCTCAGCCAGGAGAAAAGTACCTAACTCTCATTCACATTAATGAAAAATGTAATCCTGCGTAAGTTTCCATGCAGGGCTGTGTCATACAGGTTCCACCTCAGCAAACACTAAATCCAAATCCATGCAAGGTGCAGAAACCAAGCATATTGTGTAAAACAGAGGAGAAATTACAGGGAATCAACTATTCTTATCAGCTGCAGTTTAAATCTACCTTCCTTATTACTGCAGCAAGTACTGCAGCCAGCAGATCAGCAAATCTGAGTGGGCTGTACGCTGAGAGTACTACCACTCTCATTCCTCTTAGCCCAAAAGGACAGAAGGTCTCTGCCTTTGAGAGGCTCTGGGAGCGTGAAAGCTGCTTTAGCCTTGCAAAATCCCATAAGCAGAGCGAATTAAAATCTGACCGACATCTGAAAAAGTATTTACCAGCTATGGAAGTTAAGGAAGAAGAAAACAGAAAATATAACAAATCACCTGCAGAAGGGGAACGCCTTGACAAAAAAGGGGTAGCTCCCCAGCACCTGGTTCTTTTGAAGCATTTTATTCTCCTTTCCTGGGACAAGTCAGGCATTTGACTAACCTTGAAATTACACAACTTCTGTCCAATCAGAAGGTCACTTTCCAGAAACACAGACTGGAGGGAAAATGGTCCTGCTTTCCCTGACAACAAAAACAACCCCAAAACTTACACAATGACTTTGTAAAATGTCCAAACACATGAATATGGAATCTGGTATGATTCTCCAGAGACGGGTTTGAAGAGACAGGTTTTGGTGGGCCACTAGTTTGATTTGAGCAAAATGAAGCTTAGGAGCACCAGAGCACTTGCTGCTCCCTTCAAGAGACAAATGTTGGTAAATCTACCTTGAAACTACAGCCAAGGAGTTATCATCACAGCAACATTAGTAATTATTATCAGATGTGTGAAGAAATGTTTTCTAAACTTTCTCTTATTCTAATGTAAACCAAATGTTATTCTCCCCACCAGTGGGATAAAAAATGTGATATTTTCCTTTTGTAATAGGACTATCAGCTGTATACTTCATTAAATTTATTTATTTCTGCTGAAAAACTTTTTCCAATTTCTTCATTAAATTCTTTGAAAATATAGCTGTAGAAATTACACAGAACATCATAAAACACAAGTATTTCTTCTCCAGTGTAGCTGAGAGATGCACTACAACAAAAAAACCCAGGAAAATAAGTTCTTTAGCACAACCTCTTACATATGTTTTCCAAGCCAAAATCACTTTGGAAGCATGCTTTTCTTTAAACATGGGTCTTGTAGCAGCCTAGAAAATAGCTAACATTTCTTATGCATTGATATGTTTAATTTCTCTTTTTCTCTCCAGACCTTGCCAAGGTCTGTAAATAAAGTGCCCCTCCTCTTAAACACTACCACTTTAATATGTTTGACCGATCTGATGCTCTTTTGTTAAAAATTACCAGTTCCAGACATTAACTGCAAGTTTTTGTAGGAAAATATTTAAAAAGCACTGGGAGCAAAGGGACAATTATTCACATCCTTAGTAGAATGAGCAGTAACTTCTTTGTCCATGTTTGTTCCTCACACAGCCCAGAGGCGATGGGCACTGTATTTATGATTCAGGCAAATCCTAGGGCTGAGGAATTCTTTTTAAGGTACTGCCCACAACTAATTACTAAAGATTTCTGCATTTGAAATGATCTCATTGTCACATGAACTTTCCAGCCATAACCCAGAGGATGCTACTGAGATGACTTCTAAAATCTCCAGCTTTCTCCTGCTCTCTGAAGTGCTTGGGGTCTGCTGCCTGCAGCCTTGTGGCAGGCTGTGTCAAAGAGACACAGAGACCCAGACTGGCTGTGGGTAAAGGGTGCTAGGCTGCAGCACAAAGCTAAGCAGATGTGTGGAACCCAAGGCATGTGTTGTCCACACTTGAGTATTCCACAGTGCAACGCTGGAATCATCCCCTTGAACTTTCAAGGAAGATTGTGTTGTGCTCTTGTGCTTCCACAAAGCTGATGCCCCTGTCACTCAGTGTTGGCCCCTCCACAAAAGAAGCCACCTTGTTAGGTAATGTGTCCCAGCCTCTGTTCTCTCTCCACCACATCAAGGGGGAAACTTCTGGCACTTAGAAATTGCATCACCTGGTTGCCTGAAGCCCTCTTTTTTGAGACCTATCCAAGCATTCCTTTTCCTTATCTGAAAAATGAGATGTAGACATGCCTATATTTATGTGATACAATAGGCACATGAAAGAGATAAACAATAATAAACTATTATTAGAGATAATAAACTTCTGCATGTGCCATACCGAAGCAGTCTTCTGATAAGATTGTTGATCAACAGCCTCCTTTTTCATATGGGAAAACTTACAGCTGGAAAAAAAGGTCTGCATGTAGAAAACCCAAAATACAGAAGCATAATAAGTGTATCAATGTTGCTTCCAGACCTGAAGCAACTCTAAAATATTCTGTCAGCTCTGCTGACTTTCTCTTAATCTGATCTTTAAAGGATGTTTGAAATTAAAGAGCTGCTGAATTTCTGAATTTCTTGGATTAAAAAACATTGCTATTGACTGGTTTTTGCTTGCTTACTTTGTCTATGAAATTTAATTATTTGGTAATTCAATTCTAGTATAAATCCAGCTATGTATTGACTCAATTATAATCATCACCAGAATCTGAAAAATGTAGTGTGTCACTCCTGTTTTAGTAGGAGGTCACAGCAGCTGGTGCTAGCAGTAACTCTGACTAAGTCCAGACTTGTTTATTTTTTCAATTTGCAATGAAACATGACGTTACAGTGGCATGGCTGTTTCTCTCAGCTTCTTATCTCAGATGAGATCTCAGAAGTGAAAGTCTTTTGGGAAATATTTATACACACATACAGAATATTGTCTGTGGCCCTAATTTTAAACATCCTTTTTTGCCACAGACACTTTGTTTACACTACACAATTTGTATTTTTGTCCTAATAATTACAAAAAGGGCAATGAACCATTGAACAGGAAAACGGATTTTATGATCTTGTTAAGAGAACTGCATAATGAGGTGATTTCCTCAGAACAGACCTATGACACATTCATATTTATCTTCAGTGAATCATGTTGTAGGCCAAAATCTTTGTCCACAGAATTCGATAGGAGATCTGTAGTATACAAATGAATAAGAAAAAGAAGGTCAACACATTGGTGCTATGACAACCAGGCGGGATGATGACCTTTGTGGGAGAGGTCCAGGCAGACAGCTTGCTGGAATAGCAGCTGTCCAGCTGAGAACTACTCAATACTGTAGGACACGACTCAACACAAAACAGTTTTCAGCAGATAAGAAAGGGACATTCATGAAGTTAAGGAAATATTGAATTTTGGAGATGAAAAGGGTTAGGAAAATGTCTTTGTTCACATGCCTCTGTTCACAATAATCTGCTGTGGAAACTGTATGTGGAAATAAAAAAAAAAGTTAAGTGAAAAAACAATCAAGCAATTGCATTCAAATTACCTCATATCATGAATAGGGGACAGAGAGGAAATGGCCACTTGCCTTGGAGGAGCTATTTCTCGTCACCAAAGCATGACACCTCTGATCTTCCAGTACTGATTCTGAGGGGAAACTGCAAGACACATTTGGAGAGGGAATGTATTCCCCTAAGCTTCTGCTGGGTTTGTGCGGCAAGCCAGCCTTGGGTGGGGAGGACATTGGGGTGGTTTCTGTCAGAAGCTGCCATCAGGCCATCACAGCCAGTGCCAGACTGCTGGACTGGCTGCTGACCAGGGCTGAGCCCATCAGCAACAGCGGCAGCAGCTTTGGGATATTGCATCGAAGAAAGGTTAAATTACAGTTGCACAACAGCAGCTGTGAGAGCCGAGTAAAAGCAGGTGAGAGAAACAGGCCTGCAGGCCCACGGTCAGGGCAGGAGGTGCTGTGGAGAGGCAGCTGTGCCCTCGCAGGCCGAGGGGCTCCATGGTGCAGCAGGGATTGCCCTGGGCCCCAGGGAGAACAGGCTGGATGGAGCTGGCTCCTGGCTGCCCTTGGAGAGGAGCCCCACAGGGTCAGGTTTACTGGCAGTACCTGGGCCCCCCGGGTGGGTAAGCTGGAGCAGTGTGTTCCTGAGGACCTGCACCCCATGGAGAGGGCCTACACTGGAGGAGGATTATTTCATGTGGTCGGGAACCTGAACTGGAGCAAGGGAAGAGCGTGAGGAAGAAGGAGCAGCTCAGACATGTAAGAACTAATAGCAACTCTCAACTTCCCAAACTTCTTTGCCACTCACAGGAGGAGGTAAAGAATTTGGGAATGAAGTTCAGCTCAGAAAGAACAGAGGGGTGGGACAAAGATGCTTTTAATATTTGTCATTATCACGGTCTCTTCAATTAGCAAGATAATAATTTACCTAAGTCTGTTTTGCCTTGACAAATAACTAGGAAGAGGTCTCCTAGTCCTTATCTTGGCTCATGATGTTTCTGCCACTTTTCCCCCCTCCCCACAATCCTGTTGAGAAGTAGGAGTGAGAGAGCAGTTTGGTGACCACCTGGTGGCCAGTCAGGATCAACCCACACAATGCTACATCCGTAACTTTATCAAATGATAAAAATCATTGATGATGTTGAGGGGCAAGGGGGTAGATATTTGCCACTTTGCAATTTTTGGTCTGGTATAAACATCCAACATACAACTGTCCACTTTAATCCTTGTTTTATTCCCATTTGCTGGATCCCACACTATTAATTTGTGAATAATTCCTAGTCCTGATGTGTTTATTTGGAATGGTTGTCTGCCAGCACCTCAACAGCCTGGCCATGCACCGAGGACCCACTCAGGTGCTCTGCAGCACCACTGGCTTTGTTTTGTGATTGGTTATGGAAGGTCTGAGACCTCCCCTGGCTGCAGCGAGGTCTGGCTTCCACATCCTCTGCTAAAACAGGTCCTGAGCACAGAAGACAGACCAGTTCCTGTGGCAGCAGCCATAAAATGCTTGGTGCCAGTCATGTACCTCTTTTCTCAGCCCCTCTTTTTTGTCTGTGCTTTTGCAATGGTTTCAGAAGATCACAGATTGAATGCTGGGTGCGAAGCTGGTCTCCTTGTAACATATTTTTACCTGTATGTTTGTAACATATGTCCGTTTACAGACAGCCCTTAGGAGTGAGGTCTAACAGGTACATTCCTGTGGCTTTTTGTCTTCCTGTTTGGCATGGTATAGGCAGGGAAAGCCTCTTACAGATTTCAAAACGTTTAGACTTGTGGGGAAGGTTAGATAACAAAATGTTAACATTTAAACAAAGAAATTAGTTTATCTGTGATGGAATTTGTGCCTATCAAAAGCTCAGATTTGAAGATTTTGTCATTTATTCTTTTCCTTGAAATATGTCAGCCTTTTAACTCGTAAGTCTCTGAATATGTATTTATAAATTTATTTTATTAATTATTAATTAATGTAGTGGGGTTTATATTCTGTATTTTTATAGAAATTGTGTTAGGCTAGTGTATAGGACTGTGAGGAGCCTTCCTTAAGAGAAGGCAGGTCCTGCAGACCACATGTGATGGATGAAGTAATCATAAACCTCATTCCCCATCCACTTGTGCCCCTCTGGGGAGGAGGGGGAGAATTCAGCAGCAAAGTTAAGCCTGGGAGAAGAGAGGTGAAGGAAGGGTGTTTTAAGGATGTAGCTTTTATTTCTCATTATCCTACTTCAATTTGATAGGAAATAAATTCAATTAATTTCCCCAATTCAAGTCGGTTTCACCCATGACAGCAACTGCTGGGTGATCTCTCTCTCTGCCCTTATCTTGCCACATGAGCCTGTAATTACATTCTATACTAGCTGTCCTGTTGAAGAACAGAAAAATCGAGTGGGTGGGTGGGCATCTGGCATTCAGCCAGGGTCAACTCACCACAGTGTCTTCATTTATTTGTTCAATATATACTTTTGTGGGAAGCAGTTTGCCACAAAATGTGTAATGTAGTTTAATTCAGTTTTTCATTATAAAAACTTGAAAGCACACACTCTAACGAAATCAGGAAAAATTCAAAAATTAGTGAAAAAGATACATTCTAATCTAAGGAAATATACCCAATGTACAATTTTTATTTGCTTTTGTAGCAATTATTTGAAAGGATCTCAGAAGTAGCTCTACTAATTCATCAGCAAGACAGATTCAGTGTATACAAGAAAAAGCTTTTCTGTCTTGAACTTCTCTTTCCATCTGGTGAGAACATAGGGATCTAAACATACATAGAGAATTTGAGTCTGGGATGAGATTTTTAATGAGACTCAGACAATACACAACTTCATGTTTTCACAGAAGAGCCTTTTTAAAGTAATTTCAAATAATTAATTTGTGGTATTGAATTAGCACCAACATTTTTTTCATAATTAAAAATCTGAATAACCACCAAGTGGAATTCCTCTTTTTTTTTTTTTTTTTTTTTTTTTTTTTTTTTTTTTTAACGATTACACGAATAGACTGCAAAAAATATTTTCTCAAAATCTGGACAAGTGTATGACAGTGTTTATGTTTATTCTGTTCAGGTTATACCCTTATTCATTTAGAAAATTCCTGGTTTCAAACTTGCCTTTGGAGAACTCCAGCAGAAACTTTGCTGGTTTGCTTCCAGTATTTTTGCCCTTGAAAAGAGTTCTTTGCAGTATTTATTAAAATTACTTCTTTTGTCAGATTTCATATTGACAGAAACTTTACCTGAAAAAAGATAACTCTTTTCCTATTTTAGTACTACTAAAAATAAAAAACCCCCAAACCTAGAATTCTCCATAGACCTCACCATCTCAAGTGTTTCTCTTATTTGTTTTTGAGTGACTATTAAAATTTCATCCCTAGTGTGTCATAAATTATAAATTAACTCTTTAAAGACAAGATAGTCTTCTAAAGAAGAGACAAATTTTTAGGGAATAATTAAGATGCAAAAATTTCTTAGCTCTTAAATCTCTTCATGTTGATAAGACTAGACTATGTATGCACTTGAGCAGGCATACAGGAATATATTTTACATCGTCAATAATTTCTCATAACTACATATTTTTCTAGGGGATTTTTGTGCCTCCCCTTCAGGTCTTCCAAATCACAGAAAGTAATGTGAACAAATAGAGAAAATTAGCAATGGTTGAAATGTTGACTGAAATTAAAAAGAGTTGTGGAAGCTCTGGCTCAATATCCATGGCTCAGTATCCATGATGTGGCAATTCAAAACAATTCTGAACACTTTCCCAAAATAACCAAACATTTATATTATGAATGCCAAAACAAAACTTCATGTGACACACCATGAAATTGGGAAGTGTGCTTGTGGTCAGTTCCTCCCCAATAAATCTGAAAGTTTTTTTATGGGTTAAAGCTGATGATTATTATTAGCAAATGGCAAGGCTTTCTGCCAAAAGAGTAGAATTTTAAGTGTATTTCTTACCAAATGTCCCTTTTAAATCTTGATTATACTCCTATTAAGCATTTTTTAATGCGTAGCATATGCCGCTTGGAATTACACTTAACATTTTTCCAAGTTCTTGACAAAAACTCTAGGAGTCAAGCAGAGGGGAGCAATAAGGAAGAAAAACCTTATGCAGGCTGATCAAAGGAGTAAAAAAAAAAGCCCTCACAAGGAGAGGCTGTCCCACTTTACAGAGAAGAAGGCGAGACATGAGACCTGCCTTCTGTGAAAGACAGCTGAAACACAATGAACTCTGCCTGCTCCTTGTCTGGAGGCAGCAGCGAGGCCCCAGGAGGGAGCTCAGGGCTGGACTCCAGGAATCCCTTGCAGGTTTGGAGTGCGATGTTAGAGAAGGCTGCCTGGAACACCTTCACACCACACTGAGAAACACACCTTGAGGCACAGGTCTCTTGTGATCCTGTCCTGGGGCCAAGGGAACAGCTTGGGAACCTTGCTTCTGGGATTCAGTGCCACATTGATGTATGGCAGCAGTGTGAGAGAAGAATCACAATGTAAAACTTGGCTTGAAATCATAGCAGTGGCAGCTGGGGGACTGCTGCAGTTATGCAGGTGCCACCTCCAGAAGAGCTGCAGCTACATCAGCACAGTCTGTTCTTCACAGGCTGAGGCTCAAATGCTGTGGGCACTGCTGTAACAATATTAACACATCCTCTAATTGAGCATGGAGGCTGCACTGCTTTGACCATATCACAACCTTTGAATGAAACTCACCTTCCCAAACCACAGACCTTACAGACAAGTAGCTGTGATTTCTTTCCCACAGCCAGAAAGTGTTGATGTTTGCAGCTGGTTGAAATCCTCATTTAAATGTGTGACTGGCCCCCAACACTGAAGCTACATTTCTTGCTTCTAAGTCTTACATTGCCTCCTATATTTTGCGCTCCTAACTCATGGCTTAAGCCCCCTTGCAAGCAACTCCTATATCTTACCTGCTCTCTACTGGTGGTACTTAGTCATGTAACACTCAAGAAGCTTCTTTCTGCTCAAGAAGCAAGAATAGCAAGCTTTATACACACTTTTGTGGCCTGTTTGTGTCTCTCTCTCTTCCACTGTAGATGTAGTTTGCTTTACAGTAATTTCCTTCTGTTGTACCATTATTTTTATCTGTGTTATTACTCACAGCGTCTTTTGGAGATCTAGCATATTAAAACAAAAAAAGATACCCCAAGTCCACTCAGAGAAATGAAACACAAGTAGTGGTGATCTGTGATGAAGAAACTAATAGAGGAATAGAAGAATTTCACCTATAGGTTACATCCCTTTTGTGCTTTTACATTCATTTTACCACTTACACAAGAAACACACCAGGCTTAATTTGACACCACGAGCTCAAACATAAAGCTGATGAAAAGTCACTTCTGAAGGCCACATAATGACCTCATCAAGCTTTAACTAAGAAGATAGAAAAATATCCCTGAGGAAACTCCCCAAATTGTAACTCTCCTGCACTTCACAGAAAGGTGCAAAGTGTATTTAGAAGGTTTTTATAACAGATTGCTGATGCAATAGATGTAGCCATTTTAGATCAATCTTACATAAGAAGACAAATTAACTGGTTATTTTAAAAATAACCAGTTAATTTGTTATTTATTCAATAACATGAATAAAAACACTGAATAATCTTCCATCTTTTGAACTATTTTATTTTACTGTTCTGACATGGGAGATGGATAATTTTTAGCATTGTTAATATTTAGCATAACAGCAGGAGTGCAAAGCTTTGAATTTTTGAAAATAATTTGTATGGTTTATTCTTGGTGTCTGACTCACAAATCCATTCATACCATAAAGAAACTTTATGATATCTGCCTTGAATAACTAGTAAGTTTAACAAGAAATTCTGCTTTAAGGAAAAAGAGCTGCTTACTAGAGGTCTTGGAGGGAAAGGATTAAACCTGAAAGCAGACATGCTTTAGAGTTGCCACAATTGTTTCCTGTAAATATAATATGGGAGAAGGAAAGGTGGAGAAGAGAAACAGAGAAAAATAGCTCTACACTGGCTCACATAAACCTTTGGGCAAAGGCTGCAGGAGTTTGAGAGAAATAGTTAGATATATCTTATATTTCCTAAACCTGATGCAAAAATTCATATTGAGTAAGAAAAAAGAATTACAATTTTTTAACTTTGGCTCACACTTTACATGGCTCACACATGAAAAGAGTACCTGGGAGGGTGATTAATACTGCATGTGTGAAAAGCTGTCTGAAGAACAGATATATGAACCCTCACAATACATTTATTGATGATCTGTATGCTGCAGTTGGACACACCATTACCAAGATTTCTGATGCTACCAAACTAGGAGGTGATCACTGTCTTGAGGGACAAGGTGCCTTGCAGAGGAATCTAGACTGGAGGAAGAGTTGGATGATTTTCATCAATGTGAAACTGAACGAGCTGTTTCCAGATTCAGAAGGAGGGCAAGTCCCATCCTGGGTGCATCAAACACAGCGCAGCCAGACAGTCAACAGAGGTGATTGTGCTGCTGTATTTTCTGAGAGCACTTCTGGGCCTCACACTTGAGGAAGGGTGTGAAGGCGCTGGGCTGCACCCAGAGGAGGGCAGTGGGGCTGGTGGAAGGGCTGTCCAGTGAGGGGCAGCTGAGGAGTTGGGGTTTGTCCATTTTGGAGAAAAGGAGGCTGAGGAGTGACCTCACTGCTCTCTGCAGCCTCCTGGGGAGGGGAAGTGGAGAGGGAGGGAGGTGCTGATCCCTGTTCCCTGGGATCCAGGGACAGGACACATGGGAAGGGCTCACAGCCGTGCCAGGGGATGTTCAGACTTTCTTTGTTGAAAGGAACAGGCTTCCCAGAGAAGTGATTGATGGCCCAAGCTGGTCACTGTTTAACAGGCATTTGGACGTTGCTCTTAATAATTTACAAAAAAAACACACACTGAATCTGAAACTTAATTTAAGGTCCAAAGGCATAATATATCAAAAGTGCTTTTGCACTTGAAGAGTTCAGAGAGTATTAAATTCACATCTGTATCACAGAGCACTAATTAATTACCCTGACTCGGGGAAGGAGATTTGTCCAGCTGCAATCTATGCATCCTGGATCATGTGATTTCTGGCTGGTTTAAGAGCCATCATCTATTATAAAGGTCTAATTTTTTTTGTCTAATTTTTGAGATTTCTAGGTGGTGTCTGTCACATAACCTTTTAGCAGGCCCCTTCAGTACAGTCATAAGTCTCACCATCACACCGACATTGTTAAATATGAAGAAATTATGTGCAAGATGAGTTCAACCTCCTGGTGTTTCCTTTTTGCTAACACACTGATGGGTTCCCAGTATTTGCCCTGGTGCCACAGCTGGGTTTATGTTCTCTTAGTTACTATTATTACCTTCAGAGTATAACTGGCATGGCACTGTTCCTGTCTTGAAAAGGGATAGATAGTTGCTCTTGGATGAATTGCCTTTTTACAAGCTCAATGAAGTGAAAATTGTTGCCATGAGACCACTCTGCTGCACAAAATATTCATATGCAACTTTCTTTGACAGTCCTCTACCATCCAAAAAATGTTTCTGGTATGATTTAACACATTTGCCCAGCCTTTTGATAAAACTACAAAATAGCTTTGGCCAATTGTAATTTCTTTCTGCCTTTTTCGTTTACATTTTTTTCTTTTTTCCCTATTTTTTTTTACATTTTTATGGTTATTCTTAAGTGATTCCAGTTTCTAATTTATTTAATATCATCTGCATCAGTCAATATGTTGTTAGCTCAGTAAGTCTTCTAGATCAGTGAAGGAGGAGAGTAACGGGGAATAAGACAACTGTCATAGAAATTAAATATCATAGTGATGATTTCTGTAACATCTACATTTAAATTTTTACCTTAGAAGTCATACGCACCTTGCTAAGTAAAAAACTCATAATATCATGTTGCCTTAACATTGATCAAAACACTATTATCTGTTCACCATATAAATTTTTTCATCTGCTTATTCTGGAATGGTAGACTAATTTTACTACAATTTAACACACTACAGAGATATTTGCTCTTCCAAGTTATAAAAAATTTATATTGTAAAAGCCTTTTTATAAACTACAAAGGGTATTTTTCTTAATGCCCAGCTTAAAACTATTAATAATTAAAAAGTATTCCAATCTGTAGAATTTCTAGTAGTTATTGGTGTGTCCTCTTTCAAAAACTCTGCTTGCAAGTAATTTCTATGTGTTTTCAGCAACTCTTGCATGCAGTATGCTCTGCCAGTGTATGAGCCAAAAATCCTGTGTAAAATTCAGAGATGTGAGAGCATTGTCCAAACACTTCTGGAACTCTGTCAAGCTGGTGCTGTGACCTCTTCCCTGGGGAGCCTGTTCCAGTGCCCAAACACCCTCTGGGTGAAGGACCTTTTCCAATGTCCAACCTAATATCCAACCTAAACCTCCCCTGACTCAGCTTCATGCCATTCCCCCTTGTCATGGCTCTGGTCATCACTTCCTCTCTGGTCACAAGTTGCCTCAGTACTAAAAAAAAATTATAAACTGGCATGTAAGTGGCATAGTAATAATAAGAATATGCCATTGAACATACATAGCACAGAAAAGCCAAATTTAGCTGGGCATAATGCAGATTTAACTGGGGTAGAATTTGGTTACTGCTCTCTGCCAACTGTTCTTTAATCTACATCTCCCTAGTGCACAGTGAGACCTAAAGGAGGGAATCCCAGTGTTTCATGTCTCCAAGCTTTTAATCTATTTGATCTTCATGAAAGAAAGACCTGGTCCTTTGCTTGCTCCATGGAAAACTTCCTGCTCATTTAAGACCTTGATCTCCCACTGTTAGAGGTTTTCCAATTAATACACCTATTTGTGAACACATAAAGAAACTTTTCGTTTGGAAGTGGATGATAGTTGGAATTGAGTTCTTGAAATGAAGAGGGGGGAAGATGTGGAAGGGAATTTGTTTTGGTATTCTTATAGCTGCTGCCATGAAAACTCTGTTTTCCAGGTAAAGGCCATCTAAGTGATGCACAGGTAAGAAGATGAAGGATCAGAGTAAATTGCATTCCACAAAAATACCAGAACTCTGAGACACATGATATGGAGGACACTAAATTACTAACCTGTAATGAGGACATCAGTTTAATTACCATTCTTGGGGACTAGAGACAGGAACATGAGCAGAGTAAGGCAGCCACTCCTAATTTATATGCCAGTGACAGCATTGATCAAGACGTCAATGTTTAACACAACCAGTGACTTTGTTTCTCAGGAAGAAAGCAAAAAAGAAACATCCTACAAAGCAAGAAGAACTCAGTGAAAAGTAAAACGTAGACCATGTGAACAAATGACACAGTAAAGGTAAAAGGAATTGTTAAAAAAACACCTTTTGAAAAATTCTAGTTTCATTACAAATTAAAATAGATGACATCACAATCAGAGATAGAAGAAAAGTGAAAAACATAGCACAGAGGTCTAGGGAGATAGAGAAATATCTCAAAAGGGACATAAGAAAAGAATAATCAGTCATCACCTCAATTTCCCTCCAACAGGAAGCCTGTCAGAGAACACGGAGCACCAACAGATCAGGAGGGTGTGAAAAGGATAGCAGAAAAAGTGGCCTTCTCAGAAGACAGGAAAGTTGTCTGTGTATGTGCTCACAGTGGAAGGGCTTCCAGCATTTTCAGAACCTCTTCTCTGTGGGTGTATATATCAGAAGTGGTAACTCAAACTTAGGCAGCAACAAAAGACCTTACAGAAAAAGCAAACAAAATAAATAGCAACAACTGCCACACTTATTTCCAAGCAATTAAAGAAAGACAGACAATGAAATAGTTGAATTAAGTGGCTTCAGTACATCACCTCTTAAACAATTCTTTGGTACCTGAAGATTAGAAAGTAGCGAAGATGATGTTTGCACTTTTTTCAAAACTCCATAAGGAGTTACTCAGGAACCTACACATAGTAAAGACAACTTCTATTCTGAACAAAATAAGTTAAAAAATCAGTAAAGAACAGAGTTAAAGGTCTTGGCTTTTGAATATTGCTTGAATCCCTTCAGATGACAAAGCCAACTCCTAATCACAATCTCTGGAGGAAACTTCCAGGTCAGTACAGGTTTCTCAGACACTGCCATTTGATGGGTTCTAATGTCACCATGCAGCAAAGTAGAAGGCAAGTTCCCTTTGTAGTGATGACTTGATACCCTCAGAGTGGGAAAAGACTGTGGCTGTACAGTATCGGTATAAAAGACAGACACACTTTTGTTTTCCTGCGCCAAGATGACAGAAGCACAGAATTGTGCTAAGCACAGCTGTTCCAGCTGTTTTTCAGGAAAGTCAGCACCTGCATTCAGACCTCATCTGATGCTCTTCCTGATGCATTTGGTAAATGACAGGCAAGGAAGTGCATGCACTGGACTGAAAGGAGAAAGGGGTCAGAAGAGTGCAGGAGGCACTAGTTTGACTTGTTCCACATTGGCTTGTCCAGACATATAGAACAGTATACCAAGAAGAGGAGAACGATTAGACTTTGAACCTTTAACCTGATCTGGGCACTTTGTGGAGCAAATCACGAATGAATTTGTCTTGATGTCAGAGAAGAAACTCGTTGTAAAACTAGAAGCAGGACACGAAGTCACCTCTGGGTGACTGCGCCTCTGCTCTCAGATAAAAGCAAATGCCACTCCTTCTGCACCTGAAACCTCACTCGTCACTTCTGCCCAGACAATCATATTCATATTTCATACAAGACATTCCATAACCTGCCTCTGCTCCTCCACCATAAAAAAAGAAAGTAAAAAATATTTCAGAGCCACTATGTCCTCTACTGAAATTGTAAATTAAGAATGCTAACACATTACCTACCAAGTGGTGGGTAGTCCTCTTGGCATCAGACAGTCACCCATTATGGAAAAACTTTGTGAATTGCAGATCTTTGATCAGCTGCTGCTCCTCACTGTGGTGAAGAATGACCTACACAAATCTTTCTTTCCTGTTTCTTGTGTTAGTGCCTCCCTCCCACCCGAGTGCTGGCAGCTCTGCTCTCCAGTTAGTTATTGACTCTGACCATGTTTCCAGAGCAACAAAATAGTCCTTCCCCAGGGCTGTAGTTGTTGCAGCAATTGTCATTCATTCTCTAGCAGGCAGTAGTCATAAATATTTAACTGCCCATCCCTGATTTAGTACCAATTTGTGTACATACTTCCAGGTTGTTACCTACATGTGTACCTACTTGGTGTGCTACCCACAGATTTGGTTGAGGTGCTAGGTACAAAAATGATGGAAAATAAAAAGAAGCTTCCATCCTGCCCACTCATTACAGAAATTATGACTTGGCATCTAAGAACCTGGTATTTGTTTATTGCTATGGTTAGTAGTGAAAAGGCAAAGTCCCACTGAATATATGCCTGAAGGTGTGTTGATAGGCCAGAAATTGGTTTAAAATGGAAAGTTTATCTATTTTAAATAGAGATAAGCATACATTGGTTATCTGGGCATCATTGTCATGCAATGCCTCCTGGTACTTGGTGCCTCCTAATGCAGTGGCTCATGATGACAAGGTTGTTGAAAAGCTAAATGAGGAACACGCATTCTACTGTTCTTTTCATAAGCCAAAGAATTAGTGTCTTTTAGAAACATCTTCAAAAGTCAGTGAAGTTTTGAACAACCCCAGTGGATTTTTGAAGGAAATTACAACTGTGTTTCTTTCAAACTACTATCTCACTTGTTCCTAAACTCTTAATCCATATAATCTCTGTGAACAGATTAAATTAGGGATTGGAAGACAAAGGGATTTAAGGAGACATATATGTGTCTGGAGAAGTGGGCAAACAGTATCATGCGAGCACTGGATAAAAAGAAAACCTCACATTAATGTCACAAGACAGAACACTACAACGTTCTTTTCCCTACAAGGCAAAATCACCCTGTTATACAGTTGTTGCAAAAATGCAACTTCTTTTTCCCCCAGTGAAATGCATTTTGGTTTACGTGATTCCATCATTTATAATTTTTTATGTAATCAATCACTAAGCCACATTACTTTTAAATCTAATTAGTCGCAGTTCTTTTATAATTAACCAGAAACAGAGTTGCCCCAAAACTACCAGTTTAGCATCATTATGATGTTGCTCTGTTTGGCCTGATTAACCAGTTTGATGACATCATTATAGCTCTGGGTAATTCCCCAGGATTGATTTAGCATGGACAAATTGCTTCTTCTGGTTTTGTCTGGGGTAGAGTTAATTTTATTCATGGTAAACGAGCATGGGGCTGTGTTCTGGATTTGTGCTGGAAAGTGTTGATAGCACAGGGATGTTTTTGTTATTGCTGGGCAGGGCTTGCACTGGGCCAAGCCCTTTTCTGCTCCTCACCTCCGCAGTGAGCAGGATGGGGGTGCACAAGAAGCTGGGAGGGGACAGCCAGGACAGCTGATCCCACCTGACCAGAGGGATATTCCAGAGTGTCTGACATCATGCTCAGCATATGAAGCTAAGGAGAAGCAGGAATGGAAGGACTTTGAGAGCAATGATGGTGTTTGTCTTTCTGAGTCATCACTACCATGATGGGGCCCTACTCACCTAGGGATGGCTGAACACCTGCCCAGCCAAGGGAAGCAGTGAATGAATTCCTTGTTTTGCTCTCCATGTGTGTGCCTTCTGTTTTTCCTATTAAACTGTTCTTATCTCAATCCATGAGTTTTGTATTTTTTTTCTTTTCCAATTCCCTTACCCATCTGACTACAGGGGAGTGAGTGAACAGCTGTGTAGGGCTTAGTTGCTGGCTGGGATTGAACGATCAAAGTACTTAATTAACAGTAAAATATTGCTTCTGGTGCTTGAAGAGTAGTCAGCTGCAAGGTGCTAAGTCAGAACTCCTGTGGAAAAAGAAATAGACACTGAGGGCAGCAAACTAAAGAGCGCAGGACACCTGTGACCACACCACAAGCAGCATTAAGCCAAAAGAGACTGTACTGAATAGAGTCATTAACAAAAACGCCTCCCTAAGAAAGGCAGACAGATCTCAAAAAGTAACTGGGGACCAAAGAAATGGTTATTGCTCTAGCTCCTCTCAACCACATGCTTTTTTTTTTAACAGGTGCAGTCACACAGAAAGTAACTGCACATTGTTTTGTTGCTCTGAGGAGCAAAATGTAAATTAAACAGCTTCTGGCCAATGAGAACTTTTATTTCCCTTATTGAGGGCTCAGCAAATATTTCTGCACCCCAGCCAGATTTTTATAATCCCATGACAGAATTTGTTCATGTGATTGTTACACATCAGTACTGGGAATGTTATTTCCCTTCTTTTTGCTACAGCTATTTAAGTAAAATAATTGCAGACAAAGACTGTAAATGCAGAAAGTTAGGCACCTTTTAGAAAATTGCCCCAATAATTACAAAGAGTATGAAACAAACTTCTTTTTAATATCTGCAAAACTATCCTTACCCAGTTCCTGCATACCTGCATACTTCCTGTTACAGCTGTAATGCAGCCATTTGCATATATGTATGTACAGTGTATTTATATATACATATGTTTATATGTAAATATATATATACATATATGTGTGTGTGTGTGTTAAAATACAGCTGTAGCTGCCAACAGAACATTATTTAAGACCAACTCAGCTACATGACCTTTAATCCCAACCATCTGAAGTGTTAAGGGAAGGTTCATCACCCTGTGAATTCATCAGGGCAGAGGATGCTCAATTTGTATGTCCAGGTGACAGTTTCTGGCAAGTACTCTACGAGCAGCTGTGGGCAGCATCATGCACAGTGATGAGTACCCAAAGTGCCCTTCATTTAAAGGAACATGAAAATAGGGGCTGGATGTTTCCCTGGGGAGACATACAGAACAAAGACAGAAAAGGCACCTATGAAAACTAAAGAGACAGAGAGAAAAATTAGAAAAAGGTGAAGCGAGGGTAGACAGCTAGTACATAAAGAGGTACGGAAATGATATATTAAGCCAGACAGGAAGAGGAACCCTAGAAAAGAGAGGAGAAACCAAGTATATGGAAAGTGTCTGCTGTCAAGTACAAATACTCCCTCTAACAGAAGTCATTAGTTTAATAAATCTTACTATACAGATGCTTTCTACACAGATGTTTTCACGGGATTTTAACTTTAAGGATCAAAATGCAAGACTCAATTTTCCCCGCTAAACATTGAAGCTATTGACCAATCCTTTATACCAATCCATGGTGCACACAAAGCCATGGGCAATGATCAACAAGCCATCCTGGACACTTGCACAGAGAAAGGAAGCAGATGACCCCTGTGCAAAAGAACAGATATCAATCATTTATGACTCTGTCATTTGCACTCCATGTCATATGGAGAACACAGACCCAAAATGCTATGGACAGTGTGCAGGAGGCACAAAGGAGAAAAAGTAGTGTTTGTACAAACTCCAGAAGAGGTATGTTCTCATTTCTTTGGCAGCTCTGCTTCCCTTTGAGATCACTGCCAGCACACCCACCTCATCCTTCACATCCCTCAGCTCTGCAGGAGCTTAGGAAATCCAGCCACCACTCCCAGTGTCATTTTTGTGATGATTAATACATCTAGAATTATCCTGATCTGGTAACTGCACAATTGGCAAAGTTTGAATATGTGAGGAGTATCCATTGACATTTTTTTTTGATAGAGGGGAACAAAATACCTGACAGATGACTAAAAACTTGCAGCTACAAAGACAGAAGGAGGTGTACACCCAACCATCATATTTTGAATTCCCTTTTCTTTCCAGAGATGAGAAGACTGCATATCTGATGCACATGCTGATATGTGTTGGTATGTGCTGATGGCTGTCCTACTGTGCAAGCAGGAGCTTTAGAGTGCCAAGCAGTTTCAGTTACAGAGCTTCCCAGTCAGTCCTTAAGTACAATTCCAACTTCTTGTATTGCACACTCTAAACTTCTACTAATTAACAGGGCAAGCATATACTGATCTTTGTTCAGAAATTCAAAAATTTTTAAGTTGCTGCAGGTCAGCAGCATGTTTCCTTTACAACCTAAAATATCTTGGTTTTTATTCCCATTGGGAAAAATTCTGTGGAATCACAGAATGGTTTGGGTTGGAAGGAACCTTAAAGATCATCTACTGTTGGTGAGGACACCTTCCACTATCCCAGGTTGCTGCTCCAAGCCCCATCCAACCTGGCCTTGAACACTTCCAGGGATGGCGCATCCACAGCTTCTCTGGGAAACCTGTGCCAGGGCCTCACCACCCTCACAGTAAAGAATTTTTTCCTCATCTCTTATCTAAGCCTACTCCCCTTCAGTCTGAAGCCATTTCCCCTAGTCCTGTCACTACATGCCCTTTATCTTTCTTGTGAGCTTCCTTCAGGTACTGGAAGGCCATAGTTAGGTCACCCCACAGCCCCTGTTCCAGGCTGAACAATCCCAGTTCTCCTGGTCTTTACTTGTATGTTGAAACTGTATTTAAATACACAAATATTTCCCCTTTTGTAAAGTAATTGTAACCATTTCTCAACAGCAGTTTTTATGATCAGATCAACAGGTGTCACATTGAGGAAACTCCATTATTAAAGAGCGCTTATCAGACACAGATGTATTAGAGGAAAAAACACACAAATGAGTTTCTAGACCCATTATGTTGTCAAATTAATACAAATAAACTGCTTAAGAGAACACGACACATTAATTCCCTTGATAAAAGTAGGCTTTATAAAGTAGCTGCTTTTTATTAAAAGAAAAAAAGTATTAGCCAAAGTGAATATTATTTAGTTAACTTCAAAGAATGTCAAAATTGTTATGCAACAGTTACCTGCTTCACAGCAAACTTTTTGCCAGGTTTTTTTTTTTTTTTTATTGTATTGGAAATAAAAAAATCTCCATCTTTCAAAGAAAACATTGTAGGCATTTTTAAGCTCCTGAAATACAAGTAGCTACATGATAAGTCTCCTTCCCCTCACTGTTCTCGAGTAGCTGTTGAAGTGACACGTATCTCCTTGTCAGGGTGCCCTCAGAGGTAAGCACATACTTGGTTTCAAGAATCCCCTTTTCCATGCCTTTGTTTGGGTTTTTTTCATGTATCATTTTGCATACACAAAGCTAATCCATGGGAAGAGTGTCTAACAATCCTGCCCCTGCTTGCATTTTGCAACAGGTTTAGACTGATACCTCTACCCACAGAGACCATAAACTTGTCAGGGGGCTGTGTGGACATCAAAGGTGTCACATCACTTTGAGTGGCACGGAGCTGAGCTGGTAAGAGCTAGGAGCTAAGAGTCAAGGCATCTGTGTATATTGGTCTTTCCTCCTACAAATAATGCTCAAATGCATTACATACATGAGAATGTATGTAAAGGTATTACATACCTTTACTCAAAGGTATTACATAAATTCAGGATCCTATTTCAGATATCAGAAACTTCAGTGAGTTTCGTTCACTGCTGCAGGAAAAGCAAACCTGCTGTTTTTCTTTTCTGCAGACATCCTGAAACCAAGAATCAGGAACACCAGTTTACAAGTCTGTTGCTTGTAAAAATTCATTTTGGGAAAGACACGAAGCACCTTGGCAGAACAGTCAAGTTCCAGGCAAAAGGTCCTTTGCTGTGGACTTGCCTGAGTGCTAAGCATAAGACTGTGAAATAAGAGCAAGACTCAGAATTTCAGGTAAAAGCTAAAATATCTCTTTCAGTTTTATTACTTTGGTAGGTAAGAGTCATGTTCTGCTCCTATGTTTTGAAAACAAGGGAAGAGTGATGCAGTATTTCACCCAGATCAAGCTGTTACAGGCAATATGTACTGCAGCCAACTCATTAGCAGTTTGAATAATAACAAACAAAAAAATCTGTAGCTGACATATTAGACCACTGTATGATGGTATTTGCATTCATTGAAAGAGTGCCTTGATTTGAGTGGAAGATGTAGAAGACCTTTTTTTTCCTGTTGAAAAAGCTGAAAAAAATAGCTGGCTTTTTAGTCGAGTCAGTTTCCAAGTATCAGGAGAAAAAAAAGGTATATCAGGGGTTAACACATTTTGTGATTTTAACTTATCTTCAAAAACACCATTTGAAACATAAAGGCTGAAGTAGACTTCCAAATGAAACCTGACATAAATATGACATAAATACACATAAAAATACATTTGGACATAAATGCTATACATATACATCTGGACATTTCTACACTTTATTAAGCTTTTGCAACTGAGAACATTAATCACAGAGTTTTGTTTCTCTGCATTTATGGACAGTCTCTAAATTCCATTTTCAATATTGCTCCTTTTCTGCCCTGAAATTGTGTTCCCAATTTGCCAGGCTGTCTGTGGGGAGGCTGGAGAGCAGAAAGTAAAGAACAAATTATCTTTATTCTATCAAAAATATCTGAAGATACAAGTTTTTTCAAGTCCTTAAATACAGACTTGCTTTTGAAGAACACATGCTAGCAGCTTTGATAAAATTAAGATATTCCCTTCTTCTGCCCTTGCTGGAGATATGTATTACATATTCAGAAGCAAAATCAAACAAACAGTTTATTCACATTTTCCTACCACCTCTTTTGTCATTCCAGTGAGGGAATGCTCCCATTATATATTGCTCTCAAATCTCACAGCAACAAATCATTTAGACAAAAAATTTAGTGTGTGACCCCTTCTCCTTGGTTATCACTGAGGAGGTAAATAGTTTAACAGTGACCACTGCTAGCCCTGAATTATACTGATAAAAATCTTAGAGCTCAGCAAGAAGGTGCATTAATGGAGGGACAGGCCTCATTTACATCATGTACATTGATTACGTTTTTCAGGTGGTTTTCAGTAACTCCCAAAATAAACTTCCCTTCCCTATATTTTCACTAGGTGCTGAATGTGTGACTGACAGGCCTGCAGTTTCCAGAGTCATGCTTCTTGCCCTTCTTGAAAACTGGAACAATGTTCACCAGTTTCCAATCAACTCAGACTTCTACAAATTCTCAGGAATGTTCAAAAATCATTGAGAGAGGCTCATGATGACATCAGCAGCTCTTTGAGTATTCTCAGACGAATCCCATCAGGCCCCATAGATTTGCAGGGATCCAGCTGGAGCAATGGAACCTGCACAGGCTCAGGGCCAGCTGGGAGTTTGTCACTCTCACAGTCGTGGTCCTCCAGCTCAGGGCACTCGGACCCCCTCAGCCCATCAGCACTGTTGGAGACAGAGGCAAGGACAGCATTAAACACCTCTGCCTTGTCTCTGTCCCTGTTCAGGAGGTGACCACCCTTGGCCTGTGGTGGGCAATGTTACCTCAGCACTGCCTTTTACCATTAATGATTTAAGGAAACTCTTTTCATTTTCACCCACAGTTCTGGCCAACGTCGTCTAGCCAAGTTTTGGCTACATGAATTTTCTTCCTCACAGCAGCATCTCTATTTTTCTCCCATGGCACCTGACCCTGCTTCCACCGGCCATACATGTTATTTTTCTTGCTTTAGCTCCAAAAGACCCCTGCTCAGCCAAGCCGGCCTTCTGCCTCACTTGCTTGACTTCCAACATTCTGGAATTTCCTGTGCATTTAGGAGGTGGTGCTCAAAAAAGTGACCAGCACTGATGAACTCCAGCACCTTCTAAAATGTTTTCCCAGAGACCTCAAAACTAGTTCCTGAAGTCTGCTCTCCTTATGTCCATGGCTGAGGCTCTTTTCTTCCTGTCTAGAGATTTTAAACTCAATCACTTAATGGTCACACAAAACCCCTTCTGGAAATGAGCAACAAATCAAGGAGGGCACTTTTCCTACTCAGTTCTTTTACTATCTGTGATGCCTTGGTACCATGAAGCTATCACCCAGGAGCTTTAGGAATATTCTGGACACATGAAGGACAACACAGTCATCTGTCACAACCAGCATGGCTTCATGAGGGGATAGTCCTGTTGATCAAGTGTGATTTCCTTTTTTGACAAGGTAACCCACCTGGCTGATCAATGAAAACCAGTTGATGTAAGTTTTTTGGACTTCAGTGAAGCTTTTCATACTGTCACTCACAAGATCCTTCTGGACAAAATGTCCAGCCCACAGCTGGAAAAAACACATCATGTGATGAATGAGCAACTGGCTCACCAGTCAGGCACAAAGGGTTACATACAGTGACTGGGGTGACATTAAACTGGTGACCTGTCACTTGCAGGGTTCTGCAGGGCTCCATCCCTGGCCCTGTGCTCTTCAGCATCCTCATAAACAATCTGCAGGCAGGACTGGAAGGGAGAATCAGCAAATCAGCAGATGAGACAAGACAGGGAAGAGCTGTTGACTCCCTCAAAGGTAGGGAGGCCCTGCAGAGACCTCGATGAATCAAAGGGCTGGGCAATCACCAACTGTGTGCAGTTCAACAAGGAAAAATGCTGGACTCTGCACCTGGGATGGGGCAACCCTGGATGGATGGAAAGATTGGGGAATGAGAGGCTGGAGAGCAGCAACATGGAAAGGGACCTGGAGATCCTGGTCTGTGGCAAGCTGAAGATGAGGCAACAGTGCCCTGGCAGCCAGGAGGGACATCCCTGTCTTGGGGGCATCAGGGACAGCGTCACCAGCTGGGCAAGGAAGGGCATTGTCCCACTCTGCTTTGGGCTGGGGTGGCTTCACCTTGAGTCCTGAGGGCAGTTTTAGGTGCCACAATATAAGATATAAAGATATAAAAATATGAAAGAGTGTCCAAAGGAAGGCCATAAAGGTGATGAAGGATCTGAAGGAAGAGCTTTATGAGGAGTATCTGTGGTCACTTGGTCTGTCAGCCTGGAGAAGACTGAGGAGAGACCCCATTGTAGTCTTCAACTTCTTTGTGATGGGAGGAAGGGGGCAGACATTTAACTTTGTCTGGTTACCAGTGACAGAAAACAAGGGAATGGCCTGAAGTTGTGCTGGGGAGTTTCAGGTTTAGTATTATGAAAAGGTTCTTGCCTCCAAGGTGTTTGGGCACTGGAACAGGCTCCCCAGGGAAATGGTCTCAGCACCTAGTTTCAAGAAGGTTTGGACAATGCTCTCAGGTACTTAGTGGGATACTTGGGGTGCCATGAACTGAACTTCGATGATCCTTGTGGGTCTCTTTCAATTCAGCCTATTCTATGATTGTACTCTGTGTTTATAGCTGCAGGCGTATATCCAGCTGAATGACCATGTGAGATGAATACCTTCCATACACTTGCTTTGAACTTGCTGTTAAAGTCAGAGGAGCTAAGAAAAACATGTAATTTTGAGTCTTACAAATTCTGCATAGATCTATAAAACTGGACACTTCACTATTATTGCAGTGCCCAGAGGCAGATCAAATCATGTGTGCCTCAGAGGAGAGCTGCTAAAAGGAATGAACACAGCTGGAACAATCCTGGAGAATTTAGTATTGGCAGCAACACTGGATCTAAAAGCTCCATTGTAACACAGCTAAAAGCCAAGTGTCATCTGTGCACTGTCCATGAAAGAACAGAGGCAGATATTTGCCTGCTTCCAGGAGGCCTCCTAGTTCAAAGTTTTCTGTCTGGACTTTGCCAGTTAGGGGACATGAAGGCTTTCCTTGTAAGAGACATGGAAAAGAAGCCACGTAATGCTTTGGCGAGGGGAAAACATCAGAATCTGGCTTTCTTCAGGAACACTGACCTCCTTGAAATCAGCTCTCTTAAGGTATTAAAAAATGTAGTAAGAAAAACAAGGTACAAAAGATTGTTTGCATCAGGCACAAGAATTAGAGCAAGAATTCTTGAAAAGAATTCTTCATATTTCACCACAAGCTTTCTACAGACAATTCAGTATTTTGTAGTTTTCAGTGGTATCTATTGCTGAAACCACCTACTGGCCATTTGTGTGAGCTAAAAATTGAGTACTTCAGATTTAAAATCCAAATGAAAACCAGAAACACTTAGGATTTAAAAGGTTAAAATTACTTTTTTCAGCCCATACTCATTTACATTTTTGCATGGGCAAAACCTTAGCAACTCTGGACAAAATGTATTAAGTGTTTTGGAAGATAAAAAAAGTATACATGAAAAATCTAAGCATGCTCATTCTGGAAAGAGGACCAAAAAAGTATAGCCATAACCAAAAGGTTTTTTCCACCAAAGAACAACTGCTCTACACTGACAGCATTCTTTCTCAGCCTGCTTGTAGATCTGAGAACCTAGACTACAACTGCAAAACTGTCAGCATTGAAAGCAAGTCTTTGATGCAATAAAATATTATAGCAGTCTCTAGTGTCACTCTTGAGAATTCACCTTCCCTCTTGAAGGATATATCAAGGCAAGTCCTCCATTTCACAATGGAAAAAGGCCTAGAATTTTATTCCTAGAAAAACAGGGCTGGCCAATTTTACAGATACAACTGGACTGCAAGATGCACTTAGTTATTGCTTCAAGGCAGTTGTGATAAAATTGTTGGCTACAGCTGAATTTAACACATTTGAAAAGGCCAGTTTCATATATTAGAAACTTGACTGGACAAGGGCATGTATAAGACAATGCTGTCCTTGCTTAGAGCAGGAATTTGAACTGCACGACATGCTGAGGTCTTTTCCAGTCTGGATAACTTTCTGGCATGGCCATCTTAATACTCAGAAATTTTTCAAGAAACCAACCCAGGAACTGAGTATTTTACCTAAGCTCTTGCATGTAGTTTAATTCATCATGTTCTTGCACTTGCGAAGTTGAGGAACTTGAGAATGCCACCCTGGAATCTATACAGTAAAACAACACACAAAACAGGATTCCTTTACATGCCTCTTTGGTGAATTATTTTATAATACTTTCAGTGAATTCTCATTTTATTTAATACACTATACACTAGAATTGCAATCAACAGTATTTCAAAAGAATCCAGTTTCCAAGTTCACCATACTTTCCATTTTAACACTTAGGCATTTAAAATACATGAAAGTTATAGATTAGTAATAAAGTAGACCTGATATGAAGTCAGAACTTACAAAGAGCAACATCTTTGCATTATTTCACCATGACTACTTTCCATAAGTGGTAACTACACAATGATTAATGATTAAAATGCAGATCAGTTTACAGCATTCACAAAAACAGACTTGCCACATGAATGTGAAAAAAGCAGCAGCCTCTCATAATTTAAAAGTGACTTTCCACATGCTTGTTCTATTTGCAAAAAACATCTCCCAACCCCCATTATTACCGATGAAACCAAGGATTAGGATGTTCAGAATGATTAAAAATCATTTCAGGCTGAGTCTGAAGAGGGAGAGGGCAAAAATGATTTATTTCAATAGTTCCCTTGCACATGAACAGACTTAGCTCTGCTCCACGGAATATTTAAACTAGCAGAGATTTTAAATTACAGACATCAGCGCTAAATAGTTAAGGAGACAATTTTATACACACACCCCTCCAATCTAACAAAATAAAAACTCTAGGAACAGCCAATTGTTTTCTTAGGCTTTCTGTACACTTTGAACACCACTACAACTACTACTACACAGATTTGTATGATTATTACACTCTCATATGGAGCATTAGAGTAAAACTAAACCCTGAAGTTGTCAGTGGAAAGTCAACTAAAAATGGCACTTACACATGCACACATCAGTTTCTATTTTGCTTTATTCACACACTTAGTTATTTTAAGCCTTGCAAACAAACTGCAAGACAGTCAAATTTGCATTCTGGGCAGCTTTGCCCCAGACCCATTTTTTGTTGTTTTTATACAAAGCAAGAGATTCCTATTTGTCATCTTCTGCCACACTGCAGCAAAATAAGTCTTCTACAAACCTGTAAATGATAACATTTAAGTCTACTTAAGTCACTTTTACAGTTTATATTTTACTCACAGCTCCATTAACAGTGAAGTTGGAAACATTTTTAAAAGACCATCAGTCCCCTAATTGCAAGTTCTTATAACTTAAGAAAATAAATTCCTTTCAACTGCTTAACAGTCCATATTAAATATCAGATGTGATGCTTACAAAGCAGATACTAACAATTCATATCCATTCCTTATGTCAGTGAACTGGTAAGAGGAAAAGTAAATCCTCAATGCAATCACATTTGAAATCTGATCCCCTTTGTATGACTGCATATGACATATTCAATTTGTGTCTGTAATTTTTAAACAGTCTTTTTTAATTACACTTCGGAAACTATATCCCCATTTTTAAAACAAGTTGTTCTACAGTGTAAGGAGAATCCATAGAGTGGATTCTCCAAAGTTCACTTTCTAAGCCATTTAAACAATAACTAGGTTAGCAAGTCAATCATGTCCAATGTGCGGGATCCAGACCTGGACAGATTAAGAAACATTTTGAAGCAGTGTTGAGTAAATAATTTTGGTAAGCTGTAAAACTGCCACATGCAAGGTATACTGTACTATAACAGCTCCAAATCCTTTATAAAAACCTTGCACTCCTTCTTCCCGTTTTATAGTATTTATGCAGTCTTTCATTCCCTCATACTGAGTATTGATTGGAAGCACTTCATAGCCAAGGTCTGTATTGTCAATTATTGTGCGTGTCCCTTGAATATGAAGGCGGTGCAAAACTGTTTCCAGTGGGTAAAGCATGACATCAGCACAAAGGCTAGCAGCAAAGCTAGCAATAAGTTCTGGAAAATACGCATCCAGCATGCTCTGCACAGAAGTGGAGCTCTCAGTTGGAAGATTGTGGGAATTATCCCTTTTCAAAACAAACAAGACAAGCTTCTGGACGATGGAACTGATTACGTAGTGAAGAACTCCGTGCAGAGCAGTGGGAAAAGTGAGGACCATCAGAGGAAGGAGACGTTTGCTATGGGGTACTCCCAAGCCTACAACTCTCCCAATTCCTTCTTTCACGCAGTCCAGGATGCCAGGGTTGTCTCGAATGATTTCACTCTACAAGAACAAACAAGGAGTTACAACTCGTGCTGAGCAGTTCAAAAACATCCCGACATCCACTCTGACACTTTATCACTGCTTAGCGTTTAAAAAGCATTAAACACTTGCATGCTATTATGTCTATACAGCTGTACAAATAAAAGCCGCTTTTTATAACACTCTTCACAGCATTCAATTAAGCTTTTTTTTAAAGAATGAACCCATCTTGAAGAAGTGAGGGTTTTTTAATTTATATTGCGGTTATCTGTGTTTCTAACAAAGATATGCAACCTTCAGCCTATTGCTGAAAGTATCAGAATGCAAAGCAGTCATGAACTTGCAATGTCTACATCTGGAGCAAAATGCCAGGAAGGATTTATTTAATTCAAAATTCCTTTACTTTAAAGACTGTGACTATAATCTTTGAACTTGAATCTACATAGTAAAGATTTCTATAACTAGTGTTGAAAGCTCATTTTCTATATTAATTGAATAGTTTCAGTTTTGAATGTTTTCATGGCATTATATGCATTTAAAGTAGTATTCTTTACCCATGATGTCTCTTAGTGAAGAGAGAATCACTGTATTCATGTGCTAAAAATAAAAATTCTGTAGTAATTATTTAATCTGTTACAATCCACCTGTGAGGGTAGCATTAAGTTAAAAACATTATTTCCCCTACTAATAGTGTTTTATCCTGTTGTTTACATCCAAAATTCAAGATTTTGGTGTTCTCCTAAATGTCCAAGTCTCTGAGTCCATGTGGTCTATGTCCTGACCTCAAGCCAGAATAAACCACCAGAATATTCCTCAGTATTTGAGGAAATACTAAACAGCCTGCAGAGCCTTGATGGTCTTTTCTGTGTGGGTGAGAACTAGTTTAAATGCCTGAGAACATAATGTTGTTGCAGACTTTAAGTATGAGTTAAGCAGCACAACTCCTTTTCTGTCCCACATCACTACAGTCACTGCAGTTTAAACCATTCCTGCTTTGGCCTAACACGCCACCATGAGGTTTGAGATGCTAATGACAAAAGAACAGCTAATGACAAAATGTGATAGCTACAAATTTCCACTCTTTACAGCTATTTTGGTGAAATGTACACTTGGATAAGTGTCAAACAGACACTGTTGAACACCATGGTTTACCAGAATTAAGACAGTTAAAGTCAACATAAACCTGCCAGTAGGAAATCTAACAATCCCGAACTTTTCTGGTTTGCCATTGGTCACTGCATTCTTGCAGCACAGGAATGTAATTCAAACCTGGCAAGCCAAGCTGCTCCCCTGCACCGATTAATACAATATAAAAATCTTCACAAATGCTATCATTACCTCTGCTGTGTTTCTAATAAGTTTATGATGATGTTTCCAGGAACTCAAGAACACATTTTGTACATAATATATAATATATACATAATATATACACATACACACGCTTGTTGAGTAAAATATTTGCAAACAGCTGAAGCTACCAATCTTAAAATCCTCAGATCTCAGTGGAATTTTCACAACCAATCCATTACAGAGATCACCTACCGAAAAGGCCAAGAGAGATGCTATTTTGGTTTTTTATTGTTTTCCTATTAAGTTGCTTTCTAGCAAAGAAACTTTATACTTACTTTGCAAACAGAAGACAGGCTCTAAATCATGTTCTCTTTTATTGCTTAAAAATTTACCCATGCCCAACACCACAGGTAATGCAAAATCCTTTCAGACAAAAATACGAGCAGCAATATATAGCATTCCATTCTGTGGCTGGCTATGACCTCCAGAAATATTAACAGTGTTCCACCACTGTTTCTAGTTCCAAAATTATGGCATGGTCAGGGTAGAGCCATTCCCCACCAATTAAGAATTTGAGTTCCAGCCAGGTTCCCATTATGACACCAGCTAAGTCTCCCAAATATTCCCCAAACCAGAGATCCCAGGAGGAAAGATGGTTTCTAACATACAGAGTATCTTCAGAGGAAGTGAGTTTGTGGTTGAGAGTCTGTCTATAACTCTCCCTGCGCAGACGCTTAATCCCACCTGCCCTGTTAATCCATAATGCAGCCAGCTCAGACAGAACAGCTCTCCTAGTACCTTTCGGCTCATTTCAGCTTGGATTGTCTGCCCACAGCAGGATCCTGCCCCTGTCCATGCCTCTAAAGACATGCTGAAACTGAAAAACTGCAGAAGTCAGCCTTCTCCCCAGAAAAAACACCATTTTGGACACATACACCAGCAAACTAGTCTTGACAGTACATACAACTTGCCCATGCTATAAATGAAAATTATTATTTTGATGACTCAGTGACACAAGAGTGACTATGCTGCATGCTCCATATGGGAGCTCAATCAACAGAGCTCCATTAGCTGCACAGAGACTCTGTCACGTCATCTAAGAGCAAGTCATTATACAGACAGGGCTGGGAGAATTACCCTGGACGTTTCTGCACAGCTAACCCTTGCCTTTCTCCAGAAAGAGATGCAACATCTCACTGACAGGCAGTCTGCAACACAGCACTATGGCCCACTCTTCACAGTTACAGAACCAGCTAAGACATACTCTAAGTGACAGATTTTAATTTTTGTGGCTAAGGAAGAACTAGATGAAGATTAAAACTAAAAACCTGATTGAATGAAAACAGTCCTGAGAGGGTAGAGTTGAGTATTTAATTAAAAATCTCCAGTGAACTACTGGAAAAACCTTTACAGTTGTTGTAGGGGACAGATGTCACTGTAACAACATGCCTAGGAAAGCAAAGGTTAAAAAACTTGAGATTGAGAAAAACTTCTTTCTGTTTTATCTGCTGGAACACATAAATATAGCATGTCACTCTTTCATATACAATATATTCCAACTATCTACATTAAATGTCCTTTCTAATTCTAGATTTAGAATTACGATACACTGATACACCCTACATAGGGAACATCCATTTCAGCTAAGTCACACAGCCTCAAGCAAAACAAATGCAACTACTGCAACACAAACCAGAATTCAAAGATTCATCTCTCCGCATAATCTAATCTATAAAGTCTAACAGTATCTCTTAAAATGTTCCAAACATATTTAAATTACCTGTACAGTTTCAATCAGGCTCGCAGAATAAAAAGGCATTGCTATCACATGTGTTAACCTGTAGAAATTAACAATGTAAGAATTAACATAACGACAATATTAGAATTTCAGCCAAACAGGCACCTGTAAGTTCATAAAGCTATCTACCAAATTATCCCTGAGAGAAAACTAACCAAGTATAACTCAATTACCAAAATGCAGATCAACTAGTTGAGGTAAACTCCAGTCAAAAGTTTAGTTAAATTCTATTTCCATGTGACCAGACTGATTAAGGTCTAAAATAGTCTAATCTTTTAATTCAGTGGAGTTCCATAGACACAGGGATCTAGTACGAGAAAACCTGTGAAACTGGTGTATATAATCAAGCTTGTTCAAAAAATCAGCATTTGAAAAGTACTGTTAGCATCCTGTCAAGAAATGACTGTTGGCATCTTGTAGCAGCAGACTAAACGTATGCCCATTTGGTAGTTTTATTGTATTTAGATAGTAAGACATAAGATACATGCTATACTTACCCTTTGAGTAAAAGGTGTCCACCTATCTGCTTGAGATTCCATTTATGAGAAAGCTCTCTAAAAAGAGAAGTATTTACCACAGTATGAATAGTCATCCACACGTAATTCTCAAGCAATTCTTCCATGAGTGTCAACAACCTGTTGTCAGTTTTCATATTGGTGTTCTATGATTCATGGTGAACTATTTCTCATATTGGAAAGACACAGTGAAACATTTAATAAATCATGCTTAAATTAACTTCAAGTAGTTTTTCGGGCTTGTCAGATATCCTATCAAAAAAAGTATTCAGTCATTGATTCATAAGATGTTTGCCGCTCTCACAGCAACTGACTTTATTAAGTTTGCCTTTATGTAGCAACCTTATGTACAAGCGCTTAAAGCAACCTTCAGGGAAAAACGGAGTATTTTAAAATCTTCCTACTCTTCCTTTATCAAGAAATCATTTTTATTTCATTTTGGTTTGGTTGCGTTCCTCTGTTCTTTAGGTTATGTTTACCCTGTTCTTATTTCTTTCAAGAAAATATAAATTATATTCAGGTACAGTTAGATAAGAACAAATCAAATACAAGAGGTCAGGCTAGAAGTTGTGCAGTAATTCCATATAGACATAATTGAAGTTTTTTGTCCGATGACCAGTCCTTAGCATATTCTGATAAAGAAGAAGAAAACCCATGTATTTAATACAAAGGTGACATCAATAATATTTCCTTGAAATAGTATTTCTAGTTACGCACTTCAAAATACAAACAGCAAATGTTTACAGTCCACTTGACAGAAAACATAAATCCACCTAGCTCCAGATACCATTCCAATACCACATGTACTGACAATGCATATGGCCAATATCTAGCTATGAGGTATAGATACTTGTCTGTAATGCTGGGCACACTAGACCTTGCATTTTTAATAACAAGCTATAATGTTTTCAGCTTTGTTGTCTAGGAATCACAATCAGACACTGCTTGTAGTTAACCCTAATCCAAGAAAGGCAAGATTTTACTCTTTCTGAAGAATTGCATGTTGTTACTAGCTTTCACATTTTAAATCCATAGGTCAATCACTAAACAGGAACAGAAGATAATTTTTACCATTATATATTTCAGACACGTGGATCACATCCACTTACCATAACAGTTAAATGATTTGGAAAAGTAAAACAGCCAAACTAATGTGTGAAAGCCTAATCTGTCAACCCACAAGGCATAACTGTGCAAGAACAATTACGTAAGAAGTTTGCCTAGTACAAAGCGCTCACACCCATTTCTGGGCTCCTAAAACAGGGGTACTCTTTCATGTAACTATAACACAGAATTAGAATTGACATTTCACGTCTCTGTGTTCTTTGGACCCTGATAATGCAGTTAAGTAACCTTTTAAATTAGACTTGCTGGCACTGCTGCTACAAGCAATAACCTTCTCCTCCCTGTAACCACCCAAAGATGCAAGCCACCATTAAGAAGGAAGAGAGAGCATTCAGGAGAAAATTGTGGGGTGGTGCATGTATGAGAAAACCACTGAGAAAGCCAGATCACTTTCACAGTCCAGGTAATTTCCTGACTGTTCACACATTGTGTTTCCATAAAGATGGGAGTAGCACAGAGGAAAGAATGAGCTGGTTCCAGCAGAAAGGTCTGATTCTTTTGGCAGCAGCACCAGCTTACTTTCCAAACTGCTGAACTGACCCACAAGAAGAAAAACATTGCTTATATTTTTGAGAATTCAGAACTATGAAGATATAAACACTATATCACATCTCATGAACTTAAGCATACCCTAGAGCTGTATCTAAAACACACTTGGAGGAAAGCACACGCCTGGAAATTTCAATTACCTATGAAACAGAGCTGACCAAAACTCTTAAATACACACTATACAATTTAAATATGAAATACTTTTGCTAAGGCTTTTGAACTTGCAAATGCCTACTTTTATTAGTCTGGATACATGCATCATCACAGTATTTGATTCATCCTAACCATATTTCTTCTTTTTAAACCCAGGGTAGTTTCCATGTCCCTGAATATTTTTAGTAAAAATGACTAAATTTCTGCAGCAGAGGGTTGACACTGTGATGCAGAATGATGAATACCTCTTTAAATAAAGTCAGTAATTTTTAGTGGTAACCTCTTTGTTATGAGAATACTGAACAAGGTACATATAGCTGTTGGTCAAGGAAGGCAAAAGACAAAGCTGCTGTTACATGGACACCCATTTATCATGTCTTCTCATTTACTAATGCAGGCCATTCTATTCTCCCTCCTACCAACGACAGTGCAAATATTTAGCAAAATGTCAGTGCTAACTCATTAGCTGCGCAAGTCTTCTGTATTTACATTAATAAGACCAGGAATTCTCCCCTTAGGTATGGTAATGCTATTACCACACAATAAAAACCTAAAAAAAAGAAGAAAATTATGGTTTTTTTTTATTACAGAGTTGAATACCAAAGACCAATTTGCCACAGCATTTCTAAGCCAGACAAGTAAGCAGACACAAACAAATAAAGTTCCCAGAAAGAATCCCTCACTATTTATGGATTATAAGGTCGCCTTTTCCAAGACAACCATACTGTGTTTGGAAACACCTATTTATTGTCTGGCTGTTCTCATGAAGTAGTATTTTTCAAACAGCCTTACTAACACTTTGAAAATAAGTCAACAACTTACTAATTTGTTAGAAGTGGTAAAAAACATGCAATACCTTGGCAAAGGTGTAAATTCACTGATGATGCCTTCTGTTCCCAGGGTTATGCCCTGAACAATGAAAGTGCTGCCCATTCCTTTCCAAAGAGCTCTTGGACCCTGTGCGTCAAAATATCCAACACAAAACTCAAAAATATTTTCAGCTTATTATTAAAAAATTTCAGTAAATTCAGACCACACAGGGCTACAATTCTACAGTTTTAACTTTATCATTAAACTTGGGTAACAACTAATTTTTAATCTACGCAGAAGTTTTTGTTTTTCAATAATTTCAAAGACCTATCAATAACTTTGGAGGCACGTCTCCCACTGTTAACAATCTGCATTATAAACTTAACACCATTTTTTATGGACAAAATGAGCTTAACATGTCAAAAGTGCATCCATAAGATATTCAGAATTATGAATTTCTTCCTGCCTTCTAATGATGTGAGTTTAAGGATTGCCATACCCCTGCAGAATTGGAAATGTACTCAGTACTACCTTTGGAAGGAGTCACTTCAAAAATAACTTTATCCACATAATGATTAATGATCTTTCATAAACCTAATGAAAAAAAAATTCAGGGACTTTTTGTTTTCTAACATCCATAAATCTTTCCCCACTAAGTATTGTACTTCTGAAAAAAAAAAATAATGGTTTACTTGATCTTCTTGACACATTTTTGTAACTATAAAACTAACAAACCCTCAACACAGCCATGCTTTACAACACCACCTACATAAACACTCAGATTTCAATGTACACACATGCTGTAGGTACTCTCAGTGCTCACATACAGGCTGCCACCAAATACTAACCTGTGTCTTATTGATGCAGTACATGATATTGACAATACTAAATGGGGTGAGATGATAATTCCGTGCATGATAGTTAACCTGTTAAAATATAAACAATGGCAGTCTTAGAAACACACTTGCAGACGATACAACTCTGAAGGATAAAGGTGTTTCAAATATAAGAATTTTATTTCTGTAAAGATCAGCTAAAAATATGAGCAAGTTCTCACTGAAATTTAGGGAAATGGACAGCCCTTTTAAGTATTCATATGAAAGTTTAAAAATAAACTTTACATAAATCAGAACCTATGAAACAAAGCATCCTGCTTGTAAATGGGGATTGGAAAGTTGCTCTGCAGACCCCACAACACTTACTTGCTGTAATTTGCTTTCCACTGCCCAAAGAAAAATAAGCAAGATTTTTCAAAATAAGCTAAACTGCAGAACAGAAAACATGTATTCTACAAGTAAACACTTGTTAATGTAGCAGAGGCCCCCTAAAAATAAAAAAGCTTCCTATAATACATACTTTCATTCAGAGATATGACAGTACACAGGAGCTTTGACTGGAATAGGTAATATAAAAGACATACCTGACACTGACGGCGTAGAACAATGCAAGGATGTGCCAACACATTTTCTGTAAATAGGCTTCAAAGGAAAATTGTATTTAATGCAGGAGAAGTCACTAAGAATTCCTTAGAAAAGGCTTGTTAATTGTCTCTAACAACAGCAGATCAATATTTGGAACAACAATATATTTTCTAGTGAACTAACAAGGCATGTTTTTGATGGCTACCCAACAACCTCCCAAGGAACAAGTTACATGAAATCTGACACACACATTCACTACGAAAAAGCCCCATATATACGTAGTATGCACATATTTTTATATGCAAATAACATACAAAATTTCTTAATCTCATTCTCTTCAAAGTATCATGGTACAAAACAAACCACAACCACAATTATGAGAGGATTAGTTCCAGTTTTATGCTAATTCTGCATACTGTATTAATAATCAAGACTCTCTTTAGGACGGCCAGAGAAGGACTGGTAGTAACAGCTGACTACCTTTTCACCACTACTGACCCAAAACAATTCTCCTGCCACTGCCAGAAGTCATATTTCAAATCAAAACTTCACAGGAAAATTCTCACTTCCAAAGCTAAATTCCTGGTTCATTCAGAGAAAATATTAATTTCATCTCAGAGTGCCTGAGTGATCAGAGTACTTACCTGTACATTGTTCAAACCTGGGATACAGATTAGAAAAGTAGAATATCCAGGATTTTTACAAACTCAAGCTACAGAATCATCTCTGGTAGGTTTCTGAACTTCCGACAAACAAGTGGCACAGAAAAATACTGCAGTTTTTTAAATATTGAGCTAATTTGTAGTTTGCTACTACCAAAAGAGGTAAAACTTTCCCTGGACATCAGCATCTTAAAATTCAGCACTTTCTCAAAAACACTATCAATAATAAGACAACACAATCACTATAATAAGAATAAAATGGCCTCCAGACCAGCTTGGTTACATGAACATTATGGTTTGAGGATACTTTGGTAATACACTCGAAGACATTTTCACTTTCTTAAGAAATATTTGTATTGATTAAAAATATTAATAAAAGTTGCAAATGTCAAAGAAGTTTTCTGGTGTTACTTTCAGATTACTTGGACAGGGTACACACATCCTGGGCATTCCATATGAAAAACTGTTTCTTACATTCATGTATTTTTTGAGCAACAGTTAAAGAAAACAGAAACCTAAACAGGGGCAGTAAGTTTCTAAACGCATTCCAACTACTTATGGCTGCTGGAATAAAAACACATTATAGAAGCGTATGTAGGGTTTATAAGACAAATATGAGCTTTACTACTGCTTTGTCACTCAACACAACTCTTACCTTGCAAGGCCAATACCAAAGCCAGCAAATCTGTTCAACTGCTCTGAAAAAGAAAAAAAACAAAACAAAACCAGATTATACAGCAGTGATAATCACAAAATAGAGAAAATGCCATGCACAGGATCTGAAAAACTAATTTTATCCTATACTTGCATTAGAAAATTACAAGCACTAAACCACAATACTTATGGCAGCTGAGCAACAGAGGATATAAAACAAGTATTCCCCCAGGAATATTTGCACTTTGGACTGCATTTGAGTTTGTACATACTCTTATATATAAAATTATGCTTTTCTTACAGGGGAAAAAAAGAACAGAGAAAAATGAACGGTAAAACAGAGAGTATTTTAATATCTAAAAAATCCAACTCAAACCAACTACTGAAAGATTTAGCATGCATGAGTTTACAGTAATTCTGAAACATAAATTTAGATAATTGAAGTGAAAATAATCTTAAAACAGTAAGAAGGCAAAATTTTAGGAAGTTACACAAAAAGCCATGGATAAAGTAACAAACGACCACATAAGGCAAATTTTCAAGCCAGCTGTTTATCTCCAGTCCTTTGCAAAAATCTAGTTATTGGAGAATTACAAAAGTAATTAATTCAACTCTTTGTTGCCTGCACCCAGACAAACGTTTGCCCATTGGGAATTATCAGAAGGGATTTAAGATGAGCATCAGAACCATAAAGGCATTTTAAAGTTAATGCTCAGCCCTACAACTGCACAACTTCAGAGTGCAAGCAGTCTGAAGGCATGGATGAAGTAACTTCAGTGGGGCTCCACACAAATGTGGCAGGCCTCCTAAACACGGTAAGATAGCATTTGCAGTTGCTGGATTCAGTGATTACAGCAACTCCGTATCAGTGCTCCAAAGTGCAGAATGAACACACCTTCCACATGTAGATAGGGGGGAAAAAAGTCTCCAGCTATGCAAGGATACTTAAACAGTGCTTCAACCAGTGCATCCATGGATGGAGTCCAGCTAAAGGCTGTACTATTTATAAAGACACTTAAATAAAAACACTGCACTACTGGTCAGAAAATAATGACTTGCCTACTAAAAAAATTCGATTTCACGTAAATTACTGTTTCATATATCTTTCGATACTCAAGTGTCGATAACCTCCTCCATTTATTTAAAGAAAGCAACATACAGTACCCTACATACAGCAAGTTTTCCTTAATTCACCTCAGTTTCATGAAGACCTAAAATTACTTTATTTATGGAGGCTTATACTCACTTTCCTAGCAATTACTGAAAAAGCCCCGTACTTAGTTGCTAAATCCTACCAGTCCCACAGTTCCCTCGCAATCACACGCGGACGGGGGAGGTTTACGTCAGCAGTTCATGTTTTAAACCCGAGAGAAGCCACGCAGTCCGTACCACCACCACCACCACCACAATAACGCAGCACTCTGAGAGCCGAGAGCACTTCCTGCCCTTAAAGAGGGCGGAGTGTTTCCGCAGGAGATTGTTTACACGGGCACTGAGGAGCAAGCTGACTGCACACTGCTCAACGAGAAGCTGCGGGCGCGCTCTGACACTCTCAAACCATTTTTGCATGGAGTTGCACAGTGCCGGAGCGCAAGAGGCAGCCACGGAGCAGTCCGACTTCTTCTAAAGGGCTTTTCCCCCGGCGCTTCAGCACCGCCAGTAAAAAGGAGGGCCGGGCAGCGCTCGGCCTGGCCACGGCACAGCCCGGGGCCGCCGCCCGCCCGCCCTTGCCCGGCGGGTCACTGCTCGCGGGAGGCGGGAGCCGCGGCTCAGCGGGACCGGGGAGCGGCGAGAGGCGGGGGCCGCCCCCCGGCTAGCCCAGGCCGGGCCCTCCCTTACCGGCGCCGGGGCCGGCCACCCCGAGGTTGACCTCCTCGTTGGAGCCGACGCCGCCCAGAGGGGTCCCGGCCCCATACGGCGGCGTCTTCTCGCCCCAGTGCAGGTTGCGGCTGCCGGGGATGTCGGGCGGGCTGGTCACCCAGGAGCCCAGCTCCGAGCCGCTGCTGAAGGGCCTGGAGCCGGGGCCTAGTTCGTCGCGGCTGATCCCGCGGTAGCCGAGGCCGTCGAAGCCGTCGGGGCGCCGCGGGTGCATGGCGGGGGTGGCTGAGGGGGCCCGGCGGGGCCGAGGGGAGCGGGAGAGGAGCGGGAGGCGCCGCGCTCGGGCCGCACCGGCGGCAACGGACCCGGACCCGCCGCTCGCCCTGGCACTTCCGGCCGCGGTGAGGCCGCGCGCGTGACCGCGAGGGGGCGGGGCCGCGGCGCTGGGCCAATGGCGGCGCTCCGCTTGCCCGGCCCGGGGCGGGGCGTCCGCCGCGGGGGGCGGGCGGGCGAGGGCTCCCCCTGGCGGTGCGGCGGGCGGAGCACGGCCCGGCCCGGGCGGGCGCGGGGGAATCCCTGTGGCGGCTCCGCTGCCGCCCCCCGTAGGGGAGCCGTGAGAAAGATCGGGAGGTCGCCGGAGAAAGATAAGGTGGCCATGCCGACCTGAGACAGCACTTTCCGGGGAAAAACATCCTTCTTATCGACCCTGGAGATGAGCACAACACAGACACGGCAGGCGCGGGGATGAGGCCAAGGAGGGCCGGGAGAGGAACACAGAGCACCCAGGATGCCCAAAGCCCTCCGACCCATTTCCGTAAATGGTCTGACAGAACCGCCTGCCCATAATAACTGATTGCATAGAAAGTGAGAAACACTTCAGTACGGTGAAGTCGGGCCATAGAAAGTATCTCCCAAGCCCGGGCGGTGCCCGCGGGATATCCCGCTGGCTGGATGGATGCAGGTGGATAGAGTCTGACACCAGGACTGACATCCCTTCAGCTGCATCAGTGCTGGAACCAGGAGCGGTGATCCCTTCTTTTTCTCTCTTTCTCTCTTATCCTTTTTAGTTCACCTCTTTTTTCTGTCTTCCCTTTCACACTACTTCTTTGTAAAGAAGTAAAGTTGTAAAACCCATTGCCACATGCTTGTATCGTAGGTCAAGGACTAGAATACCAGTTTCCATGCTGAGTGTGTGATTTACTAATGAAACTTTCTGATTGTTTGCAGACCTTCTGACTTTTGTTGTTCCTTTCAACCATGAGCATTTATGAATCTTCCTTCCCCTTAGGAGTGGGGGCTGCCCTCTGTGGATTTAATGATCCCCTAGCTCAGAATCACAGAGTCCCTTAGGTTGAAAAGACCTCCAAGATCACCAAGTCCAAACTTTGACCATGTCAACCACAGCATGGCATGTCCAGTCTTTCCTTAAACATTTCCAGGGACAGTGATTCCACCACCTCCCTGAGCAGCCCGTTTCGATATCTGATCACCCTTCCTGTGATTTTTTTTTTTTTTCTAATGTCTAGTTGAAACCTCTCCATGCACATTAAACCATTTCCTCTCCCTGTGTCATTTGTTGCATGGGAGAGGAGGCTGACCTCCCCCTTACTACAATTTCCTTCCAGGCAGCTTCTAAGAAGCTCATCGAGTGGGTCTTAGTCTGACACACAGGTGTTCTCATTTTGTGCTCTAGGTTAAGCCAGCATTAGTGCCTTCAAGTCTAAGTATAGCATGAGTCATCCACATGAGCTTTGTGAGAGGAAATCTCATTAATGCATATGAGTATCTTAACGGCAGGTGCCAAAGGATGGTGCCAGACTCTTTTAAGTGGTGCCCAGGGACATGAAAAGGAGCAAAGGCCATAAACTAAAACACAAGTTCAGCACATAAAGTTACAACACAGCTGTACTCTGGTTTGTTACACAGTTTTTAGTCCTCTGAAAGTTGTGGAAATCATAAAATCAGACTAATCAGGATTGAAAGAAATCTTTAAAGGTCATCTAGACCAACAGCCTTGCAATAAGCATGGACATCATCAATTTCCAGCAGGTGTTTAGCGTCCTTTGCAAACTGAATTAATGTTTCCAGAGATGTGGCTACAGCCGCTCTGGGCAACCTTTTCCAGTGTTTTACCAGTCTTATAATGCTCTTCAGCTGTGTCAACAGCACTATTCAGCTTTGTTTCATCTCCAAAACTGCTGAGGGTGCACGCAATCCCATGATGTCCATGTTACTGATAAAGATAATGAATAGTAATGATAAGAAATTAAATATTAGTATTAATTAGAATTTCAGGTGTGGGGTCCATATCTTCTACACAGTGTCCTCAGACCATTCCATGGGTGTTTGACTGTGCTCCCATAGCACAGAACCTGTTTTCACATGATACAACAGAAGTTTGGGCTCCCTTCTTTTCTTTGAAAGAAAACACAAAGAAAACAGTTCAGAAGTTTACTTTTTACAGTGAGAAGAAATTGGCAACAGCCTAAGTGCACTGAGCAGCAATTACAGTAGGAGACAAAGCTTCTGTGCTAATGATCCCTTAAATTTAATTTTCATGTGACTTAATATAAAGCCAGGCATGCAGTTTCCATGCTTGGTCTTGGAAGCATGAGCAGCCTCCAGGAGAAAAAACCAGAATGAATGTTCTCAATAAGAGAAACCAGTAAACCACAGTTCCTCAGAAAAAATAGGAGAAAGAGTGTTGTTCCAAAGAAACCACAATCTTTTTCCATGCTGGAATATGACGTGGCTGTTGGAATAGCCAGATCTGCTGCTTTTTCTAAAACAATATTCATTTACTAATATTGGGTTGGACTCAATGATCTTTCAGGTCTCTTCCAACCTAATAATACTGTGAATTCTGTGAATATGTGTGACATGGAAAATTGTTCAGGGTGAGGAAACTGTATTCAAATTAAAATCTACATTTCTCTTGGAAAACGATGCTCGTAGCTGCTGCTTTGTTAACCAGTTAGCAAAGGAGTGCAAAGCTGCTGACTCAGATTTGATTTACACCATGTCTTCGAGATCTGCACAGTGGGAAGCTGCCCTCTTGTTCATACAATGGAATAGGGCAGCTGTATTCCACAGCAGCCTGGGGCTTCCAGCAGCTCAGCTTGAAAGACAGTTGGATTGGGTCTCTGCACTGGGCCTGTGTGACTGCAGGAGTGGTGTCTGTGGGAAGACATCGAGAGCTGCCCCTCTGTCCACCACAGTCAACTCCAGTTGGCCTCCAGCCAGACCTGCCATGGCCAAAGCTGAACCCATCCATGATTTTGGTAGCAGGAGAGGATAAGAGAAAGGTGCTTTTTCCGGTGTACTACTCCATTTTAAACTGGTAATAAAGTAATCTTCTCCAAGTGGGTGTCGGATTTGAATGTTAATTTGACAGTGGCCTAGATGGGACACACAGTAGTGCTTATGTCATTTGGGGTCTTCACCCCATGCTCATGTTTTGCTTGCCATAGTGATTCAGGATGAAAACACAGATGCTTGACACCAGCAGGAGGCTCACACACCGCCAAGGAGAACAGCAAACTCACCAGCTTTTCCTGGGTCCCCTGGGCCTGACATCCATAGTGCCCCTTGTCACATCCCACTGGTGGATGTCCAAACAGCTCTTTCCCTTCAGCTGCTCATCTGTTGAGCGCTCTCACAAGAAAATCTTTGGTTTGCCTCACGGTTTTATCAGGCACATAAATAGACCCTCAAGCAAAAGTCACCCCAAAAGGGCCTGCAAAAGGGAGTCTGGGGTTTTCACACCAGCTGGAGGTCTGGACTTGAATACGTGACCTTTTCCTGCTGCACACCTCTGCAACTCCCTCAATGACCCAAACAGGAAGCTGGAAGGTGCCACAGGCTCTTGGATCCCTCCCTCACACTGACAACTGGCACCCAGTGTCTGTGCTTTGGCTGGCTTGTTCCCCAGTGCCCATCATGAGTGATCTGAGCAAGGGGGAAGAGCCTGCAAATTGCCTTCATGGGAGAATTTTCATTTCTCCGAAAGCTGAACAGAAACAAGCCTGGAAGTTAAATGGGTCTTTGCAGGGTTGTTTCCCCTCATAGCTGAGTCTAAGGTGGGTGGCTGGATCATCCTTTGCTGCTCATGCAGTAACACATCCATTTCAGTCTTCTTTTGTGTACAATGTGTAGAACGCCTGGAATATTAGATACACCTCCAAACCATAAGAGTGACACCAAATTGCAAAGCCAATATATGATACTATGTACAGTGATTAATGCTCTTCTGATGGTTTTGACAGCGGAATACTGAAGTCTGTAAAATACTGCATATATGATTAACAAATACAAAACCATGAATAAACAAAGTTCAGAATCTGTTCCTCAGCTGAGCTGAAGAACCTTATATGGGAAATGGGAGTCAGAACAAAAGAAATGGAAAGATTCATGTTGTTGTAGGTTGTTACTGGAGTAAACCTACTTGATACAAAGCGGTGTTATCCTGGGGGGTTTTGTCATGAGAAAAGTGCATTAAAGAACTCAAAGAACTTCTCTGTGATCAGGATTTGGATGTAATTAATTTTAATTCATCTACGCTAGAGATGTGCAATGGCATATGTGTACCTGTGGTGTGCATCCCCTGCACTCCTCCTGGGGCCTCACTGTGATCTGAGAAATGCTCATTAGGCCTCGATCTTCACATACAGCACCTGGGCTGCACTCCTCCTGAGCTTATCAAAATCAGTCTGTTCCCAGGAACTAGTACTGTCTAATGAGATCCTGATTTTTAATGAGCAGCCTTGGAAACTGATTTCCTTACCTGGAAAACAACCCAAGCAGAATAACAATTTTGTTATCAAACTTTCAGAGAACCTACTAGCCCAAATTGCAGTCAGGATGAAAAATGTTTATGATTGAAGCCCACTCTCTTGTGACTCTACAAGCAATGCTTCAAAGTGAGACCCTTTGAGCTCTCCTGGACGTCAGAGACTGTGACCAGCACCTCCCTCTATGTGGGGTCTCTAAGAGCCAGGGAACTCTCAAGTTTGCTAAACTTGGAGAAATTCTGAATGACAATGATGGAGCCTGGACTAACACCCCCACTTCTCTAGACTCAACCCTTTGCCCATTGCAAAGATCCCAACGTATCAGATGTGTGTCCTTCACCAAATTTGAGGAGAATTTGTCACATGTACTCTCTGGGTGTCTTGTACAGACTCTTTAGGACTGTGTGCATGAGGGTCTGAATATGCTATATAGCATTTGTACAAGGAATGATGCTCTCCTGGGTTCTTAAGTACTTCAGATTTGTAAATTAGGTTCATAAGTCATAGTCAGTTCTATGTGAATCTTTAGATAAATTGTTTAACTTAACCTGTCAGATAAGTGCTCTTAAGTGCTGTTAAAGCTATAGGCCTAAACTGTTGGTTAAGTATGGGGCACAGTTTAGCAAAGGGGCGTACTCTGAAACTTGTGGTGCAATGGGAGGGTCTTCCTTATTCCTGTTTGTCCTTACCCCTTTCCTATCCTTAACCCCAGCCTCCACAGAGGTAAGTTTTGGGTTAATTTTGGATTTCAATTGGCTGGTTTTTGGTTTTAGTTTGTTCTTTTTCTGTGTGCTTTAACCAGAGCATTAGTAGTAAGTAGTAGAGGGAACCCTGTACATGAACTACATCACACTTCCTGTTTTGTATTAAACCTGCTTTCACCTATGCCTTTGCTGTGATTCTTTAGGTGACCTTAAAACACTAATTTGCCACAGAACACTAAGAAAAATAAACACGTGCGCGCGCGAATCAATACGTTTGCACAGTAGTAGGTTTCTGTTGCTGCCAACAAAGGCTTAAGTTGTGCAGTGGCTGAGCAGCAGCACCATCTTGTGACACAGGTGTGAAACTCTCTGTAGGCTCACACACCTGGGGCTTGGCTCTGCACTTGGCAGGTGGGGGACTCGGCTTCTGGCCTGAGCACTGGCCACTGATCCCCACCCAAGTCGTTCTCTTGGCAGCTACTTCAGCCTCACCCTGTTTCATTGATGCTTAATTGAGACCTGGACAGATAATTCAGGTATTGATCAGCTCCCAGAGCATCCAGGGAGCTGCTGGCAACTGGGCTTAAGGTCTGGTCATTTTAGTTTGTTTTGGAAGCTCTACTTCTGTCATTATAGATATCCTGCTGTTATATTAAGTTTCACCTGGTGTACTAACTCTTATCACTGTTAAAATCACACTAGGAGTGAGACTAATCTGTCTTCCTTGCTGAGGCTGAGGAGAAATGCAAGCTGTGTGTGTCATCAATGAGGCAAAGTCATGGGGTTTTTGAAGTTTATGGACTTATGTCAGTTTAGATGCTGAACTATAGGTAGAAAAACTGTCAGGCAGTCTGCTTAATAGACCCCCCATCTATTAAAAAAGATAATTCACACACTCTCCTGCACATCAGTCCGTCTTGGAGTATGCCATCAGCTCTCCATGAATAGTAAGTAATAGTGATAATAGCAAGTAATGCAAGAAAATCATGTTACAGAAAGGAGGCTGCGGCTGATGGCAGAGCAAAGGACAGAGATCTGTGGGCTGAATGTCACCTGTGGCAAGGTAATGAATCCGTCTAATTTCCATCTGAAATGCCTGATTTCATTTCAGTTTCTTGGGATTTCGACTCCTTTCAGAAATGAAGCCAGCCCTCATGCTTTATAGGCTTTTTGGCCCAACACTAGCATCTAAGCAGATGAAAATAATGATGATTGCTGCCAATCCCTGGTACCAATAATTTTTCAAAAGGTCATGTTTTCTGTCACTGCTTTAAGGAGGGCTGTGAGGCTTGTTACAAATGCTCAGATATAGGCATGTTGTGTTAAACCCTGACATGTGGAGTGTCCCAGGGTACTTGTTGAGCCCATCAGTTCAGAGAGACACTATTGGAGGTCTTGTGTCACATCTGCTGGCATCCTCTGAGTGGTTTGTCTGAGCAGAAGTGTCTGAAGAGTGCCACCCCACCTGAGTGCTATTCCTGGGCTTTGGGATTGCTGAGGTTTCCTTGCCCTGACGCAGTTTCCAGGTCTTCATCATTATATGACCTTGTGTGGGATGAACAGAGGAGTGCTTCCTCACCTCAAGGAGGTTGTGGGGGAAGGAGCACACTCAGAACCTCACAAACATGCTCATTTAGGATAGGTAGTATACATTTCCAACAGCTATGACAGTCATTTCACAATATTATTTCAACTTTGTGGCATGTTTTTTGATCGTGCTGAGGACAGACACAGATCCTCTTCCAAGGAGCTCATAATCTGTGAAAACAAATGACAGATGGATGAAAAGCATGCCAATAGAGTGACAAGGTCTATGAAGTACCTTATACACTTTTCTATGTTATTTATTCAAGTAATTTATTCAGATTTTTCTGTTGATTCTTTTATCTTCCAATGTTTAGTGTTTTATAGCTGTTTATTAGCTATCCTTGCAGTACTACACTGAGGCTGATCACCTCCAAGTTAGGAACTTGAAAATTGAAAGAGAGGTTAAATCTTCTCAAAGTCTCACAGTGAGACAATGAAAGATTTCCAACCAAGTTAAAAGACAGGCTCCAACTATGTACAGCTTTTTTGCAGTAATTGCTTCTATTTATCATGTGCTTTTATTTTCTTAAAAAGTATATAATTCAACCAACTTTACAACATATGTGTTTCCTTTACAGATCAGAGTTATCACATCAGACTGATCTTGCCCAGCCACAGATGCTCAGGAACATTCCACGCCCTGTGAGCTTTGGTGACCATTACCTCAAATTTTGTCTACTTCTTCTCTTCAGCCTTCCATGCCAGCCAGCTGCTCCAGAGTGGGATGCTGTCTGCTCCTTAAAATAAACCCTTCTCAGGGCATTATCTTGACCTGGGGTAATTTTCTAATTTTTTGCAGCTGAAATCTGTACCCCTTCCTGCATGCAGCATGTCCCTGGTGTACGTCCACGCTGTTCCTAGATGAGAGACCACTTATACCTGCCACATAGCACCACTTTCCCCACACTTCCACCCTCTACCCCACTCCCTGTAGCCCTTTCTTACCCTTGCCACAGACAGGGAAATCCCTGGCAAGTTCTACCTGTCAGGGTCCTGCCTTGTCACAGCACAGCCAACATCTGAGCTAAAAAAAAAACCCCAAGCAATTTAAGGCAATCTGAGTCATACCATGTTAACAATTGGATTCTTTGGATCATGCAGAAGGGTTGCTGATGGCTTGGGGCCATTTGGTACAAAATTCCCAGTTCTCCATCTGGAATTTCTAACACAGCCTTGTTCCACCTGTGCAACCCTTCTGCTCTGGTCTCTTTATTCAGGCAGCCTTATCCTATTTAGAGAAACCCTGAAAGCAGGATACACACAAGAAGGGCATCAAACTGTGGGAATGTGTTCAGAGGAGGCCCACTATGAAGGTGAAAAATCTCCAGGGCCAGATTTACAAGGAAGGTCAGAGGTAAATTTGTTTGTTCAGCCTGGAGAAGAGCAGGTGATGGGTGACCCCATTGCTTCCTCATGGGGGCCAGCAGCTGGAGAGGTTCAGGATGGCATTAGGAGAAGCTCCTTCACTGAGTGTCGTGGGGCACTGTAAGGACTCAAGGAGCACAATTGCCACTCTCAAACACTGCTGCTACAGAAGGACTTTGTTATGAGATAAGCACAGATGGGTGCAACAGGATGGCTCTAAGTCCAAGCCTGGTGTCATTGAGATCTGGCTAGCACATCCTGGGTAATGGATGCAGACAAAAAATCCCACTGTGGCAAACTGTGTAAAGAAGCAACTGCTCATAGGGTCTAAGATCCCCTCAAGATATGGAACAGATTGCACCTGTGGCCACTGAAGTCCCCACTGCCAAATATGCCTACGTGGATACCTGAAACCTGGGCTGTAAATTAGGCCACTGTAGAGGAAGAGATAAACAAACCTGGGAGACAAGAATGCTACTGAAAATGGACATAAAGAATGCAACCACAAGGACAGCTAACTCAGCAACTGTGCTGATACAAGCTCTGAATGGCAAAAGGTAATTCAGGCAGGGGAGATTGTGACTACAAGACAGAACCTACTGACTCAAAAGAAGAGAAAGACTGAGCATGGGACTAATTAGTATGAGAGGAGAAGGAATCATTTAACCCACAGATTAAGACAAATGTGTAACGAGTTGTGAGAGACTGGAATGTTAGTGGTTAATGCTCAGATAATCTGCCAATTGAAGTGACTGCCCAGGCCCAGAGGAGGTGCACACCCATCTGCCAAGGCAACAGCTGAGTGTTGAACAAGACAAGTGGGGAGGCTGATAAGGTATCAGACAATTCCTGTGAGTGAAACAATGCTTTTTATCATGCCAGTGTCCATACACAAGTGGCTCAGCTGTGAAGACTCCCCTCTGGTGAAGCATCAGGACATTCACAGTAGGTCTGATGGCTTTAATTTCTGCTTAAGGGCCATAATTCGCACAACTGATAATACATGAATTTAAGAGGCAGCTGTAAAGTCTCAGAAATTGTCATAACCCATCAAAGATTCCCAAAATATCCCTTGATCCTCAGCATTACATAATCCATTGTAAAACTCACCACCCCAGGGGGAGCACTTGGGTGTTCTCACCGAGCCTTAGCCTATATTAACCCACCAGATTTTGTGTTTCACGGGCTTCCCTCACCTCAAGGGATCAAGATTGTGACCATCACTTTGACAGGACTGTGACCAACAAGTCGACCAATGGACATAAAAACTGCAAGAATCAAATCTTGCCGCAGAATCCACAGGTGGTGACCATGTGCCTGTCTACACTTATCCTTTCTCTTTCTTTCCTTTACCTTATACATTTTCTTAAGTGCTATTTTTATACTTTTATATTGCAGCATTTCTAACCAAAATGGCCATTTCTAACTACTTTAAAATTTGCCAAGGACCTTATTTTACGGCTATGTTCTAAAGTTTGCAAGGAAAAGTTTGTTATTGAACCTGTGGAGAATCTTGTTGTTTCTCCCGCACAGTGCCCAGAGTACATCAAACAACACTCCCCTAAACTCCCCAAGCAGACTGGGGCATAACACCAATGAGCACTAATTAATAACTATTTTGTTGTTTGCTAAAATGTATAAGTAGTGAAAAGTTTTGAGCAGCCTCAGGACTCCCACTCCTGAGAAGCTCAGGGTGATTAAGGATCAACAGGATGCCGCTGGATCCTTGCGTGGTGACTGTTTTCTGCTTGATCTGTCTCCCTCCTCCATTTTCCATTTCTTTCTCCATTTTATTGTTCAGTTAAATCCATTAACTTTGGCACATGGGTCACCTTTGCACCTTAATTCGGGCAGAGGCATCTCTCAGTAATAGGATCATATCAGGCACTGGAACTGGCTCCCCAGGTCACAGCATTAACCTGGCAGAGCCAAGGGACAGTCTAGATGATGCTCTAGGTCATGTGGTTAATTTTAGGCAGTTTTGAAAGGAGCAGGGAGCTGGACTCAGTGATCCTTATGGCTCTCTTCCAGCCTGAGGTGTTTTATGGCTCCCACCACAGCATGTTCTTCCAATGGACAGAAGCACTAAGGGCACAACCTGGTTAATTTATACCAAGGCTGCTTTCTCCATAGTCACAGCAAAAAGAAGAGGAATCTGGATAAGTGGCCTGACAGAGACATGCACACTGCTATTTTCTCCACCTTGCAGTGTTTTTGTGGCAAGAGACTTTCTAAAGCTGGACAATATTTCAGGTTTATTTACAGCAAGGTCTCTATTGATTAGTATAGACATTTCAATTCAATCAACAGAAGTGCTGAAACTGTACTTGAAAAAAATGCCTTTTGCTTAACTTTAATAGCATTTCTGTTTGGGAAAAATCAATGCCAAACAAAGAAACTGTCAGTGTCAGCCTTACCTAAATTTGAATCATGTTTGATCATGCTGTAACATATATTTGAAAAGTACTTCCAAATTTTAGAAGAGAGTAGAGGTTACGTATCAGCAAAAATGGGCAAATGCAGCTGGTCACATCATAGACAGTTAACAATATTATATAGATGTCATGCTCTTCCATAGTCATTACTGCAGTTTTGTCTTCAAAAACTGGGAATTTGTGGTAAGTTTGACACAAACTGTCACTGGAAATGAAAAAGAGAAATTACAATTCTGAATGTGAGGATGGAAGTATTTGCAGACTGATATTGTTTGTCCAAACCAATAGAAGAGAGCAAATGATTCATTTTTGCTGGCTTTATTTCTTAATGAATTAGTCACAGTGAAGATTGCAGCTAGGGAAAAAACCAAACAAAACTCAAAAACCAACACACTGAAATGGAAGAAAATGACCAAACAGCAGACTCACACAGAATGGTAGGGGGACCACTGGAATTTTCAAAGCATCATTTTTTTGCCATAGTGGTTATCTTGCGAAAATTATTACCTTGCTTTTTGTGGACCTGATGAGGACAGAGATGGCAAAATGAAACTAGATGCTTAATGTGTCTTTGTCAGTCCCTCTTGTCATAACATGGAGATGCTGTATGAATATTTGATTCATACTTGATTTCAGATTCTTTTTTACCCTAAACACCTTGCACATAATCCACAGCAAACCAGTCCTGAATGATGAGAATTGAAAGCAGGTCTCTGTGGAGTGATGAGTCTATTTCATCTCTCTCTAAGAATGGTTTCTCATCTAGAGGGGTGGAGGAATTCAGCAGAACTCCTTCCAAACTACTGCCCACCCTTCTCCTTGGGCTTTGTATCATTCTGTGGGTCCCCGAAGCAGTTCCTGCTCCTACAGGAACACCATGGAAGGAGGTAACACCTGGTGCTTTGCAGTGGGAATACCCACAAAAAGCAGAGTATCCATGGACAGCAGTGGATGCCCTGCAGATCTGTCTGGTGTCTAAGCCTTTCCGGACCTTTTTCCAGTGCTTAAATTCTCCCCACACCAACTTGCTCCCACACCATGCTTAACTTTTGATTACTTTCCCCCCCTTCCATGCCCTGCCCACCTCCATTCTGGCAGCATTTCAGGTCACCAGCCATTTGGTGGCTGCTAGTTAGCAGCAGCAGCTTATTCATATGCCTACTTCCATCTCTTGTATCGTGTTAAGCCCACCTGAAACCTTACCTTCATATTATGCCTCTGCTCCTTGGAAAGCATTTAAGCACCATTACTTCTGCCTTTCCTCCCATTAATAATCTGTTTTTTTCTAATCAGTTTAGGATGAAGCATTATTTCCTTTATGTATTAAATAGGTTTAAAATTCTATTATAATAGTAAGAAACTTAAATCTAGTGATTAAGGCAAATAAATTCCTTTGGTAGTAGCTTTTAATCTCACCAAGTCAAACGATTACACAGCTATCATGGGAAGGTATTTGCTAGTTAATGTGGATTTACTTCAGGAGGAAACTCCATTCTTCACTAATACTCTGACAACTCCCCAGTTTCTCACATCATTTGCAATGCTCTAAATGCACCTTACCATCACTCCCTGCATCTACTTAGCCACCTGAACTCTTGCAAAAGTTCTTCCTCCAGAGAACAAACTTGTTCCCTGCTACCTCCAGTCTTTTGGTTCTGTGTATGTGTACTTGTATAAGTTCACATGGGGCTGTAGTCTTTCTGAGGCCAGAAGATTTCCTTGTTGATGAATATAAAGGCATACAAGATTGTCATTCTTTGCAGACTGGAGGAATTAAAATCTGACTTGCAAAAGGTTCAGGTGGTGATTATTTGATGAAGGAACCTTACATTGCAATATATGTGATGCAGTAGTTTTTATCTCCCTTGTCACTTGAATTTTTTATTGTGATGTTTGCCCTTACTCCTTTGTGTGTTTCTAGTCCCTTTCTAATCAATAGCCATCTGTTTTCCTGTTTCTTAAGTTGCATCCTCAAAAAAATTAACATTTTTGATTTTATGCTTCCTTTTAATGTTCTTTTAGCATTTTCTTCTTTTACATTTATGGAGGAAGAGACGCAGTTAATTCTCTTTACTTTGATCGCCTCAGGTTCTCTCATGTTTTTCTGCCTAATTTTTTTCTTTTAGTCAATTCCATTCATTATTTTCTTCAGTGATCAAGACATTTTTCTAAAGAACAAACACAGCTATTACCAGCCAAGTGTCTCCTTACTACATTCCCACTGAATGTAATGAAGTCATAGCTGCTCCTCCCTGTGAGACTTCATTCTTATAGTCCCAGCCCCCATGGTGAAGTCTGGAATATTTGGAAATACCATCCTGCAGTTCCTCCCTCCCTTCCTCCTTTTGTTCTTCCTTGCCTCCCACCCTTGCCCCCAAAACTTAATGACATTTAAATATTTAGATTTTTAGTGCTTTTACCAATGGCAGTAGGCACTGGGTTAAGGCTCTCTATAAATTCTATTTTAATCATCCAACAGAGAAACTGAGGTCAAGCCAAACAGAGTTCTTGTACTCTCAAAGGAATCCTACCATACCAGGCAGAATCCTAGAAGCAAACCCAAGCAGGATTTAGTGCAGCCCTGCCCACTGTCTGTCTGCAAAAAACTCTGTGTTACTAAAAACACTTGTGGCCAAAGATGGCACAGTCTCTGACTGAAAGAGGACAACTCTGGGAGTCTGTAGTAATGTTACCATAGTGTTCACTGGTGTGTGATAGATCAAGCATCCACAACCCTAAATAGCGTAAAATCTTTGAAGAATCAAAAGCTTGTATAGTAAGCATTTTTTTACTACTTATTTTTGTGTATTTCTAGTTTTAAAGGGTGGCACTCATACATTGGCAGTGTCTTGACACTGTAATGAATTGCCTTAGCATTATGTTCCATATTAATTATCTAGAATAAATTTTCTTATGACAGATTGTTTTGGTTTCTGAAGTTGTAGTGCAGAATCATCCGAGTACTTTAAGAATATTTAATAAGAGAATATTGCTCTAAAAAGAAAAAAGTATATCCCCAAACTAGAGTGAAAAGCAGAGTCTACACTTGCTGGACAATAACTGCATTTCTTCAAACTGAAAGTACATAGCCATTATAAAAGAAGTTTGCTCCAAACATATATGGCTTATTATAATGTCTTTTCAAAAGTCAAATTCTGTAAGAACAGAAATATTGCAGTATATTGGCATTTTAGACCCTACTTTTGAATGGAACTTTCTTGTGCTATTAAGGCAAATTTCAGAAAAATAATTCAGAGGAGTGTAATACAATTAATTTTTTTCTAATTCAACCACATCAGAATATATTGGCTTTTAAAATTCCAGTGTTTATAGAGTTACTGTACTGTCTAATAAATCACAAAAAAGACATACAAAAGAGAATTCTGGAAGAGGATTTTAAAAGTTCTTTACATAAAACAAAGAAAGGAAAGCATAAGTAAGTTGCAGCAAAAAAGGAACTTAAATGTGTCTAAAATAATTTCACTAAGATTGTTGAACAGCATGTGGTTAAAATTTTCCTTCCTGTAAATCATTATATTCCAGCAAAAACTTCTGATTTAACTAAAGTGTTAACATACTAAATGCCTTTATTTTTTGGTTCCTTAGGACTCAAAAATAAAAGACATATCCTTACTGAAAACAAAACTGGTCTATCTGTACAAAATAGAGAGATTCTCAATGCTGTTTGCTCTCAGATTGCTGTTTTCCTTCTCCATCAGATTTTTAAGAGTTTAAACATGAGACTGTAAAAGCTGTAGTTATACTGACTTTACCAGATGTGGTGTGTTCAATTAAAAAATAGCATGGTCTTATTTTTCTTACTGATTTGAAAAACTAACATATTTTATTATTTCATAGAACATACCACATCTTGTATTCGTGCCTGCTATGTTGGAGTGAGTGTGTCATGACCTCTGGATGAACACTGGTCTCTCTAAAACTTTGGGTCAACAAACCACTACAGAATTTCTCGTTATCTAATTATGCTAAGTTCAACATGGTCTGAGATGACTGGTGATAATCCTGCCAGGCTTGTAGATTCTTCTACTTGTGTTGATAGATTACTTTTCGTCCTCAACTCTGTAGTCCCAGGACCTGTGATCTTTGAATTTCAATCTGAACTTTTTAATTCAGAAGTTCCTTTGCTGCAGTAAAACTAATCTTTCAGAAACTGAAGGTTTTAGATTATCTTTGCAAAGAGCCAAAACGTATATATCATTTTAGAGGATACAATGCCATCAGACATATGAAAAGTCAAGGAATTTGAGTGACCAAAGAATTTGCTATAGAACTTTACTCTCCAAAACCTGTAGGCCTGCTGGTCTATACTGTTTTCTTTTCTGTTAAAACAGAAAAATAACAAAACAGAACAAATGTTTTAACATAGAATTTATATTAGTACTATATGATTTTTTTTTTGCCCGTCAAATCATAGCATGGCTTTTCATAGCAATTCTATATAAAGGGGACAAATCGGCAGCATGGCTTCTCAGGAGGATATTGACTAGACAGCAGGGTTCCTCTTGTAGCCCATTTGCTGCCAGTGGGACAACTGGCCTGGCAGTTAACTCAGAAATGGAGCAGGGCAGCAAGCCTTCAGAAAAACGTTAGGCCTGGGGTGATATACTTTTTCACTCTCCGCCTGAATTTGCCTCTGAAGCATTTTTTGTGGAGTCATGCCATTATAGATCCATCTCTGTGGGAAAAAATGACCCAAAACTGACCCAAAGAACTGCAGCTGTTGCCCTGTAAAGTTAGTGTCATAGTAGGGAAAAATGGGAAACATTTCTATTGCAATTTGGGAAAAGAGTGACTGAGAACCTGTGGAATTGTTTTTTGTGCTTTAGTCTTTCACAAAAATAATCCAAGCATTCATTAAAAATATAAAAGAATTATTAGAAAGACAGACTAATCTCAACAGAACTAGTACAGATCTTTTAAGACAGTAAAATAGTAAATTAGTAATTTATTTTAAGGGTAATAGGTGTGTTTGATTTCGGTGAGCTTTCTTTGTGCCATCATGTCTATATTTTGAAATAGTGACAAAATATAAAATACTGAATCATCCCTGTTTCTAAATCATCCATGTTTGAGAGAAAAAGCATACCTTTACAGTCACGGGTAATTGTTTTTGAAGCCTGCCAGCTGTGGACAATGGATCACTGCCAGCTATAATTATTGGCTCAAAAGCCTTTGACAAAATTTTTGTTAAGATTATATTCTAGAAACCAACTGCAAGTAGGGTTAGAAGTGTATGACTGGTCTGGATAAGAAATTGGCTAAGAGATTGCTGAGAGCTGGCTCCTGGGTTATGTTCAGCATTGCAGAAGCCCTTTTGTGGCATGATAGAAATGATGTTGCCTAATATGTTTATCTATTGCTGGATAAAAATATGTGATCAGTAAGAAAACAGATATTGCTGAGGATACATAGATATATTGGCTAGGCAAAATCAAAGAAAGCTATGAAGCAACTCAGGGAGACCCAGTGAAGTTAGATGAGTTGACAATAGAGGTAAAAAAAGGCATACTGAAAAAAGTATTCTGAAATAGCATTAAAATATGTTAAAAAGGGTAATGGAAAGAAAATCTAACATAGTTCGATACATAATGTCAGATGCTATTATTACTTAGAAGAAATATCCTTACAAAATCAAACTGGAAAAATAGCTCTACTGCTTTTCCCGAGTCTTGGGCATTAAGTTACCTTAAGAAACAAAAATTCTATAGTTATTTATGAATGTTTCACTAAAAATACCCTTTCTCTATATGGGACCATATACAGAGAATTCTTCATGTGAAATACTGTAATCAGTTTTGTTGTTCCTTTCTCAAAGTGAAACTGTGTTAGCGATGTTGTCTGTCAGCAAATAGAAAATATTTGTTGGCATGGGCTAAAATAAAGAAGTATAAAAAGTGGTAACTATGTATACTGTGCACTTGAAACTATCATTTTTTTAAAAAAGGATAAGAAGAGATGCCAGAAGCCACGGGCTGCAGAGGAGCTCTTGCCAAGCCCTGGCCAGCAGCAGCTTTTGGTGGCTCTTGCCAGCACCTTGCGCTGACTCAGGGCAGTGTGGAGAGAAAGGCAGCAGAGCCTGGGGCATTCCTACCTGGGCTTCCTGGCCTGCCACAGCCTCCCGGGTTGTTGGCATCTCCTGCCGTCCCTCCTCCTCCTTCTCTTCCTCTAGGACTGCTATTCTCCATCTCTGGCCCAGGCCTTCCCACTGTCATTTCCTGCTGGGTTCCTCCACTGGGGTAGCCTGCAAGCCTTGACGTGCTCGGTTGGATTAGATGGGCAAAGCCCAGAGGCACGAGACAAGTTCCTTCTTGTTGCAGTCAATGCAAGCGCCTTTCACCTGCGTGAGTCAGGAAGGCTCAGGGGGCTTTGGCCTCAGCCATGGCCTCCATGGAGCTCTCGCTCTCCTTGCTTGGAGGCAAAGCTGGAGGCACCTAAAGCAGAAATTCTGGAGGTGTGTTGCATTATTGTAGACTATTTCTGTACTTTTAATTTCCCTCTTATTTGTCCTAATTTTAAAATCTTTTTAAAGAATAATTATTGATGAGCTTTAGTTCATCATACATGCTTGCTCATGTTTCTGGTTTTGTGACATTTTTTTTTTCCACTCCACTGCATTGAATTCAATGTCACCATTTGTGAAGCCTTTTTTTGTTTTTTGTGCAGTTGTCAGCGACTTGTTAAAAATAGCTACATTATACTGCCATTAAATATTCATTAAATTGAGTTGTGGCAGGCTATGAGAAACATCCAATTAAGCAGTTCACTTTCTACACAGAAGTCTACAAATGAGCAGTCTTCTTTCTTTTCAATAATGCATCACAGGCTGCCCTTAGTATCTGTAAAATAATTGATAAGGCAAAAGTTATTTGTAAAATACATACTAGAAATAGAAAAGTAGATTAGAGGGGATAATTTTGCCTTCAAACTTTCTTCTGACTGTGGGAAAAGCATTGCATACTTTGATTTAATTTTTACATAGCCTGGGGGAACCTGAAATGCTGCACCTAATAATTCAATATTTTTATATTTCTGACATGCATTATATTTTACTAGGTCTTAAAAACCAGAGAGGAAAACATATCATGAGCTTTATTCATCCTGAAACCATTACAGAGTAGTAAATATACCTGGGTCCTGGGCAAGGCACAGTGGTGTTTTGGATCTGTACAGTTGATCTTTTTTTGTAGCTAACGCACTGATGCACCTGTGGATGCGTGTGTGCCCAGGCTGCAGCTGGAGGAAGGACTGCCATCTGTGCAGGCAGAGCTGAGCTGGTTGGAGCAGCAGGCACAGCAGAGGTGAATGGGCTCGGGCTGCAGCCTAAGAACACCTCTCTGAATTCCCAGGGCCAGCCCGTGCTGCTGCTGACCCCTCCCTGGCGCACTGACTGAAGATGTTAAAGCTGGCTAGGTTTGCTGTAGACCTTTTCAAACAGCTCCCTCCTCTGCAGTGCAGAGCTGCCCAGACCCTACCCTAGTCCTGCCAGAGGGGTGAACAACCTGCAGTGAGGCACTGCAGGGACCCAGGTCTGTGCCCTGAGCAGCTGGGTTCTGTGCCCTGGCTCCATGGGTAGCAGTGCCACAAGGCAGTGACTTCAGCTGGAGGCAGTCTCCTGTTTCTCCAGCCCTGGGCATGTCCAGATACAATTCTAGGTAGGCCCCTGTATCCCATGTGTATCAGGTTATGCATTCCATGCCTCTTGCGTAGCACCCAGCAGTTTCTATTTTGCTTTGTATGTATTTTACTTGCTGTTGCTACTTCATTATTTCTCAGCTGTCTTCCCTTACTGATGTTAATTTTAAGTCACCCCTTTATTTAATTTCTAATTCCAGGGGATTACTTCCAAATGTACTTTCTGGTTGTTACCAAAGCCCTGTGTACATGCTGGCCCTAAACTCCATGGGATATTGGTTCACAGAGCAGAAATTGTTTGGCCATTTAATTCCCATTTGAAATGTAGGATTTAATAGACTTAAAAGGCACTACAAGTACTTTTTTTTCCCGCCCTCTTATTTTTTTTTGTTTACCTTGAGTTAAAATTACAATTACTTTCTACTTTCTTTGTTCCTACAAGGTGTCAAATATTACACGAAGTGTAATATTACACAAAGTGTAATATTTGAGACACAAAATCTTGTATCAGCCTTGCATGGATGTTGGAAGAGGAGTCCTATGAATGTGGCAGCAAACAATGACCACGTAAGCCTTTCGGACAAAGGAAAGAGCCTGGTAAGGGACCTAGCTCTGAAGGACGGTGTTCTTTTTGATGTGGTTGAGAACCATCTGCCACTGCAAACCCCAGCCAAGAAAAAGGGGTGAGATCCTGGGAGAAGGAAAGGAGAGGGAAATTTATGGGAGCAGTGGTAAAATTCCTACCAGAGAAGCAGGATTTCTCATATAATAGAAGTGAGCATGCATCTAGGCAGCAACAAGCTCATTCTTTACCAAATTTTCAAGTTGCCCTTGGGGCAGTGCGCAAGAAAAATACTTTGTGAATATTTCGATTGTTTAGTACCCGTACCAGTTAGTAATAGTATTGCTATTAAAGTTACATCTCAATTAAAATCTTATTTAAAACTATGAAAATAATACGTTTTATATTATAAATGGAAAGCACAGAAAATAACTCTATTGGAAATGAAAAGTAAAGCTGCATATTTTTTCCATGTTTTCTAAATTTTTACATTTCTGCATTTTTACATTTCTACTCAGGAAATCACAGACAAAAGCACTCAGAATTCCAATGTATCAGAAGGTCCATGCTTGTCAGATGTATATGAGATGTATATATACTGAAAGAAGAAAACAACTTCTCTGCTATCTACTGCTATGTATAAATAATATGCATTATTTATTGATTTTCACTGTTCGTTTTTCATATCCATCAACTGTTTCTATAGAAGTAGAAACAGAAGTTTGGAATTTTAATAGTTAAAATGCTGAGACGATAAAAGCTGTGACATAAATGAAACAAAATCAAGTTGGACTGTGGTCTTGCATACTGGTATGTATGGAGACAGTGGCATTGTTCCTTATAAAAGGCTTTTATGGATTTTATTCTGTGAGACTTGCTACAATTGTGCCTGGATATCAGAAGAAATCTTCCTGCCAGGCATAATTAGAATTGCCAACTTTTGAAGTTTGTCTCAGTATTTACAGAGATCAACTAAAGCCCAGTCAAATCAATGGAAAAGCTCCTGGGATGTGTCTCTGCTGTGCCAAGCACAACAATATTAAGCAATGCCTGCCTTGGTGTTAAGTGAGCTGCCTTGTGCAGAGCCATGCAAAAGGCAGCGATCAGGGCTAGAAAGGAGCGCAGTGACAGAGCAGGTTAAGCCTCAAACAGACTTTGGTTGCAGGGGCTGCTTGCTCTCATCTGGTGCAGCACCTCCCTGCAGTTCAACAATGCATGGCTTGAGCGCTATGAAGCCATGAGTAGTTTGGCCTCCAATTGAAACTCAGGCAGTGTCTGATAATGAAGTGTCTTAGGGTTTATGTGCTTCTCACCCCATTATTTACCTGGTTACCTGCAGGAATATACCATCAGTAGCAAGCAGAGGGTGTTTGAAAAGTCAAGTTACTGCTTGATTTCTAAACTGCCAGGTAATGCATAATTCCTTAGACCTCTTATCTGAGGTACCAGTCCTAATGCTTCCATAATACTTTAAAACTTCACAAGAAAGTATGCAGATTTTTAACTAGCTTGTAGTTGTATAAATACAAACTTGTGCAAGAGAGTTTTTAGTAATATTATGAGGAGCAGATTAGCTGTAATACTACTTTCATGAATTTTATGTTCCCTTTTATTGTACCCATTAAAATCCTTGCAACTGTTTAAAAAGGAGAAAATAGTAACCACCATATTCTGCAACCCAGAATGGTTCCTCATGGGCTTCTTAAGACAAAATCAGATAATGCATAGAAACAGAGTGGTCATTCACATTGGAAAGTTATTATGAAAGTGATCCATTTGGCATTTAGTGAGCTTCACAGAGAAGGTTGTGGTGCAAATATAATTTGTCCTACATTCCAAATGGAAAATGCAGGGATTATAAAATACATGGAAGAGCGTATTTGCAAATTATGGGCTTTCATTTTGGGAGTTATCCTTTGTGCTGTATTTCTTAAACTTGGCAGGAAAAAAACATTGGCTGAAAGAGCTCAAAAAACTCTTATAATTGGCACCCCAGAATGGGCATCTTAGTGAGCTTTCACTGCTTTTGGGCTTGAGTTTAGCAGTCCATTTTTATCCAAATAAAGCCTGAATTCATTTCAGCGCCACTACGCTTTATAGCATATTCACTATAGCATAAAGAAGCAGCATTCAGTGAATCAAAACCTAGAGATGAAATAAAAGAGCCTCGGCTTTGTGCATTTACTGACAATGTTAATTTTGCAGACTTCAGTTTGAAGTGGCTCGCTTCTTCTCAGCAGTGTAGACAAAATTGTATTTTGTGGCCTTAAGGTTATGAAAAAATAAATAAACTATACTTCTTGTTTGGAAATAAGATGTGGTGCAGCTGTGAAACTGTCCTCCTCCAGCAATCACTTTTAACTCTGCCCTGCCCAATCTCATTCTTAGGCTCCCTGGCAGGAAAAGCTCTTGGCTTGTCTTGTGCAGGCAATGTAGGTGGTAGGAACTTTTCTGCCCTTTCTTTACCTGGGTTTGACTCCACCACAGAAAGCTGCCTGGTTTTCCTAGCCTTGCAACTGGTCCAGTCTTTTGTGTCCAAAACTGCTGCCTTCTCATTAATTACACCAATGTTGAGAGAGTGATCATATTTTAATTTCATAATAGTTCATAAATTTCATAAAAATGCCATTAATTTCACTGGTGCTTGAAGCCAGCTGTTGGTGCCAGCCCTGAGCATCACTTCTGGAAGGGTGGTCACAGTAAAAAGAAAGTTCTGGCTCTTTTGGTTTTTATAGGAATTGCTGATCATATGCAAAATGCTAATGAGCTTAATTATTATGTATTTTCTCTGTTTAATAACCAGTATGTGCCAGCATTTTGCTTCATGTGGTTATAAAACACTACATAAGAGGATGTCTACCGACAAAAAAGTGCTTTGATAGGCAAAAAGTGAATGACAGAACTTCAAAGTTGACAGGGTAATGCATTTTCAGATTTTCCAGCCATTTTATTGCTGGACTGGTTATCAAAACAGTAGCCTTGTACTACCTTGGCTGGAGTTACAGATTTATTAAGAGGTGGTAAATAATTGTTTTTGTTGGAACGTGTTTAAAATGGGTAATAAAGCTGTAATTATAAGCTGTTCTTACTGAAGTTCTAACTCCAGAGTTTTAACTCTCATGCCTCATTAATTCCTGCTCCAGAGTTTTACATCAGCAAACTCATTTAATGTCCCTAAAATATGCAATTTTATTCCAAATGAAGCTGCTTTTTCTGCATGTAAGAAAGATGTTCCATCAGATAAATGAATAAAAAATTGTTTAAACTTTTCTTTAGCCTTTTACCCTTTTCCTTTAGCCTTTACCCTTTTCTCTGTTTGGAGAACATTAGGTCTTAGGACTTCGTATTCTAGGGAACATATGAATTTTCCAGTAGCCCAGAATGAAGCCATTATGCTGTCTTAGTGCAAATGTGAAACTCAAGAAGGTACAATTTTCTTAAATTATATTTCTGTTAATTACTCTAAGCCTTTCTAACTAAGCTGTGAAAGGTAACTTGATTGCTCTCAAGTACAAAATTTGGAATAAAGCCAAGATGAAAATGTCTTCTACTTCCTACTTGAAGAAGAAAATTTTAGAAAAACAAACTGTCAGTGTCAAAGTAGATGCATTTTCTGTCTAGACCTTCTCTTATTCCATTTAATCTATCAAATTGCAAAATCATTTTCATTCAAGCACCTGTCATCTTACATTTCTTATGAATAATTTCTTTATTATCCATTCAGAAATAACAATAAGTATCATTAGAATGGAATGTAATGGTACCAAACTGAAAAATTTTAAATAATTTCTTATTCATGCTTTTCTTTAATTATTCTTATTAACAAAACCTCTAAATATTGAGATATTACTTAAAATATAAATGTTAACTAGTTTACAGTTTGGTTTTACAAGTGATGTTTTTTTATGTAGTGATTATGTGTCTTTGTCTATGCCCTCAAAAACTTCTCTCTTCAGTTGCCTACTGTAAATCAAACTTAGGGTTTCAGAGTGGGAAGCTGCTGAGGCTCTGTGCAGATCAGAAGCTAACTGGAGAAGAGGATCCAGTGCTCTGCTGTGGGCACCGAGGGAGGAACAGCCATAATTCAGAACCCCATCCATTTTAAGAGGCAGGAATCAGATGCCTCAGTCAAGATGTGCATATGAGGTGATGTCTCAGCACTTTGACAGCTCCAGGCCAAAACTGGCATGTGCTGGCAGTCTGTGAGTCAAGGAGGAGGGGACTTGGGAAGACACAGGGAAATATTGTGAGGAAGAAGAAAAGGCAAGGGCAATAGGAGGGTGTTGAGTATAGTAAAAGTATTGAGGAGTTGCTTGGAAGGTCCAGATAGAAATTCACAAACAGGGAAGCTTCCTGTTGTGCTCTTTGTGGAGGAACTCTCAAGCACTCTGAAAACACTCTTGGTTAAATTGTATGCACTCACCTGAACAGCAAAGCATATTTACTTTCACATGGAGCTTTATGTAGAATAAGATTCATGTAAGAAAAGCTTTATTAAGTAATTTAAAACAGGTTTCATATACACTTTAGGGGTTTTTTGGCAGTTGTAGTGCAAACTAAAAAATGTGATTTACTGTTGTAGAGGGGAAAAGAGAATGATGGATAATGTGTATGCAATGTCCATGATGTACAGTCCACCAGGCTGATGTGTAGGACAAAGCAAAGTCACTCAGATTTTATTTTGTGGGAAAATAGTGCTTTGTGTTATTTTAGTCTCAGGGACAGGGTAGTTCCCCAATAAAAAGGAACTTCAAAGGGGCCTGAGTTTGGGACCATCGTTTGCATATTTTGCCTTGTTCAGAAAGTCCTGATGTTGACAGGTGCAAATTTTAATGACAAGAATGCAAAAAGACCTGGACTTCCAGTTTAACTAAGTGTATATTATTGTTAAAATATCTGTTAGAATATATACTGAGTCAGAATAAAACCTTAGAGATCCTATTTACTTAGCATGCCAGTAGAGTGGTGGCATAAATCTATGGACATTTTAATGGTATTGAAAGATAGACTTTTGTGTAGGAGAATAGACTGACATATCTACTTTTTGAAACATTATTGAGGAGGGAAGGACATTTGTGTTGGTAATACATGGATTCTGTTACCCAGCAAGTCAATTATCAACACTTTTAAAATCAAATCAGTCCTCTAAACAAACTAAAGAGTGTTCTTATCACCTGCCTACTAATTATATGAATTATATATTTAAGAAATAATAGTAATGCACTGTTGTGCCAGTGAATCATTGATCCTTAGTTTAGCCACTTGTGGACTGTGTGGGAGCTACATGAATATCAGGCTGCACAACTACAAAAGAACATGCAATTGTTAAATACTCTGCTCTTCAAGAGTCCTCTGAAGCAGAGAATGCTGATTGGGAGGTACAAGAGCTTGCTTTCATCTTGCAATAAATAAATTAATATCCCCACTGGCTGTGGGGAGAAAAAACTTAAATAATATTTTGAAATCAAGGATGATTTTTTTTCCCATGTTGATATGTTGGAGAGGAAAAGACCATAAGAATTTTACAGAACATCTCCAAAGAGTTCATGCAATGTTCACAAACATTGTACGAAAAAAAAAAAATGGTACTGGGATTCTTACTCTGAGGGTAGAATTTTTCTGACTATGAGTAGATTTCCATATTTAGTATAGAAATCTTTCCTAAAAATGAGCTTCTGTAGAGTTAGAATTCCTCTATCCTGTCAATGTAGTGAGTTGAATCTGGAAAACTGTGCTCCCTCTGTGGTTTATCTTTATGGAGCTGTTTCAAGGTACCTGTGTACATTTCACACTTGTGTGAAATACGTGTCCTGGACACCTGGCACTGAGCAGCAGTTAATCTCTTTTACAGATCTACTCCTACTGGGCTAAATCCACTTACTGACATAAATATAGCCATATGGAGAGGACTTAGGTGGGGGAGGGATCAAGCAATGCTAAAGGAATTGGCAAAAGGGGCCTTAAATGTGCCATCTAGGACTATATGAGAAATAAGAGCTGAGCTAACTACTTACATTCTCTCAGATTTTCACAAGAGAAAAGTTAGGACTGTACATTGGGGATCGTCAAATTTGCAAAATCTTTTGTTACCAACATACCTAAGCACATTAAAAAATGTCCCATAATTCGTAGTAGAGGGAGTCTCTCCCTTCCATTCTGATGTTAAGAAGAAGTACAATATCATTCAAGTGACTCACTAAAAGATCAGAGCCAATCTCTATACATTTCTGCTATAATACTGAATATTGTTGGACCTGAGAATGAAATGTCATTTTTCACCAGGAAACAGCAATATTTCTCTGCATTACTAGTTTTTTGTTTTTTTTTTTTCTTGCTTGCTTTCTTTTTCATTCCCTTGTAACAACTGATGACACACTAGACTATAGTTCAGGTTATGTTTCGATGCAGGCAGCACTGTGCCACTCCTAGCAACTCTCAGCTAGCTCCTCTGTGCTAGAAAATGAGCCTCAGCCAAGTGCAGGTGGAGGCACTTTGGCAACTAATGAACACTCATCTGCTTCAATGTGTTGGACCTTCTCCCCATCTTTCCTATGATGGTACAGAGAGAGGTCCAGCATTCTCACATCTGTCACAAATTCTTGCAGTGGTCAGCATCAGAGTCAAAGGTCCTGTGTGGGGGAACATGGTGTGTGGGATCTCAAATTTCCAGAGCTCTGTTCTTAGATTAGGAACTCTCCTGATCCTTGTTTTCTGGTCAGTCCAGTGGTCTAGAGGTTCCCAAGCAAACACTTCTCCCTCTCACTCTGCTTGTCACCAGTGGAGCTCTTGCCACAAGAGAGGAGCATAGCTACAGTGCAACATTTCTGCTCTGCGTTTCCCAGGCCAAGTAAGTAGATCAGCATGGGAAAATCTTCCATGGAACTGATTCAGCTTAAAAGATCTGCTTATGATCTCTAGGAGCCTGTTCCTGCCTAGACCATCTACTGTGTTCACCTTACTGCATCCCGAGAACAGTGTTTACACTAACAGGCACTCACACGTGGATTAAAGCTAATTTCTCCAAATACTCCCTTCCCAAGAGCTTGCTGTTTTTAGCAATCATTTTAAGAGCAGTGCTTCTCTACTGTGTGTTCAAGGCAATGTGGCCCTGCTGCAGGCAGTCAGGGACAAGCAAGGCTTTTTAGAGCTGATCTGCACAAACTCAGCCTTAGTAGTGAAATTTCTGTTATTAACATACCCATAACACTGCCTCAGTTGGAAACTATAAACATCAACTATAAACTCTGGACGAAATTTTGCTGCCACTGCAGCTCTTGCTGATGCTACTATTACTATCTCTGCTTGACAGCAGTAGCAAGACACAGCTGTGAAGAAATGAAGGTAAAGTCTGAAAGGAAAAGAAACCCTTTCCTAACACTATCCCTGCAAAAGTGCTGTCCCAGACTTCACTGAACTGTCTGGTGTGGTGCCATCTGCTCCATCTCCAGGAGAGGGACCATTCAGAAGAAAGCAGAGCAAATGACCAATGAGATGAAGCAGACAGTCATGAATTCATGACTGTTTTTTTGTTTTCTATGATAACACTATTTACATCCAATATCACTTTTTCCACTCAATTTAATTTCTTTTGCTAAAAGGTTTCTCATCTTCCGAATCAGAACTCCCTTGATTAGGGCTGCAGCTTGTGGCTACACCCAGTAAGCCACTTTAAATCCTGTCCTGCCTTTGTTGCCTGTGGTGCTGGAAAACTTCTCTCTTTTGTACCCATGGATTAGCCTGCTCTGCTCCAAGAACTCTATGTAACTCCAAGGCAATTGTTTGTTCACCTGGATATCTCTAGTTCAGTTTTCCCTCATCCTTCTACATGACGGCTGCAGCCTTTTGGCGTGCAGATACAGCCAGTGGTATCTAAGGGTTAATCAAGCAAAAAGTGTTATGTCCGTGTTCTCTTTCTCTCCTTGAGAGTGGTGTATGAAAATAATGTGCGGTTAGGTGAAAATGGGGGCATGCCATGGGTGTTGTCCCAAGCCAGACTTTCCTGTCTATTGCTCTGCCTCTACTCACAAGACATAGCACTTTTAGTTGTCCTGGAAATTATCATGCCTCATGTGAACCCAGCTGGGTCACCTGCTAAATGGAAACTTCCCCTTGCCCTGAGTATTGTCTGCCCCAAATTCTGTATGGGTTTTTGTGATTCTCTCTTTTTTTACCTGGAGTTCCCATGAAGTCCATTATATTTTTCTCTTCTTTACTTTTGCTTCTTGAACTGTTGCTGATCTGGACACCAGGTGCAGGCATATGAATAATTAAGAGATTTTTATCACACGGAGTGGTGCCTTGTTCAAGAGCTGCCCAACTGGTCCTGCCATTACAGAAATTACTATAAAAAGATACAAAGACCAAAAGCTTATTGCAGCTGTCAGCATGCGAGAGCTGAATGACCAGTTTTGGCTAAGGTTAAAAATGCACAGAAAAACATGGACTTCCATGGAGAATCTGTAAACAGTCAGATCAGGAGAGTCAGGAACAGTGACTCATGGAGAAGAAGGAAACAGTCCAAACCATATCTTTTTGTGGACATCTGAATATAGTTGCCTGCATGGGAGTAGATAGCAAAAGTGTTTCTTGATGGGAGAGAGGAGCCCAGGTGAGCATCCTGCAAACAGCAAACCACTTGAATCAGTGCTAGTAATCTACTTTTAGAGAGCTAAATTACACCCTGACTTCCTGTCTCACTTGTGATCTCTAGGTGTTGCTGTGCTATGGATAATAATAGCACTTCTTTTGACAAGAGAAGTAGATTGAGAAATTAACTAGGAGAAAGACTGGGTTTTTTTTCACCTTACAACATATGGATGATCAAGAGAGGGAAGAGAATGTGCTGAACTTAGAACGTTTGTGCGAGGCTGTGGTTCCACTCTTCCTTGCAGGATTTGTGACATTTCTTTACCCATGCAAAAGTTAGCAGTTAAAGCAGATAAAGTAAAGATTAAAGCACAATGACAGGCAAATTTGGAAAAATTTGCATAGTAACTGCCTAGCTAAATCTTGCCTGTGAGATCTATAAATCTGTCACTTTCATGAACATAAGATTCTCACAAATCATTATCCAAAAACTGAGACACCCTTCGCTAATTTTCACAGAAAAAAAATAGTTATAAGAACAATTTAACTATCTTTCCAATCATGAAAATCATTCCTACCTTCTCAGCTATCATTTTGTATGGCTGTGTTCACAGGCATTACAGAAACAAAAATCACTACGTCCACTAGTGATTGATATTACACAAACTTTTAAAAGATGAATAGAAAGGTTTCATTATACCCTCTCAATAAACTCTTTGGTGTTTATTTAGACAATTTTGCATAAAACTCTGAAACACCTCAGCACAAAACATCAATAGTAGTTTGACATATTTTATCGAGGAGAGAACCTCACTTCTCAAACAGCCTATTTTACCTGCTTAGAATTTAACTACTGTAATATGATATAATAAATCTGCCATAGATTCACAAGGCAACCAGTATAGAATTTCATGAATTAATTTTTAGGGTTTTTTCTACTGTAGAAATCTTAGCAGCACTTTTTTATGTGTTTTAATCAATGCTCTGATGAATCCAGAACACATCTCCACCTTACTTTTTATTGCAACGTCTATTTTATTTAAAACCACCTATGATGCAGGACAGAAATTGTGCTTACATTCAAAAAACTCCAGGTAGCAAAGATTGTGAAATTTCTAAAATTGACAGTAATTATCCATTGTATGTCATAGCCATCAATACTGAAACATTAAACTGATTTTTTGAAAACTATAGAGATTCATAACTTCAGATTTTTTGTACACAGAGATATAACTTCAAATTTACACCTTTACAAAATTAGTAGAATCCAGTAATTTTGATCATGTGCTTCCATTTCAGTGCTTGAATTTTTTTGTCCTATTTGCTCACATTTTGAGTTTATTATCTATAGTGCTGAATACTTGTATTCCTGGAATTCTAAATGAAAGCTGAAAAAAATGTCATTGATGATGTAATTGGCAGAGGAATATTAAATGTGTGTCTATCTTTATATAGATTTTATCTTGCTTTAATTGATGGTGCTTCCTGATAAACTATTCGAACTTTTTTCCTCATACCTGCACTATCTGTCAAGAAGAGTATCAGGGCACCTTTTTGAAAATGCATCTGTAAGAAGAAAGAATAATTCCATGGACTGTTGAACATCCAACACATGGGATAAATCCAAATTACAGATTATTTCTCTAAAATTTTGAGGAAATATTCCAAACATATTTAAGATTTTATTTATGTTTATATTTGGGTTTTTTGCACAAGTCCGGGAAACATTCTTTTTTCCATTTTTCCTCTAAAGTTTTTCTTCAGGATTCTTTTGTAATGTAACTGCTACAGTGAGAAACAACATAGTAAGAATTGTGTTGATGGCTTATATGAGCACTTAAAACCAAAATTAGGTGGTTTTTTTCACCAGGGTGAAAGAAAAGTAGGATTAGGTGTTACTAAACCTTCTATTTTGCTATATCTCTTCACCTTTCATTAAAAGCATTTTGGCTGAAATAAATTTTGATATTTTATGGGAGGTTTAAGCAAGAGAAATTCTGCTATCTCATATTTGTCTTGAATATAAAGGTGTGCTGTCCCCACTCATCTCTGGAAGAACAATTTTCAGACCTGTCAGCTTTGAAGTTCAGACAATACTGAGTAATCTATTTTGAGCAGTAAACCGTGGAGAATAAAGTACCTCTCTGTGTATGCTTATAGATACAGAATGAAGTATTTGTAGCACATGTCCATGAAGACTGAATTAATTTTACTCAAACCTTTAGAAGGATATTCACCTTTCAGCACGGCTTAAACATAGAAAATATCACCTTATAAGATGTCACATGGAAAATAAACAGCTGCAAGTAGATTTTTTTTGCAGTCAAAATAGTAGCCAGGAATTTATGCCATCTGGACTTAATTTAATGGGAAGATACCTCAAAATTTCCATAATACATTGACGCTGAATTAAATTGAAAGCTTACTGTGGCAGGAGAAGTGCATGTACAAGTTCTTATGGATCATGAGGCTAATAAACATTATGGAAAGAAAGATGATTTTCAGGAATAGTGAATAATCATTTTGTTTTCAGTTTTTTGTGCTATACAAGTTGTGCTCATTGTGTGAGAGCTGAGGTTTGTCCCTTATGGTGTTTAGCTCAGGCTTGCAAGATCAACATGTGTTTTAGCACACTTGTCTACTTCCCAAGCTTTAGAAAACTCTGTTACAGGAGCCCATCAGAGCCAACAGCTGTTTTTTTAGTAAGTTTGACTTCTTCTTATAAAAATAGTGTTTACAATGAAAGGCATCTAACAGGGATTCTGCAAGAAGTTTCTCTCCTTGGCAGTATGTATAATTCTGCAGGACAAGTCTGGCTCTTTCCAGATATTTCTTTTTAATATTTTAAAAGATATTATACACCAGGGAGCCCATTTGAAGTGAAATTTCCTCTCTTTCTTCTGTTTAAGATATGGAATTAGGAAATTAATTTACTTTCTGATTTTTTTTGTGTCAAATGAACAACAAGAAAAGTGACTGGAGAGCCCAGTTCTCATCAAACTGAAAGCTGTAAGAGTTTCTGTCACTGACATACAGGTGAACAAAATGGAAAGCTGAAGAATATCTCCCATTAATGCCTTGAATCTACTCTCATGTTAATTGCTGTGAATCTGAAAAAGATGAAAAGTGGGATTATTAAAATAAAAGTGAGAAACAAATCAAGTCTCATGGGTTGATCCCACAGTCTGCATGAAGCCTGCTGCCATTAGAATTTTAAAAAGTTAACTCACATCAATTCACTTCAATGCTTTCAAAATTGAGGGGTATTGGACGAGCCCTTCTGCCTTATGCACAGACAATGGCAAGGAAAACCAACATCATGACACTATCAGTAATAAGGGAAAAGAAAATAGAAGTACCCAAAGCTCAGGAAGAGTTTGCCTTCAGGTCAACCTCTGTCTTCCCCTGGCTGTCCATTCTGTCTTGTAAAAGCTCTTCAGGCCTGTGGGCAGCGAGTGCTGCAGCACCTGGAGTGACCCGGGGAGGGCAGTGACAGCCGCCCCTTCTGTGTGCTGCCATTTGTGTCTGCAAGGAGCTGCAAGTGGCAAACAGCCTGTAGGGCAGGAGAAGCAGGTGGGGAGATAACATCTTGCATTGAAATTTGCTGGAGAGGGTAAGAAATGCAGAGAGGCATAAAGGGCGTGTGTTTTTTGCTGAAGGATTCCTACTAGTCACCATGTCAGAGAATTAAAAAATGTCAAAGAGAAACAAAAAAGTTTGTTTAAAATACTTGTGAATGTTTTATGCTTTTTTTTAGTGCTTAGAGTTTTTTATGCTGTTTTTTAACGCATAGGATCCATTCCTGTCTAACTGGAAATTGATGAATGGGAAGTCAGATACTAGAACTTTTATTACAGGGACAAATTCTATCACTTGTCTGTGTTTACAGGCTCAAATCTGAGGCTGAAAAAAATATCTCCCAAGGTATTTGTAATAGAAGATATCCATTATTTCCCTTATTACAGCCAAAATTCCCTCTGTCACCTGCATCTATCACAATAAATGAGATTGCTCCTTCTGTACGTTGCTTAGGGGTCTTACTTGGAGCCCTTGTTTTGGTTCCCCATATTCCTCTAACTTCCTCTCATTATATCTTCAGCTACATTAATCCACAACATATTTAGACCCTGCTTTTCCAGGAAGCGTTAAGTTTATTTTCTCTAGTCACTTGAAGGTGTCCAACCATTCTAACATTTAAAATTGTAATTGGTTTTCAGAAGTTTTCAAAATCATGTTCATTTTTTGTAACAATGGGTATGAAGATGCAATTACTTCTCATGTTCTTTTTGCAGACTTTATATTTTATTCACACAGCTCGTACTTTGATCTGTAAAGCCACATTCAGGTCTGTGAGCCATCAAATGCAGAAGATGATTCTTGTCCTTCAAAATGGGCATGATCACATAATCTTATTGACCCTTCCCTTCCCTTCCCTTCCCTTCCCTTCCCTTCCCTTCCCTTCCCTTCCCTTCCCTTCCCGAACTTTCCTTTCTTGAACTTTCCTTTCCCCTAAAATGTAATAAATTCTGGAAGTTTTGTTTTTCTTTTTAGCCTTGTAAAACTCCCCCAGAAATGTTCCCAAGCAGCACTGTAACCATGCTATAGATCCTTAATGAAAGCTGAGGATCCACAGTAGAATAATTAATTCATTCAGAATTACACAATATATGTAAACTTCAGCCAGATTTTGGGTTTTGTTACTCTTAAGTGTTTTCTTTCTTCAAGGTGTTCTTTATATACACACATCAAATGGTTTGCTGTGCCATCAAAAAGCTTGAAGTTTTTTTCTATTTTCAGTTTGAATGGCTTCTTGATAAGCTGGACTTTTAAGACCTCTTTTTTTCCCACCTTTCTGGTAAATTCAACTTTTACACAGAATTAAAAGGTAAAGGACATTGCCAGTACAATTCAGGAACAACCACTGACACTGGAAAGCAGTCAGAAGTTGATACATGTTAAACTAAGTGCAGTAAAAAAGAAAATATGGAAGTGTAGGTAAAAAAGGGAAAGAAAAATCAAAATCACGTCACATCTCTGCATTATTATCTTGAAAAATACTGTACTGCAAGTAGGAGAGGTGAGTATTTTTTAAAGTTTAATCAAATTTAGATCCTCCCTGCAATGTTGTTAATGCTAATTACTTGTTAAGCCATTTCTGAAAGTGTTCTTAGACATCACTGTGTATTTCAAGTAATGAGAGGAAACTGTTATAAATAGGAATAAGAAAATGACATTGTGGCATCCTTAAGCTTCTACTAGCTTTAAAATTGCAAGGTGTCATTCAGGGGGCTGAACAACTTGGGCTACATTAGAAACAGAAACAAAGTTGTTTCTGGTGGATTTATTGAATGAGTGTTTCTGCTGTGACACCGTGGGCAGGTGCCCTGTGTGGCTCCAGGGCTCTCATCCTCTGGGTGCCCTGCATGCAGCACATCCCTGGGTTGCTGCTGCTGCTGTGCTAACACTGCAGAGGCATTGCAGTCTTGCTGCTATCATTGGTTGTCATGGCCACAAGTAATATACAACACGAAGCACAAAGATTCAGATTTTTTTTTAAACCCACTTTTCCCCTGGGTTTTTTCCCCCCTTTTTCTTTCAAAGAAGATTTATGCATAGTTATAGAAAGCAACTGCATACAGTAACAGTGCATTTGTAACTTCCTTTGCTCCTTAAGGAATGCCAGTACCTACACAGATATTTAACATCCAGTGATTAAGTTTGCAGTTGCATTTCTTTTATACATTTGCTCTTGGCATGGGTGCACTAGATCTCCTATGTGTACAATCAGATTGATTAACAAGATTGCTTGTTAATTGTCAATTTCTTCAGTGACAAACATTTTAATGATAAGTATGAAGTGGCATTTTCACTACCAGCTTCTTTACATAACTACTGAACGTGGAATTTGAAAATCATAATCCAAAATGAAAAGAAAATAAACTAAGGATAGATTAAGTTAATGAAAATTTAATTAGCTGGTAATTAAAAGTTATCCGAAATACATGCATTTATTAAAGGACTGTGATGCCTTAAGTTTTAGCTTTCATATTTTTCAGATTCTGTACTCCCTTGGTGTGTAACTCTGAACATAACATTAAGTGTTAGCAAGTTCTCTTCATATTTTAGTTAGACAAAGCAATCCTTTTCCAGCTTGAGAACAGAGGACACCATTACATCAGGCCCAAAAAGCATAAACAATGGCAAGTTGAGGAGAGCAAACCAGGAGGATGGGACTTCATAACCTGGAGGTATCATTGGACAATTAACCCCAGTATGTAAACGGACCAACACTTATAAAAGTGTGAGAACTCATGACCAGTTGGCCGTCTTGCATTGATCTTGGGTCTGCCTTGGGCAGAGCCCTGGCCAGGCTCTTGTGCTGCCCGAGGTGTATCCTTGTAAGGCCTTTTAATAAATACCTACTTTATTTCTTTAACTCTGTCTAGCCTCTGTTCCAGAAAAAGGCCTCAACTGCAGAGAAATTAATTGTTAATGAAAATTTCTCAGACAAGAGTTATTCTTTGGTTAATAGAAATCTGTTAATTGCCTGCCTCATCCAGGCACATGGGCTGTATGTCGATCTCAGGTTGGATGAACGGCGTGACACATGGACGAAGTGTGTAATATTTAATTGCACCACAAGAGGTCACAACACATTTACAAATCCATGCAGTGGAAAAATGGATAATGGCTCTATCTGCAACAAGGTGAAGTTAAATCTCATCCATTAAGTAAAAGACAAACAGAACAAATTGTAAAATAGCAGTAAGATATTTTTTTTCCTGTTAAAACACTCTCAGCCTGTGTTGTCTGCTGTGAGCCATATCCAAATAGCCTCTCTCCTACACATTTCGTGCTGAAGACCGGGAAAAACATATGCTGAGCTGTGGTACCTTCTGAATCATTACCAGCATATGATGTAACCTTGGAAGAAGGACAGAATCAGTCTCTCCTTGGCATGGTGGGTAGCACAATCAGATGATATGTGTTGCATTGGATGGGATTACAGTGATCAAATAAGCATGTTTGGCAGCTCAGTAAGAAGTATTAAAGCTGAGTTTAGCTGGACAAATTACTCCTAGTTCAGCAAAATGATAGACACAGAAAGATTTTATTTTGCAGACATTACAGCCTGAATTTGTGAAACAAGATCACTTCCTAAAGATACCATTCAGAATTTTCAACAGAAGTTGCAGCATGATGCAGTGTTGTGGTTCTTGCTCTTTTGTGTGGCAGCAGTACCCCTCAGTGATTCCTGTTTGCTCTCACTAACTCTGGGTGAAGCAGAGCTGAAGAATGGAAGCAGTGTGGTGGGTGGAGGAAGCTGGAAATTAACGCAGCGCCACTCTGCAGCGCCCAGTGACACGGCAGGACTGAACAGCCTTGCTGCCAGGGGAAACAGGTCTGGGGGGAAGTATGAAGAAGCTGGTTCTTCATTGTCTGCCCGAAGGCAGACCTGCATAACATGGCCCGGGCAGGGAGATGGATGCCCACGCCTCACTTCTTCCACCACTAACCCTTCCTTCTGGAGGGCTGTTGGACCACGTCACGTCAAGGTTATTTCTGAGTACTTTTTCTACTTTCTAAGCTCTGTCTCTAGTGGGGAAATGATAAGACCATAATTATTTGACACCAAATAGCCTATAGTTTATGTAATTTAAAACTGCCTAATTATGTGCCTAGCTTACAGTCTGTTATAACTTCAGCAGTGTCCTTAGGGTAAACAACTCTTCTTTCACTCAGGTAAACATGCAATTAGCAAAGAAGGAATAACCCTGGGAATGAGCTGACCACTAGTCATTTTGGCTTTCTCCTCAGAATTTAAATTAAAATGCTATTTAATTAATTAATAATTTCTAGTTCTTGCATTTTTTCTTCTAGGAACTCACAAAGCTTCTCAAGAAGGAATAAGTGTATTTATCTCTTTTTTATGGCCAGAAAAACAGAAGTAAAATTTAAACTGTCATGAGGAATAAACAGCCCCTAAAGGCAAAACCTATTTCAAACTTATAGCCTGAAACAGCTTACCAAGTTCTCTTTTAAGTGCAGTCCTCTCTATCCTAAGAAAGGTCACACATAAATAATGTCAATTATGTTCTGTTCTATACAGTTGGTTGTATCAGCTTTGACTTAAAGTTTGTGCACATAAGCTGTACCCATTGCAGCTCTTCAAGGAGCATGAGAGAGACTACAATTATATCTGGTTTTCTGTTTCAATTTCTAAAGTAACTTCTCAGGACTGAAGACTCTTGGACATTTGCTACTTACAGCAGAGGAATGATATTTTCTGGAAGTACTTGATATTCAGTAAACCTTAATGTGATTGGATGAACTCAGTTCTTGAATGAGTAATTTAATATCTTTATACATTAATTTGCTCAATTACCTCACTTTTTTTTCTCTGAAAGACATTTAATATCTTTATGGTTATTGGAGGAAGGAGGATAATAGGTAAATACACAAAATAATGAGCTGCCGCATTGACAAAATTGACACTCCTCTCCAGAGAGAATTTATTAAAAAAAAAAAAAAAAAGAAAAAGAGAATTAATTCCTAAGGAGAAGGGAGGACTGTTTGTTAGAGAAAAGCAAGGGATTGAAACAGATGGGAAGAGGAAGAAAGTGTCACATCCTACAAGCCTTATGTCAGGGCAAGGCTGTAGAGGGAGATTGTGAATATTCTTCTCTCTGGAGAGCTTGCAAGACAAAACAGACCAATTTAAACCTAACCCTCCACTTAATCTCAAATCTCCAATACCATGAGGAGAGAGTGTCAGTGACATGACCAATACTACATAAGATTTCAGGCAAATATTGTGCCTTGTTTCCAACAGTTGTCTAGCAATTGAGATATTTTCATGAGAGTAACTGAGATGCACGGATAGGAGGCCTTGGGAAGTGTTTATTGCAAGGCTTTTGTGTGAGGAGGAGAGGAACAGCATAAACAAACATGAGCAGAGTGGCAGCAGCCTCACAGCAGATACCTTTCACCTCCATTGATGACCAGATCCAACATGCGAAGAGGTTGCAAGCAAAAGTGAAAAAATTGAAACTAATTAGACTAATTCACTCTGAACAATTTCCCAATGAGTGTGGAGACAAAAGGACCCTGAGAGCTCTCATAACAGTGGCTTCTATTTATTAATAAGCATGTCTTGACTACATGGATCTTGAGAGAAAGAAATCAAGGGAGAAATGAGTAGTCTGATACCAGGACCTTCCTGGCGTGCTTTGAGATCCCTTCAGCTGCAGTAAGTGCAGGAAATGTCTAGCACACTGCAGTGATTGTCCATCACTAACCTTTATTGAAACATGAAACCATTTTAAAATCTAAAATAACATCAGCATCTGGCATTTGAAGAAATCTCCTCTGAAACCCAGATATGTCTAAGGATTTTGAATGTAACCATTTCTCCAGACTATGCTGCTGATAAATTATAGACGACACACACCTACACTGTTCAACAATAGATTTCAGCAGCTTATTCTGTGCCTATTTTTATTTTCCTTATTTTAAGGTCTACTGTTCTTTGTCACAGTTACAAATCCCTAAGTAAAAGTAACAAAGCTGAGTAGAATCTAAAATATTAGACAAGTTCAGGAGAGACAGATAAAACATATCATAGAGGTAAATTAATTATTAGAGCTTAATTTTTGAAATGTTTAGAAGCACTCTGTGTAATAAATTAAAGTACTCTGTAATAAATTGTCCCTCATGGTTTACCAGAATGAGAAGTAGGATGTTTTGTCATGCAAGAATGAGTGACCTCTGAATTACCCTGGGTAATTTAAAAACCAATTTCAATCTAAATTCAGTTCTCTGATTTTGCTTAGTCCCTGATTCATGTATACAGTCCCTCAGAGGCTTAATACAACCTGTCAGCTGCATGAACTTATGTGCCTGCAAAGTGAGGACCATGAGTTCATGTGCCTGCTTTCCATAGAGCTCTTGTGAGGTTATTTAGAGTGGGAAGTTCAACACAGTTGATGTTTCCTGTGGAAAGACTCTCTGGCAGCAAGAAGTTCTTTAAGGACAGGATCCTATATATAGTGGCAGAAAGTTTCCCTATTTGGCCATGCAGAGTGATTGCAAATGTATAGTCATTCTGAACTACTTTAGTTCAAAGCCATTTTTACAGTTATAAGGAATTGGACCTTCTGAAGATGTAATAATTGATGATACTTTTCTGCAGAAGAATATTCAGTTGCATGTTTCAGGGTTAGAGCTAATTTTCAGTTCTTTGAAAGAAGGATGAGACCAAAAGCTGTTGGAAAATTTCCACATGTCAGACATCAAAGGGCTCCATCATGCCCCAAGGTCTGAATGATATAAATACAGTTAGAAGCAAGACATTAGGCTAGCAGGACCTTTTGAGCCTGGTGTAGATAATCTAACTGATCTCAGCTACATTAGTGAGAGTACAACACCACTGACATGCACATAATTGATTTTAAAATGTATTTTTTCTCACATTGGTTGAGTGAAACACTTTGGAAGGGGCTTGGGGCTTTGCATTTGAACATGTAAATCCTCAGGCAATGATGAGTTTTGTTTGACGCTGTTTATTTAGTTTATTTATCCTCTTCTACTTAAGTGCAGACCCTGTGAAGTCTCTTGAGCTGCTGCAGATTCTTTAAAGAATAGGTGGTAAAAGAATTCTGGCACGCAAAGTAAAAATACCAGCATTTAAATCACATAGCTGAAATAAAAGTGCTTTGGACTATGTTTTTCAGTGTCATAAATGCAGTCTCACAGCTGTGGTTTTACCACAAAGGAGACCTATGCATGAGCAGAAGGGTGTGAGAATGGAGATGTGACTGCAGACGCTGAGGCTGAAGCCACCTTGGTCACTGCTGGTGCTTAGCTGCTCGATGCCTTTGCACGGAACAGCAGCAGCACTCGTACTGCCCCCAGGTGCTAGGGGTTGATAACAGCTTTTAGCTTATCCACTGTAAACTTCATTTTCATAAAGCTCATATCTGAGTAAAGAAAGATCCCGCAGTGGGTAGTCTTGTGACAAAAGTGTGTCTGTAGAAAAATAAAACTTCATGCTAGACACAGCAGGAAGAGAGCAACCCTAAAGAAAGAGAGTGGGCAGTCTTTTTTGAGACACAGTGTGAAAGAATACTTAGCAAAACCTTTTTCAAAACCAAGAGAGTGTGTACATTTAGAAAACTACAGCAATTCAAATTCACATAAAAAGATCTTACTGGTGAGTTTAACTTTATTTGTTTTATTTTCCTTAGAAACATAACCTGTCAGTAACCTATCATCACAGTTTCAAGAAGAAGAGTGTGAAGCTGAACACTTTCTTTGACATAAACAAATGCAAAAAGCCACAACTAATGAAGCCTCGTCTCCTCTAAGGATCTTACACTGAGCTGACCTGATTCCTATAGTAACAGCTTTTGTGTTTAGAGGTCAGTAACTCTTACCTACTTTCTGGAAATTATTTATAATCTCAGCAACAAAAGCAGATATGTTTAAAATATACTTCAAATATTTCACATACTTCATATACGTTTAAATTATACTTCAATATATTCATAAATTGCTAACTTCCTTTTTCTTTTACTTGAAGCACATAAAATCTCTTTCAAGTTTGTTTTTATTAAATTAAATTTGTTATTGATAGGAACTCTTTTCCTGCACTTTAGGTTGCCTTATTTCCTGACTTCTTCACAGAAATGAAACATATTATTCTTCTGAGAACTTAATTAATCTTTGATTTTTTTTTAAATCTGTACTTGTGAATTAAAACAAAGATTAATCTAGAATTAATAAAATTAATTTTTCATTGGAATACTTTCAGATATGATTTCTGTTAATTTAATCATAAAATATGTAACATCAAACTTAAAATCGGTGTTGTTCAGCAATTTTAAAGCAATTAAAAATCTCCACAGAACAAATATTACAAATAATAAATGTAATTATAAATATTCCTTTAGAAGGCAATATGTTTATAGAAGGGTAGAAGATACTGGCTTCACAACAAACATCAGGCATCCCAATGATCAGAGATGCTGATTTCTAACACATTTTAAATGTGAAAACTGTAGTAAATCACATCCCTGGAAATAAAAAAATCTGACTCAGAATTTGCTTTTACTTCATTTTGCTTCCTTTATTTTGTCTAGCAACAATAACCCAGCCTGTAATAAAATGATATATCCTAAGACTGAGACTCCTGTGGGAAAAATCTCTTCTAACCCAGCCGAAACCAGTCCAGAGTGAATTTTCTAGGCCTGAAGACAGAGAGAACAGAGACAATCCTCTTGCAACAGAGGCAAACAATCCAGCTCAGTTTCTCATACTCAGGGATAAGGACAGAAGGGTCACCAATGGTTCCAAAAGCCCTACACCAGGGAGGAGTATGAGGCCATGAAACTGCACACCTTGCTGCACGTGTGACATGTGCCTCTAACAGAATCAGCTGTGTCAATGCTCTGTGATCTGAGATGCGATGGCATGAAATCACAACCAGAAATCACACAATATTCTGAGCTGGAAGGGACTGAGAAGGATCAAGTCCAGCTCTTAAGTGAATGACCCATACAGGGATTAAACCCCAAATGATGCTATCTGGAAGCTGAGTGGAAAAGTGAGAACATGTCTCTCTGATGTGCAGTTCTTAACACAGGTGCATATTAGTGGGATTACTTTTCTATTTGGCTGCCTGTGTCAGAGTCCAGAATTCAGAGACAGAGCATGACTGTGTGTATGAATATGTACCCACAACTTATCCAGATATATACATATAGACTTTCAGCATCTCAGACCACATTTCCTGCTGCATAACAATAATTTTATGCCTTTTTAGTAGCACATATGTGTGGCAAGCACTGCAATGTAAGTAAAGTAATGCTTTGGCTTTACTTCAGAACTGAATTAATTTACGATTTAATAACTTTTAAAAATCTTCCCATTTCCAAGTTAGCTCCAACCTTCAGTAGTTCTTAGGCTTTAGTAACCTGGGTGTACAGCTCTGTATACCCAGTGTCTCTTTCTTTAGAGACACTGACAGTGCTGGCAAGATCCTGGGAAAAAACACAGGCACAATCAAGATTCAGACTAAGATTCTTTCTTTTATTCCATCAGGCCTGGCCCAACACCTGTTGTCTTTGAGCAACTTCATATTCAGAAGATCTGTCCTGTTTTGACCAACACCAGCAATGAGCCAGCTGACACTTCTGCAGACAAAACTGCTCTAACCACCTCCACATGCTTTTGCTTTTTACAAACTGTTTGCTGTCAAGAAACATCTGCTGCCTCTGTAGAATTTTTTGCATATTTTATTGCTAGGTTTGGCAAACAGAATACGTGCAATGGGTTAGGGAACTCTGATACATGCCAGAGAATTGTTTTTAAAACAGATATTTGAGGATGTATAGTGCCTGCCCCATTATTAGCTTTTAGCAGTCGACGATTTGTATCTCAAGCAATAATTGATGACTCCTGTAAAGCTAATAATTAAAATAAGCCAAATTCACTGCTTCTAAAATTGGGTCTGTTAGACATTTAATCATGTCTTGTACACGACCTCTGAAGGGTAAATTTATCCTCCCAAATCTTCCCTGCCACTTATTCATATTATTCATTATTTGCATTATTTATTACTAGTATATGTTAGTGACAGCTGGATATTGGGTGTTGTCCCAGCTTTGAAAGACAGATGCTCTGAAGAGTGCATTTGGACTCTCTGGAGCTCAGAGTAAAAAAATTAATAAACAGTGGGAATTTAAAACATATGTACATGTGTATATATATGAATCAGCTAGTTCTGTGGAGGCTGCAGAACATTGTAATGCATTTTGTTTAAACAGGTGAAAAATGGTTTAGAAATATAATTATTCTATTCCCAAGTAGGGCTGTTTTTCGTTTTTGTTGTTATTGCCTTTAGTATGCTTTCAGACCTTAGGGAAAATTGTATCTGAGCTGCTGCATTTTCATGTGTGGAAATAATGAACTAGCTTGAAAATGCTGCTGGAGTAAGATTTGGTTTTAATGTGATCCTTAACATGAAAAAAATCTCCAGTTCTAATTGTACCTTTAAAAGTCTTAAAATTTGCAATAAATTAATTTGGAATGTGAAGCAACACAAAACAGAACCAAAGAAAAAAATCTGAAGTCTTGGATTTTTGTTCATTAACTTTATGAGTGAAGAGTTTCAAAACCAGTAATCCTGGAGATTTATTTAATCTTGCCTCAAATTTTATTGTCTATACATGGTCTCTGCACACTCGGTAGCATTTGATCAACTTCCATTTGCATTTGGTAACATTAAGATCAAATTTCCAAGCCATATCTTTAGTCATGGGTTTTCCATGTACAGCTAATAAATACATAGACTGAACTGCTTTTCCTTTTCTTTTTTTTCCCTCTCTGTTGCCTGTGTTGGACTTTTCCTTTTCTGTGTTGGACTTTTCCTTTTGGTGCTGGTGCTGTTAACAACATTATTCTGAGCCATCACGGATTTTGCTTTTCTATGTGACTACACTTCTTTCTCTTATTGTCACATATTATTACTGCTCACGTGTCTCTCTTTTTTTTTTTTTTGTTTTGTTTTCCTTATCTTGGACATATAATCAGAAAGAAATTACAAAACAATTAAGACAACTACAAAGTTCTCATTATGTTCTGCTTTGATTATCCACTGCTTTAAATAATGTAGGCCAAATAGTGATCTCTTAAACCTGCAAAATAAGTCTTAAATGATGTTTTTTTAGAGAACAGGTCTGACAAATCTGGCCCAGGGTAACTATGTCCTTGCTTGATGGCTATTTTAGTATAAGGTCTTACTTACCTTTCCATTGACCACCAAATAAGTTTCAGTCCAGATCCATGTAAGGGTATTGATCATCTGCTGAAACACAAATCAGTCAAGACAACAGGCAGGCAGAAGATTCTGAAAGTTAGCTATTCAAAAATGCCAAGGAGAGGATAGTGTTTAATACCTCAACCAAATACAGCCCTAAATTTTTTGCATTTATGAAATGGAAGTTCACAGCCTGCAAGGCTATCACAGACTTGGATTCCTAATGAAACTCTTTGTAATAACATTTTCACAACTGAGAAGCAGAAGTTTACAGTGCTTTAAATGATCTAAAGATAGTTTTCCCTTCTCCCATGTACTCTCTCTTTAGAGTTTCTACTTTCATTGCTAATCTTAATTTTCCTGTGCACTTCTTTATGATTTCTTCATAAATATAACAAAAACATTTCCTCTTCTGGAAAGTTCAATATGTAATTGATTCTGAACACATTGTTCTGTGACTGTAGAAGTCTGTGTGCAGCCATACAATACTGGGATTAAGCCATTAATTCTTTTCATGAGTGAGTGCCAGGTCACCTTAATTTCTGTCAGAGACTGAGAAAATAGACAAGTCATGAAATGCCTATACCCCATCCAGGTCTTAAGTCTGACAGAATTACATAGGTCCTCTTCATTGCTCAGGGATTGATCTAATTTGTCTTGATCAATGGCCCCATAACCCTTTAGTGATATGTTTGCTGAGTCACAATATCCTTAAATAGCCTAGAATTTGTCTAGATAATGCTATTAAGCTGTAAAATTTAAACAGTGTTAAAACATATAATGGAAAATAAAACTTGTCTATGCTTTCAAGTCAAATCTAAAATGATTCTGTATGCTGGTTTTTGTATGTTGCTGAAGTGTTTTTAACAGAACATTGTTACTATGGACTCTGTTGACCTCAACATCCTTTCATTTCATTCCACATGAAATCTATGCAGCCTTCTCCATAAAGGCACATTTTAGGGTTGAATCTAAGAAACACCCTTGCATCTTCTCTACAGACCTCAGCCATATCTATAGAAAGTGATAGGTAGTTCTATTTCTTTTGTATTTATGTAGATATTTTTTCTGTTCCTTACAAATACATAAGCACCTTCATCTTATTCCCAAAGCTTTAGGTGACATCAGTCCAAACCTCATGGACTTGCTACGTGATTATCTTCTCACAGAGAACAAACTCTCAGCTGTTATTCAGTCTTGGTGTTATATCAGTGCTCCACCTTAGGCGTGCACACCTAATTTCCCAAAGGGAAATGTACAGCTAATAACTAAGACCTTCATGCTAAACAGGAGCACATCTCCATGGCTGAGCCAGGAACACAAAGGCTCTGGGCATTAGGCATAATAATTCAGCCCAGTGGTTTTCCACTTTCTCCAGCACAAACCAGTTGTGCTCCACACCCTTCACCCTTCCCCAGCCCTGCTGCTCTTCTCTGGACACGTTCCAGCCCCTCACTGTCCTTCTTGCAGTGAAGGGCCCAAAACTGACACAGGATTTGAGGTGCAGCCTCACCTGTGCCAAGTACAGGGAAATGGTCACTGCCCTGGTCCTTTTTTATTTCTGAAACCTAAGTCAGAAACATTTTCCCAAATATTAAATGGTTATTGTTTCTCATTGGTGTGTTCTGTTGGATGATTGGCTCCTTTTGACAGTTTTAACAATTAAATATGATACTCTTCATGAAACTGTAACAAGAAAACTGGCATATTGCATTACCCTTTTCTCACCCATAACAAGATGCCACATACCTTGTAATTGTAATTGTTTTTCTTCTGCCACATGACACTTGTCCCATCAACTGTACATTCATACTTTTTTGGTTACTGTCAACATTTTTTCTTTCCAGGTTTCTGCTTATACATATTTTATTTGTGTTTCACATTACAGTTTCTTCAGTACAAGAGCCTGCACTATTTCACAGTGAATAATCTTGCTACTCTTCAGGACATGGTGCTAACCTTCCCAATGCCTCTCTTTTATTTGTCAGTCTTCACTGATGCTTGCTGCATTTGTCAGTTATTAATGAAGATGGAGGGTAAAACCTGACATAATATTGACTTTTCTAAGTTATTTGCTTGAAATGTGTCCAATTTGATTCATGGATGGTTCATGTTTTTCTTGTTTACTTGTCAACAAATGATGACTAATCATTTTTCTTCCTTTCTACTTAGCCATCTTGTGAATTGCAGTAAGGCCAGTGTGCTGGAACCTTTCTTTCAGCAGATGTATATGTTTAATAGCCAGAAGGACAGTTCTCCCCTATTAGAATAAAGTGGCATTGACTGTAAGCTGGTCTGTCTGTGTGATGTACAAACTAATTCATAGTGGGGTGCAATCACTACCAGAATATCTGGAGAATTGTTGCCAGATTCCAGAGATATTTCCATTCCTGATAACAGTCATGGAGCCCAGGTAAGTTAGGAGACTCTTGCTGTAATGGCTGTATCTCCACCAATACAACAAAAATAACCCACAGTAATATCTCTGAGCTCTAACTGTGAATTATTTATTATTGTAGCAAGCCACAGTGAATAGGGCGGGTAACATATAAGTTAGCAGACACTATTTTTAATATGTTGTCTATTCCTGTAACATATCTAAAAAGATCTCTGAAAAATTAGGATGTTTTCAGGGCATATATTTTGCCAGACTTTCACACCGAATTCAATAAATCTTCATAAACATTTAGCACACTTTCATTTGCTCTGTTTTGATAGCAACTGACTCCAGCAAATACCATAATTTCCTGGATCTAATTGTTTTTGAGAATCAGTAATTGCTTCTTATTAATAAGTAGGTTTTATATCTTATTAATCAATTATTATTTTATTTAACTTTACAGTTTGCTTGCTTTTTGCATTCTATTCTGAAATATCTGGGTTGGATTCAGGAAGTTCAGTTAGTCCTTGGAGGGATGGTCAAAATGAACTTGTATTTCTTCAAGATTTTAATGGATCAAAAAAACCATTTTATTTTTAACTCAGTGTGTATTTGGAAGCAGGTAAAGGCAGTGTAAATTCAGACACAGGAGGAGGTGTGTTTGTTTGTCAGAAATTATAAATTGAACAGAAGAGGAATATGTCTGTGCTGTGCAAAATCAAAGGTCATCGTGACTTCAGTACTTGGAGCTTAGAAAAGAGGCTAGTTATTAAAATAGATTAACAACTGGGAAATAATTCTTATTACAGAAAAGGGGAATGACAGAATGATTATTTCCTCCACTAAGTTAGCTCCTTCATATTTCTTGGGGGAGTTTTAATATGATATTGGATTTTAGTACCGTATTCAGATTCCACTATGTAATGAAAAGAGGGCCGGTGGTGTCTTGGGCTGCCCTAGGAGAAGTGTTGCCTACAGGTCAAGGCCATTTCTTCTTTTCAGCACTGCTGGGGTCACAGCTGCAGTGCTCAGTCCAGATCTGGACTCCCTAGTACAGAGCAGACATTGAAAAGAGTTGGACTGGGGACTCCAGCAAAAGGCATGAAGACATTAAGAGGTTGGAGGATCTCCCATATGAGGAAAGGCTGAGAAAGCTGGGACAGCTCATCCTGGAGAAGAAAAGGCTCAGGGGATCTCACCAATGTACATAAAACTCCTGCAGGGATGGTGCAAGGAGGATGGATCCAGGCTCTTTCCAGGGGTGCCCAGGGACAGCACCAGAGGTGATGGACACACACTGAAACACAGGAGGTTCCCTCTGAACATCAGGAAACTCCTTTTCCCTGTGAGGGTGACTGAGTACTGGCACAGGTTGCCCAGAGAGGTGGCAATGTCTCCATCCTTGGAGGTACCAAAACACATCTGGACGTGGTCCCAGGAAATTGGGTCTGTGCAGCCCTTCTGGATCAATGAGGTTGGACCAGACAACCACCAGAAGACCCTTTCATTTCCATTTTTCTGTAATTCTGTCCTCAGTACAATTAAGCACTTTAGGTAGCTGAGATAAAAGTTTTTGATGCATCTCATTCCTTGTAATAGGAAGAGAAGTCCACAAAAATATCTGTAATCCTGACTGGGAAATAGGCTCTTTGCATATATTTGTACTCCAAACTATTTGTGCTTTCTACCTCTGAGCAACAAAAAACTCAAACCAAACCAAACCAAACCAAAAAAACACACCAAAACCAAACAAAAGACCTGCAAACAAAACCATAAACAAGACAAACAAAACCAAACCAACCAAACAAAAAAAAATGCATGGGCTTTATTTGAATTCTTTGATTGTACAAAATCCCACTAGCATCCTGCAGAGCTAAGAGAAGCAAGTTTTTGTCAGCTTTTGTTACACCGCCTTTCAACCAAGCTGTAACTACCTAATAGGTCAAAAGTCCACTTCTGCTACTCGTGCACATAAGTTAATGTTATGGGAGTATAAGAATGAAAACAATCCCAGCAAGAAAAAATAGACTTTGGTATTTGGTGTTTAGCTTTTGTTCTTAAGCTAATTTGGAGACATTTTGGTTATTAAGTCCCAAGATGCTTAATTTTCTGTTTAGCTTATTCACTCTGAGATTTTGATAATACCATTTGCTTTTTTAAAGGCAGTTCTATAGCCCAGTTTGTATTTTCAGATTTGATTTTCAATAAGAATACTTTTCAAGCCACAGGTTGAAAGATTTTTCTTTTTAAGCTTGTAATACAAGGTATCCTCTGACACACAGAGAAGCAAAAAAAATAGTGCACATAATTATTTTTTGAAATGAGAGAATAATTCTGATTATTTGAAGTTGGTTATTTTTCTTATTGCCAAGAATGCTATTCGTCAGCAATAACAGTTTTTAATATAGCTAAGAAAAAACAGTTTAGCTGCATTTGGATTTTTAAAAAATTAACTCTTTTAAGATCGGAATTATCAGTCTGTTTTTTTTAAGCTATAATTTCAGCATAGCAGTTAAAGAAAGTGAATCATACCAGTAGCAAACATAGGGTCACTTACATACATATTGATTTTCCACTTCCCAAGTCACCTTATTCCAAGAATAGTAGATGTAGCTTTCAAGGACAAGTTGAGTTGTGTGAGAACAAAGCTCTTACCCTGTGTATTACTCATTACTTAGTTCAGTGTCTATAGGACCTCCAGAAAAAAGCATGGACCCATAAGGGTCTTATTCAACATTCAATGAAGCCACAAAAAAGATTTCATCAATTCATTGGTTTATAGAAAATTGTTTCCAAATACTTAATATCACTCCATTATGCATCAGATTTAAAGTGTCTGCTTTGTCTCAGTAAAGGCTTCAAAGTCCAGGTAGAAAAAGAGAGCAAGAGAAACAGGGATGACATGTTTATTACGAGGCACAGGAATTGTATTGTAGCTATTAATTAATAAGAACAAAGGTCAGCAACCTGATTGCTACAGCCTATTGACAGGCTTCTTACCTTTAATTTTAGTTATCACAATGTGATTTTAAATGTTTTTAATGCTGGAATTATTCCCATTCATATAGTGCACAATCTACTTGTATAAATAACGACAGATGTGGAAGAGTACTTGTCCCATAATGGTAATTTAAGGCCACTTTAATCGCCGTATACTCATGCATTGCAGGCCAAAATTGAACAAGGAATGAAAATCAGGAAAAAAATTCCTTTCTGCATAGCTTATTTTGTGCATATTAACTTCCTTCAAGTCTTAACTGAACTGCATTGAAAAATTACTAAAATACTGAAAAGTGAACTAATTTTTTCTAGAAAATCCCGTATTTTAAGCATCTCTTCATAGAATGAATCTAATAGTATAAACTTTAAAGACATAAAAATCCTGAAGCAAGCATTGAAATTCCTGTTTACTATGCAAAGATTATGTGTATTTATCAACTTGTCAAGGTGGCAGAAAAGTCCTTTCAAATGGATATAACTTCAATCTACGTAGTTCAAGAATAGATTGCACATAATTTTAAGTACTTCCACTTCGTACTACCTTTAGAACTCTTCCTGGTGTTGAATCTGTATCTTCATTCTAATGTAAACACACTTTTTATGTTTGTTGGTTTTGAATCTCCTGTGCATAGACAACAATTGGCTTCTGTCCTCCCCTCTCCATAACCCCAATTCCTCCAGTCTTTCCCCGACTGTGTAGACTGAGCAAATCAGTTCAGAGGTAGTTTATGTGCACTGGTTTGTGTATGTCTGCTGGCATTTGACTGTTTTGCAGTGCGGTGATGTTGATGACTCAAGCACAACAGCTGACTGTTAGTAAATACAAGTTAATTTCTGCACAACTCATTGCTTGGCAGTGCAGCCAATTATTTCTACCTTCTACACACAATTGCTTCCTCTTTCTCTTGTCAAGGTCATTCTGCGTTCTTGTATTCCAAAGAATCGCATTTAGTATCAGCTGAAAATGTAGCACACCCTTTCTCCATCAGCCAAATGACTAATGGAAATACTGACATCAGAGTCAGGACAGGGTCCATGGGATCTCACTTGAAACACACCTCTATGCTCAGTCTCTGAGGAGTAAATCAGCTCTAATCACAACTGAGCCATTGTACGTTACATTGTAATTCTTGTTACTAATCCATTTGTATTTTGGAGTTTTTCCAGTTTCTCTCTTTTTCGGTCTGCTAAAAATTGTGTGCTCTTCCATTGTATCCTGTAGGTTGTCTTCCTCCTTTGCGTTCCTGACTGTCCCATCGTTACTGATCAGAGCCAAGCCTAGAAATGTCCCAGCCATAACTGAAACCGTCTGATAAAGCTGTTTTGTTTGTGTGGCACCTGACACACTAGGAAAAACATAACGATGCTATAAAAAACCAATTTTATGCAATAGAATTAAGGTTCTAAGTTTTGGTCTCAAAACACAAAATTATAGGGTGTTACTAACCCTTTAAAAAATCGTCTGCATAATTATCTGGAGCTACCATAGGTTAATCCAAAAGTTTAGGACACCCCATGGTTATTAGGGTGTCCAAAACCCTTTTTTATATTTGGGTTTACAGCCCAAAAAATGGTTCTCTGAATTTACACCTGAAGTTTCATGCAGGAATTTTTCAAAACATAAAATCTCACAATCAAAAGAAATTGTAATACATTTGTCAAAATGTCATAATAATTTTTGGAGGGTGAAAGAGGTCTTGAGTACAGTTTTCAGTGTTACACATTCTTCCAGTCTTTAATCCTTCAAAAAAAGCTGACATGATGGAACAATCATGATAAAAGCAATACTTTTGCCTTTAACCTTTTAACACTGTGTGACTTAGTAATGACATGCAAAAATTCAACCACTCTGGTTTCCTTTTCTTGCTGCAGAACAGATTGAACTTTGTCCTAAAGCAGTGCTTAGTTTAGGACTTACAGAATAGATATTCAATTTTTTAAACATAATACACCTCAAAACAAGGTTTTATTTTAATTAATGAATTAATTTTATTATTATTCTATACACTGTTGTCACAGAAAATAGCTCTACTGGTTTAGGTGGTGATACAAAACGCCCTCCCCCAAAATTATTTTAGCGTTCCATTTAATCTCTGCTGCAGCAAGAATAAAGGAAGAACAACAAAAATGTTCAGATGTTCATAAGCACTAGTGAAAACTGGTATGGCCAGCTCTGCATTTCAGGAGCACACCATGATCATCAAAAAAGAGAGGTTCATACCTTTCTTGCCTACCAGAATTACAGCCCAAGGGAAGACTTTCAATAAAATATTTATATATACAAATCACTATATCCCTGGCAACAGTTAGGCTGACACATGCTGTTGGGGGAAGAAATTGAAAAAATTACTTTCCATCTCGCACTACAGACAAGAAGAAGTAGAGGCTGGAGGACCTATGTATACTTTAATTTGAGAAATATCTGGAAGAAAACAGAGCATTAGAGCAATTCTGGACAGCTTTAAGAAGCTAAAGCTGTATTATTTCCAGTTGAAGTAAGACTCAGTGAAAATGAAGTACACACAAACACAATTCAGTAGGGCAATTTTCTGTGCAATTATATTTGTTTTCTGCACTCACATTTCATGATCTGGACTATAGAAGCTTGCATGGAGAATACTTTGTAATATGCTATACGGGATATGGAAAATCAAAGAGCTTTCACCAGTAGCTGCTACTGTGAAAGAACAAAGGGGTAACAAAGCAGGGTATTTAACTAAAAAAGTATAGAATACATTGGGTTAATTTAATTTTTATTGAAACTTTTCATGGTAGAATTTTTATTGAAACTTTTCATGGTAGAATGTAGATTGCAAGGCTTTTGGTTATGGAAAATAGTAACATTCTTCAAATTTGAATATATAAAATTACACTTCCTTTTGTGACAAGTTATTTTAAAGACCTCAACTGTACAGAGGAGTTGGGCTAGAAGTTTTTCTGTCATTCATTTCATCATGAGGAATTTACATATGGCAACCCAACTCTTACTTTCTTAAGAGAGGTAGAAATTCATAGGAAGTTACCGAGTTCCTATGCAGTTTAAGTAAAAAGGTATCTGCAATACTTTGAGTGGTGGTACACATGGTTAAAGTTAATTCTATCTGAATTAGTTTAGGACACTGTTGATGATGACAGAGAGTCAGCTGCTATTTTTATCCCTGTATATAAGGGGAACTCAGAATCTGCAGCACTACAGTCAAGACAGAAGAATGTTTATCTTTTCAAACTGACTTTAATTAGGAAATATTTGTCTTTCTGACATGAAGAAGTTATAAGTTGAAATTAACTACTAAGTTCCTGGATTTGGAGTGTATTAAATTCAAGACGATTCAACTACCTCAGCAAAGCAAATGGAAAACTCAAGATAGAATTTCAAGTCCCTTGGATATCAAAAGATTTTCCTGTCTTACTTCCCTTCCCCCCCTCCTCAGTTAAGGACTTCTAATGCTCAGCTTTTTATATCTTTGCCAGGATATCACTTGCTGAGATGTCTGGGGCATGTTTCCTTTCAATATATTTAGAACTGTTTTTGATAGCTGCTGGTAGGTCACCCTCAGAAAAGTGCTTTGTGATTCTGCAGGGCACCTGGATGAGCAGTGCTGCAACAGCCAGGTTTCCAAGCAAATGTCTGGATATAGTTATTACATTGCCGTCCACTTTTCTTTTTTTTTAAATGACAAACCAGCATATTGCCATCTGTCTTTATAAACAGATTGGGGGGGGGATGAATTAGCTGTGTGACATTTGAGTGTGATAGATTCTCTTCACAAATATTCTTCAAGAAGCCTGTAGCTGAGTTTAGATCAACTAGAGAAGAGCCATATGGCTCTCTTATTGAATCACCAATGGCTTTAAAAGGAATTGTGACTTGCTGGTACATACTTGACTGAACATTTTTATTATTTGCCATCACTCTTGTAGATTTCCAGTCAGGTCATATCAGATTTATGGATTTTCTATCACAGTTCTAATCAATTGTTATTTCTTTATAGAAGATTCAGAGTATGCAAAGAGAAAGTTTGTGTGAAACAAACTTGTTTCTATTTTTATGAAAAGGAGTATACTGATGGCCTTCTCTAAGATATTAAACTTTGTAAATCATTGGCTTTAATTATATTGTGTTAGTAACTACAGTGACATGTTTCAATTTTACATACATTTCTTTTTAGCCATATTTCTAATTGGCTGCATTTACTCTTCTGCCAAAGCAGCACCAAGCAAGCAAACCCATTCTGTATTCATAAGAGGATATAAACAATTTGCAATTAATAAAATAGCGAAAGAAATGCACGGACATTCCATATCATTATCACACTTTTAATGCTTGTGGCTTCAGTAAGGCAATCTCTGTGCTATTCTTCCTCTTCTGATGGCCCCTGCTTCCTGCCCCACCTCCCAGAAGGAACTTTAAAGATTTGTTTTGTCCAGTCTGTCGTGTTTGTCTGAAACCACCCTCACCACTTCTCACCACAACAGAGCTGTGAAGTGGGGCCTTCATTTTCCATTGAGAATGAGTGTGAAGATTCCCTGGAATCTGAAATCTTCACAGAGTCATTCAAACTCTTAACAGACCGTGTATCTCCTAATTTTTACTCAACTTCCTCCTCAGATTCTGGCTCCATCTCCTGTCCTCTCCCTCCTCAAGCAGACACTGTGGGCGGACAGCCTTCTTTGCAGCTCCTGCCATCTGGGCAGAGCTTCTTGTGCCTCTTTGCTGTATCTAATCAGAGGTACCTCCACTTAGAAAAAAACCCCCAAACACCGTTTTATAAATATATTTATTGTTCTCTTTGTTGCCTAAATGTGTTTGTTTTTCTTAGCATTTCTTTTTTTCACTTTTGATGTGAGAATAGTTTATTTAAATCTAGGAAATACCTTTCATATTTCCTTTTTAGCTTTATAGCTTCTCTTGAAGGAGAAATGGATTTGTGCATGCCATGCTACATTGCTCATTCTTATGCTTTGTGTGACATCTTGTTTGCAACTAATTAATATTCCAGTGATTATTTTGTAAACCTTGCCGAATATCTATCATTCTGGATCTTTTTTCCCTCTATTTCTTCTCTTTTCCTCTCTGCTATCTGTGAGTTTTGTGACTGAAGGAGCAAATTAATTAACTGCAACTGCTTATATTTCTGTGAAACACTTGGAGTATTTTTAGTTGTGAGTCTGGTTTCAGAGGTCTTCCGTAAACCTAGTTAAGATCTTACTAGGCTCAATAATATGGCTTTTTTAGTTTTTCAAAGTAGATTATAGTTATCTTCAACTCATTGCATATTTTTCTTTAGAAGTTCTAGGCCAGATTCTGCTAGTGGACACAGAAACCATGTAACACTATCAGCATCTGAGTAATTGTAGATCTGCATAGTTACACTTAATTTCCTTAGATTTTCCCTCAAGCCATACATAATCACAAACAGTTAGGTAATGGATTTGAAAATTGATAGATTTGGAAAATTGATAGATTTCAGTTGGAACAAAATACTCCTGCTTTATTTAGAGCACTCTGAACAGAAATATATATACACAATATTGCCCAAACCCAAAATTATAAGGTTCAGAAAACCATAAATAACCATAAATAATGTTTACTGGAGCTAGTCAGAATGATTCAGTAATATTGTTTACATATGAAAGTGTTTTTTCTTATGATGCAATTTTTCTTTAGCATGGATAGATTATTTTGCTGATATGCAAAAGATTGCGTATGGAAATTTTATTTCCACTAGCTTTAAGCTATGCATGTTTTGTATTTAAATGGGGTATGTAGCATTCAAGATCCTCTAAATTTGGACAAGCACCTTTTGAACTTTCTAAAGTTATAACTATAATTCTGAATATGCAAGCATCAAAAAATCATCTAGGATTCTTTTTAAAAAAATCAAACGGGATTATACAGTGACCTCCACTACAAGCTATCTAATCCAGTCATCCAGGAGAATGCTGTGTTCCCTCATATGAGTCACTATGTCAGCTGTAGCCAGAATGCAATAGCAGCTAAAAATGCTGATCATCTTTTACATGGTGTAAGCTCAAACTGGTAGAGGACTAATACCTGTATGTTCATATGCAAAGTAATCTCTTTAAGATATTCAGAGAGAATCTTGAAAAACTCCACCAGTTACTGTTTTGCAAGGAGACATGAAAAGATGCTTAAGGACAACTGCTCTGCTTCAATTTTTTAATGCTTTTGATATATCAGTGGTCTAACAATTCACCTGATTTCTCTCTGGGTTTTAAATGGAACAAATCTTTTCCCCATAACAACTCAACAGTTAACTGAGACAATTGCAAAAGAAATATTTTTGTGAGAATAGAAACTGGAATGGAGACTGATTGCCATTAACAACAAGCATAAGCATCACCTAATCTCCCTCTGAGCCTTTCTTTCTCTTTTCCACACATGCATAACATTGTTTTATTGGATAAACTGATTTTCAATAGTTTATGCCAACAAAATTCATGAGCTGCAAGATTTGATTCTTCTGTTTCACAATTAAATACCTCCTATAGGAAGCCTCAAATCACTGAGCCAAATTTTTTTCAGCTCTGCCCACAAAGATCTGAAAACACACTTCTCTGGTATTGTATAAAACCCCTTGAATTTAATGAAGGGTTTCTATTTCTTTGTTATTCTCTGAAATGTATTCAGCTGATAGCAGAATTGTTGCATGTTTCATGCAGAAAATAGTGGTTATTTTCAGGTGAGGGGGTATTCTGAGTTATTCACTAGAGTTTAACTATGATTTTCTGTGAACTCAGAGAGGATGTGAGTTTTGAAGGTTGATGGCATGTAGCATGGGAAGGTTTAAGGGAGGAGAACCACAGACACAAGGAGAGCAGAGTGCTCTGTTAGCAGCCGTGGCTGAGGTGCGCTCACAGCTGAGCTCTCCCCTTTGCAATGCTGACTGCAGTTCGTCTGGTAGATGGGATTTGCTTTAGATAAAAAACTGAGGTAGTTGCAATTAAATGAATTGCTGCTGAGTCATGATGATACACATGCCATTGGCTAGTTTGATTCTGGTTCAACCATCACCATCTTTTGTTGTCAAATGGTTGCAGCTTAGGTGACCTATTTTAGATTTTCTTTGAAGGAGACACTGTTCTGTATTTAAAATACACAGAAAATTCAGTTGCATTTTTAATAGAGGATCATGTTATATTATTCAAAAATAACTCTAAATTAGTGAAGTTTGTCTTACCTAAGCAATTAACTGTTTGTTTCTTTTTGTTCTGCTGGCATTCACAATGATGGATGGACAGAGAGGAGTAAAACCACTGTTACGCCAACTGCTGCCCAGAAAGAGTGTTCACACACATTTCCCAAAATCCTTTCATCCTTCCTAGCTCTCCTGGCAATCAACATTGAACCTCTGCTGACCACAAGAGTATAGGCTAGTATATTGTGCTCCCTGCAGTATTATTTGGAGTGCCCATTCCAATCAGAGTGTCACCGTGCTGGCAAGAGTACAAGCCCAGAGGAAGAGAAACATGCATATGTGTATGGAACATCAGATTTATGTATGAAAATCTTCCTACAGAGTTCCAGGATCAGTTCATTGGAAAGAGCTGTTGTGTTTCATAACATATTAAATTCTTAAGGTTTAGCTAAGTCTGAAATAAGTCATTAATTACATATTGAGGTAGTGGGAAGCATTCAGGTCAAGCACAGAAGTTATTAACATCTTTTAAGTGGCTCATTTTTCTGAGAAGAAGGGCTAAGCTCTTTTCTTCTCGGATAAATGAATTATAAGTATGCTCAGGGATAATTTTTCATCTAAACGATCCCAAAGATTGGTCTGTATTACAAAGAAATTACACATCCTACTGTCCTGGTCTGCCTTTTGTAAGTACAGCCCATAGTTTTAAGTTAGAGGAAAACCAGATAAGAATCTCTGAAACACCTGCCAGTCTCATATGAGGTACAAGAAACTCAGAGTCAACCAAATTAGATAATTATCCTTTGTGATCCGAGATTTTAGGAACATCACAAACAAATTGTCTGGGTATTTAAAGCTACTACCTACTGAGGTAGGTACTTGAGGACTACTGAAGACTGCAGGATTTCCTTTCACAAGCTGGCCATCCTTTCTTCAGTACTTTTGGGGGTATTTGCAGACGTGTCCTTTGATTGCAAATTAGGGTACGCTAATGTAGGAGTCAGTGATGGAGAAGTATTTCCAGTAGCCTGAATTAACTAATAACACTACCTGGTATGTATTAGTAAGATTATGGGAGGCACATGACTGTTTATAATTACAACAGATGCTAACCTAATAAGCTTTTAAAAATCCTGAGCCCCAGACTTTGGAAAATATCCCCAGGCCTTCAGTGTACTTATATCATCAGTAACACGTATCATAATCCTTAACAACTAATCTAAATCTGTTTGAAACCTAAAATCATTATTTTTTATCATGTCCACCATAAGGTGGGGAGAACAATTTCTTCCATGCTTCTTCTTGGGTTAAGAAACTGCAATTTATTCCAGAATTTCTTATTAAGTCTTTTTTTTCAGTACCTCTGGTAATTCCTTCCACATTTCATGAAATGTTCTACATTTGGATCCATTTTTTTTGAAGTCTAGTTGCCCAAATCTGGATACAGCAGTCTAAACACTGAAAAAAGGACAAAAATAATTTCATTCCCTTCACAGCAGAAGTCAGGACAGAAAGAGGAGATGCCACGTCACATATCTCTGTGGGCCTCTGCTCCTCACTTTTAAATTAAGGAAGGCCTTAATTTAAAAGTGAGGAGCAGAGGCCCATGTGACATGGCATCTCCTCTCCACTCCTCCTTCAGATATTTGCACATATTGATGAGGTCGCCTGTGAGCCTTCTCTTCCCCAGACTGAACAGTCCCAGCTCTCTCAGCCTGTTCTCAAGGAAGCTCCAAGGCCTTAATCACTTTTGGGGAGCTTTACTGGGCTCCTGGGTATGATGTTGTCTCACTAGTGTGGGAAAGCCAGGAGCAGGACACAGATCTCGTGTGACCCTAATGACAGAATTTCAAACGTCCTTCTGTGTTAGAGAAGGTTGGACTCAGCAAAATACATGAAGTGAGGCAACATTCACAATTTCCATATCAATAACATTTTCATTTAAACAGGTTTCTCTGGAATGTGGGGCAGTTGTAGCTTACCCCCAGCCCAGTGCCCAGCAGCTGCTCTCTCATTCCTACACCAGCAGGACCAGGGAGCAAATGAGGAGAGTAAAAACTACAAAACTCCTGGGTTGGCATACAGACAGTTTAGTGGGGAAAGCAAAACCAGTGCACACAAGAAAAGCAAAACAAGAAATCAGTTCACTGCTTCCCGTGGCTGGGGAACTCTTCAGGCATTTCCAGCAGAGTGGGGTCCCACTGCACTAAGGGTGTCTTGGAAGAGCAAACACCATCAGTCCAAATGTCCACCCCTTTCCACCTTCTTCCCCCTCTTCATGCACAGAGCCTGATGTCACAAGCTCTGGAATATCCCTCTGGTCAGTCTGGGGTCACTGTCCTGGCTGTGTCCCCTCCCAGCCACCCACACACCCCCTGCCCTTTCCCCTGGGAGGTGATGTGAAAAGCAGGAAAGGCCTTGGCTCTGTGCAATCACTGCTCAGAGCCAATAATCAACCCTGGGTTCAGCACAAATATGAAACACAGCCTGCCACTGGGAAGAAAATTTACTCTACCCCAGCTGAAACCAGCACAGGGGTACAAAGAGTATTATGTAAGTTACTGTTTATCTACTTGAATTAATGGTTTAGATTCAGTTAGATGAGCAAATTTGGAATCTAATTAGGTGTAGAGGAAGCAAAACCTTCCATAAATGCCTCTATGACAACAATGCATTTAGCTTAATGGAGATGTATTTGCATATCTACCACAAATGATAATAGTTTGTTGAAGACAAAAAACATATATAGTGATAACTGAAGGCTATGAACAGACAGCTTTCTGCCTCTTTCCATAAAATAAAGAAACCCCCATACCACAACACAAACAAACAAACAACAAAACCAAAACCAACCAGCCAACCAACCAACCAAAAACCAGCAAAAAACCAAAACAAAATAAAACAAACAAAATAATGAAGGAGGAGAGTATTGCGAGAACTTAAATATGTAACTTTCATTTTCTGCTAACGTGTTTAAAATAGCATAGATCTTTTGAACAAAACAAAGTGGGATATAGTCGAGCAAAATAAACTTGTTGAAGACAATGCTAATACAGATGAAGTACTGATTCCTACTATCTAGAAAATTAGGTAAGCATATCTGACCCATTTAACCAAGATGGAAAAAAGACAGAGAGATCCAGCATTCAGCCCATTGATAACCTAGAATAAAAAAGAATAAATTTGACTTTTGTTTACCAAATGTTCTTAAAAACTTGCCCATGTTCAAAAAAGCTACAAGATACAATTTACATGCCCTTCAAAAAGGAGCATCTATAATGACTGAGAGAACTGTAAACAAAAAGCAAATCTTTCCCACCTGCTCAGACAATACAACTCATTTCTGACAACCTGTAACCTGTAAGAAGAGACTGAGGTACTTACAAAAGGCCAAGAGAAGCAAAGAATAGTCTTTCTTCTCATATATTCTTCTCCCTTGTGGCAGCCATTGGCTTTGGGTAGGCAAACAGATGGTGGTGTTTAGAGGAACATTCCTCTATAAATTTTTCTAATCTATTTCTGAACCCATTTACTCTACTGACCTCCACAACACTCTACAGAACTATATTCCATAATTTATGCATTAAGTGATAAAGTATTTCCACTGAGTGTTCTAAACTTCATGATTGATTGGGTGACTCTCAGCTCTTGTATTATAAGAATAGTGAATGATCACTTCTTAGTCACCTTCTTTGAAGGATTCAAGATTTTATAGACCCCTCTTGTACATATTGTTGCCTCCTATCCAGACTGAAGTCTCCTAGCTCAACATGTCCTCTCAAACAAATTCTGGTTTGTGCTGTGGTTTCATCTTTCAGCCTTTATCTTTTCTTTTCACATTTTGCAGTTTCATCATAACTTTCTGACTACAAAATGAGGGCTACCAGAGTGGCACTAAATATTCATCATGTGGGTACATTGTATATTTATTGTAGTGTAGGGTCACAGAATCTTAGAATGGCTTGGGTTGGAAGCGATCTTAAAGATCATACAGTTCTAACACCCCTGCTGTGGGACACCTTCCATCAGACCAAATTACTCAGAGATCAATTCATCATGACCTTGAACACTTCCAGGGATGAGACAGTCCTAATTTCTCTGGGTAACCTGTTCCCGTCTGTCACCACTATCAAAGTAAAGAATTTTCCTAATATCTGATCTAAACCTAATTTCAGTTTGAAGCCACATCCCCTTGTCCTGTCACTCCAAGCTCTTGTAAGAAGTCCCTCTCCATCTTTCTTGTGGCATCCCCTCAGGTACTGGAAGGCCACAGTTAGGTAACCCTAAGAATCTTCCCTTCTCCAGGCTGAACAATCCCCATTCTCTCAGCCTTCCCTCACAGCAGAGGTGCTCCATCCCCCTGATCACCTTGGTGCCTCCTCTGGCCTCTCTCCAGCAGCTCCATGTCCTTCCTGTGCCGGGACCCCGGGGCTGGAGGCAGCTCTGCAGGTGGGGCCTCAGCAGAGCGGGGCAGAGGGGCAGAATCCCCTCCCTGCCCTGCTGCCCAGGGGCTCTGGGTGCAGCCCAGGACACGCTTGGCTCTCTGGGCTGGCACTGCCCATGGCTGGCTCATGTCCAGCTCTCACCCACAGCACCCCCAGGCCCTTCTGGGCAGGGCTGCTCTCGATCTGTTCATGCCCAGCCTGGGCTGGCACCAGGGATTGCCCTGACCCAGGGGCAGCACCTGAGCTTGGCCTTGTTGAACCTCATGGGATTCCCATGGGCCATTCCTTCATCCTGTCCATAGAGAAGCTTTTCACTTTCTTCTCTGTTCCTTTCTTGATAATTCCTAATTTGATTCTTGACTGCTGCTTGGCAATGAGCGGAACATTTCAAGAGAATTGTCCCCAGGGACAGAAAATTCCTTTCCAGAATGGCAAAAGCTAATTTAGGAGGAGCAAGAACAGGCTGAGCCTAGGGACTAATACTGGTAAGTGATAGTCTCTTTTGACTACAAGCAGCCCAGAATGACAAGGAGTCTAATGGCTGGGTTTGAAGCATATTCAAGAACTATTTCACATACATTTCAGCACCCAACAGATTGTAGTTGGGGAGGCAAAGTATCACCAAAGGCTGTAAGGAGCACTGCGCAGCCTCTGCCCTGTCAGTGGTGGAGAGAGACAGGGAAGTGGACTCGGTGATCAGAATCCAGTTTTATTGTGGGATACAAGTGCTTATATGCTATTTCAGGGAGACTAGTAATGTGTACTACAAGATTAGTTTAAAATTGCATACACAAAGTTATGCATATAACAACATCTCTTGCTTGCAGAGTTTAATGACATTTTCTTTTTCCAGAAAACCCGTTTGGTTTAATCTTCTTGCAATCTAGGTCTAATTTTCAACGTCCTGTTTGCTTTTGCCAAGGCATCCTGTTGTCAAATCTCTTATATTAGCTGGGTCCAATGTCTATCCCCTGTCTTGTGTCCCCCAACATTCCAACACTGCACCACTCTCTGGCCCCCAAATACCTGCAGACACCACCACAGAGTCCCTCCGCTGTCCTCTGAATTGGGGTTTATGCCCACAAAGCTGGGAGGAGGAACAAAAGCTGAAGGTGGCTGCTCACACTTCCTGCAGCATCTTAGCCTATAAACCAGTCACTGGTTTCAGTTATGTATTAGATCAAAGCTGCAGACATGACTTCACCTTCTTCCCAAAGATGAATAACAAAAGTTCCCATGTATTTAATTCAGACCTGGAACAAGCAGCTGCTTCACCAAAATGTGTCTGCATACAGTAGATTGAACTAATTCCCAGTGGAAAATAGAGATCCAAGAAGAGGGCAAAGATGAAGAAAATAATGGATCAATGTGTATTATAGAAAAAAAATTCTCTAAATATACAATAGCAATTTTTTCCTCTCTTCCTAGAGGTCTCCAACAATTTTTGTCTTTCTAAAATTCTTTTTCTACAACTCACATATGGGATTCACATTCTCTGAACCTGAGAGAAGCAGTGAGAGAAACAGAGAAGAGAAGAGAAGAGAATGATCAAAACAATTCTTATCTCATTTGCTGCTCCTGTGTTTGTGCACAAGTGGAATGCATTATGGAAGATTGTTTACATGAAGGGATTTGATAATTGGATTCTGGTGTGCGTGTTTTGTTTTCTTGACCAATCTCTGCAAGCTGTGTCCTGGCAGTCGGTCAGGAGACAATCAAGTGATTTTGTTCAGTTGAGTTGAGTTCTTGTTCAGTTTCAGTTTAGATGTGGTGTAATGTAGTGTAATATAGTATAGAATAATATAGTATAATAAAGTAATTAATTATCCCTCTGATATCATGGAGTCTTGCTCATCATTCTTCCCTTCATTGAGAGGTTGCCTGTTTTCCGATATTCACATACTCTCAAAATATCCTATCAGGAGTTTTTTCGGTAAGAATCTAAATAATATGCTGGAATGTTTTGAGCCTGCAGAAACTGATTTTTTTAAACAGAAAATGAAAGTAAGAGAATTATTATTCTTTATCCAAATATAATTAGAATGAGTACTTTATTTTTCAGTTCAACAAAGCAATACATGATATTTCCCATGTCACATTTCTTCATGGAAGATGTAGCTCAGACTACTTTTTTTTTTTTTTTGTTCTTGTAAATCATGACTTTATTTTCTATCACAAGGGAAGGACTATATTTAATTCCCATGATTTGTAGTATTGCTTAGTGGATTGGGAGACAGGGCCCAGCCAGGGCGATTAGCCTGCAGGACAAGATGGGAATATCAGGCTCCCAAAATTACTTGCTGCCTTTGGTTAGATTTCTAAACTATGACATGGGAATGATTTGCAATCCCAGCTCTACTTGCTTGCAGTGTGGCATCTTGGGAAAGACATGTTATTCCGCTGTGCCTAAAAGGCAATGCAAATACAGCAGTAATTTTTAAGAATCTAGTCAGAGATGCCACTGGTAGAGGCTTTTTAAATTCTTATTCCTAATGTATTATTAAAAAATGGTATATTACTATTAGCACAATGTAAACAAGGCTGCACAAGGTGACAGACTGTCTTGGGCTGTCACCATGAAAGAGAGGACTAGACCAGGAAGGAGAGACTGCTCAGCCTGCCTATGGAGCTCTACAGGGCAGCAGCGGGTATTGCGCTTGCTGTCCTCCACACGCATCAGCGCGGATTAGTGCCTAGGTTTTTTCATCTGTTAGGTGTATATATAAAAGGACCACTTTCTCTCCATATTTTATCCTGTTTCTCTAGACATCCTTGAATATTAGAAAATCCCATTCTCATTAAAATGCAGGTAGATTCTCACACACTGAGAAATTCACTGACTGAAATAAAAAAAGGACAAAGCCTGCACATTGTGTAGCCAATATAGTAAAATAGTTTGGAATTCAGAGCAACAACACCAGACTTTCCTGAACACTTTGTTTGGGTTCTGAAAGAAACATTATAGATGGTTCCCTCCCTGTATGATACACATCAAGTGAAAAAAGTGTGCTATTTTTCTTGGTTTGAGAATACAATAATGTATCTCAGAATAGGTGAGTTTTCAATACCCAGCCAGTAACTTTTGTGCAATGTTTTCAGATATACTGGGAGGATCTGAGTTTGTTTATCAGTACCTCACCTTTCTTTTTAACCTGCAGAAAGTTGTCTGTGTGGGAGAGAAGTTTTGCAAGTACTGAAGGCAGGAGGAACCTTACACAGTTCTAAAATAAAGTGTGGGAGAGGTCCCTCCTGCACATCCTGAATTATGAATTTAGGGAGTTGACTGTAATGCAGAAGATTTTTGACATTCTGGGGTGTTGTACTAAGACATTGATTCCTGTAATATTTGCCAGCTACCCAAACTCAGCAGAAATTTCAACACAGTCAGGATATAGGAATTTGATCTCGGAGCACAAAGGATGAGAGCATTGGCATTCAGGTGTTTGAGGCACAGAGGACAGAGATTCTCTACCCACTCCTACCTGTACTGGTGCTGAAAAGCTTTTTTTCCTCTGGGTGTTTCTCACATGGCAACATGCTTCCTGAAAGTTGGGTACAGCTCCTGTAGGGATCTTGGATTCTTCACATGCCTTCACCTCCACTGAAAACTACTTTATTTTTCTGGTCTGGTTCATAGTCCATTCAGTACAAAACTTCTTGATATATTACATAGTTTTGATACTTCCCCTGGAATATTGTCTGTTCCCCTACTAGCTCTGAACTCATTAGTGGTGTTAAAATGATTAGCTGGATACAGCTCATAGGCAGTTAATGGCAAATATGATAAAGATCCCAGTGCTTTCTGAAGGATTGAGAAACTGCTTGGTTTATTTTTTTATTTTTTTGTGAGATAAGCACTTTTCATGTCTTGTAAAAGTAATTTTCAGATTTCAGCATGACAGCCTTTTTCATATTCTGGAATGTACACGTCTTAAAAATGTTCAGGCATATAAATGGAATCAAGGCATTCAGTTCATTAAGAGATCTTGACTGAAGCTACTCCCAAGGATGATAAAATGTGCTGGAGTCATGTTGGGTGTTGTGTGACTGGCTCCCAAGGCTATCTTTGAAGGTTATTGAGACTGCTGTGGAGAGTCAATGGACCCATAAATGTAGCACCCTTTTAATGGCCTATGGATTTCTGACAACCCAAACAGATCCCCTTTAGGCTACTGTGCACATCTCTTCCTGGGAAAAGAAAATTGCTCACGAGGGTAATTTCTTTTTCCATTGGCTAATATAGGGATTCTTATGTTTGGCACTAATGAAATTCCAAGTAATATTGCATGTCAAAACTGAAGAATATTTGTGTTATCTTCATATATAGCTTTTTTTTTTTTTTTTTTTTTTTAGTTTTTTCTCTTCCTGGAAATACTTTCTTTGCTCATGTGGTCAAAGCACTGAGGTTGGTTAGAGAGGCAAAGCAATTTAGTGATTTCATTGAAGGTGAAAGAGCTTGAATTACAGGTGTTTGACTTAGTGCACTGTCTGCATTCCCTGAAGCTCCCAAACCTGTACTCAGCATGGGAGTTTGTGATATTTGAATGGCTACTTTCCTCTCAGCATGTGGAAATGTGCTTGTGCATCAGGCAGCTCAGAAAAGGGGATTCTGCTTTTCAGTAGTCAGCAAAATTAATCCTTGACTAAAAGACAGTTTTTCTGTCTTTTTAGAACTGGAAATGAGAAGGCACTGCAAAGGAGTTAAACCTTAACCAATTAGTCAAATGAAGTAATTGTAAAGTTCTGCTAATGCAGAATTCTTTCTTCTGATTAATGTAAATAGAGAAATCTCCCCTTTGATCTTGTCTGTCTGTTTCCCTCTTCAGCCTACCTGCCAGCTGTGGGGTTTTATTATGTGGGGTCAGTGGTCGGGAACAGGGACGGCACAAACTCTTGGAGATTCATGTGACAACAGCGTATTTTATTGCTCAGAGCCTTCCTATTTTGGGAGTTCAATACTCCCTGGAGTAGAAAACTGATTGATCAAGGTTTATCACTGCCTAAGTACAGCATCAATCAGCTCCAATCAGGTCTTTGACCAGTGATATCTCTGCATTCTGGGTTGAACATGACTGGCTGAGGTCCCTGCTCGGGTCTGAATCCAGCCTATACCTACCTCATCTGAGGACTTGTTTCACTTCTGAGCTGATTGAGGTTGGGGGTTTGATATGACCAAATTTATTTGTCAGCTACAGGCTGGCTGCAACCATGACAGGGTTTCATTTTGGTTTTTTGTGAGGGTGCCTTTGGTGTTGTTTTGTGAGTGAACTGTTGACAGAAATAACACTGTTGTGACACTAGGATCCTCCCCATTCCCCCTGCCCATTGTCAGGAAATTGGGAACATGAGAGTAATCTATAAAGGAAAGAAAAATAAAGATCATGTCCTTCTCCCTCTAATCTACATCAATTATCTTTTAAAAATTATTTTTCAAAAGTAAGACTGTGCAAAACTTACTGCATTGGCAAGTTCCTGCTCATCTACAGGTTCTCAAAATAGTAACTTGAGGAAGAATGACACTCAAAATTAATATGCCTTCTGTGGGCTTAAAGCAGTGTTTGCTTCTATTGCGCTACTCAAAGCTTAATCACGTTCCTCAACACAGAAGATGTGGCATCATCAACATTCCATCAACAGCTCAGAGGAGTTTTCATAGTCGGTAACATCAATTTTTGTCCTTGAACTACTAACATCACTGTACAAAACATGCAGCTTTTCCTTGCAGAGATCGTTGCTGAAGTGTAAGAAATATGTTGTTTGCAAGAAGAGTCTTGGACGGATAGACCACAGAGATCCCAGGCAGCAGAAATGTCCTTGTGTCTATTACCACCTAGTGATTGCATTTTTCTGAGCATCATGCTTGCTTTTTGTGGCAGATGCAAAGTGTAAACATATGACCAGCATCTGCTAACTTGGTAAACCTTTTATTGACAAAAGACATCTGGTAGAAAGTTCCAAACCACAATGGTAGCAAGCATTTTTATTGTTCAGCTGCAGCACCCAGATGCAAATTGTATGCTGAAGTACTGGTCTTCATTCAACATTTTACGGCTTTTTTGTTTTTTGTTTTTTTTTGCTTTTTTTTCATCTCCTTTTTTTCTGAGGGGTAAATGGAGATAGGAGAGCAAGTGGAGTCCCAGAGGGGATGCACAGGGTGCTGTTTGCAGGTATGGAAGATGCAGAGGGACAACTGCAAGTGATATTCACCTCTGAGGAAGGAAATGAAATCAGCAATGTTGCTATGGCAGTCTCCTCTGCCGTTCCTTGCTAAAGTAACAACCATCTACAGATGTAAAGCATGACTTTTATACATGCTTACCACAAAATTTCAGTATTTCAAGAAATAGCTAGAGAGCTCTGTGCCTTTTAATACTGCTCTTGTAACAATGCACATTTTGCTGGCCCATGGGGGTTTGCTCTGACGCTGTTGCAAGGTCCATAGACCATATGTCCTGTGGATAGATTTCAATCTTATGCACATTTGACTGGGGCTGTGGGAATTACGCGACCTCAGTTGTCCCTTCTATTCCTGTGCTCATAAGAGGGTGGTTCTACAAACCCTCATGTGCAGTTTCTGTTGCGCTGCGTACACGCAATCTCTAGTCTTTGGGAATACATTAATTGCATCTGGATTATGCCTTTCCAAAGACATGTGCCTTCCTTGTGGTGCAAATCTCAGGTAAGCATAATTTACATTCCTGTGAGCTGCTGATATACTGGTAGAAACGACTTGAAAGTCTGACCTGTGCCAAAGTTCACTGAGCTGTAATGCTGGGCCAGGCAGCTGCTGCATGTCTTATACTGCCTCCCTCAAACTCTGAGCTCATGCCAAAATAACTGCTATAGACAGAGGGTTTAGCAAAAAGCCTCAAAACATTTGGATTGCTATGAAATATAAAAAAAACAGAGAGAGAGAAAGAGTGAGACAGATAAGCAGTAAGTATTCCTATTTAGAAATAAAAGGAAAAGAGCAGTACTCTAAACGCCGTGACTTTCATCTGGTGTAGCTCTCATCCAGACTAAATTGTGGGCCTAATGTATGAGAGAAAAACAGAAAATTGCCACATGCGCACAGTCACATAATAAGCAAATGTTAATTGATGTGCTTTGTTTGTGATAGCTCCTGTGAGATTTGCAATGAGCAAGAGTTTTCTGTATGGGCAATTCCACAGCATATGCTAGCACATCCAGGAAGAGTCATCATGTCTAAGTACTTTCTACCATCTGCTAGGAAAATGGAAATATTGAAAGATTTCTCTCAATTTACCCCAGTGCTTTTATGTATGTAGCTCTGATTTCAGCCCTATCTCTTTTGACCCATGAAGCTAAATGCTGTGTTCTTAATGCTTTTGTGGAGCTCTGCACTGTGAGCCTCTTACAGAGAAAAACACATAAATGGATGCATTGATACACAGCAATATACGTCCATACACAGATACATAAAAAATATGCTTTATAGTTTCCTGTGGTTAAAGGATGAAAGGATTTCTGATTGAGTTAACTTACCGATTCTTTGGTTTATGTGCTCACATTCACACTTGTGCAGTTCAAGGACAGTAATTATTTTTTTACTGCCATGGATTGGATTTGTCAATCAGTTCAGTTTTTTTGCCTGCCTGCCTCCCCCTCTCAGGCTCTGGAAACAGACACTCCCCACCTCTGCCTGTCCAGTTTCTTTTGTGATCTAAAATGGATTCTTGAATCCAGGATTTGATTCACAGGATCCCACAGCTGGTCCTTGCTACCTCTGTTTAAAGTGTCCCATCCGTTAAGACAGGATGATGGAAATTAATTCTATTCTGGGCAGTTACCACGATTTCTAACAGAATATGGGATGAAAGTTGGTGGATAAGCAAAATTTCATACTGTCCTAATGTGGGAAATCCAAAGTTCAAATCTGAGGTAATGATGAAAAAACCGCAAAAACCAGAGTAGTGCTGCTGCCAGATTTCCTTCTAACCTAATTTACTTCTCCTGTAACCATCATATTATGATGAATTAATATGTTTTGAGAAGACCTGTCTAGAGTTTCCACCTCAAAAAGAGTGTCATGGAAATTTTCACAAAGGAACACAATCTCAGGCAAGGAGAAGCACAGTATGGTAACCCTAAACCAACCACAATGGAATTGGTTGGCATGCAGGATATTTCAAGATGAACTATTTTGTCTGTAGAAATCATCTTTGTGGAAATGCAGTATCTATTCTCAAAGAGACCAACCTGACATTTAGCTCTTACATTTTATTTCAGCATAGGATTTAAATGGTGCAGTGCCAAAGCCTTAAGCTCCTATTTTCAGACATCCAGTCCCAACATCAGAATCTAAAATTCACAGTTGGGCTTCCAGAACCCGACACAGTTGATAAAGAGCACATCTATAGAGTTTTTTCAAAAAAAATCTGTGTACTGCAAATGAAGCTTTCATTATTGTCTTTGTTTGAGTCTAAAGTGAATGATATGTGTGCAAACCTAATTCTCTCCGCATTTTCGAAATTTGACCCAGGGCTGCACTCTCTGAGGTGGAGTTTCTCAGTGGGTATAAGCTGATGCCTCTTTTTGTGCCTGCCATGGAAGCTGGAGGTGCCACCCACCTTTGATTTAATGACTTCATGCCTGCAGCAGTCAGCGGGAATAAGAGAGCAACAAGTTCTTCACCCTTTTCAACCAGAAGGCAGCAAATCCCACATCTATCAGTAATCATGATATTGTTAATTTCTGCATTAGTTGTGTAAGTGCTTTCATAAATCTATCTCATGTTCTCTGCAAATGTCACAGCAAAACAACCAAAAAGTAAGGAAAAGGGCGGGCGGCTATGGTAATAACACATTTCCCTGTAACTGCAGGGAGTAGGCACCTGTGTATTTGATCTGTCAAATGAGAAAGTTTCTTTCTTGTGAAATCTAAGAAGAAAGTTATTTTCTACTAAAAACAGAGAAGCAATAATTTAACTGTAATTCTCACGTCTTACAGAAAGTGGTGCACACACACACACAGACACACACACACACACACACAGACACACACACAGACACACACACATACACACACAAACATACTCACACTCACACTCTCTCTCTCTCTCTCTTTCTCTTTCTTTTTTTCTCTCTCTCTTTTTCTCTCTCTCCCCACCCTCGCCCCCCCCATCTTGATGAGAAAAAACAGATGAGAACTTAAATGCAAATTCTCAACAGAAGTTGAAGTTGAAGAATTACAGACATAATTATCTACAGCTGATAAAATGCTGGAAAAACAGGGTTTCTGACAGAAGGCCTGACACTGCTGTAATGATACAATGATGCTAGGGGAAAGCTTTTCTGAAAGAGACTAAAATATTGAGAACCTGAAGAAAATTGTAGGAATAGGTTGTACACTCATTAACCTAATTGAGTTGATGTACATGCAAAACAATATTAATAAACACATCATAAAAATAAACAGGTCTGAATGTTGTTAAGAATGATTGACATGCAAACACACAGCAGCATGCTTTCTTCCATCTGCTTATCATTTCAAGGATTGATAGGTAAATAAAATTAATTCTGGCTGACTGGTAAAGGGCTGCATAAAGATTTATAATATTCAGTAAATAGTTTGTCATTGCTATTTGAAAGTAAAATTGACAGGATATGACATCCTATTTACTTCGAAGAAAGAGCAATTATGTTGTGTACAGAAAAAGTGACTGATTATAACATTACATGACATTTTGAAGCTAACAGCTTCAATTACTGTATCCAAATTATGGCCAAGAAAAATATGCCTTGTGGGCATCTCACTTGATGTTTTAACTCAGAGGAGAAATGTAATTAAAAAATAGGCAAAGACATCCTCACTAACTTGAGATGAACAAGAAGGGAAACATGATGCTAGAGGGCTTGCACTTTTGTTAGGAAAAAGTACACTTAAATAAATAGGAAGAGAAAAGAGCCTTCCTCTCTGTCTTCCTTTTTCTCTCTGAGAGGGAGTTTGTTGTTTGTCTTCCTTAAGAAGCCACCGTGCTCCTGAAATAAGGGGCGATTTCAGACCTTTGGAGATATGTCATATTGGATGTGTTATGAATTTTTACATGTCATTTGCATATATAAATTCAGCACTACCAGTTCTGTTTGTGATCACCTAATAGGCCAATCATATAGTCAAAAGGTCTGTTTTATCCACTTGGGCACAAAACCTCCTGTTTTTGTGGCTTCTTGTCTGGAGAAGCCAAGTGCTGTGCTCACCACTCCCAACGAGCACAGTGATCTTCAAAGTCCTCAAATACCCATATTAAACACTAAGCACTTAGAGCACCTTACCAGAACATTTTAAGATTAAAGAAAGTTAATATTTAGTATCCTGGCTTAGAAGCAGTGCTGTAATTATGAGGCAGCATCCAAAAGGACGGCAATGTGAATTATTACTATATGGTCATGAGGTAAAGTTTATATGAGGTGTTACTGATTTACATATTGATAGACACACATGCATTGACACAGAAGCAAGCTATGGAGAGCAGAAATAAACCCTACATGATTTATTTATAACACTTGTAGATGGATTGTGGCCCGGAATTTTTTTTGCCATGATGTCATTTCAGGCAGCTTATTACAATATGTCTGACTTTAGGGTCATTTGTTTTTTTTTTCCTTTTTCTTTTTTGTTCACCAGGTACAGTTCAAATTTAAAAACTTTATCAGCTCCTGAGGCCCACCCCTATTACATGGGCTGAAGATTTGCCAGTTTGCCACCCACTGCTGCCAGCACACCTGTACAGACACACCACAAGATGCAGCAGACTGAAGAGGCAAAAGCTGCACAATTCTCTCTGGAAAGGTGCTGTTCCTACCCTTCCATACTCTGTTCTTCCCTTGTGTCCTCCAAGATACAGAGATCATCTCACAGTGTTGGCACTTACATTGAATGATGCTGCAGAGCAGCTCAATCCTGTGGATTCAATGCCTGAAAAGGTTCAGCAAAATATGTTCTGGGTAAAATTAATCTGTCTGAATCGTATCTAATATTTCTGATTAAACACTCACATGCTTTGCATTTAGACAGCCTTGCCTCTGTGTTTTCTCAGTCCAGTGCATTATCTAGTTAAGAGTAAGGTTTTAAATAAGGAAATGTCTTGCTTGAGATTGAAGTGCATTCTGAGTATAATTTGAATCAGGTGCTTATGAGTTTTGCTCCTAGGAGGGTAGCCAGCAACTAAAATAAAATGAGATCATGCAGTACTGTACAATGCGTTTAAATAAAGATTTTACAGGCCGAGCATGTAGTCCTTGCACACATAAAGGTAATTTCAAGAATTTCAGCAATACCAGCAAACAGACATTTTATCCCAGAGGAATAGCAATAATGTTGACATTTCAGTCACACAATAAAAAGTTCTGTACCCAAAATATTAGTCACATTATTTTCCCAGAGTGAATGCAAGTGAATTACAATTCCATGTGCATGACTGAAATCCTTGGTGTTTGTTATGCAAAAACCTTTTAGAACTGACCATAAAAACGTCAGAAAAACATTTGGCATTCAAAAAACTTTCTCCTTCAAAAAACTCCATCAAATTTCTAGAGATCATATGTGTACACTTTATTTGTTGCCCAAGTATATAATTAATTATTGAATCTCTGTGAATAAACTATGATTAAACAAACTTGAGATGATATATGAAGAAAATGTACCAAGGCTGAAAATACAGTTAAAATACACAATGATGTATGGTTGTTTTGTTTGTAAAGGGAAGAAGATTGTACACAAAAGTCATGATCTTAATGACAATGCAATTTTCAGTCATGAGGATAAGTCACTTTGTATGTTTCAGTCACTTCCATGTGCTGCAATAATTCTGTTGTATCTTGCACTGTTCAAGGTACACTGCTAATTCACATTTCTCATATCTGGAAGATGAAAGGCACTAAGAAACTAACATTATGATTAAGAAATCATTTCCATTTTGTAGATATTCTCTTACTCTAAGCTTAAACACTGGCCAAGAGGCATGTCCACAGCTGCTTAGAATAATCTTCTAATGGTCAATACCAAATCAGACTTCTTGACCTGAAACAATAACTATACAATGATTTCTCATCAAACTAGCATAGTAATGACAGTCTGAGCAGAGAATTTTTCTTTCCTTCAGTGCAACTAATCCTAAAATCAGAACTCTTTGCAGGGATGGTAAAATACTGTGAAGAGGTAGCAACATATAAATATATTAAAGCTTTTGGCAATAGATAAGACTGCTTCTTTCTTTCATGTGCATCAAGCCCACAAATTATCATACTGGATATGAGGCATGACTAGAGTCTGCTGCATAGATGAGGGAGAATGAAAACCCAGAAATTCTCTCCATACTCTCTGGAAAATGGTATTGAGCTGCCTTGAGATCCAAAAATTAATGGCTTCTCACCACAGCAATTACCTGAGTTCTGGAAGTAGCATGCAGGTTCAGCAACTTGCTAACCTGGCAAGAAAGTGCTTTGAAGGAGACAGATTCTCAGACCCCTGGAGATGATATTTGCATTATTCAATGAACAGATGTGAATTTCAAGTTCACAAACATTCCATATATGGTCTAATCATGGGTAATTGAAATAAGGACAGCCAGCCATAGCTATTATTGCTCTCCCATTTCTCAATCATTTAATTTGACTAGAACTACCAGTCATTGCAGCTGAACTCCAGCCTTCTTTTTTGTCTGAATCTGACAGTCACAGGCCCTTGGAAGTGTTTATAGCATTGAAGGATCACTTTAGCACATCCAGCAGCTAAAATACCTCCCTTTCTCCTGACATACTCTGGCAGCAGCACCTGGAGCTGGAGCAGGAGTACTTGGGCAGCCACATGGATACACCACACATGTGATGTACCATTTCACATTGCCAGCATTGTCAGAGCAGTGTGGGGAATCTGGAAGAGGTGAGGAAAGAGACACCAGCCAAGGAAGTTGTGATATTTTTAAGTCATTTGCACAAAATCCAGCACAAAATCTGTAGACACTGAAGTGATGCTTGATCCAAATATATCATCCCTTGCTGTTGTTCTCCTCTGAACTCCTTTCTTCCTTTTCTGCAGCTGGGAAAACACCAGGAGGTATATTGAATTAAATTTCTTTTTCATTTGTCCTCAGGAAATTCTCTATTCTGTTAAGGCTCTTTGAACTTCCTCTTGAGATATTGTTGCATCAACAGAGCAAAGAACCTGGCTCTCATTAGGTTCACATAGGATATTGGTATAAACATGAAGGCAGCTTTATTGGATTCGGCTTTATAATGGATTGAAGTTTTGTCACAGCTTCAGCATCATAGCTCTTGTCTATTCAAAATGCTAAAATTCAGCTGTTCCTCCTTGTTAAAGTGCTACTCACAGTTAGATTTCTCTTATACATTGCTCCTAGAATAATCCTCATGGAGAACTTAAACTAAGGCATGTATGCACAGCAGAAATTACAAACCTAGGATAAATATCTTCCTAGACACTACTCGCTCTGGGCAGTTACAGAAAGAGCCCTAAAATATATATACATTTTATATATATTTTTTTTTCCCCCATCACCACTACAGCAGTGCACTATTGGTCAATCTGCCAAAAAAGTGATTTTGTGAAATCTAGTCATGGAGCAAGTTCTTGCTCAGTGCCTGACCTATATCCTAACAGCTTAACAGAGATTGCGTTTGCCAGGCTGTGAGCACTGTACATGTTATTTGCTTGGGCATTCTTTTCATTGAATTTCATTGAATTTTGTTCTAAGAAATATGTCTGGCTTGTTAATAAATAAGGACTTATTTTTCTTATTGATGCATATGTGCTATTAACTTCTAAACAAGTAAATACACTGAACAGCTACTTTAAGGCTAAACTTTAGTCAAAAGAAGTTTCTTTAATTCTCTTTGTAGATTATAGTGCAATCCTGCTTTCGTTCTTCAACGCAGTGATATCTGGAGCCTGGTATTCTCTTGGGCATCATGCAAAAACAGAACAGCATCTTCTTCTGCTCCCTCCCTACTGAGCTCTCTAGAGATCTGTGACCTCTTCTGCCATTTAGTAGGAGGATTCCCATTTCTGGAGTACTTCTGTCTGTGCTTCTAAGCTCTCCTGGAGTATTTCTATCTGTGCTTCTAAGCTCTTCTCTCTTCTGAAAGAAGACTTGCTCCAGTGTCTGCTGTTGGCTCTGGAAGCACCTGGTGGCTTTTCACTGCATCTCCAGCAGCAGCTGAGAGGTACTGAGCAATGCTGGCTTGGATGTAGTCATTGTTGTAAGGAATTCCCTTTGGGATAAGGGAGAGGAGAGGAGAGGAGAGGAGAGGAGAGGAGAGGAGAGGAGAGGAGAGGAGAGGAGAGGAGAGGAGAGGAGAGGAGAGGAGAGGAGAGGGAAAAATAGGGAAAAATAGGGAGACCCCCCCTTTGGTGTGATGCCTTGTGAAGGCCAATCTAGAAGAGAGATTAGATAGAGTCAAAGAATAAAGTAGGTATTTTTTAAAAAGCATCAATGGATACACCCTGGGCAGTACAATAGCCCAGCCAGGGCTACACCCAAGATGAAGCCAAAATGGTCACAACAAAACAGACAATGGTCATGATGGCTCTCACTTTATAAGTTCTGGTCCATTTGCATATTAGAGTAAGTTGTCCGATTACAAAAATCTGCTTGACTTAGTTTCATTCTCTTCTGTAGTATATTGTTTTGTTCTTTAAGATATTGTGCAAGAATGAGAGCAAGAAAACCAAAGCAAAGTAAGAAGTCCCACAGACCTTCTGCTTGATAAATTCTGATGTCACAAAGAAGTAAAAATTGCCAGCAGTTCCTTTTTAGCCATGAGCTATGTACTTGCAGAGCACAGTTAAACCTCAGATAGGGCCCATTGGCCTCAAGTTTCTGCAACACAGAAAGAAATAAATGGTGGTTTCTTTCCAGACTTTGAACATCTCGCTGCCCAGCAGTAGAATGCAACCAAGCCTGCATCCAGAACAGAAAAATTCTAGAAATATAGACTAAAAGCTAATTTTCTGCAATTAATTTTGGGTCTGAAAAACTGAACAAGCAAGAGGAAAGGATGAAGTACTGGGATCCATTTCTTTAAATGATGTGTCTTCCTACATGATATGACTTTGGTGAGCTTACCTCAATTTCCTGACAACCAAGTGACTAATAGGTAGTTTGTTTAATTGGAGAATTAATCCGCTCAGAATATTTTTCTTTGACAGAGATAATATGCACATAGTTCTGCATGGCAGATACTACAACTGAGTCTTTGATCCTGTTGGGTTTTTAAATCCTTAGTAAAGTATCTGTTGACTTCTGGGAACAGGACCTGTACATGGTACAGTAGATCTTACATGAAGTTCCTCTCATTCTCTTTTACTTCAATGCTTTTCCTCCTCACTTTTTGCCAAATTGCCTTTTTTCCCCTGCCCCCATTAAGCTAAGCTGTGTAAAGCAATGCAGTACATGCCTCTAAACTGTGATCTCTACTGAGATAGATATGAAGATCTTCCTCAGTGAAATTGTGCTGTAATTTGCAATCCCCCTCCATTACACCACTCAGAAATTGTACTTTTTGCTACTTCAAAGTTCTTTCCCAGTGCTTCTTTGAGCTTACCTCCTCCTCACCTACAATTCCTCCTTAAAAACATAGAACTGCTTCAAGTGGAAACTATATATCTTTAATTAACTGCTGTATTCATTTATCTTCTGAGTAGCTTCTTCATTCCTCTCCAGCTGCACTGCTGCAATTTAAAGATTAGTAATTGTAAAACATCCATCACATGCAAAGTGAACTGTCTCTAACTGTTAACAGGAACATAGTGGTCACAGCCTGTCATTTTTTTCTGTTAGGAACCAAAGCCATTATGCCAAGATAAACAAACAGAAAGGTTGGGAGGCAGGTTTCTCGTCCTTCTGGTTTCAGTGGTCTGGGTAGCAATATGCTGTTTAGAGTCTGATTTTCACACTGGGATGGACAGGACAGGTCCTCTCCATCCAGGACCTGCTCTGCTACCTCCTGTCCTGCCTCCCCTGGGGAGGCCCCACTTTTCCTGGAACATCTGGCTCACACTGTGCCCTGACAATACTTAAGGTGACATTTTTGCTTGCTTTTTCTGCAGTTTCAAGTGTAACAGTCTAAAATCATTCATCCAGTTAAATAAATTGTCCACTGGGCAATTTTAGAACAAGGCCTCAAAAGCAGAGTCAGCAAAGACATGTCACAGGGCAAAGTATGTCACTGGAAGAATCTAATTGTTTCCCAGCATCTCATCCTCCCTTTTGTCTCTCTTCTATCTTTTCTTTGGCTTTTGCAATTCAAAATCATCTTTGTTCTAGATAAATCATAGTGGAAACTACTAAGGAAGCAACATTAATGTTGCAAGTGCTGAGAGAAAACAGTCATACAATTTCCATCTCTTCACATGCCAGTCAATCCTTTTCAGATCTATAATGGCACCTCATTGAATAGCAGCTGTGCCCACCCGAGCCCACCACCCCTGTCTGCTGATCAGCAGGGATGGGTGACTGAGGCACTTCACTGAAACCACTCAGCCAGCCAAAGCTGGAGTCTGATCAGACAAAAAAGCACGAAGCACCGTTCAAGATCCGCGGCTGAGTGTGTCATTACAGTAACATATAATGAATAAGGAGCCTTTCTGTGAAACCATTTCATTCTTTAATTCATTAAATGCAATTTCTTATATTTAACCACTATCCAGAACATGTTGGTGGAAGTTTTAAAATATTGCAGGTAATGCATAACTCAGGCACAACTTGGCACAAACTAGGCACAACTCAGGATAGCACAAACTCAATGCTGTCACCCAGGTAGGGAAGTTTCTCGTTCAGCTTGCTGATTCCAAGGATGCAGGTGCAAGCTTACCTTGGCACACATCCTTGCAATCATAGGATGCCAGTCAGCTCCCTGGCTGTGCAAGTGAAGCACAGCCACAAAAGCAGCTTTCCCACTTCCAAATTATTTTAACTAAGTTATTAAGACTAGATTATGGTGTTCTTTGCCATGAATCTTCCTCTACAGACACAGCCAGTATTTGTTAGCTCCCATCACCTACTCACCCTAAGCAGGTTGCAAAGCCTGGACCTTTGTATGTTTGCCAGGCACCAAAGGCATGTTTGTTCTGCAACGTTGTAGAAGTGAGTCAGGGTAAGCCCTGCTAGAGCAGAGTGAGGCAAGAAAGTATTTAAGTACTGCCATCGCTGCTTTTACTACAGACTCTAAAAGGTTATGCTTCCCTTTGGTCTAGCATTATAATGAATTATTTTAATCAGCATACTATTCATTTTACTTAAAGCAGTAATATTTTAACAGAGGCAGTTATTTTAATTAGTGAGGGAGAGCTATCTTAAAGCACATAATGTAAAAAGAACTGGCATTATAAATGTAAAGACCAGTCAGTAAAGAGCAACAGAATATGAGATATAGATGAAAAAAAAAAAACAGCCTATGCACAGAAAGAACAAATAATGCAAACTAAGCCAAGTAAGGTTCAAACTTTGTCCTCATTTTTATAACTATAATAGGGTAGCTCATTGTGTGGAAGGAGCCTTTTATGGTTCCTGCTCTAGATCTTACAAAATTAGATCACATTTTTCTGCTAGTGTTTTCTGTAGTTGCAGTACAGAATAAATTATCATAATAAATGTTCTGGTTAAACCTCCTGTATTGGTTTGGAGAATGCATATATATAATTATTACATAGTTGGTTGTACCACATTTATGACAATAATAGCTTAGTAACAGACATTTCTTTTTGCTTCCAGCCAGGTACACATCTGCTACACTCTTTAATGTTTGCTCTTCTACTTACTGACTTTGCTCTTGTGTGGCAAAAAGATACTACAGAGCATAAAGCCAAAAAAGCTTTTTCTTCTCAGGAGAGCAGTTGAACATTCAGAGGATAAACAAAAGCATTGCCAAAGACATATTTTGGTGTGGCACAGGGTTGTGTTTTCTGTTAGGGCAACTTTGGGACTCCAGTCAAGGAAAATAAAGTGACAAAAGGTGTAGCACTGCTGAGTCAGGAAGGATCACTCTTCTTAGAGAGCTATTACTGAATCACTGTGGTTCCACAAGACAATACACCATTTTTATACATGGCATGTTTCCACAGCTTCTGTCTCACTGGAGTCATTAAGCTCCTGCAGCACATTTCACAGGAGACAGGCCAACATCCCCTTGATATAAATCCAGAAGGCAGCCAGGGATCCCAGGGCAGGGTGACAATGTTGTGGGTGTTTGCTCCATGCTGCCTGATCAGGAGGAGGAAGAGGGACCTTTACAGGGAATGCGAAGCATCGTCACAGGCTTTGGCCCTTGTAGGGGAATTTAATTGCCATCAGTCTGCTGGAGAAGCCACAATTAAACACAAACAGTCCAGGTGTTTCCTGGAAAACACTGATGACTACTTCCTGACACAGGCAGCAGGGAATCCCACAAGGAATGGTGAGCTGTTTGACCTTATTCTAACACAAAGGTAAGGCCTTGGAAATGTGGAGGTTGAGGGCAGCCTTAGGTGCAGTGCCCATGAGCTTGTGGAGCTCAGTATCCAGGCAAGGAGAAAATGACAGCAAGTAAAATTTCAGCATGGATTTCAGGAGGGCTAAATGGGAATCTTCTTGGAAGAATCCCAAGGGAACATGCCCTACATGGGAGAGGGGTCCAAAAAAGCTGGATGATATTGAAGCATCAGTTCCGTCAGGGTAAGAATGATGCACCTTGATGAAGAAAATATCAGGGAAAAGGGGCAAGAGTCCTGCTTAGATTATCAAGAAAATCTTGTCAGTACTCAAGCATAAGCAGGAAATGCAACAGAGGTGGAAACTATGGGATGAATAACACAATTTGTAACACCAACCATTAAAGAGTCCCAGTGATAAATCATAAGATTCCAGATTGCTTCAAGCTCTGGAACATCCTGAACTTCTCTAAAACAACCCCAAAAAGAACCCAAACAAACAACAACAGAATCTTCCCCCCACCATTCCCCAAAAAACCCACAAAACCCAAACCACATAACCACCACCAAATCAAACATCCAGTAGCAAAACACAAGAACAAATGAACACCCCAAAAACCAAGCCCAGAAACTCTGGCAACTCTCAGTCCCATGCTCCTATCCATCTGATTCACCTGCAGGCTTCAAAACTGTCTCTAATCCCTTTGTCCAGTCACAAACTCTCAGAAATATTACATCTATTTCCCTTCTGAGAAAAGGGCTAAAGCCAGTGTTAGCTACCACATGGATTTCTGTTCATAAACCTGACAGTGCTTGGGGGATAGCAGGCTGTACACAACAGCTGCTACCTGACTTTTCCCATCTGTCTTAATGATTCCCTACCCTGGACCTGTCAGGACCCAACTGCATGGCATCTGCTCTGGGCTCCCAAAAAGGATCAAGCTGAACCTTCTTCCAAGTAGCCTTTCTTCTTAAAGGACATCACCTATTATTTCTCCCATTTCCTTCAAGGCAGCCATAGTTTCACATTTAGTACAAAATAGAGGTGGTTTTTATCACGTAAGGCTTTCACACAGTGATGGGCGGAGAAACACAAGCAATTCCTAGATGATCTCGCCCCATGGGCTGCAGGCCCACCCCTGGCTCCCACCTCCTCTGTGATTATGCTCTTCCCTGTGAGCTCTCCTCCCAAATGGAAAACCATGATTCTCCACCTGGGAAATACACAGTCCTCCTCCCCTGCGGGCTCATAAAGCTCACTCTCAAGTTGCTCGTTTCATAAAATCCTGACGTTGTTGCTGCAGTGAGTTATTTTTCAAGGCCCATGAAGATCAAAGCCAGACTCTTTCTTTAGGCAGCTTTTCCCTCCATATAGCACAGACCTAATGCACAAAACACTATAACATAGTTACTTGTCTTTGCTTTTTTCTGAGCTGTGTGAGCAAACCCTCTAATAAAATCAGCAGCAGCTGATGTGGAGTGCCAGGTGAACAATCACACACATCTCTCTTAATAAAAAAATTCTACAGGAAGAAGAGATTTGTTGATTTTTAAGATTATATGATTTACACACATGAAGTCTAGCCCTCTTGTCTCTTCATCACACTGTTTTAAGGAAAAAAAAAATCAATATTGTACAACACTTCCAGGATTTTATAGGTTTGTTGGGGAAGCAGTGCCTGCAGCCTCCTTGGTTACTGTGAAAGAGCATTTTCACTTTAGAGAGTAAAATCCTGTTATTCTTGCATCTTTTATCATTTATACATAAACAAAACTGGCTGAGTGTGAAAAAATCTGTGAGACTGGCTTGTGCCACTCTCAAAAGTGGCTGCTGTTAAGGCAGTCGCAAATACAATTTTTCTGTGGTACTAAATTAACTTCTAGGACAACATAAATCTATTGGCAGATGCAAGAGACCATATGGATCTAAGAATAGACTTCATTTCTACTGTCCAGATTATGTAGGACATAATTTTTGAAAATTTAAGCCTCCATGAATATACACCAAAAGGAAAAAAAACAAGTATGCCAAATTTGAACATGAAATTCCATCTGGTTTTTAATATTTATGCTAGACATTATGAAAAACCAGAAAACAGTCATGACAAAAATAATGTATAATTTATGGTAGATAAACAGTAAAAGTAATTTAATCTAGAAAACTCATTACAATATAAGGTATTCATGTTATTATTATTATTATTATTAATATAATTTTCAATATTCATCTAGGGACTATTTCCTTTTAGCTGAAGTATGTATTTCTTGAGATGATTTCACACCTTTTCAACCTTACCTGAACACGAAGACCAGTTTCTCCTTTCCTTCCAGCAGCTGAATTTGCACCACTAGATGGCTACCTAAAGCAATGCTTTATAAAAATGACGTTGTGCATGGTGTCTGCTTGAAAAAGCCTTCAAAATACTTCTGTTAAATCCATGCTGTGAATCTGAACCCATCACGGTTTTTTAAACAATCATGTCAACACCTGGCAACTATTACATATATTTTGACTTAGAGAAAGGGGACAAAACCGATGCTATTTTTAAAGTCCGCAACATAGGTGTTGAATTTTTTCAAAAGGCAAATACCGTCAGCACTCTGTGAATACAAATAAATGATTTAAGAAAGGAAAACTAAAAAAAGGCTAGTATGGCAAAACATTTATTTTTTAAAAGCTGCAATAATATCCATAATTGAAATATCCAGGGAGATATGTCAGAAAATGAATTTGACTTGAATCCTCTAGTGAACATTTGCAGTTTCCTAACAATTAACTTAGTATTTATTTTTTTATGTAATTCAGAACTAATGCAAATCTCCTAATAATACAAAAAATCTGACAGTTTGCCAGTGTGCAGTTTTTCACCCATTTAGACTTACTGTAATTTTCATAAAAGATTTTAAATAATTATATCCATTGGAAACTCTAATATATGATCCATTTCAATACTGAAATGGACCTAAGGTGTCATACACTGTTTCAGTATTTACATTTGTCTTTATCTCAATAGGAGATTTTGATTACTATGTGATTATTGTAGTTCAAATGAGTGGTTCATGGGGGGAAGCAGGCAGTTGAATATCTAATAGGAAATGAATTCAGATTGTTCTCAAAATTGTACATCTGAGAGCAGCTTCAGGTGTTTTTGCTTCATACTTATAAATATAACTGAAGCAGTGAAGCACCAAGAACAAGTCTTAGAACTGGACATACGGTAATTAGGAGAGGCTGAATACACTCGTAATATTAACTGAGAACTTGCTACATTTATTATGCCTGTGATTGTATACTTTGTGACCACTGAAGCATATATTTACAAATAATCAGACCACAAAATTATACAAAGAAATTATCAACTGTATGCAAACATTGGGAAATAGAACATAAGTGACCAACACTGATCCTGCAATGGCTATGAGCATTTTCAGTATGATGTTAGACAGTCGGAGCTGTACTCAGTTAGGGAAAAAATATCAGAAGTCTTGCCATCTTAACAAGGAGTTTTATGCACTAGGAGCTAAACTACAGAATATAAAACTAGGAAAGGCTCACAAAAAAACATGCTACTGTACAGCATGCACACAACAAGCATTATGACAAATTAAGCACAATCATTTGGAACAAACCCCCATATGTATTGACAACTCATTCTCCTGAAAAGTGAGAGTAGAGAACAGAATAGAAAAGAAAGCCCTTGTTTATTCAAACTTGTTATTTCTTACAAGAAATTTACTCAGCAAAATGAGTGCATTTTATAATAATTCTAAGCAAACATTTTGTAAATGAGAAAGTATATAGAGTCAAGCCGATAACAGATCAGAGAGCAGAACTCAGAAATCTCCAGGTGTCTGTCTACAGCAGCATCATCACATATTTTATCTGAGTGCTACTCTAATTTTAGTATGCAATATCCATTGATCATGAATCATTATATATTTTCACAAGATAAGAAATTACATCAGGCATAAGATGTTTTAGAGTCAAATTTCCAGTGAAAAGTGTACATATATTTTAGCTTACTTTTAATAGATGGATAGGTTTCAAAAAGAGCTTTAAAACTCATTTGCCTTGTTACATTTCTGCAGTATTCCTTGAGGCATATGAGAACTAGGAGGAAAGACAAAGCCAGCAAGGCTTCCCCAGAATTTTCCCACCAGACTGATTCAGAACTTAACGAGTAATCAGCTACTCCTATTTCTGCCTATCTTATTCAAAGCAATATGATTTTAGGAAATATTAGGGATGAGTACATGAGAATATATAAGGAACATATTTTAGGAGAGTCAGGCAAACAACCATCCCCTCAAAAGTCAGAAAAATAATGCAAATCCAGGACTCCCAACATTTTGAAGTGAAATGGGATGCAGCAGAGCTGCATTAGCTGGTAAAAAGATGGAAAATAGGATATTCTCTTACACAGTATGCTGCAAGATCTTGTCTGACTGCTCTCGCAGGGTGGAATTCCTGCTGGTGCAGTCAATAGGCACAGGGCCTGGGGACACAGGCCAAGGGCTGTGTCAGGAAGACAGGCATGATTTGAGCTAAATTACAGCTGTAAGAGCTGGGTCAGGCTCTCTGCCTCTGTGTGAGATTCAGGACTAAAGTACAAATGGAAGAGGAAAAACTGGACAGATGAAGCTCTTCCTGTCATGCCCTGATGAGGCAAGTGATGAAAAGGAATGACCAAATCTGTCCCCTTTCTACACACACACAAGTACAAGTGTGATGCTCGTTAACACACCAGGTATAAAATTTGATGATGAACAGGCCCACCCTGAATATTTGTCACTGGGCAGAGTGCCTCTATCTGTTCTGCCAAAAGTCCTTCCCCTGGTAAAGCAGATTAGAGCTTTAGAAGAAAGAAAACCCACAAATAAAAAAATTTCTAGCCAATTTTAGGTGGAGGTGTGGACTGTGAGATCTAGGAGCTGAGGATATGTATTAAAGTCCTGCCTGTAGTGTCTGATGTACAGAATGGAACCAATTGCTTCATGAAATAATGAGGCATTCTGTAAATAATTAGTAATTGCAGGGTAACAGATTTCAAGAGTGCATTAAGGTGCTATCTAAAGAGAAAACCATATGAGAATAATAAAGTATGAAATATGTTAGAATTGACAGATTTCAATTGAAAGATTGGGCATTTGTGGAGAAAGAAAATTGGTTAAACAAATGTTGCCATTTTCTATAGACAACCATAAAAAGAACTGCATATTTCTTTTTCTCATATCTTTTCCTTCCTTTGCCACAAACCCATAAGGATTCTGAACTTAGAGTCTGTCACTGTAGGTATGTGTCTCTTTCTCTCTCTACCTCTCTCCATACACATGTGCTTGCAATCACAAGTATCAAACTAAATACTTAACCATGCAATGGTGAAATATGTGCAATTGCTTCCATAAGCACCACTGCCCATGTATTTAAAAATCAAGTTTGCTTGATACATGTTTGGGAAGTTAAACCATCCAGAGAACAGGGTGATTTCCAAACTGGAGTTGTTACAGTGAAATTACCTGTCTACTGCTGAAGGTACAAATCCTTTCAGTTTATCGTGAGCACCAGCTGGCCAATTATCAATACTTTAGCAATTTTTTTTTTTCAAAAATTTCAGTGGTAATTCAAGGAAGAGAATATTTTTCGTGACAAAAAATAGAAATACAGGCCTATACAGCATAGACTCCAATATCTCCCCTCTTAGGTCTTTGGTTTAGGTGTTTGCATGTCAGCATTCATCAGTTTTTGAGGTCCAGTTTTACTGAGGAGGAAAAACGTTCCCTCCTTATCCAAAAACCTTAATTCCTAAGTCTCCCACCAACTCCAGTGTTGAAATTCCACCATCACATAGGTGTGTTGAACTCACATACTGTAAGTTGCTAGTTTTCCCCCACGCTGAATATGGTGCATGACCTCTTTATTCTCACATCATCACCTGCAAAATGGGAAGACACATAAATTTTTGTCTGCTCTTGAACTAAGGCATTCTTACTATGATGAAAAGGGAATGCAAAATTTAACATTTTCTTTTGCTACCAAGACTTTTAAAAATATGCCAGTAAGGGAGTTTTCCTTGAGGAGTGAAAGAAGGGATCTTACATTCATACAGACTTTTCTAAAATACAGATTGTGAATTCCACTTGGCGAAGGTAAAATGAGCTGCATGACTGCATGAACTTGTGTGTGACAGTCAGATAGGAGTGGATATTTGTGGTGCTGACTTTGATTGCTTATACTGTTAAATTGTGTGTCTGTCCTCTGTAAGATAATATTTTAAAATAAATAACTGCAAAGTAAACTTATCTTCATCCTTCAGAATGTACTTTAAAATCTTCCTTTGTTGCAGTGCCTGCAAGAAGCTTGACAACAGTTGTTAGGATGCTGGTGATCTGAGACTACCAACTGTCAGGCTGACTGGCGTTGTCAGAGTGTTCCTCATTCCATCAGTCTGTCTCTTTCCATCTGTTGCATCTCACTTCCTAGAGCGCTCCTAAGAGTAGGGACAGATTCTATATTTTCAGATATACAGCACTGAGGACAATCCTGGCTACTAAAGAAAAACAAGAAAAGAAGAAGATATTGTCAGCTAAAATCCAAGAAATCTTTGTGGAATAAAAAAAAAATTTGCAACAAGTCAACAGAGAGACAGGGACATTCTCGTTCTTTGAAGAGCAGAGAAGAATAACCACCTGGCTGAAAATTTTGTGAAACATTTAATTCACTTACATAAAGAGAAACTTCTTTTTGTGACATCTATTTGAGAGCATTTGAGGCCAGCATGACCCCCGGTAATATCTTCATTCTCCATCAACAGAGAAGGATGACCAAGCCCCTGACTGGGACAAGTGACTATTTATTGAAGTGAAGGGGAGAAACGACCATCCTGGTAATGCATCGAACTCCAATTTTATTGATCAATCAATCACCTTAAATAACAATACTAACGAACTTCATGAATATTCTGTAATCCAATTTCATGATAGGCTAACAGAGAAATTTCTAACCACTCCCTTTGTTTTAGAATACCTACAATTGTTTATCCAAAACAGAAACCAAAACAGAAACCAGAAACTAAAACAGAAACCAGTGTTCCCAAAACCCCCACGTCTGCCCTCAGGATGGCAGGCCCCCCCAGAGACAGTGCCCCGCCCGCCATGGGAAGACAGTCTGAGAACTCCACTGTCCACAGAATGATGCCCGAGAGAGTCCAACCGTCTACACAAATCAGAAGGCTGAGAACTGCCAGAAACCGCTCCACCCCTCCCCTACACCCCTCTCCCAACTGCATGTCCCATGGCCTTCTCCCCAAGTCATTCTCCGACAACTATTTACCTGCTAGGAAGAGAGCACTGACAAGCAAAGTGCTGCACTGTAACTGCCTTGTTTGGAACCTCTAGTACAGGACTGGGAGGCTGAAGCTGAAAGTCCAGTGCAGAAATATTGCTTGTCTTTGCAGGGCAGAAACCAATCTTATGATTGTTGGAACCATCCTATGGACCCACCTTGTTAGGTCTTTCTTCTCACTGAGGAGAAATGGATAAGTAACATGTGACTGAGATAATATTGGTTCTGCAAATAGCTTTGCAACTACCAGCAGGATCAGGGAGAAATCAGAAGACCAAAAGCTACAAAGCTCGTGGGTTGACATGCAGGAAGTTTATTAGGGAAAGCAAAAGCCACGCGTCCAAGCAAAGCAAACCAAGGAATGAATCCCCTGCTTCCCATTGCTGAGCAGATGTTCAGCCATTTCCAGCAGAGCACAGCCCATCACACTAAGGGTGACGTGAGAGGACAAACACCATCAGTCCAAACATCCCCTCCTTCCTCCTCCTTCCCCCACTTTATACGTGCCATTCCAGACTTTATGATGCCACAAGGTCTAGAATATCCCTTTGGTCAGTTTGGGGTCACCTGTCCTGCTGTGTCCCCTCCCAGCCTCCCGGGCACCACCAGTGATGTGGTGTGAAAAGCAGGAAAGGCCTTGGCTCTGTGCAATTCCTCTTCAACAACAACAAAAACATCTTTGTAATTTGAACTCTGTGCTCAGAACAAATCCAAAACTCAGCCCAGTACCTACCACTCTAAATAAAATTAAATCTTCCACAGCTAAAACGAGTACAAATTGTTAACTCTCAACTAATTTCCCTAATAAATAATATTTTCAAAAATCTATATAATTATGGGTTTTAACTCTTGACTTTTCAAGAAGACATAACCTGACTAAAGCACAAAATAAAGATGCATTTTTATGATAAAATATAGCAAAATTTGCAAAGAAAGTGAATAAATTTCTACTTGATTATTACTATGACAAAACACTTGATTTGTTTTTGTGACAAAAGACAGTTTGATTTTCACAGTTTTGGGAACAATTTTTTTAATAGTGTCTGTTGTGAAAAATTGTGATCTCATATTGATTTAATTTAAGTCATAAGGCAAGCAAAGAGGGTAGAAGGCCAGATTGGCTGAACACGGAGCTCCTTGTGGAATCTGAGAAAGAAGAAATTGTATGATCTCAGAGAGTGAGATCAGGCTTCACAGGAAGATGATGGAGCTGTTCATATAGGCATTTTCAACTTGAATAAAATGCTGGCATTTACCAAAACAGTGAAGTCAGCAGAAGTAATTTCTGAAATTAAGAAGTAACAGCTCAACTCATTCATAGTTTAAAATTAAAAGATTTTATGGGTGGAATCCAGCTATAATAACTCAGTGATAAGAAAACTGAGGAAGCAATATTTATGAGGGAATCTGGAGGAAACCTCCAAAATAATAATTCATAAACACAGATTCACAGAAAGTATACACAATTTTTTTACAGACATAATATTGGAAGAAATACAAAACAAATGCTCTAAGAAAAATTATTAAAGTGTAAGGAAAAAAAAATGAAACAGCCAGCTGGAAATTCAAGAGCTGTTTTATATATACTTCAGTACAAAATTTCTTCCCAATTACTTGATCAAAAATTATGAGATAGCTACCAAGACACTAATTATATATGAGCAGAGTATTTTGGCTCCCAAAGACTCAAAAACCAGGCCAGATTCTCTCTTGCAATACACCTCATTTACAGCATCCAAGTCGCAGAAAGTAGTCACAAAATCAACTTCTAGAAATACCTGGAAATAGAAGGAATATCTGCAATGGTATTGAGGCATTCTAAAGGGTTCTTGTCACCTCAATTCATAGGCTGTAACTTGTGAAGGAAGGAAGGAATGTGTGATATCTTGGTGCAAGAGACAGCCACGGACCATCAGCTCCAAAAATTACCTTATCTTACTGCTGCAGGTGACTGAGCTGTGGATATTTTCAGTTCAACTGAAGAGAGAACAGAGACAATTTCTCCCAGGCTGAGCCTGGCAATCTCAAACAAAAGAATTCAAACAATTGTTATCTCTCTTCCTGTAATCATTGTTTATAGTTATAGTTCTTCACAACCTACTCATATCTAACAATAGTGTGAGATGTTTTCTACTTTGAGACAAATACGGTCCCACTTAGCGAGTGAGACTACAAAAACTCACTGCTTTTTGCTAATAAAGATTCTTCTTGAACCTTCTAAACCACCTGAAGACTGGAGTCTTTCTTTCCATCCCTGACTCAACAGCATCAACTGAACATATTTTTCTAGTTTCCCAACAACACAAAAGTTTTTCCATGCCCTTTTAGTTAAAAATATATAGGTATTTCAGGTGAAAGCCTTTGGCTGGAGTTACAAATAGAAATCAGAGGAAAAAAAAAGAAGGAAAAATACCTCAGTAACAATGTTTTATTATAGGAGCAAAATAAATGAAATCCCTGTCTATATGTGGAAAGAGCACATAATAATTCATAAAGGGACATTGCAAAGTAATGTTATAACACCTTGGCTTCCCTAGAGCTACAGGAAGGGCATTGCCACAATGCTTTCCTCCTGGACAAAGCATGAAGCTTGATTCAAATCTTTTTGCACACTAAGTCGCACTCTAAAAATCTTTCTTCTTCAGCCAGCCGGGTGTTTTTGAGGGCTGCTGAATAGTTTGGAATCAGAAATAGTTTACAGGGCCAGAAACAGAGGTGGAAGACAATATTCAGATGGAAGATATCTATACTTGCACAATACTATTCAGCATGCCTTCATAATTTTGCTCTGCCCACTCAAAGGATGTTTCTAAAAGCAGTAGTGAAGCTCTGTTTTCAAACTACTATGAACCTTTAGTATGGAGGTATTTAGAAGAATTACCCTACTTATAGTACAGGAGTCTGATTTAGAAGCAACAGATTAAATATGAAAATTCATTAGCTGAGTTGGAAACCTAAGAAATTAGAACAGTATCACAAAGATTTATAAGCAAAATTAACAAGACCAGCTGACAACACTTGCTTTTTATAGAAATTTTAAAGATTTTATTATTTTGAATATGACCACACAGAATGCATCAACAGTATCAGGACAGTTAGGACGATTTAATTTTTTGAAGCCTGTAATTTACCTGTAATTGAATATTAAATATTATCCACTATGATGGGAACAGCTTGATTTTGCTAATAAATCTGCATGATTTCAGTGAGGCAGTTTGAGCTCGTTCACTGAGTGAGCACTAAATTCCCTCAGGTTGTTGCTTTGGCCTCCTGTGCCAAGTTAAAGTGGTTTGACATTAGAGAACCAAACCATTAAATCAGAACCTGCTGCTTGCAGGAAAGTCCATACCACGGGCTCCTGTTGGGCAGCTGGAGGATTCACTATGTCCCTTGACCCAAAACATTGCCACTACACCAGTGCACTCAGGTCCTGTACCAAACCCTTTTGAGGCAGTAATTTCACTTCCCCTATTCAAAGTGTGAGAATGTGTAACCACAAAGTAAAGCACAAGTCCAATTTGCAAATGTCAACTCTTCAATATTCCTCAGATACCTCTAAGCTTGCTGCAGCTTCTCAGTGCTAGAGGGCCAGTGTCTATCAGAAGGAGATAAACTGGTGGAACTATTGCTTTCATGAGAGCCATCCTTTGGTGTATAAGACAGAACTGGTTTTCCCTCTTAACATTTGACACCCCAAGAAAATGTTTCAGAATGATTGAATTCAGGTTATGTTATTCATCCCATGGAAACAGGAAAGAATAAATAAATCAGCATCTGCTTTCTCTTCCATTTTTTCTAAGCCAGAATTTATATTACCCTTTTTAATTATGGTCACTATGCCCTGAATTGTCCTACTGAGACCATGGCCATCTTCCACTGATTTTGGGGTACCTAGTGAGCAACTGGGCTAAGTCCCACTTCTATTTTAGGTGCTACAAAATCCTGGAGAATCCAGGGAATTTGGATTGTTTCTTTAAATTAGGTTGTGCTATGTTGCATAGAATGAAATACAGGAGGAGGTGATACAGAACTAAGGAGAGGGAAGTGTAACCAATCATCTGGTCAGAGGTGTTACTGACTTGCAGCAGTCCTAAATATATGTCTCAGTCAATTGTGTGCTAGATTTAATGATATACTCCATCCAAAAATTGCAACCCTTTAACTGGAGTAAAAGGGCTTGACTGGCAAAGTCAGAAAAACATTTTAAGGAAGAACAGACAGCAAAAAACCCCCAAAAATTTAAAAATGCCTCACCCGAAACAACGAAAACAACCTACCCCCCGCCTCCCCCATCCAACCAATCAACTAAAGAACCCCTCAAAACCCACCAAGACCCCCACCAAAACACATTGTAAAATTCTTGCTTCCCTTTAATGATTCATGGCAACATGACCAATATACTACAAATAGAATTTATCTTCCATTAAAAAAAGACAATTGTATTTTTCCATCTAAAGTTTTAACTTTTCTCATCTAGATAATAGAATCTCAGTCTGTACCACTCTTCAGTCACATCGGTAGTTCTCCGAGGGTGCAGTGGAAATTCTTAACCTTTTCAAGCTGACAATTATTTGGAGGCCAAATACAGCAGGAAAAGGGAGAAAAAGTATTTTTCTGCATGAAAGACACTAATATGGCACTGTTTAAATGAGTAACAAGGAGTATGTGGGTTTTGTCAGCAAGTTAGAAAAGGTTTATTATTACACTTTTATTCCTCTTAGGTAAGTGATAGTGTTTAATTTACAAAGATAGTGATAGTGTTTAATTTACATCTCGGAGATAACACATTAAGCCCTCAAAAATGTAGGTTAGTCATCACTGACATGACAGAGGGAGCCAATAAATTCTTAGAGATTTTTAATACTTTGAAGTTCCAGAAAGAAGCCTCTTCTCAAAGAAGCAAGTAAACAAGGTAAAGGATTTGTCTTTAACTAAAAATTCTTAAAAGGCTATATAGCTCTATAGCTTACATTTCCTACACCCTTTAAGCATTATTCTCATGGACACTCAGGATGCTGAAAACAGTCCAAACCAAAGGTGGTCAATCTTAGTTTATTCTTACTATAAATTTTCCATGTCCACTTTTCTATGTCACAACACACATCTCATCATGTGGATCATGGTGTTCACCCTTCATTGGCTCTTTCCCTTGGAGAGCTTATTGCTAGACTGGATATTTGCAGCTACCTTTTTAATGGGGAAATTAATCTTAATATCTATAAATAATTTATGTTCATCCAGCCAAAAGAACAAGTAAAGCACATGTAATGCCTCTGTTGTATGTCTGCTTTTACCTTGACTGATAGAGCTGGCATATAATCAAGGTTTTTTCCTTGGATGGACAGTTCAAGAAAATTGCAAGTTAATACAAAGGCACCCCAAGGCTTTAACATTCATGGTCTTTCTATGAACTGGGTGTGGTAATGTCTGTATAAAACTTGTTCACCAATCAAATAAATTTTGTATCAGGTTTTTGTATGGAAAAGTACATATTGAGGAACAGACAGGAAATAGGATTTAAAAATAAAGAAAATACTGTATGGAAGAGAGTTTCTGCTGGAACAATTCATGTTTAGCACCACTGAGAATTTCAAGTCTGTCACAAATTTCACTGTCTCATTTAATTCACATGACTTTGTGAAAAGATCAGGTCAAAAATGAGTATTCAAAACAAAACAACTCTTTCATTGTCTGGAAAATTTCTGACTATCTGGATTGAAGTTTTATGACAACTTTGAAAGCCAAGAAAAAAGCCTTTTTTATTTCAGATATTTTTCTTTCAGCTGTCTTAAAGCAAAGAGTATGTTAATAGCTGATCTACCAGCACTGACTGCCTGGATATACACTTTCTGTGAGAGTTTGCAATCTCTTGAGGGTAATTTATACAGAAGGCTTGCCAGAAATCCTTATGACTATCTTCTTTGTGTTTACATCATCATGAGTTATTATTCTTACACCTTTGCTCCCTCTAGGAGCCAAGCAATGCACCATAGAGATATTTAAGTACCACCTGTCTTTCTAGGTTCGGTGTTTATTATTTAATGCAGGCTTCCAAAGTAGAAAGCAATGTAGGCATAATTATAGAAAAATATCTATTAAATGTCAAATCTCTTTGACAGATACAATAAAAAATGAGATAAAGTAAGATAAAGGTGTTTAGGCTGTGAGAGAAAGAGAAGAAAGGATTTTTATTGACATAGGAAATTTTGAAAGAGTGGAAGTAGTAGGGTCAGTATTCATATTTGCCATGTTCCTTCTCCTTCTGTCTTTTTTACATTCTTCATTCCTTTGATCAGCCTCTCATATTTGCTTATCTATGTATAATTGCACTATATACTTTCAAATCCTAAATGTGCAACTGCACATTTGTGTCAGGGTTTAGGAAAGATATTCCCAAATGTAGCACTCCCTCTAAAGCCAACACTGCTTGCTCACTTCCTCCCTCTGCAGCTGGAAGTGCAATAGTCAAAGACAAGGTTGAGACAAGAGCAATTTACTGGAAATCAGCAGTGAGATAAGATGAATACTATTGTAACAGAAACAATATTAATAACAAATGTATAAGATGTAGAAGCTGTTCACGCAGAAAGCCTCTGACAATAAACAAATGCCATATGGTTTTGCACACTGTGGTTTTTCCCAATCAGAAGGAGCACTCTTCTGCTTTCAAAGTGAGTAAGAGTTCCCTGGGTTTATCTTTGCTTGAGGTAGGACTAATCTGAACTGTCTTCCCCAACACATTTCTCAGATGCACCACAGGGACTTTATACTCTTCTACAACATATAGAAATTCTGACTGGGATGGGTCAACTCAGTTGATGTTAGCCTTTAGGTTACCTGATGGTGGCCTTTGCTAAATGTAAATCCCATTGCTTTCAAGGTGGTTTTCAACAGTCTGTTCAATTTTCCCAGAGGCTGGTGTGTCATATTTAATCCTGTACTTTCTGGCCCAGGTGTCTACGAGGCTGTTTTTGAAATGAGTCCCATTGTCAGAATCAATTCTCTTGGGAGAGTCATATCTCCAGAGGACTTGCTTTTCAAGGCACAGCATGGGTTCCAGGCGTGGTGTGAAGCACAGGGTATATCTCCAGCCATCCAGTGGTTGTTTTCCTCTCTGCCAACACAACGCTTTCCTGGGCAGGTCTGCAGAGTGTGAAGTGATCAATCTGCCAAGACTCCCCATATTTATATTTCAAGCATCATCTCCCATACCATCCAGAGGCTTTACCGACTTGGCCTACTTGATTGCAGCACAGGTTTCACAGTTATGGACAACATGGAAGATGATGTCTGTGGTTAAGCCCACCCCTTGATCACAAGCTTGCTGAATGTTGTATCCCTTCCCTGAGGGTCAGAGGCCCCATAGACTCAGTGAGAAATAATTCACCACTATGCTTCCGGGCCAGATCCACCTAAGACTGTTGATCTTGACAGCCCAATCCACCTGTCCAGCGCTGGAATGTTCTTCAGTAGCCCGGGTCTAGGGTACATGTACATCATCTATAAGATGTACCTTTACAGCCAGATTCTCTAGCTGGGCAGTGCTTTCTTGCCACAATCCAGCAGTCCAGATGGGTTTCCCTCTGCCCTGACAATTGGCTTCCATCACTTCAGCCACACCCACAGAGCATTTGCCATCATGCACGAGTCAGTGTAGAGGCAGAGCGCAGACTCTTGCTCAGCTATACCCAAAGCCAGCTTTCACCTCTGCAGCCTGACTCTATCAACCTTTTCCCTTGGTAGCTTCTGTGACTTGTCATGTAGGACTCCATATGGCAGCTTTCCATTTTTTGTGAAGTCCTGCAATTTGGCAGAAAATGACAGTGAGGAGAGGGTATCAGTTTCATGTTCTTGTACCTGGTTACATTGTGGGGCTCCTTGGCACATGTCACCTTTTCCTCCTTCTCAGATGATGATAGTCCAAAATCTTTGCCTTTGAGCCAGTTTGTGGTGTGTTCCAAGACCCCTGGATGACTGGGATTTCCTATCTAGGTTTACTGTGTGATCAGAGTGTTCTGTTTACTGCACATTGCATCAATGGTATGATGTGTTGAGGGCACTTTTTCTTTGAACAATCACCCCAGCACTAGCTGGGGTGCCAGGAGGAGCTTTGCTTCAGGGCCAATCACTTCTGAGGCAGCCTGAACCCTTTCACAGGCTGCCAGGATCTCTTTTTCAGTCAGGACATAACTAACTTCAGATCCTTTGTAAGGCTAGCTCCAGAATCCCAGGAGTCATCCTCAAGCTGCTTTTTTCCAGGGCCCAGGAAGGACCATTTTTCCTGGCTGCTGCACAGAGCACATTGTTCACATCTTGTTCAGTGCTGTCTGCCCCAAGAGGTACAGCATGAATGACCTCCTCTTTAATTTGTTCAAAAGCTTCTTGTTGTTCAAAACCCAACTTAAAATCATTCCTCTTTGGGTTCACTAGATGGGGTTTACAGTCTGCCTGGGATCTGGAATATGCATCCTCCACGTCTAAGGATTCCATTAAATCATCATGAATTTGAAAGCTTTGGTAAGTTGGCTTTGCTTATATGTCTTCCACAGGTAAGGCAACTATATTTTAGAAATAGCTGTGATTTTGTTTTGAAAATTTTGTCAATATAAAATGTTGAAGTCCCACATTTTTCTATGTATTTTCAAATCAGGACAGCAGACAAAGAAAGGTTTTGGTGTGAAACTGGTAAGCTTACCCAGAAGATATAGTGGTATGAGAGGACTAAGTCAGTTCAACCTTTGGGGCAGAGTGGATCTTTACTTCAGAACTGAGTATTCCAAAACCAGAAGAGTTTCTATACTAATACATCATATTTTGTTTCAACAGATATTACAGTAGTATTTCTTTAGACTTAAGAAAATAGTATAAGTATAAAAAAGGATTTAAAAGTATCTTATTCCTACCACTATTTCATTGCAAGACACCTATATTTTTCAACATTTTTTTCTCAATCCCTGCTCACTGACTGTAAATTGTAACTCAGGTTACTGCCAAACTTACAATTTCTTTAGGTCTCTAGGAAGCATCTCTCTTTTAACATTACAGAATGTTCATACTGGGTCATGCCCAAAGCACGTGTTTTTCTACTTGCCCAAAGCCAATAGGCTTAGAAAAAATATACAAGAGTAAGGAAAGCATGTGGTGGTGTTTACCTCATATGCAACCCAAGCTACAGTCACACTGGGACTGAGACTTCCAGAAATAACTTCTCTATATTCAGCAACTCTCAAGTGCTTTTTTTGCTAAGCATCTGAACTCTTGAACCCCATTGTAAACTGCCAGCATTTACAGCTTCCTGCAAGAAAAGAATTCCTCAAGTTAACTTTGCTTCTTCTTGCTGATCTTTGCTGATCTTTTCCAGTTCTGTTACACAGTTTCTAAGGGCACAATATACAAGATGGAGTGAACCATAGATTTTCACTGTAATTTACATTCCTTCCTAGTTTCTTTCTTTTCTTGAGTAATTCCTGATGTTATTTTTGCTTTTTCTCCTGCTGATTAAGCACTAAGTTGAGTTTTTAATAGTTGCTTGAAAATATCAAGGTCACACATGAGCAGTAATGGTTTGCTCAGATAATGTTACATAGGAAATTCAGGGTGGTTTTACCTGCATGTATTAGTTCCCAATTACCTATGCTAAATTTAATCTGTTTTGTTGCTTTCCAAAATCCACTTTTCTCATAAGTTTGTTTCCACATACAATTACAAATCAGTTTTTCATTCTTTTGCTTTTCTAGGTCACTTGTGACTGAAGTAGACAGTGCAGAAAAGTCCAGGGCTGCTTACAGGCTTTAAGAGTCTTTGTTGAACTAACTTAGGATAACCTTTCATAAACCCAGGTTGACTTCATTAACGAGATATCCTTCTTTCATTTCATAATTAGGCTCCATCAGAAAAAGGTTCAGACTAACTAAAACTTTTCCATAGATTCACATGACATAATTTCTTCTTACAAAGCGATGTCAGCTCTTTCCCTAAATACTTGACGCCATGAACATTACTTCTATCCTTCATCCAAAATGGATATCAGGGCGTTGACAGCTTAACTCTAGGGTCTGTATTCCCTTCAATCTCTGCCATAACTCTTTCATAAACTGCCAGCACTTCAGCCTCCTTCCCTTTCCTGAGTATGAAAGAAATTTAGCACAAGACTGCATGCTACAATCATCACTCACTTCTCCTTACCCCCACTCCTCTAGGTGTCTGTAAATCTATTGAGCAATTTGCATGTTATCCAGTGAAAATTGTTAGCATTTACCTTGGCCGTGTACTGCTCCAGATCAGTCATGCAGCATCAGGTTGTCCAAGCTATATCCATCTTTCTCTGCCTGTTGGCACCGCCTTGCCCTCTGGAAGCTTCTCTTCCCCTCAGGCAAACTCAGGTAATCATTGGGAATGAGGAATCATCTCCCTGGCCAGGAACACCCACCTGCTCTAACGACACTGAGCTTGGCCTTGCAAACTGTTTACATAAAATAAATCAGAAGCAAATGGTTCTCTGCTCAATTACAGGTGGTGTTTGGTGTTCTTAATCATTCAAGACAGCTTGGGAAGGAATACAATAGAATATGTAAGACTTGTGAGAATGTCTAACAGGCTGAACAAAGAGAAACAAGAACAATATCCAATTCCTTCTAAAGTGAGGCATTTCTTTTTTAGATTTTTTAGGTAGTCTTTCTGCTTTTCAAGTACAGCCTTCTATTGGCAATGCATTTTACCTTCTAGGCCTTTGGAAATAGTCTCAGGCATCCAAATGGCACTTGATGTTTTTGTGCACAAGTCTGAACCGAAATGACACAAAGAATTAAGTGGAGATGCATGGTTTTGAGGCCATCCAAAACAGCTGTTACTAGTTAGGACAACAAAACAGATTAATAATTTTAAATAGTATAGATATAAAAAATTTACTTAATAAATTTCTAGATAATATCTATTTCAGCTTTTAGTGAAGGGATTAAGTGTTTTCTGGATGACAGACAGGTAGTTCAGGATGCTACCTAATTTCTTCAATCTGAAGATGAGACTGAGAAAAAATGGATCTTTTAAGCACAGGGAAAAGTGAAATCCATCAGAAGATTTTAAGTACACAAATACAGAATATTGAATACCTTAGGCAGCTGCTTGTGGGAATGAGCCATGAAATATCCTGTGAAACACATGGTGAAAGAATGTCCAAGAGATGCGCCATGAGTTATGTGATGAAGGGATTACTGGGTTCTGTTCCACCCTTGTGCATGACCTACAGCTTTGTAATGTCTCCTTGTGTTACTCTTGATATCCAACACTTACATGTGCAGTGGCTGTCCCCCCAACACTTATGACATCTTTAATAGTATATTTGACTATATATATACTATATACTTCACTTCCATCAAAAGTGTGATTTAGTATTTGAAATCCTTCAAGGCAGAGGATAAGACTACAACCACATTGCAGACAAGTCAATGGTCTTGCTCGTCACTCCTCCCTAAAGCAGGAACACTGCTGTGGCAGGATTTGCACCTCTGGTTTCATCAGAGAAAACCCAGGATCATTCATACATTCTGCTTTTTAACAAGATAAGGCAACCTAGAAAGACTCTATAATATAGTACTTCATTAAACTTCAGTATTTGTGAATCTGTGATTGTGAAAGGTCTTGAAATCCAACAGACTTAGAGTGTCAAATTGATAAATCACACTGTTGGTGAGTTTGGGACTGTGGACATGACCAGGCTTGTAGTGTGACTAACACCATTGGTGCATCTGAGATCTTACTGGATATGAGCAGATTCACAGTGCTGAACTAATCATAATCAGAGATTAAGCCCAGCTGCACCCAGCCCCTCTGAGGACCAGCTGGAACATCAGGGGTTGCTATTCTGACAAATCCCTATACCTTTAAAGGAGTATTGCTCCAATGCAAACATGATGAGGATGCAATGTTTTCCTGATGCAAAAGATGGACATTGCAAGGCAAGATCAAAAGCAGAGATATTCAGATTAACCAATCGTTTTTCTCTGTTGCAAATGCTAGGCCTTAGCTAAAATACTGTACTTTGGCATGAGTGTCACTCTTCCAGAAAGACTGTGGGCCAGCTGAAGAGAGTCCAGGGGAAACAAGAGGCAGGATACTAGGTCTAAAGGACAATTGAGTGAATTTTGGTTGTTTAGCCTAAAAGGGAAGACTTCTAGGAAAAGAGTGGTAAGAATATTCAGATTCATGAGAGGTCATTGCAAAAAGAAAGGAGATTTTTTTTTCCCATTTCTTCCTGTCAGTTCTGTATAAGACAAACCTAATTAGTTTAAATCATAAAAAGGCAGATTCCCATCAGCCATTATGTAACATTTTTAGGAACAAGGGTGGTGAAGGACTGTAATTGATTGCCTAGGGAAGTTTAGAGAGGAATTCAGGAAGAACCTTTCAGAAGAATGGAATGGATGACATCTTAAAATTCCTTCAAACTTTCCAGCTCCTCATTTATATTCCTAAAGACAACGAATTCTGCTAACATAAGATACTGTCGATCCAGTCACATAAAGCTTTACACAGTGTGATTTTTACCTGTATTTTGAATTTCTAGGTCAAGATCCTATGTTCAGTTCTCTCAAAGAAAAAAAGGGAATAAATAATATTTTTTTCCAGTGCCAGCTGAAAGGTCTTTGTGCTTCTTTTTAATTGCTAGCTCTAAAATCCTTCTCATATTCACCTTACTGTAATAAAGTTTAAAACACTTCTCCATATGTGTTCCATATGATTCACCTTATTTGGTGGTCTCCTAATTGTTGACTTTATAAAGAAAACTTTGACAATGAAAAAGAAAAGCACCTGTATTATATCCAAATAAAATGGCATATCTGTTCCTGCATTACTCAGGCCTGGATTTTTCAGTGTGCTTTAATCTGTACTTTCAATAGAACAGAAATAACACTACTGTAAGAAAACAGGAGAGGACAAACTTCTGTTTCTTCATTGCAGCATTTTGTGTTTTAAAGTTTTTCATCCCAACAACTTTAATTTTAGCATTCCCTGTGAAGACTGAGAAAGTGAATACCTTCCATACACAAGTTTTGTTGGTTTGTCAGCACACAAACAGTATGATGTCTAATTTAGACCTCAGCAGGAATTGAAAGGTGTTCTACAATAGCTATACTTGCCGTTTTCCTAGTTCATGTGTTTCTTTTCCATGTCATCAGCATGAAAGAAAACTCTGACTGCCAATTATTCAGCTTTCTATCAACATGCTAAATTGTTATGTCTAAACACTGCAAACACCAGAATAAATTCTCTGGAAAGAAGATGTTTGTGTTGGGTTGATGGATATACTTCTGTATAATTTCTGTATTATTTTATATGGAGAATTTAAAACCAAGTTATTTTCTAAACAGTACAGGAATAGCTTTAGATAGGACATCATGAACTGGACATACTCGTAGAAGAAGAGAGGAAGAAATTCAGAGAGAACTTATGAAAAGCTGAGAAAAAAAATTCTGCAAGAAAACCAAACTCTATGAGGTGCCTCTCAAAAGTAAAGATGAGGATCTCACAAACCAAGGGCAGCCAACCATTATATTTTGCCATATAGGCATCATTCCAATGCCTATGTTCAATTTGATTCCAATATTTTCAGAAATGCAAAAATATGAAAAAAACCAAACCTCAACAGTGCCTGGGTGTACTTTCTTTGTAAACCTATGGCAAGAGACTTTTGTGACCACTGGCCATGAGGAGGCCTCTTGTTCAAGGGCTGGAGCAGCGGGTGTTGCTGAACTGACAATACAGGCGCCACTCACTTCCTCTCGTAGTCCAAATCACAGATCCTTTCAGCATGAAGGAATGTGTTGGTAGTGCCCTCCAGAAGCCTCCACTCCAAACAACTCTTAAAGTTATGGGCAGCCCCGACAGCTGTGAAATAATGCAGAGTTTTATATTATCCTCCTCTGTGAGTCCTGAGGAACTATTGTCATGGCCCTGTGGAAAGGGTAAATCACATGTCTGTTGTGCTCCAGATCTCAGCCATAAAGCTCTTGTTCACTTTGTCTTGACATGTACAGGAAGACAATTTTTAGTTCTTGTGAAAATCAAAACTTCCAATTCCACCATCCTCAACTGCAAAATAAAAGCCTCCATATATCACCTGCCTTTTGGTCCAATAACATAGAAATTGGTAAGATTTTCCTCATCTGCTCTCAGAACCATGAACAAAGAAAATTCATATATCTTCCATGTTTATTTTGGGCTTTTTAAGGTTTATGTACCTAGGCCTCATTTGGATTCTAAGTTAAGCTTGGGAAGAGTTCATTTAAAGCATCAGTTATTATGCAATCACAAAAAAATATTGATGCAGTCATCACTTTTTTTTCTATTTTTTTTCAAAAAGGTCAATATAGCCACCTCAACAAGGGATCCTGCTAGAGTGCATTTCCCCCTGTTTTCCTGTATTATAATTAGTGTTTCTTTCAGTTAACTTTTGACTTGTGATCACAGAGACCGTAAAGTTGTATTTAATTTCGTCATTTATAAATAGAAGTAGTTGATATTCATTACTAAACAATGAAATATTAATATGTTGTAAGTCTTTTCTAAAAAGCATTTAAGATGTAAGCCATACAAGGAGCAGAAATGTCAGTTAAGCCCTGTGTTTATCACAGGGAATCAAAGAATGAAGCTGACTACAATATCTGTCAAGTACTTTAAAAATGAATTCGAGCATTAGTGGTTCTTGAAAGGCTGATATTCTAAGGTCTTTGTTATAGTGAACTAGAGATGTAAGGTTCGTCAGATCTGTTCAGTTTCTCATTGACAGCGAGTGGCCTCATTTCCTGGAGCTGAATGCTGCTGCAAATTTTGTATGTGATCACACTCTTTCATTACTCGATGATCTAGTTCTTCCAGCATGGGGCCTCTGAGATAAATGAGGTGGTGTATACTTTCCCAAGCACACATATTTCAGGTGATTCAAATAATACTACCCTGCAGAGATTCATGTCCTGCAGTTGGCGAATTTTTTTCACAGGTCTGTGCAATGTAAGATGTTCTCAAAGGCTGTGAGGAAAGCCTAGGAATTACTAAACCAGGCAAGGTGCAGCAACTTTGCAGCATTCCCCGTGTTCCTGCCACCATCTGTTTTCTGCAGCACAGCATGACGCTGGCAGAAGTCAGTCTGTGTCACACACCAGCCCTAGCAGCTGTCCCAAGCTTTGTCTTGAGGCGCAGAGGGAAAATCTTCTGTGACCAGGATGAACACAAAGGACTTCATGCTGACTGATTCAATTATTACAACACCAATCCCTCTCTGAAAATCCCAGCAGGGTATGTTTGTAGTGCTATGAAACACAGTTAACACATTCACCTTGTCTTTTCCAATCCTGAAGTTTTCCTTCCTCACAGCCTCAGCCACCAGACTGATAAACATTGTCTATGGAGTGGGAGAAAGGACAGTTTTACACCACAGTGCCACCAAAGTGACAGGGACAGTGGCATTTGATCTGGTCTTAGAGGAAAACTCACATCGTCTTATAAGAGGTCTCCTTGTTAATATCAATCAGTATCACATCAAAACAATCAACCCTTTGGAAAAGTCTCCCTGCCATCAGCAGTTCTTCTTTTATGCATAGCAGGAGTGCCTCTTAGCAAGGTTCTGAGCGCTTCACCTTGGTGCTGCTGCTGCTCTGATACACGTTATCATCTCTGCTCTCAGGGATGAAGAGGAAATATTTGTTTGCCAGGTTCAGAATCTCAATGCTGAGAAGGTTTTTTTCGTATGGATTCAGTTCTGATTCACTCTATAAATCACAGATTGAGCACCTGAGGTTTAAAGCACTTTTGAAAACTCAGTATTATAATGTTAGTGGTTTTAAGTTCTGGCAGAGTATGCACTCTTGCAATCTTGTTTATTAACATCAAAGCTGACTTTGAAATGTCAAATTCCCTACTAGAAATTCAAGATATTCATTGAGCTTTACAAATGCCACCAGTGATTCTCTTACTTCTGAGCAGGCTGCAATTTTCTTTGTGAGGTATCAGATTTGAAGGATTATTTAGCTTCAGTATTATTTACGAGCACTTATAAAGCCCCTAGCTAAGGACAAATTTCCATATTACTTGCTGCTGCACTGCTTTCTTATTTCTTCTCATTATTTGGTAAAAAAAGCAGATAAAAATATTGTAACTGTCTCAGTTAAAAAAGGGATAAATATGTTCTGTAGAGGCCGGTGTGTTCAGTTTGTTTTCTTGACTAAATATGCAGATAGATCAACAGTTCTGGACCTTTTCCCTTTGTGGTGAATATCCACGTATGTACTGTTCTTCAGTTGTTGCAAGTAGCCCAAGCAGACCTCATCATTTCAGTAAGTCTGCTTCAGCAATGTGAAGAAGCCACAAAATCTGAAATTTTATTTCTGTGGAGTAAAAATGCACAGTCCTTTTACCTTTCAAATATTTCTCAGAGGCCTATTTTCCTCCTGTTTGCTCACTTCTAACATGGTTGGAACAGCTACTCTGCTCCTGTTTCAGACTGAAATGAAAATGAACTGACCCAAACTCAGCTGTGCAGCCCTCTGGTTGCAGCACTTGCTGGGAAAACAGGCATTAAGTCTCCTGAAGGGACTGTTGAACTTTAACCCCGGTCACTTTAATCCACACTATAACCTGACTTTAACCATCAGGATAGTTATGGTTCAGAAATTTTGACTAAAAAATGATGTCCCAGGTCCAAGAAAGTTTTCAAGCAAATGTTTTTCATGAACTCTGTCTGTGAAGAGCCGAAGATGCAGGCAACCTCTTTGACTGTGGGGAAAAATCCACTCAGGAAAGGCTCTCTGGCATTGAGATCGTCAATGTGTTCATAGCAGATCACTGTAACTGTGTTACAGTTCAAAACTGCTTCCCTGTCTCCCTTGTTAGCTAAATTGTTCTGGACATACTGGAGATGACTGCTATAGAGTAATCTGTTATTTGTAGTAATTATATGAATTTAACAATCATCAGGAACTACACATTTGCTGTGGTTCAGATTCATAGGAGAGCTCTTGATGAAGGCAGTGTGTCGGCAGAATCAGAGCTCCAAACGAGTGGAGCGAAGCCATGCTCTTGGAAATGGTGCATGTTAACAACTTGCTGTGATAAAACAAAGCTAAATCAAAAACTATCAAACAATATCAACATCAAGAGCCCAGACACAAGTTCAGCATTTCTGCCTACATGACTTTCTGCTCCACAGAAAGGCGCAGGGTCATCTGGTGGTGCCAGGCTGGAGATTATCTACTGTGAAACACCGTATCTTTTATGTGCTCTCTGGCATTTCTCTTTCACTCACTGTAAGTCACAGTGACTCAAATCCATTTGCTTTTACTATCCTTGCTTCTCCAGTTTTAGTGCCACTCAGTACTCTATCTCTGTTAACTCTTAGCCTCTACCACAAACACAAACACAAATTTGCTCTACCACAGTTCTTCATGCTCATACTTTTTCCCAATAAACTTCCTACAGGTTTCAAAATCTCTGTTGAAAGACTGCATTTTGGGAAACAGATCATTCAGTATTTTATCTGGTGCACCTGTGGTCACTTATACAAAATTTTAGCAGGCTTGTATCAACCTCCAACTTCATTTTAAGCCAGCTTCTGTTCTACTGTCAGTGCTTTAAGTCTTTAAGTCTTTTCTCTCCAACAAAGCCATTTTTCTGCAGCTGGCAGTATGGAAAATAAAGGTTTTGCTTAAATCAGAGTAAGGAATGCATTCCCCAAAAGTTTTCCCTTTATATAATAAAAATTGTCTTATATGATGCAGCTTTTTGAAAGCCCTTCATGGATTGCAGCACTTGTACAGCTTTTCACAAAAAAGCCTATTGTTACTTTGAGGAAGAGTTTGAAGGTTTAATGAAATACCTAACAGGTCTTTATTTTCAAGATTACTCTACAAAATCTTGATTTTCTTTTTGTCTATAGAAAAATCAGTCAGTTTTATGAAAAGCTTTTAATGAAAAAAAAAAAGAACATGTTTTTGGGGAAAGTTACTTGCTTTTACTTGGTGCACACCATCCAGTCTTTTTATTGTTGGTATATATGTACATATATGTATATTTTGATGTAGATAAACATCACCTGCACTTCCAAGCTAGCCATTTCCATGTATAGCCACAAAATTATCCATTTTACATCTTTTAAAGTAGATTTAATGTCTATAAAGCTCATATAAATATTTAAATACATGTTATGTATAATGTATAAGATATATGATATGAATATTAAAAAAGTAACAAATCTACAAGTTATTTCTACTTAAACATTCATTTTTTATATTATATATTAAACCTATGTGTGTATCAGATTTGAAGGATCATTTAGCTTCATTTTAAAAGATTTAATCCAAATAAAGGCTGTCCACATTTTTATTTTGGCACTGGTAAGTAACTCATTGTTTTTTTTAAGCACTTGGAATGTCTTCAGTCTGACAGGCTCAATATAAAGCCGAATTCAATTCAATTTAATTTTTAATATATCTGTATAAATCCCTGTGAGGTCCTATTATAATTCTTTCCTACAGCATAAATTCTTCCTCCTTCTTAATAAGTTTTGCAACTGTGTTACAAAGTCACAGATTCTAAATACTGTCTCATGGTACAATTTTAAAGTCTATTGGGTGACTGCTCCTCTCTCCCAGCTGCAACACTGACATTATAAATGTTGACATTTCAGAGACAGACGAATCTGCACAGATCAAGACACGAATATGGGGCATTTGCAGTTAGCCTGCTAAATCCCAATAAAAGAGATTTTCTGTATCTGGAGGCATAGTTGTGGATTAGTAGCTCATGGAGCAGTGTAAAAAGGGAATTTCACATAGAGGGCGACTGCTGAAAATAGATCATTCACCATTTCCAGGGTTTTACCAATTTCCATGTCTCTAATATGCTTTCTAATTATCAAATAAATGTGTTTTTTAAGTGCAAGTTTTCATCAGTTGTGTTTTTATGCTAGACAAGTAACATTTTATCTGCTGTGAAGCCTTTACTACAGTGCAGTGAGAACTCAAATTAAATAAGCATTGGCACCTTCATTCTGGGAATGCTGTTAATCTATCTTTCTACAAAATACAAACATTCACTTGAAAAGCTTAGTGCTTTAAGGTCTTTAAAATGAAAAGTGTCAATCATTATGACATACCATTAGAAGTATTTTGCTTTTATTTACAGCATACCTCGAAACAAATCATCTGCAGGTGTAAATATGTCAGTGCAGTCAATGGAGCTATACGGATTTACAGTCCCTGATGATCTGTCCCTGTGATTTGAAATCACTTCCAGGGAAGAATAACTAGAGTGTCTGGGTTAAAAAGTAAGTGGAGGGATTCTGTAATAGCGACAACTGGCTGATCCTTGTCAAATTCATATGGATTCTGCTGAAGTAAAAGAATAGCAGTACACAATAAATGACTATTGAAAAAAATGGAAAAAACCCACTTGACTGTATATAGGATGCAAGAGGGAAGAATCTTATTCTGCATTTTTTTAAACTTTATTCTAGTTTGGATAATGTTGCAAAGAAACTGTTGAAAGAGTAGAGCAGAGATCTATATCTTTTCTCATACATTGTAAGTGCTGAGTATTTCGGGAGTTTTCACAGCAGCGTGAGAAGTCAGATTATTCTGCTGAGAAATAGACTGCTGAATTATTTTCCAAATCTCTTTCCAGTGTTGAGCCTTTTAAGAAACAGCTCATACTTGTTTTACTCTCTTTCATCACTGATGAGAAAAAAAAAAAAATCTCTCTTTAGAGTTACGTCACAAACAATGGAATAATTTCTTGATTTTATCTGCAACATACAAATTCATAAGGTATATTGCCTGGAGTAGAAAACCATCACAAGGTAATTTTTATGAGATTCAAAAAGTTTTAATGAGTCTCTGAACTTGAGAAGATTTCTGTTTTATGTGTAAGTTTTAAATAGCTTTTAAGACAGTATTCAATTATTTAGTCTCTCCCACTTCATAAAAGATTAAGCATTGGAGTTGTTGTACTGTCTTACTAGAACTACAACAGCATTATAAGTGTCAAAAGAAATGTTTTTATAGGTGCAAAATATTACCTATAAAGCACATCAGACCCTATATTATTCACACACAGTAAGTTGGAGAAAAATAGCTGCATCCACAGGGTTGTGTTCCTTATTCCAGTTAGCTAGTTACCTCACTTATTCCAGGAGAGAGCTTGTCCTTCAATTTTAAGCAGCAAAATTTCCAGAGGAGTTGCTTCAAAAAACAGATTAAACATTCAAAGCAGAAATGGCAAAGCTGATGTAGTTTTTCAGAATCTAGGCTAGACGATTTGAGATGAAATTGCTGATAATCAGCACTATGGATTGTAGTACATAATCAATATTTATGTGTTATGCTAATAGTGAAAAAGACAATGTGATTAGATAAAAAATAGGGACACAAGAGCAAGAAGGTATAGATAGAATGTGAAATTGTTAGAGGAAAGCAAACATTTAAGAAGGCTTTTTTTCCTATGAGGATGATCATGATAGTAACTCATAGTTAATCTGTCATTATTGTAACATTTTGTTTCTATTACTAACAGGATAAATGCACCAAAAATTTATACCATAGCATCAGTTTTATGCCATGAATCCCATTTATCCATCTTAAAATTATTTCTTGTTTTCTCTCTGACTGAATAAGTAAATACAATTTTTCCCAGTAAGCGGGGCAGTAAGAAGCAGGGACAGATGGAAGAAGCAAGACACGCTTACAAGACACAGCAAAGAGTAACAGCACGCACAAAAGCAGTTGCAGAGGGATTCAGCTGAAGTGAAGGGATATTTTTACTTGTTTCAATTTAAGATACTATACTTGTGTTGTTGCTATTTGATCTGCAGTCCTTTTACTGTGACACCAGTCACAGATCTGTCTCCATGGCTTTACTACAAGGGGGTCTCAGATAAGCATAGGAAAGTCATCAGTGTTTAGGTTAATGAGGTACATTACAGACACTTCGGAGAGAGAGCACGGTGGATATATTTACACCACATGGCAAGAAAACCATTAGATACACTTTTTATCCCAGTAAACAAAGTGCAGAGCAGTGGTGTGTGCATGCACTAAACCCACCTGCAGCAGACTACAAATCAATAGAAATCACAAACCAACAGTGATGGTATAATCAGTGCCCAGGGTGTTGTCCATCAGCAGCTTGGTGTCAATATGTGTGAATTACCCAGTTTCTGCACTACATGGCCTCTTGCAAAGGTGATTCCTGGAAGACATTTTTGGGGAAAGAAATGTTAGAAAACTAATTTGATTTCAGATCCCAAAGGTAGTCACAGTTCACTGTAGATGGCTTTTTCCTTTGGAGATGTATCCTGTAGCAAATTGCTATTGCTTTTAGTATTTGTTGTCCAGATTCACAAGTTGTTTGATGTTCATCTATTGTACAACATAAAAGAAACATTAAAAACAGTGCTAAAAATACTATATCAAAATAAAATGTTCACAGCTAAACTAATTCTAGCCCTTTTTTTCAAACAGAAAATTCTGTCTTTAAAATAAGGAATCATAAATTTATTTTTGATCTCTCCAAAAACTGGAAATTAATTGGAATTAATGAAGGTAGAGGTGGGTGCTCATTTGTGGTTTTTTGTGCTTTGAAATCATGCAAACAAAGCCCAGGCTAGTGTATGTTCTCCTAAACCTCTTTTCAAATAAACCAGGCTGCTTGAATGACATATAAAATAACCGGTTGGTGGACAAAGATATTTCAAGCCTTAAAATCTGAATTCAGTGTCTCACTGAAAAAAGCCACTGAGGTGCTGAGCATGTCCAGGGAAGGGCAGCAGGGCTGGGAAAGGGTCTCGAGCACAAGTCTGATGAGGAGCAGCTGAGGGAGCTGGGGGTGCTCAGACTGGAGAAAAGGAGGCTCACGGGTGACCTTGTTGCCCTCTAAAAGTCCCTGAGAGGAGGCTGGAGTGAGGCAGGGATCAGTCTATTCTTCCAAGTAACAAATGACAAGAAAAAAGCAAAAGTCCTTGAGTTCTACCAGGGAAAGTTTACAGTGGTTATTAGGCAAATTTTTTTTACAGAAAGATGGTCAAGCCCAGAAACAGGCTGCCCAGGGAGATGGCAGGGTTGCTGTGCCTTGAGGTACTTAGGAGATGTACGGATGAGGTGCTTAGGGACTTAGACCAGCAGAAGAATTTGCAGTGTCAGATTTATGGTTGGATTCACTAGTCTTAAGGTCCATTTGAACATAAATGATTTTATGATTCTATAATCTGAGGATTTTAGCTTAATATCTAAAAATAGGAAAGTATTGGACTACTGAGACATTTTGGGAGAAATTAACTGCAAACGTAAATTTTGTATAGCCTATATATTTATACTTACATTTTGACTTCAAGGAAGTTATGAGATTTATATATCTGTCTTACATGCATCAGAGGGGGATTGTCTTCCTGACTGAGGATCAAATAGCTTGTTTCCCTGAACATCAGTTTACTTTCCCTCATCATAAATATTGACTTTGCCTTTCCCTTGTCCCACATTAATGTATTCCATCTACAAATAATGATATGCATCTCAACAGAAGTCAACTTCTACTTATTACAGTAGTTTTCCTTGTACCATAATAATCAGAACAAGGTTTTTTTCAGGATGAAAACAACATGATTATGGTTCTTCATAGGGCAATAAAAGGTTCTTTTTATTTCCTACTCTACTTACAATGACTTCTGGTGGGAGCTTTTCTGGTATAAGGAATATAATAAAAAGGGACAAATCCTTTTCACAGTCCTTTGTTCAAAACTTATCAGAGCTGCTTTGGGCTACCATGTAAGTATTCACTGTATAAAGATGAAGTCAGTGGAAAAGAAGAGGAAAAGATTGGTCTCAGTTCTTTTCAACATATAATAGCAGAGAATTTATTAATTTATACAACTCAATATCTAGTTTTCATCACTTCATGCATGTCATGTATATAGAGGTAGGAGCAAAGCCACTCCAAATATACAAAATTTGGTTGTATAATTCAGTGATCATGTGTGAAGTCCATGAGGAGGAAGCAAAAGCCTGAGAAAAGCTCAGGTTGATATTTCAGGTTCCTATTAAGTAACAATAGATGCAGTCTGGTTACACTATTTTTAGACTGTAATCTGAGCTTTAAGCTATACATGCTAGCAACCACTGGAAAATAAACTGTAATGAAAACTGTCACCTTGCAGAAGAGAGGCAGAATGGCATAAAAAAGACACAGGCAGTAGCTGGCACAATTAAATGATTTTGTTTGCAGCACCATATAATCTAAGAGAATGGATCTCCTGCAAAGTACGCATAGTAATGCTACTGATGTGGAAAAACAAATCCTGTAGACCATATCACAACAGAAGGGCCTAGTGAAACAGATAAAACATAGGTTAAAGAATTTATTTTTGCACTGAATCAGATAGACATGGAAAGAAAGATAAATTTTATATAGTCATTATCTTTCTTTAAATTATATTCAAGAGATATACCTATACTTTGCCTTCTTTTACTTTTTCAGTATCCAAAAATGAATCCTTTGTTTTAGTATTTTACCATATCCAGCTGATTATTTTCTGCAGCACTTAGAAGACTTCTGTCCCTCCATATTAAACCATCTTTTTAAGAGGATAACTCCAGATCAGATTTTTAGGACACAGTAATTTCTGTCTCTAGCGCGGCAGTGCTGTTTACTTTCAAACATAACTATGTTGTTTGGCGACACATGCAATGTAATTGCAATAGGGCTTTAGTCCTTGTGGATATCTTGTTTAAATAATCTTCCAATTGCAACAGGCAGCAATAGAGACTCTGTGGAAAACTTTATGCTGTATTTGAATTGCTGGGAAGTTTGTGTATGCCACTGTCATTTTGGTATCTAAAAACAAAACCAAACAAAACCCCAAAAGATGAAAGAATAACAACAACAACATCAAAACCCCTCAATAACAATAATTTTTAATTTAACAGAGAAAAAGGGAGACAAAGAGAACCACTCTTATACATACAAATGGTTGGTTTAACACACATTGAACAAATGGATGCATAAATTGGCTATGATAAATGCTTGTGCTCGATGTGGTTATTTATTATGTGTTCCATTACATAAATTGGTTGCAGAATTATAACAAATGCTCTTTATTAATCTTTCCTTCCCTGTGGCTGGAGAATGACTTCAGGCAATTATCTTCAGTGTGGAACTCAATTCCATTATTGTTGACAGGCAGAAGAGACCAGGCAGTTTCCTAATCCTGCACAGAAAACTCAAATCCTCCTGCTTCTGCTTTTTGGCATCCTGCATCTCATTTTGCTGGCATGGTGTAACACAGCATTTCTTTCTAGTACTACTGCCTCTAGTTCAGAGAATGCAGATTCAAGACAAAATAATCAGAAATGAAAAAGCTTGATAGTCCTTATTTTTACTATATATGAATTATAAGATGAAGGAAATTTGGCTTTATATCAGCAATTTCACCACATCCTGAGTGTGGCTGAATTTTCAGTTGTATTTTTGTCCCTTTTTCACTCTAAATTTCCCTGTGAAAATCCTTCACTAGAAGAAATCTAGTCTGAAGGAGTGGGGTGTAGTGTGCTTGAAAGATAAACCTCTCAAAACTTCCATTCCTATTTGCATTGGTTAGATAAGAACTAAGGTAGGGCCAAAATGCTATTCAAAATTATTAAAATGTGTAAATTATGTGGTTGAAGATTTAATAGCCCTGCTTCACAGGCCCTGAACCTGTGCCAAGTTCACTGAATGCAATTCCACTGACAGGAATGAAAGAATTTGTGATTGATGCTTTGTGAGAAGAAGATATTGTTCTGCACCTTTAGCTTGGTCTAGAAGGGGTGAGACTGTTCCACATTCACAATGTCCAATCCTTAATTCGTAAGCATAATGCAAATGAGAGGCCAGGGGAGCTCCTCCCCTTTTTCTCTGGAGAGTTTGTTAGAGCAAGTTCCATGGCTGCTGTTGTCAGGCCAAAAGGACCACTTACCTTATTTTAGCTCCATTACAATATCTAATATCTTACTATTTTTTTTTTGAGGTAAATGACTATGAAAGCAAAATAATTTTGTGATTGCAAGAGGAAAGAAGAAATGGCTAAGGAAGACCTATTTCTTATGAGAGGAAGAATGTAACTGACAACTCACACACCCTTGGTATACAGTTTTTAAAAGGCTATTTCTAATGCTGCCACTGTTTATTTTGAGCTCCCTAGCTCTGCAAATGCGAGCGCTGTGCAACCTCTGTGTTAACCTCAGTGCTGTCCAAAGCAAAGGAGTTCTACCGCTACCTGCTTCCAGATGCCAGCCCAAGAGATGCAGCAAAAGGACACCCCAAGGCATTGCTCACGCCCCTGCCGAAAACACAGCTAAGGGCTCCGAGGGGAAAGCTCCAGCAGCTGCACACTGAGGGCCTCTTGGCATGACCAGCTGCACTGCCTCCCCAGTGAAAACAACAGGAAATGTTCCAGTGCAGCAAGGATGCAAGAGCAGCAGGGCTTGGTACTTTTAACAAGCTGACAACCACCTTGTTTGATGGAATTTTAAAATAAAATAACTTTTGATACAGAAATAGTGTCAGAAAAGCAATTAAGCCCACACATTGTCTTAGAGCTGAGTAAAATTTCACTCTCAGGGGATACAAAATCCCAATATATGATTATAAAATTCAAGAGATGCCTAATACATTCCTTTGCTTAGATGTGTTTAAATTTATGTTAGAGTGTTTTACTTTATGGTACTGTTTTCTACCTGATCTTGTAGAAGGTGTCTATGCTTATTGTTAGATGATTTTTAAGGTCTCTTGCTACCTTAACCATTCTGTGTTTCTATGATTTATAATATAGAAAGATGAGGAAAAAAACTTTAGACAGCTGATGTTTTAGTAGGCAGCTCTGTATAGGCTCCTCCAATTGATTTTCTAACCTTTTCCTCATAGCTGCAATTGAAAATTCAAAATTAAACATATTTAGCAGTACATTATTTTGAAATTAACTGGATTTTATTCAGAAGGGTACTGCCACTTGGCTCTTGGACTCTTGACTTAAAGAAGACTAGAAGCCCTCAGGTACACTTGATAGTGCCACTGCTTTCTCACACTTCTGTTGCAGTGTGGCAGTGCAGGAACTGCAGTGCAAAAGTAACTATGAATACCTCCAAATATTCTACAATATCAACATATCTGTCTATTCCAGGTCTCTGAAATTAATATCCTAAAATACTGACTAAATTACTAGAATTAACTTATGGTTGCTTTCCCAGATATAATGACTACCATTTGTATTTTATGGAGTTGTAAAAGATCTGTAAGTGCATACATGTCAGTAAATGGAGGGAACTGAGGAGATCCCAGAAGGGTTTTTTACAGACTCAAAGAAATGGGATATTTATATGAAACTTTGACCTATGAGGTAGAAGAGTAAAGTGGAAGTCCAAATACACAGGGAATACCTCTGGAAAGAGACAGGCCCTTGCAGTGGCACCTGTGTTCCCTCCATGCATTCTGCTCCTCTGCTTCTCCCACAGTCTCCTTTCAAGTACTTTTGTTTTGTTGCAGAAGTTTCCACTAGGGTCTTCCTTTGGACCATCTCTATTCCACAGGACAATCTCCACTGCCTCTTCATTATACACGGCAATCTGGAAAAAAATAATAGTAGGAATGTTATAGAGGTGAAATGACAGGGAAAAATAGATAATTTAATTTAACCTACTGTATTGGAATAGGAATCCCAGTATTACCAGTTATATTGTGCCTGGGCCAGTCTGACCCTCGCTGCTGGGCCAAAGGCAGCAACTGTGGTGTAACCACCCCAGAGATACCTTGGCTTGCTGGAGGTTGCAGCTGGGCACTGAACAAGTCCAGGCTTGTTAGGAACTCGTTTACCTCAGGATGAAAGCTTCAGGCGATGGTGAAAAGAAAAAGGAGAGGATTCTGCTGGATGGTTTGATGTCCAGAGGTTTATTCCATGGTTACAGAGGTCTGAACGTGGGCAACTGCTCCAACAGAACGATGACCGCATGGCCTCATTACCTTTTTAAGCTCCCAGGGCAGGGGGAGGGGAGGGGACAGGTGAGCCACCCAACCAGGTGAGAGGGGCAGGGTCTCAGGTGGGGATGACACCTAGACAGGCCAACGACCCCTGGGCATAGGGGCATCTTTTGAATTTGACCAACCACACAACTCCTGGAATGTTAAGCCTGATTGACAGGACTCACTCAGCATGGGGGCGAGGGGGAAGGGAGAGGGGTATAGGCACACCTGGGGAAGGAACCCGGAAGCTTAAGACACACCGCAACACTACTGCCAGGATTAATCCTAATCCTTCAAAATTCACTACTTAAGAAAGGAACACCAGTAAAACAGCAATGCTGAACAACACCAAAGTCAGTTCTGCAGGAGAATAGCCTAAAGAACAAAAAAAGTTCATTCCAGGTAAGGTGGGTCTGAGAAACCTGTTAATTTGTTCAGTCAAGGAGGTGGCAAAATTGGTAACTTTTCTTAAGAATTATCCTTCAGTTTGTCCGTTCTTCATTCTGTTATTATAACAAACAACACTGCAAAACTCTTTATTACAGAATGTGTAATTTATTTACATTAGAAATATACAGAGAATAAATTGCTTCTTATCAAGGAATTTCAAAGCAAACCAAGGGATAAAATACATTCTGTAAAACTGAATTCAGACATCATGTCCAGGATCACATGATATGGTTATCTTGAGGCAAGCTGGTGTTTGAATTTAGAGCGTATCACTTATTTCATGAATATCACCTGGACACGCGTTCTCCATGTAAGAGGCAGAAGGTGGATTACAACACTCAGAGGAAACAATGCCTACCCTAATGAGCTCATTGCCAGGCTCATGCCAATGATAATGTCTGTCCGGATGCTTTGGTCTGAATGGTTGCTGCACTGAGCTTTAAATTATTAGGTTTTAATATTCATGATGCATTGAGGGAGGAAAATCAAAATCTAGCAGCTGTTAGATGTCCAACACGAGCAGATGGGTCCAGGGTAGTGTTGAAGAAAGGTACAGAGCCGTGTGTACAGCCTCTAACTCCTCCATGGGGCCCATTCAGCATCTATTTTGACAAGGCTTTGAAAGGTGATATCAGTTACAGTTCACGAAATTGAAAACAGCTATTCCAAAAAGTGGTAGATGACCATAGGAGCTTAGAGGAAACCACTGAGAAATAAAAGCCTCTCTGGTTCCTCTAAAACCCTCTCCCTAGGCTTACAAGTCCACTTCCCTTTATAGGAGACACAAATCAGAAATTTGTATGATCAGAAATGCAAAGAAAAGAAATCGGAGCCATGCTTGGCAATTGTGAGCTCTGAGGAATGGTAAAATGTGCATCTTTGCTTAAACAGATATATTTGTAATGTATTTTTAAGCAGTTTATCATTGTTGGCTCACCTGTCATCAGATATCTCTGTTTTCACCCAGCACAAGTAAGGCCTTAATTTTATTTTGTCAGTTGATTCTTTTCTTTAAAAGGTCTTTTATTTTTCCCTCTTTGTTTTTCCTCTTTTTTGTCTTTTGGTGTAGTCCGAACATGGATTCAACTGGCCTACACACATTGGTCTCATCCCACATAGGCTTAAATCCACCAGTGTCCTCTCAGGCAGAGAATGATGAGTGCCTGCATGAGGAAACTCTTTTCCCTCAAGGTAAATTAACAAGAAGTGAGATGACCCCTGTAATGGTTTACCATTAGACTCTACCTTTCAAATGCACTGTTTTCCAAAATACTACAGCTGATTCTCCCTTTCTAATAAAGAAAACTCCAACATTCATTTTGGCATTATGCCCCCTTTTTCCTTTGGGATTTTTTACCTCAAAAAAAAAAAAAAAAAAAAAAAAAGACACTTTTTTGCTACCTGCTCTGTGAAGAATCAAGTGACTGCAGCTGAGAGCTCTGCAGCCACAGCTCTCCCTCCTCTCTTCATTAGCCTGCCTAATCTGGAGGCTGGAGGTTGAATGCTGGCACAGGTTACTCCAGCCCTCTTGAGCCGAAGAGTACTGCTGGAAAGAGAAGAACATTCCCAATGAAGAATTATGTCAATTATATACTCTCCATGGTACAAGAAAATACATCTGGGAAATCAGTTTGTTTCTCAGTCCTGCACTGTTATTCTCAGTATTTTATGATTTGCTTTTATAAAATGCATTTAGAGACCTTGTTATATACAAATAATGAATTCTCTGATATGCACTATTTATGCCATAAGGGAAGCAGGTACTGCTTTTAGGATTACTGGTATATCTCCTCAGTTTTCTAGAAAGAGATTTTAGTTCATAATAACTCCACTTTGTCAATATTACCCCAGAGCCCAGACTTGCACTTTAAATGGAACTCTTTATCCTGTAGTGAAATGATATTTTACTCATACCCAGGCAATTTCAGGGATATTTGGTGAGCCATACTCCATGCTTTTAGTGGGTTCACATAAAAGGATAGATCTGCTGTATAAACCTTTTTTGTGTGCTTCTCAGTGCAGCTATATATATTATATTCCTGAAGTGCTCATAGAAAAGGAAAAACTTCTTTGCAGGCTTTACAGAATCTACACTTGTTCTTTTATAAACAATCACTTTTGTAGCAAGTTTTAAGGGAAATTCAGCTTTAACATCAGAGTAAAAAATTAAAAGCAACTTTACAGAGGATTATACCTTTTTTTAATTGTCAGGATGCATTTAATTTATTAATTTTTATTTTATGTCCAAAATTTTAGGATTTCCAAAATTTTTTAACAGAATTCCTTCATGTTAGCATTGTTCTAAAAAAATCCTTTGTGTCATTAGGAAAACTTTCTGGCTGGTAATTTTTGACCAGCTGTTTTTAAACACAAAAATGCTACATGAAAGGAGCCATGTAAATGTATTTTTTAGTCTGATTCTAATATATGATTAAAATTTACTCAAGTACCAGTCAAAACCAAAAGCACATTACCTCTGAAGTTATATTCTTTTTCATCTACTGTTTTAAGCATTAGGTCTTTCCAATTTACTTGAGGTATTTCCAAGTTATCTACCGCTGTGGTGCTTAAGTACCAATATCTGATATTTCCTTTTGCTGTAAATTGATTCTTTGTACCTAGTCAGATGTGTGAACCTTCCTACTGTGCATCTAAATACACTGAGAAATTGTGTGAGGACTCATGACTGTCACAAGCAGCAAAAAATGTCTCAATCACTCTCAAAATGTAAGAGGCTAGGAAGCAAATTGTTGACTTCAGTCTCTACAGGAAGATTAGATGGGGGCTTCTGCTCAGGCCTGAAGAAATCCACACTGTTCAGATGAAACAAGAAAAAGCATATTCTGGTTAGCTTTAACCTTGTCATCATTTCCCCCACACCACCTTTTTCCTCTGTCTTCTTAAAAAGGCATTTTTTGTTGCATCTTGAAAAATGTCTGGTCTTGAAACAGTGTTGCTTATTTGTGTTCACATTTGAAGGAATTTCATAGCTCTGGTAGGTGTCATCAGTGACTCCAGTAAAAATGTGTGTGTGTTTCTGTATGCATCTGCTTTTTTTATTAAACCAAATAAAAAGTTTTGCATTCATTTTGTGATGTCAGCTGTGCTTCTGGGCATGTAAATGTCTGCATATGAATGCGTATCTCCATGTAAATATATCCATGAGCTCTTCCAGTTTTGCACATTAGCAGAGCTGTGATTAAAATATTTTTTCCTCACAGAAGCTACCAAAAAAAAATTACTATACTTAAATAATTTACCCTAATTAATGTCCATCCTCTCTGAAGCAAATAATTTCACCACATTATTATCCTCTAATTTCTCTAAATATATAATTGTTAGATTCAGTAACAGAAAAATTAAAGCATTTGGAATCAGATAGTATTTTAAACTGAAAAGAATGTATATACCTGGGAAAACAGAAAGACAGATTTCTGACTTCTACATGGAGGGTGTTAGCTATGCAGTCACCCTTAAGCAGAAATTCAAATTTTCCACACTAAAGAAATATTACCAGCCAGATGCCACATAAATCTAAACAAGGGAATTGCTCATTAACATGGTAACATCAAAACTGAAAGAAAGAAAGTAGTAATTTTCATATGCAATACTCAATATCAACTTTGATTAAAATTGATCTTGGTTTAAATTATTTAAATAAGGTAGCTGTACTTTGATCATGAGAGCTCATTTTCAGAGTGAAAGCTTCATTCCAGCCTTGATTCCCTAATTAAATATGATGGCCTGAATTACCATTCATCTACTTACTATATTTGGCACATCTTAACCAAAAGTATATCACACCTGAAAACCACCCTGACCTCTCACTCAGGGAGCTGGGAAGCCTCACAGGAGTTCAGAGAGTTCAACAGTTCATTTTATTTGTGCTTAAAATCTACAATATTTGTATGAAAAGAATCAGAAATACCAGAAAAGGGATCACAATGTTTAATTTTGACACTTTAAGTGCAAGGGCACATGAACTTCTACAGCACAGGGGAGTTTAAGGACTGTCTGTTCATTACGTGATGCTGGCAGTCAGTTTTCCTGGAAAACTACTTCAAGAGTTTAGCAGGAAATTGGCTGCTACATTCCACTGAATCTTGTGTCACTGAATCATGAGTGGTTGATAGACACTGGAAAAGACTGCCATTTTTTTTTACTCCTTGGCACTTAGTTCTTACTGAGGAACACCTGGCCCCCCCAAAAAAAATTCTCAGACAAGTAACTCAGCAGACATGCAAAAGATCACAAGAGAATACCAAGTAAGAGTACCAACTGCCACAAAATAGGACTTAGTTTTGAAAATATCTGATTTTTAAATACCTGAAATACAATAAATTTAATGTAATGCAGTAGATTATTGACCTGTAATAAAAAGAGAAATAAAAAATAAGGCAACTGCACTCTCCACAGAATCACAAATTATAAAACAATATGCTAAAACATTATTTGAGCCTTTCTAGTGATTGATTTTTCAATTTCTTATACAGATATGGGCATGGAGACAAATAGATTTTGCTCCAGTGAATAGTGAGTTCACATGACTGCCCCAGCAGAAGATTATGAGTTCCCATTATCAGCACTTGTGCTGTGCTGTGTTGTCTGATAGACTGATTTCCCCAATAGCTTCACTTAAGCAGGTTGTGAAAGGCAAACTGGCAATAGAAGACATGAAAATCAAATAATTTTCAAGTCCCAAATCTGGAAACAGAGGAAGAAGGGGAATATCTGTCCTCCTAATAGCTCAGGAAGAAGAAAGATGGAGGAATATACTTATGTCTGATCTTGAACCACTTTCTCAGATAATGGGTATTCTTTAATTTCATGAGGTAGTGGAGAGAATTCTTTTATCTCATGGAAAGCTAGAAAGATGTTAAACACTTATTCCCAACAGTGAGTGTGGAGGAAAAACTGTCATTCTGTGAAAATCTTGGGGTTTGTTTTCACTGAAAAATTCACATGAAAAATAAACACAGACACAAAATGCCTGCAGTTAAAATCTAATCAATTCATTAACAGAAAAAAGAAAAAGCAATCATTTTTATTTGCTATACAAAGTCTCATCATAAACATTGGATCATGAAGGTTTTTTTTTAATAACCACTACCATGAGATCTCTTCTGTTGAAAAAGATCAAAAAAAGTTTTGAAAATATTTATGGGTTTTAGCTTTAAGTGAAAGAATCAGGATGTAATCATTTAAATACTATTTATCATATAAAATATAGCTTTTATTTTATCTGAAAAATAAATACAAACTGTAACATTTTATCTGCACATATTAACCCCAAGTGCATCAGAGTCCTAAGACTGAGCCATTATTTCCTTATGTTAAAGTCGGTTGTACATTCTTCCTGAACTCCAGAAGTCTTTGGGTTGTGAGACTCTAAATTCTATTTAATCTCTTCTATAGACAGCAGAGCAGTAGTAATGATGCCACAGGTAACAACGTGTCCATTCAGATACCCAGGAAAAACACTGAGAAACAAACTTGATTTAGAATCAAGAAATGTAGAAAGCAGGATATTATCTTCTGTAAATTGGTATCCAAGATCTGCCACAGCTCCAATTCTACTCCACTCCTGAACAAAATTGGATAGTGCTGCACACATTGTGAATCTTGTCAGAATTTGGACTTTCAGAAGTGGGAGCAGAGGAGAATGGAAACATTTGTCTCATTATCTTTAAGGGGTAACTCTGGAAAAGACTAATAGTATTGATCATTCTTGGTAGGAAATTTATGTTACACAACCTTTATGTTACACAACCAGTATTTCAGACCAAAATATTAATACTAATTTTACAAAACATAATGACAAGGTGACTTCAATTTGTTGTCAGTTGTTTTAACAATTATTAATCTTCTCTTATTAACATTACATATGAAAGCTACTGATGCAGCAAGACGTTAAAAATGTATTAGCGAAAAAGGAATTTGACTGTGTTCTTATGAAAGCTTGATAATTTAATGCATTAGGTTCATCCAGAAGAAATTTGGCAGAGGATATTGGAATTTTCCCAGCCTTGATACCATGCAGAGATTCATGAAACCTAACACTGAAAAAAGATGGAGTACCTAATTAGAAGTCATTACAGTAGACATATTGTGTATGAATTTTATGCCATCTTTGATGTTTGGGAGCCTGGATGTGCTCTACCATAGCTGTATTTATAGGTTTCATTTACTTCCCTGGTGTTTACCCAGTAAGAGCAGAATTTGATTTAAGAGATTTCTTACAGACAAGAACAGCTTTATCTTCAAAGTTAGATGCCAGAACCTGCCCATAAAAAGCTTTGGGCTCAGTCAGTCAGGCCATGTATCCTTCTCAACCAATGCTACCATCTTCTGGAGTTTGTACCCTGAAGAAACACAGATCCAAGAAAGTCTACATTGCAACAACTTTACACCACAGCCACACTATCCTTTTGGTGATTCTGATATCAGGTGCTATCACCACCCAGCTGAAATCAAGCCCTGTTCATATGGTAATGATTTTGAGTGTTGGAATAAATTTTTGATTTGCATATTCAAGATAAATTTATGGTTTACATCTAAAGTAAACTGTCTTCCAATGACATTTTATTACGTTTTGTCTCTTGGTTAAAATTGGACATTAAGGATATTTTGCTTTTCTGAGCTTTATTTTCCCCTTATATAGAGAATGGCTGCTGACTTTTAATTTTTTTTCTGTAGGCTTCCTACAGAACTTCTAAAAATGACAGGATGATTTTCCCCCTTATTTGCTATAAAGTTGCAAGGTGAAACACTGAGCAATTTCACATATTAGGAGCATCTAGAGGTATGAACATTTTGGCTACTGAGATTCAAAGGGAAGAAATAATTTGAATCACATACTCATTTGTTAGGAGAATTAAAATATGTAAAAATTCAATCACGATTTGTGGAAACTAGAGGGTAATCTGTGAGAAGAATTGTCAAAAGGTTGAGAAAGAAGCTACTAGCTAACTCATTTGGTTTAAAGACAAAATCTGTACAGAAATAATTTAATATCTCCAGATGGGACCCATCACTTCTCCACAAAACACATCCATATTTTACATTTACAGTGTACTTCTCTGAGATGAAAGTCAAGATCAGTAACATGGGAGTCTATTTTATAAAAGGTTGCCTTGTGGAAATATCTCAATAGCTCTCAAATTATTTCCTGAGACAAAGTCTTTGAAAACATGATATTGTGAATTCCTGTGCCATGTGTATAGAAATGAAGTGATATCTACAATTCTCAGGGACAGTAAAAAGAGGTAACACTATCGGAGAGGAGAGGACTGAGAAGTGAATAGGATTAGTTGACTTCAGCTGAATATCTTGAATGTAATTTCAATGTGGCTCTAATATATTTTCAGACCTGAACTCTTAATCTGAAAAAAGAGATTTGGGTGAATTTGGAATTAACCTGTTTAAAGATCTAGACTTCCACTGAACACCAATGTGGATTTATTAGCTTTATTCAGGGAGACAACATAACATTTTATGCAACAGTACTTCTTTTTTCTGGGACAATGGTCCTTAACTGAATTAGTCAAAGCTACTAAGGGTGATGAAAAATGAAATTATAGCGTCAAAGGCATATACCAATAGAAATGTATAGTCCTATCCAGAGAGAGGGAGAGAGTGAATGTAAAAATTGATGGCTGGATTATATCTGGTTTTATCACCAGTCAATGTGGTTTCAGAGGGAAGCGAAGATTCATAATCTTCTTGTAAAAAGGACTGTTACTACTTCTATCAAAACTCCTCTAGCGTTCTAGCATTGGCTGGGCAATCAGTGGAGAAGCAGGACAGGATTACAAGGGGGCCATCCCTTCTCCCCAGGGACTAGAGGAGCTGCCTGGAGAGTGGAGAGTGAAGAAGACTGCCCAGTAATGCTCTGCACATTGCATAGTGGACTTTCTTTTAGTACAAAAGGGTGTTTACAAGAAAGATGGGGACAAACTCTTTACTAGGACCTGCCATAACGAGAAGTAATAGTTTTAAATTGTGGGTAGATTCAGACTAGCTATAAGAAAGACATTTTTTACAATGCGAAATACAATGCCCAGAGAGCTGGCAGATGCTCCATCCCTAGAAGCATTCAAGGTCAGATAGGATAGGGACATTGAGCAATCTGATCTACTGAGGCTGATGACCTTTAAAAGTCTCTTCAACCCAAACCACTCCACAGATACCTAACGAGATACAATATTTCTCTGAAATGGCTTGGTGCAGTGAGGCATCGTGTTGTCCTTTACTATTAAAGATTACTCAATCTGTCTCTAAGTTTGGGTATTTGGGAAGACAACATATTATTGCTTTACTTTATGCATTGCTATCAGGAAAACATGATCATATTTTAAAATATGTCTACATTTTCTACATGGCAAAATGGGAACTTGGTGAGTGACAGCACACTAACATAGTTAGTGTGAACCTCATAATGAAATTGGCAGTAAGCATCCATGCAGGGATGAGTTCTTTCTTGAGACAGCAAATTGGATATCTTTCAGATAATTTCTTTGAAGATGTGCTTATGCTAAAACAGTGTCTAGTTTGGGGAGCCTCTTGTCGTTGAGCCCATAAGCAAACACAGCCTATTTCCAGATAAAATAGGTGAGATTTCAAGGTGAGACTCCATTAATTCAAGGTTATATCAATTTTAAAAGCTTTCTTGTCACACCACTCAGTTAAGAATGGTAGGAATTTATAATCCTTTTTATTCATGTCTTTCCTCTCTTCCCTTCTCTCTCTCCTTATATATGAATAAATGATTCATTCAGACCAAACTAAACATAATTCAAATAAAATGTTAAGAACTGAGTTAACATTAGGTCAAATTATAGAAAATTGATGATACTTTGACATTGAAATGATGCAGGGCAAGTTAAGGCTCCCTAAATATATTAATGCAATGTGTATCTTTAGACTTGGTGGGGAGAAGGTGGTAGTGCAATAAGCATGGGGTGAGGTAGGAAAATATCTGACACTGTAACCTGGTGCAAAAGAAGCAGAGACACCATTCTCTTGTTCTGGGGAAAATCTCACAGATTCATAACAAAATCTTGAGTAAATAGCAGGGACATTGTGTGACAAATCCCAGCAGTCCAATGCCAGGGGACTCAAGAGCAGAGAAGGGCAGGAATCTTTGCTCTTTTTCCACTGAGTACTGTGCTCCTTTCTGTTGAGTGCCTTGGCTTTATGGGAGATAATCCAGCCCTGTTCCAAATTTTAGAGAGAGTCAGAGATTTGGAGGTAAATTCCTTCCTTATCCCCCTACATGATAATGACAGAGAGACAGGCTTCCAACCTGAGGGCCTGAGCAAGATTATTACAGTAAAATCAGAAGAACCCTGCCTCATCTTCCAGCTGTGAGCGTGATGAGGGCTGCTGTATTTGATGCCCACAACCCTGTGTGTTTCTGATTGTGTTGAATGCAGTTGGCAGATAAGGTACTGTCAGAGGCTTTGGTGTGTCCTTCTTCCTTTTCCCCAGAGAGATGGGGTCCCACCTAATCAGCAGAACATTTCTGAGCTTGACCCCCAGGCCATCCTAAAGTAAGTATCTTGGGGCAGGAGAAGGAGATTGCACTAAACCAAGACATTTCAACTGAGAATTTCATCAAATGATTGAATTGATGTGGTGATTTGGAAGGTGCTACTCATCAACAGTTATCAGTCTGTAGTGTGTTAAAAAATCATAATAAAAAACAGACATAAAAACTGGTGTTCATGTCACCTGTTATTTGCCTGGCACAATACTGAAAGGCTTAGCTTTAATTTTAAGCAACCCGAAACTTTGATAAAACATGTATGAGTTATCCTTCATGATACATATTTTATAACAGCAATATAATTTAATTAAAGACTAGAGAGATGATTATTCAAACCCCATAAAGGATGGGAGAAATGCAGATAAAGCCCAAATTTTTCAGGACCGAATAGTCAAATTTATTCTTGTTATTATTCTTCATTTTTGTGTAGCCTCAACAAGCAGTAACTAAAAAATGTATGAACACCAAAATGAGAAAAATTTAACATAAAATAGAAATAAAAATTAAATGTGCCAAAATTTAGGATTCATACCATGTGGCAAATAAAAATTCATTGAATGGTCAACAGTTCTTGTTGCTGCAAGGTGTTTATCTATGTACTATCTAACAAGGAAGCAGAAGGATCATTTCTGGGCTACACTTGGAATTTATTCTTTAAAGTCTAGACATTCACCATACCTGTATTGAATTTTCTGGATGTGCAGCACTCAGATGTTCCTTCTCTCTATCAAATTACTGTGCACTGGGATATTTGGATGCTTTCATGGCTCACCAGACCAAAGCAGCACATAGAAGTCACCAATGGGGCAAAATCATTATCCACACAATTTACACTAAGCAGATGTTTTAATTTCTGTAGCCACCGGGCAAGTGTTGTTTGATCAGTTCAGATGTGGTGAACCTGGCTCCTGCCAGCAAATTAGACCACTGTGGGATTGCCCCAGCTTTCAGGCTGTGACTAATCTCGAACTCTGATAAAAATCTAACTGTTTAAATGAAAGCAGGCTAAGCTTCTTCACCATTTGTAAGAAGAATGGGTATTTTTTATTGAATAAATGCAGAGGAAGTAACTTTATGATCTGAGAGAGTTTACCTTTGAGAACAATGACCCTCACTCCCTGTGACTTCTTCTCTACAACTGAACCAACTCCTCGGGAAACTATTTCCATTTTTGTCTTTCTGTGGAAGGATTCTGTGGAGTTAAAGGAACGCTTCCTGTTTTAGAGAAAACAGCATCTTTGGGGAATTATCTTCCTGCAAATTTCACAACAGCAGTCATTGAAGTTGGCTATTCTTGTGCTTTGCCTTGCTATTCAGAATTGTGTTCACTAATTACAGACACACTGAAGGACGTGAGACTCTATTTTTGCTCCACTCCTACTGATCACTGAAAATAGGTAATAATTAGCTGAATTAAACTAGTGGGCATACAAATGTGGATGCTTCAGTGTGAAGTATTCATCACTTTAACAGAATTATACATGTTTCTTTGAAGATAATTAGATTTTGTGTGGTAATAAAAGTCTGAATATTTTCCAGCATGATGCATATTATGATTTTAAATAAAAAAAGTATTGATATCTTAACTCCTAGAACTTCCTGTTGTGTTGTTGGTGCTAATCCCTAGGAGATACCAGCTGCCAGGATTGTTTTCAGAAAGATGGATAAGAAAGCGAAAGTGGCAGGGAACATGGACTGAAGTTATCTTTGTAGGGTCTTTGCCATTAAATGCAGTGGTGACTCAGCCTTTGTGAAATTATAAGTTTATAATCAATTCTTTGTAAAATTAGTTTATCTGAATTATATTATTCCTATCACAGACAAAGTAGGTTGTGCTTATCACTAAATTTTCTGTCTGCCCAATACTCACGCAGCAGAAAATCATTGGAAGAATATCTCTGTATCCAAGCTTCTAAGTATGAAATACTGCTTTGTAATGAGAAAAACTTTCAAATACACAGTTATCCAGACATACTCCCTATTTCAATTTCAATTATATCAAAGAAGTGTATTTAGAAGAAACTAAGAGAGTGCATTTGGAGCATCATCTGGGACTATAAGAATTCTCCCTGTGAGAAACCAAAACCAGATTAGAATATTAAATTATTTTCAGCAGTTAAATACATTGCACTCTTGATAGTCATCCTATATGGGTAAAAGATTCCCTCTTAATATGAGGAACCAGCACATAAGCTTCATATTGTCAGGATTCATTTGGTGAAAATGCAAAATTTTTGTTGTGCTTTGGAGTGAATTGGAGTAAGATAGGGGAACTTGTCAATATAAAGGCATGCAATATTTTATTTTAAAAAGCAATAATAAAAAGGCCCTCCTTGTAGGGCCTGCAAGCTTGTGTTTTTCTTAGCAGTTTTTTAAGATATACAGAAAAAAGTTATTAGCAAGCACCTGCTACTTGCTTGGGCATCCTGCCAGCTGTTTGTCTTGAGCCATTGTACAACTAGAAGTTAATAAGCATGCTGAGACACATTGCTTATTTTGAACCTAACACATTCATTAAATAAGCTATGTCAAGCAAGGGAAGGGAGCTTATGTGATGTTAGCTCCTGTAAGAAAGATCAAAAACCTCAAGAAAGAAAACTTTGACATAACTTACCTGACACTTGGAAAATGCTGAGTAAAAGACTATATTGTGAAAAAACCTGTATTGTTTTGAGTAAACTTTCTGCACTTAGCAGTAACATTTTCTCCTTGTGTTCCCCTATGGTGCAATTGCTGACTCTGGAGTGGTCATTTTCCATATGGTAAATTACACCTCACTCCCTTTTTAGCTTTTCTATAGAAAGTGGAAACTTCTAATTGGTTGAGGTACAAATCTGACCTCCTGCAAAAAGGATTCACTTCCTTATTTGACATATAAGCATTAAAGGGCAGTGCAAGTCCTAGCAGTGCAACATTGAACCTAGATTCCCCAATCCTGGGATACCATTCTAGCTGGTGATCTGTAAACCTGCTTTTCATTCCTGACTTGATATTTATCTCAACTGAAAAGCTATTACTCTTCACTTACTTTCCATCATATTTCACAAGATAACTAAATTCAAACAAGATAACAAAATTCAATATTATTATCATAACTTACACAGTACTTATGATGTACTTCAGATTCTATCATTACTTTTATGTTTTTGTTTTAATACAATTAGATACATCTTAATTACCTTAGAAATAAATTAATATGCTTCTTTCCTTTAAAAGGATTGCTCTTCTTCCTTACAGTGCCTGGTGTCTTATTTATACATTGTAGACAATTTATGCTTCTAAACTACCAAGTTTCTAGTTTTCAGAGAGTTAGCTTCTTAGTTGTTACAAGCTTTAACTCTTGACTGATTCATTTTTCCTGGTTATTTCTCTTCTCTTTGCTGACTGTGATATTTTTGGGACTAGAGGCCTTATCTTCACATCAAGCATTATGACAAGGCATTCTGTGAAATTGACTCTTAATTCAGACATGACTGATCATACATTTTATTTTGCTTTTGGAACTTTCTTCAGTAGCATTGACGACTTTAGCAGTCAGAACAGCTTTACTGTAAGGCTGGTGCTCTCAATTGTGATGCAGTGACAGCTGAGTTCCGGGGCATTTGTGTATCTGAGTGGGAAGGGTAAGCACAATTCCAGCAAGATTGTTATACGTGCTGTGCGGTGTGGTGGACATGCCGGAGGGAGGGGATGTCACCCAGAGGGACTGTGACAAGCCTAAGAGGGGCCTGTGTGACCTCTTGAAGTTCAGCAGCTCCATGTGCAAGATCCTGCATCTGGATCAGTTTTGTTCACATTTGGATTCAATCTTAAGGGTTTTTTCAAACCTAAATGAGTCTGTGACTCTATGACTATTTTTCTCTTTCATCATAATGTCCAAACTGTATTTGGACAGTTGCTTTGCCAGAGTTTTTATATAGTTTTCCTTTTCACTTTCATATTTTTTTCTGATCAATTTGAAGAGTTACTTCTTCAGCTCTGCACTAACCACTAGTTCTAAAATTTCTTTAGGTTTTGGCAGAGCTACTGTGGAGCTGAGTGTTCATAGTGAGATTCTGTATTCAGTTTCCAAGTCATTTACATACCATATATTAGTTTGCTGCAATGCTTGAAAAGCTTCAGGTCAATCTGTCTGACAATTTTGGCAATGTATATCAGTTGATTATTTCACCAGACTCTTTATTAGAGTATGGTTTTCAAACTTTCAAAGTGGTACAAATATTAAAAAAAATTCCAAGTGTCAAAATACTGCCAAAGTCTGTAGTAAGCATTATCCATCTGCAGTAATAATGTCATACTCTCACTTCAAAGCTGTCTTTTTTTGTTCAGACCTTTTGCTATTTCCTTAGTTCGCCATGAGAAAACTAGAAATGTTTAGATTCTAATTTGTGTCTTAAAGTCATATGCATATATATATAATTTAGTATATATATTTAGAGGCAGGAAACTGGCAGAGTTCATAGACTATTACTTAGGTTTGAATTGGGGTTTTTGTTTAGATTTCAGAAGCTGACAGAAGATAACTTGTCTGACTCCTTGTTCAGAGCTAAAGCATAAAAAAGAATGAGCTAAAACAACTACAATGTTACTCTTTGATCTCTCTGCTGTACAGAATAATTTTTGGTCATTAATGAGATCTTCTCCCTTTCTCCTAAGACAGTTGTTCACAGATAGTCTGTCAGAAGATGGGTCCTTATCCAGACCCTTGCATTTTTGTCACTTTATATTTTTCATTCCCCTTTTGCAGTGCTCCTACAAAAGAAAGCAGGAACAGAGTTGAAGCAGCAACATCCATCAAGCACATGCTTGAGCTAGGAGGATGCTGAGTCATAAGCAACACTGCATGTTCTAGAAGGCTGTGATATAGAGAATCAGGAGCTACACGAGCACAGGAAGGCAGATGAAGTCACAATCTCCAGCTTAACTACAGTTTATCTGTAAACACACCAAATTCACCCTCAAACTCGAGGTGTGAACATCTGTTAAAATCCTTTCATGCTGCTCCAGCCAGGCATGGTGTCAGAAGCCAGGATACAACCAGCTACAGCTGAGGAGAAACAGCTTCTTAAAGTGCCTCTCAGCTGACTGCCCCTGTGAGTGCTGCTCCTTCTGCTTCCTTCCCTTTCAGCACAAATTCAGACTCGTTAATTTCAAATGAGCAGTGTTTTGTGCTGTACTGGAGCCCAACAGCTTTGTGGCTGTTAGTCACAGACCCTGAGCAATGCACAGGACTGAGCTCTCCCCTCCATCTCAGACCAAAGCACTGCGACTTTGAGCTGAGCTGCTCATTTCTTCAGAGACTGAAAGGAAGGAGCACTCACATCCCATCGGGTCTGGGGTGTGCCAGCTTCTGTGCCAGCTTCTCTCTTTCAGTACGTGACAGACACGGAACCACTGCTTCCACGTGAAAAACGCCAATCACATGTTTTTTAAATTTTAAAAGTTTAATAGTAATAAAATGGTTATAAAAATAGTAATATAATTAGAGTAATAATAATTTGGATCATTTTAATTAGGACAATATGAGACAATAGAAACAAAGAGTTATGAATGTCTGGGTACCTTTTTCTGGGCAGCACAAGCCTGAAAAAGGACACCCGATAACAAAGGATGAACCCTTAAAAACAATAGCCTGTTGCATATTCATACACTCCATACATGATGCATAAATTCCATTCAAACACAGGATTCTGTCTGGTCGTCTCAGCTTCTTCCTCTGAATTCTAACAGCCTCATCCTGGCTGAGTGAGGCGGGAAGAAGTTAGTTTCTCCTGATAATAGAGCAATATATTCTCTTTCTCTGAAAGACTTAAGAGTCCTGTGTCTGCTATCTCACTGTGAGTCCTTTCTTTAGAAAAAAAGTATCTTACATACCATAGTTCCTATTTTAACATTTTGTTATAACCTAAAACTATATTTAACACATTACTTAAGAGAATGAATACAACATTACTTTCTAGCACAACGCATATAATATTCATTTTAATATTTGCGAAAAGCCAATCATAAAATACATGTGTTTTTCACATCCCACCTAGGATGGGGCAGGTGAGAAGCTGTGTTTGTCAGCTTCAGCCGATATCAATGATAGAATACATAGATGACCTTAAGTCTGTGGCTAAAATGTTTTTTGCAGCACTGCTATAAAGGATAATAAAAGAGGAGCACTTATGCAATCAGGTCACTACCCTTAGGTAGGAGGTGGCTCATCTTGCTTCTCACATTGAAGATACAAGTATTATCTAGTTCATCTGAAAAGGAGGAGAAATGCTCACACCACCTCTAATTAACCCATTTGAAGATTCACATTTACAAAACAAGAATTATTGCATCATTTCCTTTACTTTGATATGGCAGGAAGGAGAAGATCAGTCTTGGAACATACACGCAGCCCTGATAACTACAGTAACCTGTGTAACATGTTTTCAAAGGCAGCATTACTCTGCTGAGTGCTCTCTAATGTTGGGGTGTTGAACGTCAGAGTTTAATTTGGATGGATGGGACCAGGCAGACATGCTGTGGATATATGAAAATGTTTGTATTGAAATATTTCAGTCAAAATGATATTTGAATTGTGGTGTTATTATCAGAATATTTTCTCATTTCTTCTTCTCTGATCTTAAGACACCACAAAGTTTTCTTCTAAATCCTGCCCTCCTGTGGTCAGATGAAGATCCTAGTAACTGAATTAATATTTCTCCTCTATTACCCTTGCTCAAATGTGATATATGTCTCTTTTACCTTTCTGTGTGGTGAGTTCCCAGTTTTGAAGAGGGCATGACCAGTGGGTGTAGGCTGAATTAAAGAGACATCACCCACACAATGCACTACAGTGAAAGAGCAAATATCTGGAAAGAACATTCATTTCAGCTTCCACTCCCCCAACTTGCCACGGAGATAGTATCTTGAAATTCTTACTATTTCTACCTCCTAGAACGTAAAGGTATTTGGATGCATTTAAGAACTGCATTTGCAACAGGATGAAGCCAAGCAGTCATGTTTTTCCAGTGGGGAAATAACTGTGATGGCAAAGTCCAGTGACAGCTGGTGGAGTCTGCTGCACATGTTAATAAATAAAATCATGATGACTAAGCAAATGAAAGATTAATATATATCTTTGTGCTGCTGCTTAAATGCTAAGCTGGTAGCGTCTGCTGACAAGGGAATATACACTCTGGGCTGACTTAAGCAATTACTGTAGTCCCACATTCTATGGCTGCACTTGCTGCAAGTGTGACAATCACAGCTTCAGAGATGCAACACAAATTGGGGTCCCCAGGGGCTGCAAGAGGCCACGGAGCACTATGAGTAGAAGAGAAGTGTCTGACAGCACAGCAGAACCATTAGGAGTTACACTAGGTTTTTCTCAGCAGGACTCAGTCTCACACAGGAGAGTTTTCATACCTGAAGCTTTTAATGAGAGTTTTATCCTGAACAGGCTCTGGCTAAATTATTGTTATGGCTTTAGATTGCAAATAACAATAATAAAAAGAAAGTATTTTGTCAGGTTCATACACTTTCTCCTTTTCTGTCAAACCATTAAAATTGAACATATGCAAAGTGGGGAAAAATAATAGACCTAATGGATTCATAATGTCTGCAGCCTGGACCTTTCTCTGATTTTGCAGCTTGAACATGCAGAAAAATTCCTATGAAACGCATCTGGAAAAAGCCATGGAGCCCTTAGAATTTTTTAGTAACGCATTTTGCAGAATGCATAGTCAATGCCTAATGCTCTTTCCCTTAATTACAGGGTATGTTATATTAGTCATTTTCAAGCGAAAATAGCCATACACAGAGAATGAGAATTCATTTTGAAACTCTTTTGTAGGCAAATTTTAAATCAGTCTTACAGCTGGCCAATCACTTTGCGTTCACTGATAAATGTGCATTTTCTAGCACAAATCATGTGATAAAATACAACAAATTCAGCTTAATACTCCTTAATTAAGGATGTTAGATTATTGGCACGCTTTCCTGATCTGGTGTGCTTATTTGAATGGAGTGGAGGAATTACCTTACTGACGTGCCAAAATAGCAAATAACGAATAATGTGAACTCCTAAAATTGCATGAGTAGGATTTTCATATTTGTCTTTTGGCCGTACTGTCAGAAATTATTTTCAAGCACAGACTGCGCCCCATATTAGTAAATTTTTCGATTTTACTATGCAACAGAATCTCTTCACTAATACATAAATAGCTAATTCTCTAATGAGTTCCATGGGTAATAGCTAGTTAGATGTTTCCCTCCCCCACCCCCGCGACAGACCCAAATGAGTTGTTAACAGCCAGGAGATTATCTCTTCTAGCCTTACACAAAACAAAGGCCAAACCAGCAGCAGGATTAACACATGGCCCAAGCAATAGGGGAGCTGCCTGATTTAAAAAGGGATTATCATTAAGAAGAAAGAGATAACGAAATCCAAAGGGTATCCCAATCTGGATAAAGAGATATTAAAAGCGATAGTCAGAGATATTATGAAAGGACTTCAGTCTATCACTGTTCTAATTATTTTCTCATACCTAGAGATAACGGAGGATTTCTGAGCTGCTGGAAAAAAGGGGGAAAAAAGTGTTACCCATTTTTTTGGATTTCAGCCATCAAATATAGTGACTCAGCGTATCTCCGAGATGACACTGTTTCAAATGGGTGCTCAAGTTACTGCCAGTCACCTGTCTCAGCCCCCACATTGTGACTGCTGAGCCACTAATAACTCAGCCAAGCATCTGGAGAGAGTTTGCACCACATCTCTTTAGGATGAAGCACCTCTTCATGTTAAAACACTATCCCGTTAACGACAGTGCTTCAGGAACATCTGCACCCGTGTCTCAGACGTCTGACCCTGCAGGTGGAGAGAACAGGTGGAGGCAACATCTTCAGAGTTCTGCCAAGCTATATTGTTCTTGCTTTACAGTCAGAGCCGTGAGCCAGGTGGTTTTCTACCTTTCTGAAACTGTAATGTGGCACTATTCATTGTGCATATGTGACTATGATGTATATTTATAATCAAAAAAAGAATGATTAAATTCTTATGATGACAATTTACATCTATTTACTAGTGTTACTAACTTCTACTTCATTAAAAATTGAAGATTCTTATTACTGAACTAGTCAGATACATACTTAAATAAATTACTACAGGGGACACAACTATTCCTTGATAAAATATTAATTGGAGTTGGCATATCACATAAAACGCAAAATTGATAGAACTTCATAATATAGAATAAGCAGGAGATTAGAATCCTCTTCACAATAAGGTATAATTTACTTGGTTAAAAAAGGTAATTCCGAAGGGTTTGCTGATGTTAAAATTATCAGTCAAACACAGAAGATGCACTTGTTAGAAAACCTTAGTGCCAGCCAGCTATTAATCAAAATTACCAGTCTCTGGCTTGAAAGAAAAAGTACCAATATTTGTATTTCTTCAAAGCTATAAAGGCTTCTCCACATTTAATGCAGAGGAATTAACAAGTGCTTCTTCTGGCCTTTTCAAATCTCCCACTTCATTTGATTATCTCCTCTTCATACCTGGAGGACATTTCCTGCTGTTAAAATTCTAAAGTAGGGTGTTCTGAGAGGAGGAGCCAACGCCTCCCAATTGCATCTTGAAGGATTGTGTGTTTGCTTATTTCGTGAAATACAATTTAATTAGAAGCCATGCTTTGTGCACTTTAGTTAATGGATTTTATGAGTCCTGAATGACCTTTCTGGGCTTTGTCTGACTTGTGCAGCTTCCATGGGTCACTGCTACATATCAGAGGGAAAATGGTTCAGAACACTGTGCTGCTTCAGCTGATCTGTGTTAACTTTCTGATCACAAATGAGAAAATAAGGGCATTTTTCCCTGAGAACCCTCTGACCTTTATGCTGTCTAGGTAGACTAACACAGATCCTGCAAAGGAGAACACGGGTCACACAAGCAGCATTAACAAACTGGGCTGAGTGGCCGTGATGACAAAACAATGAATAGCATTAACCATGGGCTCTGATGTCAATTACTTTAATTCTGTGGATCTCCTTAATGAGACTTTTCATGCATTAAATTGATTTTCCCCTATTCTGTCAGCATCCAGCACTAAAGAACTTACAATTTTGTCAGATTTTATTTATATTTGCAATAAAGGGGATCAGAACCTTAATGAATGCCTTCATTGATAAGGATGGGAAGCACAAAAGACCTAAGACAGCTGCTGAGTCCACTTTTAGTTATGTTTAGAAATTATGAGCAAGATACTACTAAAATAAATAAATGGAAATCCATCCAGCCAAAGAAGTAATTTTTCCAAGATAAGGGTTTTGAATGCAATCCAGTCAGCCCCAGCAATATGAAAACAAAACAGTCAACAACCAGCTTCACTCATTCACTGTGCTCAAAACTGCCTTTCTCATTCTCTGAAGCTGAGACTATTGGCCTCATTATGGCAACAGCAGGTGGCTGTACTGGGTGGTTGACATCTACTCACAAAACTTTTCCCTGTTCAGTCTGAAAAGCAGACTGCAGCTGGCCAGCTTTCTTCTGTTTCCAGCCCAAAGGGATCTCCAACTGCGGGCCGTGACTTCTTCATACAAACCATAAATACTGAAAGAATAGGGGGACAAGATAGAATGTGCTCATCAACATGAGGAAAAAAATAGTAGTGAAGGTTTTTGACTCCTGTTAATTGACATATGGTCAGAAAAACAACTTCCCTCTCAATCAAAAAACCCATGAAGCATCATACCTCCACTGAGGTATGAGAGATCCTAAAGATTGAAGTAGAAGTCAAACTTACAAGTTACATCATGTTGAGTGGCCTACAGTCAGGTGCCTCCCTGAAGTTACCAGACGCAATGGTACTGTACAGACAACACTCCAGAGCAGCCTCAGCAGACCACACAGCAGCAGATTGATGTTGTGCCCCCAGCATGTATCCCGAATAAGGCAAACCCACCCCTGCTGCCTTGGTCACACAATCAGTCATATGAGGGAGCACAGTCTTTAGCCTGTTCTGTGAAAGGAAATGACTACAGGACATGAAATCCAGCTGCTCCTTTGAGACCTTTCCCATGCTTCCCATGCCTTTGGCTGGGGACACTCTGTCATATAATCTTCTATGGCAGCCATATTATTTATTAGTTCAGCTTGTTCCCTCAAAAATCTCCTTTTTCTTAAAGTAATTGGTAGAAAAAAACTCTGAACACATTTGATATTCTTCCAGACAAGGGTGCCAAAGGACTTTGATCACATAAATTAATTATTTATTTCAGGCAAAGGAAAAACACCCACTTTGGTTGAAAGTCATATGTCATAACCAGAAAATTTATTTTAGGATTTTCTGTGCTTATCTTTGTAGTTAGATTTGAAACAGTAGAAACATTCTCACAAGAATCATATTTCTGTGAAAGTGTGTTCAACAGTCAATCCCCAGGAAACAGGATTACTTGATAAACAGATTCATATGGAATGGTAATTAGGTTTTTGAAGAATCCTAAGTGGATACCTGCTTATCTTTAGAGTTATGCTGTCTCAGGGTGCAAGCCAATTCAAGTTGTGTCGGATCAGTTCAATCATGATGGAAGAATCTAATAAGTGTATGAAGAAAGTGCTGATTTTAAACACTAACTAAAAGAGTTAGCATTTTAGGACCACTAAAATGCAGGAAACACCCTTCCCCTCCCCCTCACCCCTCCAAATGTTTACTGGACACAGTCTTGTGGCTCTCATGGAGACAAATTTACAAGGAAACCTGAAAAATTAGAATTGGAATTGTTGTGTTTTTCATAACGGAGACTTCCTACTCTGAAGCACTGTTTCAGCTGCATGAAACCTTCCACAGGACTGCCAGATAATAAGCATTAATTTGCTGTGCATTCAGAATAAAACAAAATAATCTGAACAATAGAATTGTCTCTCCCAGTGCGAAAGAAGCAGCACTTCCACACCACAGTAAAATGTAAAATTTATTCTTTGATCTTTTTCAGCTATTTAACCTCAAACAACAAGCAGGACTTTGGCCAACAGAGCCCTGATCTGTATGAAACCTCTGCTCAGAGCTGTTTAACCAAACCCATGCCTCAATGGCAGATACACCATCAAATGTATTGCCTTCTCTGATATGACTTCAGGGCCTCAAGGGGGCTGATGTAATTTGCATCTAGGATAAAGGGGAATCATGAAAACAGATAACATCACAATAACAATATTTTCAGCTCTGCACTGAGGAATTTTCTTTGTGTGTGTGATTCTAACACTGATTGATACAGTTTCCTTAAATAAGATCATCAACACAGAAATGTGAGGGTTTTGAATGTCATTTTGAACATTTTACAAATACAGTGTATTTGTAAAATAGTCACAATATTCACTATTTGGCATATACAGCTAGAGACATAGGCCAGGCATAGGTAAAAAATGCATTTTTAAAAAGTTATTTGGAGAAAAGACGCAATTGTATCATCATCTAACAGTAAAATGAGTAAGCTAGAATGACATTACCTCCAGGAGAGCCATTCTCTTTTGAAAGATACATCAAGATTTTCCTTGACTACTGCACTGCATTTGTTTCCCTTTTGCTCAACTTCAAGAAACTCTCTTTTTTGGGCATACTCTTTCATTCTCATCAGCATTCTTATTTCTAGCAGGGATTATGAAACAATCTTACACTTTTCCACTTTTCCACATGCAGATATGGAAGCATAGTTACAACATTAGTGGATGTCTTCTCTATTTTGTATTAACAATGCCTGTGGCAGTGGTTGGTATACATCTTAATTTTATTGACATTTTAAACCCCAGAAGTGAAATGATCCGGTGCAAAAATCAAAGCTCTAACTTCATCAGAGCCTAAGAACTTCATCTAGCCATGAAACTCGATGTAATCTCTTTTTTTTTTTTTGGATGAGGTACAAATCACACACAGAAATCTCATGCTTGATTTATCAAAACACACAGAAATATACCCTGCATGTAAAATTGTTATTATAAGATAGTAAACATCTTGGCAAACCTCTGGGAATATCTTTCAGGCACAAGGCCAGCTGTGTAACCTTCAGGCCTCACTTGCATGAAGTGCTGTGTTCTAAATATTAGATCCCTAGAGAAGAATGGAAATTTCTTTTTTGAAATTTCAATATAATTGCTAATGGAGTGATCCACACTATTGGAGAGTTCATGCCAGTCAGCTTGAAAGCCAACTGAACTGTAGAAAGAGATGAAGAATTTGGATTTTAAGGCATTTTTCTATGTTTGTGTATGTGAGCATATGCAGAAGATAGGTACAGAATTCCAGAATCAGAGTTAAAGAAAATCAGGGGCAAAGCAGCCAATGACATGAACCCACATTAATATAAGTTTTGGTATTTACACATACAGAGAGGTACATTCCTAAGCCAAGAAAATATTTAATAACCTTTTCCAGCTAAAGAAAATTAATACTAAAAAGTTATTCTAAATTTGAGGTGCTTTTAAAGTTGAGATTCTATGTATGTAAAGAAAATATTGATAGACCCTATTTCCCACACGTAGGAAAAAACCTTAGTTCAGTAGTAACTATTTGTATCTGCATAATTCTCATCTACAGTAGAGATATTAAAGTCTAGTGATGATATCATGCATCAGGAAAGCAGGACTGCAAAGTCAATGATGAGGTGGGAAAATTTTACCTGATACCCAGAGTCAACCATAAAATTTCCTGAATTACCTCTACCAAAGAGGTTTTTAAATTGTCTCACAGTTATCTAAACAGTGTTCAATCTTATCTGTGGCAGGCTTTCACAAAAGAGTAAGCAAAAGAGACGACTGTGCACGCTTGCTTCAGTCTCTAGTACTGCGGGTGGCAAGGCAGAAGCCGAAGTGCAGACATCAAAGACCACCCTGAGGTGAGCCAGAAGGCAAGCTGGAGCGCTGGGATTGGTGGAGCTGAGGTCTGGAGGAATCAAAGCTAATGAAGAGCTTTTCCAGCTGCAAAGATTTTGCTGGAAAAAAGGAATTAAACTTTCCAAGGTTGAAGCCAGGCTGTATAGAGAAGACAATGTAGAATTTCACCCCCAGAAATATTAGCTATTGGATTTTATCCTAAGAAAAAAATCAGTTACAAGCTACAGATATTATAAAAGAGAAAATAAGTATTTAAGGCCACTTTATAGTACTGGGATACATGAAGTTGGAAAGAAATTTGAGTACTCAAGGCCCTGACTCTTACAACACACCATGTCTTGGTGGACTAGATGTATGAGTCGGAAATACACTCCAGAGGAATAAAAGCATTATTTTTTCCTCTTGACATTGCATTTTCACATTTACCTACTAATAGGTATGCATGTATAAACTTATAGAAAAACATCTACAAATTTTATGTATAAGAAACACATTACATTTTTAACTCACACTGTATGAGTAAGAATGCAACACTTCAGTCATGGCTTCTGTGTACATATATCAAAATCTAGCCAGCAACAGAGCACCTTATTTCAGCTTGTGCATGTTGTATTGCTACTGTTCTATTTTTCACATATTTAGGAAGGCTACCAATAAAAATGCTATATTTTGCAGATTGAAAGGCTGTAATAATATAGGAATGTGAGATGTTAGAATGTATGTATGAACAACAAAGAACCTGCTCTAATACCTAAAGCTTCATTATCTTGCCGAAGGATGCATGACAGAAATATCGTGACAGAGAGAGATGATCTTAATAGTTACCTTTTGAAATAAGCCTGAACATTCCATTCAGGAGGACAGTGACTAAAGATGAAGATGGATTTAAGCATTTTTCCAAGAAACTTCCCTATATATAACACAAAAATGTGTAACTTCTGCTACAACAAAATTCAATGCCCTTGTTATTATACTGATCCTTTCACTTGCTGACTACATCTTATAGAAATCAAGAGACAGGAATTCATTTTTTGTCATCAAATGTGTGTCTCCAATCATATCTTGCTTTCTCACCTCAAGCAAGAAGGCTGTCAGGGTCAGAGGATGATGTACATGGGTATAGTGAGAGCAGATTCAATATTCCAGGAAGTAGAAGAGATAAAACTACAATTACCATAAATCTAAGAAAATAAATGAATCTAAGAATGAGCAAATTGTATTTCTCCTGAATTATCACAACAATTGCCACTAAATAACAACTCACAGCTAGAGAATAAATAATGACTACATACAGTTATTTAAGCATTAAAATTCTAAGTAATGTTCTGATCCTACCAGTAGTACAGCAGTACTTCAGATGAATACTAAGGAGTGTGAGGGCAGATTTTGGTCTATAGAAATGTCCATCACTGTAGCTAGAGAGTCATTGTTACAGCAAATCAGGCAAAACATGTTTCTGATTAAAAAATCTGAAAACCTAAGCCATGTGAAATACATTACATCTGTTTTCCTCATCTCCTCTAGTTTATTTCACCTACAGCCTGAAAATAAACTAAAACTGAAATAGCTGAACTTAAAGGCAGAAATGCTGGGGGTGAGAAGCAAGAAACATCTAGCTTATACTGAAAAAAAACAAAGGAAGGGAGAGGAAACCTGAGTCAGGAATTCTAATATAATTCTGAAATTTGGAAAATGAAAACACACACATAAAGGGAACGTTTTTTCTAAAGAAATCAGACCAAAGTCATGGCATTCAGAATGTTTCCTTTCAATTTAGCAACCTAGATTTATGCAGCTAAATCTTTTAAACATATTGAAGAAAAAGAGAAAAAGTAAGTATCATCACCTTAATTACTCACACTATGCACACCTTGCTGCCTGCCTAAACAGAGATGATTTTCAAGAAACCACAAGGGAAGGTTTAAATAAAAGCATGGAGTTGTTTAAAAAAAAAAAATCTTTAATTTACTTTTAGGCAGAGAGTGAATACTTAATTAAAAAAAACTAAACAACCAAGAGATAAGAATAAGGCAATCTGAAAAAAAAATCAAAATATATGTTTTTAAAAAGGGCCTTTTGTTTTACGCATTTTCTACTATAAGAGAGAGCAAGGCACTTGAAGTCAATGACTGAGTTTTCATTCCCCCACTGAGAGGAGAATATGACTGACAAAGTGAAGTGCTAGAAAATTTGATCAGAATAGAAGGGCCGCCTTTAAACACATAATTTGAGTGCTGCAGTGGCCACAGGTAATGTGTACAGCAGGGGAGAAGTGGAGGCTTTCTGAGAATGTCAAATCCTGCAGAAGAAAACAAACCTGGTTGCAGTGGCCATGAACTGCAATCCAAGGACTTCAGAGTTCAGTTCATAGGAACTCTCAGGATATTATATTATGTTTTGATACAACACTGATGGAGGACAGAAGTCAATCATCCCCCTGTTATGAATTTTTACCCTGGATGCATGCAGCCCCTTGAAAGGGTGTGCTAAATACCAGAGACTTTCTGATCTTTTTCTTACCTATGAGTTGAGAAGTTTGAAAAGCTTATTTTGCTCAAACTTCCACATGCTAGTATTGTGAAAGTTTATTTCTTCGGCAGGAGCACAGCCTTCCCAAGTGAATTCACAGAAACTCTCTCCCCATGCCAGCACTCTCTTGCTCTCTGTTGAATATTCCCTATAGAGTTAGTTCTCTGTAGCCTGCTTTTTCATGAGGCAATAATATGACAAAAAAGGTAGCTGTTTCATCATGAGTCTCTGTTTACAGAACATTATTATGAATAAGAGAGCAAAACAGGAAGAATGATATCTACCTCACATTAATATTAGCCTTTTTTCAAATATCCAACTAAATAGCCCACCCAATACAGTCTTGATGAATACCAACACTCAGTAGAGTTTCATACTCATTTCAATGACTTAAAACCATACTTGCTGGCCAGAAATTATGATGTGCTTAAAGAGAAGATGTGGAAATTTAAAAGCACAAACAGATTCCAGGCAATGATCTCTCCTTAACAGTGAAACAAACTGATATATTCATTCAATACAGTTTTCAGAGAATTACAGGTCTGCCTTTGGTGAGTGCTGCCCAGGCGAGCACAGCTGGCAATCCATTTTTTTAGGATCAGTTCCTCCAGATGGGAATGGTTTATCTGAGGCACTAAACTGAAACTCACATACTTTCACACCAACATGGGATGAATTTGAATACAGCATTGGAGTTTTTGTCTCTGTATAAAGGAATAAAATTTCAGTTCTTCCCTGGGGAAATACAGAAAAAGATATCTAGGCTGAATTTCTCTTTCCTTACACATATCAGTCCACCAGACTGCTTAAAGAAAGAAAACAGAGAGAACAGAGTGAGCTGCTGGGATTATCATTCTGTCTGTAATTCAGACTTCTGTTTAGTTTTCTTATTTAAATGACACATTAGCCATAGCCAGTTGCCAAGGTACCTCTCCTAGATTATACACTCCTGATTTCTTCCCCTCACAGAATGCTTCCTTGCTTCCTAAATAGCAAGCATAATTCATTTTTTTCCAGGATAGATCTTCCAGCAATAGGGAAAAAACCTCTGAAGAATTCCAGGTCCTGGTAGCTAAAGGCCAAGAAGAGAAACATTACTGTCCATCCTTTCTGAAAAATATGGCAGAAAACAACACATGAAATTTAAAAGCAAACTATGACTGTCAAAAGGATCGCCATCCTGTAGAAAACATCATCATAATAAACATATTTTATAAAAATAATAAAAGGTTTATCTTTCCATATGTTTCACTGAATGTAGTAGTCTTCCCTAAACATAGTGATTAACTTCATTTTTACCAAAGCACACCTAATTTTGGCACTATCACCCTCAGTGTAAAAATTGCACAGGACTTCTCAATTGATACAAAAACTATTTCCGTATCCAAAGTTACTTTTCTATTCCATATCCATATCCATATTCCAATGGAATATTCCATTCCATTTCATATCCATATTCTGCATCAATTGATACAACAAACTACTTCCATATCCAAAGTTATATTTCTATTTGTCCTAGGGTAAAATAAATGGCTTGTACAAGCAAAACAGCTTTGTCATTCACTCATGGCTACAATTCAGAGTCATAACCAACCCTGCAGACAGCTGTTTGACTTTTACTGCAGAGACTTTTAGTCTTAGTTTTGAATCTCTGTTTCGGAAAAACCATCAATCCCATCTTGAAGTGGTACCAGCAATTGCAGACAGCAACACAACTTTCCATATCTCAACCTTTGCTACTTCAAACATCAAGAAATATTTGTGTGGAATGCATCTACAAAGATGTGGATATTTGGCTCTACAGTTAAAATTTATCTTTACAGAGCTTACTTGCAACAGAGGCTTTGAGGAAAAACTCCACCACTTGAGTAGTTAGAGAGGCCACAGAGCCTGAAAAAAAAAGGCAGAAATGCAGATGACCAGAATGCAAGATCTGTGTGACCAGTGACAAATAGCTGATGAAAGAGAGCATTAATTAGGTATTAGCAAGGAAATTCTCTGTTGGTTTTGAGAATATATGGAGTTCTGCTGACAGTGCAGCTGTAAGGGCTGCTGCAGAACTTTTAGTGTGTTCTTCATCATTGTCATCAGAGTTTTGTAAAGGTTCACATCCTTCAAAACCTCAGCAGCAGTTCCTCCTCTTACACATATCTCTGCTTATAACAGATCAGCCCAGGTGTTTCAATTACACCCAGCAACAAAGCACTTCAAAATACTTTCTTATTTTTAATGCACTAGAGGATTTTGGGAAGCTTGCTGCAATATCAGAAATTCTAACCATATATTTTCAAACACAGTACATATCACTATGGATAACAAAAGAAGAGAAGGAAGTGTGAGGTATACTGAAAATATGTTTCAAGTCTTTGCCTGACCTTGGTCTGTGTGAATTTTATAACAAGCAAACATTTTCTACATCCATTTTTCTAACAACTTTAAACAGTCAAGGAATATGACAAAAGCCATGGTTAATCTCTGATGAGTTCATACAACTGAAAACTCATAATATCTTCTTCTCAACATGAAAGAAATTTACACCAGAGGTAACACTGGTTTAAGGTACTTGTAGCTGGTTTTTTTTGTTCTTGTCTTTTTTATGTCTTTGATCATAGGAATAAAATTTAAAAATATACTAGGGGTTTTGGACAGTGGTGGTTTAAAACAACAATCAAATGACTTGATATTTATGAGACACTCAGTGCTATCTTATTGAATGTAAGTTAACATTAACATTTATACAAACACAAAACCTATGGAGGATAACATTAGACTTTCAAATAATGCAGTGATTTTTATATCTAATGTTGAGTTTGAATGGATTTTTCTTTAAACTGTCTCAGTTTCATTAATAATGTAAGCGTCAATCAAACTGGGGTTTTTTGTTAGAACAGGACTATATTTTTTTATATAGAAGTAATTTATTTCAAACCTCCATATCCAAAATCCCAATGACTGTCCACATATACTTAGTATGGTGTAAATATTCTCAGCTACTTAAAAATATTTGCTAGCATAGTTATGCAATGCTCCTTTAATATAAGGAAATCAGTTATATTGCATTTAAACTATGCTTATAGCATCAAAACCTCTTTTTTAATCACAGACTCACTTCTGAGAAGCGTTTTCATTCGCCATACACAGAAATGAAAAAAATGTATGAAAGATGGACTTTTGCAAATTTTGCTTAATAATGGAATGACTATTAAATTAAACAAAAGGGAAAACAGAAAATCCACGCTGTAATATGTTGTAGGTAGCCAACAACAGATTCAATAATTTCAACTGCATGAAATCTGATGTTCTGACGAAATCCTTCATCCCTATGAACTTAATGCTCTGGATGCTCCTAAGAAGAGGGCTGGTAACATTGCCAGATTTTTCCATGTTTTTCTTCAGACTTCCACAAATGACTCTGTCTCCACGCTGGTTTTGCTGGGGCAGAGTTAATCCTCTTCACCGTGGGTGGTGGGGGTGTTATCACTCTCTCCAAGTTTCTTCCTGAGCTTAGAGTATTAACAGTGCACTTGCATGAGTGCAAGCACTAAAGGCAGATTCTTAGAATGCAATGGAGCTTAGCATAGAGAGGTCTTTGTAATGCACCATGAAAAACAGGGCGTCAGTCCTAAATCAATTCTATTTAGGCCAGCTTGGGATCTTAGGATCTCAGGGTTAGTACATCATGAGGCCACCAATTTATTTCTTACAAGTGTTGGACTTGTGGTGGCAGTGATTCTGAGTTAGCTGTTTGTTAAGTCTAAATTAAAAATCTGAAAAAGTTTGGCTTTGCAATTACAATCAATGTTGTCACACGTTTTACTTATTCATCATGCACAGAAGTGAGGCTTAACCAGGTGTAGAGCCCAGTTGTCAGTGTCTTAGAGCAGAATTAGGAGCAGTCTGAAAAATCAGTCAACAAAGCAAAGTCTTCAGTACTTTGATGGGTATTTTGCACATTGAAAATGTGGCCTGAAAAACTGTAGATCAGAAATATGTGAATGCAATTAAATATTGCAGAAAAGAGCATGCTGTGTCATAAACTGAAGGCTTGCTGGTCTTGTCTCTTGTCTCATATAGTAATATAGTTACTATAGAGTTCTGAGACTTTGCCAAGAGTTATCCTCAGTGTAATACAATCTGCCAATTGACTCAAGTTAGATTTAAAGAAAAGATCAGGAGAAATCTAGATCTTTTGTCTTGAGGATCAGGCTTTACCCCATAAGCTCAGACCTCCAGGGTAATATGAACTATCCATAGGGATGTGAATTTAATTTTTTTTAAATTTATTTTTTGTCGAAGCCTCTAAAAACAACAAAAATGAAATAGGTATCATCAGATAAAAATGATAAAAATAGACATCTTTCTTTTCTTTCACAAAAGAAGCATAAACACAATGAATGCAATAGCATTAATTGGACCAGATATTCAATGGAAAATTTCCATCATAACCTACATGGCCACTAGCTGCAGACTCAGGTATCACAGTCAGATATCCCTGCACACTTTTGAAATATCTGCCTGCATCAAACCCACAAGCAGTGAGCAACAGCAAGATAAGACTTCTGGCTAAGGAACTGGATGAGGATTACGTTGTAAAGATTTATATTCCTTTCCTTACCATAGATTCAGCTGCGTCAAAACTCAATATGCATGGACACAACCGAGTACAAGAAGCAAGTCAAAGGACTCAGGACAGGAGAGAGGAGATGTGCTGGGCTATGCTGCAATCACCTGTCTATATTTTCCACTGGGGTGGATGCTCAAAGAAGCTCTTGAGGGTCTGCATCTAACCTTACATGTGCAAAGAATCTGAGGTCATGTCTTCAATGACTCAGATGTGTGCCTACCATAGCACTAGACTCAACAGAAATTTGTTGTCATAACAGAATTGTGGGACATTACAGCACGTGAGACAAACTTTAAGATACTGACCAAGTTATGGACTTGGTCTTTTCCTACCTAAGCATCTCTCTCAGCTTAAAAAATGGTACTTAAAACGCTTCGTTCATTGATTGGTACTCTCTACTTATAGAGATTTTAATGAAATGTAATAACATCTGGAGTTTCTACAGTTCTCAATTATTAAAACAAATTGAAGGACTGTCCTGGGGTGACTTTACGACACTTGTATCCACATTCATCTGCTTAGCTCAGAAATAAGTTTTGCACCTTTAAAATTGGTTCTGATAGTGAAGGGAGAAAGAGAAGAAGCTTGGAGGTTTTTTTTCAGACACTGCACTCACTCCTCCACATTGCTGCTCCTGGACTGTGTTGTCTGCAACATGGACAGACAGTAGGACAGAGCTCTCCTTTGCTTTTAACTAGTTTTAGCTAGCTGAGGCAGAGAAGTTCCCTGGACTGTGTTTTTTTTTTTTTCTTGGACCTGTTTCAACCTGCACTGGACTGAGGAGAACCAACAGAGCACCGGCAGCTGCACCTGCGACCCACCAGGGCCTAGCCAGCATTTCCAGCACTGGAGGGGCTGATAGGAGACTGAGTGAGCTGAGCCACAGCCCACCAAGGGGGCTTTCTGACTTTGTCATCTCTTCAGAGCTGCAAGAGGTTTTATTAATATTGTTCTTTTTCTTTTTTTTCTTTTTTTTTTTTTTTTTGTGATGGTAAATTCTTTGCCTGTTAAGTAAATAGGTTTTTTCCACTTTTCTCCAAGGAAATCTTTTCCTGTACCAACTGTGGGAGGAGGCTGCTTGATTTTGCTTTCTAGAGGAACCCCTTTAGAAGTTTTCTCCCAGGTTTGCTCTAAACCAGGACAAGGAGATTTTATAACAGGAGTACACAAGAACTCACATTAATTAATATGGAGCTTTCTCACTAAGAAGTGCCAGGTTTTTGTACAGCTACACTTATTCTGATTTTAAAATGTAACAATAGAATTTTACGTTTTAAAATAATCCTTTTCAGTACTACAACTGAACACCATAAGTGTTATAATGTAAAGCAACATAGTATGGCATTATTGATAACAAAATTTTATCCATTACTTTTACTGTCATATGTAGGAGGAATAACAAACTGCATGAAAGAAAAATATTTAAGAAATGCAAATCTAGGCAATCCCAAGCTGTTAATAATGGCAGCTCTAATTTTATCTACTGACATAAATATATTATCATAGAAGTTGCCATGTGATAAACGACAGGACAACACTGTGGCATTCTGCTCACACAGCCCAGTACACTCACGCTGACACACACCTGCTTAAAGATGACATTTGCCAGACAAATACAATTCTTCCCTCCACCATGATGCTTCGAAACAACCCTCTCTCCTGTTTCCACCACTCTATAAATGCCTACCAACCCATATGACCTGGAAAATGAAAAGCTCTGCTCAAATACCTGCTCAGATAAAATGGCCGTCAACACAAAAGCATGTCCAAAAACAGTAATGAACTTCAAATGCAAGAAAGAAACTTCATTTCCTAGCACTGTGAGGTATAAAACACACAGGCAGATCAGAGAGCTAGTACATCATTTAGGCAGACTCCCTGCTCTTCCTCAGGACAGAAACATGGCAGGAATACCCCCTCTGAATATCTGTGCCAGTGGCAGCAGCAGGAAGGTTGTTTATTAAACCTGCCTGCATGACAGGGAAGGTTTAGATTGAATATTAGGAAAAATTTATTCGCTAAAATGGTTGTCAAGCACTGGAACAGACTGTCCAGGGACATGGTTGAGTCACTGTCCTTGGGGGTAATTAAAAGACCCATAGATGTGGTGCTGAGGGTCATGGTTTCATGATGGATTTGGAAGTACTGGGCTGCACTCAATGGTCTTAAGGCTCTTTTCCAGCTAATGATTCAATGATTCTGTGATGATTGCAGGCAGCAGGTTTTCTTAGCCCAACTCAACACAATGTGTTATTACTTCCAAATCCTTTGAAGAAGGAGAAAGGTGAGTTTGTGTGTAGCAGCACCTGGTCCTAAATTTTTGAATCAGTTGGAAAAAAGTATTAGGAAGTCAGAAAATATTTCCATGAGGCCTGGACATCATATCACTCATATCACTGGAACTTCTCTCAGAGCAAAAATTCAAGGCCAGGTAAGTAGTGGCAGAACAGTAATTTCAGTCATTGTGCAAAAATCTTATATAACAACAGGAACAACAACAACAACAATAATTATGGCTTAGTAATTAAATACCTTGTACTTTCTGTTTATGAAAACGCATAAGCACCCTAATTTTGAAAACATTGCCATAGTAACCATTTGTCAGTTAAAACGTGGGCAACCTAAAGCTATTGCCCATGCAGAGTTCTCTACTTTCATTTAAGTATGTATAAAACAGTTACCCTATGAACTTTTGAAATATCAGAGTGAAATTGGACTTTAATTGCCTGCCAGTACATCTAAAGATAATTACAATGACAACAGCATTAAATGCTGTAACAAGGCCATATTAATAAAATTTTCACAAAGGCCAGAGAATTAAGAAGCAGACAGTGTTCAAGAACTCCTTTCAACATAAGCAATTAAAATTAAATATTATCCAGATAAAACAAATTCAATTGTTATCTAAATAAATATGATTACAAGTATTAAAAACATGGAAATGAATTGACAACTATTGAAATAAAATATCTCCAAAACTGTATAAAACAAAATCATCATCAATTCTACTAACAGTGAAGAATGTATGTAGAGTACTAGTGAAATCCATTACTAACATTACTAACACTACATGTCACTAACTTAAAGGAGAGAAATTCCAAATGTTTCTATTTCAGATCTTCAGATTAAAGTAATTTTGTAAAGACTTTCCCTACTGAAATGTTCAGTGAATTGTCTCCATAGTTTTTAGTAAAAAGGAAACTCCTTTGGTAACAGAAAAAATATGATTTTGAGGTTACACTTCTTACATGAAAGAGGAAGATCAGAGCAAGAATATCTCAGATATTGCTTGCTATTTCACCTCTGTCTGTTCTGTACACTCCAGCCCAGTACTAATGTCCTTTCAGATGACTTAGGGATTACAAATACACTATTTGATGCTTTTCTTCAAGTGTCTATTACCTGAAACACTCTGGGAACTCCCAGAATGTCCCTGAAACACCATGCTAAGCTTTTGTTTAGGAAAAGCTTTTCTTCTTAAGAACTGAGACATGACTTTCTATTCAAGGAATTGCACAGTGTTGTGAATGGGCCTCTGAGCAATCAGAAGCCATGGTCTGAAGCAGTGTGCTTTCTACTGCTGCTGTTTTTCTTCCTACTGTGAAAATTTCTCTGTTGTGGCTGTGAGTGTTTTTTCAATAGAGCCCATGGAACCTGCAGTAACTGAAGTAACCCTAAACACTGAAGTTATTCATTGCCTGGGAGCATTGAAAAACACAGGATTATGGCACTGGCAACCATGTCTCCATCTACTAAATAGTGTAAAATGCACCTGATGTCACTAAAAGCAGGAAACTCACCAAAGTAGGAGAGGAAATAAATATAAAATAAATAATATTTTTGCTTGACAGAAAAGACACAGCAGTTCCCCATATTTAGCATTTTTGCACTTTCCCTTCCTTCTTTCCACCTGAGAAATATAAGCAACTCTTCCAGCATACAAAGAGAACAAATTTCCCAAGGTTTGTGACAAAGCCTTGCAAATTATCTTTTATCCTGGAAATTTTTATTTGTGGCTTATAGAAGGACCTCAGAACCTGACCAGAATGACACATTTTATCTTGGCAGGGAAAAAATATACCCTCAGAGCTTACTGATATTAAAACTTGCAGTAGCAGTTCAAATTAATTTAACCATGTCTCAAATTTTGTTTTCTTCCTACTTCAAAATTAAAGAAATTGCCATCATGTCCTTAAACAATAATTTACAGAGATTTAGGCTCAGTTTTCAAGAGATAAGTGACGGGGAAGTGACAACGAATCCTTGGCATCTTTTGGCTCTCATATTTGTTCTCCAATAGAGAGAAGATGCTCTTTGTAATGAGCTTTTTCCCTCCTACCAGGCCTCAGTGGTATCCAGGGAAAACAGTAAATTAAAGGTTGTTCCTGAGAATTATTGAGCATTTCCAACCTGGCTGAGGCAAAAGCGATTTATGCTATAAAACCACGGCTCTTTGCAGCTTGTCGTTACTGTATATATTGTCTGACACAATAAGATATGTCTCTCAAGCTTTCTCTCTCTGTTATATAGCCTATAAAGGTCAGAAGAGCTAAACTCAACATAATGGCATGGAGAAACCTCTCTACAGTTGAATGACTACTAGCTGACTATAATAGCATCACTCTAATAACACAAAATGAAACTACTCAAGCTGTATAGCAAATATACCATGTTTCAACATGAAGCAAAGAAATAAGCTTCAAATTAGATTCTGTTTACTCTATGAGGACTCTATGAGTTTGATTTTGGATAAGAGAAAGCAGTCAGCCTTTGTTTATCTCCTTCATTTTAGCTCTAGAAGGAAAATGTTTGGCTCCAGTGTAATTCCAATTGCAAAATCTTCTCTATAAACCAAGAGTTAAATCCTGATATGGATTATATAATTGTGCTAGATCACAAGGTACAGGGAGAATAATTAAATTATTGAGATTAATCAGGCCTTAGTCCCTAGTAAATATGCACTACGTCAAAATCCATTTTGACAAGGACTTTTGTCTTTCTATGAAGTTTGAGATACTACTTTTTCAACACCATAAATGTAGAATAATGTTGCTAATGTCAAGAGAGACAACACAAATTGGTAAGTGCCAGGAGACAGCCTTGGGCCTGGCTTCCCCCATGCTGAAAATCTTAGTGTCAGCCACAGAACCATAGAATGGCCTGGATTGCAAGGGATGTGAAAGACTCAGTTCCAGCACCTCTGCTGTGGGTAGGGACCTTTCCTAGACCAGGTTGCTCAGAGATCTATCCAACCTGGCATTGAACACTTCCACATTGTTAAATGGGTCAGCCACAGCTTCCCGGGAAACCTGTGCCAGGGCCTCACCACCTTCACTGAAAACGATTTCTTCCTAATATCTGATCCAAATCTACTCTCTGTCAACCTTTCCCCCTGTCCTGTCACTACATCCTCTTTTAAAAAAGCTTGCTTTTGGAAGGCCACAATTAGGTCAGCCCAAAGCTTTCTCTTCTCCAGGCTGAACAATCCCATTCTCTCAGCCTTCCCTCACAGCAGAGGTGCTCCATCCCCCTGATCACCTTGGTGCCTCCTCTGGCCTCTCTCCAGCAGCTCCATGTCCTTCCTGTGCCGGGACCCCGGGGCTGGAGGCAGCTCTGCAGGTGGGGCCTCAGCAGAGCGGGGCAGAGGGGCAGAATCCCCTCCCTGCCCTGCTGCCCAGGGGCTCTGGGTGCAGCCCAGGACACGCTTGGCTCTCTGGGCTGGCACTGCCCATGGCTGGCTCATGTCCAGCTCTCACCCACAGCACCCCCAGGCCCTTCTGGGCAGGGCTGCTCTCGATCTGTTCATGCCCAGCCTGGGCTGGCACCAGGGATTGCCCTGACCCAGGGGCAGCACCTGAGCTTGGCCTTGTTAAACCTCATGAGATTCCCATGGGCCACTGCTCGAGCTTGTCCAGGTCCCTCTGGATGGCATCTGTCCCTCAGGAGTGTCAGCTGCACCACTCAGCTTGGTGTCATCTGCAGATGTGCATACTTGGTGAAATTTTGTACATCAGTATGTTGGAATGGCAGCATGCACTTTCCTCAGATGTGAGTGATGAGACAAGGTCTGAGGATACCAGAGTTAAATCTCAGCTTTATCTTAGGCTATCTCACGGGCACTGATTTCTTCCCTAAAGAACCTGACATCTGTTAGCTGAAATGTAATACAAGACGCATAAATGATGTGCTGAAGCTATTGGAGATCTCTTAGGTAATTTCAGATGTGCTAATTAAAATAGAAGAGGTGCATAAAATATTTCAATAGTATTTGGTATCCAGGGCACAAAGCAGTGTTAATAGGGTTGCAATCCTTCTGGTGTCCAAGCAGCACACACAGCACAGCTCTCCATGCAACCAAAACTGATGTGTAACTGTGTCTGGGGGGGATTATGTGTCTGGGGGAGAGGGATGGAAATGTTATTAAAATCTTCTATTTTTTCCTCATAGAAACAATTTTCAATATCAACACTAAAAGAGGGTGTGGGCTGTTAAACTCACAAAGATGTTTTAATGGCACACAAAAGACCTTTTCTTCTTTTGTTGCTTGCTACTGCTCCCAGCCTACATGCACACCTGATTTAATGGTACTGTAAAGGTTGAATAGTTACATGCTTCACAAATAACACATTAAACTACAGTTCTGGGGGAGAAATACCATAAAACACATAATCCCTTTTAGAAGAAATCTTTAACCCCTACAGTAAAACAAGTACAAAATGGAGAAAATATGTCCTAAAAATGTGCGAACCCTGTTAAATACTTAGGTTAGTTATTGTATCACAAAACCAACACAAATTATAGCACCTACCCTGCTTTTACTGAATGTCTTTAAGAAAAATCTACTCAGGCTCCCAAGGAAGAAATAACAATAACACACTGTACTGAGGAAGTCACAAGTGGACATAGGAAACCCTCCAGACATAACGAGATAGTTTTACACAACTTTGAATATACTTCCTCACTTATGTAGTAGTGTTCTGTTTTGTTTTGGTTTGATTTTTTAGTATGGTTTTTTTGGTTGGTTAGTTCGTTGTTGGGTTTTTATTTAATTTTTTTGTGATATGCTGACATGTTGAATAACAGAAACACAATTTTGAACAAGCAAATAGAGAAAAACACACATACACACAAAATTAGCCACAATTACTATCCATACCTTAACTAACCACTCCTCTTACTTGTGAGAACAATGTCAGGAACAGAGTTTTCCCATACACTTTATAGTTGTACAGTAACTTTTACTAAATACTTTTTTTAATACTGCACAGACACCACTGCTTCTTTCTGCTCGTACATAAATGTTTGGGTTTATTTCAGCAGAAAATCAGTGTCACAGAAATCAGAACCAGAAAGGACACTGGATTGTGCATGTAGACTGATCTTCCACATGTTACACATGTATATGCAGCATGGCCAAAAAATTATGTGTGAGAGGTTAGCTATTGCCATCATCTAGAAAGAGTAAAGGAAGTTACTATTTTGCAGAAAGGCACTACTACTTAAAGTGCCATGGAAAACATAACATTAAATTTTTAGCGAAAAATACTGTTAACATGGGAAAAAAATTGCTGTCTTTCAAAAAACCCAGTCTACAGCTTTATAAAATAATTTAATTGGAAGGGCACAAAGACAATGATCTAATAAAGTCTTTTTCATGTTTAATTTCTATTATCTTGTGTAAAATAGATTTGTCTCTCTAAGGAAAGCATTGGTTTTCCACACATAGAAATAATTTTACAGCATAAACATATATTCAGTGTTTCCATCAGTACACATTTCCCAAATGCACATTAACCACAAGTTATTTCCAACTGTCAGCTTTCAAGATTTCTCTGATTCTTATACCTCTGCAAGGGTTCTAAGTAACTTTATCAAAGGCAACTTTATTTGCAGATTCAAAAGTGTTTTGTGGCACACTTTTTTTTGCCTTTGTCTCCAGAATTGCTCAGAATGAGACAGGTTTTTCAGAATCTTTCCACAGGCCAGTTTCCCCCAAGATTATCTTTCCATTATTCTGCAACCTTTTAGCAATGAATATTGCTCTGCACAATCTCTTCAAGCAATATAAATCTAAAAAGCAAGGCACTAATGTATCCTGGATGAGCAAAGATTAGTCTGTTGTATAGTATGACATATTGTGTTCATGCTTAGAAAAGAAAGTGTTTAAATGAATAAATTAATTCCCCAAAATCTTTTTTATGGAAGAAGAAACAAAATTTTACATTATTTTAGATTTTATCTATTCAAACCACCAAGGTTTTTTTTTTCCTCACTAAAATCCTGAAATAATGAGCATATTTAGTATAAAAAAAGAATTAATTTTTGCTGCAGGTGTTGTCACGGTGAGTAGACTATGAATTAAATACAAAATAAAAACATTCCCGTTCATTGACAGATCTGAGTAAAAGTGGGCGGTGGGAGGTGGGGATGTGGCTATATTTTGATCTGCAGCTGGATTTCTCAGTTGAAGTCAATATTAAAAGAAATCTTCTTGTGAGTGTAGCAAAAATGGAGAATACAATGAATGAAAAACCCTTGCTGTAGCATTTACATTGTCCAGCTGAAATTTTGATAAGCCATGTTTTTGTTCACAGTGGAAACCTTTCTTATGGTTCAAACATTTTGAGCAACCAAGGCCTGAAGGTACACTTCCCTGGTGTTGATTCACCTGTACTAATCGTGCTTATGGCAATGTTGTCTACATCAGTTTGGGGTCTCCCTTTTCTTTCATTTGGGATGCTTGAAAATGCCCTCCTGGTGTTGCTGTTTGACATACCTTCAATGAAGCTGGGTTCTTTTTTCTCCCCAAATGGATTACTGCTGAGCAAACAGCTTTTTTTCTCTCTTGCCTGCTTTCATGTGTGAAAGAAGTCATACAAGAGGACAGACTTAGTTTTATCTTCTGCTGACTGACAAGATCAGATTTATAATTAACTCTACTTTTGTTTTTTTTCCCCAACGAGGGAAAAAAACACCTGAAATCTCCTTTTCCTTATAGGCAAAACCAATGAGTTTTCATATAAAACTACAATTGGATATGGAAATATTTTTCCCTTCAACAGTGATGAACTCAAAGCAGGCATGCACTGGGTAATGCAGCTGGAGTTGTCATGCATTTTGTTGAATAGTTTGAGAATGTCTTCCTCTTTCTTCAATGCAGATGGGGAAACTGAACAAAGGGGTAATTTCTCACAATTACAGGTTTCTTGAAGGGGAAAAAGGCAGGAATAGTACTATGTATTTGTAGACACGTCCATTCATTCTCTCTACCAAGAAGACCCCTGTAAACTTGCTTCTTTTTTAATCTGAACTCTGTTTCAAATTCTATTTCTGCTCTTTGTCCATTCATTTAATATTTCTACTCATTAATCAATTAATAAGAGTTTGGGGGTCTCTGCATTGCTGGAGATCTGAACATCTGTTGAAATATTTCAAAGCAGAACATTCAGCAGAGGGACAGCTTTCTCAAAGTAAAATATTAGTGACAAGAAAAGAGGAAAAAACATGTGAGTTACAACAGAAACCAAAAAAATATGCAAACATTTGAGCAGATGAAATGCATCATATACATGTTAGGAGTGTTAAGTTTATATAGTAATAGATTCTTCTGGAAGATGAGGTGGCATGGAGTAATAATGGCTAGAGAATTGCTTCCTAAGTGTCAGCATCATCTCAGATCCATTTTAAGAAGGTGTACAAGCAAGGCTAATCCTTCAACATGATGCTGTATTAATATTATTACTGTAAGTCAGGTTAATAGCTGGTTGACCACATAAAGGAGTTACATTTTTCACAGGTTTTCTATAGGATACTGCCCTTACTATAGATGTAAAAAAAATGCTGTATGCTCTCAGAAATATCCTGGAGATCTCTGGATGCGTGTCTATAAATTTAAGATCCATATTGTGTTTACCTTGATTTGTTACATAATTTGACTCCACGCAATCTGTGGAGTAGCATTCTCTCCAAAGTCCATATAAACCCATCAAAACCTTGCCCTTAAAGGGCAGAAGTATTTGAATATATTTGAAGAGACTTCAGAAAAGTACTCAAGTGTTTTAGTAAAATTCAAAGCAAACTATGAACAATTTTCAATTTGCATACCATTGGTAACCAGTTTTAATTTTATAACCCACATATCCATCCCTTATTTCAGAGCTGCAGATGCTCCTCATTTAGCTCAAAATATTTTGTATGACATTTTCTAGATGACATGCCAAACAGAGAATCAGGGCCTACAAAAGGTACTCATAAAAACATACTTCCCCCTGAGATTGAAAGCAGCAAATTGCATTCCACATAAAGTGAAAATATCTCCAAGGTCAAAAAGGACTTCTTGTACTTGTACGCTTCAGGCAGACTGAAATTAAGAAAGCTGGAGGCTAAGCAGAAAAGGGAATGACACAATGCCTGTTACAGAGATCACAGAAATAAGAAAATACTTCAGAATTTGCTTTACCCCAGCAAGAGCAATGTGCCTGGGAATGCTTGAAGACAAAATCAATAAGCTTTGGCATTAGTTCTAAGCAAGCACTGATTCAATATAGAAGAATCTATTTCACTATAAATTAGAGTAGGGAGTTCTTGCTCCTATGTAAAGGATCATTCATGAAGAAGCCTTAATTGTCAAAGTATTCTTCAAAGGGGGAAAGGTCCATTATTACCCCTGCACACATGGAAAAATAAACCATGTGAAGACAAATTTTGGCAGACATTGTCAGAAGCTAAGGTTAATTGTGGGTTCTTACAGAGTTCAGCAAAAGTCCTGCACCTCCTGCCCAGCACACTTTTACTTGCTCTGCCTTTATTAAGGGGTTTGCTGACTGCGGGCTGAAAATTATTGCACTGGTCTGGCAATTCTTAAAATCCATCTGTTTATATTTGGTCTGAGTGCAGAAAAATGGTCTAACTGCTTCCACAGTCCTGCAGGCTGGACATAGTTCCTGGTTCCATTGATCTCTTGCCTCAAGATCTCACCTAAGACATTTAGGAGGAGACAGCAGTTAGGCTGTGCCACAGCATTATTCGTTAGCTCTGATTTGAAGCTGAATTTCACTATGAGTCCCCACAATGCTGTATTAATTCAGACTGAATACTAGCCCCATGGATTTATGGAAAGAAAAAAATAGAGGAAGATCATAATCAATGTCACAATATGATCATCTCACTCATGGAGCTGGTATCTTTCTTCCTCCTCAGAAAGAAGTAAATGCTTTTTAGGAGGTCACAAAACACTGATGAAACTGACAGTGGCCTCAATGGTGACACACTCATGTCACTGTCATATTTTCTGGAAGAATCTCTTCACCAGGATTTCTTTTCCTGGGAAGCTGAGAAGCGTCAGAGAAGAATGAAAACAATAATTATCTGATTGCTTCTTCTGTGTTTTGCTGCTTTGGAATGTCGTTGGAGATTGTTTATCCAATAGGTGGTTGTTTGATTGGTTTCATGTGAATTGTTTTTACTTAATGACCAATCATGGTCAAGCTGTGTCAGGACTCTGAGGAGTCAGTCATGAGTTTTTCTTTAGTATCTTGTTAAGCCTTCTGATGTATCCTTTCTCTATTCTTTAGTATTCTTTAGTATAGTTTCAGTATAGCATTCTTTAATATAATATCATAAAATAATAAATTAGCCTTCTAAGAACATGGATTAAGATTTCTCAATTCATCCTTCATCCTGGGGACCCAGGATGAAATACCACACATTCAGATTTTGAAAGTTGTCTTTATTACGACTGATTTCATTTGTAAGAGAAATAACTAGTAACAAAATTGACTGCTATTCACTATTTCCCACATTCTCCTCCAAGCCAGGTGCATGCTCTGTAGAGTGCAGAGGTATACTCATCACATGCTCTGACATCATCCATTTGGATGGGCACATTCTTCCTTGCTTAGGAAAGAAGGCACAACTCATTAAATAAGAAAAATTTGAAGTTAGACAAGGATGTATGAAACCAGAGCACTCCAATTTCTTCAGACAGTTTATTGAAAACAGTTGTCCTTGAAGATATTTTAAAAAGCCCAAACAAACAAGGACAAAATCTTTCAAAGTCAGGTACTTGCATCCCCTTTACTATTAGCTTCCACTTGTAACAGAAATGATGTAAGTCCAGTGGTAATTTCTGTGCCTCCTAAGGATTATGCTATCCCAACATCATGAAATATGTGGAACACTTCTGTAGAAGAGAATTTTAGGCTTGGCACCTGAAGATGCTAAGCATTACCATTGCTCCTATTAGACCCTGGGACATTTTTGAACATTTTAAATTTCATTATCATAAACAGTACTATAGTGATGAGATCAATGTCCTCACAGCTGCATGGAATAGCGAGATCAAGACCTTCTTTGATGATTGAAACTATCATGATATCAATTTTCACAAATGAGCAGAAAAAGATCCAAACCAGTAACACTAAGAACTGTATATAATTCACTTTATGTATGGATTCTTTTTCAAAATTTTGCTTCTTCAAATGTGGTTGTTAGAAGAGGGTTCATGTGGTCAATGCAGATCTTTGAGCTCTGTAAATCTCCTTTAATCTGCTTGCCAGATTAGGCAGATTCATTCATACAAATATATTTTGGCAGGCATCACCTTTTTCTTACTCTCCCTGTTTCAAAACAAGCCTCAGTTCCTGCATCTGACAGTTTCTTCCTGCTTCTCATATTCCAACCTGCTACTGCTCAACTTTCCTTTTATTTCTTCTTTTTTAAATTTTTTTTTTCATCACATATTCATTCCATACTTACTTTCCCTGTAAAAATGTGATCTCCAGTGACATTTTCATACAATTTCTCTTTAAAATCTGTGCATCTCTGAACACCCAGAAATGCATTAGATAGGTAACACTTGCAAGAACAGTGGACAGGTAACACTTATGAAAGTGTTCTGTGTAACTGGCATTCTTGGAGGGTAATTCAAGCTATTATAAGTAATTATGCAAAAAGATTAATATTTTCTGTATTTGAAGAAAAGCTCTATGAAGAAAAAAAAGGATTAAAAATATTTTCCTTTTTGAAACACCTTACAGTTTTACCTTGGAATTTTCAAACTGAAAGAACTTTTCAAGTATCCTGTATAATTTGTTTGGGTAATTTCTCCACAAATATAGTTGACTTTAATTTTTTTATTTCATGGTTTTCCATCTCAGCAGATTCAATTGATTTTTTCAAGAACAATGTCTGCTTTAATGGTAGAAATCTAGAGATCTTAGAATGTTCCTATCAGATTTTGTCCCAGGGGCTCTAATTACTTCTCTGAGATTTTATTGCCAGCAAATTAAATTATCAATACAATTTCTCATTTAACATGTAAATCTTCCCTGTTCTAATAAGTATGAGAGCCCTTTCAAGACAAGTGTATGTTTAGCATCAACTAATGAGTAAAGGCAGACCAATCTCTTTTTAAAGAAAAATAAAAAACTTCAACAGTTTATAATTAGGCAACTAAGAGGATAGATTTTCAAAATTTCTAAGTATTCTTTCTTCACAAAGAAGAAGATGATAAGGAACAGGGTATTTTGTTTCCCTCTTCTAAAATATCAGGCATTTTTGATGTTTAAACTTGAAAAGTTCACTTCTAAAGTATTCTCAATTAAATATGACCCAGAGAAATATGAGCAAGTCCTTCAATCACAGTCAGGGAAGGCAGAGAGGTCTCAGGTAAAGAGAATCAAAAGATGCCTCTCATTTTACATGCAAGTCATCAGCTAAAACATGTTAGGAATCTGTATCCCAGCTGTACTTCAGTCAATGCTACATTAATTTGTCCAGCTGAATACGTGGTACAGTGTGAAGATAACCAGGTTAGCTCAGAATGAGTCTCTCTGCATACAGAGATCTTGAGGTCACACTAGTGCAGCACTTTACTTGGGCTTCAGTAAAGTTAATTAAATGCAGGAGAACTTTCCTCTAATGGAACTATTCATCTTCTGACATCATTTTGTTCCATTCTACAAGCAGTCAAATGTAGCTGTATGAATATAGTCCTCTGTGAAATCTTACAGTGAGTAAAGACCTTCAGTCTCTGGTCTCTAGACTGAACCTTAGGGGTGGGGTGAAGCAAATGACAATGAACTGTCAGACGTGAATTCTTGTGTCTTTGGGTTAGTCTTGCATGAACAAGAGAAAATAACTTCAATGGCTTTTCAGAAATTCAGTAGAAACCATGAGAGAAGATTGAGCATTATAGCAAGGAATAAAAATAAGATATAAGGAACACACAGGCACTCCGAGTATTGTAAAAAGATTTGTATTTCTCTGTAACAGTTTTTGCTTCTGACATGAATATTCTAAAAAATTTTGATGCAGCCCATACTTATTGTACTTGTTCTTATGTAATATTTGTGTGGCATTATTAGGCAACTAAACACTTTCTTTTCTTCTCTTTTATACCTTTGAGCCTATATTTTTCAAAGTTGTGTTTTGTAAAAATCAGCCCAGAGAAACAGTTATGAATTTTCAGAGGAACTCATCACTGCGCCAAAGACACTGACAACTACAAATAAGCCCTTTATAATGGTGCAGAAAGCAGTACAATGCATCAGAGTAAACCCTTCCAGCATCTGGGGACAATCCTGACATGTGAAAAGCAATGTGTTTCGGTTTTTTGTTTTTCTTGTTGCTTAAGACCATCCCCCTAAACTATTGTCTGCTGAAGAAACAGCACTGCTGTTGTCTTCGTCTCATGAAGACTCTGCTGAGAAAAGAACAACTTCTAAGTAAATTGAGCTCTCAGAGAAGCACTGCCACCAGAGGCTGCTGAAGGCAGCTCTGGTCAGCCAGGATAATATTTTATTACCAAGGTGAATGCCAAGTACATCCAGCCTCACAGCATAATCATCATTGCTATAAATTTCTGTCATGACAGCCATGCCACTATTTCCTGGGCTAGCAGTAAAACTGGGGCTGGTCATTCTGACAGACATAATGCCTTTAATAGTCAGTTCATTTTTTTTCAGCCCTGAAACATCTTAAAATATGTAGGCTGGATGACATCTAGAGATGTAGTCACACAGTTGTTCGGGTTTCTTTAAAGTCAGGTAACACTTCACTTATATACTATTAGTTGGAACGTAATCTGACTCTGTATTGCAGTATGTTTTATAAACATAGATAATGTATAAGATTTTATGGAAAAAATTCCCAGCTTCTCCTTACAGAAGCATCTTCTCTACATTTCCTGTTTTGTAGATGACACACAATCCATATGAACGCCTGCATGCATTAAGTGCATACTTTTGTTTAACCACTCAGCCATTGCTGTACATCATAAGGATTATTTCATAGCCCTTGAGCCATGAAGCACAAATTGCTGAGTGACTGCAGTGCTACTAGCTGGGATGCTAGACTGCTGGCTGACTGTAACTGTGTCAGACGGACAGCACCATTTCCTCTGAATCCCTTCAGGGGGTTCTCCCAACAAAGGAAAATGATTTTGAAGTTTTGCTTTTACCTCCTTGCTGCCAAGAAAGCTTGTAATAAAATCCATGCTGTTAACCCATGTTAGATCTGGAGCCTGCAAGCTGTGAGCCATCAGTTCTTATAAACTGGATGAACTCTGCTGAGTAAACTGAATATGTGCAAATATATGCACACCTGCTATAGATTAACCATTTTAAGGTAATTACTCTATCAGTTTCTCTAATTTTTGTCCAAGCAAGACAGCTTAAACTTGTTTCTCCTTCAAAATTTTTGTAATTAGTGTGCACAGATCCAAAACTTGAGCTTTTAAGTAGACAACTCACCTAACTGCTAATTTTCAAATACGTCAATATAAATTGCTAAATTTTAATATATGTGTAGTTGCCCAGATTTCTCTTTTTTTCTGAGTATCTGTGACTCCTATCACATTGCTGAGAAAGTATTGAGGCTAGCTGATATCAAAACATGCAGGTCAATGTTTTCAAAGGAAATTGTCACAAACCTCCAAAGACGTCATACAGCTGGTTCTCTATGCAGCCTCCTAACAAGGTTTTCCTTGATGTTTTCCATAATCATGCTTCTACTTTTATATATAAACACCTGATTGTAATTTTTTATTATTTTGGCAAATATTTTCTTTTAATGCATCTTTAAAAAGATAAACAGCTAATAATGTTCTGTAAATATGTACTATCCAATCCAAAATCTTGCCCGAATGAAAAAAACTTCCAAAATAAGCCATGATCTAAAATATAGCTCACATGGCTTCTCTGCTTTGGAGCAATGAACTGTGATTTAGAAATGCCTGTGTGAAAATACACAAAAAAGAATGCAAACTGCACCATTAAAAAAACCCCAAACCAAATGAAAACATGGAAAATATTATTTGAATTCCTTGTTACAGTTGTTCTCCCTTCAGCAGTTTTCCTTTCCTCATTCCAAACATGTGATCTGTTGTCATTTTTCACGATACATGTCAATTCACTCAAATTACAGCACCCAGACAAAGCTGGTCAAGAAATTTCCAAGAAAACAGCTTTTCACTGAAAAATATAGAAACACTGAACCCATAAGGTTTCGCAGAGGCACTTTATTTTCAGCAAACTTCTACAAGATGACTTCTGGCTTTCAGCCATCTCAGTTGCTGGGCTGCGAAGAAGCCTGACCATGCAAATGATCTCCCAGCTGGGCTCTCCAGGGAGTCCAGACTCCCAAAGTCAAGAGCCCCAAGAGTTTTCATCTCTGTCTGAAGTGTTTATTTCAGATGACTGCTTTGGCAGTAGGAGGAAAGGAGTCTGCAGTCCTGGAAACTGACATTTGAGATGTTCTCTCAGGGCTTTCCACCACTCCACCACACACTCTGGTGGCAATTTTATACTTGTAGAGTCCCTGGAAGACACATTCAGTCAAAGGTCTGCCAGCTACTGGGATTGCTTTTTTTTTTGTGTGTGTTGTTCAGTGTCATTTTCTTAAAAATCAAACCAGAATAGTTTCTTCTGTGGAAAATTCAAAGTGTCTTTTCTTTTTTTTTCCTGAGTCAATACTCAAGGTTTCTTATGGCATTAAACTTCCCTTGAGAGGGAAATTCAAAGTTTTGAAATGCCATTCTCCAGAGACAGCCTGACATTCAGGGAATAAGATGTTACACCATGACAAGCACAGACAGGCCTCCTCATCTGAGCTGCAGAAAAAGTATTCTAAGTCACAACAGTCCCCATCTCATTAAAAAGGGATGAACATATCTCTCCAGGAAATCTTTTTCTTTTTGTATTCTCCCTAGGCAGACACACCACAGAGTCAACCTTAACCATTCTAGAAACATATACGAGTAACATAAATAATCTTAAGGCAAATGTCTTTCTCCTGTACAGCAAAACTCCATGCAAATGTAATTAAATCCATGAATCTGGCAGAAGATATATTTCTGGTCTCTGGCCGAATGTCTGTATATTCAGATTAGGAACCTGGATATACAAAGAGATCAGATAACACATAATTCTTCAATTTGTTAATATAAATGCCATTTCTCTAAAACAATAGTGGAGAGCTTACTTATGTTGCACGATCCACCATATCCAAGTAAAATCATCCTTTGGTACCCATAAACTACAAAATTTGCTCCCAATGTTCAGAATTAGGAAAACAAAAGTTTCCTTTAATTTTCTTGAAATCAGAGGCTTATGCACACACATACAAACATAGATAGATAGATAGATAGATAGATAGATAGATAGCTGATAGATAGATAGATAGATAGATTAGATAGATAGATTAGATAGATATTTTATAGGTATTTGATAGATATTTGATAGATTTTTGATAGATAGGTGGGCTAATTTTGGAAAAACTGTCCTTCCTATCTGGTTCACATTTTTCTGCACTATGAATTCTTGTTACAGAAGATTTGGCACTGACTAAATCAATGCTTGTTCACAGGAAATAAGCAGTAAGAAGTGATGCTCAAAAACACAGCACTGAAAATTTTTAGACAGAAAAATGCCACCCAGACCACTCTCATTTTAATATCTCTAGCATTTTAATTAAAATAATAGCAACAATTCTTTTCTCATATTTTGAGGAAAATATGTTAATATCTATATCAATAATGTGTAAATATCAGAAAATTTTTCTTTCAGAAAAGTGAAGAGGAATTACAAACTGTTTGCCAGTAAGACCTAGCTATAAATTTCCATGTGGTAGTTCAGTAATCCAAATCCCAGTGCTCATTAAGATGCTAATTTTGCATGTGAACATGGAAGTTATTTCAATCTTAAAACAATATTAAGAATATTTTTAGCAAGTAATTATATGATGCTGATTCCGTTCACACCTATTTCACTTGCAACTAATAGAATGCTCCCAGTGTTTATGCACAGGTAAGCAGTGCTCTGAGTAAGATGCAAACATGGTAATTCATCAGACCCTTCTGACAGGTAATCTAATCATGTATGACAGCTACTGTTTGCACGAATAACTGTGATGACTGGGCCAGACTCCTTTCTCAGCAGTCGCAGTGGATGTCTAATGTCTTCCATGTATAATTTTTAGGTAGATAAATTGCAGATTACACACCACCATACCTTAAGAAAATTGAAGGGACAGCATGGAAGCAAACTTTACTGCTACTGCTGCCCTTTTCTGGCTTTCTGGCAGCTGGGAATCTTCTTGTTCTCTAAGCTTCCACTAATGTTTTCTTTTTTCTGTTTACATGACACACTCTATCAAGGTATTTAAAAACTTCACCCACGTCTTGTGCTTATTTTCCTTCCCAGACTTCAAAGGAAGTTTCATTGTAAGATTGAATGCTTTCCTGAGAGACTAACTTAAGCAAAAGACTGATTAACTACCACAGTAAACTTCATCAGCTGGCTCCTCTATTTTTAAATTATAGGTTAAGAGAAAAGGGAGGAATTCCCCCAGTACGGCTTTCCTGAATGTGTTAAATGTCCTGCCATAAAATATTTCCAAAAGAAAGCAAACTTGAATGAGTTCTCCTAACACTCCAAGAAATTGGATAGGTCATTTGTGAATAAGAGTGTCCCTTTATTAATAATGAATTATTAATTTATCTTTGACAAACTTTTTCCAGTTTTCCCTCGAGCCCACATATGCATAGATTAACTATGCACTCTGTGGACATTCACCTCTTCCTGTTTTAAATCTTGTGCATGATAAAGTCACCTGGTTTTGGCAGGTTCTTTTACAAAAAGAAAGTCCTCAAATCATAATGCACCTCTGTTTGCCAGCATTCCACTTATGATGCAATGGCTTTGTTTTAAAATATGCTTAGGTACTCTTCTCATTCCTCTTCCAAAGGAAAATCCTCGCTCTATTTTCACTTCTCATAGAGAAACAATTCCATACCTTTGGGTCTTCCACAAAATCTTTTTGTAGTTCTTCTAATTTAGTATTTATCACTCCTTAGAAGAGGGAGCAAATGCTATAGAGGGTTTTCAAGGCATAATGCACAGCTTTATAACCTCATGTGACAATGATCTACCTACTTTTTCCTAATAATGCCCTACATAGTTTTCCCTTCTCTATTCATAATTTGGAAATATAATTTACCATTTGATTACCCACTCCCTGTATATGTCTTCAAAGTCAGCCTTTGTATTTACTTTACAGATTCATTTACTGTCATCAGTAAACTTTCAACTTCCCATTCATCCCTTTCCCTTGGTTATTAACAGACAAAGTTGGCCCAATGCATATACTGCAAGGCCCTATATATACTGCCTACCTTCCCTCTTTGAGGATACTGAAGAGTTACTTCAACTCTCTGCTTTTCCTCTTCTAAGATAGTTATTTAAAAATATAATGGCCTTCCTCCTTGTGCCATGACAGCTGAATTACTCTAAGAGCCTGTGAGAAGGGATCTTGTCAAATAACTTCTGGAAATCTAAGCAGGGCATATCAGCTGCAGGTCCCCTGTGTACATGCTTACAATCTTCCTCAAAGAACTACAATAGATTTTCCAGAGCAAAATCTGCTTAACTCTTGCTTAGTGTCTAGTATTTATTCATATGAGTAATACTTTTTTTACAGAAGAATGGCTAGCTATATTTTTTGTACGAGTAGTCTCTCATTACCATGATGTCTCCTGGAAATTCCCTCAAAAACTAACATTGCATTAATCGTCTTCTGATTTTGTGACACTAATGCAGCTTTAGTCATGAAACTACATATTACAGCTTACTAGCTTAGCTACTTGGGTTTTGAGATCCCTTAAACTCTCAACAAATTCACATGATTTTTACCAATCATTTTAGTGACTTAATCTATGCTGGTTCTCATAGCAGTTAAATTTGAAAACATCTGATGCTGCAGTACATCTGCAAAAGAAAATGTTGTGGTGCAGAAACCAAGATCTTTCAAGATCAAACACAAGTGTAAAATATTAATTTAACATTTTTGCTCTGGCTGGGACTTTCTTTTGCATTTTATCTGCATTTATCTATACAGAGTACCTAGTCTATTATCTAGTCCCAATGTATTAAAAAGGAAAAAAAGGTTCAAGATTTTTTACTGCTTTTAGTGGGTTTCTTTGCATTTGTCCCCTCAAACCATTTTTTCTTTTTTTTTGTTTTTGTGAAGGAGACAGATACTGTTGTGAGTACTTCATTGACTCAGTACAGCTTCATGATAAACTTCTCGTGAGTCCAAGTCCAACTATGTTAGTAACAAAAAAAATACATAAAACCACGAAAAAAAAAAAAAGAAACCTCAATACCTCAAGACACATGAACTTATTTTGATTTAAGTGTCACTCTGGATTATATTTGAAAGGTCCCACTTTCTCAACAGACGTAAGATTGCACACTGCACTTTCCTGGCAGTGTCATTTGCCCGTGATAGGTTTTGTGTGGGTAAAGTCAAACTGCATTGGCCTGCCAGTGTCACTGCTCAAGAAAAATGAATGCAGGAAGGTTTCTGAACACCAAGGAGTTGCCTTTCGAAATTTTGACCCAAAGTACCTTTTACCTTTATTTGTCATATCAGAGATATAAGCAGGGACTAGGTATTTCAATAATTTCCAGTCTGAAACTTCCTAAGCAACTGCTTGAGTGAAACCTTACCAGCTTGTTAGTCCTATGGCTGCTTCTCTGGCCAGTTCATCAACAAGAAGCCAGACCAGCCACTGGAACCATCCAGCCCCCTCTCAACTGTATTGCCAACAGTGTGTACTTTCAAAAACCCTCAATAACATTTTGGAGTGGGCAGAAAAATAGAAGATCTGATCCACCAACTTCCCTTACATGACTTCACACTTCAGCTGCTTTACAACACATGGCTTGAATGACAAAGGTATGACAGCAATTTTCAAATTACAATAAAAGAACCAAAAAACCCCATCTCCAACATTGTAGTAGCTCAGACAAAATATGAAACGATTCTTACAGGCCAGACACATCAGCTGCAATCAATACAGGACGCCCACCAAAACTGTCAAAATCTTGTCTTTCCTCTTCTGACAGCCCTGTGTGCCTCTGAATGTATACAGCTACCTGTCTATCAAATGCCTCAGTGCTCACTGTTTCTGTGAAGATTATAGTTATTTGCAGTCCTTACAGGCAGAATGATGGTCTCTGATCAGTGTTCCGATGAGTCTCAGATCTTGACTTGTCTCTACTGATGCATGTTATTATGCAGGTTTTCAAGAGCACTGATACCAACCTGCATGACTCTGTCTGTGAATCTGCTGAAAGTGATAACGCTTTTCTCTTATCAGTTGTGTCCCCAGCTTGCAGACATGATGAAGAAACTCTTTCATCATTTATTTCTCATTGTTTTCCATCAGTACCTGTGTATGGCCAACACTGCATCTGAGAGCAGAATTCAGATGCCCACACTCCTGCCACAAACAGCCTCAACCTCCGAATCCCTCCAGCTTGCTTGATCAGTGTAGAGAGCAAATATCAAGGTAAAGAGTTTAGATACTGTTAAATTCGCTGAGAGACAGAGAGAAAGAAAGAACAGGAAGTTATTTCTAAGCAGAGACCCATTACATCAGATTTTACCCAGAAGCTGATGTTTCCATTTTATCTGCCCACTACCAGAAATGAGTGATTAGCTTCCTGTTTTGGTAGGACACTGCAAAAGCTTTAGTTGCTCACTGTTGTGCCATTCACTCATTTACTATCTACTGACTGTTTAAAGCAGCACAAGGGGCTGCCAAGCACAATACATAACTGATGCATGAAGCAGCTCTTCTTCGCATTCAGAACTGCAGCCAAAGATGGCAAAGTAATCCTTATTAGCCGTGAGGCCCCAGTGTTGCCAACCCTCCGTGTGCAGAAGTTGTCATAGATGGGGCTCATTTCTGTGGGCAATTTTCAGCACACATCAGGTAAAAAGCACCAGGAAAATTATATAGCTCATCTCAAAGCTCTAGTAGGGCTGCTGCACGGTAGAAATCTCCAGTCAGTACTGAAACTGAATTTCCAATTCACTGTGGTCATCACAGTAGCCCCAGGGTTTCAACTCAACCAGTGAATGCTCTATCAATCATTTATTGATATTTGACATTTAATAAACGTTTAATTGTGTTTAAATTACAGGCTTCTATGGTGTTTAAGTATTTAACATTAATAGGCTTGCCAACAATTGATTTCTTTCAAACTGCTAACTATCAAAAATCAAACAGTTGCTAGGCCAACTTCCTAGCACATCTTCACCCCATTACATGACCCCAAGAAGATCACGTGCATCTGTAAGGCCACTGAGCGGTTGAAAGAAATCCATTTACCCATTCTGCCGTCATTTTCAGAAACAAATACACTAGAGACAGTTCAACCACAGGGGTCTCTCACTTTTTATGTTGACAGTTCTGTGGCCCTCACTGAAGCGGTCTCTGCAGAGTTACAGCAAAAATTTCTAAAGGTTTGGCTACTGCACTCGGCCATTAAACCTCTCAGGTACCAAGGAAAACACAAAAGGATTTTCAGTGACAGGTCTGAGACAGGAAAAAAAGTCTTGAAATATAAGAGGGGATAAAAAGAAAATCCTGCACAGGTATGTCACCCCTGGTCAGATAAAAATACCAGCAGAACGGATGATAAAGCAAGATTTGAAAAGCTGCTGTCTCTGTGAGAAACCCAACTCATTTATTTTTACTGGAAACATCACACTTCAGTTTGTTGCAACTTGCAGTATTAAAAACGCACTACGGCTACAAGCTCAGCAATAAGAGTAGGAAAAAGTTCAGAGAAGTAGCAGGCTTAACAATCTCTGGCTCCAAGTTTTGCACACATTTCACCTACTTTGTATCAAAGAAGATGACATGTTTCATTCAAGTGGCTGTTCAAAATACGGCAAAATTTAATTTGTCCTTAAGGTGCCATAAAGAATGTACAGACATAAATAACATAAGCGATTAAATGGTTTGACATTTATTAGATGCTCAAAGTTGCTTCTGACACGTATTTGTAATACAGATATCTTTTTGGAATGACAAAATAAGACATCTTTGTCAAAGGAAAAGCGTATATACGGGCAGATCCTGAATTCAGCTTGCATCTCCCCGCAAAAAATTCACTAATTGCAGCCTTTTCATGAAAGATGTGAACATTTAAAGCTTGTACGTCTGTGACCTTTTGAGATATCTGAGATGATATTGTATAAACATCCAGAATTCCACATCCTCAATAAGCATATTTCCCTGCTTAGAGACTGACAAATTTCAGATTGTACAGGTAAGATTAATGGTTTTAGAACTAAATGAGAGTAAAGTAAAACAAAAATTATGGTGAAAGGCTTTTTCTTACTTTGTAAAAGTTCTAAATCCAAAATTATTTTAGATCTTAGTTCTTAGGAGAGATACCAGACTTTAAACATTTGGAAAGCAAGACAAGCCCAATCAAAAGGCATAGATGGAACACTGCTCTGCTTCCAGCATGTTTGGTGGTAATTTAAGTGTGACTAAATGGTTCTCTCTACTCTGAAGGGTTTTCTCCACTCTGAAGTGAGACCAAGAGCAGAAGAGAGGGTTTTTAGCATACACTGCGCTATGATAATTCTTAACCCTCATAAAGACCATTGCAGCAAATGCCATTAAAAGTCATACCGAAGATCCTGTAAGAGCAGGGGATGTGAACTTCCTCCAGGGTCAGTTGGGAAGGAAGGGGAATGACAGAATAAGGAAAGCTCTTGGGCAGTTAATCTCCTTTGTTATTGAGCAGTAATGACTCTTGGCTCACTGGTGAGACATGCACAGAGAGGAGGGCCCATGGACTAACCTTCTCCATCCTCCTATCCTCTCTCCTACCTCAAAGGTACACTAAGCTTGACAATGATACTAAATGGGGAGGAGATGATGGCTTCCTCTAAGGCAGGGAGACCTCAGCAAACTGGAGAGCTGGGCAATCACCAGCTGTATGGAGTTCAACAAGGGAAAGAGCTGGATTATGCACCTGGGATGGGGCAAGCCTGGATGTATGGACAGACCAGGGAATGAGATGTTGGAGAGCAGAACTGTGGAAAGGGACCTGGAGATCCTGGTCCATGGCAAGCTGAACATGAGCCAGCACTGCCCTGGTAACCAGGAGAGACATCCCTGTCCTGGGGGCATCAGGTCCAGCATCACCAGCCAGGCAAGGGAGGGGATTGTGCTGCTCTGTTTTGCACTGGAGCAACCTCACTTGAGTCCTGAAGGCAGTTTTGGGTGCCTTAGTGTCAGAAAGATCTACAGATATGAGAGAGTCCAAAAAGAGGGCTACAACCCCTGATCAGCTTACCCGTGTCAATTGTCTCTGCATCCAGTGAGCCAGGGTTGTAAGTACCCACAGGCAAATCTAGGAGCTGCTGCCAGGGCGTACCCTTCTAAACAGCTTCATTTCTAATAAATTTCACCTTCTCTGAATTCATCTTCTGAATAAACTTGGATTTGATTCTGGTGAAGAACATTTACATTATTTTTTCCTGTAATTCTAAATAGAGAACAATCTCTCACTTAATGTAGTTCTCAAGCACTTAGATATCTGTAGAGCCCAAATTAAACAAACCAAGTTTTTCTTGTGAATGTGTTAATTTAGTCTTATCCGAAATTAACTACTTATCATCAGTGTATTTATATTTGTACACTACTCATATAACAACAACCTTGAGAGGATTTAATAAAACACCTGTGCAAATGTGTTGATTGTAGGATTATGACAAAAGCAACGCACATGATCCATGGGCACAGTAGATTGCCATCCAAAACATAAAATATTGTCCACACCCAGTGGCTCTTAGCAAGAAAAAAAGTAAAGCAAGAGGTTTATAATGTGGAGACACTCTGAAGTCTGCAAGCAAAGGATGCGTGATAAATATGCTAGTTAGAGTTGCAGTACTTGTACTTTACTATTATTAAATTATCTAAAAAATGAAAAATAGCAACAATTCTTTATTATATGGGATATCTGTAACTGAGCAAAAATCATATTTTCAATGAAAAAGCTCCTACTCTTGCATATAGATAGAACAGAATGGAAAGAAATAGACTAGATTATAATAGACTAGAACATTTCAATTTAAAGTGATCTATAAAAATTTTCTATTACCATCTGAAGGTTTTAGGACTCATCAAAAGTTTAGGGATGTTATCAAAGACATTGTCCAAAAGCCTCAGTCATTGACAGACACTGGACATTGACCACCTTTCTAGGAATCCTGTTCCAGGGCTTTACCCTCTCATGGGTAAAGAAATTCTTCCCAATCTCAATCTGAACCTTCCTTAGTTCAGCTTTGTACTGTTCCTTCATGTCCTATCACTGAATCCCCAGGAGAAGGGATCAGCACCTCACCATTGGTTTCTCTTGTTTATCTCCATTCTAAACATGCCAGTGCAAACAAGCAGCCTGGAAATGGGGTTTTTTTATGCCTTCAAAACAGTTGGTTTCCTTTGCAACAAAATCTCATGTGCCTCAGAAGCAGCTTTCTCTCCTGTTCCACAGAGATTTTTTTCTGGTCTGTACTATTTGTTTGAAATGCAGTAATGTAATTTTACAAAGTGTCTGAACATAGTGATCCTTGCCCACATTTATTTAGCTTTGTAGTTTTTCCTTACAGTCTCAGTACAGTGCCCCACAGATCATATCCTACTGGAAAATCCTTGATCATACATTGTTTGATAGAGGTAAAGCTAGCATGGAAAAGACCCTGGAGCAGGATTCTTGCAGTTAGGTATATCTTCTTGGCTGAAATCTAAACAGGCAGCTATGATTTTGCATTCAGTTGTGGTAACTTCCAAAATTACACTGGAGGTGAAAAAGCAAATTTCCTTTTGCTAGTCATGCTGATGACAAAACAGAAGTCATGAAAATGGTCATGTGAGACAAGGGTACCTCCACACAATGTCCTCTGCCTGTGTGCACTAAATAGGTGATCTAATAAAGTGAAGACCCTCAGTCCAAGCTGCCTAGGAGGTGGTACAGAATGGTCTTGAGCCTGCAACCAGGGTGGTGAGCTTGGCAAGCCCCACTGAAGCTCCATTTTATCTTCCACAACCTAATTGCGTTTGCACAGAATTGAAGCATGGGAAGGGGAATTGTAAAACATGTTCAAAGCACAGCCTGCATGCACATATGAGCTTAGGAGCTGAGGTAACCGTGCCTTCCTGTTAGAAATTTGGCATTAGGAGCCATTCATTTTTCTGTTCTCAAATTCATGGAGATCTCCTTACTTTATATACCTTCCGTCACATGGATTAGAAATAAATCTGTTAGGATTTCTCTGAGCAATAATAGGTCTTGGAGTAAAATTATTTGATTTGTTGATTGATGTTATGCTTTATTTGTGAAAGTGTAGGCAAACATGGAAGTGCCTGGATCCTTCCACAGTAGGTATTCATCTGAATACATAAACCAGATCTCTGTTGTGGTCTTGTTTTCAGTCTGCCTAGGAAAACCAGAGTGAATCAGATGACTTGTAATGTAAAGTGATCAATGAATATTTATTTTCTGTATGCTAAAGAGTACAGAGACTACATCTGTAAACTGTTAACTGATGATGTTTATTGGCCAGGAGCTGTTACATTCACAGTAGCTGTGACTGATATGTGAAAAATTTTATCTCTACGAATGGTGCAACAGTAAAGAAGTATTATTCTAAATGAAGAATTCAAGAAGATTCTTTTCAATGAATAAATTGCCAGTTAATGACAATGCTTATGAAAGTGACATCATTGTTTTGATAAGTTGTATCCAAATCAGAAACTAATTTCAGAAATAGAAATTTTTGCTGTTTCAATTAAGTTAAGAACCTGTTCTTCAGGTAGATTGCAAAATACAAGTCTTTGTTCACCAAAGACATCTTTCAGCAGAAGAGGGAAATAAAATCACATTGGCGAGGTACAAATCTGGATTTCCTTTATCAGGTTTTCTTTTATAATTTATAGATAACCTAAGGAAATACAAAAACATTTAGTATAGAATTCTTCTTGTTAAATGCCTACTTGGAAGACACACCGAAAACAGGGTTTATAGGAGGGAAAAAAATGAAGCCAGGTTTACAGGTGGGATTAATGAGAACAACATAGTAATGATGCTGTCATAGAGACACACATTTATAAGTATTTTTTATTCAGGTTGCCTTTGCAAACACTTTTGAAAACTTTCAGGCTTTTATAGCCTGTCTGCTATAAAGTCAGGCTTTAAACAGGCCCAGAAAAAGCAATCAAAAAATATTTTTCAGTCCTTGATGTTCACCCACTATTGCAAAATTACTTGAAACTGCTTGAAATGGGTCAAAGCTTCCAGTTAAAATTCTGTGCTTGCAGAGGTTAGGGACCCCTGATGCAAACTGATGTCTATGAACACATCTGTGACTTTTGCTGGACAATGCTGTAATGCATGTGGGTTTTTTGGTCTCTATGAATTAAGACTGTTAGTTATGTCTAGCAACATGCATTGCAGCTGAAGTAAATACAAAATGTCACTGCTGAATAGTTATGGCAATTTCTTTTTCATAGTAAATATTTAAAATAAATAAGGCCAAGACAAAAGCATATCTAGAGAGAGTATCTTGAAAACTGTAGAAAAATAATTCAGAGTTCTACCTTCTTTTGCTGTTTGAAAAGCACTCTCCTGCTGGTTTAATGTTTTGGCTCAAGTGGGAAAAATGGTTTAGTGTCTCTGTCCCAATCCCAACTCAGACAATGGTTCTGGTAATTTTTGTTGCTGAGGGAAGACCTGAGGTCTGACGTCTGTAACAAGGTACCACAGTGCCTTTTCCTAACACACAGAGGGCTGTCCCAAGTTAACTTATTATATTAAACAAGCATTTAGTTTGGCTTCTCCAGCATTCTTTGTGGAATAAAGTGTGTGTTTGACCAGCAAGTTTTCAGACTTACAGTACCTTAGCCTCTTTTTCTACTTATTCCAGAATTATTATTAGCCATTTGCTAATAATTAGACTAACAAGAGAAGAACTGAGATTTTAAACAGAAGTGGAGGAGAAGTAGATGCTCAAGCTTCACAAGTTCCAGTTTAATACAGATGGAAAAGTGTTTGGTATCATGGTATCACGGAATGCTTTGAGTTAGAAGGGACTTTAAAGATTATCCAGTTCCAATGGCCTTGCCATTGGGCAGAGACATCTTCCTCTATCCCAGGCTGCTCAAAGGCCCATCCAGCCTGGCCTTGAACACCTCCAGGGATCACCTCCATCACCACCCTCAGTGGGAAGAATTTTTTCCTAATATCTAATGTAAACCTGCTCTCTTTCAGAGTGAAGCCATTCCCCTTTGTCCTGTCACTACATGCCCTTGTAAATAGTCTCTCTCCATCTTTTTTGTAGAATCTCTTCTGGTACTAGAAAGCCACAATTAGGTCAGAACAAAGATTTCAAAGCTGCAGGCTGAACAATCCCAATTCTCTCTGCCTATATCCTTCTTTACAGCAAAATACACACAACTATGCTAGTCACTATATACTAAATAATCACACAAAGGCAGAAGTCCAATCATTCATATGTTCATACAGATAGTCAGAAAAAAGATTTTAGATAGCAATAAAGTTTGAGTCAACAATGTACCTTGGAAGCCAGGAGGGCTAACCATGACCTGGGGGCATCAATCATCGTGTCACCAGCTGGGTAAGGAAGGGGATTGTCCTGCTCCTCTGTGGGCTGGGGGGGGTTTCACTTCGACTGATGGGGGCAGTTTTGGGTGCCACAAAATGAAAATGACATAAAGCTGCAAGACAGTGTCCAAAGAAGGGACACAGAGCTGCTGAAGGGCCTTGAGAAGCCTTATGAGTAATGGCTGAAGGCCCTACGTTTGTTCATCCTGGAGGAGACTGAGGGGAGGCCTCACTGGGGTCTGAAACTTCCTCATTGGAAGGGGAAGAGGAGGGGCAGACCCTGATCTCTTCTCTGGGGCGCACAGAGACAGGACCCAAGGGAATGGCTTGAGGTTGTGTCAGGGCAGGTTTAGGCTGGGTATCAGGTAAAAGTTATTGCCCCAGAGGGTGTTTGGGCACTGGAAGAGGCTCCCCAGAGCAGTGGTCACAGCACCAGCCTGACCGATTTGACAATGCTCTCAAGCACATGGTGTGACTTGGGGTGTCCTGTGCAGGGCCAGAAACTGGACTCAATGACCCTGATGGATCAGCACATTTTATGATTCTATGATTGAGATACCTGTAAAATATTTTCAACTGTAACTGATATAAAGTTAGATTTGAAGTTTTCTCTATCTCCTGCAAATGAACTTTTACCATTTATTTCAGTAGAATTTAAAAAGTCCAAGCTTGTACTTGGACTTCACTAGAAATTATGGTTTCCACTAGATATAGCAGATAGTAACTTAGAAATGCAAGACTTAAAGTAATTAATTAACTGAAACTTTTTACACAGATGTTTGTGCGTTCCATCTTCTTTTTAAAAGAAATAAAAAAATAAATTTCAAATACTATAGATTCTCGCCAATAGTTAGGAAAACAACTGCTCCTCTCTTCATCCTAGATGCTTATCAAGAAATTTTTAAAAATACCAAAGGTATTAATTCTCTCATAAAATATGGGGTTTTTTATTTTAAAGAAAGAGAAAAATCAATTTGAGTTTGAAAGACACATTAAAAATGTAAGCCCAAGAGTATGGAATACAAGATTGCAACTCCTAACATTTTTTTTTCTCATCTATCAGAAAAAATCAAATTAAACCAGTGTGCCTCTAGAGATTTAAACATCATTACAATTCATCTTAATAATGAAGTTAAAATTAACATAAAGAAGGCAAAATTTTAAAAAAAGAAAAAAACAATGACCAACCCTCAGCCAAAAGCCTTTTCCCCTGCCACCACATCGGTTCATTAAAGAAAAATGAATAAAAGTGTATCTGATAGATATATTTTAAATGAACTTTGAGGTATCAAGAGCATAGATGTCACTGGATTAATGAAACACAAGACTCTGTATACATTCTGCTGATACATTTTCAAAAGCAATAAATGTGTGTTTTCTAAACAAGACACAAAAAATACAAAATAAAAGAATTAAGGTATGAAGCTTTGTAATAATTGTGTTAATAACCATACTTGCTCTGAAAATATCTAGTTCCAATAAAGCCTTTTTATTTATTTATCTGCAGAGAAATGGAAGTATAGTGCAGAGGTCAATAAGGGCATCTAATCTATCCAGGCCCCCCATAAATGCTTTAATGAGTTTACTTGCATTCACTGACCTTGGTCATAAATCGTGCTGAGAGTTTTCAATTCCTGCAGTGTATCAGAGGCACCATACAGCATCAAGCCTGCTGTCTCCCATTCCCTTGGAATGTGCATTAAGCTTATTAGGAATGTTTTAGATCACAAATTAAGCCCTTTAGGAGAAAAAGGTTGCCACATCCCAGCTATGACAATGATGCTGACAATATTGGATAGTGCTGTAAAGCAGAACAAAGAGAGAGTGCTGGTTGTTTCTGTAGCTGTCAGGAAAGATCCCCATCTTGCTAGCTTTTTACCTTGACTGACTTTAATTTTTGTAGCATTGAATAATTGTGTACCCATTTTAAACATTCTGCATGTTTTAAACAGACCTGTGGAAAGAAGAAGCAGGCATGTGCTCTCTGCCTTGGTGAGAGTGCAAACAGAAAGGAATCTGACTCTAGGAGGCATTTCCACTTACCCTCCTGCCCTTGCAGGAAATTGCTCTCTCGCAATTTTCTCCACAGATTCTTTCTGCCTGAGAGTTGGAGGGTTACAAAGTGACTGAGACAGCCCAGCTAAATCTGAAATTACAAATTACTCCAGCAAGGGGCGTGTTATAGACAAGACAACACCAGAGGCCATCACTTGAACGGCAGTACACTTTCTATGCTTCTTCCTCATTTTACAGCAATGCCACATACAGAAGCAACACAAAAAGCTTGAGTTTAATCCCACTGGAAAAACAGATGTCTAAAAACTTGGCAGTCATCACTGCAAGTGCTTATTTTGTTATCACCTCCTCACTGTCTGATTATCCCAGAAAATGCCATGCTGCTATTAAAGACTGTGGCCAGTTGTAGAATCACATATCCTCTGAACAGAGACAGAAGGAAACAGAGTGGGAACAGAGACAGAAGCTGTGTAGAAGTTGTGGGAAACTTGGAGGAAAGAATTCAAACAATTCTTATCTCTCTTTCTGCAACTATTGTTTTTAGATATGGTTCTCCAGAGTGTGCTATTCATAGTTCACCAATAGTGTGAGAGAGGCCTTCCTTAAGGCCAATCAGGTCTTAGGTCCACCATTGCTTCTGTAAGAACTGTAGATTTCTAATAATATAGTGTCCTTTCATGCCTTCTGATGTTGGAGTCTCTGTATCACCTTTGGCTGTTCCCGATACCCCTTCAGTGATAGACAGTCTTCCTATTTATTTGTCTATTTCACACCTCTTTCCAGCACATGACCTTATTCTCTTTTCAAGTCTATTTGCAACAACAGTTCCTTTCACTATGCAGGACAGGTAGCATCTCTGTGGAATTTCTTGCTTCAGAATTGTTTGGATGCTACAAGCTTATGCATGTCAAAAAAAAGCTCCTAATGATTTTAAGAAAGAATAATCCACGCAGTCTATTAACCCCATGGGACTGCTGACTTGAATTGCTGAAGACCAGAATAATACTCTGGGTAAGCATTTTTACACTTATTCCTTATACCCTTCCCCATTCATAAGTGACTGGCTACTCTCTGAAACAGGATAAATTGCAGGATGCGCCCTCAATTTGACTGGGGCCAGTTGCTTTTCTTTTTGCCTGTGACTTTTTGAATTGTTGCTTACTGTTACTAATGAAAGCAGAATTAAGATAACTGAAAACTTTAGCTGCAAACTGTGCCCATAAATGATCACTGTTCGATTTGTCTTCCTGACTAGCAGTTTAGGTATAATACTATCATCACTTTTGCTGAGACATTAAGTGCTTCACAACTGTAACATTTGCTTTAGTGACACATATGCTTAGCAATTACAAGGGATTCCCAATCTGATTCTCACATCTAGGTGTCATTTTACTAGAAACGAAAAATATGACTGCAAAATTTTTGCTGTTGTTGTTGTTCACTAAGGTGAATATCTAATTTTTCTCTTCTGAATCCCCTTAGTAATTGAAAATAAAACTTCAAGAAACACAGATCACAGGTTTAGCCAGTTTCCTTCTTGAGAAGGTGGGCAGGCTCTAATGGCCCTCTTTGAAGCATCTTCCATCCTTTTAGATTCTCTACTTGTTCACTGTATTTCTAACACCTTTGTGGTTTGTTTCACAGAGTGAATGCTTAGAAGAGATCTGCAAATCAATGAAACATTTAGGAGTATAAAAAATTGTTGCATTTTAAAAAATCTGTTTTTTTAAAAAAACTTATCAATATACAACTTTTCTTGGCATTTTCAGCTTTACAAAAGTAAACTGGAAATGTTTTTTCTCTGATTAGCTTTTTTCAAATAATTTTTTTCTAATCCAGGTTGCCTACAGCAAAATACTACCCAAAAGATCTGAAGAGGCATAGCAGAGACCAAGCTGTTAGCTGTTAGTAGAGAAGATCCCAGTGGACAGAGAGGTTGTGTTTTGATGGAGCTAGCATAATAAATGCGGGTGTCCCTACAGATCAGGTACTCATTTGCAGTAAATATCCAATGTATTGGTCTTAGCAAATGTTTGACAACCTTGCAAGAGCAGAAACTCTCAGTAGATAGAGAAAAGGGCTGCACATTTTGAACAGCATGTCAGTAGTGCTCATGCTAATGGCAAAGGGAAAAAAACCTGCTGTTTCATATTTACCAAACTTTGCTAAGTGGATCAGCAGGATTCTGTCACAATTTCCCACTAACTTTATACTCACAGTTTAAGTAGTCTAAAGGAGGAAGAGAGGATACTCTCCATGACTGCAGGGAATTGTAATTTTCGATAGAAGGAGCACTTATTAATTTCATTTATCTTTTCCCAGGCAGTTATGCACGGAAAATAAAGCAATAGCAGTGTGTGGGTCTCTTTCATGGCAACCAGTTTATTGCTGTTAACTACTTTGAAGTGTTGGAATGGTACTTCTAAATTTATTATCAGAATAATTAAGGACATATATAAAACTAATGAGAAGTGATGCTGTTCTGAACACTTCAGAACATAAACTTATAATTCTTTATTAGAACCACAGAATCCATTAGGTTGGAAACAACCTTGGAGGTCATCAAGTCCAACCAATGATTGAATACCACCATGTCAACTAGACCAGGGCATTGAGTGCCACATCTAGTCTTCCCTTAACCACCTCTGGGCTAAGTGACTTCACCACCTCCCTGGGCAGCCCATTCCAATGTCTAATCACCCTTCCCAGGAAGAAATTTCTCCTAATGCTTGACCTAAACCTCACCTAGTCCAGTTTGAGATGGTGCCCTCTCATCCTCTCTCCAGATCTGTGGGAGAACAGATCAATCCTTACCCGTTGGAGAACAGATCTACCTAACCCAACTCCTTAGTTGTGGAGAACTATAAGGTCACCCTGACCCTCCTTTTCTCCCTCAACTGTGCCTCAATAGACATGTGCTCCAGACTCTTCCCCAGCTCTGTTTGCTTCTCTGAACTCTCTCCAGCACCATAATCGTTCCAGAATTTAAAGGCCCTGAACTGACAGGATTCAAGGTGTCACCCCACTGGCATTCAGTACAGGGAAAGAATCTTTTCCTTGGTCCTCTATTGCTGCCCCTCTATTGCTGACACAGGCCAGGATGCCCTTGGCCTTCCTGACCACCTGGGCACAGCTGGCTTGTGTTCAGACACTGTTGACCAGCACCTACATGTCCTTTTTCCACCCAGCAGCTTTCTAGCCTCTCTGCCGCAGCCTATAATGCTGCAGGGGTTGTTGTGGCCTGAGCTTATTTTTATCCTGACATTTCTGTCAACAGTGTTATCACTGGTGACCTGCACAAGCAGCAGTGGGTTGAATTAGTCCAGAGAGTCTTGTGGTAGTATCTCTTACCCGAGGGAGGTAGCAGACTTCCCTGTGGGCTGGGTCTGTTCAGCCCAGAGGATTCTCAGTTCCCCTCAGAAGGGAACTGAGAACCCACTACAGCCTTCTTTTCCTGTTACCTGTAGTAATGATCCATCCAGTTGCCTGTGCTAATGTGGGAGACCCCTCAGATGGACCTTCTCTCCACTGTCATCTGCCAAGTTCCAGGCCCTCATACCTATTTTCTGAGGGCTCCTGGGAAGACAAGGGAGACTGGGAGGGGATTCTTTAACTTCTGTGAGTGGGGACCTGTCTCAATTCACCATCACCTTTCAGGTCCCCTCCTACAGTCTGATGGCAAGAAAGTCGGGTCTCCTCCAATCCATGATGAATTTGCATCCTCTGCATTTCTCTCAGGGTGGAAGGGTGTGACCTATTTTTCTCACTCCCTTACACTCCTCAGTATCTTCGCCTTCACTTTAAGCCCTGCCACTGGGCAGAGCAGATCATCCACACCACATAGAGGTGTCTTTTCCATTGTCTTCCAACAGTAACGCCGGGCTTGAGCCCTCCCTGCAGCCACAGACCTGAGCAGCTGCTGCTTCTTGGAGAGTTCTGTCTGGGTCACCATGCTCCTGCTAGCAAAGGCTTTCAATCGTTTGTGAAACACTGCTTGATCTATTCCAGTCAGTTCCAAAGGCAGAGCGCACAGAGCATTCCTTGTAATGATCAGTTCTTCTGATACTAACTGATGTTTAATTTGTGGCAAAATTACGTACTCAAATCTTCCAGAAAATCTGTATCCAGAATTATTCACTTTCAACCTAAACAGTTCAATAAGTAGAATAGAATAAAACGAAGTAATCAGCTAACAAATATTTTTACTTCAGCAAGCTTTGGGTTTTCTCCAGGCTACCAGAAGCAAGGAAGATGCTGGTGCAGCAAAGAAGCCATTCCCATATAATTACTGGAGCCCGGACCCTGTAGGACCCAATGTAGTTTCAGAATATCTAGTTACTGTTACATTTCTAATCTTATGAGAGCAGGGTGCTCTGTTTGACTGGTAGCTGGCTCAGCGTGACAACAATTCTGACTTGAGCACATAAAAGCTATCACAATATAAATATCCAATAGCTTTGATTTGATAGCTCTGTTGCCTGTGTATAAAATGACCAATGTTCTGTCTTCACACTCCCAGTAAAAAAAAATTGTTAATGCGTAACAACCAAGGGCCTGCTTAATGAAACAGAGCTGATTATTCAGTGAAAATTGACTTTTGTTATTAACAAACCCAAAGAAATACAAGCTCTGATTTGTAATATAGCCATGATCTCAGAAATAATATTTTAAAACTCTATATATAGTGCAATTCAACACCTTGCAAGAAGCAGTAGTAGTCTTTTGTGTAACAGTAGCAGCAACCACTGTGGCAAAAATTATTGAAATGTTTCTGTTTCAGACTTGGAAAGGTCTTGTATGCCTAAAAGCCTCTACTTTCTTCCAGTTATATTGGTTTTTTAATAAAATATTTTCCTCTAATAGTCTCACCTGCTTTTTAAATCTTTTTGATATCCACTAACCTGATACTGGTCTTACAGATTTTAATCTACATTTTCAATGCAAAATGGCAGGTCAATCACAACAGGGTAAAAAAGACAAAAAAGGCAAAGAAGGATAGCAAGAATGGGTCCCCATCTCTATGTTATTTGGAGTCTTAAAGACAACATGTATAGATTTGTACATATTCACGTATATGTATAAAAAAATGTGACTTAACTCCTGAAATCTTGATCCTGTGGGGAAAAAGAGTGGGGAAAAAGAATTGCTTACGGTTAGTAAGAGAAAAGAATTGAATCCAGTGAACTATGAGAGGTTTTAATGCTGAAGCTTTTCACTGATCACTGATACATTTCTTTTATTATAAATGGCAAGAAACTATGGAAAAGCTCTACCACACAATGTAGTGATTGTTCATAAAGAGAGAATTTTCTGTATTTTCTATTCTGCAGAGGGTAAACCTGACATTAAAATCAACATGCTTTTATTCAGTTGTTTAATCCCTCGATTTACATTTAGAAAATATAATAATATAGCAATATCAGAAAGGAATAATAATGTTTATTTTGCTACACATGAAAGATTTCTGAATGTGTGTGAGACTCTGATGTGCTTTTGATTTTTCACTCATTGCTAGGGATTTTAGAGCTTTTCATGGCACCACTGTTTTCAATCTCAGCAGAAACACTGAAATAAATTATCTGCCTTTAAAGTGTGAAGTATTTGCAGTGCTGCTTATGACTGTATGGAGCAAAAACATAGGGATTTTTTTTCCGTGAATAAATTAAGGTATATAGTCAGCAGGTGAGAGAAGATCAGTTGAAGAAGGAAAAGAATGGGAAGAAAAATTCCAAAAGTTTCCAGAGTCCCTCCTCAATCTATTCCAAGTATAAATTTTTAAAAATAAGAAAAGCTTATAAATGTATCAAAAAATATTAAATTGAGTGTAATTTGGTCAATATTAATTTGAGTAAAAATCATATTTCTCTGTGTCTGAGTTATTCATGCCTTTAAAATAACATTCTGAAAAAATGAACTATGTTACTTTCAGCAAATCCTTGGTTTTCATTGCTAAAGTGATAACAGTAGTTTGTGATGTAATTAAGTTATTTCTCCTGCAGGGATGTAAATACTTATGTTTATGGGTTTTGCACTCTATAGGCCTGAAAATCAATGATGGAACCTCAAGTCTGTGAGTTATTTACTGATTTAAATTCAAATTTTCTTGTAACTCATGTCGCTGTATTTTGAAATCGCTTACAAATTTACTTACTAAAAGAAATCGTAGTTTTGAAAAATGAACATGTGTTTTGGGCAACTATATAAATTAATTTGTACTGTAAGCAAAGTTTTATGTCGAAAATAATTCAATTGCTATGATTACAGATATTTAAGCACATGTGTTAAGCATTTTTCATCTGTTTAACATACATTCGAGAATGTATTCATTTTTTCACCTTAGCTGTTGTTTTCCATTATCAAAAGTACTAATTGACACTGATTATCAAGTTGCACTGGCTTGGAAGTATTATTATGTTTAGGCATATTCTTTAACTTTTGCTTGAATTTACTTACAATCTGCAAGAGAGAAGTTCATGCAGAGTAGATTCCTGAATGAAATATGAAGTATTATTCTCTTTTGTTTTGCTTTGTTATAAGCTTATAGCAATAAACCCAATTCATTACCTGAAGCTAGCCTTCACAGTTCATTATTCTTAAAATAAAGACCATAACTAATTTGTGTCATTTATCTGGAGTTTTAGACAGAAAAGTATGTTTGCTTGGCTACTGTTGTGTTGGATTATGTCTTCAGGTATGTTATTGAAAGTTAAATAATACATTGAAACATGGAGAGTACTAAAAACTGCAGGTTTGCAGGATATGAGTTTCCTTTTGTTAAGCAAGAGATCACTCTTTGAACAGAAAGTTGTAACTGGAATAAAAATAAAGGATCTTTTATTTTAGTCAAGAAAAATAATTCATTAACTTTCCAAACTAGCTATCATACCTATATGCTAGATAAATATTGAGACAACTCTTTAAAAATGCATTATGTATGCATTATGTATTATATATCAACACATGAACAAACACAGGAAAAGATAATAATTTATTTTGTGCCATAGTTGAATTACAAAACACTTATGGGAGAATTTACCTTCTTTACAATTTGATCAAGTAGCATTATATTGCTTAAGCATAATTCCTTCAAGATCTTTGAACTGCTTTGCATTTTTTTATGAATTCAGTGTCATATCCCTGCCTTGGTTTGTAACTCAGATAAAATACAATATTTAGAGAGTTAACTGCAGCAATAATTTATTTTTCTATTTCTGAATAAACAAAAACATTCAATATTGTACCTAAACCATCTTTTTAATCCTTTTAGAAATATAGGAATTATAATATAGGAATTTGGAAATATGGTAGTGGTAGATGGCTAAATAATTATTTCTTTCAATATAACATCTGGGAACTCATCAGAGTGGACTCTCCATTCCTGAGAGGTGAGGGGCCCCAAGTGCTGGGCCACGTTTGCCATGCTGGTAACCCCTTAGAACACAGCTCTGTTTGGGTGTTCACCAGCTGTCAATGGATCGGAGAGGTCCTGGACAAAGCTGAGGACATTCCAGGACCCATTCCAACATATCTTGTTGTGAGCACTGGTTTACAACCTCATTTTGTGATCAGTCAATGACCCCTACTTTTTACTCTTCAGTAGCCCTTGAGTGTCATACTCAGCATCTCCAGCTCTTTGGAGATGATCCTGCAGCATTTTTAGTTACCAGGGGCACATGCTGAGCCATGCAACCCATGTTGCCCTGTCCCAGTTAACTACCAATAACAATATAATCTTTAATTCAACATTAATGAAATATTTATTAACTTTCTGCAAAATTTCTGATTAACCTTTACGGTTTCTCACTGATATTCATAGCTGGGTTTCAAATGCTGGATTTTAACTTCTGATGGTACTTATATCTCCTAAATTTTATTTTCTGTTTGCTCTTTCCTGCTTAATTTTTTTAGGGTAACACCTGAATTTCTGCAATTTTTTCCCATATTTTCCCACCCATCTGGCAAAAACAATACTAAATATTTCACTCCCACATGCTTTGCTTTATTTCTAGGAGGCAAAGTAATTTAAATATGCTTACCCAAATCAAGTGTCATAACTTTTAGTCCAAGACATAAAAATTTTCCCATTAGCAATTCAGAAAGCACATTTTTCTAGACTATATGGTGTTGTTTGATAAGGCAGCAGGAAAGAAGCTATTTTCTGATTTAAAGATAGCTTATCTTCGTTGACAGTTTTCTTCTCAGTTAAAAAAATGCATTAGAAAATACTGTCTTCTCAAATTCAGCACAGATTGTGGTAGGCAGATAAGTACCTAAATATTATTGATCTCATAACTTTTTCTGTGTTCATCAGGGTCAATTAACAGAAATTAATTCACAGGGTAACACACATATCACAAAGTTAAGCCTTAAATTTAAATTGTTGCCTGTATGTCACTGACAAAATGTAGATAAATTTTGCCTATGCTGATAATGAATCTTCAAAGTGTCAAAATACTTTTACTGAAGAAAGGATTTCCAAAAATCAATATAATCTACTTGTCATGTGCATGATGACTATTTCAAGCAATGTCCTGGTGCACAAATGAGATCATTCACGCAAACATCCTTTTCAGCCTTCTTCCCCTTGCCCACCCTCCTCTGAGCTCAATAAAATTAATTCTTAATTAAATTAAGAATGACACAGAACTCAGACATGGTGCATTTCTTAGAGCACTAAAAGCATCCAGTAACTATTAATACAATTAAGGACTAGATTCAAATAAATGAATTGTTTTTTCTCATAAATGTTGCTAAATTTTTTATACTCTAACTATCCCAGATCAGATTGAAGCAGCAAATAACAGCTGCATAACCATTGTTTTTCAGTTTTGTCAATTCATGAAGACCTGTAGTTTGCATTGATGTGTTTGCAGTAATTATTTGCAGTGCATACCATTTATGTTTTTTCTTATACTGACTGGTATGTACTTACCTGTGCTTCAGATTAATCTTCAAATTATTCTGTGCATGTTTGGTCACAAAGTGATAATACTTGACATTCAGCTGCTGCATATTTTAAGACGTGGGAGCTCTAGTGCATGGGCTAGCGCTGCCTGCTTTGCTCTCAGCTAGAAGCTGCTGGAATGCATTAAAGCTGCACTGCCAGATAAATGTAGCTCTGTCCTGCATACTGGAGCGCTTGGTTCTCGGGACAGCTGCATGTCTCCTTCTTACTGATGGTGTTCATACCAAAGGGATATTGAATAGAGTTTCATGAACTACTTTAAGGCACTGAAGATGCCAAACAGTTTTGCATGTTTTTTCTGGTGCATATAGCGAAGTGTTTTAGGGAGGAACACTGATGCTGCTATTATCTCTGATAGATGTCTTGTACCTGAAGTCACATCTGATAGGGCACTCATGGGTGACAGGAAATACATCTTAGGTAAGGATCAACTGATCAATGAATAGTCACTGAGACTTATTATTATTATTAGGTATACCTAATAATTTATGTATTATTTATGAGGGTCACAGATGATCAAGAGCATGATATTGAGCTCAGGAAATGTAGCAGCTGAGAGCTACCACTTTGGTGATGGGGTAAAGGGACTTGGGAGCTGTGTGCATACTACAGAATGCTGTGAGCTCAGTTTTATTGTGATTTCATAGAGACGATAAAATACAGCCAGTCAAAATGGATCAGGATTCTTCTTCCTCCCCATGTTGACTGAGTGGACACACAGGTAGCTGTGTTGCCTAAAAAGCTGTTAAGCCTGATGGCAGCTTATGAAGAGCAGAGCAGCTCTTGGTTCAGCCCGCTTCACTGCTATTTTCTGCAAAAGACAATGCATAAATACAAATGCTTGCATTATTTTTTATTTAGTCACATGCTTAAATATATCTGAAACATTTTACTGAAATGTTTGCAGTAATAGCTGAAAGAGTAATTATTTCCCTAACAACTCTCTGAACAAGATAGGGATCGTCCCTAGAAAAGACAGAAAAATTTACCCTAAGATATAAAATTATATTGTTAAATTGTCACAAAGTTTTCTTTTTTTGTGTTGTGTTTGTAATTTCTTTCTAACTCAGATAAACTTCATGGCCAATGAAGGGACTCATTTTATATGCAGTGGAAGTCTTGGCTCTGAGTTTATAGATTGTATTCCTCAAAGAGTCCTCATCCAAATCAGAATTTCAAATAGGTTCACATTAAAGACAGAATTCGAACTGGTGAGTCTTCCTGTAATTAACTGTGATAACACAGGGGATGTGGAATGCCCTTTAAAACATAGCTGTAGGCTTGCAGCTGTCTTAATGGGATGTACTATAGTTCAGTCACTGTAGTACGTATTATGATTTAACAGACCAAAAAACATTTTCAAGAGATTGACATGCACTCACATTTTGCGATGTGGCAAAATTCAATCAGCTGAGAAAATAACCAGCTCTTCTCAAGCTTTTTAAAAGCATCAGCAGTCATGTTGACATTACTAGAGTCTGGCTAAAACGTTACAAATTTGAATTTTACTAGACACAAGTGAGGTTTAAAAAGACATAGGAATAGCCAATCAACTTCCACTTAGTATTTTACAGACTGATGCACTAAGGTAAAAAAAATGTCTAATCAGTGATTACAGGAAAATGGCTCCTTTGCCTCTCAGCTTCCTCCTCCACTGCTTACAACAGACTGCCCTCAGCTTGTGCTTCAGCCTTATCAAATCTGTATGGTTTCTCCATTCAGAATAAATAACAGCCTGCAGGATGAACTTGCAATTAAAATGATAGGTGAACTTGTTTATTTAATCAAAGAAGCACACAGCTGTAACAATAAAATTTGCAAATACCGTCCACAGGGAGATCTAGAGAGTATGCTGAGGATTCGTAAGATGACATAAGGAGTTCTCACAGCAAATTTGGTGCTATTTAAGCCAAAGACATCCTGAGCATGAACCCTTAAGAGAAGAAAGTATATATGTTTTCCTGAACACTGCCGAGAGAACTTCACAAGATGGGAGCAGGCTGGTAGTAGAACAATAAGTGTCAACAGTAGATGGATTAATTGGCCGTAACCTACTGCCTCATGAATGCCAGGGGACAGCAGCAATGTCGGAATTGCCTTGAGGTTCTTGCCCTAATGAGGAACTGTGGAATAAGTTTCCTGTCTGCATTTTCCTCAAGGGAGTACTTCACCCTCTAATGCTTCAGGAGGTTGAAAAGACAATGACTGATAATGTCTCACTCAAATTCAGATTCACAGGTAACAAAGCCAAAGATAAGCCTATTTTTCTACCTCGTTTCAATTGCAGTCTTAATAGTATTTATATGTAATTTCTAGAAAAAACCTACGAAGAAGTCTATGTTCTGTTGCATACTTATATATAGTATTATAAATCCTGAGGCAATAGTGTTTTCCTTAGAGAGATATCAGATGAATTAATAGAAAAAATTATGGTGAGAATTGTCTGCCTGAGAGTCCTGAGGTGGCTTTTTCTACCCTGAGATACTGCCAGACAAGACATTTTCGTCAGTGACTGTGTTAGTGCCTGAAAAGAAGCAATGATTGCTCTGCCCACCCATCTGTGTGACTTTTTTTAAAATCAGGAGGATATCCTGCATCTTTAAGATAGCACTAGTCTCTGATCTGAAGTTCAAATTGCTGTGTGGAAAGAAAGAAAATAAAATGTCGTAGATACTGTCTCATTCAGATACCCACTTCAGAAGAATATCTAAAATGATTTTTCTCCTTTATTTTGTTTATTTTATTCACTTCAGGTCCACAAATACAAAAAATATTTATAAGTTGGCTATCTTTTCTTTTGTTTTTCTTTTTCTTTTTTTGTCTTTTGAGTCCCTTATAGCCTTTTAATTCACTGAAATCCTGTCATAGTTATGATTAATTGCAACAATATGCATTTTTTCCTCTGTTGCACAATGTTTTTAATATTAAAAGGAACTCAGTTGGAACAACAAGAATGAAATTAGATATTTCCAATATTTATTTGAAAAGACCTTTTAATGAGAATTTTCATAAAAATTGGACATCTCTATGGACAAAATAATACTTGCAGTATAATGCAAGGGAATTAAGAATTATTCTACATTATGATGTTTGGCAAGTTTATTATACAGAAAGTGCCTAGGAAAAGGTTACATAAAATCTGCTTTCTAAAACACAATAATTTATACCTAAACAGCATAAAAAAAGCCTTTTTAAGAGAAACATAAAGAAATATTTATATCTTTTTCCACTTCCCAATGTGGCAAGAATAATAATCTATGGGATTTTTTAAAACCTTTATTCAGCTTTAATTTATTATGAGACAGCTAGTTGGTGCTTTTTCTGTTTTTGTTTGTTTGGTTTGATTTGTTTTTATTTGGTTGGTTTAGGATTCTTTGTGGGGCTTTTTTAACCAGACCAATAGGACTTGACAAAGCAAAGCATAACTAATAGAAAATGTTGCAATTCTGGATGAATAAACATATCAATTTCTTTGAGGGTAAGACAAACCTGCAATGCATTATCCACTACCGTTCTAATAACTCTCACAATCTATCAGTGTGACAAAAGTACAAGCTGTCTTCATTTTTCTAAGCTGTGGACACTTTCTATACCTAGTGAAATCTAGTTCACATCTTAGTTCATGCAAACAGCAAGCACTGCAGAACATGGAATTGAATGTTGGTGTCACAGAGAAGACTAGTAAAAAATTACAGAAGATTCATGATATTCAAAATGTTTGAAAAATGAAAACTTCAATGGGAATGATTGTAAATGCAGGTAAATGGAACTGCAATTTAAGTGCAGAGACCTTTCAGCAGAAAGGTGTACAGCTGCATCGCTGGAAAGAGCCCTGCAACCCCCATTCCCTGAAGGGAGGTGGGAGTCCCTCCGCCATTGTGAAAGAAATGCACCATTTCTTTCACCTATTAACAGGGCTGCCTTTTGTGCTGACTACTCTTAGGCTTGACAAAAATATGAGAAACTCTTTTATTTTCACATTTTTTACCCCTTGCAGTCTTATCAATTTTCAAATTACCAAGTCACTGTAGAATAGACATTGGAAAAGTGCAATGGAAGAGGACATCTGTGTGATAGAAGGGAACTAAGAAAGAATTTGGGGAAAGGTGACAATTGGATTTGAGACAGAAGGGGGAAAAAAAGAAACCTTCCACCTGGAATCTGTCAGAATTTTCTTTAAATTCCTCACTTGCTTCTTATTAAGACATTAAAATTCATATTTTGTTTTGCATGACACACCCAATTCATCTCATATGTGTGTGTGTTCACAAAACTCTACCTGCATGCATGTATGCAGGTGAACTCACTTCCTACTTTATATCTCCATTATTACCACTAAATATCCCAGTGTGAATTATAAACGCATCTATAATTTCATAAAACAAAGCCAATGCTTTTCACAAATTGATGCCTAAAGTCTCAGCCAAGAACTGGTAATTAAAAAAGACATTATGGTGTTAAATATTTTATCATAGTTTATAGAGCTCCTAATTTTCCTTGATGGTCTCTTTCAATGGCTCATAAGTTGTTTGCACTTTTATTAATTGCTCAGTTTTCAAAAATCTGAAACACAAATTTTCTAAAAGCCATATTCATACAAAATGTGACATTTCAGCCTGTGGATTTTAAGTGTTTGTGATCCAGGTATTCAGAAATATTTAAATGCCTAAAGATGTACCACAGTCTTAAAAGTATTGAGGTATAAAGGCAGAACACAAGCATACGCTGTGAAATAAGCAGCTATCATGTTTGTGCATTTCTGTCAGGCCTATTATGAATTGCTAAATGCTTTTGAAATCTAGTCTTGTAATCCCAAACTTAGGATTTTTAAAGAAGAATCTTCCTAAGGGAAGCACAATTACAGTGTATCTCCACCCATCATGAATATATAACACATTACATTGTGATGCTCATTCTTAGCCCAAAATTGGTATTTTAAAATTTGTTACTTTTAGTTAAAAAAAAAAAAAAAGTCAACAGCCTTACAGATTAGGTTGTCTTTTAACTTTTTATCACAAAAACACAAATGTCACCCTGCTATGCAGCAAGTGACTTACAAGCTACCAGCAGAGCATTGATATAAACAAAATAATAGGCATTTGTCCTCTAAGGTCAATTTTTACAGTATTCATCAGTTCTAAATAAAACCAGGACATTCTAGTTAAATTACATGGCAATGATTTCAATGGCTAAAGAAACTATTTCATATCTGCGGCTGTGGTTTGCAAATTCAAAACAAAACAGATACTCTCATGGCAAGTCTATTTCCATGCACAGAGGGGTAAACTTTGGCTGTTTTAGGCCATCTATTCAAAGAAAGAATTTATGGGAATATCTCGTCCTCTCCATTAATATTTCAAAGTCTTAGAATGCTTTCAAAGAGAATGTTAGTAGAGAAAATCTGAAATACAGCAGGACCAGTCCATTGCTTTAATTTTATTCTTTTTGCTTCCCACCTTCCTTTTCTCTGACAGACGGGAAAAAAGACATTAGTTTAAGAGTATGGAGACTGATGGGGGATTTTCAAAGACTGTCAATAAGCACACATTCTAAGCATAACATTCCCCATTTAGGCACAAAATCTCCTCTGCCATAATTTATTGGGATCCTCATGGACTCTAACTCCTCTAGACTTTCTGCCCCCCTGCCAGCGTGCAAAAAACCACTTAACTACAATTTAAATCAGAGATAATGAGGAGCTTCTGCAGAGAACGACAGAGTAGGAAATCAGAGATTGACTTCAGAGTGAGGAGATAAGTATTAAGAACAATACCATTTGGGAACAATATCATTTTGGGAGCTAGTGAAGGAAGAAGTCTGAGATTAAAGTAGCAAGCTATCATAGGCATGGGGGAAAACAGGAAAACCAGTGCATTAAACTGTTTGACTGCCAGAGAAATTTGTCTCCAAATTTGTAAGTCTCCAACTGGATGAGAAGCTGGAAAGGACAGGAAAAAGAGTGTAGGGAAGATTTAGAAGGAGTAGAAAAGCAGGTTCAGCTGGAACAGGCCATAGGAGCTCAAATTCAGGGAAGGACGCCTTCTAAGATCTAATGGAAGTCTGTGTCCTGGAGCAGACATCTAGGTTCTTAAAGTTTACTATTGCCATGTTGACAGTAGCACCTGAGAAAAGCATGGAAAAATCATGGATGAAGAGTCAAGCTGTGTTTCCTACCTCTCAGCTGTAGGGTGTGACACACACAGCGCACTCCAGTGTCCCACAGCTCTACTGATCTGTCTTTCTGGAGACTGAACAGGTTCTAAACCTGCTGAAGATTTATTTCTGCATCACCATCAGCCCCAAGAACACATTTTTGTTCACATTTTCATTTTCTTAAAAAAAAAACCAGACTGAAAAAGCATACTTCCTGTCAAGAAGCATGAGTCAGAAATAGCATTGCTTGTGCAAATTTCATGCGACTTTTTGCATTACATACCTGTATCCTGCATCATCAGATAAGATGTTGGGGGAAAAGCTGTGCCTGAAATAACTTCAGGAAAAAAGTAATGAGCTTTTAAGGTGCACAAGGAATAATGAAATGCCATGAATACTTCAACAAAGGATATAGTAAATTGTAAATTACGATACAGAAAAAAATAAAACAAATACTTCTTCTCAGGGCTTGGAAAGAAACACAATGCTTTACTAATAACATTTTACAGGGATTCAATGAAATCTATTGCTTCTAAGGACAACGTTAAAGAGAATCTGTTAGAATGATGTAGTTTTACATCAACAGGCTTGTATAATGTTATCCATGCATTTTTAGTAAGTTGGCTGAAGGATTTTCTGGACTTTTCTTAATGCTATTATATTAATTAGCAAATCAAAGACACTCTAAAGGGCTCAGAAGTTCAAAATTTCTCCAATGGGAAATTGTGGGTATTTATGTCTTACAAGGAAGAGAGGTAGAAAAGTTAGCGTGAAAAAAAATAAAATGAAATTAATATAATCCAGGTCAACTGATACCATCTAAATAGAAAAAAAAAAAGCTCTTGTAAATCAAATCAGATTCAATCTTTGAGATTAGAATTTTGCTTGATAAATTTAGTGCACAGATAAAATTTGTATAAGGCTTTTGACTTAGCATGTCTTATCCTTTAATTAGCAAATTAATGATAAACAGTACAACAATGCTTATATTAGAAGGACAGATAATTAGATAATTGATTAGTTGGAAAAACAACAGGCAATAAAGATTTCTTATTAAATAGGGGCTCTTTCTAGGATTGAATAATATAACCCCCATGTTTCTAAGTGTGATTCAGTAGTCCGTATTAGCACAGAAGCCCATGAAGGTTACACAAACCTCACAGACAAGGGGAAGGCAAACGGGAGCAGATCAGGGATGGAAAAAAAGAATTTTACAGAGGAACAAAAATTATTTCCTTCTACATCAGTCAAAGCCAAAATTCAATACATGTTGCACAATGAAAAAGCATTTCCTCATTGTAGAAAGTCTGAAAAAGAAAGTCTGGGTCATTGTAGAAAAAAAAAATCCCAGTAAAATATAGACACTACATGGTTTAATGAAACGTAGAAGGAACAAGCAAGGAGGAGGAGTAATGAAAAGCAGTGGTGATTTTCTGCCTCTAGATAGCACTGGTGAGATTGATATTGGCAAACTGCCTCCTGCTCTCCATATTGCACACAGTTCATGTTTTAAATGTCACTGAAAAAATTGGAGATTATATAGAAAAAACCTGCAAAATTATTCCAGGCTGCAGAAAGTTCAGGTGAACAAGGACTTAAAGATATCTGTCTGTTAATCTTAGCAAAAAAAAAAAAAAAATCCAGATGGCAGGTAGTTTGATTGCAGTCTATAAGCTCCCTCACAATATACTAGAGTAGTCATTAATCTAACAGGGAAAGATGGAAACCAGTGGTTAGAAATGGAAGACAGGAAAATTCCAAATGGAAATAAGATAAAAAAATTCAACAGTGTAGGTAAATAACAGCTGGAACAAACTCCCAAAGGGAATGATGGATTGATTGCTCATTACCTGGTGCTCTCAAATCAAAGCTGGGCATCTTTTCAGAAAATATGCTTAGTCTCAAGTCACTGGAAGAAATATAATGTCCTGTAAAATGCAGGACATATGTGACTAGATGATCTAATGTTCTATTTTGGCCTTAAAATCTGTCAGTCAAAGGCTGCAAAATATCGCTGTTCAAAATTGGATTGTATACCTCCTTCTACCACACAATGTGTCTGGATTATGTTTCTCAAATCAGACAATTCAAAATGTCTGTAAGCAGTTGTTGACATTGTTTGGTCAATATTTGGTGCTTGGATCTCCATGTTACATTCTTGTTTACTGATGGTTACCATCACAATCAAAGCAAATAAAAATAATGCAGAGAACTTTCCGGCATCTTTATCTGAATTAGCCCCTGGGAAATTCAAAATAACAGATCTTAACTAAAAACCCTTGAGCAAAGCAAAAACTCTCAAGAAAGTATAGATAGATTTCATTGAGTGAGACATGAAAGTTTACATTACATAATGACAATTTAATGACCACAAGTCTGTCAGTTAGGTGTAGATGATTTTGTTCAATGATCAGGGCAATGAATCTACAGATAGTGTACACATGCAGAAGTCTCTGAAAATCACATGGTCAAAAATGTATCAAAAATGCTGATGTTACCTCACTTCACAGAAAATTTTTTATTTGCAAGTAATACAGGCCTATCTTTGTTGGATTTCACACTGTCCTGGTCATAATTGGAAAAGTGTCCTCTTCTCCAAATCTTCACAAATTGTAGGTCATAAAGAGAGAAGTATTAAATGTATCCTACTACACTGCCTGGAAAAATGTGAACTAACTACTCCAAATACCGAGGTATAAACTCGTAAAAATTATAGAACTCTGCACAATAGCATGGCACCAAGTAGTGTTGTTTGAGAAACCTTTGAGCCTCTCTGACCAAGTTCCTATAGCTCTGGAATACTCAGCAGTGGATAAGGACAAGGCTTGAGAGGGTGTCAGCTGCCTCGGGAAATATAAATTTAAACCCAAGCCCACTGCTCTGTCTGAACATAAATTAAGTGGTAAGTTACCAGCTGGATATGTTCCAAATGGATAAAACATTCATTTGTTGTGCTTCTCTTCTGGAGAGAATATTCTAGGGATCAAACTCAGCTTCCCAAAGAAGGGCTGTGTGGACTAAGACAGTTTTACAGCTCCATCACGAGTTAACAGTAGTGTCTTCTATTCTGATCAGACATGAATAAAAGGTAAGCTTTAAATTATTTTCTCAGCAATAGATATTATCCATTTTGTATGCAGGTAAAATTAGACTCATGAAATCTTTGCCTATCACCTTGTAAGGGATTTTTTTCTGCCATTCCTTTGTCTAGATATTAAATTATCAAGTGACAACAAATAATTGTTACTTTTTCATCCCAAATTATTTGGGATACATTATTTTTTATGTATCTGTGCATAGAGTTGACCGCTTTTGCTGAAATATCAAAATGCATTTATGCAGCAGTTACTGAGACTGAGTCTGGTATTCAAATTCAAATATTCCAGCAATCTTCTCTTAGAAAGGCAATCGTACACTTGGCAGGGAGCCTAAGGAGATGTAAGAATTGTCCTATACTCACTTTTCAGAACAATCAATCAAATTATGGCAAGTACCTGTGTATAGGCAACACAGGCTGTTAGCACACACAGCAGAATTTTGGGAATGGCTCCTAACAAGTGGGATAAAGGAGAGAGGGCTGAGAGGTAGTGGCTTTTTTCAATACAAGAGTAACAGGAGCTTTTCATTATTCCTTAACATGGTGCAATCTCAGTTTTTATTACTAAAATCATTCTAATTGTGGGATGTTTAGTTAGGAGCATTTTTTTGTATTTTGTTTTATTTTGTTTTCTTGGCAGTTTTTTTTTTTAACACGTATTACTGCCTTTTATAGCTTGACAGTCTTATCCATGCTTTGATTGTAAAGTACTTTTTGAAATAGATCTGATTGACTATGAATGAAACTTGAGACATTTTCTTGAATCAACAGCATAATATCTTAAAATGTTTCATATCTTGACAGCCTGGAAGAAAGATTTTGCCAATTAGCTTTTTTCTCTAAAATTTTTCTCTTCTAGAATAATTTTTCTCTTCTTTTACTCTTCTAGTCAAAATCTAAAATTTTGACTCATTTTTTAGAATTCATGCTGTCTATCTTTTTATAATGATCATCCCAAGACTCCTGATGCCAATACAGAAGATGTAGTATGAGTGAGGAGCACAGGCATCATGTGAGACCTTAGAACAATAAAATATTCCCTTAGAGATTCAGCTCTTAGGCAGATAAAATCTTGAGAAGACCGCATGCAAGTCTTCAATTGCACATTTCTAGATTGCATAGTTTTGAACACATCTAAAATGCATAAACCACTACATGTTTAGAAATGCACAAGATAAAATCAGTTTTGTGTAATCTGTCATCTGGGTACCACCAGAAACCTCCTCTCCACTTCCTTTTACTAATCCCCTCCTCCCACACATCCTATGCCAAATGGATACATGCTCTGATTTATCAATAAAAACTGTCTTAAATTACCAATTCAGCCTCCTTTTGCCTTTTCTGAATAGAAGCAGCCAAGGCAGTATCAGGTTATCTGCAGTCACATTGCAACCTGCTTTCTTTTGTTTTAGCTTTTCCATTAGTGCCTTTAAACCAACCTTTTGTTTCATCTGTTTCATGACAGTACTTTAAGTAAGGACTTCAGCTGTTGGAGACATACACTGCAAGATGACAAGAATGACATATTTCAAACCAAAATATTAATGACATTATGTAAGGGATTCACAGAACAAGTTTTCCTTAGCAACAGCACACACACCCTTGAAGCTAAACTTCAGTGGCTGAGCCTGGCAAAGAACACCAGTACATTCTGCGTCCCCCATCTTTATTCTAACAATCACTGAACAAACTAGCCCTCCTTTGATATCATTCTTCTTCCACATTCATTTTTAAAATGACATCATGCAGCAGGGGGAGAAATCGTTATCAAAACAGAAGTCTAGTGAAATTTGTGTTCCCAGTTTCCCGGTATTCATAATTTTTATTCTTATGGTAAATTCATTACATCAGCAGAAAGTGAAACCTCAGAAGAATAAGTCTTCTATTAGGAGCAATGGTAATATTTTATCCTAGGCAGCGTCCAAACATAGACATATTGGTCTTGCTCAATAGAAGTAATGGGCACAAAAGCCAAGCAAAATACCAAGCCCTAGTGCCCGTTCTTGCCTTTTAGATTGTTACCATTACAATGTGATAAAACTTACTCATGTGGGAATTAAACATGTAATCACATAGAAAATAACATCTGGTTTGCCTTGTTCTCAAGTCCCAATGGGTTAATTTGTTTGCTTTTTTTCAGGAATGGAAGAAAAACTTGCATTTGAAAAAGCAGCAGAAAAATATTTATCTGGATAGTTACAAAAGTAGCACCAGTAATCACTCAAAAAATCATGTTTCTGAGACCTCAGTGATCCTGGGCATCTCTATCTGCCAACAATCATTGACAGGCTGCAAATACACTTGGCTTGAGACCTCCCTCAGAGAGCACAAGCCATCGTATAGCTCCTCCATAGATATCAATCTTTATTCCCAAGTCCTTGGCATGTTACACTGCACACGTAGCCCCATAATAGTAAAGCCGTGCCCCAGGGAAGAGCCTGTTCAGTGAGGGATATTAAAAAATCTCCAAATATTTCTAAAGATGCAAATTCTTTGTCTATTACTAAAGTAAAGAGATTTGGTGAAAACAGAAATTCAAATTCCAAAGACATGCCAGCAAGTGCTGCAATGCCTGTGCTGGTACTGTAGACCTACATATTTTCTTGTGCTTCTGAGCAGCAGAAGAAAATAGAGCTGTCATATCACTTCCTGTTTTTAAAATAGTACATTTTGCTATTTAAATATCTAAGGAAGCATGAAAATGAGGATGAAAATCCTTACCTACCGCACATGAAAAATATCTCTTGTTTGTTCTGACAGTCAGCATTTTAATATAGAGATTTGAAAAATCCCAAACCTGAACACACTGTTCTGAGAAGGAAATACTTTAATCTGTGTCCTAGTATGCTTAAATTGTAGAATATACAATATTTAATTTTCAGTTTTAAATGATGAACAGGACTTCCATTCATATGGGAAATGCTCACCTGCTCACCCCTCCACTTCCTGGACCCTGAAGAATTTGGACTTCCTCTCCTTCTTCTTTATTACACTGGTGAAGACATTAATAAGTGACATGAAGGTTCACAGTTCTTCTCCTGTGTTAGTTGGATGTGCCTCTACATTTCTGCCTGCCTCCCCTAAGAGAGGCAGCATAAAATATGAGGGGTTTTAAGTTGTCTTGTGTATAGTTGGTGAAGAAGCACTGCAGAAAAAATCTGCAGGTTTGGTTATAATACCAGTCCTTCAAAAACAAAAAACAATGTGCCTCTTTCTTAGTCAGACTGGTAATTTTTAGGTGCCCAAATTTAAACCCTTAAGACTTTTCAGATACAGTAAATAATACAGCTACTCAAAATGTCAGACTTCACACTGTCAGAATAAAGGGCTCCTGCTAGTTCTGAACTTTGAGATCTGCACTTTCAAGAATTATTGAATTACCTCTGCACAGTCTCTAATTTCATGCTCTTAACTTAAAAATAACAGCTTAAGCACTTTTTCTCACTTCTGTATCTTGAGACATAGCTGCAGTATAGAAAAAGTATTTAAAAAAAGACTCAAACACAAAAGGAGCAGCAAAGCTTAAAAAACCCTACAAAATTAAAACCACCCTTCCTCAACATTAGAAACCTCTGTGGGTCTTAACAATAAAGAATATTGTCCGTGTCCACAGCAACATATATGGTAGGCAGGTACATACACCCAAAAATCGCCATCATTGAAGCCTGGGAGGACACTGAGGCTTCCCTATAATAAAGATTATCTTCTGCAGATAAGTTACAAGTGCATTTTTTTAAAGGCAGAGGGGAAGAAGTTAGCAAAGCTAAGCATAAAGATGGTGAAGACACATCCTAGCACAATATATGATCAGGCTGAAGAGGAGATGGATAAGTCATAATCTGGGACAGTAGTGTTCTGATGCTCTTTGGGGTAACACAATGCAGACCTAGACAACAAGTGTACTGATCACAAAGAGAAAAATGTAACTGGGTTTTTCTGAATTCAGAAAGCTCACAAGTATGAAGCTACACAGACAGTTTTTGCAATAACAGCAGACTAATTGAAATTTACTCCTGAATTGCCTGGATTGTCTGTGCTCTATCTTCTTTTTGTAAAGACCCACATTCATTGTAAGCCTTAAAATTAAGGAAGAAAAAGACTGGTGTACTGGGGGACAACTATACAAGGAAAGTGATATTTTCCAAATGGAAAATTGAAGTTGACAACGAAGACTCTGACTTTTTATTCTGAATAATAAAAAATCAGGATTTATAACATTTTGGCAAATCAACTTTTAAACCATAACAAGACCGAAATCTCATTGACTTTTCTAGTCTCTTGAGCCATTTTCATGTGCAGTTTAGGTTGAACAAACTGTATATATAAGGTTTGACTTTCAGATAAGGAAAAAAGTTATCCCCAGAATTATGAAGGAAGAATATTCAGAGCTACAGATCAATGCATTAAAATTTCAGGGCTCTAGGCATTTCTTTAGCAAGAAAGAAAAAGTTTGCAAACAAGCAGGAAAACAAGTTAATATATCTCCAGGCTATTCTAAAGAAAAAGAGAAGAGAGGCCTTCTTGATCTCTTGTGATTCTTCTTCATTATGCCTTTATTTAGCCGGTCTGGGTACAGTATCATATAGTCTGACAAATTAGCACTTTAGTACACAAGATTTTCTGCCCTCCATACAGAGACTGAACCAATGTAATTATGGCTATAGTCTGAGGTGAATGATAACTAAATATAAGCATTGTGTTTTCACATATGTATTCATAAAAAAAATTAAAAGTACTTTTTCTTCTGTGAATATCCCTCTACAAAAGCAAAGTTCAGTCCATATTAAGAAAAAATATATAAGAGAACAAAAGACCAAAAAGGGTAAATGTATGTGTATGGGTTCAGCACAGCAAGCTGTGCCCTGAATGGAGATCCATTCAATGCCTTTTGAAGTGACATTCCTAGCACACCAAGGCCTGCAATGTTACCTACACCATCCTCTCTTTCCTTAGCTTCAGTAAATGGCACTTTAAATAGTACTTCACAGGGCCCAAGCTCCTTTAGTATCAGGATCACAAAACCACAGTGTAAAATATGTGCCAAATACCCTCCTCCAAGCTTCCTGGAGAAGCCACTGTTCCAAAATTTACACCTTTAAGGCAACCAGCTATAGCTTCAAGGCTGTCATACAGCCATGGAAACTACTGCTGCACCAGAAACTTGGACTTTCATTGTTTTCATGAAAACTATTTTTTTCTTCTGAATTTGTAACCCAAAGACACACACCTCTTACATTTAGTACCAGTTTTTTGCTATAAGGCAGTTCAGTAAATTTATTCCACGACAGCATGAGAATAATAGTTTCTCCTTATAAGAATAATAGTTTCTTCTAACGTCCTCCTTGCCAACATCTTGTTACAAAACAAAAAATATCAAGATTTAAGTCTTTTCTCAAACACTGACAATCAAGAGAGTGGTTAATTAATCTTCAAGAAAAATCTTCTTCGTTAGCTCTTCCTATGCATGTATTTAGTTTCACATCCCTTCAGATTTTTCATCTGCAAATGTTCTTCAATCCAGGGACTCTTTTAGCCAGGTTCTTTTGCATGTTCCTCCAGTTTTATGTTCCATGATGCATGCTTCTAATTCTTTAAAAATCCAAATTGTAGCTAGTTCAATCATGTGAATAATTTAGAAATTTTGAATCACTTGAACTCTGACAATGTTTAGTGTATTTGTAAGTACATTCTACCTGAAAAGCAGTATTTTTCTCTGGGATATTTGCATTTTCTAATGTACTCAGAGATGCTTAGATGCATATGCACCTTTGGTGAATTTGAGTCTTTCAGGTCCATATGGTGAAAAACAAATAATATATGAGCTGAAAATTCATAGCCTGGTCTTCAAGTTATTGACTAAATTCCAAAGCCTTTAGAAAAACTATAGGAAGACAACTTTCTGCCACATTCAGACATCATGTCCTGGTGGGTGTTTACACTGTCTCATCTTACTGGTAGATTTATATCTAGTTTTATTTGCCATCTTTTGTGATTTCCCAGATAGCTGAGAAAACAAGCACACACATATGCACATAAAACCAGAAAATATGTAATACGCATAAAAATTGTGATTTGAAAAGCTTACTTCATTCTTTCTTGTTTTGCTGTTCCTCATAACCCAAAAGTATTGTCATAAAATGTTTTAAGTGCATGCATCTGCTGTGTGTGAAAAGAAACATTAGAGGTATTAGCAAAACAAAACAGTTTTATGAAGAAGGCACGCTTGCTTGAAAATATATAAATAATTTTAATCTTCCTTGACTAGAAACACTTATGTATTTGCTTATGGAAGAGGAAATAAATCAAGTTGCCACCAAAGAACTCAGGGTACAGAAGATGAGGGAAACAGATCAGCAGAATCATCAGCAAGAGCTCTGTAATGATATTGTGACACGGAGGCAATGAATGGGACTTCTCTGTGCCACTAATGGGGAACTGCAGCAGCTTCCAAAAAGACAATTCAGCGCAACTGCTGAGAAGCAGTCAACAGTCACTCCTCTGTGTGTTCAGACACAACATCTTTCACTATGCATATACCATGCCAATAATGAAAAGCACCAAAAATACACTGTTCGGTGCGCTCTTAAGACTACATGAAGTGTATATAGTGACTATATGAAGTGCCTTTATTTATGGAATTCCGTCATTCATTTCAGGCAGATGACAGTTGTGATTTAAGACATCCAGTATATACACATTATTGCTGTCAAATGTCTATGGCTAGCAGGGGCTTCCACCTCCAAGATGTCCTTAATGACATGACACTGGGTAATTGACATGATGCTTTAAGTGCTCTCCAGCTGAAGGCACTTTGGTGGAGAAATACTGTTATGAATCCTCAGGTTGATGCTCTAGCACAGTCAGATTCTCTGCGGCAGATCTCTGAAGATAGTCCTGTCCACAGTACTCAGACAAGGAATTGGTAATAGGTAACTTCTGTGCGATATGTGCAAAACATTTGTTCAAAACTGAAGGCAGGTTTGATTCATAACATAAGAGATGGCAGGATTTGGCTTTGACTTTTCCAGAGCAATCCCCTCTCAGCAAACTTACAGTGATCTCTGATCAGAGAAAGGAACTGATTTGTAGATTGAGTTTTTAAAGGAAGGAAAAGGAGATAGATTTTTTAAGACAGGAAAGACATTTCAGACTTGATTACAAATCTTTGTTAATCAAATGCTGTTTCATAAACACTGCTTCTGATTCATTAAATTTATTTGTTCATTCATTAGAATTAGTTTTTATTTGTCATACAATGGTAACAATTGCAAACAAAATAATATAAGTGCAATAGAATTGATTGAGTGCTTAATCATGGGCAGCTTCCTCAGCATATTTGCATTGTACTAGTGTTCATAGCAGGCAAAGAAAAAGAAAAAAAGAGAAAGGTTGAGCAAATCGGCAACAAGATTTCAACAACTCATCTCAACTTAGTGGCTCTGAATGAGAATAGATTAAATCCCTTAAATATGGTTTGAATTCAAATTACCCATTTTGAAATAATCTGGTATCAACCATTTGTATTTAATGCTTTTTCAATGTGTTAGTGACGGCATTATCTAAATCACTCTGTTAATTTAATCTCTTACAACAATATGAACCTGAGGAAAAAATTCTATAAGTCTAGAATTTTAGAATTCTAACAACAGGCTTATGTTGTACTTCCTTTTGGAATATCTAGAAACTTCTAAACTAATAAGAAATTATTAGCTTAATCTTGAACCCCTTCCTCAAGAAAGCTTAGGGAAAAGAAGGTGAAGATTTTGTTCAAGTCCTATATTACAGCAGAAGCTTACAGTGCAGCTATGTTCACTTTTACCTTGAATGAAACATTCTGAAAAATTTTATGGATTAAGTAATATTAATTCCTTGTATTTAGACCATATAAAGCACAGAACTTCCTGATAACTTGTGTGCATTTTTACTTTTATAATTTATGACTGAAGATTTTAAGTAGGCCTGTTTCATATTCCTTTGTTTAAAAGTCTTCTTGGTAGGATTTGTACTTTCATATAGAATTTAAAATTCACTATAATAAATTTTGTTAAAAAAATAAATTCCGTAAAAGTGTTTTCTGTTGAAGTTCAATCTAAATTAGAGAGTTATTTATTGCTTGAATGCCCTAAATAGCCAAGTGGAATGGAGCTGCAGATCTTTAAGGAAGCATACCATAGAGCACCAGACTTAGTAATTGCCTGGAGCAAGAAATTTGGAAAGGGAGGCAGGAGAGTGGTAGCTGCTCATTAAACTAAAGAGAAAGAAGTGCACAGTTGAAGCTAGGATAGGTGAGCTGGGAAGAGTATAGGCATGAGGTACAATTGAGGACAGCTAGGGTGAAGAAGACCGAGGCAAAGCTAGAACTGAGCCCAGCAAGGGACATAAGGAATAACAGGAATGGCTTCTACAAGTGTGTTACCCACAAAAGGAAGGTCAAAAACAATGTAAAACCCCTGGTAAACAATGCTGGTAAAATGGTAACAGTGGCTGAGGAGAAGGCTGAGTTGCTTAATAATTCTTTTTGCCTCAGTCTTCTCTGGAAACCTCTCTTCTCACACCTCTTGTGTGGATGGACAGCAGGACAGGGAATGGGGAGCAAAAGGATCCCTGTAAGAAAAGATCAGGTCTGTGATCACCTGAGGAACCTGAACATACATAAGTTGATGGAACCTGATGAGATTCATCCCAGAGTCCCAAGGGAATTGGCTGATGTAGCTGCCAAGCCAATCTCCATGATATTTGAAAAGTCATGGCAATCAAATGGAATCCCAGTGACTGAAAAGGGAAAACATTGTACCCAACTTGAAAAGGGTAGAAAGGAGGACCCTGGGAATTCTGAACTGTCAGCCTCTGTGCCTGGGAAGCTCATGGACAGATTGTCCTAATAACTCTGCTAAGGCTCACAGAGGATGGGGAGGTGATTCCAGACACCCAGCACAGCTGTGCTAAGGGCAAGCCCTACCTGACCAACCTGACCAACCTTGTGGTCTTCTGTGATGGAATGGCTCCATCACTGGACAAGGAAGGGTTATAGATGTCACTTATCTGAAATTAAATAAAGCCTTTGACACAGTTCCCCAAACCTCCTTCTCTCCAAACTGGAGAGAGATAAACTGGATGGACTCTTCAATGGATAAGGAATTGGTTGGATGGTCACATCCAAGCATTGTGGTCAACAGCTCAGAGCGCTGATGGACATCAGTGACAAGTGGTGCCTTTCAGGGGTCTGTGCTGGGACCAGCTCTGCTTAATATCTTCATTAGTGGTACAGATGAAAGTGCACCCTTCACAAATTTGATGATGAAAGTCCCATCTATGGAAATGTTCAAGACTAGGCTGTGAGGAGCTATGAGTAACCTGATCCAGTGGAAAGTGTTCCTGCCCATGGCAATGGGTTGGAACCAGACGATCTTTAAGATGATCCATTTCAACCCAAACCATTCTATGATTCCATGATTCTGTTAAAATTTTTCTTCTCATTTTCACTTCCCTGTTTTCAAAGTCTGACCATATCTAGACTTTACCACAACTTTCAAACTATTGATAAAATTCTCTTTAAGAAAAATTTGGTTTATAACAGTAAACAAAGAGTTCTTATCTCAGTCAAGGCAACTGCATTGAAATGTAAAACATAGCTATTGCCACCATATAGACGGTGACGGCTAAATGACAATATGGCAATTTTACAGGTAAGTCTGCCAGATACAAAAAAAAAATTTCAATTGAGTTGTAAAGGAAGTAGACTTTTTATCTGACTATTGTGAAAAAAAATAAATCTGTTTTTGTTTAAGAGATTTAGTGACAGGTAAGCATGGAGAGCTGTTGTTCCTTACAAACCTCTTTTCCCTTCTGTCATATGAAGCTGTTCAATTAAGGAGACACAGACTAACACAGTCAAAGAATGACTAAATAATGAGAATCTTAACAAACTACTCAAAAACTGGATTCACATAGAATTTATGCTGTACTTTTCATACTATGATCATGTTTATTATTTAAATTTTACCATATGGCAGTAGCAAAGACATTACAGAAATCCAGAGACAAGAGCACAGATGTTTCTTCCCATCATTTAAGCCCAATATAAATTATATTTGCAAAAGTCTAGCAATTACATCCATGCTAAACAACACTAAATTATGCACGACAAAAAAAAAAAAAAAGATGTGTTATAAATAACAAATCATTTTTATTATAATTGCAATTCGGTTAATATTTATAACACACTAAATACCTTGCAGGAGCAAGAGCTTCAGAAAAACAAAGACAGTTCCTTTATGACATTTCTTTTGCTGCACTCTCACAGGATTAGTTAGAGTCAGATATTGAGACAACTAAACCTGGAAGAAAATGGTCTTAGTGGTCTTGCATTCTGTCAGAGGTAGGGGTCCCAGAATTTTAATTTCTTCTTTAAAAAATAAACTCTAACATACAAAGATTGAGACACACTCTATACACAATATTGGATAAGATCAGTATCTACCTCTAAAACCCTGTCAATCTTCATTTATCACACTTTACATTTTAAAAGTTAAAATAATTTGTAACGTAATTGCATGCTCCATGGAGAAGGGGAACTACTGGTAATACACTGTCCAATTTTTTATCAAAAGGATTTTTTCTTGTTTTACTCAATTAAAGTTTGAGTTAATACGTCCGAAGAGCACCACTGAATGGACTTGCAGTAGAAATTAGTTATGGAGGTTTTTGTGTGTGTTGATTGTCCAGAAGATCCACTACAAAACACAGCCAGGATGGGCTAAAAATACCTAAAAATGTGCAAAAAGCAGTACCAAGATGTGACCTTATCAGAGATTCACACCAGAGACACCTGACTAGATCTATTACAGTTGCTGTGTTAGCCTAAGTCTCCCAGTTACAAATCATAGCACTTGCCAAAAGCAAATAGGAAAACAAAGTGTGTACAAATACAGTCATCTGTACATGACTTAGATTAAATAAGTTGATTAAAATTCTTCCTTAGACAACAGAAAACAAAATTACAGGCAATAGCCTTTGTGAATATGTCTGTCACAGAGAAGATACCTGAGTCTTCACTGTGTGTTGGGAAGGACTGAATGTAATAAACTTCCTGAATTATATAATGCATAGTCCTGATGCCATAAATACTTTATGCATGTTTTTGAAACAAATGGGGGTTTGTTTCATAGTAGAAGGGTGCTCTAGAAATGGGAGAAACTAATTATTGAGGAGCTTAACATAATATCTAAAATTAATTCATAGTCTATTAACCACCTTTATCTTTTGGTATAAATATATTTCTTCTTTAGGATTAAGTCTTTGATGTCATGACATCCATGCCTTGGTATTGGTAGGCTAAAAAAAGCTCTTCTAACATTTTTCTGTTCTCTAAGAATTCTTCCCCCAATATCTTAGGGTTATATTTATGTTTTTCAAGGCTACCTCCTCCTGAGAATGCACAGTTATTTTGTGATTAGTGACAATGTCCAGCTGTTCACCATATCTTCCTTTTTTTTTTTTTCGCCCCTCAATTTACAAAATCCTGTTTATTGGAAAAAATTTTCTGTTCTGAATTCCCAACACGGGTATCAATAAAGATGCGGTCACGTTCAGCACTGAAAACACTGGCATAGATATTTGGGTCAAGAACATACAAAACTGGCTTTGGTAAACAAAAATTCTTGCACATAGTGCAGGGATAAATGAGGAGATAGAAATCAAACAGACAACATGGTGAGCATTGGGATCCCAGAGAAATCAAACAGGAACAATTCAAGTTTAACAGACGTGTCAAATCTTCTTTTCTGCATGGGCCTTTGTATCTATCTTGAGGCTGAAAATGAGGGGCCTAGGTAACAGACATGAAGCCTAAATTAATTTGGTACACTTTGGCAAGTAAACTTTGGCAAGTAAACCTACATAAAATTTGAGGTTAAAGGAATTCTTCACATTTGCTTTCAAAGAAGAAACTCTGAAGATTCTCATGGAAGATCCTTCTGTTGTGGATCATTTATCACAATAGCTGACTTTTTTAACAAAGCAAGCAGCCATGATACAAAAGGGAGGTTTTTTGCTAAACCAGTAAACAAACAAAAAACAAAGAAACAAAAAAATCATCATCATCAAAGCAACAAAAAATTGGTCATTTCTTGAAATAGAGGGAGGTTATCAGTTCCATAGGTATAAGTGGCTGTTCAATATTTTTGTATGTGTAATGAAAAAGGGGGGATGGAATGGAATAGGTACTTTTGCTCTCAGGTCAATTATTTGGTATTATAAGGATGAGGGTTGACTGAGGTGAATGCATGCATGACCAAGGAATCTATCTAAAATAGTAAGAAAGATTCAATGCGACTGAATATCACCTAGGCAGAGGATGGTGTGGGAGAAAGATTTCTATATGCGAAGATATAGTTGTTCTCAATTGCCCAATTAGCCCCAGTACCTTGCTCCTGAGTAGTCTGATAAGCAGTTTGGTGCTCATGAAAGATAAAAAAGAGAACAACCAAGCAATTCAAATGTCAAGAAAGGATTAGCAAATAAAGTAGAGAACATAATTGCTTTGCTACATAAATTTATGTTGGACATGCACCAGAAGTATTATCTACAGTTTTGGTCTCACTATCTCAGAAAGGATGTGGAAAATACTTAGACTTCCTTTTTGCTTTATCTAAAAGCATAAATCAATTTCTTTTTAAGCAACACTCAAGCAGGCTCAGACTTCTTAGGCAAAATAGAGAACCTTGAGGGAATATGACAGAAATCTATAAAATCCATAGTGGATTAACCAATGATCCAAGTATGTAGATGAGACTACTAGGAGAATAGTGAATGCTAACACAGTACATTAGTAATACAATGACAAAAAAAATGAAAGATCAAATGTGTCAACAATTACTCTCCCAGGTAACAATGCCTCCATTTCCACAAAATATCTTGGACAGTTCAGCTCCATGGAAAAGTAGAACACAAAACTAAATGCCAGCATTAAAATAAAAAAGGTATTATTCTAAGTAAAATTGTCATAAATTTATCAAGGAAGAATATGGATAGTAAATAAAAAGCACATCATTTCCTGTGGCTGCTTGAGCACAAACTGAAATACGGTATTTTAGTTATTTTTCTCAAGGTGAGGAATACAGACCCTGACCTATAACAGCGACTGAGCTTTGCATTCTGACACACAATACAGCAAAGGTTCACTCACACACACATAAAAAGTACATTTAAGAGGTATATGGTGTGGTGCAGCGACTCAGTTTGAAAGGAAAAAATAAAGCTTAAATACAACCACACGCTGCACCAATAAATAAGATTTTAAAATCCACAGTGGTGCTTAATGCGAGTCTACCTCTCTACTGTCAGCCAAAATAAAACAGGCCAAGCATTACATATTCACAAATGGACAAATGAAGGACAAATGTGATATCCCATTCTGGACAAGCCATAGGCATCATGTTTGCAGGACAAAATTGCAAAAATAAGCCTCACAGTCAAACAATTAGATGTTGCTTCACAACTTTTTTAAGAGAGCATTAGGCTGACTGCTTGTACATGTTTAACAAGTGGGAAACATGTACATGGTAGAAAAGCAGGTCTAAAGGAGGAGTGAGATTCTGAATGACTCTCACTAGTGCTAAAAGTACCATCCTGAGAGAAGAAAACCCTTTTCTCTCTTGTAAACTTTTCTTCTCCACAATTAATATCCTTGAACTCACTCATGAGGGATATGCACATCCAACCTGGAACAAGTTAATCACAAACATAAGTAAACTGAATAAGTAAAGTAAAGGTTAACTTGGTAGGGTAGGTACTACCTTGGAATGAGAAGGCAGTATCTTTTTTATTCATCTGTGTACTATACCACAGAACACAATTTTAAAAGTCCACAAAAAACTCAAAAACCTCACCAAAAAACAAAAACAAAACAAAACAAAACAAAACCCCACAAACACAAAAAAAGAGGCTGCATCACATTTCTTAATAAAAGCATTCTTAGAGGTCCTGACATACTGAAGGAAAAGACACAATTTGGTTTTTTGTGCGCTCTCTTTCAGGAGAGCTGCAAAAGGAATGCATGACCGTTGTTTTAAGTAGGAGACAAGTAGATATTTGATGATGTGGAAACATGAGAAAAGCCGGGAGGACAATGCTTGTGCTGTCCCTTAGGTTATACATGGTGAGGATGAGCATACAATTGGAAAGAGGGGAAAAATATACATATAAAATATCATGGAAACACAGAGGTTATATGCCGGGGAAAGAACAGAAAGAGAAGAGAAAAAAATGGTTACCTAGGGCAAAAGATACTACAAAACCAAAAAAGTATGGAATGTTAAAAGGACAAGAAAGAAGATACTTTAGGGGAAGCATTGTGGCTAAAATGCTTGGTCCATTAGCTCAGACAATAGAGGTTTATACCTTTATTGCTGGAATGTTTTTTCATCTCTGTAGACTCTGTAGACTAAGATTTTCTTATCTGGAATTGTGGTGTGACTATATTTGCACCTAATTTGAACAAAAAATATGCATGTCTGTAGGAGAATAAAAAAGCAAGAATAGAAGATTCACTTAGACCAATAAAAACCTCAGGGACTGGGAAATATCTGCAATTAAAAACTATACAAACAAAAACAAAACCAGAAAAACCCCTAGTGAAAATACAGAGAGAGACACTCAAGCCTAGAAATTGTAAAGGTAAGCTGTTTTATGCGGCATACACTTTGACTTTTATAATATAAGAAAACACAGCAAACATCAGACATTATCCTGCTACTGCTGTACATGCATATTTATTTTAAAGTATCTCTGCAAAGCTATTTTATCTTCAGCATTCTTTTCTACAGCAGGAACATCATCAATTATTTCCCAATGGACAAAGACACATGAGCAGTCACCAGTAATTTGCAGACATATAGATGATCTGAGAATATGCTTAATGCAGGCTTAAAAGATTTCAGATCGTTATAAATTGCTCAGCTGCCAGTTTGGACAATACCAGTAATGTAAGAGTTAAGCAATGGATGTAAAAATGACAAGTACTCAAACACTACTGAATTATAAAAACCAAGATTTTGGGCAGCATTGACATGATACAAACACAAGCACTGTCAAACATGACAATAAATCACTTGTCACAGGGAAAGAGCAAGAACTGTTTAATGCAAGCAGATGTTTCTATGAAGGATATGCAGCACTGCTCTTCTTCAAGAAAAACAGTGAATAGGAAACTATATTAAGTTTGCTGTCACCAAGAAAGAGAATACATATCCTGCAACTCTGAATGAAAGAATGAGACTATCTATTGCACACATATTTATGGTAACAGCTCTCTTCAAACACTGACAGGATTAGTGCTATCTTTAGAATCACAGATCTTCTATTTTTTTTCCATAGATTATGCAAGCAAGATGTAATTACAATGTGAACATTGATTTTTGCCTTTTTTCCTTAAGTTTTAAAATGTCACATTGAAACCACAGACAATAAACAAGATAATTTAAAATGACAGGTACATCAGGAAACAAGAGAAAATTCTTTTAAATGGTTCAAAATTATCCCCTTTGATGCATACAGAATTCCTTCAGCTGTGAAAATATTTGGGCTATTTCTCTCCTCCAATCCTGTCACTTTACCTCACACTCATTTACAGTGTTGCTGAATACTAGTTCAAGAAATTATTCAAACCAGAAAACAAACCTGTGATGGTGTTCACAGGAGTTTTCGAATGAGGGAAGAGACGAGAATGTTGACTCCATATTTCAGAAGGCTTGATTTATTATTTTATTACATATACCACATTAAAACTATACTAAAAGAATTGAAGGAAAAGTTCTCATCAGAAGACTAGGCTAAGAAAAGAGCAGAAAGGAATGAATAACAAAGGCAGCTGTCCCAGACTCTCTGTCCGAGCCAGCTGTGCTGTGATTGGGCATTAATCACAAACAACTCTATGAGACCAATCACAGATCCACCTGTTCCATTCCACAGCAGCAGATAATCACTGTTTACATTTGTTCCTGAGGCCTCTCAGCTTCTCAGGAGGAAAAAATCCTAAGGAAAGGATTTTTATAAAAAGATGTCTGCAACACAAACCTGGTTTGTTTTCAGGCTAAATTAAAAAATACTGAGATACCAAGTAGGATTCACTTAGTTCAGCTCTGTGGTTTTGACCTTAAATGATCAGTACTTTCCCTCTGAGTTATGAAGATGCTGAGGAAGCCATGAGAAGAATAATCAGAAATGGATTTTGTCAGCTCTCTAGTAGGGTGTTACAGAAGCAAACTCCGATCAAAGGAGCACATACAATAGGCAAAATCTGCAATAATCCAAGTGCAAACCAAGGAGAAAGTTTTCCACACAAAAAGCAGGTAAGTGCAGGGACACATTGCTCAGGGAGGTTGTGGAACTTACACTTTTGATGCTTATCAAATTCAGTTATATAAAATCAGAATTAACATTCTCCAACTTGAAAATTATTTACTAGAAGGCACCCACAAATATCCCATTTGAACAAAATCATTTTATGATACCAAACAAATATTGAAAACAGAATAGGCTGCTAAAGCACATAAAAATATTGAGGTTTTCCCCACATATTTGTACAACATACAAATGTGAACTCTTCTGGATCTTGACTTTGAAGGTAAACAGACAGACATTAATAAAATAATGGAAAGAGGTTGCTTGTAATTCTGCTTTTAAAAGAATTCTGGATTATCCATATGTCTAGACCTTAATAAATAGAAAATTATTGAATCATGATGCTAGATGTTCTGTATCAACATTTAATTCTTCAAATTTAGCTTAATTCACTGGTAATTCATACACTCTTTCCATGAGATGGCATCTTAGCAGCCTGAACAGCAATGAATTAGCCACACAGTTATCACACATCCAGGCCAAATAAAAACACTTTCGTTGGTAGATTCAGCACTCACTCCTAAATCTCAATGAACATGAAATACTCTTATTTAGAGATTGCTGTTTCAGACTTTCATTTAGTTGCACAAGGAAACCAGACAAAAAATTTAAAGCTTTCCTGTATTTGGCTGTGTGTTTTCAGTGAACAAAGAAAACATACCAGCCTCTGGGGATATTGATCTTTTCAGAAGCACTAGATTAATATTTTAAAAGACAGTATAAGATTTTTCTGCACTGGGTATTTATGCAGAGTTGTGAAAATCAGAGAAAATTAAATGTAGTAGAAGAGTAAAGTATCTCTTGATACATGCATGGTGAACTGCACAGATTTATTCTGTGTAGAAGGAAAAAGATTCAGTAATGCAAAATTATCACATTCTCTTAAAAAATTAGAGACACCCTATCTTCTCAGTTAGAAAAAAATAAATTCAGAATAACCCTATTCAGTGGTTCACTCCACTCTGCCAGATGATATAATCTCGTGTAAACTTGCTACAAGAACATAATCTGTCCCTTTGTCAAAATCAGGTGCTCATAAATCCAAACTTCATAATTATTTTTCTAAATCTAGCAGAAATTTAAGACAGAACACAAATATTGACTTTAAAGTCAAAGAATATATATCCAAGAATGCATGAGGTATGCAATGTAAGTTATAAGTAATAATAACTTAAGAAGCTTAACTTCAAGGTTATTTTATATAGTTATTGATAAAGAACAACTTCATTAAGAAATCCCAATTGTTTACCTCTATTGATTGTATGGAAAAAACCCCAAACCAAAAGAAACCAAAAGTGATAAAAAGTGGGATTCAATATTCACAAACCTGACTGAATTTTCAGTGTTGTCACTCTGGACATTAACCTCATTTAATATATAATGTGACCAACCATTCTAGCTACAGGAAAAATAAACATAATAAAACTCCAGATTGCGTGTTTCACAATGATGATATCATGGAAATCTGCAGTACTGCAGTGTTACTTCTGGAGCTGAAATAGTAGAATTCTAGGACACACTTCAAGTTTAAATTATTTTCTGGGGTTGGCCAGCGCCAAACATCAAGCAGCTCTAGAGGGCTCTTCAAAGGTAATCTCCTATCAGCTTAGGAAATGGATACATTTATCACAACAAATATTTTGTGCAGAGATCACACTGTAAAAGTTCATCCTGCCTTTGGAGAAGTCATAATTTTCTGTGATTTTCACCTTTTAGCTATGTGGATTCTCTCCCAAAGCTAGGGAAGCACCCAAAAGAGAATTACCTTTTTAGTTACAACCACTGTACGTCAAATCAGTCACCTTTCAGTGAATTACAATGAGTGTACCAGCTATTGAATCAAAGTTATCACCCCCTAAATCATACCAGGCTTAAGTCCGTGTCAGAAACACTGCATGGTTGAGTAGTTATTTCCCTCGGTAAATTAAAATCCCAATTTCCTACAGCAGCTAACATTTACAAAAGTAATTATATTCGGGACTGGCCTGGTATATCTCTTTAGGAAAAACCCTGTATGGTAGTCTTTTAGGTAGTTATTCTAAATTTTTTTAAGGGAAGACACAAGCACTGATGACAGAAGACACTGGAGACATAAAGCACTTGGTGTTCACAAGTACTAATTATAATACGGTCACCATGCCTTACAGAGCAAATCCTAAGTAACAGTTACGGCACTCATACATGGAATGTCCTTTTGCTTTATGTGGTTTACCCTAAAATAAAAAGATTAGTGTGAGTTTATATGAGAAATATTAATTTAATATGATATAATGTAGCTGTTCAATGACACAGATGTAATCTTGTACTATCAGATTGCCTATAACAGTCTTTGTAACATCTTTATAATGCTTCATAGTGTTTTCACAGACAGACAATTTAAAATATAAAATTTGATTTCTAATTGTAGAATTTTTGATAGTTACACTTTCTATTTATACTATGTATTATTGAGAGTGTTGTTCTTCCTTGCTTTGAAATTTTATATTTATTATGTTTTTACATTACATTGTGACTTACCACATAAAATTAAATTTGGTCACTCTAATGTGTTTTACAAAAAACCCCTTGTTTCAAAATTAAATGGTACTTTTCCAAATCAGAACAATAACAAAATGCTAAAAGTGTACAATAATATGAGGGAAAAAAACCAACCTCTTTTTCCTATGTTACTATTCAAGAAAAGTCAGTTTGAAGTAGTCTTCTCTATACCTTGATAATCAGTGCTTTTTGATTAAATAGCATACAGTCACTATATTTTATTTGCTAAAAATAAAATTTTTTTCTACAATATTTCAGTTAAATGTTAAAAGGTGTTCCCCTCAGAAACTAGTTAGCATATTGTTCCAGTCTCCCAAAATGTCAAAAACAAGACTGGTTGTCAATTACTTCCTGCAGCACTACTAAAATACTGTATTTTCAAAGAAAAGAAAGTGAACATTCCAGAATGATAATTCAAGAGACAGAGAATTGATGCGATAAAAAAATACGTCATTTCTTTTTTTTTTAATACAAATTTCAGCCATAAGAGTGAATGAAAAAACAGCAGGAAGTAATGATATATGTCTTTTGGATGGAGATATGGGGGAAGAGATAAATTTCAGGTAGAACATGCCATTATGTTGAATGGGATTTACAATAAACTGAATTATGAAGTTGCTGGGAAATATTCAGTCAGCTATGTCTCCTCTAACATTGATGCGGTGTCTGTGACAGTGAGAAATGAAGAAGACTTTATGTAAATAAATTTGTCATCTACCGTCCAATTTTTCATAGAGATAGTTTTGAAAGTAAAAGCTTGGAACTTTATAACTGCTCAAACCACAGTGATGATGAAATTCCATGTTTTCCCAGATTACTACCATTATAATTTGAGAATATTTCTTTAAATTGTAAGTTTCACATCCTGTGTTGAACTAGCAGCATATATTTCTGTTTAAATCCCATATAAGTGTGATCAAAAATATATTCAATCTTACGGTTAAAAAAGTCACTGATGCATGTTTTCAAGGACCAAGCTGCAGTCTGTAAAAGTAGGCTATATTATCTCTGTTGAGATGTTAAAATATTTCAAACCTTTCCTAGAAATTTTTCTGATGTGAAGAATATTGATCATGGGAGAAAATACTAAGAAAAGGTTCTAGTTACCCCTAAAAAGTAGTGTTTATATACCATATAATCACAAAATCGTAGAGTCATTTAGTTTGGAGAAGAATTTCAAGCTCCTCAAGTCCAAAAATTAATCGAGAACTGCAAGATCCATCACTAAACCATGTTCCTGAGTACCCTACCTTCATAATTTTATAATTCTTCCATGGGCAACCTCTTCCAGCGCTTGGTAACCCATTCAGTGAAGGATCTAACTTAACGTCCAATCTAAACCTCCCCTGGTGCAACTTGAGGCTGTTTCCCCTTGTCCTGTTGCTGGTTGCGCCGAAGAAGAGCCTGACCCTCGCCCACTACAGCCTCCTCTCTGGGATGGGAGAGGGAAAGAAGGTCCCACCTGAGCCTCCTTTCCTCCAGTCTGAGCACCCCCAGCTCCCTCAGCTGCTCCTCACTGGCCTTGTGCTGCACCCCTTGCCCGAGAGCTCCCCTGTCCTTCTGTGCACACGCTGCAGCCCCTCCATGCCTTTCTGCTTCCCAGGGCCCACAAGTGCACAGAGCACTCCCTGTGCTGTGGCCGCAGCGCTGCCCAGCACAGGGCCACGCTCACTGCCCTGCTCCTGCTGCCCCACTGCTGCTGGCACAGGCCACCATGTCCTTGGGCCTTCTTCTTGGGCCCCTGGCCACACCTGCTTCATCTTCAGCTGCTCAAGGCCAGCTCCCCCAGGTCCTTTTCCACCAGGCAGCTTTCCAGCCTCCAAAAATACACTTAACTATATAACTACACAATAGTACATAATTTATTTCTGTATGTTATTTTCAAATTGTGTATATTAGAACATACAATTAATATATAGATCTATGCTGTATAATTATATATATTACATATATATATGGTATATAATTATATATATTTATTAAAATATCTCAACATGAAATAGTAGGAATTCAAATAAGCCTATAATGTAAGCCATGAGAACACATTATAATAGATTAATATATAATTTTTATTAGATTAACATATAATCTGAAAATAGAGTACATTAAATGTTTCACATGTTTAATATCAGAATATAAACATTGATCCTTAGAAACTATTGCTAAATAACCATTCCACAACACCGGATTACTTATATTTATTAGGAGGTGAAATGTCCTTCGATTTTATAAAATCTTTCTTGAGGAAATGTTAACTCCGAAGGCTCTACAGCAGTATTAGACTGGTAGTCTGAGGGAGCTCAGGGGTTTTCAAAGCACAGATTTATTGAAGCCAATTGCATATCCAAGGAAAACAGACCATATGATTCATTATGATCCAATTTTTTTGACAAATATTCCTGTTACTTTGCAAATTGGCCCCTAACAAATGAGATTCTCAGTCATCCATTACCCAAAATTATTGGTGAGCATGTTGTTAAAAGTTTATGATTAGCACATTTTTAAAGCCCTTATTTTTATCTTGTTTTGCTCATGACTATTGCAGATAATATACTGTCTCTTTTCTAATGGAACAATTTATATCAATAATCATTACCTCTGTATACTTTTAGTTATGCACCTGAATATTTTACTCTATATAGAGGTGCTATTTTGCTGACTGAAATTCATTTTATTGTAACATTCAAGTTCATTTTTTTAAGGTTTCCTTGAATATTTGTGCTAGTGAAACTGTGGTGCTTTTGAAAAATTCAGAAAAGAAATCTAAAAAAACTTAACTAACCAACCAACCAACCAATCAAACAACTGAAAAAACCTAAAAAATATTTCCTTCACATACAACATGACTCAACTGAAAATTAGTATTCATCAAATATTGATTAGCAATTTTACAGCATGTACCACATTCCACATGCAAAATTGAAAAGCTTATTCGCCTCAAACTGGGAATCATTGTCTGAGAAAGTCCGCCCTACATCTCAAATAATAAATTTGTATACATATGGTTTTTTCCTCTACAGAAGTAAATAAACATTAACATAAATTATTCCTGATCAATACAAGTATATTGAAAAATTAAAGTTGTATTAGCATAAGAAAATTATATCCATATTACTCTCAAGCATCTAAGGAAAACATGAAAAATTCTCATTTATTAAGAATGGAGAGAAATGTTTCAAAGAACTCTATCTACTGCTATTGCATTATTTGCTTTTTATTAACCCATTTTATTTACCTCCTACTTTTTGGGAGGTAATCCAAAACAAATTTTTTATAAAGACTAATTTCTCAGTACAGTCTTTTCCATATTTTCTTAACGTTTCTTGCATGATAACTACACCTCTTTAATCTAGATAAGTAATTTTATTTACAGGTTGTTGGGGTTTTTTATTAAAATGCTGCATGGATGGGTTGTATCTCTCACTGGTTCTCAAAGCCAAATGCAAAAACAAATAGAACAGGCACAAAATTTTGTATTAATATGTTTATTTTTCTCTCACAATTCCACAAAGAAAATTTGTATTTCAAGATTACTTCTTTTTAGAAGCTTATAATGCAAACTTCTGAGGCACCGAACAGGTAATCCCATTTCAAGATGAAAACAAATGCTGACCTATCAGAACTTCAGGAGCATGAAGTGTTTAAATTTACAGTCAGCTTGCATCAAAAAGATCCACAGCACAAGGACAGACACCGCTTTGCAAATATGTGAGAGCACGTAAAGAGATAAAGTGAACCAAAGGTTAAAATGTTAACAGAATCCTATTTTAAGTGATACACTAAGCAAATCTGAACAAATCCAATAAAAGAGATGCAGTGCAAAGCATGAAATTGGGCTTGAACACAGAAGGATCAGGGCCTTTGTACTTCGTATCATTAAGAACGCCAGCAAACCTTGTTAGGGCTCTGTATACTTTTGGATAATTTAGAAGAATCTTTCTGTTCATAATTCAGAATCTCTGAGACTCTCCTGATTCATAATTAATTACAACTGCTACTGAATTTCAGTATTTTTATCATGCCAGTACAATAACACTGTCTTACGTACCCAAGAACTGTGTTTCAATTTTCATCTTTTCATGCAAATTCTGCTGGATTTTAAGGACATAGGCAACAAAACCCATCTATAATTGCTTTAGTTTTGACAAGTTTGACCACTGAAATGGAAAGATTTTAAGCTGATTTTCTGCCTTCAGTCAAGCAGCCTGAAAAATTTCAGACATACATTTGCTCAGAATGAGGTTAGCAAATAGGTTAGAGAGGGCAGAAGTGGGAAAGACAGGCTAGAAAAATATGGTGATGGAAAACACTAAGCAGAAATACAATAAAAAATGGCAACAGAAGGGTCAGCAAGCAAGACTGGCAGGAGATGTGGGGTGGCAAGGAAGAAAAAAAGACAAGATTGGAGAAAGATATTGAGACTGGAAGAGTTACTATTTATGTTCTGCCTTGTGAAGACCCATATGGATAAAGGATAAAGAAGGAGAGCAACTTAAGTGCATTCACAGTTTACAAAGACAGTCTTTATTGTTTAAATTAAACACAGTTTAATTTAATCATTCACAAGCAGAAATGTTCAGCATTTATTCTGCTGTAGACTGCACACAGACTGGAGTCAGGACCTTTGTGAAGGATTTTCATTGAAAATTAACTCTTCTGCAGTTAATTGAAAATTAACTGCACAGCTGTCAGTCAGACTCATCACTTGGATGGTGGCACACTGTGCTTTAATAAATCTGTCATTCTGTGGAGAAGCCGACTCTGCACAGATGGGTTTTGTTTCAGTAGTAAGTGTCCAGTGTTTGACTGGCCACATCATATGCAGAAGTTTGCTGACAAAAGATTTATATTAGATGAAACTTTATCCCCTCAACATCCATTAAGTCACCATCATTCTCTGAACCCTCAAATCCTTGCACAGCAGGATAAACACAGCCTAAGAATGCTGGCATTTGCTTTCTTCATTCATGACATAACTCTCCTGAAACTGGAAAATGGCTTCCTATTCCTATAGTGTTCCTATATTTTCCTATAATATTCCTACAGATATTTTCCCATAGTTTTCCTACAGGATTCTCTAGTCTTCCTCCCCACAAACCAGGAAATGTTTCCTTAACAAAGATGAGATTGGGACATAAGATTCGTGTTCTAACTGATCTGCAAAAGGCAGTATGGCAAAAAAACCCAACCATACTGCAAATAGCAAATATGTGATCAATCAAGTGACGATATTGTACAGTCTAGCAATGCCATTGAGATGCAGCTACCAAAAAAATTTTGAAAAATACACATTTTTCTTTCATGCTGGTTTTAGTCTTCTAGCATACTGACAGTGTATTTTTTCATCAGTTAACTTGATCTCAAACTAAGCAGGCCCTCCAGGCAGAATAAGTTCACATGCGATGCCACCTAACTGTGAAAGCCATCTGAAATGCACTGTGATCTGTACACCCTCTGACTTCGAGCTTTCAACACCCATCACTCCACTACAAACAGCCAAACCACAAGCTTGTATCTGTTCCAGACAAGCACCTCACCTTAGCTACCAGTTTATTCACAATCAGACCTCAGCAGAGATAATCAGGCTTCCTGTTTTCCAAATATGTATATGCAGAGCGGCATTTCAAGTCCAAGCCTTCATAAAAGTGCTTGGCCTCAGCCTGTGCAGCATTGTTCTGCTCTGCCATTCTGGAAATCTCTGGGCATTCAGCCCCACAACAAGCCCAGCTGGCCACTATTTGGTAGCAGTTACACATGGAAGAAAACAGCACTGTTAACTTGAGTGCAGGCTTTTGTTAGTTCAATTATTGACTGAACAGGCTGGGACAAATTTTAATAATGACTGAAGTGATTAAAGTGTACGAAAATTGGTATTTGCAATGACAAGATCAAATGGTTTAATATGGGTTGCAATAATAAATTAACAAAATTAGTAGCTAACCTTGTCAAAGTGCAGTTTCTCATCTAACTATAAGAATTTTGGCATTTTTCCATACTGACCTCAAATTAATGTTTAAAGGAGTGAATTTGCATAATACATTACACAGCACATACACAGAGTTACTAACAGCTTGTTGAAACAGTCATGTTTTCTCACTTAGGCAGAAGCAGAACAGCAGCAGCTTGCATACTAAACTCGCTGCTTGGTTCTTGCAGCTGCATGTAGGGAACTGATTTAGCTTCCTTTGAAAGGCAGAGGTAGGGGTGACCTGTTGATTAATTCTGTTCATTTCAAGGTATATTTGTTTTAGTAAATGTGTACAAGCAATGACATTTGTGCAATTGATCTATTAAATGATAACACTACTATATCATTCATCTCATTTTATGTCATTACTGAGATGCAATAGACTGTTGTGCTAGTTCTGGCTGGAATACAGTTAATTTTCCTCACAATTGTTAGCATGGAATTGTGTTGGAAAAACTGTTGACTACGCAGGGATGTTTTAGTTATTGTTGCACGGGGGCTTGCACCGAGCCGAGGCCCTTCCTGCCTCTCACCCCACCCTGAGAGTGAGCAGGTTGGGGTTGCACAAGTATTTAGGAGGGAAGACTAAAGCATTTCTACAGGATTTAGACAGCAAAGGTAACCCAAATGGACTAAATGGATACCTTATACCATATGGCAGGAGTATTTAAAGCTGAGGAAGAAGGAAGAGGAAGATATAGAGAGTGGTGACAGCTGTCTTCTCAAGTCACAGTTAGGTGTGATGGAGTGCAGATTTCCTAGGGATGTCTGAACACCTGCCTGCCCAAGGGGTGAAAGTATTCCTTCTTTTGCTTGGCTTGCATGTATGGCTTTTGCTTTACATGTTAAACTCTCTGCATCTCAATTCATGACATTTGCTTTTTCCCCCCTAATTTTCTCCCTCATCCCTCTAGTGGCAGATGTGAGTGAGCAGCTGCGTGGTTCTTAGTTCACGCTGGGATTAAAAAACCCAAATATATTCTGCAACACAAAATACAGAAATCTACTTCATTAGTTCAAAACATTCAATGTGCTATTTTTATACCTTCCTGAGTAATTGTTTAGCAACAAATTGTCTTCGTTTTCCTTGAATACTGTTGGCAATTCCTTCTTTCCTCTCAAAATTTGTCCCTTTTTGACACAGTGTTCAGTGTTGCGAACAGGGTCATGCTGGAGACAGAGAGCTGCTGTAAGGGCAGCGCCCGTGGCTCCTTGTTTGCCCATCATGTAGGGACTTGATGCTTCAGAGCCCTGCTAAGAATTAAAGAAATGAAAGAGGAAAGCGCTTGAGATTACAAGTTTCTGCACAGTGTTAATGCAGTGCTAAAAGGAATATAAAGTAAGAAAGAGCTTAAACATATGACCATACACCATCTTTTTCACAGGAATCCCTCATTTATTCACAGCACAGAATGGTACTTATTTCAAAAGCAGCTGTTTAAATCTTCTTCCCCTTCATTGTTTTCATGTAGTTATAACATTATTCAAGTCCAGCTCTGAAGACAGAATTTCTAATTTCCCCTTGGAGTCCTTTAGGGCAATCAGCACTAAATACCTAAATTTCAGAGTGAATGGATGAATTTATTTTCCTGAGGACTTTGTACAGTGAAAGCCTGGTTAACTTTGTTTATCAGACAAGCCAATACCTCAACTCCACTGGTGTTTTGGTAGCCCAACTGGTGCTGTAGACCCCTATCACCCACACACACATTGTAGGCCATGACCACCAATTCCTGCCTTCTGGCTACTTCTCTTTCTGGTTCAAGTGCTCACACAAGGATTGCTGCTTATCACATGCAGGTAGCTGTGAAGAATCGGAGTGCAGCAGATCTACAGCCTTTCACAGCAAAGATCTGAAAACAAACTACCATAACCCACAGAAATTATGCTTTCTTCTGGCAGAAAACCTACACATCCAGCACACAATGGGTGTATTGTTCTAGGATGGGCTTCTTGTGGGTATGATAAAGCAAATTTCTCACAGCTGCAATATTAAGTAAAGTTATTTTGTGGCTAGAAACACTTAAAATTGACTTTCTAATAACCAGCATGCTATGAAATAATCCATGAAGCGGTTTTTAATGTATATCAAAATAGCAAAAGAAGCGGCCATTTGCAGGCAGGCCTGACAGATCCTGACACTCTGTCATCCTGGCTAAGATTTAAATTTTGAGAGTTGTCTTATTCAAGACTGGAAAAAAACGGACCAGGAAATCACAGTTTGTAGTTAGAATTTATTCTTCATTTGTGAGAAAGCAGCTGCACACTCTTTCATACCATTAAACCACAACTAGATCCTACAGTATTCACTGAGAAGAGGTCAGATTTATCTTTAGGGACTTGGAGGTGTCTTATCCTATTACTGCTTTAATTTGCATCTGTGGAGTGCAGAGTGCTGAAATATTCCTGTGGATATTACCCAGTCAACATTTCTCTCTTTGGATTTTTCCATAAAATGTCTCACAGGGCCACAAGACAGATCTAACTTAAACCGTTCTACAGGTCCCATTAGCACACCCCTGTGTAACTAAAGACTAAAGAGCTTTTAAATTACTGCTTCTTTTCCTGAAAGGAGAAATTTGTAAAAGCTTTGATATGATGAGTGTTGAACTCCCCTACATTAAAAACAGTTCCTTAAAAGCCTCCATTGAACTTTTTATATGGGAAATTTTCATTATAAAAACTACAGACAAATAGTCACTGTAACATAAGTGCCCACTGTACTGGGTGGTTAATGAGTGTTCATGCATCATGGGACCTTTGAAATTGACGAGGGACATGGCTTCATTGTGATGAGATTATTTTGAATTTTTCAAGGTTCTTGCTGCTCCTCCTCACTTGGCACTGCTGACAAATATAACAGCCATGCTTTCACTTCCATCATCTATATCAAAATGGAAATATGACCTAATACATCACCCAGGACATTCCCTGGCAGAATCCTACTCAGTAAATCCTTTCATTTAGACTATGAAATATTAATAATTTTTGCTTTTGGGTGATCAGGAAATCTCATCTTTCAAATGAAGGACTTTCAACCAATTGACCATGCTTACTAGAGGCATTTCTTACATTCTACAGCACATTATACAAACAACTTCCATCATTATAGCAGTCATAAAGAAGTTTCTGATGTTAGGCATCAGGGAAGCTACATCTGACTGATGCACAGAGACAACAGGAGCCAGAAGTGGTTGTAGTGTGCTCTCTTGAGCCAGGCTGTTTTTCCAGGGTGAATTCAATACTGTGGAGTAACATTCCTCTGTTACAAACTGGTGACTAATCTGCCAGTCTGTCTGGAAAAGTGGGCAGTACTGATCTGCAGCAAAAGTGCTGAACAGCTTGTGGCTTCTCCATATTCATCTACCTTAAATTCGCAGTCTCCTAAAAGCACAGCTTCCAGAATGCTGAGTAATTCATACTGATGCTTACTGTAGCAGCAATTCTCAAAGCTAATTCTCTTGGCAAAGGGGAAGCTGCAGTTCCTGTGTGCCCTCAGGATCATCTGGGAAGACGGAATTTGTGCCCATCCACTTCTCCCTGTTATTTACACTGTTTCTTCCCCAAATTGGTATAACAATAATCAACCTGTATATATCCAATAAATATATTTCCATAGAGATATATTTTCATTGGGATTTATCACTACAGAGGAGAACAATGGCACTAAGTTTCTGGGGTTTGTTTTCAATTATATGAAAAAATACTGAAAAATCTGTTAAACTAAAGGAAGGAGACTACACAGATATGCAAGTTAAGCTAAACCTGTCAAAAGAAGTTAAAACACAGATTCCCCCACTCACTCCATTCCTACACTGAAAAAGAAGAAAAACAGGAGGGAGAAGAGAGAGAAGAGAATGCAAGGACAGGTATGAAGTTTCTTTTCTTAGCTTTGAAGGTTCACAGGATTAATGGTTTCAGAGGAGCATGTATAGTGTGCCTGTCTGAAACTGATGCTAGAACAAATGGAAGTCAGACAAAAAAGATAATATTCTCTCTGCGTCTGTTACTATTAGTAAAGAGTTTAAAGTTCTATTCATAGGAAATTACAAGAAAAGCATAAGGGTGTAAAGTAGGTATGACTCCAAAAATCAGTATTTTGCTTTAAGGCACATAGTAAGTTTAATCCATAAACAAAAGCACAAATAAATTATTTAGGGTTTTGGTTTGGGGTTTTTTCCACTAGGGAGAAGGATATTTTTTTTATTCCAGAATTCTGAGGAAGTTGGAAAATGAAACCACATATCAAGAAGTGAGAATTTACGATGGAGCTTTCATCCAGAGAAAGGTACCATCAATCTGGAAACCAGAACATGATTCAACAGAATATTAATAGAGGTTCAAAAATTATATATATACATTTAGCATTACAAAGGGAAATGAATTGGGAAAACATCTCATTTGAGCAAGAGTTAAGACTCTGTAATAGTTAGGGCTCAAATAAGTCTTTACTGAAAAGAAATGTGGGTAAGTCGAAAATAGACTAAACATGTAAAAGTGTGAAAATGACAGGTTGTCTCATCAAGTGTTTTTGGCAGAAACACATGATCAGTATTCTGGGCAAGGAAAACACTCCACATTTCTTTTCTTTGGAATGCAGTGGAATTTGATGCAACGGCATGTAGGAAGTTAATATTTCAAGGGAAAAAGGTGGGAATTTGTACAAGAATAAAGGGATGCAGGTTTGCCTGTAGGGGGGTTTAAAAAACCAAAAATCGTCCCTTGAGTATGTGTTTTAGTGGACTCCTCAGAAATGTTAGAAGTCATCTGGGGGTCAATGCTTTTTCTGCTGATCTCAGCATAATATGCTGTTGTGTGCTTCTGAAGCAAAGCTCAGAGATACTCTTGTAAAAACAATGGATCAGATAGAATCCAAAACCTAAGATAAGTTGCAAGAGTCTTTTGTTGCTGTAAAACTGCCCACAGAATTCCAAACTCTCTTGAAATTATTGCTGACTTATCAAGAATTTGCATAGGTCTAAGCACTTGAGGGGATGGGGGAGGAGTTACAGTATTGCGAGAAATACTAAGAAAATACTAAGAACACTCTCGAAAAATTAAAAATAAAAAAAGTAAAGTTCTAATCCAGAAAATGTATATATATGCATTACTGTTCACTTTTAAAAATAAAGATTAACCACGTGACTTTTCTTCAGATTTTAGTGCAAACTCAAAATTAGCCCTTGAGGGACAAGAAATGAGCATGCCAGAAACATGAATCAATTTACATTTCTTCACATCCACCATTGGAGATATGTGTATACCTCAGGCTAGAATGACAGAACGATCAGCAACGTGACTCTGCAACTCTGATCTGGGTAAGTATTCAGAGTCATGTAAAATTAGGAGCATTGCTGTTTGCTTCCATCCCTGTCACTCCAAATGTACTTTTTTAGGGTTTAAACATACTCCTAATTACTTCTGTGCATGGAGGAGCAGACAAAAAGGCCTTTTCTTGGCTCTAAATAAGGTGTGAAGAAAGGAAGCTATGATTTTACAGTCTTCACTTGTATGATTTCCTTTGCAAATGTTGTCCTCTGCAATTCAACTAGAAATTATGTGTACATATACATGAACATATTCCCAGGGTGAAAAGGTCCAGAGTAGATCTCTAGCTCTTGATGTGATCATGCCTTAAAACACTAGGCTGCATGAAGGAATCATCTAGCACCCCATTGCAGAGCTGTTATTATGGTCTGTGTGTGAAGTTAAATCATAGAAACAGTTCAAAATCTGCAGTAAACAGAAACAGTTTAACCTTATTATGGTTAAAACTATGTATTGCCTAACTAAGGCATAAGCATTCCTTAGACTACGGGAATATTTTAGCAAATATGAAATCAAATTTAGAAAAAATAACCATTTACTATAGTTGTATAACCATTTACTATAGCCCAACACACAATGTTACATGGCATTCATTAACATAGGTGTTTATAATTCTGCTGCTTCTTCTCTCATCCTGAAGATTCATTGTGAATTATTGTGGTTTAAAACTAAATTCTTCAAATTACCTAAGAATCAAGATACAAGGAAACACATATTGGTAACTCCAGAAGTTAATAATTCCCTAGGAAAACAAGTTATTTGAAAATGCCTGTTGAGCCTTAATGGTTTTCACATGAAGCATTGTGGTTTCTGTTACCTTTCACCAAGTCCAAGGAGTTCTCTAGGAGAACCTACAAGAAGTTCTTTCAGACCACTTGAAACAGGAAATTCAGGGAACTGAATGTAGGGCCCCTGACAGAGCAGCAGTCTGTAGAGAGTGAATGTCTGCCAAAGTGAGGTTGGTACTCTCTGCTTCGGTTTGTGGGTGATTATTATTGTTACTGTCATTGTTGTTATTATTACTATTATTACTGCTGGTAAGCCACATATGAGAATAATTAGGTATTCAATAAATAAGATGAAATTTTACAGATATTTTTCAATTGCAGGTAGGCCATGCTACAAGAATTTATTTTGTGGACAGATGAGAAATGCCTCCAAGCATAAAGAGTCACTCTTCAATGGAAGAAAAGAAACCAGTCTTTGATACTGTCTTACTTTTTGAAATGCTACCAGCAAATCCAAAGTATTCTTCACTGCTAATACTAAATGTATATCAACAAGAGTTGTATAGCGCTTTTCTGCTGTGGTCCCTGTTACAGAGGAACTGCCTCATTGCTCCACATCTTTTGTCTGTTTGAATTTACTTTCTCTATTTTTTTTCTTCGCTACTTCTTTTCCTCAGAGCTCAGATATTCTTTAAATTTGATTTCAATTTTCCTTTAATTCATACAGAAGAATTTGTGCTGTGTAGACAATTACTTTCAGACTAATGACAGGAGTTTTAGTCCTGTGAGCCTCTGTTCACACAATTTCATTTCTTGATCTGTCATGCTATCAATATTTTCCTAAGCCCTTTTGAAAACAGCCATGTCTATATTTTTTAGCATGTCAGCTGTATTTAAAACAAAAATCCATTAACACTAATACAAAATTACCAAGCAGACCATATTTTATAACCTGTACTCTAACAATACAACCATTTCTCCCATTGCTGTTTGCATGTATAACATTACAGTTCAATGAACTCTGAAAGCTGGAAGGGATAAACATGAAATGACTGCACGGTCATGTCCAAAGTAATAAAACACTGCCATAAACAGGCAGTCAGAAACATGCTCAAACAAGGTAAGGAAAGTATCTACCACTTAGCTTGCATCCACAGTATTATATAATATGCATTTTAACTACTACAAAATAGAAAAAATCTTCCAGAATCTCTGAGCATACCTGAAAGGTCATCTGTAAGAGAACACTAGGTAAAATGTCAAGCATGAAGAAAGAAGTTATTCTTCTTCTTCTCACTTTGTTCTCTGCCACAGCAAACATCCTGTATTTGATCTACAATTTGTAAAGCTCCTTTGACATCTTGGTTGTGAATACTAGCTGTGAACATCACAGCTGCACTCAAGACACAAATTAACACCCTCAAGATCAGGCAGCTGTGGGGACAACTCCTACAGTGTCATTACTTACCTGCAGAGTAGCCTTTAAAAAATATTTATTCTGCAGATAATGTATGTAAGCAAGTCATTTTAATTTCTTTTGCAATCTAACATTTCTAATGCTACTTGCTATGTTACACTTGAGCTAAAACTGCCTCATTCAGTAAAGGATTTTTCAGTCACACTGGCCATGCTTTGAACAAGGTCCCCAGGCTGAACAGCTGCAGAACTTAATCTGGCTTCTCAGTAATGAATTCATTCACCTCATTCATACACAAGTCATGCATAAGTACCACAACTTTAAAGTAAGACCAAAACCAATCTTTTTAAATCAAGTGAATGTACAGTAGACTTGAAGTGAAGAAGCTGGCACAGAGTTCACAAAGGATTTGCTGTGTTAGTGAATAAGCTGTGCACATTGCTGCTGAAAAAAATTTCTTTCAGTGTTGCCATCTAATTCCCTTTCTCACTTACAAAATTATATCACTCACTGTTGTCCCTGGGAAGAGGAATGAGCAGCTGATATCCAGCAGCACCCTTTAAGATGGGCCCGTTGAGGAGGCCCATAGTGCAGCCATAGGTGTAAGGACATATTTCTTCATGCTCGCCCTCTAACCTGGATGTTAAGGTGGCAAATGAGTCCTTTTCTGGGAGGCTCCCAAAAAGTTGCCAAGGCATCCTGGCGACCTCTGTCCAACACAGTGCATTTGTGCTGAGCAAGCTGCCTGGTTGGTAACCTGGGTCAGGTGCAAAAGAGCCAGTAAGACAAAGAGAATCTCTGCAACCAGCATGCTGGACTGCCATCAAGCCTAGAGTTTTCCTATTTTTTATTAGTAGGCCAGAGAAATTTGAAGGAACACTGTTAGAATCAAGTGGGAAAGTGATGTCACTATGGACAGTGCAAAGCTGACATCGCACATTTTATATTTGGCCTTTCTGCTGGAGGCCATTTTACTATTTCATGTGCCACAAGGTGCTCTGTAATGGTCAGATCAATCAAGAGTCTGTTTATGAGGACTGTGGTATAAATAGTCCTTCAATGCCATTCTGCTCTACACTAGATATACAGCTGAATATATCTGTTTGAAATTAATCTTTCCTCTTTTTATTTCTGTCTGTGGTTTAGAATGAAAAAACTTAAATTGAAAAATAAATTACATGAGTTCTAGATCATTCCTTTGTACCTCTCATAGAGCCATAGTATGGGACACTTCACTGTTTTGCCATGTATTTATATTGGGCTACACACAAATATCCTTAAAGGAACACTTAAAAGACTTATGAAGAAAATTCAGATGTCTGAATGCCTTTGTCACTGTAGATGCTAATGCACCAGGCAAGAGCAGTGTTTTACTTTAAATGTAAATTTTTTAAAGTGTTGTAACTCCTTGACCTGCAGAATTTCATTCTGCAAATTGGAGTTTGTTCTTTGTAGGAGTCTCTTGTCCAGTTTTTATTTCACAGCCAAAGCTATCTACTTGAAAATACTCTGAATTGAGGTCACCAACAAGGCATTTGAAAAATGACGCTTGTTTAGTCCATTCCACACATGCAAGTGTTGCTTTGCTGAATGTTCCAAAATCCTCTAAATACATTTCTCAGCAATACATTTTTTTTCATCTCAAGTGTAGTGCCTCACATATTTAAACAACTGTTTGAATAAATACTGGAATGGGAAGTCATTGTTATTCTGATGGGATACAGTAGTGTCTGTGTGGCTTTTGTTTGTCAGAAGTACCACTGTTGCCAGGAGACTCTGAAGGAAGATGTCAAAAGACGACAAACTGAAAGGACAGACTATCTGGACTATCCTGAAACCTGCCTCTTGCATGCTAACAAATTTAGGCAGCGCTCCTTTCCTCACTGACTTCAGCAACAAAATTGGGTTGCTAGTTTCACTCAGGGAGAAGTTGGAAGGAATCCCATGAGGCATTGTTAAATTTCTGACACCAAAGAAGCTAAGTTATCTCTGCTTCCAATAGCTTTTCTACACATTCTTTGGATGTAGCTAAATCACCTTCTCAAGAAGGTTATAAATGTTCCTTGCCTTCTGAACAGACTCTGCTGTATGGTGTTTTCCTAAAGCAAGATCTCTAGAAAGCGTAGCTGTTAGACCTTCTAAAACTGTGCAGATATTGATCAAATTTGGTTGTTACAACAGGATACAGTTTAGGTCCTGATGCTGTGCCCTCACTTTAATGTGCAGGCAGTCTCTCAAAGAAACAATGGCATTAAAAAAGAAATTACCCAAATTCAGATGAAAAATAGGATAGAAATTAAACTGGTTGCAGTAACTTTAAACTGCAACTTACATGAAGATACATGTGAAAGCACCTTGGACTGAAACAGGACCACTGGATTTCATTATCAAAGTGACACCCACAGCTCAGAGGCAGCCAGCTGTTTTTGTCTAGTGTTTTGATGCTGGTGAATCACAGTATAAATCAGTACTCCAGATGTCCTCCCTTGCAGCTGCACTCAGTAGGGCCACAGAGAGGATGTGCCCAGCTGGGATGTCACATCCACTGATTCATATTCTACTGTTTTTACTGTGGATCCTCTTTCATTTTCTCTTCACCTACAACTCATTTCTTTCATTGTAAAGATCTCAGTCTTCATGTGCTGCTCCCTCACACACTCACAAGAAGAACCCTCTTGCAAGCCTGTCAAATGAATTCCCCCTGCCCAGATCTTTACTGCAGACCTAGATCTACCCCAGCTCCATACACTGTCCCACAGCCTGGTCTTTTCAGACTCTGCAGCCACCACATATCCCTCCTGTGCTGGCACAGCGACACTTCACACTCTTTCTAGGTATGAAGCATCCACACTGCTCCTTCCCCTCCCAGAAAAGGAGCTGTAATTGCCAGTGCTGCTGCACTCTGCCTGCTCTCTGCTGAGGGTAGCTCTCAGCCCTCAGCACTGTCGCTGCTCTCAGCAAAGGCAGCCCAGAGCTGCCTGTGCAGGGCGCTGGTTCTTGGCAGGGTGGCCGCCCCTGCAGCCACCAGCTGCCCCAGGGGTGACTCACAGCTCACTCCGGTGAGCCACTGGGATAACTTTTGTGCACTTCTGCTCCAGGCTGAAGGCTGAGGGAGTGTGTGGTGAGCACCCTGTGCCAGCCTCAGGTTTCCCAGGCAATCGAGTGCTCTTCTTCTGCAGCTCATTTGTGAGCACTGAGGGATGGACATCATGCAGTGTTGTCAGTGTATCAAAACAATTTTCAGAAATAGACTACAGATGTTACTCAATGATGTCCTCAAGGTTAGAGTGTTTGTTTGATTGGGAGGGCACCTTTCTCCATCATAGGAAGGTCTGGGGGTTTTTTCCAACAAGAATCCATGTGTTTCTTCTTCTGTGGAGAAAATACAGTCTGAGGTACAGGATGCTTATCTTATATTGACTAAAAATACTTAAGGGCATATGAAGTAAGGAAAAAAACACTAGAAAAGATGGTTTTACTCTCTATTTCCTATTGCTGGTAGAATAAAACAAATCTACTTATTTGAATGAAAGAGGGAGAAAGAATCAGTTGTTTAAGGTGGCAATAAATGCCCTCTATTTAAATATAGCATTAACATTCAAGAGGGTGGTTCATTAGTATATGTCTCTCATTCATCATAAAGAATAAACAATCATGGCTTCAAAACAGACTGTCATCATAAAGCTTCATCTAAATCTATTGAAAACAGTAGAAAGATTCATTCTACTTACTGAGTTTTGTGTCAGAATTTGTAATAAAAAAATAACACTTTTTAGACTTCCTACTATGTGCTTTTCAAGTCTTCTTATACAGTTTATTCAATATGAAACAATTACATTCACAATGTGACAAAACATTACAAGGGACTTCATTTATACTGCTGTCTCAATAAATTTGTTTTCTTCATGCAGAATTCCAAGGTTCCAGGCTGCTTAGAAGTTGCAATTCCTTTTGGTAAAAGACTTAAATATTAATGTATGACATGACAAAAATTACATAAGATATTTTGGAAAACTGCCATATTGGCTGAAAACTATCTGAAGCTAAAATTAATGTGAAATTTATCTTAGAAAATGTCAGTGTAGCTTCCTATAAAAGTTGGAGCAGAACTATGCACTAGGCATCTGGAGTTTAAAATCCTGTCTTTTACAGGCTCTGCTATTATGATTGCTAGACGGTTACTAGCCCCTTGTAAATGTGAACATTTTCAGGAACTGTGATTGCACATGGCAAAATTTATTAGTGTCAGAGGCCAAATTACAAAGATAACAGAGGAAAGAACAGCTTTGAAATTCAGAGTCTCAGATTGCTGTGATGTCACAAGAATAAATAAATCATAGCCCAGCCACCACCCTAAAGGAGTTTTAGTGCCTCATTTCTTGCAGCCCCAGCTATATTTAGAAATTAAATACAGAAGGAAAACATTTTGTCAGAATAGAACTTAGGGTATGTCTGCATCATGGAAAGCAGCATGTCCTGGGCAAATGCAGCACAAACTAACTTCAGAAACAACTTGTGCAGTCCCTTCAGATCAGGACTGTGCCAAAGCCCATGAACATTCTGCTGTGCTCTGTTGGCATTCCATCAGGCACTGAGCTGGCAGCTGGAACCCTGTGCTCTGTACTAGTGTCCTTCAGAGTTACACCCAGAAGACATTCACTACCTTAAAACATCTACAGCTAAAGATGTAAAACCTGATTTTTATGCTAACATCATTCTGCCAATACTTTCAAAGCCAAAGGGTGTTTTACCATGCTCATTTATTTAGTACATTTATTTAGTACATTTATTGTACAGTCAATTAATTACAATGACTCATTGCTAAAACACTGTACAGGGTGAGATGGGCACAATTAACAGGAAACATATTTTATGTGGCTTCATAGCTTCATTATTTTATTTAACCCTAGACATTTACAGAGTGATGCCAGTATGATAATCTGAATGTGGTGTACAGAACAGTCAATTACAGTTTCTTACATGCTCAAAAATGCTCAAGACTGTGCACTATGAGAAGAATAAAGAAAGAATAAATGGGAAACAGTTCAGAATAAAAAGAAAACAGAACTTAATTTAAATTCATGTCTTGAAAGAAAAGCTTCAAAGCTTATGTTGTTATATTATATAGAAAAATGTAACATATGAAAAAAAATTAGATACATTTGCTGGCTGAAGTGCAAATTAGTGTCAGATAACCTGCTTTAATGTTTATTTTTCATATCCCCAATGATATATCCATTAAAAATTCCTGATTTCTGGAAACAACAATTAAGCAGAAAATGAGAAACCTAAGAGGTTTTTTTGTTTATGGTCTGTTACAGACCTTTGCAGACTTAAAATCCAGATAAAGAAGAAAATTTTCATTGCATAAATGCATGCCTTCATGTATTGGGCTAGAAGCTAAACCTGAGAAAAATTAAGAAGCAATAGCAAGAGTGCATACTGTCATACTGGAAGGAGAGAAATTATTTCATCAGCATGAAACAAGGCATAAGCTGCCTGGATGAGGACAGGAGAAGAGTGCTAAACTTCCACAGATGCTGACTTTATAGCACTTTTCTGCTACTACTCAGAGGGTTATTTAAATATTCTTTGCAGTTCACCCATGGTTCTCACCAGTCTCTCAAGATTTCCTCAGTTTTTTCCTTTCCTTTTTGATGCTTGCTACTTTCAAAGCTGACAATCTCCTTTCTCCCCGGCATTCCACTTTCCCTTTTCAAACATTAACAGATCCCAGACATCACCTGCACGTTTTCCTGCGGCTCCTGCTCAAGGCCTGGGTGACACTGTCCGAAAAGTGAGCTTGCTGCCACCATACCCCTTCTTCATGCAGTTAGTTGCCTTCTTTACTTTTTTCATCCCTTTTGCATTTGGCCTGTACCCTTCTCTCTGAGTTCTTGCACTACATCTCTAACACAATTCCTAATTGTTGTTTCTGAAGAGCTGAGATATTAATCATCTTTCATCTTCCTCTTTGTTGCCACTCCTGGGTCACTGTGTCACATACACTGACATAGAGGTGACCTTAGTTTTTCTCATACAGACAATAATTTAGGCACTGGGCATCTCAATCTCTTTCCTTATCTTGTCACCTCTGGATTGGTAGCTTCTCCCCTTCTTAGACCAGCCGCCTCAAAGCCACTTTCCTCCATTTGTTCTCATATCAAACGTTCCCAAACATTACCCTGTTTTCTGGAGCTCTTCAGTTTCCTTGGTTTTTGTCTTTTCTGAGAGTCTGTTGAATTCATTTATGATGATGCCAGCCTTCAAGTCAATAATCAGTCCATCCCCTAGTCTGCATATTGCCTCTTATTTTAAAATAATGATGAGTCTTAGATCTAAATCCACCCTAGAAAAGCTATTATTGAATTGTAGTCTTTATAATGTGCTATTTTAACCTTTTTCTGCAGTTCTCCATTCTAATAATCCTTCAGTCTTTAGGATTTTTGACTTCCTGTTATACAGCATCCATGACTTTTCTGTTCTCAGCCCATCCTTCCTTATTTTAGCTCTTAGGATGATCATTGGGTCTCCCTGCGCTTTGTGTTTCTCTATCCACAGCTCAAGCTCATCTCAGACATTGGAAGAGCCACTAACTCACAGACCCCTCTTGTTCTCTGCTCTGGCCCTCGCTGTGGAAATCCTTTAATCAATGTAGATTCCCCTATGCCAGCTTCATTTTCTCCTCTGTTTCTCCTTATCTCTTCTCTTTCTGGATGATGGGCAATCTTCCTGAACAAGGTGGTAGTACATATAATTAGTAAAAATTATTATTTCTGGAAGTTATCATAGGAGGTTGAGATAGGTCAACATAAAAAAGCATTCTTACAATTACTATCTGTCAGTAATATTATGTATCTTTTCAGGACATATCTGATAATTTTTTTTAAGCCTTCTATACTTCAAAAAAACCCTGGTTTTGGTTTCCTGTGTGGGATAGGAAAACAAAGATTACAGGAGATTAATAAGCTTGTTGAATATGGGTAAAGGCTTACTAATAGTTTTTGGGTGACTTCTTATTATTTCCAGTAGCATTTAAATCTTGAAATAAATATATTGGGAGACTTAATTATCTCCAGAGACAAAATGGATAATTTTTCTTACATTAAAAATGGAGCTAACAGCATTTGGTTTTTTTCATATACATACTTCTTGGCCGAAAAACTTGTCCCTTCAAAATCACTACTATTAAATTGTGATCAGTCTCTTATTAAGAAAGAATTATGGGTCAACAACAACCCTTTAATATGTGTGTGCAGTGCATATTAAAAAAAACACTCTACAAGTCTAAACAGGTTTGCAAAACTTATGTTTACAAAGCTTTACTTCCAGAAGATAGAATGAATTGCATAGTTCATTTTAACCACAGAGTGTAAGACAACAAAGGAAGATTGGATTATGCTTTGCAATATCTGGCATCAAAATGTTTTCAAAATTCTTGACCATAGGTTGAGGATTTAACAAACAAAAAACTGTCCTGGGATTTTTATTGGAAAGTATCTAAGGGAACTTATTTAAGGGAAGACCTCTGCCCTCTCAACTCTCTGTTATCATAGGCTGCTTAAGCTTTCAAAAAGCTTTTCTAGAATAACCAATAGGTCAAGGTTGGCTCATGGTTGTAATTGTCTATGAAAGATCAAAGAAAACAAAAGCACTGCCTTTTACCTACTTCTGTTTCCCAATTACTGGTACATAGGAATAGTGGCTGAATTCACTGTCAAGCCTGCACAGTGAGAAAGCAATCATGGCAATGACTTTTGAGGGAGAACTTAATAATTTTCTCCTAATAGAAGCAAAATAAAAAATTCAGATGGAAAACATGAAAATGCTGAATGGTCTTACAAGCCTGCAGAATGTCTGTGACCAGGTAGAAAACCCAAGTTCAGCATTAAAAACAGTCTTTTCTGCTGAAGATAAATATAAAAGATGTTAGTTCTGCCCTCTTCTTAAGTACCATTTTGTGAATCAGCTCAATTTTTCAGAGGAGATAGATGTTCCTCTGTACATAAAACAGTAGGCCTTTTTTAGACAAAAGGGAGTCATTGATTCCAGTGGCCGTCTGGAGCAGAGTAATTGCTCACAGGAACAGATCCTCCAAGACCCAGTCAGGTGATTATCTTCAAGTGTCTTGTTCTGACACTGATAGCAGAGGCACTCAACTTCTCCATGTGTGCCTTGTGATACCTGTCCTTGTGGCTTCAAATGAACATGGTCTGTTCCTGAGGTTCAATCAGAGATCAGCTTTGCTGACCAAATTACTCTTGGTTCCCAACCAAGAGGGAACACTTGGTGTGCAGCTCTGTGTCTGCTTCGGGTCCCATTGCTCTCTGAGTATTCTGTGACTGGAGCTAAGGCTTCATCACCTTTTTGAACTTATTTAACCTGTACTAAAACTTCCTAGATCTTGCCAAGTCAAGCAGAGTAAAAGCCCAATTAAAAGCTGTACAGGCATTAAAGGTTTTGGCATATAATGTCTTTTGACAGACAGAATCTCTGCAATTACTTTGCAAACAGGAAGAATACTGGATCTTATTGAGTATCTTCTTTGAAAATGATAATTATAACAGTGTCACCTGCTGGGTAACTTGCAGCCATCAAGTTTATTAATTTCCATTACTTTTCCTGAAAGCTGGGTTCCTCTCTCATCTCAGAGAAGCACATAATTTTGTATTTAATTACAAATTTAATATGTGTCTTGAAGTTATTCCTGAAGACCTTTCACAAAAATATGTATTTTTTGCATACAAAGTATTTTCTATTGGTCTCAAAACACTGACAAACTCTACAGAACTGAAACTCACAAACAATAAAAATGATTTTTTTTTTTTTTTTTTGCAGAGGACAGTTATATAAAAAGAAGTTTAGTGATTTGACAAAAATCCCAAATTCAATTCTCAGTCTCATTTTTCACTTTTTAACCCTTCTTCTCTGTTCTGATCACTGTCACTTCATGGGCTATGCACTTCTTTGATGATATTTTGATTTTCATCCTTTAGAAACAGTGTATTACTGGCAGAAAAGAAGATACATAGCTACATAGTTTAATGCTGTTCAGTTCCTAGGAAGTTGTACCCTTAAAAATTTCTATGTTTAAGAACAAAATAGAACATAGAGGAAGAAAGACATTTTAAAAAATCCCCTGAGACAACTGAAAGGTCATCGTCATCATCATCGTCATCATGACCATCACCATCATCAATCATCATCATCATTTTGGAGAGATAAGCCACTCTTTTGGTTCCTCATAATCTTCTGCAAGAAATAACCTCATTACAGAATGCGCTGTTTCTCTTAATTCTTCATTAACTCTGAAAAGTTCTCTAAAACAGGATAAAGCATTACCAGAGTTAAGACTCTCTGCACCTCATCTGATCTCTGTAAAGGGGCCTGATTTTGCGATGCTGTCCTCTCAGGGGTACAAACATTCAGACTTTTTGGCAGAAGAGTGTCTTCTCGGTTGAGTATGGAGAACATGAATTTCCACTTTCATAAGATATTCAAGGTTGACAAGGTATCCATTAAGTTGCAGTAACAAGTTTATACAGCACTAGGCCATTATACTTGTTCGTCTTATCAGTTTTTCTTCCCTCATTAATTGGAACAAATGACCCAAACTCTACAGATGATGGTACTGTTTCATTTATTTAGCAATAGAAAGGACCATGCTTCCACGTAATTTATATGCAATTCAGCTTTTTTACACAAGAAAAGTCCATTTCTGGTCCAACTTGTGATTAATAGTGTATCTGAAAAGAAGAGGAAGTTTTATATGCACTTTCCAGATTTGCAGTGCCATCTATAAAATACAGATGTCCTTTGGGGTAATTAGTTTGTACCCTGAAGCAAGAAGCTTGATTATTATTACACAATTAAGTTAACTATGGCTACAAATGTAATTAATGACCTGAATATTTTCCAGTATTTGGGGAAAAAAAAAGAAGCAACAACATTGTAAACCAGTGATCTCCTCAGGCTGATTACAGTGTACATAGCATAGAATCAGGATACAAGTAAAGACCTTTAGGTTGGAAAAGACCTTTAACGTCAAGTCACAATCATCAACCTTCTAAGGCCACCACAAAACTGCGTCCCAATGTGCCACATCTATGGATCCTTTGAACAACTCAAGGAATGGTGACACTGCCTCTTTCTGGGCAGCCTGGTTGGCTGTTTGATGACCCTTTCCATCTTCAAAACAAGCCCAGTGAATTGTAAATTCTTAATATAACGTGGGAAGAGACAAGACTTCTCTTGGTTGCCTGTGTTACATCCAGTTCCTTGGCAGCTGGGGCAAGAAAATTAATATCATTATAATAATTACTTAGGTGGAGCTTAATTTTAAAACACCAGTTCATAAAATCCCTACTAGAGGAACCAGAAATCATTTAATAGCAGTAACTTCAGACATGTAAATACTGTGCTGCTTCTGTGGTCACTTATTGGTCAAAAAAAGTTTGCCAAAGCTATTTTAGATTAGCTAACCCTGGATATTGATCAGCTGCATGAATCTTTTCTAAAAATGTTGAGCTTATATACATTTACTAGTGATAACTCCTTTTGATGCAATATCTTCATAGAAGGAAATAAAATCAAATAGCCAAACTTTAAAAGTATTTATAAAAATAGGATCCAGTTAGAATTGTTCTATAATCACATGAGAAATTGTTTAATCTTTCAGGTAAGAACAGAATAGTGACTGTATTTGCAGCTGCTTGGTTCTGATTTTCTAACTTGATCTTAGTTTTCAAAGGAAGCTAAAACACCCTGAGAACAGGCAAGCTGCCTGTTTTAGTTTAGCAAGGCTTCTTCTTATCAAGGTTTCCTTTAATTCATCAGTCTTAAAACTGCAAAGAAACATAATTGATGTTGTTTAAAATATTCTGTTAAAAAAAAATTCTTCCTTTGCCTTCAGGGAGTGAAACGGAGTATCTGCCCCTTTGTAAAGAAATTCTTTGTTAATCTTTGATTTTAAATTACTGGAAAAAGTCCTCTGAGTCATCATCTTTAAGAGATCATTCTTCCTGAAATATCATAAAACACCTGAAGTACATTCCACAAAGCAAGTGGAAGGTTAAATTACCTTATTACTGATGACAGTTTACTTCAATGAGCAATTGTATAGCATGGAATTTAATAATTTTCTGTTATTTTTACAGAAATACCTCAATTAAATACCTTCAGATCTAGCAGAAATAATGTTGGATTTCAGTCTGCCTAGAGATTTCCAGTATTTCATAGTTTGCAATTTGCTACCCTGAAATAATTTTTAAAAAAATAAAGATCAGAGCTCTATGGATATAGTTAAGTGCTTATCCTGGGCAAATTAAATTAAACCTCTGTCATATGATGAAAAGCTTGCTTCACCTAATTGAGCATCTAATGAGTGTGGATGAATTTAAGCTACTCACAGAAATTTTGTTTTTCAAAGCTTTACTGATTAGCATCCATTCAGAAGGAGAAAGAAACACATTGCATTTATGCACACATAAGATTTGAAAGAATAGTTCTGATGAGACTCTGATCTCTTCATAAGGTTTTGCGTCAAATTGAACTGTCCTGTATTGATAACTGCAGGTACTCCCACAATACACTGGCTCACTGTCTTTTGATTCATACAATTGCTTTTTCTTGTTTCTGTGGGCTTTTCTGTGCAATAGTGTGTACATTCACTAGGAGGCTGTGCTCTTCATAAGCTTTTACTCTGATCAAACTAGGATGTTCCTTTTTCCCCCTAGAATATGCACCTGGAAACTAGATACAGATTTTTTACCATTAAAATGTCAAGCAATCGAGGGAAAAGGGTGGAAAAAATTTTGGACTCTTTTGATATAACTGAAAGCTTTATACCTTTGACCTTGCTCCATTTGATGGTATTTCTCTATGAATTCTTCATCTTACTGCATTGCAAAAGCCTGAGATGGGCACTTTTTTCTTTTTTTACTCATTATTACTCATGAATAAAGTTCTGGACCCACCTTGTCTTTGGGATTAGGATAAAGGAAGAAATTCTTGTAAAGCAAAAAGTCAAAGATATTTATACTAGAAATCTTCTCATTTTTGCGGAAACCCACAGGCTTTTAAACAAAGGATTTTGAATGAAGAAATTGTGTCCAAAGAAAGTTCACAGCCTTTATTTCACATCACACAGCTTGGTCACAGTTCCATTACTAAGAGCTCATGTGGTTATCTACACTTGTTTCCTTCAATTCCACACTTTAAAAGCCCCCCAAAAAACCTCTTGTACAGCAAAAGCCTGATTTGACCACGTCTTTTTGAAGTTTGAACCAGCTTTTCCCCTTCAAAATATTTTGTTCTGCCTTCCCCTTCTTTTTAAATCACTACATTTTGTGATACTGCCTACATTGAGACCTTAATCCCTTCTTGCATCTCCCTACTGCTTTTATTTGTTCAGGCTTTTCTTACTATTTCCATTGTCTAGAACTGGGAGCTTTCATTTAATGCCTTTATATCATTTATCCATTTATCCTATGCCTACACTGAATTTGAAGATGTAATTGATGTACACGGAGGCATGCCCCTACAAGCCTTTAAAACTACCTGATTCTGTTCTATTTCCCTTCAGTGGAAACCTGTCAGTAATTTGAGTGACTTGCTCAAGATGTGAGACTCTTCACCCTGAAATCTGAGCCTACTTCTCTCCTACACTGCTCCAAAATTGCCTGGTTTAGTGCTAGCACAGATATATATCTTAAGGCGTGCCAGTCATCTTAATTCTGGCAGCATAGATCCATTTATAGTGCATTTCAAACTCAGAGCAATATGTGTGTTATTTCATTGGAATGGTTCTGTTCCTCACCCTGAGAATAATTTGTTTGTGTCTTGCTTCCACGTGATTCCAGACAATGGTTTCTTTGGCTAAGACTCCCTCCATTTCCTATACACACCTCTGAAAGTGCATTATGCCATTTGCTGACAAAATAAGGTTTGTTTCTATTCTCAGATGAAATCAGATAATACACACTGCTCACTGATGCCCCGTGTTTCTGAGTTTCAAAGCATTTGGTAACTGAAGACATGGGTGTGAACTTAACCACTTCACCACTGCTGGCCTTCGCTGTGGTGAGCTCTGCAGACAGCAAGTTGCTCTCCTCCTTCTCGCAGTTATTGGTATGGGAACTAGGGCATGGGAGTATTTTCACACAGAAATGTGAAACAACAAATATAAACAAATTTATATTTGCTTCACTATAACGGTTGATTTCCCAATGCAATGTGAAATCTGTGAGACTGAGATTATGGGCTTTTTTTATTTCTACTAAACAAGTTATGCAGTGTTGCATTTGGACTTTTTCCATTATATAACTCATATTATCAGGAGCTCCAGCTCCTCTCAAGTATCTTGCATCCTTTCTGATATTTTAAATGATAATATTTACAGTAAATGATAAAATGACATACTATGGACTAGGAAGAATTTTCAGAGATGGGATTAGGCTTCCAATGAAGTAGGTGGGAAACACTCACACATTGAATGTTTTTGCATTCATTGATTTTAAGAATACTTGTGAGCCTGTAAAGACGGACAAATCAACAACGAGCCCTTTCCATTTTCTCTAGGGGAGTAAATAGAGAAGGGTAAGAGTGCCAGTCTCCAAGACCCCTGCTAACAATAATGGTTTGAGATATTTGTTCTATTTTAGGTAATGCTTACTTCCCATATAGACTGAAAGCTTTAAGTATAAGAGAGCTCCTCTGCATTGAATACACCTCATTTCTGTTGCTTGCCTCACACACAGACAAATGGTTTGCAGTTCTAAGCAGTGGTTTTCTCACTGCTGAAAAGAGGATTGTGCTAATACTCCCTTTGGAGTCATCTGTAGATAACTGAAATTGTTCTTCACAGTGTTGCTCCTGACCACTGCTGCTTCCTCAAGGAACTTCTTCAGCTTCTTTTATTTTGTGGCAAGGCTTCCATTTATTGTTCACAGTCCAGAGCAGGATTTTCAGATCACTGTGCTGAGCAGATAGATTAGGTACACTTCTTACCAGGCATATTACACTGAGGGATATTTGCTGAAGCAAAAGTATTACCAATGGCAACAGCTGTGCTCCCTGCTACTCCTAGGCTTTCTTCTCTTGGGGAGATCTTTGTCCTTTGTACACTTTGTTTTATAGAATTAGCTGTGTGATACCCAGGCCTGTATTGGTTGTTATTATTAAGTACCACTTCTGGCAGCACACTCTTTTGTACATCAGTGTGTAGCTTAGAACCATTTAATAACTATTTCCTTTCATTTTTAATGGAGAATTTGACTGTGGTGTTATTGGGTATTCACAATTTTGTGCATTTTATACAAGCCCTTGCAAACACTTGCAAAATGATGTCATTAAGTTTTCTTGCAAAATTTATACACAAGCTGAGTGTTGTCTTGGCTTCAGCATCTTCCTGAGCAGTTGTTAGAGCTCTGTCTTTCTAAATTAGGGTCATTTGCATGAGATAGTTCAGATTTATTTATTTATTTATTTAAATAATTCTTTTTGCTCTGGAGTGATGCACACATTTTATATACTTCATTCTGGTCTAGACTATTTCTGATGAGAGCCAGATTTCTTTGAAAAAATCAGACAAGGATTTTTGGGTTTTTCTTTCACTTCCTTTCCCCTCCCCCAGTGTTTTGTTCACCTAATCAATGTTGGGTCCTCTTTCTACATTATTTTTCATCTCTTAATTATTTGATTAAGTCACTGGCTTTTTGCAGTTTCATTATTTTTAAATACAACACACTCAAAGTCTTTACTATTACATGAAATTTAAAAATACTCTTTGAAGTTTTTCTGTGGCTTCAGCTAGCTTCCTGTTGGATTTAAGTGCTGTGTATCACAGTTAGCCATTCGGTAGTAATTTGATAAATAATCAAAATATCTTTTGATTCTTTTCTTGCAGACACGAAATTAAATACTGCAGATACCAGTAATACTTTTCCATCCTCCCTACCTCCATGCATTTTATGGCTACTGAGCTCTTTGGTCTTTTGTTCTGGCTCCATTTCGTGGCCCTGTGGGATTCAGCAGCTGCCCAGTGTTTCTAGCACTTAATCCTCTGTGGGGTAATCTTTATGTCTGAAACCAAGATGACAATTTCTGCACTCAAACCCAGTTGTGGATGCAGCCAATCCCACTGCTGCTGTATAAATAAACTCTTTACCTTTGAAGTGGTAGTGAAGAGGAAGCTACCATCTTCAGGCAGGGATATCAGCTGGTGCCACACCTGTCTCAGTGCTGTGCACTAAAAGGCTCAGAACCTTCCCAGGATTCTTCCCTGCAGCATGGAAGGATCTCACCCACATCAGCTCGTTCATGAGGAGAAAATGTGGCCAACGTAATTCTCTGCAGCATGGTCTCTTGTACATTGGTTTGGATAAAAAAAAAAATTACAGCATTTAAAAAACAATCACATTAAACAACTATTATTAAATCAAAATAAATACAAATTGCCTGATTTTTTACAGAATGGAAGCTGGTAGGTAGGAAAACAATTACATGTTATCTAGATTGCTGAATCAGAATAAAGATATATTCTTCCCCAGGAACTCTTTTTGACTCTCTAACTGTATTTCAAATACTTGTGGAAATAAGAAAGAAGATATTTTTCTTCCCTAGAGTGATTCATTTCACTAACAAAGATCCAGGGAATATTATCTCATTTATAAGCTATGAGAAAAGTTTATCTGTAAATTCCAAATTATAACTTAAATGTCAAGTTGAAATAAGTGAAATTTGATTGAGTATGCCACAATATCTTTTTTAATCATACTTATGTTGGGGCTTAGAGAGCCACTGAATCACTCTGCTAGAGCAAATGCTTCACACAAGATAGAAGAAATCAGATTCACCTGTCTTTATCAGGCAATAGAACTGATCTTATAAAATGTCCATGAGATGTACCTACATTTTTGTTTCAGTAAATTTCTCTGTAAAAATCTATTCTTTTTGTTTGAGCATATTATTTAATGTAAAATATGTCCGTTTTAAAAATAAATTTTTTACCTTCTTGCTCAAGATATTGGTAAAATTTTAGAAACTTAGGATTCTGATTTTAAAATCAGTTTCTACGAACTGGAGCAGAACATAAACTGATTTTCTGTTCAAACCTTAGAAGAAATAGCTCTTCACAAAAAATGATCCCTCTTTATGTAAGTCAAGATGCAACCAGCCTCCTCCACATTCCTCCTACAAAATGTTCAGTTTAGATTTTGCCAATTACTTGCACTCTAATTTGAAGAATTCCATCTATGCACAGAAGAATCCCCCAGTTCTCAAGGTTCTATTTTCAGCACAAACTGCACAACTACCAGCCAGAGCTGGGAAGTTTTTGGTATGGTTTTTCTTATTAGTACATCTCTATGTGCTTATACATATGTGCACAGAAAGGGGTACTTTTTTGTGTTTAGTGTTTTACATAAAGCCATTCATTTTTCCATGAGTTTCAGACTGGGGCTCACAGTCCTTTATAAAATTATTGACAAACAATTGAATTATATTGAAAACAAGCATTAACATAAAGACCAATCTTTTTCCTTTCCCATACAACTTCCATTTACAAGGTCTTCCCTTCAAATAATCTCCATGAGTTCATTGTTTAATGTATAACCAGTCTTGAACTTGTTCTTCTCTTCCTAAGGGGAAAATTAAAGTTAATTTTTATGCTTATGTTGCACATTTATCAAATGGTGATATTTTCAAAACCTGTACGGCACCATCTCCTCAGAAGTACACGGAAGTCAGTTTTGTTTATAAGCATGCAGACTTCTACCCTGTTTCCTGTGAATAGAAAAACCCCAAATGACTCGATCAATACAAGATTTCGCCCTCCTAGATGTACGAATAATGTTCCCATGTGCTGCATTAAAGTAGATTAAAACATATCACTTAGGTTGGAAGGTCTAAGCTTCTGGCAAAAAGGAATAGAAAACCATCAACAAAGGATTATTTTCCTGTAGAAGGCACACAGAAAGAACAGATGCAAAGGTCTGTGATCTGTTTATTTGCTACGGGAGTAACCAGGTAGCACAATATCTGTGCCATGCAGTTACTTGAAATGTGTCTGAATTTCACCTCGAGGTCTTTTGGGAATACATGATGAAATCACCCTTTGTTACTGCCCTAGTTCAACATCTACATTTTTCCAAGGGAATTTTGCTCTATAAAGCACAGATGAGAAGGATAGAATAATTCAGAATATAATTGCAGCTTATGAATTTAACTTTCAATGACTTTCAACAAATCTTTAGTAGAAGATTTACCAAACATAAAATTCATATTTAGTATGCTGGAGCTGTAAAGTAAAATGAAGGGATAAATGTGAAAGTACTCATATAAACAATATCAATTACTTGTTACAAAATCAAATACACAGGGGCTGCAGATTCTCATCTACAGACAAATATAGATTGCTGACCATATGTAGAGCTATAACATAGCTGCTAAGACAGTGACTAACAAATACCACAAATTCAGGCTATTGCACCAATTCTGAAAGGGTTCTTTCCTCCCCAGCATGCCATATCCAAATTGCTCCAAGCCTACCAGGATGACTTCAGTCACTCATATAATTTGTTTAATGCACCAATGCCACGGATTTGTTTCACTAGATGAGGTGAAGAGGGAATCTGCTTCTCTCTCCTGTGCCAGCTTTATTTTGGGTCCCAAGGCATTGCAGAGTTCATGTGTCAGCAGGAGGATGGAAGAGATTAAATTCTGTTCACTCAAATTTACCCAAAAAATTAATTCAGATGTACTGAGCACTGGGCTTTTGATGTCCCAGTCCCTAATCTTGACAACTTTGTGGCAAGTAGGCAATTTCTTTAACTATAATGAAGTAATTTTGTGAATTTCCTCTCATTTGAAGAATAGAGGAGTGGCTTTTTTTCTCTTCCTTCTATTGCTTTACTAGTGAAGATTTTTAGCAATTACTAACGTGTTATATTCAGTTTAGTTAAATCCCTTGACATGCTGCTCAAGCAGCATAGCAGTCTTGTGGCTTAACATACCACAAAGAAGCTTTTCTCATCATTTAGGGACAGAAAAATAAATATCGGTGTATAAACATCTATAATAGATGAAATTAAACAGCCTGAAAGTACACAATGTTAGTGAGCACTGGGAATTAATATGTGAACTTAAAAAAAAATCTACTGCCTGAAATGGAGATGGCAAGGAGGCTCAGATGAAAGAAGAGCTAGTGTTCTGGAGAAAGGCAATTAGGAAATTTTTCAAGTATTGGTTTTAGAACTGATGGTATTTAAATATTTTCATCCATGACCTTGGCAAACAGAGAAGGAGTATGCTGATGCAATGTGCCAGTGCCATGTATTCCATGTTTTATCAGGTCATGGCTACATTCCAGCTAAAATATATAAAAGGCCATATGGATGTCTTTTCATTGCATGCTAATCTGCTACTGCCAAAACAGCTTGGCTTCTGGCCCACTCTACACCACTGTTCTTCCCAAGCATGCAGAAAGAGAGCAGGACTCAAACTTGATGACTGTTTTGGGAAGGCTGAGTGTATATCCTGGGAAATTTGCAGAGTCTTCCCTGTTATTAGCTCTTCCAAGGGGCTCTTGCTGTTCTTCCCAAGCATGCAAAAAGAGAGCAGGACTCAAACTTGATGACTGTTTTGGGAAGGCTGAGTGTATATCCTGGGAAATTTGCAGAGTCTTCCCTGTTATTAGCTCTTCCAAGGGGCTCTTGCTGTCATCATCTTGACATGACCAGGTGTCTGTATCATGTGAATGACCTCAATTACTTAATTATTGCTTTTTACATACCAGATATACCAGTTAAGGAATGGGAGCATGCATGGATTCAGGATACATGGGTTTAAAGAGCATAGCATTCCTGATATATGACCTATAGATGGGCTAGGGAAGGATTCTCACACCAAGACAAAGACAAAGGAAGAAATCCTGTGTTAGTCTAAACTGCCTCTGTTGCCAAGAGTTAAATAAGTTAAGCTACCTAGTAAGACTTAAGGGGATATTTGAGGACCCAAGAAAAACGTACTGCCATTTTTTCAGATGATAGTTTTCAAGTCTCCAAGTTTAAAATTAATAGTCAGAAACAGGAAGGGGGAAAGAAAGTCATTCCTTCTTTCAGGCATTAAAAATAACCACTTTTTTTCCCCCCTGCACATTTAGGCATTTCATTTTCTTTACAACAAAGATTCAGAAGTATCTGGAGGAGTATCCCTGTTTGCAAACTATTGTTTGTACTTATTCCAAACTTCAGTGGGCAGTTGGGTGAGATTGACTGACATGATACACAGTGTGGTTATACTACACAGCTTCTCTTCTGCTCACTTTTAAATTTTTGTCCACGTATCTGAACTGCATCTGTTTTCTTACAACCACCACTTCAGTAGATTCTTGCCTGAGAATTATTCTGCATAATTCTGCATAAATGGATGCTATTGATAAGTATAGTCATATCGTGGACTGGGGAAAGAAATAAATTATTTACATCTTTTGCAAATGACTTTTCACAATAATTTCACAATAATTGATCAGATTGGTCAGATTTGGACTGCATGTGGTATAACAAACAGTGACTAATACATAATTTGGAAAAAGAACACTAGCACAGGACCACTATTTGATAACCCCTACCCAAATTTACTCTCCTGTCTTCCAAAAACCTAAGGCTTGAGGATTCCCAGAACTGTGGGTTTCCTCAGGCTCTTGTTTTAACAGTCATCAGATTCCTTTCTTTATGTGTCTGATATGTTTGTGAAGCTATGTCCTGTTTTTATTTTTGTTTCATTTGTTTGGGGGTTCTTTTGGGTTTTTTTTTTGTTGTTGTTTCTATGGATTGGTTTGGCGTTTTGTTTTATTTTGGTTTTGTTGTCTTTTCTGGGTTTTTTTTTGTTGATGAGTCTCAGCTTTTCAATCTTCCCTCATATTGAAGCCACTCTAATTTTCTCTGTTCTGTCCCAATATTTTTTCAAATTTTAGTATAACATTTGAAAGATGAAATAATTAGAACAATTGAAAATATTAAATACAAGGACATAATGTTGATATGTGCAAATTCTCATTAATATTTTTCTGGTATGTTTGGTGTGGTTTGGGGTTTTTTTCCTTATTTCTCCTTCTAAGAATATAGTTCAGTGCTGTGATTTTCTTATCTGCTACTGAGCACTCAATCTGATATTTTCAAAGACATGCACAATTTTTTTTTCAGTAATAGCTACGATATAGCCCATAATTTTATATGCATATATAAGTTTCCATATTCTGAAATTAATTTCCCAGTCCATTTGTCTTGTCTCTTGTATATGTATTGCAATGCCTAAACTTGAAAAGTACAGTTGGTGCCAAAAGATTATAAACCCATAAAAAAATAAAGAAAGAACTTCAGTCGATATACATGCCCAGAATTAAAGATGTGTTTCTGAATAAAACCATGCCAATACAGAAGATATTTTTGAGGGAAGATACTGAAGTATCAAGTCTACTAAAATTGTTGAAATATCAGTTGAAGTCTGGACAAAGTGTTGCAGCAAATGCCAGAATTATTTCAGAGAAAAGACTCTAGTTTCAAAGGTATCCAAAGACTATGGGAATGCCAATAGGATTTTAATCTTTGTGCAGGCCTGAAGCTACTGAAAGCCAAAAACATTTAAAGAAGAAGGATTCAGTATCAGAGGAATAACACACAGTCAGAAAAATGAGGGAAAGATGTTTTCCTTTTCAAGACAATCCAGAGAACTTCTTGTACCAGAAGAGCTAGTTGAAAAGAAAATCTTTTAAATAAATTACAATCAGAAGAGATCAATTCCATCAAACTTTTATCTGCATACAAGGAAGTAAGTGCATCATCATAAAACCATTAGCTTTGTAGTGTCTCTGTTGGTCAGGTGATGCAAATATTGATATGAATTATGCAGGAAGCCTTCAGGAAAACTAATAAATGTTTCATATGATAAATAAGGTATTACCATTTCTCTTCTTTCAGATTTTTTCCTGAGACTAATTGCTAGCTAGATGCCTAAGAAAAAATTAGCAGATATGTTTTGCTTAGATTATAGATTAATCACAGACAAGTGCTTTTGCTTATTTATGCCTCTAAAAGGATGAACTCAGAAATAACCAGACATGAATCTTACAGAAATAAAACTGCTCTGTAATAATTTCTGAATATGATTAATGTGGTACTAGGGTCTTTTCTTTTTGAATATACAGGTCTTGTCTAATGATAAATAGACACAGATGTTGAAAGAAACAGGAGAAAAAGAAAAGGAAAAAAAATCAAAATAACTCCTTCCCATCTCATTAGAAATAAGCAGTTAAGAGAAAATCTTATGAAAAACAAGGCTGGGGGTGGGGGGAGGAGTGATAAAATAGAAGATAAAGACTACTGCAATTCTTTTTAGTTTTCTAAAGGAGAAGTTAACTGCTGTTAATAACTTTGATACCAGACAAATGAACAGACACCTCTTGGAGGATCTGAAGATGGTAAGACTACCAGGGAATAGGAGTATATATGTAAATACAACAGTCTCAGTGCTTTGTCCTCACTGTTAAAATAAGCCAAACCTAGTATTTGCAGCCATTTATAGATATTTGTGCTGTGGGTACAAGTGTAAAGATACTGTACAGCAGAAAGTTTTGCACTCTCATCCTGAAGCAATCCAAGACTCCTGCTCTTATTTCCAATGTATATAGAATTATAAATGAGTAGATTTCCCAATCACTTCCTCTCAGTCCAAGAATCTAGAGTTGAGACTCTGAGGAAGAAAGACAGAAAGGTAAGTTATAAATGTACATATTGTAAATATCTCTAAAGAGAGACCAGCCATTCTTTTCTTGCTCTGAGTGATCATCTCTAGAGGTATTCACATCGGGGAAGGTCCCAAAAACTCCTAGGTAGAGCCCTCAAAAATTGATATTGGGGGATTATTTGTGGCAAAAAGACAGGCACTTGTTGATGCTATCTAGCATATCTTCAACAGTTTAATCCTATTTTTTATTTGATCTATTACAACCAGCCGTTGGCTAGTATAAAATTGTGGAGAGAAAAAAGAACTACTACTAAGAAATTTAAAAATTAGGAAAAGCTAAGAAGAAGAAAACAAAAAAAGTATGACATCTATTGCAGTACTGACGATAGAGTGAGTTTCAAACAAATATCTAAGGGGAACTAACACTGCAAGGTCACAATTTTTAACTGAGCGTTCTCTGGCAAAAAAAAAAAAAAAAAAAAAAAAAAAAAAAAAGGCAGACCAGACATATAGGCAGCTGATCCCAGGCTGATATGCAGCAGCTAACTTTTGGGTGTTAACCATGTCCCTAACAGGTCGGGATCAACTGTGTTCAGTAGCAGCTCAGAGAAAGCCATGTGAAGAGCTCACCCACGTTTGAGTGTATTAGAGAATAATTTTTACCACAACTCGAGCAGATTATCAGCAACAAAGGCAAGTGTTGGGCCCTGGGCCCTTCTGGGTGGAACCCCTTTGACACCAGAGATTAGCCATGTTTTTCACTTTTACCTATAGAAAATCCCTACTCATCAGTCTAGTGGAAGGTGAATAAGAATTATCCATTTTACATATTTTAATTTACCATCACCAGATTCTGTCATTGTCTCAGACTCATTCAAGAACCTGCAACACAAACATCCCAGCTATATTGGATAGTTGGTAAACAAGTGCAAATCTCAGCAACCCATGTCACATCAGCTAAAATCGTCTTAAATATAGATTATAGCCAAGGGATACTTGGGGCTGCTGAAAAGGAGTCTTCTTGAGCATCTATAAATTTATTTTAGCTTACGTTCACTTAAATATATATATATTATATTATTATTATATTATTATATCTATTATATTATAATTATTATTATTATAATATATTTCCTACTTATTCTAGTCCACCATCATGCTGGCCAGCACAAATTGTCATAGAACACAACTTTCAATAATATATCAATTTTGAATAAAAGAACTTTCCTGACAGACATAAAATTGGTTGCTATTTTGAGCCCTGCTCATGTAATTTTTTGGATTTCATTGTTTTCAACAGCTGCAAGACAAAATGAAGCAGGCACATTCAGACTTTATTTATGTTTTTAAATTTTGTATAGTTTGAAATTCAATCCCACGAAAATGTTAATGAAAAAAGTATATCTTTTGCATACTCATCTAGATGTAAGAAAATTTGCAAATATGGATTTCTGACCCAGCCATTTGAGCCAGAATGCCTCCCACAGTTGTGCTACATGCGCACATTTGTTTGTTATATTATCCCTTTTTCCCTCCAACCCTAAACTAATCCTGTGTATTCCCAGCTAAGGAACAGACGTGGTTATCATCTGCAACAGGCAATATTCTAACTTGAACTGACAAAAAATTAAAGCTCCACTGTCTAAAAGCTTAATATTAATAGACATTATTTTAAAAGACAGTAAGAAAAAAATGAAATCAATGTTTGCAATAGATATCAACACACATCTGGTGCTACAAAGCCAAAAGCTACTCTGTTTTGGAAAGTAGAATACTCCAAGAAAGTGAGGAGTCAATTGAATTTCCAAAATCATAAGTATTTTCTCATTTCTGTGCAGTTGTTTTCTGGTACCAGACAGGCCAACAGAGGTGCTAGAACTTTGTATACTGGAATGGGGATGGAATTTGATTGATGTGTAGAGGAGGAACCATCAAATTCACAGTCAAACACCTTTTCTCCTAACACTAGTGGCTCACTGGAAAACAACTACCTCTTAGTGTGGCATCTCTGTTATCTTGCTTATCTTAATGGAAATTAATAACTGTATAAGAATGTTTATTAGATAATTATCATTACTTGTACCAATGAGTTCTTTATAAAATCTAAAAATATATTCTGCATCTAATGTATAAAGCAGAGATATTATTTCTTCCTAAAAAATATTCCTTTGGAAAACACTAAAGCAGTTTTGTAATGTGATTTTCTTTGGTATTCATAAAGGAGAATAGCATAATTGAACTTACTGTAAAGCACACAGAAAAGCAGAATGAATAGTGAGAATTAAGTTTGTGAGACACCAAAACTGAATTGTAGGATTGTACAGCTCACTTACCCCTACAGCCCCTAAAGTTAAGAGTGTCCACTTGTAAATCCCTATAAATTCCATCTTGAGAGGAAATTAAATACCAAATTTCTGTTTCACGAACAATTCAGACAGTCTTGTCAGTCTACAGCTAGAGAATCCTAAAATCACAAAGGATTGGTTGAAATAAGTGAACACTTACAATTTATACTTACTACTGACTGATGTGAATATCAAACAGAAGGAACCCTCTGGAAAGTGACCTGATGCTTCTCACAAAAAACCCAGACACAGAGTGTACACTCTTTAGGATAAAGAAAAGCAGACATGTTCTCCCCAGACCACTGCCCTAATGACCCCGCCACAGTGCAACCTCCAGCAGAGCAGTCAATGTCAGCACATGAACTTTACACAGCTGAAAAATACAGCAATTGAGGCTGCATCATCATGAAAGACTGGGTTCTGTAAGAGACAACAAATCTAAAATTAGGAGAGGCCAAGAAAACTTTAATCCTAAGAGAGAATGGTGTCCGCCTCTCATTTCTTTGAGGGGCAACATGTTCCATTCCGCAGTTTGTAATGGGTTACATCAGACTTAATTTTGGAGAGAAAAATACAACTAGCTGTCCCAATATAACATTTTTCCAACTGAGGAAATGACAGAACAGTTTGCAGGACGCTGCATGAATGGGCAATGGATGCTCCCAACTCTCAGAATTGACTCATTATCATGCAAGTAATGCAAGCGAATATGGTCATAATGCACAGGGCCTTTCTGGCTTTATTATGGCAAGCTATAGGTTTTAGTTATATTTTCCCAATCAGATAAAGCAATATAAAAATGATTTGGAAGCAAGAATCTTCTGTTTCTGTTGGAAGTGAACAGAAGGTTAATGGCATTGTTTTTACACTACATATCCTCTCTGTGAATCCAGTGTCTCATGGTGATAGCTGTAGGAACTGATTATTAAATTTTCAAACAATTTCCAGAATGATTTATACATAAACTAGGTGAATATTTTTTACATAGATGATTTAACTTGTAAACCTACTTATGAAAGTTTTGGCAACTGATAATAAAAAATTGGATAGCAGTCTTTGCTTGCTAGTAGAATAATTGGTAACATACAAGATGTGGATGTGGTCCACAACTGCAAGAATTCACATTATTTGCTGCTGAAAGGTCAGTAATAGTGTTACATGTACTGAATGCTGCTACTGAGAAGAGATTTCTTCCAGTGAAATGTTACACCATTTGCTAAAAGGTAGAGGACACTGAGATAAAAAACTCTTAAGACAATGAAGAAGAAATGGTGACACTTTCTCTCTTAAACTCACAATTGTATTTACAGTCTTGGAGTAAACAACATGGAAATAATTATGGACATGTTTTTTTCTGATGCAGTGATGATGCACGAGAAGACTGCTTGTGCAGATGAGCAGAAGTATTTAAATAGTGAACAATGGAGAAAATTATCTGCAATAGCAATTCTCTCTCTTGTCTGAATTGACAAGACACTGAAGTTATAACTTCAGGAATGCAAGTGACATTTTATTTTGACCTTCTGGCTTCAGACACAAACCTCATTGCATCCAAAATGATGGTGAAAACTGTAACAAATTTCACACATCCTCTTCTCAACTGTATTAGTTTTCTTACAAAAGCAGAGATGTATAGTCAGACAAGCTTGACCATGTGTAGGCGTTTGCTTAAAGAAATTTTGCATTCATAACTTTCCCTCAATTGTATTCGAAGACATACTTACAATCACTCGTGTTTTCTTATCTTGTTTGTTGTTAGTCTTCTATTAGCCTTATCTTATCTTTCTTCATGTAAGGAATTTGGAGCAGCTGAGCATCAGGCTTGGAGAAAGCAAGCAAGCCCTTCCATGCACAAAAGAGGGACTAAAACCATTGTCATGGCAACAGGAATCAGATGTGAATGCTCTGGTTGCCTAGATTTTAGTACATAGGTAAAGATAGTATAAGTTTAGACTGAAAGTGCGATATTCCTTGATTCCACTTTTAAATGATAGATTAAGTCATATAAATTTCAAGGAAAAAAACATTTAAACTGATTTGTGCACTAATTAATTTGAAGATCTTATAATTTTCAAGAATGTGAAACAGTGCAGAAGTGTTACATAAAAATCAATCTTTTAAATTTATGAACAGTTGTCTCACAATATTTTATGTTGATAAAATATTCTATTTTACAAAGAGTCTGTCCTAAATAAAATTATTTCCTTAAATTCAAAATAAAAGCCAAAAATATGTTCCCTTGCACCTTATAGTATGCAAACCCATAAATTGAAATAAGATCACTGCATTCACTAAATCAAAAAGGTACATGATTTGTAATTGTGTTTTCCCCCTTTGTTGTTCTAAAGGAGGATTACATAATTTCGAACAGGCTCTGAGAAGAGCACAGATCCAGTGGTCTTGTACTATAATCAATATCTGCAGAGCACATGAATGTCGTTCTTGCTTGTACACCTGTGCATCAACTGGGAAAGCATCCTGTGTAAACAAATTAATTGGAATTCTTACAAACAGACTATCTTCTAGCATTGATCTTACAGCTGTTATTGACACTAAATTGTTAGATCACAACTGCCCAGAATATATATTTTTGAATTTATCTTTATATCCTGTTACATTTTTTTTATTTAAATTTTTTTTTTTTTTTTTTTTTACATTCTCTTGGCTCCAGGACTGCTGTGTAAAATGTGTTTGATCTTTTGATGTGAGATCAAATTCCAATGATAGAGCTGAGCCTCAAATGATTAATCTCCATATAAGCACCTTGGAAAGGGCTGTGCAGGGAGCATTTCAGTGCCCCTAAGAACACAATTCTCTGAGTCACTCTGAAGAGTTATTTGCTCTCCTTGAACACAGAAAAACAAAAGGAAAAAATATCTCACAAAAGCCACCATGCCAATCCCCTCTGTCCCCTTCATATTGGTAGAAGACAAATCTTTCTTAAAATAGTATGAATTTTTAGATTCCAAATATTCCAAATATTTCACCTTACCAAGTAACATTTCTCCCTTGGTTTCTAATAGACTTGAAAATGTGTATTCACTATGAACTTTTCTTTATTCTTGTTAAGTTTCAGTCCTCATACAATTCCAAGTCACAGATATGTTGACACCAATGTACTTTGCTGTTCTCCCAGTGACCTCATCTTGGCTAGATGCTCTCTCAGTCCCAGTATTTGCACATTTCCCACTGCCAAATTTCCCTTTTCCCAGTTTCACTCTGTTTTACCTTGACTGAAGTTTCTATAACTGTAGAATATCCAACAATTTAAAATAATGAAATAATCCTAAAAGATCCCTCTGCCTGTGATGAACAGTGGAGCCATGCTCTGAGCATCATCCATTTTTTCTCTCCCCTGTCAAAAACTTTATTATTGACATTCAATCATTCTCTGGGTGATTGGGAACAATTTATCATTAATTTGAAAGTGAATAATATTTCTAGAATACATACTTTCCTGCTGATTTTCCAATTCCATAAATATACTTAGTTGTCTCTTTTCTTTAAAAAAAATCAGCTATCTTTGAGTGCAAGGCATTTTAAAGCCTTTTACCATCAGTAGGAATTTAAATATTTATATTTCTTTTAATCATTGGACCGTAGACATAGCTCTCCCAGAGCAAAGCAATTCTTTTTCACAGGAAATGTGTTGCTGTTTTCTGAAGTAATTCAACAAAGACTGAATTCAAAATGAACACAGTAGAATTTCAGATTTGCTGATTAGCAAGTGTTTACTTGTTCATTAGATTGAACCAAAAAACTCTGTAGTAACTGCAGACTTTCTCCCATAGTAACAGCAATATACACAGTAGGGAAAATTACTATATAGTTGATTCTCTCAATAAATTCTTAAAATAAGCTCCATGTCCCTAAACCTATGTCCAGTGTGAAAGAAAAAGTGGGTAGATAAGTATATGAACAGCCACTGTAATTTTTCCAGCCTTGACCGCTAGAATATACATTGGTGTTTCTTCCGAAAAACTGGCAAATCCATAAGCAGGTGATGCGTGAAGCAAAGTCCAACAAACCTCCTTTCATTTATGTCTGTCTAGGAAATTGTTTTCTAGGGCTGCCTGTTTTCTCACTTCCATTTCTGCCCATGGAAATTTCTCTTTGTGGATTTTAATTTTTAAAATTTATTCACATTTCTTCCCATTTGATCATACTGACAAATTTGTGTTTTCACAGATCAGTAAAACTTTATTGATTCTTATTCAGAATGCAACATGTTCCAAGACAACACCCTTCAGCAAACAAGCAAGAGCCTTCAAACATGTTTTAAAGCATAATTTCAGACAAATCCCTTTGTTCTATTGAAACTCTCTCATTATCACAAAATTGTTTTCCCTTTGCCCTTTGGATTGATTTCGATTTACCAGTATCTACTTTTCAAGCCAAGTGTAGAACACAAATTTAAACAAAATACTGGTGCCAAGTTACTATGCATCAATGCCAATTGTTAAAAATTCTTTTAATCTCAGTTTTCAACTTGATCCATATGTAAGGCAGCATTAAGTTACTGATTGCTCTCACTTTTAGAGAAACTGTAAACTCACACCCTGACCACCCACAGCTCCACACCTCCCATCACAACACAGCCAGCATCTTTTCAACCCTGTTCTTTGGTGACCTGCATATCCAAAATACAGCCTGTCACCAGGCTTTGGGCACATAATGTTTTAGGCAGTGCCACTGTGAAAGCACTGTGACTAGAAAGCCCAATAAAACTTATATTTTGATCACAGTTTGCAACAGAAAATTGAACTGGAATTCTACAGACATTATCTTGCCAAATTTTAAAAGTCATGACAGAGATGACACGGCATTCTCAGAATCTGGATGTGTGCTGGGGGTGGTGAGATGAGGGCTTGTTTGATGTTTTTAATTTTTTAATTAAAACATGGGAAAATGATGAGGGCTGCTCTAAGATTCCGCATAGATTTTGACAAAGCCCCATGGAATATCTCTTCTTTTCTTTAGCTATTGATCCTTATTTAGATGGTGCTTGTGTCACACTTACACCTCTACTAAACTCTTGCTAGGTCAGTAAAACACACACTTTTTTTTTTGGATTTAGAAGAATGCTCTTGAATCTCATCTTGCATGAGCTGGTTTTTTCTCCCCAATTAAATGTATGTTGTCATCAAGGAATGCTCTTCAGCATCAAGGACAGAGCACTTTTCCTTCTTGCCTAGGACATATTTGATTCACTGTTTCATATATTAAAACCAAAATATCCTACCATCTGGGTAAGAGTTATCAAAAATATTCAGAAAATGAACAGAGTTCCATTTCTCATCTTCATCTGCAGGAGCTTTAACAATTAAAACTTTCCTAACTATAGGTTTCCCATTTCAGCTAGATCTCATGCGTCCTCTCTGGAAAACCAGAGCTGCAAATCATGAGTTTTTGCATAGAATGTATCCTTAAAAATGCAAAAAAATTCAAATGGTAAGGTACCTTTCCTATCAGCAATTACATATTGATTACCTTTTTAAAACCTAACGCAATGTAATTATTATCACTTGACTTATCTTTCAAAGGCCCAATATTGGATGAATGAAAATTACCAACTAATTTTGTGTATTTGCATACCAATTGGGCTAATAGTTTGTGAATCCTTGTGTAACCCATTTGAGTACATTTGTCTTACAGCTCCATTTGAGCTTTCACAGATTCTTTCCCATGTCTACTAGCTGAGTCTTACTAATGTACACTGACTAATAGAAAAGAAAAAGCAATGAGACTGATTTGGTCATTCAAATGAACTGATTTGTTTGTCAAAACAAACAAATTCCTTTTACCATGCAAATCTTAATTCTTTATCTTGTTGAAGGACTTTCACTAACATGCTCCATTAAGAATGTTTGTGACAGCTGTATTCAATTTTTTGACACCATCGCTATCAATCTGAATTGCTTCCATTAAACTCGCACTGTTTGTTTTAGCTTGTAAAATAAATAGTTTTAAATCATTCAAAACAAAAGAGAACACAGATAATACATCTTTTCACTGTCACAGGTATTAAAGCGTTTTGTGAAAAAAAGGTCATCTTATGTTTGCAAAGCTGTGTGTCTCGATACTACTGCAAGTGATTCAGACCACAGCTTACTTAGGATCTATTTTATCTTCATTAGACATTTTTAACTGCAAGACAGGTAATTATTCATTCTGAACATATGCAGGACTTCTGGAAGGTAGGCTATAGGATGACCAAAAAGTCCTGAAATTAAGTGTTTTAGATCATGAAATTGAGGAAGAGAAAAAGGAAGAATGGCACTGAACTGTGTTCAAGTGGATTTGGGATACAAAGGTGTGGATTTCTGAGGAGCAGGCCAGTGATGCGAGACAGTTCTGGCAAGCAGGACATGCACAGCATTTGCATGATCATTGATGTAGACTTAAAACATATAATTCTTGAAGAATCTATCACACTCTGGCTGACACTGCAGGTAGCCCAGCTTCCATATGTGCAATGGGCAGAGCTGGAAGGCTGTGCGGGTGCTAGAGCCTACAAATGCCCACACCTTTAGCTGGCATGCCAAGAGTGGAGAAAAGACAAAAGGAGCAAGTTAAGGTGGAAATGAAAATAGACCAGCTATCTGGGGAGACCATGAGACTTTGCAGGTCATGATTTGAAAGGAACAAAGCCATTGTTCTCTTGCTTTCCTGTCTGATGGATGTCTCTGATGCAAAAGGAGTGGCAATAGTGGAGGTAAAACTAAGACCGGAGTCTCCAGCCTACTGATATGCATAATATTAATGATTTTTGTAGACTGGGCATCACATTAACAGGCACTGCATATGAGAAAGAATGTGCTGTACTGAAAACCAGAAGCTCTGAAATGTGTAATTAAAAATGTCTTTGCCTTTGCAGTCCAAATATCATAATTTTATATAAATTATGGATATTTAAAAAAATTAATTATTTTCTTACTACTCTTACTGCTATTAAATGACTTACCCAAAGGAAGGGGAGTAATGGAAACCATGCACTACTGATGCTCCACAGAAATTCTGGTGTAGAAAGATTAGGAGATGCAATATAGACTTTAATATCTATTCCTTCCTAAAATATGTATATTGAAAGACTGACAGGTCCAAAATTTAATATTTTAATTTACAGAGAAATTGGAGACAGACAAATTTTTGTCAGTAACAAAACTGTTTGAAAAATCCTAATAATTCTCCATTCACTTGAGCTTATTCTAGACAATATATTATTTTTATAAGTTCCTTTTTTAGAAGACAAAATTAATGACTTTGGCTGATTTTTGAAATATGTTATAGTATGACAGAATAGTTATCCAAAAATAACAACAGTCAATGACTGAATCTATGTTTTATATTTTACCACACAGATACATAATCCATCACGAGACAAATAACCCGCTTAATCTGAGCAATAGTGTCACTATCAGTAAAGATGTAGAAAGAGATCCTGCATGTTTTTTAAAACACAATACACAAGCATACATCAAATATAGTTAGTATAATTTCATATAGTAAAAGAATAAATTATTGATTACTGGAATTTATGGAATATGTTCTATCCACATGGACATGCTGATATTAATTGATTCCAAAATAGGATGACCTTAAAATGGTGAAGGGCTGCTTTAAATTAGACTCATACCCATTGTTGCATCTCAGGTTTTATCTTGAAACAGCAGCTTTAAAATTATGGGGATTTATTTGTCTGTGTTTTTGCCTTTATATTTATAGTTAACACTACCCAGACAAACATTAAATAGCCTCAGGCACTGACTGAAATTTATACTTTATTGTCTTTGCAAGTCATTATGTTCAAGCTCCACCACCACTTTGGGAAGCAAACCCGTAAAACATCTACGCCTGTTCAATTTGCCCTGTGCAATTACAGAACATTATATTAGCATTAAATAATTTTTTTTTTAAGTGTTCAGTCTAATTACAGTTGAAATGTTATTTTGACTTGCTATTTTCTAATGGTGGGGTTTTTAATTTACAAGAACAGCTTCCATTTCATTGCTCCCCAATGCTTCAAAGATAAACATTAATTCAAGTAAAAAAAAATTTCTAGAATTTTAAACCCTCTAATATTTTCTATTAAGTCAGTGCATGACTTCCTTTGCAAAAGAGCTGCCCATTTTCTTCCCACACTGTGCAATCTCACATGTTTACATCTCTGAAGCGAGCATCTATCCTCTTCTATTCAGCAGCTGTGAAATAGATTGCACCTTTGATCTCACTACAGATAACTGTCATTCCCAACAGATACTGACATATGAACCTTTTCAAAGAAGTTATGTTTGTTGTTTCTCTCATTTAAAAAAAATAAATTACGGTTTGTTAAAGCCAAGGCATTAATGACACTGACCACATCTCACAACAACATTACCTTTTATTAGAGATCTTATTTTACATATCCCCATAAGATATAAAACCTTCCAAGAGAAAATATCAAAAACCTTCAGCTGAAACCAATTTCTTTCAGATAATATGAGCAAGTAAACCAAAGAGAATTAAGATAAAGGAATGTAAAAAAACCCCAAACCATAAAATCAGAACAGGTACAACTCTTGTATGGAAAGTAATTACAAGGTTTTAAACCATTTCTTACAGAGCACTGTTCTTAAAATCATACTGGCAAGGTAAAGATGCTTGCTTCTCTTAACCAATAGCTCCAAACCCAGCAGCTATAAAAACACAAAAAAAATTCCCCAAATAATAAAACTGAATTATATGGCCAATTCATAAAGAAACAACATAAGAATTCATTAAGACTTGTGCAAATCAAAAATCTAACAAAAACCCACCCAAGTAAAACACAACCTCATTGACAGCAACATTCGGAACCAATTCAAGCAAAATTCTTTTTGAGACTTTGATTTAGTAAGGGATTTCAGGAAAGGATCTTAAATTGAAGCTGTCATTACACACACAAAAAAAAAAAAAAAAAAGCAAAGGAACAAGGATTACATCTGCTGGTTAAGGAAGATTCAGGCACCGTGATTGTACAGATGATGATAAAAGTAAAGAACCAATTCTATGTGAAAAACCTTTCAAAGCAATTCCAAGAGGCAAAATACTTTAAAATTTTATTGCATCAAAATTTTTCTTTTCTGTCTGGCAAAACTGAAACAGTATTTTGAATGTTTTCCTGCACGGAACACATAAAAGTATCTTGAACATTTTAATTCTGAAGAAGCAACAAAAGTGTTATGAGAAATTTCTGCTGGCAAGTCTACTAAGCTTTCAGTTCCAACAAAAACCAGCATTTTCAAATACTTTTTCTAAGAAGTTACAGTACATGTTTATTGCATGAAAACATCCATTTATTGGATTTATCTGATACTTCCATTTGTGGTTAGAGATTCCTGTATTCTTGATGTAACTTGCACCAGATCCTACTAAAGTATTCCCATTATTACAAAACACACAGTAGATTGAATTAAGAAAATCTACACAATCTCAACAGAGATCCAACCTGTGACAATGCATAAAATCTAAGTATGACTTTCATTTCATTTTTAGATAGCTTGTAGCTACATAAAATAATTTGATAGATTTTGATATTTTATATAATTGTTGAACAACAATGATGAAATTAAATACAGGAAGCAATATTAGAGCTAGCACATCTTTTTACCAGTTATGATGACTTTTCATGCATTAGTATTGAGGATAAGCAACAGGGTATGGAAAAGTAGAGCACAAGTGAGAGATAGAGGAACGAGCTATGAAAATAAATGACAACTAAAAAATGGGATCATACTCAAGTGAATGTTTATATATATATAACTGTAAACAGCAGCTCTACTTAGGGAAATGCTTTCCACACTTGGATGGCTTAAGTACTAAATATGAATTAATATGGGAAAAAGCAAAGTCTCCATTCTTCAGTAACATGAACACTGGCAATGTAAGTGAGGTTGTAAGTTGGTAAAATATTGTTTAAAATATAGGCACATGATTTGAAATTAACAGGTCACCACAATCTGTGACATGCAAGCACATGTTTTGATGGGTTTGCAAACTATATCTTGCTTACTATCAACTCTTTGCATCAAGTTGCAATTTTCTCAAAAGCAGCTGAATTTAGCTTCTACAGTAATTCTTTTTTTGTTGGTGTTTCATGTTATAACATCATATTAATACATTCAAATAGTCAAAATGTTCAGAATAAGGTAGCACAAATTTGGTGCAGGAGTACATAGATCAGTGTGGCCAGCATTGTCAAATAGGAGATACACAGCTTAAGTATTATATAAACTACCTTTTCCCCGAAAACATTAACATAGACACCAAAATTGTAACAAGACATATCAAAAATAAGGCACATTTATTTTGATATGGTAATATTGAAATAGAAAACTCATTTCAGAGGACTCTGGTATCTAAATGAGTTTTATAAAAAATCTTGTATTCATGATAATTATGGACATTTCTCATCATGGTAATGGAATAATTGCACATATCCCAGTGTGTCAAGTAACAAAATGGGAGTTTTATTAAACAATTCCATTCCAAAATTACTTTGTAGGTTCAGGTTTTTCTATTTACATAACTCAGGTGAATGGTAGAAGTATTAAAATCTACCATCACTTATCACAAGTACTGCAGGCTTTCATTTTACCATAATTAATAATCCCCTTTGTGTTGAATAAACTGAAATTAATTGCGGAATAAATTGAGATTATTGTAATTTATATAAATGATTGCAAATATTTGGACATTAGCTACTACACAGGAACACTTTATTCCATTTTTTTTCCAAGCTGCATCAGGACATTTTACACTGAGTTATTCACACATAAATTCATCAATAATAAGGAAAAGAAGGCCGTTTAAAATCTAATCCCCTGTTTATGAAAATTAAAACACCAGAAACATCATTAATTAGCATTTAACCTGAGATTTAATCTGTTGAGAGGTTAACATCCATAGAAATTTCTTCATTTGTTGTATTAATTGATAATGATGTTGCTATTTATTGGGGGAAAAAATCCAAACAGAAAAAAAAAGTTGCTTGCAACATGGCTTTTCATTGTGTTGGTCAAAAAAAAAAAAAAATTACAGAATGCATCTTTTTCTCACAGTATCCAGAAGCTGGAATAACATTAATGTGCCTTTTATTGCACATGAAACTCAGAGGAGATACAATTGCAGATTCTTCTTTATCTGAGTGTGAAAGCAGGATTTAATCTCAGCCGAATCCGGAATGTATTTATCTCCATAGAATTCATATTTATTTCACTTGTATTTCTGGCATCTGGAGGTGAATGCATCAAAGATAAAGATGTGGGTGTAAGACTTTCCACTCTGAATTTGGTAAAGAGTTTATGCACCTGTATCTGGAGGGAAAAAAAACCAACAAAAAACTGCATTTAGAAAAAGAAGTAAATACCATAAAATTGTACAGTTCCTTGCAGGAACCAGAAATTCTCATGCCAAAGATTTTGAGTATTTCTAAATGTCATAGATTAAATTCTGTGCAATAATTTAGATCTTTTTAGTAGTCACTACGTTTCAATGTAATTTAATTAGAATATTCAAAATTACTAGAAATATTTGGATTTGAACTCTTCTTGTTTGAAAATAAAATAATATTTACTCTTCTACCCAAAAGATAATCCCAAATTTATTTTAAAATTTTATTTTAAATTTTTATTTTAAAATTCCTACAGATTATTAACCATACCTTTCCCTGAGTGGTAGAACAGAGCAGACCCGTGTCTCGGTTTGAAAATTTACAATCAAATCCCTTTCTGTGAAGAATCAGAGCAGCTTCATCAGATGGTTTGGTATCTACCTACAAACAAACACTGTAGAATATTACTCACAAAGTATCAGTCAGGAAGACATTTTAGGACATAAAAAAAATTATCCTTATCATACAGCGGATAGAGACATTTACACCTTAAAAAATGTTCAGCCTAGATTGAACTGTCATGTCTTTTTAAAAAAATTTATATGGCTAAACACAGAAAGAAATAAATGGCAAAGAGTTGAAACATACAATGTACTACAGAATATAAATATAAGTCATTGAATTTAAAGGTCATCAGATGCACATGTACTCACGACTCAGGACTGAAGTGTAGCTATCACATCTGTATTAAATGGCTCCCCACAAAAATTATATGGCAAAACAGAAAACAAACTAGAAATCTTATGTTAACTGCAATACTCAGTTTTACATATTCAATGGCATTATGTTGAACAAACCTTCATATAGCAAAAATGCTCTCTAACTCAGCTTTAAGTGTCCAGAAAAATGTACACTCAGGTACACATATGAAAAAAAAATGTGATATTTATCTCTAAGATAAACAGTGCTTTTGAGCCTCAAGAGACAGTATAGAGTAAGCTGCTCTGCACCCTTCTCTAGCTCCATTACCCTCCCCTGGACATTTTCCAGCCCCTCAATATCTTTATTGTGACTGTACCCCTACACTCACTGTAGTCACGTATTTAATATGATACATTACTTTATATCTTTAATTATTGCTGTTTTACATTCTTCCGCTCTTAATCTTATTACATATATAATAAGAGCATAAAAAAGGTGGTTCTATCCAAAGCCATGACAGTTCTTCAGGCTATTTTTCTCTGATTTATTTCTGGTTTACTTGCTCTTATACTGGTGCTTTTTCACAAAAGCATCAGCCATGAATTAAGTTCATTTCTGGTACTTCAGAATGCATCCATTGCTTGGAGAATTCAATACCAACAAGCATTAGGCCCTCTGTGATGCATTATCTCCTGAAGGTGTACCAAACAAAAGGTCTTAATCTAACAGATCCAAATTTCTTTTCATAAAGGTGATCATGGATCAGCTTGTACCAGCTTCTGTGAAAGGCAGCATGACAAAGAATCAAAGTACAAACAATTCATAGTATAAAGTACTCATTCACATAATAAAAAAAATTGCAAACTTTATGGGTTTAGGTTCCTCACTTAAGATAGTAAAAAAAATTATTCAATAGTATTTGGAGTTGAAATTAGGTATTTTTTAGTAAAACACTATCAGTTAGAAACTTTGCATAGTTTACAAATCACAAATAAAACTCTGCTTCAAAAGATTTTGTGAACAATAGCTTATAACCACCTAAAATCAACTTCATAATTTATGAATAATGCCTGCATTCAGCATATGAAAAAAAGTTTCCAGTATTTATTAACATTGATGGCTAAAGAAGTTCTCATGCTGTTCACTGAAATAGCAGTGCCCCTTTCTAAATGATAGCTGTGATATTTTCCCCCCCCACTATGAAACACCTGACTTGATTTTCATTGTCACTGATGTGACAGTGTTGCACATAAAAGTAGATATTTTTATGCACACAAAATAATGCTGTCTGCTTAAACATCAGATTAGGGAAACATTAAAATTCATACTGAAAAAGCCTGACTTCCTATGGGGTAAATTAATGTTAGAAATGACAAGCCAGTAATGGGTATCAACACTTCCTCTAATTCACTTAAATTATCTTCTAGTAATCTGCATAAAAAATGCATGTATGCATTTCAAATGATGGCATGAATATTTCATCTCCCAATTTTTTAGAATGAAATATTATCCTTATTAAGATTCAAAAGATTTAAAACAAAAAGGTAACACACAATTAATGATACCCTGAGTAAAAGTGTTTTGGTCAGTATAAATATCTATGATTTAGTACTCCACCTTCTGCCACGCACCTATTTTTTCAGTGTTGTAAAAAAATAAAGCTGTTCTAACCTGTTATCAAAGTAGGTGAAAGATTAAGTTGTCACAGCCTCCACACCTACTTTAACTTACCTGTTCTTATATCATCTCTATGTAAATTAGATTAAATACATTTAAGGTTTATGAATGTCTTAGCAAGGATGGTCTTAATTTATATCAAATACACCTTCTAAACATGACCATGCTGACTGCATGAAAACCTGTAACAATCTCCTCAATTTTCAACAAGTTACAACATTCTTAACCTTATAAAACTTCACAGCACTGTTATTCAACAAAAAAGCCCTAAAGACTGTGCTATTAAATCTCCAACAAGCTTTCTTAGAAGAGCTGTCAAAGTTTGATTTGATTTTGATCTCTGAGAATTAAAATGCGACCTTATAAGACAATTTAAAAAAAAAAAATTGTTAGGCTTTCTCATAACCGGTATCCCAGGGCAATGCTTCTAAACTTTTGATGAAAGAAAAAACATTTAAACTCTTTTTAAGTTCAATTACTGTAAGCTAATAGACACACACTGAAAAGTTTAGGCAATATGGCAAATTTATGTATTTATGCTTAGTATAAAGGGACAAATCTGCTGTGTTCTAGATCTTGAATCCCAGTTTATTTACATAAGGTTAAATATCTGTATTCTGAAAAGCTGGAGTTCTGTTAAGAAAAAAATCTTTAAATATTGTAATCCTAAAGGATTGGACTCTTCCATGACAAGGTGAGATGTCATACAACAAAAACAATATTCTTTCTGATTTCTACCTTAAATCTTAACAATTATTTTAATTTGGTACCCTCTCCTCTGTAATTGTAATGGATTATGGAAAATCAGCTTCAACAGTTTAAGCAATGGAGAGGCATAAATTTCTGTAAAAAAAATTCATTGTGTCAATTAGCCAGAATTATGTCACCTGTCATTCAAATTCTTGGAAGCAAGAGAATGGAAGCAGAAAATGAGGAGAGATTTGCAGACTTATTTGCATGGCATAGCACCATTTTTGCTGTGGGGAAGAACATTCTGTATCTCTAATGACAGTGTTCCTATCCTATGACTGCTGCAAGCTCTCATTTTGAAGCGGACACATTAATGCGGCAAGCTCAAGAGCCATCGATCGGTAATCAATGAAACACACAGCTGAGGACAGAGGAGAGATCACAGTCTCAAACAGTCCTATTTCAGCTGGGACAGTGGGGCCTGAATAGCCCATATAAAACCAGAGAATCCACTTAGAAGTAATGACACTGAATTCTGAAAGTGGGCACTGAGCAAGCCTGTCTTTTCACAGCTTTCATACACAGATCATACAAACCAGGGGATGGATTTACACCTCAAAAATAGAAGGAAGATGTTCATGAAGGTCTGCCCCTGAACTTGGTATGTTGAAGTAAACCTGTAATGCTGAGCTGATTGAAGTAAATGAAAATATACACAGTGAAGTATGAAATATTCACTTCATGTAAAGATTTAATTTCGTATCAGGGTATTCCTAACTTTTCAAAGGCACAAGACCCATAAAATCAAGAAATCTTCCACTTTGAAATTCAGAATAACAATCGGTCACAGCTGAAGGGCCTTACACAAGATTGAACGACTTACACAGAAAGCATGAGAAAGCAAACATTGTTTAAGTTCTAAAATACAGATTAAAACAGAATGAAGATGAGATTAAACAGAATATAATCTCATGTTAATACAGACAAGCCTAGCCATCATGGAGACTCTAGAGGAAAAGGGACAAATAGTTTGTATCTAACTATGCCAGAATTAAAAAGGGATTGCACTGTGCTAGCAGCACTGGAGTGAATAGACCTGCAATACAACATAAAGTTAACACAATCACATTTTTAAAGGAGCTGAAAAACTGAAAAGAATTTATAGAACAGTTGGCAGGAAAATAATGCAAAATCAGTTCCAGTCCCTCAGTTTCAAAAGGAAAATTAAATTCTGGTATTTACATACCTTTCTTTCCTTTGAAGGAGAAAAACACTGAGAACAGAAGAGCTTTTTTTTTGTTTGAATTTTTTGTTGATATTTTGTTTGTTAGTTTGTTTTTTGGTGTTGGCTAGATATTTGGGTTTTGTTTGTTTGGTTTGGTTTTGGTTTCCTTACCAGAGAATATTTTCACAGAAACCAATCATGAGATGCTGTTAGAATAGCTAAATTAGATCTTGTAACTAAGCTTAAAAACATTTTTACAATAAAATTTGGGGTTTAAACTATATTCTTTAGCAAAAACATACTCAGACCAAACTCTATGGCCTTAAATTTAATTCTTCTAGTATAGAAAAGGCTGAGGTATATGAATGGTTCTCTCTTAAACTTTGGGAACTTATTGAAAGGTACCCCCTCCAGAGACAGAATCTTGCATTATGCATACTAATATGTTGTGAAAAAAACACAATCCCCTCATTTCTTGTTATTCAAACAGACACAAGTCTCCAGTTCTTGTAGAATTAAGAAAAGCTCATCATCACGCTGCAGGTTGTCATATCATGTAAACCCGCTCACAAAGTACTTTACAAGAATAGATTATTTTACTATATCAATAAGCTACATCATAAGTTTGCAAAAATCAGTGGTTTGACCTTACCTTTGCTTGAATTGTCCTCAGATTGACTATATGCATGTCACAAGGCAGAGATGACACCAGTGGTGCAAAAGTACTTATCAGCTCTGGGACACCTGAATCTGCATTTGTTGTCATTGGAATTACAGGATGATTTAAGAAGAGAGAAGTCATATGGCTAAGAAGTGATGGAAAACTCACTGGTGCCTTCTCTTCATTCTGCAAAATACAAAAGAATGATTCAAGTTAACATACTATCATGTCTAAATTTTGAAACTCACTTACTTTATACTTCCAGTAATTACACAGAAAATTTCAATTTCTAGACTGCCCTTTCAATTACTTTTAGAAAATTTTGGTCATCCATCAATTTTCTTCTATTGATAGATATACTTGCTGTTTTTATAAACAATACTCTTTCAAAATTATGATGACACCTAATTTTACAAAATTCCTTGTTCTTCTGTGTTGGCCCTTGATGTTTGAACAATACAGTTTGGAAAAAAGAAATTAGTTACTACTTTAGCAAGTTGCTCCCATTTATTCAGTATCTCTTTGTATATGGAGAGGCAGACAGGCCTTTTGCAGGCCTCCTTTTCCACATTATTTTATGACTTGTATTTCTTGCCTTCTCCAACTTGTATCCCAAATCCCTCTTTCTATTTTAAATCTATTTCTCTCAAACTATTGCTGGAAGAAAGAGCAGCTAGCATCTTTGTCTTGGACTGCATTGCAAAAGATTTCTTCCAGAAATTTTATTTCAATGTCATGCCAGTAGGAATCAAAGGTATTTTATCTCAATATTTTTTGAATTTTGTCCATTCCAAAGTTTCATATTTTCATTGTTTTTACCTGGCTGCAGAGGTTGCCTTACAAACCTGAGATGACCAAATCACAACAACCAGTTAAAGCTCCAGAGAAGCCAAGGAAAGGAAATAAAAGAATTTTAAACAGGCAATTTCTATTTTAGAATGTCAGTGAAGATAAGAGTAGAAATGGAAGTGAAAACTTCCTTTGCTCTTTTTTTTCCCTTGCATACTTAACCAGATAAATCTCTGCTTGTTGGTGATATTTAGCAAAAACTTTGCAGAAAGTTTATTGAAAATATAGTATTTTAAGCACTGATATATTATATTAGCATTTTATTATAGGCTGGAAATATGGAAATAAAAAACAAATGGGAGACATTTAAAGCAAAGGGGAAGATTATTTTTCAGCCTATAACAGAAAACCATAACAGTAATTTCTGTCTTGGGGTGTGTTTGCATGTATGCATATTTATTTTTATTTCTGCAGTAGCACAAAATACAGCTGACAGTGAAGAAACTGAAAATATTTCAGGCCTGAATCAATGAAAGATGGTAATTTCTGTTTTATTCTTGGTGCTTTCCTTAGTAATAAATAACACTCTGGCTCTTTGGTATCTACTAAGCATTGAGGCTTAGTACTTTTAAGAATCTATTATGAATCCCAAATGATAAAAGTGGATTGTTGTAAAGGATTGCTCCTCCATGTGTGTCATTGCATTTATTTCTATTGAATTCCATCATCTCATGGCATCTTTAATCAGTACTGAGTCTTCTAATTCCTCAATTTAGCCCTTGATTTTTTTTCACTACCTTGAAAAGCTCAGTATCATTCGTAGACTTCATTGCCACAGTTTTCTTCTATTCTAATTACAGTATGAGCAATCTTGCTCTACGCACAACTTAATAGAAAAGTCTTCCATTCAAGTGCCTGAATACATGCTCTGAACACAGGGAAAATGTGCAGATCCATGTTATTTCAAAGAAGAGTTCATTTTCTCACCCCAAAAGGAACACTGTTCACTCTGTTGCCATAGAAGTGCTAAAGTCAGTCAAAACATTTAATTGCCATTTATTTTCTCATCTTTCACCTTTTTTTTTGCCATGTCAAGTAAGTTGATTGCTTGCATCTGAGAACTTAAAATGAGGTGTTCTAAAACATTTTACAAATCACACATGAATCAGAAAAAAAATCTATTCATCCTTTTACACTATTTAAAACAAAATATTGTAGATAAGCAGAGCCTTGAAGGACTGGCAAATGCTAGATCCAGAATTGATTCACCTTGGCTCATTTTTGCTCTCACTGTTGTCTAAATGTCATATCACCAGTAGGAACATTGTTCTTATCCATTATCCACTTTGGAACTAAGACTTAGGGGGAGATTTTATATTGAACCTTGTATTCCCACATCTGGAACGACAGTCAGTTCTGGATGGCTGCACCAGCAGAAAAAGTGCAGTCATTCCCTGAATCTGTGTAACAGCAATGGGAATGGAGCATAGAGAAGGTGTCAAAAGCTGCCAGGAGACCAAGGGAAAAAGTGTTTTTGCAAGCATGGTGAAGACAATGCTTCCACAGAAGATTGGGAAGGGACTCTTCAAATCACACTCTCCCCTAGGTACACCACAATCATTCAAAGGCTGGAGTATATCTTTTCCCTCAAGTCTAGGGATCCAGAATTTAAACAGGATTGTCTGGAAAGAGAGATGAGAAGGGTTTGCACACAAAAAATGTAATAGGAAGAATATTTACTCTATGCACAACTTCACCATGTGGATGGCTTTCAGCAGTGCCCTGCTGATGTGCATCAAAAGATGCAGTCCCACAATCTCCATCCAATTAAAGTATTGCTCTCTCAAAAGTGACATCGTTTCCTCAATTTCCATGGCAGCATTTATCACTCAAAGTGTGAGCGAAGCTCCTCTGGCTGCCTTACAAATATTAAGTACTGGCAAGAATCTGATGAATACCAGATGATGATGTGCTGGCTTAATGAGCTCAAATCAAAGCCTATAGTGCCTTTTCAACCATCTTACAGTACATCCACATCCAGTTATCCAATTGGAAACTGTCTTGACATGCAACCCCTTGAATGGCTGTACAGTAAACATAAATGGAGCCGCATTTAGGATCTCCCCTTGTCATCAAAAGTAAGGCGAGTAATTCTAAATCTTCCGTTTTGAGGAGATACAAACTATAATCCAATATAGTATTGGATCACAATTTGCAATAAGTTTCAAGAATCCCTTCATCTATAAAAAGTGCCTTTACATCAGAAATGAGCTATTTTATTGATACTCACAGAAATAATTGAAAGGCTTTGGTTGGAAAGGAACTTAAAGGTCAACTTGTTCCAACTCCTCTGCCACAGGCAGGGATGCCACCTACCACATCAGGTTCCTCAGGGTCCCATCCAACATGGCCTTGAAAACTTCCAGGGATGGCTGATGGGGACAAATCTGATTTTTACTTATGTGTCACACATGAGCTGAAGGATTCCTATCGGGGTGTACACATGCTGGCACCCCTGTGCACAGGGAAGCTTTGCTTGGTAGCTGGTCAGGGGAGAGAAGCTTCCACAACTGGCCTGTGAGCAATCCCCCACCACTTGCCAGTGGGACAAAGCCTGGGAAAAAATGCTAGGGAAATTGGGTTGTGGGAGGGACTCCAGCATGTACAAGCAGGTAATGAGACATAAGGAGGCACTGGACTTGGAGGGATCAGGGGTTCACTCAGAGAGTCAGCTTGACCACTTCCCCTCCCTTGCATTCTCCTCCCTGTCGATGGCTTCCCTGCCCGCACCTGCTCTGCCCTGCCTCACCATTCCCACAAACCAGCTTGGAGCTGTGTCCACTGTTCCCTGACACTGCCGCTCCACGTCCTGCGCTGCCGCTGCCTCTGGGAAAAGCCACTCTGCCTCCGAGACTCAGAGGGTTTTCTGCTAACAGTTTAAATTAACCAACTAAGGTCCTTAATTAGAGGGGGAAAATGCAAATTAGACTCTTCAGAAATAGTTTTGTAATTGAACTGAAGAAATCAATGGAAAATTCTGTAGAGAAGAAAGTAAAGCTGAAGGAGTTGATAATTGGACACCAATTTAGCTAATGGAGAATGAATGAAATTTTCAACACAGGCAAGTAATCTAAAATTTCCCATATAAAACTAAGAAAAGGAAACTGAGGCAGATAGTTTATCAAATCACATTCTCTTGACTATTTCCTCCTCCTCCAGAGTCTTCTCTGCAGTGACAACATCCCCTCAAAAACCTTAATCATAACAGTAAACCCAACCCCCACTGGCGTACACACTACTTAATCTAACAAGCTGAAATGCAGATGCTGACTCAGTGTGTAAGAACAATCAATTACAATCTGGAAACAGGTGTAATTCTGGGCCTGCTAAATCAAGGGATGAGGACTAAAATAGTCTGATACCAAATCACTTGGATTATTGCTGGAAATAAAAAGTTTCTCATTCTCTTTCATGTTGTGTCAAGAAACAATTTTTATCAGCTTTCCCTCTGACAGGTTCAGAAAACCAATGGGCAGCACTCTTCAAAGGAGAATCTTTCTAGACTGAAAAATCTAATCTGTGCAGCAAAAATGCTTTTCAGATTATCTTTATTACCAAAGAATATGGAGAAAATATTTTAAAATATCTTAATCATAAACTAACAAATGACAGCAATCAGGAATGTAAATCAAAGAATTCCAAAAACAAATACAGGGAAAACCAATAGTTTCTTTCTGTACAATTCAAAGACTGACAATCAATCAGTATGTTTAATGTGATGCTGTTTCTATATGAGAAATGGATTCTGTAATACGGTGCTAGGCTGCTCATTGGTGAGAAACAAACAGCAGACAATATCACTGATTATGTGAATAACAGGTTTACAACACGTGACAAAAATAAGTGACAGGTAAGGGCAGATGCCTAAGCTTTAAAATTACTTACATTTTTCACCAAATGCTAACAGCTTGACTCCTTAACTACAGTGGTTCCTTATTTGTGGAAGGTGGAGTTTAAGCAGGAAGGAGTGAGAAATACGCACAGTGCTCTATACACACATTGTCCTAAGGCTCACAACTTAGAAGAGAAATTCAGGTTTTGTTCCAAACTGACACTAATCTAGTTCATTAAGTTGACATCAAATAGTAAATGGCTTCAACTTAAGTTACAGGCTTTGCATGCAAGACTGCCTGGCTGTTATCTCACCGTGTGAAAATCAGATGTTCTTGCTTTAAATTCATTCAAAGCTGCACACTGCAATACAGAAAGAATAATCAAAGTCTGACAAGTTCTGAAAGTCTTCCAGATACGGATAATTCATTCCTTTCCTCTGAGGTGGATACCTGAAGCTAGATTTTTGCATGCCTGTAACAACTCCTAGTGATTTTCAGAAGGAAAGAAGAAAGATAACGGGTCTTACACCTCTAATAAAACAAACAGCAATTAATGATCAACATAAGTTGGGTTAATTCTTCTGAACTAAATAATTCCTTTTCAGTGTCCAAGAGCGCAAGTTAAGGTAAAAATCTGTCAAAGAAAACAGCAACCAAGACTTCAAGCAGCTTTGAAAATGGCTGGTGATTGCAGAGGAAATTTTGTATGGGAATCAAAGAAGGTTGATAGGAAGATCTTCTCTGTACTATGGGATTCAGAATACCTAAGACTCAAAGCTGCACAAAAATCTTCAGCAGAACAATCCTCACGTAATCTGTGTAGCTAAAAATCCAGGCTTAGACCCGTTAGACTTTTAGCAAAGTGTGGGTAAGTTGCAACCAGAAATAACAGTCATAAATGTGAGTACTGAACAGGCAAATTCCGGGAATCTTAAAAAGACTATAAACAAGGATACTGATGCCAGATTATTTTCTGCTATACCAGAGAATTTGGCTTTCCTGAAATGCTGGGGGCAAAAATACAGATATATATAAGGATTTAGATTGTTTGCATACATGTTTTTGTCTACACTTAAAACCCCAACAATTATGTTACATTTTTGCACATCAAAGCATATTTTTCTTTTTGCAATAGATTTCAAGTCCTTTAACTGAGAACTGAGGTCTGGAGTGCTTAGGGTCTTTTAATAGCTATTAAAGTGACCAGCAAAAGACGACTCATGAGAGCAGAGTAAATCTAATTTCATCTCTTTATCAAAGGGAATGGAAAATTTTCTGTCAGTTCACCTGGTCATTGCAAATGAGAATGCATTGGAAATGCATGTCTGCTGCACTAGCTGAAAGGGGCTCCTGGAGGCTGTTTATAGAAGAAATGAAAACTCTGAGGCACCATAAAATATCCACAAGACTGGGTGTTGGCTCAGTGACTCTAAAATCACCACATATTTCTGAACCAATCCTTAGTTGACACTAAAACTGCAGATGAGAAACCTGGGATTGTTGAAGCTAACGAAATCCAGGGAAATCTGCATCCATAGGAGGAATTTTTCCCAGTCTGCGAGAACCAAATTTGATCATGTCCAACAAGAGGTGATTCCTCTCATTCCAGGCTGATAGATAGGAGCCTGCCATGGCTCTGCTCCTCCTAGACCATGCAGGAGTAAGGAAGAGCTTTATTCCTGTTAGGTATATATGGAAATACATGGCCATGCCTACATGTGAGTAGAGACAGCACTTTTGCCAGAACCTACATGAGCAGAGGACTTGGGAAACAGAAGTAGAACAACAATCCAAACGTGATTGTGCCCTCCAAGTGGCCAGGTCTGAAGTTCAAGACCTTGACATTCTTGATTCACAAGAACACTCAACAACCACTGATACCTCAGTGTGGACTTTAAGCCCCTCTGATACCGAGGTCTGGACCTTAGGCTTCCTAAAGATTTACCAGGTCGGACTTCATCTTCTTCCAGGAGCTGGCTTGTGACCTGTTAGCTTGCAGTTTGCTGCTTACAGACACACACAGAAAATACAGGTCTTGCCCATTGTACTGGTCACTCAGTCCAATAGTGCCTCTCTCTCCAATAGCTGTCACACACACCATTTCCTCTGTTTGTTTCCTAGTCTTACCTGAAGATGGCTAATGGCTCACACAGATCATCCAAGGCAATTTCTGTTGATCCATCTTGTTGGGTTTCACACCAAGAGCAATCTAATTTTCTCCCTTTCTTGGTCTCAGGAGCAGCTAGTGCTCCACCACTGTTCTTACGTGACTACATTTAGCATAGTTGATGTTCAATCAGGTGCCATAACAGAAATCACGTTCTAGAAAGAGATCATTTGCAGAACATCTGCTCACTGGTCTATGGAAGAATGCAGATGGTAAAGAAAGTATCCAGTCACCATGATCATAAGCCCATCATCACAATTAAAGCTGATAAATACACAGCCATCAATATAGATGGATGAAAGTGATCAGAAAAGCAGATAGACAGCATGTGATGCTTCTTTAGCAATAAAAGTATTTTATACTTCATTTATAGCCTTTCCTGACAGTTTTATTTCTTCTTAGAGTTTATAATTGAATAATGACACAGGAGGAGCAGCTTAATGTCTAAATAAATCCCCGATCCAAGGCTTGTGGAAGGGACCTGGTGCTAGATTTTCTCAGAAGATTGGCAGGATCTTATCCCATTCCCAGTGATGGTAGAAAATCGCAATCAGAAATTTTCTGGAGTTCAGTTTGATTGAGGAAGTAGTTAAACAACTGATGTTAAGGACAGAAAGGCCACAGTGATACCTGCTAATTTCCAGGCACTGGAACACTGCTCCTCATGAAAAGTGGAGGAAATTTGCTACTGGAGGAAATTTGCACGTACAAGGAGGTTATTCCCAGAGAGTAATTTCATTTGAGAATACAAGAGGAAGACTTGTACACTTTCTCCCTACTTTAGGAAGGATTCTGCCCTGCAGTCAGATCTTGCAGCAGGAATTAACCCTTCCTAGAATTGGAGATACAGGAAGGTTTAAATTTCAGACCTCAAACTGCACTAGCTCAGATAAGCTCACAAAAAACAATAAAGAGGCCTACCCTCATCCTTTGATGAATTGTATGAGCTGCAAGTGGAGAGACCAAGGTTTTATACTATGCATAATACTGAGGTAAATTTCTTTCTAACCAGAGCCAGCAGACAGGTACATGCAAATGAGGACAGGTAAAATCAAACCAAGGAAAATAATTCACTGTTGAGATGTACATAATTACATGAAAAAGAACACAAAAGAGACATAGCTGTATATCCAGAACCCAGAGAAAGGCAGTCCTCCATACTATTTGCTCAACCCAAGAGTCAAGTGGCTGCTGCCCTGTTACAGGATGAGAATGTTTCATAACAGGAACATAGGGATGGAGCTTGCAGACAAAGCAGTCTTTATTTAATAGCTTTCTGCAACATATCTTTGTCATTGTATCATGAAAAAAAAATTTGAAGGAAATTAAGCTGTAAGGTGCCCTGACATAAAAACAATGACAGTGCTTGTCTGAAAACAAATGGTATTTGTAGATAAATAAGAGATGGAAACATTACTCTGGATTTGCGAACACAAAGTTCCTCCACAAGAAATACACTATGAACTATACAGCGGTAGGAGCAATAATGAATTAAAAGTAATGTTTAAAACAAAATTGGAAAGTAACATATACCTAAATATCTCTTAAAATGAAATATAAAATTAGTGTTCACCCCTTAGTAAATATATGTGGTAAGTCTCTAAAGAAGATCCATAGTATTTTCTGTGAAAACAAGAGAAAAATGTCTTTTTTTTTCCTTCTGTGGCCACCATAAACCCCCCAAACCCTCACAATTTTAGACATATTTGATGAGTTCACTGCGGCACTTACAATTAAAAATTGTATTAGAGTATCTGAACTTGTCACACATGGGCTTGAAAAAGCATCTAAATTGTAATAATTAAGCCAATGTCAAATTTCTGCTTTTTAAAACATCAAGTTAATTATGAGTTAATTATAAGTTTTTAAGGTATGGCTACATGTAGCATAGCAATGCACAGTATATGTTTTTTGCTACAGTAAAAAACATGCACATGCATTATAAATAAGTACATCAATAAGGAGCAAAATCAACACAATAATCAGACAAAAATGGCTGTACCACCAACCATAAATTTTCAGAAAAAGTGGGCACTTATAGAGATTTAGTAAGAAAAAAAGAGTAGTTGTATGTGGTGGAAGAAAGGGAGTTTGATTATCTCCAACATATTTCTGATTTTATTAATTGTATTATTGTTCCTCTAAACAACCTCACACAAAAGTAGGAGCCATTTGAGCCACTGAATCCTCTGCACTCTGCTCAAGCCTAGTCCATAAACCCAGTCATACAAATTAACTTAGTCAAGACAAGTTATGAAATAGGAGTCTGTAGAAGGAAGTGTTTGCCTGGCATGGCATCTTTTCTCCAACTACGTCTTTGATGAAATAATATATTACTATTTATTTCACTTCTATACTGATATAACATGCTGGGATTCAGAAAATAAAAGGGCATTAATGATTATTTTTCCAAAACTTACAATAAATATTAAGTAGTCTGTATTTTCAAAAAGACAGAAACATTTACTGTTTTGACAAGTATTAATAAACTGTATTCAGTTTCATTCTCAGCTAAATATTAATCCCTTCAACTTAAAAATGACATGAATTCAGTTCTTCGTTAAAAATCTCAAGAAAGAGAAGACAGTCTTACAAGACTATTCAAAGAGATATTCAAGCTGAAAAATGTTTGCAAGGAGAAAATGAGCATATAAGAAGCATCAGTTACATCTAGTAGAATAAAAAGATGTACATAGAAATTATATCAAAAATACAGTAAAAAAAATCTGAAGCCTGAGGAACATAGCTATCAATAAATGAGTATAACATAAAGTGAAATGAGATTTGCCCAGCTCTTACTACAAACACAGCTCACTTAACAAACAATACTGTCATTGTGAATAAACCTTTAGTATCCATCTCAGGGAAAAAAAAACCACCAACAACTAAACAGAAAATATAAACACAAATCCCCCCCAAAGTCTCTTCCTTCCCCACAAACACCAAAAAGCTTCAGCAAAACACATCAACCTGAAGTCTTTTACAGAGACAAAATCTGAATGAGTATTTATGACTGACTTGATGAGCTAGAATTCAAGAGCCAAAACCCAGGCAGTGTTAGGATTAAGAACCTATTAGAACACAGACTGAGTATACCAACGTTTATTAAGAATCATTAAGAATTTCACTCTATCCACTCACTGCACATATGAGTCTTATACTTCAGGACATTCCTTTCATTTGACCCTGCCATTAAAATTCACTGATCAGGCTGGGGTTGGGGAAGGGAAGAAGTATTTTAGAGATATAAATGAAATTTTTGGTAGATACTGTGATAACAAAAACTCTCCAGAGTAATTTCACCAGTGATGCAAAACTATTTTAATTCTTTCCAAACTGCATATGTGACACTTCACATACTCTCATTTTATAGGGAAGTTTCACAAAGAGCAGCAAGCATCCTGTTCTTCACAATTGTTTTTGAGAAAAGATAGAATGAAATGTTTTGGAACATACATTAGGAAAAGCTTGCAATGCCAAAGATGTCAAATGGTCAAAACTTTCTCCTCCAGTGGCTCCTGAAGTAAATAATAAAATAGGGCTTGACAACAAAATCAGGGTCAGTGTATGACTCACACTGTAGCTGATTACATATATAAACTCCATATAATTTCACCATAATTTTTTCTGACATGGTTATTTTTAAGCTATTATGACAACTATCTTCTGAATAACTGGGCTAAAAAAAAGTATGCACATCTAAGAAACAGAAAGAGAATTATTCTTATTTTAACACTGAAATAGTAACATGAACCAGAAAATGTTACGAATGTTCAGATACATTTGGAAAAACAAAATTTTAGAACATTCTAAATATACAAAAGGGGAATTCCAGGTGCAGCAACAGAGAGAAAATGTTTCCTTAAAACATCTTGCTTGGCTCTTGGGGCTTGTACATTGGATCAGCACCTCTTGGACTGTGCCTACTCCCCCCCAGCTCCAATTCCATTTTCTGTGAAGTCCCTTCAAGAGTGTACAAGAACAAATTGCCCTTTAAGTCCACTGCAGCCATTTAAAACCATTATAAGATCAGCATGAAGAGTTATAGGGAAAGAAAAATGCTGGAACACAGGTTTCCAAAACAGCTCAGAAATTTTTGATGGTAGTAGGTAACTGCCCCTTCTCCTTTGTAAGATTCTCAGTAACTTGTACAGAAACTTTCAAATCTCTAGGACAGATGATTTTAACAAAGAAAGGGAATTACACTGTTATTCTACTGAGATGATACTTGACTTTCATCACATAAAAGTTGGCAAACATATGCAAACACACATGCAAATAGTGCACTAACTAGAAAATCCCAGCGTTGTTTAGGCTGCCTTTACTCTGAGGTAACTTCAAAATGTTTTCCAATGGAGTCTTTTGTCTTGAAGCAGCAGCTGTTCTGAAATTGAACTTGTGGCCAGCCCCACTCAAGGGGGAACTGTGTTCCTTAGCAGAGCAATCTCAGTGCGCATGGACCAGTTTCCTTTCAGAAGGAAGTAAACAAGGAGCTCCCCTGGAGGTATGGCACCAAACATTCCCTAGCCCATCACATCTTGATCATGGTCAGAATGGATGACTAAACTTCTATGTCTGTTGTGACAGAAAAATAGACTGCATTGAGCAGGGACTGGACTGGAAGTGCTCCAGAGGTGCCTTTTACCGAGTTGTTTTATGGTTCTGCAGAAAGCACCAAGACTGCACACAATGTCACTACAGGCACTATGGCACTAACTGATTTGATCTGCTTCTGTTGTTTCAAATTATTTTCTAATGTAAACATAGATTTGCATGTCCAATAATTCTTACTTACATTCTAATTTAACACAACACAAATTACCCTGGGTACTAAGGAATTTTTGGGTGGCAATATAGATCCCTCTGCAGGTTTCCTCTTGCAAGGATGGAGTAACCTGTGCAATGCTTCTTGCTGTCACAGTCAGACTGCTGCTGACCTCAGGTTAGCTTGGGTAGCTGCACATCATACTGATAAATGCAGTTAATATGCAGCCTGCATTATACATGATGAGGAACTAGAAAATCATAATGACATGTACAACCTGAAAAGAACTCCACTGTCAATCATTAAATGGTGAAAATTAGCTTTAAGCTTGATATTATCATCCTCTCACAGTGGTTAATGATAGCCATTATAAACCAGAATTAATTCCAATTTATCTGCATATTCATTAGGAGCTTGGTATACAACCTCTCATCTTTAGCTATGCAATGGTTTTAAAATGCACTCAGTGCCGTCATCATGATTCTTCCCCAGTATGAAGATGTACTTCTGATTTTGTCCTTCTCAAAATTGATTTTAGAAAAAAAAAGAGAAAATATAAAGAGTGGAAAGAAAATTGAGGTTATTCAAAAGACTAGGATACAAAAAGGCAAAGTAAGATACATGCAAATAAAACAAAACAACGAAATGGTCTCGCCTTCCCAAGAAACATAATGAAATCAAAAAGTATTTATGTCTGGCATCTAAATATTTCCACTTGAATCTTATTCTCTAAGAAAATTATATTTATAAGAGGTTTTCTCTTTCTACCCCTTCAACTGAAATTATTTGTCAACCAGTGTTTAGACTCAGTTAACATTGTTAAGAAGCAGAACTCACACTGATTAGCAGCCTTTTAAACGTTGTTCAGTAAAAAAGTAATTTAAAAAGCAAAAAGAGACTTCCACAATGGTACCCCCCACTCATATGTTGAAGCGTGAGTGTGGACCTAAGCACTGCAGGAATAGTGAGAGATGAAGTCTTTACTATCAGAATATGAAAGTAAGATGACAAAACTCCCTTGGAAGCGACACTTCCTTAGTTCTACAGCTCATGGACTAATTTCTTTACTGAGTTCTTCACTGCTGCAACAGAAATTAATATTTACATCTTATTTGGCATAAAAATTCCAGACAGTGAATCCTACCACATCTGTTCCATGTCTTCTTTCCAACAGCAATCGGAAGACATTAGCTGTAATCTTGTTATCTTGAACACCTTGTCCAAGGCCACGGTTGTCATCCTGCATAAGCCGACGATCCATGATCACTTCCAGCTGACCTGAAACAGCAACATGAGCATTACACTAGTATCAAGAACAGGTAAGGGTTCTATTAAACATAAATAACATGCCATAAAATTTAACTTATTTTAGAAAAAATTATAATATTTCTCTTGAGCTTGGAAAAGCTAGGGCTGATCAATATCATTACAGCCGATTATAAAAACTATTAATACCACTAGACTGTGGCTGTTTATAACCTTCGAAAAATTGTCACAAGCTTTTCTGCAGAATGTCCAGCAGTTTTTACTTTCAGAGTTGATGTAAAAGTTTAATATGAAAAATCATTACTATTAACTACTATTTGCAACGAGGATACTTGGCAATCAAACACCCAACATAAGAATCACTCCCAAGTAGGAGAAACCTTCTGGAGAGGAACTATCTTCACCTTGTACTCCATTCTTCCGTTTCACATTTGAACCAGAAAGAAAAAAGGTGTCAACAGGAGTATATAAATACTCACAATCACTTCTTGTACAGAAAAATTCACTTGTGGGAATAGCAAAGAACTTTGCACTGGATAAGCACTGACTATGAAATTCTGAGTTTATACTGAACTGCAGTATAGCCACTCAAGATAGCTCTTTAAGCATGATGTCAAATTATATATAACCTGGACAATGAAGTTCACTATTTTTCAAGTCTCTATATCAAGAATATATAACCAGACTGGGGCACGTAATTAAGGCTTTTATGTTTTCTGCACACTGAATCTTCAAACAAGTATACATATTTTCTAAATAAAACTGGAATACTGAAGTGCTTGTATCCTGAAAAAGAACATCACAATTTAAGCTGCTAGAAAAGGCTGCTTACTAAGGCAGTCTTTTCTATACTTTAGTGTTCTACAAACACTTACCTGATTTTCTCAAATACTTGTTCCTTCCTTCCCTCAAGTACAAACAGATTTCGTCTATCCCGGACAGAAATCAGCTGACAATGAGTAAGAAAGAGCCTGCTATTTTGAACTAAAGTACTGCGCGTGTAACTTTCAGATGGTGGGTTATGCCTTGAGACACACCTGTCTGACACACAGGCACACAGCTACTGAGGTTTGCTTGCCTAAACTGTAAGATTTTTGAATTTTCTTGCATGATCCCTCTGAGTTCCTGAAAGACCTTCAGAAAAAAAGTCATGAAGCATATGATACTCTGCAACCTCTGAAACTTCAGCTTCATTTCTGTTCCTTTTTGAGGAATCCAACATGCCTTCAAGACAAGGTAGCCAATTTAGTAACTTAATGAAATATTACTTAATGATAACAAATCAGATTAATTAATTCTCCGTTTCTTCTTAGTGGGCACAGAGTAAATATTTCACGTCGGTGTATCTTAAATTACATAATACAATTTGTCAAAGAGTGAAACAGTCAAGAAATCAGTGTCATGTCAGGTATGGAATACATCTGTTGCTCTTTTATTTAACTGGAGTAGGTGAAAGGCCTATAATGTCCTCTGACAGATTTGAAACAAGTGCTCACAGAAGGACAGTTTCTCCCTGATGCTTCACTGAAAAATGTGGAACAGGGCTAGCCTTAACTTCCCCAATTTAATGGCAGAGAGTGGGAGTGTCTGCAGATTTAGATGGTGCATTATCTTGTGATGCAGAGACTAAGATTGTTAAACAAATACAGATACTATTATCAGGTAACAGAGCCTCTGCAGACTAATTAAGTCTCCAATACCCACTTAATGAGTGCTTAACAACATCAGTGGTGTCAGGGTTATTCACAGGATCAGGTCAATAGGAGTGGGTTTCCACTCCAAGGGGAGGCATGAAAAAATGTAGTTTGGGTCTTGTATCTGGTAGACTTGGAAAAGAAGGCTGGTATTTTCCACCGTGGTTTAGGTCAGTGTTAATTTCTTGCCCTAAAGTGAATTAGGTCTGCTAATGCTGCCACCAATCCAGCATGGTATTCATCTTTTGGAAGAACAGAGAATTTATGACATTTTTCTTAAAAGAAACTGTGAAGTAGGTTTTGGTGCAGTTTCTGATGGACTCTTTCTTTTCTGAGTATTCATTCCATTATTTTCCAAAACCATATAAATTTAAATTGACAACATATATTACAGCAAGAAATTATGCATATTAAGTTATAAACTATGTACCTTATTTTGCCCACTACCTCTAGCTTTATTTGAATACCTCCCCCATTCTGATAGAATGAATAACTGACCTCTGTTTCGAGTCCTCCAGGCCATTCATCATACCCTGTTCTGCTCCAAGGAGCAAGACTGTGTCTCTTTTGGAATTCTTAATATGAATTGATTTTTCTTGTCAACATATTCATCACCTCTGTCAAAATACTCCATTAAATTTGTGAGGTATCATTTTGCTTCAGAAGTATGTTCACTCTTACCCAGGGTCATATTTATTCTTTATTTCACTAACACTAATCTTCAAAAAAGCTGCTGTTGTTTTTCCTTGACAGGGAAGTTAGGCTGTGCTGTATATACCTTAAGACTAGTGCTGTCTACACTAAAGCAAACAAACAGAACAAAAAACATGATCAGCATCCTTTTTAAGTCCTCTCCTACCAGGGCAGTATGAAAAAAAATAAACTCTTTAGTTCTGTTATTTCATTCCACCAGAGTTCTTGGGTGAAAAATAGCTGGTTCTGACAATTTATTGCTCCTTCTATCTTTTTTGCAATCTTTTCCCTCTGCCTCTAGTTTGAGAGAGATCTTTCATTGAAGGTGACAGGATCTCATGTGGGACCAACCTGTTCCTCCTCTGTAATAGATATACTCTAAAACTTGTCACAGTTGGAGAAACTTATGTCCTCTCTTCAAATGCTTGGAGGTAAGTACAGTAATCCCCAAATTAACTATTTTAGAATATCATGAAGGAGAGACCTTTGTCATATCTTTCATCTTATATTTACCATTTTTCAAGCTTGCAACACCTAGAGACTGAGCTGAATGAAGTGTCAAACGAACACCAACATCTTGGATGTAAGCCATGGTAGTCATAGGATAGATATTTGCTTGAATAGGCAACTTGCTCATCGTCTGTCTAGGCTGGATCTGCAATATGAACACAAACTTCAAAAACATGCATTCTTTTTATGCAATTAAATTTCAAAGACATTTTCAGACATTTATCCCATGTGCTTTGGAAGAACAGCTGTCACAAAAGCATTCACTCAACTGTATTATTTAGCCTTTTTGAGATTTGTGGCTAAAATTACCACCTTGGAAATGGTAGCTTCAGTGTACTTTTAGATCAAACAATATTAAGAAAAAATGTGAAAGATTCATTAAGGGAACCTACAAAAAGGGAACCTATAAAAAGGCATAATCACAGTTATAAAATGAGAGAAAAAAATTTCTCCCCTAGTGAGCAAGCAGTGAATAGATTTAAGGTAGCCGAAAAGGAATTGTTGGTTTATAATGAGCACTTATTGAAGTGCTGTTGAAATTCTTGAATGGTACATGACAAATGAGTAGTAGTATTCAAATTATTTTAATGTTTAAATATTCACTGTCTCCAGCAAAATGCAGTAGTACAGTAACTGGAAATCCAGTAGTCTTTTATTCAGGAGCCATAGTCTCCCTGTATTTGGAAAACTGTTTTTAGCAAGAAAGGAAGGTAAGGAAAACCAATTTTTCTCTCTTTTCTGTGTGCTGCACAGTTCATGTTAAGACAAAAGCCTTTTCCTCAGATGTATTACCAATAGAAAAAGCATTATACATCTCAAAAAATACATCATTTATTTCCAACACAGCAGTAAGCAGCTGTTCACTAGGTGTGGTCCTTATACACTGTTTTATCAATGGGTTTTAACTAAATAAACAAAGCAGAGGAAAAGAAGTCATGCATATATACAAGCAACTAACTACATGGTGACTTGTCATAATTTCTTGTATATAACTCTTCTCTTAAAAAGAACTTGAAGGAATAGTCAACAAACTACTTAAACACTGTTAAGGAGTGCACTCCTCAGCACACAGTTACTTCTTAGTCTGGTCTACATCAAATTTTATAACAGGTACATTTTTAAAAAGCATTTCTCCTTTTAAATGATTAGTGTACTTTAACATGAGAGTTTGTTTAATATAAGCCCTTTACATTTAGACAGTCAAAACCTGACACCCTAAGCTTTTACAATTAAAAGACGGTAATTACCTGATATCCATTAAGATCAGTATAGAATCTATTTCGACTGTTTATGTCGGATGAAATTCTCATTGCAAGTTCACGATTATATTCTCCTCTTATGTCCACAATATTGGAAACTTCAAGAGACTGACCTTCCAAACCTAAATGAAAAGGATGCATTTCAAATCTCTAAAAGTGATTGCACATGTATAAGAATGACTGTGCTCCCATGACAGAGTGATCTCTTATACCTAACCAGATACTGGAAGACAGTTATGCAACAGATGATAGAGCAATATTTCTAATTTGGTACAAATTGAACAGACAGTCTGAAAGAGAGCACTGAAGGGGAATAGGAGCAATACACGGTAAGAACCACTGTGGGTGCCAGCAAACCAGTAGGGAACAGCAGGCAGCTGTTGAGAACTGTCTTTAAATAAACATGCTAGAGCAACACCTGGTCAGTCACTTCTCCCCTGCACTCTTAAGCAGCTGTCTCCATTCCCAGACAAGAATGATGTCACTAGATTCTTGATAGAACTGTTCAACTGAGCAGGAAACTTTGAGCAGCTCCTTTAATCAAATGAGAATCTTCCTTAAGGACAGTGTATTAAGAAATTTGAACTGATACAACCACAAGCAGGACACAAAATTTTGTTGACAGGGAAAAGTTTCATATTTATTAAAAGACGGATTAGGTGTCTGACAAGTCAGAGAAGTTTTTCAGTGAGATTTTTTTTTTCCCTACAGTGCCTTGTACTGAAAATTAAATACCTTTAATAATAACCTGACCTTTTCAAACAGTTCAAGTCACAGTCTGGAGTGGAATTACACCATCATTCAGCACCACCACTTTACCCTTTCTGTAGTCTAATGGGACTAATGATTGCAAAAAGAATTGCACCAAGCAGAACAGAGATATGTATTTGTTTCCACATCTATTTTAAAATCTAAATGCCACCTGCAGAAGTACAGCAACTGTTAAAATGTTAACATTTACCAATGGCTATTAAACTTCAGTGCTAAATGAAAAACACTTGGTTCAGCTAATTAGTTCTATTTTCCCAAACCTAGTCTGGAAAATGTGGATTTTTATGCTCCACTTTTGATACTCCCAGTAATAGATTTTCCCGATATTTCATGTATTTTTCCCAAATATTTAAAAGCACCTTGAAGAAGAATACAGTAATCTAGTTTAGACTGTCATCATTTTTGTACTGCATAATTTGAGAGTATATAAAAACACCACTATGAGGAGAATAAACTATGACAAGTTTCTGATAAAAAGATTAACCAAATCATGCTAATATCAAAAACAGATGCCATTGGCAGCAGAACTTAAAAATCACTCAGTGGTCAATTACTGAACAGAGTTGTCAACCCAGGGTATACTGCCCAAAATCAACAGAATTTTAAAGCCAAAAGTGGTAAAAGCTATTTTCTCCAAAATTGCTGAAGATTTAGGAGTTGGGAGTACTATCCAACAGCTGGATTAGCCACACAATCAGTCTTGGTAAGGAGGTAGATTACAACAGGAGATGAGATCCTGATCTGAAATCAAAATGCATTTTTACACATAGTGATTTTTTCCCACATGCTTAGTTGCTGTACATATCTAGTAAGACTTCAAAATATCTTATTTTAATTGAAGTAATGCTATGTAAATAGCTAATAAATATAACAAATAACTATCAATTACAAAGCCAAGGAAATAGAGCTCAGCAAAACAATGATGCAAAGCTATCAAATTTTAACCTTTGAAGAACACTTAAAGAAATTTAAATAAAAACACACCAAAGAGCAAATATACAATATATAAAATATATTTTGCATAATTTCTTCTTGTCAAAGTAGAAGCATGGTACAGGACTTACCCATGTACACATTACATTGTGATGAATTGTCAGAAAAACCAAAGGAAAAATGTGGACAGTACACTCACAAGGAAAGATAAATTTAACTGTTAGGAATTGGCAAGCAAGTGATTTTCACTGACAACTCATTTTCTGTGAACTGAAATACTTATAGCAGATATTTAGTGGCAAATTAAAGAAAAAAAAGTACTACAGAAAAAACCACTTTAAAATAGCAACCTCTCCCTAACAAAAAAACAAAACAAAACAAAACAAAACAAAAATCAAAAAGAAACAAACAAAAACAAAAAGGCTTTTCAGGCTTTTTCCCTTGCTGAGAATTTTAATTTACTAAAACTCACAGAAGAACATAATTTTTTTTCCACATTCTTGGCAACCTGGTACCTCCTGACCTCAAAATATCTTTTTTCATCATAAGACAGTTTTAACTATTTGTCACATAAAAAAGTATATAAGCTATATATATATATATATAGTCTTGAATATCAGTTGTGTTTCCTTAGGACGTTCAGCAATGAATGCAAACTCTTGGCTTGTGTACCTAAGGAGTTAATATTTGAGCCAGAATTACTGTATCAGCTGGGAATTGAGTTCTGATGAGCTTTTGGCATATGTATAAATTCCAGCAACTTCACACTTCAATGTACACAGGTCTCAAAAATGAAGCATCTGAATCAATTTTATTTCTAGATCAAAATACACTAGAACTAAAACAAAACAAAAAAACAAACAAAAAAATCAAATAGATGATGTCATTACTATTTTGAAACATAAAAGAAAGAAGAAGAGCAAGCAAGACTTTCAAAGCACTGATAACTTTTTTTAGAAGTTGTTTAGGAAAAATAATTAAATATGATAAATAGGATTTTAAAAAACATGAAGATAATTTTGACTCCTACAGTAAAGTTGGTAATACCAAACATGTAAGTTTCTTCAACTGAAAACATTAATCACTGCCTCTTTATTTCAGAATAATTCCAGTAAATATAAATAATGAATGTATGTTTCTTAATTATAGGAAAGATACACTTAAGCATGTTAACTTGAGTTTCCATATGAAAATAATTGTATACAATCACACCATGATTTCCTCCCTCTTTTACATTTTTCAGTGGCCAATTCTATCAAATTTGGAAGGGTAGAGAGTTTCCAAAATTACCGTTTACTTAGAATTTCTTTGGAAATCAGGTCGTGAACAGTAGAGAAAGAAGCAACTTAAAAAGAAATCTGAAGGAAACAAAGGAAAACTGGTATGATGTTATGTCCTAAGAGCCAAAAAGTTGATGTTTGGTGCTGGTGCCTATCAATAGACAGAGAAAATTCTGTCATGAGCTCTCCCAAGCAGAAAAAGGACACACAGAGGAAGGTAATATATAACTGAAGCCTCAAGTTATGAAGTAAACCAGACTTCTCTATTAAGGTCACTCATATATATTGTACTTCCATCAGTAAATGTGAAACTATGAAAGAAACTATGTTCTTAATTCTCTCCAAGGTATTTCAGAATGTGCGGCTAGTTACAGCATTCAGATGAGTCAGTGGAGCCTGCAGAGGTATTTCTAACAAATCAGTTGAGTTTAAGTATAACAGCTTAATGTCTAGCTTGATACTCAGAGAGAAATCACAGTGCACAGAGCAAAGTGTATTGGAGTCAATACAACCTCAGTCTCATGAACTCTGCACTAGTGCAGAGGTGAATTTAAACATTAAAAAGGCAGGTAGGATCCAAGATCATTGTGATGTAAAATAACTGCCAAGAGAGACAGAATTTCACAGCTCTTACCCTGGACTTTATACAGCCGCATGGTATGTGTCACGTGGTGAAAAAAACAAACAACTTCTGAGAAAATCGTTCCATGAGCAACTCTTATGGTAGGTGGGTCTGTAAAAATATAAGGCTACAAAAAGAAAACAGAAACTCAGAGTGAGTATTTTGGAAGTTTTTCATAAATGCAGTGTCAATAAATTAAAGCATTTAATAAATATTAAAATAGTGGGGTTTTTAAACCATTCTAGATCTAAAACACTGGAGATTAAAATTTATTCCTAATCTGAAACTCAGTTACTTCTCTTCAGAGTCCTTTATTTTCTTCAGCTAAAATTAGGTTTAAGTCTCATTACACATCTCACAAGTATTTTATGAGGATTAAGCGATACAAGTCTACAGACAAGCACATGAATGTATTGATATTGCATCTGGATTGAGCTCTTTTGCTAGAAAAATTATAACTGCTAACCATCAATTAAATACTTTACTTTCAAAATTTGGGGCAGGTGGTTCGAATACCTCCATCAGTGGTACACATTGGACAAGGAAAGCCTCCCCTACTCTGCTGTGTATATCATTTTGCATATCACTTGAAAACACAATAGGAAGATTTTTCTTCAACAGAAGCAGACAGAGTTGTCAGAGGAGCTCTCTGGAATGCAGGGTAGGGCTGGGAATCATTATGAAATGTCAATAAGGACAGTGGCTTACTACTCATGGCTCCCATAGACTAGGAGAAATTTGCATATTCACAACAAACCAAAGAGATGAAGAAAATTATTTTTCCACGCAGTCACAGTATTTAGAGTTTTGGCTAGGCAAACAGTTACTTTAAAAAAAAAAAAAATTGATCCCAACTGTGTGTTTCATCCCCAGATTGAAATAAATGGATGGCTGCAAAGGTAAAAATGAATTAAATATTGAGAGTGTACAAGCGAAAAATGAAAACTCAACACATGCAACTACTTCAATAGGGAAACAGTTTTAAATAAAGACTTCACTCACGAAAAACACATCCCAACTGCTTGAAAAACACATTATTCAGAGGGATCTAGGCAGAAAGCTCTCAGAGGGTGGCTGTCTTATTTCTGTATATAGCAAGGCCATAAGGACAGAGCATGGTCTTTGTTGAAGCAATGACACCAAACAACAGATGCAGCTTGAGGAAGAGCAGAGATCAAGCTCACATACATACAGACAAAATACACTAGAGAAGAGCAAGTACAGGTAAATATCCAATATTCTTTGAGCATATAACTGTATGTATAACAGGGAAGATTTCAAGAAGTATTGTATAAAAGAAAAAACTGAGAGGGACTTACAGGGCAAAAAGCCCGCCTTTTGTATTTACGTACCTATTCTTAGAGCTGCAGAATACTCTTTAGTAAAAGCTTTACCACAGGTACAAGAGGCAACTCTGCAGTTATCAACTGCAGGAATATTTTGTACAGGAGTTTGGAAGAGAAATCACAGTTATTTATGCTTTGAGAAGATTGTTTGGTTTAGAGAGAAAAGGCTTTTTCCTACTGAAAATCTTACCTAGTTAGTCAATAAAAAACCTCAGAATAGTGTTTTAGACTTCTTGATAGTCTACATGAAAAAATTATGGAATACTTCCATAGGATCTCATCTTGTGAATAAGACAGACAAATGTTATCTGTTATGCAAAATCCATTTGCTAGGTGAGAAATACAGAAGGATTATGGCATTCAGGGGGCATGTTAGACAGATGAGCTAATACACTGAGATAAAAGAAATTTGAACACCAGATCTTAGGTTAGAACCTCTTAATTCCACGAAAAACTGGCAATATCCATAACTGTGGCCTGACTTCTCCCCTTCTGGCAGAAGAGACTGATATTTGCTTTTCTATCACATATAAGCAGAGAAGACAAACTAATTTAATTGGTGACTACTTGGCTTCTAGAAGTTAAAAATCCCACAGAGGAGGAACTGGATGACCAACCAAATGGTGGAGTAATCAAACCCTTCAAAATCCTCCCTGCAGGGCACAGCAACATGAAGATAGTCAAGCCAGTAAAGACAGACTGAAACACCACCTAAAGGAACTCTCAGAAAGGAACTGAGAAACCAGAGGTCATCAGGAGAAGCCAATGACCTGTGACCTAGGAGAATGTCACTTGCACAGACAACAGACTGCCAGATATGTTCTGTTATCAAAGTAACACAGATCTTATGGTCTTGTGTAGTTTTTAAGAGTATTTCTTGCTCCATTCTCGCTGGAGCTAGCCAGCAAAATGGAGAGACGTAGAGTGAGTGACAGGAATATAAAACACTGTGCACTTACTAGAAAAAATTACCTGAAGTGATTTCAAAAAATAAAAATTTAAAAAAAAACCTTAACCCAAATATTTGGAGGAACGCTTTTCCATTGAGTTTTTTAGTACAAAATATGAGCACGATATTGACAACAGCTATCAAAATACACAGAAAGCTGAAATGAGATGGATATATCAGCTCTCAGATTCTGGGATATTGCCACAAATATTAAGTTCATACACCTGAGGCTCCAGGCTGCACATGTAGCCAAATTAGCTCCTCTTCTGAAGATAAATGCAACTTATCTTATTATAGACTGTTCCAAACTAAACAGAAAGATGGGCTGATGGACAAAGAACAGTTATTTTGCAGATATTGCCTGAAACTAATCAATTTTTAAAAAATAATAGTTCTTAATTTTGCTAGGACATGCATTGAGTTTGCAAGCCTCCAATTCAGCCATAATGCTAGAAAAGGCCCAAGAGAGGAAGGTTGCTTACAAAGGCAGATGGCATCATGTAGTTTTGGGGATCAGACAAGTTCTTTTTGATAGAAAGAGTGGCAGTATGATGTATACTCAAGTTCTCAAGGATAACTGATGTTCCCTGATTATTGGGCAAGCAGGGAATATGAAGTAAAAACATGGCGGTGATGGAACAGGGGAGCCTTCAAATTCTAATTTAGTGCTTAAAAAAGCACTAATCCTACAACTTGATTATTTGATAGTTACCAAGAGAAATACCAGAAGTTCAGAACCTATAGAGATAATTCCCCAGGTATGCCTCACGAAAAGCATTTTAATTAACCAGGCTTTTGCTTTTAAACAGGAAAACATCTTTATGCATTGAATATGCAATTATTCTAGTTTCATTGTAAATATCCTTGGTGAGATGCATAGGTCTGTGAAAGGATCCTGGTCCTGGGTCTGAAATACAAAGGTACTTTTGATGTGAAAGTTTAAGGCAATGTGGAAAGAACAAACGATGACAGATATTTGCAAAACTGATTTGACAAAGTCTTTGTCTCAATCCATTGTTAAATCTGCTTTGTAAACAATCATGGACTAAAGGATCTTCCAGCATGAAGTACACTGCGATGACTCACACCTTGAATTGGAATAAAAATACGTTGCTTTCATACCCAATGGCTAGTTTGAAGACTCCACTTTCTAAAGAGTTAAACTAAATAGCTGCTGTAATATCTGTTCCTCTCAGCCCCAGGGGAATGAATTCCGTTGTACAAGACCCAGCAGCCTAGAGAAGCAGGTTCTGTTGAGTCTGGAAATCAGCATTTTTCAGAAACAGGACAACAGAACTGTGGATGAAAGGGTTCAGAAATCATGTTTCTGTACTCCAAGAGAAATAAGACAATCCTCTTTTTTTTTGGAATGATAGTGGGCAGGAGGCCTGAGGAGAAGCTAGCTAGGAATTTTAAGGGAGAATACTTGGAACAAAATAATACCAAATAGATCCCTAAGGTATTTTAAAATACTTAACATCAAAACAGGTGCCAAAGGTGGAAATAACTGGAGATAAACCTTCATCAAAATATTTACTGGCTTGTATAGAAAATGGCATGGTATATTGCAGTCTGGAGGCACAAAGCATGGGCAATTAACTTTTCTCCTTATAGACAAGTGAAGCACTCCCAACCATTTTAGTGGCCAGGAAGCTTCTGGTATTGCAGCACACTGTTGGTCTGGGTGCCAGAAAAACTAAGGGGAAAGTTTTCAACCACACATTACATGTTCTGGATTGGTCTAAAATCTTAAAAAAGAAAAATGACAAGACAAAGCCTGCAGGGAAAGGTGTTTCTCAATAGCAGGTTGCCCTTTATTTGGCAGGGTTTGAGGTTAGACTGAGATAATATCATGTATTTCAGCTCTAGCTCTAGAGATCCTGCAAGGGGAAAAAAGAAAAATCTGTTTTCTTACATATTCTGTTAGTGCTTAAGTACCTGTGGGAACTAGTACATACACAGAATCATAGAACCAGCTGCCTGAGGGAGAATCAAAATTTCCAGTCCGGGTATACCAAAAACCATCACTTTGATACTGAAAAAGATTATTTGCAAAACAAAAAAATCAACTACTCACATTGATCCCACAAACATTTAGCATCTGATGCTTTGGAAAAAAACTGCTTTGTTCTATTCCCCATTGACACCAAGCAGGGCTAGTAAGAAGTCATCACATGTTAACTTGTCTTGAATATACAGAAGAAAATACAGACATATAACTGTTTCAAAGTTTATTGAATACTGTGAGGTTTTTTTCTCCACTGATCTACAAAAAAACAAGTTGGGCATTCTTCACAAAGTCACAGGAATTAAAAAACATGCTTTGTCTTCATGAACAGGACATTTTATTTATATTTATTGTGAGGCCCAAGGAAAACCCTTCCTTAACACTGTCAATCAGTCAAACACTTCACTGCCATTTAAAAAAATTAAGATGCTGCCTTTTTCCCTGGTGCCTTGCTTTCTGTTTTGACTTTGCAGGAAAAACAAAGGCATGGTGGGGAACTGTCCTATCTCTCTAGACCTGCAGGATGGAGTCCCCACTCTGTGCCTCTGTTCTGGACTTTGCACCATTGTAGGTCAGCACTATGGCTAGATAAATTATTAAAATAGACAAATCAAAATAATTTCTGAGTATTGCAGAACTGAAAATAAAAGACTTATCAGATGTAAAATTAATCAGTTAACAACGGCAAAGAAAGCATATAACTATTCACACACCAAACGAAAATAGTCCAACAAAAAAAGCAATTATTCTTTGCAATTTTTCCTGAAAAACATCGGGTAAACGAGGTAAGGAAAAAATCAAAACAATAAAACACCTAGCCAAGAATCAAGAAAACTGCCTGCCATCTATCCTATTGCCAATTCACACATGGACTTAGAAAGTTAGTCAATCCACATACAACCCTGAACAGATGGCATTTCTTTTAAGACAGAAAGCATTGACTCAAACTGGTTTAGAAACCACCATAGAATTACTCTGTTACTCCCAGTAGGACAATTTAATTAGTGTTATTAAAATGCAAGCCAAATGAGCCTTATGGTTAAGCAAAATATTACTGAAGCAGAATTTTCATAAGTATAACAACTTCATTTTTATTGTATAAAATGTTACAAAAGTTGAACAGCACCCTTTTAATGTTAACTTAAAATGCAGTTAATTTCATTTTTCGTTTCTAATTGCGCTTGCAGACATGTGACAGACTTTTTTCTGTTTAAACCGTAACATTTTGCTACCTCAATTTGTCCAGATTATATTCATAAAGCAAATTACTTAAATGTATAGTTAAAATTACATAACTGCTAGATTTAGTAATTATTTTTAAATAATAATAAGCCAAAGATGAATTAGAATATAAAATGAAATTAAAGTGTGACCACGCAGGTAGTGAAAGGTAAAAATTAAAAGCCCTAAGTGATATTGTTCAAGTATTCACAGATAAAACCATAATAAAAAGAAGAAATATGAAATGGCATATAAAATGAAGGATAAGGAAACCCTGATGAACATATCTGAAGTAAATTATTATGGGACTAAATATACTAAACCTGTAAATTCACAGACCTCAAAAGGTGTGCTTCTAGGAAAGATTGCTAAAAGAAAAACTAAAAACTGTTCTGTTTCCTTTCAGATTGATTTACACAGATAAAAGGGGGAAATAGGAAAAGAAAACAGAAAGAAAGCCAAACATCTTTCCCTCCTGCCAAAAAAAGTAGAATGATTACTCTTGTATATTTCCTAAAATGGTAAGCATACACCTCATCATTTGCCTTATGTATGCAACTTCAGTTTACACAAGGGAAACTCAGAAGAAACATGGTGGCAGCTAACTAGCTTCATAAATGTTCATTATTTTATCTTTTGCTTTCTGAAATATCACCCTTCCAGTTCCAAAAGGGAAGTAGTAGACTCCATATGGTAATGAAGTCACTGTAAGAAAACTGCCATTTCCCAATTTCCAATTTGAAAACTAATAGGAGTATGCTGTTGCGCTCCAATAATTACACAGCTAAAAATACAGATAACCCTAGAGAACTAAATCAGAACAGCTCCTTACTATTCTGTCTTTATATTCACCAATTGGGAGTCAGTATCTTAATTAAGTATGCCAATATCAGCTTAGAAAGTAGCTCTGAACCAGAAGCAACAAATTCACAATTAAAAAAAAAATCAGAAAAGTGAAGATGTAGAAATGAATCAGTACACATTTTCATCATAGAAAGTAAAAATTAACTTATTTCATCGATAATGAATGGTCACATCTCACTGGATTTCTGGCAAGGATTGCATCTTAATTTTTTGAGGGGGGAATCATAAATATTCTCTAGATTTTCATATTTTCAAATTCCTACTGTGTTTTTAGTCTTATGTAGCGTTAGGAAGTATGAACTTCTGCCAATCATTTCAATAGCCCATGCCATTATGCCTAGCCATACAGATTTTATTCCAGTTTTGGGGACAACCAGCTCTTCCAATCTGCATTTGCCAAACACTTTAAGGTACTTCAAGATTAGAATTTCTTTGCAAACAGAAAGTTTACCTTGGCATCTCCATCTGGTAAGAAGAGATAAGCTCCACTTTTATCTCGGTTACTGGTAGTTCCATACCAAGCAAACTCCACCTTCATTTGATGATTTTTACCCTCTTCCTTGCTGTTTATTTTCTAAAAGGACAGAGATCCATGTTAGGTTTCCATAAAGCAGCTCAAAAAAGTAAAATATAGTGTTTTGAAATAAAATATAACATACCTCCAGTAATCCAGACATTCCAGAAAACCATAGTTTCATGTATGCATTTTCTAAGATTATATTATCCACAGAATGCTGCATCTCTTTTATCTTGAAAACTCTGTCTGACTTCTCCTGTCTGCTATTCCTTACATATATGTTATAGTCAGCTAAAACTGCTTCTGAACTCTCATCCTCTAGAAGCTGGTAAACTCCAATCCCAAGAGGTGGCAGATGTGCCACAAAAGATATCTGTTGGGAGCAAATAAGTAGTCATTACTAAAAATAGCAGAATATCAACTTTTTATACTGAATTTATGTTCAGAGCAACTACTTTTGCTTGAATAATTATAGAATGGCTGAGTTTTCCCATAGTCCATAAATAAATATGAAGAATTAACAAACAGAAATATCTGCATGACTAATTTGCTTAGCATCAAGACTACCATTATATTAACGCAGTAACAATGTTGAATCTTCTTAAGAATGTTAGTTGTGATTTGCAGTACTGAGTATATTTGCTTATCATTGTACATGCATGTGTACTGGATCAAGTGCACACAGACTCTACTTATCACTTGATTTTGAAATTTAAATTTAAAAATGCATGAACTAAATAACTAAGTATAAAGCAAGTGTCTCATTTTCAGTCTCTTTTTTTAGGAGCTATAATCTGCATAGAAGAGTAGTATACAAGGTACATCTCCAAAGCAATTTGTTTAGAATTTGAAGTCCAGACAAGTAATTTCACTTCCTCTTCTTCAAACAATAAAAGTACTAATTATTGTGCCGGTTTTGGCTAAGATAAACTTAAATTTCTTCATAGCAGAACTTTTGGTGCTTGGTTTCAGTATTAACCACTTTGATAACACAGAGATAAATATCTCAGCTACAGCTGAGCAGGGTTTATGCAGCATCAGGGCCCTTTCTGCTGCTCCACCAGGGAGGAGGCTGGAGGTGCACAAGGAGCTGGGAGGGGACACAGCAGGACAGCTGACCCCAGCTGACCAGAGGGATATTCCAGACCCATCATGTGACATGATGCTCAGCAATAAAAACTGTGAGAAGAAAAAGCAAGGGGGGATGTTTGGAGTGATGGTGTTTGTCTTCCCAAGTCACTGTGATGGAGCCCTGCTCTGATGGGGATGGCTGACCACCTCCCCAGCCTTGGGACACATGGAATTAATTCCTTGGTTTGCTTTGCTTGTGTGCACAGCTTCAGCTTTACCCACAAGCTTTCTCACCATTGCCCATCCAATTTTTTTCCTCCACCTCACTGGGTCAGTGAGCGAGGAAGTGTGTGGGGTTGAGTTTCTTAGCAAGGTTTACCCATAATAATTATCCCTTTGGAACACAACTGAGAGACAGTTACTGAATTAGCTTCACAGAAATATTATCATGAACCAAGTTCCTCCATCAAAAGGAACCAAAACATAAGCCTGAAAGCAATACGGTGTTACTATTGCAGTCATACACCATTACAATTTTGTTAAAAATTTAATTAAATAAATTTCTAATGTGTGATGTGATCATTGAGGACAATCTTCTATAATGATGTACAACTCAAAAATTCTTAGAAGTTTTGTTTCAAACAAAAAACAGGAGGTGGGCTTGAAGATATCCGTCCAGCTTAAGTATTTGGAAGGGAAGAGGACATCTAAATGTAAATGCTTAAGCCATTTCATGTACAAGAAAAGCCATTTCATGTTCCAGCTGGAGTGCTTGAGAACATGTGTGTACAGAATGGCACTTGAAGGAAGAAGCAGCTCAACTGAGAAAGTGAGGGAAAAAGACACACATCCAGTATTTTCCAGTCATGCAGCTGAAACTGATCCTTTAAATGTAGTAAATTATATCACAAAATTTTAACAGTTTATCAGTTTAAGAAACATTAATGCGAAACACATGTATGTTGAATTTTAGGGGGTTTTTGTTGCTGTTTTGGGTTTTATTTGTTGGGGGTTTTTTTAATTTAAAATTACTGAATTAATAGTACGGTCTACAGAGAATAGAGTTGCCAATATATGAAGTACACTTTCCATTTTCTTCAACTATGAAGCTACAGCATATATAAAAAACCATATTTTAATGCTTTTTACTTAAAGTAGAGTACCTGATAAGCTTCATGCGATACTGTAGTTGCTCCATCCCAAACAGCACTAATCTGGACATTTACAGGTTTTCCCAAAGGAGACAATAATTTAACTTTGGGTGAATTCACATTGACGGAAACCACTGAAAATCGCTCTTGTTCCGTAGGATTATGTATCAAAAGGTATCTGAAAAAAACATATTTACTAAATTATGTCTTGGCAACCAAGCTTCTTCCTTCAGTTTTAACGTTACCGCACACAAATTTTACATACAGAGGATTAAAACAATGTTAGAACAACAAGTACATACCACAACAAATAAATATACAAAACATAACCAAGAAACAACAGATATTTAAGATCAACTATGTGCAGATCTTTTCTCAATGCTATTATTTGTCCAAAAGTTTTTGAAAATTCCTTACCAAAAAATACATCTATTTCCCATTATAACTGCTAAAGAATTGCTATTAACAGTTGCAGGCATAATCAAGATACTTAAGGGCATTTTAAATGTATTTTTCAGGCTGAACTATCAAGCTCTCATCGACAATAGCCTCTTTTTAACACAGCTTAGAAAAAATGAGAGAAGAAAACTGACTCTACATATATATTCACTAAAGGAGCTAGTTTCTCTCTCCTAAAAGGGAAAGTACAAAATTATTTAAATTATAATTTAGCATCATTCACTATGGCAACTCTTTGCATACCTTCTTAGTAGGTACATACGGAATAACTATTTTTTTCCATAGTGTTCCATTTGAACACAGATTATGCTATTAACCAAAAGAATCAGCCCTGAGCTGAAGATTGACTTTATTAGCCTATATATTTTTTTATTATTATTACAGGTTCATGTATTGTAAGGTATTGAAAAACAAAACTATACTAGAACGTTTTTGTTTCATGCATCTGTAGGACTATCATCGTACTTCTTGTCTTTTCACTGACAAGCTCAAAGAATGCAGTATTTACAGCTGTTCCCTGAAGTTTCCCTCTGTTTGTGTCATCCTTTAGAGGAAGTCTTTTAAAACAGAAACTGCTCTTGCCAAAACTTGTGGTGTCTTCTTAACTATAAACAGCAGAATCAGTACTCAATCTCCAACCTCCTCAACACTCCCCACTGTAAAGCAGTTTACTTCTTCATGAGATCTGATCTTACATCAATACCCATGAGATCCAATTTTTACTTATCAAATTACTCCTTCCATATTTCTTCTAAGTAGATTCTCCTTCTCTGCTCTGTGTTTTCTATGCAGATTCTTCAGGGTTTTGTCCATGGTTTTATATCTTTTGCTTTCACATCTTAAACCTCAAATTCAATTACCCCTTCACAGACCAAACCATTTCATCTAAAATTGCCTCCATCCATCCAATCTACAAATCTCCTTCAGAATCCTGACCAGGCCACTATTTCCCCCTTATCTTCCTACTGGCTTCTTTTGTTTGCCTGCATCAAACTTGGCTAGTAAATTTACCAGCACTTCACTGCTACCTTATTACCTCACAATCAGTATGAAATGAAAGGTCAACTCCAACTCCTCATTAGTTGAATAAACAAAATCAGAGGCTTTATTAGCTTTTTATATCAAGAACTTTTGGATGACTTGCCACACATCAAATGAGCTTCCCATAAAAAAATATTTTCCTTTTAACTCCTTAAATTCCTGTCCTGAAGTATTGTTTAAATCATGACTTCTAAGTATACCAATGACATTCAACGTGCATTTGTGATCACCACCAAAAATGCTTTTGAAAGCTTTCTTTTGCCCTGTTTCATGCTGAAGACTCCTAGATTACCAGACAATATAATAGTTAACCATATTCTGGGTTAGCTTTCAGAGTCTTTAAGAACTTGTGCAAGACTCTCTAAGAACCTCCCCTAGACCTGGGTAGGGCAATTTACACTTCTGCTTATGTGGAGCTGTCTTCTTTCTCAAGGTTAATATCAATAGGTGTTTTTGCTGGTTTGTTTTGGTTTTTTTTTTAATGACCTTAGTGGAATCAAAAAACCTAGCTAAACCAACCCTGCTCTTAGTCTCAACCCATTACAAATTAGGAAGAGAATAGAAATTATATCAAAAATTTTTAAGAACTCCTCATGTACTGTGAAAAAAGAGCGTTAAGAACTCTGTCAGAAACAATACAGGTTGACAGATGATTGAACACCAAAGCTCAAAATAAATCCTCATTCTCATCCATCAACAGAACACCACAGATTTTTTTTTTCTTTATTCTTCTTATACAATTGAATTCCTCAATTCCTATGCTTCCAAGTAAAAGGAGACCTTATGCGTATAATAATTTTTCAGTAATGCTACACATCTTCATTAAATTTAAATTATCGGCCAAGGAAAGAACATATTAGTGCAAAAAATATTTCCAGAAACTTTGTTCACCTTCCCATAGCTACAAACATATTTCACAACTTTAATTAGTTGCATGACAGATTTACCTATAACAAAAGTTAAAGGTAAACATAACCTTCAGTCTTATGAACTGTTGTATTATTATTATATTTCATCAGGCTATTTAAAAAAAAACAACTGTATTTGTATTAAACAAATCTATTGTTGTATCAAAATATATACATTTTTAAACTTCTTGAATCAATGTATTTTAAGTTCATTATGTGTGTGTAGAGTAATAAGACAGAGGAGGCTAGCAATGACAGGGTAGATTTTCAGCACTTAAAGGAGTTCTGACTAGATACTAATATTTTGTTTTGACATACTATTTCAGGAGGACTTTTGTATAGTAATTATAGAAAGCAAGACATAATTCTTGTGCATATACAAAAGCACTGACTAATGTAATTAAATTACATTACTTCAGAAGTACTATTCAGCTCCCACCCTTAAACAATATCCCACTATAAAAATTTTAGATTTTATTTGGAAAAAAAGAGCTACACCTCAATTAAGCCGTATCATTGCAAAGACTCTCACAAAGAGTTGAATGTATTAATATGCTGCATTACAGAGAGAAGCAACTTGATAATATTTAAAGTTTTCTATTCCTTATCTTAAGGCAAAAACATAATGAGTATTACCGTCTTTCAAAAAAACCAAGCAAATATTTCCTTTTCATTATTCAGGTCTTTGGCAACAACACCAATAAAATAATTTAGATTTACATCCTTCATTCAGTTAAAGAGTGAAGGGTTTTAATGGCTATCAGTAAAAATTAATATGAAAAATTTTATCCGAAATATTTTACTTTAGAGGCACCATTATGTCCAAGAGTCAGCCATAATTTATTTTGTTTATTCAGGAAATCTAAGAATGCTAAAACTATGCTAAAATAAACTGCATTGGTACAAAAACCATGACTAAACCACTCACACAGAGACCATGCATTTCACCTCTGCACTGGGAGCAAGAGTTAACTGCTCCCAGCCCATTCAAAAAAGAGAAGTTATTGTAGATTTGAGCTCTTAATTCTAAATTGGATGCATCACAAATATTTGAAATTTAAGAAAAGCAAACCCTGACAACTTTTCAGACAGATTTGGAAAGATATACCTTGAATTCTTTTACTCGCATACTTTTTTGGGTCTCTGAAATTCCAAACAGGTATCTTTTAGTCACAGAAGCATGACCACCTTCCCTAGATAATCTAATATTAATAACATTAATAAACTCTATTAAATGCATACATACAAGAATATTTTCACCAGATTTTCCTGTAGTACAAGATTTAACTCATTGTGGAACATTTTCAGCAAGAGCTGGAACGCTCCCGTCCCTTCCCACCCCACTGCTTCTTACTTTACATGCTTTCATTTTTAAATTAAGAAAATATGTCAACTGCTGTAGCGATATTTACAGACAAAAATATGAATAAAGATTATTTATTTAGATCTCTAACAACTCTAATCTCTGCCTCCTAAAATAATATTTTTTCCTAAACAGAAGAGCTTCAGTATTTCAAAAGATCACTGTTTTCTGTTTCTCCAATGTGCATAAACATATAGGCATATATGTTGATACATACATTTACTGGTAACACCTGCAATACTCCATAATTAGGACTTCCTTTTGAAGTTCATTCATCCTTCCTTCACAAGGGATGCATTCAACTAAGGTGGGAAACCACAACTCACTACTAGTAAATATCAGAGCATCAAAAGTGATAAGGGCTTAATCAAAAACCACCTTTCAAGGCACATGGGATTTACAGTTCAAGACAACAGTGTTCACTGTTCAGCAGAGTAACTTCATTCAAGTACATCTGGACAACCAATTCCTTGAGGACCTCTAGCTCAGACTGACCAATTTTACTAAAATTTCTACAGCAAACTTTCTGAGATGGATAGGAGCATTTCCCATTATAAACGGTTTTATCAGAGTCAGTTCTTTGGACCCATAAGCACAATTTTAATGCAAAGTTACACAAACAAAACCTTCAAAGCTGATTAGTTTCTTTCACTCTTCTCCTATAAAGGCCAAGGTAAAAACCACTTAAGTGGTGAAAAAAAAATGCAACAAGTCCACCCAAATCTGAGAAAAGATATGAGCCATGAAGTTAAATTATATACTATATCAGTGATCTTCCAGTGAAGAACAGAAGAGAAGAAACAGATGCATGTGAGTTCTGAAAGGAACAAGAGAGAAGTAATGAAAACAGTTTTAAAGGCTTTATGCTATAGAGAAAAAGAATTTAAGTAACTACATACGTCAATAGTTACCAGAAAGGCTGTTGGGTTAGAAACCACAATTCAGCTAGAAACATAACGTGAGTTCTTGACTCTTGATGGACTTCGATAGAACTTTAAAATTGTAAACAACACTGACATTCTCTAAAAAAAAAATTAATCTCACTGGGTAATAGAATCAAAACTGTCTCACATCTTAAAATTGCAAGAAAAAATTGCTTTGAAAATGGGAGAAGAGTCAGTAGGTAGTAACCTACTGACTCTTTTTAATTACTGAACAGTGATGTGTTAAGATAAACTCAAATTTGATATTTAAACTGCATAAAGCACTGCTTGCCATGGTAGCTTCCAAAAATACCATTAAAAAAATCAAAACTATGAGACTTCTGATGTATGGTGAAATTTCAACAAAAAAGCCCCAAAAGTCCAAGAAAATGAGAATCCTAAGAAACTGTAATGAATTGCCATTACACAGATGCATGTCTTAGGGGATGGAGGTACATGGAAGGAAAAGAAGCCAGACCATCTATTTGAACCAGGCACTTATCTGTTCATTGTGCAAATATGTACAGCCTCCCCTGGAGAAAAGACTACTGTTATTCTTGCATTGAAGCCAAAGAAAACATCAAGATACTTTTTTCCTCTTTTTTAAAAAAGTATAGAATAAAACCATAAGTAACTTGAGCACAAAAATTACTCCCCTGTTATTTATAAAGCTCTCTCCTTGCTGTAGGAAACTGGGAAAAACATGAATAAAACCTAACATTAACCATTCCCTTTTCTTAAGAAGGAAAACTCTACTGAATACTTTGAAAACTTACTCCAACTGGTAGGTAAAAAAAAAAAAAAGTCAAGTAGTTACCCAGCTCTTTTCAAAACTCTAATGGTCCCTCATGTAAGGGTCAAGGCCTCCTCAGTCAAGAGTATGAATAACATGACATTTTAAGTACGGGTCTCCTCATCCATTTTGTATGCTTTTCTGCTAGGAATTACTAAAGATGACCTATAAAATATAATTATAGAGCCTATAAAATAATTGTTCTGGAAATAAATGCCATATATACAATGTTCAGGATATTATCTGTTCATAGTGCTCCTCTGGTTATACAGAAATTACACATTTTCCAATATCTCAATCCATGCTCTGTTCTTAATATTCCTTTAGGAACAAAACTCATCAAAAGCCAACTGTGCAGGCTCATGATTGTGATACTCTCCTTGGCAGCAGATTAATGCTTTTTTTCCTACAGCTCTTCTATCAGTTACTAAATTGGGCTTCAGAAGCTGTGTGTTTCACAGCACTTTAAGACACTTTTCAATTCTATTCAAAATTCATTTTGTAAGAAATTTAGGCAACAGAGAAAGTTTTGGAGAAAATTACTCAAACCCTCATGCATGAAAATCTTCTGACCAATGTCCTCCACTTGCTGAAAGTATTTGAGTCTGACTCATACCAATTTCAAAGAAAATTTGACTCAGCAGGTATTTTAAACTATCCTTACTTCCCCCTCTGTGAAATTAGTATTTGTTTCTCAAATGTAAAATATTCTCATGATTTCAACCAAATTATACTTCTTCTACTGCATGTTATTGCAAATACTGAACTTCATGTCTCTGTGCACCTTGAGCTATTATCAGTGACATCTGATCCACAACCTTCTTTCAACAGGGGAAAACTACATTAAAAAAAAAGAAACAAAAAGTATCAAAATCAATTTGTAAATTAATCCTGAGATAAAAACTCATAAGCCCCTAAGGAATTATTCAATGTATTTTGGAACGAATATGCATGGATACTTGTCCAATAATATGAAAATAATTTTCTTCCTAGTTCATATTTCAAAAGGAAACAAAACCAGCAATACCCATTAGATACATCAGAGCTTTTTCTGGGTTCTTTTCCAGAAGGGGAAGTACACTTCCAATGTTAAAGCATACCAACTAATTTACAGAAATCTGATGTTAGGGATTTAGAGATTTAGAAACAGAATTTCTGGGGAATGAGGAGAGAGAGAGGGGTGTAGAGAGGTAAAGGTAAAATGCAGGATTTTCCAGTATGAGGAAATTTCTTGATCCTTTGCATTCCTACAAAAAACTGATCTGTTGCTACCAATCCACACATTTAGTATGAGCAGTTACTGCACTGCTCAATACTCCTCACCACATGTGAAATCCACCTATCTATGGTAATAGTAATTTTTAAAAAATCACCAAAAAAGACCTCCACAACCCCCACAAACATCACTCTGCAAACATTTAATGCATAAAACAGTTAAAATGGCAGCACTCAGACAGTCTTTCATCAAAAGTGATACAAAAACACTCCAGCTTTTACAACAGACTTGCCAAGTGACAAAATAACTTTTGTCAGAGGAAAAAACCTTTTGTCCTGACCAGAAAATTCCATTTTTTCTGTACAATATACAATAAATTGCTGTGCTTGTGCATAACAACTCTTAAGCAAAAATATTCTCTCATTAGAGCTACCAGCTCGTATACAAACACCATGCAGCCTTTAAAATCACTGGAAGGTCCTACATGTCTTAAAACAGTCCCTTTTTCTCCTTATTCCACCTGGTCAAACAGAGGTCTATGCACAAAACAGACTGTTCTATAACCTTAGATCATGTTAGGTACTACAAAATACCCCTTTTCCACTGTGACTCCCAAGAGTAAACTGAGGAGACAAAGGAAAATCCAGATATTAACAAAATCCCCTGTGGACTCGGAGGTTGCTGTAGCTTGACCTCTTAGATAAAATGAGAAATCAGAAGGGCAAACTTTGAAAAATGCTGCAGTTGCTATTCTTGAAAAAGTCCAAATCTGATAATATTGTTTTGCAGCTCTAGCACCAGTTTTTCTAATACAATATTAAATTTTTTATTATTTTAAACAACATTTTCTCCAATTATGTCTTCCTATTTTCCACTGTATGTACAATGACTGTTTGTAACAAACCTGCATGCATTTATAGACTTATCTTCCTTACTATCAGTCTTTTCAAACTAAATAGATGATGCTCTTGATGCTTTCTTTGACTTAGTGCTCCTGCTTTCCTATTAACTCTTCCCAACTTCTCACCCCATATTTTTGATGAAGTCTTCATCACTCTTGAGTACAGCACACTATTTCAGCTGCATTTTACAAAGAACATTTCCATTTAAATCATCCAAGAGCAAACTTGGCTTTGATACCATACAAGCAACTCTCTCAATGCCATCTTCTGTCATACATAGTGTTCTTTTGCTTCACTAATGTCCATTTGGTCAGTCCACACCTTATTTTTCAATGTGATGTGCAATACTTCCACTTTCCTGCTTCTTTGATTATGAAATATATCTCCACTTTACCAAGACAGTTTTAAATACTAATCCTATATAGAGTGGTAGTTGCCAGTATGGCATCAACTTTTATAATCTATTTACATTCTACTCTGTTAGCATGACAGATAGAAAATTACTTGTGACTTAGATCTTGCCTAAAGAAGTCCTTACTTGTTTTTTGGCCTTACTTTGCACAAAAAAATTCCACCCTACTTAGATTGATTTAATTTGGATTTAGATTTGATTTAGATTTTTCAGATTGGATTTAATTTGAATAATACGTGATATCCAACATTTACCAATGAACATTTATCAATGAACATTTAGAAAACAGCTGGGCAATCAACAAGTCTGTCTATTAACTGAGTGAAGGTAGCACAAAGTTAAGGTCAAAGCAACATATGAAACTACAGTGAATGGTGCTTAATCAACACACCTAATAATATTAAAATAAATTCCATAGTTTCTAGAGATTAAATATACCTCCTCTGAGACACAGTAGATACTGAAACCATTTGTATGCATAACTATACAATCTTAGACATTTAATTAAATTGAAAAGTCTTTTGTTTATGATTAGGACCTAGGGTCTCAGATACAGTGTCAGATGTAAACACAAAATCTGGAGCAGAAGGAATATGGGTGGTTTATTAAAATCAAGTTAAACAAATAGCTTTCTATTAAGCCAGAGAAAAGCAGGTTCTTCCCCAAAAGAAGATTTCAATATCTTCCCCCAAGGGTCTTTTAATTGACTGGATAAAGTCAAAGGAGATTTATCAGTTTACCTAACAATATTAAATAAATGCTACTACATTCCTCTATATCGCATTCAGATAAGCATTTCATAAATTCATCAATACTATCACAAATGTAACAAGAAAAGAAAATCACTTTACATCAAAGCACCAAATTATAATCCATTTAATCTGTTCATTCTAGAGTAAAATATTGATCTTGAATATATATATAATAAAATGTTATAATATATGAAGAAATAGTGGGATTTTTCCCTCTTCTTAAATAAGACATCTTTTGAAGTTTATGAATAATAACCTTCATAAGAGCTAATAGAATGGTAATCTTAACCTCAAATTGCCAGCAAACAACATAAATTTGTGTTACTTTTGTAAGGTGGAAACAGAACCTATTATCCAGGGATCAGCTTTTCATTATACTATTAAACGGATGACATCAAGAAATGAGGAGATACTTCCAATAAATAACTAAATTCACAAGAATCTACTTCAGTAGAGTTGCAACTAACACAATACAATGCCATAATTATAACAGCATTTGAAAAGAAAAATGTAGTTTAGAAATAGAGCTATGCTAAAATTACATATTATTTCCAAAAGTAGTAATGTCTGACAGTTCTGGTTAACATACAAATAAAAAAACCCCAGTGATTCTGTGCTTATAAAAAAATAATCTTAGCTTGACATTTCAGAATCACTGTAGGAATACCCTTCCTAATGACAACCCCAAATCTGAACTTCAGACTCATTAATAAAGCTGAGACAACATGCATTCCTATGAATTGTCTCCTTCATAACTCTACAGAGAAATCTTTATAATATCCATTGCTCATGTAAAAGGCGCAGCATTAGGCAGACAATAGGCACACAATCCATCCCTCCACTCTCACAGGAAACAGGACCTTTGTGTGGCTTTCTCAAGAACAAACCATGGAACAACCTCAAGAAAACAGCATTCACAAAAAACACAGACAACAGCACAGCAAGAACTATATATTTCAAGAACACGAAAAAAATCAACATCAACCTAAGACAAGACTTTTAAATGTTATGTACCTACTACATATGCCAGATACACATACTTCCTATGATTTAGATGGATTGTAGTGGCACATATATCCTAATCTGGAGCACATAACTACTCTCCAATTAAGGATAAAAGGATTAAGTCCAAAGGCACTATTTTAAATTTTTCTTTTACCACAAAGTTGTGAGATGTTCTGAGGTCCAAGATGGGCTTGAAGCCCCCTGACTTTTTCAGGATCAGGAAGTACCTTCACTAAAATCCTTTCCTTGTTCCTCTTGTAGTGCAGGCTTTATAAATCTGCATTTAGAAGGGAAAAAAAATCTGGTTCAGAAGAGCAGAAAGACTTTTAAGTATTCCATATCACTTCAGTCTGTGCCTTGAGAGCCTTGGACTAACTACAATATTGCCTCAAGGTAACTCCAGTAAAAAGGCTGAAGGGGCCAGTGCCTGGAAAAAAAAGAAATAATACACAAATGTACTAATATACTGAAAATATGTATATGCTATTTCCAAAGCTTCTTCAACAAGTACATGCATAGGATGCAGATCTTTCAGCTGTATTCAACCATTCACTACCATGCTCCTTCATAATGATCACTTTCTGTGCTTTGAAAACAAGCTCAGCCTTTTCCTTCCCATAGAGGGTTTAGTTCACCTCTTTCTTCTGCATTTCACAATATTTCCACTGCAGTGCTCTCAGAGGAAACCAGAAATTCACTGTAAGACCTAATTGTCATATTTTATTTAAATCTTGTAATTTTTTACAGCTACTGAAGCATCAAACACCTTCACTGCCTGATTGTACTGATACTGCAAACCCCAACAAAAGATGCTGATATTCCATGTATTGAAATGAAAGGACTAAATTTGCAACTTAGAAAAACAGTGAAGATCCTATGAATACTACAAACTGGTTTAATTTTGCAGTGGCAATTTCAAATACAGTCAGTAGACAAAAACATTTAGAATAGACTGTCATTGGTTCATCCACAGTAAGACCAAAAACTAAAAGTTTGATGTATAAGAATTTTTATACACTACAAATTAATCTTTGAAAGTTTGAAACGTAACAGCTTTTAGAATAACTTGAATTCAGAAGCATAGCATTCAAAAAATGAGTTTTAAAAAATAAAAATTATTTCCACAAAAAGCTTTGAAGTACAATTAATTGCAAATCAAAGTTGCTTTTTTCTTCTTCATAATGAAAACTTATCGTACCTCAAAAAATGTACCACCATTCAATTTTAAAGCCCTCAAACAAAACCAGGCATTCATGTTGTTTTGTTTTTAGACTTCATAGATAACTTTTAATGAGATGTCAATTACCAGAGCCTGGAGTCAGTTCTGAGATAAGCCTGTATGAATTATATTTTTTAACTTTTTTTAACACAAAAAGTAGAAAACTCAGACAGCAAATCCAGAAATCTCTGAAAAACTATTATGACCTTACAAAAAGAGTGAGAATAAAGGATCAAGGTGCTGTGAAACTCTTCCATATCCCTCACTTCCTGTCCCATTAGACATTGTCAATGGAGAGTTTGCTGGTTTGGTCATAAAGATATTTGCACAGCTAAGTTCCACCTAAAAACAGAATGAATGAATGTATCATGCTTTTTTGTTCAATTTGAATGAGCACCACTTTTAACAGGGTGATTTTTACTGAAACAGTTATTTCAAGTTCATATTTAGCAATATTTCAAGATTCAGACGTGTGAGTTATCCTGAGTCAGCCAAGCATTTCATTGCCTCTACAACAGCTCTTCCACCATGAAAACCAAGGAGAATGCTTTTTAAATATCCAATCAATTTAGTCAAAATGACCTTGAGTTTACGACAAACAGAACATGTTCCTGGCGGTTACAGGTCACCTGAAATCTAGTAAATTGATCAGGCAGCTGAACACTGAGATTAACACCTTAAAGTAATTTTCAAAAAACCATTAGGCTGCATTCAACTTAAGCAGCTGGGGTATCGGAAATTAAATGCAGGCTCTTCATATATCACCTCTAAAGTGTTTTCTAATTTTTCACCTACTTGCACTACTGTGTGCTTAATAGATGGGCTTAATTATGCATTGTTTCTTAATAGAAGCAGTGAGTATTAAGGCTTGACTGAATGAGTATTCATCCTGCCCACTTCCCTGAAAGATACTAATACAGAGGTTTCACTTAAACACACAAGATTGTGCATTTTGTGATCACTAGTTCATCCAATTAAAACTTAAAAGTATTGGTTTGGTTAGTGTTGTTTGCTTGCTTGTTTTTTCAAGATCTGTTTTCTTTTCTGGGAAACAGGTGTGCACATTAACAATGCATGAATTGCTACAAATATGTATGAACACATCTTAAATGTTACTGCATTCTTTTCTGTTTTCTTAAAATTTGGGGTTTTTTCTTCATTGAGCTTCAAAAATACCTTTTCTTCCACTGTCCTTTTTTTCCCCAGCTGTTTTGGAGTATAACTAGGAATATATGCCTCTGAAATCATGCAAGCATAAAATTTAAGATGTTTATTATTAAAATGTCAAATGCTGCTGGAGAGTCCTTCTAAAGGGAAGGGGAAAGGAAACAAAAAAATCACCACCAAAGCAAAAGTTGCCAAATGAAGAATATTACCCTGATCCAGTCACATTCTAAGCTCACTAAGACACAGTTGTGGCATGCGACTAACAAAGTTTCCTTCTCAAATTATTCTTGCTGTAGTCATCCAACCAAACACAGTACCATACCCATTGCTCTGTCAAGAATTTTTTAATTTGGTACATTATTCTCTATTGCATATTAAAGTTAGCAATATAGCTTTAATTTCTGCATTAAAGTGCTGTGTTGAGAAAGCAGTGAATACCCTGCCAAGTGAATTTTTGAAAATATTATCAAGTTGAAAAATTATAGAATTAAATTGGGATTTTCTTTCTGAAAAAATACCACGCATTTTGGACCTAATGGTATAAACAAAACTTATGCCAAAACTTTATTAAATACAACTTTATGCCAAAACCTGCTCATGGATAACAAAGTCAGGATAATAGCCAAGATTATTTTGTAGCCTCTATTTGAAAAAAGGAAATATTCTTTTTTGACTTTGACAGATTATTGAGGAAATAATTTATATCCTCCCATAATTAATCCTCTGGGCAACCTAAATATTTCAGCTAATGGAAACAGCTAGCTAAGCTATTTTATAGTCTGCTAAGCTATAAGACTGGCCTGATAAGAAGGTTACCATATCATACTGTTCCTCTAAGATCAGTTGACAAAAGTAATTTGTGGGAAAATTACAAGAATAGCTGGTACAGCACAAAAAAAAAAATCCTAAATAGATTTTTTTTTTTTTTTTTTTTAGTTTTTCACTACCATAGTATCTTCAGTTCAGATGGGATAGAGTGCAGAGGAACTCAGTATTGAAACTGCCCAGGCAGGTATGTGAAGGTTCAAGAGTTAAAACGAGAAGGGGGAAGAAGAGATAAAACCTAATTGCCATTGTTAGGCCTTTTCACTATGATTCACCATATTGAGCCAAACAAGACCACTACAAGATGCAAGCTGGTGCTGACACCCAATCCAGTCATTTGGTCGTGTAGCACGCTCCCCTGCAATGCTGTGTCCAGAAAACAGCACAGATAGGAATAGCTGGAAAACCCCTCCCCTCACAGTCAGCGTGCCCTTGAACTGCTGCTGACAGCCTAAACAACAGGAGCTCCAAACACATCCCCCACCCACCAAGTCCAGTGAGGGCAAGTCTTTTGCCTTTCAGAAACTATGAGCTCTGGTAGATTGCTCCTGAAAACCTATTATTATACTAAATAGCTGGGCAGTAAGAGAGTATGAGCCAGCATCCAGTTTAGCAGCACACTCAATGGGCTTTGTCTCAAAGACATGCAATAATTTTAAACTTCAGAGCAAGACAGAAGTAGTTCCATATCTAGTTGGATATTGTCTTGTGAAAGCTCCATTTTTCAGCTAAACAAAATATTTTTTAAAAAATCATGTATATTATTTTATCAGTTAAAAGGGATTTAGTGTCATTAAAGACTCCATAATTTCAGTATTCAAAAGCCTGATCATTAACCCACTTAGCCATCCTAAGGTCATGGAGTCAAAGACCTAAAATATTCTGTACACCTATTTCATCAAAATTAACACATTACTTTAAAAATACATTTCTGGATTGATTTGGATATCACAACAGCACTACAGAGAAAAGATGCATAGGTGTGGGCAGAAACAATACCAAAGAGGTTACAGGTGGCACCTGCTTAGAAGCAGTATGAAATATAATTCTCAACTACACAACAATATGGAGATACTTCACACTGGAACATAACAACTGAATGAGAGATTTCTTCCTGCTTTCTTTTTCTTCCATGTAATCGAGTTGTCCTAGGTCTCCTGTACAGTCTGTCAGATCAGTCTTCACTACCAACTACAACTTCCATGAGCAGTGAAGAGAACACTTAACTAAAAAATACACAAAAGGAAGGATGGATGAAACAGGCAAAAAACACACTACCAACTATGGTCCTGTAGAAAGCTGGTTATATTTGTAACCAGTAAAATAAGGGGAAAAAAAGAAAAAATCTGAAATTTGAAAAGCCATTATGAGTTTCCCATCAGCAGTGTCCCTCTAAAAGCACAGGTGATATGACCCACGCTTATGTAAGAATAACCAAGACAGAATACAGATTTTTTTTTAAATTCTGACACAGAAATGCAAAAATATGAAAAGCTAAATAGCCAATCAAAGAAAAGCTAAATAGCCAATCAAAATCAAACACCTTGCTAGTTACACTGATTTAATTTCTATGCCATATAATGACATATTAGAACACACTAGCAGAAAGAAATCCAGAGATTCAATTACACATAGAGGAATAATAAAGAAGATTAAGAACAGAAGATAAGCAAATAACAAAGTTTTGGTGAAAATTAGTTTTTAAAGTCTGCTGATGCTCCAAAATTTTAAATGGAAAAAAACCAGTTTCCTTCTTAAAAGCTTTAAAGTTTGAAGTTCAAGCATAGTAATTCTTAATAATAGATTTATTGAGTTGAGTATAAGCTTCTACTGAAAATAACATTTCTCATGAAATGCTACAAGAAAATTCAGATGCAATCATAATAATCATATATTAGATTTAACCAGTAGTTACAGCGACATCTTACATACCACTTTTCCCAATGGTAATAAATTTAGTGGAGATTCAGACTACAACCAGAGATAAAGTTAGAAGCCTAAAGAAACTAAGCTAATTTTAATAAGCAAAAACAGCTTAACAAAGAGATATTCAAATGAAAATTTTAACAACAAATGAAACATGAAGTACTGTACACTTAAGTAGAACATTTATGTGAAACACTTTCAAAGTTTTCTAAAAATGATATAAAAAACCCCAGGATTTAGTCAGTAATATCAATATTTTCTTACAATATTTTTTTGCCCTTTCTGTCTCCTTTTTCCCCTCTTCAATCTTTTTCCCATATTTCTGACTGCAGACTTTGGGACATATATCATACCTTATATGACTGTATGGTATCTTCACAATACCAGATAACAAAGTTAGCAATTTTCTACAAGTACTATTTTCTTAGTAAGCTAAGACCAGTTTAGAGACTACCAGCAGTAGCCAGAATAATATTATTGGTAATGTCATGTATATCAATTTAATTTACAAGTCAGAAGGGGGGAAAAAAAAGGGCAAATATCTGAAATTAATTAAGATCAAAAAGGGGAAAACTTACTTAGCATATTATGCAGAGACAAAAGTGGAACACTGTATGCAAACAAAAGGTGTATTAGGGGATGAAAAGGGCACAGGGAAAATTTCAACAGCTAACCTAGGTAAGGAGAGCAAAGGCAACAAATCTACCCTCAAACAGCAAAGAAAATCTACATCATAAGTTGCTTCCAACCAAGTGCTCATATACTACATATACAATCCTCTTCCAGTGAAGAAACCTGAGGAAATAATTTTGAAAAGCTAAAACATTATTGTTAATAAATAAGCATCTGAGATCTTGGTCATTTTGGACAAGTTTAAGATCATCTATTAGCATCTCTATAGCACTCCAGTAAGAGAAGTCCGATTTTAAAAGCATTCTCTAAAGAAAAGCATACACTAGACACATTATGTATATTTAGTGCTGGAAGACTGAAGATACCTTCTCCCAAAAGGTCACAAGAACTAAACCTTACTCACTTTTTAAAAAGATTTTAACTATATTCATATACACTTCAGCAGTTAGTTGGCTGAATAGTTGGACATCTGCATCAATTAAGCAAGTAAGTCTTATTAGTTTGCCACTAGAACTAGAGAAATCAGATACTAACATCAGGAAAAACAGCATTCACTGCTTTTTAAATGAATCTTAAATCTTCTGTTCTGAAAGCAAAAACCTTGCATTATTTGATTTACACAGACAGCAGGTTTCATATCCAGACATCTTATTCACTTTATTTGGATCAGCCACTTTAAATGAACGTGTACACTATTTCAGGTGGGATACTGAGTGTTCATGGACATAGCAGGATGCCAATTTCAGGAGAATACCCTACAATTACACATAAATAAAAAGTAACTCCTCTTAATAGAACAGTAAGTTGGAGTTAAGAAAAAACAGAATCCTAGTTTATCTTCTACTTGATTTTTAAAATCAACTCAGAATTTATAAACTGTGATTTTTAGGCCTTATAAAAATTTAACATTTTGCTCACAGAGTTAACTGAGGCACCTGTAATTCTGCCTATTTATAATCTTCTATTGCTTCTCTCAAGCACAATCTATTTAGTATTACAATGCTATAAAAGCACACAGAAACAGAACACTTACTTCAGCTGTGGTATGTGAGAAATGCCTATAGTTTTAACATGCTGTGTCCTCTTTCAGTGAGACATAATAATATTAGCATAATTTCCCAGAGTAACTTATTAAATTTTTTTTTGTTCTATTTTGGGCAAAATTTGGGAAAAAAAAAAGGGAAATTGCATAAAAAACTACTTACGAGATAGTGAAAACACATATATTGCTAAAAGAACCTCATACACTGAGTAATATATAAATTATTTACCTTGGTTGCAATGTCAGCTTTATAACTGTCTTGTGTGGCAAAGAATCTTGAGAAGCCTGAACATCATCCTAGAAGAGAACATCTTTGAATTCACTTTTGAATACACTTCAGTAAGTAATATATGAGCGTTGCCTATTATATGCATTTTGTGGAGTACAAAACCACAGAAATCAAATCTTATTTTAGCCTGTTACTGAGGACGACAAACAACAAAATTTAATAAACCAAGTACTTCACACTGACAAAAGTAAGACACTTACTTTGACCAAATCACTGGGAAATATTTGTTTTCATTTAAGATTTTATAAGATTCCATTATTAAATTATTACACCTGTGTTTTCATTTTTACATACAAGCCTTCATAATCACCGACTTCCTTCAAATTTTCAAATACTTTTCACATATTTTTATTAAATTTCTGCTACTATAAATTTACTCTGAAACAATATGCCCCTGGGCACTTACCACAAGCAATCACTGTATAGTCTTCTGCAAGCTCTCATATGTTACCTTATATTGTACAAAAAGAAAAGGTTCAAAAAACATAATTTGGGGTGTGGTGTGGTACAGGGCTCACTTCCACTGAGGAAAGGCAGAGACAAGACATTGCTGTCATCGTTTCATAGCCTAAGAGAATAGCCTGCTGATTCACAGTGCATTCCAGTCAGTTCTTACAATGGTGAACACTACAGACTTTGAAATTGAAGTGCAGAGTTCTCAGTTCCTCAAAAATCCTTAAAATCATGTTTTTCAAGTCTAGCAATTGTCACTTACATTTACATTTTCTTTCTGCACTGAAAGAACTAATGTACAGGAATTGTGTAATGGTTGTAGTTTTTTTTTTTTTTAGATTTCCAATCTCATCCATGATCCAACCAAAGCTGGGTCATTCTGGGATCTTTAAGGGTCTTCTCATTATCAGCGTATTGCCTTCCAAATGATTTTTTTTTGCATACTAGTGCAGAGTTTGTAAAACTTAACATAAGAAATACAAAGTATTAATGAGAAAACCATGATGCTTTTGTGTGGAACTAATAATTAAAAAGAGTAGAAAAAGTGCAAGTGTTCATTCTAGAGTACTTCAATAGTGTCTTATCCCCAACCTCCTTTTTTCTGCCTCCAAGAAAGGGAACTTTTCCCTGGTTGTCCCTGCTACCTACTGGAATGCTGCTGCTGTGATTTTGTGCTCTGTTCCTCTAAGTGTTTTTGACTTCTTCATCCCTCAAAAACAACAGCCACTTTCAGTCTTACAGTCTTCATCATGTGCCTTTCTCAACTCTCTTGACATCCATTCTGAATGCCCATCTCTGAGCAATTCCTGATGTCAGCTTCCATCAGCCACCAAAATACCACTCCAAAATGAATGCCTTTGAATTTCCACACTTGAACTCAAGGTTTGCAGAGGTGTTCTGTAAGTTACCCTGAAGTTCTCCTGTTAGCAGTCTACAAATACCACATTGAAAAGGTTTTTTTGCTATTTCCAATGCATAGCAGAGATACTAGATTAATGATACACTGTAGATGTGGTGTGGCAAACAGATAAATCTTAATCTGCTTTTGTAATCACCTTATTTTTTTGCTTTATATAGACACAATAAATTCATTGCCATAATAACTTACTCTTTAATTTCCGCTTTCACAGTGGTAATAATAGCTTATTGAATTAGTATGCTCCTAGGCAATATACAGTTGAAACAGTAATTAGTACTTCTACAATGCAGTGGTGGTATTAATCCAGACTGATGAAGAACACGAACAACAAACGTTTAGTAAAATGTAACGTCACAACATCTTCCAATATAATTTAGAGCAGGAGTAAAACCTTCATCCCATGAATGCCTTCAAAATATTCCTACTTTCTGAAAGTGCACATTCATTTTCCAAAGAGGAGAAAAATTAATATATTTGTGACACACAAGCATGTAGCATACACATGCAGCATATATTTATACATATATATTTGTATAAAAGTAATAAAAACTTTTATACAAGTAATAAAAAATAGTTCAAGATATGACACACCTGGCACAACTAAACCAGTAGAATGTACGTCATGTTCATTATGTCAGAAGTGTGAGATAATCATATCAGAAAGACTGTCTTAACCCTGCTGTGCTTATGCACAAAGAACTTAAAGCATCTCATTTTGTCTATCGTCAGGGTAAATGCAGTAAGCAGACTTCCTAAAAGTTCATAGCTGTCAGAGAAAAGTACTTTTGTTCAGAAAGTGAAGAAACTAAGAATTCTGAAAGGAAGCAATATTACCAAGTGTCTTTCTTCAAGGGGTTCTTTACTGTAAAATAGGTCTCAAAATGATACATGAGGATCCATTGCTGACTTTATCGCCCATTTCATCGAACACTCCTCTTTCAAATAATTTCAGCAAAGTAAAAAGAGCACAAGGTTTTGTCTTGACCTAATCTTGCAAACTAAGGTTAGACTTCTGTTAGGGATGGGAATTTTCTTCTTCCCACATTTATTAAGTTCCTCTGTGAAGCGAAGTCAAATTACAGGACTACATACTGTACTATATTTGCTCATGTATATCCCTTAAGTCACCAACACATTTATGCCCACAAGAAAATTAGAACACCTGCTTTTACTATCTAACTCAAAAAGGGCAACAAAATAAGTCCCTTTCCTTTAGCCGTGTGGGCATTTTTTCAGCATCAACTGCTGACATGGTCATTTTTTAATTTCCAATATCTTCAGTTATTGCAAATAGCAATAAGTAGCACATTTCTGAGAAGGCATTAGGTGCAAATTTAGTTCTGACATTTCCCAGGGTTACTCAAACTGAATTCAAAGACATAGTTCACATTTCATTTTTGGAAAAAAATCAAGGAAGACAGCTCACCATCTTCAGAAGTGGAGTTGCTGTGTCATAGTGATAATCACTTTTGTCTTTTAGGACAAGAATATGAACAGAGTCAATTATTACTTTCTTCAAATTCATTATTGAATGGAAAAGCCTGTTAAAACATTTAAAATCTTAGTTAGCTTTCAATTGGTTTTATTCAATGTTGTAACACTGAAATATAAAAACATTAAAGAACTCAAAAATATGAGTTGCAGAAAAATAAATAAGAATGTTAGCATCAACATAGCATGAAAATAAGAATAGTAGCAATGGGTGACCAGCCTGAAAAATGCAGAAATATTCTGAATTATACTCTTGTCTTGCATACTGAAAGTGAGGTACATCTCCTCCTGTATGCTGTGTTACCAAAGGTGTATTCTCAAAATACCAAGTATTTTTTCAAAATGCTAATCTTAGGAAAGTTTGCCATTTGTATATTTGATTTTCAGTTTCTATAGTGGAGACAAGCCTGAAACATTTGTCAGAACCTCAAGACTGTGTTTACACAGGATTAAGAGAACAATCAGAAACACAAAAAATATAAGCTATAAACTATATAAACTACCAGGATGTCCACAAATTTCTGAAGACAGAGAACTGGATAATTTTATTTGTAAAGTGAAAAAAGCCTTTATTTCACTCTCTCATAACTAAGTGCATTGTGAATACTTATGATACAGTAGATTCAATGTATGAAATTTAAAAATACTTGTCATGAAATAGTTTTAAACAAGAGTATTTTAGATGCATTTAAAACAATTACTTATTTAATGAACATGCTCTATCTTCTGCCTACTGTCATCACCTCAAAAAATTAAATTTACTAGTTCTTAACATTCCAATATGAAGCAATTTTCTGAACAAACCCATAATTAAAGCATGTGCATACACCGACATACATATCTCATGCAAAGTTCTCAAAAAAAATTCTGTTAAGACTCTAGCAAAATAATTTTGCAATACTTAGAAATACCCCCCAGATGAGAAAATAAACAGACAAGTTAAGTAGAAGACTTTCAACACAAAAAAGATTTCCCACTTTTAAGATAGGCAGACTACAGAGGGTGTGGGATTTTCCGAAGAATATATGCTTAAATTAGCATATCTTTGATTATTGCTTATGACAGAGAAATACAAAAACTTCTCTTACTTACTGCAGAAAAATTATGTTATTAATGAAATCTCAGTAATGTGTCTACCTTTTGAAATATCAAAATTTTGTTTGGACATCAAATTCTTATTCAGAGGGCTCAAAAATATTGTGTAAATGAAAAGCATGGGTAATCTCATGTAGAGCACCTCCACACTTTCAATGGAGTACGTTGCTGTATGAAATCTGTATGTCTGAAATAAACACTTTGATTTTAAAAATGCAAAAGGAGATTAAGATTTAAGTTTATGTATATATAATAAATTACCTGGTGCCATAATCCACAACTACCCAATCTTTGGCTGTTCCTGTAATAGCATCATGATGCTGGAAGAGTCCAAGGTTCCTCCTAGCCTCTGTCAGCAATTTATAGTTATCCACAGAAGGAAATACACTCATCTTCTCAGATTTACTGGACTGAACTAACGCCAAGGAATAGAGAATTTCAGCTGCCCTGAAATTGCAGAGAATAATCAAGTATTTTTACAGGGTTAAAATGTAAAAAGCAATACATGCTTGATCTGAAGAATAAATGGTAAATAGTTCCATAAGCTCTATAAACCTTGTTCTTGCACATTTTAGCATATCTTCGTACTGTAGCTTCCTGCCAGACTTCTGTGGTGGAAAACGGACCTTTAAAATAAAAATATGACAGTGCAAACTAAAATACACAGTCATAAATGTGTGAGAGATATATAGAATTGATCCTAAAACCTCACAGCATGGATAGAGTGCCTTACAAGAACCATATAATTTCCATTTCAAAAAACAACTTATTAATCAAATAAATTTGTTTTAAATAAATATCCTAATCTGTATACTACTGAATATCTATTCTGCCATTTGCACTTAAAGCAAACTAAATTCTTCTAAAGACTTAACCATCTCATGCACCTGCTTACTACATAGTCACCTGGAGACAATACTGGATTCCAAAACCCTTACATTGAACATAATACAGAGCCTTTCTCTTCTATTTCTGCTGCAAAAACCTAGCACTAAAATATTACTAGATTTTCACTTGCTTTATGAGAATCTAAATTTATTTTACAAAAAATATCACCATAATTGCCATTTATTATGAATATTTAAATGACAAAAATACCTGCATAAATTCTGCGAAAACATCTGTTAACTTTTTTCCTATCTTCTCCTAAAATGTTATAGTTCTCTTTTTGCAAGGCCGAAAAGTGTCAGACTATTTTTCAAAATTTATTAGAGGTTAATGAACATTTCTCGAGTACTTGAAGCAACAAAGATGACGCAGGTTAATGACATAAAAAGCAAAGAAATCACAACAACATATTTTTCTTGTAATGTTAACTTCTAGGCCTTGCAAGTAATAAATTAAAAAGAAAAGGAAAATAAGTTAGCTCTTTTATTTACAGAAGTTGTCAGTGAGGGCATGTGTTGCATTTTAAACTATAGAAAACAAAAAAATTAACAAAAACCACTTGGTTTTCAGACTATGTATGGTATTAATTGTTAACATGAAAAATTCCTTTAGATTTCATTTTCTCTTCATCTTTATACAACGCATAGGTAACAGTCATATAAACCGTTGTTTATATAACTACCATGTACCCAAGTAAACTGAAAGGTGCGCTATACATATAACAGCCTAAACTATTCTCATATTGTCAATATTTCATGAACAGGTGAAGATTTTGCTCTTACCGGTTTGCTAATTGCTCATAAACTACACACAAAATCAAAATGTTAGGAAGTTTTAAGTCATATATTTAACTACTAGTACTAGATTAACCTTAATCACTGTAATTTAAATGTTGCTTAACGCAAATTCCTACTTCTACGAATCCCTCCTACTTTGTCCTCTTGCAGCTCAACTTGAAAGAAAAATGAAAATATTATAGTTGAAAAAAATCAGATGCTCATCCATCTAGTGGATGAATAAGCCCTGTCCTAAAGCATTTTACCTTTTTTTAAAAAATCAAGTTAGCCACTAAACACTGACCTAACTTTGCTATAAAGAAGAGAACACAACAAATTTTAGTCCTCAAAATAAGGTTAGATTTTCTTCCCCACAAATAATTTTAATTTAATTTTCTTTTTTATTAATAAGGACATCTCTCAGATGCAGAATTTTCCTTTGATATCTCAATACTTTTCTAAACACTAAAAAGGTTCAATGGTCAATGATGAAAGACACTCAGAAATACAACACTGTATTAGAGAACACTTCAGCTTATAGGTAAGCATCTAATCCCTTTCCATATAACCGGTATAAAGCCTTGGTTTTCTCACATCTGTTTCAAAATATTGCAGATGACCTAATACAGTTTTCAGAAATTTTCCACTTCATTTTAATTTGTTGCATCTGTTCCCGATAGGACACTGCAAATAGACCAAAATTTGCTTCACTTATTTGTCAAGGCCTACACTAACTTCCCTTACCTAGGTCCAGTTTATATTTAACCTACATAAATAATATTTCCAAGAGAGTTTGAACTCTCAAGATGTAGAGTTTTCTATCCATCTGTATAGTTAGAAGTATCACTGTAGTATTCACCTTCTAAATTAGTTTAATTTTCTTTTTGAGGATTAATGTAATTTTTCCCTGTTTACATCAGTAACTAATAAAACAAAAAAATGTGCCCCTAACTTGTCTCAAACTATGCTGCTGTTCTTTAAATCTTTTCATTATATTAAATAAACTTCTGGCCACATATTTTATCACTCTTCAAACTACTTCCATCCATCCATCCATCCGTCCCTCCCTCCCTCACTTAAGATTAAAAAGTCAATAATGACTCAAATCACTGTGTTGATCTCCATTATAAAATCCTTAAGCTTTCTTACACTTCCTTACTACACCATCCCCAAAAAAACCTCTTTTTTAACAGGAAAAACCTTAAACAACCAACTCTTCTCTTGCTTAAATGGTTAGTTTTCATATTGGGTCCTGGGCTGAACATTATCTCCTGGCTATTATGTAACAGGGAAGTGCTGCTTAATTCTGACATTGCTTGAATTTAAAAACCTTCATCCTTGGTAAAGAGCACACACACACACATGTATTTACTGTCTGTTCACGGCTGCTTCTCTCACAAATATGGACATACACCAGATAGATAGAGGGATGTTAGCTCAAACATACTACAGAAATAATTATCATGAATTTGAGGATTAAATATGATCCTACTGTATTTCCTTTGACTTTAAAGAAATAAAAAATAAAAGATAAAAACCATACTCCTGCTATTCTCATAGCTAATGTGACCCCTGTGAAGATTGTCATCGTTTCTGAAAACAACATTGACAAAAAACCTGATATTAAAACAATGAGAACACATCTATACATTTTTTTCTTAGATCTTATTTACAAAGGATAATGAAAAACTAAAAACTTGCCAGGTACTTTTTAAAACTATACTTTAATACATAAGAGCATTGATAGATTAGTGTTTCTCCAGAGATTCTTTATCTATACCTTTTTCAGAAGTTGAAGTCAACTGAAACATTTAAATTAAGGAATCTCTCTATTAATGTAAATTTTTAAATACTACAAACAAACTCATATAAAATTTTCTGTAGTCTATGTAATAAAAAACAGGAAAATGACAATTAAATAACCAAACCTAAAAATCTTGAAAAAAATAAACTATGATGAAGCCGCATGAAATTAAATCCTTGGTGCATTTTAAGAAACAGACAGGAAATTAATCTAAACTGAGAAAACAATTAGCTAGATAATTCAATTTATAAAATTATTATCTGTCCTTCTTTTCTTGTTCTCTTTGCATCTTGTCTTCTCCAACAGCAGTATTAAACAATGTTATTTTCACTGAAAATTAAAGATTCCTATGATGAATCATTCACATTACCACAGTAAAAACTGGATTCCTTGGAAGAAATAAAACAAGTTCTGCTAGATACAGTTCCTCTTCCGAAAGGTACTTGTATCTGCCTCCAAAACACTACTTGACAAGCTGCTTGGAAATGCCACTTTGCACATCTCTCTTGCCCGTTGGATACTGCATCATCCATTACCGCAAAAAAATTGTAATCCTTCAGGAAGGCTATACATGGAATGTTCAGGATTTACATCACATCCATCTGCCCTAGATTTCCTTCTGGAGCTCTATAACACAGTTAAATCATCTTATGTCTGCTACAAGGGAGAACCATTTAAATACTCCATTACCAAAATTCAGGAACAATTTTTTTCTTTCAAGAAGATGCAGACAATTTTCAGAAGAACAGCAGTCGTAGATCACTTGGTACTCACTAGTCCTGGCTATTTCTCAGCTTCCTTTGAGAACCTTTTTACTTCTCTCTAAAAAAGTTCACACCATAGCCATAATTTCTTACTTTGTTTTTTTTGCACGTGTGGCCTTTGCTTTCCCTCTTAAACTGCCTTTGTCTCAATTCATGAGTGTTGTAGCCTTCACCCTTCCCATTCTCCTCAAGATCCTGCTGGTGGGGGAGCGAGCAAGGGGCTGCCTGAGGTTAAACCACGACAAATACTTACACATTAATCTCTCCTGTGTGCCAAGAAATGCATTATGAATGTACTGGACAGCAGGATTTACCTTATGTAGGATTCCAAGACTCTGTCCAGGCGTTTATAAAAGGGTCGTGATGTAAAGTACCCACTCCAGTAATGATGATCTCTGTCTGCATAGGTGAAGAAGTCTCCACTTAAAACAGGAAAAAGTGAATTGCTGCTCTTTTCACCTAAATTGCTTTCTTTGAGCAGAGCTTCAAAGTAATCAGATAAAGTTCCAAACTGGGCCTGAATGAAAATTAAAATTACTGTAACAAAGTTCCATTTTCATTATGCAGAAAATACAGAGACAATGAATATGCTTGGTTCCATATACATTTCAGAAACACACAACTCTTCCAGCAGATTTATAACAGAAAACATATCCTAAAAATTTTTAAAGTTCCTCTTCACACTTTTCAGACAAGCTGGATAGCATTTCAAAACTCAATAGAAGAAGAATTTTCAAAAAAGGCATATCAATTCAGCACAAGAAGGAGATGGATCTGTTGGAACATGTCCAGAGAGGAGTCACAAAAGTGGTCAAAGAAACACCTTCCCTCTGAGGAAAGGCTGAGAGAGGTGTGGTTGTTCAGCCTGGAGAGGAGAAGGCTCTGGGGACACCTTGCTGCAGCCTCTCAGTACAGAAAGGGCCCTTGCAACAAAGATGGGGACAGGCTTTCAGTTGGACCTCTTGTGCTAAAACAGGAGGTAATGGTTTTAAACCAAAAGAGGACAGATTCAGAAGAGATATAAAGACAGCTTTTAATACGATTGAGGCGATACACCCAAGGTGCCCACAGAGGTTGTGGATGCCCCATCTCCGGGAACACTCAAGGCTGGATTGGATGGGACTCTGGGGCAGTCTCTGAACATGTCTCTGCTCATTACAGGGGAGTTGGATGGGACAGTTTTAAAGGTCTCCTCCAACCCAAACCATTCTACAACTCAAGACATATGATTTTTTTACTATTATTATTTAAATAGATAAATAAAATAATATCTAAATGTCAACAAACAAGTGAAGCATTGTTTCATATCTTAGGAGTAAGTCAGTGATACACGAGCTAAGCAACACCCTCAATATTACCCAAGCAGCTGTCTGGGCTAAGGAAGAAATTTTTGTAATGCAACAAAAGCACAGTTCTCCTAATCCTGTGTTTTCAAAATTAGCTCTCTTGTGCTCCAGATCTTGCTTAACCCAAAAGATGGCTTTTGATTAAAAAAATAGAAATCAGCATTTGCTTTCAGAAGCTGATTCCTTAAATTCTACACAAAGAAATTGATTAAGAAATGTAACATGTGGGATCAAAGAAATTTATTATCTTCTGGCCATTTTTAAAAATGCCCTGGCATGGTAATAGCAGATCTTTACAGAGTAGGCCAAAAATTGGTATCCTTAAGATTCAGGGGAACTAAAAATAGAGTAAATAAATGATTGGCATCAATGTTGTTAGTATTGAGAAATGTTGTTAAAGAAGCATAGATGGCGAAATGGATTTCAAATGAAAGTATAAAAAAAACTAAGGAAAGCTGGAGCAGGACAGAAGACCTCATATAATTACTAGAAATATCATCACTGTAAACAATAATGATAATATCAAGTAACTTTATTTCCTATTACTATTATTATGTTTTAACAACAAGTATACAATGTAGCATGTTGCAATTTATAACACCAAAATCAAGTTTCAGTAAAAATCTTTTTTTAAGTGACTTGGAATATAAGGAGTATCAGACTCTCACTATAACAACAAAATCACATTTTTAATAATTTAAAAACCCCAAACACTTTCACTTCAAAGTTGTTCAGATCATCCAAGTATTTGTTAGGTGGAGACAATATAGTAACTTGCCAGTTTAAATGGCAGTAAAGCAAAGAAAGATAAATATTGCCCCTGAAATCCCACCAACAGTAAACTTAGTCTTATCAGGTCTTCTAGGATACTTGCTCTTTTCCCTCACTACCATAGGCACCTACAAGTACAAAATAAAAAACAAAACCAACACGCCAGGAGAACACACAAGAGACTATCTCACTTCTGCATTGAATCAGAGAAGTAAAACCTCACCAGACGAAGCATCAAAGTCAGGTGAATGGAAACAGTGGAATAACCTGGTAGAGTCTTCTAATGGCATAGTAAAAGACTCAGCTTAATTTATGTATAAGAGATGCAAAGAAAATCTCTGAATAGGAGATTGAATTCCTCAAGAGCAAAATAGGTATGTTTTACAGTGATGTACCACACACTTTTAGAACAGAATAGCGGCTGGCAGGAGAATCTCAATGCTAACAGATTTATCCACTAGATAAACATCACAAAGAGCTGTCTGAAAGAGTAAATCTCCCTTCAGATCAGAAAGGCAGAGTAGGCACTCCCTTGCGCAAGCAGTAATATCCCAGGCATCTCAGCACCTCAGGAAGAAATGTGAACTCTTTCTCTATATAATCTAGATTCTTACATAGCTGAGCATGTCTTGTTACTTGCCTGTGGAGTTACATTCCACTAGGGAAAGTGCAGAAGAGCGTGAAAGAAAAGAAGTACTTGAATCCATTTAAGCTCATATTTCCAAGAATAAATGACATCAGTTTTGAACAAAACAAAAAATCAAGCAAAATCAGAAAAACACAAAAAAAAAACCCCAACAGACAGGCAACAAACAACTAAGAAAGAAAAAAAAGAACAACAAAAACAGAGAGAGGAAAACCTAAGTATCTGAACAAAATGGAAAGGAGAAACACTCTGACGCCAACAGTGTTCCAGCTGATCAAAATACCCTAGGTGTGAAGCAGCAGACACAGAGTATTTTGTTTCTTTCTGTCAGGCTATTAAAAACCAGAAAAAGGGTCAGATACTTCCATGAGGGAGCCAAGGGTTAATGTGACCAGCCTAATGAAGCAGACTTGCTAGAATCCTTGACAATGGGCTGAGTAGAACCTTTCAGAAGAACTTTCAGAGGTCTTAGGATGGCACTGGTTCTTGAAGAATGACTTCAGAGCCAGAGCCTTCAGTTTTTGCCCCAGAGACAAAATCATCCAGCCCAGGTTAGTAAGAACTACAGAAAATATGTCGCTGTTAGTATCCAAAGAGTAATTACCTGTACAGTACACACATTTTTGACAGAAGTAAAGCTAGTGATAGCAGCAAGCTTAAGTTTTAAAAGATGGGCTTTGGATTTACGAAATGAAGAGTACTCTGCAGGTCTGCCTCCCTCCACTAAGACATAGTGGTCCTTCACCATACATCATGTCACCCACATCCCACAGGAAAGACACAAAATTGAGTTTTCAGATAAAATATAATCCCAAGAAATCATTTTATGCAGAATACAAGTCCAGAAGTCAGCAGAAAGTAATAATATACTACAGACACTACTCAAATGCACAGTTGGAAGAATCAGGGGAGGTCTCAGAAAATATAAGGAAAAAACAGATGCACAAACCATAAGAAAGATACCAGACCAGGTTTAAAAAAAAGCCTAAATGTGAAAGCAAGCAAAAGTGCACTCTCAGGTAACACTCAAAAACCCAAGGTTGTGGCCCCCACTTGTTAATGTCATGCTGAAAGATGATGAGAAGCTGTCAGAATACAGAGAACATTTATAGTACCAGAAGTCCCTAGGGCCTCCTCGTTCTTCAAGAAGTACACACTAAAGCATATGAATGTGTGTTTTAACTCTTACACAAAATCATCAATTTGAAGTGGTACCTCCTCTGATAATTGTGTTAATATGCTCAGTGCTTTTGTAGCCAGCTCAGTCTCAGATTTTATTGTTTTCAACAACATGCGCCAGCAATGGGATCTCTTAAGATTTTTGTTTTGTTTTGGGATGTAAAACCAAGAGGACACAAATAAAGCAGCAAAATCTTCTTGAACTTCTCATAAGAAAATACAATAGTTTGAATTAACAAAGTCTGTGAGTCTAAAGTAACAATGCCTGAAGCCTGTGAAAACAGTCTAAGAAAACAATTAAACCTGCTAGTTATTCCTCAAATTAATCTAGATTGGAAACTATCTATAGTTTTCAAGCCAATATTATTAATAGCAACATTTTTGTTTTGGGGAGAGAGAAGGTAGTAAAGGTTAAAAAAAATGTAAGCTACCAAGGCACATCAATCTGCTGTTAAATAATATATAAAGATTCACATTTGACAAAAAATCCAAACCTAATCACAATTACTTTTTCCATGAACAATCACAGAATATTGGGAAATATTGTTTTCTCAACAAACCAGAAAATGTCTTGTAGTTACCTTAACATGCCACTCAGGACGAGAATTCATATAATCAAACAGCTTCTGATAATTCTGGTACTGCTGATCCCATTCAGAGCTCTCGGTGTAGCGGAAATCATCCCCAAGTGGAGCTAACAGAACTTTTGTACGGAAAAGCTTTGACTTCTTCCTGTATTGATCTAATATCATCCAAGCCCTTGGGGAGAGAAAAAAAGAAGAGCAATTCAGAAGACAGAGGGAAAAAAGTCAGCATTTGGCAAGACAATTCTTAGATATCAAGTTGTGCATTAGGATGACCCCAAACAAGACACACAAAACTCTGTTATCTCACTTCGTAACAAAAAGCTGGATGCAATTCCCCGCATTGGGACACCATATTCAACCTACTATTGTTGTAAACACCATGCTAATTAAATCCTACAATAAGCTTATCAAGCTTCATCTCAAGCAGTAGAGCAGTCTGGATCAATTTGTGCCTGGGCCAAAACTAACCTCCAGTTCAAATTATGTTTACCTGCTTTATATTTAGATAACAATCCTAATCCTCTCCAGCCCCTATTTACAATAATAAGCAAGCTCTTTCCATCCCCTCTGGCACCTTCCTTTGATACTTTGCTTATATCTTCATGTCCTAGGCAGAACAACTGCACACAGATCCATCTCTGAGGAACTCCAGCCTTGCAAATAAAAAAAAAAAAATAAAAACAATGCAGGAGGAAGTTTGCTGCTAAAATTCACTGGTCTCCCTTCAGCCAGGTTCTTACATGTCTTAGAGCCTTCCTTCTTGAATCTCTGAGTCCTGAAAAATTAAACCCACTGTTTTTATGCTTTTGCCCTTAAAAAACCCAAACAAATCCGAACCTACCAAATCCAGAAACAAAACACTCACACATGCACACACAGAAAAAACTGCAGAATTATACTTTGGCACCTACTAATTCTAGGATGGGTAAACTATCAGTTCCACAGCAGCAATATATTAAGAATCACAAGACTGGTATCTAGGTTACTGAAAAAGTCCATTTTCAATCCTCCCCCTCCAAGTCACAATTATTATCGGCATTTTCAGATGCTGATACCCTCTAATTAAAAATTTGTAAATAATTCTCATAGGACATAATTTTGTAAATAATTCTCATAGGGTAAAAAAACCATTGTAACATATTTAAGAAAGCAGAAATACAAATTCCAAGACTTTAAAGACAAAATACTATAAAATTCAGATTCTAATGAGGTTCTTTTGGATCTTCAAGTTTTTTTAATAAATGATCTAGCAAAATCAGCTTTCAACTGACATTCTTGAAGAATTGCTATTTAAACATTTTTGCAGAATTTATAGTCCAATATATTTGAAACCCCTCCTTCTTTGTGAAGCATGTCAGAGCTTACTTATTTATCCAATTGCAGAAGCTCTGCATAGACACAAGGTCTGACTGTTCTGGAGGGAGAAAGGGGCCACAATATAAACTTTAGTTAAGGATCTATAGAGTTCTAACGAGGCTAGAATTTACCCACTTAGTGGCTCCCCCCTGTCCCCTGTCTATCAGAGGATTTATAGTTCAGATTGCCAACCAATACTTTCCATGACTTTGAACAGGTTGTAAGATTTAAACACAGAAGTTTCCTCACCACATAGCTACCAGAACAACTGGCATAACACAAGACTTGGCAATGCTTCCTTTTAAGGAACCAGTCTAACTCAAATTTTCCACATATAGGCTATGGTTGAAAACATACTTTAGTGCTGAATCTCTTGAAAAATACAGGTTACAGGTAACATCAGGTGACATCTCTCTTCAAAGTCCTCCTTGGGTTTCTCTCCAAGTATCCAACAAAACTCATCAGTATTGCTTCTCTCTCTTTCCTAAAGTACTGATAACTGTGGGATTATTATGTGTTTTTAAGGGAACAGCAAGATTTTCCTCAATTGCAAACAACTTTTAATTGCAAGAACAGCAAAGAACATGAATTTAGGATATCCTTCTACATTTCTCTCAAATAACTTCCTAAATCTTTAATTTATACAGGAGTGTGAAAGTGCCTGCAGAAAGATCCAGACAGAGCACTGTGAAGACAAAAAATACCTCTGGAGGAAAAAAAAGGCTTCCATCTCATCATTGTTTTTTCCCCCTTTATTGCTCCCCCATTAATATGTTTATCCTGCCTATCTGAATGAAAATCTGAAAACCACATAGGAGATCAGCCATAATAAACTTTTTGTTTTCAAGCTTTCAGGCTATCACTGAATGCTTGAGACCTCTCACAAAAAAAGAAAATCTTTTTGTACCACAATTTCTTTTAATGCAAAAAACCTAGTATTTGAGTAAACCAGTACCAAAACAATAAACATGGCTGGTTTTGACCCTTCCTATGTCAAAGGAAGAGGAGCAATAGCCACCTGAGGTAGGCAATCACAAACATTAACCACCACATGACCATACAATACAACCATAAAGATATAAAAGCTGAAGGGCAAAACTGGGCTTTTGAACAGTAGCTGGTGAAGAGGAAAGTCCATTCTCTACTTCTCTGAAGCATATAACTTGCAGCAAAGATTCTCTCCTATTCCATGCTTGGGAGATAGAGAGAGAGAGAGACACACTGAAACAAACTGTGCTTCTGCTAACAACCCATTTCCATTCAAGGAAAAAAAGCAAATAACCCAGAACAAAAAATACAAAAAAACCCAAACAAACAAAAAAAAAACCTCAGACAAACAAACAACAAAAAAAACCCCAAAAACAACAACCAACAGCTGCTTTTTCTTCCTAGTGTGAAAAACTTCACACTTCAGTGTTCAAACATATGGATAAGGATGCAGCTGCAAATCAGGGCAAGTGCAAAGCAAAATAGCAGTCTTTATAACCTCAGCTGTTATGAAATGTAATTAAACAAGTACAGGTTTTCAATTAGGTTGCTGCTTCATTTCTTCTTACCAGGTCACAACTTAAGTGGCAAGGCAATGAGAAATCCTAGAAACTACTAGACTGAAGTTTTCAACTCAACATCTCTTTAATATACATATAAGGCCAAAAGAGTATTGAAATCAAAAGCAACAGTCCCAGCTGGGTATTCAAGATCTGGGGTTTATTACTTTTGTTTTAGCTTTGGCATGAAAGAAGGTCAGTGATCTAAACCTGGTCTATTAAATTAATCAACTTTTTTCCAACCCACAGATGTCCTGTATTTTTCTAGTATTAAAGCAATCAGAGATCAGAGGCAGATCAATTAGAGTGCTGCAAACCTATAACCTTGGAAAACTTATGATGTAAAGATAGACTTTTCAATTCTGGAACTCATACATCTCATCATAATAACTGTGAAACATTATAGAGGTCAGATCAATAACATTTTTGGTTGTCTACAGTATTCCAGCTTTTTCAAAAAACACACATAGCATGTTTTAGCATTCTCCATCAAAACACTACTTCCTGTGTTTTAGTGAGTTTATTTGAAACTGGACACAAAGTGTGGTTCAAGTGTTTCAAATGTAAGTAATCCAGGCTTCCAAGTCAAAGACCATGTGTTAGTTTTACTTTTCCCATAGGTATCATACAGCATACTGATGTTTCAACTCCCTGTTAGACAACAAAACTGCTTTTATCTAAAAAAAGCTGATGCAAAATACTAAGCTTCAGAGACCATATTGAGACAATAATCACTTCAACTTGATCATATGTTCACTACATCCCTGCCCCATTTATCTTATTCTTAAACATCCTTTGACATGTGAAAACCAATTTGTTTTACAAGATCTAATTCAGATTGTTATGCAAAGGTTGTATCTAGAAAGTGCAGGGATTAAGAATAATTAAAAACCAAGACCCTTAAAAAGACTATTTCAAGCAGACACTCTAAATTATATTTATAGCCTCTATGTCTTAGGTATTTGTTATACAAGCTGTTGCTCTTCAGGAAATATTTGTCTCAGCTAATTGAGATATATAGTCAAGATTTTAATTTTTTAAAACTTTGATGTAATGACATATGAATTTTCCTTCCCATGCAATAGGCACTGGGTGTGTCACAATTTTTCTACATTTCTCCTGTCACCATCATTTTTCTATTCTCTACTTTATTAAAACCCCCTTTTTCCTATCATCATACCAATTTCTACCTTTAAATACAGCAGTTGTAAAGTGTTCTGTTTAATTTTGGTTTTCTCTTCAGTATTATTTTGTAACTGAATTTTGTTTAAGTGAAGTTTTCATTATGCTTGTCAGAATTCATACTCATAAAAAAAAGTGATCCATACTTGACATGTAGACAAGCAGTGCAACATAATCACATCGTCACTTTAAAACTTCAGCACCAAGGACTAAAGAGTCACCCTGCTCTCTTTAATACATTTGTTACTCTCAGCAATTTGCACTAATTATAAACAGCTGCCTCAACTTTTACCTTTGGAAACCTGATGTAGTGTGAAGCCTGAAGATAGCAATAGGACCACAGAATACAACTATTTGTGGAAACACGTTTGGCAGTTTAATTCACTTCCCTTTCTTTTGTTTTTTTCCTTTTATTTCTTCCTTTACTCTCCCTCCCCAACTCGCTACCTCCACTCTCCACCCCAACACCCAAAATTGAGAAGCAGCTTTGTAGAACTGTAAATTTGATTCTTAACTGTGGCAAAACAACTCAGTGTTTCTGTTTGAAAAGTAAAACTGAGGTTAATAGGAATTTCCACCCTGGGCACAAAGAAACAGGAATTTTCACCCTGGGTGCAAAAAAACAGGAATCAGATTAACTTAAGCTTTACACTTCAGGAAACTTAGGCCACAGGATGCCAAGTTTTTCAAGGATATAGCACAGGAAATATCCCACTGTTTGTACAGCACACTACATTGCACTGCCCCTGAAGCGTTTCACTTGCAGGGGACAGATCACTGTTCATAAAATTCACAAAAAACACAGTAAACCAGTAACATGGTGTGTGTGTGTAAATGACTGTGTTCTAAGAGTCATTTAGAGATGGACTCATGTACCATGAACAGAAAATTTTTTTAAATGCCACTTCCTTAAGACTAACTTTTCCTCTAATTTCACTGACAGTTATGTTCCCAGCTAAGAAGCAAACACTAGGTTATGTAATAGGTATTGTTTACCCATGACAAGCTTATTTTAAAAGCTTGTACTGGTTTTGGCTGGGGTAGAGTCACAGTGGCCAGTATGGTGCTGTGATCTGGACTTGCTCTGATGACAGGGTTGGCAACAGAGAGATGATTTCGTTATTTCTGAGCAGTGCTTGCACAGAGACAAGGTCTCTCCTGCATCTCAACTGGAGGAATATGTCTCCTATTGACAGAGTGATAAAATGATCTTTTGTCTCCTTAAAAACAAGAAAAGCTTAGAAGTTTCTCTCCTCAATTAGGTAAACAGACACCCTATAGGATCTTGGGGACTTCACCTCAAACTTAAGGATAGCTAATTGGATAGAAGCTAAAAAGTTTCACTTAAGCAATTTACTAGAAAAAGAAGACAACAAATGAACTATTTGCTTTGGTGAGGTGCTTTACTAGCAGTAAGAGCCTTTTGCGCTTGGGTTGGTTTTTTTGGTCTCAACCCTTGAGTTTTATTCTTCTGATTCTCTTTCCCGCCCCCACCAGGGCAGCAGTGAGCTTACTGGAGCTGAGCTGCTCCCTGGGGTTGAACCACAACAGAATTAAATTCACCAAGCTCTGCCAGATGTCCATAGCTGCATTTTTTTAAGGTTGTTTCCTTGAGGAGTATGTAAAAACTGTACCTGTGGTGAACATTTCCAGCATGAATGGCTTCCGGTGGGACTCTCCAAGGACAACTTATTCTTCCTCCAGGAAGTCGTTTGAAATCAAACTGGCAGCAGATTTTTGGATCCGGACCACAAGTATGAGGAATATCATAGCTATAGAAAGGCATCATATGACAAAGAATATCTGTACTGGATCCCAAATCTGGAATTAAATAGAGTAAAACTTTAAAATAAACCCTTTCAGATTTGCCAAAAGTAAATCACTCCCATGTTCTCAGTCCAAGGATTGTACTGGAAAGCTACCACACCAACACAATTTCTTATTTTGAATATCCATAGCTTGAGTCTAGTTTTGTATGTACCTTATGTGTACAAAGAGGGTAAAACAGAGATACAACCAAGACTGGAATGTTCTAGTGAAGCACCAGCTGATTGGGAAAGACAGGAACAAATGTTAGGTGTGTTTTACCCAGACAAAACTTGTGATTTTCAGAATTTTAGACGTAATAAAACACAATAATAATAAACATATTTTAAACTTTGAGTGGATTAAAACAACAACTCTAAAAAACCAAACATCAAAACAAAACAATGAAAAAACCAAACCAAAAACCAATCATCCTCCTGTCATTGCCTCATTAGCACAATATTTGAAGTAGTCGAAATGTTCCTCCTCCTATACTTTATTTCCACATAGTAGGAAATAAAGGAGTAGGAGGAAGAAGAAAAGTAAAACTAAATAAAAGAATTTTTCACCCCTTTTACTTTTGCAAGGAATATGAGAGAATGGAAAAAACAAGAGAAGGTAAAAGCAAAAATAAAAGTGAAAAGAAAGGAAGACCAGAGGAACAATGGCAATTATATCAGTTTTACATTTAGTGCCCTTCCTAACTCCCAAATATTCTCATTTCCCCTTCGGTTATTCAAAGAGGGGGAAAAAAGAAAAAAAAATCTCATAAATTTAAGATAGATGAAAGACTTTTTTTTAAACAGAATTGCAAGTTTAAAATTTTCAGGTCTAGACAACCTCTGATAAATCATGTCTGGAAATATTTCCACAGTACTTATTCAAGTTCTCTTCACATTTTACCTGTGTAAAATAACAAAATAAATTGACATAAAGGAAGAACACATACCCCAGTTCTGTCTCCAAAAAAATTCTAGTGTCTTTTGTGTTGAAAAATGTTTTTTAATTGAATAATGAACTCTCTGTATAAGCATTTTGGAAAATCCTGTGCGCTTCAGAAGGTAAGCCATTGTTGGTGAATGCCCAAATGGATCAACTGCCCATCCAGACTTGGGTTTTACTCCTGTTGACAAAAAGAAAAGGCTTTAATTTTCACTCAAAGAAGATTATTCCAATAATTCAAATGGGAATACTAAAGACAACATTTCCAAGATTATATACCCAGTTAAGTGTTAAACCTTCTGCAGAATCCTGGAATTAAAAAACTAGAATGAAACAGTTAAACAAACAAAATATCTTTTAAGTAAGGCATTCCAAAAAAGTTAGACTTTAAAAAAGTACTCACTGCTACAGGGTTTCAAATTTGCATCAAACATCTCTATATGTAATCATTAATTGATACACATTCTCTTTCACTTTAAGTAGATATTTACAGATATTACAATGAAAAGAAAGAAATTTGAAAGAAAATTAATAGCTGTGCATAGATAAATGCAATAGCTTGTTGAAATGTCACCATTATTTAAATAATGTTAATTTTTTTTCCAGAACTATTTTTTAAAATTTATTGTTTGTTGATCAATAGAATCCTGTTTATTAATACTCTCTTTGCACTGAACTTTATGCTAAGTAAATAAAGAAGCTACATCTAACTCTTGTTAATTCATCAACATGATTCCTTTGGCAATTTATTGTCTTTCCAAAAAGAACATAGTAAGGAATGCATTACCCTTTTATTAGGTCTTCCCTTCCCCCCCAATTATGTCAAGCTGTGTTTATGGAAATTGCAATCTAAGAGCAACAGTGAAACAGCTTTCCAAAATCATTTCAGTTAATTGGGTGAAATAATGTCAATTTATTATTAAAATCACTGTACAAATATCTTCTGTATAAAAAGGTTTCTCTCTTCTTACGGAATTAAACAAAAGAACATTCCAAAGGCAGCAAAACAGTTCAGCCAATGTAACTGCAGTCAGCAATTCCTCCATTCTAACATTACTATGGGTTTAGGCTTTATAACTACAAGTACTACTGCTGCTACATATATCAATTTTTTTGAAGCCTTCCAGAAGAGAATCTAATGAACATAATGAACACAGAGCAGGCAGAACAGATCCAAACACATAAAAGAAGTATCAATTTTTAAGTAATTTTAAGAATTTTGTCATGATATTCAAAAGACAGAAAAGGCAAAGGCTGTTTAGACCAGACATGGGATCTAAAATTCAGCATACTTAGTGTTAGTATTTGGTTATGACAATATTATATGTATGTCTTACACTGATCAAGACAAAATGTTGTGGCATAAAATTGTTCAAATAACTTTGTCCAGGAACTTTTATCAGCAAACCTGGATAGCGAATACCAGACTTGATCCAACAGCTTCCTGTAACTGATTTAATGTTTCAGGAAAGCTGAGTAAAAAGAGCCTTCTAAGCACCTCAGAAATTTAACTAAAAAAAGTATTTTCTTACTGACTTATTGTATTAACATAGTTAGATTTTAGATTAATGTACATACCAAGGTTCTTTTCTAGCCACTGGTGTCCTTCTATCAGCTGGTCAATTAAAGCAAAATAATGAGAAGAAGCTTCATCAGGCATGACCCATCCTCCTGTTACTATTTCAAATTGTCCATCTTTTATTAACCTGACAAATATATAAATCATATTCAGAATCTTCCATATGAAAACACACTCTTAAAATCAATTTCTGTATCCCCAACAAGCAATCACCAGCAACATGATTCCTAAATCTATATTGTTATTGCTACTTCCATCACTGGGCTACATTTCTTTAATCAAACAGGGAAAAAGTGAACTGCTGAACAGTGAAGTATTTAATGTCCTTGTGCAAAGAAAACCAGTTCTACTGCATGTGCTATATTAGATTTTTTTTTAAATCTGGAAGAAAGCTGTTTCCTGCACAGATTACAAAAATAAAACAAATGTACCACAGCGCTGAAGGCCAACTGAGCAAGATGCTTAGGCACTGCACATTGCAAGCACTGCTTGAAATATCTCCCCTAATATCTCCTCACCTTTAATCTAATATTCTTTTTAGAGTTTTAGAGAGCTGATAGATATTGGAAGTTTATTATATTTACAAACGCTTCAGAACACCTCACTCATCAAAATGCCTTCTTGAACCAGGCCACAGGACAACCCAGCCTCTCCATTGTCAGTGGAGATAAAGATCGCACTCCCAGCACCAGGTTGTCCCTACAGTTTCAGCTCTTACACTGTTCACCAGCATGGAAGTGTTTAATGAATTCCAGAAAAAAAAACCACTGTGAACTCATCAAAATTCAGTCCCATCACAGATGGTACCCATAAAAGTAATGAAAATCATGCAACAAAAATAGCCTCAAGTGCAGCTTCTCCAAGTCTTCTCCAGTCTCAAGTGCAGCTTAACCAATACCTGACTCGTCTGAAGAGAGGACATAGTTCCCCCAGTGACTGTCATTTACTCTTTACTGTGTTCCAAGAGATATTTTTATGTCAAAAAACCACACAGCTGTGCTATAATACTCACCCACTGCAGATAATTTTTCTTAATAAGTATCTTTTTGCCAAGATTCTAAAATTTCCACCTTTACCTAATTTTTGAGTCTGTGAAGGTCTCACAGACTTAATGCATACTGCAACACATGCATCTCAAAGAAGGGCACAAGAAGGAGACTATCACAAGGATCAGCTAAGAACTGCCAAGTAAAAATAAGAAAAAAAATCCCCAATTTTTGAAAACTCCAAACTAGATCCATAGTGCAAGTATATCCAAGCAGCCTGCTTCCTTATCTCAATGCCTAGGCACACATTTTACTTCTATATTCCATTTTGACTTGTGAATCAAAAATGGCTAAGAAGAGCAAGGGTGTAGAGTACATACTACTTTACCATGGAAGCAGATGCATGTTTATAAAAACCCTTTGTACTAAAACACAAAAGAAACTCACAATTTTTTATGCAAATAAAAATCACATAAAATCTTCATGTGTGTTATAAAAGGAAAAAATACCATATATAAATAGCTAGTATGAAAGATGTATTAATTTTATTGAAATTCCTTAGTGTGATTTCAAATCAAGATTATATTTGCTACTCCCTTACAATTTGAATGACATGTTCATAGTTGTATATGGGAACTTTTAGTCAAATTTTTAGACAACTCAGAATTTGTCTCCACTTCCCTGAGCAGATTCCTATTTTGCAAATGGGAGAAAACCAAACCAAGCCCAAAAAGTCAGAACTGAAGCAGTTAGTTGGTTTTTCCAGTAATTCCGCATCACAAGTTAAATCTCAAGTTTACAGTGTAGTCAAATACACAAAATCTCAAAATAAGATACAGAGAAGAAAAGTTCAGTACTCAAACCTTTTAACAGCATCTCTTTTTTGGCTATCTATTCCGTCCCACCATTTTGAAAAGTAGGAAACCTCAGACCATATAAATTTCCTTCGGCTGTCTTCTTGAAGTTTTATAACCATGTTATTTAAAATATGCTGTGTCTGATCTCTGAAGTAATCATCAAAAGTCTTCAGCCAACCTAGGAAAAAGAAAATATAAATGCAGCCTGTTAAGAGAACTAGCTTTTTAGTCTCATTAGAGAACAGTCCCTGAGAGAACTGGCTCCTTCTCACTCCCCAGAAAAAGCTAAGTAAAGACTATTCCTAAAAAGCTTTATGTGTCATGGACAGCTTGAAGTGATAAATTTTCAAGGAGCTTCTTTTTAAAAAAGATTACATGTTTTATTTTCTAAATGTATAAACATATGGAAATAATTAGACTTTTCACTTTCTAGTTCTTCTATACTTTTTATGGTAGAAAATTTCATCAAGAGAATACATGAACTCAAACAATTGTGCTTCAGTGAGATGCAAAGGAAAAAGTAATTTTAACCACATTTTCAGACTTTACGGTCTCAAATTAAAATTTTTATCCTTTTCCTAATACCTTGCATTAGAGAATACATATAAACCCTTTGTACTTAAACACAAAAGAAACTCATAAATTTTTATTCAAATAAAAATCACATAAAATCTTTCTTCTATATAGCTTCTATAAATCTTTAAACTATAGCTGAAAAAGTTAAGTCTGTTACTTACTACTTACTCTAGAGTGTCACATTCCTACTCCTACCAGCTTTTATCACATATGCCCATTTTAAGATTTTGTGAAAGCTGCTACACTAAATAAAGACAGCATTCCAAATAATTACACTTATTTGTAATTCCATTCTGATTTACCAATTCAGTTCTGCAGAGCCATTGCCTTTCTAATAGTGCCAGTCTGCTTATAGGATACAGGATTAGACTGCTATGCAATGACATTATATTGTTTCAAAGAAGTTACATGAGCGCAGAAACTTTTATTACTAAAAAATAATTCTCAAATTTAGTTTAAAAAAACTTCACAATTAAATAAAGTCTGCTATTGACTCAGAAAGAATATATTGTACTTTCTTTTAGGGATACAAAAACCCCAACATTCTTCTTAGGTAGATGCAGAAATACTGTTTTTAATTTGCAGAAGAAGAAATAAAACTGTAATACTGCAGAGGAAAAGTTCTGGGTCATTCTTTTTTCTTTTACAGATGTTTAGCATCTAGAGGACTCATCACTTTGGATACAAGTTTCTGTACACATCAACAAGTGGGGTCTAATCTGTCTAAAAGGGGTAAAATGCATTATGTCAAGGTAGTTAATATGAGGGCTTAAAGCATAAAATCAAAACATACTTTCTGTAGAGGAATTGAAACAGCTTAATAAAAAAAAAATTATTACTGTAAATTACTGCTATGCAATAGTTTAAAGGCTAAAAAAAACCATGATGAATAATCTGAATTTGTAATCAGATTTCTTTCTGACCTCTTCCCACTGCGGTCTGGGTTGGTTTTTTTAATAGATGCTTCCACTCAAAGAATTGAGATCACATAGCAAATTATTCTTTCTCAATTCTCATTTACTTTTCAACAAATCAAGGGAATGTTTTACTGATAATTACATTACAAATATCCACATGTATTAGACTACCAGTTTACAGCTTTATGCCAGAAATTTCTTCTGCAAGAGACAGTATCATCCTAGCACACAACTAAAGGAGGATAAATTAATCCTCTGATTTTCCTGTACAGAAAAATATCATAATGATAACCTATTTAAAAATATTTTATATTGCATCAGTAAAAGCAAATTTACATTAAATTACTCTTTTGAAACATTCTTAAAAACATTAATACACCAGCCTAACTGAAACACTGATTAAAATGTCAAAGTAGCTGACAGAAGAATACAGCATGATGTAGGCAGAACAGTTTTATAATAAAATGATTGTTTTGTTTGAACACACTCACTTTATTAAGCTAAGGAAGATTGTAACATGGTAAACACACTGAACTGAATACACTCCAGAGAGTCCTAAGAAATTTTTACAGGTATTCATAGATTTAGCTGAAAGCCAACAGAAAGCCCTCTGAAATGTAAGTACCATACATCTAGTTATTTATTGATTGAACAGAACATTCTGCACTGAAAAAGGCCTATAATGATCATCTAGTCCAACAGCCTGACCACTTCTGGGTTGACCAAGAAAAAAAAATTGTTAAGAGAATTATCCAACTGCTTCTGAAACAACATCCCCAGGAGGCTGCAGAGAGCAGTGAGGTCACTCCTCAGCCTCCTTTTCTCCAAAATGGACAAACCCCAACTCCTCAGCTGCCCCTCACTGGACAGCCCTTCCAGCCCTTCCACCAGCCCCACTGCCCTCCTCTGGGTGCAGCCCAGCGCCTTCACACCCTTCCTCAAGTGTCCTGCTCTAAACCCCACGACTTACAGAGACTTGTCAAGTTTGCATGGAGACATACAATAAAAATTAAAATATATTTTAAAAAATGAACTAAACAAAATAATGGATAAAACAATGTACAGCTGCTAGCTAGAGCATTATTTCACACCTCAGTCCCTAATGCAACATAAGACTCTTCAACTCAAGTTCATTTTGTGCTTATCCACAAACTAAGAATTTGTTCCTAGACTGAAAGAAAAGGTTTACCAGTGCATTTCAAACAGGAAACTTTCAATACAAAGACAGTTTACACATGGAAAAATTGCAATAGTTTAAGGCTGCGATTACCAAGACTAAGTATTCTATTAACAGCAAAATAACACTTGGTGGTTTAAATGTACATAAAGCCCTTTGTCAACATAAAAGTCACAAGATCACAGAATCACTGAGGTTGTGAAAGATATCTGAAATTATCAGATATCTTTTACAATAACTCTGACTAACCACCACCTTATAAATCATATCATGACACCAAGTGCCACATGCAGTTTTTCCTTTAAAATCTCCAGGGATGGTGACTCCACCATTCCAATGTTTAACAACCCTCTAAACAAGAGAAAAAATACTACTGTCTTTCACATTATTATGCTAGGCTTGACTTAATACATGTTGAGGACTTTGCTAGATACTTTCATTTTCTGCCAGCCTGTGTGGTAACAACAGAGGGTACACACTGCTGAGCTGCTTGCCTTTTGATCCTCTCTCTCACACTTGTCCTCAAAAGAGTGGAAACTTGCTGTCTCTCCCCACCTCCATGAGATTTATCATCATTATGCAGCTGTTTGTTTAATCGATTTTTCCCCCACTGTAATGTAAATTTACTTGGCTTGACAGCCGACTCCAAGAATCATCTCTGAATATCAACACAACTCATTGCTCTGCAAAAAATCCTGAAATATTTTATTAACTGATTTGCCACCACTCCTGTCTACATTTTAAAGTTCAAATTCTTTCTTGAAGCTCTATCAGCTCCTTGCACTACAGAAAGGCAGTCTTGTGTCTTAGCATGGTTGACAGAGATGTAGAGATAAAGGGAACTTTGCAGGACACAATCAGAACAGAAGCTGAAAAATTAAGTGTTATTCAAAAAGGAACTTTATTAAACAAAAGCACTTAACAATTTGATCATGACAAGGACTCCAATGCAAGACTCCTGGGGCGGTTTTTTACATTTGCATTCTTGTCTTCTGGTTTAAAATAATTATTGAAATAAAACCAAATAGGCTTTTCAATTGCTTACTTCCACAAGTCACCCTCCACTACTTAAGAGGAAATGTGCCTTTTAAAAAATTTCTTGTTTCTGATGAAATCTGTTTTAATAAGAGGCAGATCATCTCATGAATTTCTGAAATATTATGCCAGTATATCCTAGACTAATGCATTTTTGATAGAAGTTTGCATCTGTGATTCACTTTTCAGGAGATCATAATTAATTTCACTGAGTCTAAAATTCACCCATCGGTGACACTTCCTGCAACACAAGAAACTTGAGTAATTTACTCATTTTATGTCAGTATTAAATAAAACCAATAAATTTCAGCTAGCACTATACAGTTTTCCAGAAAATAAAATCATTCTCTTTGCAAATATATTAGTGGAACATCACTTCTTGGTCTTCAAAATGTACACCCAAGTTAGTAAAAAATATCTGCAATTTTTTTTTCTTCTTTTTTTTACATTTATGCTTGAGTCTCAACTAACTAGCTCCTGTGAGAAGACTTAAGTGGCTGTTTTGATAACTGCTGAAGAAAAAAAAGGTGTCAAAAACTGTGAGGATATTCTTGCTCTTAATTACATCCAAGCCTCACAAAATACAAACAAAACCCGCAAACAAACTAAAGGACATGTAGCCATGACTTCTTACCTCTAAAAGAAGAGCTCTAAAGAACTTAGAATGATGTGCATGTGTGTTTAATTGATCATACTCAGGCAATAACAATAAGACAAACAAGAAATAAATCCAAAAGCTAAGTTTCAGCTTATATTTTAGTAAGTAGGATTACACATAAAAGTAACTTGGATTAGCTCCTTTGTAGATTCAGCACTTTTAAAAGTCCCTTTTTTTAAAGTAGGGAATACATACATAATTTTTTTTTTAATTTAGAAGTACTGCATCATTCTATGATGTAAAATACAGAACTGACATACAAGTTAATATTTTATGGATGTTTCTGACATAACACTTCAGTGCTAATTTCACCAAAAAGTATCTTTTCAGCAAAGATGAATGACTCACACCCAAGACTGTGAAATAAAACTTGAAAAACCTGATGGTAAGGCAATCTCAAATTAAAATTAAAGCTGTATAAGATTGTTTCAGGGGGCTTTCTTTCTCTGATTTGACTATGTGAAACAGAAAAATGAAAAAACATTCTTGTGTTAGAGCATTCATTCTGAATCAAAAGGAATTAGACAGATGAGCTTCTTGTTCTGCAAAATATATACCAAAATAAAATAATTAAGGTAGATGAAAATACACTGAAATTAAAAAAGTAAGACAGTGCATTTACTTTTCCAATGCATACCTTAACTTGTAAAAGATCTCTGCTCAAGGTAAAACAAGAATGATTTGATTTATCAGGCTCAATTTCTTAAGCATAACTAAAAACTCAAATGATTGCACATTTCACAAAAAGTAAAATCTGCCATGATCTGTGAGGTACTACCAAAATTATAATTATAAACTTCTTACATTTAAGTCCTATGCAAGGTCTGGTTTTGCTTTTGTACATATCAAACCTGCTGCCATCATAGCTAAGATAGAAAGAAAATTTCTACTGATGAGAAGTCAAAAGTGTCCTTTCTGTAACAGTTCTCTTGATCTCCAAAGGAACTGCACCTCTTCTGCAAACACAAAAATACAAGCCAGGAATAAAGTTCTAATTTCCCTCATTCAGCATGTCAAGAAAAACTTGTGAGCTGCCCATTTCTTGTATTTTGGTGGGTCAGAAAAGAGCTTAAGCAATCTTTTTTCTGGTGAAGAAGTCACCAGAAAAACATATCCAGACCTGGTCGACAGAAAATGTACATGAAACTCCATGTTAATACACATGGTATATTAACAGCATCAAATTTTATGGTTAAGTTTCCTTATATCTTAACACTGACTTAGGTCTATATAGATTTCCTCCTGAGAAATGGAGAGTGTCTTAAATAATAAAAGGTGATTAACATGAGTGGCTGTAAGGCAAAATTACCAATGTCATAGATAATTGATGAAGCGTTAAAAAGCAGTGTTTAGTTCTGACCTTTGTGCCCATACACTTGCACGTGGGAGAAAAATCTACTTCAGTCACTTTCAATTCCACTTAAGTGCTGCCTGTACTAGGTCTATAACCACCACACTCAGCAGTGAGATACTGGTACACACATATTTTAGAAAGCTCACACCTCAATTTTCAAAATAATTTAATGAGTAGCCATTACCAAAAGATCAATAGATGCTAGAGGTGACTTTCCCTCCCTCCAGTCATACCCAAACTCGTCCTTCAGGTCCATCTGTGCTGGCTGACAATCTTGCCAGCCCTGATCTGAGCTCTCCCCTTTGCATTTCAGCTGCCTCCTCCACTTCAGGCAGCCACAAAACACCACAGCTGAAGCAGGTGAGAGCCAACACAAGGGCTCTGCCAGCACAGTAGGTGATGTGCTCACTCCTTAATCTGCTCCTCACAGAACTGCCACCTATCTGTGACAGCTATAACCTCACACAACAACCAAACTTCTCTCCATGATTGAAGACTAAGACGTGCCACTGAGGTGCCCAAATCTTTATCAACTGCCAGCAACTAAAGCAATTGTGCCACTACTGATCAAAAGTCTGAAGGAGACCCGCTCTCAGCCCATTTCCCAAAAGGGAAACACTTTAGCTACTGTAGAGAGAAGCACAAAGATCCCAAGTTTGCAGGTCATGGTTAAATTCACATAGAGGCATTTAACCCAGATTTAGCATCACAAAGTGTTTCAGAGCACAAGCACATTCATCCTCCAAAAAAGAAGGTGGAACTTAAACCCACCATCTTCCCTACTGATTGTTTCACAGATTCACACCATTACTTGGATTGCAAAGGACCATGCAATTTCTAGCCCCACATGATGGGCAGGGGGGATGCCATGCCCTAGACAGAGTTGTTTCAAGGCCTTTTCTTTGCCTTTGAGCTACACATTCTCACTAGCATAAATGGTTATGTGAAAAGTTAAAGAGGAGGTAGCTTCAGATGAGAAAACATAAAATCCAATGAGAATTTGAAGCTTCTACAGCTAATACACCTTTACTGACCCCATTTCTTGGTAAATATCTTTCACATACATTTAAATCACTAGAACCTGAAGAAAAAGTACCTCATGACTTGAACAGACACAGGTGAAGTTATCAGCAAATCTCTTCAAAGCTTACCTCAGGATATTTCCCTGCAGTTCCTAAACCTCATGTGCCTGAGAAGTTACCTCAGCCTACACTATGCACAGGGTGTTTGCTCAGTTCAGGTGAAGACATTCCAGGAGGGCAGATGTGACACCAGGCCACTGGCCTCTAGTGGACTGCCAACAGTCCTGTACCAGTTAGGATGTGACCCCAACAGCTTCAGCAGAAAAAAGGGAGACAGAAATTCCACATCCCATTCTAGTAGACCCAAGAAAATGAGAAGTTCTGTATATTGCTTTAGGATTGCCTTGATTCATTATGTGCCAGAGCTGCCTCTTTCAAGGGAAGTCTTTAGAAGAACTACAACCAGAGAGGAAATAGACAGACATGGGTTTAAAGATAGTTCAATAAATAGGCAAATCTAGGTCTATACTATGATTATTTGCTCTGAATATTTTTACCATATATATACTGCATTAATTTACCTGTCATAACTGGACAGTAATATAGTAATTACACATTCCAGCACTCGTTTTCTTGGAAAATGCTATATACGTGCAGATAAAAGCCATTTATGTTTATACCTTCACTCAGATCCACAGTACTTCATACAACAAATTAAATTTTAGAGAGATATACAGTAGTAAAATTTAATATCACTTTAATTGTGACTTTCTATGACAACAACCAGTGCTCCCAGCTGGTTAGGAGATAATGTTTGTTCTTCCCGCAGCCTCTTAGGTGATCCAGAAAACTTTACACCAGCTAACCCACTAGTGACTCCCCCACCCATCAAACCCAAATGATACTTCCTATCTGCCTACGCCATCCTCCAATCCATTCCAAACAAATTAGGAGGCATACTAGCACTAGCTGCTTCAATTCTCGTCCTATTCCTCACTCCATTGCTACACACATCAAAACTGACATCAATAACCTTCTGCCCTCTATCACAAATCCTATTCTGAACACTAGTTGCCAACGTCCTCATCCTAACCTGAGTAGGCAGCCAGTCAGTAGAACACCCATTCATCATCATTGGCCAACTAGCCTCATTTCCCTACTTCAAAATCATCCTAGTTTTATTCCCCCTTGCAGCCTCCCTAGAGAATAAACTACTCAAACTCTAATTAACTCTTAATAGTTTATAAAACCATTGGGCTTGTAAGCCAAAGATTGAAGACTAAACCCCTTCTTAGAGTTACCCTACCATCCTGTCTCAGGAAGAAAGGATTCAAACCCTCATCTCCAGCTCCCAAAGCTGGCCTTTTTATCTAAACTACTTCCTGACCCTTCCACTAAAGAGCCTGAGTCGCCCCCTGAGACAACCCTCACACAAGCTCCAACACCACAAACAGAGTCAACAATAATCCTCACCCCCCAACCAAAAGCAACCCCACTCCCTCTGAATACAACAAAGCCACCCCACTGAAATCCGACCAGACTGACAACAAACCCCCACTATTCACTATTCACCGTCCCCTCATCCACTAATAACCCCAACACACCCCCTGTAACAAGCCCCACCACCACAACCAACCCTATCCCAAGACCATAACCAAAACCACCCCAATTAGACCAAGCTTCCAGGTAGCGATCCACCACCAATGACACTGAATAAACAAACACTACCAACATCCCCCCTAAATAAACCATAACAAGCAACAAAGACACAAAGGAGACCCCTAAACTTACTAGTCAACCGCTGCTACAACTAGCCCCAACACCCCGTAGTAAGGGGAGGGGTTAGATGCAACTGCCAACCCCCCTAGAACAAAACACACCCTAAAAATAAAACAAATTCTATCATAAATTCCTACTCAGCCTCTCTCCGAGATTTATGGCCTGAAAAGCCATCATTACAAAATTTAACTACAGGAACGCCTAGCCATGCCTTTCCTTCCCCCTCCCCTTTCCTCCCCCAGCATGTCTTCTTCACACTTTCAGGGTATATGTAGCAATGCATCACACTATCTGCCCCACCAGACAGCCCATGAAATGTAGGATAATCCACATCATACTTCACGCCACTCCATCAAAAAACCAAACATTATCTCCTAAACAGATGATATTTGGCCAGTACACTCACCAGACACATTCTTGTTTCAGGTACCATATAGCCCAAATGCTCCTACCCACAGCCAAGCTGCAAGTGTTACCCAAAGACCTAGAAACTAATCTACTGTACACAACGCCTAACCTCTTAAACAAGGAATGTCCCAGTACACCTTTGAATTCCCCTAAACTACAGGATTCACCCACCTCCCAGGAAATATTCACAAGAGAGCACATTCTCATGGTCAGTGTACATGTACCAGGACCACAGTATAGCAATATAATTCACTTCTTGGTAAATTTTATCAAGAAGTCATTCCAAAATAAAGGAACAGTTCTCCATTTTGTCTGTTACGCTGTAAACCCACTTGGGTGGAAATTATGTAGGTATACTTAAATTTCTGTTTAAATCTAGACTTTTCATTATTCTACTATAGGTTGGGGGTGTGCACAAAAAAATTTGAACAAAGTGCCAAAACCTTCTGATTTGCCGTTGTCACATCTTCCAAAAGCACATTTCTTTAGCACAGGCTGAGGATTAAATATCTATGACAGTCCAAAAAATCAAAATAAAAACTGATGGTATTTAATGCAGCAATGTGTAAACTGAATGTGTTACCAGAATTTCCTCACTTTTCAATTTCAACACTGAAGTTCTGCTCCAGTTAATAAATTCAGTAGACATACAACTTGTATCATAACAGTTGTCATTGGAAGTCAATGGCATTTAAATCAAACATCTGTTTCATGCCTTGCTAGACTTAAATCTAACATATTAACTGGAATGTTTCAAAAATATCCAAATCTTAACAGAAATGACAATGCATTTCCTAATTCAAAAGTCTCTAGATCCCCAAATCAATTCAATTAACATATTACCTGGATCATTATGTGAGTGAGGCACAACAAAAACTTGAAGTGGTTCACTGTCCCATTCATTTTCATTGTATGTGATATCAAATCCTTGTTTCCAAACGCCACCATCTGGATTATCAAAAGGAAGAATGTCATAGACATCCAGCATCTAAAAAAGAAAAATTAAAGGAATATAAAATATGAATTCACAGAAACAGTTCTGCTATTAAAAAGTAAAGCTGTTTTCACATAAAATGGATCAGCTTGTTCATTACAGAGGGAGGGATGATGTGCCAAATGAATAGAAAACTGACAAATGAGAGCAAGTTTCAAATCACACTAGGACACCCAAGACACAGCTGCCAGGAACAGGAGCATTTGGCAGGCTCTGTTCTGAGAAAACTGACATTGATTAGATAAACAGTAGGATTAAGAGCCTTAAGTCACAAAAATTATGGCAGCTCACAATGGTATTGGGCAGGAGGGTATGAAGAGGATTATACAGAATAACACAGTACACTAGACAGGGGAATGCAGGAAATGAAGGAAATAAACGGAGAAAGAAGTAATGACAGCATGAGAGAGATAGAGGCAAACATCAAAATCACAAAAAGGAACTGAAAGAAGCTGTCAGCAAAAATGTTGATAACACAGCCAACTGCTATAACAAAACTTCTTATAAATTTCCTGTTCCCCAGTACACTAATTGCACAAGGAAGGACATATTTCACTTGTCGATGCAAATAAAAAGGTTACAGACAAATAAAGCAACTCTAGAATTACTGTAACAAGTTCCTCTGAAACTTAGGGAACACCATGTAACTTCAAAGAGAGTCTACTGATATGAGATTCAAGAAAATTTTTTTGTAAGGCTCTGGTTTGCTTTTAAGAAAACAACATACAAACATGAATTAACATCAGACAATCAATTCCTGACATTCTAGTTTAATAACTAAACTTTAATCAGTTCCAAACCTATGTTAGAATACAATTGTACACCTGACAAACTTTCTACAAAAACCTATACATCTACACAAAAAAAGGACTCCTATAGCAGTCATTGACTACTTCAACTCCACAAGAGTTAAACCTTCCCAGTGGTAAGGCGCTTTCTGTCCTGCTACAAAAACTTTAAAAAACTACTGACATCTGAAACAAATGATCCAACTAAAGAAATTAAGGCCTTGCAATAGTTGACTTTGGCCTCCACCCAGCTGATCTCTCATTTTTCCTCATCAACAGAACATGAGGAGAAATATAAAATATTATCGGTGAAGATAAAAACAGGGAGGTCACTTACCAATTTTCATTACAGGAAAAACAGACCTGACTTTGGGAACATTAAATTAATCTGTTGCCAATTAAAATAGAGTTGGATAGTGAGAGAAGTCCATGATGTTTCCTCTCTGTCATTCTCTCCCTCTGACATGTTTTGCCTGCTCCAGCATGACAGCCACAAGCCATGGCATGTCAGGAACTCTTCCAGTGTGGATCCCCCACAGGCTCCAGTTCCTCCTGAAAATATCCCTCTACTATGGAGAGATCCCACACAAGTTTCCAGTTTCCACAAGGGAAACTCTCCCTCCACTGTGGTCTTCCCAACCTACTCCAGTGACTAGAATGCCTTCTCTGATTCCTTCATCAAGGACCAGGGTGTTCATAGGATGGTTCCTCCTCTGTTTTTAGCCTTTAGACTGTCAGGCAGCATTTTACCCTTTCTTAAAACCCATTCTGCCAGAGGTACTGACACAGTTTGCTGGTGGAGGCTGTACCCTGTGGTGGGTCTGGAGCTGTGTCTGGCACAGGCAGGTCTGTCCTCTCCTCACAGATACTGGAGACCTTCACTGGCAACACTTGGACATCTGCACCCAGAGCATTCCACCCCTCACCTCTGTGAAACACTTACTTCAGAACAGTCAATAAAATACACATTCATCAAATATTCTTCACAAACTTCATTAACATTAACAAAAAATCCCCAATATTTCCCATACTAAAATCAAAGTGACATAAAAATCCTGAGAAAGGGAATTTTTTACAACACCCACACACAAGGTAAATCTCCACTCCTTGCCCTTTCACCTCACAAGAACAACAAAAGAATCCCCACAGTTATTTCACTCTGGGAATGTTCAGTCCAAGTTTTAGCCATACCACTCCCTATCTCTTAATCTTCAAGACAAAGATCCTGGTGCTTAAAGACAGAGCAGTGGGTTGACCTTGGATGGGTTGGAATCTGACAGCCAGAAAAGGTCAATCCACCACAGGCCTTTAGCTTAAGGCATAAAGGAAACTAAGTAATGTAAGAAGGGAAAATAACTCAGTAATCTTACATCTAGCAGAGCGTCAGCTGGGCCTGCAATGTGCACTAGATACCTAAAACCTGTGAGGGATTCCATGTACACCAGGCATCTCTGGCCTGTGTGAGATGATCTTGTCACATCACTGGTTCCCCAGGATTGCTTCAATCTTTGGACAATATTGATTAGTGGAAAACACAGGTGCAATACTTGAACATCTGTTCATTCTGTACCGTCAGCTTGAAGGGCCCAAATAAGGTTTATGCTGAAGTTGGCCAGCCTAATAGCATATATTGTAAATACCTATTAGGCTAATTTATATATTAGATAAATAATACATATTTTATATAATATATAATATAGATAATATTTTATTATTTCATATTTTCTAAATACAGTATTTTCTAAAACCTGAGTTTGAAGAACTATATCTTTTCTCTGCAATATAATGTTCTGAAGAAAATATAAGTGCATACTTTGTAAATTTGCCAGTTATCAATGAATGGCCTTAATACTGATAAATTTTTTGGACATTCCAACCATGAAAATATAATTTAATTTTAAAAGTAGTAATTAATTGAATTCCACACATTCTTATGAGGTTTTTCTTATGGATGTAGTCTGAATTCAACAAGCAACTTTCTGCTCTCTTCAAGATACTAATTTTTACAGTCTTAACATTCATAGCTTTTTTTCCCTGACATCTACCACTTTACAGCTATTTCAAACCAAGCTGATATGACTATGAGCTCAAGAGACAGAAACTGTGATTCAGGAAATAAGACTTGGAGTCCCTGACCCATCATCTAGAGATGTTTGCTGCCTTGCAAAGCCCTAAATCCTGGGTATTGTAGAGGAACTGTTGAAGCTTGTCCAACTCAATGGCTACTATCCCTTGTTATACTTCCATGTGGGGATCAGTGATACTGCCAGAGGCAGCACAGACTGCATCAAAACTTACTGCAGAATTCTACACGTAATCAAGGTCACAGGTGGTGTCCTCTTCTATCTACCAATGAGGGGGATAAGACTGTGAGAGGAGGACACTGCTAGTATAGATAAATAATTGGCCTCAGAGTTGGTGTTTGGGGTTCTCTGACCCTGTTTTCAGATCTGTGTCTGCTTGGGAGAGATAAGGTCTGGATGAGAAGGGCAGCAGAGGTACCTTTGCCAGGAAGACAGCTGAACTATTAAGGAGCTTCTGGCTAAGAATAAAAGGGGACTGGGGGAATCAATAGCAGTCTTGTCAGGGAGTAGCTGTCAGGAACAATGTCACATGGAAGGATTTTCAAAAAAGTATAAGAAATCAATAAACCTGGATCACCTCCAACATCTGTAGACAAGCAAGGAAGTACCTACAAGGCACAATCACACAGTAATCCCCAAAATCCTTCCTGGGAAATCAGCATGCTGGAGTGCCTCTCTGAAGGCATCTTGGCTTGTATCAGAGACAATGTGGCCAGCACAATCAGGGAAGTGATTGTCTCTTCTGGAAACAGGGCCAGCTCAAAGAATACCTAAACCAGTCAGATGTGTCTAAGTCCATGGGCCCTGGTGGGATGCACCCATGAGTGCTGGCTTTCACTGCAAGGCCACACTTAAAAGGCTTTGAAGGATCGTGGCAATGAGGAAAAGTGCCCAAAGACTGGAGGAAAGCAACGTTACTCCTGTCTTCAAGAATGGCAAGAAGGAGCACCCAGGAAACCAAAGGAAGAGAGTGCAGAGAAGATGGAGCCGGTCTCTTTCCAGTGGTGCCAAGAGACAGGAGCAGAGGTGATGGGCACACACTGAAGGTTCCTCCTGACTATCAGGAAAAGCTTTTTCCCTGTGAGGGTGACCAAGCACTGGTACAGGTTGCCCAGTCAGACTGTGCACTCACCATCCTCGGAGATACTGAAAAGTCACCTGGACATGATCCATGACACCTGACTCTTGGTAGCCCTGCTTGAGCAGGTGGTTGGACCAGATGACACCCAGAGTTCCCTAGCAACCTCAACCATTCAGATTCAGAGGTTAATTAAAAGCAGTTTAAAAAAAAAGACAAGGAAAAAAAAATCAAAAACTTCCACTAAATCAACTAAAGCCAGATCAGGCTGGAATCCCTACACTTACGAAAAGAAATCTAAAAGACAGAAGTTAAATCTTTTTTCTCTTTCGTGCAACACCATCCTCAGTAAGAATTGTGCAAAGGATTAATTACAAATTGCATCGTCACTTGAACAAGTTGCATGATTACAAGTGAAGAATAAATTCCAAGCCAGTCAGCAAATGGCAAAAGAGGTTAAAGAAAGTATTTCACAGAGATATTTTAGATTCACATCTAAGTATAAAATACTGGTATAGCAAAAAAGGACTTTTATGAACAGTAAACAGATAGAAATTCAAAAAGGATGCTGCCTGTCTTCATTGTGGCTGCTTCAGAAGACAGCCATGCTGCTACAAGCTTTTTACTAAAACATTGGGAAGGTCATTCATTGTCTTTTTTCTACATGTGCTTATTCTTTCTCTATACTCAAGGACTCAAACTGCTGAAATTATATAAACCTCATGAAAACATCAGAACATCTTAACAGTGAATACTAAACTATTTCTCAGAAGAAATAAAAGCATATATCATGCCTCTTCAAACCACCTTTTCAAAGAGTGATTCATGTCTCATTTTCAAAAGGAGTAACATTACTAAGCCTGATGTTAGATGCTTCAGTAGTTGAAATGGACAAGAGGAGGAGACACCTCACTGTGTTATTTAAAAGACCTTCCAGCTCAGCATGATGGCTATTGAGAATTCCATCTTCTCTGAACACAAATGCCAGATACTTGAACTACTAAACTGAAAAAGCATCAGGTCATATCCATATTTAATCCAGTCATCTTCATTTTTGCGAGTTTATTATCTGTCTCTATTATTTATCTTTTGGGGGAAAAAAGTACACATTAGTCCTTTACCTGACTTAAATTATAGCATTCTCAAGTCACCTTTATTTTCAGTTTCCAGTTCTGTTACAGTTTTCTAACAACTTAGAAACAGCACAAGTAGAAGTAAACAATTTCTTGATTTACAATTCCTCCACGAAAAAAACATCCTTCAGCTGTCCCATACGAGAATTCTTTGGTCTCATGTTGTTAGAAACTTGGTTTTTCTGATTTATGGAATCACATATCTTTGAGTAACAAATCTAGCAATATTTCTCAATGTATCATCACAAGGTTTTTTAATCCATATTTGAATATATTTTTACAATGGTATCTCCATTATGGGAAACTATAGTCAACTTCCATGATTTATTCAGTGAAAATACTTTTGTCTTCATTCTGTAAAGTTTTTTTTTTAATCCAAACCCTTAATCTCACCTATATTAGCTCTTACTACTTTCTAGTCTCTCATTTACCCACCTGAGAGACAAATATGGGAGAAGTAATGTAAAAATCTGTGGGTTTAAGTTAATGCTTACAAACAGCAGAAATTAACACATATTTCTTTCAAAAAGTGCTCAAAATAATTATTGAAAATGTCTCAAATAAATTAACTGAGCATGCAGAATACATCAGGGCTGGTAAAGTATTAAATAGTAAAACTGTTTTTAGTTTTACTATTTAGATCAGTGATTTAGATCAGCTTGTTAACATGGTGCTAGAGGAATTCTGCGAAAGTCAAGGTCTTTTAAAGTCAAACACAAGTCTAGATTCCATAACTGAAATGCAGTTCAGACTCACAGGGTGAGAAACTAACTGTGTACAGAAGCACTATTAAAGTGACTTAATGATGGCAGTGAATAACCTGCTGAGCAGAGGGTGCAATGCAATGACACAGAGAACATCAAAGCCTTCCTCCCTGCACAAGGAAGAAAGGAAAGTGTGAGTAGGGGAACAGGGTGTTTGCTTCTTATCTACATGTGAATATACATAAAAACAAAGAAAATTATCCAAAAGAAGTATAACTACAACAGATCCCCATTAGGTAGGTAGTTGGGTGATAGCAGGTGTATATTCTTGTATTACCCATGTGTGAAGCAAAAAACAAAAAGCAGTTTTAGAAAACATGTTTTACCTTCCCTTCATAACAGGTTATCATACCCAAGAATTTAAGATAACATATTTTATATCAAAATTCATTTACTAATACTTATTTTTAATGCACATAACAAAGTACATCACCTAATATAGTAACAGATTGTACAATGTACCTGTTAATAATCCACTAACTTGAAAGCCTGTAACCACAGCTCCAGATGTTTCACTTCCCTGCACAGAAGTCTTAATGCATATCAGACACCAAAAGAGGTGTTCACATACTGCCTTTAAAAAGCCTACTTTCTCTATAAAAGACATTAAGGTAGTGCCTATCCCTGAAGAGTTTAAAAGTATTAAGCGTGATACATCAGAGGTTACAATTGTTCTAATATGTGCATTTATTTGTCTGAAGTCCACTGTCGTTCTCCTGCAAGAGAAATACTTCAAATTCTAAAATGAGAAAGCTGGACTTCAAAATTTAATCTTTGCTTTAGAGTGCTATGAATATTTATAGTACTCCCACAAGACTCACAAAAACAGTACAGATCACAAACTTCACAGAGTATTCTCAGTGCTCCTGAATCACTCCATTAAAACCGAATATATAAGAGTCCATGAACTCAAAAGCATCACCAGAAAGCAAAATAAATTCAACTTGAAGTGTTTGACTTTTAAAACTTCAACCTCCACAGTTTATGCCAAGCAGCAAACATGGTATATGTTCCTCCTTTCTGATCAAAGTGCCTATACAAACTGAAGACACACAGGAATGCTGAAATACAGAAATGACATTCAAAAGGGAAGACAGGACTCTTTATGAAATTTTGATTTTTTTTGAAATTACTAATTCTTGCATTCTTTACCTACCCATCAAGTTTCATCTACACATACATCCCTAAAAGTAAAATCTAGTTAAACCACGCCAATCCACTATTTCCAGTTTATTTTTCATCAGTTTTAGAAGAGTTTGGGGAAACTCAAAGAAACACTCAAATAAATTGTTTCCAAAGAATTGGTGGGACAATAATCACTGTGAGGTGTTTTATTTTTTACAAAAAACTCTTAAGCTTTCTCAAATGTTGGCTCTTCACAATCATTACTCAATTTCCAGAGAACTTTTAAAAAAGATATAAAGGAAATTGTATGTATGTATGTTTCATAACATCTGTTAAATACAGCAGTCACTTCAACAATTCTATTATGTCTTAGTACCAGGATTTTACCAGCAACTTGACATTTTTAGATTTAAACACATAGTGGCAATTAAAACTCCAGCAGAATCAGAAAAACATACTGCTTACCTGTACACCTGAACTGTGACTTCCACTTTTTGAAGCAAACAAACAATCCTCAGAATCAACTGCAAGCAAAGCTGAAGCAGAAGGGAACAGCTCAGAAACAGATCCTTGACCGATGTTTACAGCCTCTGGATTTTTTTGCCCATCCTTTACTGATTCACTCAGATTGATCACGGAATCCCGTATGTTTGAAATAATTTCATTATTTTCTGCCAACAGGCGTTCTAAATGATCTATTTTTTCTTGCAGTATTGAAAGCTGGCCCTAGGGGAGAGAAATAAAAAGTAAAGTTTAATTATTTCTCAGAAAAATTCTTGACAAGCCCAAAAAAACCCCCAACAACAACAAAAACAAAAAATTCACAATAGGGTGTGATTTCACAGAAAATTCAAATATATCTTTATTTTATATTTTACATAAAGGCAAACTAATAAGGAATTGATGCAACACATGGAACTTTCTCTTTTCAGCCCAAGAGAAAAATAGCAAAAGATACATTTTTCCTCTGCAAACTTGAATTCCCTGCACAAGATTTAATCAGTAATACGAAGATACTCTTTAAAGTCTCACACTGTCAAGCAGCAATTACACCCAATTCAACTTTTTTCACATCTTTCATTTCAAAAAATCTGATCTTTTCATTTATCAGAACATCAAACAGAAAGCAATTTTTTACAAGTCAGTCACATCATGATGGGATTAAGAGGATATTGTAAACATTTTAGGTTTATTCCCATACAAGTAAAATATAAATACCATTTTTCTGATTTTCAGCAGAAGTTGGAGAGAAATTAACAAAAGAACTTCATGGATGTAGGAGATCCCTTAACAGCCTGATCACAGGAATAGTCTGTATAATTGGACCATTACAGTCATCAAGAAAATCCTGTAAAAGAGATATCAAGCTAATGGCATTTTCAGCCAGAAGGTCATCTCCAATTGCCAAACAGCAAGATTTTATAGATATTCTAGAGAGCTCCACAAGAGGAAGGCTGCAGAACAGCATCAGCCGAAATTGAAAGAAGTCAATGCATCTTCCAGCGCAACTTGGAAGAGACAGATCCCACAAAGCGAATTAATGCTATCTAATCACTACATTGTTGGGATGCAGGAGGAAACACAGCCGATCAAGACACCCTAAAACTGCCCTCTCTCATGTACTAGCCACTCCTTCAAATTATTTGAGGGATGCTTTTTATCAGACATGAATGTGCTAGCTTTTACAGAATCAAAAAGGCCAGATTATTTAATATGACCTTAGGGATATCTATCATCATTAACAGTAATTTCTTTATTTCCTCAGAATGACTTTAATGTAACAAGAAATGACAAGAGAACAAAAAAAAAAAAACCAGTCACTCTCTATTATTAAAGTTGAATTCAGATGTGAAAACATGCAACACATTATTAGATATTTTTGCAAGCAGCTGTCATAGCAGCAAAACCTGCTTCGGTTTCAGGTATCTACATTTTACCATTACATTCAAGACAAATACTATTGATTCAGTAGACAGTTACTCTGTGACTTTTGGTTTTAATGACTTTTTCCCAGCACCACTGCCTTATTTTCTTAGGATTGTAATTTAATATTAGAAACAACATCTTTACATGACACCTTTTTCCCTTTCAACAGTAATATAATTGTAATATTTGTCTTTTTCTTTGCAGCAACGGTAGCTTGCAAGGATTAGGTCTCCTTTCTAAATTGATGTGTACATTCTTTCAAACTCCCTTGGCTTTGCAAAGTCCTCAGGAATTAAAAAAATAAAAAAAGAAAACCAAACCCTCAGCAAGAGTTACCAACCATGACTTCAGATTCTTAACTGTCATAACTACAATTCTACCTTTATGGACGTTCTTAATAATTTTCAGACAATAAGTTTTAGTATTTCTTTAATGCTATTAGTTTGTCTCTGCATTTTATGGGCTGCGTAAAGTGCCAATCCACTGCTTGTCTCTGTTTCTTAGATTGATACATCCTGAAAACAGTAACAGGTTTTAAAATGCAACACAGGCAGACAGCTACTGTTTCCAAAAAGACAAAGATATATTTTGATGACAAAACCAAATCAAACTAAGTGAGATGTAGGAGCAACATCCTAGAATCCCAACAGTTTAAAGATAAATTCAAGAAAATGATAAAACCAATGAACTGAAAACAAAAAGAAATCAATATGCAGATGATGGAATACTGGAAAGAAAAAAAAAATAGAATAAACAAACTGTAGTCCCATGCCACCTGGTGGCACAAAAGAAACAACCAGACTAAAATCTTCCAAATGCTGTTAAAGATACTGTGTACACATTCCTATGTAAAATTAGTGTTTTCCCTTGCAATATCTGTAATATTTTGAAAGTAAGAAGGGCTTCTCTACATGAAGCCTAATAGCCTATTATGCCACTCAATCTAAAAATAACATATATAAAACAATACTTGATAGGGGCTTTACACACTGCCCAACAGAAGCTCTGATCTGTAGATTCCTAGGAAGTTACAGCACAGCTGCCACCCATACAAATCATTCCCAGCTTCACTGCATACGACTACAGTTCAGAGTTATCAAGTGTGCAAGCAGCTAAAGTACTGCTCACACCTATCCCACCACTATCAACACTGTCTCTACAACTGTAAAATCAGACAACTGTTTAAAATTTTTATTCTCATTCATGTGTGCTGTAGAAGTATTTTACACTTTCTTCCACCAAAAGTTTCACATTGCCTAGCAATAGCCTGTGAACTAACTGATCAGATAAAACACCACCCATCTGGTTTATGTCATCTAGCCAATTATATGCTCTCCAGGAAAGCAACAGACACAGTGGAAAACAAACAAATAAAAACCTCATAAAATAAGAGTTTGATTGATCCTTCCACCATCATATACTGCCAGTCTCCAGAAGACAGATATAAACTTCCTCCAAATTTGGAGGTCATGTCATATTTGATGTCTTTAAGACATACCTTTCATTTAACTTATTATATGTTAAACCTTGAAAAATCTATAACAATTCTATCAGTTTACTGGTTTTTATGTGACAAAATATTTTTCTTTGTAAACCAAGTTCTCTGTCTACAAATAGCAATTTGTTACCAGATGACCTTCAAACATCAACAACTTCATAAGTTGCTACAAACACCCAGCAATAATTTGTAAGCTGCAAGGTTTCAGCCTACCTAGGACACTTATTTCCAGAAGTCTGTTAAAGTATGTTACTTTAACTTTGGAGGTAGATCTTCTGTTATTTGGAGAAAGAAATCCTTACAAAGATATCCCATTATGCAACCTAACAGAGGACATTAATATAGAAAAGTCTGCTCTCTTTTCTAGAGACTGAGATACACCATGCCTCTCTTCTAAAGCTTTTAATCATGCCATGTGCCAACTCAGCTTGAATGCAAAGCAAGAAATAAAAAGCTACAGTTAAGAACATGCAACCAAGACGTCATCCAATACCCAAGTTCAAACTGCAGGAAATCAAATTTTTGAGATCATCAAAATGGTTTTGCTTTTTGTTGAGAAATTTCAGATCCATGAGAATTAACTTTAAGAAACAATAGCATCTCACACTAGAAATGGATCCCAGCCTCCATTCAGCATGAAAATAGTTTATGTCAGGAATCCAGTCTCAAGGTGAAAATTTCACATGGATCTCAATTATGCAAAAGCTACGTCTATTTTCATTGCACACTCACCTTTTCTTATTAATTTTAAATAGATAGTGCCTGATCAATAGTAAAATTATTTTAAAATATGAGCTGAATTTGAAAAACACTGCAAACTCTTCAAAACAATGAATTTAACAGACAAAAATAAATTCCGTTTCTGTTGTAGTGCATTTTTATACTTTGTAATACTTTGAAGTAGTTTTGTTTTGTATGCCCATATTTTTCCCAAATGGTTGATTCCAGACTGTACTCCCGCCTCCCCCCCCTTACCTGTGTTATCCCTCTCCCGGGATGAGATCATCCCCAAACCCCCACCCTGGCTCTCTGTCCATCACTCAGCATCCCATCCCTCCATCTAGAAGTTTCAGTCCAGGATGTTGAGTGATTCGCCAGAGGCCAGGGGTCAGCGCCCCAAGCCTTGCCCCATTCGCTGTCCTAAATGTCTATCCCCCAGCATGCATCCCTTAGGGTCACTCATTGGTTGGTAAAATGTTATCTACTTTCGGTTTCCACCTCCCTTTAAATGTGACCTCGGCGGGGCGCCGAGCTGTCTCTGTCCCTCTGGGAGCCTCTCAGGAGCCCGGGCCAGTCCCAGACACCGGGGGCAGCCCCGACACGGCCGACAGCGGGGACACACTCTCTGTGCCCCGAGGGCAGCGAGGGCACCCAGGCTGGTCGCCTTTGCAGCAGGAGAGACACCAGAGACATCGGCAGAGGATAAAGGGCTCACTCTTAGCTGGGGTTAATCCAAGGTTTTATTCTGGGAGTCCCGAAAGAGCTCCTGCACCTCAGGGGCCTCCTGGCGAGAGCCCCAGGAGATGTGCCAAGGTTACATTTAAAGGGAGGTGGAAACCAAAAGTAGATAACATTTTACCAACCAATAAGTGACCCTAAGGGATGGGTGCTGGGGGATAGATATATAGGACAGAGTATGGGGCGAGGCTTGGGGGGCTGACTCCTGGCCTCTGGCGAATCACTCGATGACCTGGGCCAAAGCTTCTGGATGGAGGGGATGGGATGCTGAGTGATTGACAGAGAGCCAGGGTGGGGATTTAGGGATGATCTCATCCAGGAAGAGGGATAACACAGGTAAAGGGAAGGGGGTACAGTCTGGGATAAACCATTTGGGAAAAATATGGGCATACAAAACTACTTCAAAGTATTACAAAGTACAAAAACGCACTACAACAAGTTTCAGCATTTTTAAAGGAAGGCAGCGGAATTCAAATATCAAGGCCAAACAGTACCAAACTGAACTTGCTCTAAAGCTGTTTTATCTTATTAATTGCTAGTAACAGACCTTGCCTTACCAGAAAAACAGATTAGAAGCATGTTACAGGGGATACTAATTAAAAGACAAAACAGAGATCCTTGCCGTTACTAAAACCATACTCAAACAGTATTCTTTTAAATTAAAACTTCAATTTTTCCACACATTAGAGGGTTAGCAGAGAGACTTTTTAACTTTTTTTTAATCTGAGCAGAGATGCACCAATTCTGTCTGAAATGTTGGGTTCTATATGGCTTTGTAGATATTGAATAGCAAAACTTTAGTAGGTACACAAGTCATAAATGTCAGCAGAACTATCCCTGACTTCACAGCATCAAGTCTTCTCAGAAAAGAAGGAACCTTGATCCAAGGCTTTGAGAAATGCCTAACTGCACCAGAACTTGGAGATGCATGAAGTATATCCCAGTACAAGTGAACACTAAAGGACGCTCTGTTAATCTACATTGTTGAATGTGTAAATAAAGATTTTTTTAAAAAACAATAAAGCCAATCCTTCTGTTACTTCACAGCATAGGAAGCTCTTCTACAAGAAGTGCAAAGTGCCAATAAATCTACCAAAAGTAGGTACAGCTGCTCTGGTAGGAAAATGGCATCACATGAGCAGCACACCTGTTCACCCCCCCGTGATTACGCAGGGTTGGACTTAACCAACAGAATTTTCACATGTGAAGGCACAGATCCACACACCTTCCTCCCATTTGGAACACCTGTGTCCACACCTGTTAGCTGCCCTGAGAAACCTGCCACTATCACCACATGAATCAGCTACATAAACAGATCATTATGCTTCAGCCACTCTGAACCCTTCAGCAGTTTTCATGCCCCAAATACTCCAGGGCAGTCTGCTTTCCCACTGCCCTCTGCTTGTCCTTCTCTGTTTGCTCCTGACACCAGTCTGATTTGCGGCAAGGACTCTCCAGAAAGGAGCACAGTGACACCCAACACATGGAGGGAAGCCCAGTAACACGATGACAGTCCAATATGTTTCATTATGAGGAAGTAGAGAGGGTTCAGTTTCTCCTATCTAAACACTGTACATTGCAGAAAAGATGGTAGTTGAAATTTGCATTTCCTGAGTGAATGCACACTTCTTCTCTAAATGCAGACCAACAGACCACTAGTGATCACCTCATCAGGAAAAAGATATCTTGCTCAAATAACTGAAGAGGGAGTATGACAGGGCCACAGATGAGATCTCATAGAAACAGACAGGCAGAGGAGAAATCCAGATTAGAGACTTCTGATGTTATGTCAGCTGGAATTTGGTTATTTGCATGCAGACTCAGCCAGCAACCACTGCGTGCTGGGTTCAAAACAAGCCAGAACCCACTCCCTTTCTCACCCACATGAAGAAAAAGGAGACCACAAAGGAGCTGCCAGTGTCCTGCATTAGATGCTCTGGTGTACCAAAGAACTGTGGTGAAGAAAGTGGAGCACCACAAAGGACAGAGCTCTCCAAAGGACGTGTAATTTGAGGTCATTGCCTAGACACATTCACTACATTAAGCAGTGAGGAAGCAAAGTCTCATTTTCTGGCTGCAGTGAATGGCAGCCATCATAACAGTCTTCTGCACCACTCTTGCCAGTGACTATATCCAGGTACATCTCTAGAAATCATGAGCTATCTTTGCCAAAACCTTGATACAAACTCTGATGAGATGCCAGCTTATCAAGACGGTAACACCAGGAGGCATTCTTTGTTCGCTACCAGAGCACTGTACAGTGAACAGAACATACTAAATATACAATTAAACATTCACCTCCTGCACAGAAAAAACAAGCAGGTAAAAGTTTAAAATGTAATCCAATGTACGATCAAAGCTTGATATTTGAGTACACTGTTTCTGCATGTATTTTCTTAGCAAAGCAGGATCCAGAAGAAAAAACAAGCATACAATGTATCGTATCGGTTAAAGGACAAATCAAGGTTTGCAGGCTTTGCTGATCCGTGCAGAGGGCTTATGCGCGTTTGTGACAATGAAAAGAACATAAGAGACCTTGTTAGTAATTTCCTACCCTTAAAGCACTATTCTAAGAAAGCTCACTTTACAGAGGCACTGGAAATCTTCTGAATTAAATAACTACAAAAGTCTTATCATTCTTCAGAGAATGATAAAATTCTGATTCAAAGATGCAACAGCCTGACAAATAGATTTTAAGAAGTTGATAGACTTTCACATTTTGCTTTATCACCAGAGATAGCAATAATAAGAACGTTTAATGTACTATTACACTAGACTTATGTTTCATAGCATTTACAGAGACAAATATAAGCCATGCTGTTAAGGACTAGTTTTGGGTTAGGGTTAGGGTTAGGAGACAGAGACCTGAAGGCAAGGAAAAAGAAATCCAGACATATTCAGTTTAAAGTCAATTAAACCGAAAAATATTCACTACTACTGTCACTGATGTATTTTGTGTTCATCTGTTGATGAGAATCTGTTGATTCTCCTCCATACTATGCTGAATCTTTATTTAAACGTCTAGCAGTACAAAAGTGAAGCACAACTTATTTGCCATTAAGAGTAGGAACTTTAATAATGGTTATTTTCATTCAAACAAGTCAAAACTTAATGGATTAGACAAAGAAAAGCTTAAGTAAGAACAAACTAGAAAACCTCTCTCTGTTTAGTTTATACCGTTAAGTTAGGCAATAACTCTAGGTAGCAGAAGGATGTGCTCAATTATAGTTAAGAGTTACTGCTTTGTAGACTATGTATTCTGTAAAATATATTTTGCTCAACATTTCACACCAGATTTAAAGACTGTAATTGAAAGAGGCTAATAGCTTCTGCTTGACTGCAGCTTAGCCAGAACTTTACACAAAATGTGCAAGCAAGAAAAAAAAAAACAAAAACAAAACAACAAATACACTCTGTGAACAAATACACTCTTGATCACCTCTCTCTTTGATGCAGGGCAATTGGTGAGTTCATAAAAGCAGTTAACACACATGAGATGAGAGTGTGCTTCAAAAAATGGTGGTCAAAGACAGAGGTGGGGAAAATACACAGAGGTGGAAAGGAGATCTCATTCAAATAACAGTTTTTTAGTAAAAAGAAAATGGTGAGCTGGTTAGTTCCTGTATGTTTCTGCTTTGCCTTTTAATAAAGTTCAAAGAAAATAGTAAAGAGAAAATGAAGTATTCCTTGGTGCTGGTCCATTTACCTTCCAGAATCATTGCAGTCTTGACTTTCAAAAATGTATTTCCAGAAACAACATTTAACACAGTGCAGAGATGTTGTCCCATAAAAGCTAAACCAAGTAATGTGAAAAAGTGCATAGAGGAGAAAGGTCAAGTTCAAAGCATTACCTGTCAGGTAGTGACAGCGGATGATTCAACGTGATGCTGTTTTCCCCTTGCTTAGCTATAAAATTCATTAAAATTAACTTTCATCATAAGACTACATAAAAAGCATATATTTCTGATGCAAGACACTATTACAAACAAAACTTCCTTTTCTTCTTTCTTAATTGGACTTTTAGTGTGTGCCATGCATGCTTAGGTGAGACCCTTATTTTGATCTAGAATCAAAATAAACAGTCCACAAGCCATTATACCATTTTTATTCTTCTATATGAGTCCAAAATCCAGAACAGTTTAATATGGGTTTATCAGTATTTGTTATTCATCTGTACACAGTAACACAAGTTCTATAAGGTAAGCTGCTTATGGATGTCTTCTCAGACTTGATTTGAATGTAGCTTTCACTTAGCAGTTATCAGTTTAGCCCACACATCCCTCATACATGACACGTGCGGCACAGGCAATGTCATAGGTCTAAACACCACTTTGAGACTTCCTTCCTCTGCAGTCACACAAGATTTCCAAGAGAATATTGTATTATTGCTAACAAAAACAATACACTCAGCTCTTTTTCCATTATAGTAAATCAGAAGAACTTTACACCATAATCTGTACAGACAACTGCTACAATAATAACCTAAAAATGCACCTAAGGCCCTCCCTGCACCTTGAGCTAGTCTCTGCACAACCATGTTGTAACATGGTTCCTAGACTTGAGACAGGATGCTAGGGCTCATCATATTCTGATATGTGTCCTGAGACAGGAGCATCCCATGGCTATGAACTGGCTCAGATAAAGATTGTGATATGATCATCACCAGAATAATATACACCTGACAAACAGGCAGGATTCAGAAAGGTACCTGCAGGAGTTACAGAGGAGAGGTCAGTAAGCCTTGCTCTACATGTATTATAGGTACTTATTTCTCCCCAAATTACCAGTAGCTTCCATTCTATGGCAACTCAGAGATCTTCTGCTATTATCATTTAAATGCACCACCAATGATGACAAGGATATAAAGCACTTTAACTAAAGTTCTATTACAGTTGCCTTGATGATGCCCCAGCATAGATAGGCGCGTTAAAAACCCACTGTGAAACTGACTACTGATGCCGGCTTTTGCAACACAAGCACCAAAAAAGACACAAAGTTACTGCTGTGTCAAAAGCCTGACCATGGGTTCTGTTCTGTACCACAGTGAAAAGCCTTTAAATACTTGGTCAAAGAGAACATAAAGCCATCTGACTATGGATATTTATCCATCTTGGAAGCTCTTGCCCACAAATTATTTCTACAAGACATTTTTGTTTGTGTCCTGAACTCTCAAACAAGCAAGCAAGTTCTGTGAGGACACTGTCTTGACCCCACTGGCCTACACTGAAAAGCCTAAAAGAGGACCGAGTCTGATGCAAGCCACCTTGAGACCACACAAAGAGAAGGCACGTTGCTTTGGAAAAAACGTGGTAACGAAAATGGAGCAGCAGTTCTAATAACTTATTTTACTACTGGCACTAGTTACCATGACACTTTAGGTGAATACAGCTCAACAAATGCTATCAGCTGAAAAATCCCATCTCTTGTTCTGGTAGAATTCAAACAGAATACCTAGATAGCAAATGCTTATAAGCTAAAACAAGGGACTGCTTCCAGAAGTAGCCACTTCTCTGAGCTAATTGTAAGCCACGTAGGTCAGAAAGAACAAACTAATCAATGTGCAACTTCCGGGACATGAAAGGTGACGTGTGTTTTTACCAGAGCTGCACAGAGAAACAGCACAGCACGTTGCCAAATCAGAGAGGTATGAGGTGAAACAAACCAATAATATCTGAAAGAAAAAAAAAAAAATCTTACTTCCTTTTTTCAAGCTAAAAAATTCTGACCTTTGTCATCAGAAAAGAAAATGCATTCTTAAATCAACAGTCTGCTGCCATCGTTTTTTTCAACCAAAAACAGCCTGAAGGTTTTACATCTGTGGCTAGTTTCACTTAGAGTACTTTGAGCTCTGGCAACACTGCACTGACACAAACAACTTTTTGTCAGCTGAGGTAGTAGCATTAAAGTGCTTCTTTCATATATTTCTAGAGGCTTCTATTTCACTCTTTATCTTTTGTATTTTTTCAAACTGATGTTATAAAACTCTGAAAGCATTTGCTAGGTGTCAGAGGTTTCACAGTTGTAACAAAGTGAAACATTTGCATTTCATCTGTAACTTCCTCAAAAGACAAAGCAGTAAGAAAGGAAAAGGTAACTGTTTTACCCAAAGGAAGGACCCTCGAAAGGCAGAAGTTTTTCCACTGAGAATCAGAAACTTCAAAGAAATCTAGGCATGGAAAAGACAAAAAGAGTAAACACCGACAGACTGTTCTAGAAGACCAAAGGGAGGGAGGAGGATGAAAGGAGAAACGCTTGTCTCTAGCTGACTACACCACCTAGAAGGAATAGGCCTGAAAACAGATCAAGGTACCAAGCCCATGGTCACAAGAGGTAGCACCATGTTACACCTCTGACCAGGATTACACTGTAGGACAGGAACAGACAACTGCAAGACACTGACAATGGAAGACAAAACACGTCTAATAAATCTTTCTTGTTCACTCAAGTATTTCAACCCAACGTCTAACATTAGACTTTAAAACATACATGTATTGAACTCAGCTGGCTGAATAAAGACACATAAAGTGATTTCCTCACATAAGATACTGCCCATATTCCCAAAGCAGCACTTGTACTTAGCTGTTACAAGAGAGGCATGTGGCATTACCCTCCTGCTGGAGTTTCACACTGAACTGTAGCAGCCTTGTCTTGCTCCTCTTCCTCTTGTTCTCTTCCTTCCTGCAAAAACTGAAGGCTGACCCCTGAACTGAAACTTAAAGGAATAAAGGCAGAACAGATCTGCTCACTTCCTTTACATTTAAGTCGAGGTTTTTGTCTTTACTATTAAAAAAATTGTATCAATTATTGCTTTTGCATTGAATGAAACAAGAGTGGTTCTAACAGAGAGATAATTGTTACTTTTTAACTAAGTTTTTAGAGTTCTTTTATTCACTTGAAGTCCTCAGTCCAGTAGTAAAATATATTTTCCTTCGGTTTGTTTCCAATAAAAATAAAAATAAGTACCATGCAAGCATAAATAGGTTGTAACTCTGTATTTTGTGCTGTGGGGTTTTGCTGGGTTTTTGTCTATAAGAACACACAGCTGTGTATAGCCAGCCGTATTGTGCCGTTCTGCACAGCAAACCACGTCCTCTCTGAAATGCATGTTTCTTCTCACGGGCAAAAATTCCTTATTAGAACACAGTCACGGCACACAGCTTCTAAACTTCTCCGCCACGCAACGAACACAGGAAAGTGAAGAACTGAAGTACTGCGTTGTTTAACCATGAGGAGCAGTCGGGTCAGCCAGCCACAGCCCAAAGCACGGCTCAGCGGAAAGGAAAGCAGCCACCGAGTCAGCATTTCCCTAAGTCTACCTGTTGTTGACACGGCTGAGTTCCCGAGCTAACAGCTCTCCGCGTCCTGCCCGCGCACGCCCCGCACGCCGCTCCGCCACCCGCGGCCCGTCCCGTCCCGTCCCGCCGGGCGAGCCCCGCCAGCCCCGCGCCCGGCTCTGGCTGTGGCTGTGCCCGCTCCCGCCGCAGCCCCCCGCCGGGCCGGCACCAGCGCCGCCCGCAGGCGGCCCCGCTCGGCCCCCGCCCCGCCGGCCCCGCCGCCGCCGCGCCCCGTCCCCGCCGCGCCCCGGCGCTCCGGCAGCGGCACGGCCAGGGCACGGAGCGGCAGCACGGCCGCCCTCCCCTCCACCTCCGCCCCGGCCGCCGCCCCGCTCACCTTGGGGAAGGCGCCCTCCCGCCGGGGGCTCTTCGGGTGGTCGAAGTGGCCGCGGTCCAGCATCAGGTACAGGGAGAAGATCACCACGCAGAAGACCGCGCTACCGAACACCGTGAACTGCCGGCTGAGCTTCATCTCCGCGGCTGCCGGGCCGGCGCCGCCGCGCTGCTCCCGCCGCGGCCGGCGTACCCGGGCCCCTCTCGCCGCCCCGCGATCGGAGGCGAAAGTTCTCCCGCCGCGGCGGGGACCGCAGGCGCTGCCGCCCCCGGAGCGGAGCGGCCCAAATCTTTCTCCGGAGAAGTGCGAGAAGTTGCCCCCCGCCCGCCTCGCCGGGACCGAGAGCCGTGTCGAGACCTCGCCGGCGCGACTGAGAGGAGAGCTGAGAGTTTCCGGGAGCGGATCGAGTTCGCGGATAGGAGAGCGCTCAGCGGGGAAGTGGCGGCAGCTGCACCGCTGGGCCGACCGAGCGGCGCTGCTCCCCGCTCCCTTCCTCCTTCTCCTTCTCCTCCTCCGGCCGCCTCAGCAGCCGCTCCGCTCCCCCTCGCTGCCCGCACGCAACGCCGGAGTCTGGCACCTCCTTCCCCGGCCGGAGGCTGCTGCCGCTGCTGCCGCTGCCGCCGGAGCTCCCGGGGCCGCAGCGCACAAGCTCCGCGCCGGGAGAGCCCCCGCCCGTCCGCCGCCGCCAGCCCCGCCGCCGCCGCCGGAGCGCCGCGTCACGGGCGCGGCTCCGCCCCCGCCGGCCGCACCGCCCCGGCCTTCGGGACCCGGGGCGAGCCGCGGCCGCCGCCCCTCCGCTCTGCTCCAGCAGGGGCAGCCCTGCTGCCCGCCCCGGCTCGGCTCGGCTCGGCTCGGCTCGGCGGGAGCTGCCCCGCGGCCGCTCGGAGGCGCCGCGCACCGATGTCCCCGCTGCTGCCGCCGCCGCCCCGTCGGCGGTCGGTGTGTGGCAGCCTCCGCCGTGGAAGCGAGGAGGCTGCAAGAGGAAGCGAGAGGAAGGGAGGGAGGGCGGGCTGGGGACTCCGCCGTTCTGCCCGCGCCTCGCGGCGGCAGGGGACTGGAAGAGAGGGAGTGGGGAGTGTGGGGTGTGCGGAGACCTCCGGATCCGAACGATTCCGTCATCCGCGTTGTTCGGCAGAGCCCCGTCCGCTCTTCTGTGGGATCCCTGTTGCCCGCTAGCACGGTCAGGCACGTTTGTGAGCCGCTGCCAAGCTCCAGCTAGAGTCAAGCTTTCCTAGGTATGAAGAAGTAGAATGTTCCGCGGTGTTTTCATGCAAAGTAGCTCATGTTCCTACAGGAATGGATCACAGTTGAAATGGCCGGTTCATGAAGGCCCTTCAGGTTGTGCCCTCTGTTTGGTTGCTTCTAGCTCCTAATTTTGACAGATTTAATCTTCTCAGTCTGAAAACCTGCATGCCTAGTGTCTGCTTCTACCCAGTATTTCAAGGTACTACTTAAGATGCATTGGCTGCCATTGAGAATTAGGCACATCCTAGGAACATGTTCTACCATTATGTGTGCTTCTTTATAAATGACTGTCATTGAGATGTATGACCTATGCCCTGGAGTCAGGATGCATGTGTTAGCACCACTGTTTTCTTTTGCCAAGAATATCATCCCCTTTCCTACCCTGCCTGTTCCTAATAGTAAAAACTGTAATAGTACACAAAAATTTCAGTGGATCTTTGCTGGAGTCAAGAAGCTTGTATCATTGCTAAGGTTTCCCCTGTCTGGAGCTTTATCTAATATCTTACAGAACATACTTCAAAGTGTGATTCTTCATGATTTTCGATTTCTCCCACTAGACAAAAAGTCAAACTGTTGGATTCCATCTTTGAAGAGCAGTGAGGACTGCTGCAGTCACTGTGTATGAACATTAAGAGCTACTGTAGTTGCTGAGGGAAGGGGAACCTCAGTCCTTCTATCTCTTCCTGTTTTGATGCCAGGGCCAACAAGAGATTTTCAGGGCCTAGAGAGGGATAGCAGGTCAGTAAGAAAGCTCCTGAAGGGCAGCACAAAGGAATTCTAGCTCCTCTGGTCTGTCAGTCGGCTCATGGTAGTAGAGAGGGCAATGCCTCTGTGCACACAAGTGTCTTGTCCTATTGGAATGTAGGCAGCTCCACCTGGGGATGGATGAGGAGCCAATCAAAGGCTTATAGGTCAGGATTAAAGGGAGGGCAGGGGCAGGTGACATTACAAAGGGGTTCTGCAACCCCTGACATTACAAAGGCTGCCTGAGCAGGAAGACCAAGGAGATGAGTCCCTCCACAGACAGAGAAGAGAGACTCCTCATGTTCACAAGCCCTGGTCCTCACAGGGGACTTTAACCAGCCCAACATAGAGCATGGGCAATCCAGGAGGTTCCTGGAATGCCTTGGTCAATACTTCCTTCTCCAAGTCATTGAGGAGCCAGTGAGGAGAGCTGCTATGGTGGACCTTATTCTCACCAGCAAGGAGAGGGCTGGTGGGGAATGTGAAGCTCAAGGGCTGCAGTGACCATGACATGGTGGAGTCCAAGATGCTTTGGGCAATGAGGAGGGAGCACAGCAAGTTCACCACCATGGACTTCAGGGTAGCTGACTTGGTCTTTCCGGGTTCTGCTTTAGTATGGGATAAAGCCCTGAAGAGGGGCACAGGGAAACTGGTTAATAGTCAGGGACTACCTCTTCCAAGCAATGCATCCCAAGAAAAAGGAAATCAGACAAACCCACAGGAGACCTGCATGGATGAACAAGGGGTTTCTGGAAACTCAAAAACTAAAAGGAAGCCTACAGAGTGTGGAAGTAGAGACGGGTATTCTGAGACAAATAAGGAGAACTAGTCTGAGTACCCAGGGGTCAGTGAGGGAAGATAAAGCACTGGTAATGTTAAACTTAGCCAGGGACAAAAGGGCAAAAATAAAAGCTTCTATAGGTGCATCATTAGGAAAAATGTGGGGGCCTCTCCAGAAGAATATAGGAGATTACCTGGCACATGGAGAAAGCTGAGATACTTCATGATACATTTGCCTCAGTTTTTATTGGCAGATGACTCCAGCCTCCCTGCCCAAGTCACAGAAGGGAAAGGCAGGGATATGCAAAATGAAGAACTACCCACTGTAGGAGAAGATGGGATTCAAGAACATATAAGGAAACTGAAGGTGCACAATTCCATGGGTTCTGATGAATTGCATCCACAGGTCCTAAGGGAACTGGCAGAGAAAGAGGCTAAGCCACTATATTTGAGAAGTTGTGATGGTCAGGTGGACCTCCCATAACTGGAAAAGGGGAAATATCAATCTTATTTTTAAAAGGAGGAATAAGGAAGACTCAGGGAACTACACTAAGGCCACTAAGTCACCTCAGCACCCAGCAACAGAGCAGGCCCTTCTCAAAATTATGGTAAGGCACGTAGAAAGTAAGGAGATGACTGACAGCTAACATGTCTCATGTTCCAACTAAGAGCAGCTCCTGGGCTGCTAACGTGTCCTGGGCTACATTGGAAGAGTAGTCAGCAGGTCCAGGGAGGTGATTCTTCCCCTGTGCTCAGCTCTCATGAGACCTCACCTGGAGCATTCAGTGCTGGGACCCCCAGCATATGGACATGAACCACCTGCAGCTGTCAAGGGACAGCCACAAAGGTGGCCAGGGGGCTGGAGCATCTCTCCTATGAAATCAGGCTGGGAGGGCTGGGGCTGTTCTGCCTGGAGAAGAGAAAGCTCCAGGGAGACCTTATAGCATCTTCCACTACCTAAAGCAGGGCTACAGGAGAGCTAGAGAGGGACTTTTCACAAGGTCATGTAAAGATAGGACAAGGGGGCATGTCTTTAGGCTGACAGAATGTACCACATAGTTGTCAGGTGGCGAAGAGAACAAATGTCACATCCACAGGCCTTTTGAGTGCTCCCAGAAAGATAATTCCACCTCTTCCCTGGGCAATCCGTTCCAATGCCTGACTGCCCTTTCAGGGAAGAAATTATCCTTTATATACAATCTAAACACTGTTGCACAATGGAGGCTGTTTTTTTGTTGTCCTGTCACTTGCCAGGGAGAAGACACTGGCTGCCATCTGGCCACAACCTCCTTACAGGAAGTTGGAAAAGGTGACAAGGTTCCCCCCGAGCCTCCTTTTCTCCAGGCTGAATGAGGTATCCCCAGATGCCTCAGCTGCTCCTTATCAGACTTGTGCTCCAGACTCTACATCAGTTCCATTGTCCTTGTGCTGGATCCTTCCTGCCCTAGTTTGCTTTTTTCACCAATGCTAAGTATATGTATTCTTAGAAATCTGATTTGATACGAATGGACATAGGGAGAAAAAATTCTTAGTTTGACTTTCTTAAGGAATTTAGCATGTGTGAGCATACACTCCTTTTTTGTTTTCTGCTTCAGTAGCTTCTCAAGTTCTGGATTCAATAACCTACATTTGACAAAGATGTAATATTAAAACCACTTAATTTTGATGCTTCCTCAATGTCAGATCAATCATTTTTTATTTAAATACAAATGAAAAATCAACCAGGAAATGGTTTAGCAGTGCCTCATTGCCTACTATTATTATCATGCTGCAATACTTGCTAGTCTTTGCATTTATTGAAGGTGTAGGGCTCCAGACTTCAAAAATCAATCCATTATTCAAGCAGTCAGGTCATTCTTCCCTAAAGTATTAGGAACTAGTGAAGGAAAATAAGACATTGCTTTCACCTACATTGAATTTATTAGCGTGTTTTTGTTTATAACTTAATGTTAAATGCTCATGGCTTAAGAATTAGACTGCATTGACCTAGTGTAGATTTCAAAACATTCTGATGTATATTGATCTTGAAACACTATATAATAGAGTGGAGTATCAGGCAATTAGCAAAGCCTCTTGCGTTTTCAGAACTGAAGTGCTGCAGCGATTTGATTTTTATAAGGTGCTTGTACATAAATATATATATATATATATGTGCCTATATATATGTATATTCTTTTGCATACAGAACTTGCCTCCAGGTGCATTTAGAGTGCATTGTCTTAAATAGGTGTTTAGTTTATGTCTTTGTTTAACAATACATCATTTACAAAGGGAAAAGTAATGTGGTGCTTCTCTTTTAAAATCAGAATGCTGAAATTATATGTCTGCAGAAAGTTAACACAGAAGCTGACAATAAATTACTTCTGTTATCCTGATAGTCTAAGTAACTCAATCATTATACTAATCTATTTTAGGTTGCACTAAACTGCGAAAGCATAGAATAAAACAGTGCAGAATGCATGTCTGTGAAGATTCACAAATCTCTCTTTCAAACCCATGGAAGACCTTTTGTTTTTCTACGAACAGTACTAACCATACTTCCAAGTTCATTCAGAACTGCATGATCCCCCTCACCAAGGGCTGGCACCTTTTTCATGAACCATATGCTTTAAACTGTGTAAAGAATGTTTTCCTTGAGTGCTGAATTAATTTTTCCTAATGGATGGCCAGCTTTCCCATCAACTGTAGAAAAGCCCTCTTCTGTTGGAGAACTTTGAATTGAGCACTCCTGTCTAAATCTTGGATGGGTTGAAACACCTGGATTCCAAGGGGCAGAGAGCTCCAAAGTGTGTTAATTACTGAGCATAGCATGACAAAGATCAAAGAGCTACCTCAAAAGAGCTTAGAACTAAGATGTGACAAGCCACATGTTGTTAAGTCTGGCTAAATGTGTGTTATAAAGGCTTCCTGAAGTTATTACAGACTGAATATATGCCATTCTATAACAAGGAATGCTCTAATCAAAATGTTGAATACCAAACATCAAAAAAATTTTTATTGGACAAGGCTGTTCATTCATGATGAATCTCGTCATTGTGCTATGTATCAATGTATTTTGACAAAGTAAAAGAATGCTTGTTTTCTTTGCTGAATACTACTGGATGTGTGGTTTATATTTGTACATTCAGTCATGTCTTTAACTGTTTGGTCATTCCCAAAGAAAATGAGAATAAATACATAAGAAAAAAAATGAACAATGCTATACATGTATTTTTTTTCTCAAAATAAAAGCTGGTTCAGCACTAAGCAGAGATGAAGTATGGTCAGAGAAGCTCCTGTAAGCAGTGCAGCACTGGCTCTAAGAGTAAAGCATAGGCTGAGCCAAGGAAAGAAATTCTGAATATTTTGGGGGTGGGAGTTCTTTCAGAGTCATCCAGTTCTTAAGAAATACAGTCATCACTGCTATTATGTAATACTAGATTTGCACCCCCAAAACAGGTACAGTCAGTTTTCTGCACCTCTAAGTATCCCAAAAGTATTAAATTCCACCTCTAGAAAGCATAACAGAAGGGAAGTATTTAATTAAAGACAGATAATATAGCATTATCCTGATTATTCTCCAAATTATCCACAACTGGGATACCAGTCTGGGAACTGCAAATATTTAAGTGCAGATATAGTCTAAGGAGAATAAAGCAATAAAAAATGGGTGAGGAAAAAGCTTTGTTTAACAACATCAAAGAAAAGAGCAAAGTCTCGAATATGTCATATAAAGTTAGAAATATCAGTTTAGTTTTCTAATTAACTAATGTTAATGAATATTAAAAAGATAAAAGTAACAAAAATCCTCATCAGCCCAGCAAACATTATACTTTCAAAAAAAGCCAGTTGCAAGTACAAAATTAGTAGTATCTACTTCAGAAAATCTATTTTGTCTTTGTAAGCCGAGTAAGAGAAATAAGTGTCAAGCAAACTTAGCTTATGTTTCCTTGTGATATATTTCTAGGCTTTAATATCTGTCTTAGCCTCTAAAGCATAAAAAATTGACCAAATATCAGTCACCTATATTAATTCAAATATTAAATATATTAGAGACATGTTTTGATTTTTTTCACGATTTACCTTGGGGATAAAAAAAAGAAATCTGATTGTTACAGAACGTCATTACTGCTCCTTTGCATGTTTTCAATTCACAAGTTTGAAACCATGTGCTCGAAGGAAGAAGCCAGACAAATCCACAACTCTCTCTCACATTGTGCAGCAATGGCCAAAGCAGCCAGGATGGTCCAGAACTACATTTGACAGTGAATATTTTACCATGTTTGGAAGGGATGCCTTGGAGTATATGTGAGTATATGGGAATGTGCAATTTCATGATCCACCTTAATACCTGTTCATTTCTATAGTTGTCCTAGATCTTTATTTGAAGAGATAAGTCACTGTAACTTCAAATGCAAACAATCCTAAGAATATGGTAGATATTTCTAACATTTAGTATACAAACTAATTGAATCACAGCATATATACAAACATACTTTTCCTGGGATAATGTTGACAATAAAGAACTAAATTTGCATATGTCTATTGTTGCTTCCTGCCTATTGAAAATAAAGCTTCAAATTGCAGAAAAAAAGTATGGTGTATTTTCAGATGATATTCTGGTTCTTATTTTTGCCTTCAATCTCTTTCGAAATCAACTGAAAGTTATATTGTGAAAAGAATATTATAAATTTACCTTTTGAGAAATACCTTTTTCTTTTTGTTAATACAGTTGACTATAGGAAAAAAGCTTATGAAAATGTCATTAATCTTTGAGGTCTGTTCAAGACAACCAAAAAAAATTTCTGTAGGAAGCCCAGCTATAAAGAAATTATATTATTAAAAGGAAAAGACAATCAAAAATGGACAAAATCCCCCAAACATCACGGCATATTCCACTAGCTGTTTTTCTTCTGACCAATCTAATCCTTCTTGTCTTCCTAAGTTACCCTAGTAATTCTTAAAATGTCTAGCTTTTATGACCATATTTATTTCACAAACATGCTAAAGATTAATTCTGACTAAACAACTAACAATATTACACTAAGCAAAGTGATAAATAGCATATCCCCACCTTCCCCAAGCCCTCCCTATAGAAGGGAAGTGCTTTCACACCCTGTGGCTGCTGCTCTGGGCTCTTTGGGGTTGAAGGAGGCATTGGCAGCCTTAATGCTGCTTAGCTGGCTGAGATTTCAATGGAAGCATTTGCAGTAAATGTGCTCATTTGTGTGAGCACTATAAAGTAGTGAATACTTGAACAGTAATACAGAAAAATAATGAACTTTATCAAGATGAGGATAGTGTAATAAAGTATAAAACAGAAAGAATGCCCATTACTGTGTCAAGTACCTTGCAACTTCTTCCCACCAGCCTGTTTTTGACTTTAAATTGATTTATCATAGATCCAGCTCTGGCAGGAGGGAGATAGATGGCCTGCTAAAGGCCACTGGGCAGCAGTGCCCCTGTGCAAGGTCTCTGGAGGATGCTGATGAGTTACCTTGCAAGGGAACAAAACTCTCAAACCAGCAACTTTAGAGTCTGGAACATGTTGCAACAAGCTCGTATGACCCGTGCAGTGCATGATCTACATTCTAGGGAGGCACAACACTTGGTTGCATTACTCCCCTGTTTCATGTTACAATTTAGAAAGAAAAACAAAAATATTCCAGCATTATTTATAGAGTTCTGCTGAAGATGGCCCCACAATTCCTGTGGGAGTTGCATGAAGGAGGAATTTTGTCGCATGGTGTCCCACAGTTACAGCATTTTAGAAGTTTAGTTTGAAAGCCAAAAAGGAAAGGAGAAAGAGCAGATGTTCTGTTGACAGCAGAACAAGTAAGACATAGTTTCCTATCATTTTGATCCTTCTTCTTTGATTTCAAGAAATTTAATAAAGGAGAAGCACCATCTTTCACAGTGGAGGTATTTATTAACCTATATTTCCCTTGAAAAAAGGTATGTTTAAATAAGTTGAATAATAATGTTAAGCAAACTGTGAAACTTCTCCAAAAGAAGGGCATGAATTAGATGTCTGTCTTCTCCCTGGTTACCCATTTTTATTAACTCTGCAAAACCATAGAGTATTTATCATTGTTTTTCTGTAACGTGATTGATATTTGCTAGTTGTTTTAAAAGTTATAGAAGAGACAGGACATATGAGCATTCTTATTATTGAATTTTATTTTTCCTCATTAAATAAGGAATAGTGCTGATATTTTTGAGAAAATATTGACCTCTGTCATGTAAAGATTTATTAAGTGTAGTGTCCTTCACCACCGCAGCAGATAATATTTGAAACAAATACTCACAGAAATGTGTGCTATCATGTATCACAACTATCCTCAACTCAAGTGGTCCTCAGATTATTATGAAATAGCATCAAGCAGGAATCACTAAGTAGTTATGATAACATCCTGAACATTATATCTTTGCTTTTGGTGATGTTGCCTTTCTTCAGACAGTGATCTACTGGCTCCTTAGCCCCTTTCTCTCTTTCTTTCTTTTGTGAGGACATCAGCAAAGGGGAGGAAATTATCTCCTATTCTCCTCTCTGCTGGAGGCAACGGTGAGAGGATTGACTTCTACAGCTTTTTTCTTCACAGCATGCAAACTTCATCACAAGCAACTCTTGACAATGCTTGTCAAGATGATTGTGTCTGCTCCGTGACCGCCTTGCTAGCATTAGCAAGCTAAGAAAATTCTTTTGGCTCTCCCTGGGGTAGCAACAAGTAATATGGGTGTCTGACCTGCATACAGAAATTCACACTGTATCATTTTTTTCTTACATTTTTAAGAAATTGGTATAATTTTCCTGCCCATTGTTGTCATCACAGGAGGAAGCCATTCAAATCTCTTCATTGCAGTAACATGCTGAAGATACGAATCTTTGACTTCATAATTATTAGGAATAAGGTCTCCCTTTCAGAAAGGAAGCCAGTTTTGAGGTTTCTCTGTTGATTTTGTGTTTCATAGCTTTGTTTATTTGATTGCTAGAAACCACCAGCAGAAATTTTGAAGGCTTAAGAGAAAGAGAAAATGGACATGAAAAATCTTGTTCTTAAAGTAATGCAGCAACTGAAATAGAGCAGATGAGAATGAATATATAGATCTAATAGACCAGGACCTCAGAGAAAGGTGGGACAACTAAATGACAAAGTTTTAAAATGAACAGGTATGGGCTTAGAAATTTATAATGAAGAAAAGTAAATTATGAGACACTTTTATGAGTAGCATATTGAGTGCTTTAGTGGCACAAGGCTCCTACATGAGCAAGGCTTGTATGGTAAAGGTCTTGAAGGCCCTGCTCCATGTACTGACAAATGAGACTTCTGATCAGACAGGCGCTAGAAAATTCTGGGGGGTGTGGGGTTACTAGGGGTTCATGCCTGCTCTACTCTCAGCAAACATTTAAACCTTTTGCTGCCTTTCAGGAGAAGCTTTATTTTGATGCATATCAAGTGGATAAGAAATAATTTAGTTATGTACCAATAGTGAGAGAAGGTACCTCAAACAACTTCTACAATACTTGCTAGTTTGAATGAGAATACTTTGTAAGTCATTGGAGGCTTGTGATAGAATTGCAGATTAAGATAATATTCATACTTCTGCATCTGAATATAGAGCAAAACCACCGAGACTGAATTATGGTGTACCGTAGAATATTTTTCTGCTTCCAGTTTCAGCAAAATTGTGCATATTATGAACTGTGGCTATTGCCTTCTATTTCATGTGTAGTTTATCGATGTCCTACAAACTAAAAACTCCCACCTCTTTGCCATTGATGATATTCTTTGATGTCAAGAAGCTGAACACATAACTTGATGAAAATATATGGTTATTTTCTAAATAATAATAATAATAATAATAATAATAAAAATCATTAATGTATTGTTTCTCTTTTCAGCAGGTTTTATATGATGTAAAATACACAACAGACTATTCACTTATTAATGTATTTCGTAGTAATAGAATTAGGGATAATTCCAGAATTAGCTTTGGATTTAAATAAAAATTTTATTAAGTTTTAAAGTAGACTTTAACTGTTACTTCAGTCACACAAACAGTAATCTAGAAGGTAAACATTTGAAAACTGCTCTGAAGTTACTAAATCAAATGACAGGTTTTCCTGCTTTAGAAAACCATACATGATCTGCAACAGTCATTTACTTAATAGTATAGCAGTAATCTTCTGCTGAAGAAGGAGGGTAATCGTGGCAATTGCTGAAAATTTTTGATATTTAGGATGGTGGAGAGCAGTGATTCTGGATTTCAAACCAGACAAAGAAAGAAGAACCTTGCTTTTTAATTTCATCACAAAAGTTTTGTTAGAGGGTACTGCCTCAAAATAGTTTCTGAGATGAGAATGGATAGCTGCATTCTAGAACTGATTTCAGTGTTCAGATGAAGCAGCAAATTCCTGGCTAAATAATATGTTTCTCAACAGAATAATTCTCTTTCCCTGTGTTTGGAGACAGTCTGCTTTTTTTGTGTGTGTTTTGTTTCTATGGCTGCTAATGCTTATCAATGTGCTAACTGATATTCAAGGGTTAGCCCTTCCACCTTCACATAATCTCAAAAGAATGATAATTAGGGTTTACTGAACCACAGCTCACACAGAGTGGGAATTCAGGCCTTTAATGGTACAGTTTAAATTTACCTTATTTGTCACTAATGCTAACAGAGCCAGTCTTGTGTTTGCACGGCTCCTGAATTCACATGACCTGCCTCATGCTGCAGCACTTGAGGTCATGATGTTTCACGGTCAGTGCAATCAGGCAACCAATGAAGCTGATACCCAAGGAAATAAAAAATAGTCCGTATTGAGCCAGCTGAGTTCCTGAATCCAGCTGTCCCTTTTATTGCAGAAACATGCTGGCAGAAGCAAGAGAACACAAGTTTGTATTGCTTTAAGATGAATGTTAAAACAATGCCTTTTGTTGTAAAGCAGTTCAAGTGGCAAATAAAGGTACATTTACTTACAGTTTTAACCCAAGGATGCAGTGATATGAATTTCACATATATCTGGATTGTGTGTAAGAATCAAACATGCAATACTGAAATTCATTACCAGTTCCTGGATTTGTGTGACAAATGAAAAGCTACCAATAATTCTTTGAATGCATTCTTCCTCTGCAGAGCTTTTAGGACAACTTCTCCAGGACCAAAGAGGAAAGCAATGTGAAATTTGGAGGCAAACTGTCATAATGCATAGTCATAGAATTATCTTTTCTGGAGCTGTATTATTTCTTTGAAAGAAATACAATATATTGGAAAGCATCCACAATAAATTGAAGAAAGCTGAGTAACGAACAACAGAATTGTTCTTAACATTCAGGATTGTTTTACTCATGCAGTTTATAAATCATCTGTCTAACTATCCAAAAGGTCTACAACTTTGTGAAACTGAATGAAATTAGATAATCTGTCTTAAAACAACTTGAGCTGTTAGCAAAAATAGAGGAAAAGAATGTATACTTCAATAGCTGAAACTATTGACAATTAGAAAACTATACATTCAAACACAGGTTAGAACAGCTTTGCCTTTACTTTCCTTAATGTTGATAATGCCAAATGTAGCAGAAGAGGATATCAGTAAGTAGAAAAACACAGTCTAAAGAGATTAATAGATTATCAATAATTTTTAAAAGAGTTAATCTATTGTTACTCTGTGCAGAGCTTTTCTGGACCTGTGTGTTCTCAGTTGGACTATATGCCATAGTTATATTACATTTCTGCAGTGAATTATTTTAAATATGTAATCTTGCAGCTTGTCTCTGATTAAAACAAAGCAAAACCAAGTATTTGCTCATCATGGTTGGTGTACTTGCCCAAAGCCTCAGCAGAATTAAACATTATGGAATCCAAATGATATTTCCTAGTGTTTACCATTGGTCTGATCATTACTACAAAGATTTATCAATGGCACTTGTCTTCTTTTATCACAATCTGTCTGTATGCATAAAGTTGTTTATGTAATTCCCATTCAATTACCAGTGAATATACACATATTCCTCAAAAAAAAAAAAAAAATGCAAGCTCTGTTAGTATATTTGCATTTATGCAGTGCCTAAGCAGACAGAGAATGATATCACAGTTTAAACAGTTCTCCCAAAGCAAGCCAACAATACAGTTCTCCCAGAAGAAGAAACTTTACAATGTTTTAATTCTTCATGGAGCAAAACACAGTGGAGAGCCTGGCTGTCAAATCCCAGTGCATCTTTCCGAGAATGTTGCCTACTCTGACTCACATTTATGCTCTTAAATGCTGTCAGAAAAGTCTTCTAGTTCTTTAAAACACTGATATTTTAAATACATATTGTATCAGCAAGACTGTGGATGTTTTTTTGGAATGGAATGTAGGAAAGCCCAAAGGTACAGGAGAACAAGGTCTATGCCAACTAAGGAGAAATTAAATGCACCATGTTTACCAGGATTAACATAAGCCTGAATATTCCTATTCAGATATGCTTTCTTAGGTATTCATCACTAACATGTTAAACTGGAAACCTGACACCTTCCTGATAGCAATAATGGGGAGCAATCAATCTGAATTGAGAGAGGTCCTTAAAATGGTGCCTGTGGCAGAAAATGTTACAGCTGTTCATGCAAATGATGTTGGGAGCAAAAACTAAATGCTTGGAAAAGTGTCTGGATACAGTAAGAAAAGGAATTTGAGTAGATGTGATGCAGAAGTGGCTTCTTCATGAATATAGACAGCTTATTTTCTCCAAAATCCTTTCTTCACCTTCTTCTCAAAATGATAGCTGCTTGTACTTTTTTGTTGAAACCTGGACATTTATTTTCATGATAACCTGGTGCTTGATAGCAGTCAAAAAATGAGACATATTTTGCAGAGATGTTTGCTAAGTAGTCATGTTATGTTACACTGTAAAACTCAGTAGGAAAGACTGATCTTTAGCACTCAAAGAGGTTTTGCATCCTTCATCGCAAAAGACTTACGTGTCAAGGGTGCACTATTGATCAAAATTTCAGCAGACTTGCAGCACAGCAGCCATTTGACAATACAGAAAAAAAATTACTTCTGTCCATGTAATGTAAATCTCCTTGTCAGGCTTCCAGTCTTCCTAGTGGTATACCTATAATCTCACTCTGGCAGAAAATAATAAGAACTTCTATGAATAAACTTACTGTCAGTAGCAATTATGCTCTGCATGGACCATTGAATGTCAGATAGCATTCTAGCAGAAGCCAGGCTCCTACATCTTGATAACCTGACCAAACTGTGCAAGAAATAAAGGCTAGCCTTCAAGCCCAAACAACTGATGGGGGCCCAAGCTGTTTCTACTGCTGCTTTGTGACTCCACTGCCTTTGCAGTAGCAAAAAAGCAGCAGCCCCTGTCCTGGGCCCTGCTGCCCAGTCATGACTGCTGCACTCATCGTCCTTCTGCGTTCCCCACAAGCTCCCTCAGGACCTGCCTTGAAGTAGTGAACTGGTAGGATTACTGGCAGCTAACCTCTGTGCTAGGCATGCCTTTGATTGGGTTTTGATGTCTTGGTTTTAGTCTTTCATTATTACAGTCCTTACTTCCAGTCTTTTCATTAGCCTAGTCAGAGCAATTCCTGCGACAGTCCACTTTTAAAGTAATACTTTCCGGACAAATCTACTTTAAAAAAAACAAAAAAGTATTTTCTTTGTACTAAGATAAACAGAGACATTGAAATTTTCCAAAGGAATTATTTCTTTTCACACTGCATGACTTCATGTTCTGTCAAACCACACTTTTAAATCTTACTGTGGCCACTTAGCAACATATTGGCATATCTCAGGTTGCTCAAAGTCAGCAGGCAAATGGAAATCTCACTATCAGCCTTGGAGCCAGAATGTCCTCTGGGTGTCACAAATGTTATGAAATGCAATCCTGCCACAATATCATGAGGGATATTTTCTGTAATAATGACTGTCCTAGGTGTAAGGCATTTTTAGCTTGCCTTCTATCTCTCAAAGGTGCACACCACAACCTGCACTGAGTCAGATGACAGCCCCTGAAAATGCTGATTGTCCTCCTGATGCTGTCATTCTGCAAGAGAAAAGTAGCTCCCACCCTCTCAATATATATTAGATAGTTCCACCAATATAATGAATACAGCATTCATGTTACTAGCAGCAAGTCATGTTAAGAAAGAAAAATGGCATTAAAAAGAGTAAAACCAGACAGATTTCTTGGAATTTTGCCCAAGAGCTCTGGCAGATTTTGTGGTGCTGTGCTATACAATATGCCAAGTCTAAAATACAGAGAGAAGACAATCCACAGGATATTGCTTCACATGCTCTCCTATGAGGTATAAGGATGCCTTTACCCAAAGCCATATATCTTTTGCTATAGCGTTTTTCCACCTGCTCTGATTACACTTTATTGGAAGACCTGTACTGGCTTCACTGTGTCTGCTGATAAAAACTCCTAGACAGTAGACAAGCATTTCTTAGAAGGAAGTAAATGTGTATAATCCAAGCAGCAATGGAAAATGATTCTTTTATATTATTTCAATTTTTCATCAGCATTAAAAATCAGCTGACAGAAGGCAAAATATTAAACTAATAGGTTATGGATAATTTTCCTTAATTTTTTCACTTGCTTTGCAATGTTCATTCTGGGAGCAAGACAGATAAATCACACTCGCTGATGAGCTTAAACAGTTGGTGAGTTTGCCTTGATAAAAATCCTTCTGTTAAAAGAAAACCTATTTATCTCCTTATTATATTTCAATGTTCAAAGAAGCCAATAGAGAGGTTTGTGTTAGCATAACTGTCTTTCTATAAGGTTGGTGCTTTGAATCAGCAGAAGTGTCATTTGAGGAAATTTATATAGTAAGCAAGAATGCATTATTTTTTAAGGTTTGAAGAGGCTGTAGAAATAGATGAGTGTATCACATTTATGTTCAGAGACAAACAACAATCTACTATACCTGCGCCTCCACTGTAACAGAATTATTCAGTGTTGATATTAAACTCTCTTACTTTTGAATTCTGAAAACTAAGCTGTGCTTCAAAAGGTCAGCAGAAATGGCACTGTCTTGTAATCCAGACCTTTGGATGTGATCCAGACACACTAACTTTATAAGATGATAAATAATATCTTAGCATACTGCATTGACCTGTGTTGCTTTTGAACATTTTCTGGTTTGTGCTTAATGATTTTATCTTGATCATCTGTTTTTCTGTTTTGTTCAGTCATCTAGTACCATTTACCAAGAGAGTAGATAATAAAGAAAGGCCCATTCAGTACTAAGAAAGCTGGACTTTCACAGATAGATGTCAGAGAGTTACAACCCTCCATCAGATCTCATAAGTCTGAAGTAAATAAACAGGTATTTGAGTAGCTGATCCACTAACACAGAAATCCACTACTTGCCTCCTGTTTTAATCTTGTTAACTGAAGATAAAGGGGAAGCAAGGAAGGATTTAGCTGAAGTTTTATTTAAACTAGATTCTTGCTAACAGTTGTTGTACTGTTGTTCATAATGAATACACTTTATTCACATGGAATTTATTATGGGAAACAAAAAATGGATAGAGTTAAATTTTAACTATTAATTTAAAATTTTGAATGATTTTTTTTTGTTCTTTTTATGAGTGGCCATACCATCATGCATTTGTAGAATAAGCTCTCTCATTTTTTGAAATCTATGGCATAATTTATTAATCTAAACAGTCATGATTTTGAAAAAATTGATAACATCAAACTGGATAATAAAGATTTATATTTCTTTAATTTTACCAGAGTAAGCTTCTTGTATGCACCATCACTGGCAATGCTGGCTATAGTAGTTTGGCCAGCTTAAGTCACTCAGACAATTTCCAGGGTCCTTTTCATCAGTCATAGGAGGATGTGATCAGCAGCCCACTCATGCATCTCTCTTACAGAAATTATCATAAAAAGGACAATATAATATTTTCTCCCCCCCGCCCCAAAGTCAGTTCTGTCAAATATACCTTCATGACCACAGGGGGTTTTTCCAAATCCAAAGAACTGCATGGAAACTTTTCAGAGGAACTTTTTCTTTTTTTCAGACATTTATTCCATTTGTTGCCTAATACTCTTCTCTCTTTAGCCATGCCCTACTTTAGTACAAAGCAAGACAGGAGTTATGTAGGCCAAGACAGACGTCTATAATGCATATAACAAGAGTTTCAGTTCTGGTTAGGCCTATTCTTTCCTAATAGGAAAGAGATGCATTGTCTAAAGTGAGTGGAAGAATGATGGAGCAGTGCTTATTGAACAACATAAGATACATACAATTAGGATAAATCCTGTTAGGACTGCATAAATCTTGATGCTTTACACTTTCTAACACTTTCTTTTCCCTATCAGCAGCATATCCTAGTTTCTGTGGGCTATAGCAAAAGCAGTATTTGTTATACCTATAGCTGTCATAAATGCTACAAGACCATATAACATGTTGAAGACAGCAAAATACAATTAAAGCTTTCTTAAATGCTAACCTTACAAAAACAACAGTATATCCTAGTAATCAAAAATTGATTAGACATGATCCAAGTCTCTCAAGTATGTGACTTCCTCTTCAGTTGAAGGAAAGAGAGTCATCAGGAAGGAAGGTTCCTTGGAAAGGCAGAAACCAATTTCCATCTCTTCTCTGGAGGTCAGGTGCTTCTCCATCCAGAACCCTGTGCTCAGATTTAGCCTTTGTTTTATTCAAGATTGACGCTCATTTTCTTTCCCCTTTTATGTAGAGCTCTCATTCTAAAACTGTGTTTTAAAATAGCCCTAGTTAATCCACTCTGTATTTTCTTAAGTGTATTAGCAATCTAAAGTGTGTCAAAATAACATACTGTTCTAAGGCTCTTACAATACTAGTCTTCAATTTATTCACAGCATTCTTTTATATCCCTTGATACCATTCAGTATCAAATTGGATTTATCTTGCCTTTTTCCCCTGGACATGTCCAGTATTTTTAGGAACATTTCCCAAAAACTGGATTCTGTGGTGTGGGGTAATAAACTTCTATTATTTTTTCTGGCACAGATTTGGCATATTTCTATTGGCATATTTCACTTTCTAAATAATTCACTGGCATAACTGAGCAACTTTCAGGGAACATTTCCTTTCAGTATTCCATCTGAGAGCATACCATTTTGGCATTTTTTACTGTCTTCACATTCCTTCTGTGATTTCACTCCATGCAGGCTGTGCTTTAACACCCTAGCACTTATAGTCCACTGCAAAGTAGTCATTTTCTCCAAGACAGGTATGTCAAAAGGTATAGACCACAGAACAATATGTGAAGATAGTCCTTTTTATCCCTGAGAAACTAGACCAGGATCAAGGCTATTCAGCTCTAAGTCCTCTCTTTTTACCATGAAGTTTCCAGTTAAGTGGAAGTGGTGAAGTTTCAGAGCATTTGTAGACACAAAAAATAAAAAAGAAGCTCCAGATAGCTTATGTCTAGGTCTAGGACCAGAACTGTGTATGCATCACAGATCAGCATAAGTATCTTCACTAAGCTCTGCTAAATTGGATCTTGCAGAGTCTCCCAAATGATAAGCAAGGCCTGGAAATCAAGGGATTGCAGTTTAGGAGTCTTTTCTCCAACTCCAAGGTAACATTTTCCAGTGAGATCACAACAGCAATGGATGGAGGTTGCTGCTGGTGTTGCCAATACCATAACACTCAGTGCTGAATTCCAGTCCATGGAGTCCCCTTGATCAAAGTGATATTCTGAGAGATTTTCTTCTCACTGCCTCCCACAGCAACTGGAGCAGCCAAAAGCACCAGCTGCTGCAAGATAGCTCCTAAGCTGAGCTAGACCACACCTAACACCACACCTCACCTGGCACAATTAACTTGTCTACCCAATGAGAATGATGATGGCAAGCTGTGCATGTGGCTGTGTGTGCCTCACACTCAGTGATCCTCCTCTTCCCCAGCCCCTCTCAACAGATGACACAGGAGCACTCCTGGAGAGGGATGCTGGATATTCCATCCATAGCAAAAGGATCTTCTCTTGCATACATCTCTGAAAGTGACTCAGGGCTGACAGGTGAAAAAAAAATTAGAAGTGTTATCTGTTTCATATGGTGTGTAGACATGTATCCAGTGCAGCAGTTTTTTCTCTCTGTAACCCCTTTTAACTACTCACAATGGTTTTTTAGCTCAGGCTCAAGGATGCTACTTACAAAACCAGCATTCTTCTCAGCCTCCCTCTCTTCACCCCAAAGCTGCTTCCCACACCCCCAACCTCTGTCTCATCTTCCAGACAGCTTTATCAGGTAGGCTGAATGGTGCAAAATCATCAGCAATGATGCAAGTCAACACACCTCTATTTTTTTCTGAAAACCATGCCTCACTTTGCAGCCATCCCCTAACAGCACCATTTAGATGTTTGGCTCAAACCGTGGCCAACAAACGAGCACAGGGAGGCTCCCAGAGCTCCAGCCACCCTTTCCCTGCTCCCTTTGCCTCACTGCCTCTCTCCACGCGGCCTTGGCAGCAGCGTGCCCACATCAGGCACACGTCAATCAAAAAGCATGGCCCAGAATAGTTCCTGTGCTGAGAATTACTCAGATAGTCTGGATCATCCCATCCTTACCATGGCCTTATAGGGTCGGTGCTGCTGCAGGTTTCTGAGGGATGTGATACATCTGGGTCTCTTCCAACAAGTGCTGCAATTGCAAGAAAACAAGGATTAATGTTCAGCAGCTTCTGGCTGTTCAGTAACGAAGTTTTATAATTTTTAATTCGACTTTTGTACGAATTTTTATGCCCTTTTATTTTCTGGTTTATATTAGCATATATTTTGCATGACAATTTATTTATGTAATAAAACAAAATAAACATGTCAAATATTTAGGTAAATATTATTTGTTTCAATATTTCAAAAATAAATGTTCAAATTAAATAAAATACAATTATTGTATTAAACTTTCAATTTAAAAAACCCTTTAATTAAACCTTCCATTTCATCAGCAAAATATATTATTGTTTTTCAAGTTCAAGAAGGATATCTGTGAATTTTTTTAATTTGCTATTATTTTATTATTATTTTGTAAGAAATTGGCACCAAACATTCCATTTGGATTCTTTGAGTTCTATACTACATTTCACACTGAGACCCATGTCTCAGAAAAGTAAATGATTTTTTTTGTTGTTAATTTCAAAGATCTTTGAATTTCAAAATGTATCCTTCTTCCCTTCTTTTAATATTTCTGATGAATCCGTAAAGATGTTTTCTCAACACCTTTCTCTCAAATTCCTTGAATATAAATGAAGGTGTCAATGCATTAAGATTCAACAGTCATATCTCAATGCATTCTGTACTGGAGCCTCTTGCAGATCCATTCTATACAAGTTTCCTGTTGATCTTATTTTTCCAGACAATTCATTAGGTCTCCACAAGCAGATATCCAAAATCTCTGATAGGTCCGTATGGAACAAGTCTGGAGGCCTTAGTTAAATTGTGAATTCAGGCAAAATCTTAAGTTATAAAAGAACACTTTACGTGGATTTACATGACTCTGAACCCCGCCACAGCAAATCTATGTTCTAGACTCTAATAATACCACTGTGCATCTAAACATCTAAAACATCTAATAAATACCACTGTGTATGGTGAAGCTAATCAAGCTGAAATGTATTCTGAAAAATGTGTCCAGAAGAAAAAAAGAAAGTCTTTTGCAAACCTTTCAAAAAAAAAGCTTTTGCAAACCTTTCACCTCTCCCTCATTGTTTCTTTCTCTTTACATCTGTTTCTTTCTCTTGTGTAAGTTCATCCATTGTCTCCACTGGCCCCATGGATCATCCTGAGCTGTCCCCTATGTGCTGGGGGATGTTTCCCCCAGGACAGGCCCATCACAGGGCATCAGGCACGTCCCTGCTGCAGAGACTTCCACTGTTTCAGGCACTCTGGTTGGGCTATAAATATTACTCTCTTTTCTGAGGATGAGAAGCAATTTTCCCGAATTTTCTGCACTGAGTAGAAGAGTTAAAAGCTTGTGTGCTCCTTTCCTGTGGAGTTACAGCCAATTCCCTTAGAGATGGTGTACTGGGTCAACTGTTTTTCAGGATCAGGTCAAAGAATGCTCTGGCACTGTGCACATTCACCAAAAGCTGCTCACCTCCTCTCTGCAGTCCAGCATCAGAAACCTGGCAGATAAAATGGGACAGATGCTTTCTTGCCTGCCCTTATCACTAACTTTTGAAGCAGACAAGTACACAAGTTAAATCTCCTTGTCATTCTGAGTGTGTTTCAGGCATAATATCAGTCAGGATTTGGGGCTTTCTGGATCTCTATATAATATGTTTTATGTTGTCAATACTATTCATTATGTTTTACACCAGGGAGGCAGATAGCAACAGATGGAAGTAAACTATCTTGATGCTGGCCAAAAAAATTGAAATCTTCATGGAATGAAGGGTGCAGCAGCCAGTCTGACCATATAACTGCAAAGATACACATAGAAAACACAAAGATAACAAAGAAAAACTCTTGGGATTTTTTTCTTCTGTTAATTAAGATTTTCTTTCCCTATATTTCTTCAAAGAATAATTCACTTCCTATCCTGGCTATTTTTAACACATTTCACTGTATTTAAATAAACCAAAATATCCTAGAATGTCATTAACACCAGAATAAGATAAAAAGTCTCATTTTAGTTTCTTCAATTAATTAAAACATGGCAGGGCTGAATTTAAAAAGAAATAATTACAGCTAATGTTTTTAACTGTTGGCCTGGTAATAAAAAAAAAAGAGAACAACTTGAATGCATTATTTTAATGCAACTAAGCTTATATTCTATTTGTTTAAACCCATGCTACTCTTCCAAATAATTTAAAAAGCACTGATTGACAGAAAACATTTCTTTTATTGAAATTATACACGTTAGACAATATGAATTTTTATTTTTGTATATGAGCATCTAGGAGAAATGAAGGATAGACATTTCTTTCACAGATGAAAAGAAATGTGTCAAATGTTTTGTTTTACTTTATAATTTAAATTTGACATACAAACAGCCCAGCAGTAGTACTAACACTTGACTCCTCTGTACTAGATGGGGTGCATTATTTAATCGGGAAGCGCAGCATTGTGGTGTATTCTCTGGTGCTGTGCTACACCCATCTTTTTGGTGCACAAAGAATCCTGCCCAGGGAAGCTGGAGGAGGGGCTGGGAGCACAGTTGTCCTGTCCCACTGTGGCCTGTGGCAGTGGGATGGGTTTTCATAGGCAGCAGCATCTCCCACACCTCGCTCCTGGCTGCAGGCTTTCTCCCGCACACCCCAGCTGCTGCCAGCCCCAGCGCTCCGCAGCTCCTGCGGTGCCAGCTCCACTGCCTAAACCCAGGAAAACAGGTGGAAACTTTGCTGCTGGGCTGGTGAGCTGAGGCATTCTGGACGTTTCTGAGGCCAGAGCCTGAACAAGGGAGGGAAATCCTGTGGCTGCAAAAATGGTCATGGAATGCAAGGGCAGGAGGAGACAGAGGAAGTGGAGGGATTCTTTCAACTTTCTTGGCTTTGCTGTGAGAGATGGACATGCCAGCTGAATGGCAGCTGTCCCCCCGACCCTCTGTGTCATTGAAAGTCACACATATAAATAAAATATTCTTTAATACATCATTTGTAATTGGTGCAGGTGCATATGTTGTGAACAGCAAAGTGAGACCTGGTTCATGTCTAGGATTCCTAAGAGCTGCAATATAAATAGCAACCATTGCCAGGCACAGTGGTTTATGCTGCCAAACATACAGATTGTAGAATCAGGAGTGGCACAGAAAATCTGATGAGGAAACTAGAAATATTCCTACCCATTGTTAGATCAAGCTATTTAATCATCTTTGTGGGACCAAGACCTTCATGCTCTTTTGAGAGCAAGCCAAAAGTTCTGCTTGAGGAAATCGCAGAGTTTCTTATGAATCTGTAAATTGGTTTAATGGGTAAAAGAAAACACAATGGGTAACTAAGATGTTACACCTGATGCTTTCTGTTAATACATCATTTTCAGTCTCATTTGTGAGAAATTATTTTGACTTCTGTTTCTCATTTGTTTTCAGAAGAACTGAGGAGACTTGAAAGCAAGCATGTAAAATTGCAAAAGTACAATCTTAATAACCGTCAATCACAACTAAATTGTCTGTTTGTTCCAAATTCTGAAGCTTATATGATTTTAACCCAAGGAAACTATGTTTCTAGTAGCCCATTTCATTATATTGCACTTTTTCCTGCTAAACTGAATGAGCTACTTTATCAGCCTTGAAGCCTTATCCAATCCAATAATTTTAAAATGGTTCTCTCCTCTTCTATTTACCAATCCAGTCCAATTTAGCATTATCAGCAAACTTATGTACGTTTGAAATTACATACTCCCTTCAAGGTCATTTATGTCCACAAAGAAATCTGCAATAAAAGAATATTAATGAGACAGAATGAAAGCAATTAAATTAACTCTCAGTTGAAATGTACCTTGTACTTCCTGTGAAACAGAAGCACCATATAGTACTATATAGAGCTGCTCAGGTGGCACCTTGTGGTGATTCATTAAAAAAGGCATATGGTACATTTCATTCTTGTTTGTGATTTTCCTTCCTTTTATTGCATTCTTTCATGACCTTTGGCCTAGCTTTAGTAATTCAATAATATATTAATGTCCTTCCCTGGCTGGTTTTCAAGCAAGAATGCCTGTGGAATCTCTTCCTGAGTGTTTGCCATTGGGAGAACCTGATTATGTAACTCTTGTGCAATAGCAACAAAAGCTTCCATCTCAAAAAAGCCTACTCTATCCACCTCCTCAATGCATTTCTTTTTTTGTTCCTGCATGGTAGACATGAAAGGGAAAAGGAGTGGAAATTGGCCAAGGTGCAGGGAGAAACAATCAATATGAAAGCACTTTCAGGGAGATAAATGTTAATAAAGATAGCTATTTTTTGCCTAATCCACAGTGTGCCACCATGTTCAGAAAGCATCTTGAATAATGGATCCCAACATGAACCGTGTTTCTATGGAAAAATAAGGCTTCTATGCAGTGGACAGAATCCAGAGAAACAGATGCAATGTTTTATTCCTGAAATGACTGATCTGTTTGGGCTGTAAATGTCTTACTCATTTTAAGTTATTTAGAAAAAAAATAAATGATTACACGTTGAAAAATTCCCTTCAAAGCAGCCTTTACAGAGTTTCTTTCAGAACAAATGTCAAAAAAACAAAACAAGACAAAACAAAAACAAAACCAAACAAACAACCCCCCCCCCCAAAGAACAGAAAAAACCAAACCAAACCAAACCACAAAAAACCCCATGCACTCAAATGTCCACCTTTTAATTCTTTGAATTTACTTGCTTCTGATGCTGTAAAAATGAACTTCTAAACACACTGCCTCATGCCCAGTGGCCTTCAGCAGCTCCCTTCACTTCTGCACCCACCTGGTATGAATATGAACAAGGCCAAACTCTCTCCAGAGAAAGAGGTTCTCATTTATTAATATAGCTGCAAGGAACAGAGTACCCAGGATAAGCCCAAGCACCCACACAGCGAGCCAAAAACAGAACAGTGCACTAACCCCAAGTGCACTGGGCTCTTCCCACAACACAAGTTTCCAACAAGAAGAGCCTTAACCCAACCGAACTTCCCCCATTTATAGTCCCCTTTGAGTCCAGGACTGGTCCGTTTTGGATCCTCATGATGATTGGTCCATTTCCAGGCTTGGTATTGGTCTTTAATGCCATTCATTCTGGACCAATCATTTCTGCAGGGTTTCAAATGATTGGTCAGATCTTCCATCCAATCCCCCTTTGACCTCACCTTGCCCCGCCAGACCGCCCTTCCACCAAACCCCGGACCCTTCTCCTAGAACATTCTATTCAGTCCCCACTCTTAACATAATGCAATTAATGTAACATAATTAATACAATATAATTGAACTATAACCTTATTTAACTTAACTTCTACCTATAACACACCTGCAGGCTGGGAATCCTCCCCCACGCTCAGTGAGCTCAGATTCCTGCCTGCCCACCAAAGATGCTCCAGGCACAGGAGGGGTGCCCTGCCCAGCTCTGCTGCCTGCAGGCAGCCTCGAGGCCTCTCGCCAGAGGCAGCGTGGACCTCTCTTTCCTTGTGCACCATGCCTTTAATTCAAATTGTTGTACCTCTGTGCCTTGCACTAGGATTTTTCCTGAGTATGACGCTGTTCTGAAGAATGGAATCAAATGCCTTTGTGAAATAGGGATAGACCTTTTTTATTCACTAAATCAGCAAATTAAAGAGTTCAAGCATAACAGTGAGACACCTTTATTTCCTCCTTCAGGAATTCATAATGAATTTTCATCAATAAATTATAGTGTTATGAAGCTTTCTAATTATTTTCCTTTGGTTTTCCCAAACATTAAAAGCACAGTGCACACAAATTCCATGTGGTTGCTCCACAGGGGAAAAAAAAAGTGAGAAAGAGGATTTGGCTTGATTTTCCTTTCTTTCTGGAGGGTGCACAAAAGAGACAATATCAGCCTTTAAGTTCAGGAGATACAAAACACCCTGAATTAGCTGATCAAGTTTACAAAAATAATGAAATTATTTAAAACAATCAATGTGTGCATAAGATATAGCACTGCTTCCTAAGTGGGCCTTAGATAACCCTAAAGAATAAGGAATAGAAAATAAAAGCAAATCACCTGGCAACTTGTAGTCAGAACCCATGTAGAGTTTTATGATGGCAAACATATTTTTAATATTTTTTCTAAAATACAAAACTATCTCATTTTTTTTTTCTAAGCATTATAGCTATCTTTTCAGGAAATAAAGACACATTTTTTTAATTATTATTTTTATAGTTTTCCTGTGTTTACAAAAGGATTCTCATTTTGGTTTTCCCATTCTGGAGTTGATTTCTAAAGTACTTTAAAAATTCAATTGCTTTATAAGAAGTAAATGAACAAATACAAGGATTATCAGAATTTTTTTTACACTTTTGTTACTAAAATTATGCTAATGCTTGCATAGAGTCCAATATTTTTTAATTCAAATGATCTTACATGCCAGGACATTTTTAAGATGGCATTTACAATGTTTCTCTTACTGCACAGAAGGAGCATGAAAGATAGTAAGGAACTTAATTTGTTTATGATCCTCTTCAAAAACGTGGTTCAGATATTAGCACAGTATAGCACAGTTCTTAGAAATTTGAGAATTATATGCCTTTTTTTCTTACACTTTCTCCTGTCATGCACTTAGAAATATTCATATTTTAATTCAATAGTTGTTGCTTTAAGATAGTCATTACATAGATGTGCAATAAACATTAACCTATGCAACAATTTTCCTTTATACTCTCAAGTTACTCAAATTATTCACATTGATTTTTTAAATTATTCAGCTTGTTCTTATATGCAGTAATTTGTTGAATCAATATAGGTTTAATTTTCTATTACAGTCCCATAAATCTTCTATGTGCTGCTATGCCTTAGTGATATTGACTCTGAGCAAACAATTCAGGGGCTTCAGACATTTTTCAACATTCATCACATTAAACATGCTTAAAATTTTCCCCTCAGATCCTTATTTCTCAGAACTGAAATATAGGCAGTAACCTATTTAGGACTCAGAATATTTCTTTTATTTCAAATACTGATGCAAGTGATATAGGCATGTAGAAAAAGTGAGAGAAAATTAAACTCATTGTTCTCAGTATATCTCATGCCATGATTCTCTTGTTTCTGCACTCTATTTCCTCTCTCTTACTAGAAAAACAGTAAGATATTTTAAACAATCCTTCTAATTGTTGAATACAGTTCATCATTCATCTTGATGGATTACAACAATAAGGAAGAGAATACTTTGATCCCAAAGTACAATCTCTTCTCTGATCCCTTTAATTTCAAGCAGTTTGTTCTTCCCTGGAAAGTCCACACATTTTTCCTTTGGTTGAATAATGCTGGCCAGTGCAAAGCTTCATGAGGTCAGAAGTAGCATTCTTCACAGGCTAATAGAGTCATAAGAGCTCCAAATTTGTGGATTCTGTCTGTTGACAGCCATAGTCTGTAGGTGCTGAAAACACGTTTGCATCAGAAAGGCGTTTCCATATGTTACAGATGAGTAGTGAGATGATGGGCTCTCACAATTAAGGGATAACTATTACACCTATGTTAAGAGAAGTTTTATTGATGTACAGCTATGTTATTGTGATTTGTTGTTTGGACACCCTCTGCTCTCCCCACAGTCCCCTTTCCTCCCGCCCCATTTGGTAGCCAAGGGACGGCCTTGCTAGCCAGGAGATGTGGAAGGAGGGGATGTACCGCTGTCCCTTGCACGGGGCATTTTGGGAATGGGAAAGTTCGTTGATAGCGGGCGTGGCATGGCAACACCTGATCTCCAATCGGGTTACAAGAAAGTAGCCTCCACCAATAAACGGCAAAGAAGAGCTGACTGACAGACTTTGGGAGGGGCCAGGGCTGGCTGATGCAACCCCCAGGGGTATAAAAGGTGGAGCAGCCATTTTGTAAATGCGCTCATGGCTGCTTGTGGCTGCTGGGTCGCAACTGCCAGTGCACACTATTCTTTTTCCTTATTCAGTCTTGGTTGGATTTTGTTAAGGTTTTTAATAAACCTTTGACATTTTAAAAAGCGAGCATCATTTCTCACACATCTGTCATTGTTGCTTGGAGAGACAGCTGTGGGAATGCCTGAAGTTTGGCCACAGGACTGTGCATGTACAGGAAGAGACTTTAAACTACCAAAGCAGATTGTGCTGCCCAAATCATCTTGTCTGAGAACACCGTGGGCTGGGTAGTCAGCGGAATCCATTCCACAGTTCACAACAGTGAACACCTTTTTTCATCAGGCCTGAGCTCTGACTCCTGTAAAGTGTGTAAATTGAGGAAACCAGAGTGCATTATTCTGACCACAAGTGAGTCTTCTCGGCTACATCTTTCCGAGGATCTGAACCTTTAATTTCTTTTTTTTTTTTTAAAGTTCTTACTTTTCTTCTACTGCTTCCTTTCAAGAACATGGAATTTCAGCAATCTGAAAAAGTAGCTGTGTGTGAATTCTCAGGAAAAAATTGAAAAATTTGATCTTCTGCAAAGAATGCTACTTCTGAGTTCACAGAGAGGCAAAACCTTAATCAGCAGTTTTGATGGCTCAAGGAAGATAAGAGTTCTTCCTAATTTTATCTTGAGTTTGTCTGCAGGGTAAAGACAAGCACTGATTGAAGCCCATATAGAATTCATAAGCATATTAAGAAAAAGATCATTATAAGCATCCTTTTAGGTTTTTATGTTTCTAACTGAGAATTCAAAATTCTCCAAATGTCATGTAAACAGTAGGAGAGTGATATCCATATACTGCACTTCCCTGAGCTATACATGCCAAATTTATGTATATAGACATTTAAAAGTCCCATCCATGTGAAGACTGCAAGGGGGGGAAATTTGAAACTGTTTGGTTTTATGTATTGTAGTATATGGTATAGATAATTCATGCTATTAATGTATAAAATATTGTAAGATCCAAGCTATGTCTTTTGACCACCCCAGCCAGGAGCAGTCTTATTCTTATTCAGCTAGTTCCTGGACAACCTTAAGATAATATCAAGTCTTTTAATGTAAGAATGAAATCTTCCTGAGTGATGATCACTGACTTCCCTCGAATGTCCAGGCCACTCAAGAGTGATTTTCACACCTCGAAGATTGCATCTACTACAGTGATCCCTGGCGCCACTCTGTTACATGTGAATGACGACTACTCCAGCTTCTCCCGAGTGCTCTGACAACATCTAGACACCTGGAACTGGACTTTTGTCTAACCCCGCAGATGTATGGCCCCAGTTCTGCTTGTGAAGGGACACAAAGGAACATTCGGTCATTTCTGCCTCAGGCAGAATAAATTATATAAGAGCTCACTGCGCAAAGCAGCCGGTGTAAACGGGGGAGACGCTGACATTCGGGGCCAGGTCCGCGTGTTCACCCAGCACCGATCCCGGGGTCGACGCTGCCCTTGGCTGTGGTGGGGTTTTTTTCCGATCGAAATTCTGTTTGGCTGATAATCTAATAAATCATTGCAAAATTTTCTTATAAATTTCGCTCCTGATTTGATAATTTAAAACATGTATTTAATTACATTTCTAAAAACTATGAGTATTTAGATCAAACCACAAGTACATCTAAGTGTTAGGAATTTTTACAATCATTTTTTGAAGAAAAATGGAGATTTTTGTTCTGCACAATACTGTGTTGAAGTGGGTTCACACTGGCTGAAGGAAAGGAAGTCTCCATGAAAACTGAGCGTATATTCTGACCTTTAGTTTCCTACCCGTTAATGTGTGTAGTACCACTTTCTTGTTTTATGACAGATTCCTTCCTTTAAGTGCTTGTGGTGCCAGAACTTTATTGTCCCCAAGAACACTGATTCCTTGAGAGACCCTCAGTCTTTTGGTAGGTGTGGCTTGTCTTTACAAACTTGGATTGACTCTTCCTCAATGTCTTGGTTATTGCACAATCCATGCGCCGACTAATTTTATTCTTTTATTCTAATTTTATTCTTTAATTTTATTCTAATTTTATTCTTTGTCCTTTAAACTCTTCATTCCTTATATTTTGTGCATTTTGGTATGTCATTACCTGTCCTGTTTAGGTATGTAGACTTTCTTACGGGATTCCTAAAAGGTTTTTTTTGGGAGGGGAGAAGTGGTAAATGTTTGCTCTGTGCCAGCGTTATGGTGACTGTCAATTGTTTGTGTCACTTGCATTCTTTTTTTGCAAGCATGTCTTTAAAAATCTTTTTCATACAAATTTAAGACGACATAAGACATTTTGCCTTCATAGATCCTGCAAAAAATACCAAGTGCCAGTACCCTGTGATACTCCAGGGACTTTGTACAGCAAACACCATGAACAAATACTTGCTTTAGGACCAGATGAGGTGTTGCTTCTCCTGCTGACACTTCCTAACTTTTCCTCAATGCAAGCACTTCTGGTATCTGAGGGTTTAATCTCAGCTTGCTGATGTGACATCTGCTCAGACTACACCAAGGTAATTGCAGTCTCCCATTACCATTGTGTTTCCTCGCCCTCTCGGCCCCTGTGCTGGCATTCAGGATGTCAATCACCTGACAGGTTGATTGTCATGTTCTCATTTCCACACCGGGCAGGTTTACCTGAGAGAAGGATTGTTCATGTCCCTGGCTGCAGGGCTGATAGCATGGGCACAGCTTCACAGGGGCTGTCCCGAGCGTTTTCACAGAACTGCTCATTGTTAGAGTGCCTTCTTTGAGAACAAGATGAGATAAAGGGGAGAGCATGCTGCACAGAACAGAACTGACTTTTCTAGTCAGCCTGCCGAGGAGGGGCTGTGCTGCTGTCCCTGCAGGGCTCCTATTTAACCTGCGCTCTTGAAACTGTTGTTTTTAAAAGCACATCTAGTGGGTCTTCCTCTTGTGTACTAGTTTTGTTTTAGTAGTTTCATATGACTTCTGCAAGACTAAATATGTGTATGCAAATTTGTGTTACTTAGCTCAAGAACTAACCACACATTCAAAAATTCTTAAGGGCCTCATAATGACTGATTATAGAAAATAAAAAGGGTGATAATAAGGCTAAACTAAAAATACTTAATGGCTGATGCAGAAGAAGTATGAAATTATTTCTCTGACTCAGTTTAATATTACTGTAATGATTTGGAATGGGTGGGGGCAACTTAAATACAGCTACCCAGAAACTTGAATGAGGGCTTAATCTTGTTCCCTATATCTACTCTGCTTTCAAGAGTGAACACAGTTCATTAACAAAAATATCTGATTAAAAGTATCCATCAAATACAGAGTTTGTATTGCCAGGTTCAGATACAGATATAGATACAGACAGATATATAGATACACATACAGATGCCGATAGGTATAATAAAGAATTAGATTAAATTAGATTAAATTAGATCTACTAATTTAGTTTCATTAAAATTGACTTATAAAACCATTCTTTTTCTTTTCCTAATTAGATGCCATAGCCATAGTTACAATCCATGTACAAAAATGTGTTGGTATTTATACCTCAGATCAGGTCCAAGGAGGGTAAATTAGTCAAGGAACTAAAAAGTATTATTTATATCTGTATCTTGACTGGGAACCCCATTCTTAGTTTCGGCTAGCAAAACACACATGGGCCTTGATTTTTTTCTAAATTGTACGGGAGGAGGTGCACATTTATAGCTACATTATTAACTAGACACACAAAAATTTGTGTCCTTAGGAAACAGTCTTGATTTGGTTTTGAATGACTGCGCATGAATAATTTTATTTATTGTAAATAAAATGAAGAATTGTAGAATTGTTTTTATTCCTTTTTAAACATGGTTTATATTGACACTCTGCTGAGGTATTCAGATATGTGTAATTCCATAAATTTAAACCAAAGCATTTGGGCCTAAGATGGTTAGTATTAAAAAAAAACAAAAAACAAAAACAAAAAAAAAAAAAAAAAAAAAAAAAAAAAAAAAAAAAAAAACCAACCAAACAAAAAATGCCTTAGGAATCAAATGTAATTTAAAAATAAATTTCTATTCAAAATTTTAAACTGAACCGCTAAACCACATTATCTCTATTCAAAATCTGTTGCCTTTAATCCAGTAAATAACTCTAGAAAACTGAAAATCTGAAAGCAAACAAAGTCAAACAAAATCCTAAAAAATAACCTGAAATACTTGTGTACGTTGTCTTATCCTCTGTCTTTACAGGAGAAATATATTTCTTTTATTTTTTTCTGAATATATAAAAGATGTTACATTTCAATACAAAGCAATCATTTACTTTTCGGTTTTTATTTTTAATGCATTACATTATTGAAACTTAGGACTAACGTGGTAGCCATGTGAAATTACATACAGAATAACAGAATATTCTGAGTTGGAAGGGACCCACAAGGATCACTGGGTCCTATTTTTAAATAAATGGCCCTTACAGGAATTGAACCTACAATCTATGTGTTATCAGCAGCAGGCCCTGACAAATCAGATTCAACCATTTACTAATATTTTGCAAATAAAATCATATAGATCATTATTTTGCCTTTGAGATTATAATCATCATTGCTGCATTTCTCAACTGCAAGTACATTTCATAAAACTAAAGCACTCATTCATCAGTTTCTCCACCTAACTACCTATTCTAATTAAATTATTAATTTATTATTTTTAAAAATTAAATTAATGTTATGGATAACTGGTGATAGTCAAGGTCTATTGCATACAAAGTGGCACAATCAAATGTTTAATGTATTGACAATGATTATCCACAGCTAAGCGTTCTGTATAGCTGAAACTTCTTGAGAGACAGATACAAAAGGGACATGGCACAGTGAAGAATTAAGCACATAATGAAAATACGAACAAGTCCTCTGGGCACTGAAAGAAGAAGGCAAATAGAAACAAGTGCTTCTTTGATGTATTTTGTAGCCAAACTAATGAAATGTACATGGCTGTATGTGGGATCAGATGACAATTTGTGTGGGAGGCATATTGTTAATATAAGTGGAGTTTAAAATTTAAATCAGTACTTGTCTTCCTTTATCGTTTGTAACCTCTGATTCAAGAGAAGAAAGTAAATACAAAATATATAAGACGATCAGTGACACAGAATTTGCATCAGGATCTTGAGCACGTTCAAGAACGTTTAAAAATATATTCCTGTGTTTTTTCTACAGAGGAGTTTTGTGAGCATATCTATAAATAAATATAATGTAAACATTTCAAAATCCACCTATCATATGTAATCAAATGTCAAATAGTGAGGCTATGGAAAATGTAGGGTGGACTTCAAAATGAGAGGAAGGACAGGATTAATTGCTCTTGCTGCTCATGACATGGTAAACAGATACGGGTTAAAACAGCAGTGCTTTCCTTCTGCACGGTTACACAGCAACCATTGTAAACCATTGTGCATGAAGCAAATGTTGTGGGTTAACACCACACCTGAGCTACAGTGAAGAATTTTAATGGGTCTCTAGCTCAGAAAAGAAAAAGCTAAGGGCAAAGTGCCCAAAAAGCACACAGTCAATAGTGGTGTACAGTACCACTTCACTCTGAGAAATTAAATGTATACTGCATGTGTAGTTCCTTAATCAATGCAGGGGAAGATCAACCATCTCAGGAAAGTCACCTGAGATCAAATAATCCCTGGTATTTTCACTTTCCTGTGAAATGGAAGGGGAAATTGCAGAGGTGCTTACCCTGCACTGCCATGCTGAAGGCATTTCAGAGAGGGGTTCCCCCAGACTGACTGCCCCATAGCCACTGCATTGCCAGAGCTGCACCCTGGGCTGCTCTTCCTCACCTAGAAGAAACATGCGCTGTCCAGGAACCATAAGCCAGAGCACGTGGGGAGGAACAGGACATCCAATCCCAAAATGCATAAGTCTGACTTGAACCAAAATGCCCATGCAGGGGCATCCACCGTGACTGAACTGCAGAGGGAATGTGCAGGGCTGGACACGTGAGGGGCCCAGTTCTCCATTCTCCCAAGCTCTTCTGGCAACTGCCACATCTCCAAATGTCTCCACTTAACCTGTTGTAGTGTGTTTTTAAATTTCTTGTTTTGTTCCCCCATTTTATGTATTATTCTCCCCCTGTTCTTTGTAAGATGGTTCTTCCCCCTCCAGTTTTCCCGCCACAGAGCCTTTGGCAGTTATGTTACTATGGTTACCCCTGCCCCTGTTAATTGTCAATCTCCCAAGTTACATAACTGCTCCTCCCTTATCCCACCATATAAGTAAAGTTTTCCTCCTCCCTGAGCCCAGTCAATCACCCCCCACTCCTCCCTGCTTTCTAGAACATTCTTCTCTCTGGGGGTTGTGGTTGGCTGGCGTCCCGGGGCCCCTCCTTTGTTCTATGTTTATTGGATAAGTTCTTGTGTCAGTTTTCTTATGTACCTCCCCACATGTTCCCCTATTGGTTAGCTGGGCTTCCCCTCCCGTCTCCACCCCTTCCCTGTAAAATTCTGTCTCCCCCCCCCCCCCCGTGTTCGTCGCCATTTTGCTGTGGGTTTTTCCACTTGTTGGTTTGCCCTGTGCTGCATGTGGGCTCTTCAATAAACCGACGTTTTACCCCCAGCAAGTGGTCGCCTCCTCTCTCGTCTCGTCCAGCGCGAATCCAAGTCCGCAATCCAGCCCAGCCCGAGGCCAGGACGCCAAGGGGGGCTGGCTTCCGATGCGCAGGGGCGTCGGCCGCTTCACCCCTTCAGCTAGCTGGACTTAGGGCCCTGTATGCCCTCGCGCATTAACCAGAGGCTGTGCTGTTTGCAACACTTCCCTCCAGAGTCATTCCCTGGGAAAACATCTCTTTAGCCACAGATCTGAGTATTCCTGGTAGCTGAAAATGCATCCAGCTGTTACTGTATGCCTAGGGTTGCTGATTAGTACAGAGCTGGTGGCTACCACACTGAGTGTCTGCACAAATACAATACCTATTAAAAAATCCGCATTTTGGTTTACTCTATTCACATTCTTTCATAAGCTGTTAGCCACTGCATGTTGAATAGAACTCAGGACAGCATCTTTACCCTGGGGGAAGGCCAAGACCTAACTAGCTAACTGTAATGAAAAGCACATCCGAGGTGAATTTGATCCTGACAAATACAATCATAAACTGTTTTGATGGGATCTGATTGTCTTGCAAGTGGGAAGGTTCAGTGGACTGCTTCCAGCAGTAAAGAAAATTGTTCTTTGACTTTTTCACAGAGTAGGATGAAATATTTAGTGAATATCTGCAATAACAACAGAGAGCCTACGCTTCTTATAAAGAGTTGGATTGTGCTGTCAGCCAAAACGTAAGTCATCTTAAAAGACAGCAAGAAGTTTGACTGAAATGAACAACAAAGGCAATGAAAAAGAAGAGCAAGAAATTATGACATTTCGTCATTACTCTTTGTCTTTTCAACTGTTGACCAAAGTGGCATGGACAGAACAAGAGCAGGACTTGGTAACATATCTGAGTTACCCCACACTTCTGACCTTGTCCTTATTCTGTGTAAGAGTTCACTTCTCAAATTAGGAGGTATCTTTGGTCTGTTTCTAGCAGAGGAGACAAAACATTTGCTTTGCTTACCACACTTGTAATGGCAAAAGCAGAATCTGGCAAGGAAAGAAGCAGGGAAAAGGAGTTAAATCATTCTAATCATAATTTAAATCAATAATCAATAAATCTTGCTGTAATAAACCTTATTGTCTTATTTTTCATTAGTGGTTTTTAGATAATTTTACAAAGGAAGATTATTTCTCATTAGCTGGTAAACCCATTTTTCAGTTTTTATGGGTAATATAGAATTTACAGACTCATTATAGAATAGGTTTTTCCTAGTGGAAAGATCTGTAATGTATAATTAAGAAACTATAGAATTCAACACAAATTTTATCTGCATTTAATTGTTCTTGGTTTTTTCCTAGAAAATAATTTTCTTTGTTTCTGTCTGTATCTGTAGACATTATACTAATATGGAAAATGAGATGTGGCGTAAAAAAGAAAAAGCAATATTTTAATTTTTTTATGTAGATGTGATGAGAAAAAACATGGCATAGAGTTAGTGAGCTGAAGGAATTCATAGTCTCATAAAGTGTTTGGAAACAGGCAATTCTGACATTTTCACATTTCCATCATGTAGGTGAGGAAAGTGGAAAGAAAAAGTATATCTGCTTTTAAAATTCAGTGTGGATTTTATAATTGTGGAACTATTCTTTGGGCTGAAGTATATGAATAAATTGAAATGAAAAAGTTATTTATTGAGCATCCTCAGAGGATGCTAATGCTAAGCAGGAGAATGTGGGTCCCTATGCATAGGATCTGTCTCTTAGTTTAGGTAGAGTGGAAAGGATTTTTACCTTGAGTCTTGTTTGACTTTGTGTCTAATGTCAGAAAAAGCATTCTGTCTCACCCTTCCCTGTTACACCACTCTGTGTCAAAACCTGCAAACGGATTTAAGTGTATCGAAAACCAGCTACAGCATAGATGTCACTTTTCCCACTATTCTGAAAATTTAGAGATACTCTTATTGATGTTACATAAAATGATGGCTAATATGCCATCAGGAATGTGAAATTGTAAAGCAGAATATGTTCTTCATCTTGCCCTTTAGCTATAATGTTGTGTATCTACCTGAAAGCCTGCAACATGGAAATACTGCAGGATGATTTCCTGTTCCCATATGTTTTACTTTAATAAGAACTGTAGACCACCTGGTTTAACTTGTTAATTTTAGAGACAACCAGGGAATATATAGCTGCGGCTATATAGAAAGATGCATTAAAGTGAATTATGTATTTTAAAGCCATAATAAATGAAGTAGCAAAGAAAATTATTCAGGGAGTTGACCAGTGGCCTAGATTCTAAGCTGTATTACTGCATTTGTGCAAGTTATAGCTTTGGTAAAACATTTCTGCAGCTGACTCCAAGAAATATATTATTTTAAATGCATAGTGATTTGACTACTTTGCTACAGTATTAATTTAGTGTGTTGTCACACAGTCCAAAGATCAGAAGTTCAGTAGCCAGTCTCCATGGCCAGCTTCCAAACTACTGCAGTAACTCTCTTATCCATGGGAACAGCTGATGTAATACCAGTTTTCCATTGCAAGGTCAGTTCTACTTTCATCTGACAGAAATTGAAAGCTGACCTGGTCATCTGCAAATATCTTCTTGAGCCACTCTTTCTCTGAAGAGCAAAAAGATAAATTCGAAGGCTTAGTTTGACAATGATGAGAAAGTAATCAGGAAAAGTCAATATAGTTTCACCAAGGGAAAATCAAGCTTGATCAGCCTGACTGCTCTCTACAATGGACTGAGTGGCTAAGGGGACGAGAATAAAGTGCTGCCTATGAAGAAGTTTGAAATTAATAAGGTTTTGATTCTGCTTTCCACAGAACTCTGATTTGGAATATGAGATAGGCAGGACAACCAGACTGTTAGACGGACTGAAAAGCAACTGGACAGCCAGAACCAAAGGCAAGTAATCAATAGTTTGCCACCTAGCTGGAATAGGTACTTAGCCAGGAATCAGTACTGACACAGTACTGACACAGTGCTTCTTCAATAGCTTCATCACTGACCTGGGTGATAAGACAGAGCCCATCAGCAGCAAATCTGGGAACAATACTAAATCAGAGGGAGTGGTAGCACTTCCAACATTGGAGCTTCAATCCAGAGGGACCCTGAGAAATTTAAGCATTGGATCAATGGGGATTGATTCCACCACAAGAAGGGCAAGGATTGCACCTGGGACAGAATAACCCCTTCCATCAACCAAAACTGGGAACCAGCTGACAGCACCATCCATGGTGGGAAGGACATACCTGGGTGTTACAGCAGAGTATGAAGCAGCTGTGCACCTCAATCACAAATGCAGAAAAAATAGCCACACCCTGAAGATCCTGATTTAGAAGATTAATTCATCTTCTTCCATGTATCTGAGGCTGTGTCTAAAGTACAGTGAGCAGTTTTGGGCCTGCTGTTCTAGCTGGATATTGAGGAACTGGAAGGAATCCATGTGGGTTATCAAGACAGCTAATGACATGTGACATAGGAGAAGCAGTATAGAGAAATGGGGTTGTTCAGTCAGACAAGGAGGAGGTTGACAAGTAATTTAATTCTATCCTATAACTACCAGATGTTTCAAAGTGACAGAATTAAATTCCTCTCTGTAGAAACAGAATGAAAAACAAGGGGCAGCAGCCATGACTTTCAAGCTGAAAGTTCAGGTTGGACATAAAGAACAACATTTTCAGGAGAGCAGTACAGTACTGCCAGGGTTGTTGGAATCCAGAGGGACTGTGGAAAGTCCGTCCTCAAATGAAAACTTAGATGAACAAAGTGAGGACTGGCCCAGTTCTTACACTCCAATAGTCCTTACTCAAGTAGCAGAAGTTCCTTCCAATCAACTTTGCTGTGAGTTGGTGATCCCCTCAAATTCTGCTTTCTGCACTAGGTTAATTTGAGGATGAACATGGATAAAATCCTGTCCATTTGTTTTTTGTTCTTTTTATGTGCCAGGCTGGTTGGGACTGTAATGGTTTTCAGATTTTTTTTTCCACAACATTTTTCAAATGAAAAATCTGAGCTGATTGAAGAAGAGGCAACTGTAATCACTAGGCCAGTTACTATAGTTAATATCAGAGGATTAAGAACTGCATAACCCCAGGGGAAAAAAACTGGTGTAATCTTAAAAAAAAAAACAAAAAACAAAACACAGCAAAAAAAACCAAAACACAAAAAAGACCCCCAAAAGGAAACAACCATTTGTAAATTTGTAATCCTGGACACAAGGGGTTTATTTGAAAGAACTAATGCATACTTGATACTATGCTTATAAAATATAATTGGATGGAGGGGTAGGTATCTTCACATGCTAAACCTCGGCTGCAGTGATAGGAAAAAGGTTTTGTAATTTGTAGACAGCTAAAGTAATTTAGAATTGATTTGAAATTCATGGCTTTAGTCACTGTATGGATGAGAAATTTAGTCACAGTGGATTGATAGCATTGTGACACTTGAAAGACACTGAGTTGTTTTATTCAAAATTCAGATAAAGGAATTACTTATCCTTCTGAAAACAAAATGTTATCTGAGTATATAGAGCTTATTTACTGACAATAATGACTACCCTAGCAATTAATGCATTTTTCCAAAGCATTTTATGATGCATAAGATATTTTAATACAAATTATTGAAAACACAATATATAATATTTAAAAAAAAAATAAGACACCACGCACTATTCAGAGCTCTACACGACAAAATGCGTAACTCCCATTCCGGTAAGCCCTGTGCTTCAGATTTCAGAAAATCAACAAAGAAAACCCTGTTGAGAGAAAACTGCAGTAGATGCTAAGAAAAGGAAAGCTCTCAATTTCTAATTCTGACCTTATTAATCAGCTGTGCGCTGGAGCTGCACAGTGCACTGGCATTCATACATAATGAGAAATGTGGAAATCATTCTCAGCAGACACACTGCATGAGGAATGCTGGACTATTTTAAAACCTCACTAATGAGAATCAAGGACTTTCAAGTCCCCTTGCAGAGTTTCTACTCTCCTTTGTCTAATTGTGCTGGTTGGGAGTACAGTGCTTCTCTTTCCTCAGTGATTGTTTTGCAAAGAGATGGGTGAATGCAGCTGAAGCAGCTCCTCATTTGGCGCCCTCTCACTGTTGCTTCCTCTTGAATTGAGGGGACAAGTGACAGGACTTGTGCTTTAGCTTGAGTAGCATTTGTAACAGTGAAACTGGAGGAATATAAGAGCATCAGGAGATTCTCTCCCTTGACAATATTCTGAGGGACTGAGCTGGACAGATTCATGGATTTTTATTTCAAAGGACCAGTTGCCTTAATATAAAATCATAAAATGTGTTGCATGCTACTTTAACATTGGGGAAAGATAATTACCTCCAGCAGTCACAGAGCTGGAAATTGAATTTTAGCAGAAAGAGCAAAAAAATCTTTTTACGTAGTGATAACTACATGGTCACGTGGGAAACCTGATGAGATGTGCAGCAAGTGATTGGGAATGCCTGGGGAGAATCACAACCAAAGGAATTTGGGCAGTAGTGTCCCAGGCAGAGCTGCAGCTGTTGTAGGTTCAGGTTACATAAAAGTCAGTATCTTGTGATGTCATTGTGTTTTTCTAGATATCACTAAGTTATCAATATAAAGACAAGTTCCCACCTACAAACTTAACTACCCCCATTTTGTATGGATATTGATTTTCTGAGTTTGTGTGAGCGTGATAAGCAACAAAAGCAGGCATGAATGAAAGATTGCTTTAGTGGGCTTTTCTTGTGTGACTCTTTGCCTGTGCTGTGTTCAGAGACAAGAGATTTTAGGTACATTAAATATAAAAGGTAACATCAAAGAAATACCTGATTTGCATAATAAACTCCCATTCTGAAGCAACATTTAAAGACAATCAAACAAATTAAGCATACTAAAAGACACACATGCTAAACAAATCTTTAAAAGTCAATAAAGTAGATGTTTAAAATACTAATTAATGAGTTTCTAACCATAGTGGATCTCAGTGTTAATATTCTTCCCTGATATGTACCTCTCCTTTAAAGGAAAACAAAACCACCAATTAAATTGCATATACTTCAGAGGACATCTTATATTCAAAGCTTGTGTATGCCATGTTTGTTGCCCAACCAGCTACCAGTTTGACATACGTGTTATAAATCGTGTCATTTTGAGCACCTGCCTATCAGTACTTGGTGTTTAGTTTTCAGTTTCCCTAGACTGTTGTCTACTCACAAAACTATTATTTAAAAGTTAGTATTCTAAACATAGATGCCATGCTAGTGTTGATTAGGCCATAATAAAAACAATAGCAACTAACAAGGTACTTTGTAGATACAGCAGATATAAGACCATTAATTTATTTCTAAAGACAGAAAGTCCTAAAAGGAAAAAATCTTGAAGGAATTTCACAGGTTCTCAGTGGGTGGACTGGAAAAGACAGAGGTAATTCAGAGTTGATAAATGCACCAGTAATGCACACTGAAAGAGAAAAACGGGATGCTTGTAAATATTAAGCCTAAATTAAGTGTACTAACTAACAGGTACATTGACATTACTCTGGATGGCACTACAATGAGAAGTTGCAGATCCTGCTAAAAGACTGGGACGGATGCTTACTTGGGGCACTGCTGATAAATTAAAAAAAATTATTGTAAGCAAATTCAAAATAGGAAACAAACTTATTTAATCAAGTTCTGCTTTTGCACTTTCAGTAACTTTCCTGATTAATTGTTAATTCTCATCAGCTTACATAAACATTAAAATATGAAACATTTACACTTGTTTCTTTGTTTTGTTTGCTGAAATTTAAACTTTATTTAAATAAATAGTTCTCTAGTTTCACAGGTATTTGTTCATTTTTTTCTTTTCATTATTCTAGAAAGAGTCTAACAATTCATCTATGTTTATTGCATTTTTATATTCTTTATAATTTTCTTCTTTTTAAATTACATGCAGACTTTTCATTTTAAGTTTGGGTTAAACTATATTTGGATTGTAATAGGCATTGAAATGAAACATAAAAATTATTTAAAATTAAAGAGTAAATGGAATTACCTACATTTTAAAAAGAGAAGATTGAAGAAGGATCACTAACTGGTAGAAGGTAAATGTTAAACCCATATTCAAAAAGGCAAGCAAGAGAATCTAGAAAAGTACAGGAAAGTTAAATCCACCCTAATACATGTAGGATTTTATGTAGCAGTTAATTCTAAAAATCATTTTGAGACGTGGGAGGAACAAGAAGTTTATTGGGCACATAAGCCAGTGTGGATTTATGAAGAGGAATTTTTACTTTACCACTTGACTTGCTCCCATGATGAACCACCATATACAGCTGACATTTTTCTTGTCTTTCTACACCTCCTGTAGTATTTTTCTAGACAAACTGTAGTCTGGGATGCCCAGAAGGAATCTTGGAGACCCACCCAGAAACATGCTAAGTTTTACACCTAGGATGTAATAGCCCGGAGAAACCTACACTCAGGGAACTGACTGCGTGGGAGCGGACACACAGGAAAGGAGCTGGAGGTCCTGACGGGAAAATTGAAGTCAGTAGTGTGCCCCTGTGGCAACCACCCACCCTGTGGCACTTGTTTTTCATGCAGTAGCTGAAAATCAGAATTATGGCATCTTCAGATTCAAACAGTTTTCAATGAAAGGAAAGAAAAATAGTATTTGCTCTGAGGAGTTCACTACAGAAAAAGTACTGAAAAGTATTTTCTACATGTAGGTATTCAAAAAGATTTGGGTTTTTGTGGTAAATATATCAACATCCACTGCACTAAAAATACTGAAAATAATACATGTACTACATTACATATAATAATACAGGTATTATTAAAAATAAAAAAACCAGTAGAGTAGTACATTTCACTAAGATGCATTTATAGCTTGACCTGACTTAAAAATTTAAACACTTCCCAAATTTCAGGTTTTGTAAGTAGTTATGCAACCTTTATTTTTCATATCTGATTAATTTCACGGGTATAGCACATAACTTGATTTATTGAAATAAATTCTCAAGCTTATAGTAGTTACAAGTCTTAACTTTAGATTGTCATATTTTTGCATTTAATTTTCATTTTTTTTCTTTAAAAATATGTACATTTAATTCAAATGAACGTAATAGTGGTTATTTGATTACTTTCTGTGGATTTAATATCAAAGGGTGTATTTGGAAAATGAGAGGGATTCATCAGAATGAGAAGGAGGATTTATGGAGATTTGCAAAAATTTTATTTGAAGAAAAATACAAACTATTTCTCTGCAAGGGAAGACACGATAACAAGGCATTCAGCAGTCGTCCATGCCTTCATTTCCTCCCATGAAAAGGAGTGTTGGATGTTACCCTCCCTTGTCCTGTCCGTCAGCCCTGCCTAAGCATCCACCTTTAGCCACGCTCCCGTCATTTCTCATATTCTGCCCTCATGACAGAGGAGCACACTGAGACTTCCTCAGCAGAAGACCCAGTGTTGTGTAGTTTCTCTGTTTCCATTACTTTTTACCTTGTTTCACAGAACCAGTCATAAGTTATTTGGTCACACTGAGCTTTCTGTAAGTCTTGCTCCTCCTCTGTGAAACCTGTGAGCCACACTCACAAGACTAACGATTTGGAAGCCACTGCCAATCATTTATTTATGTAACCAACCAGCAAGGGCAATATGATGGAATGAGTTTATGGTATATAAGCTGCAAGATTTCTCAGGCCAAAGTAGTAGCAAATAATATTGTTTAGTCCCTTTGTGTTGTGAGGTTCACATGGAACAAAAGCAGTGTGCACTCTTGACCACTCAAATTGTTATTTTGTTCTTACAAATTCCTTGCTAAACTAAGCTGAAGTGTCAGAGTTATTTGTATTTCAGTTGAAATGTTAACTTTGTACCTCTTGTCACAATATCCATATTGTAAGAAAAGCCCCTTCTGGGACCAAAGACTGGATGAAAATGTCCAGGATTTTCTAAAGCATGTTGTTGTCAGTCAGCTAATGTTTTTCTTTGATCTGGAAGCTCTAAATTGAGTTAACCATACTTGTAATTTGTGCAGCTATTTTTCTATAATTGTCCAAGAGTGAAGCAAAGATTAGGTGAGACAAGGAGTCACCAGTCACATTATCTGATTCAGGCTGCATTTTAAATTATATATAAGTTAAAGAAATTTTGTTGGCAATTATACAATCCATTACACTACTTCTTCAGGTTTTTTTTCCTCTTAACAGTGTCAGGGATGGACCATGATTGCATGTACTCAACCACAATGACAGGCTGTTTTCTGGTTAGTCATAGCAGTGAGTTAAAAACTGCAGTTCAAACGTCCATTACTGTCTCCAAGATTGGCAAGCACTAGGTATTTCAATGCAAAAGAGCTTTATATTGAGCCAATGTAAGATAAATTAGCTCTTTGAAGGTTTCATTCTAATGTGTCATAGTCAAACACTAGTTTAAATTTCAAAGAAAGTAAGTTTTTAATCTTGCCACTGTTTATTCACAACAGTATCACAACTAGGTATGAGTAGAAATGTTCTATGTTTCTGTGTATCTTTCACATCTTATGGCAGTGAGATGTTCCCTAACTAGTTTGTGTTCTCACAGCACTGTGCAGCACAGCATCATCATACTAGTGCTGCTGACATACCTGTAAAGCCATTTTGAGGTAAGTCAAAATGTGTTTACACGATCACACTGCATGAATACACACACCAGGATTATTTTCATGAGACATTCTGGTTTATGTCATTTGCTAATTCATACCTTGCAAGTTCACATTTACCATCTTAAAATGAGGTATCACAGATTCAGGTTGGAAAAGGCCTCAAGATCAAGTCCAAACTAAGACCAAACATCACGTTGTCAACCAGACCACTAAGTGCCATATCCAGTGTTTCCTAAACCACCTTCAGAAATGGTGACTCCATCACTTCCCTGGGCAGTTGCTTCCAGTGTTTAATCACCCTTTGTGTTAAGAAATTCTTCCTATTGTCCAACCTGAACCTTTCCTGTTGCAGGTTGAGACTGTGTCCTGTTGTCCTGTCTAGTTGCCTGGGAGAAGAGGCTGACCTCCACCTGCCTATCAGGGAGCTGTAGAAAGTGATAAAGTTGCCCCTGATCCTGCTCTTCTCCAGGCTAAACAACCCCAGCTCCCTTAGCTGCTCCTCAGACCCTTCACCAGTTCCACTGCCCTTCTCTGTAGGAGATACACAGAGAAAGAAAGCAACCTAAAGGAACAGAAGAAAATGCAGGAAATTAGAAAGGTCACATCAATATGGCACACTATTTTAACTCATGAAATATGAGACAGTCTAAATGCTTCCTGACACCTCATTCTAATGACAAATACTGTCATAAGAAACATAAATGGTACAAATTATTCCATTCACTTGACAAAGATTATGAAAGCAGGAAGAGATGCAAAATTAATCAGTGCTTTTTTTATAATTGTTTTCATGAAGTGTTCTTTAGACATATGATTTAGAATGAGTACATAACAGACCTAACTTATAATACAAGAAATTGGTAAGAGATTTTCCTTACACTGATTATTCCAATTTTTAAATGAAAATCATTAAGCAAGTGGATTACTTTGAAATCATTTTTTTTTCATTCTAGTATAACTTTTTTTCTACTACAGCATGTTGTATTGACTTCCTTCTTTCCAGGAAAAGCTCCACTGGAGCAAGAATCACATTTAACTCAAAAGGACAAAATTGATCAAGATTTATTAATAGGTTTCTGCTAGTGTGCTGCAAGAATGTTCTTTAGTATCTTAAATATTCTATACAGCATATTTTTGTTTGTACCTAATCATGTCTTACCCAGTTGTGAAGACTGCACAGAGCAAGGCTTTTTGTTAATAGCAATGCTATTTTCAATATAATCAATTTGTCAGAGTGGTAACTTTGCTGGCACAGAAGGGAGCAAGCAGAGGATATGTTTTCTTTTAGGCAGCCCCGCTGCAGTGAGTGCTGCTGGCACTGAACTGACTGAGAGCTCCTTAAAAGTGCAGCTGAGGTTTGCCATAGGCTTACCTCAGTCACCTCTTGGACCCTGTTAGCTCCCAGCTATTCCTTTCTTACACAATCCTCAGGCTGAAGAACAAGGTTCCTGCTCCTTTATTCTTGTATCAGTAAGCAGTTTTTGAAAACCAGTGTTCCCCCTTCTTCTTCTTACCTTCTAAGGATTTGCACGAGGTTTCCATCTCGACTGCCTCAGTTTTCACTCATTTTGTGTCATAAGACATATTCCAGTAATGATGAGGCTGTGGCTATTGACGCACTCATGTTTCTCACACTAGACATATCACACATGATAAATGGAAGAGTGAGGTTTTTAGGATGTTCTACGTACTTTTTTTTTTTTTTTTAGCAAAAGTGAGCAAGGAAGAGCTGTAATTTCTCTCACAGGCCTTTCCTGGGGTACAGGTGAACATCCAAACATCCTGTCCTACCTACTTCCATCCCTAGTGGAGCAATGGCTGTGAAGGATTACAGAGCCAATTCTGGTTCAAAGGGAGTTCAGAAGACCTCCAGTCCAAGTCCCTGCTCACAGCAGGTCCAGCAGGGGTCAGACCAGGTTCCTCAGGGCTTCACTCAGCTGGCTATGGAAAAGCCTGAAAAAAAGTGTTTTGTAAACTGGCATAGAGATTTCACATCCTTCCTGGACAATCTGTGCCATTGCTTGGTTGCCCTAATGAAGAAAGCAGGTTTTGGTCACTTTTTCCGTTCAGAACCTCTGCTATTGCTGTTTGTGTTCATTGTTTCTTGTCTTTCTGCCATGCACTGTTGGGAAGACCACAGCTCCATCTTACCAATAATCTTTTCACAGGTATTGGCTCTTGTTTGGGTCCTCCCGTAAAACAATCCTCTTCTTGAGGCTGAGCAAGCCCAGTTTCAGTGCAGGTGATCAGTGTATTTCTGAGCAGAACAGAGAGTGATTTCCCCCAGCTGCTGACTGCTGCTCTCAGTACAGTCCTGTATGATGGTGGCCTGTATTTCTGCATGTTCTGCCTTCCCATGTGCAGGACTCAGCACTGAATCTTTGACTTCCATGAGGTTCCTGCTGGCTGTTTCCTCCACTGGGTACAGGTCTCCATTTGGTGGCAGCTTTGCTCTCCTTGCTCTCCTCAGCTCCCCAGCCTGTGGGGTATGAATGTCATATAGCCAGGGAAGCTGGCCATTTTTACTACTGCAAATAAGTGTTTTAAAGAGAAGCTCATAACTTATGTGTTTCTCCACTTGATGAGGACTCATAAACTTGTTCAGAACACAGCATTCCCCCTACAGAATTGCATAAATTCTCTGTGCTCCTCTATACACATGACACAGAACCCAGTAAGTCATATTTTTATTAATCTGCACACATTGCAATTTGGTCAGTAAAATAAACCTCCTCATTTGTCAGTAAGGATTTAATATTGAGCACTTCGCACTACCATAACCTTATAAAACTGCAAGCTAGAATGTGAGCATAGGGAATAGACATATTTTTTACGGTTATTTATATGAAGCATTTCGTATAAATCAATGAAAGTATTCATGTAATTAAAGAGATTGCAACCTAGCCCTGGAATGTTGTTATATATGCAAAATATTGCACACCAATTTTTTTATGGGTGTGTTAAAAGTAATAAAGAAGTAATGTGATATAAACTCTAATCATCCGTTCCATTATACTTGAGATTATTTTTATATAAAATGCTTGGTTTTGTCTATTTAGGGAGTTCATGTAACTCCAATTTGACAAATTCAGTCTTTTGAAATGCATAGGCTGGAATTCTGGATGGATTTCAAGTATTTTGCCAAGCAATCTACAACATTTTCAGGAAAATTAACAATTAAAATATGCATATATATTCAAAAATCCTACTGCACCATGGTTAGCAAAATCCAAGCAGATTATTTTGAAAAGAAAACATGCATACAAAAAAGCAAATATGTAAAAGTTTTGAAGTACGTATCAATGTTCTAGATACAAAAACAAAATACAAACAAATAGCATTCACTTCTCTTTGAAATGGGCGCTACAAAAAGTGATGTATAGGTCTTACACCTCCAACTCTTCCTCCTGTTCCTCTCAAACCTCCACTTGTCAGGTTGTCAAACCTCCCTGTGCCTCCTCCATCCCTCCATCTCCAGAGCAGAGGCTAGGTCAACTCCCCCAGCTGTGGAAGTCCTGCTCTTTAACAGCTGTAGATCCTGCCTTGTCCGCTTCTAATGTTCATTTGTCCAAAATTTTAAAGATTTTTTTTTCATTTCTGACCCTCACAGACCTTAGAAAATATTCTTGCTATGCTGCTACCTATTCCTACTTTATTTTTTTTTTTTTTTTTTTGCCCCTGTGCTATTACAACAACAGTGCAATGCAGGCAGTTTCATCATCACCTGGGCACCTGCTGAGTGTTAGCACTGACCAGAATTGTGCATCAAGAGTGAAATATTACAACAACCAGCTCAGTCTCAGCTAACTCTGACCCTTTGGTCAGCAGAGACATGGGACTAGTGACTAAAAACTGTGCATGCACCTGGAGAAAAAGCTACATGTTCACCTATTACTGTCATCTGAGAAAACAGGATGGCAGAAGGTAATGGAAGGACAAGTGAGGTGACATGGTGCATCTGTGGAGTTAAGGAGAGGGATCAAAAGGAGTGTCAGCATTCACAGGCTGACAGCCTTCAGCCAGACCTTCAACCTGTACAGCACAGCCTGCACCAGACAGCAAAGAACAAATACAGAGAAATTAGATCTATTTTGGATCTGGATTTAAAAAAAATGCCATTTATATTTTTCTAATCTGCAAGAAATTCTCAGATTTCCTTATGCAGATTATAGCTGATTGTGTCCCTCTTCTGTTCTCCCTTTGCTTCTCCTCTGTTCCAAATGCTTGATTGGCAGCTTTCTCTCATAAATCTCTCTCTTACCTTTACATTCAAGTTGTATGGATCACAATCACCTTCTCTAGTTTTGTAATTTTCTCATGACATCGATATTATTCTATTGATACAGTGACAAAATATTTGCCTCTGTTTTTTATTTTAACATGCATTTCTTTTCTAATCTATCACACCACTCTTTTGTCACTTTCTGCATGCACCAAAGACACTGTTGTCAGTTCTGCAAAGTTTTATCTTGCTATCACTCTTGTCTTTCAGAAAAAAAAATAGAATTTTATGAAACTTACTGTGAATGTAACCATATAAAAATAAATTGAATTGTTTTGTTCCATTCATGCTTGAGTGTATCTCAGAATTGAATTTATCTTTTGGAAAAGAAATATGAATTTTGAAATCTTCACAGGATTAGGATTTCCATTTCTTTTAACAAAAATTTAAGCATTGTCTGCAATGGAGGAACTAAAGAATGTGTCTAAAGCAATTAAATATGTGTATAAAGTAAAAATATGCTGAAATAACTGCAAATAAACTAGAGATAATTGATGAGAACAATTATTTTAGTAAATTAGTGGATAAGAATAATAATGACAGTGAGTTATTTTCATCAATTTCTCTGGCTACCACTTAGCTCCATATCGTTATGAAGCATTGCAGGAGGGCATTAAGCATATGGACTCTCATGGCTCTCTTGCAGATGTATTAAAAAACCAGAAAGGAATGTACTCCATGACAACAGATGTACAGGAAACAAAAAGACACAAAATCACAGGCAAATTTGGATGTTCACTGGGATAACAATGAAGATATAACTTCTGACGTGGTACAAAGACACCAAGACTGCCACAAACAGGAATTCAGATGAGCATGTAAAAAATGGCATAGTTATAAATAATAAAAAAAATAATTGAAAATTATTATTACTGTGAGAAATATCTATTTCAAAATGGGAAATTCTGCTATATTTTATTTTTAAAGTACTGTGATGCAATTAATAAAAATACCAGCTTGAGAAAGTGACTGTGGTTTGCACCCTTCTCTTCAGAGGTAGAAAGACAAATGGAATGGCAACATGCATCTCCACAGGCACAAAGATCATGGGATGAAATCTTGTGCTCTCTCACATCCTGCAGATAATGTGCCTCATAGGGTATGTTAGTTGAAAAGCTTCATGTCTCCTCAGCAAAATCACCCTGTATTTTACATCAAATTTTACAAGGTTTTCTTCACCTGTGGGAGATTCTTCTCTTGACTGCTTTAAGGCTCTCTCTCTATCCTACACTACAGCTCCTCACATTTTCTATGGAGCTGGAAGGAAAAGAAGTGTGTGTGTTCAGTTGAAATAATCTATAAAAGGAAATGGAGCTGTAGGTTTGGTGATAGTGGAATTCATGACTCACCATTTCTTTCATTATTGTCTCCTTCTTGGGAAAGGGACTTCATAAATTAATAGTGATTCCAAATATTTTGGGATCCTGGCTTTATACAACATACCTGCTAGTGAACTGTAATAATCTGCCTTTGATATAGAATATAATTTTCATTTTTAGCACTCTTCTATTTAGCAAAGATTTCCTGAGTACTAAATACTTCTTTTAGTAGGGAGGAATTTAATCCTTGACTGAAATGACCAGTTGCTCAAATGCACAGTGAAAGAAAACAAGAAAAGCAGCTGTAAATTATCAAAAAGAAACGTGTTTATGTAAGATACCATTATGTTCCTACCTGTTTCACTGTAATAATAAGCCAGATAGACCATAGACCATCTGCATGCATAAAATATTTCCACTTACATAGCATGAGGCTTTGATAGTCCTTAGTGAACTCCTTTTTGGTTGGAAATGTAAATATGATCTAACTGCTGTGCTTTCATTTTAATTTCAGTAGTGCTTTTGTCCTGAACAATTTGAGTTCACTGTCATTTCTTCTCTGCAAAAATTTTGAAAGAAAATTGCTCTTCTGGAATCACAAATACCCCAAACACAGGAGTTACAGCTTTGTATGCTGCAGTTGTTTTGCGTATGAATAATGCTAAGACTTGGGCCTACTCTTTTCATATTTTCTGCACATGTCCACTAGAAAACTACACAAGAAGGTGGTATATTGCTTAGTAATGAATTCAAATTAGAAATATAAAGATGTCCTTCTTTGTTTAGCAAATTCATTCTCCACAAACCTATTTCTAACTTTTGACGATCACAATTTAACTTTCTATTACAATGAAAGCAAGACAGAGATAATATGGTAAGAGGCAAAAAAACTTTCAACACACAGGGTAAAAACATTAAGAATTTTCTGAATGCCTGTTTTCTCTTGGCTGATTAATAAAGAACTTGGAACTGGCACATTACCAACCACTAAAGAGTAGGAATGTGGAAGTGTGGAAGCCCTCAGACTTGCACAGGAAAAGTTTCACTATTTTCTTCAGTTTTCATCTCTGCTATGGAATTGACTGTCAACTCTTCCCCTCAGGGCCTGGAGGAGTTTCTGTGTTAATGGAAATGCTTTGTTTAGTGCATGTTGTTGACATTTCCTGAATATATATTCAGTACTTTTCTTGTTCTAAAAAAGGAAAGTGGTTCTGACCATTGCGTTGATAGTTATTTTCTAATAGATAATTTCATCTGATTTTTTGTACAGCAGTAATGTGTAGCAGTAGCCTGGATATGAAATCTAGAAGGGATCATGCTTGTAAGAAACAGTCTTAGCCTGACTAAGAAATGAAAAAAAGAACTTGGAAACCTATTTCTTGGTCTAAGAATTTGCAAAAATCAGTTTCACAAAGTCTGTCTCTCAGCTATTTTCCTTTGATGTTGAATTTCAGTAGGACACATGAAAGGTGTGTAAAAAGGGAAAAGGATTTAATCATATTCTGGAAATTGCTGACATCTGCTATGTCCATTGCAAAGGGACGACAGCCCTCATGCATCTCTATAGCACTGAATGGAATTTAGGCTTGTCAGTAGGAGCATATTGGGTAGACATAACCTTAGTACCACAGATATTCCTTCTGTCTCCATCAACACTTATTCTTCTTTTCCTTTTTGGCAGTACTACAAGGTTAATTTGAAAGAGTCACTATACTGAATCCTGTAAACACAAGAAATTGCCACAAAATGGATGAGTAGAAAGTGGAGAGTTCAGCAACGTTTAAATGCATGTGTTTATGCAAAAAGATACTTGTTTCTGAAATAATCCTAAAGAAACAATTTTCAGTGGGTAGACATCTGGATACACATGTCAAAATTGGAAAAGAATTATAGGCCTGGACACACAAATAAATACCTACTAAGCAGGCATTTGAACACAAATGACCACCTCGCGTCTGATATTTCAGTTACTTATTTTGCAACAACTTCTGTTTATTGGACATACTCTCCTGTTCACAGACTTGAAGACTGACCAACACTTCTACCTGACAGTTAAGAATGGCTTATTTGTTATCTGTGCAAGAACATGAACAGCAGTCATCTCCTGCTATTTTCTCACCCTACTGAAAGCCAAAAGAATGGGTTTACTTTATGTTTGCATTTTCTTTTGTGACATTAGCAACATTTCAGAGAATTTATGAAACCGGATCAGAGAGCAAAATCTTTACATAATTTTAGCATTTCTAAAATGTTCAAATTAATTGTTTTCCTGTTTTTATCCACAGTACGCCAAGATCAGTTATTCTCTCCCCAATGATAGCAGTACCTTAACTCAGAAGCAGCTCTAATGACTTTATTTAGGATTCTCTTCCAATTTCATTCAGTGCACTGAAGGAAAAATGTCACAAGATTGTGCTGTTCTTACAGCTGGAAATTCATGATGGATGCCTCTGAAAGTAATTGTAAACAAATTTAAAATTACACATTTTGGAAATGTTTCAGCAGTTAGTGGTATACATCCATTTGGACTCTTCTGAACAGGACTAAAGAGAAATCACCAGTACAGACCTTTCTCTTCAACTCTCACTAAGCTTGTCAGAAGGACACAGACTCTATGAGATGGGACAACACATGAGATTTTGAGGAAGACTATGATGGTGTAAGAGTGCAATGAGAAATGGAGGTCTAATATCACCTTCTCTAACATTGACTTAAATTAAAGCTTCATTCAGCAAATCCAACTTTCCCCAGATTGAGGCGAAATGGAGAAAGTGCAGCAGTCTCCCTGGAGAGCTCTGTGTTCTCTGGGCTGGAGTGAGTTCAAGCAGACTGTGTGAACAGAAAATGGGAGCAGTCATAATGAATCAGACCAAGGATCCTCTGCATTTAATCTAGTCCTCCGTCTCAGGCCTACATCCTAGGCTTAGATGTCTAAGGATAAAACAAGAACTAGACAACTGTGCAGTGGCAACTCCCAAGAAGAGGTCCTTGCATTCAGCATTTTCCAGATGAAGGCAGGACCTTCTTCCTGGGCATGAAGCATTTCTTTCAGGGCATGAGGTGTTTTTTTCTTATGCAGAATCAAGTACTTGAGATGCAGGAGACGAAGGCAGATCTCTCCAAATTTCACATAAATAAACACCAGTCTTGAAATCACTTTTAATAATTGTTATACAATAACAACAACAAAAAAATACAATAACACGACATCTCTCCACCTATCAAGAAAAGAGGTTTTTTTCCTGAAGATTTTATCTTACATGAGATATATATCCTCTGATAACGTTATGTGCTGTAAGATCACATATTCTGAGCTTTTAAATTGACAGTAAGAGTCTCTAGATTGTAAGTTCAGGGTATGTCATCGCTTTAGATACTTGAGGTCATATTCACCTCCAGAATTATGCTCTTGAAATTCCATGGATTAATTTTGCACAGAGTTAGTGTGATTTTTACAAAAGTTCGCCCAGAGAGCAATTTCTTCATGTTGGATGATAAATTTAAGTCTTTTATTCTTTCTGACAAATCACTTCACTGCCAAAGCATTTGAAAAGTTCACAGCTCTTCTGTTTCCAAGGTGCAGTATATTCATCATTCAATCCTTCACTGGACTACAAGGTATCTACAATTTCAGGGTCATGTTCTAAAATGTTGCTATAAAATTATTCAGGTTATAAAAAATTTATGAGATTATTTCTGCTCTTATTTTCAATGTCTTTTCTGCAAACAAGAAGTAAAAAATTTGACTAGGAAAATATCAGAAATATTGTGGTCTTATGCCACTTTACCATTGGCAGAGCAGCCAAAACACTTGAGTGTGAATTAGCATTGCAAAGCCATATACACACTTGTGCATCTGTATTACTCTCTGTATGCACACATACACATTCACACACGTGTATAAACATGTAAAGCTATGCATCCATATGCACACATGTATTAGTAATAAAAGTATCTGCTAGCATTTTTGTAAAATATTCAGTTTAAACTATTTCTGTCATTAACTGACCTATTAAAAAATGAGAAATAAAAGAAGCCTTGGCAGATTGTCATTGAAGATTCATGCAGTCATATTCCCCTCAGTTTTTATGGGCTTGCAAGGAATATGTTTTATCAAAAGCAATAATATAAATATACATGCCCAGCTGGCTGTTTTATATCTTTATTAAAATAGTGCGTGATATTTCCCTAAAGCAACTTCTTTTTCTGTCTTTGTTATCAGAATATCAGAAGCTAAGGGAGAAAAATGAACTCATTGCAACATTTTTTAGTACTTCAGTGACACTTGTTAGTCTAATCTTTTTCCAATCAGATTTTAAAATTGTTACAAGCAAGTTTAATTACCTTGGCGATAAAGTAATTCATTTTCTTTTGAGACTTAACATTGTGATTTGAAATACCACAGTGGGTCTGTAACATATCTCTGAGACTCATTCTGCAAATTATTAGGGCTATTCAAAACACAGCATAAATAAATGAGTTAATGGAGAACGGTCTAACACACAGCAGTCTTCATCACTACTTGGACATAATTCTAATATAATAATTCACAAATATAATAGCAAAACAGAATAGAGAGAGCTGTAACTTTTCTTCTTATAATGCATGAGAAAATATTTTATACAAAAACACCTAAATTATTAAATGACCTCTTCAGAAAATAAGAAAAAACACTTTTGTGGCTGATTACATCTAGTATTTGTGCATTGTTGGCTACTGTACTTTCTATAGTCTACAAGAAAAAGGTATTTCAGTTTTTTTAAGAATTCAAACACATGAGGACTTTCTACTGACCCTTATAAAACTTCCAGGCCCAGTCATGTATGTGCCTGCACCACACTCAGAACCCTTCTGTGTTCCCACCTCATTCCATGTACCCTGATACAAACAAGTTAGTTATCCAGATGCCAAGATTTCATTACTTATAACTGCTAAGTCTTCTACCTGCTGGAAAGAAAATTGGTTATGTCACATGCAGACTATGACTGGTTGGGAATTAGCCTTGGGAAATTGTAGGATGTTAAAAATGTGTTGTTCCTTGCTGCAGCAATGTTGTCAATCTGCAGTACATAAAATATCATGTCACTTTTATCACCCAGAATCTGTATTGTTTACCCATTCAGATCACATAATCGCTCACATGTATTGTAAGTCCCATTGTTTGAGAATACAGCACTTATCCACAAGGTGCTTCAGACGCTCCGCTCTTTGTGTAATCGGACTAATACTGGATTTGGCTGCAAGCCTGAACGATGATGGATATTGATCGACCACTCATGCAACATTACAGGCTTCTTTTTCTCTTTATGCCCAAAGATTTTTAAAATATTGAGGTTCTCCACTGACAGAGAACACATAAACCCAGAAAAAAAGACAACTGGTTGGTATAGTTTCCACCCCACAACACAGGGGAAGAGGAGATGGAGAACATAAAGAGGAAGAGGAAGGAAAAGGTGTAAAGAGTGTCGTGAGAATGGCAGCTGTAGTCCTGAACTTCTCCACTGTTACCTCTCTTCCCTTCTGTAGATATCAGGAGAAAGCTTTCCATAGATGAGACACATCCTGCAGAAAGAGAACAGGACTGTAGGACAGGAAAGTCCAGAGCAGATGGAGAAAAGGGATAAAGAGAGCAGAGGAGGGGGTGGGGAAACACCAGTGCTACAGGCAGGGTTCCTGGAATGAGACTGGGCAGCAGTGAGACAGTAATGTATCATTCCATAACAAATTACATATGTATTTTAAATGCAGAAAAATTGGTAGAATGGTAAATAACTACCAATGCCCACCCACACAGTCTATGAATAAGCATTAAAAAAAAGTAGGATTTTTTTTTTATTTGCATGGGTTTGCAGCCTTTTGTCAAATAAAGCCAGACCTTGAATCAGGTCCTTACAGCAGAACTTCTTAAAAAAGCTCACGGGGAGTTTCAATAGTGTGCTCCTGTTTACTCAGGCAGCTACTAGATTTACAAGATTTGCATGTGCAAATATTTGAGTTCTGTGCACATTCATGGAAAAGTAAGACAGACTGACATTAAAATACATTAGAGAACAGGATCTCTTAGCCAGGCTTTCGGTGTGTCATTAAGCGTACTGCTATGCCAATTATGATTAACAGAAGAAAATAAAAAGAAAATTAGCTTTTAGCAGAAAACCGTTACCCTCAAGTGAGAAATAGGAGCAGTGAAGGGAACGACCCAAGATCTCTGCCTTTCTTATAATTACTCCAAAGTTAAAACCTTGTGGAGTAAGTGCTTCCAGGAATAGACCAACAGAATTGGATTTTCCACTGAGAAGTAGAAAGAAAAAAACTGGTCATCACTTTCTGTGGTTTGTAACTGGAGCACTCACTTACGGGCTGCTCTTATAGCTTACATATCTATCTTGCTGGCTATTGAACACAGCAGCTGAAGAGTTACAGCATATATCTATCTACACTGTGAGGCCACATTTAAATTGATTTTTCCTTTTTGAAACTTTAGTTCTTGTCTAACAGTAGAACTATTTGAAGATGTTTATTATTGAGGTTGGTTCTGATTGCTTTTGTTTTAAAATAACTTTACATGAAAGGCAGGCTTTGTAACATTGTGTTTTCAAAAATTATTAGGTTCCTTACTTTGCATTATACAAGACTCTTAAAAACATAAGCTGTGTACAAATAATACTTTATTGACTAACCACATATGAGACCTCCATGCTTTATAATGGGTAGGTGGCTGAGAAATTTGAAAATCTGTTTACAGTGGTTTATCTCTGGCTTACATGGACAAATTGCTTTATGACTCTCATACTGCCCAGTTTTAGGAACATGTTTCCCCAAACACATTAAGAACACTGTTGCTGCCCATGAAAGTATAAACATGCAGTCATTTTTTTAAGCTTTTTCACCTGTCAGTCTAGATAGTGTCTGAAGAGTGATTGAGTGCCTTTAGACCCAGCAATAACTCCACAAACAAACAATGCAGGTGTCCATCTGTGTCTTACAGGCACAGCACTCATAATTCAGTCAGTGTACTTGAATGAATTTTAAGGTCCCTGTGGAGCAGACTGAGAAAAGTTTTGTTGGGAGAGGTTATGTCCCATATTATACTAACTGATACTGCTGGGGGGAAAAAAACGGGCTAGCAGACACGCAATCCATTTTTCTTATCTAAAAGAAACAACAATTTGTTCTCCAGCCTGGAAACAATTGCTGTGGCTCTAAATGAAATGTTTCAAGCAGTTATAAAACCTGAAGGGGAATGAAAAAAGAGGATGAAGGGTGGGAGGGGGAAGAAAGGAGCTTGCTTACATAAAAGAGCAAATTATAATTCACCCTCTTATTATTAACGGGGGAAACATTGTGATGGGTGTTAGTACTTGAAGACAGTGAAAAGAGATGTCTTTGGTAGCAGGGCCCTGACAAGGGTGAATAATTAGCTGGTAATGGCTTTCAGGATAGATTCTAAGGCACTGTGAAAACAGAGGTTTTACATGGTTAATAATTTTCTGGTTAATATAATTAGAATTTCTGGTTAATATAATTAGAATATTGTCTTTTCTAGACTATATTGTCTCACTGGGTTCAATACAGCCACTGCTGTAAAACAGTGGCCCAGGACAATAGTGTTTTCTGTACTATTTTCTTTCTGACTCATAGGCAATAAATTACTGTTTAACTTTCCCTTGTTAAGAAGATTTTCCTCCACAGTCATACCCAGTGAGCTGTTTTCCTTGAGTTACAGGTAACCAGATATTTTCCCAAACCAAAATATTTCTTTTCCCTACAGTTTCAGTTCATCTGGAAATTTTTCAATAAACAACCCTGCTGTTTTCCTCCCAGGACCATCACTGAAAGCTCATATACTCCACATTCAGCAATTATGGGAGTAAGAGGACTGAAGACTTCACTTTGTTAAGCCTCTCAGAGTAAATGTAGATCAGCTTGCTTATCTGGACTCTCCACAATCATGTATTAACACCATAATGTTGCCGCTGGTTCATGTATTTTGGATTCCCTGCCACTGTCCATTATGGATTCAACTGTCCACACAAAATATTAATTCTGTGCCAATTTCTCTTTTTAAAAAAAATTTGGGTTACACTATTTTCAGTCAAAGCTGTGAAGGTTTCCAATTAGCACTTGTTCTCTTCAGAGTGAGTGAAGACATGAAGACAGGTGTCTTCATTTTCATTCTCCCCAGAGTTCATATCCTTACCTGAATAACCATTTAATGTAAGCTTAAATGATTTTTTTCCACAGGAGGTGTAGATAATAGAATTAATAAATAAAATCTCTTGAAATAGTAAAGGGTGTTGGAATAAACTCCTTAACAATGTGCTTATGAGCCCTATTTCTACAACACTTCCTTCTTGGCAAAGGACTTACATTTAAATCCTGTTTCAGTGACAGCTGAGTACAAGTTTAAGTATTATGTTGGTGTCTGACCATCATATTCTCTACATCAAAGAATCTAGCTTCTAGACAGATTTACTGGGAAAGAGAGGGGACAGGGATAGGTATTAAACAATAGGATACTGTCACCCATACCTTTTTTTTTATCCCAGATACAAAGGTTCAAGTAATATACTTTTGAAGGTGAATATTAAATTTCAAAATCTATAGGAAAAATGTAAAAATTAATTTAAATATTATTACTATGAGAAAACAGTGATGGAAAAAATAATCATTAACCATTTAAAATGGTATGTCACCAGATGTCCTCTCTCAACTATTAAGAATCCATTTGGCAGCCTTCCGTAAGTGTAAGTGTATTTATCCTTGTACAAAAGCAATCTCTTTAGGTATTCTGGGCTGTCAAAACATGACAGAAAATGAATGTGCCCTTTTCTGTGCTCTCTTTCCTTTAAATCTGCCTCGTCAAAATAGCAGATACTTCCAACAGTATATTTGTGGACTGGCTTCACTACTTAATTGCCAATGTTCTGGGTTATTGTAAATGAAACCCAAAGGCCAGTACAATCTATGGAGCTTCAAGGGGAGTAATTTATTTTATAATGTATGACATACCTGAATATACTGTGTAGTTGCATAAAGTTTTCTTTCAGCAAGGTACTTCAGCTGGCTCTGTATTTAATGACAAAATTATAATGATATAGTACATTAAATATATGTATCTAAATTTCAAAACTTCCAAAAAAAAGAAGAAGTATCTTGTATGAAGATAATAGTGCCCACTACAATCATATTCTACTCAGGAACATGAAAGGGATTAGATTAAAAATGGATCACCACATATATATATTTCATTGGATAGATTAAAGAAAAGCAGTACAAATTTTGATAATGTATGCATGCTGTGATCCCTATTTACCTTTAACTCAAATGAATCTGTAGTTCTATCCAACAGAAAACCTGGTCCAAAGTGTTCCTTGCACAGTCCAAATCCTGCAGTCAAATACAATTCTTAGCTTATTTATTTTCAGTTATGTTCACAGATGGAGGTAGAAACTGATGCCCTGACTTTGAGCAGTTTGATGTTCATTTGGAATGTGAGAAAACGTTAGTAGTGCCATGATAATGCCAAGACAAGGTTTTAGGATGCTGACAGACAGCTTTTCTGACTCACTGGGAAGTCTGCAGAGCCAGCACAGAACTAAGCAGCACCACACTTAGTCTTAACTATGGCTTCAACTCAAGTTGTCAGGCAATACAAGATTAAGCAGAACAAGAGGCATTCAAAATGAAGAACACATAGGTAATTATGCAAAGTCAAATCACACTCAACAGTGGTAATACTGCTGTCCTCCAGAGATTGCTGCTTCAACATTGTATAGAAAGAGGTTTCACAATAAATAGCCATTCTCCAGGAACTTGCAGGCTGAACACAAAACAAGAGGCATTGTACAAACCCACAACAGAGGTAATGACTAAGGCCCCTATTCTAAAATATCTCCCCCAAATGTCTGTTCTAATGGCTCTCACAAATACTCCCAAAACCAAATGTTCCAAAATACAGAGCAGCTTTGTCCCAGTGATTACCGACTTCTGCCACCTAATCACAGTGTCCAGCTGCACAGAATAGTGAAATTAATTTGAAGTTTACCCATGCAATAACAATGTTTCCTGAAAGAGGTATGCATATTGCTTCAGATCAAATAAGCAAACTACTGGCCAGTCTCCATACAGACAAGCTTTATAGCAGCGGTACCAACTGTTTCAAAAAAACCTTAACCTCTAACAAAATATAATGTCTTCTTCCAAAGGAAAGGGCTGCACTGATACAGTCTGTTGAACAAGGTAGAGAAGTTGTGACAGTATTGACTAAAGAAATAAAGATCAATAAAAGTGACAGTACAATCCAGAAACAAATGTGATTTTCTTGTAGAACAGAATGGTTTGCAATAGGCACTATAAAATGTATTTGAAAGTTCTGGATATGCGTACATTAAGGGCTAAATTAGGAAAACAGTATAGTTACTTTAAAAGGCAATTCCTGTTTCAGAGATGGTTAGAGTAATAATTGCTCAATTCTGATTGTATGAAAATTCATTGAATATTTCAGAAGTTGTAAGAAGTAATGAGTGTTGGTTTAAGAGAAACAGCAAGTAACAGACAGTGCTGTGAAAATCCTCACTAAAGGTTAGCTTGTGAATTGCTTTGAAAGCATACCAGTACACATTGATTACATACAAGCTGATTTTTCTATTTCTATTAAATACACTTATTCCTGCAATGTTTACTCCTATTATTCCACAACTACCACTGATGGGAATATTACAGTCTGGAGAAGCACAGTTTCACTTAACCAAATGATTTTCTGTTTTCTATCATCAGGCTTCTATCATTCTGGCAATTTACCCAAAGGAATATCATAGCTAATTGATGCCATCAGAATCTGAAGACCTGTTATCTTCAAAGCTTAATTGTATGCATCAGTACAGCAAAGGGCACAAATTCTTTATTTGAAGGGTTGACTTTTTGAGAATCTAAAGGCAGAGCAAGAGCTGAAAAATAATGATAATTGCTCAAAAGTCATTTGGTGTTATTATGAATGGAAATCTGTTTCATTTACTGCAATGGACTAGTAATTTACAGCGTTATTTTAAGTAAGATAATTTTCATACAAACAATGAATAATGCTGCAAATGTCTGTAAACCATGCTCTTTGGGCTATTCCTACTGTCAGAAGAATTTAACTAGTCAGAACTCAAAATGAGGAAGGAGGTAATGAAAGCATTAATTAAAATTATGTTATTTTAAAAAAAAGGAAATAGGGTACTTCCTGCATGCATGAGGAAAGCACAGGAGGACATAAAAAACAAGCCAAAAAGGATCAGCCTTTCCACCCAGCTGAACTTCTAATGGGGGTCAGAAGCAGGCAGCAAGAGCAGAGTGTAAGGGCAGAGCCATGCAGGGTTATTTCAGCAGCAGCACCCCTGTGCTCACAGACCTCCAGGGGTCTTTGTACAGACAGAAATGCTGTGGAAAGTGCCTCAGAGGAAGGAGGAATCTGCAAAATGAAATTGTTTGAGTGTACTTGCTTTGTGTCAGAAAAAGACCACAGCTTGGACTTTGTCAGTCTGCTGTCTGTAGAACACACTGAGCCTTATCCTCACACTGTGAGCAGGTTTGCATGCATTTTGTCAAATGATTTTTCTCTTTCACGCTTTTGAGGAACAAACTCCTGGTCAGTTTTGGTGAGGTTGGTGAATATGACACCTTACTGAAGTGCTCAGTCCTTGACAGGTTTACCAGGTGTCAGAAGACCAAGGGCTTGTTCACAGATTCTCAGAGGCCCTGCTACTTACCCCATCGCATAGTGATACCTGCATGAAAATCCCAATCCTAGGCAAGAGGACATACTTGCTGAGATCACTAATGCAGCATCTCAATGGTAATTCAATTTAAAAGTAAGCTTTTGCAGGATGTCTGCAGTATACATTTTCATTATATTACTATTTGTTTTCTGTCAGCCTCTCAAACAGTACTGATATTTTGGCTATGTCAGCCTTATGTTTGAGTATCTATTTCAATTAATATGTAGGCCCAGGACAAAATAATGAGGCACCTTCTAGATAAATTGCATGTTCCAAACAGAGGAATAGTCAGTATATCTACTTGATAGCATAGTTCAAGGGGAAATGCAGGGGAGCAGAGTTAATCTGTTTGAAATCAGGACAATACAAAAATTACCCAATTTTCACCTATGCTAACTCTATGATTTACTATTGCACTACTGCTCTTAGGCACACTGTAAGCAGGTTATTATGCTGGTGGCTCTGCACTCTTCATTCATTTTGGACAGCATTTTGCTCTAAAAACATCATCATGCTTCTCATAGGTGTAGGGGAAATGAGAGTTTGGGTAGGGAAGAAACTCTTTTACTGCTAGTAACACAGGCAGGTACAGACTGGGTTGGCTGCTTGATCCAGGGAAGGAGGGCAGAGCCCAGCTGACATTATGCCCAGACTCCTTGGTGCATGTGGACAGCATGGTCGATTAACACACCCAGCGCTGGTCTGCAGGCTTTGCTGAGGTAACATGCAATCCTGTCCTTCCGATGCTTCAGATGCTTCCCCTTCTGCTGGGAGCAGTTACCAAGGAGGCCAAAAGTGCTTCTTTAAAAGCTCTTGGTAAGGTTATCTTCTTTCCTAAGTATGGCCTCACTAAGAGGTATGAATCATGGGGAATTTTCTCTAATAATTCACCCATGACAATACATGGAGCATGATAAAAACCAGCTTAGGAGAAAACACCTCAGGCCATGCTGCCATGTAAGTCCTCCCAGATAAATATTTCACAAGATGGCACAGGTCCTCTCTTGTTTACTGCTGCATAATGACACAGCTTCAGCAGCTTTACCACCCACCTGCTCTTCTAACCACAGCAGTTTATACACAGCAAAATCTTAAGGAAAAAAAAAGGACAGAAAATGTGCATTTGTATTCTGTAAGGGGGAAAACAGAACATAATATGGAAACAAAAGGAAACTATGCAGCTCATTTCAAAATAACATAGGTGCTCTGAAATGGGCTCTGAGCATTTTTCCTGAACTCATCTGCAATGGGCCGCAGCAGGTCTTCCCCTTAGTTTCATCCAAGATCAGGAAAAAATATCCAAATTTAGTTCAAAATACTTAAATCCCTACACACATACTTGTCCCACTTTAGGTGTAAAACTCTTCTCTCACAGGGCTCTGCTACCTCAGCTCACCAGCCAATGCCCCAGTGTATTTAATGGATCAGTGACTTTTCTTGGTCACACTGCTTACAGTGCTTTTCTCTGAAAATTGTTAAGAAAGGGTGGTTCATCTCTGAGTTTGATCATGTGGGGCCTTGTTGTCCTGGTGCAGCTATTCAGGGCTGGGGAGATTTTTCTTAATGGTCCAGTAGTACAAGGCCATGAGTTAGATAAAACAAGTTCAGCTGGAAAAGCTCATGACAAAAAAAATAATAGTCTCTAGGCTCACACAAATAATTTGAAGAAATATACATCTTAGAAAGATAGAGGCTTTGCTGAAGATGCAGATATTGTAATTTGAGGTTAATATATTTCCCAATGTTTCCAGGCTGTTAATGCAAAGAAATATTTATAAATGTATTTGAAATGTTTTAAGTGAATGTTGGGAAACCTTGATGATTTACTATATTTGATAATGATAGTGCATTATCACTAATGATAACATATAATGATATCACATTATATCATTATATGTATATCACATTATATCATTATATATATGTATATATATCACTAATGATATCACATAATTTTTTTTCACTGAAAATTATAAATTTTCAAAACCTAGAATGAAAAGCAATGTTAAGAAATTGAAAAGGAAAAAGGAGCTATGCCTTACCTGTGTTATTCTTCTGTCAGCTCCTTTAAGAGTACACCCAAGTGCATTGTGGGCATTAGAATGTAATTATTGAAATTTTGTACTTCTCAAAATATATTTTCTCAATGTTTCAGAAGAAAATTATAAAAGAAATTTTGAAATTTATCTGAAGCAATAAAGTGAAGTTGTAATGTATTGAGTCCAAAACTACTGCTTTGCGAAAAACAAGGTCTGAAAAGCTGATACTGGTTAAGGCTTCATTAAGGTATCAACTATCTAAGACAGAAAGAATAACCACTTTATTGAAAAAGCAGTTGAAAAAGGAGAACGAAATTATCTCTCTTATTGTATGCACACAATTATGTTATGTCATCCATGTATGCAAATAAAATAATAAAGGTAAAGCAAAATATTGCTTTGGAGCAATCACTGAGGTTTTGAAAAATTCAGAGAAACAGATTAAATGCATGTTACCAGTGGATGTTCAGGTGCTTTCATAAAATTAACATTATATATAAACACAAATCAGTGCTTAAGTGCCAGATGGTTAATGAAGACCAGCCAGGAAACTTCCATAATTCACAATAATGAGTATGGTAATGAGTCTGCATTATAAACTGAACAGCCAAGTGATACATAGTGCCTACTTGAAGTAACAAAGCATCTGGAGTGTTTGATATTACCAGAAAATTTTGAATTTCAAGAACAAAAAAAAAAAAAAAACCAAAACAAAAAAGAAAAAACCCACCCAACAATAAAAGCCTCCCAAAACCAAACAAAACAAAAAAACAAGCAAAAAAAAAAAGCCAAACAAACAAAAAACCCCAACAACAACAAAGAACACCCCCCCTCAAAAAAACCAGAGTAGAAAATTATCAGATACTCAAAGTTTTTTACAAATTTTATAAATACATATCTGCATTAACAGCAAGCCACTAGAATTGAAGTGATGGAATTTTAAACATTAAAATTATTTCCAGCATTTTCTCATTTCATTGGCATTGTTAATGACAATACAGACTACTACTGCTTTTTGGGGGGCTTCATTCTTAAAAAAGTTAGATTTGGTACAACTGTGAGAGCAACACGTCCAGTACTTGTCCCTGATAATGGAGCAGTTGCAGAATGACACATGCAGATCATTCCTACAGCTGGAACTAGCAATTCCCACTGTGGCCTTTGCATGAATACACTTTTTAAAAGAAAACAAATTTGAACTGTTTTCTCCATTATTGGTAGGACTAGTTTGGATCACAGATCGTATCTCAGATACTTGGGAGATGGCTGGGTGGGAGGTGATAGGATAAGAAAGTTTAGGGGTTCTAGGAGACAAGTGATGGGTTGTAAAGGTGGTTCCATGTCTTCCATTCCTGGCTGGTGTGCGGTGGGAGCTCTCCTCTCCAGCTGTCAGAGTGCAGGTCCCCATCCGCAGACATGGCTTTTGTTCTCAGACCATACCTGAACAGCTGCTTAATCCTTACAGCAAATTCCTTCACCTTGATCTGTTTTTTCCCCCTTCAGAGAGATCTGTAGCCTTCTGAAACACTCACATGACCTGATATCTGTTTGGCTTTTCTTTCTGAGTAACCTTCAGAGAAGCAAATCTGCAAAAAACCCAAAAGCTTCCTCTTTCTTTCCTTATTGTCTTCCAGATTTTAACATCTGTTTTACCAGTGCTCCCCTCCACATTTCTGGCTAGCTGTTCATGGGGGGTTACTTCTTTAAGAAGAGATTAATCACAAGGTGGTGGTGTTTTCATCATCCTACATTAATATGTTAATAAAAATAGGCTCAGCATATCTATACTGCTTCTAGTTCTAATGTAATTAATTTTAAAGCTTTTATTAGTAAAATAGCTAAAATTACTTATAATGTCATTAAAAATCCTGAACGAAGTCTATTTGAGCCACCAAAATGGGGCTTAAGTGTAAAATTTTCAGTGGATTCATTAAACTTTTTATCAGTGATTGAAATTCTTACTTTTTCACTAGAATTCTTGCTTTACATATTCTTGATCTCTTACAGCAATTACAGTTTGTGTAATTAATCATAATTTTCATTCTGATAACTTGTAAACATTCCTTACCCTTGTACAATCTCCATTCATCTGGAGCCTGCTGATTTTTCTGGTGTCTGAGCTGGTGAGAAATATGCTTGACACCATTTCGCTAGGAGTCAGCTTGAAAATGAAAATGAAAACAAAATAGTGGCACTCTAATTCTTCCAACAGCTCTATAATCTGCCTCCTTTTTCTGTCCTACGTCCTCCTTCCTATGGTTCTGTCTTCTCAAACATATGCCATGACAGTACATTGTTAATAAAAATAAGTTTATAAGGTGTCTATACAGCAATTGTACACCTCTGCAAATTGGGTGTTTCCAGAAACAGAGTTCAATATTCTGTTTGGGTTCCTCTCAAGGAGGGTATCCAGCAGCGTGCAAAGACATTTCCTCAGCCTCATGCCTTGGATTACATCCCTAGACAAAACTCTTCTTGTGCTAAATATTTGTCAAAGCAAAACCAGGCAAAATTATGGACATTGTACAACATATTTGCTTCAGACACACTGCCCTTACATTTCCTCCTTCCCTTTCATCATTATTATTATGTAGCCATTTTTCTGTCTGCCTCATTAATCCTTTTGTTATATTTAGTATCCTATTTCAGTCATTTCTGTACATTACTGTATGCTGTTTGTATTTGCTTGTTCTGCCCAGCATGTCTTCCATCACCCAGTTTGTTTTTCTTTTGTTTCAAGCCATGTGGTTTCCCTGGATTCCTTTCTGGATATTGGTTGCTTTGTTGCTTCTCAGCATTTCTACATGTATCATTTTATTTTGTCTTTTGATTCTGTTATTCAGGTTTGGTGTATATTTTATGAGTATTATATTACAGTATGTTCATAATTTTAATGCAATTATGATATTATTTTATTTACTTTTAATCTAGGTGTATCAAGGAAATTTTAAATATTAGCAATAGGAATTCAAGCATGATGTGATGGAAATATGATATTATTGCACCAGTGTTAGCAGATTTTTAAGATGCTTTTTCAATATCTTACATATACAAACAAGATAAATAAAATTTGATGACTAACAGATTTCTATGTAAGTGAAAGAAAAATACTAATCTTCTGTGGGAGGAATAATGACTGATTACTAGCAAGATAGAAATCTTTGGGAGAAGCCTGAGAGACTGTAGAAACCCACAAGGTTTCAACAGCTGCCTAAAAAGGGGGTCAAATAAGAAGGATAACACATTATTGACTTAAATAGTATGAAAATAACTTCAGATAGAAATCTTTATCATAAATACTGGTGGGTTGGCTTTGCTTTCTGCATTTACTGAACATCTGTACCTCTTTCTCTCTCTTGCTTTTTCTCATTCCACTTTTTCTCTCCTCCCCCTCTCCTTTTTCTCCTGTACTTATCTCTTTTTTCATTTCATTTCTTTGTATTGTTTCTTATCAGAATTAAAATAATCCAAATGTATTTTATCCCATTATGGTTTTAATACAAGGGGAAAACAAAAATAACAAAGTCTTCAACCACAGGCATCTAAGACAATAGTTGGCTTTAAACTGCCAGCATACACATGGCATTTTCTGTCAGGCATACATTTGCCCATATAGATGGAATGATAATCTGTTGCATTCTGATTTGAATATAGGAAAAAATAGAATTAATAGAGCTGCTACTCTTGCTGCTGTGTTTGTGTAATGAGCTTGTGGGCCCTGGTAGTACCAAGCACAGATGTAAAACAAACAATTGCCTATGTTTTGAAGAATTTGTAATGTGTTAATTTCATTCAGGTAGATGTATTCCAGTACAAAGTTACACGAAGTTTATATGCTCAAGCTAATATATAAATAAATAATGTTCCTTCTAGTCCACTACAGAAATACAATTTTAAAAGGAAATTCAATGAAATTTATAATCTCTAAATGGGATTTTAGTCTCTCAATGGGATTTAGACTGTGGAAATTCAAGCGTTCTGTGATTATAAAATTGTATTCTATTAAATGTCTCACAGTTATGAATCTAAAAGGAGTGGTCAATATTGCTTTTCAATGTTATTTGTAGAGCCAACTTTTTTTATTTGAGAAAAGGCCAGGATTAGCTATTTCTTCATTAATGCTTTCCTGAATATTTTGACACACTTTGATTGAATACACATGATTTTTCTTTACTTTCCAGAGATTTTACCTCAGACTTATATCTGTGAGAATTGATCAGTACAACTACCTATATAGACACTGTAATTTTTTGCAAAACACTAGCTACTGTACATATAATTTAAAACATTTTCAATTAATTGTGAAGGACAGGGAAAAATTAAACATGGATGCAGAATACAGATGCTTTTTTATGTGTAATATGTGAAGGAAGAAAGCAGGGAAAAGAGATTGTGTTCTGCCTTATCATGATTAGATAAAAAGCAGGAATAATTACCAGCTCAGTGGGTATGCTGGTACAAAGGAAAAAACACTCATCAAGCAGTTGTTTTTTCAGCTTCAGCAGATTGTGCACATAAACGCACACACCCCCCTTGGTGAGTTTTGCTATCCTGTAAAATCTAATGAATTACCTCCATGGCACATTTTGATGAATATTGTTTTATATTACCAGTTGATGTTATTTCAGTTTTTGTATTGTCTAAGACATTATAATGGCTGCAATTCAAATTAAGGATAACAAGGTACATGTGGAAATGATGAGGGCATTTTCCCAAGTCTTTCCAGATTAAGTTTGTTAGCAGCATGAAATGCAGTGAAGACTCATTGAATAATATTTAAAAATTGAGAGTCTAAAATGTAGACAAGTATGGAAAAACCCTAGTGAAGCAAAACTTTGTTTTCCCCACTTGCTATTCTGGAGTTTGTTGAAATAAGAGATTAGTTCTTTTTCAAGTGGTCATTCAAGTAAACTTCAGAATAGACCTGGGAGTTCTGCAAACCAGAGTAAATACATTAATATTAAACAGCATGCTTTTTTATTTGAAATTGCTTGATGTACTCAACATTCTTTGCCAAAATGCCCTGAAGTGTATTATATACATTGCTCACAGGAAGAAGAAGATGGAGCTTCAGAAGAAAAGTGTACAGAAATCCAGACTTGGTACCCAAAACAGGAATGGTGAGACCAAGACAAAAGATCACATACAGAATCAGGCTCGTCAAGTCAGATGGTTCATGGGCTGCAGTTCTGTTGGAAACGTTTGTTAGGAGTTAGGTGAATGTTGCATAGAGTTCTGAGTCTGAATCTACCAACATACCAAGTTCCCTGTCTCTTGGGAAAGGGAGGGAATCATGTCTCCCATAACAGCATAGTTTCCAAGGTTTTAAGTATCTATAATTCTTGCTTAGGTAGTGTGCATCACTAATTTTAAGATAAGGACTGGGCACTTAGAGAAAGTAACAATGGAGGTATATAGATATATAAGGAAGTACCAGAGATGAGGAATAGGAATATTTGTATTTTTAGAAGCATCCTAATGATTAGCTAATGATTAGCATCTTCTAATCATTAGCAATAGGCCTTGGGCTATAGATTCAAAGGATACAGTCAGGAGAGAAGAAATGCTTTCTGAAACTAATGGTTTGTGCCAGCTTGGTACGAAAAGCAGGCTTAGATGATGTTTGTCTCACATTTTATGTTCTCTGTCACTTAAATGAATGGGTTTTTCTCTTTAGAGTACTAGGTGCAATATAAATCACAGACTACACATACCTTATTTTTCTTTTATTTTTTTATCTTCATAAAGTCTTTCTCCTCCTATAATGATTTGAGGAACAAAATTATTTGCTCACTATATGGTGTTACACACAGGTAATAGACTATCCATGCTTCTTTCAGTGAAATATCAAATTGATGGACCTAATTCCTTTCTCATTGGTACCAAATTTAAACTCACGTTTAACTCATGGGAGTACTATATGACATTTTACTGCTACTCTGGTTTGTTCTTCTCGATGCATGTCCCATAATTGAATTGAAATAGATCTTAAAATTATAAACTCAGCATTTGTTATAAGGAAACACCCATCAGTTAATTAGTACAAGATACTAATTTGTATTTAAGAAAAGGACGTGTAAGGTAGGAAACATAGACATGTTCAATGCATAAGACAATAATCCACAAGCAGATGAGGAAAGTAGAAAATTTTCCCAAGCCAGAAAGTATGATCTGTCATCTACAGACTCACCTAATCTATGCAAATTTGCAGTGTGCTCAGTAGAGAGTAAATGTGGTATCAGTAAAGATGGATGTTCCATGTAGACAGAAAGCAATGTTTATCCAGCTGCTGCAAAGCCATCTTAATTTGTGGCTCCTTTAGACCAAGAACAAAGCAAACAGCCTGCAACCATAGCTACTATTTCAAATGTCAAATTTCTCTCCTAAATGTACTGTGGAGGCAGCAGCAGCTGACAGGCAGTCCAAGTGTAGAGTATAAGTGGGTAATGGAAATTCCAGGAAAGATCCCTTGCAACACTTGAGGAAAGCCAAAGGTGAAAAAAAATGCTTCAGTCACTTGGGTGTGAATGTTTGTGAGTATTGCTCTGTCCTGCACTGAGCAGTGCATATTCAGTTCTGTTCCTGTTGTCTTCCTCACCCTCTGTAAGAAGACACAATTCTTTTTTCTGTCTTTATTACTGGAAATGCAGACTACAGCTATAACAACAACATCAAGTAAAAACCTGGCCTACTCAGCAAAAATGTAACCAGGGATTCTCACTTGCTGCCCCATGTCTAAGTGCATGTAAATTATGGTGTCTGCCCAAGTAAAGCATAAAGCTGGAAGGATTCTTCACATATGGTGATCCTGCAGGAAAACAGAGCTCCACAAGTCAGCACCAGGGCCTAGCAGGCTTATTGGACCGGACCAGGTGGCAAAACACAAAATTTTGACTAGGTTTAGCTTTTGCCCTTTCTTATACTGTTTTTGAATGGGATGATACTAATGGACAGATCTGACAATCCTAATGCTTTGGAAGGTCATTCCTTCTTTTGTAACTCATATTTGAGCAAGAAAGTGAAAACTCATTTAATATTCTTTTCTCAGTCTCTCTCCTTTTTCTTTTTTCTTTTTTTTTTCTTTTTTAACGTTAAGAGAAGCTAAACAAGAGAGCAGAGGAAAATTCCAGGAGCAGGACAGTTCATCTACAGCGCATCATATTTTTAAATTAAGTTCCTTGTTTAACATGAGTTTTAACCATTGCCATGCTGACATCTGGGGTGCAATCAGTGAACACGGTGCTGAGTCACAAGGATGTCACTATTCACAAGCACCAGAACCAAGACACTCTTTGCAGTAGCAAATTGCAGACTATTATTTTTCCATCGCTTCTCACTCCTTAGTATTTACCTATGATGTGCCCACAACTTTGGGCACATTTATGAGCCCAAATTTGTATCAAAAAATGTGCAAGAACTGCTGTTGGTGCGGGGTATTTTTCAAAGTCATCACACTATCAAAGACCATGATGCCATGTAGCAGAAAATAACACTAAAATACAGAGAAAGCATAACTTATAATACTATTTTTTTACCAATATTCTTGTAAAATAATTATCCATTTTCCAGGAAAGCCATTCTGTTTCATTTTGTTCCTCATTAGAATTCTCATACAATAACTTAAATGGAATAATTTCTGTGGAAAATCTTGCTGTGTTACCATGACTGGATGCAGTCCTAGTTGGGAATATTTGGTCAAGAGAACAACTGGAAACAAAACACCCATGGTGAAATTATGAACAAATTGTTAAACTCTTAGGACAGCTCTCTACAGCCTTCCTTACTCTTCATAACTCCAACCAATTTATCAATTTCTATAACTTCCAGGCTGTACAGGATGACCTTTGGAATGGTGTCAGTGCTGGGGACCACAGCTGTTACCTGATGGCTGCTGCCCAGCAACAAGAGCAGTCAAAATCTGGAAGATGTGGATGGTGTGGAAGAGTTTTGATAGCTATGAAATTATGAAATAGAGTATAGTTCAGAGCCACCTGGCAGCCACTCTGGTTAAATGCTCCTCAACAAAAAAGTCCTGTTTCCTTTTGATGAACTTGCTTTGTCTCTCTCTCTCTGTTTAATATCTGAGTCCATACTGGATACAGTAATGGAAGTCAGTGTAAAGTATGTATTGCAGAAATTATACTGAAATATCACATAATTAATAAATTATTCTATCACATATGACTGATGGAGAAAGAGAAATCAGTAGAAATGGGAAAATGACATAGGACCTACAATGCAGTTTGAAAGAACAGGGGAAGTTAACAAGATACAGGTGGCAGGAAAAACCAGGAAGAAATGTGAATAGCTTGGACAGTCTGCAAAGAAAGAAAGGAAGGAAGCAGGTTCAAAAGGAAAACAGGAAGTGATGGTGCACAGACAATTTAGGGCTGTATCTCAGAGGAGGCAAACTGCAGAAAACCTACAGAGATTTCAAAAAAGAATGGGGTGGATTTGAACTGGATTTTTTGCCCAATGACTTTCTTCAAGGGGATCAGTTTCTATTCTTAGTCCAAGGAGTGAGATGAGTTGCAGAGATCTGCAGGTAAGATTACAGAGGAGTTACAAGATGACAAAAGGGAATTAAATGGAAAGGAAAGACAGGCCAAAGTGCTTGGACAGCGCACTCAAACAGAGACATGCTGACAGTGGGAACCAAACCACAGTCTGGGATCCAGGATCCACCACCCTGAGAGGAGTCCTTGACTTCTGTGCCTCAAAACAGCCTCCTCTCTAAATGGGAGAGACACAGATTTGACAGACAGGACAGTCACAATCAAAGGGTTGTTGTCAATGGCTTGATGGTCCCAGGTGGAAACCAGAGACTGGTGGATTCCCCCAGCGTTATTGTTGGGTCTGGCCATGCTGAGCACCTTTGTCAGTGACACAGGCAGTGGGATCAGAGCACCCTCAGCAATTGTGCTGACAACACCAAGCTGTGTGGCATGATGGACACACTGCAGGCAGGGGATGTCACCCAGAGGCCCCTTGACAGGCCTGAGAGGGGCTTGTGTGGATCTCATCAAGGGAGAGGGAGAGGGAGAGGGAGAGGGAGAGGAGAGCATATAGTGACAGGACAAAGAGAGGGGGAATGGTTTTAAAAGAAAGAGGATAGTTTTAGAATAGATCTTAAGAAGAAATTCTGTACTGTGAGTAGGGTGAGACACTGACACAGGTTGACCAGAGAAGTTGTGGATGCCCTGTCATAGGAAGTGTTCAAGGCCAGGCTAGATGGGGCTTTGAGTCACTTGGTCCAGTGGCAGATGTCTTTGGTCCAGTGGCAGATGTCTTTGTCCATGGAAGGTGTCCCTGCCCTTGGCAGGGGTGCTGGAAGTAGATAATGTGTGAGCTCACATCAAACCCAAAGCCTTCTCTGATTCTGTCAAGTGAAATACAAGTAAGCAGTCAGCAGTGTCCTCAGAATCCTCCTTACCCTCATAATGCTGCATCTTTAGAATTTTCTGGTGTTATTTCCCAAAAAAGTCAGCACACAAATCAGCAGCAGAAATCAAACAAAATTTACAAGCTACCCACACTGTCTGCTAATTGCAACAGGGTGAATGACCACTAATGAGATTCCCATTATGCTTAACATCCTCTGAGTTTAACAACCTCTCTCTAGCTAATAAATATATTTTGAGCATTGAAACAGAATGGCTGCAGTTTAAATAAAAATAATATAATACCTAATTGTCATGCTTCAATAACAGACAGCAATTAAATACCATGCAGCCTCCTGCTCACTCCCCTCAGCCCATCATAGTAGGGAGGAGAATTGGAAAAAATAGGTAAAATTAATGGGTTGAGATAAGAACAATTTAATAATTGAAACAAGTATAACAATAATAAAAACAGTTTTAAAAAAATATAAAGCAGAGATAGAGTAACAGAACCCCAGAGAAATGAGAAATACACAATGCAATTATTATCTGCTGCCAGATGCCCTGCCCATCCTCAAAAAGTAGCCCCCTTCCCCCAGCCAATTCCCTTCTATTTACCTACTGGGCATGACAGTCTATATTATGAAATATCCCTAAGGCCAGTTTGGGTCAGCTGTCCTGGCCATGCTCCCAAACAACTTGTTCTGAAGATCCTCACTGCCAGAGCATGAGACACTGAAAAGTCCTTGACTAAGGAGAAGCACTATTTAGCAACAACTAAACATAGAGTGTTAGGAACATAATTCTCACACTGAAAACAAAATCCACATTATTGTAGCAGCTACTGTGAAGAAAATGGACTCTGTCTCTCAGCTGACAGTAATGTTAGTATGTTTGCATAGCAGCCTTCACACTTCTGCATGCAGAGGTTTTCACCATGTGCTTGCATCCTCTCTGTCAAATGCTTTGGAACATTCAGAAATCAAGAAGTCAGAAGGGAGTGCTAAAGCCGTACTGACATACAAATTATCCTAATCCTCATTCATTTTTTAGAGGATTGGAGCTGTGCTACTGTTTTAATGACATTTACTCGGATGAAGAATTTCTCACAAACTTTGTTCTGCATTAAAAAACAAACCAGAAAAAAATTGTCTCCTCAGCAGTCTTTCTACAAGAGCTTTTCTTCCACCTTGGATACCCTAGGTGCTTATTACCAACTTCCTAATTTGCAGATTTCTCAGCATACTAACTTCATGAGGTCAGCCAATGTCTGTTGATCTCATGGAACATTGCCTTTATGGATTTCAAGCACATGCCAAGCTCCCACAGCAACAGCAGCAGTGGATTATCACAAAGACCCTAGAGATAAGAAGTGACATCATGCACTATTGTTACTGCTTTTGCTAGCTCAGCAAGGAGCCAAACACTTTGTGGGCCTCCTCTCCATGTTGTGTTTCACCTCTTGCAGATGTGAGCACTGTGAGAGTCACGGACTTATGCAAACATTCAGTTCTTCCACACAGTTCCAGTTCTGATGTAAACTGCTTGTGTTAGATATTTCCACGGTAAACTAAGAGCTGTAATCTGTATGTGTAATCCTCTTTATGCTGTGATGTAGCACGAGTCCACTGTCAGCCATGGTATTTGTATCCTCTCTGGACATAAAAAAAAAAGGCAGCTAAATCACCATAGTATCATGAAATTGCAGCATATTAAGCTGCTTGTGCCATAATGCTTTGGATACTTCCCATATTCTGAAAAAATATAGATTAAATTATGTTTCCCAAATCCCACTCCTGAAGAAACTTAAATGGTAGATAAGCACTACCAAAGACAATCACCAAAAGAATTTATGTAAGGGCTGCACAGGTGCGGCCCCACAAATTCCACAGCTCCTCCACATGTGCATGTGAAGTGTCCCTGGGTGTGATGTTCTGCCACGGCAGAGCCTGGGAACACAACTTTCTCCATTAAACAGCTCATTTTTGGTGTCATTTTGTGCGAATCAGCAATTCCATAAACAACAGGGATTTGACTGAGGGCAAGAAACACTTCACTGCGGCAAGAAGGAAGGGATGAGGTTTACAAAAGAGAGTACTATCTTGTTCTTGTTTGTCGATTTATTTATGTATTTGTCCGGCTAGCTGTCGTCCCTTCACTTACTTGTTTCGTTAATTATTTAATTAAGGCTGTCCGCGCTCCCCGCCAGGCCCGGGGTCGGCCTCACGGCAGCCGCGCGGCGCCACCTGGCGGCCGTGTGGGGGAACTGCCGGGGCGGGGCCGGGAGCCTGCCGGGCTCGGGAATACGTGGAATACCGACAGCTGCTGTCCGCGCCCCCGCGGCAGGCTTTTCCTGTCCTCATCTGGCAGAGGGAAACACGTCCCTGCTGCAGGGGGGCCCGAGCCCGAGAGCGGCAGGCTCTCAGAAGTACTCGGTCGGGAAAATCATCTTGGCAGCAGCTGCAGCGCAAGGTTGAGGCGCCAAAACAGGTGCTGGTGGCTGTGAGCTCTGCAAGAGCTGGCCCTCTTTTTCTCCTGTGAGCCGCAACTGGATCCAAGCCATGTTCTCAAGATTGTGGGGTTTCCTCCTGCAGCTGACAATGTCAACCATTTCACAGCTGCATCCACCACAGCCTCTGAGAATTGGACTAGGAGCAGCCCGCACCTCTGCACCTCTGCTGCTCAAGGATTAAGACCTATATATGCTGCTAAGTATCTTCATCTGTGACCAAAACCTCACAGTTTTGTCTTATTTAATATCTGGGTGCTTTGGAGCATTGCGATAGTCTGTAGGCTGTGTCAGATCCTTAGACTTATGCCTTAGTATTAGCATTCCTTCTTGTTAACGGCAGGGATAAAGTGTGTATGGTGACTCTGCTAGAAACCTTGACACAGCTTGCTAACAGGCCCATTAGGCAGCAGTGCAATTCACCCCCTGATCCTCTATAGATCTCTGCTCTAAATGGGGGGATAGACTTTCAGCACAATAATTGGCTGCAATTTGGACTGAAGTGCACAGGAGGCTAGCTGACCATTAGTGTTAAGTTGTAGGAATGCATTGCATACCAAATCCTTTGGAAAAAACTCTTCTAAAATTTGATGCCAAACATATGAGGGCAATTGCCAGCTGACATTCTCTTGTACTCTAAGAATGCTCCTCTCTTGGCTCTCACCTTTACACTGCAAGCTCTTCAGGGCTGGGACAAACACTTATGTTTCCTTTTGTCTGAAACAACAGAAAACATAAACCAGGTAATAATAGATACTAACTATTGTGCTATGATATTTGCATATTTATACAGGTGAAGGAAATGCAGGGCAGAGATGTTTGACATTTCTCTCTCTCTCTCTTCTTAAAATATCAGTTTTTCAGAATTAATACCTCCACAGAAATGTCTCTATTTAGGAAAAATGTATTTAGAAATGTGTAATATAAGGTGACTGTGTCATAAGGCAAAACTGAGAAATTCCATTTTGGAATTTCAGCATTTAGCTTTTTTCTGTTTCAACAGCATATTGCGTTATTTAAAATTTTTATATAAGAAAGCCTCTAGAAGCTGGAAAAACACACTGGTTTACAAACCATTCAAAGTCTTTACTCACTCACTTTTTTAAGCTGTATAAGCTATTGCTGAAAGGAATTCCAATGAGACTTTGCAAGCAGAATAGATCACCAGGATTTCTTCCATGAAATATTGGTCAAATGAGTATACACTCAGATTTTGTTGTTGATGTCTGCAAGTGTTGTGAGAGACTTCATTGTATTTTATTCTAACTCTCCTTGTAGTAGTGGGCTTCACTGATTTCTATGTTCACTTTGAACAATAAGGTCCTAAAATCTGTAGATTATCCACATATAATAATGTCATTATATTGTCTATTATTTATTTTAACATAAGAGATAAGATTTGGGAAAATCTGCAAAACAGCCTTCTGTGTGATTTGTTGATGAGTTTTTCCCTAAAGCCTGTTTCTTAAGGCAGAGAGCCAGACCACTTCCACAGTATTTATTCTCTGTTTACATATGGACAGTATCATTGGACATCTCATTCCTTAATGTCATCTCTGGGTCACGAAGGTCTGAATCCTGACTCTTTAAACATGTCCTGTGGTACAGCTTCTTAATGTGACCTGACTGGTACCTTTTCCCTGCCTACATACACAAAATGTGGAAAATACCTAAACTTGTATACTCATAGAAGAGTAGAATGGTTGTCAGTAGACTTTTCTCCTTTAAAATTAGATGAGATGTTGCTGCAGTGAAAACATTCTTTCACTGTTTTTTTCCTGGATGATACATTAAAATACTGGTACTGGGAAAATCAACACAGTATATTTGAAAGTGTATAGAAACAGTAAAAAAAGGATGAAGAAAGTTGGGCATAATTTTGCACATTACAGCAACTGTTTTAAGGCAGATAACTGTGTTTTGTATAGTTATTAACTGGCTGAGTTTGAATAAGTAATCTGACTGGCCAGGGAGGATTATGAGCTCAATAAATAAAGAAAAATCAGACTGTTTATATATGCCACTTTCTTTGCCAGGAAACAAATTAGCTTGAAGTGTTTTACAGAATAAACAAAACAGACTTGGCTTTCCCAGCATGATCTGTGAGGGTTGCAGAAACCATGCATAACTTTTAGATTCTGCCAATGGTCTCCTGATGTCTTGCACATTAAAGATATGAACACAGCCACCAGATTCTAGAGGATAGGGAAGTATGTAGCAATCAATAGCATAGTAGATTATCAACAAACGTAACAAGGCAGCTTGATTTAATACAGGTCAATATGTACATCCAATTTAATATTCTCCAGTTGTCCTGCACAATGACTGTATAAAAAAATCAATCACTTCCCCTCCAGAAAAAAAATTTAGCAAAGTTGCCATCTGGTTTGCTAGTTACATCAATAAGATCTTGCAGGTGCTGTTACTGAAACAGAATGAAGGTAAGTAGCAAGATAATTCCTATAATAACTCCTAGGTTCTGGTTGCTGAAAAATCAAACTCTAGCAAATGCTTTATGCCATCTTATTTAATCTGGAATGTTTCCATTCTGAATTTTCAGTTCCTCTGTTAATTATGTTGTTTGTACCATGCTTAAATCAGTTGTGCTATGAAGAGAACTGATGGGTCAGGCCTCCTGTGGATGAAAGAACTGGTGCTGAGCAAACATAGGAGTTATTCCACATGGACTCTGGACTGTGTTTTCACAGTGAAGCCTGTTCTACTCACTGCCTTTGAAAAAAACTCTGAGGCAGGCAGACAGACAAATAATCGGATTAATTAGGAAACCAAACTGCAGAAATGACATATTTAACCATGGAATTTGAATATTTTAACTTTCTAATAAGTAAGCCAAGTCAATTTTTTGATCAGTTAGCTTTTTGATGAAGCTATACCTGAAAACTGACAGATTTTACCCCTTTCAAAAATTAGTTTTCATTGCAAAAATATTTGCCCTTCTTAGGCTTATCTTAATTAAAAGGATAAAAATTTCTGTTTCCAAAACAAGTGCAGACTTTGTCTGAGACTTCAGCCAAAATATCTCACACATTTCTGCTGTGCAGTGTTAGGGAGGGAGGACCCTGGCATTTTGTGTGCAGCAGTCAGTGTTAGGCAGCAGTCCCAGTTTCTCTGGGGTGGTACAAGCTGAGGCTCCATATTTTCAGGATTTGTAATTATAGTGAGACACCTAAATTCCTTCTTAGCCATGCACACGAAAACCAGTATTGCACTACCTGCAGAGAACAACTTGTAAAGGTTCAGACAGTCTTGAGTTTGAGAAAAAAAACATACTAAAAGGTATGGGAGAACAAATTCTACTAAATGTAAGCTACATTTTTGGGCGGAAAGATGCACACAGTTCTTTTGAGCCTTTTGGAAAACCTTAACCACAACACCTACAGGTAAGATCACCATATGTGCATTTATAATCTAAAATAACTTTATTCCCCTTTGTTAAGCCAAGACCTCTTTTTCTACGTATGATTGCAGACTTGCTTAGAAAGTTTTGATTATCACCTAGATTCAGTAAGAAAAAGTATATTGAAGAAGTGAAAAATAGATTCACAGCACTACAAAGTGGTGTCAGTGAGCTGGATGGGGATTCTTCAACTTCAGTAGCTTAAGATGGAAAAAATCCCAGTTCACTCGTAAGGAAAACAAATTTAAAAATCAATTCTCTGCAGACATAAACACATATCCTCACAGGGGAAAAAAACCAAAAAAAAAAACAAAAAAACCCAAAACCAAACCAGGCAGTTTTAAAATATGGGGTCATTTTGTAGTACTTTCTGTCTAAATATAGCATACAAGGGTTTGAAAGACATGCTTGCAGCAGCAATACAAGTCATACAGTTATTTTCTTTCCATTTTAGGATCAAGTTTTCCTCACCCAAAGCACCTAGTAAATTAAAGAGTAGCTTAATGCATTAGTCTCCCTTCTCTCATGCAAGATAGTCCATCATTTCAAGAAGGAGAAGGGAGTGGCTTGAGCATTTGTGTATTCAAGTGTGTCAAAAAAAAAGGCTGAAAAGGAAATTTGGAACTTGGAAAAAAGTACAGTAATTCAGACTTTACCGAGAATTACATGAATACAACGCCCTGGATCATACTGCCTTTGCCAGAAATGGAGTCAGAAATAAAACTGCATCAATGTTGTTTATTCTTGAACCTGCACCTCTGCACCTAAAAGCTGAATTTTGTTCAGTACTTATACATACATCTGTCAGATCAATAAGCTAAGACAAACTCCTCTTTCATTATGTTTTTTGCTAAAAGGCCAGGCTGAGGACTGGAGATTCTGAGACACAGGAATGGTTTTCCTTATGACTACTTGAGAAAGGTAATCTTTATCTTCCCCAGGCTTGGAATAGTAATCTTTTTATTCTCTGATCAGCAGAAATCCTCATGCAAGCAAATTCAGAAGGCACTTCTGTTGAGCTTTTGAGAAGCTTTCCAATATTTAGTCTCCTTGACTAGGCCAGGATTTATTTTTAAATTTTATCATTACCATGATACCAATAATGACAGCATGGCAAACCTCTTAACTTACCTAGGTCCTAATGTATTAAACTTGAGGCATATTTCTCAGGCTATGAGATCCTTCTCAATAAACAATTGCTAGTCCTAAATTCCAAATTTGTTTCTTTGTGACAAACCAGATTCTCAGAGTTGCATTGGGCACAGTGAGGCTTGACTGCTCTGGAAAGGAAGGCAAGCCAGCAGCAAAGTGTGACAGCAAGTCAGGTGGGAGCAGTGGCCTCACTGACAAAATCACGGAGCTCAGAATTAAGGTCAAGGGCTGCTGACCCCAGCTGGACACAGCCCAGGGTGAGGCTGAGCTGGGAAGTTCATCCCAAGGGTCCAGCTTCTGGGCCAGACAGGGGAAGGTCCAGGACCATGCCCAGACCAGCTGTTGCACAGCTGCAGCACCAGCAGTAAACCCACAGCTGGAAATTCCCCCTGGGGGAACTATGGGGGCAAGTCCTTCCCTCCAGCTTTCCTCACTGCACTGGTGGGAGAGGCCACCTTGGACTCCAACAGCTCTTCACCCTTCACTTCAACTTCTTTACTCTGTCAACTAAATACCAAAGATGTTCAAACTCAGACCTGACAAATTTGACTTTGTGCCAGAATCTGGAGATGTAACACACATACATAGATACACATGCTGTACTTCCATCAGCCTCAGAGAATAATGACAGAATTGCTTCAGCTACTCTGGGCTTTGATTATTATTAAAAAAAAGTTATAATTCTGTTGTGAAAAGCAAAAGTTATCCATTTTGGAACAGTTGTTAGGACTTCCAATTAAGCTGGTTCACTTACTATAAATGGCCAAAATACAGACTTTTGAAACTAGTGGCTGAAACATTTTGCTATATATTTATAAACTAATCCTAGAATCTCTTCATCTTTTTTGGCTGGAAAACCAAATCAATCACCGTGGCAGTTTTCATTTCTGTCAGTGTGCTTACAGGATGCAGTGTGACTATTTTACTGTGTTACAGTATCACACTGCCACCCGCGACATCTGGAAGAGGGGAGGAGTCTTGACCGGCTACAGGATCTTATTTCACCCAATTTTGTTGGAACTTTCATGACTAGTTAAAGGCTGTTGCATGTCTACAACATAGCAAGTTTGAAGCAACAGCTGTAGCTGTTACAGTAGATGAAGGAGAGGCATAAAAGCATTTAGTTGTCTTTTAACATTCTTTTGTTCAGGACAGAAAAAGTTGGCTGCTGTTTAAAAACCTCCTTCCTGTCATTTAGGAAGGAGGTACAGGGTGAGATTTCCACAACCATAAGAGAACCTTTGACTTGTCTGTGCATAGGCCTTCTGTATCTCTTTGAATGCTTTCCTGATGAAGAATATTTCCCTGACTAAAGCCTTTTGAATTGCAATCCTGATATGTGCTGTATTGATGGATTAACAGGATATATATTTGTATATTGATTAAGAAAGCCTCAGATCTTTAACTAGTAGAGTACCTGTTTGTGTAGCATCTTTTTGTGAAATTTTGGAGGGTTTTTTGTGGGGGTTGTATTTTCAATACATGGGTTTTGGACCCTATGTGCTAGGGTCTATTCTTTGATTCAACATATCACTGCCAAATGAATTGAATTAATCAGAGACCTTGTTGGGAATTCAAATTACAAAGAGCTTTTCTTTAGAAATTACTTTTAGAGATAGAGAGATTGCATATAATATTTTTTTCATACTTAACGTCCTGTGTATATCCTGATATAACATGAGATACAAATATATGTAGAGTATTCAATCTCTTTAATGAAACTTTAATTTGTTATAGTTGCCTAGGGAATTTTTCTTAGTTAGTATTTAATTTACTAGTCTGAGTTATGCTGCAGAGCTCAGGTTTTGCTAAACCATATCAACAGGTATTTGAGGAGGTCTGGATGATAGGAACATGGCTAAGTCTGTAATCCATAGTTTAACAGGTATTTGTGCAATGCCCTTCATAATACACTTTACTGTTGGTCAAGCCTGAAGGGGTCAGGCAATTGGACAGGATGATCATTTTATGTCCCTCCCTTACAACTGAAAATTCTAATTCAATCCTATTCTATTCTATTCTATTCTATTCTTTTTTTTTTCTATTCCAATATAAAACATACATTTATTAACCAGTTAGTAATTGCTATGAATAACAACCATGTTACCAATAAAACAATCATTTGAATATTGTTATTCTTTCATGCCTGGTTTAAATGTCCAGCACAAATGAGGACTGTCCAAGCAATATTTTAAATCTTATAGTTGTGCTTTAGCATCCAAGTGTATTATCTAGATAATGTGACCTCAAATAAAACCATATTTCATTTGTTACTTTTTTTTCTTTGTTTTTGAAGATGTAAAAGGATCTGAAACAGTAGCTAGTTTGTTTAGCAGCTCAGTAGGCTGAGTCCTAGTGCAATGCAAAGGAAGTGATTTTAGCTCTAAGAAATAAAAATATTTTTTTATTAAGCTGGTTTTGTGTATTTGCAGGACTATTTAATTGATTTTAATACAGAAATTAATGTTTTGTTACATAAAAATTGCCATTGTGAGTGAAGGAAAAACTTAAATCTTGTTAAGTCTTTGTTAGAGCAGCAGGAATAAAAGGACCTTGGGGAAGTACTCGGAAGTACAAGGGCAGGAAACAATCCAATCATGAAGAAATAGCTCTTCTTAATCAATTAAAAATAGTTTGAAATCTAAAATTCTGGGCATAGATTTATAATAATTCCTTCCATAACTGTTGGTATGCATTTGTTATTTATACTAATGTAAAATTAGATGTTGACCTTATCTCCATAATTTGTAAAGTATACCTTATATTCTACTAGACACTTGTTCTTAATGATAGGTTTAAATAACACAATTTGTAAGTAATACTTCCTTACAGATCCCTTGGCTAGTTTTACAATGTGTCAGCTAAATTTTTTTAAAGAGTTTAAAATTTTCTAGCTTTACTTTATTAAATGGAACGTTTCCTTGTTCTTTTGTCACATGGGATTAAATTTACATTATCTCTGTTTTAAACTGGAATACAATATGCTTTCCTAAGCTTACAGCCATCTGAATATTATGGAGACAGGATTTCATTTGCAGCTTTGTATTTGTTACAGGTATTTTTACAGCTTCTTGTGCTGTAATTTCAGAGTTTGGGGGATGCCTCTGAGTAAATAAATCACTTGTAGTATGTACATACAATAATTCTTATCCTTCTAAGAAATATTTGCTGGGCTGTGAAGTACACATAATATCTTGTTTGCTCAGAAACATCCTGAAATAACCAATTGTACAACATTCCTAACATAGAACAACTCCAATTTAAACTGCTGTTCATGCACACTGTAGGGATACTAAGCACCTGAAAAAAAAAAAAAAAAAGAACATACTTAAAAACTACTAGACAAAATTTCTGCAGAGAAAATGGGACACACGTCAAGAAAGCACATTGGCAAGTTAATGGTTTACAATAGAATTTTTTTACAGGAATCATATTTTCATGTCTGCCTTTCAGTATTCTGTCACAGTTTTTTTTTAAATCCTCTGTGAGGAAGGATGCTCATAAAAACTTTTTTCAATCATTATAAAGAATAATAAGCTAGGGTTGGAAAAAGAGGTGGCACTCCCTGATACAGTGATTTTGATATAATATTATAATTATGTATGCTTTTTCTGGGTGCAGCATCAGTATGAGAAGCTACAGTTTAGCTTCCTGAGGAACAATCCGCATGGTCTGAATACTGGAGGATTTTCAAAGTTATTAAAGACTAAATGCTTACCTGCACAGATCTTTCTGTGTTTATTTAGTCCTTTGAATACAACATGAATGATAGCATGGATGTATCAGTTGCATCAGAAGGGTCTTGTGCAACCATTAAAAATTCATTAGAAAAAAATTAATGGACTTATGTTTCTTGTTTTTACTGGAGTAAAACCATCAATCAGCAAAGCAAGTCTTCCCAAAGAATTCCCACTTGTTCCTCAGCTGAAGATACAAAAGCAAAGTGTTTGCACAGTGGTAGCATTCCTCCATTTAGACAGACATTTTCAGCCAAAACTTCTTGTATTGCCATGGAATGATGAGTTGATGCGCCATGATGAGAATTCACAGCGGGTCATTTTAACCTTTAGTACCTCATTTCTCCTGTTTCCTTTTATGCCAGTCTGTGGATATGGGGAGTTGACTCCTTAAGAGGATGTTTATCAATAGAAGCCTGAGTTGAAAAGTTGCATCCTTTACTGCTGAAGGATTTAGGCTCTACTAATAATAGAGATAGTCTGCAAACACTGGCCTATCTTGACCGTTTTGAATAATTTGCATCATTGCCTCAAAGTATCTGAATTGGGCTTGCCTTTCCACAAGTCTGTCTGCATACACTCCTGTAAGCACCCCTCTCTAATAGTTTTGAACCATCATCTGTTCTTAGCAAAAGTAATTTTAGAAAAAAGGAACTCTGGAATAGATTAGAATAAATGGAATGGAATGGAATGGGACGGGACGGGACGGGACGGGACGGGATAGAATAGAATAGAATAGAATAGAATAGAATAGAATAGAATAGAATAGAATAGAATAGGCCTCACCAACAGAGTACAGCAGGACAAACCCCTCTGTTGGCTGTTGGGCTGTGCTGTGTCTGACAGCCCAGGATGGGGTTTCCCCTCCTGCTGACTGAGGTGGAGTCTGCTGTCCTCCGGCACCATCAGACCCCTTTCTGCCAATCCTCTCCCAATTCCTAACACCAGGATAGGGCCTGGTGTTACTTGATCTCAGGCTATCAGTTTAGTGACATCAGCAAATCTGTCAATTCCTGCATCCAGATAATTGATAAATACATGGAATAAAACCATCTCTAGAACTGAGCCCTGAGGAACAGCACCACCAACATCAGACACAATCGCAACAACCCTTTGATCCCAGACCTTTACTCAGTGCAGCTTGTACGTTCTCTTTGGAGAACTTCTCCAAAAGGATGTTGTGAGGGACAGTGTTAAAATCCAAAAATTCTAACATGCACTTTGGATGAAGCCTTCCCTTCATCCCCTGGGCAGGTGACCTTAGCATAGAAGGACAGAAATTAGTTAAGCAGGACTTTGCCTTTCTGAATCCATGTTGACTGTGCCTGAAGATTGTATTGCTCTTTGACTGTCTTTCAGTGGTACACAGCATGTTGTTCTTCATAACTTTCCCAAGTCCTTAGACCCACAGGTCTGTCGTTCCCTGAGTCCTCCCCCACATCCTTTTGGGTAAATTGGAAAAACACAGCCAACTTCCAGTCAGTGGGAACCTCCCTGGCCTCCCAAGACTTCTTGGATGATCGAGAGGGGTCATGTCATAACATCCACCATTTCCACCAGAACCTTGTGATGAATCCCACCAAACTCCATGGACTTGTGAACGTTCACCTCATACAGACCATCCCTTACAATTTTAGTGTCCAGGAATAGAACTTGACTGTTCCCACACTGGTGGTACTGACGCAGAGGACCAGGCCACACAGTTTGCTAAAAGGCCTGTCAGTTTACTAAAGACTGAAGCAAAAAAAAAAAGAAGTCATTGAATGCCTCTGCTTTTTATTCCTCCCTATTAGTCAGGTGACCATTTTCAGCACACGTAAACTTTTGTAAGTTCTGCAAAAAATTAGCAACTATGTACAAGAGAAAGAAAACAAATTTAGAATTTCTATGGAGCACGAATTCCCCAGCTAGCTATTCAGGAGGCCAGCAGCTGGCATGGCACATACTGGCCAAGGTGTTAGAATACTAGAAATTAGCAGGAGTGCATCCTGTCACTTCTCTTGCTTAAACTGGAGGGGCATGAAAAATTATGACAGAAAACACAGAAGAGCAAAATGAGTAAAAATGAGATCTGAACTGATAATGTAAGGGAGGAAGAAAGGGGTTTGATTTTTTTACTCTTTTTGCTGAATGGCAGCACAAATATGGGCTACATTAATAGAAATCACATTTCTTTAGGCCCAGTGATCACTTGTTTTCTTCTTTGGGGATAAAGTTTGTTCCCTTTCATGGTTGCCATATTTCAATAGGTAGATATTGGTGTTCCTAACCATTTAGAATGTACCCAACATGGTAATACTAAATAGCCAAAAAAAACATTTGATGTAGATGGAAGCAGGTTAGGGTGCCACAATCTAATACTTTTTTCTATTTTCCAATGGCTGATTTTGTTTATCATTGGAACAGAGGGTAGGAATACTTCTGCAGATAAGAGTGTCAAACAGTGTCAGCTTATCTTAGTTGAAACATTCCACACAAAGCTGACTTTGAGAGTTTCCCCTGATGAATGACTAATATTGATAAAAATTAATAGTCAAGTCTGTGCTGGTTTTGACTGGGTTCAGGTAGTTTTCTTCACAGTGTCTAGTATAAGGCTGTGATTTGGTTTTGTGCTGAACAGAGGGCTGACTTTCAGAGATGTTTTTGTTATTGCTGAGCAGGGATTGCACAGAGCCAAGGCCTTTCCTGCTTTTCACATCACGTCACTGGGAGACTGGGAGGGGACACAGGCAGAAGAGGCGACCCCAAACTGACCAAAGCGATATTCCAGACTATATGGCATCACAGTCAGTATAAAGTGCGGAGAAGAAGGAAGGGTGGGATGTTTGGACTGATGGTGTTTGTACTCCCAAGTCACCTTAGTGTGACGGGCTGTGCTCTGCTGGAAATGGCTGAACAACGGGAAGCAAGGAATTCATTCCTTGTGTTGGCTTGCTTGTGCGCAGGCCTTTTGCTTTCTCTGTTATAAACTGTCTGTATGTCAACGCATGAGTTTTGTAGTTTTCACCCTTCCAATTCTCTCCCCAGTCCTGCTGGTGGGGAGTGAGGGAGCAGCTGCCTGGCGCTGGGCTGCTGCGGGGGTTGAAGTACGGCAAAGGCAGCGGTGAGAAGCGGCAGCGGTGAGAAGTAGCAGTGGGGGACAGCAGCCGAAGGCCCGTCCGGGGCGCTCCAGGCGCGGCGTCCCTCACTGCCGGCCCGGCCCGGCCCGGCCCGGGTCCTCGCCGCGCCCCGCCCCGGGCCCCACTCCTCATTCGGGATTGGTCGCTGCCCTCCGCCCTGGCTTCTGATTGGTTGGCGCGGGCGCCTCTGGCGGCGGGATTGGCCGCGGCAGAGGCGGCGGGTGGGAGGCGGTGGCAGGAGCGGGCGGGGTGAGTGCGGCCCCGGCCCCGGCCCCGGCCCCGGCCCCGGCCCGGCTCCGCGGGGCGCCCATAAAAAGGGGCGGGCGGGAGCCGGGGATACCGGGCCGACTCGCGCTGACCCGCTGGCGGTTGTGGTGACGGTCGTTTGTGCTGTGGAGCAGCCGCCTTGCTCCTTCCCTCCGGGACGGGCCTGCTGCCGAGGGCGGGGGCCTCAGCCGGTGGGTCAGGAGGCACCGCGGGCAGGCCGTGGGGGCCCCGCGAGTGCCCGTCCGTGAGGGGCCGGGGCCGTTTGTGGGCGCGGGGCAGCCAGCGGGGCGCGCAGCGGCAGAGCAAACACGGGCAGGCCGTCGGGGGCACAGGGCTTGCAATTAATTTCCTTTCTTTGTTGCTGGTTTGGTTTGTTCTTGTTTGGTTGGGGATTTTTTGTGGTTTTTTTTTTATTTTTTCTCCCACACCACCGCGGCGGTGAGTCAGTACCCCGGGGAAAGGGGAGGTCCCGGCCTGGGGTCTGCGCTGTGCCATGCAAGCAGCCGCGGGTGTCAGGAGAGCCACTGGCAGAGTGACATCCCTGACATCGCTCCAGCGAGGTTGTGAAACACTCACACTTCTCTCTTTGCTTGAGGAGAGGATGTCCGAGCCAGCAGAGCAACCCTCAAACGCAGAGTCAGAGGGAACGTGCTGTGGGCCCAGAATCCAGGGGAGATTTGTCAGTGCCTTTTCTTCCGCACGAGTGAAATTAATTAACCTGTAGTTACACTGGCCGGGATGGTTCTTGGCACCTGTAGGAAAGCACCTCCTGCTGCACCTCTAGAAGTTCTCTTGAATGTTTGTGGAGAGCAGTGTTGGCTGTGGTGGAGCTGAGTGTTCTCAGGATGCCCTGACCTGCTCATGGGCTTTACTGGGCTCATGGGCTCGTCAATCAGCACTGAAGCATTTGGGTTACACAGTATGTCAATCTCCGTGGTTTACAGAAACTTAGGAAGTTTATTTTAAGTTTAGAAGCTGTGTACTTTAGGGGATGTGTTTGAAAGCTTGTGTTTAGAGACTGTGTTTAGGTCCTTTTTCTATGCTGTAACATATTCAGCACATTTTTTTTCAGTGTAGTTCTTGATTTGCATTTGTCTGTGCACACAGTTAAGCAGTTTAGAAGAATGACTTTTGATTGGATTTTTGCCATACTATCTAGAAAAAAAAATGTGTACTGTAGCAGTGAAAAATGGTGTTAGACTGTTAGTGTTCTCTTTAATGCAGAAATGAAGAATACATACTTTATGGATTGAAATTTCATTTGGGAGACGTATGCTTATTTAAAATTGTGTAAGCAAATGTACATAATAAAATAGGTTTTCTTGTAACTGAGTCAGCCTTTCACAGAATTTATTTTTCTCTCACTCACTAAGAAAGGAAGAAGTCTGGAAAAATGTTGTTCACAGAAATCTTTATTTTGAAGTTGCATTAAAATGCAGGATGAGAAAACTTCTGTGAAATAGGCTTGTTTTTAAAATTTCCTTTGCTGGTAGAGTGAATGGCAGTGTAGTAAGGTGCAAGAGTTCCTGACAGCTCAAAACCTCATCTAAATAAGAAATACTCACGAATTGTTGCCTTGTTAAGATAACCGATCCTAGGAAGATGCGTGCCTTTACAGGAGTAGTTTAGCATAGCAAGTGACAAACACTGATAGGATGTACTGGATGACTTCCACAAACACTGTAATGGATATTTGTTGCAAAAAGTTGATCTGGCGTCGCTACCATTTTTACACAGTCATCTCCCTGGTGGCCCATAGTGCTTGTTGAGCTGTGTTTGTTTTGATTCTTGGATTCTTAGGAAGGCTTGAATGAAACCCAAAGTATTACTGTGCTGTACAGCAGTAGGGCTGTTTTTGGGGCAGACAGGTGGTTGTGGGATGAGTCACATTCATTTGGCATCTGAGATAATTGGAGGTATGGATGTTGTTTGGAGCTGTGACCATATAACTTACCATTCTCTCAAGGCTTGTCCTAATAGTATTTTGAAAAGTATTCAAAATACCATTAGGACAAGCCTTGAGAGATGAATTGTATTTCTCATATGAGAGTTACCAGGGCCTGCACTTCCACCTTGGGATTCTTTTGTCATTTCTAGTTTGAAAAATATGGGGAACAAATTGGTTTTGATTAATTTAATTCACTGATACGGTAATAAGCCCCCTGCATTTTAGTGGCTATGTGTGTAAACCCAGTAGAGTCCACTTCAGTTGCAATGGTGCTTCAGCAATCCTGTATCTGTATGTTTATAGGTTCTAAAGGGCTACTTTGCATTTATTTCAGTTGGAAAATGTGTTTAAAGACTTCAGTTACTACTGTGAAATAAACACTCAAGTTATAGAAGCAACTTCAAATGTGGAATAAGCAGATAAACCCTGACTACTAGAGAAGACAATGAGCTCATCTCAGCCTTCTGTTCAGAGCCTCCATGGACAGGGGGTACTGTGATTGTCCCTAAAGGACACACTCACCTGAAACAGTGTCTGGAACTTCAGCTTCTGTGGTTTTGATAGCCTGGACTCAAACAAAACTCACCATGCAGTTTATTAGGGGAATGTCCTGAAGCTCTTGTAGTGGTGCTGTGCACGTTTAATTAAGGGGTGGCCTTTGAGTTGTCAAGGTGCAAAATGCAGTAATTCTTATAAGAGCCTAGGTTGTCATGCAGGCCACACCTGGCTGTCTGTTTATGTGGAGCAGGGCAATGACTTATTTATATGGGAAATTGAGGTAATTATTGATGAGCTTGTGGTAATGAGTGCAATACTGCTAGGATGACAGAGTGGATGGTCATGTAAATTGCTAAATGCTCATGTGTTGTGATGGGAAAAATACTTATAAATTCTGCTGCCAATGGCATTAATCATTCTGAGTAGTTTTAAAACAACTTTTCAAATTTTATTAATTTACAGTGTGATGTTCTTATACTAAATCCTTATGTAACATTTCAGGTAACTAAATATGTGAGTGTTGAAACAGAGAGAATTCCATGTGGCACATGTCTGTGTGTCCTTAAAAATTTTTAAAACAGAACCTCAAAAGTTTGTGGTTCACGTTCTGAAGTCCCCTGTGATTTTTATGTATTGCTGTAACATCAGTATCTCTCTGCTAGGAGCAAAGCAGGGAAAAGAAAACTCAAGATCATAACAAATTTGAGATTTAAATTATGCCGTTAGTCGATACTGTAGAAAAGCGTAATACAGAGAAGTGATTGTGAGGGTAGATTGTGGATTATTTCTTAGGAGATTAGTGATAATTGGTATACCAAAGTGTCCTATCATGTCAGCTTAGTGTCAGAATGTTCCAAAACATTCAAGAGAGATTTCCCTGACCCAGGTGCTTTTAAACAGTTGCAAAATCTGCCTTTAGTTTTGATGGTGCTATAGTCAACTTCATATGTTAGCTAGATCTTTATTCATTATGTGTCTGGTGAATCAGATATTATTTGGAGCTTAAAAAAATTGTGGTGTAGGGTTCTGAGAGTACTGTCAGGATCCTGCAGCAGTATTTTTGAGGCCTAAAATTTGGCTCCTAGGTAATGGATCTGTAATATGCTTCCATGATTGTAATAAAGTGCTTTAAGTGCAAAGTAGTGTCTTTTAAAAGGAGATGACAAAAAAAAAGTACTTATACCACACCAAGTAAACCCAGTGCAATTTCATACAGCATATTAATTGTGTAACCTTTTAAACATTTTTGAAAAGAGAAGAAGTGTAAAAGTAATAAAAATTAATTGTGATTTATCATCTGTGTGAAAACAAGCAAATAGTTATAGGTAGTCACGTTTGGAGGAAAAAACCCACAGATTTTCCACTCCATCCAAAAGTAGGACTGTGATTCCAGCCTGGGGGCAGAATAAATATCTGAAATTCTGGAGCTTTGGTTAGGGAAATTACTCTGGAGCTGGTAAGGACCTCAAACTTGTCAGGCTTTCCTCTTTCCCAGCCCTTCCTCCCAGTGATTCTTCACCCGGTGTTTGTTTGTTTGAATACTTTTCTTTGGGCTGTGTTTCAGATGGATATTTTTCAGCCTCCCCAGGCAATCTGTTTGAGGGATACAATATCGTTACTGGTAGAAACATTTCCCTTGTGTCATTTCCATGTGTTGTTTCTATGTGTCAGGGAAAACAGTGATCTTTTTCGAAGCACGGTGTTTTAAAACTATATGCAGAGCATAAGCTCTGATTTACATTGTTCGTCAGGATACAAGTGTTACTTTTCCTGTCCTGTAGTTTTCACTCTAATGCAGCTCTGTGTGTTGCTATTTGCCAAAACAGAGGGAGGCAATGATTTGACTTCTGTCTATTGTGGTCCTTTATAATCCTCCACTGCCCTTGTTGCTTCGCTGAACATTGCCAGTTGTTCTCCCTTTAGTAATTCCCTCAGTTGTTTTATCCTACTTGACAGTAATCTCTCATGCTTCTCTTTTTGAGAATGATTTTACTTCTTCACAGGTTTATTGGCATCACTTCAGATTCTGTTTCATGACACTTCAGGTGAATGCTCCTGTCTGTTGATTGGATCAGAGGCTTTTGTTACCCTTGAATCCAAGATAAAGAATTAAGTTTATGAAAGATGAAGAGTTTGAAGTGCTCACTGTTCGTCAGGGGAAAAAACAAAACCAACAACAAAGCAAAGCACCTCTAAACTTTGAAAAAAGGTTTCAAAGTTGCTTTTACTGCTTCTGATAATGAATAAGGTTTGATTACGTGTTTTAGGTTCATTTTGCATTAATAAAGACAGTTATATAAGATGATAGCAATGCAAAAACACATCTTCTGGTCTTCTAGTCTGATGAATTGTATCTCTCCATCATGTAAGAGTTTCCAGGGCCTGCACTTCCACCTTGGGATTCTTTTGTCATTTCTAGTTGCTGTGTTTATCAGGAGGAAAGGAAGTGATTGTTCTGGTTTCTTAAAAGTGTTTTGGGGTCATCTGCACTGACAAAAGTAAAAGTGTACCTTTTTTGCTCGAAGTGTAGACAAGTCTTTTCATTTTGTTGATTATTCACTTCTATTTGAAGTGTTTCACCTCCAGAGACATGCTTCCTCCTCTAGGAAGTTTATAATCAGAGCTTAAAAAGAATACGAGATGTGAAAGTCATAAGAAGAGAGGAGAGATATGGAGGTGGGGGTTTAGTGTTTGGATTTCTGTATGTCTTCCAACAAGTAGCAGGTAAAAATCACTACTTCTGCACTCTTAGTTTAGTACACCTACTTGGAATACAAAAACTTGTGATATTGGGGAAGGAGGGAGATAAGAAAGCTTGCTTGATGATTAGCAGCACATAATAGTGTTCTATATTAACAGAATAGATTGCTACAGGGACCACTGGTGAAGTTAGCCTTTTTATTCTCAAAGTTGTAATGCTAGCTTTCTATGGGAGGATGGGGCTTGCTGTTACTTGGTTAGTACATGACATACATTGTCCTCATCTTTAAAAGCTTTTAGTACTGCAGTTGCTTAATCTTCCCTCTTGAGATTTAATGTGTAATTTCTGGTGAAGCTATTAGTTAGGATAAAAGCTGTAAAACTGATTATTACAATGGTAAGACAAAGCTGTCAGTTTATCAGATCAAACAGAGGATTGAGGATTTTCATCGGGGGAATGAAAATGATGCATTCAAACTATTTACAGTAATGTGTAAGAAAGTAAAGACAACTGGGCTGAAGTCAGAGCAAGTCAGTATAAAAATCCTGGAAATAATGCAGGAGTTGTGTACAGCACTGAAGCAGATAGACCCTCAGAAAATGGTGTAAAATCAGTACTGGAATGGCTCAGTTCTACCACCTGAGCTGTGCTAATGCAACAGCCTGCTGAGCTTCTTAAAAATGAAGACAGACTTAGACTCTCAAAGAAAAAGATCTGGCAGAGCTGAGTAAGTTAATGCAGGCTGCTTTAGAGCTTGACAGCCAACCATTGCAGTGACACCTGAAGCTGCATCAGAGCAAGCCACCCTAACTCTGGTTCCTTGGGTGAAGTCAGCAGATTGCAAACATCAGCCTAGGAGGATTCTGTGCTCCTGTGTTGGTCAGAAGAGCCTGGATGAAAGGAGCTGTTCAGGATCTTCAGCTGTAGGAGGATGTTTAAGGACAGAAAGGAAGTGCCTCAAGTTGGTTGTTTGTAGCAACCTGCCCATTCAGACACCTCTGTATGGAAGGTGATGGCTGGGCTCCACTTATTAAGGGAGTTCGGGACTTGAAGAATTTTTGTGTCTGCTTTGTGACTTGTCCTGTGAATATATCCAATGCATTTCTTTTAGAGCAACCACTGATACTTTCATGTATACACTTAATTCACTCTTGTTTGTATAGTGGCAGCACTTGCTCCATTTCAAGTCTGGCAAATTTTTTTTGTAATTTGGGTAGAGTTGTGAATTGTTTATGATGTTTATAGGAGGTCTTTAGTGAGATTGGGAGTATACAGACAATGTCCAAAATAGTAATCAACTTCTTTCTTTTAGCCTTCGTGTTGACTAATGCTTTGGTAAATGCAGAAATTTAATTATTTGTAAAATTAATAGTAATATGTGTAATATTAATAGACTGTCATAATTCAGAACTTCAGTTTTGCATTTATGGCACAAATTGCACGCAAAACTGCAGGCTTTTAGGGAAATGCAAAACAGAAACCATTTAGTATTTAAGTGGGAGGAAGCTGCTTGTTATTTGCTGGTGATCTTTTGCCTCTTTTGGGAAGAGTCTCAGATCAGTATCAGAATATTTTGATATGATCATGGCTTTTGGAGGTCTATTTTTTTAAAATGTAATGCAAGAGGTAAAAAAACACAACTAAACAATATTTTAATTTCAAATTTAATCAGTAGTGGACCAGCATGACAGCTTATTGAATTTGGGCTACAGGCTACTTGCAGCCTCAGGCAGTGAGAGGGAACTAGATTGAGTAAATAAAATTGACTTAGTGGAATCTGTAGCTCAAAGGAGAGTTCGAAATGACCTGTAAGGCTGATGAAAAGACAATGCCTGGAAAGCATGTCCCTGAAGTATATTCCATTTGTCAATGTACTTGTAGCTGAGCTGATACTGCTTATGAAAATAATTGCTGCTGTGCTCTCAAATATCCTAGTGAGGAGACTTAAGTCATTTCTAAACCAGAGAGTTTGAGGAAGGAAGGTTAAATGGATTGGATCCATAAGAAAAATATTTGAGTTTTGCTTATCATCCAGTGTAAAGTTTTAAGCTGTGATAGAGCTGAATTTCTACACGAGAGTTTGCATGGGATAATGTTCTGTATGTTCGACTTAAAGCAGTGTTGATAACACAGGGATGTTTCTGTAATTGCTAGCTGAGCCCTTTTCTGCTTCTCACTCCACCTTTGAAGAGGTTGGGGGTGCACAAGGAGCTGGAGGGGACACAGCCGGGGCAGTTGACCCCAGCTGACCAGAGGGTTATTCGAGACCATGTGGCATCACGCTCAGCTGCTAGGGGAGGAAGGTTGGCCAGGCTGCTGTGACTTTGTAACTGTCTGAGCGTTGTTGGGTTGCTGGTGAGCAGTTAGGGGTTATTTGTTTCCTTGCTTTTATGTTTTTATCTTCTTATTTATTGTTTCCCTAAAAAATCCCAAATTCCAAAACACTCCTTTATCACAGCCCATGGGCTTTTTCACTTTTACCCTTCTTAGTCTCTCTCCATATCGACTGGGTTGGAGAGTGAGTAAGCACCTGTGTGGTGCTTAGCTGCCTACTGGGGTTATTCTCTGGTATATGGTTTTCTGAGGCTGAGATTAATATCAGACCACAAAGTAAATTTTAACTGAATATTCTTTGCTTTGAGTATTAATCTGCTAGTGTATGTAGTCTGAAGCTTGTAAGCATTGTAAAACATTTAAATAATTTCAGTGTTAATCTGCCCATAGAGGCAAGAGAAGGAAATTGTGACAGTAGAATGTTGTTTCACTTATTTAAATTGAAATATTCCTCTCATTTTTGGGATTATTGTGTGCCTTCGTTCTGTTAACTGAAACAAAGTAATCTGTTTGCAATCCTGAGCAGTGGTGCTTAGCAAACTGAAAATTCTCCATTCTAATTATTTTCTTTTTTTAATTCATCTGCACTTAGAAGCTTTCAATAACTGCAGGGAAGAAAGAGATGTAGAATACTGGTTCCATATAAAAAATTTGGATAATGCAGTTTTAAAGAACTTGAATACTTTTCCTGCAACATTTATTTGTGTTGATCAGAGCTATGATTTCATTATGATTCAGAAATAGTCAGTTATGGGGGAGGTTGGTTTTAAGTTTTGCCCATTTGACAGCCAAATGAATTCATATACTTCTGGGAATAAATGCAGATGTATTTTTTTAAGATGGTAACCTAGAAAACAGTAATCATGTCAGTATAACATGCATTCCCTTTTAAAACTTTGAATGTGAAATCCTGTTGTTGCCTTGTAGGAGAAAATATTTTCTGTAATTCATGGATATAAGAGAAAAAAAGAGCAATTGTGGAGGATAAAGGATTTATTTTTATTTCTATGTCAAGTGTTGAGACTGGGTCCAGAATGTGCATGCAAGTTTTTTTTACAAATGCTAGTAAAATCTGAGGAACATTTTAAAAAATTATTTGTTAAAAAATTGCAAATATAGTTCTTAGAAGTATTTGAGGCTAACTTCACATTTCTTGGGGGAAAAAAAAAAAAAGCTAGTTAAATACTTCCTGCAGCAGAAGGGCAAATTCAGAACTGTTTCCTTCCAGCTTCTTGCCCAATCCCCTCTGGGCCCCTCAACCACATTCTGCCAAGCTTTTTCCTGCTGTGTAATAAGCCTACTGTAAGAAGTCCCTCTCCAGCTCTCTTGTTGCCCCAGTTTAGGTACTGGAAGGTTGCTGTAAGGTCCTCTTGGAGCCTTCTCCAGGCAGAACAGCCCCAGCTCTCTCAGCCTGTCTTCATAGGAGGGGTGCTCTAGCCTCAGATCACCTTCATGGCCCTCAGTCATGCGCTCCTTGACTCAAGAGAGCTGCTGCTCTTGTCACTAGTGCGCAGGATATGAGGGAGTTGAGGAGATAGGAGGGAACAAAAGGTAATGGAGAGGAGAGTAAAGGGAGGTGACCAGGTTTCGGTGGTCAGGAGGACAGGATCCTGCCAGCATCCATCTGAGCAGGAAATTCCAGTCCTACATGTAGCTCTGTAAATCGGTTTGAGATTTTTTTTTAATGTAGTATTGTGGTCAAGAACATGGATGATTTCTGTAACTTAAGTTACAGTGCTGCATTGTGAACACTTGAAGGCATGCATCTACTCTAATCTTGAACACTTACATCTGGAAAAAGGGGGATTTTTTTTTTTTCCTTTTTTAAAATCTGTGGAAGAGGACAAGTTGGTTAGGATTTGGTCTAGATTCTGAGGCTTTCTAGATTCTGCTACAGCCTATAATTTGCTGTCACTAGGGAGTGGTGTCCTTAGTGCAGTGTTGGTAGAAGTAGAGGAAGCACACCACTCTGTCAGTGATTAAGGCAGTGCCTGTTAAAGGCTGGACCTATGTGTTTGTGAACTGTGCATTTTATGAGAAAATCACTCCCATTTTTTAATCAGTGCTAGTAATCCAAAATGCTTTCCTGTTCATGATCCTTTTGAGGAATTGGGGTGACTAATAGTGTTCTGGAAGTATGGAGATATGTTTAAAAACATCTTCAGCCAGAGACGTGAATAATTATCTTGTTTGCCCTATACCATAGTTATTTATTCACTAGTGTGTTGCTTCTCTAAGACTGGTTAGTTTTGCAGAAATACATCTTGTCAGGAACTATTGGGTGTGCTTTGAACAGGTCTAATGAACAGACCTTCTGAAACAGTACCCACTCCTTAGGTTGAGCTAGCCTGGAAGAAATACCTGAGAGAGGATATTGTGTTTCACAACTTCATTGTGTGAAGGATTTCTTGTAAATTCGTCTCTGCATTCATGTGGCTAAATGCTGCTGAATATAAGCGTGTAGGTAAATAAGTTCATACCTCCATCTCTTATTTTTTAGATGTTTTGTATTTAGGTAGAAGTTAGCCTCTCCTGAAAACCAAATGTGACAACCATACCTCCAGTAAGTGGTGAAAACTTACATTGTCTTGATCCAGTAAGTCTTTCTCAGGACAGAAGAATAATAACTGCCTGCTCTATCTTCTAGAAACAACTGAATACATGATGAGGGACCCTGTATGCAAGAGCATTATTTGGAACAAAAAATGTATTGCATTAAGTTTTAATGTTGTCAACATCAGTTTTTTAAAAATGAAACGCTTGCATTCAGAGAGCTTGACTCTGTTGAGTGGACATCTGGTTTTGAACAATACCAGTGTTTTAGAGAACAAAATTAAATTAAGAGTTGTGCAATTTTGTTGTATTTTTACCTTGTTTATTTCAACCACTTGTTTGAGAACAGATTTCTGCATTGCTACTCTGACTTACTAATTTAACTATTGGATTTTATTATGCAGACTTGGATGTGGCTGCTAGTTATCAGCTCCTTCTGGCAGTCTGCTGATCAACCATGTTTTAATGAAGGGAAATTTCAGAATTGTCAGAGCTTGGTTGAAAATAAATAACTTGCTGATTGACTTAATAAAAATATTAACTACTGGCTGACTAGATAGGAAAATGAATTGTCAGTCCTGTTATTTCTTGCATTAGTTGCCAGGATTTTTGTTTTGCAAAGACACCAGAGTTTTCACCTTTCTAAAGATTGCAAGAATGGTATAGTTAATAACAAAACAAACATTTTAGGTTCTGGTTTTTAATGTAGGATGGGCAGGTCTGGACAAATACACAAAAATATTTCCAGAGAAAATTATGTGCAATCAAACTACATAGAGCTTCATAGATGAATGAGGAAAAAAAGGCCTCAGATACTTGCTATTTTTTTTTCCAAGGTTCAATCTCTTTCATATGTCTCTGCCCATAGACACTCTTTGTAAGTGTAATGAAGAGATTAGTTACACAGCCAGGAAATAAAAAATCTTACATATTTTTCTGAAGTTTATAATACTCTATATTAATGACTGCAAGTTTAATCTTCCTTGTCTTTAATGTTAACTTTTTAATTTGATGAGTTTCAAGAACAGAAACTTTTTAATTCTGTATCTACTAAAGATTAAAAGTGACTTAGAGGTACACAAAGAAGTCACTGTATAACTGAAATAGTGAACTTCTAATTGTATTTGTACAAGCAACAGCTTTAACATGAACCCTTGTGTTAGATTATTAATCCTGATAATACTGCTGTATTAACATCTCTCTTCATTACAATATTGGCAGCCTTTTTCCACCATTTCTCAAGTTCATTTTTACTCCTTATCCTGTATTTTCTTGGTAAAAGCTGTAAGTTTCATTAACATGAAAAACTGCTGCAAGAAGAAGCAGAATGTGGGCAATGCTTTGTATGGCCACACCTGAACATACTACCTCTAGCAGTAAGAATAAAGACTTTTCACTGGGAATTTCATTTTAGAAGATGTGATTTGATTAATTGTACTTTTCCAGACACAAAGATAAGCTAGCTAGAGCTGCTTGAATTGTGCTGTATTACCTAAAGTATTTTTCAGTGTAGTGCTTGCAAATCTTTTCTGCAAGCTGATTTATGTGTTGCGTCAGATTTCTTAACAGAGTGGAAAAACCAAAAGGCTGGGACGCCCGGGATGGATTTTTAAAAAACCAAATTATTAAGTCTCTGTTATGTACTAAAAACATGTTAAGATGGGGGTACAATCAGCGTTTGTCAATATTATTCAGTGTAGATGAAAACTCAGTTACATGCTTTCATAATATATGGGCCCAGAGCACTCTGTGTTCTTAATAATCATATTGTAAATGAAGCTTAAGACTTTAGAGAAATAGAAAATTCCTTGATAGAAAAGTCTATCAAACTTCTAGGGGAGAGAGGAACTGCAAAGACATATTGTTGTTTAACAAGTATCTCTGTCTTTTTCTTTCCTCCATAATCTTGTGTAGCAATGGGCCAAGGACTTGGCAGATATGCCTGGCCCAAACCTGCAGGAGCATATCAGACTTTTACAGGTGGAAGAAGACATTCCTTTGTTGAGTTTAGACCGTTTTTGAATAATCAAGACATAGATGGACATCAACAGAATGACGACTGCAAACAATTAGAATTGGAAGATGTTCAGAAAGAGAATTCTTTATGTATGTACATATCTTGGTGTATGTGCCATTTTGTTGCAAACTGGGATGCTTGGGGCTGGAGGAGAAAGGCACACTGAGAGCCATATAAGTGGCTCATGTTATTGAGCCACTTAAATAACATGAAAAGTACATTTCCTGTGTCTTTAATTTGCTTTTATACTAAATTTCATTCTATAAAATATAAGTAATCTGATAAATCTGTATTAAGCTATATAGTTTTACTTGAAGAACATTCATAATGAGTTAATACATTCTAATAAACTAGAAAACAGTAACATTATGTAGTTCAAAATATTTTGTCTCCAAATTCACATTTGGGAGAAAATGCCTATTCTAACCTTCTGTTTAGAATGAGGCTGTGAAATATTTTATGCATCATGAACCAGGTTGTTCTCTTTGTCAACCATAGTGAAAATTAGTTTAAGCCTCTAAAACATCCTTAAAAGTTACTTTTTTTTTGTGTATACCAGTTAGACCACTTTCCTTGCTTGTTTAATGCATATTGGATGTTAGTATTTACCAAAATGCCTTCTGTCACATTAGCATCTGAATAATAATTTAATAGAGGAATACAGAATGCCTTCTTGGATTAGAAATATGGACCTATTTCTTTGTCTGAGGTTTTCAGCTTAAAAAACCTTATTTGATATAGCCTTAGATCTTCAAAAGTGCCTGGGGGGAAAGGACTTGGGGGTACTTTGCAACACTGGCTGAGTATGAGCCATCTGTGTGCCCAGGTGGGCAAGGACACCTGGCCTGTGTCAGCAATAGTGTGGCACCAGGGCAGTGACAATCCCCCTGTGCTGGGCACTGGTTACGTTACAGCTCAAGTGATGTGTCAGGTTCTGGGCCCCGCAGTGCAGGAAGGACATTGAGGGGCTGGAATGTGTCCAGAGAAGGGCAGCAGGGCTGCGGAAGGGTCTGGAGTACAAGTCAAATGAAGAGCAGCTGAGGGAGCTGGGGATGTTCAGCCTGAAGAAAAGGAGGTTTGAGGGACCTTCCTGCTCTGTGCAATTGCCTGAGTGGAGGCTGGAGTGAGGCAGGTGTGCTTCTTTCTGCCCAATAACAACTGATGGAATAAGAAAAAATTACTTCAGATTGCACCTGAGGAGGTTTAATTGGCTGTTAGGGAAAATATGTTTACCAGAGGGTTTGCCAGTCATTGAAAGAGGCTGCCCAGAAAAGTGGCAGTTGTCAGTTCTTGGTGATCCTTAAAAGGTGTGCATACATAGTCTAATGGTGGACTTGGCAGTGTTAGATTTATGGTTGCACTTGATACCTTAGTGGTCTTTTCCAGCATAAGGGATTCTATTGCTCTACAACGTAACTTTTTTCCCCCTCCTTCCCTTATAGACTATTTTGAAACTGCTTTCTTATTCTAATTTTTTTTTCTTTTTAAATGATAATGGTATCGTGCTGTTTTAGCTTTGTATTCAAGGGGGTTTTAATTTGTTGTAATTGAAGTGTGTTTACTGTTGTCCATGCTTCATACATTTTCTATACTTTCATCTAGTTAAAGGTCTATTTCCTGTAAGGCAGTGTTGAGTCTGGAATGGCGTCTCTATATAATGCTACCACATTTCTTTTTTCAGTTACACAGAGATGCATGCAGTTATTTTGTGGGTCATTAGATATATGCAGCTTAAGGGTGTATTATTTCCCTGTTCCCAAGTTGCTTTGTATGTAAATTAGTTTAATAACAAAATGCCTTTCCTTTACATGTGTTTGTGTGTATATTGCAACTCTTCAAATTTATCTTACAGAACCATTTTGAATTGATTTACTTTCTTTGTCTCCACTAGGCTACATTTTTCCCCATCTGTTATTATATTTGGGTGGGTAGGTATTACCTAAAATGCTGCATATTTTCTGAATTAGAGGGTGCTCACAAGCATCATTGAGTCCAATTCCTGGCTATAGGACACCCCCAAGAATCACTCTGTGGTGCCCGAGAGCATTGTCCAAACACTTCTTGCCCTCGGTCAGGCTGGTGCTATGACCACTGCCTTGGGGAGTCTGTTCCAGTGCCCAAACACCCTCTGGGGCAAGACCCTTTACCTGATGCTGAGCATAAACCTCCTCTGACGCAAGTTCAGGCCATTCCCTTGGATTCTGTCATTGTGTTTTCCAGAGAAGAGATCAGAGTCTGCCCCTCCTCTTCCTCTCTGGGGTTCTTGAAGACCCCAGTGAGATCTCCCCTCAGTTTCCTCTTCTCCAAGATGAGCAGACCAAGTGACCTCACCTGCTCCTTGTGTGTCTTCCCCCCATTGGTTCTTCACCATCTTCTTGGCCCTCCTTTAGACATTGTCTAATATCTTTGTATCTTATGTGGTGGTACCCAAAACTGCCCCCAGCACCTTACATGAGGCGGCCCCAGAGCAGAGTGGGACAATCCCAGCTGGTGATGCTGGGCCTGATGCCCCCAGGACAGGATTGACCCTCCTGGCTGCCAGGGCGCTGCTTACACACATTGAGCTGTCACCAGTCTCTACTTGGGTCATGAGACCCTCTGTTATCAAGCAATAAATCAAGGAGGGCACTTCTCCTAGTTGGCCCCTTTAGTACCTGCACCATGAAGTTACCATCCAGGTGCTTTAGGAATCTAAGAAACTGTAGAAGATGGGTAGGAGGAGGTACTATTTACAATATTAAAAATATGACTGGATTTGATCCTTAGTAACTTAATATATGTGACTCTGCTTGAGCAAGAGGAATGGAGTAGATGATCTTTAGAGGGGCCTGCCTACCAGCCTTGGCTCATAGCAATTTTGTGGAGGAGCTTCAAGATTCTAATTAGATACAATATTATTTCCTAGAAGCCAGACTTTTAGTGCTGAGGGGCATAGCTCTCATAAGATTCCAGTGCCAGGAATTCACCTACCTAGTAATGGAGCCTCATCTAATGATTTAGATGAGATTTTGGACAAAAAAGTCTGGGCTATTGCCTTGGTTAGGAGTTCAAAAATTACTTGAAAAGTATTGATTTTGTAGTAGCAGTAGTATAGATGTTTTTACCTTCTTTAACTCTTGCTGCTAGATTTGATGTTTATTGTCCCTCTATGCAAGAGATGTTCAAGTGTAATATAAGTAAAATGCATTTGTGATGAAGCAGCTATTACCTGTAATACCACATTCAACCCTGCTATTTTCTTCTTAAAAGGAGTTGCACTCAAAGGTGCAGGTAAAAATTACAGTTCTTTTAGTATGTAATTTATAGTAGCAATAAGGGACTTTATCTAAGTGTGGCAGAAGGCACAATTTAGCCAGTTAATGAATGGATAATCCAGTATGGAGAGAAATGTTCTTTCAGTTTTCCTGTTATCTTATAATTCCCTTTTATATAAACAATGTAAAAATTCTGCTTTTGTGTGTGTTCCTTTAATACTTTTTTCCCTATCACATCTGTAGTTGGAATTGTATAATTTAGATCTATTTCTGTAGGCTTAGTTTGTACAAATGAGAAAGTAAATATATTGCTGAAGAATGAGTGCATCTCTGATAAATGTTTCTATCACTTTGTACGGCAGTCCAAGTAAATTATCCCTTCTTTTTAAATGAGCAGTTGTTGTAGACAAGAATATTTCTGTTGGTTTTGATTATTCTGGTGCATTCTTTCTTTCTTACAGCTTTCTCTGAAGATTCTAGTCCATTCGTTCAAGTTTCTGAGCCTTTGTCAAAAGATGCTGGCACTAGAGAACCTGTTTGCCAAAGTGCATCAAGCCAAACATCACCATTTTCTGTATTCTCTTATGACCTAGAAGGCAACCAAACCTCACGGGACCTGATGAATCCTTATAAAAAATCTGAGGACGTTGCAGAATACACGTCTGGAGGGCATAATGATTTGAATGGTAAAAATGGAATTGCTTTTGTAAACATTGACTCTTATGAGCCAGATAGCAGTGATGGAGAGGAAGAGGATGGTCTAGACAAATTTTCTTGGATAAGAGAAGCAGCAGGTCTAATTCAGGGAAGACTAGATAACATACTTTCTCAGTGTCAAAAAGACATGGAGTCTATTAATGACTTAGAGTCCCAACTCTCTGCTTTCAACCACAGTGTTTATAAAGAAAGTTGTGAAGAAGCAGGACCAATGCCTTTGACATGTCCAAACAATAAGAGACCTAAATCTGCTGAAGGTGAAGCTACACCAAAACTTAGCCTGGGTGATGACAGTTATGAAGCACAGCAGATAAAACACATAGTGGATGTAGGAATTGAAATCCCTGTACCAGCTGCTGATGTATTAAACATCTGTGATGGAGACTCTGACCAAGAAAATTCATCTGAAATAGTAGTGAGACCTAAAATTAGAAAACAAAATACTGCTAAACAACTGGAGAGAGAAAAACATCTCCCTAGTGATGATGAAGAGGAAAATGTTTCCTGGAGGAGAATTGGAACTGCTGATGTCCTGCAGTGCCATCCTGAGTGTCCCTTGAGAGGTGGCAAAGATGAGATGAGTTCTGGTATGTTCTTTCTCTCAAAAATGTGCAGTCATCAAAAGAACATAGAAATAGACTTAAGAAGAAATGCACTAACTCGAGAGCAAAACAATGTTCTAAGTGACAGTGCTTTTTGGAATGAGTTTGAAGACCACAACACACATTATTTAATGTCCCGTAAAGATGAAGACAGGTAAATGTTTTATTTTTCTATCTGTTTTAGTATTGAGTCTTTTGTGTAAATAATGTGTGAAACTGAACAGTATGTTAGCAGATGAGACATAAAAACTTAAGGCATTTCAGAATATGATCAGATAACAAGATGCCAACTTTTCCTTTCAGTTATCCTTCACTCTTCTGGTAATGTAAAAAACCTTTCTTTATGTCTGCAGTCAGAGCACCTTATCACTGAGGAATATTACTTGTTTATTTTTATTTCATTTTTACTGAGCAGATAGAGAGTAAAGACTGGGAGACTTGTTCAGCTTTGAAAGTTTCTTTCTAGGCTTACTCTTCAGAATTAGTTTTTTTGCTTCCAAATCTCAGTATTCTACATGGCAGCCTATTTATGTTATTGTCTCTTTTGAAAGAAATTGTTCTTCCTTGTAATATCTGAAGAATAACTTGATAGGGTGTTTTAATCCCATTTTAATGAAAATTCTTCAGACTACTAGGTGTTTCCAAAGTAACTATTAATTATGACAGTTTTAGATTTACAAATTGCTCCAACCTTGACACGAGAAGCAGTGTTCAAGTTTCTCCTGCTTTGAGCTCTTCAGCTGTCCTGGTTTAGGGCATATTTTCAAGGAAACTCCAAAAGTGGTCTCTCTAGAAAGCAGATCCAAGTGGCCCTGCCCCCAACTGATTCGGGAAAATATTTCCTTGGAGAAAAGTGAAAAAACTGTTTATTTAACAAGAAAAGTATTCACAAGAATAAAAAATGAAAAAATATTAAAATTCAGAGAGTCCTTGTTGTGGAGTGTAACTCGGCTCCCCCAGTCTCTTAGTCCCTCCAGCACTGGAATGCAGCATCCTGGGCTCCGACAGGTGCGAGCTCCCAGTGTTTTTCTGGGTTTTCAGTCCAGAGCAGGTTTGAACAGTTCAAAGAAAAAGAAAAACCACATTCCAGGAAACTTCTCTGCCTTAGCTAGCTAAAAACTAACTAAAAGCAAAGGAGAGCTCTGTCCCGCTGTCCGTCCATGCCGCAGAGAGCACAGTCCGGGAGCAGGAATGTGGAGGAGTGAGTGCAGTGCCTGAAAACAAACTGCGCACTTCTTCTTCACCCCCCCTTCAGTCTCTGGAACGAGAGTTAAAGGTGCAGAACTTAATATTGAGTATAAACAGAACAGATGATTGGGGATGAAAGCACCATATAATCACCCCAAGACATCATCCAAAAGACAAAATAATTTGGATAAACCTTATGTTGATTAACTTCTATTCATAAAATGTTAGCTTAGAACTCTTCACTATTAATTGGAATTATATAACTGAGCTATTTGAGGGTAAAAATATTTCTAACCTTATGAGATGTAGTAGTGTTTGTGATGGCTTTTTTCCCTCTTTTTCTTGCAGTTTGCTTTCATCTTGTTGATTCTGTTCCCACTTCACAAGACATGTCTTCTGGATATTGATGTGGCTGTCTGTTGATGTACATGTGCTTGTCATTCATAAGCTAACCTGCTTTGTAGATTGTATGTCCTGTATTTTGGTAGAGAGAAAAGCATGAAAATTAATTAGCGTAAAATCTTGTCTTTAAAACTTAAAAGTCGCAGAGTTTTAAGTTGCCCCTAGTGAGGCACACTGGGGTACTGTGTTCATTTTTAGTTTCCACAGTTGTAGAAAGATAAGGAGCTACTGAAGGGGGTTCAGTGGAGGCTGCAGAGATGATGAGGGGTCTGAGGCATCTGTTATGAGGAGAGGTGGGATCTGGGTCTGTTTAGTCTGGAGAAGACTGAGAGGGGATCTCACTAATGCAAATAAATAGCTCCAAGGTGGGTGCCAGGAGAATGAGGCCAGACTCTCTTCAGTGGTGCACAGTGACAGGACAAGGAGTTATAGCAATAAACTAAAACACAAGAAGTTCTACCCCAGCAAGAAGAACTTCAGGTTGAGGGTGGCAAAGCACCGGAACAGGTAGCCCAGAGAGGTCATGGAGTCTCCCTTTCTGAAGACATTCCAAACCCACCTGAGACCATTCCTGTGTCCCAGATTGGACTGCAGAAAGGTTGCATGGCAGGGTGACAAAAGAGTTGGACTGGATGGTCTTCAAAGGTCCCTTCCAACCCTGACAATTCTGTGATTCTTAATAAAGGTACTTGCAAATGAATCCATCACTTCCTTGTAAGGTTTGCTTTTCAAAAATTTTGATTAATGCATAGTCTTCTCCCTTTTTGAAATGCTGCTGCTAGAAAATTAAAATGCCATGAAGGAAGTGTAATGTATTCTACAATTGTAACTTTGGCTTCCATGAAACACAGTGATGAGTTATTGTAGCATGACAAAAAGAAACATGGGTTGATTATTAGAAATGTTCTTGATGATGACAGTAACTGAACCAGTAAAAAGGAATCATGTATTTTTAACTTAGAATCCCCATAATTTATGTTCTAAAACCTAAAAATACTTATGTTTATGAAATAAATTGTCAGTTGGTACAAAGAAGTAATATGATCACTCTTGAAAGATGAAGTTTTACGTTTAAAGATTTAAACTATATTTTATATTCATGCAGAGCTGCATGAAAAGCTACATACATGTCAAACTACATCCTTCAGGTCAGTTTTAGCTTATTCCCAACCCAAGGAGAAATTCACTTTTTGATTGCTGCAGTGTGGGCCTCCACCTCACATTTTCACTTCGAGGAGGTGCACAGCTTTTGTGGTGTTAGCATGTGGAAGCTGTGTGGGAAGGAGAAAGTCTTGCATGTTTCTCAGAACTGTGTATGTTCAAAGGATGGTGGAAGGTCCCAGGGCAGGGTTGGAGGGAGGAGGATCATATCCATTAGCTCCATCCATTTAATTTTGGGCTGTATGCCAAGTGCAGGTTGGGAAGGGGTTCAGTCAGGGGGAGGAACTAGTGTCAGCAAATCCACATACAGATGCTAAGTTCATGTGCTATGCTTTTGGCAGGTGACAAGTCTGTAACTCTCTAACCATTAATGTTCTGCACCCATGCAGAACTGAGCACAATTAAATCCTGAGTTCTGAAATATTTAATGTTCTTCAGTCGTTTAGAGTTAGTGACTTCAGGTATATCCTTTTCTGGTTTGAATTAGTGTTTGTGTATAAACATTAAAAAGAACAAATTTGACTAAAAGCAAAGGAGGAGTGTTTTAAAGTGTGTTGGAAGTCATTCTCAGATTGTAAAATAGAGACAACTAAAACAAGGCATGAATATTTCAGCTATATACAATTTACTCTAAGATGAAATTGTATAGTATATATTAAAAAACTTGATCAAACAAGATAAAAACAAACAGCATTCCAAACCAAACTCCCAACCCAAAACCAAAGAACCAAAAAGATCAAAAGGTTAAAAAAAGTCAATATTCAGCTTTAGATGATGTAATGCATTAGATGAAATGCCCAAAATTAATGAATATTCTCATTTCCATCACTTTTCCTAGTCATAAAAATTGTAATAGAAAAATTTATTCCTGCCTCAAATTAAAATGCTTGTATATAATCTTTGTCTTGAACTTCTTCATTCTTGTAAAACTTGCAGTATATACTATGCAGTTTTTCAAAAGCACTGAAAATTCCTTAAATTGAAAGTTCTACTGGCATACATTTGTAATATTCGATAAAGGGAGGAAATTAGTGAGTTTGTAGGTGGGAGAATAACAATACACTTAACATACTGGGTTTAGCAGATTAGAGAACTATGCTGTGGGTGTTGTGGATTGCTTCCTAAAATGAGGTCCAGTAAGCAAGCTGGCTGTTCACATGTATGTTTTCTCTAACTTTTTGAAGTGACAGAGCTAGTTGACTTTTTTTTTGATTTTCAGTAATTGTCACTGTAGTGAGTGAGTCATCTAAGTGCCATTACCAATGGTAGCAGTAGTTTATCCTTCCTAAGATTGTGCTAGCACTACTATTTTTTTTAAGCTGCTCAAAGCTTGTTTATTGCCCTTTCCTATGTCGTGGCTGAGAAAATTGTCTTTGCAAAACTCCCTGCTGTTCATATTGTTTGGGGTAATGAATCAAATAGTTTGGAGTTTGTAATCCATTATATCTTTCTATGTTAAAAAAGGTCATTCTGTATGGCTTATATTTTCTGAGATCTGTGGCTTTAAATTTGTTTGGCTGAGAGGTAAGGCTAACATTGATTATTATTTGTTAACCAAGCAGTGCCACTGCTGCCATTTTTCTAATCTGGGAGAAAGATGTGTGTAGTGAGACTGATTTCTGTTTCTGAGTTGTTTCCTGTACTCTACATATGGGGCAAGAGAAGAACAAAACATTTTTGCAAAGTAGGATGGGTGGAATGTTTGAATTTTTTTTTACAGACTAATTTTCTTTTTTTTTTAAATGACTCTATATGCATTTGATTTGTAATGCATCTACAGATAGCACAAGATTAATTTCTCAGAAAAAAAGTTGCTGATATTGAGAGCAATGTTGATAGAAAAGTAGGAAATTATTTTCTTTCCCCTAAAGCAGTGTTTGAATTCATACTCTGTTACTTGTTTAAATTGCAGCTCAGAGTGCAGTGATGGAGAATGGTCTACATCTGTGCCCTCCTATTTTACTGCTATGGAAAAAGAGCAGTCCTCAAGTGATGAAAGCTGGGAGACTGTCTCGTGCAGGGAGGAGCGTGACCCTGGTGTGCAGAGGAGCAGCGGTGGTGTGACAGAGGAGAGCACAGACTTCTGTTTCCAAGAAGAGTATGCCTTTATTTTATTGGCTAACTTCCTACAGCTTCTAGCATTGCCAGTAGTAGGGTATTCACATAGCACTACATAGAATAGCATCTAAAAGCAGTTACCATGCTAGCAACAATCCTTTGCCTACATCACAATAATCTGAATAGTTGTATGCATTTCAAATCAGGGAAAATGACATTTCATGCAAGCAGTTCTTTGTAATGGAACATACAGAAACCATGAGAGTGTATTGACATGTAATATCAATATGGCTAATAGACTTAATATTGACTTTAAAAAGCCAGTTAGGCAAGTTAATTTTTAAGATATACATGTTACATAAACATCCTTTGATACTGCATAGGACTCCTGGAAAAGATCTTGTTTATCTCTCTGCTTTATTGCTTCTCCTATTCCACTGCTGCTCCTTATTTTCTGCAGCCCTAACAGTGATTGAAGAAAACTTGAATTTCTTGCTTGCTCTAGTAACTTTAAACTTTATTTTTCTAGTCATTCAACTGTAGCTGCCTTTGCTATAAAGCAAAATTTGTAGCTATGTACAAATAAGAGGAACGTTCTTAGCTTTTTTTAAGCATTTAATATTGGCTCTAGTTTGGATCTTTATAAAGCAAAGGCCACACTTAAGTGTTCTTTCAGTTTCTTAGGTGCAGTTAGGTGCTTCTATTGCTAAGCAGTCCTGTTTGTTGTTAATGCTTTTTTAGTATTCTCCACATTCTTGGGTCTTGAAGAATAGTGTGACTTTATGAAAACTTTATAATAACTCATCTCTTTCAGACAACAATAATGGAGGTTTTTAACTTTTTTTGATATGAACAGCATAAAAATGTATGCATCTCTAACATAATTCATGTTTATTTTCCCTTCTATAAGGAAAGTGGGCCTCACAACCCCATGAGACTCTGCATCCAGGTGACTTCTGCTCCTCTAGAATATCCAGGAATGAGAGGAGTCTTTCTCTTGCAAGATAGCTTCTCTTGCAAGCAGTAGCTCTTTGCATTGCAGTCAAGCCAAGCTTTGCCATGGAGGCTGCTCTAGGTGTCAAGACAATCTTTCTCCGTAGTGCGTTTGGGAATTTGTAGATAAATAAGATGTTTATTACCAAATTTATTAAACCTGGCAGGGATGTTGTCTGTACTAGGGAAAATTTGAAACAAACTGCATACTGTACTGCTGGCCTTGAGCATTAGACAAAACTTTGCCACAGAATCATGGGTGTTATTAGATTGTGAGCCCTGTGAATTTCTTGAATTTTTATGACAAATGCTTAATTCCTAATCTGTGACTCTGTAGTCTGGGAAACATGTCTGTTTAGTCTTTGTGTTTTGTTTGGCTTTTGTTGCTTATATGTGTTTGTAAGTTCTCTTAGCATTTTAGTTTTAGCTTTTTATTTATTTATATAAAGGGAGCAGGCATTATTGGAGGAAGGTGAAATTCCTTGGTTGCAGTACCGAGAAGAAGTAGAAAGTAGCAGTGATGAGGAAAATGATCCAATTCGTGATTTGGTACATCTTGGATTCTTCTTGTTGGATGGAAATAATAACCTTGAGGATGACTCCAGTGTGAGTGAAGATCTGGATGTGGAGTGGAGGTATGCATGTGATAGTTGTCTGCTTTCATTTCAGAGGTTTTGTTGTTACTATTTTGTTTTCTGTATAAGATATCAAAAGTACTTATGGCTATCAGTATGCAGCTGCTTCAAGGACTAATAATCTCAGTTTTAAAGTTTAAGGTATTTCAAGTGCTATGTATCCTCTAATGAGAGAGAAGAGAATAGATTTGCTAAATCAGGCTGTGATTTGTGAAAGTTGTGGTGCCCTAAATATGCAAGGCATGAGTTTATTTTCTAATTTAATTTTCAAGTGGAAGTGTAACAGAAATAAGGCAATATAAATGTAATCAGCATTCAAGTCAGTCCTATTTTATAATTGGTCTTTTCCTCCTTTCAAACTGGTGTAAGTTAGTCATTATAGATCTATTTTATTTCTCTGTCAAATGCCATACACTTATCCAATATTATAATAATTTTGAATGCTTCACTCAGTTTTCTGTCATTAGATTACTGAAGGATATTGCAATCAATTTATTATAAAAATGCTTCAAATACCAGGAATAAAGTGATTGGAGCCACATACAAAATAGTATAATGTATAATAGTATAATGTGTTGATTTAGAATGTGATAGACAAAAGGTTTTCCAGTGAGAGACATAACACATGCTCTCTTCTGGCTATTAAAATATAGACTTGAGTGCAGACATACCAACACTGTTGTTTTCACCTTGTGAAGTTATATTGTAGAAAAGCATAATAGGGACTAATGCATGAGAGTCCAAACTAGAAGTAAGGCCTGTATTCTTACACTGTCAGGCAGTAAGCTAGCAATGGAATTGTGTGATAGAGACAGAAGCTGTCTTTTAAGTGTTGGAGGTTGGCCTCGGTAAGCTTCTTAGTTACTGAAAAAAGGAACAAAGATGTTGATGATCTGTTAAGTTTGGTCTGCTGAACATATGCAGACCTGTACATCATTTCACTTGCACCTGTTTTAAGATTTAATTTCTGAATTTCTAAAACAGAACTCAAAGGACCTGACACATGATGTAATAACAATCTGATTGTTAGTTGTAAAACAACTTAATACCAATACATATGAAACATATTAGCTGAACTTATACTCTTTCGCAGTAAGAACTCCCATCGGGATGTTCTGAAGTATATACTGTGGGGATGTGATACCACTGTACTGGGACCAGAACTGTTTCTGAGAGGCTGGAACTGCCCCATGTGGGAGAAAGCTTGTTCCAGCTGACTCCAGTGGACCCAGCATAGGGTGGGGCCTCTGGGAAGTTATTAAGAAAGGATAAAAAATGTTGAACAGCAAGCAGTGTGTGAGAGAGAAATGAAGATAATGTGAGAGAAGCAACCCTGCCGACACCAAGGTCAGAAAAGAAGGGGGAGGAAGTGCTCTAGAGCTGGGGAAGACCGTGGTGGAACAGGTAGGAATTTGCTGATGGAACTGTGTCTGTGGCGAACACGTGCTGGAGTAGCTGATGAAGGACTGCAGCTTGTGGGAAAAACGTGTAGGAGCAGGGAAACAGTGTGAGGAGGAAGTAATTGCAAAGAGGAACTTCCCTTGGACAGACCACAACCCCTGTTCCTTTTTCTCTGCCCTGCTTGGGATAGGGAAAATTAGAGGCCTCAAGGGCTAAGGAGTGAAGTTGAGCCTGGAAATAAAGAGAGGGCTAAGAGAAAGGTGGTTTAGTTTTTGTTTTTGTTTCTTCAAATCTATTTGAAAAACCATTCAAATCCATTTTTATTGGCAAGAAATTAATAGAGTCATGGAGCAGCCTAAATTGAAAAGGAACCTCAAAAGATCATCTGGTTCAACCTTTCAACTAAATTAAGGCTTTTCCTGAATTGAGTCAGTTTTGCCTTTGGTGATGATTGATGACTCATGGCCCTTATTCTTGACCCATGAGCTTTTTATCTTATTTACATGTCCAGTTGAGGCAAGGGAGGGAGAGATCAGCTGGCTGGGTATCGGGCTGTTACTAACAGGTGATGTGCAATAATTTGATATATTCAGAATTTCTGTTGTAACTATTAATTTTGAAAATAAGACCATGTTTCCTAACCCATGTTTTTCAGACTACTTGATGAGTTTGGTGATGGCCTAGGACTTGGTCAAGCCATTCCTTACATGGAACCTCAATTTCTCACATATATGGCACTAGAGGGACACTTAGAAGCTCTGGAGGTATTAAAAAATTTTTGATGGTCATATAGCTTTGATGTTGTAGCATAAATATTTATAGTTGAATCCTTTTTCAACTTAATCTGAGAATCAGGGGATTTTCAGATACTTTCCTGTGTTAGCTTGAACTTTTGGGTCAGCAAACATGAAAATACATCTTGAAAGCTCTTTTAAAGGATGTACTACAAGAAGTCATTTATCAGTACCTGCTTCTTTTAGTATATTCATTTATTTGCTCATAAGGCCAAGAAAGTTGCTGGTTTCTACCAGTGTAAACATATGCTGTTTAATTCTAAAGAATTTTGCCAAATTCTCTACATAACGAAGGAAAGCTTATGCTTGAACCTGTGCCTGTGAATTGTAGCAGCATTTTTTTTAAGAGTATATTTGGATTCCTCAAATTTTTATTTATCAGTAGAAGATGCTTTCTGTGTTTGACTGTCTTACTCAGTATATTTTAAATTTTAAAAAAAAGTTTTAAAAAAACCCCATCGAGTAACAAACAAACAAAAAACTCCAATCAGGAAAAGAAACCCCTGAAAAAAAGTCTTTTATCTTTACCTTTATCTATCCCATATCACCTGTCTGATTTTTTGGATATAGACCAAAGCATTTATTATCAAGAACCAGCATGGTTATGGTCTTTGTCTTTTGTTTTTAACTTCAGGTTGGTCAATGTCAGAGTGAATATAGAGCTAGCTGAGATCCAGTTTGATGCAGTATGACAATTCTGGCACTGCTAGAAATCTCCCCTGCAGGGTATTTGTCAAAATAAAAGCTAAATGATGTGTAGACATATAATATGGTGTTACAACAGTCGAACTGAATGTGTTGTAGGTCACGTAAGTTTAGGGCAGCAAGGGGCAGTTTGGCTGCTAGCACCCACTTTAAAGGGTGAACCGGGCAGGCTGTATGTCATAGTGTGCTTGCAGACAAAATACCAAGGGCACTTTGAAATGCTCTCTAAAGCTGGCAGACAGTGGAACAATCATAGATAACGGAGTTTTTTTCCATGAATATGTGCAAAGTCAATGTTTTTCTGAATAAGGTTCCCAGGTCTTTTCCAAGTCAGTGGATGGGGCCAATCCTGTAAGTGGGGAGTCATGCAGTTTCCAGGTTTTGTATGTCCCCCAAGGTATATGGGAGGTCATCATTCATGATCAAGTATCACAGGGCCTTCTCTTATGTAGGATCTTCTTAGCATTACTTATTAAGATACACTTCATTAATGTGGAGAAGGTCTGTCGATACCCTTATTGTAAAAGCAGTGTTTTGAAGCCGTATAGAGAAGATTCTTGTCTCTTTCGTAGTGGCTGGTTCTCACTACAAAAAAAAAAAAAAAAAAAACAGATGAACTGCTAAAACAGTTGACCTCCTCCTTTGCACCGAATGAGAGGATCTGTGTAGAGAGGGGAAACTAATCACATCTTTTTTTTTTTTAATCTGCACATTAACACTTGAGAAGGAGACTGAGTTTATTATGACTCTTACGTTTTGATTTCTCATTCCTGTATAACAACATTTGCCTAAGTACTCTGTAAGAAGAAATGTGTGCAGTCCTGTCAGAGTGACCTGTAAAAGTAATCCTAGGTGATTATGTGCATGGCTGGTTGAGGAGGTGCTGTAATTATATTTGTGTCACCAGGAACAGAGTGTCACTGAACACTATTAGCAAACAGGCAGATGACGACAGAGGTACCTGTGGTACGGGGCACTATGAATGTGGAAACACCAATTCTCTTACATGGCATTTGTGCTTGAAAGTAGCAGACAAGCATGTGAAACTTTATGGTAGGCATAGAAGTCTTGGCGTATTTGGAATTAGTCAGCAGAAAGTGGTAACTGAGAAATAAAAGGTAGAGGACTGTAAGTACTTGTATAGACTGTGACCACATAGACAACACAGGTTCTGAGTAAGAATTCCAAATATTCCCTTCTAATCTTAAGCAGAATATAGAGCACATATTTTTACAGTATGATATGGTTACTAAAATTGTTCAGGAAATATGAGCAAAATCATTTACTATTGCTTTGAAATACTTGAAAGGGATGTGAAACAATAAAGCACCCAAAATTCAAGTGTGTCTTAATTGGAGGGGATGGAGTGGGAGAGCTCTATCCCAAATAGTTATGACATTTGAACACGAGAAGTAATGAAAGTATTAGATACTTCTTCTGAAAAGCTGTGTTGTATAGCTTTTATAGCTCTGAGTTCCTAAAACTAAATAGAATATATGTGTGATTTTAAATATTTTTTTCTTCCATCTGTAAGAAACTACATAGTTGGGAGTGTCTGGTTTACTTCATTAGCAGTACAGAACAGGCTAGTTGCCCCTGCTGCATCAGTGACTTTATAAGTATTTCCTGTGCCACTTCACAGATGTGAGGAGCTCAAACCCTCGTAGGCTGTAGCACTCTTATTTTGTAGCCAAATGTCCAGCATTTTGGTTTTGGTACATGGAGAAGTAAGCAGTCACACAACCAATAAGAGGAAATACAGGTATTTTGCAGATACATCTTATAAAAGTTATAAAACATACACTACTTTGGATTTGAATATGTGGCTTTCAGCCTCAGATTAAGTGTATGGCTTTGTGTCTATAATGTTTCTTTTGTGTAGGTTTCAGAAGCAAGCAAGTAATGCAGTTCTTTCTGTTTGAGAATACTCATGCTGGATATAAACAGAGTAGTTTGACACATAAACAATATTGCAACATTCTGTATCCCTGGGATCTTTTCTAATTTTTCCAGGTTTGGTAGTTACTCTGATTAAGCATAGTATTTTTACCTACTGTTTATTCTCAGACCATTGCAATTGGAGCAAAAACCAAATACAAATACTAAAATCCTCTTAATGTTAGTCAAGTAGTACTGTCTGCTGTACCAGAATTTGATGGACATTAGCTGTAAAATTGGAGCAATATACTTGTTTTGTACGGGAACTTGCACACAACACTACGAATAACCTCAGGTTTTCCCTTGAACTGACAGATTTCTTGTGGCAGTAGGAGCTGTAAATATTTCTTGGCTCCTGCTGATCTCTCTCTGCCCCAAAGGTTTGACTGTAGGTGTAAAACTGCTAGTTTAGGTCTGTGGTAGTGTGGTAGCTTGAGGTACCTTGTCACTGTGATCCAAGTCCAAGCATGTTTTCAGGTAGTCCAAGCATGTTTGAAGCTGTAGTAACTTCAGGGAAAGTTTAAAAGAAAAGACAACTGGAGAGGTTTCTGTATAGTCCAGTGTTTGTCTAGTGTATAGAGCTTTTTACTTAAGTGTATTCCTAACATTACAAAAATATCACGCTGTCTTATACTTCTTACTAAGAGAGTTTTGTAGCCAATAATGTAAATAATTTTCAAGCTGATTAGGACAGTAAGTAGTTGTACTTAAATGATGTGACTAATTCATTCAGGGTGTGAACCCAGTGTTTGTGTTCTTCAGTTTGCATGATGTTCAAACAGGTTAGTACATTTCTCAGCAAATACAACCAAATATTCTGAGTTCTGTGATTTTAATATTTTTTTTCTTCTGGATATCCTCTGAGTGCCTTACACAGTTGAATGTATGATGTACACAGCAAATATGGTGTAGACTTACAGTCTTAAAGATTTTGTATGGTACAAAAATTTAGTTTAAAAAAGTTACTTCAGAGCATTTGGTCTGTTTTAAGATTAGAAATATCTACATAGATCTTGGGTTTTTTATTTCTTGACGTTTACACTCTTAGTGTAGCCAAGGTACTTAATATTTTTTGTTTGTGCCTGAGTAATTTAATAATTGAGGCCAAGAAACACATTAATGAGGCATTTATTTTCAAGAAGACAATGAAAGGACAGTTTTAGCTTGGCAAGCTTTATTACATTTTCAACTTGCTTCTTTTTCTGTAACTTTTTAAAATTAACAAATATTCACTGTAGATTAAATTGTGACTCTGTCCTCATACTCTAAGAATGCTTTAAAAACAAGGCATTGCTGTTTTGACCTTCAGTTTCATCTCATTCATTACAAAAATAAAAATTATTAAATGGTTAGTTTGACAGACATGTCTTCCATTTTGAAAAGTAACACTGCTAGAATGGGATTCCTTTTCATGCTTGTTTGTTTGTTTTGTATGAAATGTTACATTGGTGAATAATAGAACTTGATCTCTGCTTACCCCTTTCAGACTGCTCTGGCACAGTTGGAGTCTCTTACATTTGATGCTGAACAGACTCATCCACCTGCTACAAAACAGACCATAGATAGCCTGCCACAGATTGTTGTCACAGGTGAGTACAATGGTATGGAAAAATAAGGAAAAAATAATTTCCACAAAGTTCGTAAGAAAAAATTCAACTTTCTCTAATACCATAGATGCAATATTTAAGTGTACTTACTGCATAATGCTGTCTTAAGATCTTTTGAATCTGAGTATAATTTTGATCCATTTGGAAAAGTAATCTTTAATGGAGTTACTGTGACTGTATTTTGTAACCATTAGTGATACTGTTGATAATATATGTACTTGAATCTGAGCTCACCTGAGATGTAAAACAAGGTATTAATCCTTTTTCTTCATCATGGGTTTAGGTCAAGAGCAGTGTTGTACTATCTGTTGCAGTGAATATGTGGAAGGTGAAATCATTACAGAGCTACCCTGTCATCATTTGTTTCACAAACCTTGTATAACTCTTTGGTTACAGAGAGTAAGTACTACAGGATTGGTGGAGGGTTTGGGGGCAGGGAGGGTTGTGTATATTGTGTATTCTTCTCAGAAGAACTTTTAACTCTTTGAAAATGTGGGATGAAATACCAAGAATTTATGAAATATTATTTGACTTTATGCATTTTAGAACCAAATTCTAGTGCAAGTGAGGAAAAAATTTATATTTTTATTCACCTGAAGGTCAGTTTCTTCAATAGAGGGAATATTTCTGTAAGGGAAAACATGTTTTCCTTTACTAAGAATGAAAAACATGGATTAGTTATAACTTGTTTTGGTACAAGAAAAACTTTCTTTACTATACTTCTGTCTTGAAGAAAAGACAATGAAGTCATTTTCTCTGAAAAGAGCAAAGGGTTTGATCTGTCTTACCACAATGTCAGGCCCATTTATTGTGACAGAGGCTGGCAGAGGAAATAGTGAAATGCTTGTAGATTAACTTTTTTTAAAATTACCTTTATTAATTCTATACAATATTAGATTTAATTTTCATTATCTGTAATCACTTTGCTTCCAAATGTCTTATAAAGGCTTGCACCATGTTGAAGCTAAACTAAAACAACTGTAATTAATGAACTGGTATGTTTTATTTAGTTGCACTTCTGCTCTCCTTTATGTGCATTACAAACCTGGATTTGGTAGTTCTCAGTGAGCTTACAGTGTAACACAATTTCCTCAAGAGTATAAGAGAAAGATTAATTGGTTTTACCATGGGATAAATATCAGAATGCCTCTAGCATGGAGGCCTGATGGATTTCGTTGATGGGTTTATAATTTTTTTTACTGTGATAATGTTGATTACCATATGCATTTTTCTTGTTTTACACATCCTGCCTTTTTTTTTTTCTGTTGTCATAGTAAGCAGCTGATGCTGAAAACTAGGTTTTTCAACATCTTAGATTTGGGCTGTACCTAACTTATATTTAATCTTTGCTTCAAAAAAAAAAAAAAGCCCCACCTGTAAAATCAATGCTGTGAAGAACTTGCAGAGAATCTGATGCATTTGCTATGACAACTCTTTCTTCTGAGTTTATCAGCTCTAGGTAGCTGTCAGCTCTAGGTAGCTATGCAGTCAAATTTGAGTTTGAGGTGGTGCTTTTGTGGAGACCCTAAATACTTTATAAATAATAAATTTTAGCTTTTCAGTAGAATTGAATGCAAACTGTGCAAATGACTTGGGTTTTTTTTCTCTTTTTGTAGTCGGGAACATGCCCTGTTTGTCGTCATGTCCTTGCACCTGTACTTCCTGAAGCAGCTGATGACACTGTTTTTTTTATTTGATTGATGATTCAGCATCTTCTGTTAACATTGCTACAGGACCCTCAGACTAGGGTCGAAAATAAAATCTGCCACCAAAATAACAATGTAAATTTTGCCTGTTTTAATTATAATGTGAAAAAATCAGTATAAAATATTGATATATATAGTCATGGATTGGCATGGGTTGGAAGGGATTCTAAAGAAGATAGGGATTCTAAAGAAGAAGGCTCCAACCTCCTTTGCTGTGGGCAGGGACACATTCCTCTAAACCAGATCTCTCCAACTCCCATCCAACCTGGCCTTGAACACTTTCAGGGCTGGAGCATCCACAGCTTCTCTGGGCAACCCGTGCCAGGGCCTCACCACCCTCACCGTGAAGAACTACCTCCTAATGTGTAATCCAAACCTACTTTCTTTTTGTTTGAAACCATTCTCCCTTGTCCTGTCATAAACCATTGTGAATAGTCCCTCTCCATCCTTCTTGTAGAGTCCCTTCAGGGACTGGAAGGGACCTCAAAGCTTTCTCTTCTCCAGGCTGAACAATCCCATTCTCTCAGCCTTCCCTCATAGCAGAGGTGCTCCATCCCCCTGATCACCTTGGTGCCTCCTCTGGCCTCTCTCCAGCAGCTCCATGTCCTTCCTGTGCCGGGACCCCGGGGCTGGAGGCAGCTCTGCAGGTGGGGCCTCAGCAGAGCGGGGCAGAGGGGCAGAATCCCCTCCCTGCCCTGCTGCCCAGGGGCTCTGGGTGCAGCCCAGGACACGCTTGGCTCTCTGGGCTGGCACTGCCCATGGCTGGCTCATGTCCAGCTCTCACCCACAGCACCCCCAGGCCCTTCTGGGCAGGGCTGCTCTCGATCTGTTCATGCCCAGCCTGGGCTGGCACCAGGGATTGCCCTGACCCAGGGGCAGCACCTGAGCTTGGCCTTGTTGAACCTCATGGGATTCCCATGGACCACTGCTCGAGCTTGTCCAGGTCCCTCTGGATGGCATCTGTCCCTCAGGAGTGTCAACTGTACCACTCAGCTTGGTGTCACCTGCAGATTTGTAAAGGGAGCACTTGATCCCTTCGTCTGTGTCATTAATGAAGACATTAAACAGTTCTGGTCCCACTAGTGATCCTCAAGGCCCACCAGCTGTGGTTGATCAGGACTCTGAGCCATTGAGCACCACCCTCTGGACGCAGCTGTCCAACCACTTTTTTGCCCACTCATAAATCCATTTCCAATTTAGAGAGAAGGATATTGTGGAGGATGCTGAAGGCTTTGCTGAAGTCCAGATCAATGACACCCCTAACACTTTCTTTATCCACTGCTATAGTCACTCCATCATAGAAGGCCACCAGATGGGAAAGAATGCGAAAGCAAATGGAAAAAAATAAGCTTGTTTCTATCCAAGTTTCATGTTATCCATACATCCACTAGTACATTGGAAGCATTCAGATTCTGGCAGGTGTTGATAAGTTAATTTGTTTTGACCATTAGACAAAGGGGTAACAACCTTTTTCTAACTAGCCATAGCAATACTAATTAACATGGTATGAAAATAATTTCCCTCAAGTCAAAGAGAAAGTTCTAAGGGTTTTGGATAAAGTTACATGGTAAGCTGCCTCATAAGTCAAAACTCTGTAGATGCCTTCCATGTTATACAAGGCAGAAAGCTCCTGTTTCCCCTTCTTTCCTTATTCTGTGCTTGACTGAACACCTGAGCAAAACCAACATTTTTTTAGTAAAGTAAGGCTGCAAAACGCAAATACTCGCTGTCTCTAAAAAATAATTCCATACAAACCACATAAGCTGCTTATATAAGCTGTGAAAAGTGTTGGGATCGGTGTCTGAGTTGAAAGGGCCCTTACACATTACCTGGTTCTAACCCCGCTGCCGTGGGAGATAGGTTGTTCCAAGCCTGCTCCAGTGCCTTACCACCCTCACAGTAAACAATTCTTTCCAATATCTAAGCTAAAACTTCTCTCAGTTTAAAACCCTTCGCCCTCCTCTTATCACTCTATCACCGTGGTTAAAAGTTCCTCTTCAACTATTCTGTAGCCCCCCTGGAAGGCTGCTCTAAGGTGCCCCTGGAGCATTCTCATCTCTGGGCTGAACAACCTTAGCTTTCTCAGCCTGTCCTCACAGGGCAGGTGCTCCAGCTCCCTGGATGCAGCTCTCCTCAGGTTCTGCTTGAGTATGTCTATGTCTTTCTTAAGCTAAGGGCTCCAGAGCTGGACACAGCACTCCAGGTAGGGGAGAATTCTCCATGGGAGTGAAGCAGGAAGGTAGAATCATCTCCCTTGACCTGCTGCCCACAATCTTTTAACACAGCCCAGGACATGTTTGGCTTTCAGGACTGCCAATGCATGTTGCAGGGTCATATCAAGCTTTTCATCATCCAGCATCCCAAGTACTTCTAAGTGCTGTTCTCAATCCATTCTCTGTCCAGCCTGTGCTTTATGTTGTACTTGGAATTGCCCTGATCCAGGTGCAAGACCTTGCACTTGACTCTGTGGAACTTGATGAGATCCACACAAGCCCCTCTCAGGCCTGTCAAGGGGCCTCTGGGTGACATCCCCTGCCTGCAGTGTGTCCATCACGCCACACAGCTTGGTGTTGTCAGCACATTTGCTGAGGGTGCTCTGATCCCACTGCCTGTGTCACTGACAAAGGTGCTCAGCACGGCCAGACCCAACAATAACACTGGGGGAATCCACCAGTCTCTGGTTTCCACCTGGGACCATCAAGCCATTGACAACAACCCTTTGATTGTGACTGTCCTGTCTGTCAAATCTGTGTCTCTCCCATTTAGAGAGGAGGCTGTTTTGAGGCACAGAAGTCAAGGACTCCTCTCAGGGTGGTGGATCCTGGATCCCAGACTGTGGTTTGGTTCCCACTGTCAGCATGTCTCTGTTTGAGTGCGCTGTCCAAGCACTTTGGCCTGTCTTTCCTTTCCATTTAATTCCCTTTTGTCATCTTGTAACTCCTCTGTAATCTTACCTGCAGATCTCTGCAACTCATCTCACTCCTTGGACTAAGAATAGAAACTGATCCCCTTGAAGAAAGTCATTGGGCAAAAAATCCAGTTCAAATCCACTCCATTCTTTTTGAAATCTCTACAGGTTTTCTGCAGTTTACCTCCTCTGAGATACAGCCCTAAATTGTCTGTGCACCATCACTTCCTGTTTTCCTTTTGAACCTGCTTCCTTCCTTTCTTCTTTTGCAGACTGTCCAAGCTATTCACATTTCTTCCTGGTGTTTCTTGCTAACTTCCCCTCTTCTTTCAAACTGCATTGTATGCCATATTTGGTTTATGGTGCTCATTTTACTTGTTACCAGATCTTCACCCCTCAACACTGGAAATTCCTCCAGGGCCTGATTTCTGCATCCCAGGCCACCTCCTGTTTAGGTGTCCCTCCTAAATTCCTTCATACTAGCAAGAAACAAGTCAAGAAATTTTTCTCCTCTGGTCTGTCTTCATCATCTGGACTAGAAGGCTACCCTCGATGCTCTCCTGTATTTACCTGGGCCGCTTGCAGTTGGCTGTGCAATTTTCCCAGCAAGCATCTATGTGGCTGAAGTCTTCTATTGGGATTGTGCCTGCAAATGTGATTCTTCCTGCAGCTGAGGAAAGACCTCTTCACCAACCTCCTCTCCTTGATCAGGTAATGTGTAGTAGACACCAGCCTCAAGGTTTCTGTTGTTGGCGTAGTCTCTAATTTCCATAAGCTCTTGACTTGCACATTGCTGCTCTTCAAAAGCATCTTTGTGCAATCAATCTCATTTTTGGCGTAGAGGAAAATTCCCTCAACTGTCTTTTTTGCTTGTCCTTTTTGAATAGTTTGTAGCCATCAGTCACAGCACTCCAGTTGTACAATTCATCCCAGCAAATTTCTGTAGTAGCGATCAGGTCATGGTTATGTCTCATCTTCTGTAAAAAGGTTGGTAATAGCTGAATTTTTAATCTCTTTCATGAATTTAGTGCAGATGACAAATATGTGAGCCTTTGGAGGCTCTTACACCAACAACATTCAACTACTAGTACCTTTGTGTTTGCTTAAGCAGTTTTTCCATTTCCCTGCTGGATTTGGGGGATCTGAAGTAGCTTAAGTTGATTCCTCATTTTATTTCTTTTCTCTATTTATTTTAATTCCTCACAATTATTTCCTTATTATATTTCTTTGAGTTTTTTTCTGCTTCATCACTCATCTCTGGTCTTGCTTTGGAGTGAAAGTGTTCAGCTGAAGCTCTCACTATGGGCAGTTTTTCATCTGCCTAAACTCACCGGCTGTGGCTGTTTCAGAACTGTGCACCACTGTTCCTACTTTACAGCTTAGCCCTTAGTGAGCTGTTACCTCTGGGGCTTATCTGATAGCCTTGGAGCCCCAGGATGTGATGCTGCTTTGGCCCTAGTGTTTTCCTTGAATTTTCATACATACATTGATACTGTCTTTCTACATGGTGTCATTTCCCCTCAGAATACATTTCTGGGGCATCAGTGTTCTGGCTCACCTTTCCAGGCTTGAATTTATTGATCATCAGATTGACTTTAGAACACACAGAAAGTATTTTCTTTCTGCTGCTTTTAACATCTTCTCTTGAACTTATTTGTGAGGTAGGTGATCAAACTTTTAGGGACAGCATTTAGGATCAGTTGTTAAATGTTTAGCTATTTCCAAGATACTACCTTTTTGTTGTATTTTTAAAGATGTAAAAATTCCTGTGTTCTTCAGGTTTTTTTAAAGAATTGCCAGCTTGGGTTGCCCAAAAAATAAGTATTGCAACAAAATAATTCTTCTGAGCATGAAGAAGAGTATATTTTTTGAGAGCTTTTTACTCCAGAGATGGTTTACCCATTTTAAATTAAAATAATGATGATTAAATACATCTCACTGGAGAAGGGAACTGGCTATAACTTGTTGACATGATGTTATGATATGATTTGATATTTGTGCCCTATTTTGCAAAGCACAGAATTTTTCCTAACTTTGGAGGATTGTGGATGTTTTTGTTGGCACTAGCAAGGCCTACTGAGTGCGCCTTAGAACTCTTCTTTTTTTTTGTTTTTTTCAGGTTTGTTTTTAGTTTTTTGGTGGGATTTTTTTGTTTGTTTTTGTTTGTTTGTTTGTTTGTTTGTGTTGTTGTTGTCGTTGCTTATAGAAACCTCCCCTGATTGGGAATTACTGCTTTACAGTTTGAATCCTAAAAGCTGTATTAATACTGTAGTGATGCTGCATGGCATGCTGCATAAATACTTTGGTGTGTTCTCCCAAAATTCCAGTTTCTCTTAGTTGAACAGAACAGGGATAAAAGTGTGGCTTTCTTAGGTTTTTGGAGAGAATTTGTCCAATACAGGGCTTCCTTTAGTCAATTTTTTGTTGTTATTTTTGTTGTTAAAGATCAAGACAATTTCTTCATATTATAGCCTCCCTATAAGATGCCGCTATTTCCAATGAACAAAATACACTGCTGTAGTTGGTAGGCTCATTCTTTCTCAGAAAGCCAAGGCAAAGACTGGAACAAACAAAATTCAGTTTCCTCCCTAAACACCTACCTGCTCTTCTACCTTGAAAATACATTATTTTCTTTTCAGTTGCTTTTTATTGAAACAGATCTAATGAGGTTTTGTTGGACACTGAGGGTATACGAAACACAGCCTTCTTTACACTGAGGCTTGATTCATTATGGGGGAGTGCTCAATTACTGAATTGTAGAACAGCTGGCAAGGACTAGTAGATAAGGCTCCTTGTCTTGTGTTACAAAGAGACAAGTGGGCTACAGTCATCTCTGCGCAGCCTTTGGATGTACAGACCTGGTAATGAAGGCTTAAGCCTTTGTTTAAACCTGTTAAAGGTGTTCAGGAGCCTTGAGGTTCCCCTGACTTTTGCTATTGTGCCATTGAAATCCAGTCCAAACTAAGCCTGCTACTAGTCAAAGCCCAGGGAGTGCAAGGGTTCATCATAAGCTCATGCCACATTTGTTAAATGCAGTGTAAACAATAATTGAAAATAAAAGTTCTCTTCCCTAAGTTTGAAGCAAAGTTTTTCAGATGACTTTGAATGGAGAGAGAGGAACATATTTTGCTGAGAATCTGATGTATTTGGCATGGATGTAATTCACTCCCAAAGCATATATCTAGGTACATTATCTTTCTCTTTGAACTTACAATAGAATCATTCCTGAAAAGGCCCATTGTGGTTTAGTGAATTTAAGACTATTGCCATAAGGGACACATTTTAAAGCAGCAGCATCAGAGTTGTTTATTTCATAAAACAAATTTGTGCAACTGTAATAATCCTGCTCCATGTTTTCCTTTTAATAGGACAATCTCTCTGTGGTGATGCACTAATGTGAGCACATCTGAATTGACTCAATGAATGCAGTAGGTATCCTGTTCTGCAAAATGCCAAAAATGGAAAAAGAAAAACAACCCTGGCTCAGTAATTTCAGTTTTATTTTATCTGCACATTTTTACAATCCATGCTCTTTCCCCTGTGTTTTTCCTTTTTATTTGTATCAGTGAGTGCTTTAGGATATACATAATAGAAAACAGAAAAATATGTTAGTTATCTGCAGTCCTTTGGTCAATGTGGTACACACAGACAACTAAGATGCCTACTTATTTAGACAAGAGAAGTAATATCACTGTGTGGAAAATAAGTCCTTTTGTAGGTTAATGAGCAAAATATGTATTTCCAGATTTTATTGTCCTAAAATTCCACATAATTGTAATTTTTTTTCAGTCTTAAGTCTGTGTGTAGATAGACAATTACTGTGCTCTGAGCCATGCATGATAAATAATTACACACAAAACAACTAATAATGGTTATTAATGAGTAAGTATAAGGATTTAATTATGTATTGAGGCCAAAATGTAAAGGGCATGATTTTCATGTATACTACGGCTGCTTTGCCCTCCTGAGGCAAAAGAAAAGGCTCTCCAGAAGGCGTAAAAGACAATTAGGTACATGGGAAATAGGAAGGAGGATTAGTCTAGCTGGTTTCTTCACCTACCTTTAAATCACAGTACACACAAGTCCTTCTTTCAGTTGTGAAGAAGAATTGTCTTTAGCTTACCAGGCAGGAACCTTTGAAAATATGTCAAGGAAGTCAATGAAATTTAATGTGATGGTGAGAATTAAGTTTTCCAAGGCAAGTTAGGTATTTTATGTCAGATTTTCTAATTGACAAGAACCAAGGGCTACAGTTTTAGTGTTGTAAGTGCTACTCATTGGTGATAGTTAGGACCTGGCTGATCTTTCATAGCTTTGTATTAAGAAAACCTAAAGAGGAAATAAATTTCTTATTAGGATATAAAAATCATTGGTGAAAGTATTTCTTTATTGTACATTGAGTACTATGCTAATATGTATGACCTGCTAATTTGGAAGATTGTCTATATCAATGGGTAGAAGGGTTTCCTTGTGGATGAGTGGAATTCCCTCCTCTTACTAAAAGCAGAAACATAAAAAATGCTTTTCTAATACTTCTTTAATTCTGCAATAGGAGGATGTCAGCTGCAGAAACACTGACACAGATTTGAAAATGCTTTTTGCATATTCCAGACATCCTTTTATAAGGTGTTAACTTGCTTTGCTAGTCAAGGAAGATGTTCTTGTCAGCAATACTGTAAATAGGTTCCTCTTAAGCTATTTTAGTGAAATGAATTGGAGCCTGCATCCTGCACATGCCTTTGTCTTCTTTATTGTTTTAACTCCCAGAATCACAAGTCATGTATGAAAGAAGGAAGTTTTGCTATAGAGATTAAAAATGTGATTTAGTCCTCATTATTTACATTAAAGCTCCATGAGACTGTGAGGCTTTTCTTCTGATATGAATAACTGAATGGACCAACACAAAGCAAATCTAGCATCACACACACAAATAAAACAAAATAGCCTGACTAAAGAGTTTGCTCCTAAATGGTGAGCTTTTAGGACATGAATGAATAGCACCATTTAAACAGAAGTGATGCAAGAGAACAAGGGATCCTCAGCAGTATTTGTTATCTGCAGATAGCCACAGTCCTTCAGTTATCTTTCTCTCTGTGACACAGCAAGTATCTTCCTTGGAGCTTTTGAAACAAATTTCTAGTTCATCAGGACTTTTGGTGAAGGAATGCCCTTCAGGTCCATTCACTTCATGCAGTCTTCTTCTGAAAGTGGCCAGCAGGAAGGGGAGAAATGGGAGCAGAAAAAATGTGGTCTTTCAAGTGAATCTAGGCAACCTACAGTATCAAACAAGACCAAATTCAGTTGTGAGTAGAGGATAAGAAGCTAAAAAAAATGAGTGTGTGGCACAAAAATGCTTTTGGCAGCTCTGTCCCACAGCAGAAAGCATGGAAGCTCCCAAGGCACTGCTGACTGGCCCACTGCACTCCTCGAGCTCTTCAGGAAATGTGGAGCCTGATCACTAAAACAGATTCAAAGTCTCTTGGTCTAAATCTTACATTATCTGTGAGACAGGTTTTTTCTGAGAGGAATAATTTGCATTTATTGGTGTCAGGGACACAGAAAGGATGCCTGTGTGCCCTGCAGGTTAAGAGTGTGTTCATGAGACACATGTGACCTGCAGAAGGGTCTTTGTCTTAAATTATCACTTCAGAGTGTGTCACTGTACACTCTCCTGCTCTGAATCAATTATCATATCTAACTGAAAAAAGAAGCATCAGTTAATTTGTTGAGAAAAATTAATTTATGTTCTGTCACTGAAATTGATTTGATGAATGACAGTAATCAGAGGCATATATTGCTGCTACAGTCAGTGTGTGTTAGTGAAGTATCTGAGGGTAGCATTTTCTCCTTCTATACACCTGCCAGAGAGAAGGTGTCTCTTTGTGGGCATAATTCAAGCACAGAGCACCAAGAGCAACCTATGGGTGTCTCATTTTCAGAATAATACATATTGAAATTGCAACTTACATTCTAAACAATTATAGATGATTTTTGTGTTTTAGGGTTTGTACTTGGGATGCCAGTACTGCTGGCAACTGTTTTTCTTCTGTCTTATGTTAGGCATGACATCATGCATATGAGGGAGAAACTAAATTTTTCCCCACCAACCTGCTGCATTTTGAAGTTATCAGCAAGGCAGTATAATTGGTTAACTTGCATTAACATTCTGGTTGCCTTGTTATGCTGTGAATTGGAGCACAATGGAGGGTGCAAGGTAGCCTCAACTCCTTTACAGTACCAGAACAGATGCACTCAGGGAATGTGCTGCAATGCAGGGTAGCAGCTTGTCAGAAAGACTTTAGATAATATTGCCTTAAAAAAAAAAAGGAGGTGGGGGGAGCATGTCAGGGCTGATCCAGTTTTTCATAGATTTTTTTGCATAGTTTCAATGTTCATTGGATAATAATCTGAATACTGAGTTGATACCACAGGGCTAGACTGAAGTACAGTATCTGAATAAACTGTTTGGGGTTTTTTTAACATAATTACCCGCCTTCAAAACAGATCACAGCTATGTACAAGATATGGTGGAATTTCTAGTTCACTTTAAAGCTCCAGAGATCAGTTAGAAATCCTTTCAGGCTTTTCATTATCCAAGTAAAAAATATATCAAATATTGATGAACTTCTTGAAGCATTGTGATCTGTCATTGCATTATTTTAATTAAAAAACACTAGTCTAAAAAATAAATATAAATATTTTTATTTGCTTATAACAGTTTTTATTTGCTATAACAGTTAAAACTGTTCTCATGCAGCTTTTTGCTATCATTCTTATGAATGCTATTTATGTCTTCCTGTATCACATAAATTAAGCTTTGATGAAGGTCTAATTCTTCAAAATTCTTGCTGCTCTTTCCATGCATAAAATTCAAATATATTTGCAGTTCCCAAATGCAAAACTCTGTTGCTGTTATATGACACACGTCCTCATTCAGATGCAAATTAGTTTTTTTCTTTCCTGAGGTAAAAAAGGAGTGAGAAAGCAAAAAAGTAGCTGAGCCTTTGTCTGTTTCCTTAAGTGAGTCTCTTGTCCTCTGTATGTGTGACAATTTGACATATGAGGTGATGACTAATTTTGCAAAATTTCAGGAATATAACTTAGAATGGCAGAACTGGCTGAAAGATGTTGTGAAAGTTCAGTTTGAAATTCTAAAATACATATTCATTGCAAAGATGCCTACAAGCCTGCAAGCATTTGCATTCCTTTCTGTGCTACTTAAAAAGCTAATGGAGGATAGTACTAGATGCTCAAGTGTTAATCTTTCAGCCTTTAAATGTCTTTATTATGAGCTTTATTATGCTTTCTTAACCATGACCACTATCCTTTTTTTCATCCTGAGCATCTGTGTAATGCAACTGGGAAGTGATTTATAGTTCAAAGTAGGGAAGCAGAAGATTGAAGGCTGTCGCTCAGTAGCTAAATACAGACTGCAATGTGCAAGGGAAAATGAAAAGCTTGGTTATTTTCCAGAAATCTTTGTAGTGACATCCTTTTCAGGCAATATTCCCACTGAAATCAGTGTACTAAATTAATATTAAATAGATTTAAATTTCTCTTCACAACTGTATTATTCAATGCAGAAGCATCTGAGTTCTTCTAAGAGTTTTTATTTGCTACTACCTCAAGGCATATGCCATTTGTTTTCTTTAGCTATTCATAAACCTTTAGTTTGTGGCTTTTATAATTTTGATGAAGTAAATTCCAGAGCACTTGATAAAGCATTAGGGATCATTGTGAGAAAAGAAAAGAAAAGAAAAGAAAAGAAAAGAAAAGAAAAGAAAAGAAAAGAAAAGAAAAGAAAAGAAAAGAAAAAAGAAAGAGAAAAGAAAGAGAAAAGAAAGAGAAAAGAGAAGAAAGAAAAATATTACATTTCCTAGATGCTTGTATAAAATAGTGTGGGATTACACAAAGCACTAGTAAGAACTGTGCAGCAGGAGTGTATGGTCTACTGGAGACTGAAATATTGGCAAAATAAATGTATTTTAGATACAAATGGACAGTCTTTGCTCGGCAGCTGTGTCAGCATGATCAATCAAGTGGTTGATCTCTGCAGAGCTTTCATACGGGTTGCGAAGGAGGACAAGGCAGAGTCTTTATGGAGTTTGACAGGTAGCATTGCAGTGACACTTTTCTTCCAGAAGGAATCTTGGTGCTGAGGACAGGAGGCTCTCCGGCACTTCACACTATTGCAGTGTACACTATTGCTGCACTTTGTCTGGCCAAATATTGGATTTCAGAAGTCATAGTGTAGCCATAACTGTGCTAAATCCTGGAGAGAAGCTTACACAAATTAGAGAGATAAGCAATCACCCGCCATCTGGAGCTCAGCGAGGGAAAGTGCTGGATGCTGCACCTGGGATGGGCAACGCTGGATGTATGAGCACACTGGGAAATGAGAGGTTGGAGAACAGCACTGTGGAAAGGGACTTGGAGGTCCTGGTTGGTGGTAAGTTGGATCCGAGTCGGCAGTGCCCTGGCAGCCAGGAGGGCCAACCCTGTCCTGGGGACATCAGGCCCAGCATCACCAGCTGGGCAAGGGAGGCGATTGTCCCACTCTGCTCTGGGGCAGGGATGGCCTCACCCAAGTGTTGGGGGAAGTTTTGGGTACCATAACATAAGAAAAACATTGAGCTATCAGAGGGTGTCCAAAGGAAGGCAAGACGGTGAAGGGCCTCGAGGCAAGCAGTATAAGAAGGGCTTGAGAGCACTTGGTCTGTTCATCCTGGAGGAGACTGAGGAGGAAACTCACTGCAGTTACAACTTCCTTGTGAGAGGAAGAGGAGGACCAACTTTGATCTCTTCTTTGTGGTGACCACTGACAGGACTCAAGTAAATGGCCTAAAGGTGAGTCAGAAAATGTTAAGATTAAATATCAGAAATAGGTTTTTTTCAGCTAGAGAGTGAAAACATGCCTGTGCATATTTGGGCACTGAGCAGGCTCCCCAGGGCAGCAGTCACAGCACCAAGCCTGCAGCATTTGGACAGTGCTGCATACATGGTATGCCACAGGGATGTCCTGTGCAGGGCCGTGTCTTGGGGCATCCCCATGTCTTGGGGATGGTCCTTTGCAGGGCCAGGGGTTGGAGTCAATGATCCTTGTGGTTCCCTTCCAAATGAGGATATCCTGTGATTCTGTGATTCAATGAATCAATGATTTTGTGATTTTCCTCTAAGTCTAGGGCATACTTTTTTAAGGTGAGCTGCCAGAATTGTGACTCCTGGTTAAGCACCCCTAGCATACCTCTTTTCTTTGGTATCTGGAAGCAGATGGTTTGTGCTATGGTGTCCTCAAAGGTGGCTTTTATTGCTCCATGTAGCCAGCAGGAACTTAGTGTGCGCCACTATGGGACAATACACTCATAACAGGTCATCACAATATACAACTTCTATACTGTCCAAAAATCATGCCCCAAATATGTTTGAGAATCACTGAATTGACATTTACTGGAGGAGACAAGGAAGGTTTATAGAGTGCAGCGTGGAAGGCCATATGCTTCTGGGTGCAGCCATAGGATCATGATCTATGAGCAGAACATTCACCAGGTCCTTTGTAGCCCTTCTGTCTGTGCTGCTCTGCCAAGTGCTGCCAGTGCTGCAGTGCTCTCCAGGATCAGTTGGAGGTGGCTTGCATGGAGCAACAGGGCTTTGCATTATTCCCAAATGTACAGAAGGAAGGAGGAGACTTTGCTCCCTGATGCTCAAAAAGGAATTTGGGCCAACAGACACTTGTGCAAATTCCAGTCAAGAAAACTTTTGCTCTTCCAAGAGTTTTAAGTCAGAAAAGAGTATTTTTTTATCTCAATATTATGTGGTAATAGCTGGAAGGATACAAACCCTATGTTGTTTAAAAAGTCATTAAATAGATGGGTTAATGTTTATCATGTATTTAAAAATGAGTACATTTCTGTAATTTCAGCAATGTGATTTTAGAGTAACTAAATGCAATTTAGTACATTTTTGGATCTCTTCATGTAGGCACACAGGAGAGAGCAATAAAACATGGACATTAAGATGAGAGGGTAGAAGCTGATGGTTCATTCACTTAAAAGTATACTTCTTTGGCATGTGGGAAAAGTGCTGTCCTCCAGCTATGCATCTCTCAGGTCTGCCAGGAATGGTTACAGTTTGGGTGGTCTCTACTATGTTTTTGTGAAGGGATTTTGTGATGTGTTACTGTTGCTTCCAGATGGTATCATATATGACGATGATGTAACATCACAACAAAACTTGAAAGCTGAAGTGTTTCTGTCAGTTGTGCACTTAAAATATCTTCAGAACCGGAATATTTTTCTGTTTGGGTCTTCTTTGGCTGTAAGTCCATTTTCTCTTAGAAAAGGACACATTTCTTTTAGAGTAGGACATTTGAGGTTAAAAGTTGTGATGCAGTTTTGACCAGAGCTGAATATAGTTATGGGATGCTCTAGCACAGGCTCATGCAGATGTTTGGTTATTTTTATTTTTCAGTGCCAAAATTCAACAGTTCGTTTAGAAGCTGGTTGTTCTTTCTGCATCCCTGAATTTTTAATTCCACCATTCACCTTCTAACACCCCAGAGAAAGGTAAAGGCTGTGACAGTGATTGCTAGAGGAAAATACTAAGAAGATTAGGGGTAAAAGAAATCTGATAATAAACTGTAGCACAATTTCTCCATTACATGAGGCAATTTAGAAATAGTTCATGAAATTTAAAAGCATGATTGGATTCAAATGTAGCACATGCATTGGTATGTATTATATTTTGCATGTGACTGTAATGTTTTGTTCATTGCATCTATGCCCATTTTTTCTGCATATTTGGAAGTGCTTTCCCACACAAAATGAAATAATTTGGTTTTAATACAGTGCAGATGAAAATACAAAATTTTTATTGTTAGGTTAGTGGAACTTTATTGTTGACATTGGTCTGATTGGTCTTAAAAGAAGAATTTAGATAGATTCTTCTTATATTTGTAATAATTTTTTTTTTAATTGAACCAAATCCATGCATGTTTTAACTGCATTGATTTCAGTCTGGTTTTCCTAGTTTGCTTTGGCATATTAAGTCCAGGCAGTGCACTGTGTTTTTATACACTAGACAAATAGAACTCTGCAGGTGTAGGAGAGAAATCATACTATCCTTATCAGAAATAGTCCTGTGGTGAGCATCATCAAGAAAAGGAAAAAGGCACTGTGTTGAAACCTGGAAAATATTTTGCTGCAAGCGATGTAAATGAAAGATAGAGAGCACATACCTATTACATCTCTTGTAAAAGTGGCAGAAAGTTAAATGCTTTCTAATAAGCTTTTGGTCATTATCATGTTTCTGAGCACTCAGATGTGTATGAGGTGAAAACCTTTCTTTTTTGAGAGCAGGAAAAATGAAACACACAAGAAAGGAGGAACATGGGTATATTTTTTGTCTTTCACTGTCCTCTAACCTTCCCATATTTCCACTATACTCTACAGTGCATCAACTGTCAATATTGGATTTCCTTAAAAGGTCACTGAAAATGCATTCTGGATTTGAAAAGTAGGTTGTATTAGCTTTGGATGGATGTATTATATTATTTTCAGAACTAGTAAGGAGGAAAAAAATATAATCTTCCTATTAATCCTCATGTGAAATGTATTATCCTCAGTTGTGGATAAGTGGGCAATCATCAGCCTAGTGCTGCCAAAAAAGGCAGAGAGGAATGCATTGATTTAATCTGTTGGTTTGGAACTATTATCTTGGATTTTTCAGTTTCTCTTGCTATTTATTATTTTGGATTTTTCTCCAGTGAAGAACTGATTTCTTCCTCCATTATTCCTGTGTTGTGTTCAGTCATGAAATTTTTCAGAGGCCTCTTGTTTTCTCAACTTTTCCTCTATCCCCTCTTACACTGTCCATTTTTCTTTCCCAGCCACAACAACACCTTTCTCTCCAAACAGTGCTCAGAAGAGCTGCCCCTTTAGCCTGTTCCTGGGAGAAGGAGGAGAGGAGGGGCTGGGTGCAGCTGCCCAGGGAGTGCTGTAGCACTCTGTGCCTGTCTGTTCCCTTCTATTCTGCTCCTGTCTACTCCTGTAAAGCAGAAGGGAGAGGGACAGGCAATGCTGCCAGCATCAGCAACAACTCTAGGGCTTCTGCCCAAAAAGAGACAACTGCAGACCTTGTTAAACTTTCGGGAACAGCTTGGTTGGACAGGTGACTCTTTAAATTTTTCTTACTCTGAAAATTATGTTGTAAATTATGATGTTTCAGTGGAGTGTTAAATCACTTCACAGTAAGAGATTTCTACATTTAAATGTCAAATCAAATGGCTCAATCCACTGAGTGGCAGATGTATTTTAGTCAGCAGTGCTTTTATGAAAAAACACTCTTAGGATTGCTCTTCCTGTCAAAACTCCCAGCCTGGATCTGGGTGAGGAGGCAGATCTCTTTGGCATAGAAAAGGGCTTCTGAGGGGCTGCAGGAGCTAGGGTGGCCCAGGCCAGGTGTGGGGATGAGCCCCTCAATGCCTGCCCCAGCACGAGAGCCAGTGAGCAGAGAGCAACACAACAAAAACTCCCCTTCAGGGCTAAAGAGAGGATGCAATTCCTTGGCCCATGAGCTGCAGCTTAATCTTTGCCAGAGGGCTTCCTGGATGTGTGAGCTGCAGCATGTGGCCCTGCCATTTGCCTGCCATTAATCAGCCTCTTGGTACTTCCTTGGCTTGTGGGGGGGCGCTTTTCTCGCTTCTCTGAGATGCTGGGCTGCCCACTGGGTGGAGAGCAGCAGCTTCTAGAGAGCATCCAGCTGTTGGGAGCCTGGGTGCCTGGCAGTCAGGCACTTCTTTTGACACTGAAATTGAGGAAATCAAGGAGAGAACAGAAAATTTAAAACCCTCTAAAACAATAAAACAAAAATAATTATTATATATATAACCAATAATAAAATCAAACACTAATACTTCATGGGGGAAAATGCAGAGAGATGTCTGAGGTGAAAATACAGACAGCTTTAATTATAACTGTGGTTATATAATTATTTATTTATTTGTTTGTTTATTGTCTTGCTTATTAGAGCACTGTTCATCACAACTCCCCTCTCAGCGCCAGGCAATGGCAGGGGCTGTGGGAGAGGGATTGCTGGTTTGGGAGTGAGAGCTAGTCTGCACCAACCCCCCATGCCAAACCAGGGGAGGGGATCTGCTAAGGTGCCTCAGCACCTCTGCTTGGTAAAATCCTTCAGGCATGTATTCATGGGGTTTATGTGATAAATGTTTTCAATACTGAGAAGTGTAGCACAAGGCATTTTTTTTCCTCTGGGAGAAAAATAAGGATTTTCTTCCGATTTTCTGTGCTTTTGTGCATCTTTCCTATTAGGTGCTCCTAGAAAAATAAACACAAATTAGCTTATAGTAAAACTATAATTTGCATATTTGTAAGATGTACGTGAAGTGTTGTCTGGCGATAAGGAATGCCTTTTAAGCAGTAGCATTTTGAAAGGACAAAGAACAATTGTAACCCATCTTTTGTTCCTCATGGAGGTGGTCATGACATGAGGGTTGGCTTTTCTGAGGTTGGCAGCACTTCTGGGGTAGATGGACCATCATCCTCATTATCAGCTGACAGACGTACCACTTCCAGAGCCTCACACCTCTTGTGTAGAGGCACCAGAGGAGGTGAGGCAGATACCTGGAGAGGGTTCACCTGCCACCCTAAGCACAGATTTGCCTCTATTCTCTCCTTTACTGTAAGTTACTGCCTTCTCTGTGGTTGGGGGTGGGGGTGCAGGGTGTGGGATACAGGATCTTGATGTTTTTTCTCACACATGTTCCTATTTCTGTCTCAGGGAAGGAAGTGCGTGGCTCCAGCAGCTTTTTATCAGACTCCCTGATGTTTCCTTAACCAGTCCACTTCCCTTCAAAGCTCTGCCATCATCCACTTGGTCACACACCTCACACAGGTGTCCTTGTTCTGCCTCGCTTAGCTCCTGTGGACTAGAGGTGCAATACATCAGCAACAACAAAACCAGCCATGCCTGAAAACAGTGACAAAGAAGACTGTCCAGCATAGGACAGCTTCTCACTGCAGAGGTCATACCTGCTCTGAGCTCAACACCCAGTGCTGTGTCTCACCAGCTTGTTAATAGAAAATTATTGGCAGAGGAAGTTTCATAAAGCATATTACAACACAAACCACCATAATAAAGATCTTGAACAATATCAATGGGCTACAAATAAAAACCCTGGCATGGGTTCCTTCCCTAACACATACACATACACACACACTAAACACACCTCAGTGTTACTGGGTCTTACGTTGAAATGAAAAAATGCTTTATTTCTGCTTTAAGATTCAATACAGATCAAGTGACTTGCTGTGTTCAGGCAGTTTCAGGTTTCTACAGGATTGTAAACCATTTTGCTTTTAAAAATAAAACTAATCTAGGAACCTTGGGGTGCTTTTTTTTCTGGTTTGTTTTTTTTTATTTCTTTTTTTCATTACAGTTTCATAACAAGTGCTCGACAATAAACACTTTTCTTCTTTCAATACTGAAGCTGTTGCTTGATGCTACTGTCTTACATAATTTAACCTTAAAAACAATCAGAATTTTGTGCTGTAATTTCAGACACTTCAACATACTCATCTGATCTCCAAGGATAGAAAGAATGATTACTATTCAAGGAAAAAAAAAGTCCACTCCTATTTTAATTAAAAAGATGCTGTGTTTGTGCTGGAAATTACTTCAAAGTTGAAATTAAAGATGAAATTATTTTCTTTAATCATAGTTATAGAACATTTATGTTATTAGTGTGAATACCTAAAAGGGACGAATTTTTTTTTTTGCTTGTTCCAAACCTTTGCTGAGAACTGGAATGTGGTTTTTTTCCTTACTACTTTTGGTTATTTACAGTATGTAACTCACAGGTCCTGCAACATGAGTTCTATATTAAAAACACCTCAATCTCATACCACTGATGGCTGGGAATTTCTACTTATTTTCTTTTTTAAACCAAATTTTGCAGATGACTTTAGCTCTTGTCATTGTATTTTTCCTTTCAAGAGACACCTTGACACAGTATCTGACATAACATTGAGGTTTTGAGATCCTGAATATTTAGAGATTCTGTTCAGGCCAGAGAGTCTAGAGATGGTTTGGTGGCAGGTGCTGCAGGGGCAGCCCCACTGGGCCTCCAAGGAGGGCTCAGGAGTGACAGCTCTTTTGCCTCGTACATCAAGCTCCTTAGCAGCCACTGCAGTTCATTTTTCCCCACATGCAAGTCTTCAGTCGGAAGTTCCTCCATGCGATGACATGAGCTGTCACACAAACCTGGGCTCTGACTCAGAAGGTGTCTGTGTCCCTGCAGTGATGACTCAGGCACCTGTCACTTCAGCTCTTGCCTTGTCTGCCTTCTTCATTGTTCTTGCCAATAGCCTACTCCACTCCTGAGTATCTGGCAGCTTCCACTATTCCAGTGAGCACTTGCAAATTCCAGAGAAGCATCCTCTGTGCAGGAGGGAGTGAGACCTCACATACCACAGGTCCCACACAGCATGGCAAGTACTGGATTTCTTACCAATATTTTGAAAACTACAGGCAGTAACACCCTTACTTAGCAATTGCAAACCTGCTAGAAGGCTTCACATGCTTTTCTTTTACCAGTGATTAGCATGATGTGGAAAGGTCAGGGGAAAGCACTTCTGAAAAACTGTCATTCCAGTTTCAAAGAGAGGAGGACTGAGTCATGGGAGAAACCATTTCTCCAAGCCTATACACTGAATTGTGACAGAATCAGAATTAAAATATCCTGCTTTTATTCTTCTCAAGTGTTGCTGCTGCCTTTCGTCTGTATCTTTTCTACTTTCTGCACTGTTGCAGATTTTCTTGACTTTGTGTTTCTTGGTGGTGTTCTTTAAAAAAATAATGCAAAACTGCTTCCTCCCTTCACTTACTGCCTCCAATTCTTTCAGGTCCCTTATCTCCCACCTCATATTAATTGATTCATTCCCCTCTCCAGAGTTTAGCACTATCAAAAACTAATTATTGTTGCAGAGCTCCCTGTATGTTTTGGGCTGAAATTGTGACTTATTAATAATTGCACATTTATTCTGATGAGAAAGCTAAAGCTACTTTAAAAGCTGAAGTAAGGTGATTAACTTTTAAATAGATCTCCATTTCATCCTATCCAGATTTTTGATGACACCATGCAGTCTCAGTAGGTCATATTTTCTTCAGGCTGCTCAGAGAACCTGTGAGTAAGGATGCCTGTGAAAATGCTTTTGAAGGTGCTGGAGTCTATGAGTGCTGGTCACTTTTAAAGCACCACCTTCTAAGAGCACAGGAAGAGGCATTTCCAAAATGTTGTAAGTAAAGCAAGTGAGGCAGAAGGCTGGCTTGGCTGAGCAGGGGTCTTTTGAAGCTAAAGCAAGAAAAAGGAAATGTGTGGCCAAAATCAGGAGACATGAGAGGGAAACAGAGATACTCTTGTAAGGGACAAAATTCATGCAACCAAAAATACTGAAGTTAAAGCTGCCAGAACTGTGAGGTACAGTTAAAAGCGCTTTTTTATATATAGCTGAAGAGAAAAGGCAGTGCTGAGGTAACATTGCCCACCACAGGCCAAGGGTGGTCACCTCCTGAACAGGGACAGAGACAAGGCAGAGGTGTTTAATGCTGTCCTTGCCTCTGTCTCCAACAGTGCTGATGGGCTGAGGGGGTCCGAGTGCCCTGAGCTGGAGGACCACGACTGTGAGAGTGACAAACTCCCAGCTGGCCCTGAGCCTGTGCAGGTTCCATTGCTCCAGCTGGATCCCTGCAAATCTATGGGGCCTGATGGGATTCGTCTGAGAATACTCAAAGAGCTGCTGATGTCATCATGAGCCTCTCTCAATGATTTTTGAACATTCCTGAGAATTTGTGGAAGTCTGAGTTGATTGGAAACTGGTGAACATTGTTCCAGTTTTCAAGAAGGGCAAGAAGCATGACTCTGGAAACTGAAGGCCTGTCAGTCACACATTCAGTGGTGTCACTGGTAAAATTATGGAGAAAATTATTCCTGAAGGTACTGAAAAATGCCTGAAGGACAATGCAGCTCTTGGCCACAGCCAGCACGGCTTTATGAGGGGCAAGTTCTGCTGGTTGCATCTGATTTAATTTTGTGACAAAGTAACCCACCTATGGGGCTCAAGGGAAACCATGTAGTTTTGATGCGGTCTTTCGGATTTCAACAGAGATTTCAATACTGTCTCTTCCAGGACCCTTCTGGACAAAACACCCAGAACACAAAACACCCAGACCACAGCAGAATAAACAGATCAAGTGATGGGTGAGTAACTGGCTCATGGGTCAGGCACAAAAGGTGACAGTGAATGGAGTGAAATCACACTGGTGACCTGTGACTAGTGGGATTTCACAGGGCTCCATCCTCATCCCTGTGCTCTTCAGATCTTCATAAAAAACTTAGACACAGGATTCAAAGGTAAATTAAAGTTTGCTCCCATGCAATTGGGAGATGCTGAAAAGAGGCTGGAAAGCAGCACAGAAACGGACCTGGGAATCCTGGTCAATGGTCAGTTGGATCTGAGTCAGCAGCGCCCTGGCAGCCAGGAGAGTGAATCCTGTCCTGGGGGCATCAGGCCCAGCATCACCAGCTGGGCAAGGGAGGGGATTGTCCCACTCTGCTCTGGGGCCACCTCATGTAAGGTGCTGGGGGCAGTTTTGGGTACCACCATGTAAGATATAAAGATACTAGAGAATGTCTAAGGGAGGGCCATGAGGATAGTAAGGGGCCTCAAGGAGAAGCCATACAAGGAGAGGCCGAGTGCACTTGATCTGTTCAGCCTGGAGAAAAGGAGACTGAGTTACATTGCAGTTACAACTTCCCTGTGAGAGGAAGAGGAGGTGCAGTCACTGATCTCTTCTTTGTGGTGACCAGTGACAAGACCCAAGGGAATGGGTCTTGTCCCCTAAAGTTGAATCAGGGGAGGCTTGGGCTAACTATCAGGAAAATTGTTTTCATCCAGAGGTTGTCTGGGCACTGGAACAGGCTCTCCTGGGCAGTGGTCACAGCACCAAGCCTGACAGAGTACACAAAGTGTTTGGACAATGCTGTCAGACACATGGTGGGACTCTTGGGCATGGTGCTGTGTGGGGCCGGGAGTTGCATTTGATGATCCTCGTGGGTCCCTTCCAGCTCAGAATATTCTATGACTGCAGGATATTTTTTCTACATTTTCTTTTCCAAGCTAGAGATGCTGTGTTTCAAATGTTTTTGAAATGCTTTGTAGCTTTTTTTTTTTTTTACATATTTCTAAATTATTTTAAAGAAGCAAAAATCCAGTGATACCACTTAAATGTTAGTTTGGATCTCTTGACCAGGTAGTGAAATTTTGTAAGGCATAGTGCTGGTTTTTACACTGATAATGTAGGATACCACATCCTCTCTAAAGCTTTCTGTTCACATCAGTCCTAGGTATAGAAGGAAATTGCAGGCCCAGAAACACACTACCCAAGGACTTTTAAATTCAGAGCACTGCAATTGTTGAAATATTGAGAGGTAATGTTATCTGTCTTGTTTTCAAAACTTGTGTGTGACTGATCAGCCTCTGTATGCCTTGTTCCACTAATGTCCTTGTCTAAAATCACAATGCTCTAAATGACCCTGGTGGGCATGGCAGTGAGTGCTAAAGCTGTACTTCATGGTGCTTCCTAGTTCACATTTTGATCAAGTGTAAGTAATATGTCACCTAAAGCTAACTAAATGTATTGTTTCTCACAGGTCCAGCTGAGTCACTGAAACGTGTCTGCATGTCTCAGGATACCAAACCTGTGAATAGAAATACAGGTTATTGATTATTGCCTTGGAAAAAGCAGCCAGAGGCAATTAATGAGACATCATATAACTTCTAAACTAAATGATGGCTGTACATGATAATTTTCAGCTGAGATATTGGCAACTTATTAGAAACAACTTTGAGATAACATAAAGTGTGTCGGATTTACATATCTGAATTTGTTTCTAATGCTGTCCTTCAGCCTAAGAACAACATACTGGTTTCAGGAAGAAGGGATTTTATCAGAAGTAAAATGGTAAATTTGTCTTGCAATTTGTTTTTTAAGGTGGCTTCGAGGTGTTTTTGAGGATATGGATCCTCTTGTCTAAGTCCTGTAGTATCCTTGCCTTGAACAATGTATGAGCCATCTGCCACAGTGACAGGATCCCTTTATCTTTTGGATAATCATGCTGAGATTTATGCTTGTACTGAACAAGGAAATCTGTGGGTTTTCTCAATTCTTTGGTTTTGTGTGAGGAATGGAAGCAGAAGGTGGTCCTTGCACTTGTAATAAGCGCAATTGAATCCTACAAGGGCAGTGAATAATCCTGCTATCTTTGTTTGATCTCCTCTTCTTCACCCAAAACCAAAACCAAACCCAAAACAAAACTAAGCTTTCACCAAAGTTGACGCAAACATAGGCCTTGGTGACAGATATTATTGTCCTCTACTTTGTACAGCCCACAATGCTGTAAGGTGCTTTTCTTTTCATGTACTGACTGGCACATTCACTGCATAGTTTAAGTCCTGGAATATGCATACACAGGTTGTTTTCAATAACAAAACAGTGATAATGCCTTCATATAGTGGAATTTTTTTGTTTTCCCCAGCATTCCAGTGAGCATCAAAATTTTATCAAAAAGTTCATTGATTAAAGTTAAACTACACGCAGGCAGCTGTGATATTGTTAGTTATTGCAGGCTCCCTGGGGGTGATGTTTAGCACAGAAGTCCTTCTGTGCCGCCTCCCTGTGCAGTGATCTCCAACAGACCCCCTGTTTGCTCTGACTAATGACAGACTAGCCTTCATTTGAGGACAAGCTGATAAAAGCAATTTTTAAGAGGCAAAGAAAAAAAAAGAGCTGCTGAGTTATTTGACACAAGGAATTCCTGAACTGTTGTTGCAAACCCTGCTTAGAAATAGTGCTTGAAATCCTAAATCAACATTTCTGACCTGTTGTTGGATGATGCAAATGCAGGAAAAAGGCTGTTTTACTATTCCTTTACAATCTAGGATCAATGGAAAACAGAAGCAGAGCACATCCATCACAGTCAAAGGAACCAGTCCTACTTTTGGAGGAGGAGGAAAAACTGCATTAATTTTTTCTAAACACCCTGTAGAGCACATTTGTCATATATCTGTATCAAAGAATGGTGTAAAGAGACAATACAGAAAAGCATGTCAATTCATTAACTCAGCCTTGCCCTCAGAAAAATGATTGCTTACATACTTTTAGCCATATCTCCTAAAAATGCAACTGCAACTTTTAAAACAGGGTATTGACCTCTAGCAAGAACAAAACATGCTGCCTTTCCTTAATACTTGTGTCCTGCTGTAACGGGATGTCCTGCTGATGTGGCTAGAGCAAGGAACAGCAAAGACCTAGGACAGCAAAACTTCATAGAAGCAGACAGTGATAAATGTCCTTGCAAGGTACATCTCTCCTTCAGAGCGGTACTACAGACGCTGAGAAAGTAGTATCACTGTATGATACACAGATAATATTTATTATTGGTAAAGTTAAGAGGTTGTGCTTCCAGGCCTAAAATTTACCTCTTCCAGCCCTCTAATTTCCCATGCCTTGTCTTGGTTTTATCCTTTGCTGTGTCCAAAACAGGCAGCTCTTCTTCCAAGTGAGCTAGTGGTATATTATGCTTTTTGATCTTCCTTCTTATTTTGCACTTTAAAATCTTAATGTTCCTTAATCCTCCATAGGATTGCCCATTTTGCTGCAGAGCAAAAAATTTAAGCTGGTTGGTAAGTGGAGTTGGAATGCTGCTTCTTACACAGAAAACAGCTGGCAGAGAAATTCAGTTTCAGTAAGAATTTGTGCTGCAGCTGGGAGGACCTGTGCTACTTGATTAAAAGGCAGTGGGTTTTTCCAGGATGCTCCTGTGTATTTCTGAGAAAGGATTGGTACCTTTGTCTGCAGTTTATAGCAGAGTGAGGGATGCTGTAGATTTCAGGAAGGGACGAAGATTTTTCTTGGATCACTGTATTGGATACCAAGGATTGCACCTCTAGGTGTTTGGTTTGATTTTCAAGCAAGCAGAATTTCTTAAGAGATAGTTCTGTGTTTAGTACAGTGCAATGTGTTTTATCCCCTGGTGGAAGGTGGAAATGTGGAAAGCGTGGGCAGGAAAGAGAATATTGAGGGATAACTGGCAAATAACTTTGTCAACCAGAATGGAAACAGCTTGATGCATGAAGTATTCTTGATGATTTTCAAAAGCAAGGGACATTAGAACCAAACTTTTTTGGGTTGCCAGAGTTGCCCTAAGAATGCTGCAGGAGCAGAGAGACATGAAGTATGCTCTGGAAAACTTGTAGTGGACTGTGGAAAACACTTAGGAGTAATTCAAGCATAGCAGGGGATGTTTTTCCTTGGTTCAAATACAGAGAGAAAAAAATTAGCTTTCCTGTTCCTTCTTCACATAAACCAGACCTTTAGTAGGTCAGTTAGACTGTATTTACTGTAACATTGATTTCCAGCCTCTTCTTCCTGGAATTTCTGTCTATGTTCTTGCAAGGATCATCCCAAAGAACCCAAGAACTAACCAAATTGGAACAAAATTTATTTCAGCCTCCTTTTGCTAGGAATTAGATAACTTGTAATGTATGCTGCTTTTTTTTTTTTTTTTTTTTTTTTAATATATGTGATATTTTTTTCTTCCTATTTCAATTCCCAGTGCTAATGCCCCACTATTCTGTACAGTGTTTCCATGTAGCTGGAGCCTTCTCAGTGACAACATAAGCTGTGCTGGAACAAACAATGTGTTGAGGGTCCCAGACATGGGAGAAATTAATGTAAAAACAGTGCTAAGACCACACAACTTTTCTATAACCAGGGCAACCCTAGCATACACTTTTAAGTGCATCACTGCTATTTACCAGGGGTGCAGAACATCTGACAGCCACCTTATTTCACATTTAAAAATTAACTTCAGCAGTTCAAGAGTGGTTTTTTTTGTTTGCTCCTTTTGAATTTCATCTATCATTCTGCAGGGTTTGCTGGTCCTTCTCATTGGCTACTCAAACTTTTCCCAAAGACTTTTTGGCTTGAAATATTCTTTGCTCCCTCACGGCCTAAAAGTGTCTAACAGTCTTTCCTGGAAATATGTTAACTATAAAGCTGTTTAATTCCACAGTTCCTGGAGGCTTTGGGCCCCTGTGTTATGCATTGGATGCATTTAAATTTCAGTGGGGATGTTTAGTTCAGTATTAACTAGCTTTGCCTCATCCTGCAGTCGCTGTACTGTGAATTTTGCATGCAATATACCTCCATAACAGTGACTACAGTGAAGTTTTTATCCCTCATTCCCCATCTGAATTTGGCTCATTTTTTCCTCCTCCTTAGTTTTTTTTTTCCCCTAGCTCTTTGAGCTTCCCTTTTATTTTTTGGCCTCCGCAGCTTATTTGCTCTGCCTTTGGTTTCCCCCTTGCTTTCTCATTGATTAGTCTTAGTTTCTATTATGAAGTTCACTTCTCTGAGAAAGGAGGCAAGAGATTTGGGACTATAGAAAGGGAGTTTTACGTTGGTTTGCATCCTCGACCTGGTTCTGCACATGCAGCATTCTCCTCTTCCCAGCAGAGGTGAGCAAATCCAGAGATGTGGTAGCTCCTCTCCTTGTTGCTCCTTGGCCATAAGGTGGCTGATATGGGGATCTGTCTTTGCAATTCCCAAATCATACAGAAACGCTTCCTTCAGTGTGCCCAGAAAACGTTGTAAGAGCAGGAACATGTCTTGGATTGAGAGAGAAGTGACAGATCTCTTAGGGTAGGCTTTTTTTCAGTCTCTGCTTTCTTTTCCCTCCAAACAGAAATGCAAAAATTCTGGCCTTTTTAACCCAAAGAGGAAAAAAAGCAATTAAAAGGTGTGAATCTAATTATTGCCTTAGAGTGAGTTTCTACAGGGAATGAAACTAACCTGGCGACAATTGGGATTACATGATTTGCATAGGACAAAACCATTGCCTGCCTTGAGTTTTGGAGGAGCTGACAGCATGTTTTTCTAGACTGTATGTGCTTCTCCAGTTTTGCAAATTGACCTTTTAGATTAGTCAACAGTGACTCATGATAATTTGCACTTTGAAGGGTGGCATTTAATGCAGAACGCTTATTCTTTTTTTTCTTTCCCTAATTTACTTGTCATTATGGCCATAGACTGAGCAAAGATTGGGTGAATACAGTAATTTAATACATTCCAGATAATTTCTATTTTACAATGAAAGAAACTAGAATGTCCATGTTCCTTCCCCTCTCTTTCTTGCTTGTATTGGCTGTTATATTGCCTCTTGCATGCTACAGCACAAGTCAAAGTAAAACCAGAGCTCCACATTTGTGGGGCAGACTGGTCTGTAGATGCTGCATTGCAGGGAGTGTTTGCAGAGGGACCCTTAGGTGTAGCTGGGAAAGGTGGTTGTGCAGCTCCCGGTAGTTCAGAGGAGGTTTCCTTTCTCTCAAGGTTTTGTAGTGTGACATGCAATGATGGCAAACCTTCTCGAGGTTTTTGTATGTTTCATCATTTTCTTCTTTCAAAACTAAGTTGCTCTTTCAAAACTGGACAGGAGATATTACTGAGTATGCAAATTGCAGTCGTGCAGTACCCTAAAATACCATTCCATTTTGCTGTAAGTTTTGTGTCATGAGGAGGAAGAAGACTGGTTGGTAAAAGAGAAACATTGCAGAAACCCCCACTTTTACCCTCATTTTTCTCCAATCTTTTCACTGGACAATATCAGTCCCTGAAAAGCAACAGGGCTCTTGGCCTGAAACATGTCCATTTCAAGATGTCTGAAAGGGCCTTTAGTGTGTAAGGTCTGTTTCAATCTGTTGCTACATGAGGTGTCTGCAGTAACATAAAATAATACTTTTTCCAGAAAAAGAACATAATGTAAAAGGAAAAAGTTAGTTGATGAAACAGAAAATAACAAGGCAGGAGTGCAGACTCACTGGCTGGCTCTTCTGTGTCCATTTAACCTGTGGAAGGGAGATTGGTTGGATGCTCAGCTGGGCTCTCAGGAGAGGACACACCAGGCTCCCTGTGAAATACACCAGGGAAGGTCTCGCTCTCTGTCCTGTCCATCACTGCAGCTCCACACTTGACACAGCTTTCAGGGAGCAGATGTTCAAGACACTCCAAGCCATTTATTCCCACAGCCTGCACAATGTGTATACTGCAGAAATGTATTATCTATGTCGGAGCTTCAACTACTGTTAAAATACTTTAAACTGCTGTTCAACTACTGTTCTCTGCTGTTCTTGGTTGGTGGCTTAATGATGCTGGATCAAACTCGGAAGGGAAACTGGCCAGGGTTGGAGGAAAAGAACTTTATGACATGGAAGACAATACCAGCACAAAAAATGAGAGGATAAATTGGGGAATAGGTAAGAAGCACCTTCTAGTTTTCACAGAAGGTTCAAAAACAAGTTTCCAAGATGAATGGTGGGATATTTAAGAGCATTTCTTTTGTAAGACAGATCTTGAGCATTTTATGACTCAAACTGATGTTTTATGTATGTGCGTGCTGGAAGTCAGGATTTTTTTCTTCTTTTTTCTTTCAGTGCAAAGGTTTTAAGACTCATGTGCCCTTTTAAAATTTCCTAACTATGCACACAGTATTTTGTTGGAAGGGTTGTTGCAGTTAATATTGGACTTGATTATAGTGCAGGTGTATATTTTATGATGTTGTTGATGGATGTCTCCTAATTGTGCAGGACGGGAAACCATGAACATAAGGACATGACAATTTTCATAATGAATGACTAAACACTGTAAGAAGTGCTTAAATAAGTACTCAAAAAGAATTTTAATAGCAGGAGCAACAGGGGAGGAAGGAAAGAGAGACCATACTTACTGTGGTTTGGGTGCTATTTTTTATTTTAACATGTTTTTTTCAGCAGATTCTCTTTACTCTCAGAAAAGTAGAATTGATTTTTCAATGTGGTTATGGGGCATCTGAGAGCTTTTAAATGATGCTGAAACAAGGGAGAGTTGTGAAAGTTGACTCTTGCTGATGGTATCCACATCCCTTTAAAAAAATACATTTAAAACTTCTTTGTCTTTCAGGTACTTGTCTAAGTGCACGTGGATGTGGGAAGGAAGGAGGTTCCTGTTTGCAAGGAAAATGTTTTGCAGTAATTGGTGGGTACAGATGTGTCCTGTAGGGAGTTACATGGATAGTGACAAATCAACAGCCTTGAAAGGTCCTTGACAAATCAATGCCATGGCTTGACTGGGATCTAAGAGAAACATGTAATGTTCTTTCCAGTCTTGCAACCTGAGTCTGAAGGCTACAGAAGCCTTGAAATAACTTTCCATCATCAGCCAGGCCAATTCCAGTTACAGCGAGGGACAGTCAGAGGAACCTGGAGATAGAAGACCACTCAGCTACCAGATGCACGGTTTGAATGTTCTGCCTGATACAAAGCAGAACATTTGGTGGTGTAAATGAGCCTTCCACAACCCTCCTGACCTCAGCAGCTTCATCAGCACCAGCAGCAGTGAGAGACACTGACTAAGGCAGCCTGGCTGGGATCCCTGCTAAGGGCACTGCTTTCCCCAGAGCCAGCCTGGTGACAGCATGACTGGAGGGCCCACCCAAAACCTCCTTAATTCCTGGATGCTACCACATGTGAAGGTGGTACAAAACTCGCTAAATTCAGAAGCAATCTAACCTTAACAGCATCTTCTGGGGAAGAGTTGTGTCTTTAGCTTATAGCTTCAGGGGATGAATGCTATTTTCAGAGGGGGAACTACTCCATATTTGAACTACTCCATGTGGATTTAATAGTGTCATAGTAGTGATAGTAGAATCATGCCTTTTCTCCCCTCTGACTCTTTTGTAAAGCATCTCTGAAGCAAAGCTTACAAAGAAAGAAAAATAAAGTGCTTAGATTTGATCTTCATGATCAAGAAATTATAAATGGGCAAGACACCTAGAATACTTACAGTAAAACTTCTTCCTGGTCATGTCTGCTTTTCTGCAAGCACTTTGCTGTTCTTTGAGGCCGCATTTTACTGCAACTGATGATGGATTTCTGCGCAATCCCTACCCGCAGTTTTACGCATGAGTGAGGGGTGTGCAATGAAGGGCGATGGACGAAGCCAAGGCACCATCTGGAGAGCAGCTGCCACCTCCCTGCTCTGAGCCAGGATGGCCCTGATGGTCAGAGCTGGCTGCCCACTGCACCCACCTGCCCCAAGGGCTGGCCTCTCCCCCACAGGGAGGCTGGATAGGGGAAGGCTGAGACCCTTTCCCAGGACAGCCCTGCCTCAATTCAGTGTGTGCTTCTTGCCCAGCGGCATCACCCTTTGGCTGGACAGCGACACTGACAGCTCATGCCTGGCTTTATTAAGAGAAAAACCTACAAATTTACATGGAAGATAACGTTTCTTTATTTTTCTCAACCTATACTGTTGCACTCCCTTTTTCCCATCTGTGCTCAGTATCACTGAAGCATAGTCCTGTCATCTGAGCTTGACTTAAAATGTTAACATTTGAACAGGAAGGAATTAGAGAAGCTCTGCCTCCTGCTCACCTCTAATAATGATTTGCTCTAAAAGTATGTATGGATACATAGTAAGATGACACCTGTGGCTTGTAGGAATGGATTTCTCTCAAACAGAAATAATCAGCTGTTGCATGGCTCAGGCACTGTAGCAGAGATCAAAAGAGGAGTTTCAGGATAAACATACATATAAACTAAACAAATTGAGAGACTGAAGGGAAATCTCATTTTTTGAGAAACAGTGTCTGTGTTTTGGAAAAGAAAACTAGACAGAAATCATTGTGCTTTGAGGTCTGACCAAACTTTTCTGCTGAACTTTCATGTATTTTCTGACACTATGACAAGCAAGGAGTCAGCTGAGATGGGGAGGATTAATGGAAGCAGGTGGGACATCCACTGTAAGTTGCATGGATGATTCCAGACTTGTCCTGTTGCAGGCTTTGAGCAGGGGTGATCTTTGGGGGCCTGTGCTCTGTAACCCCACCCCACCTACTCTCAGGAAATTTAATCGCCTTCCTTTTCTGCTGGAGCAGCGACAGGGCTCACACACAGCAATGAAATGCCTTTGATACATCACCTACAGTGTAATCAATAGTGAGGAAATTCAATGTGCTCGCAGTGCCAAGGGGCAAAGTAACAGTTATGGGAAGGGAAGGAATGGTACCAGCAGTAACATCCTGGCCTCCTCTCCCCCTGGCTGTGCTTGCCCACAGGGTGACCACAGAAGAAAAATGCCTGATTGAATAATGTTTGCACAGAAACCAGCTGTGAATTCCTTGGGCAGCACAGTTAGGATGCAGTTTGTCAAGAGTGTCTTTTGTGACTGTAGCTCTAACAAGATCTCTGCTGATGTGTTTTTCATCTAGCAAAAACTACATTGCCTTTATTCGCCCTCTGTTCAAAGACCAGCTGTGAGGATTGCACTGAATTGTTGAATAATCTCTGCTAATGCATAAGTAAAACTTGCTGACTTATGTGAGAGTCCTATTTCTTACTGAAAAAACATTTCATTTTTATTAGGTAAAGTAAAAAAACCCTATTAGTAAAGACTACAACTCAATACCAGTTTAACTTTCATTTTGCTGCTCTATTTCCTCTCATAATTGTGTAAATTGGTGGCTACCTTCTTTAAAAACAAAAGTAAAAACCAAACACTCAACAACAACAACAAAGAACTAATCCTACCAGAAACCTCTCACAAAAGATTAACTAGTACTTTCAGCACAGAACTCCTGCTGATTGAGGAGGAAAAGATTTGGTGGTGGATACAGGCAGACCACTGGAGAAAAGCCCTAAATATTAACACCAGCATCAAGATGCCATCTTGAAGAGGTGATATGCAGGTCCTTATTGCAATACTCATATTTTTTCACGTTGCTGGAACATTTTCCTCTAGCTTTTACAGTAAACATTTCCTACAGAGCCACCTAAATCCTCAGACAATGGTGCATGTACCCACTATCAAATGAGTAGAGTACAACTGACCTTCTGCATGCACAGGCAGAGTAATGAGGAAATTTGACACTTAATTATGAGCTTCTTAATACAATTGGTGCAAAATGGGTCTTCTGCCTTGGAAAGCAAGGTGCCACAGGTGGGCTTTCTAACCCTCTGCCCTGCCCTCCCTACAACACAGACCAGCTGCACACATGAAAACTGAGTTTGAGAAGCAGCTCTTACCCGTGGCTCACAGTCCTGTGCATCACTCAGGTTGCCCATGCACTATAAGTTATTTACTCTATCAGCCTTTTTCCTTTATAGCTGTATTTGTGCCCAAGCTGCCTGGTTATATCCTGCTTCATCTACTTACAAAAATAAAATTTATTTTAAACTTATCTGAAAGTTGGTGGCTCTTTTTGATCCTCAGAATTTGCATAGGTAGGCAAATAAACAGGCATAGGTATGTAAAGAGTTCTTGTTCAAAAAAAACAAAAAACCCCTAAATATCTCAAACATCTGAAAATTTAGCATATTTTTTAACTTTTTTTTTTTTTTTTAGTGTGAGTAATAGCATTTACATAATCAGAGAAGAATCTGGTGACTGCCAAGTCTTTTGTTCATGACATCAGCTGCTGTCAGAGAGAATGATGAAAGAGCAGCCTTTTAAGATTTTACTGAGAAAGTATAGTGTTTCTTTTTAGGTCCTGCATAATGCTTCTTACTAGCTTTCACTGGTTTCCCCCCTAAATAATAATTAAAGACTATTGCCATCTATCCAGAATTCTTGCTAAAGGGAGTAAGAACCATACAGGAAAATATATTGTTCATAAGGATTAGTTTGTCCCTGTATTGACTATTTCTGTCCTTTTTTCTGAGGACTTGATCTCCTGTCTCCAGCTTGTGAAGTCCCAGATTTTCTGGGGAGCCATTCCCTTTGGCAGTCCTGCCACAGCCAAGACTCTGTGACATGACATGATCCAAATGGCACACAATGTGTCAGCCTCCTGTCATTTTTCCACTTGGTGTGCTGCAGTGTGCTGTTTATTCTCGAACACAACAGCAAAAGAAAAAGACTTGGAAATGTGTTTTCTGACACACAAATTGGCCTCCCCTTGGAAAACAACCTTGCTGTCAAAAGGGAGGGTGCAGATAAGTCTGCTTGCTGCACATGGAGTGTCAGTGACACTGAAGTACTATAATGCCCTCCTCAGTCCAAGATTCTGGAGCATTTCTCCAGAAATGAGCCAGAAAGAGAGAAAGAGCAGGCTCATTCCTAGTGAGGCTGTGGTAGTATTTTTGAAGCAAAGCAAGCTTCCCACATGAAGAAATATCTTCAAGGTTTAGCAACAGATTGGATCTTGTCTACAGCTGCCTTTAAAAATGTGTTTTAAGACTAATTACTTAGTAGTCACATAATGAACTTGTTTAGAATTTAGAAAGAAAGTACTTCATGACGGTTTTGTGAATTATTGATGTTAAAAAGATCAGTAGTTGATCTGAGAACAGAGGAAAAGCACAGCTGAATACTCAAAAAGCAGAATGCAGAAGTGGAGGGGCTACCTGGCTGCTCTCAGTAAAACAAGGCAAACAGGATCCAAAAATTTGCCTTGGATGTGCAGGACAGAGCTCTGGTGCCATCTGAGAGGAGCAGCTGCCAAACCCCAGTTTGGGTCCCTGCTCCTTGTCTTCACACCTAGAGCAGCAAGAGGAAGGGGAGGGATGCTCAGGCCTTTTTATCCATGCCTGGCCTGGCCACCTGGGATGGCTGCCAGTGGAGGCAGTGCTGCAGTTTAGGAACTGCTGCTAGAGCAGCTGCTGTGCTTGCTTGGGACTGCAGCTGCTGGTGTGTCAGGAGCATAAAGCTCTGTTTCCCAGCAGAGCCCTGCCAGCTTTTGGTAACAGCCAGGAGCCTTAATCACATCCTGGATGGTTGCTCGAAGGTTGGGAGACCACAGGGTGGTGTGTTATTCCATACATGTCGGATTTTGGTGCTGTCTAGATGGTCTGGGAAAAGCCCAAAGATGGCCTTGGGCCCCCGGGTTCGAAAGGACGAGAGGAAGCTTCAGATTTGTTCTCGGTCTCGGTGTTTATTAATTGCTTATCTAAAAGATTTTCTCTTGGCCTGACAGAGTTCTGCTCAGCAGTCAGCCATGGGCACACACTGAGAGCCCCTGGGGCGGCCACCTATCTTTATACCCGGAGTTACGTATACAATATTTATCATTTTTCTCCAATACCCTCTACCCTTATTAACCAGTGTTCCCCTAGTAAGGTCCAATCCCAGAGTGCCAACATCACCACAGAAAATGGAGGCCTAGAGGAAGAAGAAGGAGGAGAAGGGCACGCCCCAGTACCTCCATCTTACCTCTCTAGACCCCCCTGTACAGGGATCTTAAACCCTGTATCTCACACTCCAATTAACTTATCCCTTCACCATTCACCCCGGTGAAATCCTCCTGTCCTCATACTGATGTCATCTCCCATGTGGGATCAAAGTCCAGCCACCAGACATTTCTGGCAACATTCCAGGACTCCCGAGCCCCCCAGTTCTGAGAGACTGAGATCCCACACATACAGGGCTTCTATCCTTGGCCTTAGTGCTGGAAACAGAACTTATGTGCCAAGGTCTCCACGTGGTTTTCTTTGGTTCATATAAAGGTGTGATGCTTCAAGTCTTTAAGTTTATTGTATTCTATGCAGTGAAAAGAGGGAAGTTACCATATAAGCAGTGATGCAATGAGACCACTAGATGCTGCATTTAATTTTGCATCTCTCTATCTTCAGAAGCTTGAACTGTCAAAAAAAGTAGTCGAGAGTTAAAAGCTGAGCAGACAGAATGATTGGTGTTTTGCTTCAGTCATTAGAAAGTGCAGGGGTGGAGCAGGCCCACAGTGATGTCATGGGTATTGTGTGCTGAATTCCTGCAGCACACATGGAACACCAAGCCTAGCACCCTTCCTGTGTGCTCCCACAAGTGTACTTTTTCTCCTGTCTTATGTTGTTGCTGAATATAGTCTGCACAGCTTCCACCACTGTTGCCACAACTCACTTAAAACACCAACATGATCAGAAAAAAAAAACCAACCCCACAGATGTCTTGGAGCCAGCTCTTAGTAGTGATGACAGTTCCCTTAGTGCTGTCTTACAAGTACATCTAATAATAAGAAATGAAAATGTAAATGCCAGTGAAATCTCATGGGGCACACCCAGGAATCTCAGGAAAGACTTGGTTTTGAAAGGACATTTTCTGGGGGCTGGAGTAGGGCAACTGAAGTCAGATTTATTCAGAGACTTCTTGTCAGGAAAAAAATGTACATCTGAGTATGAATGTGCCCCTGTAAAGATGCTCTGTTTCTTACTTGCCACATTCTGCTGCTTCCCTTCCTGCTTGCTTTCTGTGCCCTGTGAGGAGCAGCAGGTCTGTCATGCCTGCCCATTTGAAGCATTGCAGTAGCCTATCTGACCTCAAACATGTGTCACTGTGCAGCTTTTGCTGGAGGCTATATAATGGATGGGTTATTCTCAATGGGAATATGAGAGTCACAAATCATTTCCACACAGAGACCCAAGAAATCACATTATAGACTTAAAGACCAGTGGAAAGTGAACAAAATGCCCTTGGGCCTGAGCAAACTTTTGTCCTGGATCACAGACATCACTAAGTTTGAGATAAATAGATGTGGCATTGGAAATTGTTTTTATGTTTCTGCAATGAAATATTTTCGTTCAATATAAAAATAAATACTTGCCATTTAGCTGAGATTATTAGTTTGTTGGGCCAGCAAAAGATAATGTCCAAGGCTGGAGCCTCAGGCTTATGGATAGCTGTCTCCAGTGAAGGATCCACAGGGTCTGGGCAGACTGACATCCATGAGCTGCTGACCTGGGTGCCTGACCATGGCCCGTGCCTGGGAGCCTCCTCCCAGCACAGCCTCTCTCTGCTGGGGCTGGCTACCACACAAAAACATTGGGTACACTAAGCAACAGCCAGGCATTAGTTTATCTTTCAACAAGTGAAACAAACAAGACTTAGTCATATCAGTTTCTGAGAGGAAAGCCAATCTTCTTAATGCAGTGTATATGCAATTCATTATTCATTTTGGTGAAACGCAGAGTGCACCTTGCTGTGCAGGCCAGCTGCTCATTTCTAAAATTGATTATGCATTCTCTAAAGCCATCTCTAGGGAGCAGCTAAATTGCATCCATTGCCACAAAAGTCTTTGATATCCTTGTGGCTGAAGAATATTATAATAACAAGGAATAAAAGAAAGATAGGCCATGTTCTGATTTTTGATGTTTGTCAGATTTTGCTTGCCTCAAAATGTTTCAGGAGAATGTGTTTCTGGCATAAAAGCTGCCCTTAACCTCACAGCAGGAGGGCCCCAAGATGCCTTAGAAATTGAAGGCTACTTTTATTGTAAAAAAAGGTAAGAATTTATCTGCTTCAAATTTTTTCCCCCATAATAATCAGGTGCTTGTTTCAGATAATAGCATATTGACTCTTTGATTTTGTTGCTTTAATCTGACTTCTCCATTATCTCTGTGAAGAGTAAAACAGAGAGAGGAAGGACCATTGCTGATGACAACACTGTATGAAAAGATCTAGCAGTTTAGTATTCACTCTATACATCAAGTAGCTGAGCATAAAACTGCCTGAACTTTGATTTTTCTGTAACTTTCTGGCACAATTTCTTTCCTGAAACTAACCCTTAATGAACTGTTCACCCTCCCCTCAATAAAACCTTGCCTATACCAGTGTAGATGAGCATCCGAATTTAAAGCAGACACTGCTTACAAGTGGATCATGAAGAAACTGCAGAAAAATTAAAAGGCTGCATGGGTTTTCCCATTTGCTAGTTTTAAATTCAGTTAAACCTTGTATTTCACAGTGATTTTGTAATTAGACGAGTTACAGCTATAAACCTAATAATCCCTGAGTGACAGACTGTGGCATATGTTGTTTATACTTTTCAAAGTCATCTATAGTCTCTGCCTTTCAGGAACTGCTTTAGGTGGTATTTTCAGCTCAGAGGAGGGACAGGGCTGTGGAAGGGTGCAGGATGCTGGAGCTGCCAAGGTCCAAGACAGCTGTTGGCATAGACACCAGTTTTTAAGGGGCAGATTGAGCCCCTTGGGGGGAATATCTGGTGCCACCTCCATGCTTAGCTAAGTGTCTCCCACACATTTCTGGATTCAGCACATCTGTGAGCCCCAAAATGGACATTTCCCCAGTTGAGTAGCTAGAGCCAGGACTGGGTCTGCAGGGAGGCAATCTACTTTGTTTCAAGGCCTTTCCCTGCAGCCCTAAAAGCCAAGGTCACAAGTGCTGGACAAGGGCTTTTCTCTCTGCTCCTCCCTGTTGTGAAAATACAGACTTCATGGGGCTGGAGGAGGTACTCTAGGGACTGATGTAAACACCTACAGGGTGCTTATGTTGCTTATTTTATTTTATCCCTCCACCCTGCCCTAGGAACAGCCCTGACCACCTGCTGCTTTAAACCAGCACATCTGCAGCTCTTTCACAAGAGACACTTTCAGACTCGAGGGGTTGGAGTGTGAAGTGTGACTGCTGCTGTGAGCTGCACCCTGAGGAGATGCATGAACACTTCCTCAGACCTAAAATTTCTCCGTGCGCTCTCTTGTGCTGGTTTGGCCAGGATAGAGATAATTTTCTTCTCAGTAGCTGTGTTTTGTATTTGTGGTGAAAACAGTGTTGATATCACAAGGATGTTTTAGTTATTGCTGAGCAGTAAAGCCCTGGGGCACTAAGGCAAGCACTTTCCTGCCTCTCATACCACCCCAGCAGCGACCAGCTGGGAGTGCAAGAGGACTCAGAAGGGCTTTTCCCATAGTTTTCCTGCTTAAATATTGTTGCTGTATTAAAACAAAAAAAAACAAACCCAAAACAAAACAATAAAAAGGAAAAAAACCTGCATCCTATCCTAAGGTTCACAGGGCTTGACAGAGCCCCAGGGCCTGGCCCACCTGAAGTATTGGAGAAAGACAGAAAGTCAAGGTATCTCTCTGAAAATCAGATGCATAGCACAAAAATGACCCCTGTTTGGGCTCAGACTTTAGACATCTGACCCTCTGGGTCCATAGCTGTGAGAGAAATGGTGCTGTCTAGCTCCTTCATATTTCAAGGTTCTCTAATTATATTTAGCAAGATCTAGGTCACTGCATTCTTTTCGTTTCAGACTCAGGGCAATAGAGTAGTGGAAAAGATTTTTGAATGCACAGGGTTGTAGGTTTAGTTGAGTGAAGGTCTTTATGACCCTTGGGGGTAAGGGCTTGGTATGTGTTTGTCTGATTTTACTGGGGCTGTGACTTCCATGTCTTAATGTTAACAGGATGGGCTTTCATAGCTACTGACTGCAGACTAAATTTCAGCAACTGGATTATCCTACTAACCGTTCTCTGTACTTTCTCTTTAGCGAATTGCACTTGGCAGTGCAAGCTTTTAAGACAGAGAGTAGAAAAACATTTCAATATACTCCAGGTGTTTCTAATGCAATCTCATTTTTTTTTTCAGCTGTCAGAGAATTAATCCATCTTGAGTTGGAAATGTCTCTTGAAGATACATGCCCATTACAGCCTGGTCAAATGGCAGCCTGTTCCTTTGAGGATTCTTTTGAAGATTCTAAGCTAGTTAGTAGCTTGGTTTTTCTCTCCCTTGACTTCTTTTTGCAGCAGATTAGGTCATTGAAAGCTACGTGAGCTTAGTTATTAGAAAAATAGAGAGAGCACAGTGCCTCATTATTCTGTATTCTCAAGACAGAGCTATTTCTTTAGTCCTGATCCATTTCTGCACACAGTTTAGCAGCAGTGCCTTTAGTGTAGTAGACCTGCAAGGAATGGAGGGTGATGGAGGAGGAGAAGAATACTGATGAAATTATATCAAAGACCTCTGTGTGTTGCAGTGTTAGTGCTATGTGCATGTGTCATTGGCTTGTGTATTTTCTGTAGTTATCTGTATCATGTCCCTTTAGGTGTAAACTGTCCAGCTGTAATCAAGACCATATCAGTGAGGTTACTGCATTTTTGCATTTTCTAATGGCTGGAACAGGAGTTCAAGGAGGATTGAACAGTAGCTGCAGTGTGTGATGAGACAATCCTTTAAAGAATTTTCATATCAGGAGCTTACCAGAAAATTCTGGCCCTGGTGAAAGTTCATACTCAGTGATCTGTAATGGCCCTTGAGCTCTACACTGAGTAAGTGCATCTTATTGCAGATTTCCTCAGACTTATTTTTAGGGGGTAGATCTACCAAAAATCTTAAATATAGCAATACTTGGCTTTTGATCTCTCTATGGTCCTCAGCTAAGTTAAGCTTCCAGAGTGTGGAGCTGGTGAAAACACAGGGATCTAGGAGAACATTTACAGAAGTCAGCAAACCTAGTGTGCCTCTAAATTGAATATGCTGAAAAAAACTCACTCCCCAAAACAACTCTCTCCATCCCTGATTTTGCACAAATTCCCCTCATCACCAGGCTGAAGGCAGGCACATTCTTCTACTTGGAGTCTTCAGACGTGAGCCTCTTCTGTGTCTCTGAGCAAGATTAATCTCTCCTTCATTTAACAAAAATGTTATTTCTGCCAAACATCAAGAGAGGATTTTAACCCAAGTATCAAAACACTTTTGCATGCACAGTATTTGGATGTAAAAGGGAGAAAAAGAACAGATCCAGCTTTGACATGCAAATGCTGGCTGTCTGGAAAAAGAACCCCAAAACAGAACTGCTACCCAGGATCAAACCTTCTGTGTCCAAATGTCCTCTGTGTGCAGTTTTGGCAGCTGCACAGTAACAGCAACATTAGGGCTCACAAGTCAGCAAGACATAAAAAGTCCCAAGTGAAGAGCTTGAACTGAAATACAAAATAAGGTGCTATGGTCACCTGGGAATTGGGGAGTATCTACCTTGGAGCATTTTCTTATTGCAGGCCATGAGGTTTGTTAGGATAAGATGTACCTGCATGGCTAAGTTTGCCATCTCAAGAATAGGGAAATGCTATGATCTGCCATTTAAAGCAGTCCTTGTGCACCAGTGTCCTTTGGGATCTTGTGAGAAGTCTTAATCAACTAAATCTTTTCAACAGCAAATCTTTTAACTGTACTTCTAAACTGGAGAAACTGTAGGACTGTTCAAAGGCCCTGATCTCCTTCAAGGCTCCTTTCTTCAGCCTCATTTCTGCTTCACTGCAGTGACACTTCAAATGAGGAAATCTATCACCACCCTGTGCGGCTCAGTGTTTGGCAGTCACAGATTTTCAAACAACATATTTCTATTATTTGGAGGCCAGGCATCACTGAGAAAAACAGATTTGGCTGCTGTAACTTCAATAACGTTTTCTAAAACAATCCTGCTAATAAAATTAGTCTCAGCAGAATTCTACCAGACCTGTGTGCAACCCCATGCTGTGCTGTCTTCTGTTCCAACACACACTGGGGAAATTCAGTGGACGAGCTTTGGACTTACACATTATCCATTCATGATTACTGGGAGATGGTGGGGAAAAACACCTCCAGGGTTTTTAATAGGGAACAACTGTATTCTATCAGAAAAAAAATTGACCCAAATCCCAGCTACCTCAGTCCCACTTAGGAACCAGAGCTGTAAATTGCCTTACATGCTACAAACTCCTTCCTCAGTCAGGCACTAATCATAGGGCTCTGCCAGTTAGCAGAGTGCTTAACACCACCACGTAAGGTGCAGGTACCCAGAATCACATCCTTCTGCCTGGTTTTGGGTCTTCAAACAAGGTGCATTTGCAGGGAGCATTAGGCAGTAGAAGAAGTTCTTCATATAGGGGTATTCATACTTTATGGTACCCACAGGATCTCAAAATGTGTTTGTATTTTTTAAGGCATAATAATGTTCTCATAACAAAGTTCTCAGCCCATTTCAACATCTCCTTTCCCTTCTGTCCTCTAGGTTACTTCTTGCTCCAATTTCTTCTGATATGCAAAAGGTAAACAAAAGTAATGCAAAACTGTGAGTGAAGATCATACAGAAAGATTATCTCCAGAAATTTCAAAAAGAATCAAATCAAATTGGGTCTCCCCCTGCTGTGTGAAACAGAGTATTTTGAATTGCGTCTGTTCCCAAAAGCAATGTTACTAGAATTGGTCTTCCACTTGATTACAGAGGCAAATGAAGAAACACAACTTGTAAATATCAAATAAAATGAGACTGCTTGATACAAATATTTTACATTTATTGGAAGAGTACAGTGAAACGGGGACTGCAGACTCATTAGTGGTAAGTGGTCCAAAGGAGAAGACAAAGGACTATTCAAAAAAGGTCTGCAGTTTACAAGAAGACTGAAAATCTCTTACATAACAGCCTAGGAAAATAAAAAGTTAGCCTTAGTTCTAAAGTGTAACTTTAAAGTATATAAAAAATTGGCAAATAAATAAAGTTAAAATGCAGATCTATTTAAAAGTATAAAGGACCGACAACTGGCAACTGTAAAACATAGTTATAATTTTCAGACTTGATTAAAAGCCAGATAAATTCACAAATGTTGTTTCTTTTTTTAAAATTTTATTTTACATGTACTTTAGGGAAGAAGGACCCATTTCCAGTGTTATGTAGTATCGATCTGTTTCACAAATATATTATTTTTAAACAACAAAGAGCATAAAAGGTGCTTTACCTGATATTGCTGGTGTGTATTTTGGCACAAAATTGAGAACTGGATACCTAAAGACATCTGCAAATGGCATCTGTGTCCACTCAAGGCTACTGGTGACAAAAGTCTGGCTTGCGATGGCAATCCAGTGTGAATTTCCCTCCTTCCCTAACACCCCTGTTCTGTCTCCAGCTGCCAACAGTTACACAAAGGAAAAGCAACACATGCAATTTTAAAATCAGCAGTCCTACAACCCCAGCCCAAGTTTCATCCCCGGAAGTCCTTTAACAGAAGGTACAAGGCAGGTGTTTAATGCTGGCTTTCACTCCTCAGTGTTTCTCTGCAGGAGTCTGCCTGCCTTGTGTGTCCTGTGTGATGAACCTGTATCATGGAGTTTTTTCCTATTACATGTTTTCAGCATTTTAGTGAAAACTAAGTGGGAAGCTTGCTAAAAAAACCAAATTAACTTGTGATTTACAGGTAATGGTACAATGAACACTGGAAACTGACATGTAAACAGACATTTCAACTGAGACTCAGTGCAAGAGCAGTTCCCTGTACACAACAATAATGCTTGTCTCCTGGAATTGCAGGGTTCAGCACTTAATAGTGGTGGGGCTGTACAATTATTTCTGTAAATAAATGTTGTATGACATAACGAATTCAAATTCCAGAAAGCAAAATGATGAAAATTAACACTGTCTGAAAGGTCTGTTTAAGAAGAAGGAAGTTCACAATAAGGCTGAGGTGGAATTAAGTAATTGCTGTTGATTGGAAGACGCTGCTCCAATCTAGCCTGACAGCAAAATGTCAAGGAGCATATTTAGCTCTTTAATTCTCCCTATGTGGAGCAGGATGTTCAGTATTGTAAACCAGACAGTAACAAATATTGTTCCTCTGATGTATCTTATGATGTGGACAATTTGTAATGTAGCTAGGGTCTGCAATTTCATTAAAAATGTGATTTGAACAATATGTTTTACCTTGATTCATGGTTACTTCCATTTTCATACAAACCCACTGCCCCAGGTTTTAAAGTTTAACATCACCACATTACTTCTTAATTAAACAACAGCAGGAGTGTATTTGGACTTTTCTGTCACCAGAATAATCTCATTTGATAAGTGAAAGGGTGCCATCTGTGATACATTGAGCCTTCAGAATTAGGAAATATTTGAGAGATGCAACAGTAAAGGTTATTACAGCAGAGCTCAGCTGGAAGTGTAAGATTGCTGCAACCCTCATTAGAGAGCAGAAAGATTCTTTGAGAATTGAGGCAACAGCTCAGAGTCAACTGGTTATGTATCAGTTATCCAAGAATTTTGCATTATTACTTGCATGTAACAGCAAAGGAATTCTTCATATGTTGAGAAAGACTGAGCTGACTGAAAAGAGTACAGCGCATCTTTTTTTTTAGTAATGGAAAGTGCTGACACATACTTTCTGTATCTGTAATGCAAAGGGAATCACTGTTCTGATTTTTGTTTTAAAAAGTCTAATTGCCTTATATTGATGAAGAGTTTCAAGGGCTGGCTTACTTACTGTATTCACAAAACTTAAGTAGTTATCTATAAACATTTCTGTTTCTAAAACTAGATGACAGATCCAAATAGTAGCAATTCAGAATTTTTCCAAGTGTTCTCTGCTCAGTGTGAATCCTAGGTTACCATACTGATTCAGAGGCTGTATTTATCAGTAAACAATAAATCAATTAAGTTGTATTTACAAGGTGTTCCACTCTGGGAGACAGAGGAAGAAAGAATCTAGTTCATGGCTCTTCTGTGTTTTCAATTCATGACCTCAGTCAACTAGATTTAAGGGTTTTATTTATCAATTTTTTCTAAATATGCCTAGAATTTTTTTGTTTGAAGAAGGCATATGGATCTGAGATCTTTAAATGCACCACCCTTCCATAGCTACAATCTCAAACACCTACAAAACAACAATTTAGCTACTGAACTAATTAGTTGTTTAGCTCACACCCCCACCCCCAAATAAACCATCTGAAACTTCTAATTTAAGTCCTGCCTAGATCATGTCTGAGAAAATGGCACTCTGAAATAGCCAATAATATACAACTACCTGAAAATAAAACAAATCTGAGTTAACACCCAAGTTCTATACTTGGACATATATTTCAGCTGAAATTTTATATCAAAGAGAAGGGGACATAATGGTAACTTAGGGTTGTTGATGGAGGTAGCATTCCCTGGGAGAGAATAGTAAATACACCTCTGAAACTTTCTGTTTTATAGAGTAGTACTAAGGCTGAAAAACAGATATTTCTTTTGCTTATTTGACAGAGAAGCGAAATCAAGGTGGATTCTAGGGTCAAAACTCTGAAAGTTTAAAGTCAGGGACTTCTAGCCCTGTTCTATATGGTACTTATTATAATGAACACAATGACTCTGATAACTGGATGTGAAAATACGCAAAAATGTTGGAGCTACAGGCAGATCTTGCTGGAATTTTCAATGAAAGAATCTTCCCTTGTTTGAAATTTCAGGTCTCAGCAAAGTAAAGCTGGTATTAATAACATACTAAAAGGCAACTCTGCAACGCATATAGGAGCTGGATATAACAGTTCAGTACCACTTTGAGGAAATAAATGGTAGTAATACTTGACTTTTCATAATGTGATGTGTGAATGGATTCTTCCATTTCAATTTGAAGCTTTCCACGTTTAAACTTTATGTGTTTATAATGGGAAGCTACCCCAGGGAATAGATACACCTAGAAAACCTTGATAGGCTCCTGAGGTTGATTCACTTTCCTAGTAAGTTGTTGCTGGTTATTAAGGACTGCTTTTTTTATTTTTTTCAGTGAATCTGCAGAAGGGGAGTGAAAGAAAACATTTTCAATAGAGCTGATATTTCAAATTGATCAGATCTCTTAAAAACTCATGGTTGTTTGGAACTTCAGGAATACTGGACTTGCCCTGTGCTTGCCATGCACCTTTTGATTACTAATTGAGGTCCTGTATTACTAATTACTAGAAGTGAAGGACTGCATGAAAACCACTCTAAGAGGAAAAAAATGCATTGCTTCATTGGTAGCCTGACTAGCCTAGGAAGGAAGCTTCCAACAATATCTGAAGTCCTTTTGTGCTTTACAAGAAGAAAACATTAATTGGCAAACTCTTCCTTTAATAGCAAACTATTTTATGCTTAGCCATAAAAATGTTACAAATCCAAGAGCACTGGCACAAACAAATATTTCTAGCGTCTAAAAAGAGGACAGCTGTTACAGAAAGTAGACTCTCTCAGCTTCTTTCTCTTTATTTAATCTTTATAATGATTTATTATTTGTGACAATCAATTATTCTCAGAACTGCTGAATACAATGTTTGATGACACTATCTACATACTAGCTTAGGTCTTCAAATATGGCACTCCCTTAAGTCTGTGAGTAGCACTGACATTTAGAGGATATGACAGCAAGAATACTGGAAACAGGGCTAGTATTTCATCACTGTTAATATTTGTGCAGCAGCACATCTGAGAAAACTGGAGGGGAGACATTTGTAAATACTTCTGAGACTTGGTTACACTGTAACCTCAGAAAAATGTGGGGGATTTTTCTTCTTTTTTGTTTTCTTTATTACCTTTACAATGAGTGCAAAAGGGGTAACAAAATAGTTATAAAGAGATAACAAATAGGTAACTTCATAGTCAAGTTTAATCATGCGCTTGTATTTAAGTAAGCATAACAGGTGGTCAAAGACATTAATGAAAAAATACTTGAGTATGAATAACCTAATATTTCCTTAACCAGTTTTCTCTTTCCTGTCAGCGTGAATGGGCTTTACCAGCTGCAGTTCTCACTGATGGCCTTCTGGTGATGCACTTCCCAATAACGATTTCCAAAAAAGTTTTAAGCAATTCTGCAAAAGGGCATATTTTTGTTAAGAAGAAATGCAATATAACTGTAGCTGATAAACAAAAAAGCTAGTTCATTGTTTTTTTACAGAACTAATGAAAATGCACTAATTTCAAAGAACTAATTTCAAAGTTAATGCCTTTGTGGGATGCTAACACTACATCACCACCCTTTGCTGAACCAAGGTTTGTTTCCAGACAAGATACTTTCCCTATTTTACTTTTCATAAAATAAAGAAGCTGAGAAAAACTTATGACTTCACTGAGGACTGGACTTGGAAGAAAATATGCACTAATTTTTGCACTAAAAACAAACTAAGGATGCACTTCTTGCTGTCAAAGCAATTTTCTTAAAACAATGAATGCAATTGCTAGGAAAAACATGAAAATAAGAGAAAACGTGTTGAAATCCCTCTCACATTACAAGCTGAGGATAACAGTATTTAGAGTTTCCTACGTTTAACAATATAAAATAATTCAGGATTCTCTCGGGGTCCCTCTGGTTGTGACAATGCCAGTGTAACAACCTAACCTGAAATCCATGCTTGCCAAAGAGGCTGAAGCTTAACTTCTTTGTAAATTCTCTTTTTAACTTCCCTAAACACAGTACATGAGCCAAATGACCTGGCTAACCTGGTAAGATTAACCTGGCAAGATTAAGTCATCAAGAGGCCATGTTGAGAAGATATTGCAGCTTTGCTTCTTTAGTGCCATGTCTTTCTTTTAAATTTCATGGCATGGCAGGCTTGGTTGTGAATGCTCCTGTGAGAAGCCTACAGTAGCTAGAGGTATGGAGTCCACTTCCTTAATTGAATAGTTTCAACACTTACAAGTCAGGCATGATAAATAAATTCTGTCACAAACTGTTAAATGAATGCTACAAAAAGTTTAAATAATTGAAAAGACATGTACCTGTGTTGAAATTTATTCTATACTTACAAAGCCATTCTGGTGTTCTCCCAAAGTATTACTAGTTTTGAACTGAACTGGTGCCTACTTCAGTAACAGTAACAAATTTTTCCAATGCTGTAGAAATTCCCTGTTTTAAAAAGACTTCAAATTTAAACAGAAGTGTGATATATATGTATGGAAGTTAACAATTCCAGAATAAAATGTTAGTACTGTTTTTATCCTTCTATGAGAGTCAGGATGGTGACTGGTTAATTTATGACAAATAAAACAGTATTTTATTTTAACTGAATGAAGCAGTATTTCTTGCTGTCAGGAGGGCATATTGCAAAGAAACAGTCCATCTCTCTAATAAAAGAATATTAACTCTCCAGAAAAGCTATGAATGCTGACACTGTCATCCTTACTTGCAGACTTCAGGGATGCATATGTAAGGAAACGCTGTTGGATGGATTTTCCCAAGTCATTGTGAAACATCTCTTAGATCTTAGTACACTTGCACTTGCATTAGCATACTAGCAAATTAAGGCACAGACTCTGTGTACTACTTAGAAGCATACAAGCTAACAAGAACGTTTCCTATAGCTCTTGAAAAATATCTCTGGGCTACTTGAAGTACAGAACTAAGTAAATATATCCAGTACACTTACAATGAAGTTTTAATTTATGCCACCAAGTTTTCCAAGCACTACACTTTAATGGGTATGTGTATATAAATGCTTCCTTATCTCCAAGAAAAAAAAAATCACTTAACAAAATGCAAGAAGCACTTACCATTCCTTACAGCTGGATACTGACAGTACCACCTCAAATGCAGGTGATGTGATCCCACACAACCATTCACTGTTGTAGCTGGACACTAATTCCTATGTAACAGACAAATTCTTCTAGCCTACACATATTTTGGTCACATATAGCCCTAAACCACCACTCAGCACTACTGTAAATATACTTTAGAGAGCAAAAGATGATGTGGACAATAGAAAAGCCACCCTAACAGAAATAAAAATGTAATGTAGCCACTGACTTCACTACATCTCATTCCCACTGTAACACTAAAATATAAGGCTAATTAACATTCCAGATGCTGTGTTACTTACAATCCCTGTTTCTTACTTGCATTAGCAGCAACTAGTATCCCTTGATCTGAATATTTCAGTAAATTCCTAGAAGTATTTTAAGCACCTTAATGCTGGAATTCAGACAGGGATACAGTAACTTGTTCCTATTTTTATTCAGAGCCCTAGAAAACAATTCCAGCTGCAAAGAGGACCCAGAGTCAAAGTAACAAATGGTGCACTTCCTCCCTCCACTATCTAGTAAGGTTTTATTCTTTCTGGCTTTTTTTTTAATATATATTTTATATGTATATATATATACAAACACAAGGTTTATATTCTTGGTGCATTTAAACCTTGTTTATCCCCAGTCTTTTGATATTTGATTGCAATAATGTAAGAAAAATAGAAGGTTAGTATTTCTACTCTGCTGTTCCCTGTCAGAGGCTTTAAACACACTTCTTTCCTTTTGGTTGTTTGCACAACTTCCTCATGCCATACAGAAGTAGTATTTTCCTTTGGACACTATGCATGAAATGTTCTTTTGTTCAGAATAAACTTTTGCATGCTCCAGCTGCATTCTGAGAATTTCTACCAATTTAAGGGAAAAAATCAGGGTCAAAAGCAAATCTAGCAGCATATTTTTTTAGTGCCTCTAAGATCAATTATATTTGTCATCTGCTGCTATCATTAATAAACCTCTTTTTCTTGGCCTAGTACTTTCATATATTTTTTGGAAGGCAGATAGTTTGCAGTATTTCTTAACATGTGCTAAGAAATATACTTTATATTGGTCTTTTTTTTCTAAAATAAACATAGGTCACCATAAAAGAAACATGCTACTGAATTCTGATGGCACTGAAGGAGAAAAAAGGCATTATTTAAATAGACCACATAAAAAGTCAGAAGTATTTCTACTGTATGGTAACAAATGCACAAGTAATTCAACTACCAAAAATTCTGGATTTTTCCATTTGGTAAGCATGTTTGCATCCAGAATCTAACCCAGCTTCATGCTTCAAACCAAGTGTAACCTAAATATATTAGATGTAGAAAGAATTAAAAAAAAAAGCTTCTAGTTGAAATACTTGTCAAAACTGTCTTGAGTTTTAAGGCCAACATGTATGACAATCCCCACATTAATATGCTGACATACAGGACAGGGATAGCAGAGTGGGAGCACAGCTTAAAGTAGAATACTTCTGAAAATGTCACTAGCAGTTATTTGCTGTAAAACAGAAAAAAGTCCCTTAAATTTATAGTATGTGCTTTCCTATGTACATGTAACCTAAATTACAGTACTACTGTGACTGGACATATAGCATTTCGCAGTATATATCTTTAATGCAGGTGTAGGCACCATTCAAGATGGTACACCAGTTAATTTCAAAGTAATCCTAGAAGAATATTGCAAATAATGCTATATAAATGCATAGTGTTTGAGGGAAACAATTACTTCACTGGAAAATATAGTCCCAGACATTGAGTTTGGCACTTCTTCATCACTATGTTACTTTCTTTTTGATTGAAGACAGCTCTTTCTGAATCTCACTGAATTTTGGCCGGTTTTCTGGCTTGTAGTCCCAGCATCTCTGCATTATTTTATATATTTCTTCTGGACATTTTTGTGGTGCAGACATTCGGTAGCCTGTTACACAGAAAAAGTGGAGAAAACTTTTAGTACTGAAAACAGATGCTTATCGACAAATCTAAAAAGATAAGAGCAAAGTTCAAATATATTATACAGACCTTCAAGGCAATATGAGGAATATCTTAAATACGTATCCTATACATGACAGATAATTATGAAACTAATTAAAATTCAGTACCAGTGACATTCAAGTTGTGATGCTGCCCATCCCTAATAGCAGCAACTCACACAGATTTCTTTCTTGTATCTTAGGAAGCAGCTACCCTCTGCTTCCTTGTATTCAGTTGTATTTCCTTACTTCAAAGCAGTGAGGAAACTGATAATAAAAATGAGGATGTGAGTAAATGTATTTGCCCTTATTGAAGATGTATTCACTTTTATTCTCACATTTCTTCCCTTTTTTGTCTCCTTAAGGAAGTTCTTCCCCACCTGCACTTTAGTAATTAATTTTTCCTCCCTCTGTTTTCTTGACTTTTGGACCTTTCCATCTTATCTCAAATCTCTTTCTCTTCTGGTTTGCTTAAACAGGCAGTGGCTTCCACACTTCTCTGCTGCCATCAGCCAAGGAGTTCTCTGACTTGACAATGAGCAGGAGAATGGACAATCAGTAAAGTAAATTAGCAGCTAATCATTCAAAAGTCGCAGGTAAGTGGCTATTCAGGCATATCATCAATAGCCTGGACCAGAGAGGTGTACTCACAGCAGTGAAGACAATTTCTCAATGAGTAGGAAGTTGGGAAAAATGCCAGGAGGATTGTATGTATGGACAAGGAGCTCCTGGACAAAATCAAACACAAAATCAGGTAATGGCAGGAATACCAAAATACTGCCTAAGCCTCCAGGGACGAAGCTAAGAAAGACAAAGCCCAGAAGGGCTTGAATCTGGCCAGGCATGTCAAAAACAACAAGCAGAGCTCCTCTCACTATGCAGAGGACAAAAGGCTTGAAAAAATGTGCGCCCACTGCTGAATGACGCACTGATCAACTCAGCAACACAGGACAGGGACAAGCTGAGGTACTGAACACTTTCTTCATCTCAGCCTCTACTAGCAAGACCAGCCTCCAGGAATCCCAAACTCCAGGGATCAGTGACAAAGGCTGGAACAAGAAAGATGTACCCTTGATGGAAGAGGACCTGATCAGAGAATACTTAAGCACACCAGATTTGGTAAAGTCCAGGGGCTCTGATGCACCCCTGAGTGCTGAGAGAATGGCCTGATGTCACTGCACATCATTCCAAATCATCTTTCATACATCGCTCCAACTACAGGGAGGAGTACCTGAAGACAGAAGTAAAGCAAATGCCACTCCTATCTTCAAGTCAGAGCACCCAAGGAACTGCATCACATTGATCCCAGAAGGTGACGGAGCACCTAATGCTGGAAGCAATTTCCAGGCAGTACAGGGAAGTCATCAGGAGTAAGCATGCAGAAAGTCAGCATGGATTCACTAAGAGCATGTCATGCTTGACCAGTGTGAGAAACGTCTTCGATGAGATGAGTGGCCTGATACGTGAGCAGATTTCACTGTAAAATTCCACAAAGACACCTTTGAATTTATGGGCTAGAGACAGGACAGGGAGGTGGATTGAAAACAGGCTGAACAGTGAGCCTTGAAGGGAGGTGATGAGTGGTTTGAAGTCTGAGTGGAGCTCCAGGGTCCAGTCCTGTGTCGCACCTCCACTGAAGCTGGGGGTGAGGGGCAGGCGCCCCCTCAGCGATGGTGACACAGCAGTGTCCCCCTTGCAGGTGGCACCGAGCCGTGAGGGGGTCTGATACACTACAGGGTGGTGGTGCTGTCCACAGGGACAGGCTGGAGAAAGGCAGGAGGTTAGGGCCAGGAGCCCCTGGAGAAAGGGGCTGACAGGAGCCTCAAGAATGGGAAGAAGAGCCAAGTGCTGCAGCTGGGAACAGCCCCAGGCACCAGCACGGGCAGGGAATGCCCCGTGGGAAGCGGTTTGTCAGGAAAGGCCTTGGGGTTCCTGCTGGACACCAGCATGAGCTCTTCCAGCAAAGAATGCTAATGGCACACTGGGCTGCACTAGAGGGAGCACTGAAGCAGGTTGAGAGAAATCATCTGCCCAACCTGTTCAGTACTGGCTGAGGCCGCATCTGGAGTTCTGGGTCCAGTACTGGGCTCCCCAGTACAAGGCAGAGACAGGCACAATGGAGAGAATCTCATGAAGGATCACCAAGGTGATGAAGGCACTGAAACATCTCTCTCTCCTATGAGGAAATGCTGAGTGAGCTGGAGCAGCTCATCCTGGAGAGGAGAAAGCTCAGGGGATCTCAGCAATGTATATGAACACCTGCAGGGAGGGTGCAAAGAAGGTGGGGAGAGGCTCTTTCCATGCTCAGTGACAGGACATGGAGGTGATGAGCACACACTGAAACATGGGAAATTCCTCCTGAGCATCAAGAAACACTCTTTTCCCTGTGAGGGCGACTGAGTACAGGTTGTCCAAAGACAATCACATTCACAGAGATATGCAAAAGTCATCTGGATGTGATCCGGCTGAGCTGGGTGGTTGGACCAGACAACATTCAGAGCTCCCTCCACACCTCAGCCATTCTTTGAGTCTGTGATTCCACAAATTATCAGACAAATATGGCTCAGGCTCCAGGATTTGATTTGGCCTTTAAGGAAAAACTTTATTATCACCTACAGTGCTTATAAAACTATAACAAACACTGACAATGTGTGTAAATCAGCAAACCAGAGTTTTTTTGTTTGCCATTTGTTTTTGTTTTAAATAATTTGGAAGTTTTACTAGCTTAGAACATATTTATAAATTTTACAGTAGTATTATGCAAGGAAGGAACACTTCTGAAATGCCACTAAAGACAATGAAAATAAATCAAACTCCTGAACTCCTACTCAGAGTTATTTGCTATTTTAACCTTTTGATTATTTAGTAAAAGAGAAATGCAGCTTGCAATGCTCAACTAGCTTACCATTCTCCACCATAATTGTTAAATCTTTCTGTGAAATTATTTAATAAAGAAGATGGAATGATAGAGATATTTTTCTGGCAGTTTAGAATATTTATACCTGCATTAGCATAATCTTAAATAATTCATTCTGTTCAAGCTTCTGCTTTGCACAGCAGTAAATCCCTCCTTTCCATCTCACCTGTTAGTTCTGCAATAATGAAAGTCAGCATGCTGTAAGTCTTCCAACATTTAAGTTACTGGTCAGTGTATTCCTTTTTTTCCAAAAGGCCTATATACATCACCCTACCCCTCCCAGAGAGCTAGTCAGCAGTTTAGGAAACCTCATACTGTTTTTGCTAAAGTTGCTACAAAACTTGTATGTTATTTCTTGGCTATTTTACGCTGAATCCTTACCATTTATCCATCATTTGTTTCACTTTCAAGGAATAATTACCTTTCTCAACTTGTTCTCGTGCTTGTTGGTTGGTCATTCCAGGGTATGGGCACACTCCTAAACTGAAGGTCTCCCACAGAAGGATTCCAAAGCTCCATACATCACTCTCAGATGTGTATCTCCCTAAAAAAAGGAAAGCAAACCTTGAATTTAACATACAGAGAAATTGGTATTTCAGATAATTATGGCCCAAATTTCCTGTAAAGGTAAAAGTGTTACACTGGCAATCTTCAGGCAAAACAAAGCTGTAGCTACTAATAAAACATTCTACAGATTTCACAGTCTCCAGTATTTCAAAGAATGAACAAATTATATTAAAGAAAAAACTCTGGAATAACATAAGCTAACTTTAAGTTCTACACAATATACAACTCCAGTTTGTCAAGCAAGTTAAGAATTTCTTTCCTTCCTAATGTACAAAAATATTTTTCTTTTAATATAAAAGGACAAAAAAAAGTCAGAGTTTTCCTACTCATTTACAACTGCTTTCAATTCCAAATATTCTTTAAAAAGTTACCTTTTCTAGTTCTCCATTTTAGCATGGCGGTGTTTATTCTGAGAGGAGCTACCACCAAGACTGTTTCTAAGCGTGAAGAGGGCCTGATTCTTATGCTTTGAGAAACTGATCTCTGAAAATCAGAGTAAGGCTGGATGCTGCAAAACTGACACACCCAATGAGTTTAAGGAAAAAAAAAATCAAGCCTTCTGGTTCAATTGCCTCCAATTATGCTTCAGAGATAGCAAAACAGATAATTAATAGATAACTGAATTCCAAGCCTCTTTGTGGAATTGTAGCTTTCTATTACAGGGAGACATTTTGGAGGAGATATTTCTATTGTCCCTGATGGATTCTCATTAGAAAATTAAGACTCCCAGCCTTTTGCAGCAGAATCAGTGAAAATGTTACCTTAAAAATCCATTTTCAACATCACTTTCAACATTTTTCATGACTATTCTTCTTTGTTGTGTACTATTACTTTGTATTTACATATCTTTACTCTTAAAAACAACACTTGTGAATGTATTGCTTGTTTATCTCTAATCATCAAACAAGCCAAACTAAACCACTTCTGACTAGGAAAAAAATGAAAATACATGTAAATTACAGTGACAGTTGATGACAGTGACAACTTCTGACGTCAGAAATCTCAGTTTACTCTTAGACTAAATGTCACTTCAAGCTGTGCTATGTTAGCTTGTGTGCCTCATGGCTGGCAATTATGGATATTCACTATGCTCTTTGGAGTAAGATTAGTTTTCTTGTCTGTGTATCAACTTCCCACAGTTGGGCATCCAGTAATTTAACACTTTTCACTGAAAGCATTCAGCAAATACAAGATAGGTGATTAGCTGGTTTTTAGGCTTTTTTAACAGAAAGTACAAGTTCTGTACACTTAATTATATTTTATGCTATTACATTATCTGAGGGGAAAAAAAGAAGATCTGTTTAGGAAAAAACCCCAAGTCCTCCCCACATTACTACTAACATCACAAATAACTCAAAATATTTTAGGGAGAAAACATACATATTAAATGTATTTTAGTTTTCAAAGATCAGGAAGCAAAAATACCCCATAATCATCCTAAATATGTGCCAATTTTGGTGGGGTAGGATTAATTCTATTCACAGTGCCAGGTACAGGGCTCTGTTTTTATTTGTGCTGAACTCAGGGTTGATAACTCAGTGATGGTTTTGTTGAGCCAAGGCCTTCCCTGCTTTTCCCACTGCCATGCTGGTGAGGAAGCTGGGGGTCCTTGGGAGGGAGCACAGCCAGGACAGGTGATCCCAAACACACCAAAGGAAGATTCCAGACCATGTGACATCAGGATCAGTGTATGAAGTGGGGGGACCAAGGAGGAAAGGGGAGCTGTTTGGAGTGATGGGGTTTGCCTTCCCAATAATGGTGTAGAATGGCTCTGAACAGCACCCACAGAACCAAAGCTTCCATTTCTCAAAAACTCCAGTGGCATCTGGATTTTGCTTCTAACTTCTGACACAATTTGTGTCAGAACCACAACATTTGCCCTAGCCTGGTTTCTAGCCTTCACAACTTGTGGGTTTTTTTTTAAATTAACATACTTTAGTGACCACTCTTAAATTTGTCATACACAGTGACTTCAGCAAAGACAAAAAAAAAGAACTTTTTTGTAGCTTCTTAACCACATTGGCATTCATGTAATGGCCAAATGATCATATTTCTCATTTTCCTCCAACCTTTGAATCTTGATATTCAGGACTGACCTGGCCAGTGGTTACCAACTAGCTTTGAAATACCGAAGATTTAATTTTATTTCATTTTGATATCTTAAAAACCACCAATCATACCTACACAATTCAATGCAATTATTACAACCTTATTATTAAAATGGAAAACAATAAAACATAATCCAGTAAGTTTTACTAGTATCTTTCAAGGGACTGGAAAAATCTATCCTTCAAAAACCCACAGAAATCTTCCATGACATTTTGAAAGTTGAATACTGACTGCTGAACATATCAACATGTTTGAGAGAGCTTATTTCCCAAACATTACAGACAATGACCTATAGCTGCTGGAATATGTATGTGCTTTAAGAAACACAAAGTAAGTTGAAGTTAATCAACAATCCCCTCTTCTCCTGTACTGTGCAGAAAAAACAGACTCAGCAGTACAAAGTGAAGGTGTGGTCACAAGAGCCTGTTTCCTGCTAAATGCAGTCAACTGGACCACAAATGGTTATAAAGATACGTTTTCATAATACATCAAAAACACCATATGTATTTCCAAAATAACAAAAAGAAAAACTCAAACCACCTTTTATAGTCGATCAAACACCCAAAAGAGCAAAGCATTCACCAGTGAATGTTGGCAACACTAACACCTCTTCCAGTAACTGGTAATATAGGATCAATTACTAAACTGAATTTACTGTCAGCCTTTTAAAGGGAAGATCTGCATTACTGTGTTATGTCATCAATTGCTGCAAAAGTGCTAATGAGAGGAAGCATTCTGCTATCAATCATAATTCAGAAACTTATGATTTCCAATGCATGATTTCTGAAAAAAAGGCTAAATTTAAGAGATGGTAGAAATATTTATAGACATTTCAGATGAAGAATTCAAAAATATTTTATTCTGTGTACTCAACTAAATAACTGCTTTAGAGAAGTACATTCAAAACATGCCATCATTTATTAAATGTGCTGCTTCTCCACAGCCCCCTTTACCTAGAAGAACTTATTTTTATAGTTTCATATAAGCAAAAAAAGGTAAGAGCAGCAGCTTCAGCTTCTATTCTGGAACCAAGTAGTCTGGACCACTTCCCTCAGTGATAAATAATGAATTTTTATCCCCAATATAAAAACCTAGTGATACACAAAAATGCAGGTAAAGTAAAACCGCAGTTAAAACCAGCTGAAAATAAAACAATGACTGTATCTTTCACCAATGCAATGAATTATCTAACACAGTGTTATAGTACATTAACATTTTCTACTGTTTTCAGTGAGGGGCTATAAATATGCAGAACTTGCCATTCATTTTGCTAACGATCACAATTTAGATGACTGATGAGGCTGTCTACAAGAATGAGTCAGCAACAGAGCCAAAGCACTCTGCTATTGCTGCATAATAGCAATTTTGATGTTGCTGCCCTATTGTTTTTCAGCAGCACAACTGCATTTTTTACATAAATCAGACTGAAATACTAAAATTATTTTAAACATCATTAATTTGAATGAGGGAAAAGAATTGTATGTACATACACTCGAATATTGCGGCTTTGGTGCTCTTTACTGCGCTTTGGATTTTTTATTGTTTTTTCCAGAAAATCCAGTTATACTCTTACCATAGTTCAGAGCTTCTGGAGCAGTCCACTTGATTGGAATCTGCTTTAGGCCTGATGATGAGTACACGCCATCATCCTCTTGCCGGGACATCCCAAAATCACTTATTTTCAAGATGTTGCTTTCACCTACCAAGCAGTTCCTTGCAGCCAGGTCTCTAAATTAGAAAAAAAAAAACCCCAAACCAACACATTTTTACAGGTCTGAAAGTAATTGGAAGTCATTTAAATTGACCAAGCCCCTCAGCCAAGACAGTCATACCTCTCAGAAGCTTATTTACAAAAGAGTAAAAAACACTTCACAGCAGTCGTGAGGAAATAGAAGTGAGGGAAGGGAGAAAAAAACCTCAGAAATAATCCTATGAAAAAGCAAGGGGAGAGGATGCTGGAGATGCTCAAAGAGCAGAGACACTCCTGCAGTCCACAGAGAAGAGGCACAGTGCAGCAGGGAAGGAGCGTGAGGCTGAAGGACAGGAGCTGTTATGGAGAGTTCAGAACCTCCATTTCCCATTCACCCCTCAGGGGAGGAAGTGAAGCATTTCACAATGAAGGAGTGCCTCAGAAGAAGGGAAAGGGAAAAAGTATTTCAGTTTTTGGCTTTTATTTCTCACCATGTAACTCTAATTTGCAATACATTAAATTCATGTTACCCAAGTTCATTCTGTTTTGCTAGGCTGGTAATTGGTAGATGATTTCCTTGCCTTTATCTTGACCTCCAAGCATTTCTGTCTTATTTTACTTTCCTATCCTGTAGAGCATGGGGAGTGAGAAAGCATCTGTGTGGGTGTCTGGCAGCCATGCAAAGTTAACCCACCACAACTGCCCTCCATTTACTCCTCCACAAAAATAAATCCCAGATTAATGAACTGGATCCTACGTAAAATGAAACAGAATTTGAAGAAGCATCCTGAAATGTGTTCAGGAAGTGTTTCAGTGAGAAATCTGAGAAACCGCTCCATCTTCCCTCTGCCTGTTAGAGTTTCTATCAAAAGTTAAAGCTACTCAGCATAGAAAAGAAATTTTGGCTCAGTGATGGATGAGAAGCTCAGAAAGTCAACTCCTTCCCTTCACCTCAATTTTTTTTATTTTTTAGATCAGAAGACATGCAGTAATACCTGATAAAAGACCTACTGTGAATTCTCTACATGTTAATAATATATTATCAACATACTATATGTATGTTACATTTCAGTGTTTCACAGTTTATTAGAATACAACATAATAAAATATATATTATTATTCCCATGGTAATGTAATAAAAAGGGAGAGACATGTCAAGCAAGAGGATTATTTCCATACCATTATGAACATCATGGACAAAATATTTTTTTAAACTAACCTTACTGTGGTTTTGCTTACCTAAATAGATAATATGCTCACAAATGGCTTACATGAATATTCCAGAAAAACTACATTAACTTTGATATTTTGAATTGGACCTGTAATATAGTTCTGAAGTGAATCCCTTGAGCACTTAATGCACATTCATTGGTTTTTGAAGGATGAATTTGGTGCATGCAAACTACACTGCTCTTGGAAGAAACTAACTCAGAATTCTGCCCATGATAGGCACGAAATTTGTTTTTCTAGCGACAGAATCTTCTTTCCAAAGAATTTGTTTCTACAGCTAATGCAGAAAGGTTTGAACCAGCGGCAAACAGCTTCCAGCATCACCCACGGTAATGACAAAGGACTGAACTACACTTAACCCAAACTAAAAGTCTTGAGCCATATTTAAGGATGCTGAAGCTCATACATCTGGTTTAATCAGCTCATCCATACTGATACTGGGTTATGTTATTCAATATGTAGACAGAGCCTAGGTACGACCCTAAATATCATAACTTGATTTAAGAATTTTAACATATTTGACTCACACAGCTTTTCTGCCACTAAGAACATTAATAGCTCTAGAGCTTGAGTAATAAAAATGAAGTTATTAGTTTGGTTCGAGAAGACAGATCACTACAAACAAATCTGAACTCACAGGCACCAGCTGAAGATGTGCACAAATGCATAAAACAGCTCAGTGTGCACTGTTTTACATAGCTTGATATTAGCATGCAGTATCATTACATACAGCTATATTGGTTAAAGCAAGCGAGCTGCAAAACAAAATCAAATTGTTATTGTTTATACTCAAGTGTGCAAAAAGTGTCACCAAGAACTTCAAGAATTCATGACTTAGGTTCCAATCATACTTCAGTAATAAGGTTTTTCATCATGTTACTCAATATAGTCTAGATTTTGCAACTGATGCACATAAGGAGTGGAAAAAGTAATGAGGTTGTATCTCAAAGAAAATTTATAGTTAATTGAAAGCGCAGTCATTCCCCTACCTGAAGTATGACCTAGCATTTAAAAATATTGAGTCAAGTTAAGAAAAATCTATATACTGAGCTGACTTAGGTTTATTCCTCATGCATAAGTCTGATTATTTGGGAAAGTGGATAGTAAATAATATGCACAGTATGGTGCTTATAAACAAAGACTACACTCAGTTTGCATAATTTTTGTCAGTTTTGTACATAGAGATATATATGAGTTTTCTTTTTCATTCAGAATCAACTAGAGAAAAAGCTTTTCATCCCTACTGAAAACTGACTAAAACACTTTCATGAAAATCAACTGGCATTCGTAGAAGTTCATAAAGATTGTGACACTCTGTTCAGGATATATGTAAATTAACACCTCAAAGAAGAAATCAAATGTTTGCATGTTTTGAGTCTCACAGTATTAATGCCTTTTTCCACTTTTAGCTAAAACTCTCCCATTTTTAATGCTATAATACTCTGTATTATTTTCAATACATAATTTCTGTTAATAAAGTCTTGTGCGCACTTCATATATTTATTTCTGACATAAGCAAATTTGCCTTCTATCATCCTGAGTATGATGTGCTCACTCTGCCACTTACTTAGAAAATACTTTAGATGTGATAATTTCATTCCTCAAGCATATATATGTCACAAAGTTATATTACCTTCTTAGTATTTCCACTGTCATTTTACATCTGCTTCATATCCTCAGTGATTTGTTGCTTAATTTTACGGAAAATTTTTATATGTATTTGCACACTTAAAAACATTTTTTAAAGAGTTACACTGAAAGCTGTGGGTACCTCAGCTTTTGGCGTTTTTTTTTTTACTATTATTCTGAGGGTTTGGTTAAGATTTTTCAGTATTTTTCAAATAAATTCTTCACTCCTCTTCATTATGTCTGACAGTTTCCTTAAAAAGGATGTTATTTTTCAGTCTAGACATAAGAGAAAAATACAGAAGATGCTTTCAGTCAACAAGATTTATTACAGAATTTATAGCCAGAATCTGGGAAAAAAATGGCAGCAGCAACTATTACTCCCATTACTTTAAAATAATAAATTATGACATTAATTTTCTTTCAGTTTCCATAATTATAATTAATTTCTATTTTCTACAGATAGGCGTTCTAGTATAATAATTTTAAGGGGTTTATAAAGACCCTTTACTTCTTAACCTTCCATTAGAAATCCACAGTGGAGTTCTACTCCATTTTTAAGATAAACAACATGAGTTGGGGGAAACATGAAAATATAAATACAGAGGTCTGATGACCAAAATTAACTATGAGATGTCAACATTAAAGATTTCATCAGTGTTAAGTTTTCTTAGTAAATCATGACTCTTTCTATATGGGCATTAAAAACCAAAACCAAATCAAACACACAAACAACAAATCCCCAAAAAATAATGACAACAAAACTCCAGCACACCAGCCCCCCAAACAAAAAAACTCCACAAAAATCAACTACAGTCTATTTGTCTTCTTGCCTCTGAAAAACCAGTGTATTCTGCTTGCTTTCTCTTCCTTCTCCCTAACGCTCTCTAAAGCCAACATCCTGAAGAAACACAGAGATAATTCTATGAAAATTGGTATCTCTGTTTAGGAATTTTTTTTTTCTCATAAAGCATTTGCTACTTAAAGCAGTAATTTCATAAAATCAGTATTTATCTTTAACACAGAAAGCAAGAAAATATTCTTTATTTACATTGTGAAAGTTCTACAAATTGGGCACATATTACACTGAACTGCCACAGAGTAAGCTCCTTAGTAAAAGAGAAGCTGACTCTCACTATTTAATATCAAGATTATATAAGCTTCTAGTACTGCTAGAAACAAAGTTTCTTCCCCCCAGCTAATAACAAGTAAAAACTAGCATGGAATTTGGTAATTTCCTTTTTAAGCATTGCTCTGCAGTTCCTGTAAGTACAAACAGGACATCTCCTAGGGATGTCAATATGGCTCAAATCTGCTGAAACTTTAAGAGAGAGGTCATAGGACTTTGGCTAAAAATTCAACAGCCAGTTCAAGGAGGAAGTAGAGCTCTGCGCTGGGAGCTGTTACCACCTGGATTCACATCTGTCAGTAAAGACATAAACCTACTAAAGCCTTCTCTAAGGACATTCTTACACTCCCTCCCCTCTTCCCCTCCACATCCCACAGGATCTGCAGAGAAAGTACTACCTAGCATTGCAATGGAATTCCATGAGTTAAAGCAAATCAAAACTAGAGATCAAACTCCTCATTACTAAATCAGCAGCACAGACTGCCTCACTGAACTAATTAGCCATTTTATATTCCATCCCTGGATTATGCAGTTAAAATACTATAAGGTGATAAAAGCAAGTAATTAATTAGTGAACAGGATCGGTTTATCTCCTCTGCACATTAAATTCAATGAAAATGGCCTATTACCTAAATTTAAAAAAAGGGGTGGGAAGTGAAACTACAAGATAAATTGCTGGTTTTTTTGTGAACCGTAAGATACCTCACCTTCATACACCTGATGTAATTTCCAATAATGTCTAAATCAAAATACAGTCATGCCTAAATCTATTTCAGAACTTTCTTGATATGCTAATTTTGCTGTACGTGGAGGGTACAACAAATAACACGTGCCTAGTAACAGACTGGGAAAATATTAGAGGGTTAGAAGAACATCCTTTCATGAATTCTGTGTTTTCTTCCCCCTTTTAACTTCGATTTAATTATTTCTTTACATTATTTTAGTTATTATGAAAATACTGGAGCCATATTAACTACAATGCTAATAACTGCTCTCAGCTCCTCATATAAAATGCAAGTCCATCTTCATCTCCACAGATGAACGGTGCTGGCAAACCAGAGAAACTCCAAGTTGGATACAGTGGCTACAGTAGTGATTTCTCAATAATGTCAGGTGCTCGGCTTGCCATCCAGTTTCGGATATTGCTCAGTTTCTCTCAACTATAAATAAAATAAGCAACTTCACCCACCTCACAGCATTGGTGGACGTCAATTACTCTTTATAAAGCACTTCGCACTTAAGCAAAAGACTTAAAAATTTTGCGAAAGGAATTCAAAAGGAGGAAAAGTAACAAAACAACCCCCAAAAAATTGTATTCAGTAGCTGAACAAAACTGTCAACTTATTTACTGTCTCCCACCCAGATATGACTCAAGGGACTGTACAGATCTACTGACACATTAGAAAACTTTTATCTTTGAGGTTTTTTTGGTAGGCTACTGCTACCAAAAATGTGCCCTCCATTTTCCTAGCAGGGCAAGTTTTCTGTACCAGCAATTTTAAGAAAGATAAGGGAATAGTAGACAATGAGCACTTTCTGAGGAGAATCAAAGCAGTAGACTATGAAGACGGAAATGAAGCAATAAATTGTTGCATCATCTATTCCTCCCCACTTTTTCCTATTTTGAAGGTTGTCTTCACAATGCCTGCTCCTGGAACAGAAACATTCCTATCAGTACCATCTAAATGGTTTTTATCTGCATTGTTTCTCAACTGTTTTAGAACTTAATAGTTATTGCCTGTATTCTTCTGAACAGTTATTTTGATGAAAATGACATCACAGTCATTTTGGTCTTTAACAGTCCTCTATGCATTGATATCACTGCAGATTTTTATAACCAATTTTTTCCTGTGCACTGCTGATTATATGTAATATGCTGAACAAAATATCCTTTTCTTTACTTTGTGCTATATCTTGAAACAAAGATTTGCAATCCAATTTCTTTTGTGTGCCCATTTTAGTGAAAAATGAAGTGTCTGGACAGTAATCAGAGAGGAAGACAGGCAACTTCATGGAGATCCTACAATATTAGAGGGACTGGAAAATTAAATATACAGTCTAGAAATCCTTAATGACAGAACAGACATGGGAATAAACATCTCTGCTGGGTTCCATGCAACCATTCCTAAGCTATTGGATATCAAGAGAAGCATTACAGGACATAACGACAAATATGGGTACATTTAGGAAATGTGTAAGGCTTGTAACAGTCCTGGAAATTCTCTTTGATATTAACTGAATTACAGGGGAAACTAAGTCTCCAAAAATTAATTATCCAAGATGTACCAGAACACAAGTTTACATTTTGTGCTTGATAAAACTACAGTGGACTTAAATTACAATCACAATGCCATCCATTTCCATAACCAGTTATATAAGTATATTGTATTATTCATAGGAAGAAAAATACCATTTTCAAGCAAAAATTTACACTGTATCATTCACATAAGCAACTAAAATGAAACACAACAGTAGAGCACAACATTTTGCTAACAGGAACATTTTTAATATAATATCATGGCTTTATTCAACGTATGTGATAACACAAGTCTTGTTACAATGAGTGTCCTTGCCCTTTTAGACCAGAAGGATCACTCACTTTAGTTCTTAATTCTGAATCTAGTTTTGAATTAATCTCTTCCTTATTCTACTAATTCTACAATAATTCTATTATTATATCTTATTATATAATATAATGTAAAAATGTAATTGATATCTCTGCACAGAAGCATTAAATACTGGTTTAACTTGTTTATAAAACTGTAATCATCCGAAGAGGCAGACCAGATATGGTCACGGGTCACATTCCCTTGCCCATAAGGTATCAGTGATAGAAAAGGCTGCAGGTTGGATTAAAAGAAAATGTCTAAAGCAGAGTAGCTTCTATCACTGATTTTTCTGATGATTAAGGTTTTTAGAAAATAAACTTTTCATTCTATTAAATAAAGACATTTTCTAGTGTTAATATCACAATATATTAAGTTCAAATTACTAATAATGCAAAGCAGAGCATGTGGAATTGAAAAACACTGCAAGTGCGCAAGAAATCAAGAAATTCAAAAGCATGATTATAATATGAGTCACTTTTTTCCCACCTTTTTTCACTAGAATGAAATAAAATAGCACAATAATACAGTATTTGCAGGGCCTTTGAAGTCCTAATGAAACAGGAAATATTTCCAAGTCTTCTCAGGGTACATTTAACTACTTGTCACAGGTGAATATCAAAGTTCATCTGAGACAGGTAGCGACTCTATTGCTTTTTCAATAGCCAGAACTAATAATGTGGTATGCAACAGTAGCTGTAGTTTAAGTTATCTCTCCATGCATTTCCATCACTTAACTTTATTTTTGTTCCTACAACAAAGAGGCATCATTTAAGATTTTAAAAGTAACAGACAAGCATGATTTTTCAGTAGATAAAGTATTTTACAGGAAATCGATCCTGAAACACTTTGCTAATGAAGGTTAAAAAAAGGTAAAGGTAATAATCAGGCTACAAAGAAATGAAGCATCCAGCATAATTAAGGTACAAGACACTACATATTCATGAAAATAATACGCAAGGAATAAGAGAGAAACCAAATACATTAGGTCTAATTAGAAATGAGGAGGAAAAGACAGAACAAAGAATTAGCAAAATCAAGCATTGCTAGACGAGAGGACTGTGCTGCAGTCCTAACCTGAGTGGCTAGAAAGCAAAAATAAAATGTCCTGCATTTTTAAGAGACACTCACAAAGAAAGCCAATAGCAAAGGGAGGAAAGTCAGCCATATTTTAAGGTAATTATTCATCTGGGGACGTTCCTTATTTAGGGAGAAAAGAATTTAGATGAATGGCACAGGTAACTTATGCCAGCTAAGCATTCTTAATAATGGAAACCATTGACAAAGATGTACAGTAATAACCCACTAATTCATAATTTTCCAGTCAGAGAAAAAAAATTCTAATTTGTATTTTACAATATTTCTCTACCTTTAATCAAGGATTACCAACAAATACTTGAAATATTTCAGTATATTAAAAATAGCCCGTTTTGTAACTATAATAAAAAAGGATGAATGAAAATAAAGATGAGGAATAATTTACTAATTGTCTTAGACAGCTAAGTAAGATCCACAGTTAGCTTAGAGAAATACAGAAGAAATTTCAGGTGACTAACACATTGCAGAGAAGTACATATATAGAAATTGAGAGGAATAAAATTACCTATTAACTTCCTGTAAATCAACAAGACAGTAAATAAACTGAACTTCTCTCCTGGTTTTTGTCTCTATTACTTAAAATCCACAATAGTTTTCCCACTCAAAAATAAAACTTTTATGTGAAAGAAAATATTCTGCACTTTTTTCATCACAAGAAAAAGAAATAAGTGATGGAATTTTCATGGAATTATAGTGGGATATTCAAAGCGGGAGATGCTGAAGAAAAAAAGGAGATGACAGTGCTGATTAAGGATCATGATTACATCTCATATTGATAGCTGGAGACAGGATAGGATGTCCACAGCTTTTGGGAACTGGATGAACTCACACGTCACAAGCATATTCACCATGGTAGAATTTCACAGCTGGGCTGAGTAGAGGAAAAGATGTTAGTAAGTCCAGGGGCTCCAAGTTCATCACGTACTGAACTCTATCCTTTTTCTTCTATTAAAACCTTATGCTATCTGATAGCAAAAGTCATTTGCTTGTTACAAGAATGTCCCTGCCCTGGAAAATCCAGAGTTCTGTATTTAGAAATAGCCCCTCTGCCTCTGGTTGCTCTCTGCGGAAGCATGTTCACTCCTGTATAGGGTTGACTCCCTACAGATCTGAAAGTTCCTTGTCCTGCCAGGATTCAAAGTTTGTTGGAGGTGCAGAAAACACTTTCCTGTACTTTATGTAAGACAGGAAGAGAAAACTATTAGAAAACTATTGCAAAGCTATGGATTTACTGCAACTGGCTATTATTCTGAAATATTTCTGCAGAAAAAACTATTCTGCCATTATACTTTAGGAAGACAGGATCCTCTTTGCCATTTAATGTTACATTCATTTCAGCATTTGTTGTGGGCAAAGGTTATAAAATAACTGAAGTCCAGCTAGTCAACTGATAAACATTTAAAATTTTCCTGCTTAAAAAATCATGGGTAAGAAATATCTTAGAAGGTGATATAATATAGGGCAACGAATTAGAGATGCCTGTTTTAATTTAGCAGCTTTGTGCATGATCTGAGGGAAAAATCAAACAGGAATTTAATTACATTTCCAGATAATATCAAATTAAGAGCAGCTGCAAGCAACAGTAAGGGCAAATAAATAAAAAGAAGGAAAGGAGAGAAGGAGAAAGAGGGGGAGAGAGGGACAAAACATATCTGTTGGGATAAGGATTAGACATAGCCTGTAAAACAGGAACTACTATATTTTAAAAAATTAAGTCTAAATACAAACATTCAGTAAAAAACAAATACTACTAGGCAATCATATAGAAAAAAAGAGAGCCTAAAAAGATATGGATTCCAATTAAATAAGAGCAAAGGATTTAAATTGAGCATTGGAAAAATAAAAGCTCATTATCTATTAGATTGTGAGAAACCTGTCTAGGAAAAGTAAGAAATTCTATTTTATTAATGAAGTTGCCTAATAAACCAAAAAAAGTTTGACAGGTGTACAGACCAGTGTCTGTTTCAAAGGGATGGATTAAGTAAATGAACCCAACCTTTTACTGACTTTCAGTAAACATTAGAATTGTCAGATGCCCTGGAATCTATTGTTAGTATCAGGCATAAGTAAGTACACAACTAAAGTAAGTACACAACAAAAAGGTAGTGGTCAAAGAGGGAGAGACCCAAAGAATGATTAATTTCCTGGCCTAGTGCATTTGTTCATTTTATCATATGAAAAGGTGACTTTTTCAACCAATCACATAATTGGAGAAACAACAAAATTCCAAATGCAATGACACAAATTACTAATTTCTGTACAGAAAAGGGTTACAGGTGTTGCCAGTCGAGTACAGGTAGATTCCCATGAAGTTAGAAAGACACAGCTGCTGCTGAGTCTCCTCAGATTTCCATCAGGCAGCTTCAGGTACTTATCTGTGGTTAGAGGTAGTTTCACATGTCAAATGTGGCCCCACACTGTGTGTACCAAACCTATCACACAAATTTTGGCTTCCTCAACTGCAGGCTTCTTTAGGGAGTACCAATTTGCCCCTTCTCCTAACCCAGGCTGGTGTGAGCAGCCCATCAGTGGCACTTCAGAGCCCAGCTCCAGGTTCAGACATCTGCAAGGGGCTTGGAACATCAGCAGAGGTGAAATGTGCGATTTAAAAGAATAGGTTAAAACCATCAGAGAAAAATACTGGCCCACTGTCAAATCTAAGAGATTACCAAACTCTGTATAAGTTACTGTAAAATACTCCCCAAAAGGGAACTGAAGCACTTAAATTTAACAGCTCCTTGATAGTTAAAAGAAGCAGAAACTGCCTGCTTAAGGTTTTTATATTTGACATAGAAAAATCTTCCATGACTTTTACAGTCTTATTTCTAAGAGTTCTGTCTACTTGACTCTATCTGAAGGTCATAATGCTCTCTTGTGGTTAGAGAGATGCTTATTGACTTACAAAACTAAAAACAACTGGTTTCAATTTACAACATAAGTCCAGCTGTGTTATAGAAGATTAACAATAGATACAGAAGTTTAATAACTCCTTTGAAATAAATATCTATTAAAAAACAATGAGGGTACATATATATATTTGTAACCACAAAACTAATATTTTATACTTGAGTTCTGCCAAAAAAAGACAATAGCAGCATGGGAGACCCTGTCACCTCAATTTTGCCCTTCATTTGGGATACTCAGAATTTTCATGACGAGGGAGTGGGATTTTGCATGACCGTGAAGAAAAGTAAGAAACTAGTCCAGATAATCTCATACAAGAGAACATGGTCTGCAAAGGTGGGCAGGAAGGGTGGCTTCCTGGAAGCAGATGAGAAGTCAGAGAGGTCTAAGATACCAAGCAGAAAGGACAGTCAATTAATTTGTTAGTGGATAGGCCTGGAGATGCTTATTACCAACTAACTACTAAGATGCAATATTTGAAGCAGTAAAGTTCAAACTCTTTCTTCTGAGCACATGCAGGCTAACTATCTTACTGATCTCCAAAATCAAAATTATTCCAAAGCAGAAACGTTTCAAATCAGGTATTTTTACTTACAGCATCCTAACTCCTACATATAGTTTGAGGTTTCTTTTAAAAGTGGGGCTTGGCCCTTATTCCACTCATCTATTCTTATTTCCCAGCAGCCAGGACACTTGATGAAGTATCTGACATCCATCATTGCCAGGAGCTTTTAATGTCTGGCTTGAATGACTCAGCTGAAATCTGTGAGCCTTTAAATACAGCAACATTGACTGAAAAATTCTCACAGTTCCATGTACCCTGATGGTCTCCATCTACCTTCCAAACCAGTTAACATGCCAGTATGCTCTCCCTTGCTGTTTACTACCTTGCATAAGGATTTTGAAATAGCCTTTGACAAAGAGTAACTCCTTATTTGAATCAAAACTCACAGTGATAAAATACTGTTTCCTAAAAGTGTATCCATGCACTACAGTTCTGCAGAACAAGGAGGAAAGAGGCTGAGAACAACAGAGCAATGGCAAAAAAAGAACAAAACATGCACTAAGCTTTCTGTGTGTTTTATTTTACTCATCCTCAGCAAGTGTAATTTCTTTCAGTTTAAATTTGATCACAACATTTTTTGTGAGCAGTACCTACTGGAACTGAATTTACCTTTGAACCTAGCTTAACAGGGATAAATTTCTCTTACCTTTATAAGAAAAACGTCCTGATTTTACAAAAAGATCTAGAAAACAGCCCTCTCTACATGATTTGATGTGTAGACCTATATGCCATGAAGTTTTCCAGTTCCATAAACTTTAAAACCAAGTTATTTCATGAATACACACTAAAACCCATCACACATCCTTCTTTCATCTGTTTTTCACTACATACACAGCCAGATAACAATGCTGAATATGATACATCAGTGATAAAACTACAGCACCATAAAGGTTGCAGGCACTTCTGAAAAACCTCCTGAGGCAGTGATAAAAACCACGTAAAGTATATTATCATTAGTGCTATCTGGAAAAATAGTGGATTAATATTTTGTCAAATCTGCAAAATAGGAGTAACCCAGTAAGCATATATATACATATTTGTGTGTATGTATATTTACAAAACACAGAAAAGAGAAATCACTTTTTCCTCTGGAAAACAATTTGGGAATTAATTGTTTGTTACCACATACAGCCTAAAAATTTCTTATTAAAAGAAATTTGTTACCACTTGGAGACAACTGTGGTATATTCCTCTTTGGAATGTCAAGAATTAGTATCAGGAAGCCAAGAAAATATTGAAGTGATACATAATATCTTAGTGCATTGTATCTTAGATATACATATTTTTCCTTTTCAAAAACAATGATTAGAATTTTCTGCTGTAGGTAAGAAACCAGGAAAAGATCTACACCCCAAAGAAAACAAAGTGGTGCATGAAAGCATGTTTTAGCCTCCCTATACAAACACTGACACACGCTGTGGTCAATGACTTGTGCTCAAAGAGCACCCTAAACCTCATTTTTAAAGCAACTGATGTAGTACTCTGCCTTCTCCCCCTTCTCCTCTTCCCTCAATCTTCTGCTTTTGTCTTATCTTATCATCTAATTCATTGTTCATCATCTACTAATACCTCCTTTGCCCACTGCACAAATTGTATACTGCAGCCCATCTCTCTTAGAAAGTAATTACATTTCACTCACTGCTCACCACTGTACCAGGATTATGAGACTAGAGAAAATATTATTTACACTATCCAGAAGAGCTATGTGACTTTATGGTCAGCACTACAGCTTCCACTAAAACAAACAGCATGTTATTTTTATCTTAGTTTCAACAGCCTGTAACTTTCATTTTTTTCCTTTTTGCTTTTTAATTAGAGAGAGCATGTAGCTTTCATGCAGTGAGTAGATTTATTATACTAAAAATACTATTCAAATTATTTTACTGAGTAATATTTGTAGACGCCTAATATTTATCAACAAGAAAGTGATATTGCAGTAAATAAAAACAAATGCAGTACAATAATGTTACACTTAAAATGTTACTGTTTGTTAAACAGAATGAGAGAGTCTAAGAAAATTTGCTTTAACTTCTTTCAGCCTTATTTTCTTTATTCCTAGCAAAGGTTACTAATTTTTTAGGAGGGAGCTTTCTGTATCAGGGATATCTCATGAGAAATAGACTAATTCAACTCCAATGGCAAGAAATAAATATTTTTCATACTATGCAATTTCTGTGACAAAAAAAAATAAAAATCTAAATCTCTCTGACATTTCCTACAGATTGTTTACTTAAACTTATTCTGATATAAGCCTTTTTATAATTAGCTTGCAATACTTAATGTTTCTCCGCACTGTCTATAAAATACTGACTATTAAATAGTTACTAAACTCTAATAACTTCATTTTGGTTTACACAGAACAACTGCCCCCTTAGAATAACATAGATGCTCTTCTAAAGGACAAGATCATGTAGTTATATTCATCACATACATTTTGTTACAGTATCTGGAAATATTTTGAGCTTTGTGTTGGTTTTTTGGATTCTCTGATGATTCCTGGAATCCAAACAGGAATTCAGCCTGGCAGAAAGAGCCGACCATTATCTGAGATTTCAGGGAACAGATTCATTGCTATTCACTTACACCTGTAAGAGCAGAAATATCAACTAATAAGTAATACAACCTTACCTATGCAATATGTACTTTACCTATGCAATAAGAACAAAAATATTTACTTCTTAACAAATTTTCTTTTTGCATATTTTTTCTCTCACTCACAATCTTACCCACTTGTACAGTAAACTCTAGAAAGGCAGGAGTAATGTAAAGGAAAGCTGTGAAATCTCAGAAGGAAAAGCCCTGGACTAACAGAAGGTAAAAGAACCTCAAAAAGTTTAAGGTTTAGGGTCACTTTCTTACAAAATAGTATCCTTAAAATGGCACATTTCTGTCCCTTTATATTTGCACACAACATACGATCCTTAGCAAGGATTTTTCATGTTTTTCTTTGTGAGACTAAGACCTCAAACCATAAATAAGTTATGCATAAATGCTCAATGTTCTTTAAAAATGCAAGAGTCAGCTGACCAGAATGAAGAATCTGCCTTCTAATGGTAAATATCCAACCCCTAATTGCTAACTGACAGGTGAAATGTACCAAACAGAAAGAAAAACTATAAGACATTAGAAATTTCTAGCTATTCTGAAAAGTAATGGATTTTCAGCTTCCCTTGTATTAGCAGCTACCAGTGAATTCTATCACCGCATATATCTGTACTAATACAGCTTACTGACAATATTGACACGATATTTTTTAAATACTTAGGTCTACAAAATAATTCTGCAATAACATGCCAACCAATTTAATTATTACTATCTTTAGTTTAACACTATATGACATTTTAAATCACCATCCTAGAAAAACTGGAATATTGAAAGCTCAGAGGACTGGATATTTTCCCCATTTTATGGAGAACACATGGAAGGTGATACTTAAGCACATACTGAATAGGGATCACTAGGCAAAATTCACAATAAAATGAAAATATCTGCCTTACTGAATATTTTAACACACACTTCAAAACACTGATATTAAGAACTATGCTTAACTGATCATACTGGGTTATCCCTGATGCCATTCAGTTGATATATAGGCAGTGCTATCTTCAGACATAAAATGGAAGCTAAAGGAAATGTCAATTAGGCAAAAATGAAGATGAAACATTGTAACAGCCTTTTCAAAAGAAAATACAAACATAGAAAGAAAAAGGTAATTTCCCTTTATTTATTTAATATGAAGAAACCTCAATTTGCCATTTGAAGCTCAGGAACAGCATAATCTAATATCCTATACTAAACTGGCCTCTGGGAAAATAAATTATTAGTATTAGCCTCAGAATGACCACAGTTGAACAAGAACTTTGTTTTCCACCAGTATGAATAGATAACTTATATTTTAATATTTTAAGAGAAGAGTAGTAAGTGGTAGAACTAAGTAGTACTGGAAAATCCCCATGGCAAATAAAATCTGTCCTAACAGCAGCTGAATAAACTATCATGTTATTCCTAAAGAAGAAAAAAGCAAGCACCAGAGCATCCAGTTCTACCATTAATGTAACAATTATTAAGTTAATGTAATACTTCGTGTATTTGTGTAGTCTACTGCATACTTATTTAATACAGTAACATGAAAAAGCCACAATTAAAATATGGTTTTCCTGCACATTGTGACCACTAACTCCTCTGGTAACAGCACTACCTTGAGCATACATCAGGAATATATAAAGATGGCATGGTCTTACGGAGACAGAATGACGTGGGGATTTACAGTAAACAAAAATGTATGCAGACCTTTCTTATACCACACTTTGGCCATCCAAACCCACACACCTGTTACTCTAATTACAAGCCTTGTGCAGCTATAGCAAAGCTCAATCTGTGATGCCTAGTTTGCTTTTAATATAGCCTGGGGTGAATTTCAAATGAAGCCCACAAGGGAAAGCAGTAGCAACCAGCAGAACAATTGCACAGCGTCCACAAGGAAAAAACTGTATTTCTCTTTCTTTTAAATTCTTTTGTTACCAACCATGTCAAAATTGAATAGCTTAGAGAAACAGATAATAGATTAGAAGAAAGTTCAATTTTTATTCAGAAGCAACTCTTCACCATAGCTCACAGGCACTTCCATTACAATATACTTCGAATTCAATACTCACTCTAATTTATTATAATGAGTTTAAAGTATACAATATTCATGGACTTAGATACTCATGTTTCCTGGGGTTTTTTTCCCCTTTAATGCTTTCAGATTAGATTAATACAGGCTCACTAAAGAAAAACATAATCACTCTGCTCAAGATCTCAGAAAACCAGAAATACTAATCCAGAACTGATCCACATTAAATTGCAAATGTACTTCTCTAGGATCAAACCACACTTACCAATGTAACAGCAGGAAAAAAAAGAGGCGGGAATCTCTTAAAAATCTATTCTTAAAAGCTGAAACCTGGTATATAATACTCTAAAAACTATTCCTAAATGGCAAGCTTAGTGAAATCCAGCAATATTCAGCTGCCTCTCCTGGATGACAGCAGATGGAGAGCCCTGTATTAGTTATTTTAGGGCTGGAAACACCTCATTTTGAATTAAAACTTAGACAAACAATTTCCTGGTGCATTTGAAGGCACCGACACATTTGTCTTTGCCAGTATTATGGTCTGAAATGCAGTTTTAATAGCCACTAATGAAAGAAGGATCATGGCAGACCAAATGTCCCAGCAGCACCCATGGAGTGCTGGCATTAATGTGCAGAGAGGTGAGCAGCACCACTGTTCTGGAAACAGTGCCTTCCTCTATTTGTTTAGCAACAGCTGAGAGTCCCAAGAGCAGCTCTCTGAACTCAGTTTTTTCTGGAAAGAGTTAGTAGACATATCCTTATTTACCCACCACAGAACTACGAGAAGGAGGGTTTTTGTAATCTTGCAAATGGCTCTTTCATTAGTACACTTATGACCAATAGAATTAATAAAAAACAATAATGTGTATAAAACTGGCAATGCTTTAATTGCACAGCATATTTATAATCTAATAAAGTCAGTGGAAATACTCATTTTGGTGAAAAACCCTCACCAGTTAAAAGGCAACAGAGAAAGGCATGCCCATATTAAGAAATAAAAGCTCAACACATGGTAATGTGTCAATCAAGTTCAAAGTTTGATTAAAAATTATTTTATCGACATAGTAGAGTAAATTTTAGTAGATTTTTTTAAAACTAACAATATATGTTATATAAAGTGGCCTGCAGAAAGTAACAGCTCTTCATCAAAGTTTCCATTTGTTTCTCTCTTTTAACAGAATAGAAACATCTCCAACATTTATATTGAAAAAAATTATTTCAAACATCATTTTATATAAAACAGAAACATCTTCTTATAAAAAAGGACCAAAACTATGATTATTCACTACATTTACAGAGTGTTTCAACTGTAGCACTGACTATAATTCTCTCAAACACTTATTCATTGAAGGTATTACCAACACAGTAGTACATACTTTTTCATTCAGTTATAAATAAATTTTCTATGAAAGAAAACTATAGAAATGGAATCTCAGATCATTGTTTTATACATGTAATTCGGAAGGAATCATAAAAAGACAATTAATAATGGCAAATTAATCCTTGCAATAAACCTCAGAGAGTTGAGGTGCTTTACCACCTAAATGTTGTCTTTCTTTGTAAGTCATACACTAGCAGATAAAATTACAGAAACTGCAATAAAGGTCTCAGGCATTGTAACTGGCCAGGAGGAAATACAATATTCAGAGAAACAAGTGCCCAAGCTGCTGCAGAACAGAACCAAAGCTGTTATTCCAGGGAGCACAGGGTTGTGTGGAGCCTCCCAAGGGCACACACAGAGAAGTGTTGAGCTACTGTCTTTCATGGGATTTAAGTAGAGAAATCAAGCAGACAGGTTGTTCCTCCTTCTTAGGAAGAAGACCTGCTCCATTTTGGAGCTAAACTGTCACTCTCCTGCTCCCAGGAGGCTCCAATCCCTCCTAAAACACAGAGAATTGAGCAGCACCTTTGCTGAACTGAAAAGGATCACTTTTCATCCTTTTCACTGTAACTGAACTGTTGTTCCAAGCAGAAACAGAAGATTCATAGGAAATAAAAGACCTACTTAACTATTAATTATAGCTCTTAAGTTCATGGTTATGAAAGTGTTCTGACACTCTTTTTCCAAAATTCTATACATTGGCAGTTACCAGACTTGAGAGGAAAAACGTTCTCATAGCAGAGCAGATCGGCTAAACTAGATTAGTATCAGGGAAGCAAGTACGTTCCTAGCAATTAATATGTAATTAAATTAAATTATACAATCTAATGAAAACTCTAGAAATCCTGAATTACTATTCACAGAGTATCCACAGAGTCAAGATTTCATAACATGAAAGTAAGCCAGATTTAACATAACACAGGTGTTTTCACAGCTATATAACCAAAGCAAACAGAAGAAATAGCAATATGACTAAAAATGGAAAAACCAAACCAGAAAACATGATCTTCTTGCCAACCAGCACATCTTTAATTCAGAATACAGGAGACCTCCAGGAGATAATTTCATTGACTGAAAGGAAAATTTGACATTGAATGCAGGGACCTTGGTCCCTGTTTCCTCACATTCATAGTGCATCTGTTGCAAAAAAGTCAACCTGATCTTGTAGAAGACATCCTTGCACATCCAGTAAAATCCAACAGAAACTGCAGCTTCCCTCCTACAGCCCCCAAGACAGCTTTGAAAACTGAACATAAATTATGGACAAATGAATTCATCACATGCAAATCAAGTACTGGAAAAGAAGGCCACTCCCAAACGCCTATTAAGCCAACTCAAATTATCACATCTCCATCCTTATCTTCTGTTTCTAATTAACAGAAAAATTGAACTATCTAAACAATAGCATATGGTAAAAATGAAAGCAAGAAATAATTCTTCAACCTCATGTTAATTAAATGGAGATGAAATGACTACATTCTTCCGTGCATGTTCAACTACTCTTTTCATTTTTTTAATAACATCTTTTCATGCAGCTTTTTTTCCCCCTGAAAGTGAAGCCATTTCTGTTCTTTAAAGAGAGAGCAAAGAACAAGTGATATCTGGATGCTAGATCAAATAATAATTCAATAATCACTTACAAGCCAATGTAAGCATTTTCACCTACTGATATAGTTAACACATTAAAAAATGGAAAACAAACAGCACATTAGTTGTGGCGCAGTCCCAACTACTTAAAGGGTAAGTTAAAGTGTAATTCAGACAATAATTTCCAAAATCCAACACAAACTGGGGTAGAATTTTAAAATATAAAGGCTAAGTGTAGCTACTGCAGTTACAACTAAAGAGTAGCATCAAAAATAATGCAAATAAAGTGATGAGTAGCCCTAATTTCTCTTAGCAGGTAGCCAATTATGCATGGTACTAAATTAATCACCTAAAATACTACAAATATTTATGTGGAATTCTGAAAAAAATCCTTAAATCAAAGAACTTAAATTGAATACTACAAAAAGATAACAGCATGAAGCAAACCAATTTCACTTTACTGCAATCTATGTAACAGAAACTATTTCTAACTATACATTACTGATCTTTAAGCAGTAGTAATCAAGGCCTAAGGACCTTTAAACAAACAAAAAGATTAAGGTTTTTTTAACCACTGCTTAGTCCATTGCCTCTAGTTAATTTTTCTCACCTCTTTTCTTACCTGAGAACCATTTTCAGTAGATGAACTTTCTGACAAAAAAAGAACAAGTTTAATGTCCTTTCAGAAAACCACTATTTTTTTTACAGAGTGCTAAAGCTTCTTACTGCTATGAATTAAATTGTTCCATTCCCACTTACCTGCTGTCAACATTAAACTTACACAAGACCAATCTGTCCTACCTGACTTAAACTGGAGGCAGCAAAGACTCCCAAATTTCTTGTACAGACCATGCAGCCAGATGGCTGCACTTCCAGTGCTTGGGAAATTCCAATGGGCTTCTGAGTTAGAACACCCAAGAACTTGCTCGTGGAGCATAACACAGCTTGATTTTTCCCTGTTTTTCTGGGCTCCTGCAGCAGACAGGGGTTCTGGACTGATGCACCTCCAGTCACTCCCCAGAGTGTCCACAAATCTTGGATCAGCGCTCAAAGAGGTGACAGACCTAGCAAAATTCTATGTATGCCAAGCCTACCAAATTACAGTTTAGCCATTGATCAAATACATTTTAGAACTTCATGAGATTCTTTCCCAGAGTAAGCATTTGTAATCAACCTGTGTTAGCAACTAAAAATAAAACCAACCAACACAAGTTCGTTATTATTACTGCAAAAATCACTAAACTTTGTTGGTTGTTTGCTGATTCAGAAATTTTCATTATGTTTACCTATTAAATTTAGAAAAATTAACTCATAAATAAAGTAAGCAGATACTATAGCTAACCACATAAAACAATAAAGAATGTTGTATACGGAAGAAAATAAGACTGGTAAACTGTTGTGGTGGCTTGTTCCGCTTCCCTCTGTTTTATATAATGGTTCTGCCCTGGTTCTCCTCCCCTCCCTGTTTCTGTCAGTCTTCCCAGCTCCTCCCCAGTTGCCCTGACAACAAATGTATCCTTTCCTGAACCCCTCCCCAGTTTCCTTAGAAACCAATGTATCTTCTTCCAAGCCCCACCCCAGTGCCCTGCCAGTCACTCTTCAGCCCCACCTCTTTCTCTGGAACATTCTAGCTAGGGCGTTGAGTGATTGGTTCAGGGGCCGGGGCCCCTTCCTCAGTTTGTTACAATTGGTGTTTCTTTTATGTCAATCTCTTGTACCCCACTCCCTCCTGTCACCCTACTGGTCCAAAGAACGACTCCTCCCCTGGATTCCCTTCCCTTTATAAATTCATGTAATCCCTCCCTCCTCCTATTAGGTTGCTGGCCTCCCTAGCTTCACAATTGAAGCGGACTTGCTGTAACTGAGGAACGCCCTCGTATTCCTGTGGGCAGAAGCTTTAAGGCGGCCACGTCCTTGTTCAAGGCCGCCATGCTACTATAACGTGGGGTGCTGACCGTAGGCGCTGTCCGTGGCATCGAGGCGGGGACAGTGCCCCTTTGGCTGCAAGCGCGCTGCCGTGCTTGCGTCTTCAGCCACGCCGCTTCAGTAAACTAATACTGAAAATGCATATTTTGGTTTATAAACCTGTGTGTTTCAAAAAATCAGGAAGTTCTCCTGAACGCATAGTTTGCTTGTTTCGTTACATTAAAACTATTTTTATTTAGAATAGGTTTCCTAAAAATTTTGGCTTTTCCTTTAGGAAAGTGCTAGCTCTCTGTGATAATCTTCTCTGACAATCTGTGGTAATCAACAAATTTCATTAATACTTTAGAAGTTTAAAAGTAAACAAGGGGATAGAAGTTCTTTTCTCTTTGTGTTACAGTAGGTGTAACCCAGACTCTGTGCATTGGCACGTCTATGGCACTAACAAAACATGTCAGATTTCATCTTTTTCCTCCTGACTTGGGAACTCTATGACACATTTGTATTCAGATTTTCAGCTGAAAATTATGAAAAACTGAAATCTTCATATAGTAAGACAATACTCCACATATCTTCTGTCAGAAACACATTCTCTAGATCACTATTAGCTTTGTAAACAAATTTTAGGAATAGCAGTTCCTATTCACCAACTAGCAGAGCAAATTTCTAGAGCTACAGTGAAGCCACAATGTCATCTACAGAGAACATTCTTTTTCGTACATCTGTGCAGGAATACCCTTTCCCTAGTGCTAAAAAAAATAAATATAAAACTACGTATAATTTAGGCAGCACGCTACCATTTAATGAATAAATATTGAAAATTTTTTTTCAATAATTGCAATAACGAACTTCAGTTATCCAGCTGCTATTTTTATCTTTGCTTTAATTAACTAAGAACAGAATAGCTTAAACAGGCACTTCAGATTTAACATTGATCTGACTGTTATTAAGCACAGGAGCATTTATGAGGCTAGCAGAAATCACTAATGCTGTTATTTGCTCTGATTTTTATGCCATTATATCCTTGACAAACAGAGCCAGGCTAAAACACATTTTGTCATGACAGAATGCTTACAATCCCTTTCTTGGATTTCCCTAAGGGAGTATTACATAGTTTTAGATCATGAGTTCAGGTTTTTTTCTCTCAGTGTTTTTTATAGATCATGAGCTTGCAGAATTGTTTTGATTAACTCAATGTGCAGGATTGCAACTGACCCATTCACTGCTGATGAAAATCTAAGAGAAATGCCACTCAGGTCTCTGGTAAGAGCATTCACCAGAAAGGTGTTAAATCCCAAATGAACTGATAATGTAAATGAGATGTCACACGTTTCACAAAGTGTAAGACATCAAGATCAGAAATGAAAACTTGTTCTCCATAATTTTTCTGTGAAATTGATCATCATTATGTTTACATCTCGTATATCAGCCACAGCATTAAGTACATTGTGCTATTCTGAAAGAACAAAACAGGTGGAAACTAATTCCATCCTCTTTGATACAAACGGAGTATAAAGAGCAATGGCAGAGTCAAACTGGAGAAGAAACAAGAAAAAGGAATGGTATGAACAGAAATAAGAAACTCAAACAGCATAATGCTCCATAATCTTCCATACTTCTGAGAGAGCAGTTCAGCAAATTAATATTTTAAAATACAGAATTTTAGTTCTTAATACTTAAGGTATTAATTTAATACTGTAAGTTCTCTGTTGGCCCAGCAAGTATCTGTAAATTTCAGACACGACATAAGCCTCACAGATTGCTTCTTACTATGATTCATTCTCACTGTATGAATCAGGCTCCTTATAATGCATATGATTATGGTGAAAAATAATTTTTAACTTACACTAATAGCACCAAACTATAGACATCAAATAACGTAGCACTTGTTACCCAACTGAATATTTTTGAGTTAGACAAGTAATAATGACCAGTTAATCAGAAAAAGTATGTATTTTTAAATCGTAAGGTTCACTTCTGTGATAGTAAACACCATACACCTTTAAACACCTTGCAATTCTACTGAGCAAAGGTACAATAGTGAGAAAAAAAATCTTCCTTACCTATGTATACAATTTTTAGATTCAAGATATGCCATACCAGAGGCAGCATCTAATGAAAATTTCACCAACTGTTTGGTTTTCAGCTCATCCTTCTTTTTTCTTAGGAATGACAGGAAATCACCTCCTAGAAAATCAGACAGATGGACAGTGAGACAGACTGACAGAACATACACATTCATTTCTCATTAGGCATGCAAGACCAAACAAAATACAGGTTATTAGCTGTTTTCCTTATCCCAAATTTGAGGCTAGTCCAAGAACAAGGAAAGAACTCATCTTTCAAAAATACATTTCCCCTTAAATAGTAGGTGCTTGAAAGTGAAAATTGCACAGCATGCTTTTGATACATCTAGTCTTCACTAGTGAACATTAAATACAGACTCCCAAACTGCTGACAAAAACAACTGATAATCTGTGATGCACATTCTTCTCTAATCACAGAATTACTAATTGTGAATAAAGAGGTCAGGTCCTGTTAGCTACATGAAAGTAATTACATTTTAACTGATCATTTGCAGTGATTCTTCTCTAATTCTACACAGATGTGTTGGAGGAGTAACAAAGTGTTTTTCTTCTGGGGCAGTGTTAACTGGACATTTCACCAGGGCAGTGGAAGGTGAACAGTTATTACTCTGCCCTCAGAGGAGCAAAGCCACTGTCCTCTCATCTGAGAAGTGGAAGGGGTCAGGGTGGAGAGTTTCCAAAAAGAAAACTGTGTTAGCAAAAAGTATTCTGAAAAACCGATTTAGGACAAAGGTAAGCTGGAAGAGTATTACACAAACACTGCAAAGCCATGTTCCAGCTGATATAAATGTATTAAAAGACTTTTCCAAAATACATTTTATTGTTCCAGGCAAAGACCAAAAAATCACAGCAGACCTTTTTATATAATACAGTTATTTGATAGTGAGTAGCCAGCCATTGCCCCAGTATTTGTTTCTGTTCATTTAGGACTGAACTATTAGGATTTGTTCTAAGCTGTTACACAATTTTATTTACTGCCTTTTCTTAGAAATATGAAATCATGGTATTATATGAAAAGTTTCATACGTGATTTCTTTTAAGAGGCTATCTATATTTATATTTCATGGTGTAAGAAATAAAGTAAGACTATATTAAAGAAAAAAATCAGATGTTGTGAAGCCTTCAGACATTATGCTGGACCTGCTCTTACTCCCAGACTGGGTAACACATAGATGGGAGAGCAAGAGGTGACTGGATAGCCTTGACTCTAAAGCTAATCAGAAACACCCTATACTGACTTTCAAACTCCAGTGAAAAAGGACAGATGACTAATGCAAACCGACTGGGCAATGATATCTTTTCCTTAATCTGAGAGGTTACTAACATAGACTGGTAACTGGTAAAAAGTAGGTATTGCTAGTGGAAAGTAAGATAAGCAGTCCAAAAAATAATGTGTCATTTCTTGTACATGTAAACAGAATGATTCTAGTTACAGCAGGCAGCTAAAAAAAACTTGCAAGCAACTCACCCCTCCAACACACACAACAAACTGACGAAAATTTTGTTATTTATATGCTGAGACCTCACTGCTCTCTACGCAGGAATCATCTTTGAATGAGAAAGTATGACTACAAGCCTTTATGAATGTGTAATCTTCCCTTCTTCACAGACTTGGCATTACTTTAATAAGAGCAGTAAATCAAGGCAGCTTATAAAAATACATTTAAGACCTTAAAAGACATTTAAGATCTTAAAAAAAACTCTACTGTCAATCAATCAGTGCTTCAATATTGAAGATTAATAATTGCTGGCAACTTCATGTAGGAAGAACAGAAAAAACAGATAAGCTCAGTTTGATATTCTGGGAAAATAAAATGGATAAAAGACCAAATGAACAAAAAAGGACAAAACACAAACAAGCAAAAAAACACGCAGAAACAAATGCCCCTAAAATCTTGCAAAAGTTCTCTATTTAAAAAAAACTTGCTATAACAACACCAGTGTAAATTATAATTCTCACAATACATATAAATTCTTCATATAAATAAGTTAATGCTCTCCACAATCAACAGTCAAACTATCTGTTCTCAAGTAGCAAGGTATTAAAGACAATAAGGAAACTTCAACCAAACTTTAAACAAAAGAAAACCCAGCCATATCCACTAAAATTTTTTAAAATAATACATGTTATAAATTCTTTCTCAATATGCTCAAGCAATCACACTAATATCCCAATTTTCAACACTCCGTTTCTGAATGATATTAAAAGCTGCTCAGTTCCTAACATCATAATATGTCAAACTCAAAAAGCACAAGCCTGTTACTTGCCAATGCAAGTGATTTAGACTTGCTGGTTTTCAGAGTGTGGCATGCATTGTATGAAATTTTAGAGTTTCCAGCAAAAACAGCACCATATGTTGAGCCGTATACAGTGTACTAGATGCCTATCACTAAATTTTAATTACATTACTTTAATCTGTCTCAGGGTTTTCATCTTTTGTTTTGCTGTACCTGTCCTTGAATAAAAATGGCAAAAATGTCTTCTAAATATTCTAAATATCTCCCCTTGTATAGAAATGGCAAAAATGTCTTCTAAATATTCTGTTTAATATTAATTTAAAAGCAGTGTTAGTAGCTTCTGTTAGTTAGACAAAAGAGCCAAGTAACACCCATCTCACTCTGTACAATATATGTAATGTTTACGCTAAATCTGATTATCCTGTTCATTGTGATACTAACATAGGCTTAAGTGTCTGTCCTTTAAGTAACAGAGTTACTCCTCAGTAAATTCTGACCTCTATTGTGGTCAATGTTCCAACTATTCATCTTCACAGCAAAGCACCCGCATGAATATCTCCAAGGCTGAATTAAGAGTATTTCTCTACAAACTCTTCAGTGCAGAGCAGTGGTTTGCTAACATCTTTATGTACTTTTAAAAATAAATTTTAATATGAAAAGCCCTAATTCAGCATTTGCAGCACAGAGTGTCACAGCATTATTTCCAGCGTAAAAGCTGTTGATACAAATGAAATAAATAGACCAGGAGACTACGTAATAGTAAGCAATGTTTTCTCTTTTATGTGGAACTTTCATTGGATTCTGCACAGCTACCTGTGATTCCCGTTAATGGCCCACATCATCTCTAGAAAATGGGGTATGTTCTAACAGCACTAAGAATTATCAAAAAAATTCGACCATTTTTTATATATATAAATAGCTGAAATGGCTTGCCTGTTTTGGGTTTACAGGAAGATATATAACAGTACTGGAATCCCTTCCTAGTACAACATAATTATTTTACTAAGTAGAGGATAAAATACAGTTCATGAGCAGAAGCTTTATGAGAGCAGCCTGTTATAACTGGGTTTCTGAACATAGTCCTTTGTGTATTTTGCTCTGGATGGGAACTATTTCTCATTACATGCTGGAATTCTTAGAGTGAAAATATCACGCATCACCAATTCCTAGTATTGGCTGTGCCTTACAGCATAAACTTCTTGTTGTACAAAAAGTGTCATATCGTGGTAATAAAATAGTTCACTCCTCTGCACACAAAAAAGCAAGCTGTTGCTTTGGAAGAGAAGAAACCCCTGTGATCTATGAGAAGAGACCAAAAATGCAAGAAACAACAATGAAAAATGTTAAATAGGTTTACAAAGTATTAAGTTATGGCAATCTCTGATTTGACTGGCATTTATCATCAACTATGACCACATATTTCAGTGTTTTCCTGAGCTAGTGTCCATAGTGACACCTACCTACCTGCTCTAGGCACTCTTGGCAACAATTCTGACAACAATTATGACGCTGAACACAACTAAAATATGTTTTGAAATGAAGATGGGAAATCTCCCACTGAATTGGTATATATACATACATTGTTTATATATTGTATCTCTATCTAGTATCCTAATAATATTATAAATAATTATACAAATATTAACATATGTCTTAATACAATACCAATTATTATGAACAATAGGAAGCTACATGTATTCTTATTCACATACAAATTTTAATAAAGTGGGGTAATTTCCTTTGTTAAACAGCCTTTTTAACTATGTTTGTTTAAAGAGGCTGCTTAATTCTTCTTATATTTATACATGCATTCACCATGCAGATGCATCTTGCTTGTGGCCATATGTCCTAAACTATGTGACTACCTAACCCAGGGGAGCTTTAGAACTCAGTATTGCTAATTGCTTTACATGCTATTGAAATATTATTGAAATTACCTTTATCTGCACCTGTAAGTGTTGATAAATTTGAGAATTTAAATGGTCAGTATTCCAAGTAGCCTTAAAGCAATTTAGAATTTCCTTTATTGTCCAGTATCTTAATACTATACACATGGCATCAAAAACATAAGCCCAAATGGAGTTACTTAAAACTATGAATTTAAAATAGTAAACATGCATCTCTAGGGAATTCTAGGAGATATGTTTTTTGAGTATGTAAGAAGCGATTGACAACCTATTTAAAGTACAAGGATTTAAAAATGCTAAAACACATTTTCAGTAAAGTACTGCACCTTCACATTTCAATTAATGCATCACTTGTGTGCAATGCATTACTTTAATATTGTTTTTGTTCTTTTATTTTATATATGTAGTACCAGAAATACTACATATTTTATATATGTATTTATATAACTTTCTGTACAGTACAGAAATTGTAAATAAACCCAAGGTTTACTTTTCTAACTGCATAGAGAGTACTATTGTGAAGTTCAGTTAAAACTTTACTTTTCCTGTAAAGCAAAGCAAATAAAAGTTGTTATCATGCAAAGTGCTGCCAATGTAGTATTAACAATGGCAGTACTGAAGTATGAGTAGAAATATCTGTATGTGAAAACAAAAGAAGAAGAAAGAAGAAAACAATTAAACTAATAGTGTGCACTGAGACCCAAGGACAGGAGCAACAGCAGCAAAGAAGTAAACAGAGAAAATGTGGCTTGTACCAGAACTGTGCTGTGGATGGCTTTTTAGCAGACACCTGTGATGAGATCAGAACAGAGATGACTCACGAGCACAAAATATAACTGCACTGTGATAAAATGAAGATGAGAAGAAGGTTACAACACATTTATACGTGCTATTTCACTTCCTTTCAACTGGATGACAGACCACAGACATATGATTATCAAAATAAAGGAAATATTGACTATGCTCAGCAGTCCTGCTTTAGATTTCAGGAGGATCAAATAAGGTAGAGCATGAACCCAATATCCCGTGTGACGTAAGTGCCTGTCCAAAACAGAGTCTGTAATCACCTGTCAAGAAGGCATCAGAAATCATAGCAAGACATCAACAGCTAGCATCCCTTGTCTTCTGTGCTGCCAAAACAACACTACCCAGACTACTTGGACTCTTTATATTTTAGTATAGTGGCTGTAAGGATACCCACTTTGAGTGTAGAGATAAAACCTACTTCAGAAGCTGAAAGGAAGGCCTTCCCATTCTTCAATAAATAATTCCTGTAAACTGATTATGCTCAATAATCCATAATCAAAGGCCTCAAAAAGTATTGCAGAGACATGATAGCTGATATGAAACAGAATGTACCTGAAGAACAGAGGATTTTTTTTAATCTAAAGAAAAACAATTAACCAGTAAACATTTTTTAAACACAGACACATTAAATACCTACTATAGCAAAAACTGCTCTAGGCAAAGTAAAAAGAAAAAAATGAATAACAACAAATAAAAAGAAAGAAGTTGAATACAGAAGTTTTTGAAACTTCCAAAACAATTCACTCATTTTTTATGTTTGGTTGGTTTTATTCACTTTAAAAAATGGAATTTCTGGTTTAATCTACTTGCTGATTTGATTTTGTACAATGTTGATACAAAATATAGTAACATCAAAGCCTAGAATATGTGAAGAGATAAAAAATCGAAATATAGTCTGAAATGCTACTATAACAGGAGACCAGAACTTTGGTCCTGTTTTACTAAACAGTAGCTCTGAGAAAAAATAAATTTTTAATCACCACCACCTACAAAGGAATCTGACTTTTCTTAATAATCTGGAATCCATGAAGCAAAGAGGGAGGAAGAGACCCATATGCCCTGCAGAGGTATGAGCAAGGCAAGGAAGAAGAAACAGGGTCTGTTCGTACCTGTGGGCATACTGCACAAGGGCTGGTGAGGAGAAGGAAAAGTTGGACACATGGAGAGAAGGAATCTGTGGGAGGCGTCTGGCTCTTTGAGTGAAACACCCAACAACAGGAGGTGGCACAGTTGCAGAGACACAGAGACAAATCAAAATGGAAGTTGGAAACTTAATAGGATAAAGTGAGAGAGAAAACCTAGGAGTCTGTGTGAAGAGAAACTGTAAGGTAGACAGAAGGTGGCTTCACCAACGAGTAATAAGAAGATAACTTATTTGACTGGAGAAAAAAAGAGAACAGAATAGAAACAAAGCCAGACAGTCACTATCACTGCAGTTTATCTCTAATTAGAATTTGATGGATCCTTCTTTTTTTCTGTTGTATTGATTTTGGACAGTGTGCAGTAAAGACTCAGGATGTGACTGCAAGATAGGACTTAGATCTGAAATCTGCTCACAAAAGACAGCTACAGAGGACGTACAACCAATACAAACAATGGGTGAGATCATGCAAAACTTTCTTAAAGTTTAAGGGACTCTCTAAAGAGAAGCAATTAGGAAAAAAACATGAATGATCTCTACAGAGATCTCACTGCCTTCAAAAGTAGGAAAGAGGAAAAAAAAAAACTGAAGTAGAAAACACAGCAGCTGAATCACACAATGTGAAAGTAAAAGTTCTGATATTTCCTAGCATCAACCAGCATTCCAGGCCTGTGCATGAAATCAGTGGCACCTCAGAGACAGGAGGTCTAATCTAAGGCTCAGGTAAACCACAATACACATGGTCTTCAGCTGCTCTTAGCATCTGCTCTCCTTTATCCAAGTAGAGAATTAATTTAGCAAAAAGCTCAACATAATAGGGATGTTGTATTTCATATTAATAAATAAATTATACACGTCTCAGAACTGAGTTTTTAGTTATAAATGGGTTTACTGGTTCCAGTGAAAGTAACAAGAGAAATGCATAAACTCAGCTGTGATTTGGTGCTATACTCAGGATTATCACTACATGCAGGAAATAAGAGCAATTCCACAAAAGTAAATTAAGATTTAGTAAATTGTATCAGCTCCCCAGCACCACCTATAATGGATCTGTAGGTATTTCTACACTTTATGCCCTGGAGCCCTCTTTTCCAAAAAAAGCCAAAAAGTGAGCCTGGTAGGTCAGGAAGACACCACACTTCATTGGCACGTTTTGACATAACACACCCCATGGAAGTGTTCTAACATACAGAAAATAGCAATGGGAACCACATTTCAGAAGACAGGGAGTGAATAAACTAAGCCAGACCAAACCCAACCACAGGTAGGACAGCATGAACAGGGTTCAGAGGTAATCTCACACTTGGGTTAAGAATCATAGAATCCCTTGGGTTGGGAAAGACTTCCAAGATCATCAAGTTCAACCTTCAACCAAACACCACCATGCTCACTAAGCCATATTTCAAAGTGCTAGGTTTAGTCATTTTCTGAGAACTTCCAGGAGTGGTGACTGGCTACAGGCACAGCAGAAATGGCCATGCTCAATCCAGGTGTGCCTGGGAGTCAGGGCACAGCCAGCAGTGCTGCACCTGAGCTCATAAAACTTGCCACCTCTGATTTGTTTCTGCATCAGTAGCACGGGCAATTTGCATCCCAAATGATTCAGAACAGACCTCTACAGGTTACCTTATCCAGCTGCAAAGACAGAACTTATGACCTTGCTCCCCCTTGGAAGCTGGCTGCACATGTCTGGATATAAGTTGAGTATAGCTGAAACCTAATTCTGACAATCTTCCCACTAGATTACTGGATATTTCCATAGCTGTTTACATGTACAGGCATAGCTCTACCTCTTTCCAGCTGCCAGCATTTAGAACATACCAACAAGAGTTAGCTAAAACAACAAACACAAATTCTGTTAAGTTAAAAAGGAAGTTGCTTTTTAAAAAAGCATGTATCTATTATCAGAAAGGAATTCTACAGTGGTGTCAGAAAGGCACACTGGTACCCCAGTGAAATGTAATGCATGAGGAGAATGAAAAATGTCCATGAACACACTGGGGAGGGGGGGTGAGAATCAAATCAGAGCAGATCACTGCTAGAACAGACTAAATATGGTATGTGGCCACAGAATGGATCAGGAGGCAAGAGACAACTTCTGGGAAATTGTTTAGAACTGTCTGAAGTACTGGACCTGGAACAGGAATATCATCTAGTTTTCATAATGTCATAATATATAATATCCTCATCATGGATCATATTAGCATAATGCATATGCTAGAGGAAGCTATATTAAGGCTCAAGAGACAAGACAGACACTTCAATTGCCTATATTTGAATGCCTGACGTAGCAGAAATAAAATTATTCCAAGATATTTTTGGGGTTTTAATTTTAACTATGTTGGTTATAAAAATGTTTAAATATATATAAACCCAAAACAGAGAAAGCAGGCTACCAACTTGAGATTAAACATTTCAGCTTCGAAAAGAAAGAGGTCACAAAACATGTGACTTCAAGCTTCCATCTACTACCTTGAATCAAGCACTGGAACACACAAAGATGTTTGCATCTACTTTTAATTAGACAAATTTTTCAGAGAGAGCTGGTGCAAGCAAGATGATGGTGCTTATCTTGCACACTCTTTGCTGGAGGAACAGAGGCACCATGGAAGATTCTGTAAGATAAGCTGCTAAAATAGTTGCATGAAGTGGTAACTGCACCACAGGATTCCACATCTATCCTCAAAATAGATACTGTTCTAGAACTCATATTTCAGGGACACACCAAGTTCTTACCTCTAAATAAAATTCTCATTTCAGGACTAAGATTCAAGTGAATTGAAATTAACATAAAGAAGGAAAAGAAAGAGCGTTGTAGCTTGGGATTGCTTTTTGCATCTTACAGATTACATTTGATCTTGATTTGTTCTTCCCCTAAAGAAAGAGGAAAAAACATTCACATTTTTAATGGGACTCCTGCAGTTCCTTTTTGATTACATGGGAGATTGGATGATAAATTATAAGCAAATGAAAATGCAGTTTAATGATCCTGAGTACTGCAATGAATTAAAACACACTTTGTCACCCGTGATCACTAAAAGAGAAGTTGGAGCCAGAAAGATAACAGTTAAAAAGGGTAAAAGAGAAGGGGATTTTAGTTTCTTTTTTTCCCTTTTTTTTTTAATGAAAATATGTTGAGTTCACTTTGAAAAGAAAAGAACAGGAAGCAGGCTTTGTAGCCCCTTCAGAATGTTCCTGATAAATCTTTCCACGCCCCAATAAAATACAGCATCCATTTGTCTCAGCTGTCAGTCTGGACTCTGGCAGTATTCCAGGCAGTCTTTTTGATCATCATATAAATTTGCCGAAAATGAGCTGCGACGAAAACTCCTTATGCCCTGTGTGGCATAAAGAGACAATGGCAAATAGTTCTTTCACTGTTCTGAATACCAAAGCAGTTCCTCATAATTATTTCACTTTCTTCAGTTTTAAGGTCAACAATGCAAGATAAAGCACAGAAATTCCACTGGGACAACAGACATAGAGCAAAGAAAAATTAATAAATTAACACAGAAAATATGAGTATAATGCTCAGTTTTTCATTACAGGAAAGTAACATTCTTTCTTACACAGCACTATAAACTCTTACACAAAGTTCTGCTCTTTTTCATGTGGGAAACAATCCCTAACAAAGGATTATCTGCATTAGAAAATTCCAGTGGTTGCAAATACGCAGCAATTCCCCCTGAACAGCTTTAAAACTCATGCTGCACATTTACTACATTACTTTTCAGCCAGGTTAGTCAAGTCCATAGGACAATACAAACTCAAATAAATAAACAAATAAACACTACAAACTCATCATGCATTTGGCAAGTCTCAACATACAGGGTTTCTTCCCCCAAAATTCATTAGCAATTCTCATTTTAACTTCCTCTCTCTTTCTTAGGATAAACTGCATAATTAAAGTGTATCACAACAGATTAATAAAATTTTACTGTATTCAGTTATGAAGCAGTCCAGTATTCGTATTTTTAGATCAGAAGATACCAGAAAAAAAAACTCCACCAAATGTGACCTTTGCAACAAACCTTATCAAACCCATCTTAAACAGCATTTCACTATAAAGCAGTAAAAATTAAGAGGAATATTACAAAGAAAATAACCTATAGCAACCTACATCATGTTCAGTGTCATACAATACACTAACATGTTGCAATGGTCTGATTTATCTAAGCAGCAGTCTTTTTAACA